>NC_136059.1:1837196606-1842196606 GCF_964261635.1 Lissotriton helveticus | reverse complement strand
TTGCGCAGGGGTTGAGACTGCCCACGCACTTTCTGAATTCTTTAATTTGTTGCATAGCTCAGGCAGCAAATTTGACACAAATTTGTCAACGAATAACCGCTGACCTCCCTCAGCGCCCATGTCCTGGCCGCTGTGGTCGATAAACGCTTCCTCAAACCTTGTAAAGAAATCCGAGACACTCTCGTCTTTCTTTTGTTTACAAGCTGATAACTTATCCCAGTTCACCTTCATCGCTGGCATGAGAGTTTTCATGAGCGTAATGATTCTCTGAGGCAAATCCAAGATCAACTGTTCAGGTTTAGCCCCACCAACTTGTAATGCATCAGCTGCTAGCAGTGCAATCCAATCACCCCCTAATTCAACTGCGTGATTGGCTTGACGAATTTTAGCCCAAATTGGTTGCGGTACAACATTGCCAAACAACATGTCGATGTCGGCAATATTCATAATAGAAGCTTCTATCAGTTGTGATAACTCCTTATAATAACCAGCCGGATTTTTACGCGGATCGGGTAAGGATTGCTTCACTTGCAAAACTTCCGATCGTTTCCATGGAAGATGTATCCACACCCTTTGAAAATGTGGTAAAACCGGAGGGTTTGCACCGGGGTCACCAGGTACCCATAGCGGCGGAACCTCTCTCATAGGATACTGACCAGGAACCGTTTTCCAGTTCTCAGTGGTATCATCTAATGACACCCGAGAATGTGCGGTGGGTCTGAATGCTAATAAGCGTTCCACGGCACGTCGTACATCGTCTCCTATAATCATACCATTCGAAAAGTGACTCTGGAGTTCAATTATGTCGGACGGTACATCATCTACATCATTATTGTACCATTCTTCTCTCAAAAAGTTACACATTTCCTCAAATACGAATCTCTGTGTAGGCTCATTAAACTGAGAAAACGTATCAAACACTACACGTGGAGTGTAATTAGCAGGATGTTTTATCCATCTATGTGCCATTGTTACTAACGTCTCTTTCTCCCTACCACTAGGGATCTGACTCCGTCTCTGAGGAGTATCAGATGAATCCGACGAAAATAACGAACCAGGAAGAGGTGAATAAAGGGTAGCAACAGAATTAGGAACACGCCTACGAACAGAAGGAGAATGAAAAACAGGAGCAACAACACGAGAGGTAAAAGAAGGCATAGTAGAAACAGACAAGATAGTCGGAGTAGCAGAAACAACAGTCTGCAAAGGTACAGGTACAGGAGCAGTAGGAACGATAACAGGTAGTGGAACAAACGTAGGGTTAACAGCGGGCTGACCCGCAGCCGCCGGAGCAACAAGAGGAACAACAGGAGGGACTATAGGAGGAGCTACAGGAGCAGTAGCACCCTGTACATAAGGAGGTGGTGATTTCATCAAGTATGCTAGCAAGGAATCCTCCTTTAAATCTTCTTCTTTCTTTTCTGATTTATTCGGTAAAACTGGGTAACATTTATCTATTCTCATATGATGTAATCTAGTAGCTATTTCCATATCTTTTTCTTCTTTGTCTTGTCTACATTCTTCTACAGCTTGCATTATCGGAACAAATTCTTGCTTTTTATCCTTTTTAAGTTGTTTGATTTCTTTCTGTTTGGCCTCTTTACGCCATATCCGAAAGGAATCAAACATAGCTGGCCTAGCTTTCTTTAAAAATAATTTAGCCTCAAGATTATCTAAAATCGAAAGTTCAAAAGTTCCGTGTGGTGGCCATCTAAGGGCACCGTCCTTCCTTGTATAGCGGATCCAATAATCATTATAGATTATGGGACCCACACCATGTCGACTATATAGATCATGTATCGGAGTTCCAACTGGAGGTATCGGACATGAGTCCTCCAACCGGGAATCCATTGCGCAACATTTTAAAATACGAAACAAACCACTATGGCTAGGCATCGTGCACACTAACCTAGTATCAAACTTCAAGGATTACCGAAGCAATAAAACCTCGTGTAAGTCAAAACCCTCAGTTTTTGGCAATTGCAACTGTCAAATAATACTAAGAACCAATACTAAGAACCACAAATGCAATGGAACCATGCAATACAACAAAGCCGTAAGGCTATTACAAAGCTCGGAGAGCTATTACCACAAAGCCTGAGGAGGCTATTACAAAGCTCAATGAGCTATTACAACAAAAACCTTAAAGGTTAACACCAAAGCTTTCAAAAAGCTAAAAACAATCACTAAGGACTGGGAGCGACCCACAAATACTTAACTCAGAACTTCAATGGCGTCACCAGGAAGGCCCGTCTATCGTCTCGCTTTGTACAAAGGTCTACGCCGGGCGTCGAAGACAGGTCGACAGTCAGGGCATCGGTCCGTCGCAGCCGTCAGGAGGCGGGAATCTTCGCAGGGAAAAACTTCGGGCCACTTATTTCGACAACAGGATCGATGAAGCGGGGTGCACCTTCCCTCGGAGATTTCACACGAAGTTCCTCACGAACATCAGGCTTTGGACCGGACCGGTACCGCTGAAGTCGCCCCACGTTGGGCGCCAACTGAAGGACTGGACTTTTATCAGTACCAGCGGTGCCAGGGAACAACACCTATAACCTTCATGGGATACCTGTTTCGGCGCACAAACTACAGAGACACGGGACACTTCCTTGTGCGTCAAAGATTCAAGGTTTATTACTGCAGGGAACACAGAAGTCACGACAAGTACAACACGTGCAACTTGGGGAGACTGCTTCAAATTGGTTCTGTGGATCGCTCCTTTTATACAGATTTTACCCATAGGACATCATGATACACAAAGTTTACAACCCGGTTCCCATAATTATCCCTCAGAGGGGTCGTTTTGGTCACTTTGAAACACATAAGGTCCGGAACATAAGTGCGGAAACATTTGGCGGTTCCCAACTGTAAAAACCCATCTTCCCAACATTAGTGAATTCCAATCGGCAGTAAAACAGATCGAAATAGAAACTAAAACAGGTGGAGAGGAAGATGGAAACAGTGAGAGAGTCGAAAAGGGTGTAAAGGGGAGGTATCGGGAAACACGAGATACAGGCATCAAAGGGACGTGCCTAATGAGATGCACGGCTGAGACAATAAACCGGACGGCAAGATGGGCCTCGAGCGGGGCCATCTGCCTTACAGTATCATCCCCCTCATCATAAAGACACTTTCAAAGAACATGTGTCTTCCGTAAATGTCGTGGGAGTCCAAGGGTCGCGAAGCGGACATCGTCCGTTCGCTGGCTACTTGAGGGCAAGAGATAAAATGGATGCCATATCTAAGATGGAACCCGTGGGTACAGATGAAAAACCCACATAACTAACGAACGGTTTAAGTTAGCACAGCGAAACCGCGCACACCTACTAAACTCGTCATTTACGGTTCTTAGATACCAGACTCGACCATATTCGTGCGAGTCGAAAACATCACCTAAAATTGTCACGGAACCTCAAGACTATGGTCTAAATAAACAGAGTTCTCTCTTTCTCAAAAGGATTGAACTTAAAAGTGCAATACTATTACCTGTTACAAATGTTGCCCTTTAAAATGGGTCATAGCGTCCGGATTTCAGTGCTCTGCACACCAAAATCTACATGTACTGATATTTACCATGCCTTCACCCACAATAAAGTTCGACATGTTTTACCTGCTGAAACGTACCCAGGAAAATTGTAGCAAGACTGTGGTAACTACCACAAAATGTGTACATTCTGATTCCTCTGGAAGCAGCAGTTTACACAGAGAGCAGGAAAGAACTAGTCACTTGTAATGAGGGCTATTGATGGAAAAGTGTTTTTGTAATTGCTTTGGATGCAGTGGCTATTTGGATGAGCTGCTCCCTGTCACAGGTTGATTTCAGAACTGGATCATTGTTAGACAGGACCTCCTTGGGTGGTAGTTTCCAAAATGTTTTGCCTTCTCTTTTCCTGTTGTCTTAACATGTATTTTTATGTTTGCCTTTTAAGGCTTCGTACACTTTATCACTGCTAACCAGTACTAAAATGCTTATGCTTTCTCCTATAAACATGGCAAGATTGACTTACATTCAATTAGCACATTTAATTTATTTATAAGTCTCTAGTAAAGTGGTACCACACTTCTGGGACTGGGGAAGACTCACAAGATGGACTGCTCTGCTTCCCTGGTATCTAAAAGGAGTGCTCTTCTGCTCTGTATCAAGTCGACTTCCCTGCTGCAAGAAGAACTGTGCTGCTGCCTGAGGAAGGAAGACTGGACATGCTCCTAAAACGCAGAACCACCAGAGTAACTCCATGCGCTAGCTGACAGGTCTCCTATTCTGAACTACAGGGATATAACAAGATCCAGAGACCTATCCTGCATCTGTCCAGCTGCCCAGACCCCCCTGTGTACTGCTGCTGTTCTCTTCTAGAGTGAGTCCTGATCCCCAAGAGGTGCCCCCTCAGGTGCTAGACCTTGGCTGACATGAGAGTGTACTCCTCCCGGCGTAACTGTGGGTTTTCTCAGAACCAACACAGTGTGGCACAACTCAACGCAGTGTGATGCATGATCTCACATTGCAGCAGCTTGCAACCCCTTATCTGAGGCCTCATCAGAACAGACACATCGTGATTTGACTCACAGTATCACCTCACATCACAGTCCTTATAGTCTTCATTGGAACTTACGCAGAACAACACAACGCTTCACATCAAGGACATAAGGCACAGTTCTCAGTGGGACTAATGTGATCCCTGTATTCAGACAACCCCCCATCGCAGTTAGCCTGAACTTGTGATAACCATAGTTGGCACTTTGCACTTTTTGGTGCTACTCCTATCTAAACGTTTAAAATTAAAAACATCCTGTTCTACTGATTCGATGTCTGTTTTATCTCAAATGTATTACATTTTACTCTTTTTCTCTATTTTTCAAAACTGGAGTGGAATTTTTTGCTTGTTTAATTTTCACTTTATTACTGTTTGTGTGCAGAATAAACACGTTACATATTGCCTCTAAGCGGTTTGAGCACAGGTTAATTTAGTGACTGTTTGTAGTTCACCCTGACAAGGATTGTCGAGGTTGCTTGAGAAGAGATCACTTATTTTCACAAACAGTGGTCCTTAGGCGAGAGAAAGAATGTTTAAAAGGAATAAATATAGACTAAATAGAACTATATTGTTACGAAATGTCCAGCCGGACAGTTTAATGTTTTGATAAAAATAATGCAAGAAGAATCAGACACAAAGTGTGATGGACGTGGGACACCAGCCGATGTCCGACTACCACACTAGAGGGACACAAACAAAGGGAAAAAAATAGTAGGCAAAATCTGGGCATCTGAATATCATGAATCATAAACAGATAGTCCACACTATACACATATGCATGTACAATTTATATCAACTATGCATTTAATGCATTTCGGTCGACGACGTTTCGAATCATACATAATATCGGTTCATCCTCAGGACAGAAAATAATTGCCTAAAGAAATAACAATTACACTTGAACCCACTATGTGGGAGTCAGTATGCCATACAATAACAAGAGGGTTAAGATTGGGAATATAAAAAGGGGAGGAGACATAAAAAAGAGATAAAACATGTCAGTTAATCAGACCCTTATTTCAACTACATATGCTGTGCACAACTCATACCATGCCAGGGTGTCGACGGTGACAGAGTACGGTGCACGCTAAATACATGCAGTGTGCTTAGAGGAGCGAGGAAGGTGCATTTAGGGAGGCGCAACATCCCATGTTTGGCTCAGACTGGCGGTGATGGAGAAGTGAAAGGTATCGCTATGGTGAGGGGGGTAAAAGAGGTCGATCTACATCGCATTGCACTAACACTAGGCGAGGGGCTGTGAAGAAGTGCAGAGGTGAGGGACTGTGGAGATTGGTCTCAATGGACAAAAACAAGGGGGCTTACAGATAGAGTGAAGCTGAAATTAAATCAGCACGATGTAGGAGATGGAGTCAATTTCTATGGAGGGAGGAAATTAACAATTACAGAAATGCCAAATTATCCTCAAGCAGGCTACCGCCTTTGCAGGGAAAAACTTACCACGGGATTGAAGCCGATGCGGATGACAAAAGGATCTATGGGAGATGGGGAGAAAGTTAACTAAGGCCGGTTAAGCAATGAAAAACCTGGTGCTATGTTTGATAAGCTTACCGTAGGGAGCAATGCCCTTGTCCAAAATTCTGTAAGGGGGGAAAGGATCTCCTACATCGTGCTGATTTAATTTCAGCTTCACTCTATCAGTAAGCCCCCTTGTTTCCGTCCATTGAGACCAATCTCCACAGTCCGTCACCTCTGCAGCCCTTCGCCTAGTGTTAGTGCTATGCAATGTAGATCGACCTCTTTTACCCCCTCACCATAGCGATACCTTTCACTTCTCCATCACCGCCAGTCTGAGCCAAACATGGGATCTTGCGCCTCCCTAAATGCACCTTCCTCGCTCCTCTAAGCACACTGCATGTATTTAGCGTGCACCGTACTCTGTCGCCGTCAACACCCTGGCATGGTATGAGTTGTGCACAGCATATGTAGTTGAAAAAAGGGTCTGATTAACTGACATGTTTTATCTCTTTTTTATGTCTCCTCCCCTTTTTCTATTCCCAATCTTAACTCTCTTGTTATTGTATGGCATACTGACTCCCACATAGTGGGTTCAAGTGTAATTGTTATTTCTTTAGGCAAATATTTTCTGTCCTGAGGATGAACCGATATTATGTATGGTTCGAAACGTCGTCGACCGAAATGCACTAAATGCATAGTTGATATAAATTGTACATGCATATGTGTATAGTGTGGATTATCTGTTTATGATTCATGATATTCAGATGCCCAGATTTTGTCTACTAATTTTTTTCCCCTTGTTTGTGTCCCTCTAGTGTGTTAGTCGGACATCGGCTGGTGTCCCACGTCCATCACACTTTGTGTCTGATTCTTCTTGCATTATTTTTATCAAAACATTAAACTGTCCGGCTGGACATTTCGTAACAATATAGTTCTATTTAGTCTATATTTATACCTTGAACATTCTTTCTCTCGCCTAAGGACCACTGTTTGTGAAAATAAGTACTTACCCAAGGTCCTTAGCTTATTGCGCCCTGGGTTCCCTTGTATTGTTCAAATAATAATGAGAAGAGATCACATCCCCTTCAACCATCAATCCCAATTCCTCATGTGGATTGTTTTTGACTGGGCAAGGTGAATCATGGGGCAAACTAGACTTTTGTGTTTGTTTTCAGTCCACTACACACAATGCACTAGTTTCGTGCCCACCTAGTCCCACAATCGCCTTCACTTTCAAGTTCAACAACATAGGGCCATATTATCAAGAAAGGGCGATACATTATCGCCACTTTTATCGGCAGGAAATTGCTGCTAAGGCAGGGATAATGGGCTTGATAATATGCCCTTGTGAATTCCCATAGAAGTCCAGGTTAACACCAGAAGCTGGGCTCCTAGGGGAATTCAGAAAGGGCATATTATCAAGCCCATTATTGCCGCTTTAGCGGCAGTTTCCTGCTGATAAAAGCGGCGATAATGTATCGCCCTTTCTTGATAATATGGCCCATAGTGTGTTTCTTCCAGTTTGCGAAAGATATGCATTTCAATTGGCCAGTAAGATGAGTCTGGTAGAACTTTATTTGAAGCACAAATATACAAGCATGCTAAATAAAAACTGCTAGGACATCAGACTAATAATTAGAAACGCCTCCTTACCAAACTTTACATGCACTTAGTTTCTGGACTTGGTGTACTTTATCAGTCACTTCCTGGGCCATCTCATCATGGGCTTTGCTAGCTCAGTGCAGAATAGAGCACCTGTTTTTTGCCTGTAGTGCATAAAGTGACTTTATTTAAGCATCATTCAACTTTCATTTCTCTGAGTAAAGGCTTTATTTTAAGATAGCAAGGCTTGGCTTCTTTCTTCTTCTGAGCTAAGCTGCCTGAGCATAAAGCACTAATTGTGAGATTTATTGGGTGAAATTAAACTACTTTGTGTATTGCAGAAGCCTTATGATGATGGGCCGAGCTCCTTTTTTTTCAGTGCAAGGTGCCTAAAGTTCAAACAAATACCTCGAAATTTCTTGAGTCAAAGCATGAACTTTAGACAAAACACATTGGAACCGGAGAGATGCAATCCAATATCACTGTTTCTGACTTGTAATGTTTAAAGTTCATGTATCAACTCCATGCACAACCAAGTGCTTAGCCCATCGGCTATCGGTTTTCTTTACTTCCATGGATATAGGATATACTTATTAGGGTAATCAAAAAGAGTTGTTTATTAACCCCTTCGGTAAATACCGAAGGTTATCGAATCTGATTGGTGAAGTGCCGAAAAAAGACTCTCAGACCTTAAAAATTGGGATGGACGCTCAGGTCAAATACATTAACCGCATGCGTGCGGGCGGAATTCCGCTCGTACGCTGAGATTTTTAAAAGCGCACTTTACGTGACGAGCTGGGCTCGTCATCAGCGTGCGAGGAGGCTACCTCATGACGAGCCCAGCTCGTCATCAGCGTGGAAGGGGTTAAAGCGGACAATTGCCTGACATTATCCGAAGCCCTGACAAAGCTCTAGGAGCAAACGGAACGAAACCCATTTGCTGGACTTTATTCATATTTTATGGAATAAATACAATAAAGGATATAGATTGGAGTACACAAACGACCTGGGAAATTCTAAGGTGTACCTTCCCTTTTGCTTTAAGCTTAACCATCATAACAAGGCTCCAGGGGCCAGATATGTGATGACTAGGAAAAGTGATTTCCTAACTCTGATTCCATGCGTACTGCAATTAGGACATTGCTATTCCTAATGTAAGAAACTCTTTTGAGTTTCATTAGTGATTTGTAGTGGGTAGTGTAGTAGGTTGAATATTATTGAGGTAGGTGGAAAAACATTTGTACATACCATTTTAATTCAACATTTGAAAAGGTGCCATCAACATGCTCCTTCTTAGTACCAGATTGCAAAACCCAAATTGTGATTCTCTCGCAAGTTACGGAATCACAATTTGGACTTTGTATATCCCAAAAAGCATTTTTGCGGTTCCAAACTGCCTGATTCTTTGAATCAGACTGCTTGCAACCTAAAAAATGCTTCTCCCTTGTAGTCTCATATACATAAAACAGGCACTAAGTTCTTGGCCAGCAAAACCCATCAGGGCATATCAACACGAGGGGCAATAATTATCGCCCAGCGCTGATTTCCATAACACCGGCTATCATTGAATTAAATTGCCGAGTTACCTCGTTATCATCAAAGCATAACCCAAGGGCGATTTATATAATCCAGCGATAGCGGGAAAATCTCAATTTTGCAGGGAACATCGCTGGTTTTCCAGGGATGTTCCCTGCTAAACGGCGATATGCTGGATGATATGACCCTGTGGTCGTAACACATCAATCCACCTCCCATTGTCAACATACATTATTCAGGATTTTATCGCCAAAAACTAACATCTGCTAAAATCCAGAGAACCACCTTGTAAATATCGCGATAATTTACAAGGTAGTCCATCAGGGGTACGCCCAGTGACACCCACTTTGCATCTCATTAGAGATGCAAAGTGAGGCGTCGGCAAACGGCTGCTAACATGTGCTAAAGCATGTTAGCACCGGCTTGCAAATAGGGTGAAAAGATTATCTACCATTGTTTGGCTTTAAAATCCAAGAAAGCAGAGGTGAGGCCCTTGTAAATATTCCCCATCATTTTATGAATATTGAAGTATGCCACTGCTACAATGAAACTATTCTCTGCCAGATTACCTCGATTGCATCTAAACTGAGCAATTTCATAGTAGTGCTGGTACAAACATGCACTGTCATTTGTACCAACAGTTTTCAGCATAACATTTACCCTAATTGGGGCTGAATAATGATGAAATTTGCTGGTGCTCAGCTGAGTGCCTATTTAATGCTCCTACAGCGTGTGGAATTAATTCATTTAACTTGATATATTTCTCAGTGCTTTATTTTCAGACAGCACATTTTAGAAAGTGCAAACAGGGCACTAACATAGAGAAATATCTGGTCAAATGAATTTACTTTACACACTGCAGGCACACAAAACAGATGCTCTGCACAATGCAAAGCCCATCATGAGGTTGCTCTTCATGAAAAAATAATCACTTTTCACTGGTCATTTGGGGGTATCATAATAGGATTTTCTGGTGCAGTTCAGAGCTGAGCACCATTTTTACGCACCTGTAGGGAATAAAGTGAATTTATTTAATCTGATGTTATTGGGTTGGTGCTATATTTTCAGATAGTACATCTTGGAAACTGTGAGCAAGGTTTGCCTTTTTCTGTTCTTGAGCTATGCTACCTGAAAATGAAGCACTAAGGGTTATATTTACAATGGAATGTTGGAATGTGGGATGCACCAAATTTGGCAGCGCCATGCTGCGCTATTTCCAAAATGCAGGGATGCACCTTATTTACAAGGGTTCACCGCACCCCTATGTTTTCCCTAGCGCTGATGCTACAATAAGCTGCTTAGCGCCAACGCAGGCTTCCTTGCACCGTAGTGCGAGGGTGCCTGTGTTGCAGGGAATGATTGTTTTTGTGCAGGAAGGTGTCCCTTATTGCACATAAACAATCAATAATGGTAATTCTTTTCTCCTTTGTGTGCTGCAGAAATAGCAAATTATCATTATTTAATGATTTTTTCCATGCAGGCAACTTGCATATAAACAATAAATAATGGCGTTTTGCTCTTTCTATGTGTGCAGAATGCAGCACACGTAGAAAAAGCGAACATGAGGAGAAATAAAATAATTTCTCCTTGTTTCACAATTCTAACACCTGCTATTGAGTGGTGTTAGTTTTGAATCTGCCTCAGATTTATACATCCTTGTAAATCTGAGGCAGCGTCAAAAAGCAGCGGGTGTTGTGGTGGAACGCCCTAAGAAACACCATTGCATGCCCCTTTCATGCAAAGTGATGCGTGTAAAGGGGCCGTACATACAAGGCGGCATTAAGCCCCAAAAAGTGGCTCAACGCAGCTTTTTAAATATGGAGAAGGGCATCTCGACACCAGAACATCGTTAAAATGTGACGTTCTGGTGGTGCTATCCCCTTGTAAACATACCCCTAACTTAGAGCAATATTGGGCCAGGTGAATTCACTTCATGCTCTGAAAGCGCAATATGCAAGGACTTGGCTCTGCTGCACCAGAAAAGTCCAAAATGGCCAATGAAAAGTGATTGTTTTTCATAATGAGTAATCTCTTGATGGGCTATCCAGAGAGCCAAACATCTGGGTTTTTTTTTTGTCAGCACTATGTAAAGTAGATTTATTTGACACAAAAGCGGCGGCTGGGAGTGCAGGGGCTGCTCCCTCTGTGTGGTCTTCCCCTAGTTTGCTTGCAGGAACTGTAGTACCTATAAAATAGATGTAGATAGACGTCTTGCCATTGCTGTGTGTCTGTTAAACTGATTGTCGCTGTTAGATCTGGGGGTCTCTAGTTGGCAGAGGTAGGTACCACTGTCCAAATAGGGACCCTTGCTTCTAGTCAGGGCAAGGAGATAACCCTCTGAGATAACCCCTGCTCACCCTCTAGGTAGCTTGGCACGAGCAGTCTAGGCTAACCAGAGGCAATGCGTAAAGTATTTGTACCAACACTCACAGTAACACAGTGAAAACACCACAAACTGACTCCACAACAGTTTAGAAAAATAAAGGTATTTTTAATCTAAACTACACAAGACCAAAACGACAAAAATCCAACATACACAGTTCAAGAATATGGTTTCAAAAAGAGTTCTTAAGGTTGCATTAGAATTCTCTACGTTGCGATAGAATTCTCTACTTATGCGTGAAAAGTTCACAGTTGCGTCACGTTTACTCACAGTACCTTTTAGTTGCAACAAAGTTCCAAAAGCAGAAGCTGGTGCGGTGGAAAACAAGCGATGCGTTGCTCCTGAGACCCTGGGGAGGCGATGCGACAGCCCCGCTGCAGCAGCGGGCGTGTTGCGACGAATCCGGTCTGTATGGGGAGGAAGGCCACTTATATGGATTCCGATGCGTAGGTTCCGTAGGAAGTCTGTTCTCGCCAAGGCACGATGCGACGATCTCGTAGGGGCTGCGACGATCTCCGGGGCGACGATGCGCGGTCCAGCGGGGATCCTCTCTCTCGCAGCTCCTCGATGCGTTGATTCTGCGACGATGCTCGCAGCGACGTGATGCGGTCCGCAAGCAAGCGGTGCGGCGTTCTCACCCAGCGACGACAGGCTCTGCGACGATACTCGCAGCGATGTTCGATTCTCCCGCACCGGTCTGGTGCATCCCGCAAACGACGGGTGCGACGTCTCTGGCAGCGGCGTCAGACGCTGCGACGATCTCGACCTCCGTTGCGGCGGGAAACTTCTCGCACTGTCGGGGATGCGCTCCGCAAGCGAGCAATGCGACACTTTTCAGTTTCAAAAGTCACTCAAGCTTAGTTTCAAGCTTCCCAGCACAGGTACAACTTCCAGAGGCCCCACAACTGGATCAAGCACTCTAGGAAGGACAGAACTCTCTCAGCAGAGTTCAGGGAAGCTGGGGGTGAAGTCCTTTTGTTCCTGGGACTTCAAAACAGGGAGCCAGCTCTTCTCAGGCCCTTGGAGACTCCTTCAAGACAGGGGACACAGCTCAGCAGCAAAGTCCTTCCCCTCTCCTTGGCAGCAAAGCAACAGGTCAGTCCAGCAGAGCAACAGCAGGACAATCTTCCTTCTTTAGTTTCTGCTTTCTCCTTGGCAGAGGTTCCTTCTTGATTTCCAGGACGATCTAATTTTCTGTTGTCAGGGGTCCTGTACTTATACCCCTAAAGTCTTTGTTCTCTCTGTGCATGTGGGCCTTGAGCCCGGTCTGAACCAGTTCTGGGGTTTCCTGAGTACTTTGTTTTGCTGGCTGCTTCTTTCCTTTCAGAGTGAGGGGCAGGGTCCTCAGCCGCCCAGCAGGGGGGTGGAGCCAGCATTGTGGAAGGCAGGCACAGCCCTATTCTGCCCAGGTGCTAACTCCTCCCACCACTCCAGTTGCAAATGCAGTCATTCAGCCTAGTGCTGACTCATCCAGCCTCCTGGGGAATTCCCCAGCCCCTGTCACTCTCAAACCAGACAGTCAATACACAAACAGGCCCAGGCACACAGAAGGGTCAGACAAGAGAACAGCAACTTTCTAAAAGTGCTGTTCTCAAACACAGGATTTAAAAACAACCTTTCCTAAAAGATGTGTTATTAAATTCTGAGTTCAGGGATACTAGATACTTATGTCCTATCTTGTTCCTATGGGAAGAAATGCTGTTAACCACTGTAGCCAGCATCCCCCATGTTAACCTATGGAGCAAGATAGCCTTACAATAGTGAAAAACGAAAATGGCTGTCATTCACTACCAGAGTATGTTACCTGCACAAGTACATGCTCTACCTTTTACATACACTGCACCCTGCCCAGGGGGGTACCTTGGGCCTTCCATAGGGGTGACTGATGCGCACAAAAAGGGAAGGGTTAGGCCTGGTCAGTGGGGACACTGACCAGGAGGACATGGCAGTTCTAAACTGCACACAGGCACTGCAGTGTCAGGCCTGAGACATCATTTTAGCGCTACTCCTGTGGGTGGCACAATCAGTGCTGCAGGCCCACTAGTAGCATTTGTCATCACCAGCCCTGGCACACCCAGTGCACTTTACTAGGGACTTCATGGTGATACAAATATGCCAAACATGTATATCCAATCAGAATAACACTTTACATAGAGAGCATATGCACTTTAGCACTGATCAGCAGTGGTAAAGTGCGCAGAGTCCTATTGCCAACAGCCACGGGTCAGGAAAAATAAGGGAGGAAGAAGCAAAAAGTTTGAGGATGACCCTGCAAGAAGGGCCAGTTCCAACACAACCCCCTTCCAGCCTAAAGCCAGGGTAGACCAAACGATACCTCGATGGGATTCCCTGCTTAAGGCGATAGAACACGGAAACTGGCCCACACAGCAGGACAGTCCTGTTCTACGCCGTCCTAAACCCAGTTGGATCACTCTATCTATACTCTCAGAGTCTACCATGCCAATCCATGTGGAAACCTTCTCCTCACCTGTGGACACCACCTGTGCAGCACCTAACCTGAAGTTACTCACAGGTGTGTCCCAACAGACAGACAGTAAGCCACAGTGACCACCAACAGTGATCAGGGATGAGACCCAGGCCTCACGCCTCTCAGGGCTCTCAAACCTCTGTGGCGTCAAAGGGTGGGGCGCAGTAGCCCCAGGTGCTTGGCACTCTTTGTCCACTCCCTCTCTTGTCAGGTCAGGTCTGACACTCTGGCACTGACCCACCAGTCCTGGACCTGTATCCAGCGGCTGGACAGGAGGCTGTGGTGGGCTTCCCCACACCCGGTCCTCCTCTTCCTTGGTGCTCTGTACCCTCCCACCTGGAGCGGTACACCCTTCTAGAATAGCCAGGGCACCTGTGGCAGGTGTCCCACACCATTCACCCACCAGTTCAGGGGTGCTATCCTGCAACTGGTTTCCCAGGTCAGGGGGGATACCCCGGGCCTGGCCCTCAAACCTAGGCTCCCAAGCCTCCAGGTCAGACAACCCCTGAACCTGGCTTCCCCACCCAGGGACTAACCCCTGCAGTGGAACTCTTGCCTGGCGCACCAGGACTTCACTCACTGAGGTGCCTATACTGGTAGACAGTACCCACCTGGCCAACACAACGGTGTGGCCCAGTCCACCCCCAGGGTGAGACTCCTGCCCTCCTTCCAGGGGCAACCCTGTCCACCAAGACAACCAAGAACACAACTTTCCTACCAGTTCAGGACCTCCCTCCAGCAACTGGTCTCCCAACCTAGGGTTTAACCCCTTAGGTTGTACCGGGGTCAGGGGCGAGGACTCCCTCCCTCTGCACCCCCTTCCAGAGCGCTGCACCCTCCCTACTGGAGGGGTACCCCTGGGAACCATATTGCTCAGGACACTGGTTACAGATGCCCTTCCTTCCAGGTCAGGCAAATCCTGAACCTGATCTCCCAACCCAGGGACCAAAATCTGCGGTTGTGCATTTGCCTGGCACACCAGGACTTCTGGGGACTCACATAGTACCCCCTTGAGGGTGACACACAACTCATCTGTCCTGTGACAGTCTGCCTGGTGCAGATCTCCCGACCCCTGTCCACCTGACAGCGCGGGAAGATCCCCCAGGACAGAAGTGAGGTCACCATGGTCACTCACTGGGGACTCAGCCCTTCCGACTGGTCCCGGACCCACTGGTTTTCCCACTGGGGACTCCTTCCCCCTCTCACCCCTCAGTTTGGACTTCTGCACCCTCCGAACTGGAGTGGCACTGCCAGACACCAGAACTGACGGAGGCCTGGTTACAGGCACTCCCCGTTCACCAGACACTAGGAGATCCCCCTCAAATGGCCTACAAGTACAGTCTAGGTCCCCAACCTGGTGTTCCCTTAAGGAACCCTCCAGGCCCTGAGACTGGGTTTCGGGCACCGTGAGACACACCGTCCCACACTCACTCCTTCTCCACTGAGACCGGACATGAGCCCCTACACCCCTCCCACTACACTGGGACCTAACTGGGCTACACTGAACCTCTTCCACCTCACAGGTCTGGAAGATATCTAAGCCACTCCTTTTGGGATCGCTCCCCAATGCCTCCTCAGACTCTCTGGAATCCACCAAGAGGTCTGCCTCCAACGCAAGCTCTCTGGGATCAGAGAACTCACACTCCACCGGGTGTTGGCATAGCTAGAAAACAGGGACTTAAAATATTCTCTCCAACAAATGAATCACACAGCCCCCCACAGTTGTTAACCAAGTTACCCTTTGCCTCACCCTCCAGTGCCTCACACAAGTACCCCACACCGCTCTCATGAGACTGGCAAGACAGTATCTGACTGTCTCTGTCACACAACCCACACTCTTCTGGCTGGTCTTTACACACACACACCAAGGTTTCTACCATGGGGGAACCCTTCTCCCTGCACCTCTCTTCTAGAGTCAGTAGAGTGTTCCTCCCACCACTAGGAATATGGTCCCTGTGCCAGTCCCCCAATCTACTTCAGGGACACTGCACTCCACTGGAACTACATCATAAACCTGAACCCCCTGGTGTATGTCGACCCCCTCCCTCAAGTCAGGCGCCACATCTCTGGGTGTTTGTACCTTTCTCTCAGCACTAGATATCATAAACATGCTGCCACCATCTGAGCTGGACTCCACCTCCAACTCAGCAAAGCTCACCTCTTGAGCTACCCATGTTTCTTCTTCAGCTGAGACCCTCATGGCCTCACGTCTCTTGAGCTCCAACTCAAGCTTCCTCATTCTTAATTCATGGGCCAAGGTCAATTTCAATTCCTCCAGGGCACGGGCATTTTTGCTCTCCTCCGCCGCCCTTTCTCTCTCTTTATCCATTTCTAATTGCCTCAGCTCCATTTCAAGCCTCAACATTTCTAACTTATGATCTCTAGCCCTTTGGTTTTCCTCCAACTCCTCTGGGGAAAAACCTTCAGCTGAATGGTCGCTGCCAGCCCTTGAGGCTGCTCTGGACACAGGCAGATCCTGTGGCCTGAAACCATTCCTTTGTGCATCCTCATCCAATTCTGCATCATCTGTCTCCCCAGCCTCTTTGGTCTCCCACCAGGCCCTTAAGGCCTCCTGTAGCTCCTCCTTCTTGGAGCAGCGCTTCATGGGGCATCCAAAGTTCCTGCAGAACTGCCTGAGTTGACCTACTTTGTAATCACTTAACATTTCAATATCAAACTCCAGTTCTGCAACATCACTTGCTGGTTTACCATTCTGAGACATGATGCTTGGATTCTTTCAGGGTTATGATCAAAAATAGAACCAAAAATAAAAAAACTTAACCGTGGTATGCGGTGGCGTAGTGGGCTGCACTCACTAGTGATGTACACCAATTACTGTGGGTCAAGTACAAATACAAGTTCAAATCCCACCGCCTGACTACCAATGTTAGATCTGGGGGTCTCTAGTTGGCAGAGGTAGGTACCACTGTCCAAATAGGGACCCTTGCTTCTAGTCAGGGCAAGGAGATAACCCTCTGAGATAACCCCTGCTCACCCTCTAGGTAGCTTGGCACGAGCAGTCTAGGCTAACCAGAGGCAATGCATAAAGTATTTGTACCAACACTCACAGTAACACAGTGAAAACACCACAAACTGACTCCACAACAGTTTAGAAAAATAAAGGTATTTTTAATCTAAACTACACAAGACCAAAACGACAAAAATCCAACATACACAGTTCAAGAATATGGTTTCAAAAAGAGTTCTTAAGGTTGCATTAGAATTCTCTACGTTGCGATAGAATTCTCTACTTATGCGTGAAAAGTTCACAGTTGCGTCACGTTTACTCACAGTACCTTTTAGTTGCAACAACGTTCCAATAGCAGAAGCTGGTGCGGTGGAAAACAAGTGATGCGTTGCTCCTGAGACCCTGGGGAGGCGATGCGACAGCCCCGCTGCAGCAGCGGGCGTGTTGCGACGAATCCGGTCTGTATGGGGAGGAAGGCCACTTGTATGGATTCCGATGCGTAGGTTCCGTAGGAAGTCTGTTCTCGCCAAGGCACGATACGACGATGTCGTAGGGGCTGCGACGATCTCCGGGGCGACGATGCGCGGTCCAGCGGGGATCCTCTCTCTCGCAGCTCCTCGATGCGTTGATTCTGCGACGATGCGCGCAGCGACGTGATGCGGTCCGCAAGCAAGCGGTGCGGCGTTCTCACCCATCGACGACAGGCTCTGCGACGATACTCGCAGCGATGTTCGATTCTCCCGCACCGGTCTGGTGCGTCCCGCAAACGACGGGTGCGACGTCTCTGGAAGCGGCGTCAGACGCTGCGACGATCTCGACCTCCGTAGCGGCGGGAAACTTCTCGCACTGTCGGGGATGCGCTCCGCAAGCGAGCAATGCGACACTTTTCAGTTTCAAAAGTCACTCAAGCTTAGTTTCAAGCTTCCCAGCACAGGTACAACTTCCAGAGGCCCCACAACTGGATCAAGCACTCTAGGAAGGACAGAACTCTCTCAGCAGAGTTCAGGGAAGCTGGGGGTGAAGTCCTTTTGTTCCTGGGACTTCAAAACAGGGAGCCAGCTCTTCTCAGGCCCTTGGAGACTCCTTCAAGACAGGGGACACAGCTCAGCAGCAAAGTCCTTCCCCTCTCCTTGGCAGCAAAGCAACAGGTCAGTCCAGCAGAGCAACAGCAGGACAATCTTCCTTCTTTAGTTTCTGCTTTCTCCTTGGCAGAGGTTCCTTCTTGATTTCCAGGATGATCTAATTTTCTGTTGTCAGGGGTCCTGTACTTATACCCCTAAAGTCTTTGTTCTCTCTGTGCATGTGGGCCCTGAGCCCGGTCTGAACCAGTTCTGGGGTTTCCTGAGTACTTTGTTTTGCTGGCTGCTTCTTTCCTTTCAGAGTGAGGGGCAGGGTCCTCAGCCGCCCAGCAGGGGGGTGGAGCCAGCATTGTGGAAGGGAGGCACAGCCCTATTCAGCCCAGGTGC
This sequence comes from Lissotriton helveticus, assembly GCF_964261635.1. NCBI lineage: Eukaryota > Metazoa > Chordata > Amphibia > Caudata > Salamandridae > Lissotriton > Lissotriton helveticus. The sequence goes on along the minus strand of NC_136059.1, from coordinate 1,842,178,155 downwards.
TAACTCCTCCCACCACTCCAGTTGCAAATGCAGTCATTCAGCCTAGTGCTGACTCATCCAGCCTCCTGGGGAATTCCCCAGCCCCTGTCACTCTCAAACCAGACAGTCAATACACAAACAGGCCCAGGCACACAGAAGGGTCAGACAAGAGAACAGCAACTTTCTAAAAGTGCTGTTCTCAAACACAGGATTTAAAAACAACCTTTCCTAAAAGATGTGTTATTAAATTCTGAGTTCAGGGATACTAGATACTTATGTCCTATCTTGTTCCTATGGGAAGAAATGCTGTTAACCACTGTAGCCAGCATCCCCCATGTTAACCTATGGAGCAAGATAGCCTTACAATAGTGAAAAACGAAAATGGCTGTCATTCACTACCAGAGCATGTTACCTGCACAAGTACATGCTCTACCTTTTACATACACTGCACCCTGCCCAGGGGGGTACCTTGGGCCTTCCATAGGGGTGACTGATGCGCACAAAAAGGGAAGGGTTAGGCCTGGTCAGTGGGGACACTGACCAGGAGGACATGGCAGTTCTAAACTAACCCTGGGCGTAGTGTGCGTAGTGGGGCTCCGCGGAGCTACGCGAAGTGGGCGCAAAACTACGCCCACCCGCGCACTCCGCATAGCCCCACTACGCGCCGCCCGCCTCCCTCCCGCCCTCCCTAAATATGCAAATAAAAGGATTTAAAGGTTTTAAAAACACTTACCTGTCTGCCGCGTCCCCGGGGCTCCCTCTCCCGTCCCTGGAATCGCGCCGCCGCCATTTCGGATACTAATGCGCATGCGCGGGCGGCCGCGCATGCGCATTAGTATCCGAAATGGCGGCGGCGCGATTCCAGGGACGGGAGGGGGAGCCCCGGGGACGCGGCGGACAGGTAAGTGTTTTTAAAACCTTTAAATCCTTTTATTTGCATATTTAGGGAGGGCGGGAGGGAGGCGGGTGGCGGCCGGCTACGCACCGTCTGCGGAGCGCGCGTAGTGCCGCCTGGCTATGCCCGCTACGCAAAATGCGTAGGAGACGGCACTATGCGCACTCCGTGCACGGAGCGTAGCTGGCCGCCCACCCTTATTCTAAACTGCACACAGGCACTGCAGTGTCAGGCCTGATACATCATTTTAGGGCTACTCCTGTGGGTGGCACAATCAGTGCTGCAGGCCCACTAGTAGCATTTGTCATCACCAGCCCTGGCACACCCAGTGCACTTTACTAGGGACTTCATGGTGATACAAATATGCCAAACATGTATATCCAATCAGAATAACACTTTACATAGAGAGCATATGCACTTTAGCACTGATCAGCAGTGGTAAAGTGCGCAGAGTCCTATTGCCAACAGCCACGGGTCAGGAAAAATAAGGGAGGAAGAAGCAAAAAGTTTGAGGATGACCCTGCAAGAAGGGCCAGTTCCAACAGTCGCTCTGAGTGTGGTTCAGGCAGCAGTCGCAGGCCAGTCAGGAAGGCAAATTTCATGTGCTAGTGCGCCTGTGCCAGCCTCTCGAGTCACAATTTGCTGCATCAACAATATCACAGCGTTAGGGCTGGGACGTCCTCAGCAAAGCCCTGACCTTCCTTGGTGAAGATGGCATTGCTCCTAAAGTCAGCCTCCGGCATTTCAGGCTCCATCCCTGAAATTCTGAGGGTGCATGTCAATTAGGGAAGTTACACCCCACCCTCTCCTATCACATGTGGCATGGAATCACTGACCCAACCAGCAGCGTCGCACTGGTCATGTCTAAAAGAGCAGTGTTTTTCTTCTGGGCTGATTCAGTCACTGTTGAATTGTGTAAATAATATAAAACTGGTAGCATTGTCTGCCCTGACACTTTCTGTGTTCTTTCCTGTGCACACACATCATGAATACCCTGACCCATCAAGCACCAGATTGGGTAACAAATCCGTGTTAGAATAATATACAAGCTATGCAAAGAAAGTCTAACATTTTAAAATTCAAAATACACTCTGCAACATTTACTTTAGGTATACATTACATGTGCGTTGCCATAAGTTCAGGTGTACCTTACTGCAGTCTCCTTTCGGATCTCTGCAGCAAATCTTCAACCCATTGAACAGGCTTATGGTAAGCATATAATCTCCCTGCAGTTCCCCCTCCTGGGAATGCTCACAAGTGCAACCACAAAGTTGAACACTCGTCAGTATTTGAGAAGTCTTTCAGATGCAGAGGGTTGTAGCTGGAAGTAATGATCTCAGCAGATCCACTAAATATAAAATGCTTATTTTTCATCTGTGATTTGCTTGCAACTTTGAAGATGCTTTTAAACGCACATACACGGTCATCCTGACCGTGCTCAGTATGCTTATTAGCTCGGTGCGCTTAAGACCAACATCTGCCATGGACATTTCACGAAAAAGGAAAATGTGTTTTTTTTATGAAAAAAAAACATTAACTGTACAGAAAGAATTTTGATAATTTCCCCAAAAAGGCTCTCATGTCTAGACTCACAGATATACGCACAGAGGTATGTGCGTAAACACTCACTGTAACTCCACCAAAAACTATTGCTTTTTGGTGAATTATTTACAGAACCTGAGCTAGAAAATGCATCATTAAACTTTAATTAAAAAAAATAATTCTTAGGGCACGATGCCTCCCTCTCCCAATTAGGACAACCAGGTTTGCTCGCACAGGTAACATTAGAATTTAGTTGTGTGCCCCAATATTTTCAAAGTTTACCAACCACCACTGCCTGAAAGCCCATAATGGTATGGCCACAGTACAAATATCTTTTTTGCGTTGCACAAGTGACTAAGCAAATCGGAGGCCCAGATACACTAATGCTTTGTGCTGGATTTGTTTTACTTTTGGATCGAAAACCAGACGCAAAGTGTTATGCTGGGATTTACTATCCATTGCAAATCAGGATATGCATTGTATAGTTTTCCAAAGTAATGCAAACAATGCACTATGCTCTGTTTTTCATGAATTGGTGTCAAGGGGGGCATTCCATACGAGGTACACAGGAGTTCCCATACAACCTCCCAAGGGTTTTGCTGCAAATCATTATCTACAAAACATTTGTAGACAGGGATTTGTGCCACAATCTTATACCTGCTGGATGGATGTAGGCGAATGGAGGTGAAATATTTGAATTTCTCCTAATTTATTTCTACTTTCCAAGTGTTCTGCATTGCACAGCACAGATACAAAGCAGGAAGAGCATTAAAGGATAGTTTTTGTACAGGAATGGTGTCGTTTCAGCACAAAAAACTATTCCTTGTCCAGTGTATGCACTCCTGCACTAGGGCGCAAGGGTGTGAGCAATTGGCACATGGTAGACTAATGTTCACCAGAGCAAGCAGGGAGGAAAACTGTACCAGTAGATATGTATGGTGGTGTTCTGATTGCTGCCTTCTATGCAATGTAGCGCGACAATTTTAGTTGCCGCACTGTGCTGCATTGCACTGCGTTACATATATTTTGTAAATCTGGGACTGAATCTCAGTGACCTGACTGACACCAGTGTAGGCAATGGTATAAGATCAATTTTGTTCATTTGTGTAAAACAAAAACAATAAATTACATTTACAGTAATCGTCCATAGTCTTATAAAGAAGCAGAGTAGCATTTATCCTGGTTTGGGGCTGTAGACAACATGGAAGTTCTTAAACCTTTATTGAGAATATATATCTACGTTTTACCTCCCAAAATCATAAATATTGAATAGTACAGAAATATCGATGTCTCCCTGATACACCGAGGAAGCCAGCATTTCGCAAAAACGCCACTTTCAAGAAACTTGAATTAACACTTAACCTTTTCAGCCTCACGAAATAAATAATCTGAAACAGACAGTGAAGAATCGCGCTTCGGTTTAAGGGTCACTCAACGTTTAATTTGCTGAAGTGGCAGTATTTAGAAACTGTCTTTGAAGACACAGAACATGCTTAATGAAAGCACTTGTTCTGTTTTACCCTGTAGAAGGAAGAGGTTTCTGCCAGCTTGCTGAGGCTGCAAAACGAAAAGGTTATTTTTTTTATTGAGGTACTCTGAATCAGATGCCAGTTATGTATAAAAGTCGGAAAAAAAGATCGAAGTGGGGACGTGGTTCTCGACTACATTTCTGTTAACAAGGCGGAAACGACAAAATTGGAACTTCAGGTCTTTGATGATATTATCAGAGCTCCTGCTATATGTACATTTAGCAGGGGACTTCCATGCTTTGATTAATGGAGAGCTAATGATCCAAGCATCAGTCCCAAAGGATCACGTTAATAAGGTCAACGTTTCAATACATCAAATGAAGCTGCAGACAGTTAATGAACTGGGATCTACAAGCGTGACCTTATGCTCACTGGGCACAGTATCAAATGCCCGATTGAACACAATGTTAGGAGAACATAATGTCCTGTTTTGATTGAACTTTTTTTTAAAGTAACAACAAAGTCATTCTAAACCAAGCGCTGTAGAGCTCTGTCACTCATATATCATTTTTTTCTATGTAGCAGACAATGTTAGCTGTAACCTAATCATCAATCTCAATACTCCTTATGTTAGCTGCGGGTATCACACTTGCACCCTATTCTGATACACAGGGAGTAGAGGATTTAAAGTGTATGTAGAAACTTTGTTTCACCACATGTAGAACAAGGACTACAAATGTCCTGCTTTGCAAAGGCGTGTTCACAGACACTATTGGCTTTGCTAATTCATGTATAATTGCAGCACGTGTATTGACAAAGCCAGTAGGGGCATGAGGCCATCTTTGTATGGTATTTCCTATACTCCCAAGATGGCTACCAAATTGCTATTCCTGTCCCAAGTCTACAGGAAGGAGCACTAATAGCATGCACTGGGCAACTGAATATATGCTTATTTAACATATGACATTTTATAATGCTTGCACCCAGCATACACAAACACACACATCATTGCAGTTAGAGTATCTGTCTCTCCACTCCATTGAAAAGCTAGAGCAACGCAGTGAGCAGGCGGTGTCATGAGGAATGTCTATAGCTAACTAAAAGACTTTGAAAGTGAAATGATCTAGTGATTTGCACTCTCCATTCTGGAAAGGGTTAGCGAGGTACAGAGGATGTAGGTATATCAAAATATCCCCCACAATGAAAATAGTTTATAGACTTAGGATATAAAGTAACATCATTAATGAGGCCGTGCCATGATATGTTCACTTGCAATATTATGTTGAATGGAGACGCCTTAAAAATAGCCATCTGTAAAAAAATGGTCTTACTTCTCTGTCCAATTAAGGGTGGGTATGTAGTAAGGATTAGAACCCTATATAGCTGAGGACTTGACTGAAGCAAGCGTGACACTCTGCAGCTGAAACTCACATTATAAATTGAAAAACACACTTGGAATGCTCGTTTTGTACATAAACTATTGTTTTTTCACCTGATAGCACAAGCAAGTCATAATTCTGTAACAATATGTTAACACTGCAGCCAGGCCACCAATGTTGATGTATGTTTTGAATGTTGCCAAACGTGTGCATTTATTTTTAGATGGTTAATTTATTTGATGTTTGTTGTTTATTTAGTTTTGTTGCATGGGGCAGCGTGCATTTTACTAGAAGTGTGCTCTAGCTGTGAATCTTAATTCAGCTGTAAGATTCCTCTACACAATGTGAAGGAGAAGTGAGGCTTGGAGGTGGTCCCTACAGTCTCCCTTTCCATATTCGTTGCACTGTTGAAGAGGCTATACACTAAGATATCAACATAGTTATGTTGCTAGAAATAAATTTACTTAAGAAAAACATCCATGTGCTAAATCTTACTGCTATCAAGCACTTTTTCATTCTAATCACCCCAGCACTACAAGGGGGAATGTAATTTGTTTAGAAGAGGAATGTACTTTGAACTCTGAGGACAATTCAAAGACAAAGAAAGAAGAATCATGGGTGTCAGAGGTACTCTAATCCGTAGGCTTACAAGACACTGTGATGATACTTTAATGGCAGACTTTATAAAAGGAGATGCAGTAAAAGTGAGCAATAGTTATGCTGTCTTGGATCGTATACGTGATTCCACACATTTGAATAGGTTTTATTCTGACTGTTAGTTTGCAGTTAATCATAGATCTAGGACTTTCATATAATTTGAGCTAAAAACAAGGAAGACAAAGAGTAGACCTCTTATTCAAATCAACAAAGTCAACAGATAATGAGCAACAACGAATGAATTCCTGACATACATGCCATTGAGACCACAAGCTCCCCAATCAGAAAACAAGTTCTGTCAAGCCATTACACAGTCCCTATGAAAACAGAATAGGCCATGTCTAGGCTTCTCCTTAGACCAAATTGGTCAAGAAAATCCAGTTATGAGAAACTCAATAAAGGAAACTATGAAATTCTACATTAAATAAAATGACACTGGTGATACACAGGTAAAGTATTACTTTAGGAGAGCTGATAGCACATACTACAAGGTTTGCAAGGATGAGAAAATAAACAAAAGCAGAATTGGAGAATTCCAATAATTGAAACAACTTATTTTTTTTATTTTTTTATTTGAAAAGTTTTATACAGCGCTGGCTAGACCCGGAGGTATCAGAGCGCTTTACATGAGGCTCAGCGAATTACAAGTTACAAAAGTTACAGTAGCAAGTATGACATAGAAGAAAAACAGTGATTAAACAATAACATGTGTTTGGACACAACATAACAAAGACAAACGAAAATGGGGCATGGAAGGCAGAGGGGAAAGGCCAAAAGGAGACTAAAGTGGGGTGGAGGGGCGAGCAGGGGAAGGAGAACAAAGCAGTAGTCCAGCCAAGCAAGTCTATGAGAGGGAGGCAGACACAGGAACAAGGAGGGAGGAGGCGAGGAGAAACACAGCGGAGAGACAAGGAAAAACATGTCCAATGTCCGGCTAGGTAGGAGACGGCCACGGGAGTGAAACCAAAGCCAATCTCCTGTTTAGCTGCCTAAACAGCTCCACTGGACAACGGCAAACACTACCTAAAAAGCTGCAATGAAAAACTACTACCAAGCCATTCGCGAAGCCTGGGCACACATCTTTATAAACAAAATCCATCAATGCATCAGTCATCTCCATGATATAAAAAAATGACAGTGGTTCAGTCCTTTCTCAAATCTGAGGCTACTAATTGCAAAATGACACCCTTCCCTGAAATTTGCCCCAATCTAGTCACTTTATTCTACGACAAAATTACGAATATTTATACCAACTTCAATGTACCTCCTTCAGTTGATGAACCCTTGGACACTAACTGCTCCACTATTCCTCCTGCTCTTCTCGGTATTCCCTACAAGTCACCAGTGACTTAACTCAAGGTGCTAAAAATTGGCCGTGAGATTATTATTCCTCACCTTACTGCGGTTCTTAATGTTGCCTTCTCAGAGGTGCACTATCCCACTCTGTGGAGGACAGCAGTGGTCAAGCCACTTGTGAAGAAGCCTTCTCTGGACTCAGTAGAATTGAAAAATTATTGGCCAATTTCTTTACTTCCTGTCCCAGCCAAGATTCTGAAATCTTACTTAAACTCCCATCTCAATGCCTACCTGAAGGACCATCAATTTCTTGATGGTTCACAACATGGGTTTAGAAGGCACCATAGTACGGAAACAGCATTGACTGCTGTTTTCAACAATATCCGTATTCAAGTGGACGCAGGGCACACCACCCTGCTTGTTCGACTTGATCTCACCGCAGCCTTTGATACCCTGTCTCCTCTGAGGATGGTTGAACGCCTTAGCCAAGCCGACTTGTTCAAGGTCTTTGCTTAAAGAACTGCACAAGGTGAGTGGAGAACTACAACAGTTCTTATGTGCTGTACAGGCTGGTTGCCCATAGTGAGGGAATTGGCCACCAGTAGGGGGGTTTGCATTGGGCCTATCTAAATACGAGGCTCTGCAGCCAACTTGCTTAGTGAAAGTCTGCACCCAACCATCACTGCAAAAAAGCCATCCAAGTTGGGTTGATTGCTGTTGTGGTTGATCGTCCACAATGGGTTGGGTCTAATGGGTTTGGCACTATAGCTGTTAGTTCTGAACAGCAGATTAGATGCAAGGTCTAAATGTGAGAAGCTGGGTTGATCACTAGCAGTGGGTAGGGCACAATGCTGGGCCTTTGGCTGTTCATAGGAGAGAGTAAGGTGCAGTTCATGGTTATTGTGAGAAATTGGGTTGTTGGTTGACTGGGGTATGAGCCCTGGTCACACAACAGACACAACCCCTTGCAGGTTAAACCACAAAAAGCCACTAAATTAACCTATGCTTAACCCTGGGTAGTGTGACACAAATAGCAGCCAGGCTTAATTTACAGGCAAATATGCAAGATAGTTATGCAGCACACAAACAGTAATACAATGAAAACACAACACCAGAAAAATTACACACTAATTGATTAAGATGAAGACCATTTTAATTAATTATTTGACACCAAAACAACAAAAATCCAATTAGCAGAAGCGGAGGTATGAGTTTTTAAAGCTTATTGTAAAAACTAACACTTAAAAGATCAAAGCACAGACCGCTAGTCACGTGAGACCAAGTCAAAGTCGAAAAATATGGCCAACCACAAGTGCAGTTGGAATACACAAAGCAGCCAGTGCTTACCTTCGGACTTAGAGGATAATTTTAGAGAAATGGTCTGAAAAGGAAAAGTTCTGAGAGACAAGGCTGCAGTAGGTGCCAGAGGAGAGAGAGTAATCATCGGATAGCCTTGAGTCAAAGCTGCAGCGAAGATTTCTATGCTTGGACTTAATCTCTGAAATGGAAGATGAAATAGCCAAAGACAGGTCCACAGAGCAGGATACCCCTTTGGCGAAGGATGGGTGAACCGGATTTGCTATTGCAGAATAGAACATATCGGGAGAAGCTGTGATGTAAATCTGACTGGCAATGTACCTTGGGTGAGTAGGTTGATCCCGGCCTCCTCCTAGTTCCCAGAGTAGTTTTAGCCAACATTTCTTTAAATCCCCACTTTTGGATTTTGGCTATCTGGTCAAGGGTACAGGACTGGTACAGCACCACTTGGAGAGTCAGGACTCACTTAAGCTGGGTTGAGGTGAGGGTCCAACCAAGGTGAAGGGAGCCTTTTATGTCCCTGGGGCTCTGATTAGTAGGCCAGCAAACTATCCCTTTTGAGCCGCTCTGGTGGTCCTGCATTCAATTTGCAAGTTCCGTCCTTCTCCAGGCAAGTTCAGTGGTTGACGGTAGGGTGTAGGGAGGGCGTGGGACGGCAAAGCAAAATGTTAACCTGTATTCTCAAGGTATCCTCAAAGGTTAGTTGATATGGGATGACATAGTGCGTTCCTTAAGGAACAAACAAGTTATATTCAGAAGAATAATTGACAGATTATGCTATAACTCCTTCAACCTTGAAAACAGAGCTGAAAGGTATTAGATATCCTGTCCAATATACTGCAGGAATTCATTATGAAACCTCGCAACTGGTATTTAGGTTTTAGAGGTATGATGTAGCAAGGAATGATATAGTAATTCAGAAATATTGATTTTCAAAAACCTATAACTATTACTGAATCACAAAACAGCATGTATTAGCACATGTTAAGGCTTATCATTACCACACAGTGATTTCCTAATATTTACTATACCAAAATATCGATTTCCAATTTGTGATTCGGTAAGGATCCCAAATAGCAAATAGAATATAATTAGTCGCAAATTGTGGACATTGCAGCAGAAGCGACTGATGACCTCACAGATCCAGGAAGAAAGCCAGAAGCATTGGAGCTCATCTTTGGATAGGAGCATATTGGTTCTTTAGGAGAACACTGCATAAAGTCAAGCTAAGAGCTATAAAAAGACAAGGGCAGAAAAGAAGGAGCTTCAGTGACCAAAAAATTGAGATCCTAGATGAAGAATGGAAAAAGACTTGCTTACCTTCCGAAAATCTACTGAAAAAACAAATATGTAAGCGTATTCATGGTTGGGGTAACTCTGTAGGGGTTATTAACAGGACTGAGGATGAAATCCGAAAAAGCTGGCATGACTTAAGGTCAAGCACCAAGGAACAAATTGTCAACTGAAGGCATGAAGATGGAGCAACAGGTAGAGGACACACCTCTGAGCCAACATCTTCACCAAAGGAGAAAATTATTAAGGGCGCAATTATGATGTCGTTAGGAAACTGTTCTGAATGAATCGGTTTCTGACTCATTCCCGAACAAATCGTGTCCTGCGAGTCCAGACAACCGATTACAATGCTTCCAAACATTGTTTAGTCAGACTCTCATTGACTTCAAAGGGAGTCTGTGTTCTGAAAGAGAACACAGTTTGCCATTGAAAAAAAGGGCTGGTTGGGGAAAACCTTGCACCCTGTGGTGGGCACCCAATGGTGCCTGCCACATTGTGCATGGTTAGGAAAAGGGGTCCCTTGGGTACCCCCATGAGCCCCATTCATATGCCTCCAGGTGAATGGTGGCCCACAACGGGCCCGCAAAGACAGATTCCGACAGTTGTTTCGTCTCAGGCAGACTGAATCGGAATGGCTGTCCGAATCGGTCATCGAAAATGCTCATCTGATAACCGTGTCCATAGAGCTGTACGAGTTGACTCTGAAATACTGGGGTTGTCCGATTGCCTTTCCTAGCCGATTTGGACTGCTCAAATGGTTTCCAGACATAGTAATCGGTTTTTGGGAAATGTGTACGATTTGTTCGGAAACAAGGGTTCCCAATCGGATTCTGCAAAACCGAATCCCATTCGGAATCTTTCTTGACAACATCGTAATTGGGCCCTAAGTCTGTTTTCCAGCCATATTCAATGACTCACATTTTATATATAGGTTTATCAACTCCAAGGCAACATACATAAAGTGTGTTTAAATTTAAAATTTTATTGCATAAAAAGTTACCTATCTAAACTCTTGCATTAATGCATATCAATCATATTTTTTGCAAAAACAATTAAATCAAAACTATATCATCCTAAAAGAAATAAAAAAGAGGTGAACATTTTTAACATGTCAAAATATTTTTTGACATTTGACATTATCCGACATTGTTCTGGAAATATACCCGAACCGTGTCATCGGTTCCAGCCCAGCTATTAGGACCGACCCTGTTTGACCCCAATCCAATACTTTGCAATGGGAGCCTAGATTCCAAACAGAAGGCATGCTCTCATAGCAAACAGCAGAGGTGCAATTAATCCCTGCACCCGGTGGCAGGCACCTCAAGGTGATGGGTTTTAGGAAAATCACATTTAAGGCAAATTTCTAGTATTTGACTAGCGGTGAAAGATATGTATCAACTTATAGCTGTTGACACAGCTGGAAAGAAATGTAGACTAAGGCACACACAAAACCAAAATGCGGGTCAGAGGCCAATCTGTTGAAAGTTTGGCATCCTCTACATCAACCAATCCTAATCATTCACCAAAAATGCAAACACAAATTGTTCCCCACAGTAGTGAGGTAGCCAAAAGCCTTGTACAAATAACAAATACAGTTGAGTAAATACAGACAGCTGATGCAGCCAACAGCTCTAATACTACATCGTTTTGAAGAAAATATGAAGATCATATGCTAGTGAACCTCCACTCTTTTGCAGACAATGAAATCTGCTTTTCATCAATACAAATGCTTAGATTATGAGCAGAGGTATTCCTTCTTTCTCCAACTGTTTGTGGAGCTAAGTATGTTTTCATAATCCATGTATATAGTGCATAAGCACTGTCACTTGAAATGTGAATGTATCTTTATAATAAGAAAAACAAACAACCCCTAAGTATCTTTACTGGAAGGTGTAACTTAATGTACCCTTACCAAGCAACCCCTCATCTTCAAACTAATTTCAGTTGTGAGTCATACAGTTGAAGTGGCAAAAGATATCAGTGGAAAAAAGATATGAGTTGTGTGTGTTTCCGGGTACTTTGCAACAAGTTCAATTCAAAGGCATGTACAATTCTATGCAACCTGTATATTTAGAGTGTGCTCTTCCCTAAGAAAGAGCATAGGACTGCATGGGTTCTGCTAGCATGGGAAGCTTTTTACTCTCATGACCTTCACCTTTCTACTGGGCCCATGAAGTAGTTTTTTTTTACTTCAGACTCAATACTCCACCTTAGAGGTGACTGTTCTCGGATGGACCTTTCTCATAGCAGAGGGTGAGGACTCAGGATGTTCAACTGTCAGCTACCCAATGAGGACTAAGGGTGGGCGGAGGCGGCATAATGCCTCTGTGCATAGCTTCACGGAGTTTGCAAAAAACTGTGGAGCTACGCATCGCTATGCTCCCTCCCTGCTCCCTCACCCCTCCCAAATGCTTTAAAATGATAAAAAGAAGGCCCTTACCTGTGTTTCTACCACCTCCCCTGCCTGGTCACATTCTCCTCCCTGCTCCTTGCTGCCTCGTGTCCTCCTGACTCCTTCTCCATTGAAAAAAACACTACGTTGGACGTCTTGCGAGTGTGCATGGGCACTCACAAGACGTACAACATAGTGTTTTTTTCAATGGAGGATGCAAGTGAAGGAGCAGGAAGGAGAGTGGCCAGGCAGGGAAGGTGGCATAAATACAGGTAAGTGCATTTTTTTATACTTTTAAAAGTTTGGGAGGGGGGAGGGAGTGGCTAACTCCGCTCCGCCACGGAAGCAGAGTTTTTTCCTACTATGCGTTCAGCACAGAGCGCGGAGTAGGCAAATCTCCGCAATCTCCGCTGGCAGAGCAGAATTACCCGCCCAGGGTTAAAGAGGATGACTAATTGGGAGCCAACTCACAGATTGGTAATCAGGTTCAAATAAATCAATCTCAAGTCCATGCTATATAAATACTGTATGGCAACTGGTAACATGAACCTCCTGAAGAAGTTTAGTCTAACAAGAATCATGCAAACTAAGAGCTCTGTCTGTAAAAGTACCTGATGTTCTGAAAATAATCTACGACTACCTCTGTTATGTATTTAAAATTAGCAAATTTTTTATGGAAAGTACTTTAGACACAATAATACTTGAACAACTTTAGAATGCTTGTTTATTGTATTAAAAATCCAACATTAATGAATAGAAGTAACATTTTAAGAAGTTTAGTCATAAATCTAACAGTTTGAAATATAAATCCACACATCTGGTAAAAGTAATCTATCCTTACATAAAAGAATCCATAAGGATGGTTTTATATTCAGCATTACACTTTGTATCACCAACACAGCAAGAAGTTGGTTCTTGAAGTTTCTCTAAGCATTTAACAAAGGGATTAAGTTAAAGTCTAATAGGGTCAAAATCTATAGGTAAGGGACGAAGGGGAATGAAGCATAAATCAGAAAAGTTCGAGTCTGGTATCTCACCAAACTGCTCCAAATTGTCTGACAAACATAGTTTATCAGCAAGGGCAAATAGCAAAGGGGCATAATGAAAGGTAGTTCGGAAGGCAGATAGGAGCCAAAGGAAAAGTGTCAAGGGGGCAGCCTGAGCGTAGACATAAGATTTCCTCAAAAGCATCTCATTAAAAAGCTGTTCATCAAAAAGAACCATTTCCTCCGCTTCTGCATTGCGATTATATAGTTCATATTTGTCATCATGACCTCAATGGTTGGTCCACAACGGTCTGATCATCATGTGATTGTCCTTTCCGTCTTACCCGGTACAAATTGTTACTCCAACATGTTTTCCACATAAATCATGAGAAACAAATATCCTTCCATCCTCACAGGTAACTAGGCAAGAGTTTATTCAACTTGTTACTCTTCCTGAATATGGGGGAGAAGTCAGCTTCCCACCATTCACACAAAATGGGAAAATAATTGTCTTTGTTATGATAAGGAATGACGCATGAATCAAGAACAAATAAAGCAACAATTCAGAACGTATCAAGTCCATTACACAAGGCTTTGAAATAATGCAGCCTAAAAGAAAAACATTCTAACATGCTTAAATTCAACTTGTCGGCCCTAATTTTGATGTAGATCAGAAAGCCTCGAACTTGAGGTCGGAGGCTTTCAGACCAAGATCTTGAGTTTCACTTTCGGTCACCATATTACTATGAAGGCAATCGGAAGTGAAACTGGCCAGTCATGCTGACTGGCTACTGAGCCTGTCGACCAGTCGGAACGGCATTTCCATTGTCAGGATTACGATGTCAGTTTCCCACAGGCTTTTCATGTTGGGCTTTTCGACATGAAAAGTCTGTCGTAAAGTGACTTTGAGGACCCCAAGCTGGGCCCCCATGCCTCTGCAGTCTCCGGGTGGTATCTGTGAATCATAATTGCAGTGTCGGGACCGCTGACCTCCAGTTCCGAGAACGCTTTGATAGTGGTCAGCGGCACATCCAACCAACATCATAATGATGGCCTTCATCTTTTAGTATAGCAAACCCCTAATTAAGTATAGGCATAATGAAATAAATCATACATCATATGTAACTTTTCATAATTTTGTCAGTAAATGTTACACACAAATATTAATCTTCAAATGTGATCCACTGCCACTCTGCAATGAAGGTTAATAGCAATGATAAGTTATCTTCAACTAAGTACTCACAAATTGTGAATTGTACCAAAAACGGTGAATTGCTACATGGGTCAAACTGTGATGATGAAACTCTACAGATCTTGTTATTCTGCAAAAATGTAATTTAGTGTCACATTTTTTCAATGGGTTAATATTTAAACATAATCTTATTTTGGAATAGTAAAAGAGGGCTTGTAGCCAGTACATGCTTTGTGTTCAAAAGATTTTGGGAATTGGGTCTTACTGGAGTTTGAACTTTAGCATGCATCTCTTGCTACACAAATTTCTGTAAGAATATAATAGTACAATAATAGGATAACTCTGATGACTGACCCTTTTCTGACTAGAGGATTTCTTTGTAGTTTCATGATCCCAAGCTTTTTATGAAAATATTAATGACCTGTGTAGAAAATTGAAAGTATATTTGCAACTGTAATCAATATTCCAGCATGCATAGATTTAAATATGCAGATGGGAGAATCCCTACAATGCAAAAGCAGAGAAATTATAATTTTACTAGCTGTTAAGTGGCTTAAGGATTATGGAACCACATTTCTTTTATCAATGTCCATGATTATTACACTTTGAATCCCAGGAGGTTTGTGAAATGAGTAATAGTATCAATATAATTTGTCATGTTGTTTTGTTGAGATGTTCTTTAAACTAGCATACATTTCCTGATGCTAGCTGCAAATATTTGTTTGCTCTCTAGTGACATAGATTTTTGGTAACTATTCACTGGAGGGAGTATCCTATCTTTACATTCCAAGGGGCTGATTTATGTACGAGTTTTCAGTAGTTCATCTGGGTAGGGTTCAATCAATCAATCAAGGTTTATGTAGCACAACTACTCACCGGTGAGGGTCTCAAAGTGTTGAGGGTGGCTGCTGATTCATGTGAGTGCTGGGGTTTAGTCGAAAAGCCACATCTTGAGATCCTTCCTGAATTGGGTCAGTGATGGGGTTTGCCTGAGGTGAAGAGGCAGGGTGTTCCATGTCTTGGCAGCAAGGTAGGAGAAGGTTCTTCCTCTGGTCCTGATCTCGCAGAGCAGATGTATCTGGTTAGTGTGTGAAATGAGAGGCAGTGGTTCAGATATGCTGGTCCTGCGTCATGCAGGGCTTTGTAGGCCGGGTGTGAGAAGCTTAAAAGTGAATCCTTAGTTGACTGCGAGCCAGTGGAGTTCTCGCAGGTTTTCGGTGATGTGGCGGCAGTTACGGATGTTAGGACGAGTCTGACTGCAACGTTTTGAATAGTCTGTAGTTTCCTGAAGAGTTTCTGGGTGCCGCTGGCATAGAGTGCGTTGCCTTAGTCGAGTCTGCTGCTGATGAGTGCATGGCTGACCGTCTTTCTGGATTCAGTGGGAATCCATCTGAAGGTCTTTTGAAGCAGGCAAAGTATGTGGAAGCATGATAAGGAGATAGCTTTGATCTGGCTGTTCATTGTGAGTGAGGAGTCCAATATGAGGCCGAGGTTTCATGCATTGTCCATGGGTTTGGCTGATGTTTCTAGTGCAATAGGCTACCATAAGTCATACCAAGCGGATGGGGTGGGACCCAGGATGAGGACTTAGGTCTTGTCTGAGTTGAGCTTGAGACAGCTGTCTCTCATCCAGGTGGCAATGGCTTTCATCACATTGAGGAAGTTGTTTATGGTTTAAGGGAAGGCTAATGGCAATTACATTTGAATTTGGAAATTCAAAATTAAGCCATTAATATAGACAAATATACTAGCTTCTGTAGTCTTTTTGGTAAACACAATTATCTAATTGCAATGAAAAAGTGGCTGAAAATGTTAAATAAATTATACAACATGAAGCTGCCCTCCATAGAGGGGAAGGAGAGAGGGACTTTGAATATGGCATCATTTTCAAAATGAAACGATCTAGGTTCATTTCTATGTTTATAGAATAGAGTTTCACAAAGTATTGGGGAGGAACAAATGGATCACCAAACTCCCTGCATCAAGGAAGTAGTCAATGAATCAAGGGAACTATTTTGCATATTCTATTAGCCAAAACTGCAGATGGTATGAAGGGCATGCAACACAGTAATGCAATATAAATGATTTAGCAACCTCTTAATCTAAGGTAACAAAAAGAAGAGAAAACTAAACAAAAAATGAAATAATATAGAATATATCCATACATCTCTAAACACTCCTTAGGTTTTGCTTTTCTTTCTCTAAATGTATGCAAGTCATGCAGGTAAGAAAGTTGCAGAAAAAGAATCAAAGCCTAAGACTTATCGGGGCAGATTTTTTCTACTTCCTGTATTAAGGATGGTTGTATAAATACTGATTTCTGATATCATAATCTGACAAAGGCAGCATTAATCAGGGATTAGGGGGTCCTAAGGCATAAAACAAGTAGTTGAGATTGCTCACCTGATTAATAATAGGCAATCTGATAATATTATAGCGCAAAATATGATAGACTGTTTCTGAATCTTACCTATTGTTGCAAAATCAGCTAATAGGAAGTTATGAATCAACTAAGAAAACCTATGGAAGTATACAAGATAATTCATCATCACAGGTCAGTCACAATATCCATGTGTCTTTTGTAATTGCTTACAATTATAAAGGAGCACTGAATATCATGGATCAATTAGAAGGTTAATATTAGTGACTCAGATCTTTCATCCATCAATAAAATTATGTCATGCAAAGCTAATTCAAATCACCACTTTTCCACTACTTCCTACTGTTGGAAAGTGGGTGATAGGTAGGGGTAAGTATGCACCTACCACTAGTGTTAACCTCGTGGTCCTCGGGATCAGCGTGATGCTCAATGGGGGTCCACCTCTTGATCTATCCAAACCCTGAATGCTATAATAGCCGTCGGTATGTGCAGGATCAAGCGAGGGAAGGTAAGGAAGGGGACAGCAGGGAGGGAGACCTGAAACGACAAACAAAGACTGTTGGTTGTCTTCCTGTACTAACCCTCTGTAACATACAACAAGACTATGTTCTCATACACTCTACCTGTAAAGTAAAAGAATGCAACTGTGATATAGAAGATAAGACTCTTCCCAATCGTCATAGGCCCTTGAGGGATATGGACTGTGTTACTCCCCACTGCAATATACAAAAAACAACACTGTCACTCACTTTCCTGCATACGTTCTGGATAACTAGTAATACTGAAAGTTATACCTACCCATAGAGAATCCGACATGGGATATCTCTGACCGAAATGGAGGTAACTATATGGCAATGTTTTGTTCGCCCTAAAACACCTTAAAGCTAAATGTCAGTTAATAATAATCCACAAGGGTTACGTCACCCCGTTGTAAATATAATGATGAACAGTACCTGCTCCAATGAATCACCGATGTTCCAATTGGCAATGTTCTGGCAAAGTTCAAACACTTGTGATATCCTCCCAGTTAGTCTTGTGTATACATGCAATTATACAGAAAAAATAACGTCCTCTGCACGAACTGCAAGGCGCTGGTTCACCAACAGAGGACAGATTTCCAAATGCCTAGATCTTTAACACCGGCTTCAATTCGTCGTCTGCATGAGCCAGGAAGGTCAGGCTCCCCAACGGTGGGCAAGGTTATGCCGTCTTCCGAAATAAAGTATAACGACCAATTCGTCCTCCGCATAAGCCTTAAGGAAGCAGGCTTGTCCAACGGAGGGCAAAAGGCAAGAAAAAAAAGCCCAAAACACAGGGTCCTTATGCACACCGTCCTCTGCAAGAGTCAGGAAATGACTCGCCAACGGAGGACAATCACCGAGAGTCTAACTTCGCACCACACGAAGTTTAGCAAGAAAAAACAGCGTGACTTACTCTGTATTCAAATAAGTCCCTGAAGACAAGATCGGAACACCTCCGGACGGGTCGCTCAGGATCAAAATATCCGACACTGGTAACAGTGAGTGTATATATAGAAATGCCCATCTGCCTGTTCCGCTGCTAGGGATTCTGGGGCATGTAGTTTCCTTTCCATCACTTCCCGTTCTGACCCACCGCCGTGTCGAGAGTTCTTTTGGCGCTCTTCTGAGTAGCATAACAGTACAACAGTACAACCCCCCTCACGAGAGCGCCTCAAATGGCCAGGCCGCAGCGGGTACTTCCTATGAAACAAAGCCACCAAGCGAGGCGCATGAACGCCAGAGGCTGGCTCCCAAGTATTCTTATCAGGGCCAAACCCCTTCCACGCCACCAGGTATCGAAGACTCCACCCCTGCCATCTCGAGTCCAGGATGCCTGCCACCTCGTATTCCAATCCATCTTGCACCAGAAGGACAAGGATGGCTTCAGTAGGGACACATGGAACACCGGAAGGATTCGTAGGTGCACCGGCAGCTTCAGCCTCACAGCCACTGGGTTGATGCACTTCTCAATGGGGTAGGGACCGATGTAACGAGGGTTAAACACACTGTGCTTCCGAAACCTGATGTTCCGGGTTGACAACCACACAAAGTCCCCCACCTGATACAATGGGCCTGGGCGTCTGTGTTTGTCGGCAGCACGTTTGTATGCAACCTTCGAAGCCCCGAGGTTAACCTGAGCTTTCAGAAGCATGTCCTTGATGTGCGACACCCTCCTTGGAGCCTCTGGCACTCTGTCCTCCCTTACTGGATGTAGGAAAGGAAGGAAACGCGGATGGCGTCCATAAGTACAATAAAAGGGAGACACCTGTGTAGCACTGTGCAAGGCATTGTTGTAAGCCACCTCAGCTAGCCATAAATAGTCCACCCATTAATCCTTGCTATGGTCCAAGTAACATCTCAAGTACTGTTTCAAGGTCTGATTGAGACGTTCTGTTTGCCCATCAGTCTGCGGGTGGAAACTGGTGGACAAGGCTGTAGCGATATGCAGGGAGGAACACCAAGTCTTCCAGAACTGTGCGGTGAACTGAGAACCCCTGTCTGATACAATAACTGCAGGCAGGCCATGCAGTCGAACAATGTGCACCATCAACAAATGTGCTAGCTGTCCTGCAGTGGGCACCTGTGGACATGCAATAAAGTGTCCCATCTTCATCAGGTAATCGATTACCACCAAAATAGCGGTACACCCCTGGTCCTTGGACAGGCCTACCACAAAATCCAAAGAAATGCGCTCCCAAGGAACGGAAGGGGTGGGTAGAGGTTGCAACAACCCGGCAGGACACCGGTGATCCGTTTTGACAGTAGCACAGACCTCACACTGTGACACCCATTCCTTGACATCAGCTCTCAGAGATGGCCACCAACATTGTCTATTTATGTGTTCCACCGTCTTCTCTACTCCCATATGACCTGCACTAGGAAAGCAGTGGCACCACCTGTACACCTGTTTTTGTAAAGGAACCGTAGGGACCAGTGGCCTTCCCTTGTTCACAGTAAATCCATCCTTGAGCTGCCATTCTCTATGGCTCTGTAACCAGGTCTTCCAGGAAACTGTATTTATTCCCTTGAGTATCCCTTTCATGAATGCATCGGATTGTATCACACACAACATCTTGGCTGGGTCTATGATAGCCTTTTCCACAACAGCTTCAGCATTCCTGCTAGAGGATTGACGAGTTAGCGCGTCAGCCTTTCTGTTCTCTGCCCCAGGCCTAAACGTGATAGCAAAGGGAAACTCTGAGAAGAAAAGCATCCACCTAAGCTGCCTTGGAGTGAGGTGTCTGGCAGCTGTCATGAACTGGAGGTTCCTATGGTCTGTATACACTGTAACCATATGTTTGGCTCCCATCAAGAAATGCCTCTATTCAGTGAATGCCACCTTTATTGCCAGAAGTTCTTTTTCGGCAACACAATAGTTACTCTCAGCTCCGTTCAACTTTCTTGACATATATGCTACTGGATGTAGTTGTCCCGTCAAGTCATGCCTTTGTGAAAGTATGGCTCCCAGAGCTACTTCGGATGCGTCCGCCTCCACGATGTAAGGTTTGTCAGGATTCAGATGGGCGAGCACCGGAGCAGACACAAAGGATTCTTTCAAAGTCTCAAAAGCATCATGGGCTTCGTGGTTCCAAACAAAAGGCTGTGTTTTTCTCAACAGATGTGTGATAGGGGCCACCACATGGGAGAATTGTTTGATGAACCTCCTATAAAAGTTAGCAAAGCCTATGAAACATTGAACATCCCTTACATTCTGAGGTACAGGCATTCTTTGACAGCTCGAATCTTGCGTTCTGCCATCTCCTGACCATCTGGGCTGAGCATGACTCCCAGGAACTCAACCGTTGTAACATGAAAGTCACATTTGCTCAGTTTGCAAAATAAACTGTGCCTTTGTAAGATTTGCAGCACTGTCTTAAAATGTTGAAAATGCAGTTCCTCTGTTTCGGAATAGATGAGGATGTCATCTATGTAGACAACCACATAATGGTCCAAGATTTCCCTCAGCACATCATTAAGGAAGTTTTGGAATGCCGCTGGGGCGTTGCACAGCCCGAACGGCATGACCAAATACTCGAACAGACCATACCTGGTCTTAAAAGCGGTCTTCCATTCATCCCCTCTCCTCATCCTCACTAAATGATAAGCCCCTTTTAGATCCAACTTAGTGTAGATGGTGGCTTTATTGACCTGTTCCAATAATACGTTGATCAAAGGTAGGGGATATCTGTTTTTAACAGTCACAGCGTTTATTGCCCTGAAGTCCACACACGCCAATAATTCCCCATTGGCTTTGGGAATAAAAAAAAGAGGCGAGGCCGCAGGGGACTTAGAAGGGCGAATGAAACCTAGCTCTAGGAGTTTGTCCAGATACGCCCTCAAATACACATTCTCTGGTTCAGTTAAGGCATACAGTCGTCCACTCGGAACCACAGCACCAGGGACGAAGTCGATTTGGCAGTCGTACTGCCTGTGAGGAGGGAGAACTTCCACCTGAACCTCATCAAAAACCCCTTGATAGTCTTTGTATGCCACGGGCAAGTGTACCTCTTTCTCTGCTGCAGTGGCTATGTATTCTCCACAAGCTAAGGCCGACGACGGCCTCTTGTTGACCTCATAACAGTTTTCCCAGCAATAAGAGGAATTCAACGTGATCGTGCCAGTGCCCCAGTCTATTTCAGGATTGTGACGTCTCAACCAAGGGATACCCAATATGATCCCATACTGAGGTGCCTTGATTATGCTGAACTTGACTCTTTCTTTGTGACATCCAAACATCATATCCATCTCATCTGTATGATACCCAATATGGCCTATGTCTAGTTTCCTCCCATCTACAGCTTAGATTTCTTCACATTTATCTCTGGGGAGCAAACAAACCCCGACTCTCTTTGCCTCTGTTAGATCCATAAATCGGCCTGTTGCACCAGAATCTACCATAGCATGTAGGGATATTCATCTGGCCTGTACCAGTAACAAGATTTCGATAAATAAATGCTGGGATCCTACATTATTGTTCAGTAAAGAAGGGATGCAAACCTGACTCCAAGGAACCCCTTCATTCACCTTAGAGTCCTCTAGTTTTCCGAGGTGTTATCAATAGCCGCGGTTGCCCCTCGGCTAACATGAAACCTAGACATCTTAGGCTTCACAGGGCATTCCCTGACAAAATTCCCTTTTTGCCGCAGTACAAACAAAGCCCGTGCTTACGACATAGCTCTTTTTCAGTATTCGTTAAGGCTGCTCTAACCGCCCCTATATCCATTGGTTCAGTGCTAGTGCTAGGGCTGTTGTCTACCACTTTCTGATGCCCATAAGAGGGAACTGTTCTGCCTTTTGTTTTATGATCACCCTTGCGTTCACTTATTCGATGGTCTAAACGCAGGACCAAATTGATCAAATCCTCACAGGTAGCAGGCTGAGGATCTATCTGCGCTATGATGTCTTTCATATCTTCGTGCAACCCCTGGTGGAACAAGGAGGCTTGCTTGGCCTCGGGCCACTTAGTTTCAGTTACCCGTCTCCTGAATGAATTCAAGTAGGTCAGAGGATCCTGATTTCCCTGTCGGAGCTCTAACAACTCTCTATCTGCCGTGTAATAGTCAGCTCTACGATCAAACACCTTAATGAATTCATCCCTAAATGCTTCCCAATCATGTATGATAGGGTCATCTCGATGAATCAGAGGTACCGCCCATTGTGCAGCATCTCCCGCTAAGTACGAGATCAAGAAGGCCACTGTCACGATTAAGCCAGGGAGTAGTGAGAATGTAGTTGACTACATCTCCCAGAATGCCTGAAGTCTTGTCCTACTTTTCTTTTAACTCTCTTTTGCCTATCTAAACCTGCTCCTACCTTGCCCCGGTGCTTGTCACCTGAAGACTTCCTGGATTTTCCCTTGCTGAGTTCTTTGTTTGTTCATCTCCAGGGTTCAAGGGTTGTTTGTTCGGGACTATTTCGAGCCGCGCTGGAGCGCTTTTGTGCGTAATGGAATTTTGCTTGGAGTCTCGATAATGGATGAAGCGCTGGTGCTCTTTCGAGGCAGAGCCGGAGTTAGTAATATTCCTTGTGCTTTGCGGGGTTAAAACACGGATTTCACAGAACATTATTTTTTTTGTTTGCCTTGAAGGATCTACAATTGGAAAGGACTTGATTTATTTTTATAGTCTAGAAACGTTAACTGGATTTGAAAACGTCCTCTTTGAACTTCGCTGTTCCTGAAGAAAGAAGCGGCGCAGGTTTGCCTGTTTGGAACTTCGGAGTCGCCTGCATGTGTGATCGTTCTTATGGGCAGCTAAGTACTTTCTTTTGACCTTACTTAAGTGGAAACTATTCGGAAAGGTCAAGCTGTTAAATACCTGGATGATTTATGGACTGAAGAACTTGTAAAAAACCCTTTTCTTTTCTTTTCTTTATTTTTCTATTTTTGAACTGTTTTTGCTTGGAGCTAGTGGCGCAGTATTATCTGTAATTGTGCAGTTGGATGTTTCTTCTTTTATTGATATCTACTTCATTAGAGTAGGGAGGGGTTCACTTACTGGTTGTTTGTTTGTTCACCTGCAGGTATTCAAGGGTACCCAGGCGAGTGAAGACTGCTGTCCTCCCTTCCTTCGAGTCTTCTTGATTTATTGCACCACATTTTTGTTTCCTTTGTCCCTTTTTTACCCTTTCCCCGGCTGTGGTATCTATCTGTGGAGTTCTATGACTTGACTCACAGGTGTTGCCAGAGTAGGGGGATTGGTATTCCAGCATCGCTCCTGTTGTACCTGGCATAGAGGTTAGTCAACCTTCACTTGTGACAGAGTGACAAGCCTACGCTGAATTACAACCTGAGCGATGGATACAAACGTAGTACTTACTTCATTGCTGGAAACCATGACAGCCCTGAAACTAGAAGTAGACGCAGTCAGAGAGGAGAACCATGAGATGAGGAATGAGATGGGGGTCATGCAGAATGAGATTGCTGGCATGTTACGCACGGGTCCCACTAGTACTAGAGGGCAAACATATATCAGGAGTTGGACCCTACCTCCTCCATCTTCTTCTGTTGGTTCTCCTGCACCAGATGGAGCAGTGGGTACATCCCTGGTCCAATTAATACAGCCCCATACGTTTCCATTAGCACCTCCTGAGAGATTTCTAGGGGATCCTAAGAAATTCGGTATCTTTTTAGGACAGTGTAAATTACACTTTATGTGTAAACCCGCTGTCTTCCCCGATGATCACACTAAAACTGCATTTATGATATCGTACCTAGGGGGGAATGCGGCTAGTTGGTCATTTATGTTGATTGAGAGAAATGATCCTGTTCTAAGTGATTTCACAGCGTTTGCGTTGAAATGAGCAAACTGTTTGATAGGAAAGCCCATTTACTCTCTTTAGACAGAGAACTAATCACCTTACGACAAGACTCCCTGGATTTGTTAACGTATATTACCAACTTCAATCGGTTGGTAGTTGAAACAGAGTGGCCTATTGAGAAGAGAGTCTCCTTGTATTACCAAGGGTTGAGAGGCGAAATGAAAGACGTCCTGGCTCAAGTGGTTCATATGCCTACAACCTGCGAGGAGTTAATAGACCTTACTGTTCAGCTGGATCATCGCTTACAAGAACGGAGAGGAGATAAACAGCGTTATGATGGCAAATTCTTTTTTTCTAAACCTAAACCTGTGGTCGTAGAGTCGTCTCAATCTAGTGATGGAAGTGAACCCATGCAGATAAGTGGGGTACGTGGACCGTTAAGTATGGAAGAGCGAAACAGACGGCGTTTACATCAGTTGTGTATGTACTGTGGAAAGTCAGGCCACTTTATTAGGGATTGTAAGACCAAGACCAATGCTAGGTATAAGGATGGGAAGGATTTAAGTAAGGTGTCGGTGGTGGAACGTCAACTGGAGCTGTCGGGAAATGAGGAAGCTCAGACAAGATTGAGCCCCTTGTCTGAGTGTTTATGATAAGGAGGTCTTTCCTGCTTTGGCGAACACGATGCAAAACACTGCACCCCATATGAACGTTTGTGTAACTTTGGAATGGGCAGTTGCTGATCCTGTGCTTGTTCACGCATTATTGGATTCGGGAGCTTCTGGCAATTTTATGGATCGTAAATATGCCCAAAGCATAGGGGTACCCTGCATTCAGAAGGCTGTACCTGAACCTGTGAAGGCAGTAGACGGAACCGATTTGACGTCGGGCCCTGTGACTTTTCATACCCTGCAAATATTGATGAGAACAGGATCAACTCATTGCGAATACATTCAATTCGATCTCATAGATGCTCCTACCTTCCAACTTATTTTGGGTATGCCATGGCTTACGCTGCATGACCCATTAGTGAAATGGGCAGCTCGTACCATCGATCTGAATTCAACGTTTTGTGTGGAACATTGTACCCAAGCCCTACTGCAGAAAAAGGACCAGGAAGATAGTCCGGCAAAAATACTGGCCAGTGCTTGTTGTACTCCCAGTGTTTGTGTTACTTCCACCTTGCCTGAGGAATATCAACAGTACCGGACTGTGTTTTGTGAACAAGAAGCCAGTCGGCTACCGCCGCATCGGGATTATGATTGCGTGATAGACATTGAACCTGGTTCTAGCATCCCTTGCAGTAGAATATATGCACTGACAGAGACTGAGAACATCTATCTACAGCAATATCTGGAGAAGATGTTAAAGACAGGGTTTATTCGACCTTCATCCTCCCCTGCTTCTTCTCCTTTGTTTTTCATTCCGAAACGCGAGGGCGGATTGAGAATGTGTATCGATTATCGAGCTATAAATAGGGTGACCAGGAAGAACAGGTACCCATTACCTTTGATCCCGGTCTTATTAGACCAGTTGAAAGGAGCTACGATATTCACCAAGTTGGATCTTAGGGCAGCATACCATCTTGTTCGGGTAAGAAAAGGGGACGAATGGAAGACTGCGTTCCGCACAAAATTTGGGCTATTCGAGTATCTTGTAATGCCATTCGGTCTCTGTAACGCCCCTGCCGCCTTCCAATATTTTATGTATGATGTATTACGTGGGCTATTGGATGTCTTCTGTATAGTCTATATAGACGACATCCTTATATATTCCAAATCCTTGAGTGAACATCATGTCCATGTACGGGCGGTGCTGGAACGGTTACAACAACATGCATTATATGCCAAGATGGATAAATGTCTGTTCCATACCCCTGAGGTTGAATTCCTAGGGTATGTCATCGGTCCCCAAGGATTGTGTATGGATCAGAAGAAAGTCCAAGCTATTGTGGAATGGGAATCCCCTTCATGTGTAAAGGCATTTCAGAGTTTCCTTGGTTTCGCAAATTTCTATAGGAGATTCATCCAAGGTTTCTCCAATATCATCCAGCCATTGACACCTTTGCTGAGAAAAGGTGCTACTTTCCGATGGAATGAACTAGCAGAACAAGCGTTCCAAACGTTGAAAGCAAAATTCATGAGTGCTCCTATCTTACGTCATCCGGATGCAAGTCAACCGTTTATGATGGAAACTGATGCCTCATATCATGCTGTGGGTGGCATCCTGTCCCAAAGACATCCTGACACAGGACAACTCCACCCGGTAGCCTTCTTTTCTCGGAAACTGACCACCAGCGAAGCCAACTATAGCATAACAGAAAAGGAGCTATTGGCTATAAAGAAGGGATTTGAGGAATGGAGACATCATTTACTGGGGGCTCGACATACCGTGGAGATTTATACAGACCACAGAAATCTTCTCTTCCTTAAAAGCGCCAGAGCATTGACACCGCGACAACTAAGGTGGTCTCTGTTTTTGCAGACTATGATTTCCTGATTAAATATCGACCAGGGCTTCAAAATGGCAAGGCCGATGCCTTATCTCGGAATCCTTCCTATACCGTGAAGGAAACCACTAGTCTTCAAGAGCCTCCCCTATATTGCAAGAGTCATCATTCCAGAAAGACCAGGTGGCAGTTATCTCGAGTACTGATTTTCTGGAAGCAGTGCAGACACAACTGGAAACGCAGGACACCAATGCTTGGATTGCTTTGAATCCCACTCATCATTCAAGCAAGGACAAATTATTGTTCTATGATAAATGACTTTATGTGCCAAAAGGGCCTTTACAACAGCAGGTTCTTGAATGGACTCATGATTCTGTCCTGGGTGGGCATTTGGGACAACAGAAGACTCTACAAACAGTATTGAGATATTTTTGGTGGGACTCTCTGAGAAAAAACACTGCACAGTACGTTTCGGAATGTCCTGTTTGTACTCAAGCCAAGACCTCTCATCAAAGGCCAAGTGGGTTATTCAGGCCTATACCCACTCCTCCCGCTCCTTGGCATACCATCTCTATGGACTTCATAGTCGAAATGCCTCTCAGCCTTGGTAATACAACTATTCTAGTGGTGGTGGACCATCTAACTAAGATGGGACATTTTATAGCTTTACATAAACTCCCCACCTCTTGTGAATTGGCTATGGTGGTGTTACAAAACATAGTGAGATTACATGGCCTCCCTTCTATTGTCATCACAGATAGAGGGTCTCAATTTACGTCTAGATTTTGGAAGACCTTGTGTGCCATCTTGAAAATAGACACTAGACTCTCTACCAGCTACCATCCACAGACCGATGGGAAGACAGAGAGG
Organism: Lissotriton helveticus; assembly: GCF_964261635.1. Lineage (NCBI taxonomy): Eukaryota > Metazoa > Chordata > Amphibia > Caudata > Salamandridae > Lissotriton > Lissotriton helveticus. The sequence goes on along the minus strand of NC_136059.1, from coordinate 1,842,150,779 downwards.
TTAAACCAAACCTTAGAGCAATACCTGAGATGCTTTACACTTCAACATGGTGAAGAATGGAGAACATTACTATGGACTGCAGAGTTCGCATATAACAACGCCGAGCACTCGTCATTAGGATGTTCCCCATTTTTCTGCATCAATGGTTATCATCCCAACATGTTGCCACTAGAACTGCCAGGAACATCGGTTAACCCCACTATACAAGAACATCATGTACACTTGAAACAAGTCTTTGTGGAAGCCAAGGCACACTTGGAAGCAGCCAGGGCAAGGGATAAAGCTAACGCCGATAGGAAGAGGATTCAGGAGCCTTCTTACCAGGTGGGAGACAGGGTTTGGCTGTGTACTAAACATTTGAGGATTAAGGGTAATACACGTCTTCAGCCCAAATTCGTAGGTCCCTATCCCATTGTTCGGATTATCAACCCTGTAGCTATGGAGTTGAATGTTCCCTCCCTATGGCGTATACATCCAGTGTTTCATGTATCCCTTCTCAAACCATGCCTCCCGGGGTCTAGAGTGCCTGTGAGACCGGTCTCTATAGATGTGGATGGTGAGGATGAGTATGAAGTTGAGGCTATATTGGATTCTAGGAGAACGAGAGGTGGAGTGCAGTATCTCGTGGGGTGGAAGGGGTATGGCCCCGAGGAACGCACATGGGAACCCAAGTGTAATATACATTGTCCGCGCCTCCTACGACGATTCCACACCTTGTATCCTCGTAAGCCTGGTGGTCCGCCGAGACGTCGGACGTAGAGAGGGGGTTCTGTCACGATTAAGCCAGGGAGTAGTGATATTGTAGTTGACTACATCTCCCAGAATGCCTGAAGTCTTGTCCTACTTTTCTTTTAACTCTCTTTTGCCTATCTAAACCTGCTCCTCCCTTGCCCCGGTGCTTGTCACCTGAAGACTTCCTGGATTTTCCCTTGCTGAGTTCTTTGTTTGTTCATCTCCAGGGTTCAAGGGTTGTTTGTTCGGGACTATTTCGAGCTGTGCTGGAGCGCTTTTGAGCGTAATGGCATTTTGCTATGAGTCTCGATAATGGATGTAGCGCTGGTGCGCTTTCGAGGCAGAGCCGGAGTTAGTAATATTCCTTGTGCTTTGCGAGGATAAAACACGGATTTCACAGAACATTATTTTTTTTTTTGCCTTGAAGGATCTACAATTGGAAAGGACTTGATTTATTTTTATAGTCTAGAAACGTTAACTGGATTTGAAAACGTCCTCTTTGAACTTCGCTGTTCCTGAAGAAAGAAGCGGCGCAGGTTTGCCTGTTTGGAACTTCGGAGTCACCTGCATGTGTGATCGTTCTTATGGGCAGCTAAGTTCTTTCTTTTGACCTTACTTAAGTGGGAACTATTCGGAAAGGTCAAGCTGTTAAATACCTGGATGATTTATGGACTGAAGAACTTGTAAAAAACCCTTTTCTTTTCTTTTCTTTATTTTTCTATTTTTGAACTGTTTTTGCTTGGAGCTAGTGGCGCAGTATTATCTGTAAGTGTGCAGTTGGATGTTTCTTCTTTTATTGATATCTACTTCAATAGAGTAGGGAGGGGTTCACTTACTGGTTGTTTGTTTGTTCACCTGCAGGTATTCAGGGGTACCCAGGCGAGTGAAGACTGCTATCCTCCCTTCCTTCGGGTCTTCTTGATTTATTGCACCACGTTTTTGTTTCCTTTGTCCCTTTTTTACCCTTTCCCGGCTGTGGTATCTATCTGTGGAGTTCTATGACTTGACTCACAGGTGTTGCCAGAGTAGGGGGATTGGTACTCCAGCATCGCTCCTGTTGTACCCGGCATAGAGGTTAGTGAACCTTCACTTGTGACAGCCACCTTGGCCTAATTGGTAGGGAAAGACCGAGGCTTACCAGGGAAATGCAGCATTACCTGCGTGAGAAATACCTGTACCGAACCTGAATCCCCTTTAAAACGTTCAGGGTTTGCTAAAGGAATAGTCACTGGCATTTCCAACACTACGGGACTAGGCGGAGTAGTAACCGAGGCACCAGCATTGAATGGGTTTCTCTGGATGTTGTCTAGGTGATGACGCAAGTCTGCCGTTTACTGCCTAGAGGCAACCAGCTCTGTCAGCACTGACGCTAAAGCAGCTAGAACATCATCAAGAGTGGCCATGTTCAACACCCGCTGACCAGGAGGACATAATATCGTGGGTCAGATATTTTTGTGAACCTCGTGGTCCTCAGGATTAGCGTGATGCTCAATGGGGGTCCACATCTTGATCTATCCAAACCCCGAATGCCATAATAGCCGTGGGTATGTGAAGGATCAAGCTAGGGAAGGTAAGGAAGGGGACAGCAGGGAGGGAGACCTGAAACGACAAACAAAGACTGTTGGATGTCTTCCTGTACTAACCCTCTGTAACATACAACAAGACTATGTTCTCATACACTCTACCTGTAAAGTAAAAGACTGCAAATGTGATATAGAAGATAAGACTCTTCCCATTCGTCATAGGCCCTTGAGGGATATGGACTGTGTTACTCTCCACTGCAATATACAAAAAACAACACTGTCACTCACTTTCCTGCATATGTTCTGGATAACTAGTAATACTGAAAGAGTTATACCTACCCCATAGAGAATCAGACATGCGATATCTCTGACCGAAATGGAGGTAACTATATGGCAATGTCTTGCCCGCCCTACAACACCTTAAAGCTAAATGTCAGTTAATAATAATCCACAAGGGTTACGTCACCCCGTTGTAAATATAATGATGAACAGTACCTGCTCCAATGAATCACCGATGTTCCAATTGGCAATGTTATGGCAAAGTTCAAACACTTGTGATATCCCCCCAGTTAGTCTTGTGTATACTTGAGTACACTGCAATTATACCGAAAAAATAACGTCCTCTGCACGAACTGCAAGGCGCTGGTTCACCAACAGAGGACAGGTTTCCAAATGCCTAGATCTTTAACACCGGCTTCAATTTCTCCTCCGCATGAGCCAGGAAGGTCCCGCTCCCCAATGGAGGGCAAGGTTATGCCGTCTTCCGAAATAAAGTATAACGACCAGTTCGTCCTCCGCATAAGCCTTAAGGAAGCAGGCTTGTCCAACGGAGGGAAAAAGGCAAGAAAAATAAAGCCAAAAACACAGGGTCCTTATGCACACCGTCCTCCGCAAGAGTCAGGAAATGACTCGCCAACGGAGGACAATCTCAGAGTGTCTAACTTCGCACCACGCGAAGTTTAGCAAGAAAAAACAGCGTGACTTACTCTGTATTCAAATAAGTCCCTGAAGACAAGATCGGAACACCTCTGGACGGGTCGCTCAGGATCAAAATATCCAACACTGCTAACAGGAAGTGTGCGTATATATAGAAACGCCCATCTGCCTGTTCCGCCGCTAGGGATTCTGGGGCATGTAGTTTTCTTTCCATCGCTTCCCGTTCTGACCCACCGCCGTGTCGAGAGTTCTTGAGGCACTCTTCTGAGTAGCATAACAACTAGTAATAAGGCCACCAGCTCAGTATAGGGTTCTGTTAAGGTCTCAGTAATTTAGCCCCTTGCTTTACCCTTGGCAACAGACAACGAGCAATCATGCAGTCAGGCCTAACTTAGGAGACATGAGTATAAAACATTTAAAAACACCAATGCATCAAATAAGTAAGACACAACACACAATAACAATCCCACACTAATTGCTCAAAGTAAGAATTATTTCCATGAACAAATAACATCAAAATGATAAAAATTCAATGTAGGAAATTGGAGCCATGACTTTTCAAAGATGAAACACTTTATGGTGCTTAAAATATATAGCGCCAATCTGGGTCATCTGGTTGTGCTTGACAAGGACAAAGTCAAAGTTTGAGGCCAACCACAATGGATCCTTTTTCTGGAGCATTTTCATCTGACACTCCACAGCAGGCAGGATAAGGTAAGGGTTCACTGGCTTGACTTTCTGCAAGCCCCCGGTTAAATCCCGAAAGTCTGGAGCTGTGGAGCTTTCAGCGGAATGAGCCAGACTTGAATATAGTCAGCTTGACTCCTGACGTAGGGTCAGTCACCTCATAGAACTTTTTCACTCAAGTTCTCCAAAATTCTCCAAACCTCAGGAGGTGATTTCTGAAGGTTCAAAGTGCCCAAATCATCAATCCAAAGGTTTGGAATCTCCTAGATGGTCTATTAGATGTCTGGACTAAAATTCTACAATGCACCTGGCCAAATCCCTGAAAGACCGCTGGACGCACACCAGGATGGAGACTGTCAGGACTGAGCAGACTTTGGAAAGAATTTCACCTTTAGTCCCTACCTTCAAGATAAAAAGGAGTTACACCTTCCAACATTCCCCCATCAGTTGGACACAAAAGATTGCCAATACCTTTCACCGACAGATAATTCAATTGGACAACCTGCAGGTAGATTGTGCAGTGGAAAGTTAGTGCTCTAGTGTTTCAATGCCTTCCGATGCGCTCAGCTATTTTGTGCATGAGCATTCTGAATGCTGCGCACTTCAACTGTCGTGTGACCGGAGACGGACGTCTTTCCTGTCATCTGGTGAAAACTCGTAGAAGACGTCAGCGCATTTGTTTCAACCTTCCCGAAATTCTCCTGAATATCGTAGTCACATTTTCTTCTGTAATTATCCCACGAGTAGATATTCAGAGAGTGACAATTCCAGTCAGGTACCCCTTTTGAAAATTCACTCTCAGCCTCAGTTTGGAGAGGGCATTTGAGTCGGGTAAGCGTTTCGGCCTTTCTTCTGTTTGCTTCCCTAGCCTTTGGTGCTCAATATTGCCTTTGAATTGTATTCACCATTAGTTGTGACAGCAGTCTCTTAGACACAAGTTAGGAGCCTATTAAGGGAGATTTATCCTGCAAAAACTACAAATACATTTGGTATCTGTTTTCTAAGCTGTATATAGGTTCCAGCTGTATATAAATATTTTCCTCATCACCACAGACTCTACTCAGTGTGTGCAACTACACAGGCTTCTGGAGAGTCTAACTCTTGACTTAACGGTTGGGCAGAGACAGCTCATTCCTGATTTCCCAGCCTTGTCAAGTTCTTCAGTAGATAAAAATATATACATATTTTTACTCACCACCAAACTCACGGAGTACACAGTTCCAGTAGAAGTATCTGCATTAAGAAAGAAAGCACAACTTTTATTCAAGACTTGCTGGTTAAAACAATTGTCTCTTCTTTAGAGTATTGTACAGGAGTTCATTCTTAACCAGTACAGAGAGAGGCTAAATTCCACACACATTCAGGTAATGCGAGGGACTTTGGGTGGGACATTTAGACAAAGTTAGGCAATTAGAACCGTGGAAATTTTTGCTTATTGTTACAGGTGTTCCCACTCATTCAGAAGAAAAGCAGTTAAGTAACCGGTGTGGCAGTCTCTCTTGTTTGTTATGCCATTCCCTTTCCCCCTCATCTCTGAGTGCAGAGTTCTTTGGATTAGAGGTGTAGGGGAGCTGGGAAAATATCTTCTGGACCACCCTCCGCTGTTCATCCCCCACGGAATCAGGTATTTCATGTACTGCTTCTTGACAAGGACATTTTGGTGGAGATGATGCACGTGGGCTCTCTTAACCTCTAAATTGCAAAGAATTCTCTCCTTAATCATCCTTCTTGAAGCAAGGCACACTTCCCAGATTGTGCAACAAGCACAATCATTCAGAGTGCAGGCTTTTGGGTGCAGATCCACATTCCATCAAGGCAGTCCTTCTTCTCCTTATGGTTTAATAGGCAGCAGATCTGAGAGACTATGCAGCTCTCACATATTTATTCAGTGATCTGGGGCAACAAGCACTAGGACCTACGTCCAATGAGATGCTGCGTGCCACCCAAAAGCATGACAACTTCCTCCAAAGTGTGGCATCTTCTTGTCCCACAAAGAACTGCACTTCCAAAATCCAACATGGATGATTTTTCTCCAGAGCAGTACGAGCAAGCTAAACCAACCCACAGTGTGGCTCATTTCAATTAGCTCTCCTCTCCCTGACCTCCGCAATTTCCTCTCTTAAACCTGCCATTTGTTCAGGGCACAGGTTGTGGGGTAAGTACGTGTGACATTCCTTACTGACCTGCTCTCTGTTTGAACTCAGTTTGATTTCAGGGCCCATCCTCTTCAGCTTAAGAACTCTCTCGATCAGATAACTTCTGTTCTGGCTCGGCCACTTATCACCTAATCAAACCAACTTGGTTCAGCCTGTTAAGGTTGACCAGTCAGCAGAGACCCCTAGAAGACTGGATTTTGGCTTACAAAAGAGAGAGTTCTATAAATTCTCTTCTACACTAATTATGATATATTCAACGGTGGCAAGTTTTTGGCTTTGTCAATACCAATCTTTTAAGTCCTTGAATGACATTTTGACTTCTTTCCCACCAATAGTTATACCTTAATACAATATTGCTATGTTAGCCTGTGGAGCTAAGTATCTATTAAGGGGAAACATTAAATGAACAGGTTGTTTTTCACCAGGGCATATAAAACAGCTTTTACAAGGTGCCTGCTTATAGTTTCATGGCCCCTACCTCAGGAACACCTATGGGAGATCCTGGGGGTTCCTACTATGTAAAGGTAAGGTAGATTATCACTTTTAAATTGCCCAAGCCACCAAAGTTGAATCTGCACACAATTTACTTTTAAAATTTCAGCAGGCGCACTCAGCAATGCACACATGCAAGTGCAGGAAATCCTCTGGACCTCTGAACATCCATGCCCAATTAAATACTAGGTCATTTGCACCCCTGGGCCTATTATCTACTAGGGGCATATAGGGTCTGTCATTGCTAATTGTAAGTGCACCCTATTACATGTACCTTTTTAAACATAGCACTGGCCCTGGGCCTGGTTAGCAGAGCCCAGGGTACATTCAGAGTCATTTACCACCAGTATCATTCAGCAAAGATGGGCATTGACAGGGCAGAAGGATGACTTTCTAACACTTACCAATCCTCTTACAAGAACACCAGGTACAACTAGAAAGATCCTTATTTATGTTGGGATTAGACATTTCTGGACTATCCAAATAACTCATTGACAGGCAACAAATAAATGAAATACCATCATGTCCATTAGATAGAAGAAAAGTAACCTGATGAAAGTCTCCTTAACAATATTCCATTTACTGAGTTCAGATGCTAGTCTCAAACCTGGAATGTTATGAAAAGTAAACTTTAAGTGTGGGAACAAGGATTAAGCACCAATGCAGAATGGGACATATGCTATGTTTTGTCCAGAAACTTTCACTCATCTTTTATTCCAACCACATGCCAACCACATTTATAAGGGCTTGAAATCTTGTCTAACCTCCTTTTGTTCTCTCTTCAAGAGCACACAATGTTTAGGTAATACCCAAAGAGAACTTAAATTTACTTTTGGTATCATTAACAGATCCAAAGTACCAATACATTTATTATAGAAAGCAATCTATTCAGTTACAAATCCTACTTCATAAATATACCATTGATTCTCAGTCATTTTTTACAGAAAACAGTGTGCCACTTGCTTCTTCTGTACTCGTATAGATATGTCACAGTATGTCACATATTTATTTGTACAAAACACAATTTGTCTTTTTCCATGTAAGTAGCAGAGCAAGCTTCTGTATTTCAGGGTTTTTCAGGAGGTAATTCCTTTGGGCAAACTCCGGCCCAATCGAGTGTAGTGAAGATGAATGTAAAGTTCTGGGTATTTTCTAATGCTTACTTTCCACGTCGGTCGAGATAAGTGAACTTCTATTCAAACCAGTGTGTACTTGGTGTATTAGTGGGTTGACTGAGGGTTTCAATGCAGTAGGATGAGGGTCCTCTCACCTTCCACTCAGTTTGAACTTTTTTTTACTTTTTAGTTTAACAAATAACACACTATTAGTGTAACCATAACAAATTAATACAACCGAATAATACAGTACAACTGCAGTTTCTGTATTCCACACAATGTTCTCAATAATTTTTGATTAGCTGGTGTAAATTTAGGCACAACGCCTCTCAGATGTAGGTGAACTGGTGAGACCATTGAAAATGTTTTGGCAATTCATTAATAGCCAGTCTAAAGAAAGTTGGATCTGCAATTCTTTGACATATACCTCCGAGATCCACAGGGATCCAGCAACTTCCTACCTCCAAGCATTCTCCCACTTTTCCTGATAAAAACACTACCCCACTTTTGTGGCAGGGTCTATTGACCATGACAAGAATGGATCAAGCCAGGCTCAATGGTGGCCCTCGCAAGGGACTTCATTGGAACTTGGTTTGATCCGTTCCTGTAGTGGGCAATAGGCCCACCAACACAAGAGTGGTAGCATTTTTAGTGGGGTATCGCTGCATGATAGGAATTTCCTAGATGCTTACGGATTCCAGGTAATGTCCATCAAAGAAATGTAAGGAAACTGTGTGATTTTGGGCAAAGTATGAGATTTGCGGGGCATTGTTGATTAGAAAACTTTGTGAGATTCATGCAAGGCACACCATGCTAAAATCCACTAGGTGTTTAGCTTTAAAAAATATGCAGATTTACTAGGTTTCCCTAAGTTCCTGCGGAGCTATGGCCTAAAATCCACAGAAAAAAAAGTGTTGTGTCAAGGCTGTGCTTTGGGCCCTTCCTGTTGCAGGGACCATGCCTACCCACCCTGATAAGGTTCCATTTTCTTTGGGAGAGCAGGGGAAGTACTGGCGGTAGGAAATGTGCAGCTCATCATAGATTCCATAAGTTTTCCTTACAGAAATGTAAGCAAAATGGGTGTTTTTTGTCAAAAGTTGAAAACCCAGTGAGAATCACACAAGTCACCCCCTCTCTCGCTTCCCCTGGGTGTCTAATTTAAAAAAATGTGCAGATGTGTGATGTTTCCCTAGGTGCTGTCTGAGCAACAGCTCAAAGCCCACAGCTCCCCACATTGTGAAAAAAGGGCCAGTTTTCAGTGAAAAAATGTGATGTGTCCATCTTGCAATTGAACGATTCCCTCTCACTAGCACTAGGCCTACACATACGAGTAAGGTGCCATTTGTATCAGGAGACATGTGGGAATGCCAAATAATAAAACATGTGTTATTACCATTAGGATTTCTCTGCATTTGTGCCTTCCAAATTTAAGACTGTGTGTAAGAAAGAAGACATTTTGAAAAATGCCCTCTGAATCACATACTAGTATGGATACCCACAATTTCACAGTTATACGAATAACTACTGCTTCTAAACTCAGTTTTTGGTGTACATTTTAGAAATACATAGGTATCCTTCATACCCATGCTTTACTCTTTATATTTTACCATATGAATTGCTCTACACACGCTGTACAATGAAAAGCAAATTGTTGACTCTGTGTACCTCTGGTTCTTGAACAAATTACAAACCCTAAATACCCTATCAACCTGAAGATTCTGGCCCACATATTGGTATATTGCTTTTGTGAATCAGTCTTTGTGACAAGAAGTTACAGATGAAAATGTTGTCACAAATTACCATTTTTTCATACTCATTTTCAATATTTTATTTTATTTCAACAGGAATTTTCTATGGGAAAGCCTTAAGAGACCTACAGAAATTACACCTTGCAGAATTCAGATTTTTTTTTACTTTTCAGAAATCTATAGCTCTCTTAGATCAGCCGTGGGTTTTAAACTGGTTCCCACCACAAACTGGAAGTAGGTAATAAGTACAAAAATACATCAAAATTACCTGCTTTTTTGAAATATTACAGAAATTATGCTCAAATGTTGTTTTCCCATACAGTTCTGCATGTTCTAGAAGGTAGGGAGACAAAATATCGAAATTAAAATATCGATATGCAATATCGATGTTTTAATTTCGATGGTATAGAATATCGATGTGCAATAATATTAATGGACAGAATATCGATTTTAAGGTATCTATGTTACTAATATCAAAATTTTGTTTAGTGTTATGTATTTTATGTTTGTTAAACATGTTTTTAAGGCATGTTTAGAAATTAGTAATTTTGTTTACATTTTGCGTTTTAGTATCAGAGCGGGTTGTGGGTTTATAGGGGAATAGGGTGGAAAGTGATTTATTTATAATTAATTAATTTTTATGTTTTTTTAATATTTTTGATTAATAATTAATTGTTAATTAATAATTATTTGGTAATTGATTATTATTAATTAGTTAATTAAATTAATTAGATTTAATGTAGTAATATTTTTAATTTTTTGTTATTGTTAATTAATAATTAATTGGTAATTACTTATGATTAAGTGATTAAATGAGAATTACATTTTTTATGTGATTTATTTATGTGTAGTGGGTTGTGTCTATAGGGGAATAGGGTGTGAAATAATTAAATTAAATTAATTAAAGAGATTGTATTTATTTATTTGGTATTTATTATTAATTCATTGGTAATTAATTAATTGGTAATTCGTTTTTAATTTTTTTTATAATATTAATTATAAATAACACATTAATAAATTTTGTTTATTCTTGTAAATATATGGTTATTTAATTATTAATTGGTAATTAATTATTAATTGGTAATTCATATTTGTCAATTAGTTAATTTCTAATTACATCAATTTACTAATAATAATTGTTATTAATTGATTACTTGATATTTATATTAATTGTGTTTTTTGTATGTGTAGTGTGTTGTGTGTTAAAGGGAGAGTAGCGTGGGAAGTAATTTTTTGTTATTTAAGTAAATATTAATTATAAATATTTGGTATTTAGTAACGTATTTTTGAGAATAAAATATATCTTTTTTTGTTAAAAAAAATATCTAATTGATAAGTATGTTAATATAACGCTTATGCTATCCTGCGCTTTTGCTACTATTGTATCCTCTGGAGTTGGAATAGTAATTTTTACCCCTACGCTATCCAAAGCTTTCCCTACTGTTGCACCCTTTAGAGTGGGAATAGTAATTTTTACTCCTACGCTATCCAACGCTTTCCCTACTGTTGCACCCTCTCGAGTGGGAATAGTAATTTTTACCCCTACGCTATCCAACGTTTTCCCTACTGTTGCACCCTTTGGAGTGGGAATAGTAATTTTTACCCCTACGCTATCCAATGCTTTCCCTACTCTTGCACCCTCTGGAGTGGGAAAAGTAATTTTTACCCCTACGCTATTCAACGTTTTCCCTACTGTTGCACCCTTTGGAGTGCGAATAGTATTTTTTTAGTATTTTTTTCCCCTACGCTATCCAACGCTTTCCCTACTGTTGCACCCTCTGGAGTGAGAATAGTAATTTTTACCCCTACGCTATCCAACGCTTTCCCTACTGTTGCACCCTTTGGAGTGGGAATAGTAATTTTTTCCCCTACTCTATCCAACGCTTTCCCTACTGTTGCACCCTATGGAGTGGGAATTGTCATTTTTACCCCTACGCTATCCAGCGCTTTCTCTACTGTTGCACCCTCTGGAGTGGGAATAGTAATTTTTACCCCCACGCTATCCAACACTTTCCCAACTATTGCACCCTTTGGAGTTGGAATAGTCATTTTTACCCCTACGCTATCCAACGCTTTCCCTACTATTGCACCCTTTGGAGTGGGAATAGTAATTTTTACCCCTACGCTATCCAACGCTTTCCCTACTGTTGCACCCTCTAGAGTGGGAATAGTAATTTTTACCCCTACGCTATCCAACGCTTTCCCTACTGTTGCACCCTTTGGAGTGGGAATAGTAATTTTTACCCCTACGCTATCCAATGCTTTCCCTACTCTTGCACCCTCTGGAGTGGGAAAAGTAATTTTTACCCCTACGCTATCCAACGTTTTCCCTACTGTTGCACCCTTTGGAGTGGGAATAGTATTTTTTTTGTGGAGAGATTTTTTTAGATATGTGTCCAAAAACACAAACTTTTGCTATATTTTGGCTATTTTGTCAGTACCCTTGAGGGGGAATCCATAAACGCTTGATAACTTTAAAAGCTTCATGATGATGGAAAAAAGGCGCAAATTTGGCATGTGTACCTTATTTGTAAAGAAATTAATGGAGGCTTATGTTTGAACCATCCCAAATAGCCAAAAAAGGGCTCAGCACTGGGGTGAATAAGCCTCGGTAGGTAAAGAGTTAAACTGCTTGGGTCCTAACTTGGGAGCTGATTATGATGTCGGGTGGAGCTTCATTCGCCCGACATCGTCTCAGTCATGGGACCGACCGAGACCCGGTCGGCGGTCCCGACTGACTAATTAGGATGCGACCGAACACTGTTTGGTTTCATTCCTATACTTTACAATGGGAGTATGTATGCCAGCCAGAAACCGTCCAGAACGCACACTCCCATTGTAAAATAGGAGGTGCAGCTCATCCCTGCACCCCGTGGCAGGCATCTCAAGGTGCCAGCCACAGGGTGCACGGATCAACAGGGGGACATCAAAGGTGCCCCTTCAGCCTCCAACTGGAGGCTGTGCATCCAAAGGAGCTCTGCTGGTGGCCCCAATGTCGAGTTCTGACAGCTTTTCTGTGTCAGAAAGGTCAGCAAGGAAAGGCTGCCGGAACCTGGAATCATAGTCCCTAGGGTGGAAAGAGCCGCCCTTCGGATTACTGACCGCTTTCCGACTGGTGGACTGGCTTTCCGGGTCCATCGGACGGCAGTCAGAATGACCGTTGAAGTTTCTTTCTGACCACCTCCATCATTACAATGTGGTCGGAGCCATTTCGGACTGCATGTAATCGGGCCCTTGATGTTTACCAGAAAGACTATCCTAAGGGTTCGCTTTCATCCTGAATCTGCCAAAAACCTTATTATTGAGGTGAACATTCCATTGCATTTCATGGACTATTTTGCTTATTCAGCCTTTTAGCTTTCTTGCTATTTTTGGTCAAATAAATGTCTTCCCAGTGCCTAACGTGTACTAACCCACTATAACTCAAGGGCAACTGGTTGGTTTAACAGTCTTGTTACCCTGCTGTGCTACCACAAGGGCCAGAAAGACAATTCAGTAAGCTAACTTTTAGCATCTGTTGATTAGCGCAGGTATCCAATACTCTAAAACTAAGTCATTCGTCTTTCACAATAGCCCTGAAAAATATGATTAATGCAAACATATATTGTACTGATAACTTACAAAACAATACATGGTATTCATAATAAGTGTTGCATGGCAATGACATGAGAATATAGCCAAACAAACACCAATCATCTATTTTTCTTAATACTACAAAGATATAGAGGCCTGTTCAGTAAGGTACATTTTGTTGTAAATGTACATTTTATGACCAAATTTACCTCACTTATTCCAGTCAGGAATTCCTAAATGGATTTCTGGCACTCATGAGCCTTTTACGGATGGGGATAGCTCCTCCACGAGTGAGGAGATCTCTTCACCCATAAACCCAGCTCACAGGGTAGGATACAAAGCACTTCTAAGCATTCCAAGGTGTGGTTAGCCTTGGAGGTTTGCGAACGGTGGCAAATAACTATAGTTTTGAGCACTCACAAACTCCTCATGCTTACCTTTCCAGCCTTGGACCGGTTTATTTATACTCCATCAAAGGATTGGTGTAAATACATTACCAAGGTGGGAACAGAAATGGATCACTCTCAAATTTGGTAGGGGATAGAAGACGGGAAGCCATATTTACAAGAGAAGTGGTGGAGCGTGGCGTTAACGCCACACATTCCCACTTCTGAAACTCAGGGATGCATCTTATTTACAACAATATGGTGCAGCTCTGCGTTTCCTCCTGTGCTAGCGCTAAATTTAGCAACCTAGCGCCAACGCAGGCTCGCTTGCACCATAGCGCAAAGATGTCAGCATTGAGGGGAAGCTTGTTTATGTGCAGCAAGGGTTCCCTTCCTGCACATAAACAATATTTAAATGGTGTTTTGTCACTTGTATGTTTGCTTCTTAATGCAGCACACATAGAAATTACAAAATGTATTTTTTTTAAAAAGATTGTTTATGTGCAGGAAGGGTCACCTTCTTGCACATAAGAAATTAATGGCATTTTGCTGTTTCTATGTGTGCATCGCAGCACACATGGAAACAGCAAAAAAGAGGAGAAATAAAGCATTTCTCCTCGTTTTGCCTGTTTACGACCAGGATTACCCTAGTCCTAATTTTGGCGCTGCTCCTATTTACGCTGCCCTGGCAAAGACTAGCAGCATCAAAATCAATGAGTGTTACTGTGGAACGCTCACCTCAACACCCATTGCCCTCCCGTTCCAAGATAAGTACAGCGTGAAAGGGTGCCTTATTTACAAGGCAGCGTTAGGCAACGTTAAGGAGCTTAACGCTGCCTTGTAAATGAAGCAAAGCACATATCGCCACAGGAATGTCACTAAAAGTGATGTTCCTGTGGTGATTGGAGCTTGTAAATATGCCTGGGGTTTCTCTACAGGGGAAAACATTTTACAAGTGCAAAAACATTTTTAAAAGTCACATTTTTTCAGGGATTTTCAATTGTTCAGTGTGGTGCTCTCATTCATGACTCAGTACAGAGGGAATAGCATTAGGCCCAAAAGTAAAATTATATTCCATTGGATTTTCAAGATAAGCAGTGACAGCACACCTTTACTTGCGGATTCCCATTGGAGTTTTGAATATCTTAATGAAGTAAAACTACACTGAGACGTACAATTAAATAGCAACATGCAATTTTACTACTCTGGGCCAAATTTCGATGACAGACGGACCTGAGTCCATGCAACATCGATTGGGTACTAGGACCAACCAACCTCCTGTCTGCGGTACAAAACCCAGCAATTAGGATGCTACTGAACACTGTTCGGCCGCAGTCCTATTCTTTACAATGGGAGCATGCATTCTGACCAGAATGCTTGCTCTCATTGTAAAGAGAAGTGGTGCAGCTCATCCCTGCACCCCATTGCAGGCACACAGGAGCAGGGATCAACAGGGAGCACCATAGGTGCCTCTTCACCACCATCCACCATCCAGAGACCTAGCACCCATGAGGGCCCTGCTGGGGCCTCCCAAATTGACTTCCAACAGCCTTTCAGTGTCGGAAAGGCTGGCACAGAAAGGCTGTTGGAATTTTACATTGTAATCCCTAGGGCGGAAAGAGCTGCCCTTGGGATTACAGGAGGATTTCGAATGGCAGACGGGCTCTCCAAGCCCATCGGAAGCCATTCGGAAATCCAGTTTGGATTCATTTCTGTCGGACTCCATCCAAATGGGTCGATCGGAAAGGAATTCAAATGGCTGATTACGATGACATAGGAACGGCTCTGACCCTTGGTTTCCTACGACATCGTCATCGGCCCTTCTGTATGGAATAGCCTCCCCCCATCAGATTGTAACAGTGGTCTTTAATTTATTAAACAACCAAATTGATAATTTAACCTCACCCAGTTAAAACGTTTTCTCTTGTTCTGAACCTCAGAAGGATGAATAGCTAAGTCAGACATCACTAGAATTTAACATAGAAAGTGCAGAAAACAGAGGGAGCACTGCACCGACTCGAATACAGAACACAGGAAACAGTGTTAGGTGTAGCATGAGGGGGAGCTGCAGAGCCAAAGGACACATGACTACTAAAGTGATTAGTATTTTGGATTTTGCTCTGTATCAAAATTCGTAAATATTAATGTATTTTATTAGAATACATCTTGAAAAAGACATGATTCTCGAATTAAATATTTGTCTTTACAGAGGATATTTGCTTTAAATTCTACTCCTGAAGTGACACGTTTAATGCAACTGTTCGTGTATATTATTTAAGGCTCACTGCATTTATACGGCTCCTAAATAAAGAATGCTACTTCCTGTTGTGTTGTATTACTAATTGCATTTCCAGATGAAAATTTCATTATCACTCAGTGCTGGGGGAAAACATGGTGCCAAGGGGTTAATTTTTATATTGTCAGAATTAATTAAAAGGAAATGAAACGTTATTTTTTCTGGCTAATTCAAATCATGGTTTGTGTCTGCATAAACTGTGCAATAGGAAAATGTGGATTTGCATTTTGATAGCATTAGCAGGCACCTGGTGCTGTGCCTTTAGAATCTGCAACACTTCGTTGATGTATTTGCTTTCTGACCTTCGCATGTCAGATGAGTTCTAATGCTCCGGAGCTTAAATAGGAAGATAGCGCAAAACTCAATCCAAATCCTATTCTCTGGGTGGATTTATTATTCTGTTTCAAATCGTCTTATTCCCCATTGCAATCTTGATAATTTTATTGTAAATGATTGGCGCTAACTATTGTGAAGTATTATATTCGGAACAGAAGAGAGCAAAGAATAAAGTGGCAGAATTTCCACCAAACGTTCACTGGCAGACATGTCCTAACACATTTACCCTTTAGCTCTTTCTGCTGCTGCCTTTCATTCGTTACCGAACTTTAATCTCCGATAAATACATCTATTCTGAATCAGATTTATAAGCCATTATATGAATTTAGACATATTTCACAAAATTCGGTTGTCAAGTTTTTCCATGAAAATTGTACGGTGAAACATAAAAGCGAAGAAAATTGGGCGCGATTGTATACCCTAATAGAACATTCTCCTGAAATAGAGATCACGTGGCGTGTCGTTCGCTTGTCATGTATTTTTCGGACTTGAGAGTGGCTGTGGAACCGAAAAGTTCTAGAATCCTGCCCCTACCTTTCCGAAAATTCAGATTTTTGGGTGATTTGGGATTTTGATTTGTTTCAACCCTTTCGGACTGCTGCTGTATTTTTTTCATTATTACATTTACTTTTTGGTGCGGGTTTTATTTCTGCTTTTTTTCTGCATTTTTCTGGGCATGACAGGAGACGAATTATGCCACAGCACCACAACATTAAGCTGTGTAACGTTTCCCAGAAAGGGATAAGGCTGCAATACATTTTTATGTGGAGAAACATCCCCTCCTTATGCTACTGCCTGTCCCAGCGAAGCTTACAGCCGCAGGTGAGCAATTGAGGTCATATTTTGAACTCGTCAATTATGTAATCAATAATGTCTTTTGAAATGTTAACAGTGACGCGATTTGAGATGTCATATTTTGTAAGGTAATAACCTGTGCATGATCGGTGTTCGATGTAGGGTTTTTGTCGTATGACATGGGCCAGATGTAGGTCGCCAAATACCGGTCGGTAACGGCCGATTTCGGCCGTTACCGACCGGTATTTGGCTTTTGAGATGTAGGTGGGTCTGAATTTACAGAATCGGTATATTTACCGATTCGGTAAATTTACCACTTCGGTATTTTACCGAATCGGTAAATATACCGATTCTGTAAATCCATATGTAGGTGACACTCCTAAGAGTGCCACAGGCCCTTAAGAGTCGGTATTTTACCACCCAATCCTATTGGGTGGTAAAATACTGAATTTAGGTGTGCATGCACATCTGTGCATGCACACCTGTGCCATGTGACACACAGACATGCCCTTAGGGCATGTATGTGTGCCACATGGCACACATGCCTGTACTTGGGGTGCTAGAGGGTGTCAAAGTGACACCCCCTGCACCCTTGCAGGATTCTGTATTTACCGAATCTGTAAATACCGAATCGGTATTTCACATTGAATCCTATGGGCTTCAAGGCCCATAGGAATCAATGTGAAATACCGAATCGGTATTTACAGATTCGGTAAATACCGACTCTTACAGTATCGGTAATTTTTTACCTACATCTGCCTCCTTCCTATTTACCGACTCTTAAATACCGATTCGGTATGAGTCGGTACTTAAGAGTCGGTAAATAGGAATTACCCAGATGTAGGGAGGCTATTACCGGTCGGTAATGGCCGAAATCGGTCCTTACCGACCGGTAATAGGCTTTCCAGATGTAGGAGGCTAAAAAAGAAGGATTCGGTAATTTACCGAATCGGTAATTTAAGGAATCGGTAAATTACCGAATTCTTAAATACCGATTCCGTAAATTACCGAATCCTGATATGTAGGGAGCACTCAAATGAGTGATTTTCCCATTTTAGGATTCGTTATTTACCACCAACTACAA
Organism: Lissotriton helveticus; assembly: GCF_964261635.1. NCBI lineage: Eukaryota > Metazoa > Chordata > Amphibia > Caudata > Salamandridae > Lissotriton > Lissotriton helveticus. The sequence continues at coordinate 1,842,132,920 of NC_136059.1, read as the reverse complement.
GTTGGTGGTAAATAATGAAAACCTTTGAAAAAGCATTTTTTTTGCTTTTCCAACAATGCCATGTTGCAGACTTACATGCCCTTAGGGCATGTATGTCTGCAACATGTGCACCCAAACACAATTGAGGGGTGCAACAGGGTGTCAAAGTGACACCATGCCACCCTTCAATGTTTCCCCCTATTGCCGAATCGGTAAATACCGATTCGGTAATTACCAAAACTTACCGATTCGGTAATTTCTTAAGAAAAATTACCTACATCCCATTTGCCTGTTCTTAAATACCGAATCGGTATGATTCGGTATTTAAGAATCGGTAATCTGGGATTACCTACATCTAGCCCTTAATGGCTTTATGGAATTTAGCATTACTCCAAATTCACAATATTATGATATTTTTCCGACTGTGCATAAAACTGAAGCCCATTCAAGGACCACATTTGTGCCATGAACATTGGATTTATGTTTGCAGTATAACCCGCATAGCTTACAGAAATTGGATATGTGTAGGTTTAGTCTTGTCTTACCTGGCATCAATATATTGAGTGAAATCAGTTTCCAGTGAAATGTTTTTGCCTTTAAGTACCCTTTTAGGAATTTTATAACCAAAAAGCTTCTTATTTTTTACATGGGAAGTGTCATAGAAAATAAGGTTACTCTACAAACAATTTTATAAACAACACAACAAACTCGGGGTCTAAATGCCTCTATTCAGGCAAATCAAAAAACACTCTCCTTCTGGTAGAATGTTGCCTATATCGCACAAGATAGGGAACTCAAACATAAGGAACCTGAGTCTCTACGTGATATATGGTAGGGATCAGCCTATGACAGATTCTGGATAACCATCAACTCTTCAAGGTGATCAATTTTATCATTTGGTCAACCAGCTCAGGCAATGGTGAGTCTCTTGATCATAGAGCACACCACGCAGGTATGTACGAGGCTAGGTCCCGTCCAGATTTACTCTAGAGAAGTACAGTGAGCAATATGGTTTGCCCATTGAAAAAAGGGAGGGGAAGCAGTGCAAGAAAAACAGTGAGTGGTGAATTAAAATATGGTAGTGTGCCCCCCTAATTAAAAGCAGAACAGTGCAAAGTGCAGTTTAAACAAATAACTGCCAAAAACGGGCCTACATGTTTCAGCCAAACGGGCTAATCGTCCCTAGGCTTTCTTCAGGGCCTCTGCTCTCTTACAATTGCTACTGCATAAGTTGGTGAACCATAAGTGAAAATTAACACATCTATGAGAAATGCAAGAAGTGGAACCATGGAGCTCAAAATTAATCAGTTTCCACATGAGACCATCAGCTCAAATCGCTATTTATTAACTGTCACTGTCCAGAAGGCAATCTATCCACGATAACTACTGGTCTATCAAACAGCACCCAATGTAACAACGATTTCACAATATACAGTGATTCTCAGATGAAAACAGCTTAACCTCTCACAAGTCCTATTAATGCTATGGACTCTGCCTAAGTGCTTGTAAGGGTATCTACAAGAGATTTACACAATTTCCATGTAAATGTCAGTAGTCATAGATAGTTAAAACTATGATTTCACAATGTACAGCGTGTAACACTGTGCAATGCAGTCTAGTGTTTGGGGGGGCGGAACTAGACACAGGAACAGGAGGAGCCGGGGGCCCGGCTAGGTAGTAGAGTAGGGACAGGGACACAGAAAGAAGCAGTTAATAAAGCTCCTATAAAGATAATATATTTGTCTGTCATCATTGAGTCACGATACGACAACTGGCGACGAGGGTGGGATGGTGCAGTCAGCCACCCACAGAACCCTGAGAAGAAGAGTCTCTGTCCCCGGCAGCGCGAAGGAAGAAAGACGCTGTCGAGCCACGTGTGGCTGAAGTGAGCCCGCCGCCCAGAACGAGGCCAGCGATTGTTGCCCCTGCTCCGCGATCTGTCAGTCGCGTAGAGCCCCGAGGGAGGACGCGCCATCGAGCGCTGGGTGTTGTAAGGCGGTGCGCTGTTTCGCGCCGAAACCGCGGCTCACCCCAAATGCGTGCGAGTCGGCACGCGGCTCATGAATAGAAGTCGGGTGCCCACCCCGACTCCGTCGACTGCTCCGGAGACCAGGGAGCGTCTGAGGTGCTGCCCGGGACTTGAGGAAACGTCCCGAAGAAGAGCACTGATACGCGCCAAAAGACGCACTCACCCCGATGCGTGCAAGTCGGTACGCGGGAGAAAGATTACCCCGTTCCTACCTGGATGTCCTGGTGGTCAACAATCGTGTGAGGCGCTGAGGAAGTCTGGCGATTCGAAAATCGGCTATCGGTGAGTGCCGAGTGGAGTTAGGTGAGCTTTTGCAGAGAGCCTGAATGAATGAGACCAAATCTCGTGGGGAACGAGATTTCGAGACTGGTGGCCATTTTAGAATCAGGCAACCCAGAGAACATCCCCTGTGAGATACCTGAGCGGCCATTTTTAAGTCAGGCAGTGCAAGGAGAGGCACCAAGCACAAATAAAAACAAGAGTGAATAAGGACAAACAAGCACAAGTCAGTGCAAACGTGAATTGGCAAACGAACACTGAGCAAGGCAAAAGTAGGATAAACAAACAAGTGTGAGCAACTACAAGAGTGATGCAACGAGCAATGGCCAATGCAAGTGAAGAAAGGAAACAAGCACAGACACATGCAAGAGATGGCTAGAAGCGATAAGTGGACACAAACAATCACGAGCCAATGCAAGTAGCATAACAAGAAAACAAACCCAAGCAAACGTAGGAGGTGTGAGAAGGAAACATAAACAAGCACCAGAAAAGACAAGAGGGCAAAGCAAACAAGCCTTGGCAAATACAAAATAAGCATATGAAAAGGCAAGCAATACAAGAAAGCAAGTACAGGCTGACGTAAGAAGCGTGAGGAAAAGAGCCTAAGCAAATGCAAGAAGGGCGGAAGACCCCGAAGCGGGCAGAAGTGCAGAAGACCCCGAAGAGGGCAGAAGACAGTACCAGAAACAAGCGAAGATCGCACGGAATGTAAATCTGAATGCAAAATGCACGAGTACAAGTAACATGAAGTGAAAGGAGCAAAGGGCCAATAAACACAGCAAGCACTGGCAAGTGCAGGGGATGCATCGGAAACCAGCACCAGCCCGCACAAACCTCGAATGCAAATCCCAAACGAAACAAGCACAAGCAAAGGCAAGTGCCAAAGTAAACTTCAGAACCACGTGATCATAGTTGGGCAACCGGCACTGGTCTGGAACAAAACGACAGAAGACAATGTCAACGTTGCCACGTATCGTTGCGACAGCCACACCGTCTACCTGCAGTTAGCACGCAACATCAAAGAACGTGGGAATTCGCAGAGACACGCGTCGCGCATGGTACAGCTGAATGGTGGCCATTTGACCTCAGAAGATCCAAGCTTAACTCGCTGAAGCATACCGAGACAGCTGTGCCAGGGGCAGACAACATACAAGAGTCACCCGGGAGCGGCGAATCATATTAAAATCAAAGGAAACGACCAAACAAAGACTTTCGGCTGAGGAGGGTCAGCAAAAGAAGGCAGGAAGCCAAAGGAACGGTCCTGTGACATTGTCATGCCACCACATTCCACCTTCACGCTGGTGAGAGAAGGAACCCATACATCTAACCCCTGCATTGGAGTGCCACCCCCAGTGACACAAACTGGTAACCAGAGTTTGGGTTCCAGATGGAACCAGTGGTTGGAATCACTGGATGCATTTCTTGATATAACCGGAGAACCAAGAGATAGCAAACGTCTACTACTACTACTTCAACTGGTGGGTCACGAAGGCCGACGCCTAGTCAGAACCTTTTCAGCAAAGGATACAGAGACATATAGAAAACTCAAAAAGACGATACGTGCTCATTTCACCACAAAGGAAGATGTAGATCATGAACGCATCGTCTTCAATGCAGCTCGGCGGGAACCAGGGGAATCATTACCAAACTTCATAACGAGATTACAAAAGTTGGTACGATACTGTCAATTCAACACACTCACAAATGAGGAAGCGATTCGTCTCCGGGCAATTGAAAGCTGTTCAAACCCAGACGCACAGCGCAAGATACTTCAAAGGCAATTCTCGCTAAAGGAAATTATCAGGAGGGCTGAAGCTGGAGAGCAAGCCAAAGCGAGAGAATTGTCAAGAGAAGTGCATGTCAATGCATGAGAGGAAGATAAGCAAAAGGAGACATCCCTCATGACAGAGCATAAAATCCAAGAGGCAACCGAAACCAGAAAGAGGGAGGGTGAAGTCAGACTAGAGACAAGACAGCAAGAGAGACAAAGTGACATGAAGTACTCCAGACAAAGGACTGGGATGATTCAGGATCATGACAACCTCACCGACATAACCTCAGGGAGTTATTCAACCTCAAGGAGTCACTCAACAAATGGCACTAACTATTCTCAGGAAGAGTCAAGTGGGACAGATCATGCGGATGGAACCGATAACAGCCTGCTCAACGAGTATGAAGGAAAGACAAGCCACAGAACACCAGACCAGTCACGTCAACTCTGGGAGCGGAGACACAAACACACCCGAGCAACCTGCGGTTCACTAGTTGTCAGAGACGAGTCAGAAGAGGTACATGGCCGAGGAAAACACCACTCCCAGGACACAGACACCAGGGCCCCCAACAAGCGAGAAGTAGAAAGAAATCGCATAAGACTGGGTGGTTCACTCAAACACCAGAAAATAGGCCAGCACACTCAGGGCAACTGTGATAATGCAGGAACTGAGAAGAGACAAGTAACATCATACGAGAGGGGCAGCGACAAAAGGCTTTGGGATCGAACAAAAGAAATAAACGCTTGGTTGTCAGACAATCTTTCCACTGAAACAGCGGGGGAGACATGTCGAGAGACATACCCCAAGAAATGTTCCAAAGACAGTTCTGACGCTAAGAGCAGTCCGTCAAAGTCTACCAGTACAAGCAGTATATCAGTCAAAACACACTGGAAAGAAGAGTCCCAAAGGAAATCAGCAAGAGACCTTCCTGAGTCAGAAGACATGTTGGTACGATTACTCGGATCAACTGAATCAAGTTCACGACGAACCCCATGGCATCGATCACCTGAACGAACATTGGACTCAGAGAATGTTCTACCCATCCAAAGCAACACATCTCACGCTGATGACTCGGAACATTCGATCACCCCGTCAAGCAACCTGTCCTGTCCGTTGCAGTCATATCCAGACCTGAGGATGGTACCGTCACCCCTGACGGGGTCTGCGAGGTTGACTCCAAGGGTGTTCAGAAGAAAGACAACCATATGGAACACTACCCAATGGCGCGGGAAAAGACCGCCCATCACTCTGTCAAGAAGACACAGAGTGTTGACAAAGATGGATCTGTATCATGAAGACAAGAGGGGACGAGAACGGAACTTGCTCATGCCCCAATGTTCAAAGAGTTCGACATTTACAAACGCAAGTGGGGGCAGAGAGGACAAATAGAGCACGCAAGTAAGTCCCACAACCGAACCAGGACACTCAATTCAGATAATGTCTCATCAGACAATGCTTTATCGTCCAATACGCAGGGCCGCAAACACGAGCGCATTGATGCCCATAACCCAATGGGCAAAAGAAATGAAACCACAATCGGATGCCTAGTGAAACAAGAGTCACAATGGAAAACAGACTGCCACTACCGCGCTGAGATATCATTAGCCACACAGCGAAAAGAAACCGTGACCACGGTGGAATCTGAAAACAAGCAGTTCACGCATAATGTCTCACGTTCTCAAGAATGCGATCCTGTGGTCAAAGATATGTGTGTTGAGACGACAGAAAGATCGACCAAAGACGGGCCCATCACTGATTCGACATTACTGATGTTTGAAGACCGGACTGAATATGAGCTCTTGCATGGAGACACATTCCTGTGGCCCAAACAGACTGTCTGCCGACTCATGGGGCTGAGTGAAAATTACGAACTTGGTAGAAATCAATTTCATTTTGTTAAGAAAGGGGGAGATGTAACACTGTGCAATGCAGTCTAGTGTTTGGGGGGGCGGAACTAGACACAGGAACAGGAAGAGCCGGGGGACCGGCTTGGTAGTAGAGTAGGGACAGGGACACAGAAGGAAGCAGTTAATAAAGCTCCTATAAAGATAATATATTTGTCTGTCATCATTGAGTCACGATACGACACAGCGGTTCTCTCACAAGTCTTATCAATACTGTGGACTCTGCCTGAGTCCTTTTAAGGCTATCTACAAGAGACTTACACAATTTAAATATATATGTCAATACCAGTATTCATAGATAGTTTAAGCAAGAGTCTTATTGGCATAGTAGCAGGAGTCATAGATAGTTTGAACAGGAGACTTATGTGCATACTCGCAGTATCCCACTGTGAACAACCATATCTCAGACAACTGTGTGATTGAGCCTACCTCTCCGTCGGTACCTCAAGACTTCTTCGGAGACTAGGGGGAGGCTCCTATAAATATCGTGGATTCACGCGTGTGTTGTTAATCTCACTCGTGACTCGTGTCTCAAACGGTTGCTCACCTTCTGTGTAGCATACTTTTCAAAAGATCGGCTATCTGTCCATTTGAATATCCAGCATAGTGTAGTATTTTGGAGCATTTTGTGAGCCGAACACAGCAACCTGCCGAACCGCGCAACTACACAATGACGTCATAAAAATGGCGTGTGTAGGTTAACACGCATTCGGCCCGTGCTTGGTGGGAAATAGCTACGGAACTACAAAATTGTGTCACAAAGATGCCGCTTGTAGTTCAGACGGCATCTGGCTTCACAAAGAACCTGATTATTAAAGCGTATCGTGGCCCACTCTAAATAGTCATAAATCCCCACATCTCAATCTTATAGCGAAGAAAGAATCGCCGGGATGCCATCTCAACAAGTACTACATCTGTATCTAGTGTGTAAGTGTAACCATCATTTGATAAGCGCAATGTGGATTGTTGATCATGTCTATCTCGATGATAAATGCCCGTAGGCTAGAATCACTGGGCTGAAATCAGCAGGCTAGAATCTCAATGTAGACTAAAACTCTACAGGTTAAGATCGATATAAACATCATTTAGACGTCATTGGCGCAATCTAAATAAAGTAATCATGCCTTTTTTGCAATAATAGCTGCTATTAGTATGTCACCTAAATGGCTTGTGTGTTCTAAAAATAGAACGTATTCCACTGCCAATAAACGTGCAGGGTATTGCCCGTTTACATTCTACAACATACTCACGTACATATAACACAGGGGGTAAAAATAAAATAAAAATAAATCTCAAACCTGAGATATAAACGTCAGCATTCTGATCTTATTCTGTTGGGGCCATTACTCTTGTAATGGGCTCTAATCATCTTCATAAACAGTGATGTGGATATTATGATAGGCCCACATAAGGTTCCCATATTAAAAGAGTCGAAAAAATGCAGTCATTTTGTCGTCGTGTATGTAAGATGACCTGTATGTCATCTCCTATATAAAATGTTCTACCTCTAAACAAAGAGGGGGGCTTATTATAAGCCATCCATGAACCTTACTTAACTGATATAGCACCATTTAGCCCAACCTTAAGTTAACGACCCATTGTGACTCAATCCTAAGTCGCCGAATAAAAGGTGGGAATCTTTGTGTAGTGCAAGGCGGTATCTCTATCCTAATATTGCTGTGGAGAATAAAGTCAACCTTGTAAACTGGTCCAAGGTATATCGTCGTTAAGCCCTAAAGTGTCAGAGCGAAGCTTGAAAATCCATTTCTGCTCTTTTAGGAATAAGTATCTCGAGGCATCACTTATGTGGGATGGAATCACAGGTTTTTCCAATACTGTCCATTGGAAGTCTTCTTCATCATGATGTTTTTCCACATAATGTTTGGTGAGTCTTGTAATGTTTTTTTTGCAATGAAATGAACTCTTATGCTCAAGCATACGGATCCGCACTTTGCGTGTCGTCATCCCCACATATCTCGTTGAACAAGGACAGGTCAAGAGGTAAATGAGATTTGAACTATTACAGTTAGAAAAACACTTTTGTTCCCAAGGATGGTCCGTACCGATATCAACAAATGTGGAGTGTCTAGTTTGTGGGCAGATGGAACAATTACCACAAGGGTGGTGGCCTACTGCAGCGGGCAGGTTCCATAGAGTGCCAATCATTCTTTTGGGCACCTCTTTTGGGCGCGTATGAACCAGTCGATCTCATAAGCTGTTCGACCTCTTTGAATACAAACAAGGGTTGGGCAATTTTGTCCTTGCTCTCATTCAAAAGGTGCCAATGTCTCCGGACTATCTTCTGGATGTTGTTAGCTTTGGTACTAAAAGTACTCACAAAGGTCAACCTGTCCTAATGGAGTAACTTTGTCCCAAACTTAGCGCTGTCCTGTGGCTCAGCATTCCCCTCTTAATATGGGCAAGAATTATCTTAACAGGGGTTCCTGTCATTGTATCTGCTAACATGACAATAGTGTCCATAAAAGTTCTTGTGTTTGCATTTTCAAAAACACATTCCCAAAGCTGGATTGTGTTGCTGAAAATAAAAAAATACAAAAAGTAATGACCCACACACCACTGGAGTGTCCCATGATGTGGGGGTCATTTTGCAGTTTTCACTGCCCCTTACTGACGAGTTTTACCCGGCAGCGACATCCTATGAAAACTGGCTGTTTGACCTCACACTCTAAATCAGGTGGGTGATCAGATAGCCAAACATCTGATGGTCCTTACTCTGTCAGGCCTTCAGAGGATTAAATTAATGATGGAGATGGGATAGTCTCCATTGCTTAAAGACTTAGGGGTCCATTAGGATGTCGGGCGGATTGCCTCCGCCAGGATGGCGGTGGCCACCGCCACCCTGGCGGAGGCAATTCGCCCGACAACCACTCTCGTTTTCCCCTCCACCAGATTAGGATGGCGGAGGGGACAGCGGCGGACGGAAAGACCATCCGCTGCTTTACCGCAACGGTCGCCTTGCGACCGCGGCGGTAATAGATTAATATGGTGGCGTTGTCTAATGGACACCGCCAGCCATATTAAGATGGCACAATGTAGGGGCCTTTCCGCGGCGGCAATGCCGCCACGGAAAGGCAGGCGGAGATTGCCGCCACTGTTGGGGGGGCACATGGGGGGTACCTATGGTACCCCCCACATTTACATATGCAAAGCGGCAGGCACCGCGCGGTGCCTGCCACTTTGCATATGTAAATGCGTCAACTTATGTTTTGCATTGTGGCGGGCGGTGCAGAGAGCACCGAACGCCACATTGTAAAACATATAGGATGTGCCCGCCACTGTGGTGGGCACATCCTAATACCCCCAACAAGACCCCCACCCTTATGGCGGGCGGTCCCGATCTCCACTAGGGTGGCGGGCGGACAAAGTCCGCCCGCCATCCTAATGGACCCCTTAAAGTCTACCTGTCCAGAAAAACATCATCATTCATTCCTTGCTGCAAACTCCTTGGCATTATCCCTTTATTTATTTACTAAAAGAAAGAAAGTTAAGTTCCTTAAGAGCTACTTCTGTTTGATGTGATGGTGGTTGAGGAAGGACACAGCCAAGTATTTTTTTTATTTTCTTTTATAATTATATTTAGGGGTATGTGCAAACACATTGTCTCAGACCTTTATTAAAAAATATATGAAGGTTAGGGAAAATTACACATCAGGGTTTCTTGATTAAAATGAAAATGTAAAGTCATACCAAAAAGGGGAATGGTATGAGAAGTAAATGTCTCCCACAATACAGTTTCTGTTAAAATCAGTCTTCCATGAAATATTTCCTGGCAAATAAGCCCCCTATGAAAAAGTGTGCAACATTACTTGCTTGCATCGTTTTGTGTAATTCAAAATTGGGCAAATTAGGCAAATTGTGGAATTGTAGTGAAAATGATGCAAGTACCTAAACTCATTCATGTATATATTTACATTTACTGTGCTGAAGGACTTGGAAAATAGATGCATGTGAGAACAAAATGGATAGAAGAGAAGAGTGACTGGTATACAGTAAGGCCAATAGGGGTTTAGGAACCTGGCCAAATATTTCCTCATTTCCCTTGTATTTTTTTTAAAGGTTTATTGAATGTCTTGATGTGTTTTATTTAGGGGTGGTCAGAATTTGCATAGTGGCGCTACGCAAAGCTTCGCGAAATGGTAAAAAATCTCTGCGAGCACGCAGAAATTCTACGAACACGTGGAATTGCTTGTTTCGTCCGTTCGCAATGCTTTTTTCCTGTTCGCGAATGCTATTTGCTTGCTCGGGTGGAAATATCTTGCTAACACGCATTTTGATAGCGCAAACAAGCAAAAAATCCCCTGAAGAATGGGATTGCGGAATTTTTGGCCATTCTGCGTTCTCGGTGGAACGCAAAATTACTCAAATTCCTCAAATTCCCCAAATTCCGTGAGCGGAATGGAATTTACTGCCTAGGCCTAGTTTTATTATTTGGAACCTGTTAAACTAGTCTGTTGGCAATAATATTTGTCTCAATTGTAATCAATGTTGTCTACTACAAAGCTTTAGTTATTAATGAACTGCTACCAAGGCGTTTCTATTCTAAATATGTTTGTTGCTGGAGCTGATGAGGAATGATGGAGGCTGGCAACCATTTTATCTTTGTATTACATGGCTTTTTCCTTACATATTTGTATGTTTGTCCCCCATTTTGTGAAATCGGTTGGTGTGCATGTGTTTACAATGGTTGCTTACTGTCATATTTCTGCTACATTAAAAGCCTTCTGTTGGGGTCATTGAAAGTGTTAGAGCCTTTTGGGAGTACTCAGATATTTGTGCTGATTTTATTGATATTTTTGCATACATTTTAAGATATTTTATTTAGGTCATGTTGGCTGGTGGTAACGTGCAAGACATTGATGCTATCTTTAATTCAATTGACTTTTCACATTGTTGTTATTGCTGTGCTGCTGGGTAGGTGCAGGTGAATTAACCTAGCCAAATTATGGTTGATGTATTTCTCTTCAATACTGTGCAAGTTTGATGATGGATGAGAAAGGAGGGACTTCGGGGCAGACAACAGTGGTTTTTTCACTCCATACCTTCTCCTTCCTTGGGATGGCACGCTGTGTAATCAGTGGGGGAGCGAGAGAGAGAAAGAGAGAGAGAGAGAGAGAGAGAGAGAGGGTGAGAGAGAGAGAGAGAGAGAGAGAGAGAGAGAGGAGAGAGAGAGAGAGAGGGGGTGTGTTTGTATGTGTGTGTTTGTGTGTGTGTTGATAAACCCTGACGAAGCCAGACATACAGCATTTCTGTGATTGTGTGTGTATGTGTGTGTCTGTGTCTCAATATCAACTTTTAGCCACATTTAAAAGCTTAGTCCTGAATTCCTTTGTATTAGAACACTTCTGGATCCCACAGAAATGGTTTTCTTATTTTAATGTTTTAACTAAAATTGCTTAATCATTTGATTGTTGTGAATCTCCCTTGCACTTTCACATGGGAGTAATTTTCATGGGGTGACCTTAGATATCAATTGTAATGTTCAATATTTCTTTGCAATAATTCTTTTACTGTACTTGTAGATAAGCTGGGGACATATCTTATTTTTTATTAATTTCAGTCAACTTCCCAGATGCTTGCTTATGGGCCCAATGATCCATGGATGGCCTCAGATATTATTGCAAGTTTTACAGAACACTTCTCTAATTTTTCTGTTATTAGGTCTCGCCCTGGAATAAGCATCCAAAGGATGCTTTCCAGGGACGGAGACGTATAGTCACCTGTCTGGAGGGAAGGACGGACGAGAAGGTGCACGCGCGCAGTCCAGGCTAGATTGGTGTGCGCGAACGCGCACGCCCAGCCCGGCGCCGTGCACGTCCCCTGCCACCGATTCCCTGAACACAGACATACACACATGCACATGCAGGCAGGAAGGCCCCCCTCCCCCCCACACACACAGGAGCGCACCTACACGCACGCACGCACGCACACACACATAGATTACCGCCATACAAGCCCCCCGCTCGCTTTCACCGCTCCCGGGTTCCTTCCCGCTCTGGCTCCACAACCGGACTCCATGCGCCATGCTGACCAGGTGGGGCCGTTCTGTGGCACGGTCCGGAGCTCTGTCCAAAGTCCGGAGCTCTGTCCGGATCTCTTCTCTCCCTCCCCCTCCCCCTTCACGACACTCACCGGGCTCTGCTGGCGGGGGCTACACGAGAGCTCCCGCTCCTCGGGGCTCTTTCCGCAGCACTTCTCTTTCCTCCCGGTGTGACTCCTCGGCTCTGGAGCTCTTCTCCGGGGCCGCGGGACAAAAGGCTACTCCTCTTCGCAGGCGGCTCCGGGGCTCTCCACAGCTCACGGGTGCCCCGGGCCGCGGGAGGACTTTTCCACTCCCTTCTCGGTTGCGCGAGGAGGCGGGACTTCCGGCACATAGGAGCCAATGGCTGCTCGCGCACTTTTCGAGACACGGGCTGTGAACGCGCGCATCACCTTCGTGAGCGTGCTTTTCCTTTACTTTCTCTGCACTTCTAAGACTTTAATACATTATTTTTCAGCGCTTTACTGAAAATCTATGCAGTGCATTCCTCGTCCTCTTCTGGAAGATGTCCCAGTCTTACCCACCACCGGTTGCAGGAGGGGACAGTGGCCGTCTTTCCTCACTGGAGAAGCGTGACGCACATTTGGAACTGGGTCCAGCTGCAGCCCTGTGAGCTTTACCAAACGCATTCGGCCTTGCACCTTGAGAAACTGCTACAGTGTGCGCTCGTCGTCCCGTGGGAATTTCCTTCCCAAAAGGAGAAGAGAAACATTCGGCTGTGTCAGGATAAATACACTCATATGAGTAGAAGCCACGAGTTTGATCCGGAAAATGTGCTTTAAAATATAGAGGCATGACGTTCATGACAAAGGGATTAATTTGGGCAAACACGTCGTTATCGCTCACAGTAAACGATTGAACAAGAACAAGTCTTTTGTGGGCCTCCCTCCCACTCCTTCAATAAAATATTTTCTGGCGGGAGGCCGCCTAGGAACGGCCAGGGTCGAGAAAGGGTCCCCTTTGTAGCTATCGTCGGTGAGGCTGGTGCAGTGGTGCCAGGGCCCATGGGTGGGAACGGGCCACTGAACTTCAATTATAACCGACTGTTATTGTTCAACCTGTTTGAATGGGCTCACATTTACCGGCTCACATTATGGCCCATGGCATTGTACTCACTCGCGGCGCAATGTATAGCTTAGATACGTGTTTGACAGACATTTAGAACCCTCACCAGCATCTGACGCCCACCCCTGCAAGGGGCATCGCATCTTGCATGCTCTGAGAACATGAACTGCTGGCGGGAGAAAGTCAATGCGACAAACGAGTGAGGGCCCCAGGCCACTCAGGCCGGCGACACCCCCCCCCCCGCCCCCTAACACTAATGGCTGAAATGGGGAGTCCTCACCCTCGCGGTAACGAGCGCCACCCGGCATCCGAGGGCCTCGCGCACAGGCCCTGTCACCAGAACAATCAGAGACGGGGGAGGCTCGAGGACAGGATCTGCGCGAGGCTCGAGAGCGCGGCCACCGTCCGAAGTTTCTCCCCAGGTAAGAGCGGCCTATAGCTGCCATGGTTTCAGATTGCTTTTGTGTGACATTTTCATAATTTCAGTGTAATTATGAGTGGCATTCAACGACTACGTGTTACATTTTCTCACGAGCAAAATAAAGCAGCGAAGACGATGTAAACCTATAAATATCAGATGAATACATACGATTTCGTTCACAGTCCTATTTAGTATCACAAACACGCATTGGCAGACTATTAAAACAGCAATGAATGGCCAGCTTTTTTAGGGCTCGCTGGACGCATAAATGTTGAAAGGATTTGCTGAATACGTGTTCTGTAATCTGTAGCTGTAACAGGAAGAACTGGTCCTAGCAGTATGTTACCTATGTGCCCAGTCATCATTCATGAAACATTCGGTCCAACAGCTGAGCCCTTGTTTTGAAAGGGAGCTTTTGAAAAGACGACTGCTCTTAATAGGATCATTACCCTGCGTTGTCAATGGGAGCCTTAAATGTAACAAGTACTTCATTATACTGGGTACACTAATAGTTGTTCTGTTATTGTGATACTTTTTCCAGTCAATGCTATTACGACGTCCCGAAGGCCTCCCTACATACGTTTATTTGAAGGTGTCGGTTTTTGATGACAGTGCGAGGCCCAGCTATATTATCGTGTTGGTCAGTTACATTCTCTACAAAGCAGGTGAAAGCAATACCAACGCTTAGAACTTTCGAGTTGGGATAATTGCACTTTTGGTGCGCTATGTTGGTCTTTCTAAAAAATAGTGCTGTAAACCAAGTTGATCGGAGCTGTGTTAAAGGCATTGCATTATTAAGAGATTTTGCCAGTGTCTGTATTTCACCCATTTTGATAATTTTAAAGGACTAAGAAACCTTCTGATTGAGGTTTAAGTTTTACACAGTCCAGACGAATATAACATTGTGATGCTTTTGAATCACATTTTTTTACTTACTTTTGGCTTCTTGCAGTTTTGTCCTATCGCTGAAGGTTGGTAGGTTGGGAAAGTAGTGTCTGAGGCGTCCTTTAAACAAGCATTTGCAATGCAATAGGTCTCACTTTTGCTAAAGTTTAAACTATTAGCATTGTAAATGACAATGCCTTTTATTTATGTTTTAAAAACAAAAAAAAAAGAAAAGGCATTGCCATAAGCTCAAACTTGTGTAAATGCGAGACCTATTGCATTGCAAATGCTTGTTGTGTTCTGGGCATTGTTGGTCATTGTTGGACTTGGCCCTTTTGGCAGGTTCACCCGTAAACTTTTTGCCTTAAGCTCTGACATGGTGGTAGTGCTTTTAGACCTCTGTGCACTTTAGCACTGTTGCCAAGGGTAAAGTGCGTGCCCTCTCTGAGTGCGTGTGGTGAGATGGGCCTGCCCTCCCATAGGAATGCATGGGGGATATATGTGTCCATGGTAATTTGTCGTTTGAGGGGAGTGCAAGGTCGAGTTTAGTATGTGCGAACTCGTGTGAATAAATACTGCCAATAGTGTGCGCAGATTTATTTAGGTTATTTTAGAAATGCCACTTTTAGAAGTTGGCATTTCTGTGTGCTGTGTGTCTGCCTACATGATGTGAATTGCATGTCTGGCTTGTGAGTGACAGGTGCTGGATGATGTGGATGGCTCTAAGAGCCAGGATGAGTCTGTCCAGTGGTGAATAAGGAGATCTGCATGTAGATGGGAGGGAGGAGTTGCACCTGGGGCATGAAGAGGGCTGTGCCATCCCTCCACAATGCTGGCTCCACCTCCTGTGGTGCATCTGATATCCCTGACCTGTCCTGTGAAAAGAAGAGAGGAGCTGAGCGAAACAAAGTGCTCCAAAGCTCCCCTGAACCAGTTGTATCTGGTTCTCCCATGCCCTACACTTTTACACAAAGGAAAATGCTGTGTAAATATAGGGGCTGTGACCCCATGAAATTGTTCTTGTTCTTGGACTCGAATCTGCGAGGGGTGTGCTGCTGCTGGGGCCCAAGGGGGGGGGGCTGCCATGTTCAGATTCCGGGCTGGTCGAAGGAAGGAAGTAGATGGCCGGCCAATAGCAGCGCAGCCGAGAAAGGAAGTGAAGGAGCTTTGCAGGCTCCATCTCAAAGTGCCGGTCCCGAGGCGGGGGACCGGGTGAAGCATGGCGCATAATGAGGCGGAGCTCCTGTGAGTGGAGAGAGCCCCGCAAGCGCCGCAGCTTGTGGTATTTCCAGCAGAGGGGACCCAAGGCACATTGTCGGTGCCTGCCCCTGCCGCATTCAAAGGAGAGACGCCGGGGATCCTGAGAGCCGGTGAGTAATGGCTCCTTGATGTTAGTGCCGGTTCGAGGCACAGCGCACAGGCCGATCTCCTGAGCCACCTCTGCCCAATAGGGGGTCGCTCCAATGAAGGGGGGGCACATTGTTGTTCACAGAGCCTCAATGGCTCCATCCCGGGGCAAAGCTATTTTTAAGGTCCCGTGGGGGCCAGAGGGCACCGTTGTGCCAGGCCCTATTCCCAGTTACAGCTGCTCCGCTTTGGGGGCATGTTTATTTTTAGCGCCAGTGCTCTCCATCGATGAGCTATTCATTTTAAGGGCCCTAGTGGGGGTCCTAAGGGCCAGTGGTGCCCGTGCTCTTCCGTGTTGGCTATTTTCTCACAGCTGCCCCACCAGACAAATGGCAGCTGCAACAGTGTGCACATTTGTTTTAAGGGCCATTGAGAGCCCATGCATCATTTTAACTTTCAAAGCTGCCCAGCAAGTAGTGGGCAGCTGCAAAGTTTAGGTCTTTCTTTACTTAGGTGGGACATGTTAAAGCTGGGAGTGAGACGCACTCCTTCGCCTCCTTGTTTTCACAGCTGCGCAGCACTTAATGCCAGCTGCTACGTTTAGGACTGCGCAGATTGCGCACCCTTGACTTTTGCTGCATAGGCAGCACACCCTGACTTTTGGAAAGAAGGCATTTGAGCCCCTTAGAGATGGCCAGTTAGCCAGGGGGGCTATTAGGTTTATAGGGTGCCAGGCCCTAGTGCGATTATAGGGTGCTAGGAAATATAATGTATGTAGCATGATTTACGCACCCTGATTTATGCTTCTAGATGTGATTTTATGATTATGAGGTTTTACCAACTGTGTTATGTTTTGGTCTATGCCTTATTGTGGTTTAGGTATGAGTTATTCCCTACTGCGTTTTATGTTAGTACGTTTATTTCCTACTGCGAGTTATGTTTAGGAGATTATGGTCTACTTTGTTTAGGCTTATGAGGTTGGCGCAGAATATATTTCTCGCCTGATGTGATACTGTACATGATATAATTTATGTTACAGGATGATGCTGAGTATAGTGTTTACCAGTAATTGCTGGTTGTGTTTTAAGTTCATGATATGTCTTACTTTTACTATTTTTACCAAGTGATGATTCTGACAGTGGCCCACGTGGCCCAGTCATGTGTAAATAATCCCCTGTAAATATTGCCCAGTGCCAGTTGGCACAGTTTATATTGTATGATTACCATCTAATGTGTTGTATGATAATACAAAGGCTATTTTTATGTATAACCTTGTGTGGAGTTCCTTTTGTGGTGTGCCTAGTATGTTGTTACTGTGTGGGTTGTGCAAATGCTTTACACATCACCACCGGGATAAGCCTTACTGCTCGTTCTAAGCTACCAAGGGGGTGAGCAGGGGTTATCTTTGGCATGTAACTTTCTTTCCCTGACTAGAGTGGTGGTCTCTGCCTGGCGTTGGCGCAAGCCTTAGCCAACCAGAGATCCCATTTCTAACAGTCATGGTTATTTATTCGGATTTTTTCAGTGTTCATGATGATCCCATATGATCCTAGGGACTCTGGATGGAATCAGGGCATTAAAATCTATATTTTGTCTTAAAAGCCTGGGTAATGTGTTGTTTCGTAAGGGATGAATGATCAGTTACCACCTGTTTGTACTCAACTGAACTCCAGAAAGGGCTTCCTTTTGTCCGTGATCACAAGTTCCAGCCTGGTATCCTATTTAATGCACTCTCTTTTCCACATGCAACTGTCAATGTGGTGGGGGTATGTTTTCAGTGAATTGTTATGAACAATAAAGGCAGCCATTAGTTTTGAAAAAAACTTTTCCAATATGTCTATATCACATTATTAGAAAGGATTTTTGTCTCACTTAAGGCTGTGTCGCTCTGCTATTTTACAGATGTTATTGCTTTATTGTCTTATTATGCCACATATTGAGTTCCCTACCATGGCTAGGATGGATATTCAGGCTTCCTTTATTTTATTGCTAGCTCTTATAGAAGAATGAGCTGAATGATTTGTCGACTCTGTAGTTCAGCAAAATTGTCCTATTGGTGGATTTGTAAATTTGTACAATTAATAATTATTAATAGCAGGCCAGAAAATAACTTAACATGAAAAGAAAATACAAGCAGAAAAAAGAATACTGTAGACGCACATGACGCTGTCTGTTTACACTGTGCTGAAGGTTGCCCCAAATGTGCAAAATGTGACGAAAGTGCTTGTGCAGTGACAAGTGAAATTTAAGTGACTGTATACATAAAATACAATAAAACTCGGCGGGCCCGATTCACAGAATTAACTTAAGACAAAATCCTAAACGTACTACTTTTGGTATTCACACAATGCACTTACTACTTTTGGCATTCACAGAATGCACTTACTACTTTTGGTATTCACAGAATGGATTTACGACTACTAACTTTACGTCCGCACTCGGGCTAGAAATTCTGGCCCAGATGCGGAGCTTTTGGCTTGGAGGCGGAGCTTCCAGCCCGGAGGCGGAGCTTCCAGCCCAGAGGCAGAGCTACAATCCCGGAGGTGGATATTTCGGCCATGGCTAAATCTCCACCACCGGCCGGAATCCCCGCCTCCGGGCCGGAAGCTCCGCCTCTGAGCCGGAAGCTTCGCCTCCGGGCCAGAAGCTCCACCTCTGGGCTGGAATTTCCAGCCCAAGTGCGAACGTAAAGTTAGTAGTCTTAAATCCATACTGTCAATACCAAAAGTAGTAAGTGCATTCTGTGAATACCAAAAGTAGTAAGTTTAGGATTTTGTCTTAAGTTAATTCTGTGAATCGGGCCCAAAGTTTGCAGTATTTGGGCCGCCTGCATGCTCTCTGTCAAGAATTACTAAATTCAAAATCCTCATTAAAAAGGGCAACAAGGGGGTCTTCTTAGAGGTCCAAAAGGATATTAGGCCTTAGAACAGACAATGTGAGTGCTTTGATGTTTCGACCTAAGTGTTCGAGGTTGCTTAGAACCACCAGAGAGGTTCTTCATCAGGGCGTGAAGGAGGGGCAACCTTTGTGACAGTAGCAGAGAATTATTAGAATGGCCAAAACTGGTTTGTTTTCCAAAAATGATACCTGATTTATGCTAAGCATTCACCTAGCGTTGCATGAAATAAACCTTCCATGGGGAGAGTCTATTCGGTTTATTAGACGGCAAGCATGCTTGTCTTTGCGAAGTTCTAAATATAAAATAAGCATATGTGTAAGTCAGGCTAAACTAAAATGCTGAAAAAGAAGGTGTGAATACCAAACTATCACTCACCTCAAAACCACACGCTAAATTTGTAAACTCGATATGTAGGCCCTTCCAAGTAATTTACAGGAATGGGCAAAAACAAAAACTAAATCATTATCAATATACAGGACAGATGTGATGTCTAATTTGTCCAACAAGCAGTGTAAAATACCCTAAATTTCAGGCATGGAAACAGGTAAAGAAACTCACCACAACCAGCTAATATGCAGATGCTGCAGATAACAGTTAATGCACTAATGAAGAGAATCCTCCACAAAGGAGATAAAAGGAATCCTCCTGCACGGTATGAGCATGCAGGAAGATTACCCCCTACCAATATGGCAATTTAGCTTGTATGTTGTCTATGCCTACAGACAAGGCCTGTATAGCTCAGATGTGAAAGCCCACACAGGTTTAGCGCAACTGAGGGGGTGCACGCCTATGCTTTACTCGAAAGGACTAAACAAGCATTTGCAATGAAATAGGTCTCGCATTTTAAAAACTTTGACCTATTGATATTGTAAATGACAATGCCTTTTTTTCAGGTTGCTGTTTACAATGCCAATCGCTCCAAATTTCACAATTGCAAAACCTTTTGCATTGCAAATGCTTGTTTTACAAAGTTCTCCTCATGTCCATGTTGCGACCAGAGAAGCCAGAGTATAAAATCTAAATGACTAGATGTGTGTGAAATCACAAGGGCACTCTGGGTTAAAAGCAAAACTGGAACCGGACCAGTATTCTGCTGAGTCACTCCTGCTACAGGATTGGTAGAAGGACAGAGATAGCTAATAAACAGATGACGTGGGTGTGGTGGAGCACGCTCCACTGAGCCCTCAGGGAGATGTCCATGTTTAATTGTGCATTTAGAGACTAGTTGTAAAATGTAGCACTTAAGAAGAGCGTTGACATTTCTATGTGGACACTAATCTCGAGTGAGAGCTCTTTCTAATCTGGGAAACTTGCGAGAGAAGAAACTAATCGCAAGAGAAGAAAGCCCTTTCTAAGGACTCTGTTGACCAACTGTGCATTGATGATTCATCTGGAGATCAACGTCTGTGAAACGTGTTATCTGGGGCCAATTCACAAAGAAAAAGCCCTTGCTGAGACCCACAGCTGAAATGTGTGCATTTGAGATCAAGCTGGAGAGATGGCTCGGAACAACTTGAATTTGAGGGTTAATCCCAAGAGAAAGAGCTTTTTAATATCCTTTACAGTGAATGTGTGTGCATGTGAGTGCGCACAAGAGGTGTCATTATAGGACACAGACTTGTGTGGTTTGGTGTCGAAGTCCAAACTATATCTTTTACTGATAATGGTATCTCTGAAATGTGTGCACCAACTCTGATCCCAAGAGGATACATCTCTAATATGTATACTCTTGTATATTTGTACTTTGAAGAGGGTTTGTACAGCATGCCTCTTCCTGGTATATGTTAAAAAAAAGTCCTGAAACCCCCAGACCCGGAAGAGCACAGAGTTAAAGCAGTTATTTCTCGCTTTACAACTGTTAACTTCTTCATGTATTGCTTCGGGGTCCTCACATGACATGGTCACGATATCACTGATGACATAAACACATTTGTGTATATGTATACGGCGCTATATATAGTCTAGCCATTAAAGGATGGGTTTATGTAGTTTTACGTTATTGTGGTTTGCACCGACTGTAACCTTAATTCCCTTTAAAAGCACAGTTTAATTTTATCAATAATTTTTAAGTGAATGGTTAATACCTAGAAAGTAAACGGGTCTAGTACAAAGCATGAAGTGCGCCAGACTGAATATAGATTTGTGCCCATTACTGCATTTATGCATCCTGAATATTACTTTTTTGTCTCTCTTTCATATTGTTTTAATGGCACTTGTGAGCATGTTGCACATTTATATTGTAAATACGTAACTACTTTCTGTGAATGTACAATAGCTTCGTGTCTATTTTATATGTCTTGTCTCGTAAAGAATGCTTATTTTATGTCATTGTCGTTATGTCCAGATTCTACTTGAGCAACAGTTTGCTATCTCTCTGAAATATTGTGTACCTCGTATTTGTCAAGGTTTTCAATAAAAAATGACTATGCTCTCACTCACATTATAACGTTTGTATTCTCAAAAAAGAGTGCACCATGTTTCACTATTTTAAAGTGTGCCACATGGCAAAATAAGTTCTATGTGATGACGAATGTGGTAAAATTAAATGCCGACAATTCAGACCAAGCGAGCAGGACATGTGATCAGGAAGCATGTGAGGCAGAGAGGAGACGCCATATGCATGTACATCGCCTGTCCGTGAGCGCACATTGTTTGTCTCCCTTCACGCACCAAACCGACAACAATAGTCTCGCCAAGGCGACGCAACGCATTCGCTGCTTTGCTAGACGAGACCTAAAAAAGGTACAAATGGAAGTTGAGTCAGTATTGTTCAGCTCTCGAGTTGATTAACATCCTGAGTTGTTGAAACATTAAACAATTGTATATCAGGACTGAATCATAACTGCACAGTAGATGGTCACTTCTATAAATAAAGGTTCATAACTTTACAACATGAAGACATTAGAAAATTCATATCGGGCAGAGAACCATGCCCTTACACAATGCAGAGACAAGTTCTACATGAGTAGTAATGTCAGGAATAACTCAGGAAAATAATTAATTGCATACATTGTGGTGGTCATGTGAAAGAGAGAATGACCAACATAAATACATGACCCTGTACGGGTGCACTGAGTCACCAATAGTTACAGTCAAAAACGGAGACAGACACATAACATTAGCCACATTGTTTGTATTGAAAGCTGATTAACAACATGAGGTACAATATAAGATCCCATATAAGGATATGCAATTGTATGATGACTTACAAGGGCACATTACACATGATGTTAGAGATACAATTTGCCTGTGCCCATATGTAGAAAGCTTTACAGGACTATAACACCACATGACAAGACAATATATGAAGACTGTTGCAATACAGACTATATTGAAGGGTAATGTCAGATGTTCATGAGCACTATGGCCTAAAATAGTGATGAGATTATGGCTTGGTCTTTAGGTAACACTTCAACTGTTAAATGTAGCTGCCTATATGGCGATTTCCTCAAATTCATTCAACCCCTTGGCAACCGTGTCTAATAGGTGAATCCATTTACATTCTCTCATGTTAAGGATGCGAGAAATATCCACACCCCTTGGGTTGTTGGTAGCTTTCTGCTCTACAAACCACTTAAGACTCTCTGCAGGGTGGTTTAAGGTGGTGAAATGCTCAACAAGAGGGGCACCCTGTACTTGCCAGGATTCTAGCTTTAACTTTCAGGGATTCTGTCCTACATAACATTGATCACAAATAGTAACTGCAATCCTAATAAGGATGAAGCCTTAAAGTCACTAAATGATCATGAGCTTAGCCGCCTAGTAGCTATGACACAGAAGAGGCAGTCCTAATTTAAAGGCATTGTGTAAAGTGTTTATGTAGTACTAAAACAGTAATGTTGAATTGTAAAACAATATAAAATCCCAAAACAAATAAAAAACATAGAGTATTTTGTAATAAATAAAAGGATGCCAAAATGGAAAAATGAAGGGCAAAGTGACCATGATAGTAAATGTTTGCAGCAGAATGGGAACTTGGTGCAATTTGATGATGGCCACAGTGGAGCATGGGTCATATACACAAACCAGAAAATAATTTACCTTTTAACATTAGTCCTTTAGTCCTAATTCTCAACAAGAGTACACATTTAAAGCCTCCTAGGTCCTCAGTGGAGGGACATAGAGACTTAAAGGGTCCCAGGCAGAGGCTACAGCAGGGTCCAGTCCAAGTCCAATTGCTCGTGGTCAGCTAGACAGTTTCAGAAAAAGGTCTATTCTAGCTTCCTCTGTCCCTGTAGCTTCAAAAGGAGGTCTGCCTTATGATCCTTGAGGTCCACTTTTGTATCCTGGGTACACGAAGGAGCGCAGGACCAGTCTTCAGGGCTCTTCTCAGGTCAGAAAGCAGGTCCAGTCCTCTTCATTTTCTCTACAAGTCAATAAGTGTTCTGAAGTGGCTGCATGGAGGTGTCACCTTTCTGTCTGGCATGAGCTAGTGAATCGGAATGACCTCTATGGAGACACTAACCAATAGAGTAAAGATTTTCTGAGGTTAACGCTATGCACTTTGGGCATTTTCAAGATGACCAAAGTCTTTGGCCATAGTAAACTTGGGCTCTGAGGGCTGAGGGTTTATGTGGGGATTTCAGTATGATAATCCTGGCATCCTCCCACATCTAACACTAGCATACAGTTTTAGACAGTCCCAAATGTTTTATGTAACCCCAGAAGACTTGGCATACAGTGCTGTAGCACTACAAGGTGAAAGAGAAACCCACTGTAATTGGGACCTGACCGGCTGGCAGAACAATAGGAGGACCTTTCCCAAGCCTCAGCTAACATTTGCGTGTGACAGGAAAGTCATCTTTGAAATGAGCCTAAGTGTCATATAAAAAATCGCACCAGACATGTCAAGCAGGATGTGATTCACACTTTAATGTCAAAAAGAATTCTCCCAGTATCCCAGTATTCAGATCAGTCTAATATTTGCTCCTAGGTGTAGTTCACACATCACCACAGGGGAGCCATCAGCTGCAATGTGATAGTTGGAAATCACTGAAAGGTCTTATAAGCTTTAGGCAAGCAAAAGTTACATTTCTAAAAGTACCTGTTCAGTAACAGTTAGACAAAATTCACCTTAACCATTAAATTAGATTGTGTTTTTTTAAAAAGATTTTTTTGATAAGTTGCAACAGAGCATACAGCACGTCAGAGAACATCTCTGCCATTGTACATTGATCAATAATGGTGCAAACATTTTTTTGCACATACGCCAACCCCTCTCCCTCCTCACCCATCCAACTTCCCAAAAACAGCAAGTACAGCTTTTCTCATAAATACACAATTTACATTATACCTACAGCTCTGCAGATGTAATGGACCATACCATGGTTATCTGCATATCTAAAGGTGTACAATTTAAGTCGTCTGTAGGTCGGGGTTTTGTGGCAGAAACACAGACAGCGGCACCCAAAAGTCTTTTGGTCTCGAGGCAATGGGTAACTCTTCTGCATATATGCTCATTTGTTCTTTGCAATATACCAAGTCATGAATCAATTTCCGAAGTGTTGGGGATGACCTAGCGCCCCAATGCATTGCTACTGTGCGCTTGGCGAATAATGTTGAGATAGCAACTAATCCCCTGTTGCAAGGTTTAAACAGTTTCAGCAAGCCAAGCAGGCATGCTTCAGGAGTGCATGTGATTTGTTATGTAGTTATATCAGATAAAACCTTGACAACTTTGCCCTAAAATACGTTAATTGTGTGGCAAGCCTATGTCAGATGCAAGAAATCCACTTTATCCTGCCCACATCGTAAACATCTGGCCTCTGCTCTTAGCCCACATTTCTTGAGTTGGCTAGGGGTATAATACAGCTGATGCAGATACTTAAAGTGAATAATACAAAGATTACAATTTGCTGTCAATCGCCCAGTCAGTTCGCAACAAGACTCCCAATCTTCCAAGGTCAACGGTGATGTAAGCACAGCATTCCATTTCATTAGCGAGGGAGGGTCTATGAACTCATTCTCTTTCTGAGAGACATTATAGAGCCTAGTAATCAACCCTCTACTTTCCACCCCAGTCAGCACAACTTGTAGCGCTTTGAGAGCCGTTGGTTCTGCTGGAAACCCTGGATAGATGGATTTTATAGCTTGGCGCACCCTTACAAAGGTGATCCCCAACATGGTGTTGTACTCCTTGCCAGCTTGAAAGTCAGCCAAGGACTTAAACACTCCATTGTGGTACATGTCTCTTATTATTGTTACCACCGCATTCTGCAATACTCTTACAGCTCCCTTGTCCTGCGCCGCCGATATGTATGGGTACACCGTTATTGGTAGCTCTGGAGTATAAATATCTTTCCGCTTAGCTCGCTTAGCAAGACTTTTCCATGTCCAGGCAGTGCATTTCACAGTATTGATTTCTTTACTAGTAGCACCTTCCCCACACTGTAGAATCATTGTGACCAATGATATCCGATGTGAGGTGTCAATCTCTACGGCGGTATGTGGGAGAATCCTTTGGGGAAAAAACAGTATTGTGCATATTGTGTTTGTGCACATAAATAATAGAGGCGGAGGTCAGATACTTCAAATCCACCTCTTTCGAACTGTTGCGTTAGCACATTCCAACTGCATTGTGGTTTTTTCCCTGCCCGCACCAAGGACAGCAAACAAGATTGGAGGGTTTGAAAGTGTGGTTATTTTTACTATTGCAATTCTGTCTGCAAATGAGGCATGGAGGCGAGTCCACCTCATGACCTGATCTGAGATTTTAGCAACAGCCCGCCCATAGTTCATATTTAGTACTACCTCAGGATCTCTGAGAACCCATATGCCTAGATATTGCACCGGGTCGTTAGACCATAACAACGGAAATTTTAGCGCCACTTCCATGGTGCCAGTTGTCAGGGGAAACACAGTGGATTTTGCCCAGTTAATACCAAGGCTAGAATAGGGCTTGAATGCCACATATTCGCGAAGCAGGGCTTGTAGATATGTCTCAGGTTCTCGAACGTACAGCATCATGTCGTCCGCATAGAGAGAGACAGCAAGTGGCCACTGATTAAACTTTAGTGCGGCATGTGCATGCTTTTAGCAAATTTTACAGGCCAGTGGCTCAAACGCCAAGGAAAACAGCATTGGGTTTAAGGGGCAACCTTGATGAGTGCCCCTCTTGATAGGAAAGGCCTCCGAGATACACCCGTTGACCCGGAGTCTGGCCACAGGCTTGTTCATAGCAGGCTTATCCATTTAATACAAAAGGACAGCATGCCCATCCTCCCCAGGACTCTGAACTGTAACCCCACCTCAGCAAGTTGAAGGCTTGCGCAGCATCAAGTAACACAGCAACTGCCTGTAAATCTGACTCGAAATAATTTAGCACTGCAAAGAGCGTTTGCAGGTTATGAGCTGTGAATTGTTTGGAGACAAAACCGGACTGATCCGGTAGGATCAGTTAAGGGACTAATGGTTGCAGCCTGTTCGCAATTATCTTAGCTAAAATTTTGGCATCAATATTAATTAATAATAGAGGCCTATATGACTCTCATTTATTGCATTCCTTGTCCAGTTTCAGTAGGGTGACTATTAGGGGCCTCTTTCTGGGTGGGGGCAGTATCCCAGTGTCATACCCTTCTGCATACACATTCAAGAGTCTTGTTGTGATGTCTTCGATATAAAACTCACTTTGCAGCCCATCAAGGCAGATGCTTTGCAAGTGGGTAGTGACATCATAGCTTCCTTCACGTCATCAATATCAAAATGTTGCGTAAGATACTCCCTCTGTCCAGCCGACAGCCACCCAAGCGTTATGTCATCCAAATATCCTACAATCTCTTCCTCCCTGACACTTGGCATGTCCCCATACACATCTGAGTAAAAATCCAGAAAGATCTTGCTAATATCAGAGTTGGAATATTGCATATCTCCCTCTCCATCCAGCATATCAATAAGGTTTGCTTGACCTCTGGCCATGGCAATATTTGTGGCAAGGGAACGACTCGGTCTACTGCCCTCCCCATAGTATTGTGCCCTACAGTGTCTAGAGCAATACAGGAGCTCCTGATCGGCTGTTTGATTATACTCAGTTACACGTTCTCTTATTTTGGAAAGTGTTTCTGATTCAGGCCCCCTCTAATATTCACTCTCCAGTGTCGTGATTTGTGCAGCCAACATTTGCATTCTTCGACGAAGATCTTTCAAGACCCCGGCCTTTGCTCCAATACATTCCCCTCTTATTGTCCTTGTAAAAGCTTCCCATAAGGTCCCCGCACTGTGGACAGATCCATCATTCTCAACAAAAAAGTTCCTAATAGCAGTCCCTGTGGTGGCAGGAAAGACAGGGTCAATGAGAGAAGACTGCTGCAGTCTCCATTGAAATGGGGGTCTCACACATTCGGGGAACTGTAGGTCTATGGATACCGGGGAATGGTTTGAAAATGTCTTTGGCAGGTGGGCGATTTTGACTACTCAGGAACATACCTCCTCTGATGTTACCCAGTACTCCAATCTGGACCATGAGCCAAGTGCTGCGGAGATGAAAGTGCTCTTATGGGCAGTGGGGTTACGAAGTCTCCAAATATCCCGAAGCCCCTCAGCATCCATAACTTCCAATAGTACCTCTGATGGCTGTGTCCCCCTCCCGTCCACACATTGTTGATAGAGCGCGCAGGTCATCCGACTATAAATTTAACATATTCACCTGGGCCCATAATCAATTACACATTTCTTAAATCAGGTAACCTACGCTCTAACTACCAGATATTTTACCTACTAGGTCCTATACCATTGACTTACCAATCCTTATCACTGGTACCTGTAACCTATTGGATCAGGGAGTTAGTTTAAATTAGGTAGTAAATAACATATGCACTCATATAATAACCACAGACTCGGGAACGTTTTAAACCCTTCATCTAAACTTCATAAATGGTCATGATCCAAAGATTGAACACGATAAGACTCTGAATAACGAAAATCAGAAATATTGTATAACTATGCAAGAGATATATTATGCCAATCATTTAGCAATTTAAAGGGAAGGTAAGAACAAGGAACATGCTATTTAAATTTAAAACAGACTTACACAATTTGTCTAAGGGTGGAAAAAAGAAGGAACATGCTAAATAGCACAGATTTAAGCTATTATCAAAGGGTGGGTATGAAGAGGGAACATAATATGCAATCACAAAAACAATTGGAGCATATAACTATAGGGAAGGTAAGAAAATGGAACACACTATTAAATCAAATGACAAATGTATCATTAAAAAGGAAAGGGTAAGAAAAGGAACATATGCAATCAAAACTTTTATCGATTTAGGGAAGGTAAAAAGAAGGACACACAGAAATATAATGATGATACCCACACAGATTTATATTTACCTAGAATGGTGTGAAGACCATCCCTGGCCACGGGTCAGTTAAGGGCAGAAACCCCAAAAGTTGCAGTTGCAAGTAGGCCAGCAGGTGCAGATCAGAATCAGGACAGGATAAACCACATTTGGATCAGGACCGGACCACTAAAGGTTAAGACCAGCGCCCGCAGTTTAGTTGCAACGCCTGCGCTACTCCCTCTCTGCGGCTAACAGTCAGAACCCCGATTGGGTGATCGATTTCACCGACAAAGTGCTTCGCCAGCACCTCAGCTTCCCGGACCCTGATTGGGTCAACAAATCTTCTGACAGAGTTCTCCGCAGCCCTCTGCTCTTAGTCACCTATTGAGTGCGTTGGGTCAGTGACAGGTCAGCTATTCAGACAAGTCAGACAATTTCTCTAGCTAAACCTACGCTAGTTATACTATTTTCCAGGTCAGTGTACCACCCCCCCAAATTTTGCAAGTGTAAGGATTCCCAATTTCGATTGGACAAAAGAGGAGGAGAGGTCATCACACCACACCATATTTGAGACTTTTTACCATCTCTTATTCCAATTTACGTTCCTTCCGATCAAATTCAAGTTCTCATGAGGTTTGATTCCACCCAACAATGGATGTTCTATTGACAAATACAGTGTTTAACATTGTATAAATTTGGGTTCACAAGTCCATGTTCCCAGGAGCATCTTTTAGTCAGTCAGTTTCTTGGCTATAGTCCAAAGGTCACTGTTCCAGAGATTTGAGATTTTCGCGCAGTCGCAGTTTCAACAAATATGGAGTACAGCGTTACAAGCCAGGTCAGTTTTCAAAGTGCGACATGAAATGGAAAAGAAACCGTTTTAGAACACAGAATGAATGAATCCACTGTATACCATGTATTTCTACTCTATACCCATTATCTTAAATCTAACTATAGCATTAGGGTTAGGCAGAACGAACAGCTTGGCGAAAGCAGCAGTGCAAGCTTCTCGCATTTGAGAACATAGAGCAGCTATATTAACACTAGTGCGCAGAAGTGGCAGATTCCCTCCAAAACAACGAATACGTCATGTCATGTGAGTATAACAGACACATGCGCAATAGAAACCCTCGTGTAGCAGCAACCATCTTAGATGCAAGCGTATTTTGATTAGTAAACACATAAGCAAGCTTCACTTGGACACCCAATGTTGATGTAAAATATGCAAAATTAGTAAAACAAACATGTTGGTTACTTTATTAACGTTATTTGAGGTTCATGAATACAAGCAAGTCGCTTCATGTGCGAATCCTTGCTCCATCAAACCCCTCTTTGATGATATTTTATATCATCACTAATTAATGAAACAGATGCCAACTTTTCACATTTCACCCAACTCAATCACTGCAAACTTTCTATTTTGCTTCTTCTCATTATTACAATGAGAATGTTTCATTTTCTTGTATATTTTACTATTCATCTCTTCTAATTCGAGTTCATCAATATTTCTTTTTACTCCTCACCTATTTATGGAGTATTTCTTTTTATGCTTTCGACATTTGCAACAAATTATTATACCTAGAACTAGTAGGCCTATTCCCATCATTGGCATCAGTATTCTACCTACAATAATCTTTCCTATATTAGAAAGCCAACTACTTACAGAGGAGAGACCATCAGTGAGCCTCTTCCGTGCACTATCAACCTCCAGTGGTTTAAGCTCTTTTTCCAAATTGGTAATATTTCTCACCTACCTCTTAATTTCAATACTTTTGTCTGGTATGTAAGTTCAACAATGTTGCGCCTTCAACATTCTACAGACTCCGCCCTCTTTTGCCAATAATGTATCAAGAGCAAGTCGATTTTGTACAACCATTGATCTGATCGCAACCGATTCGCTATTGACCATTAAGAAACCTCCAGCAGTGTCAGTTGATAACCGATCCACTACTGTTGACAATTTGCAGATTCTGTGTGTATTCAGAGCCACTCCCACTGTAGGTATCAATGCACTAAATATATCACCTACAATTTCACCAAAACTAGCTCTTTTACTACGTACTAATCCATTAGTTTCTTCATTGTTTCCAGTGATTTTATCCACATGATATATCTTTGGGAAGACTATTCCAAAATAACAACTCCCATACCAGTGATCTGGCAATTTGTAATAAGCCTTGTTCCCACATATATAATAGACTCCGGGAAACACAGTTTCAGTTCCATCTTTGAAACCCCAACCCCCAATTACCTTATAATTGTGTTCACCTTCACTGGAACCAATGAATATATTGTTATAATAACTAGTTCTTTCTCTGTGGAGACAGAGTTTCCCCTTCTTTTTGAAATCCAGCAACATAGCAGCATTAGCCCCACCATTTGAGGTGTTCCCTATACTTTCAGCCCATTTAGGAATTTTATGATTCTTATCATTTGCTTTTCTTTGGAAATTCTCTCTCCTTTTCTCAACCATATTTAAAAATATTTTCTCTTTTTCTTGTAATAAACATGTTAGATTATTCTTGTGTGCGTCAGCTATATCTATTGTACCTATAGTTAGAAAATATTCACTCATGTAGTGTGCTACATTTCTAGTAGTATGTACAGGGTTTAGGTTTCTATGTATAGGAAGTTCAGAAAATATCACGTCTAAATTAGAATAATAATACTGTAAGGGTCCTTTCTTATAGAATAAACTAGCTAAAACACTACAGGTAATTCCATATGTTAGTGACAAATGGTGATAGGTAACACCTTCAGCTACCGAAGTAGGCAGTTTCATACAAACATAGCAATCTTCTGGTAAACATCACTTACAACGAAACTTTTACAACGCACTACCATTACAACGCGGTCATTAAAACGCAAACTATTACAACGCATTGCGCTGGGGGGCGCTCTAGGATAGGGAATAAGTTTAATTTACTATCCAACACCTTCCCTAGTGTCCACGGGGACTGGAGTTGGAATAGTAAATTAAACTATTCACTATCCAGCACCCAAAAGCGCTATGCGTTGTAATGGTATGCGATGTAAAAACCGCGTTGTAAAGGCAGGCGTAGTAATAGCCTGCGTTGTAACGTCATACATCCTCCATTAACAGTATGATCAGCCATTTCTTACTAAAGGAGATTCAACTCGTCTTTGTAACTTTTACACAGCTTTTACCCTGTGTGAATTTCAGGTTGGTCTCACTTCTTCGTCAGTTTCATCAGCAATCAATTCTTCATCACTTTCATCACTTATTTCCAGATTTTCAAAATCTTCCGAAATGATGTAGGTCCACTCGGGGCCTTTGTATTTATTATTCAGTCTCTTTAATCGGGGGCTTCTCCTTCTTGGTTGTATCACAGGTTGATCAGCTTGACTTGATATTTCATTCACTTGTTCAGGTTCTTCATTAATTGTCTTTAAACGCAGTCTCAGTCTTTTGACAAACCTAGGCCACTTGTCCCCTTTTCTGAGTCTTTTAGCTGGTACTGTGTCTTGGCTCTCTTCAAATGCTCTTTTATTTTCATTCAGTTGTGGCACATCTATTTCAATGCTGTCTTCTGTTTCCTTCTCTAACTGGCTAGGTCCAGGTCTTATTTCTGTTTCTTCTGCCTGGTCACTAAGCTGGCCTTGTTCAGGTATTTGCTGAATTTGGCTTTTGTTTCTTTAACCTTCTTTGTCCTGAACACAATTTTCTACTCCTGTCTGGTCCTGATCAAGCTCTTTGAACACTTTATTCTCTTCTGCTTGAGCCTCCGCCCTAATTTCTATCTGTCCCTTTTCAGAATCAGGAGTTTTTGTTGGAGTGTCGATTACCTGATCTTTCCCTATCGGGTACTCCTCAGAATCACTTTTGACTTGGATTTCTATGATCTGAGTACCTTTTTCTACACCTGTCCCGTCCTCACTATCACTCTGTCTATCTAGATATGTTTGGCTTCTTGTTCTCACATATTCTGCAGGTATGTTGATTACTGGAATCCAATCATCTTGACTGGTGCTCGGTGGTTCCTCTTCAGCTAGTTCAGGATCGATATCTTGAGACCCCTCAGCTGCACAACCTTAAGCCTCAGTTTCATCAGGTTCAGTCACCTTTTTCGTATGACTAGCATGAATCCAGTGTGGAACTCCTGCACACTTTTCAGCTGTGGTGGTAATCAAAATTACTTGTCGTGGTTTACCCACCTCGGTGCAAGGCAAGTTTTTCGAATATATTTCTTTAACACTACTCAATCACCTGGATTCAGGTCATGTGCTGGGGTTACTTGTCTGGCGACAGCATCTTCCCCCACCTGGTGAGAGATAGAATGCACTTGGTTAGCCAGTTTTTGCAGTACTCCAGTACTAAATCATCAGATATGCTTATCAGTTTGTGTCCTGGTACCCATGCCTGCCTCATTGCTCTTCCCATCAGTATTTCATGGGGACTCAAGCCTGTGTTCCGATCTGGAACACTTCTAAGTTCCATCAGAACAAGTGGCAGAGCATTGGGCCACTCCAATCGAGTTGACTCATACATCTTTCCCAATCTTGACTTGATAGTGCCATTCAATTGTTCTACCACTCCAGAAGCCTCTGAGCGATATGCACAGTGCAGTTTTTGCTTAATTTGGAATGCTTCACAAATTAGACCAATTATTTCACTATTAAAATGTTTTCCTCTGTCTGATTCAATTGTTACTTGAAAACCGAAACGTGGTATAAGCTCTCTAAGTAAAAGCTTAGCTACAGTGATGCTATCGTTCCTGCGTGTGGGGTAAGCTTCCACCCATTTTGAAAACAGGCAGACAATAACAAGTATGTATTTTAGTCCTCGACAGGGGGGTAACTGAAAGAAATCAATCTGTAATCGAATAAAAGGACCTTCTGCCTTCCCAATTTTTCCTGGTAACACTACTGTTTTCTTCCCTGTGTTCATTTGTTGGCAAATCAAACACCTCTGGCAGAGTGCCTCTGCTATGTTCCTGAATTTCGCATTGAACCATGACTGTCTGAACAGACGTATCATAGCATCTCTTCCCAAATGGGAATCTCTGTGAATCAACCTAGCCATAGGAGCAAGCAGACAGTCTGGTAACACAGGCATTCCATCAAGATAAACAATGACACCATCCTCAGCCCTTCTCTGACAACCTATTTTACCCCATTGTTCCTTTTCCTTTGGTTCTGCTGCATTCCGCAAATCTCTCACCTCTTCCCACGTGTTCACACCTTCTAGCAACATACGTTGGCAGCTGTTTCCACCCACATCAACCTTTTTATTAACAACCATTTTATATTTTGCACAATGCTGGGCTAACTGGTCAGCATATTGATTACCAGCTGTCACTTTGTCGTTGCCAGATTTGTGAGCAGCACACTTGACCACAGCCACTTCTTTTGGTAACTAGCTTGCTTCAAGTACATCCTTTACATATTGACCATTTCTAATTGGAGTACCTGAAGAAGTCAGAAACTCCCTTTGCATCCATAGTTGTCCATAGTCATGCACAACCCCGTAACCATACTGGCTGTCAGTGTATATGGTTACTTTCCAATTTTTCCCAAATTTACAGGCTTTTGCCAAGGCAACCAATTCGGCTATTTGTGCAAACTTGACTCCAGGCAAATGGGATCCTTCAACTGGACCTCCCAATGTGCACACTACGTCAGCAGCGCTTAGACCTCCTTCCTCATGTGTCATGCAAGAGCCATCTACAAGTAGCTCATATTCTGAATCGATTAATGGCTCTTCTCTTTTGTCTGGTCGTGGTTTTGTACTGTATTCAGTCAGATCAATACAGTCATGTTCAACTTCTCCCTTCACTTCTGCAGTATGTGAATTAGGTAGCAGTGTTGCTGGGTTCAGGATATTACACCTAGCAATGGTTACGTTTCCTGCACCTACAAGTATTCTCTCGTACTTAGTCAGCCGACTAGGTGTGAGATACTGGGTCTTAGTCCTTGTTAGCTAAATTACAACTGCATGTGGAACATACACAGTTACAGGATTTCCCATAATAATGTATTCACTCTGCTCAAGGCTCATGCAAGTTGCAGCTACTGCTTTCAGACTTCCAGGTAATGCAGCTGACACTGAGTCTAATGTGGAAGAAAAATATGCCACAGGACGTCTCACTAGACCATGAATTTGAGTCAAAATTGAAAGTGTAAAATTATCTCGGGTGTCACAGAAAAGTGCAAAATCTTTTGAATAGTCAGGCATCCCTAATGCTGGAGCTGTACACAGACATTCTCGTAATTTTACAAAAGCCGACATGCTTTCGTCATCCCACTCTACTGGGTCCTTGGCTCATTTCTTTGTCATTTGTATTAATGGCTGGGCTAGTACTGCAAATCCCACAATCCATTGCCTGCAGTATCCTACAACTCCAAGAAACATCCCGATCTCCTTTTGGGTATGAGGCAAGTCCATGTTTTTAATTATTCTGATTCTTTCTGAGGTAACTCTTCTGTCACACTTTTCTATCTGGTGCCCCAGATATTTCACTGATGTGGTGCAGAATTGCAACTTGTCTGGTGACACTTTATGTCCTCCTTTACCTAAATGATTCAGTAGGGCGATAGTATCAACAACACAGTCCTTCCGGGTTTTAGACGCCACCAATAGGTCGTCTATATACTGGACCAAGACTGACTGTCCAGGTAGAACCAATGACTCAAGGCACTTTTTCAAAATCTGATTAAAAATCGAGGGACTTTCTGTGTACCCCTGAGGGACACGAGTCCAAACATAAACATGACTGTCGAATTCAAATGAGAAAAGAAATTTGCTGTCTGGATGTAATGGAATCGAGAAAAATGCGTGACACAGGTCAATGACTGTAAACCATCCAGCCTCCAACAGTATCTGATATAGAATCACTGCAGGATTTGGCACGACTGGACAGCATGGGACAACAACCTTAATAATCTTTCGGAGGTCTTGTATGACCCTGTACTTGCCACTCGATTTCTTTATACCAATTATAGGAGAATTACATGGACTGCTCATTATTTCTTGTAAAATGCCTGCTTCAACCAAACAGTTTATTTCTACTGCAACACCTGCTTTTATTTCTGAACTCATTTTATACTGGCGAGGATTTGGGTAAACTGCATCTTCTCTTATTGTCACTTTTATTGGGTCAACATTTGCCATTAATCCTACATCTTTTCCAGTAAAATCCCATACATCTGGTTTTATCGTCTGTTACAGTTCTTCTGGTAAGTCTTCTATTGTCAGTCTTTTAATTTCTGTCTCTTGTTTCGCTAACATTAATTTGTAAATTCCGTTTTCGTCTGGGGTTTGAATTTCAACACCACTTGGGGTACAGAAAATGGTGCAATTCATTTTGCACAAGTCTCGTCCTAATAAATGTACAGGACTTGAATCACAGACAACAAATCTGTGCATTTCTTTAAAATTGCATATTCTAACCTCCATAGGTTCTGTACCTGGGGTACTAATTTGTTTATTAGAAATGCCCACTACTTGGATCTCTTCTCCCGAGAGGAGTAGGTTTGGAACGTATGCTGTTCTTACTGTAGAACGGGTAGCACCAGTGTCCAACAGAAAGGTGACATCATTTCCTTCATCCTTTCCTTCAATGTATGGCCCTGACTCGTCTACCGGCAAGGAGGCACCAAGCACGCACTCCTCGTCCTCCCCCCCTAAGGCACCGTCAGTAAGGTTCTTCACTGAAAAAATGTATCACTCAGAAGAAATTGTGTGGTTGCTGTATCTCTCCTTTCACCTCCCTCCCAATTTGTGGTATCTACTCTCTGTTGTGCTTTGCTCCTGTAATTTGGCATAGGTGCAGGGGGTAACTGGTTCTGTATTACCTGCTGCTGTGTCTTCCGTGGCACCTCATTCTGCGTCTGTGGATTCAAATCATTATTTTGCACATTACCAGTCTGTACAGCCTTACACTCGTTCTTCCAGTGCCCCAACTTGCCACACCCATGACAAAGGAATTTCCGTTTCGCTTCCTCTCTATTGAATTTTCCCCTTGGTCTTCCTCCATTTTTATCACCCTGATTCTGGTTACTACCTATTTGGTTCAACTGATGTTCTTGTTGCTCTGCTAGTTTTACTCGTGCCCACATGACTTTTTCCTTTAACTCTTTTCGTTTATTGTCTAGCTCATCTTCACAATATTTAGCATATTTAAGGATGTCGTCGATTGGCTTGGCCTGCCAACAAATTTTATGATCTTTAATCCATTGTGAAATTTCTGGTCTTAATCCTGACACAAATCGATAAATGAAATGCGTCATATCCTTCATATCTATGTTATCCAATCCACTGTACTGTTTGAATACATGCAATAAACGTTCATAATATGCATGCACAGATTCATCTTTATTCTGAGTGGTTCAATCTATTATAGTCCAATCTGTCTCTTTTGCAGGCACCTTCCCTTTGAGGTAAAGTTTTACCTGGTTGTATTTTTTCATAACATCTTCTGGAGGTGCCCCTGTCTTTGGGTCTCTAGGGTACTCCTCAGTAGGCCAATCAACAGCAATGTTACATTCTGTCCATAAATCTACTGGAACTACAATGTCGAATAATCCATCTAAATCTTTCAAAAGACACTTCGAAACTTTTACAAATCTCTCAACTTCTCTGTACCATTCTACAGGTTTTTCACGAAGTTTTGGGAAATTATTTGTTAATGACAAAATATCCTGTCGGGACCATGGAACATGCACATAACCTCCACCTGGTACTACTCGCATAGGACATAATTTTTCCACTTTTTCTGCTTCTTTTAAAACATATTCTGAAGTCATTTGTTTTGATCGAACCTCTTCCTTTTTCTTTGCCCACCTGGCTTTCCATTTATCTAATTATCCCCATGTTTGTAACAATGCTAGTAGCTCTCTTATCTGCACTTTTCGTCAGGACACATTCATGTTTTCTAAATCCTTGTCAGAAAATTCTGCTTGATATGGTTTTTGTAATACTTTAGCTTTATAAATGTCAATTCCCATGCTAGCTGATGTGTCCATTAATTTTCCATGAAACACTCTTGTATTTCTAGTAATGCTTTTACAAATAAATAATAGTTCATCTTCACTAAGAGTATTTAATCTGTCCAATCCCACATTTCCAGCCATCAATTCCTCCAATTCAATTCTCAATTTGTATATACCCAATGGTTTCGGCTGTGTCTTTGGTTTCTCTATTTCTCGTGTCCATCTATCTATTTCTTCAAGAGTTACTACAGTTGCACTTCTCGTACCTGAGGATGTCTCCATTTGTACTTCTCTTAAATTAAAAGGAGTGGTTTTTCTAATCGAACTACTCTCTGGTTCTCTTATTGGTTAATCCATTAAGGAGATTACTGACTCACATTCACTTGCCTGATCGTCTACTATCAAAGGTTCTTTTCTTGGCTGTAGTACCAATGTAGTTATAACTGGAGCTTTTGGACTAGCTTGCTTATCTCCATACAAAGGAACAACTGGGCAAATAGTTACTGGAATAGTCAGAGCTTCGGGACTTGTATTTGAGAAATGTTCTGAATCAATTCACTTCTCTGTTTATTTAATGCTTCTCGTTCTTTTTCTTGTAATACCCTCTCGATTGAGGTCTCATGTACCACTTGCGGAATTAAAGGTGGTTTTAAAAATGGGGCATT
Organism: Lissotriton helveticus; assembly: GCF_964261635.1. Taxonomy (NCBI): domain Eukaryota; kingdom Metazoa; phylum Chordata; class Amphibia; order Caudata; family Salamandridae; genus Lissotriton; species Lissotriton helveticus. The sequence continues at coordinate 1,842,095,390 of NC_136059.1, read as the reverse complement.
CGGATTTATTGTACTCGGTTCCTCATTATAAGGTGGTGGATTTTTCATTAACAAATCCTCTATATAATCATCGTCTGAATCACCTCTAGTCATTAAATGTTTTGTTTTCTCCGTCCTTTTACTTTCAGTGGGCTCTTCTAAAGTTAATACAGGATATACTCCTTCCACTACCATGTTCTGTCTCCATTGTTTTATTTGTTTATCTCTGGTTTCACTTGGGAATTTAGGGTAGAACTTACTCAATCCTTTGTCAGTACTAGGTCTATCTCGCTCAAAAGCCTCAATCTCCCATTCTTCTAGTGCCTCATATTGCATTAGTCTAGGTCTAGGATGTAAATCATTCCTTCGTGTCCTTAAATTGAACAAAATTCTGCCATTAAACGTGCCATCTAAGGGAAATGCCAAAATTCCGTCATCTTTAGTGTATTCCACCCAATTCTCTAACCATACACAAGTGTGGTAACCCCTGTCAAACATCATAAATGATGCAGGCGTATTTGGTGGTGGAATAATAACTCCTTCTCTAGTTTTAATTGGTTTATCCTTTTTAAAGAAATTCTTAACTCTGTTTAAAAATGACATTTTTCTTTCACTTCCATACATTTTGTAAGGTCTGCCTCTTAGCATCTGCACTCTAGCAAACCCTAGGTATCTTCTATCAGGTCATGTGTATGGATGCCCTGGATTTAAATACCACATATATTTTTTGAGAAAATGTTGAAATCGTACGATAACTCTCAGAGTTGTTTACAAAATACTTCCAATACTAGCGCGTCTTTTATTTTCTTCAACCAATCAACAATGTGGTTTCAAAGAATTTTAACCAATGATTGTGTGGCTTTTCTCGTGAGATGAGTTCCCACGCTCCTGTGCTCACCCCTCCTTTACAATACTATCTCAGCTACACGCATGCCTTCTCAACCAATACCAGCACGGCTCTGAGTGACGTCAGCGCAGCTCCGCAACTGACTCCCTCCTTCACAAGGTAATGCAAAAACTCAATTATTTTATTTTAAAGTGCAATTCTTTTTTAATCAACAACATAAAACACTCGACACTGTACTCGAGTGACTAGAAAGGAAAGATATTTTTCACTGCAAGAAAATCCCTTCCGTTTACTTTTCATATACTACGAGTAGATCCCTTCTGCCTACCCTTCACACAAGCAATAGAGAACCTGCTACTCCTTTTGACTCATCCACTCCGGGATATATACTAAGGCCAAAGTTTCACCAGCGAACCCCTTTGCTATCAATCAATCTCAGACAAACCTGCTACTCCTTCCGTGTGACCCTTTCTAGGTGATATCACACTAAAAGTTTTACTAGCGAACTCTTTGATATCATTTATTCATACATTCATACAGAAAACCCTAAATAGTTCTTCTGGCTTTACCTAACCATGCACTAACTTCCTGCGAGTAAGTGACCTCACTGCAGTGTGGCTTCCATTTACCACCCGCTATTCTGCCCCCGGGGAATCCAAACAAACATATAACAGGTACGAACGATTTTTGGTTAATACATAAAATTCATACAGCATCAACAAAATCAATAACACTTTAAAACATTTCAAATAATATCACATTTGATCGATCAATCATAATAATGTTTTCATAACCAAGTAACTAACAACCTTTATTTAACTAAACCCTAACCATCCTCTGCCACCAAAGAAATATACTGATAGAGCGCGCAGGTCATCCGACTATAAATTTACCATACTCACCTGGGCCCATAATCAATTACACATTTCTTAAATCAGGTGAATGGTGTGAAGACCAACCCTGGCCACAGGTCAGTTAAGGACAGAATCCCAAAAGTTGCAGTTGCCAGAAAGCCAGCAGGTGCAGATCAGAATCAGGACAGGATAAACCAGATTTGGATCAGGGCCGGACCACCAAAGGTTAAGACCAGCACCCGCAGTTTAGTTGCAACGCCTGCGCTACTCCCTCTCTGCGGCTAACAGTCCAAACCCCGATTGGGTAATCGATTTCACAGAGAAAGTGCCTCGCCAGCACCTCAGCTTCCCGGACCTCGATTGGGTCAGCGAATCTTCTGACAGAGTGCTCCGCAGCCCTCTGCTCTTAGTCACCTATTGAGTGTGTTGGGTCAGTAACAGGTCAGCTATTCGGACAAGTCGGACAATTTTTCTAGCTAAACCTACGCCAGTTATACTATTTTCATGGTCAGTGTACCACCCCCGAATGTTGCAAGTGTAAGGATCCCCAATTTCGATTGGACAAAAGAGGAGGAGAGGTCGTCACACCACACCAAATTTGAGACTTTTTACCATCTCTTATTCAAATTTACGTTCCCGCCCATCAAATTCAGGTTCTCATGAGGTTTTATTCCACCCAACAATGGATGTTCTATTGATAAATACATTGTTTAACATTGTAAAAATTTGGGTTCACAAGTCCATGTTCCCAGGAGCATCTTCTAGTCAGTCAGTTCATTGGCCATAGTCCAAAGGTCACTGTTCCAGAGACTTGAGATTTTCCCGCAGTGGCAGTTTCGACAAATATGGAGTACAGCGTTACAAGCCAGGCCAGTTTTCAAAGTGCGACATGAAATGGTAAGGAAACAGTTTTAGAACACAGAATAAATGAATACACTGTATACCATGAATTTCTACTCTATACCCATTATCTTAATTTTAACTATAGCATTAGGGTTAGGCAGAACGAACAGCTTGGCGAAAGCAGCAGTGCAAGCTTCTCGCATGTGAGAACATAGAGCAGCGATATTAACACTAGTGCGCAGAAGCGGCAGATTCCCTCCAAAACAACGAATATGTCATGTCACGTGAGTATGACAGACGCATGCGCAATAGAAACCCTTGCGTAGCAGCAGCCATCTTAGATGCAAGCGTATTATGATTAGTAAACACATAAGCAAGCTTCACTCAGACACCCAATGTTGATGTAAAATATGCAAAATTAGTAAAACAAACATGTTGGTTACTTTATTAACGTTATTCGAGGTTCATGAAAACAAGCAAGTCGCTTCATGTGCGAATCCTTGCTCCATCATTGTGATCTGTCCATCTCCGCGTCAATGCATAAATTAAAATCTCCACCCCAAATCAACTCCGCAGGAAGAAACAAGGAGATTCTTCTCCACACATCACTAAAAAACATAGGGTCATCTACATTGGGCCTATAAATGTTTACCAGCAAAACTAATGTGCCATCCAGTCTACCCAGAGCCATTGCAACTCTACACTGTTTGTCTGCTTCTGATTGGATCAAAGTGAATTGAATCCCTTTTTTTACTAATATCATCACCCCACAGGCATATGAGCAGTACAAGGCCGCGACTCTCACCACAGCCAATTTTGCCCCACACATTCTTTTCAATCCATTTGTTAAGATGCGCTACTTGTAGGAAAGGGATGTGTACATTAATCCTGTTCAAATAGGCTAAAATAGATGTATTTTTTTTTAATTATTAAGCAAGCATAAGTTCCATGTTAAAAACTTTGTAGTACTACCCATGAAAGCAGAACATTGACATTATAATTGCACAATTCCACCCACGCAGCAAGCCAAGGTAATAGACCATAGGCATCATGTAAGCAGAATACCATATTTGCTGCAAACGGTCCCATCCCCACCCACCCGCCACCCACTTCAGCAGCCCCAACACGCTAAAGTCATACTCCAATCCTGCTAACCACCCTCCCACACAACAGAACATCCCAAGAACCCTGCCTATGTTGGAATCATCTAGGTAATTCCCCACAAGGGTCAATTGAAATAATTCCCCGCATGCAACCCTAACCCCTCCCACTTCAGCAACCCCAACATGCCAAAGCCATCCATTGAGAAAAGGAAAACAACCCATTGCAAAAACATGCACAGAAGAGATATGCGGGGTACACCCATCGGGGGTCACTAGAGCGCAATCAACCTCCAAGATGTGAAGGGAGGTGGCTGAACAGCATTAGTCCAGCTCATCCATTGTAGTATATACGCAGCAGAGCAATCTTACAGTAAACCACTTGTTGGCAGTCAAAGAATTATCTAGCCCGTGCATTTCAGTAGTCACAAAGGCAACCAACATTATAGTAGCATGCAGGCAGCCAGGTGCAGACATGGAGGTACGTATGCAAGCCGAAGCGTATTGGAATGCTCTGAAATAAAGCCAGCCAACATTGTTTTTTTAGTTTGTTGCCTCTGCGGTTATGCCAGCAAAAGAAACAGTTACAGGGTCTCCCATCGCCATATACATGTAAGTGAACAATAGTGTGTTGGTGATCATATAGCTAATTACGGGCATATAGGTACTTATACAGGCCTCAATGTTAAGTTGCGTCCACCAGTAGTTCTACCAAACTCCGAACAGTGCGGTCCGTTGAGCAGTCAGTCATATAGTTAGTCCTCGTCCTCCAAAACGTTAGATTGCTCTAGCCAGGAGAGCTTGAGCGTCTGTACGTATTCCATAGCAGCTTTAGGATTGGTCAAGATCCTGGCTGTATCCTCAGTACCTATGTGCAGTCTGGCAGGATACAACATGGCACACAGCACTTTCTCTACGATCAGAAGCTTCTTGATAGACTGAAATTCCTGCCTGTTATCCTGGACCATCGCTGTAAAATCCGGGAAAAGAACAATTTGTTGCCTTGATGAGATATTGCACCCTTCTCTCAAGACATTCTCAGGATCGCATCTTGATCCCGATAATTCAGGAGACGGGCAATATTAGGTCTCAGAGGGGCCACAGGCTGAGGATGGGTGGCCATGGCCCGATGGGCTCTCTCATCCACCAGCATTGTAGAAAGGTACTCAGACCTGAAGATGCCGCGAATCAGGTCCTCAACATACGGCTCCATCTTGTCTGTGTTGGTTGATTCCAGCAGACCCGTAATCCTGATGTTATTGCGGCGGGATCTAGCTTCTAAATCCTCATTCTTAGCTTGGATTACTGCAAGTACCATCTCCATGTCAAGTGTCTTTGTGGTAATATCGCTCAGACTGTCCTCGGCATTCGAGATTCATTTTTCTGCTTTGCCCAGTCTAGCGCCCTGTTTGTCCAATTTAGCAAACACATGGTCAATTCTAAGATTGAGGGCATCGATTTTACCATCAATAGATTGTAGGCTGCTCTTATTTATTAATTTATTTATAAAGTTTTATATAGTGCGAATGTGACCCCAGGGTATCAAAGCGCATCACAATTACATGAGTTACTGCTAGAGTACAACGGGTATAACAGTGTTAAATATAAATGCCGGAATTTGTAAAGCGCACAGCTACCTCCACCAGAGGTGTCCCGGCGCTGTCCGTATACCGCTTAGGAACCCTTCCTGGCTTTCCTGGGAAATTTCCACTCCTGGGCACCCCCCAGGTGCAGCCAGGCATCCCAGCGCTTTTGAGGCCGTTGTGGAGACTAAGCAAACTATTGCCCAGAGTTGCAGCGTGGGACCCATGATCAGAACAGGTACTGAGGCGAGAATATCTAGTCAGGGGAATTAATGAGCCGGAGACCCGCCAAGGCGGGAATCGAACCCTGGTCCCTGGCCAGAGCTCTGCATCAAGGTCTGCCTGCTCTAACCATTGAGCCACACTTCTCCACATGCATATAAGATTCCGGTACATGTCTTTCTTAGCAGTTTCAACAATAACAAATTTAGGATCTGTTTAGTGTACAAAGGTGTAACAATATTCCTATCCAAATGGTCCCGATGTGTATTTCCCGTAAGTTCTACATCAAGATTCCAGAGTAGTACTGATGGAAAGTTTTGCCTAAGGAAGGAACTTGTTCATTTGGAAGATCTTCGCTTCCCTCTTGAATGTTGCTGTTTTGGAATTTTTCTAATGTTTGGAGGGAGTGAGTTCCAGATTCTGGGGGCTGCTCACGAGAAAGCTCTGTCATACATTTTCTTCTTCAGAAAGATGGGTGGTTTCAGCAACAGCTCCTTGGCACTCCTGGCTGGTCTGCTTCCCCGTGACACATCAGTTTTCTGGACTAAATGCCTTGGTGTTTTGTAGTGGAGCGCTCTGTGGGTAATACATGCCAGCTTAAATTGGATTCTGGCTTCATATGGTAGCCAGTTTAATGCATTCAGGTGTGGGGAGATATGGTCGTATTTTCTAGACCCAGTAATGAGTCTTGCGGCTGCCTTGAGACAGGCTTTTAGTGGTGCTGTGGAAATTTTTGGTAGACATCCATATTCAATCCCTGAAATTACTAAGGACTGGACTGCCAATTTGAGGTCCGTCGTAGTAATGGGTTGTGTAACTTTTCTGATATAGTTCAGGTGAAAGCGGGCTGTTTTTGCCATTGATCTGATGTGGGCTTTCATGTCTAGGTTCTTATCAAGCGTGATTCCCAGTGATTTAGTCGAGTCAACTAAGGTAGGGGTGCAGTTTAGCGCTGTGATCAGTTTGGTCCATTCCTTCACATTTGTGGTGTTCTTTGGTGGTGATATTAGTAGGAATTCCATTTTTGTGCATTTAATTTCAGATGATTGCTAGTTAACCATTGTAATGCCACTTTGAAGACCTCATTCATTGTCTTGATGTCTTCCTGTGACGCAATATTGATGTAGATCTGAGTGTCATCTGTATACATGTGACAGTATATGTTTGCGTCTCTGAGAATTTCTGTAAGGGGTGCGACATATAATAGGTTGAATAGTGATGGAGATAGTGTTGATCCTTGAGGGACTCCAATCGAATTCGGGCATGATGGGGATAGCGTTCGGTTGACCAGGAATCTTTGTGTTCTCTTCTGAAGGAAGGATTCAAACATTTCAGAACATTTCCATTTATTCCCATCCTGTCTTGAAGCCGCGCTAGCAATTGTTTATGATTTACCATGTCAAAAGCAGACAACAGGTCAAGTAGGACTAGAAGACATGTTTGATTGTGATCTAGGGCCTGTAGCGCATCCTCCACTATATGTAAGATTACTGTTTCTGTACTGTGGTCTGATCTGAATTCCGATTGGCAGTCATCCAGCAGATTCAAATTATCTATGTGGTTGCTCAGTTGATTTTGCACACATTTCTCAATTAGTTTGGTATGTAATGTAATATTGGTTACTGGGCGAAAGTTATTTGGATCAGCCGGGTTTGCTGTTAGTTTTTTGATGATGGGGAGGACTTGACCTGTTTTTAGGCATACTGGTAGGATTACTTGAGACAGTGATACATTGATTATTTTTGTCCATATAGGGACGACAACATGGTTGAATCTTTTTAGGCATTTTGAGAGGAGGGGCTCATTGTAGTGGTTATTTGGTTTGATCTCCAATATATAGTTTTGGCAATGGTATTCTGGTCATATAGCTTGAAAGTTGCCCATTGTGCATTGTTTTTCAAACTATTATGATCGTTTTTCATGTTAGCATTGTTCAGTGATGGTAGTTGGCTAGCAAGGTTGTCGGCTGCCATCCTGAGCTCTCTTTCTAGAGTGTTGGCCTTGTCCGTGTAGAATGTTGAGAATTCCTCGCAGCTCAGAAGCATTTTATCTGCTTCTTGGACAGATTTGGCCAGCGTATTGGATTGTTGCTTTAACATCTTGAATAGTTTCCGAGGTCTGTTTTTGGCATTATCCAGTTCTGATCTAAACAATTCCTTTTTGGAATTGAGGACACTTTCATTGTACTTGTTACTGATTTGTCTGAGAGTTTTCAGCTGGGGAGATGATGGGTGCTTTCTAAAAGTTTTAGTTTCCGCCTATCTTCATTCAGTGATACCAAAGGGGATGGATGGATCAGTTGACTGGGCGGTGAGTGTTTGATTTGCTCAAACGGAGCGTTTGAGCAAATCAAACACTCACCCCCAGTCAACTAATCTGGGTTTAATCCATCACCATTCTTTAGCTCACTCCACCTCCCCATTTCAGTAATGGCCATATGCAAATCAGACTGACCCTATGCCTCATGGGAACAGTCCAGCCTGAACTGCCAAGCCATGTCTTCCCAGGACCGGAAACAAGCATCCTGGGACCGGTTTTGGATTCATAATCCTCATCAGCCAGGCTATCTTGAATCCAGTGGTAGAGTGAGCAAAAGACCCACGTCTGGGCATACCCTGCCAACTTAGGGCGAACAAAGTGATACAAAAGGGGATGATGGACGGAGCGTTTGAGCAAATCAAACACCCTCAGTCAACTGATCTGGGTTTAATCCATCACCATTCTTTAGCTCACTCCACCACCCCAGTTCAGACATGGCCATAAGCAAATCAGTCAGACCCTGTGCCTCATGGGAACAGTCCAGCCCGAACTGCCAAGCCATGTCTTTCCTGGGTATGCCTAGACGTAGGTCCCTTGCTCACTCTGCCACTGGATTCAAGATAGCCTGGCTGATGAGGGTTATGAACCAGAAACCAGTCCCAATATGCTTGTTTCTGGTCCAAGGAAGACATGGCTTGGCATTTTTGGGCTGGATTGTTCCCATGAGGCACAGGGTCAGAGTGAGCTAAAGAATGATGATGGATTAAACCCAGATCAGTTGACTGGGGGTAAGTATTTGATTTGGTCAAACACTCCGTCCATCATCCACTTTGGTATATCTTCATTCAGTGTCCTATTGAACCATGGATTTTTATCATTCTTTTCAGTTTTAGTGACATGGTGGAGTTGACGTAATGTAGTGATCAGTGAGCTTGTTAACATTTAGCAAGTTGCTATGCGGAATTAGGTCCGTCTCACATCTTGCTACTAGTAGCTCAGTACTAGGGTCTTTGGTGTCTCGTGTCCACTTTTTAAGTTTGACAGGTTGTGTGTTCTTGATCTTTTTTGTGATGGGTATCTGGAAGGTTATGGCACGGTGATCCGATCAATTGCACAGAACAATTGAGTGGATTTTAATATCCTTGTTTCTCGAGATTACCCAGTCTAAGTTTTCCCCTTTCGAGTGTGTTGGCTGTATGCAGGCTTGAGTGAGGTTTAGATCTCTTAAAAATTCTTTAAGTGTGTTGACCTGTTTGTCATTATTGTCATCCCAGTGTAAATTAAAGTCGCCTAGGAATATGTTGTTTGTGTGACTGTTGGAGTTAGCTATGATAATCTCCATTAACTGGTGTATGAAGGTGGCCTTATTGCCTAGTGGATGGTAGAGCGCATGCAAGTTACACCTTTGATTATCTGCAGTTCTTATACCGAGGCCGAGGTACTCACAGGTTTCAAGAGGGTCAGATTGTATGTGGCTGATCTCGATGTCAGATCGGTGTATGCAGTCTATACCGCTCCGTGTTTTTTAAATCTATCTAATCTTACAATGTTATAATGAGGGGGTACCAGTAGATCAATGAATGGGAAAGAAGATTCCCTAAGCCGTGTTTCTGTTAAGATTGTCAGGTCAATTTCCTGGCTAATGCTGAGTGCAGCGATTTCTGAGACATGTTTTGCTGCGGACCGGCAGTTGAGCAGTAGGCATAGCAGTGGTTTCCCTGAGTTACTAGGGTTCATCTCCTGAGTATTGGCAGTTTGCTGGACTTGTTTTAGGTTGTTAAGGTTAGGTTTCCTGTTCTTAGGCCAGGACGTTCTATTTGCATCGATTAGGACTGATCTAATTTTCTCACCTCTGCTGTTGGCTTTAGACTCATAAGACCGCAGTAGGGTTTTGGTTTCAACATCTGATACATATTTAAGATTTCTGTAAGGTTGGTTATGTCTGTTTGATAATGGCATGGCTGTCTCTTTATTCTTTCCTAGAATATCATGCACTGATTTTTGAATGAGCTCGACTTTGGAGTAAGTACTTGCAGTGAATTCTAGTATTTTTTCCATAACTTCCAGTGCGCTTAGAATGTCCTGTGACATATTGTCCGCTTGAATTTGAATGACCAGCAACGTGGATTCCAATGGGGTGGTGCTCTCCAGTACAGAGTCAGATGTGGCCCCCCGCTGCACCTTACTCGATTTCCGGCCTTCAAATTTGAGACATGGCTGGGTTTTGTCTGGTTTACCCCTTTTACGTCCAGGTAAGTGCAGTAAGAAACCTCTGCCGGGCACACACTGCAAGCAGTCCACACAACACTATCCCTGCAGGAGGTTTGGCGCGCAGACTCGAACAAGCCATGGCAAAAGACACCCAATTGATGGACCAAATGCAGAACAAATCAAAACATTCACCCCCCGTTAAGAGATCTGGGTTAAATCCATCATTATTTTTCTCACCATGCCACCCCAGTGTAGACCTGGCCACATGCAAATCAGTCTTGACCCTGTGCCTCATGGGAACAGTCCAGCCTGAACTGCCAAACCAGGTCCTCCCAGGACCAGAAACAAGCAACCTAGGACTGGTTTCAGGGTTTCACCCCTCTTCAGCCAGGATAGCTTGATTCCAGTGGCACAGTGAGCCCAGGACCCATGTCTTGGCATACCTGGCGCACTTAGGGCGAGAAAGCAAAAGACACACAATTGATAGATGGAATGCAGAACAAATCAAAACATTCATCCCCAGTCAAGAGATCTGGGCTAAATCCATCATTATTTTTCTCACCATGCCACCCCAGTGTAGACCTGGCCACATGCAAATTAGTCGACCCTGTGCCTCATGGGAACAGTCCAGCCCGAACTGCCTACACAGGTCCATCCTGTACCAGAAACAAGCATCCTCTGACCGGTTTCGGGGTTTAACCCCTCTTCAGCCAGGATTGCTTGATTCCAGTGGCACAGTGAGCCCAGGACACACGTCTGGGCATACCTGGCGCACTTAGGGCAGGAAAGCAGAAGACACAAAATTGACATTTATTATTTTGTATACTTATAGAGCGCAGTCCTGTCACCCAAAGGGCATCCTAGCGCTTTGATCTTCGAACGGTTGCACTTTTCACTGCTCAAGCAATTTTAGGAAACAAATGCGTTTTTAACGCTTTCCTAAACAGAAGGTAGTCCCTATGGCTTCTCAAGGATAGTGGCAGGGAGTTCCAAAGTTTGGCCGCTGCAACACTGAATGAGCAGCCACCCATCCTAACTCTCTGAAACCTCGGAACTACAAGCAGTTGCGCCGAGGAAGAGCGGAGGGGCCGCGAGGCAGAGTACCAGGCAAACATATTTTGCAAAGGAATTGGACCCTGTTGATGTACTGCCTTAAACACCAGACACGCAGCTTTATACAGCACTCACAGGTGTACCGTGAGCCAGTGTAGATCTCTTAAAGCTAGAGTAGAAGAGCTAGACCTAGGGCGGGAGAGAGCCAACTTGGCAGCCATATTCTGCACCCGTTGTAACTTCCCCAACAGATTTTTTGGGGCCTCCAGAAGTAGCCCATTACAGTAGTCTAGACGACTTAGTATGGTACCACGAACTACTTCCGGCCTGGCTTGAGCGGGGAGAAGGGGCAGAACTTTACGCAACATGCGTAACAGCATCATGCACGTAGAGGTGGTTTTGTTGACTTGCATGTCAAGCTGTAAGTTTGGGCCGAAGATCACCCCCAAGTTACGAGCTGATTCCGCCGCCGACACTGGCTCGAGAAAGGTGTCAGGCCAGAAGTTCTCTGGAAGTACCCGCGGGATCCGATCTATGGAACAATAGAGCACCTCCGTCTTAGAGCTGTTAAATTGTAAGGAGTTAGCCCGTAGCCAGTCCGCTGTGGCTGCCATACAGCGAGACCGCATTGTTTCCTTCCAGAGAAAAGACCAGCTGGGTGTCGTTGGCGTAGTTAAAAGCCGAGACACCAAAAGATTTTATAAGCTGGACCAGGGGGCGGAGGTACAGATTAAAAAGTATAGGGCTGATGGCTGAGCCCTGTGGGACCCCCTGCCCTACCCTCCTTGGCTCAGAGCTGTTATGTTATGTTATGTTAAAACAATTTATATAGCGCTACTAACACCTGAAGGTTTCTTGGCGCTTGTGCTGAGGAGACAGGGAGAGAGTGACGGACAAAGCTAATTGTAGGCCTCAGTGAACAAAAAAGTTTTAAGAAGGGATCTGAACCTAGAGTAGGAGGAAGACAGCCTTAGAGGGAGGGGAAGGGCATTCCAAAAAAAAGGGGCTAAAAAAGAAAACCTGAGTCCGCCATGTTTCTTCCTCTTAAATCTTGGGACTGAGAGCAAGGCCAATTGAAACGAGCGAAGGTTGCGTGAAGGGACATATGGGTGGAGAAGAGAGGAAATGAAGAAGGGGCCACCACCTGCAAGAGATTTAAAAATTATGCAGCCTAATTTGAACTTGCAGCGTGCAGTGACCGGAAGCCAATGAAGACTTTTTAAAAGAGGGCGGACGTGTTGGTGTCTGGGTTGTCGGAAGATGAGACGAGCGGCCTGATTTTGAATCAGCTGGAGTCTCTTGGCTAAGTAGTCAGGGATGCCTACGTATAGCGCGTTAGCGTAGTCGAGTCTAGAAATGACTAACGCTAACAAGGCTAAGGTAAGAGCCTCGGTAGTGAGGAGGCGGGAGATTTTACGAATCTTCCTTAGCTGAAAATGGCTGGAGGAGACTACCGCGCTGATTTGGGGTTTCATAGAAAGATCACTACTTATGATAACCCCCAGGCTTTTGGCTGAGTTCACTGGGCAAGGGGAGTTGCCCAGATTGGACGGCCAAAAAGAGGGTTGCCAGGGATGAGAGGGCCCCCCGACAAGAACCAACTCAGTCTTGTCGGGGTTGAGCTTAAGATGGTTTGAGCTCATCCAGTTGCTAATGAAACAGAGGGTAGTTTGGAAAGTGGAGATTGATTCCTCCGAGGGGTCGATGGTAAAGACCAGTTGAATGTCATCCGCGTAATTAAACGCGGTGACATTCAACCTGCGGAGAGAACGGATCAAGGGAGCCAGATACAAATTAAAAAGGAGTGGGGACAAGGAGGAACCCTGCGGGACTCCACAGGTCAGCCCGACCTGATCTGCTGAAAATTGGGACAGTCTGACTGCCTGTTGGCGTCCAGACAAAAAAGAGTGGATCCAGTCAAGGGCGGCGCCCTGGATGCCGGCCTCTCCGACACGGTCGACAAGGATACCATAGTCGACCGTGTCGAAGGCGGCCGACAAGTCCAGAAGCACCAGGGCCTGACAGATGTTAGCGTTGGTCCCTCTGCGCAGCTCCTCCATCACAGAGAGTATAACTGCCTCTGTGGAGTGCGCAGGTCTGAACCCAGCTTGCTGGGAGTCCAAGAAACAAGACTCCTCGATGAAGGAACTGAGAGTCTGGGTAACATGTGACTCCAGAACCTTACTAAGGAAAGGGAGGAGAGATATGGGCCGAAAATTGCTCATAATAGAAGGGTCTGTCGAGGGTTTTTTTAAGATGGCCACCACTTCTGCCTGCTTGAAGGAGCAGGGGACCTCACCCATGGCAAGAGAGTTGTTCAAGAGAGCCAGGGGGGGTTCGGGCAGGCAGTGAAGGCTTCGCGAAGAACAGTGGGGGGGCAGCAATCTCTAGGAGAGCCGGAGGAGACTTTATGTAGGAGGGTAAGAAAGCCTTCCTTTGTAATGGGGGGAATCTGGGTTAGGGTGTGGGAGTCTGATGGGGGACAGAAAACGACAGGCTGAGGGAGGACAGGTAGGGCTTGAGCGGGGATACTGTTTTTAATCTTAATTATTTTATCAACAAAAAATTGATTAAGAGAGTCACAAAGTGACTGAGAAGGGAGGGGTGCAATAGTTACTCTTTCGGGGTTAGACAATTCCTCGATTATTGAGAAGATGTCCCTGGATTTATTTGCTGAGTTCGAAATTTTATTGGAGAAATAAAAAGATTTGGCTGAAAATATAGCTAACTTATACTTTTTTAGTAGAGAGGAGAAAATCAATTTAGTTTCAGGGGAATAGCCCCGGCGCCAGCGCCGTTCAGCCTGTCGGAGGCCAAGTTTCAGGGCTTTAAGATCTTCAGAAAACCACCTTTGGGCATCATGGCGGCGTCTAGCTTTAACTAATTTTAATGGTGCCACGGAGTCAGAGGCAGAGGTAAGCCAACGGGTCAAGTCCTGGGCTTGGGAGTCAATAGAGCCAGTGCTGGAGGGAACAGATGTGCTAAGGAGGGAAGTAAATTTACTCAGGTCGGCCCTGTTCCAATTGCGCGCTGGAAAGTTAGTTTCTAAAGCATTAGTAGCGGGCAAGGGCATGGCTAAAGTAAAAGGGATCAGTGAATTATCTGACCAGAGGCAAGGAAGGATAAGGGGAGTGGAGATGTCAAGGCAGGAGGTCCAAACCTGATCCAGAATGTGGCCCCTAATGTGAGTGGGTGAGAGTATGTGCTGGGTACAATTCAGACCCACCATAAGGTCAGAAAAAGCAAAAGAGCATGAGGATTCCTGGGCATCAGAGGGCCAATAATTAAAGTCACCTAGGACCAGGATGTTAGTGTTGTTAATGGCGAGTTGGGAGATGAGATCGCCAAACTGGGTCGAAAAGCTGGGCATAGGCTGGGGAGGGCGATATACCAGGACGCATATAAGAGACGAACCTGGTTGCTCCAACCTAAGCACCAAGCAGTCGGTCATAGGAATACTAGTAGTGGCCACTGGGGAAAAACGGAGCGGGTGCCTGATGATGGCTGCAACCCCACCGCCTGATTTGCCCGGGGGCGGTTTACTTGGAGTATGTAGTAACCCTGCGGGATTGCAGCCAGGATGTCGGGAGAGGAGTCTTCAGTGAGCCAGGTCTCGGTGAGAAATAAAATATCAGGTTGCTCGGACTCTAGGAGATGGAAAACATCCAGCTGGTGGCTGACCAGGGAGCGGGTGTTAAGGTAAATAGCTGATAGCTTAGGTATGCGGGCCCTAACAGGTGATGGAGAAGTAGTCCTGAGAACCCGGCCAGCCGGTCTGGAGGCGCCCGGTAGAGATGTAATCTCGGGGAAAGCCTTTCTAGCCATGAGCAAACCCAATGAAGCAAGCCTGGGGGAGGACTCAGGGGGGGGAGCGTGGGATCATGAAGGTGGATGAGGGAAGAACGGGAATATACAAAAGGACAAGCATAGTGGCGTGCCCCGTGCCCCGGTCGGCCGCGGACGGGCGTAGACGGGCTTAACTCAGGCGCAACTCCGGCGCGCCTTCGTCGCGCCCGCTGCGCTCGTCCGCTGCGCTGACACATGAGGCCCGTTTAAGTAGGGGCGGGTCTCGGGGGGTGTGGCGATGATGTCACTCGCCTGACCAACCCAACCCAAGATGGCGCCCCCAGCCGCCGGAGCCCTCGTGAGGTGGAAAGCAGGTGAGTAGAGCTTTGTCAAGTTCCTGAAAGCGGGTCAGGGCAAAGATAAATTGTCACAAGATAAAACACGCCTCTGCTTTTGGTTCAGCAAAAGAGCTGGTAAAATCACTGTAAAGTGTCCAGGTCACTGTCTCAACATCGCTGCTCCTTCAGCAACAGGCGTGGACCCACTGCCACTGGGTCGTCAGCCTGCAATCACTGGGAGGCGGGGAAGTCTCTCCTAACTAGGGGCGGGTCTCGGGGGGTGTGGCGATGATGTCACTCGCCTGACCAACCCAACCCAAGATGGCGCCCCCGGCCGGCAGAGCGAAATGGGGGGAGTGAGACCAACTGTTGCCGGCCGCCAAGATAGGATATCAGCCAGTCTCTTGCGCCCTCTGTGACCCCACACTCCTCTAGTCTCCTGACAAGGGTCCGATGGCAAACCGTATCGAACGCGGCCGACATATCGAGCAGCACTAAAAAGGCTGCCCGACCACTGTCGACACGCGAACGAAGATTGTCCAATACGGTTACCAGCGCGGACTCCGTCCCGTGCCCGGGGCGGAAGCCAAACTGTGCCTCATCGAACCATCCGATATTTTCCAGGAAACCTGAAAGTGAACGAGTCACCCATTTTTCCATGATCTTGATAGGAAAAGGGAGTAAAGAGATTGGCCTATAGTTGGAAAGACAGGCAGGGTCCAATGTTGGTTTTTTGAGCAGAGGTGACACTACTGCTAGCTTCCAGCACTCGGGCACAGATGCCAACTCCAAAGACTGGAGACAGATGGAATACAAAGGCTGAAAAAGTTCCGCGTGGAAAACCTTCCAGAATTTGGGAGGCAGTGGGTCGAGCGGAGAGCCCGAGGACACCGTATGTGCCAGGCTGCAGAATTCCTCAAAAGAGGGACAGGGAAAAAGTCTTAGTTGGGGTCGACTGGAGGAGGTATCCGGAGCTCCCAAGCAGAGAACAGGGACGCTCGGCTGGGGTCGACTAGGTGAACTGCCCGGAGCTCCCAGACTAGGGCCGAAGGCACCCGTCTGGGGTCGACTGGGCAGGCCAACCGGAGCTCCCGAACCGAGAGCTCCCAATATGAGAGCAGAGTCGATCGGCTGGGGTCGACTGGGTAACTCGTTCGGAGCTCCCAAGCCAAGGCTAGAAGCGACTGGCCGGGGTCGACTGAACGGGCTAAGCAGAGCTCCCAAGCCGAGAGCAGCGGGCAAAGGGTTTTTTAAGCCCGCTAAGATCTTTGCCGTCTTCTCCTCAAAAGCACCCGCCAGGGAGTCGCACAGAGCCTGCGACGCGAGGACCGTGTTAGCCACACACACAGGGTGGGACAAGTCCCTGACAATTTTAAACAGGGCTTGAGATTTATTAGGCGCCTGTTTCAAGGAGGATTCCAAAAAAGCCGCCTTAGCCAGCTTAATCTGCGCCTTATAGCCCTGCAGTGTGAGCCTGAACGAGGCTTTTGCTGAGGTAGAGTACTGCTTCCTCCAAGCTCTCTCAGCGCGTTTACAGCTCAACTTCAACTGTCGTAGCTCTTCTGTATACCAGGGAAAGGCCCGGTTCACTCTCCCTCGGGACTTTCAAAGGGGCACCACCTTGTCTAGCGTGTCGGTAATGGACCGACACAGAGTAAAATAGCTTTCCTCCACCGAGTTACTCAGACAAAAGTTGTCTGGTAGTAGAGGGGGCAGTGGAAATGAACTGAGTAGTCGGGACCAAGGTCTACCCAGTTTCGATAATCCTACCCCGGCTGCTTCAGAGGGATAATCCCCTATGCAGAGGGAGAAAACCACAAGTGCATGGTCGGTCCAGCATTGGCATAGGATATCGTTGATCACTACTGATTGAGCGTCAGCGAAAATCAGATCCAAAACATGACCTCCCCTATGAGTCGCTGAACGGACCAGTTGCTGCAACTGAATGTCACAAAAAGCTTGGCAGAGTGTCGTAAACGCCCCGTCCAATGGGCCCCCCTGCCATAAGTTGAAGTCCCCCAGGACCAACAGCTTAGAGTGAGTGTTAGATAGATCGTAGATCAGGTCAAGGAAATCTGATAGGGAGGGTGCCGTGCCCGGTGGCCGATAGCACAGCACACCCGTAATCAGTGTTCTCTCCAGATCTTTAATAGAGAACCCCATCAGTTCAAAGCCCGAAACCTCACCAATTTTAAGCTGGAAAAGGCCCAGCCTTTCTCTATAGATGATACCAATTCCACCACCTCGGTTCTTCGGCCGAGGGATGTGAATGATTTTAAAGCCTGGGGGGCAAGCCAATCCCAGTTCAACTAGACAGTCCTCCCGAGTCCAAGTTTCGGTTAGGAACAACACATCCAGCCCTGAAGAGTCGATCAGGAAGGCAATCACCGTATGGTGCTTGCAAAGCGACCGAACGTTAAGCAGCCCACAAGACAGAGATTGAGACGGGGGTAGAGCAGTGGCCCTCTGCGTCAGGGGCGCCTGAGTCGGTCTTAGGTCCACAAGGTCAGCCCGAGAATAGACTAGGCGGGAAGAATGCAAAAGACCAGAGGCCCGAACGGGCGCAAACGGGCTTACCTCTGGCGCACCTCCGGCGCGCCTACGTCGCGCCCGCTGCGCGTGACCGCTGCGCGCTTGGTCTTCCATCCTTAAATGATATTAGACCGAGCGGAAGTCCGCCTCCAGCGTCCCTTGCCTTCAGCAAGATGGCGCCCGGAGTGCTCCCAGCCTTCGCCCCAACCCAAGATGGCGTTCGGACCCGCTAAACTGTCTGTATCCCGCCAAGTGCGGGTGAAAACCACATTAGAATGCAGGTGAGCCTGAGCTAGTTCCCCAGCCTGAGAATCCGACACCTAAGTAGACAGTAAGAAAAAAGTAAACAGCGCGATTTAAATGAGCCCTTAACAGTTCTATGGCGCGATGCCAGCGGCGCGAATACATTTTAAAATTAAGCACAGTTAAAATGCCTCAGCAGTACAGAGCGCGCAGGCCCAAGATCTAACCTGAACTGCACCCTGGCGGCTTTAATAAGCTCACCAAGTGCGGAAGTCCGCCTCCAGCGTCTCTTGCCTTCAGCAAGATGGCGCCCGGAGTGCTCCCAGCCTTCGCCCCAACCCAAGATGGCGGTCGGACCCGCTAAACTGTCTGTATCCCGCCAAGTGCGGGTAAAAACCAAATTAGAATGCAGGTGAGACTGAGCTAGTTCCCCGGCCTGAGAATCCGACACCTAAGTAGACAGTAAGAAAAAAGTAAACAGCGCGATTTAAATGAGCCCTTAACAGTTCTATGGCGCGATGCCAGCGGCACGAATACATTTTAAAATTAAGCACAGTTAAAATGCCTCAGCAGTACAGAGCGCGCAGGCCCAAGATCAGCAATCCAACTATGATCCCCTTGCAAAATGGTATGCTCTGCTCCAGTGCTCAGTGCTCCCAGAAAGCCAAGTAACCACCAATGATTGTAATGGGGATGCAGTATGAACCCCAAGCTTGAACTATGTCCCCGGACACTCCTATGCTCGCCAGAGTAGTGTACACAGAGTAGCACAGGGGTGGGAGTTCTGTGTAGGTCCCATGCCCCCTGATGTGCCACTCCAAGCAGAAAGGCGGTACACAGTCACCACCAGCACATAATAGAGCGATCAGGCTGAAGAGTCATCTTCCTCACTTATTCACTCTCCCACCTGACAGGATCTGTAGATATGGGGAAGTGCCAGGGCATCAGAACATGAGCTTCTGTAGATGTCCTCATATCGCAGATTTGCTGTTTGATGCTGTGGGTCGCGTGAGCAGGTCATACGCCTAGTGGTATTCACCCAGATAGGCCTCCGGTATTGTCATCTGCAGCAGTGATGTTCCGTAAATGTGGGTGTAAGGCATCCAGGCATCCCGTTCAGCCCTCTAAACTCCCTCCTTCAGGGCAGTGTCCAGCCAGGGAGCCCAGCCCGGCCCACTATTATTCAGGGGTGGTCCCTCACCGCAGTCACAGCCAGTGCAGTGGATCTCGGTCCCACTCGCCTCCCCAGCTCCGACGCTCTCAGGGCCACACGCAGCCCACAGCTGCCAGTGCCAGCCCTCGATTTCACTTTGTGGGGATCGCTGCTCTTGCCAGGGCTCACACTCAGTCCTGGGGGCACCGCTCTAAATATAAGCAGGTTGCTCAGCACTCCAACCGCCAAACCTGGGACATCACAGCCGGAAAGAGCGTCTCAGCGATTTCTGCAGTCTGATCTGCCCCTTAGCTCATTCCACACAGAGGCACCAGGTGAGGACCGCGATGCAGCCGCCATGGTATGTACGGGCCCGATCGGACAAGGCTGTCGGTTCACTATGTTCAGCACCCAGCAGCAAATTTACCTCAGTTGCGCTCAGGATGTCAGGTCAGCTTCACCCCAAGGGTGCAGGGCGAAGGATGGCATGATGAGTTCAGGAAGATTGTCGTAGAGAGACTTCAGCAGGCATAGCTGCACTAAGGCACAGCCATCTTGCCGTGCACCCTGTAGTGCCCCAAAATTGGATTGTGTTTAATATTAATAAAGAAACCTTGAACTATTTCTCTAGTTGCTTCCTAGGCAGATCTAAAAAAATGTAACTTAAAATTATACCCCAGAGCTTTCCTATAGAACAGCTAACTCTGCTACAGTGAAAATATATTTTTGGCCATTTTCACTGTATGTACAGTTTTAACATTACATTTTTAAATGACCTACTCTTGAATGCTATGAACCCTCCCTTAATAGGAATTAAGTTGTAATTAACAATGACTTATTGACATTTATAAGGAGGTTTTAGGCCTGTAAAACGGGGTTATTTTGACAGATCGAATGTGTAGCTTAAATTTGCACAGCCAGGCTACTAATGGCAGGCCTGCAGTTATGTTTGCATTGTCAATGTAGTGGTGAAAAAATGAGTGATGCCACCCACTAGTCACATTTAACTTACAGTCCCTAGGCACCATGTGGGCACCATATACTAGGGACTTATATGTAAGTAAAATATATCAATTAGGGGTTTGCCAATTTCATAATTTTGAAAGTGGGATTAAGTGCTGTGGTAAGGCGTACAGAGTTCAATAGCCATCAATTGGCAAATTTACAGTGGCTTAGACTAATCAATACCAAACAAAAACCTTGATGGACTTACATTGTGGATACAACGTGCAAATTAATGTTAAAAATATATGCTACATATTTATTATTTAATTATATATGTGATAAAAAATGTATGTCAAATTAATTCAAAATAGGGTATTCATTATTTTATAGTTAATAAATATCTACTTTTTGTATATATTATTTAACATAAATTCACATTTGTTCATATTTTTTTAGTATTTTGAATATTTTACTTTATTTATCATTATTTCCTATGTTTTTTTTTTTAAGCTCCTAATACCACTATTTTCTATAAGAGTGTGTTGCAGTACCACTGGTTGGCCATGTGTAGTGCTGGATT
The DNA here is from genome assembly GCF_964261635.1 of Lissotriton helveticus. Lineage (NCBI taxonomy): Eukaryota > Metazoa > Chordata > Amphibia > Caudata > Salamandridae > Lissotriton > Lissotriton helveticus. Next base: position 1,842,074,862 of record NC_136059.1, on the reverse strand, counting down.
TACTACAAAAGTGTAAGTTACTACAAAAGTGCAGTTTTTGAATACCGAAAAGTACTAAACTTACTCAAAAGTGTTCAACTCACTAGAAACCTAAGTTTCCTTTGTGAAATAGGCCCATTTTGTATGGTCATCTTTGAAAATAGTATACCTTACGTCTCTCTAATTTTTCTTGTGGTGCATTTATCCCCCTTTGGCCAAAATAGATGCTATTGTATGTTGAGTAATTATTTGAAGGTTCAGTTTTTCAGTCAATCAAAAAGCTAGATGTAATGCACTACATTCCAATCAATATTTTCTTCAAATATCTACAGATGCGTGAATACTGAATGCATTTATCTTCTGATTTATCCTCTCTCACACTTCTAACAATGCTTTCTTTTTTCCCCTGTAGTAGAATTATTGGTAATGTTTACTGCTACAAGGACAGCAAAACTATTTTCAGTACTTGGCAGACAGATGGTCTAATCAACTTAGTGAATCGGCGAGTAAAGAGGAGACACATGAGTATTATCTTTTCCCACAAAATACTGAACAACTCTAGGCTTAAGGACCATCAGTTTAAACCAAACAAACTGTTTACTGCTTGTATACCAGCATATCAAGCCTGGAATAACGAGAGGCCACAATATTTAGACCAAAATATTGAAAAACAAAATATCGAGGCAATAAGTTCATATTGGGAATTATAGATCTAGGGCTAGATGTAGGTAAACTACATTTACCGATTCTAAAATACCGAATTTTACCGATTCGGTATTTTAGAATCAGTAAATGCTATGTATGTAATTACTCAGTAAGTATTACCGAATCGTTGCGGATTCGGTATTTACTGAATCGGTAAATACCGATTCGGTATTTCCCATTCATTCCTATGGGTCTGTAGGCTCATAGGAATGAATGCGAATTACCGAATCGGTATTTAACGATTCGGTAAAAGGGGGAAACATTCAAGGACGGCAGGGTGTCACTTTGACACCCTGTTACACCCCTGAATTATGCATGGGTGCACATGTGGCACACATACATGCCCTAAGGGCATGCATGTCTGCCACATGGCACTGTTATTAAATGCAAAAAAATTTTTTTTTAGGGTTTTCGTAATTTACCATTAACTTGTAGTTGGTGGTAAATAACGAATCCTTACAGGTGAAAAGCACTCACTTGAGTGCTTCCTACATTTCAGATTCGGTAAATCTGAAATGTAGCCACCTACATCCCAAATGCCTAATACTTGTCGGTAGCGGCCGAAATTCGGTAATTTCGGCCGTTTCTGACCGGTATTAGGGTTCCTACATCTGGCCCCTAGTATTCTAAACTCCACATCTACATACCTTGATGATATATACTGTCATGGTACATATTTGTGGAGTTAGGTGGAGAAAATCTGTATATGCTCAACCGTCGATATTGTGCTCCTAAGAATGATGGTGGTGTTATCATGGCTACTGAATAGTCCATCCTCAATATTCCAGATCTACACCATCTTTAGTATATTATTAAAAGGCTAAGGGCCTTATTTGAGTTTGACGGATGTGATACTTCATCACAAACATGGTGGATGCCATATTACACATGCATTAAAGGCTATTAAACTTGTAATGCAGTGGGATGAATTTCTTGCACATTTTGATGGTGTATCCTGTTTGCCAAACTCTAAATAAGTCCCTATATGCGTGGGGAATCTAGGAGAAATCACAATGTTTTTGATGAGGATCCCAAGATTCCAATACCACTCAAATATTTCTTAGTTGCACTAAGTTGCAAGCATATTGGCTACACAATTTTCTATCCGTCCTTCTTACAATTTGTTATTGTGATGATGATCAACAGAAACTCCTCAAAAATACACTGGTATTGAATGTTTCATAGTGGTTACTGCAAGGACAAGATTTATTCATGACTCTCCCAAGAATTCTGAGTAGTGTCCAATTTGTTGATAGGACTGAAATTGAATTATTGATTTTACTTTGCAATTCATTATTGGATCCTGACATTCTTACTTTTGCATGTGGATGATACATGAAATATGTCTTTAGATTGTGACGCACTTTTCCTAATTGTTAAAATATTGAAACCAAAATATTAGTAACATTTATATAGATTTTGCTGCTAATTTTCTAGGAGAAAATGTTTAGTGTCACCATTTCACAAAAAATAAAAAGAACTGACATTTTAAAATAGCTATCAAATATTTAGCACTAGGCTAATTTTCAGAGAGTGACCTCAGAGCCCGTGGGATAAAACTAGAAGCAAGGTAGGGGTGGCAAATAGTAGCCTTGCCCTTTGAGGTGTCATGCATCAACTCACACCAGTTGTCAAGAACACATCCACTTAAACCTTGCACCCTGTTTACCATATTGACCAGGCCTAATTGTCTCCAGAGTTTACAAACAAACGTGAGCCCATCTATGGCCAACTCACATTTATACTCATTGGAGAAGAACTAGATAAAGTGGAGACAATGATGCATAATTATAAAACAAAACGTGCCCAATCTGGAACAGAAATTCATAAGTGAAAAATGATGGCAGCAACCACTTGAAGGTAGGCTTTGGGCCAACCACAAACAGTTTTATATACTAAACCAGCAAATATGAGACATTTCAAATACTTTGAAGCAACTAAGGGTGACTTTTCATCCCACTCAGATCTTTCTAGAAATTATCTCCATCAAATTGTCTAACCTGCCATTCAAAGAACTCCACAGCAACGTTAGCAAGTTATGGACATTACTGTGAGAATGTCAGCCAAAATGCTTCTTATCACATGCCACCCTGTAATACCAGTCTCTTTGGCTAAAGGTGATGTCACAAACCTCACATGACTACTAAAGGACCGCATAAATAGTTTGCTCTCTTCAGAGTTATTCAGGAGTACTTAGAAAGTTCATCCCTTCTGCTGTTCTCCATGAAGCCATTCTTTGAATTCCCCTCTATTGCCACCTGCCACTCATTTCAGAACTGCCATTGAACTGTAGCATTTCTAAATAGTCTCTTGCTTGTACACTAGAATTCTTTTTCAATGTCCGGAAAATAATTGATCCTTGTCACTCTGAATAACATTCGATGCACAGTCCTGAAACCATGCTTATTGTTGTGTGGGATAGGATCCTTAAGATGATAGACACTAATTCCCTCTCCATGCTGATCTCCCAGACATCTTCAAGAGATTAAACACTGTTTGAACTATCATTGACTAAAGGAGTAACAATCTCAATGGCACCAAAAATCTAGTTTTTCATCTGTGCAATCATCATGGCATATGCAGCTAAACAGTGGGAATGCTTAAGCATGTTTTCTGTCTCTTCTAGCACCCAAAACTGTCTCCTTGTTCTAAAAAGTAGACTATGTCTGGCCCCTCTCACATCTCATCTCATTCCAGCATCTATTGCTATCACATTATTTAAACTAAGGCATCCCACCCCTAGGGCAAGCATCATTGACTTACTGTCAGAGAAGGAACTCCCTTGAAAATCTATGTCACAACCTATGCCCCTCCACTGTCAAAATACCCAATTAGTAGCAGCCCCACAATTCTCAGGTTACTCTTCTACATCATACTCCACAATCACCAGTAAGGGCAAGAAGTGATTCTCCTCCAAGTGTCCAAACGATGGAACAATTTCCTGTCTGGCAACAGAAAATTAACAGCAGAAAATGTTTATACCACAACCACTCCACCTTCTAGAATGACCTGCCACGGGGGAAACATGGCGGCAGTTGGTTGAGCTGCTCCAGTGCTCTGTTCCTGGGTTCCCGTCCGTGTAAACTTTTCCTATGATACCGGGCTGAAAACTTTGCTGTATGCGGTGTGAGGCTGTTGCTAGTTATCGTTATGTAATTTCAAGCGAGTTTCTTTGGTGCAATATTGCGGCGTTTACTTTGTCTCCCTGTCTCTATTAGCCTTCATGTGTTTGGAGGGGGCGTGTTCTATTGTGGAAAACACCGCCGGTTCTCCTGCCACCGCGAGTACTGCTGATAGTGTAACCCGGCCCGGGGGTCAGAGGGTGCACCGAGGCTCACCTGTGATTTTGCCGCTATCATCGGGTCCACCGGTTTGGAGCCTTGCTGCCCTGGAGCTCCGACGTGGCCGCTGGACCCGCTGTCTTCTTCAAGGCCGTCCTGGAGCCGCTGTGAACTCTGCTGCTGAGTCGGAGCTACCGGTAGAGACGTCGGAAGGAAGACCTGAGGAGGGGGAGCTCTCTATCGACCATGGCCACGATTCTGGTGAAGGCGGTAACAGCGGTAACGGCAGTAGTAACGGTGGTAGGAGGGGTAACAGCGGCAATGGTGGTGGGGGCTTAGTGCAGCCCGGGACAGGGACAGGGAGCACATATTACATGAGAAAACGCAAGGGGCATAAAAAAGAATGTAAACGAGGGGAAAAAAGCAAGAGTGAACAAATTCAAAATATTAGGCTCCCTGCAGTAAGTTGGTCAAGCCCTGCCACTGTTCCTTCCTTAGGCTTAGACGTGGTTAAGCCTGCGGACCTTGTGGAGCCTGTTAACACCATCTTCAACAACGCCGGCAGTGCCAAGAGGAAACTTTCCACTTATTTGACAGGGCAAGTTAAGGCGAAGCAAGCCTATACGTGTAAATCAACTAAGGGGTCTAAGGGCGCTAAGTGCAAAACTTCTAGTTCTGCTAGTGCTAGGTCCAAAATAACACCATCTCTTAGGTCTTTCTTCAAGGTGGTCCCTCAAGTATTATTACTACCAGATAATATCTCTCCTACTGCTTCTTTGGAAAAGTCATTATTAGAGGTGATAGGTCCCAAGGAGGTAGTGAATACTGGGGTCACACCCAATAATACTCCAATTGATATGGCGACAGGTAGTGTTGAGGTTACAGAAAACTTGGGTGCCAACTTGGAATCTGATTTAGACAGAGATAGAGATAGAGTCAAAGAGGGCGAGATTGATGGTATACATGGCATTCCTGGCATCCCTACTCTTACCGAAGCTGCTGACAGTTCTGTCTCCGCGCTGGTAAACTCGGGTCCTTCTGGTTCATCGGGTTATCCCCCACTTCTTGCCTTAGTTCTGGCCCCTCCATGCGCTCCGCCACTTTTGTTGGCTCCTCCATTCTTGTAACCTGGACCCAATGATGGGGTCTGCAAGGGGGTAGTCTCCAAGATAATATGCAAAGGGGTACACCGGCTCTCTGGTCCAGTGTTCTGCCGGCTAATTGTGATAACGTAAATTTGACCACTTCCCTGCAGGTATCTCTACAGGGGATGTTTACATCTTTGTCAGCTGACATAAGAAAGGGATTTGAGACTTCTGCTGCTAACCAGGCAGATATTAGATGTTTTTGTGAATCCCTGGACAAGAAGCTAAGTGATCTCTCTTTGAGAACAGAGACATTAGAGGATACAGTAACGGGCCTGTCTTTACATCTAGATGAAGCAAAAGGGGAAATTACCGCGCTCAGGAAGGAGGACCAAGTGTTAGCAGAAAGGATGGAGACGCTAGAGAACAATGCCCGACGGAACAATCTCCGTATCCTGAATATTCCTGAAGACAAAGAAGGCTCCGACATTAAACAGTTTGTTATCTCGCTACTGAGGGAGGCATTGCGTTTGGATCAGTCAGAGGAAGAGCTAGCCTTAGACATTCAACGCATTCATAGAGAGCCTTTGAGAAGGAATCCCCAAAGGTCTAAGCCTAGAAAAATCTTGGTCAACTTCCACACTTACTCCCTTAAGGAGTCTATCTTAAACCTGGCTCTAAAGCAGAAATCTGTGAGTGGCAAGGGGTTCGACTTTCAGATTCGCTCTGATTTGTCTAGGGCCACCCTTGACAAGCAATGGGAGTTCGGAAAGAGACTTGAGGCTTTCAGAAGTTATGGGGCAGTAGCCCAATTAGTATTTCCGGCAGCATTGAGAGTTATGTACAAAAATAGTATGCATAACATCAGATCAGTGCAGGCAGCAGACAAGCTACTATGGACCATGGGCAAAGAGAAAGGGGCATCAAGTTAGGGGGAACTAGGCTAGGCTTGCCCTGGGTGAGTCTGAGTGTCTGAGTGTCAAGTAATTAAAGAAATATGCGGGTATAGTGAGTAAATTCTGCTACCTGATATGCCTTGGAAAGATAATGTTAGTTTGTCTTCTGAAAATTGGAAAGCCTTAGTACAGTGGGAAACAAAAATATAATTAAGGAAAAAGAAAAAAAAAGGAAAACGCACATATGATGGAAAGGTAAAATTAAAAAAATATATGTATATAAATATAATAAATCACATTTTTCTTTTAAAAACAGACAATATGTTTTTCCCAGTCACGGATTGGATGGGAACCCACGATGGGGTGCTATCTTCTGGTCCTTCCAGATAGATAGAGCAAGGGTTTCCCTGGGGGGGTGGAGGGGTAGTCAGGGGCACAAGCGGGGTTGGGGGCGCAAAGGAAAACATCAAAAAAAGTTCCTCATTTTCGCTCCAGTTTTGTTTTATGTCTGTTGACTCTCTTAATGGGACATGTGACTGTCTTCTTTATTTTCTGGTGGGTTTGCTTTTACAAAATTTGTTGTATTGACATAGATATGATGAAGAGCTTGGTGGGAAAATACAGGGTGAGAGATTTTTATTATAATGAGTAAATTAGCGATTCTCTCCTGGAACACTAATGGATTGCGTACTAGTCCTAGAAAAAACAATATAATGCAATATCTTCGTGACTCAGACGCACAGATTATAGTGCTTCAGGAGACTCACCTTGTTGAATCTGAAATGCTTTCACTGGTTAAAAAGAATAGGTGGATTGATAATTGTATAATGACATCGCAATCTGCACACATTAGAGGAGTGGCAATTATTTTTAAAAAATCCATAGAGGAGAGATTGGTCTCTACGTTGGTTGATCCTGGAGGCAGGTGGGCAATTGCATCGGTTATAATATCAGGGTCCCCAATTTCTATAGTGGGATACTATAGTCCTAATCAGGATGACCCATCAGCATTGAAAACTCTTTTTTCACATCTGTATCTATTTTCTTAGCCGGTTATCCTTGCAAGGGATTTTAACATAGTTTTGGATCCTCTTGTGGATAAATCCCCTTCCAATAGAGCCAAAATTCCATCTAAAACCAGGTCTTACCTGCTGGATAACATGAAGCAGTTAGGCTATAATGACATTTGGAGAACATTACATGGGCGGCAAAGAGGTGTTACATTTCATAATTACAGATACCATCGACAGTCACATATTGACTTTATTTTGATTAGTCAACTACTAGTTAACTTGGGTAAATTGGCTTCCCACTTACCCTTTCACTTGTCAGACCATGCAGCAAATTATCTTGAGTTCGAGGGTTTTCCTAAGAGTTGTTTAAGAAACTGGTCTCTTGATCGCTCATTGCTCTCCTCGTCGGATTTTATCAATGCTCTGAATGTGGAGGTGCAACACTTTTTTGAAGAAAATATTGGAACTGCCTCTCCTGGGGGCGTTTGGGATTCCTTAAAAGCATTTTTAAGGGGCTATATAACCAACAAAGCTGCATATAAGAACAAGAGCTACAGGGAAGCAGTGGCTTCTCTGGAATCAGAGATGACTAGAATACAAACAGAAATAGCTATGCACCCGGAAGCCCCTTCCACCACGGTACAGGAGTGGCAAAATAAAGTGGTCTCCTTAAAAGGGGAATTGGGATCAGTTTTGAATGCCAGGGTCTTAGAGAGATGGGAAGCCAGCAAATTGGCACATTTTGAGTATGGGGAGGGGGCTGGAAAGCTGCTCGCTTGGAAGACAAAGACCGAGCAGATCAGAAACAACATTGATTCAATCACTTCTGGCGGCATAATATACTCTTCGGATGTAGACAATATGGGCGCGTTCCGTGATTTTTTTAGGTAAATATATCGGGAGGATAAAAATATTGAGACCAAACAAGTTGAAGATTGGCTAGCTGGAATTTCTCTTCCTGCATTGTCATCAGAACAAAGCACCGTGCTCGAAGATCCTATCTCTCAGGAAGAAGTAAGACTGGCAATTATTAGCAGCAAAAAGGGTAGAGCATCAGACCCAGACGGGTTGCCGTCAGAAATCTATAAGGCCCTGATTTCAACAATCCTCCCCTTCTTAACTGAGCTGTATAATAAGATCCTCCAAGACGGAATGCCTCCTCCTGCTTCTTGGAATAATGCCTCGATAACTCTGATACTGAAACCAGGAAAATCTGCAACCTGTTGCGGGTCTTACACACCAATTTCCATCTTAAACACTGACTATAAAATCTTCACGTCAGTGTTGGCAAACAGGTTGGGGTCAGTGGCAACACATATCTTGCACGTAGATCAAAGGGGGTTTGTAAGGGGTCGCCAGCTGTATGAGTTGACCTATGATCTCATAGGTGCCATCGATATGGCTTCCGTGGCATCACTCCCCCTGGCAGTTCTCACCTTGGACGCCACCAAGGCCTTTGGTAGGGTTAATTGGATCTACCTATCGGAGGTCTTGGCGAAATTTAACATCGGTAAGAAATTTAGGCGTGCAGTTAGGCTTCTGTGTCAGAACCCGTCTGCCTCTCTACTTGTCAATGGGGAATTGTCAAACCCTTTTAATATAACGCGGGGTACCCGTCAAGGCTGCCCTCTTTCTCCCCTCCTATTTGATCAATACATTGAGCCCTTTGCTCAACGGAAACGTGATGATTGCAACATCAAGCCTTTTATTTATGAAGGATGGGAGAAGAAAGCTGCCTTGTACGCAGATGACGTTCTCATTTTTACCTCAGAACTCCGTTCGGCATTTTCCGCAGTAATTGCTTTGGCCCGAGTTTTCGGATCCGTGTCCGGCTATGAAGTTAATGCCGCAAAGACGGACATAATGGTCTGGAATGATCCTGAGCCGGTGGCAGGGGTTCAGCTTAGTCCAGTCCTGCGCTACTTGGGCCTAAATATATATAATGATATAAATAAAACAGTTCCATCCAATTTCTCGCTTGTTGCCATGGAGTGTCGTAGGTTAATGAATTCATGGTCATCGCTTCCATTATCACTATTGGGTAGATCTAACTTAACTAAAATGACCATTCTCCCAAAGGTTACTTTCTTATTTAATACAATTCCTCTTTTTTTTGAACCCTCGATGAAAGCAAAACTCCAAAGTGACATAAGTTCTTTCATCTGGAACAACCGTACTCCCAGAATAGCCTGGAAGAAGATCAGGCGCCGTAGAGAGAAGGGTGGTTTGGCTGCGCCTGATCTGCAACTTTACGGGTGGGCTTTTCAACTCTCCCATGCTAGGATGCTCTTAAAATCTCCTATAAACTCTGGCTGTGGGTATATGTTTGCAGCACAGCTTAGAGGGGAAAAGTTTGCTGACCACGAATTTTTGTTTAAGTTTGGTGACCCCAAGTTTTAAAAAAAAGTAAAATTGAAGGTGTTATGGGAATTATCGAAGACATGGGTGAAACTTACAGGTTCCATTAAAATCGACTATTATTCTGCTAGGGCTCCGTTATGGAATTCACCCGGGTCCCCGAGTTGGCTTCTTGATAGTCTCGCAGCGCCGCTGAGAGAGGCAGGAATGGAGGTCTGGGGGGACCTTTTTGCGGATGGTCGCTTACTCCCGTGGGAGGTGCTGAGTTCCAAAATAGGGGTAGGTCTTTCTAGGTTTAAGTACCTGCAAATGCAAAGCTGGGCGCACTCACAGATTTCTGTTAAGGGTAGGTTTTTGTTGGGGGGGATAGTAATATGGTATCCCTCTTAGTAGATAAGCCTCCAACTAAGAAAGAGGTCTCATTCTGGTATAATCTTTTATTGGATGAGGTCGAGAGTGAGTTCCATTTGCCTAATTTGTTGTGGGCTGGGCATATTATCAATCATAGTGTGGAGAATCTGTGGCTTGAGTCCTTTAAAATCATGTGGAATATAGTGAAACCCTCTTGGCTACGCCAAAATCATCTTTTCACCCTGCATAGGGCCTACTATTCGCCACAAAGATTGTCAAAGTTTTCGAATAATGCCGCTGTGGCATGTCCCAAATGTGGTCTGACAGCTGCTTCTGACCTGCACATGTTTTTTGATTGCCCACTTCTATCGCCCTTCTGGAATGCGGTTTGTTCATCACTCACCACTGCCTTGGGATCCCAGATCTTGTTATGTCCCGCTCTTGTTATTTTTGGGATTGCACCAGAAACTCAGGGTCGAGCTAAAAATCTACTTTTCTATGGAATCTTGCTGGCCAGGAGGGAGATATGTAGGAAATGGAAAGACCCGTTACCTCCTACTTTGCTAGACTGGCGCACCTCAGTGTTACAAGCATACAAGATGGACCTATTAAGATGGGTAATTCAGACAAGAGAAACTTCTGGCTTTTACTAAACTGGTAATAGTGGTATACTCCACCATGGTTTGTTTTTTTTCCCCCCAAGGTCCAATGATAATTACGCTGCTTGACACCTGTTTACATGTTTGTATACCCAATAGGGCGGGCTCGATATAGGATTGGGTATCTCATTGCAACATACTTCCCTGTCGGTTGTTACAAAGCAGTGTTGTTGGAGGTTGGTAACTTTTACTGCGGGGTGACTCACTCCCCACCACCATCTAGTGCCCCTACCAGTTTATCTGTGACAGTATGTCCATCTCCATGCACTACTATTTGGTCACCAAGGGCGAATATGAGGACAAAAAAAATGAAAACAAAAAAAATAGAATGACCTGCCACAGCACAAACTTCCTAATCAATAAGGGCTTCATTAGGATGTTGGTCAACACGCCCTCGGGGGCGGTCTAACTGACTTCTAGCAGAGCAATCCGACTGCTGCAATATGATGTAGACCGTCAGACTACATGAGTCAGAGGGACAGATTAACACTTATGACAGGCTCAAGGAGCCTGCTGGCCCAGCGGTCACATTTGATACCATACAATAGGAGTGGTGCCTGCTCAGGATTAGGGATTAAGATGCCCCTTTTTGACAGTCTTTTCATGGTAGTCCAATCGCCATGGAAAGGCTCTCAGAAAGAGCCTTTGGAGGCCCTTAGCAGGGCCCCCTGGGCTTACGCTATGAGGCTTAGGGGGCACCTGTGGTGCCTCCCAAACATCCATGTGCCAGGCACTAAATAGTGCCTGGCACATGGGGCATGGATGTTTCCAAACATCCCTTTTTCCATTGAGGCATTGCGGTCGGTCTCAATCCCGCTGCGATCTGACCCCCATCGGACCTGATGTCTCCTTTGTAAACAGTTTGCCTGACTGTGAGAATCTCTGCCTTGAACATCTGGAAGAATATCCTTCATAGGCTGTACATCAGGATGTATGAAATGGGACCAGGTGGTAGATGAGTTGCTACCTGTGATTGATTGCTGGCAGAGCTGGCGGAGGCTGCACTGGCAGTCAGTCAGCAGTTCCTCTCCTCAAAATGAAGTGGAACATTTGTGAATGTTGAATGAAAGGAGAACCATTGATTTATGGTGCTTCTATGCTGCACTGATCTAAGTGGTTCCCTTAATCTTCAAAGATCCTGGCTACATAATGCTCTTCCTTATGAATTGTTGACCAGGTTCTATACGCTTTCAGTCATGAGCTATGTAATAAGACTTTGGAATTTGTGGTGTGATGGATGATAGATGAAGTGGTAAAAATGGTTGATTCCACACCCTTATTTGAAGAAGTAGGTTACAACAGAAATACCATAGACTCCCTGATGCTGACCATTAATCCAACCAATGCCACAAAATCAACTATACACATTCTATTCTACAATCCCAATCCACATGCCTTCACTCATATTCTACATTCTACACATGCCCTTGGAATGCCCACTGACCCTAATTCCACCACATTAGATACCACACAGCTAACCCACATTTGGACAAAGACCTAAGGGTAATCCTAAAACCCAACAAACACTGGAAAGAGGAGCAGTAAAACAAAGGAGAAAACAAAAAAAGTATCTAATACAGAATAAACCCTCACAATCTAAATATTAATTCAAAATCTAATCCCCCAACCTAACAAACGTACTTCTTTTACCATGCATCTGGCTTTCCCATGTAACATCCTTTTTAAAATTATTGCCAATATACCATTAAGAAAATGATTTCACTTATTGTGACACTCTGTCACCATTAAGACTATGCTAGTGTTCAACAATTGTGATTGGTCCTTGCTCACCTCCGAAGCTAAAGTGACTTGCTTGCAATTTGTGCAGACTTTTGCAAGATTACCTTTACTTCTGCACTTTACACTGTATTTCTCCCAAGCTAGAAAAACCCTGAAATTACCTAAATATGTCAAACTACCACAACAAAACCTCTTGAAATTAGGTGGCTCATTTATGAGCTTTGTGAAGTAACCTTCCTGAGCTGCACTGCGTGACAGGGAAAGGGCAGGAATGTGCCGTATTTAGTGGAACACAGCAAGGAACTCACCAAGGGGCGACAAACAGGTCACACGGTATACTCGATTTTCAAATATAAATGTACAAAATCTTTATTTTATTTTTGTCATATTTTGTTCAACACACTTTTTTTGTCCAGAATATTTAATAACAAAATAAATTAATTGATCAATTCATAAAACATATACTGGTACATATACATCAATGAAAACACAATACAAACACCCCACACCGCCTCAGAACGTACACACACATACTACTCTTTCATCATTAATCATCATTTGGCGACAGCCTTCTTACGAACACACTTTCTGATGTTACCTTCAGTGGTCTCTGACTGAATCAAGGAAAGTATTGTTTCACCCACATGAGGCGTACATGGATTCCAAATTTACCCCCACTGTTTCGGGCACCTTCTTTTCACATAGACTGCTTTCTCTGCTAGCATACACCAGTCCATATCCTTCTTCCAGTCTCGGAACATGGGCAGCGGGGTAACTCCCCAGTGGCGAGCTATATTGCATATTGCGATTTGCCAACATAAGATTCAGGGTTACCCAGTTTTGATCTGCTTTTCCCGGTTTGTCTCTTCCCACACATTTAGGAGGCACCATTCAGGCAAAAGTGTAATCTCTTCTTCTACCACCCCAACAAGCATGACACTGTCGTCTGCCAGTAGTCCTGAATCTTTTGACATGTCCACATTATATGGTAAAACAATCCCACCCCCCCTACACACTCTACTACAGGTTGTGGCTGTCCTACAACCCATCTTCACAAGTGTTTCAGGCTTGAAAGCGCACTTGATTCGCTGTAATAAAGATGCCCAGATACCGGAATCCCTCCCTGGCCACCTGCACCTCACAGTCAACCAGAAGGTTCGGTCTCTGTCCACTAAGAACAAACACCACTGACTTAGCCCAGTTGATTATATATCCTGAGTACCTATGTAGTATATGTAGTATACATAGCAAAGATGCTTAGTATTCTCGCTATAGAGACTCTGAGGGATGCAACATAGAGAAGAATATTGTCAGTGTACAACAAGATCCTGTCCTCCCGGTCTTCCAACCAATATAGGCCGCGTATTATTGGATCTCTGCGGATCCATGCCGCCACTGCCTCGAGCATCAGCGCAAAGATTAGGGGGGACAAGGGTCATCCCTGTCTTGTCCCACACTGAAGCAGAAATACATAGGATTTTTCACCGTTTACCACTACCTGCACCTGCGGTGCTGTATACAAGAGGCTGAGCCAGAATAGCAATCTGGGTCCAAATCCCACACATTTGAGCACCGCAACCATATATGGCCATTCCACAGTGTCAAAGGCCTTCAGCGGGTCTAGGGATAGGACCTGAGCATCCTCTCAGATTCTGTGGACACGTCCCATGACACCATGAAGGCACCTGAGATTTAGGGCAGTGTATGCTCTGGCATAAATCCGGACTGGTCGGATGGAAAAGGGCCAGGAGCAGAGGGAGAAGCCGCTGAGCCAATAGCTTTGCAAGATTTTTGCTTCTGCATTCAACAACGAAATTGGCTGATATGACGTACATTGGTCCCTTGGCTTTCCCTCTTTATGTATTACAACTATTGTCCCCAATCTCTGATCTAATGGAAGTCTACCAATAGTTTTGCTCTCCTCAAACATTGTCAGTTAGTGGGGTGCAGTTACGTGTGCCGTGAGTTTGTATAGTTCTATTGGGATACCATTTGGCCCCAGTGCCTTGCCCGACTTATGGGCTCCAATAGCTTGAGGTATTTCAGCTTCAGTGAGGTCCTCCTCCAGCAGCCGGCATTCTTCTTCTGTCAAAACTGGGAGTGAGATGACTCTCATAAACTCTAGGGATTCCTGTTTTGAATATTCCGTACTTGCGGAGTAGACCTCCGCACAATGGTCTGCCAAGGCCTCAGCGATCTCTAACAGATTTCTGATCTCCTCCCCAGACCCATAGGTAATAGAAGGGACCCACCGGTTTACTCTCTGGTGCTGATCAAACCATGCCAGTAGTTTGCCAACTTTGTCGCCTGTTTTGTATGCACACTGTTGTGTATCAGTGATTTTGTTCCTGGCCTCCTCTGTGACGCAGTCTCTATTCTCTTGCTGTTTACGTTTTAATGTATGTTGTAAATCATCATCAAAGTTCCTTACTATTGAAGTTCTAAATCAAGGACTGTCGCTCTTTTCTCTTTTTTGTGCCCTGATATCAGCAAGAGGGCCACTCCTTACCACTGTCTTATATGCTTCCCATAATACCTGCAGCAATGTAACTGTATTATCGTTTTCCTGAAAGTAAAGGTTAGTGGCTTCCGCCAGACCCTTCCTTATTTCAGGTACCTTAATATACCAGGGATTTATGGCCACCTAGCTTGAGCACCGCGCTAAACCAACCTTATATCTTGCCCATATGGGAAAGTGGTATCCCCCTTGCAAAGTGTGTGACATCCAAAAAGTGGTGGAGGAGCATTGGGAGGGAAAACAAGAAGTCAATTTGTGATCTACTACCATGTGCTCCTGAGTGGAACGTGTACTCTGGTGTTGTGGGAGTTAGAGATCTCCAAATGTTTATCAGGACTAAAGCTAAGAGAAATTCTGCCAGTCGTGCTTGTGTGGGGTTTTGGGCCCTTGGTGGCTTATGGTCCAGAAAGTCACAGCCTGCCATATTCAAATCTCCTCCCAGATATAGACGCCCCACTGGAAGGCCCAATGCTTGTTTCCGGTCCAGTGAAGACATGGCTTGGCAGTTGGGTCTGGACTGTTCCCATGAGGCACAGTGTCAAGACTGATTTGCATATAGCTGTGTCTAAACTGGGGTGGCAAAGTGAGTTAAAGAACGATGATGGATTCAACCAAGATCCGTGACTGGGGGTGAGTGTCTGAAAAGTTTCAGCGCTCCTGCCATCATCTCCTTGTGTTTGCTTTGTTCGCCCTAAGTTGGCAGGGTATGCCCAGACGTGGGTCCCTTGCTCAATTTGCCACTGATTCATGCTAGCCTGGCTGATGAGGGCTGTTAGCCCGACACTGGTCCCAGGAGGTTTGCTTCCGTTCACGGGACAACATCGCTTGGAAGTTCAGTCTGGACTGTTCCCATGAGGCACAGAGTTTAAGACTGATTTGCTTATAGCTGTGTCTGAACTGGGGTGGCCAAGTGAGCTAAAGAACAATGATGGATTCAATCCAGATCTGTGACTGGGGGTGAGTGTCTGAAAAGTTTAACGCTCCATCCATCATCTCCTTGTGTTTGCCATTATTTGAGCCCCCAGGTCTGTCAGGGTCTTGTCTCTCAGCTTAGGCGGTATGTATACTGACAGGATATTTGTTACTTCACCTGCCCATACCCGAGATCACTGCATATCTACCCAGTCTGTCCGTCCATGTTTTTTCTATTATATGGGGTAGTCCATTCTTAAAAAGAATTCCAATCCCCGTGATCCAGATGTATATCCTGCATGTGCTTTCATTTTGTAACCCACGCGATTTAAAGCCTTACAGCTCTTTCCCATAGGTGGGTCTCCTGTAAATGAACAACATCCGGGGAGTGTCTCTTTATAAATTGGAGCGCTATGCCTTGCTTAACTTTACTCCCTAGCCTATTTACTTTCCAAGACATTAACTTAATTTCAGCCGGAACTTGTCTTGTCATGTTACCGCTGATCTGATTTTCTTTTTAGCAGTGTTTCGGGGCTTCGCTGGGTTTCTGCCCTCCAAATGCACCCTCGGGTGCCCAGAAAAGGACACAGTGTCTTGGTCATGTTGGAGATTACTATCCGCTCATTCCATTTAACATAGAAGACAGCACAACAAAGCCACTAAAAAAACTGAAACAACCCTCTCGCTACCCCTTCCCCTGCCACCCCCCACCCTGCAACCCTGCCAGATGGTGCACCAATTGCCCACCCCCAACTTAGCAGAGAGCCTATCGACCCTACCCAACTAACTACACATAGGGAATGTGTGCTTGTCCTTCAACTCTACCTTAATCTCTGGCCTTACAGTTAGTCTAGCCACCATTAATATGGATCTTCAAATTTCATCCGTTCTTAGGTGGTTAGTTTTCGCAGCTCATTCCTGCCCAGGCTTCTGACCAGGTTCTACATTGTATTTTTCCCTTCCCAGTATGACAGCTGGACAGTAATTCATTCAGGCCAAAGTTACTTCAACAGGAAATAATCCAATCAGTAAATGAAGATAAGTTGCTCTTGCCCACTTTTCCTCAGGATCAACTAACCTGGCTCTTGGTCTCTGATTTCATGGCACTGCACCTGTGTGTGCCTCTTCGGTTAGCCGTTCATTTGGGCCCATAAATGTTTTCTTTGTTCTTCCATGTCTCCAACTGCCCTCCAAACCCCTTAGCCAATCCCATCCCTCCTCCAATGTAACTAATAACCAAACCCTCCCCCCCGCATTCCACATGGAGGCGTATTAGGTAGAGCATGGAGTACTTCACCGTTTTATCTCTGACCGCCCTCTTCCCCTCGATGAAGCTGCGCCTTAGTCTTTGTGTCTTTAGGGTGAAATCCGTGAGGAAAATAATCTACAACTTCTGAAAAAGGACAAGAGTGGCCACCAGGGCAGTTTGTAGTATGACATCTTGATCTCATAAATTAAAGAGACATGCTATGATGGGTCTCGGTGGGGCCCCAGGTCTGGGGCGTGCTCCCGGGAAACAATGAGCTCTCTCTACTGAGAAAAACTTTGAGAGTTCCTTTGGTTGAAGCTGCCCCTGATTAAATTCCTCCACGAATAGGTCAGCTGCTGAGCCCTCAGCCCTCTCGGGAGCCTAAGGATTTGAACATTGTTATGTCTCGATCTCCCTTCTTGATCCTCGAGCCTGGCCTCCAGTTGGACATTACATTTTTGCATTTCTTTCATTTGAGCTTTGAGCATTGAGGTGTCTTGAAGCAGAGTTTTTGTGGAGTCTTCCACTGTTTGCACTCTTGCTCTCATATTATGTAGTCTGCATGGAGTAATGAAACTTCTATTATAATGGAGTCTATTCGAGTCTCCAGCGCCTTTTGTAACCCTCATATCGCCGCCATAATGTCATGTAGGGATAGTGTATCTTTGTTTGATGCTGCCTGAGCCTCCGGGGTAGGCGTTCATGATCTTGGGCTTCAGTTCCTTTCAGGAGAGTGAATCGGTCTAGTTTATTTGGTGGGTGCTCTTAGCGTTCTTCCCCCGGTCATTTTTCAGTTTGGGGTGAGCCGTTCTAGTATTATTTTCTTTTTGGTTCACTGGGTGAGCCCCTGATGCCTGCCAGGGGTTACTGGGGAGACCCCTGTGGCCTGTCAGGTTTTTACCCTGTTCCCCGACGTTCTGTCCTCTCCCACCTACCAGCCGGCAAGTGGTATGATTACAGACCAGTACCCCGAACTTACTTACGTGGACTTCCTTTGTTGCCCTCTCCCTGTTACCTCCGTTGTGGATTCATGCTTGCTCCTGAGCCCCGTTATTTATCAGTGTGAGAAGTTGGCCTGATATATGATGTTTCCAATTCTGGAACCACCTTGTATCAGTCCAAACAACCCTTATGGTGTCTGGTTGTAAGTCAACCTTATTAGACAAGCTATCCTAGGGGTAGCATGGACTAAGCAGCCTAAAGGCTTAACTTAAGAGGTCGTGTTAAGCGAGCTGTTTTACCACATACAATCCTGTAATATCAAATGAAAGGACACCACACAAGTATATATTATAAAAATATATGTATTTATTACTAAAAACAATCCCCAGTATTCTTTATGAACAAAGGGGCACAAGCGTTAAATCAAAAGCACAGTATAACATGCAAAGTTGCACAATTTTGGATGAGGCCTAGGGGCCACTCAAACCATATACTAAAAAAATGGTATAAGAGATACCAATCGATCAGTGGTTAGGCCTAGGGCCTAGGGAATTGCTGGGAGAAGTCAGGACTAGCAATGCTGAAGTCGGGAAAAGCCCGCGGGATTCGGGTGCAGCACGTAAAGTGCGGCTTGCATCAATGTAAAGTCAATGGTGCGTAAAAGTTACAAAGTTAGAGATTAAGGACACTTCCGCTGAACCTAGAGAAACAAAACTTAAGACACAGACCCTAGAGGTGTGTACCAGTGTGGGAACACCGGCGTTGCAATGTTACCTCACCCACAGGAAGTGGGTGCACAGGGTCAAATTTGAGTCGGGTTTCGTCACGCAGGTTCTTGGTGCTTGGAGCTGAAAGGGCTGCAGGCGAGGTGAAAGAGAAGTGTCCGGTGGAGTCCAAGGGTGGACTCAAGTCGAAAAGTACCTGAAAGCAGAGGGGACAGAGTCTGGGTCACTCAGCAGTGACCAGGGTGGAACCAGGATGGAACCAGGCAATGTCGGGCGCAATCAGGTGGTTGTTGAGGAGCTCCTCTCCGCTGCCACGTGGGCTCTGGGGCATCTGCGACGTCCCACGTAGGCTCTCACCGTCGGCGCTGTCGGCTTCAGGATTGGAGCAAACAACACTTGGCAAGAGCAATCCACGCGAAACCGGGAGATTGCTTCTCACTCGAACCAGGAGGGTCAGAGTGGGGGCTCCTTTTCAGGGGAGCTGGTGCAAATCTGGAGCAACCAGAATCGCAAGTCGAATTTCAAGTTTCGTCGGTACAGGGGCCACAAGCCGGCTGGCAAGTGACCGGACCAGCGCGTTGAGCCAAATGGAGCAGAAGGGCCCCACGCAGCACTCGTCAAGTGTGGAGGGCTGAACTTCGGTGCAAGAGTGGCTCAGGGTTGGGGCTTCTCAAACCCCGGTGTACAGCTTCGAGGGTCACTCGTGGGCTGCACGGTCAGCATCTCGTGGTCAATTCAAGATGGCGTGCCCCACGCTTCTGGTCGCCTCCACGGGTCTCAGCTCTGCAGGGACTGTGGATCGGGCTGTTAGAAGGCAGGCAAGCTTGATCTCGTCGATCTCTGTTGCTCGAGTTCCGGCGGGAACTGCAACAAAGCAGATGTCGAAGGCTGGATGGTGCCTGTTTGCACAGGGTGGTCACTCCTTGACCACAGGGGAGATTCTTCAGTCTTCTACGTTGAGTAGGATGTCGAAGGGTCCAGAGTTTCATTTCTTATGTTTCATCAGGATAATCTGAAGTGCATTGGCACTGCTCCCACTCTTATTCGAATCTGGGGGGCTGGATTACCTGCTAGGTCCCCTCCTATGGGTGGGACCCAGGAAGTGGGTGGATACACCCCCTTCCTTTGATCCTGGCCGCGCTGGGACGGGGCTGGAGTGCCCCAGAACCGGTTTGGCCGGATTATGCAAGGGGAAGCCTTGTGCTCCCCATGCAGTGTCTGGTTTCTTTCAAACCTCCCTGCTACAATCCACTATCTCCTGTCTGAGGGGGTGTAACACCGCCCTGCGACAGGAAACCCTTTGTCCAGGCCCCCTTGGCTGAGTTTCGGTCAGCTGCAGGGGGTCAGACCTATGTCTGTGGCAGACGCATCCATTTTGTGGATGTGAGGCTCTTTTAAAATTAACTGCATTTCAGCAAAGTAACATGTCTTCTCCCTCTAGAGGGGTGGAATGCTATCCCCGTCGCCAGAACTGGCGAGGGGATAGTATTCCAAATCGTATGACACCTTACACGACATGTTTTGATAAAGCCAAACCAAAGTTGCTATATAACCGCGAGGATTATAATGCACTTAATAGTATATGGTATGGCATTATCCTGAAACAGCTTAGGGAGTTGTTCCCGACAGCTGCAGACAGGCTCAGCTCATGCTAGAGCTCCATCTCACATTAAACCATGCACTCTGCCTCCAGGATTAATGAGGCCTTCCATAGGAGTGGCTCACAGGTTTATATGTGTCCAGATATAGGTTTAGATATAGGTATACTATACCTAAGCAAGGGGTGATTACACCACCTTGCCCCAGCTGAGTGATCAGCCAGTTGTGTCAATTTAAGAACCAGCCAGGGGTGGCAAAAGATATGCTGCAGCCCCTGGTAGGCTTGGTGGCACCTATGCCCTGGGCACCTATAGTGCATTATACAGGGGCTGACAAGGAGTCCACTCCCAATTGTGGTATGTACCTAGGGTACATGGAATCCATTTTACAGAGAGAGCAGATGGTCTGGGGCCCTGATTAGCAGGGAACCAGGCCAACTAAGTCGAAAACCAGCTAAACACAAGGCAAAAAATCTGGGGTAACCATAGTCAGGTAGCCACCTTCCTACATAACCCCCCCCCAAATGAAAGGAGATAAGGCTATCCATGGCCAGGTAAGCCTATATTGCCTGAGTGGCCATATAAGGAAGTACCTGCACTAGCATGGGTACCCCCTGTCTCATAGTCCACTAAGCAGTCCCTCACCCTTGGGGTATTAGAGGGTCTCCACCATAGGGAATCACTACTGTGGGTGTGTTTATGCAAAGTTAAAGGCTGGTTTGGATATGGAGTATTGAAGTGAGGCTCCACTAATTTAGGGCTCAGCTTCCTCCAATTATCTTCCACCATGCGTGCCTTTCTTTCTTCAACTGAGTTGCACTGTGCTCTCAGGGTCAACCTCTGGCTACCTAAAGCTGGAGGCTGGGTCCCTCTGTTTGGCTTGCTGGAGGGACAGTTCAGGTTTGGGCCCTTGGGGTCCCAGGTTTGGCTGTGCCCAACAGAATCCATCTGTGGGAGGTCCCTAACTATTTTTAAGGGGGCTCCCTCAGGAGTTTTTAAAGTTTTCACCTTACTAGGGCTACTAGTTTTGGTGCCCCTAATCTGTTGATGGGGGTGCTTTATTTGAAAGGGGGCCCTCTGGGTCTCACTGTCCTTCTTGTCCTCTGCAGCCCTGGGCTGACTAAGGCAAGGTAGAGAGGGGCAGGTTACCTGCTCCAGACAGGGTCCCACCTGAGAAGGGTCCACTGACATCAGAGGCTCTGTCAGGCTAGGCCCAACCACCTCTGGGGCAGTTCCTTCATCAGGGGTAAGATCAGTTCCCTGAGGAGGCTGATCCTTTCCTAGAGTCTGGTGAGGGGGAGATTTATCGTCCTCCTCTGTGCTCTCAGTTTGTGTGGAGCTATCCATCATTTCAGGTTTCACAACACACATATCAGTTTGAGTTTGGGCTGTGGCCATCACAGCCCCACCAACCTTTTCAGGAGGGGACTCAGTTTGGGTTTCTGCTGTTATCATAACAGCTTTGCTATTCTTTTCAGGAAGAGCTTCTGCTAAAGATGGGGCAGAGAGTTGCTCAGCCCTACCAACCTTTTTAGGAAGGACATCTTGAATTGGGGCTGTAGCCATTACAGCCCCACTAACCTTTCCACTGGAATTTGCCATTCTAGAATGGGTTTCTTGTTCAACCTCAGCCCAGGCTGAGATTTCCAAATCATTACCAAGTAGGCAGTCTACAGGCAAGTTCGATGACACTGCCACTCTCTTTGGGCCAGTGACACCTCCCCAGCTGAGACTTACTACTGCCATGGGATGATTTGTTTGGATTCCATCAATCAATTACCTGGTATGTGGCACCTGGTAAAAGTTGCTTAGAGGGGACTATACAGTCAGCCACCATGGTGATGCTAGCCCCTGTGTCTCTAAAGGCTTCAACTTTCAAACCATTGATGATGGGTTCTTGTCTATATTTGCTCAAAGTATTTGGCAATCAGAGAAGTTGGCAAACCCCATGCCAGTCTCATAAACAAGATTATTGGGTGATGGGGACCTGGATAGGCCAGGGTCCACCTGAGATCCATAAGTAAACCCACCCAGATTCCTGGGTGTGCTCCCACTTCCTGGGGGATTACTGCTGACAGTAACAGGAGGTGTTGGAACTGGCTTTGGAGGTATATTTTCTTTATTGCCATTATTGGGACAACAGTTGTCTGTTTTGTAATGCCCAACCTGTTTACAGACATGACAATAAGGCTTTCTCTGAGTTGAAGAAGTGTCTTGGGTCCCACCCCCATTCTTGGAGTTTTGGGGCCCTGGGGAAGTCTTTTCCTTACTTTTATCCTCACCCTTTTCTTGAGGCTTGGTAGACTCCTTCTTCTGGTTACTGTCCTGATTCTTAGGCCTAATCCTGGGTCTGACCCATTTATCTGCCCTCTTTCCCAATTCTTGGGGAGAGGTCAAATCTGAGTCCACCAGGTGCTGGTGTAAGAGCTGGTTCTGACAATTACTTAGGATCTGCTCCCTCATAATCAAATTATACAATCCTGTGAAGTCATGCACTTTGCTGCCATGTAGCCAACCCTCCAGAGCCTTACTAGCACAATCTACAAAATCAGTCCAGTCTTGTGTCTGTGTCTTCTGGGTGTCTCTGAACTTCAACCTGTACTGTTCAGTGGTTAAGCCAAACCCATCTATTAGGACACTCCTCAGGACCCTGTAATTGTTTGCATCCTCATGTCTAACAGTGGGGAGCTTATCTCTCCCTTTCTCTGAAAAGGAGTACCATAATATTGCTGCCCACTGTTCCTCAGGAACCTGCTGTACCATGCAGGCTCTCTCAAGAGCAGTTATCCACTTGTGGATGTCATCCCCTTCCTTGTAGGGGGGCACACTCTTTGTCAGGTTTCTACTATCATAGGACCTGGGTTTTTCTCTAGGAAAATTGCTGCCACCAGTGGCATCTAAGCCACACATTTTCTGTTCTCTTGCCAAGGCAAGTCTAGCTTGAGCCAGGGCTACCTCCTCCCTCTCTATTTGGAGTTTGACAGCTCTCATCCTGGCCTTATGCTCTATCTTTTGTGAGGCAGTCATGCCTCTCTGAGATTCTCTGGAGGCACTAGAAATATGAGAGTCCCCTGATGGAGATCTCACTCTTCTGTTGCCTGGGAGAATGCTCTGGTGGGACCTGGGGAGGTGCTGGCCCTCTCCATTTCCCAGTAGGTTTAAGTTGGCCTGGTTAAGCCTGGCAACTACAACCTGGTTAACCCCTTGATCCTGATCTTCAGGTTCATCTAAGTCTGAACCATCCTCCTCCTCTTCCTCCTCTTCTTCTTCCTCCTCTGGAGTGGTATCAGTTACAGGGGGGTTCACTCCATCTCCTGACTCTAAGGGAACTGCATTCGCCTTTTCTAAGTCATCCTCTTCTAGAATGGCTATCAGGGAAGGACTGGTGGGACTTCTGCCCCTTTTTAACCCTCTGGAGATGCACAAGGCAACCAAGTCTTTGTGGGTTAGCTTGTCATAGCTGGAAGTTGCCTTGGTAAGGTCAACTGTCACAGAACCAGACCCTGAGGCCTTTCCTGTGTCAGACATGACTCTAGTGTGGTGTAAGTGATGCACCTACCTACACTAAGTGTTTGCCTACTGTACCTTACTAGTGAGTTGTAGTCAGGGTGTGCTAATCCCTTTAATCTACAACTACTAAGTTCAGTAGAACTTAAATATGCTAAGCTTTTGATTTATATGTACCTAGAGGTACTTGATGTGATCTTTCAATTTGATAAAAAGATTGCAATGGTAAAACAACAGCAAGCTCAAATCCGCACCGCTGCTCACCAATGTGAGAAGTTGACCTGATATATGATGTTTCCAATTCTGGAACCACCTTGTATCAGTCCAAACAACCCTTATGGTGTCTGGTTGTAAGTCAACCTTATTAGACAAGTTATCCTAGGGGTAGCATGGACTAAGCAGCCTAAAGGCTTAACTTAAGAGGTCGTGTTAAGCGAGCTGTTTTACCACATACAATCCTGTAATATCAAATGAAAGGACACCACACAAGTATATATTATAAAAATATATGTATTTATTACTAAAAACAATCCCCAGTATTCTTTATGAACAAAGGGGCACAAGCGTTAAATCAAAAGCACAGTATAACATACAAAGTTGCACAATTTTGGATGAGGCCTAGGGGCCACTCAAACCATATACTAAAAAAATGGTATAAGAGATACCAATCGATCAGTGGTTAGGCCTAGGGCCTAGGGAATCGCTGGGAGCAGTCAGGACTAGCAATGCTGAAGTCGGGAAAAGCCCACGGGATTCGGGTGCAGCACGTAAAGTGCGGCTTGCATCAATGTAAAGTCAATGGTGCGTAAAAGTTACAAAGTTAGAGATTAAGGACACTTCCGCTGAACCTAGAGGAACAAAACTTAAGACACAGACCCTAGAGGTGTGTACCAGTGTGGGAACACCGGCGTTGCAATGTTACCTCACCCACAGGAAGTGGGTGCACAGGGTCAAAGTTGAGTCGGGTTTCGTCACGCAGGTTCTTGGTGCTTGGAGCTGAAAGGGCTGCAGGCGAGGTGAAAGAGAAGTGTCCGGTGGAGTCCAAGGGTGGACTCAAGTCGAAAAGTACCTGAAAGCAGAGGGGACAGAGTCTGGGTCACTCAGCAGTGACCAGGGTGGAACCAGGATGGAACCAGGCAATGTCGGGCGCAATCAGGTGGTTGTCGAGGAGCTCCTCTCCGCTGCCACGTGGGCTCTGGGCCATCTGCGACGTCCAGGAGCGGGTCACGATCTGTCCCACGTAGGCTCTCACCGTCGGTGCTGTCGGCTTCAGGATTGGAGCAAACAACACTTGGCAAGAGCAATCCACGCGAAACCGGGAGATTGCTTCTCACTCGAACCAGGAGGGTCAGAGTGGGGGCTCCTTTTCAGGGGAGCTGGTGCAAATCTGGAGCAACCAGAATCGCAAGTCGAATTTCAAGTTTCGTCGGTACAGGGGCCACAAGCCGGCTGGCAAGTGACCGGACCAACGCGTTGAGCCAAATGGAGCAGAAGGGCCCCACGCAGCACTCGTCGAGTGTGGAGGGCTGAACTTCGGTGCAAGAGTGGCTCAGGGTTGGGGCTTCTCAAACCCTGGTGTACAGCTTCGAGGGTCACTCGTGGGCTGCACGGTCAGCGTCTCGTGGTCAATTCAAGATGGCGTGCCCCACGCTTCCGGTCGCCTCCACGGGTCTCAGCTCTGCAGGGACTGTGGATCAGGCTGTTGGAAGGCAGGCAAGCTTGATCTCGTCGATCTCTGTCGCTTGAGTTCCGGCGGGAACTGCAACAAAGCAGACATTGAAGGCTGGATGGTGCCTGTTTGCACAGGGTGGTCACTCCTTGACCACAAGGGAGATTCTTCAGTCTTCTACGTTGAGTAGGATGTCGAAGGGTCCAGAGTTTCATTTCTTATGTTTCATCAGGATAATCTGAAGTGCGTTGGCACTGCTCCCACTCTTATTCGAATCTGGGGGGCTGGATTACCTGCTAGGTCCCCTCCTATGGGTGGGACCCAGGAAGTGGGTGGATACACCCCCTTCCTTTGATCCTGGCCGCGCTGGAATGGGGGCTGGAGTGCCCCAGAACCGGTTTGGCCGGATTATGCAAGGGGCAGCCTTGTGCTCCCCATGCAGTGTCTGGTTTCTTTCAAACCTCCCTGCTACAATCCACTATCTCCTGTCTGAGGGGGTGTAACACCGCCCTGCGACAGGAAACCCTTTGTCCAGGCCCCCTTGGCTGAGTTTCGGTCAGCTGCAGGGGGTCAGACCTGTGTCTGTGGCAGAAGCATCCATTTTGTGGATGTGAGGCTCTTTTAAAATTAACCGCATTTCAGCAAAGTAACATGTCTTCTCCCTCTAGAGGGGTGGAATGCTATCCCCGTCGCCAGAACTGGCGAGGGGATAGTATTCCAAATCGTATGACACCTTACACGACATGTTTTGATAAAGCCAAACCAAAGTTGCTATATAACCGCGAGGATTATAATGCACTTAATAGTATATGGTATGGCATTATCCTGAAACAGCTTAGGGAGTTGTTCCCGACAGCTGCAGACAGGCTCAGCTCATGCTAGAGCTCCATCTCACATTAAACCACGCACTCTGCCTCCAGGATTGATGAGGCCTTCCATAGGAGTGGCTCACAGGTTTATATGTGTCCAGATATAGGTTTAGATATAGGTATACTTAAGCAAGGGGTGATTACACCACCTTGCCCCAGCTGAGTGATCAGCCAGTTGTGTCAATTTAAGAACCAGCCAGGGGTGGCAAAAGATATGCTGCAGCCCCTGGTAGGCTTGGTGGCACCTATGCCCTGGGCACCTCTAGTGCATTATACAGGGGCTGACAAGGAGTCCACTCCCAATTGTGGTATGTACCTAGGGTACATGGAATCCATTTTACAGAGAGAGCAGATGGTCTGGGGCCCTGATTAGCAGGGAACCAGGCCAACTAAGTCGAAAACCAGCTAAACACAAGGCAAAAAATCTGGGGTAACCATAGTCAGGTAGCCACCTTCCTACAATCAGAGATTTCCCACTTAACCCCCAGGGGTTTGCGCCACTCTTAATATTCAATCTTTGTTACACTCCCAGGCCTGGTGTGTCTGTGTGCAGTGTTCCTACTGCAGGTGTGCTTCCTATGCAGCCCAAACAGCTTCCGCCTCAGGAGTCAGTTGACTGTTTTCACATAGCTTTGCTTGCTTTCTGCACTTAGTCGCAAACCCAGGCTACTTCGTCTCCTGATCCTCCAGCCCATGTGGTCAGCTGTTTATTGCTCTCCTTCCCTCACATACAGTCTCGATTGGGCGAATATTGCCTTCCCAGTGATCGTGGTCGCTGCCTCCCTTTCCCCGACAGGCCTCACTTTAGTCTCCTCACTGTAGCTGATCTGCTGGAGAAGGGCCACCGCGCCCCTCCTGCCTCCACCATTTCACTGTGCAGTCGCCATGTGTTAGTAAGCTCCTATGTTGGCCTCTGGGTATCATCCAGTGTCTCCTCCACCCTCGTCCATCCTACCCAAGCCTCGGGCGGCTGATGGGAGAGGCGTCTCTCGGTCTGGCAAGGCTTCGGCCATGCCCAGACTGGGCCCCAACAATGCCAGCGCACAGAGCCCAGTGTGCTCAGGAGGTCAGTCTTTTGTCCCCTCCAGTGACCTGGACAGTGGCGCCGCTTGCTCCTTAGCGAATGTTTCAGCACAATTATGCTGGTGCTCCCTGGGGTGTTCTCCCCCTGCTGTTACTCAACGGGCGGTGCTCCGTTGCTTCGACCAGGCCGCAGAACAGAAATGTCTGTGCTCCCACCTCGGATCTTCAAACTGGGCACTCCGATGGCGCTTCAAATCCTTTGCCTCCTCTGTCCACGGAACGGATTCTTTACGAATTTGCGAGGGATTTAGAGAAAAGAGTTACGGAGCCACTCTAAGAAGCGGTCATCTTAATGTGCGGCAAACCAATCCCCCATAAAGCATTGTTTTTGTGTAGGAAGTGGCTCCTTCCTGCACAAAAACAATCTTGGGGGTGTTTTGCTCTTTCTATGTGTCCTTGGAAAGGTGTAAGATTTTGACAGATCCCGAGGTTTACAAGTTTTTATAAATCTGTGGATGCATCAAAATCCATTGGGGTTGCATGGGAACAGCCACAAAATGCACATGGGACATCTTCCTAGGGCAGAGTAATGCAACATAGTGATTTATGCTGCATTGCTCTAAATTTATGAAGAGACTCAGAGCCACACAAAATAGCGTTGTTTGGGTTCAATAATCTGTCTTAAGGTGTGCATTGCTCTTGCCCCATGCTGCTTCATGCAAGAGCATTGCAAACAGCTTCATAAATAGACTCCTAGATTTATTTTTATCTACTTCTTTGTCTCACTGACCATGTTTTTCTTGTATTTGCCAATTCGACATTTTTTGTTTATTGCATTATTGTCAGGACCACTGGCTGCTCCACTCTTTGGGCAAACTATTAAAATGTATCCACATCGTTGGCTAAATCAATAACAACATTTAGTATGAGCTCAGTGCTTACCCATAACATTTCCTGCATTTTTTACTGTCTGTTTTCAGATCATAATTTTACATGCAAAGTCACAGGTTATAGGCAGAGCCACTGGAATTATGGATCATGCGGATGTGGCAATTTTCCCATTATTATAGATTTGCAGCATTTTTTACATAATCTATCACCTGCTGCATAATATGCAGATTTTAACAAAAACTAATTTTGTTTCTAGCAGAAACAATTCAAAAGTTACTAAAAACGCAGTGACACGTATTGTAGCTTAGTTGAAGGCCCTTTGCAAAGGCTGACTGATCACCTTTCTGTTGCTTATTGTGATATTTGTGGGTTAAAACAATGGCTAGGCAGTGTTAGTTAGGCAAAATAATAAAGTAATACTGTCACAAAATGTGCCACGTCACGCTGCATTATTTGCCTTTTTGCTAAATTTGTTGCTACTGTTCTCATAGGGTAGGATTTTATGCCAAATCATTCATAATGACACAATTGTGAGAATCATGTAATTTTTGGTAATTGTGTATTAAAAGAGTAGCCCAAAATTGCCGAACTTACTTGGCCCCTGGCATTATTATCAGGGGAATGGAGGCATGCGGCCTCACTCCCCAGGCCAGGGTCCAGGGAAAATGTCATGGGAGGGCATAGGGCCCCCTCCCCGGGATGACTTTGGCCCCAGGGACCACAGGCCCTGAAGCCCTGCAGATCAAAAGGTGGGTAACCAGGTGCCCACCCAGGACACCCACCATCATCTTGTTGAGGGGGCGGCGGAGACCAAGGCCCCCTGGCCCCAACCAGGTCACCACATACAGTGGGAGACGGCATTGATCCCACCTGCAGGGAGCAGCTACTAATATTGCTCTCTGTGGGCGGGAGCAATGTTGTGATCTTGCTCCCAGCATGTGGAAGCAATTTTTAAGCCCTGCCTACTGGGATCAGATTTGTGTTTGCTCCTGCTTGGTGGGAGTCTTGAAAATTCTCCTGCCAAGGGAGAGCAAACACTAGGTTCCCTATCCACACCACTGCAGGCAGAGAAACCACTACGTCCTGCGGGTTGGTTCCCCAGGGCATAGCATCTAAACCAGCCCCGGGGATGGTGTCCCCGGTACCATTAATGTCTCAGGAAAGGGGGCTGCTTGACCATCGCCTCCTTAAAGGAATCTGCCCTAGGGGTGGACTCCCTAGGGCATTGAGAGGCTTATTAGCGGGTTGCAGGGGGGGCATGTGCCCCCCTCTCAAGTTTGAAATTTCTGGCCCTAAGGGAAGGCTCCCTGGGGCATTTAAAGGCTCTGGGAGGGGGCCACACAGCCCCCATCCCCATTTATCAAATTTGTAGCAGGTGGCTGCATGACAAGTTCAGGACTGCATGGGACCATCTTCCTTGACAGACGCGATCAATGGGCGTGTTTTAAGTACACTCCACTTAAAACAAAGCCACCATGATTTTGTGATCATGCATAGTTACATGCCCAAAGTTATTTTCCTGAGGCACTGTGGACAATAGAAATACCAGCATACCAAGTGATGCAAAACATAGATGCGCTTTCACATGCTATTATTACATAATAACACTTCTATCACCAGCATACCAAGTGCTGCAGATATGGATGCGCATGCACGTGCTATTATCACAGCATAATGCTTCTATCATGATCATGCATTCATGTGCTGTTTTTCATTAGAGCGCTTGCTGGGTATGTTTCTGGCACTTCCTTGTCTTTGTGTTATGTATAGGTTCGTGCACAGTTATGCTCATATAGTGCTTCCTAGTTTATGTTGTCTTCCCATACTCATCTTCTATGCCAACCTCTCCCATGTTCCTCCTTCCCTCCCTCAGGGCCCAGCTGTGTCCGTGGTGTAAACTGTGCAGTCTGTCCAGGAGAGTGCTCTGAATAGGGTAACTTGGTTCTTTGTCTGAAGGTGCCCAGCTTGCATCGGAGTGCCCATGACACAATCAGAATGCTCTATTTTTAAACTGGTGCTCCAGCACAACTCTCGCGAGCCTCTCATGGATCCAGCCACTCAGATATACAAATAAGTTTAAACCTAATTTCTCACAAACTTCTGCGCGGATTTACACCAAATGACAAAAAGCACAGTCTGTAGACCAAGATCCAACATTCTTCCAAATTTGGTGTAATTCTGTTCAGCAGTTTTTGTTGTAGCAGTTCTTAAAGAAGTTGATGTGAAATGCATGGAATTTCGTGTTTTGAGACCCCCTTTTTTTCTCAGCACCCACTTGACAGATCGCCATGAAACTTTCCATGTGCAAACTAGCCAAAAAAGAACACTTCATTTTGAAAGTCTTGTGGAGATTCTTCAAACGGTGCTAAAGTTATTAGCAACACAACAAATGGATTCCCTATTATTTGTGTTATTTTAGGCTTGACGAAATACTAATATCCTAGGCCATTATGGAGATTACGTGATTTTTACAGGTTGTGATAGCAGAATCTAGAGTTGGTAAGATGGCAGCAGTTTTATAATTCCCTCATTGAGCAGTTCATGCGACGGTTTTTGATCGCCATGTTGGACAAACAGAATACACCTAAACACCTCGATTAGGCATCACTCTGTTGCATATTTAGGGGTACAGATTAGGTAATAGCCAACACATGATTCTGTGATTTGTCTGACGTTTACTTCACATACGTTTTTTTAGTGATTGATAGTAGAATTTAGATATAACAAGATGGCCGCTGTTTTGAATTCCCACATTGAGCAGCGTATGCAACTCTTTTTTGGTCACCATGTTGTGTAAACTGGATACACTTAGGAACATTGATTAGGCAGCATTTATTACTTTGATACATTTCTGGGGTACAGATGCGGTAATAGACAACACACGTTTTGTTGTTTTGATTGATGGTAAGTTTGTATATTTTTTTTAGTGATTGGTAGTTGACTAGCAGGGACAGGTTTGAGTATTTAAATCTGACACAACATGGCGCCTGGTTACCACGCCGGTACACACGCACAATTGGAATACTCTCCTGATGTAGGTTACTGTCTGAACATGCTGTTCTGTTTGATGGAGGTTTGAAATGCAGATATAACTATGCTCATGTACTGTGAATAGTGTAGCACAAGGTTACAGAATGAGCACGCTGTGTTATTCCCTGATGCAGGCAGATTTTCACTGCCTGTTGGTTTCTGATTTAGGCCACAGACATCCTGCCACTGGAGCTTACTATACTCAAGAGGAAAACGTTACATATACAATATTGGTGAGAATTTTGACGTGTTTTTACGATGTGTATTTGGATTCAACAGAGTGATGTTTCGCTGAGGATTTATTTATTTATTTATATATTCTTCATAAACAGATTCACTGAAGAACTTGATTATTCATTTATAATGATATAGTGTTAGAATATGATATTTGGAGAACAGGTGAGCAGGTGTGATGGCTTCCTGGCACTAGGTCTGATCTACGGGTTATAAGGTAGCACTACTGTGAATCAATACAATAGGGAATGCCTACCTCCTTTTAACAAATTAATACATATTGTTTTTGGTCGCATGAGATTCCAACGCACAAATCACTGTTGGAATGTCGACCATCATTGAGTGTATTTTGGGACCTAAACATATATCTATGATTTTTACTTAATTCTGTGAGTGCATAGGTCCTGAAAGAGAAATAAATATATAAATGGGCACGCTATCTAACAAACTAAATATACTAGAGGTCTAATTTGCAAACGTGTCATACAATGAACCATTGCGGTTTTTCACGCAGAGATCTTTATAACAAGCACTTGGGTTTTTTAGGTGTTGGGGTCACAGGTCCATGTATTTAATGATCAGCTGATCGTTCATATTTATCTTGTAGCCCTGATGAAGTCAGAGATTGATGAACCTAATGACGAAACACTTGTTGGCTACTTGAGTACCAGAGTAACTACGAAGTGTATGAAGAACAACTAATGAAATGTGAAGAAGTGAGAAAGTAAAAAAGATAAAAAACAAAGAACAAAGAAATATTTTTGTACTCATATCTTCCAGCTTTGAACATTTGGTTGCTATGGGGTTGCATATATATATCTATATATATATGAACAAGGCCACTGTGTCGGCTGAAATGCGTCATAGCTGACGTACTTTTGAATTAAAGAAAAAGAAAAAAACGATTGCAACTATTGTTGGCTCCATCTGTCTTATCAAGCATATATATATATATATATATATATATATATCAAAAAGCAAAAATCCTCAATGAAGAAGACGCCGTGCACCACTTTAAAGATGGTTTAAGTGCTTTATTTTCAGTAGGTTTTCTCTCACCCTACGCGTTTCGGACTTTCCAATCCCTGGTCACGGTATACAAACAATAGTCCCTTGTTTGTTTTTCAATTTTATACACAACCTCCCACCTGGCCAGTTACGATGCATTATGGGTGTTGTAGGCATATTGCAGTTTTACTTTTATCAAACAATTCCCAAATTCTTCGGATTATTCGTAGTGTTTCACAGGCTCGTGGGGGCAACATTTCTCACGCACTTGAAATAAATTCATGCATTTATGAAGAAATTTATATGAGAGACAAAACATTATTGCTTGATAAATGTCTCATATTAAGGTTGAGTAAAGGCTGAGTGCCATATTCAAAGAAATGCCCCAACATCACGTTATCCTTCAGATCCTAGATCTTTGGAAACGCAAATTTTTCTAAATTCTGCTTATCTACCACATTCACTTTTCTTTATACATACTGAATACATTGTTTAGGGTTCAAAAAATTAGTCAAATTTAACCAAAAAGTTTTTACCAAAAAGTCTTTTGCTTGCATTGTCCTATATCAAAACAGTTTTTCAATTTAGAGATGTACATACATCTCATTGTCCCCATTTAATCCCACGGGGCTCTTGGTTTTGAATTTAATTATCAGTTTAGATTCAAGACGTCGCAGTCTTGTGATTCGATCCCCACCTCTTTCTTCCTCCTTTATCAGAGCAATGCCAGAATAGGTTATATCCTTCCATGTTTTGCCAGGGTGTGTTTTCAGATGCTTGGCAATTGCGTAATTGTAATCATTGTTTGTTATTGTGCGAATATGTTCTAAAATTCGCTTCTTTAATGCACATGTTGTTGATCCGATGTTTTTTTTACCACAAAAACACTGTAGTTGGTACACAACGAATTGAGAGTCACACGTGATTTTGTTTCTTATTTCAAATCTTCGGCCTTTTGGATCCATTAGGAACTTCAGATTTTTACCAATTTTGCATGCCTTCCATGTTTGGCATTTTGAAAATCCCAACGGTTTTCTTTCCATCCAGGTTAACGGCTTGTTTGACTGAAAGTGGCTGTTTACAACTATATCTTTTACGGACGGAGCTTTTCTAAATGATATTTGAGGTCTATCTCCTATCAATGGTCCGATGTCGGTATCTTTCTTAAGCACACTCCAGTATTTTGTTAGGATCTGTCTTATTTTAAAGCTCTCCTTGGAATAAGTCAAAATCATCCGTGGTTTTTCATCATCACTTGGACTTTCTTTCAATTGCGGAATCAAAGTCTCTGTTCTTGTTTTATTTCTTGCTCCTTGTTCACCTTGTCTGATGTCGGTGTGTTTATATCCACGATCACCAAAGCGTTTTCTTGTTTCATCAAACTTAGATTCCATTTCAACCTCCTCCGAACAGTTTCGTTTCATTCGGAGAAATTCTCCATAAGGAATGCTGCGTTTCAATGACAGAGGGTGAAAGCTCGTACCAAAAAGAACACTGTTGGTGGAGGTCTTTTTTCTAAAGACTGTCGTTTCCAATTTGTTTTCTTTAATATAGATCTTAGTATCCAGGAAATCAATCTCTTTCTTCTGAATATTATAGGTGAATTTCAGACCTATTGTATTCTGGATAAGGGCTTCAATGTAATCCACTAATTTTTGCCTAGGACCTTTCCAGAGGACAAAGAGATCGTCAATGAATCTCAACCAGAGTACCACATCCGTGGTATACTCTTCATATTGTTCTCCCCAAGCTATGGTCTTCTCCCACCATCCCATGGTGAGATTCGCATAGCTTGGGGAGAATGACACTCCCATCGCACATCCACATACTTGGGCATAAAAATTCTTATTGAAAAGGAAAATGTTGTTAGTAAGGCAAAATGTTATCATTTCAATTAGCATCTTTGTATGCCTTATCTCTGAGATTGGACGCTGTTGTAGAAAATATGTTATTGCCTGTAGTCCAATGTCATGTTGGATTGACGTATACAACGATACGACATCTATGGTTACAAGCCAATATTCCTCATGCCAGTGGGTGTTCATGATGTTGCGAAGAAAATCTCCAGTATCTTTTATAAAAGAACTTAAGGAGGGGACAATTGGTGCCAAAAAGTAGTCAACATAAGAGGCTAAGTTTTCACACAAAGAACCACAACTTGAAATAATAGGTCTTACCGGTGGATTGTTCAATGTCTTGTGAATCTTCGGCAAGAAGTACATTGTGGGTATCGTAGGGTGTAATACTGTTAAAAATTCTTTTTCTTCCTTGTTTAGTAAGCCTTCTTCATGCCACTCATTAATTTTCTTGTGTAATGTCAACATCATTTCAAAACCAGGATATTTTGGAAGTAATTTGTAATTATTAGGATCCGTTAGCTGCCTCTCCGCTTCCTTGACATAGTCTGTTTTGTTTTGAATAACAATATTTCCCCCCTTATCTGCTGATTTAATTTCAATAAGGGGGTTTAGTCGCAAAGATGTCAATGCTTCTCGTTCTTGTTTACTTGTGTTCTCTTTTTTGGTTGTCACATTCGTCATTGATTCTAATTCTGCAATTACCAGATCATGATATGCATCAATTCGGTTTCCAGGATATATATGGGGCAGAATTTGGATTTTTTCTTAAAGTTCGTTTTTGAATGTGATGCTAGCTGGATTCCCATATCGGTGAATATTTGTGTATTTGTCATATCTGTTTCTTCAGTTTGATTTTCCAACTGGTAAGCTGTTTCTAAACTTGTAGCATCTGCTATAGTAAACATTTCCAATTGTGGTGTGCTCGTTTCTGTTACATTTCTGGGTTTTTTAGAGAAGAATTTCTTTAACTTCAATTTTCGTATATATTTATATACGTCGATACGAGTTTCTACATCATCCTGATGCTGATCTGGACAAAAGGATAATCCTTTACTAAGAACTGATGTTTCATGTTGAGACAGAATGTAATCCGATAGATTTACTATTACTTTGGGATCCATTTTAGCAGGTTTTTTTATTTTTAGTATTTTTTTGAGGCTGTTCTGTTGCGCAGTGGATACCTTTGACTTCCTACTTCTCCTGGTTTTCCTCCTAGGTTTGTATTCACTAATTGTCCTCTTCCTCCTCCACGTGTCGATTGACTGCCTCTGCCTCTTCCTATTGTTTTTGGTATTTGCTGATCCTTGTATAGGATCTCCATCTCTTCTAAAAAAGAAAACTTTTTTGAGCCGGCAGCCATTTGTTCACTATCACTAATATCGGATTCTGGCTCACTTACTGATGTTGCACTGTCTGAGCTTTGAGGTATTGTCAGTTTTTGTTTTTTCAAAACCTCGAAACGTTTTGCAAAGGTGAAAATAGTTCCATTCTCAAAGTCTGATTCATCGCGCCTGAATTTTCGCTGTTTTCTTTCTTGTATTTCAGAGTCATGTTTATCAAGATTTTTATCCATTTGAGACCTCAGATTTTTAATTACATTGTCAGTTTCACCAGAGTTTTTTATCAGTTGCTCTGTATCCTTTATTTTAATGAGTAGGTCATCCACACTTATTTTCGCATGTTTGATTATAATGTGGATCATTCTTCTAGAGCATTCCATATTATTATGCCCCCACTCCTCGAGCATTTCCGGGGTTGTATCCGGATGGTTAGGCAAGGTAAAAATTCTTAGACCTCTGGGTACTAATCCGAGTTCAGAGTACTTTTCCAAAGTTATTATTTCCCATCCTCGTGAGATTTCTTTACGAAGGAATTTTTCCAATTGTTGAAAAAGTTGTTTAATTGTGGCATCTTTGCTCTTACTTGTAGCTAACTTGTTTGCGCCATCAGGTTGAGTTTTTTGTTTAGAGAACATACTTTCAGCTTTCTGTAAACGATCAGCTGCACGTTTTTCCATTTTGAAGTTAATGGATTTTTGGGTCCAAAAATGCTTTCAGTCTCTGTTAAATGTGGTTCAATTAGATTGACTCGTTCATGAACTTTTGTGAGAGAAAGTTTTTATGTTCGCATGAGCAAAGGTTTAAATTAACACTTTGTTCCTTTAAGCACTATTAAAGTGAGCGTTTTTTCAGGCTTTCATTCTAGCACTAGAAACTCTTCGAGTTAAAAGTCCAACTTCGTCGAGCTATGTAAACGCTCGCTGCAGCATTCAAACAAAGAAGTCGGCTAATTTAGACAAAACAAATGCAAGGGCGTATTCACTTACCGGGAGACTCCCGTCACTGTTTGTGTCCTCCGACACTTCCAGTCGGCGCTCTACCGGTTGCACTTCAGTCCAGTTAGCCGCTTACTTTGCCATTTCTTCGCCACACGACGTGTGGAGCCTTCAAGGTGTAAACGAACAGCAGTGTGGTCTTCCAAAGCAATACAACACGCCGTTTGTTCAAAGGCTTCCGCGATGTCAGTTTCCGCTCTCTGAAGTCGTCTACACGTCAAATTTCGAGGACGAATGCCGGGCTCTCCCCCGTGTAAATTCCAATCATTCAAACAAATGTCCCAGGCGGGGGGAGCTCAATTGCTGGCGCTGGCGGCGAGGAATGGGACAGCCTCTCTATATTTACCAAAAAGCAAAAATCCTCAATGAAGAAGACGCCGCGCACCACTTTAAAGATGGTTTAAGTGCTTTATTTTCAGTAGGTTTTCTCTCACCCTACGCGTTTCGGACTTTCCAGTCCCTGGTCACGGTATACAAACAATAGTCCCTTGTTTGTTTTGCAATTTTATACACAACCTCCCACCTGGCCAGTTACGATGCATTATGGGTGTTGTAGGCATATTGCAGTTTTACTTTTATCAAACAATTCCCAAATTCTTCGGATTATTCGTAGTGTTTCACAGGCTCGTGGGGGCAACATTTCTCACACACTTGAAATAAATTCATGCATTTATGAAGAAATTTATCTGAGAGACAAAACATTATTGCTTGATAAATGTCTTTGAATATGGCACTCAGCCTTTACTCAACCTTAATATGAGACATTTATCAAGCAATAATGTTTTGTCTCTCATATAAACGGCTGAAATGTGTCATGGCTGACGTACTTTTGAATTAAAGAAAAAGAAAAAAACAATTGCAACTATTGTTGGCTCCATCTGTCTTATCAAGCATATATATATATATATATATATATATATATATATATATATATATTCACTGAAAAAACCATAGGTTATAGACCATATATAGTTAGGAATTAGCATTTACAAAACCTTGAAAATTCACTGAAAAAACCATAGGTTATAGACCATATATAGTTAGGAATTAGCATTTAAAAAACCTTATTTTACTCACACAAAACCATTGAAATTCCATATATAGTTAGTTGCACTAACTATATATCGCGCACCCGCAATCCACTGCTGATGATGTCACATATTACATCATTCATGACATGGTCAGTGACATCACTGATGACATCACTGATGACAACATCCAGTGATTATGTGTTTCTGTAAAGTTTAAATATGTTTTACATATTGAAGAATGAGTGGATGTATAAGTGTCTGAATGAAGGTTTTAGTAGGTGCGTGATTGACTGTATGAGTGAGTGATTAAATGCGTCTTACTGAATGCACGGGTTAGTGACTAAACTGTCTGAAAGTGTGCATCAGTATGTCTGTTGTTGTGCAAGCTGCTGCATGTGTTGATCAGTAGCTATATAAGTAGCTATATGGGTTATTGATTGGTTGCACAAGTATTTGTATGGGAGACTGAGTGTGTGTATGGCTGGCTGGGAGGTGTGTGACTCTGTGCAGATCAATGTGTACTTGTATCAGTGATTCTATAAGAGAGTAACTATGTGTTAGTATATGTTTCAAAAATGTAAGGTGTTCTGTGTTTAACTGTATAGATGAGAAAATGGAAGTGTGATTGATTCTTTTCAGGACTGACTAGGTGTGTGAGTAACTCCATGGATGAGTGGCAGAGTGTGAGTGTCTGTATAGGTGTATGAGTGCATATGATAGTGTTGTAAAGATGAGTGATTGTATGTATGAATGATTGTATGAGTGAATGTGTGTGTAGACATAGGAATCAGTGAGTGCGTATGTAGTAACTAGTATTGGTGTGTCAATGGTTTCAAAAATGATACTCTCTATTTAACACTGGGTGTAACGGAGGTTATATTACAGTGTGAGGAGATGCATTGTATTATCACATGAATGATATCATCAGTGATGTGATCATTGATGTCAAGTGAGATGTCATCAGTGATGTCATTTGAGATGTCATCAGTGATGTCATCAGTGATGTCACTGACCATGTCATGAATGATGTAATATGTGACATCATCAGCAGTGGATTGCCGGTGCGCGATATATAGTTAGTGCAACTAACTATATATGGAATTTCAATGGTTTTGTGTGAGTAAAATAAGGTTTTTTAAATGCTAATTCCTAACTATATATGGTCTATAACCTATGGTTTTTTCAGTGAATTTTCAAGGTTTTGTAAATGCTAATTCCTAACTATATATGGTCTATAACCTATGGTTTTTTCAGTGAATTTCAATGGTTTTTTAATAGCAAATATCATAAGCTGTCGAATGTCAAGTACGTGGTAAGTAAAAACATTTTCGTGTTTATGCACACTGATCTGCTTTGAATGCTGCCCCCCACCCCTCATTTCTATTAGGAGTACTCTCTCTTTGCAGATAGTGAAGGGTAGTTAACGCAGCCCTTTGCCCCCTTTGTAATCCGTCGTGCCTGCTTCTCTCTCCATTTGATTGATTGTTCTCTTTGGTTCATTCTCTATTTACAAACAAGCACAGAGTCAAAATACTCTGTTTAGTCTTTGCAGATAGCGAAAAACCGTGTAAAAAAACAAAAGGAATCGAGCAAAATCAGTAGGCCACTAATGGGATCTCTTTTTGACCTCGCTAAAATAGAAACATTAGGAACAACCTGTTGAAAATAGCAATGCGTATGTACATAAGCGGCGTTCATTTGTGTTCACAGTACCCCTTGTTGATTGTTTGAATCGAGCATTGAATTGTTCGAAGTTGGTTCTCTTAAGGATCTTCTCTGCCTGCAAACGAGGAAGAATAGGAATATTCTCTCTCCCTTTGCAGATAGTGAAGGGTAGGTAACGCAAGCCTTTAACACGTCGTACCTATTTCATTCCTCATTGATTGATTGTTTGTCCGAACATTGACTGTTTGGGAATTAGTTCTTTTTGGAGGTATTCCCTGTTTGCAAATAAACGTAGGAAAATCTTTGCAAGTAGTGAAAGGGTACGTAATGCGGACCTTTCTCCCCCGTTGTAATCTGTCATGCCTATCTACTCCCCACTGATTGATGCACCTGTTTCACCCGGACCATTTACTAGACATACGTCATCTGGCCCGACCAGAGAGCACCCCTAGTGAAAAGGACATATGCAATAATAACGAAGTGATCACTGTATCCTGTTAACAGAAACTTTAGCATGAAACAACCTGGAAAGAAAAGAATAGGAAATCGAAAATCAGTAGGCCACTGATGAACATGAACTTTTATTAAACAACGAACAAAGAAACGATAACATAACGTAATGATAAAACCTATTAATGTCCTAGAAACAAGAAAACGTTAGAAATATGCCAGTGGTGAGAGACCAGAAAAACAGTAAGAGAAACCAAATCACCCCTCGCTGTCCCACCGCCTGCCACGCCAAAAAAATCGATAGACTAGGGAAAATGCAAGTCAGTAGAACATCCGCCCCCACTCTGGAAACTTCCAAGGTGGGGCAGGGTTCCGGCTACGCCCAGCCGGGAGCAGCCCATATAAGGCAGGTCCTGCTGCCACGCCTCGGCCAGGAGATCCTAACGTAGGGTGTAGCCGGAGGAGAGGCCGAGACCAGCGGGACCCGGCCAGGGGATTGCCTTTACAACGCTGAACAGTTGCAGGGGGGGGAATGTCTCCTCGACCCTCCCCTCTCTCTCCCAGTCCGGCCGCGGTGGCCCTTGAGAGTTGCAGGTAGTCCCGCCACATGCTCTTCCGGTCCGGCCACCAACGGTCGGGGGGCCGAGGCCGACGGGATCCGGCTGCAGCCAATAAACCAAGAAACCCGTTCATGGGGCCAGAGCCAGGGGTGTCCGGCCGACATCTACCGGAAGCCCGGCCCGAAGACGGACGGGACACTTCTTCTTTCTTGTATAATTGCTGCAACAACCCTGGGGGGGGATGTCTTGCACATGCCTCCGACCCCCCCCCCCCTCGTCCTCATCGCCTGGTCCGGCCATAACAAATCTCAAGCGAGACGCCGTGGGGTGCACTGGGAGGGAGAGACGGTGCGAACAGGCCTCTCCCGCCTCCCCAGGTGGAGGCTTCCCAGCTGCACCCTCAGCGCTCCAGGCGCCCGGAAAAGGGTTCTTCCACTGTGGCCATGCTGCAACGTCTCGCCCGGCAGGGTGGAGCCCGTCCGCTCATTTGACCCCGCGATCGCCAGTAGCTACCGAACTCTCAAAATGGCGGTCGACCTGGCAAGAGCGGGCCCAGCATAAAGAAATGGCCCGGTCACTGGTTGACTCCACCACCGTAGTCCTCCACGACCTTGAAGATTCTAGAGGAGCCGCGGGAGTCTCCGACCCCCGATGGGGAATGACTGCCATGATCACCCGTGGAGTGACGAAACTGTATCCGCGGGACGTCGGCGCCAGCCTCACTTTGAATTACTAGAATCCTGCAGACCTCACTTCCGGTGAAAGCACAGTGTGACCCGGTAGGAAAAATTGTTGCACCCCCTCCCCTTTTTGACTGATAGTTCAAACCACCGATCCTTTCCTTTGCCCTTTTAACGGAACTTTGGACTGCCTCCCCCTCTTTTACATTTTCTAGAGAAAACAAAACATTAACCACTACAATAACATAGCAGTTGACACCAGAACTGTTTTCAAATTGAAAACCAACAACATCTTCAACAGAATCCTTTTTGTTTCTGCTGTGACCCTGCTACAGCACAGGCATTGTCCCGAGCAGTAATTCTGCAATGCCGGTAAGAATAGCTGTGGTGCCTACTGGACTCACTCACCCCCGCGGCGCCCCACGCCGTTATTTGCTGGGCGGCAACTTGCTAGACATCACTTTCGTGCCATCTAGATTTCAGCGCGTTCTGCTGCCTTGGAACTATTCGCACAACAGACCGCTACTGACAAGAATATTTCATTATTGGTGCTGTCAATATCAATAAATCTATTGGATAATTCAAAAGAAATTGCCACGGTCTCTTCGTTGTTTAAATGTTTTTACTGTTTTTGTTTTGTTGTATATATTTATATGTTATTAAAGTTTTATATTCCTACTACTTTGTTGGAGTGCTATATATTTTTAATGTGACACATAATTGTAAAAACTTTGATGTACAAAGAGTGATTCCTGGAATCTTCCGCTTCAGGCTCGGTCCCCTCCCCAATCACAATACAGGATAGTTTTCAGATAGTAGGAACACGTGTGGTGTGACGGATCTCATCGGGTGTGGGCCTTGATCTACTATAACTCCTTTGAAGAGGGGTGATTCTTTACAGCTGGGGCCATAAACTACATCTGCAGGGCTCGCTGATAGCCTGGACAATCGGACACAGAGGAAGAGGAGTGTCAGAGGGTGCGGTAGTGAATAGGGCGAAAGGGAGGTGTCGGGCGGGCACAGTGTGATTCTCAGGGAAGAGCAGCGCAGATGGGGGGAGGTTTATTGCCCATGCATAAGACAGAGAGCGGGGGTGACCAGTGCCTGGGGAAGATGCTTGCGAGGGTGAGGAGCCATGCTACGAATCGACAGCGTGCAGAGAGTGGGTCTGGTCAAGACATCTAAAATGGCTGCCGTGCACGACAAAAGTGTGGCATTTCAAAAAAGGCAAGATGGCGCAGACAATGTTTTTCAACACTTCCTCATTTCCTTCGAATCGAACGTTAACAGACGTTGGGGCATATTACCAAAGTTAAGCGATATTTATCGCTAACGATGCTTACCAACGAATTTTTTACCGCTAAGCATCATCAGAAATTATCGAAGATAAACCTTGCTATTATCAAGGTTTATCACAAATGCGATAATAAACGGCCGCAATGCATGAATATCGCTAAAAACTCAGCGATATTCATACATTACCGAGCTAATGCTCTTAGCCATGTTATCCACCTCCCATTGGATAACATGGCTAAGAACTGCTCAGGGCAGGTGTTACTTTTT
This sequence comes from Lissotriton helveticus, assembly GCF_964261635.1. Lineage (NCBI taxonomy): Eukaryota > Metazoa > Chordata > Amphibia > Caudata > Salamandridae > Lissotriton > Lissotriton helveticus. The sequence continues at coordinate 1,842,032,477 of NC_136059.1, read as the reverse complement.
GGAGATATTCGCGCTTAGCGCGAATATCTCCAAAAGTTGGTAATAGGAGATAGATATCTTGCATGTTGTAATGCAAGTTATTGTGGTATATGGAACTCATACCATAATCTCTCAGGAAAGCAGAAACTGATCCTTTTGGGACCGCCTAAAAAGGCCTAGGGGGTGAGGAGTACTCTACTTTGCCCCCTTTTCACGTTCCGAACTATTTTATTTTACTCTCTTCTGTAATTACACAAAATAGCAGCGATAAGATGCATCGGAGACACACAGTGAGAGAAAGGAGGCCGGAGATGAAGAAGAGATGTCAAATACACATTGGAGATAATATAGTGGCAGAAGGGAAGTAAATATGAGTAAACTTACCATGTAACATAAAAATGTTGCACTCTATACTATAAGTCTCATTTTATACTACAATCACTTCGCTACAACCTCATAAATTAAAAATAAAAATGAATAATGTCTCAAACAATTTTTGATTTCTAAATATAAATTTATTCTTCAGAATTTTCTAAATTTGAAAGAACTAGTAACATGTCCTCATCAGCAATGTCCTCATGAAAAGTCTCCAATAATGATTCTTGTAACTCTATGGTCTCCAAACACGCGATAAATTCGCCATCAAGAGATTGATCAAAAAAATCATTCAAGTCATCTCCTCCTTCTGACAATATTTCATTATTGGTGCTGTCAATTTCAATCAATGTAGTGGAATCATTCAAGTCATCTCCTCGTGACAATATTTCATTATTGGTGCTCTCAATTTCAATCAATGTAGTGGAATCATTCAAGTCATCTCCTCCTTGTGACAATATTTCATTATTGGTGCTGTCCATTTCAATCAATCTAATGGAATCATACAAGTCATCTCCTCCTTGTGACAATATTTCATTATTGCTGCTCTCAATTTCAATCAACGTAGTGGAATCATTCAAGTCATCTCCTTGTGACAATATTTCATTCTTGGTGCTGTCCATTTCAATCAATCTAATGGAATCATACAAGTCATGTCCTCCTTGTGACAATATTTCATTATTGGTGCTCTCAATTTCAATCAATGTAGTGGACAATTCAAAAGAAATTGCCACGGTCTCTTCATTGTGAGCCATTTTATTTTGAAATTGCTTGCTGTAAATTGCAGAAAAAAATAATCACTTTCATTTATCGTTTTTAGTAATACATAATATAAAACTAACTTTATCAAGTATTTAGTATAACAGAAGGACTGCAAATAAATAACAGAAAACATTTTTCAAATTATCTTCAAGTGTACAACATAGTTCCCCTTACAAATTAACAACTCACCTTTTTAAAAGTAGCAGAAGTGTTAGTACTGTGTAAATCAAACACCAGAAATTCACCACCAAAAATTCCTCACAAATGTACCTCAGACAGTAGTATCACAAAATGGCTGTGGTTTCCTCTCATTTGACATATATACATAACCAATTAACTTTCATCACACACAAATACAAAACCAAAGTAACATTTTAATTGGTTCTAAATTTCAACACTTTCAAATGTGTTTTCCCCATGCAATTTTCCATAGGAAATTTACATACGTCTACAGCCTGAATGGCTGAACGGAATTACACCAAACTTGGCAAAATGGTACATCAAACCTAAGAGGTCAGGAAGGATCTACTATGCCCCCTTATGGTCATTTCCCCCTTCGCTTTGACCTCCTCTTGTCTCTCAATCCTACCGAGAGACAAGATGGCGGCCGCTACGGACTGTTTGGAATGTTGACAGACGCCGGAGAACCAATCAGCTTCGCAAAGCTCCGTAACGCAAAAAGTACGCGAAGCGGAGCGCTGTTACAGATATATATCTTTTTTTGAACGTTAATTTCTCAAAATCCACTGGAGCACATATATTGAGACCTAGCAAAGGCACATCGGGCTACCAGTCCCTAATATTTTACCAAGTTTCGTGCAAATCCATTCAGCCGTTCGATTATTATTATTATTTTTTTTTTTGCCCCGCGGGGCCCTTTTAAAACCTCCACATCAAACCTAGGGGGTCAGCGAGGATCTACTATTCCCCCTTATGGTCATTTGCCCCTTCGCTTTGGCCTCCTCTTGTCTCTCGATCCTACCGAGAGACAAGATGGCGGCCGCTACGGACTGTTTGGAATGTTGACAGACGCCAGAGAACCAATCAGCTTCGCTTCACAAAGCTCCGTTGCGCGAAAAGTACGCGTCCTGGGCCGCTGCCCGGTCCGCTATTACAGATATATATCTTTTTTTAAACGTTAATTTCTCAAAATCCACTGGAGCTCATATATTGAGACCTACAAAAGGCACATCGGGCTACCAGTCCCTACAATTTTGCCAAGTTTCGTGCAAATCCATTCAGCCGTTCGGGCTAAAACTGAGGCCAACCGCCCTATGGAAAACTCAATGTTAAAAACACGTTTTGGGACCCCCCTTTTTTCTCGGCCCCCACTGGACGAACCCCCCCCAAATTTTCAAGGGCTGCTCAAAAACAAAATGTGCCATTTTCCTGAAAATTTCAGCCAATTCCGTCCACAAACGCCAAAGTTATTAGACATAGAATTTTCAAAAAACCCATAGAGAAAAAATCCTAACTATATATACCTACTGGCGACCGCCAGTAGGTAATATATAATATATATATATATATATATATATATATATATATATCTAATATATATATATATATATATATATATATATATATATATATATATATATATATTACCTACTGGCGGTCGCCAGTAGGTAGTTATAGTTAAAACCTAGTTTCCATAGTTTCCATTTTTGTTAAATGGTGTAAATCCGTTCAGTAGTTCCTGAGAAAATCATAAATAAAATCATAAGTATATCTATAGGAGCTTACTGTAAGCTTACTGTACTCTGTACCTTCCCAAGCAAGAGCTGAATGCTAATAGGCTGTCAACACTCCAAATTAGGAAGTATTGGCAGCCATCTTGTGCCTTGGTAGAACCGAGGCACATGAAAGCAGAAAAACAAACATGGAAAAAGCAAAAAGGGGGCAGGGTAGAAACACCCTGACCCCTTAGGCCTGCTCAGGGGGTCCCACAAGGACCCCCAATCGCGGGGTAAAAGTGTGGGGGGGTCCCAATCACCCCCACACTGCCCTGGGGACCGCCACCCCCTGGGGCAAAGTAATTGTGATTGCGGGGGGGCATAGAGCCCCCCTGCAGCCCCGGGGACTAGTTAGCCCCCAGGGACCCCCAGTATGCAAGGGGAATTAATTCCCTCTCAGCAAACGCGCCAGGGGGCTGCCTTGCAGAGAGGTGTAAAAAGGGGCATGGCCTCATTACACCTCTCAACAACGCAGCCCCCTGGCGCATACTGGAGGTTCCTGGTGGGCTAGTTGGCCCCCAGGGACCTCCAGTATGCAAGGGGAAATAGTTCTCCCTCTGCTAACGCGCCAGGGGGCTGCGTTGCAGAGAGGTGTATTGAGGCCACGCCCCTTTTTACACCTCTGCAACGCAGCCCCCTGGCACATACTAGAGGTTCCTGGTGTGCTAGTTGGCCCCCAGGGACCCCAAGTATGCAAGGGGACTTAATCCCCCAACTTAGAACGCGTTACGGGGCATGTATGCACTATGATGAAGGTAGGGGGCGGGGCTTGAGGTGACATGTGTGCAAACACGCCCTGCGGCGCGTTTTAGGTGGGGAATATATTCCTCTTCAATCCAGAGGTCCCCTAGGGGCCAACTAGTCCAATGGGTACCTCTAGTAAGTGCCACGGAGCTGCCTTGCAGAGTGCCCTCTGAACACCTCTTTACAACACAGCTCCCTGGCACAAACTGGAGGTACCTGATGGGCTAGTTGGCTCACAGGTGACCTCAGGACTGAAGAGGAATATATTCCCCAACCTAAAACGCACCACAGGGTGTATTTGCACACATACGTCCTCAGGCCCCGCCCCCTTCCTTCACTATTGAGGGAAATATTCCTCTAAAATTAGCCGAAGTATGAATTCCGATTTACTCACCTGTTATCACAAGAGACGTCAGTGCTGCATTTTTTAGCCCAGGACAGACCCTGAAAAGTAAATGTAACCATACTTACAGTAACTTGAATTTCCTTCCATAGGCTAACATTGACATGTTTTACTTGGAAATTCTTCTAAGTGTGGAGTTTTGGAACTTTAAAAAATTCCTCTAAAATCAGCCGAACTACGAATTCCGATTTACTCACCTGTTGTCAAGAGAGACCTCAGTGCTGCATCTTTCGGCCCACTACTGATCCTGAAAAAGTAATTCTAATCGTGGTTACAGCAACTTGAATTTCCTTCCATAGGCTAACATTGACATGTTTTACTTGGAAATTCTTCTAAGTGTGGAGTTTTGGAACTTAAACAAATTCCACTAAAATCAGTCGAACTACGAATTGCAATTTACTCACCTGTTATCAGGAGAGACCTCAGTGCTGCATCTTTCAGCCCACTACTGATCCTGAAAAAGATTCTAATCGTAGTTACAGTAACTTTAATTTCCTTCCATAGGCTAACATTGACTGGTTTCACATGGAAATTTTTCTAAGTGTGGAGTTTTGGGAGTTTAAAAAATTCCTGTAAAATCAGCCCAACTACGAATTCCAATTTACTCACATGTTATCACGACAGACGTCAGTGCTGCATCTTTCAGCTCACTACTGTTCCTGAAAAGTAAATTTAACTGTCCTTACCAGTAACTTGAATTTTCTTCCATAGGATATCATTGCCTGCTATATACAATATATATAAATTAAAAAAATATAAAAATATTACAATTTCAATATTTTTAAAAAGATTTATTTTTCAATTTATATAAAAAATATTTAATGTAATTTAAAAAATAAAAAATAAATAATTTAAAATATTAATGCATTTAAAAATTATCATTTACAAAACCTTTGAATTTACTGAAAAAAACATAGGTTTCAGCCACGTTATAGTTAAAAATTAGCATTTAAAAAACCTTAGAAATTCACTGAAAAAACCATAGGTTTCACACATGTTATAGTTAGCTGGACATTTCACTCATACAAAACCTTTCAAATTCCCCCGTTATAGTTAACTATAACTCGCGCGCCCTCAATGCACTGCTGATGACGTCACATATTACATCACTCATGACATGGTCAGTGACATCACTGATGACATCTCAAATGACTTCACTGATGACATCAATGATGACATCATCCTTGTGAAAGAGTGACAGACCTCCTCTCAGCGTAATAGCATAATATAACCCTTTGATACACACATTAAAAAATAGAAACTAAAATTTTCAAAAAAACGGAAAAACCAATTCCAGTTAGAACAACCTATTCAGTAATTCTAAAATCTACATACACATCCAGTCATTCACTTATAGTTCTATATAGGCACTCATACATGTACTCACTCATCTTGTGTGCTCATACACCTATACATCTTATTACACACCGACACTCATCTATAGAGTTACTCACACACAAAGTCACACATGCAAATAAACTATCAAACATAGGTTTAAGGGGTGTTATAGTTAGCTGGACATTTCACTCGTACAAAACCATTGAAATTCCTCCGATTTAATTTGTTGTACTAACTGTAACTCACGCGCCCGGGATCCACTGCTGATGATATCACATATTACATCATTAATGACATGGTCAGTGACATGACTGATGACATCTCAGATGATATTGATGACATCATCCAGTGAATGTGGTTTGGTTTGATATTTAAATAAGTATTATATATATAGCAATGTGCATTGAAGACTGAGTGGATGTATAAGTGTCTGGATGGAGGATTTATTAGCACTGTGATTGACTGTCGAAGAGACTAATTTAAAGTGTTTCACTAAATATATGGGATAGTGATTAAACAGTGTGAATATCTTTACCACTCTATCTCTTGTTGGGTAAATTACTACATAAGTTGGTTATCAGCTATTTGAAAGGCTATATTACTTATTAATTAGTTAAGTGAGTATTTGTATGGGATAGTGAATGTGGTGTAGTTAGGTGAGAGGTGTGTGACTGTCCAAAGATGTGTAAATAGTTGATTTGGATGAGTGAATGTCTTTATGGGTGTGGTGATGAGTAAATATATTTCTCAATGATACATGCCCAACAAGGAGGCAAGATGGTGGGAGGCAAGATGGCGCCTGCGCGAGTGGACGCGTAAGCTGACCTCTCCAGCCACCCCACAGGTAGAGTGATATAGGAAGCTGATTACCGGATTATTTACAGAAGAGAAACCATATTGATGCATTATACTGAATGAAACTCAAAGACTTTGAAGACTCACGTTTGTTCGGCGTGCAAGTATAGCGGGAGGCTAACAGCCGGGACATTGGGGAGAACGTGCCGATGCTGGGCATTTTTTCGGCGTTTGTTGCTCGCTCCGTCAGGTACCGTCATGCCTGGTGGGCGGTCACTCTCGCAGCTGCCGGTGGTTTTCGCAAATCGAGCAGCACCGCTACTCGAGCGGCAGGCAGAGAGAGCTGCGGATCAATCATGCCTCCGAAGGGGATTCGAGGAAAGCAGCGGGTTCAGGAGACGCCCAACGGCGAGACTGACCCGGAGGGAAGCATCAAAACTGTTAAGGCTGCTGATGCGTTGGAGAAGAGAACGAATGATGCCGGTAAGAGTAAAGTTACGGCTGATAACAGAACTATACCTGCAATCTTTGCTGCTGCTGAAGAGAAGCGTAAGGGGAAAAACGCCACTTTACTCGTGTGTACCCAGCCGCGCGCAGATATCGTGGAAGCTACACTAGAGACCGAGACTGAGAACGAGGGGGTAGAGAACATGGTAAACAACGAGGTATTGCAGGATATTAATGTATCAGTAACGACTGTAATAACAGAAAATGTATCAACTCTCACTCTGGGCTCAGCGCGAAGACACTCTCAGATTAATGAACCTTTAATTAGTGATAAACCCGAATCTGAGAACGAGGGCAATCTACAAACAGAACCTGCTTTGAAACATGGCCCAACACAGTTAAATATGCAGACACAAGCGCAACCACAGACACAGCTACCGATATTATCACAGTCAGCGGTAATCGACGGGGAGTCAGGGGACTTTTACTCCCTCCACGAGAGCTCGGCTTCATCATGTGAAGATTTAGCAACGCAATACTCAAAGCAAATGCGCATGGCAGATGAAAGCAATTTAGTGCTAGATGACTCCGCAGCTTTTACAGAAGATAGTCCAGCAACAGTACGCGAAAGAGGAGAGTCACTGATGGAGGAAGGGGCTGTAGGCATGAATCAACCATATTCTGCTTATAATGGGACAAAGGTACTTATGTAGGAGGACATTACTTTGACCACGATCTATCAGACAATTTTGTCCCACATGGATAAGACGGAGCAGGAGAGTCAAAGAATACAGAATTCCTGCCGGAAGTTACAAAACTCAATAAGGCGGCTAGTAAAATCTCAGTCCGACTTTTGGGGAAAGATTAACGGAGGCCGAAACAAGGATCTCAAACATTGAAGATGAACTTGCCCAACAGAAGGCTGCCACAGAGTCACTGGGCGCCAATAAAGATGATGTACAGTGGAAAATGGCAGACTTTCAAAACCGTGCACATCGCAATAATCTGAGGCTTATGCAGATCCCAGGGATGTATGACGTTACAACGCAGGCTATTACAACGCCTGCCTTTACAACGCGGTTTTTACATCGCATACCATTACAACGCATAGCGCTTTTGGGTGCTGGATAGTGAATAGTTTAATTTACTATTCCAACTCCAGTCCCCGTGGACACTAGGGAAGGTTATTGGATAGTAACTTAACCTATTCCCTATCCTAGAGCGCCCCCCAGCGCAATGCGTTGTAATGGCTTGTGTTGTAATGACCGCGTTGTAATGGTAGTGCGTTGTAAAAGTTTCGTTGTAAGTGATGTTTACCGATCCCGGAAAGAAAAGAGGGACAAGACTCTCGCAAATTTATTGTAGAGTTATTTAGGAAGGCTTTTCCTGAAATTACAAAGTGGGATTGGGAGAGAGAAATAGAGAGGGCGCATAGGTACCCGTTTAACATTCGCCTACGCCTAGGGCAAACGGAATCTAGACCCAGGCCTTTTCTTATTTCTTGCTGGGGAGGATGTGTTTTTGAACACTCGGCCTAACAGGAAAAGAACGGGGGATGGCTTTGAATTTTTTGCAATGTCCGATTACTGTAAATACACAATGGAGAGTCGCTGGCAATTGCGCCAGCTGGTTACTCAATTTCAGACCAAGGGCGCTCAAGCGTATATTATGAATCCCGCTAAACTTAAAGTTATACACAAAGAGAACACACGCTTTTTCACTAATGTGGTCGCTGCGAAGGAATTCCTATACGCTATGTAGGCTTAATAGGCTGTAATAGGCTGTGATGTAACAAACGCTGTTTTTTTTTTTGGTTCAGGTTAAATCATTTATGTATATTAGAATTCCTGTGGGAGAATGGCAGGGGGTTCCGGGAAGCTTTACATCCACAGGACCATGAGCCCTAACGCCTCGGTAAATCGGGGGGGGACTCAGGGAGGGGGGGAGTGTATTCAGGGTGGAGGGGTTTGGAAGGTGTGGGTAGTTTGGTGGAGAATAAAGGGGGTTAAAACCGCTGTGGATACAAGATACAACACAAAAAAAAATTGCAACCCAATTATAAATTGCTTAAGGCATTTGGGAAGGATGTGTAACGTGTATTTTCAACTTGATTGTTATGACACACCATCATATCACGTAGCATTAACATTTGCTCCTTAAATGTGTCGGGTCTTAATAACCTAAATAAAAGAAAGAGGGTGGCATCAGAAATCCGTTATATGCAACCAGATATTTTATGTCTCCAGGAGACACACTTATCCTGGAGCAATAGATTTTTAGTAGCAGACTTAGGATACTCACTTATTGCCGCCTCTCAACAAACAACTATGACCCGGGGTGTAATGATATTATCCAAACCACGATTCTGTACAGCAGTTCGTAGCTTAACTGATAAATGGGGAAGATGGGCTATGGATCAAATTTGGATGAAGCGGTGGTCTTGGAGGGGTTGAATATTGAATTAGCTACTTGTGCTTCACCCTTGATAGTATGTGGTGATATGAATATTAATCTGAACACACAGGAGTTAATAGAAGGGCCTGAAAATTATAATGAATGTAAAGCTCTCCATAATCTTGTAACAGACCATGGTTTAGTCGATACCTGGAGTAATTTTTATCCAGCATCCCCAGGGTAGACTTACTATTCATTCCCTCACAAGAAAATGGCCCGATTAGATTATTTATTTGCTCCTCTGTCGTTATGAACCGGGGCTAGTGTACAACTATTTCCAAGAGTATCATCTGATCATGCCCCAATCTTAATAGAAATACGTGATTTAAAGATTAATTATATACGTAGAGGCTTCACCTTCGATAAAAAATTATATTTAGACAACCAATTTAAAACTTAAATGTCTAACTGGATAATGGAATTTATTAACATTAATTTGCATTCTGCTAGCATTGATATAGTATGGGAGTCATTTAAAGCATGTTTCAGAGGTGAGGTTTTGAGTTATGGGAACTACCATCAGGATAAGGGTAGAAACACGAGATCTTTATATCGCATAAACTATTGCGGAGGAGAATTTAATAAAGGAAATTCAAAAAACTAATAATCAAGTGAACATCGTAGAATCTGAGGACATAGTGGCCCGCTGTCGCGCCAAGATATTGGGGATCTGGAGAAGTGAGATTGCTAGAAAGTATTTGGTACACAAACGACAATCTCATGAATATGAGGAGGCAATTGGTAGATCTTTGGCTTTACGACTAAGGATGCAGGAAACTTCAAGATCTATTGTCAATTTAAAAGATCAGAATGGTAATTTACATCACGATCCAGAGAAAATACTTGATATTCTGCACCAATTCTACACAGAATTATATACGCAGCAGCAAGCTTTGGGAGCAGATTTATCACCAGATCTAGGGAGTTTTAAACAACTAAGTGAAAGGGATAAGGAATGGCTGGACAGCCCTTTTACTATGGAAGAATTAGAACTTGCCTTAAAAAGCTTGGCGAATGGGAAGGCTGCAGGCCCGGACTATATTCCGGGAGAAGAGTATAAACTCTTTTTTGGCCAACTAAAATATATTATGCTTGATACTTTCAGAGCAGCACAACTCGGTAAGGCTCCGAAAATCATGGGACGACGCCACCATTGTTGTTTTTATTAAAAAGGGTAATAGCCCCCAGAGATGCCTGGTTCATACCACCCGATTTCCCTACTCAACTGTGATAGTAAACTATACTCTAAAATTCTAGCTAGTCGCATTTCTAAAGATATTACTCCGTTAGTCTCATTAAATCAACACAGATTTATTCCTAATAGGGGAACTGTCACACACATAAACAAAGTTATCACTTTATTTGATATTGCTCAAGCAGAAAAACGAGAATTAGGACTGATTTTATTAGACGCTGAGAAAGCGTTTGATCGCGTAGAGTGGCATTATTTATGGAAGGTTATGCATAGAGCAGGGTTTGGAGTAAAATGTTTAACAGCAATTCAGGTGTTATACTCTGCTCCAAACGCAAGAATAGCTGCTATGGGTATGAAATCGGCAATGATTCAAATCACAAGAGGGACTAGGCAAGGATGTCCCTGCTCCCCGCTGCGCTTTGCTTTATTTATAAATCCCTTTTTAAATAGACTGTCTAACAGTCCGCATATCAAACCATTCAATGTGCAAAATATCTCGCACTCAGTATTCGCATACGCGGATGATATTGCAGTGGCGACAGTGAACCCGGTTGAGGCTTTAGTGGAGATTGAGCAGCTGGCCTATGAATTCGGTCTAGTCTCAGGATATAAATTAAATTCCTCAAAAACTCAAGTTTTATGTACGGACAACATACAAATCACAGACCCCAGAGTTATCTCGGAAGTAATGTACTTGGGTATTAAAATAAAGACATCTATGAAACACATAGTAGATGTTAACTGGGCCACCACACTACAACATATAAAACAATCTTTAGATAGATGGGGATATCTTCAGTTAACAATAATTGGAAGAGGTAATATCATTAAAATGAGTATTTTATCTTTTTTTTAAAGTATTTTTATTGGTATTTACAGGGTACAGAAAGAAACATATACTGACAGAGTTTTGACAGGTGTTCGCCACAGTTTTAAAACATACAACATAAAACATAAACCTTCTAGTGTTGGCGGTTTTCTCGACAGATATAAGACCCGTTTGTTTTGTTGGTGGTAGAGGTGTAGCTAAGATGATTTGAGACTGTCCATGTACGTGTTTAATTTGGTCCACATTGGTCTATTGTGATGTCTACCTGGTGTGTTTCTGAGGGTGGCTGTGTCTGCGCCTCTGTATTTTATCAAAAGCATTATATTTATTTAGAGCCATCCCCCTTGAGATTCCTTTAAACTACTTGCAACAACTACAATCTTTGTGTGCGAGATTTCTCTGGGCCCCGGGGAAATCGCGTCGGGCGATGAGACTGATGACAGTTCCTGTTGAAAGAGGAGGTCGAGCTATTCCTAACTTTCTGTTGTATTTTTATGTATGCTTTTTGCAAAGAACGTGTCTGCCATTGACTGGGGAGCAGGTAGAGGAAGTGGCTGAAGCACCATCTATATTTTATTTACTTCTAGGGAACCAAGCCAGGAGCTGTTTATTTAAAGAACTTGAAGGTAATTACTATAAAAGAACTTGATTTAAAGTTTTGGAATCAGCTTTTAAAGTCTGGAGGAAGGTATCCAGAATGATAAAGCTAGGGAAGTTTGCTTATTATACACCCTTTAATGTGGATAAAATACTCCCTTCTGTATTTTGGGATCGGGTGGCCAGAGATTGGTCGCATAGGGGCATAACGCAAATTGGGGATTTGTTTGAACCAACTGGGCTCATATTAACATATGAAAATTTGGTACTAAAATACCAACTGACTAATACTTAGTAGTCGAGGCTATCCGATCTCGGAAAAAAATTGGTATTTTATATAACATATTGATGGAATATAGACCCGATGATTTACAGAAACATAATATATATTGGCAGACTCAGCTGGGGGAAACTGACTTGTCAACAGAAGATGCAATTTTGATGTCTAAAGAAGCTTTTCTGTCCGCTAATTTAAAGGCTCAATTCTATAAGACCGTATTTAGACTATATTATACTCCAGTGCGGATGATAAATGGGGCACACAATATGACGGTAAATTCTTTCGATGTGGGAGGGACACTGCCGATAGCTTGCATATATTTTTTTGTTGTAGCAAACTGCATCAATATTTGACTAGCATACAAAAGTTTCTCACTACGATTATTCATACCACTGTTAGGATTTCCCCAGCACTTATGTTACTAGGTGTAGGGCAAAATGTGGGAAATGGAACGGCTTTATATAAATATAGGCATTTTTTATTTGTAGCTATGACTGTAGCATGTTTGTGTATCGCATCAGATTGGTTACAAGTGGAACCTCCAGCATTCGAATTTTGGCGAGCCAAATTATATAATTTGTATGAATTAGAATGGAGTCTTTATGCCATAAAAGGGGTCAAAAAACGGAGATTTGGCATGTTGATTTGGGGTGTAATTAATGAACATTTAGAGACGTGACATAGTGAAGTGTTATTAGTGTTAATTGTGTTAACTTTTAACTATATGATATGTTAAATTTCTCCTTGTATTGTCAACTTGCTCCAACTGTGGAATAAAAAAATATATAAAAAAAAAAGATACATGCCCAACAAACTAGAAATATAAAAGGCAGTGTATGTGACAGTTGTATATAAATAAGTATACATAAGACTCAGTGATTGTATGAGTCACTGTATCAAAAACTTTCTACATGCAATAGTTATTTTATAACACACTAAGCATGAGTAACTATCTGAGTTACTATATGAATAATTAAAGTGGTGTTTGTATAAGTGTGTAGCTGAGTAAATGTAAGTATGATCAATTATTTGCATAAGTGAGTAGGATGACTGCATAAGTCAACATGATGTGTGCTGGTGTGTAATGTCAATGTAGGTGTAGAAGTATATTTAATAGTGTTCTATTGATCTTTGGTAGCATATATGAGTAAATCTGTAGGTAAGTGTTTAGAAGTGTGTGTAGCTGTAGTAATCACTGATTGGGTTTTTAGAAACTTGTATTGGTGTGACAATGGTTTCAAATATGGTACTCCATATTTTATAATGAGTGTTGAAAGGTTATACTAGTATATGATGAGATGTATCAAATTGTTACGTGGATGATGTCATCAGTGATGTCATTTGAGATGTCATCAGTGATGTTACTGACCATGTCATGAATGATGTAATATGTGCCATCATCAGCAGTAGAATGCGGGCGCGCGAGTTATAGTGAGTACAACTATATCAGAGGAATTTCAATGGTTTTGTACGAGTGAAATGTCCAGCTAACTACAACACCACTAAAACCTATGGTTTTTTCAGTGAATTGCAAAGGTGTTTGAAATGCTAATTCCTAACTATAACACCCCTAAAACCTAGGTTTTTTCACTGAATTTCAAAGGTATTTGAAATGCTAATTCCTAACTATATCAGGCTTTAAACCTATGGTTTCTTCAGTGAATTTCAATGTTTTTTTAAATGCTAATTCCTAACTATAACATGTCTGAAAGCTATGTTTTTGTAAGTGAATTTCGAAGGTTTTGTAAATGACTAATTTTAAATGTATTAATTATTATATTTCTTTTTGTATACTGATTTACTACATTTATTTACACATTTTATTACATTATACATTACATTACAAAATATACCTTCTCAGAATGAATTACTTTAGTTTAAATACTTTGGAAATAGGCAATAGACTTTTAAGTACAGTACTTACAGTTGTTGCAATGAGCAACACAATTTCAAATACAGTGCAACATTGAGCTCAATGTGAATTTCTAGTTAAATGCAATTAGTTACTTTATGGATTACTTTTCTAACCACAGGACTGTATCCTAGATTCAGTCCTTGGACATCTCATGTAAACAGTTGAGTGAAAGCCTTTTGTTTACAGTAGTGATTTTTAAAGAATAATATTGTATTTTAAAAGTTGAAACTTTTTCACATAGAATTACCAATTCCAGTATGCTCCAGGAGGCTGCATTGCAGAGAGATGTTCAGAGGCCACGCCCCTTTTTACAACACTCTACAACGCAGCTCCGTGGTGCTAACTGGAGGTACCTGCTGGGCTAGTTGGCCCCCAGGGATCCTCAGGACCGGCAAGGAATTAATTCCCCAACTAAAACTGCGCCACAGGGTGTGTTTGCACACATGTGAACTCAGGCCCCGCCCCCTCCCTTTAACACTGTGCAAACCCGCCCTGTGGTGTGTTTTAAGTTGGGTGATTAACTCCCCTTGAATACTTAGGGTCCCTGGGGTGCAACTAGCCCACCAGCTACCTCCAGTAAGCTCCACAGAGCTGCATTGCAGAGAGGTGTAAAAAGGGGCCTGGCCTCAGAACACCTCTGTGCAATGCAGCTCCCTGGCACATACTGGAGGTACCTGGTGGGCTAGTTGGCCCCCAGGGACCCTCAAGATTGAAGAGGAATTAATTCCGCAACTTAAAACGCATCACAGGGCAGTGGTGTTTGGGTAGTGCAGAAGGTCGTGCCGGGGGTGGTGTTTTAGGGCTTAAGTTAGAGCAGTGATGTTTGGGTAGTGTAGGGGGTCGTGCCGGGGGTAGTGTTTAGGGTTTAGGGTAGCGCAGTAGTATTTGGGTAGTGTAAGGGTCGTGCCGGGGGTAGTGTTTTAGGGGTTAGGGTAGCGCAGTGGTGTTTGGGTAGTGTAGGGGGTTGTGCCAGGGGTAGTTTTTTAGGGTTTAGGGTAGCGCAGTGGTGTTTGGGTAGTGAAGGGGGTCATGCTGGGTGTAGATTTAGTGTTTAGGGTAGTGCAGTGGTTTTTATGTAGTGTAGAGGGTCATGCCAGGGGTAGTGTTTTAGGGTTTAGGGAAGTGCAGTGGTGTTTGTGTAATGTAGGGTTTGTGTTGGTGGATGTGTTTTAGGGTTTAGGGTAGTGCAATGGTGTTTGTGTAATGTAGGGGGTCATGCTTGGTGTAGATTTAGTGTTTAGGTTGGTGCAGTGGTTTTTATGTAGTGTATGGGGTCGTGCTGGGGGTAGCTTTAGAGTTTAGGGTAGTACAGTGGTGTTTGTGCACTTGCGGGGGGTTGTGCTGGGGTAGTGTTTTAGGGTAGTGCAGTGGTGTTTGGGTAGTGTAGGGGGTCATGCTGGGGTAGAATTAAGGTTTAAGGTAGTAAAATGGTGTTTGGATAGTGTAGGGGGTCGTACTGGGGTAGTGTTTTAGGCTTCAGGGTAGTGGCAGTCGTGAATGGGTAGTGTAGGGGGTTGTGCTCTGGGTAGAATTAGGGTTTAGGGTAATGCAGTGGTGTTTGTGTAGTGTAGGGGGTCGTGCTGGGGTAGTGTATTAGGGTTTAGGGTAGTGCAGTGGTGTTTATGTAGTGTATGGGGTAGTGTTCTAGGGTGTGTCGTAGTGCAATGGTGTTTGGGTAGTGTAGGGGTTCGAGCTGGGGGTAGATTTAGGGTTTATGGTAGCGCAGTGGTGTTTGGGTAGTGTAGGGGGTCGTGCTGGGGGTAGTGTTTTGGGGTCATGCAGTGGAGTTTGTGGAGTGTAGGGGGTCGTGCTAGGGTAGTGTTTTAGGGTTTAGGACAATGCATTGGTGTTTTTGGGTGGTGTTGGGGTTGTGCTGGGGTAGATTTCGTTTTAAGGGTAGTGCAGTGGTGTTTAGGTAGTGTAGGGGGTAGTGCTGGGGGTAGATATAGGGTTTAGGTTAGTGCAGTGGTAGTGTTTTAGGGTTTAGGGTAGTACAGTGGTGTTTGTGTAGTGTAGGGGGTCATGCTGGGGGTAGTGGTTAAGGGTTTAGGGTTAGTCAGTGGTAATAGTGTAGTGTAGGGGGTAGTGTTTTAGGGTTTAGAGTATTGCAGTGGTGTTTGGATAGTGTAGGGGGTCGTGCTGGTGGTAGTGATTTAGGGTTTAGGGTAGCACAGTGGTGTTTGGGTAGTGTAGCGGGTCATGCTGGAGGTAGTGTTTTAGGGTTTAGGGTTTAAGGTAGCGCAGTGGTGTTTGGGTAGTGTAGGGGGTCGTGCCGAGGGTAGTGTTTTAGTGTTTAGGGTAGTGCAGTGGTGTTTGGGTAGTGTAGGGGGTCGTGCGGGCGTAGTGTTTTAGGGTTTAGGGCAGCACAGTGGTGTTTGTGTAGTGTAGGGGGTTGGGCCTGGGGTAGTGTGTTAGGGTTTAGGGTAGCGCAGTAGTTTTCGGGTAGTGTAGGGGTTTGTGCCGGAGGTTGGGTTTTAGGGTTTAGGTTAGCGCAGTGGTGTTTTGGTTGTGTAAGGGGTCGTGCCGGGGGCAGTGTTTTCGGGTTTGGGGTAGCGCAGTGGTGTTTGGGTAGTGTAGGGGGTCGTTCCGGGGGCAGTGTTTTACGGTTTAGGATAGTGCAGTTGTGTTTTGGTAGTGTAGGGGGCTGTGCCGGGGGTAGTGTTTTAGGGTTTAGGATAGCACAGTGGTGTTTGGGTAGTGTAGGGTGTCGTGCTAGGGATAGTGTTTTAGGGTTTAGGGTAGCGCAATGGTGTTTGGATAGTGTAGGGGGTCGTGCCGGGGGTAGTGTTTTAGGATTTAGGGTAGTGCAGTGCTGTTTGTGTAGTGTAGAGGGGTGTGCTGGAGGTAGTGTTTTAGGGTTAATGGTAGTGCAGTTGTGTCTGTGTAGTGTAGGAGGTTGTTTTTTAAGGTTTAGGGTAGTGCAGTGGTGTTTGGGTAGTGTGGGAGGTCGTGCTAGGGTAGATTTAGGGTTTAGGGTAGTGCACTGGTGTTTGGGTACTGTAGGGGGTCGTGCTGGGGTAGTGTTTTACAGTTTAGATTAGCGCAGTGGTGGTTGGGTAGGGTAGGGGGTCGTGCTGGGAGTAGAATTTTAAGGTTTAGGGTAGCGCAGTGGTGTTTGGGTAGTGTAAGGGGTTGTGCTGGGGGTAGTGTTTTAGGGTTTAGGGTAGCACAGTGGTGTTTGGGTAGTTTAGGGGGTTATGCTGGGGGTAGTGTTTTAGGGTTTAGGGTAGTGCAGTGGTGTTTGGGTAGTGTATCGGGTCGAGCTGGGGGTAGTGTTAAAGGGTTTAGGGTACCGCGGTGGTGTTTGGGTAGTGAAGGGGGTTGTGCTGGGGGTAGAGTTTTAGGGTTTAGGGTAGCGCAGTGGTGTTTGGGTCGAGTAGGGGGTCATGCGGGTTAGTGTTTTAGGGTTTAATGAAGTGCAGTGGTGTTTGTGTCGTGTATGGTGTCGTGCCTGGGGTAGTGTGTTAGGGTTTAGGGCAGCCCAGTGATTTTTGAGTAGTGTATGGGGTTGTGCGGGGGGTAGAGTTTTAGGGTTTAGGGTAGCGCAGTGGTGTTTGGGTCGAGTAGGGGGTCATGCGGGGTAGTGTTTTAGGGTTTAAAGAAGTGCAGTGGTGTTTTGGTTGTGTAAGGGGTCGTGCCGGGGGTAGTGTTTTCGGGTTTAGGGTAGCGCAGTGGTGTTTGGGTAGTGTAGGGGGTCGTTCCGGGGGCAGTGTTTTACGGTTTAGGATAGTGCAGTTGTGTTTTGGTAGTGTAGGGTGTTGTGCCGGGGGTAGTGTTTTAGGGTTTAGGATAGCGCAGTGGTGTTTGGGTAGTGTAGGGTGTCGTTCTAGGGATAGTGTGTTAGGGTTTAGGGTAGCGCAGTGGTGTTTGGGTAGTGTAGGGGGTCGTGCCGGGGGCAGTGTTTTAGGATTTAGGGTAGTGTAGTGCTGTTTGGGTAGTGTTTTAGGGTTTGAGGTAGTGCAGTGCTGTTTGTGTAGTGTAGGGGGTTGTGCTGGAGGTAGTGTTTTAGGGTTAATGGTAGTGCAGTTGTGTCTGTGTAGTGTAGGAGGTTGTTTTTTAAGGTTTAGGGTAGTGCAGTGGTGTTTGGGTAGTGTGGGAGGTCGTGCTAGGGTAGATTTAGGGTTTTGGGTAGTGCACTGGTGTTTGGGTACTGTAGGGGGTCGTGCTGGGATAGTGTTTTACAGTTTAGATTAGCGCAGTGGTGTTTGGGTAGGGTAGGGGGTCATGCTGGGAGGAGAGTTTTAGGGTTTAGGGTAGCGCAGTGGTGTTTGGGTAGTGTAAGGGGTTGTGCTGGGGGTAGTGTTTTAGGGTTTAGGGTAGCACAGTGGTGTTTGTTAGTTTAGGGGGTTATGCTGGGGGTAGTGTTTTAGGGTTTAGGGTAGTGCAGTGTTGTTTGGGTAGTGTATCGGGTCGAGCTGGGGGTAGTGTTAAAGGGTTTAGGGTACCGCGGTGGTGTTTGGGTAGTGAAGGGGGTTGTGCTGGGGGTAGAGTTTTAGGGTTTAGGGTAGTGCAGTGGTGTTTGGGTCGAGTAGGGGGTCATGCGGGGTAGTGTTTTAGGGTTTAAGGAAGTGCAGCGGTGTTTGTGTCGTGTATGGTGTCGTGCCTGGGGTAGTGTGTTAGGGTTTAGGGCAGCCCAGTGATTTTTGAGTAGTGTATGGGGTTGTGCGGGGGGTAGAGTTTTAGGGTTTAGGGTAGCGCAGTGGTGTTTGGGTCGAGTAGGGGGTCATGCGGGTTAGTGTTTTAGGGTTTAAGGAAGTGCAGTGGTGTTTGTGTCATGTATGGTGTCGTGCCTGGGGTAGTGTGTTAGGGTTTAGGGCAGCCCAGTGATTTTTGAGTAGTGTATGGGATTGTGCGGGGGGTAGTGTTTTAGGGTTTAGGGTAGCACAGTGGTGTTTGGTAGTGTAGGGCGTCGCACCTTGGGTAGTGTTTTAGGGTTTAGGGTAGCGCAGTGTGTTTGGGTAGTGTAGGGGTCATGATGGGGGTACTGTTTAGGTAAGTATGGACGTAAAATCTGTTCCGCTCGTGGAATTTGTGGATTTTTGGCAATTTCACGGTCCGTGAATGGCGCGAGTTTGCCCAAAAATCCACAATTCGCAAGCTGGTGGATTTTTTTGCTTAGTCGCGATTGAAAAAGTACAATATCGCGCGCTCTGCGTTTACTTACCGTGATTCAGAGTTCTCTGAGTTGTTTTTCTCCCGGTTTGCGTGTGCTGCGCCATTTTGGATCTTGCTGCGTGATCACGCGAGAGTTTTTCGACCGCTAGTACGTCATCGAGGCCCGCCATCTTGCACAGCGAGAGTTTGACAACGCGAGTACGTCATAAGGGCCCGCAATCACACATCGCGGGAGTAAACAATTGCGAACACGTAGATGCGGCGCGCAGCTGAATTCCGGCGAGAGATTTGAACAGCTCATTTTCCCGAACTTGTAAAAATAGCAATTATGAACAAGAAATCCACCGCAGGCAGCAAAAACCTTCTGAAAATGATGATTTTGATCAGAATAACTCCTCAGATTGACATTTGGCTGCACTTTTTTGTGCAAGGAGTCCATTTTTTGGGGGGTGGGAGGAAGGAAGTGGCCCAGAGTCTCCAACTTCTTGTTCCTGTCCAGCAGGCTCCTACCAGTGCTTTGTCCATGTCCTGGTCACTTTTCATTTGGATCTGGAGCTGGAAGGAGTACCTTTTGTGGCTGCTGCTGGATATTTGTATTTGAGGACTTTTGGGTCTTTGGAGTTTGGATCACTTTTGGATTTGAGATTTTACAAGTAAGTTGGTGTTGTTTCTTTGGGGCATTGTAGTTTCTGCAACTACAATTTTAAAACTTTTTCACAACTTTAAAAAAATATATATTGTGGGTAGCCACAGTATCCAGTAGGCCCAGGGTTAGTCATGGATGCATGATACACCTGTTTCTGTGAGTTTGGTTGAACTTAAATCTCAATTATGTCATGGAATTGTGGCTCACTGTTATATGTGGAATTTTTGATTTTAATTTTGGGGTGCCTGTAAAGTCACACTAGCCAGTAGGCCCAGGTGTACTGAGTGGTGCATGGATCTTTCTGTGAGGTGTCTTGAATTTAAACATCATTGAGGGCATAGATGTATTGGATTGGGGTGATTGTTGTGTGTTTTTTGACTTTTTGGGGTGTTGTTGGGGCCTGGCCATGTGGGTGGGGGCCAATTTGAGGCCTGGAACAGACAGGGCCTTGGCATGTGGTGGGGGTCAAGGGGCCATTTTGAAGCCAGGCAGTGTGCTCAGGCCTGCACCCAGTTTGCCTTGCTTTCATCCATTATGCCCAGGGGTACTCAGTGGTGCATGCGCCAAGTCTTTCTGTGGGTTGTCTTGAATTTAAACATCATTGAGGGCATGGATGGTATTGGATTGGGGTGTTTTTTGTGTGTTTTTCGACTTTTTGGTGGGTTGTTGGGGCCTGGCCATGTGGGTGAGGGCCATTTTGAGGCCTGGTACAGGCAGGGCCTGGCCACGTGGAGGGGGTCAAGGGGCCATTTTGAAGCCAGGCAGTGTGCTCAGGCCTGCACCCAGTTTGCCTTGCTTTCATCCATTATGCCCAGGGGTACTCAGTGGTGCATGCGCCAAGTCTTTCTGTGCGGTGTCTTGAATTTAAACATCATTGAGGGCATGGATGGTATTGGATTGGGGTGTTTTTTGTGTGTTTTTCGACTTTTTGGTGGGTTTTTGGGGCCTGGCCATGTGGGTGAGGGCCATTTTGAGGCCTGGTACAGGCAGGGCCTGGCCACGTGGAGGGGGTCAAGGGGCCATTTTGAAGCCAGGCAGTGTGCTCAGGCCTGCACCCAGTTTGCCTTGCTTTCATCCATTATGCCCAGGGGTACTCAATGGTGCATGGGCCAAGCCTTTCTGTGGGGTGTCTCTTCTATTAATGTAAACATCCATTTTTGATTAGAATTGCAATTTTTATTTTGGGTCTTTACGTTTTTGGGTGTGTTGTAAAAATAAATGCCTAGTTGCAAATATTGATTGAAGCACGACATATGCAACATTTATTTAACTGATGTTCCTCTGGCTTCCTTTGCTTTTAGGTGCACAAGAGAACCACAAATCAGTCATCGTTCATCATCAGTGCCAGGAAGAAGTCCTGCTGGGGTGTGTGCAGCACAACATCACGTGATGTCACGTGTGGCCACAGACAACTCTGCAACTCGTGCAACTGCGGCCTGCTGTTCTGACATCTGAAGAAGATGGGCCCTAAGAAGGGTAGCCATAGCTCCTTCACCAAGAAAGTTGCCAGTGCCACTGCCAGTAAGAAGGAAGGAAGGAAGAAGCAAGTGGAGCCATTTACCAAGGAGACTGGTGTGCCTACAGACACTTTTTTTGGGAAAAAAAACTACACCTGCAGCAGCGGGGTCCGCCGGGGACCAAGATGGGAGCAGCACCTCCGCTTCATTGGGCTCAGTACCACCACGCCATGTTAGGTCCAAGGCCATGAGTGCTGCAGAGGCAGCCACTTTAATTGTTCAATCAGCATCGACCAGTGATGTTGGCTCATCGCAATAAAGTAGCATCCAAATAACGCAGGGTGTAACTCATCTGACGAGTGTTCAACAATGACAGCCGCAACGACAACCACAGGTGCAACTAGTACAAGTGCAAGTACATGCGCAAAGAGAGGCGCAAGTGGAGGCGCAAGTGGAGGTGCAAGTGGAGGTGCAAGGAGAGGCACAAGGAGAGGCGTAAGGAGAGGCGCAAGGAGAGGCGCAAGGAGAGGCGCAAGGAGAGGTGCAAGGAGAGGCGCAAGGAGAGGCGCATGGAGAGGTGCAATTAGAGGCACATGAAGCGGCACAACTGCCCACAATGCTTTTTCCTCCTGAAGTAGGGGCACATCAGGAAATCGAGATTGAAGTGGAGGTATCATCCGAGGAAGCCACTCCTCCTGATGATGATCCATTGTCTTTCAGATCCTCAGCAAGAAAAAGGTCAAGGAGGTCTACTACAAGTTCTTCTTCAAGCCCCCTTCCTTCTGATGATCTTGATGTTGATTGGAACCCTCCAATGCAGTCTGAGAGTGAGGCACGCCATGAGCGGACAAAGGTAGCTAAGCCTAAAAGGAAGGTTCCCGCAAGGCTTCCACTTATGGGTGATGATGACGAACAAAAAGTGGTGTATTCTGCTGCTGATGAACAGTCTGACGACGACCCAGTCATCACAGTCGTCACTCCAGGCCCAGCGGGCATGCAGCAGACAGACATTTTTACCCTATCCTGAATTGCTGCTGAGCGTGATGTGGGCGGCGTGGCACTCGTACCATCACCAATGCAGTTAACTACTACACCAACACAACCTACAGTTTCAATATTTCCTCATCAGAAGGGCCGGAAGGGACCTCCATCCAGCTCGAACTCCATTAACTCAAGTAGTGGTGCTGTGAGTGCACAACAGAGTCAATTTCAGCCACGCCCATCCTCCACTTCATCTGGCATTGAAAGTAGCACCTCCACCACCAGCAGACATCTCCAGTCCCTAGTTTGGGACTTTTTTTGTGTTAGCAAAAAGGCGGAAAACATGGTCGTTTGTTTGATTTGTAAAACTATAGTTAGTCGGGGTTAGCTTGGTACCAACTATGGTACCAGAGGCCAGAGAGATCATCTCCAAAAACACCACACTATCATTTGGGAGGCGCACACGAGTAAGATCCGGGAATCCACACGCACAACAAATCCAAATGTATCCATTCATATTGCATCTGATGATGATGAGGGGCTGATCGTGCAGGGGGAAGTGAAGAAGCGACAGACATTTTTTCTGGTACACCCAGTACCCCTGGCTGCAGCACTGCAGTGGTAGCGCCCACACCCTCTACCCCAACAACATGTATGAGGCACACTAAGAGTCTGGGAGAGACACCAATGCGAAGAAGTACATCAATGAGCCTAACTGGGTTGAAGAAGTCTGGATCATCATCATCACATATGAAAACAGTCCAGACCACCATTAAAAGAATGTTTTGGTCGGAGACGCCATTTGAACGCAACCACCCAACGGCACGTCTGTAGGACCCAAAGCTGGCTAAAATGCTAGCGCTGGACCTTCTCCCTTTTTCTTTCGTGGAAGGGGCGGGTTTTCTAGAATTCGTGGCAACAGTCTGCCCTAAATGGAACGTTCCTAGCCGGTCCTATTTTGCCAGAGTTGCGGTTCCAGCACTACATGAAGATGTGCTGGAAGTGATTGGGTCAGCTTTGCAGAAGAGTGCTGTTCACACTATCCACCTGACAACAGACATGTGGACCAGTTACCAAACCGTGGAATACATGTGCATCACTGCACACTGGGTCTCTTTTGCAGGGGTTAGAGAAAAGATGTCTACAGGTGTTGACCCTGCCACAATTTTTCAAGCGGTTCGGAAACATGCAACAGTAGCCATGTTTGCCATGGAGAAATCTCATACTGCATTAAACATTTTGGATGAGTTTAGGAGTAAGGTCTCTAAATGGCTGGTGCCAAGAAGTCACATGATTGGTTATGTTTCCACGGATAATGGCAGTAATATAGTTAAGGTCATGCAGGATGGTGGCTACTTCAGAGTGCCGTGTTTGGCGCACTGCATTAACATTGTTGTGCAAGATTTCTTGAAAAGAGAAAACACAGTCAGCAAGTTACTGACCACCTGCCGAAGAATCTGCACACGTTTCAGACATTCTTTTAAGACCCGGAAGGAGATGAGGATCATTCAACGTAGCCGTGGAGTGCCAGTCAAAGGACTCATCCAGGAGGTGGCAACACGTTGGAACTCAACCTTCTACATGCTTGAACGTCTGCTTGAGCAGTACAAGGTAATCAATGAGTATGTCAATAACATACGGTCTGCTCCTATGAAAGACATGAGGCTAGAGCCGGAGGAATGGGACCTAGTTCAAAGCCTGACACACATGCTTCATCCTTTTGAGGTCTTCACCTGTGAAGTCAGCAGGGAGGAATGTAGTTTGGGCAAAGCTATCCCATTGTTGTTCATGCTAGAGCAACAACTGAAGGCGGTGTCTTCAACGTTCCAAGCTGATGTTCACAAACAAGACGCATATTGGTTGGCGGAGAGCTTATTAAGCCGTCTACCTGTCAATGAAAGGCTTAAAAAAACTACATTCAGAACAACATTACATTTGTGCCACTATTCTGGATCCATGGTACAAAAAGGCACTGACCAGCAAAGTATTCATTCCTTTTGATGAAGAATATGTTTCAAAGTACAAACATTGGCTAGCTGTGTCAGCCACTCGGTTCGAAAAACAGCGGCAGGAAATTGAAGGAAACACCATAAGTACTACTGAAGCATCAGGCCATCTGGTGTCAAGGTCCACTTCTGTGGCCAAGGCAGTCACTTTCCCTCATAGCCATTACCGACAGCAGCAACAGTATCCTCGTCATCATCACCTGCACCAGGCCCAGCATTAATATTGTGGGAAGCGTATTGGATAACTCGGCACAGGTTTGCTCGCTCCAGTGTTGATGTAAAGGAGACACATGGTACGCAAAGTGGAGCACCACCCAGGGAGGCCCTTGAGTGGATGGTGCAGGCCTATCTGGATGACCCAACAGAGGTCTACATTGATCGTGACCCATTGGTGTATTGGTATGGGAAAAGGCCTCACTGGCCACTGCTCAGCAGGCTGGCTATAAATTATTTGTCTTGCCCACTCGCAAGCGTATCTTCGGAACGAGTTTTCAGTGCTGCTGGTGCCATTGTCACTGCAAAAAGGTCCTGCCTCTCACCCAAAAATGTGGAGAGGTCAACAATGATCAAGATGAATCAGCACTTCAAACCACCAGATTACAAAATACGTGAATCAATGCAGGAAGAAGAGGACACAGACTTAGGTGACGGAAGCTCTTCTCTGTTAGCTGACCTACTCCATGTTCAATTCAGAGTTTGAGGACGAGCTCCACTTCCCTGACAACGAGGCTTGAACAACTTACTTTTTGTTTTCTTCCATTCTTTTTGACTTTTATTTCTGTGTGTCTTTCTTTGATTTGCAACTTTTATCACAACAAAACTTTAATCACAACAAATCCATCAGCAGCACTGTTTTCGTCTTATTTTCCATATTGAAGGTGCCGCTGTCTGCATTCCTGAAGTTCACAACTGTCATGCTCCTCTATCCTACTCCTCTAGACTCCCCCTATACATTTCCCTCAAGGCAGATGGCCGGATTACGCAGAATCTAGAAACTGTCGCTTCAGTCCGTACACGAGTCCCCTCAAAAGAAGTGGGACTGGAATGACTCACTATGCTGACTGCACCTTCTGAAATAGACACAAGAGGTTGCCCTGTGGCCGTTCCATTAAATAAGATGATGACAAGTGGAACAGGTAATTAAGATGAGATGGCATGCAGTGGTGACACTGGCTGCCTGGCTCTGATGAAAGCAATTGTTGTTTGTTTGTTGTGCATGGAGTGAATCCTATCTATGTGTTCTGTTATTATTATTTAATCTTTTACACACTAAATGTGACTCAAGTGTACTCTGTTACCTTGTTTAATATAAATTGTACTTCTACTGCAGGGGGCCAGCCACTACTTTGCATTTTTCAATATGGAAAATGTCCTTGGGCTCAGTGTGTAGACAACATTGAGTTTGGCAATAACATACCATGATGATGATGAATCTTGATGATTAAAATTACATAATATCTGTATTCTTTACAGTCACTCACTGGGATGGATGTATCATCATCATTGTCGGTTTACGGAAGAAATATGGCCCTTTACATGAGTGGCAAGGCAAACAACAGGTAAACAAGTCAACAACAACCACAGCGACCTACTTGTCTGTCTAATCGTGGTATGGGAGTGGTCGAGCCAGTGTAGTGTATGCCACAGACCAGACAGCAGTTCATGTAAAATTGTGGCTATGTGGCTTGTTGCATAAAATTAGATATGCTTTGTCTGTCTGTGTCAAAGAGGTATGCTACATCATCAGGTTGGTTCACTCAGTGGTGCCTGCCTTGACCGTATGCATGGCCCTGGCCTGCTGTGTGCAATTACTATCCTTGAAAAGGAGACTCAGAGTACACACTTTAGAAATGATGCCTGTATGTGTCTCCTCTGAAAGTGTTATTTTTGCACGACACACCGTATCTTATATTTTTTCTCAGTGCTGTTTTAATATCCCTTCCTGTTTTTCCATCAACAATTGCAGACCGGCTTTTACCTTGTACCATGGGAACAACATCAAATCCATTCCTACAGCTATTTCATAACTTTCTTTGCTATTTTAAAAACTAATGTAATGTACTGCTAAGTCATTCTCTCTGAGTGAAATTGCGTAATTACAGCAGCCGTGCACTGTCTAATAGTTTAGTACTACTTAGTAAGTTGTAGTTAGCAGCACTACTTTTCAGTAACCGAACCATCCATTTAGCTAACAACTTCATGCATGCACTTCCTTTATGTCCCTTAAAAGATTTATGGATATCTCATATCTTTGTATCCAAAGATTTGTTTTTCTTCATTTGTTGTTTGTCCTTCCTGTGGTTTTTTTCCCTCTCTCCACAAAACCTTCCCAAAAAAAACTAATCCTGGGCAGAGCACTTCGCTCCGCCCACGGAGTGCACGTAGTGTTGCCTACTACGCGATTCGCAAAGTAGGCGTAGTAGGCAACACTACGCACACCCGTGGACGGAGCGAAGTTGCCCGCCGCCCGCCTCCCTCCCGCCCTCTTCCACACCCCTAATTTGGATTTTTAATAGGTTAAAAGGTAAAGAAAAGCACTTACCTTTTATGTGGCGTCCCGGGACTTCATCTTCTTCCGTGGCCTGTATCTATCTAACCTCCCACTTCATTGGCCTCTGCTCTAACATTAGTGGGAGTTTCAGGAATTCTACTTGCACTATATGGACTCACTACATTAGACTCAGACAGTACACCAGTCTTCTTCACCTTCTCTCTTGTTTAGTGAAATTGGTACGTAAACTTGTGGAAACTGGCATAATGCCAGCGCAGTCAACTTGCACCCGAGGACCATGAGCCAGGCATCGATCCATTCAAAGTAAATGTCAATCATTCTTCTTAATGTCTCAACTGGACAAACCTTACTTTTTCTCACGGAAAAACTACCTTTTTATTTTATTTTGGAAACCGCCAGCCATGCATCCATGCTTGACTCGCATTTGAATTTGAACCAAAGGATATATTGCACACACATTTTCTGTTTCACCCACCCAGGCAGTCCTCTTTCCTTTCTCCTTCCACCCATCCTATCTTCAACCTGAAACCGGCCATGCATCATATTCCCAGCCACCTCGGGCAGCATTCAAAAACACGTATCATTCTTTGGCAGTCATTACTTTTAACTCGCTCGTCCTTCCTTACACCCTTCATTCCCTTTTCGTTCATCCCATCCATCAAGTTCATCTCTGATCTGACTTGGCTTCTCGATAAAACTTTCACAGCTGAGTTGAAGTCAAATTTAGAGGGGGCCATTGGTTACTCGTCAATCCCCGCCGCTAATGCTATTGCTAATGGGAAGTCAAGGGTGAATGTCTTCTACCTGGTTGACAAAAACTTAGTTCTACATTTGTAAGTCTTCTTAACAGTAAAGTGTACTTGTACTGTACAACATATTCACCCCCACAGAGAGCCCACTCTGCAGTCTGCAATCTCGATAAGTAACGGAATATAATAGCTTTCCTTACCACTGTCCGCCACTCCCGTGGCATCCCCCACAGCAGTTCCTGATGGCTCTTGCACCGCATCCGACCCTGGAGTGCCCAACTCCGCGCTAGCCCCGGCACTGGTGCTTGGCTGTGCCGATGTTCCGCCTAGAAAATACATTTCATATTTTTAGATGCCATATACACCACTCCCTATTTTGTCGAGGAATGAAAAAATGTTACTAGTACTACATAACAAATTTACTAATTTGTGACTCTAGTCTAAACTACAAATTTCCCTTTCTTCTGGGAAGGGTGTTTTTTATTGATGCTTAGCCATAACATGTGATGCTACACTTTTTGGCACAACTGATGAATGCTAGCTTTTTAACACGCACCATTTTTCCCATAACAGACAGAAGCTTCCCTTCTAAGAACAAGAGCAAGATCATCATCATATCATGTTGGACGGAGTCGTCAACGATTCATCCCCACCAAGACTTTAAGTTCCAACCAGTTGAGGGCTCTCCCCAATTACTGTGTGAAATCTGCCACTTTTCAGTTTTGAATCCTTCACCGTTTATCTTATATGAAGTTGATTTTAATAAATGTTTTTACTTTTCATAAAGCTTTAAAACTTACATAGACTCTGGTTTTTGGTCATGAGTGAATGAGCGAAAGGGTTTACAATTTGCAAGCATGAGTCCGTGACTCTGAGAGGTCGGGACTCTGACTCCATAGTCTTATGTGCTGGGTTACATAATCATTGGGGATCATCTCTGCATTCGGGAGCTAAATAATGACTCTGACACACTAGCTAGTCAGTAAGGAGATTGGAGGTTCAACTTCTGTTATGACTGAGGTATGTGGAAAGTCTAACTGCGCCTATTATAATTTATAACCAATGCCCTATTTCTTGTCCATAGTTCTGTTTGTGCAGAATAGTGCCTGCAACAGTAGTCGTATGGATTGTCCTCCTATCCAATCAAAAAGTAAACGAGCATCTTATTCTTGATGGCCTTTGACATTTTATTTCTGGGAATTGTCAAAGCATAAACATTTAGATGATAGGAGTTTTGTTTAACACCTTTTGCCAACTGTGCAAGCTTAGTTAGCTACACAGCCAGACTAATAATAATCTAGTAGTACCACAGGGAGTCATAGTAGAGGCAGGATAAGAATTTAGAAACAGTCTACAAGAAGATCAAAGATGATTTAAGAAAAAATAGAATGAGGAACGTTTGGAAAAAATAGGTGCTGTAAATCATGGGGATGTATAATTATTAATATTAACAGGAAAACTTACTGGGGCCAGCAGAGGAGCCCTCGGTGGACCTATCCTGCTACCTCCTCCTGTGTCCTATCCCGCTACCTCCTCCTGTGTCCTCTTGCCCCTGGGGGAAGCTGATGTACAACATGAAAGATAGATACAAAACATGGATGAATGTTGTCACCCAAATCAAACATTTGAAATAGACAACAATTGCACTAAATGTATTGACCTATCTGATGTGGTCTACTAGGATATAGTATCGCTGGATTCGCGGACTGTCTACTTGGAAAGTTATGTAACTCACTAAACCAACTACAAAAACGTTCTACTAGGACTGGCAGGCAGCACTCGGCAGAACACGAAGTGACATACACAGTCTGTCATGATCACCACCACTATCTCTTCTTAGTGGCAGGAGTACAAAGGAAGGACTGGACTTGAGTCTCTAATGTCTAGCATTACGCAGTTCTGTAAAGTACACTGATACATAATCATCACCCAGGCCAAATGAGCACAAAATTGAAAACAAGTAGGCATAGTAACACCGCCACTGAGCAGGCGAGCACCTGCAATCACAGAAGATTTTGAAACATAATTTACCTGCAATGTAATCGTCAGCATTCTTGCTCTTCGGAAAAAACAAACATTTGCAATATGATAACATAGAGCAGGAGAAAACAGAGTAGTGATTAAATAGCTACTACTACTCACCAAGCCCAGGGATCTCGACGCCTAGCAGGTCGAGCAGGTCGTGTTCCCGGTCTAGGACGTCGGACCACTGGTGCGTTGCCTGTTTGTAGGTGCGCCGGACCCCAGACTCCCAATACATGGCCCGGCACACCTTCCCCCATAGCTTGCGACGCTCCAGGAGCCCGTACCCGGTACCGGGCCTGCCGCCTGCCGCCTGCCGCGACGGTCTTGGGGAGGTGGCGCTGAATGAAGAAAACCAGTGCAGCCACCTCCACCGTGCTGAAAATCTCCCGGGCTATTACTGCCTCCCCCCCTTAAGCGTCCGCATGGGAGCCGGGTACGGGGTGTGGGACCCTTCCCCTTCTGGTTCTTCCCGGCTCCCTTTGCTATGGTCCTGGACATGAAAGTTAAATAAAAAATAGGAAAGAATAAGGAAAAAGTAAATAAAATAAAAGAGGTAAAAAAAGTAGTTTTTAAAGTAATGAAAAGTTGAAAAAAACACAAAATATAGATGTAGAAAAAGAGAGGGATAGATAATGAGTAAAAAAGATTAAAAATAAGTTCAAAGAGACAAAGGATTGCCAAGATTAGGGGAGGATTGAAAAAGCATGCCCAGAACCATAGCAATGAATGAAAAACAAGATGGCCGCGCCCATTGAGGACCGCGTGGGTAAGTTTGCGCGATATTTCCCCCGCGAGCATGCAAAAACGCTTGTGACCACGTAATCGCGCCCCCCGCACAATGCGAGAATGCACTAGCGCCCGGAAACAAAAAAACAAGATGGCCGCGCCAATGTACCGACCGCATGGGTAACTTCGCGGTCGGCACGCTGAAAGAGGCCCGCGAACACGCAAAGCACCCCGCAAACGCGCAAAAATAAAAAAATCCGCAAATTCGCACAAATTTGCAGATTATGCGGAACGCGAATTCGCTTTTGCACGAATTCGCGTACCGCGAATTCTCAAATTTTGCCCATACTTAGTTTTAGGGTTTAGGGTAGTGTGGTGGTGTTTGTGTAGTGTAGGGGTTGTGCTGGGGGTAGATTTAGGGTTTAGGGTAGTGCAATGATGTTTGTGTGGAGTAGGGGGTCATATTGGTGATAGATTTAGGGTTTAGGGTAGTGCAGTGGTATTTGTGTAGTGTATGGGGTCGTGCTTGGGGTATTGTTTTAGGGTTTAGCGTAGGGCAGTGGTGTTTGTCTAGTGTAGGGGGTACTGTTTTAGGGTTTAGGTTAGTGCAGTGGTGTGTGGGTAGTGTAGGGGTTCGTGCTCTTGGTAGATTTACGGTTTAGGGTAGTGCAATAGGGTTTGGGTTCTGTAGGGGTCGTACTTGGGGTAGATTTAGGGTTTGGGGTAGTGCAGTGGCGTTTGTGTAGTGTTTGCGGGTTCGTGCTCGGGGTAGTGTTTTAAGGTTTAGGGTAGCGCAGTGGTGTTTGGGTAGTGTAGCGGGTCATGCTGGGGGTAGTGTTTCAGGGTTTAGGATTTAAGGTAGCGCAGTGGTGTTTGGGTAGTGTAGGGTTCGTGTGGGGTAGTGTTTTAGGGTTTAGGGAAGCACAGTGGTGTTTGTGTAGTGTAGGGGTCGGGCCTGGGGTAGTCTGTTAGGGTTGCGCAGTGGTTTTCGGGTAGTGTAGGGTTTGTGCCGGAGGTTGTGTTTTAGGGTTTAGGTTAGCGTAGTGGTGTTTTGGTAGTGTAGAGGGTCGTACCGAGGGTATTGTTTTCGTGTTTAGGGTAGCACAGTGGTATTTGGGTAGTGTAGGGGGTCGTTTCGGGGGCAGTATTTCACGGTTTAGGATAGTGCAGTTGTGTTTTGGTAGTGTAGGGGGTCATGCCTGGGGTAGTGTTGTAGGGTTTAGGATAGCGCAGTGGTGTTTGGGTAGTGCAGGGGGTTGTGCCGGGCGTAGTGTTTTAGGGTTAGGGTAGCGCAATGGTGTTTGGATAGTGTGGGGGCGTCGTGCGCGGGGTAGTGTTTTAGGGTTTAGGGTAGTGCAGTGGTGTTTGGGTAGTGTATGGGGTCGTGCCTGGGGTAGTTGTTTTGGTTTAGGGTAGGGCAGTGGTGTTTGGATAGTGTAGGGGGTCATGCTGAGGGTAGTTTTTTGGGATTAGTGTAGTGTAGTGGTTTTTAGTAGTGTAGGGGGTAGTGCTGGGTGTTTTAGGGTTTAGGGTAACCCTGGGCGAAGAACTACGCTATGCTGCACGTAGCTTAGTGCGAACATGCGTAGTGCAGCATAGCGTAGTCCAGCAGTCATTTTTTGCTTGTTCGCGGTCCTGAACGTCATGTTCGCGACCGCGAGCAAGCAAAATGACATCCCGGCGAGATTCTCAATGCGGGGAGGTCAGGTTTCTCATTGTGAGTGGTTGTGCATGCTCGCGACCGCTCTCAATGAGAAACTACCTGTTCGCGTTGATAAAGCTGCCGCTCGAGTAATAATCTACTCGAGCAGCAGAAAACTACAGCTCGCACTGTGCAAGATGCCGTTTTCAATGCTTGCACAGTGCCGGATGCTTGTCCGCACTGTGCAATCATTGAAAACGCATCTTGCACAGTGCGAACATGCTACTACGCAGCTCGCGTAGTGCTGCGTGGAGTTCGCGTAGTGCGAAGTGCACTTCGCGTAGCTTTGCGTAGTGCTACTTCGCGAACTACGCCCACCCTGTGGTGGTTGTGTAGTTTAGGGCATCATGCTGGATGTTGTATTTTAGGGTTTAGGGTAGTGCAGTGGTGTTTGTGTAGTGTAGGGGGTAGTGTTTTAGGGTTTAGGGCAGTGCAGTGGTGTTTACGTAGTGTAGGGGGTCGTGCTGGGGTAGTGTTTTACGGTAGTGCAGTGGTGTTTGGGTAGTGTAGGGGGTCATGCTGAGGTAGATTTATGGTTTAGGGTAGTGCAATGGTGTTTGGGTAGTGTAGGGAGTTGTGCTGGGGTAGTGTTTTATGGTTTAGGGTAGTGCAGTGGTGAAGGGGTAGTGTTTTAGTATCTTTCTTACCTTCAGTTCATTTCTCTCTTCTTCTCTTCCTCTCTGTCAGTGAATCTATATGTCTTACTCTTAGTATTTTGCTCTCCTTCTATTTCTTTTACCCTCTTTTTGTCCTTCTACATTACTTTATGTCCCTTTCTTTGTCTTTTACTTGTACTTTATTTCTTATTACACTGTTATGATTTTTAACCTCTTCACTTGTATCTTTTATTTTAAAATATATATTTTACTAATTATAACTTATTTTTTCTTCTCTCTTTCACAGATACAAAGTGTAGTAAAAAAATGTAATTAAAGTTACATTAACTATATGGTAAGTGTGACTAAAAACATGTAGTTTGTCATCACCCTTTGCTTTAACCTCACTACTATTTTCTCACCCTACCTCACTCCTGTTTCCTTACTCTGCTTCCCTCACTTATTCTTATCCTCCATGTTTACTCCTCTTTCCCTTACTCTCCTACCACATTCAACTTCTTTTAGTCCCCCTTGCTTTACTTCCCTTATGTTCTGTTCCCTTCCTTCGCTCCCTCATTCATTCCTTTACTCATTTACTTCACTCCTCTCACTCCTTCTCTCAGTCCGTCTGTCCTCACAGTTCCTCAATTCCGTTCCCTCACTCTGTCTCTCTTACCGTCGCTGTCTCTGTCCCGTCACTCTGTCACTACTCTTTCGTCATGCTCACTCCCTACAACTCACCCACATTCCCTCACTTACCTTTATTTGCTGCTTCACTCAGACCCTTTTAGTCACTCCTTTCTTTACTCTCTCTGTCCTTTCTCTCTGTCACTCCCTATGTCTTAGCCTTATTCGATTTTATGCACCCTTTTTCACCCCTCTTTATTTACACTCCCTGCTCTTTTCTGACCCTCCCTCACCGTTGTTACTTTACTCCGGTTCCGTCACTACCCCTCATTCCCCATCCTTTACTGTCCTTCCTTTTACTTTCAACACCCACTCACATTCTCCCAGTACCTCTGCTTTAGTCTTCTTCCTCTCTCTTCCCTTCTTTCGCTCCCTTATTCATTTTCCTTTTCTTAGTAACACCCTACTACACCTTCTCTCTGTTTTACTATGTAATAAACAGTCCCTCTGTGTTGCTCCCTCTAGCTCTCTTTCTCTTAACATCACTCTCTCTGTTTCTTTCCCTCATGCTCACTCCTTTATTTTTTTCTAATTTTTTTTTTTGGGTGCGCGCCCCGGTACGCGAACCGGTGCGCGTACCGGTACGCGTACCCTGGAGAAAAAAGAATGACAGAGTTTTTTAAAAATGTAGCATTTTTTGTATAAATTAGAGGTAGTTCTAACAAGAACTGTTTTTTTTATTCTTTTTGTTGTTTTATATTTTTTTATAGTTTCTTTGAACATTTTTTACTTTTTTTGGCTTTTATGAAGAATTTTATATATTTTTTTATTTTTTATGGGGACAAACAAAAAACCGGGAATTGTAAACGGCTCAACTGGAGCAAAAAAAAACAGGAAAAAATTAAGGTTTCTTTGGGCACTTGTGGTTGTCACCTGCAAGGTTGATGAGATTAATACTTTGCTCACCATAGGTTATTGTTTTTCCACAAAATACACAAACTATTTTGTATCTACCAAACTTGGGTTGAATGTTTGGGATCATCTCCCTTGCCTCTGGACCCAATGGAGTGGGTTCTTGGCTTGTTGAGGGTCTGGAAGACGATTGTGAAAGGTTTCTGCAGAGTTCTCTCACCTCTGCTGCAAAATAGTTATTGGGGTGCAATCGTTGCATGTGGCGAATCATTGTGTGATACCCAAATGAATATTTTTTGGCAGGGTTCCCCCTTGATAGTACAGCGCCACAGATGAGACCGGTCACCTTTGCAGCGTTTACTTTTTTGGGACCCCTTGGGATTTTTATAAAACTCCCATATAAAGTGCTCCCTAGGTTTGTATGGGGCATTGTCTTCAGGCAGGAACTGCCTTCTCTCTTCCTCCTCTTCCTCCTCCTCCTCCTCTCCTTCTTCACCACCAATGTGGTCCTTGTGGTGGTGGTGGTGGTGGTGGTGGTGGTGCAGATGCTCCAGCTGCTGAAAGTACTGTAGCCATATCTCTATGAAAAAAAGCAGGTCTTCCTCACTCAAACAACAAAGTGAGAATGAGGAAAAAAGGTGGGGGCTTTCATCATTTGGAAAACAAAACTGTTCTGAACCAATGAAAAGTGTCATTTTCAGGTCACATGACCCGCTCTTTCACCATTAGGAAACCAAAAGTGTTCTGAACCAATGAAAAGTGTTATTTTCTGGTCACAAGACCCGATGCGCTTACGCTACGCGCCCTGGTACGCGCCCGGGATCGCGCCCGGCGGCGCTTACGTTGCGCGATCGTATGCGCTCGGGTGCTTCCGGGTGCGCTTACGCCGTGCGTCATAAGACGCATCACACGGCTACACGATACGTCACGATGATGTTTTCGTTCGCAGCAATGGCGCTAACTGGACGCTCACGGGTACGCGCACCGGGAGCGCACCAAAGC
Source organism: Lissotriton helveticus (assembly GCF_964261635.1). Taxonomy (NCBI): domain Eukaryota; kingdom Metazoa; phylum Chordata; class Amphibia; order Caudata; family Salamandridae; genus Lissotriton; species Lissotriton helveticus. The sequence continues at coordinate 1,841,997,572 of NC_136059.1, read as the reverse complement.
AAAAAAAAAGGGAAAAATATACATAGAAAAAATAGTATTACATAAATATACAATATAGGATTTATTATAAAAAATATTATATTTCATAGCTGTAGAAATTAGTTATTAAAAAACCTATGAAATTCACTGAAAAAAACATAGGTTTGAGGCCCTATATATAGTTAGGAATTAGCATTTACAAAACCTATGAAATTCACTGAAAAACCATAGGTTTCACACCAGTTATAGTTAGGAATTAGCATTTAAAATACCTATGAAATTTTCAGAAAAAAACATAGGTTTCACACCAGTTATAGTTAGCTGGAAATTTTACTCGCATAAAACCATTGAAATTACCACGTTATAGTAAGTTGGACTCACTATAACTTGCACGTGCAATGCACTGCTGATGACGTCACATATAACATCACTCATGACATGGTCAGTGACATCACTCATGACATCACTGATGACACCATCCTTGTGACAGAGTGACAGAGTGACAGACCTCCGTTCACTGTAATGTAACCCTTGAAACACATATTCAATAATAGAAACTAACATTTTCAAAAAAATGGAGATACCCATACCAGTTACAACAACCAATTCAATAATTCCACCATCTATAAACACATCCACTCATTCACCAACAGTTCTATATAGTCACACATACATATACTCACTCATCATATGTAATGATACACCTATACATCCTGTTACACACCGACAGTCATCCAAAAGACACTCTCACACATACTCAGACATGCAAATTAACTTTTGAACATCCATTTATTTCCATATACAGCTATACACACACTACCACCTTACTTCTAAGGAAACTTACACATATTTACTCTCTTAAACAATCACTTATAGAAACACATACTTATTTAAACAGGAAATCTTACAATCTCTCACTCTCACGTATACTCACTTATATACATCAATATTCACATATACTAGATTAAAACATATGTAGTTACTGATAAAGACACTAGTGAGACAGTCATTCACTCACTAACACACACACATATACACACTCATCCACCCATACAGTCCTGCACATATGCTGTCTTCAAAACACATACAAAGAGAGAGTCAGTCATTCATGCATCTATGTGCTAAGTAATACCCCCACCAAACCATACAAACACTCATACTGATACTAAGAAAAACATCTAATAACCCATATACATACACATGTAGCTACTCACCAACCCATGCAGCCACTTATACACAAAGTGAAACACTAATACATATATTTAAATATTTAAACATTAATCACTAATATATGTATTCACTAAGATACACTTAATAAACCAGTTAACCAATCAAGTTTTTTTTTTTAAAACATCCATTTACACACTTATTTAAACATTTATTCTACCATCAACTTTTACATATACATATATAAAACATATTTATTTTTCAGAAAGACACACATTCACTGGATGGTGTCATCAGTGATGTCATGAGTGATGTCACTTACCATGTCATGAGTGATGTTATATGTAACGTCATCAGCAGTGCATTGCATGCGCAAGTTATAGTGAGTCCAACTAACTATAACGTGGGAATTTCAATGGTTTTATGCGAGTAACATTTCCAGCTAACTATAACTGGTGTGAAACCTATGGTTTTTTCAGTGAATTTAATAGGTTTTTTAAATGCTAATTCCTAACTATAACTGGTGTGAAAGCTATGGTTTTTTCAGTGAAAATATATATATATATATATATATATATATATATATATATATATATATATATTAATTACCTACTGGCGATAGCCAGTAAGTATATATAGTTAGGATTGTTTTTCATAGGGAAATCGCAACATTCTATTGGAAATAACTTTGGCGCCGGTTGAGGGATCTTCCTGAAATTTTCCTTAACTTTGCCTCGCGGCGCTCCGGTCCTTCCCTGAAAGTTTGGGGGGGATTCATCAAGGGGGGGCCGAGATAAAAGGGGGGTCCCAAAACGTGTTTTCCCCATGTTAATTTCTATAGGGCGGTTGGACTCACTTTTAGCCCAAACGGCTGAATGGCTTTCCACCAAACTTGGCAAAATTGTAGGGACTGGGAGCCCGATGTGCCTTTGCTATGTCTCAAGATATGTGCTCCAGTGGTTTTTACGAAAATTAACTTTGAAAAAATATATATTGGGCTACATTGGGCTATATATATGTTAGAGCCCAAATGTAGCCCAATGTAGCCCAATGTAGCCCAATGTAGCCCAAAGATGGCCACCAGAGACAAAAAAAAACACATGTAGCCCAAATATCAGCCAGATGTAGCCCAACTATAGCCCAATGACAGAATGTCCCAGAGTGTTCTAAAGAACAACTAGAGCGCTAACAGTCTTACTTATGACAAAAGTATGGCACACCTGAAGTCATCTTGTTTGGAATAAAGTTTTAACACTTAAAACATTTAATTTGCAAAGAAACAAAATGAGGGGGTTCATTTTGCCATAGAAATTATGATTAGTGCTGAAGAAAGAAAAATTAGGGCACATTTTGAGTGACTTCTCAAATCCTCTTATATTTCATTAAAAAAATTCTGATATGCAGTCTCCCAAGATGGCCACCAGAGACAAAAGAGCCTGTGCTTAAAAACTCTGTTAGCAAAGCAGGCATTTGAGATTTAAAAAACATTTTAATATATAAAAACGTTATCCGCTAATAGAATTAGCATTTAAAAAACCTTGCGAATTCAATGAAAAAACCATAGGTTTCAGGCCTTATATAGTTAGGAATTAGCATTTAAAAAACCTTGCGAATTCACTGAAAAAAACATAGGTTTCAGGCCTTATATAGTTAGGAATTAGCATTTAAAAAACCTTTGAAATTCACTGAAAAAACCATAGGTTTCAGGCCTTATATAGTTAGGAATTAGCATTTAAAAAACCTTGCAAATTCACTGAAAAAACCATAGGTTTCAGGCCTTATATAGTTAGGAATTAGCATTTAAAAAACCTTTGAAATTCACTGAAAAAACCATAGGTTTCAGGAGTTATATAGTTAGGAATTAGCTTTTAAAAAACCTTGGAAATTCACTCAAAAAACTATAAGTTTTAGTGGTGTTATAGTTAGCTGGACATTTTACTCATACAAAACCATTGAAATTGCTCCTATATAGTTAGTTGTACTAACTATATTTCGCGCACCCGCAATCCACTGCTGATGATGTCACATATTAGATCATTCATGACATGGTCAGTGACATCACTGATGACATCTCAAATGACATCACTGATGACATCACTGATGACATCATCCACGTGACAATCACATACACCTTTTAATACACTATTACAATTTTTCATCACTCTTTGTAAAATACAGAGTATCATATTTAAATCCATTGTCACAGCAACACAAGTATCTAAAAATCCACTCAGTGATTCATAGATGTATACACACATCTAATCACTTACCTATGGATTCACTCATACATGCTGTCAATGAACAATAGAACACTATCAAAAATACTTATACATCTATATCGACATTAAACAACAGCACGCATCCTATTCACATATGAAGTCATCCTACTCACTTATGTAAACAATGGATCATACCTACATATTTACTTAGCAAAACACTTATACAAACACCACTTCTTCTATACATTTAGATAGTAAGTCATACTTAGTGAATTATAAAATCATTATTACAAGTATACAGTTATCCATACAGTCACTCACACAATCATTGTGTCTTATGTATACTTATTTATATACAACAACTGACACATACACTGCCTTTTATTTTTCTAGTTTGTTGGACCTGTACCATTGAGAAATATATTTGCTCATCACCACACCCATAAAGATATTCACTCACCCAAACAACTGTTAGAACATGTAGTTTTAACTTCATATATCTACTGAATCAACTATTCACACATCTTTGGACAGTCACACACCCCCACCGAACCACACACACTTTCACACTCCCATACAAATACTCAGTTAACTAATCAATAACTAATATAGACTTTCACATAGCTAGTAACCAACTGTAGAATCAGTTTACACAACAACTGACAAAGTGATACAGATATTCACACAGTTTAGTCACTATCCACTATATTTAGTGAGACATTATAAATTGGTCAAGTAAACAGTCAATTACACTGCTACTAAATCCTCCATCCAAATATTTATTTATATATATCCATGTATTCTTTAATGCAAATTGCTATATATATAATGCATATTTAAATAACGAAGCAAACCACATTCACTGGATGATGTCATCAGTGATGTCATCAGTGATGTCATTTGAGATGTCATCAGTGATGTCACTGACCATGTCATGAATGATCTAATATGTGACATCATCAGCAGTGGATTGCGGGTGCGCGAAATATAGTTAGTACAACTAACTATATAGGAGCAATTTCAATGGTTTTGTATGAGTAAAATGTCCAGCTAACTATAACACCACTAAAACTTATAGTTTTTTGAGTGAATTTCAAAGGTTTTTAAAAGCTAATTCCTAACTATATAACTCCTGAAACCTATGGTTTTTTCAGTGAATTTCAAAGGTTTTTTAAATGCTAATTCCTAACTATATAAGGCCTGAAACCTATGGTTTTTTCAGTGAATATATATATATATATATATATATATATATATATATATATATATATATATTCACTGAAAAAACCATAGGTTTCAGGTCATATATAGTTAGGTATTAGCATTTAAAAAACCATTGAAATTCACTCAAAAAACTATAAGTTTTAGTGGTGTTATAGTTAGCTGGACATTTTACTCATACAAAACCATTTAAATTGCTCATATATAGTTAGTTGGACTAACTATATTTCGCGCACCCGCAATCCACTGCTGATGATGTCACATATTACATAATTCATGACATGGTCAGTGACATCACTGATGACATCACTGATGACATCTCAAATGACAGCACTGATGACGTCACTGATGACATCTCATTTGACATCACTGATCATATCACTGATGATATTATTCATGTGATAATTCGATGCACCTCCTCACACTCTAATGTAACCTTAATATAACCTAGGTCTACACACACATCCACTCATTCACCCATACAATCACTCATACATACAGTCACTCATCAATACAATACTATCATATGCACTTATACACCTATAGAGACACTCACACACTTTCACTCATCCATGGAATTTCTCACACACCTAGTCAGTCATGCAAAGAATCAATCACACTCCCATTTCCTCATCTATACAGTTATACACACAACACCTTGCTTATTCAAACATATACTAACACATACTTACTCTCTTAAACAATCACTGATACAATTACACATTGATCCATACAGCCACTTGCATAATGGCTGGCTCTCATGTATAGGCATTTATATATACCAACTCTCACATGCACTGTGTTTTACATATGTACTTACTTGGACATGTAGCACTGAGATATACATTCACTCTCCAACACACCAATGCACACAGTAAACCGCCCATACAGCTGTTTCCACACCTCCCAGTCACCCACACACAGACACAGTCTCATATACAAATACTTGGGCAACCAATCAATGACCCATATAGCCACTCATATAGCTACTGATCAACACATACAGCATCTTACACAACAGCAGACATACTGATGCACACATTCAGACAGTTTAGTCCCTAACCCATGCATTCAGTAAGACACATTTAATCACTCACTCACTCATACAGTCAGTCACTCACCTACTAAATCCTTCATCCAGACACTTATACATCTACTCATTCTTCAATATGTAAAACATATTTAAACTTTACAGAAACACACAGTCACTGGATGATGTCATCAGTGATGTCATTTGAGATGTCATCAGTGATGTCACTGACCATGTCATGAATGATGTAATATGTGACATCATCAGCAGTGGTTGGCGGTGCGCGAAATATAGTTAGTCCAACTAACTATATATGAGCAATTTCAATGGTTTTGTATGTGTAAAATGTCCAGCTAACTATAACACCACTAAAACTTATAGTTTTTTGAGTGAATTTCAATGGTTTTTTAAATGCTAATACCTAACTATATATGACCTGAAACCTATGGTTTTTTCAGTGAATTTCCAAGGTTTTTTAAATGCTAATACCTAACTATATATGACCTGAAACCTATGGTTTTTTCAGTGAATTTGCAAGGTTTTTTAAATGCTAATTCCTAACTATATATGGCCTGAAACCTATGGTTTTTTCAGTGAATTTCAAAGGTTTTTTAAATGCTAATTCTATTAGCGGATAACGTTTAAATATATTAATATCCTAGTGGGACCACCTGAGCAGCCCTAAGGGGTCAGGGTGTTTCTACCCTGCCCCCTTTTTGTGTTTTACACGTTTGTTTTTCTGCTTTCTTGTGCCTTATTCCTAACTATATATGGCCTGAAACCTATGTTTTTTTCAGTGAATTTGCAAGGTTTTTTAAATGCTAATTCCTAACTATATAAGGCCTGAAACCTATGGTTTTTTCAGTGAATTTGCAAGGTTTTTTAAATGCTAATTCTATTAGCGGATAACGTTTTTATATATTCAGACGTTTTGTTAATGCTAATTCCTAACTATATAAGGCCTGAAACCTATGGTTTTTTCAGTGAATTGCAAAGGTTTTTTAAATGCTAATTCCTAACTATATAAGGCCTGAAACCTATGGTTTTTTCAGTGAATTTGCAAGGTTTTATAAATGCTAATTCCTAACTATATAAGGCCTGAAACCTATGGTTTTTTCAGTGAATTTCAAAGGTTTTTTAAATGCTAATTCCTAACTATATATGGCCTGAAACCTATGCTTTTTTCAGTGAATTTCAAAGGTTTTTTAAATGCTAATTCTATTAGCGGATAACGTTTAAATATATTAATATCCTAGTGGGACCACCTGAGCACCCTAAGGGGTCAGGTTGTTTCTACCCTGCCCCCTTTTTGTGATCTACACGTTTGTTTTTCTGCTTTTTTGTGCCTCAGTCTATTAAGACCCAATATGGATGCCAACACTTCCTGGTTAGAAGTGTTGACAGCCAATGAGCATGCAGCTTTCTCGGGAAGGCATGCTGATTGGCTGTCACTGTCTGTCAACACTAGCACAAGATAGATGCCAACACCTCCTGGTTAGAAGTGTTGACAGCCAATGACCATGCAGCTTTTTCAGGAAGGCATTCTGATTGGCTGCCACTGTCTGTCAACACTCAAAACCAGGAAGTGTTGGCAGCCATCTTGTGCCTTGTTAGAACCAAGGCACAGGAAAGCAGTGAAACAAAGGTGTGAAACTCGCAAGGGGCCAGAGTAGAATCACCCTGACCCCCTAGGCCTGCTCAGGGGGTCCCACAAAGACCCCAAAGGCAAAAAAAATATTTTTTTTTGTAAGTGTCGGGGTACGCGTACCGTGCGCGTACGGTACGCGTACGGTACGCGTACCCTGTGATTTTTAAATATTTTTTTTTTTTTTTGCCTTGGGGGTCCTTGTGGGACCCCCTGAGCAGGTCTAGGGGGTCGGGGTGCTTCTACCCTGCCCCTTTTTTGAGTTCTACACGTTTGTTTTTCTGCTTTCCTGTGCCTCAGTCTACCGAGGCACAAGATGGCTGCCAACAGTTTCTGTTTTGGAGTGTTGACAGACATTGCCAGCAATCAGAATGCAGCTCGCGCTCTAGAGGTATGCGTACCGTACGCGTACCGTACGCGCACGTACACGTACCGTAAGCGTACCGGTAAACTCACCGGTAAGCTGCTACAGATATATACATTTTTTTAACCTAAATTACTCAAAATCCACTGGAGCACATATCTTGAGACATAGCAAAGGCACATCGGGCTACCAGTACCTACAATTTTGCCAAGTTTGGTGAAAATCCATTCAGCCGTTCGAGCTAAAACTGCGACAGACCGCCCTATGGAAATTAACATGGGGAAAACACGTTTTGGGACCCCCCTTTTATCTCGGCCCCGACTTGCGAATCCCCCCCAAACTTTCAGGGAAGGAGCGGAGAGCCGCGAGGCAAAGTTGCTGAAAAATTCAGGCTGATTCCTCAACCGGCGCCAAAGTTATTCCAAATAGAATGTTGCGATTTCCCTATGGAAATCGATCCTAACTAAATATACCTACTGGCTATCGCCAGTAGGTAATATATACATATATACACATACACACACACACACACACACACACACACACACACATACACAAAAAGAGTTTGCCCTGAGTTGAGGAAACAGCAGGTTGGTTGTAACACCACTTTAATTAAAAAAAAATAATTGCTTGTCACAGTTTAAATTGCAAATCCATCCCTACGCATTTCAGATCTAGGGCAGCTCCTTCATCAGGCGAAGACATCACGGTGTGCTGCAAACTGCTCCCAAGCACCTTTAACTGCATGTAACAATTCCTCCCAGGTGGGCTGGTCACATGGGTAAAACCTCTAAGCATACAGGGACTTGAAGGCAATATTTTTGGAGCAACAGTGAAACCAAAGTGGGTACAGCAAAATCCGTGATGAAATAAGTTGCATGCTGTACTGTGTGCTGATGACTACACCAAACATATCTGGACATCTTAGGCATGTCACAAACACATGGAGCACAGTTACAACAATATTGTGAACAAATATGAAGTATTTATTTATACTAACTATATACATACATTCCCACAGGTTACACCCAGGGTGTGCCGGAAGCGACTACTGACACACATGTGGAAATTGAGCACACAACATTGCCATCTACTCAGCCCATCACCCCAACTCCAACAGCTCCAACTGCTAGGACAACAACCATCTCACAGCTTCCAGAATTTGTGGATAGGGATGATGGTGGATAGGGATGATGGACAATCGCAGAACAGGGACACCACAACATCTGTAGGCAGAACATACCAAGAGAGTAAAGGCTAACTATCATCAGTCCACAATGATAGCGTGTCAGGTGTAAGCATGGGTGTAAAATCCGTTCCGCTCGCGGATTTCGCGGATTTTCGGCAAATTCACAATCCGCGAACTCTAGCGAACTAACCGAAAATTCGTAAAATCCGTGCGAAGCGGATTTTTTGCATGGTCGCACTTGCCAACTAGAATACTATACAATTTCGCGGGAGTAAACACTTGCGAACACGTAGATGCGGCGGGCAGCGACAATCTCGCAATTGCGAGATTGCAAAATTTGCAATTTCGCACAAGAAATCCACCAGCAGGCAGCATAAACCTTGAAAATTATGATTTTTATCAGAATAACTCCTCAGGTTGACATTTGCCTGCACTTTTTCTCTGCAAGGAGTCCATTTTTTGGGGGGGGGGGGAGGAAGGAAGTGCTCCACAGTCTCCAACTTCCTGTTCCTGTCCAGCAGGCTCCTCCCAGTGCTTTCTTCATGTGCTGGTCACTTTGATTTGGATCTTGACCTGGAAGGATTACTTTTTGTGGATGCTGCTGGATATTTGGATTTTTGCAAAACTGAAAGCACTCAGCAGGTGCAAAAGTTCAATCTTATCATTAGTAACCATTCCCTGTAGTGCTTCCTGAGGGGTCCCTTCAGAGTTCATTTGCCTACTTGCAACTATTCTATGACCCTGCTCTGACCCTCACAGCAGGCTCAGAGAATAGCTACAAGTATACAACAAAGGTCCTGTTAAAAAAATTACACTGCATCAGAAAGCAATTACAGACAAAACTGAAAGCACTCAGCAGGTGCAAAAGTTCAATCTTATCATTAGTAACCATTCCCTGTAGTGCTTCCTGAGGGGCCCCTTCAGAGATCAGTTGCCTACTTGCAACTATAGGCCACAAAGGTCCTGTGAAACTGCGCACTGCAACAGAAAGCAAATTAGAGATAAGGAAGCAGGTGCCAGCCAGACTGGAAGTTTAAATTCAGTGACACATTAATCAACCCCAAATTAATTCATGTCAGTTGAAGCAGGGCAGGTGTGCTTGCTTTTTTTCACCCCCATAATCTACAGTGATAAACCAACCAGAGGGTGGCAGTGATGTACCAGAGGGTGGCATGGGTGTACCAGAGGGTGGCAGTGGTGAAACAGAGGGTGCTGTGAACCTGTGATGATGAACCAGACGTAGAAACAACATAGTCGCGGCCATTGCGAGCCGACAAGTAAGTTCGCAATTGTGAACTGGTACAAAACCCTCGCGAACTGGAAGAAACCCTTGCGAACACAAAAAAAAAAAATCCGCAAATTCGCGAGAGTTCGCGGATTGCCAGTCCGTAAATACGCAATTTCGCGGATTGCCAATTCGCAAATTCCGCCCATGCTTAGTCAGGTGGCATGTCAGAGAGTTCTCCTATGTTTGGTGGCTTGGAAAATTCAATCATCTTAGTACAGCGCTTGCAAACAGAACAAATAAGGACTGTCGAAAGGCATCTACTACGAATGTCTAGGTAGATGCAGGAATTAGAGTACAGGCAGAACCGGTGGATTGCTGCCATAGTGAAGGAGCAGCACATGCAGACACTGAGGCACAGACAGTACCAGGAATGCTTTGATTCCTTTCCACATTCCAAGAACTGATTGGCAGTAGCCTCAACAACACTAGCAAGGTAAACTGTCAACATACAAACTGACACGGGGTACTGCCGTCAGGATGTTGCACTAGGGCTAGCAAGTGTTCACAGCCATTTAGAATATTAAGACCCATAATTTCTGTATCTCCAACATCCTGCCCTCACCTGAGAGCAAAAAGGGCTGTAGCCTCAGTGACACTTTTATTCAGGAGGATTGAAGTTCCAGGCGTTCATGCCAAAACACTTATATAACTGACATTTCAACTATACCACAGCCCAATGTGGCTGACAAGGCACCCAATTCCAGACGTTGGAAGAATTGAACCACTGAACACTCAGTCATGAGTTTATATTGTTTTGTTTGTCATTACATACTTTGTTGCTTATTTGAAACAATGTTACATCCACAACGGATACAGTAGATTCTTGAGAGAAACAATGTTTTCACTACCCGAATAAAAGGTCTCTCAGTTATGCACCATGCATTAACATCATGTGTATTGTCTATGTATTAGTTGTTTTAATTACACTTACCTCAGAAATAGTTGCTGGTGATCTCTGTGTGTTGTTCTCATCCCTCTGCTACATGTGTACCCTTCTGCTACACCTGAAGTGGTAGTAAATCATGAACAGATTTTGATTCAGGCTCCATGGGGGATCTTGTGCAGACCCTTTGTCATTGCAATATTATGCAGTATAGAACACGTGGCAATGATCTTGCAGCACTTGTCAAGTCTGTACAGTAGTGCACCGCCGGTCTTGTGGGGACAAATATACTGGGGCTTCAGAATCCCAAAGGTCATCTTTATAATTGAATGTGTTGTTCTGTGTGTCCTGTTGTTCTGTCTTTCACTTCCTGTCCTTGGAGTCAGGTATTGTGTGAATATCCAGGGATGTAAGGCATATGCACTGTCACCTTGGGAGCATGAGAAGGAAAACCTTTAGTTCACATTACGCAATCCTTCCTGACCACTGTATTCATTGAGTCTGCAATTCTCATACCTAGTAAAGAACCAACGGCAATTCCATCCTATGACAGTCGGTTTAGTATTCAACTGTGGCGGAACATGAATGAGTTCCTGGGAATCTGGCCACAAGGACTGTTATGATACAGAAAGAATCACACACTACCTGCACATTGAGTGAGTGTGAGTTTTCCTGTATATGAATTCAGTTGCTGAGGGAAGGCATGTGGCAATATGTGTTCCATAACACAGCCAATAACATTGGGGAACAGTGCTACCCGGTAGAACATCAATTTGGTTTATTGCGATAATTGCAGGGTTTTTGAGGAAAGATATAGATTGGTTATGTTTACTCACCATAATTTTCGAGAATCTGTGAAAGAACCTGGAAAAGGCCCTTTTGTGACACCCCTCCTACCACTGCTATTACCCCCTGGTATCTGACAAAAGTCAAGAGGCGTAGGCAACACATTGCTGCAGTGTTGGGGTCGGTAGCTGAGATTGCAACTCAGCATTTAATTCAAGAATTACCTAAAAATTGAGCCTGTACCTCTCAATAATCTCCTCTCCAGTCTTTTAAAAAGGGGGGACCCTCACCCTAAATATCCTCTCCTGACTCCTCCTCCTTTTCTGCCAAACAGCTAAAATCCTCATACTCTCACCAGAACATACAAAGCTGCCATTGTCAAAGAGTCTGATGCATTTTTGGTGCCTTTTTATAGTTTGCACCTGTTTACCCCCCTATCTGAATCGATGGTACTTGCATTTCCTAAATGGCCATTTTGCGGCTAGTCGCAATTAGTGAATCCTTTGTCCATGCGGTAAGTGATTCGCAATTTGGTAATCCCTATTTGTGATTTTCTGTATTGAGCTTTCAAAAATGCGATTTCTTCTAGGTAGAAATCACATTTTGCACCATGGTAAAGGATTTTCGTGCATTCTATAATAGCAATTTGCATTTCCTAATGGCTTGAAATTGCGATTTGCATTATTAGCAAGTGCAAAATGCCTTCATACATAGACCTCATGCCCCAGAGCAGCCAAAGCCACAGATTTCACAAGTTATAGCAGGAAATGTCTCAAGAAGATGTGCCATGCACATGTTGGAGGGAGTACCGGTTCACTTCGACTTATGCTGTTGGTCAGCCATAGAAGTTGGCCTGCAGATGTCCGGCTCCTGATAAAAAAAAAGCATTTTCAATGCAATCTGTTTTGCCTTTGTGACTTTATATGTATTTAGCTATGCAGCACATTAGCCTGGGTGCTGAAACATCTACAATTCTTTAACATGGAAGGATTGTAAGCACCAAACTGTGCGACATGCCAGGCATGGCAACACATGGAGAGAAATGTTGCCTTTCAGCGGGAAGTGGTAAAGTCCAAAGCTCTGTTTTTAAGTCAGGGCCTCCGGTGGTCATATCACTCAAAATGCAAGATTTGAAATTAATAATATTGTCTACGGGTGCTCGTGGAGGACAATTTCTATGGACTAGAATCTAGAGACTGCTAAAGTGATTCTGGTATTTTACTGACCTCTGCTGGTCGTTTTCTATCAAGAAAGTTAAATAGAGGCAGTTGCAAATAAAATAAAAAAAAGAAAGTCCTTCAGCAGGAAGCAATTCTGGTATTTTACTGACCTCTACTGGTCGTTTTCTCTCAAGACCGCTAAATAGAGGCAGTTGAATAGAAAAAAAGTCCCTAAGCTGAACATGACAAGTCCTAGGGCTGATCTCAGGAGCCCACAAAGTACAAACACACATTAGTATATACTAAAGTATATACAAGAGGTCTCGAATGCTCGACCTAATGAACTGACGCTGCCGCACACTACCACAGAATGATTAAGCACAAGAAGCACCAGAAACACATTTCAGTACTTTAACTTAAGAATGGAGGTACAAAAAGAGCACAGGGGAAGAGTGTTCGATGCCAACCATTCATCGCACTAATTGTTGCTCAATCAATTGTACACTTTCTACTTACAAATGTTAATGATGATACTCATTTTAGTCTCTAAATTAATTTATCATCTCATTGACAACTCTGAAACAGTTATGTCTAAGAGTGTCTGTGTTTGAAAGTGGGTTATTCCTAATGGTAAATATGCATCTTCCACTGGCAATTAGGCCACTAACACAGACTAGGGCTCAGAATAGGTCTCAGAAAAAGTTTCCCATGCTCAAAACTTGGTAGTTTGGCTATGAGCCGGCAGACTTAACTTAAGAGACAGGTATGTAAAGTATTTAAAAACACCAATTCAGTAAATAATAAGGACACAACACACAGAAAAATCCCAAACAAAGGTATAAAAATAGAAAATATGTTTATCTTCAAAATGGGCTCAGAGATGTGATCTTTTAAAGATTTAGCACTATATGGTACTTAGGCCCAGATGTATCAAACAAAAATCCGCTCGCAAAGGGGAAGATTCTCAGAATCTGCCCCTTTACGACCGGTATTTTTGCATTTGAGATACATCATCCCAAATGCAAAAATCGCAAATTGAGAATTCGCTAAATTGCGATTATTTGCATTTAAGGAATCTCAAATTGAGATTCCTTAAATGCAATGCATGAAAGTTTCAAAAATAGCGAATTCACTAATAGGGCACGCAAATTACCATGAAGTACAACTTCATGGTAATTTGCAAAAACTTTGAAAAATGCACTAAAGTGCATTTTACAAAGTTTCATGTTGTGCACGCACATGCCCTAAGGGCATGTGTGTGGCATGTGTGTGTGCAACATATGTGCACAGATCAATTTAAGGGGTGCAACAGGGTGTCCTTTGGACACCCCTGCACCCTTGAAATCGCAATCTCAATTTGCAATTCGCTAATTGCGATTCGCAAATTGAGATTGTCTTCCCATTCATTCCTATGGGCCTCTAGGACAATAGGAATGAATGGGGAGGTATTCCTAGATTGCGACTCTCAATTTGCGAGTCGCAATTAAGGAATTCTAAGAAATCGCTTTTTTTTGTGATTTCTTGATGCATTCCATTTTGCTATTCCTTAATAGCGAATCGGTATTTTTCGCTATTAAGGAATCGCAAAATGGGTTGTTGATGCATCTGGGGGTTAGAAACCTATAGTGCCATCTTGAGACATCTGGTCACGCTTGACCGGAACAAAGTCAAAGTTTCAGGCCAACCATGATGGAGCCCTGCTCGGATACCCCATGCGGTACGCCTCGGTCAAGATTATACCTTCTGACATAGCAACTTTTATGGAGCCCTCAATGCTCTTCACCAATCTGGGCTGGTGAAGGTTTACCAACTTGCTTTCCAGGGATATCCTGGTCTGGAAGTCAGACCTCCGGAGCTTTAAACAGAATTCAAGGGTCTGGAATCCCCAAGATGGCCCTTGAAAGTGTGGGACTTCAGTTCCCACAATCCACTTGGACAAAACCCTTACAAATCCCCTGGATGCACTCCAGGCTGGGGATTCATGGTGGTAATGGTCCGGGTGAGCTCTGTTAACCTGTAGTTTGCCGGAACTCCACCTATTTTACCTCTAGAAGCAAGGTATATCCAAGGGCTGTGGTTCTAGAAAATGCAGCAGGCACAGTCAGTTGCAAATCAAGTTTCCAGCTTGGCAAACCTTCTTCTTTTACTTTCACGCAGCAGATCTGCGATGCTCTGCACCTCTCACATATTTATTCATTGGTCTCTAAGGTCAAACAGGAGAGCACTCCTTTCCAATGAGTTGCAGGACAACACCCCAGAGCAGGACCACTTGCTCCAAAGTATGGCCTGATTTCTCCCAGAAAGCACTATTTCTCCAAAATGCAATATGGCTGAACTTGCAGCAGAGGAGCAAGAACTAGTTAAACCAACCTCTAGTATGGCTCATTTCCATGGCTCTCCTCCCCCTACCATCTGCAAATTCCTGCCTTAAGCCTACCATCTGTCTGGGTCAGCGGACTGGGGGAGCCGATGGATCTTGTATTCTCTGCCTGTCCTATCCCCTTTGAAGCTCCATGGTTTACGACCCCTCTACCCATCCTCTGGCATTACTGTGTAGCTGAGCTCTCTTCAAAGAGCTGGCCGCTCCCTGGGGGAGCCACTTATACTTCATCAAAGCAGCCTAGCTAATCCTCTTAACTCTGACCAATCAGGTGAGACCACAGGAAGGCTGAATTTTGGCTAACAGACAAAAAAGGCTAACAATATTTTTCTGTATATTTTAGGTTAAATTCAACAATTGCATATTGTTGGATTTATCAATACCATTCTCCTAAGTTCTTGAATGACATTTGTTCACGAATTCCTAGCGATAGTTATTAATTGATAAACTATTGCCATGTTAAACTACGTGGCTGGGGATCTACAATGAGGAAAATGAAATTTCTGCACCACCAGGGCATATAAAAATCTTTTATAAGAACCCAGCTTATAGCAACATGACCCCCCACCCCTGGGGCAACTAGGCAAGACTTTGGGGTCCTCAATATGCACAAACATTGTAGAGCATCACTCCACAGTGCTCCTAGCACAAATTTCAATTTTGGGAATCACTTTACCTCAATGAGGGAAGTGAAATACGCAATTTCTCTATAATTACATTACCCAACCCTGGGACACCAAGGGGAGACCCTGGTGATACCTAATTTGACAACATATTGTAGTTTGTCAATTTGTAAGTGCCCCTACAACCAATGTCAAGTTTGGCCACAATTTACATTTAAAAACAGTGCTGCTACACAGGGCTGCTTTTAAAATGACATCAGGCTCTCAGCAGTGCACACATACAAGTACAAAAAGGTCTGCTAGACTCTAAAATGCCACGTCCTATCATATACTAGGGACTTAAAGGTAGTTTTACTCCTCCTGCCCTATTATGTACTAGAGACTTATGGGGTAGGTCATGCCAATTATAGGTGTACCCAAATATATAGTGTACCCTCATGTATGAGTGGGTTCTCACTGTGTTTTCACAATAGCACTGGCCTTAGGCCTGGTTAGGTAGAGCCCAGGAACAGGCAGAGTCAGTTAGCATCAGTAGCAATTAGCAGAAAATGGGGTTGCACAACGCACAGGATGACCTTGCAACAGTTTGTTTTCTACCTATTTAGGTAAAGCACAAACTTCGTGTTCTTCTATTAACCCTTTATTGACAAACTTTTGCTCTGTGTTTATTTTATTTGCCAGCAGGCATGACCCATGCAAATGAGCGTATTCCCCATGAACACTGATTTCGCTCGAACTGTGTACTCACGCAATACATATCAGAGAAAAGATATTGCAAGCATCGGAAACCACCACTATATCATGGAAGGTACCACAGGACTGAAAAAAGGCACTCAAAACAAGCACAAATGCCGTTTCTGTAATACTACCTGGAGGGGCATATTAGCAAGAATCTTGTTATAATTATCGCCGTTTTAGCGGCAGGAAACTGCCACAAAAACTGCGGTAATGGGATTGCTAATATGCATTATAGAATTCCAATAGCAGCCCAAGTTAGATGTGCAGGACATCTAAACTGGGCCTCTATTGGAATTCTATTACGCATATTAGCAAACCCATTATCGCCGTTTAAAATGGCGATAATTCTAACGAGGTTCTTGCTAATATGCCCCGATGTTCCTTCAGAAAATGAGGCATTTGTAACAGCAATGCGATAATGGGTGAAAATATTGTGTGATGACCCCTGGCAAACTAATCAGGGTTAGTTTTAAAATATATTCAGTCGATGTGCATTATGTAATAATTGCGCTCTCCTAAGTTTATCTAGTGGTAAATAACTCTTTGTGAAAGCAAAAGAATAAGGCTCACAGCTCATAATACATTCCCATTCCCCTTACTCAGGAGATGAGATTCTGAACTTTTATTAATAATTGAAATGCGGTTACTGAAACATTATAAATTGCTTTTCAAAACTGATCCTACTAGTGATATTGTATTTGAAAATAAACAAGGCAATTCCTGTCCTTGACATGTGCTGTCATCGAATTTGACATTTGGTTGTGCATTTTGACCTTACTTCAATTAACTTTTTCATTGAATTTCTAGGGATTCTTAAAAATGTAATATCGAATGACCTATCTCTGGGTTAACATTACATCTACTACAAAATAGTACAGTAAATCTGTGCATCAATATCTAGGTGCACACAGAAGTTAACACTTGTTTCTACTTCGTTTGTTTTAGTCCAATTGAACAGTGTTGTTATCCCAAACATTTGATGTTATTTTAATCAAGGATTCATGTGTAAAAAAGGACACTAGTAAGCTTTTCTTATGTAAATTGAAGGTAATGGATTTGTATGCCTTCCTTCACATTAGGAAAGTTCCCTGAGCTATAGAGACTATGCCATCAATCACAATTCTAAGCATTGTTATTAATCATTTTGCGGGGCATATTGCTTGCATGAATTACATGTCAAGGTTTGTTTGTTTGAATTTGTCTGCAAGATGCCCCTTATGCAAATGTGAGCCATATGTTTGAAGACTAAAATAATGCCCAGCTGTTTACAAAGACCTTGTTATCGAGATAGCATTTTGGAGCTCATTATATTAGTATTTAAATCCAAACCTGCTCGAGCTGTTGCTTTTTTGTCAAGGATAACCTTTGCAATTTCAGTGCATTTCAGCATATTGATAAAGTTTAAAAACCAGTTCCCAGATGGCGTGAAATCTCTTTGTACATGGAAGGAATACACATTCAAGTGTCAGCACCACTTTGAGGGTGCTGTAGTTGGCATTATGTCTCAAATTTGGAAACAAAAGGATGAAATAAAAATGCTTTAGAATTTAGAAATAACTCAGCAGACATAACATATGCAAGAATGATAAAAAGAACAGAATTGAACAATTCCGTCTGTGACTGCTAAACCTTTGCAAAATTAATCAAATATGATAGTACCAGGCTCATCAGCATATGCATTTTAAATACATGCTATTCCTTTCCCTCCTTGGAAACCTGGCAGCACTGATCTACCTTCAAAATAAATCACTGTGCGTGAAAAACTTTAGTTACAGTTAACTTATCTGTGGCGTCTAGAAGTTTGAAGTTTGCCTACATGGACATAGAAGCAACAAATCCTTACAATCAAATCCCCAGAAAACTACATTAACGTTATGTATTTCAGGTTTTGTGTCCTACATGTATCCTAAGATAGTGATTTAGCAAAAAAACAGAAGGCAGCTTCCCAAAGATGTAGGACTGTATATAATCTTAGAAATTACGTCAGGAGAAATTGGCAACACGTTCACTAGGAGTGACCCAGGGGGAGCCGTGCACGAGCCGGTCTCTCCCCTGGGTTGTTTCACGCGAGGGAGCTGGCCACAGGTGCAGGTGGGTGTTTAGTTAAGTGGAACGAAAGGGAAAAGGGCATAAATAGGTGAGGAAAGGGCGGGAAAGGAACTGTGTCGTGGGAGGCGGGTGGCGTAGGTTGTTTTTTGCGGCTGGAATTTGCTGCGCGTCCTACCTGAGTAGTCGGCTCCCTTATGGTGGCTTCTGCGGCGGTTCAGGAGGCCATCAGGGTCCTGTGTGCAGCGGGATGCGAATTTCTTTTGCAGCCTGGTGTCCCGGGGGAGGCGTGGGTGAGGCTAGTGCGCCCTACACAGAAGGCGTCCAGTGGAGAGGCATGGGCGGTGTCTGCTGCTTGTCTTTCCAGGCAGACGAAGATGACGATGTGGCTGCCATGCCAGTGGGGGCCAAGACCGGTGAAGCGGAGATGGCGCCCCCCCACGCTTCCAGGCGGCCCAACCAAGGTATGTGTAGCTCCCTCAGGAGCTGTGGGCAGGCCTGGGGTGGTCGGCGGGAGGCGGGGGTGGTCGTGGGGGTGGTCCGGGAAGTTGTGGGGTAGGGCTATGGGCCGCGCGTCCCTCAGGGCTGCTGCTGCTGGTAGGGGAAGGCGGGGGAGGAGCGAGGAGGTGCTGGGGGGCTTTAGAAATGCACCGTAGGAGGTGCTGCAATCCCCGGCGGCCCCGCAACCTTATAGGCTTCGGCAGGGACAGGCACAGCTTTTGTTTGTCAACGGGCAGCAGTATCTGGTGAGTCTTGCACAGTTTGAACACGGGGAAATGCCACTTTTCTTTTGTAACACACTGTTTGCTACCTCTTACATTTTGTTTGCTTTCAATACTTGCACAAGTGCCACCATTGCCTACGTAACGTTTGTTCTTGTGTTTGAGTGTCCTCCGTTTATTGCAGTATTATACCTCTACTTGTGCTTCGTATGCTTTTGTAACCTGCACACCTGTCACTTTTTCCTCCTGTAATGCACCGTTTGCTATCTCTTGTATTTTGTTTGCACACGATTGTCACTTTTGCCTCATGTGATGTAATGTTTGCTTTTGTAATTTGTTCTCATGGATCAGTTCTGTTCCTGTGGTGAGGCGCTCTGACGCCTTCGGGTAGAGTCTGCGCTATATAAAAATGCATAACTAAATAAATATTGTGCTCAGGGAGGACAGGGGGGCTGGGTCTGTGGGGCAGGGTTTTTCTGAGGTCGGTGTGGTGCACTTGGATGGGGCCATGCCGGGTCAGGCCGTCAGCAGTGGTGCGTTGGCTTGTAATGCTGGTACAGCAGCACAGGGGGCCACTTTGCAGCTGTCCCTCACCCCCAAGACTTTTCCAGTGGTGTGTCTCTCGAGTCCAGTGGATGGTACACGGTGCAGAGGGACCCTGCTGTTGCCCCAGCGGGTACTGGTACCGGGTCTCACTGGGAAGGATCGTGGTGCTTGGCTCAGCAGGTGAATCAGGCTCCCCGGAGTGGACAGTGGGTGTGGTTGGGCCCGGGGGATGATTCACGGTCAGTTTTAATTGACAAAGTGGGGGTTTCTGTGTCTTTCGGTCAAGCACAGTCTGGCATGAGCGGCCGCAAGGGAAAGGTTCCGTCCACAACGACCAGGACCCCGACTGGCAAGAGAAAGTTGCGAGCTGAACACGCCGTGGTTCAGTCTAGGGGGGGTGCAACGGAAAGTGATCTGGAGCAGATTTCTTTTCTTCTACAGGCGGTGGGGTGGATAAAAGTGATATTCAATGGCAATTCTATGATGGTGGTGTTGGGGATGGGGAAATGACTGGTGGCAGTGGGAATTATGTTGGACATGGAGATGAAATCGTTTTGGATATTGATGATGATGGCCTGGAGGAGGGTGAATTACGAGATGGGGATTTTGGTGATGTTGGAGTACAAGAACAAAGGGGTGTCTTGGGGAAATCCAGTGTTTTTAGTATTTTGCAGGAGTCAAGTACGGACCAAGCAAAATTACAGGTCTCCTCGTCCATCAAGTCTCGGCAGGATGACCCTGTGGTTTTTCAACAGAGAGTGTCACAGTTGCCAAGAGGTAAGGCAGGCTGGTGGTCTGTTTGGCAACAGGGGGAGGGTATACCTAATAAGTATACCAGGTCTATTGGCATTGGAGATGAGATGATTGTGGAGCAAGTTGCTGATGGAACGCTGCCTGCGCGGCATGTTACTGAGGGGGGCGAAAGCTGGCGGGGGCACTGTCGCAGCGGGTCAAGGGCTTACAGGGGGGATTCTACATCCACGGAGAAGGCGGAAGAGGATAAGAACATACATTAG
The DNA here is from genome assembly GCF_964261635.1 of Lissotriton helveticus. Classification (NCBI taxonomy): domain Eukaryota; kingdom Metazoa; phylum Chordata; class Amphibia; order Caudata; family Salamandridae; genus Lissotriton; species Lissotriton helveticus. The sequence goes on along the minus strand of NC_136059.1, from coordinate 1,841,976,570 downwards.
AAATTACCTTACGTGGGAATTGGCATGCCTTTAGGTTCTCATTTATCGGATAAGACTAAAGAGTAGAATTTGGCGGCATGAATTTGTTGATGTCTTTAAGTTGCTCCATCGTGATATTCAAGCCAAGGAGGGATCTAAGGAGGAGGAGTGGGAGTTAGCTTGACATCCTAGGGTCCCGAACTCCATTGAGAATTGGACTTCTGCATTCCTCATATACGCCAGTGTTTACTGTGAACAGCATCAGGAGAAGGCGGTAGCTATGTTCAAGTATATGGATATTATCAGAAAAGCGCACAGTTAATTTGGGGGTTATGCCTGGCTCTCCTATGATGAGGAAGCCCGAGTTCGAATGAGTATTTTTACTGAGCGTTCTTGGGGTGCTGTGGATTCGGAGCTATGGCTGCAATGGGTGGGGTCCTTTTGTGCAATGTCCGCTGCCTGATTTGATTATTTCTCCTTTGGGAGTGGTGCCTAAGAAGAAGGCTGGGGAGTTCTGCTTGATCCATCACTTGTCTTGGCCCGAGGGATCTTCTATTAATGATTTTATCGCACCTGAGGATTCAAGTGTGTCTCACGCATCGGTGGATGATGCTTTGAGGTTGGTGATATCGGCAGGATGGGCGGCACAATTGGCCAAAAGTGACATTCAGTCCGCTTTCCGTCTTCTGCCCATTCATCCGTCTGACTTTGGTCTGCTGGGAATGCAGTTCCAGGGAGAGTTCTATGTGGATAAGGATTTACCCATGGGGTGCTCAGTGTCATGTGCTTTATTTGAAACCTTTAGCCCGTTTTTACAGTGGCATTTCACTTTCATCAGTGGCCATGGGCTAGTTTGCCATTATTTGGACGATTTTTCTTTTTTTGTTCATTGGTGTGCACAATATCGGACAGTATCAATTGGCATTACCAACTTTTCAGGCTATGACTCAGGAACTTGGTGTGCCTTTGGCTCATGACAAAACAGAGGGACCCTGTACAACCTTGACTTTTTTGGGGATAGAACTTGACACTCTGGAGATGGTAGCAAGACTGCCAGCAGACAAGGTTCAGGAAATGTCTGCATTTTTTGTTTTCCGTGGTGGAAGAGCATAAATTTGAGCTCAGAAAGGTTCGGAAATTGTTGGGCTACCTAAATTTTGCCTGTGGGGTGGTTTGGGCTGGCAGGACATTTTGTAGGAGGCTTGGTATGTCATTGTCTCGGGCCTCTCTTCCTCATCATCGTGTAGTGTAGCTCCTATTTTCCCAATAGGCTCTGCGCATTGGAATAGTACCTACAGCAGTAAAGGCCTAGGCCAGACGTTAACTAGGTCTACTACTGTCGATACTAGACTTAATTTTTGGGTTTGCCAGCTAAGCTCAGAGTTCGCTAGAAACTTTCTCGAATGTTCAAGGAAGGAATTAACTCCCTTGATTAGACAAGAAGGGATTTAGTTTCTGACAACCATAGAACATGACAACTTTGCTCTCCCCTAATCAAGAGTCAATCTCGAGAGTCGTGTGAGCACAAGGCAATTATTTTACTCAGTCAGTACGTGCATTCTTAGTCTCATCAGAATGTAGAGAAAAGGAAGAGACGGGCGTGTTCAATAAAAAGGTGTTATTTATTGATCAGTCTCTTTTCTCATACATGAGAAATGGATCGATATTATTGCAATACTTATAGTTAAGTAAAGTGCATACATTAAAAGCAATAGTATAAAATAATACTGTAAAAACATTGATATGGTTTCTGAGCCATATGATGTTTAAAATGATTAAAATATATTTACATACACATATACATTTGACTAAACGTACTCAACTGGTGTTTCTAAATACGCCTACCCCGTGTACCTGACCTAAGTCTAATGCGTGGGCGGGAATAGAAAGTTACAGTTTAAGTTAAGTTTGTTTTTGCCAAGTGAATAACTAAAGAATTCTCTGTGAGGGGTTATTCAGTTCTGTACCTGGAATTTAGGATGAATGAGGAATGGTATCTCTTTCTCTGCTCTCGATATTCCAGGCTGCCTGCGAGGGCTGCCCGAAAGCGCCGGTGCTGGGTCTCTCGGCTTGAGATAGCAGCGCGTCTCTCAGCGCGTCAGGAAGGCGGGGCTGCTGCCAGCGGGGTCTGCTTCTGCTCTCGGCTTCGGCAAGTATGGCTGCTCCGTCTCGTCACCACGCGTGTGTTTGCATAGGGCAAGATCGGCAATATTTATACCTTAAAGGTGCCGAGATTGACGTAAGGATGGACATAGATACGTCAATAAAGATGTCATACGACTTGCTCGTTAGCACATTCTTTACTAAAGTTCTCTGTGAAATCAAAACAATGGCCGCACGGATTATCCAGGTTGTCATAGGTTTGATTTGTTATGAGAACGTCGTATGTCTTATCAGGGGCTGGAGGAATGTCGCTTGTCTAATTAGATCTCAAGCGTTATGACCTAATCAGATAACACGTTCCTGTGCCGTAGTGTGACTGCGTCAGATAACGGTATCTGCATCATGGGGGTTTTCTTGCCTCATGGGCTGACTGTTAGTTAACTTGATAGTTAGTTTAACCAGAATAGGGTCAGGAATAGGGGGACTGATTCAGAACCTATAGAAATACACGACACCCACTCCACGCTAACTATGGTCATATCTACTAATCTATGCATAGTATAACATAGTACAACATACTATAGAGTATAGTGTATACCTTACCACCCCAAAATACATAAATGCATTTCGAAATTTTCAAATATACTGAAAAATTGCAGTCATATATATTGTATGCACTTAAGCTATGAATTAAATGCAAAAGTAAACACGCATTTTTATGCATTATTGCTTATTGGTATATGAGAAATACACATGAAATGGCTCTTAATATGGCTATACAGAAAGGAAGTTCGAGACCATTTCATCACATAATAAAATATTTGTGAACATACCAGCGAGCAGCTAAAGTCTATAAAGTATCTAAAAATAGAAATTTTAGTTCTCTAGGAATAGTTTCTTACTTTAAGCAGAAGATCAGTGTCCCGGGAAAAAAATATGTAGAAAAATATTTTAAGGGGCTTGCTGAAAAATATTGCTGTCCGTGAGCTGGAGTGAAATTGTTCATGTAACTTTATTTTTAGAGTTGAAGGCCGAATTCAGGGAACGCCGTGTGCGAGTTTACTCAAAAGTCTCTATTTCTGTTCTGGAGAGAACATCATATCATTCAGGCTTTCGAAAAAACTGTCAACAGCTTCATGGGAAAGTTCCACTAAGTCGGAAATAGGTGTAACCATGCATTCATGCGCATGATTGCCTCCATTGACATTCTGATTCGCATTGCTGACAGAAGGTCGTACCTGTTCGATGCTGCTTTCATCTTGAACTTCACTACTCTTCAATCGCAGTGGTGAAGATTCCAGGAATGCCGTCATCAGGATTGGCAGCCTTTGAGGGCAGCACAAAGCGTGAACCTTGGTAGGAACCAACAGTGTATCTGCATCCACTGGCGCATCCGATTGTAGCGTCAGACAGGTGTCTAACACGCACTCTTCTCCGCATAGCAGACACCTTAGTACAGGTAAAACACACCTTTGCCACATTGGTCGAAATGATAGAAACCAAGTCATGTTTAGGTCTCTAAGCCGGGAGAGTCCCAGGATTTTTGATATCCGGTCCCGGTATCCAATGGCTAGGATCGTATCTTCCATTGTCGCGAGAGTTTGATCTGTGACATGGGTTGCCATAACGAAAAATAAGGACTAAGAATAGGATTCCTGCAATTAGTCCCAGGATCAGGGGAAGTCCGCCAAAAATCGAATGGACGAAATCTGGAAAAATACCCAGTATGGCTTTGAATGGTGTTAATGCCATCGAAAATACTGTCTTAAATACCCCTGAGATCCCATTGGTATCAGAAATATTTAAGATTTCGCTCAGGATTTCCGCGAAATGTACGGGGGAATTAGTTGATAATAATGTATGTATCTCTGCAGTCGTCCTTGCGACTTGTAGATCATACGTTTCTTTTGATGACGTGAGCCTTGTAGGCGTCTGAAGAAGCACTGTTTTCATTCTGCTTAAAGTATCTATTCGAATAGAAGTAATTTTCAAACTGGGCCATGCCCTTGCCTCCCTGTCTGGAAAGGAGCTGGGGAATAAAGAACGTCCACAGCACTTGACCTTCGCCGTTGTAGTTACTAGATAAGGAGTCCCGGGCATAAGTCTGCAACATCTGCGGTCTACAATAAGAATGTAACTCCCATTATAGAGTCTTTGAAAGAATGGTTCTATTTCAGTTGCAGGTGCGCCTTGCTGGTGACATGAAAGGTTGTATGAATTACCTTCACAGGCTCCATGCAAACTAATACCGTTACACAGAAGCGTGCCGCTTAGTGACATAGCACAATTGTTGCCACTAAGAAACACTTTCTGTCCTTTATTACTGACACATGCATGTGAATAGGGCAGGTTCCAAGTTGTTTTAAGGTACCCCTTTCCCAATTTCTCGTACATGCCAGCCTGTATATATTTTTGGCAGTATTGAAACCTGAATGTTGAGATTGGAATATTTATGATTCCGTGGATTATCCATTCACTGACAGGTCGTTCTGACATTGTCATTGGTAATCTTTCTAGTTTTTCAATGCTCAAGATTGTATAATCAGCACCCTTTTGCGCCATACCGATTTGTCTATCAGTAAGGTTAAAGATTTGGAATAGTGACGTTGTGTTGATTAAACGCCAAGGCACATAGCCTGAACGCAGATTTTGTAACGTCCAGCCAAGCTGTACAATGGAACGCAATTGTGACTGACCATGTTGTAATAACAGTAAGTCTTGCGATAATATATCGATTGCTGAAGACACAATGCTGTCCAAAGAAAAAATTCTGGAGGACAGAGTCATTAACCCATTGTCCACTACAGAAAGTGATTTTTCCAAATTAATACGGTCAATTTCCCGTATTCTTTCTGCTGTCTCAATTTGAGTAACCTTCCAGGCCTCATTGTATGCTGCATATACAGAGGCTGCTATGAAACGCTTTTGACGCTGTTTGCGTGGTCCCAGTATGAAATCACGCAAGTCAGCACCATCAGTAAGTAAAGTTAGGTGTTGCTTAATTTCAGGCAGTGTGGAAGTCTGTAGCCATTGAAGGCATAATTTGCCCACACTGTAGGTTGTTATTATCCCTGGGTGATGTCTTTGGGGATATCTAGGGTCTGGCCTGGTCATTTTGAAACCCTGTGTTTTATTCAGGAATCTATCTTGACAGTCATTTGTATCTGTGGGCCAGATCAACCATTGTTTCCAATCAGGATGTGTTCTGTTTTGGTTTAATATATGGTTTACGTCTATCTCTTCATCTGTATCAGAGCTATTGCTAAACATTGTTGGCTTCGGAATAGACGGTTTAATTAAATCTTTGATTTTGGCTAAGCCAAGACAGGTGGTTTGTTGAACAGTGTCATTCAAAAATATCATTTGTTCTGGGATCATGCAGGCTCTAAACAAAGCTTCTATACCCTGTACTTGCCATTCTTTTGTACCCCAAACACTTTTCAAATCAACATTTTTGTCCCAATAATCAAATCCAAAAGTATTCATTTTTCAAAGAACGAATCTGAATATATCAATTTTGTGTTGGTTATCATGGTTTTCATCCCTGTCTTGTTTGACAATTTAAAATAAAATGTTTCAGCATTACTTATGTTAAAACCTGAAAAATATGAATATTTGTCATATACGGTTCTAGAGCTTCCTTTTGGAGGTGTAGCACAATGTTCCCATTGATTATAACTTAAAACATTTCTAGGTTGTGCAGATTTATGTAAAAAATGGTTACCATAATGGTTATAGCAATACATACTATCATAATTTGTAGAACCTTGCAAATAATCATGTTTTGTAAATTTAGCAGACATTACTAAGTCAGACATCATGTTGTTAATACTTTCGAAGTCCCAATCATCAGCAAATGAGTTTGGTTTTGCAAAGTCACTCAAGGAGATCTTGATTTGGTGTGGATATTTCAGGATCTCGACCGGACCATAAATTTCATAGTCAGTGTTGTCCCAGGCTACCCCACCAGGTATAGGATTGGCTGTGAAGTTGGCAGAAGAAAGTTCTGAAGAAAGTTCTCTTTTCTCGACGTGTGAAGATGTGTGTGGTTTGAGGACCAAGTTGATGTTCTGACTTGCTGTGTCCATTTTAGCATATTTTCCCTCAATGAAGCGTCCCAAAGTAAATACCATGATGAGCCAAAGTATGAGGATACATGCGCCAAAACCCACCCAAAATTCAATCCATGGAGAAACCAGATATGTTTCTTTCAGTTGTTTCAAAAGTTCCTTCGCTTTGTCTTTAAAGGATTTTGATGATGGCTGTGTCTTTGATTCACTGAAGCCTTCAGAGGAATCATCGAAGTTGATGAAGTACCCGGATGCAGTTCTGTCAATTGTTCCAATTGCTTCAGGATTTTTGTTTCTTGCATTGTCATTTGGTACTTCATTGTAGATTGGTGTGTCTCTGCTAAATGTTTTTATTTGGGTTGTCAGAGGTCTGAGTTCTATTGCATTGTTGCATAGTCCTTCTTGTTCTTCTGCAGGCGTTTCGAATGTGATGAGCCTTTTTGATAGGACCTCTGTGCTGGTAGCAAACCTAGGTGATCTGCTACTTATTGGGAGTCCACTTGGCCTACTGTTTGTTATCGGCCACATGTTGTGGTTTTACCAGGTCGATGGATACAACTCGGTTCTCCTTTTTTCCAGCAAGTGGCGGTAGTACAACTGATCTTGTCCCGTTGACAGACAAGACAGGAACTGCTTTTCTGTAAGAAGGCCCACATTCCTTCTTTACCGCGATCTTCTCCCTGACTAGATCCTCGACTTTTGGAATCCAGACAGGTCTTGCTGGGACAGGTGGTGATTCTTCAGTGGTCGTTGGCTGTTGTTTCAACTGTATGTTGCTCAGGTATTTTCTTGTTTTGTTTAAGTCCTGTAAAATAGCCAAACGGTCTTTGACATCAAAGGTTTTTTCTATTACCACTGAAGTCTGACTATCAAGGTCAGAGATTATCATCCTAGTTCCGAATAATAATTCGTACGGACTGAATCCCTTCAGAGAATTTCTTGGCAAGTTATTTAGACTACGTTGGACACTTATTAGATGTTTGACCCACCCAGCTCCCGAACCTAATACCTTTGCCGTTATAGATTGCTTTATGTCACGGTTTTTTCTTTCAACAATTCCGTTCCCCTCAGGGTGAAATGGACAAGAGTACCGCAATTGCACGCCCATGCTGACCATGGCCTCCTTATAAGCCCGAGAGCTAAAAGCAGGACCATTGTCCGAATGCAGCATGCCAATTGCGTATGTGCCGATAAAGACTCGCAAATCTTTTATAACAGTTCTGGCGTCAGCCGTTCGCTGGGGCCACATCCATATGAATCTCGTGCATGAGTCCACTGCGACCAAGATATATTTATAGTTACCATCCCTTTGTAAGGGACCGCAGTGGTCTAGATAAACACAGGCTAATGGTTTATCCGAGATTAGAAGGGGCGTCTGCGCTGGACGTCTCACCGTTGATACTTTCATTTTTTGACATATTTCACATTCTAGAACATAGTTCCTTGTTTGTCTTCTCATTTGTGGCCACCAGTATCTCTGTTTTAATAATGATACTGTGGCTGAGACGCCAGCATGGATAGAAGCAAGCCCTTCGTGTGCCGCTATTATTAGTCCTAACCTATGTTCCATGTTTGGAATTGCCCTATCCCCCACTCCAGGGATTCGAGCAAAAGGAACATTGTTTGCATCAGTTATGTATGAGTATTTTACTGGAAAGCCTTTAGGGAGTGGTTCTATCGAATCCTTTTCTGAAGCGCTGACAGCTTGTAATGCTGTCTATTTTTGTTTTTGACCGGGTGACGGCAGCTACGGAAGCCGTTTGCACAGCTGCCTTCGCGGCCTCATCAGCCAATGAATTCCCTGCAACGTGAACGCCATCACGTTGATGACTCAGTGTATGTATCACGTGAGTCTTTGGTAGTTCTTTTTGTAAAAGAGCTACTTGTTCCCAGAGCATTTTATGCTTGATTGTGCCACCTTTCGCATCCTTGAAACCGTTCTGAAGCCAGATCTGCAAGTATTCATTATAAGACTGAACGCAATAATACGAATCGCACACTATGAGTGTGGGGAATTCTCGATCGGTATTTTCAAGCGCCATCTTGAATGCTAGTAGTTCAGCTCGCTGAGCTGTACAATCTCCTAGGGATTGTGTTTTAGTGAGGGTTGGTTTAAATTTCCCTTCGTGCCAACGACCTTTAACAATCGCGCACGCAGCACTGTAAGCTTGTTTACCCCCTACTGCGGGTTGTGCTGATCCGTCTGTATATATTATACAGCCGTAGTGATCTAGAGGCAGAATTTCGGTTGGCGGAGGACATTCAAATTCATATTGGAGAAATTCTTGTGTTTTTAAATAAGGATCAAATTCGTACACCACGTCTGTTGCAGCAAGAGAGTTAGCCCATTGTATCCATCTTGGATGGAGTGCTTTAGCATTTGGAATGCTTGCCTTTGTTACCGCCTCTAAGGCTGGTATTGGTGTCACGATTATTATTCGTTTACCTTGTGCCAGGGCTCGTTCTTTTGCTATAGCTGTCTGTGTTGCTGTAAGAATTTTTTCCGTTGGGCTAAATTTCATTTCAGCCTTAGTGTACAAGTGTGATTTGAATGCAATTGGTACCTTTTCTCCCTCATTAGAGGTCAGGTATGTGAATCTGCATCTCCCTGGGATGACTCGGATCACAAGGTTGCGTGTGTTATCACGTGTTTCTAATTTTGTTTTAATTAGCGTAATTTGCAATGTATGTTCTTCCGAAATTTAGGAAGCCTAGAATTGACTGTAGGTTTTTTAGTGTTTTAGGAGCTTGGATTACGGCACATTTCTCTAGGAAATTGTCTGCCAGGCTTTTGCCTTCACTTGATAACTCATATCCTAAGAATAGGACTGTCAGATGGGCAATTCTGGACTTTTTGAAGTTGAATTTGTAACCCTCTGCAGCGAACCCAAGTATTATGGTGTTCACCCTTTTCAAGTGAGTCTCCAAGTCATCATCTGTTAAGTAAATGTCATCGACATAAGATAATGCTTCATCATCATATAGTTGTAGTAATTCTGTTACTCTCGCTGAGAATACCCCCGGGCTGTTCTTGTACCCCTGGGCTAACCGACAGAATTGCTTTTGAGTGCCATTTACTGAGAATGCAGTTAAATATCTGCTCTCTGGTGCTATGTTTTGACAAAAGAATCCATTGGAGATGTCCAAGGTTGTTTTGTATTTTTTGCGCACTATGTTATTCATTAGTGCAGCACTGTGTGAGTTTTGCACTGCAAAGGTTTTGCAACATGTGTTAAGGTGTCGGTAATCCAAAACTAGACGATATGAATTGTCTGGTTTGGAGACCGGAAACAAAGGATTGTTCATTTGTGAGGTGCAAGTTTCAATCACCCCCTGGTATTCTAGCTGATCTAGTATTTCATTTACCTGTTTTTTAGCTTCTTGCTTAATTGGGTACTGCCTTTGTGCAGTAGGTTGTGATTTTAACTGGATTTTGTGAGGAGGAGAATCCTCATCCCATCCTACATGATTTTTATATAAAGCAGGTGCTAAGGCCACTGCCCACTTTCTAGCAAGTGTGTATTTTTTATGAATCGGTATTTGATTCGAGAAGGCAGGCATAATTACTTCTTCGCCATGAGGGCACTCCCTGACAAACTCTGGTGGCCAGTCTTTTTCAGCTAGAAGGATGTCATAACCCTTTGAGAGGTTATCCCAAAATAGTCCCCTAATTTTCCTAGTCTTATCTCCCTCTATACGTAATGTTATCTCGTATATCTTGTTGGGCTTGCTAACTCTGGTGTCTGCAGTTTCCACTTGAAGGTATTCATTCGTGTCCACTGTCTCCAGATGATTCATAAGGACTTTGCGAGCTATGCTCACCTCTGCTGCGCTGTCTAGCATTGTCTGAGCCCATTCTCCATTTTTCAGTTGTGTCCTCAGTATTCTCGGCATTTTTAACTACCTTGATACTGGCTACCTTCTTTTTTGGAAATTGTAATTTCTTTTTTAGCTGAGCAGGTTCCTTGTCTTTGGACTTGGCGTGCTCTTCTGATCGTCCTCTTCTTTCCGATTTCTGCGAGGAATTCTGAAAAGATTGAGAGGGACGTGTATCAATGTCTTGATATCTATCAGGTTTTTTAATATTATCCCTATTTCTAAGGTTTATCTATTCCCCGAGGGGTCACTCTGCGGTGACCTCTGTCTTTGGTTTGGAGATTTCTCTCTTCGCCTAGGAGACCTTCCTCGGGACTGGAATTTCTTTTCTTTAGGATTGGATTGTTTGTTTCCATCCCAGCTCTTTTTTGGTGAATTATTATTATTAAAAAATATTTTTTCTGGACTTGTAGTCAGTTGCGGTTTTACTGGTATTCCACCTAGACTATCTCTGCCTAGTTCTTCATAGGATTTTTCTATGATTCTGGCAATTTCAGCTGGTTGGTCTGCTATATCTGTCTCTTTTAACCTCTGGCGGATCGCCACGTTTGCTGCTTCACCTTTTATGTTGGCTAATAATATAGCCGAGACCTGCTTGAAGTCTTTCAGTAATTTCATACCAAGAGTTAAAGCAGGTTCTGGACCGTATTCATCTTGAATTTGTTTTAGCACATCTGGTATTACCGAAATGGATGGAACACCGTGCGTTTTTGTGTAGATGGAAGCAAAGACTGTACCCCAAGTGTCACAGTCCTCAATGTGTGGTGCGATTCCCATTGGGAGACATATAGTCAGAATCCTGTGTTTTTCTAATGGGGTGGTGTCAGGAAACACCGCCTCTATTTGGGTAATTTTCTGTGCCAACCAGAATGGTATCTGTTCCCGTTTAGCTGGAACTTTACCTAGGCAGGATTGGATGTTCTGTGGTGTAATTTTGTTTGTGTTCCCCTGGTGAGGGGTCAGCTGTGGAAGTTTAATCGCTGGCTGAATTGTTGAAGTCCGCATTACATACTGAACTAATTGTCTATGAATTTTTAGTAGTTGTTTTAGCTGTATTAACAGCTCTGCTGCAGGCATTCTTTCGATGTCTGGATGTGGTGTGTATCCGGCTAAGACCGGCCACGTTGCTCCTGGTCTTCCTAAAGGACCGAGCCTGGTGATGTGATTATTATGTTTTAGGGCGCCATCAAATAAGAGCAAATGCTCTTGGAATTTGAGTGGTACTTCCACCTCCTCAAAAGGAGTGTACTCATTAGGAGGTTCCTCTATTTTGTAATAGTGGAAGTACTTTGTTACAGCATTAGCTGCTGGAAAATGTATCCATGAATAATTTACCTCTGTCTGCCGATATTCGTGTGCCTCAATTACGAATATGACTGTGCCACCTCTAGGTGTCAGTCCATTTTCTATAAGTTTTAAGGTTATAGATCTCCTTTTAATGACCGGAATGAGTATTATATCCGCGTCTGCTGCTTGCATGGTAGCATCAGCATCTGCGAGTTCAGTTGCTAATCTAACTGCCTCTCTTTCTTCATCACTGTCTCCCATTTTACAGACAGGATGGTATTATGTCTATTTGCAGATCAGGTTTCTTTATGGAAACAGAGATTAGATGCACAATATTTTGGAACTGTTTATCCTTCAACGTTGACTTGACCAAGAACCATACATAGGAGTTCCCTCCTGCGAGGTTATTGGAGGATATAACCTTTCACCCACTCCAGACGTCTTTGGAGTATTCGGGAAAAGGGGTCTGAGTGAGAAAGCACGACTGAGTTACTCTAAATGTCTTACGTTAGTTTTATCGCCCTTTCCAAACGCGTTGGGCGCCATGTAGTGTAGCTCCTATTTTCCCAATAGGCTCTGCGCATTGGAATAGTACCTACAGCAGTAAAGGCCTAGGCCAGACGTTAACTAGGTCTACTACTGTCGATACTAGACTTAATTTTTGGGTTTGCCAGCTAAGCTCAGAGTTCGCTAGAAACTTTCTCGAATGTTCAAGGAAGGAATTAACTCCCCTGATTAGACAAGAAGGGATTTAGTTTCTGACAACCATAGAACATGACAACTTTGCTCTCCCCTAATCAAGAGTCAATCTCGAGAGTCGTGTGAGCACAAGGCAATTATTTTACTCAGTCAGTACGTGCATTCTTAGTCTCATCAGAATGTAGAGAAAAGGAAGAGACGGGCGTGTTCAATAAAAAGGTGTTATTTATTGATCAGTCTCTTTTCTCATACATGAGAAATGGATCGATATTATTGCAATACTTATAGTTAAGTAAAGTGCATACATTAAAAGCAATAGTATACAATAATACTGTAAAAACATTGATATGGTTTCTGAGCCATATGATGTTTAAAATGATTAAAATATATTTACATACACATATACATTTGACTAAACGTACTCAACTGGTGTTTCTAAATACGCCTACCCCGTGTACCTGACCTAAGTCTAATGCGTGGGCGGGAATAGAAAGTTACAGTTTAAGTTAAGTTTGTTTTTGCCAAGTGAATAACTAAAGAATTCTCTGTGAGGGGTTATTCAGTTCTGTACCTGGAATTTAGGATGAATGAGGAATGGTATCTCTTTCTCTGCTCTCGATATTCCAGGCTGCCTGCGAGGGCTGCCCGAAAGCGCCGGTGCTGGGTCTCTCGGCTTGAGATAGCAGCGCGTCTCTCAGCGCGTCAGGAAGGCGGGGCTGCTGCCAGCGGGGTCTGCTTCTGCTCTCGGCTTCGGCAAGTATGGCTGCTCCGTCTCGTCACCACGCGTGTGTTTGCATAGGGCAAGATCGGCAATATTTATACCTTAAAGGTGCCGAGATTGACGTAAGGATGGACATAGATACGTCAATAAAGATGTCATACGACTTGCTCGTTAGCACATTCTTTACTAAAGTTCTCTGTGAAATCAAAACAATGGCCGCACGGATTATCCAGGTTGTCATAGGTTTGATTTGTTATGAGAACGTCGTATGTCTTATCAGGGGCTGGAGGAATGTCGCTTGTCTAATTAGATCTCAAGCGTTATGACCTAATCAGATAACACGTTCCTGTGCCGTAGTGTGACTGCGTCAGATAACGGTATCTGCATCATGGGGGTTTTCTTGCCTCATGGGCTGACTGTTAGTTAACTTGATAGTTAGTTTAACCAGAATAGGGTCAGGAATAGGGGGACTGATTCAGAACCTATAGAAATACACGACAATCGAGTGCGCATTTCTGCGGCAGTCAGGGCAGATCTGTCTATATGGCTAACTTTTCCCAGGGATTTCAATGGAGTATCTTTGTTTTTTGCGGACGAAGATATGGTTTGGCAAGTACAGGTTTACACGGATGCTTCAAGGTGCTAAAGGCTTTGGCATATTCTGGAAGGGGCATTGGTGCGTGGAAAGTTGGCCTTTACATTGGCAGCGTCGAGGTCGCAGTATTGCTTTTTTGGAGTTGTTTCCCCTGCTTGTTGCTTTGTTCGTCTGGGGTGGGGAATTTAAAAAAAGAACTGTTTTATTCCATCTGGTTAACTTGGCGGTGGTTGATTTGATTAATAGACAAAGTGCAAAGGACTTGCTAGTGTTGAGGTTGCTGTGTGCTTTCATGCTCAGGTGTTTACAGTTGAATATTATTTTCAAAGCGAGACATATTCCAGGCGTTAATAATTGTATAGCAGACGCTTTGTCTCCTTTTCAGTGGGAGGAATTCCGGAGGCTGGCTCCTGGGCAGAATCAGATCCCACAGTAAGTTTAAGCATGGGGGGATTGAGGATTGTCCAGTTGGTTGAGAATTCAGTGGCTGTTTCTACGAGACGGAGTTATCTACAGGCATGGCAGGAATTCTTGATCTATGGTAACTGGTTCCCTTTTCATGGGGGGGTTGTCTGCGGAACAGTTTTTGTTGAGTTTTGTTTTGCACCTGATAGATAAAGGTCTTTCCCATACCACTATCTCTGGTTAACTGGCTGGCATTTCTTTTTATGGGCAGTTACGGTGGGGGAGGGATCCTGTGGGGGAGAGGGTTTGATAAAAAGGTTCTGAAAGGTTTGGGGAGAAAAGAAGCTGGTTCTAAGCGGTTGCGGCAGCCAGTGTCTTTTGATTTGCTTCAGAGGATGTTGAATCAGTTGTCCTCTTGCTGCTACGATGGTTTTGAGTGTGGGAAGTTTAGGTTGTGTTTTTTATGGTTCTTTTTGGGGTGTTCAGGGCATCAGAACTGTTGGGTTTGAGGAGCAGGGTCGGGATGACTAGTAACGAGTTCTTTGTGGAGGGCAACAGGTTGAGGCTTTGGCTGAGGGCTTCTAAGACTGATCAGTTGGGTAGGGGCAAATGGGTTTTCTTGGGCAGGAGTGGTTTGGATTTTTGTTACCCGGTTCGGGAATGGGAGGTTTTCAGGGACTCTACTTTTTTTAAGCCTGGTATGATATTTTGTCATGCTGACGGGAGTCCAATTTTGATTGCTTAATTGTTGGCTGTTCCGAGGAAGGTGTTGCTGACTTTGGGGGAGAATCCATTGCATTTTGGAACACACACTTTCCGTATTGGGGCAGCGACTGAGGCTGCCAGACTGGGGTGGGACTGGTCGCAAATTCGCAGAATTGGGAGATGGAGGTCAAAATGCTGCGAAAAGTATGTTAGGAAGTAGTCAGTTGTTGTCTTTTCTTGTTAATTCCTGTTTTTCTGGCTAGGTCTATTGCACAGGAGTGTGACAGGTAAACGGATGACTTGGATTGTGGGACACTCCTTCATTAAATGGGCTGCGGTTTATGCTGAACAACAAATTTGTGGGAGATCATTTGGACTCAATAGTGTGGACTATGAGGTGCTATGGAATGGTAAAGGGGGAATGCGTTGGGAGTTTATTTCCTTTGTTGTCAGCACTTTGCGTAGGGGGGGCCTCCAGATTTGCTGGTCCTCCACTTAATAGAAACTTAATAGAGCTTTGCGAATATTTTGTGAGGAAATGGATGTTCCCATTTTATCTCATACTCATCTACAGCTTACGGAGGGGCATCTTTTCCGGGAGGATGGGGTCCACCTTTCTCAGATGAGGCAGGCTTTTTATTTACTGGAATTGAGGGATTTGATTGCTAGGCTTTTGGATGAACATCTGTGGTGCTCTACAGGACGGGTTTGACGGTTTTTCCTATGGGTGGGGCAGGAAAACTCTTTTTCTGGGGGGTGGGCAGCCTGGAGCGGGTTGGTCCATCCTCAAATGGCAGTTAAAGGTGAGTAGGGGGGTATCAACAAGAGTCAGTTGCTCCTGGGGTTGTTTGAGTTAACTTGGTGGGGGTTACATCTTTTATAGGGATGCTAAGATAAAGTTGAAGGAGGATTTGGTTTATTAAATAATGAATTGTAAGATGTTTGATTAGAAGTTAATTTGCACCTGTCTTAATAAAGTGGCCTTTCTTGCTAACTGAGAAATTGTGGACAGTGAGTTATTACGCGAGGGGGGACTTAGGGGGAGCCGTGCGCGAGCCGGTCTCTCCCCTGGGTTGTTTCGCGCGAGGGAGCTGGCCACAGGTGCAGGAGGGGTGATTAGTTAAGTGGAACGGAAGGGAAAAGGGCATAAATAGGTGAGGAAAGGGCGGGAAAGGAACTGTGACGTGGGAGGCGGGTGGCGTAGGTTGTTTTTTGCCCCACCCGCCCATCCTTCTTTCTTTTTCAGGTCCTGTTTGTTTGTTGTTTTGTTTGTGCTTTGGGTACTGCCAAAGCTGTTTTTTCCTGGTTGCCACGCTAAGACAGGTCTA
Source organism: Lissotriton helveticus (assembly GCF_964261635.1). Classification (NCBI taxonomy): domain Eukaryota; kingdom Metazoa; phylum Chordata; class Amphibia; order Caudata; family Salamandridae; genus Lissotriton; species Lissotriton helveticus. Next base: position 1,841,960,802 of record NC_136059.1, on the reverse strand, counting down.
GGTGCATGTTTTTTAGTCCTTAGGCAATTTTTCTGGGCGGTGGGCAGCCTGGAGTGGGTTGGCCTATCCTCAAAGGGCAGTTAAAGGTAAGGAGTGGGGTATCAACAAGAGTCAGTTGCTCCTGGGTTTGTTTGGGTTAACTTGGTGGGGGTTACATCTTTCATAGGGATGCTAAGATAAAGTTGAAGGTCTTAATAAAGTGGCCTTTCTTGCTAACCAAGAAATTGTGGACTGTGAGTTATTGCATGAGTGCTCAAAAGCAAACTGATATTTTGGGCGCTCAGTATCTAACGGTCATTGTCATTAAAATTGAAGTAAGGGAGGAATAAGTGGCAGTACTAATGAAGACCCCATAGTATAAATTGCGTTATGGGGATAACAGACCTGTTTGTACTATAGGCCTGTTGTACTTTGGCGCTGTTTTTAAAACATGGCGGTTAGTCTGTTTAGCTTGCATTCGACCAAGTGCAAAACTGATCATCTGTAACTAAACTAAACATGATCTGTCAAGAATGATACAAAGAAAAGACAAGCACTCAATAGGATGTGCGTATTTGAGACAGTACTATGTTAGGGCAGAGAATGGTCCCTATGGTCCTGAATGTATTCAGAAAGGTTTGGTAAGGCTAGGATTTCCATCAGTAGTGAAGTGAGACCTTGGGACCAAGCCCCTTAAAGGTTTTAGCTGGGAAGCTTACTGACATTGTGTGTCTCCAAGTTGGCACTTAAAATTTGAGAAGGCTGCCTAGCACTCTTTTGAGAGGGACATGCACTAAAGACTGCAACAGACTTTTGGGGTAGTCTGCGGTGACTCCTGGCTTTGCATTACTTAGAGATTTTGAACACTCTTCCATCCTTTCCAATGGTATTAACAGAGCCTTGTCCAGGCTTAGTAGAAAAACATATATTTCTAAAAATTCTATGTTTTAAAGCGTAATAACCTTAAAATGGTATGCTACTAAATAAATAATTGAAGTCAGAGAATTTCGAAGAGATGATGTCCGTATTCGGAAGGTCTACTATCTAATATTGTTATACAAAATATGAGGGCATCGAACAGTCCTCCAACTCTACAATCTATTGCTAGACCTGTCAGCCTTTGGTTGGTCTTCCTCTACACCTTTTGTCTGCCCCCCTCTTATTTTTCCTGATCTCCTTTTTACTGGCCTTAGGACTTTATGCACTTTACCACTGATAACCAGTCCTATGTTTCATGTGCTCCTTCCTCCTAAACATGGTAGAATTGGTGTATACCCATTTGGCACATTTAATTGACTTGCAAGTCAATAGTAAAGTGGTACTACATCTACCAAGGGCCTGAAGGAGTGTTACCTGTGGGCGAATCCTCAACACAGGACCTAGTACCCTTGCTCCATCATGGTTAACATAAAGTTGTGAATTTGTCCCAGTCTGGCATTTTGTAATTTTTGTTCCTATTTTACACTATGATTCTACATTGGTGTGTGACTTTTCTTATGTTCTGTTGCACTGTATAGCATAACCACCTTACACAACGCCTCTGCATCAAGCCTGACTGCTTTTCTGCCAAGCTAACAGAGGGATGTACACAGGTTAATTTAGGATTTGTTTGTGACTTCTCCCTGACAGGAATTTTGGTAACTAGCTGAGTAGGGTTTCACCCCCCTCAAACTAAAGGTGAAGAGAATGGCCCATATGCTACGTTTCAGGGAGTTGGACATAAAAGCTACACAAGCAGAGTTGAGTTATGGTGGCAGCAACTTGCAGTATCTGAGGTAGACAAGAATGTCTGCATCCCTAAAGATGGGGTACCCAACCATGTGACAGGAAACAATATCGACAAATGGTTTGCCACATATGAGGTATATCTGAGGGTACACAAGATCCCAGAGGAGTATTGGGAAGTAGCATGTGGAAAAATATGCCTACAGTGGGGAGGGACACACTTCTCACATTAGTGGAAGATGACCAGACAAACTCCCCAATTCTTATTCCAGGCCTAAACCTCCCTTTTTAATACATATAAACCCCCTAGGGCAAGTAATACACAGCCTAAAGTGCAGGGTGCAGTGTATTTAAAAAGTTGGACATGCACTTTTACGTTTTACATGTCCTGGTAGTGAAAAAGTGAGAGCCTCAACTCTTCCATTGGACATCATTGGATTACCTTATTAATTTTAATAAGTGATCACTTTCAATAGGGAGCAGGTAGACAGGTCGAGTTTGGCATCAATTTGATTGTTATTCAATGCCCTCTTTATCTGTAGATTTTGATTTTTTGCCACAAATCTGAATATGACCCTTTTAGAAATTTGCCATTTTCATGTCTCAACCATTGGTGTCTGCTGCCTGTATTTTGGGTCACATATTTAGGTGTCGTTGGCAGTCCATCTTTGTGTATTGCTCACCGTCCACAAAAGCTAGGTGTTGGCAGGCTGGGCCACTGACTTAAGGAGAGGAAGGAGCTGTCAACTACCACACTACCAAATCACAAAGGCGCTGCCTGCACATTCGCATAAACGGTTTGTCACTAGCCATTTGTGTACCCAGACCAGCTTGGGTCAGGGCAGGAAGAAAGAGGAATCTTGACACCTCAGGGGGTTGAAAAGTTCTAGAAACTTCTCAGACTTCAAATTGGACCTCAGACCCCAACTCTTCTGTACACAACTGAACCTGGAAACTCAGAAGAGTCCGCAGAGTAGGTCCTCCTTGTTGCAAGAGTAACTGCCTCTTTGCTGTCCTGCCATGCTGGCCCTCTGCTCTCCTGCTTGAGTGAGAATGACTGGATCTTGAACCAAGAACCATTGGGTGAGCCCAAGGGCTAGTTGGCTGGCCTCCTGATCAGACGCCTCAGGAACCAGATAGTCTACCTCCATCTTGACTCTGCCAGCTGTGAGTCTTGCCCTCCCTGGTGTTGCCATCCCAGTCCTGAATCCTTGGAAGTGGCCCTGAAGGTGTTTTGCCAGCCCAACTGTGGTCCCAGTAGAACCAACAAACCACAAAGCACTGCCTCCTTGAAACTGCACATCAGATCCTCTATGTGACACATTGCCTTCTGAAAATTCTGCATTGCAGCCTGCAGCCTTATCACAACTGTCAAGGAGCAATGCATGCTTAAGTCAGGCCTTTGCATTGCAAGCCTCTCTTGGAGAGCAGCCTCAACAACAATGCCAAACTCTGTATCACAAGTCTCACAATGTCTTTGGAACCTGCCAGCGTGCAACCCATCTTCGGCACAGGACTTTGCATTGCAAGCCCCTCATTAACGTGACCACTTGAATTGCAGACTCGCATCTTCTCAGAACTGAAGCTGTGTGATGCATCTCCCCCCCCCCAGAACCTTGCATTACCTTGGCTGAGCTATGTGTCCTCGACGCGGGACCTCGCAATGCTCCGCAACCAGGATTGAAGGTACTCCTGTTCAGCGGACTGGGTTCCTGTAATTTCCCTCTGCTTCATCGAGGTTGGCCTGAAATTGTGAATTTGTCTCAGTCTTGTGCGACCTGATAACCACAGTAGGTGCTCTGTGCTTTTGGGTGCTATTTTCACTTACATTTTTTGAATTGCAACTTTTTGTCATTTTGTTCCTAAATTATTTGACTTTTATTCTATTTTTGGTAAATTGGGGTGGGATTTTTCTTGTGTTATGTTTCACCTTTTACTGTTCACATCACCTCTAATTTCAACCTGACTGATTTTATGTCAAGCCACCAAAAGGTTGAACACAAGTTAATTTAGGGTCTGCTTGTGTCGTCACCCTGACAAGAATTGTGGTTGCTGCTAGTGTAGAGTTTAACCCCCCATAACCAGTAACTCAAATTCGTGCAACTGTCATTAAGATGGACCAGAATCCGGAGAATCCTGATTTACTAATTACTCTCTCTTCAGCCACATTGGAGAAAGGCCTAATTTGATCAATTACTGAAAACAAACCGTTTTGTCTTTCTGCACATACACAAAAGCCAGGTCCTAATAAAAAGAAAATCATGAACATAGTTCACCTGGCCTTTGACCTCTCATTGGCTTCCTTTCCAAAAAACATGTGAAAATTCATGTGCCTATGCATGTTGCACTGAGCAGTTTTAGATTATCCCCACTGTTGCCGGACCATGCTATTGGTAAATCTATTGAGGTCAGAAATAAGGATTGCACAGTTGAAATCGAAACTCTCCGAGTTTGTAGGGTGATTTATTTCAGAAAGTTATTCAATATCCACCATCCAAAAGTACCAAACATTTGTCAAGTTGGAACTACATGCCTTGTTTCTTGAAAGGAAGACAAGGTGAGCATAATCCTAATAAGGAGCAGAGCCCAATGATGAAGCTTTCCAGCTTGGTGCATCTAGGCTAATGCACCCTAAAAATAATATTTCTAGTCATCTCAATATGTCCACTTACCAAAATCTGGTTAAGTTGGACTCACGGAACAGCATATCTAATGGCTATTGTTTCCGATCTGGGAGAATTTATGCTAGGATGTTAAAAGCAACTCACATTTCCATTGCTTTATTATGATGTCCAATATGTGAGGTGGTACCCCCTTTGACTTCACACTGAAGACATATGGGGACGAGGTTGAATGCTGCCCTCAAGTCAATAAATGCCACATTGAAGAGCTTCTAGTTTAACTTTAGCTATTTCCTTGTTATTAGAGTACATCAGAATATTTGATACATTTTGCTTACATTTGCTCTAAAGCCTGATTGAAGAGGAGATAGTACATTGGACTCAGCTAACCATCCCAGTCTAATAACTGACACTATAATACCTTGTGTAAATAGTCAATCAGGCTGCTGGGTATATAATTCCCTGGGATGCTCCTGTCTCCTTTTTTATAAATTGGGAATATTTCAGTACCATATCATGAGTCAGATATCTTGGATTGGAAAAAGTCTCTAAGGACCTTGTCAGAAGTTGACTGGGGGCTTTCTCTGGATGCATTGACTCGATTGCATCATGAGTACCTGTCCTGGAAAAGATGAGAGTATTAGATACTGAACTGGATTGGTAATCTGGATTAAGAGTCAATGAGTTTTGATTGCTATATAAATCTGCAAAAGGATTAACCCAAGTGTGGATTATATAAAGGATTCAGTGGCGCTGTTATTTCCAAGGCTATTGTGCTATAATGTGCCAAAATGCTGCATTGTTTCTTTTCTTAGAAGCTGCTGGAAGATCCAGCCAATACGCATAGTTCCAATTGTGCTTGAAATTGTCCAAAATACATTAGCATTTTTCCCTGGCTCCTCTGATTTTGAGCGGGTTACAAGATTTGATAGCTGTGGCCAAGAGGGATTTCACCTTTCAGCATTCCCTGTGTACCATATAATTGCTGTAGTTATTATTAGGTGAGATGTTTTAGCAGCCATCATACAGAGCTCTTTCAATATCTTAATCAATGAGAAATGTAAATGAGAAATAGGGATATCATGCCCAAAGTAGTCATTGTAAGGGGCTAACATGATACAAAACAAATGATACATTTGCTGCAGAATAGCAGGGTTGGTTTCAGTCTGTGCCATTTAACAAACCTTTTGTCCCCTAATGATAGACATGAGTTGAATGACTCAGTTTAAGATGAGTAATCTAAAAGCATACCTTCACCTACTGTTTAGTAAGGTGAATGGTGGTGGGTGTCCATTCTAGTGACCTTAAAATCGTCGACATATTTGTGCCACAATGCAATATCCAAAATAATATATTTTATTTTGCTGGTTGAGCTTCCTCTTGAATACATGTATGACCTATTTTTGTGGAAAATAGAATAACCATTTCAAGCGTGTAGACTATCTGAAGGGATCACTGAAGCCATCTGAACAGCTGCTAGAGGCCAAGATTTAATGGGATTGCCATCAAAACATTGGGTGCGCCTAAATTTATCCTCTGATTTAGTGACAATATTAATACAATCCCATGGTTCATAGGTGAAAATAAACTCTCCAGCATGCGTAATAGGTAGTCTGGCTTCGATAAATGTTGATTTAAGATACGAAGGATGGAGGTCTCTTTATTCCTAGACGTAGTACAGTTCTAGATATTATATGAAGTCACCATATAGCCATTATTTCCTTGGACTTTTAGACCAATAGTTTTGGGAAAGTCCATATTTAAAAAAAAAAAAACATGTAGGGATATTCGTACCACAATTATGAGTGCACCAGATAGACAACCTGCTTTAAATGGAATGCTGCAGTACTTCGGTTCTAAAAGTCAAGAATCCAGACCTATGCCTCCCATTTGTTCTGGAGCATGACAATATGGTGTAAATCAATGAAAGCCCTCTTGCTGGATCGACCAGTTTGTGATGCAGACTACTGTAGGGGCTCAAAAGAGGAGGGTAATTTGCATGGACAGAAATAGATGACTTAAAACTCAGATGAGGGACATACGTACTGGAACAGTATTATCAGCAGACTGGTAGAGACAGCAGGTTCCATAGTCAGTCAAACTCACTAAAGTATGGGCAACTGAAGAGATCGGGATAGAAGTATGCAGTAGGTAAAGCCTGTGGCAGTTTGGCATGTATAGTCTCACTTGAGGGATGCAATAAATCATATCTTCAGGTTGCATTTCAAGGGGATGTTCAAGCCTGTTATTGGGATCCTATATGTGTCCAGGGCCAGCGACCCCTGCACCTAAATAACATATTCAAGAATCAGTTAAACACAATCTTGAGATTCTGAATGTTGTTTTAGGCATCGCTCAGATACTGCAATTGAGCAAAAAAGGGTATAACCCCATAAAACACAGCCATAAAAACAATCAGTAAGGGACCATGCACTACAGCTGAAGAGCATTGAACACCAGTTCAGAGTGATTTACAAAAATATGGCGAGGGATTGTTATAAAAAATAAGTTCTTAAAAAACAATAACTGCATCTTGCAGTATTTTATTAAGATTTTTCAGTCCACAAAATACAGCCATGAAAACAACCACATAGAGCTCAAGCCAGGAGTACTTTACAAAAATATGGAAAGCGCTCCTGGGGGTCACATTTAATGACCCAGGAGACTTACTGTTTATTTTAAAATGTTGCTAGGGGCTGCTGCAGTCCCTGAAGCCCCCCACACAACATTAGAAACATGCTAGGTGGTACCCCTGCCCCTTTTAAAGGCATCACTAATATCTTAAAAATAAGAATAAAAAGCCCTTGAAGAGCATTATCGGGTGTTTTATGGCAGAGCAGTAAATATGTAAATACGCAGCTCCTGCTGCCTTATTATTATCATTTTTTTGGGTGCTCTGGAGCACCCCTGTGTTTAGTCTCACCCCAAAACATGTATTTTACATTGTGGGCTGCAGGGGGAGCCCCAGGGCCCTGCATCCCTGCCAGCTCCTCTGTCAGCACCCATCCTGGGCATGGCAGGAGTCACCATTCCCCCCCACCCCCCCTAGTGGGAGCAGCTCTTTTTGTGCTCCTGCCAGAGAGGAGCAATTTTGTGTTTCCCTGCCATTGAGAGCACACTGTCCTGGGGGTTGGAGTTCTTGGTATACTGTTAGTGTTCTTGGCCTGAGGGATGTTGTCCATGTGGCCATATAATGGCTTGTGGAAAGGGGAGCATGTCCCTTCCCCCAATTTTCTACACGTCCCCATGGAATGGAGTCCTTGGGTATAAAGGAGGATAGGGGAGGGGGCCTCATACCCACTTCCCACTGTAAAGTTCATTGGCCCCAGGAAATGGGATCCTCCAGGCCTCTTAGAGGCTTAAAGATGGGGAGCTGCATGACCCCCGCATTTTGAAATGAATACGGTCCCAAATGTCAGGGAATAGTGCTTTGTTCACCCAAAAATATGTTTTCCCTGCCCCCTCGGGCCCTAGCCCACCCTGGTGGGAGTTTGAGAGAAAAGACCTTAGACCACCATCTTATCTTAATCAGCTCTGTGGATCTACAGTTCTGTTTTTGGCCCGGGGGGATTTGGGTCCTTCTGGGGCACCCCCACCAGGCCTAGACATAGTGTTAGGACCTGGGTACTTAGGCCCTCATTAGGATAGCGTTTTTTCCGCATCCTCCGGGCCGGCGGAAGAGTCCGCCGGCCCGGAGGATGCGGAAAAACCGCTGCGGAGCCTACACAGACCCCCCGCCAGATTAGGATGGCTGGGGGGTCAGGAAGACCTTCCGCAGCTTTTCCGCCGCGGTCCCTTTCCGACCGCGGCGGAAAAGCTCTAACATGTCTGGCGGTGTCTATCAGACACCGCCAGGCATATTAGGATGTCAGCATTTCTATGCCTTTCCACGGCGGCATTACCGCCGTGAAAAGGCATATACAGACTTTTGTTTGGGGGCCCGTTGCGGGCCCCCAGGGGTGAAGGTGGGGTGGGGGGTGCACATGGGGGGTACCTATGGTACCCCTGCATTTGCGTGCACGAAGCGGCAGGCACCTCGAGGTGCCTGCCGCTTTGTGCATGCAAATGCACTGCTTTCATTTTTAACCTTGCGGCGGGTGCTGCTTGAAGCAGCACCCGCCGCAATGTTAAAAATACAGGATGTGACCGCCAGGGTGGCGGTCACATCCTAATTGCACAGGAGGGACCGCCGCTGCCCCTGCGGACGGTCCCTCCTACTCTGGGGTGGCGGACGGACGCAGGTCCATCCGCCATCCTAATCGACCCCTTAGTGGTGTGTTATCTAAAAAAGTTAAGAAAACAAATAAGGTGCTGGCCAGAGATACCATGCCCCCTTTGCCTGCTGGAGCCAAAACCAGCTGTATTTATCAGTGCCATGGCTCCTCAGAGGATCTGCAGTTTCAACACAAAAATGGTGGTCTCCCATCTTTTATAATGTAACCCTCAGGTGTAGGCCAGAGCCAGTGGGGTAGGTGAAATTACATATTTTTCTGAAGGGACGTGCAATTGCCTTCCCCCAGTCTTAGAGAAGTCTCAGGGTCCTCATCCTTGGCCCATATTTAAAGGTAAAGGGGACTTGAATCCAGCCTTCTTAGCTTAGGGAACAGAGTAGTAGATGGAGAAGAGGGGGTCATTTGGCCCCCGTCACTGAGCCATACAATGGTGCTGGGTATCCCATCTCACCAAGCAAGGCTCATTTATGGTGTTCTGGGGAACCCAACACCCAGTACAACGTGGTTTCTCTGTCCTCCCATGCATTGAACTCTAATGTCCTCCAAACCTGTGGGAACATGTTTCTCCTCCCACTGAAAGAGAGAGCATAAGTTTCTCCATGCCCATCCTCAAAATGACATGGTTTGGAAAATATAGAATTGCTAACTCCCTGTCGGAGCAAATGGAAAGCTGTTCCCACCATGATGGGTGCTGGTAGGGGAGACAGTGGGGAAGTGGATCCTTAGGACTCCCTCCACAACCCTAATGTAAGAAAGGCTGTGGGGTGCCCCAGGTGACAAAACATGTTGTTGGCTATTATACACTGCTGGGAGCCAACAGGAGTGCAGGGGACAATGGTCTTCCCGCAGCTCCCAACAGAAAATAAAGATGTGGATGACCTGTCTGGGCACATGGTTACCCAAAGATTTTATTTTTTTTATGAAAACCAGGAGCTGCTCATTTTGTTATTTACTGCTTCTTATTTACAAATCTAAGATGCTGGTGGTTCCCCTAGAAGGGAAGGGGAAGGTGCACCTACAAGCACTTTTTCAATGCTGTGGGGGGTTCCAGGGTCTGTTTATGGCTGCAATTTGTGGCCTGAAAAATGTTTAAAAAAAAGACTCAAAGACACTGTAATTTATTTTATATCTTTTTTTATAACATTCCTGTTTATTAAATATTAATGAAATATACATTTGATTTTAATTATTGGTAATTTTTGGCAAAGGCAATAGATCTGCTTCATATATGTTGATATGCTGACCTCCTAGTAAATGCAATAGCCACATTTTTTATATTTAGGTGTTCTTACCCTTTGACAAAAACAGTAAGTCTGCTCTACCTAAAGTATCACCCTATATATTGCAACATCACATAGTCGGCCTGTGAGGTTTGGGCATTAGGACCTTGCCGCAGGACCTGCCCTGTGTCCTACCCCACTCCACATATGGCCAAAGGCCATGCACAATGCGGTGTTGTGTGCCAGCAAGGAGTTGGACACAGTGTCTGGCTGCAAACTCTGTGCCCACTTGCAGGCTGCATATGGCTAAAGGCCATGCATTGTGTTGGAGTTAAGTGCTTGCAGTGATGGGGTGCAGGGCATGGCCACATACAAGGCCCTCCATTCAAACTCATGCCGTGCACCAATGAAGGCCATGTGCATGGGGGTTGGGTGCATTTGAGAGGTTGGGCATTGGGCCTGTGCAGGCAACCACACCCTATGCACAGCCAAAGGGAGCATTGAAAAAAACAAAAGTTAAAGTGAAAATATATTTAGGAATTGTAATAATATGTTACTTTACATTTTTTTTAAACCTTAGAAAATCACTGAAAAAAACAAAGGTTACAGGGATGTTAGAAGTAGATAACACTTTCGAAACATAGGGCTTGATTGGAAGTTAGGTGGTCCGACTGCCTGAAAACTGCGGCCGCTTGAGGACTGCAGCACCGAGGATCTTCCAATCACCGTATTACAAGTTGACTGGGTTTGTGGTGTTGCTGAGGCAGTCCTGCGGCAGGCAATGGTTTTGCATATCTATCAATCGCTATGTGATTATTTCAACTGCATTTCTGTTCACTGTTACGAATGCATGATACATGTGGAAAAATACCACCTACCTATTTCCGGAGTCTGGCCCATATGTGGCCAGTCCAGGCAGTGGGTATATGGTACTATATTTTGCTACAAATAGATTAATATTCTTGGAGGCGAGGATCCTCCTGGTTAGGGGGGACATAGAGAAAGGGATCCACATCAGGCTCTAATGGGTAGAACAGGAAAGAGGTGAGTATGCACCCCAAGTCCTTTGTTTACCGTTGACTCGAGGCCGGCAGTCCCACTGCCATGGTCAGCTCGTGAGAAAGCCAACTTGTAATGCGGACCGCAGTGAAACACCTCTGTACTACCCTTTGGCAGCTGTTTTCCCCAACTGCAACCCCAGTGGTTTGTTGTGTGATGGCTCTTAATACGACTGGTCAGACCGCCAATCTCACAGTGGCTGGACTGTATCCTCTGGTATGGTAGTTCATGGACTGCCAAATTCGCAATAGGGCCCTTAGTATTTTAAATACACAGCACCAACAAAATTTGCCAGTTATAGTTATCTTAAGCAGTTGTACATCGTACCCCAATGTAGCTATAATTTGTGCCCTTGCAATGCACTGCTAATTACCTCATATATTTCATCACTCATGCATTGTCCTAAGACATCATAAATAACATCACTGCAACATCTGAAATCACATAATTGATGACAAGATTGTGCATTGGCAAGGTGTGCAAATTCTAGTTCTGTTAAGGCATGAGTTATGGTTGAGGTTACTATAACTGGTGAATTTCAGTGGTTTTGTTTGTTTAAAACAGCATTTTTTAACTGACATTTTCCCCTAACTATAACATCACTTTAGATGTAAATCTTTTTATTGTTGAAAGACGGTGCAACATCACTTTAACGTTTGTTTTTTCTAGGGTTTTAAAAAATGTAAAGGAACATATAGGGGCTTATTACAATACCAGTCGGGTGCAGGAGTGGAACCGCCTGATTAGTAGTCGGCAGTTCCACCCCTGTTATTGCAATGCAACCACCAACACGGCCGTCAGAAATGTGCCTTTTTTCAATTGCAGCTTGTGATATGGCCCAGAAAAGGGCTGCAGCACAAGCTGCAATTGAAAAAGTCATATTTTAAACATCCATTCATCATGTGCTAAGCACCACATGGTGCCTGGCACCGGTGCATGGATGTTTGGAGTGCACCAAATGTGCCCCCCAGGCTCCATAGCTGAAGCCCACTGGGGAGTAGGGCCCTGCCAGGGGCCCTCAAAGTCCCTTTCCATCTGCCTGTATATGGCGGTTGGACCACCATGTACAGGTCAGGAGAAACGGACATTGTTAACCCTATGGTGGTGCCTGAACAGGCACCACTTCCATTGTAGGAATTACGGTCCCTGCACTGCCCGGACAGGCTCCTTGGGCCTGTCTGAAAAGCAGAGGTCGGTTACTCAGCCTGAGGCCTCTGACCGCAAGATCATAATTTGGCCATCGGAGCGCTTATCTGGATGTCAGTGGACACTCCACCGACTGCATGTTGGTGGCGAGCATAATGACATCGGAATATGGCCCATAATTACAATTCCAAACTATAACGTCACTAGAACCTTAGAACTTATATATAGATCGATAGATAGATAGATAGATAGATAGATAGATAGATAGATAGATAGATAGATAGATAGATAGATAGATAGATAGATAGATAGATAGATAGATTTATTCAGGTTATTAGGTGTTCCATTGATCTTTAGTTTAGTGTTCAATATATTTTAGAATATATTTAAAAATATATATTTATATTTAATAAATGAGTGTTCATTTTTTGTTTTATTCAGTATTTTATTTTTCTAAAAATGTTTGGTTTAATGGAATTTAAATATAGTTATAATTTTTTATATACATATTTATAATTACATTTTGGTGCTCAATATTTTTTCTTTCAATATGTTATTATTGTTCTAGTATGTTTAAGATGATTGTGATCTTTTGTATTTATTCATTTTTGTTTTTAATATTAGAGTATTTTAGTAATTACTACTGGAGATACTTTTGTAGTTGATGTTTGTGTTTTTCTTATTTTGATTTTAGCTTGACAATAGTCGCACATCAGGGTGGTGAAGAGACAAACTCTATATTAACTATAAAAATGTTTGGCTAGCGTTTGTAAGGAAAGTCCAGTAGGCAGTTGAATGTAATGTGATACCATAAAGGACTCATATACACTCCCTTCTTTACTATAGGCACATTGAATTAATTACTGTATAGTGAACCGCTACGTTGTTATTTGTTTCCAATTTGAGCATGAAGGCGATGCTGCCACGGGGCAGTGCCAGCACTGTTGTGCGTGCACTGTTACCATGCACCAGTGTTACCAGGCAACAAATGCCCCCATGCACTACCCCTCCTGGGTAAAATCAGTTTCCGACATCCTTTACATGGCAGGGTTGTAATCTGCATTGTGGTGCTTTCCTCCGCACTGCCGCTTTTCCCTTGAACCATCACCACCGCCATACCGTCAGGATCCATGATCCCGGTGGTTGCTGTGGTGTGTCATCGGGCTGATATTGGTCCGACCTCTGTACTCCTCATATGGCAGTTGGACCGATGGACTGTCGGCGTTCAGACCACCACCAACAGGCTGGCATTGATCTGACTGTGGAAGTCATACTAAGGCCCATTGATCTAAAACGTGCCCGTGCCAGGCTGGACACAGTTTGAGGAATGTTTTAGTCAATCTTTTACGTTATTTGAAGTGTAACAAAGATCCATAGAAATAAACTGTCAAAACGTTTGGTTTACGAATAGGTACATATTCTGCCAGTTAGTGGAGCTAATATTTCCGGTTACAGGTCATGATTTGAATAGTATAAAAGTCATTTTTTTCAACTTCATATGAAGGAAGACTGCCTAAATACGATTTCATGTAATATTTTCCTTGTGTTTAAATTCAACATTTTAAATGTTCTATTCTTTTTGCCACGATTAACAAGGAAGGTGTTGCTTCATATGAGAACCATGGGGTAGGTGGTTGGGATGACAGCCTAAAAGATCTGTCATACATCAGGAGATTCTGATCTCTTTCCTATTCGTATTTTTCATTGTCATGAATAGTCAGTGAACGAAAGGCAGATGCAGAACGTATCCTTTCTAGATAAGTCGGAGAATACCAACAAAGATGAGTATTGTGATTAGAAAAGCAGCACGCAGCAGGGGCTTAAGCAAAAGAGGCTCGGAGACAGGGATCATCCACTCCTGAGGCTAGGCTAATGGAGGCAGGTTCCCTGCAAAGATCCTCTTAGCAAAAAGACAGTTATACTTCAAAAAAGCTGGTACAGTGAAAAGTGGTAGATGTTTCCTTACTCTACAGTTTAATGTCAAAGAATGAAATCTCAATTGAGCTTACCAAAAGTGAAAGAGAGATTTTATAATTTGCAGTTCTAACATTAGTTTTTGGGTACCGGCCTGCAATATTTGTAAATGCTTACAGTTAAAAGCAGGAGAATTGCTTTGGTAAAACATTGAGGGGCATATTTCCAAGCCCCTATCACCGTCACAATGTCACTGAAAGTGATTTTGTGGTGGCATTAGGGGCTTCGCCTTATTTACAATAAACTTAACGTGGCTTAACGCTGCCTTTTAAATAAGGCACCCTTTCACGCTGTACTTAGCGTGAGGGAGGAAGGCAATGTGTGTCGCAGTGGGCATTACACCGCCACACCCATTGATTTTGACGCTGTCCCTATTTACAAGGGCAGCATAAATAGGAGGCAGCGTCTAAATTAAGACCAGGAAAAAAGGTCTTGAACAGGCAAAACGAGGAGAAATGCTTTAGTTCTCCTCGTTTTTGCTGTTTCCGTGTGTGCTGTCGTGTGCAGCACAAATAGAAACAACTAATTACCATTGATTGTATATGTGCATGAAGGTGACCCTTCCTGCACATAAACAATAAAAAATGATGGGGCATATTATCAAGAACGGGCGTTACATTATCGCCGCTTTTATCGGCAGGAAACTGCCAATAAAACGGCGATAATGCGCTTGATAATATGCTCTATGAATTCCAATCGAAGCCCATGTTAGATGTCTCACATCTAACATGGGCTTCGATTGGAATTCATAGAGCATATTATCAAGCGCATTATCGCCGCTTTATCGGCAGTTTCCTGGCGATAAAGTAACGCCCGTTCTTGATAATATGCCCCTATGTTTTACAACCTCTATGTGTGTTGCATTAAGCAGCACACATAAAAGTTACAAAGAGCCATCTAAAGACAATGTGCAGAAAGGGAAACCTTCCTGCACAAAAACAATCTTCCGCTCAACGCAGATATCCTTGCACTAGGTTGCAAGGGTTCCTGCATTGGTGCTAGTCTGCTATTTTAGCACCAGAGCAGGGGAAACGCAAGGCTTCACCATATGTATGTAAATATGGTGCAGCCCTGCGTTTATGAAGTGGCGGAGTGCTGCGTTAAGCCAGGAAGGCTAATGTCTCACTCTGTCACTTCATTGTAAATATACCCCTGAATCTTTTATCTAATTATTTTTCTCACATCTTGGGGGAGAGGATATGTAGGCAGCCACAATGCAAAACAACCATTTATCTGCCATAAACATTTTTGGGCCAAAAACTATGTACTATTAAGTAGTGGACATTTTCCAGGGGCGAGAATATTTGATGATTATTCTTTCTGTACAAATGCAAGGAAAAGTTATCAAAAGGCCAATACATTTGCCTAATTAGTTAATCTTGAGGAAATTGTTCATTGCAAATCCACCTCTAAGCTGTCAAGTGTCAACATACTGTAACTATATCAAACTAAAAAACTTTGTAGTTTCAAAGTGCACTACAACTGGTACTTTAATCGTTGTTTCTTGCAGGCAGTACTGGGCACCAGGGTGACACATACATGTTTTGTTAGTTCTGATGGAATGTCCCTAGGCATACGAGCACATTTATTTATGCTTCCAGTTGATGTCTTTGAAAAACCAAAGTGTCCTTGGGTGAGAAATGCAGGGAAAATCAACAAACATGCCCAGACACATACAGAACAAGGACATTCATTGATCTCTTCAGGTTTTTGTATTTCCAACAGAAAGTTCCAGGACTGTTGGAACCAAACATATATATAGGAGTGGTGAATATTTTCTTCAGGTGCTGGACACTAGTAACAAGTAATAATATGTCTTAAAATGGAATGCCTGGGAAAGTCGTGTGGAGTAGGGGAATTAACTTGTGGTCTTAGCTCCAAGCAATGTTATGTTAAGCTGTTTTATAGCGCGCACAATTACTGCCGGAGTATCCTGGCGCAATACCATGGGGGTTAAGTTTGGAACATATTGAAAGATTACACATTTCTAGCAATGGTTTCAATTCCACTCAGGCACTACTGAGGTCGCCTGTGCTTTGGTTATATTGCAGGGGGGACTTTCAAATATAGGCATCACCCGCTACCAGAATGATGAACTCTTGTCAGATTAAATTCCACTATTTTGAAGTCAGAATGCATCTCCCCCTGGGGGCCTACCTCCTGGGTGTAGGTTTCTCCAAATTGCCTGCAATATTAAGGCCTCATTTACAAGAAACTGATGCACCGCCATGTACTAGTCTATTTGCGTCTGCAGCAGAAACCCTTGTGCTAAGGGTTTTTTGGCGCATTGCTGGAGTTGATGGGAAAACCAACACAATTCCAGCAATCCGATACAAACCAGGGAAGTTTACACTGACGCATCGCCTATTGAATGGGGACCAATGTGTTAGTGTGTGAAAAGTTGGAAGAGTCACCTTGAACTCAAACATATTGGTCCTGGATGTGACGCATACAAGTGGGCATAACACGTAGTGTCACAAATTGTGACAATAATTGTACTTACCTACCTTCAGTGGCCCACTTACTTCGTCACTAGAACTGGTTCAAGTTCAAGTTCAGGCATTTATAAAGCGCACTACTCACCCAGAGGGTCTCAAGGCGCTATGGTTGGTCCCTTTGGCACAGCCAATGTTTTACCCCTACACCTGGGTTTAGTAGACATAGGGATTGTGATGCATTGGCAGCGTAGCGGCCCAAAGCAGGAAAATACCACTACCGCAGTTTTATGGTAGGTGTTTCCAACGGAATGTCTACCTTGCAGAAATTAAAATCTACCTTGGCTCAGGCAATTCCAATTCAGGTAAAAAAAGATGCCATTTGAAAAAAAGTGATGCATCTGCAGCCATGCAAATATGGAGCAAATAAAGCATTGCTCTTGTGCCGAAGTGGCACAATGGCTGCGCAGGACTGTGCAAGAGGCCTGTAAATAGGCCCCTTAGTATTCGGGCAGATCTGATGTTTGTTTTCCGTTCATTGACAATTTTCTTATTTGGTTGGCTTGCTTACTGTTAATAGTGGTAGATGCATTGCTTCCATGTGACATACGCTTGTGTTGATGAGCTTAGAGATTATTCCACAGTATGTTGTCAGGCGGCAATATCCTGCGCTCTTGTATGATGATTTCTTGTAGTTTAGCTGTGGCGCAGCATTGTATTACCTTGGCTCAAATATCTATGGTTTCTTCCTGAAGCATGTAGGTGCTGTCACGTCTATTCTCTATAGATTCTATAGACATCTATTCTTAGTTCTTGGCGTATAAAACTAATGGAATAGGCACATAATGAGAGCACAATTTTTCTTGTAGAAAACACATTTTTCACGCATTATATGCAAATATCTGTTGTTCGTCTCCCGTAAAAACAACAATCCGCATACCCTGTCTATTTATGATTTGTATATGCAAACATCAACCTGTGAGGACATTCAAGACGTGTGAACTTTATTGATTTTGCGAGTAAACACACGATACGGCTGTGCGCTGTAAACAAACATTGAAGCTATCTTAGCCGACAATGATATCATGTTTATACTAGATCGGGCGACAACAGGGAGTTTGCGCCTTAAATATAAAGCTAACATAGCCAAACAGTTTGATACTTAGTGAATGAACTTGGCTTTATAACTTTAGCAGTAAGATTATCTGGGACATTGCATTTTCAAAAATGGCTGACATGTTTTTGTATTGCTTGCCTTGCACGTACTGGGTGTTAGTCCTTTGTTTATGGTTAACATTGGGTAAATACAATCACTGTGTGTCACAGATTTTGAAACGCGATCAAGCCGTAAGGTGAAACGCATTGTTTTCCTACCATTAAACTCATTTTTGCACGAGCAACTTCGGTGTCCGAGTACATCTGTTGAAAAGCGGAACAAAGGTGGAACATCTCGGACTGCCCGTGAGCCAGCCAGGCAATTTCCTGTAACCGGAGATGATGTTTGAGATATATATATATATATATATATATATTCACAGAAAAAACCATAGGTTATAGACCATATATAGTTAGGAATTAGCATTTACAAAACCTTGAAAATTCACTGAAAAAACCATAGGTTATAGACCATATATAGTTAGGAAATAGCATTTAGAAAACCTTATTTTACTCACACAAAACCATTGAAATTCCATATATAGTTAGTTGCACTAACTATATATCGCGCACCTGCAATCCACTGCTGATGATGTCACATATTACATCATTCATGACATGGTCAGTGACATCACTGATGACATCACTGATGACATCTCAAATGACATCACTGATGACATCACTGATGACATCTCATTTGACATTACTGATCACATCACTGATGACATCATTCATGTGATGATACAATGAACCTCTTCAGACTCTAATATAACCTTAGATACACTCAGTGTAAACAGACACTCACAGACTGTCACTCATCCATGGAGTTACTCACACACCTAGTCAGTCTTGCAAAGAATCAATCACACCTCGATTTCCTCAACTATATAGTTATACACACCTTACTTATTGGAACATATAATAACACATATTTACTCTGTTATACAATCCCTGATACAAGTTCACAATAATCCATACAGCCACTCACACATTCACTGGCTCTTATGCACAGTTATTTATATATGTCAACTATCACATGTACTGTGTTTTACATATGTACTTACTTTGACATGTAGCACTGAGATATCCATTCACTCACCAATACACTCATGCACACAGTCAACCGCCCATACAGATGTTTCCACATGCACTTTTGAACCCATACATCTAGTGAATCAACTGCTCACACATCTATGCACAGAGTCATACACCTCCCAGACACCCACACACACACTCAGTCTCCCATACAAATACTTGGGCAACTAATCAATAACCCATATAGTTAGTCATATAGCTAATGATCAACACATGCATCAGATTACAAAACAACAGACACAATGATGCACAATTTAAAACAGTTTAGTCACTAACCCATGCACTCAGTGAGACACATTTAATCACTCACTTATACAGTCAGTCATGCACCTACTAAATCCTTCATCCAGACACTTATACATCCACTCATTCTTCAATATGTAAGACATATTTTAACTTTACAGAAGCATACAGTCACTGGATGTTGTCATCAGTGATGTCATCAGTGATGTCATTTGAGATGTCATCAGTGATGTCATCAGTGATGTCACTGACCATGTCATGAATGATGTAATATGTGACATCATCAGCAGTGGATTGCAGGTGCGCGATATATAGTTAGTGCAACTAACTATATATGGAATTTCAATGGTTTTGTCTGAGTAAAATAAGGTTTTCTAAAGGCTATTTCCTAACTATATATGGTCTATAACCTATGGTTTTTTCAGTGAATTTTCAAGGTTTTGTAAATGCTAATTCCTAACTATATATGGTCTATAACCTATGGTTTTTTCTGTGAATTTCATTGGTTTTTTAACAGCTAATATCTGTAGCTGTAAAATGTATTCTTCTTTAAATCCAAAAATATATTTTATATGTTTATGAATATTTTTTTTTTTAAATATTTTTTTTTCTTCGTTCCCGCTTCGCGAATCAGGAAGCTTCCCGTTAGCTGACCTTGATGCCGCGAAATAGACCGCGAGCCGGTAAACGTTTCTTTACCGCAAGTGCCGCGTTAGAAAACAACATCGTGACGCCTCCCGTCCGCATGACGTTCCACGTTGTCGCTTGATACGTCATATGACGTGCTACGTTAGCGAACTGGTACGCGAAGCGAGTGCCAAAGCGCAGGTTTCTGGAAGCAAACAGGGAGGCCCTGCAAAGCGCTTAACGTAAACACAGCAAGTCATGTGACTTGGTAATAACACTTTTCATTGGTTCATTTCACTTTTGGTTTCCTAATGATGTAAGACTAGGTCATATAATCTAAAATGAACACTTTTGATTGGTTGAGAACTCTTGTTTTTCCCAAATGATGAAAATCCCTCCTTCTTTCCTCACTCTGACTTTCATCATTGTGAGAGAAAGACCCTTTGTGATCACTGAGCAATGGCTTCTTTAGTAGCTTCAGCTGGTGCTTCCCCACCACCTCCACCACATCCAAGGAAGAGTGGACCACCTGCTCAAGTTGTAATTCAACAAGAAGAAGAAGAAGAGGAACAGGAGGACGAGCACGAAGAGAGGCAGTTTTTGCCTTAGCAGCCCAAGACGTCTCACCGGAAAGAAAACTTCATTTGGCAATTTTTTAAAATTCCCAAAGGTCAGAAAAAAGTAAATGCAAGATACGTAACTTGCCTTATATGTCAAGATAGACTGTCCAGAGGGACCGACAAAAAATACAGTTTCGGAAACTACACAATGCATCGCCATATGACTAGGTGGCATCCTAACAACTACAGTGCTGCACAGTTTCGGAACGACCTAGATAATCTCCCTATTATGGCCAGAAGATCTGTTGTACCGGAAGTAACGGGACCAGAGGGCAGGGAGATGGTGCCAAATATACAAATGAGATTTGGTGAAGTAAAACACACCTGCGTATTTTGCGATGGATTCATTTCCTACGGAGAAAGAAGCATCACTCTGATCAACAGAGCTATTGACTATCATATGCAAGTTTGTCCGAAACGCCCAAAATAATAAATACTTCTTTTTTTTGTTTTGTTGCTCCTGTTGAGCCCTTTACAATGAATCGTTTTCATTGCCCCCTCCAAGAAAAACCCCAAAAAATATAAAACTGTTCCGAAAAATTGAAAAAACAGTAAAAAAATGTTCAGAAAAATAAAAAAAAAAGTTCTTTTCAGAACTACCTCCCCGTTATTAAAAAATTGGTACAATATTTGGAACTGTGCCAACCTCTATTTCTCTTAGTTCGCTTCCTAGTTCGCTCGCTGGTACGCGAACTGGAAGCGAACCAAAAACAGTAAGTATAAGGGAAGGAAACACACACTTATGTTAAAAGAAAGACAGCTATAGGGGAGTAAACTAGAGATACTATTACCCATAATCCACTACTGATGATGTCACATATTACATCATTCATGACATGCTCAGTGACATCATCAGCAGAGGATTGCGGGTTTCTTGGCAACATGCCTTATCCACGGTTTAATAACGCTGCCTTTTGCTTTATATAAGTTTTCAAATTGTATGAAATATATACCAATAGGTCTTTATGAACCTTTAGGTAGTGCTTTTGTTCATGAGGTCTGGTCGCTTCCATACACATACAGATGTTTCAAAGATGATCAAGAAGTTTATCTGAATGGAGAGGAATGCACTGAGACGCCAGATCATTCACTAATGTGTAGGCACATACAGTTACACGATTCATGCAACAAACACCGACCAAATATGGCTTGCGTGTTGCAAGGCACGCCAGTTCCTGCTATCATCCCCACGTTCAAGTTGTTGGAAAATGGTAGTTATTTGATGCTCAATAATGAAGATTGTTCTGAGTTAATTAAAAGTATTCCTTTTATCGTAACAGTAAGTGAACGGGTTATTTGCTGCAGAAATGTTCTATTTCCTCCCACACATGAACATAGGGAGTTTTCAATCTGGCCACAAATACCAACCTTGGGACACGTTTCAACGGCATGACAAGAATAAGAGCTCTTTTGTCTCAGAGAGAGGTGGCCTTGAGTTCGGCCCGTGAAACTTTCGTACTTCACATAGCGAACACCCGTACACAGGTTTGCCTTTCAATTTCAGCAACATGTTTCCGACTATCTTTAACGCATCCTCCACAAAATCCCTGGCACACTTTTTTAAAGTTGTTACCAGTGGTCTCGTGACTTCATTTGAGAAAATCTTTGGAGTCCTTCCTGCTCCCTTTCATTCCATTTTCTCCACTCTGGTTCGTGGAATGCATTTTTACTTGCATTACCAGCGGACGCTCTTGTGCTTTTTTACATTTTTAAATATGGATGTCCCTCCTATGCAACCTCCGACCCTGCAGCTGCTGACACTGTTCCGCAATCGCATGCTAGAATATTATGGCACAATGCCGTTGGCGATATTAAGCACGGCATATGGATTATCTTTTCGGTTCTCCTACTTCACCTGTGTCCAGCCTGTATTTCACTGCCTGACCTGTGATTTCGATTGGGCCATTGATTTGTGTCTCTGCGGACCGGTTTCTCCTGACGTCGACTTTAATCAGCTGATGACTCCTATCATTACTCACGAGTTGATTTGTCCTGGCGAAAGGATTATGGCTGTGGCATTGATGCATGGACTACTTGGTCCCTGGAATTTACTGGCGGCAGCACAGTCTTTCTTGGAACACAGCTTTCTTGAAAACCCACCGAGCTGTCCTCTGATGGTGATAGAGGATCCGGTGCTGGGAGAGCACGTATGTTCTTTTCCGCTTTTAAATTGGATGGCTGAACTGTTTTCGGATGAAGACGGTGACTTCCTATTGGAGGCTGTTGCAGCTTATTTTGCATACACAGTTATGTCATAGACCTTTTTCATGTTTCATATGCTGAGTACTAGCATTTCATTGACAATTCATTGACTTATTTGTCAAGTTTTTATTATTTACCTTGCCTATTGGCTTAAGACTCGATAAAGTACTTGGCTGTTTTATTTTTCTTTAGCATTGAATTTTCCTAGTTTTTAATGCTTTACCTTGCGGACCGTCCACATATAAACTTGCAATCTGCTCTCATGAGATGGCACTTCTATTATCTTATTCAGTTCGTTTCCGGATCATGAGGAGGTGTCATCTAGGTCCTGGATATCTTTACACCGTGTTAAGTTAGCATGGGCTCATTACCGGTTTAAACGCCATTTTTCCTTTTTTGCAACTTCTGCACACGACACTTAGTTGTTGCTTTAGCTTTCCACCTAGTAGTTCATCGTGGTTTACATGAGAATAATATGTTATTGGTCTACTATCTGCTTTACTTGTTAAACTATATCTGTACAGCGAGTGCTAAAGTTTCAAGAACAACACGATACAGAATTGTTATGAGGTCTGATCTCCACGACTTCATACTCATAACATAAGTGCAACTTCTGCCAATTCTGGGCATGAGGCGGGTTTTATATTGCTTTGCCGAACACACATACACAACAGTTGATGCGGTTCACATGAAGAGAGAGCTGGTGTATGCTGATGTGATTCCTTCAAATCTAAGACACTAAAGTATGGGCACGCCCTAAACCAACACAAAGAGACCTTCTTAGCAAATAATATAATATGTGTATTAGGGAGGGTGAGATATAAGCAGCCGCGGGCCGTGGAGGGAGTTACGGTGAGGCAGGGAGGCGGGGAGGGGGAGAAGCAGGGTGGAGCCCTCTCTACCTTGCCCCTCCCCCTCCCCGCCTCCCTGCCCCACCGTAACTCCCTCCACGGCCCGCGGCTGCTTATAAGTGTTGCTAACTCTTATTCATTTACAGCATGTTAACATACTGTCACCATTCGCTTTTTATGTACTAGTAACTATGCTGGTAATTTTGCTACTGATAATATGTGTACTTGTATTCTCCACCCTGCTTCTCCCCCTCCCCGCCTCCCTGCCTCACCGTAACTCCCTCCACGGCCCGCGGCTGCTTATAAGTGTTGCTAACTCTTATTCATTTACAGCATGTTAACATACTATCACCATTCACTTTTTATGTACTAGTAACTATGCTGGTAATTTTGCTACTGATAATATGTGTACTTTTATTATCTAAGGTACTACGCCTGAGAAGACGGCATTAGTAAATAAACATTTCAAATACACATGTGTTCTTCTTAACTCCATGTTCTGGTTTCTAAGAAATATATAACGACCGACTGTTCATGAGTTCCACGTATCCTGAGGTACTATAAGTTCATATTCTGGATTGTCTAAACATTGAGAGTTTGTTATATCCAATGTGACACTGTACCTAGCTTGCTAAATAGTTTTTGATTACTAACGTGAGTTTTGGGACACCCTAATTCGCCGAGGTTCCAATCCTCTGTCCACAGTTCTGTGTGAGAACAGAAACCCTGCGACAGGGGCACCCCCGACCCTTGCTGGACCTTCATCACACTTGCGATACAACTCCAGCAATGCGCCACCTTTACGGCACAGATACATCACGCATCTGTGCTGTTTTTGCCCCATGATGCGCCGCATTGTAAATGCAGCACACCATAGGTGACGGAACAGCGGCACAGAATGACTAACACATCCCTGGTGATGCGCCAGTCATCATAAATCTATCCCTATGCTTCTTATCTTGTTAGAGATGAACCGCCATATGTATCATAAAAGTTATTTGCATTTCCTAAATAGCGAACTTTAAGGAATAAATAGCGATTCTTTACCATTCCTAGTTTGCGATGAGCTATTTGCTAATTAGCCGAATGTAGCCCAATGAAGCCCAATGTAGCCCAATGTAGCCCAAAGATGGCCGCCAGACACACAAAAAAACAAATGTAGCCCAAATATCAGCCAGATGTAGCCCAACTATAGCCCAGTGACAGAATGACCAATCAGCTTCGCAAACCTCCGTTACGCGAAGCGGAGCGCTGTTACAGATATATATCTTTTTTTGAACGTTAATTTCTCAAAATCCACTGGAGCACATATATTGAGACCTAGCAAAGGCACATCGGGCTACCAGTCCCTAATATTTTGCCAAGTTTCGTGCAAATCCATTCAGCCGTTCAATTATTATTTTTATTATTTTTTTTTGCCCCGCGGGGCCCTTTTAAAACCTCCACATCAAACCTAGGGGGTCAGCGAGGATCTACTATGCCCCCTTATAGTTATTTCCCCCTTTGTTTTGACCTCCTCTTGTCTCTCGATCCTACCGAGAGACAAGATGGCGGCCGCTACGGACTGTTTGGAATGTTGACAGACGCCGGAGAACCAATCAGCTTCGCTTCACAAAGCTCCGTTGCGCGAAAAGTCCGCGAACCAGAGCGCTAACCGGTCCGCTGTTACAGATATATATCTTTTTTTAAACGTTAATTTCTCAAAATCCACTGGAGCACATATATTGAGACCTACAAAAGGCACATCGGGCTACCAGTCCCTACAATTTTGCCAAGTTTCGTGCAAATCCATTCAGCCGTTCGGGCTAAAAGTGAGGCCAACCGCCCTATGGAAAACTCAATGTTAAAAACACGTTTTGGGACCCCCCTTTTTTCTCGGCCCCCACTGGACGAACCCCCCCCAAATTTTCAAGGGCTGCTCAGAAACAAAATGTGCCATTTTCCTGAAAATTTCAGCCAATTCCGTCCACAAACGCCAAAGTTATTAGACATAGAATTTTCAAAAAACCCATAGAGAAAAAATCCTAACTATATATACCTACTGGCGACCGCCAGTAGGTAATATATATATATATATATATATATATTACCTACTGGCGATAGCCAGTAGGTATATATAGTTAGGATTTTTTTCCTATGGGATTTTTGAAAATTCTATGTCGAATAACTTTGGCGTTTGAGGACAGAATTGGCTGAAATTTTCAGGAAAATGGAACATTTTGTTTCTGAGCAGCCCCTGTAAATTTGGGGGGGTTTCGTCAAGGGGGGGCCGAGAAAAAAGGGGGGTCCCAAAACATGTTTTTCCCATGCAATTTTCCATAGGGCGGTTGGCCTCACTTTTAGCCTGAACGGCTGAATGGATTTACACCAAACTTGGCAAAATTGTAGGGACTGGTAGCCCGATGTGCCTTTGCTATGTCTCAAGATATAGGCTCCAGTGGTTTTTACGAAAATTAACTTTGAAAAATATATATTGGGCTACATTGGGCTATATATATGTTGGAGCCCAAATGTAGCCCAATGTAGCCCAATGTAGCCCAAAGATGGCCACCAGAGACAAAAAAAAACAAATGTAGCCCAAATATCAGCCAGATGTAGCCCAACTATAGCCCAATGACAGAATGTCCCAGAGTGTTCTAAAGAACAACTAGAGTGCTAACAGTCCTACTTATTACAAAGGTATGGCACACCTGAAGCCATCTTGATTGGAATAAAGTGGTAACTCTTAAAACATTTAATTTAAAAAGGAATAAAATGAGGGGGTTCATTTTGCCATAGAAAGTATGATTAGCGAATATATGACGAAATCCCGCATACCATCAGTCCGCAAAAAAAATCCCGCATGTACTATTAGGCCGCAAATTAAAATAACGAAAACTTTTAGAACGAATATGCCTTTAGCATACAGTAAACAACTAAACTACCCTAAACCCTAAAACACTACCCCCAGCATGACCCTACACTACGCAAACACTACAACACTACCCTAAACCCTAAAACACTACACCCCAGCATGACCCTACACTACGCAAACACTACAACACTACCCTAAACCCTAAAACACTACCCCCAGCATGACCCTACACTACACAAACACTACAACACAACCCTAAACCCTAAAACACTACCCCCAGCATGACCCTACACTACGCAAACACTACAACACAACCCTAAACCCTAAAACACTACCCCCAGCATGACCCTACACTACGCAAACACTACAACACTACCCTAAACCCTAAAACACTACCCCCAGCATGACCCTACACTACGCAAACACTACAACACTACCCAAAACCCTAAAACACTACACCCCAGCATGACCCTACACTACGCAAACACTACAACACTACCCTAAACCCTAAAACACTACCCCCAGCATGACCCTACACTACGCAAACACTACAACACTACCCAAAACCCTAAAACACTACAACCCAGCATGACCCTACACTATGCAAACACTACAACACTACCCTAAACCCTAAAACACTACCCCCAGCATGACCCTACACTACGCAAACACTACAACACTACCCTAAACCCTAAAACACTACCCCCAGCATGACCCTACACTACGCAAACACTACAACACTACCCTAAACCCTAAAACACTACCCCCAGCATGACCCTACACTACGCAAACACTACAACACTACCCTAAACCCTAAAACACTACCCCCAGCATGACCCTACACTACGCAAACACTACAACACTACCCTAAACCCTAAAACACTACCCCCAGCATGACCCTACACTACGCAAACACTACAACACTACCCAAAACCCTAAAACACTACCCCCAGCATGACCCTACACTACGCAAACACTACAACACTACCCAAAACCCTAAAACACTACCCCCCAGCATGACCCTACACTATGCAAACACTACAACACTACCCAAAACCCTAAAACACTACCCCCAGCATGACCCTACACTACGCAAACACTACAACACAACCCTAAACTCTAAAACACTACCCCCAGCATGACCCTACACTAAACAACCACCACAACTCTACACTACACTAACACAACACTACACTACACAACACTACACTACACAACACTACACTACACTACACAATCACTAACCCACGAAAAAATTAACCCAAACCCACTTACCTCTCTCGTCATCGTGGTTTTCACAACGCAAATGCATTTACCATACATGCCTTTAAAACGTAATTCTTTGTAAAGGCATGTGCGATAAATGCACATGCGTTTTGAAAAAATGCGGGATAATGGTATGCGAGGTCAATGACCTTGCGGGATAATGGTATGCGGACTGAAAGTCTGCGGGATAAAAAATGCGGGAAAATGGCTGCAAACCATGATTAGCAGCAGACTTCCCTGGTGAGCACTAGCTTTACTACAGTGATCTAATGAGCAACTAGAGTGCTAACATTCAGAATTTATGGCAAATGTGTAACACATCTGAATGCCTTCTTGATAGAACCAAAGTAAACAAGCATTGAAAATGCAATAGATCTCGCCCTCGTTTAAGTTAAAGCCATTCTGTTTGTAATGAGGTGGCTTTTTAGCTTTGCTTTTATTAGTGTTTTTAAAACTTTCATGTAAATAACATGCATATGTATGCATATATGTATATGTATGCATGCATTTATATTTATATAGATATGCAGATTATATATGTTTATATATGTATATTACCTACTGGCGATAGCCAGTGGGTATATATAGTTAGGATTTTTTCTCTATGGGATTTCTGAAAATTCTATGTCTAATAACTTTGGCGTTTGGTGACGGAATTGGCTGACATTTTCAGGAAAATGGCACATTTTGTTTCTGAGCAGCCCCTAAAAAGTTGGGGGGGTTTCGTCAAGGGGGGGCCGAGAAAAAAGGGGGTCCCAAAACGCGTTTTTCCCATTCATTTTTCCATAGGGCGGTTGGACTCACTTTTAGCTCGAACGGCTGAATAGATTTACATGAAACTTGGCAAATTTGTAGATATGGTTTGCCCGATGTGCCTTTGCTATGTCTCAATATATGTGCTCCAGTGGATTTTGAGAAATTAACGTTTAAAAAAATATATATATCTGTGACAGCGCTCCGGTTAGCGCCCCGGTTCGCGTACCTGACGCGTAACGGAACTTCGCGAAGCGAAGCTGATTGGCTCTCCGGTGTCTGTCAACATTCTAAACAGTCCGGAGCGGCCACCATCTTGTCTCTCGGTACGATCGAGAGACAAGATGTGGTGAAAAACGAAGGGGGAAATGAAGGAAAGGGGGCAAGGTAGACCACTCCTGACCCCCTAGGATTGATGAGGGGGATATTAAAGTCCCCCGCGATTTTTCGCGGTAGAGGCGCTTCCCGGTACGCGAACCGGGCAGCTAACCGGCAGCGTAACGGGAGTCCGCCATCTTGTGTTTTTGGAGCGTCCGGTTCGCGTACCGGGTAGCGTCCCGGTAAGCGTAACAAGGGGAAAACCAAGAGAAACAGTAAAAAAAAAATTAAGGGAATAGATTTCCAGCAAACTTGGCAAAATTGTAGGGACTGTTTGTTTGATGTGCCTTTGCAAGGCCTCAAGATATGTGCACGTGTGGATTTTGTCTAATTAAGGTTAAAAAAATATATATATATCTGTAAGCGTGCTCCGGCACGCTTACGTTACGGGTTTTGTTTGCGCTGCAGAGCCGATACGTCACGGTTATGCGACGCGTCATGAGGCGTCTCACGTGGCTACGTGATACGTCACGTAATAAAGAATATATTTTACAGCTATAGATATTAGCTTTTAAAAAACCAATGAAATTCACTGAAAAAACCATAGGTTATAGACCATATATAGTTAGGAATTTGCATTTACAAAACCTTGAAAATTCACTGAAAAAACCATAGGTTAGAGACCATATATAGTTAGCTGGACATTTTATTGACATAAAACCAATGAAATTCCATATATAGTTAGTTGCACTAACTATATATCGCGCACCCGCAATCCACTGCTGATGATGTCACATATTACATCATTCATGACATGGTCAGTGACATCACTGATGACATCACTGATGACATCTCAAATGACATCACTGATGACATCACTGATGACATCACTGATGACATCTCAAATGACATCACTGATGGCATCATGACACACCAATACCAGTTACTACATACGCACTCACTGATTCCTACGTCTACACACACATTCACTCATTCACCCATACAATCACTCATACATACAGTCACTCATTATTACAACACTATCATATGCACTCATACACCTATGCAGACACTCACACACTGCCACTCATCCATGGAGTTACTCACACACCTAGTCAGTCCTGTAAAGAATCAATCACACTTCCATTTCCTCATCTATACAGTTAAACACAGAACACCATACTTCAGTGACATCACTGATGACATCACTGATGACATCTCAAATGACATCACTGATGACATCTCAAATGACATCACTGATGACATCATGACACACCAATACCAGTTACTACATACGCACTCACTGATTCCTACGGCTACACACACATTCACTCATTCACCCATACAATCACTCATACATACAGTCACTCATTATTACAACACTATCATATGCACTCATACACCTAGTCAGTCCTGTGAAGAATCAATCACACTTCGATTTCCTCATCTATACAGTTAAACACAGAACACCATACTTTTCACACATATACTAACACATACTTACTCTCTTATACAATCACTGATACAAGTACACATTGATATGCACAGTCACACACCTCCCAGCCAGCCACACACACACTCAGTCTTCCATACATCCACTCATTCTTCAATATGTAAAACATATTTAAACTTTACAAAAACACACAGACACTAGTTGATGTCATCAGTGATGTCATTTGAGATGTCATCAGTGATGTCATCAGTGATGTCATTTGAGATGTCATCAGTGATGTCATCAGTGATGTCACTGACCATGTCATGAATGATGTAATATGTGACATCATCAGCAGTGGATTGCGGGTGCGCGATATATAGTTAGTGCAACTAACTATATATGGAATTTCATTGGTTTTATGTCAATAAAATGTCCAGCTAACTATATATGGTCTCTAACCTATGGTTTTTTCAGTGAATTTTCAAGGTTTTGTAAATGCAAATTCCTAACTATATATGGTCTATAACCTATGGTTTTTTCAGTGAATATATATATATATATATATATATATATATATATATATATTACCTACTGGCGGTCGCCAGTAGGTATATATAGTTAGGATTTTTTCTCTATGGGTTTTTTGAAAATTCTATGTCTAATAACTTTGGCGTTTGTGGACGGAATCGGCTGACATTTTCAGGAAAATGGCACATTTTGTTTCTGAGCAGCCCTTGAAAATTTGGGGGGGGTTCGTCCAGTGGGGGCCGAGAAAAAAGGGGGGTCCCAAAACGTGTTTTTAACATTGAGTTTTCCATAGGGCGGTTGGCCTCACTTTTAGCCCGAACGGCTGAATGGATTTGCACGAAACTTGGCAAAATTGTAGGGACTGGTAGCCCGATGTGCCTTTTGTAGGTCTCAATATATGTGCTCCAGTGGATTTTGAGAAATTAACGTTTAAAAAAAGATATATATCTGTAACAGCGGACCGGTTAGCGCTCTGGTTCGCGGACTTTTCGCGCAACGGAGCTTTGTGAAGCGAAGCTTATTGGTTCTCCGGCGTCTGTCAACATTCCAAACAGTCCGTAGCGGCCGCCATCTTGTCTCTCGGTAGGATCGAGAGACAAGAGGAGGTCAAAACAAAGGGGGAAATAACTATAAGGGGGCATAGTAGATCCTCGCTGACCCCCTAGGTTTGATGTGGAGGTTTTAAAAGGGCCCCGCGGGGCAAAAAAAAATAATAAAAATAATAATTGAACGGCTGAATGGATTTGCACGAAACTTGGCAAAATATTAGGGACTGGTAGCCCGATGTGCCTTTGCTAGGTCTCAATATATGTGCTCCAGTGGATTTTGAGAAATTAACGTTCAAAAAAAGATATATATCTGTAACAGCGCTCCGCTTCGCGTAACGGAGGTTTGCGAAGCTGATTGGTCATTCTGTCACTGGGCTATAGTTGGGCTACATCTGGCTGATATTTGGGCTACATTTGTTTTTTTGTGTGTCTGGCGGCCATCTTTGGGCTACATTGGGCTACATTGGGCTTCATTGGGCTACATTCGGCTAATTAGCAAATAGCTCATCGCAAACTAGGAATGGTAAAGAATCGCTATTTATTCCTTAAAGTTCGCTATTTAGGAAATGCAAATAACTTTTATGATACATATGGCGGTTCATCTCTAACAAGATAAGAAGCATAGGGATAGATTTATGATGACTGGCGCATCACCAGGGATGTGTTAGTCATTCTGTGCCGCTGTTCCGTCACCTATGGTGTGCTGCATTTACAATGCGGCGCATCATGGGGCAAAAACAGCACAGATGCGTGATGTATCTGTGCCGTAAAGGTGGCGCATTGCTGGAGTTGTATCGCAAGTGTGATGAAGCTCCAGCAAGGGTCGGGGGTGCCCCTGTCGCAGGGTTTCTGTTCTCACACAGAACTGTGGACAGAGGATTGGAACCTCGGCGAATTAGGGTGTCCCAAAACTCACGTTAGTAATCAAAAACTATTTAGCAAGCTAGGTACAGTGTCACATTGGATATAACAAACTCTCAATGTTTAGACAATCCAGAATATGAACTTATAGTACCTCAGGATACGTGGAACTCATGAACAGTCGGTCGTTATATATTTCTTAGAAACCAGAACATGGAGTTAAGAAGAACACATGTGTATTTGAAATGTTTATTTACTAATGCCGTCTTCTCAGGCGTAGTACCTTAGATAATAAAAGTACACATATTATCAGTAGCAAAATTACCAGCATAGTTACTAGTACATAAAAAGTGAATGGTGATAGTATGTTAACATGCTGTAAATGAATAAGAGTTAGCAACACTTATAAGCAGCCGCGGGCCGTGGAGGGAGTTACAGTGAGGCAGGGAGGCGGGGAGGGGGAGAAGCAGGGTGGAGAATACAAGTACACATATTATCAGTAGCAAAATTACCAGCATAGTTACTAGTACATAAAAAGCGAATGGTGACAGTATGTTAACATGCTGTAAATGAATAAGAGTTAGCAACACTTATAAGCAGCCGCGGGCCGTGGAGGGAGTTACGGTGGGGCAGGGAGGCGGGGAGGGGGAGGGGCAAGGTAGAGAGGGCTCCACCCTGCTTCTCCCCCTCCCCGCCTCCCTGCCCCATCGTAACTCCCTCCACGGCCCGCGGCTGCTTATATCTCACCCTCCCTAATACACATATTATATTATTTGCTAAGAAGGTCTCTTTGTGTTGGTTTAGGGCGTGTCCATACTTTAGTGTCTTAGATTTGAAGGAATCACATCAGCATACACCAGCTCTCTCTTCATGTGAACCGCATCAACTGTTGTGTATGTGTGTTCGGCAAAGCAATATAAAACCCGCCTCATGCCCAGAATTGGCAGAAGTTGCACTTATGTTATGAGTATGAAGTCGTGGAGATCAGACCTCATAACAATTCTGTATCGTGTTGTTCTTGAAACTTTAGCACTCGCTGTACAGATATAGTTTAACAAGTAAAGCAGATAGTAGACCAATAACATATTATTCTCATGTAAACCACGATGAACTACTAGGTGGAAAGCTAAAGCAACAACTAAGTGTCGTGTGCAGAAGTTGCAAAAAAGGAAAAATGGCGTTTAAACCGGTAATGAGCCCATGCTAACTTAACACGGTGTAAAGATATCCAGGACCTAGATGACACCTCCTCATGATCCGGAAACGAACTGAATAAGATAATAGAAGTGCCATCTCATGAGAGCAGATTGCAAGTTTATATGTGGACGGTCCGCAAGGTAAAGCATTAAAAACTAGGAAAATTCAATGCTAAAGAAAAATAAAACAGCCAAGTACTTTATCGAGTCTTAAGCCAATAGGCAAGGTAAATAATAAAAACTTGACAAATAAGTCAATGAATTGTCAATGAAATGCTAGTACTCAGCATATCAAACATGAAAAAGGTCTATGACATAACTGTGTATGCAAAATAAGCTGCAACAGCCTCCAATAGGAAGTCACCGTCTTCATCCGAAAACAGTTCAGCCATCCAATTTAAAAGCGGAAAAGAACATACGTGCTCTCCCAGCACCGGATCCTCTATCACCATCAGAGGACAGCTCGGTGGGTTTTCAAGAAAGCTGTGTTCCAAGAAAGACTGTGCTGCCGCCAGTAAATTCCAGGGACCAAGTAGTCCATGCATCAATGCCACAGCCATAATCCTTTCGCCAGGACAAATCAACTCGTGAGTAATGATAGGAGTCATCAGCTGATTAAAGTCGACGTCAGGAGAAACCGGTCCGCAGAGACACAAATCAATGGCCCAATCGAAATCACAGGTCAGGCAGTGAAATACAGGCTGGACACAGGTGAAGTAGGAGAACCGAAAAGATAATCCATATGCCGTGCTTAATATCGCCAACGGCATTGTGCCATAATATTCTAGCATGCGATTGCGGAACAGTGTCAGCAGCTGCAGGGTCGGAGGTTGCATAGGAGGGACATCCATATTTAAAAATGTAAAAAAGCACAAGAGCGTCCGCTGGTAATGCAAGTAAAAATGCAATCCACGAACCAGAGTGGAGAAAATGGAATGAAAGGGAGCAGGGATGACTCCAAAGATTTTCTCAAATGAAGTCACGAGACCACTGGTAACAACTTTAAAAAAGTGTGCCAGGGATTTTGTGGAGGATGCGTTAAAGATAGTCGGAAACATGTTGCTGAAATTGAAAGGCAAACCTGTGTACGGGTGTTCGCTATGTGAAGTACGAAAGTTTCACGGGCCGAACTCAAGGCCACCTCTCTCTGAGACAAAAGAGCTCTTATTCTTGTCATGCCGTTGAAACGTGTCCCAAGGTTGGTATTTGTGGCCAGATTGAAAACTCCCTATGTTCATGTGTGGGAGGAAATAGAACATTTCTGCAGCAAATAACCCGTTCACTTACTGTTACGATAAAAGGAATACTTTTTAATTAACTCAGAACAATCTTCATTATTGAGCATCAAATAACTACCATTTTCCAACAACTTGAACGTGGGGATGATAGCAGGAACTGGCGTGCCTTGCAACACGCAAGCCATATTTGGTCGGTGTTTGTTGCATGAATCGTGTAACTGTATGTGCCTACACATTAGTGAATGATCTGGCGTCTCAGTGCATTCCTCTCCATTCAGATAAACTTCTTGATCATCTTTGAAACATCTGTATGTGTATGGAAGCGACCAGACCTCATGAACAAAAGCACTACCTAAAGGTTCATAAAGACCTATTGGTATATATTTCATACAATTTGAAAACTTATATAAAGCAAAAGGCAGCGTTATTAAACCGTGGATAAGGCATGTTGCCAAAAAACCCGCAATCCTCTGCTGATGATGTCACTGAGCATGTCATGAATGATGTAATATGTGACATCATCAGTAGTGGATTATGGGTAATAGTATCTCTAG
Source organism: Lissotriton helveticus (assembly GCF_964261635.1). Lineage (NCBI taxonomy): Eukaryota > Metazoa > Chordata > Amphibia > Caudata > Salamandridae > Lissotriton > Lissotriton helveticus. The sequence continues at coordinate 1,841,926,067 of NC_136059.1, read as the reverse complement.
TTTACTCCCCTATAGCTGTCTTTCTTTTAACATAAGTGTGTGTTTCCTTCCCTTATACTTACTGTTTTTGGTTCGCTTCCAGTTCGCGTACCAGCGAGCGAACTAGGAAGCGAACTAAGAGAAATAGAGGTTGGCACAGTTCCAAATATTGTACCAATTTTTTAATAACGGGGAGGTAGTTCTGAAAAGAACTTTTTTTTTTATTTTTCTGAACATTTTTTTACTGTTTTTGAATTTTTCGGAACAGTTTTATATTTTTTGGGGTTTTTCTTGGAGGGGGCAATGAAAACGATTCATTGTAAAGGGCTCAACAGGAGCAACAAAACAAAAAAAAGAAGTATTTATTATTTTGGGCGTTTCGGACAAACTTGCATATGATAGTCAATAGCTCTGTTGATCAGAGTGATGCTTCTTTCTCCGTAGGAAATGAATCCATCGCAAAATACGCAGGTGTGTTTTACTTCACCAAATCTCATTTGTATATTTGGCACCATCTCCCTGCCCTCTGGTCCCGTTACTTCCGGTACAACAGATCTTCTGGCCATAATAGGGAGATTATCTAGGTCGTTCCGAAACTGTGCAGCACTGTAGTTGTTAGGATGCCACCTAGTCATATGGCGATGCATTGTGTAGTTTCCGAAACTGTATTTTTTGTCGGTCCCTCTGGACAGTCTATCTTGACATATAAGGCAAGTTACGTATCTTGCATTTACTTTTTTCTGACCTTTGGGAATTTTAAAAAATTGCCAAATGAAGTTTTCTTTCCGGTGAGACGTCTTGGGCTGCTCAGGCAAAAACTGCCTCTCTTCGTGCTCGTCCTCCTGTTCCTCTTCTTCTTCTTCTTGTTGAATTACAACTTGAGCAGGTGGTCCACTCTTCCTTGGATGTGGTGGAGGTGGTGGGGAAGCACCAGCTGAAGCTACTAAAGAAGCCATTGCTCAGTGATCACAAAGGGTCTTTCTCTCACAATGATGAAAGTCAGAGTGAGGAAAGAAGGAGGGATTTTCATCATTTGGGAAAAACAAGAGTTCTCAACCAATCAAAAGTGTTCATTTTAGATTATATGACCTAGTCTTACATCATTAGGAAACCAAAAGTGAAATGAACCAATGAAAAGTGTTATTACCAAGTCACATGACTTGCTGTGTTTACGTTAAGCGCTTTGCAGGGCCTCCCGGTTTGCTTCCAGAAACCTGCGCTTTGGCACTCGCTTCGCGTACCAGTTTGCTAACGTAGCACGTCATATGACGTATCAAGCGACAACGTGGAACGTCATGCGGACGGGAGGCGTCACGATGTTGTTTTCTAACGCGGCACTTGCGGTAAAGAAACGTTTACCGGCTCGCGGTCTATTTCGCGGCATCAAGGTCAGCTAACGGGAAGCTTCCCGATTCGCGAAGCGGGAACGAAGAAAAAAAAATATTTTAAAAAAAAATTATTCATAAACATATAAAATATATTTTTGGATTTAAAGAAGAATACATTTTACAGCTACAGATATTAGCTGTTAAAAAACCAATGAAATTCACAGAAAAAACCATAGGTTATAGACCATATATAGTTAGGAATTAGCATTTACAAAACCTTGAAAATTCACTGAAAAAACCATAGGTTATAGACCATATATAGTTAGGAAATAGCATTTAGAAAACCTTATTTTACTCACACAAAACCATTGAAATTCCATATATAGTTAGTTGCACTAACTATATATCGCGCACCTGCAATCCACTGCTGATGATGTCACATATTACATCATTCATGACATGGTCAGTGACATCACTGATGACATCACTGATGACATCTCAAATGACATCACTGATGACATCACTGATGACAACATCCAGTGACTGTATGCTTCTGTAAAGTTAAAATATGTCTTACATATTGAAGAATGAGTGGATGTATAAGTGTCTGGATGAAGGATTTAGTAGGTGCATGACTGACTGTATAAGTGAGTGATTAAATGTGTCTCACTGAGTGCATGGGTTAGTGACTAAACTGTTTTAAATTGTGCATCATTGTGTCTGTTGTTTTGTAATCTGATGCATGTGTTGATCATTAGCTATATGACTAACTATATGGGTTATTGATTAGTTGCCCAAGTATTTGTATGGGAGACTGAGTGTGTGTGTGGGTGTCTGGGAGGTGTATGACTCTGTGCATAGATGTGTGAGCAGTTGATTCACTAGATGTATGGGTTCAAAAGTGCATGTGGAAACATCTGTATGGGCGGTTGACTGTGTGCATGAGTGTATTGGTGAGTGAATGGATATCTCAGTGCTACATGTCAAAGTAAGTACATATGTAAAACACAGTACATGTGATAGTTGACATATATAAATAACTGTGCATAAGAGCCAGTGAATGTGTGAGTGGCTGTATGGATTATTGTGAACTTGTATCAGGGATTGTATAACAGAGTAAATATGTGTTATTATATGTTCCAATAAGTAAGGTGTGTATAACTATATAGTTGAGGAAATCGAGGTGTGATTGATTCTTTGCAAGACTGACTAGGTGTGTGAGTAACTCCATGGATGAGTGACAGTCTGTGAGTGTCTGTTTACACTGAGTGTATCTAAGGTTATATTAGAGTCTGAAGAGGTTCATTGTATCATCACATGAATGATGTCATCAGTGATGTGATCAGTAATGTCAAATGAGATGTCATCAGTGATGTCATCAGTGATGTCATTTGAGATGTCATCAGTGATGTCATCAGTGATGTCACTGACCATGTCATGAATGATGTAATATGTGACATCATCAGCAGTGGATTGCAGGTGCGCGATATATAGTTAGTGCAACTAACTATATATGGAATTTCAATGGTTTTGTGTGAGTAAAATAAGGTTTTCTAAATGCTATTTCCTAACTATATATGGTCTATAACCTATGGTTTTTTCAGTGAATTTTCAAGGTTTTGTAAATGCTAATTCCTAACTATATATGGTCTATAACCTATGGTTTTTTCTGTGAATATATATATATATATATATATATATATATATATATATATTCACTGAAAAAACCATAGGTTATAGACCATATATAGTTAGGAATTAGCATTTACAAAACCTTATTTTACTCACACAAAACCATTGAAATTCCATATATAGTTAGTTGCACTAACTATATATCGCGCACCCGCAATCCACTGCTGATGATGTCACATATTACATCATTCATGACATGGTCAGTGACATCACTGATGACATCACTGATGACATCTCAAATGACATCACTGATGACATCTCACTTGACATCAATGATCACATCACTGATGATATCATTCATGTGATAATACAATGCATCTCCTCACACTCTAATATAACCTCTATTACACCCAGTGTTAAATAGAGAGTATAATTTTTGAAACCATTGACACACCAATACTAGTTACTACATACGCACTCACTGATTCCTATGTCTACACACACATTCACTCATACAATCATTCATACATACAATCACTCATCTTTACAACACTATCATATGCACTCATACACCTATACAGACACTCACACTCTGCCACTCATCCATGGAGTTACTCACACACCTAGTCAGTCCTGAAAAGAATCAATCACACTTCCATTTTCTCATCTATACAGTTAAACACAGAACACCTTACATTTTTGAAACATATACTAACACATACTTACTCTCTTATAGAATCACTGATACAAGTACACATTGATCTGCACAGAGTCACACACCTCCCAGCCAGCCATACACACACTCAGTCTCCCATACAAATACTTGTGCAACCAATCAATAACCCATATAGCTACTTATATAGCTACTGATCAACACATGCAGCAGCTTGCACAACAACAGACATACTGATGCACACTTTCAGACAGTTTAGTCACTAACCCGTGCATTCAGTAAGACGCATTTAATCACTCACTCATACAGTCAATCACGCACCTACTAAAACCTTCATTCAGACACTTATACATCCACTCATTCTTCAATATGTAAAACATATTTAAACTTTACAGAAACACATAATCACTGGATGTTGTCATCAGTGATGTCATCAGTGATGTCACTGACCATGTCATGAATGATGTAATATGTGACATCATCAGCAGTGGATTGCGGGTGCGCGATATATAGTTAGTGCAACTAACTATATATGGAATTTCAATGGTTTTGTGTGAGTAAAATAAGGTTTTGTAAATGCTAATTCCTAACTATATATGGTCTATAACCTATGGTTTTTTCAGTGAATTTTCAAGGTTTTGTAAATGCTAATTCCTAACTATATATGGTCTATAACCTATGGTTTTTTCAGTGAATTTCATTGGTTTTTTAACAGCTAATATCTGTAGCTGTAAAATGTATTCTTCTTTAAATCCAAAAATATATTTTATATGTTTATGAATAATTTTTTTTTTTAATATTTTTTTTTCTTCGTTCCCGCTTCGCGAATCGGGAAGCTTCCCGTTAGCTGACCTTGATGCCGCGAAATAGACCGCGAGCCGGTAAACGTTTCTTTACCGCAACTGCCGCAACTGCCGCAAAACAACATCGTGACGCCTCCCGTCCGCATGACGTTTCACGTTGTCGCGTGATACGTCATATGACGTGCTACGTTAGCGAACTGGTACGCGAACCGAGTCGCAAAGCGCAGGTTTCTGGAAGCAAACCGGGAGGCCCTGCAAAGCGCTTAACGTAAACACAGCAGGTCATGTGACTTGGTAATAACACTTTTCATTGGTTCATTTCACTTTTGGTTTCCTAATGATGTAAGACTAGGTCATATAATCTAAAATGAACACTTTTCATTGGTTGAGAACTCTTGTTTTTCCCAAATGATGAAAATCCCTCCTTCTTTCCTCACTCTGACTTTCATCATTGTGAGAGAAAGACCCTTTGTGATCACTGAGCAATGGCTTCTTTAGTAGCTTCAGCTGGTGCTTCCCCACCACCTCCACCACATCCAAGGAAGAGTGGACCAACTGCTCAAGTTATAATTCAACAAGAAGAGGAAGAAGAGGAACAGGACGACGAGCACGAAGAGAGGCAGTTTTTGCCTGAGGAGCCCAGGACGTCTCACCGGAAAGAAAACTTCATTTGGCAATTTTTAAAAATTCCCAAAGGTGAGAAAAAAGTAAATGCAAGATACGTAACTTGCCTTATATGTCAAGATAGACTGTCCAGAGGAACCGAGAAAAAATACAGTTTCGGAAACTACACAATGCATCGCCATATGACTAGGTGGCATCCTAACAACTACAGTGCTGCACAGTTTCGGAACGACCTAGATAATCTCCCTATTATGGCCAGAAGATCTGTTGTACCGGAAGTAACGGGACCAGAGGGCAGGGAGATGGTGCCAAATATACAAATGAGATTTGGTGAAGTAAAACACACCTGCGTATTTTGCGATGGATTCATTTGCTACGGAGAAAGGAGCATCACTCTGATCAACAGAGCTATTGACTATCATATGCAAGTTTGTACGAAACGCCCAAAATAATAAATACTTTTTTTTTGTTTTGTTGCTCCTGTTGACCCCTTTACAATGAATCGTTTTCATTGCCCTCTCCAAGAAAAACCCCAAAAAATATAAAACTGTTCAGAAAAATTCAAAAAAAGTAAAAAAAGTTCCGAAAAATAATAAAAAAAATTTAAAACAACAAAAACAATAAAAAAAAAAGTTCTTTTCAGAACTACCTCCCCGTTATTAAAAAATTGGTACAATATTTGGAACTGTGCCAACCTCTATTTCTCTTAGTTCGCTTCCCAGTTCGCTCGCCGGTACGCGAACCGGAAGCGAACCAAAAACAGTAAGTATAAGGGAAGGAAACAGACACTTATGTTAAAAGAAAGACAGCTATAGGGGAGTAAACTAGAGATACTATTACCCGTAATCCACTGCTGATGATGTCACATATTACATCATTCATGACATGCTCAGTGACATCATCAGCAGAGGATTGCGGGTTTTTTGGCAACGTGCCTTATCCACGGTTTAATAACGCTGCCTTTTGCTTTATATAAGTTTTCAAATTGTATGAAATATATACCAATAGGTCGTTATGAACCTTTAGGTAGTGCTTTTCTTCATGAGGTCTGGTCGCTTCCATACACATACAGATGTTTCAAAGATGATCAAGAAGTTTATCTGAATGGAGAGGAATGCACTGAGACGCCAGATCATTCACTAATGTGTAGGCACATACAGTTACACGGTTCATGCAACAAACACCGACCAAATATGGCTTGCGTGTTGCAAGGCACGCCAGTTCCTGCTATCATCCCCACGTTCAAGTTGTTGGAAAATGCTAGTTATTTGATGCTCAATAATGAAGATTGATCTGGGTTAATTAAAAGTATTCCTTTTATCGTAACAGTAAGTGAACGGGTTATTTGCTGCAGAAATGTTCTATTTCCTCCCACACATGAACATAGGGAGTTTTCAATCTCGCCACAAATACCAACCTTGGGAGCAGATTTCAACGGCATGGCAAGAATAAGAGCTCTTTTGTCTCAGAGAGAGGTGGCCTTGAGTTCGGCCCGTGAAACTTTCGTGCTTCACATAGCGAACACCCGTACAGAGGTGCAGACCCTTTTCAATTCAGATTTGCCTTTCCATTTCAGCAAGATGGTTCGGACTATCTCTAACGCATCCTCCACAAAGGCCCTGGCGCACTTTTATAAAGTTGTTACCAGTGGTCTCGTGACTTCATTTGAGAAAATCTTTCGAGTCATCCCTACTTTCTTTCATTGTATTTTTTCCACTCTGCTTCGTGGATTGCCATTTTTACTTGCATTACCAGCGGACGCTCTTGTGCTTTTTTACATTTTTAAATATGGATGTCCCTCCTATGCAACCTCCCGCCCTGCAGCTGCTGAAACTGTTCCGCAATCGCATGCTAGAATATTATGGCACAATGCCGTTGGCGATATTAAGCACGGCATATGGATTATCTTTTCGATTCTCCTACTTCACCTGTGTCCAGCCTGTATTTCACTGCCTGACCTGTGATTTCGATTGGGCCATTGATTTGTGTCTCTGCGGACCGGTTTCTCCTGACGTCGACTTTAATCAGCTGATGACTCCTATCATTACTCACGAGTTGGTTTGTCCTGGCGAAAGGATTATGGCTGTGGCATTGATGCATGGACTAATTGGTCCCTGGAATTTACTGGCGGCAACACAGTCTTTCTTGGAACAGAGCTTTCTTGAAAACCCACCGAGCTGTCCTCTGATGGTGATAGAGGATCCGGTGCTGGGAGAGCACGTATGTTCTTTTCCGCTTTTAAATTGGATGGCTGAACTGTTTTCGGATGAAGACAGTGACTTCCTATTGGAGGCTGTTGCAGCTTATTTTGCATACACAGTTATGTCATAGACCTTTTTCATGTTTGATATGCTGAGTACTAGCATTTCATTGACAATTCATTGACTTATTTGTCAAGTTTTTATTATTTACCTTGCCTATTGGCTTAAGACTCGATAAAGTACTTGGCTGTTTTATTTTTCTTTAGCATAAAATTTTCCTAGTTTTTAATGCTTTACCTTGCGGACCGTCCACATATAAACTTGCAATCTGCTCTCATGAGATGGCACTTCTATTATCTTATTCAGTTCGTTTCCGGATCATGGGGAGGTGTCATCTACGTCCTGGATATCTTTACACCGTGTTAAGTTAGCATGGGCTCATTACCGGTTTAAACGCCATTTTTCCTTTTTTGCAACTTCTGCACACGACACTTAGTTGTTGCTTTAGCTTTCAACCTAGTAGTTCATCGTGGTTTACATGAGAATAATATGTTATTGCTCTACTATCTGCTTTGCTTGTTAAACTATATCTGTACAGCGAGTGCTAAAGTTTCAAGAACAACACGATACAGAATTGTTATGAGGTCTGATCTCCACGACTTCATACTCATAACATAAGTGCAACTTCTGCCAATTCTGGGCATGAGGCGGGTTTTATATTGCTTTGCCGAACACACATACACAACACTTGATGCGGTTCACATGAAGAGAGAGCTGGTGTATGCTGATGTGATTCCTTCAAATCTAAGACACTAAAGTATGGGCACGCCCTAAACCAACACAAAGAGACCTTCTTAGCAAATAATATAATATGTGTATTAGGGAGGGTGAGATATAAGCAGCCGCGGGCCGTGGAGGGAGTTACGGTGAGGCAGGGAGGCGGGGAGGGGGAGAAGCAGGGTGGAGCCCTCTCCACCCTGCCCCTCCCCCTCCCCGCCTCCCTGCCCCACCGTAACTCCCTCCACGGCCCGCGGCTGCTTATAAGTGTTGCTAACTCTTATTCATTTACAGCATGTTAACATACTGTCACCATTCGCTTTTTATGTACTAGTAACTATGCTGGTAATTTTGCTACTGATAATATGTGTACTTGTATTATCTAAGATACTACGCCTGAGAAGACGGCATTAGTAAATAAACATTTCAAATACACATGTGTTCTTCTTAACTCCATGTTCTGGTTTCTAAGAAATATATAACGACCGAATGTTCATGAGTTCCACGTATCCTGAGGTACTATAAGTTCATATTCTGGATTGTCTAAACATTGAGAGTTTGTTATATCCAATGTGACCCTGTACCTAGCTTGCTAAGGGGTTTTTGATTACTAAGGTGAGTTTTGGGACACCCTAATTTGCCGAGGTTCCAATCCTCTGTCCACAGTTCTGTGTGAGAACAGAAACCCTGCGACAGGGGCACCCCCGACCCTTGCTGGAGCTTCATCACACTTGCGATACAACTCCAGCAATGCGCCACCTTTACGGCACAGATACATCACGCATCTGTGCTGTTTTTGCCCCATGATGCGCCGCATTGTAAATGCAGCACACCATAGGTGACGGAACAGCGGCACAGAATGACTAACACATCCCTGGTGATGCGCCAGTCATCATAAATCTATCCCTATGCTTCTTATCTTGTTAGAGATGAACCGCCATATGTATCATCAAAGTTTTTTGCATTTCCTAAATAGCGAACTTTAAGGAATAAATAGCGATTCTTTACCATTCCTAGTTTGCGATGAGCTATTTGCTAATTACAAATTACCCATTCATTTCCTTCATTTCCATAGGACGGTTGGACTCACTTTTAGCTCGAACGGCTGAATGGATTTGCACGAAACTTGGCAAAATTGTAGGGACTGGTAGCCCGATGTGCCTTTGCTATGTCTCAAGATATATACTCCAGTGGTTTTTACGAAAATTAACTTTGAAAAATATATATTGGGCTACATTGGCCTATATATATATGTTGGAACCCAAATGTAGCCCAATGTAGCCCAATGAAGCCCAATGAAGCCCAATGTAGCCCAATGTAGCCCAAAGATGGCCGCCAGAGACGAAAAAAAACAAATGTAGCCCAAATATCAGCCAGATGTAGCCCAACTATAGCCCAGTGACAGAATGACCAATCAGCGTCGCAAACCTCCGTTACGCGAAGCGGAGCGCTGTTACAGATATATATCTTTTTTTGAACGTTAATTTCTCAAAATCCACTGGAGCACATATATTGAGACCTAGCAAAGGCACATCGGGCTACCAGTCCCTAATATTTTACCAAGTTTCGTGCAAATCCATTCAGCCGTTCGATTATTATTATTTTTTTTTTTTGTTGCCCCGCGGGGCCCTTTTAAAACCTCCACATCAAACCTAGGGGGTCAGCGAGGATCTACTATTCCCCCTTATGGTCATTTGCCCCTTCGCTTTCGCCTCCTCTTGTCTCTCGATCCTACCGAGAGACAAGATGGCGGCCGCTACGGACTGTTTGGAATGTTGACAGACGCCGGAGAACCAATCAGCTTCGCTTCACAAAGCTCCGTTGCGCGAAAAGTACGCGTCCTGGAGCGCTGCCCGGTCCGCTGTTACAGATATATATCTTTTTTTAAACGTTAATTTCTCAAAATCCACTGTAGCACATATATTGAGACCTACAAAAGGCACATCGGGCTACCAGTCCCTACAATTTTGCCAAGTTTCATGCAAATCCATTCAGCCGTTCGGGCTAAAAGTGAGGCCAACCGCCCTATGGAAAACTCAATGTTAAAAACACGTTTTGGGACCCCCCTTTTTTCTCGGCCCCCCCTTGACGAACCCCCCCCAAATTTTCAAGGTAGGTTATATATATATATATATATATATATCCTACTGGCGGTCGCCAGTAGGTATATATAGTTAGGATTTTTTCTCTATGGGATTTTTGAAAATTCTATGTCTAATAACTTTGGCGTTTGTGGACGGAATTGGCTGAAATTTTCAGGAAAATGGCACATTTTGTTTCTGAGCAGCCCCTGAAAATTGGGGGGGGGGTCGTCCAGGGGGGGTCGAGAAAAAAGGGGGGTCCCAAAACGTGTTCTTAACATTGAGTTTTCCATAGGGCGGTTGGCCTCACTTTTAGCCCGAACGGCTGAATGGATTTGCACGAAACTTGGCAAAATTGTAGGGACTGGTAGCCCGATGTGCCTTTTGTAGGTCTCAATATATGTGCTTCAGTGGATTTTGAGAAATTAACGTTTAAAAAAAGATATATATCTGTAACAGCGGACTGGGCAGCGCTCCGGTTCGCGGACTTTTCGCGCAACGGAGCTTTGTGAAGCGAAGCTGATTGGTTCTCCGGCGTCTGTCAACATTCCAAACAGTCCGTAGCGGCCGCCATCTTGTCTCTCGGTAGGATCGAGAGACAAGAGGAGGCGAAAGCGAAGGGGCAAATGACCATAAGGGGGCATAGTAGATCCTCCCTGACCTCTTAGGTTTGATGTACCATTTTGCCAAGTTTGGTGTAATTCCGTTCAGCCATTCAGGCTGTAGACGTATGTAAATGTCCTATGGAAAATTGCATGGGGAAAACACATTTGAAAGTGTTGAAATTTAGAACCAATTAAAATGTTACTTTGGTTTTGTATTTGTGTGTGATGAAAGTTAATTGGTTATGTATATATGTCAAATGAGAGGAAACCACAGCCATTTTGTGATACTACTGTCTGAGGTACATTTGTGAGGAATTTTTGGTGGTGAATTTCTGGTGTTTGATTTACACAGTACTAACACTTCTCCTACTTTTAAAAAGGTGAGTTGTTAATTTGTAAGGGGAACTATGTTGTACACTTGAAGATAATTTGAAAAATGTTTTCTGTTATTTATTTGCAGTCCTTCTGTTATACTAAATACTTGATAAAGTTAGTTTTATATTATGTATTACTAAAAACGATAAATGAAAGTGATTATTTTTTTCTGCAATTTACAGCAAGCAATTTCAAAATAAAATGGCTCACAATGAAGAGACCATGGCAATTTCTTTTGAATTGTCCACTACATTGATTGAAATTGAGAGCACCAATAATGAAATATTGTCACAAGGAGGAGATGACGTGTATGATTTCATTAGATTGATTGAAATTGACAGCACCAATAATGAAATATTGTCACAAGGAGGAGATGACTTGAATGATTCCACTACATTGATTGAAATTGAGAGCACCAATAATGAAATATTGTCACGAGGAGATGACTTGAATGATTCCACTACATTGATTGAAATTGACAGCACCAATAATGAAATATTGTCACAAGGAGGAGATGACTTGAATGATTCCACTACATTGATTGAAATTGACAGCACCAATAATGAAATATTGTCACAAGGAGGAGATGACTTGAATGATTTTTTTGATCAATCTGTTGATGGCGAATTTATCGAATGTTTGGAGACCATAGAGTTACAAGAATCATCATTGCAGACTTTTCATGAGGAAATTGGTGATGAGGACATGTTACTAGTTCTTTCAAATTTAGAAAATTCTGAAGAATAAATTTATATTTAGAAATCAAAAATTGTTTGAGACATTATTCATTTTTATTTTTAATTTATGAGGTTGTAGCGAAGTGATTGTAGTATAAAATGAGACTTATAGTATAGAGTGCAACATTTTTATGTTACATGGTAAGTTTACTCATATTTACTTCCCTTCTGCCACTATATTATCTCCAATGTGTATTTGACATCTCTTCTTCATCTCCGGCCTCCTTTCTCTCACTGTGTGTCTCCGATGCATCCTATCGCTGCTATTTTGTGTAATTACAGAAGAGAGTAAAATAAAATAGTTCGGAACATGAAAAGGGGGCAAAGTAGAGTACCCCTCACCCCCTAGGCCTTTTCAGGCGGTCCCAAAAGGATCAGTTTCTGCTTTCCTGAGAGATTATGGTATGAGTTCCATATACCACAATAATTTGCATTACAACATGCAAGATATCTATCTCCTATTACCAACTTTTGGAGATATTCGCGCTAAGCGCGAATATCTCCAAAAAGTAACACCTGCCCTGAGCAGTTCTTAGCCATGTTATCCAATGGGAGGTGGATAACATGGCTAAGAGCATTAGCTCGGTAATGCATGAATATCGCTGACTTTTTAGCGATATTCATGCATTGCGGCCGTTTATTATCGCATTTGCGATAAACCTTGATAATAGCAAGGTTTATCTTCGATAATTTCTGACGATGCTTAGCGGTAAAAAATTTGTTGGTAAGCATCGTTAGCGATAAATATCGCTTAACTTTGGTAATATGCACCAACGTCTGTTAACGTTCGATTCGAAGGAAATGAGGAAGTGTTGAAAAACATTGTTTGCTCCATCTTGCCTTTTTTGAAATGCCACACTTTTGTCGTGCACGGCAGCCATTTTAGATGCCTTGACCAGACCCACTCTCTGCACGCTGTCGATTCGTAGCATGGCTCCCCACCCTCGCAAGCATCTTCCCCAGGCACTGGTCACCCCCGCTCTCTGTCTTATGCATGGGCAATAAACCTCCCCCCATCTGCGCTGCTCTTCCCTGAGAATCACACCTCTGTGTCCGATTGTCCAGGCTATCAGCTAGCCCTGCAGATGTAGTTTATGGCTCCAGCTGTAAAGAATCACCCCTCTTCAAAGGAGTTATAGTAGATCAAGGCCCACACCCGATGAGATCCGTCACACCACACGTGTTCCTACTATCTGAAAACCATCCTGTATTGTGATTGGGGAGGGGACCGAGCCTGAAGCGGAAGATTCCAGGAATGACTCTTTGTACATCAAAGTTTTTACAATTATGTGTCACATTAAAAATATATAGCACTCCAACGTGTAGTAGGAATATAAAACTTTAATAACATATAAATATATACAACAAAACAAAAACAGTAAAAACATTTAAACAACGAAGAGACCGTGGCAATTTCTTTTGAATTCCTGATGAGGACATGTTACTAGTTCTTTCAAATTATGAAAATTCAGAAGATGTTGCCTGGGGGTGGGTCGTCAGTAGCAGTCTGTTGTGCGAATAGTTCCAAGGCAGCAGAACGCGCTGAAATCTAGATGGCACGAAAGTGATGTCTAGTAAGTTGCCGCCCAGCAAATAACGGCGTGGGGCGCCGCGGGGGTGAGTGAGTCCAGTAGGCACCACAGCTATTCTTACCGGCATTGCAGAATTACTGCTGGGGACAATGCCTGTGCTGTAGCAGGGTCACAGCAGAAACAAAAAGGATTCTGTTGAAGATGTTGTTGGTTTTCAATTTGAAAACAGTTCTGGTGTCAACTGCTATGCTAATGTAGTGGTTAATGTTTTGTTTTCTCTAGAAAATGTAAAAGAGGGGGAGGCAGTCCAAAGTTCCGTTAAAAGGGCAAAGGAAAGGATCGGTGGTTTGAACTATCAGTCAAAAAGGGGAGGGGGTGCAACAATTTTTCCTACCGGGTCACACTGTGCTTTCACCGGAACTGAGGTCTGCAGGATTCTAGTAATTCAAAGTGAGGCTGGCGCCAGCATGGGAGCGCCGACGTCCCGCGGATACAGTTTCGTCACTCCACGGGCGATCATGGCAGTCATTCCCCATCGGGGGTCGGAGACTCCCGCGGCTCCTCTAGAATCTTCAAGGTCGTGGAGGACTACGGTGGTGGAGTCAACCAGTGACCGGGCCATTTCTTTATGCTGGGCCCGCTCTTGCCAGGTCGACCGCCATTTTGAGAGTTCGGTAGCTACTGGCGATCGCGGGGTCAAATGAGCGGACGGGCTCCACCCTGCCGGGCGAGACGTTGCAGCATGGCCACAGTGGAAGAACCCTTTTCCGGGCGCCTGGAGCGCTGAGGGTGCAGCTGGGAAGCCTCCACCTGGGGAGGCGGGAGAGGCCTGTTCGCACCGTCTCTCCCTCCCAGTGCACCCCACGGCGTCTCGCTTGAGATTTGTTATGGCCGGACCAGGCGATGAGGACGAGGGGGGGGGGTGTCGGAGGCATGTGCAAGACATCCCCCCCCAGTGTTGTCGCAGCCATTATTCAAGAAAGAAGAAGTGTCCCGTCCGTCTTCGGGCCGGGCTTCCGGTGGATGTCGGCCGGACGCCCCTGGCTCTGGCCCCATGAACGGGTTCCTTGGTTTATCGGCTGCAGCCGGATCCCGTCGGCCTCGGCCCCCCGACCGTTGGTGGCCGGACCGGAAGAGCATGTGGCGGGACTACCTGAAACTGTCAAGGGCCACCGCGGCCGGACTGGGAGAGAGAGGGGAGGGTCGAGGAGATATTCCCCCCCCTGGAACTCTTCAGCGTTGTAAAGGCAATCCCCTGGCCGGGTCCCGCTGGCCTCGGCCTCTCCTCCGGCTACACCCTACGTTAGGATCTCCTAGCCGAGGCGTGGCAGCAGGACCCGCCTTATATGGGCTGCTCCCGGCTGGGCGTAGCCGCAACCCTGCCCCACCTTGGAAGTTTCCAGAGTGGGGGCGGATGTTCTACTGACTTGCATTTTCCCTAGTCTATCGATTTTTTGGGCGTGGCAGGCGGTGGGACAGCGAGGGGTGATTTGGTTTCTCTTACTGTTTTTCTGGTCTCTCACCACTGGCATATTTTAACGTTTTCTTGTTTCAAGGATATTAATAGGTTTTATCATTACGTTATGTTATCGTTTTTTTGTTCGTTGTTTAATAAAAGTTCATGTTCATCAGTGGCCTACTGATTTTCGTTTTCCTATTCTTTTCTTTCCAGGTTGTTTCATGCTAAAGTTTCTGTTAACAGGATACAGTGATCACTTCGTTATTATTGCATATGTCCTTTTCACTAGGGGTGCTCTCTGGTCGGGCCAGATGACGTATCTCTAGTAAATGGTCCGGGTGAAACAGGTGCATCAATCAGTGGGGAGTAGATAGGCATGACAGATTACAACGGGGGAGAAAGGTCCGCATTACGTACCCTTTCACTATTTGCAAAGATTTTCCTACGTATATTTGCAAACAGGGAATACCTCCAAAAAGAACCAATTCCCAAACAGTCAATGTTTGGGGAAACAATCAATCAATGAGGAACGAAATAGGCACGACGTGTTAAAGGTTTGCGTTACCTACCCTTCACTATCTGCAAAGGGAGAGAGAATATTCCTATTCTTCCTCGTTTGCAGGCAGAGAAGATTCTTAAGAGAACCAACTTCGAACAATTCAATGCTCGATTCAAACAATGAACAAGGGGTACTGTGAACACAAATGAACGCCGCTTATGTACATACACATTGGTATTATCAACAGGTTGTTCCTAATGTTTCTATTTTAGGGAGGTCAAAAAGAGATCCCATTAGTGGCCTCCTGATTTTGCTCGATTCCTTTTGTTTTTTTACACGATTTTTCGCTATCTGCAAAGACTAAACAGAGTATTGCGACTCTGTGCTTGTTTGTAAATAGAGAATGAACCAAAGAGAACAATCAATCAAATGGAGAGAGAAGCAGGCACGACGGATTACAACGGGGGCAAAGGCCTGCGTTAACTACCCTTCACTATCTGCAAAGAGAGAGTACTCCTAATAGAAATGAGGGGTGGGGGGCAGCATTCAAAGCAGATCAGTGTGCATAAACACGAAAATGTTTTTACTTACCACGTACTTGACATTCGACAGCTTATGATATTTGCTATTAAAAAACCATTGAAATTCACTGAAAAAACCATAGGTTATAGACCATATATAGTTAGGAATTAGCATTTAAAAAACCTTATATTACTCACACAAAACCATTGAAATTCCATATATAGTTAGTTGCACTAACTATATATCGCGCACCCGCAATCCACTGCTGATCATGTCACATATTACATCATTCATGACATGGTCAGTGACATCACTGATGACATCACTGATGACATCTCAAATGACATCACTGATGACATCACTGATGACATCTCATTTGACATCATTCTTGTGCTAATACGATAAACCTCTTCAGACTCTAATATAACCTTAGATACACTCAGTGTATACAGACACTCACACACTGCCACTCATCCATGGAGTTACTCACACACCCAGTCAGTCATGCAAAGAAACAATCTCACCTCCATTTCTTCAACTATACAGTTAAACACACCTTACTTATTGAAACATATACTAACACATATTTACTCTCTTATACAATCCCTGATACAAGTTCACAATGATCGATACAACCACTCACTCATTCAGTGGCTCTCATGCACAGTTATTTATATATGCCAACTCTCACATGTACTGTGTTTTACATATGTACTTACTATGACATGTAGCATTGAGATATCCATTCACTCATCAATACACTCATGCACACAGTCAACTGCCCATGTAGCTGTTTCCACATGCACTCTTGAACTCATACACCTAGTGAATAAACTGCTCACACATCTATGCATAGAGTCACACACCTTCCAGCCACCCCCACACAAACTCAATCTCCCATAGAAATACTTGGGCAACCAATTAATAACACATATAGCCTCTCGTATAGCTAATGATCAACACATGCAGCAGTTTACATCACAACAGACATAATGATGCACAAATTAAGACAGTTTAGTCACTAACCCATGCATTCAGTGAGACACATTTAATCACTCACTCATACAGTCAGTCACGCACCTACTAAATCCTTCATCCAGACACTTATACATCCACTCATTCTTCAATATGTAAGACATATTTTAACTTTACAGAAACATACAGTCACTGGATGTTGTCATCAGTGATGTCATCAGTGATGTCATTTGAGATGTCATCAGTGATGTCATCAGTGATGTCACTGACCATGTCATGAATGATGTAATATGTGACATGATCAGCAGTGGATTGCGGGTGCGCGATATATAGTTAGTGCAACTAACTATATATGGAATTTCAATGGTTTTGTGTGAGTAAAATAAGGTTTTTTAAATGCTAATTCCTAACTATATATGGTCTATAACCTATGGTTTTTTCAGTGAATATATATATATATATATATATATATATATATATATATATATATATATATATCCTATATATCCTATATATCCTATATATTACCTACTGGCGGTCGCCAGTAGGTAGTTATAGTTAGAACCTAGTTTCCATAGGAAAAGCATTTTTTGATTTGCTAATAACTTGGTGTCGTTTGCCAAATCTTTCCGAAATTCTCCCCCAAAAAATAGGTTAGCTCCTATCCTGAAAGTTTGGGGGTGATTTGTGAAGCAGGGGCTCAGAAAAAGGGGGATCCCAAAAAGTGTTTTCTCCATTGTTAATTCCCATAGGAAATTTTATTACAGGCTACACCCCGAACTGCTGAACGGAATTACACCACATTTGCAAAAAGGTAGAGCTTGGTTCAGAATGTGACCTATTTTTTAAATGGTGTAAATCCGTTCTGTAGTTGCTGAGAAATAAAAAAAATAAAACTTTCGATATCTGGGGCAGCGGTGAGTTCGCGCACCCTCCCGATCACAAGCTTCACTGTGATTGGCTGCCAACACTCTAAACCAGGAAGTGTTGCCAGCCATCTTGTGACTCAGTAGATCAGAGTTACAAGAAAACAGTCGAAAAAATATTAAAAGAGAAGAAAAGGGGGCAGAGTAGAAACACCCTGATTCACTAGTCCTGTTCACGGGGGTCCCACAAGGATCCGCAGGTCTAATTTGTTTTAGTAAAAAAAAGTCAGAATACGCGCGAATCCGGATGGTAAAAATAAAAAAATAAAATGAAGCGTGGTCTAACCCCTTCACTTAAATAAGCCCTCGGGTGGAACAGGTTTCGGAGGCCATCCTATAATTATATTTCGGGGGCTTGAGGGGCCTCCGCAACACTGGGGACCACCACCTCCCATGTAAATTAGGTGCGGGAGGGCACACGAACCTCCAGCAGCCCAGGGGATCGCCACCTCCCCGGGGCTTGTTTTGTTATAGTTCGGGCGGCTTCGAGGCCACCCCAAGTCCCGGGGATCACCGCCCTCCGGGGCTTTAATTAAATATGCAGGGTGGGTCCATGGGCCCCTGAAGCCCAGGGGACCACCTCCTCCCTGGGGCTGTGGAAATAGAGTGAGGGGGGCCGAGTAGTCCCCCTCCTGGAGCGCTTGATGGCCCTAGGGACAGCCACTCCCCAGGGCCAGCTCCTGCAATGTCCCGGGGTGTGCATCCCCGGGACATTTCTGTTTGCTATGACAGGGCAGGAGCATGGCTTCCACCCTGTGATAGCAAACCCTGGTTGGCTTCGTTAAAGTGAGAGGAGGAAACCTCGTCTCGCTTCAAAAAAGGAAGGAGAATTGCTTTTGGGCATGGGAAGCTGCATGTTAGGAGCTACTGTTGCCCAAAAGCAATGCTGGTTTCCGCAGTAGTCGGCGAGCCGGCGGGACCATGGGGACATTGGGGCTACCCCCATGGTTCCCAACAGAGAGGGAAGGCCCTGGGGGATGGAGTCCCCGGGCCAGAAGTGGCCTGGGAGGGGGGCCACGTGGTCCCTTCCCCTTTTCAAAAAGAAATTAATGAAAATTAATGGAAATAAACTTTTTTTTAAATGAAAAAAAAAGTTTTGAGGGGTGACCCCCACCCCTGTCCACCCCCCACAAATAAATGTGATAGCAAGCTTTCAAAATGTGTAAGGGAACAAATCGGCTGATGTCGTACAATTATAAAATTCAAGATGCATGTGAGGTTGGACAAATGAGAATCATAGTCATCAATGGATTTACATATAAAACATTTTATGTACATAAAACAACAAAATAAAAGAAGGTACATCCATGGCGTGTCATCATCCCTTGCCAATCTGTAAATCACAACCTGGAAGACTAAAAGTAAGATAAGATTGTGTGTTATGCGGCCATCAAGAGAGAGAGAGAGAGAGAGAGAAACAGTGAGAGAGAGAGGAAGAGAGAGAGAAAGAGAGAAAAAGTGAGAGAGAGGAAGAAAGAGAGAAAGAGAGAAAGAATGTGAGAGAGGAACAGAGAGAGAAAGAGAGAAAGAGTGAGAGAGAGGAAGAGAGAGAGAAAGAGTGTGAGAGAGAGAAAGGACGAGATGGAGAGGGAGAGTAAGTTCCGACACTGTGGACAAAACCCTTAGAGCTCACTTTTCTGCAACCGGTGTGTCTCCATCCACGTGCCGGGACATATTGCTGCCCCGCAGCTCACTCATCTGAAACATAGTATAGAATCATTAATGCAGAGTACATACGACTGCACACGCTTTTATCGCTGTCCCACCCCTGTGCACCCAGGCTGCTGCACACCACCCACTCCCACCACCCAGACCTCCCTGCTCTCCTTTCGCCACTGCCATGTGTCGAAGCAACCGCCTCAGCCATGGCATACACGTGGTCTAGCCAAGCTTACGATTCAAATGGGGTCTTGATTGCTAGGATGGTGTATTGAGGCCATGCATCATCGCAGCCTGCACACCCACTGAGCTCTGGTGGCACTAACTCAGTGGAACTGAAGTCCTTGCCATATGGCGGGAGGCCCGTGTTGGGTGGGGGTCTACAATCTGTGAAACACAGCCTGCAAGACAAAAAGCAAGATAAGATTTTGCGTTATGCGCCCATCAAAGGAGAGAGAGAGAAAGACAGAAAGAGTGTTAGAGAGGAAGAGAGAAAGAAAGAAAGAAAGAAAGAGTGAGAGAGAGAGGAGGACAGAGAGAAGGAGAGAGTGAGGAAGACAGAGAGAAATAGAGAGAGAAGAAGTGAGAGAGAAATTGAGAGAGAGGGAGAGACAAAGAAAGAAAGAGTGAGAGAGGAAGATAGAGAGAAAGAGTGAGAGAGGAGAATAGGGAGAGAAAGAGAGAAAGAGTGTGAGAGAGAGAAAGGAAGAGATGGAGAGGGAGAGTGAGTGCTGACACTCTGGACAAAACCCTCACAGCTCACCTTTCCACCACCGGTGTGTCTCTAACCACGTGCCGGGACATACTGCAGCCGTCAAGCTCACTCGTCTGAAACATAGTATGGAATCAGTAATGGCAGAGTACATATGACTGCACACGCCTTCATCGCTGTCCCACCCCTGCGCACCCAGGCTGCTGCACACCATCCACTCCCATCACCCAGAGGTGACTGTCGTCCCTGTGCACCCAGGCTTCACTGCTCACCTTTCCACCACTGGTGTGTCTCCAACCACATGCAGGACATACTGCCGCCCTTCAGCTCACGTGTCTGAAACATAGTATGCAATCAGTAATGGCAGAGTACATATGACTGCACATGCTTTTATCGCTGTCCTGCCCCTGTGCATCCAAGCTGCTGCACACCATCCATGCCCAACGCCCAGAAGGACTGCCCGCCCCTGCGCACCCAAGTCTCACTGATCATCTTTCTGCCACAGGTGTCTCTCCAACCACGTGCCGGGACATACTGCCACCCTCCAGCTCACTCATATGAAACATAGTATAGAACCAGTAATTGCCGAGTACATACGGCTGCACACGTTTTTATCACTGTCCCGACCCTGCACACGCAGACTGCTGCACACCATCCACTCCCACTGCCCAGAGGTGACTGCCCCCCCCTGTGCACCAAGGCCTCACTGCTCACCTTTCGCAACTGCCATGTGTTGAGGAGGGTCCACCCCTTACCGAAGCAACCTCCTCAGCCATGGCACACAGGCAGTCTAGCCAAGTTCACATTTAAATGGAGTCTTGATTGCTAGGATGATGTATCGAGGCCTCGGATCATTGCAGCCTGCACACCCGCTCAGCTCTTGCAGTGGCACGCTGTGACCAGCAAGCCCACGCCACATGATGGTAGGCGCCCACTGTTTGATGGCTTAGGCCTACACTGCTGTCCAGCAGGACCCACAAAAGCTGACCTGTCTGGACCGCCGGGAAGGGGCATCATCGCAGGCTGCTCAGCACTTACAGTTCCCATACCTCAGTGGGCTGAAAGTCTCAGTCCAGTGGCGGTGTGCCTCTGCCGGCCGCAGTGCATCTGGTGCCAGCAAGTCTGAACTGGCAAGGAGCACGTGTGCCCTGTCTTTTTTATTGGCAGGGTCACTTGTCCTGTGGCGCCTGTGCTGGATGGGTGTGGTGTGGGTATATACCAGCTGTGAGGGAGTGGCTGTGGTGTACTGACAACCAGGCCTGTGACCAGCATATCACTGCAATGAAAATGTGGGCCATGTAGCGTTGTCGTCCCTCCCTGTAAGCATAAGCATGCTTGAGCTGGCCTGGCTTATGCAGCTGTAGGAATACAGGGGCATGCAAGGTTGAAGTTTCAGTTTTTGGCACATGAAGGGCAGGCAATTGGAGCCAAGCTTGTGCTTGGTGGTTATGCTGCGCCAACATATGTACAATCACTCTGCCAATCCCCAAGCACTTATAAATTCACTATACACTCTTGTTGCAGTACTCTAATGATCAAGTCTCTACCCAAGTACTTAAACAATGATCGAGACAAAGTTAAATAACCGAAGTTTTCCACACTGCCAGAGGTAACATGGTTGCATACGATGTCCACAGCACAATGTAATGTGGTAGAACCTAGGGGCAGCATCATGCATACATAATGAACACACTGACAAAGTTAGATAGATAGTGGAACTGGGTACGGGCACATGCCTCAACTCCTTTTTATTACCATGGTCACATATCCAGTGACATCTGTGCTGGATGCATGTGGGGTGAATGTAAACCAGCCTTCAGAGAATGGATGGTGCTGGCAACAAGTACAACAGTAATCATCGGATCACACACAGAGATTCAATCATAATGGGTCCATGACTTGTGCTGCACTAAGGTAGGGGCACCAGATGTGAAATAACACAGAAAAGAATCTATTGTAAAGGGTCCATGACTTGTGGTGCACTTAGGTTGGGGCAGCAGATCTGAAATCATGCACAAAAGATTGTATTATAAAGGGTCCATGAGTTGTGGTGCACTGAGGTAGGAGCATCAGAAGCATTCAGCATGTGCGCAGCCAGTGATGATGCGTGGTGCAGGTGGGCCGCACTGGGAGCAATGTATCTTGCCTACTGGACTGCGTCATCTGCAATCATGACTCGATCTGAATTGTGACCCCTGCTGTCTGCAGTGTAGATCGAAGGCAGTAGTCAGCACAGACATCGTGGAATGCTTTTTGTCACTTCCTCTTGAGAAAATCCAACGACATAGAGTACAGTTCACTCAGCAATAAATAAATCAAAACTGAATTTGAACTGTGAGCTCTGCTGTCCGCAGTGTACACTGCCATTCAGTGTTCCTTTGGACTTGCAAGATGAATTTGGTCCATGTACTAAAGCTATAATTGATATCAAAAAAGTTCTTGAAACAAGGATACTAAAAGGATATTATGTAGGTTTTAGGGATGTTGTAGTTAGTTGCCTACTGGACTCTGTAATTAATGAATCAAGACTCAATTTTGATTGTGAGCCCTGCTGGCCGCAGTGTAGGACAGAGGCAGCGGTCAGCAAGGGCCCACAGCCACGTGGCATTGAGTTGAGCTGCACAGTTAGTGGCACCTGAAGCAACCAGTGTGTGTGAAGCGTGCGATGATGCATGGTCTGGATGGGCCGCACTGGAAGCATTGTCTTTTGTGTAATGAATTCTGCATCAATAAGGCCACATAGCGTTGACTTGTGGTGCACTGAGTTAGTGGTACCTCTGGCGCTCAGCGTGGATGCTGCCTGCAATGAGGCGTGGTCCGGGCGGGCCGCACTGGTAGCAATGTCTGTTGCCTACTGGGCTGCGCCATCTGCAATTGTGATTCGATCTGAATTGTGAGCCCTGCTGTCCGCACTGTACATCGAAGGCAGTGGTCTGTACAGACATAACTCTGCGGTGCTGTGCCACTGGGTTCGCAGGGGGCCTGTATTGAGGAGACTCGCGGTCATGGTGGCAGTCACATGGCAGGGTGAGGGATGCTGCTCTGACTAATGCATTGGCCTTCACAGAAGTGAACCACGCCCAGAGCCCCAGCCTATTGATTCACACTTCTACGCTGGAGTGGCGTACGTTGGACCAGCCCACTGCACTTCCGCTTACAGGGGACGACGACACAGGTACAAGACCAAGATTTTCCCCACTGCCTGAGGTAACATGGTTGCATCTACTATCCACAGCACTACAAGCACCAGCAGTATATGCCCACATGGAGAGGTTTGTGCTGTGCATAGTGAGGTCTGTCCAGCACATCACTGCTACACTTGGTATTGTGTGCATTATTATTGGTGGGTGACTTGCGTCCTTCACACATTTGGTTGCCACATCTCCCAATTCAGCTATTGTGTGGCTGAGGGGCCATGCCATTTTTGGAAGGTCCTCTGTCCTGTTGTGCACTGCCTCGTTGGTAGTAGGGGGATGGTCCGGGGGGAGGTCCTGAGGGTGGTGGCAGTGGGTGTTGTGGCCTTCTTGGGTATCAGAGGTGCATAATCAGTAGCTCTATGACAAGTGTTGGTCTTCGGATGTGAATTTGGGCTGGGCTCCCTTTCACACTGTAGGTCCTGCTTTACACCAGTAAAAGGCAGATGTTAGATTCCTACTGCTAACGTGGCTTATCGCCTGTTTTTGGATCGCATCGCAGATTTGGCTGCTTGTTGAAAATATCGGAAAGTGGTGTTTTCGTGTTATTTTTGCACGGGAATGTGTACTCTGCATGTTATTAGCGTTAGTTGTTGCTCTCATTTGTGCCAATTGTTTTCCGGAAGCTATTGGTGTAAAACTGAAGATATCGGCTATTTTCACCAGGTTGAAAATGAAATGATAATTTCAAATCACTATAACAACAAATATAGCTTTAATGAACATTATAATTAGAAATTATAATTTAAAAAACGATTGAAATTCACTGAAAAAACAATAGGTTTCAGGGACGTTATAGTTAGAAATTAGCATTTAAAAAACCTTCGAAATTGACTGAAAAAACCATAGGTTTCAGGGCTGTTATAGTTCGAACGTTATAGTTAGTAGAGCTAACTATAACTTGCGCCCTGCAATGCACTGCTGATGACTTCACATATTGCATCATTCATGACATGGTCAGTGACATAATTGATAACATCTCAAATGACATCACTCTAACCATGGGCATAATACTACTCTACGCTAACGGAGCACTTCGCACATTGTACGTAGTACAGTACCAAAACGTGAACTTTTACAATGTAAACATTAGGCAATGAGAGAGCTGATGATTTTGGGGTCCCCCCTAACCTAGGGGGAGGACCAAGCAGATGCCTTGAACAAAAAGAGCATAATCAAAAAGCACATTTTGTTGAACTTTAATGGTGGTCCCATCCTCTTAGAACCACCCCAAGCACAGTTATTGGCAAAAAAAACAATCCCAACCAAAGGCCCTGCAAAGCATTATGAGATGAGATTAGCAGTGGGCAATGAATATTATAGTATCCAATATCAAAATAATTCTACAAAGAGCTGCAGTTCACCTAATCGTTACTAGATGTCCCTCACGAGTCAAAAGCATTGAAATTATTCTTACATCAAGCTGCAGGATTCAAGTGACATAAAATATTCCTGTTTTTCAGGGAATTATATGGGCATATTTATCACTTAGATCCTAAGCAGAGCAGCGCACAACCTTTTTGCATACCAATGAGCTCACAAGAATACTGCAGACCGTCCAAATCTATGCAGCCAGATCAGTTCACACCCTCCCACACTGAGCCCACATTACAACGCACCTTAAGGAATTCCACTGGCCCCGGAACCACAAGCGGCAAACACTTTAAACTCCTCAACCACACCATCTAGATACCCATGACCTACTGGTCTTTCACTGGCTTGCAATCAGTGTATACACAAAAGCAGTGGAGGGGGCTTCTTCTTCTTGTACCTGGACCCTAAAGCCTCAAAAACCTCACACAACTCATCGGAGCCTCCTCTCTTCTTCAATTTCACAAGAGGCTGAAGACTTGGTTTTTTGAGTCAATCACCAGGACTGGCTTCACACAGTGATTAGCACACTATAAAATGCCAATAACATAACATAAAATACCACAACATAAGGGTTAGCCCAGAGAGCTTGATCTTTGGCCAAGACCTCATTTGTATTTTTTTTTACATTTTGTTTGGTATTGCTGACCTTGGTGTGGTACTGGAAACCCGGGCAAGTGTGAAGCCCGAGTTTCATATACCCAGTGCAACCTTTCCTGACCCATGCCTCTCCTTCCAGGGGTCTGTGGATCTGAGTCCATGACAATGAATCCCTGGCTGGTGAGGCATGGATTAATGAAGGGTGCCCTTTGTTCGCAATACTCATACGTGAAGCTTGCCCGGTCTGCAAATAATTTTCTGGAAACATAGTTCTGTGATACCAAGACAGGAGTAGTGGACCCTGGCCTCCATTTTAAGCAGCAGGTTACCTCCTATACCAAATTGGGACCCCCTGAGTCATGTAATTTTATTTCCAATTAAATAATGCCGGCCCATTCTTGGGGTTCCAACTATGGCTTTGGTTTTCAGAAGTGCTTCTCCTGCCCACTTACATGGCAATTGATTTTCTTTTTCAGCATGCAGGGACTGTGCCCTACTTCCTGAAATTGCAGGAACAAGAGAAAAATTGCTCTTGCAGGTAGTCAATCAGAGCATGCAGATCCAAAAGGTATGAAGGGAAAAAAGGGTCAGTTGTCTGATCAGATTTCTTTTCTTTGATTAAACAGAAAAGAACTACAACAGTGTCAACCCTTTAACCTGTTAATTGCAAGTTATGATCTGTTGATATCCTTCACACCACCATGTGAAGGTCATCAATAAGGGGGGGAACGGTGGTACCAAAGGTTCTGTTGAGAGGCAGTGGCAGGGTATCTCAGTCAGAGGTGTTGGCAGCTACCACAGTGAGCACATAGAGAGTACATATTTGGCAGCCCCCCACTAGAGTTCAACCTCAAACTTCCCTATTTACCACAGATGTTTGATGTCAGTTGATGCTTATTGTCTACTTCAATATTTTTCTGTATGGCAAATTCCTTGGGGAAATTATGCTGCAAACATTTTGGAGTGCCAATCTGTTTCTGAGAGAGCAGGGAGGGAATCTGGCATAAGATTCTACAGCACACGAGAGGACTCCGGCTTCATTTAGGGAATTGAAAAACTGTCATGGAAATAACACACAAACCAACTGTATAGCCATTCCGTTTGACTTATATTGTTAGGACAACACCCAGCTTTATAACAGTCCTGATGAGTGATAAGTATTTGATTCTGCAGCATATGCTGCATTTCAATGATAATTCTGCTACATTGCTCTCAGGACAATCTAGATGATGACAGATTGTACAGAATTAGACCTGTCATGAAACATTTGCATGCCAAGTTTCCACAAATTATACTTTTTGAAAAAAACTATAGCATATAACATATTGTGTGAGATTCCCACTGGTTAAATAAACAGCCAGAGAGTAACATCTTCCTGGCGCAAAACCTTTGCGCACCACTGCAATGTACGTGCTACTAAGAATATTCGATATGGCACTAAACTAACTATAGCACCCTCCCCAATGCTGCACCTGATCTCACAATCACTCTCTATAAAAACGGCATCATTTTAAACCAAGCCTCGCCCAAATACCTGAGTAAATTTGCAGACCTTTTTACCCACCTCAGAAACATCGTGCTCAATGCTAGCAGGGTATCTAACTCCCGCCTTGAAGAGACCACGTCCAGCCCACCCAATGAGGCTTACCACCCACAAACCTCTCTAAGATCCTCCATCACTGATCATTCTAACCTCTCTAACAAGTCTCCCGGTCCTGTCAACAGAATTACTTCTGGACCCTTGGTCCCCTCCCTACTAGCTCCTCAAGTAGACCATGTCACTGGTACGTCCTCTTTGAACTACGATACAGGTCGCGCTTACCTTTCCAACACTGTTAAGTCCTCACCAAGCCCTTCCAGCATGGCCAGCCACCCTCTAACCCCCCTTAGGTCTCCCATCATTGACCACCCGAAGCAATCCAGCACATCTCCCGACCTCGCCAACAGAATCACCCCTAGACTTCTGGCCCCCTCTCTACTAGCTCTCCAAGTAGACTATGTCACTGTTACGCACCCTAAGTCTTCCGATATTAGTGCTGCTTGCCCTTCCTGCCCTCAATCCAACCCGCAAAGTGGCTCCAGCACAGATCCTATGGCTTACAACACAGGCCATACTAGGCCTTCCCACCTTTCACCTACTCACGCTGTCAGAACTGATCCTGAACCATTGCCCCCCTGCTCTCTAGCACTTACTTCTTATAGGGACATTGATTCTCTGCACGCCGGAGCTACCAAACTTACCCAGAGCATACATATTTCCATCCTTTAGCTAATGAACCTCCTCCACCTCGCTGAACTCTCCCTCGCCAACCTCATGCCCCTGCCAAATGTCACCTCCCCACACTTGACAGAGCTCACTAAACAATCTCTTCCGCTATCCTTGAGACATCTTATCCCCCGCAAGCACCCACACCACCTATCAGAGGAAGACATCCGTACTCTTGTCCTATCCTACATCTCCACCTTTGCCACTCCAAATCAGCTGGATCTCACTGAAATGAAAATCCTTGCCACCCTCCGAGACTACAACTCCACCCCAGCAATCCCGCCTCCTTTGGATGCAAGTACCGAACACGCCATCTGCACGGTCACCATCAACCCCAACAGACCAGCTACCCTCCGCAACAGAATGGTGGTCAAGAGTAATCTAGCGCCTGTTCACTTGTCTGCCCAGACTCCAGAACCTCCTTCCAATTCCTCCCTATCTGGTCAGCTAAGCAGGCAGCGGACATTGCTGATCTCATCCTCTTAAATAAAAAATCTCGACTTAGTGATCCTTACAGAATCATGGCTCAATGAATCCTCATCTCCATATCTGGACCTCCTAGTCCCTCCTAACTACAACATTGCTAGTCTAGACAGACAATATGGCATTGCCTGCATCTACCGCCATAACCTTCTGATCACAGAGCTTCTAGCGGACACCACTGAGTCATGCGAATACCTCGCCCTCGCTATTCACAGCAACTCTACCCTACTATGAACCTGCACATCTTTTACCACCCCCAGGCATGAATGAATCCTTCACCGACCACCTCATGGAAAACATCACAGCTAAGAGTCCCAATATGGCCAATGATATTTTCCTTGGTGACTTTAACTTGCACTGGAACGACCCAAAGGATTCACACGTCAACACCATCAAGAACCTCCTGGCCGATCAAGCCCTGACCTAAGCCTGCTCACTTCCAACTCATTCAAAAGGGGCCACCCTTGATTGGATTATCTCCAAAGAATCAACAGTCAAGCTCATCTCTACGGACCCATGCAACTGGTCTGACCACCACACCATCACCTTTCTCCTACCTGGCACCCACAAGACTAGGGCATCGCAACTGGTGATTCCTAAACGCTGGATCAGAGACACTAAGAACCTAGACCGCAGAGAACTTGAGGCTTGCTGCAAATCCAACCTCCCCCCCTCTCATATCACAACAGTCAGCGACCTCAATGATCACTATTCTGCGTCTATCTCAAACATCCTGGATGATCTAGTCCCACTAAAGTTGAAAAGAACCCAAATCAAAGACAGAAACTCCTGGATCACGGGAATCCCTTCACAGCGAGAGGAGAGTCCTCCAACAAGCTGAAAGAACCTGGAGGCAGCACCCCTCTGCCGCCCATCTAAAACTCCTCCGCCAGGCCAGAATAGTCTACAACAGGAACATTCTCAAGTCCAAAAAAGACTTCTTCAGAACTGCACTAGAGACGGTCAAGAACAGACCCCAAAAGTTCTTCGAACTGGTCAAACACCAATCTAACAAATTGGCCAAAACTTCAAAAGAAACTCCCAAGTTACTTATATTCTCAGAGGAATTCTCCTCCTTTTTCGCTGCCAATATATATGCCCTCGGAAATTAACTCAACTCCATCACATACCCCCAAACACCTCTCGACCCGCATTCTCCAGACACATCGCCCCCACAGGCTTCACCCAGAAACCATGCTCACTGGAATGACTTCAATCTCTATGATGACGACTCAGTATCCAAAATCCTATCTTCCCTAAACCCTAATAACCATGTTAATGACCTGCTTCCTTCCAACTGCCTAGCTGCCGTTGCCCAATCCATTATTCCTAGCTGGACTACAATAATTAATGCCTTTCTCAGGCAAGGAACGATGCCCGACTCTCTGAAAGCCGGCTAAGTCCTCCCCATTCTGAAAAAGCCATCACTGCATCCAGCCTCCCCTGACAACTTCAGACCCATCTCCAACATCCCCCTCTTAGCCAAAGTGATGGAGAAATGTGTGCAACAGCAGCTCTGTCAACACATCAACAACTTCCACCTGCTTGATGACTTCCAATCTGGACTTAGACCAGGGCACAGCACCGAAACCACTATGCTCCACATCATTGATGATACTCTCCAAGCCCAAACCTGTCTCCTAATCCTCCTGGACCTATCATCGGCCTTTGACACAATCAACCATGAAAAGCTACTTAAGCGCCTCAAATTCAGGATGGGTTTGGATGGCACTGTTCTAGACGAGTTCAGATCCTTTCTCCATAACCGTTCCCAGAGATTCCTTGTCAACGGCAACCTATCTGCACCATCCCCTGTCACGGTTGGAGTCCCTCAAAGATCAACACTTTCCCCCACCCTCTTCAAACTTTGACTGGAACCACTTACCGAAGTACTACGCACTGCTAATATCTCCTATCATACGTACGCTGATGACACTCAGATCAAAACCTCATCTCTCGAAGAGAAGCCTTGAAACTCACTGGCTCGCATCCAATCAACTCAAACTCAACGTAAAGAAAACGGAATTTCTATTGATCTAGATCTAGATCTAGACCTAACACCAACCCTGAGATTCAATCATGGATTTAGGCTATCACAGCCCTGAATTGCCCACCAACCATCGTGGATTTGGCCAATTCCCTGGGAATCACCTTCAACAGCAATCTGAACATGCAGGACCACATCAATTTAAAGGCCAAATCAGCCAGATTCCACTTGAGCTATCTTAGGAAATGGCAATCCAAGCACTTGTCATCTCTAGACTGGAATACGGCTGCTCTACCATCTCGGGTCTACCCAAGATCTCCCTGGCACCTCTAAAAGCCTGCCTGAACGCGGCCGCCAGACCACTCACTGGCACGAGGAAATACAAACACATTTCCTCACACATGAAACCTCTCAACTGGCTTCCCCTGGACGCAAGTATACAGCTCAAAGTAGCATGCATCACGCACAAGGCCTTATATTCTAACTTCCTTGCATATCTGAGGCAGAAACTTGTGATTTTCGAAGGAATCAGAAACTCTCCATCTGCCAGAGACCTCCTGCTCCAACCTGCACGCTTTCGGGAAAAAAACCTAAACAGGCTTTCTCCGGGGCTGCCCCTAGAACATAGAACTCTCTCCCACCAGAGATCAGAAGAATACCCTCTCTGACTCGCTTCAAAAAGGATGCCAAATCGTTCCTCATGAGCAAATATCTTGTTTAAACTTTGCTTTCACCACCAACACAGCCTTGATCTATAGCTAGCTCACCCCATCAGAAGCTTGGGGCTTTGCCGCGAACTTTGGTTAACATAATCTGTAAATATGTTATCTCATCTTGATTATTTGGATATTTATTCTGTAAATACGTGCCCTTTCTCCCTTATGTACCCTGCACCCTGTCCTCCTTCTTTCGATCCATAAGTGGATGATGCTATACCTACTCTGTACGTGACTGTTTTCCTGTAAAGCGGTTTGATATCCTAACGGGTCAAGTTTGCGCTCTATAAAACACATAAATTAATAAATTCATAAATATACAGAGAAGGGCTCTACGGTCATTTCTGTGGAGCACCCGTCCACGCTACAAATGAACCAGAAGAATTCCTTGGAGCATGTGCAATCACCCCTTCATAAAGGCCACAAGCTTTTTATTCCGGAGTTTTATGTAGCACAAACGTGACCCGAAGGTAGCAGGTAGCAGAGCGCTTTATATGAGATACACAACTCCATTTTTGTTAGGCACAGGGAGATTAAGTGATTACTGAGAATCACAGGATGTTGGGGGCCAGTGCCGAGATTCAAACCCGGTTCCCCAGATTTGAGATTGACTGCCGTAGCCGTTAGGCTACTTCCTCTCCCCAAATCTTTATGTACACAACATGTACAACATCTGGCATTGTGGCTTGCAGGAAAACTGTAAGGCACTGCAAAAGGTTCTTGCAGAAGCTTGTATGAAAGAAGTTAAAAAATGCCTAGAGCAGTGTACTATATTTTAAGGAACTGATCGCTGCCAACTTCTTACCTAGGCAGGAAATATATGTGCTCACTACAATCCCTGATGAGAGCACTTCTCCTGTCACAGTTTGGGGTCAGTTAGCCAAAGTGCCAAAGCCTAACTGTATATTTGATAACATTCAGTACATGGGTTGAGTGCATTGATATGACCAGGTATTTTAATCTTATAGTGTGAAGGACACTGCAAGGTTACAGGATCTTAATTTTTCCATTAGCATTCCAGCAACAGACCGAAAGAATCACTGATATAGCTAATGCAACATTTGTGCTCTACAAGGACAGACGAGTGAACAGGATTGCCCCAGTGCCCATATCAGCAAGGTCTGTGATTTCCAACTTCCTTACCTTGTACCACAAAAATGAAATTCTTGGAAAATGGCTGAAGTGGAAGAATCAGATTAATAGTGAGTATATTAGTTTAATTAGATACATAATTTGCACGGGCCACTACTTCACTAGCTATAAAACCTACTAAGGACCACATTTTTATTTGTTTCCAGCTAAAGAAGTAACATAATCCAGGCCTTTTTCTTCCTATAGTAGATTTGATTCCCTTTGTCTTTACTGAATACAGTAAATAGGTGCATATTGGTATTGTTTTTGGCCCCCGTGTTATGTTATGTTAAATAGATATTTGTAAAGCACACAGAGAGTCGATTGAGTGTCCCGGTGCTGAGGCGTGATGACTATATTAGCTGTGTACTATGGCAACCAGGCTGAATATTATTGCTGGAATACCCAGGTTTTCAGTGACTTGCTAAACGCAAGAAGGTCCTGTGTCAGTTTTAGTACCAGTGGCAGACTATTCTACAGTTGCACCGCTTGTACCTGAATGGAGCGTCACCCTATCCACGCTCGCTAGTATTTGGGGGTGCGTGCCAACTGAAGAGACGAGGACCTTAATGTATGTTGGGGGCAGTAGAACTGGACTCTCTTCCTGATATACACAGCACCTATGCCGTGGAGAGCCTTGAAAGTGAGAACCATGGGGCAGATTTATGTTGGTCATGCGCCACGTTTGCGTCACGCAACTGCGGCATAAACGTGGCACATCCCTACGACCCATTTACAACGTGACGCATCTAGGCAGATGCGTCACGTTGTAAAGCCCTGCGCCACATGTGGGCGTTCCGGCGCAGGGTGGGCGTTCCGGGGCAGGTGCGCCTCGCAAAAGTGGCTGAGTGAAATCTATAAGATTTCACTCAGTCACTTTCAGGCCAATGCTGCGTCAAAACCCTGCGCCTGCTTGAAGCAGGCGTATGGCTTGACACAGCATTGGACAGATAGGGCACCCCCGAGCCTTGCTGGAGCTGCGTCGCGCTTGCGACGCAACTCCAGCAATGCGCCACCTTTACGGCACAGATGCGTCACGCATCTGTGCCGTTTTTGCCCCATGGTGCGCCGCATTGTAAATGCGGCGCAACATGGGTGGCGGAGCTGCGGCGCAAAATAACTGGCGCATCCCTGGGGATGTGCCAGTTATCATAAATCTGCACCCTAGGCTTTAAAATGGATCCTCTTGCGGACTGTTAGCCAATGTAGGGATTTCACCTGAGTGGACATCCGTGCTCTTGAGCCAAGCATGAGTATTGCTCTGGCTGCCGTGTTCTGGGCCACCTGCAGCCTTGCCAATAGATACTCTGGAAACCCTAGGTATAATAAATGTACGTCGCGCAACCTGGAGCCTATTAATGCTTGTACTACCGTTTTCCTATGAGTAACGGGCAAGAGAGGCAGAAACTGCTTTAGCATTTTCAACATGCCAAAACAGGATCCAACAACTGCCTGTAACTATGCCCGCATGGAGAGATTCTCGTCCAACTTCACCTCTAAATTTTTCACTGTTTTTAGAGAAGTTGTAGAAGGAGACATATCGACTCACCAACAGTTGCATCACACGTTACTGGGAGAGTGGCCAATGAAGATGATCTCCGACTTTTCAAGATTGCATTTTAGCTGATTAGACTGGAGCTAGGAGAACACTTCTGTTAAGCAGGTGTTAATCATATCTCCTTTAAAATCTGTGTCTTTCTCGCAGGTAGAGAGCAGCTGCGTATCGCCCGCATACTATACAATTTTAGCTCCATGCCCTGTGGCCAGAGTCAAAAGGGGGGCCTTATATATATTTTAAAAAGAGTAGGGCTCAGAATTGAGCCTTGAGGTACTCCCACCTCCAACGGGGGGTTAGTGGCAGCAATAGGCATGGACCAAACTGTTTGCTGGCGGTCCTTTAGGAAGGAGGCAAACCAGTCGAGTACTGTACTCCCAAAATCGCACTCCTGGAGTCTCAACAGGAGTCGGTTTCTCCTTCATTCTGCATAGAAACATGGCAGATGTTCCACCTGCCATATTTTCAAGTGTATTACAGTGAATACCAGTGTAGGAGACATGCACTTTGTACTGATGACGTGCCCTTTGTGTCAAATCTTAAATCTTGGTGCCTAGAACCAGCATTACAAGGATTTCATGCAAAGCACAATAGCAAGTATAGTTTCTGTGCTGCATGAAAAGGACAGAGATGCACTGTGCCATATCTAATAAGCAGTAGCACAATTCTGCTCTCTCCCTGGGCAGTTGCCCTTTTGGCAGCAATGTGCCAATGCAGTCCTCATTGTTCCATAATGCAGGGATTTCCCCTGTACAAAAACTATGCTTTATGTCATTTTCCTATTTGTATGTGTGCTGTAGAATGCAGCACACATGTAAAAAGGAAGAACAAATTAGAAGAAATGAAAACATTTTTCCTTGTCGGAGTTGCCCGAGGGAGGTATTAGATTTTGGCTCAAATCCCCGTCTCCAATTTTTTGTATATAGAGATTTGCATCTAAACCCATGGGTGGTTACATGTAAAAGCCCATTCTCTACCTGTATAACACCACCTTGATGCAAAGTAATGCAAGGTAGCACCTTCGGCTGCATTGCTTTGCATTGTATTAGTGTGGGTTACAATCAAACAATCAAACCCAAATTCCACGTGGATGGCAACTTCAGCAATGAAGAATGTGCTGAAGCTTAGCTAGAGATAACTACAGGGAAATATAAGTTAAACATCTCCTAAAATACCTATAAAATCCTGTACAATTTGTACCCTGGTGTTCGCTATGGTATTTTGTCCCAGTGTCAGCCATATCTAACAGCAACCATTACAGTCTTTGAAAATGTATCACCCAGAGGAGTCCAGGGTGATCCCACTACAGTTTCATACCTACTCTATTCTGTAAATGGTAAGCTTTGGCTTACATCACACATTATTCTCACATGTCTATGAGGTAAACCACCCTGGGTTGCCAAACTTCTGACGACAATGTGTGGCTAGGCCTTGAGCATGCAAATCACATATTGACATAGCAAGTTCCTTGGTTTGATCTGTGTGCGTCATGGCCCCTAGGCCCAGTGACTCAAGTGAAGTACTGTTTTTACCATAAGAAGTGTGGAAACTCTGGGTGATAAGTATTGTGTGGTTCCTGGCAGCTTCCAGAAGTTGTCCTCCCCAAAATATGGGGAAAGTATGTGATTGAGGTTTCTGTGGAAAAAGAAATGGAAAGATCCATGAAAATTACATTTTGGACTCACCATGATGTTAGTTTTCAGAGATGTCTTGATTGTGTAGATTTCCCTGGTTCGTAGCCGAGCCTGAGTCCAATATAGCAGTTACCTATATTAACCAAAAATGATCAGACTCCATATTGTGTTTTGGGGCTTCTCCTTTGTGAAAGCTAGACCATGTTTTGTGTCAGGAGAAGTGTGGGTAAACAGAATTGTAGAACATTTGTTATTATTGATTGCATTTCTCTCCATTTTTAGCTTCCAAATATAAGCCAGTGTGCAATGAAAACATATTTTGAAAAATTGTTCCCTGATTTTCATTATAGTATGGATAAACCCAAATTCAGAGATGTACACATTTCTAAATTTCTAAATTCTGCATAGGTTTACTTCATACCCATTTTTAATTTGCTAGGTATTTCTGATGGGGTTTGGCGAAGAGGACAGAGTGGCTGACTCCAGAGCACAGGGATCACGGTTCAATCCATGGTGCCAGTGGCAGCTCAGCTCACTGCTATGTGACTCTGGGCAAGAGCTCACTTAATTTCTCCAACAGCCCCCAGAGCCTTGAAACCGTAAGGGCTGGTATGTCTGCGCTTTACAAATATGGGTTATTTATATGAACAATGCATTGTTGCTTTACAATATAAATTTTTTTTAAGCTGCAGGTCAGGTATTTGCTTTGAATAGCGCATGTTTTTGGACAACCAGCAACACTATATATCCCTCTGACCAGAAGGGTTTGATGGATATAACGGTTCACTGCTTATGTAAAATGGCAATCAGCACAAAAAATTGAAAATGAATATGTTGTCTGCTGTTAATTTTACGAATTTATGTACATTATTTCTAATTTCAATGATTAATTTATTTGGGAAAACCTGAATCATCTACACAAATGGCTCCTTGAAGAAATTGTAATTTTAGATTGCTTTATAGGTTCACCCATGTGTTTAACAAACTGCAAGTAGAGTCAACCCACCAAACAAGGGGAAACACTACCCCTTTCTAAAAAGGCAAACCCTGTAGTAAAAAAATGTTTTCCTTTTTACACACTTGCTAGTTACTGAAAGTTGAGAACATTTTGATATTATCACAGCAGACTTATTATCGATTCTATCTACAAAAAAACAGATGCTTTCTTGCACAGCATTTTCTAATTTTTTTTTATAAAAACCCTAACATTTTGACATAATGTTTCTGTTCTCTCAATTCTCTCTATGGGAATTCACAAAACCTGGGTATCTTTAGAATGGCCATTATGTGGAGAAAAGGAATGCCTGGGTACCATTTCTGTAATAATTTTTTTTATTAAGTGTGAAGTACCCCAAGCATCTCAAAACAGCTTCTTAGCACTAGGGGGTAACACTCCTCAAGTGTGAAGGGATTAAAGCCCACTTGGCAACTTTTTAAAATGCTCATGTCTCAAAAAGTACTAAGCAGCTTTACCTCAAACCAACAAAAGAACAATTTTTCATTTCAGTTCTATTGCACAAAAATTGGCATACCACACATTGTCAAATTTGGTCCATTGGGTCAAAGGTTATAGACAAATCAATAAATGACTTTATGATTTTTCAATAGAAAGTGGACCTGAACTACAGAGTGGCTATGTGTGCACACATAATCAGTACCTATTTAATATATATCCAATATAGACATCGCAAGGTTCTAGTGACATAATAAACCGTTAGGTGAAAGTCACCAGAACCCATAGATGGCAATATAAGACCATAGGGTACTTATGTAAAAAAACTGTTTTCCTGAAAATGTAACAATGGGCACTGATTGTAGTTAAAGTGTTAAAGTTTTGCTTACCTTTCATGAATACATTGTTTACGAAATGTTAGTCAAAGGCGAGAACCAGTAGAATAATGCACTTTTTGTAGCTGCTTCATGTACCACATGTTGGACCTGGCCATCTCTGCAGGGTCACCCCAAACAGTTTGCCTTCAACCCTTTTGTTCTGTTAAATTCCTTTTTGTTGACTTTAGGCCTCTGTGCACTTTACCACAGCTAATCAGTGCTCCCTAAAACATGGTAAAATGTGCCTACACCTGATTGGAACATTTAATTTACTTGCAAGTCCCTAGTACGACAATTGTCACTAAATTAGCCCGTGTTTCACCACTGGTTGCTTGGCACAAAGCAGCAAGGCTAAATTTAGAGGCAATGTTTTATATAGTTATGCAGCACTCAGACATTAATAAAGTGAAAACACAACACAAGAAAAATGCCACACCAATTTAGAAAAATAGAGAATATTTTCATAAAAGAAATTACATCAAAACCAATTAAATCAAATTAGTAGAACAGGAGGAGTGAACAGGTAAGTGTGCCAGCAAGGAATGTGTTTGTGAGAATAAGTTACGATATTCAAGTTATTTCATTTCAGGCAAACTTTCATTATATGTTTGCAAAACAGTATTTTCAATTTCCTTTGTCAATAGAGCAACTCTTATAGTTTTAGGTTAATTATTCAAATGATAATACTATTTCTAAACATGGACGAGTAGTAGAAAAATACATTTTATCCTATTGGAAAATCAAGGGGTAGGTCAAGCTCACAATGTGACAGGAAGTTCTATGTTAAAACAGTTATTCATTTGACTTCTCAGTGACAACTGTGTACACTTTTTTCCGAAATAAAGATCATGCAAAATAAGAGAATATAACAAACAAGTATTGCCTACACAAATATACTACAGAAAATAAGTGTGATTGTCGACGTTTCGGTCGATGGGCTGTAGTCTATTCGACCATCTTCAGGACTGTAGAAATGCTATTGTAGCCTCCATTTCAACACGGAAAGAAATATTTTCAATTAACCGTGTGTCAATTTTAAAAATCATTGTTTTAGTAACTGATAACACCTGTGTGGAAAAATGAAAAATAAGTAAATTAATCTAAAACCCAGAGAAAGTAAATGCTCAAGTAAGTATCATTGTGGTGATCACTTATCACACGTACCAGAAGTGGAATAGTGGAGAGTATCAAGTCTAGATGAATAGAAAGCATCTAGGTACCACTTATTAAAGGGATCGAAAGTAGTGTGGCAATCAACCAATGTTTGAAATGGATAAGGTATATCAAACAATCAAGGAATTTGAAGAATTTAACACACACACAAAGACAGATAAACTGCAGCAGGACATCAAAAAATATAGCAAGGAAAGGACATATCCCTACTTGAATAAAGATGTTTACATCCCTCAAGGATCTAATCCACCGAGCAGAAAGAGGGCCACATTCTCTGACACCAATTCTGAAACAGACAGTGATCAGTCACATGAGATTCCCTATCGTCAGTACAAACAACAGCCATCTACCTCTCGCCAAGCTTTTTTAGACCAGAAATTGAGGGGCTTTGGTCCCCCTCGCCGGCAAAAAACAGGGAAACGGGGATGGTTTCAAAACAAATATACCCCAGCATTCTGCCAAACCACAAATCAATACTATGAATGGTAGATACATCACAAACTACCTTCAGGATTCCGCTAAACCAGGAATCAACACCACGAATGATGGGTATATCACAAACTATGCCCATTTTTAATCTTTCTACTCATATTCTATCAGACCAAGAGACAGAGGTACTTTCAGCAGGGTTTTCCTTTGTACCTACATATAAAAACGACCTCTTCCAAACCAAATTAGAACTTTATAAGTTCTTCCGAACCATCAGATTGAAGAATTTTTTCTCAACTAGAGACTCAATACCATCAAAAGGGATAACAGATCTAAAAAATTCATTAATATTTTACCCCACTAATGCTATGGTAGCAAAAGAAATTATAACCTTTGAGAATACTATATTAACAGAAACTGACAATCTGTTTAAGGGCAAAATGCAGTTCCCAAAAATCAACAAACTGCATTACAAAATGTACGGGGGTCCAGCAGGGGTCAGTTGAGCCTCATGACGTGGAATGTCAGGGGCCTAAATAATCATTGAAAGGTGCGTAAAATTCTGGCGTACCTGAAGCGTAAGGAGGTCGACATTGCTCTACTTCAGGAGACCAGGAGACACACCTTAACCCTGGCTGTGCATTATTTGCAGGTAGCAGGTTAGCAAGGACATCTCTTGCTGTGTGTTTCACCTCCCATTCTAGGGGTGTGTTGACATGGGTCAACCCTAAATCGGGGCTCCAACTGGAACATTGTGAGACTGACATGGTGGGCAGGTGTGTTATATCCAGATGCCATAGCAAGGAGTTGGATTTTCTTATTGTTAATTCCTATGGCCTGAAATAAGATGACCCGCTGTTCTATCAGTCCATTTTTTTACTACTTAAAGACCGTCAGCCCTTATCATTGTTCTGGGGGGGACTTTAATTGTATTTTAGACCCAGCTCTAGATCACTCGAGGGGTCCCCCTCGACCCCTGTCTGCTTCTGCTGAGGCCATAACTCATATTGCTTTACAGCTACAATTGACTGATGTTTGGAGAGCTAGGCCCAGCATAATGGGCGTATTCACACACTATCCAGCACACCACAACACTCACATGCAAATAGACTATTGGCTCATCTCACGAGCTCTGATATCTAAAGTTCAGGACTGCTCGGTCTTGGCTTGTTCTTTGTCAGTCCACTCACCCATTCTGCTAGCTATTACTGTGCCCTTGCATAACCCTCCTTCCTTCTTGTGGAGATTTCCCCCATATTTGCTATTAGACCCATTCTTTAAATCTGAGCTACATGATACAATCTCTGAGTTCTCCGATAACTGTACATGTTGTAAACCGCTCTGATACCCTCGGGTCCAGCTAGCGCTATATAAAACTCCTAAAATAAAAATAAGTAAATAACAAATATATAAACAATGTGGGCTTGGTTGAATCCTTTGCCACGGTCTGGGAGTCATTCCAGGTCTACATAGGGGGCGTTGCCATTAGCAAGCATGCGGGGGTCCTTCGTTCCATTAGGGATCAGCTTATTTTGCTGGAATCCCAAATGGCTGAACTTGAGGATGAGCTGTCCCTCAGAAATTATCCTGAGTTAAGAGAGCAACTTAAAGCCACACTTGCTGACTATCATGCAGAGGCAAATCGCGAGGTAAAGCATATGGGCAAGTATGCTTCGGCTCGATTCTATGGAGAGGTCGACAGGCCGGGATTGGTGCTGGCAGCACTGGCTCACAGCAGATCGTAGTCTGGGTGCCTGGCTGAACTGATTGGTGTGGAGGGTACTGTTCTGATGGATCAGGCTGAGATTAACAATCGGTTTTGCAGCTATTATCAGGAGCTGTACAGCTCCAAGATCACCCCTAGTGCAGCCGATATAGTGCAATATCTTGTGTATATTGAACTTCCTTTGCTGCAAAACTGGCAATGCAAATTCTTAATGCGTCCCATTGATGTTTCGGAGAAAAGCCTCGCCTTAAATTCTTTGCGGGAGGGGAGTGCTCCCGGCCAGGATGGCCAACGGTTTCCTTCTATAAAGGCTTTAGTGATCTTCTGATATCCCATATGGCTACCATATTTCATGAAATGGGTGTGGCTGTGATAATGCCCCCTTCCATGCACGAGGCGCTGATCATAACTCTGTTGAAACCTGGTACGGACCCTCACAGATTCCTTTCTTTTCGCCCAATCTCCTTACTTAATGTGGACACCAAAATATTCACCAAAATTCCAAAAATTGTCTGTCTCCCCTGCTGTCCCAATTGATTGTTCGTGAGCAGGCCAGATTTATTCCAGGCCGCACACTCTCGTACAATCTCCGCACTGTGTTTGGAGTCCTTCAGCATCTTCTACAGGAGGTTAAGGCTGCGGTGGTTTTTTTAGATGCAGAAAAGGCCTTCGATTCATTTGAATGGTTGTTTATGCATGCAGGGATGTGCTGTATGGGGTAGGCAAAGTCTTCTTACAATTGATATCGGTGCTGCATAATTTGCCAATGGCCCGGGTGCATACTGGTGACACAGCTTCTGCCCCATTTCAGATTTCATGGGGAACTCGTCAGGGGTGCCCTCTATCCCCACTATTATACGCTGTACCTGCTGAGCTCCTGCTGAGGGCGCTGCAGGAATATCACGGTCCTAGGGGACTTTGTTTTCCTCACTACAATTTAATTGTCTCAGCCTACGCTGATGATATGCTCTTGTATATCCGTGACCCTGAGGTCCATCTTGCT
The DNA here is from genome assembly GCF_964261635.1 of Lissotriton helveticus. NCBI lineage: Eukaryota > Metazoa > Chordata > Amphibia > Caudata > Salamandridae > Lissotriton > Lissotriton helveticus. The sequence continues at coordinate 1,841,884,870 of NC_136059.1, read as the reverse complement.
CCGGTGATTGGGAGGTATTGTGCTTTGGGTGGCTTTCGAGATTAAAGATCAGTGGGACAAGTCCAGCCATGGTGCAGATCCCTCTTGACTTCCCACTACAAAGAACGTCAGACCCGGTGCGCTACCTGGGCATCCAAATTCATTCGGATGCAGACTTAGTAATTAAGGCGAACTACAGTAGGGCTATTAGCAAGCTAGGCGATGATATAGACAGATGGATACGACTCCCACTTTCTTTTGCAGGGAGGGTCTCTCTAATGAAGATGGTGGTGCTCCCTTGCTTTCTCTTTCTCTTCGTTAATATTCCCATAGTAGTGGCCCAGTACCTGTTTCGTGAGCTGCGTTCTCTGATGAACAAGCCGGCATGGGGGGTTGCTCTGGATACTCTCAAATTTGCCATATACAGCGGGAGGCCTGGACGCGCTGGACTTGGAACTTTATTACAGGATTGCGCAGGCCTCAAATACCCACAGTTGGGTTAATGGCCCACAGGACCTGCCTCACCTCCAGATTGAAAAGGTAGCTGCTGCCCCAGACCCCTTACCTTGCTTCCTGACCAAGGCGCCATTGAGACGGTGTGGGATACTTGACTCAGTGAACTCAACAGTCCATGCGTGCAATATGCTCCTTAAGATGTATGATGGTGCTCAATTATATTCACCAGACTGCAAGTGGAGTGGTGTCAGTGGTTTGCTCTTAGTTTGGAGAGAGGGACTCTTCGCTCATTTCGCAGTTTACATATACATGCAATGGGACATCTATTTAAAAATGGCCAGGTGGGCACATGGGAGGAGGTCGCCTGTGGTGTGACGATGTCTTCTGTGCTAAAGCAATTCCATTTCATTAGAACCCAGCATGCTATGCGCGCTGATCTGGGTAACGAGCTCTTGGAGCCAATGGTGATTCTTCCCCTGCACATACTTTTGAGATCACAATTGACTGTTGAGCTACTCTCTCGTCTTTATGCCTCGGCAATAATTACTAAGACTTCCTCTCTCACGAAGGTGAGGATGGCTTGGCAGATGGACATAGGGGTTCCAATTATGGATGATATTTGGTAATACTGCTATGAAGTTACACGCAAGACCTCTCACAGATTGGCCCATTTTAAGTTCTTGAACAGGGTTCATTATTCCCCACTATGCCTGCACAGGTACGGATTACGTGATTCGGATAAATGTGAACGGTGTGATATGCCTGGAACCGGATTTTTCCATATAGCTTGGCAGTGTCCCCAGGTTGAGGTTTTTTTGACAAATATTTTTAAGGTGTTGAATGATATTGTTGGGCTCTCACTCACCCCGGAACCCCTTATTAGCGCTGTTAGGTTACACAAAGCCCCTCCAGAAGAACGTGCGCAAGCTGATAGCAATGGGTCTACTTCTAGCTAAGCTCAGACTTGCAAATGAGGTGGATGCGGGGTCCTGTACCTAATAAAGCAGAATAGGAAAAATATATGATTTACTGTAATACCCAACCAGATGTTTATAATGAATTGCTTCCACCTTGTAACCGCCCAAAAGGTTCTGGGGTCTCTTTGCACAATATCAACTGGCACGACAACACACCGATGTGGAACAGGACTGATGAAATATGTACTGCTACCGCCAATTTCTGTGAATGTCCCCTTGAAATATCACAGATATTTTGCTGATTTCACTTGTTATTCAAAATATGCCTTTCTGTATATCTCTTTTTAAATGGCCAGCGGGTGATTGAGCTACTCTGTATTGTAGCGAATTGGGGCCACTGTACCCCGTGTATGTAATTTTTTTTCAATGATGTTACTTGAGTATGTGATCTGTTTCTCTTCATGTATTTTTGTTTCATTTCTGTTTAAAAACTCAATAAAAAAATAAAATAAATAAAAAGGTGTTAAAGGCTGGTGCATTTGGGAAGTCTGGATCAGAGTCCAAGAGTTTCACACGCATGTGTAAAATGGTCTATAGGTCTAATGAGTTGAATCCATGCAGTCAGTCAATCTATCACAGAAGCACCCCTCAGGATAAAAAGGGCCCATTTCTGCTATACTCCAGCATGATACTCGGTGCTCGTCTGACCACTCCTACAAAATAGAGTGCAGTGTGGAATGGGCAATCAGCTGTTTGGGAGGTTACAGCCTTTGATACCCTAGGCAAGTATGCAGCCAAAACCATGCGTGCTGTGCACATGCAATAGTGTCTACCTCACCCTCCGACTGTTGCAGAGCTTGTCCAAGCAGAGATGGGAGAGGAGTAGGGTATGCCTGATCTTGTTCATGAGCAGGGTGTGACAGGTAGGGGGGTGTAAAAGCCAGTATTTCATAAAAGATTCTTATATGCATAGAAAGTAAAGCTCCAAATCTGGGGCTACAAGACCTCCCCATTTGTACAGTACTGTTAGCTTTTCAAAGCTTTAGCGAGGCCACCCATTCAACCAGTCAAGACGTATCATGAGAGAGTGAAGGATGTATAAAAAGTGATGAGGTGGAAGAATAGGGATGTTCAAGAACAGGTAAAGCAGCTTTGAAAGAACAATCATTTTCATCAACGTGCCCCATCAGAGAAAGAGGCAGATTTATCCAACCCTGAACCATGTTTGACTGTCAATTTGATTACACTGACTTGGATTCCCAAGTAATTAAGGCACAGATAAAGGGCAGATAGTAATGATGGAGTAGGGTAAGAGGGAAAATAAAGGACGTATTACAGTTTATGACTATGTCCAACACCACTCTGCACAAGGAGAATTAGCAAATGACAGGGTCTAGGTTCTCACCCAGGTTGGTCAAATAGAGAGTGGTGTCATCCGCATAGAGTGATATGATAATGTTGCGAAGCAAGAATTTTTTATTCATTTTTTATTTTCAAGAGTTTTATATAGCGCTGGCTAGACCCGGAGGTATCAGAGAGCTTTAGATGTGCATTAGATCATAGTTACAGGTTACATCATAGCAAAGGTTACATAGTTCTTAGAGCATGGCCACATAGTTACTGGTAAGGTTGAGATAAACAATAAGCAAAAATACGTACGGGGAGAAGCAGGCAAGGTGAGAGATTCAGGGGAGGGGGGGTTGGAGCAGGGTAAGTAGACAGATAATGAAGGTGGGAAAGAGGAGGTTAGGGTGAGAGACACAGCATGGGAAGAGGAGGGGAAGGGTGACTGGTACACAAACCGGTAGACGAGTCAAGGCAAACGTCCAAAGTCCAGTAAGCTGTGATCCCAGGGGAAGTGGTATCACTTCCCTATCTCTGTTGCGAGAGGCTCCCTTTGTGCAGTGGACTCTCTCAGAGAGGTCTCTGAGACTCCAAGGCCTACATACTGGATCCTTCCCCAGAAAGGGGAGAGGGAGTGCTTTGGCAAGGGGTGCCATACCATTCCTCAAGTGTGATTGGCTCCCTTGGCGCAGTGGACTCACTCAGCGGGTTCACTGAGACTCCAGAGTATAAATATTGGATCTTTCCCCAACAAGGGGAGAAGGAGTGCTTAGTCAAAGGGCACAAAGGACAGGGGGTAGGCAGAGTAGCAGGCAAGGGGAGAGAATTGGGGGAGAGGAGATAGGAGCTAGGGACGAGACGATGAGGAGAGACGAAAAGAAGTCTGTCTAAAGACCGACTGGGTAGGTGACGACCAAGGAGGGAATCCACGGCCCATCTCCCCTATAGCTAAACTAAGTAGCTCCATCAGGCATCAGACAAAATAGTTCAGTCTCAATACATTAAGAGAGGAGGGAAGGAGAGACATAAATGGAGGGCGGTTGCGGTAGGAGACTGCAGGAGAGACGAAAGGAAGTGCAACAATGTGGTTCAACATATATATAGGAAAAGATCAAACAAGAAAACATTATATCAAACAGTCAGCAATACGTTAGGGGAGGAGAGAGAGGAGCGAGAAAGTAGTGGGGGGGAGGGGAGGAGGGAGAGTGAGGTTGGCTAGAACCAAAGGTATCAGAGCAATATACATGAGGATCAACAATGTATCAGACAAGATCAACAATTACACAAAACATCAAAAATAATAGGCAATACATTAGGAGAGGAGAGAAAGGAGAGAGAAAAGCATTGGAGGGGGCGGGGGAGGTGGGAAAGGGAGGAAAGAGAGAAAATACAACAAGGAGAGACAAGAGGAAGTCTGTCTAAAGACCGACTGGGTAGGTGAAGACCAAGGAGGGAATCCACGGTCCATCTCCCCTATGGCTAAGCCATGTAGCTCCATCGGGCATCAGACAAAATAGTTCAGTCTCAATACTTAGAGAGAGGGGGGAAGGAGAGACATAAATGGAGGGAGGATGTGGGAAGAGACGACGACAGGAGAGATGCAAGGAAGCCTGGCTAAAAACTGACTGGGTAGGTGACGTCCAAGGAGGGAAAACCCTGACCTGTCTCCCCTATAGCTAAACTAGGTAGCTCCATCGGGCATCAGAACAAAATAGCTAGATCTCAATTGACGAGGGAAAATTCATAGATAAACAGGGTGGGGGCTAGGACAGGTGAGGGCAGAGGTAATTAGCAGGAAAGTGGAGAAGGGTATAGCGGGGTGGAGTAGCGGACGAACGGGGCACACGGGTAGATGGAGGATCGCCATAAATCAGGAGGAAGAAGAGGGCAGGTCAAATGAACAGGGCTAAGCGAATTACAGTTGCAGGAGTCCAACCGGGGAAATGGGTAGTAGAGCCCCCGAAAAACGCTGCTAGTTCGGTGTAAGTTTCCATGGATCAGCTTTGAATCATTCTAAAAGTGGGTCCGTTCCTTCTCAGGTGCCCTATAAGATCCAGCCGGCTAGGGGGTCAGGGCAGTCCCACTCCTGCACGTAAGGGCTCCAGCGACGAGTAGGGAGAACACACTGTTGGGACCGATCCCCCCCAGTCCCATTGGACGTGCCTGCATAATGGTGAGCTGCTGATGGAGTTGGTCGGTGGCGAGCTAAGCCGCCATTTTAAGGTCAGGCACAACACTGATGCCAAGCCTTTATGTTCGTGGAGCTGGCAAACAGCCGCAGCTAAAGGCTCAGTCACCACTTTTTAATAGGGAGGTTTGGGATAACCCTGCCGGGTGCCTCAACTAATGGTGACAGGATCGGACATTAAACGATTGACCCGGATCCAGGATGAAGGGGCTGCATAAAGAAGCTTAATTAACCGCAGATAAGGGTCAAGAATTCCAATAATTTGCAGGACCGCAAAGACAAAGGGCCATTCCAAAGAATCAAAACTTTAAGTGGTGTCAAGGTAGACCACCACCGTCTCCTCATCTGGACATAATTAGTGCAAAAGGACAAAAAACAGTCTGAAGATTATAGGGTATAGAGCAATTAGGGATTAATCCAGCCTGGTCTGGCAAATGGGGGATGGGAGCAGAAGAAGCAGTCTATTAGCAAGCACTTTTGCTAATAATTTTTGCATCTGTATTGATCAGGAAGAGGGGGCGATAACATTCCGGAAACTTGGGGGGCTTGTCAGGTTTCAGGAGAGTGATTAGGATGCTTTTACACAGAAAAGGAGGCAGGACACTAGTACTCAAAGCTTTGTATAAACTTGCAGAAGGCGAGGAGCAAAAAGGGCAAAAAACGTTTAATAAACCTCAGAAGGAAGGACATCACTTCCTGGGGATTTGCATGTGTGTAGTCCACCAATGGCTTCAGTCACCTCATCAAGAATTATGGGCTCAGCCAGAAATGATCAACAGGATTCCTCGAGGCAAGCCAGTATAAGGCAGCTCAAGTATGTGGTAAATCCCTCTGGGCATGTGAGTGGTGGGAGAAATATAGCTGTGAGTAGTACGATGAAAATTTCTGCATGATATATTAAGTGTCAAGGACCATGGTACCATCATCACCGTTTAGCTGAGTCACAATGGGAGGGCCACTACGTTGCCGCAGTACAAGATATAGCATCTGGCCAGGCCTATCACCTTCACCATATGTCGTGCAGTATCATATTTATATGAGTGTTTGAACTGATTTTCCACCAGAGCAGTATATTTCACCAGTGTCTTCTGGATTTCTGCCACAAGACCTAGTTGATAGTAAGTCTTAAGGTTGTATTCAATCTGGTGAAGGCAGAGCTTGAGTGTTTCCAGCTGACAAAGAAGATATTTCCAGACCGAGAACTGCTTGGACATGCATGTTCCTCATATGTACACTTTAAATGACTCCCAGACCATTCTCACCAAATCTTTCCAACCCTAATTATTTGCAAAAAATCAATTATGCCTTGTTGGATATCTGAATGAAACACAGGGTTCAGGGGTCGATGCAACGGCTGTATGTTAGGAGGAGGAGATATGGGGTTAGGAGAGCTGGGAAATGATCTGTTAAGCTTATAACAAATGCTCAATCTGTGAGATCCAGCCATAGATGTCAGGGGTACCTATTGGGTATTCTAGTCAAGCCTGGGATACATGAGCCGTAGAGGGTATGTGTGCTTTTCCTGAGCACTGGATGATGGACCCTCTGAAAGTCTAATAAATCATTGGCTTACATAAGATCACGCAGTGTGCTGGTTGCAGCTCAGTGTGTCCTGGTGGTGGGATTAGAGCTGTCTAAGGTGCAATCAAGGACCAGATTAATTTCCCCGCCTCAAAGAGTACTTTGAGGGGATAAGGTTAAACAGTGCTTACAAACATTCTAAATAAACACCAGGTCATTGTAGGATGCGCTGGTAATTGTGAAGTGTTTCCCGTGCAGGACCAGTTCTAGGAACTTCCCTGCAAAAAAAGACCTCCTTTAATGTGGACTAGAAGGCCTCTCCTCACCAGGAGGACCACTCCCCAAGCAGAGGTAGAGGCGGCAGTTGCCCTGATCCTGTTAGACCTGTCAGCGGCCTTCACCACGGTCTCTCACCAACTCTTATTGGAAAACTTGCACGAAAAGGGGATACATGCGAAAGCCCTTTGATGGCTTAGTTCATTTCTGTACAACAGAACTCAAACTGTGCAAATGGGCGCCTTTTGATCTACTCCCCCAAATCTCAGCTGTAGCGTCCCGCAGGGAGCATCCCTGAGCCCACATTATTTAAAGCCTATGTATCATCAGCCCTACTGTGGCTCTATTGCTGTCCTTACCCTGCTACTACCCTGCTTCCATTCCATGCTCACTCACTGCTCCTGTCTGCTTCCGCTTTACTACCCTTCTGCAGGGTTGGTTACTTTGCTGCCTGTGTCAGAGTTTAAGGGGTAGAGGTGGAGAAACTTTAACAGGCTCAGGGATAAGGGGTAAGGGGTAAGGGGCATGGCATATCAGGCCTGCAAGGCATTTAAGATTGTACCAGCCTAGAATCAGTTTACTTTATCTCCCTGTCCAGCTTACGTTGAATAACCTGGTCCCCTCTGGCAGGATTTAAGTAGTTTAAAGAGCCTAAAGAACTTAGAAGGATGGTAGGTCGGCCTCCTTCTTCAGCTTGTTTAGAACAGCCAGGCAAGACTCACCAGTAAGAGGGAAGAGAGTTTTGTGTATCATGGGAAGTGTTCTTTGCGGTTGCTCTAGCAGGCAGCCACAGTTCCAGAGACCCGGGTGCGCCGAGGAGGGGCCCTGTTAGAGCTGGGGACCACCTGAGGACCTGCCTGTAGCTTTAAGTAGAAGAATAGAGCATTTCAGCAGCATTTGGGGGGCTAATACAATATCTATAGCGACCTGCAACAATAATAATAACTCTGGGCTCTTTTACCACCTGTACATTATGGCGTACAAGATAAATCCTGAAGAAAGAGTAAGTGCAAAGCACCCCATATTGGAGCAGTGTCGGGAAGTATAGAAATAACAAAAAAATATCCCAATTTTCCAAAAACAAGCGACTCAAGAACAATAGCTAAATATGGAAAAATCACAGGAAAATGATATGAATATAGAACCTGAGAAATTAAAGGACAATAATAATTTGCATCTTGATGAAGAACTAGAAGGAAAACAGGCAATTGAATATATAAAAGCTGTAGAGCATCACGAGCTTCTGGAACCAAAGCTTTAAATAGCAGAAGAGGTATTACTTTTAATATCAGATACTGATTTTACATTAACAGATATAAACTATAATCCTGGCCTTCCTACAGAGGTACCTAAAACAAGAAAGGAAACACTTCAACTATTTAATAGTACACTAAGTAATATTTCTGATTTAGTGTAAAATTTCTTGCAGTCTCCAGAATTTCTGTTATTCAACACTCTGCAAACCCCAATAGGCAAGATCCAGTACCTAGTGCTTTATTTACATTACAGAGGATGTTGGAATCAATACTGGCTCTTTTAGACAATTACATGGACAATTCTGATCAGATTTTGGAAACACAAATGGAAATAATCAAATACTTAGTGAACAAAAAGAGAAAAAAACAACTCAAGCAAAATCTTCAAACACTAATAAGAAAATCTGAAAAATCTAGGGAGTAAAAGAACAGAGTCTTAAACTTTCATTGAAAATGCTCCTCCAATTAAGATACAAATGGTGACCCAAATAGGTAGAGTCTCCTCAAAAAAAGAGAAAAATAGTGTTCTAATAATGATAAAATGTATTCCCTTTGTAAAATATTTAGGGATCCCATAAGGGAAAGTAATACACAAGATGTTATTTCATTTTTTCCAATCTTTGATCAGAAACGAATCCAAGAGCCATTAAGCCAATTAACAAAAAAAGAAGAAATGGTTATCCCTAGAACTCCGATTTTAAGGGAGTCAGGGCCTACAACAAAGCAAACGGAAAAGAGAAACAATATAAAGTGGAAAAGAAACAAGAAAAGAGCAGAACGTAGATTATCGAAACGAACGACAAGGAATCTAAAATTTCCACAGTCCTTATTTTTAGAAACGGAAGCCTCGGCAAACGCACACATCTTGAAGTCCCCAGAATCTATTCAAATTTTACGCCAGCATTTACCATTACACAAAATCAAAGAAGATCAGAGCCAAATAAATCCTTTGGTGCCAACTTTTTAAATACATCTTTTAAAAGATGATCAATTAATGATTACTCCAGAAAAAGAAATTCAACTTTTTTTGGGGGGAATTCAAAAGAAAAGGGGGAGCAGAATGATCCTTGTATTTTTTAAATAATTGATGTATTCCTCTTGGAAATGATCCTCTGAACCGTGGGAGAATAGTAAATCTATTGCATGACATCGATTGGCTTCACTCACTCACAACATCAGAAATAAAATTGGTGGCCTTTCCAAATATATTCTAGCTTACAGTAGCAACTGTAGAGTTCTGGTCGAATGTTATCCTTTACATTATCTTAAAAGAGTGTGACATCCTCCATCAAAATGGATTTGATATATGTGAACTTAAAGAAAATGTCATTAGTAGCTGCCCGTGGTGGGAGTGCAACCAGGTGCTGACATGGGGCATGGGAGGGGCAGGGTGGGGGGTAGTAAACTACGGTTTACGGCGAGTAGAGGTAAGTAAACATATAAATAAATAAAATGAATTTAGTTGAGCGCGCTGTATGGCCAAATGTGATGCAGCACACGCAGGGAAATTTGTTTTATTTGTTGTTTGTTGTTTATTATATTTTATTTGGCATATTTAGCCATAAAAAAGAGCTACAATACATACAATTAAAATCTGATTTGTACAAGCCCTATAACGTCAAAACAGTATAAAACACAATAAAATCCTGATAAAATCGAATAAAAATTCTCATGCAAACCGTAGGTGGTACCTAATCATCGGAGAGGGGAGGGGATCACTTATATTGGGTATACATTTGTGCACCTACCATAGGAATCAGGGTCCCGGAGTATCCCCTAGCATAGGTAACATCACATTTCAACCCCACCCCTTGTAATTCAAATAACCAGGTCCTTCAAAGACTCCTGTATGGCAATTCAAAATCTTCCCATTGCGCGTGTTACAATTAAATATCTCATATTTATCAGCAAGCTAAGTGTTTGATCCCTACTATCAAATCAAATCAAAACCAACTTTATTCAGTTTTTCATATTTGTAGAAATACCATAAAAGTTCATAAAATACATTATTTATACAATTTCTTTTTTTAAAAAAAAAAATCGGTTACAATCTGTTTGTCATTTTACTGTACAACTAAAAACACAATTTACATATAATTCGCAGTTCATACAAAAATTACCAGAACATAATATGCCATTTCAGTATTAATTTTTTTTATCTACGTGTGTTCTTGGTATACCATCTCTTCCAGTTCGGATCAATCAGCACCCTAGGATTTGAAGTAGATATTTGTTTTTATCAGAAATTGGTGCGATGGCGAATACAAAATTTAAGAAAACGCACTATCGTTTTTGCTGCACTTTCATCTTCAAGATACTGAAGCGCCAGATAAGTTAGACGACATTGGCGCATTCCTGAAATTCTCAGTAAAGGCACTATCCATCGTCTACGTGGTATACTGTAAAACTTACAAAAAAGGATTACATGTATGGTGGATTGTGCCGAAACAGAATCACAGGGGCAAGGCGACGAGTTTGAAGACCAGTCATTTTGAGAGGGGAAAGATACAATTTGATGAAACGTATTAAATCTGAAACGGGTCAGCAACGATTTTTCGTACTGATTTAGTCTATATAACAGATATGGTTCAATAGAAAAAACAGTCTGCACTAAAAGACCCTGCTGGACTGAAGGTTTCCCTATCTCTTTTAGCAAACGCAGCTGCCCCAGATGTGACAGACAGGTTTTCTTCAAGTCTGATTTTGAGATTTCTACTATTGTTGACGGTTCAGAGAAGAATTTTTCGTGGCCTAGATCTTTCAGAAAAGCCTTAACATATGTCAACCATTTTATCTTCCCCGTGTTATCAAGTTTCATAATGTCCTGTACAATTGATCTTGTTAGATGGCATTGCTCCGTTACCCAAATGCGTCGCCATAACATAACTGGTTGAGTTTTTATAGTGTCAGATATGTAATCTAACCCCAGCTCAAGATGGCACCCATATGTGGTTGAGCTCTTCGGGACTGCAAGTAAATATCTTAGGAAGGAATTTTCAATTTTCTGCAGTTCGTCTGTGTTTACAGTTCCCCAAACCCCTGCACCATATATGGCAGTGCTAACACATTTTGCGTTGTAGATTTTCAGCAATTCCGCTGGTGGTCTCTTACCCAATTTTTGTGCAAACGATTTTAGTGCTGTAGTTGCCCTTAAAAATGCCAGTTTTCTTGCATTACTTGCTTCTCTCCACTTAAATTTTTCATCAATTACAATCCCCAGATATGAATAGGCTGTAGTTCTGTCTAATGCCACACCATTCACATAAATATTCTTAACTTTTCTAGGTTTTTTCCCAGCATGCATTGAATATGTTTTTTTTACATTTATTTTAAGATTCAGGCTTGCCATAAAGGCGCAATATTTGTCCAAGACTCGTTGTAGCTCGACTGGGGTTCTGGCGAGAATAACCGCGTCGTCGGCATATAACAAAGCTGGTATCTGCCGACGACCGATTGCAGGAAGGTCTTTACTGCCCTCGATCATAGCAGCCTCGAGCCCATTCGTATACAGGGTAAATAGGAAGGGGGCCAGCACACACCCCTGTCTGACCCCCCTTTCCACTTTAAAACTGTCCGTTAATTGCCCCTTGGTCCCGAATCTCACTCTTCCAGTTGCTCCTGTATATAGTTCACGTAGGAAGTCCACAACTGGAGGGTCTACTCCCATTTGAAGGATGATTTTCCACAGCTTCGAGTGTATGACACAGTCAAATGCTGCGGTTAAATCCACATACACCATATATGATGCGGTCCCCTTGGCCTGTACATATTTTCCTGCCAGCAGGGTCAAATTCAATGCCTGGTCCACTGTGCCTAACCCCTCCTTGAACCCATATTGTATCTCAGTGATAATGTTCTGGTTGTTTGTCCACTCCTGGAGACGGTCGAGAAGAATGCGACCAGCTATCTTCCCGAGCAAATCCAGGAGTGAGATGGGTCGATAACAGGATGGACTGTTTCGGTCCCCTTTTTTGAATATAGGGACCAATATCGACATTGACCATGATTCCATTAAACCCTCCCCTTTAGTGGCATTTAGCACATTTGTCAGTAACGGGGACCACAGATCTAGATTATATTTGAAGAGGTCCACCGTCCACTGGGACCCCATCTGGTCCCGGGGCTTTACCTGATTTCGAGTCTTTCATTGCTTTTACTACCTCGTCATGCGAGAATTGTAAAGCTATGGGGTAGTTGACCTGGAGCGGGGGATCTACAAGTTCAATTCCCTGCACATTCTCATTACTAAAGACTTTGGAAAAGTGATTCACCCATTCCCTGGCATCAATTGCGACGTCTAGGGATGGTGAATCTACCCTTTCTGACAAAAAAGGGGATCTAACTATTTGCCAGAAGGCTGCGCTATCCTTTAATTCGGTACTTTTGCATAGTTGATTCCATAGGTCAGCTTTTAATTCCTTCTTCCTTGTTTTTAAGGCTGACGCATATGCTTTTCTTAATCTGACAACCTCCCCTCTGTCTCTCTTCTCTCTAGTCAGTGCCTCCTTTAACTGTGAGTAAGCTTTAGTGCATGCTGGGCTAAACCAGCCCTTTTTTTCTGTCTATTTTGTTTCTGTGTTCTAGTAAGTTCTTTCCTTATGTTTTCAGAAATAATATCATAAATAGCCAGAACCTGTTTTGAAGATGTCAGAGAATCGAGACATTTTACTATAGCTTGTTGGCTTTGTCTAACTATTTTTATAGTAGTTAGTGCCTGGTCACTTTTTCCCCATTTTAATGTGAAGCCATTTAAGCGGTCTATTTCTAACTCCTGCTGGTCTAATAAATTCATTTTTTCCTTGTCATCAAAAAGATTTGGTTCAGATAAAGCAATAGTAATGGGGAAGTGGTCACTAAGTGGATTTTTTATCACTTCAAAGGTTTCAATGTTTGACGCTTTACATATAGACACCAGGACGTAGTCTATCAAGCTTTCTTGGCCCCTGCCATTAAATGTTGGGACAAATGTGACTGCCGAAATCTTTAGCTCGTTTGCAAAACCCAACTCTAACTCCATCATGATCTCATTCATTTTATCACCTTCTGTTGTATGTAAAAAATGCGTTATATTATTTTCGTCATCGTCATTAATCCCACAGTTATTAGTGTTGTTATTTCTGCATAAATGCAGATTGAAGTCTCCACCCCAAATTAATGTGAGTGATTTCTTTATGTACTTTGTCCGAAGGTCTTGCAAAAAAAAGGGAAATCTCGCTTATTAGGTTAGTTAAATCATTTGAATTCAGGTTGTTATAGAAGTTTACTATTACGTAGACCACTTGTCTACTTCTTTGTAGTATTATTAGTTGGTAATTCTCTTCTAACTTCAGGGGGGAGATGGCCTCACATTGCAAAGTATTTGCGATGTACGTAATTAGACCACCCTTACTTCTACCGGAGGTTGATCTCTTCGCTTCAGAGAAGTATGTCTTATATCCAGGTATATGTATCGGGTCACTAGTCCAGGTTTCCTGGAAGCAGACTATATTGCTCAGGTTTAATTGGTTTAACAAGTTATTATTGGTGTGTTTTGAAAATAAGCCTGCTATGTTCCAAAATGTGAGATGTAGCTTGGAGTCAGATGGTTTGGAATGAGGTAAGGTCGTTTGAGCCTGTAGATTGTGCAATGGGATAGATTTAATGGGGACTATTGATGATTTATCGATTTCAACTAGGGGGTATTGACCCGAAGTAGTTATGGTGTGTGTTCCAAGAGTAGATACAGTGAGTACATTCCCTGTTACTAGGTTTTTTTCTTTTAATGTTTCTCCTATATTTATTGTGCACATGTTATCCCCTGCCCTCTGGTCATAGTTCAGTCAATCGTTATAATCTAGCCCAGATAATGTATTAAATCTGTTGTAAGTGGGGATATTATAGAAATTGCATAGTTCCACATGAGATTTCCGCCAATGGTCATCTCTATGATCGTACTGGGGCATTGTGGGAGGGTAAGGATGGTGTGTCGGATATGCTTGGATTGGGGCGTGGTGCCACTGGACTGGGCCATTCAGGTGATTAGATTGTTGATTCTGGTGAAGAAATGAAGACTTAATCTTAGTAAAAAAATGTGGGTCGTGGGAGGGCACAGCGGGGTTATTCGCCATGTTCAACTTTGGGGAGATCAGGTGTCTATAAAAATAACCCAGTGGGAGAAGGGTGGTGTTAAATTCCCATGTAGAGGGTGGGGGTGCACTGGCCAACGTTTTTTCGGCCCATTGGGGGTTCCTAAAATTTACAGTTATGCAATCCCCCTCAAACTTTTTCCTAAGTGGGCCTACCCATCCCACTCTCTGGGTATGAATAATCTCCCTTGCCCCTTCCATTGGGAAATTGCAATTAGCAATTAACCAATGTAGGGGATGTAGGGGTTTCATCCTGGTCGTTCCTAAATTTCGGAGCATTGACCAGGACCAGCACATAGGCCCCGCATTCAGGCGGCAGGCTAATGTGTGGAGGTATCTGCCTTGTATTAGATGCCACATTTTGGACTGGCTGAGCCCTTTGGGGATTTGAAACAGGATTATCAGTTAGATTAGATAGAATCCCCTTGCTCTGGGCAGTGTTTTGCCCCTTCTCTGACTGTGTAGCTACCTTGATCATATGTGGGTTAGCATTTTGATTGACAATTATGTCTGCTGCCAGTTGGTTTGCAGCGGTTTCTTTACAGGGAACTTGTGGAAGTTTGGGCTTAGTAGTTAGGATTGGGACTGAAGGATTCTTAGGTTTGGGGCATGTGGATTTAGAGGAAATTGTCTTAGATCCCGCTAGAGGTATTTTTAATGGAGGCACTTAATTCAACTAGCTGCTTTTCAATTCGTGCAAGTCTGGATTCTATCGGGGACAGATAGATACTAAGAAGGTCACCCATTCTTTCCAGCAGTTGATCATTTGCAGCATTTACATCGAGTTTGTCCCCTGTAGCCAACGGAATCCCTTGAGACTCTTCGCTTACGCTTACTATCACTATGGGCACATTTGTTCCCTCTACGTTTGGGTGTAAGTTAGTGCCCTTCCTAGGCTTTCACTTTCACGTGGCAAGTTTTCTAACCTTAGGCATGCTAGGCTGTGTTGTGTGTTTAGTTTGTTTCTGAGTTGCACCCTCACGCCTGCCTCTTAACTGCCTTATACTATCTTCCACTTGTACATCTGGTGTGAGATTAATGAGCAGTTCCGGGGTCATTTCCAGTTCCATGCTAGATTCTGAATCTGAGTCGATTAGGGGATTTGATGCTGATAAATTAACCTCGTTTGGTATGCTATGAATATCTGCACTGGTATCAATTGTAGATCCCGCATGGACGTTCCTAGCATTAACTGGTGTTCTTGCCGAAGCAATGTATCCGAGGGAAGATCGTTTAGCGAAGGCTAAATCTTGCGAAACCCTACGCTCCAGAAGTAAGATGCCTTGATCTATCGCGTCGTTGGCCCTTATTATAAAATTATCTATTGGACCTGTCACTGGAGCCCCCCCGGCTGCTGTTTTACTTCTACTGCCCCTAGTAGACATCGTATTGGGTTAGAAGTGTATATGTTGTCCCAAGGAGAGTGTAACTCAAACCCAGAAAAATCGAATGCTATTGTAATGGGCTTAAACCCTCCCACTTTCCCCACAAAATGACAATGATGGCAAACTTATTCCTTAAAGAGGGGTATTGAAAAAGGAAAAAGTAACAGAAAATGGGCAATTGAAACAAACACAGTACCAATCTAGGTGCAGTATAAAGCTCAAATACAATGCAGTATATAATATGGTTATAGTCACTTAAGTGTATTAACAACTGTAACTGCGACTCTGTGAAATGGGAAGATACAGGAAGCAGAATGCCGTGTGATGTTAATCACAAGTCCACCTGATTTCCCTCATATAATAGGCCAAGTATTTAGATGTCCAACGGATAGACCAAAATAGGAAGTGGAGTGCGGTAATGACGTACCTTGGAAGGGACGTGGATGGCAATGTTAGGGGGATACACCCGGCCCGCCCTCCTCGACCTCTGAGGGCCTCAGAGGGCCCGCCCTTGTCCCGGGCTTCTCCCGGCGCGTCCCGCAGAGCGTGGAGCAGGGCCAAACAAATAGGGAGTATGGCGGTCCGGGGGCGTGGCTTACAGGGTGTGCAGGCCAGGTGACCACAGCCGTGCAGGGACTCCTGGGAGAGTGAGTCCCTGCAGCGCGATGTTTCTACACTTGTGGCAATACGATTAGCCCAACCGCCTCACCAGAAACGCCACCTCCCAGCAAGATGAAGCAAAATGAAGCGGCACCCGTGAAGAGGCACCCGCGAAGCGGGTGCGGCGATGAGTGGGGGCGGAAACAGAGCCCACAGGTCCACGGATCCAGGGAGCCAAAGAAGGTGCTGACGAAGTCCTCAGGCGTTATTTAGTCAGAGCGCCAGCAGCACCAGGTAGAAAAGCAAGATCCCTACTAAAAATTTCATAGGCAATAAAAAAGGGTTTCAAAAATGTTCTCCGTTCTTCTAAGAACCACAAGCAGTCCAACAAAATATGTGGGCCATTACATTTTACTCGCAGTCCACATGTACACAGACCTTGCTCGTTAGTCACAGCAGATTTTATCATCCGATCCATGTTACATGGGTTCAGGCCCACTCTAAACCTCAAGAATATATTTCTAAGTTTTGGATTGGGCATGGCCTCGATATAGGCGAATGTTTGGTCATTGGTCCACCTGTTTATCAAAAACTGGGAGGACGATTTACTCCTCAAATACCCTAAATCTTCCTCTCGAGCCTTCAAGTTAATAATAGCATGCAACGCCGACTAAGGGATCTGCTGCCCTGACCTCCATTGGTCTGGATCTAAGGATAGTGTGGCACACAACTTATCTAGCCTGGTTCTAGCTTGGGCCGCCCAATTTAGTTCACTAGCCTCTATTTCTTTTTTGCAGAGTTTTGCTATTTTGGCAGGCCCCTCCCCAATCATTCTCTGCCAGAACTTCAGTACTGCTTGCATACCCCGGAAATTCCAGGATGTAAGGTGGCATTCCACTCGTACTGCCTGTATCATTGTTGCCATGGGGTTACCTCGCACCTCAATTGCCTTCTTTGCCATTGCCCAAAGACTGAAACAATGGTCAATGGTTGAATGGCCCTCCTGGAACACACCTTGCTCTATCGGTATTAGGTTATACTGCTCTGCCCAGGATTCCACTACACCTAGTAATATTTTAGAAAAACGTTTTCCCCTACATCCAGCAGCGTTAGTTCTGGGGCAGTGTTGCATCCTCTTTTTTATAAATTGGCCTCACAATCGCCCCTTTCCAACTTTCTGGAAAACCCCCCGAAGTTATAATATATTGAAAGGTCGTGTTTAGAAACCTTGCCCACCAATCTGTACTATTTTTTAAAATAATTGCAGGCAGGTTGTCTGGCCCAGCGGCTTTAGTTAGTTTTAAGGACTAGAGAGTTTCTTTTATACTTTGAATGGAGAAGTACAACCCTTGCAGTTCTGACTCCTCGTACCTTATTTCCAGGATCTTCTCCCTATATAAACCATTATACAGTTTACTCAAATGGTTGGCCCAGTCTTCACCCACTAAACACCGCATTTCCTCCTGTATATTTCCCTATTTTACCAGGTGCCAGAATGATCTTATGTTATTTGTGTTTATCACATCTAACATTGTATTCCAATTTTTAGCCATATATTCTAATTTACTGTCCCTCAACTTATTTCTATATTCCTGTTTTGCTCTTCGGAGGCTCTCTAGAGTTCCTTTATCTGGCCTTTTCCTTAACTGTCTTTCCCATTTTCGTACCCTCAACTTTAGCTTCCTACACTCATTATTGAACCACCCATTTGTTCTTACTTTCTTCTTGAGGACTGGCCCTGCCTTTATCTGTATCCTTAGGCAGTTTACGATCTGCTCTATTGTATGCTCGTACTTGGTTAAAATTGTATCTTCTTGCACTGCTTCCCCCACAGCCTTATAATCGATCATTACATTATTGACCAGTTTCAGGCTGTCCTCTGTTATGCGTGTAGTTATACGTCTGGGGTATTCTATCTGTAAGGGAATCACTTTTTCTCTTCCCAACTCTTGTTCCATCTTTATTAATAATTGTAAAGGCCAGTGGTCACTACCTTCGCACTGCATTACTTCAAATCTTTCTATTTCCTTGAAGTACCATGCATTTATAAGGGCGTAATCAATTCGGCAGTTCTGATTCCCTATACGGAAAGTCTTCCTTGCAGGGCGGTCGGTAATATACCGTCCATTAGCACTGAATAAACCAGTGGATCCTAGAACTTTTACTAAATGTTTGTCTCCGACCGAGTTACCTATGCCATCAACACCTGCTGCAGGTATTTCTGCGGTAATTAAAAGATCTTTAAAAACTATTGCTATGGGAGGGATGTTATTTATGATTTAAATCCCCTAAGATCATTATCAGATATGCTGCTTTTGTTGTGCTAATAGCCTCTAGATCCTTTTCTAACAGATCCCGTTGCTTTTCATAGTCTATTGTTGCGCCTGGCTGAATATATACATTGATCACAACTATTAGTTCCCTTGTTTGCATACACCTATACAATTCTACCTGGCAGGCTAATAGCCATCTACATTTCACTTCTAAATTGGTTACTTTATGTGCTCTTTTTAATGATACCAACGTTATCAGCCCCCCTGAGGGGCGCCCTAGATTCATTCGGACTGCCTCTTTAGTGAGCATAAAAAATCCATCAACAGGCTTGGGTTTTTCATACAGCCAGGACTCTTGAAGACAGAAAATATCATAACTACCCAGCATTTCTCTAAAGGTATCTTGGGATAGCTGCCTACTGTACCCCCCTATATTCCATGAGAGTGTCTGTAGGCTGTGTGAAAACCCCAATTCCTAATCCAGCTCACTCAACCATTCATCCATACTATTCCCCCAACTTATTGCAGATTCAGACAAAGGATCAAATCGATTGCTCAGGGCAGGTCCCTGTGTACTATTTATTATTGTTACTTTTAACCCTCTTTGATTTTTATCCGTGCATATTCTTCGACATTGGGCGCCTAGTGTATCATATTGTATTTGCTCCGGACGTAGACCTGCGTGATAAGTGAGGGTCCCAGTCTCTTTAAATACGCTTTCATCTCTATCAAGTTGGCCATCATACACAAGACTTATTCCCTCCTTTTCCAGGTCTCCCTCAGCCCTAATCACCTTCTGCTTTACAACTTCAGTATAAAAAGCACCTTTGTTACCTCATTTCCATCAGGATTAGTTATAAAACCTATTTGTCTTATATCATCAGAAGTAACCCCACCCAGTGTTGGGCATTTGGCCAAAAATTTTTAAAGGTTGGAGCAGTTTAAGGGGTTAATTTTCCTTTGTCGCTTTCTCCCTACCCTTTGCCCCCATGGTTCCATATACACCGAAAGGTGCTCGCTATTCTCGTACTTCCTGGAGTTCCTACTGCCCCTCCCACCTTCAGTTGCAGGCTTTGGCTTTGGGTAGGTTCCTAGCCCTTGTTGTTCTAGGGAGGACTCTCTCCTTATTCTGCTATTGGTTAAACCACAATCCACTCTATGCCCTGTTCTCCTCTGACTCACCAGGCCTTGGGGTTGCGAGCTTCCACCGAGGGTGTTCGTACTCATTACAATCCTTGTAACTTTCATATGTTGGTTCCCTCCTGCCCTCGTTTTATTTCTTGCTCCACCTCTTGGTGACTTCTTTTGAGCTTGAATTATCATACCTTGCTTATTGCTCTTCCTTGACTTTAGACCACTTACCCTTTTCAACTTTGGCTGGTACTTCCTTCTGTTCATATACTTGGGTCCATGCCTCTGAAAATGCCCGTAAGTTCTCCCTTTAATTACTAACATAGCGCATTTTGAGATATATTCTGTTGGGGGATTTTCACTCTGTGTTACCTCATCCTCTCTCCCACTTAGTGATATACATGACTCCTGATCCTTCTTCTCTGCTACTGGGAGGACTATAGTCGGCACTCGGCATACATTTATTGATTTGTTTTAATTTGTCTGTTATCTGTTGTAATTGGGTTTTATGGGGTTTCCCTTGCCCATTATTCTTGACTAGGGCTTCTAATATTCCCTTCAGAGTCTTTTGCATTAAAAACATCACCTCTAATAATGATGAGGCTGGGGTTGCTGTCGTTTTAAGTGCTAAGGATGACTGGGGAGAATCTAATGCCATAGGTCCCAGTGGGGTAGTATCATGTCCCCTCCTCCCCTGCCCGTTAGCTGTCTGTTGCAATACTTCGTTATCTACAAAGGGGCTAACCCTTCCACTATGAAAAAGACGGGGTGATTACGATAACCTAGGTTCCAATAAGGACAACTTCCCTTGCTCACCCAGGTCTGGGTTCAACGCTGGGAGTAAAGAGTCATTTGTTTCATTCGTTACAGTCCTTTGGCTCCTTATGTAGTCCTTATTATGAGACCCACCTAGCACAGAGAAATTATCACTAATATCCAGATTTAAAATATTTCCCTACAATTTTTTTATAGATTGTCCCAGGGAAGTTCCACTTGCTTCTTCTGCCGTGAGTAACAGTCTCTCTTGCCTGCTAGGTGTTGTCACTTCTTCTAAAAATTCAGTGCTAATGTCGGCCGATGATTTTTGAAACTGGTCCTTCTTGCGCTTTCTTAAGACATCGGCTATGGATCCCTTTTTTAACACCCATGCTTTTGCTTTCGGTGGCATTTCCCTCACGCCCTTTTTGCCTATGGGGATACATAGCTGTGGAAAAGCGAATACGGATTCCAATTATAGATTTTTCTAGTCCTCCACACTTTGCCACTCTCACATGGGTCTCCCTCCTGTCCGTCTCAAAAATCAGGATTCAAGTTCAAAAATCCAGGAGGAGGAGAGCTTGTGGCAAAGCAGCTCAGCACTGCAACCTGAACAAGCCGGACAAGACTGCTGATGGACTGCAGTAACTGCAATGGCTGAATGGCTAAGTAACTAAATGGCCAGGTGGCAAAAAGCAGAACCGCAAACCCACAGAACCACAACATCCGCTTACCGCTCCTGATATACGATCATTCTTTTACACAACCTCCTGAAGCTCGGTGGTCCGTGGGTCTAGAGTCTGTGACCACAGGTAGCAGGAGTGTTTAGGTTGCAGGAAGCAAGCTGCGGGAGCGGGGTGATAAAGTGGTGATGGCGGCTGTGAAGTACGAAGCTCAGGCACAAAAGTCAGGGAATGCTCAGCTCTGCTTGCAAACTCCGATCGGCTAATCTAGTTGATTAGGCAATTGTGCAAATTAAAAGTTGGCAGTCCCACTCAGCGGTGGTGGACCGTGGCCCCGTTCTGTTATAGGGCCCCTAGTGCCCTGATGACCGTGAGGGCTGATATTCGAAGGAGAGAATCGGCCCGGAGTGGGGGAGGAAGTTAGCCAAGAAATCAGCAGGACAGTGGGGTCCAGAGCCTTCGGCAGTATCGGCATCCTCCCGCTCGCGCCCTCCTGCTTCTGCTCCTATTCCACACTACTGCTGGTCTGATCAAAGACGTGCTGTATTTTAGTTTACTTACCTCTAATTGGACGTAATCTGTAGTTTACTATCACCACCCTCACCCTCTCCATGTTAGCACCCGGCAGCACTCCCACCACAGGCCGCTACTGAATGTAATACATCACAAAACCCCAGAAGAGAAGAATGGTAGCAAGATCTCTCATCATAGTCAAATATTTCCTGTTCCCGAAGCTCTAACGAATGTACCTGAAGGAACGTTAACAATCTCTATTAAAGATGGAGAGTGAAGAATTTGGAATTACAACTTAAAAAAGCACTGACACAATCGGAGTAAAATCTTGGTCTTGGATTTCCAGCTATCTGAATAGCAACAAAAAGGGTAAGGAAAATAAACCCCTTTTTTAGCAAAAGTCTGAAAATTGTATCTTGGAACATTGCCAGAAAAGACCCGGAAAAGTTAGCCCTAATCCTAGAAAACGCTCCATCAATAGTGACCTTTCAAGAAACATGGGATTTAGAATCCTTAGTCCAAAAAGATTACTTTGTGTACGATATTCCAGCACACGCAATGAGAAGGGCCATGCAAAAGGAGGTTTTGCAATTCTCTTAAGGAAAGAAATTCACCGGGACTTGGAAGTAGTCAACATGTTCCTCCTGAATCTCCAATGCATCAACATCAAGTTTTGAAATGAAAGTCTGGATACCAAACATGATCTGCTAATTGTTAACATTTACATCCTCCCAAGACCCTCATATGATTTCTTAATGATAAAAACATTTGAGAAAATAGAACTAGGTATAGAATCTAAAAGGTATATCTCAGTAGTAATATTAAGGGACTTTAATGGAAAATCTCAAATGCACTGCTGGCTAAATGGGGACTCATGCACAAAAGGAAGCTTTGTCTATCCCATTACCTTTATTTCCAACAAAGGTAAAAGCAAATAAATAGGGGAAATTACTTCTTACTTCAGTGACCACAATGAATGGAGTCATACTAAATGGAAGAACAGAAGGTGATATCCCAGCTGCCTGCATGTGAAAAGGTACTTATAGTTCCTCAATTCTAGACTATAAAATGTGTAGCTTGGATCCATTCAGGAAAGTGCAATCATTGAATATCAAAAGTAAACAAGAAAGTGATCATGCAATTTTGTATTTAGGAATATAAGTTTTAATGCAATCTACTCTTCTGTGGTCCTTAACCCAAGTGAATGGAAGTAGAACGAAAAAATGGGCAGATGAAATGGAATTCTAATGGAATTAACAAAATGAATACTGCAATCCTTTCTTTGCAATTACATTCTTGTGGAAACATGGTGGATCCTATAAGAAGCTTTGAAGATACTGTTTCCACGGGCATGGCTACCCTTCAGGTATTATCAATCGGGCAAGATAAGTGCAAGAGATATCCAAAAGTAAAGAGTTCAGATTACAAAACATCAAAATTAAATAGACTGATCAGATTGCAATTTCAAAATTACTCTGGCATAAGACAGAAAGAAATTGCAAAGCTGAAAAAAGTGCAACAAAGGAAATAGGTGAAAAAAATACAAGATCTAAAGATGAAAACTTGGTTGATATCCAAATTGCTGTAAAATGCAAAAATAGCAAAGCATTTTGGAGTATAGTAGCTAAAGAGAAGGGGACAAGGAAACCGCTACAAGCATCTCCAGTATCATCACCTGACTGGGAAAAATATACATATGAGTTATACGAACCAAACCCACAGAATTTTGAAAAAAAAAATCTAATTTATCTACAAATAATCAAGATGTTTTAGCCCCGACAGCTAAGCAAATAGCCCATTTGATCAAGGCTGCAGTATCTTCTTCAGCAATAGGACCAGATAAAGTCCAGATTAAAGTTCTCCAAAATACCCCTGAAGAGTGGAGACGACATTTTGTTCCCCTATTTTCTACCAGAAAAATTCCAAAATCATGGCTGGGGATTATAAAATAGGCTGCAGGTCAATGCCCAACAACTATCCACATATTGTCCTGTTGGATGCCATCAGGATGATATTTACTGGTCCTGGAGCATCTGAAATATTGGGGATTTTCGGGAGGAGTGATCCCTATGTCCAGCTTTCACCCAAAACACGCTGTAAGTGACAATATTGCGGCTCTACAGATGATCATAGACAAATATGTAGTGTCAAAATTGCAGATTGTCTACTGTGTTTTTGTCGATTTCACTTCTGCTTTCGACTGTGTAGATAGCGCAACACTCTGATAGAAGTTAGTGAGGTTAGGAATACCCAAAGACCTACTCACAATTATATCATTACATACATCAACATGGTGAGAGTCCAAATGGGGAAAGAAAAATTATTAACTCGATCAATACTGACGTTTAATGGATTAAAGCAAGGTTGTCCTTGGTCCCTATTTTATTTCCTCTCTATATAGGTGATCTTCCAGAGCATTTTTTTACAAGTTATTAATTTTCTGCCAAAAATAGCATTTAGTAATATTGAAATCTTAATGTATTTCGATGATGTTGTATTTAGATCTCGCACCAAAAGGCCTACAAAGAAATGTAAATGTATTAAACTGCTATTCAGAAGAACATTTCTTGGTTCCAAATACCTCTAAAACCAAAGTTGCTTCTTTTAGAGGAAAAAAGCAATTTTTCCATTTTAATTGGACATTAGGTGGAAAGTCTTTGGTGGTCATAAAAGAATACACTTACTTTGGGCAAATTTTTCCGCAAACTTTGTAGAACTCCTCCCATTTTCAGCATATAGGGCTTAAGGCAGAAGCCCACGTTGGCACAATACAGCGGTTATATTCTTCCTCTGGGAATAGACATTTTTAATCTTTACTTGAGGTTTACTGCATGAAAATACCTCCTATTTTATCTTACACCCTAGATTATATCTTGATTAATACTTGGAAACCATTAAAAGTGAGAAAAGGGAACTTATTATGAAAATTGGTTCCAGTCCAAACATTACGATTACAGTTATCTTTAGTTAGCTCTTACGCCAGAGCCATTTCTAACATAATGAGATGAATATATAATCTCTTACATGCAGACTCAGGTTCCTTAAGGAATATTTTAAAATGAAGACTTTTAGAAATGAGTCTTCACAATATACTTTTAACAGGAAACTTAGTATTGCCCTAAATCTGTCCCATTGCACGGTTGCACTTTTAAAATCTTGGACACCAGCACATTTGAAGCTCTTTTTAAAGAACTTGACTACAAGAATAAGCTTCGACTTGGATGTAGAACACTGCTCTCAATTAAAAAAAATTCCACAATTTGTAGAAAGTATAGAATGTAAATCTCCACATCGATATAAATGCTTTTCACTAGAACAGAGGGTACGGCGCTGTATTTTTCTATCAAAATCTATCTTAGCTTCCAGTATCCTTGTTTTTTTTTTCTTACCTTCTGCTGGTGTGCCTTTTGTTTTCTCTTCTTTGCTGTTAAGCACTCCTCCTTGCTAGCTACTTTTATTGTGGCTATGTATTTAGTTCTACACCCTTGCTGTTACCACCTTGTATGTTTCTGTTTGATCGCCAAGATCCGTGGATACAGCTGAAAACATTGGTGGTGTTTCTTGTCCACTGTGAGCATTGTCTTGAGTTACCTTTATAACATTATCATAGGTATCAGCTCCACAGACCCTGCCTCTACATGTATAGCCCATATGTGGGTATTTGCAGCCAGTATTTGTAACAGCAATTGTGGGTGAGGAACTTACTGAGCTTCAGTCTTGATGTGTGGTGCTCCCGAGTGCTTTACCCCACATTGCCTCCATTGTAAATGTTGTTATATATACATATATATCTTGCACTTCCATCCTAAGCATAGTTAGTCTGAATGCTAATTCACCTCATGAGTTTCTGCACTTTCTGAGTCTTAACCAGGCTTCACCTTTGAATCCCTTTTTATCTCTGACTCTCTGTGTGAACCTGGGCTCTAAAGTACTCCTCTTTCTGCTTACTTTTTCCACCCTGCCAGCAGTCCTTGCCCAAGTCCCTGACTGTGTTCCAGACATAGTCCAGGACAGTCCTAACAAATACACGATGAACGTTTCCATCCACCCAATGTTCGTGGATTCCAGGATGTCCACTAGGCCTAGATTGTTGCGCCAGGAGTGGGCCTCCAAGTCTTCATTCCTGGAAGCTACTTTTAAGATTTCAGTCCACAGCTTCTCTAATTCAGTGGTCAAGGTGGTTTAGTCCAGCTCTAATGAAGTGAGCACTGCTCAGAATCATAATTGCTGTCTCTTGTTTGACAAGACGATCCTGCAGTCGGTCGAGTCCGGGTGATCTATTTTGGAGTCTATACATGGAAGGCTGGTATTCATCTGTATCAACAGCTTCTGCAGAGAGCGTGTGTTTCTACTTTGCTGCCATAGTAGAGGCTTCTTCAACTTTACAAATAGAGTATTTGCTTGCCCCAAGGCCCAGTTTAGACTGCTTAGGATCAGATTTCCCATGTCAGCAAAGTGGATAACAGGCAGGTTAGTATGTCTCCGGCTCCATAGGTCAAGATTCCGACCAACTGAAGAGGAAATGGTATAGAGAGCAGGCACTAGATGCAGATCACTCCTGAGAGTGAGTGGTGCTGTTGTGCAGTTTGTAGGAAGTGAAGGTAATCGCAGCTACTCTCAGTGCACTCTGTAGTGCAGCTGCTACTGTTCAAGGAAAACTGAAGTCCATAATAAATGATAAATCCAACAATTTGCAGGGAATAGGGGGTCACAGTCACCTTCACTGGCCAGGTTCCCCTCTCCCTGGCCCTCTACGGTAAGGTAGCGGCAGGCCACAGGGACATCTATAGAACAGCACAGCAGTCTTGATCTGATGGAAATGGCTTCTCCAGTAAGATCCCTCCAGCAGGCATATTCAAAACGGGTCTCATCAGGCAGAACCATCCAACTGCAGCCAAGCCTCCTGAGGGGGTCTAAGGGACAGGGCCCCCAGCTCCACTGCCCCTTGTATCTGCATATACATCAGGTACCGTTAGGCGGGACCAATAGGAACAGCCTCCCGACAGTAGAGGTATAGGGGGACATATGCTTGATATTGAATTGAGGCTGTCTCCCCAATGGCACAGGCCTCAAAGCCACCCACAATTGCCAAGCCAGTGCCACTGGATTCAAGCTAGCCTGGTTGAAGACGGGTGACATACCCTGAAACCGGTCCCAGGATGCTTTCTTCCGGTCCAGGGAGGACCTGGCTTGGCAGTTCGGTCTGGACTGTTCCCATGAGGCACAGGGTCAAGACTGATTTGCATATGGATGGTTTAAATTGGGGTGGCATGGTGAGCAAAAGAACAATGGAATTAACCCAGATATTTTGACTGGGGGAGAATGTTTGCATTGTCAGCATTCTGTCCATCATATGTTTGCGGTAACACTTTTTTCCCTAAGTCGGATGGGTATGCCCAGACATGGGTCTCTTGCGCACTGTGCCACTGGATTCAAGCTAGCCTGGCTGAAGACGGGTGACATACCCTGAAACCGGTCCCAGGATGCTTGCTTCCGGTCCAGGGAGGACCTGGCTTGGCAGTTCGGTCTGGACTGTTCCCATGAGGCACAGGGTCAAGACTGATTTGCATATGGCTGTGTCTAAACTGGGGTGGCATGGTGAGCAAAAGAACAATGGATTTAACCCAGATCTATTGACTGGGGAGAATGTTTGCATTGTAAGCATTCCGTCCATCATTTGTTTGCTGTAGCACAGAAACAATGTGACAAAATTGTGGCTGTAGAGGGAGGAGCTGGGTAGCCCTGCATTAGAATGCTCTTAACTGAAGTGGAGGCAAACAAAGAACAAAGATTATGAGGCTGCGTGAAGTTGAAGAAATATGCGAACCTCTGACTAATGGTTGGCGGGTGTGCCAATAATAGATCAATGAGCCTGCAGGGCCACAAGACTTGGGAAAAAAACACTCAAGGTATTGGCAGGAGGGCATTTTTTGTCATAGGATTGTGGTGTCACAAAGTGCTGTGAAGTATTGAGGCAGTTCAGGTGACAGGCAAAGGAAGTTTGTTGCTAGTGATGCATCTTCGGGGTCAAGGGTTAGGGCAGTAGTGCAGCCGCTGTCTGAGGATTGCCAGGGTACCTCTGGGTTATGTGAGCCAGTTCATCTTCCCCTTAAAATATAGCTTGTACCTGAGACATGTTCCAGGACTGTGAGTTGAAGTTGTGACCTTGTGTTGGAAAGGGCAGGGTCGGGTGCACTACTTACTGGGTCAAGGAGTCTTGTCTTGTGTCCAGGCAGTTCTATAGGAGAAAGTGCTGCTATCCATGGGCAGAGTCTAGGCCCTTGATAGATGAAGTGGACCCTAAATGAATGGGGCTCCCAAGACTCCTGCTTCCTTCACAGCCGGGTCTGGAGATGCAATGCATTCAAGGCAGCAAATTGCATAGAAAGAGGCCTGAATCTTTCATAAAGTGACAGGGATGGTCCTACATAGAGGGTAACTCTGCCCACTTGTGGAACTCCACAAAATTCAACAGAGTTTTTTGACGACTCTGCAGAATTCTGCAGAGTGAAATTCCACAAGCTCCACCCAGGACTAAACATAATGAGCAGTAAAGAAACACCCTTGTTCCCGAATCAATAACTAGATTGTGTGAAAGTAGCCAGAAGATTCCAAAAATTATGATGGCCCTTTCTTCTAAATTCAGTTTTAGTGTCTTTTTCGTAACCGAGGGCCAGATGTAGGTAAACCCATTTTACCGATTCTGAAATACCGAATATTACCGAATCGGTATTTTAGAATCGGTAAATGAAATGTAGGAAAAAAATTGGTAATTTTTACCGATTCAGTAAAATTCGGTATCGGGGACTCGGTATTTACCGACTCTGTATTTACCGAATCGGAAATTACCGAATCAGTATTCCTCATTCATTCCTATGGGCCATATTGGCCATAGGATTGCATGGGAAATACCGAATCGGTAAATACCGAATCGGAAAACGAAAAAAACAAAAGTGAAACCAATGAAGGCAGCCAATCAGGTGCAAACACACTCCCCCTCCCTACCAGGAAGTGGCTACCCAGGCAGCTGCAACTAATTAGAAGGTTCTGGAGAGGCAGTCAGAGCTGAGCAGAGTCACAGAGCAGCAGGGAGAGTTTTTTGAAACTTTACCAAAATGGCAAGCAGCAGTGAAAGCCAGAAGGCAGAAACAAAGAGGAAAATAAATTTCAGCAGCATGGAGCTGCAGGTACTTGAGGAGGAGGTAGTGAGGGTGCACAACAAACTTTTTGGCAGGCACTCCCTCACTGTTCCCGAGTCTGCCAAAAGAAAAATCTGGCTGGCAATTGTTGAAAAAGTGAATGCTGTGGGAGTCACAACCAGGAACACTGAGGATCTTAAAAAAAGATTCTATGACCTCAGGAGACTCACCAAGAAGAAAATGGCTGAAATCCACAAGCAGGCAGGCCAAACCGGTGGAGGCAGGAACACAGCCCCCCCCCTGACTGACCTGGAGGAGTTGGTGGCCTCAACCATTAAGGCAGACAGCGTCTGTGGCCTGGGAGATGTGGACAGTTCAGCCAGAGCTGCAACAAAAAAAGGCATTACACCCCATACCAACCTACTTCCCTTTACCCTTTGTGGACAAGCAAACCCCAGTTCAGTACTGCTATCACTATACAGGAGCAATGCATTATGGGAAATGTAGTCAGCAAATGTAAGACCATGTGTAACAGCGCAGACATCAGCAAGTTAGTGAAATGAATGCAGATAAATGAAAGTGAAATGTGTAAAGCATTTATTGTAGTGACTGTGACACAGTAGCACTCAGTTGATATACGCGTATTTATACCTAGGGGCCAAATCAGGCAGTCGGCCCACTGACACAGAAGGGACTGCACCAGAGAGGGAAGAGAGTGAGGAAGCAGGTCCAAGCCAAGTGCAAGCCTCACAGGACGAAGGTGACACAACTGGCATCTCCCATGAAGAAGACACTGTACTGACCCCAGAGTTGCTGCACTCCCGACAGCTTTCCCAATCCCCTCACTTGGAATTCTCACCAGAAACTTCACCATCACTGCTCCAATCCACTCCTGTAACCCCACCAGCCATGAGGCGTGTCGTGGCCCCACTACCATTATTGGAGGCAGCAGAGGGTGAGGGGGAGGCTCAAGTCACCGTAGATGTGAGTTCAGCAGCACTGCAGTCCACAAATGAGATAGTCACTGCTCGCAGAAGACACGCAGACCCTGCAGTGCAGGTGGACATGGTGAGGGCACTGTGTTCCGTGGGCTGGAGGGGAGCATGGTGCGCATTCAAAGGATGCAGGGCAAATCAATCCAAGCCTGCCAACGCCAACTCAGAGCCCTGAATGTGCAAATAGGAGACATGGGGAAGGGCATGAGAGACATTGTGGAGGCGAATAAAGAAGTTGCCAAAACAAATAGGGACATTGCAGCAGGGATGCAGCAGATGAGCAACTCAGTTACGCAGCTATGCTCCAAACTTGACAGTCTGTCACACAGAAGGCACAGGGATGCCCATGCCCAAAATACGGCCATCAATCGCTTGGCCACTGCCACAACCCTGCTATGCAGGAGAGGCATAAATATGCCGGAGGCATTGACACAGAACACTGCTGAGGTCACCAGGGGCATGGCCAGAATGACGAGTGCACTAGAGGCAATGATGATTACCCACACAGCACAGAATCCTGCCCTGGACGTGGCAGAGGGTGATGACACTAGTAGCCGGAGCAGCATAGCAAGCACTAATGTGTAACCCTGGGCAAAGCACTACGCTACGCTCGCGGAGTTTGCGAAGTTTTCGCAACTTCGCACTACGCGAGCTGCACGTAGCACAGTGCGAACATGCGTAGTGCAGCGTAGCGTAGTGCAGCGGTTTTTGCTTGTTCGCGGTCCTGAACGTCATGTTCGGGACCGCGAGCAAGCAAAATGACATCCCGGCGAGATTCTCAACGCGAGGAGGTCAGGTTTCTCATTGTGAGTGGTTGCGCATGCTCGCGACTGCTCGCAATGAAAAACTACCTGTTCGCGTTGAGAAAGCTGCCGCTCGAGTAATAATCTACTCGAGCAGCAGAAAACTACAGCTCGCACTGTGCAAGATGCCGTTTTCAATGCTTGCACAGTGCCGGATGCTTGTCCCCACTGTGCAATCATTGAAAACGCATCTTGCACAGTGCGAACATGCTACTACGCAGCTCGCGTAGTGCTACGTGAAGTTCGCGTAGTGCGAAGTGCACTTCGCGTAGCTTCGCGTAGCTTCGCGTAGCGCTACTATGCGAACTACGCCCAGGGTTACTAATGTGGAGACACGGAGGAGTACCAGGCGCCAAGCTGAGGCTGCAGGGCACGCTGAACAAAGCGAACAACATCCAAGTGGCTCAGGGAAGCGCGGGTGCAAGTGACATTACCGTTAATGGGTGAAGTAACCCGGGACATACAGTCCCCACGTGTATACTGTTTATTTTGTTGCACTTAAGTGCTTGAACGTTGTGGCACCATTAAAATACGTTGGTCCCCAACACAACATGTCTGTGTCTCATTACTTACTCAGAAATAGTTGCGTGTAATCTCCTCACGTCTGTATCTGCCATCACTTGGTGTTGACACTCCAGCAGGTTGTGTTTCAGGCACAGCAATCTCGTCGTCATGATCCTCAAAGTCTGACAACTCCACCTCAGTGCCCTTCTTCACAGCAAGGTTGTGCAACATAGCACAGGCAGCAATAATTTTACAGCAGGTGATGGGGGTATACTGCCGGGCACCTCCACTCTTATGCAGGCACCTGAACCTGCTCTTCCATATACCAAAGGTACACTCCACAATATTTCTTGTGCTCTTGTGGGCCCTGTTATATCTCCTTTGGCTGGGTGTTGAGGGGTTGAGGTAGGGGGTGAGTATGAAGGAGCGGAGGGCATTATCACTGTCTCCTAAAAGGAAATGGGAATACATTACTCACATGCATACATATACTTCTTACTGCAATAGGTGTTAATGGGGTCACACACTGTGTCTTACCTATGAGGTATCCTTCACCAAATTCCCCTGTTGTCAGCCGTGCATAGATACCGCTGTTTTGAAATATGAAGGAGTCGTGGGTACTCCCAGGAAATTTTGCCACAAGGTCAGTGATGGCGCACTTGGCATTGCAGATCACCTGCACATTGATGGTGTGGGTGCACTTTCTATTCCTATATATGTATTCGGTGGCAGCAGGGGGACAAATGGGAATGTGGGTGCCATCAATGCAGCCAATGATATTGGGGAAGTGCGCCATCAGATAAAAGTCAGTTTTTGTTTGTAGCAGTTCAGCATAGGTTGCAGGGAAAGATATATACTGGTCCATTCTCTGTACCATGGCGTCAAGGAATTTGGTGAAAAAGCGTGACAGGCTGCTCTGGGTCACCCCACCTACCGCAGCAACCACACTCTGGTAACTCCCAGACGCAAGCAGGTGTAGGCTGCACAGCACCTGCACGTGGGTTGGAATGGCGTGCACCCTTGGGGTAGTGTGCTACAACAGTGGGTGGAGGTCCCTGATGAGGTCCAAGATGGTGTCTGGCTCCAACCTGTACCTCTGGAGTATCTCTGGCTCTGTGAGCATGAACAAGGTGATCCTCTGTCTGTAGATCTGCTCCTGTCTCTGCCATCCCCTCTCCCCTTCCTCCTGTAGCCGTAGCCGCCTCGCAATGACATAGAATGCCGCCATTGTGTAGAAAGTATTGCAATTTGGGTCCTTTTTTTATAGGCTGAACCTGGTTACCACCTGATTTCAATCCATGGTAAATACAGACTCTTAAATACCGAATTTCAAGCAAATTCGGTATTTAAGAGCTTACCTACATCGCAATGTTCAATTTCACCACTTCTTATTTACTGAATCGGTAAATTTACCGATTCGGTAAATTTACCGATTCGGAGGGTTTACCGATTCGGTAACTTTACCGATTCGGTAACTTTACCGATTCGGTAAATTTACCGAATCAGGCGATTTTCTGTCCCCTACATCCCAAAAGCCCAATACCGGTCGGAAACAGCCGAAAATACCGATTTTCGGCCATTTCCGACCGGTATTGGGCTACCTACATCTGGTTCCTTAATTTCTCAAATCTTTTTGAGCGGATGTTGAAGAACTCATCACCACCTTAGGTTTTGTAGAATAATCTTTAAGAAAGTGTCTATTTTCACATGATTTAAACAGACACTTTGATTTTTTCACCACTCTTTTTCTTCACTTGAAATTGAACCCTGAACACTCCCAATCAGTATTGGTTCAACATTACCCAGACCCCATCAGCTTTCAGACTTATTTTTTTTAGAGATTAGTCTCTTTAATTGTACCTTTCCCTTTTCTACTTTGCCTTCTTGCAAATTCTGATTCAATTAAATTGCTTAATCTATAAACTCAGAACAGGATTATGGAAGGTCAAATATTTGAGCTAAAAGATCTTTTTAATCCATATTAACATTTAAAGGAGGGAGGCTCTTTTCTCTTCTGGCAAATTATCCTCAGCAACAAGATGATTAAACATGGAGACATGTGATTCCCTTGTATTAATGTCAGTAGGTCATTATCTACTGATTGACCACAAGAAGGTTTTGCAAGCAGTTCTTAAATATTTGCTTAAAAGTTTAACAAGTGTACTGACCTTTCTGACCACTCCTCCAAAACAGGATAGCACAAACACTACTTTAGATTGTTCACTCTAAATGGCACTAGGTCAACAACGTTTTTGTAGCTGACAATGATTTTAAAATGTGTAAGTGTGTCTACAATAACATGAGGTACGAGTGTAGTTCCTGGAGATATCACTACTGGAACAGTCTGTGCTCTTATTGTAGTCGGATCCACATTATTTGAATGCAAAGAAGATAAAGGTGATGAAGAAAGTCGAAAAATAGTGCAGAGTTGAGGATTAATGGGAGGAGGTAAAGCCCACAGATTAAACCCTGTTGTCGGTGTAACTAATGCTTATAATATGATTAATTCAAATAGATTGGTGGGCTGGTTTCTTATCTCATATGTTTGTTGCCATCTTAGATACAGGTTGTATCCCTAAGTCTTGGAGAGGGGCCATAATTAGACCCTTACATAAAAAGGGAGAAAGGAAAGATCCAAGGAATTATAGACTAATTAATTTATTGGACATCGGAGAAAAGGTATTCTCAAGATTAATCCTTGGTAGACTAAAGGAGTGGGTAGAGCAGAAGTCGATAGTCCCAATTGAGCAGGGAGGTTTTAAGGAAGGACATTCCAGCGTTGATCACTGCTTTGCTCTGTGGGCTGTGGCGTGGAAGCCCATGGAGCAGCAGGGCAAGTTATGCTGCTGCTTTGTGGACTTTCGCGCAGCCTTTGATCTGGTGGATAGGGAGTGTTTGTGGGAGGCCTTGAGAAATTATGAGGTCCCTGCAGATCTTTTGCTGGTAATTCAAGAATTGCACATTGCGGCCGCAGGCTATTGCGGTGCGCGCGTCAGACGCCGATCTCCAGCACCACGGAGTCGCTCTCTTCGCTCTACTTCTTCTGAAAGTACTATGCAGGAGCATAGTTCTCTGCCGTAATAGGCACTGAGTTTTTTTTTCCTGAACTGCACGAAGCGCGAAAGCTGGACCTGTACCGCGTCCCTTTATCGCCCGGAATTCTGTTTGCATCTGAAGGTCTGTGAGGTCGGCGTTTCTTGCGGATGTGTTGCGGCGACGCCTCGCTACTTCCCCCCGGCAGCCCTCCGCCTTTTCAGGGGCCGTGGCAGAGAGCAGCCGTGGAGCTCCGTCGAGGCCGCTCGGCGCGGGGGCAGCTGAGAGGTAGGTTGGGTCGTGCTGGTGGAGTGGAGGTTCAGCTGCTGCAGCGACGGGTCGCTGAATCTGACCCCACTGACCAAATCAGACCTGAGCAGGGGGGCACGTCTGAAGGGGCTTTTGACATCACCATAGGGAAGGGGAGTCGGGTAGAAGCTGCTGAGGGCTTCGTGAGCAAGAGGAGTGAGGAGGGGGCCCCAGAAGCCTTAGAGACCTCAGAACTATTATACTCTACAGTCAAGGATAAAGATACTTCCCTAGGGGACACGAATTCTAAAAAATTTAAGTGCGTGATTGAAAATTTGGGAAAGATACAGAGGGTGAGCAAGAAGATACTACAACTCCCAGAATCCCCTTTTTTAGAGAAAGTGGCAACAATTGAGCTCTCTATTTCTACCTCCACAGACTCAACAAAAGGAAGGCTAAACCAGAAGCCTAAATCTAAGGGGAAAAGAAGTTAAAAAAAAATAGTGAAAGTGGTCTCCAAGGGGGGTCCAAGGTTTCAAACTTGACTTGCAGTTCTGGGAGAATAACCCCCTCCCTGCGCTCTTTTTTTAAAGTCTTGCCTCAGGTATTAGATTTGATACCGGCTAGCAACCCGGACAAGAGTGACAATACAAGTACTCCCTCTGTTTGCCTGTCCACTAACATAGACTTGGGCACTCAAAATACTACCAGAGTCCCTGAAATCCCTACCCCAGTAATTGATATGGCGGAATCTCTGTCTCCACCACTGAATGTAGTACGAAACATCCCGGAAAATGACGGCGAGGCGCAAGCTTTGATCTCCATAGGAAACTCCATAGGAAACTCAAATAACTCAGCAGAGGGAGACAAAGAAGAAGGAGATAGCGATAAGAGGTCCACTAAAACTGACTCCGCATTGGAAGCTCTGGTAGCCTCAATAGCCTCAATGAGAGAAGAGAGGCAAATCAGAATGATATACGGACATCCTGTGAAGTTTTGGAGAGGAAGGTGGACGGGCTGGGG
Source organism: Lissotriton helveticus (assembly GCF_964261635.1). Taxonomy (NCBI): domain Eukaryota; kingdom Metazoa; phylum Chordata; class Amphibia; order Caudata; family Salamandridae; genus Lissotriton; species Lissotriton helveticus. Next base: position 1,841,849,721 of record NC_136059.1, on the reverse strand, counting down.
GAAAGAACAGAAGTATTGGAGAGCTCGGTCGGAGCAATGAAAGCCAATCTAGAGGCAGCTGAGTCAAAAATCCAAAGCTTACGGAAGGAAGGGGATGCTATGAAAGAAAGAGTGGAATCTTTAGAGAACTATTCACGTCAAAATAACTTGCGTCTTCTGAAGATACCGGAGGGAAAGGAAGGCGGAGACCTTCAGAGCTACACAATAAAACTACTGAAGGAATCCCTAAACCTCGAGGAGTCAGCAGAGGAGCTAGATAAAGATATACAGAGAATTCATCGTGACCCCTTTCGATTAAACCCCGGTAGAACTAAACCTAGAAAAATGTTGATAAATTTCTTGACGTATGCCTTGAAAGAGAAAATCCTTAATGTTGCGCTTAAACTAAAATCTACAAAAGGTCCTGATTTCCCCTTTGAAATTTGCTCTGATCTCTCCAAGACCACGCTGGATAGGCAGTGGGAGCTGGGCCAGAGGATGTACAAATTCAGAGCGGCTGGTGCAACAGTTCAGATGAGGGGGGGGTGGAGGGGGGGTGGGAGGAGGGGGAGCACTAAAATTCAAAAAAATCCTCAGAAGTCAGGCCCCTTAACACAAGTTCTTTCATTAAATAGACCAAATTGCCATTATTGGGACAATAACACAACAGTGAGTGCCAGGGAAGTGCAAACCGGGGTGGATGTTGAAAGATGACCTCTGTCCAGTTCTTATCTTGGAATGTCAATGGTCTGCGCGTGCGAGGGAGAAGAGAACGTATTTTACAATACTTACGAGACTCCCCAGCACAGATCATTGTCATCCAAGAATCACATCTTCTAAAAAGTGAGGCTAACATAATACTAAAAAAGCAGAGATGGATAGACAAATTCATCAGTACTGACCACAACGCCAACATAAGAGGAATTCTCCTAATTTGCAAAAAATCAGCAAAGGTTCAGATTCTTCATTACAATGAAGACCATAGTGGAAGATGGCTTTTAGTCAAGTTGTCTATCAACGGTTGGGCGTGTAACCTAGTTGGATATTATGGTCCCAACATAGATGACCCGTCCTTTTTAGAAACAATCAGGAATAACTTAACGACTACTTCGGATCCAATAATATGGACAGGGGACTTCAATGTTATACTAAATCCAAAACTAGACAAATCCACACAGCGGATACAGAGGCCATGCTCCTTCTAAATCTAGACAGTCTCTTAAGGGGATAATGGAACAAATAAGAATTGCATAGCCAAAATTGGGCGCAGGTGATTAAAGATACTACTGGTGGCCTAACACCTGCAATAGCGATAAATAACGGATTGAGGCAAGGCTGTGTCCTGGCTCCGCTCCTTTTTGCAATATTCCCAGCAGATTTGCCCCTTATTTTAGGGTCTGCCAGAGGCACATGCCCAAAGGAAAATGGAAGGCATTTGTCCTGTTTGTATGCTGACGATTTAGTCATACTGGACCAAACCGAGGTGGGTTTACAAAGGAAGCTGAATAAATTCAGTGAATATTGAACGGCAAAATGACTTACAGTAAACATGGACAAAACAAAAATATTGTGTTTTGGGAAGAGAAATCGGAAGTTAAATTGGTACCTGGGTCAAACAAAACTAGACATTGTAAATGAATATAAATACCTCGGGATATGGTTTACAAATTCTTTGAAGTTGGGTATGCACCTAGAGGCTCAGAAAGTAAAAGCACACGTGGCGGTATGTGGGCTGAAAAGATTTAATCATAGCTATGGTGATATGTCCCATAAACCTCTATTGACGGCCTATAAAGCAATGATCCCTCCACAACTCCAATATGGTTCAGAAATTGTATGTATTGATGGTAAAAGTTCCTGGGATAGAGATGAAGGGAAATGCTTAAAATCTTTACTCTCCCCCCCTAGCTCGGCAATGATCCAGGCAATTAGACTGGAACTCGACCTGACTGCATGGAACATTCAGGTGCAACTAAATTTACTTAGGCTTTAGAACCGTTTAGGTCTTGGGGAGGTCACAAAGGTGTCTCAGTGGTGCATGAAAGAGATTCAATCAAGTGAGCGAAAGTGGGCTAAAGCCACAAGATGCAATCTTAAGACCATTTGTGATCACCTGAATGTGGAAATAGATCCCAAGACATTGCAAATCGCTGTAACAACAGGGGGGGACTTATCCGCTTGCTGCTACAATCGAACCTGCTCCCAGATGCCCACTTACCTCGGGGAAAAGTACTCGGCTGCCACAAGCTCTGCCCGCCAAGCCCGTACTGTCGCACACGGTCTCCTCCCGCTGCCGCAGCTCTACAACACCCGAGCGTGGCCGCAGTGGGGGGGAGACCGAGGGTCTACCACACCTAGAAGCCTTTGCAGCCGGAAGCCGCGAACACCCGCGCCAGGAGGCGCATACATTTCCGGGCAGCCCCCGCGTTGCGGGATCCCGCGCGGGTCGCGCCGAGCTAAGCCTGGGCAAAGGGCGGGCGGTCCGGGGCTGAACGGGGCTGAACGGGGCTGAACGGGGCTGGGCCACCCCCTTAAGGTTTGGTCTCCACGGGGTTTAGGTTTTGGTAATTCTACCACTATTGTTGCTTGTTGTTTGTTATTTGTATGACCAGCAGTTGGCCAGTTCCATCCACCAGCGGGATTCCCTATGCCAATGACAACACGTTCCGGTAAAATCATGAAGGGGGGACTGCATAAGTGGCTCCATGGACCAGTTCATTACTCATGCATTTTCGGTCCTTGAGAAGGAGATTGCCCTTATGGAACGTCGTGTTTCTCGAGAACTTCTTGAACACAGACGCTCATCCTTGGGGCACTTGGCATTAGTTTCCTCCCAAGAACATTTCGCTGTGCCTTCAGATTCTGTTACTTCTGGTTCTGACTGTCCTAGGGTAAATGCTATAAGGGCTAGTATTGATAGGCTCTCTACAATAGACCCGTTTGGGCACGCAGGCCTGAATCGTTGCCTGCTGAGCCACCAGTGTTTTCTGCTCCCTTCTGCATCGCTGTTCCCCAAGAGGGCTCCCTTCCCCACTCGGTGGCAGCAGCTGCTAAAGCAGTTGGAGTGGCCCCCTCTAAGAGGAAACGCATTACAAGTCCTCGCAAGGGTAGCCATCTTAAACCCCCTAAGAAGCTGAGATTAAATTGCAACAAGGGGTGTGCGAAATTTAAGGGGCCGGGGCTGGGGGTGAGACAGTCTACATCAGGCCCCCAAGGGCTTTCGGTAGGGCCGTCGTCTAGCATCCCATGTAAGCAGACGAATGCTAAATATCAACCTACTCTTACTGCAGGTACCTCACTTGAGGTTCCCTCTATTGCACAGATTGAGCAACTAATGAAATCGCTGATTCTCCCGGTTCTTGAGAGAGTGAAGGGATTGTCAGAGCGGCTTGACAGTTTTGAGCAGGCCACTCTTGACAACTTTTTCTCTCTCAAGTCCCTAATTAAACTCCACTCCAAAATCAGGGAGGATGGGTTTACGGGGAATACTTTCCATCAGGCAACACCCATAGATGATAATGCTGCTATTAATACATCAGGGGAGGACCGCGGGATGACAGTGGGGAATGCATCTACCTCTTCCATAGTGGGTTCTCAGGGGGAACAAGTGAGTGCAGGCTCTGTTGATTTGGGTGCTTCTTCTGCTCTACCTAAAGTCCAAACGAGCTGCAAAAACAAGGCAAATCGGGTTAAAGGGTCTTCAGGACCCGCCGTTAGTCGTTCTTCTCAAAGCAAGAGTTCTAACACCAGCAAGGGAGGTAATGGGGCCAGGACTGGTAATTCAATTCCCCCCTCAAATCTTCAGAAAGTGGAGGATATGGGAGTAACCACTACCCCCCATGTTAACTTACCCCCCGACTGCCAGCCCTTTGTAGCTATACTACGTTTTGGCTCAGGGAAAACAGACCTTTGCCCAGTTCATTTGATGGCCAGGTTCTCCATGTGAGACGGGTTAGCTGGGTTGGCACTAGGCCTAAGGATCTAAGGGGAGATTGTATTCTGGTTAACCTTAAAGACGTCAGGGTAGCTAGGTTTATTTGTAACCAATACTTCAGCGAGGGTAGCTTAGGCATTAATATTCGCGACCTTAGCTACTTTAATCCCCACCCACCAAACTCATGGCTTGCCAGTCCTCCGACTTGGGGGGTAGGGACAACAGGCATTTCCATCATGATTTCCCTCCCCCAAGATCGTTTAGACAGAATACAGGCCTAAGCCCCTACTGGCCGGGGTGGGACTGCTGACTTGACGATCAACAACCCGCCAAGACACTTCCTGTTGTTGCTGTCAGTTTTGGGAATTGTAATACGACCATGTTTGAGGATGTACCTGGGACCACCCTCCCACTCGAACTTTTTACTCCTCCTTCGCCTGGCGTCCCGCATGGGGTTACTCCTGGCTGCTCTCTTTCCGTTAATCACTGCGCACTGGTGGTGTCGGAGGGCCTACCAATGGATCCCTGTGCCGGCCCTAGCACGCCTTAACTGCGACCTCTTGGAGGGCGAGTTTTAATGAATAGTGACCTGAGGATTGTTAGCTGGAATATTGCGGGCCTCTCCAGAAATTTAGACCTCCTAGACTGGAACAGCTTTATTGAGTCTTTTGGGATATGCATTTTCCAAGAGACCTGGTGTCCGGAGCCTTGCCATAAAGTCGTTTATATAACTCACTTTCTTCCAGCTATCGCTTCCCCTCAGGGAGAGGTCGCACTTCTGGGGGTCTGCTCATTTGGATAAGTATTTCTTTGGGCTTACAGATCAGGAATAGAGAATCTAAGTCCCCTGACTTGCTAAGATTATCAGTTAGAGGGCCACTTAGAGGGCGGTCTCTGGAGATCTTTAATATCTATGTTAGTGGCACCAAAGGGTGCTCGCCATCCCCAACCCTATCGGGGCTTGAAGATGAACTTAGTCAGTGCAGCTCGGATATGTATGTCATGCTCGCCGGGGACTTTAATTGTACCTTTGACTTGAGCCCCTAGCGGCAGATGACATTCTGGGTACCTCAGATGAGGACACAAGGAGGGGTATTCCCCCCCTATCAATAGCACCAATCAAGAAGTGGTCCCAACGGGCTATGCAGCTTAATGCCCTAACATTGGAGTTTGGTCTGAGGGCGGTGAATGGAAGAACTCCTTCGGACCTTTGTGGAGCCCACACGTTCAACAGAGTAGATCACACATCTAGGATAGACTACATCTTGTTGGACTTTAAGCTCTGGGCCCAATTGCGGAATATGGCAGTACTTCCTTCCACGGACAGTGACCATAACCCACACTCTCTGTCTCTGTACCCTATGTGGCTAGTATGCAAAGGCCCTCAGGAAACATCTGTCCTGCGGACAACTGGTGAAGTTTGTCCCTCGAACTGTGGCAGGCGCCTAAACTGGCAGAAGGTTGCCCTGGATGAGGGGAAGGTTCTGGAAATAGGATTAATCTTGGCTAAGGCTTTGAGCAGGCTGGAAAATACCAGCTTGGAACATCCTGAGGTATCCTCTCTCTTCAGTGATTCCACCAAAGCCCTGGGTGAGTTATTTTTAATACACAGCCGGGGCCCTCCCATTAGTGAACGTCGGCGACCCAAGGGCGATGCGGGTTGGTATTCCACGAATTGTCGGAGGGCGAAAAGGGACCTTATTAAAGCAGTTAAAAGTAAGGGTTGTGAGCAGATTTGTGCTGCCAGGAAGGAGTATAGGCACGCCATTAGCGTAGCCAAGAAAAAGTGGGATAATCAGTTTTGGTGCGACTTGAAAGAGGCTAGTGCTAGGAGGGATTCTAGGGGCTTTTGGGACTTAGTTAGGACCAGGAATAGGCCAGTTGAGTCCTTGATAACATGCAATATAGCTGAGGTGACATGGTTTGATCACTTCTCCCTCCTTTATACTTCCACCCAGGATGACAGGATGGGGCTGTTTGATTTTCCATCTTTGGGCTCCCCTGGGTTGAGTGAGGACCTATCTTTTACAGCCAAGGAAGTGGAGAATGTGATCAAATCCCTTGTTCCCCACAAAGCAGCAGGCCCTGATGGGTTACCGGGGGACTTGTTACGCCTCACTTTGACTGAATGGGGGAAACTTATTTCGTCACTGCTTAACGCATCCTTTTTTGGTGCCGCTCTCCCAGACTCCTGGATGGGAGCTGAGGTCTTTCCGATCTTCAAAAAGGGGGCTTGGGACGACCCAGCAAATTACCGTCCCATAAGCCTAATTGACTCCTCACAGAAGGTGGCAGGAAAGGTGGTCCTTGGGAGAGTGCTCCAGTGGGCAGAGGATAATAAAATACTTTCTGATTTTCAGGCAGGATTTAGGTCAGGCACGGGACCATTGAGCAGACTTTTAGACTACTGCTTCTATATTGGAAGGTGGTTGTACTAGGCAAAGGCAGAATGTATCTTGCTTTTATTGATTTACGGACTGCTTTTGACCTAGTGCCCGAGGTTGCCTGTGGAAGGTATTGTCTGATCTGGGAATGCCCGCATTTTTACTATCCTTATTGATGAAGCTCCACTCAGAGAACTTTGCGCAGGTGAGGTGGGGTAAGCAGGGTCAAAAGACTGCTAGAATCCCTGTGAACAGGGGCGTCCGCCGGGGGTGTGTTCTCGCCCCCACTCTGTTCTCATTGTATGTGAACGGAGTGGTGGAGCATCTTCTGAAAAATCCTTCTGATTCACCATCCCTGGCGGGCAGGAGAATACCCACTTTACTATTTGCCGATGATACCCTTTTTATCTCAAAATTCCCGGTGGGTTTACAGCACCTACTTAACAGTTTCCAATCCTTTTGTGTGAACAGGGGGTTAAAAATTAACACAGAAAAAACCAAATATCTGGTTCTGAACCCCCTGAAAAAGCTTGGACAGGCGCCTGTATTAAACATGGGGCCCTTGGAAAGAGTTAAGGAGTTTGACTATTTAGGCATCCGTCTCAGTGATACCATGCGTTGGAATTCTCATCTCCAAAAGATGTTATTGAGTCATAAAAGGGTCGTGGGGGCCCTCCTTAAAGAACAGCGGTCATCCACCTTCAAACCCATCGCCCCTGTGTTGGATATTTATATGGCGAGAGGCGTTAGTGCGGCTCTCTATGGGGCAGAGCTTTGGGGTTCCCTGAATGTTGATCAGCTATCCTGCTCAGAGAATAAATTTCTGAAGAACCTGATGGTCCTCCCACAGAGCACCACCACATTGCCCCTGCTTTTGGATATGGGTTGCCGCCCAATTAAAGATCAGGCAAAATTGCGCCCCCTTCTTCTCTGGGCCCGCCTGGTCCCTGAACTTTCCAGTTACGCGGAAGGGCTGAAGGAGGTTCTATTGTTGTCTGGTTGGTCAAAAATAAGGTGGCTGAGGGACGTGAAATACCTGCTTGGGGAGTTGGGACTCGGGCAGGCATGGCAGACGAGAACTGCTCCCCCTAGGTCTGTCCTGAAGAGAGTCTATTGGAATTGGGTAGCGGATAGGAGAAAAACCGACCCCAACCTTTGCAGATCCTCCAACAAATTTATTTTGGTGAAGGACGTGGCCCTCCGAGAACCCTATCTCGACATAATTTTAAAACCTAGAGATAGGGCCTTGTATTTTAAATTTAGAATAGGAGTTCTTCCAGTGGGGGAACTGACTGCTTGTTGGAAAATCCCGGCCCAAACCACTCCTTTCTGGTCCTTTTGTACACTTAGGATTGAGTCGGAGCCCCACCTTCTATTTAAATGTCCTGCCTATAAAGCTCCCCGATCTAGGTGGCTGAAACCCCTGTTCAGGGAGCTGGGTACCAGAAATTACATTGTGGCTTTGCGAATCTTGAAGTCCGATACCCGGCCCTTGTTTGTATGTGGCATGGCAAAACTTTTAGGTTGGGCATGGGTGATCAGGTCAAAAAGGCTCAATGAAATTGTTTAATTTTGGTCATTATGTTAGACCGTTTTAGGTAATTTATTGTTGCCATTCGATTTGCATAAAGTTATGACTGTATTTATGTGTTTGGCTTTTTATCTCTTTTATCCTCCTGTATGTATTGCTTTTAAAGATATGCTTTTATCGAAATAAAGCCTATTTGACTTGACTTGACTTGAACAAAGAGTGCACTTAGAATGCAGGGTAAAGAATTGTCAAGAGCAGTTGACAGAAAGTATTTGAGTATGAAAGACTCTGTAAAATTTATGAGTAACAGCTGGGAGAAAGACCTAAGCTATCCCTACCTAGATACATTACCGAATTGTTGGTTAAGAATGGATGTACTAAGGATTAGAATTGGTATCAATCCGGCCGTAATGAATAGTGCAATAAAATCTGGCCTAATTCAACAAGATGGCGAATGCATGTGTAATCTAGGGATGAAATGTAGTATTTTACATATTTTATTGGACTGTCGGAAATTGTTATATTTACGTCAATTAATACTTTGTCCATGTTTTTTAAAGTATGATGTGAGGGCGCGTTCACAAGCATGTGAGCTTCTCGCTGATATGGACCATTTAGATATCACGATAGCCATTGGGAAATTTATGCAGGGTGTCTATAGGTTCCCTGGTCCAATAGAGGCCTAAGAGAAGCAAGGCGCCTTGTAATTTTAAATTAAATCAGTGGAATTTGGCAGAAATGTAGTTTTAAGGTTATTAATGTTCTTATTGCTTAAGACAATGACTTTGTAATATGTAGACTTTTCTTTAAATGTAATGTATGTGCTGTGGTTTAAAGACCAGATGGTTTAAATAAACTTAATCTTTTGACTTTTTTGACTTGATTAATTCTTTGGGTTGGTGTATTAGTAGTATCTTGTGAGTGGGCATATTCCCTTTGTAACACCTTATTTTCTTTCTGTAACTCTTGAATCATTTAGGTAAACAGGATAAGGCATTACCATGTGGATTCATACCGTTGAGATGTGACTGAAATACATGGGATGGTCTTATTTTCCCTAAATGAATCAAATTAAACACCAGACTTCCGTTAGTTGACCTTGCTCAAATGCTTGGCTCCATCACTCCCCTCTCGCATGAAAATCTGCCAGAAATTAGTAAAAGTAACTGTCCTGTGAGTGAAGGGGAATGTTTAATGGGATTTTATGGTAGAGAAAGACAGCCAAATCCTTGTGGTTGATATTTCTTGGCAAACATCGTCTAAGGGAAAGTCTACAAAGAAAAAAGGAGCACATCTTTAAGAAGATTTCACTTCACTAACTTCAGAAAATGACTCAATTTAATGGCCTGAACAACTACACTCTCTACTTCCACATATAGCTGTATCCCTCTCACTGATAGTTATGAAGTCACTCCTATATTGATAGTTCTCTATCATATATAATTAATTGAGTAAGTAATCACTTTTATTATTATATCCTTTAAGAATACAAAATTTATAAGGTAATTATGATGATTTTTTTTATTGCGGTCTGGCTCTAATTTCTGTACGATACTGACTGAATGTGTATATATTAACTTAGGACTAACTTGATTCGAAATATTATTGGAACAAATCGCAGGCTGGCTTGATTTATTAGAAATACACACTAGCATATCCACAAATTTTCTCCATAACTAAGCAGAAAGGTTCTAAAAAGAAAATAAACATTAGTACAGCTCTACATCCGTATTCAGACAATAAAGTATAGTTATGTCTTTGTAGACACTCACAGCAAATCACAAAGGGCCAGGCTAGAGCACACTGTGAAGAGTAACCCCCAAACCATTGGCAAGCATCACAGCATCTAACTCAGAGAATAATACATCTCTCGTAACAGAGGTTATGAGCTGAGAGTCATCAGTACCATCGCTCTGACTAGTGATAGAAGCTTGTACCTTTTTCCAATTATAGATGAGACACACATTGAGCCATAAAACAAGCAAGCAGATTCGAGCACTGATCAGTGAAAAATCCACTTACTAGGTTGAAGACTTCTGTTAAGAACACAGTCTTTACCTGCCTGAATTCCTAAATATACTTGCCGAATTGAAAGACAGACCAATTTGATCACCCTGGAAGTGAAAATGCACACAGGGGCATAGCGCACTGTGAGCCAGGCACTCAAGAGCTTGTTCCCAAACTCGCCACTAGAGCGCTGTCCTCAACTACAGGATCTGTGGTATGGTATGCGATGGGACTTTGAGTGCTGATCAGATATTTGCGTCTGACTAGAAAGGATCTTGATGCCATATATTTTAATCTATGGTCATAAAATACCTGTGCAATTTTTAAGAGCCGACCTATATACTGATAGGTTGGTTCTAAAAAATCTGAATCTCAATGGGTCAGATTTATTAATGGAGTATTAATGGAGTATGTCTCAAATTCTGACTCACTATGAAAATGTTGCCATCACAGGGATGGTAGCCCACTGGGGTCAGCACACCACTGCATTCATGATTTCTTTTAAACACTGCAATATTTTTTTTTAATGTAGCTAGGAAAATGGTATGTGTTTAAAGAGTTGATCATATCACAAACTTTTTATGACTAAACAGTGGTCCCATAGACCACAGTCTATCATTGATTTTTTGTTTGAAACATTCACTAAGTGGAAGGAGTCTCGTGGGTATTGCTTCAATTTGCGAATGTGATACCAATACCTTGGTGTAGTCAGTAAAATATAATGTTTGCAACCACATTTTGGTTGCAGCATATTAATGCATATCATAAGGAATCAGTATTTAAAAGGGCAGCCCTTAAATACTCCCCTTCCAAATACCGATTCAGTGTGGTTTCCTAAACTAATTTCACAATTCTTTAAACCTTTTCGAAATCATTAAATGGACCTACACATTTAAAAAGGGGTTTTAGCATTAGCAAACCCTCTGACTACCCAAATCAGAGGGTTTACAAATGTTAAAACCCTTTTTTATCTGCCCTTTAGTTACACGTGTGTGTGTGTGTTGATTTGCTTACCAGGGGTTGCCTGTTGCTCAAAGTCAGCTGTGTCCTAATCTTTAAGTCTGCTTATTAATTCTGGCTCTATGGCAGTAGCCAGCTGTTCTGCCATTGCAGTGAGATCTTCAGTGGTGTCTAACACCTCACCTGTTCTCTCCTGCCTTCCTGTTTTTGGCCATCCTTATTTTGGTGATGTGCTTCATTGTTTATTTATATCATCAACAGCCATAGTCATTCTAGTTGGTGTTATTATCATCAATTTTTTCTCAGAATGTTGTCCCTCAGCGCATTTTTTGAATGGTTAATATGTGATTGCGTCATCAATTTGTCTTGCTGTCTACTGATTCACTGAAGAAAAACGCCACCTCCATAACTCTAAAGTTCATCATCCTCCACTTGTTTTCCCTGGTTTGGGTTTCCTGGTCTCATTATTTTTCTGTAAGCCCTGTGTAAATGTTTTAGCAATGTTGATGGTCCTGGTGTCATCCCTGGTGTTCTCCAAATCTACAAGCAGTTTCTTGCATTTTTGTGGACATTCTGGTGCACAGTTGGTGTACACAGTGCTAGTTATTATTTGTGTGATATAAATTGTGAGCAGATTTTTTGGCATGAGCACAAGGCATTTCATCCTCACCATTGAAACATAATACATGTTATGTTATGTTATGTTATGTTATGTTAATTGGGTTCTTCTATAGCGCAACGGCTACTCGCAATGGAGTGTCCCGGCGCTTTGGCGAAGAGGACCTTTATTGGAAAGGAAACATAACTGAGGTTAAAAGACTTCACAATTCATAAGTAAAAAGCCAGGTTTTTAATGCCTTCCTGAAGGACATCAGGCTGGGGGCTTGCCTAAGGGCAAGAGGCAATCTATTCCACGCGAGTGGGGCCAGGTAGTGAAAAGAGCGCCCCCCTTGTCTAGTTCGTTTGATGGAGGGAACGGACATTAGAAACAAGGAGGCAGAACGAAGAGCTCTGCTCGGTTTATACAAAACAAGACGCTTTTTAATGTACCCGGGGCCTGAGTCATGAAGAGCCTTGTAAGTTAACGTCAAGCTCTTAAACAACACCCTTTTGGCAATGGGGAGCCAGTGCAATTCCCTCAGCAAGTTAGAGGCACTAGCTCTTCTAGGGAGACCATAGATAGCCCGAGCAGATGAGTTTTGCACAACCTGAAGTCTCCTTACTAGGTATTTGGGGAGACCCAGATAAAGGACGTTAACATAATCCATACGTGACCCTACCAATGCTTGGACGATAACCCTGCGATGGTTCACGGAAATCAAAGGGAGGAATTTCCTAAGCATCCTCAGGATGCCAAAGCATTTCCCAGCAAGACAGGCTATTTGGGGTCCAAAAGTCAACTCGTTGTCGACAATAATGCCCAGATTTTTAGCCTTGGTGCTAGCATTGGCAGGGGGAAACAGATCCTGAGGCCACCAACTTTTCCAATTTGGTTCAGAGACACACCCGAAAAAAAGCAGCTCCGATTTGTCGGAGTTGCATTTCAGGCCGTGTCTCTTGAACCAATCAAAGACTGCTTCTAAGCAGCCTCTGATACGGGTCCCATCAAACAACTCGTTCTTGTTCTGAGTGAACAAGAGCTGGGTGTCATCAGCGTAAGACACGATCTGAGCGCCAAACGACTCCGCAACCTCTGCAAGGGGGGCCATAAAGATGTTGAAAAGCAGGGGACTAAGAATAGACCCCTGAGGGACCCCCACTTCCAGGGCTGACATAGCTGCGGAGTGAGGTGGCGCCCAGATCGTTTGCCGACGGCTGGCTAGAAATGACTTAAGCCAGTTCCACACCGTCCCCCTAAGACCACACTCCCAGAGTCGAATTAGGAGGGTATCATGGGGGACGGTGTCAAACGCCGCCGACAGGTCTAACATAACCAACATGGCCTTGCCACCCGAGTCTAAGACCTCTCTAATGGCGGTGGTGACTTCCAGCAATGCGGTCTCTGTGCTGTAATTCGCACGAAACCCAGATTGCGTACTGTGCAACAAGTTGTTATTCTCGATAAAATCCGAGATAGATCGGTGCACATGTTTTTCCGCCACCTTCGCCAGAGCGGGGAGGAGAGAGATAGGCCTATAGTTGGCGTGTATGATGGGATCAAGATTTGGTTTTTTAATTAATGGAAGAATAAGAGCACTCTTCCAGGCCTGTGGGACAATGCCAGACGATAGTGAGGAGTTCAAAATGGAGTTTATAGGTCCATTTAGCACAAAGGCTATTTTATTAAGACAGGAGATCGGGCAAGGATCTAAAGGGGAGCCCGATTTCAAGCCTGTCAGATAGTCTAATGAAACGGCAGGGCTTAACGGCGGAAATTCCCCAAGAATGGGGTTAGCAGAAAAAAGAGCATCGGGGACAACAACCCGAGGCTGTTTAGAGTAAATGGCAAGGTCAGCTTGGATACTAGTTATTTTGTCAACAAAATAATGTGCAAGTTCATCAAGCCAAGGCTTAGAATGGCTCTGAACAGGAATGGCCAAGGATGGCGAAGTAAAGTCTCTAACAATTTTAAAAATTTCCTTACACGAATTGTCCGAATCATCTATCCGACGTTCGAGATAAGCTTTTTTTTCACTCCAAATCAATTTATGATAGGATCTTGTCAAATCTTTAAGTTTTACTCTCTCATAAGGGTGATAGTCTTTTCTCCAAATTCTTTCTGCTCTCTTACAGTGTTGGCGAGCTTCTTTAAGCTTAGATGAAAACCAGGGAGCAGAAGCACGTTTGTTTCTAGATTCAACGGCTTTCTCGGGCACGAGATCCGCCAGTGTGGTTGTGAGCCATTCCGTGTAAATGGATAGGTCAGTTTCCACATTACCGGACAAAGTGCAAGGTGAGCGTACCAAAGCCTGAAGTAACGTTTCACTAGATAACAGATGGAAAGGCCTAAACATACGTTTAGCCGGAGTCACAGAATTCAATCTGGCAGGAGAGATACTAGAAAGACTAAAAGTAATTAAGAAATGATCCGACCATAATACGGGTTGGGGGGCAAATACATTAATCATAACCGTGGAGAAAACTTGGTCCAAAATATGGCCCTTATTATGTGTGGAATCGTGTACAAATGGAGTAAATCCTAAAGTTGCAGTAACCTCCATCAATTTTATTGTATCGGGATTCGCGACCTCGTCCATGTGTATGTTCAAATCGCCTAACAGTAGACAATGTTTAGATTTGAGACATGGCACCGATAACGCAACCTGTAACTCGTCCACAAAAGAGCCTAAAGGACCAGGAGCACGATATACCAGAATACCAGTACAAGCATACTGAGGAGACAAATGAAGAGTAAAGCCAAGTGCCTCCGTGTTCTGAATATTATCTACTGGGAAGGTAGTGCAGCGCAATTGGTTGTTAACAATAATAGCTACCCCACCCCCACGCCCAGATGTTCTGTCTCTCCTAATAATAGAGTAGTTCGGTGGAATGGCGTTCGCTAGGTCTGGTGCAGAGGAGTCACTCAGCCATGTCTCGGTGAGAAAAAGGCAAGATATATCAGAGTTCTCGAGTAAATTCCATATATCTAGAGCATGGCAACCAAGAGAACGAGTGTTAAGAAGTAAACAAGTAAGAGTGGTCTCTGGATAAGGGTGACTCGGTCTGTTATATAAAGGGGCTCGCCAGCCACAGACCTGGCAACCTTTTCTTAATGCCCGATGGGCCGGAAAAACAGAATGGCATCGCCCAATCGGCGGGCGAAGATCGGAAAGGGTCTCGGACGAGTAGGAATAACACATTAAAACAACTAAAAATACAACGATAACTGTAAAATAACCAAGTCTGCCAGCCGTCCTGCCCCGTCTGCAGCCGGAACGCTGACGGGCGCAGACGGGCAGGACTCTGGCACGACTCAGGCGCAGGGAGGGCGCCACCTTGCGCGTCACCACTGCGCGTTGATAAAAGTGAAGCTTTAAGTAGGCCGGCGGAAGTAATGAAGACCAGTCGCCACGACCCGCACCAATATGGCGGCGTCTGGCTTCACTGGTTGCACCAGTATGGCGCTCCCTCACCACCCCAGAACCGGACCCGCCAAACAGCGGTGGAAGGGTAAGTTTTAACGTGCAAGTGAGGGGCAAATAAGCGCTAAGGCACACAAAAAATAATTATACTAAAAACCAATTTTTAAAGTAGAAATTTCCTAATAAGAAAATGCACGCTGTGCAAGCAGTTTAAAACACCGCGTTAGCGCCGAATCGCGCAGTCCTTAAGCGCAGAGTATACCGCCTAACCTTTCAGGCACCTATTGCCAGGGAAGGATCGTCGGGCAAGTTCCGCCTTAAGTAGGCCGGCGGAAGTAATGAAGACCAGTCGCCACGACCCGCACCAATATGGCGGCGTCTGGCTTCACTGGTTGCACCAGTATGGCGCTCCCTCACCACCCCAGAACCGGACCCGCCAAACAGCGGTGGAAGGGTAAGTTTTAACGTGCAAGTGAGGGGCAAATAAGCGCTAAGGCACACAAAAAATAATTATACTAAAAACCAATTTTTAAAGTAGAAATTTCCTAATAAGAAAATGCACGCTGTGCAAGCAGTTTAAAACACCGCGTTAGCGCCGAATCGCGCAGTCCTTAAGCGCAGAGTATACCGCCTAACCTTTCAGGCACCTATTGCCAGGGAAGGATCGTCGGGCAAGTTCCGCCTTAAGTAGGCCGGCGGAAGTAATGAAGACCAGTCGCCACGACTCGCACCAATATGGCGGCGTCTGGCTTCACTGGTTGCACCAGTATGGCGCTCCCTCACCACCCCAGAACCGGACCCGCCAAACAGCGGTGGAAGGGTAAGTTTTAACGTGCAAGTGAGGGGCAAATAAGCGCTAAGGCACACAAAAAATAATTATACTAAAAACCAATTTTTAAAGTAGAAATTTCCTAATAAGAAAATGCACGCTGTGCAAGCAGTTTAAAACACCGCGTTAGCGCCGAATCGCGCAGTCCTTAAGCGCAGAGTATACCGCCTAACCTTTCAGGCACCTATTGCCAGGGAAGGATCGTCGGGCAAGTTCCGCCTTAAGTAGGCCGGCGGAAGTAATGAAGACCAGTCGCCACGACCCGCACCAATATGGCGGCGTCTGGCTTCACTGGTTGCACCAGTATGGCGCTCCCTCACCACCCCAGAACCGGACCCGCCAAACAGCGGTGGAAGGGTAAGTTTTAACGTGCAAGTGAGGGGCAAATAAGCGCTAAGGCACACAAAAAATAATTATACTAAAAACCAATTTTTAAAGTAGAAATTTCCTAATAAGAAAATGCACGCTGTGCAAGCAGTTTAAAACACCGCGTTAGCGCCGAATCGCGCAGTCCTTAAGCGCAGAGTATACCGCCTAACCTTTCAGGCACCTATTGCCAGGGAAGGATCGTCGGGCAAGTTCCGCCTTAAGTAGGCCGGCGGAAGTAATGAAGACCAGTCGCCACGACCCGCACCAATATGGCGGCGTCTGGCTTCACTGGTTGCACCAGTATGGCGCTCCCTCACCACCCCAGAACCGGACCCGCCAAACAGCGGTGGAAGGGTAAGTTTTAACGTGCAAGTGAGGGGCAAATAAGCGCTAAGGCACACAAAAAATAATTATACTAAAAACCAATTTTTAAAGTAGAAATTTCCTAATAAGAAAATGCACGCTGTGCAAGCAGTTTAAAACACCGCATTAGCGCCGAATCGCGCAGTCCTTAAGCGCAGAGTATACCGCCTAACCTTTCAGGCACCTATTGCCAGGGAAGGATCGTCGGGCAAGTTCCGCCTTAAGTAGGCCGGCGGAAGTAATGAAGACCAGTCGCCACGACCCGCACCAATATGGCGGCGTCTGGCTTCACTGGTTGCACCAGTATGGCGCTCCCTCACCACCCCAGAACCGGACCCGCCAAACAGCGGTGGAAGGGTAAGTTTTAACGTGCAAGTGAGGGGCAAATAAGCGCTAAGGCACACAAAAAATAATTATACTAAAAACCAATTTTTAAAGTAGAAATTTCCTAATAAGAAAATGCACGCTGTGCAAGCAGTTTAAAACACCGCGTTAGCGCCGAATCGCGCAGTCCTTAAGCGCAGAGTATACCGCCTAACCTTTCAGGCACCTATTGCCAGGGGCCATTTGGCACTGTGCAAATAAATGTCACTTAGAGCAACACAGTTATTTTTCAGGTATCATTTGAAAGTATGCTTCAAATCCACAAATAAGTTATGGGGCATCACTCTCTATTGTGTGTCTGCGTATAACTGATTTAAGGAATGATATAATTCAGGTGAAAACCTGAAAGGTTTTTTGGATTGATAATTTGTTTAATTCAGAACTGGAGTTTGGTTCTATAATGGATCAAAACAAGATGTGTGCCCCCCCACACTCTGCTCAAAATTTAGCTTGTCATTATTTGACAGGCTGTTACTAAACTTAAAATATGCTTATCTCTAGATTGTTTGTAAAACAAACAATGGTGCTTTCTACATATCAGGCAATGCTCTAATGGAGATAGGATGTCACGTTTCTCCGATTGTACTGCACAGATGAACTTTATTGTAATATTTTTGACATTAGCCATATCCAATCAACACCATGGTATCCAATTCTATGGGTTCCTAACATCTATAGGGTATATATTTCAATGGCCCTCAGTTATGTAGGGTAATTTCTGGCTATTTAGAAAAATGACTAGTTGGGAATATGTAGCAGGTGGCCATAATCTTAAATATGCAAGTTTTCTATGTAAAAGGCACACATACAATACATATTAGCTGATTACTTAAGGAATAAACAAATAGCTTTAGTTCCAAGCAAGAATCTGGACCAAGGAAAGTGATGAAAAACACCATCTGCCTACTCTAATAATATATGTACATGTAAATGGATTACTAATTACTATCCCTCGTGGCAAAAGTGGATACATAATTCAAAACCAATATGTGCCATTTGAGTTTATTTGTTAAGGCAACCAATTATTGGGTATATTTACAAAGATATCACACAGCAAGTCATCTTGCTGCGATGCATGATAGAAAAGGGCAAGAATGTGCCATACATAACAATGTACCTGTCATTTCCCAGCACTGGTGCACAATGGGCTGCCTAGTGTCAATTCAGGTTCCCTTTCACCATGGTGCATGGGTGTCTGTGTTGTAAGCATGATTGTTTTTGTGCAGAAAGTGACACCTTCCTGAACAAAAAAAAATCCCCTGAGGCATTTTCATTCCTCCTTTCAAGTGTGCTAGAGCACATAGAAAGAGGAAGTAAGGAGAAGAAATACAGATATTTCTCCTAATTTCTCCTCACCTGGGAAGGTGTACGATTCTGACGCATTTCCAGATCTACCAGTAATGTTAAATCTGGGAATGCTTCAGAATCCATGAGTGTATACATGGAAACACCCTTGCCTTACCCATGCAACATCCATCCTAGGGCAGAGTGATGCAAAGCATTGATCTGTGCTGAGTTGCATTGTTCTGGATGTATCAAGCCATTCAGGACCACATAAGGTGCCTTGTGTGGCTTGATCAATCCAACTCGTGTTTCGCATCACCCTTGTGCTCCCTTTCATGATGCAAGGGTGACACACAATCTATATAAATATGCCCTTATTTGTCTTGGAATACTGTGCAATTCACCTGAGCAGGTAGCACATCAACAAAAGTACAGACTATGAAATACTCACAACTACATTGTTCGACATCCCTGCCTGCAAATAGTCTAAACTGGAGATTGTAATGGGAGTAAATAACTACACTGCCTCAAGTTCCACCGTACTAATGGCATCTCAGCAAGCAATATTTAAAGTACTATGGCAAGCTATTTACCTAGGCGTAGACCACACGCATTAATGTTCATTTCAAAAAGGTAATATAACATTCGGTAGAAATATACAAATTATATTTTTGAAGTGTAATGCTTTTATTGTATAAATAATACTACTTTCCTGGTTCATCAACTTGAACAAAAGTTAGAAGGATGTTTAGTGTATCTCGTATTTTTCAGAAGAAATAAAATAGCAATTCTAAAATATAGAGCATTTCAGATTATCGGTCAACAAATGTTTCACTGGATGACAATGAGTGTTTTTCACTCTGAATAGCCTTGTAACATTAACACATTTATAAGATATTGCTTTACAACACAGATATTGTCACTCAGTACTTAACTAGTCAATATAGTTATCCTGGCCTTCCTCAATATACTCTGTTAAATTGTTTTGCTTGTTCATATTTTGAGTCTGGTTTGCAAATGTGAGTAATTTTCTCAGCTCACATACAACTTTTACTGTGATTAGGCATAATATATTGATCTTTTGAAATTAAAGTTAGATCATAGCTAATATTAGTCCTAAATGCCTCATCCTGGAGATAGGACAGAAAAAGATTATATTAAGTTGAATAGCCTTGTACGTTTTCTCTGAGTTTGTTACCAAGATCAAGGAAAAGAAAGAGTAACATGCATTTCTCTTTTGCTAGGTGTATGGTACATGTGTTGTAGTTGCATTACATGTGTCAAAAGTTTACTAGAAAGGTACTAAATAGACAGGCTTGGCTTACTGCAGGCTGAAGATGGTGCATCTTCTTGAAGCTCTGGACAGCGGCGCAGATGTGATGGCAGCCTCCTCCCTTTATCTTTCCCTTTGTGGCCCGATAATGATGGGGTGCTTCTCTAGACATTTTATTAGAGGAAATTGAGCTCTAGGCCTTTTTCTGTCAGACACTCATGGCAATCTACAGTCTCTCAGTGATAGATCATCACTCATGCAGGAACGTCTGTCTTTGGCGGAGCAACAAATAACACATGTTCCACAACGCTTCTTTTAAACTGAACTCCCTACAGCTACAGGTTTCTTCTTGACATAGACAGGTCAAAGACATTGAAAATCAAAATCAGAGGAATAACCTGTGTATTTATGGTCTTCCCAAAGGCTCGGAAGGGGCAGACTCCATCTCGTTTTCAAAACTTTTTTACCTCAATTACCAAAAAGTACACAATTAAACATTCAGACAGAGCAAATTGGGTAGCCCTAATTTGAATGCTTCACCTCCAGTTATTTCTGCTGTTTGATGTCTTGAACAGATTTCATGGTCAGGGCATGCTATATATACATTTCCCTGGACTATGCCAAGAATACAGTAGACAGGAAAAATACTTTTGTGTATGCGGCCTGCGTTCCATTCAATAGGATCCCACTTTGGACTTTTCCAACTCTGCCTTTTTAAAGTCGCACATAACAATAAAACAACAACCTTTGAGGACTCATCTCATTTGAGGGATTTCCTTACTTCTTGCAAAGCGGACATTATGGATGTTGTTCCCCTCAACTTCTACAACATGACTGCATTTTGTTGTTGAGTTTGCTTGTTAATTTTTTGCCATTACAAGACTATATTATGCTATTACTGTTGATGAGTTTTGTAGTTCTAGTTTCAATCAATCTATCAATCAGAACATTCGTTAAGCGCACTACTTACCCATGAAGGTCTCAAGGCGCTGGGGGGGATGCTGCTACAGCTCGAATAGCCAGGTCTTGAGGAGTCTTCTGAAGGTCACCAGGTCCTGGGTCTGCCATAGGGGAATGAGGAGAGTGTTCCAGGTCTTGGCAGCAAGGTGGGAGCATGATCTGCTGGCGGTTGGGGGTGTAGAAGCTGAGTTGTCTGTTGAGGTATGCTGGTACGGTGTTGTGGAGTGCTTTGAATGCATGGGTGAAGAGCTTGAAGGTGAACCTGTTGATGGGGAGCCAGTGCAGGTCTTGTAGGTGGGGTGTGATGTGGCTGCAGTGAGGGATGTCGAGGATCAGGCGTGCAGAGGCGTTCTGAATGCATTGAAGTCATTTCAGGAGTTTGGCTGAGGCTCCTGCATGGAGGGCGTTTCAGTAGTCCAACCTGCTGCTGACGAGGGCCTGGGTGACCGTTCTTCTTGTTTCGGTGGGGATCCATCTGTAGATCTTGTGGAGCATGCTGAGGGTGTTGAAGCAGGAGGAAGAGACGGCATTGACCTGCTTGGTCATGGAGAGGATAGAGTCGAGGATGAACCCTAGGTTGCGTGCGGGTTTGGTGGGTGTTGGAGGTGTTCCCACTGTGGGTGGCCACCAGGAGTCATCCCAGGCCAAGGAGGTGGATCCGAGGATGAGATATTCCGTCTGAGTTTAGCTTCAGTCGGCTCTTCTTCATCCACTCGGTGACAGCTTTCATTCAACGGTGTGTGTGTGTGGCAGAGCGGGTGTTGATGACAATGCATCTGAGGTAGTTGGGGTTTTGCAGGTCAGATGCTGGTGAAGCTGCAGTTCCGGCAGGAGAAGGGTCCTTGGGTGCGCTTCGGGGAGGCCAGGAAGCAGGTGTGTGATTGTCCAGTGTTGAGTGTGTGGAGGGTGCTGGCATCGTAGCTGTGTCAGGTGTCGTGGTGGTCGCGGGGACCGGATGTTCTGGTGCTGGGTGCGATCCAGGCATGGATGGGCGCAGACGGTCTTGCCTTAGGCATGCCTTCCGTGCGCCAGCGGCGCACCTGCGCTGCGCGGCCGCACAACCGCTGCCATAAGAAAGGGAGGTGGGAGGGAGGAGCAGCTGGGAGGTGGGATTGGACGAATGGGCAAGCCGGGGGCGGGCCACAGGGGACACAGTGGCGGGAAAGCAGGAGGGAGGAATGGCAAAGGAAACAGAAGGCAAAACTATAGTAACTAATAGAACCAAATGCAAACAAACACAGCACAATTACAATAAAACCGATAGAAACCAATATAAGCAAATGAAAACAAAACACAGTACTATTACAATAAACGCAATGCTATGAGCAGAACCTACAGCCTTCCACTTGGCCCCCAGGGATGAGGCACAGGTGGCAGCCTGTGGGTGGAGGCGGGCCTTGAACACAGTCAGCAGTGGCAGCTGGGCTCAGGACACGGGCACAGTCAGGTGGAGCTGCACAGCATGGGGAGCGACCTGCCTGGAAAGAGGCAGGCAGTATAACACTTGAAGGTAATTATAAATTGTTCCTTTTTTTCCTTAAAGCTGTTATTTCCATGTTATGGTTGTCTTTGTTCCCTGTTGCTTGTCGCACCATCCCTCCTGCGCCATATATGTGGTGGTGAGCCTCAGCAAGGCCTACCAGTGCAAGGGGTTCGCCCTTCTCTGCACAAGTCCTCAGACCAATAGGATAGAAGTTGGCACAGAAACTGGAATAGAAAATACAAAGTTTATTAACCTCATGAGGTGGAACTACATTCACACAACACCCTTCGGCAATGTATGAAGTATCTCACTGAATGGAAGGAACTTGGTCCTTTTATACCCACACAGGGGCTAAAAAGAAGGCGGTACAAGTACAAGAATTAGGTTTTAGGCACATATAAGGTCATACAGAAAATGCACAGTCAGCAAGTGGGAGGAGCTAACAGTTGCTAATTCTGGTGAACACATCCTGACATTTACAGACTAACAGCAGCTGCATGGACAGCTGCAAGCTCAACTGAGCATGTGCAAAGTGGAAGAGGCTAAATATAACCTTTCTCTAGGCAGATTTCAAGAGCATACAACAGCAAGGTAGGACAGAGCACATGGCATACACGTGGTAGCACATGGCAAACAAAATGGCTGCCAGAAATACAAAATGAATTCCACAAAACCGACAAGATAGCCTCTAAATACAGGATGGCTTCTGCTAATGCTAACCCAATTGCTGCCAAATTACAACAGACAACCCTTTTAGCATTAGCTGAAGAAATTCGTTCATCTGGGGTAATCTAGATATACATCCTGTACATCAATGCTCATCAGTTCAGTGACCTCTTTATTTAGCATGTGCTGTGCTTTCATTTCTGCAACATTTATTTTATCAGGTGAACAAGCAGTGATGCAAATAGAGGGAAGCATGGGACCACATTATAAACATATACAACATGTAAATAGTATCACCAATAGTATACATAGCATAGTCAGTAGCTTCCAGCCCCAAGTAATAAAGAGTGTCCACAACCAGTTCGAAAAAGTCCATGCACCAGTCTCTGGGTGAATCTCCGCAGCAATCTTATGTAGTTTAGAGATTGCAACATATACTGAAGGCGAGTGATCCGGAATGAAAACACAGCAGCTGCTGCGGATGATATGACATGCACCACTTCGATCAGCCAAAATCACATCAAGTACCATATGATTCTGGAGTGCTACAATCCTCGCAACTTGTAGCTCCTCTGTTATGTTCCCAAATGCCATTGCTGTCTGATTGATAACAACTTCCACAACATGAGTCAATCGCCTTATCTTTCTGCTGTTCAATGCAGCACCCACAAAAAAGAATAAACCCAAGTTAAAGTCGACATATTGTTGCAAAGCAGTGTCAGTTAGGTCAACTTCATCCATACTTATTGTACTCTTATTTCTGTTCTTGGGAATGTCATTGTATAGCTTGAAGTTGAGATGGTACGATGCAGGTCCCAGAAACACAGGGGGCAACAGAAAGGACACGTAGCAGACCCCAGACCACCCCACAGGTAGTTGGTAGTATCCCTTATTACCACAAACGAAGTAGGTATTATGTGAAGACGTAAAACTGCTGTTATTGGTACCTTCAATTGTCAAAATTACAGTACATTCACTTCTCCCCACTGGAATTCTCCCAACACTACTAATACATAAGTCTACTTTAGCTCCTGTCACAGAAATCACAAAAGGTCCATTGTTCTTCATAGTCCTTGTATTTGTGAAGACATGTGGCATAGAAATATTGTCAGGTTGGTACTCCTCCTATTCCCATTTTGTTCCTCTAGCTTGAGGGTAACCATTCTCATCAGGATAACATTCTTTATTAAGGTGATAATTGATCTGTCCTACTGTCATCTCTGTAATGTTAACCCTTTCAGAGGCAAACAAAATCGCAAACCAGGCTTGACAAGAACCGTTATGAGAGAACGCAGGTATCATCCCACACACCCAACAGTCTGTAGCATTCGTGGCATTATGTGTATGATGCAACATCTGGATAAATGTATTGTTGTGGTAGGAATGTCGATGCTTCTGTTCATGATAGGGAAGCGTGAAATAGTGATGCTCAACTGGTGCAGAAGTAGTGGCAATCAGCAATTGTTGAGCAGGAGCCACTTTCTCAACAAACCAAGTTATTGCTGCCATAGCCACCATAGCAACAACAAACCCTATAGCACACATTTTTTTCTTATTGAAGATCTTAGCAACTTTTGAACTTTCAGCAGACATGATTATTTAGTCGTCAAAAAACTCGTTGGAGCTCTTATCCCTGGGCAGCCGTTGATTTATTCACCAAGGGTCAAGACGGGTGTCACTTCGCAGGACTGATCCCCCCTTGCCACATCAGCACTCCGTTTCACCAAACCAGGGCGGTAGCTCAACCAGTCCTTTTCAACAATGCAGGCTCTTTCCTTGGTCTCAGTTGGTATCGCAATGTTCCAGAAATTGTGTGGTCCGGGAAGATTCCCTCAGATTCGTCAGGTGAGATAGCGTGGCCCTTCTCCATTTCCAAAATCACTCGATGATCAGTCAGCACAGCAGGTTCCACCAAGACAGGCGACACTCGCTTACAGTGAGTGCTATGGACCAAGTTCTTCCTGTTCGTCACTCGAACTGCTGTCCTCATCGCGGGGAGAACTTGCTCTAGTCCTCGCCACCTCGGCTCCAAACTGTTCGACCGCTCAAAGACCTTGACCATCACATGGTCTGCAGGACGGAGTTCGTGGGCCTCACCTGTAGATCTGTCTGGAAGAGCTTCTCAAACCTGTTGATGAATAAAGATCAAACTGTCGGTTAACTGTGCCAAATAATCATTCATCAGAACACATGGTACATCATGTGCAGGGTGTGGCTTAGGAACTACCCAAATGTTCATCGGTCTCCCAAATACCATTTCATATGGTGTAAGGCCAGATCGTGAATGTGGCATGATCCTATGGACAGCAATGCCAAAGGTAGTGCATCTGGCCACTTCAAAGACATGGAAGCCAGTATTTTCGCTAATTTCAGCTTTAGTGTAGCGTTGTACCTCTCCACTAATCCTGCTGATTGCGGGTGGAAGACTGCATGGAATTTTTGTTTGATCCCTAATTCTTTCAGGACATGCTCAACAACTTGCCCAATAAAATGAGGTCCGCTGTCACTCCACAAAAGTTTGCAAACACCATATCTAGTGAAAAACTCCTTTAGAAGCACCTTCGCTGTAGTGAGAGCTGTATTATCCTTTGTAGGATATGCCTCTATCCATTTGCTGAAGCCACATACCACCACTAGGACATACTTTAAGTTATTGCAGCGTTCAAGTTGGATGTAACCATTTGCAAAACTTCAAAATGTGCTGTCGGTGTGGCAAACCCTCCTGTAGGAGTTTGTGTCCCTTTACCAGAATTATACTGCCAAAAGATCAAACAGGATTGTACTATTCTTTTAGCTGTACCGGCAATCTCTTGATGCTCCCAGACTTGTGTGAGCAATTTCGTTATTGCTAGAGCTGCAACATGTGCCAACCCATGTGCCATTTGAACCATAGGCTGTAAATAAGCAGCAGGCAATTTCCACTTATCCATTTCTTTGTTACGCCAACAGCCCTCATCGTCTAACATTCCTTCTTTAGATCATTGCTCCAGCCCTTTCACAGAGGCAGATCTCTGTATATCTAATACTTCTTCTCTAGCATCATGCCAACGTTCAGCTTGTGATTTCACTACATACATGGATGTAGTGCTTCGTTGCATCGCAGTCTCACGAGCTACGCGATTTGCAAAGGCGTTGCCTTGTGCTATCTTATCAATCACTTTCTTGTGCGCGCTACACTTAATAATAGCAATTTTCTTTGGATATGTAAGTGAAGTCAATAGATTATGCACTAGTTCTCCGTGCATTATCTGCATCCCGTGGGATGTAAGAAAGCCTCTTTCCTTCCAGAGTAGGCCAAAATCATGGGTCACTTCAAAAGCATAGCGACTGCCTGTATAGATGTTCACACGCAAGTCAGTGCTAAGTTCACACGCTCTTGTTAAAGCTATTAGCTCAGCTGCTTGAGCCGACTTCTGTGGTATGCGAGCTGTCTCCACTACTGTCTTAAGTGTCATAATTGCATATGCAGCTGAGGTCGTACCCTCTGGTAACTTCAAACAGGACCCATCAGCCCATAGTTCCCCATCTACATCTGAAAGGGGCGTATCTTGCAAGTCGACGCGACCCTTTGTCTGTTCCTCAGTAAGGAAGATACAATCGTGAGATTCTTGTGACTGAGCCTGAGTCGCTGGATATGGTAACAAAGTAGCTGGGTTCAGTGTCGAACATCTCTTTAAAGTAATGTGAGGGGCCAACAGAGTCAACTCGTATCCTGTTAAACGTGCACCCGTCAAGTGTTGCATCTTGGTCTGATTCAAAAGCGCATCTACTGCATGGGGTACTAGCACCAACTGTTTAGTGACAAAACTATCCCTTCACTCTGACCTATGGACACAGCTGTTGCTGCAACTGAACGGAAGCACCCAGGCAATGCTCGAGCAACAGGATCAACAACCGCTGAACAATATGCACAGGGACGCTGCTTGTCTCAATGTGCCTGTACTAAAACTGACAATGCACACCCATCTTTCTCGTGTACATAGAGTGTAAAAGCCTTTGTGTAATCTGGAGTGTCTAACACTCGTGTGGAACAAAAAGCTTGTCGTAACTGAAGAAAAGCATCCTGGCATTCAACCGTCCATGGAGGTGGCATTGGAGTGTCTTTAGTCAAAAGCGCTAGCAGAGGTTTACCAATGTGTGAAAATCCTAATATCTTTTGCCTGCAGAACAAATTCAAACCAATGAATGTACTGATATCTTTCTGAGTAGAAGGTACTGGTGTGTCTAAAATTGCTTGTATGCGATCTGGTGTAAGTGAACGACCCTCCTTAGACAGAAGGTGACCTAGATAGGTTACCTTCGTTCTACAATATTGCAATTTCTCCCGTGACACTTTATGGTTGTGTGTAGCAAGAAAAGAAAGTAGAGGCAAAGTACATTTTTCACACTGCTCAGGCGTATCTGCTGCCAACAAGATGTCATCAACATATTGTATGAGAGCCACTCCGTTAGACAAATTCAAGTAATCAAGTTGTCGTTTCAACGCCTGACTATAAATGCTCGGTCTCTCAGTGTACCCTTGAGGAATTCTACAAAATCTGTACGATCTATTATTCAAAGTGAAACCGAACAAATATCGGCTATCAGGATGAATAGGAATCGAGAAGAAAGCATTCTTCAAGTCAATCACAGAAAATGTAGTTGCTGTTGGAGGAACTAAGGTAAGCAGTGTTGTTATGTCCGAAAACACAGGGTACTCCGGTGCTACAATCTTGTTGACTTCTCGCAAATCAATGATGAATCTGTAAATCCGTTTTTCAAAATGGGAAGGATAGGACTGTTACAGCCATATAGGGAACTTCTTCTACAACCCCCACTTTAATCAAATCATGAACATTATGTATAAGTGCTTCTTCTCCTTCTCGAGAAATGTTATATTGAGGCAATGGTGGCAATGAAGCACCCTCCTTGACACTAATATGCACTGGCAGAATAACCTTTTGCCCTACATCAGTGTCTGAAGTATCCCACAAAGTACTAGGGAGTGAAGCCAATGCAATGTCCTCTTTAACAATACAGGATCTCTCCATCACAGGGTAGTTGTCATTCAAAATAACCCGTACTCCTTCTGGAGAACATCGTATCGTAGCCCTGAAATGCTTGAGCATATCAAGTCCCACAATATTGTCTGGTGTATACGGAGAAAGCAAGAACAGACATGGAGCAGTAAACTTATCAACATGGAATGCAAGTGGTTGTGATAAAGGGCTCAGGGAAGGTGTTCCATCGAAACCTATCAAAGTAATGGTTAACCAGACAAGGGAGCAAGCTGCAAGCTCAACTGAGCATGTGCAAAGTGGAAGAGGCTAAATATAACCTGTCTCTAGGCAGATTTCAAAAGCAGACAACAGCAAGGTAGGGCAGAGCACATGGCATACACGTGGTAGCACATGGCAAACAAAATGGCTACCAGAAATACAAAATGGATTCCACAAAACGGAAAAGATAGCCTCTAAATACAGGATGGCTTCTGCTAATGCTAACTCAATCGCTGCCAAATTACAACATGTAGTCCCTTGTGGATTGGACGTGATGTCTTTTCCATATGACCCCCCCTACACCTTCATCAAGTTTTTGCTAGGCATGTTACCCTTTCTTGTTGTTTGTCCTGTTTTTGCTGTACTAGTGTTAGGTGTTATCTTTTTCTCTCTTTGGGTTTCTTGTTTCCTTTTCTTTTCTTCTCCTTCTTTCTCTTTCTTTCTTCCTTTCTTATTTTGGGTCTTTTACCTTTTCTTATCTCTTCTAGGATGTTTTTACCTCTACAACTCAAGTGGTTTTGCTATATTCTTTTTCAATTATTCTCTAATTTTGACAATGGTTTCCTGGAATGTCAAGGGTTTGAATTCTCAAATTAAAAGAGATGGTCTAGCTCGCTCAAAGCTGAACACACATAACTTTTTTGCAGGAATCTCATCTTTAGGATATCTATGTAATTGCAGAGTGGGGCGGTGGGTGGCTAAAATCATTATTTTTCCCTTCTATGGGGAAAATGCATGGAGCTGTTATATTGTCTCATAAATCTTTAAAGGTCAGTTGGTTTCTAAGGAAAATGTTGAGGAGGTGGGATGCCTATTACGTAAAGTGTATATTGATAAGATTCCAATTGTTTTTTTCAATATGCCTATTGCACCTATTTCACAGAAGCTTTTGCAATATCCTGATGACAATCTAGTTCTGGCTGGTGATTGCAACTTATCTGCTGACCCTTTTCTAGACAGACATTTCTCATCCCATTACATTTCAAACAAAGAAAAAACTACTTTTGCAAAAGCTTTTCAAAGACACTACTTGGCGACTATGCAGCCCCGCTTTAAGAGAGTATAAATGTTTTCCCCAGTACATCATATACAATCTTGAATTGACTATATATTTGTTTCACACCAACTAACTCAATTCTTACATTCAGTGTATATTGGTTCCATATTGATCACCGATCACGCCCCGGTTTCTGTGCAATTAGACATCCTGCCAAATTCCACTCTTCCTAAATGGTGGAGATTAAACAATTCTTTAATAATAGACTCCTCCTTCACCTCTTCTTTTACTACTTTTGCCCAGGATTTTTTCCTTTTTCAATCAGATGAGCAATGTTCCCTTTCATACTGTATGGGATGCTTTTAAAGCCTTAGCCCATGATTTCATAATTAATTTGGTTTCTAAAATGAGACTTAATCGTAGTGTGAACAGGTTCTTAATGAAATTAAATCCTTAGAGCATTCTGCCTATATGTCCCATTCCTAATAATCTCTAAATCAACCAATTTAAGCCAAACTTCAAATTAATAAAGTATATACTGATAACGCTGCTTCTTACCTTCTCAAATATAGCGCTATGTATATGGAGGCCAAAACCAAACTGGAATGTTTCCAGCTAATGTTCTTAAAATTAAACATAACAAATTATTAATTGAGTCAATTATTGATGATACTGCCCCTTCTCAGGATCTCAATTCCAGCAATTGTACCTGAATCTTTATACCAGAATGTCTACCCTCAGACCCTGCAATATTTAGTTATCTGTCCTTTATTTCTAAGTCTGCTTCCTCTCAACCTGACATCTCATCCTTGGAGACAGACAATACTCAAACAGAACTTTAGCTTGCATTGCTTTCCCTTAAAAAGAAACAAGGCCTCAGGGTCGGATGGTTTTATGGCTGAAATGCATATGCACTTTTCCACATTACTTCTCCCAAAACCTTGGGGCATATTTACAAGCCCCCAACACCACAAGAACGTCACTTTTTGAGATGTTTCCATGGCAATAGGGACTTCTCCTTATTTACAAGGCA
Organism: Lissotriton helveticus; assembly: GCF_964261635.1. Taxonomy (NCBI): domain Eukaryota; kingdom Metazoa; phylum Chordata; class Amphibia; order Caudata; family Salamandridae; genus Lissotriton; species Lissotriton helveticus. The sequence continues at coordinate 1,841,820,005 of NC_136059.1, read as the reverse complement.
CCGTTAAGCCACTTATCTTGGCTTAACGCTGCCTTGTAAATTAAGCCCCACTTTCACGCTATGCTTAGCGTTAAAAGGGATGGCATTGGGTGTTGCGGTGGGCGATCAACTGCAACACCCATTGATTTTGACGCTGCACCCTATTTACAAGGGCAGAGTAAATAGAAGGCAGAGCCAAAATTAAGACCAGGTAAAACCTGTCTTAACTTGGCAGAACAAGGAGAAATGCTTTATTTCTCCTTGCTTTTGCTTTTTCCATGTGTGCTGCCTTGTGCAGCACACATTGACACAGTCACAAAGTGGCATTTCAAGATTGTTTATGTGCAGGAAGGGGGACCTTCCTGTACATGAGCAATCTTCCCCTGCACGCAGACACCCTTGCACTATGGTGCAAGGGAGCCTGCATTGACGCTACACTGCTAAGTTTAGCACCAGCACAGGGTGAAATGCAAGGCTGTACCATATGCTTGTAAATATGGTAGAACCTTATGTTCCTGAAGTTAAAAAGTGAGGCGTTAAGCCATTAAGGCTAACACCTCACTCCACCATTCTTTGTTAATATCCCTCTTTGTTTGTTAATTCATTCCTTTGCTAATTTGGCTACCTCTTCTAGCTCATTTCTAGAAGACTTCAAATGTCTTATTCTGAAAAAGTCAAGAATCCTCCGTTTTGTAAAAACTACTGACCCATCTCTTAAATTAACTTGGATTAAAAGATGTTCTCTAAAACATTAGCTTTCAGTCTAGAACCGCTTCTTCCTCATCTTCTGGGACAAGGAAAATCTGGTTTTGTCTAGGGCAGATATCTTTCAAATAGTACTTGTTTGTTTTTTTAGATTATTTCTAGGTCTCCAATTTCCCTGATTCTTTAGCAGTTATAGCCTTATATGCAAAAAAGGCTTATGATCATGTCACATGGTCTTATTATTTCACACTTTGTTGGTTTTGTACTAAAATCATGTCTTTAATTTTTCTCCTCTCCACTACCCCTAAGGCGGCCATTTGAGTTAATGGTTTGACGTCTTCTTATTTTACCCTTAACAGAGGAGTTTGTCAAGGTTTTCCCCTTTCCCCCTTTCTTTTTAGCTCAGCATTAGAACCATTTTTGTCATAAAAAGTTAAATTGGTTGTGTATGCTGATGATATTTTGTTATTTACGTCTAAATTTTCATTCCCTGTTTTGCGTCAGAAGTTGCCTCTTATTCATCTGTCTCCAGCTATTAGTTGAATCCTGACACATGCAAAATGTTGCCCTTTAATAAAATTAACCTTAGTCTTGATTTGTATTCTTCTCATTTCAAAAAGCAATCCAAAGAACTGACATTTCTTCGTCTCCAATTCTCCTACTCCCACACCTCTTCCATTTCTATCATCATAGACACTTGCATTCAGACAATCTCTTTTCTAACTAGTAAATGGGACCCTCTTTACCTGTCTTGGTGGGGTCATCTTGACACCATAAAGAAGATGCTGGTTCCTATCATGCTTTCAACTCTTTCTAATATTCCCTTAGACGTCCCTTTTAAAAACTACAAAAAAATACATTCAATACTATCTCCATTCCTTTGGATTAATAAAATGTCTTTAGTCAACTTTCCTGATTTCCCCAAGTATCATAAATATTTCCTTTTGCGTCTGTCTTATCACTGGATTACACCCTCCTCGTTATACACTGTGTTATGGGTTGATTGGGAACAAGTTTTTTTATTCCCTTAATCTTTTTCAGAATTCCTGACTTTCATGCGAAAACCTTGAAAAATATCTGCCCTTATTATTAATAATACCTGCAAATGATTCACTTTTGTAATTTCCTACTCACCCACAGACCTACACTCATTTTATAACTCTACTATTTGGAATACCAAATGTATTCAAGTGAAAAAACATCCTATTTATTGGCACTCCTGTAGAGCTAAAGGACTGATTTGGGTTCATCGATTATTTGATTGGGAGTCACTTGTTGATTTTATTCAAGTTCAGGAACTCTTTTGACTACTTTCTAGTTTCTGTGCCAAAGTTCTTCTTCTAAAAGAGGCTATAATTCAAGCATATAACCACTTCAAATCCTTTCCGTCTTCTAGTGCTCCATCACCTGCACAATTGGCTACTATTTTACCTCTGTGTCCTAAGACTTCCCTTATTTATTCCCATTTACTTGATGCTCCCACTTTTAGATCCAAGTCTAAGACTAAACTTGCATGAGAGTAAGACCTCTCCATAAATGTATCAATTCCCACCTTGAAATAAATCTGGATTAAATGAGAAAATCCTCCTGTGCAGCCAGTACAACATAAACACCTTTTTTCATTTACAACATACTTTTTAAGGCACCAGGCACCCTTCATAAGATTAATCAGGGTATCTCAGGAAATTGTTGGACTTGTTCCGCACCACAAGCTGACTTGAAAAACACACTTTTCACTTGCCCCCTTGCCTCTACATTCTGGTCACAGGTTTGGAGTTAAATTAATTCTATTTTCCAGAGTACTATTCCTTTTTCTATTTCCAATGTATTTTTAAGTAGTGTATCCGAAATCTGGGTCAATAATTCATTTACATGCAGGTACTAGACCTGTTATTAACACTTGCTTTTAAACAAAAACTTCATAATTGGAATGACTTTACACAAGTATCTTCTAAAGCATGATGGTATGCAGTTTGTCACAATCACTGATTGGATAGTACAACTACAACGTTTATCTCTTGTTTTAAAATGAAAGGCCCTTTGGACACCTGTTACTCAGTTCCTTGATTATTCTGCCATCACAACTTTCTCCCCCCACTTCATATCCAGGAAATTCTACAGCCTCCTTGACTTCCTTCTCCAGATCATATGTCTCCATTCTATCAAGCATTACTTCATATTTATTCTAACATTTATATTTGATAGATAATCTGACTGTAATTCGTTATGCCTCTTTCTTTGTTTTTCATTTTTTCATTACTTCTATTGTTTGATCGCTTTGTACTATTTCAATGTATGTAATTTCAAGTTCAATAAAACATTTTTTAAACTTAAAAGAAATGTACTAAATGCAGGCACATATTTACTAATGTATGTCATGTTATCTTATCTACCCAGTTGCCTACCAAAACTTTTCTCTACATGAGGTTGCTAAGTTCTCATCAAAATAGTGTTAGCTGTTCCAAAACAAGGTTTTGCATATGAGTGAAGTTTCTGAGATTTTCGGGAACTAACTGCATGGAATAGATATCACACCCCTACATTTTTCCATGGACACATTTCACCAGGAAATGCCTTTCTAATTTGTCTGGGTGAAATGGTTGAAAAACAAGGAAAACTTGCAGTAAACATGGGACCCTGATGGTATGTTTCATTCCAATCTGCATTAGTCATAAAAGGTTTTATTTATGCCACCCGATAAAAACCCAATCCGGCGTAAAATAACTTACTAGATACTGTAATTATTACCCATATATCCTGAAACCTAGAAGGTGCACCTTTGCATCTGCTAAGGACAGATTTAGTGAGATCCATACATATTTTATTAGTTAAGTGTCAGTCACGACAAACTGTTTCGTTAATCTCCTATTCCCTTTTCTTCAAGGTCACAGCATCTTATCATCAAGTGGAGTTTCCCTAAAGAGCTATCACATTACATTTTATCTGGCCTGTTTGTAATTATTTTATAAAGTAAATTATCAAAAGCACAAAGGTGGGCTATGCTCTATCTAGCTGATTGTCCATCTCAGTTAGTATTCCATTTTAAAGCAGCCTCTGAATACCACATGTGAGACACAGTAGATAATAGAGTAAATAATGTTCATGTTTGCCCAATCTATTCATTTGCAACAATTTTCTGACAAGCAAGAGCACCTTCCCTCCCATGCTTCTTGAATCAGCAGCATTGCAGCAAATAAGCCATGCCCCCTAGAAGCAACATACCATTGCGAAATGGCGCTACATATGAGGTTGGTTGGCTTTCTTGCTGCAATACTCAGTGATGGATTCTGATATAGTGAACCAGAAAAGATAATTTCTACATGCATATGATTATGTTTTGCATTGTGCATACTTTCCTTTCCAATTTGATTTGCCCTAACAAAGATAGAGTCAGGTATCAAGCATTTTCTTCTTGCCTTTAATCAAATAGCAGCCAAGATAAGCAAACAACAGTTTGCATGAAACAGTAGGTAACAACTGCAAGATGAAGTAACTATGGTTGAGTGAATATTCATATAACCCATTACCACTTTAACTGAGAGTAACAGGTCAAATTGTATTGTGAGAACTGACCACGAATAATGGATCATAGGAACAACAATTAGATCAATCATAAAAGCCATCAGATTTATGAGCAAGTCTCTAGTGAGATTCAGCATAAGAATTGGTTCTTGTCACTGGCACATCAAGAAGTTAGCGCCATGATCTTATCCACGCAACATTGTTTATATGAAACCCTAGATAAAGTGGGCGACTGTTGGCTTGGCTGACTAGAAAGGAGACGGAGACTAGATGGGTGACTGAGATTAAAAGAGTAGACGAGGTCTATTGTGTCACACCTAAGTTTGCAGGATAATATGCAGCCTTTTACCAGGCCCAGCCCTTGGCAGACTCCACCTAAATTGACACTTACCTGGGTGAGATATCAATATCAACCCTGTCAGAAGAAGACCACCAGACCTTTGAAGAAGATGTAGGCCTATCAAAAGTATTGGCAGTCATTGGTAACCTAAAGACGGTGAAAATCCCAGGCCCAAATGGTATAACTGAACTTATATCATACCACACTTGCTCAAAATGTTCAGTGAAGCTAAGGAGATAGGGGCTCTCCCGTTAGACCTCTGTAGCACTACCATAATAGTGATTCATAAGTCAGGCTAGCCAACAACGAAGTGAAGTTCTCCCTCCTTAACATTGAAATGAAAATCTTAGCTATTATATCCGCCATCAAACTCATACCGGTGATTTGTAACTTAATACACCTTCATCAGTTTGGCTTCATGCTCAAAAGATCGATCAGGCTCTACCTACACTGACTGTACAACTGGCTTGAGGCTGTTTGAAACAGGAATGAACCTCACATAATCCCACCATCAGATGCTGAAAAAAAGGCATTTGATGGTGTCCATTGGCCTTTCCTTAAACAAATGTTAGTTACGTTTGTGTTTGGCCCCAAGTTCATTGCCTGGATAGATCTTCTCTACAAAAACCCAGTCTCAAGAATTAAGGGGATTTGTGGGTTATCCCCGCCATTCCCCATAAAGCCATACTATAGCTATACATGTGACCAATTGAGGGCTATAGGTGACCAGCGAGGCAGAGTGGGAGAATTCAAGTGGGAAAGGAGTGAGGGTCCGGAGATAGATTTTGTCAAGAGGGACTCCTTGAGATGCGACCTGCGTAATGTGAGGTGGTTGCCAAAGCATTATTTGGAGATTCAATTACCATTGGAAACACATAACTTGGATGTCTTGTTTATGACACAGACCTGGACGCATCCCAGATATGATTTGGAGTTGGGCTTGACTTGTCCACCGGGCTCCAAAGCGTTCCACAAGCCAAGACCTAGTGGTAGAGGGAGGGGTGTTGGAATAATTTTTAAGGAGATATGGGATATCTCACCAATGGATATTGATGAAGTGACAGGCACTGAAATGCTGGGTTTCTGTTTAAAAGACCACAATGGACACTTGCTGATTGGCATTGTATGCTACAGGCCCCCTGGGGCAGTAAGCCTTTAACATCAGTAGGATTTGGCTGACGTGTTTGGTAACATGGCACTCACCTATGCTAGATTGATTATTCTAGAGGACTTTAACCTGTGGGCCAATGGAAGTTTGGCTTATGGGTAAAATAATCTTATACAACTCTGCGAGAACCTGAATTTATCACAGCGGATCACAGAAACCGCTCACCAGGGGGAGCATATTTTGGATCTGATCCTTGCTGGAAAAGATTCTGTCACAGTGCACTGGTCTGATCACCACCTGGTTAAGTTTGAGATGGTCGATCCCAGGCTGAGTGCAGCCACTACCAAGATGGAAAGAAGCTTTTTAGGTAGGGACGGGAAGAGGCTTGTGAAAAGGGCAAAAATGTCCCCTGTTTTTCTAAGTTACTGGGTCATATGATCCAGGGAGAAAGGTGGAACAGAACTATGCAGATTTCTGTGGACAAGTAATTGGAAAAATTGACCAGATTGTCCCTTTAAAAAATATCAGGAAATTGGAGAGACCCTCTGCCCCTTAGTACAATGAAAAAATGAGGATTTTAAAAAAGGGATACAAACAGGCAGAGCGGCAGTGGAGGAAGGCGTATGCAGAAACAAATAGAGCCATTTGAACTGAGAAAATAGTTAGCCATAAAAAGATTACAAAAGCAGAATATTAAGCAGAAGTTATTCTGAAGGCACCCAATAGTACTAAGAGTATTTTTAAAATTGTGAAGGATATTGCCAGTCGAGATTGTACTAAAAACAAGATTCTTCCTACCCAGGAGTTATGTGACAGTTTAGCCACCTTTTTTAGGGATAAGATACGCAAAATCTTTGAAAGGCTGAAAATGGATGACCTGGTCATCTCTGGTGGGACAGGTGGTAGGTTATCACCAAGTAAGCAAGAGAGTTGAGATGGTGGGGCTAAGTCAGCAGATCAGGTGGTCTTCCTAGATCGTTTTGATCTTCCCTCAGAGGAGGAGTTTAATAATGTAGCCTTAGGAGTTTCCTTTGGTTCCCCTATGAACCCCCTCCCTCATGAAATCTGGAAGGAATTAGGATCTGAACTCTTCCTGATACATCAACAGCTGTGCAGTCAATACTTGAGTAGCGGGATGGTACCACTAAGTTGCAAGCAAGCAATAGTAACACCTCTTCTGAAAAAAACCTTGCTTCACCCAGCTTGCCCATCTCTCTCCTACCCTATCCAGTGAAGATCACAGAGCGCCTGGTATGCAGGGCACTCTCCCAGTTACTGGAGATTAATAACAAGTTGGAGGACGTGAAGTTTGGCTTCCGTCCGGGGCACAGGACGGAGACTGCTCTGGTGACCATTTTGGATGATCTTCGAATGCGAGCAGACAGGGGACAATTGGCTATTTATTTATTTATTTATTTATTGCTTTATATAGCGCTTGAATCCACTCCAGCAGGAGTATCTCTGCGCTTTTTTTGAACCGGTAAGTTAACGGGCGTGGTTTGAGCTGACGTTTAGATTTCATTTTTAAACAAGATGGTTTTTAAAGATTTCCGGAATGTAAGATGTTCTTTACATCGTCTTAAATACAGAGGGAGTTTGTTCCACAACTTGGGACCAATGATGGACAGAGCTCTATCTCCGTGTCTGGCTTTTTTAACGCGAGGAACCACGAGAAGGAGATCATTACTTGATCTAAGGGATCGTGCTGGAACGTAAGGGACAAATTTCCGCTCAAGATAAATCGGCCCCTGTCCATTCAAGCACTTATGGATCAAGCAGCATATTTTGAATTTGGCTCTTTGTCGAACTGGGAGCCAATGAAGTTGTTCGAGGAGGGGCTTAGAGGCAGTTCTCGAGGGGGCATTCAGAACAAGGCGGGCTGCTGTGTTCTGAATGACTTGTAACTTAGCCAACACTCCTTCGTTTGCAGAGAGCAACAAGCCATTGCAGTAATCGATCCGACTAAGGATCAGTGCCTGAACTAATGTTTTTCTAACAGAGTCGGGTAGAAGTGGGAAGACTTTGCGGAGCAGACCGATGGTATGGAAACATATCCCTGAGATGTAGCTTGTATGTTGTTTTAATGACAGGTCGTGATCAAACCGAATTCCCAGATTCTTCAGGACCTGTTTAAGTTCAGGGACTGCTCCTAATTCTGGTGGCCACCATTCCGGAGTCCATAGTATTTTAGCCTCCCCAAACAACATGACCTCCGTTTTGTTGAAATTACATTGGAGATAGTTGGTAGACATCCATTTTGCCACTTCCTTCATACCTGAAGAAAAAGAGTTCCTAACCTCAGCGGAAAGAGTTTTAAAAGGAAAGAGGAGCTGGGTATCATCTGCGTATGATACGGGGATAAAGCCGTACCTACGCAGTACTCCTGCCAGGGGTGGCACATAGATATTAAAAAGAGTGGGGCTCAAACATGAGCCCTGTGGCACCCCCTTAGAAACCTCTATTTCCGCTGAGTGATACGCACCCATGGTGAATCTATGGCTATACTGATTCTATTGGACCTGTCTGCCTCATTTGACACGGTCAACCACACAGTCCTTCTAGCAAGACTGGAGCGAGTCTGGGTAGTGGGTGTAGCCCTGAAATGTTTTAAATCTTACCTGGTTAATAGATGTCAGGCAGTGGCTCTCCTCTCCCACAAATCAGACTTTGTTGATATTAGGCATGGGGTACCCCAGGGTTCCGCAATTAGCCCAATCTTATTGAACACCTATATGAGTCCTTTGATCGCATAATGTCAGCCTTCTGAATTATGCTGACGACACACAGCTCATTTTATCGCTGGAAGGAGATCAGGCAGTCTCACTAGAAAATGTTCATGCCTGCATGCAAAATACGGTGCATTGGCTTAGAAATAACACTTCGTAATTCAACGACGATAAAACGGAGATACTATGCTGTGCAGCAGGTAAAGTTCCCTCTCTCTCCCAATGGGCTTTTGGCCCATCCGCATGGATATACCACTCATACCCATTGAAACGGTATGTAATTTAGGAATTACCTTCAACAATAAACTGAACCCGGAAACCCAAGTAAACAAGATTGTGGGAGCAGTTTTTCTCTCATCAGAGTACTCAAGAAGATTCTTCCGTTGTTACCAACCCAGGTACGAACGCAAGTAGTAAGGAGTGTAATCCTGAGTTGTCTGGACTATGGCAAAGTGCTGCTGCTGGAGTCCCCAAGGTATATGATTAGGAGACTACAGAGAATCCAGACTGTAGCGGCAAAGCTTGCCCTATCGATACCTCGACGGTCTGGAATACTGATCTGAGCCAGATGCAGGACTTGTTGAAGTTCAGAAGGAAAATAAAAACCCGGCTATTTTCCAGAGCTTAACTCTTTTATAGTAACATGGTCCTTGTGGCACTATGGTGGCAGGGCACATGATATTGCATACAATGTATCTTAGCGCCAAGGTGCCCGTAGGGTTACAGTGAGCTTTACAAGTCTGGACAAAAATAAAAATATAGAGAGAAATGAGGCAGAGATGCCCCCATCACCCCATATATTTCTACTAGTGTTGGAACCTTTAGGCTGCATAGTTAGAATGCACCCAGACTTATGCGACTTCCGGGCAAAGGAGGGGCACTTCAGTGATGAACGGGTATCATTATAGATAATATTCTTCTCTATGATACCAAACTGAATGAGACACTGCCTTTTATCTTCCAGATATTTGACAATTATGGAGATCATGCAGGATACTGTATCAATAGGGGCAAGACTAGTCTCTATCCGGTGCCCTTTGTCAGACTGGATTATCCTAGAAAGTTACGAGGAGATAAGGAATGATTTAAATGTCTGGGACTCTACATGACTGCCAATAAATAAATTAGCCTAGACCATAATATCCCGAGGGTGATAGCAGTGTTCCACCGGGACTTTGAGAAGTGGAGGACACTGCCATTGATGTTGTTGGGTTGGACAGCGATGTATAAAATGGCCCCACTCCCGAAACTCCTATACATACTCCAAAATACCTACTACAAGATCCCAGAAGATGTATTTGCCAAAATGGACAATGAAGTCCGAATATTGTTATGGGAATGGAGGCCACCCAAGAGTGGCACTGGCGACTCTACAGAGAAATCAATATAATGGGGGCATTCTTTCCCCAACGCCACGGCATACTTTTGGGCAGCACATCTAATAGTGGTCAATCACTGTGGGTACGCTCCTAGGGATCACACAACATATGTGCTTGAGAGGATGGCTACTCAGATACACTTTGACCCCTGGAAAGGGGATACAGAAAATAATGAAGTGGGACAAAAAGTTGACAAAGGAGACACCCCTGTGGGTGGGAACATGTATGCAGGAATTTAAGAAGCTGAAAGCTTTTGAACAAAGGGAGACAATCAAAATCTCTGAACTGGGTGACCTCATAGAGGATGGAGTATTGAGTTCCTTTGTCTCCCAACAACGGGTATACCATATACAACTCAATATTTAAAATATCTCCAAATACAACATTCCTGGCAGGCAGCGAAGGTAGTAGTAGATGATCTCCTGGAATCCGCACCACTGGAGGGACGGCTCCTCCTTGGTGAGATGGCTAGGAAAACGGTCTCCTAGATGCAGAAGATGATCCTTAGCAATGCCCCTGATACCCTAAGGAAATTAAAGGTGACATGGAAAGGTGCAGTGAGTGAATTAGATAATACAGATTGAGAAATAGCTCTGATGCACCAAAGGTAAGTGGTGAGCAAGTCCTGCTTACAATTATTTCAATGTAAGGTCCTGCATAGGGTATACTACGACAGGGTTTGTCTCCATAGATTTGGTAGGGCAGAGACTCCTAACTGTCTAAGATGTGGAGAGGAGAATTGATCCTTTCTGCATACAATGGGGTCCTGCTCTGCAAAACATGCATATTGTGCTACTATAGAGGAGGAACTTAAGAGAGTATTGGGAGCAAGCCTGCCCATAGACCCCAAATTCATCCTACCGGGGATACCCACGGAAATAGATGTGCCCAGTTGTGAACTCATCTTTAACAATTTAGGGTTCATGGTAGCATTAGAGATGTGGCCAGGAACTAGGAGGCTCCTGAACCACCTACCCCCAAGAAGAGGAAATCTGGTATGGACCTATGCTGGCTGAGAAAGTGACATATAAGGCAAGAGGTTGCCCCAAGAAATTCTGTAAAGTGTGGTGCTCTTGACTCCAGTACTAGGCAAAGACATAAAGGGGGATGGAGAAGGGTCTGCCTTAATGTGATATATCTGTCCAGTTACCACTGCAAAAGGGGGAACCTCAACCCTACATAGGCCCATTTATGAGGGACATGCTGTTCTTTACTGCATTACTACACTGCTATATGATGGTCCCACATAGCATTGTTGATAAATGTGAGGTGCTGTATGTGTAGTTCGAAAGAACATCTAATAAAAATAATAATACAAAAAAAATTAGTTCTTGATCCATGAAATGAAGAAAGAAACAGAAATAGAGCTATTTCCCATGTAGAAATATTCCTCCATATTCTGTTGATGGAGCCTTGAATCTGACACTAAGGCAACAAATGTTAGGATTTATAACTGACAAACAGAGGTGGGATTATAAGACGCAGTCTTATCTGTACGACCGCTCCCAGAAGGTTGCTCTTTGCCCTTTTACATCTAAACCCACACCTCTATGCTGTGGCATCCCTCAGGGCTCAGCCCTAAGCCCCCTACTTTTTAATGTTTATCTGGCCCCTCTTTTTACCTTATTAGCAAACTGGGGTGTCAAAGCGATTTCGTACGCCGATGACACACAGTTGGTCTTTTCCTACAAAGAGCAGTCAGAGGAAGCGTTTGCCAATTTTAAGGGCTGTCTTTGTGATATTGCTATTTGAATGAACATGAACAAATTAAAACTAAATGCAGGGAAAACAGAGGTGATATTCTCTTGGAAAAGGTCAAGTGCCTGCATCTGATCTATGGTGGCCGACCAAAATGGGGCCCCCACCGCTCCCTTGCACTAGTGCAAAAAATGTTGGAGTAAGATGGAATGATTGCCTTTCTTTCTTAGCTCATATTCAACGTCGGGGTGCCTAAACAAACTAAGAAATCTCTGTACATTTCTGGATTTGCTGCCAGCAGATTGCCGTAAGGCAGTAGTCCATGCCACTGTAACTTCAAGACTAGACTACGCTAACGGCCTATATCTTGGTCTGCCGAAGTATGCAATCCAGCGGCTACCGATGGTGCAAAATGCGGCTGCGAGGCTGATCAAACATATCCCGTTTAAGCATCATGTCTCTCCGCATCTACGCAATCTTCACTGGCTTCTAGTGGCAAGCAGGATTGAATTTAAGGCTTGGACCCTGGCTTACAGGGCACTCCGGGAAAAGTGCCCTAGTTATCTCAGATTGAGACTCCTCCAATATAAGCAAGCGCGGTCTCTGCGCTCAAATACGCTCCACTTGCTATCTGTCCCTAGATTCGCGAAGGCTCGCCTTGGGGGGAGAGCTTTCTCAGCTAGAACAGCCAAACTGTGGAATGCCCTACCACTTGCTATTTGTAATGCCAATTCAGAGCCCTGCTTTAGGAAACAGCTAAAGACGTGGCTTTTTAATCAGTAATCTACTCCAATGCTGCTTTCTTTTTCTGAATCACTTAGTTCACTTTTGCAGCTCACTAAGCGTCAGGACACCTCCCTGTGAGGTAGCTGTTTGCGCTATACAAAACTCAGTATTATTATTATATTAGCCTCCATGCCTTTGTTAAAATCAAGATTTCACTGAAGCTATGAATATGTCATTTTATTACAAGATCTGAGACTCCTATTATGCTTGTTCAAATCAGAGCTACAACAGAATTAGCAATGTGAGGAATGGGATTATAGTAAAAGGTCTCAAAAGTGAAAACTTTACACCACTGCGCTGATCTATAAACCAGCTCCAGCCCAAACAGATTTTGAAGAAATCACTCCTCTTGTAGAGTGTGTTCCAAAGGCAATTATATAAATGCCTGCTAAAATCATGCCTCATTTATTCCAACAATCTAAGGTGGGGGAAGACCTGAATGGAATAATGCGTTGGACTGAAGAGCAAATTGTGAAATTTGCTGTCTTTCTACACTTTTAAGCAATTTCCCACACCGTTTAGGTTGTGAAGAAAAATTAGTGTAATGAATAGACACTGGATTGAAGTGTAAACTCACCAATCACCTGAATCTTGAAGATATCAGGAACACTTATCAGCAATTGTGTTCATAATGCCTGGAAAATACTTGAATTGAACGATTTCATTGTAAACAAAACTCCCAGAGTGTTTGAATTATTCTGTCAACTGCTGAAATAGTGTCCATTTGCAAAAGGATGGAATGACTTGGTTTGTCTTTTGCAAAGCTCTGAATTGTAAGGAAGACTACAACCTTATCTAAAAAATGTATTTGAGGAGAATATTCCTCCTTTCACCTTGTGCCTTCAGTCAAGTACTAATCACATCTTGCACCCAACCTGTCTGATGTGCAATGTATTCTAATGCAAGATCTGACCCAGAAGAGGAAACCACCCTTCTCTTCTACGCATGGATAGTGCAAGAACTCCAGATATAAGTGAATTTCTGAATGGAACTCCTGATCTACGCGTACTGTATCTTTATAATAAAGGCCTTCTCCTGGGTGACAATTTTCTAATCTCAAGAGCTTGATAATGCAGAAATGAGTAGGCCCCCAGGTGTTAAGAGATAGATTTAACTTTTTTATAAGCTGTTTATTTTCCTTCTTTATCCTTGCAACATTTCCATGAGGAATCTGTTTTATAGATTTCTCTGAACAATAAGAACACCCAATACGTATATCGGTGTAAATGTATCAAAGAGGACTACCCTATGGATTTTTTAACAATTTGAGGTAGTCTGACACTAGAGAATGTAAAAGATATCTTTCTGAGGTCTTAAGGAGAAAATCGTCTTAATAGACAATCAATCTTATCCCATGGGCTCTTAGCTGAGCCACTATTCGTCTATAATTATTGTGAGGCACGAGGATGCTGAAGAAAGACCCAACAGGTGACTTTTGATACAGAAAAAGAAAATCCCCTATTGAAACTGTAGAAGGTTTTAATCAGTTATCTGACAATTTATTGGTAATACAGCATTGTTACTTCATCTTATAATAGTTCCCTAGTGTTTCTTAGAAACAGTGGTTTGTTTTCCTTGGCCTCTATTTGATTAAAGGCAAGGAGATAATGCAAAATATAAGTCTCTGATCTTGTAATAAAATACAAACTAGAGGGGAGGAATTAATGTAGAAAGGCAGGAAAGAGAGCTTTCTAGAGAGTGAAACGTAATATGCATGAATGTTTTCAAGCCCAAAATAACTAAACTGTATAATAAACGTCTAGTTTTAGTTTTGATGCACAACTCTATGACAGGGTGAAAGATATTAAGCTTCAATTGAGGAAAAAAAGGACAAAAAGTACCTCTTCCAAGACTTCCATTCAAATGTAGAAATACTTTGTAGGATGGATCAGTACATGCTACAATTAACAATCCCTCTTCTACCTTTATGTCACACTATTGTGTTGGGGCATCCACCTTTCCAAACACATTTTTCTTTTGACCAATGCTGGTAGGTATGTGTGGTAAACAATGCCAAGGCATGAGCATAGAAATTATGAATTGCATACAGGCGGATCAGGTCTGATGAATAAAGTAAAGTGGTTCTCACTCACTAATTAAGAACAGAGTCAGATCTGGATGGATTCTTATCATATAGCAGTGATTCTAATTGAATTTTCATCCCTTGAGATTAGCAAGAAGGCTAAGCTAAGACTTAGGTTACTGTTTTCTCTTAATATATCAGATCTTATGATAATCAGAGAATCCCAAAATATACAACAGACTACGCAAGTAACAGACCCAAGAAAGGTGAATCTACGCTAGTAACCGACTCAAGACGTATAAAAAGCACAACACCTAGAAATGAAGCAGAGAGAAAAGAAACTGCCTCGCAACACACGGAGAACAACAAAGAAGGTCAGAAGAAAATCGAATCTCCTTCATCTAGGCCACTCCATGAAGATAGGGAAGGCAGAGATACAGAAAATCCCAACTCAGTGACACCCCCTCCTAACCAGATGCAAAGTACCCCAGAGAGAACACCGTGTACTAAGCTATCTTACACGAACAAAACTAATAATCTCAAAAAGTCAGGAATTCTGATGAAAAGACCGGATCAAAAGAAGAAAGGGAAATCAATCCGCAAATCACGCAACAAAAAGGGAAAAGTAACGAACACAGCTCCTCAAATCAAGAGAGAGCTCGAAGATCTTAGAACAAAAATGAACATCATGTCGCAAGACATTCGAATCTCTCTGCTCAAGATAGGAAAACTATATGAAAATACTGAAAACACCCACAAAACAATAGAGCACATCATAGAACTAATTCTTTACTCCCAAAGAAAAAGCAAGGAGATGGCGATGCCTCTATCAAATAGACATAATAGACCAGACAGAACACCTAAGGACCTAACGGAAGAAGAAACATTATCCTTACTAACAGATTATGAGATGCCGGAGCACAATGGAGAAGAGGTAATCAAAACAGTCCAGATCAACGTCAATAGAAAGCCTAGATTTAATGACAGGAAACCCAACCTCAATAACTTACAACAAGTTCAGGTTTTCTCTGAACCACAAATGCCGTTCGTAAACGACATAGATAAATCACTAAAATGCCTCTTGATCAACTGCAGATCCGCAGCTAAACATGCTTCAGACATAGCCGACCTCATCATTAGCCAAGAAATTGATGTGACAATCCTCACTGAAACATGGCTATCTGAATCATCATCGCCAGTTCTAGACCTTCTAGTGCCCCCCACTACAACATCGTGAGACTGTATAGACAACTTAAGAAAGGGGGTGGCATAGCCTGCATACATCGCTCGGATATAGAAATAGGCCAAATACAATCAGAACCGCTCAAAGAATGCGAATACCTAGGGCTAAATGTAAGGTCGGACAACAACCAATCATGCACCCTGCATGCACTTTATCACCCACCTGGTAACAATATGCCGTTCATAGATCAATTAATGGAGATAATCACAGCAAATCAAAACTCCGACGTAAACAATATATTCTTAGGGGACATTAATCTACACTGGAACAACAGCAATGACAAACAAATAAATACCTTCAAAGATTTCCTAACTGAACTCAATCTTTCACAATTTTGTACACAGCCAACTCATTTGAAAGGAGCTACGTTGGACTGGATAATTTCAAAAACAAGAACATATCAGGTGTAACAATAGAGCCTTGTGACTGGTCAGACCATCATGCCATAACATTCATGATTCCTACATGGAAAAAGAACAATCACACTCAACCAAACAGAATTAAAAAGTGGGTGAGGGACACGAAAGACTCCAACATCGAGCGCTTACTAGAAGGCTGTGAAAAGGACCTACAACCGCCAAAGAACATACAAAACGTAAATGATCTAATCGACTACTACTATACGTCTATAACGGATATAGTCAACTCCTCAATACCTCTTAAACTGAAAAGAATCACAGAGAAGATTAAAAACCCATGGTTCAATGGAACACTTAATGAGGAAAGACGTAAACTGAGAATGGCGGAAAGAAAATGGAGACAACACATCTCTTCTCCAGTTCTGACATCTCTAAGAAAAACCAGAAAAGAGTATAACAAACTGATCCTCAACTCCAAAAAAGAATATATCAGATTGGAATTGGACACCGCCAAAAACAGACTGCGTAAATTATTCGAAATATTGAAACAACAGTCCAACAAGGCGGCCAAAACGAACCAAGAATTCACAAAAACACAACTAAACTGTGAAAGCTTCTCGACCTTCTTCACAGACAAATCCAACACTCTGGAAAAGGAGCTCAAAAGTGCAGTGGATTACGTCGAAAACCAAACTCCGACAACAAACATTTCCAATACGTTAATCAAGGTTAATGGAGCTAAAAACAAAGCCCAATGGGACTCTTTCAAGCTATTGGACCAAAACTACATTGCTAAAACTCTACGGGAAATTAAACCCAATAACCACTACAGTGATCCACTCCCATCGAAATACTTAAAAGAAATCGACCAGGCCGTGATTCCCTTATGGACAAAAATTGTCAACGCCTGTTTATCTCAAGGGATTCTTCCAGGATGCCTAAAAACAGGTCAAGTAGTTCCCATTATCAAAAAATCGACGGCGGACCCAGACGATCCGAACAACTTTTGCCCGGTATCTAACATTCCGGTATTTGCCAAGCTAATAGAGAAATGCATGCAGAGTCAACTCAACCAACACATAGACAATTTTTCTCTGTTGGATGAATGCCAGTCGGGCTTCAGGGCAGGACATAGCACTGAAACAGCGATCTTACAGATAGTTGATGATGCGTTACAAGCCCTAGACCAAAATAGATCATGTCTACTCATCCTTCTAGACCTATCAGCGGCATTCGACACGGTGAACCACGTGAAGCTACTAAACAGGCTACAGGATAGGATGGGAATATCCGGTACGGTGTTGAAATGGTTTGAATCTTTCCTTCAGGACAGAACACAAAGATTCTCAGTCAACCAATCGCTTTCAACATCACGTCCTAACACGATTGGAGTACCACAAGGATCCACTCTATCTCCTTCACTGTTCAACTTATACATCGAACCGCTCACAGTAATTTAGCGTAACTCCAAAATCTCCTATCACATGTACGCAGACGACACGCAGTTATACCTCAAGTTCTCGTCTTTGGAAGACATCAGGTTAAATAATGAGGCTTTAGAAGTGGCGTTAAAATGGCTAACAATCAATCACCTATAACTAAATACTCCAAAGACAGAATTCCTTCTAATTTCTCCATCTAAGAACCACACAGAAGTTAAGGATTGGGCCAGAATGATCACTGCGCTAAACTGTACGCCTACATTGGTCGACTCAGCTAAATCTCTAGGAATATCATTAGATGAGAACCTGGATTTGAAAGTACATATCAAGGCCATGGCAAGAAGCGCCAGTTTCCACCTGAACTACTTAAGAAAGGTGAAACCCTTCATTTCAGAAGCAGATCTCAAGCTAGCTGTCCAATCACTGGTCATCGCTAGGATTGAATATGGTTGCTCTACGCTAGCAGGCTTACCACAAATCTCCACTGCTCCGCTAAAAGTATGCCTCAACGCAGCAGCAAGACTTATAACCGGCTCAAGGAAGTTCGACCATATCCCTCCACACCTCAAAGCTTTACATTGGCTACCCTACGAAGCCAGAATTCAGTTAAAAATAGCATGTATCACCCACAAAGCACTTCACTACAACACTCCAAGATATCTTGCCCACAAGATAGTTCTATCGGGAGGAGACAGACCTGCTAGGAGTGCTAAGGAGCTGGTACTGAGACCACCCATATTCAAGAAGAAAAAAACTTATGATAGAGCATTCTCCGGAGCTGCCCCTAGAATATGGAACTCTCTTCCACCAAACATCAGAAAGATAACAAACACAGCAACATTCAAGAAGGAAACGAAAATATTTCTAATGAGCAAATTCCTGCCTTAACTCTAGCTGGCTACTCTATAACTTAATAGCAGAGTTATACTACAAGGACGGAGAAGATGGAAATTACAAGCCCAGATACAGGACTTAATTTACCAAAATCAGATTACCTCAGGCCACGTAAAGAATAATGTAGATATTGTAATTATTTGTCTTTTATTGTCATATATACTGATACATTTATTCTATATAAGCTGTTATCTCCTTACTACCTCATAATATGTAAAGCGCTCTGATACCCACGGGTCCTGTTCGCGCTATATAAAACTCTATAAATAAATAAATAAATAAAATAAATCATTCCTGAAATGGATTTGCTGCTGCGTAGAAAAAATTAGTTGGAGAAGCAGAAAGGTCAATCGGACCAGCAATGCATCTCAGGAGGATAGAGAAGCAGGTTAGTCCAGGTCTCCCCTTGGTCCTCAGAGCAGATTTTGACCAAAAGTTTTCTAAGTCCTCAGATGTCAGAATTGCCCATCTGGGTACCTTTAGCACCACAACCAAAGGTCCAGTACTGGTGGGACAACTCTTGGGGCTCAAAACTCACTCAGGCTGAGTCTAGGTGTGGGTGTGATGGTGGAAGCATTTTATGTCCACGTGGCTCTGAACAGGAGGCCAGCAATCTAGGATTTTTTGGTAGACCTGGTGCAAGTGAAGATGTAGGGCTCATCAGTAAGCATGGGCGTAGTTCACATAGCGAAGTCACGCAAAACTCTGTGAAGTTGAGAAAGCACTCCACCGCGATACGCGTGGTTCTGCTAGGGCGTGCAGTTACTTGTCCTGCCTGTTTGCATGATGTTTTCCGCCATACGTCAATGCGGATTGTGTGTTTCGGGTGGAAATATTGCACGAAGTGCACCAGGCAGTTGCACATGGGCAAGGCCTTCTTGTTTCTTACTCTGTTCGTGGTGCTCGTGCGTACTTTTTCATCTATCCTTAATCTCTGTAATCCTTGGCTTTTAAAACTTTTTTTCCCATCTTTTTTATTTATTATCTTACCCTTTGTCTTTCTAAGTGTGTATTTGTGTTTTTTTCTACTTAATTGTGTGCTTTTGGTGAGTTTTGTAGTTTATTTTTTAGCTTTCCTACTTCCTTATTACTACCCAGTTCTTCCTTCATTTTCCCCATTTCTTTTTTTCTCTTTTCTCAGACAAGGGCGCACCAAGGCATTGCCACCCTCCTCTGCGGAAGGTGGGGCCAGACAAGGGTGCAGCCCAATGCCCTGTTTTAGGAGGTGAAGGTAACTGCACTGGTATTTAAAATCCAGCGCCATCTCCCCTCCACCCTGGCAGCAGGCAGCAGGCCTGGGTCTGGGTACAGAATGCGGGAGTGTCAGCAGCGCTGTGCGAGGTTGCGCCGGGCAGTTCTTCTGCTCTGGGGTCCAGCACACCCCTCAGCAGTTAGCGCACCGCTAGTCTGACATTCTGGACGGAGAGCAAGACCTTCTGGACCTGCTAGGAGTTGAGGTTGCGGTTCTAGGTGAGTAATTATTAAAATTGTTAATTTTTATTATTACCTGTGTTCTATGCTATAGCTAATATATAATTTTTTCTCAAATAATGGCAAACATGCTGCTTACATGCAGGAAAGTTAAGTTTTCAAATATTATGTAATAATCTGGTATTCTAGACAGGTGCTTAGCTTACTTGGTGCTACCCACTTAACCTAGGTATTGAATCGTACTTGTTGCCACTCATTTGGGTTGATGGAATTAGTGATGATTATGTAAGACGTTCTGTAATTAGTTATTTGTAATGTCGTAACAGCATGGTGTATGCCAACTCGACACAGATGGTGCAGGAATGTTTGTGAACAACAACATCCATTTTTCAATGGAAGCTTGTGCTGCAGGCCTTTTTCGCCTGCCACACAAGCTTCCATTGTGTAGAAAACAAGGACCCCCTGATAAGGATACAGTTCCTGGGTCAGGGCACACAGTATATGGCAAATAAAAAACCCAGGCAACCCACAAGTGCTGGCAATGTTAAAAAAACAAGACAATAATAAGTAATAATAAGGCACTGAAGTAACATAGAGAATTCAATTTAATAAATTTGATAAAAGTGTCATGAAAAAGTTCATTGACATAATGATGAATTTAAAAAAACACAATAAAAATATTTCTTTCAATAGATTTATCATTTGTACATGCAATTTGTATTGATAATGTTCCCAATGATACAGAAGGGAGATGGTTTCCGTCTACGCGTTTCGACACGTTGAATGTGTCTTCCTCAGGACACTACCATCATGTTTCAACACCTGTATCTTCGGATTCTGAAGACAAAAAGCCGTGATAATGAGTCTGGTCAAATTCTAACAGCAGAACCTTTGTCTCTGGGATACTGCCAATGGATGATAGAGCCACTCCTTGGGCTGAAGTATGATATCAGCGTATTGCCGCGCTGAGCCGGTTATGATAAAAACATCCTTGTTTGCTGATTTTCAGAAGAATCCGTTTGTTTATTTAAGAAATGTTCGCCCTTCGAATTTAAAGAGTCGGAGCAGGGTGCTCTATAGCGGGAGTGCGTCTATAACCACGTCAAAATGCTGGTGATTTGCAGAACAAACGGCTATTGATGAAATGTCTATACCACTAGGACCCGTGGTTGTCCAAGCACTGCGACAAAAAATAAAGTGCCGGTTATCTGATATAATGTACCGAGCAATCCGGCTATTGATGAACTGTGTATACAGCTGGGACCCGTAATTTTCCAGGTGCGGTGGCAAGAGATAAAATACCGGCTATCTATGTTAAGATACGAGTTACCGGCTGGAGTGGCTTCTCATACTTCGTCAGAATAAATTGACGAAGTACAAGACGCCACTCCAGCCGGTAACGCCCACGGGTCCTAGTGGTATAGACATTTCATCCGCGAGTACAACTTCTGCAATATCTGTGGCATGTTGTACTGCTGATCTATAGTTGAGGAGCATGCACGATAGAGGACGGGGCACCTCTGTGTTGGTTTGTACTGTTTGTATAGAAGTATATTGAGCAGGGGGTCTGGGCAAGAGGACAGGTCTAGGGATTCTATTAGTAACTTCATGTCACAAATCACATCACCTCCACTCATCATACGGCAGCCTCCAAAAAGATCTCAGCCAAAGTGACCCTTCGGGGGACCCATAGGGCATTGGACCACTGGCCCGATGATGAGGCATGATATCCTCTAGGGGATGTGTATAAGGGCACCATAAATAGAACTGCTGACTGTACTATCCAGTACTCTGACTCCTCATTTTGAGAGACCGTGCCTCTCCCTCTCTCTCTCCTTCTCAGGAACATTAACCCCTTGTTGAATTTTACTGTTTATATTTAACCATAAAACCCTAATGGTATCACCAATAAAAAAAGTCATCGTAATAACTTTGAGGGTTTCCTAAATCATCTAAAAGAGCTCTAATGCAGATTACTCTGAAAAGAAACGTGGCAACCCTACAGCATAGATTTGCGTCCCCTAATTCATACAAAAATGTAAAAGTGTCAGGAGTAACTTCTCTTACCGCCCAATCCTTGCACAGGAACAGAAGTCAATAGTTCCCAACTCCCTCCACAAGATCCCTCAGAGCCCGTTAAGAAACCTGACTCACAGCGACCCCACGGGGGAAAGGGGGAGGGGATAAAATAAGAAACAATGGAAGAGACTGCACTGGAACTGTTCTTACTGCTTCTCTTGTTCAGTCCGTCTCGCTGACTCAACTTCAGAGAAACCTTAAAGATACCCAACATGAGGTTAACATAACACCTAACTACTCTAAATTATAACTCTACTTTATCTCTTTGTGTTTACCTAAATTTCCAGTCTTCTTGCTCCTCTTCTCTTGTTAAGTCTTATTGCCTTTTGACCTCTTCTGGTGAGATATTCCTATTGAACAAGACTATGGTTATTAATTGCTATTTACTTCTAATGAATATCTTTATTTATACAGTTATTGCTTAGTTCCTTACCATCTTTACTTCTTCTGTCGCTTTAATCTTCTCTTGTATATTTTCTAGTAAATTCACTACACTATTCTGTGCTAAACCTATCCTACACTACCTAAGCAAGTTCTATTGAAATATATGCCTATTCTGTATTAGAAAGCTATGTGTACCTAACTAGTTTTTTCTTTAAACTCTAAGGTATCCTTTTCTTTTCAGGTCTTCAGTACATCGACATTTGCTGGTAAGTGTTAGTGAATCTCGTTTTCCTCTTTTGATTCCTTCAGTAAAATTATATTCGAGAATTATTTTCTTAAACAGTTTAAATATCCAAATCACTCATCTCTCCTTCTTGTATCTTCACAGGAACGAAGAGCCATTGGCGACCTCTGGATGCTGCGGGTACGAAGATATGACAGGAATTCAAATAGCGACAAGACAGCTTCTTTTTTAGTTCAATGAAGGTTTATTAATTGTAATAAGAAGCATAAATACAAATACAATGAAATAAGAACAATTGTGGGGGAAGAAAGGGGGAGAAGGGAAAACATAAAAGAAAAAGCAATATACATTATGAGGATGTAGAAATAACAATAAACTTTCATGAGCAATAAGGGTAAAAAGAAGAGATACAGCAATAATACAATAAAAAATAAATGCAACTGAGGATATTTAAATAATTATGTTAACAAAGAAAGTGGGATGAAAAAGAGTATCAAGGCGGTTTAGAAACTTCTTGTTGAGCAGGACATAAACGAAAAGAGCGAGTCGTACAAGTATCTGAATACATAGTAACAGGAAGCCATAAGTCTGTGCGTTTAGCTGCCATCTGGGCAGGAAAAACAAAAGCAGTATCAAGCCTATGATTATGACAGACATTATACCACCAAGCTTGAAAAGTAATGGTAGAGGAGGACTTCCAATTAATAGTAATTTGCTGAAATGCTACAGCCAGTAGCAGATCAACAATACGAACATAAAGATCAGTCACCTCCCAACAAGGAGAAAGACTTCCCAAAAAGATGTGGATGGGAGACAAGGGGATACATGTGTGAAAGATAACATTAATTTGTGCCCAAACCTGTAACCAAAAGGCATGTACATTATTACATAAGAATAACATGTGAAATAAAGTGGTGTTAGGTGAGGAACAAGACCAACATACATCTGGGGTGGTAGGGAATCGCTTGTGGAGAGTAGAGGGAGTTTGAAGCAGTCGGTTATATATGAAAAACATACCTAGAGGTTTTGCAAACTTTTGTCCAAATCTTGTCCCACAGAGATACAGGCCATGATGTGGAGAAATCAGTTTCCCAATGCTCCTCCACCTTAGATTTAGGTCTAGGGAGTATATGTGAATGAAAGTGCTTGTAAATAACAGAAGCTTTGGGAAGAGCTTGTAGGATAGAATGAAGTGGGAGAGTGGGGTTAGGTGAAACAAAAGGAGGAGTGGTTTGCAAGATTCTTGTATGAACCTCCATGACCGCTTCTCTAAGGAGAAGATATTTGGGAGCAAAGGAGGAGGGCAAATCAAAGGTGGAACAAAGGGTGCGGAAAGACAGGAAAGTGGATTGTGAGAAAAGCTGCGAAACCCAAAGCAACCCCTTGGATCTCCAAGATTTCCAGTAAAAGGGTTTACCTCGGATTAAGAGGTATTTATTGTGCCAAATAGTGGAGGAAAGGAAATAGACAATAGTCGCAGGCGGGGGGGGGGGGATTAGAGGACAAAAGAAGTTTGACAGTGAATTTATGAATGTGAGTAGGAATCAAAGAGGGTTTGCGTGAAAAGGAGATATATTCAGCAAAGGAGAAAGGGGAGAGGAAGAGGCGTTCAATCTTGGCCCATAAAGAGCAAGGGGAATCAGGATCTTGTAACCAAAAGGACGCTTGTCGTAACAGAAAAGCTTTATGATAGGTCGGGAAGTCCGGAAAATTAACTCCTCCTTCAGAGGTAGGGCGAATGAGCCTAGCAAGGGACATTCTGGGCTTTTTGTTATGACATAAAAAGGAGGACAAGACTGAGTTAATTTTCTTGAAAAATTTGTCTGGGATAGAAACGGGTAAAGTAGAGAGTGTATATAAAACAATGGGTGAAAGCATCATCTTAATGGTGTCTAAACGACCCCACCAGGAGAGGTAAAGAGGATGCCATCTGGCAGTGAGGTCGGAAATTTTCTGAGTGCATTTAGTAAGGCAGAGGGAAACAGTGTCAGGGATGGAAGGAGTAATATATAAACCTAAATACTTAATGTGGGAAGAGCTCCAGGTAAAACTGGAGGCGCTAAAGTCAGGTTTAAAAGTGAATTTCGTCAGGGGAAGGATCTCACATTTATCATTATTGAGCTTATAGCCAGAGATTAAAGAATACTGCTGTACTTCCTCCAAGAAAGCAGGGATGGAGACTGTGGGATTCGAAATAAAGAGCAAAATATCATCTGCATAAGCAGCCAGCTTAATGGAGGAATCTGCTGTCTGGAATCCATGAATGTCGGGGTTCTGGCGTAATCTGGACAGGAAAGGTTCTAAAGCAAGATTGAAAAGAAAGGGTGAGAGAGGGCAACCTTGGCGAACTCCTCTACCAAGGTCAAAGTAAGGGGAAATTTGACTATTAGCATATACTGCAGCCCTCGGGTGAGTATATAACAGTGAGATTAGGGAAATAAATTTAGGGCCAAACCCAAACCATCTGAGAGTGTGGAAGAGGTAAGGCCATTCAACCCTGTCGAAAGCTTTTTCGGCATCTAAGGCAATAGCCGCGAGGGAGTGCTGGAGGTGGGATGATTTTGACAGTATGTTAAATAAAAGCCTTGAGTTGTCAGTGATGTATCGGCCTTTAACAAAGCCTGATTGTTCTTCTCCTAATAAATCAGGAAGTAGATGATCCAGCCTCAACGCTAATGTTTTGGCATAAATTTTATAGTCAATATTAACAAGGGATATGGGTCTGTAATTCTTGCAATATTGCACGTCTTTTTCGGGTTTGGGTATGAGACAGATGTGTGCATCCGAAAAGGACCGCGAGGAGGCACCTAAATCAGCAAAGGAGTGGAGAAGAGAATGTAGCTTTGGAAGCAATAATTTGGAGAAGTGAAGGTAAAACTCAACGGTGAAACCATCTGGACCAGGGGCTTAATTAAGTTTAAGACGCTGAAGTGCGGTGAGCAGCTCTTTCTGTGAGATGTCAGTCTCCAAAGAGGAGAGGTCAAGAGGGAAATGAGCAGGAGGTTGAATAGTAGAGAAGAATTGTGAAAGAGAATGGGGAGATGGTTGGGTGCCAGATGTGTATAGGGACTCGTAGAAGCGGGAGAATGTAGCAAGAATGTCGGCATCTTTGTGTTGTAAGTGTGCATCGGCATCATATACGGATCCAATAGTCATCTTGTTGTGTTTGACCTTCAGGTAATTTGCAAGGATTTTCCCGGCTTTGTTCTTACCACCATAAAACTTAGCACTTGACTTGAGTAAATATAAGGAGGCATCTTCAGTAGACTTTTCATTAAATTTAAGTTTGGCAGCAATCAAAGTTGTCAGACTATCATTAGAATGTGAGGTGAAATAGGCGTGTTCCAATCGCTTAATGTCAAGAAGAAGGGTTTTAGTGAATTGGCGAGCAGTCTTACGTTTCTTTGCGACATAAGTAAGAATGAAGTCGCGTGCAGCCGCTTTGAAAGCGTCCCAGACTGTGTGTTTTGAAATGGGCGGAATATCGTTAATCTGAAAAAATTCATCAAAAAAGGCGGTGACTGATGTGGAGAATTTGGGATCTAAGAGGAGAGCATTGTTAAAACGCCATCTCCTGGGTCCATCAACTTTAGGAAGCACATCAAGGCTGACTATGACAGGGGCATGATCTGAGAGCAAAATCGGACCAATTTCCGCTGAATGAAGTGTTTGAGCAAGATCATGGGAAACAAAAATGTAATCGATCCGTGATTGTGAGCGATGGTATGGGGAGTAAAAGGTATATTCCTGCAAGGTCGGGTTGCAGAGTCGCCAAGAGTCAACAAGCTTATGTTGGGAGATAGCTTGAGTAAAAAGTTTGTGCAATTTAGTAGGGATATAGGTGGCATCAGATTTCCTATCTATAAATGGATCAAAAGGTTGATTGCAATCTCCCTCAAGGATGAAATTGTCATCCATAAAATGGGTGATTTGTGGAGAGAATTCTGCCCAAAAAAGGGGTTCACCATTAGTGGGGCCATAGAAATGAAATGAAATGAAATGAAATGAAATGAAAACAATATTTAATAAAGCGCACTGCTGCCAAGCGGCTTCCTGGCGCTGGGGGACCTGGATCAGAACTCACAGAGGGGAACACAAGGGAACCTAAGAAGGAAAAGCCAAAGAAAAAAGAAAAGTTTTTAAGGCTTTACGGAAGTGGCTAAAGATAGGAATGGAGCAAAGATGAAGTGGAAGACTATTCCAGAACTGGGGAGCCAAGACAGAGAGACGAGTGCCCCCGGATCTGGATTTACGGAAGCGGGGAATGTGAAGAAGGGAAAGAGAGGAAGAGCGGAGGGTGCGACTGGGAACATAGGAAAAAATGAGGGAAGTGATGTAGGCGGGGGCAGTGCGAGAGTGGGCACGAAAGGCAAAGCAAGCAAGTTTGAAAAGGGATCTAAAGCGGATAGGTAGCCAGTGAAGGGATTTCAAAGCCGGGGTAATGTGAGAGGATTTGGGGAGGGAAAGAATGAGACGGGCAGCCTGGTTTTGAATGGCCTGTAAGCGTCGGGATTCGTGGGAGGGAATGCCCACGTACAGGCCATTGCCATAGTCGAGGCGTGAGATGAGTAAAGCTAGGACTATGGTTTTAAGCGCGTCGATGGTGAAAAAGCGAGATATTTTCCGGATGAGACGGAGGGAAAGAAAACATGAAGACACAACAGAGCTGATCTGGCTGTGCATGGTTAAGTCAGAGCTGACTTTGATGCCAAGGGTACGGACAGAGGAAGAGGGGGTGGGGGGGGGACCGAAAGAAAGGGGCCAATGTGCAGGGGACCAAGGGTTAGAAGGGCCACCCGTGAGGACAAGTTCCGTCTTATCGGGGTTGAGCTTAAGATGGTTGGCGCTCATCCACTCAGAGATAAAGATAAGGGTGGAACTGAACTTGGGAATAGAATCGGGAGAAGAAGAGAGATCGAAAACAAGCTGGAGGTCATCTGCGTAATTATATACAGAGACCCCCAGCTTGAGAAGAGAAGCAACAAGAGGACAGATGTACAGATTAAAGAGGAGAGGGGAAAGAGAGGAGCCCTGAGGAACACCACAAGTGACCGGACAGGAGGGGGCAGAGAAACCGGAGAGATGAACAGCCTGATGCCTATCCTGAAGAAAGGATGAAAGCCAAGAGAAGGCCGCGCCCCGAATGCCCGCTGCGCAGACACAGTCGAGAAGAATGGAATGGTCGACCGTGTCAAACGCAGCGGACAAGTCGAGAAGCACCAGGGCCTGGGGAAGATTAACATCTGCCTTGCCCTTGAGTTCATCTAAGACCGCTAGTACCACCGCTTCTGTAGAATGGCCAGGGCGGAAGCCCGCCTGGTGGGAAGCTAAGAGACCATTGTCCTCGATGTATGAGGAAAGGCAGGAGGTGACGTGGGACTCTAGGATCTTACCCAAGTAGGGGAGAAGGGAGATAGGACGGAAATTGGCGGGGAGGGAAGGATCTAAACCAGGTTTTTTTAGAATAGGGAGCACGACAGCAGATTTAAAGGAAGAGGGAACAGTACCAGAGGCCAGTGAGGAGTTGAGAAGAGAGAGGGGAGGACCAGGACAATTAGTGAAGAGGATTTTGAGGATACGCGCAGGAACACCATCCAAGGGAGAGCCAGATTTAACTTTAGACATTAAGGAGAGAGATTGGAACACCTCTAAGTGAAAGTCTGACATGTATCCATCGGCCATTAGTATCGGAGTCTTGGGAAATAACAGTGAAAGGGAGAGACCTGCGACATAAAATTGCAACACCGTTACGTTTACCATCACCTTGAGAATAAAAAACATCACCTACCCATCCCCTCTTAAGCTTAGCAGACTCCGTGTCAGAGAGTTGGGTCTCCTGAAGAAATGCAATGTCAACATTCAATTTGGCTAGGTGAGTTAAAATGCGTTGACGCTTAATTGAGGAGTTGATACCCTTAACATTCCAAGAGATTAGATTCAAAGACATAGCATATACAATAAGGTAATGAAATCGTGATAAATGCAAAGATAATGTAGAAAGAATATGCAATAGAGTATAATGTATACAAAAGTAAGAGAAAGACTCATGAAGAAGAAAGAGTAAGAAGGAAATAAAGAAAAGGTAGTAACAGAGAAAGGAAAAAGAGAGAAAAAGCTGGTGAGATCATAAGAATGTACAAAAAGAGAGAACAAAGTAAAAACAAGAAGAAAGTTCAGGCATAATAGAAAAAGAGGAAAGAGAAAGCAGAAATGTCCACATCCTGAGAATGAAGAGAGTATGACTTGTACACAAATATGAAAGTGAAAAGGAAGAAAAACTGTCAAGCAATAAGGAAGAGTGGTAATGAAAAGAGAAGAAGAAGATGAATGTCCTAAGAGAAATATATAGAAGAGACAAAAATAACACCAATGGAGGGGGGACGTACAATTAAGAGATTCAGGGTATTGAAGTAAGAAAAGGTATGAGAAAAGGAGAGCAGGTGAGCAGAAAACCAAAAAGAGAACAAGAAACAAATGGTAAAAAACACTAGGAAGAAGGGAAAGACAGGAAACTTACATAACATCTGGAACAAGACAAGGCAGAGGGTGGGAGGGTGAAGGCCACGTGAAGAATGACGACGCAACCACAGCTCAAACGGGGAGACGAAGGAAGGGAGAGACCCAGCGGATCTCACGAACACAGGGAAGGAACCAGAAGAGCCGGAAAAACAAGAACATCTGTGTAAAAAAAGAGAACAAGAGACTTAACATATCAAGAAACAACATTCATACAATATATACTGTGTAACATGAATAACCATCAAATATTAACTACAAAACAGAGAAGCAACACCATTGCAATGGCAGAAGATTACTGAGAGGTTGAGACTGAAGCAGTATCCATCGTCTCAGCAGAATACGAATAAAGAAAACTTTTTAGCTTCAAAGGGTCATCATAAGTGGTAGTCTTGTTATTAATGGTGACCTTAAAAAGGCAGGGGTGAAACAATCCATACTGTGCTCCCAAAGAACGTAACTGGGGTCGAAGAGACAAGAACTCCTTACGTCGATCAGCTGTTGATTTAGCATAATCCTGTGAAAGAATAAGGGGTGACCAGACCATATGATGCGATTCATAGCTCTTGCTGCAGATAAAACTGTGAGAAGGTCAGTATACTCGAGGAAGTACATAATCACACCTCGTGGTTTCCTCAGTGAAGCAACAGAAGAAGATGCGCCTCTGATTGAGCCTAAGCGGTGCGCCCTTTGTATGTTAAGATTAGTACCTTCTGGCAAATGGAGTAGTTTCGGTAGGAAGGATTTGAAGTCAGTAATGGGGTCAGACCCTTCCTGTCCTTCCTCAAGGCCATAAAGACGTAGGTTGTTCCGCCTACTTCTATTTTCCAAATTTTCGATCTGCTTCTCTAAAATCGAAACTTGTGCACATATTGGATCTACCTTGGAAACAGAGGATTCCATTGAAGCAACATTTTGCTCAAGTGTAGTAATACGTTCATCTACAGATAGCCATTTGTCGGAAAGTTGCTGCATTGTAGTTTTGGTCTCTTCAATAAAGGGACGTAGGGCCCTTATTTCATCCAAGAGTAAGTCAATAGTAGTAGTAGAAGCTGTCTGAGAAGGAGGTGAAGGAGGAGTTTGTTTCAGTCTTTTGATTGTACCTGTTTTGGTGACAGGCAGTAATGAAGTGGAAGGTAACGAAGTCTTTGTAGAAACAGCGTCAGGCGAGTCCTCCATCGCTAAACACTGATAACGGGATCCCGTAGGACCCAAGACCTTCTTAACAGTGGCGGAGGGTTTGCGCAGATCTTTATGTAATCTTCCCACAGAGAAAAGATACAGGTTAAACGTATGAAGAGTATGAAAACAAATTGACGTAAACTAGCTAAAGTAAGCAAGAGCAGAGCACTACAAATAAGTTAGGGAAACAGTTTAAACATATTTGAGTAATGCGTCATCAAGCCTAAAAGTACATAATATCAGCATGCGTCCTATGTACAGGCATATAATGGTAATGGCAAATGAATTTACACATATAGACTACTCATGAGAAAGAAAAGCAGTACAGAGCATGAGGTGAATAATAGTATTAAACTGCAGACTTCGATGAGGGAAAAGCATTCATGTCACTGAGTATTTGAACAAAAGTGTAAGACCACCTGTGAGCATTAGGTGGCACATGAGTTCCAATATGCTATAATGTCAAGAAAGGAATTAGTCAGAGAGTTGTGAAGAAGATATGAGGGAGCTAAATGACGTTTCTCTTGAAGACAGGTCAGAATATATAGCGTTATTATTCAGGAAGCGCTGAAGCACGTTGAAGCATGAGCCGAGACGACAATAGCGCTGAAGAGAAAGTCGTCTTAGTACTGTGTGGAGAAAGCATCCAAAGCGCTAAATTTGACAATGCTTGAAATTTGAGGCAAAGATAGCATGTATGGTGAGGCGCATTGTCGAGGGCAAGCGAGAGAAAGCACAGTCACGCCACAAATCAAAACGGCTAGGAGAAAGGCTCCGTCGGCGGTAATACAAAATGGCGGGCGCAATCTTTCTGAGGAGCGCTGCACTCACTTATGCCGAAAGAGCCTCTTAGACGACAACAGCAGGGTAAACGAGGGTTCCTACTATCGCCCCTCACATTCCGACGTCTTCTCTTCAAGTTCAATGCAGCTAATGCGTGCAGGAATCACGCCGGGCCTCCCGTCATCTGCGTCTCCCAGAGAGAGCTACGGAGAAGCCGCCATCATCGTCGGGCGCTAGCCACGCCCCCGACAAGACAGCTTCTATCTGTGACGTTCTCTCAAAATAATCTCTCACTCGCGCCTAAGATTAAACGCAGTAAGAAAACCACAATTTGCTGCTTAAAGAAACAACAAACCGCGGAGACTCTGAGACACAAGACCGGGTCCGGAAAATCCTTTAGTGAAGTGCGCAGTCAGATTAGCTCGAGTTACTTACCTCACCTCATGCTCTGCACCTGAAGGCTGCCTGAAAACTAAACTGCACAGTTACCATTCATTTGGCGGCCATCTTGGAGTTCCACTCGTGGCTCCAATACCGCCAACCATTATCTTGGGAGCATTTACTTTTGTGCCAACAGTTGTTTTTGTGTGATATTGAAGAAACAATATGCCTTGCTTGCCTAGGGGCTCTTACAAAAAGCCACCTGATGGTAAATAATGCTCTCTTGTAAACATAGGGGTGTAAGAAGAGATTTCCTGGGGATCAGATCAAATTTACAAAAATATGCTATGTGCTGGTTGGACTGAGTGGTTATCACTGGTCTAGATCGTGGTTCAACACTGAACTAAACTCAGAAAGAAGAAAACTAAGAGCCGCAGAAAGACATTGGCGCAACAACCCTTCGACAACCCACCTTGATCAACTCAAAAAGGAACTGAGCAATTATAAAAAGCTCATCACAAATAAAAATCAACCTTTTCCTGCGGTGCTCTAAATAATGCTAAAAATCATCCCAAAGAACTCTTCAATATCATTGGGCAGCAACCATCCAAACCACCTCCATCTGCAATTCAGGCCTCCAAAGACCTATGTGACGCATTTGCCAATTTCTTTGATGAAAAATTATCAAAGATCGAGCTCTCTATAGAGGATCACCTCCAACCCCCCAATGATGGTCAGCCCCTCGACAGTGAAGACATGAACCCACTCAGTCAATCCACAAACAACTGGAAAACCTTCAAACCCATCACTGGAGCTAACATTATTAAATTAACCTCCGGATCCATTCCCTCTCCACACGTGGAAGACCCTCTCACTGCCCAACTGGCTAAAAAAACTCAACCTCTCCCTAGCCTCACTCTGGTCAAAGATTATAAACAGCTCCCTGAAAACTGTGATCATGCCTGACAGCCTCAAAATAGGGCAAATAACACCCTTACTGAAAAAAGCAGGCGCTGACCCAAACGATCTCAACAACTTCAGGCCTGTCTCCAATCTCCCATTCATAGCCAAAATACTAGAAAAATGTGTTCTCCGTCAACTCACCCATCACATGGACAACATCGACCTCCTAGACCCTCACCAATCGGCTTTAGAAAAGGATGCAGCACAGAGACAGCCATCCTGAATGTCATGGATGACATCCACAAATCACTTGCCTACTTATACTCCTGGACCTTTCGGCAGCCTTCAACACGGTTGACCATAAACTACTCATCAACGTACAACGAGAAAGTGTAGCAGCAGAAGGAGTGGTCCTACAATGATGTACCTCCTTCCTGCAAAACCATTCCCAAAGAATAAAAATGAGAAACTTCACGTCTGACCTACACCCCATAAACAGAGGCGTTCCCCAAGGATTAGTTCTCTCTCCTGCACTGTTCAACATTTACATGGAGCCACTCACCACCATCCTCAAAAAAGCCAACATACCCTTCCACCTTTATGCAGAGGACACTCCGA
Organism: Lissotriton helveticus; assembly: GCF_964261635.1. Lineage (NCBI taxonomy): Eukaryota > Metazoa > Chordata > Amphibia > Caudata > Salamandridae > Lissotriton > Lissotriton helveticus. Next base: position 1,841,787,280 of record NC_136059.1, on the reverse strand, counting down.
TCTACCCTGAAACCTCAACCACAGCAGAGATACAAAGACTCAATGACACCCTATTAGAAGTCCAAAAATGGCTGTCCCAACACCGCCTGAAACTCAACCAAGACAAAATGAAAATACTCCTCAGAGTCAACAAAGAGCAGTCCCCCTGAATCATGGATTGGATAAAGTCTATTTGTGCTCTGAATTGCACTCTCATCCCAGCAGACTCTGTGAAATCACTGGGAATCAACCTAGACCCTAACCTTGACATGGTCAAACACATCAAGAACACCGCAAGATGTGCTATCTTCAACTTAAAACTACGAAACAAAATCAAACCCTTCATCCCTCCAGAAGACCTTAAGCTAACCACGCAATCCCTCGTGCTATCCAGATTAGACTACGGGAACGCCACCCTCACAGGCATGGCAAAATCACACCTTGCTCCTCTCAGATCAACCCTAAATGCAGCAGCTAGAATGGTGACCAGAGTAAAGAAATTCAAACACATCTCCTCCGCTCTCAAAGAGCTAAATTGACTCCACAAAGAAATGCGCACTAACTTCAGAACTGCTTGTCTCACCCACAAAGCTTTGCACACTGGTAAACCCTCCTATCTAGCCTCCAAAATCTCAGGAGCACCAACACTCTTCTACTTATCCACCCCAAAACCTGCAAACAAAAAACCTTATCTCGCTCTTTCTCTAGAAATGTACCCAAAATTTGGAATGCCATCCCAGTACACATCAAGACTAATTCTTCCTTTAAAAAATGCAAAAACCAGCTCGAAGTGCTCTTCCTCAATCGAGCGCTCACAACATGACAACAGACCCACACAACAGAACCGCACCTTACTGAGGATCCAATCACTTGGATAAGAACAAATTCCAACTAGCCCACTCCCCTTGAACTGCACCCTCCCCCCCTTCGACTATGATTACCACTACTACCCTGCATTTGAATGCTTTGTGACATATGCTGTGTTTACTGTTAAAATTCTGTATATACTCAACAGTTACTTTGACAAATGTTGTAGAGCGCTCTGATACCTTCGGGTCTGGCCAGCGCTACATAAAACTCATAATTAGATAAATAATAAATACAAATTTTATGGCAATTGTACCCCAGCCCTCATTTTTAAGGAATACAGTCAAATAATGAAAGATGAGAAGGTGAAAATAAGTCAAAATCTACCTGTGCTGTGCGTTATTGACTACAGTGAGGTACAGTTTACATCCATACTGCTCATTCCATGCTGCTCTTCCCATGACATCCCGCAGGCAAATGGTCTTTGATTTCTTTTTTTTTTATATACTTTAGGATATCCTCTGGGTGGGACCACGGATCCATCTCTGTCTGGTCCAAACCCAACAGTGCCTGTTTAATATTCCATAGCCACAGGATTCTATTTATCATATCATGGCCCATACAGTCTTTAAGAATTAATTTGGTGAAAGAAGTTCCTTGTTTGTACCAAACAGATCGCCACAATAGTAGGAGATCAATTTCAAGGATATCCGAGAGGAAATCAACAACCAACTCCAAATGCAAAATGAATGCCAGGATAGAGCAGGGTAATGTCAGGGGTTTTCTTAAAAAGGTACTTTCTGTTGTTTGTAAAACACTCTTCTCCCCTATAGCACAGATCCCTGTGACATACATTGGAGCTGAAATTGTTTTAACTTATAAAGGGTGAACATCTGGGCAATAGCGTATTTGCCTAACATAGAGCCACAACTCATCAACCCTTCATTAATTCTGATCATGTTGTAAATGCAGATCTCCCAATGTCACTTCCAGTCCAGTTTAGATGAAAACTTGATCCCCTGGTAGGTGAAGGTGTTACTATTTTGTAGCTTACTCCCTTTAATAAAGAAAGGTGTATTGTTTTCCTCCTGCTTTACCACAACTCATTGTAAAGGTTAATTGACCATTTTTATACTACTCCTTGCCATAAAATCTGTAAAGGAATTTATTAAAAGCTGCAGACTTTTCGGGGTATGTGCTACAATGACTGCATTGTCAGCATACAGAAGTATCGGATCCTGCCACCTATCAATACGGGGGGTATCTGCACCCACTGCTTGGAGCGTTAATGTCTACAAAGTAGAGGAAGGGCCCCAGTACACACCCCTGTTAAACCCCTCTCCTTATGTCAAAAGGTTCAGCTAGTTCACCATGAATTCCAAATCAAACTTTTGCCTATGGATTATTATATAAATGGGCTGACAATTAAATAATCTCCTTTTCATCTTAATTTTCCCAGAGCTTTCTGTGATCAACTAAATGGAAGGCATAACTAAGATCAATGCAACTGATATACAGTGACCTGACCATGGCTTGGGTGTACTTCCCCATTCATAGAGTCAAGTTGATCGATTGCTCACCTGTCCTCAAACCTTTCCCAAACCTAGACTGGGCACTAGAGAGAATTACGTTCTCTTCAGCCCATAGTTCCAATCTCTGTAACAAGGCTCACCCCATCAATTTGCTGGAAGAGTAGAGCAATGAGATGGGCAAGTAACATTTCGAGTAGTTTCTAGAGCCCATCTTGAAAATGGGTTTGATTAAGAAGGTTGACCAAGTAGAAGGTACATAACCAGCTCCTGCTGCATAAGTTTGCCTTGGGTCCATATAAATCCGTTCGAACCCCCTCCAGTCCTGTAGCCTTTTCTTTGGACTCCTGTTAATGGCCCTAACCACATCATCTAAGGTGAATATTATACCAGTGGGATGTTTGGCTGACCAAGTGCAGAGGTCTCCTTCATCTGGATCAGATCTGTAAATAGGGTCAGCCCATTGGGCCGGAGTGATCGCAAATTCTAGATCAGGGTCAGTCACTTGGTAAACAAATGGTCATTTATGGTTCTCCAGAATAGAATGCTATGTCTGGTTTAGCTGGCCTGCACCAAGTTCACCCAAGTCTCCTGTTGTTGGGATTTTGTCCTAGATTTCCAAGATTTTATAACATTATAATAATCCACTTCAGCTGCCCAGAATGCCTTGGTTTCTCTGGGGTGCTGCTTTAAAATTTTGATAATCATGTTCCTTGCCTTTGTGCATTCCCCGTCAAACCATCCATTCTTTTCCTTCCAACGAGATTTAACCATCTTTGTCAGTGACCGGTTATTGGAAGTCAATAATATTATATGGGCATCCTGTGTCTCCCTATAGTTAGTTTCATGCACAAGCATTTGGACCCGGTTCTTTGCCTCCAGATTCTTTGAGAAATTAACTAGGTTGGCACATGCCCATTTAATCGCAACACTATTCCTACCTACAGGGACCATATTAACATTTGTTCCTGATTCTGGGATCTTTGAGATTAAAATTTAGGATCGCTGAATTGTGATCACTAATATAGTTAGACCCTACCGAAAAAATCTAGTATATTTCTCTTATTGGAATCTGTAATAAGAATGTGGTCAATATTACTTCCATTGCTTGTTCCATTAAATGTAGGTGAGCAGCTGAAGTGCTAAACCATATTGGCTATGTAAAAAATATGCTATGATGTTCCTCCCAAGGTCATGGTGCCCACATACATGTTTAGACGAACTAAGGCATACTGCAATTTTGAAGTCTCTTTGTCCATATCATAACATGCTTCTGGTCAAGGTGAAGCTCAAAATCTGTTTAAAGTGCGTTGATCACCTCCACCATTGATGAATCAAATACATTATTATGAACATTTACAACTATGATGGCCAAATTGATGCCCAATGTGAAAGAGACAGTAAAAAGCTCTTCTTAATTAGTTGGGCTAAGCTTGCTGACGCAAAAGTAACCAAACCCCCCTTAGACCTACCACTATTCAAAGGTTTGGCGGGGAATTAAAAGCTACAAATCCATCCTGTTATATAATATTTAGTGACCATGTTTCTTGGAAGCACATGAAGTGCTTGGGTATCACACTAGTTTCCCAGTCTTCTATCTCCATTTTACTGGTAATGGCAGAAATATTTTGTGTTGTTACTATTGTCCCACTTGGCTCCCTAGCTTCAGTTAGGCTGGGAGTTTTGGTTGTATGACCATTGTTTTTTTTAGAGATTTTGCAGGGGAAAAGAGCTTGGTTGGAAGGTCAATCTTGAGAGTCCAAGTGCGAGAGGGTAGGGAAACTATCATGTATTGTAACCTACGTGGGGATTTGCTGGGGGGAAATGGCAGGGGCAGGGACAATAGACACGGTTCTCTGTAACCTACAGGAGAAATCCAGAGGTAGGGCCTCAATGAGCGTCGGTAGTTGACTTGAGAAATGGATCTTAGACAATATGTCCTTGGTAACTTGTCTGTCTTTAAAATGAATAAATAATGAATACAAATGCAAACCATGTGATCTGGTTTTCGGATTGATCTGCTGATGTGAAAGTGCATACCCTTCTGGTTTGGTGTGAACCCATTGGACAACTTTGTTCATAAGTTGGGCATGATCTTCACTTGTGTCTTAGCTTAGTGGTGGTAAACCCTTTCAGATCATCACATACGGGGTAGCTTGTGGGGGTAGTTGCAAAGTCGGTAATAAAGGTAAAAAAGTGGGCCTTACGGAATGGTGCCCATTGGGTTTAGGGGTTCACATGACTCCTGCATGTGACCTTCAGATCTTTTGGAGTTGTTAGGTGGACAGCTATCCCTCATACAATCCATGCATTCCCCACCTATTTTGGAGTGAGTTGGTTTCTTTAGAAAATTTGATGTGAACCCCTTAGTGTAGGCTCATTAGATGCCTGTTCCCCTAATGTGCGCTTACCACAACACTCCCTCATTGAAACTGATATACTACAGTGTTACTACCCTCCCCCCAGAGATTGCCTCACTTCCACAATAGCCTCTTAAATTGTGTACAATCTTGTTAATATAGGACCCAAAGCTGTGGTGAGTTGTGAACGTATAATTTTAGACAACAGGAAAGGAACATAAAATATAAACCGCACTAGCCCCAGTGTATAACCGGGGAAGGGAACTAAAGACACAGGGCACTAGGACCTAGTCAGCCTCCAACACATAATGTTAAAAACAAGTTGGGCTGCTTCTAGTAAAGTGACCTACAGGTGCTTAGAATTGAATAGTCAATGTGGACATCTCAGAAAAAGTGAAGGACTGGCCTCACACACCACATGGTGTCATGCTTCATCATTGGCCAAACTTGCCCTCTAGAAACTTGGTTTGATAGTGGGCGGACATACACATGACGACAGGGATGCACTTCTAAACTAAGTGGGGTTCCGTGAATGTGATTTAAAAACCATTACAGTTGTCAGAATCAATTTTAATAGGCTATGCCACTGTATGGTATTAAAAAAGATGTACAGTGACCTAGGGATTAAATTATCCCCTCACCGTAATATATATGGTCAACATGTTCCTGCCTTGTGTCCCATAAGGGTACGCGGCATTCATCAGGACCTGTTTAACAGTGGGCTCCATCTTTATCAACGAATGATAAAAGTTAACCACTTGGAGGGGTGTCAGTTATCACTCCGCACTATTAGGGGCCTCTAAGTCTAGCCTATAGGAGAAATGAACAAGAAAACACAAACATGACATGTAGGTGGTCACCTACAAGAACTTGTCCAGTACCACACTACTAAGCGCGCGTGGTTCAAAAGTTCATGACACGTGTCAATCATATGTGCGCACACTCTTGAAAAAAAATACTTTGAGAGAGGATCTCTCTCATATCTTGCCCAAGAATTCTAAGCCACTTTCTCCATGGGAGGGGTTGGGGTAGGCCCCTCTAGTCACACTGTAAAAAGGGGTGGAAGACATAACCAAAGTGTGTTTGTCAGATTGAGAGTCACACAGATGTTTAGGCAAAGAGGAGTTCTCTTATTAAATATATCAAGCACATCCACACACACATTCACTCAAACTCTTACTGTGTCAAGGTGTGCCTTCCGTCGTTAAACCTAGTGGAGAACTGGGCCTTATGGGCCGAGCGGCGCAGGGCACGCCTATTATCTCTGGGTTCACCTGCCTTATCAAACAGAGACATGAGACACTCCGTTAGGCGTAAAAAATCAGATCAGGGTTTATTAGCTGCAGCTAGGCACAGTTGTCCAAGAAGTTACAGAGAGTAGATTCTTAGGAGACTGCCACTTCATTCCGTGGCGCACAGTCTTTTATACCATACATATTTACAATGCCCACTCCCAAAACATACGAAACTGACAAATGAGAAAAGTTTGAAAACAAGCTATCAAGTGTCTTGTATACGCACCTTCTTTCAGACCCCGTGTTCTCCCCTCCCTCAAGTTAATCAATGCTAGTGCATGTAATTCAATTTGCAGGTGGCAGGACATGATTGCGAGCCTCAAAGTATGGTTGTGTAATAAGAGAATACACGGAGAGATTAGTGAAGGCCAGTCAACCAAGATAAAGTAAAGGAAGAATGGTGGGACCCAAACAGTCAACTAAGACAAGGATCAATCAGTCTAGACATGGATTAACTAACTCGGCCAGACCCTGACATCGATTTCACAAACAAGGACAAAGAGTTATTCTTTTACAAGAGAGACGAGCCGCAGGAAAGGCAAAAACACTATGTTCGCCACGTCGCCTGAGTGAGGGCAACACAAAATGGCGGCTGTCACAAAATGGCGGCTGACTACGAAGCGAAGTCGAAAATCACAGAACCTCAGACCCTCCTTTTGCCATTACTCAGGCAAAACACAAAGGACACAAGTTAATCTGAATCAATGTCAATGGTCATGAGGTCATTGAGCTGTTGCTGCAACATCATTCTAATGTTCTCTGTGACGCAGGCTTTGGAACACAGAAAGTGGCACAAAGACCACAAATGGCGGGACCACACTGCAAAGAAAGACAGCAAGAGAAAATAATGGCTAAAATCATTCCAAGGGACGTTAACACTTTCCATCCCCATGTGGACAGTAGTCCCCAAAACCATCCCATCACAGACTAATCTCCTGTGTCCTGATGAATAGACTCAGAAATCACGTGTAACTTAGAAATGGCTTGGTATACTGTAGGAGCATTATCGGGAATGTAAATGCAGCAACTAGACCCAATCAATTTACAGACTCCTCCTCTATCAGCAAGGACAATATCTAAAACCATTCGGTTTTGTAAAGTCGTAAGACGATCTGCCTGAAGTTCAGCCGTCAAATTACTCAAGGCTCCGGAAGTCACATTTATCGTGGCCTCCACAATATGAACTAGCTGTCTAATGTTTCTGCTATTGGCCATTGGGCCCCAAAAGGGAAGAAACCCTTTAACAAAGTCTCCTACCTCTTGTCCAGCTGTGTCTCCAGAATCAATAACCCCTCTACCATATCTTTTTCTGTGATATCCTGAAGGAGCAGTGTATGTAGGGGGAAGAAGAAAAGCTATATAACATGTTCCCGAGAAATAGGCGGGAAGCCATGTATAGACCCTATCGTGACAGACAAAATATGTACCTTCAGATGGTACTAACGGAGAAGAAATCAAAGGGGAATAGACATAGGTATGAGAACAAACTCTCTTTTCCTGTTTATTCTTGTTATTCTGACCATTTATCTGTAAACAAAGGTTACCTTTATGAGGTACGGTCCAAATTGTTAAAGATCTTCTTTGTCTAGCTTTATCAGTAAGACTAGTAATGTAACGAGTCACATTCCAACCGTCATATGCTCGTTTCTCATCAACGTGAATCTTACTAATGTCGGCAATTTTAGCCATAGTCACTATCCCCTTTATCAAAGGACTATGACTGTAATCTGATCCACCAGTGTATATATCACCAGGAGGATATCGAAGTTGGTTCTGATATGCGTTAGAAAACATAGGCAAATAAGCCCAAGCAGAACCTTCATACGAAAACGGGAGAACTAAATATGGCATTCCTTTCTCGGCGTTATGAGGCATGAGCCCACAAACCCAACAGTCAGTGGTATTAACTACCAGTTGATGCTGATATAACAACTGGATGAATGAATTGTTGAAGTATTCTGTTCTCCTAACTTGTTCATGGTCTGGGAGTGTATAGAACGTATGCGGAGAGTTAGTAGAGGAAAGCAAAGGAACAGAAGTCGGAGCAGGTGCTTGCTGCATAATGTGGACAATCCATCCCACACAAGCTAATAAACTTCATAAACACACTAGAATACATAATGCTATGCCACATCGACTAAACAATAGTTTCTTTTACTTATTTCTTATTACAATCTTAACATCATTCACTTCCACTTTAGTATCCCTTACTCTAAAGGCGTTGCTCACGGTAATCTTCCTGGATCACTTAGCTGTGATTATTAGCCGTCCTATGACACTGCAAGTCCTGTTGATCTAGTCACTATTCAGGTCACAGCCTAAGACTCATACCGTGACCCTGCAATTTGATGGATAGTGAAAGGAAAATAAAATGTCCTTCAACAAAAAAAAGGCAATCAAAGAAAAAGAAAACAAAGTTCAATAGTCTTTCGGAAACATGGGTCTTAGGTTGTACCCCGTCTTGCCAGGTATCGTTTGGTCCCAAAACAAAGTCTCAGGGTTACTCGTGTCCAATCTCAAATGTGGTGGTACAGCTTCTTGCAACACGTCGTCGTCTTCTTTCTCAGAACTTGTCCAGTCCAGGCGTGCACTACTGAAAGGTAAAAATCGTGTACTTTCTCACATTCGCTATCACCAATGCCTTCTTGAACCCTCTGGTCATAAGGTAAAGGCAGGGGTTCCCTCTTACAGTGCAGTTTTTTTTTTCCAACGACTTTTACAGCTGTACGTGTCGTCAAAAGCACTTGTCGCGGCGGCCCCCAACGAGGTTCCAGATTCTTCTTCCTCTGGAAGTTCTTGAGACACACAAAATCACCAGGTTGGATGGAATGACCTGGACCTGAGGAAGCCTCCGGCAAAGCGTTTTGGACCTGTTGATGAATAACACGTAATTTAGTGGTGAGGTCATGGAAGTAATCAGCCAACAATGGATATGGAATATCCAAGTACTTGTTAGGTCGCGGGACTCCCCAAACATTGGCTGGTCGTCCAAAAACGACCTCATAGGGACTAAGTCCTAAACGAGAATGTACAGTTGTTCTCGTAGAGAGAAGTGCCAAAGGTAAGGCATCGGGCCAAGCAAGGCCCGTGCTGGCCTGAATCTTTGCTAGCTTGAGCTTGAGAGTGCCATTATAGCACTCTACCAAACCCGCTGACTGAGGATGGTGTGCCGCATGGAATTTCTGCCTAATCCCAAGACCGGCACACACCTTCTGCATAATTTGACCCACAAATTCACTTCCATTGTCACTCCAGACAATGCGCGGCAAACCAAACCTCGGGAAGAATTCTTTCAAGAGGACTTTGGCAGTGGACAAGGCAGTATTATCCTTTAGGGCGTAGGCCTCTATCCATCTGGAAAAGGCACAGACCACCACAAGGACATACTTGAGGTTATTGGAACGTTCGATATGAATGTAATCTATTTGTAAAACCTCAAAAGGATACGTAGGGGGAGCAAAATGACCTGCCGGAGTTGGTGTTCCCTTTCCTGGATTATGCATCAAACAAAGAATGCAATGCTTTACCATATTCTCCGCACATTTAGGAATACCTTCATTCTGCCATACTGGAGCCAGAAGCTTACATATTCCTTTCGCACTGATATGAGCCGGACCATGGGCAATAGTAACTACAGGCAGTACATAGGCATCTGGTAACAACCATCGTTGGTGTTCCGACAATTCCGTCCAACACCCTGTCGTGTCCAACAATCCCGTACTCTCTCTCCACTTACTCAATTCCTTCTCAGTTGCTTCTCCTTAAAACATCTTTACACTTTCCACTGTGCCCTCACACATACCTGCTTCTCCAACCCATCTTGCAGGACCTGCAACATACATACGACTCTTAACATATTTCGCTGTTTCTTTTTCTACCTCGCCTGCAAACGCATTCCCACGACCCACATCATCAGTGATCCTTTTATGTGCACTGCACTTCACAATCGCTATTTGAATAGGCAAGGCAAGAGATTCAAGAAGGTCAGTAACCAACTGACCATGCTGTATTTTAGTCCCATGGGAAGTAAAGAATCCTCTTTCCTTCCACAAGAGACCGAAACTATGAGCCACGCCAAAGGCGTATTTGCTATCAGTGTAAACAGTCACTCTCTTTCCTTTTGCCAATACACACGCTCTCGTCAATGCAATCAACTCAGCTGCTTGTGCTGAATTATGTGAAATGCGTGCAGTTTCCACTATTGTATGCAAAGTGGTAACAGCATAGGTTGCAGTCGTATCACCATTAGGAAGCTTAAAACACGACCCATCTACCCATAGGATCCCATCCGGATCCACGAGTGTGTATCTTTTAAATCTATTCTGCCTTTCCTTTCCTCCTCTGTACGAATAAAACAATCATGCTGTTCTTGTGTACCTTTCTCTTCTGTAATAGGTAACAATGTTGCTGGATTTAAAACATTACATCGCTTGATATATATGTGACTAGCCAAAAGCGTTAACTCATACCCAGATAAGCGAGCACTCGTAAGATGTTGCGTTTTTGTTCTGTTAGAGAGAGTATCCACTGCATGTGGTACCATAACAACAAGAGTGTGATCTAATACCAATCCAGCAGATTGACGAATGGAAATCGCCGCTGCTGCTGTTGCTCTGAGACAACTAGGCAATGCCTCGGCTACTGGATCCAATGTAGCCGAAAAATAGGCACATGGCCTTTGCCTGTCTCCAAATTGTTGTGTTACAACTGACAATGCCCAACCTTCTCGTTCATGCACATAGAGTGTGAAAGGCTTACTATAATCTGGAGTACCCAACACAGGAGCAGAACACAAAGCAGTACGTAAATAAGAAAAACTCTTCTGACATTCGTCAGTCCAGAGAAGAGGTTGGGGTGTGTCCTTCAAAGTAAGTGCCAACAGGGGTTTAGCCAATAGAGAAAAATTTGGAATCCACTGTCTACAATAGGAGGTAATGCCCAAAAAGGCACGTACTTCTTTTTGTGTGTATGGTACAGACATTCGTGAAATTGCATGAATACGTTCTGGGGTCAATCGTCTTCCCTCCTTCGACAAGAGATGACCTAAATAGGTAACCTCTTGGCGGCAATATTGTAACTTAGAAGGTGACACCTTCTGATGTAAATCAGACAAATGACGCAAAAGAGAAACAGTCGCATTTTTACAAACATCCTCTGAATCGGCAGCCACTAACAAGTCATCGACATACTGAATAAGAGTAGCACCTGGAGGCAAGGAAAAGGTATCCAGCTGGGACTTCAAAGCTTGACTATAAATGGAGGGACTCTCACAATAGCCTTGAGGTGCACGTTGAAATCTAAAGCTTCGGCCTCCAAGAGAGAAACCAAAGAGATCTCTACTTTCCTCAGCAATAGGAATGCTAAAGAAAGCATTCTTGAGATCAATAACTGAGAACCAAACATCTGAAGCAGGGATGATTGTGAGCAGAGCAGTAATATCCGGAACAACAGGAAACTGAGGGACAACAATTTTGTTGACCTCTCGAAGATCAATCACAAAACGGTATACAGGAGGCTTAGAAGGATCAGTACGTTTAAGAACAGGCAAAACAGGACTGTTGCTAACATTTCCTCTCGTTTCTTCAACAACACCCTTCTGAACTAAATCATAAACAATAGCCAACAGAGCTCTTTCGTCATCGTTAGAAATCTTATACTGAGGAATACGTGGCAATTGAACATCAGGTTTGATAGTAATCACGTAAGGCGGAATCTTAAGCAAACCAACATCATTCGGACCCGTCGCCCAAAGCGTAGCAGGAAGTGAACGCAATTCAAGTGTTAGTTGATCTTTAGACAAATACATAGGGGAAACCAATTTATCACCCAAAGTAAGATGTACACCAGAGGGGGAACAATACAATGTTGCATGTAGACGTTTCAATAAATCCAAACCCAACAAATTCCCACCACAACCAGTTGTTAAAATAAGCGGGGCTTCCAAATCATAAGGACCAATAGAGATGGGCAAAGGACACGAAACCGGGTTGCTAACTGGGGCGCCAGAGAATCCTACAGAAACATTTGTTAAGCCAGACAAAGGTGCCCCAGGGAGTTTGGAGTGAATAATAGAACTTCTCATCGCACCAGTATCCAAAAGAAATGGCTCTGAAACACCCAATGCAACAACGTTAACATAAGGCCCATCCTGATCCACTGGAACTGATACCACTCCCTTGCTTTGTCGATGGCTGTCCTAGCTGGTGTGAGAACCAGAATTGTCGTTCTGAATACAATAATCGTCATTGTAATATTGTGCAGACTGAGAATTTTACTGATCAAAATAATTCATAGTATTCTGAGGGGGTAAGGAACGCTGTCCTTGAGACGGCGCACCTCGCCCTCTACCCCTAGGTGTTGACTGAAAACCACCACGGCCTTGTGGCCATGATTGTCCACCAGTACGTTGCAGTAAAACCGGACAATTCATCTTAAAATGACCTTCCTCTTTACAACAGGCACATTGATTAGGACCTAAGAAAGCTCGTGGAACAAACGATGCAGGTTTCTGTAACAATCTCTGAAACTGTGGAGGCTGTTGCGATTGATTCTGAGCAGAACGAGGGGGATAGGCTTGCTGCAAAAGAACCTTCGTTTTTAACTCTTTAGTCTTTTTCTCTGCTTTATCCTTTTCTTCCTTATCCCTGTTCTCGTAATACTGAGCAGTAGCTAATATCTGGGCAGACGAAGAAACGGCCCACAAACTCTCGGAATCTTTCAATTTATGCGATAATTCGGGAAGCAAATTAAATACAAATGTATCCACAAATAATCGCTGTCCACCCTCCGTACTCATATCTTGACCACTGTGGTTGATGAACGTCTCTTCGAAACGAGTAAAGAAATCAGAAACACTCTCATCTTTCTTTTGTTTACACGCAGCTAACTTATCCCAATTAACTCGGAGGGCAGGCATCATCGTTTTCATTATAGCTAGTATTCTGCCAGGCAACTCCGTGATCAAATCATCGGGTTTAGCACCACCTACTTGTGCTGCATCTGTGGCAAGCAAAGCAGCCCAATTACCACCTAAAGCTTGATCATGGTCCTCCTAACAAATCCGAGCCCATAATGCTTGAGGGACTACATTTCCCATCAGTAAATCGATATCGGCCAAATTCATAACACACGCGTCAACAGTCTGGGACAACTCCTTGTAATATCCAGCAGGATTTTTACGAGGGTCCGGTAGAGACTGTTTAAGCGCCAGAACTTCACATCTTTTCCAAGGGACTTGTACCCATATACGCTGAAAATGAGCAGGGACAGGCGGATTAGCATCTGGATCCCCATTTCTCCATACTGGAGGTACTTCTCGCATAGGATAGTGTTTCACTTTATGCCTTACTGCAGGATCAGGTCCAAGAGAAGCTTGAGATAAAAAGGAAGACCTAAAAGTGATAATTGTGCAAACAGCATTCTCGACATCAGAACCCACAACAAGTCCCTTATCAAATTTAGCCTGTATATCAAATAAACCTTCAGGACGTAAATCCAAATCCATATCACCCCATCCTTTAACAAGAATATTACACATAGCATTGAAAACATATCTTTGTGTAGGTGATTTCCACTGAAGAAAAGTATCCAGAATATCGCGCACAGTATACAGTGGACCACTCATGATCCAATTGTGAGCGAGAGAGTCTAACCTAATTCGCTCCTCCGTATCTGGAATTTGACTACGGGATTGTCTTCGGGACGAAACAGGAGTCAAATTAAGAGACCCGAAGAAAGGTAACAAAATACCGGAAACAGTATCAACTAATCGCTGACAAGCTGTAGGAGAATCTGACAGTAAAACCGGAGACAACGTGTTAAGCACAGCAGGAGAAGAACTATCAGTAAAAGAAACTGACGGGAAGGAGACTGAAGTACAGAAGTCGGTGGCAAAGGAGGTGGAATTACTGGAAGAGGCAATTGTGGAAGAACCGGAACAACTGGTTGAGCAATAGGTTGCTGAACAACAGGTGGTAATGGGGGCGCATTAGCACCTAATACATAATGTGGATGTAATCTCAATAAATGAGACATTAAGAGATCTTGGTCGGGATCTTTACACTTTATGGAAGGCGGCAATACAGGATAACAACTATCTATTGCCATACGATGCTGTCGTTCTGACATTTCAATCATCTGATCAGTTTCATTATTCTTAAACTGTTGGGCAGCTTGTAGAATCATCATATCCTGCGCTTTCTCATCTTTTTTCGCTTGTTTAATTTCTTTCTGTTTGGCTTCCTTACGTCATAGGTGGAAAGAGTTAAACATTGCCGGCCGGGCTTTTCTCTTAAACAAAATTACTTCTAAATTATCTAATATGTCAGGCTCGAAGCTACCATTTTGTGGCCACTGCAAAACACCATCTTTCTTTGTATATCGAATCCATGTTTCATTAAAAATTAATAGGGCCAAGACCATGTTTCGAATAGAGCTCATAAGTGGGAGTTCCAACCGGAAGAATTGGACGAGAGTCCTCTAGACGGGAATCCCTAGTACAATTAAAACAACAAAAGTTCTTAAACTTACTAATTTTTGTAACGAACTGGACTATTCACAAACTTCAAGGGGTTTAAGGCAATTAGCACAGCACAAACGTACTTACCCCTCGGCTTCGACTAATGCATGAGTCAAATAACAAAAACCAAACAAAAGAGTGGGCGCTACCCACGAATACTTAACTAAATATTTTCTCACGCCAACAGGTGTCCGTCTAACGTCTCGCGATACCAATCATCACCAGAGGGCCAAGGCAGGGCAGCAGTCGTCTGCAGCCATTGGAAGGGAGTAGCCATGCTGCAAAAGACCTTCGGTCCACTTTCGACATACAGGGGTCTCTTGACGTGGTTCGCGAATCCTCCAGAATTTTCTTGCGAGGCTCCTCACGATCTTCGGGCTGAACCACTACCACTGAAGTCGCCCCACGTTGGGACGCCAATTGGAGAACTGGGCCTTATGGGCCGAGCGGCGCAGGGCACGCCTAATATCTCCGGGTTCACCTGCCTTATCAAACAGAGACACGAGACACTCCATTAGGCGTAGAAAATCAGGGTTTATTAGCTGCAGCTAAGCACAGTTGTCCAAGAAGTTACAGAGAGTAGATTCTTAGGAGACTGCCACTTCATTCCGTGGCGCACAGTCTTTTATACCATACATATTTACAATGCCCACTCCCAAAACATACGAAACTGACAAATGAGAAAAGTTTGAAAACAAGCTATCAAGTGTCTTGTAAACACCCTTCTTTCAGACCCCGTGTTCTCCCCTCCCTCAAGTTAATCAATGCTAGTGCATGTAATTCAATTTGCAGGTGGCAGGACATGATTGCGAGCCTCAAAGGATGGTTGTGTAATAAGAGAATACACGGAGAGAATAGTGAAGGCCAGTCAAAGAAGATAAAGTAAAGGAAGAATGGTGAGACCCAAACAGTCAACTGAGACAAGGATCAATCAGTCTAGACATGGATTAACTAACTCGGCCAGACCCTGACATCGGTTTCACAAGCAAGGACAAAGGGTTACTCTTTAACAAGAGAGACGAGCAGCTGGAAAGGCAAAAACACTATGTTCGCCACGTCGCCTGAGTGAGGGCAACCCAAAATTGCGGCTGACTACGAAGCGAAGTCGAAAATCACAGAACCTCACTAGTTGCGTCCGTCTCTCCTCCCTATCGATGAATGGAGAGTGTGGGGTTTTTATAGTGTTTTTAAAGTAGTTAATTGGCAGTATTTTGGGCATGATTGTTTTCTCCCATGCAGGATCCGGTGTCCCTGCAGCCCCTATTGTACCGGTAAGCCTGGCCGCCTGACTTTGATTAATGAAGAGGATGTAGGAGTGGTAGATTTCCGATCCCGCCTTCACCCTGAGTATGCCTGGTCGTAGAGCAGGCTTCGCTCTGTTCCCGGGTGTGCCTGGGGGCGGACCGCGGTCACAAGACCCCATGTGTTGTGCATGCAGATCCGCCCATCGGGGTCAGGCATTGCCTGATCCTCTCTGTCCCTCGAAACTGCGAATAGTTTAATCAGTCTCAGGGTAAAAGGTGTGCGGATGGACTAGTGCTCACATAATAGGTATAAAGTATTACTAGTGTTAATAAAGAATAAAAGAAAGTTTGCTAGTGCAGTGATCTATAGTTTTGGTCAGCAGCATATTTGTGGCTTGTATGTTTGCAATCAGTAAGGCAACACTATGCCGACATTACGGTTTAATGTTTTAGTTTTTGTTTAATGTTTTAACAGGTGGTGTGCCAGTATTACAATAAACACTCTACTTATTGCAGGGGACATAGGCACCACAGTTGTGCACAAAGGCGTGTTTGAAGGTGATGTTTATAGGCGGGGAGGCATAATTCTATCAGTCTCGATGTAATCTATTAAGGCCAGCTCATTGTGTGTGGGATCCGTTACTACATTCAAATTCTTAATCGGAGAGGTTGTCTGTAGATGAGTTGTGGGAAGATCTATGATTCCTCAATACTAGCTCTGGTATTTACACGCATTGTGGGAATGGCAATGATTATTGACTCTGTAGCATTCGATGGGCTATATGGTGAGCGTTATTGCCCCATCCGTAGCCACGAGATCTCATCGTTCAAGCCAATGTCCCATGTGCGTAGGTGGTATACCCAGCGTTGTTCCCTGATATGCACATTTCTTGTGATGTCCATCTTTTGTTTCCTCATCACTTCTAGGATGACCCATTGTGAATCAGAGTCTTTGTGGTTATATTCCAGAAAGTGTTTCATGAGTTTGGTGTTGGATTTTCAACAACAGATAGTGCTCCGATGTTCATTGATACAGATCTTCACTTTCCTTGTCGTCATTCCAAAGTATCTGAGGTTACATGGGCATTGTATTAGATAAACCACGTTCTCGGTATTACAGTTGCTGAAGTCCTTCAGCTTCCACGGGTTGTTTGTAGTAAGGTTTACTTCTTTGGTCGTGTAAGTGAATGCGCAGGTCACGCAGCTTCTACATGGGAAATGTCCAGTAGGCCTTTGTTGATTCCAAAGTGTGGTCTGTACCACTTCTTCCTGAGTCTGGATTTTGGAATGGACCAAGTCATCGTGTAGGTTTCTACTTCTCTTGAACACGAAGAGAGACTGTTCCCATTGTTTCTATCCACTGTTTAAAATGTGCCATTTTTTCTATATAATGTTTTGGATCTGTTCAATACTGGGGTATATGTTGTTACGTATACCATTCTCTCAGTTTTCTCTTTGGGAAAAGATTCCAGCAGGGCTTCCCGATTGTTCTTCTTCGCCTTCCTGATCATTTTCTTTGGATAGTGTCATTCCAGGTGTTTAACTTAGAGTTGTTCTGCTTATTCTTTGAAAGCTTCTATGTCAGAGCAGTTCCTACGGACCGTGAGGAATTGTCCCACTGGTAAGTTTTGACGCAGTGCCCTCGGGTGATAACTTTCGTACAGGAGTAAACTATTCCTGTCAGTTGGTTTGTTATGTACTTCAGTGCAGATCACTTCAATGGTAAGTGTTATATCCAGATTGTTCTCAATAGAGTGGGTGAAGTTGAGATGTTCGTCGTTTATATTGATCCACTGGACAAATGCTGTAGCGTCTTCTGGCGTCCCATGCCACACGATGAAAATATCATCTATGTAGCGCTTCCAGGTCTTCAGTTGCAGCGCATAGGGGCTATTTTGGTTGAAAATATAATCCTCCTCAAACTGGTGTACATAGAGGCATGCCATGCTCGGGGCGAAAGTGCTGCCCATGGGCGTGCCTGTGACCTGGTGTTATAAGACCTCCTCAAATTCAAAATATTTTTCCGTCAGTGCCATCTCTGCACACTCCATAATAAAATGTCTCAGAGTCATAAACTCTCAGTCTTGGTCCAAAAGGATCTTTCCAATGACAGCCAGGGTGCGCCTCTGGGTGATACTCGTGTAGCGCACCTCGATGTCCATAGTTATAAAAAGATCGCCGTTGATGTTAACTTCCATGTCTCGTAGATGGCAAAGGACATCCTCTGTGTCTCTTAGATATGAAGGTGATATCTGCATGATAGGTCTCAGGAACCAGTCCCAGAAATTGGTTCCAAGATTAATCCAATCCCCAAGACTATCGGTCTTCCTGGTGGGGATACTTGTGGATTTTGGGTAAGATGTAAAAACTCGGTGCTCTGGGGTCATTGTTCGTGAGGATTTCTGCCTTGTGTTTCCAATCGTTCATGAGTCCCTCAGTGACCATGCTTTTTATCTTATTCATGATCCGTGCTGTAGGGTCGCTCCGGTGTACCTCATAGCTGGTTGTATCCAACAGTAATCGAGTGCATTCTCCTTTGTACATCGGCTGGCTCATAAGGACGATGGCCCCACCTTTGTCTGCCAGCTTGACGATTAGCTCAGTGTTGATCTTGAGTTTCTGGAGTGCTGTTCTTTCTCCCTTCGTTAGCTTCTGGAAACCCTTGGTTTTATTAAAGTCAGTTTCCTCGACTTCTTTCAAGACTCGCTGTTCAAAGGCCAGTACATTGCATGAGATGTTTTGTGTTTGTGGTGAGAAGGTAGATTTCTTCCGGAGGCCCGTGTTAGGATTTCCCTTGTGTGCCTTCTGGGTATCGCCAAAGTAGTCCCTCAGTTAGATCTTTCTAAAGAACTGTGCTAGTAATACTTTACACATATTATGCAAGCACTAGTCTATCCGCACACCTTATATGCTGAGACTGATGAAACTACTTGCAGTTTCGAGGGACGGAGAGGATCAGGTAATGCCTAACAACAATAGGCGGATCTGCATGCACAACACATCTGGTCTCTTTACCGCAGTCCCGCCCCGAGCCACGGCCGGGAACAGAGTGAAGCCTGCTCTATGACCAGGCATACTCAGGGTGAAGGCGGGATCGGAAATCTACCACTCCTACATCCTCTTCACTAATCAGAGTCAGGCAGCCAGGCATACCGGTAAGATAGGGGCTGCAGGGACACCGGATCCCACATGGGTGAAAACAATCATGCCAAAATTACCGCCAATTACCTACTTTAAAAACACTATATAAACCCTGCACTCTCCATGACCATCCATCGACGGGGAGGAGAGGCGGAGGCACCTAGGTTTGACGGCGGAAAGCGCACCATCACACAGTAGGAGTATGATTGAATGTGTGTGTGGATGCGCTTGATATACATAATGAGAGCACTCCTCTTTGCCTAAACATCTGTGTGACTCTCAATCTGACAAACACACTTTGGTTTTGTCTTCCTCCCCTTTTTAGAGTGTGCCTTGAAGGGCCATCCCCCACCCTTCCCCTGGAGAAAGTAGTTTAGAATTCTTGGGTAAGATATAAGAGAGATCTTCTCTCAAAGTTTTTTTTTAAAGAGTGCGCACGTATGATTGACACATGTCATGCACTTTTGAACCACGCGCGCTAAGCAGTGTGGTACTGGGTGAGTTCTTGTAAGTGACCAGTGAACATCTACATCTCATGTTTATGTTTTCTTCTGTTAATTTCTCTTACAGGCTAGACTTGGAGCCTCCTAATAGTGCGGAGTGATAACTTACAACTCACCAAGTGGTTAACCTTTATCATTAGTTGATAAAGGGGGAACCCACTGTAAGACTGGTCCTGATGAATGCCATTTACTCTTATGGGACACAAGGCAAAAACATATTGACCATATATAAACAATTCCCTAGGTCACCGTACACCTTTTTCAATACCATACAGTTGCATAACCCATTAAAATTGATTCTGACAACTGTAATGGTTTTTAAATCACATTCACTACTCACTGGCCCCCACTTAGCTCAGAAGTGCATCCCTGTCGTCAGGTGTATGCTCGCCCTCTATCAAACCAAGTTTTTAGAGGGCGGGGATGGATGAAGCATGACACCAGGTGGTGTATGAAGCCAGTCCATGTCCACAGTGACTATTTAGTTTTAAGTGCCTGTAGGTCACTATATTATGAGCAGCCCCACTTGTGTTTAACAAGGAACATAAAATCCCACCCATCTGTGGAGCCTACCTATCTCTGTATGCACTCTCTCCCAAATATGGTCTCCTTGAGGCGTATTAGGGCGGAGATTTCAGATTTTTCATTCCTCTCCCCTCTTTTCTCCATCCCTGCTTGGGATTTCTTCTTGGCTCCCTTGCCTTCAGTCTGACCAATCTGACCCAGTGGCTGTGTGTCTACTTCCTGGTCTCCAAAAGTCGACAGTGGAACTGGACTCGGGTTAACAGTCTCACATTCAGACTAGTGGTTCTCACTTTCAGCACCGGTCACAGTCATATCTCCGCCTAACTCCATTGGTGATGGGGGGGGGGGAGGGGGTTAGGACTAGAGGTAGAGGACAGGGATAACATATTTTGGCCAGTTCAATTTTTTTTATTTAACATGCTTCTGCTGATTGGAGAAAGCTATCCATTGTAGTGCTAGGGGCTGTCACCGTGAGGTTTGTCTTCCGCTTTCCATATCTAACAGTACAACTCTGCCAACGGATAAGACAACATTAGCTTTCATGGACCAAAGGGACAAGATGGTAAGATTTCACAAAAATGGGGTGCAGGTAGGAATAAAGCCAGGACGAAACACCCACAGAGCAATGTCACTTGGGCAGCAAAATGTTGTGGGATAAAACTTAAAAACAATGCTGCATCAATATCACTATCAACAGTAACAGCAACCACTTACCTCCTCACCCTGGTCTTTCTGATCTCCACCTTCACCCTCACCCACCAAGGCCATAGGAGTGGTGATAACGGTGATAGTAACTGAACTATAGGTCCACTACCCTCACCGCCATTGGCCTACTCATTTGTTTTTGGCTACTGGATACTTGCTTCCTTTGTTGGTGAGGCCTGATTCTGCTTCTAGTCCGGTCCGGATCTAGTAGCCACTGCTACTACAAGCCAGCATCAAGTTGCAGCACCCACGTGCAGTAAAGAGCTCTCATGAAGCTCCCACGGTGAGCTCAGAGATACTACTCCAGTGACAGCAGCTGTTATGGTAAGGGTGTGCAGGATCTCAGAGCCCCTTTCACTGCAAGGGTCAAGGTCGTAGAGGCTGCAGAAGGAGGTCTGCTTCCCAGTCCTGTTCAGTCTGTTGAGTGCAGATCAGATCGCTCAGCTGCAGCAGCCTTTCCTCGCTCCAATAGGACGCCTCTCCTGATTGGCGCGTGGGCATGCATGAGCACAGCTTCAGGGGAAAGGAGCATGAAGCATTTTTACATGGAATTATGTTACTGGAAATTCAGTTCATGTTAAACCACGAGCCCCCTGTATTCTTTATTATTACTTCATGGTTGTAGTCATGTGTTTATCAGCAGCAATAAAAGATAATGGTTATTATAAACAAGTTTCAAGCAGACTTTGCAACAAAAGTATTAGCTAATTACATTATTATAAGCCAGTACCAAGGTATTTTCTATTATGTTCCAAAAACAATTTGAAAATGCGCAAAACATGCTGTACTCTTTTGAGAAAAACAGATGAAAGAAATATTTTCTCAACATGAATTTGAGAAAATACTCTCAAGTAAGGGGTCAATGTATCATCATTTGAGATAATGTGTTGTCTAATGTTGTCTCAGGCCTCTGGAACTGGTTGCTTGCGGAGCCCACGTGACTCTTCTCTGTGAATGGCTTAGCTTCCAGCCTTTGCCCACCACAGTACAATTTCGGGTGATGGGGGAGTTGTGGTGACTTCCAATCAATAGAGCTAGGCCTTTTTTAACCACTTTTTTAACCACAAAATACACTAACAGGGGAACATTTGAAAACAAAACAATTATTCTAACCATGGCCCAAAAATTCGTCCATTCTGGACTTTCATACTTTGCTATACCAGCAAATCCACAGAGAAAACTGTGTCCCTGGATATTTTACTCGTATTACTAGGATATTCTAAACAACTAGGTATAACCCATATTTCCAAATGTAGGTGGTGGTTTCAAACAGAGCTTGCAGTCTGCTCCTTGATAACTGAACTATGGATGGCATAGGACACGCCCATGAGGAATATTAGTCAGTTGCAAAAGATTTTCTAAAAAAGAATGCTTTTGTTAAACAAATATAAAAAGCTTCTGCCTGGTACTAGATGTATTAAATGTTTTAATATTGACCTTTTTGATACTTGAAAAAGCATTCTCCTGATTCTTAGCTTATTGTGTATTATTGTGATTGTTGTACTGAAAACCAAATAAAAAGGATAAAAAGCTAAAAAAAAGTCCGTCGGAATGCTATTCTATTTGTATTAAATAAATCACCGTTGTCAGACACTTATTTTGTCCAATGACTTGAATGTCTCCTATTTTTACAGAAGGAGACATTGCGACGATTTTATATCCCAAGGCAAACATTTCATTGATATTTTATTGCTTTAGCTGCTGTGCAATGCAATGGTATACTCATAGCTTTTACAAGATAATATATTTCTAACTTGTTTTTCAGCCGATTTTTATCTTAAACTGAACAGGAAAATTATGACTGTAAATGGATGAATACGGGTAATATTTTAATGCGAATAAAAAGCATAAAAGAGAGAGCTGTCCTTGGACATTCTTCAATATGCAGTGAAAACTGTTTTTATTTGATCCAATTCAATGACCAGTCTTATTCTTATTTGCCTTAGGAGAACTATAGTAGTAAATAGCAGCTAACAGTGCTTAATTTGTGAAAGAAGGAGTAAAGGTGCCCGACGTTATGCTCAGAAGCCAATGCAATTAAACATCAGTGCTTAATACCAAAGCTTGCAGTCTATTTAGTGCACTGCCCAACACCTCTTTCTTCTTTTTGTCGACTCTTGCAGGTTAATGCTTTCTCCCTTTGTGACTTGTTTTGCCGTCAGCATCTTTCTCCTCTTTTGATCAGTTTTTTAATCTCTCTTGCGCTCAGTAATTATCTGATATGGAAAAATAAGCGCTGGTCCTCCAAAATATGTGCTGGTAGCCCACAAATGTCAAGCACCGGCAAAAACCTGTTCAAATTAAGCACTAGTAACTAATTTATCTGGTAAAATCGAATGTTTAATTCTTCTAGCTGCATTATTTGTCCAAGTGCATTCATAGTTCAGAACACTCTTATAAAACAACTGTGAAGCATTAACTGACTAATCCTTTAAGACACCAGTGCTTAATTTGTAAAATATGAAGTGCAGGTGCTCGATTTTCCCTCGGCTCCACCCTCTTCTACGAGTGGCTCCACCCACTTAATCTAGTTGCCCCACCCCCACCCACATCCTCAACCGGCACCGATGACTCTCATGTACCAGAAAACTAGCACATGGTGGCAAAGGTTTATTTAATGGACCCTGAACAGATGCATTATGGGAGCTTCCGTGCAAGACTGGCTGAAGTGAAGTAGCTTGACCGTATCAACTATTGGGTGTTCTACAGTCCCTATCCCAAAGGAATGTAAGAGAGCTAAAGTTGAAAATTAGATGCCTTTTTACTTTTTTAGGTCCGGATTACATGCTATCCCCACTTGAAAGGTCTATCTCTTTGTTTCACAGAATGTCAGCACTTGATGTGGATCTCCGTCGAGCAGTTCACTCCTCAATAAACACCATGGTTCCCCATGGGTTTGCACCTCAATTTAAGACCATTCTAGTCAGCTGGTCTTTTGTCGTATATGATGTGGAAAGTCCACTATGTCGCAGTTAACTGAATGATGTCAAGTGGGGTATTGGTGTTTTCAGCTTTGTGGGCAATTTGTAAGGAAACAATGGTCCAAAGCAGTGCATGAATAAAAGAAAAATATTTAAGCAAAGCCGTAATAAGCCGCCTGTATTTATCCAAGTCCAGCCGGACAAGGAATTTATTTTCACAATGTAAGAATAATTGTAAGTCAAGTTACAAAGAATACAAGAGCACAATCCTGTGCTTTACCACAAAACAGAAAAGTTTAGGGAGAGTTAGAGGTAAGAAGAGGTTTTACAGGCAAGAAAAAGAGCAAACTGGACACTTTTTTTAAATCAAAAATGCAAGTGTTTTGCCAGAGTAGTATGTACAGCGAATGATACACATTATTTTATACCGTACAACTACTGTAAAGGGTCGACGTTTAGATCCCCCGCTCTAAGATACATGGGGATCATCATCAGGACTTATTAATTGTGTTGCCTGTGGGGAAAAAATTATATACGCCTGTGGAGAAACAGGAGAAGAGAACAAAAGTTTTTCATATTTAAAATATGGAAGATGAGATTCAGCATTGCTCCACATTTTTATGAAGACTACAATCGGATTCGCGGTGACTGGGCGACAGGTTGTGATGTGCACCATCAATACATTTGAGTGAATAAGGTGACTTTTCAAGCAACGAATAAATGAATATTTACACTTTAAGAATTATTTACAAAAAATTCGGCGCAGTGTGGGCTAGTTCGTGCATGGCAGGATTTAGCAGCGAAATGAAGGGAGTCCGAGTGATTTAGAAGTGAAAAGTGATGCGGACATGGGCTGGTTTGCATAATGACAGTGAGTTAGGGGTAGCTTGAGAAGTGACCCACGCAGTCTAGAACATGCGGGTTATTAAATTACCTCTTGCGGGGAAGAGGTGTAATGGAGAGGCTATGGTTTCAGTAGCTCTGTGAGGTGACTCATGCAAGCTATTAAATTACCTCTTAGGAGGAAGAGGTGCAATTGAGGAGGCTGCGATGGCTCAAGATTGATAGCCGGCTGTCTTGCCGGGTTGTGCCGCATGAGTGAGCGAGCAGAGTCGGCAGGCGAGGCTGATGGCCGTAGATACTTTCCCGCGACGGGGAACTGGTAACGATTGGTCCTTAGAAAATCCTTTAAAATTCAAAAAGCGGATTACACAGGATTCGGGCAGAGATTAAGAGCGGGGATAGGGCTGGGCAGGAGATACATACCAATTAATTGCCGGGTTTGCAATATGGCGGTGCCGGGACAGTGCTCAGATCCGCTGCGGGGGAGAGAGAAGGGAGATAGAGTTACCCGCGGCGGTGCTGCACTGGGCGTTCTGAGGAGGCCAGTGGCGGGGGGACGCGGCTTACCTAGTGCCGGGAGCGATGTCCTCATATGCCACGGTGCAGCCGATGCTGCAATTGGTCCGTGGGTGGACTGAATACTGGAGGCCCTCATGTGCTCGAATGGTGGTGGGCGGAGCTACGTCCTCAAGGGGGCGCGGCCGCGGGTGGTCAGGGAGAGTGAATCAGTGAATGTAGAGAGCATGGCGGCCATTATGAAGAGGGGTCTCTGAATGAGCTGGTCCATGCCTCTGTGCAGAGGGATAGCTAGTTGTTGGTGAGGTGAAGTGAAAAGTGACATGAATTAGTGCAATCAATTACTTCACATTTTGAGCTGGAAAAACAGGCATTAATAAAACAAATTTAAATTATAATAAAGTTGTCCAATCTTCACTTCGATTCAGACCAGTACGGATTGTGTCAAATTGTAGGATACTTTTCAGTTCCTCTCTGTTCACTAGCTGTGCCAAATTGCCTCCACGTCGTGGCACTTTCACCACTTTCAAGATTGTCCATCTTAGATTGTCCTCTGTGTGATTTGCTTCAGAAAAATGTTCTACCAAAGGAGCATTGGGGGTCTCGCATCTGATCCGACTCCTGTGCTGGGAAATCCTGGTCTTCGCCTTTTGGTTTTTTAAGGAAACAAGGGGGACCCTATAGTTGGCTGTGGACCAAGGGTTAGTAACAATTTGTAAGGAAACAATGGTCCAAAGCAGTGCATGAATAAAAGAAAAATATTTAAGCAAAGCCGTAATAGGCCGCCTGTATTTATCCAAGTCCAGCCGGACAAGGAATTTATTTTCACAATGTAAGAATAATTGTAAGTCAAGTTACAAAGAATACAAGAGCACAATCCTGTGCTTTACCACAAAACAGAAAAGTTTAGGGAGAGTTAGACGTAAGAAGAGGTTTTACAGGCAAGAAAAAGAGCAAACTGGACACTTTTTTTAAATCAAAAATGCAAGTGTTTTGCCAGAGTAGTATGTACAGAGAATGATACACATTATTTTATACCGTACAACTACTGTAAAGGGTCGACGTTTCGATCCCCCGCTCTAAGATACATGGGGATCATCATCAGGACTTATTAATTGTGTTGCCTGTGGGGAAAAAATTATATACGCCTGTGGAGAAACAGGAGAAGAGAACAAAAGTTTTTCATATTTAAAATATGGAAGATGAGAATCAGCATTGCTCCACATTTTTATGAAGACTATAATCGGATTCGCGGTGACTGGGCGACAGGTTGTGATGTGCACCATCAATACATTTGAGTGAATAAGGTGACTTTTCAAGCAACGAATAAATGAATATTTACACTTTAAGAATTATTTACAAAAAATTCGGCGCAGTGTGGGCTAGTTCGTGCATGGCAGGATTTAGCAGCGAAATGAACGGTGTCCGAGTGATTTAGAAGTGAAAAGTGATGCGGACATGGGCTGGTTTGCATAATGACAGTGAGTTAGGGGTAGCTTGAGAAGTGACCCACGCAGTCTAGAACATGCGGGTTATTAAATTACCTCTTGCGGGGAAGAGGTGTAATGGAGAGGCTATGGTTTCAGTAGCTCTGTGAGGTGACTCATGCAAGTTATTAAATTACCTCTTAGGAGGAAGAGGTGCAATTGAGGAGGCTGCGATGGCTCAAGATTGATAGCCAGCTGTCTTGCCGGGTTGTGCCACATGAGTGAGCGAGCAGAGTCGGCAGGCGAGGCTGATGGCCGTAGCCACTTTCCCGCGACGGGGAACTGGTAACGATTGGTCCTTAGAAAATCCTTTAAAATTCAAAAAGCGGATTACACAGGATTCGGGCAGAGATTAAGAGCGGGGATAGGGCTGGGCAGGAGATACATACCAATTAATTGCCGGGTTTGCAATATGGCGGTGCCGGGACAGTGCTCAGATCCGCGGCGGGGGAGAGAGAAGGGAGATAGAGTTACCCGCGGCGGTGCTGCACTGGGCGTTCTGAGGAGGCCAGCGGTGGGGGGACGCGGCTTACCTAGTGCCGGGAGCGATGTCCTCATATGCCACGGTGCAGCCGATGCTGTAATTGGTCCGTGGGTGGACTGAATAATGGAGGCCCTCATGTGCTCGAATGGTGGTGGGCGGAGCTACGTCCTCAAGGGGGCGCGGCCGCGGGTGGTCAGGGAGAGTGAATCAGTGAATGTAGAGAGCATGGCGGCCATTATGAAGAGGGGTCTCTGAATGAGCTGGTCCATGCCTCTGTGCAGAGGGATAGCTAGTTGTTGGTGAGGTGAAGTGAAAAGTGACATAAATTAGTGCAATCAATTACTTCACATTTTGAGCTGGAAAAATAGGCATTAATAAAACAAATTTAAATTATAATAAAGTTGTCCAATCTTCACTTCGATTCAGACCAGTACGGATTGTGTCAAATTGTAGGATACTTTTCAGTTCCTCTCTGTTCACTAGCTGTGCCAAATTGCCTCCACGTCGTGGCACTTTCACCACTTTCAAGATTGTCCATCTTAGATTGTCCTCTGTGTGATTTGCTTCGGAAAAATGTTCTACCAAAGGAGCATTGGGGGTCTCGCATCTGATCCGACTCCTGTGCTGGGAAATCCTGGTCTTCGCCTTTTGGTTTTTTAAGGAAACAAGGGGGACCCTATAGTTGGCTGTGGACCAAGGGTTAGTAACAATTTGTAAGGAAACAATGGTCCAAAGCAGTGCATGAATAAAAGAAAAATATTTAAGCAAAGCCGTAATAAGCCGCCTGTATTTATCCAAGTCCAGCTGGACAAGGAATTTATTTTCACAATGTAAGAATAATTGTAAGTCAAGTTACAAAGAATACAAGAGCACAATCCTGTGCTTTACCACAAAACAGAAAAGTTTAGGGAGAGTTAGAGGTAAGAAGAGGTTTTACAGGCAAGAAAAAGAGCAAACTGGACACTTTTTTAAATCAAAAATGCAAGTGTTTTGCCAGAGTAGTATGTACAGCGAATGATACACATTATTTTATACCGTACAACTACTGTAAAGGGTCGACGTTTCGATCCCCCGCTCTAAGATACATGGGGATCATCATCAGGACTTATTAATTGTGTTGCCTGTGGGGAAAAAATTATATACGCCTGTGGAGAAACAGGAGAAGAGAACAAAAGTTTTTCATATTTAAAATATGGAAGATGAGAATCAGCATTGCTCCACATTTTTATGAAGACTATAATCGGATTCGCGGTGACTGGGCGACAGGTTGTGATGTGCACCATCAATACATTTGAGTGAATAAGGTGACTTTTCAAGCAACGAATAAATGAATATTTACACTTTAAGAATTATTTACAAAAAATTCGGCGCAGTGTGGGCTAGTTCGTGCATGGCAGGATTTAGCAGCGAAATGAACGGAGTCCGAGTGATTTAGAAGTGAAAAGTGATGCGGACATGGGCTGGTTTGCATAATGACAGTGAGTTAGGGGTAGCCTGAGAAGTGACCCACGCAGTCTAGAACATGCGGGTTATTAAATTACCTCTTGCGGGGAAGAGGTGTAATGGAGAGGCTATGGTTTCAGTAGCTCTGTGAGGTGACTCATGCAAGCTATTAAATTACCTCTTAGGAGGAAGAGGTGCAATTGAGGAGGCTGCGATGGCTCAAGATTGATAGCCAGCTGTCTTGCCGGGTTGTGCCGCATGAGTGAGCGAGCAGAGTCGGCAGGCGAGGCTGATGGCCGTAACCACTTTCCCGCGACGGGGAACTGGTAACGATTGGTCCTTAGAAAATCCTTTAAAATTCAAAAAGCGGATTACACAGGATTCGGGCAGAGATTAAGAGCGGGGATAGGGCTGGGCAGGAGATACATACCAATTAATTGCCGGGTTTGCAATATGGCGGTGCCGGGACAGTGCTCAGATCCGCGGCGGGGGAGAGAGAAGGGAGATAGAGTTACCCGCGGCGGTGCTACACTGGGCGTTCTGAGGAGGCCAGCGGTGGGGGGACGCGGCTTACCTAGTGCCGGGAGCGATGTCCTCATATGCCACGGTGCAGCCGATGCTGTAATTGGTCCGTGGGTGGACTGAATAATGGAGGCCCTCATGTGCTCGAATGGTGGTGGGCGGAGCTACGTCCTCAAGGGGGCGCGGCCGCGGGTGGTCAGGGAGAGTGAATCAGTGAATGTAGAGAGCATGGCGGCCATTATGAAGAGGGGTCTCTGAATGAGCTGGTCCATGCCTCTGTGCAGAGGGATAGCTAGTTGTTGGTGAGGTGAAGTGAAAAGTGACATAAATTAGTGCAATCAATTACTTCACATTTTGAGCTGGAAAAATAGGCATTAATAAAACAAATTTAAATTATAATAAAGTTGTCCAATCTTCACTTCGATTCAGACCAGTACGGATTGTGTCAAATTGTAGGATACTTTTCAGTTCCTCTCTGTTCACTAGCTGTGCCAAATTGCCTCCACGTCGTGGCACTTTCACCACTTTCAAGATTGTCCATCTTAGATTGTCCTCTGTGTGATTTGCTTCGGAAAAATGTTCTACCAAAGGAGTATTGGGGGTCTCGCATCTGATCCGACTCCTGTGCTGGGAAATCCTGGTCTTCGCCTTTTGGTTTTTTAAGGAAACAAGGGGGACCCTATAGTTGGCTGTGGACCAAGGGTTAGTAACGATTTGTAAGGAAACAATGGTCCAAATCAGTGCATGAATAAAAGAAAAATATTTAAGCAAAGCCGTAATAAGCCGCCTGTATTTATCCAAGTCCAGCCGGACAAGGAATTTATTTTCACAATGTAAGAATAATTGTAAGTCAAGTTACAAAGAATACAAGAGCACAATCCTGTGCTTTACCACAAAACAGAAAAGTTTAGGGAGAGTTAGAGGTAAGAAGAGGTTTTACAGGCAAGAAAAAGAGCAAACTGGACACTTTTTTAAAATAAAAAATGCAAGTGTTTTGCCAGAGTAGTATGTACAGCGAATGATACACATTATTTTATACCGTACAACTACTGTAAAGGGTCGACGTTTCGATCCCCCGCTCTAAGATACATGGGGATCATCATCAGGACTTATTAATTGTGTTGTCTGTGGGGAAAAAATTATATACGCCTGTGGAGAAACAGGAGAAGAGAACAAAAGTTTTTCATATTTAAAATATGGAAGTTGAGAATCAGCATTGCTCCACATTTTTATGAAGACTATAATCGGATTCGCGGTGACTGGGCGACAGGTTGTGATGTGCACCATCAATACATTTGAGTGAATAAGGTGACTTTTCAAGCAACGAATAAATGAATATTTACACTTTAAGAATTATTTACAAAAAATTCGGCGCAGTGTGGGCTAGTTCGTGCATGGCAGGATTTAGCAGCAAAATGAACGGAGTCCGAGTGATTTAGAAGTGAAAATTGATGCGGACATGGGCTGGTTTGCATAATGACAGTGAGTTAGGGGAAGCCTGAGAAGTGACCCACGCAGTCTAGAACATGCGGGTTATTAAATTACCTCTTGCGGAGAAGAGGTGTAATGGAGAGGCTATGGTTTCAGTAGCTCTGTGAGGGGACTCATGCAAGTTATTAAATTACCTCTTAGGAGGAAGAGGTACAATTGAGGAGGCTGCGATGGCTCAAGATTGATAGCCAGCTGTCTTGCCGGGTTGTGCCGCATGAGTGAGCGAGCAGAGCGAGTGAGTGAGCGAGCAGAGTCGGCAGGCGGGTTTAACAAATCAACAGGAACATCTCAATTGCTTCTTATTTGAGCAAGAAAAATGAAAGAGATGGAAGAACCCACAAATTGATTAAATATAGATTTTAAAAGTGTTCTAGTTTCAAAAAGTGTGCATCCACACACTAGAGACTGAGGAGGAAGGAAGTGGAGTGATTGAACAATAACATTGGAAAAGGGAATGAGAGCAGTGCAAATTCAAATGAGAGTAATTAAAACAAACATGCCATTTAGTTTGACTATTAGAGTTATTATCAGTCTATATATAGCTTTAAAAAAGAGACATTGCACTTAATAACATTGTGGTTGGAGGCCCTCAGCTCCCTTACCTCACCTCTTCTGTGAAGTACTCCCTTTTCACAGCGTATTTTGGTCATCATTTTGAAAAACATCCAGGAAAGTTTTGTGGCTAGGCCTCTGGATTCAGAACAGTGTAAACCACCTTCCAAAGCATGTGTGTTGGGGGAGGCAGCCTTAGAGCATGTGATTCAGAGCTCTCCATGCGTTCAATGCATAAAGCTGCTGTTCACTGCTTTGAGAGCGATGCACGTACCTGAGAGCATTTTGCACGTGGGTGAGAGATGATAATGTGTATTAGCGTCTGTAGCTCAGAGCTTTGACCAGGAACATGCACAGTGCAGGCCTGTGGTGGTTTCATGCTCCTGCTTCATAGTGCAGACATGCTCTGCTTCATGCAGCTACTGGTGTGACACACACCTCCAGCAGAGCAACAGAATAATCTCATCCAGACCACATGCCTGACGGTGCTGATGCTGTCGTTCTGGTCAGTTCCCCAGGGTAGAACACCTCTCATAGACACAGCAACTCCTAGTCACAGCCACCCCACCGACGCCCCACTTCCGGGCAACCAAAAGTGATACGTGATGCAGTTTGCCGCAGTGCTTAATTTGTAAAACAGTAAGTGCTGGTGCCCAAAGTTTTGCTCAAATCCAGTAGGTGGCAGTATGAATATTGGGGATGCTGCATAGCAATGCTACGTATTCTCCACATCATGCCTATTTCGTCCAGCACCAGTCACCCCTTTCCCTTAACTCGTGCACATTCTTTTCCGTCACTACCTTCTGCCTGTGTCACTGTTTTTCCATATTTCTCTTCCTCTTTCTTTCCCCTTTTTATGTTTTTGTCTCTCTGCTTTCGGCAAAAGTCTGATTATGACAAATAGGTAACGGTCAGTGCTCTTGGGGCCCCCTGCAACAGCCAGTTCAAATTAAACACTGGGAAAGCATATGTAATCTACCTTTCTGTCGCAGTCATGGGCACCAACTTCCCAACTAGGTTTATGCTCCACCCTCGCCAGTACTTGTATTCATATATACCCAGAATGGACCAGCACTCATAGGGTTAACACATATAAACTCAGTGATAGTCGGTTTTGGTGAAATGGAGAAGAATGTGAAAAGCCATACATTGCCATACAGTAGATATAGCAGTAATTGTAGGAACTAGAAAGAGTAGCTGCACGGATTGAAATTAAAGACGAGAGCAATTTCAGCAACTCACTATGGCTGCACTTCCAGGTAAATTAGAAGTTGTCCACAAAGGCGCCAGAGCTAACTGCAGTCTCAGTTAACAAACTGGCTGCACTTGTAGGCGCTGGAGCACTTCTCAATCACTAGTGAACGAAAGACACTCATTAACTGCATTTGGCAGTGCCTTAAAGATTGTTGAAATCCATCCACTAATGCCAGATCCCAAACAGTAAGAGGACGCTCCAATGTAAAGAGGCACTAACAGGCTGTGGATTAATCTGCACATTAAAGGCAGAGCGTAGGAATGCACCCTCAAGCACTATGACCTAATCACAAGCCTTGTTAATGTTTTTGTTCCTTTTACAGACTAACATAGATCATTTCTCCACATAACATCAAAGACACACAGAATACGCCATTCACCAAGGGAGTAAACAAAATCAAATATTTTGAACTTTAAAAAAAAAAAGAAAGCATAATCCAATACCGTGCATTTGAGAAGTAATGTGTCAGGTTTCTGTATGGTTATGGAAAGGCATTATATTCAACTGTTTAAGCAGCAGAATCAAGTAAAACCTTAGAGTGAGTCTGTATAACTTATAATTACCCATCTTTTGAAAACACCTGTACTACAGCACAAGCAACAGAATATTTATGTGTCATGCCCACTGCTGCTTCCACAAAATCATCAATACAGAACACTATCTTCCACTTAGTTTTGGGTAGAACATGCCAAGCTTGTGATAACGCCTGTTGATTTTGGAAAACCCACTATTATCTGAGTATAGGGCCATACTCAACTTATATCCTAAATTCTTTGTTTTTAGACCAATTGCACCAGCAGGAATAAATTAGGAATGATTGCTAATGTGGATGCTTCCAAGATAGATCTCAGGGAGAGAGCCATAATCGTTTCACCTTGAGCAAAGGGTATCTTCTTTAAGATATCAGTTTGCACAGCCCTGATAATGTTCTCTGTCTGCATAAACTCTCCTCAGAACATAAATGCAGAAGACATTTATAGACTTTTGTTGTAGATTATCCCTCATTGTATAATATATATATGCAGTGTGAAGTGCTAGCCACAGACCTCATATGGGCATTTCATTTATTATGCCTTGTTTGCAGAAATCAAGTTTAAAATATGTACCAATATTCCACAATAAATGGAGACATGTTCATCAGTCCAATTGTTCTCTGTATAGGTGAGCATACCCAATTCATTTAACAGTTTTCCCCACTATGTATCGTATGGTAGGAATGCTATTTAAAAGTCAAAACCCCTATAATAACTTAACATTTTCATAGTCACTCAGTCAAGAAGCTTTTATTTGATATGCAAGATATCTTATAAGCGTACACAAAATACATTAAATACAAAGATAAAAAAACATTATTTAAAAAAAAAAAGTATTTAGATGTACCTTAAAAGGGATAAAAAGACATGTGATGTCAAGATAAATTAGCTAAAAATGAATTAAACCGCAATTGACAATCTCTTGCATCGGATCAGCCAAGACTGCTTTAAAAATGTAGCTACACCACAAACAATGGGGGGGGAGGTGTCCGTCATTAGGATGCGCAGGGCTACTAAATAGCTACTCGTGCCCATATTGCGACAAAGGGGTTTAAGCCAAAAACTCCTAGATTTAGCATAGTCGGGACACTCGAACAGGATATGCATAATGGATTCTATCCTGGAGGGACAGCATGCACAAAAAGGAGACGTGTGAACACATGATTTCCACTTAGACACCAGTGCACCGACTGGGAGGGAGCCCACTCTAAATTTAAAATACAATGCTCGATCAAATGGAAGGGTAATAAGGTCCAGATAGGGCTCGTAAACCACAGTATCTTTTACTGTTAAAAAGGCAACTGTGGATTTACAATGTCCAGAGTTTGTAAGTAGCTGGTCCTTAACCCAATTCCAGTACAGTCTTTTCAGGACCTCTTTTGGTGGAGCCGATCTAGATAACCAACAATTCCCCAGTCCCAGTTCCTCCAAAAGTTTTTTGATATCTCTCAGCCACTTGATTTTTGCCCAACCACCCAAGCTCATTATCTCAGCCAACCCTTCAGCATACGATTTTAACTCTTCGCCCCTCCAGATGCGTGCCCATAAGAGGAGTGGGCGAAGGCGGGCTTGGTCTTTTATGTTCTTACAGCCTGTGTCCAACAGCACAGGCACTGTTGGCGTACTTGATGGGATGGCGATTAGGGATTTCAGGAGCTTACTCTCTGCTGATGCCAAGGAGTCCAGACAGCAATGCCCCCACAGTTCAGCCCCATACAAGGCTGATGTTACTACCTTAGCCTTGTAGATGTCGATTACTGGGGCAAGCGACCTCCTGGGTGATGCCCGGAATTCCCTCAGGAGGGCACCTCCTACTCTCTTATGGTTCAATACCATCTTAGCAATGTGGGGCGTCCAGTTTATGCTGTCCGTGATCCGAATTCCAAGGTAGTCAAATTCGGATACTTTTTCCAAGGCGACAGAATTGAGAGTGGGGGGGCGGCCCAGTTTCCTTGGGGGATTTAGAACTAGGAACTTGGTTTTGTCCACGTTGATTACTAAGCCTTTTGCACCGCAGAAGTCCTGAAAACGAGTTAGCAGTTTCTGCAGGCCTTGCGGAGTCTTTGATATCAGGAGCGTGTCATCCGCAAAGAGCAGGGTGGGGATCCTCACTCCTCCGAGACAGGGGGCGTCGGCTGGTACTTGCTGGAGATATTCCACCACCCCATTCACATATAGAGAGAAAAGGGTGGGGGCCAAAACGCATCCCTGTCTCACACCCCTAGACACTGGGATTTTCTCTGTTAGCTCTCCATTTCTTCCCCAGCGGACCTGAGCAAAGGTATGAGCATGAAGACTTATAAGGAGGGACAGGATGTAAGGAGGCAATCCCAGCCCATGTAGCACCCTCCATAACTCCTCCCGGGGAACTAGGTCAAAGGCAGTCCTCAGGTCTATAAAAGCCAGGTATAGGCTGCCCTTGCCTAGTTCCACCACCTTCCACCCAAGGAGTGCCAACCTAAACGCCTGCTCAATCGTCCCCATTCCTGCCCGGAAGCCTGCCTGAAAATCTGATAGTATTTTATTTTCCTCCACCCAATGAAGGATCCTCCCAAGTATGGCTTTTCCTGCTATCTTTTGGGTGGAGTCTATAAGGCTTATGGGGCGGTAGTTTCCCGGGATTTCTCTGCATCCTTTTTTATAAATCGGGACCACCACCGCCCCCTTCCAGGAATCGGGCACTGGCCCTCCCATCATAATGTCATTGAGGAGTGCTGCAATGACCCTTCCCCATACCACTGGATTTGCCTGCATAAGATCCCCCGGTAGACCATCTGGGCCTGCTGCCTTGAGGGGGGCTACCAACCCTATTACCTTTTCAATCTCTAAAGGTGTAAAGAGGTTGTAGGTATGGGGTCCAGATACCGCTGGGAAGATTGCCCTGTCACTTAGTTCCCCATCAGCCGGGAGGTATAAAGCCCCAAAATGGTTTACCCAGCTTTGAGGGGGAATACTACATGGTCTCATAGTTTCCTCTGGCCTGTTCCGGGAGCCTACTAGGTTCCAGAAGCCCCTAGAGTCTTTACTTTTGCTAGCAAGGAGTAGGTCCTCCCAAAATTTCTCTTCCCACTCCATCCTAGCACTTTTAAGGGAGCTATTGTAAGCCTTCCTTGCTTCCAGTATAGCACTGTGGGATTTATGTTTCACTGCCTCTACGAGCATTGTTTTATGTACCCTACATGTTTGCGTGTACCATCCATTACCCTGCTTTTTTCCTCGTTTGTTTCCTAACTTAACAGAGGGGATAGTAAACACATTGGTCAGGGCCTCTACTAAGGAGACAAAGACCCCACTAGCCATACCCACCCCTAACGGGAAAGACTCCAGATTTGACTCAGCTTGATTTAAAAGGGTTAGGATTTCTCCAACTCTTTCCTCAGAGAGGACCAGTTTAGCCCATTTTAGGCGCCTACCACAGAGAGAGACCACAGACTCATCAGGTGGAGCTACTGCGGGATTAGGGGGACCCTTTTTAAGAGAGCACCACCACTGGGCCAAGGTCAAGGAAAGCGGGTTGTGGTCACTATCAATCGTTGGGACCACCACCATATCCCTCGCTTGGCTCCAGAGACACACCTCTAGTAAGATATAATCTATTCTAGAGGTGTGTCCTGGTCTATTGTATGTATGAGCCCCCACCCTATCTGAAGATGTCCTTCCGTTCACTGCTCTTAAATTTGATTCAAGGGTCAGGGAATATAATTGTAGCGCCACTTCTGTCCATCTCCTGATGGGTAGAATCTCTAAAGCTGGGATCCCTAGTCTAGCATCCTCCTCGTCCTGGTCTAGGGCGACATCCGAGCCTAGAGGCTCGAACGTACAGTTCATGTCTCCCGCGACTAGGATACATGACTTGTGTGGGGTTGTGTTCAATAGGGACTCCAGGAGAGATAATACAGAGGACTTCCTCCCGCCCTTAGTTCCTCTAGCATACACATTATAGACATTCAGTATAATTCGTCCCCTAGGGTCTCTTAAAATAATATTTTGAATGTCCGGGGAACCTGTCTGTGTTTCCTCTATTTTACAGTCTAGGGAAGCTGCTACCCATATGAGCAGACCACCCAAAGTACATAGAGCCTCCAAAGTGTCACATTTCTATAGAAATTAAAAAGCCAATCCTTTGCTTTCAATGGAAAACAAATATTGCAGAACTATCAAACTAGAAAAACCATCTTTGACTGTAGGAAAATTATTATATATCTATTTTTGGTCTGTAGGGTCATTATGGCCCACATGCTTCAAAGCAAAAACCGGTCGCAAACAGGCTGATTCCCCAGAATCTACCCCTTTGTGACCGGTATTCTTGCATTTGGGATGCATCATCAGCATCACTTCAGCAAGTGGAGGATGCCAACCCCCCCCTTTCCGGCACCTCATTTTGCAGGATGACAGGCAGGAGAAGTAGATAAATTAAGAGGTGGGTCTCCATTCAACCAGCAGAACCTCTAAGGTGGGGCAGGTGATATGGACCCTATTTTTCATTTCACTCCATCTTGTTTGAGGGAGAATTGGCCGATTAGGATGAGGGTAGTGTCACTTCTCACAGAAAGTTGTCACTTAGAAGATGTAGGCCCCCTAAAGTTAGGTAGTCCATTGGCTACTACCTGTCTCCCTTTTAACACCCCTAAATGTTGTATTTAAGTGGCATCCTAAACTTAGATTTGACAGCCACAGCGAAGAAAAATACAAAGAAGAACTACTTCCCAAGGACTGAAGCCCATGATTCAGAAAATTGGCACCAAACCATGCCTGCTGCCTTTAGGACTCAGCAATCATGGAGTGCTGTCTTCTCCTGCAATGATTAGGCCTCCAAGAACGACAGAGCTCCTCAAGCCTCCTACAAATCATCCCTTGGAGTGGATGTACCGCTTCCCAACTTGCTGTCCCATGTGACTCCGACACAGCACTCAAGCCAAAAGTAGTGCACCAGCTCACGTCAAATCTGTCTCACTACGTTTGGAGACACCAGGACCTACCAGAGCCATGTCGCAACAAATCCTGGGGTACTGGACTCTCTGCAGCACTGACCGAGACAAAGAGTCCAATTTGGACTGCAACTGACCAGGAAATAAGCACCCATTGAGCGACATCGAGACCAATGAAAACCACTTAGTGAGTAGCCCAGCTGTCCTTATATTGCCTATCCACGCTGCCTTCCCTGACCACAAGGACATCTTGACGCATGCGCCCCATTGACCTAACTAGTCTGCTCCCAGCCCACCTGGCCTGTGTATGGATGAACCAGCTGTGCTCCCATTGTCCTGAGGTCCTAGCATCCTGCTCACTCCAGTTGGACCCCTCAGACTTACCTTTAAATACCCTTGTGCAGTGTGTTTTCAGGTGGCCCCTTCTTCATATTGCACCAGCTACCAAGAACCTCAGCACCCTGCGCCTGGCAAGTCCGGGATGCTCCTGAGATTCCACTGGTGGAATATTGGGCCTGGCCATGCTGCCAACTTAAATTCTGAAGGTGAACCTTCAAATCCAACTGTATAATTTTATATGCATTTTTCCTTTTTCTCCCATTGACTTCAATCATGCGTAATTGTTTGATAAATGAATTTATTTTGCCAACTTGAAAATTTTATAACTGAAAAAGTACTGACTGTAGAACAAATTACTTGGTTTGCAAAATTACATAAAGATCGGTGTTATTTTTATAAATTAGTCTTGAATGTATTCTTGAGTGTTTGTCTCATTTACTGCCACTCAGAGTACAACAAATGCTTATCACTACCCTGTGATAAGCCTAATTACTCGCCCACACTACCACAAATGGAGCGTTACTTCATTTTCAGGGCACTATATAGAGAGCCAGAATCCTACAAATATATATTCCAAAGCTTTATAAAAAATAAATAGCTGGAACAACACTCAAGATGTTCTAGTGTTTAGGGCAGCCACAGAAAACACAATATTAGGGACTCATTTAATCTTTCCCTCATTAGTTTAAAAGGGCAACATTGTGTAAACCTGCAGAAGATAGCAGGTGCAAGACGATTTAACGGAATCAGCTTGGACAATTATTTGAAGGACAGCATCCATGTTGACCCCAATAACTTTGACAGAGTTAGCAATAGGAGTGCACAGGTGCCACAGGTAGATGGCCATAGTGACTGAAAAAGTGGTGTAGCACTGGGTCTTACCATGTGCAGCTAAGTTTTATCTTTGTTTAATTAGAGCGATTTAGGCTCAACCACAACATATGCCTGATAGACTGTTCTGCATGGAAAAAAGTGGTTGTGACTGGGACACTCAACTTATAAATGAGCTGAGTGATGTTGGAATAAGTGTACAGATCTTGCCTCAACAAACCAGACCCCCAAGAGGCGACAAGTAAACATTAAACAAATATGTAGACAGAAATGAACCCTGAGGAACTCCATAGTTGATTTGTTTTGACACCAACAATTGTTAACCAAAGAGCACTTGTTGAGATCTACCGTTTAAAAAAAGGATGACAAATTCTTCAGACTGCAATGGTTGATGGTTCTGATTTCTCCAGAGAGCTAAAAAAATCAGTGACCTAGAGAAGTTTTCATCTGTGAGCCAGCCATGGATCTTCAGGACTAGTTCTTTGCTTCAGTTAGAAAGGAACCCAACATGGGGATCACCTAAGATGATATTAGATCCTAGACAAAAAGTCAATTGTTTGCCAAACCAAGAATTCATTATTTTGGCAAATATTGGAAGCACAGATATAGAAAAATAAGTTGATAGAAACACATATTTAGGAAAGAATCTATCAATTGAAAACAATAGATTATATCCAAGACAGTGGTATAATCAGTGATACTGAGGGGCATATGAACAAGCCCCTATTGCCAAGGGAACATCACTTTTTGCACCGTTCCTGTACAAATAAGGGCTTCTCCTTATTACAAGGCAGCAATAAGCCACTTAACATGGCTTAACGGTGCCTTGTAAATAAGGCCCCCTTTCGCGCTATGCCTACAGTGAAAGGGGAGGGAAATGGGTGTGGTGGTGGCCGTTCCACCGCAACACTCATTGATTCTGACGCTGCCTTCTATTTACAAGGGAGGCGTATATAGGAGGCAGCGCCAGAATGAAGACCAGGGAAAACCTAGTCTTAACCTGGCAAAGCGAGGAGACATGTTTAAATTATCCTTGTTTTTGCTGTTTTCATGTGTGCTGCGTTGTACACCAACGAATAAAATCAGCAAAAGATCAATGATTGTTTATGTACAGGACTGTCCCCCTTCCCGCACAATAAACAATCATTTGTTTTAAAATGCTGTTTTGCAACTTCTGTATGTGCTGCATTAAGCAGAACACATAGAAGTTACAAAACTATTTTTTTTTTAAATTAGTGTTTATGTGCAGGAAGGGGGACCTTCCTGAACATAAACAATCTTTCCCTTAACAGAGACACCATTGCACTATGGTGCAAAGGTGACTGCGTTGGGGCTAAGCTGCTAAACCTAGTAGCCAGTGAAAGGGGAAATGGAGAGCTGCACCATATTCTTGTAAATATGGTGCAGCCCTGCGTTTCGGAATTGGTGAAGCTTGTTTTTAAGCCAAGGAGGCTAACGACACGCTCCGCCACTTCCCTTGTACAGATGCCCCTGAGTTTGTAGAACACCCTACTGGGAATTGGATCTAGGGGTGACCCTGATCAAACATTGGCTTGAGAACAATGCCATATCCTCAGTACGAAAGAGAGCAAGTTCTGAACATTTGAGTGCCCAGGTAGCTGTTAAGTTGTCAATGTCATCATTCATTGAACAGTAGCAAACTAGAGCTGATCTGTGCTTTTTATAAATACTTGCAAGTATATGCTGCTCCCACTGCAATTTGCCTGCAAATGTATTGAAGTAAGTTTGACAAATGTCCAAATAAGTGCAATTTGTTCCACTCACAAGTACAAAGTTCTCTCATGCTCTCTCATACATACTTCTTCATTAACTGGTCGCACATATATATTTTAACAGATGCTTGCTCTTTACTCAAGCACTGGCACATCACCATTGTGCAATGAAGTGTAGAAACAGGTGTTGCTACATGCATCTTGTTAACTCGCACACTCCTTATTGTATTGATGGGGAAAATGTCCCCAAGTCGTTCAATGAAACGTGTAATACATCTAGTGCCTGAAAATCGACCAACATAGTCCTGACTGTAATTTTTATAAGTAGAGTCACGGTATGGATCATAAAACGTGTCACTAAGGCAAGATCCAAGAATCTCAAAACCTACGGAGTCAGTATAACGAAAAGTAATTGAAAAAAATGAATAATCATGCCTAAAGCAATACCTTCGCAATAAAAGAACTAGACATTTTACGATAATGCAGCCATTCACTTCATAGCAGAATGGCAACATATAATTTATTTTTAACAACGTTGCACTGTTCAAAGCAATTCAGAAATATCAATGTGCTTTGGAAAGAATGCTTTGTGCTTTTTAAGAGCAATCTTCTATAAAACGAGCACAAAATTATTGAACACTTGAGGCCCGTGAATTCAACATTTTACTTTTATTTTTCGCTGAAGCTCCATCCATATTATTGACGTGCATTCACAAGGTGAACAATTATTTTCCCCCATTTTTGTCAAGTTTGCAATTCATCTCATAAACATTATTTATTTGCAAAATCTTAATAACAGAATAGTGCCTGATTCACTATAATTAACATAGGAAAGTTGATGTACACAATAGTATATCCTCTGTCTCTCCAATAACAAAAATCTAATATTTCTACAAAGCCACAGGAAATGGGTTTGTAAATTCACATGCATAAATTCAAATAAAGAACCACACACAAACTGATTATGCAGATCATCACTAGATCACTAGATATATTATTTAAAACGAAGGAATATACCTTCCTACAATATGCAAATCAACCTGCACATAGTGATGTGAATGGAAAACAGAAACGTGCAGCAAGGGGCACTCACATATTACTTAATTGAATATAATCAAAAGCTATTAATGGTAGACTTAAGACAATATCAATGCATGAAGAACCTGATATCAATGATCAACCGAGACGTAAAACTAGCAGATCATTTGTAACTTTGAATCTCTACTTGCCCTACACCGCTGTGTTGTTACTCAAAGAACCTAATGTAGAGGCCCACTGGAGACACACTTCAGTTTAATCACTGTTAAGTCCCAGGCAGTGTAAGGCAGTTCCTCCTCATCCACTCTGCTACATAGAAAATGCTTAGAAACTGGAGGCCCGGGGCTACCCACCAGCCATCATCTCCAAAACCAGGAAGAGGGCCAGAAACCAGAATAGAGAGGCCCTCCTTGAAACCACAGCTAAAGAGGAGCAGGAACAACCTATCACCTGCGTCACTACGTACAACACAGCCTCCAATGAGGTAGCCAAACTCATTAAGAAGAACTGGAAGATCTTGAATTCTGGCCAGAGGCAGTGGGACATACCGCGTTTTGCTTACAAGAGAAGCAATAACTTGAAGGACCAACTAGTTAACACCCGTCCCAAAACGCATAACACACAAGAACCGAACAC
Source organism: Lissotriton helveticus (assembly GCF_964261635.1). Taxonomy (NCBI): domain Eukaryota; kingdom Metazoa; phylum Chordata; class Amphibia; order Caudata; family Salamandridae; genus Lissotriton; species Lissotriton helveticus. Next base: position 1,841,745,122 of record NC_136059.1, on the reverse strand, counting down.
CATTCTGAATGCATGGGGCCTACCAAAAGTAACTGGACACTACCCCTGCAATGATTGCAGTGTGTGCCACTTAACCACCCACACCAAAACTCTAACCCTAGAACCTAACAAGGTGTGGACACAACGCAGCCACACCAACTGTATTTCACGTAATGTGATTTACCTTCTCACCTGCTCCTGTGGTCCAATTAGCAAGCATATAAAAATGAACAAGAAACTCCAGCTCTTTCTACCGGAGTACGAGGATGGTGCAACAGGTACAAGGCAGGCTCTGACCAGAAAAGCTGTGAGTATGACAACCTCCAAGCAACAATCTCCGGGTAAGCGCTTTTCCCTCCTTACAGGTCTCTAACTTCCAGTGGCCAACATTATCTCCCTACAGGGTCAACCCCTTACCGCGTCACTCTGGAAGCATTGGCTGCAAAATCTAAGCGTAAGTGTTTACTTACGCCCCATCACATTTTGTATCTCATGCATATGTGTGATACCCGTGTTTTAGCGACACCACCCCCAATTATTTGCGATAATCACAATAATGGTACCACCAGTGCCATTACACTTTTGCCGACTGTAGTCTACCCACTGAGCACTGTAGATTCGGCATTCCATGTATCTGACTATGTGGTGAAGACGCCTATTTGACTCTTCTCTTTTTACATGTTTTGTCTATGTCTTCAATGTTGTCGGTACAGGCATGTATGAGAAGGGAATCCCCCCTCTCAACACCTTAATGAGTGTAACACATAGCCTGGATTACACTCCTTTTTAACCTGCACTACACTCTATTTTAAAAAGGTCCTGAGGAAAGCCAGATTTAGTTTAAGGCACTGGCTGAAACATGTCGACCAACTGATGGATGTAGGAGGTAGTAACTCGCCTCCCTTAAACAGCCCCAAGCCTTATTTTAACCGCTGATGGGGGCCCAGTTATTAAAATGTAATTTACCCTCGGGTACTGGGACCCTCGCCAAGCCGTTTTAACTCACACTTCATTTTACACCTCACACTGCACTCTCAGTAAAATACCAGCTCCGCTGTAATTAGGCGTCGCAGCACACCCGGGACACATTAGGTGTCACTGGGTGGGCCCGATGATGAAGCATGCAACCAGGTTGGTGGGTGAGGGCTCCATGAACTCACCAACGAGGTGCCCATGACAAATCTAATCAGAGTCCTAACAATATTGGTCATATTTAAGCTAGTCTCTCTTGATAACACACGATGTTTTCTGATAGGCAGAGATGTGTGTCGGCAGCACAGGAGACACTGCTGTATCCTTGGAAGTGAGGGGGCTGGAAAGGAGGCCATGAGGATGTCGAACTGGGTGGGAGGAGGACAATTAACGGGACATCGGAGAAGAGATGAGTAGTGTTGACAGGTAAGGGACCAGGCTGACAGACTGGGTGTGTCCAGAGAGGAAGATTCATAGCAACAGGCCACGAATTCCGGCCTCACAAGAATGGATTGCAGAATGATGTCCATATCTTACTTCTGGTGTCAATGTTGAATAAGGGTTTTTGATTGTTGGTGAGCAAACTCATCATTGAAACCTGGCGCAGTTTCTTCCTCTAACACTTGTGAAGGGTGAGAGCCTCCTTTTCTTTCTGAATTTGTTGGCATGTACGGATGGCAGCCTGAAGGCCAAACAGATTACTTCCCATACGATTTATAATAACACCTTCTGGTGTAAGGGACTTTGGGGTATATTATCAAGGGGTTTTATCTCCGCTTTTTTGGCTTTAAAAGCCAAGAAAGCGGAGATAAAATTATCTCCCTATTACCAAGCTGTCGCTAACACCAGTTAGCGACAGCTAATAGGAGATAGCGACCATCATGGGCCCCACTTTGCATGTCAGTGATATTTATCACTAATGATATGCAAAGTGGGCGTGCCAAGATGTTAGCGACTGGAAACAGTCGCTAACATCGCTATCTCCTATTACCAACTTTTGGAGATATTTGCGCTAAGGGCGAATATCTCCAAAAGCTAACACCTGCCCTGAGCAGTTCTTAGCCATGTTATCCAATGGGAGGTGGATAACATGGCTAAGAGCATTTGCTCGATAATGCATGAATATCGCTGACTTTTCAGCGATATTCATGCATTGCGGGCGTTTTTTATCGCATTTGCGATAAACCTTGCTAATAGCAAGGTTTATCTGCGATAAAAATCGCCGATGTGCGGCGATAATTTTTGTCTCTAAACAAGTTAGAGACAAAAATTATCGCTAGTTGTTGATAATATACCCCTTTATGTGGCACAGATGCAATAAGTGAAGAGATGCACCAATCAGTTCTATTGACAATACTGCTCATCAGAACATGAAAATATATGTTACAAACGTTCTGAAGTATGGAATAGGAGATAGGGAAACAGGGTTAGCATTCCCCATGACAGGGATAAAACTGTTGTGGGGTGGGAGTGAGGAAAGAAAGTAGGCAGTGTGAGGAGTGATGTTAGGATAGCAAGACATTTGGTCCCAACACTGTGTTCATAGATATTACCATTCCTAGTTGCAGCTTAAGGCCTGTTCCATTGTCGTGTATTTCTATAGGTTCTGATTCGATCCCCCTATTCCTGACCCTATTCTGGTTAAACTTACTAGCTAGTTAACTAACAGTCAGCCCATGAGGCAAGAAATCCCCCATGATGCAGATACCGTTATCTGACGCAGTCACACTACGGCACAGGAACGTGTTATCTGATTAGGTCATAACGCTTGAGATCTAATTAGACAAGCGATATTCCTCCAGCCCCTGATAAGGCATACGACGTTCTCATAACAAATCAAACCTATGACAACCTGGATAATCCGTGCGGCCATTGTTTTGATTTCACAGAGAACTTTAGTAAAGAATGTGCTAACGAGCAAGTCGTATGACATCTTTATTGACGTACCTATGTCCATCCTTACGTCAATCCCGGCACCTTTAAGGTATAAATATTGCCGACCTTGCCCTATGCAAACACACGCGTGGTGACAAGACGGAGCAGCCATACTTGCCGAAGCCGAGAGCAGAAGCAGACCCCGCAGGCAGCAGCCCCGCCTTCCTGACGCGCTGAGAGACGCGCTGCTATCTCAAGCCGAGAGACCCAGCACCGGCGCTTCTGGGCAGCCCTCGCAGGCAGCCTGGAATATCGAGAGCAGAGAAAGAGATACCATTCCTCATTCATCCTAAATTCCAGGTACAGAACTGAATAACCCCTCCTAGAGAATTCTTTAGTTATTCACTTGGCAAAAACAAACTTAACTTAAACTGTAACTTTCTATTCCCGCCCACGCATTTAGACTTAGGTCAGGTACACGGGGTAGGCATATTTAGAAACACCAGTTGAGTACGTTTAGTCAAATGTATATGTGTATGTAAATATATTTTAATCATTTTAAACATCATATGGCTCAGAAACCATATCAATGTTTTTACAGTATTATTTTATACTATTGCTTCTAATGTATGCACTTTACTTAACTATAAGTATTGCAATAATATCGATCCATTTCTCTTGTACGAGAAAAGAGACTGATCAATAAATAACATCTTTTATTGAACACGCCCGTCTCTTCCTTTTCTCTACATTCTGATGAGACTAAGAATGCACGTACTGACTGAGTAAAATAATTGCCTTGTGCTCACACGACTCTCGAGATTGACTCTTGATTAGGGGAGAGCAAAGTTGTCATGTTCTATGGTTGTCAGAAACTAAATCCCTTCTTGTCTAATCAGGGGAGTTCATCCTTCCTTGAACATTCGAGAAAGTTTCTAGCGAACTCTGAGCTTAGCTGGCAAACCCAAAAATTAAGTCTAGTATCGACAGTAGTAGACCTAGTTAACGTCTGGCCTAGGCCTTTACTGCTGTAGGTACTATTCCAATGCGCAGAGCCTATTGGGAAAATAGGAGCTACACTACATGGCGCCCAACGCGTTTGGAAAGGGCGATAAAACTAACGTAAGACGGTTAGAGTAACTCAGTCGTGCTTTCTCACTCAGACCCCTTTTCCCAAATACTCCAAAGACGTCTGGAGTGGGTGAAAGGATATTATATCCTCCAAAACCTCGCAGGAGGGAACTCCTATGTATGGTTCTTGGTCTAGTCAACGTTGAAGGATAAAACAGTTCCAGAATATTGTGCATCTAATCTCTGTTTCCATAAAGAAACCTGATCTGCAAATAAACATAATACCATCCTGTCAGTAAAATGGGAGACAGTGATGGAGAAAGAGAGGCAATTAGATTAGCTACTGAAATAGCAGCAGCTGATACTACAGCACTCGATGCAGACCCGGATATAATACTCATCCAGGTCGCCAAAAGAAGAGCTATAACTCTAAAACTTATAGAAAATGGACTGACACCTAGAGGTGGCACAGTCATATTCGTAATCGAGGCACACGAATATCGGCAGACAGAGGTATACTATACATGGATACATTTTCCAGCAGCAAATGCTGTAACAAAGTACTTCCACTATTACAAAGTAGAGGAACCTCCTAATGAGTACACTCCTTTCGAGGAGGTGGAAGTACCACTCAAATTCCAAGAGCATTTGCTCTTATTTGATGGCGCCCTAATACATAACAATCACATTACAAGGCTCGGTCCTTTAGGAAGACCAGGAGCAACGTGGCCGGTCCTAGCCGGATACACACCACATCCAGACATCGAAAGAATGCCTGCAGCAGAGCTGTTAATACAGCTAAAACAACTACTAAAAATTCACAGACAATTAGTTCAGTATGTAATGCGGACTTCAACAATTCAGCCAGCGATTAAATTTCCACAGCTGACCCCTCACCAGGGGAACACAAATAAAATTACACCACAGAACATCCAATCCTGCCTAGGTAAAGTTCCAGCTAAACGGGAACAAATACCATTCTGGTTGGCACAGAAAATTACCCAAATAGAGGCGGTGTTTCCTGACACCACCCCGCTGGAAAAACACAGGATTCTGACTATATGTCTCCCAATGGGAATCGCACCACACATTGAGGACTGTGACACTTGGGGTACAGTCTTTGCTTCCATCTATACAAAAACGCACGGTGTTCCATCCATTTCGGTAATACCAGATGTGCTAAAACAAATTCAAGATGAATACGGTCCAGAACCTGCTTTAACTCTTGGTATGAAATTACTGAAAGACTTCAAGCAGGTCTCGGCTATATTACTAGCCAACATAAAGGGTGAAGCAGCAAACGTGGCGATCCGCCAGAGGTTAAAAGAGACAGATATAGCAGACCAACCAGCTGAAATTGCCAGAATCATAGAAAAATCCTATGAAGAACTAGGCAGAGATAGTCTAGGTGGAATACCAGTAAAACCGCAACTGACTACAAGTCCAGAAAAAATATTTTTTAATAATAATTCACCAAAAAAGAACTGGGATGGAAATAAACAATCCAATCCTAAAGAAAAGAAATTCCAGTCCAGAGGAAGGTCTCCTAGGCGAAGAGAGAAATCTCCAAACCCGAGACAAAGGTCACCTCAGAGTGAACCCTCTGGGAATAGATATAACCTTAGAAATAGGGATAATATTAAAAAACCTGATAGATATCAAGACATTGATACACGTCCCTCTCAATCTTTTCAGAATTCCTCGCAGAAATCGGAAAGAAGAGGACGATCAGAAGAGCACGCCAAGTCCAAAGACAAGGAACCTGCTCAACTGAAAAAGAAATCACAATTTCCAAAAAAGAAGGTAGCCAGTATCAAGGTAGTTAACAATGCCGAGAATACTGAGGACACAACTGAAAAACGGAGAATGGGCTCAGACAATGCTAGACAGCGCAGCAGAGGTGAGCATAGCTCGCAAAGTCCTTATGGATCATCTGGAGACAGTGGACACAAATGAATACCTTCAAGTGGAAACTGCAGATACCAGAGTTAGCAAGCCCCACAAAATATACGAGATAACATTACGTATAGAGGGAGATAAGACCAGGAAAATAAGGGGACTATTTTGGGATAACCTATCCAAAGGCTATGACATCCTTCTAGCTGAAAAAGACTGGCCACCAGAGTTTGTCAGGGAGTGCCCTCATGGCGAAGAAGTAATTATGCCTGCCTTCTCGAATCAAATACCAATTCATAAAAAATATACACTTGCTAGAAAGTGGGCAGTGGCCTTAGCACCTGCTTTATATAAAAATCATGTAGGATGGGATGAGGATTCTCCTCCTCACAAAATCCAGTTAAAATCACAACCTACTGCACAAAGGCAGTACCCAATTAAGCAAGAAGCTAAAAAACAAGTAAATGAAATACTAGATCAGCTAGAATACCAGGGGGTGATTGAAACTTGCACCTCACAAATGAACAATCCTTTATTTCCGGTCTCCAAACCAGACAATTCGTACCGTCTAGTTTTGGATTACCGACACCTTAACACATGTTGCAAAACTTTTGCAGTGCAAAACTCACACAGTGCTGCACTAATGAATAACATAGTGCGCAAAAAATACAAAACTACCTTGGACATCTCCAACGGATTCTTTTGTCAAAACATAGCACCAGAGAGCAGATATTTAACTGCATTTTCAGTAAATGGCACTCAAAAACAATTCTGTCGGTTAGCCCAGGGGTACAAGAACAGCCCGGGGGTATTCTCAGCGAGAGTAACATAATTACTACAACTATATGATGATGAAGCATTATCATATGTCGATGACATTTACTTAACAGACGATGACTTGGATACTCACTTGAAAAGAGTGAACACCATAATACTTGGTTTCGCTGCAGAGGGTTACAAATTCAACTTCAAAAAGTCCAGAATTGCCCATCTGAAAATCCAGTACGGAGGTTATGAATTATCAAGTATTGCCTGGTTAACAGTCTTTTAAGAACTAGAAGAATTAAAAAATCTAAAATATGAAAAAACGTATCCTCTGCCGATCGACATTCTGCCTCTACGACATTACGCCTGTGTAATCTATACAGACGGACATGCTCAACCCTCCGTTTGGGGAGAACATGCATACAATCCCACATGTGAGATTACAAAAGAAGTGTGGCACGGAGGTAAACTAAGACCTCTATTAACAAAATCACACTCAGTAGAAACTAATTCAGAACTACAAACTGAAATATTAGCTTTGAAAATGGCGCTAGATAATGCGGATCGCGAATTCCCGACACTTATAGTGTCAGATTCATATTACTGCGTCAAAGCATATAACAAGGATTTGCAGACATGGATTCAGAACGGTTACAAAGATGACACAGATGCACCAATAAAGCAGAGACTGCTCTGGGAACAAGTAGCTCTTTTGAAAAAAGAACTACCAAAGACTCACGTGACTCACTCACTGAGTCATCAACGTGATGGCGTTCACGTTGTAGGGAATTCATTGGCTGAAGCAGCCGCAGCGGCAGCCACTAAACCGGCTCCCGTAGATCGAAAAAAGCATACATTAAAATACATTGACGGTGAAACAATGCTGGCAGTGAAAACGTCATCAAAAGGCGACTGCTCAGCGTTACCGATCAACTATCCACTCAATTATACATACATAATCGATGCAAACTCCGTCCCTTTTGCTCGAATCCCTGGAGTGGGGGATAGAGTGATTCCAAACAAGGACAGGAGAAACTTGTTAATCGCAGACGCACACATGGGCGAGGGTCTCAGACACCTTAAATTAAAAGATTCTCTGGAAGAATTACAATCACGGTACTGGTGGCCAGGCATGAGCCTGCACTACACCATGTTTGTAAAAAACTGCCCAAACTGCAACAGAGATCGCAGTGGGGAGAGAAGCAGTTTAATACCTCGTCGTATCAAGGCAGATAACATCACCACTAAAAAGAATGGCTTGCGATTAACATATACAGGCTAGTTCCCACTTATAATGTAGATCCACAGCACTCGGCTGACGTCCGGACTGTTATACAAGATTTGCGAGTCTAAATGGCATATACGCTAAGAGCATGCTACGTTCGACCATTTTTTTTTCTTTTTCTCAGGCAATCCAGCCTGGGGGGGGGAAAGAATGGCCAAATGAGCACAGCCCAGCGGGAATCTTCTCACTTCCTTCCTGAGGGTATGGGATGGTGTAAAGAAAAAACCAAGACAGAAAGCAATCTATAATAGAAAGGATATTAGGTTCGGGAGCTGGGTGGGTCAAACATCTAATAAGTGTCCAACGTAGTCTAAATAACCTGCCAAGAAATTCTCTGAAGGGATTCAGTCCGTACGAATTATTATTCGGAACTAGGATGTTGATCTCTGACCTTGATAGTCAGACTTCAGTGGTAACAGAAAAAAGCTTTGATGTCAAAGACCGTTTGGCTATTTTGCAGGACTTAAACAAAACAAGAAAAGACCTGAGCAACATACAGTTGAAAGAACAGCCAACGACCACTGAAGAACCACCACCTGTCCCAGCAAGACCTGTCTGGATTCCAAAAATCGGGGATCTAGTCAGGGAGAAGATCGCGGTAAAGAAGGAATTTGGGCCTTCTTACAGAAAAGCAGTTCCTGTCTTGTCTATCAACGGGACAAGATCAGTTGTACTACCGCCACTTGCTGGAAAAAAGGAGAACCGAGTTGTATCCATCGACCTGGTAAAACCACAACATGTGGCCGATAACCAACAGTAGGCCAAGTGGACTCCCAATAAGTAGCAGAACACCAAGATTTGCTACCAGTACAGAGGTCCTAACAAAGAGGCTCATCACATTCGAAACGCCTACAGAAGAACAACAAGGACTATGCAACAATGCAATAGAACTTAGACCTCTGAAAACCCAAATAAAGACATTTAGCAGAGACACACCAATCTATACAGAAGTACCAAGTGAAAATGCAAGAAACAAAAATCCTGAACCAATTGGAACAATTGACAGAACTGCATCCGGTTACTTCATCAACTTCGATGATTCCTCTGAAGGCTTCAGCGAACAAAAGACACAGCCATCATCAAAATCCTTTAAAGACAAAGCGAAGGAACTTTTGAAACAACTAAAAGAAACATATCTGATTTCTCCATGGATTGAATTTTGGGTGGGTTTTGGTGCATTTATCCTCATACTTTGGCTCATCATGGTATTTACTTTGGGACGCTTCATTGAGGGAAAATATGCTAAAATGGACACAGCAAGTCAGAACATCAACTTGGTCCTCAAACCACACACATCTTCACACGTCGAGAAAAGAGAACTTTCTTCAGAACTTTCTTCAGCCAACTTCACAGCAATTCCAATACCTGGTGGGGTAGCCTGGGACAACACTGACTATGAAATTTATGGTCCGGTCGAGATCCTGAAATATCCACACCAAATCAAGATCTCCTTGAGTGACTTTGCAAAACCAAACTCATTTGCTGATGATTGGGACTTTGAAAGTATAAACAATATGATGTCTGACTTAGTAATGTCTGCTAAATTTACAAAACATGATTATTTGCAGGGTTCTACAAATTATGATAGTATGTATTGCTATAACCACTATGGTAACCATTTCTTGCATAAATCTGCACAACCTAGAAATGTTTTAAATTTTAATCAATGGGAACATTGTGCTACACCTCCAAAAGGGAGCTCTAGAACCGTGTATGGCAAATATTCATATTTTTCAGGTTTTAACATAACTAATGCTGAAACATTTTATTACAAATTGTCAAACAAGACAGGGATGAAAACCATGATAACCAACACAAAATTGATATATTCAGATTCTTTCTTTGAAAAAATGAATACTTTTGGATTTGATTATTGGGACAAACATGTTGATTTGAAAAGTGTTTGGGGTACAAAAGAATGGCAAGTACAGGGTATAGAAGCTTTGTTTAGAGCCTGCATGATCCCAGAACAAATGATATTTTTAAATGACACCGTTCAACAAACCACCTGTCTTGGCTTAGCCAAAATCAAAGATTTAAATAACTTGTCTATTCCAAAGCCAACAATGTTTAGCAATAACTCTGAAACAGATGAAGAAATAGACATAAACCATATACTTAACCAAAACAGAACACATCCTGATTGGAAACAATGGTTGATCTGGCCCACAGATACAAATAACTGTCAAGATAGATTCCTGAATAAAACACAGGGTTTCAAAATGAACAGGCCAGACCCTAGATATCCCCAAAGACATCACCCAGGGATAATAACAACCTACAGTGTGGGCAAATTATGCCTTCAATGGCTACAAACTTCCACACTGCCTGAAATTAAGCAACACCTAACTTTACTTACTGATGGTGCTGACTTGCGTGACTTCATAATGGGACCACGCAAACAGCGTCAAAAGCGTTTCATAGCAGCCTCTGTATATGCAGCATACAATGAGGCCTGGAAGGTTACTCAAATTGAGACAGCAGAAAGAATACGGGAAATTGACCGTATTAATTTGGAAAAATCACTTTCTGTAGTGGACAATGGGTTAATGACTCTGTCCTCCAGAATTTTTTCATTGGACAGCATTGTGTCTTCAGCAATCGATATATTATCGCAAGACTTACTGTTATTACAACATGGACAGTCACAATTGCGTTCTATTGTACAGCTTGGCTGGACGTTACAAAATCTGCGTTCAGGCTACGTGCCTTGGCGTTTAATCAACACAACGTCACTATTCCAAATCTTTAACCTTACTGATAGACAAATCGGTATGGCGCAGAAGGGTGCTGATTATACAATCTTGAGCATTGAAAAACTTGAAAGATTACCAATGACAATGTCAGAACGACCTGTCAGTGAATGGATAATCCACGGAATCATAAATATTCCAATCTCAACCTTCAGGTTTCAATACTGCCAAAAATATATACAGGCTGGCATGTACGAGAAATTGGGAAAGGGGTACCTTAAAACAACATGGAACCTGCCCTATTCACATGCATGTGTCAGTAACAAGGGACAGAAAGTGTTTCTTAGTGGCAACAATTGTGCTATGTCACTAAGCGGCACGCTTCTGTGTAACGGTATTAGTTTGCACGGAGCCTGTGAAGGGAATTCATACAACCTTTCATGTCACCAGCAAGGCGCACCTGCAACTGAAATAGAACCATTCTTTCAAAGACTCTATAATGGGAGTTACATTCTTATTGTAGACCGCAGATGCTGTAGTCTTATGCCCGGGACTCCTTATCTCGTCACTACGACGGCGAAGGTCAAGTGCTGTGGACGTTCTTTGTTTCCCAGCTCCTTTCCAGACAGGGAGGCGAGGGCATGGCCCAGTTTGAAAATTACTTCTATTCGAATAGACACTTTAAGCAGAATGAAAACAGTGCTTCTTCAGACGCCTACAAGGCTCACGTCATCTAAAGAAACGTATGATCTACAAGTCGCAAGGACGACTGCAGAGATACATACATTATTATCAACTAATTCCCCCGTACATTTCGCGGAAATCCTGAGCGAAATCTTAAATATTTCTGATACCACAGGGGTCTCAAAGGTATTTAAGACAGTATTTTCGATGGCATTAACACCATTCAAAGCCATACTGGGTATTTTTCCAGACTTCGTCCATTCGATTTTTGGCGGACTTCCCCTGATCCTAGGACTAATTGCAGGAATCCTATTCCTAGTCCTTATTTTTCGTTATGGCAACCCATGTCACAGATCAAACTCTCGCGACAATGGAAGATACGATCCTAGCCATTGGATACCGGGACCGGATATCAAAAATCCTGGGACTATCCCGGCTTAGAGACCTAAACATGACTTGGTTTCTATCATTTCGACCAATGTGGCAAAGGTGTGTTTTACCTGTACTAAGGTGTCTGCTATGCGGAGAAGAATGCGTGTTAGACACCTGTCTGACGCTACAATCGGATGCGCCGGTGGATGCAGATACACTGTTGGTTCCTACCAAGGTTCACGCACTGTGCTGCCCTCAAAGGCTGCCAATTCTGATGACGGCATTCCTGGAATCTTCACCACTGCGATTGAAGAGTAGTGAAGTTCAAGATGAAAGCAGCATCGAACAGGTACGACCTTCTGTCAGCAATGCAAATCAGAATGTCAATGGAGACAATCATGCGCATGAATGCATGGTTACCCCTATTTCCGACTTAGAGGAACTTTCCCATGAAGCTGTTGACAGTTTTTTCGAAAGCCTGAATGATATGATGTTCTCTCCGGAACAGAAATAGAGACTTTTGAGTAAACTCGCACACGGCGTTCCCTGAATTCGGCCTTCAACTTTAAAAATAAAGTCACATGAACAATTACAATCCAGTTCACGGACAGCAACTTTTTTCAGCAAGCCCCTAAAATATTTTTCTATATATTTTTTCCCGGGACACTGATTTTCTGCTTAAAGTAAGAGACTATTCCTAGAGAACTAAGATTTCTATTTTAGATACTTTATAGACTTTATATAGACTTTAGCTGCCCGCTGGTATGTTCGCAATAGATTTTATGTGATGAAATGGTTTCGACTTTTTTTCTGTATAGCCATATTAAGAGCCATTTCATGTGTATTTCTCATATACCAACAATCGATAATGCATAACAATGCGTGTTCACTTTTGCATTTAATTCATAGCTTAAGTGCATACAATATATATGACTGCAATTTTTCAGTATATTTGAAAATTTCGAAATGCATTTATGTATTTTGGGGTGGTAAGGTATACACTATACTCTATAGTATGTTGTACTATGTTATACTATGCATAGATTAGTAGATATGACCATAGTTAGCGTGGAGTGGGTGTCGTGTATTTCTATAGGTTCTGATTCGATCCCCCTATTCCTGACCCTATTCTGGTTAAACTTACTAGCTAGTTAACTAACAGTCAGCCCATGAGGCAAGAAATCCCCCATGATGCAGATACCGTTATCTGACGCAGTCACACTACGGCACAGGAACGTGTTATCTGATTAGGTCATAACGCTTGAGATCTAATTAGACAAGCGATATTCCTCCAGCCCCTGATAAGGCATACGACGTTCTCATAACAAATCAAACCTATGACAACCTGGATAATCCGTGCGGCCATTGTTTTGATTTCACAGAGAACTTTAGTAAAGAATGTGCTAACGAGCAAGTCGTATGACATCTTTATTGACGTACCTATGTCCATCCTTACGTCAATCCCGGCACCTTTAAGGTATAAATATTGCCGACCTTGCCCTATGCAAACACACGCGTGGTGACAAGACGGAGCAGCCATACTTGCCGAAGCCGAGAGCAGAAGCAGACCCCGCAGGCAGCAGCCCCGCCTTCCTGACGCGCTGAGAGACGCGCTGCTATCTCAAGCCGAGAGACCCAGCACCGGCGCTTCTGGGCAGCCCTCGCAGGCAGCCTGGAATATCGAGAGCAGAGAAAGAGATACCATTCCTCATTCATCCTAAATTCCAGGTACAGAACTGAATAACCCCTCCTAGAGAATTCTTTAGTTATTCACTTGGCAAAAACAAACTTAACTTAAACTGTAACTTTCTATTCCCGCCCACGCATTTAGACTTAGGTCAGGTACACGGGGTAGGCGTATTTAGAAACACCAGTTGAGTACGTTTAGTCAAATGTATATGTGTATGTAAATATATTTTAATCATTTTAAACATCATATGGCTCAGAAACCATATCAATGTTTTTACAGTATTATTTTATACTATTGCTTCTAATGTATGCACTTTACTTAACTATAAGTATTGCAATAATATCGATCCATTTCTCTTGTACGAGAAAAGAGACTGATCAATAAATAACATCTTTTATTGAACACGCCCGTCTCTTCCTTTTCTCTACATTCTGATGAGACTAAGAATGCACGTACTGACTGAGTAAAATAATTGCCTTGTGCTCACACGACTCTCGAGATTGACTCTTGATTAGGGGAGAGCAAAGTTGTCATGTTCTATGGTTGTCAGAAACTAAATCCCTTCTTGTCTAATCAGGGGAGTTCATCCTTCCTTGAACATTCGAGAAAGTTTCTAGCGAACTCTGAGCTTAGCTGGCAAACCCAAAAATTAAGTCTAGTATCGACAGTAGTAGACCTAGTTAACGTCTGGCCTAGGCCTTTACTGATGTAGGTACTATTCCAATGCGCAGAGCCTATTGGGAAAATAGGAGCTACACTACACCATCAATGGTTGGCATGCCCTTGACAGAGGCAACGGTGGGAGGTAGAGTTGTGGTGAATGGAGATACAGGGAAGGTAGTATGAATAATTTCAGTATAGCAAAACACTTAGTCGCCCCTGCCACTAGAACTGTACGTATGTGGGACTGGTAGTAGAAACACAGGGACAGTGCAGCAGTATATCAAAATACTTTGCCATGTCAGTCTGAATAAAGAATATTGGTATATTTTTAGCGGTAGACAGAAGGTAGCTATGCTGATGAATTACAGGATTTTAGGCTTTGTTAAAAGAAGAGGAAGGCTAGAGCCATGACAATCTGATTTGCAAGGTAAGAGTGTGATGAGCTGGCATGATTGAGAGCAATTAAACAACTAAGCACATACATAATGCTAAGATCCTTACTTATTTATTTATAACATTTATAGAGCACACTGTTATCAAAACGGTGTCCTGCCGCTAAAATGAAAGCTCCCCTAGCCTGGCCTGAAACTTAATGAATGAAAAGCCATGTTTTAAAATTTTTGCGGAAGGTCATTAAATCTGTAATCTGTCTAAGAGCCAAAGGGAGAGCATTCCAAGCCCTGGCTGCCCCAGGATAAAGCTTCTGCCACCCCAGAGTGCTTTCCTTATCCGAGGGGTCGCGATCAGCCCCAAATTGGCTGACCTAAGATGTCTACCTAGCCGGTACCATTGAAAGTACTGTGTTAGAAACGACGGGCCAAGACCACGAAGGGCCTTGAAAACTATGCACAAGGTTTTAAAGGAGATCCGTTTCCGCACTGGGAGCCGGTGCAGCTTCACCAATTCCTGGGAAACGGATGCAAACTTTGGTACGCCTGTGATAAGGTGAGCTGCTGCAATTTGCAAGGCCTGTAGTTTGTTGAGGAGCCCCTGTTGGGCATTGAGAAATAGGCTATTGCAGTAATCGAGGCGAGATAAAACCAGGGCGGTCACCACTGTTTTTCTACACTCCTCGGGGAGAAAAGGAAGGATCTTCCGGATTATTTTCAGAGTAAAATGAATGGCTGACATCATGGCATTGACTTGGGGCCTAAAGGTAAGTTTATCATCGATCAGAACCCCTAGGTTCTTGACCTTGGTAACGGGGGGTAGACCCATCCCCTTAGGCCACCAGTTCGGACTCCAAAAGTTATCATGGAGCCGAAAAGTAAAACTTCGGTTTTGGACGAGTTTAACTTTAAACATTTCCTAGCCATCTAGTGGCTAACCGCTGACATGCACTCTTGGAATTTACTGGCTACGCCTTCCTCTCTACCCGGCAGCAGTGATATCACAATCTGCATATCATCCGCATATGATGTAAGCTCAAACCCATAAGATCGAATGACTGGGGCCAAAGAGGAAACATAAACATTGAAAAGGGTGGGACTTAGGGAGGATCCTTGGTGTTATCTCAATGGTCCCAGGAATAGGTAGGATCTGCATCATTTGGCAATGCACAATGTTAATCTGAGTGTGTGATTTAAAGCTGTGCTCTAGATCAAAAAGAAGTAAAGAGGCTGCCAACCAAACCTTTATATCCAACCAAGTGAGCATGGTTTCATCTACTTGCTTCCACACCCTCAAATTGCTCAGAATATCTCTCATTAGCTCAATCTGGACACCTGCAGATCTGTCATGTAAGCCCTAAATACAGGCAGGCTCGATTACAGCAATGTCCTCTATGTAGGCATCATTATCCAACTCACAATAAGACTCCAAGAAGCACAGAACACAGCAGTCAGTTTCACATTACCCCACCATACTCATACATATATACACCTCAAAGATCTCCTCTGGCTCCTGCTAGATGTGTCAGGGTTAGACTGATCTTACCACAAACATTCTGCCTTTGCTCTCTGCTTTTACCTAAAGTTCTTTTTTGTTGACCTGATAACTTTGAGCACTTTACCACTGCTAACCAGTGCTAAAGTGTCTTTGCTTACTCCCCTAAACATAGTAACATTGGCTTACACCTGATTGGCATATTTAATTCATGTTACGTCCACTATAGAGAGGTATACCATTATCCCAGTGCCTACAAATTAAATGTTACTTGTGGGCCTAAAGTATTCATTCTGCCACCCACCTAAGTAGCCCCTTAAAATATGTGTCTGGTCTGCCACTGCAACCTGAATGACTATACATTTAATTTGGCTAAGCAATATAACCTCCTTGCCAAGTGTCAAACAGCCCTTTTATCGTATATGTCACCTACAAGGTAGGCCGTATATAGCCTATAGGGTGGGGTACTTTGTAATAAAAAAGCTGGAATCCAGTTTTAAGTTTTACATGTCCTGGTAGCAGGAGCGTAAGCAACCCCCACTTTAAGCAGCTACCACTGGGAAGGGGTTTTTAATGGACCTGTCCTGTCTGCAACTCTGAGGACAAATGCTCATATTTAATACAAAAGGTAGGAGGTGAGTGAGTGAAAGGATGGAGGGATGGATAGACCGATGGACTGAGTGAAAGGATGGATGCAAGGATGGATGAGTGAAAGGGTTAGCTGAATGGATGATTAGAGAATGGATGGATCGATGAATGAGTGAACAGATAAATGATGAGTGAAAGGGTAAGTAGGTGGTGGAAGGGTGATTGGGTGCATGGATATATGTATGGATGTATGCATGTATGATAGAAGGATGATAGCTTGATGGAGTGACACGCTAAATAGGTATATGGGGTGAAAGGTGGGTGGATGGATGAGTGAAAGGACAGATGGATAGTGGATGGATGGATAGATGGATAGTAGATGGATGGATAGTTGGATGGACAGATGAGTGAAAGAATGGATAAATGAGTGAAAGACAGATAGATGGATGGTTGGATGAAAGGGTGGACAGATGGATGAGTGAAAATGTGAATGGATGAGTGAGTGAACTGATGGATGGGAGAGCATAAGGGTAAATGGATGGATGGATAGATGTGTGATTAAAATGGTGGATGGATGGATGAGGGAAAAGGTGGCTGGATAGATGAATGAATGACTGAGTGAATGATACATGTAGGGCTGGATGATTGAAAGTGAAAATGAAGGATGGATTAATGGCAGGGTGAATGGATGATTGAATGGATGAATAGATGGATGGGGTGAGGGGTGTATGGATAGAGGGATGTAACTGCAAACACAACAATGATGGACAGAATGTGGATCAATGTCACACATTCACCCCAGTGCAAAGATCTGGGCCCAAATCCATCGTTTTTCCACTCCACACCACCCTGGGTTAGACAATGGCGATATGCAAATCAGCGCTGACCCTGTGCCCCATGGGAACAGTTCAGTCCGAACTACAAAAGCCATGTCCTTCCCAGAACGGAAACAAGCATCCGAGGACCGGCCCGGTTTCGAGGTAACACCTCTCTTCAGCCCGGCTACCTTGATTCCAGTGGGGTGGAGTGCCTGGGACTCACGTCTGAGCATCCCCAGTACACTTAGAGCGGTAACTGCAAACACAACAATGATGGACAGAATGTGGATCAATGTCACACATTCACCCCAGTGCAAAGATCTGGGCCCAAATCCATCGTTTTTCCACTCCACACCACCCTGGGTTAGACAATGGCGATATGCAAATCAGCGCTGACCCAGTGCCCCATGGGAACAGTCCAGTCCGAACTACAAAAGCCATGTCCTTCCCAGAACGGAAACAAGCATCCGAGGACCGGCCCGGTTTCGAGGTAACACCTCTCTTCAGCCCGGCTACCTTGATTCCAGTGGTGTGGAGTGCCTGGGACTCACGTCTGAGCATCCCCAGTACACTTAGAGCGGTAACTGCAAACACAACAATGATGGACAGAATGTGGATCAATGTCACACATTCACCCCAGTGCAAAGATCTGGGCCCAAATCCATCGTTTTTCCACTCCACACCACCCTGGGTTAGACAATGGCGATATGCAAATCAGCGCTGACCCTGTGCCCCATGGGAACAGTCCAGTCCGAACTACAAAAGCCATGTCCTTCCCAGAACGGAAACAAGCATCCGAGGACCGGCCCGGTTTCGAGGTAACACCTCTCTTCAGCCCGGCTACCTTGATTCCAGTGGTGTGGAGTGCCTGGGACTCACGTCTGAGCATCCCCAGTACACTTAGAGCGGTAACTGCAAACACAACAATGATGGACAGAATGTGGATCAATGTCACACATTCACCCCAGTGCAAAGATCTGGGCCCAAATCCATCGTTTTTCCACTCCACACCACCCTGGGTTAGACAATGGCGATATGCAAATCAGCGCTGACCCAGTGCCCCATGGGAACAGTCCAGTCCGAACTACAAAAGCCATGTCCTTCCCAGAACGGAAACAAGCATCCGAGGACCGGCCCGGTTTCGAGGTAACACCTCTCTTCAGCCCGGCTACCTTGATTCCAGTGGTGTGGAGTGCCTGGGACTCACGTCTGAGCATCCCCAGTACACTTAGAGCGGTAACTGCAAACACAACAATGATGGACAGAATGTGGATCAATGTCACACATTCACCCCAGTGCAAAGATCTGGGCCCAAATCCATCGTTTTTCCACTCCACACCACCCTGGGTTAGACAATGGCGATATGCAAATCAGCGCTGACCCTGTGCCCCATGGTAACAGTCCAGTCCGAACTACAAAAGCCATGTCCTTCCCAGAACGGAAACAAGCATCCGAGGACCGGCCCGGTTTCGAGGTAACACCTCTCTTCAGCCCGGCTACCTTGATTCCAGTGGTGTGGAGTGCCTGGGACTCACGTCTGAGCATCCCCAGTACACTTAGAGCGGTAACTGCAAACACAACAATGATGGACAGAATGTGGATCAATGTCACACATTCACCCCAGTGCAAAGATCTGGGCCCAAATCCATCGTTTTTCCACTCCACACCACCCTGGGTTAGACAATGGCGATATGCAAATCAGTGCTGACCCTGTGCCCCATGGGAACAGTCCAGTCCAAACTACAAAAGCCATGTCCTTCCCAGAACGGAAACAAGCATCCGAGGACCGGCCCGGTTTCGAGGTAACACCTCTCTTCAGCCCGGCTACCTTGATTCCAGTGGTGTGGAGTGCCTGGGACTCACGTCTGAGCATCCCCAGTACACTTAGAGCGGTAACTGCAAACACAACAATGATGGACAGAATGTGGATCAATGTCACACATTCACCCCAGTGCAAAGATCTTGGCCCAAATCCATCGTTTTTCCACTCCACACCACCCTGGGTTAGACAATGGCGATATGCAAATCAGCGCTGACCCTGTGCCCCATGGGAACAGTCCAGTCCAAACTACAAAAGCCATGTCCTTCCCAGAACGGAAACAAGCATCCGAGGACCGGCCCGGTTTCGAGGTAACACCTCTCTTCAGCCCGGCTACCTTGATTCCAGTGGTGTGGAGTGCCTGGGACTCACGTCTGAGCATCCCCAGTACACTTAGAGCGGTAACTGCAAACACAACAATGATGGACAGAATGTGGATCAATGTCACACATTCACCCCAGTGCAAAGATCTGGGCCCAAATCCATCGTTTTTCCACTCCACACCACCCTGGGTTAGACAATGGCGATATGCAAATCAGCGCTGACCCTGTGCCCCATAGGAACAGTCCAGTCTGAACTACAAAAGCCATGTCCTTCCCAGAATGGAAACAAGCATCCGAGGACCGGCCCGGTTTCGAGGTAACACCTCTCTTCAGCCCGGCTACCTTGATTCCAGTGGTGTGGAGTGCCTGGGACTCACGTCTGAGCATCCCCAGTACACATACAGCCTGATTCATGAAGCGAAATAGCGCCCGCAATGGCAGCGAAAACGCAATTGCGGGTGCAAAACATGGAATCGGCATTCATGTACGAAATAGCGAAATCGCTAAAAAATAATAGCGAGCGGAATAGCGATTACGCTGTAAAAGTCGCAGACTCCGGGAAGTCGAGCATTAGCGAAAATGAAATAGCGACCAACCACGGAATCTGCGAATTGAATAGCGAAACGCAATACTGTCTCAATCGGCATTCATGAAAGAAATACATTAGCGAAAAATCGCTAAATCGCACATTAGCGCGGCGCAATTTAAGGACAACTCAAAGCAGGTGGTAACCATAAAAGCCATGATTAACCAAATTTTGAAAAACTGTTAGCCAATCACCAACAGGTCCAGGCCTGACCAATCACACATAAGGACATTCAGCAGCAGCAATAGGCGTTCCACAATGCCTGGGATGTACATGGTGGTGAGGCGGCGAAGGCTACAGCGAGCAGCACGGAGGAGACGCATGAGGCAGGCACGGATTTACCGGCAGCGGGTCACCTTGCTGGGGCAAACCAGAGAACAGATTTATGCCAAATACAGGCTGAATGGGGAAATGATCACCTGGCTGATACAAGAACTCGACCCCATCATGCAGCACCCAACAAGGCGAAACAATTCTGTGCCCACACATGTGCAGGTATTGTGCAGCCTGCACCTCCTGGCATCCGGCAGTTTCCAGGGCATAGTAGCCGCTGCTGGGGGGATTTCCCAGCCCACCATGTCACGCTGCCTCCACACTTTTGTTGACGCCATGCTCACCCAGCTCCACCAGCACATCACATTTCCCACCAGCCAACAGGATTTGGACCTCACAAAACTACAATTTTATAATGTTGCCCATTTTCCCCATGTCCTTGGCTGCATAGACTGTACCCACGTCGCCATCTGCCCACCAGCTGGCACGGAGTATATGTACCGCAACAGGAAGTCGTACCACTCCCTCAACATACAGATGGTCTGCAATGCCAACACCATCATCACTGACATTGTGGCCCAGTACCCAGGGAGTACCCATGACTCCTTTATCTTCAGGCACAGCGGACTCCACACACGACTGATCAGGGGAGAGTTCGGGGAAGGACACCTACTTGGTAAGTACACTTTGTCGACAATGTCACATTGCTATGAAGTAACTGCGCTGCACAGGCAATCAACATCTGCTCCTCTCATTCAGGTGACAGTGGCTACGCCCTACGGGAATACCTCCTGACCCCTTACCTCAACCCTGCCACACCTCAGCAACGCCGCTACAATGTTGCGCACATCCGGACAAGGAACTGTATTGAAAGGACATTTGGCCTGCTCAAGAGCAGGTTCCGTATACTGCACAAGACAGGTGGGGCCATGTATTACAGTCCTGCAGCGTGCTGCCGCATTGTGGCTGTCTGTGCAATGCTTCATAACATTGCAACCAAGCGCCGGATACCAGTTGACATCTCAGGCAGTGAATCTGAGGGGGACGACCGGCCACCAGCACATGCGCACCATGCACGCGGGGAGAACCCAGCTGAAGGCCACAGACGTCGCAACCACATCACAGCTAACAATTTCTAGCCCACCCCCTTCCCCCACCCCACATATCACAATTGCATGCAAACTGTAATGATTACACAAGGCGTATGTGTGCACCAAAATAAATGTATTTGTTTGAATCACAAAAAAATAAATGGGTGTTCGTAATAACTATATACAAAAAGCAGTATTCATGCATACTGCATGGGACGCTACATTGCAGGCTTAAGTTCAGCCTGCGTCTGTGTCCCTGTCACAATTTCATTGCCGTCTCCGGCGCACAAGTTGCTGGCGCCTGGGAGCCTCTTCCTCTTCCTGGGCAGCTGGAGGTGGGGCAGCCCTTGCGCTGCGCCTAGGTGGGGGGGCCTGCGTGGCAGAGTGGCTGCTGACACTAGAGGCACCCTCACTAGCATCATCACCCCCCACAATTGCCGGAATCACAGGTGCGTGCAGTGCGGTGACCGCGGTTGTCAAGTGCTCCAGCACCCGGGTGATATCTTCGCAGCACTGGACGAGTTGGTGCTGCTGGGTTAAGGAGCGGCGCGCAAGCAGGGTGGTGGCATTTGCCGAGGCATAATTTGAGCGGCTGTAGGTGGACAGCCGGCTCAGCAACTGGTGGTGGCGCCTGCTAGCAACACTTCGGTGCTTCACCAGCGCAGCAGTGTTGTGTTCCATAGCCGTCGTCATGCGGTCAATGGCCGCCGTCATGCGGTCCACCCTGTCGCCCACTCCCGCAACATTGCGGCCGATCTTCTGCAGCTGGAGCTGGATGGCTCCCTGCTGCTGCGACTGGCGCTGGTGTAAACGCAGCATGCGCCGCTCCACACTCATGCATGCGTGGAAGTGGCCATTGCCCCTCCTGGTGGTCGGCCGCTGTGTAGCCGATGTGGCTGGCCCAGATGGTGGTGGACGAGCCGCAGGTCTTGCAGCAGCTGGTGTTGCAGGTGCGGCAGGTGTGGTGGGTGGCCTGGCCTTGGCAGCCGGTGGGCCTGAGGCGGATGCGGCAGGTGTGGTGGGTGGCCTGGCCTTGGCAGCCGGTGGGCCTGAGGCGGATGCGGCAGGTGTGGTGGGTGGCCTGGCCTTGGCAGCCGGTGGGCCTGAGGCGGATGCAGCAGGCAAGGTGGGTGGCCTGGCCTTGGCAGCCGGTGGGCCTGAGGCGGATGCTGCAGGCAAGGTGGGTGGCCTGGCTGCTGGTGTTGGCGCTGGCGCAGGGGCTGGTGGCTGGGTGGCAGGTAGGGATTCCTCCTCCTGGGCCTCCTCGTCGATCAGCAGCCTCTCACTGTCGCTGCTATCTCCTGCACCTGTGAGGGTAAGTGGATACTCATTAGGTGCATGTGACTGACAGACGTGCAGATGTTACATGCATGCTGGGTGTCATTCCCTGGGTGGCTGTGTATTTGCGCACTTTGGAACCTTTCGGGCCGCATCGTGGTAGTACTACATTGTGGACATACTACGTCTCCCACAATGCTTCAGGGCATTTCCTGATGCACGGCATGACTAAGGGCCAATGAGTGAGCCTATTTGGTCATGGGCGGTCATAGGGACAGGGTCGCAGTCGCATGCCACTTACCTTGGGTGTCTTGGGTGGGGCGGGAGGAGTCCAGAGGGGTGACGCCAACACACGCCTCCCTCTCCAACGTGTCCTCTACCCGGTCCTCCAGGGGGGTGTTGGGTGGGACAGTCGGGCCACCTCCTCCGGTGCCTGATGCCTCACCAAGGCGCTCCGCAACCCTCTCCTTGGCACGCCCTCGGAGGTCGTACCACCGCTTCTTTAATTCCTCAAGGGACCTGTCCGCAACTCCCACAGAGTTCACACTTGCCGCAATCCCCACCCAGATCCTCCTCTTCTCCTGCTCCGGGACCCTCCGGGAGTTTGCACCAAACAGCTGGTCGTGGTTGGCCACCACACCCTCTATGAGGTTCTCCAGCTCCTGTTCCGAAAATTTCAATTTGCGCTTTCGGCCAGCGCTGTTGCTGGGTCCTGCCTGCGGGTCCTCTGCCATAGCGGTCGCTATTTCGGCGGGGTCGGGATGCGCAAACGGCGGGTTGGTGGCAGCTTTCCGTCGTGGACAGTCGACTGTTAGCGTCACTGTGGTGTTTGGGGGTGGGATTTGGCAGCTTCCTGGTTGTGATGTCATCACGGTGCTCGGAATGCGTCTTCCCGTTTTCCTGATCCCGCGAGAATGCGACTCGCAATCCCGTGCAATCGGGATTGCGAGCGCAATCTCGTGCGATCGGGATTGCGAGTCGCAATCCCGATCGCAGGTAGCCGGAAATAGCGATTATTCTGCGTTTTTGGTGGGTCGCTAACGGCTTTAGCGCCCGCATGCGAGTCGCTATTTTTTCTAAGAAAAGTACATGAATGCCGTTTTGCGTTTCCTCAATAGCGAGTCGCTATTGATCGCTATTAGGGACACGCAAAACGGCCCGTACATGAATCAGGCTGATAGAGCGGTAACTGCAAACACAACAATGATGGACAGAATGTGGATCAATGTCACACATTCACCCCAGTGCAAAGATCTGGGCCCAAATCCATCGTTTTTCCACTCCACACCACCCTGGGTTAGACAATGGCGATATGCAAATCAGCGCTGACCCTGTGCCCCATGGGAACAGTCCAGTCCGAACTACAAAAGCCATGTCCTTCCCAGCACGGAAACAAGCATCCGAGGACCGGCCCGGTTTCGAGGTAACACCTCTCTTCAGCCCGGCTACCTTGATTCCAGTGGTGTGGAGTGCCTGGGACTCACGTCTGAGCATCCCCAGTACACTTAGAGCGGTAACTGCAAACACAACAATGATGGACAGAATGTGGATCAATGTCACACATTCACCCCAGTGCAAAGATCTGGGCCCAAATCCATCGCTTTTCCACTCCACACCACCCTGGGTTAGACAATGGCGATATGCAAATCAGCGCTGACCCTGTGCCCCATGGGAACAGTCCAGTCCGAACTACAAAAGCCATGTCCTTCCCAGAACGGAAACAAGCATCCGAGGACCGGCCCGGTTTCGAGGTAATCAATCAATCAATCAGGACATTTGTAGAGCGCACTACTCACCCGTAGGGTCTCAAGGCGCTGGGAGGGGGGGGGGTGCCGCTACTGCTCGAACAGCCAGGTCTTGAGCTTCTTCCTGAAGGAGAGGTGGTCTTGGGTCAGGCGCAGGTTGGTCGGAAGTGAGTTCCAGGTCTTGGCGGCCAGGTGGGAGAAGGATCTTCCTCCTGCTGTCGCTCTTCGGATGCGGGGGACGGCGGCGAGGGCGTGGTTGGTTGATCTGAGGAGGCGCTTGGGAGTGTAGAAGTTGATCCGGTTGTTGAGGTAGCTCGGGCCTTGGTCGTGTAGGGCTTTGTGTGCGTGGGTGAGGAGTCGGAAGGTGATTCTCTTGTTGACCGGGAGCCAGTGCAGGTCTCTCAGGTGTCCGGAGATGTGGCTGCGTCGGGGGATGTCGAGGATGAGTCTCGCCGAGGCGTTCTGGATCCGCTGGAGTCTCTTCTGGAGTTTTGCAGTGGTTCCGGCGTAGAGGGCGTTGCCGTAGTCCAGACGGCTGGTGACGAGGGCTTGGGTGACCGTCTTCCTCGTCTCGGTGGGGATCCACTGGAAGATCTTACGTAGCATGCGCAGGATGTTGAAGCATGACGAGGAGACGGCGTTGACTTGTCTGGTCATGGAGAGGGAGGAGTCCAGGATGAAGCCCAGGTTGCGTGCGTGGTCTGTCGGTTTGGGTGCGGTGCCCAGGGCGGGGGGCCACCAGGAGTCGTCCCAGGCGGAGGGCGTGGAGCCCAGGATGAGGACCTCCGTCTTGTCTGAGTTCAGTTTCAGGCGGCTGGTCGTCATCCATTCGGCCACGTCTCTCATCCCTTCGTGCAGGTTGGCTCTGGCGGTGGCGGGGTCGTTGGTGAGGGAGAGGATCAGCTGGGTGTCGTCGGCGTAGGAGATGATGTTCAGGTTGTGTTTGCGTACGATGGCCGCGAGGGGGCTCATGTAGACGTTGAAGAGGGTGGGGCTCAGTGAGGATCCTTGAGGGACGCCGCAGATGACTTCGGTGGCCTCTGATTTGTACGGTGGTAGGCGGACTCTTTGTGTTCTTCCGTCGAGGAAGGAGGTGATCCATTCCAGTGCCTTCTCCTGGATTCCGATGTTGCTGAGGCGCTGTATTAGGGTGCGGTGGCAGACAGTGTCGAAAGCCGCGGAGAGGTCCAGGAGGATGAGGGCCGCTGTTTCTCCGTTGTCCATCAGAGTTCGAAGGTCGTCGGTGGCGGCGATGAGGGCGGTCTCGGTGCTGTGGTTTGCTCGGAAGCCGGACTGTGAGGGGTCGAGGGATCCATTCGTCTCGAGGAAGGCGGCCAGCTGTTTGTTGACGGTCTTCTCGATGACTTTGGCCGGGAACGGGAGGAGCGAGATGGGACGGTAGTTCTTGAGGTCGGTGGGGTCTGCTGTGGGTTTCTTGAGGAGAGCGCTGAGTTCGGCGTGCTTCCAGCTCTCAGGGAAGGTGGCGGAGTCGAAGGAGGTGTTGATGATGTCCCGCAGGTGGGGTGCGATGACAGCGTCGGCCTTTTTGAAGACGTGGTGAGGGCAGGGGTCAGTCGGAGATCCGGAATGGATGGAGTTCATGGTGCGGATGGTGTCTTCGGTGCTGATCGGGGTCCAGGTGCGGAGGGTGGTGGTGGGTGGCGTCGTTGCGGTTGTGGCTTGCGTTGGTTGGTTGTTGAAGCTGTTGTGTATGTCCGTGATCTTGTTGTGGAAGTAGGACGCGAGGGAGTTGCAGAGTTCTTGCGACGGGGTGATGTCGTTGTTTCCGGCGTTGGGGTTGGATAGCTCTTTCACGATGTTGAAGAGTTCCTTGCAGTTGTGTGCGTTGTTGTCCAGCCGGTCCTTGTATGCATTTTTCTTGGTGGCGCGGATCAGTTGGTGGTGTTTCCGGGTGGCGAGCTTGAGGGTGTTCATGTTGTCCGTCGTTGGTTCCCTTCTCCAGGCTTTCTCGAGGGCTCGACAGTTCTTCTTGGAGCTCTTGAGTTCGTCGGTGAACCATGGTGTTTTTCTGCTGCAGGATCTGCTGGGTGGGGTTCTCAGAGGGGCGAGTTCGTCCGCGCAGTCGTTGATCCATTTCGTGAGGTTGTCGGCGGCCTGGCTGGGGTTCGCTGAGTTGGCGGGAGGGTGCTGGCTCAGGGAAGCGGTGAGCTGGTCGGCTGTGATCTTGTTCCAGCTTCTTCGAGCAACCTGCTGCTGGTGGTGGTGGATCGTCGTTCTTCTGAAGGTGAAGTGGACGCAGCTGTGGTCCGTCCAGTGGAGTCCTGTTGCGTGGTTGAAGGTGACGTCTTTGCTGGATGAGAAGACGGCGTCGAGTGTGTGTCCGGCGAGGTGGGTGGGGGTGGTCACCAGTTGCTTGAGTCCGAGGTTGTCGAGGTTGTCGAGCAGGCTGATGGTGTTGCGGTCGCTGTTGTTCTCCAGGTGGAAGTTGAGGTCCCCCAGGAGGATGTAGTCGGCGGAGGGGAGAGCGTGCGGGCTGATGAAGTCGGCGATGTCCTCGCTGAATCGTGTGCGTGGTCCCGGGGGTCAGTAGATCAGGGTGCCTCTGAGGGTGGTCTTCGGGTTGGTGTGGATCTGGAAGTGCAGGTGTTCAGCGGTGGTGAGGGTGTCATCGGTGTTGGTAGTGATGCGGATGGTGTCTCTGTGGATGATGGCGATGCCTCCTCCCGTCTGGTTGGCGTTTCGGTCCCTCCGGGTGATCTTGTAGCCCTCTGGGATGGCGATGGCGATGTCTGGGGCTGAGGAGGCGTTCATCCAGGTCTCGGTGATGAAGGCAACGTCGGGGGTGGTGGTGTCGAGCAGGTTCCAGAGTTCTACGGCGTGTCTGTGGACGGAGCGGGTGTTGAGCAGGATACACTTGAGGTGGGTGCTGCTGGAGTTCGGCTTGGCGGGTTCAGGGAAGGTCCGGATGCAGGTGAACTTGCAGGCGTGGCAGCTGAAGGGTCCGTGGGTGTGCTTCGGGGCGGCTCGGTGACATCCTGGGATTCGGCCGGTGTTGAGTGCGATGAGGTCGGCGGCGCTGTAGGTTCGTCGGGTCGGCTTCCGTCGGTGGGGGCCAGGGGTCCTGGCGCTGGTCGCGATCCGGTCGCGGACGGGCGCAGACGGGCTTACCTTTGGCGCGCCTTCGGCGCACAATCGGCGCACCCGCTGCGCGTGACCGCTGCGCGTTCGCACGGTCGCCATTTAAGGCGAAGTGCGCGGGTGGGCGGGTCAGCTGGGAGGCGGGAGCGGGGAGGGAACACAAGGAAAAAAGGGGCGGGGTCGCAAGTGGTGGCGGGAAGCGGGGGCGGCGAGGGAGGCGGGAAACAGGACAGGGGACGGCGAAACAGGCACAAATTCTTAACAAAAGACGCTAAACACGGGCCAAAAAAGACAGGGGGATAAAAATACAAGCACAAATTACAGGTGGCGCAAAACAAGGGAAAAGACAAGAGAAATCAAGCACAAATGCAGGCAAAACAGGCAGCGAGGCAGCGCACAGCGGAGGGGCACACGCATCAGCTGGTGGCCGTGCGGCGCGGGGGTGTCCCACAAGTGGGTCACACTTACCTGTACCGCACGGTCGCCTTTTAAGGCCAAGTGCGCGGGTGGGCGGGTCAGCTGGGAGGCGGGAGCGGGGAGGGAACACAAGGAAAAAAGGGGCGGGGTCGCAAGTGGTGGCGGGAAGCGGGGGCGGCGAGGGAGGCGGGAAACAGGACAGGGGACGGCGAAACAGGCACAAATTCTTAACAAAAGACGCTAAACACGGGCCAAAAAAGACAGGGGGATAAAAATACAAGCACAAATTACAGGTGGCGCAAAACAAGGGAAAAGACAAGAGAAATCAAGCACAAATGCAGGCAAAACAGGCAGCGAGGCAGCGCACAGCGGAGGGGCACACGCATCAGCTGGTGGCCGTGCGGCGCGGGGGTGTCCCACAAGTGGGTCACACTTACCTGTACCGCACGGTCGCCTTTTAAGGCCAAGTGCGCGGGTGGGCGGGTCAGCTGGGAGGCGGGAGCGGGGAGGGAACACAAGGAAAAAAGGGGCGGGGTCGCAAGTGGTGGCGGGAAGCGGGGGCGGCGAGGGAGGCGGGAAACAGGACAGGGGACGGCGAAACAGGCACAAATTCTTAACAAAAGACGCTAAACACGGGCCAAAAAAGACAGGGGGATAAAAATACAAGCACAAATTACAGGTGGCGCAAAACAAGGGAAAAGACAAGAGAAATCAAGCACAAATGCAGGCAAAACAGGCAGCGAGGCAGCGCACAGCGGAGGGGCACACGCATCAGCTGGTGGCCGTGCGGCGCGGGGGTGTCCCACAAGTGGGTCACACTTACCTGTACCGCACGGTCGCCTTTTAAGGCCAAGTGCGCGGGTGGGCGGGTCAGCTGGGAGGCGGGAGCGGGGAGGGAACACAAGGAAAAAAGGGGCGGGGTCGCAAGTGGTGGCGGGAAGCGGGGGCGGCGAGGGAGGCGGGAAACAGGACAGGGGACGGCGAAACAGGCACAAATTCTTAACAAAAGACGCTAAACACGGGCCAAAAAAGACAGGGGGATAAAAATACAAGCACAAATTACAGGTGGCGCAAAACAAGGGAAAAGACAAGAGAAATCAAGCACAAATGCAGGCAAAACAGGCAGCGAGGCAGCGCACAGCGGAGGGGCACACGCATCAGCTGGTGGCCGTGCGGCGCGGGGGTAACACCTCTCTTCAGCCCGGCTACCTTGATTCCAGTGGTGTGGAGTGCCTGGGACTCACGTCTGAGCATCCCCAGTACACTTACAGCCTGATTCATGTACGGGCCGTTTTGCGTGGCCCTAATAGCGAATCATAGCGACTCGCTATTGAGGACACGCAAAACGGCATTCATGTAGGAATTGTTAAATCAATAGCGATTCCTACATGTTCTCTATTTGCGAGTAGCAATTTGCTACTCGCAAAAAAAGGAATAACTCCCCATTCATTCCTATGGGCCAAAAGGCCCATAGGAATGAATGGGGAGTATCCCTCATTTGCGAGTAGCAATTTGCTACTCGCAAATCAGATAGCGATTTTAAGGGTGCAAGGGGTGTCCAAAGGACACCCTGTAGCACCCCTAAAATGCACAATTGAACAGGTGTTGCGCACACACATGTCCAAAGGACATGTGTGTGTGCAACATGCAACTTAGAAAAATGCTTTTAAAAGCATTTTTCTGAGTTTTTGCTATTTACCGAGAGGTCTGACCTCTCGGTAAATAGCGGCCCAAAAGTGCTAAATCGCAATTTTTTTTTGTGTCATGAATAGCATTTGAGGAATCTCTATTAGAGATTCCTTAAATGCCATTCCTCGCAAATATGCGAATTCTTAAATAGCGATTTTTGCATTTGGGATGATGAATACCAAATGCAAAAATCGCACTCGCAAAGGGCCAGATTCTCAGAATCTGGCCCTTTTGCGAGCGCTTTTAGCTACATGAATCAGGCTGTTAGAGCGGTAACTGCAAACACAACAATGATGGACAGAATGTGGATCAATGTCACACATTCACCCCAGTGCAAAGATCTGGGCCCAAATCCATCGTTTTTCCACTCCACACCACCCTGGGTTAGACAATGGCGATATGCAAATCAGCGCTGACCCTGTGCCCCATGGGAACAGTCCAGGCCGAACTACAAAAGCCATGTCCTTCCCAGAACGGAAACAAGCATCCGAGGACCGGCCCGGTTTCGAGGTAACACCTCTCTTCAGCCCGGCTACCTTGATTCCAGTGGTGTGGAGTGCCTGGGACTCACGTGTGAGCATCCCCAGTACACTTAGAGCGGTAACTGCAAACACAACAATGATGGACAGAATGTGGATCAATGTCACACATTCACCCCAGTGCAAAGATCTGGGCCCAAATCCATCGTTTTTCCACTCCACACCACCCTGGGTTAGACAATGGCGATATGCAAATCAGCGCTGACCCTGTGCCCCATGGGAACAGTCCAGTCCGAACTACAAAAGCCATGTCCTTCCCAGAACGGAAACAAGCATCCGAGGACCGGCCCGGTTTCGAGGTAACACCTCTCTTCAGCCCGGCTACCTTGATTCTAGTGGTGTGGAGTGCCTGGGACTCACGTCTGAGCATCCCCAGTACACTTAGAGCGGTAACTGCAAACACAACAATGATGGACAGAATGTGGATCAATGTCACACATTCACCCCAGTGCAAAGATCTGGGCCCAAATCCATCGTTTTTCCACTCCACACCACCCTGGGTTAGACAATGGCGATATGCAAATCAGCGCTGACCCTGTGCCCCATGGGAACAGTCCAGTCAGAACTACAAAAGCCATGTCCTTCCCAGAACGGAAACAAGCATCCGAGGACCGGCCCGGTTTCGAGGTAACACCTCTCTTCAGCCCGGCTACCTTGATTCCAGTGGTGTGGAGTGCCTGGGACTCACGTCTGAGCATCCCCAGTACACTTAGAGCGGTAACTGCAAACACAACAATGATGGACAGAATGTGGATCAATGTCACACATTCACCCCAGTGCAAAGATCTGGGCCCAAATCCATCGTTTTTCCACTCCACACCACCCTGGGCTAGACAATGGCGATATGCAAATCAGCGCTGACCCTGTGCCCCATGGGAACAGTCCAGTCCGAACTACAAAAGCCATGTCCTTCCCAGAACGGAAACAAGCATCCGAGGACCGGCCCGGTTTCGAGGTAACACCTCTCTTCAGCCCGGCTACCTGGATTCCAGTGGTGTGGAGTGCCTGGGACTCACGTCTGAGCATCCCCAGTACACTTAGAGCGGTAACTGCAAACACAACAATGATGGACAGAATGTGGATCAATGTCACACATTCACCCCAGTGCAAAGATCTGGGCCCAAATCCATCGTTTTTCCACTCCACACCACCCTGGGTTAGACAATGGCGATATGCAAATCAGCGCTGACCCTGTGCCCCATAGGAACAGTCCAATCCGAACTACAAAAGCCATGTCCTTCCCAGAACAGAAACAAGCATCCGAGAACCGGCCCGGTTTCGAGGTAACACCTCTCTTCAGCCCGGCTACCTTGATTCCAGTGGTGTGGAGTGCCTGGGACTCACGTCTGAGCATCCCCAGTACACTTAGAGCGGTAACTGCAAACACAACAGTGATAGACAGAATGTGGATCAATGTCACACATTCACCCCAGTGCAAAGATCTGGGCCCAAATCCATCGTTTTTCCACTCCACACCACCCTGGGTTAGACAATGGCGATATGCAAATCAGCGCTGACCCTGTGCCCCATGGGAACAGTCCAGTCCGAACTACAAAAGCCATGTCCTTCCCAGAACGGAAACAAGCATCCGAGGACCGGCCCGGTTTCGAGGTAACACCTCTCTTCAGCCCGGCTACCTTGATTCCAGTGGTGTGGAGTGCCTGGGACTCACGTCTGAGCATCCCCAGTACACTTAGAGCGGTAACTGCAAACACAACAATGATGGACAGAATGTGGATCAATGTCACACATTCACCCCAGTGCAAAGATCTGGGCCCAAATCCATCGTTGGTGAGAGAAATTATGGATGAGAGGGTTGCCATTCGAGTAGAATTACTGCAGCTCAAGTACATTTTCTACTCGAGAAGCAGGAACATTAACTTAAAAAGCTGCATGCTCTTCCGCAACATATGGTGCAGTTCGAGCTGATTTTCTGTGCTGCTTGCACTACTTGTCATGATTCTAAATGTTCAGGATCTATTTTAAACAATAGCAAGGCAGCACACAACGCTATACCTTTCGACTTGACTGTGTTGTCATTACCAATGCTTGTTAATGCCAAGAGGCCTTATTGTAATGCCACAGATACGTCTTGCAACCGTTGTCTGTGTTCACGCCTATAAGCAGTACTTCTTGTTGCATGCGTTACTACCATTAGCTTGAGTATGTTGTTGTTGTTGCCAGTGCTTATTATGTTTTAATGTCTGGGGTTAATTGTCCCTCCTAAGTTCCCCTAGAGAGCAATGGAGCATGCCTTCTTGGTTTTTTGATGACTATATAAACCAGCCACGCCAGCCGCCTAGTAGGATTTATCCTGAGACGTGCCGGAGTTTCAGGAAGCTGCGGGATGAAACGGTTGTATGTTGTTACAACGCATTCCGTTGCAACGCATGCCTTTACCACACATGCATTACAATGGAATGCTTTTTCCACGCATAACCTTTACTGTGAATATTCCTTTACCACGCATAGATTTACAACAATGTTCTTTGTAAATTAAATTTATGCATGGTAAGGGCATACTCTTGGTAAAGTTTATAGCCTTCCCTTGTACTTTACATGACCTTTCAGCCCTCACTCCTTATAATTACCCCTTACCTTTTCAAATCGTCTCATCTCCATCTTCCTTGGTGATGTCACTGACGTCATACGTCATAAAGAGGAAGCGGAAGTTTCTTTCTGTTTCCTCTTAAACGATGCTGATTGCCTCAGTTTCGGAACATCAGGTGCTTTTTTTGGTTGGGGGGAGACATCCCAACCCCCCTTTTTATTCCCACGCTTTTTTTTTCTTGGGTAGGGACCCCAAAGCCCCCTTTTCTTTTTTTAGCATTTACCACACATGCCTTTACTACGTATCTCGTAATAAAGGTATGCGTGGTAAAGGCTGTTGTAACCATGCATGCGTTGTAATGCATGCGCGGTAAAGGTTTTCGTGGAAGCGGCCGGGTTGTAGTTGCCATTTACGGATGAAACAGCTTCATTCCACAACATCCTCGAGAGTCAGTACGGATCCAGAACCCTCCACAGCGCACAACAGAGCAGGTAGGGTCTCTCCTGCTTGTTAACACATTTCCAATCCTTGACTTTCTTTACCACTCGTCGGAGTGGCCCCTGGGTAATCTTGAATCATACCGGGTGCCGCAACTCGGTCTACATGTCATCGCTCCATAAGAGCGACCCCTGGGCACAAGTATTTTAATTCATACTGCATTTCCTCACTGAGTGCAGCAACTTGGAATAGACATAAAAGACTGAAACATCATCAGACAATTATTGACGTTAAGTTGTTAATGACATTTGTAGAATTAAGCCTGGCATAACATTGAGGTACCTAAAAGAAACATGTTAAAAAGCTGCACATTATTTTAATATAGCAAAACTACTTAACTAAGAAATGCCCATTAAAAGCTAGCAGGAGGATTCACATCGAATCACTGACTTTACCAAGTGAAGTATAACACAGACTTATGGTAAAAGTGTCTCATAAAATTCAGTTGCCTTATATGTGAAGATGCAGAGCTTGAATTGGCAACATAAGGAATTATAAGGATCTTTCTCTTTCTTTATTTTCAGGTATTCCTTGTTATTGTTTCAGATAATTTGACGACTTCCAGAAGATAGCACAGTATAATATTAACAGGTTGTAACGTTTTGTTCCAGATCTCTCTCCCCGCAGTACCCTCCCTACTACCCTTCCCCCGTCTAGCCACTCTGATCCTCTGTGCAATTAAGACTGAGTCAGAGCTGCTGGAAAGTGGCATTCTTGAAGCTACTTTTCATGAGGAAAAAGTACCCTCTGACACTACTGGAGCTAAATTGCAGTGAGAGCAGCATATTTTCCACTGGTTTGTGGAATTCCGTGGAATATCGCAAAGTTTTTCTGTAACTCCACAGAATTCTGTGATGTGAATCGCTGCACGTTCCACCCACCCCTACTAATGCCTTTTCTGTGAATAGCAAGAACACTGGGACCAGCTAGCTAGCTTATCCTCCCAAGGTGCATCACCTGTCAGCCTGACTTTGCTGCAGTTCCAGCTATGTTCCTCTCCACAACAGCAAATCCTGTTCTGCGGTCATTTGTCAGATTGGTATCTAGCCTTGTGGAACAAGCTTGGGCTACAGTCGCCTCCTTCATCCAGCTAGGCATTTTCAACTTCCAAAAAAGAGACTAAGCCCAAACGCAGAAATCTTCACAGTGACTTCATTCAGTGGCTCCCCAACACTCCCTCCTCGGACACTGCATGCAACCTTGCCTCACTGAACTCCTCCCAAGAACACTTTTCTAAGAATTTCTTCTCAGGCCAAAGATAGGCACCTTTCAGGACAAATTCACGTATCGTATCCAACTTGTGCTCCATCCTGGTTGGTCACATTTTTCGACTTTGACCTGGTCTCACCTGACCTTTGGTCCATGGTTGGCACTTTTATCTTTTATGACTACTTTTACCTCAATCTTTAAAACTTTATAACTTTAGTTCCACTGATTGTTTTTTTTGTCAATGTGGTGTCAAATAATGTGTTAAAATGTACTCTAATTTTCTAAATTGTTGTGAGGTTTGTTTTGCGTTGTGTTTTTACTCTAATATTGTTTTGCTACATAAGTGCTTTACACATTGCCTCTAAGATAAGTCTCACTGCTTTCGTGCCAAGCTACCAGAGGGTTAAGCACAGGCTTATTTAGTGGCTTCTGTGGTTCACCCTGACTGGGATTGTGGCTGTTGCTTGAACAGGGATCACCTTCCATTCAATCAACAGCCCAATTTCTCACAGCTCCCAATCCACAAGTGCTCTCTATTCAAACTACACACACACGCCTACAAAGCACTTCACTACCAACATCCAACATACCTCAACAATTGCATCCTGTTTCACACCCCATTCAGACATCTCCACTTGGCTAGCTTTCACCTTGCAAAAGTTCTTTTACATTCAGCAAGCCAAAGCCAAAGGTCAAGCCTTGTCCTACTTAACCCCCAAAGCCTGGAACAAGCTCCCCTACCACATCAGAGCCACAAGTTCTGTCCTCAAATTCTGAAATCAGTCTCAAAACCTGCCTATTGCAATAGGCCCACCACAGACCGGTCCAGATCGTTCTCCTGCTCGGGCACCAGGAAACCCTTTAGGGTAATATGCACACCATATAATTCTGTAAAACATACTCAAACATTCTGGAG
Source organism: Lissotriton helveticus (assembly GCF_964261635.1). Lineage (NCBI taxonomy): Eukaryota > Metazoa > Chordata > Amphibia > Caudata > Salamandridae > Lissotriton > Lissotriton helveticus. The sequence goes on along the minus strand of NC_136059.1, from coordinate 1,841,709,854 downwards.
GTACAATATTGTCATGGGGAGGATTGATCTCTTGCTACTGTAAAGACTTGTAGCTATTCTAAAAGGTCTGTTATCTCAATAATCCACCAATTCTAAAAGCTCAAAAAGATGTTCTTTCACCACACCTACTTCTGAACTATGTGTAGAACTTGAATGCATCATAATAGTTGAAATGCTCCTTAATCCTAAAGCATGCAGGGCGCCATGATTTGAATTGTTTACCTTGTCATAGGTGATGTCACATACTAGTTGACATGGATTTCTGCTCCTTAATCGTGAAGCATCCCCGTCGCCATGGCTGGCATTGTTTACCTGGTCATTTGTAATGCTTTCATACACTGCATGTATCTACCATTGAACATTACCCCACAGATGAAATGTTGTGCCTCACAATGTAAATAGTTCTCATGCTTTCAGTGGGAATGTTTGGTAAATGTTTGGTAAATGCCTACACTTTATGTGAGGTTTGGGACAACAGTTACTGCAAATGTCACTCTATTGCTAACAAGAGAGTCTTTCATACACTTAAAATAAATCATCATACACAATTGAACCATAATATTCCTATTTTTTCCTATTATCCATCTGCACACTGTCCACCGCCCCTGCACTCCTCTCCTCTCCCAGGACCTGCTTAATAGTACCTACTGTGTAGATGTGCCTCTTGCGTGCCAAAGACGCACCTAAGGAAAGTGCAACTTTGTCCATGTCTGAGCTGCACCTCACGCAAGGGACCCTTGCCTTCTCTTACTCACTGCTACCAGGCCATGCTGCTCTGAGCTCACAACCCTGGGTGCCACTCACCATACTGCTGTGGCATTGCACCACACAACAAAAAAGAAGCGTTTACATGGGCGTCCTGCAAGGTCTCATGCACTCTCCCACACCCTACACCCTGCACCCACTACTCCAAACCCATAGGCCCCTCACTCACTCACACGCAAAACAACCACAAAACACCTGCTCACGCTCACACAGACCTACCTAACCACCACCATAAGCAACATGCCTCAATCACATGCATGAACTTCAACACTGGTTGGCTCACCAAATATGCCACAGAAATGTAGGATTTACTGCAAGACCACGCTTCAGATACTCATAGAAGCATGGCTAAACCCAAAATGTGCACTGGACATTGCAACAGCTATGCCTGCAAGTTACAAAGTCGCTGGGCAAGACCATTAGCACAATTCTGAAGGCTGAATTGCCATCATTTTTACAGACACCCCCAGCCACTTCATGGAACCCTCATATACATACCACCAGGACCCCACTCTAATTTCACCAGTGACATCATAAACTTTGTTTCATCTCACATCATCAACGCTAGCCCATTAATCCTCTTCAGGAACCTTAATATATTTTCATTCACGTAGCAGACTGCACCAATCCAAAGTTTACGGCCCTTCGAGACAACCTCTGAAAACTTGGTCTCACTCAGCAAGTTACCACACTCACTCATACCACCAGACACCTTTTGAACTCCATTTTTTCCTCAATCAGTAAGATCACAGGTGACAAGCCAACAACTATGACCTTGACATACCCCATACCTGTGAGTTTCAGCATACCCATCCCGCACTACTGCAGACCTAACAACACCAGACCCTCTCACTGCAGCTGCAAGAGCATCACAGGAGAGTACTGGTCTTCTGCCAACTTGTGCACTGGCCGGAGCACATCTGCAATATGGAAAAAGCCATCAAGAACCTCAACAACTAGATCACTGCTTTCAATGACACATTTTCTCCCTTCAAGCACAGCCCAATGGCAAGAGCCTGAACACAGGCCAGCTAGTACACAGGGGAACTCAGGCAGATGAATTGCCATGGATAAAGACATCTTCAAATCTGCACTAGGATGCTACTACCCGCAGAAACGGAACACCAAGCACACAGCTCTAGCAAACTGCATCAATGTTATCACAAACAGCCTCAAATCAATCTTTGCCATTATCAAAGATTTCACAGCTTCTCGAATATGGCACGTCCCAATGTGTACTAATACCAACTGTGTCATTACAACATGGGTATTAGTACGCATTGTCATTTACAACGCCCTACCATCACATTGCATACTTTTACCATGAGTATGCCTATACCACGCATGCCATTACAACACAAAGGCATGAATTGTAAAGGTATACTCTTGGTAAAAGTATCTAAGGTAAGTTACACTACCCTGCCCTGCCCTAAACCCTAATTTAGTACCCCTGCCCGACCCTCACCCCAACTTCCATTCCTCTCCCTACCCTAAAACACTACCCTGCCCGACCCTCTGACTCTACCCCAAACCCTACAACACTACTCCTGCATGACTTCCTTACACTAAAACACAACCCTGCACGACCCCCGACGCACCCTAAACCCTAGAACACTACCCCCTGCAGGACCCTCCCTGGCCCCCAGTCCTCTCCCTACACTAAACACTACCCTGCATGATCCCCAGACACTACCCTAAACACTATAACACTACCCCCTGCACTACCCTCCCCAACCCCGTCCTCTCTCTACACTGAAACACTACCCTACATGACCCCTTGACACTACCCTAAACCCTAAAACACTACCCCTTGTATGACCCTCCCCCAATCCCCATGCCTCTCCCTACGTGATCCCCGGCACTATCCTAAACCCTAAAACACTACCCCTGCATGACCCCCCGATCCTCAGTCCTCGCCCTACCCTAAAACACTACCCTGCATGACCCCAACACTACCCTAAACCCTAAAACACTACCCCCGCACGACCCTCTCCCGACCCACAGTCCTCTCCCTACACCAAAACACTACCCTGCACGACCACGGACACTACCCTAAACCCTAAAACAATACCCCCTGCACGACCCTCCCCGATCCCCAGTCCTCTACCTACCCTAAAACACTACCCTGCACAACCCCCTAAACACTACCCTAAGCCCTAAAACACTACCAACAAGATGGATTGGCTATTTTTTTTTTTACATTGCATGCGTGGTAAAAGCACATGTGATGTAAAAAAATGCGTATTAATGACTACATTTCGTTACATGGCATGCGTGAATAGGGTATGTGGGAAAACAGACGCGTTGTAATGACTGTTTCCCTCTCCAGCCACCTCCAGAAACATCACCATCTCTCAAGACCTTTGTAACAAAATCATTGAATTCTTCTATAACAAAATCACCTACACATATGGCAACTTCAAAATTCCACTTAACTCTTCACCTCACAACTCAACTTCCCATCACAGTCTAGGAATGAACCCACAGTAGGACAGCAGACAAGACAGGTGCTGCTGCTTGTCGCATTCTAAATCAAATCAACACAGAAAGGAGCACAGGAGTAAAAAACGGGTCAAGCCGCCCCCACTTAACACATTATCAACAAACAGGGCCTGACTCAATGGACATTTAACTTTGAAATACAGACACACGGAGGGTCAATACTCTTTGCTTAACAACTCCCCTACCGATGCAGACTACTCCCTCTAACTTAAGTGTCTGTATGTCCAGTCTATATCACAGCATCACTATACTGCGGCACCAAGAATCCCACCAAATTTGAAGAAGGTTAAAGAGAATGTAGGAGAACATGTGGGGAAAAGTGTAAGAAAAATGTGAGGATGGAGAGAAAGAACCTCACGATAGCAACACCAAGGGGGGACTGGCTAGTTGGTATTTGCTAGCACACCCACTTATCATCATCGGTTGCTTTCTCACCATAAAATGAAAATGGTGAGAAAGCAACCAATGATGATAAGTGGGTGTGCTAGCGAGTACCAACTAGACTTTCTCTTTAACCCTCTTTATATTTGATGGGATTCTTGGTGGCCAGATGTACTAGAAACCACACCAAGTACCCATGTCAGAAACCTTGGAATCATCATTGACAGCAAACTGGACATGACCGCTCAAGTTACACTGTCACTGCATTCTGCTCCCACACCTGAAAATGCTGAGGAAGATTTTCAAATGGCAACAAAGCAACACAAGAAACACTGCCACTCATACCACAGTCACCAGCAAATTAGTCTACGGGAACACCCTCTACACCAGGTTCCCCAAGCAACTTGCCAGAAAACTACAAATCAACTTGGCAGCCAGGCTCATACTCAACCTCCCACACAGAGCGTATGTTAGTCCACACCTCTTTGAGCTCCACTGACTTCAGATACACAAATGCATTAATTTCATACTCCTCACACACATATTTGAAAATATGTGTTGAAATAAATTATTAACAGCTCCATTTGAATAACACTGCCATGTAAAGCCTCAATGAGTTTGTGACCTTATCAATGGTCAGAGTGAATACCTCCAATTCTTCTGGTGCACTCTGGGACTGTGGGCCCGATTCACAGAACTAACTTAAGACAAAATCCTAAACTTACTACCATTTTCGTATTCACAGAAGGCACTTACTCATTTTGGTATTCACAGAAGACACTTACTCATTTCGGTATTCACAGAAGTTAGGTGTCCTAACTTTAGGACTCCTAAATGCCTTCTGTGAATACCGAAAATCCTAGTTAGGATTTTTCTCAGTTTAGGAGTAGTAAAGTTAGGAATCCTAACTTTAGGACTCCTAAATGCCTTCTGTGAATACCGAAAGTCTTAAAATTAGGATTTTTCTCAGTTTTGTAGTAGTAAAGTTAGGACTCCTAACTTTAGCACTCCTAAATGCCTTCTGTGAATACCGAAAGTCTTAAGTTAGTTCTGTGAATCGGGCCCTGTGTTCCCTGGTCCTGCCACCTCCACAAAGAGTGAGTGTAGAAAGTTTGAATAGAGGGTTTAGTAGTGCAGAAGATGTGACCAAGTGGGGGATGGTGAAGGGGTTGTGAAGGACAGGTCAGCAGTAGAGAAGACAGCAGACAAGTCATGTCCTTGGTCTGATCGGTAATCTGCTGATGAAACATCGCAGAGCATCCCGCATGTTCATATCGATTTCTGACTTTCTAGGACGTGCTGCCCAATACAAATGATGAATGATGATTATTTGGAAATCCATAATGTTTGGAGATTTAGGAGATGACCCAGGGTTGTAGGACACCTCTAAACATTGTGCTACAACTGGTGGGATGGACAGATTGTGAGTGTGGTGGAGGGACCGGGTCATCGTGTTCCTAAATACCATAACCTCTCTATACGTACATAAGTCTATGTGTTGTTCTGTTGACAATCAGATCAACCTCCAGGAGGTGGATTTATTCTCCTTCTCAGTGAACTCCTCTTTCATATCCTTTTCCAAAATAACATTGACACACCCATGGGCGTGTGTTTCAGCCTATTCAAAACTTTGACCAAAGCCTCCAGATATCAAAAAAGAGACAGATATATCAACATAGAATTCATATTGCAGTCAAATGTTGTGTCACAAGTCAAGCTCATCACTGAAGCAGGCATACATCAAACATGTTCTACTATCCATGGTCAGTCTCATATGGTGCACGTCTAGTGGTTTGACTTGTGGGGCATCTAATGTGATTATAATATATCTGGACATGCATTGTGGCACATCACAGCTCGCTTTGGATATATATTATCTACAAAAGTATTTACAATATATCAAGAAGGTACTGTTCTTCTAAGAAAATAAAAAATAAGAAATTCGAAGAGGCTGGAAAATACCGCAATGCTGCCACAAAGGTGATACCAAAGGGGATGATGGACGGAGCGTTTGAGCAAATCAGACACTCACCCCAATCAACTGATCTGGGTTCAATGTGATTATTGTTTATTGTTCGATTACTTAAAATCATGACAATTTAAAAACAAACAAAAAATAAGTTTCATCTTAATGCAACAAAAAATTAACGTTTTTTTAACAAAATGCAATAGTATGTATAAATAATTATGAGTGTAAAACGCGCCCCCAACTTTCAGTAAAACTTACAAGTACTCCACCAGTAATAGTCTTGGAATTAAATAGGGTATGGGGGGTTCCAGACCAGTCATGAAACTGAAAATTGTGGCAATGGTTCCTGCAAACCTACGGAGTTACATTTTTTTGCAATATGGAAAACAAATTTTGCGAACTTAACATTTAGCATTGTGTTGTTGGGGTTCATTGCTGATATAATGGCTTGCCGGCATGATCGAACACCGTGCTTAATCCATCACCATTCGTTAGCTCACTCCACCACCCCAGTTCAGACATGGCCATATGCAAATCAGTCTGAACCTGTGCCTCATGGGAACAGTCCAGCCCGAACTGCCAAGCCATGTATTCCTTCGACCGGAAACAAACATCCTGGGACTGGTTCTGTATTCATAATCCTCATCAGCCAGGCTATCTTAAATCCAGTGGTAGAGTGAGGAAGGGACCCAAGTCTGGGCATATCCTGCCAACTTAGGGCGAACAAAGCGATACCAAAGAGGATGATGGACGGAGCGTTTGAGCAAATCAAACACTCACTCCCAGTCAACTGATCTGGGTTTAATCCATCACCATTCTTTAGCTCACTCCACCACCCCTGTTCAGACATGGCCATATGCAAATCAGTCTGAACCTGTGCCTCATGGGAACAGTCCAGCCCGAACTGCCAAGAAATGTCTTCCCTTGACCAGAAACAAGCATCCTGGGACCGGTTTCGGATTCATAATTCTCATCAGCCAGGCTATCTTGAATCCAGTGGTGGAGTGAGCAAGGGACCCATGTCTGAGCATACCCTGCACACTTAGGGCGAACAAATCGATTCCAAAGGGGATGATGGACGGAGCGTTTGAGCAAATCAAATAATTACCCCCAGTCAACTGATCTGGGTTTAATACATCACCATTCTTTAGCTCTCTCCACCACCCCAGTTCAGACATGGCCATATGAAAATCAGTCTGACCCTGTGCCTCATGGGAACAGTCCAGCCCGAACTACCAAACCATGTCTTCCCTGGACCGGAAACAAGCATCCTGGGACTGGCTTTGTATTCATAATCCTCATCAGCCAGGCTATCTTGAATCCAGTGGTAGAGTGAGCAAGGGACCCACGTCTGAGCATACCCTGCCAACTTAGGGCGAACAAAGCAATGCCAAAGGGGATGATGGATGGAGCATTTGAGCAAATCAAACACTCACCCCAGTCAACTGATCTGGGTTTAATCCATCACAATTCTTTAGCTCACCCCACCACCGCAGTTCAGACATGGCCATATGCAAATCAGACTGACCCTGTGCCTCATGGGAACAGTCCAGCCCGAACTTCCAAGCCATGTTTTCCCTGGACCGTAAACAAGCATCCTGGGACCGGTTTCAGATTCATAATCCTCATCAGCCAGGCTATTTTGAATCCAGTGGTAGAGTGAGCAAGGGACCCACGTCTGGGCATACCCTGACAACTTAGGGCGAACAAAGCGTTACCAAAGGGGATGATGGATGGAGCGTTTGAGCAAATTAAATGGGGCACAGGGTGAAGTCTGATTTGCATATGGCTGGGTTCTAACTGGAATGGCATGGTGAGCAAGAAAACAATGGATTTAGGCCTAGATCTCTGTACTGGGGTGAATGTATGACATTGTTCTGCATTCTGTCCATCAACTGTTTTTTTTGCATTTGCCACAAAAATGGTCCTGCACAGAGAGCGCCAGAGACCTACCCTTCCCCTAGTTGCCGGAAGTATTCATTCATTTGGCATCAGAGGAGTTATTCCATCATAAATGCAGGGTTGGTAAAAGAGATGCTGTTAAAGCAGTCCTTTTTGAAGTGCTTTGTTATCTACTTTTTCTGGACTCATATTTATTAATTAGCTTTTTAAGGTAGGTCCTAAAGCAGGTAACACAACTATCTGAATGCTACCATAGTCAGATTTTTGCTGATGTATCACAATTATACCTCTTGGGTCATATAAATCAGCAATTTGTATCATCGCTGCTTGTACATACATTCATTATGATAAAACATTTCATATAGTGAGGGATTATCAGACAATCCCCAACCATCAGTGGTGTGTGTAAAATCTGTGAGTGGGGGGTAGTACTAAAAGATGTGATATTTTCGTCTTGCAAGATTGCACTACGGTATTGTCCAGTTTGAGATTATCTTACTTAGATGGGATTATCTTACTCTGATGTTTCCTTCTTGGCTGTGGTCCTGCTAAGGACCACAAACTATCCCTGTGTACCTTCATCTTAGAACTGCTATATCGCTGGTCTGAACAATCTCTAATGGAGCATAATATTCACCTACTGAAGCCCCTCTCCATCTTTCTTCTCCAATATAGTGGTTGCTGATTAAATCATAAGCACATCAGATGATGCATTCAGTAAGAAGCAAGAAGAGGACAGGAATAAAGATTTTTACATAATGTTGGACAGAGTATAGTTTTAGAAGGTTGCAAATATGTTCCCATCATCATACACAGTTGTGGCACATAGTGAGCTTAGAACCTTGTTCTCAATGTAAGTCGCCACACCACATCAACAGAGTTCTATGTAATCAAAACCACAGGACCATCTGATATAAAGACATAGCATGTGCTTCCTCATTATGTCAACAAGATGCTTATTTTTTCTCTAAAGTGAACCTATTTCATAATGTTTACATTTGCATTCCACTTCTGCCAACATATTCATGGTCATTATACATTAGAAAAAGTGTTACAAAGTTAGACACATTTATGAGATTTTGGCACAGGGCAGCGCAGCAAGTCACCTAACTGCACTGCCCTGCGTCGAAGGGAAAGGTATTGAATGCATTGTATCTATGGCAAATGGTCTTGTAAACCTGAGGATGCGTCAAAATCCAAGGGAAACAACCAACTCAATGTCCATGGCATACCACCCTACCGCAGAGTAGGAAACACAGCTGTTTGTGCTGTGTGTGGAACTGGGTCTTGTTGCAGTACTCTCCCACTTTTTTCTTTGTTTGATGCAACTTCGACTGATGTGTACTGGATCCTTGCTAACCAGGTTTCCAGTACAAGTGTTCTTTCCATAGAACTGTATACATTATTGGCACAACTTCAGGAACCCCCATAAGTCCCCAGTAAATGGTCACTGGAAACGAAGAGGTCCCACTAGGCCTGCGGCACAAATTGAGCCACCATAGCGACCTATAGTGTAGTTCCTATAGTCCCAATAGGCTCTGCGCATTGGAATAATATCTTCAGTAGTGTAGACGTAGGACTGAGGTTAACTAGGTCTCTACTGACTATATTAGACTTAAGTTTTTTGTGCCAGCTAGCTCGGAGTTCACTAGAAACTTTCTCGAATAAGCGAGGAGGAGTTTAACCTCCCTGGATAGACAAGAAGGGATTTAGTTTCTGACAACCATAAAACATGACAACTTTGCTCTCCCTGAATAAGAGTATATCTCTAGAGTCGTGTGAAAACAAAAGACAGCTATTTCACTCAGTCAAAGGTGCGTACTTAGTTTCACCTGATTGCAGAGAAAAAGAGAGACGGGCGTTTTCAATAAAAGGTGTTATTTATTGAGCAGTTTATTTCCTCATACAAGAGAAATGGATTGCTACAATTGCAATACTTATAGTTAAGTAAAGTGCATACAGTGAAAGCAGGATTATGAAATAATACTGTAAAAGCATTGATATGGTTTCTTAGCCATATGATATTTTAAAATGGATAAAATAGATACATACATATATACATTGACTAATCGTACTCAACTGGTGCTTCTAACTATGCCTACCCCGGTGTACCTGACCTAAGCCTAATACGTGGGAAGGAGTAAGTAAATAGCAGTTTAAGTTAAGTTTGTTTTGCCAAGAATCTGACTCAAGAATTCTCTGTAAGGGTTTAGTCAGTTCAGTACCTGGGTATTAGAAGGCAGGAGGTCTGGTATCTCTCTCTCAGGACTCGGTATCCCAGTCAACCGCAAGGGTAAGCTGGAAACACCGGAGGCTGGATTTCTCGGCAAGAGAAAAGACAGCGTCTTTCTCAGCGCGTCAAAAGGGAGGGGCAGCGTCCGTTGGCTCTCGCATCAGCTGGGCTCTTCGGAACTAGATAGCTGCTCTGCTCCAGGATTACCACCGTGTCTTTGCTTAAGGCAACGTTGGTATATTTATACCTGAAAGGTGCCGGGTTTGACGTAAGGCTGGACATAAGACGTCAATAAAGATGTCACTAAGAACTGGTCGTTCTTACAGTGCTTTACAGGAGTTCTCGGACGAAATCAAAACAAAGCAGCGGGGATTTCCCAGGTTGCTGGAGGCTTGGATTTGTTTAAGAACTCGGTGTGCTTTCTAGGGGGCTGGAGGAATAGGCTTGCTTAATGTGACAGCATGCGCTATGACTGAATTATGAAAAGGGTTTCTATGCCGGTGTAGGGATATTATTGATTTATAACCGGACAAGGGCAAAGAATAGGAATATTGATTCAGGTACCTAGATAAACACACTACAGACCCTTCGCCAAGACCATGCAAACTGACATTGCAGGCTGTGTGTGTTGGTGCAGAGAAAACTGAAGAGTTGACATGAAATGAAATGAAAGTTTTGTAAAGCGCAAACTGTCACTCCCAAAGGAGCCTCCTGGCACTACCAGATAACATGCTACCACACATACAGATTGGGATTTAGATGAGTGCGAGACATGATTCATCAGTTATTCCTTATATACATGTCTTTAGGGCCTTCCTGAACTGTTCTTCTGATTCAATTGATCTTAATTTGCTTGGTATGAAATTCAAAGCCTTTGCCCCTAACACAGTCGCTGACTTCTCTCCCCTTGTTTTAAGTTTAAAATCAGGTATTTTAAGGAGGTTAGAAGAAGTGGATCTAAGTGTCCTCCTTGTAGTGTAAGGCCTAAATCTTGTAGAGAGGTATACTGGGCCTAATCGGCGCACGCTCTAAAGGCTGTAAGGAGAATTTTGAACACAATTATTTTGTGGAGCGAGAGCCAGTGAAGGCTTTTCAGGGCTGCTGAGGCTGACGCCATACGGGGAAGCTTTAAGACCAATCTGGCTGCTGCATGGTGAACCACCTGTAATTTCTTCAGGGTAGATTTGTTGACCCCTACCAGGTGGCTGTTGCAGTAGTCCAAATCAGAGAGTATTAAAGCCACTGCCACTGTTTTCCTGGCCTCAAGCGGAAGAAAGTCAAAGAATGTTCTCAAGGTCCTAATTAAGCCGAAGCATGTGCCCACCACCTTTAATGCGTGGGGTTTGAACGAGAGAGAGGCATTGAACCGTACCCCCAAGTTTTTTTGCCACTACCACGGAGGATGGAGGGGCAGCTGATTCTGTAGGCCACCAATTCCTGGGTTGAAAGGTATTATTTGTCCCTATTAATGGCACACACACATACACTACATGAGGTATAGGTAAGTCATCCCTACTACTAGCACTATATCCCATGTGTGGAAATATCTGCATGAGCAGATATAACCCTGCAATATCCAGTGCAGAGGGAAGTAATAGAGAGTGTGTGGGCTGGATACTTGTCATTAGAGTTTCGTAGCCCAATGATGGCTTCACTGTTCCCTGAGATATTTGGCACAAAACATTTTGTCTTAATTAAATTCCTCACTGATGCCAGTGTTGGATTTATTAATAAATGCACACAGGAGGCCCTTTAGATGGTCTCCTGAAAAACCTACCAAACACTGGTGCGGTCTCTGACTAGTCTTGGCCAGCTGGCCATCATCAGACCTCTTTCTGGTCTCATGGGGTGAGGGCCAGCATTCTCAGAAGCCTGGAACAAAGTCTGCTTAGGGCGGAGGTGCTTCACTCCTCCCCAACAACAGGATGCCCTTCCAAGGTGGGAGGTTTCAAAGGTGATGCCGCCTTTGAATTGCAACACAGTCAGCTCAAGCTAGTAGAGAATGCTAACCCCCCTTCTTGTGTTCCACTTTTGGCTGAGGACAGGTGGAAACATTAGGCAAATTAGGAAGTGGGTCCCCATTCAGTTAGCGCCAAACCTAAGGTGGAGCAGGTGATCTGGACCCACTTTAATTTCCCTCCATCTTGTTTGAGGTGAAATTAGCCAGTTAGGGTCAGGGTAGTGTCCCTTCCCAAGGGAAATGGTCACTTAGAGGGTGTAAACACCCTAAAGGTAAAGGTTCTGAGAATCGGCCCGTTGGCGAATGGGAAAAGGGCTTGATTCATATGCCCCTTAAATACTACATTTAAGGGAGTTAAAGGGGAAGACATGTAGAAGCCAATAGGTTGCCTACCTTTAGGGTGTTTACACCCTCTAAGTGACCATTTCCCTTGGGAAGGGACACTACCCTGACCCTAACTGGCTAATTTCACCTCAAACAAGATGGAGGGAAATTAAAGTGGGTCCAGATCACCTGCTCCACCTTAGGTTTGGCGCTAACTGAATGGGGACCCACTTCCTAATTTGCCTAATGTTTCCACCTGTCCTCAGCCAAAAGTGAAACACAAGAAGGGGGGTTAGCATTCTCTACTAGCTTGAGCTGACTGTGTTGCAATTCAAAGGCGGCATCACCTTTGAAACCTCCCACCTTGGAAGGGCATCCTGTTGTTGGGGAGGAGTGAAGCACCTCCGCCCTAAGCAGACTTTGTTCCAGGCTTCTGAGAATGCTGGCCCTCACCCCATGAGACCAGAAAGAGGTCTGATGATGGCCAGCTGGCCAAGACTAGTCAGAGACCGCACCAGTGTGGTATTTTGAGATGTATCATCCCAAAAGGGCATCACAAATTAGTGAATCGCAAAATTTCTCTATTTTGTGATTGCATTTAAGGAATCACAAATTGCGATTCCTTAAATGCAATGTATGAAGCACAGAAAAAGTGCAATTTGGCCTTAAGGAATCTCAAATTACTGCGATCTTCAACTTGGTAGTAATTTGCGATTTCTTTGAAAAATGCCCTTAGGGCCTGTATGTGCACCACATGTGCACACATACATACTTAAGGGGTGCAAGAGGGTATCATTAGACACCCTGGCACCCTTGAAATTGCAATCTCAATTTGCGATTTTTGATTATCTCCCGTTTTGCGATTCTCAAATAGCGATTCTCTAAAAATCGCTATTTGAGAATCGCAATAACGGTATTTGATACATATGCCCCTAGGTAAAATGGCTGGACCCTGACTCAGATTCGATGGATACAGAGAATCAAAGGACATGGAAGAGCTGCTGCCCTGAGGACTGAAGCCCAGATGTAGAAAATTGGAACCAAACCCTGTTTGATGCCTTAAGGACTCAACAATCATGGTGTGCTGTCTGGTCCTGCAACTGGGAGCTACTCCAGCCTTCTATAAATAACCAAAGAACTCCCATGGAGTCAAGATACCACTCCCCTGCAGCCTGCAGGCACCCAACGACAGAATCCAGTTGTACAGATTTGCTGCTCCCTAGTGACTCTGACGCAGCATCCAAACCAAAAGTGGTACACCAGCTCCAGAAAGTCAGATTTGTCTGCCATTAAGCATGGGCCAAAAATCTGTTAGGCTCGCGAAATTTGCGGATTTTATGCCCAGCTCACTCAAAGGACCAAAGTTACAGGCCCACACGGTCACTGAAGGCAAATATTCTGCCCCTTTACGCAGCTGTAGTGTAGCAAAAGCACTATACATTTACCCAACGAGGTAGCACTTACTGACTAGCCTGTAGAAAGTACTCCAGATGAGTAGAGGTATGGCACAACCGGTGGGTCCAAGATTCTTCACAAACCAATGACAATTACAGAGCACTTTTAACACGCATCCAGTGGCGTAGTATGGGCGGTTGCCCTGGGCGCAAAATTTTAAGGGGCGCTAAATTTTAAAAGAAAAAAATTTATACTGGTAGCTTTCTCTGACTTTGACATATCATTGAGGATTCTCCAACGGTCCACAGGGTAGGGGGTGCAATACTTGCCTTGCCCCGGGTGTTGGCAATCCATGCAGATATCTAAAATGCTGCAAAACATGAATATATTTTCTAAGCCCTAAGACAAGACACCCAGCATTTTGTACAACTTAGGCATAACACTTGTTTTTGGGAGACCTAGAAGAACTGCTTTGCAGTAGTCAAATCTTGAGATCTTTGTTGCTTGGAGCACCTTTTTTTATAGATCATGAGGGGAGTATAGAAGAGTTTTCTGTAGGGTTTATAGCATTTAGCCTCGTGGAGTTGGAATTCACCCACTTGGCAAAAGGGATTATCGAGTTTTCAAAGCTATTTTTGAGGTTAGTCACCTCGCTGTCTAGTGTGAGAATGACTTGGGAGTCATGGCCATAAGAAAGAAAGGTGAAGGCAAAAGATTGAATGATATTAACGGCAGCAAAAAATGTAGATTAAAAGGTGCTGAGGCTTTCCACACGGATGAGTGCGAATATCTGAAAGGAGGCAGAACTCTTAGCTAGAAAAGAGGTGAACCATTTCAGGACACAGCCTTACGTAAGAAGAATATTACGATAGCATGCGTCAAAGAATGCTTAAGTGATCTAACCATTACCTCCTCATGCCTTCCTCATCCCAGTCCTCACATTTTGCAGTTATACTAAAGGGGACATGTTGTCAATCTCACTCGGCCTTAATAAGACATACCCTTAAACATGCATAAGCCACATGATGGCCCCTAATCATAAAGGGCATATTAAGCCAACCAAATTCAGGCCTAAGTATTGATCGGTACAGCAGACCCAGCACTCGCTGTCATGTGTGTTCATGTAAAATGATGGTACCCCATTTGGTTACTTTGAGCAGCAGGAATATTTTGTACTCATTTGGCCATCAAAGCCGCCATCTTTGATGTCAATCACAGAAATCTTACTGAGCACGATTTAATTTCCTTGTGCTCCATGGTTTATGTACATTGATTATATGCACTCAAACTGACCTTTCTGATGCCAGAGTCAATCTATTTTGTTGTCACCCAAGTTGGTAGTTTCGCAGCATTTCCTGGCAACTACACAATCATTGCTGTGAATATCATGATTGTTGTGCTGTGTTTATGTCTCATGGGTGATTTTGTTCTTTATTCTAAAGGCTGGGATCATTGCTTAGGATGCTCGCTCTACATTTGCTTTGAGTGCCCCTGTTACTGTAGCGTTTGATCTGGTTGCTATATAAACAGTGGCATTTGCTGCATGGGTGTTCTTTTTAGTCAATGTTCTTTGATCTTGTTTGTGGATGTATTGATATTTGCTCTGATCTGCACTGGTCTTCAGGTACATTTGGGTTTTTGACCAGGAGGCTGCTTACTTCTCATCTGCTGCTCTGATCGGTCTCTGACCCTTTAAACAAGAGGCATGTGAACTCGCAAAAAAAATCTGCAATTTTACGGGAAAATCTGTGAATTCGTGGACTTTTTTTGCCATTTCTTACGAATTCGCGGACCGCAGATCTGCAAAATTTGCCCATACTTACTCCCCATCACGTTTGTAAATACCAGACCCTCTGCAACAATCACTGAGACAGAGAGTCCAATCCGGACTCCAATTGTCCAGGAAGCAAGTATCCATCAAGAAACATGGACACCCCGGAGACCTCTTCATGAGTTTCCCAGCTGTCACAAAATGACCTTTCCAAGCTCCCTGCTCTTGACCGCGAGGACTTCTTGATGCATGCAACCTGGCTGACCTATCTGCTCTGCACCCAGCCTGCCCTACCAAGGTACAGAAGATCCAGTTGTTCTCCAGTGGTCCTGAGGCCCTTGCGACCTGCACCCTCAAGTGGGACCCCTCTGCCTTACCTTTAAGTCCCCTTGTGCAGTGTGTTTTAATGTGGCCTCCTTCTTCGTACCAACAATCCTCAGCAACCTGCTCCTGGCCGAAGCCCGGACGCTCCCGAGAACCCATTTGTGTAACATTGGGCCTGGCATTGCTACCTACTTAAATTTGATGGCGAACCTTGAAATCCAACTGTGTGATTTTATAAGCACTTATCTCTTTTTTTTTCTCCTATGTACTTCAGTGGTGTGTAATTGCGCACCATAATTCATCTTGCGAATTTGAAAAATTCTTAACCTAAAAAGCACCTAGAGTAGAACAAAAATGACATAAAACAACTTGTTATTTATCTAAATTGGTCTTAGATTTATACTTGAGTGTGTGTCTCATTTATTTGCCTCTGAGTGCACCAAATACTCACTGATAAGTCTAACTGCTTGACCACAGGACCTCAAAAATAGCGTTAGTATCATCTACTTTTGCTTCTGTGTACCAACCTGGGTTTCACTGGAATCCCTACACAGTGTGCTTCATGTTAGTGCACTATATAGGGAGCCAGCTTCCTACGTGCTGCCTTGCCTTACTCCATATTTATGAGGCCATTTAAAGCCATGAAAAGTGGCTTTGTGTGGCTTCATAAATATGATTTAGTGGTTTATGCTGCCATTGCATCACAAAAAGTGGTGGTGCACTAGATCAAGGGCCTCATAAATGTGAACCCATTTAATCATTTTGATCTAAAGATACGCTTAGCAGCAAGCTGCTGAACATTTCTTTTTCCTATTTGGTTTTAAGTTTGTGAGCCATTTTTTTTTCCAAGAAAATATTTCTTCATGATACTGTTTGATGTTTTGCCTCTCTCGCTCCCCTTTACCATCTTTCCTGATTATAATTTTTTAGAATTTCTAAATGGGTTTAATAATACATAAAATCAATATGCAGTCACAAACCTTTGCATTTTGCTTTGTATAACTAACCCCTACATTGGTGTTATAAGAGGTCTTTATAATAACCTTACCAAGGACAGAATGTATGTAAATCAATAGGAACAAATATTGTGTTTATTATGGCAATGGTAAAAATAAACAACATAAACAAAATGTAGAGAGCTGATATGGTGTCAACTCTATCAGGTTATCCTACAATGGCCCTAATACTAATTATAAGTATCTAAAAATTCTGAAATTCTATTTTTTTTAATTAATGACACAAGCAGTAAAGAAAAACAGAGAATCAGTTACAAACACATAAATAAACCAGCAATCATAATTTGATATAGACACATCGTTTTTGCGTAAGAGACTAACACGAGGACCTCAAGAACTCCAAGAAGAACTGCTGTACCCTCGAGAATGCCTGGCGAAAGAACCCGACCACAGACAACATGGCCGCCCTCAAGCACGCCACCCGCAAACACCACCTGCTGATCCACACCACCAAGAAGACAGCATTCAAGGAACGACTAGACAACAACGCACACTACAGCAAGGAGCTCTTCAGCATCGTCAAAGAGCTTTCCAACCCCAGCGCCGGAAACAACGACATCACTCCCACACAAGACCTCTGCGACTCACTCGCCACTTTCTTCCACAGCAAGATCACAGACATACACAACAGCTTCGGCGAACAGACCGCGCACCCCACCACAGAACCGACGCCCCCCACCACCACCCTCCGCGACTGGACCCCGGCCAGCACTGAAGACACCATCCGCACGATGAACACCATCCACTCCGGATCACCGACGGACCCATGTCCTCACCACGTCTTCAACAAGGTCGCCTCCGTCATCGCGCCTCAACTCCGGAAAATCATCAACTGCTCCTTCAACCCCGCCACCTTCCCGGAGAGCTGGAAACACGCCGAACTCAGCGCCCTCCTGAAGAAACCATCAGCAGACCCCACCGACCTCAAGAACTACTGCCCCATCTCGCTCCTTCCGTTTCCTGCCAAAGTCATCGAGAAGACCGTCAACAGACAGCTGGCCGCCTTCCTCGAGTCGAACAGTCCGGCTTCCGAGCCAATCACAGCACCGAGACCGCCCTCATCGCAGCCATCGACGACATCCGAACCCTTCTCGACAACGGGGAAACAGCGGCCCTCATCCTCCTGGACCTCTCCGCAGCGTTCGATACTGTCTGCCACCGCACCCTAGCACAACGCCTCAGCAACGTCGGAATCCAAGAGAAGGCACTGGAGTGGATCACTTCATTCCTCGCCGGAAGGACCCAGAGAGTCCGCCTCCCCCCGTTCAGATCAGAGGCCACCGAAGTCATCTGCGGCGTACCACAAGGATCATCACTCAGCCCCACCTTCTTCAACATGTACATGAACCCGCTCGCAGCCATCGCACGCCAACACAACCTCAACATCATCTCCTACGCCGACGACACCCAGCTGATCCTCTCCCTCACCAACGACCCCGCCACCACCAGAACCAACATGCACGAAGGAATGAAAGAAGTAGCCGAGTGGATCAAGAACAGCCGTTTGAAACTGAACTCAGACAAGACGGAAGTCCTCATCCTTGGACCATCATCATCTGCCTGGGACAACTCCTGGTGGCCCCTGGCTCTAGGCAGTGCACCCAAACCAACGGACCACGCACACAACCTAGGCTTCATCCTGGACTCCTCCCTGTCAATGACCAGACAAGTCAACGCCGTCTCGTCTTCATGCTTCAACATCTTACGCATGCTCCGAAAGCTCTTCCGTTGGATCCCCACCAAAACCAGGAAGACGGTCACCCAGGCACTTGTCACCAGCCGACGGGACTACGGAAACACCCTCTACACCGGAACCACAGCCAAACTGCAGAAAAGACTCCAACGCATCCGGAACGCCGCCGCACGACTCATCCTGGACATCCCCCGCCACAGCCACATCTCCGGACACCTGAAAGACCTGCACTGGCTTCCCGTCAGCAAAAGAATCACGTTCCGCCTCCTCACCCACGCACACAAAGCCCTCCACGACCTAGGCCCCAGGTACCTCAACAACCGCCTGACCTTCTACACTCCCACCCGCCAACTTCAATCGACCAGCCACGCCCTCGCCGCCGTTCCACGCATCCGAAGAGCCACCATGGGAGGAAGATCCTTCTCCTACCTGGCAGCCAAGACCTGGAACTCCCTCCTCATCCACCTCCGTCTTACCCAATACCACCTCTCCTTCAGGAAGCAACTCAAGACCTGGCAGTAGCGGACCCCTCCCCCCCAAAGCGCCTTGAGACCCTCCGGGTGAGTAGCGCGCTATACAAATTTCTTGATTGATTGATTACACCCGCGAACTAATATAAAAAAAGAAACAAAAATGCATAGAGTAAAAAAAGGCCATTAGATTCACAACAGAAGAAAAGTTCCCCAGATTTTATCTAATTGATCGATTGTGCCCCTCTTGTTTTTGCTATAGAAAGTTCCATCTCATAGATTTCATTCACCAAGAACCACCATTCGGTAACATGAGGTGGTTTAACTAAAATCCATGCCCTTGCAATAACCAGTCTTGCACATGAAATCAAAACGAATAGCAGACCCGTAAGTAAACAAGTGGAAAACGAGAGTTCAAGTAATACCATCTCAGCTGTGATAGAGGTAGAGAGTAATAGTTTCTGCCTCAAAATAATTTCTATCCCATCCCAGAATACCCGAAGCAATGGGCATGAATAGAGCATATGCTCCAGATCTGCAGCCGCAAGATCGCATTGGGGGCATTTAGTGTGGTCGCTGAGAGTAGTGTTTCCAGACCACTTAGAAATTCTTAAGGGGGTATAGTATAACTGACAAACCGTTTTATAAGCTTGTAATTGAAGGCTAGAAGAAAGAACCAGGTTATTAATGCGTTGAAAGAATGTTGAGATG
This sequence comes from Lissotriton helveticus, assembly GCF_964261635.1. Taxonomy (NCBI): domain Eukaryota; kingdom Metazoa; phylum Chordata; class Amphibia; order Caudata; family Salamandridae; genus Lissotriton; species Lissotriton helveticus. The sequence goes on along the minus strand of NC_136059.1, from coordinate 1,841,690,438 downwards.
TTGTTAGAAAGTATACACCTCCCCATTCTAGAAGTCCATTTCTCCACGAGATGCGGGCAATCATCAGTCTTGAACTGGCTGAAGCATTTATGACCTACGCTGATTAGGGCTTTATTTTTCTCTCTATAAATACAGGACCAAACCTCAGAGTCTAATAATTGTTTTAGTTTCATTTTACCTAAAAGAAAGTCTTGGATTTGTATATATTTAAATCGCATTTGTTCCGGTAATTTAAGTGTCTCAAACTCAAGTAAGCTTGTTATACCATATAAATCCCCCAGCCTAGTCACCCCAAAGTTAGCCCATGATCTCCCTGCTTTATCACTAAAAATGCCCAGCAATCCCAGTTTATCCCAAAGCGCCAGATTAGGATGAAAAAGAGAAGCCGCATCGAAAGTCAAAATTGTGTTCCAAATGCGAACGGCATCCCTGGCGGTCTTGAACTTTACTCTCTTAAATTATTTGGATCGTTAGTTCTGGCAAGCAATCATTTAGAATCTCGTACTAGCATGAATTGATGAAAAAAAAGTGTGTTACTAGAGTTAAAAAGGCAACGCAGTCGGCCCAAAAAGGTGGCATAGAAATAAATTCTAAAATCAGGAAAATTGAGCCCACCTCTGATAAAGGATAGCTTCAAAAAGGATAATGCTCTGCGACTTTTTTTATACCCCCAAATATAACTGCCCAAAATTCCGTCTAGCTTTCTGGAAAAAGAATTATTCACCAGCAGGGGGATAGACCTAAATAAATAAAGAAATTTGGAAAAAATATTCATTTTAATAAGATTTATCCGCCCAAATAGGTTAAGGGGAACCTTATGCCATTTTTTAAGAAGAACCGCAGTATCTTTCAATAACGTATCATAATTAAGTGCGTTGATATCCCTAACAGTTGATGAAATTTTAATACCTAGATAGGTAGATGTCTGACAAATGCCTGAAACAGGAGTAGAGGGCTGGTAATTTACAATAACTTGCGTTTTATTCAGATTTAATTTGTACCCAGAAACGGCACCAAATTCGTTGGCTTCTTCCGTAATTCCACCCATTGCTTCAACAACATCTGTTGTAAAGATTGCCAAATCATCGACATAGGCAGTAATTTTGAGCGTATTATTTCCATGGCAGAAAGGCTTAATATGTACTTGAGACTGTAAAGCATTTATGAATGGTTCCATAGAAAGAGCAAATAAAAGCGGAGATAAGGGGCACCCTTGAGGAGTGCCTCTCAAAATAGGAAAACTGGAAGACAAAATATTGGCATAGCCTATTTTGGCATTTGGATAATCATACAAAGCCTGTATTTTCCTTAGAAATTGTGTCTTAAAGCCAATCTCAGATAAAACTGCCCAGAGATAATCCCACCCCACCCGGTCAAATGCTTTTTCAGCATCTAATAGCACCATGTCGAGTGGGGAGGGATTAATAGCTGCTACATCAAATGCAGTAATCGCCATATTAACATGCACAGTTGTGTCCCTGCCAACCACAAAACCGTGCTGCTGTGCATTCACTAATTTAGGCATAAGCTGGGCAAGACGCATTGCAAGCAGTTTGGCATAGGCCTTGGCGTCCGCATTAATCAGAGAAATAGGCCTATAAGAGCCGCATTCTGTAGGTACTTTGTTTTCTTTAAAAATAATATTATTTTTGCCGTTCTCCAAGAATTGGGGGCCTTACCAGTATCACCTATTTGATTGATGACAGAGCACAAAAGGGGGAGCAATTCATCACCGCATAATTGATATAATTCGATTGGGAGCATATAATCTCCAGCTGCTTTCCCAGAGGGGAGGGAAGAGATGGCAAGTTTGAGCTCCGAGAGCGAAATCTCTTTTTCCAGTTGTTCGATCATGTCTGCCTCCTTCTCTAGTACCCAATTCTTCTGAATATATCTCAGTAAATCTTCCTCCCTGGGGTATTGTTCCGGCATTTAAAGTGTGCTATAGTATGAAACAAATTGTTGCAAGATCTGTCCAGGTTGATTATAAATAATACCATCCTCTCCTTTTATGCCTTTAATTAAAGAGCTAGCTCTGTCATCAGCTATTTTATAAGCTAGAATTTTATCAATTCTATCACCGCTCTCATATTGCATCAGCTTATATTCATGTAATTTAGAGCTAATACGCTCTCTAAAAAGTTTTTTAGTGTTAGATCCTAAAGTAATTAATTTGAGATCCAGCTGATTTAAAGTTAATAGAGTAGGCACTCCTACAACCCCCTGTCTGAGAGTTTCTGCGAAATGTTTCTCAAGTGTCAAAATATTAGAAGTGATTACCCTCATCTCCTCGTTACGTTTAGCATTTTGTCTAAGGATGAACTGCTGGGCAAACCCGCTTACGCTCGCCTTACAAGCGTCCCAAACATAAACCAGTGCAGCGGAATCCATATTAAACTCCAAAAATTCTTTAATATGGTCTTTCAACTGGGAAATAAATATTAGATCTGACAATAAGTATCTAGGAAATGAAAACAACCTTGGTTCAATTATTTTAGATATAATATTAAATCCTAGTAGGATAGGGTTATGATCTGAAGTTACTCTAGGGAATATCTCCATTTGACATGTTTCTAATATGTTGTCAGAGGCCCATGTCTTATCAATACGTGAGCAGATCTTATGAGGCGCTGAATAATAAGTAAAGCCTGATAGCTTAGGATAAAGATTCCTCCAGACATCCTTAATATTATGTATGCGTGAAAGTTCAAGGATGGCGGCTCGTGTCTTACGCATACGTGTAGATAAACCTTGCCTCTTAGTGTCCTGTACATAATTCATAACACAGTTAATATCGCCCATAAGTATTAGCTCCCCTTCCCAATCTAACAGCTCCATATTTAATTTATCAAAAACATAAGCATCATCAGTATTTGAACCATATATAGCGCAAAAAACATATATAGCGTTTGATAAATTGATTTGCACGAAGGCCCATCGTCCCGCTTTGTTGGCAGTTGCTTTAAGAATTTCTACTTTAAATTGTTTTTTCTTAAGTATGGCTACCCCTCGAATAGGAGCATTTAGAGTTGTACATGTCAATAACTCATACCCTCCCTCCGCAAGCAATTTCCTATCCTTATAACATAAGTGAGTTTCGGTTAACAGTGCTAAGTTAGGATTGTACATTTTAAGCTCTTCGAAAACCAGTTGCCTTTTACTTTTATTATTAAGGCCTGCAACATTCCAGGCTAAACAACTAATTTGATACATTTCTATACTCTAAATATGTCCCCGGTTCTTGTTTTAGTCTAGAAAAAAACCTTCTATTTAGATACCTTAAACATTCTATGCTTGTGTCATCTTTTTTAGACAAAACCCCTCCAACACACCTACCCCCCAACCCCAACCGCCCCACCCAAAACCCCTACCAGGAAGCCTCCCTCTATCTACTGCTGCCGCTAGAGTGGAAGCCCTCCTAAGAGGTCTTCACTTAACCCCCCCATCCCTCCATATTAAACTCATATAGTTAGGACACGAAAAAGAAAAGGCAAAAAAAATTGTGCCAAAATGAGCAGGAAGATTAGCAGAAGATTGTGATGAATTATCCCATTTTAGAAGGAATCAACTCTGCTTCTTTAACATCATTGAAAAAATAAGTGCGACCAGATTTAATTTCTTTAAGATGCGCAGGCTCTTGAAGAAAAACCTCTGCACCCACTAATTTAAAAGGGTCAATAAGTTGCCGCAACCTCCATCTTTTGTCCGTGGTGGCCTTACTAAGATCGGACCTCACAAAAAATGTTATATCTCCTGCAGTAACAGGAGTATTAGGCCTAGCCTTGATCGAGACCGCTTGTCTAAGTAAGTAGTTGCCAAAATATATCATGAAAGGTCGCGGAAATTTACTCTCCTTGTTTCTGTTAGTCATTGGCAATCTATGTACCGCTGAAATTGGGAGTCCCAAACCCAGCCGGCCAAGTCTGGGAAAGCACTTTGAAACAGATTGACCATATAAGCACGCGGGTCTGAACCCTCCGATCCTTCGGGTATTCCAAAAAGTCTAAGGTTCTGCCGCCTTTGTCTATTTTCTAAGTCTTCCACTTTATTCTGCAGAGCCCCAATATCTTTATCATGCTGGTCAGAAGAAGCCACTGTGTTGGTTAGGCATTCCTCCACTTCCACCACCCTCTGCGGTAGCTCTTCGATCTCCTTAGTGACCCCACTCAATTTATTAGTGACCTCTAATGAACAGCTCTGCATTTTACCGTTATCCTCCCTTAGTTGCAGAAAATTCTGTTGAGTCTCCTGCCGGTGTTCCAACAATGTTTTAAGGATTAAATCCAATGAGGAGACTGTTGAATAGGCCGCAGGAGACAAATGAGAGGTAACCTTAATAGCATCTTCAATCGAAGATAAGTGTGCCGAGGGCAGGGTAGCAGCCGTGCTTAGTTTATCTAATTCTGCTGTATTTTCACAAATTGATGCAGATCTGTCTTTTTCTTGCATCCCAAAACCAACCGCAGTCTGAGCAGCCAAGTCAGGTGTAGGTACAGATGCAGGTATTGCTGCGGGAGTCTCCAGCAGGGTGGGAGAAGTACCACTGCCAGGATTGGAATCAAGAGGGTTCTTTAAACTGTCTACCTCTGTAGGGCTAGCACCGGATAAGCGCAGCGCCATACTCTTAACCCCGCCTTTAGCTTCAATCCATTTGCGCATAGGGCTTCCATCTCTAACGGATTTCCCACAAGTATTTGATGCAGTCATTGTGGCCGAAAAGGCAAAGGAGATCGTATTTTTCCCTTTCTTAGCTCTGCTCTTAGCCTTCACCTTTCCCTTTTTCAAACCAGAAATTTTAGTAACCCCTTCCGGGGTAAGATTACGTTCGACTCCTTCATCAATCTCCCCCCCTCCACAAGCTCCACAAGCTCCTCGTATTCATCATTTGAATTATCCTCTAGTGTCTCAGGAATGTCCCCATCAACACTTTCTGCTGCCACCCTTAGTTCCAGTGATTTAAGCGCTTGTGAGGGGAGAGAAATAATACTCAAATTTGTACTCCAGATCGCACTTATCCGCCTGCATCTGTATCTTTGTATTCAATTGCCTGTCAGCAGCTGCATCAGTCTCTAAGGGAGTGGATTTAGCGCGACTCTGAGTAGAGTCAGCATGTGCTAAACTCTCTCTTTCCTCTATAACATTATCTGTAATTTTGTTCAAGGCAGCCATTGCAGCATTGTTATCTTCTAATATTGTTAGAGAAGCATTGTTCGCTGGCAAAATCCGGCTACTACTCTTCATCGGAGTGTTATTGTCGCCTGATGCAACAAAGAGAGAGGGTCTTATGACCTGTTGCTTACCGGGTCTCACAGGTTTCTCCGGTGTAGTTGCAGAGGGACGTATCGTGTTCTCAGCAGCTGCTCCCACTGTTACTGCTGCTATCGGTTTCACCAGCCGTGTTGCCCCTTCCTCTCCCCCTTCTTCAGCAGGAGTACCTCTCGCCATTCTGTTAGAGCGAGGCGCATTCTTAGGCGACATCTCTTCAATTAAATTTAATTTAAATTTGAGTCACCTTCAGTCTCCTGCTGCAGGGGTCCGTGCAGGTTTCCGTAAAGATTTCAGTGCAGGGCTCCGTAATTACAGGCACCCCTCAGCGTTCAGCAAAGCTGACCGAACAGTCAAGCTCCAAAAATGAAAGCGCCAAAAATCGGGTACCTTGAACAGCCCACAGCCGCGTCAGCTACACGGAGCAGGGCGGAGCAGGGCGGAGCAGCGGTAGTGCCAGTGTGTCAGGGCGTGTATCCGCAGGGGGGACAGCCAAAGCAGCTCAGCAGAAAAACGTTAGGAAGTGCGTGGAGGGGTATTAGTTGCTTTTTTCTTGCCTCTTGTAGTTCGAGTCGGAATTTTAAACGTTTAATTCCTTTCTCAAAGCACCATTGAAAATAGCAATCCGTTTAGGTAGAACTGAAGTCAGTATCCATGAAGTTCAGGGAGGTCTCGCAAAGCAGCCTCTCAGTGGCATCTTCAATCCGCCATCTTGCTTCCCCCCTCAAAAGTTCTGAAATTCTAACGCAGTTCCCAATTTGTTGCAGGAAGGGCATGCCAGATGTTCCTATAGAGTTATTACTCTCTGGCACAAATGTTTCTCTCTGTCTGAGTATTAGAAATGTTGCTGCATTACACACTTTTATAGGCCTATGTCTAACCTCTTTATGAAAAAATACTTCTGCCACATATGGTCAATTTCGTGTGCAGCATTGAGTTGGCCGCAGGGCCTAGCCGCCTTGCATCCAAACTGTGGGGGCAGCCAACCACCGGCTACGCAGGCCCTTCAAGGCCAGGCCCTGTAGCCAACCCCATGGGTAGGCCTCCCTGACTGAGGTGCACTTCCTTCAACCATGCATGACATGGTGTTTTCTGTATCCCCCACGCATATGGCTTTTTTGGGGGAAATGTTTTAGTTTTTGCTCCTGCGAGTGTCCTAAGAGAGAAGTGCCTGCTAGATTCCCTTGGGACTCCAAGGGCCTCACTGGCATCCCTGGGACATCTCCAGGATTACAAAAACTCTTCTAATTTATTTTCCATTTTACATCTGAGCTCAGGTGGATCTGGCCATCCCACATGGTCCTGGGGGTCATGGTATCCCTACTCTGCCCCCTTATGATATATTTATCTTCAGTGGGACTTGCAGGAGGATTTCACTCCCATCTGAGAGTGATGGTCGGCAGGAAAAAAGGCCCCTCAATCAATTAGGTGTCTCCGTTTTTTAATTTGTGTGACCACTGGGTCTCAGTAGACTTTCATGAACCTAGCAATCCAGATATCTAAATATATATTGACCTTAATTTCTCAAAATCTAATGAACAGGTTAATACAAAATCACATAAAGCAAAATCTCTGGGCCAGTAGCTGTCTTCCTGCCACGTTTGGTGCAATTCCTTTCAGCTGTTTTTGCTGTAGCCGTTTTTTAAGAAGTCTATGGAAAATGCATGGGGATATTTAGTTGTGGTAACCCCTATATTTTTTGGCCCCACTTTATGGATCACCCTGAAAATGGCTAGAAAGTAGATTAGATGGAGGAATATTTTATCCGGAAAATTCATGAAGATTTGTCAAACGGTGCAAATGGTATTAGAAAACAAGAAATGTCTTTCCTACAGAAATGCAGCCCTAGCCAGTGGATACACAAATATCTATGGATTCACTGAAAAAAGCATAGGTTTCAGGGACGTTATAATTATAAATCAACATTTAAAAAGCCTTAGAATCCTATGAAAAAAAAATGGTTTCAGGGACGGTATAGTTAGTTGAACATTTCACTCATACAAAACCAGAGAAATTCAGTGTTATAGTTAGTTGAGCTAACTATAACTTGCGCCCCTGCAGTGCACTACTGATGATGTCACATATTACATCAGTCATGACATGGTAAGTGACATCACTGATGACATCTCAAATGACATCTCTGATAACATCAATGATGCCTTTTTCAGCCCCAGGGACCTCATTTGTTTATTTTATTTCATTACAGGAGGGGGCCTCATGGCCCCCCTTCTCTGTGCCACTTTTAACCCTGGGGACCCCATCCCCAGGGGCCTTCCCTTGTTTATTTTATTGACGGGCGCAGGGCAGCTTGGCCCCACTTCCATTGGCCTCTGTTGGCCTCTTGGATGCCATCCCCCAAGACCTACCCTGCTTTTTTTTATTACTTTTGGAGGGGGGCTGCGTGGACCCTGTCCAGTGGCCAATTTTGGCCCCGGGGACACCAACCCCGGTGCCCGGCCTTATTTAAAAAAAAATATATATATTTAAAACAGGGATGGGGCTGTGTCGCCCCTCCTTCGCTGGACCACTATTGACCCTGGGGACCCTACCCCCCCGAGGCCTGGCCTTACGTTCGGGACTGAGGGGGAGCCCTAATGCCCCCACGGTTCACGACGGCTCCCCAACTCCTGCTGCAGCATAACAGAATTTGCAATGAGAGGGCAGGAAGCATGCTCCCGCCCTGCCATTGAAAACTGCAATGTCCAGGGGATGGGCATTCCGGGACATTGCTGGAGCCGGCCCTATGGGATGGCGGTCCCCAGAGCCATCTAGGGCTCCTGGAGGGGGCATTTCAATAATTATTGCCCAGGGGAGGTGCTGGTCCCCTTACACAGAATAAAGTACATCCAGGAAGGTGGCGGTCCCCGGGGATTGGGAAGCCCATGAGGCCCCCCCAATATCTGAATGCCCAGGGGAGGTGGTGGTCCCCGGGGCAGCATGGGGGATGACAGGAGCCCCCGAGTTCATTTTATTGAAAGCCTCAGGGAGGTGGCCTTCCCCGGGGCCTGCGGTGTGGAAGCGTGCCTTGCGCATAATTAATTAAGCCCTGGGGAGGTGGTAGTCCCCTGGGCAGAGGGGCATATATTTTGCATATCGCCCCCGAGACTGGCCCGCCCGGAAGTCATTAAAACGAAGCACAGGAGACCGCTCTTCATTTTTAAAAATTTTCTCGGCAGGATTCGTGAAACCAGCGCGAATCCTGACTTTAAAAAAAAATGCCTTTAGAGGAGGGCCCCCCTGAGCAGGCCAAGGGGGTCAGGGTGTTTTTACCCTGCCCCCTTTTGTTGTTTTTTTTTCCTTTTTTCATCCTTTTTCTTGAGACTCGGTTTTACAGAGTCACAGATGGCTGCTAACACATTTTGGTTTGGATTGTTGACAGCCAATCAGAATTAAGCTTGTGCTAGGGAGGGTTTGTGAATCCTCCTCAGCCCTCAGGTATCCATAATTTTGAATTTTAAATTTCGCAGGAACTACTGAACGGATCTACACCATTTAGAAAAAAAGCACGCTTTCCGAACTCAGAACTACACTTTTGCCAAACTTGGTGTAATTCCGTTCAGCAGCTTTGTCTTTGTAGCTTTGTCTAAAGTTTCCAAAGGAAATGAACATGGAGAAAACGCGTATTGGGACCCCCCTTTTTTCTCAGTTCCGCTTCACGAATCACCCCGAAACCTTAAAGACAGGAGCTGACCGTAGTGCCCCATTAGTTTTGAAAAATTTGCGAACATTTGTCAAACGGCGCCAAAGATATTGACAAATGAAAAAACGCCATTCCTATGGAAACTAGGTCCTAACTATAATTACCTACTGGCGACTTCTAGTAGGTACTATATATAAATAAATAGTGTCATCCACCTTGCCAGTGCACTTCTCCTCATTGGGAGGTAAGCATAGGCACAGAGAAGTTGGCAGGGCTGGGTGGGAGGATGAGTATTTGCAATGGCTACAACTCACATCAGGCCTTGTCCCACACACACCTTCCCACCCAGCACCAAAACTCCTACTTGGAACTCTCCTTCCCTGACAGTGAATAGGAATGTACTTGAAAGATGTCTGACACTGATGACTGGTGTCTATTTGTCCACAACTCCCAGCAGGGCCTTGTGGTCCAGACACCAGTCCACAGTGTCAGCCATTTTGTTTTCAGTACATTCCCACTCACTGTCAGGTAAGCACTGTTCCTGGTGGGCTGTTTGTGCTGGTTGGGGGGAGGATTGTTAGCCCTGACTACATCTCCCATCAGGCTCTATCCTCCACACACATTCCAACCCATCCCAACTAGCTTACCTGGGACTCTGATCTCCTGACAGTGAGTGGCAATGTGCTGCAAGATGGTTGACACTGGGGACTGGTGTCTGATTTCTCCACAACTCCCAACAGTGCCTTAAGATCCAAACACCAGTCCGCAGTGTCAGGCATCTTGCCAGTAGATTCCCATTGACTGTCAGGAAAACACCTTTCTACATGGGCATGTTGGGCAATGAGGGAGGAGGAGGATTTACACTCATTACATCTCCCTTCAGGCTCTGCCCCATACACACATTCCCACCCAGCTCAAACAGCTCACCTGCGACGAAAGCTGCCCCTGATGGTGAATGGAAATGTACTGGCAAGATGGCTAACACTGGGGCCTGCTATTTGCTTTCAGTCAAACTCCCTTCACGGCCTTGTGCTCCTCACACCTGTCCTCAGTGTCAGCAATTTTGCCAGTACTTTTCCACTCGCTATCAGGAAAGCATGGTTCCATGTGGGCCTGTTGGGCTGTGTGGGAGGAGGATTGTATGCTGTGACTAAAACTCTCATAATGCCTGGGCCCACACCCACCTTCCAGCCTTCCCAACCATCCTTCCTGTGATTCAGATTTCCTGTGAGTGAGTGAACATGTGATGGCAAGATGGCTGATGACTTGTGTTTTCGACCACAAAGCCTTGCAGTGAGTTTATAAGAAGTTTATACATGTTTGGAAGTTGGTAAATGTCCTATTCCATTGTAGATATTTTTCTTTTCGATATGGCATACAGAACACATGGAAATTTACTCCAGAATGTTGTAAGTTTGCTAACAGTCATTTGTATAACAGTATCCTTGACAGTGATGTCTGTGGATATATAATTGGTAACATTAGTGGCATGTTGAGTAGATACTCACCAGGCTCTTTTGCTTCTGGTACTCCATGGGCAAACTCCATTGGAAGTATGGCATGCACCTTCCCCTCCCAGGAAGTGAAGTGCTCGGGTGATGCAGCAGGGTCAACGCCAGTCTGCTGGCCCTGGGCGTGTTCTCTGGCCATCAGTTTTTTACCCTCCTTCGAACATCGGGGTACCTACTCCTGAAGTCATCCATTGTGCTCAGGTAAGGTGCTTGAGCATTCACTTTGTCGACTATTCTCTCCCACATCATATTTCTCTGGGACAGGGGGTTCTGCTGGACAAGGATCCCAAATAAATTTGGCTCTACTCTGAGTATTTCATCTACACACATTTTAACTCCTTATCTGTAGACCTTTGCTGCTTCCTTGGGGCCATGGTGTGGGGTGAGGGTGAATGTGAGGGTGACTGTGAAGGTGAGGGTGAGTACGAGTATGAAAAAGTGTATGTGTTGAAGATTTCTTTACAATAAAATCTGTACAAGTTGTGAGTTGGGTGAAGTGTGAGTGTGTGTGTGGCAGAGAGGCAGGGATCAGTGAATGTGGACAGACTCCTGATACCTGGCAGCAGTTCTGTTTGAGCAAAGGATCCTGTTAATGCGTTTGGACCTTTATATAGGTTGATTGGTGGATGTGGCAATTTTTCTTTTTTTTTGCTGTTGGTATGACTTATTTATGTTTTTTTGTGTTACACAAGTCTAATTCCTACCAGTACTGTTATTTTATAATGTTTGTGATTGAAACGTTGCTTTGTGCATGTTTGCGTGCGATGCGGTCGGTCGGATTGCGTTCCAGACGATTCGGTTAGAATGCACAGGCATTGAATCGTTTTTGCTCGATGGGTCAGCTCGCGGTCGGGTCGTTTGGAAAGCATTCCGGTACTGGGTTGGTAGGAATGCTTTCCTAGCAAACCATAATCGGGCCTTAAGAGTTTCTAAGAATCCTAGTTCCTGGACCTTTTAAATACAATTGTTTAGCAAAGGAGAGAGTGACAGAGGCAAACAGGCCAGTGGAAGTGTGGGGTAAGTAATGGAAGGCCTGTGGCAATAAAAGGTTATGGGACTTTTGAGAACCGGGTAAAAAAAGAGCAAGTTGTTTCAGATAGAAATTTCTTTTTAAGAAAGTGTTATGAGTGCAGCTCTGAAGAAAAGCCCTTGTTTGAATTGTGGATTGCCAAGTAGCAGAATTAATAATTTGTGCAAGAGTGTAGCTAAAAATTGTTAAGTTTAGACCTGTAGCTAAGAAGTGTTTTCAGATATACAGTTTTTGCATACTCCATGTCTGATATGGGCAATATTATATTTTTATCTGTACAAGTAACAGAATGAGGTATAGGCCAGTAACAAAGAAGTCTTGCCAAGGTTAATTAATATCTGCTGCTACAAAATAAAGTTATGTATTTAAATTGATAATCATTTGGTTTGTATTACTCATATTAGAAATAATCATAGTAATAGTTGTCATTGCTTGAATAAGGAAATATTGCAAGGTAATAAACTTTAAAAAATGTATATTCTTGAGCAAAGGGTAATGTATGCACTTTGGAGGTGACTTCTATCTAACTCTCCATATAACACCAAGAAGGAATTGTACCAGTAGAGCATCAACATCTAAAGCATCCAGTAAATGACTCGATAATGTTTCTGATAAAATGTTAACAAATATATTGCATCAAAATTATTTTCACGTACATGCTAGGTTCTATATGCAATTAATGTGTATTTTGCTGGTTTTTCATAACACACATTTGAGGAAGAAAATATATTGAATTAAGACAACTGGAATGGATACTAAAAAAACTACCCATCCCATAGCAGCCCAGGTTAACACCAGAACCTGGGCTGCTATGGGAATTCACAAGGGCATATTATCAAGCCCATTTCCTGCCGATAAAAGCGGTGATAATGTATTGCCCTTGCTTGATAATATGGCCCATAGTTCTCCTGTCCTCCGGACATTCTAGTAACTACTAAAGAGGAGCAGATACTTTAATAACCAAAGACTAAACAGGGAATCAGGGGAAATATTATCAAGGCGGGCGATATGAGATTATCGCCGCTTTAGCGGCCGTTTTTGGCTGCAAAGCGGCGATACTTTTATCGCCCTATTAGCAAGCTGTCGCTTACAGCAGTTAGCGACAGCTTGTAGGCGATAGCGAGCGGTTGGGGCCCGATTTGCATGTCAGCGATATTTATCGCTAATGACATGCAAAGTGGGTGTACCCAACCTGTTAGCAACTGAAAGCAGACGCTAACATCGCTATCGCCTATTATCAACGCAGGCGTAGCGATGAAAGAATTCGTGCTAAGCGAGAATATCGCCAAAACCTAGCGCCTGCTGAGACCACTTCTTAGCCTGTATATCCAATGGGAGGTGGATATTCAGGCTAAGACCCTATTAGCGATAATGCCTGAATATCACTGGATTTCCAGCGATATTCACGCATTTTGCCGCTATCGCCGGATATTTTATCGCATTGGAGTGAAATGTTGCTAATAGCATGTTATCTCTGCGATAAAATTCGGCGATATGCGGTGATGAAAAAAATGTCGCTAAGCTTTTTTAGCGATAAATATCGCTAGTTGTTGATAATATACCCCAGAATCTGTAATTGTCATCATGTGACTGTGATTTTAAAAGTTGTTATTTGGGGAGAAAGAAGACACTGAAAGATGTCATTGTGGTGCTGTCATGTCTGAGAAAAAGAAACAATGATGATGTATATCGAAGTATGATTCAATAGTTTTATTTTAGCATATTGCTAGTTGGTTAGTTTGAACTACAAAATCTAAATAAACATTTGAAATATGTGCTATTCTGTAGATAATTATGAATTAAAATAACAATTATGGATACATTCCAGAAGATGCATATTACAACAAATTTCACTAAGTCTATTGAAATATCCCGAACTCCTATTAATTTAATTAAATGAAAATAAATAGTTTGTTTTGTTTGAAAGATTGTGTTGGCTAAAAGACATGTTTTTGAAAGAATGTAAGAAATATTTTAAGAAAACTACTAGGCACATTTATTTGTCTTGTCACTTTTTCCTTCATTACGATCCACAACGCGAAACCCAGTTCCATTCACCTGCTAAGTGTGGGGGTGTTCCAAAAAGTGCTTTGCATCACATTCGTTTACCTCAAGCGGCCATTATTGGGGTGTTACAGTCCAAACATCCATAGATTTTGTCGCAAAACCTGATCTACTAACACAGCCAGACTGGGTTTGCATCAAAAACTAATGCCTTCTTAAAGTGGGCTCTAAGAGGGAGAAATGTTTTCATTTCTACATAAGAACTTCACAGCACAAATACAATGCATGGGATCCATGTTTGTCAATACACATTAATTTTGGCCAGAGGTGTATGCATCAAGTCCAAATCCTATGGTAGGCAGTACACACTCACCTCTGTGAGGCTGTGGGCTATGCAAGGCAATCTTTATGAGCACCCACACAGGGAAACTGCAGCAGCAGTCTAATCTTAATATATAGTGCTCTGTGCTATTTTCTCTTGTTTGCTCACTACAGTGCTGTGCAGCAAATTTGATTGATGCACCACACTGTAATAAAAGGAGAAATCTGCCCTAACGTATCTGAAAGGCTTTGTGAATCAGATTCTCTTCTTTGCAAATGTTTGAAAAGTCGTAAATGTCAATCCATATCAGCTAGTACACCCAAGGGTGCAGATTTGCACCATTTCATCAAAGACAGGCACTGTGACCTTTGCAGACTGAACAAAAAATGTAAACTCTCTAATATGTCACTGTAAAATTGCCTTATAATTTGTGCAAAACATTCATATTTCATAATCATTTCTCCAAAACAAGGTAAGACTTGCCTTGAAGGCATGTCTTCGATGCCACCCAAGATGGCTGCCTGATATTGGAGCTCCTCACTACGCCAGGAGTGCCGACATTTTACCTGTAAAAGATACACAGTTGACAGATGGAATGCAGAACAAATCAAAACACCCCCAGTTAAGAGATAGATCTGGGTTAAGTCCATCATTCTTTTGCTCACCATGCTACCCCAGTTTAGACCTGACCGTATGCAAATCAGTCTTGACCCTGCGCCTCATGGGAACAGTCCAGCCCTAACTGCCAAGCCAGGTCCTCCCTGGACCGGAAACAAGAACCCTAGTAGCGCTTTCGGGGTTTCACCTCTCATCAGCAGGATAGCTTGAATCCAGTGGCACAGTGATCCTGGGACCTACGTCTGGGCACCACCGGCACATTTAGGGAGAGGAAGCAAAAGACACCCAGTTGATGGAAGGAATGCAGAACAAATCAAAACATTAACCCCCAGTCAAGAGATCAGGGTTAAATGCATCATTCCTTTGCTCACCATGCCAGCCCAGTTTATACTTGGCCATATGCAAATCAGTATTGACCCTGTGCCTCATGGGAACAGTCCAGCCCGAACTGCCAAGCCAGGTTTCACCCCCCTGGCTTGGCAGTTCAGGCCGGACTGTTCCCATAAGGAACATGGTCAAGACTGATTAGCATATGGCTGGGTCCAAACTGGGGTGGTGTGGTGAGCAGAAAAATGATTGATTAAACCAAGATCCTTGTGACTGGGTGTGACTGTTTGCATTGTCTAGCACTCCATCCATGAATTGTTTCTTTTGCAGCTATTTTACCTGTGGTGTCAGAGCGGCTGCAAGATTGGAATGGTTTTGCCTGCTCCGTGGAACTTTCTCTGATGGGAAGGCCAGCAGTCTTATTGTACTGGTCTTTTTCATCATATTCAGCTAGGTTATTCTTCTTGTTGCCTCACGGCCACCACCTTTATTTTTTGCCGGGATGTCGACATTTTGTCAGCGCTTCACTGGTTCTGAGGTACTATTGGTGCCTTACTTATTATTTGGCTTGTTAACAGGAATACAGTTATTTCATAACTGTTTGCCTCATCTTCTCCTTTTCTGTGGAGACATTGGGACACTTTTTATTTTATTTATCTAGTGGCGCTTTTTGGGGGAGCCATACTTGATTTTGGTACACAAAATTAATGCATTTACCTACAAGACACACAGATCATGTTCTGCGTCAGGTCCTTCTTCTACTGTGACCTCAATGGACTGTCCCATCACCACTCAGGATATGGCCCAATCCAGCTCTTCTCATTCTGCAATTTCACCTCTTATGTCTTCCAAGACGCAGACACCCACTGTTGCTACTAAACAGCTCAAGCCCTCCTTCTCCACCGATGTCCGTATCTCCTGTGTCTTTGGATACAGTTTTGGAGGAAATGTATGCTCTCCATCGATTTATTGAAGAAACCAATAGTCATCTTTAGATCATTGATGATAAATGTTCGTCCATGGAGTCCCAAATATATTTGGTGGAGCAACATTCCAGTGATATGGAAGATTTGACTACTATAATTGTTATCTTGAATAAGGACATTCTGTGTTGAAAGAAATCTGCATAAAATCTTGAGAACAGAAATAGGCGCAATCATCTTCATCGAATGGTCTTCCTGAGGGTATTGAGAGCGAAGATCTTGTCTCCTTCTTCACTTCTTTTTCCTGAACTTTCTGGATTTTCTTGCTGCTATCAACCTAAATATCCAACGTGCTCACAGATTGATGCTTCACTTGCTTTCTTGCTCTACTACAACCAGGCTGCGTGTTGTGATCATCTTATTTACAAAATGTACTGATCTTTTTCAGGTCCTTAATGCAGCCAAAATGAAAAAAAAAACAATTGTATGTTCTGGTGCAAAACTGTTCCTGTCTCAAGATGTCTCTACAGCTATGGCTAAGCGACAGAAGGATTTCCTCAAACTTCATCCTGCATTGTCTGCTTTGGGTGCCCAATATGTTTTGGTTAATCCGTGTACCTTCACAGTTCCTTTTCAGAATCGCAGTTCTAATTTTGATGATCCTTCAGACCAACGGCAAGTGATTCATACTCATTTGATGACTTTGTTGGAGACTGCTGGTCCTTCTTCATTAACTTGACTTTTATAAGTTTATCTATATCTCATATTGTATGATCTAATGTGTTTCTTATCCTTTATTGATTCCTTTGCAGGTTGTTTTATGCTACTTGTTTTTTCAATGGTTAGATTTTATGTCTCTCTTCTAAACCATTTGCAGATCCTCCAGAATCCTGGTGTACCCACTTTTTTCTCAATTGCTTTATGGCGTCCCATTGTGGTGCGTTCTCCCTCCTTGGCTGTGTCGCATTGTTTGTGTGCCACCCCTCCTTTTTTTTCTGGTTCCCTCTTAAGGTACACATTTCAGTCGTCAAGTTTGACATGTACTGTCTTTTCTTGTTGTATCTCTTGTTCTCTTTTCATTTCTTTTTTTTACTCTTCTTTTCTAACCCTTTCTCCATTTTTGCTGACTTTCTTGCATATTCCTTTTATTGTTCCTCTTTTTTCTTCTTTTATTTCCTTTCCTTATAATATTGTTGATCGTGTTTTTTTATGTACTCTTGCTGTTGTTCACATTCAGGGTTATATCTTTAAACGTAAAATGTTTTGTTAACCCTATGAAGTGGCAGAGAAAATTATCTCATTTGGCTTCCTAAAACTCATCTTAGCGAGGTGGAGACCTTAAAACGTAAGCATAGCTGGGTTGGTTTGGTCTTTGTTTCACCTACTACTACTAATAATAAACATGGGGTGATTATTTTATGTTGTAAAAAGTTGAAGTGTACAGTTCTTTATCAAGAAATATATTCAGACAGTGGATGGTTGTTGGTTAAGCTACTTATTAATGGTATTGTGTATGGACCAACCGAACCAGATTATTTGTTTTGGTCTTCTATTTCAAAAATTGTCTTCAGTATGAAATAAATTTTTTATTTTAGGGGATGATTGCAATCAGATTATCGACCCCTTTATAGATTGTCAGTCTCTTGGTCGCTTTATACCTCACAAAACTCATAAACAATTTTGTTCCACTATATCACAGACCCAGTTTCTGGAATGCCAATTTTATGCTGCATCATCCTGTTCCATATTGCAAGATCTTTTTCGAGCTAATTTTGATTTGAATAAACTAACTACTGACAATGCTGCATCTATATTATTGTGTAGTAATGCTCATTATAATGGGATCGCAACAAAGCTGGGGATCTTTTGGCTAATCATCTTAAACCTTGAATAGAATGTGTCTTTATTGATTCTCTTCAAACTTTGGATGGGTAACAGTTATTCAAAAATCAAGATATTTTGGAAGAATTTGTGAAGTTTTATAAATGTCTCCATACTCCGGGGTCCCCTATCACTATATCTCTTAATGATGTTTATTTTAAAGTTAATCCTTCTTCTACTCACAATACTCTCGATTTTGCATCCTTTAATACTGATTTATCACTTCCAGAATTATTTAAGGTTCCACATTCCCTCAAGGAAGGTAAAGTTCCCGGCTTTACAGTGGAGTTTTATTTGCACTCTTCTGATCTGTTACTTTCTAAATTACTGCAAATCTTTCAGTATTTTCATCTTACTGGCATGATGGGGGTACTTTTCACGAAACCATCATTTGCTTCATTCATAAAGATGGTTGTGATCCAATGCTGTGCAAGAATTATCGCCCTATTTGTCTTGTAAATGTTGATTATAAAATTTTCACCAAACTTCTTGCTCTGTGTCTTGAGCCTTAAATAACAGATTTAATTGGTAAGGAAGAATGTGTATTTGTTAGACGCAGGCTAACTTCAGATAATTGTCTCTTATTTTTTAATGTGCCACCTCTATAGATGCTGAAAAAGTGCTTGATATAGTTGATTGATCTTTTTTATGTAAAGTTATTGGTTGGCTTGGTTTTGGCCCTAATATCACATTTCTTATCTCGTTGCTTTATACTGCCCCCACAGCTTCTGTGTTAGTTGATGATCATACCTCCAAATACTTCCCCTTACATCTTGGAGTGCGTCAAGTGTTTCGTTTATGTCCTCTTTTATTTGTTTTAGTCCGTGAACCTATTTTGTCTCATATTTTTGACAATAACTCTATATCTGGTTTTCATTATGGTTATAACCGCTTGAATCTGTCGGCTTATACAAACAATATTCTCCCTTTTAGTTCTCATCCTTAAGTCTATCTCCCCTTTTTACTAAGGAGATTTCTGAATTCTCTTCTGTTTCAGGCTATAAAATTCATTTGGACAAAACGGAAGTCTTTCCCATTACTAACTTTTGTGTTTAATCTTTTGACTCTGCTGCATTTCATTGGAATGGCTCTAAACTAAAATGTTTAGGCATTTGATTTAATAATTCGACTTCCAACACAGTTGCCATTAAAATAAAAGAAGGTATTAATAGAGTTGAAAGTTTCTCTCTTCTTGGAAGCTTCTTTTCTTTTTTGGTGGGTCATTTGGACTCCATTAAAATGATGATCACTGTTTTATTATACATCTTGTCTATAATTACGGTTCACATTCCACTTATGTTTTTTTAAAAATAGATACACTTCTTTCCAAATTTCTCTGGAATAACAAAAAGCCTAGAATTACCTTATCGCATCTCAGGCAACATAAGTCTAATAGGGGGATTTTCCTGATTTCCGTGCCTACAATAAAGCTTGTTGTTTACGAAAGGCCTCCAAATGTCTTCTACCAAGCTCCTCCCCCTTCCCGACCCTTTGGCTTGATATTAAACTCTCTTCGCTTGCGCCTTTCTCTACAAAAGAAGTTCTCACTTTTTCTACAAATAACACTATCTCTTCATTGTCACTATTTAAACACACATGTTTTTTGTTGAAACCTCATTATAGTTCACAGATTCTCTCTTGAGAGTATTTTTTGCACTCTCCACTTTGGTATAATTGTCTCATCACTATTAATAATAGGTATCTATACTAGAAATCTTGGAGACATGGGCGGATTGTTTGGGCCCAAGGTTTATTTGATGGCGTGAATACGTGCTCATTTCTTCACTGTCAAGCTATGTTCAGATGTGCTTGTTCCTTTTGACAAACATTTTCAATGTGTATGGAAATAGTTTTACATTTTTTATACACTCCCTATGTGTGTTGAACCTGCTTCAACAGAAGACTCGCAATTCAGGCCACTTAATAGTAGTGAGTTTACTACCACACAATAAATATGATTGATTCTAAAGCCTACCTTATTCATAAATATCTTTTATCCCCGGGTCTTTCTAGAATTAAACCTAAGATAGAACTTAGTGGGGAAAAAGAGTTGGGATGTGTTTGGTCTATTTGTTTCTGGAAAAAAATTTGGTCTAGGTCATTAAAAGGTTATGGAACTGCCTCTCCCACACAATCTCTGTTCTTTTTATTTCACAGGTTGTATCATACACCTTCCTCTATTGGTAATTATCCTCATACAAATAAAAAAAAACGTGCTGGTTGTGTGAATATTTTCATGCTGATTTGTTTCATTTCTTTTTGTTTGCTCCCGTACTGCTTCTTTTTGGAAGAAGGTTTGGACCTATCTTTAAACCATTTTTAGTGTACACTGTTCCATGTCATACACTATACTTTTTCTAGGCTGTCTAACATATGTTGTGGGATTAAGTTACAATGAACATGGTATATTTAATATAATCAAGCAATTTACAAAAAAGAGGGCTAGACTCTCGAAACTGTGCCTACCAAAATGTAGGGTATAATCAAGGAAAGTGGTGCTCAGATCAGGGGAAGACAGCCTTTTGTGTCCCCATAAGCAGATACAATCCATACATTTATAAACAAAAAAGATCTGCACCCACTATCTATTATTTTTTTAAATATGGTCTGTTCTGATCAAACAAAATTATTGAATTGCAACACTGGATTCAAACGTTATTTAGTTAGTGAGGTTTTCTTCCAGATTTCCCAAGTTCATTAAAGTTTCTTCAAACATGACGCATGCTGAAAATTCTTTATTGATAGTGTACAAAAATATATTCACATCCACGTAGCCAACGCATTAAGGGGCTGATTACGATGTAGGGTGGATCGCCACCGCCTGCATGGCAGTGACGATTGGCCCTACATTTCCCTCCACCAGCCACCCATTTCCCCCCGCCATATTAGTAAGGTGGGGGACCCCGGTGGAAGACCGTCCGCCGGTTTTCAGCCAGTCGACTTGTCGACCGGGCGGAAAAAGATCACAATATGGTGGCGGTGTCTGTGAGACACCTCCATCTATATTATGATGAGTGCGGTAATGAGCCTTTCCATGGTTGCGTGGGGGTGGGGGGTGTGCATGGGGGTACCTATGGTACCCACCCTCATTGCTATGCACTACGTGGCAAGCACCACATGGTGCCTGCCATGTAGTGCATGGAAATTACGTGCATAGTCCATTTACACTGCAGGGTGGGTCTGCAGCCAGCAGATCCACCAGCAATGTTAAGGGCGTGTGGTGGGCGCATCCTAATTTACATGGCAGGACCATTGAGACTTCGGCGGTCGGTCCCTGGCTCCCCTACGGTGGCGGGCGGACTGTGTCTGACCGACATGGTAATGGACCCCTTGGTCTCTTTTTGCTAGACTGCTTCAGGGCTTTGTCTGGAAATCTGGAAGAAAACCTTGCTAACTAAATAATGTTTGAATCCAGTATTGCAATTCATTACTTTTGTTTAATCAGAACAGACCATATTTGGAAACATAATAGATAGTGGGTACGGATCTCTTTGGTATATAAATGGTTTATTTGATCTTATGTTGACTTTAGCTTTTCAACAAATTACACTTTGGGCCCGATTCCGATCTTGGTCGGAAGGACTCCGAATCAGATTTGGTTTTACCGAAACCGATCCGGTTGCTTTCCATACGAGATCAGAATCAGGCCGTTAATTGGAAATGTTTAACTAATATCTCAATTAAAGCTTGGTGGTAAAATTTTTGTCATTATCATAGACTTGATATTGCTTTTGCTCGTTCAAGTAACCCTCATAATAATAGAGACTTATATTGGTTGCTGTAAACCAATTATTTAACTGATGTTGCAAACCAACAGTTTCATTGTAAGCGTTCTGAAAATTTCAATCCACTGTAATGTTATTTCCTCCGCCCTTTTCTCAGTTTTTTTGCTATTGTATATATTTTTAGATTTTTATACTGTACACTCTCTTGGTCAACGGGTGTTTGATACTTGATCTTCAATAGTCAATTCTATATGATACTCTTTTTTCTTTTCTTTCCCCATCCCTTTTTTTTTCATTTCCCTGTTATCCCTTCCTTTTGTTATTAATACAATTGTAAAATAGCTTTATTTCCTTCAACATGTTTACTTTCATTAAGTATTTTGGCTTCACAATATTATTGACCTTTGTTCTTATGTAATTTTTATTCCAAATAAAGCTTTTTAAACCTAAGACTTAGGGCCTTATTGTATGCAGTCCCTCAAGATGCAACAGTTATGTGTGCCATTTTCTGTGACTCCGCCAGGGTACTGTGCTGTTACAAAATTGGTCCCTTCTGTTATATAGTGCACATATAGCGATGCAGCTTTCTTAAGGGTGCGTTCCCTCATTACCATAGCATGGCCCCATGAAAATGAGGGAAATACTTCTCGGCTCTACACCCACGCCATATTATCAACCTTGTCGCAGACTTAAAGAAGATATCAGAGAAGTTCGACATAAGGGTGACCTTTGCAAGGGGGAATTGAGAGTCCCAGACATCTCCTACAGATGGGTGTGGTCATTTACTTCCTGCCAGGGGATCTCCGTCCTCCCTTTGAAGTGCAAGTTGGCTACACCCTGAGCAGTGAAAGGTGGAGAGGCTACTTTAAACAGCCACTCCACCTTTTTACAAAATGCATTGCCTCCTGGGCAGCTGTGAGTGTGAGGCTGCCCTGATGGCAACATATTCTATTTGATAGGGCTTACTGTCCCTTTGTGTGCCCCACGCACCTAGCTAAAGGTGCGTCACTGCACAAACAGGGACAGTGTGCCCTGGGTGTAATACGGCCCTTGGTGAACAAACGCAGAATCAAGCCGCTTGCTATAAATATGAACATGCTACAGATATTTAAACATGACATTCCTGGTCTTCAGTGTGCAAAACATGTATTAACCTGCTAAAGTACTGCAATATACTACAATGCGATTCAGTGATAATAAAAAGAAATGCAAAATCTTTTTCTGCTGTGGAAGAACGTTTTTATGGCTGATATATGCTTTAGTAAATGCGACCGCTGAAAGTGTAAAACCAATTGCTAGAATGTTAATTTAATTATTTCTAAATTCGCTAATGGCCTTCTGGACATAAAATTCTGGCTAATGCATATACAGCATAGCTCATAAAAGCAAAACTGGCAGAGGTAAGAGCCCATTTATAAGTATTCCTAATCTTTCTCGGTTGTATTATGTCCATGTTACCATGCAAAGTAAGGTGCTGCTTACCCCAGGGGGCAAATGATATTCCCATTTGTCAGCGCCTCTAATTACCCTTAGCTGCATTTTCCAAACCCATCGTTTCCCTATAATTTCATAGAGGAATAATTTGAAGACTCTTTGTATAGAGGATGGCTACAACTCTAAGATGCATTGTGTGTGCTCTACAACTGTACACATCTTTAAAAAATGCATTTCAGTGTGGCATTCAATTTCACTTGGGAAAGTATTCAGTAACATAGCGTTCACTCTGGTTCCTAAATTGTGAATATGTATGCTGGTAGCATATTATTACCGAATTTATAAGCTGTAAACAACATACATTAATTGAAATGCATGGTGTGACAATTACTCAATGGATGAAAATAGAACAGGCCATTATCATGCCTACACTAATGCATGAAAAGTGTGATGAAGAATCAACTTTGCACAAATTAGAAAGAATTGTCCCAAGAGGTGTATTTTGGTAGCCCTCAGAGTTGCATGGTTGCTACATAGTAGTGTTCAAAGTCCAGGCATATTAGAGGTTTAAGTGAATCAGTCAAGTAGACATGAATGAGAAGTTATTGAGTGTGAGAGACAGAAAAAGGAGAGTTAAAGTTTGGCACTATGGGCCAGATTTATCAAAAGAAAATTTTCTGTGCTGTGTGACAGGAAAGACCACAAATGCACCTTATCTCCTAAGACACAACTCATTCCTCTTTTCTCCCTGTGCTGGCGTACGAAGTGCTGCCTAGTGCCAACGCATGCATCCCTTCACCACGGTGCAAGGGTGCTTGCATTACAAGCAGGCTTCCGTTTTTGAAAGAAGAAATACCTTGATGCACACAATCAATCCTTTGAGGCATTTTCCTCTTTCTATGTGAGTTGCCTAATGCTGCACGTGCGGAAAGAGGATATAATGAGGAAGAATAAAGATATTTCTCCTTGTAATGCTTCTGTTGGTAACACATACCATTTTGACACATTCCCAGGTTCACAAATCTGGGAATGTGCAAAATCCATTAGTGAATGCATGGGAATGCCCATTCTCCAACCATGGAACACCTTTTAAATGTGTTGCCTTCTGCCACCTTGAGGCAAAACGTTCTTGAGGGTGAGGATGTTGTGACACAACAACGTAAGGTAAAGTTTATTATGCATAGTTAATTAAAACCAGTGCAAAGCATATTACAAAAGGATCATAAAATATCATGGATTAAAACCGTGAAAAGTTAAGCATGTGATTAAATAAAAATACAGTGTGAATGTCAATGCACCTTTTTACAAGGGTTGGACAGTGAGTTCCCTTACTTCCTTCTGGCCGTCTGCTTGATAACCTGACACAACAAGAAAAGGCTTTCCTCAGATGGAGGCAGCAGTGCAATTGAAAAGTCATTCTGTTACTTTTAGGCTGGCCAAAACAGACCAGACCATGGTTTTGGCGATCTCTGTCGACAAAAAGTAATTTGTGCCAGTGCTGGGGAGTATGTTTCCTCAACCACACATCCAGTTTAGAGGTATGTTAATTTAGGACATAGTCTACTATGTCAGTGCATTTGGTTAAGTGTATTATTGAATGAAAAGTTATGCCGGTAAGCAAAGGAGCAAGAAGCATTATATATTCTCTCCTCGTAGCGTTTCTATTCTTATGAGGATTTCGTTAAAATGCATTGACAAAGACACCAGATGCATCATTACTGTCCATCAGATGACCTTTATCCGGGACCATTAGTTAAGCCATGGAGGAAATGGTGACTTTCAACAGGGTTATCTCTCAAGTGGAGACAGCACAGGTGTTTTCCTTCAGCCATAAAACGGTGGCTGGTAGAGATTGAGGAGGTCATTAACAGGTGGCATACCATCCTGCAAAGTCAGCATAGAATTGGGGTATATGGACATGAATTGCCGCTAACTAAAGGTAGTGTTAGTTAGCAGCAGATTTCGTTAAAATGCATTGACAAAGACACCAGATGCATCATTACTGTCCATCAGATGACCTTTATCCGGGACCATTAGTTAAGCCATGGAGGAAATGGTGACTTTCAACAGGGTTATCTCTCAGGTGGAGACAGCACAGGTGTTTTCCTTCAGCCATAAAACGGTGGCTGTTAGAGATTGAGGAGGTCATTAACAGGTGGCATACCATCCTGCAAAGTCAGCATAGAATTGGGGTATATGGACATGAATTGCCGCTAACTAAAGGTAGTGTTAGTTAGCAGCAATTTTCTAACCACTGCGTACTGCTGAAAACTATCACCATGGTACAGATGTATTTTCAAAACATCGCTACATGGCGATAGTGTTTCATCTCAGTGGGAATTATTGATGTTAAGATCAACATGGCAATAAAAACCTTGTCACTAATGTGAAAAAAGTGACAGCTGCCCAATCAGCGGCCAGAAAATGCACGTTAAACAGAGTAATGGCACTTTTTTCATGCTTCGCAGGAAAAATAAAGTACAAAAAGTCAGGGAAGCACAAAGAAAATACTAACCTGGAGGCAACATGGAGCATCCTTGAACCAGTATTGCAGGTGACAACAACCCTCCTAACCCCCCTAACTGACAGAAGGACCAGCCAGAGACCCAGGGGAAAGGGAAGAGGAAAACCAGGTTCAGCCTGCAGGAAAATGAGATCCTGATTGCGGAGGAGACAGAAAAACGACACCAACACTTTGTCACCTCCACGGTCTCATTGGGGACCAAAAATGCAAAATGGCAGTCCACCTTAGCCAAGGGGAATGCAGTAGCAGAGCTCAAGAGGACAGTGATCTACTGCAAGAAGTGCTGGCATGATGCAAAGCACAAGAAGAAGCAGAAACGTTCCAACAATCAGCAGGTAGCACTGCGCCACAAGTGGAGCTGGATGCCTTGGAGGAGCAGGTGTCTTCATTCATCTGCGAGGAGTCGGTGGTTGGAGTCCAGGGACAGGATAGTGCTGAGCAAGACCAGCTACATCAGCATCTGGGTAATTAACAACCAGGGACTGGGGGTTGTGGGGGTTTGGGACTAATTTTGCTTATGTCCAACTAAATATTCCTCAGGGCACACCCACACTGTGTGCAGATTTATTTCCAGATACAAAGGTACCTGTGGGTATATAC
Organism: Lissotriton helveticus; assembly: GCF_964261635.1. NCBI lineage: Eukaryota > Metazoa > Chordata > Amphibia > Caudata > Salamandridae > Lissotriton > Lissotriton helveticus. Next base: position 1,841,664,634 of record NC_136059.1, on the reverse strand, counting down.
ACATGTCACTTTACCTGTTGAATACATATAAAGACACATCATGGTGGTGTCACTAACTTGGAATTCAGCACATCAACATATTTAAATGTAACTTTCATGAGTCTACAAACTGTGGCCTACAAGAAGAAGCAAAGGAGCATATTGACTGGAGAGATGGCAGAGTATTGATTTAGCCTCCTTAGCTCAACACCACACTCAGCCAAATTGGAAACACAGGGCCGCATCTCATGGACAAGAATAAGATGCAGCACCATGAACCACCCTGCTCTGGGGCAAAAGTTAGCAGGACACCGCTGATTAGGTACACTTGCAGAATTGTGCAGGGCAGCTTGTGTTGTGGGGAAGATAGTGTGTGCAGGAAGATCCCCCTTCCTGCACATGTACAACCTCAACTCAGACACCCTTGCACAATAGTTTCACTAGGCATGAAAGGGGAGGGTAATGGGTGTTGTGTTGGGTGTCCCCCGCAACACCCATTGAAAAACACGCTGCCCTATATTCACAAGGGTGAAGTGAATAGGAGGATATTACAAAAGATAAGGCCAGAAAACACATGATCTCAAACATACACACATAAAAATCCTTAATTTCTCATTGTTTTTGCTGTTTCCGTGTGTACTGCATTATGCAGCACACATAGAAACAGTAAATTGTCAATCATTGTTAGTGTGTATGAAGGGGTCCCTCCCTGCACATAAACTATCTTCACCTGTACTCAGACACACTTGCACTTTCTTGCAGAGGTGCCTGTGTTTGTGCTCACTGACAAGTTAAGCACCAGTGCAGGCTGAAATGCAGGGATGCACCTCAAACATGTTACTGTGGTCCAGGCCTGTGTCACAGAAATGGATCCAATAAGGAGAAGGCCCACTCTGTCACTTTATTGTACCTATGCCCCTGTGATGTTGGTGGAGGGGATGAAGAAGAATATCCGATCATGGTGGAAGGTGAACAAGAGGGAGACATTTTCTCTGTTACACAAAGCAGCCCTGTCCCCAGCAGTGCAGTGGTACCGCCCACATCATCATAAGTACCATCACAATGGCACAAGAGTCAGGCTCAGACACCAAAGGTTTCCAGGCAAGAGAGTACTGCAACGAAAAAACATGCTTTGAGCCTAACATCTGGCTTTAAGAAGTCACCTGCATCAGTGGCACCAGAAAAGAAAAAAATCCAGGCTACCATGCTCAGCATGTTTAGGTCGGAGGGGCAGTATGAACGCAACCACCCAACGCCACGTTTGTACAATGCGAAGCTGGCTAAAATGTTGGCGCCGGACCTCCTCCCTTTTTCTTTTGTGGAAGGGGTGGGTTTTCTTGAATTTGTGGCAGCCATCTGCCCGAAATAGAAGGTTCCCAGCTGGTCCTATTTCACCAGAGTTGCTGTTCCATCACTACATCACGATGTGCTGGAATTGCTTGGACAAGCTTTGTAGCAGAGTGGTATTCACACTATCCACCTGACGACAGACATGTGGCCTTGTTTCCAAGCCACTGATTACATGTGCATCACTGCACACTGGATCTCTTTTGTGGGGGTTAGAGAAAGGATATCTGCAGCAGGTGTTGTTGACACTGCTGAGATTTTAAATGCTGCTCGGAAACTTGCAACTGTAGCCATGTTTGCCGTGGAGAAATCTCATACTGCTGCAAACATTTTGGAAGACTTTGACAGCAAGGTCTTTGAATGGCTGTAAGCAAGAGGGCTTACCATTGGTTTTGTTGCTACAGACAATGTCAGTAATATAGTTAAGGCCATGGCCGATGGTGACTATTTCAGTTTCCTGTGTTTGGCGCACTGCATTAACATTGTTGTTCAAGGCTTTCTGAAAAAAGAAGACTGAGTCAGCAACTTACTGATCACCTGCAGAAGAATCTGCACACATTACAGCAATTTTTTTAAAGCCCGGAAGCAGCTTAGGATCATTCAACGTGATAATACAATGCCAATTAAAGCACTCATCCAGGAGGCGCCAACATTTATTTGAAAGTTTTTATGTAGCACTAGCTAGACCCAGAGGTATCAGAGCGCTTTCCATGAGTATCAGCCCATGGTTGCGGGTTACATTGTTACAAGGATTACACAGTGTCAGAGCAAAGCTACATAGTTACATAATAGATCGAGAAAAACAATAAGGACATATTCGTGAGGGAAAAAGCAGGCAATGGGAGAGATTCAGGGGAGAGGAGGTATGAGCAGGGGTAGTAGACAAAGAATGAAGGAGGGAAAGAGGAGGGAGAGAGATAAAGCATGTAAGAGGAGGGGGCACAAACCGGTAGATGAGTAAAAGCTGCATCCAAAGTTCAGTAAGCTGCATCCCAGGGGAAGTGGTATCATGCGAGAGGCTCCCTTTATGCAGTGGACTTTCTCAGAGGAGTGTCTGAGACTCCAAGGCCTACCTACTAGATCCTTCCCCAACAAGGGGAGAGGGAGTGCTTTGGTATGGGGCGCCATACCATACCTCAACTGTGAGTGGCTCCCTTGGCACTGTGGACTCTCTCAGAGGGGTCACTGAGACTCCCGAATGTAAATATTGGATCTTTCTCCAACAAGGGGAGAAGGGGTGCTTAGTCAAAGGGCACAAGGGACAGGGGACTAGGCCACATAGTAACATGTTATGTTGCCTTGTGCCTAAGGCAAGCCCGTCTGCGCCCGTCCGCGCACGAACGGGCTCAGGGCCAGAACCTATGCCGGGGCCAGCTTCCAACAGGGTAAGCTACTCTCGCCGGGCCCTCCTAAGCCTCAGACCCACCAACAATACTAGGTGCCACTATGTTCATGACGTAGACGGACCCTTCATCAGCTGTGTACTCTGCCACCCAGTCCAGCTACATCTTACTGATCCACCCATCGCACTCCCTGGCCTTAAACTAGCCGCATTGAATTGTAGATCGCTCCCCATGCATGCTCTGCTCATCAATCACTTACTTGTTGACCACGACCTCGACATCCTATTCCTTACGGAAACGTGGCTCACTGCTCACTCGGATTCGGACGTGGTCTTAGCCCTACCCCCAGGCTTCCTCATCCAGTCCCAACCACGTTCCTCCGGCAGAGGAGGCGGACTAGCTATCCTCCACCGGGATCACCTCTCCTGCAGAATTAATGATGCCCACATCTCGGACTCTGAAAGCTGCCATTTTTCCATCCAGCTAGGACCGACAAGCTCGTTGTCAGGCCTCCTAGTATATCGCCCCCCCCGGCCATTTTGGCCCCTTTGCTAGTGCCCTCCTAGAAACAATATCTTCACTGGCCCATTCTACTTCCAACTTTACTATACTAGGAGACCTCAACATTCATTTTGACGACCCCCTAGATATAGGGGCCGTGGATTTGATTCTAGACCTGGCGGCCTACGGTCTCCAACTGACCAACTCTGGAGCCACCCATATCAAGGGCCACCTACTTGACCCAGTCTTTACCAATGTCCACTCCCTCCAAACCATAGTGCCCCTTCCCCTCCCTTGGACGGACCATTTTTTGGTCCCTCTCTTTTTAGCAGGAGTCTTCAGGAAGCCCCACAAACTCGCCACTTACACCAGGGACAGGGCATGGTCCAGACTCACCACAGAGGACTGGACCAGAGCCCTGAACTCTACGACCCCTACCCCTTCAGAGGACCCTGTCATAGCGGACAGAAACTTCAGGGAGTGGATTACCACCTCCCTTGATTCTATCCTCCCTATAAAAACTCGTGAGGATAAAAACGGAAAGATAGGATCAGCCCCCTGGTTCAGCCCGGAACTCAGAACTCTCCGTAAAGAATGCAAAAAAGCGGAACGACTCTGGAGAAAGGACTGGCTCCACTCCAGTAAGGACGCCTACCGTAGTTCGGTGAGAACCTATAAAGCCACCCTTAAACTCACCAAAGCCTCATACTACGATGCTAGAATAAAAAAGGCCACTAATTCGGCAAGAGAGTCTTATCTCATAGCCAAAGAGCTTCTGAAAATACCAGCTCCCCCTTCCTCCAACAGGTCCCCTTCAGGCAGAAGCGATGAACTGGCAACCTACTTCGACTCTAAAATCTCCGGTATCTTGGCCTCACTCCCTCCCCCCAGCCAGTCAAACCACAGCAACATTGATGTGTCCGTTACCCACACAGGAAACATCCCACATCCACAGCTGACCGCGTTTAGGACGGTATCTCTGGACGAAGTGGGAAAGACTCTGGCCAAGATGAAAAGCGGCTCCCCCGGTGACCCTGCCCCCATGAGATTCCTGAAAACAGTGGCCCCTGCTATCGTGCCCCCTATCACGGAGCTGATTAACATCTCGCTGTCCCAAGGCTCTGTCCCCCCGAGCTGGAAGGGTGCAGTAGTCAAAGCTCTTCTAAAAAAACCTCAACTGGACCCCTCCGATTTGGCAAACTACAGGCCGATCTCGCTCCTCCCGGGCATTAGCAAAATGGCCGAAAAGCTGGTCAATGTCCAACTGTCCCAGTTCCTTGAATCCAACAACCTTCTGCATCGGTCCCAGACGGGGTTTCGTCCTGGCCACGGCACGGACACCGCCCTCCTCGCAGTCATCGAGGAGGCAAGGTGCATCTTAGATTCAGGAGGGTCAGTGGCAGTGATCCTCCTGGACCTTAGTGCAGCCTTTGACACGGTGACCCACCGTGTTTTGATCCACCGGCTGGCCAGGGCAGGACTCGGGGGCACCGCGCTTGCCTGGATAGAATCTTTCCTATCAGGCCGCTCGTTCCAGGTCTGGGACGGCAATTCCCGCTCAGCCTCACTCCCTCTTTCTAGCGGAGTCCCCCAAGGGTCTTCACTAAGCCCCACTTTGTTTAACGCCTATATGGCCCCGTTGGAGGATGTAGTTGCCCCATTCGGGATCAAGATAGTGAGCTACGCGGACGACACGCAATTGGTCGTCTCACTCTCACATCTTGACCACCGCCCAGACAATCTGTTGAACTGCCTCCAGGAAATCCACCACTGGATGAGTGATTCATCACTTAAGCTCAACGGATCTAAAACCGAAGTCATGCTTATGGGCAAGAAATGGGCGACTATTCCTCCTTCGGTCTGGCCTGAAGTTTTTGGCGAGGTACCCACCCCGAAGAAGGAAATCAAGACTTTGGGAGTCTGGCTCGAACCTGAACTATCCATGAAGACGCAGGCAGCTAAAACTAACCCTGGGCGTAGTGAGCGTAGTGGGGCTTCGCGAAGCTACGCAAAGTGGGCGAGAAACTACGCCCACCTGCGCACTTCGCGTAGCCCCACTACGCACCACCCGCCTCCCTCCCGCCCTCAGTAAATACCCCCTTCAATGTTTAAATAAGTTTAAAACCACTTACCTGGTCCGCGCGCGTCCCGGGGCTCCCTCGTCTCTTTCAGTGCCCGCGTCTTGAACCCTAATGCGCATGCGTGGCCGCCCGCGCATGCGCATTTCTAGCGAGAAATGCGCATGCGCGGGCGGCCACGCATGCGCATTAGGGTTCAAGACGCGCACTGAAAAAGACGAGGGAGCCCCGGGACGCGCGCGGACCAGGTAAGTGGTTTTAAACTTATTTAAACATTGAAGGGGGTATTTACTGATGGCGGGAGGGAGGCGGGTGGCGGGCCAGCTACGCTCGTCCACGGAGCATGCGTAGTGCCGGCTACTACGCCCGCACCGCAAAATGCATAGCAGACGGCACTACGCATGCTCCGTGGACGGAGCGTAGCTGCCCGCCCACCCCTAGCTAAAACAGCAGGAACCTGCTTCGGACTCATGCGTTCCATCCGGAAGATCCTTCCGTTACTCCCTCCCCCATCGAGGAAACTCCTGGTCCAAGGCTTGATCCTTGCGCGTCTGGACTACAGTAACGCCGTCTATCTAGGAGCCCCCGAATCTACCCTGGCAAAACTTCAGCGCACTCAAAATGCGGCTGCTCAGCTACTAATGAGCCTTCCGAACAGAACCTCTGCCAGACCAGCGCTCAAGGCCCTACACTGGCTCCCAGTACGACAGAGGATAGCATTTAAGGCTATGTGTATCGCCCACAAACTCCTCAACGGCCTAGGCCCTTCGATCTTGAGAGACATGGTCACTCCTTACAAGGCACCCAGACTCCTGCGCTAGGACAATGAGCGCCTGGCCAACGTACCAAGATTCAGGAAGGTTCGCACTGGCGGTCGACGCTTCACAGTGAAAGCATCCTCAGGTTGGAACTCGCTCCCACGCTGCTTGTGGTTGGAACCCTGCCACCTTCTTTTCCGCAAAAAATTGAAAACTCTCCTGTTTCCCAAATAGGACCTCCTCTCCCCCCTTGGTCATCACAAGTCCTTACAGCGCGGGGATGCCTCCGGGTCACCAGGCGCTCTACAAATCGTTAAATAAATAATAATAAAATAAATAAGAGAAAAAAATGAAGATATAAACGTAAGGGGAAAAAAGCAGGCAAGGGAAGAGATTCAGGGGAGAGGGGATTGTAGCAGGGAAAGTAGACAAGGAAAGAGGAGGGGGAGGGTGAGAGACAAAGCATGAAAGAGGAGGGGGAGGGTGAAGGGGCACAAACCGGTAGACAAGAAAAAGCCACATCCAAGGTCCGGTAAGCAGTGATCCAGGGGAAGGGGTATCATTCTCACATCTCCGTTGCGTGAGGCTCCCAATACGCAGTTGACTCTCTCAGAGGGGTCTCTGGGACTCCAAGGCCTACCCACTGGAACCTTCCCCAACAAGGGGAGAGGGAGTGCTCTGACAATGGGTGCCATACCACACCTCAACTGTGAATGGCTCCCATGGCGCTGTGGACTCTCTCAGAAGGGTCACTGAGACTCCAGTGTATGGAAATTGGATCTTTCCCCAACAAGCGGAGAAGGAGTTCTAAGTCAAAGGGCATAAGGGACAGGGAGGAAAGTGAGACAGTGTAAGGGAGGGAAAAAGCAAGAAAGAGGACAAAAGGTGTTAAGGAGAGAAAGAATAAGAACCACACATATATGTTTGCAAAACAGTTTTTAAAGAGGATTAGCAGTGAGTTACTGCTTTTTACTAGGATTGTGTCCTTCAATTTCAGGTGTTTTACAACAGTTTCAAGCTTTATTGGAGTTTCCGTTGCTCAAAAGGGTATTATTTCTCGTATTTATACATTTCCCTCATATTCATTGCCTGATTTTTACTGCGAGAGAGTGTCACTCATAGTTGTTGAATGTCCCTCACAATTACACCTAAACCATGAAAATTTTGCATATAAGTAATCCGAAACCTTGGCAGCTATGACCTGGGGGGTTTATGCTAAAGCGTGGTGCTGTGGGCTTCAGTGGGGGGCACCTAATCTGCAGGTTCCCTGGTAGGCACCCTGATAACAGCCTAATGCTCAGCGGGTGTTGAGACACAGTTGCGTCGGTTTTATGGATAGCTCTCCGACCCTAGTGTGGTATCGCCGCTTGTACGTCTGTGGGCGCCATTTTGAAGGGGGATGGTGTTTGCCGGTTGAGAGTCTACTGTGTCGGTAGAGTCTAGTCTATGTGGCGTCCCTGGGGCTGCATTCTGGTCAGGTGAGGCACTGGGTCTTGCATGCCAAGTCTTTGCAGCAGGGTGCGAGGTGGCAGTTTGAGAGCTGGGAAGAGTCTTTCACCAGCAGTTATGGTCAAAGCCGGGCCACTATCTTAGGGTCAGGCGGGGCGCGTGTTATTAATCGTTTTGTATATTTTTCAGCCCTCTCTCGCCAGGTAGTCAACACTTGGGGGTCTGTCTCAATTGGAAGGGATCTCGGTGTTCTCCAGTCCCCTCTCTCATCTTTCACACACCTGGGAGGTCCCTCCTAGGCTCACGAGTCAGCGGAGTCCACTCCAGCAATCACTCAGGTGCAGCGTCACACTCCACAGGGGATCCTTGGTGTTCATGTTGCCGATAACCTCCTTCCCCAGCCATGGCCAGTGATATTTCGATGCTGCATCAACTCTGTGTTCACTTCACTGGACTTTGGGGATCTCCGTCTCCCGGGGGTACTGGGAGCCATTTTGATGAGCACCGTGGCTCGGCAGCAAGCCCCATTACTGGGCACGTGAGCGCGATGGCAGTGGTTTTAGTCGCTCAGTTCATACCCCGCATTGTCAGCGTGCCGTTGGTGTGCTTCCCTGCAGAGGACGTGTTGTTTAGCCACAGTTAGGAGTTCAGGAACAGTGCACGGACCGGAACCAAGACAAGCTCTTTTTTGTGACAGGAGCGGGGGTGCAGGGCACTACCTCGTCGTCATCCTGGTTTGGCTCCAACAGTAATTATTCCACTCCCTTAATGTATTACTGGGTTTTTCCTGCAGACTCTTCAAAGGTCGCCACTGTTGGAACTCCACTTACTATATACTTGAACGTCTGTTTGAGCAATACAGACCAATCAATGAATATGTCATGAAAAGAGGGGATGCTACTGTGAAAGGCATGATCCTGGAGAAGGACCAATTTGGCCTAGTTAAATGCCTGACAGAGATGCTACTTTCTTTCTAGGTCTTCCCACGTGAAGTTAGCAAGGAGGGCTGTACTATGAGCTAAGCTATCCCATTGGGGAAACGTCCATTACAATGCAGGCATTACATCACAATGCCTGTACAACGCGACTTTTACAATGCAGGTGCCATTACATCGCATATCATTACAACGCATGTGCCATTACAGTACATGCCATCACAATGCATGCAATTACAACACATTGTTAGGTAAGTAATGGGGTTGAGTAAGGTACGTTTTAATTTGTCATTATTTTTTATATTTTGGTATTGTAGGTAATTAATGGAGGTAAGTGAGGTAAGTTTTTATTTTTGACTATTTTTTATGTTTTGTTTTATTTTTGGGGGGAGTTTTGCAATATTTTATTTTTATTATTTTTTGGGAAAGAAAATTATTATATATTAAATAAATAAAAAATGGCATGGCAAACATCTCCAGGTTTTGAATAAAATTGTTGTGAATTGATTAATATTTGGTTTCCAATTTTGTATTATTTTATAAAAAAAGATATGTATCATTACAATTAATTAAAAAGGATAGGTTTTGGGGTGGGTAGAGTATTAACAAACAGATGTTATTTTTTATAAAAAATAATATATATAATATATTTATTTAAAATATATCAAATGTGCTTTGCATTTATTCCCTGGGATGGGATGTATGGGAAACGGAGGTTTTGGGTGGGGGATTGTATTAACACTCAGCTATTAATTTTAGTACTTGAGAATTAAATGATATTTAGTTATTATGATAGAAAGTATTAATATGTTTTTTGTAATTAATTAAAAAGGCTTAGGCATCTATCCTCTGGGATGGGATGCATGGAAAACAGGGGTTTTGGGTGGGGGTGTATTAATACTCAGGTTATAATTTTAATACTTGATAATTAATTGATATTTATTTATAGTGATAGAAAATGTTAATAATACTATTTTTGTAAATAAAAAAATTATTTAGGCACCTATCCTCTTTGACGAAGTACATGGGAAACAGGGGGGTTGGGTGGGGGAGTGTATTAATACTCAGTTATATATATATATCCTGTCACATTTGGACCCTTGTCCAGTGCAGTCTGGGATTATTTCCCATTTGCCAACTTTGGCTTCACTAGTACTGCACCATGTAGAGCCTGTTTTCATTGTATTTAATTTAATTTTACTCTGAGTTGGCCCGCATGTCATTTTCAACATAACTTTATTTAGCCGCTCCTTAAGACATTCACGCGGGATGCGTACCATTTTGGTGTTATAGTGTCTCTTCTCCCCCTGATTGGGTTATCTTGTATCTTGTTGTCGGGTGTACCTTTCTCGAAATACATGCAGCTGCTTACTCATTACATGTGTTTATGAATATTAGCTGTATATTGAGGCAACTGTTCTCAGGTGAACACGTGATGGTTTATTTGTATCTATTAATTATTAATACATAGTGATTATTATAATTAATATCTGTTACGCACATGATTACTTAAAAGCGGTTTAGTAGGGTGCATTTACGAAACATGTACGCTGTAACCTTTTGATCATTTACGAGAAGATGAGTCTCATTTCTATGTTCATGCTTCCATGCCATATTTATGTGGTGATTGGTGGGTGATACTTTCACGTGATCAAGCCATTCTTTTTGCGTTGTGAATTAAACAACACAGACATTTATTGAGTGGCTGTTTTCCTTTTTCCTGAGAGCGCGCTCATTCAAGTAAATGTGGGACATGTATATTTATATATATATAATCATTTTTGCTTGAATAATTAAAATCATTATTGCAAACACATCTTACAACTCCAAGAAAAACACAATTACATTACAAGCAAAACATCTTCTCATCACTTAATAATAAAAAAACTGTCCCATAAAGACAATTTGAAAACTTATCAATAAACCCAAATCTAACCACCTTACATCCTTAACTACAGGATATTATTTCCCATTTACATTTCCATATACATGATGGAAAAACACTACACATGTTATATTTCAAAGTAATAATGGTAAAGTGCAGAAGTGACTGAAGTTTCTATTATACATTTCTCCATTGGAGATTTGCCTTATTGGATTAAACATTTTTCAACATTATTCAAACTTTAAAAATGTTACCACTTGACATAATAAAGAAACCGATTCACCAGAAAATAACATGATTAAGGCTTGTCGAGTAGAACGCATGCCACTCATCAAAAAGTAAGGTCTCAATAGTAAACTTCTAAGATTAATCAGCTTGGGGCATACACATACTATATGTACTAGAGTTTCCTGTGGACATACACAAAATCTACAGTTAGAATCCGGCCACTGCGTGATCAAGATTGAGTGCCCACATTTGTTGGGTTTATTCCCATATATAACTTTAAAAATGTTGTTTTAAACTTCGCAGAACAGAAAACATTCAGATATGGCTGAACAAGCAGGGATCGGTATGAATTAATCACGTACCATGAATAATTTTTATCAGCTAATGGATTTTTATCAGATTTAAAGGATTCAGCTTTGATATGCTTTTCAAAATTAACTTATTATTGGGCATTTTCAAATCTTGCAGTGCACTTTGCAGGCTGATATCTTGTAGGGAAATTAAAATATAAGATCTCCATTTAGCCGCATAGACAGACTTATGTATTTATTGCCAACAAATATTCCCTAAAGATGCAGGGGCTGACATTTACAATGCGACCATACATTAAAAAAAATCTCCCTTTGATACCAGACTCTGTCTCTGGAGACCAAATTCCAATCTTATTGCTGCTTGACACACTGACCTGACAATCCCAAAAGTTGCTTTGAAGACCTTGACAATCAATAGGTCAAGCACCTTCACACCTTTCCCTCTAGTAATGGGGGAACCATAAATGAGGGTTCGTTGTAACTTGGCTTTGAGAATAAGCTCATATGGTTGACAGTTCAGTGATTTTTTAAAAACATTTATAAGCATGGATCAAGATCACCCCTAAGTATCTATACGTTTTAATAATATCAATTGTACCTGCTCTGGCCTTCCAGGGATTACACTTCTGTTTAACTACATCAATTTTCATCACTTTGTTTGTTTTACCATTCGGTTCAAGGCCATTCTGTTGTGTATAGTCTTCAAGGCAGTAATAAGTCTTTGTAAGGCAATAGGAGTATGACTCAGAAGAATTGTGTCTTTGGCATACTGGAGGTAACTAATTTGCACCTCCCATCCTAGGAACATGCCCATTAACAACAGCCAAATGTTGGGAAAGATCTGATAAGAATAAATTAAATATGCACAACCCTGCTTTAGACCTTTATATGTTCTAATCTTCCTTGATAAGGAATTGCCCTCCCCCAGCTTAACTTAAACCCAAGTGTCGGTATATAGAAGAATAATACTCAGGTATAGATTTTAACACTTGATAATTAATTGATATTTATTTTCAGTAATAGAATATTTTGAAATAAATGTTGTTCTAAATTATTAAACTAGGCTGTGGCACTTATCCTCTGGGACTGGATGCATGGAAAAAAGGGGCTTTGGATGGGGGAGTGTATTAATACTCAGGTATTAGTTTAGATACTTGAGAATGAATTGCTATTTAGATTTACTGATAGATCATTATTAAAATATTTTTCTCTAAAATTATTGAAAAAGAATTTTGTACCTATCCTCTGGGACGGGATGCATGGGAAACCACATTTCGGATGGGGCAGTGTATTAATATTCAGGTATACTTTCAATACTTGAGCATTATTTAATACTTAAGATATAAGTTGATTGATTGTAAAATTGTTAAATTAGTTTTCATTATTGAAAACGTAGAGTATTTTTGGGTAGGGGGAGATTTGTTATCAAGGTATAATTATATCCTATAATTAATACATTATTATACATTTTTTCATATAATTTATAAAACTAATAATCTTTAAAAAGTATATTAATATATTTAAAAAATGAAAAAAGCATATATGTACAACATGAGTTTGCATAAATAGACATAAAATTTTTTAAAACATAAATGTCAACAATAAAATATGTATTAGGTAACAAAACAATCAATTGACACATTAATAGTATTGTAGGTAATTTTATTACATTTAAGAATATATATAATGCTGTTAAAAAAATACTTTATTAGTTGTACTATTTTTTTAAAAATAAACATGGATCTCTAAATGTATTGTAACATGCAATTTTTATTTTCGTTGTAGGTTTTCCCGTGGTTTCCCATTGAAGTGAATGAGAGAAATGGTCCTTCTTTCATTTCTACGGAAAAGAGATGACTTTGCCTCTTGTACGTAAGTTTCATCATTGCGAGGATCGTCGCGGTACAGATCAGAAGCAAGGAAGAGCTGAGTCCAGGTAGGGCAAATTTAAATTATTCAAAATAGATTAAGGGTGGTATAGTTTATTGTAAGGAGAGAGGAGGGAGGTAGTAAGAACTAGGGAAGTTGTATTTAGATATTTTTGTATGTTTTAACTTAAAAATGTTTTTCTAAACAGGCAGCAGTTGTAGACCCACGTTGGGTTCATTGCTTTCATAACACATTTTGTTTAATTGAATTATTTTAAAAGAATGATAACTTTTTCTACTAAACAATAGTGTTATGAAACAATATATATATACCTTTTTTTGATGCAACAGGTTTTTAGAAATTTAGGGGGTCATTTGTCCGCCCACCATCCTTTTGTGGATTGAGACCGCCCGCCATTGGTGCGGGAATCCCGTTGCAGACATTAGGATGCGCCTGCCACACTGGGGAGCGCATCCTGCATTCCTAACAATGCGGTGGGCGGTGCTCTCAGCATGTCGTGCACTTCCATGCACAACATGGCAGGCACCACGCGGTGCTTGCCATGTTGTGCATGGAACTGACCCCCCATGTGCACCCCCAACCCCCCAGAATCATCCCTGGGGGCCCGTTACAGGCCCCCAATGGCAAAAAACACGCTGCCGCCACGGAAAGGCACACATCTGCATTCATGCTAATGTGGATGGTAGTGCCTCCCAGACACCGCCGCCATGTTAGCTGCTTTTCTGCCTGGTCGACTCTGCCATGGTAATGTGGCGGGGGTAAATGCAGAGCGGGCGGTGTTTTTTAGCGGGTGGATCGCCCCCGTCATACGGGTGGTGGCGATCCGCCCCCACTAACCTAATGACCCCCTAAGTTTTTGCGTTGTCATGGTTTTCTGGATAGGATGAATGAACATGAACAACGACTTCATGGAGTACAGAAATACTTTTTGGGACATTTTTAAAACATGGATGTATGGTTTTGGGGAATTATGCTGTATTTTGTTCGAGAGAGGATTTCAACAATGGATTTTTTTGTAGTGATTTTTCAAAAAGTTTTTACTTTTGTGAGGTTCGAGTGAGAGAGGATTGCAACAAATATTCTATTTTGGGATTTATTTTTTGAGAAGTACAGTTTTCAGCACAATATTTGCTGTAAAAAATGGTTTTGCCAAACTGTGTTCATTGTGGTTAGTTTAACTTGACTTACATCACGGATTATGGATTATTTCCTATGAATTAAAGGACTGCTCATGACTCTTGGTGAAATGTAGGATTGTACGCATGTCAAAGAGTTGAAAAAAAGAAGACAACAAGGTAAGAAATCCAACTTTTAATTTATAATTTAATTTCTTTTAGTTAAATGCCAATTGAATTAGGGAAATTGTCCAAACAGGCAATTAAGGTGGTTTAGGAGTTAGTGTAGATTAGAAATGTAGGATGGGTGCAGTATTGTCTGGGTAGTCTGAAGCCAGCATCAACGAAAATTGTTGAATTGCACCCAATAGTGGCTCGGGCATTTCTTTTATTCTTTTAGAAATTTGTGGGTTGACTCTACTAGTTAATTACTGCACAATTCTCATTTCTTGCAATCTTTGCTCCTTCTTCAAAATTTCCCAAAATTGATAGAAGATAGGATGTGTTTACCTATAGAGTTGTGCCATCTCTCTATGACATTATTTGTTTTTGTTCCTCCCTCTAAGCTGGTCGAGTAGCAGTTCCACCACTTTACATGGAAACGTTGCTTCTTCCTGTGGCTTGACCTGCTTAGATGGCCAATGCCTGTGTCTTCAAAGTAAATCAGAAGGGGTGCCAATTTGTCCTCGTTTGCAGTAAAATAGTCAGATTCAGTAATACATGTGTAGTATTCATCTACACTGTCAGGATGAACAAAGCAAGGTGCTGTTAGTTTCTACAATTCAAATAACAGTTTACTGTCTGATTTATAATCCTGAACTAAGGATTTTTTTTTCACCAATAAGCCTGTGAAAAATAAAAGAATTTGGGTGTCCATTTACATTTTTGGCAATTGTGTTAATCATAGGTAATTCAAAGTCAATTAACACTGTTCTAGGACTTTTGTTCATGGTTTTAGCTTGTATCACTGACAAAACTTCAATGTATATTCATGTTTGTTTATCATCTAGTGTATATTTGGGTGAATGGATCGCGTGTGGAATTAAATGTCCCATCCTTCTTCCATATATCACTACTCTCTAATTTAACAAGATTATGCGGTGTGCTAAAGATTAGAATTCTTTTGAGTGGGTTTTTGTTGTCATGCAAAAGAAAGGGTTAAGTAATTGTTACAGTAAGTTGAGGAGGAATGTTAATATCAGAGAAAGTTTTGGGTGTTACCTGTCTGTTTTTTACTCTGAATAATTCTACGTAGGTTGCAAATTGTAGGCATACAACTTGCTACATGTATTGGAATGTTTTGTGATACACCCCTCAAAACTAAGCCACAGGGTTCAATGGAGGTCGATGCCAGGCCTTTCATTTCATTTATATTTTCTTTTACCTTTATCTCCATTGCAGAGGCAGAGTGGTTATTCTCGGTGGTCTTTTCAACAGTGTCACCAAGAGTAACTGCCCTGCCTGTGCAATGGGATGAGTAATAATACACACAACTCCAATGACACCTGAGCTCAGTTAATCTCACCTTATAAATACACGTAACTACTGTAACTTAAAAGTCTATTTCCCCTGCTTTGTTGCAAATAGTTGGCTTGTTTTCTTGCTGCCATTCTCTGTAGAAAAAAATAGAAGAGGAAAAAAATGTTGTATTGATTTTGGGTGGGGTTGCTTTTAAAAATGTTTTGCCTGTGAAAAGTTAGAGTACACTAATTATTTTACAGATTGTTTAACATATTTTTACCAGATTTTAATTGTATAGGCCCGATAATGTTGGTTTGGAATTGTTTGCTGCTTTGATACCTTTGATAGACAAAAAGTTGAATTTTGGATAGACTTGACAGATTAAAAAAGGTTACCTTTTTTAGGTTTTTCTGTTGTGTGGTTGGAAAGTTCTTGTGCAGATGCTGTTTTTTTCTCGAATGTATCTATTAATTGTTGTTTGGTTCTGAAAAAAGTGAAGAAATGTTAAATGTTTTTGCTTGGGAAATATGATGGGGCCCATTAGGATAACGGGCGGATCACCACTACCCGTATGGCAGTGGAGATCCGCCTGCCAAAAACCTCCGCCCGCTTCTATTTCCCCCGCCACATTACCATGGCGGGGGGGACCCCGGTGGATGGGAAGACCGTCTGCCAGTTTTCTGCCGGTAGGCAATCCACCCGATTGCCTACCGGGTGGAAAAGCAGTTCATATGGTGGCAGTGTCTGGTAGACACCGCCATCCATATTTTTATGCAGGCGGGGACATGCCTTTCTGTGGCGGCAACGCCGCCATGCAAAAGCAGGCGGTTCTTGACCATGGGGGCTCGTAGCGTGCAGGCACTGCGTGGTGCATGCCATGTTTGGCATGGAAGTGCACAACATGCACTTACTGGCATTGTGGCGGGCGGTGCTGAGTGCACCGCCCGCCACAATGACAGGAATGCAGGATGCACCTGCCACTGTGGCGGGTGCATCCTAATGTCTCCCACGGGACCCCCGCCCTTATAACGAGCAGTCCCATTTCCCAATAGGATGTCCGCCCGCCATCCTAATGAGCCCCTTAGTCTTGCAAATAGCCTGTAATGAAATAGATTAGTGCTTATGTACTTGCTTTTATTTGTGAGGCTCATTTTATCCAATGATACATTTTAAAAATAATGCTGCTTTACTTGAAGCCTGTAAAAAAGAAATTGTGTTTTTGGATCATTTGTACCTTGTATAATTTGGCTTCTTCAGTGTTGAAGGGCTTGTTTGGATTATTGTGGTTGTGAATGTGTTCCTCTACTCTTGTTGGTTTATATGATTTTATCTGTTGAGAATTGTAAAGAAAAAAAACTGTTTGATTGCATGCTTGACAAAGAACAGTAATGAAAATGTGAAATTTCCAGTTTTCGTTTTTAATATTTAATTTATGAACAATCAATTTGCCACCGTGTCTATCCAGCACTTTCCCTGAAGCAGGCATCTGTTGGAGTAGGAATAGTACATTTGCCCTAACACCAGCCAGCATTTTCCCTGAAGCATGCGTCTATGGGACTATGAATAGTAAATTTGCCCCCACCACCATCCAACACTTTCCCTGAGGCCAGCACCTGTCGGAGTAGGAATAGTAGATTTGCCAACACCACCATCCAACACTTTCCCTGAGGCAAGCACCTGTTGGAGTAGGAATAGTAAATATGCCCCACCACCATCCAACAGTTTCCTGGAGGCCAGCACCTATCGGAGTAGGAATGGTAAATTTGCCTCACCACCATCCAGCACTTTCCCTGAGGCAAGCACCTGTCGGAGTGGGAATAGTAAATTTGCCCCCACTGCTATCCAGCACTTTCCCTGAGGTAAGCAAATGTCAGAGTAGGAATAGTAAATTTCAACCCACAACTATCCAGTACTTTCCCTGAGGTAAGCATAGGTCGGAGTAGGAATAGTAAATTTGCCCCCATCACCATCCAGTACTTTATATGAGCATATTTCTTGAGGCGAATAGAAGGTGAAAGAATACTATTTTTAAAATGTATCAATCATCAGTGCCTGCTAATATATTATTTCTTATATTAATAAAGATTTTTTCCAGATAATTTTTTACTGTTTACTTACATTTGATTCTGTAAAGGTTTGTTTGTTCTTGGTAGGTATTTGGTGTTGCTGCATGTCCAATATCTGTTAATATCAAAAGGAAAATTGTAATATTCTTTTTTTTTGTTTATGTCTTTTTTTACTTCGAAAAACTCAGTTACATCTGGAGCTACTTTTCATATTCAGTAAATACTATAAATAAGTTACAAATATATTATAAGTAATTGAGAATAAGGTGCACATATTTGGAAACTGTTTATTTTTAAACATACACTTACTTGGGTCTGTAGATGGCAGTGTTCAACTGATAAATTGGCAAAATTCTTATGCTACTCCTGCTGTGTGTGGTCACTATGGAAGTCAGTTTACCACTGAGCACAAAATGGTGGACGGCTTCCTTTATGCGTTTTTGGGAGGTAAACACGTACTTATAAGAAAATATGTTTTAGGAACAGGTTTTTAACGTGATTCATACATTGACTGAATATATATGTATATTTTCTTGTTTAAAAATGTTCGATTGGATGTTTCTTCACGGAATGTCAGCCATTTTGAGTAGACGCTGGGTCTGGGTCTGTAAGAAAAATTGTTGAAGGACTGTTATTTTATGTGCTTACAATTGATTGTGTGTATAATCTATTTTTGCCTTTTTTTTAAATGCTGAAATAATATCTGTAATTTTTGTATATTTCTCAAACATATTTGTCAGTGATGTCATTTGAGATGTCATCAGTGATGTCATCAGTGATGTCACTGACCATGTCATGAATGATGTAATATGTGACATCATCAGCAGTGGATTGCGGGTGCGTGATATATAGTTAGTACAACTAACTATATATGGAATTTCAATGGTTTTGTGTGAGTAAAATAAGGTTTTTTAAATGCTATTCCCTAACTATATATGGTCTATAACCTATGGTTTTTTCAGTGAATTTTTAAGGTTTTGTAAATGCTAATTCCTAACTATATATGGTCTATAACCTATGGTTTTTTCAGTGAATTTCATTGGTTTTTTAATAGCTAATATCAAAACCTTTACAATGTATTATTCTTTAAAAAGAAAAATATTTTTTACATGTTTTTAATACAATTTTTTAAAAAAATTTTTTTTTGTTTCGCTCCCAGTACGCGTACCGGTTAGCTTCCCGTTAGCTCAATCCGGAGGCGCGATCCGGTACGCGAACCGGTAAACGTTCCTTTTGCGCACCTCTCGCGTTACAAAACAACATCGTGACGCGTCGCGTCAGCATGACGTTTCGCGTTCTCGCGTAATACGTCATATGACGTGCTACGTTCGCGTACCCGGAAGCGCAGCGGTACGCGAACCGGAAGCGATCCGCGGCGCGGCGCCGACCGCGTAACGTAAACACAGCAGGTCATGTGACTCGGTAATAACACTTTTCATTGGTTCATTTCACTTTTGGTTTCCTAATGATGTAATACTAGGTCATGTGATCTAAAATGAACACTTTTCATTGGTTTAGAACTTTTGTTTTTCCCAAATGATGAAAAACCCTCCTTCTTTCCTCACTCTGACTTTCATCTTGGTGAGAGAAAGACCCTTTATTGAGACTTTGAGATGGCTTCATTAGTAGCTTCAGCTGGTGCTAACCCACCACCTCCACCAAATCCAAGAAAGAGAGGACCACCTGCAGAAGTAATTTTGCAAGAAGAGGAAGAACAGGAAGAGGAGGAAGAGGAGGAAGAGCCAAGGTTTTTGCCAGAGGAGCCCAGGAGGTACAATCGAAAGGAGAATTACATCTGGCAATTCTACAGAATTCCTGAGGGGCAAAAAAAAGTGAATGCACGCTACGTGTTTTGCCGTATATGCGGTGATAGATTGTCAAGGGGCACTGATAAAAAATACAGTTATGGCAATCATACTATGCATCGGCATATGAGTAGGTGGCACCCAAATAATTATAGTGCTGCCCAGCTACGTGACGAACAAAAAAATCCCCTCCCAATGGCAAGAAGATCGGTGGTTCCAGAGGTGTCGGGACCAGAGGCGAGGGAGATGATTGCAAACATCCAAATGTTGTTTGGGCACGTAAAGCAAGTGTGCGTGGAATGTGGCGATTTCATCTGCTACAGAGAAAGTAGCATCACTTTGATTTTGCGAGCAATTCAAAATCATGTTAATGTTTGTACGAAACGTCCCAAAAAATAAATTCTTTTTTTTTTTTTTGCTCCTGTTGAGCCCTTTATAATGGATCGTTTTTGTTTCCCCCCCCCCAAAAAAACCAATTTTTTTTTAAAAACGTTCAGAAAATACAAAAAAAGTAAAAAAATGTTCAAAAAATACAAAAAAAATTATAAAACAACAAAAACATAAAAAAAAAAGTTCTTTTCAGAACTACCTCCCCATTATAAAAAAATTGGTAGAATATTTGGCACTCTGCCAACCTCTATTTCTCTTAGTTCGCTCCCCGGGGCGCTACCCGGTACGCGTACCGGCAGCTAACCAAAAAAAATATTTTTTTTAAAAAAGAACAGTAAGTATAAGGTAAGCAAACAGACAGTTATGTGAAAAGAAAGACAGCGTTAGGGAGTAAACAAGAGATACTGTTACCTACAATCCACTGCTTATGATGTCACATATTACATCATTCATGACATGGTCAGTAACATCAACAGCAGTGGATTGTAGGTAACAGTATCCTTAGTTTACTCCCTATAGCTGTCTTTCTTTTGACATAACTGTCTGTTTCCTTCCCTTATAGTTACTGTTCTTTTTTAAAAAAAATTTTTTTGATCAGTCATAAACAGTGACATTAATAGAAACAGAGAGAGTGAACAAGAGTGAAGAACTATGGTCCTCCTCAGCCACCCTCAGAAAACCAAGGGGGTCAAGATACATCTACCGTGCCCCCTTCTACCCATTCTGAACATTATTTGCCCTCCATCTTGTATCTTGATTCGACCGAAACACAAAATGGTGGACTCCCATAACGCTGCTGGTTTGCGAACCGGGCAACTTCCCGGGAAGCGGTCCAAAAAAAAAAGTTGGGAAAGTAATTCACAGACACTAAGAGTAATAGAGATGGAGTGAGTGAACAAGACTGAGGAACTATGAGAACAGAGGGACTGAGAAAAAGAGTGGAAGGAGTTGAGTAAGTAGGTAATAGAGAAAGGAATGAGGAAAGTAGCAAAGGCAGGAAACTGAGGATTAAAGAAGTGAAGCAGTGGATCTAATAGTAGGTGAATGTGATAGAAATGTAACGAAAAGAGTACAACTATTTACCTTGTAATTGCCGTTAAATTAATCACATTTTATTTTTATACTTTCAATCTGTGAAAGAGAGAACCAACATTTGAAAAATATTAAAACATGTATTTAAAAATTACAAAAGACAAGGGAAAATATTGAAGGACAAATAGTTTTTCAACAACTTTGACACTGACAGAAGCTTCTGCTTCTCCAGGTCCTCTACGCAATCCTAAAGATATACATTTTAAACTAACAGTATCTTGATGCAGATGAAGTGAGGCCTATCTTAAAACATGGTGCATCTTTTGCATTGCTCTTGTTTCAGAAAAGTGTCGCTTCAGGATGCCAATAACATGTCTCCTATCCAGAGATTTGTTTGAGGTGAGGCCTACTCAGAGTTCAAGATGAGATATACACTTGTTGAAGTGTACAGAGGAGATAATATCTGTGAAAGTCTACCAATGAAGTGAGTCATGTCCACTGCACTCTTCAACAAAGTAGAAACCTCCTATGTTTCCCTGGACAGACCTAAACTTGATCTGCACAATGTGATTCGTAATGATAGGAAACACAGGTGATGTAATTGAAATATGTGCAATTTATTTTGCTCATTTCACAATCACATCACTTGTGTTTCCTTTGCTTAGGTATCTCATTGTGCAGATGTAGTCCAGCATATGAAAGAATACGTAGAAGTGCAGCACTGCATGCAATAAATTTAACACTTACAGAAAACTCACCTTCTCCATGCCTCCTACACAGTTCTACATATACATCATAAATGCAAACAGTACAGAATTAATTATACATGTTAAATGGTTTATTTTTGCTGTTCTCAGAATGTATCAAAATTCACTAAAAACAGTGACTTGAAGGTATTCATCATGTAACAGCGGGGAAAAAAAAACACAATCAAAATGATTGTGTTTAAAAAACCCATACAACATCAGAAATTAAAATTCAGAACTCCTTAAAGTTAACTTACTTTCCATGACGTCCAAGGATGTCCTATGAACAGCTTACACTCTTTTGTGCTGTTATTACTTTCAGCCCGCCACTTTCTGAAAGAAAACCTCCATCGTTTTTAAAAACACGTTACATGCAATAAATGACTTCTTGCTCTGTACCACTATTTTCCACAAGGCCAAATCTAGTCAGAGATATTTATAACTCTTGGATTTCTTGTAAGCCAATCCCATCATTTGGCATTTCCGCAACTTTCACAATTAAAATGTTGAAGATCATTTTCACAATCCTGGAATAGTAATATCTTCCCCTTCTTGCTCAGTCATGTTCTACATTTCCTATGACACTGATACTGCTTAATATGAAGCAGACTTACACTACCTCTATGAGTAGTACAATTATTTAATTCTCTACATCACTTTTAATCACAAAGCAATGTAAAACAGTAGACAGCATTGCAGACTTACATTCCCTCTACTCCATGTTTTGATTGGCTGCTTCAATTAGCTTATGAAAAGAAACAGTTTTTCTGAACTCATTCAAAGTGCACATATATCTCCATGATGTCCAATCCTATGATTAGAAGTTATGTCTCTGAACTACACTTATCCTCAAGGCCAAATTGTGTAGGAGCCATTAGAACTTCTTGAAATTCCACAGAGCACATCCTGAGATTATTTCCCTAAAATTTTGGTTTTAAAAACACCAGGTAAGAGTTTTTAAGGTCATACGGCAATTTTTTTTTGAAAATTAAAACAGAATCATTGCAGAATGACCAGCCATTTCTAGACTTTAAATAAGCTGTGTAATGTCCTGATGATATTGAAGGGCCGTCATGATATATAATTGCTGTAGTTACAAAAGTCCTTCCTGATATTGACAACTGCGAAGCTACAACATTTTTTATTAAAGTTGTCAATTTTGTTCCATCAGGCCTACATCGTTGGAACATTAAAATGACGTACTGGCCATATGTTCGTATAAATAAAGTGGACATCATTTCAGATTTACATTGGCTACACTCCATGTTGTGATTAGCAGCTTTTACTAGCTTATTAAAGGACACTGATTTACTGTCTGGCAAAGTTAAATATATAAATCTTTCTGAGTCTACACTAGTAGTACATGATACCCTACAGTTCTCGCAGTCATGCTGCCATTGATAAGAAAGCCCAAACAGCTGATCTACATCTACACCTTCAGCATGTAATACATCAAGCATATACATTAAAAACTCCTGACAATCTTGCTGAATATTTTGAGAGAATTGTGTTTGGCCTGAACATCTATCTAACAGATTTCTAATTTCAGACACACTTTCTATGTTTCTTCTATCAGTGGTACATTTCTCTAACACAGAATTTAACAAACTGCAAAATCTTTGATCAGAATTGACCACAATCTCTTCTTTTACATTTTTTAGAGAAAACAAAACATTAATTACTACATTAGCATAGCAGTTGACACCAGAACTGTTTTCAAACTGAAAACCAACAACATCTTCAACAGAATCCTCTTTGTTTCTGCTTGTAATTTTAGGTTCATCGACTTTTCGTCTTTTTGCTACAACCTCCCCAGTATTGGTCATATTTCTTCTTTTCCGGCCTACCACACGTTTGTCAAACAAAGGATACTGAGGCAAATGTGGCGCATACTCTCTTCTTAACCTATTGTATTCCTTAACACAATCTAGATCCGCACAAATGTTTGTGACATCACACTCAATCAAGTACAATCCCGATAAAGTTCTAACTCGTGACAATGCCACGTATGCCATACCCTCCTTGAACACAGAACTGCCAATATTCACCAATGCACAGTCTACACTTAAACCTTGCGATTTATGGATTGTCACCGCATATGCCAAGCAAACAGGAAACTGCTTACGGCGAACATATAAGTCTTTCACAAGCAAAAATCTAGCAGAGCAACGAGCAATTAGCTGTACTTCCTCAATGCCATCAAATTTAATTTTTAAAAATTCAATTCCATCTCTATTTCTGTATTTTACAAAATCAACAACATTACCCATTGACCCATTTACCAGACCTCTTTCAACATGTAAATTCCTTCTTAAAATTATACGGCAGTTCAAGCACACATTCAGAGTCTTTTCAAAACCTGCAGTTTTAGATATAGTCTTCTCTAATGAATCCAATTTTGTTTTCAGATTCTCAGACAAAATAATTGTTGATCCCATATGCTCTACTCTGTCAATAGCTTCCAGTTTCACAATCTCTTGCTTTTCTAAATTCAACATTTTGTTGTTGAATTTGGCACATTCTGCAAGAGTTGGCATCAAACATATTCCAGATTTCTTATCAGTAATTTTCTGAAAAATATTCTCAGGCACAACATCTTGTTCTGGATACAAATTTGACAGTAATCGTGCATGTAAAGCTTCTTTCCCATGCTCGGTCACTTTTCCAATTCTAACATCTTGTAGAATAGTCTTGTAAACTTCATCCTTCGCCTGACGCATATTTTCATGCAGTTCAGCATAATTGAAGTTTAACCATATATTGACGTTGCCAATGCTGCCTAGGCACTTCCTGGTATCTTCATGCGTGAGCATTTTGAACACAGGTTGCCCTTTCACTGGTGTCAGCTGCAGAAGATCTCCGAAAACAATGATGTGTTTGCCACCAAATAACACATCATACTCTGTTTTGAGAACTTCTTGCATCCTCAAATGCACAAAGGCAAGCATGACATTGGAAACCATGCTTACTTCGTCAATGATAAGAAGTTTCATTTTCCTCAAGATTCTTGAAACTTCAAAACAAGCATCTCCAGATAGCTTGTGATATTCTAATTTGTTGTCATGCTCCACTGGCAGCATCAGTAAACGATGTAAAGTAATCCCTTTAATGTTATGTGCTGCCAGTCCAGTTGGAGCAGTGACAACACAAGACAGCGATGACTCTGTCCTTTCCTGCAAATAGCATGAAATTGCTTTAATGAGGAAACTTTTTCCAGTTCCCGCTTCTCCACTCACGTACAGTCGGACAGGCTTCAACGACGTACATGAGCACTCTTTCTTATCATGACTTAATCCATGATCAATTTGCATGGTAACTTCGTCATATATTTTCCTCTGCTCAACGTTGAGTTGCCTTTCCAACTCTTCTAAGTTAACCGCATCCTCTTGAGCATGTGCCATGGCTCTTTCCACTTCATTCATAGCAGTGGCAGCTTCATTTTCAATAAGAGGTCCTCCTAGTGGATCCTGACTCAATGAAGCAGAACTCTGACTGTCCTGAGAACTGTCTCTGGCAATCTCGGCTGCAATCGTTGCTTCCTGCTCAATTTCCGCATTCAACATTTCTACATATTTGGGAAAAGCAGGACATTCTATGGTCTCCTTGGCGGCATTGAAAGAGTCTTCGTAACAGAGGAAATCTCCAAGCAGTTCCTCTTCTGCACGCCAAGGCTTGAAAAGTTGCAAAAGTGCTAAATAGAAAAACTCCTTTTTTTCAGGAGATTCGCCACTCAATTTTCGATGGTTTATCAAGTGGCATTTTCTTTGCTTGACCAGACATCCCTCACTTCCTATTACAGCATACACTCCTTTCTCAGTATCTTCTTTGATGTTCCTCTTGAACATGTAATTTTGCAGAACCTCATACAGACAAACATTCTCTAGGTGACTGCTTCGATTTGGATAATATGTATCCAACATGTTTGTCTTCAAAATGTCGGTACTGTTTGGCTCCTTTTCCGCCAAATACTCAATTTCCCGCACAGGTTTGAGAACTCGATTACGCGTTGCAGCAAGACCAAGACTCGCCCAAACGATACTCCTGGACTTGGCATAGAGACTTGCTGAAGACAACCGGTCAGAACATTCGTACGCTCCGATTTCTCGATGCGACAACATCTTCAGACTGAAACTGTACAACTTCTTGCTGAGGCTCTTTTCATGGGAAATGTCCTCCCACATATCCTTCAATTCTGTCTTCTCTTTTTTGGTGATGTAAGACGTCACATACCGAGCCACAGCCATACAGTTATCAGCCACAAACTGTATATCCATGTTAGCATTCCACATGGACAAAATCACCGGGTTGTAGTCGTTGATGTACTTGGACTCTTCATTCCTCTTCAAATTGTAAGTGTTTTTAGGTGATTTCTTCATCACATTATGTCGCAGCGAAGACATCAAACTGTTTACTCTTCCTTTAGAAATCACCGGTCGTGGAAAGCCGAAACGACATTTGGTGTAGAACTTGTCTTTGTTTCGGAATTTACGACAGCAGTACTTTCCACATCGATGGCTTTGGAAACGCAGAACTTTTTCTCTTAGGCTTTTCTTCTCCTTTGCATTTGGAACAGCACACGTAGAATACTGTTGGATGAAACTCATCACTGAGTCTTCTGGATCCGTTCCAAATGTAGGTGCATCCTTGATCCACAGCAACATATGTATATGAGGAGCACCTCTTGCTTGGTACTCCTTTCTCCAGAAGAAATCCAACACCTCTCCAAGAGGTGGATTCTTCTTATTCATGATGAAAGACATCATAGCTTCAAATCTATGATTGAAGTACCTACATACATTGACTGGATCCAAAGAGCACAGTTCTCCGGGTGTCTTGAATTCGATGTTTTCTACGTTAGCATTTGCCTCTCGTAGAAATTGAAGTAAGTCTTCCCAGCCATACTCGGCACAACTCAGAGTGAGGAACCATGTGGGAGTACCTAAGTTCCTCAGCATACATTTTAAATCACCATGACGACGGTACCAGTACTCATTAGTACCACGCTGACACGCCATGAGATTAATCAGGTGAGAATCCAAAATACTATCTTGGACATTCACTTTATCCATAAAATCACTTGCCGAGATGTTTTGCATGTGTATACCACTTTTCAAGATGTGGTTCACTGCATATGACAGTCCAGACAGATCGCTTTCAAACAGGAGATGAAACAAATAAGGAATGCATTGTCGAAACCTAGCATCTCCTGCATACAATCGCAAAGTCCGGTATTCAGAAGCAGGAATTTGATGAGGTCGCTCATCATATCTTCCTCCCTGACCTGTTGGAAAAAGCTGTGGGAAACACCGAGCTTCCAAACTTTCCTCCCAAACACTAATGGGACTCCCTTTGGCTTGTTTCATTTGAAACAACTCAATAGCATTCCCCATGACTTCCTTCGAATGCAAAGGATGAACACTATAATGTTCATATATTTCCTCACTAGTAGAGGGTTCTACTTTCTCAATTTGACCAGCACACAAATCGCTATCCTCTTCCTCACTTACTTCCTCTTCTGCAACATATACATTCTTATAGTATTTATTATTTTTTTTCAAATACAATGTTGCCTTTTTAACTTTCCTAACATCTACTAAATCTTGCCATATTTTCTTATTCTTTGTCGGAACCCCATTAACTAAGATAACCAGAGGTTCCTCTTCCACTTTTTCTACTCCAATTGTGTTAATGTTTTTCTTGAAATCTAGAGGCAAATAAACAACTCTTCCCTTTAATCCTCTCTGTAAATCTGATGGAGGCAATTTCCCTGTCTTTGGCTCCATTCTTACAATAGCCTGAAAGGGATGGATACTTTGAATCAAAATAGATTCATAAGTATTTAAGTCCTTCAATTCAGAAGGAATCTCAACCAATTCCAGATTATTATGAACTGCTCTAGCAGGCATCTGGTTTTGTTTTAATTTGTTACAACAATAAGTACACACACGTTGATCCAATCCCAAATCAAAACAATTTTCTACCATCAAGTATGTTGCAAAATCCTTCCATTCACTATTATTTTCCCTTTCACTTTTTGCATATAAATCCACTAACTTAGTCTGATTCTTATAATAAGTGCGTCTACAACACACACAAGTGAAATTAGGCCTCTCACTTGATTTCATGTCAAACGTCGCAATTTCCCTCTGGAAATTATCTGTACTGGAAACATGTACACTATCTTCCAAATGACCCTCTACTTCTTGCTCAATTTCAACATTCTCCTCTTTACTTCCAAAGTAACAAAACTCAATTTCTTCACATATATTCTTCACATCTATTTCAGAACCATGCAAAAGAGCAGCGCATAATTGTTTCAGCATAATTGCTGGACTCTTAGCATAATACAACAGTCTAACTAACTTCCTCACTTTGTTATGATGCACTGCTAGCATCCTGAAATGATGAAAAACACTCTGGCATACTCTCCTGGATAGACAAGCCAGTGAATGACCATGCAAACCTGTCACTTCTCTTACTCTGCAAGGATCTAATTCTTGCAACAACCTCATTTTCTGCTTCAAACTTTTTTTGTTAAATGACCGTACAAAATCACAAAGCAAATTGATGGAATCCTGTCGCACACTGCAAATACTACTACACTTCCAGGTGTACACAGGACCCTTAGCACGTCTTCCTAAAACCTCATTACCTAACAACTCTTCTGCCTCTGTTGTCACAAGTTTTTCTTTTTCAACTGGACAACCATCTTTCACTTCATAAGCACGACCACTGATGTCAACTGCATGCACCAAATCATTATCCTGGAAATAACTCTCTTCATTAAAAAATGCCTCACAGCTTGAACTATGTATCCATTCTCCAGAAAAAACTTCACAAAAATTACTACGATTAACTATTCTCTTCCATCTACTATTTCTTTTGAAATCAAAAATTGCCTTGTTTAGCTTCCTAATTCTATTGATTATCAAAATAAATAACTTACGTTTAATTTCAAATGCCTGATCAATAACTTTCTCAACTTTTTTTTTTCTCTTATAAAAAACTAGTTTCTGTTGACCTTTCTTAATATTTTTTAACAAATTGCCAATTATCCTGTTACGGAACATTCGTTTACGAATCTCCCTAAACTGTTGTTTCCTTCTACTATCATGCACAGATTTATCTCTTGCTCTAGCAGTAACATTTTCATTTGTCCTTTTCTTTCCATTTGATTTACTTCTCGTGTTATGGATTGAAACATTTTCTGTAGTAATATTTTTTTTATTACAAATATTTCTTATGAAATATTTAGAGCTCTTACCCGGTGCTTTCTTCGTGGCTTGAGAAATCTTTTTGTTAGAGGACTGCTGCGTTTTTTTTTTCTCCTGCTGTCTTTGACGTTTTGCAGCCTTTATCTGTCTTAGTATTGTAGGCATATTGAAATCTTGAAATGATCTGCAGTTGAATCTGAGGAAAAATATAATAAAAAATGTTAATAAACATTATTATCAAACAGTAAATCAGTAATAGTGATCAAAAACATAACACACTACTTACAATCAGATAGGAGAAAGCTGCTTCAAAACCCTGCGCCTGCTTGAAGCTGGCATAGGTCTTGACGCAGCATTGTAGAGATGGGGCACCCCTGAGCCTTGCTGGAGCTGCATCGCACTTACGATACAACTCCAGCAATGCGCCACCTTTACGGCACAGATGCGTCACGCATCTGTGCCGTTTTTGCCCCATGCTGCGCCGCATTGTAAATGCAGCACAACATGGGTGGCGGAACAGTGGCGCAGGATGACTGTCACATCCCTGGTGATGCGCCACTCATCATAAATCTATCCCTAAGCTTCTTATCTTGTTACAGATGAACTGCCATATGTATCATCAAAATATTTTACATTTTCTAAATAGCGAATTTTAAGGAATAAATAGCGATTCTTTACCATTCCTAATTTGCGATGAGCAAATTGCTAATTGCAAGTTACCCATTCATTTCCATGGCCTAGGAGGCTAATATGAATGAAGGTTTAATTTGCGATTAGCAATTTGCTCATCACAAAGTAGGAATTTTTCCAAGGGTGCAGGGGTGTCTCAAGAACACCTGCTGCACCCCTGAAAAACAAATTTAGGGGCATATGGCACACATACATGCCTTAAGGGCATGTGTTGGCGTCATATGGCACCTTTTCTTTTTTTGAAAAAAAGCTTTTTGAAAAGAATTCACAAATTACCACTAATATACCACAATAGTTACCAAATCCTTAATGTCATTTTTTACATAGTTTTTGTTTGATACATTGCATTTAAGTAGTCACAAAATTTACAAATGCTTCAGTGCAATCGCAAAATAAGGAATAGCAAATTTTGCTACTCCTTATTTTGCATCAAAGTTGTTTGATACATACCATTTGTCTAATTAACATTCGCAAAGGCCGAAATTCATAGAATTTTGATCTTTGCAAATGCTAATTAGCTTGATACATATGGCCCCAAGTGAGGCCTGTCTTGCGACATGGTGCATCTTTTGCATTACTGCTGATTGGGTTTTATGTGGTACGTTTTTTTTTTACACTATGACATATCTGCCTAAATGCATCAATTTTTAATGTTGTCACCTCATAGCAAATATTATGCACCACCGCTGCATCATAAAAGTGACGCACAGTGGCAGAAAAAAGGCATACACCTATCATAAATCTATCCCTAGCATTTTAAATGATTAATCCAGGATGACAATAAAGTGTGTCCTATCCAGAGGTTTGTTTAAGGTGAGGCCTACTCAGGATTGCAGATTAAAGTTACGCTTGATGAAGAATACAGAGGAGATAATACATATAAAGGACTACCAATGAAGTAAGTAATGTGCACTTTATTGCGCCAGTCATCATAAATGTATCCCTAAGCTTCTTATCTTGTTACAGATGAACCACCATATGTACCATCAAACTATTTTGCATTTCCTAAATAGCAAATTTTAAGGAATAAATAGCAATTCTTTACTATTCCTAATTTGCAATGAGCAAATTGCTAATTGCAAATTACCCATTCATTTCCATGGGCTAGGAGGCTCATAGGAATTAATGTTGCAATTTGTGATTAGCAATTAGCTCATCACAAAATAGGATTTTTTTCAAGCGTGCAGGGGTATCTCAAGAACACCCTGCTGCACCCCTGAAAAAGAAATTTGGGAGCACATGGCACACCTACATGCCCTAATGGCATGTATGGGCGTCATATGGGACCTTTTTTTTTTTTTGAAAAAAATGCTTTTTGAAAAGAATTCGCAAATTACCACAAACTAGAAGTTGGTGGTAGTTTCCAAATCCTTAATATCATTTTTTACATATTTTTTTTTGATACATTGCATTTAAAGAATCACAAATTTTGAATTATTGACATTTTAAGTAATTTCCACATGTGCAGTGTTTTCAAAATATAATTTGAAAATCGTTTTTGGGGAAAAGTAATGGTTTGCAAATTTATGACAAGGACATAATGGTGTATGCTTCTCTATAAGGCATTTCAGTATCTCTAATGTCATTTTTCCCATATTACATTATAAGACCTTTCCCCATGAAGCACATTCCTTGTAAATATGCTCCCACCTGTGCATTGCAAATTTAGATTTTGACTGTTTCAGACACATAGCCATGTTGAAAGTGACCCAAAAAAATTGCAAACGTTTTAAAATAACACATTCATGTGTCTTAAGGACATTTTAAGTCATTTCCCCAGGGACAATGTTTTCTAAGTGGCACAAAAGAGGTATACACCTATCATAAATCTGTCCCTAGCATTTTAAATGATTAATTCAGGATGACAATAAGATGTGGCCTATCCAGAGGTTTGTTTAAGGTGAGGCCTACTCAGGATTGCAGATTAAAGTTACGCTTGATGAAGAATACAGAGGAGATAATTTATTGTAAAGGCCTACCAATGAAGTAAGTGATTTCTACTTCATTGCACCAGTCATCATAAATGTATCCGTAAGCTTCTTATCTTGTTAGACATCAACCGCCATATGTATCATATAACTATTTTGCATTTCCAAAAAAGCGAATTTTAAGGAATAAATAGCGATTCTTTACCATTCCAAATTTGCTTTGAGAAAATTGCTAATTGCAAATTACCCATTCATTTCCATGGGCTAGGAGGCTCATATAAATGAAGGTGCAATTTGCGATTAACAATTTGCTCATCACAAATTAGGAATTTATTCCAAAGGTGCAGGGGTGTCTCAAGAACACCCTGCTGCAACCCTGAAAAAGAAATTTGGGGGCATATGGCGCACATAAATTTTAACAACATTCCTTTACCTCAACAACGATTTTCAAATCATAACTTCAAAACACTACACATGGGAAAATTACTTAAATTGTCCTTAAGACACATAAAAGCGTTTTTTGATTGGCTTTCCTGCATGGTAGGGTCACTTTTAACATGGCTATGTAACACAATCATTCAAAATCTAAATTTTCCATGCACATGTGAGAGCATATTTACAAGCAATTTGCGCCACAGAGAAAGGTCTTACACTAAAATGAGAAAAATAACATCAGGAACAGTCAATTGCCTTATAAAGAACCATACACCATTATGTCCTTGTCATGATTTTATAAACAATTCCTTTTCCCCAAAAACGATTTTAAAATCATAATTTCTAAACACTGCACATGGGAAAATGACTTAAAATGTCATTAAAACACATGAAAGCGTTTTTTGATTGCCTTCCCAGCATGGTTTAGTCACTTTTAACATGGCTATTTAACACAAACATTCAAAATCTAAATTTTCCATGCACATGTGAGAGCATATTTACAAGCAATTTGCGCCACAGAGAAAGGTCTTACACTAAAATGAGAAAAATAACATCAGGGACAGTCAATTGCCTTATAAAGAACCATACACCATTATATCCTTGTCATGAATTTAAAAACAATTCCTTTTCCACAAAAACGATTTTCAAATCATAATTTCTAAACACTGCACATCAGAAAATGACTTAAAATGTCATTAAAACACATGAAATCATTTTTTGATTGGCTTTCCAGCATGGTTGCGTCACTTTTAACATGGCTATGTAACACAAACATTCAAAATCAAAATTTTCCATGCACATGTGAGAGCATATTTACAAGCAATTTGCGCCACATAAATCATAATTTTCTCCTTAAAGCACACTATTCTCTATCTAAAGTAAAGAAATATTTTCTCACCTTAGCAAATACTTTCAGTTTGAAAACAGTCTAAGAAACACACCAATTTGTCTTCAGCAGAGCAAAAGGTATGCACTCCAGAGTCTGCAGCTATCAAAAGCACAGAAATGCTGTAATTCTTCACACATATTTCTCATGTCACCCAATCAAAACTCTTCCCTCACTTTTTTTCAAATGAAAACCCTTCCCCCTCTGCCCTTTCTGCCTATTTTCCATAGCAACCACCTCTTGGAGAAACTCTGGTGTTTGCAAGTTCACACAACAATGTTGCAATTGAACTCTGAACTCTCAGTGCACCTGCATATCCAGTGCTTTCTTTCATTTAATGATTTTTTATTGACCACTCAAAATACATCTTTCAAACAACACATCTGTACACCCTAACTTTCTGTTTTCATCAATCAAAATCCACCAATCACTGTTACTGCTTCATGAACACAGAAACTCCACAGTTTTTTTCATTTCAAACTCTCATTTTTTCAACTGCCATTTCATTGCCACACTTCATCTGACTGCAGGAGAACCTTCTCTCACCATGTTTTCTGTCTGGATTGTTGGTCATAGTTATATTCACTGGGCTCAAAGGTACGTTGAAAGCAGGAATTTACCTAACCTCAATTTACAAGATGTGGAAATTAAGTGGTTTGGCCACAGAGGATTAAAATGTCACCAATTGATACCATTGGTGAAAACCTTTATGCATTTGCCCAAACCTGACCTGTTAATTGTGCACTGTGGAGGTAATGACTTGGGCACTTTGACTGGTGTAGGTCTGGAAATGCTTTTAAAGGACACCTTTGAGCAATTAATGGCACTTTTTCCTCAGTCCTCAGACTGCCTTGGTATATTCAAATATATGCCAAAGACAGAAATGGAGGTGGTCAAACCAATTTTGTCCACAAATTGAGAAGTCGAGGAAGCATGTAAACAAATCTGTTTCAGCTTACATGAGAGACCATGGAATGGGCTCCCTGTACAACAATAACTTGCGTTACTACATGCAAGATATCTACAGAGGAGATGGAGTTCACTTCTCAGATGAGGGCAACAGAGTTTTCACTCTGAATTTAAGAATGTGCATTGGTACCTACTTATAAGTACCTAAATGTACCATAAACCCAAAAGCTCTTCTCAGAGCTACCCTACATCTGATCACTCACAATTATTATTTTACTCTAACATTTTTCACTAATTTCCAACAAAGTACGCTCCCTGGGGCGCTACCCGGTACGCGTACCGGGAGCTAACCTCGCGAAATTTTTAAAAAAAATGTTTTTTTTTCGCACATATAAACCTCCTCAGCCACCCTCAGAAAACCTAGGGGGTCAAGATAAGTCTACCGTGCCCCCTTCTACCCATTCTGAACAATATTTGCCCTCCATCTTGTATCTTAATTCGACCGAAACACAAAATGGTGGACTCCCGGAACGCTTAAGGTACGCGAACCGGGGCGCTCAACGGTTCGCGTACCGGGTCGCTCCCTGGGAAGCGCACCATCAAAAAAGGTGGGAAAGTAGTTCACAGAAAAGCCACTTGAGACAATTTCACCAAATATAGATTAGCTCATACTACATACCAATCCCTACCATTTTCACAAATTTGATTGGAATTCCATTTAGCCATTTAGCCTGTAGACCTCTCTAAATACCGTGAGGTAAATTACTTCACAAAACACATCTGAAATGTTGGAATTGACAACCAATTAAAATGTTACTTTCATTTTCTACTTTTTTTACCTGACATTTGATTGGTTATGTACCCGAATATATATAAAGGAAGAGAAGGAAACACAGCCATTTTGACTACTACTTCCTGGTGTACATTTCAATAGGATTTTCATTAATAACTTCAACTTCTTTTTAAAGGTAAGTTGTTATTTTTAAAACTGAAGTATATTGTGCACTTTAAGTTAATATGGCAAACTTTTTCTGTTAGTTATATACTATCCCTCTGTAGTACTTATAAATTTAGATACACTTTTTTATATTCCTACTTCCACTCTGATACTATACACTGCCCAAAGATAAATTCTCTGTTAAAAACTGCCTATCTAAAATTAATCCCAACAGTGCCCTACCTCTACTAATATATATTTTTTTTATGCAAATTTCAGGGAAAATGGAAAGTGAACAAAACATTTCATTTGAAATTGTCCTTCCAGAGTCCAACACAGAAATCATTGATCCAAATGAGATTGAATTTATGGATGAAACTTGGGACCAAGAACTACTGCAATGTGTACAAGCAGTAGATAACCTCCTTGCAAATGAGGACATTTTACAACCTCAGAGACTACAATCTATATTCCATGATTATTATGAAATTTCTGACAATGAAATGTTAGAAAGTTTAATAAATTATGAAACACAATAAAAAAAGCTTAAAAAATAAAAAAAAATAAAAAATAATCAACAAAACCAACAATCAATTAACATACAGCATTTGAAAAGTCTATCATTCATTTTTCATTGTGGTACGCTCCCCAGAACGCTTCCCGGTTCGCGTACCGGGCGCTAACCACGAAAAAAAACAAAAAAAAAATTTTTTTTTTTTGCTTCGCGGGGCCCCTTTAAAACCTCCACATTAAACCTAGGGGGTCAGCGAGGATCTACTATGCCCCCTTATAGTTATTTCCCCCTTTGTTTTGGCCTCCTCTTGTCTCTCGATCCTACCGAGAGACAAGATGGCGGCTGCTCCGGACTGTTTAGAATGTTGACAGACACCGGAGAGCCAATCAGCTTCGCTACGCGAAGTTCCGTTACGCGTCAAGTACGCGAACCGGGGCGCTGCCTGGTCCGCGCTTACAGATATATATCTTTTTTTGAACGTTAATTTCTCAAAATCCACTGCAGCACATATATTGAGACCTACAAAAGGCACATCGGGCTACCAGTCCCTACAATTTTGCCAAGTTTCGTGCAAATCCATTCAGCCGTTCGGGCTAAAAGTGAGGCTAACCGCCCTATGGAAAACTCAATGTTAAAAACACGTTTTGGGACCCCCCTTTTTTCTCGGCCCCCCCTGGACCAACTCCCCCCAAATTTCCAGGGGCTGCTCAGAAACAAAATGTTCCATTTTGCTGAAAATTTCAGCCAATTCCGTCCACAAACGCCAAAGTTATTAGACATAGAATTTTCAAAAATCCCATAGGGAAAAAACCCTAACTATATATACCTACTGGCGACCGCCAGTAGGTAATATATATATATATATATATATATATATACCGCCAGTAGGTAATATATATATATATATATATATATATATATATATATATATATATATATATTACCTACTGGCGGTCGCCAGTAGGTATATATAGTTAGGATTTTTTCCCTATGGGATTTTTGAAAATTCTATGTCTAATAACTTTGGCGTTTGTGGACGGAATTGGCTGAAATTTTCAGGAAAATGGAACATTTTGTTTCTGAGCAGCCCCTGGAAATTTGGGGGGAGTTGGTCCAGGGGGGGCCGAGAAAAAAGGGGGGTCCCAAAACGTGTTTTTAACATTGAGTTTTCCATAGGGCGGTTAGCCTCACTTTTAGCCCGAACGGCTGAATGGATTTGCACGAAACTTGGCAAAATTGTAGGGACTGGTAGCCCGATGTGCCTTTTGTAGGTCTTAATATATGTGCTGCAGTGGATTTTGAGAAATTAACGGTCAAAAAAAGATATATATCTGTAAGCGCGGACCAGGCAGCGCCCCGGTACGCGTACTTTTCGCGTAACGGAACTTCGCGTAGCGAAGCTGATTGGCTCTCCGGTGTCTGTCAACATTCTAAACAGTCCGGAGCGGCCGCCATCTTGTCTCTCGGTAGGATCGAGAGACAAGAGGAGGCCAAAACAAAGGGGGAAATAACTATAAGGGGGCATAGTAGATCCTCGCTGACCCCCTAGGTTTAATGTGGAGGTTTTAAAGAGGTCCCGCGGGGCAAAAAAAAAAAAATTTTTTTTTTGTTTTTTTTCGTGGTTAGCGCCCGGTACGCGAACCGGGAAGCGTTCTGGGGAGCGTACTACAATGAAAAATGAATGATAGACTTTTCAAATGCTGTATGTTAATTGATTGTTGGATTTGTTGATTATTTTTAATTTTTTTTTTATTTTTTAAGTAACCATAGTAACAGTATCTCTTGTTTACTCCCTAACGCTGTCTTTCTTTTCACATAACTGTCTGTTTGCTTACCTTATACTTACTGTTCTTTTTTTTTAAAAATATTTTTTTGGGTTAGCTTCCGGTACGCGTACCGGGTAGCGCTCCGGGAGCGAACTAAGAGAAATAGAGGTTGGCAGAGTTTCAAATATTCTACCAATTTTTTTATAATGGGGAGTTAGTTCTGAAAAGAACTTTTTTTTTAATGTTTTTGTTGTTTTATATTTTTTTTAGTATTTTTTGAACATTTTTTTACTTTTTTTGTATTTTCTGAACGTTTTTAAAAAATTTTTGGTTTTTTTGGGGGGGGGGGAAACAAAAACGATCCATTGTAAAGGGCTCAACAGGAGCAACAAAAAAAAAAGAATTTATTTTTTGGGGCGTCTCGGACAAACATTAACATGATTTTGAATAGCTCGTAAAATCAAACTGATGCTACTTTCTCTGTAGCAGATGAAAGCGCCACATTCCACGCACACTTGCTTTACGTGCCCAAACAACATTTGGATGTTTGCGATCATCTCCCTCGCCTCTGGTCCCGACACCTCTGGGACAACCGATCTTCTTGCCATTGGGAGGGGATTTTTTTGTTCGTCACGTAGCTGGGCAGCACTATAATTATTTGGGTGCCACCTACTCATATGCCGATGCATAGTGTGATTGCCGTAACTGTATTTTTTATCAGTTCCCCTTGACAATCTATCACCGCATATACGGCAAAACACGTAGCGTGCATTCACTTTTTTTTGCCCCTCTGGAATTCTATAGAATTGCCAGATGTAATTCTCCTTTCGATTGTACCTCCTGGGCTCCTCTGGCAAAAACTCAGGCTCTTCCTCCTCTTCCTCCTCTTCCTGTTCTTCCTCTTCTTGCAAAATTACTTCTGCAGGTGGTCCTCTCTTTCTTGGATTTGGTGGAGGTGGTGGGTTAGCACCAGCTGAAGCTACTAATGAAGCCATCTCAAAGTCTAAATAAAGGGTCTTTCTCTCACCAAGATGAAAGTCAGAGTGAGGAAAGAAGGAGGGGTTTTCATCATTTGGGAAAAACAAAAGTTCTAAACCAATGAAAAGTGTTCATTTTAGATCACATGACCTAGTATTACATCATTAGGAAACCAAAAGTGAAATGAACCAATGAAAAGTGTTATTACCGAGTCACATGACCTGCTGTGTTTACGTTACGCGGTCGGCGCCGCGCCGCGGATCGCTTCCGGTTCGCGTACCGCTACGCTTCCGGGTACGCGAACGTAGCACGTAATATGACGTATTACGCGAGAACGCGAAACGTCATGCTGACGCGAAGCGTCACGATGTTGTTTTGTAACGCGAGAGGTGCGCAAAAGGAACGTTTACCGGTTCGCGTACCGGGTCGCGCCTCCGGATTGAGCTAACGGGAAGCTAACCGGTACGCGTACCGGGAGCGAAACAAAAAAAAATAAAAAAAAAATTGTATTAAAAACATGTAAAAAATATTTTTCTATTTAAAGAATAATACATTGTAAAGGTTTTGATATTAGCTATTAAAAACCAATGAAATTCACTGAAAAAACCATAGGTTATAGACCATATATAGTTAGGAATTAGCATTTACAAAACCTTGAAAATTCACTGAAAAAACCATAGGTTATAGACCATATATAGTTAGGGATTAGCATTTAAAAAACCTTATTTTACTCACACAAAACCAATGAAATTCCATATATAGTTAGTTGTACTAACTATATATCACGCACCCGCAATCCACTGCTGATGATGTCACATATTACATCATTCATGACATGGTCAGTGACATCACTGATGACATCACTGATGACATCTCAAATGACATCACTGATGACATCACTGATGACATCTCAAATGACATCACTGATGACATCACTGATGACATCTCAAATGACATTACTGATGACATCACTGATAAAATCATTTATGTGATAATACGATGAACCTCTTCAGACTCTAATATAACCTTAGATACACTCAGTGTAAACACAGACTCACAGATTGTCACTCATCCATGAAGTTACACACACACCTAGACAGTCATGCAAACAATCAATCACACCTCCATTTCCTTAACTATACAGTTAAACACACCTTACTTATTCAAACATATACTAAGACATATTTACTCACTTATACAATCCTGGATACAAGTTCACAATGATCCATACAGCCACTCACACATTCACTGGCTCTTATGCACAGTTATTTATATATGTCAACTCTCACATGTATTGTATTTTACATATGTACTTAATTTGACATGTAGCACTGAGATATCTATTCACTCACCAATACAGTCATGCACACAGTCAACCGCCCATACAGCTGTTTCCAACATGCACTTTTGAACCCATACATCTATGCACAGAGTCATACACTTCCCAGCCACCCACACACACACTCAGTCTCCCGTACAAATGCTTGGGCAACCAATCAATAACCCATATAGTTACTCATATAGCTACTGATCAACACATGCAGCAGTTTACAGAACAACAGACATAATGATGCACAAATTAAGACAGTTTAGTCACTAACCCATGCACTCAGTGAGACACATTTAATCACTCACTCATACATTCAGTCATGCACCTACTAAATCCTTCGTCCAGACACTTATACATCGACTCATTCATAAATATGTAAGACATATTTTAACTTTACAGAAAAATACAGTCACTGGATTTTGTCATCAGTGATGTCATCAGTGATGTCATTTGAGATGTCATCAGTGATGTCATCAGTGATGTCATTTGAGATGTCATCAGTGATGTCATCAGTGATGTCACTGACCATGTCATGAATGATGTAATATGTGACATCATCAGCAGTGGATTGCGGGTGCGTGATATATAGTTAGTACAACTAACTATATATGGAATTTCATTGGTTTTGTGTGAGTAAAATAAGGTTTTTTAAATGCTAATCCCTAACTATATATGGTCTATAACCTATGGTTTTTTCAGTGAATATATATATATATATGCATAGGCATTTGGCAATCGTGTTGCATATCTTTGGATATTTGGC
Organism: Lissotriton helveticus; assembly: GCF_964261635.1. Classification (NCBI taxonomy): domain Eukaryota; kingdom Metazoa; phylum Chordata; class Amphibia; order Caudata; family Salamandridae; genus Lissotriton; species Lissotriton helveticus. Next base: position 1,841,624,965 of record NC_136059.1, on the reverse strand, counting down.
AACAGTGAGATGGTGCATGATTTGTGAAAATTTGTATTATGCAGAGTTGATTATTTCCAACTTCAAGAGTCTGGTTCATGCAGAATATTTCTTGTTGAGGGATGGTCTGTGCTTGAACCAGTCTAGTGCTGGTACTTCATGTGAATTTTTTACACTGATATTTTTTTAACAATATTTTCATTAAAGTTTAGAAAACTTTATTAATATATGTGTCACTTTGCAAACTTTAAACTTTTATTCATCCACTGTTTTAGCTGGGCTAAAAATTATGTACACTTGTTTTTATTATAAGCCGCAAAAATATCTCTCTCACTTGTCTTCATTTAGGAGGTTTTATATAAATTCTTATATTTTCACATTTTCATTAACATCAGGTTTACACCCAATGGATAGATGTAGAATCTGGCACAAACAACTTGAGAACATAATGCCAATCACTTCAGTAAAATTAAATCAAGCGTATTGGGTTTTCAAAGTGTAAAGTCCTTAGAGTTTTACTTGGCAGAGTGCATTAATTACATACCTTGTTCAAGGATGCTTTGAGACTTGACTAAAAAACAAAATATTCATGCAGTTTCCATTCTTTGTTCAAAGGGAACTTTTAATAATAATACAAATAACGTTTTAATAGAAGGTCTGAGAAGATCTTAATATACAGAAATAAAGCACCATATTTAAACCCATAATAATGATCTCTCACATTATAAAACTTTTTCCTAACTTCTGCATAGTGCCAGTCCTAGCTTCACCCTCATGCCACCTAACAATCAATAATACTGTATTTGTAGAGCATGACTTATCACCCTTTAGAATATCCAGGTGCTGGGCTGCAGTTTTCAGTCAAAGAGCCAGGTCTTGAGCTACTTTCTGAAGTCTGTCAGCGAGCGTGATGTTTGAAGGTGTAGGGGAGGGCATTCCAGGACTTGGCTGCAAGTTGAGAGAAGGACCGTGCTCCGGTGTGGCAGATGCACAGTGTCTATGCAAGGGCGAGGTGGGCGGAGCAGAATTTCCTGGAAGCTCGGTGTAAGTTCAAGCAGTGGTTTGTGTAAGCAGGCACTAGGTCCTGAAAAACGTTGTAGTAAGTTTGAAAGGGTATCTATTCTGGATGGGGAGCCAGTGGAGGTCTCTCGGGTGCTGGGTGATGTGTGTTCTTTTTGGCAGGTTGAGAGTCAGTCTGCCTCATGCATTTTGTATTGCCTGAAGTTTTCTCATGAGCTCACTGGTGGTGCCTGTATAGAGTGTGTTAGTATAGATGGCTGGTGATGAGGGTTGGCATCACTATTTTCCTGGTGCTGATGGGGAGCTATTTGAAAAGTCTGCAGTTCATGCGGAGAGCATGGAAGCAGGCTAAGGAGATGGCGTTGACCTGTCGTTTCATGGAGAGTTTGTTCGCCAGTCTGATGCTGGGGTTGTGGGTGTGGTCTTTTGGTGTGAGTGTGGATCTGAATTCTGATGGCCACTAGGAGACATACCAGACGGTGGTTTGGCTACCAGAATTCAGCACCTTGGTCTTATCCCTGTTGAACTTAGACATTCTTCATGCAGTTGTGTGGAAGCTGAATTTTGTGGTGGTGGGTTCAGCTGAGAGAGAGAGAATGAGCTGGGTGTCATCGGTGTAGGAGATGATGTGGATGCCTTGGGTCCTGATGATGAACCTTGAGTGATGCCACAGATGGTTCTGTTGGGCTGTGAGTTGAAGGTAGGGAGGGAGGTGGATTGTCTGGGTGCGCTCTATGAGGAATGAAGCTATCCACCTGAGAGTGTCCTCTTTTATTTAGGTCTGGTGTAGATATTTGAGTGTGGTGGGAGATGGTGTCGAAGGCTGCAGAGAGGTTGAGGAGGATCTGGGCAGTCAAATCTCCTCTGTTGAGTAGGGGTGCAGATGTCATCAGTCACAGTGATCAAGGCCATCTTGGTGCTGTGGTTGGCTCTAAACCCTGATTGTAAGGGGTCTGGCAGGTTGTCTCCCTCCAGGTGTTTGGTAAGTTAGAGGTTGATGGCTTTCTATAGGACCCTGGCAGTAAATGGGGTTGTTGAGATGGAGCAGTAGTTCTGGAGATCCCTGGGGTCTGTGGCAGATTTCTTGAGGCAGGGTCTGACCTCAGAGTGTTTCCAGGTGACTGTGGCGATGGAGGCTTTGAGGATGGCAGTGAACTGGTGGCTGATCTCACTTCCAAGGTTAAAAAGTCAATGGGGGCATGGGTCAGAGTGTGCTCTTGAGTAGATGGAGAGCATTCAGGCTGTAGTGTTTGGTGTACTGAGCTGTTCCCATGTTGTGAGCGGATGGTCGGTGAGGGTTTTCATGGGTATAGGGAGGCTGGAGACGTCAGTGGGTTGGGGATCAAGGTTTCTGTATCTGGTGGCTATCTTGTGGAAGCGGTCTGTTAAAGCGTAGCAGAGTTTCTGTGTTTTCGCTGGCTGATGAGCATATGAACTCTCTGACGATGGTGAAATGTTCCTGGTTCTGATTGGTGCTGGCCTCGATGCGATTTGCCAGGGCCTCCTTTTTCGCATCTTTGAGTTGGTGGTGATAGTTGTGTTGGGCTGACTTGAAGGTGGCTTGATCAGTATTGTTTCTGTGGGTGGACTATTTTCTCTCTAGTCATTTCCATTTGCATTTCACCACGCTTAGGTCTGATGTGTACCAGCTCGCTTGTTTGGTGGATCTGTGCATTTTGGCTGGATCTGGTGGGGGCAACTCGCTCAGTTGTGCTGGTGATCCAGGCATTGTAGTTCGCTACTACCTGATCCAGGTTGGTGGTGACATCTAGTTGGTTGAGTCTGAGGGCGTTGGTCTATTGGTGCTGTATGACTTTAGTCCAGCTGTCGAAGGGAGTGCTGTGGCGGTTGGAGGGAGTGCAGGGTGTGCTGGTTGGGACCTATTCAATACCTCTCATGTATAGTAGCAATGTTCATCCTTATTGCAAGGCCAGTATTATGCCCTCCCAAACTGTCAGGAGAGGATCCAATCACTTTTGAAATGCAAGACAGCATTTGCAATCAGCCAGATATTGTATATATCTCTACACAACAATCATTTTCTTTTTTTTATACTTTTACTTGATTAATTTAAAAAAAACTACCAAAGACAATGACATGTTCTACATAGTAATGACATTTCAAACCATAGCGTTATGTTTATTAATGCCCTTACTGTAGAGCACTAGAAGTTTACTTCCTATGCATTACCTCTGTAAGGCAGAGTATGTGAATGTCTCATCCCCTTGCTCTAATATTCTGTGGCCTGATGTGAACATTACTTCTGTTTTTCCCCTAAACCCTGCTCCTATCAATGATGTAAATACACCAGGTAGCTTGCTAATGTCATTAACACACAGTACAAAGCAGACGTCAGCAGCTGGTGAGCGCTGCACCTCACATGCATAAGGACATCTGCTCCCATGTGTGCCCACACACATGGGATTGGCACTTTTGATAGGGGGAAATCTCCACTTCCTGTTGCTGCCTCTCCCAAAAGGATTCCTGCTCTGTGATCATGGCCTAGCCAAAATCCCCAAGTATGAAACCCCACTTCACACCAGATACATTATGTTTTGTGATGGAGGTGGCCCACCTTTGAAAATGGTCAACTTGCCAGAAGGCATAATAATTTTTGGTTTCAGCCTTGGTGCTCTGTGCCACTCCCCAGGCAGAAAAAATGGCCTGAAGGGCACTATTTCATATGCAGGGTTGTCATCTTTTTAGTGATGTCCTTCTGTCGACAGGACACCAGCAGCGGATGAACAGTGTGCTGTACATCCAGTGGTATTTCTTCTTCTGTGGGCACCTAAAGAATTGTAAGTAGTGCTGACTCTCCCACAAAGATTCTTTTTTGGGGATGGTGGCTAATACTCAGGTCTTAATTCCAATAACTATGGAGCACTCCATTACTGATTTTTTTTTTTTGCAGAGTTTTATATAGCGTGAACTAGACCTGAACCGAATCAGGTATCAGAGCGCTTTACATATTTTTCCAGTTACGTTATATTTTACGTTTCCAGTTACTTTCATTTTAGGGACGGGGAGATTAAGTGATTTGCCCAGAATCACAGGAGGTTTTGGCGTAGTTACCGAGACACGAACCCAGATCCCCAGGTCCGAGGTCGAGCGCACTAGCCGTTAGGCCAACTCCTCGCTGATATTGTGGCTTCATCTGAGAGAGAGGATCATGGATCATAATCTCAAAGCGATATTCAGTTGGTGGTGTTCCATCCGATACTGACTCTTCTTCCTGTGATTCTGATGAACATGGCCACATAGCAAAGCAAGGCGGTTGTGATTAGGAGTGTGGCAATTCACATATTTTGCTTTTGTGTAATTACGTATATTTTCTGCAAGATTACTCAAAATGCAAATCTGTCATTTTGTGCTATACTTTAGTGTCATTTAAGGTCTCATGTAAATGTTCAGCATGAGGACACATTTAACAAAAGCACCATGATAAACAGCTACTCGCGTCTGTTGTTCATTTGTGTTCATAGCCAATTTTTACTGCAACTGGCACGTATATTTGTTAATATTTTACCATGAGTAGCTCATAATTACCCAAAGAGGCATAATGGTGTAATTTCAGGAATTTTAAGGAACAAGCATAATGCAAAATTAAACCACCCAGGCCCAGTCATGATGTCTCTTTGCAAGCACAATCTGTGCATGCTAGTAGATGGTTTATTCTACTATTTGTCCTGTCAGGTGTCACAATTTAAGCAAAATAATTCAGAGAAATACATTTTATTAAGCATGGAAATGAAGGGTCCAATGAGGATCCTTATCAGGCTGTGCGCGAGAGCTACTATTAGTGATACCTTACTTGCATCCGCACATCATAATTCATAATGTTCACAAACCACGACACTGAAGAGTGATTCATCAATAACATGTATTATTCCGGCTGTCCAAAACACACAGATTACAGATATCACAATCAATTAAAAAAACAGAACATGCAAAATCATTTTTTTACAGTGTTCACATATACAGACATGAAAACATAAAAGCCACATGTAGTCAAATATCCACACTTGTGAAGCTCAAGGTATCCTTGCAATGCTTCCTTTATTTATGTGTAGTATTGCTGATGCAGGACACTGGATAATTATGCAGACGTTTCGACCCTCTGATAATGTGTTAATAATTATACATCTTAGCGGGTCTTCCACAGGACTAAAAAAACAAAATGGACAGCCACCAAAAGGAGAATCCAGGATTATAAAATATGCATCCTGCAAAAAATCATTAATGCATATTCGATGTCATCATGGTTTCCAGTTGGGGTAGGGAAGGTATGGAAAGAGGGATAAGTATCACCCAATCATTCTTTTATGTTAATTATACAAAACCCTTTCAAAGGAATTCTTGGTAATTGTGTGGGGAAATTGATCCATATCAGCAGCGGAAAGCTAGCTGTACATACTCCTAATGTGATAGCCTTTCACATTTGATGATATTTTTCAGGATTCTCCGACCTATATCGTAATAAGCCTCTAAGAGTCAGTGTGTAACATTAAACAGCTGTGCAGGAATACATATGTTCTTTTGCCCATTACTTGACTTGTTATGCAGACTTTCACATTGCTATGTCTAGTTTAGAAAATCTAATAGTTCTCATCCAAAGACGAACCAGAACTTTAAACTGTCTTTCATCCAGAATTAGATTAAGGAATGCTGTTTTAGTGGCTCCAATTATTAGGTACAAATTGGTCATACTTGTGGCCTGCTTGCCACCTTCATCCTTACTCAAAACAAACGTAGCTGAGGTTCTGTCCGCCCTATCACAAGTGGTATTCCAATAAAATATTATGTAATATTATTGTAGTTTACAAATCTCATGTCAAAACTATTGTGATGTCACTAGAATGATGCAAAAGATACAGAAGGAAAGAATATTGATGTTTCGGTTTTTAACATCTTTTTTTAACATAGTTGTGCGTAATAGTGTTTTATTGGAAAATTATTGTATGAATTATTGTTTTTAAATAGTTTGATAAACAGTTTTTTTAGTGTTATATGTTATTAGTACTACAATAATATTTGTTCTTGATTAATTTTTGTATAGTTTGTAAGTTTTTATATGACATTTGTGATTTAATGAAATAGAAATTGTTAACATATTAATTGGGTGTTGGGTTACTAGGGTGAGAAGGTTGTGTTACTTATTGCTTTTAATGTAAATTTTGATTTTAAGGGAATATAATATTTGATAATTAATTATGGACATTAATTATTTTAAATATGTAATGATGCTTAAGTAATTGTGAATTGGTTGATCAATCTTTTAAATTACATTGGGTTAATTCATTGTATATTTATTAATTGTTTTAAAATTATATAATTTGTTAAATAATTATTTTAATGTTAAAACGTTCATTTTATTATTATAATTGATTGATTTTAATTATTTGTCAGTCTTTAAATTGTCACTATTTTTTAAAGAACGTTAAAGTTTTTTTCTTTGTAATATCAGTTGTTTTGTGTTTTAAATTTCATTGGACTTATTTTATATGTAAATTTATTTAAAATTTTTTGGCCTATATTTAAATGTTTTATTTAAGAAAGCAGTTTAAGAAGCAAATCTGACCTCGTCAAGGTTCGACACTTTCATTACTGTTGCTTGGATTATAGTGTGAATGATAACTCTGACCAGCATTTTACCTACCTTTGCTTATGTTGGAGTGCAATTAGTAAACCAAACCCCTTCAAAGGACAACGCTTTCCCTACTTTTGTTTATGTTGGGTTGGGAGTAGTAAATCTTACCCCTTCAAAGTCCAACACTTTCTCTTCTTTCTCTTATGTTGGACGGGGAAAAGTTAATCTAAGTCTTACAGATAAAATGCTTTCCCTATGTTTGCCTATGTTGGAGTGGGAATAGGAGAACTTTTAAAGTTCAACATCTTGGTTACGTTGCTTACACTGGAGTAAAAATAGCAAATCTTACCCCTCCTTAATCTGATAAGCCCTACTTTAGCCCTACAGCTTACCTTGGAAAGGAAACAGACAATTTGATCTCTCAAAATTCTAAAACTTTACCAACTATTGCTCAGATTGCGGTGGGAATCGAAAATGTCCAACACTATCCCCCCTTTTGCTGATGCTTAAGTGGAAATAGCAAATATGACCCCTCCAAACTCGAAAACTGCATTTGATTTCTTTTAAATCATTATAATGTAATTGTTGTTTTAAATATAAAAGTTAGTTTAAAGTAAATTATATCTGTAATATTTTATTTTTGTTAATGTGTTGGTTTCTTTATCTTTCATTGTATAGTATTTCTACTTGTGGCCTGCATTCCAACTTCATTCTTGGTCAAAACATGGCTCATTACATTCAATGCACTGCACATATTGTGGACAGAACCTTTGGGATATTGTGACATGTGTCAATAAGATATCCAAGTCAAATCTGAACGTACTACCACAAAGTGGTGGGAGGTGGATTTATCAAAGTAAGTGCTCTACAGGTACATGAGAGACAAATTCATGTTCATTTTGCCACTTAGAGTGTTCTACCTGACAAGAGTTGTGAATATTCCTAGAAGTGAGCAGTCACCCCCCCCCCCAAGTATGAATCCTCTTTCTTACACTTATAATTTGGAATTTATTGATGCAAATTACTTATGTTTCAAGTGCTGTGTCCATCTGTCTATCAATGTGTCTCTTTTTTTCAATTGGTGTGACAAACATTACCTATGGATTGCAGTCTTTTGCATCTTCAGTTACAGCTGAGCATAAGAATGAAGAGTTAGGCAACAGGATGCAGGTATCTTCTTTTTTCAGGAAATGGTCTGGAGGTGACGACTGCTGCCTTAGGAACCATTCATTTCTCCCTGCATAGAATACGGTTTACTCTAAGGTTGAGTTAGCTTTCTTCTTTGTCACCAATCACCACAACTCAGTCACCGGGACAAATGGCTACGACCTCCATAATTGTGTGCCTGTGCATTGCATTCTCATACATTGAAATGCCTTTACTTAAGACATACATCATATTTCAAAATACACGTTTTTCCTTTTTTTTTTGTAGGTGACATTTCTACTGAGGTTTTCACTTTTTTTTATTTAGAAAGTAGAGTTCAGCCTCATTCAAATCATGGGGTCCTTCAAACTTGGGACAAGTGCTGTGACTTTAGGTGTTTGAGATATTTCCTCATCCAAGGTTGTGACTTATGGCGCCTTATTATTTCTGATTATGAAATGTATATTCATTTTAATCATTGTCAGTCTCTCCATGTTGTAAGTTGGCGCTAGTGAAATTTGAGGATTTTGGTGACTCAGAGTTATTCTTGTAAAACGGAGTTCCCACAAAAGCTGCCAATTGGCATGGTTGATTTTTTCTTCCACTTTAGCAATGTGATAACAACTAGAACAATGCGAGGTTTCACACTGTGAACTGGTAAGCGCAAGGGAGACTTGGTGTCTCTTAGAGCAATTTCCGATTGCAAGGAGGACTTCTGCTTTCCGAGTTGATATTTATTTGAGTGGCAGCAAAATCAATGCGAAAATAGCATGGTGCAATCCATCCTAATTTCTCAGCATAGAGGTGCTACCGGCACCAAAATCAGAGTGAGACAAGTGTGATGTGTATTTTCTGGCTGTTAGTGGAACTTCGTGAAATCTCACAGTTTTTAGGTAACTCCGCTTGAGAAATTCTGCAACTTCTATCCGGCCCTGCGTTTGAGGGCAGAGACTGGCTCTTATGATTCTGCAATTGCCCCAGCTGCACTGAACCAGTGTTACAAAGATACATTGGCTACAGGAAATGTCAGATACTTTATTGTCAGCCTGCTGAATTATGCACACTGTTTCTTACTTGCATGACAATACGTCAATGGGTTTGATCTAGGCAGACTTCTATTGCAACATCCAAGGATTTTTGTACCATGTTCGTATGGGTCGTTGTTGGCACTTGTTTCTCTATTGCTTGCAGTTATGCACTTGATTTAAGTCCCGCTGTATCCATAAGCCAGACCATTACAGATGTTGGAAATAAAGCTGGTACTAATTGTATCACCGGTGGATGCTGCTGCTTCAGTTGCGAATGTAACATGCTTCTCTATTTGGGCTAACACCACAGTCTCTGGCAGTTGCATAACTTCTCCTTTCTAGCACTTTAACATAGATCTACGTATATAATGGTCAAACAAGAGTCACAGCATGCAAAAGGTGGAGGTCCAAGGGGTTGGCTCCTCAAGTATGAGGGCTTTTTGAGGGAATATTTTAGCACGCTGAATGGTACTCAACTGTTTGCAGGCTTTGAAAGAATGCCTGAAATGAATGCCAGTCCACAGACAGGTGACCAGTATGTTGTTAACTACTATTTCTGTTTTTGATGAAATCCTGCAGAGTAAGGTTGATGCAATGTACTAAACAAACACATCTGAAGTATCCTCCTTTGGTCATGACTTTGATAATATTGCTGCCAGTAATGGTGCCAAAAAACAAATGCTGTGTCATATGGGCTGAAACCGTCAATAAACTTTTACATTCTTTCTTGATGTTGGCAGTTTTATGTGATTTCTCAATGACGATCACTGCAACTGTGGCCTGGTGCCAAGTGCCTTGAAAAGCATCCTCAATGGTACGACCAGCAGCTAGACTTTGAGTAACCACCTTGAAGGCGATTCAGGGCCAGATTTACTAAAATTTTGAACCGGGTTTGCATCACACATGTGCAACATGTTTATTTGGAATTTACTTTTCAGTGTAAAATGTATTTTGTGCTGGAAAGTTGCATGAAAACAATGCAAGCATTACGTGCATCAGGGAACATTCTATAGCTGGTGAAAAAGTAATTGTTCCCTTGAAAATTATTACAACACAAGCTAAAACTTAGCCTCAAAAAACATTCTGTCTGTAAGAACTCATGTAAGCACAGAAGTGAAAAGATTAACAAATTTATTATACTCAAAGTATGATTAAAAACAATTCATAAACACATTCTATGCAAATTATGGTACATAAAAAATGTATGAAACAACAATAACACTTGTATTGCGACCTGCACAAAACAAAGGACAGACAAAGATTTGTAAAACACACAAATGGTAAAATACAAATTGTACATTAAAAGAAATCCCAATTGTATACACCACTGTTTTATCACTATACATTTTTAGATATAAACATTGATGGTGCGGGTTTTAATTGTACTATACAGGAGCGTCGACGCGTTTCGGTGGTTTTGAGTAAATGTAGTCCACCTTTATCAAGGCATTCTTTGGTTGTCTGTCGAATTGAAGGGTCTGTACAATTTTCCTATTGATAAGATCCTTGGGAGTCTTATTAATCCCAGAAGTAAAACGTAGTTGTGGATAAAGTTAAAATTCAGACAGTTCTATTTAGAAAGATTATGGTGACACTCCTCCTGTAGGGGTCGCAGGGGTCGTACGCAATACGGAATCCCTTCTATCAGCGGGAGCACTCGGCTTTCGGAGGCAACCGGGTCCCGATAGCAGCGGCGTCCAATACAATATATCTGCTTTTAAACACAATAGCTTCACTGAGCTGGAACTGAGAGTCCTCGCAATTCAGGCATACGACAACCCATTTAAAGTTCTAAATCCAAGCGCACTGCAAAAAATGTATATACCTGCAGAGAACCATGACGAGCAACCCACAATAGCGGATCGTCACTAGAAATGTTATTCTTGGTCTTCCAATAATTCTCAAAAGAGACGTTCGATGTACGACCCCTACAGGAGGATTGTCTCCATAATCTTTCTAAATAGAACTGAATGTGTTGCACCAAAAATAACACCTCTTTGAGATTTGTGTTACATTGGAGAAATGCTTCAATTCTGAAAGCAAAATTCTAAAATTCAAATCCTGTAAACTTTTCAACTTTTTTTCTTAATTTCTTTGTACGGTATTCAGCCTGTGTGCTTTTAGATACAAGCACAGCTGTTAAAGTATTGCTATGTAATTTAATAGCACCATCCCCAACCAAGGCAAACACAATCGCTGCACCAAGACTCACTCTCGTATCCCAGCACTATCACAACAAAGCATGGGAGTAAAAATATATTTAAACTATTGACAGCATGTTGTCGGTATCAGAATACGTCCCATCGTGTCTACATTCTTAAAACACACCATCTATAAATCATAAAGCATGTTTGTTGTATCTTCCCACAACTCAAACATTGCTTCTTCTTCTGCAGACAGAAAGTAAACCTTTTTTCAATTCTGTGCCATAATACAGAAGCCATATATTTAATGCATTTGCTTATTTGAATGAACAAATCCTGGTAAGTGCATTAAATACTAGGGGGCAGATTTACAAGCCCCTTGCGCCACTCTTGCGTCACTTTTAACATGGGAAAAGTGGCGCAAAAGTGGCGCAAGGGGCTAGTAAATCTGCCCCCAGGTTTTGAGGGCTTTAGGTTTAATAATAATTGTCAGTACTGTTTTAGAAAGTACCTACAATATAAAATACTTTAAGAGTTAATGAAATCTGTCTGTAATTATGCCATTTATTCCCAGCCTTGATAATTTCCATTTGAATAGCAATAGGCCAATTGAGAATGCAGGGAATCAGACACTTGAACTTCAAAACCTTAAAGGAGAAAAATAAACTAAAGTGAAAGGTACTCATAATTTCAGAATAAAGTTATCTTAAGGAATTATTCCAAATAAAGGACCTTTTCAAAATGTAATGACATATTTTCCGACTTTGCTTTAGGCTGCCATGTACAGCACACATCTAAACTTTAGAGTTTGTCTAGGCATAGCATTTTGTACTAGATTGGTACCCTTCCAGAACAATACCTACCCTAGGTAGATACCTTTGTACTGTATGTTTGGCTGTTGCTTGGTAGCCTGAATGTTCACCAGGGTTTTGGTGGTGTGGTTGTTAACCCAGAGGTGATTATCCTTTCAGCTTTTTACTGAACAATGGAGGATGAAGCAGGTGCAACGCTTCCCCAAGAAAAACCTTGTGAGATCTTGTGGATATTGGTGGTACTAGCAAAAGACTTCTTATGGACAGTTTCTTAGGGTCATCTTCTATATTTTTTATGGACCAGCAGCACAAACAGTAAAATGCACCACAGTATGAAGGCAAATCTGAACACAATTACAAAAACACAAGGAAAATAAGGAAATGTTATTATCTCCAAGGCTCCATCATCTAAAAATGTCCATAATCCCTTAATCTCACATGGGCCTCTGCACCATCCCTAATTTAAACTCCAGGGCATCAGCAACAAACAAATATCATTAAAAAAAAAAACTGGAATATGAATAGTGGTGCCTGACAAAACAAACATTTTGCAAAGTGCTGCAGTGAATTCACTTAATTTTACAAACTAAGGGGTCAATTAGGATGGCGGACGGTGGCGATCCGTCCGCCATCCTTGCCCGCCCGCCACCTATTTCCCACCCGCCATATTACAATGGCGGGGGGACCGTGGCGGACGGGAAGACCGTCCGCCGCTTTTCGCAAGGCGACCGCGGCGGAAAAGCTCTAATTTGGTGGCGATGTCTATCATACACCGCCAGCCATATTAGGATGTGCTGGGGGCTATGCCTTTCCGTGGCGCCAATTCCGCCACGAAAAGACATACGGTACTTGCTTTGGGGGCCCGTTGCAGGCCTCCAGGGTGAGAGGGGCCTGCACATGGGGTACCATAAATAAATACAACATGGCAGGCACCGCGCGGTGCCTGCCAAGTTGTGCTTTGAAACGCACAACATGCATTTTTAACACTGCGGCAGGCGGTGCTTTCACGGGATTTTCACTGTGGCGGGTGCATCCTAATTCCACGGACGGGACCTCCGCCCCTGTGGCGGACGGTCCCGTCCTCCGACAGGATGGCAGACGGACTTTGTCCGTCCGCCATCATAATTGACCCCCAAAGTTAAGATTCCAACTTCCATGGATGGATCCTGCAACAGTGATTGTAGGCAAAGAAGAAGTGAAGTTTTCCCTCAAAAATGACCAAAGGCTGGACAGAACACAGATTGAGGTTATCAGGGCAGGCAGATGAATTTTAGAACTGTATGTACAGTAGCCTCACTCTCTAAAGGACTTCTTATATGTAACCCAAAAAGATGCATTTTGTGCTCAAAATTTACCTGAACAGTCCACTTGAGTACAAAATTGACAGAAAATGACTATGAGGTATTTTGTTGGTGCCCAGTTTAAAAAAATGCTATTCACATTCAAGTTCTTCATCTTGTTGCGTTCATAGATCACGTTGCTTCTGTGCTGCTGCAAGAGGTTTTCCACAAATGTAAGTCTCGTTTACGCAAGGTATTGTGACGACATAATCAAAGGCATTACAAATAATTTCAGCAAATCCAAAATTCCAGAGATTTACGTCGAATTGCATGACATTTCAACATTACATACTAACGTTTGCCGGTTGGAAGACATGTCAGACAAAGGAGCGAAGACCAAAAACAATGGAGATGTAGACTGTCACCCTGGAGACTGAGATCAATGCTACCTAGATGGAGAGGCCCTTCTGGGAATCTATAGGGTAAAATATTAAAGTTTAATATTCAAAAATAAAAAATCAAGATTTAATATATATATATATATATATATAATATGCATAAATGTTTGTAAAATATGTATTTCTAGTATCTCATCAAATTAAATGTGCAAGAAATGATAAATGTATTTAAAAATATAATTTAAATGATAATTTTGAAACAATTTTCAAACTACTCTCATTTTATCTTTATTTGTATTTATTATTTTGTGTATTTTGTATACATGGTTAGAAGTTACATACTTAATTACTTTAAAAACTTTTCATTCAATAGGGTTTAAACTTTGATTTAATTTATTGTTTAAATAAATCTAAAACATTTAGATTAATAATAAATACAACTTTTTAAACATGTTTAAATAGTGTTGTGAGAAGCTAAGGCTAATTATATACTGTGAGCAAGACTGCACAAATAATAGATGTGTAAGGCTTAATATTACACAGGATTATGAATGAATTGTGTAATAAAGACTTACATAAATAATGACAGAAGGAGGTACTATTAACATGACAAGAAAAGCAATGTGTCTAGGCCCAAAAAATGACAACAGATTGAGGTTAGAGGGACAGTGGGCCAATAGAACCAGCAGTGGACTTACTCAGAGAAAGATATTGCCTTCAACCAGAATGCTGGGTAGTCAATGCTTCAAAGATGAGCATTGGTCAGTGTCACAGCTCTCTCCCACACAGCTCCACTGTTAAGGCTGTGCCCTTGAGCTCCTTCCAGGTATGTGTTCGAGGCCATACTCCATCCACAGGCTCCTTCCTGTGCCTCTTCCCTGGTGGTCTCGTGGAAGAGCACCCTGCTCTTCTGCTATACCGCTCTGTCCTGTTGTGCTTGCCTTTTTGTTGTTAACCCTGTTTCACTGTCTGCTTCTTTCTCTTGGCTGCCTGTTTCTCTTTTCCCTTTTGTGCCTTTTTGTTGTTTACCCTCTTTCACTGTCTGGCTCTTGTTCCCTTTTTCTCTTTTGTGCCTTTCTTCCTTGCCTCTTTGCTCTCTGCCTCCCTTCCTGCACTGCCCGCAGCTACTGCCCCCATGGCCCCTAACCCCAGCATGTCGCTCCTGCTCCCACCTCCCAGCTGATCACCCTCCCCAACCCCTAATTAATGGCGGCTGCTGTGCACTGGTGAGCCGAAGGTGCGCCAAAGGCAAGCCACGACTGCAGCCAGGGACCCTGGCCCCCAGACCCCCCTCCGCTATGACCCCAGTACTCTCCATGCTCTCAACCCCGGACACAACAACAACTGCCAGCTCTCGATGCTGAGCAACACCCAAGGCCCAATCTCCTGCCAACACTGCTGCGGCACCCTCACCCACCTCTGGACCCTGGCAGTAGCCTCCAGCCCACTGGGCGCCACTGCACACAAAACTCTGAGCTGGATCCTCCTCCATGTACATTCCGTGCACAGACATTCTGTAGAAATCTGAGACCTCATCAACACCAACGCCAGCTCCGCATTAGACATTGCAACTGACATCCATGACAGATTCAAGATCCTAAGAAAATACCGCCCCAACTGCCCAGGAGGAGGCCTCGCCATGAACAACAAAAGCTCCCTCCGATTGACAACCACCAACTATGATGCCACCTCGTCCCCATGGAACACATCCACTTCCAGATCCAGCACAACCCTAGAATGATGCTCTGCAGAACACTCGCCTATAGACCACCTGGACCACACACCCTTACATCAAAGTTATCACAGACCTCATTGCACCCCCACGCCCTCATCTCCACAGACTACATACTACACAGAGATCTGAACTTCCACCTGCAAAACCACAGCACCTCCAACACTACCACCCTGCTAGAGAACCTTACCAACAGAGGACTGAAGCAACTTGTCTCCATCCCCACTCACGCAGTAGGACACACACCCAAACCCATCTTTACTGGAGTAAACAACATTCGCGTCAGCAACAGCATGGAACTGCTCTGGGCTGGCCACCTCTGCATCCATTTCTAATTTATGATATCCACTGCACACAAGCACATGCTCCACCTCACAAGGATTATCTGGAACAAAGTCTCATAAGAATACCTCACCTCCTCCCTCACCTGTACTCCACCCTCAATGATGACAGACGCCAACATAGCAACCCCCCCAAATGGATAACCAACTGCCCCAACACTCTCGCCCCCTCCAGAACACCATGAGATGACACAACAATGAAGCCAACTGGTCCACCACAGCTCTCCAATAATCCAAGCGCTCATATTGACAACTGGAAAATATGTGGAGAAACAGCAAAACCCCAGAAGCACACTCGGCCTATAAAACAGCCATCACAACACACCACCAACTCATCAAATCAACAAAGAAAAACTTCATCCCAGACAGAATCCTATCCAACTCTCAAACCTCAAGGAACTCTTCGCCATCATACATGAATTTGCCAAACCTAACAGTGAAACAACCAACATCCCTCCCTCCCAAGGCCTCTGCAACAGACTATGCTCCTTCTTTCATCTCAAGATCAAAATGTCCTACGACAACTTCAACAACCAAGACCACTGTACAGCCCCACCCCCAACACCACCACCCAACAGACCCTTCTTACCTGGACCCCTCTCATGGCAGAAGGCACTCTAAAGACCATGAAGAACACCCACCCCGGAGCACCTTCTAACTCCTGCCCGCCGCAAATCTTCCACAGAGCCGCCACCCAAGCTATGTTGAACTATCAATTGCTCCCTCGAGACAGACACCTTCCCTGACAACTGATAGTGTGCCGAAGTTAACCCCCTCCTAAAGAAGCCCTCTGTGGACCCAACATACCCCAAGAACTTCA
The DNA here is from genome assembly GCF_964261635.1 of Lissotriton helveticus. NCBI lineage: Eukaryota > Metazoa > Chordata > Amphibia > Caudata > Salamandridae > Lissotriton > Lissotriton helveticus. The sequence continues at coordinate 1,841,608,678 of NC_136059.1, read as the reverse complement.
GGCCCAACCCACTTCTTCCATTTGGAGCCAAAGTCATTGAAAAGGCTGTCAACATCCAGCTAGCACACTTCATAGAAACCAGCAACATCCTAGATACCGCTCAGATTCCGCAGCAGCCACAGCACCGAGACCACCCTCCTCGCCACGTTGGCTCTACTGAGTGGGGACTAGGCCTGGAAAATAGATTCTCTGCCCTCTCAAACCTGGATGCATGTGACTGACAACCATCTAACCATAATCCTATGTTGCAATACACCTGTGATGCATGTACTTCTGGGGAGACCGGTCATCTAGTAGAAGCTCGCTCTAAGAGGGTCATCCCTGAGGTTACTGTAGGACCAGCTAATGAAAATGTAGATTGTAACGGTAATGTGGATACGGTGTTGAATGGGTTTGTTTCTAGTCCCAATCTTATTATGAAAAATGACACGGGGAATCTATTGTCTTGGAATGTAGCTGGGCTAAGTTCCAAGTTGGACTGTGCAGACTGGTTTGGATTTGTAAACAAGTATGATATTTGCATTTTCCAAGAGACATGGGCCTGTGATCCTGTTTTTGCTTTGGGGTACTTAAATTTTTATGTTCCAGCTACCAAGGGCCCAAAAGGGCGCCCGATGGGGGGCCTCACTATATGGGTCAGGCAGTCCCTAAAGGTTGTAGTACAAAGTGTGGAGCTTGATCAAAAAGATATCCAGCTTATTAGACTCACGAGTGATTCATCCATTTCCATTGACATCTATAACATATACGTTAGAGGAGGAAATGCAGGAAAATCTGAGGTTCTCTTGAGCCTGTATAATCTTCTAGAGATACATTCGACGAGGAAGAACATAATAATTGCAGGCGATTTAAATCGCATGTTCGAACCTCTGGTCACTGGTGAGGCTTTACTGGGTGAAGAGGAAGATAAGCAATGGGATATCCCCACTTTAGAAACTACCCCAGTAACTCGATGGACTGTGGATATATTAGAAATAAATGCAATGTGCCTCGAACACGGGCTTAGGGCTCTGAATGGTCGTACTAAGTCTGACAGAGTACCAGCCATGACTTTTAATAATGGGAGAAACAAAAGCCGCATTGATTACGTCATCTGTAGCATGTCTATATGGTCATTCGTTGGTGATATGGTGGTGACAGAAAGGCTCGAGAGCGACCACAATCCTTTATGTGTCTCTCATAAACTGTGGCTGTCTGAAGACATTGTATCTATCCCCTGTGACGAACTTCTACCACCGCTGATTGTACCAACCAATGACATGCGTAGGTTGAGGTGGTCAGGTGTAAGGTCGGACCAGCAGGCCCTAGAAAAAATAGGAGCCGCGACTGACAAGGCTATCGAGGCCTTGGAGTGTGTGGCAGGGATCTCTTGGGGCCATGACGATACTACCAAAGCACATGTGACTCTCTTTAATGAAATTAAATGTTATTTTCTAAAACCCGTAAACAGAAAGAGGTTATGTGCGAACAGAGCTGCTAAGTGGTATAATCATGATTGCAAGGTGGCACGAATCAATTTGGGAGTAGCAATCAAGAGTAAAAATTTGGGGGTGATTCGATCTGCTAGGAAGCATTATAAATGCTGTATTGCTAAAGCGAAAAGAGATTGGGACGAAGCCCATTGGAACAAGTTGAAATGTGCAAGCGATCGTAAACATTCCAGATTATTTTGGCACATTGTCAAATGGGGCAACGAAAGGTTTGAAGAAGCTTGTAACAACAATGTCCCTCAGGACGCATGGGTTAAATTATTCAGCGAACAGTACTCTACCAGTGATCAGTCTGTGAATAGCATCTGCCCAACTTATTTGTTTGCAGAAGACAACGTCTTCACTCAGAGTGAAGTTTTGTCTGCTCTAAAAACTGCACATAGTGGCCGAGCTCCTGGTATTGATGGGGTCCCAGCGGATGTTTTTCTAAATGACAGTGGAAGGTGGAGTAAATATATTCACCTGCTAATAAACCACATTGCCAAGGGTGCAGAAATCCCGGTATCATGGCGGGGTGCTGTAATCATCCCTGTATATAAAAAGGGTGATCGTGCCCAACCTTGCAATTACCGCCCAATCAGCTTAATTGATACTGTTCAAAAAATTGTGGGGCGAGTGATTATAAATAGCTTGCTCGATTGGGCGGAGGACCACAATATTTTATCTCCTTTTCAGGCTGGGTTTCGCAGGGCAACCAGCACTGTGGATCAGGTCTTCCGCTTCCAATTGATACAGTGGAGGACCGTGGTACTGGGTGGAGGCAGTCTATATGCAGCATTTGTTGATCTGCGGGCTGCATTCGACCTGGTACCACGGGCAAAACTGTGGGAAGTGCTTGCGGCTATGGGGGTCCCTGGGGTTTTGCTGACCTTGATCATGAGATTACATGAGGGTACTTATGCCAAAATTCAATGGGGTGGGTATGGTAATGACACTGCCGAATTTCCTGTTGAGCGTGGGGTTCGGCAAGGATGCTCAATGGCTCAAACACTGTTTACACTTTTTTTTAATGGCATCGTCCCCCGCATGCAATCACAGGTAGTGGATGCTCCCTCTCTCGCAGGTGTAAAAGTTCCTATTTTAATGTTTGCCGATGACACGTTAATTTGATCTAAATCCCCAAGCGGTCTGCAAAAATCATTGGCAATCTTTGATAAGTTCTGTGGCGATCATGGTTTGGAGGTGAACGCATCTAAGACCAAACTCATGGTTTTTAATCCTCATAAAAATTTTAAATCTAAAATTACCATGAGCGAACGCACCCTTGAAGTTGTAAAATCCTTTACATATCTGGGGATCCTTATCTCCAATGATAATAGATGGAACCAACATATAAATATTGCATTATTGAGACATAAGCAATTAGCTGGTACCATTATAAAGGAGCACAGGAAATCGCTGACCAAACCGATTAAACCACCCTTGATCATATATGAGGCAAAAGCAATTGGGTCCGCATTGTATGGGGCTGAGTTGTGGGGGCAAGAAAACCTACAGGAGCTTCAAACATCTGAGAATAAATTCTTAAGGAAACTCACAGGCACCCCACAGAGCAGCCCGCTTTTGCCTTTGAGATACGAGTTTGGCAGGAGAGAAATCTCGGAAATGGGTAAACTACGACCGATTTTATATTGGCGTAGGCTATGGACTACGCCTGAGCTCTCCCACTATGCGGATGGGTTCTTGGATGTCATCAATGCGGATCGTTTCAACAAAATTAAATGGTTCAAATCGTTAAAACTTGTATTATTTGAACTAGGACTATATGCATTATGGTCTGATCCGGTTGGGTCATCATTCCCCACTAAGGCAATCCTAAAAAACATATTCTGGGAACGGGTTGCAAATAGGAGTTTGCTCAGTATCAACAACGGGTCCATGACTACCACTTTTCTTGAGGCTAAACTGTTCCCTATATATGAAATGTATTGTGATTACATATCGAAACCTATGGACAGGAAACTGTTTTTTCAACTAAGGGCTGGCTCTCTCCCTCTTCGTAATTTAACATCCAAGTGGAGAGATGGAGGACCAGCTACCTGTCCAGTTTGTGGGGAAGGAAACGAAACTCTTGGACACTTTCTGTTCTCCTGCCATGTATATTCTGTTCCAAGGCGAGTTTGGTTGGCACCTATGTGCAGGAACTTGGGTACTAAAAGCAGTATGGTCGCTTTGCGTATTGTTAGATCTACCTCTTTGACTTGGATTATAATTGCGACTGCAAAATATTTGGGGTGGGCATGGGTAATTAGGCAGAGATTGCTAGTAGGGTAACTACTCTCTGCCTAGTTGATCAGAGACTGCTAGATTATCTATTCTCTGTATGGTACACCCCACGTGTCATCTCGGACTGGAATCTTATTGACTTTTAGCACTGATATTGTATCTGTTTTTAACTGTATTTTAAATAATGAACTCTCCACCTGTGATTATGTAAACTCTGCTGATATATAATTGTTTTCTTTTATAGTGATATGTGCTTATGTCAAATATGACCTCTGTAATTTAATTGTTTTTTTACTACGTGTTTGTATGTCTGCTTTTATGAGTAACACTCGAATAAAGCACTTTTTTGAATTGCAACAGACTATGCTCCTTCTTTCATCTCAAGATCAAAATGTCCTACGACAACTTCAACAACCAAGACCACTGTACAGCCCCACCCCCAACACCACCACCCAACAGACCCTTCTTACCTGGACCCCTCTCATGGCAGAAGGCACTCTAAAGACCATGAAGAACACCCACCCCGGAGCACCTTCTAACTCCTGCCCGCCGCAAATCTTCCACAGAGCCGCCACCCAAGCTATGTTGAACTATCAATTGCTCCCTCGAGGCAGACACATTCCCTGACAACTGATAGTGTGCCGAAGTTAACCCCCTCCTAAAGAAGCCCTCTGTGGACCCAACATACCCCAAGAACTTCAGGCCCAACCCACTTCTTCCATTTGGAGCCAAAGTCATTGAAAAGGCTGTCAACATCCAGCTAGCACACTTCATAGAAACCAGCAACATCCTAGATACCGCTCAGATTCCGCAGCAGCCACAGCACCGAGACCACCCTCCTCGCCACCACCGATGACTTCCTCGCCCTCCTCAACTGAGGCCATACTGCAGCCCTCATTCTCCTGGACCTATCAGCAGCCTTCAACACCATCTCCTTCTGCACACTAGACACCAGGCTCCATGATTCTGGCATCCAAGGAAAGGCCTTAGACTGGCTAAGATCATTCCTCTCAGGCAGAACACAGAGAATAAGACTCCCGCCTTTCCTCTCAGAACTGACAGAGATCAGATGTGGAGTACCCCAAGGAATCCTCCCTCAGTCCTGCACTCTTCAACGTCTACATAGCCCCCCTGGCAACCATTGTCAGAAATCATGGTCTTAACATCGTCTTCTACGCTGATGACACCCAACTCATCCTCTCCCTCACCAAGGAAGCCGGCGTCACCAGACACAATGTCCAAGAAGAGATGAAAGCCATCGCTGCCTCAAACTGAACTCAGATAAAACAGAAGTCCTCAACCTTGGCTCCCCCCTCTGCATGGAACGACTGGTGGTCACCTGCCCTTGGAAAACCACCCATCCCAATGAATCATGCACACAACCTCGGCATCATACTGGACTCATCTCTCACCATGAACAACCAGATCAACGCTGTCTCCTCTGCATGCTTCAACACCCTCCACATACTACCCAAGATGTTCAAGTGTATCCTCCCGACTCTAGGAAAACCATCACTCAAGCACTCATAACCAGAAGACTTAACTGCGCTGTATTCAACAAAAAACTCCTCCGCAAACTTCAGACCATCCAGAACGCCACAGCCAGACTAATCTTCGATAGCCCACATCAGCAAACACCTCCATAACTTCCACTGGCTTCCTGTCGAAAGAAGAAAAATATTCAACCTGCTCACGCATGCCTACAAGGCCCTTAACAACACTGGACCCCAATACCTTAATTAGCAAATCTCCTTTCATGCCCCCAAGAGAAACCCTCACTCAGCCGACCTCTCCCTAGTCACCACCCCACGCTTCAACAGGACAAGCGCAGGTGGAAGATTTTTTTCTTACCTCTCAGAACAGACCTGAACAAACTCCCCTTTCTCCTCTGACAGAGCCCAACACTGCACCAACTCAGGAAGGACCTTAAGACCTGGCTCTTCTTATTACCCCAATGGAGCAGCTCACTCCTACTCCCAGTGCCTTGAGACCCTCACAGTGAGTAGTGTGCTTTACAAAATGCTGATTGATTGACTGATCGATTGGTGAGTACCAATCCTGATTAATATGGACTCACAAATATCAATCAAAAACTGCCAAAGTGCCAGTTTGTTCCTGAAAAACAAAACAAAAATATTTACTCCTACACCCTTGGAGTTTTCTCCCAGAGAGTATTGGTCATTATCTTTCTTTTTTCTGTCCAGTATTGCCAGTGTTTTACTGTTGGTGATGCGCAGAAAAGAATTACATCACACTTTCCAATATAAATCGAATAGGCACTCTATGTTGGGCCATTAGAGTAAGTTTTCAGATGGCGGAGCCAGTGGAGGTACCGTCATCCGAAAGATGATACTTCACTTGGCTTATAATAGAGCAGGAAGATGGCTGCCACATTTGTAATGGAGTATCCTGTCCACCAAACTCTAAATCAGGCTCTTTATATCCTACCCATTGTCTTTCTGTATGTGAACTATTGCACAAATTTATTTTGCCTTTCTCTATTACCTTCACTTTGTGTATTTATATGTCTGTTTCTTTATTGCTCACACTTTTTGACTGCCATAGTCAGTTGCTCTTTGTGAGCCTACTATTTTTTCAGCCTATGGATACATCTATGCTTGTAGTTAGCATTGTACCTCCTTTACTAAGTATCACTATTTCTTTCAGCAGCAAAGCAATAGTTAAATAAAAGACGAAGAATGTGTTGTGAAAAAGCCAAAACCTACCAAAAGAAAGCATAAGTTTAATAAACTTGTAAAGTGCTGAAAATCAAATTCCATATGAGTGACCTTACAAAAGGTAGGATCTTCATGTGTGAAAGTAACACAAATGCTAGAGACTTTAAAACAGAGGAATGAAACCAAAAAAGAAGGACAAACAGTAACAATGTAGGTTAGTTATTTTGTACTTTTAAGTTTGCCACCCTCGCATGCTCATATTGTGGGCCTATTTCTAAATTGCACTTTGTAGAACATTGAGTAGTAGTGCAACAGTGCTACTATCTACAAAATGGTATTCACAGCCCAAGAGTGTATATTTCCACCTACAAGTCTCATATCTTATCTATGGGGAGGTTCTCACACGTACATTTACCACTTAGAAGTAAATCTAGGAAAGACTCGGGGGACTGGCCAGAAAAAGGGAAATACTATAAAATGAGAGAGGTTAAGGGAGGGACAGACACCAACCCATCAAGAGCCGACCCACTGCTACTAACAAACTGCAATTCTAAAGTTACTACTGCTAAAACGGTCCTAAAACAAATATGAATGTACTCTAGCTCAGAGCTAGAAGAAGTTCAGCATCACACATATGACACCACTCTTGGTATGTCACAGTTCCTCATTCACTCTCTCTCTTCAAGTACAGATATGCTTTCCATCTATCTCCATTTCTATTTTCCCATTCTCTCTGCTTTCCTTTCCCTCACTCTCTTCATGAATCATCATTTATTTATATAACTCTTTTCTCTGTCATTCACATTCTCTTTCCGCTCTCCACCCCCCTTCATTCTTTGTTTCTTTCTCTCACACACAGTCACAAGCATAATCACCTTGTCTTTTCTCTGTCTCTACTACTCCACTCCACTCTTTACCCCCATTTATGTCCCTCTTTTCTTTTATCTATTCCTGTATTCCACCCTTTTTTACACTTTGTCACCTAGATCTCTTCTCCTCAATATCAGTTCAGCACGTTTTATTTTTTCTAATTCTGTTTTCCTGACTCTCTCTTACAAGATTGCAATTGCATTTTACCACTCTCACTCCGCAACCTGTTACTCCTTCCTAACAACCTCTCCATGTGTATTTTTGATTGCCTCTCGTTCTCTTTCATGTCCTACCCTTTTCTGAATATCTCTTCATCCAACCCAGTTTTTATTTATCTCACTTGTCTCTTTCTCTTTCTATGCCTTTCTTCCTTCGATAAAAGGTGAACAGTGTATATAGGTTAAACAACAGAAGCATAGAACAGAAACTACAAAACATTACCAAAGATGAGAAGGCAAGCTCAAAATATAGAAGTTGAGTCATTTTACAAATTATTTGTGAAAAAATGGAAACACATAACAAATAGAGAAGCTTTTTGTGAGAAGGGAGTTACATAGAACATAGAAGTTAAATACAGATGGATGGAGTTACCAAATATTGAATAGTAAGCCAGTACAAACAGACAAGTTCAGGCAAAAATGGTGCAGAAACGGTCAGTGTATCTAGTCCATCAACAGAAATGTTATGGGTTGATGAATGTAAGGTACAATAGCATACAGAAACTAGGATACTTTATAAAGGAATGGATATGCCATATAAAAAAAATGCATATGTTAGACCCATGTGAGATCGCAAAATTGAGTACGCTGCGGGACATTCACTTGTATACTTCTTTGAGAAAGTGTGTGGCAGTACATTTCACAATATGCACATGTTATTTATGCATCACACATGCATGACTAAACTGATGAGTTAATTATACCATGCAAAGATACAAGCAATGTTTCCGCAAAAGGAGAACGATGCACTCGTCACAGGGAATGCTATTGATATTTGATAGGCTTCAAGTAGAAAATCATGAAATTGAACACAAAACAGAACAAACTGAAAATAAGGATGCTCGTAACTGTGTAGAAATTCCTAAAACACCTATATAGCATCCAATTTAAGACTACAGGAAAACAAATGCAACTGTATGCTTTTGAAAAACCTACCTAAAAAACAGAGCTGTAGATGTAACTGGAAAGATTGAGGACCATGAGGAAAGTCAGTGGTTTAGTTTGACACTGTAGGTCAAGAGAGCCACCCACAAAAAAGGGGGGGAAATGCTATCTGCCTAAATTATAATGAAGCAGCAACATCTCTCGGCTAGATAATATTTTTAAATCATAGGCTTGGATCAAGATTTCTGAGAAAATAACTCATAAAGCTAAATATACTTTTTCTTTTTATGTAATATTCATGAACTAATCATATCACAACCTGTATTATATATAGCTTTTGCTAAATTATTTACTTAGTGATATATACATTTCATTTGAAATTTTTTCTTTTTTTCTTTTTTCTCCCTACCCCTCGCCATTCATTCAAAAACAGTCATACCTCAACCTATCTCTGACTCACACCTCAATTAAACTCATACAATTTGCAGACTAGGGAAGCAAAATAAATATGCTAATTAGCGTCAGCTCACTTTTTTTCACGTTAGGTGGGAAAAAACACGATTAAATGCCCGCTATGCAGCAAGCTGGACTCAGTACTGAAGCCAACAACAACCCCCCAAACACCCAGGAGGACCAGCCAGAGACCCAGGAGAAGGGCAAGAGGAAGAGGAAGACCTGGTTCAGTCAGCAAGAAAACCAGGTCCTTATTGAGGAGGTGACAGAAAAACAACAATAACTTTTTGTCAGCTCCACAGTGTCATTGGGAATACAAAATGCAATATGGCAGTCCATTGCAGCCAAGGTGAATGCAGTCGGAGAGGCGAGGAGGACAGTTGACTACTGAAAGAAGTGCTGGCATGATGCTGAGGGCAAGACCAAGCAGAAACCTGCTGCCAATCTCAAAGCAGCAGTGCAGACTGGAGGTGGGAGTCCAGTGCCACAGGAGGAACTGGATGCATTGGAGGAACAGGTGCCCGCTGTCATCAGCGAAGAGACGGTGGTTTGAGTTCCAGGGCAGGATACTGCTCAACATGACCAGACACAACATCAACAGGGTGAGTAACAACCAGGGACTGGGGGGACGGAGGTGGAGGGGCCAAATAGTACTCATGCACAATTAAATATATCGCAGTGCACACCCACAATGACTGCAGATCATGTCTCGGATACCCTTGTCCCTGGTGGCATAGACACATATCATCCTATTCAACCAATACACTGCAAGACACATATTGCTGGGGAAATGTGCAGAGAGAAGTCATCCAATTATAATCCAAGTATCATATCAGACCACAAAATAAGGGCTACATGAACGAGCAAAGATGCCACATTGATTGGAGATGCGATAGGGTGTTAAAATGGCCCCCTTGCCTCAACACCACGCATATGCATGTTCCTGTGTGACTGACTCATGTGCAAGAATGTGCATGTGCATCAAGGATGACCTTACTGCCCATTTACAATCTTGCACACAACTGAGACACACAAGCACAATGTTGCATGTGTGCTGACATTGGTGGTGGCATGCCTACTAATGCACAAGATCAGTCACATTCACAGTGCATCCTCATTTTGGCATCAGAGAGATGCGGCCTTGGGCAGGTGAATTGTATATGCGTGGTGATGAGGCAAGGGGGCCATTCTGACATGCTCCCGCTTGTCCCGTCAATGTGGCAGCTTGCTTGTACAGGAGATGCAGTTCCGTGTACACCAAGCGAGAACGCATCTAGTGAGTCTGCATACCATGAACACATGCATTTTCACAACAAAGTGATCATGAAGCCATCTGTCTAAAAGGTGCATATCCCACATTGCACACATTCAGCAGACTTGAGTCCAAATGTAATGTCATACTATGAGCATGGGGGATATGGCCACAGCACCACAGAAAACAGCATTCCACATCAGTCCTGTTGTGCGTTGCCCATTACACCATGATGTGCATGTAAACCTCTCTGCTTGGTAAGTCTACTGTGTCAGTGAACAAATATGCAGCCATGTCTGTTATCACCCACACGCAAACCCCGGCATTCAATAATCTGAACCAGGACAGCATGTGTCATCCATGTGACCATCTGCGTTGCAAATACACAAACACACCTCAGCCTGCCATTTGAATCTGATGGGAGGGGGGCTGATAGGGCCTGACAACCACTAATAGGCTATGGAAATCCACATCCATCAAATCTAGGCCCACTTTCACACCACGCGTGTGGCCAAAGTTGAAGGGAATGGGTGTTGTCACTGTTCAGCCTGAAACATTAGAAACTCACGCTGCACCATATTCACAATGGGTAAGCCAACAGGAGGGCAGTAAGCAATGCATGCAAGGAAAACCATGACTGATGAGATGCACACAATAGAAACCACAAGAACCAAAGCTACCTGGATGTACATGTGCACTGCATTGTGCAGCACACATAGAAACAGCTATCAGCCCATCATTGCCAATTTGCCTAAAGGGTTTCCTCATCACACATAAACATTCTGGCACAAACCCCCTGCACATTTGTTCTTCCCAGGAAACCTGACTGTAAGTGAGCCACAGTGACAAGGCAAGTGACAGTGCATGATAAATTGCATGCCTGAACCATAAACATTTTACCATGATGAAGGCCACAGTCACTGAAGTGGCTAAGTGTGGAGTTCATCCTTAAAGGAGCAGGCCACAATATGACACTTCCTCGTGTACATACAGCCCCTGATGTAAAGAAGACCTCTGCTGCCAAACAATGCACACGTGTCCCAACTCTGATCAAGACCCATATTAACTCCAGCTTGCAACGTCTCATCACTGGCTGAAAGGGATAAGGGCCAGTAAAACCAAAGCTACAGGGGTGACTCTCCCATAATGCAGTGCACAGTCACATACATCTGGGCTAATCAACATTGACTACAATGTGGTACAAACTGCATCACTTCCACTACTGAGTCAAGGTCACAACTGGTGCCACTTGTGTATAGAAATGGGCCATTCGCATTTGGCATAGCTGTAAACTGTGAGATGATAATATACAACTACAACGTGACATCTGTGATGTTGTACAAATTATAACTATCTAGTATCTAATAGGCATCTCCTCCTAAACAGTCAGAATGGACATTGTCAAGCAGTCTGCTAGTAAACTCATCCAATGCATGACCATACTTGATGACACATTTAATATAATCTCCCCTTTACAATACAGAGGTCGGAACATCACCTCCTAAACAGCAGCCTGTCCAAATCTTCACTGATGAAGAATCGCAATTTTCCACCATCCAACAGATGCCAGACTCATTTAGCACACCACCCCCTGAAGCAGGGCCAACCAGCTGCATCGTGGAAAGTCCACCCCCTGCACAAACCACCCATCAGCAAGCACCTACCACCACAGCTGTCTCCCAGGACCTTGAGGACCCACTTCTGGCATTTCAACTCCATGTAGTAAAGGTCCAGCAGGAGATGGCTGATCTGTTACGGGTGAGTTTTGCCAGCCTGGTGGCCAAACTCGGTTCCATACGTAGTTGTCTGAGTCCCATTCGGGACCACCTACAGAACATCACAGACTCCCACATTCCGCTCCATGCTCTCCGACATTCCATGGCTGACATCGCTGGAGTCATGACTCAGAGATAAGAACAACTGTCCAGTCAAAGTGTGTCCATCGATGTTTGTCCACATGTGAATGATAATGAAGAACATGGAGCAGTTGCAAGCGGAACAAACAGCTGCCATGGGTGCCTTGGCTGCCCACCAATGTGACGTAGGTAGAATCTTCCATGCCCTGCGGCTGATCATCACTGCACTGCTGCATCAAGGTTTGGCACAGATGAATGCCACTGCTGCTTCTACATCCACATCTCTGCCCCCTGATGTGTCAGTGCCTCGCAGTGCTGCAGCCAATCTACCACCAGGCACATGTAAGGCACATGGCACATCCAAGGATGAAGATGTGGATGATTCTGCATTATTGTTAAAGAAGAAAGCGGTAGCATCCATCTGTGCCAAATGGACTGTTTTGCCATGGATCAGTGCTTAGCATCATGCCCTGGAACATCAGCTTCCACTGTCCCCAGATGCACTCTTTGACACTCACCTTGGACCGCATAATGGACTGCCATGATTTGTATTGTTCCCAATGACACTGCAATCAGCCTGCTGACTGAACTCAACCTCATCCTCTGGACATGTCCCCCCTGAAGTACTCTGTCAGGTCCACACTGGGCTTCTCTGAAATGCGGGGCTTGTTTGAGGCAAGTCCTGGCCCAGTCGCCAACAGAGACAATGCATATTAAAATAAAAATATAAAGTGACACAGGTGTGTGTTGTCTTTGACCATTAAAGTATAGAAATCTGTAACGATTTTGGGCCAGTGAATCCATCAAAAAGTACACCAAGGGTCATATAAGAAATGTCCATATCTAACTGTGTTCCAGTTAGGCAGTCAGATGACCAGCTATGTGTGAACAAGCTGTGCCCTCGTTGCTCAAATACAACATTCTAGCAAGATTCCAACGTAGCCCTACGTACAAGATGGAAATAGGCATGTGCTAATTTGTCCAAGTCAGGCGCATGTCACACATAGTGTCTCCCTTTACCATTCTGACAAAATCTCTCTTTGCAGATCGACTCACACTCTATGGGGTGGACAAAGCTTGTTGTGATGGGGCACACTGCATGTCACATTCCAAGATGAAGAATCATTAGGGCATATACCTACTAGCCCCTATTGGAACCACAATGTCTGCTTCAATAAAGTGGTGTTGGCAATAGCGTCATCTTCCAAAGTGCAGGTCCTCAGTCAACCCCTTCCCATGGACTAACAATGCCTTATCAATAAGGAAGCCTCTCATGCTGTGACCACTTTGAGAGGACAGGGCAATGTGTCCAGGGATGGGTAGTGCACTGCAATGTGCATATAGTCAGATGCTGTACCACCATTTCAAGGGTGGCATCACTATGAGCCAATGCCAAAAGTAACAGCTGGGAGAAATGGCTATGACACTGGCACTACAGGGAGCAAAACTGTGGACCTGATTCAGGAAAGTGACCAGAGACAAAACCCTAACTTTACGACTTTCTGTATTCACAAAAGGCAATTAGGAGTAGTAAAGTTAGTATTCCTTACTTTACTATTCCTAAAAGCCATTTGTGAATACTGAAAGTCATACAGTTAGGACTAACTCGCAGATTACTTTTGTGAATCGGCCCACAGTTCTGCCATATGCTGTTTAATATAGTTCCTCAAAATGACACATCCTGCATGGGCAGGAGGTTGAGCCTCCATGCACAGGAACATACAATTGAAATGATGCTGACACACTTGCACAATGCAGCTAGTGTGGCAAGCTCTGTGCATGGTTGATGGACTCTACGCCAGGCTCATGTGATATGCAGGGGGTGGACAGAATCTGTGTAACCTGGCGCATACATCCAGCTCCATGATGGATAAGAATTGCAACTTCAATATCCGCTCAAGGCCATGTCCCTACACTGTTGTAAATGTGCAAAAATGTGCTGTCCAATTCCATGAGTCACACTCAAGATATTAAACTTCACAAAAGAGTGTCCCTGGAATAGGCGTTAAATCCTACTTACCACCCTGTTATCCAGGCAAGTTTACTGTGCTCACATTTAAGGTATCCTGACACAATCCATCCTGCTAAGTAACATGTCATGACCACACTGACACGTTCAACGGATTATCCAGTGATAGTATGATTTGCATACAAGGTAAAATGCCACACTCCACCACATCATACCTGACATAAGTGCAATCAGAATCCTAAAGTATTAACCATTAATTATAAAAGTACAATACTAAACTACCCTAAACTAACACTAATCACTACTACTACTAATCTAATCTAAACTAATTGGAAGAAAGTGAATTAGAAACTAAACTATCTTCTCTAACTAATCCTAAACACGCAACAACATATCTAAGACATCAACCCCCCTCCCATCCTCAAGGCACATCATGAGACAGGGCAAAGACATCTAAGTTATACATAAATTAACTACACAGTTATCCTACACAAATATATATTTGTTTGATATTTTCTTTTATTTTTGTAACAACAAAGACATCAACCCCCCACCCAAAGGTAAAGGAAACAACCCCAAATACTATTTATTAATAAATATCTAAATCTACCTTAAAATCTAACACTAACTATAGCTACACTACAACTACACTACCTAACACTTAAACTCCTTACCTAACACTAACTAATTATAATATATAACATTGGGGGAAGGGAGGTGAGGGGGGTGGGGCTCATCATGTCCAGTTATTATGGGAGACTCAGGGCTTTACTCATGTCCTGCAGAAGCCTGGTATGCTCCGCCATTTTCCTCCGTATCTGAACCAGAAAAACATTGTTGTCTAATAATGTTCTCTGGCCCCGCACAGTGAACAGCACCATCTGCTCTGCTGGGGCAGGTGGCATTGTCCCTTGGGTGTGTGGTGTGGTAGAGGGATGGGTTCCTGCCTGATCATGCTGGGAAAATAAGAGCAATGACAAAATGTTCGTCCTGTAGACTATGTCGATGTTCTCCATTTAAGTCAGAAACACAAGGTCAGTGAAACATAGGAGTCTACAATCTAACGTAACATTGTGAAGTCAGAGAGTGACCTGGACAATGAAATATTGAATCCAGCATCAGTGCCTACATGCTGGGGAGACTGACATGACCGTGCATAGCATGGGACATGTACTGTCACAACCAAATGAGACTGTCAGTGTCAAATGTTGGTACTATGACATACCCTGACTGAGGGTGACATGTACAAGGATTCGTTGAAGGGAGGCATTAGCCCTCCGAGTGTTGCACCTCCCTCATCCTCTCCTGTAACACAGTGCTGCATCATAGGTGCAATGATCATGTGCAGCCTTGCTTGTCACCCATCAACGGCATGAAGTGTATCAAATCAGTACAAACACAGGTACTCTTGCACAATGAGTCCAATGGTGTATGTGTGCAGGGGAGGCTTGTTAATGTGTAGGAAGGTTACCATACCTGCACATGAGCAATCCTGGAACAGCCCTACTCACACTTTCATCTGTGCTGCATCATGCAGCACACATGGAAACACAATAGGTGGCTGAACACTGACTTGTACATGAGGTGCGGGCCATCTTTCCACAACAATAGCTGAAACATTGCTGGCGAGAAGGGGAAACATAATTTCCTCAGATTTGTCAATAATGCATGTCTTACATCCTCTATTATTCACTCCTTTGACAATTTAACTACGCAGGCCTTTACAACACAAACTGTTACAATGCATTCCCCAAAGTAAAGGCCCCCTGGAGTCATAATGGTTATTGTGTTGTAATGGGTAATGCGTTTTAACAAATAGCTTTGCAGAGCCCTGCCTTGTTAAATATATGGCACAGCAATAAAAGCAGAGCAATAGCATGCAGGGCAAATACATGCAGAGTAATGTCACAAATTCGGACAGAGGGGCTTGTCGGAATACGCAGTACGCGATGTTCGTACGGATCGAGGCAGGTTTTTACGAACCAGCAAGTACGATTTGTCTGGACCACAATCCCCATGACTCTTTCTCTACGGGACTTTAAAACATCCGAAATAGCACAATTCGACTCTAAACGCATGCAAAACGGACTCCCCGGGTATGTGAGTGCACCCCATGTTCGCAGGGGTATGGTGCAAACTGGTACGGTGCATCGGGGTACGAAGTGTAGGGGTATGGTACATCAGGGTACAGTACATTGGGGTACGGTGCATGGGTGTACATAGCATAGGTGTATGGGGTGTAGGTGTACAGAGCATAGGGGTACGGTGCGTATCCCCATGATCGCAGGGGTACGGTGCATATGTGTATGTGAGGTTCTCTGTACGAATTGCTCATTCGCCGCTTTCTGTACGAATCGCGCTCTTGGTCCCCGGTCCGGATCGTACTTGACGGGTCGTACGGCATGTTTACGAATTGTACGGTTCACTGTGCGGCTCTATGTGGTATGGATTTCACCTTGTTTTTCGAACGGTTCACAGACTCTTCTGTGCAGCGCAAACTGGAGCAGAATCCATGCATCACAGCTACCATGTGGATTGGACCTGTCACAAAGACCAGCATTGCGTCACAACCCATCGGAATTGCCACTGCATGACGCATCCTTGGCAGAGGTCCTCGCATCCTCCGTTGAAGACAGCCTCATGAAAATGCCAGACTCAGAAATGATGCTATGCTTCAACTGCGTGACGCATCCTCAACACTGGACTTCGCATTGCAAGCCCATGTCAATGGGATCCTTGACAACAATGCAAGTGCTCACATCCTTCAAGAATGACAGCCTCAATGATGATGCTGATCTCTGCATTGCAGCCTTGGCACATCTCAGATCCAATGCATTGCTTTGGCTGAGTGACACATCTTCGATATGGATCCTAGTAACGGTCTGCATACCAGGATTTAAGGTACTTAGTTCAGTCGATTTAACATGATCCCTGTAGCTAAGCATGGGCGTAAAATCCGTTCCACTCGCGGATTTTTCGGATTTTCGGCAAATTCGCAATCCGCGAACTCTTGCGAATTTGTCGAAAATCCGTGAATTCGCTCGCGGCGGATTTTTTGCTTGGTGATACTGTTAGAATTGGGGGTCTCTGGTTGGCGCAAGTATGCACTTGTGACAAGCAGGGACCCTCTCCTCTAAGTCAGGGCAAAGGATGACCCCTCAGAATTACCAATGCTCACCCTCTAGGTGCGTGACGTGAGCAGCCAAGGCTATTCTTCAGGCGTTATTCAGTTAAGCATTTGTAATCACACACACAGTAAAATATACCAATCCCCCCACAAATGGACACCAGGCTGTGAATATATAAAAATACGCTTCTTTATGTAAAAATTATATATATCTCTCAGATCAGACTTATCACAAGATCAAATAACGTCTTTGTATGCCAACAGGTTGTAAATAGGCAAGCTTTCTTTTAGTTGCAGTTCAAAATGTACTCTTAGTCTTTGTAAAATGGCTTTCTCCTGCAGTGTACCTTTCAGAACAGTTCTCTTAGTTCCTGGGGAGTATTTGGATCACACTACTCCTCTTTATCTTCCCTCAGCCGGCCCAATCAATCAATCAAAGCATTTATATAGCGCACTACTCACCCAGAGGGTCTCAAGGCGCTGGGGGAAGTGGGTCAGCTACTGCTCGAACAGCCAAGTCTTGAGTTGCTTCCTGAAGGCGAGGTGGTCCTGGGTCAGGCGGAGGTGGGTCGGGAGGGAGTTCCATGTCTTGGCGGCGAGGTAGGAGAAGGACCGTCCCCCTGTGGTGGCTCTTCGGATGCGGGGGACGGCGGCGAGGGCGTGGCCGGTCGATCGAAGCTGGCGTTTGGGAGCGTAGAAGTTGAGGCGGCTGTTGAGGTATCCTGGGCCTTGGTTGTGTAGGGCTTTGTGTGCGTGGGTGAGGAGTCGGAAGGTGATTCTCTTGTTGACCGGGAGCCAGTGCAGGTCTCTCAGGTGTCCGGAGATGTGGCTGCGACGGGGGATGTCCAGGATGAGACGTGCTGAGGCGTTCTGGATCCGCTGGAGGGGCTCCTTGACGCTTTCTGCCCGTTCCGGGCCGAGATCTGGGCCCAACCGGCCAAAGCTCACGCTTCCCGCGTGGGACGCGTCCGGCCCAGCCGAGTCTAGTGGTGCGCATGGCCCCCACTGGTCTGCGGGACTCAGGCGGGGGTTAGCGCCGACCTCGGAGCTGCCCAAGGAGGGCAAGGGCCAAAGAACCTGGAGCAGCCCCCGTCACTCTGGCCGGGGCGCGGAGTGCAGCCTGCGGCTTCCCCTTCCCGTCTCTTCGGCAAATTCCGACGGGAGGGGCTGGAGCGCTCTTGCAGAGCGGAGCGGCGCTGCAGGCAGGCACACAGAGCGGTGCGAGTCAGCTGAGGAAGGCGGCTCGCACCACAGCGGACTCTCAAACCTGGATTACTTGTAGGCAGGGCGGCTGGGGTCAACAAGAGGAAGGAGGAAAACAAACGTTGCGGGCCCCGAGCCCGATGAAGGTCTTGGTGGCGGCTTTCCTCCGCCGGCAGATGCGAGGTGCCCAGCGGCTCTCAGGCAGAGCGAGGCTGGCACCCGAGGCGTCCGGACAGCGGAGATCTGTCCTCTGGGTCTGGGAACGTCCGGTGGGGATTTCTGGCGGGAGCGTGGGGGCACAACAGCGAGCCTCCGTGGGCGGTGGGTTCAGTGGTTTCCCTCGGCGGAGGGGGAGCGGCTCAGCAGAGCAGGACTCTCTCTCGGCAGGGATGGGGAAACCTGGCGATCACGGCCTCTAGGAGGGGCTGGGGGGCACCACGACAGCGAGCCCTCCAAGGTGGGGTGACACAGCGATCTCCTCAGCGGGGAGACACGGTCGGTCACGGCCTCAGGAAGGGGCTGAGGGGGCACCAGGATCACAGCTCCGGCAGTTGTAGAAATCCTTGATAAATACCGGCAGACGAGCAGAGGGCAGGTTGAGCCAGATGGTCCTGTGGCTCAGGTCAGGGGGCAAGCTCAGTCAAGCCCTTGGAGAATGTTTAAGCACAAAGCAGCAAAGTCTTTTCTTATCAAGTCTTTTCCTCTCCTTTCTCAGCAAGGCAAGCAGCAGGCCAGTCCTCCCAGCGTCTCTTCTCCTTCTAGTCGGGCAGAGGTCCTTCGTGGTAAAACAGGATTCTAATTTACAAGGAGCAGGGCTCCTACTTTTATACCCAGTTTCTTTTGTTCTTACAGGCCAAAGGGGGCCTTTACATAACTGCTCCCAGCCTCTGAGCACTTGTGGTGGGTACTTCTGGCTTCTGCATTCAGTGTGAGGACAGGCACATCAGCCGCTCCCCAGGGGGGCGGAGCCATCATTGTGTGGACAGGGGCAGCCAGGAGCACTTTGTTGACAAGCTTCGGTCCTTCCTGGGCCAGGTGCAGGCTGAGTCATCAGTCGCTCCCCAGGGGGGCGGAGCCAGCATTGTTGTGGCAGAGCACAGCCTGATGCACAGCTCAGGGAAACTCCCACCTCCCACTAAGGTGTCATCCTGCCATTCACCACCTGTCACCTCCCAGCCCTGTCACTCACACAACTCAGACAGGCACATCAGCCGCTCCCCAGGGGGGCGGAGCCATCATTGTGTGGACAGGGGCAGCCAGGAGCACTTTGTTGACAAGCTTCGGTCCTTCCTGGGCCAGGTGCAGGCTG
Source organism: Lissotriton helveticus (assembly GCF_964261635.1). Taxonomy (NCBI): domain Eukaryota; kingdom Metazoa; phylum Chordata; class Amphibia; order Caudata; family Salamandridae; genus Lissotriton; species Lissotriton helveticus. The sequence goes on along the minus strand of NC_136059.1, from coordinate 1,841,589,142 downwards.
AGTCATCAGTCGCTCCCCAGGGGGGCGGAGCCAGCATTGTTGTGGCAGAGCACAGCCTGATGCACAGCTCAGGGAAACTCCCACCTCCCACTAAGGTGTCATCCTGCCATTCACCACCTGTCACCTCCCAGCCCTGTCACTCACACAACTCAGACAGTCAGATACACACAAAAGCAGAGGCGGGCTGAAATGGTTAGGCAAGAAAATGCTAGCTTTCTAAAAGTAGCATTTGCAAACACAGGATATTAAAATAAACTTTACTAAAAGAAGTATTTTATTATTCGGAGTTCAGGCATACTAAACATTAACTTCTACCATGTTCCCTGAGCCTGCTGGGATTATAGAGTGCAATAATTCCAGCAGCCCATCTGGCCTAAAGGGAACAGGTAGCCTTACAATAGTGAAAAACGAATTTGGCAGTAATTCACTATGAGGACATGCCACACACATCAGAGCATGTCCTACCTTACACTTACAATGCACCCTGCCCTCAGGCCTACCATAGGGGTGACTAATATGGAGTTTAAGGGAAGGTTTAGAGACTGGTAAGTGTGTGCACTTGCCCAGCCAGCATGACAGTACCAGACTGCACGCAGGTTCTGCAATGGCACACCCTAGACACATTTTAAGGCTGCTTCTGTGGGTGGCGCAACCAGCGCTGCAGGCCCACTAGCAGTATTGCCATTCACAAGCCCTGACACTCCTGGTGCACTTTACTAGGGACTGACAGTAAACCCAGTGAACCAATCATGGACATCAATCACAGATACACTTTACAGTAGGGAGCACTTGCACTGCGGCACGGGTTGGCCGTGGCGCAGTGCCCTGAGTAGCGGACACCAGCAAAAACATCTGAGGCACAACAGCAAAAAGTGGAAGGGAAACTCACGCCAAGGTGCCAGGTCTAACAGATACAATATTGCGGTGCGCGGCGTGGTGCACGGTGTTCACTTTCCGTCATTCAGCGTTTGCCGAGTTGTTTTTCTCGATCATATTTTGCGAGTGCTGCGCCATTTTGGATCTTGCTGCGGGATCCCGCGGGAGTTTGGCGCCCACGAATACGTAATCGCGGCTTGCCACCTTGCACAGCACGCCTCGCGAGAGTTCGCAATTGCGAACACGTAGTTGCGGGGGAAAGGAACAATCTCGCACTCGCGAAATAGAGATTTAGCAATTCTGCACAAGAAATCCACCAGCAAACAGGATAAACCTTCAGAAAATGATGATTTTTATCAGAATCACTCCTCAGGTTGACATTTGCATGGCCTTTTTTTTTGCAAGGAGTCCATTTTTGGGGGGGGGGGAGGAAGTGCCCCACAGTCTCCAACTTCCTGTTCCTGTCCAGCAGGCTCCTCCCAGTGCTTTCTTCATGTGCTGGTCACTTTCATTTGGACCTTGACCTGGAAGGATTACTTTTTGTGGGTGCTGCTGGATATTTGGATTTGAGGCCTTTTTGACTTTCTTTGGATCACTTTTGGATTAGAAATCAACTTTCACAAGTAAGTTTGTTTGGGGCATTACAGTTGCTGCAACTACAATTTTGGAACTTTTTCAGAACATTAAATAAAATATATTGTGGGTAGCCACAGTATCCAGTAGGACCAGTGTTGGTTATGGGTGCATGATACAACTGTTTTGTTGAATTTAAACACCATTGAGGCCATGGATGGGCTGGGATTGTGCTGATTTTTGTTGTTTTTGTCGTTTTTTTGGGGCTGCTGGTGGGGCCCTTTGCCCAGGGGTGGTGAGTGTTGCATGGGCCTAGTCTTTCTGTGGGGTGTCTTCTTGAATGTAAACACCATTGAGGCCATGGATGGGCTGTGATTGTGCTGATTTTTGTGTTTTTGTCGGTTTTTTGGGGCTGAAGGTGTGGCCTTTTGCCCAGGGGTAGTGGTGCTTGAACTGAGTGTGCCTGTGGTGTGGTCTCACTCTCTTTAATGTAAACATCCTGGATGGCATTGGATTGTGGTGATTTTTGGGTGTTTTTCTGTGTTTTTAGGGTGTACTGTTGATGTGGACTGGCCATGTGGGTGGTGGTGGTGGCCATCTTGAGTGCTGGCTGGTACAGGCAACATGTGCTTGGGGTGCAAGGGGCCATTTTGAAGAGAGGCAGTATCTGAGGCCTGCACTTATTTTGCCTACTTTTCATCCATTATCCCCAGGGGTAGTGAGTGTTGCATGGGCCTAGTCTTTCTGTGGGGTGTCTCCTTGAATTTAAACACCATTGAGGGTATGGATGGGCTAGGATTGTGCTGAATTTTGTGTTTTTTGTCGTTTTTTGGGGCTGCTGGTGGGGCCCTTTGCCCAGGGGTGGTGAGTGTTGCATGGGCCCAGTCTTTCTGTGGGGTGTCCTCTTGAATTTAAACTCCATTGAGGCCATGGATGGGCTGGGATTGTGCTGTTTTTGTGTTTTTTGTCGGTTTTTTGGGGCTGCTGGTGTGGCCTTTTGCCCAGGGGTAGTGGTGCATGGACTGAGTGTGCCTGTGGGGTCTCACTCTCTTTAAGGTAAACATCCTGGATGGCATTGGATTGTGGTGATTTTTGGGTATTTTTCTGTTTTTTTGGGGTGTACTGTTGATGTGGACTGGCCATGTGGGTGGTGGTGGTGGCCATCTTGAGTGCTGGCTGGTACAGGCAACATGTGCTTGGGGTGCAAGGGGCCGTTTTGAAGAGAGGCAGTGTCTGAGGCCTGCACTTATTTAGCCTACTTTTCATCCATTATCCCCAGGGGTAGTGAGTGTTGCATGGGCCTAGTCTTTCTGTGGGGTGTCTTCTTGAATTTAAACACCATTGAGGGCATGGATGGGCTAGGATTGTGCTGAATTTTGTTGTTTTTGTCGTTTTTTGGGGCTGCTGGTGGGGCCCTTTGCCCAGGGGTGGTGAGTGTTGCATGGGCCCAGTCTTTCTGTGGGGTGTCCTCTTGAATTTAAACTCCATTGAGGCCATGGATGGGCTGGGATTGTGCTGTTTTTTGTGTTTTTTGTCGGTTTTTTGGGGCTGCTGGTGTGGCCTTTTGCCCAGGGGTAGTGGTGCATGGACTGAGTGTGCCTGTGGGGTCTCACTCTCTTTAAGGTAAACATCCTGGATGGCATTGGATTGTGGTGATTTTTGGGTGTTTTTCTGTTTTTTTGGGGTGTACTGTTGATGTGGACTGGCCATGTGGGTGGTGGTGGTGGCCATCTTGAGTGCTGGCTGGTACAGGCAACATGTGCTTGGGGTGCAAGGGGCCGTTTTGAAGAGAGGCAGTGTCTGAGGCCTGCACTTATTTAGCCTACTTTTCATCCATTATCCCCAGGGGTAGTGAGTGTTGCATGGGCCTAGTCTTTCTGTGGGGTGTCTTCTTGAATTTAAACACCATTGAGGGCATGGATGGGCTAGGATTGTGCTGAATTTTGTTGTTTTTGTCGTTTTTTGGGGCTGCTGGTGGGGCCCTTTGCCCAGGGGTGGTGAGTGTTGCATGGGCCTAGTCTTTCTGTGGGGTGTCCTCTTGAATTTAAACACCATTGAGGCCATGGATGGGCTGGGATTGTGCTGTTTTTTGTGTTTTTTGTCGTTTTTTTGGGGCTGCTGGTGTGGCCTTTTGCCCAGGGGTAGTGGTGCATGGACTGAGTGTGCCTGTGGGGTCTCACTCTCTTTAATGTAAACATCCTGGATGGCATTGGATTGTGGTGATTTTTGGGTGTGTTTCTGTTTTTTTGGGGTGTACTGTTGATGTGGACTGGCCATGTGGGTGGTGGTGGTGGCCATCTTGAGTGCTGGCTGGTACAGGCAACATGTGCTTGGGGTGCAAGGGGCCATTTTGAAGAGAGGCTGTGACTGAGGCCTGCACTTATTTAGCCTACTTTTCATCCATTATCCCCAGGGGTAGTGAGTGTTGCATGGGCCTTGTCTTTCTGCGGGGTGTCTTCTTGAATTTAAACACCATTGAGGGCATGGATGGGCTAGGATTGTTCTGAATTTTGTTGTTTTTGTCATTTTTTGGGGCTGCTGGTGGGGCCCTTTGCCCAGGGGTGGTGAGTGTTGCATGGGCCTAGTCTTTCTGCGGGGTGTCCTCTTGAATTTAAACACCATTGAGGCCATGGATGGGCTGGGATTGTGCTGTTTGTTGTGTTTTTTGTGGTTGTTTTGGGGCTGCTGGTGTGGCCTTTTGCCCAGGGGTAGTGGTGCATGGACTGAGTGTGCCTGTGGGGTCTCACTCTCTTTAATGTAAACATCCTGGGTGGCATTGGATTGTGGTGATTTTTGGGTGTTTTTTTGTTTTTTTGGGGTGTACTGTTGATGTGGACTGGCCATGTGGGTGGTGGTGGTGGCCATCTTGAGTGCTGGCTGGTACAGGCAACATGTGCTTGGGGTGCAAGGGGCCATTTTGAAGAGAGGCAGTGTCTGAGGCCTGCACTTATGTAGCCTACTTTTCATCCATTATCCCCAGGGGTAGTGAGTGTTGCATGGGCCTAGTCTTTCTGTGTGGTGTCTTGAATGTAAACATCATGGATGGCATGGGATTGTGCTTATTTTCTGTGTTTTTCCATTTTTTGGGGTGTATAACTGAACTGATGTTCCTCTGTCTTCCATTGCTTTTAGGTGCACAAGACTCTAGAGAACCACCAGTGCCAGGAAGAAGTCCTGCAGCGGTGTGTGTGTGCAGCATAACGTCACGCGACGTCACGTCTGGACACAGACAACTCTGCAACTCGTGCAACTGCTGCCTGCTGTTCTGAAGAAGATGGCCCCAAAAAAAGTTACCCGTAGCTCCTCTAGCAAGAAAGTTGCCAGTAAGGAGCAGAAGAAGCAAGTTACCAAGGAGACTGGTGTGCCGGCCGCCCCTTTTTTTGGGAGTAAAAAAAAAAGTATGCCTGCAGCAGCAGCGGGATCTGCTGGGGACCAAGCTGGGAGCAGCACCCCCGCTCCATTGGGCTCAGTGCCACCACCACCACCACGCCAACTTAAGTCCAAGCCCTTCAGTGCTGCAGAGGCACTTAGTCTAGTTGTTCAATCACCATCGACCAGTGATGTTGGCTCATTGCAAGAAAGTAGCAGCAATGTCCCTCAATCAACACAGGTTGTTGTAACTCATCTGACGAGTGTTGAACAACCACAGATGCAACAAAAACCACATGTGCAAGTACAAGCCTAAGTACATGTGGCAGGAGAGGCAGCGCAAGGAGATGCACAAGCAGAGGTGCATGGAGGGTCACAAGTGCCCACAATAGTTGTTCCTCCCGAAGTAGGGGCACATCAGGAAATCGACAATCAAGGCGAGGTATGATTTGAGGAAGACACTCCTCCTGATGATCATTCATTGTCTTCCACACCCCTAGCAAGGAAGAGATCAAGGGTGGTGTCTACATCTTCTTCAAGCACACCTCCTTCTGATGATACGGATCAAAATTGGGAACCAGCACCACTGCCGTCTGAGAGTGAGGCACATGATCTGACAAAGGTAGTTAAGCGTAAAAGGAAGCTCGTCCAAAGTCTTAGAGTTATGGAGTGTGATGATGAGGCTCAACAAGAAGTGGCGGATACTGCTGCTGATGAAGACTCTGACAACGACGACCCAGTCATCATAGAGGTCACTGCAGCCCCAGCGGGCATGCAGCAAACAGACATTTTGACCCTAGCCCGAAAAGCTGCTGAGCGTGATGATGATGATGTTGTCGAAGAGGAGGCAGTGGAAACACCACAATCATTGGAGTTAAGTACACCAACTCGTACCGCTTCCATATTTCTTTCTCACAAGAAGGGACCTCCATCCACCTCGACCTTAATTAGTGGCGGTGAAAGTGCACAACGTACAAAAGTTGGTCAATCCAGATCCTCCACTTCATCTGGCATTAGCAGCATGACCACCACCACCAGTATCGCCGCCTCCTCCAGGCCCCACAGACACTTCAAGTCCCCAGTTTGGGACTTCTTTACTGTTTGCCCAAAAAGGGAAAAGTTCGCCATTTGTACCCTTTGTAAGCTTGCAGTTAGTCGTGGTAAGTCAGGTACCAACTATGGTACCGGAGGCCAGAGAGGTCATCTTGAGAGACAGCACACTGTCCGATGGTTTGCGCACCTAAATGCGATCAAGGAAGCCCGAATTGGAAGTCAAGAAAACGTTGATGTTGCATCTGATGATGACGAGGAGGAAGAAGACGTGTCAAACACTTCACTTACACCCAGTACCCCTGTCAGCAGCACACCCCATGTGAGGCACACTAAGAGTGTTGGAGCGAGTGAGACACCAACGCGCAAAAGTTCACCAGCGAGCATAATTGGGTCAACGAAGTCATTATCATCCCGTAAATGCTTGGTCCAGGGCAACATTAGAACCATGTTTTCTTCAGACGCGCCATATGAACGCAACCACCCACTGACGCGTCTGTATAACACTAAGCTGGCTAAAATGCTAGCTGTGAACCTTCTCCCTTTTTCTTTTGTAGAAGCTGTAGGTTTTCTAGAATTAGTGGCAACGCTCTGCCCTAAATGGAAGGTTCCTAGCCGGTTCTATTTTGCCAGAGTTGCGGTTCCAGCACTACATGAAGATGTGCTGGTGGCGATTGGGGCAGCTTTGCAGAAGAGTGCTGTTCACACAATACATATGACAACAGACATGTGGACCAGTGGCGCAGGCACTGATTACATGTGCATCACTGCACACTGGGTCTCTTTTTCAGGTGTTAAAGCAAAGCTAAACGCAGGTGTTGACCCGGACCAAGTTTTTAAAGCTGCTCGTAAACATGCAACACTAGCCATGTTTGGCTTGGAGAAAAGTCACACATCACAAAACATTTTGGACGAGTTTAACAAAAAGGTCTTTCACTGGCTGTCCCCAAAAAAACGCCAGATTGGTTATGTTTCCACGGATAATGGCGCCAATGTAGTTAAGGCCATGGCGCTGGGTGACTATTTCAGAGTGCCGTGTTTGGCGCACTGTATCAACCTGGTAGTTCAAAAATTCTTGAGTGATAAAGACAGTCCAGCGTGCGAAGTAATGGCCACCTGCCGCAAAATGTGCAACCATTTCAGCCATTCTTTTAAGGCCCGGAAGCATCTGATGAGCCTGCTACTTGAACGTCGAATGCCAGTGAAAGCACTCATCCAGGAGGTGGCAACACGTTGGAACTCAACCTTCTACATGCTTGAGCGTCTGTATGAGCAGTATAAGGTACTCGGTCACTATTTCTTAAAAGAGGGTACAGCTCAGAAGGACCTGCGGATGGGTGCGGCGCAATGGGACATAGTTAAAAGCCTGACAGACATGCTTCGTCCTTTTGAGTTCTTCACTCGTGCAGTCAGCCAGTAGGACTGTAATTTGGGAAAAGCTATCCCATTGTTGTGCATGCTGGAGCACCAACTGAAGGCGGTGTCTTCTGAGTTAGAAAAAGATGAAAAAAACAAAGACCCTTTTCTTTTGTCGGAGAAATTATTAGAGCGCCTACGTGGTGATGAACGTCTTAAAAAGATCAACTCAGAACAGCATTACATTTGTGCTACTACTCTGGATCCATGCTACAAAAAGGCGCTGGCAGGCCAAGCATTCTTTCCTTTTGCTGATGAAGATGTTAAAAAGTACAAACGTTGGCTAGCCTGGTCAGCCAAGATGTTTGAAAAAGAACGGCAGGATATTGAAGGAGAAGGCAGTACATCAGCATCAGCATCAGCAGGCCATCCCCAGTCAAAAGAATCCACTTCTGCACCTGTGGCTGTGGCACAAGTGACCTCTCAGCCGTTAAAGACACCGGCAACCGGATCATCTGCACCACACACAAGAGTAACAGTGGCTGCTGAAGAAGATTGGCTAACTTTGCTTGGGTATGGTTCTCGAAAAAAGGTCACAGGCACAGCAAAAAGTAAGCAAAGTGGAGGAACCGTTGAGGACCTTGAGTCGATGGTGCAGGACTATCTGAATGACTCAACAGAGGTCTTTCTTAATGATGAGCCATTGCAGTATTGGCATGGGAAAAAACAATTGTGGCCACAGCTCTCCAACCTGGCTATAAACTATTTGTCTTGCCCACTCGCAAGTGTGTCTTCTGAACGTATTTTCAGTGCTGCTGGTGGCATTGTAACTCCCAAACGGAGCCGCCTCTCGCCCAAAAATGTGGAGAGGCTAACAATGATCAAGATGAATCAGCACCTCATACCACCAGATTACAAAGTACGAGAAAGCACGCCGCATGAAGACGAGGAGGACGGCAACGTAGATGAGGGGATTTGTTCTCTGTTCGGTGACGCTGACCTCATCCTGCCTGAATTCGCAGAGTATGATGATGAAATCTTCTTCTTATTCCCTGACACCGAGCCCTGAAAATGAGACAATGAATCAATAACTTTCTTTTTCGTCCTTATTCACTTTTATTCCTGTGTGTCTGTCTTTCTTTGTTTTGCACAGTTAATTTAATTCAAACTTGAATCACCTAATCCCAAAAACAAGCCCATCAGCAGAACTGTCTTCACTTGTTTGCTTATTGATTTGAAGGTGCCGCAGTCTACATTCCTCAGGTTCACAAGTTCAGAAGAACATGCTCCTCTATCCTCCTCCTCCTATTTCCCTCAAAGCAGAGGGCTGGATTACGCCCAATGAAGAAAGACTCAGCACTTGTGGGGGTGTTCTACTTCTTTGCGGGTGAGTTGACGGCTCTGGGCCCATTGCTGTGAAGCTTTAATAACGGATAAAAGTGTTTTGGACCAAATATGAGGCGGAAATTTCTTGCCGTTTTTGCTGACATGCTTGCCTTTGAGGTGCTCTTTGGCGGGGTTCCGGGTGTTTGTGGGTGAGTTTTGGGGTCTGGGAGCACTGCTGCGACAGTCTAATCTTGATTGCATTTGCTTTTCAGGAAATCCGTGGTGGAAAACAGGAATTATGATGATGACCTAGCTGCACAGCGCGTTTGGACCGAAGGCCGAGAGATATTGTAAGTATGAGATTTTGCTTTTTGGCTGTTTGGGGGTGTTGTCGCGTGCTTTTTTGCGGGTGGGTTGGCGGGTCTCTTGGGGCATTCCTGGGAAGGTCTAATACCGGATAGAAGTGGTTTGGACAAAATCCATAAGGAAAAGCCTTTTGGCACTTTTTGTAACTTAGGGTTCGTTAGGGTTAGCCCTAGCAGCAGGATTGCATGTGTTTCGGGGTGTTCTAGATTTTTGCAACTGAGTTCTGGGGTCTTAGAGCACTCTTGGAGTGATGCTGGCTATGGATACTTTTGCTTGCTTGCAAGTGGTTTGAATACAATCCACGGTGGGTAAGGGTGTATTTGGGCCTACTTTTACTTTCAAAGTACGTTTTGTCACCATTTTTCTGCTAGGCCTCGTTTTTTGAGATCTGATTGGGGGTCTTCTACATTTTTGCGACTGGCTTTAGTAAGGGTCTTGGTGGGAGCATTGCTGGGAAGGTCTAATTTTGTTCTAAAACACAGTTTACAGTACACCTAGCTTGAGGGGAAAGATCCGCTAAATTAATTTGGCCATACTTATTTATCCTTAAAAAGGTGACTCAGACAGATTACGCAATTTCAAAAATATTGTACTGTCTATTAGGAAAATCAAAGTGTGACTTTTTGCACCACACAGCGTACATACCTTATATTTATTTATCAGTGGTATTGTAATAGCACTTCCTGTTTTCCGTTCAATAATTACAGGCCGGGTTTCAGTCAACATCCGCCAGGCAGGCAGTGGACAGGGTGTCTTCTGTCAGTGGTCACTGGTCACCAACATTGATGGACGAAGCGTCAGCTGGAATGCCGCTAATAAGAGGAATTGTTTGCTGCATGCAACTTACTTACCAAATTCAACAGGACAACTCCAACAACATACAGAATACAGATACAGTATCCATTGTTTTCTTCTATGAGTGTGACTGCATGTGGTTAGCTTTAGTTTGTACCCAAAGATTTCTTTATCTTCAATTATTGTTTGTCCATGCTGTGCTTTTTTTTTCTTCTCTCAACAAAACCTACCCAAAAAGAAACCCCCATTCCCATCCATTTTCCAAACCCTAACCCTCTTCCCCCGGGCTGTGTGGTTTTGCTTGATGTCTGACTAAATGACATCAATAATTCCACACACTTGCTGGGGAGGATAAGGTCATAGCAACAGGCTGGTGAAGGAATACGAGGATATATTCTAGACTTACTCAGCTTCAGTACTATTTCTTGTAGTAGTAGGAGCCAATGTCAAATAAATTCAACGCAAGTACTAGTTATACTTGCAATACTTTACCATTTGTTAGGCTACATTGTGGCACTGTTCTAGTGTACTGTCACCTGCTATATTCTCTATCGTACCGTAACCGTTGTAATGCTACAGTAAGGACAAACCAGGTTTCGTTTTCTTTTTTTCCATAGGCATGCAACTGCCACTGTGTCACACCACTAGTACCACCGCAACGAGGAAATTTCATCCGCCCAGGATTGCCAACCTTAATCCCCATTTCCCGTGGAGCCAGCCCTGGGCCTAGCCCTAATTTCTAACACAAATTACAGGTAAGATAAGCGTTTGGTGGGAGGTAGTATAATGGAGTATTAGGACTAGACGAGAGATTGACGGTAGTACTACTAAAGTCCTAGGACTCTTCAGGAAAACAAACTTACTGTTAAACCCCCACCAACCAGACTGAAAAGCATTAAAAAACAGGTATGGTCAGATAAAGTTTAAAAAAGTATATTTATGTAGACCTAACAAAATAATCTCCCTCAAGACCCTCCCTAACCCCAACGATTGTCTTTGAAAAGTCCCAAAAAGAACCCAACTCCCAAATCCCACCCCCCAAAAGTCTCTAAAAAAAGGGCAAGGGACACTCCACTACTGGAGGGTGCTGGTGAATTTTGCGGCCAGGGCATCATACTTCTTGCGGAGGGTGGCATGGTCGAAGCGGAGGCCCTCCACCAAGTTCTTGTACCTAAGGACCTCCTGCTCCAGGTAGGACATTCTGACTCCTAGGCGGCGCTTGCGTGCCTTGCAACTCCTGTGGGGGGCAGCTGGTCTTTTTGCTGCTTGGCGGTGGCGGTTGGCTTTGTTAGCCCGGCTCCGTACCGCTGGAGCACTGCGCTGGCTGGCAGCCCGTGGGGGCACGGAGGAGGATGCAGCTGTCCCAGTGGAGGATGTTGTGGTTCCACCGGTTGACTGCGTGTCCTCCTCCTCCAGGGCCACCAGCCGCCGATATTCGGCGACAGTGGCATCCAGCCTCCGTTGCCGGGCCATTCGAGCCTGCTCCCTCCGTGATGTCGATTTGGAAGGAGCAACTATATGAAGAAAGAAAGACATAGTCTGTAACCAATGCTCCTTAACATTAATAACACAAAGTGATTGAGCCGAAAGTTGTGTCACAGTACAAGTAGCTAATTGAAAGCACAGTACATAACTATTGAGGACAGTATCTATCTAACCTCCCACTTCTGCATCCTTGCTCTAACATTAGTGGGAGTTTAATGAACAAATTCTACGACCACTATTGACTTCCATTACAGTCGACTATGACAGTACACCAGTCTTATTCTTCTTCTTCTCTCTTGTTTAGGAAAATTGGTACGTTATCTTATGCAAGCCGGCAGAATGCCAGCACAGTGAACTTGCACCCGAGAAAAACAGACGCACACCATGATGAGTGAGACAGACTTGCGTTACTGTACCGGTCCAGTACATGCAGGTGGTGAAGCTATTACTTTTCTATTACGGGTGGCACTGAGAATACTCTGTTACAAGGGCTACTGCTTAATTAATTTACCTTTCACCCTACAGTGCAAATGAGTACTAGAAAAGGAAAATGAAGAAGCTAAATAATTTGATTATCTATCACTTCACATGGGATGTATTTGATGACATATGGGATGACTTTAGGTGCTTTGCCTATTATTGAGTGAACAGTGATACACCCACACATGAATGACGTACTACTACTAAACTAAAGTTATTAAGAGAGGTACGGAGTGTCCACCGTAATAACCGGATATATGCTGTGCTTGCAGTTGCAATACAAACTACTGCTACTATTCATGGTAGTATTGGACAAATTTACAATTTATTTACCTTGCCTTCCCTACACTGGAACGGATGTGCGGGTGCGGTGTTACATGCTCTTCAAGGTTACACTTAGTTCATCCAGTGACCATCTACTCTCTCTAGATACACATGTGCTATCTAAGAGTCAGATAATACCATGCTCCAGGCATCCATCCATTCAAAGTATATGCACACATACAGTTTCTGTTTCACCCACCCAGGCTGTTGTCCTTCCACCCATCCTTGCTTCATCATTGACCCAGCCATGCACCATACCATATTCTTTCCTTCCCAGCCACCTTGGGGGCCAAGCAAACACATATCATTCTTCTTTGCCAGCCATCATAAAATTTCTCGTCCTTCCACACTTACTTACACCCTTCTTTCGCTTTTCGTTCATCCCATCCATCAAGTTCATCTAAGATCTTATTGGGATTCTTCTCACCAAAAACTTCACAGCTAAGTCGAAGTACATTTAGAGGAGGCTACTACCTGGTTGATTTATAATACACCCGTGCAGAAAGCACACTATGCAGTCTTCAATCTCAATAAGTAAGGAATATATAGCTTACCTCTTCCCGCCACCACCGTGCGAACCCTCACAGGAACGTACGGCACTTGCACCGCCTCCTCCCCAGAGTCCTCGCCCAACACCACCACCTCCGCGCTGGCCCCGCCACCAGATGTTCCACCTACAAAGTACATTTAAGAATGTTAGAATACACCACTCACTACTATATAGTATTTGGTCAAGGAGGAATAAACAAATGTTAAAAAAACGAAATACAATGTAATAATTTGTAACTGTCTACTCTAAAGTAAAAATGTCCCTTTTTCCACAAGAAATGTGTCCAATTAATCGTTAGCACTAAGCACTTTTCCATTTTCAGTTAAACGTTTACTTTTATGACAAATTTGATTTTAATAAATGTGTTTACTTTTAATAAAGCTTTTAAACTTAAATAGACTCTGTGTTTTTTGGTCCTCCAGACTAGAGTGGATGAGCTAAAGGTTTTGGAATTTTTGCAAGCATGAGTGCCTCTGGCACTTCTTGACTCTGACTCCGTACTCTTGTCCTGTGTTGGATAATCTAATGATCATTGGGGATCAATCATCGGTGACTTTGGGAGCTAAATGACTCTGCCACACTATCTAGTCATTAAGGAGATTGGGGGTTCTTCAAAGTCTGATATCACTGAGGTATGTGGAAAGAAACTCTACCTGCGCCTATTATAATTGATAAACAATGCACTATTTAGTGTTCATAGTTCGGTTTGTGCAGATTTGTCCCTGCAACAGTAGTAGAATGGATTGTCCTCCTATCCAAACCAAAAGTAAAGTAGTATCTTATCCTTTCTTGGTGGTCATTCACCTTTTTATTGTTGGCAATTGTCAAAGCATAAACATTTAGAAGACTTGAAAAGACATTATGGACAATCCCAGAGGACTGCACTCAGTGCATAGAGCTATTGCTGACTAGAATGGGAGTCCAATGGAATTGCCAAATGTGCAATCTTAGTTAGCTACACAGACAGACTAATAAGAATAATCTAGTAATACCACAGGGAGTCATAGTCGAGGCAGGATAAGAATTTAGATCCAGTCTACAAGAAGATCAAAGACGATTTAGAAAAAATCGAATGAGGAACGCTAGGAAAAAATAGGTACTCTATATTAAAATTAAAACTTACTGGGGCCAGCAAAGGAGCCCTCGCCTGCCCGATCCTGGCCTGCATCCTCCTGAACAGCACCCTCCTCCTCCTGTGTCCTCTTGCCCTTGGGGGGAGCTGTGGAACAACATGAAAGAAAGAAAGACCAGAAAACATGGATGAGATTTGTCAACCAAATCAAACATTTCAAAAGAACAATAACAAAATATTTTGGAGAAATAGCAAATAGATAGACAACTATTCCACGGGATATATTGACCTATCTCATGTGGTATACTACGTTATTCGTATTGCCTGATTTGTGGACCGTTGACTTTGAAAGTTCCTATGTAACTCATTAAACAGACTACTAAAAAGGTTTGCCTAGGACTGGCAGGCAGCAGTCCGCAGCACGCGAAGTGACAGACAAAGTCCATCCTGCTTGCATATCAGTGAATACTCAAACTATCAATCCACCGACCACCACCACTATTTCTTCTTATAGCCATGTGTCTAAAGGAAGGACTGGACTTCAGTCTGTTGGGCCTGATTTAGAAGTCCCTTGCGGCTCATTTTCCTCCATTGTTGCATGACTTTTGTGACGCAGCGGCAGAACAAAAGAGTCGCCATGGTGCGGCGTATATATAAAAAAAAACGCATATGGGAGATGCATCACGTTGTAAAGCCCTGCGCCATCAGGGGGCGTTCCGGCGCAAGGGAGGGCGTTCCTGCGCAGGAACGAATCCTAAAAGTGGCTGAGGGAAATCTACAAGATGTCAATCAGTCACTTTTAGGACAATGTTGCGTGACTCAAACCCTGCGCCTGCTTGAAGCCGTCGTACGGCTTGATGCAGCATTGGGGAGATAGGGCACCCCAGAGCATTGCTGGAGCTGCGCCATCGTTGGCACGCAACTCCAGCAATGCGCCACCTTTACGGCACAGATGCGTAAGGCTTCTGTGACATTTTGGGCCAATGGGTGGTGGTGGCATGGCGCACAATTACTGCCGCATCCCTGGCACTTTGCAGGGATGCGCCGGTAATTGAAAATATGACCCTTAGTGTCTAGCATTACGCAGTTCTTTACACTACACTCATACATAATTTCTCAGGCCAATGAAATGAACACAAAATACAAAACAAATAAGCATAATAGCAAGCAAGGCTACTGAGAAGGAGAGCAGTGCACCTGAAATGCATAGAAGATTTTGAAATATAATTTACCTACAATGTAATCGGCAGCATTATTGCTCTTGGTAAAGAACAAAGATTTGCAAATAACAGAGCCAGATAAAAAAGATTAGTGATGAAATAGCTAGAAATAGCTACTACTACTCACCAAGCCCGGGGACCTCTACGCCGAGCGCGTCCAGCAAGTCCCGTTCCCGGTCCATGACATCCGTCCAGCGGTGGGTGGCCTGGTTATAGGTGCGCCGAACCCCAGAGAGCTTAAACATGGCCCGGCACACCTTCTCCCACCGCTTCCGGCGCTCCCGGATGCCATAGCCGGTTGCGATCTTGCCGCCTCCCAGGATGGTCTTGGGGAGGCGGCGCTGGACGTGGAAGATGAGTGCGGCCACCTCCTCCGCGCTAAAGATCTCCCGTGGCATCACTAGCTCCCCCCTCAAATTCCCGCACGGGAGCCGGGCACGGGGTGCGGGACCCTTCCCCTTCTTAGGGTGCTTCCCGGCTCCCTTTACCATGGGCAGAAATGAGTTAAATAATAAAGAAGAAATAGAATAGGGAAGAAGAAAAGAAAAGAGTTTAAAAAAGTAGTTTAAAATTAACAAAAAGTAGCAGAAAACACAAAAATATAGAGCTAGAAAAATAGAGGCATAGATAATAAGTAAAATAGATCAAATAAACTTCAAACAAGCAAAGGATGGCAGAGATTCAGAGAGGATACAGAAAGCATGCCCAGAACCATAGCAATGAATGAGAAACAAGATGGCCGCGCCCATTCACGACCACGCGGGTAAGTTCGCGCGAGATTTTCCTTGCGATCACGCGCGAAATTGTACTAGCGAGCAGCACACTTTGCGAGATTACACATAGCGGCCGGAAACGGAATTACGTCACGCAAACAAGATGGCCGCGCCCATGTACGACCGCTAGGGTAACTTCGCAAACGTATAGCTACAAGCGCCTTGCGAACACGCAAAAAATCACGCGAACATACACGCCGCAAAAAAAAAAATAGTGTATTCGCACGCATTCGCGGCTTCCGAAATCGATCTCGCACGGATTCGCGCCCCGCAAATCGCGCAAAATTGCAGAAAAACAATTTTTGCTAAACTGAAAGCAATCAGCAGGTGCAAAAGTTCAAACTTAACATTAGTAACCATTCACTCTAGTGCTTCCTGAGGGGCCCCTCCAGAGTTCAGTTGCCTATTTGCAACTATTCCATGACCCTGCTATGACCCAAACAGCAGGCTCATAGAATAGCTACAAGTAGTAGAAAAAATTGCACTGCAACAGAAAGCAAATTACAGATAAGGAAGGAAGCAGGTGCCAGCCAGACTGGAAGTTTCAAAATTACTGACACATTAATCACCCCCTAATTAATTCATGGCAGTTGAAGAAGGGCAGGCGTGCTTGCTTTCACTGCAACAGAAAGCAAATTACAGATAAGGAAGGGAGCAGGTGCCAGCCAGACTGGAAGTTTAAAAATAAGTGACACATTAATCAACCCCAAATTAATTCATGGCAGTTGAAGCAGGGCAGGTGTGCTTGCTTTTTTTCACCCCCATAATCTACAGTGATAAACAAACCTAATGGGTGGCAGTGAGGATGTACCAGAGGGTGGCATGGGTGTACCAGAGGGTGGCAGTGGTGAAACAGAGGGTGCTGTGAACCTGTGATGATAAACAAGACGTAGAAACAACATAGTCGCGGCCGTTGCGAGCCGAAAAGTAAGTTCGCAATTGCGAAATGGTCCACAAATCCTCGCGAACGCTCGCCAACACAAAAAACGTAAAAATCCGCGAATCCGCGAGAGTTTGCGGATTTTGCGTATTGCGAATCCGTAAATTCGCAAATTCGCGTACACGAGATCCGCTAGATCCGCCCATGCTTACCTGTAGCTGGCCCGCATGCCAGCATGGTAGGCCATCACTTTGTCATGGTCTGGTGCAACCCGATTTCCAGAATTGCCACTTTGTGCTTGGCACTATTTGCACAAAAACCTTCAACATTGCATATCTCTCATACTACTGATTGGATGTTTGTCATTTTGGTCTTGTTCTCTTTTCAAACTTGTTGTGGGATCCTTTTTCTGTGGTAATTTCAGTTTATTGCTGTTTGAAGTGCTGCACAAACACTTTACACATTGCCTCTAAGTTAAGCCTTACAGCTCCAAGGCAGGCTTCCAGAGGGTTGAGCATAGTTTGAATCTATGACATAATATCGTAAGACACAATATCGTAGTACAAAATTATCGACACAAATATATCAACATCAAAATTATCGACATCCTATACTTAATTAATAAGATACACTTATATCGGAAATTAAATATCGCACAACATAAACATCGATATCACTAATATCGACAACATATATATCGCTAAACTTAATTATCGACTATTAAAAATTATAAACACTTAGTTAAAAATATCGAGAGTAAAATTATCGCAAACAATAATATCGTTTTTTGAGGAATATCGAACATATTTATTATTATTCTATAACACTTTTTAACATTAAAAATATACTATAAACACTAATATAAACTTTTCACGAAAAACTATAAATATAATTATTTTCAGATTTAGAATAAAATGATTTAGAAATGTATACAATTATTATAAAACATATTATATAAAAATATGTATGCTAAACATTAATTAGCGTTAACCTTATATGGAAAATAATTACACAAACAATTTTTCAAAAATACAAACTAACCAATAAAAACACTACTAACATAAATTAACCAATAGCAAACTATTTACTAACTCCAAAACACTATATAAGCAAATAAAACCGACAAACAAACTACCAGAAAAAAATAGAAGTCAGGATAGAATACTGTGGATACATTCAACAACACCTACAAGAAATTCAAGCTTCAACCTACAAATCTAAGGATTGAAAGTAAGTAATTAAAACTAACTTAAGTAAAGTAACTGCTTAGATAAAAAAATGACTAAAATGGAAACATATCTAATACATATGTATTGTATATTATCTCCTAGCACTACAGAAAACTTCACTACTAAAGAACAGAAAAAAAATAAGACAACTAAGAAACAACTTACAAAGTAAGCATGTTCATATATTTCTCGAACTACATCAAATAAGTTAATCATTAACCAAAAAGCATTAAACATGGCTGCAACCTTACAACATTTTCTATACAATGAACATAATTAAATTTATATTTTTTTACCGGTAAAGAAACCAATGAAAATACAAGCCACAACAGAAAATTGGACAAATTGGACTACACCTACAACAACTTTAAAACTCAACATAAAAAGCAGCTCATAAAAAGTAAGTAAATAAAATGATGTGAATACAACTAAGTGCTACAAACACAAAATGTACTAACATAATGTAATAATTAATGCAAATACCTTTTTATATTGTAGCACCACTAATACATACTCCAGCAACAAATCTCAAAGAACTGAATTCAACAAACAAAGATACAACTAACAAAGTAAGTATATCCAAACACTTTTCAAAATGCTTAACTAAGTGTACGCTAAATACTAAAGCCAAACTTGTAAAAGCTACGCAAAAACATATAACTGAACAATTAACACAAATAAATGTTTTTATTTTCCAGAAAAAGAGAATACAGAAAATACAGACCACAAGTACAACAGTAAAGAACATCAAAAGAACAGACTAAACTCCAACCAAAGGTAAGCAAGCACAAAATAAATGTTTACTATTCCAACTTAAAATACATATAACTATATTTAAAATAAATATGACATATATTTCTTATAGATTAAAAAAGAACAAAATGACAGAAGGAGCAGAATTTGTTACCAGCCAAAAAGGGAAACTATTACTCTGCTACATGGGTTACACTTATACCCAAGAAAAACAATTTGGGATGAAAGTAAATTGGAAATGTTGCAAATATTACTCCAACAAATGTTATGGAAGAGCAACAACTAGAGAAGCAACTGTCCTTTACACCAGGGAACACAACCACCCACCAAATGTTACAGAAATAGAAGTCAGAACAGCATTAGAAAACATTAAAGAAGCAAGTACAGGTTCCCAAAAACCAACAAGCCTTATCTTAAAAGAACAAATTCCACAAATCCCTAAAACAGCCACTACCCAAATGCCTAATATAATTTTTCTCAAAAGAACGATATCACATACCAAAAGAACAACTACCACTACCACTCCACCTCCTAAAACATATAGCGATATCAATTTACCTCCTGACCAAACTATAACTTTAAATACAATACCTTTTATTATTTACGACAATGAAAGACTAATGATCTTTGGTACAGCCCTAAACCTAATAAAACTCCAACAATGCAAATATTGGATGATGGACGGTACTTTTAACATCTGTCCCAGACCTTTCTACCAACTTTACACAATACATGGCTTATATAAAAACTGTAATATTCCTCTACTCTATGCACTGCTTTCAAATAAAACTAATTCCACATATATGGAATTATTAAACATTATCAAACAAAAAACAAATGACTATTCCCCGGAAAAAATAATGCTGGATTTTGAACAAGCAATGCTCTCATCTATTTTAAAAATACACCCCCATACCTGTATCCAAGGATGCTATTATCATTTTATTCAGTGTCTTTGGAGACATTTACAAAAAACAACTCTAAGTATTGAATATGCAACAAGCTCAGCTTTTGCATATCAAATAAAAAAACTGATAGCACTAGCTTACGTTCCTGAAACAGATGTGGCTGAACACTACAACCTTTTAATAGACAGCCAATTTTACAAAGAAAATGAACCAAAATTAAGTCCCCTCTTAGACTACTTTGAGGATACTTGGATAGGTAGACTCCATAGATCTGGCCACAGGAGAAATCCTAAATTCTTAATACCCTGGTGGAATGTTTACAGAAGCACCTTAAAAGGAGAATCTAAAACCTACAACGCCGTTGAAGGTTGGCACAATGCCTTCCTCCAATCAACAGGCAGAACCAAACCAACATTAGAAAAATTTATTAAATGCCTCCAGAAAGAGCAAAGTTATCAGGAATTCAGAATGAAACAATCCATTACTGAACTAACTCCAAAAACATCCAAACAAACAAAGCAAATGCACAAATACCTAGAGCAACAAGTAAAGCTATACCCTAGCACAACAGGCCTAGAATACCTCAATATAATAGCCAAAACACTACTGTAAACTACTCTAAACCACAAACAATTCCTTTAGATAAATCTAAAAATACAATATAATTACATTCATACATTTTATCTAGAAAATAATTAATGTATGCAATGTATATTATAATTACCTACTGGCGGTCGCCAGTAGGTATATATAGTTAGGATTTTTTCTCTATGGGATTTTTGAAAATTCTATGTCTAATGACTTTGGCGTTTGTGGACGGAATTGGCTGAAATATTCAGGAAAATTGAACATTTTGTTTCTGAGCAGCCCCTGAAAATTTGGGGGGGGTTCGTCAAGGGGGGGCCGAGAAAAAAGGGGGGTTCCAAAACGTGTTTTTAACATTGAGTTTTCCATAGGGCGGTTGGCCTCACTTTTAGCCCGAACGGCTGAATGGATTTGCACGAAACTTGGCAAAATTGTAGGGACTGGTAGCCCGATGTGCCTTTGCTAGGTCTCAATATATGTGCTCCAGTGGATTTTGAGAAATTAACGTTCAAAAAAAGATATATATCTGTAACAGCGGACCAGGCAGCGCTCCGGTTCGCGGACTTTACGCGTTACGGAGCTTTGTGAAGCGAAGCTGATTGGTTCTCCGGCGTCTGTAAACATTCCAAACAGTCCGTAGCGGCCGCCATCTTGTCTCTCGGTAGGATCGAGAGACAAGAGGAGGCCAAAGCGAAGGGGCAAATGACCATAAGGGGGCATAGTAGATCCTCCCTGACCCTCTAGGTTTGATGTGGAGGTTTTAAAAGGGCCCCGCGGGGCAAAAAAAAATAAAATAATAATAATCGAACGGCTGAATGGATTTGCACGAAACTTGGCAAAATTGTAGGGACTGGTAGCCCGATGTGCCTTTGCTAGGTCTCAATATATGTGCTCCAGTGGATTTTGAGAAATTAACATTCAAAAAAAGATATATATCTGTAACAGCGCTCCGCTTCGCGTACTTTTCGCGTAACGGAGCTTTGCGAAGCTGATTGGTTCTCCGGCGTCTGTAAACATTCCAAACAGTCCGTAGCGGCCGCCATCTTGTCTCTCGGTAGGATCGAGAGACAAGAGGAGGCCAAAGCGAAGGGGCAAATGACCATAAGGGGGCATAGTAGATCCTCCCTGACCCCCTAGGTTTGATGTGGAGGTTTTAAAAGGGCCCCGCGGGGCAAAAAAAAAAATAATAATAATAATCGAACGGCTGAATGGATTTGCACGAAACTTGGCAAAATTGTAGGGACTGGTAGCTCGATGTGCCTTTGCTAGGTCTCAATATATGTGCTTCAGTGGATTTTGAGAAATTAACGTTCAAAAAAAGATATATATCTGTAACAGCGCTCCGCTTCGCGGAGATAAAATTATCTCTGTATTACCTAGCTGTTGCTAACACCAGTTAGCGACCGCTAGTAGGAGATAGCGACCATCTTGGGCCCCACTTTGCATGTCAGTGATATTTATCACTAATGACATGCAAAGTGGGCATGCCAAGATGTTAGCGACTGGAAACAGTCGCTAACATCGCTATCTCCTATTACCAACTTTTGGAGATATTCGCGCTAAGCGCGAATATCTCCAAAAGCTACCACCTGCCCTGAGCAGTTCTTAGCCATGTTATCCAATGGGAGGTGGATAACATGGCTAAGAGCATTAGCTCGGTAATGCATTAATATCGCTGAGTTTTCAGCGATATTAATGCATTGCGGTCGTTTTTTATGGCATTTGGGATAAACCTTGATAATAGCAAGGTTTATCTGCGATAATTTCTGACGATGCTTAGCGGTAAAAAATTCGTTGCTAAGCATCGTTAGGGATAAATATCGCTTAACTTTGGTAATATGCCCCAACGTCTGTTAACGTTCGATTCGAAGGAAATCAGGAAGTGTTGAAAAACATTGTCTGCGCCATCTTGCCTTTTTTCAAATGCCACACTTTTGTTGTGCACGGCAGTCATTTTAGATGCCTTGACCAGACCCACTCTCTGCACGCTGTCGATCCTTAGCATGGCTCCCCACCCTCGCAAGCATCTCCCCCAGGCACTGGTCACCCTCGTTCTCTGTCTTATGCATGGGTAATAAACCTCCCCCCATCTGCGCTGCTCTTCCCTGAGAATCACACCCTGTGCCCGCCCGACACCTCCCTTTCGCCCTATTCACTACCGCACCCTCTGACACTCCTTTTCCTCTGTGTCCGATTGTCCAGGCCGGTCCTAGGCTATCAGCTAGCCCTGCAGATGTAGTTTATGGCCCCAGCTGTAAAGAATCACCCCTCTTCAAAGGAGTTATAGTAGATCAAGGCCCACACTCGATGAGATCCGTCACAGCACACGCGTTCCTACTATCTGAAAACCATCCTGTATTGTGATTGGGGAGGGGACCGAGCCTGAAGCGGAAGATTCCAGGGATGACTCTTTGTACATCAAAGTTTTTACAATTATGTGTCACATTAAAAATATATAGCACTCCAACAAAGTAGTAAGATTATAAAACTTTAATAACTTATAAATATATACAACAAAACAAAAACAGTAAAAACATATAAACATTTTTAGGGAAAAACAACGAAGTAGCGGTCGGCTGTGCGAATAGTCCCAACACAGCACAACGTCCAGATTTCTGGACAGCACCCAGGTGATGTTGCCTGGGTGCCGCACTGATTTCGGCATCCGGCGTGGGGCGTCGCGGGGGGTGGGTCATCAGTAGCAAACTGTTGTGCGAATAGTTCCAAGGCAGCAGAACGATGGCACCAAGGTGATGTCCAGTAAGTTGCCGCACTGGTTTTGGTATCCTACAATGCTGCTCCGAATAACGGCGTGGGGCGCCCCGGGGGGGGGGGAGGCGGCGTGAATGGGCCTCTCCAGGTGGAGTCTCGTCTGTTGTAGTGGGGCGCCCCTTTACCGTTTCAGTTGCCATTCCGTCCGCTTTTGGTCCACTGTGTCAAAAGCCGCAATTCAGCTGAGTTGCGCCCACTCTTGCGGTGCAGCGATAGGCGGCTGCCACAGGACTCTCAAAATAGCGGCAGGCTCTTTTCTTTTTGTGCCTGGTGCACTGAAATGGCCCTGGGACACCTTGGAAATTGGACGCTTGTCTGCTAGGTCTTGGACCCCATTCTCGAAAGCGTCCCCTCCGCCTTGAGGATTCAACAAAAGTTTTGGGGGCCCCCGACTCCTGCAGGCTTCTGGTGGGGAGCGGCTGCCATGATTGCTCGCGAAATGACCACGACGGAGCCACGAGATGGTGGTGCTTTCATGGTGACGCCAGCTTCAGTGTGAAACATCCAGAAACAAGGTGGGGCTTTCATCGTTTGGGAAAAAAAAAAGTTTTCACCCAATGAAAAGTGTTATTTTTAGGTCATATGATCAAGCCTTCCATCATTAGGAAACCAAAAGTAAAATGAACCAATGAAAAGTTTTATAAACAAGTCACATGACCTGTTATGCGGCATAGGGTATAAAATGCGGAGAAAATACGTTGGCACGTGAGGCGGCGTCAGTAGCGGACCGATGTTCGAATAGGCTGAAGGCAACACAACGCGCCAAGATCCGGATGGCACCGAGGTGGTGTCCAGCAAGTTGCAGCACTGGTGTGGCCATCCTACAATGCTGAAAGTCGGCGTGGGGCGCCCCGTTGGCCTGTGAGTTCGCGTCAGTAGCGGACCGATGTGCGAATAGGCCGAAGGCAGCACAACGCGCCAAGATCCGGATGGCACCGAGGTGGTGTCTAGTAAGTTGCCGCACTGGTGTGGCCATCCTACAATGTTGAAAGTCGGCGTGGGGCGCCCCGTTGGCCTGTGAGATGGCGTCAGTAGCGGACCGATGTGCGAATGGGGCCAAAGGCAGCGCAACAATATTTTCGGAATAGAAGACACCACAAGGCGCTGAGATGCCAAGATCCGGATGGCACCGAGGTGGTGTCTAGCAAGTTGTGGCACTGGTGTGGCCATCCTACAATGGTAAAAGTCGGCGTGGGGCGCCCTGTTGGCCTGTGAGATGGTGTCAGTAGCGGACCGATGTGCGAATGGGGCCAAAGGCAGCGCAACAATATTTTCTGACTAGAAGACACCACAAGGCGCTGAGATGCCAAGATCCGGATGGCACCGAGGTGATGTCTAGCAAGTTGCTGTACTGGTGTGGCCATCCTACAATGCTGAAACTCGGCGTGGGGCGCCCCATTAGCCTGTGAGATGGCGTCAGTAGCGGACCGATGTGCGAATGGGGCCAAAGGCAGCGCAACAATATTTTCTGAATAGAAGACACCACAAGGCGCTGAGATGCCAAGATCCGGATGGCACCGAGGTGGTGTCTAGTAAGGTGCACTGGTGTGGCCATCCTACAATGCTGAAAGTCGGCGTGGGGCGCCCCGTTGGCCTGTGAGATGGCGGCAGTAGCGGACCGATGTGCGAATGGGGCCAAAGGCAGCGCAACAATATTTTTGGAATAGAAGACACCACAAGGCGCTGAGATTCGGTTAGCACCGAGGTGGTGTCTAGCAAGCTATGCAGCTGAGTTGCGTGCGCACTTGCGGCGAATAGGTCGAAGGCAGCACAACAATGTTTTCTGAATAGAAGACACCACAAGGCGCTGAGATTCGGTTACCACCGAGGTGGTGTCTAGCAAGTTGCTGCACTGGTGTGGCCATCCTACAATACTGCTCCGAATAACGGCGTAGGGTGCCCGAAGGGGGGGGGGGAGGCGGCGTGAACGGGCCTTCCTAGGTGGAGGCTCGTCTGCTGTAGTGGGGCGCCCCTTTACCGTTTCAGTTGCCATTCAGCTGAGTTTTGGCCGCTCTTGATGCTACAGCGACAGGCGGCTGCAACAGGACTCTCAAAATGGCGGCCTGTTCTTTGGATTTGGGCCTGGTCCACTAAAATGGCCCTGGGACACCTTAGAACTCGGACGCTCGATTTTTTTTCCTTTCCTCTACATGCAAAAAAAGGTAAATGCCCGGTACGTTATACGCTTCATCTGCCACGATGTACTCTCCAGAGGAACCGAAAAAAAATATAGTTATGGTAACTAAACCATGCATCGTCATATGGAGAGGTGGCACCAATTAATTATAGTGCTGCATAAAAGAGAGATTTGGAGGAGAACCCCCGACCTGCCAGTACATTCATCAAAGAAGTGGCACTGACAGCATCAGAGGCAAGGGAAACGGTCCCAAATATTTAGAAGAACTTTGGAAAGATTAAAATGACATGTTTAGATTGTGGCAAATTAATTTCATTTGGACAGATGAGTGTTACTCTATAAATACAGCATATGAACATCATCATAGTCGATGGTTGGTAGAGACATTTTGACTATATCCTGGACCTGCCCGTCCTCGCCCAAAATGGCGCCGGAATAAATGGGACTCGTAACTCCTTGTTGTGTACTGGTTGCAGAACCTTGAAATCACGAGATACGTATGCAGTTTTGAAGCACATGGTGGGCGGGGACGAGAATTGATTGAGTATTTCGACATCCCTATTGATATTAAGTTCTGATGTGTTATTGATTACTGTACTATTGAAAGTTCGAATTAACGTCACGCATGGTACTTGCCCGCAAATGTATATCTAGATAATTTTATTGTAACTGGCCCTGTCGTATTTTAATTATAAAATGTACGTCCACCGATTCCGCAACTGTTAGACACCTTAGTTCTTGCAACCTAATGGCCCGCCCATTACGTTCCTCTACAGTGTAAATGTCTACTCATCATATACGATTACAGTTTGCTCCGTGGCCGGCCCACGTGGTTATAGGCTCGTATTTGTATAATGAAATTTTCACAATAAAGGTTTTTAAAAGAAAACATGGTAGTAGTATATACATTGGTAAAGTTTTTAATAATAGTCACTGTTTTAGAATCATTAAAAGGCAAGTGAAATAAAGCAGACCAATTACATGAAGGGTAAAAGGTATAATACGCAGGAACGCAGTAAAGATAAATGGTCAAGGGCTGTTGTGTTTTCTACTCCTGCAACATAAAGTGATTGATAAGAATCTCATATTCAGGCGTATCGGCGACTAAGACAGCAGGTCGACCCTCTTTTGCTCAACGGCTCCGTCATGGGATGAAAAAACGCCCTTTTTCTCGAAAAAAGAATATATTTTACTTGCAGGACAGTTGTAAATTTTCCGGGAAAGTACATTAGCCTGGAACATTATAACATATATTTAAGAAAAAATAATGTTCGGAAGTAATAAAAAGCGTAATTTTTAGGTCATATGACCAAGCCTTTCATCATTAGAATAAGAAAAGTAAAATGAACCAATGAAAAGTTTTATTAACAAGTCACATGACCTGTTATGCTTACGTTACGCGCTGCGCGTCGCGCCCCGGATGACTTCCGGATGCGCTAACGCGGCGCGTCATATGACGCATTACGCGACAACGCAGGTCCAGAATATAGTCAAAATGTCTCCACCAACCAGCGGTCGGAACACAACCCCTTTCTGCAGGCTAAATAGTTCTGTTAAATGACAACAGAAGGGACAGGCAACAAGAACCATCAGTCAAAGAGGGGAGGGCTAGTTCTTCTCTACCGGGTTACATTGGGGCGCTACCGGAACTGATCGAATTGGTAGTCTACAGTGTTTCTGGATGTTTCAGACTGAAGCTGGCGTTAGCATGAGAGCACCACCATTTCGTAGCTCCGTCGTGGCCATTCCGCGAGCAATCATGTCAGCCGCTCTTTATCGTTATTTTGGGCGGGGTGGGTGGCGGAGCCGAGCTGTACTGCAGCCATCATGGTGTGGAGTTCAGTTCATCTCACTAGTTTCGTATTTGTCATGAGGGGTTGTTCTTAATGTTTCTATTTTAGCGAGGTCAAAAAGAGATCCCATTAGTGGCCTACTGATTTTGCTCGATTCCTTTTGTTTTTTTACACGATTTTTCGTTATCTGCAAAGACTAAACAGAGTATTGCGACTCTGTGTTTGTTTGTAAATAGAGAATGAACCAAAGAGAACCAATTCTAAAACAGTAAATGCTTGGATAACAATCAATCAAATGGAGAGAGAAGCAGGCACGACGTATTACAACGGGGGCAAAGGCCTGCGTTAACTACCTTTCACTATCTGCAAAGAGAGAGTACTCCTAATAGAAATGAGGGGGGGGCAGCATTCAAAGCAGATCAGTGTGCATAAACACGAAAATGTTTTTACTTACCACGTACTTGACATTCGACAGCTTATGATATTTGCTATTAAAAACCATTGAAATTCACTGAAAAAACCATAGGTTATAGACCATATATAGTTAGGAATTAGCATTTACAAAACCTTGAAAATTCACTGAAAAAACCATAGGTTATAGACCATATATAGTTAGGAATTAGCATTTACAAAACCTTGAAAATTCACTGAAAAAACCATAGGTTATAGACCATATATCGTTAGGAATTAGCATTTAAAAAACCTTATTTTACCCACACAAAACCATTGAAATTCCATATATAGTTAGTTGCACTAACTATATATCGCGCACCCGCAATCCACTGCTGATGATGTCACATATTACATCATTCATGACATGCTCAGTGACATCACTGATGACATCACTGATGACATCTCAAATGACATCACTGATGACATCACTGATGACATCTCATTTGACATCAATGACCACATCACTGATGATATCATTCATGTGACAATACAATGCATCTCCTCACATTTTAATATAACCTCTGTTTCACCCAGTGTTAAATACAGAGTATAATTTTTGAAACCATTGACACACCAATACTAGTTACTACATACGCACTCACTGATTCCTACGTCTACACACACCTTCACTCATTCACCCATACAATCATTCATACATACAATCACTCATCTTTACAACACTATCATATGCACTCATACACCTATACAGACACTCACAGTCTGCCACTCATCCATGGAGTTACTCACACACCTAGTCAGTCCTGTAAAGAATCAATGACACTTCCATTTTCTTGTCTATACAGTTAAACATAGAGCACCTTACATTTTCAAACATATACTAACACATACTTACCTTCTTATACAATCATTGATACAAGTACACATTGATCTGCACAGAGTCATACACCTCCCAGCCAGCCACACACACACTCAGTCTCCCATACAAATACTTGGACAATCAATCAATAACCCATATAGTTACTCATATAGCTACTGATCAACACATGCAGCAGTTTATAGAACAACAGACATAATGATGCACAAATTAAGACAGTTTAGTCACTAACCCATGCAC
Organism: Lissotriton helveticus; assembly: GCF_964261635.1. NCBI lineage: Eukaryota > Metazoa > Chordata > Amphibia > Caudata > Salamandridae > Lissotriton > Lissotriton helveticus. Next base: position 1,841,560,942 of record NC_136059.1, on the reverse strand, counting down.
TCAGTGAGACACATTTAATCACTCAGTCATACAGTCAGTCATGCACCTACTAAATCCTTCGTCCAGACACTTACACATCCACTCATTCTTCAATATGTAAGACATATTTAAACTTTACAGAAACAAAAAAATCACTGGATGTTGTTATCAGTCATGTCATCAGTGATGTCATTTGAGATGTCATCAGTGATGTCATCAGTGATGTCACTGACCATGTCATGAATGATGTAATATGTGACATCATCAGCAGTGGATTGCGGGTGCGCGATATATAGTTAGTGCAACTAACTATATATGGAATTTCAATGGTTTTGTGTGGGTAAAATAAGGTTTTTTAAATGCTAATTCCTAACGATATATGGTCTATAACCTATGGTTTTTTCAGTGAATTTTCAAGGTTTTGTAAATGCTAATTCCTAACTATATATGGTCTATAACCTATGGTTTTTTCAGTGAATATAAAATATATATACACACATTAATTATCTTTGAAATAAATCAAAATAAACAATAATCTTTAAAACATTACCCACCCACAATAAATAAAATGTAAAACACTTACCAAACATATTCCAAATGCTGTAGAATCCACTTCCACCAAAACAATCAAGTTGTGAAAAAAATAGCCCAAAAAAAAATGAAAAAATACAACTGTCCCAAAACAGATAAATCCACTCCACGAAGGTAGTTCGAAATGCCATAAAACGTTAAAATAAAGAATAAACGCTCCAGGAAAACCGAAAAATTTGAAGAAGTGTCTAGAAAAGATTTGCTAATAAAACTTACAAACACTTCTAAAAAAAAAACGCTTCCTTCCGACATCACAAACTCCTGCAAGAGAAATACATAAAACAAATGTTCCCACTCACATAAAATAACACAGAAAGTACTACTAAGTAATACTAACATAATATTCTATATTGACACTTGAATCATCGAAACACTAACTCTACACACAAGCCGATACAACACCAAAAACTACGTAAAATCAACATCCGCTAATACAACATATCACAATAGCTAATACAACAAACTTACTTCTAAGAACACTAAATACTACCAAACTTCTCCCAAAATTACTTTAAAACAAACTTAAAACATATAAAACAAACCTTACCTTCAGAGACGTGAAGCGTTTCCCAACCGCGAGCTGAACTTCTTCCAAATGATACAAAACGACCTAAAGCGGTTACAAAATAAACGACCCAAAACTAAATAAAAAGATATAAATGACAAACTTATTATTTATTTAAACAAATTAATAATAAAGCAAATAAACAAAGGAATACTATTTGTAAAATAATGTTTTATTTTATTTGTATTAAAATCATTACCAAAATGTACAAATTTTGTAAAATTATAAAAAATAAATATTATAAAATACATAATATTTATTATTATAATTGTAAACATTTCTAAATGGTGTATGAAAATGTTTAAAAAATGTTTGTGAAATTGTATATAAAATACTCAGTAATATAATTTTTTTTCCCATTTAAAATGTTTGTTAAAATATTAATATTAATATATTTATATTAATATTAATAGAAATCTATTATTTACAAACAACATGCATTTCAATATATACATTGTACATTTATTTTTGAAACCTTATTTTTTATTTACGTCTAACAATACTTATGTCTATTAAATATGTTTTCTTTGGAAAATACAATATTTAAAAACTATGTTGAAATGTAAAATGAAAGAAAATACAATTGTATAAATATATAAATAAATATATTTGTTAAAAATAAAAATGTCATACTTTTTTTGTGACAATAATATACAAATAAAAAATTTCAACAACACAAAAACTGTTTTGATTATTTTATTTGTCCTAAATATTTTTCTAATGAAATTTCCAACTACATTATTTTACTATTCCCACTCCAATTTACATTAAATTGTGGTACATTCTGGACACTAATTACATATAAATTACTATTCCCACTCCAGTCTACATTAATTTGGGATAGGTGCTGGACACTAATTACATATAAATTACTATTCCCACTCCAGGCTACATTAATTTGGGGTAGGTGCTGGACACTAATTACAAATAAATTACTATTCCCACTCCAGTCTACATTAATTTGGGGTAGGTGCTGGACACTAAATAATAAAAATTACTATTCCCAATGCAGTATACATTAATTTGGGGTAGTTGCTGGACACGAATTGCATATAAATTACGATTCCCACTCCAGTCTACATTAATTTGAGGTAGGTGCTGGACACTAATTACAAATAAATTATTATTCCCACTCCAGTCTACATTAATTGGGTTAGTTGCTGGATACTAATTAATAAAAATTACTATTACCACTTCAGTCTACATTAATTTGGGGTAGTTGCTGGATACTAATTAATAGAAATTACTATTCCCACTCCAGTCTACATTAATTTGGGGTAGGTGCTGGACACTAATTACAAATAAATTACTATTCCCCCTCCAGTCTACATTAATTTGGGGTAGGTGCTGGATACTAATTGATAAAAATTTCTATTCCCACTCCAGTCTACATTAATTTGGGGTAGGTGCTGGACACTAATTACAAATAAATTACTATTCCCACTCCAGTTTACATTAATTTGGGGTAGGTGCTGGATACTAATTAATAAAAATTACTATTCCCACTCCAGTCTACATTAATTTGGGGTAGGTGCTGGACACTAATTACAAATAAATTCCTATTCCCACTCCAGTCTACATTAATTTGGGGTAGGTGCTGGATACTAATTAATAAAAATTACTATTCCCACTCCAGTCTACATTAATTTGGGGTAGATGCTGGACACTAATTACAAATACATTACTATTCCCACTCCAGTCTACATTAATTTGCAGTAGGTGCTGGATACTAATTAATAAAAATTACTATTCCCACTCCAGTCTACATTAATTTGGGGTAGGTGCTGGACACTAATTACAAATAAATTACTATTCCCACTCTAGTCTACATTAATTTGGGGTAGGTGCTGGATACTAATTAATAAAAATTACTATTCCCACTCCAGTCTACATTAATTTGGGGTAGGTGCTGGACACTAATTACAAATAAATTACTATTCCCACTCCAATCTACATTAATTTGGGGTAGGTGCTGGACACTAATAATATATAAATTACTATTCCCACTCCAGTATAGATTAATTTGAGGTAGTTGCTGGGCACTAATTAATTACAATTAACTATTCCCACTCCAGTCTACATTAATTGGGGTAGGTGCTGGACACTAAATAATAAAAATTATTATTCCCACTCCAGTCTACATTAATTTGGGGTAGGTGCTGGACACTAATTACATATCAATTACTATTCCCACTCCAGTCTACATACATTTGAGGTGGTTGCTGGACACTAATTAATTATAATTAACTATTCCCACTCCAGTCTACATTAATTGGGGTAGGTGCTGGACACTAATTACAAATAAATTACTATTCCCACTCCAGTCTACATTAATTTTGGGTAGGTGCTGGACACTAATTACAGATAAATTACTATTCCCACTCCAACCTACATAAATGTTAGGTAGGTGCTGGACACTAAATAATAAAAATTACTATTCCCACTCCAGTATACATTAATTTGAGGTAGTTGCTGGACACTAATTACATATAAATTACTATTTACACTCCAGTCTACATTAATGTGGGGTAGTTGCTGGATACAAATTACATATAAATTACTATTCCCACTCCAGTCTACATTAATTTGAGGTAGGTGCTGGATACTAATTAATAAAAATTACTATTCACACTCCAGTCTACATTAATTTGGGGTAGGTGCTGGTCACTAATTACAAATAAATTACTATTCCCACTCCAGTCTACATTAATTTGGGGTAGGTGCTGGATACTAATTAATAAAAATTACTATTCCCACTCCAGTCTATATTTATTTGGGGTAGGTGCTGGATACTAATTATTAAAAATTACTATTCCCACTCCAGTCTACATTAATTTGGGGTAGGTGCTGGACACTAATTACAAATAAATTACTATTCCCACTCTAGTCTACATTAATCTGGGGTAGGTGCTGGATACTAATTACAATTTTAAATACATTTTTTTTTTTTTTTATTTAGATTTTTAAATTAAAAAAAATAAAAATTCTAAATATATTTCATTAATGAACAACTTTTTAACATTTTTAATAAATCTCAGTAAATAAATTCACAATTTTGTTTTGTACATTTTTTTTTGAAGTAAATATTATTTTTAAAACACTCCCCACCCTTATCCCCTATAAACCCACATCCCGCTCCTAAAATTATATATTATTTTTTAAAAATACATTTTATTTTTAAATATTATTATTAAATATAAAAAATATTTTTTTACTTTTTTTTTAAACATTTTCTACATATAATACATACATTTTTAAAACACTCACCACCCTTATCCCCTATAAACCCAACATCCCGCTCCTAAAATTATATATGATTTTTTTTAAATAATATAACATTTTATTATTATATATACACATTTATATTACTAAATTTATATTATTTACTTAAATAAATAAACATATTACAAATGTTTATTTCGATATTTTAACACATCATCGATATTTAAACACAACGATATTTTGTATTCGATATTTTTCATTCCGATATTTAAACACACATACTAATCACGATATTTTTGTTGTCGATATTTATATTTTCGATATTTTTTACCATCGATATTTAAACATCGATATTATGTCACATCGATATAAAATTTTCGATATTATGTCTACATACCACATAGTTTGATTTGGGTTGGCTTGTGGTTGCTGCTTTTTCAGGGCTCACACCCCCAGAAAACAACAACACTATTTCGTACAGGTTTTCACAGACTCTGAGTGTAAACTTACTACAAAGGTGTACGTTAGATATCTCCAGTCCCTGAATATTGCAATTGGCTTACTCTTCTGTGGGTGGGTGAAATCCCTCATTCAACCCCTTCCTATTCCTAAATCCATCTATTCCTTCCTAAGCCTATTCCCTTTTGTAGTAAGTCGACCCCCTCTTTAAGTCATTACCTGTGTCCCTTACACATTTCCTACTAAAATCTATTCTCACATGTGCAGAGATACATATGTATAAGAAATCCGGAGGAGTAAAACTCTGCATGTAGTTTGTGAATTGCAATTTCTAGTACCTTTTGTAGTACTACAAAACATACTACAAATTATGTTTGTGAATCAGGCCCCTATGAAACAGAAACAAAGAGGGATATAGAGTGAAAGAGAGACAGAGGGCCCGATTTTCAACCATAACTCATACTTTTGAGCATTTTTACACTTTTGAGTAAGTTTACTACTCTTTGGTATTCACAAACTGCACTGTTGTAGTAGCTAAGGGCTTTATTATGAGCCTGGCGGTCCAGGGACTGCCAGACTGTGGGGGCGCTGTGATGGCGGTCTTCTGGCTGGCCTATAATCACTAGGGCAGTGGCGGCTCCTCCATTATGGTGGAGTAGCGACACCCCCCGCAGAAAGCCAGCTGAGGCAAAGGACAAAAACCAAATGATAATAAATCATTTTAATTATCATTTTATGTTTAGCCCTGCAGGCTGTGAGCTGTGAGAGGGGCATGGCCTCCCATACTAACGCTGCAGCCCCAGGAAGGAGAGGGGAGTGGTGGACACTGCCAAGTGGTCATGAAAGTTTGGGTGGCCCTCACGGGCCGACCAAAACTGTCATGCACACTTAGCCTTTCTCCACCCGAGCTGTGTTGTAACGCTGGGTGAAGAAACCAACACAGGCTTCGATTTATGTCAGAGTCTCGAACCGAGGCAGTCAGCCCAATTCCAGCGCTGCACACATGGTGGAATTCCATTCCCAGCATGTGAGCAGGGAAGGAATTGGAAGCTGGGTGCCTGCACAGTGTCCAGCAGTTCCTGGACAGGAAGCAAGGATCGGGAGCAATGCAGCGACTGTAGGAACAGGTAAGTCTTATTTTCTTCATTTATAGTTATGTGTTATTTTTTAGTGTTCCTCCTCCTCCCACTCAACCACTTAGCAATACAAGTGCGTGCTACTGGACCAGGGCACTCGGGCCACCCTAGGATCACTTCAACCGCCAGGGATCTGAGATCCATGGCGGTGGTTCAGCAGTCTTTAGGCCCCAATATGATTGTTGAGGTCGCTGCGGGCCTGCCAAGCATATAACAAGTTCCCTTTCAGCCACACTTTACAGGGCCCCCCGGTGCCTCACTCAATGTGAATGCACACAGGTGGGCACAACTTGCAGCAGTCCATGCCATGCAGATACTGCCTTTGATGTTCCCATTGCCATGGCTATTTTATAGGCACTGCCCTCAGCATGCCAAATAACCCCCCCCCCCCCACCAGACAGGAGAAAACTCCTGATCTGGCAGGTAGTTCATAAATGGGGTTGGCAGTGCAGGAGCAGGGCGGTCCAGCTACCACACGGCGAAACTCATAATAAGGCCCTTAGACTTTTGTAGTAACTTGCACTTTTATAGTAATTATAGTGCTATACATGGCCCACCACTTAACAAAACAATAGTAAACAATGGTAAATTAATTTGAATTATTTGAAACAGTTGACCATATAAATAAACATACATTAATGTAAGAAAAATGAAAACAATACATATTTAATTTTAAAACATTTAAAATATTGAAATAAAAATCTATGGTAACAATAAATGGCATCATTTTTTCAAAGGATGTAGCCTAAACATTATTCAGTTTTAATAACATTTAGTGTTACATTACAGTTAGCCATGTGTAGTGCTGTACTTAATACACAAATGTAAGCTACTACAAAAGTGTAAGTTACTACTAAAATGCCGTTTGTGAATTCAGAAAAGTTGAAAACATACTCAAAAGTGTAAACTTACTCAAAAGGGCAACTTGTTAATCAAGAGTGAGGAACAAAAAGGAGACAAATATGTGAATGCAACTGAGTCAAGTACAGATCAAGGCTGGAGAGACAAAGAGTGTAAAAGAGAGAAAGTGAGCTAAAAAAGAGAGAGATGGAGAGAAAGGCTGACAGTGGTAGAAAGAGCGAAAGAATATAAGAAATACACAATACAAGAGTTAGTCAGTTAGTTAGTCATAGGATTTTTAAAGTGCATAGATGACCTAGGGTTTCCCAGAACTGAGAGTCAGATATTTTGCAAAAGCCAGATTGAGTGGGTACCAAATGTGAGAAAGATCTACCATCCCATCTAGCTCTTTTGATTCTAGTTGTTTTTAATAGACTTTATGCGCAGAATCTAAAGCATCTGTTAGGGACATATGACCCCACCAAATCTCTGATTTTACTTCGGCCCTTGGTATTTTTTGCTTTGTGTGTTAGGCAAAGTGCCTTGAATTTGACTCTGGCCTCAATCGGTAACCAGTGGAGTGTTCTTAGATGCGTTGCTACTGTTTCCTGTATTGGGACCTTACACAGATGCCTAACTGCAGCATTTTGAACAACCAGGAGTTTTTAAATAAAATATTTTGGAGCCTCTAGATCAAGGGACCGTGATGTAACCAGTGATTGTATTACTGTTTTTCCTAGATGAACAGGAATAAGCTCCAAAACCTTATGGAGCATTCTGAGTGTCCCAAAGCAAGTGCCTGCAAGTTTTTTTGTATGAATCTCCATTGTTACTTCCCTGTATATCCAGAAACCGAGAGTTTTTAATTGAAGAGCTCAGGGCTGGTGAATTACCTAAACAGTTTGGCCAGCTATTCAGAGGGCTAGGGACCTCTTTATTTCTGAGGACCATTAGCTCGGTTTTGTCCCCGTTCAGCTTAAGACAGCTGCTTTTCATCCATTCCACAACTGTTTCCAAACATGGTGCTAGATGATCTGATTCACCACTAGTTCTGGAGTCAAATGAGACCGCCATCTGTGTATTATCTGCATATGATATCATGTAGATAGTGAACTCCTGTACTATGTAAGTCAATGGCTGAATGTAAATGTTGAATAATGTCAGTCTAAGCGAGGAGCCCATTGGCACCCCACAAGTCAATGGCATTTTGTCTGAAACAAGGTTGGCTTCCATGACTTACAAAGATCTGATCTTTACAAAGGATACAAGTCACTCAAAGGCTTTATCCTGAATACCAATATCGACATCATCCATATCATTTTTAATTCCAGTTACACTCCCAGAAGTGCAGATTCCATGCTATGCTGTGCACGAAAACCCATCTGCATAAGATGAGAGCAGAGGTTATTTTACATGTTTCTCTATTAGTTTACCAATAAATGGTAAGAGTGATATAGGTAGATAATTATTAGGTTGAGCAGAATCTAAGTTGGATGTTTTTTAATAGTGTTCTAATTATTGCATGTTTCCATGTTTTTGGGGCTTCACCTACCTCTAATGAATGATTGAGGATTTCCACTATTGAAGGGAGCACATCCTCAATTACTTTATAGAGCATGTGGGGTGGAGCCAGGTCTATTGGAGAGCCTGCTCTGATATTTTCCATAAATGTTTGCACATTATTTTTATTAGCCTGTGGAAAGCAAGTTAAGTAAAGAGTGAAATGGATCCACACGTGATCTCTTTCCTCACTTATAGTTGTTACAATTCCACCCTGAAGGGAGCTGTATATATCCATGACTTTTTATAGAAGTAAGTGGCTTTCCTCAGATGCCTGAGAGGTTAGATTGTCTTGATTTAGGGTACTTGAGGATTTAACTACTTTGAAGAGTTCCTTAGGTGAATTCTGAGCCTGATTAATCTTATTTTAAAAAAAAGTTTGCGTGAGCTTCTTTAATGATGTTGTGGTAGAACCTAATGGCCGCCTTATACCTAGCTTTAAATTGCGAGTCATAGTTCTTCCTCCATTCCCTTTCTTCTTTTTTACAGTTTTTCCTTAAGGACACTAGCTGTGCATTGAACCATGGTGACTTTTTGACATTAGTTTTTGATTTAGGAATTGTTTTTGGGGCAACCTTTTATAATGATTGGGTGAACCAGCTTTCCCAGCTAGTGCATGCTTCTTCAACACTTCCCTGTGGATTGGGGGCTGATGAATCCAGAAATTCCCCCAAGCTTCAGAGTCAAGCTTAGACCAGTGTTTCTGGAGAGCAGAAATGTAAAAAAGAGAAACTGAATAATACATAGATACAATAAAAAAGATTAAAAGCAAGAGCAACAAACAGAAAGATAGAAAGAAAAAGAGTGAAAGAATGTCAGCAATAGACACACTGGTCAGAAAAATTTCAGACAGAGTGCATTAGAAAATCAGTTATAAAGACAAATATACAGAAAAAGATAAAGGAAAAGAATGAAGAGAGATATTTATGCTGTTCCCTCTGGGTGGAAGCAATATATTGATCTGTTTCCCTGCCTGCATTAGTGTGGGCAGGGAAACAGATGTCAAGTCGGATTCCAGCCGGCCGAAGTATTATAAACCCACTGGGAGCAGATTTTGTGTTTGCTCTCTTTTGACATGAGTTTTATAAATGCTCCTGCCAGGCATGCGCAAACAGGAATTCCCTGCCCATGCAGCTGCAGGCAGGGTAACTGCTGTGTCCCGGGGGCAGCAGCTCCCTGGGACACGGTAAGTGACGGCCAGTGGAAATGGGGTTCCTGGGGCCAATAAAGGCTCCAGAAGGAAGCCTCAACTTTTCTAAAAGTAAGGCCCCAGGGAATGGGTCCTGAGGGACTTTTTAAAGGCTTGTGCAGGCCCCCCTCCCCTTAAAAAATTCTGTGGACCCCGGGTATGGGGTCTCTAGGGCTGAATGTGGCTCTGGAATAGGGGCAGTGTGCACGACCCCTAATTATTTAAATCAGTTGCTTGGGTTGAATGCAGCCCAAGGAGGGAACCATGCATCCCCTCACCAAATTATTTAAATTAGGCCCGGGAGATGGGCTGCCTTTTTTTTTTAAATCCCTCTGGAATCTTGTAGGTTTACAGCAAAATTGCCTTTTTTTAATTTTGGCCCCTGATGGCACCTCTAGGTCCCACCATAAGGTCTAGGAGACAGGGTATGTCTACACAGCCCCCTTACGTTATTATTATTATTTCTACTCTGGAGAGGGGAATAAGTCCCCAACTCCTTTAATGGCTGCCAGCAACATTGTACCACATTGGCAATCAGAGTACTTGCTCCCACAGGAGTCTGACTCCTGCGGGAATGAGATGACGCAAGGAAAAAAAAGCTTGGTGGGCCAATCTGAGCGCTCTAATGAGCAGTTTTTGCAGTAGTGGTTAATAAAGCATTCTATGTAAAATGCATTGGGATTTAGCTTTTTGGGACCCCCATTTTTTTCAGCTCCCACTTGATGGATCACCAGAAAACTTACCATGCATATATTAGACAAGAACAAATTTTGCAGAAAGTTTTGTGGAGATTCTAAAATTGGTTCCAAAGTTATTATTAACACAATAAATACTTTCCCTATGGAAACGCTGACCAAACTATAGCTACTCAGTTGTGACCACCGCTATATATATGGGAATATATATTTGTATATATATATATATATATTCACTGAAAAAACCATAGGTTATAGACCATATATAGTTAGGAATTAGCATTTACAAAACCTTGAAAATTCACTGAAAAAACCATAGGTTATAGACCATATATAGTTAGGAATTAGCATTTAAAAAACCTTTATTTTACTCACACAAAACCATTGAAATTCCATATATAGTTAGTTGTACTAACTATATATCGCGCACCCGCAATCCACTGCTGATCATGTCACATATTACATCATTCATGACATGGTCAGTGACATCACTGATGACATCACTGATGACATCTCAAATGACATCACTGATGACATCACTGATAGTAGTTAAATGTGATATAAATGTAACGAAAACAGTACAAAATATTTACCTTATAATTGTCGTTAAATTACTCACTTTTTGTTTTTATACTTTCAATCTGTGAAAGAGAGAACAAACATTTGAAAAATATTAAAACATGTATTTAAAAATTTGAAAAGACAAGGGAAAAGATTGAAGGACAAACAGTTTTTCAAAAACTTTGACACTTACAGAAGCTTCTGCTTCTCCAGGCCCCCTACACAGTCCTAAAGATATACATTTTAAACTAACAGTATCTTGATGCAGATGAAGTGAGGCCTATCTTAAAACATGGTGCATCTTTTGCATTGCTGTTGTTTCAGAAAAGTGTCGCAACACACTAAAATTTTAAATAATTGCTTCAGGATGCCAATAAGATGTCTACTATCCAGAGGTTTGTTTCAGGTGAGGCCTACTCAGGGTTGCAGATGAAATTTCGAGTTGTTGAAGAGAATAGAGGACATAATACATGTGAAGGTCTACCAATGAAGTGAGTCATGTCCACTGCACTCTTCAACAAAGTCCAAACCTCCTATGTTTCCCTGGACAGACCTAAACTTGATCTGCACAATGTGATTCGTAATGATAGGAAACACAGGTGATGTAATTGAAATACATGCAATTTATTTTGCTCATTTCACAATCACATCACTTGTGTTTCCTTTGCTTAGGTATCTCATTGTGCAGATGTAGTCTAGCATATGAAAGAATACGCAGAAGTGCAGCACTGCATGCAACAACTTTGACACTTACAGAAGCCTCACCTTCTCCATGCCTCCTACACAGTTCTACATATACATCATAAATGCAAACAGTACAGAATTAATTATACATGTTAAATGGTTTATTTTTGCTGTTCTCAGAATGTATCAAAATTCACTAAAAACAGTGACTTGAAGGTATTCATCATGTAACAGCGGGGAAAAAAAAACACAATCAAAATGATTGTGTTTAAAAAACCCATACAACATCAGAAATCAAAATTCAGAACTCCTTAAAGTTAACTTACTTTCCATGACGTCCAAGGATGTCCTATGAACAGCTTACACTCTTTTGTGCTGTTATTACTTTCAGCCCGCCACTTTCTGAAAGAAAATCTCCATCGTTTTTAAAAACACGTTACATGCAATAAATGACTTCTTGCTCTCTACCACAATTTTCCACAAGGCCAAATCTGGTCAGAGCCATTTATAACTCTTGGATTTCTTGTAAGCCAATCCCGTCATTTGGCATTTCCGCAACTTTCAGAATTAAAATGTTGAAGATCATTTTCACAATCCTGGAATAGTAATATCTTCCCCTTCTTGCTCAGTCATGTTCTACTTTTCCTATGACACTGATACAAGCAGACTTACACTACCTCTATGACTACTACAATTATTTAATTCTCTACATCACTTTTAATCACAAAGCAATGTAAAACAGCATTGCAGACTTACATTCCCTCTACTCCATGTTTTGATTGGCTGCTTCAATTAGCTTATAAAAAGAAACAGTTTTTCTGAACTCATTCAAAGTGCACGTATTGCTCCATAATGTCCAGTCCTATGGTTAGAAGTTATGTCTCTGAACTACACTTATCCTCAAGGCCAAATTGTGTAGGAGCCATTAGAACTTCTTGAAATTCCACAGAGCACATCCCGAGATTATTTCCCTAAAATTTTGGTTTTAAAAACACCAGGTAAGAGTTTTTAAGGTCATACGGCAATTTTTTTTTGAAAATTAAAACAGAATCATTGCAGAATGACCAGCCATTTCTAGACTTTAAATAAGCTGTGTAATGTCCTGATGTTATTGAAGGGCCGTCATGATATATAATTGCTGCAGTTACAAAAGTCCTTCCTGATATTGACAACTGCGAAGCTACAAAATTTTTAATTAAAGTTGTCAATTTTGTTCCATCAGGCCTACATCGTTGGAACATTAAAATGACATACTGGCCATATGTTCGTATAAATAATGTGGACATCATTTCAGATTTACATTGGCTACACTCCATGTTGTGATCAGCTGCTTTTACTAGCTTATTAAAGGAGACTGATTTACTGTCTGGCAAAGTTAAATATATAAATCTTTCTGAGTCTACACTAGTAGTACTTGATACCATACAGTTCTCGCAGTCATGCTGCCATTGATAAGAAAGCCCAAACAGCTGATCTACATCTACACCTTCAGCATGTAATACATCAAGCATATACATTAAAAACTCCTGACAATCTTGCTGAATATTTTGAGAGAATTGTGCTTGGCCTGAACATCTGTCTAACAGATTTCGAATTTCAGACACACTTTCTATGTTTCTTCTATCAGTGGTACATTTCTCTAACACAGAATTTAACAAACTGCAAAATCTTTGATCAGAATTGACCACAATCTCTTCTTTTACATTTTTTAGAGAAAACAAAACATTAACCACTACATTAGCATAGCAGTTGACACCAGAACTGTTTTCAAACTGAAAACCAACAACATCTTCAACAGAATCCTTTTTGTTTCTGCTTGTAATTTTAGGTTCATTGACTTTTTGTCTTTTTGCTACAACCTCCCCAGTATTGTTCTCATTTCTTTGTTTCCGGCCTACCACACGTTTCTCAAACAAAGGATACTAAGGCAAATGTGGCGCATACTCTCTTCTTAACCTATTGTATTCCTTAACACAATCTAGATCCGCACAAATGTTTGTGACATCACACTCAATCAAGTACAATCCCGATAAAGTTCTAACTCGTGACAATGCCACATATGCCATACCCTCCTTGAACACAGAACTGCCAATATTCACCAATGCACTGTCTACACTTAAACCTTGCGATTTATGAATTGTCACCGCATATGCCAAGCAAACAGGAAACTGCTTACGGCGAACATATAAGTCTTTTACAAGCAAAAATCTAGCAGAACAACGAGCAATTAGCTGTACTTCCTCAATGCCATCAAATTTAATTTTTAAAAATTCAATTCCATCTCTATTTCTGTATTTCACAAAATCAACAACATTACCCATTGATCCATTTACCAGACCTCTTTCAACATGTAAATTCCTTCTTAAAATTATACGGCAGTTCAAGCACACATTCAGAGTCCTTTCAAAACCTGCAGTTTTAGATATACTCTTCTCTAATGAATCCAATTTTGTTTTCAGATTCTCAGACAAAATAATTGTTGATCCCATATGCTCTACTCTATCAATAGCTTCCAGTTTCACAATCTCTTGCTTTTCTAAATGCAACATTTTGTTGTTAAATTTGGCACATTCTGCAAGAGTTGGCATCAAACATATTCCAGATTTCTTCTCAGTAATTTTCTGAAAAATATTCTCAGGCACAACATCTTGTTCTGGATATAAATTTGACAGTAATCGTGCATGTAAAGCTTCTTTCCCATGCTCGGTCACTTTTCCAATTCTAACATCTTGTAGAATAGTCTTGTAAACTTCATCCTTCGCCTGACGCATATTTTCATGCAGTTCAGCATAATTGAAGTTTAACCATATATTGACGTTGCCAATGCTGCCTAGGCACTTCCTGGTATCTTCATGCGTGAGCATTTTGAACACAGGTTGCCCTTTCACTGGTGTAAGCTGCAGAAGATCTCCGAAAACAATGATGTGTTTGCCACCAAATAACACATCATACTCTGTTTTGAGAACTTCTTGCATCCTCAAATGCACAAAGGCAAGCATGACATTGGAAACCATGCTTACTTCGTTAATGATAAGAAGTTTCATTTTCCTCAAGATTCTTGAAACTTCAAAACAAGCATCTCCAGATAGCTTGTGATATTGTAATTTGTTGTCATGCTCCACTGGCAGCATCAGTAAACGATGTAAAGTAATCCCTTTAATATTATGTGCTGCCAGTCCAGTTGGAGCAGTGACAACACAAGACAGCGATGACTCTGTCCTTTCCTGCAAATAGCATGAAATTGCTTTAATGAGGAAACTTTTTCCAGTTCCCGCTTCTCCACTCACGTACAGTCGGACAGGCTTCAACGACGTACATGAGCACTCTTTCTTATCATGACTTAATCCATGATCAATTTGCATGGTAACTTTGTCATATATTTTCCTCTGCTCAACGTTGAGTTGTCTTTCCAACTCTTCTAAGTTAACCGCATCCTCTTGAGCATGTGCCATGGCTCTTTCCACTTCATTCATAGCAGTGGCAGCTTCATTTTCGATAACAGGTCCTCCTAGTGGATCCTGACTCAATGAAGCAGAACTCTGACTGTCCTGAGAACTGTCTCTGGCAATCTCGGCTGCAATCGTTGCTTCCTGCTCAATTCCCGCATTCAACATTTCTACATATTTGGGAAAAGCAGGACATTCTATGGTCTCCTTGGCGGCATTGAAAGAGTCTTCGTAACAGAGGAAATCTCCAAGCAGTTCCTCTTCTGCACGCCAAGGCTTGAAAAGTTGCAAAAGTGCTAAATAGAAAAACTCCTTTTTTTCAGGAGATTCACCACTCAATTTTCGATGGTTTACCAAGTGGCATTTTCTTTGCTTGACCAGACATCCCTCACTTCCTATTACAGCATACACTCCTTTCTCAGTATCTTCTTTGATGTTCCTCTTGAATATGTAATTTTGCAGAACCTCATACAGACAAACATTCTCGAGGTGACTGCTTCGATTTGGATAATATGTATCCAACATGTTTGTCTTCAAAATGTCGGTACTGTTTGGCTCCTTTTCCGCCAAATACTCAATTTCCCGCACAGGTTTGAGAACTCGATTACGCGTTGCTGCAAGACCAAGACTCGCCCAAACGATACTCCTGGACTTGGCATAGAGACTTGCTGAAGACAACCGGTCAGAACATTCGTACGCTCCGATTTCTCGATGCGACAACATCTTCAGACTGAAACTGTACAACTTCTTGCTGAGGCTCTTTTCATGGGAAATGTCCTCCCACATATCCTTCAATTCTGTCTTCTCTTTTTTGGTGATGTAAGACGTCACATACCGAGCCACAGCCATACAGTTATCAGCCACAAACTGTATATCCATGTTAGCATTCCACATGGACAAAATCACCGGGTTGTAGTCGTTGATGTACTTGGACTCTTGGTTCCTCTTCAAATTGTAAGTGTTTTTAGGTGATTTCTTCATGACATTGTGTCACAGCGAAGACATCAAACTGTTTACTCTTCCTTTAGAAATAACCGGTCGTGGAAAGCCGAAACGACATTTAGTGTAGAACTTGTCCTTGTTTCGGAATTTACGACGGCAGTACTTTCCACATCGATGGCTTTGGAAACGCAGAACTTTTTCTCTTAGGATTTTCTTCTCCTTTGCGTTTGGAACAGCACACGTAGAATACTGTTGGATGAAACTCATCACTGAGTCTTCTGGATCCGTTCCAAATTTAGGTGCATCCTTGATCCACAGCAACATATGTATATGAGGAGCACCTCTTGCTTGGTACTCCTTTCTCCAGAAGAAATCCAACACCTCTCCAAGAGGTGGATTCTTCTTATTCATGATGAAAGACATCATAGCTTCAAATCTATGATTGAAGTACCTACATACATTGACTGGATCCAAAGAGCACAGTTCTCCAGGTGTCTTGAATTCGATGTTATCTACGTTAGCATTTGCCTCTCGTAGAAATTCAAGTAAGTCTTCCCAGCCATACTCGGCACAGCTCAGAGTGAGGAACCATGTGGGAGTACCTAAGTTCCTCAGCATACATTTTAAATCACCATGACGACGGTACCAGTACTCATTAGTACCACGCTGACACGCCATGAGATTAATCAGGTGAGAATCCAAAATACTGTCTTGGACATTGACTTTATCCATAAAGTCACTTGCCGAGATGTTTTGCATGTGTATACCACTTTTCAAGATGTGGTTCACTGCATATGACAGTCCAGACAGATCGCTTTCAAACAGGAGATGAAACAAATAAGGAATGCATTGTCGAAACCTAGCATCTCCTGCATACAATCGCAAAGTCCGGTATTCAGAAGCAGGAATTTGATGAGGTCGCTCATCATATCTTCCTCCCTGACCTGTTGGAAAAAGCTGTGGGAAACACCGAGCTTCCAAACTTTCCTCCCAAACACTAATGGGACTCCCTTTGGCTTGTTTCATTTGAAACAACTCAATAGCATTCCCCATGACTTCCTTGGAATGCAAAGGATGAACACTATAATGTTCATATATTTCTTCACTAGTAGAGGGTTCTACTTTCTCAATTTGACCAGCACACAAATCGCTATCCTCTTCCTCACTTACTTCCTCTTCTGCAACATATACATTCTTATAGTATTTATTATTTTTTTTCAAATACAATGTTGCCTTTTTAACTTTCCTAACATCTACTAAATCTTGCCATATTTTCCTATTCTTTGTCGGAACCCCATTAACTAAGATAACCAGAGGTTCCTCTTCCACTTTTTCTACTCCAATTGTGTTAATGTTTTTCTTCAAATCTAGAGGCAAATAAACAACTCTTCCCTTTAATCCTCTCTGTAAATCTGATGGAGGCAATTTCCCTGTCTTTGGCTCCATTCTTACAATAGCCTGAAAGGGATGGATACTTTGAATCAAAATAGATTCATAAGTATTTAAATCCTTCAATTCAGAAGGAATCTCAACCAATTCCAGATTATTATGAACTGCTCTAGCAGGCATCGGGTTTTGATTTAATTTGCAACAACAATAAGTACACACACGTTGATCCAATCCCAAATCAAAAGAATTTTCTACCATCAAGTATGTTGCAAAATCCTTCCATTCACTATTATTTTCCCTTTCACTTTTTGCATATAAATCCACTAACTTAGTCTGATTCTTATAATAAGTGCGTCGACAACACACACAAGTGAAATTAGGCCTCTCACTTGATTTCACCTGAAACGTGGCAATTTCCCTCTGAAAATTATCTGTACTGGAAACCTGTACACTATCTTCCACATGACCCTCTTCTTCTTGCTCAATGTCAACATTCTCCTCTTTACTTCCAAAGTAACAAAACTCAATTTCTTCACATATATTCTTCACATCTATTTCAGAACCATGCAAAAGAGCAGCGCATAATTTTTTAAGCATAATTGCTGGACTCTTAGCATAATACAACATTCTAACTAATTTCCTCACTTTATTATGATGCACTGCTAGCATCCTGAAATGATGAAAAACACTCTGGCATACTCTCCTGGAAAGACAAGCCAGTGAATGACCATGCAAACCTGTCACTTCTCTCACTCTGCAAGGATCTAATTCTTGCAACAACCTTATTTTCTGCTTCAAACTTTTCTTATTAAATGACCGTACAAAATCACAAAGCAAATTGATGGAATCCTGTCGCACACTGCAAATACTACTACACTTCCAGGTGTACACAGGACCCTTAGCACGTCTTCCTAAAACCTCATTACCTTACACCTCTTCTGCCTCTGTTGTCACAAGTTTTTCTTTTTCAACTGGACAACCATCTTTCACTTCATAAGCACGACCACTGGTGTCAACTGCATGCACCAAATCATTATCCTGGAAATAACTCTCCTCATTAAAAAATGCCTCACAGCTTGAACTATGCATCCATTCTCCAGAAAAAACTTCACAAAAATTACTACGATTAACTATTCTCTTCCATCTACTATTTCTTTTGAAATCATAAATTGCCTTGTTTAGCTTCCTAATTCTATTGATTATCAAAATAAATAACTTACGTTTAATTTCAAATGCCTGATCAATAACTTTCTCAACTTTTTTTTTTCTCTTATAAAAAAACAGTTTCTGTTGACGTTTCGTAATATTTTTTAACAAATTGCCAATTATCCTGTTGCGGAACATTCGTTTACGAATCTCCCTAAACTGTTGTTTCCTTCTACTATCATGCACAGAGTTATCTCTTGCTCTAGCAGTAACATTTTTCATTGGCCTTTCCTTTCCATTTGATTTCCTTCTCGTTTTATGGACTGAAACATTTTCTGTAGTAATATTTTTTTTACTACACATATTTCTTATGAATTGTTTTGTGCTCTTACCCGGTGCTTTCTTCGTGACTTGACAAATCTTTTTGTTAGAGGACTGCTGCTTATTTTTTTTCACCTGCTGTCTTTGACGTTTTGCAGCCTTTCTCTGTCTTTCTATTGTAGGCATGGTGAAATCTTGAAATGATCTGCAGTTGAATCTGTGGTAAAATATAATAAAAAATGTTATTAACCATTATTACCAAACAGTAAAACAATAACAGTGATCAAAAACTTAACACACTACTTGACATTTTAAATAGAAGATTTTTTAGTCCTTGCAAATTTACAATACAGAAATACCAGAAAAGAAATGACATTTATATTTATGTTACCTATGCTATTTTATATGTGAATCTGATCTAATTTTATGAGCATATTTTAATATTTTATTGAAGACACTACACATAACCTGCTTTTGAAGGTGTCTTTATTTTTAAATTAAACGGTTTACCTTTTTACTTTTTATTAATTATAAATTTTAAAAATAAATGTTTATATTTCCATAGGCTCAAGCAGGTCAGCTTCCCATCCTATTTCATATAATTCCGACAAATCTGCATCCTCATCACGCTCTTCTTCATCCTCAGGATTTAAATCATCCAAGGGATCAACATCCACTGATGTTTCAATTACAAGTTCAATGATGAGGTCAAAATCAACTGATTGCAGATTGTCGCTCATGTTGAGGTTGTCTTTATCTTTAAAGAAAGATAACAACAATGAGATGTTGCAGAGTAAGAGACAAATCTCAGAGATTATAATAGTAAAATTGTTTAACAAGAGTAAAATTTTGCAGCTATTATTTAGCCATGTCCAGCGATGCTGAGCAGGTGAAGCCTATGTCTAATTTTTCACTGAACAGGACTCATCTCTTCTTAACCTTGGATAAGCCTCACCGACTCTGTGTCCCCTGCACATACTTAAATGTAAAGGGGCAGATTTATGTTAAATGGCACATCCCCAGGCATGCACCAGTTAACGTGCACCACTGCTCTGCCACCCATGGTGTGCCGCATTTACAATCAGACAGGAGAAACCTGCGTCAAAACCCTGCGCCTGCTTTAAGCAGGCATAGGTCTTGACGCAACATTGTGGAGATGGTGCACCCTTGAGCGTTGTTGGAGCTGCATCGCACTTGCGATACAACTCCAGCAATGCGCCACCTTAACGGCACAGATGCGTCACGCATCTGTGCCGTTTTTGCCCCATGCTGCGCCGCATTGTAAATGCAGCACACCATGGGTGGCGGAACAGCGGCGCAGGATGACTGGCACATCCCTGGTGATGCGCCAGTCATCATAAATCTATCCCTAAGCTTCTTATCTTGTTAGAGATGAACTGCCATATGTATCATCAAAATATTTTGCATTTCCTAAATAGCGAATTTTAAGGAATAAATAGCGATTCTTTACCATTCCTAATTTGCGATGAGCAAATTGCTAATTGCAAGTTACCCATTCATTTCCATGGGCTAGGAGGCTCATAGGAATGAAGGTTTAATTTGCGATTAGCAATTTGCTCATCACAAATTAGGAATTTTTCCAAGGGTGCAGGGGTGTCTCAAGAACACCCTGCTGCACCCCTGAAAAAGAAATTTGGGGGCATATGGCACACATACATGCCCTAAGGGCATGTGTTGGCGTCATATGTGACCTTTTGTTTTTTTAAAAAAAGCTTTTTGAAAAGAATTCACAAATTACCACCAATTTACCACAATAGTTTACAAATCCTTAATGTCATTTTTTACATATTTTTTGTTTGATACATTGCATTTAAGTAGTCTCAAAAAAATGTGCAAATCCTTCAGTGCAATTGCAAAATAAGGAATAGCAAATTTTGCTACTCCTTATTTTGCATCAAACTTGTTTGATGCATACCATTTGTCTAATTAACATTCGCAAAGGCCGAAATTCGTAGAATTTTGATCTTTGCTAATGCTAATTAGCTTGATACATATGGCCCCAAGTGAGGCCTGTCTTGCGACATGGTGCATCTTTTGCATCACTGCTGCATCGGTTTCATGTGGTACGTTTTTTTTACACCATGACATATCTGCCTAAATGCATCAATTTGTAATGTTGTCGCCTCATAGCAAATCTTTTCCACCGCCGCTGCATCATAAAAGTGACGCACAGTGGCAGAAAAGAGGCATACACCTATCATAAATCTGTCCCTAGCATTTTAAATGATTAATCCAGGATGACAATAAGGTGTGGCCTATCCAAAGGTTTGTTTAAGTTGAGGCCTACTCAGGATTGCAGATTAAAGTTACGCTTGATGAAGAATACAGAGGAGATAATACATGTAAAGGCCTACCAATGAAGTAAGTAATGTCCACTTTATTGCGCCAGTCATCATAAATGTATCCCTAAGCTTCTTATCTTGTTACAGATGAACCACCATATGTACCATCAAACTATTTTGCATTTCCTAAATAGCAAATTTTAAGGAATAAATAGCAATTCTTTACCATTCCTAATTTGCAATGAGCAAATTGCTAATTGCAAATTACCCATTCATTTCCATGGGCTAGGAGGCTCATAGGAATGAAGGTTGCAATTTGCGATTAGCAATTAGCTCATCACAAAATAGGAATTTTTTCAAGCGTGCAGGGGTATCTCAAGAACACCCTGCTGCACCCCTGAAAAAGAAATTTGGGGGCATATGGCACACATACATGCCCTAAGGACATGTATGGGCGTCATATGGGACCTTTTGTTTTTTAGAAAAAAATGCTTTTTGAAAAGAATTCGCAAATTACCACAAACTAGAAGTTGGTGGTAGTTTCCAAATCCTTAATATCATTTTTTACATATTTTTTGTTTGATACATTGCATTTAAGGAATCGTAAAATTTGCAAATCCTTCAGTGCAATCGCAAAATAAGTAATAGCAAATTTTGAATTAAGGACATTTTAAGTCATTTCCATATGTGCAGTGTTTTGAAATTATGATTTGAAAATCGTTTTTGGGGAAAAGTAATGGTTTGCAAATTTATGACAAGGACATAATGGTGTATGCTTCTCTATAAGGCATTTCAGTGTCTCTGATGTCATTTTTCCCATATTACATTATAAGACCTTTCCCCATGGAGCACATTCCTTGTAAATATGCTCCCACCTGAGCATGGCGAATTTAGATTTTGACTGTTTGAGTCACATAACCATGTTAAAAGTGACCCAAAAAAATTGCAAACGTTTTAAAAAAACACATTCATGTGTCTTAAGGACATTTTAAGTCATTTCCCCATGGACAGTGTTTTCTAAGTGGCGCAAAAGAGGCATACACCTATCATAAATCTGTCCCTAGCATTTTAAATGATTAATTCAGGATGACAATAAGATGTGGCCTATCCAGAGGTTTGTTTAAGGTGAGGCCTACTCAGGATTGCAGATTAAAGTTACGCTTGATGAAGAATACAGAGGACATAATACATGTAAAGCTCTACCAATGAAGTAAGTGATGTCAACTTCATTGCGCCAGTCATCATAAATGTATCCCTAAGCTTCTTATCTTCTTAGACATCAACCGCCATATGTATCATATAACTATTTTGCATTTCCAAAATAGCGAATTTTAAGGAATAAATATCGATTCTTTACCATTCCAAATTTGCGATGAGCAAATTGCTAATTGCAAATTACCCATTCATTTCCATGGGCTAGTAGGCTCATATAAATGAAGGTGCAATTTGCGATTAACAATTTGCTCATCGCAAATAAGGAATTTTTCCAAAGCTGCAGGGGTGTCTCAATAACACCCTGCTGCACCCCTGAAAAAGAAATTTGGGGGCATATGGCGCACATAAATTTTAACAACATTCCTTTACCTCAAAAACGATTTTCAAATCATAATTTCAAAACACTGCACATGGGAAAATTACTTAAAATGTCCTTAAGACACATAAAAGCGTTTTTTGATTGCCTTTGCAGCATGTTTGTATCACTTTTAACATGGCTATGTAACACAAACATTCAAAATCTAAATTTGCCATGCACAGGTGGGAGCATATTTACAAGCAATTTGCGCCACAGACAAAGGTCTTACACTAAAATGGGAAAAATAACATCAGGGACAGTCAATTGCCTTATAAAGAAGCATACACCATTATGTCCTTGTCATAAATTTAAAAACAATTCCTTTTCCCCAAAAACGATTTTCAAATCATGATTTCAAAACACTGCACATGGGAAAATGACTTAAAATGTCCTTAAGACACATGAAAGCGTTTTTTGATTGCCTTTCCAGCATGGTTGGGTCACTTTTAACATGGCTATGTAACACAAACATTTAAAATCTAAATTTACCATGCACAGGTGGGAGCATATTTACAAGCAATTTGCGCCACAGAGAAAAGTCTTACATTAAAATGGGAAAAATAACATCAGGGACAGTCAATTGCCTTATAAAGAAGCATACACCATTATGTCCTTGTCATAAATTTAAAAACAATTCCTTTACCTCAAAAACGATTTTTAAATCATAATTTCAAAACACTGCACATGGTAAAATTACTTAAAATGTCCTTAAGACACATAAAAGCGTTTTTTGATTGCCTTTCCTGCATGGTTGGGTCACTTTTAACATGGCTATGTAACACAAACATTCAAAATCTAAATTTTCCATGCACAGGTGGGAGCATATTTACAAGCAATTTGCGCCACATAATTCATAATTTTCTCCTTAAAGCACACTATTCTCTATCTAAATTAAAGAAATATTTTCTCACCTTAGCAAATACTTTGAGTTTGAAAACAGTCTCAGAAACACACCAATTTGTCTTCAGCAGAGCAAAAGGTATGCACTCCAGAGTCTGCAGCTATCAAAAGCACAGAAGTGCTGTAATTCTTCACACATATTTCTCATGTCACCCAATCAAAACTCTTCCCTCACTTTTTTTCAAATGAAAACCCTTCCCCCCTCTGCCCTTTCTGTCTTTTCTGCATGGCAACCACCTCTTGGAAGACTTCTGGTGTTTGCAAGTTCACACAACTTTGTTGCAATTGAACTCTGAACTCTCAGTGCACCTGCATATCCAGTGCATTCTTTCATTTAATGATTTTTTATTGACCATTCAAAATACATCTTTCAAAGAACACATCCGTGCACCCTAACTTTCTGTTTTCAGCAATCAAAATCCACCAATCACTGTTACTGCTTCATGAACACAGAAACTCCACAGTTTTTTTCATTTTAAACTCTCATTTTTTCAACTGCCATTTCATTGCCACACTTCATCTGACTGCAGGAGAACCTTCTCTCACCATGTTTTCTGTCTGGATTGTTGGACATAGTTATATTCACTGGGCTCAAAGGTACGTTGAAAACAGGAAATTACTTAACCTCAATTTACAAGATGTGGAAATTAAGTGGTTTGGCCACAGAGGATTAAAATGTCACCAATTGATACCATTGGTGAAAACCTTTATGCATTTGCCCAAACCTGACCTGTTAATTGTGCACTGTGGAGGTAATGACTTGGGCACTTTGACTGGTGTAGGTCTGGAAATGCTTTTAAAGGACACCTTTGAGCAATTAATGGCACTTTTTCCTCAGACTGCCTTGGTATATTCAAATATATGCCAAAGACAGAAATGGAGGTGGTCAAACCAATTTTGTCCACAAATTGAGAAGTCGAGGAAGCATGTAAACAAATCTGTTTCAGCTTACATGAGAGACCATGGAATGGGCTCCCTGTACAACAATAACTTGCGTTACTACATGCAAGATATCTACAGAGGAGACGGAGTTCACTTCTCAGATGAGGGCAACAGAGTTTTCACTCTGAATTTAAGAATGTGCATTGGTACCTACTTATAAGTACCTAAATGTACCATAAACCCAAAAGCTCTTCTCAGAGCTACCCTACATCTGATCACTCACAATTATTATTTTACTCTAACATTTTTCACTAATTTCCAACAAAGTACGCTCCCTGGGGCGCTACCCGGTACGCGAACCGGGAGCTAACCTCGCGAAATTTTTTTTTTAAATGTTTTTTTTTCGCACATATAAGCCTCCTCAGCCACCCTCAGAAAACCTAGGGGGTCAAGATAACTCTACCGTGCCCCCTTCTACCCATTCTGAACATTATTTGCCCTCCATCTTGTATCCTAATTCGACCGAAACACAAAATGGTGGACTCCCGGAACGCTTAAGGTTCGCGAACCGGGGCGCTCAACGGTTCGCGTACCGGGTCGCTCTCTGGGAAGCGCACCATCAAAAAAGGTGGGAAAGTAGTTCACAGAAAAGCCACTGGAGACAATTTCACCAAATATAGATTAGCTCATTCTACATACCAATCCCTACCATTTTCACAAATTTGATTGGAATTCCATTTAGTCATTTAGCCTGTAGACCTCTCTAAATACCCTGAGGTAAATTACTTCACAAAACACATCTGAAGTGTTGGAATTGACAACCAATGAAAATGTTACTTTCATTTTCTATTTTTTTTACCTGACATTTCATTGGTTATATACCTGAATATATATAAAGGAAGAGAAGAAAACACAGCCATTTTGACTACTACTTCTTGCTGTACATTTAAATAGTATTTTCACTAATTCCTTCAACTTCTTTCTAAAGGTAAGTTTTTATTTTTAAAACTGAAGTATATTTTGCACTATAAGTTAATATGGTAAACTTTTTCTGATAGATATATACTATCCCTCTGTAGTAGTTATAGATTTAGAGAGACTTCTCTGTTATAGTTATGGATGGAGTTAGGCTTCTCTTGTATAATTATGAATTTACTTACGTTAAATCACATACACTTTTTTATATTCCTACTTCCACTCTGATACTATACACTGCCCAAAGATAAATTCACTGATAAAAAATGCCTATCTAAAATTATTCCCAACATTGCCCTATCTCTACTAATATATATTTTTTTAATCCAAATTTCAGGCAAAATGGAAGGCGAAAACCAAGTTTCTTTTGAAATGGACCTGCAAGAGAGCAGCCAAGAATTGATTGATACAATTGATCAAATTGACATTGAATTTTTCGATGAAACTTGGGACAATGAACTACTGCAATGTGTACAAGCAGTAGATAACCTCCTTGCAAATGAGGACATTTTACACCCTCAGAGACTACAATGTATATTCCATGATAATTTTGAAATTTCTGACAATGAAATGTTAGAAAGTTTAATAAATTATGAAACACAATCACATTAAAAAAAATGCTTAAAAAATAAAGAAAATAAAAAATAATCAACAAAAACAACAATCAATTAACATACAGCATTTGAAAAGTCTATCATTCATTTTTCATTGCAGTACGCTGCCCAGAACGCTTCCCGGTTCGCGGACCGGGCGCTCCCCACGCAAAAAAAACAAAAAATTTTTTTTGTTTTTTTTGCCCCGCGGGGCCCTTTTAAAACCTCCACATTAAACCTAGGGGGTCAGGGAGGATCTAGTATGCCCCCTTATGGTCATTTTTGCCTTTGTTTTGGCCTCCTCTTGTCTCTCAATCCTACCGAGAGACAAGATGGCGGCCGCTCCGGACTGTTTAGAATGTTGACAGACACCGGAGAGCCAATCAGCTTAGCTACGCGAAGTTTCGGTACGCTTAAGGTCCGCGGACCGGAGCGCTGCCCGGAGCGCGCTTACAGATATATATCTTTTTTTAAACGTTAATTTCTCAAAATCCACTGGAGCACATATATTGAGACCTAGAAAAGGCACATCGGGCTACCAGTCCCTACAATTTTGCCAAGTTTCATGGAAATCCATTCAGCCGTTCGGGCTAAAAGTGAGGCCAACCGCCCTATGGAAAACTCAATGTTAAAAACACGTTTTGGGACCCCCCTTTTTTCTCGGCCCCCCCTTGACGAAACCCCCCCAAATTTCCATGGGCTGCTCAGAAACAAAATGTTCCATTTTCCAGAAAATTTCTGCCAATTCCGTCCACAAACGCCAAAGTTATTAGACATAGAATTTTCAAAAATCCCATAGGGAAAAAATCCTAACTATATATACCTACTGGCGACCGCCAGTAGGTAATATATATATATATATATATATATATTACCTACTGGCGGTCGCCAGTAGGTATATATAGTTAGGATTTTTTCTCTATGGGTTTTTTGAAAATTCTATGTCTAATAACTTTGGCGTTTGTGGACGGAATTGGCTGAAATTTTCAGGAAAATGGCACATTTTGTTTCTGAGCAGCCCTTAAAAATTTGGGGGGGGTTCGTCCAGTGGGGGCCGAGAAAAAAGGGGGGTCCCAAAACGTGTTTTTAACATTGAGTTTTCCATAGGGCGGTTGGCCTCACTTTTAGCCCGAACGGCTGAATGGATTTGCACGAAACTTGGCAAAATTGTAGGGACTGGTAGCCCGATGTGCCTTTTGTAGGTCTCAATATATGTGCTCCAGTGGATTTTGAGAAATTAACGTTTAAAAAAAGATATATATCTGTAACAGCGGACCAGTTAGCGCACTGGTTCGCGGACTTTTCGCGCAACGGAGCTTTGTGAAGCGAAGCTGATTGGTTCTCTGGCGTCTGTCAACATTCCAAAAAGTCCGTAGCGGCCGCCATCTTGTCTCTCGGTAGGATCGAGAGACAAGAGGAGGCCAAAGCGAAGGGGCAAATGACCATAAGGGGGAATAGTAGATCCTCGCTGACCCCCTAGGTTTGATGTGGAGGTTTTAAAAGGGCCCCGCGGGGCAAAAAAAAAAAATTATAATAATAATCTTACGGCTGAATGGATTTGCACGAAACTTGGCAAAATTGTAGGGACTGGTAGCCCGATGTGCCTTTGCTAGGTCTCAATATATGTGCTTCAGTGGATTTTGAGAAATTAACGTTCAAAAAAAGATATATATCTGTAACAGCGGACCGCTTCGCGTACTTTTCGCGTTACGGAGCTTTGCGAAGCGAAGCTGATTGGCTCTCCGGTGTCTGTAAACATTCCAAACAGTCCGTAGCGGCCGCCATCTTGTCTCTCGGTAGGATCGAGAGACAAGAGGAGGCCAAAGCGAAGGGGCAAATGACCATAAGGGGGCATAGTAGATCCTCGCTGATCCCCTAGGTTTGATGTGGAGGTTTTAAAAGGGCCCCGCGGGGCAAAAAAAATAAATAATAATAATAATCGAACGGCTGAATGGATTTGCACGAAACTTGGTAAAATATTAGGGACTGGTAGCCCGATGTGCCTTTGCTAGGTCTCAATATATGTGCTTCAGTGCATTTTGAGAAATTAACGTTCAAAAACAAGATATATATCTGTAACAGCGCTCCGCTTCGCGGAGATAAAATTATATCTGTATTACGTAGCTGTTGCTAACACCAGTTAGCGACGGCTAGTAGGAGATAGCGACCATCTTGGGCCCCACTTTGCATGTGAGTGATATTTATCACTAATGACATGCAAAGTGGGCATGCCAAGATGTTAGCGACTGGAAACAGTCGCTAACATCGCTATCTCCTATTATCAACTTTTGGAAATATTTGAGATAAGCGCGAATATCTCCAAAAAGTAACAGCTGCCCTGAGCAGTTCTTAGCCATGTTATCCAATGGGAGGTGGATAACATGGCTAAGAGCATTAGCTCGGTAATGCATGAATATCGCGGAGTTTTCAGCGATATTAATGCATTGCGCTCGTTTTTTATCGTATTTGCGATAAACCTTGATAATAGCAAGGTTTATCTGCGATAATTTCTGACGGTAAAAAAATCTTTGCAATGCATCGTTAGGGATAAATATCGCTTAACTTTGGTAATATGCCCCAACGTCTGTTAACGTTCGATTCGAAGGAAATCAGGAATTGTTGAAAAACATTGTGTGCGCCATCTTGTCTTTTTTCAAATGCCACACTTTTGTCGTGCACGGCAGCCATTTTAGATGCCTTGACCAGATCCACTCTGTGCACGCTGTCGATCCTTAGCATGGCTCCCCACCCTCGCAAGCATCTCCCCCAGGCAGTGGTCACCCCCGCTCTCTGTTTTATGCATGGGTAATAAACCTCCCCCCATCTGCGCTGTTCTTCCCTGAGAATCACACCCTGTGCCCGCCCGACACCTCCCTTTCGCCCTATTCACTACCGCACCCTCTGACACTCCTTTTCCTCTGTGTCCGATTGTCCAGGCCGGTCCTAGGCTATCAGCTAGCCCTGCAGATGTAGTTTATAGCCACAGCTGTAAAGAATCACCCGTCTTCAAAGGAGTTATAGTAGATCAAGGCCCACACTCGATGAGATCCGTCACAGCAGAAGCGTTGCTATTATCTGAAAACCATCCTGTATTGTGATTGGGGAGGGGACCGAGCGTGAAGCGGAAGATTCCAGGGATGACTCTTTGTACATCAAAGTTTTTACAATTATGTGTCACATTAAAAATATATAGCACTCCGACAAAGTAGTAAGATTATAAAACTTTAATAATTTATAAATATATACAAGAAAACAAAAATAGTAATAACATATAAACATTTTTTGAGAAAAACAACGAAGTAGCGGTCGGCTGTGCGAATAGTCCCAACGCAGCACAACGTCCAGATTTCCGGCGTGGGGCGTCGCGGGGGGTGGGTGATCAGTAGCAAACTGTTGTGCGAATAGTTCCAAGGCAGCAGAACGCGCCGAAATCTAGATGACACAAAAGTGATGTCTAGTAAGTTGCCACCCAGCAAATAACGGCGTGGGGCGTCGCGGGGGGTGGGTCATCAGTAGCAAACTGTTGTGCGAATAGTTCCAAGGCAGCAGAACGATGGCACCAAGGTGATGTCCAGTAAGTTGCCGCACTGGTTTTGGTATCCTACAATGCTGCTCCGAATAACGGCGTGGAGCGCCCCGGGGGAGGCGGCGTGAACGGGCCTCTCCAGGTGGAGTCTCGTCTGTTGTAGTGGGGCGCCCCTTTACCGTTTCAGTTGCCATTCCGTCCGCTTTTGGTCCACTGTGTCAAAATCAGCCATTCAGCTGAGTTGCGCCCACTCTTGCGGTGCAGCGATAGGCGGCTGTCACAGGACTCTCAAAATGGCGGCAGGCTGTTTCCTTTTTGGGCCTGGTCCACTGAAATGGCCCTGGGACACCTTGGAAATCGGACGCTTGTCTGCTAGGTCTTGGACCCCATTCTCGAAAGCGTCCCCTCCGCCTTGAGAATTCATCAAAAGTTTTGGGGGCCCCGACTCCTGCAGGCTTCTGGTGGGGAGCGGCTGCCATGATTGCTCGCGGAATGACCACGACGGAGCTACGAGATGGTGGTGCTCTCATGGTGACGCCAGCTTCAGTCTGAAACATCCAGAAACAAGGTGGGGCTTTCATCGTTTGAGGGAAAAAAAAAGTTTTCATCCAATGAAAAGTGTTGTTTTTAGGTCATATGATCAAGCCTTCCATCATTAGGAAACCAAAAGTAAAATGAACCAATGAAAAGTTTTATAAACAAGTCACATGACCTGTTATGCGGCATAGGGTATAAAATGCGGAGAAAATACGTTGGCACGTGAGGCGGCGTCAGTAGCGGACCGATGTGCGAATAGGCCGAAGGCAACACAACGCGCCAAGATCCGGATGGCATCGAGGTGGTGTCATAGTTGAGAGTTCTGAGCAGCGGTTGTAACACTGTCTGAAGCTTATTTGCAGCTGCTGCAGCTTCACTACGCGCCAAGATCCGGATGGCACCGAGGTGGTGTGTAGGAAGTTGCCGCACTGGTGTGGCCATCCTACAATGCTGAAAGTCGGCGTGGGGCGCCCCGTTGGCCTGTGAGTTTGCGTCAGTAGCGGACCGATATGCGAATAGGCCGAAGGCAGCACAACGCGCCAAGATCCGGATGGCACCGAGGTGGTGTCTAGTAAGTTGTCGCACTTCTGTGGCCATCCTACAATGTTGAAAGTCGGCGTGGGGCGCCCCGTTGGCCTGTGAGATGGTGTCAGTAGCGGACTGATGTGTGAATGGGGCCAAAGGCAGCGCAACAATATTTTCTACTATATTTCCGGTGTAGAAGAGACCACAAGGCGCTGAGATGCCAAGATCCGGATGGCACCGAGGTGGTGTGTAGCAAGTTGCCGCACTGGTGTGGCCATCCTACAATGCTGAAAGTCGGCGTGGGGCGCCCCGTTGGCCTGTGAGATGGCGTCAGTAGCGGACCGATGTGCGAATAGGCCGAAGGCAGCACAACAATATTTTCTGACTGACACCACAAGGCGCTGAGATGCCAAGATCCGGATGGCACCGAGGTGATGTCTAAGTTGCGGACTGATGTGCGAATGGGGCCAAAGGCAGCGTAACAATATTTTTTGTATGGAAGATACCACTAGGCGTTGAGATGCCAAGATTCGGATGGCACTGAGGTGATGTCTAGCAAGTTGGTGTGGTCATCCTACAATGCTGAAACTCGGCGTGGGTCACCCCATTAGCCTGTGAGATGGCGTCAGTAGCGGACCGATGTGCGAATAGGCCGAAGGCAGCACAACGCGCCAAGATCCGGATGTCACCGTGGTGGTTTCATAGTTGAGAGGCACTTCATCTGCAGTGGGGCGCCGAGATCCGGATGGCACCGAGGTGATGTCTAGCAAGTTGCTGTACTGGTGTGGCCATCCTACAATGCTGAAAGTCGGCGTGGGGCGCCCCGTTGGCCTGTGAGATGGCGTCAGTAGCGGACCGATGTGCGAATAGGCCGAAGGCAGCACAACAATATTTTCTGACTGACACCACAAGGCGCTGAGATGCCAAGATCCGGATGGCACCGAGGTGATGTCTAAGTTGCGGACTGATGTGCGAATGGGGCCAAAGGCAGCGTAACAATATTTTTTGTATGGAAGATACCACTAGGCGTTGAGATGCCAAGATTCGGATGGCACTGAGGTGATGTCTAGCAAGTTGGTGTGGTCATCCTACAATGCTGAAACTCGGCGTGGGTCACCCCATTAGCCTGTGAGATGGCGTCAGTAGCGGACCGATGTGCGAATAGGCCGAAGGCAGCACAACGCGCCAAGATCCGGATGTCACCGTGGTGGTTTCATAGTTGAGAGGCACTTCATCTGCAGTGGGGCGCCGAGATCCGGATGGCACCGAGGTGATGTCTAGCAAGTTGCTGTACTGGTGTGGTCATCCTACAATGCTGAAACTCGGCGTGGGTCGCCCCATTAGCCTGTGAGATGGCGTCAGTAGCGGACCGATGTGCGAATAGGCCGAAGGCAGCACAACGCGCCAAGATCCGGATGTCACCGTGGTGGTTTCATAGTTGAGAGGCACTTCATCTGCAGTGGGGCGCCGAGATCCGGATGGCACCGAGGTGATGTCTAGCAAGTTGCTGTACTGGTGTGGTCATCCTACAATGCTGAAACTCGGCGTGGGTCGCCCCATTAGCCTGTGAGATGGCGTCAGTAGCGGACCGATGTGCGAATAGGCCGAAGGCAGCACAACGCGCCAAGATCCGGATGTCACCGTGGTGGTTTCATAGTTGAGAGGCACTTCATCTGCAGTGGGGCGCCGAGATCCGGATGGCACCGAGGTGATGTCTAGCAAGTTGCTGTACTTGTGTGGTCATCCTACAATGCTGAAACTCGGCGTGGGTCGCCCCATTAGCCTGTGAGATGGCGTCAGTAGCGGACCGATGTGCGAATAGGCCGAAGGCAGCACAACGCGCCAAGATCCGGATGTCACCGTGGTGGTTTCATAGTTGAGAGGCACTTCATCTGCAGTGGGGCGCCGAGATCCGGATGGCACCGAGGTGATGTCTAGCAAGTTGCTGTACTTGTGTGGTCATCCTACAATGCTGAAACTCGGCGTGGGTCGCCCCATTAGCCTGTGAGATAGCTGTTCTTTGGATTTGGGCCTGGCTCGTCTGCTGTAGT
This sequence comes from Lissotriton helveticus, assembly GCF_964261635.1. NCBI lineage: Eukaryota > Metazoa > Chordata > Amphibia > Caudata > Salamandridae > Lissotriton > Lissotriton helveticus. The sequence continues at coordinate 1,841,528,352 of NC_136059.1, read as the reverse complement.
GGGGCGCCCCTTTACCGTTTCAGTTGCCATTCAGCTGAGTTTCGGCTGCTCTTGATGCTACAGCGACAGGCGGCTGCAACAGGACTCTCAAAATGGCGGCCTGTTCTTTGGATTTGGGCCTGGTCCACTAAAATGGCCCTGGGACACCTTAGAACTCGGACGCTCGATTTTTTTTTCCTTTCCTGTACATGCAAAAAAAGGTAAATGCCCGGTACGTTACACGCTTCATCTGCCACGATGAACTCTCCAGAGGAACCGAAAAAAAATATAGCTGTGGTAACTATACCATGCATCGTCATATGGAGAGGTGGCACCAATTAATTATAGTGCTGCATAAAAGAGAGATTTGGAGGAGAACCCCTGACCTGCTAGTACATTCATCAAAGAAGTGGCACTGAGAGCTTCAGAGGCAAGGGAAACGGTCCCAAATATTTAGAAGAACTTTGGAAAGATTAAAATGACATGTTTAGATTGTGGCAAATTAATTTCATGTGGACAGATGAGTGTTACTCTAATAAATACAGCATATGAACATCATCATAGTCGATGGTTGGTAGAGACATTTTGACTATATCCTGGACCTGCCCGTCCTCGCCCAAAATGGCGCCAGAATAAATGGGACTCGTAACTCCTTGTTGTGTACTGGTTGCAGAACCTTGAAATCACGAGATACGTATGCAGTTTTGAAGCAAATGGCGGGCGGGGACGAGAATTGATTGAATATTTCGACATCCCTATTGATATTAAGTTCTGATGTGTTATTGATTACTGTACTGTTGAAAGTTCGAATTAACGTCACCCATGGTACTTGCCCGCAAATGTATATCTAGATAATTTTATTGTAACTGGCCCTGTCGTATTTTAATTATAAAATGTACGTCCACCGATTCCGTAACTGTTAGACACCTTAGTTCTTGCAACGTAATGGCCCGCCCGTTACGTTCCTCTACAGTGTAAATGTCTATTCATCATATACGATTACAGTTTGCTCCGTGGCCGGCCCACGTGGTTATAGGCTCGTATTTGTATAATGAAATTTTCACAATAAAGGTTTTTAAAAGAAAACATGGTAGTAGTATATACATTGGTAAAGTTTTTAATAATAGTCACTGTTTTAGAATCATTAAAAGGCAAGTGAAATAAAGCAGACCAATTACATGAAGGGTAAAAGGTATAATACGAAGGAACGCAGTAAAGATAAATGGTCAAGGGCTGTTGTGTTTTCTATTCCTGCAACATAAAGTGATCGATAAGAATCTCATATTCAGGCGTATCGGCGACTAAGACAGCAGGTCGACCCTCTTTTGCTCAACGGCTCCGTCATGGGACGAAGAAACGCTCTTTTTCTCGAAAAAAGAATATATTTTACTTGCAGGACAGTTGTAAAATTTCCGGGAAAGTACATTAGCCTGGAACAATATAACATATATTTAAGAAAAAATAATGTTCGGAAGTAATGAAAAGCGTAATTTTTAGGTCATATGACCAAGCCTTTCATCATTACAATAAGAAAAGTAAAATGAACCAATGAAAAGTTTTATTAACAAGTCACATGACTTGTTATGCTTACGTTACGCGCTGCGCGCCCCGGATGACTTCCGGATGCGCTAACGCGGCGCGTCATATGACGCATTACGCGACAACGCAGGTACAGAATATAGTCAAAATGTCTCCACCAACCAGCGGTCGGAACACAACCCCTTTCAGCAGGCTAAATAGTTCTGTTAAATGACAACAGAAGGGACAGGCAACAAGAACCATCAGTCAAAGAGGGGAGGGCTAGTTCTTCTCTACCGGGTTACATTGGGGCGCTACCGGAACTGATCGAATTGGTAGTCTACAGTGTTTCTGGATGTTTCAGACTGAAGCTGGGGTTAGCATGAGAGCAGCACCATTTCGTAGCTCCGTCGTGGTCATTCCGCAACCAATCATGGCAGCCGTTCTTTATCGTTATTTTGGGCGGGGTGGGTGGCGGAGGCGAGCTGTTTTGCAGCCATCATTGTGTGGAGTTCAGTTCATCTCACTAGTTTTGTATTTGTCATGAGGGGTTGTTCCTAATGTTTCTATTTTAGCGAGGTCAAAAAGAGATCCCATTAGTGGCCTACTGATTTTGCTCGATTTCTTTTCTTTTTTTTTACACGATTTTTTGTTATCTGCAAAGACTAAACAGAGTATTGCGACTCTGTGTTTGTTTGTAAATAGAGAATGAACCAAAGAGAACTAATTCTAAAACAGTAAATACTTGGATAACAATGAATCAAATGGAGAGAGAAGCAGGCACGACGGATTACAATGGGGGCAAAGACCTGCGTTAACTACCTTTCACTATCTGCAAAGAGAGAGTACTCCTAATAGAAATGAGGGGGGGGGGCACCATTCAAAGCAGATCAGTGTGCATAAACACGAAAATGTTTTCACTTACCACGTACTTGACATTCGACAGCTTATGATATTTGCTATTAAAAAACCATTGAAATTCACTGAAAAAACCATAGGTTATAGACCATATATAGTTAGGAATTAGCATTTACAAAACCTTGAAAATTCACTGAAAAAACCATAGGTTATAGACCATATATAGTTAGGAATTAGCATTTAAAAAACCTTATTTTACTCACACAAAACCATTGAAATTCCATATATAGTTAGTTGCACTAACTATATATCGCGCACCTGCAATCCACTGCTGATGATGTCACATATTACATCATTCATGACATGGTCAGTGACATCACTGATGACATCACTGATGACATCTCAAATGACATCACTGATGACATCACTGATGACAACATCCAGTGACTGTATGTTTCTGTAAAGTTAAAATGTGTCTTACATATTGAAGAATGAGTGGAAGTATAAGTGTCTGGACAAAGGATTTAGTAGGTGCATGACTGAATGCATGAGTGAGTGATTAAATGTGTCTCACTGAGTGCATGGGTTAGTGACTAAAGTGTCTTAATTTGTGCATCATTATGTCTGTTGTTCTGTAAACTGCTGCATGTTTTGATCAGTAGCTATATGATTAACTATATGGGTTACTGATTGATTGTCCAAGTATTTGTATGGGAGACTGAGTGTGTGTGTGGCTGGCTGGGAGGTGTGTGACTCTGTGCAGATCAATGTGTACTTGTATCAATGATTGTATAACAAGGTAAGTATGTGTTAGTATATGTTTGAAAATGTAAGGTGCTCTATGTTTAACTGTATAGACAAGAAAATGGAAGTGTCATTGATTCTTTACAGGACTGACTAGGTGTGTGAGTAACTCCATGGATGAGTGGCAGACTGTGAGTGTCTGTATAGGTGTATGAGTGCATATGATAGTGTTGTAAAGATGAGTGATTGTATGTATGAATGATAGTATGGGTGAATGAGTGAAGGTGTGTGTAGACGTAGGAATCAGTGAGTGCGTATGTAGTAACTAGTATTGGTGTGTCAATGGTTTCAAAAATTATATTCTGTATTTAACACTGGGTGAAACAGAGGTTATATTAAAATGTGAGGAGATGCATTGTATTGTCACATGAATGATATCATCAGTGATGTGGTCATTGATGTCAAATGAGATGTCATCAGTGATGTCATCAGTGATGTCATTTGAGATGTCATCAGTGATGTCATCAGTGATGTCACTGACCATGTCATGAATGATGTAATATGTGACATCATCAGCAGTGGATTGCAGGTGCGCGATATATAGTTAGTGCAACTAACTATATATGGAATTTCAATGGTTTTGTGTGAGTAAAATAAGGTTTTTTAAATGCTAATTCCTAACTATATATGGTCTATAACCTATGGTTTTTTCAGTGAATATATATATATATATATATATATATATATATACATATATATATATATATATATATGTATATATATATATATATATATATATATATATATATATATATATATATATATATATATATATATATATATATATATATATTACCTACTGGCGGGCGCCAGTAGGTTGGTAAAGTTAGGACTTAGTTTCGATAGGAAATCCACAACATTCTAATTGGAATTAGATTGGCACCGGTTTATGACTCTTCGCGAAATTCTCCAAGAAAATGTCCTGCTCCGCTCCTTCCCTGAAAGTTTGGGGGTGATTCGTCAAGTGGGGGCCGAGAAAAAAGGGGGTTCCAAAACATGTTTTCCCCATACAATTTTCCATAGGACCTTTAGCCAGGGCTACAGCTCGACCGGCTGAACGGAATTACACCAAATTTGGCAAAAAGGTAGAGTTTGGTTTGCAGATGGTGCTTTTTGTTAAATGGTGTAAATCTGTTGAGTAGTTCCTGAGAAAATCAAAAGTAAAATCATAGTGATATCTAGCGACGAAGTACGGTACGCGTACAGTAAGTGTACAGAAAACCGTACAATTACGAGCACGAGCTGCATGCTGATTGGCTGTGAACTGTCAGTCAACACTCCAAACCAGGACGTTTTGGCAGCCATTTTGTGCCTCTGTAGAACCGAGGCACAAGAAAACAGTGAAAGAATTGTTAGGGTAGAAACATTCTGACCCCTAGGCCTGCTCAGGGGGTCCCACATGGATCGTTAGGCCCCCGATAAATCGCCGGGTATGCGTATGGTACGTGGGGGCAATTTTTTTCCATAATGGGGGCCTTACGGGGACCGCCTCCCCTGGGGCTTTATTTTAAAAAAAAATGTTAAAAGTATGTTTTGAGCCCCCCCTACACGCCCCGGAGACCGTCACCTTCCTGGGGCAGTAATATTTAAAATAGGGGGTCCATGATAGACCCCAAGCCCCGGGGACCTGCAACCCCCAGGGCTTTTGAATGTTGGGTGGTGGTCACGCAGCCCCCCTCCTGGAACCTTTAATGGCCCAGGGTCCGCCACCTCCCAGGGCTGGCTCCTGCAGTGTCTCAGGGTGCCTACCCCCTTGACGCTGATGTTTGCTATGGTAGGGCAGGAGCGTCGCGGCTCCCACTTTACCACAGCAAACCGCTTTCCTATTTGAAAGAGAGAGCAAGTTAACCTTTTCTCTCTTTCAAGTAGGAAAGCAGATTGCTTTCCGTCAGAGAGAGCAGCATGTAAGCTGCTCTCTCTGATAAAGCTCTTGAAGGACGCAGTCGGCTGGGACGGTGGGGGTATTGGGGTTCCCCTCACGGTCCCCAATGTTATATTTGAGCCCCGGGGGATGGAGTCCCCGGGATTATAAAAATATTTGTGATAGAGGCTATTTTTTTTTTTACTATCTATGTTGAATCTATGAATGTATTCCTCCAGTGTGTGTTGACTAGGGTTTGGCTGCCGTTGATGGGAAGCAGATAGTATTTCTTCTCCCCGTGGTTTTGTGTACCCCCCAAGTCTAAAGGGAGCTTATACAGGCCAATTCTAGGTTGGCAATGTGTGTTCACTAGGGCGATGGTGTTTGTGTACCCCCTTTGCAGCTCCTTAAACATTCGAACATATCATTTCTGCAAAATCATTTTGTGTTGGAGAACACAGTATTACCCCAATTACTTTGTCATCCATGTATCTTTTTTACTTTTTCTTTATTTGAATTCCGCTTTATTTACAGTATCTTTGTACCTCTCATCACAATGTGTTCCACAGCATAGCGTCCGTTGCAATGTTCTTAGCCTTTTTGTTCTTTTGCTGACTTACCAGTTTGTGTTCAAGATTCGCAGTTCGTGTAGCTTTTCTTTGTGTATGTATTGTGCAGCCTTCTTTTGTGTATCTTCTTTTGTATCTGACTTTGTTTATTCAGTGCTTGATTCAGTGTCCTGAATATAGCAGTACATCTGTAGACATGTAGTTTACTCCTTTCCTTTCCCTCCCTCCACCCTAATTGACAACGTAATGGGGGGAGTTAAAGTAAGGCACACCTGTCATCACTGTTTTAAGCTTGCAACTCAGTAGGTAGGACACGGGTTAAGAAACCCAGCCTCCACTACTCTTGGACCCTCCTGGCCCTTGTTGCCACCTCGTTTGCTATGTCTTAAGTATTTAATCTCTGCACTTGACCGTGGTCCTCCTACCGTGTATTCTCATCATAGTCCAAGCACATACAATCCATCATTTTATCTGCTCTTGCCCACTCTGTGTGGTGGTACCGTCAGCACATATTGCACATTATAGAACAGCTTGAGTGTACTCACCCTCAAAACATCTCCACTGACCATTGTACATGCAGACCTTGGACCACCCTTTTCATCCATTCTTGCATCCTGAGATGTAACCTCTTACCTCTGTTCTTCTTCTTCACCTCCTACTTTACCCTTTTAAATATTCAAATCTTCTTGGAAAGACATTACTAATCTTTATCATCAAAAAAGTAACACTTTCTGAAATCATTTTATATGCAAGTTGTGTATGTTATCCTAATACCCAATATTCCAATGACATGCTTTGTACCATTATGTACCATTATGTAATGTGCTTGAGTTGCAGTGTTCTATCTTGTCTTAGTTTGTATATCATTACAATCAAAGGTAACATATTCCTGTATATCCTAAATATAGCACTTGACACAATGCATAGTGACACTGTATTTATTGTATTTATTTTTTGAATGTTTTCAAAATAATATACACTCAAGTACCAAATACTGTTGCTTTATTTCCAAGATCAATATTCAATATATTTCATATGAATCACCACATATGCTGATACTACAGTAACGATAAAATTAAGTGTTTATGTTTTTGTACAAGGACCTACAACAGTTTCGAAATTAGTAACAGTGTCATAGAAGAGCTGAACATACTTTTTACAAGTAGCGGGAATGAAGAGTAAGATATGAATGCTGCAGATATCAGTTGTGATTTCTTAGACGAAACCTTAGATGCTGATTTTGTGGAATCATTAGATGACATCAAGTATGATCAAATGACTTTTGAAATTGATAACCAGGAAAATGAAATACATGATGACATTATTGTAGAAGCTCTATTAAATTATGAGATGTTACAAGAATAAATGTATTATTATATAATAATAATGGTTTGAGACAGTCTTCTTGGAGAATTGTAATCATTCAGTTAGTACTGAAGTACTCATGATGCAAAGTGGGTCTCAGGGAATGGACTGCTTCAAACCCCTATAGACTATGCATGCACTCTTCCATGCACTGGCAAATTTGTCTTTTATACCTTCAATTCCCCCGTCTGTATTTTTACACTTCCAGAAAACACTGTCACACTTCTGTTTCAATATTGAGGTGAGCCATACAGCACATTGTATCACATTTATTTTCAGTTACCACCTCAAACACTGACATTACAGTAAAGAATTTTTTAGAATAGTTGCAATGTATCCAGAAATGTTTTATGAAAGCATTTCAAACACTGATATTACAGTAAACTAGTTTTAAAAATAGTTTCAATGTATCACAAAATATTTTATGTGAGCACCACAAACCTCGATATTACAGTAAAGAAGTTGTGAAAATAGTTGCATTGTAGCTTAAAATATAGAATGTGAGGAGCACTAACACTGTAACAACAAAGAAAAGTAAAGAAGTTGTGAAAATAGTTTCAATATATCACAATAACTAATTTCACTTCACTGAGAACATGTTTCTTTACTATTGACAGATCTTACATCTTACAGATCGAAAATGTCACTTACACAGTAAGCATTTTTTTTGGCATGTAGTGCTGTAGATTTAGATGCTTTCCATAGTCCTGCCATGTCGTGTTGTGTTTGGCCGAGGTAGTAGCTATAACAAAAAGGCTCGATAAAGGGCCTTGATTTTTAATCAGAATATAAAATTCAAGAATAATTGATAACCCTAGGCAAGAAAGGTAGCAAGTGTGCAAATTTCCTACTTCCATTCACGGGTAGTAGTTACCAAGAAGGGTCAATAAAGGGCCTACACTTTCAATTTGGATTACAAGAAGAATAATTGATAACCCCAGCCAAGAAAGGCAGCAAGTGTGCAAATTTCACACTGCCTTCGGCCGGGATAGTAGCTGCACCAAAAAGGCTCGATAAAGGGCCTTGACTTTGAATCAGAATATGAAATTCAAGAAGAATTGATAACCCTAACTTAGAAAGGCAGCAAGTGTGCAAGCTTCCCACTGCCTTCGGCCGGGGTAGTTGTTACAACAAGAAGTCTCGATAAAGGGCCTGCACTTTGAATAGGAATATGAAATAGAAGAATAGTTGATAACCACAGCCAAGAAAGGCAGTAAGTAGGTGTGTGTACGTGTGGATGATGTGTTGATTGGGTGTAAGATGAATAAGATGAAAAATAGGAAAGGCTGCAAGTGTACAAATTACCCACTGCCTTCAGCTGGGGAAGAAGTTACAACAAAAAAGGCTCGATAAAGGGCCTTGAGTTTGAAGCAGAATATGAAATTGAACAATAATTGATAGCCCCAGCTAAGAAAGGCAGCAAGTACGGACATTTCCTACTGACTTCTGCCGGGGTAGTAGCTACAACAAAAAGGCTTGATAAAGGGCCTTGACTTTGAATCAGAATATGAAAAAGAAGAATAATTGATAATCCCAGCCAGGAAAGGCAGCAAGTGTGCAAATTTCCCACTGCCATCCGCCCGAGTAGTTGTTACAACAAAAAGGGTTGCTAAAGGGCCTGCACTTTGAATAGGAATATGAAATAGGAGAATAGTTTATAACCCCAGCCAAGAAAGGCAGCAAGTAGGTGTGTGTATGTGTGGATGATGTGTTGATTGAGTGGAAGATGAATAAGGTGAAAAATAAGAAAGGCTGCAGACGCGCAAAGTAGCCACTGCCTTGTAAGGGATGTGGGTGTTTGGTTTTCCAGTCCATTTCACTGACAGGGCGTCGGATTCTGCAGTGGGAGCCTGAGAAATGGGTACCACTTCTAAGGAGGGAAGCAAGTGCAGAAAATACACACACTGTGCGGTAGGAAGGATGCAAGTGTGCAAATTACCCACTGCTATTCACGGGTAGTAGTTACCAAGAAGGTTCAATCAAGGGCCTGCACTTTGAATTTGAATTACAAGAAGAATAATTGATAACCCCAGCCAAGAAAGGCAGCAAGTGTGCAAATTTCCTACTGCATTCGGCCGGGGTAGTAGCTACAACACAAAGACTCGATAAAGGACCTTGGACTTTGAATAGGAATATGAAATAAAGGAATAGTTGATAACCACAGCCAAGAAAGGCAGCAAGTAGGTGTGTGTACGTGTGGATGATGTGTTGATTGAGGGGAAGATGAATAAGGTGAAAAAATAAAAAGACTGCAGATGCCAAAAGTACCCACTGCCTTGTAAGAGAAGTGGGTGCTTGGTTTTCCAGTCCATTATACCAACAGGGCGTGGATTCCACAGTGGGAGCCTGAGAAATGGGTACCACTTCTAAGGAGGCAAGCAAGTGCACAAAGTAAACACACTGTGCGGTAGGAAGGACACAAGAAAGGACGCATGTGTGCAAATTACCCACTGCCATTCACAGGTAGTAGTTACCAAGAAGGTTCAATCAAGGGCCTGCACTTTGAATTTGAATTATAAGAAGAATAATTGATAACCCTAGCCAAGAAAGGCAGCAAGTGTGCAAATGTCCTACTGCCTTTGGCCAGGGTAGTAGCTACAACAAAAAGGCTAGATAAAGGGCCTTGACTTTGAATAGGAATATGAAATAGAAGAATAGTTGATAACCACAGTCAAGAAAGGCAACAAGTAGGTGTGTGTGCGTGTAGATGATGTGTTGATTGAGGTGAAGATGAATAAGGTAAAAAATGTGAAAGGCTGCAAGTGTGCAATTTACCCACTGCCTTCAGCCGGGGAAGTAGTTACAACAAAAAGGCTCGATAAAGGGCCTTGACTTTGAATCAGAATATGAAATTGAAGAATAATTGATGATCCCAGCCAAAAAAGGGAGCAAGTAGGTGTGTGTATATGTGGATGATGTGTTGATTGAGTGGAAGATAAAAAAGGTGAATTAAGAAAGGCTGCAGACGCGCAAACGACCCACTGCCTTGTAAAGGAAATGGGTGTTTGGTTTTCCAGTCCATTACAGCCTGCGAGTCGGATTTTGCAGTGGGAGCCTGAGAAACGGGTACCACATCTAAGGAGTTAAGCAAGTGCACAAAGTACACACACTGTGCGGTAGATAGGACGCAAGAAAGGACGCAAGTGTGCAAATCACACACTGCCATTCACTGGTAGTAGTTACCAACAGGGCTCAATAAAAGGCCTGCACTTTGAATTTGAATTACAAGAAGAATAATTGATAACCCCAGCCAAGAAAGGCAGCAAGTGTGCAAATTTCCCACTGCCTTTGGCCGGGTAGTAGCTACAACAAAAAGGCTCAATAAAGGGCCTTGAGTTTGAATCAGAATATGAAATTCAAGAATAATTGATAACCCCAGCCAAGAAAGCCAGCAAGTGTTCAAATTTCTTAATGTCTTCGGCCGGGGTAGTAGTTACAACAAAAAGGCTCGATAAAGGGTTTGCACTTTGAAGAGGAATATGAAATAGAAGAATAGTTGATAACAATAGCCAAGAAAGGCAGCAAGTAGGTGTGTGTACGTGTGGATGATGTGTTGATTGAGTGTAAGATGAATAAGGTGAAAAATAAGAAAGGCTGCAAGTGCGCAAATTTCCCACTGCCTTCGGCCGGGGATGTAGTTACAACATAAAGGCTCAATAAAGGGCCTTGACTTTGAATCAGAATATGGAATTGAACAATAATTGATAACCCCAGCCAAGAAAGACAGCAAGTGCGCAGATTTCCCACTGCCTTCGGCCGGGGTAGTAGCTACAACAAAAACGCTCGATAAAGGGCCCGGATTTGGAATCAGAATAGGAAATTGAAGAATAATTGATAATCCCAGCCAAAAAAGGCAGCAAGTGTGCAAATTTCTTACTGCCTTCGGCCGGGGTAGTTTTTACAACAAAAAAGCTCGATAGATGTCTAATGACTAATGATGTGGACAGCGATGCTCCTGCTTTCTGTGTTTTATCCTGTCGATAGACTGTTCCAGTAACACAAAAGTTTGTCACAATAAATGCATAGAATTTTAAGTTTACCAAAATCAGGACCAATATGTGAGTATGGACTGCTTGCCGAAGCTGGGTTGTCCTGCAATCTCTGTGTTGTAGCTCAAGCAAAGTTGTTGGGGTGCAAGTTGTTTACGTGTCGCACCATATTTGCAGTGCCAAAGGAGTATTTTTGGGATTGATCACCCCTTGTAAGAGTTGTTTGGCAAATTTTACAGGTTACTAATGGAGCATTAACTTTGTTTTGCCCTTCAGGGAAAGTGGTGTAACTATACTATAGATTCTACTGTCAGACTTCTACCTTAGTGATAGTGGAATTACCACTACTTCTTAGACTACCATTGAACAATAATGTCTGGATACGCGGTATTGCTTGTTCTCCTTCAAAGAGGAGTAAGATTTGAATTTATATTTGAACACCTTAGCAAAATAGTTGCTCGATTTCAAAAAGAAAATTAAGTAGGAATGTTAGAAGAAGTCTGCCCAATTCTAAAAGGATTGTGCAAGTCGTGACAGCTGAAGGAAGTGTGTTTCAACTTTACTTCTTATGATAATCCAGACACTAGATACTATATGGCAGGAGTATGCAAAACATCAAATTAGACATTTTACATGCGATCACATCTTTACTTTAAAATATACATTTTGTTCATTTGAAACCAGTAAAAGGTAACCAAGATGTTACATTGATGTTGATACTTTCAAGGTGGACCCATCTGCGGCATTCAAAACATTGGGCCGGTTGGGAAGATAGTGAAAAGTAACTTGTTATTAACATTGCATTGTTTAAAGGTCAATAGCTTTTTGAAATGAAAACTACATATGTATTTACATAGTAAACATAGTGACCTCTCAACACTCAGTGGGAAAGTGGTAATGAATCCATAACTAGGAAAGGTGCATAGCCAGCTATTTAAAATGCCGGACGTAACTCTGAATAGACCCTTGCAAATGCCTCAGTTACTAACATACACCCTGCATCAGACAAATGTGTCCTGAAGACTTAATGCCACCAAAACACCCCAAGGACTTATATCACTTAATTTTGATCTTCAGCATCTACAGTCATTGAGGGTACTTACCAATAAGGTTTGCATATAAATTGATGAAGTATCATGTTTGCAGACACCACAATACTTTTCAACAGTCTCTAATTGTAAAAAAAGATGTACATTAGCACATCATAACCGCACTGCTAACAATATATTATGCATGATTCTAGGTGTTTTCAGATCCAGGAATAGAGACAGTCACAACTGTTGCAAACATATTCAAATGGCTTCACTGTGAACATTATTGAAAATTTGCAACTATAATGGCAATATCTTACTATATTATGTTAAAAATTAATATATCATGCATGATTCTAGGTGTTTTCAGATCCAGGAATAGAGACAGTCACAACTGTTGCAAACATATTCAAATGGCTTCACTGCGAACATTGTTGAAAATTCGCAACTATAATGACAATATCTTACTATATTATGTTAAAAATTAATGAAATGCCTTTATCTATAAAAGACCTTCTATGAAAAAAGAAAATACAGAATAATCTAATGTTCAGGACAACACTACAGTGTGACACCTTGTTTATCATTGAAATATTAAATTCAAACCTGATGACTCCTTTAGGTCCATTGCAATTTTCAGTCGATAATTCCCCGGAAATATTACATTAGTAAAAATCTGGGCAGCTGGCTGCTGAGTTAGGTAGCATTCTGCAAACTGAAAACATAATAACAAATGTATATGTTGAGCAAAAGTCCAACCTGAATGTTAACATACACAAAAACAATTAATCATAAAAGGTTTCAGGTTGAAAAGCAATCATAGGTTCCAGAGCAACTGCGTTAGGACCATATGAGTGGTCAGACAACGTTAAATAGATTAATACATGTAAAAAAGATGCACTTTCCAAAAGTATCCAATGACAGTCAGTATTTGTCGGGCAAAGAACAGTGTCTGTTTTGTCAAAAGGTATCTGAAGAGTTAAAAATGACAATCATGAAAAACTGTATTATATTACATACCAAATACATACGTTTAGACTTACAACAATTGGAAAACATGAATCTCAACATAATATATATTCAAAATCGACAAACTTCGGTTGAAAAACAGCTTACATTTCTCACTCTTCAAAACATTACTCAATTCTATCAAATATTAAATCAAAGAATCACTAACTTTCAATATTGCTTTGCACCAGTAACACTGAAAAGTCACATAACAGATATGAATATTTACACAAGAAAATTAGATGAACAATATTTGCCGAGGATGATACAGGATGACACTGTTGCTGATATTGCTAAGCACTAAGGTTAAAATTAAAGAATTTCAGCACACACATTGATGGGAAATTATTACGTAAATATAGGTAAATGTATTAGGAATGAAAATATACATATATTTGGTCTTGACAAACATATTTTTGAGAGGAAAGCATCGATTACCTGTAAAAATATATGAAAGCACATGAGCTTCTAAAGAGGAACCAACATGTACATCATATGCAATTAACCATACTATACACAATTTACATGTAGCAGAAAATAACCTCATCCATTGGTCCTTTTTAAGTAACTATTTTAAAGCGCAAAACTATTGCTTCCAAATGTTCTTTTACTGGTTTCTTCTACACATCCAAAACTTTTTGTCAGGGATATAGATTGACTAGATGCTGGAGATGGATAACGTGCTGTAGCTGGTGGGGGTGCTGAATATAGTTCAGGTGATGAAGATGGAACAGGTGATCAAGATGCTAGAGGTAGTGAATATGGTACAGGTGCTGTAGAATTATCATTCGTCATGCTTCCTGCAAATTAATTTTGAAAAGTTTAGAACAAGTAACATTTGTTAGAAAAGAAATTACTTAAATAACCTACCACAAACTTTTCTCAAACAAAAAAAGCTAATCAGAAATACCTTGGTACTTAGTGGCATCAATTTCTATGGAAAATGAAGATAAACGGGAAAAAAAGCTAAAAGAAAAGCATTATAGATGTAAAGAACACATTTTACATGCTCACATTCAAGTATAAAGACATAAATAACTATAAAGGTGTGTGAATATACAATTAGTAAAATAACTGTCACCCCGTCTTCACAGCTTAATACGCCCACAAAGTTTAAGCGAGGGATACAGAGTACAGTCCATACAAAGTGACGGGTAAGGCCTGCCAAAAGGATGCAGTTTGAAAACATGGCAAAGGGCGCTCAGGCACTGCAGTGACAGGCCTGACTTTTATATTTAGGGTTACTTGTGTGGGTGGGACAATTATTGTTGCAGGCCCACTAGTAGCATTTACATAAGCAGCCCGGTTATACATAACTATCAAGTCTAACATATTAATCATGGACAAACAATTACCATTACACTTTCAAAAGGCAGCAATTGCACTTAAAGACTGATCATGAAGTGGTGAAGTGTCCAAAACATCTATTTTGGTGAAAGCATGTCGTAAAAAGATGTAGGATAGAGGGGAAAATGGTTAGGGAACCTAAGCCAAATAAAGGCCCAGTACAACATCATAGTCCCAAGGTTACAAATCCAGCAATGGTGCAGCCAAGGGACAGGATAAAAAAAAACATTGGCATTAAATAGGCCTCACTGAGGGACGAAGAGAAAAAAGTAAGAAAATTAAGAAAACCCACAGGTCATAACCATGCAGACGTCATGATGAGACACTACAAATAGTTTTCTCAGATTGGCATACCACCTTTGATCACAAGAGTGAGGTCCCACAAGTGCACAAATAATTATTAATTATCATCAATTAAGACTATGCTAGTCTCAGGAGGCAAAACTTTGTAGGCCAACTAGACCACACAAAAAAACTATTAGTCACGTGAGGCAGCAAGAAATATTAAAAGTCAGTGGAGGATTAAGAGGGAGCAATTATGATGATTAGGAGAGAGTACATATGTTAAAAAACAAAGCACGTGGCGTAGCTCAAAAATGCAACATATATATTCATGAACGCACAGTATAGGAGAAAAGAGGCCTGGGAAGGACATGTGAGGCAGTAATAAATATTAAAATTCATGGGAGAATTAGGAGGGAGCAAATATGATGAAGCACAAAGCACGTACCGCACAAAAAAAAGCAAAACAGAGCTGGGAGGGCCACGTGACGCACACAAAAATACCATCAAGCACGTAAAATTTATAAGAACAGAGACGAAAGCACATGACACACTTCAAAAATACAAAAACAACAGTTGATGGACACAATGCAGAACAATGTCATATATTCACCCCAGTACAGAGATATGGGCCTAAATCCATCGTTTTTTTGCCCTCGACACCACCCCAGTTCAGACATGGCCATATGGATGCTTTGTTCCGGTCCAGGGAAGACATGGCTTGGCAGTTTGGGCTGGACTGTTCCCATGAGGCACAGGGTCAAGGCTGATTTGCATATGGCCATGTCTGAACTGGGGTGGTGTGGAGTGCAAAAAAACGATGGATTTAGGCCCAGATCTCTGCACTGGGGTAAAAGTATGACATTGTTCTGTATTCTGTCCATCAACTGTTGTTTTTGCATTTATCACCCCGAGTGGTACGGCTATGCTCAGATGTGAATCCCATGCTCTCCACACCACTGGAGTCAAGCTATCCTGGCTGATGACAGCTGATAGCCAGAAACCGGTCCTAGGATGCTTGATTCGGGTCCATGGAAGACATGGCTTGGCAGTTTGGGCTGGACTGTTCCCATGAGGCACAGGGTCAAGGCTGATTTGCATATGGCCATGTCTGAATTGGGGTGGTGTGGAGTGCAAAAAAACGATGGATTTAGGCCCAGATCTCTGTACTGGGGTGAAAGTATGACATTGTTCTGTATTCTGTCCATCAACTGTTGTTTTTGCATTTGTCACCCCGAGTGGGACGGGTATGCTCAGACGTGAGTCCCGTGCTCTCCACACCACTGGAGTCAAGCTATCATGGCTGTTGACGGCTGATAGCCAGAAATCGGTCCTGGGATGCTTGATTCCGGTCTAGGAAAGACATGGCTTGGCAGTTCGGGCTGGACTGTTCCCATGAGGCACAGGGGGAAGGCTTATTTGCATATGGCCATGTCTGAACTGGGGTGGTGTGGAATGCAAAAAAACTATGGATTTAGGCCCAGATCTCTGTACTGGGGTGAAAGTATGACATTGTTCCGCATTCTGTCCATCAACTGTTGTTTTTACAATTCATGCACGATCAATTTATTAAAGAAAGGCCTAGGAGTGCCCCGTGACGCAGAAGGAAATAAAGATTAGGATAATCCAAGTATTATCAATTAGAATAGAGGCCTGGGAAGGCCATGTGAGGCAGTAATAAATATTAAAAGTCATTGGAGAATTAGGAGGGAGCCTGAATCTACAGTGAAAGAGATATACTTTACGTGGTTAGACCTACACCTTACTAGCAGTATCCCGTGCCTGCCTTATATATATTGAGATAGAATATACAAAAAAGAGAGGCATATTTACAAGCCCCTTGCGTAATGTTTGTCATGGGTGCAAGCAGAAAATGCATGCAGAGTAATAAAATTAGCACACAGACAAGAATATGAAATACTGTGAGAGATGCATAAAGGATTTTACTAATGGCATACATTGAGATAGAATATACAAAAAAGAGAGGCATATTTACAAGCCCCTTGCGCAATGTTTGACATGGGTGCAAGCAGAAAATGCATGCAGAGTAATAAAATTGGCACACTGATAAGAATATGAAATGCTGTGAGAGATGCGTAAAGGATTTTACTAATGGCATGAATTGAGATAGAATATACAAAAAAGAGAGGCATATTTACAAGCTCCTTGCACAATGTTTGACATGGGTGCAAGCAGAAAATGCATGCAGAGTAATAAAATTGGCACACAGACAAGAATATGAAATGCTGTGAGAGATGCGTAAAGGATTTTACTAATGGCATAAATTGAGATAGAATATACAAAAAAGAGAGGCATATTTACAAGCCCCGTGCGCAATGTTTGACATGGGTGCAAGCAGAAAATGCATGCAGAGTAATAAAATTGGCACAGACAAGAATATGAAATGCTGTGAGAGATGCGTAAAGGATTTTAATAATGGCATAAATTGCGATAGAATATACAAAAAACAGAGGCATATCTACAAGCCCCTTGCGCAATGTTTAACATTAATGCTGGTATAGAGATAGTGTAATGGTTTCATTGGCATATTTACAAACCCCTTGCGTAATGCATATTCTTGTCTGTGTGCCAATTGTATTACTCTGCATGCATTTTGTGCTTGCATCCATGTTAAACATTGCGCATGGGGCTTCTAAATATGCCCCTCTTTTTTGTAGATTGTATCTCAATTGATGTCATTAGTAAAATCCTTTACGCATCTCTCACAGCATTTCATATTGTTTTCTATCTGCTATTCCTATCCCTCTCCATACATTCACTGCTTGCATCCATGTTAAAGGTAGCGCAAAGCGCTTGTAAAAAAGGAGCATATTTACAAGCCCAATGAAACCATTAGCACTATCTCTATACCAGCATTGAATTCAAGCATGAGAAACACTTTAAAAAGAAGTCTACCCTATAAGGTAAAAGATACAAACTGTGAGCACACACAGGTAACATTAAGGAAAAAGATGAAAATATAATTCCTTAATTCACATACACACTCAATGTGATGCTTGTCAAAAATCTTAAAGCCAGTCATTTCAGCAAAAAACATTTAGCATGGTAAATCATTTTAGGCACAGAGAGTGAGATGACACATACACACAAACAGACAGATGGTGTAGGCAGAGATTGAGATGATACACACATACAAACAGAGAGATGGTGAAAGGAGAGAGTGAGATGAGGCATGCAAAGAGGGAGATGGTGCAGGCAGAGAGTGATATGTGACACACAAAGAGAGATATGAACTAGTGTTTATAATGTTTAGTTAATGTAATTGCTATGTGCTATGTTAGTAGTGGTCTATAATATGTCACATTTTTCTTTTCAACAGATTGTAAATATCTACAGAGTCATAATAGATTATGCCTACGAGAGACCGCCAAAAAAGACTTTATAAGAAAGCTTTATCGACCAAGAGGACTCAATTAGAAAATTCATGCAAAGGACAATCTTTAGAGAAAAGAAAAAATGCTCCTGGTAAGCAAACCAAGGATTTTTTAAGGAAATTGTTAAAATGCAGAAAAAGTAAAGAAAGTGTTTCTACTTAAAAAAAACAAAGTGTAAATAGAAAGAAAAAGCAGAGGTCACCAAAAAATTGTATAATGGAACATAGTGTGTCTGGTGATCGTAGGACAAATCAGTTTATTGACATTCGTAGACGAATGTTTCATAACAGAGTAGTTTTGAATTTATTAAAAAATCTTAAGAAATATAATAGGAAAACAGCTTTTTACAAGAAAAAGAAAAGAATAGAAAAGTTTGTTGATCAGGCTTTTGAAGTGAAGAGAAATCTGTATATTTTAGTAATCAATAGAGTTTGTACACTAGATAAGGCAATCAATGATTTGAAATCAAAATGTAAGTGGAAAAGAGTAATTAATCGGACTCATTTTTGTGATGTTTTTACGGGAGAATGGAAGCATAGTTCAAGTTGTGAGCCATTTTTTAATAAAGAAAGTTACTTTCAAGGTAATGTTTTGGTGCATGCAGTTGACACCAGTGGTCGAGCATATGAGGTGAAGGACGGTTGTCCAGTTGAAAAAGAAAAAATTGTGCCTAGAAATTCAGATGAGGTGTTAGATGATGAAGTTTTAGGGAGACGTCCTAAGGCTCCGGTGTATACTTGGAATTGTAGTAGTATTTGTAGTGTGCGACAGGATTCTATTAATTTGTTTTGCAATTTCTTACGTACATATAGTAAGAAAAGTCTAAAACAAAAGTTTAAGATGTTGCAAGACTTAGATCCTTGCAGAGTGAGGGAAAAAACTGGTTTGCATGGTCATTCACTGACTTGTCTTTCTAGAAAAGTATGTCAGAGTGTTTTTCACCATTTTAGGATGTTAGCAGTGCATCAAACTAAAGTGAGGAAAATAGTGAGAAGGTTGTATTATGCAAAAAGTCCAGCACTTAAGCTAAAACAGTTAAACAGTGCTCTTTTGCATGGATCTGAATTAGATGTGAAGAAGATTTGTGAAGAAATAGAGTTTTGTTACTTTGGTGAAAAAGAGGACACTGCCGAAAATGGTACAGTAATAGAAAGTAATGTGGAAGAGAATGTACAGATTGTAAGTACTCAAATTTTTGATCATGAAATTACAAAGTTTAAGGTCATTTCAAGTGAAAGGCCAAATTTTTCTTGTGTGTGTTGTCGACGAACTCATTATAAGAATCAGACTCGGTTAGTTGATTTATATGTTAAAAGTGAAATGGAAAATAATAATGAATGGAAGGATTTTGCAACTTATTTGTTGGTTGAGAATTGTTTTGATTTGGGTTCTGATCTATGTATTTGTAAATATTGTTATAATAAATTAAATGAAAACAGAATGCCTGCTAGAGCTGTACATAATAATCTTGAGTTGGTAAAGATTCTGTCTGAATTGATGGGTTTAAATGCCTATGAGTGTATTCTGATTCAATGTGTGCATCCTTTTCAGGCTATTGTTCGCATGGAGCCTAAGACAGGGAAATTGCCTCCTTCAGATTTACAGAGAGGATTAAAGGGAAGAGTTGTTTATTTGCCTTTAGATTTAAAGAAAAATGTTGACACCATTGGCGTAGAAAAAGTGGAAGAGGAACCTCTAGTCATTCTAGTTAATGGCGTTTCTACAAAGAGTAAGAAAATCTGGCAAGAATTAGTGGATGTTTGGAAAGTCAAAAAGGCATTGTTGTATTTAGTAAAAAAACAATCAGTACTACAAAAATGTGCCAATCATTAAACCTGGGAAGCTGCCCGTCGGTTCACTGTGTCCTATCCCCTATCCTGTTTTCACTGAAGACGGAAGATTGAAACATATGCTCGGCCTGGTCCATCTGTCTCCATGCCAGAAAACATCGTCGCACGCCGTCTTGCCTGGTGAGGACTTTGGACACATTATTCCTGCTGCCACCGAGGAGAACTGTCGATATTTGGGATGACCGCCGTGTGCTGCTAGGGGCTGGGACTGCGAGACCCAGGGTCCATTGCGCTCTAACAACACAGCGCACCTGGTGTCTCTTCCCGCCCCCAGCTGCACCTATATATCCACGCCCATTAGCACGCTAGCGGGACGCGCGCGGGATGAAGCCCGGGGCTAAGCTTGGCAAAGGGCGGGCCGTTTGAGGCCGTTCGAGAACGATCGAGACCGGGACCGGGCCACCCCCCTTGCTCCTGCTGCTAACCTTGCGTTTCATGATCACACCCCAAAACATGAACCATGGCGTCCAGAGAAACTAGGAGCAAGAGCACTCTGACTGCTGGAGCAGCAAAAGGTACTTTGGACACTTATTTTGCTAAAGCTGGGTTTATCTTGATCGACGAAATATTGATACTTGAAAGGCGCATATCCCAAGAAATAGAACGGGTTAGAAGATCTTCTATGGGGCCCATAGCGCATGCAAAGACTCTGGAAAATAGACTGGATCGCATTGACTCAGGCAATGGGGAAAATGCGGTGGATGGGGCGTTAATCTTGTCTAACTCAGCCAATTCTACCTTGTACTATATTGACAATGATATTAGTGTTCCCGATGAGCTTAGTCTCTTACCCCTACCCCAGATCCAAGCGCAACAGTCCCTCCCTCTACCCACTGCCCCCATGGCTAACCCGGATGACATCAATGATAGTGTAGGGTGCCGTATGCAGGGGGAAAGGGAAGGTGCCATACCAAAAAGGAAAAGAGGGGTACAAAACACTGGTGGGCGAAAGGCGAAAATTGCTAAGCATAATTGTACAGTGGAGGGCAGTAGACAATGACCAAGTAAAAAAGGACCCATTCTATCAGACAAAACCATGCCCCCACCCACTGTCATATCGTCACCACGGATACTAAACTTGTCAATTCCACCTCCCCGTGCAAATACAGATGCCATCGATCTTACCCTTCCCAACATCGAAGCACTCTTGAAGACACTAGTAAGTCCCCTTGAAACACGCCTATTAAAGATTGAAGCCAGGCTAGCGATGATAGAAAAAACAACTGCTCAGCTTGCTGACACGTCTAAAATAAATAATAACATAGCCAAAGGCGGGGTAGAGCTCAGGATTAAGACGGCTACACCTAAGCCCCCACCGAAGGATGCTGGGTCAGTTCCTAAGATTCCAAAAACACAACCTCCCACAGCACACACTGCCACCTCTCAGGTGACTGAGTGTATTCCACAAACACAACTCCCTACAGTACACATTGCCACCCCTCAGGTGACTGATTGTAATTTAAGATCTAGCCACCTAGAAAAGGTAGCCACTGGCACGCATGGACCACACGCACCACCAAAAAAACTAGGCCAATGAACCTGCCGCCAGAGGCGAGCCCGTACACAGTCATTTTGGCTGGTGTACCAGAATTGAAGCCCGATTCTAAAGAATCCGTCTTCGCTCTGAAAAATAAGGTCGTCAATTGGCTCACTATAAATAGACCTCTACCCCATGGAATCTCGAGTGGGGTTCTAATGGTGAGGAGAGTCCCATGGTTGGGTAATACAAGGAAATCAATAAATGGAGATTGTGTCATAATTAATTTTAGGGACCCCAGGACTGTTTCCCATATATGCAGTTGGTCGCATATTGAACAGGGGACATCCATTCAGTCGTTACCCCTATCCTTTTTCTACCCACCACTATTTAATTCAAGTGAGGAGGAGGGTTGGCACACAATTTTCAGGAGGGGGAGAGGCTGGGTTGATAGAGATAGAGGTGACTTTCACCACCCCAGATTTCAGCAGCCTAATTTCTGTCCAACATTTAACAGGTACAGCTGCCTGGATATGGTGGACTGACACAACTGGGGTAGGAGGCGGGAGGTGGGTGACTCATACAGGGCCCACAAAGAAGGAAACATGTGTCGCCATATTGAATGTCATGCTAACACTTTGGAGAAGGACCAGTGTGAGGAGTATAATAATAATAAAGTGGCCCATTCAAACA
This sequence comes from Lissotriton helveticus, assembly GCF_964261635.1. Classification (NCBI taxonomy): domain Eukaryota; kingdom Metazoa; phylum Chordata; class Amphibia; order Caudata; family Salamandridae; genus Lissotriton; species Lissotriton helveticus. The sequence continues at coordinate 1,841,506,326 of NC_136059.1, read as the reverse complement.
CTGAAGGACCCCCAACCAGTTTTAAGGAACCTATAGTTGAACTACGGGAACGAGCTTATAGCGTTACACCACAGTTGAGTTTAACGGACATAGTTACATCAATCGTTCCTGCCCTGAATCCTAGATCGCCCTCACTCAAGGTATTGTCCTGGAATGTGGCCGGCCTGGGGAACAAACTGAACTGTCCGGATTGGAGTTTGTTCATTGAGGGCAAAGATATATGCCTGTTCCAGGAAACTTGGGCCAGAGAGACTGTTCATCGTACAGGTTTTGCGGCATTTTCGATTCTAGCAAAGTGGGGAGGAAAGGGGCGTCCCTCAGGAGGCCTCGCAACCTGGGTGGCTGTCGACCTGGGCTGTGAGGCTACACCCCTCCCCTCAGCTGCCGAGGATATCCTTTGTATTTTGTTGGAGTGGCCGAACTCAAGCAGACTGGCTGTGGTAAACGTTTACTCCAGGCCGGTAAACATTACACAAGAGTCACATACCATCGAGGAACTCTCTGTCTTTCTTAGTAACATCCCCCAGGGCACACCGTTCTTGGTGGGAGGGGACCTCAACTGCCACTTCGAGCCCCTCCCAGGTTTATTGGATGGACTATCCCAGGAGGAGGATGCCACGTGGTTGGTACCTCCTTCGGCAGCTCCTCCCCCCAGAGCCTGGACTCCCCTAGCTCTTCAAATTACTGCCCTAACTCTGAAGTATGGTATGAGAGCTTGCAACGGACGTACAAGCTCAGATATTCCACCTAAATGCACATATCATAGAGAGGGCAGGGAGTCTAGACTGGACTATATCTTGGTCCAACTCCTCCTGTGGTCGCATGTCACTGACTTCCAGGTGATACCCAGGGAAGAGAGCGACCACAATGTGTTGGAATTGGAATATGCCATTGCCGGCCTAGAAGATAGAAGGGTCGCGTTAGACGATGCTGCCCCAGGGTTGGCGCTGACAAATAATAGACGGCGAGTGAGGTGGGAGAAGTTAGCCTCTAACCCAGAGAAGGTTTGCGGACTTTACGCCTGGCTAATTCCTACTTTTGAAAAGGTCTGTATAATTATGGAGCGCCCCACTTCCCAGGACACTCATAAGGAACTATGGCTGGCACATGAGAACCTCATTGAGTCCGTGGCTGAAGTTCTTTTTACCATAGGAAAGAGTGGGGGCGGCCGCCACGACCGCCCCACTTGGTATAACCAGGTTTGCCACAAGGCTAAATCAGATCTTTTGACATCGATTAAGGAAGGTGCAGATAGGTCTGTAACACAGACAAGGGGAAGGGACTACAAGCGCCTGATCACCCATGCCAAAAGTGAATGGGAACATGAAAAATGGGAAAACCTTACTGCATTATTGGCTATCAGGGACTCTCGCAAATTCTGGCGCACTGTTAACACAGGGTCCGAGGAGCTAGCCTCGGCTAGTGAACCTAATATCTCAGCCAAGGCTTGGCAGGATCATTTTCAGTCCCTTTACAAGGTTGCCGATGATGTCACCAACGACACTCCACCTATCACTCACGTATCAGTGGAGGGGGATACCTTTACAGAAATGGAAGTACGAGAAGCCATTGCAGGGCTGGCATCAGGCAAAGCACCAGGATTTGGATGGCCTGCCGGGTGACTTATTCAAGTAGGAGCCTGACGTATGGGCCCCCTACTTGGTCCTGATATTCAATGCTGTCCTAAGGGGTATGGAGGTTCCCTGTACTTGGCTAGGCGCAGAGATTGTTCCCATATTTAAGAAGGGATCACCTCTGCTCCCAGCCAACTACAGGCCCATCACCCTCATAGACGTACCCCAGAACGTTTTTGGTAGGCTGATACTAGATCGCCTCCAAAATTGGATAGAGGAATTCTCCATCCTCAGTCCCTATCAGGCGGGATTCAGAAGAGGGGTCTCTACTATGGACCAGGTCTTCCGCCTGAATCTCTTGTTTTGGAAGACCGCGGTAATCGAGAGCGGCAGCTTGTACACGGTATTCGTGGACTTGCGAGCCGCCTTCGATCTAGTGCCTAGAGACTCTGGACCGTACTGGCGGAGTTGGGCATTCCGGCTGATATCCTGACTATTCTGATAAGATTACACCAGGGAAATTTTGCACGTGTCAGGTGCGGAAGAAATGGGGCACTTTCCGGAAGATTCCCCGTTGACAGGGGGGTAAGACAGGGTTGTGTGCTTGCGCCGACCCTGTTCTGCCTCTTTGTCAACGGGGTAATCGCCCACCTGACCAGGATGAGCGACATCGAATTCCTAAGTTGAACGGCAGCAGGGTGCCCGCTATTATGTTTGCGGACGACACCCTGCTGCTGTCCAAGACCCCATTGGAATACAAAGGGTCTTGGATGGGTTTTCAGCTTTTTATGTGGAGCGGGGCTTGAGATCAATGCTCTGAAAACCAAATTCATGATTCTCAACCCCCCTCCCTCAACACGCCCTAACCCTACCATAGGTCCATTAAGACTCGAGAGGGTTCTTACTTTTGAATACTTGAGTGTAACTATCAATCAGGATATGACATGGGACACGCACCGGACAGGTGGCATTTGTAGGATGGCAAACAGGACGACCTATAAACCTTTTGGTGCGGTCCTCGAAATTCACAAAATGCAGGCCAGAGGGGCAGTTCTATATGGAAGGGAATTGTGGGGCCATACTTCTGCCCAAAACTTGCAGACAACTGAAAATAAATTTATCAGACAGTTGGCCGCACTACCGGCAAGCACCCCGCTCTTCCCGTTGAGACTTGACCTGGGTCTCAGACCTATTTCGGAAGAGCTGGGACTAAGACCAATAACCTTTTGGCGCCGCATTTGGAGTACGCCTGAACTCATGAATTACAGGACCGAGCTCCAAGAGATCCTTGGCCTACCCAAATCAAGACAAATACCATGGTTGAGGTATATTAAACAAACGTGTGAGGCTCTAGGTAGACCAGAACTATGGCTAGATCCAGGTAATGCATGCAGCAGGATCCCACGCAAACTCCTTTCGAGGGATTTCTATGAATTGAAGTTATCGACCTCAACGGGGAGCATACGGGAGGGGTCCCTGACAGATTTGTTCATTAAATCCAAAGATTTGTACCATCTTGAGCAAGTGCTAGACGGTATCACTCCCGTTCTTACCAGAAAATTATTTATGCAATGGCGGTATGGCACACTCCCCATCAGGGCATTCAGAAATCGTTGGGCCCAGTCACCAACTAGAGAACAGTGCCCGTCATGCTCACACTATCTGGAAGATGAACTTCACATCATATTTTTTTGCAAGGCTTACCAAAGATCTAGGAAATATTGGCTGGTTCCTCTTCTTAAGAATCTAGGCTTCAGCCAATACCTCCCAGCTTATAGAATTTTAAAGACGGATCTTTCACCTCCGACTGTGTTTGCGGTAGCAACATTTTTAACTGCAATGTGGCACACCAGCTCCCGCTTTATGAAATTTGAGGTAGATTTGGGATAAATGAATTGTACTGATGATTTTTAATTGTAATATATTGTAACTGATATTAATAGGCTTATTGTAATGCCTTTTAATTCTGCTCATTGGGTATTATCTGTACTCTAACAGAAAATTGTCTGTATTTCTTATATGATCTAAATCGATTGAAATAAAGATTGAAAGTTAAAGAAAGGCTCTAAGCAAGTTAAGATCTAATAATGGGAGCAAATGTAAAGTCGACATTCACACCAGTGTTTGGCCAGGCACTTTTTGATGCCTGTTGGCTGTAGGTCATTTCCAGTAGCTGTTGTCCATGGTGTGACTTGCATCCACTGTATATTAGGTCATCAACAACTTATTCTCCAGGAGAGTCCAAGCTCTTTTAAAGTACAACTGGACCCAGCATGTTTCAACTGAAACCCAAGACCCCACCACCTTTCAACTTGTTATTTTTCCTATACTTTACCATGCTGATACCAAATGCAGAGTCTCCCTTTTGTAAAGTATACACAAATTGTAATAGAAAAGCATGTTTCATTTTTTTAATGAAAAATATGAATTTTAAATATTTATTTTAAATATAGAACTAAATAAAAATGCTATCACACTATTAACCTAATTTTGAATTAAGCCTTACTATTTCATAAATGTCACTATAATAAATTACATTTACGGTGTGTTTCTAAAAAGTTTAAGTTAAAACAGGTATATAATGGAATACAATTAATAACAATAACATGTACAATATAGAGAGTTCAAAATGGAAAAGGAATTCAAAGCAGTTTTACAGTTAGCATAATGCAGTGGTCGCATGAATTAACTTAAGAAACAGTTTGACGTGTCTCTCAAACTTGTGTCATTTGTCAAAACTGCTGGTTCAGGTAACTGCTCCAGTGCCTAATACAAACAAAGTGCAACGTGTCATAAAAGATGAACATAAACTTTTATCAACAAGTGAGAGAAGCAAAAGCCTAATGTTAGTTCCTAAAACAGGGGCATAGTTTAAAATGACAAATATATTGAGCAGACAAACGCTCCAGAGAATCGTTGATTAAGGCAAAGTTGAAAGTACGATATCAGAAATGGCAACAAGATTTCATAAACAAATTCAGCTGTAAGCAAGAAGAGCAAAGAGCAACACTAAGGCCCACCTAGCGTCATGTGTTCTGTGCATGGCCCATTGTAGATTTTCACATGTTAGCCAGAGCAATGTGGCACAAAAATATACATGTTTATATAGTAACATGTGCAAAGCAAATGCAGCCTATATCATGCACAGTTACCCACACAAGTGAGGTATCATTTTACTCAGGAGACTGAGGGGAATGCTGGGTGGTAGGACATCTGTGGTAGCGCAGTGATTCCAGACAGAAATGTGAGAATAATGTGATTCATTAACTAAATTTGAAGTTTTCAGGGGATTTCGGGTGGGAAAACATTGGTGGATCCACACAAGCCATACCTCTCAGGACTCCCCCTGGTATCTAGTTTTCAGATATGTCTAGGTTTGATAGGTTAGATGACCATCACCACCGAGACCAAAAATGCAGGTGCCCCCCTTTGCAAAACCTAGATAATTTTGGGCCCTTCCCTGATGCGGGTACATGGCCCACCCACACAAGAAAATGTTAATGTAAATGTACCGGTATTTATAGAGCGCACAGCTACTTCCCTGAGGTAGTGTCCCGGCGCTGTCCGTATACCGCTTAGGAACCCTTCCTGGTTTTCCCTGCGAGTGTCCACTACTGGGCACCCCCAGGGTGAAACCAGGCATCCCAGCACTTTCGGGGCCGTTGTGGAGATTAAGCAAGCTATTGCCCAGAGTCGCAGAGTGGGACCCATGGTTAGAATAGGCACCGAGGCGAGAATTATCAGGCCTGAGGAAATTGAGCCCAAGACCCGCTGAGGCAGGTATTGAACCCTGGTCCCAGGCCAGACCTCTGCATCAGGGTCTGCCGCTCTAACCATTGAGCCACACTTCTCCACTAGTGAGGTACCATTTTTATCAGGACACCTAAGGGAATGCTGAGTGATAGGAAATGTGTGTCAGCCCGGTGATCCCACAAGTTTCCCACACAGAAATGTGAGAGAAATGTGATTTTTCAGCTCCATTTGAGGTTTGCAGAGGGATTCTGGGTAGGGACAGTTTGGGGGATCGATGCAAACTACACCTTCCTGGACTGCCCCAGGTGCCTAGTTTTTGGGAACCTTTGGGTTTAGTGGGTTTCCCTAGATGGATACTGGGACTGGGCCCAAAACGCAGGTGCCACCTTGCAAAACCAGTTCATTTTGTGATAGATCATTTTGATGTCCCTTCCCTGCCACAGGTACTTGGCCCACCCACACAAGCGAGGTACAATTTTTATCGGAAAACCTGGAGAAAGGCTGGGTGGTAGGATATTTATGACAGTCTGTTAATCCCACAAATTTCCCAAACAAAAATTTGCGAACTTGAAACTTGAGGTTTGAATGGGATTCTGAATAGGAAAACATTGGGGGATCCACCCAAGCCACACCTCCCTGGACTTTTTCTGGGTGTTTAGTTTACAGAAATATCCAGGTTTAGTAGGTTTTCCTAGATGTCCACAGAGCCCGGGACCAGAAACGCAGATTACCCCCTTGCAAAACCAAGTCATTTTTTTAAGACTCCACAATATATTTTTGGACCTTACTTGTCTCGGGTACTTGGCCTTACCACACAAGTGTGGTATAATTTTTATCAGGAGACTTGGTGTGTGGAAGTATGTGGGTCCCCACAGATTCCAATACTTTCCATCACAAAAATGTGAACAGAATATATATATATTTTTTTTACAAAGTTTGAGGTTTGCAACAAATTCTCGGCAACAGAAACTGGTGAGAGCCACACAAGTCACCCCATTCTGGATTCCCTCTGGTGTCTAGGTTTAAAATATACAGGTTTGTGAGGTTTCGCTAGGTGCCAACTGAGCTGGTGCCCAAAATCCACATCTAGGCACATTGCAAAAAAATATCAATGCCTAGTAGGCTTTCTGCCACTCTGGGGGGCCAGATCAGGGGCTATTGCCCCAATATACCCCCAAGGCAGGGCAGAAAGACTGTGGCCAACTTTGTGGGAGGTGGGGGCTTTTGGCATGATCATTTCGGGCATCCCACAGCCCTACACTAAGAAACAATAGCAGTGCCTAGTGTGCTTTCTACCCCCCCAGGGGGCAGATGGGGGCTATTGCTCCCATATCCCCTGGGGGGGGGCAGAATGACCGTGCCCATTTTTATGGAGGGGGGGTAAAGGCATTGGCCTGCCCACTCTGGGCAACCCCTACACTAAGAAAAACAATTGTCTCTGAAGTCTAGTAGGTTTTCGACTCCCCGGTTGGGGCAGCTCTCAGAATATTGCCTCCCCTACCCTCTCGGGGAGGCAGAAAGACTTTGGTCCCCATTTATGTGGGGTGGAGGAATGGCAAGCACCATGTGGGCAGCCCTTCCTCCTCTTTTATAAATAAAAATCATAATTCTCTAGTGGACTTTCTGGCCCCGGGGAGGCAGTTCAGGAGAAATAACTCTCATCGGTCCCCCAAGGGGGGACTAAAGAATGACCCCTTTGTGTTTGTGGGTGTAGGTAATTTTGAGCAGCCCCCACACCTACATCTTCAAACAAAATAATGCCTGGTGGGCTTTCTGAACCCTTGGGGAGGCAGAAAGGCTGTTTGGAATTTAATTTAGGTGGGAGCATGGTCTTGCCCATTGTGGGCAGTTCCACCTCTCTTTCATAAAAATTATCCCTGGTGTCTAGTGGGCATTCTGCCCCCGGGAAGGCATATCTTTGACAATAATTCCCATCTGCTCCCAGAGGGGGGCTCAAAGACTGTTCAGTTTGTTTGGGGGGATGGGGGCATTGGCAGGCCCATTTTCATCTGCCCCAACCCCAAATTTACATTTGAAAAATCCCTGGTGTTTAGTGTGCTTTCTGCCCCGCTGTGTTTGCAGATCACAGGCTATTGCTCCCATCTGCCCCTCGGGGGCAGAAAGACTGAATATTCCTAAAACCTTTAGGGAGAGCAAAGGCCCTTGCCCGGTAGCTGTTGTGGTGATCCTCAAGCAGGGGTCCACTAGGGAGCAGTACCATTGGAAAGGGGAGAGTTTCCCCTTTGCAAAAATACCTCTCCCATCTGCTTACGTGCTTGGGAGGCTGAGATAGCCCCACGAGCATGTAGGCAGTGAAAGGGAAACGAGCCAGTCAGCTCATTTCACTTTCATTTTCCGTGAAATTATGTTAGCGCGCCATGTGCACTGATCGTCATTTCAGTGAAAACCCAGAACAGCCTCGGGAGCTGGGGAAGCTATTCCCCAGCTCCCGGGGCTATTTTGGAATAAAGGAAATCCCTCTGGTGCCTTTACCAGTGAGATTTCCAGTGCCATGTGCGCAGATGCGTGGGAGCCATCCGATGCACATGAGCATGGTTGCATCGGACAGCTCCCACGCATCTGATGCACTGAATTGGTTAAACAACTCAGCTATTCACCTACAAAACCTCTGTTAAAATGCAGTTACAGTTACAAAATACAACATAAAAAACACGAAATTCCCAAATTATAATTAAAAACACAATCAATAATTCACCCAACCATGTAAACCACAACGCACACACCAAATACAATGATCATATCCTCACAATATTTATATCACTAAATAATAATTCCAACAATTTAAATGTAATTAAAGAATCATATATGATGGACTATGGTCTATGCAAGAGAATCTTTTGTAAACTTTCAAACAACTTTGTCTATTATTGGATAGACCTGTTTGTGTCCGAGAGAAATGCATTTGGTTCAAATTTTCTGTTCAATTCTAGTACCTGAGGCTGAGAACTATAATTGCAGTCTCTGTAATAGCCAGATGGTCTCTTTTATGTCTTTGCACCCTCCTAATCAGGGATGTGTAATCTTATCTTCAAATGTTCAGAAGGGGCAGGACGAAGTGTTGTTTCCAAACTCCGATATCCCCATGCTGCGTCAGTTTGAAGTTGTTTTACCCATCCATTAATAAAAATTAGCAGGATGACTCTTAAATCAGTAAGGCTGCAGTGGTGGGTTTCATAACAGTGTTTGCTTCAAGAGGGTCATTAGGTTAGCGGGCGGATCGCCACCACCCGTATGCTGGTGGCGATCCACCCGCTAAAAAACACCACCCACTCTGACTTTCCCCCCGCCACATTACCATGGCGGGGGACCCCAGCGGACGGAAAGACCGTCTGCCGGTTTTCCGCAAGGTCGAAGAGTCGACCGGGCAGAAAAGCTGCTAACATGGTGGCGGGTCTGGGAGACACCGCCATCCATATTGGTATAATAGCGGGGACATGCCTGTCTGTGGCGGCAACACCGCCACGGAAAGGCAGGCGGTGTTTTGCCAGTGGGGGGCCCGTAGCGGGCCCCCAGGGATTCTGGGGGGTGGGTGGTGCACCTGCATTTCCATGAACAACATAACAAGTAGCGCGTGGAAGTGCACAACATGCCTTCTTGGCATTGCGGCAGGTGGTGCTGAGAGCACCGCCCACCGCAATGTCAAGAATGCAGAATGCGCCCGCCAGTGTGGCGGGTGCATCATAATGTCACTGACGGGACCCCCACACCAATGGCGGGCTGTCCCATTTCACGGTAGGATGGCGGGCGGACAAAGTCTGCCCGCCATCCTAATGACCCCCTGCACATAACCCTGTTCAGGGTTATGTGCAAGGATCCTCTTGCATGTATTAATATTGAAACAAGTGTTATTAGTAGTGCAACAATGTGGTCTTGGTCTTGGTAAATCCAGGTCTAATAGGCCCTGAATGCAAGTATGCCCAGATTTACTAAGATTCTGAGTAGCCTCTTTTTTGTGGTACAGTTTCAACACAAAATTTGCCCCTACACTATCCAACACTTACCCTACTGTTGCACTCACTGGAGTGGGAATAGTAATTTTAACGCTACACTATCCAACACTTACCCTGTTGTTGCCCTAAAAGCAATGTGCATTGTAATGGTATGCGTTGTAATGGAATGCGTTGTAAATGTAGTTTCTAAAAATGCGTTGTGATGACATGCGATGTAAAAATTATGCATTGTAATAGATGTTGCGATGTAAAAACTGTGTTGTACAGGCATGCTTTGTAAATGTTTGCTTTATAACATCATTCGCCCCCTGCTTGGTAATTCACTTTAAGGTGCAAACTCTCAAATACAGGATTTTAAGTTTGGCCGTGTTTGCCCATGCCTAATCAGACATATGCTTAGTGCCATGTGTTTCGTGGTGCTATTTCAAAATTGGGTAGATACATTTCAATGCATGCACCCTGGAACATGCTCCACAGTGTACCATTTTGAATTCTGCCTCACATTTCAACTGATGAAATTAAAAACTGTTTACTAGAGAAGGCAGCCCAATCCTTCACTAAATCATAATACCTGTAGAAAAGGTTCAAGAGTATTTGTAACACGCAGTAATGAAGTATTGTGTTATGAATATATTAACGTTAATTGCTCATTCATCAGTTATCGTCATTCATTCTTGTGCTAAGCCACACAGATACTCCCAAAATTCAGGCAATGCAAGAAAACACAATTAATGCTCCTGCAGAGAAACCAACATTGGTAAATGAACTCACTTTCTCCTGGCTTGCTCTGTGCAAGTGATATCAAGCCCTGTCTCCCCTGCTAGAGACATTTCAGAATAACCAAAATAGCATGTTTCCAGTCAACCCAGAAGCCATACTGGAAAATCACAAGCATATGATCAGTGAACTACTTTAATTAACTCGTTTTGTCATGAAATGTCAGTCAACGAATCATAAACAGGAGCAGGGTAAACCACAAAGGCCGATAGCAAATCACTTAAAGTTTAAATGTACTGACACTGGGTAAAATAGCAGGAGTAATTGATTCTATGTATAAAAGATGCGAAACCGTGCCCGAAGGTAAGGAAATAAGTGATTCACCTCTCCGCGCCTCAGCACATATTCTTAGTATTAATAATAACTATAAATATTATTACAAATCAGTACCATATTATAACAATTATTGTGTTCTGCCAGGTCTGTGCACTTTAGTTATGTAGCGGATCTGCCTATGCAAGTGCAAGAAGAACCACAGTAAACTGAACCAGGTAGCAACTATCGCCTGCTGTAACCATCGCATACTGCTGTCCACCCAGCATTTGTTTTACAGTGCAAGGAAGAGTAACATCACAGGAAATGATCACAAGAAAATTGCGTTGATTCTGTCAGAACAGATTGTTCAGATCTGTTATGAGCTTGATGGGACACAGGTCACATATAGAAACTCACACTTGCACGTGTTCTCCAGAGATGACTTTCACCAGTTGCAGGTGAGATGGTGCTGCCCATATTTTTGTTCACACACTGAGATTTTTCATGATTTACACTAGAATATTCGTTATTTTTTTTATAAAACACTTAGGCAATAGTTGACCTAACAATGGCTCCCCGCCATAGTGGACCTTGCAATTTTGCAATTGGATAGTCGTCTCATACCTACATGATCATTAGACTGCATCAATTATTTGTGGCATATATAACTACTTAAATAGCATTTTTTTTAGAGAAAAACACATAGGGGCCCATTATGATGTCGGGCGGATTGCCTCAGCCAGGCTGGCGGTGGCCACCACCGGCCTGGCGGAGGCAATCCGGCCGACACCAATGCCTGGATCCCCCGCGCCATATTAGGATGGCGGGGGGGACAGCGGCGGACGGAAAGACCGTCCGCCGCTTTACCGCCGTGGTCATGGAATAATATGGTGACGGTGTCCAATGGACACCGCCAGCCATATTACGATGGCTAAATTTAGGGGCCTTTCCGCGGCGTCAATGCCGCAATGGAAAGGCAGGCGGTGATTGCTGCGGGGGTGATGCCAGTGTTGGGGGTGCACATGGTGGGTACCTATGGTACCCTCCCACATTTGCATATGCAAAGCGGCAGGTACCGCGCGGTGCCTGCCGCTTTGCATATGCAAATGTGTGCTGAAATGTTTATCATTGTGATAAACATGTAGGATGTGCCCGCCACGGTGGCGGGCACATCCTAATTCCCCCTACGGGGCCTCCGCCCTTATGGCGGGCGGTCCCGTTCTCCGTTAGGGTGGCGGGTGGACTTTCGCCCGCCATCCTAATGTGCCCCATAGATTTCGAAAATGTTCATATGAGATGGTGGTCATGTCAGTCACATGATCTTCGTACCGCATTGTTTTTCCTTGGCACATTACACTATATAGATGGCCTTTCAATCCACATTGTAAATTGTATTTTTATTAATATAGCGCTTCCTACCCCTGGCAAGGTTTTGAATCCCTTCATACCAGACAGCACGGTGCTCTGGAACCCAAGGATAGGAGTCAGTCCAGTGTTGTTCATTACTCCATGAATCTAACACAAGTGAGTGACACAAATTTAAAGCCTTGCAAATATATTCAATCTGGGATTAATATTCCTTTGTGTGTAAAGCCAGGTTTCAATCAATTTCCTGAATGCCCAATGATCTTGTGTGCTCTGCACAGCAAGAGGGGTGGCATTCCAAAGGGCGGGGCCAATGCCTTAAAGGAGCGTCCACCCGCTCCCTGCCTGCGCACTCTTGGGGTGCTAGCCAGGTGTAGATTGGCAGAGCGCAGAGCCCGCCCTGGAGCGTATAAAGAACAGAGCCCTTGCAGGATTTGAGGGGCTTGTACATGTAGGATCTTATGCATGGTGCAAAGAATCTTGAACTGTACTCTCTGTTCACTTGACGCAATTTTGGCAAAAAAAAAACATACGCTGCATAATCTGCGACTTCTAGATTTGCACACAGGATGCCACACAGCCAGCAGAGGCGTGGCCAACATCACCTTAGCTGTTTGGTCGCTCACCCACCAAATGGTAAACAAGGCCATAACTCTCTCTCCAGGACATCAGCATAGGAACATTGAGGCTTAATGGGAACTCACAAGAGCTGTGAATATTTAAGACCGTTGAATAGTTTCGGGAACATTATGCGTACTGGCTGTTATGATTGAGGCAGTGCTGAATAATAAAAAAAAAAGATATACATTACAAGCCACATTTGCTTTGACGCTGTGTATCTTTCGTCAGTCTGGCACAAACTGCACTTTAATGGCTGTCTCTCAACCGTGGAGCAAAATGTACGGCGGATATACTGCTTGCTTTTGAAAAAATTTGATTGATTGCAACTCAGATTTGTATCAAGATATTTTAAGTGTTTTCAGAATATTAAATAGAAAAGCAAGTAAGAATATAAGCACATCAAATATTACTTCGCGGGATAAATGTACATTTGCGATAAAGAAAATATAAATAATTCCTTTTCACTAGACTGGTGTCAAGAAGAATGAAATTTGAATATATGTCTGCTAAAAATAATGTGCATTATAGCAGACTTTTCAGATGTGCACGATGAAGTATGCGTGCCCAAGACTCATGCATTTATAAGTATCAGATTTCAAAATATCCAGCATCCATTGTGCCAATAGGTGTTGAAATATTTTATAAAATTATCAAAATATATATTACACCTCATGTTTTGTGAGTAGTACACGATCTAAATATACGAATGATGCTGTTGTAGTGCTGTGTCAAGGAGAGGGTTTGGCAACGCAATAATCCACCTGCAAAAATGGTGTAGATATGGTTAGTTAGGATGGTTAACATCGGATTCACAGCACTTGTGCACTCATTTTCAAGACTGATAATTAGTAAGTATTTAGTATTATAATATAAAGAACTGTAAGAAGTTAATATTTGACCTTAACGTAAAGCGTTTTTTATGTTTTTGCTTTGTGCGGCTTTAAGGTTCGATGAAAACAATGTACCATAATTTTGGAAACTAAAATATTCTAATTTTGGGATGATGAATTCATGCTTCCATTGACTGATTCACACACGAACGTATCAATCTCTCAGTATGTATACTTGGATGGTTGTTGGTGTGTGCATTTGAGCTTGCATGCGTAAGGTCAATGTTTGAACATGTGCCTGGTTGTGTATGGTAGAAACTTAAACATAAGCAATTTACAGGCCATTTCTCATCACTCAGATATTCAATTTAGTCTGGCCTTTATTCAGGCAGCACATTGGTCCTTCACCCTTGTCTTAATAGAGCCATTAGCTTCCTGCTATTAACGTGTCTAGTGTAGCATAGTGATGCTGTACTCTAAGGATTCTTGTGGGCCTTGGCAGACTTTAAACAGGAACAACGTGCTATTAAGGGAGGTGTTAGGGTGTGGTTCAAGAAGGCATGCTGTAATGTGCAGTATATGAGTGAATGTTGGAGAAAAAAGACATGCTTAAATGCAGCTAATGTGTGTGGCTTACTATATCTGCATGCTCCAGGGCTGAGGAAGACGCTTTACCTGGCGGCAAGTAGGGAATACATGCCTGTGAAAAGCAAGACTGCTCTCCTTGAGAGTTTTCAACAGTATGGTAAACATTCTTGTTTGTGCCCTGATCAATGAAAAGCAGCCTGTGACTAGCACACATGGAGTCAAAGCCCTTCTCCAGGCCATACAATGCCCTACAGAGGAGCATATTTCAAAATGCCCACCATTACCGCCAGTGAGGTTGCTGACAGTGATGTTGTGCTGTGCCCAAACACAGCAAAATTATTCAGATGGCATGAGAAAATAACCATGGTGCCAATGAAATACAAAAGCCGAAAGCAAAGAGAACTTACTCATTATCAGGGGCAATTTAGAAAACACCCTGTGGCACATGCTTCTGATGCTTGCAGGATTTGCCAACCCTGCCTTGCACAGTGGAGTCAGTTGATCAACACATGCTCACATAATGGCGGCAGAAGGGAGTGCGAAATACAATACAGCTGTGTTCCTCTAGTCACCTCTACCATTCGACATATCTAAGAGACAAAATATTGGCACCAGGTGGACTGCAAGGATTGAAACTTTTGATGACATCATAGTTGCACTAGAAGAAGAAGAGGATAAGAAAATCATCAACTATTTTAAAAACCTTGCAGGGGCTGGAGTGAAGAAAGCATTAAAAAAGTTCCCCATACTGACGCAACATTTACCTAAAAGTGATAGATGCGCAGGAAGTCAAATTCAATCCAATGCCAAACGTTGATTATGACAGGTATATCCTCAACAAACATGACAACAGGCTGGTTAAACAATTGATGAGTTTGTTCAAAGGACTGACTCACTTATCAAGCACTGCAAGCACTGCAAGTTCTGTGACTTTTTAATTGAAAAAGCCATTCGCCTAAGAGTCATCGATGGCTGTCTTTTGGACTTGTTTAGAAGGTGCATTTTGAGAGAGACAATCACTCTGGAGAAAATACTAATGGCTGCAAGAGTCAAGATGTGAGCAGAACAACAAGACATTGACATGGAAGCAGGGACGGCACAAAATAAAATGAATCAGCACTGACCATGGAAAGCAAGCACAAGTCAACATAGATAAAACAAAACTATGCTTCCAATGTGCATTTTCATTTCCACATGAAGGCAAAAGGCTAGCCCTTGGACAAACTTGTAAAGGTTGTGGGAAAGAGAACCACTTCATAACTCTGTGGAGCTAAAGAAAAATCAAGTGTGTCATGAAGGAACACATTAGAAGCACTCTCACCACACCCACAAAACTGAAAAGCAACATCAGTTACGACAAGTCAAGACAACGCAGAATCAATCATCATCAAGTTTGTTGTACAAAGGCTCTTCAACGTCGTTATCGAGAGCCAGTGAAGAAGATGGATGTATACTGATGATGTCTACCAAAAACCCACGTGGACATGTGTGGTTAACTGCCTGTGAAGAAGATCTGAGTTAAAAAATAACTCACCTAACAAAGACCTCAATTCATTTGAACACTGTACACAAATCACATTGGAGGTGAATGGTCACCCCATAACCTTCATTTATAGACAGTGGCTTATCAATTAATATCATGTCAGTGAAAATGTTCAACTGCCTCTCGCCTGTGCCATGCCTTACTCCTTCCACCATGAAGACTTACACCTGTGCAGCTTCCAAACTATTTCAAAGCCAAGTTTCATTCACAGCGACCATGCACCACAAAATGACATCAGTGCTAGCTGCCATTCATAGAAACGTCGTTCAGTACCTACCTGTTCAGTTTTGCCCCTGCGGTTGATATAGGGTTATATCCCTCAAGTATAACCTCTGTGCTCAGCCTAAAATTATGAGCCAATTCTCGTCATTTCATGGTTTGGAAAAGCTCAGGAAAATGAAAGTGCAACTGCACATCAATGAAGACATTTGTCCTGTTGCGGACCAACACCATAGACTCGCGTTTCAGTTGCAACAATCGGCAGAGAAAGAGTTGACAACACTTCTGAAACAGGACATAATTGAACAGTCCACGGGCCTGGGTTTCGCCCATAGTAGTTATACCAAAAAAGGACAGTTTTGGAGAGGTGAACATTTGTGTTGATATGCAGCAGCTAAACTGAGCCATTGAGCGAGAGAGACACCTTGGTCCACATATAGCGGATGTTGGAACTGGGGTTCTCTAGTTGGTAGAGGTAGGTACCTTTGACCAAATAGGAACCCTTCATTCAAGTCAGGGTAAGGGGGAAACACACTGTAGATAACCCCTGCTCACGTCCTTGGTAGCTTTGCAGGAGCAGACAGGCTCATCCCCAAGGCAATGTGTAAAGTATTTCACCAACACCCACAGTAACAGCGTGAAACACCACAAATGGACACCACACAGGTTATTATAAATAATAGATATCTCTTTATCTAATTTATGCAAGACCAAAACGACATAAATACAACATACATAATTATCTTTTTCTTCAGGAACTGTCTATGATAAAGTTTATGGTTAAAAAAAGGAAAATAAGCTTGCAGGTATTGTTGGGATGGAAACACTCTTCAGACGTGTGGAAAGTCACGTGCAAAACAAGCCGTGGGCTTTGAATAGTGTGGTCCTTAATCACAGCGCTTATCTCTAGGGCGCGTTTTTAGGTAAACTACTGAGCCCCAGTCAGTTGAAATGTTGACTTTTCGTCAGCAATTGCCAGACATGTGCCCCAATATGCTTTGAAAATGCCCAGATCGTCTCGGCTACACATCCCCCAGTACTGCTGCTCCTCTAAGGGCAAGTACGAGCCCTTATGATCCCCCGGCTTGCTCCACAAAGGCGGGAGGCCGAGAGCATTCTCTAGCAGATCAGCAACCGTACCCCAGACAGTAACAACAACAAGCTCCCTGGACTGATCTGAGCGGTTACCTGTGAGGGCACGGCCTATCTCCTTCCTTCGCCGGCAGCAGCAGATCGCTGGGACTGAGTCGGGACGCCTCGCGCTTCCTGGGATTCAGTGCAACGCCTCTGGGTGATGAGCCCCTCGTTGCCGGACAACACCCCCGCTGGCACCAATCCCAGCTTGGCTTCCCTCTGACGTCACCAGACTTGGGCCAGCGGCGGCGAAATTGGCACAGTGCTCCCGAGGTTCCCAGGCAGGCGTAGTGATTTATAGGTATACAGCACTTCTCTCCCGTCACGGGCCAGCAGCACACACAGCACTTTCAGGCTCATGGGCAGGCGGCCGTGAAATTGGCACACAGCTCTCTTGGTAGAACATGAAGAAAAGCCCTTCTCAGCAACATGGGCCCCATGTAGTACACCAGCTGGATACAAGCTGGATACAAGCGCACGCACACAGCGCTTCTGTGAATCTTGTAAACTTTTATAACCCTGTGTTTCAATAACAGGAGGCCAGCTCTCCTCAGGACGGAGTGTTGATGGACGGAGTCCTGAACAATGCAAGCACTCAACCCCAGTCAAATTGATCTGGGTTTATTCCATCATCATTCTTTAGCTCACTCCACCACCCCAGTTCAGACATGGCCATATGCAAATCAGTCTGACCCTGTGCCTCATTGGAACAGTCCAGCCCGAACTGCCAAGCATAACTTCTGGACACAGCTAAGTCCTTAGCAAGCATGGGGGGACACAGCACACACCAAAGTACCTGGTCCTCTCCTTAGTTAAATCAACAAACTGCAGGCCAGCCCGAGAGCACACAGCAAGGGCAGTACTTCTCCTCAGTCTTCTTCAGCTGTTCTTCTTTGGCAGAGGTTGCTCTTGATCACGAAGTAGACTCATTTTAAAGGGTTTTCAACTCTTACTTCTATACCCCAAAAGACTTTGTTCTTCCTATGTTAGGGGTCCTGGACCCAGTTCAAACCAGTTCTGGGTGCACTCTGCCAGTGCACAACTTCTTCCTTTGTGAAGGTGCCAGGGTCTTCAGATGCACCACAGGAGGTGGAGGCAGCATTATGAAAGGCAGGCACAGCCCTATTCAGGCCCAAGGTGCTACTCCTTCCACCACTCCAAATGCAGATAGGTCGATTCAGACTAGTGCTGACTCACCCTGACTCCTGGAGATACCCCAGTCACTCTCAAACCAGACATTCAATCCACAACCAGGCAGAGGCACACAGAAAGTTTGAACAAGAAAATGGCCACTTTCTAAAAGTGCTATTTTCAAACACAGAATTTACAGACCATCTTTACTAAAAGAGGTGTTATTAAAGTCTAAGCTCAGGTATACCAGACTCCAATGGCCCATCTCACTCCTATGGGAAGATATGCAGGTAAACATGTTACACAGCATTCCCTATTCTGTCCTATGGGCAAGATGGCTTCTCAAAAGTGAAAAACAAAATTGGCAGTAGTTCACTATCAGGACATGGTACATACATCAGTACATGTTCTACCTTTCACATACACTGCACCCTGCCCAGGGGGATACCTTGTGCCTGCTATAGGGGTTTCCTATGTGTATAGAAAGGGAGAGGTATGGCCTGGCAAGTGAGTGCACTTGTCCGGTCAAGGCTCACAGGGACTGTGGTGACAGGCCTGAGACATCTCTTTGGGGCTACTCATGTGGGTGGCACAATCAGTGCTACAGGCCCACTAGTAGCATTTGACTTACCAGCGCTTGCACACTTAGTGCAGTTTACTAGAGACCTACTGGTAAGACAAATAGACCAATCATGGAGAACCAATCACCATAACAATTTCATACAGGGAGCACTTGCACTTTGACACAAAGTGGCAGTGGCAAAGTGCCCAAAGCATCCAAACCAGCAAAAACAAAATCCAGCATAGCATCAAAAATATAGGAAGTAGAGGCAAAAAAGTCAGGGACAACCACGCTACGGATGCCAGGTCTTACAGTGGACATGAACATGCAACTGAACGGAGCTAAAGTCTATTACCGTCTTGACCTAAACAAAGGGTACCCTCAACTCAAGTTGGAAGAGATCTGCCAATACAATTTTACTTTTTCCACTCATGGTGGATTGTTCAGAAATTAGAGACTGAGTTTTGGAGTATCTTTAGCTTGTGAAATATTTCAGGATGTTATCTGCAGAGTCATCCAACTTGTTACACCTACTTTCAATTACCGGGACGCCATACTGGATTTTGGTAGAACCCAGAAAAAACATGACAAAGCCCTCAATCAAGTGTGTGAGTTTCTCACTGATGCAGGTGTTACTTTAAATGTGACAAAATGTGAATTTCATAAAGCATGATGTTACCATGACGGGATGCTTTCTAGCCATTGCCAAGTATTGCTCAAGGTACGTTCTCAATTTTTGGAAATCCAAATGCCAAGATGCCCCTCGCATTGAAAGGTCGGTTTGGAGATGCAAGAATACAGATCACTGACAAAATATTCGAAGGTCAAAAAATCGACCTACAAAAATATCGGAGCAAAAATATCGAAGTCAAGAATATCGACATCCTATCTACAACATGGTAAGTTTGGAAATATTGGAAAAAAATATCAATGTCAAAAATATCGTTATTAAAAATATTTTTTTTGTTTAAAAAAGATGTAAACTAAACTAAATAATACTTATAAATAAAATAAACATAGTGACACATATTTAATTAATAAGTAATATATATGATTTATTAAAACATTAAACATATACCTATATGTAATAGATATACCTGCTTATTAATCTGTTTTAATGATAATTGCAATAAATTATAAATTATTAAAAATATTATAAATTACGAATACATCTATACACATAAAACAATAACATAAATAAAAAATTAAATAATTGTGTACAGCAAATGTAAAAAAAAGATTTACTTTTAATATTTTTAAAAATAATGATATACTACATTAGCTCAAATAATATAAAAATATTAAATAGCAGAGGAAATAAAACTACTATTCCAACTCTAGAAAAAACAAAAATAAGGAAAATGTTGGATAGCGTAGGCCTTAAAATGACTATTCCCACTCCAGGCAGTGCAACAGTTGGGAAAGTGTTGGATAGCGTAGGGGTATAAATTACTATTCCAACTCTAGAGAGTGCAACAGTAGGGATAGTGTTGGATAGCGTAGGGGTAAAAATTACTATTCCCAATCCAGAGAGTGGAACAGGAGGGAAAGTATTGGATAGCGTAGGGGTAAAAATGTCTATTTCAACTCCAGAGAGTGCAACATCAGGGAAAGTGTTGGATAGCATAGGGGTACAAATTTCTATTCCAACTCCAGAGAGTGCAACAGTAGGAAAATTGTTGGATAGCGTAGAACTGAAAATAACATACTTTGAAATAAAGTAATTTTTTAACATAATCAATGATTTAATTATTAAAAAACCTCAAAATTAACTTCAGATACAAATAAATAATTATTAAAACATAATTACCAATGAATAATTAAATAACAATACATTGATAATAAATACCAATACATAATAATTAATATATACTTATTACCAAATTATAAATATTGAATAATAAAATAATAATTATTAACAAGTAATTACCAATTAAAGAATATTGAACAATTAAAAGAAAATTAGTCCCCAAAATAATAATGATTACACATGAATTACCAATTTAAAATTATTTATTAATATATACATTAAAATATCATATTTAATAATATGTAATTACCAATTATTATTTATGTCCAATAAATTAATGATCAATACCCAACAATAAATGTAATAAGTAGTTTTCAATTACTTCCAACACTATTACCCTATAAACACATAACCCGCTACAGAACTAAAACAAAAACGAATTTGAAATATATTTCATAATTCCTAAAAATTATTAATTAATTTACTATAATTAAATCACTTTCCACCCTATTCACCTATAAACCCATAACCCGCTACGGGACTAAAACACAAAATGGACTTAAAAAACATTATTAACATATACAAATGTTATACATATATTTTAAAACCAGTGGAACACTTAACAAAAAACATATAACACATACATATTGAATACATATTAAAATACATAACAATACAATAAATATTGATATTAGTAACATTGATATTAGTAACATCGATATATTTAATATCGATATTACTAACTTCGATATTACTTGCATCGATATAAAAAAAATCAATATTACTTACCTTAGGGTCGATATTCTGTCCATCGATGTTCTTAACATCGATATTCTGTCCCTTCGATATTATCAACTCAATATTCTGTCCCTTCGATATTATCAACTCAATATTCTGTCCATCGATGTTCTTAACATCGATATTCTGTCCCTTCGATATTATCAACTCAATATTAGTGTGGGTCGATATTTAATTTTCAATATTTTGACTGCTCACCCAAGAATACAACTATGAGATTATACACAAATATGAGAAGCATGAGAGCCCAGCCGATTTCTTTTCAAGAGCACCAAAACATTGTCCCAGTTCGAAGTCTAAGACGGCTGCAGTATATTTCATCTACATTGTTAGGTCCTACACACCTGCAGCCCTGTTTGTGGACCGAGTTATTGCTGCCACCAACACCAACGAAGACATGGCTATTGTCAAAAACTCGTTGAGACACAATCTCGAGAGACGGTGCACAGGGGCTCGGGTTGATGATATTACGTTCCAAAAGATCAAAAAGGTAGAGGATATGTTAGCAGTTACCCAAGAATGCATCATACTGAGAGGCACAAGATTTGTCATACCTGAGAGCTTAAGGCAATGGGTCATTGAGTTTACCCATGAAGGACACCGTTGCAATTAGCTGCTGAAAGAATGTTGAGGGACAGAGTTTCCCTCAACTAGGCAAGTGGGTAGAAATGCATGCTTTATCTGCAACTGCCTATCCCCTAGAAGTATGCAGCACCCGTGGTCATGTCTGACCTTCCTGATCCTGCCTGGGAGTTGCAGTTGACTTTCTCAGACCATTAGTAGGCCAAAATCTTATAGTAGTCAATCAAAAAAGGGGAGGGACTAGGAATAATTGGAGATCCAGCACCCATGCTCCCATCTTCAAATATATCTATATAAGTGGAGGGTAGCTTTTTCTACAGAGAGAGAGAGAGAGAGAGAGAGAGAGAGAGAGAATAGGGTGTAGTTGAAAAATCTGGTGATGAGGGGGATCGTCCTTATTGGAAGATTGAGCCCTCACACAACCAAGAGGAACACGATAATGAACGCTAGCACAAGAAGTAATGGGAGCAGGGTGAGTAGGATCAGAAGTGCCAAGAAGTTGTTAAACAGAAGGAGCTAGACCTCTTGGACAAGGACAAGAAGGACCAGAGATAGAAGGAACAGAAAGCCCTGTTCGGTAACTATGGGGTATGAGGTACTGTGCATCCTCTTTTTATAAAATTACATATTTGTCAGTATTTGATCTGTAGTTAGGCTGCTTTCCCATTGTCACGTACCTACACACCAAATTTGTGAAAAATGTGGCCCCCATTGCTTTCTGCATGTTTTGTGTTTCTGCACAAACTTTGTATGAGAGAAACATAAAGCCAAATTGCACTCATTCGTTTGAGAATTTCATCCTTGCTGAAATGGGCCATTTTGATTTTTTTCACCTCCCAAATTGATTATGCCAATGTGTGTAGCTAAGGGGCCACTGTATCCAAGGTCAGACTGGCCTATATGGCATTCATATAGTGCCTGCAGGTCTGCGCTTACAGAGCAGTTAGTGGGCCCTAATTTATGGCAGTTTTGGGCTTGGAGAAGCATGAAATTGTCTCTACCCTCATTATCCCATATTCGGCAGTTTGTGTATATTGAGCTCCTAAATATTCATGACATATAATGTAACCTGCAAGTGAAAAGTGCATTTAAAGCCACATATGGAGTGCACATACCATGTAATCACAACCTTTATAAATGTATGTGTTTGCTAATGCTTTAATTTCAGTAATAACGGGTTATAGTTTATATGCATTTATAAGAAGATATTTTGCTTTTTGTTATATAATGGAATGTGTATTTCTTAGAAATTCATTTACTTTCCTAAAGTGACTGTTCATCTATTAGCATTTATCTAGTATAATGTGGATTGAAGTTTTGAATTAGGGTTCCACAACGTGTGACTGTTTTTTTGGGGTGCACAGACATAATATCGACTCCAAAATATCGTTTGGACAGAATATCGAGTTTTAAATATCGTTTGGAGAAAATATCGACAGGACAGAATATCGACAGCCAAAATATCGTTTTTAAGGTAAGTGAAGTAATATTGACTGTAAATAATATCGAAAGTGAAAATATCCAAGTATATAATCTAGATAGTAAAAAATATCGTTTTTTAAATAATATGTAATTATTTATAGTGTTTTTATGTTATAATATGTGTGAAAAGTGTCATTTTATGTTATAATTATTTTTAATTAATGATTTTTTTAAAATTATTGTGTAATTTTATTCTGTAGCGGGTTGTGGGTTTATAGGGGAATAGGGTGGGAAGTAATTTAATTATAATTAATTAAATATGTACATTTATTATTTGGTAGTAATAATTAATTAATTGGTAATTTAATAATATATGTTAATTATTTCAAATTTAAATGGTAATTAATTTAATTTAATTTATTAATTTGCTAATTATGTAAATTAAAATAATGTATTTCCTGTAGCGGGTTGTGGGTTTATAGGGGAATAGGGTGGGAAGTAATTTAATTATAATTAATTAAATATGTAAATGTATTAATTGGTAGTAATAATTAATTAATTGGTAATTTATTAATATATGTTAATTATTTCAAATTTAATTGGTAATTAATTTAATTTAATTTATTAATTGCTAATTATGTAAATTAAAATAATGTATTTCCTGTAGCGGGTTGTGGGTTTATAGGGGAATAGGGTGGGAAGTAATTTAATTATAATTAATTAAATATGTAAATGTATTAATTGGTAGTAATAATTAATTAATTGGTAATTTGATAATATATGTTAATTATTTTAAATTTAATTGGTAATTAATTTAATTTAATTTATTAATTGCTAAATATGTAAATTAAAATAATGTATTTCCTGTAGCGGGTTGTGGGTTTATAGGGGAATAGGGTGGGAAGTAATTTAATTATTATTTATTAAATATGTAAATGTATTAATTGGTAGTAATATTTAATTATTTGGTAATTAAATAATATTTGTTAATTATTTAAAATTTAATTGGTAATTAATTTAATTTAATTTATTAATTGCTAATTATGTAAATTAAAATAATGTATTTCCTGTAGCGGGTTGTGGGTTTATAGGGGAATAGGGTGGGAATTAATTTAATTATTATTTATTAAATATGTAAATGTATTAATTGGTAGTAATATTTAATTAATTGGTAATTAAATAATATTTGTTAATTATTTAAAATGTAATTGGTAATTAATTTAATTTAATTGATTCATTGCTAATTATGTTAAATTAAAGGGGTATTTTTAGGGTTCAGGGTCAGTTTTTAGTTTTTGGGTAAAGGGGTATTTTTAGGGTTCAGGGTCAGTTTTTAGTTTTGGGGTAAAGGAGTATTTTAAGGGTTCAGGGTCAGTTTTTAGTTTTTGGGTAAATGGGTATTTTTAGGGTTCAGGGTCAGTTTTTAGTTTTTGGGTAAAGGGGTATTTTTAGGGTTCAGGGTCAGTTTTTAGTTTTTGGGTAAAGGGGTATTTTTAGGGTTCAGGGTCAGTTTTTAGTTTTTGGGTAAAGGAGTATTTTAAGGGTTCAGGGTCAGTTTTTAGTTTTTGGGTAAAAGGGTATTTTTAGGGTTCAGGGTCAGTTTTTAGTTTTTGGGTAAAGGGGTATTTTTCGGGTTCAGGGTCAGTTTTTAGTTTTTGGGTAAAGGGGTATTTTTAGGGTTCAGGGTCAGTTTTTAGTTTTTGGGTAAAGGGGTATTTTTAGGGTTCAGGGTCAGTTTTGGGTTTTTGGGTAAAGGGGTATTTTTAGGGTTCAGAGTCAGTTTTTAGTTTTTGGGTAAAGGGGTATTTTTAGGGTTCAGGGTCAGTTTTTAGTTTTTGGGTAAAGGGGTATTTTTAGGGTTCAGGGTCAGTTTTTAGTTTTTGGGTTAAGGGGTATTTTTAGGGTTCAGGGTCAGTTTTGGGTTTTTGGGTAAAAGGGTATTTTTAGGGTTCAGGGTCAGTTTTTAGTTTTTGGGTAAAGGGGTATTTTTAGGGTTCAGGGTCAGTTTTTAGTTTTTGGGTAAAGGAGTATTTTTAGGGTTCAGGGTCAGTTTTTAGTTTTTGGGTAAAGGGGTATTTTTAGGGTTCAGGGTCAGTTTTTAGTTTTTGGGTAAAGGGGTATTTTTAGGGTTCAGGGTCAGTTTTTAGTTTTTGGGTAAAGGGGTATTTTTAGGGTTCAGGGTCAGTTTTGGGTTTTTGGGTAAAGGGGTATTTTTAGGGTTCAGGGTCAGTTTTTAGTTTTTGGGTAAAGGGGTATTTTTAGGGTTCAGGGTCAGTTTTTAGTTTTTGGGTAAAGGGGTATTTTTAGGGTTCAGGGTCAGTTTTGGGTTTTTGGGTAAAAGGGTATTTTTAGGGTTCAGGGTCAGTTTTTGGTTTTTGGGTGAAGGGGTATTTTTAGGGTTCAGGGTCAGTTTTTAGTTTTTGGGTAAAGGGGTATTTTTAGGGTTCAGGGTCAGTTTTTAGTTTTTGGGTAAAGGGGTATTTTTAGGGTTCAGGGTCAGTTTTGGGTTTTTGGGTAAAGGTTTTTTTTAGGGTTCAGGGTCAGTTTGGGGTTTTTGGGGTACAGGGGTACAGTGTAAAAATAAAGTAAAATTAAATTTACATTAATTTAATTTAATGAAATGAAATGAAATTAAATTATATTTAAATAATTTTAAATAATTTAAAATCAAAAAATTATTATATACTTACCAATACTTACGTTGTAATGGTAGTGCGTTGTAAAAGTTGCGTTGTAACGTCATATATCCATGTTGCACTCTTTGCAGTGGGAATAGTAATTTTTACTCTTTTGTATTTGTACGTGAATAATATTGGCTATTATTTAATTACATTTTGTTACTATATATATATATGTTTTAAGAAATATGATTAAAAAAAAATTATTGTTTTACTTTCATTAATTATTTAATTATTAAAAGTTATTTTAAGTATTGTTAATTATATTTTAGTAATTATTTTTTTATATTAATGTAATTAAACATTGTTTTTATTAAAGTCGATATTTTTTACAACTATATTTTTGTAAACGATATTTTGTACTCGATATTTTTGTACTTACCTGTTTGTACATACAAACTCGATATTTTGGTTGTAGATATTTTTTCCTCGATATTTTGGGTAGTCGATATTTTGGCAGTCGATATTATTTCACTGATCCTTTTTTTGGATAGGATGTTTTTCTTCTCTCTCCAGGTGCCTGGTACAATGACCTAATTAAAAGAAAGAAGGTTCTTTTTGTGAAACAGATAAGGAAGTGAGAAGGGAATCAAGGGCGAAAGAAATTACGGCTAGAGGGGAGGCGTACTGTGTGTGATGAAGGCATAAATTCAAAGTTGTCTTGAAATATGTGGTCAAAGAAGAGTTACGGACATCTTTTTGAAATATACAGCAAAGATGAAGGAACTATGAGTGTGTTTTACTAAAGAGAGTATAGATTGAATGTGGAATGTTGGGTCCATGACAATAATTTAGGAGGGTCTTTGAGGGTATAACTAGGCAGCAGTGTTCTGTGACATTGTACGCACACTATGTTGAGACTTCTTTAGGATAAGAGAGGTTTTGACCTCTGTTCCTTACATTCTATACTTTATTCTCGTTGTATGACTTCATGCTATGGAACACTTTATTATGGAACTTTGTACTGAAGTGTCATGCTGACACCTTTCTCTTTTTATGGATCTAATTCAAAATTAATTTAGCATTTTTAGTGTACTTTAATTGGGGAATTAGAAATCTTTATGTATCATAGACAGGAGGATCAGACTTCTCAATCTCATTCTGCTGTATTTGTTTTATTTTGCACCATCACTACTGTGGTTCTCATTAGTTACTTACTATTGAGAATGTATTTTTGTTCACATATTCGGATCTTGTTTGATAATTTTGTATTATATTGGTTTTGAATTCATATTAAATCAATGTTTAACCTGACTTCCCAATTTGGAGCATTACTGTATAGCCAAATTGGTTGCACTGTTTTTATGAATTTAAATTGAAAGCTAACTTCTTTATTCCTCAAGCTACTTAAAAAGATTCACTTCAGGGGGACAAAAGGGTAAAATCCCCCTCCTTCTTGAAAAAGGGAGTTAGTTGGTTTTGGTAAAGATTGTTAATGCACAGGTTATGTCGGTGCCAGCCCTGAAGTACGTGATTCGATTTGGCACATCGACGCTGTTTCAGTGTCTGGTGGTGGTTAAAAGCAGTGGAAGGAGTGAGCATTAATACGGTTATGCGTGTATGGCTTACACTTAGCTTGTGGTGTTGTAATTGTTTGGTGATATCTGGTGGAGGTTTTGTGTATGTTATGTGAATGTGGTGTTTAACACAGTAAAGTTGCCCACAGTTTCGAAGTAGCCCAAGTTAGTATTAAAAGGTGTAGAAGACACTGTATTGTATTGTATTTATTTATTTATTTAGTATTATATATAGCCCAGACATGACCCTAAAAAAGGGTATCAGAGTGCTTTACATTTACATATCTTTAAACTTAGAACAACACTTACAACATGTAAATTTAGTAAAACAATAATCAGTGTACAGCGAGTTGCTAGAAACAGTTATGCGACAGGTCATGGGTAACTATACATTGATTTGTAAGAAAAACATTTGTACTTTAATCATCAAATATACGAGTCCAACATGATGGTTAGAGGTTAATGTGTGTTAGCATATGTGTGAGCAAAAAGGTCCTCTGATAATATCCAGTCTGTTGAAATTATGGAAGGAATTTGCTCATAAAAAAGGATTTGGCTTCATTTTTCAAAGTAGAAATGGACGATATTTTTCTAATGTTCCGGGGGAGTGCGTTCCATATTCTTGGTGCTCCACCAGAGAAGGCTCGGTCATAAGTTTTTTTCTTTTGGAAGAGAGCCGGTTTCAGTAATAGATCTCCTTGACTCCGGGACACTCAGCATCCTCCTGGTAGTGTGATTTTCTGGGCTAGGTACATTGGTGTTTTGTAGTTTATCGCTTTGTGAATAATACATGCCGTTTTTTGTTGTATTCTTGCTTCGTAAGGCAGCCAGTTGAGGGCTTTTAAATGAGGGTGATGTGGTTGAATTTTCTGGAGCTTGTTATCAGATTGGAGGCCTCATTGAGACAAGCTTTTAGTGGTGCAGTTGAGATCTTGGCAAGCCCGACTAGAGTTGTGCATCCATACTTGATCCTTGATATGCCTAATGACTAGACTGCTTTTTTAAGTTCGGAGGTATTCATGAACGGTTTCAGTTTTTTAAGGTACCTTAAATGGAAACGGGCGTTTTTTGCCATTGTGTTAATGTGTGTTAGCGTGTTCAAGTTTTTGTCTAGCATAATTCCAAGGGATTTGGTTCAGTCTAGAAGCTTTGGTGTATAGTTTAGCAATGTGATTAGCTTGGTCCACTCCAAAATATTCGTAGAGCTTTTCTGGAGGAGACCAGAAGGAATTCTGTTTTATGCGGGTTAAGCTTGAGGTTATTACTAGTTAGCCAATGGACGGTCCTCTTAGGTGCCTGGCTCATGATACTAGTCTCTTCTTCTACTGATGTGATCTTGATATAAAGCTGTGTATCGTCAGCATACATGTGGAGATGTTTGCCTGTTGTAAGGTTTCTGTTAGTGGTTCTATGTAGATTGAATAGAGCAGGGGATAGTGTTGAGCCCTGTGGTAGTCCAATAAGATTTCTAGATGAAGCAGATAATGATTGGTTCACTATGAATTTTTGCAATCTGTTTTCTACGAATGAACCAAACCACTTTAGGACTGTTCCCTCTAGGCCCATCCTTTTTTCCAGGTGGTTCAGAATGTTGGCATGGCTTACAGTGTTGAATGCCGATGAAAGGAGAGGTCAAGCAGGATTAGGAGACAGGTTTCATTGCGATCAAGGGCAAGTAGAGCGTCGTCCATGATGTGCAGAATTGAGGTTTCTGTGCTATGGTTTGTTCGAAATGCTGATTGGTAGTCATTCAGCAGTTTGGATTCAGAGATATGTTGGCTCAGTTGTTGATGCAGACATGTTTTCAAGACTTTGGCTAGCATAGGAATGTTTGTTACTGGTCTAAAGTTGTTGAGGTCTGAAGGATTATCTGTTGGTTTTTTTTTAAGATTGGAGTGACTTGCCCTGTTTTTCGGCAGTCCGGTTATGAGCCTTGCGATAGCGAAGTGTTGATAATCTTTGTCCATGAGGGGATGAGCAGATGGTTTATTGTAGACCAACAATAAGTAGAGGATCATTAAATGATTGTTTGGTTTTATTGTTGAGATAATCTTTTCAAAATCTATGTCAACATAGGGCATGAATTCTATGATATTGCTGCTTAGTTGGGGGTGCTCTTTTTGATCAAGGTTTTTTTTTTCTTACGCATTACGAGATGCCTCAGGTACGAAGCCGGAGAGGGACGAGGTCAGGAGTCTTATTAAAAAAACACAGGAGCTGTGTCCCAGGCTTAGCAATTTCAGTGCCCTTTATCCACAACTAACGGCGACATACGATCTCTTTCAAGTCATTAATCACTGCGTGTCCTGGCTTCACCCAGCCCCAAAGTTGAGATTTTTTTTTTTTAAATTGAAATAGTTTATTTGATTCAGTTCTCTTAAGAGAACAACAAATTTTAGCAATAAAAACAATTTTGGTTTTAAGATTATGTGTCTAATAAAATTTTTAAAATGATTAAAAAAAGTTATACACGTTAATACACACAAATTCATTGGGTGGAGCATTGCAAAGGGTAATCAAATTCTGAACAGAATTTATATTACATTTAGTTTTGATCAGTGTTATGTTCCTGTCTATTGTTCCTGGCAGCAACAATAGACGGATTTGGACAGGCAAAGAGGACGTGTTCCAGATCTTTCACCCCACCTTTACATAAGTCACAGAGGTTAGACCCTCCTCCTTTTTGCAACCATTTAATTGTGTATGATTTCAGGGTTAGTATCCCAAGTCGTAGTAGAATAATACTTTGCCTAACGCCATGATTTAAATAAAAAAAAATATATTGTTGCGTTTTTAAAAAAAATGATTGTATCCACGTACTGTTTGTATGTTGATAGTTGAGAATGGAACAAGACACTCATCTGACCAAAAAAGTATTTACACCACAGACAACTCTGCCCTGTGACCGACATAAGAACCTTGAATGATTATCGCTTCACACCGTGCCTCTGAATACCTAACATCAACCGTGCTTGTCTTTCTTGTTTGAAAGAGTCTGACCGAGTCCTGGTCCTGAGGAGAACTCCCAAATGAAAATAGGGCTCAGAAAAGTGTCGACCATATACAGCTAGCCACCACCATCATCATTTCACTAAATAAAACAGTGTACAAACAAGGCATTCAGACTTGTAATCCTAAATGCCCGACTAGCTGTTCATAGCAGGTCAGAGTATCGCAAAGTATAAACAAGTCTGTACCGCTATTGTTTCCTTTTCAAATTAAAGACTGGTCATTCATGTTGTCAATGTTTTGTTATATATTCTTTAAATATATATTGTATCGCATTTGTGCAAATATTGTGTTGTAAAGTCATATGTTTGTCCTTTTCTTATGACATGAGTCTAATGTTGTTCATATATGTTCTTTAAACAAATACATAAACAAAAGGTGAAATAAAAACACCAAATCCGCTTTATGTGTCAAAAGAGGTTTGTTTAAATAGGTATATCTAAGCAGCACGTCCAAACAATGTATTGTGCCTAGTCTACTTTTTGATCAAGTGGCACTCAGCTGCCTTTCTGAGCTCCACCTCCATGGATTTCGCTTTGGCTGGAAAGAAGAACGATAATTCTTTGCTGCTAATGTTCGATTTTGTAGCTGTTGGTGCAGATTTGGCTGTTCTGTTGGATTGATCTTTTAGCAGTTTC
This sequence comes from Lissotriton helveticus, assembly GCF_964261635.1. Taxonomy (NCBI): domain Eukaryota; kingdom Metazoa; phylum Chordata; class Amphibia; order Caudata; family Salamandridae; genus Lissotriton; species Lissotriton helveticus. The sequence goes on along the minus strand of NC_136059.1, from coordinate 1,841,475,609 downwards.
AAAGAGTTTCCCCGGTCTGTTTTTTTGCATTATCCAATTCTTTTCTAAAGAAGTCATTTTTTTTAACTAAGTATGCTTTCATTTTAGGCCTTTCTGGCTTGTCTTGGTTGAATTAAATGGGGTGAAAAAGGGTGTCTTCACCATTTCCGCTCTGTCTGTCTGAGTAAACGTCTTTCTTCATTGAGGCATCCATTAAACCAGGGGGTTTTATCTTTGTCAGGGTTCCTTTTGAGTTTTAAAGGGGCGTTGTCCTCTATTATGCTTGTCATCATAATATTGTAGTGTTCCGTTAGGTCACTGACATCAACCATGTTACTAGAAGGTTGCAGTTCTTTTTCACAGCGTGCTGTGAGATTCTCCATGTTGGGCCCTCTGTTGTCACAAATCAATTTTTGGGGTTTTATTGATTGCAAGGAGGTTTTCAAATTTATGTGGTGTATTTGAACGGTAATGATGTCATGATCCGACCAGTCACAAGGGAGGATCTTGATCTTATCAGCAGCTTTTTGCTTTGAGATGATCCAGTCTAAGGTAGAGCCTTCAGAATGGGTGTGAAGATGGCATTCTTGAACCAGCAATTGCACTTCCAGGAAGGCTTTGGGCAGATTGATCTAATTGTCAGTATGATTCTCAAAGTGAAGATTGAAGTCTCCTAGGAAAATATCATTTAAATGGAGAGAAGAGTTAGCTGTTATGATTTCTATCCGCTTATCTATGAACATCGAGTTTTTGCCTGGGTGGGTGGTAAAAAGCGTGAAGTTTACAACTTGGATTGTCTAAGGATCTTTAGGACAAACCGAGGTATTTACAAACTTCTAGGGGGTCTGATTGGACAATGTCAGATTTATGTATACAGGCGATGCCTCCCCCCTTTTCGTTTAGCCTGTCTAATCTCACAATGCTGTAGTTTGGAGGGACTAATAGATCAAGGCATGTGGATGATAAATCAGATCGCCATGATTATGTTAGGATAGTCACATCATTTTGTGGTTTAGAATGAGGTTGGCTTTGGCATGTTTCTTTGCTGACCGGCAGTTAAGTAGTAGACAGATAATGGTGTTCTTTAGTTTGATCGTTAACGAGTCTTGCTTATCGGGGATTAGGATAAAAAAATTTAGGTTGTTGAGGTTTGGCATTCTATGGCTAGTCTTAGCAATTCTGCTTACGTTAAGTGGGACTGACTGAACAACACGATTGTCTAACTTGGTGGGAGGAATGGTTCATATGATAGCAAAAGGGTTTAGAACTTCTTGTCTTTCAGATATCTGAGTTGATTGCGAGGACGGTATAGTCTGTATGACAATGACATTGAGATAGACTTTAGTTTATTATGGGTTTCGTGAGCGGATTTCTGTAGGAAGTCAAATTTGAATAGAAATGTTTCTGATAAGAGTAGTAGGTTCTTCATGTCTCTGATAGCGACTTGCATGGCCTTGTTCGATTGAGAGCTGAGATTATCAACTCCATACCGGGATGAGGAGAGCTGAGATTTTCAAACTCCATATCAGTTTCCGGGAGATGGGAAGTTGTATGGGTGACCCTGTTGGAATACTAGAAGAGGTTGTCTCAGGGGGGATTGGGGCTACTGATAGGCTTTTCTGTGCCTATTTCCTTATATCTTATTGCTATTTTGCTGTTCTTAGTGCCGGTCCTATGAGTACATCACAGTTTTCCTGGTCAGTGTCTGTTAACTCCATCCTAACGACTTTTACAGAAAACTGTTAGGATCACTGTTAGGGCTTGATTCAGACCTATGGGCTTTGTGGTTAGTGGGAGTAATGTTGTTTTTGATAGATGTGGGCTGTTACTCTTAGCTTCGGAGCTACTGCCTTCCTGTATTGACTGATGGGGCTCTTTAGAGATGGTGTTTTCTATCTTGGCAGAATGATTCCTGTGTGGGGAGATGGCTTGTGAGTTGTTATTTTGCGGGTTTCTAGAGTGAAGGCTGTTCAAAACGTGTTCTTTTAAGGTTGAAAAATATTCATCGAATAGTTCCAGATCTTTTTTGGAGGCTTTTGTGAGAATCATACTGTTTTAGTAGCATGTAATATTCAGTGTAGCTCTTAGTTTTTGAGAGGGTGTCATTAGCATTTCAGTGCCATAAGGAATGTTTCTCATTTCCTGTACCTTAAGCCTGTTATTTAGAGTGTTGCACAATTTAGCCGTTTTGTTAGTGAAAAATATTAGGTTGTTAATGATGGTGCCTTTTTTATGTTGAAGGAGGGGTCTGACATTAAGGTGTCTGGGGTTTTTCAAAGTAGGTTGTGTTTGAGGGAATTGGTGCCATTTTTAGAGAGATTCGGGGTATTGTATTGTTTGCTGGAGTTTTGGAAGATTTGTCATGAGATATCATTGGCAGCCCAATTAAGATAGGGACCTTTCATTTGTGTGATTGTGGAGTATGATTAGTACAGTGGACCCTTTGAACAGGGGAATGCTGAATTGATCAAGATTATTCTTTGTGGGTAGAGGTTTCGCTTGAATGTGTGCTTCATGAGATTTCCTTGTGTGACAGGATTCTCTTGATCTCTTTAGTAAAACATACAATTGTTGTATCGTATATGGGTGTCTATGTGAGGGTGAAAATGTGCGTTTGTCAAAAATTGTTGAGGATGAACGGTTGAAGTGGAATCGGCATCACACTGTACCGCACTGTGATTGGTCAGTTGGTGTGAAGCTTTGTTGTCAATTGTGTCCATTCCCACGAGAGAGGTAGCTGCCCAAGAATACAGCAGGTCAATTGTGTGGTGATAAATATAGAGCTCCACACTTGTGTTTGGCTTAAACAATGACACAAGATCATAGGAAAGGAAGGTGCATCAGCTTGTTCTCACTATGGTACATTTAATATATGAATCATTGCAAATTCAAGACACATTTTGTATGAAATGAAGCCACTGCCCATACCTGCACAATTTCTAAGCTTTTAATGAGTGGGAACGTGCTCTAAATGCTAGAAAGAAAGAGAGGTTTCAAGGAATGGCTAGAAGGACAGTGTGTACACATGCAGATCTGAGATGGGGTGCAGAACAGAACAGGTGGAGGACGGATCTTAAAGAATTAGCGAAATTATATCCAGCATTAACAGGTAAGAGTTTGGAAAGGACAACAAAAAGAAAGTGAGAGGAGATGCATTGAAAGAAGTAGATTAAGGAGCTGAAACTGATGGAAGTCACTCCAGTAATGATCTTTTAAATTTGTTGCTGTGTGAGAGTCCACCCCTGCACAATGGAACACAAGGTAGGGAAGGTGGAAGTTAAATGATTAATGAAAATTCCGAGGTTGCTACTGCACCAATGAATAAAATCACTAACACAGTGGGAGATACGTTTACGAACTGGTATCAGATTATGACACACGCTAATTCAGGAAATTGTGTTCTTAGTCACCCTATAGCCCAGAATATTTCTACAGCCCCAAATGTACTGGATCTCCTTCCAGTTCAGTCATAATTGGACCCCTAGACTTGATATATAAACCTAGTGCTACAGCGAGTGTTATATGTGGTGTTTCAGTTCCAAGTGAGACAAGACCTCCAGAAAAGGCTTCAACTAGATCTAGTGTGAAGTTTGCTCCCTTGTTCCCTTAGCTCCCATAAATGAAGATTCTCCTTGTACTGCGAGTGCAGATCCATCTATGAGTCAGGTAGGAATTGGGCCTTTAAGGTAATTTGTGGTATTGCCCGAACTGGGTTCCCTTGTATGGTAAAACACCTTCGAATGTACCTAAAAGCACATCCCAGGTTAAGTTACTATCCAAGCCACCTGAGACAACATGAGTTCTGACACATGAGAATATAGATAAGTGGTTAGGGGAATGCAACATTCCTTTAAATTAATGTAATATTCCCTCAAATGAGACTCAGAGTACAGAAATAAGTAAGGGACGGATCAGGCAGCTTTAAAGATGAATTTGGTAGATGTATGCAAATGAAAACTTGCCTTGGATAAAATAATAGGTGGAAGTTTGGAGATAAATCATATTGACACTTATCAATCAAATGAGCTTTTGTTTATGAGCAAGGAGGTTACTCTAAAGGCGAGACAGGCTCATGGGAAATTGTCCGAAATGACAAAGAAACACAAGGTAGATTTAGAGTGAACTAAAGCTTTACAGAAAAGTCATTGACATAATTTTTCCAATCAGAAAATGCAAATTAGCCAACTAATCCAGTGCATTCGAATTTGAGGAACATTTGAGAAGTGGGAAGTTGTATGGTCAAAGAAGGAAAGCCCAAGAAGACTATTATGAGAGCAGCCTTCTCCGGGAGATGTTAAGATTTTACCTTTACAAGAAGTGACTAGTGGAGGTTATGTTCAAGTACCATGGAGTCGAAGTGATCTTGCATTATTCACAACTGATTTTCCCAAGTGGAGAGAGAAACTTGAAGATTGGTATAAACAATTTGAGCAGTTTGTGAAGGTTTAGAAAGTTTTGTGGACAGATTCGAATACTTTGTTTGATATTGAGGTTCTGGGTGATTTGTTGTCGGAATGCAAAATAGCGTACTAATGGCCTGAGAGAGAGCCAGAGAGAGATTTAGAGCCAGATGTAGGTAATTCTATTTTACCGACTCATAAATACCGAATTTTACCGATTCGGTATTTATGAATCAGTAAAATAGAAGTACCGAGATTTAGGTAAATCCAGATGTTGATTTACCGAATCTGTAAAAGTCGGTATTTACCGATTCGGTAAATACCGACCGGTAATGCCCATTCATTCCTATGGGCTTTGAAGCCCATAGGAATGAATAGGCATTACCGATTCGGTATTTACCGAATCGGTAAATACTGATTTTCACAAGGGTGCAGGGGGTGTCACTTTGACACCCTCTAGCACCCCCAAAACAGGTTCGGGTGCCATGTGGCAGGCATACCTGCCCTAAGGGCAGGTCTGCCTGTCATATGGCACAGGTGTGCATGCACACATGTGCATGCACACCGGAATCGGTATTTTACCATCAAATAGAATTTGATGGTAAAATACCGATTTTGTAATGCTTGTGGGACTCAGAAGAGTCCCACCTACATATCAATTTTACCGAATCGGTAAAAATACCGATTCGATATTTTACAGAATCGGTAAATTTACCGATCGGTAAATTTACCGATTCTGTAAAATACAGGGCCCTACATCTCAAATTGCATTTACCGGTCGGTAACGGCCGAATTCGGCCGTTACCGACAGGTAAATGCCTACCTACATCTGGCCCCTAGCGACTAATGGTCCATCAGATATTTTGATGAGGAAGTATAATCAAGTGATGACATGGTTGAAATCTAAAGTATCATCCAAGGATGTTGATTGGGTTAAAATTGATAGTACGACTTGAGGATCAAAGGAAGCAATTCATGCTTACTATGAGAGATTATTGCAGGTGTTTACACAGTATAATGGGATGGATATATTGGAACCCAAGGATATGGGTCATTTTGTGAATAGGTTTGTGACAGGATTGAGACCTGAGGTAAGTATGATGATACAGCAGCATTTGATATGCTGGCAGAATAGTTCCGTAGATGACATTTTGTGGTATGCAAAATACTGCAATGACAAGATTGGAATGAATCAGAAAAAGTTGAAAGAGAAACTGATGGTGGCAAAAGCAGCACAGAGAAGAAATTAAGGTTTACCTTTAGTTGTGAATTCACTTCCTATGCAGGGAGCGAATCAGCAGGGAGCCACAGCCACCAAGGGTGGAGGTGGATTTTTGTCTCAAGGTAGAGGTAGAGGTATTCCTATTCATTTTAGTACTGGAATTGATGTGGCTACGTTGAAAAAGTCTAATCTATGCCACATCTGTAATAGGTTGGGTCACTGGAAGCTATAATGCTGTTTAAGTTCAGTAAATCAATGGCTTCTTCCTCAACAATGTAGCAGTCTTATGCAGATGTAGAATGTGACTAGACCAAGAGTTCAAAATGTCAATGTACCTCAAGTTCCAGTGATGCAGATTCCACAAACCCAGATCCCACAGCAAAATACAGCTGGTCCCAGATTTGTTAAGAATAGTGTTCCAAACGTACACCAGAACTCATTTCAGGAAACTGATATGTATCAGCATTATCCCAAGTTCGAGACTGCTAACAATTTTGGTGCTTACCAGTGAAGATGGCTGTGCCTGAGGAGGGAGGAGGATTAGATACTTGTCACAGTCCTAGAGGTAGACCAGATTGTCCCATACGTAAAAGGTGCCGTATGGCCACAATACATACTTCTCGTTGATAGTGGTGCTCCCATTCTACTGTAAGATCAGTGGATGTTCCAAACCTACCCCTCTTGGGAAGATTAGTTGTGGGTGTTGCAAATCAACAGATGAGAAATTCCATTAGGGAATTCTGAGGAAAATCACCAGCTCATGGTCTGTGATTCAAGTCCAGTAAAACTGTTAGGATGTGCTTTGCTGTGCAAACCAGATGGCATTATTTACTGTACAGCGAGAGGTGTGGCGTTTCAGACACACCATGAGGATGTGGCTTTTAAAATGGTCATTAAATACACACAAAGAAGGTGGAGGGATTGAATTCCTACCCCGTCCTCCCTAGTCAAAAATCAATTCATACAACAGAGAGGTAGTAATGTGTACTACAGGTTAGAGGTAGTGGCATGTGCTCTGTGAAAAAAGACTGCCCTCACTCACAAATTGTGAAATGCTTCATCATTGGGCTTGCTAACTGACTCCCCTGTGCAAACCAATGCCTGGGGTGGGACAAAGGGGAGTGGAAGAGAATACAAACATCAAATAGCGGGATCACAAAAGAATGTGCAGTTTGTGAAGGTTAAAAGTAGCTCTGGGATGTCCATGGTATTATTGTATTCCTAGACCATCCGGCCAGGGTTAAAAACATGAAGGATGGTGGTGAAAAGAAAAAATTAGGATCAATTCACCCCTCCTTACTGCAAAAGTGTCGACACGTTTCTGCCAATTAGACTGCACCCTCATTGTTGGGTCACTCCGGCATTCATCAGGATCATCAGGATCATCAGGATCACAATCAAAACACCCTCCAGTCCTATTTACTGGGTAATTCCCTTATAGGAAAGGGTTGTATAATTCACACTCTCGAGCAATCTGTGGAAAGAGGAGTCACTTCATCAACACCTTTCTGTTGGTGCATGTGTTTTACCATACATACCACAAGACCAACACTCAGGTACCATTATGGTCCTTTAATCAAACTTCCGCTTTCTATGGTTAGTCCATGTATCCATTAAAAATCAAACCACCTGTATTTGACCTCCTCATACATTCAACATATGCCCCTTTAATACTTAGTGTGGTAAAATAATCATAAGGTCCCCCTCACTCATCGAGTTTCATCAGAAAGTGGACTTGAAATGGCGAGGGAATAGGAGCGAATCCCAGTAGTCACACACTACATCAAAAATACATAAAGTTAGTGGTACACGGTTACTCATTTATATTTAATGAGTCATGTATCTCCTAATCTGAGGGTCGTTGCTGATTTTAGTGAAGCCATACCACCTAATACTACAGAGATTGTATTGATCTGGGCAACACCCATCCTTGTCGGTGGTCATTGTTTTATAGAAAAATCTCCTTTCTCTGTGATAACGAACCCATGTGAGTCTGGCACACCCCTGTGTGTTATTGTGAATTGCCATCATGGTAAGCGTAAAACCATGTCTGAGTTCTGCTGATCTTCAATTATCAATGTTTTCCCCCAGTTCCTAAAAGGTACAGCGATCGATGATCAAGTGGCACCCTTTCTGTAATGGGATCGTTAGGGACGTACTCAAAAGGCTTCCTGCACTTGTTAAACTCCACGCGCTAAACCCTCAAGAATTTCTGAGTGTATGAAAATTGTTAGTACCCTCCACCCCTGTCTACTTACTTTGTCAAGGTGAGTCCGCTTCCCGACATTGCCATCCTCAAGCCGTGAAGGTAGCGGTCTCTCTCCATGGTGACTCATTTTATGAAGATTGTTCCGATCATATAGGGCGGTGTCTCATCACATGATCAGGACCTGCTGGCTGCCTCCAAGCCCTAGGGGTGTTCACACTGTGCCATTGGAGAGTGCTGCAAGTTTCTCAATGGTGTTTCTCTTTCCCTGCTATTATGTCTGCTCCAATAAGTGATCATAGGTGGGATGGCACATGTATGCCATACTCCATTCTCCGCTTGTCCTCACTAATCCAGTGTATGATTTATGCAGGGGCCTCCTTCTGTCTGTATTTGGTACCTAAGCATTTGGGGCCAGATGTATGACCATTGGCAATTGAGACTCGCAAATTACGCCAAATTGCGAGTTGCAATTTGCAAGTCGCAATTGTCAATGTACAACAGTGTCTGAGACACTGTTTGCGATTTCCAATGGGGTTGCAAATTTCATGTCTCATGCATAATAACGAGGCTTTCCCAATTTGAGACCACCTTGGAAATGGCTGCCACTCCCTGGGATGGTGGACTGTTGGGGTCAGCAGACCTCCATGTCTGGTACTGCTTTTAAATAAAGCAGTAAGGCAGTTATTTTTTTTTAAATGCAGCCCGTTTTCATTAAAGAAAAACGGGATACATTTACAATAAAAAAAGGAAACGTTTTTGTTTCATTTCTGAAGGGCAGGTAGTGGTCCTTGGGACCACTGCCTGCTCTGAAAAAATGTTTGCACATCCATTCACAAAGGGGAAGGGGTCCCCTGGGGACCCCATCCCGTTTGCAAATGGTTTACCACCCTCTTGAACAGGGTGGTAAACTACAAGAGTTTTGCAACCGCAATTGCGGTCGTAAAACATTTTTACGTAGCGTTCAGACTCGCTAATAGGAAGGGACGCCCTTGGAATGCCGCTTCCTAATAGCGAGTCACTAACCCTATTTTGCGGGTTGGTATTTAATAAGTGACTCACAAAATAAGGTTAGTGCATGGCCCACAGGTTTTTTGAAGGTGCTAACGGGTTTAAAACCCATTTTCGCATGCAAAAATCTATCATACGTCTGGCCCATGATGTAATGCAACATAATGCCAAACTAGGTGCATTAATCCGCTAATTGTTCAGGCCCAAATTGTCAATCATACACCAGCTGTTGCCATGTATCTATTTATGACATGTGAAGATCTGCCTTTAGACATTAGAGAGTCAGTGAAGGCCGAAGTGTGGGATTTCTTGGGAAAGGATATTGGACTTGTTAAAAGTGTTGAATTTGTCCACATACAGCTAAACTCAAATGCAGAATTCCCCAGAGCTCCACAGTATAATATGTCTCCTTAAATGAATGCTGGCATAACACCAGTGATTGAGTCCATTATTCAGCAGGGAGTATTGAAAGAATAATGGGAAGTCTGAGTAACTCACTCATTATGGGCCTGCAGAAGCCTAGCGATAAGTATTGCATAGAGCAGGACCTCCATAAAATAAGTAACATTGTGATCCCTTGTTGTCCTGTAGTACTGAATCCTGCTATATTATTGTTCCAGATTCCATTCAAGGCTGAGTGGTTTTCTGCCATTGTTTGTGCCAGGTATTTTTCGTCATACACTTACATGAGGACAGTCAGTTCCTCTTTGTGTTTTGGCTAGGTAATTTTGTCTTGGCATGGTGCCAAGTTCCCCAAGGTTATACAGAGAGTCTTTCCATCTTCAATAAGATCCTTAAAAAAGAATCTGGAGTCTCTGGTCTTGCCTTGTAATTCTGTCCTGGTCCAGTATATTGACTTCGTGTTGCTTCCATCAAATACTCTTGAAGCGTACCAGGTTGATATCATTGCATTGATGAAGCACTTGGCTGAGAATTGGCCTAAAGTGTCCCCTGGAAAGTTACAGTACTGTCTGAAAGAGGTACAGTACCTTGTTCATCATCGAAAAAGGAGGCTGGGAAGTGTCATATTAGAAAATCTTGGCAATATTGCAAATTAAGCCACCAACAACTCAGATATAGGTTAGAATGTTTTTGGGAATGGTGGGCTATCGTCACCAGTGGATACAAATCTTAAAAAAATGCCTTCTTGATTGCATTCCTAGAGTTGAGAAAAAATCTTTTTTATGCCCTGGTGCTAGGAATGCCTGATTGTAACAGAGTGTCTTTTACTGTTTTGCAGTGAAAGGGAGGGCTGCATTTTTTTGGTAATAACACAGACACATGGCAATCCCCATAGGCCTATTAATCAGCCACCTTAGGTCAAGTAGCAGCGGCTCTTTATGGTTGTCTTAAAACAGTAGCGGACACATGTGTCAGCATAGAGATGGGTGAAGGCATTGTTATAGGTCATCTTTTAAAGGTATAAGTGCAATTTTCTGTGGAAATAGTGCTAGTGTGTATCCGTCCTCAGCATTTGATGAATAGTCACTTGATCCGGTATGAGCAATCATACTTGCAGGTGAAAACTTCAATTTGAAGAGGTTTTCTGTTTTAACTCCTGCGACATTGTTACCCATTCCTGATGCTAATGTTAATGAAAATGAAATGGAGCATGACTGTCTCAATGTCACTGAACAAAGCCGAGACCTGATATTTAGGATGAGCCACTACCTGAATCTGATTTTGCATTGTTTGTGGATCACTCGTTTTTGCGGGATCATAAAGGAAATTTATGAGCTGCTTATGCAGTTTACAGTTTCAGGATTAGTAGAAGCTTCGTGGCTTCCAGTGGGTGAGTTGATTGCTCTTAGAAGGACATGCTGTGTCTCAGATTAACAGAGAATTACAGTCTACACAGATGATCAATATGGCTTTGGTGTTGTTCACAAATTCGTACAGCTATGATCCCAGGGGGCTTTCATGACCTCTTCTGGATCGCCCATCTGAAATAGAGAGCAAGTGAGAAAACTCCTTGAGGCAAATGCCAGCACAGATTACTGTTGTTAAATGCTCTATATACTGTAAGGGTGAGGATTATGTAACTGTTGGCAATAGATATGTGGATGAAGTGGCAAAGTACTGTGCCTTGAATGCTTGTACATTTAAAGATGAATAGGTGAATCAAAGAACAGATTAAACCAACTACAACCTTTTATTGACAACTGCAGACACTTGGGAAGAAGTAAAAAGTTTGTAGGAGGAAGTTTCATAGGATCAACAGCAAGGTTTGGTCAAAGCAGGTTGTGTTAAGAGAGATGAGGATGACATTTGGGGTTCAGCAAATGGAAGATCAGTTTGAGTTTGAGTTTGAGTTTAAAAGTTTTTATATAGCGCTCTTTCACCAGCGGTTTCATGGCGCTGTAACTAGCAAATCTCCACAGGGAAAAATGGGAGGAGAACAAGTGACCGGGGACTAAATAAAGGTTTTACTGAAAAAATAAGTTTTAAGTTTCTTTCGAAACTGGGAATATGGAGTTAGGGATCTGAGCTCTAAGGGTAATGAATTCCAGAGAGCTGGGGCAAGGGTCGCAAATTTTGAACCCCCCCACTTTTTCCGGCGAAACCGGGGGACTATCAACAAAAATTGAGAAGAGGATCGGAGCTCCCTAGCTGGAAAGTAAGGGATAATCTCCGGGGAAATGAAAGCAGGGGCCGTGCCCAGTCGAGCCTGGTAGGTGATAGTCGCAAGCTTGAATTGGACACGTTCCCGGACCGGGAGCCAATGTAAGGTTTTCAGGAGGGGGTGACATGTGAGGATTTGGGAAGGTTAAAGACCAACCGAGCCGCCTGGTTTTGAATCATCTGCAACCGCCTAAGACTATATGCAGGTATACCTGCATATAGGGCGTTGCCGTAATCCAGGCGGGAGATGACCATCGCAAGGACGATCAGCTTCAAAGCCTCGAAGGTGAAAAATCGAGAGACCTTGCGGATGGTACTGAGGGAAAGAAAGGAAGAAGAAACCACAAAACTAACCTGGGAGTGAAGGGTGAGGTGAGAGTTAAGTTTAATGCCTAGGGTCTTGACAGTGGTAGAGGGGACCGGAGGGGGACCAAAGGAAGGGGGCCAGAAAAGTGAAGACCAGGGACTGGAGCAACCACCCGTCAACACCAACTCGGTCTTATCGGGGTTGAGTTTCAGGTGGTTGAAATCCATCCAGTCCCGGATAAAAATCATAGTAGACTGGAAATTAGAGATAGAGGCGGGAGAAGAAGATAGGTTGAAAACAAGTTGGAGGTCATCCGCATAGTTATATACGGAGACCTCCATGTGTTCTAAAGAAAAAATGAGAGGAGAAATGTAAAGGTTGAACAAAAGAGGGGAGAGGGAGGAACCTTGGGGGACCCCGCACTGAACTTTCCGGAAGTCCGCAGAGAAGTCACCCAGGCGAACTGCCTGGGTGCGGTCCCTCAGGAAGGAGGATAACCATACCAGGGCCGTGCCCCCGATCCCCGCCGCCGCGACACGGGAGAGTAAGATGGTATGGTCCACCGTGTCAAAGGCGGCAGAGAGATCGAGGAGGACCAATGCCTGGGATTGATTGGTATCCCTCCCCTCCCTGAGGTTGTCGAGGACCGAAAGGACTACGGACTCCGTAGAGTGTGCGGGGCGAAAACCAGCCTGACGGGAAGCCAATACCCCATTCTCTTCCACAAAGGTGCTCAGAGACCTGGTGACATGGCGCTCGAGCACCTTGGCCAAAAATGGTAGGAGAGAAATGGGGCGATAGTTGGCTGGGATTGAAGGGTCCACACCAGGCTTCTTTAAGATAGGTAAAATAATAGCAGACTTCAGAGGGCTGGGGACAACCCCCTGAGAAAGGGAGCTGTTGAGAAAGTGAAGGGGAGGATCGGGGCAAGAGGTGTAAATGTGACGAAGTATGTGAGCGGGACAGGTATCAAGGGGAGAGCCAGATTTTACTAGGGGAATTAATGATGTAAGGGATTCCTTGGTCAGAAGGGGGAAGGTATTTAGTTGTCCTTGCGGAGGAGGGCACTGAGGATCAACAAAGAGCGGGGAGGGTGAAGGGAGATTGGCTTTGATAGCAGCGATTTTATCAATGAAAAAACTATTCAAAGAGTGACAGAGGGCCTGGGAGGGGGAAGGCTTAAGGGAGGTACAGTCTGAAAAGGCTAGGTTCTGGACAATCGAAAAGATTTCCTTTGATTGGTTCTCGGCTGTGAGGATCTTGGAGGAGAAATAGGCAGTTTTAGCAGCCAAGATAGCATTCTTATATTGGGCTAATAGAGTAGTAAAGTCAGCTCTTAAGATGGAACAATAGTTTCTCCTCCAGGCCCTCTCAGCACGGCGTACCGATAGTTTGATATCAGTGATGCCTAATAGTCTTTTACCACCAATGGCACAACACTATCATGGTCCCACTCATGTAGGGAGGGATGTGACGGTGACGTTGTTTAATCAAACCTGGTTTAATCACAGATTTAGGCTGATGGCTGAAGCACTGTTTTACAGGTGTGTTGTGTGCCAACAGAACAATGTAGCGAAAATAATTGCAGTAACATTGAGTCACATTGGAAGGTCTGGTGATCCTTTCCATAGAATGCAGCTAGACTTCATAGAGGTGCCTGTGTGTTGTGGGTTGTGGTATGTGTTGGCTGTGATGTTTTTTTTTTCATGAAGGGTTGAGGCATATCCTACATGCAGGAATGACAGTTTGACAGTTGCAAAATGATTGCAGAGGGTGTTAATACATAGGTTTGACTGCCCAACTTCTCAGTGATCTGGCCGAGGGACACACTTCAAAAATGACATTTTGAGAAAGCTGCACACTGCTTTATAATTTGCATAAAAAACAGAGACTACCATGTAGTTACAGGCCTTAGGCTTCGGGTCTGGTGAAGTAGGTAGTTGGAACTTTGAAATCAAGGGTTGCCAAAGTGTGTGCTCCATTGAAGTGGCCTGATGCTTTGCCGCTTGTGATTATAAGTCTTGACAGCATACCTGATCAAAGGACAGGAATGTTCCCCCATGATATTATGATGGAGAGGGCAATGAGACTGCCTGCAGTGCCTGTAAATATGCTTGTCAGTATCACTGATGATTTGGTGCTTGACTGCTGTAAAGTAGTGGCTGATGTGGTGTGTTCTGTGTCTCATAAGGTTTAAGCTGCTGCTTTCCTATAGGATCAGTAGCGATGCTACAACCTGACACTTGGTGAATGGATCCTGGTCAAGAAACATGTGAGGACAAGTTGTTTGGAGCCTCATTGGTAGAGGCCGTACCAGGTGATTTTGTTCACAGCGACTGCAATGAAGTGTGGAGGTATCGCCAACTGGGTACATAATGCCCATACTCGCCGAGTTATGTGCCCTCTCAATGAAGTAACATCACCTGTCCCAGAAGAACCAGTGGTGTTCGAATGACCATGGGAACAGGATAGTCAAGCTATTTGGGACTCACAAGAGTTCAAGACAGCATTCATTCAGCCTAAAGAGGGTCTTGAAGGGTTGGTTACTGGGGTTGAAAATGAAATTGGTCCTCTGACTGTGACAGAACCACACAAAGGTCTTAGTGCTGTTCAGTGGCAGCTGGCGAATGATGGCCTAGAAGACAAGAAAGGGGAAGACTGATCCTGCAAGGAGAAAGTGAGATTGGTGCAATTCTGGAAGACACAGAGAACTCTGATCTGAGTAATGCTGCGGAAGAATATGCACTCAGAATGTCAAAGGGTGCCTTGTTGGAGGTACTCTTTTCCTGAGTGAAAATATTTCTTTGCAAATGACTGAAATCTTGAATTGTCCGATTCTTGGAGTAGTAGCTGAAATTCATCTGTTTCTGAGAGAACTTAATCTACAGTTTGAGCTCACGTTTGAACTTCCTTTGCTAATAAGTCTGAGTGCCTTAAGCTATTTAATGTTTAATATGTTCGAGCTTCATTTCCTGGACGCTAATGAGTATCCTGTGTTAGTCAACTAATTGAAACATCTTCTATTGGAACTGATTGTTACTGAACTCAAGTCTTTTATCATGAGAGACATTGAATAGGGTGCAAGAAAGAAATAAAGACTTTGTACATGATCTGTTGCTTATTGACTGAACTTGGTTTTGCTGTTTGCACTGGTGGAAATCAATAAAAAAGATTATGTAGCTGCTAAGTTTGATCTGAAGGAAGAAAAGACCATGCATTATAACAGGCATATTATTAGTTTTAGTAGTAGAACTCAAATGATACTTATAGGGTTGTCTCCAGCTTCATATAGGCCAGGGAAAATGATTTCAACAGTTGCACCAATACACATTTGATGAAGCAAAGCTTCGCATATTTTGCGGCTTGCCGAAGTCAAGAACCTCGTTTATGTATAACAAGGTAATCAATGTACGTCTTACTAACATTTATATTAAGTTTGAGTAAAGTTTATGACGCTTGCCTATGTGTATTCCTAACTATTTTAATCCGTGTTTATAAAATGGCCGCCGCTTGTATTTAGTTACTGCGCATGCGTCAGCCACACTCACGTGTCCTGACGCGTCTGCAGAAGTGGAGGGAAAGTTATGCGCATGCGTAATTCATAGCTGTGCTCATCATGTGGTACTGCTCGTGCCACTGCTCTTGTGGTCGTATCAATGTAGCTAACATTTAAAATGCATAAGTTTATTTCTTGATGATGAGTTAAAAGTACAAACCCTGTGATGTGTTTTCATGATGACATTATTATGTATTAATTTGTTTTCGCTTACTTTTCATGTATCGCGGGGAATGGGGGTCTGAGTGAGAGGAGAGCCATATTGGAGGTCCCTTCTGCGCCTGCGCCACTTTCGGCAGCACAGTGGACCTTGACTGATGGAACATAGCCAGTTGGCAGCGATGGGCGAGATGCTCCTGAGAAAGTCACCTCTGCCCTGCGAGAACGGCGAATGTTGCTCCTCATATGATACAATGTTAAATTGTCATTGTGTTTCTGCACAGTTTCTCCTGGGAACCCCAAACTTACTAGGCGGTACCCTACTATGCAAATGTAGGCTTGAATTACTATGTTGTGATTGGTGTGTTACCCAAATCCTACCTTAGGACCAATCGAAATTGAGGGATTCTGACACTTTGCAACATTGGGGGGTGGTACACTGTCCCCAAACTGTATATCTACCCTGGGTTCACCTAGGGAGCCGTCCGACTTGTCTGGTTTAGCTGACCTGTCACTGACCCATCGTACTCAATAGGTGTTTGAAGATACAGAGCGCTGCGGAACACTCTGTCCGAATTTGACCATAGACTAAGGTTCTACTGAACCTTAAAGTGCTGGCGAAGCACTTTGCTGGGAGTTCGCTGACCCAATCGGGGTCTTGATCGATAGCTGCAGAGCGGGTGGAGCGCAGGCGTTGCTTCCGAACTGTGGGTTCCGGTCCTGTCCTGAGCGGTCCTGTCTTGAGGGTTTGCTGTCCTGTCCTGAGGGTCCTGTCCTGATTCCTATTCCGAGGGTATCCTGTCCTGTCCTGGGTGTCCATTCTGCACCTGCTGTCCTTTGAGGGGTATCCTTCCTTGAGGGTTTCCTGTCCTTAACTGACCCGTGGCCAGGGTTTGGTTTCCACACCATTCTAGGTAAATATTGCTCTGAAACTCCTAAAATCTTGCACCTTCTGAATTTCTAACTTTTGCTATAATAAAGTTCATCATTTGCATATGTTATATTTTCCATGCCTTTCCGCAACTATTGAAAGTCAATTACATATTTTCATAAGTTTGTTCCTATGTCTTCTCACTTGTTAGAGATTATATTTTGCATTGCAGTTTGTAATTTTCTGATATGGTCTAGAACTTCATTACCTAGACTGTTCAAAGGCCCCTTTACTTTAAGTGAAGCGTGTTACTCATTATAGGCCCTCCTATAGTTACCCATACATAGTCTGCCCATGTTTAGATATTACTGAATTGCATAGTATTTTTCTCTTGCATTTTATATCAGTATTTCAATGATTACCCTATCATTATTTTTATATAGCTACATAATTTACATTATCTTGGTCATTGATTGTCTCATTCTTGTATACTTGATGCATGAAGAAAACGAACTTTAGATAAACATTTTAAAACTTCCAGTTGTCCGTGGTCATTTAAACAGTATTTGAATGTTATTGGTTGGGTTTGTATTTTGCTGCCTTTTCTTTACAGCTAGCTCCCTGATTCATTGTGGTCATTAGGTACCCGCATCGGTGGATGGTAAGTCGGGTGCACTGGAAATTAATAGTAGGGAACACACACACAAATTGGTAGAGCTCGTGAAGTCACCTGATCGATGTATATGGTGATTTGAAAGTATATGGGCCCTGAAGCCGGAAAACGGCGAAAACTATTGGTCGGGTGGCCTCGCGCGCTCTATCAGTTTTACTGGTAGCCAGAGGATGGTTAGGGACTAGTTAAGAATAAGGCAGGGATTAGTTGGACTAGTTGAGTCGGAAGCTGCTAGTATATTGATGCTGCTAGAAGAGCGGCTGTTCTAAGAGACCTGATCATTCTCTTGTGAATACGCTGCTGAAACTCATGAATTTTTGTATTGTTATTATTCTTGTTCTTATATTGTTATATGTACTAATCCATGCATTTGTAAACCGTATTGTTTCGTGTTGTCCGAACTCCCCGGGGAATTGAAAGGGCAAGTGGTGAATAGAATCCATTGTCCTGAGGTCACAGGCTCGAGGAAAGTTAGGTGCAGGTTAGGATAACCGGGAAGCACTAACTAGGGGTTTCTGAATACATGTGTGAATAAATGACAGTAACGGGGCTCATTGGCAAAATTCCCATAGTGGCGTAACCTAGTAAGGGTCACATCGGAAGAGTAGCAGGTTCCTCGGAGCTAGCGTGAAAGCAAAGGGGTCCGCTGGGAAACCTTAAACTCGGAATATATCCAGGAAAGAAGTGGATGAGTTTAGGGGAATAACAGGTTCACCGATGCTAAAGTGAAGGGTAGGCGGAAGAGATCTACTCGCAGCGAGTGAAAAGTAAATGGAAGTAGTTTACTTGCAGTAAAATAATTCTTTCTCTATCTAGACACTTGAGCACTGTGGCGAATGTGTATTTGTTGTAAAATAACCAAGCACTGAGCACTTTAAAAGAAAGAAAGTTTCCGTTACCTTGTGAAGGGAGGGAGTCAGTCGCGAAGCGCCTCTGACGTCACTCTGTGCCGCGCTGGGATTGGTAGAAGCAGCGGGCGGGTAGCGGAGCTGGTATTGTAAAGGAGGGGTGAGAGCCAGAGCGTGGGAACTGTCTCACGAAGGGGCCGCGCACCCATTGGCGGAGATTATTCAGAGTCGCGCACCCATTGGTCGCACGGATTTCTGAAGCGCGTTCTGATTGGAGGTAGTTTGTAAACAAAGTTTAGCGTAGAAGTCGTATGTGGCACTCGCAGATTACAGGAACTCTACCTGATCCAAGGCACCTAGGGTTTGAAAGGGATCAGTGGAAAACTAATAGATACGATAATATGTACGGAACAAAGAGAAAATTGTCCCTTGTAAGTAAGGTGAAAAATTATTTTAAAACGGACAAACCAATTAAATCTAGGGAAGGTGTTCTTGTCCCACCACCTAATACTCCTGCCTCATTTATGATGTTTGACCGAGGGTACAATACCTGTGTATGGTTGGAGAATTGGGTGAAGTACACAAAAGATGATGGAGTATTGGCATTTCCATTAGATGGGACTTTCAATGGTAGGATCCTATTTAATTTAAGGACTCGGATGAACGAATTGCATCCCAGACCGAGACTAACGCAGTATGAGGCATTAGAGGAATGGGAAATTGAGGCTTTTGAAAGAGAAAGACCCCGAATGGACAAGGGTTTGACCAAGTGGTACCCCAGGCTGAAACAGGAGTCCAGGGATAAAAGGATGAAACAGTGGAGGCAGAGCATGATTGTTGAGGGTTTGTTTCCCATGATGCCGGCATGTCATAACCCTACAGCGGGTGAGAAAAGTACCGAAAAGTGTAAGCATTGGGGGGCCCCGGGGGAGTCAGATGATGAACTGATAGATGACATCTGTACCAGAAGTCCGCCACCTTATAACGAGGGAACCCGACCTTCCAGTGTAGGAGATGCTCCCCGACGCCACTTCCTCAAGGAAGAAGACAGATTCCTAGGACTGGGAGGGGGTGGTCAAGTATTGCCCTATTCTGAGAAACCCGAGCCTGCGGAAACAAGGGATATATATCCCAAAGTGCCCGCAAGCCAGGAAGAAAAATATTCACGTACGAAAGTTTTGTTTCCCAGACCCTTGTATGAAAGCGAAGAGAAACCATCGAATTCAGGACTGCCTTTTATTCAACCTCCATATGGGGAAGAGCGCAGGTCCTTTAACACTGGAACTTTATTTCCGAAACCAAATTATGGTGGGGGACCAAGTGAAACGCATCCTACTGCCCCGAGTTTTACTCCTCCTTTGACCCCACAGATATTACATGACACGACTTTAAGAAGGATACTAGTGGAAAAGGAGCAAGAGGCTCTAGCTAGACAAAGGACAGAAATAATTCAGAAAATCTCCCAGTTAAATACCAGCCCTGAGGCATTGACTATTCCAGTAACTATTGGACCAGTGGTCCCGTTATACGGAAATGGTCAGGGAAATCCGATTACTCCAGTTATGACCCCAGTCATGGCACCCCCGAGACAGGAACCGATAATCATAGATGATCAGTCCAGTGAGTGCGAGTCTGAAGTTGCGTTCTTGGACTTGCCAAACAAACCGACCGGAAAGGGAATGCAGCAGAGGCATAACCCTTTTAATGCGAAAGAGATTAAATTAGAATCCGCAACAGGCACTAGGAATGTCTCTCTGGTAACTCCAGATGAAATTGAGAGTTGGAGTCGTGAATTAGAGAAACAGACTCCGCAAACGAAACCTTTAGACCTCTACAAGCTGAGGGTAGAAATAGAAGAATTAATGGCAGGAAATGTGGGGTTGGATCGATTGAATACCTACTCTGAAGAAGAATTGTCGTTTATATGTAAAAGCTTTACAAGGAACACCAGAGTACTCCACGAAAAACTGACCGAAACAGCAGTTAGTATGGGGGTAGATATCTCAAAATCCAAGCCCTTACAGAAACCGTACAGAGCAGACTTCTCAGACAAAGATATAGAGCACTTGAATGTGGCAGGAAAAAAGCTGCAGATTAAAGAATTATTGGGAGTACTGCAGAAATGGGGAGATGTGGAAAGATGGAGAAGCAGGTGGGCGAAAAAGAGGGAAGAGGCTCGCTCCCGACAAGTGACTCCTGAATTTGCTTTAAGGGAGGTGGAGAAACCTGAACAGTTATGCCCCATGCGCAAAGTACCTGGAGGGAAATATGTGCATGTCCCCTGGTCTAGACAGGATATTGTGTCCTTTACGAACGACTTTCCAAAATTACGAGAGAAACCAGTAGACTGGTACAGGCAGGTGGAAAGGTTCGTGAAGGTACAGAAATGTCTGTGGAAAGACCTGGATGGGTTTTTCGACATTGTGGTTCCGGTGGATTTATGGACCCAGTGTAAAATAGCCATAGACTGGCCCAGTGAGGAGTACCCAAGAAATAAGGAAACAGGGGAGCCATCAAAGGATGTCATGCGAAAATATGAGCAGGTGATTCAGCATTTGAAAGAAAAGGTGCCCGCAAAGGAAACTGATTGGACAAAAATTGATAGAACAACACAGGAAAGGGACGAGACAGTGCACTCCTTCTATGAGAGGTTATTGCAGGTATTTAAAACATACAGTGGTATTGATAACATCGATTTGAAGGACATGACGCATTTTATTTACAGGTTTGTAAATGGTTTAAGACCTGAAATTTGTCAGTGGATAAAAGATAATAAAATCTGCTGGCATACAAAGAAAATGGATGAGGTCCTGCGGTACGCTAAGTACTGCGAGGACGAGATGGCAGAAAAGAAAAAGGCCCTTAAGGAAAAAGTGATGTGGGCTTAGGTGAAGCTCGCAGAACAGCAGGAAAAACAATTGAGTAACATGGTTAAAAATGCTGAGAACAAAAGTCCTGGGGGAGGGGGTGGAGGAAAGCCCCGGCCAAAATTTAGCAGGGAAGAGGCTATGAAGAAATTTCCCTGCCATCAGTGCGGCGAAATTGGACACTGGCGCAACGAGTGTCCTCAATTAATAGATGATAATGCAAAAACTCCTGATTTAACTCCACAGACGCAGAAAGAAAAACCAAGAAAGACTCAACCCCAGGTAAAAACAGTTCAGGTGCCTCGAGCACCCAAGCAGGTATACAGGGGAAGGCAAGCAGAGGGTGAGGAGATAGAAGTTTGGGAAAGCGGTGAGAACAGAAATACAGCAACTTCGCAGTATCTGCTAAATGATACCTTCCTTTGTAATGATCAGGACTGACGGGGCCTGAGAGGGGAGGACGAGGAGTGCGTACTTGGCGCTTCCTTGCCGGTAGACCAGTCTGGACCATATATTGAAGGAAAGGTTGACGGAAATGATGTCACCTTTCTGTTGGACACTGGCGCTACCCGTTCTACTGTAAGAACAGTGGACGTTCCAAACCTACCCCTCTCGGGAGAAAATATCCAAGTAGTGGGTGTATCTAATCAACTGATTAGTACTCCTGTTACCGAACCAATGGAGATTTCAATTGGAAATTTTAAACAAATGCATAGGTTTGTTGTCTGTGACACCAGTCCAGTGAATCTACTGGGTCGTGATTTGCTGTGCAAAATGAACTGTACCATCTTTTGCACACCAAAAGGTGTTGAAATACAGACCCCGGATGAAGATGGCATTTATAAATTATTGTTACTTAGACCTGACTCAGAAATTAAAAGATTGACCCTGCAGTATTTGCCCCAAGAACTCCAGGAAGCGGTAAAGCCAGAGGTGTGGGATTTCACTGGAAAAGATGTGGGATTAATGAAAGATGTGGACCCCATACAGATAGCCATCAAGGACAATGCAGTATATCCTAACACTAAGCCCTACCGAATGAATGCTGAAGTGAGAGCAGGTGTCACTCTGGAAATACAAAAATTATTAGAAGGAGACATCATACAGGAAGTGATGAGCAGCCCATGCAACTCACCGATTATGGGCATCAAGAAGCCTAGTGGCAAGTATAGGGTAGTGCAAGACCTGAGAAAGGTAAACAAAATTGTAGTTCCTTGCTGTCCTATTGTCCCGAACCCTGCAGTGATTCTGTACCAGATTCCTTGGGATGCTGAGTGGTTCACTGTGATTGATTTGTGTCATGCATTCTTTTCGATACCCCTGCACCCCGACAGCAAATTTCTTTTCTAATTTGCCTTCGAAGGTCACGTGTATTGCTGGAACAGGGTCCCTCAGGGGTATACAGAGAGCCCCTCTATCTTTAATCAGATCTTGAAGAAATGTCTAGAGACTTTGACCTTACCTGGGAACTCTGTCTTAGTGCAGTACATAGACGACCTTCTACTGGCGTCTAAAAGTCATAGGGACTGTGTAGTTGACACCATTGCCCTCCTGAATCATCTGTGTGAGAAAGGGCATAAAGTGGCCCCTGACAAACTACAGTTCTGTGCAAAATCAGTGAAATATCTAGGACACCAGATAGAAAAGGGTGTCAGAAAAGTCACATCAGAAAGAGTGAGAATAATACAAAAGATGCAGTTGCCCCGTACTCAAAAAGACGTCAGAATGGTTCTGGGAGTACTAGGATACTGCAGGCAGTGGATTCTGGGATTTGCAGTCTTAGCCAGGCCTTTGATAAAAATGACCACGAGAGGAATGCCAGACATTGTAGAATGGGACGATGAAAGCCTAATGGCTTTCACAAGACTGAAAAACTGTCTGTGTACAGCCCCTGCGCTGGGAATGCCAGATTATTCCAAAGAGTTTGCCCTATTCTGTGACACTCGCGATAATTGCGCATTGTCAGTCCAGACTCAAGAACATGGCACGACCAGAAGGCCTGTGGCCTATTTCTCTGCCACCTTGGACCCAGTAGCTGCTGGGTTGCCAGGCTGTCTGAAAGCAGTAGCTGCTACCTGTGCAAGTTTGGAACAAAGTCCATAGTCATGGGACATCCTGTGACTGTGTATGTTTCACATGGAGTGGTAATTCTATTGACCAGAACTAAAACACAGTATCTCACCCCTAGTCGGCTGACTAAATACGAGAGGATTCTTGTGGGTGCAGCAAATGTAAGCATTGTTAGGTGCGGTATTCTGAACCCTGCCACTTTACTCCCCGACTCCCTGGAAATGGAAGGGGGGGATGATGATGAACATGATTGCATTGATCTGACAGAGTTCAGCACAAAACCACGCCCAGACATAAAAGAAACGCCATTGCCTGAGCATGATAAAGAGCTGTTTGTAGACGGTTCCTGTCTAAGACATGAACTAGGAGGCCTGAGTGCTGCTTATGCAGTAGTCTCTTTAACAAAAATTGAAGAAGCAGGTTACCTATATAACATCAAGTCTGCACAAGTAGCCGAATTGATTGCTATGATAAAAGCTTGCAAAATTGGGAAAAACATACGCATAACAGTGTATACTGACAGTCAGTACTGTTATGGAGTTGTGCATGACTTTGGCCAATTGTGGCTACAGAGGGAATTTCTGACTTCCTCAGGTACTCCCATTCGGAATGCAAAGGTTGTGCATGACCTTTTAGAGGCCATTCAGTTACCCAAGGAACTGGCAGTGGTAAAATGCGGTGCTCATAAGAAGAGCATGGACAAAGTATCACTGGGAAACGATTATGCTGACCGAGTGGCCCAATGGTGCGCCAGAGATCGGTATATCGTAAATCCAAAACGAGGGGGGCCAGGAACCAGCTGCCAACTTCAGGTGTTTGAGGAAGTGCCTACTTGGGATGAAGTGAGAGAGTGGCAGGAGTCGGCTCCTTGGCAAGAAAGAGAGAAATGGAAGGAGGATGGGTGTAGACCGAGACGTGTGGATGGTGTCATCTTGGGCCCAACTGGTATGCCTGTATTACCCCGACACTTGCTTGGCACAATGGCAAGATTAATACATGAAGGATCACACATTGGTAGGGATGCCATGATTCTGGTATTTCAACAGACTTGGTATAGTAAGAAGTTCAGGAAAGTAGCAGAGTCCCTCTGCCAGAGGTGCCTGTCATGTCAACAGATGAACCCAGGCAAGAGGACAATGGTTGAACTGAGCAAAATTGGGAGATCAGGGGGTCCCTTTGTAAGGATACAGATTGATTTCATCACCATGCCCCGTTGTGAAGGGAAGCGATATGTCCTTGTCATTGTTTGCGTATTTTCAAAATGGGTAGAAGCTTACCCTACTCCCCAAAGTGACGCACTGACAGTAGCGAAGTGTTTACTAAAAGAACTGATACCTAGATTCGGGGTGCCATTCATTATTGAATCAGATAAGGGTGGACATTTCCAGAATGAAATACTGGCTGAACTCTGTAAGGCCTTTGGAATAAGGCAGAAACTTCATTGTGCATACCACCCAGAGGCTTCTGGAATAGTGGAACAAGTAAATGGAACTATCAAAAACAGACTAGCAAAGCTGACAGATGCTACTGGCATGACCTGGGTGAAGGCCCTGCCCCTGGTCCTGATGGGACTGAGAAGTGTTCCTGACCGCAAGACAGGCCTAAGTCCCCATGAAATCATTATGGGAAGAGTGATGAGACAAGCATGGGTGCCAGGAAGCAAACTGTTGAGTATTACTGATGATTTGGTGCTTGAATACTGCAGAAGATTGGGTGACCAAGTGCGTTCTATCTCTCGCCAGAATGGAGACGACGGCATCCTCAATCCAACGACTCCTCTCCACAGCTTGGTTCCAGGAGACTGGGTCAAAATAAAGAAGCACACTCGATCAAACTGTCTGGCACCAAGGTGGGGAAAGAAACGCCAAGTAATCCTGGTAACAACCACTGCAGTGAAGGTCGCAGGTGTTCCCCAGTGGATCCACGCTGGCCACACCCAGAAGGTATTACCAGACAAAGAATTTGCAGAAGAAGGGCAACCAGCAGAGGACTCTGCAGGAGCCAGACCAGAAGTAGCTGACAACGAGCAGCCCAGCACCAGCCAGGCTGCAGGAACAGCAGACGTTGGCCCAGGAGTAGTTGACTACGAACTGCCAAGAATCCAGCCTGCTGAAGAGGTCCAGGAAGCTGAGCCAGGAGTAGCTGATGACGAGCTGCCAAGCATATGGCCAGAAGAATGGATACCAATGATTGATCTGACTGAAGATCCTATCAGAACAAGAGAGCGACTTAGTGAAGGTAGAGAGTGGACTAGTCAGGAAAAGCAAGGCACAGGCGAAGAACCTCAGCCGCCTGAGATTCACATCAAAACTGAGGAAGGAGAAGGTCAGACAGGGACAGAACAGGTGTTCGATACACCTCCACTAACTCCTGATGAGGATAAGGGACAGCTTAGACATAGAGTGATAGTTCGAGCAGAAGAAAATCAAGAGATCGAAGTGCTTGAACAGGATCAGATAGGGTTAGAAGAACGGGTTCAGGAAACAGAAACAGAAACAGAAACAGAGACAATCGAAAGCCAAAAACAAAATATTCCTGAACTGGGCCAGATTAGTAACCAGGCAGAAGAAATTGATGATAGCCCTGGAACTAGCGAAATAAGGGAAGGAGAAGAAGAAAGTGAAGCAGAATTGCCACAAGCTGAAGAGAATAAGAGGATAAGAGAAGAAAGTGAAGTCCAAGTACCAACTAAGAGACTAAAGAAAAGAAACAAACTTGAGCCTAGGTTCATAAAGAGACTAAGGCTAAGGATAAAGACGGTGGAAGAGAAACGTGCAGAAGCAAGGAGAAGTGCACGGATAGCAGAGCAAGAAGAAAACTCTTCCAAAAGAAGGAGTGAACGATTAAAAAGACAAAACAAGAAATACAAGTCTCCTGAATGGACACTCGTTTTGGAAGAACTTGAAGATCTTGATATAACTGACGTAAGCGACGGAGAGCCCGTCCCTGAGTACTCTGCTGAAGAAGAAGACGAACCACCGTGAATTTGCACAAAGTAAGCTAGCTGTGTAAAGACACAAAGAGGGGTCAAGAAACTTCTTCTGAGCCGAAATGTCTGATTCAACTGTGAATGGTAGACCTAGTTGCAGTCGTTTCAAGACGTGCTGCAAGGTGTGTATATGTAGTATAGTAGTACTGATAGTAATTTGGATAGGACTAACAATCTTTATACCCTTCACTGTAAGTAAAGATACTAACATTGTCCCTACTGAAATTGTAAATACCGACAGTAAGGAGTTGACAACACAGAGTGTAGCAAGACATGAGAGAGCACTGAGACAAACAAAACGAGACTTAGAAGCATCAGATGAGGGAGGACTACATTATCATGGAATTAAGAACAGGACACACTTAAATGTTTTTGCAAACTTGTTAATACACTATGTAGAGACTATGGAAATTGAAGATTGCTATGTCTGCATGAAGCTACCTACTTCTGTGGCTGAAGGCGTGACATACCATCACTTGCCATTAACATATGGAATCTCCTGTAGCATTTTAGCTAGTTTATTTTACAAAAGAGGACCGTTACAGTACTATTACTCTAATAATGACGTAATCTTTTCTGAACTTCCTATACGTGGGAACTTGAATCCTGTACATACCAAAAGCGACACCATAAGATATATGGGAGACTACTTCTTGACCATAGGTAACATTGACATAGCAGATGCACACAGAGATAACTTGACTTGTTCTTTGCGTGAACAGGAAAAGATGTTCCTGAACATGGCAGAGAAAAGAAGAATTAAAATACAAAAGAAGGCTAATGACGAAAGTCAGAAAAAGCCAAAGTGGGCAGAGAACATGGAAGGCACCTCAAATGGTGGGGCGGGACCTGCTCTGTTGCTGGATTTTGAAAAGAAAGGCAAGCTATGTCTTCACCGCGAGAAGACTAGCTATTATAATAATGTTTTCATTGGTTCCAGTGAATGCGAACATAATTACAAGGTAATTGGAGGTTGGGGTTTCAAAAATGGGTCAGAGCCTGTGTTTCCTGGAATTTATTATATTTGTGGGGACAAGGCTTATTTCAAATTGCCGGATCACTGGTATGGAAGCTGCTATTTTGGCATTGTTTTCCCGAAAATATACCATGTGAATGGAAAAGCTGGAAGCAATGAAGATACTAATGGCTTAGTGCGTAGTAAAAGAGAAAGTATAGGTGAAATTATGGGTAGTATTTTCAGTGCACTGATACCTGGAGTGGGAGTGGTTCTGAACACTCACAGAATTTGCAAATTGTCTACTATAGTAGATGTGCTGTCTACTGAAACAGCTCATGGATTTCTGCTGGTCAATACCGAAATGGTTGCGATCAGATCAATGGTTTTACAGAATCGACTTGCTCTTGACACCTTATTAGCGAAAGAGGGCGGAGTCTGCCGGATGTTGAAGGCGCAACATTGTTGCACTTATATTCCGGATAAAAGTGTACAGATCAAAAGATATGTGAAAAACAATACTAATTTGACAAAGGAACTCAAACCACTCGAGGTTGATAGTGCCTGGAAGAGACTGGTAGATGGTCTCTCAAATGTAGGTCATTGGCTTGCTAGTGTAGGTAAAAGCTTGTTGTTCAAGATACTGATGCCAATTGGTATTATAGGTCTTATTATATTTCTCATTTTTATCTGTTGTAAATGCCGCAAGCGCACCAAGAAGTACGAGGTAAATGCAAGAGGGTTGAAACGGAGTGTGGATGAGATTGAGTTGGAGGAAGTGAATGATCAGATATACAAAAAGGTGAAGACTTCTCACCCTACTAAAACTGAGAGAGAAAAGTTAGAAAGATTGCTGGAAGAGATAGAGTTATATAAAGTGTGAAAGAAAGTTGGCATCTGGTTCCATTTTTGTGATGATAGTAAATATCATCAAAGAGGGGATTGATGAAGCAAAGCTTCGCATATTTTGCGGCTTGCCGAAGTCAAGAACCTCGTTTATGTATAACAAGGTAATCAATGTACGTCTTACTAACATTTATATTAAGTTTGAGTAAAGTTTATGACGCTTGCCTATGTGTATTCCTAACTATTTTAATCCGTGTTTATAAAATGGCCGCCGCTTGTATTTAGTTACTGCGCATGCGTCAGCCACACTCACGTGTCCTGACGCGTCTGCAGAAGTGGAGGGAAAGTTATGCGCATGCGTAATTCATAGCTGTGCTCATCATGTGGTACTGCTCGTGCCACTGCTCTTGTGGTCGTATCAATGTAGCTAACATTTAAAATGCATAAGTTTATTTCTTGATGATGAGTTAAAAGTACAAACCCTGTGATGTGTTTTCATGATGACATTATTATGTATTAATTTGTTTTCGCTTACTTTTCATGTATCGCGGGGAATGGGGGTCTGAGTGAGAGGAGAGCCATATTGGAGGTCCCTTCTGCGCCTGCGCCACTTTCGGCAGCACAGTGGACCTTGACTGATGGAACATAGCCAGTTGGCAGCGATGGGCGAGATGCTCCTGAGAAAGTCACCTCTGCCCTGCGAGAATGTTGCTCCTCATATGATACAATGTTAAATTGTCATTGTGTTTCTGCACAGTTTCTCCTGGGAACCCCAAACTTACTAGGCGGTACCCTACTATGCAAATGTAGGCTTGAATTACTATGTTGTGATTGGTGTGTTACCCAAATCCTACCTTAGGACCAATCGAAATTGAGGGATTCTGACACTTTGCAACATTGGGGGGTGGTACACTGTCCCCAAACTGTATATCTACCCTGGGTTCACCTAGGGAGCCGTCCGACTTGTCTGGTTTAGCTGACCTGTCACTGACCCATCGTACTCAATAGGTGATTGAAGATACAGAGCGCTGCGGAGCACTCTGTCCGAATTTGACCATAGACTAAGGTTCTACTGAACCTTAAAGTGCTGGCGAAGCACTTTTCTGGGAGTTCGCTGACCCAATCGGGGTCTTGATCGATAGCTGCAGAGCGGGTGGAGCGCAGGCGTTGCTTCTGAACTGTGGGTTCCGGTCCTGTCCTGAGCGGTCCTGTCTTGAGGGTTTGCTGTCCTGTCCTGAGGGTCCTGTCCTGATTCCTATTCCGAGGGTATCCTGTCCTGTCCTGGGTGTCCATTCTGCACCTGCTGTCCTTTGAGGGGTATCCTTCCTTGAGGGTTTCCTGTCCTTAACTGACCCGTGGCCAGGGTTTGGTTTCCACACCATTCTAGGTAAATATTGCTCTGAAACTCCTAAAATCTTGCACCTTCTGAATTTCTAACTTTTGCTATAATAAAGTTCATCATTTGCATATGTTATATTTTCCATGCCTTTCCGCAACTATTGAAAGTCAATTACATATTTTCATAAGTTTGTTCCTATGTCTTCTCACTTGTTAGAGATTATATTTTGCATTGCAGTTTGTAATTTTCTGATATGGTCTAGAACTTCATTACCTAGACTGTTCAAAGGCCCCTTTACTTTAAGTGAAGCGTGTTACTCATTATAGGCCCTCCTATAGTTACCCATACATAGTCTGCCCATGTTTAGATATTACTGAATTGCATAGTATTTTTCTCTTGCATTTTATATCAGTATTTCAATGATTACCCTATCATTATTTTTATATAGCTACATAATTTACATTATCTTGGTCATTGATTGTCTCATTCTTGTATACTTGATGCATGAAGAAAACGAACTTTAGATAAACATTTTAAAACTTCCAGTTGTCCGTGGTCATTTAAACAGTATTTGAATGTTATTGGTTGGGTTTGTATTTTGCTGCCTTTTCTTTACAGCTAGCTCCCTGATTCATTGTGGTCATTAGGTACCCGCATCGGTGGATGGTAAGTCGGGTGCACTGGAAATTAATAGTAGGGAACACACACACAAATTGGTAGAGCTCGTGAAGTCACCTGATCGATGTATATGGTGATTTGAAAGTATATGGGCCCTGAAGCCGGAAAACGGCGAAAACTATTGGTCGGGTGGCCTCGCGCGCTCTATCACATTCACATTCTGCTGAAAATAAAGTACAAATATGGGGAACTAAAATACTACATGCAAACATGTCAAGAGGCGATTATGATTTGAATGTGTGAGAGATTGATATGTCTATATGCAGTTGCCTGCCACAGTAGTTGAGAGCACTACCTATCATCACATATCTTTGACATATGGAATTACATGTAGTGTTTTATTGAGATTAATCTATGGACAAGGTAGTTTTTAATATTATTTTTGGAATTTTGATATAGTACTGTCAAAAATTCCGATTTTCAAGCATCTGAATAAGAATCCTTATTTTAGGAGTGTAGAATGTAGAGGTAAATATTTAGCATCTCTTTTTATGCTAGATATGGCCTACACTCACAGACGCAATTCAACTTGTTCAATGTCTGATGTAGAGAAGAAATTTCAGAATTTAGTGGAGGATAGCTGGAAAGACATGAAGACTCAAACTGAAACTGGTAAGAGTGCAAATATTATTAAATATGGTGGGGGGTGAAGAACTCAAACAGCAAGACAAGGGAATCCTACTTGTCCTTGCTTTAGATTGGAAGCATAAGGGAAAATTGTGATTATATGTTGATCAGAGTTATTTTGATTTATTGTTCCTAGGAAAGGGTGATTGTGAACATGTGATTGAAGCAAGAGAAAGGAATCCCTGTAACCTGGAAGGACAGCATGCTGTCATTACGGGAGTATATTTAATTTGTGGTCAAAATGCATATTCCAATTTGCCTATTGGATGGCATGGCACATGCTATCTTGGTATAGTGTTCCCGAAAATGTACCATGTTGAGCATTCAGATAATCCAGTTTGGGATAAGAAACACACAATAAAATGATTATCAACAAAGAAATGGGTAGTAGTGTTCCCTGGTATGGAAACGTCCGCACATTCAAAAATCAAAGCTGTATTTTATACGTGAAAAATACAAATTCTTTTCAGAGAAGTCTGGATTAGGGTGCTCTAGTATCCCTCACAACACCAACTACCCAATGGTGTTATTTACAAACAAAGTGTGCATCAATAGAAAAAACAGGAAAGGGTTTGGACAGCACACCTCTTGTCACTTGCTAATTATGCAACCTTCAATTGCAAGTGTGGGT
Source organism: Lissotriton helveticus (assembly GCF_964261635.1). Taxonomy (NCBI): domain Eukaryota; kingdom Metazoa; phylum Chordata; class Amphibia; order Caudata; family Salamandridae; genus Lissotriton; species Lissotriton helveticus. Next base: position 1,841,444,753 of record NC_136059.1, on the reverse strand, counting down.
ATAAGTAGCCCCATTCAACTTCAGTACAGGAGCATTAACAGCAAATTTAGTCAAACATATTGATCCAAAACATATAGCAAGTCTTGATATTCTTTTATTCCAAAAATTCACTTCAATAAACGTTCCCAGCACACCTCTTGCCGGTGACTTCCAGGCTTGGAGCTTTACTCCAATGTATTTGTGAAGTTAAATAGAAACCTAACTCCCTTATTCCTCAAGCTCCCAAAAAAGATCAGAGTCCAAAGGGACAAAACGGCACAACCTTATTCTGCTGGAGCAGATTTTATGGCCAGGTGGGCCAGTTTTTACTAAGTTTTCTTTCGACTCCTATACTTGGATTTGGCCTTTTAGAAAGATCTTCGCTGCCTCTTCTCTGATTACACAGGACAATAGACCGAGTTCCTAAGGCACAGCTACAAATATGTGAATTGTATTTCAAATGTGTGTTGTGTATGGATAACTCTTAAAATGGTTTGCAAATAATATTAGCATGTCTATAGAAGAAATATTTTTAAACTATATTTGCAGGATATTATAGGAATTAAAAAATATTTGTATTACACACACCTGTATGTATGTAATTAAAAGAAAAGCTATTGATCCTAGTTCAGTTGTCCGATTTTGAAAGAATTGCAACGTGACGATGTCTCTTTAAGACAAATTGGAGGAATTATTCTTTAGACCCTGGAGTTATCACCAAGCCTTGACTTGATTAATGAATTGCTTATTTTCACAGTGATGGTATTCCTTCTATAGTCTCTGGCGGCTCTCTATCCTCGAAACGTTGCTATTACATTTATAAGCAGCATTCAGAAGCGCACACAAGCTTGAGGCGAGAGCACATTTATTAATTTACTTCTTCACTGCTGGTGCATTCAGTCGTGCACAATTATTTTGATGCCAAATTAATCTATTCTCTATCTACACAGCTATCTATGCTTTTTAATTGTGGATATGAAAACATTTATAATTCTAGAATCCCTTTTCACATTACCATTTTAGAAAATGTTTCTTGCCTATCTTTGAGAGAGTTGCATTGTTTTGTTTCAGATGCAGTACAATGCAATGAAAACACCAAGGTGTGTTCTTTCTTGCACACTCTTTAAGCTTGCAAGATCAATGTGTTCTCTCTTCACTTTGTGAGCACAGTGTCACTTTTTGCACTATGTAAATTGGTACATGCTTGATGCAGGCCTCTCCTAAAAATGTGTGACGTCGCGCAATGCCAGCCTGAGGGGCTTCATAAATCATGAGCAAGGGGACGCAGCGCAAATGGCTGCCTCACCATACTCTGCGCCCGGTAGGCATTCCATGGGCATTGCGGTGGGTTTTCTCATGCAACACCCATGAAATTTGATGCTACCCCAGATTTACAAAGTGATGTAAACCTGGTGAAGTGCCATATCCATACATCTCACATGGTGAGGCATAATGAGGAAAATATTTGTACTTTTCCACGTTTTTTCCCTCTTTCTATGTGTGCTGCAGCACACATAGAAAGAGGGAAACACCTCTTTGGATTGTTGTTTTTGTTCAGGTAGGTGCCCCTATGTTGCTGCTAGGCTGCAGAAACACAAAAACCACCACTGGGTCTGGGCCCCCAACAGCAAGGCTAAGCCACAAAGAATCAATGAACAAACAGAATGCCAGTACTGTCACCTCTACTTATTTCAAGTTTGTCAAACCATAAGAATTATGCAATATGGTCGCATAACACGTCAAAGTTTTGAATGAATCATCTATTTTATTTTTGAATTTTTTCAAAAGCAAGGATATTGGTTATTATTTTACCAATTCATTAAGCATTATACAACCTCTTTTCACTATACATATATATACACAAAATATTCACAAGAAAACTATTTACAATATTCACAATGCCATTATTGTAAAAACAATCATACCCTCATGCATTCACATCCATACATAACAAAAAAGTGTTATCACAAAACCTGGAATCCTAAATAATCACAGTGCGCCATATACAGTTAATTTTCGATATTGACAATTTTTTGAAGGATTTTCTTTCTATTACTCCTTTGTTTTAGATGGCGAAAAAGATTGTCTACGCGTTTCGAACTCACACTAGTCGCGGAGTTCTCATCAGGACAAATAAGCTGTGGAAAAAGGAGAACAAGAAGCCTTCCTTTAGGGTCATATCACAAGTAGATGTTAACCTGGTTTGCGAGCCCAGTTACTCAAGCCGCCATGTCTTACCTCTAAAGTTAAATAGAACGGTCTGTGGTTGCATAAGTTATCCGTCAAAACACCGGTAGTCCGAATACCACCATCTGTATTCAAAAAAATATATACCATCTGTATTCAAATAAACACACTTGGTCATTCACCCATTTCTTATCAGTCTTCCTATCACCTCAGACATAGTGACACTGCACTTACTTTTAATTTGGCGGTTGTGATGTCTGATGCGAGGCCACCCTGCAAGGGAAATTCATGGTTTTAGGTTAATTCAGCATCTCATGGCTGACAGTGCTTGTCCTCAGGGTGGCTGATAATCGTTTAGGCAAAAGCGCACCGGGTGTGGTTCTTACCTAGTGCGGGGAGGGGGTGGGTGTCCCCGTTGTACTGAAGGGCTCGGCGCTCTGATCGAAGTCCGAGCACTGCCGGTTGAGGTGTTGTTTTCCCCGTTGTCCGTGCTGCAGTTTGCGGTGTTGAATTCCCGATGTACGCAGCGGGAGTCACAAGGGGTCCGTAGTTCCTATAAAAGATGCGGACTGATATAGATCACCCTTTCTGCCATTCCTGCGGTGCCCCCTCAGTTGTACAAGGACAGCGCTTACCCGTGTGTAGTCGGTCCTGGTGTCAGAAGACGTGAAGCCTGGAATCAATCTCGGCCGCACTTCCGGTTCCGAAAAGGAATCCTGGGAGTTGTGGTTTCTCCTCCCTCCAGCGCTCTTATACTTTGGGGCTTGTTGTGCCAATGCATATACGGTGTCATTTTATTAATATCGCACTGGCCATTGTGTTGTTACCACACGCGTGTGGACCTCTTCTTATAGGAATTTTGTTTTGCATGTTGAATGATTCTTATAGTGTGGTCAAAAGACGTTAGGGGGGTGGCCATATTGAAGTGCCTTTTAACTTAGTGTTCAGGTTGCAGGTTTTAGACAGCGCATATGGTTTCATATGCTGTGCCTCCTAACAGGAGTTTATATTTCAACCTAATTTGTATATTTCAGAGAGCTCGTTGAGTCCATGTGTGGCAGTGTTAAATTTCACAATTAGCATTGCCTCCTTTTTTGATAACTTCAGGTCCAGGTCACCTCCTCTTATATCTTTCTCTATTTTAGAGATCACAGTCCAAATCACGTCTGATTCTTTATGGTTGTTTATGCGCCAGTGATTCACCAAAGGGGCAGTCAACACATTGTTCTTGATCCTGGATTTGTGTTGCTGAATTCGAACTCGAACTTCTTGGTTTGTCTTCCCAATATATATGAGTCTATTAAAAAATTGATTTAAGAACAATGTTGAGGTTACCTCCGGTTCAGGGCCATCATAAATGTGGGTCATGCAACTGCTGCAGTACAACCGTGGAAGGGTCATTTTTCAGCCATAACAACACAGGATGTTGTCTACAGTATAAAATGCCCATGTGGACTCATATATATTGGGAAGACAAACCAAGAAGTTCGAGTTCGAATTCAGCAACACAAATCCAGGATCAAGAACAATGTGTTGACTGCCCCTTTGGTGAATCACTGGCGCATAAACAACCATAAAGAATCAGACGTGATTTGGACTGTGATCTCTAAAATAGAGAAAGATATAAGAGGAGGTGACCTGGACCTGAAGTTATCAAAACAGGAGGCAATGCTAATTGTGAAATTTAACACTGCCACACATGGACTCAACGAGCTCTCTGAAATATACAAATTAGGTTGAAATATAAACTCCTGTTAGGAGGCACAGCATATGAAACCATATGCGCTGTCTAAAACCTGCAACCTGAACACTAAGTTGAAAGGCACTTCAATATGGCCACCCCCCTAACGTCTTTTGACCACACTATAAGAATCATTCAACATGCAAAACAAAATTCCTATAAGAAGAGGTCCACACGCGTGTGGTAACAACACAATGGCCAGTGCGATATTAATAAAATGACACCGTATATGCATTGGCACAACAAGCCCCAAAGTATAAGAGCGCTGGAGGGAGGAGAAACCACAACTCCCAGGATTCCTTTTCGGAACCGGAAGTGCGGCCGAGATTGATTCCAGGCTTCACGTCTTCTGACACCAGGACCGACTACACACGGGTAAGCGCTGTCCTTGTACAACTGAGGGGGCACCGCAGGAATGGCAGAAAGGGTGATCTATATCAGTCCGCATCTTTTATAGGAACTACGGACCCCTTGTGACTCCCGCTGCGTACATCGGGAATTCAACACCGCAAACTGCAGCGCGGACAACGGGGAAAACAACACCTCAACCGGCAGTGCTCGGACTTCGATCAGAGCGCCGAGCCCTTCAGTACAACGGGGACACCCACCCCCTCCCCGCACTAGGTAAGAACCACACCCGGTGCGCTTTGGCCTAAACGATTATCAGCCACCCTGAGGACAAGCACTGTCAGCCATGAGATGCTGAATTAACCTAAAACCATGAATTTCCCTTGCAGGGTGGCCTCGCATCAGACATCACAACCGCCAAATTAAAAGTAAGTGCAGTGTCACTATGTCTGAGGTGATAGGAAGACTGATAAGAAATGGGTGAATGACCAAGTGTGTTTATTTGAATACAGATGGTATATATTTTTTTGAATACAGATGGTGGTATTCGGACTACCGGTGTTTTGACGGATAACTTATGCAACCACAGACCGTTCTATTTAACTTTAGAGGTAAGACATGGCGGCTTGAGTAACTGGGCTCGCAAACCAGGTTAACATCTACTTGTGATATGACCCTAAAGGAAGGCTTCTTGTTCTCCTTTTTCCACAGCTTATTTGTCCTGATGAGAACTCCGCGACTAGTGTGAGTTCGAAACGCGTAGACAATCTTTTTCGCCATCTAAAACAAAGGAGTAATAGAAAGAAAATCCTTCAAAAAATTGTCAATATCGAAAATTAACTGTATATGGCGCACTGTGATTATTTAGGATTCCAGGTTTTGTGATAACACTTTTTTGTTATGTATGGATGTGAATGCATGAGGGTATGATTGTTTTTACAATAATGGCATTGTGAATATTGTAAATAGTTTTCTTGTGAATATTTTGTGTATATATATGTATAGTGAAAAGAGGTTGTATAATGCTTAATGAATTGGTAAAATAATAACCAATATCCTTGCTTTTGAAAAAATTCAAAAATAAAATAGATGATTCATTCAAAACTTTGACGTGTTATGCGACCATATTGCATAATTCTTATGGTTTGACAAACTTGAAATAAGTAGAGGTGACAGTACTGGCATTCTGTTTGTTCATTGAGGCTGCAGAAACAGCACCATGCCAATCAAAAAGGACAGGAATGCACCATATTGTTTAAATACGGTGCATTCCTGCTCTTTCACTTTGGCGTAGGGCAGTGAAGCAAGGTGCCTTGATGCTCTGCCCTAGGCCAAAATGCCAGAAATTAGGCCCTTCTAATGCAATTGGGAAACATTTTTGCTCAATTAATGTGAAATAGTTTCTAAATAACTAAAAGCAAAACACAGGCAGAGGCGCAGAAAACTGTATTTTGAATTAAAACATATTTTTATGTTTTGTGAAATTTATTGAAAACAAAAATTGATACATTTTCAACAAACCTCCATGCAGGCTCATATAAAAAATATGTAATTAAACAACCATATCATACATGTACAGTCCTGGCTGGATCAGGGGGTCGACCCCCATCAGATGAGGAAGTGCACATCAAAAAAGGTCTGATACCATTACTATAGCAAAACTAAGAGCCTCATTTATGGCAGTTGGGCATAGATCAGCGCAGCAAGGCACCATGCTGCAGTGAAAGTGAAGGAATACATTGTATTTAAGCTATAGAGTGCATTCCTGTCCTTTCTGTCTGTGCTGGCACCATTACGAATGCCTAGCGCCAAGGTAGGCACCGTTGTACCCTGGTGCAAGGGAGCCGCCATTGCGGCTTGTGCAGAAAGGGGCACCTTCCTGTACATAAACAATCCAAAGAGACATTTTCCCCTTTCTTTGTCTGCTGCAGAATGCAGAACACATGGACAGTGGAAAAAACGAGGAGAAATATACATATTTCTCCTTGCTACACCTCGCCTCCGGAGGCGTACCAATTTGACGCTTCTCCAGGTTTACATCACTTTGTAAATCTGGGGTTGCATCAAATTGCATAGGTGTAGTACCAAGTACCTCAACGACCGCCTGACCTTCTACACGCCCACCCGCCAGCTACGTTCCACAAGCCTCGCCCTCGCCGCCGTACCACGCATCCGAAGAGCCACCGCCGGAGTAAGATCCTTCTCCTACCTGGCAGCCAAGACTTGGAACTCCCTCCCCATCCACCTCCGGCTGACACAGGACCATCTCGCCTTCAGGAAACAACTCAAGACCTGGCTGTTCGAGCAGTAGCGAACCCCTCCCCAAAAGGCCTTGAGACCCTTCCGGGTGAGTAGCGCGCTATACAAATGGTTATGATTGATTGACTGATTGAGTGTTACATGAGAAAACCCACTGCAATGTCAATGGCACACCTCCCAGGTGCAGAGCAAGGTGATGCAGAGAATTGCGCTGCATCGCCTTACTCATGATTTTTTAGGCCATTCAAAGCCACTCAGGGTGGCTTCGTGTGGCTTCATAAGTCTTTATGAGAGATCTCTGTCATGCATGTACCACTTTTGTATTGTAAAAGTGATGCAGGGCTCTCACAAATAAGCCACTAACAGTTTTTCAATTACTCAGGGCGAGGAAATGTTTCACCTTGAATATTCACAAAAGCTCAGCTGAGCTAACATGTTTCTATCACCGCAGCGGGAAGGAGGACTAAACTGGGGTGTTACTGTATGGCGCCATTGCTGGTTGGGCCGGCCCTCGACCTTGAAAGTGCCTATTTTGCTCTTGACATCGCTATTATTTCACTTTGATCTGTGCAGTAAGTAAAGGCAGTGGGATATACAAGAAAGCCTCCAAAAGGCAGAAGTATTCAGGCAGATTTAAATTACAGCAAGTAAAAGCTGGATCGAGCCCATCAAAACAGGTGACATTACTTCAAGTAACCTAATCCACTTAAATGTAAATGGTAATGTTTGAAATGAAATATGGCCATTCCCCAATGTAAAAGCAAAAACCACGTTTTTATAAACACATTCCCTTGAACATGTCATAGTTCCCGTCCCTAGCAGCCTATCATCTTGAAATGGATATGGATAGCATACACCACATTTCACATACCACCGATATACACTGGGGTCAACATTGGCTACAGGCTGCCATACACCACTCTCTCAACTGTTGTTAATTACCCTAACCTCAAAGGACTCAGCGACTGGAGGCTCCATTTACGCATCCACCCTTAATCCAAATTCACCACTTTCCTACTAGCACAAACCCCAATTATACCACCCTACTTCATTATCTTAGAAGGTCGTTCACTTGTAGATACAGGGAGTGTTGCTTTGTGGACCGTAGCCTATTCAATTGCACCAGGAACATCTGGGAGGATTGGGAAGGGCAAGAGACATAGTTGACTGTGCATTACAAACCAAGGCAGTGAAGTGTAACACTTGAGACAGGGTCATCATCTGTCTCTCTGGTAGCCTGGTCAGTGTGGTTAAAGGTTACCCTGTCTTGACCTGCACTGCTGCCATATGAAAATTATGGTGATTATGGAGACAATGGACTTTTCCATGACTCAGTAGATTACCCTTTCCAGCTGCCTGTGCTCCTTCTTGTGTTGCCGAGCCAAGCTGAGATTTCAGGCAGGGCAGACAGATACCTTACAAAAAGAATTTTTAGTTTCTTTGTTCCTCAGACTGATATGTTACAATCTCCTTGAAAGATGAATTTTCTGCTTCCTTGTTAATCATCTATTGCAATAACTCATGAAGGGCTTCAGTTACCATGGGTCCCTGATGCATGATGATAGGTGCAGGCAATTTGTCCTCCTGGGCTGTTGGAGGTATGGGGCATTTAGTTCCTCCGTTGCTGGATGATTTCAGCCAGGCATCTCTGGCACACTATGCCACTTTTCAGTAATAAGAAGTAAGTCCTGTGGCTGTAGGTGGCTCAACCCCTGCAAAGCAACAGTAATGACTACTACACGGGTGGTGAAGGCTTCTGGGTTGGAGGAGGAGGCAAATATGATGATGATAATGACTACAGACGGGCTGGTGGCAAAAGCAGGTGTGGTAGTGGAAAAAGTAGCTTGTATAGTGCCAGAGACAGCTTTGACAATGATGAAGGCAGGTGGGATGCTAGAAGCATTTATGGTGATTGAAGCAGCTGGAATGGTTGGAGCTTTGGTGGTGGCAATGCATCTCTAGTCAGAGTAGTGGTACGTGTCTCAATTCTGCAGCCTGTAGGAGCAATGGTTAAGGCAGCTCTTCTGCTATCAACTGTACTTCCTGGAGCTGGAAGACTATTGATTGGTAGGTGTTCCATGTCAGGAGTAGTGCAATAAGCAAATGAAATGGTAGGGTGGAACGTTTTATGTGGCTACAATTAATTCTAGCATGCCATTCATCGCTTTTTGTTTCTCTAATGCTGATGGCCATGGCAGGTCTGTTGCTTGAGCCTGTTATAGCTGTGGCATTTCTTCTGTTGGCAGCTGCTGTGGGAACATTGGCAACTATGCTACAGGCAGCTGCAGCACAGACATGTTGTATTGAGTGAATGTCTAGAAAAAGTGAAAGTGCTATCACCCCAATTCATATCCTGAATATGAATCATCATTTATGATGTAATGGTCTGGCAGTGGGCCGTTGGGGTCTTTCTTTCCTTTTTGTTTTTGTTTTTTGGGGGTTCTGTCATTGGTGGCCATGATGGGGTCCGCTGTTGGGGCGGGACACATTGGCTGGGCTGTCATTGCCATTTTTATATAGGACAAAAGGTGGTGAAGAGTGAGGACTAGTTATGCATTTTTCGGTTGCTGGTGTTTGGGTCTCATTTGAATGGCAGAGTGTTGGAGGGGTTGCCTTTTGTGGATGAGGTGGTAGATCAAGAATAAAAAAACTACTTTTTCAGTGCTACCCTTTTGTATGATTTTATGCTCTCCCTAATAAACCTTTCTAGACACTTCTCTCTCCATCTTTTGACTCATCTCATACCTCATTTTACTACTATGAGCTCCCAAAAAAAACACTTTCTAAACTTTTTCCTCCTTTATCCCTCCATTGACTCATCCCAAAACTCATTTTACCATTAGGATCTCCCTAATGACCCTTTCTAGAAATTCTCTCCTCTATTGGTCCTGAGCCCAACCTCATTTTAGTACTATGATCTCTGAAGTAACACTTTCTAGACTTTTCCATATCCCTGCATTATCCTATTAAACCCAACTAACAGATTCACATGCCCACCACTTGAATGAACTTATATATTCCCTATCCTAACCCACCACTAATCCATGTTGGGATCTGAAGTAGCATGCTGCTCACTGAAAAGCACTTCAACGCCTCGTCAGGGGTAGTAATCACGTTATAAATACAATTACAATATCCTCATGGTGGAGGTCTCCTGAAAAGTGATGTGTAGCTTAGTGTGTGGCTAACGCCCTTCACCCTAAAGCCTGTTTGACAGTCTAGGCTGTGACTTCCCTTGCCTTTACCATCATATTTCCTTTATTTTGGCTCCATAGAACCATAAAAGATACAATATAAAACATGTAATAAAAAAATACAATAAAAAATACAGATTAATTTTTGAAAAGTACCATTGTTCTTTAAAAAGCACACGCTTATATTATCATTTGCAATCCACCAATTCAAATCTCCTCACAGTCCATAAATATTGTGATAGGAGTTCTTAAAAAAGGGAACATATTTTAGCTAATAACGGCTTTCACAACGTCATAAAAAGTCCTTTAAAACATAAAATAAAATGCCAATGGAAGAGGATTCAGTGCAATGACAGATACAGTGAGCTCATAGGATAACAAATGTGCAAAAGATAATCATTGCTATTTTGAACTTTCATTTAACCTTATGTGCCATACCGAGACTGAGTACATGGCACAACCTCTACTTCCACATACCATTCACACCCTGTCAAGGTCACACTCAAAATGCTTTTACTTTGCTGGGATAATTCTCCCCCATAGATAATAGATTTACCCACACATTTAAACACTCAAACTGGAAGAAGAAATTTCTTTTCTTCAAATGTGTAGGTGAGAATGTACTTTTTCAGGAAAAATCATTTGGGGGATTTGCATTTCCTCTTCTTCTCACTGCATGGGGTGTTATCTATTTTCTATTTTCAGACTAGGACATGAATCACTAAGAGACTCTATTGAAAATGACCTTCCTTTGTAAAGTTTTTACAAGGATTTGTGCCTTCATTACCCTATTTTTGGCTTGAGGAATCTTTACACTTCATTTCTGCTATCCAGTGATGAAGGCATTGTGCTTTCTCTTCCAAATGTTGTGGTAAATAAATAAATAATACCTCTATTTTTGACTGGACATAACAATAACAGATAGCTCAATAAATAAGAGTCAAGATTCGAGGTAGTAGGAGTTTGCAGGTTTAATACAGCATAAAGGACAGGAACAGGACAACCTGCACGGGCAAGATCTGGGATGGCTAGCCAACAGGGGGGCCCGACAGCTGTCGGGCAGGATCTGGAATGAGCGCGCTAGCTTTTAATAACAGTACACAAGTATATATAGTTAAAACAATTGCATTACAGTACATACAGTAGGCGTAACAGTGGGTGGGGCTTGTAACAGTCGCGAAAGATAAGGGTGAAAGGAGGTGTAACAAGAGGCGTGAACATAGACATGTGATGTAGACGTAACAGAATATGTCATAAATGGGGCAGAAACATGGAGGGGGCTACCTAAGGAGCCGGGACCTCTAACCTAGTGGTGCGCGCAAACTGACAATGACGTGTTACTAGGGAGAAGCTGGGGGCTATGACTTCTGTGCTAGAAGAAGAGACTGAAGTCTGGAGTGTCAGAGCGACATGTACCTAAACACTATCTAGTATCTGATGTTTAGAGAACATATTGATAGAATCCAAAAGTTATCAGGGTAAAGGCTAACAGACTCTAAGACTGGTGCATGCATTATTCTACATGCAGTGTGTGTTGGGGAATATTAAATGACCATTAACACAGTATTTCTCTTACATGGAGACGTAAAGGCTAGACCATGACGGAAACTATTGATGCGATTCAGTAGCTTAGGAATGCAGAGAAAGAGGGCTGGACTGATAACTAGAATCATAACATACTCTTGGCAGACTGGCAGGCAGAGCCAGGCCGAGCCGGGCACTGTGAGGCAGGAAGTAAGTGAAGGGTCAGGGATACAGGTGGGGGCTGTATCACTCCTCGGAGAGGGTTCAGGAGACAGGAGCTGAATCTGAGTCCGGGCCCTTTTGAGGCCTAGAAACGGGGACTTTACAATGAAATAACGTGCACACTGAGAAACGTGGCAACGTAGCTTTACATAGGCTCAATACTCGTAGCTTTCACGAGAACTGGAAACTGGCATACTAGAGATGGACACAACTGTAATTGCGTCTTTAATCGATCATGGGGAATATATATGCATATTAATCATGCACATACAACATAGGATGGGGAACACGTAGGGACACAGAACATGGCAAAATTTACTTTTCCACATTCCCTCCTTGTCACTACGTTTCCATCAGGAAACATCAATATTCATGATACCATCTATCATTTCATATAGTATCATTTGCTCGTCTCGAATTGTCTTGGAACGGGATTTAGGACGGGACTTGGGACTAGGAATACAAGAGGTAGCACAAATGCCGCAAATCGCAGGGCCACATTGTATACAGAGGCAGCAACTGAATATGATCGCTACTGCAATACCTAGAAAGGACAATACTTTCCATCCCCAGGCAGAAATTATACTCCAAAACCAACCGGACCATGTCCAGGTGCCTGGATTCTGGTGTAACTGATGGGCAATTTTATGAAGTCTGGTTATAGCTGAATAAACAGACGGCGCGTTATTAGGAATGAAAATGCAGCAACTAGATCCGATGACTCTACATGCTCCTCCTCTATCGGCCAGTATGACGTCAAGAACGAGACGATTCTGGAGCACGACAAATCTCATAGCAGATTGCTCTTCGGTTAAGTTACCTAGAGCAGAGGCAGTCTCATTCACTACTGCTTCAAGGGTTCTGGTTAATCTACGTATTAACTTACTATTCTGGATAGGTCCTATAAAGAAAAAGAATCCTCTATTGAAATCTGTATATTGTTCTAGAGCAGTTTCAGTTTGATCGACAATCGGGGACTCGATCTCCCTTCTATGTCTAATATGTACTAGATGTGTGTTTCTGTGATAATCGGACGGGGCTAGAAAAACTGGTGGCAGTAGGAAGGCAATGTAACAGGTTCCCTCCCAATCGAGGGGCAGACGAACTTATGCGGTCTGACCACAAACAAAATAAGAATGACGTGAAGCTTTGAAAATAGATTTCCCACTGTCACTATACTCGACAATAGTAGTACAATCACTATGTCCTACATGTACGGAACCATTATTTCTGACACATAATTCGCCTTTGACTGGTAGTACTGAAATTGCAGGTAAGTCTGGAGTAGGATCAGACTGAACATTCAGGACCATAAAATTCGAAGAATAATTACCCAAATTATAAACTTCATTTTCTAGATCTAACCCTGTTCTGTGGGGAAGACCTTGCTTGTCTGGAAAACATGTACTGTTCAGAAGGGACATATCAGTTGAGGATGACGTTAACATGGACCATGCTCCACATGAACCGTTATGTGAGAACGGATAAGGAAACAGTGGCAGAACTCCCTTTGATGTCTGGAAAGGGGGGAGTCGACCACACACCCAACAATTAGTAGCATTGCTGGTCTGGTGTGAATAGTGTAACATACGGATGAATGTATTGTTGCGCATAGCAAGACGATAGGATAGTTCGTGAGGAGGCAGGTCACTAAACGTGTGCTCTACTGTAGCATTAGAAAACTTATTTACATGAGAAATCGGGAAACATAAATGAAATGCATAACTCGTGCAGGTAACCATTAAGCTGAGAAACAATATAAAACTTAGAAAAACGATACATCGGATTGAGTTTTGACTAACTCTCTCACTATGGGGGTCTATTTCATACATGTCAGATACCTGTCTAACCGTTTCACCTAGGGGAGGACTTAGACAATTAAACTGGCTGACTTATTTTACTAGACCGTAACTTCTTTTTATACTCCTGCTGCGGAGTTTCCTCTAACAGGGGAGGCTTGGTATCAATGTAATTTGCGGGACAGTCCTTAAGAATAGTATCTTGGCAGTCTTTAAAATCTTGACAATTCTTAGAAATGTTCTTAGAAACAGTTTGTAGTCGGAGTCCGTGAAATTTCTTGACGTGTGACAGGTGCACCCACCCCTTCCTGCCTTCCAACTTGACGGCAGTACGGGTGGTTAGAAGGACTAACTTCGGCTCCTTCCAGCGAGGCTCCAGCGGACTTGAACGATCAAAATTCCGGACAAGAACCAAGCTTCCTGGAACGATTTCATGCGGTTTCACCTCGGTATTGTCTGGAAATGCGGCGGCAACCTGTGAACGACAAGAGTGTAGGGCAGACATCAAGGAAGCTAGGTAATCTGTCAGCATATTACTGGAAACATCTGTAATACTTCGGGGTCTAGGTGTACCCCACATATTCGGGGGGCGGCCGAATACGACCTCATAAGGGGACAGACCTGGTCTGGAATGTGCGACCATGCGCATATAAAACAAAGCGACTGGCAAGGCAACTAACCAGTCTACACCTTTTTCTTGACTGATTTTAGCAATACGGATTTTCAAGGTTTGATTATGTCTCTCTACGAGACCGGCTGCTTCTGGATGGCGTACACAATGGAACTTCCACTGGTACCCTAACAAAAGGGAAACGTGCTTCATGAGTTCAGATGAGAATGGCTGGCCGTTATCAGAATACACGACCCTAGGGAGTCCATAGTGGGGGAAATATTCACAAACCAACTGCTTGGCAGTGGTCGCGGCTGTGTATTCTGGGACTGGATATGCTTCTGTCCACCTGGACAAAGCGCATACAACTACAAGGACATACTTGAAACCTCGACATCGCTCCATCTGAATATAATCCATCTGGAGGACTTCAAAAGGGTCGTCAGGGGGCTGGAATCCACCTTGTTCCACCGGGACACTTTTACCTGGATTGAACTGGCAACATATCATACAAGTGCGGACTTTCTGCTTGGCTGCAGCTCGTAAATGCTTGTTGAACCAAATGTTCTGGATACTGTCTAACATGGCTTTTTCTCCTAAGTGTGCAGGACTATGTGCGGTATTGATAATGACTTGAACCATTGAGTCGGGGAGAAACCATGTGGCTTTTCCCTTCGTCAACCATCCCTGATCTGTCTGGACCCCTCCTTGTTCGGACCATTTCTTGATTTCTTCGGGAGTAGCATGTAACTGGATATCTATGACATCTTGAGTAGGGTCCTTAACTGTCATACAAGTAGTCTGTTCTAGAGTGGATGTCGGTGTCTTGTTAACTGGTATGTCTGGTGTCTGTGTTGTAAGCTTGGCTGTTCGATCTGCTAAATCATTTCCTTGAGAAATAATGTCTGTAACTTTAGTATGTGCTTTGCACTTCATGATAGCGATAGATGTCGGTAAATGTATTGCATCTAACAGAGCTTGAATAAGGAAACCATGCTGAATCTTGGTTCCATGAGAAGTCATGAAACCTCTCTCCTGCCAGAGCACTCCGAAGTCGTGTACAACTCCGAATGCGTAGCGTGAATCTGTGTAAATATTAACTTTCAGGTTCTTGGCGTGTATGCAGGCTCGTGTCAGAGCAACTAGCTCTGCTGCTTGAGCAGACAGGGTGTCAATACGGTGTGTTTCAATAACTTCAGTGTCAGTAGTCACTGCATACGCGGCTACTAGTTCTCCTGTACTCGTTCTCATACAAGAACCATCCACATAAAGTGTCAGGTCGGGATCTGGTAATGGAATATCTGTCAGATCTTGTCTTGGCTTAGTCATAATGTTAACTACTTCCACACAATCATGTGTGGCAGGATTCGAAGTAACTGACGGTAACAGTGTAGCAGGATTTAGAACGTTGCAGCGTCTGATTTCTATGTGTGGCTGGAACAGTGTCAGTTCATAACCTGTTAAACGTGCAATTGTCAAGTGCTGAGTCTGTGTTCGGTTTAAAAGAACTTCCACAGAATGTGGAACTTGTACTGTCAAGGAGTGTCCTAATACTATGGAATCACTTTGTCTGATAGCTAATGCTGTGGCTGCAACTGACTTGAGGCACGCAGGCAGAGCCTGGGCTACTGGATCTAGTGTGCTCGAAAAATAAGCACAGGGCTTGTATTGTCCTGCTTGATCTTGTGTAAGAACAGATAATGCTGTACCATCACGTTCTGTGACAAAAAGTGTAAAAGGCTTACTGTAGTTCGGTGTAGCTAGAACAGGAGCTTGGCATAAAGCTTTCTTTAACTCATTGAAACTAAGTGTATGTTCAGATGTCCAAGGGAGAACAGTCGATACGGCTGCCTCCTGTGTCGTTAACTGTATCAGTGGCTTGGCTAGAAATGCATACTGAGGAATCCATTGTCTGCAATAAGAAGTAAGGCCGATAAAAGCACGTACCTCCTTCTGTGTCTTGGGCTGAGGAAGACTCGCTATTAACTGGATGCGATCGGGTGTCAACTGCCTACCCCACTTGGACAGTAAGTGGCCTAAGTAGATCACTTGCTGGACACAGAATTGAAGCTTTGAAGGAGACACCTTGTGCCCCATCTCGGCTAGGAAATACAGAACTGTAAGTGATGCTCGCTCGCAAGCATGTTCAGAACGGGCTGTGATCAGTAAATCATCGACATACTGGAGCAGGGCAGTGTCAGTTGGCATGTGAATGTTGTCTAGTTGTCTCTTAAGTGCTTGACTGTAAATACTAGGACTTTCTGTGAAACCTTGAGGAGCTCGTGTGAATTTATAGCTCCTTCCATTTAAACAAAAACCGAAAAGGTACTGGCTGTCTGGATGAATGGGAACACTGAAAAATGCATTCTTGAGGTCGATTACGGTAAAGAATATTGCCTCAGAATCAATGGCTGTCAATAGAGATGAAATATCTGGAACAACTGGGTACTGGGGAATAATACATTTATTGAGTTCTCGAAGGTCAATCACTAATCGATATACTGGGGGTGCATTTGGATCAGTACGTTTCATGACTGGAATGATCGGAGAATTACATACATTGGAGTCAGTTTCTACAACTACTCCTTGAGCCATGAGCTCGTCAATAATTTTGGATAAGGCTGCTACAGCCTCAGATGGCAATCTGTACTGTCTGATTCGTGGCAAGACTATACCTTGCTTGAGAGTCACACGATGGGGTGTGATTTGCATGAAACCAACATCAGTTGGACCTTGCGCCCATAGATGCTGCGGGACATTTGACAATCTCGGATCAAAATCTCGTAATACATAGTGACCCTTGAAGTCACGTAAAAACAAACGTATTCCCTCTGGGGAACAGCAAATAACTGCACCTAATTCTTTCAGTGTCTTAATGCCTAACAAATTTTCTGGACATGACTTCGTAAGCAATAGATCAGTAGTTCGGGACAATGGACCTACTTCTAGAGTAACTGGCTTTGAAATCTCGTTTACAATAGGCTTTCCTGAAAATCCAAGGGAAACATTTTTAGTGCCTGAGAGCTGAGCCCCTGGAACCTCGTCGTGACTAATAGTAGTCCTACTTGCCCCTGTATCAATCAGAAACTTTCTGTCTTTCCCTAATACTTGACTATGAACATAGGGACCTTCTTGATCTACAGGAATCTCGATGAGAGGCAAGCCCACCTCCCTCTCCAGGCTGTTTCATGAATACGCTTGATACTCTGGATACTCTGTCTGTGCATACTGGTACATCTGCTGTGTAACATGCTGTGTTGCAGCGATAGGCTGCGGCGCTGGAACTGTCTGTTGTGCATTCTGTGGCTGAGAAGTCTGTGAAACTTGTTCTTGTCTAGGCGGACGTGGTCTTTCTTTAGTTTTACCAGTGGCTATGTTGTGTTTCAGAACTGCACACTCGTTTATAAAATGACCTGGCTGTTTACAATAATTGCATGTCCCTTTAACGGGAGCTGCAGGATGACTGGCTTGACGCGGACCCCTCTTCTGACTGTCTTGAGGAACAGATTGTGCAACTAGTACTTTCATTTTTGTGTCTTTCATACGTCTTCTCTCGTGTTCTATTCGGGCGCCATTATGTGGTAAATAAATAAATAATACCTCTATTTTTGACTGGACATAACAATAACAGATAGCTCAATAAATAAGAGTCAAGATTCGAGGTAGTAGGAGTTTGCAGGTTTAATACAGCATAAAGGACAGGAACAGGACAACCTGCACGGGCAAGATCTGGGATGGCTAGCCAACAGGGGGGCCCCGACAGCTGTCTGGCAGGATCTGGAATGAGCGCGCTAGCTTTTAATAACAGTACACAAGTATATATAGTTAAAACAATTGCATTACAGTACATACAGTAGGCGTAACAGTGGGTGGGGCTTGTAACAGTCGCGAAAGATAAGGGTGAAAGGAGGTGTAACAAGAGGCGTGAACATAGACATGTGATGTAGACGTAACAGAATATGTCATAAATGGGGCGGAAACATGGAGGGGGCTACCTAAGGAGCCGGGACCTCTAACCTAGTGGTGCGCGCAAACTGACAATGACGTGTTACTAGGGAGAAGCTGGGGGCTATGACTTCTGCGCTAGAAGAAGAGACTGAAGTCTGGAGTGTCAGAGCGACATGTACCTAAACACTATCTAGTATCTGATGTTTAGAGAACATATTGATAGAATCCAAAAGTTATCAGGGTAAAGGCTAACAGACTCTAAGACTGGTGCATGCATTATTCTACATGCAGTGTGTGTTGGGGAATATTAAATGACCATTAACACAGTATTTCTCTTACATGGAGACGTAAAGGCTAGACCATGACGGAAACTATTGATGCGATTCAGTAGCTTAGGAATGCAGAGAAAGAGGGCTGGACTGATAACTAGAATCATAACATACTCTTGGCAGACTGGCAGGCAGAGCCAGGCCGAGCCGGGCACTGTGAGGCAGGAAGTAAGTGAAGGGTCAGGGATACAGGTGGGGGCTGTATCACTCCTCGGAGAGGGTTCAGGAGACAGGAGCTGAATCTGAGTCCGGGCCCTTTTGAGGCCTAGAAACGGGGACTTTACAATGAAATAACGTGCACACTGAGAAACGTGGCAACGTAGCTTTACATAGGCTCAATACTCGTAGCTTTCACGAGAACTGGAAACTGGCATACTAGAGATGGACACAACTGTAATTGCGTCTTTAATCGATCATGGGGAATATATATGCATATTAATCATGCACATACAACATAGGATGGGGAACACGTAGGGACACAGAACATGGCAAAATTTACTTTTCCACAATGTGGTAAAGTGTTATACACCAAATTGGTACATTAGATTAACTTATGTGTCCCTAGTATATGGTACTACATGTACCCAGGACCTATAAATTAAATGCTACTAGTGGGCTGCAGAACTTACCATGCCACTCATTAATGTAGCACTATAAAACATTTATCAGGCCTGTCATTGGAGCCTGTGTGTGCATGATGTATGAGTTTTCAAAAGTAGGGCATGTGTTTTTATGTTTTTCACATCCTGGCAGTGAACCTGTCCTTCTTAAGTTGCCTCCCATAGACTAACACTGAGTTACCTTATTACATTTAATAGGTGGTAACTTCAGTTTGGGAAAAGCTAGAGAAATACTTCTTTCATTCATTTGAATTGGAAATTAATCTCCTGTTTGTCAGTAAAGTGAGCTTTTAACTAACTATTTTTGAAAATGCCACTTTTAGAAGGTTGACATATTCCTGCGTAAACCAAAATGTTCCTTTCTGCCAGTGTCCAGGCTCACATTACTGTTAATGGTTCTCCTGTTGTGTGATATGTATTCCTCCCAGATGGGGGACAAAAGGACCTTAGGTGTGGAGATGGTTTTGTTTTCCTGAGCAGGATGTCCAGGTGAGTTGCACCCAGCCCCTTCCTGACTTCAGAAGATGGCCACCCCATTACTGGCAAATGCACCACTCATATGGCCTGCTTGCCCTTCATTTCACTAGACAGACAGAGGAAAAGGAAGAACTGACAAGAACCAGTTTTGTCTATCTCGGGGTAGATAAAGGGATGACCCCTCCCACAGGTTGACACTGGCCATAAAAGTGGCACCTTCTGAACCTGAAATTAGAACACTACTGGAGCTGTGAAGGTCACAAAAAGGACTGCCCTGCTGTCTGAAATCTGGACCTGAGAAGATCAGAGGATGAACTGCTCTGCTGTCTGAAACCTGGAGGAAGACTCGACCTGCTTGTCTTAAACCCTGGAACTCAGAATTGAATCCAACGGTTAGTTGGCTGACATGCTGTTTGAACTACAAAGAAACAGCAAGCTTCCAGATGCCTTTCCCTGCAAGGGAGCAGCTGATCAGTACCAACTGCACATGCCTGGACCCTGCTACTGGCCTCTGCTGGACTTAGTCCTCAACCCCAAGTTGTGCCCTCAGGTCCTAGACCCTTACTGGCGTTAGCTGTACTCCTTCAACCTCTAGACTACAAGAACTAGAGTTCAGGTGAATAACCAAAGGCTCTGAGCTCTCTGCATCAAAAAGAACCACTCCTAGTCCATTCATGAATGTGAACGGACTTCACTGAGACCGAAGCTAAATCTGTATCCGACTGCCAATGAGACCTTCTAGGATACTGACACCGGATATCGCCCGCAGAGATCCCTTCGCATCGACTCAACACTGAGTTTCCTGCCAACTCAAAGTTCTGATCATCCACTACCTTTTCAAGCTAACAACCACTGCTCCGTGGTCCTCACTACTGCAAATTTCCAATCGAGAAGTCGGACTTCAGCAACCCACCGTCGACAATCCCCTCTCCAGATCCAGTCTGCAGCCCAACCCACCACAAACCTCATTAACAAGAGCTTCTTGTCATAAACAGGACTAGGTTAGAAGGTAAACTTTCCACAGGGACGAACTTAGTCCTGTATTCAACCAGAGCTCCATCATGGTCGGCATTAACTTTGCACATTGACCCAGTCCAGCACAACCATATAACCGCAATTGGTGTTATCTGCTTTCTTGGAGCTATTGATACTGAACGTTTAAGAAAATAATATCTCAGAAAATACTTATTGAATTATTGTTGTTTCGGTGTGATGTTATTAATTAAAACTATCTCTATTTTTCTAAATTGCTGTGGGATTTTCTTTGTGTTCTCACTTTATTGGTGTTTGAAAGGTGCACACATATGGAACACTTTGCACATAAGTTATTCCTGAATGTGCTTGCACCAAGCTACCAGAGAGTGCTCTCCACGCCACTGGACTCCACCTACCCTGCTGATTAGGGGTGAAAACCCAAAACTGGTCCTAGGATGCTTGTTTCCATTCGAGGGAGGACCTGACCTGGCAGTTGGGCTGGGCTGTTTCCATTGGGTGCAGGGTCAAGACTGATTTGCATATGTCTGGGTTCAAACTGGAATGGCAGGGTGAACAACAAAATGATGGATTTAGGCCAAGATCTCTGAACTGGGGTGAATGTATGACATTATTCTGCATTCTGTCCATCAATTGTTCCTTTTGCATTTGTCACCCGAGTGGGACGGGTATGCCTAGACGTGGGTCCTGTGCTCTCCATGCCACTGGAGTCAAGATAATCCGGCTGATGAGGGGTGAAACCCTAACACAGGTCCTAGGATGCTGGTTTCCAGTCCAGGGAAGACATGGCCTGGCAGGTTGGGCTGGACTGTTCCAATTGGGGCAGTGTCAATACTGATTTGCATATGGCTGGATTCAAATTGGAATGGCATGGTGAGCAAAAAAAAATATGGATTTAGGCCCAGATCTCTGTACAGGGGTGACTGTATGACATTGTTTTGCATTCTGTCCATCAATTGTTTGTGTTGCATTTGTCACCCGAGAGTTAAGCACAGGTTTATTTAGTGACTTTAGAGGTTCACCCTGACAATGACTGTGATTATTACTTGAGTGGATCTCTCACTGTTCGGCACTAATATCCCAATTTCTTACAGATGCCTTTACATATTTAGCTGTACAGTTCTTCAAAAGGATTTCTGCACTGTATATAATGATACTGTAAGTCAATGTTTTTTCTAAAAAAATAAATATAAGATGTTTTTGGCCAACTTGCAAAGAGTCACAGAGAAGATATTTTTAGGAACGTTGCTATTGTCAATGTTAGACATCCATTTTTCTTTTCTGTAAAAATACTTTGTAAGATAATAGATTATTGATTTGACTCATGCCAATTCATGTTTCTTGTGCTTTCTGTTTTTTTGGGTGGGCAACATCTGCTAGGGATTTTGAAAGTTGACTAACAAGCAAAGGTCACTAAATCAAGGGGGGAAAGGATCACTTGTCCTTCATAACTAGGGTATGCAGGTCGATGTGGGGTGTCTCCCAAGTAAAAAACCCTCATGCACGTGTAAAATGGAATCTCGTAGCGGTATATGGTGTCTCCCCGCTCTTATTGACACGTGTGTGCATAATCATGGGGTTAGTATTTATGCACCCTCCGCCAGGAGGTATTTACCCATAGTTAAAACAGTAGTGCTCGTGAATAGTGGGTGATAGGTGTTAAAGGAAATTGTTTAAAATACCTGACCAAGCAGACTGAAACTTTAATTGGTCTGAGTTCAGGTAGACGAGAATTTCTGGTGTGCGGCTGTGGAATAATTAGGGATCTAAGCGCACTGATGTGGTGATTTTAAAATGCGGTCGACATGTTTCAGCCTTAGTTGCCTCTGTAGGTCGGTTGGGCTTTCTTCAGGACCAGTGCAGGGTAGTGAATACAGTGAGAAAATGAAAAAAGGTATTTTGACCTGTTCCATTAGTCAGTGGGAGGTCGCATTGTACCTGTAGAAGAAATATATACGTACAAAAAACACATATGGGGAGAGGGTAAGGGGAAAGACACACAGTTATGTACAAATAGTACAATTATCAAAATATTTGCAGATTTTGAAGAACACCTAAATAATGGCAATACTTTATCCAGATTCATACTCGTATGGGGTGTCAACTCTCTCATTCTCATGCTTGTGGATTTCGATACATGCTGTGGAGGGTACACATATAATTATAATTAGTGTATTCTCATGCTAGTGCAATACACAAGTGAAAACCAATTCCATTCTGATACGTTCTATACAGGGAGGCATATTGTGATGTGATTATGACCACATATTCTTAGTGAACTGTTAGGTGTAAAAACATTCTAGATTATGCTAAAGGATTGTTGTTGTGAATGGTCAAACGAAATGTGTTCCAGAGGTGAAGTTTTTGTATCTGGTTTATTGTATAATGATTATCGTTTTAGTTGTGGAAATGTATATTAACTCGTAGGTACGGATGGAGGTATAAAATGAGGATATAAAATAACACTAAATAACATAAAGTCGCTTGTTGTTAACGCTCGTTGGTCGAAATTCACTCGCTTGCGGGCATGTCAAGTTTTTAACTAAACATACCTCACAAAGTAGAGAGTTGCACTTTCTTCGGGTCGGCGGCACTGAAAGGAGTGCCTCACTGCAGGGAATAATAGAAAACAGTGTTTTGAGATTCTAATACTTGCTGTTATGTCGACGTCGGAGAGGGACCCGGAGTATCTACCTGGGACTGTTCTCCTTCGGCACAGCTTGTGCTGTCTCTGCCTGCCTCAACCCGGATAAGCTCCCGGGTTCGTTGCTGAGGGGATTTTAACATTATTGATAGATAGCGAAGAGTTACTCGCTACGTAAACGGGAGGTTGATATATGAAGCAAATATTGGTACAATAGTTATAAAAGCCAATTTTGATAGAAAATTAAAAGAACGAATACGATGATTTAAGTGAGGTAGATAAGATATGTATCTCCTCAGTGCATAACGTTATTTTAGGATGATAAATTGGTAATTTAAGCCTATATATTCGCATCAATAGTGCTCAATGAAAGTTATGCATCTTCATAATGTGTAACGTTACTTTATAAGGGGAAGATGAATACTGTGCACCTACATATTAGTAATAGTGATGTTGTACTCTACTCTACTCTGCTCATTATGTGTGCAATTCACAGTCAGTGACCAAAGACAAAAACTTACAACCATCCATTCAGCGTCTACCCACTTTATACCTAGTGTATTTATCTATTAACACAGTTTTACTGCAAAATTTCAGCGCAGCACCCACACAATTCAACATCACTATTACTAATATGTAGGTACACAGTATTCATCTTCGAGGTCGAGGCTGGGCAAGTGTACTTTAACCCCATATCTGCCGTCGAAAATTAGCAGTAGTACTCGAGGGAGGTCTTTGAATCCCTGAGTTTCTCGAGCGCAACCCCCGTGTAGTTCCTGTGACTAGGAGGCTGCTTTCTCCTCACCTGCTGCCCTGCTCACTCTCTGACCCTTTATACACAAGAGGCATGTGAACACGCATAGAAGCCCCGCACCACACACTAGGGGTATCAAACGTCTTCCCGCCCTTTCCCAATCCGAACTATGATGGATAGCTCACTCAAGGGACCTCGGCGCATTTTGGCGTGGTGGAAAGTTACAGGCACACATGGTCAGAGGAGACAAATCTTCTGGCCCTTTACGCAGCTGCAGTGTAGGAAAACCCTTATCATTTACCCAACGAGGTAGCACTTACTGATTAGCCAGTAGAAAGTACTCCAGTTGAGTAGAGATATTGCACAAAACGGTGGCATCTTCGTGGATAACTATGCAGGGCAGGATTCATTCTGGCACGAGGCTCCTGTCACAAAAATTAAACCTCAACAGGAAGCACTTACAGATATAAATAAGGCAGGTGCCCGAGTTGCAGCTCAAATTCAGTAACGTTTTAATCAACCCAAAACATTAATGAGCACGGTCGAGGCTGGGCAAGTGTGCTTTAGCCCCATATCTGCCATCGAAAATTAGCAGTAAAACTCGAGGGAGGTCTTTGAATCCCTGAGTTTCTCGAGCGCAACCCCAGTGTAGTTCCTGTGACCAGGAGGCTGCTTTCTCCTCACCTGCTGCCCTGCTCGCTCTCTGACCCTTTACACAAAAGAGGCATGTTGACACGCATAGAAGCCCCGCTAGCGGTATCAAACGTCTTCCCGCCCTTTCCCAACTATGATGGACAGCTCACTCAAGGGACCTCGGCACCTTTTGGAGCGGTGGCAAAGTTACAGGCACACATGGTCAGTGGAGACAAATCTTCTGGCCCTTTACGCAGCTGCAGTGTAGGTGAAGCACTATACAGTTACCCAACGAGGTAGCACTTACTGATTAGCCATTAGAAAGTACTCCAGTTGAGTAGATGGAAATCACAAAAAAATCTGTGAGTTTGCGTGAAAATCCGCGAATTTGCAGACTTTTTTGCGATTTCGCGTGAATTCGCGGACCGCAAATCCACAAAATTCACCCATACTTATACCATAGCACAGCAGGTACAGCGCTGTCCGCTGTTTGAGACTGCTGTTGCTGATTCACCTTTTGTTTGAACCACTCCTCTCTAAAGCGGCAGTGATCATCCTAACGCGGCAAGAGCCGCCAGCGACCAACCTAATGCGGCAGGGGCCGCGAGTGACCTTCTAACGTGGCAAAAGGGGGCCTCAATGCCCACCCCAATGCGGCAGGAGCCGTGAGTGCTCTTCTAACACAGCAGCACCCGCCAGTGTCCACCGCAATGTGACAGGGGCCGCAAGTGCTTTCTAGTTACTGACCGTGAGCGCGGTTGCCTAACCCTTTCACCTTTCCTTGAGAAATACTTGAGAAACGTGGCTGGAGCTGACTGCCTTAGGTTTTCTGTGGACGCTTTTGAGTTTTTTGCGTTTTCCAGAAAACGGGCAGGAGAACTCCAGGAAAACGTTTTGCAGTGGTACAGCAAGTAAGTGAATAAGAGGAGCGGCGGTGGGAGCAGTCTTGGTGTGAAACCCGGTTAGGCACGGGAGATCTGCCCCACTTCCACTTCCAGTATTATTAGGAGTTATCGTTTGGAGTTTAGAGTTTGGAGCTTATAATCGTGGAATTCTGAAACTTCACTACCGGCTCGGTTTTTGAGATAGGATGCCAATTAAATAAATAACAACAACTAAACAAATAATTAAATAAACAACAACCAACCAAACAAACAAACAATTTATTACAATAACTAAACAATAAAAAAAGGAAAGTAAAATAATAAATAAAAATAAAACAAAATAAAAAAGGAAAAACATGAGGTCAGGAAGAGACAAACGACAAAAAGGAAAAGAAAAACGCATGGAATGTCGGTTAACAACAACAAAGCAAAAACTGAGGGGGAAGGGCAAACATTAATTTCACCACTCTTTCGCATCTTTACAAGAACAAATAATGGACCATGTAAGACTGACTTTTTAAAAGATCCAGCAGGGACAATGCTCACTAAACAAGAGGGAGAAACCCAGTTTCCGGCACCTATCACACCAATAAAGAAGAGAACAAGGGACACACAAGCAAAGGACGCATATGATACATATGAGACAAATGCCTTCAATAACTCAAATGACCCAAGAATGACCAGGGTTCCAACCGTGTGTACGTCAAAACCAGAAACAAAGGAACAACAAGATAATTCATGGGGGTCTATAACAGATTTGGAGCTAATTACTTCTAGAGAATAATCCCAGCAGGTGACAGAACAGCTAAATGAGGAGCCTGATAGTTCACTCTTGCAAAAAAAAACAAGAACATTTACAAGCACTAAGGCTCAACAACCAATTGAGGTGCTGGTAAAAATTATCAATCAAACACCGAAGAAAGTACATTAAGAAGAAGCAATTCAGAACACCAATGCACTAGAAAAAACCCACACAATCTGTAACATCATCACCAATAAAAATATTACCTAAATGCATGAATCTGAGCCAAAGCCATGAGTCTCACGCCTCAGTACTAACAACCAATACAGTGCCAGCAACCGACTAAGGGACCATATGGGACATCTTTTTCAAAACATCACAACTTACTTTAGAGGCACTGAAGTACCAATCAAACAAGATGGATGTTCAAGTAGACCTGCTAAACATCATGACAAACACCATCACAGGGATTGATGATCAAAAACTGGCTGACCTCAACCCTCTAATTAAGTGAGCACAGGCCTACGCGACCACACTAAATACGGAATGTGCCTGTTGTCTAACAATTGACAAATTAGCAACAATTCCTAAAGTCCTGACTACCCTCATTGAGGACTTAAAGATCAGGGTAACCAACGATAACCACAATAATATGCTTGTACGGCCCCAGCACCCTGAAAAAGAAAGAGGAACCAACCAAGGACTGCACTAACATAGATTTAGCACTGGCCAATCAACTGACAGCTATTACAGAAAAATCAAATTTGGAGGACAAGCAAGGAAACTTAACTCCACCAATACAGGTGAACATGAGAAGACGTATAAAGAAAAAAATAAAAAAAGAAAAAAAGTATGAAAAGATGACACAACTTAGAAGAAGTTGGGGGCAGCCATCATATGGCTCAAATGAATCAGCAATAACACCAAACCAGAAACAGGACCTTCAATCAAACAAAAAACCATACCCAATCTTTACCAAACAGTCAAAAGTAAACAAACAGCTAAGAGATGGCACTGTGATGGTGAAAAGTCCAACTGAATTAGCTATTAGAGAAAAACAGAAGAAAGTTGAACAATCAGCTATCAGAGAAACTCAGAAGAAATCTGAACAAGAGGAGGTAGCAAAGAGGGACGCAACAGACACAATAGAAATCGGCTTGGATAAAATATCAAATGAGCACCCCACAAATAAAACGGGGGAAGGAAAGATGCAACCTCAAGTGGTCATACCTAAGTTCTCAGGAGAGATAATGTCCGATGCAACTAAACCCCTGCATAATGCACCTCACAACTATTGCTATCTGGCTGACAAAAGAGACACAAGACTAAGCGTCTTCCAATAACTTTACAAATCAAAGGACAGACACAACATCATAAATAGGGGCAACTTATTAAGGCTCCTCCAACACATTCCATCTGGATGTATGACGTTATAACGCATACTATTACTCCGCAGGCCATTACAACGCGACTTTTACTCCGCATACCGTTACAACGCATAGCGCCTTGGGGCGCTGGATAGTGGTAAGTATAATTTTCTATTCCAACACCAGTCCCCGTGGACACTAGGGAAGGTGTTGGATAGAAAATTAAACTTATTCCCTATCCTACAGCGCCCCCCAGCTCAATGCGTTGTAACGGTATGCGGAGTAAAAGTCGCGTTGTAATGGTAGTGCGGAGTAAAAAATGCGTTGTAACAGGTGTATACCATTCCATCTTTGTCTAATGTAACAAGTGCAGACCTGATGAGTGTCCACTTTGAATCAATCAGGAAAATACGGTAGTGACCTGGATAAATCATCACATTGCAGAAGCTGTGCTCTTGGAAATGGAAACTTTCAAAAAGTGGGGTATAGTTGTCATGATACCCGAGCAAGAAAAATATGAGCAAATTTTACTTGAATTATCAAATATCGTTAAATACACAAAGAAAGTAAAGGAACAACCTCGCAGCATATTGAAAGGTACCTCTAACAAACAGCCAGATCAGAATTATAATAATCTAAGTATATTCATTAGAACCCAGGAGGAATCAACCACACATAGAATAAAAAAAGAAGAGGTATCCCAAAAAAAAACAATGGAGGGAGAAATTCAAGGAGAATCATAGTGATACAAATAGTTGCATTCGTCATACCTGATGTAAAAGAGCACACTGCTGACCTTTTGGGGGACCTTCGAGCAAAGTCCAATGCCAAATTGTTAACAGAGGTAAACACCAGTACACCAGGTCAAGCTCCAAAAACATACCAAAGCTTTAAACTTGTCTCTTGGAATGTGGCTGACTTACAAAGCAACAGCAATAAATAAATTACTAGAGAGTGATATCCTATGCCTATAAGAAACGTGGGCAACAGAGCCGGTACACCTGGAAGGGTATGCAGATTTCCATCAACTAGCTACTAAACACAACCATTACGCAAGACCATCAGGTGGGATCTCAACTTATGTCAAACATGCAAAACAACTAAATGTTAGTATTATAAATACCGACTCAAATATGTTACAAGCACTGTTAATGGAAGGAAAAAGCGACAAGGAAGACACCGTCTGGCTGCTTGTAATAAATGTATATTTAAACACACTTGGTCAATTGAAATTAAAGGTCACAAAATCTATGATCACAACAATACAGGAAATTCTATGTACACACTGGTCACTGGTGAAAATGGTCATAGGCGACTTCAATCTGCATCATCTAGGAACAAAGCAAAGTGAAAGGAAATATCTAACTTGTGCCAAAAGAACTTCAATCACAACCTCGAATCAGCCGAGTATTTACTAAATAGCTCACACCCAAATAACCAAGGGACAACAACATTTATGAACTGTTCTACAATTGATTATATATTTTTATGCAGCCAACTGGCTTGCAAAATTGAAAATTTTGAAATCAAAAGAGATGACACCAGTGATCATGCAATACTCCAGGCAGAATTCAATACCACAGTCAAAGAACGGTTGCCAAATCAATAGGCATCAAAGAATACATCCTGGTGAGAAGAATAAAATGGAACATCCACTAGGCAACGGCTCTTAAGCATTGGAAAGAAAAACAAGAGCGCACAGTGAACAACCCGGGCGTAGCGCCCATTAGGGAAAATTTGTCAGAGTGTACCACGGACCTGAAAACATGTCTGAAGAAAGCTGAGCCCAATCCTAAGGAGAAGAAGAATACCACAACACAATCCACGTATAATAACACAAAACTGAGTGATATAACTTGCAACCTAAAAAAGGAAAAAAGAGCGCACAAGACTGCAGGTTCGAAATATATGCGGGATAAGTGCAACAAACTGCACAAAGAGCGGAAACAATTGCTATGGTCGCTAAAGCAAAACTGGCTTGATGAGGAATGGATCAAAATCCAAGAGCTATCAAAACCTCACATACATCGACAACTTTGGCAATACATAGCACAGTTGGACAACAATAAAGTAGTCTGGAGCAACGCCGTACGCGCCGATGCATGGGTGAGACATGTGGCCGCAATATATGTGGAAAAGGAAGGTAGCATGGAACTCGGAAGTACCATGCCTACATTGAGAGAACAAACAACGAGGGGGAACCCATGAACCTAGCTACGAGCAATGACCAAGACGTAACAGCGGTTGAAAAAGTAGTTAAAAAGATAAGGAAAGATGGGGCACTAGGACCTAATGGCCTGCCGGCCGCGATGTTTAGGGAAGACCCAACATACTGGGGTAGAGTCCTATCTGGCTTATTCACCGAATGCCGCTACAGGGTAAGGTGCCAGATTTGTGGCACGGGTCAATCCTACAACCCATATGCAAGAAGGGCAACACCACAGAACCAAAGAACTACAGACTAATAGCCCTGCTGGACATCGAAGGGAAAGCCTATGCAAATACCCTTTTGACAGAACTAACCAGATGGGTTGAAGAAAAACATAGGCTGCTCAATGTAAAATAATATTATATAGTACTCAAAGCGCCAGTCGGGAGCTTGAAAAGCATGCTGAAACCCATTTACGAAGATCCCACTAACCCATGGCAGGCCTATCTGCAGGAAGCAGTAAAGGTTTTGGATTTAGCAACACAAAACTGGAGCCAGGAAGGCATAACCTACCCGATCATTAAAAAGGCATTAAATAAACAATGTTATCAACTGTCAAGAGAAACCGATCTAGCAAATCTTGAAAATTGGAAGAGATCAATCTGGGTTGATTGCAACATACATGAACGACAAATCCCAGCCTTATCTTCATCAAGCACTGGGGAGAAAGGCCCTAAAAACATTCAATGGGCAAGAATAGTACCTCTCCCAATAAAAGAACTAAATCCGTGTTGGAAAGCCCTTGAACACAGAATCGGCTGCAGAATCTGCAATTTTAAAATAGAATAATTGCTACATCTGATGTGCTGCTGCTCGGGTTTGTTACAATCGTGTCAGAAGCTACTAAAGCTTATATGGCTACGTAAAGGTGTTTGAACAGTAAAAGAAGCCGTCACAGCTCTATTCTCTTGTACATTACCAACTGACCTGGCCAGAATCGAGAGATACATGGTACGCTCTAGACTTGTTAAAGAAAATTACCAAGTCAACTGCATAAAAACAGACTTGCTGTGCACAAAGGGACACTTTTGTCATAACGTATTTTTTTAAACACAATTAATTTTATTAACTTTTTATCTCCATACTTTTATCTGTTGTCTTATGGAAAGAAAATGGTCATAATTGCTAATGAATTACATCTTTTTATTTTTATTTTGTTACATTGCAAATGGTTTTAAGTAACTGTGCAATCAATAAATAAACTTGGAAACCTTTTGAAAGAAATCTTCCCCTGTATTGAAACTAAGGTACTCCATGAGGACATACAAAGGGTTCATAGAGACCCGTTCGGGAAAGGTAAAATAGGGTATACCCCAGGAAGATGTTAGTCGACTTCAAGACCTACTCA
This sequence comes from Lissotriton helveticus, assembly GCF_964261635.1. NCBI lineage: Eukaryota > Metazoa > Chordata > Amphibia > Caudata > Salamandridae > Lissotriton > Lissotriton helveticus. The sequence goes on along the minus strand of NC_136059.1, from coordinate 1,841,413,942 downwards.
CTAAAGGAGAGAAGTCTGAGAGAGGCAATAAGAGCAGGATCTCACAAAAAGAATGACTGGCCCAAACGAATAAGGTCAGATATATCAAAGGCGACGCAGGACCGACAATGGGAGCTTGGCTAATATATGCAGGAGTTAAAGACTCTGGGAGCCACAGTACAGATGAAATTCCGAGCATCATTGAGGATTATGTGGGACAATCCAAAAAGATTTGGTCCGATACACGAAAGACATATGTATTAGTGAAATCAATACCATAGAATATTTGCGTTAATATTCTCACTTGGAATGTGAATGGTTTGTGGGGCTGAGCTAGAAGGCTTAGGATTTTAGAGTATCTCAGGAACATAAAATGTGACATATTAATTCTCCAAGAGACCCATCTTTTAAAAGCAAGGTGGGGGGACATTATGAAAACCCAGCAATGGGTAGATTCTTATATTTGCACTGATCAAGCATGCTGCGTTAAGGGGATAATCATTATTTTTAAAAGGTCTACAAAAGCTATCATTGAGTCTAACAAGACCGATATAAAGGGGAGATGGGCCGTAGTGAATATACGTATGAATGACAGATCGCTGGCTAAAGTAGGGTACAATGGGCCCAACGTAGATGATCCCTCAGCTTTACAGACACTCTACGTATATCTTTTGGATGTTCCTGGCCGTATTATATTAGGGGTGTGATTTTAATATACTAATTGACCCCAAACAAGATAGGAGCCCTCCTAAAAAAAATTCTAGTCTACCAAAAATGAGGAGCTGGCTAAAGATACACCAGGATGACTTAGGTCTAATCGATATATGGAGAGGAAGAGGTCAAAAATCTCAGTTTTAGGAATAAAAAACTAGGCCATTCTTCTAGAATTGATTATTTCTTAATCGATAAATCACTAGAGGGGGAAGTAAAAAAGGATAGACATCTCCTAGAATATCTCTCTAATCACTCAGCAGTATTGTTGGAGTTTGAATTTCAAAGTCAGCAGTCTCAGCCCAGATGGATCCTAGATAAGACTTTGCTTTAGATGCTAAGATAATAGAGGACCTGAAAGAGGAAACTATATCCTATTTCCAGTTAAATTCGGAGGGGACTTCCTGCCAGCTTAGGTAGGTTGCATATACGGTGGTACTAAGGGAGAAGGTGATTAGTTTAGAGGCCTACCTAAATAAGTTAAATAAAAAGAAAATAGAGAATTTAGAGGGAGAAATACAGAGACTAGAGAAGAGTATTAAGGAGGAAATAAGCACTTACAGGGGAATAAGCCAACAAGAAAAGGAAACTTGTTAATATCTTGGATGCTCGAGGTAAAAGAAAATGGGAGGCAAGTAAACTTGCTCACTATCAATATGGTGAGGGGTGTGGCAAGCTTTTAGCCTGGAAAGCTAAGACTGACTTAAATCGCAATAAGATTTTGAGCATCCAAGAGTAGGATAAAATTCAACCTACTGTAGAAGAGTCAGAAATTAAGAAAGCCTTTTATAGGTTTTTTAGAGAACTATATAAAGAGGAAGTGTGTGACAGTGAACATCAAATTAAGGATTATCTTAACGCTTGGGTGAAGCATAGCGAAGAATACAGTGCTGAGATTACTGAATTAGAAGTAAGTGAGGTGGTTAACGTTTTGGAAAATGCAAAGGCGGCTGGGCCTGATGCTTTGCCCAATGAGATATACAAGGCTTTGAAAGAGGAACTTATGCCCGAGCTAACTAGCTTATTTAATGATATATTTGTAAGGGGACAGGCACCTCCTAAATCCTGGAGCGAAGCAACTATTTGTATTATATTAAAGCCCCAGAAAGACCCTAAGATATGCGAGTCCTATAGACCCATTTCAATATTAAACAGTGACTATAAGACTTTTACTCAAATATTAGCAAAGAGATTGGGGAAGTGGGCAGGTTGCCTAATTATTCAGGACCAGAAAGGATTCATAAGTGGCAGGCAGATTCAGGAACTTACACATGAATTAATATGGGTAATTGACCTGGCAGTTGAAGAGAAGCTTCCTCTATTGATAATCACCTTTGATGCCGCCAAGGCATTGGATGGGGTCAGTTGGAGCTTTTTACACAAGACCTTGGAGGCTGATAAGGTGGGCAGCAACTTTGTAAGAGCAGTAAGAATTCTTTATAGAACTGCAACCTCATTTGTACTAGTTGATGGGTCCCTTAGAGACAAGATATATATAGAAAGAGGAACCAGGAAGGGGTGTCCTCTTTCTCCCCTGTTGTTTAATTTTCATATAGAGTCCTTAGCTAATGAGATCAAATCTACACATACCCCCCTTCAGGTATGGAAACTGCGTGAAACTGGTCGCACTTTATGTGGATGATTTAATGGTATTCTTAGATTATCTGAATGGTTCTCTTCCAAGAATAATAGAAACACTGAAGCAGTTTGGCAACCTATCAGATTATCAGATAAACCAGCAAAAGACTGAGCTCATGTGCTGGGATACTCAGAGTAATGACCCCTTGGTAAAACACCAAATAAGATATCTAGGGATTTTGATTGTGGGAGAGGTTAAGAGGATTGCTTAAATTAATTTTAACAAAATTCAGACAGAGTCTAAAAAACTTCTCAATGCATAGAAGAGTCTCCCGTTGTCATTTTTGGTAGTTCTAATCTGGTAAAGATGATGATTCTACCTAGATTCACGTATGTCTTTAACTCGATACTGTTAGATTTGGGGGTCTCTAGTTGGCACAGGTAGGTACTTGTGACAAATAGGGACCCTTGCCTCTAGTCAGGGTAAAGGAGTACGCTTTAGCAGCAGTTTTCTGCTGCTAAATCGGCAATAATGTTAACGCCGTGCTTGATAATATGCCCCTTAGGGTCTTTCACTATACCCTTTTCGGATTCTACACCGACCAACAAGAACTTTACTTTGAAATTGAACCATGAAAAGGTGCCATCTCTCCTCGTGGAGAGGAATGGAGAGGAAATCTTGGCATAAGGCAATGACTGTATACCGTTCTGCTTCTGATGACATTTGAAACATAACTACTGCTTTGTTTGGTAAGACTGGATAACATGGGATAACTATTTTGTTTATTTTTTTTAAATCCTGCACTATTCTCCATTTACCACTCAGTTTCTGTATCCCCATCATGCCAAGCACTTCCTGAAAAATGTAAAAATGTAAATTGATACTTGTATAGCGCACTACTCACCCGCAAGGGTCTCAAGGCGCTTGTACGAATACTGCTGTGGAACCCATCCTGGCTTTCCATGTGAGGTGTCCACTCCTGAGCACCGCCAAGGTGGAGGCCAGGCATCCTTAGCATTGTGGGGGCCGTTGTGGAGATTAAACAAGCTATTGCTCAGAGTTGCAGAGTGGGACTCCATGATTGGAATAGGCACCGAAGCGAGAATTATCAGGTCCGTGGAATTTTTGAGCCCAAGACCCGCCGAGGCGGGGAATGGAACCCTGGTCCCGGGCTAGACCTCTGCATCATGGTCTGCCGCTCTAACCATTGAGCCACACTTCTCCACTGAAGAATTGCCTGTTCAATAATATTCCCAAAAAGTGGTTTCTTTCTTTCTTCTGCTTCTCTTGAACATTTGTACTGTTTAGTTCTGAGTAAATCAGCATTTGGTTTAACACTGATTTTCACTGGCTTAGCACTTTTTATCCATCCTCTCTCTTCCCCTACCTTAACAGCATGTCTTAAATCCAGAGGAAAATCATATTTAGTCAAGACTCGGACAGCTAAACTCTTGAATCTTGTGATTTAATTTTAAAACCTGAATCCTCATCTTGAGTGTCAATTGCAATACAATCCGGAGTGCAGTAAATCACACAGTTCACCTTGCACAACCTGTTTCTGCCCAAAGATCCACAAAGTTTGATTCAAATAGAATGAATTGATTATGATTTTCCATTGGCCTATTTTAATTGGGACATCTGCTGCAATCTAATGATTAATTTGTTGATTACTGATTCCTACAATTTAAATTTCTCTTCGCGAGAGAGTTAGGTTTGGAACTTCTGCAGAATAAACTGCAGATTGCATAGCTCCTGTTTCAATTCAAAAAGAGACGTGATGGCCTTCAATATATGGGCTATTTTGGTCTACAGCGGGGACTGCTTCAAGTAAGCAACCCTCCTTTCCCCCTCAGGCACCATCATTGGAGATTATTTAATGGAGAAATCTGAAGAAAATAATTTTTTAGAATCAATTGTTTCTGTCGGTACCGTGAACTATATTGCATTTAGGTTTTAATATGTTGCTGCTATAACATTGGGGCTATAGCCTTACTCAAGAGAAATGGTTTCTGATCATGCATACTCGAATTGGGGAAGAAATGAATTCTGAATTTTATCTGGATTCTGTCAACATTCCCACTTCCAGTGCCTGATTTTACCACAGAAATGACAATCAGTGTTCATCTCTAAAGGAGTGTTTCCATTCATACCAACATTTTCACCATCCCTCTTCCACGAGCTTGCACTTGCATAATTCCATTTCCCATCTTTACACCTTGCATCAGAGGCATCCCTTTCATTCCAGCATTTCCAGATTGAACATAAACCTAATCTGAACCAATCAACTGCTTTCAGGCACTGCTCTAAAATTGATTTGTCTGGGCAACCATCAGCTTCTCCACTTCTCCTTAATTTTCATCTGCTTTACATTAGACCAAACACTACTGTATTTGGCAAGCTTCAAAATCTCATCTATAATCTTTGTGTTGACATGTTTCACTTTGCCGCATATGATTACTAAGCAAAAATGAATCCATTAGCACCATATTTTTCTGGATGTTTGACTCTGCTGTGCTTCTTGAAAATCTGCATAAGCCTCTCATAATATGCACACACTGACTCTTTCGGCTCTTGTGAAGACCTCAAATTTTTGGAGCAATTTTTTGCCCAAATAGTATCTCTTTCAGGCACATTTTTCTTTAAGTGTTCAATTATCTACTTGTATTTGTCGGCTACCACAACATCAGGAGCATCATTAGGCAGAACCTAAACTGGTTTTTAAGTCAGGAAAGAACAGCAGCCTTACATTCAGAGTATATGTCACTTGGAACAGCAATGTCAGGCAGCAAATTCAAATCAGTCTACATGGTTGAAATGGTATTCAACCTACGCGCTTCCTTTTACCACTTCTCAGGTTCTTCTCGCAACTTTTGAAAATTTGTTGTAAACACATAAAGATTAGCTATCTACCAGGGCACATGCACATACTTCTTTCCATGTACTTCTTTAAATGACATTCTGTCACTGTCCCTATTTCTGAATCACAAATGGATCCCTGCACTGTCTTCCCTGTCTCTGTTTTTAAGACAATCTACTCTCTTGCTTTTTCAATTAAATCTTTAATTCTAGCTCTTAAAGTCAATAAACCTAATCCCTTTATTTCATCATGGGTTAAATCCATTTCATAATTCCTTATCACAGTTTCCATTTTGGTTATATCGACTTCGCACTCAATAGCTAATTCTTCTAGCTTGTGATGTGCCTCATTTGTATATCTAGATGCTTGCTTGATCAAATATCACATTTCATTAACAGTGCAGGACAATCTTTAAAACACCAACATTATTAGTTCTTTCTAAGGAGACTATTCAACCACAACTGAAGTGAAGGAGGATCAATTTGAAATTGAGAAACAGCTGGAGTATCTCTGTTAGTACTTGGCAATACAGTCCTTGCAGTCGCAGGTGGGAAACTTGCTATTGTGCTCACAGCCACAGATGTAGGTACTCCCTTGTTTGAACCCCTGCATTATCTCCAGAAGCATCCACATCTGTTACGCCAGCAAGATCAAGACTGTGTCTTTCTGTATCCCATCAGTATATGGAGGAGGTCTGCAATTCCGAAGATCACTTCAAAAGATCCTTCTCATCATAATCTTGATTCTGTTTTACTTTCTTCCCCTCATCACTTTTCTTTCTCTCTGTTGTTTCTTCAACTATTGCAGAAAAAACTCTAACTCCATCCATTGTATCCTCAAAAACCTCTTGATCCCACTTACTTGCCAGCCAGTGTTTAAAATACCCTTTCACTTGCTTTGTCATTTTCTTGCTCTCCTTCTCCGAGATGAAACAATTATATTTATCCAAAGCCTCAAACTGTGTTGATCTAGATAAAGGCTTTCCTTCATTCATATTTTGCCTCAGCAAATCTAGCTTTCTATTATTAGAATATTTCTGTCTTTATCAGAAGTGGAATATTTATGCTATTAAGAAATCCAGGTACACATATGAAACCCAATGTCTTTCATAAGTTTGCATGTAGGTGTTCACTTGACAGGTAGTTTCCGACCCTCAGTAGAAGGTACAACAGAACCTTTAGACTTTTTCAACACAGCACCCGTCATTTTTGTTATAATAAGCTAACAAACAAGAAAAAACAATACCAGTGCAGCTCTGTCAAAGGTCACAGAGGGGCTCTGTCAGCAACCAACCAAATATAGCGCAGTTTTGTGGTGATGTCTCACCAGTCCCAGCATGGTACCCCGGCTGACTAACCAATCAAAGAGCAACTTTTCCATGAATGAGGAAAAATATTGTTCTTAATGAATTTACATTTGATAAATATAACAAACCTTGTCTGCACAACCTAAAAATGAATAAATAAACAAGTTAAAGTAAGATAAATCTCTCAAATTTTGGATAACTTGAGCAGCACCTTCACTGAATTGTTTCAGATCACAATTCACACTAGGCAGACCTAGTCCAGTGTCAATGTACCCAGATTATTGCACTCATTCCTGTGCACCTAGGCGTAAAGGACATTAACCAAGATTAGAAACAAAATCTCCTGAAAAGGAAAGATAATTAATTCATACAACTATATCCGCGTGTATGCGAAAGCTCATAAAACATCATCTATTATGCAGAGTGGTAAGCTATATTATATTGAGATCTTGGATTTTGACATAGCCAATAACCATACCAATCAATATGAAACAGACGCTTTTTTTAAAATTAAGTCAAAAATAAGAATAGTACATCAGTGATCAAACCACCAATTAAACCCAAAATCAGCATCACATAACCAAACAACTCACATATAGCATAGTAATCCATCTCAGAATTAGAATTGAAAAACACACTGTACACAAACCAGAACCACTGTCATTCATAGTCAGCAAAATTATTTAGCCCTGTTCAAACATACAATACAAGTCACTCAGGAACAGCACTGCAAGTCAGGTTTCTCAGCAAAATCCTCCAGAAAATTGGAAAAACACACTACTTCTAAGAGCTAGGCAAAAATAGATATATGCACATATTAGGAGATGATAGGGAACCCCTACAGCAAAAGGAAGTGGACTTTAATGTGTAACAATCCTCTGCTACCAAAATCTTGTGAGAACAATGGGTACTTCAAAATTGAGACATACCTCAATCAGTCTTCCCACTATTTACTGGATCAGAGACGTGTTAGCCTCAATTTCATGAGGCAATGTTTCTCCATGTTAAGGCACCTCTCAAGGCATCATATTCAATCAAAATACAAATCATTATTGCATTTTGGCCCACAAAAAAAATGTAGTTCTTGATCAATGAAAGTTAAAGGGTCTTATTACAAAATTAAAAAATAAGCATCGCAGAGTCAATACCATTAAAGCTCAGAATATCACAACTATATGGAGTATATGAAAATGAGAAAATATTCTAAGTCTGAATAGGCAGCAGTACCAGAAAAAAATTGGAAGGCATCCCTGGTAGAATGAGCACGTCTTCTGGCTCACCCCCCAAATCGAGGGTTTGGTACATGACTCTCGCACAGAAAATAGGAATTTCTGCAAAATCATTACTGTGTGAGTAAATTTATTATTTCTTCAGCAAATCGGAGCACACGGAAATCGTCATCACATTTCCTTAATACCTAAGCAATAACTGACTACATGAATAATTATTCAGCACCCAATATCTTAATACCATCTAAATATGTTCACACAGCACAAGACACACTTACAGTGTCTCTTTGTAAAAGAATAGATATCAGTGAAGAAACGGAAGATGTGGTAACATGTTGCCATTACAACCAAGCTAGAGAAAGTTCACCATGAACCGAACAAGGATAAAAGTGGAAATATCTTAGTACACTGCTTCTAGCTGCGTACTGCGGAGCTTGTGGGGAGAGAATGGTTGCGGGAGGTTGACGCCTAGAATGAGTGACAGAAATGACTTCCATCTTGGTCAAAATAATGTTTTACACAAAAATATGGCCTTACTAAAACACATTAGAAAATACACTTCTCCACTTCATAGAAAACTAGTTTCAAATGTAGCTGTATTACATCAGTTTGTAGATATGATTTTGCATGTGTAAGTGCCTATTGCACATTGTTAATAATGCCCAAAAATGTAACTGGAATTGAAACAAAATTCCATCAGCACCTGAATAGTGTCAGGGAACGCCTAGGTGTGCTTACATTGAGAAAATATTGATTTAGGGGGAGGGGTCCATATTGTTGTATTGCGTTTTAGATTCTGAATGAATTTTCCCGATTCATGCCCCTATATAGGTACAATTCACATTGCCCTTATATAGGCATAGAAATAAAGCCCTTATTTAGGCATAGCCCATGCTACCCAAATACAGGCATGGCTACTTCCATCCGTTCATCAAATGTCACAAATATTTCTTGGAAAACCCGACTCTTAAGCAGAAAGGACTTCCCCTAGCCTGGATATTGATTCCTCCAAGAAACTCATTATTATGCATGAACAACTATTCCTTAGGGGTTCATCCATGACGTTCATATGCCCGACTTTACGTCAAAGCTGGCATTCCTAAACACCTTCAAGGTATAAATATACCTTCACTTTCTATAGTAAAGCACAGTATGGTTCGGTGCAATTCGACTACCTACTTGCCCGACACAGCTCACTACAGCAAGTGCCGAAGGAAGCCGACTCTCCAGCTGACGTACTGACAAGAAGCTGTCCTCCCCTGCCAAGAATCCAGCGCCAGTGTTTCTTACTCCCCTTGCGGGGTGTTGGGAAATTGAGTCTGAGACAGAGATACCAACCTCCTTCATTCTTAGGTATGGAGCTGATTAGAACCTAGAGAAACCTTTGGCAATTCTTGGCAGAATTAAAACTTATGCTAAACAGCACTTACTTCTTCCCTCGTACTAGACCTAGGTTAGGTACATTGGGGTAGGGGTATTTTAGAAGCACCAGTTTAGTATTTTAGCCTGTGTTATTTATGTATGTATTTTTATATGTCATAGCACTAGACAGTGCCATTACAGTATTATTTTATAATACTATTCTCGCTGTACGCATTATACTTTGCATTCTTCTAACGATTGTAGCAGTTCACCTCTCTTGCATGAGAAAGAAGACTGTTCAATAAATCCTTTTCTTTAAAACGCCGTCTCACTATTTCGCTGCAACTCTGTAGAAAAGAAGCATGCACGATTGACTGAGTAAAATAGTTATCTATTGTTTCCACGACTCTGAAGATATTTTCCAGTCCTAGGGAAACAAAGCTGTCATGTTTATGCGGTTGTCAGAAACTAATCCCTTCTTGTGTATTCGAGAAAGTTTCTAGTGACCTCTGAGCTAGCTGGCACTCATAATTATGTTTACTATATTCGATAGAGACATACTGACCTCAGTCCTATGTCACATCTAGAGGATATATTATTCCAATTCGCAGAGCCTATTGGGAATATAGGAACTACACTAGAATATAAGAATGGATAGATTTAGGTCCCTGGGTGGATCATTTCGATCTAGAATATACTTGACTTGCCGTATGAGTACTACTTAAACATGTTCTAGAAAAACTGGAGAATGTTGTTTGCGAATCATGACCTTAATTTGCATAAACATTGTTTTTCTTGTAACTGCCATACATTGTTTTTAAAAGAAATTGAATAACAATAGCTTTTAACAAAAACCCCAAAAAGTTTGCACATTTGCCCTTACTATGTCAGTTTACACTATTTCTCTCAGAAATTCTAGTTTTACCAGAGAGGTGGATCTCTGCTGGATGATCCCTAGAACCATGGCGTTTTTTAGAAATAGATTATCTTGTTGGAGTTGAGAACATTATGAGGTTTATTTGTTTGTTAAATGTATTTCCCTTTAACAAAAACACGTTTGTAATCCTGTTTAATGCAGGCTCGTGTGAATAGTTTGTATTAAGTCAGTTCTCCACTCTCCCAAGGCGTTGTACTCACACTGCACATATTTCATTGTAGTATAATGGAATATAAGATTTGCAATAATTGGCCACAAACTCGACTGTGATTAGCGTCCTCTGTTCCTTTTCAAAGTGCTTTACATTAAATGTAATTATTATGTGATGTGCATTAGAAGGCCATTGGCGCTGCAGGGTGGGGGTCAAACTATTATACCAATAATGAGAGAACTGTACATTTCCACATGCTGGTTTACCACCACTGCAAAGGAATGCGGCGCTTTGAACTCTTAAATGTTAATGTGGTCTCCCTCGATCTCTAAAATGAACAGTGAACGGTCTAAGATGAACTTGCAAATAAGTCATTACATTTTAAAAAGGTCCTTACTTTGGAAGAAATCCTTAAGAGAACTTTATTCTGAAATTCTGATCAACTTTCACTTTCTTTTCCATTTCTCCCTTGGGGTTTTGAAGTTCAAGTGTCTGATTTGCTTTATTCTTGGCCTATTGCTATTCAAATGGAAAATATCAAGGCTGGGAATAAATGGCATACATACAGACAGTTATCATTATCTCTTAAAGTATTCTATGTTTTAGGTATACACGTTCTTTCTAAAACAGAACTGACAAGTATTACTCTATTACCTGAAGCACTCAAAACCTAGTATTTAATACAATGACCAGGATTTTCAATGAGCTAAGCAAAGGCACTTTATATTCGGCTTCTGCATTATGGCACAGAATGGAAAAAGTTTTAATTTCTGTCTTCAGAAGAAGCAATGCTTGGGATGAGGGAAAATACAAAAAACAAGCTTTATGATTAAAAGGTAGTGTGCTTTTAGAAGGTAGACATGATGGGTCGTTTTCTAATTCCAACAACATGCTGTAAATGGTTTCCGTATGTTTTTACTCCCATGCTTTGTGTAGTAGTACTGGCTTTTGAGAGTGAGTCTTGGTGCAGCGATTGTGTTTGTTTTCGTTGGGGACAGTGGGCCCGATGTAGGTGGCTCATTACCGGTCGGTAAACCCGGAATTCGTTGAATTTCAGGCTTACCGACTGGTATTGAGCCATTTGCTATGTAGGCGATGATTCGGTAAATACCGAATCGGTATTTACTGATTCTGTATTTACCGAATCATTATTTACAGATTCGGTATTTACCGAATCGGTAAATGGCATGTAGGAAGCACATTTAAGAGTGCATATGCGCTTTAAGGATTCGTTATTTACACCAACTATAAGTTGGTTGTAAATACCGAATGCCTTTGAAAATGCAAATCTGTGTATTTTCAACTGTGCCATGTGGCAGACATACATGCCCTTAGGGCATGTATGCGTGCCAGATATGCACACAAGCACGATTATGGGGTGCAACAGGGTGTCAAAGTAACACCCTGCCACACTTCAATGTGTTCCCCCTTTTACCGAATCGGTATTTACCGATTCGGTCATTCACATTCATTCCTATGGGCCTCCAGGCCCTTAGGAATGAATGGGAATTACCGAATCGGTAAATACAGATTCGGTAATTACCGAATCTTACTGATTCGGTAATACTTACTGAATAAATACCTACATTCCATTTACCGATTCTAAAATACCGAATCGGTAAAATTTGGTATTTTAGAATCGGTAAATCTTCATTATATACATCTGGCCCTTAGTTATTAAAATATTTAGCAATACTTTAAGAGCTGTGTTTGTGTATCTAAAAGCAAATGGGCTGAATAACGTATAGAACAATTAGAAAAATTATGCAAAACTGTTAGATTAATTAAACTGCAGAATACTTTTACAGCCTTTATTGCTTTCAGGTTCCACCATATTACCCATGAAAGCCACACTCAACATGAGTCAGAATATATGGGGCAACCAAAAACCTTTCTGAAACGCATTCTCTTGACTTTTGTAAGAATATGCAGCTACTCATAGAAAATCCCTGGATTTTGAAAGGTCCTAAAGTTTTAAGGCCACCTGCTGACCTATCCTGAGACCCTAATTCTTTACAATCTTCCCAGTGGATCACCTGACAAGTGGTCGACACTTCACAGGCCACCTGGGTGTCACTGGCATGGCTCATATTACTGATAACCACTGTCCTTTAAATTAGTAGTACATGATACACTGTCACCCTCTCTGAGTATGTGAGTACATAGGGTATGAAGTCTTGGAAAAACGTGTAAAATGTGTACCACTTTATTATACAAATGATTTAACTCAAAATTGATGCAGGCTTGTGGCGTTTGCACAGCTGTGAAATCTAGCTTTCAGGATTCTCATATTATTTTCACAATCTTTTGTAATTTTTAAAATGTGGCATCTACATTCTATATTTGTGGATGTATTACAGGTTTGAACCCAAATCTGAATGCAGAAAAAGAGAATATTTTAATTGTAAATATATGTGTGAGAGTGCATTGGTTTTACACTTCCCTCGGTTACTCAGAAAATAAAACATATCATACTAGTGTTTTAAATGGGCGGGCAATAGCATTTTCAAAATATAGGCATATCCACGAAATAGATATCCACCTTTTGGCTCTTAATATTATCTCCATCACAGGAGGAGATTAAGGGAGCAATATCAGCTCCTGGTGCTTAGGTGATTAGGCTGCAGCCACCTTAGCAAATTTCAGGTCAGCTTGTACCGTTTTTAGTCTAGTTTCACTGATGAAGACTGCGTTTTATTATTTGTTTTCCAGTCTGTCAGTCTCTGGAGGACAGGCCTCACATTTGCTGAGAAGATTCTCAGCTTGGTTGGCATTGGAAGGTTTAGGTGTATGCTTGCACTGCTTGTGCCTTATGCGGATTTGGTTGAGCATGGCAGTGATCCTGGTCCCCTGTCCTAGAGCACTACAGGTCTCAATGTGGCAGGCCAGATTAGCAGATGCTTGGATTTTGCAGTCGGGACCTTTGGGACAGACTAGAGCCCCCGATTCAGAGGCTAGTTTCTGTGTTTCCACCTTGTAGCTGGAGGAAAGCAGCAATACACTTCCACTGGCTGTGGAAAGCTGTATCGGGTCTCCATCATATTCTAGGCTAAAGTAGATGCCATCCAAAATGAATCCCTTTGATTTCAGCCAACATGGTCATAGTCTACACAATCACACAGTTCTCTTTGTGCTAAACACACATCATGAATGCACACACTCGACATGCACACTAAATCTTAGAGTAAGTGTCTGGGTGCCACATTGAAGTGTAACTTTTACTTCAGTGCAGCAGGTAAGGTTTGGTCAGGACTCTTTGGGCCCCATTAGGATGTTGGGTGGATCGCCACCGCCATGCGGTCTGTGGCGATCCGCCCGACATCCTTCCCCACCCGCCACCCATTTCCCCCGCCACCAATTTTCCCCACCATATTACTATGGCAGGGGCGACTGCGGCGGACGGGAAGTCCGTCCGCCGCTTTTCCGCCCGTTGAAGGGACTCCGGGGGGTGGCGGGTGTCCATGGGGTATACCTATGGTACCCCCCTGCACTTCACTGTACAACCTGACAGGCACCGCCTGCCACAAGGTAAAAAATGCGGGATGCGCCCTTTAGTGTGGCGGGCACATCCTAATGGCCCCCACGGGACCGCCGCCCTTATGGCGGGTGGTCCCTTTTAACGTCGGGATGGTGGGCGGATTAAGTCAGCCCGCCATCCTAATGGGCCCCTTAGTTCCCAAACTCAGCATGCTGCCACAACCCCTTCATTTCTACAACCCAGGACATGAACAGTTGTGTTATATCATCAGAAAAGGGCATGTTTGGTGTGCCGGCCAGGTTTTAGAATGATTCATAGACCTTGGCATTTCCAGGCACATTCCTACAATATTACTGTGTTAGTCTGGTAAAAAGTCATGATACCAGTTTCACATGGAATTGGGTCATTCAGCCATCAGAACATGCCTGTACACCATGCAGGGAACATTCCAGTACAAGAGCTAGGTCGCAAACAAAAGTCTACCCACTTATTCTATTGGTAATATGGGATGCATTATCAGCAAATGATTCAATTAAAGTATTTCCAAGAAAGTATAAGAATACTCTGTGGTCAGGAGAAACACTAATAGTATATGTGAGAAAGCACTATTTTTCTAATTAAGTAGTAAGGGAGGATGTTATGAAAGTCACTCATGATTTTCTACCTCCTGCCCCTTGAGAAGTTGCTGCTATACTATCATTGATCTGCAAGAGGTGTTGGTGGTGATGGCGTATTAGAATGTGGTTACCATTTCCATGCAATAGACCTTCGTGGTTGACTGAGAGGCAAAGAGGTTAGCATAGCATAAAACAATAAAAAATGTGTGAAGTCCATTTGACCACACTATAAGGATCAGGAATTGGTAACAAAAGCTAAGTGGGGTTGTTGCCCATTAATAAGCAATTCAAATCAACATAAATTGAGCATCATGTGGATAGAGAATTCAAAAAGAAAGCATTAGTCAGCAAAGTAAATTTAGTTTAGATAGCATTAGATATGCAACAAACACAGCCTCATAAGTACAAATGATGAAAAACAGAAGTTGATTTTCTTTAAAGAAACTCAAATTCTCCTTTCTGAGTGGAAGTCATCTAATCTGGGCTCTTAATTTAGACTGAGGATGGTTCAGAATGAAAGATCTTAAAGACATTTTAGTAGCAGAAAGGTGTCAGCATGGTGAAGATTTCAGTAGAAATCTTCTAAACGGGAACAAGGGTTTAGCATATAGCTTTCCACTCTTAACAATAGAGCAAGCAAAGAGGTCTGTACCTTTCAAAGTCCAAAGGGGTCTGCTCTAAACTCTATCAGTGTATATATTAACTAATTCATTCAGATACATTTCAAATTTCGGCCAAGTTAAATTAGCTATGCTGAAGCTTCATTATGTGCACTTCAGGTACAAGATAGAACAAAGAACTTCAAAATAAAAGCGACAATCGAAGTGCGAACATAGGTAAATGAGCTCATACCTACATACGTAGTGCAATTTCAAATGAATGCAACATAGTTTGAGATATAAGTGTAAATATGTATGAGAACTACTTTTCATGCATTGTTAGACTAAACATTATTGTGCACATGTTTATGAATCTCTAGTTTCTACAGTAAATACATTTCACTAATACATTTGAATACTTCACTTCTTATTAATAAAGTTAGTCTCTCAGATTATTTAGTGCTAACTGGACTTATATATTGCACTGCTGTGACTTTTAAGGATGTGCAGCTCTAGTGTCTTCTTACGCCAAAGCAAACAAAAAAATATGCTAGTCAGTGCCATGTTTGTCAATTTGTCAAGCCATCTACTATTCAAAGGCCATAATGAACTTCACTTAAAACAGCTGCTTAGCCAAATGAAGTATTTTTACTTAGACCAAGTTTGCCCATTTATTCAAGTCAACTGTTAGAAATAAAAAGAGGGAGAAAAATTGAATTAGGATAACACATGGGGAGTGACAAAGAGAGAGGACAAAGAGAGTAAAGGAAACAGTACCTGAATGGGCTTGAGTAAAACAGCAAAAAAAGATAAGTAATGCAGTGTGTGTGACTTATAGGGAGTCAGTGGGTGTAGGTCGCGGTGTGGGTGTGTAAGGTGTGTCTGTGGGTGTGGGTGTGTGGGGTATTTCGGTGTGGGTGGAGGTGAGGGTGTGTGAAATATGTGTGAGGAGTGTATGAGTGTGGGGTGTATATGTGTGCGATGTATGTGTGTGTATGGAATGTGTGTGTGTGTTTGAGGAGTGTGTGTGGGAGGATTTTTTTGTGTGTATGAGGTGTGTGTGTGGTGTGTGTGTGGTGTATGTTACAGGTGTGTGTATGTGTTGGAAGGGGGATGAGGTGTATTTGTAGGAGTAAGGTAAATATGTGCGGGTGTGTCTGTGAGGTGTGTATGTGTGTGTGTGTGTGTGTCTGGGGGGATGAGGTATATAGGTGTGTGGGGTATGTGGGTGTGAGTGGGGATGTGGGTGTGTAAGCTGTGTGTGTGGGTGTGGGTGTGTGGGGTGTTTGGGTGTAGGTGGGAGTGTGGGTGTGTGAGGTGTGTGTGTGGGGTGTGTGTGGCTTTGGGGGCATGTGTGTAGGATGTGTGTGTATGTGTGGGATGTGTGGATGTGTCTGTGAGGTGTGTGTGTGTGGGGGGGATGTGTGGGGTGTGTCTGTGAGGTATCTGTGTGTGCGTGTGTGTGTTGGGGGGTGAGGTGTGTGTGTGAGTGTGGGTGTGTGGGATGTGGGTGTGGGTGTGGATGTGTAGGGTGTCTGTGTGGGGGCGTGGGGTGTTTGGGTGTGGGTGTCTGTGTGCGTGTGTGAGGTGTGTGTGGGGAGTGTGTGGGTGTGGGGGTGTGGGGTTGTGTGGGTGTGTGTGGGACGTACTTGTAGGTACCTAAAACAGCCACAGAACCCAAAAGCTCTTTTCAGAGCTACCCTACCTGTAATCACTCAAAAAGATTATTTTACACTATTATTTTCATTATTTTTCACCAAAGTACGGTCCCCGGTACGCTCCCCGGTGCGCGTACCGGGCGCTCCCCCCGCAAAAATCGAATTTTTTTTTTTAAATGTTGTCCCGCGGGACCCTTTTATGGCCCCCACATCAAACCTAGGGGGTCAGGGGGGGTGTACCCTGCCCCTTTTTGGTCATTTCCCCCTTTTGTTTTTAGCCACCTCTTGTGTCTCGGTCCTACCCAGACACAAGATGGCGGCCGCTCCGGACTGTTTTGAATGTTTACAGACACCCGAGAGCCAATCAGCTTCCCGTGCGCAAGTCGCGTGGCGCGCCCGGAGCGCTCCCCGGTGCGCGTACCGGGGCGCTGCCATAGATATATACATTTTTTTGAACCTAAATTACTCAAAATCCTCTGGAGCACATATCTTGAGACATAGCAAAGGCACATCGGGCTACCAGTCCCTACAATTTTGCCAAGTTTGGTGAAAATCCATTCAGCCGTTCGAGCTAAAAGTGCGACCGACCGCCCTATGGAAATTAACATGGGGAAAACACGTTTTGGAACCCCCCTTTTATCTCGGCCCCCCACTTGACGAATCCCCCCCAAACGTTCACAGAAGGAGCGGAGCGCCGCGAGGCAAAGTTGCTGAAAAATTCAGGCCGATTCCTCAACCGGCGCCAAATTTATTCCAAATAGAATGTTGCGATTTCCCTATGGAAATCAATCCTAACTATAACTACCTACTGGCGCCCGCCAGTAGGTAATATATATATATATTTAATATTAATATTAAGGCAAGGCATTATCTGAAATAATCATAAAAATAATATTCTTTTAGTTTTAATAAATGTATATTACTTTTAAATGCAATTTTGTGAAGTCGCGCTGGGTGCGTGCTGCCTGTGCGCACCCTACGCGGATCCCATGTGACCAGCAAAATAGAGATTTGATTGGTTCATAACACTTCCTATTCTAACTATTAAAGGACCCTACCCATTTCAATCATTCTTCTTAGACCTTCTTTGGAGCAACAACTCTGCTAGGAAGAACATGATTTGTTGGTGGTTGAAGACTTGATTTAGATTTTGATTAAAGAAGAATGG
Source organism: Lissotriton helveticus (assembly GCF_964261635.1). NCBI lineage: Eukaryota > Metazoa > Chordata > Amphibia > Caudata > Salamandridae > Lissotriton > Lissotriton helveticus. The sequence goes on along the minus strand of NC_136059.1, from coordinate 1,841,396,311 downwards.
CTTTTGCACATCATGAATCATCTGATTCTGAAGATTCAAACAATGAAGGATTTGTACTGGAGCCTGCACGTCCTGAGAGGTACTCTTCTATTGTGTGGACATTTTTTACATTTCCTGCTGGCCAGAAAAATGTGAACACCACCAAGGTGACTTGTAAGATCTGCAAATCAGTAGTCTCACGTGGAGATCCGAATAAAAAGTATTTTTGTGGGACCACAAGCATGCTTAAACATTTAAAATGTTTACATCCAGTAAATCTAGCACACGAGGAGTGCTGAAGACTCTGAGAAAACCCACCAACAGCACCGTCAGCAGCAAGCATTTCGGGGACGTCTCCGTCAAGCCAACATCTGGATATACAACCCCAATTCGCTAATGCAAAAATACACTGCATTAAGTGAAATCGTTTGCTGTGCTATGGAGAGCAATCTGTGGACTTGGTTTGCCGGGCTTTAGGCAATCGTCGGTGCTAGAGGTATTTTTTTTTAATAATAATACAAAAAAATAAAAAAATGTTCAGTAAAACACAAAAAAATATAAAAAACAAAACACAAAAAAAAGTTATTTTCAGAACTAACTTCTCTGGTTAAAAAAAAGCTGTATTTGTATGATAGTGTGTGAAAGTTTAGTTGACTGTATGTGTAGTGGATAATTGACTGAAAGAATGCATTAGTAGTGTATGGTGAATGTATAAGTGCAGTATTATAAGGAAGTACTGCAGCATGACACTGTAAGCTCTTTAGCTGCAGTCTGCTGTGGTACTTCTGAAGCACAGGCATGCAACATATGTACATAAATATGTTGCAAGTCTATGCTTCCCTCTGCACTGCTGCTTAAACTGAAGCATTGTGGTGACACAGGCACCCTAGCACCATGGTGCAACGATATATTTGTCTTGTGGAGAGTTTTTGTGCAGGAAGACACAACTTCCTGCACAAAAACAATCAGTGAAGGCATTTTTCTCCTTCAATGTATGCTGTGTATTATAGCATATATTGAAAGAGAAAACATGAGGAGGAATGAAAACAAGTCTCCTTGTTGTGCCTTGCTACACCAATTGGAAAATGGTGCAGCATTCACACACATGTCCAGATGTATGATTTATGATGAATCTGGAGATGTGTCTTGCTCTATGAGTGTTATGTGCAAACATGCACAGCAACACCTATAGAACGCCCTTTCAACGCAAAGTGGTGTGTATGATGAGGTTGTATTCACATGGAGAAAAAAAGGTAACAGTGTAAATGTGCAAAGAGTGTCTTGCGCTATAACTATGTTACAAAAAGTGACATATTGTTAGCACAGGATGCTTCTAAATTTGCCCCATAAGTGCTTAGGTATTTGCAGACTGTTACAATAGGAACATATTGCTAGTTGATTCATTGAAAAATTGCATGAGAGTGATAGGAGGTAAGCACAGACATATGTCTGCATAGATACTTAAAGAAGAATGATTGAAATGGTTGCGTTCCTTCAATAGGTACAATGGGAAATGTTATGAACCAATCAAATCTTTTTTTTGAAGGTCACACAATAGCCTATGACACTGAGATTTTCAAAACTACAAAGCTATAAACTGGGTATTTTCAAGACTGTATTAATACTGTATTAATACTGTGTAGCTTCTTCCAGATCTGTTTGCATAGTATATAAAGAAATTAATGTATACTAGGATTAATGGTTAGACCTTAACTATACGAGTAATAAGTACAATATTTTCAGTACTGCAAACAGAAAACAAGATACATTTATAAGTACTTTCGTTTTGGCAAACTGATAGGACATGTTTATAGATTAGTGAAGAGAAGGATGGGGCCTATTGTGACACATGTAAACACACGCTCTGACGTGTTTTTAGTTAAGGAATTTTCTCTCTTTTAATCCTGAAAGTCCCTTAGCCCTATAAGGCCACCATGTCTCTCTATGAAATACCATAAAGGTGCGTTGCAGAGAGGTGCTCTGAAGCCTTGTCCTATTTTATACCTCTCTGCAATGCAACTCTGTGGCACTTTCTGCACATATCTGGTGGGTTAGTTGGCCCCCAGTGACACTCAGTATTCATGTTAAGTTTATCCTGTAACTTAAAATGCCCACAAAGCATCTTTCCACACATATCTACTCTGTTGATGTCCCCTTTCTTCACCTGTGTGCAAAGACAGGCTATTGTGCATTTTAATACTTAGTTACACTTACCTTCACAGCAATAGAAATAAAAAACACTACACATTTTTTCATTTGTTTTTTATAATCTGAATTGTTAAAACTTTCATATTTTAGAATTAGGATCTGTGAAAGAGAAGAAAAAATACAGTTATAATATATAATAATATATTTTTTACAACATGGCATAATTTTAACATTTCACAAATTATTTTCTTTGCCTTTTTTGCTGTTCTCAAAATATATTGAATTTCACTAGAAACAGTGATTTCATTCATACTCATCACATAACAGCGGGCATAAAAAACTAATCAATAAGATTGTTAAAAAAAACTAAAACCAAATCCTCAATAACGTACCATATAATACAAATCACACATATATAAAATGCTTACTTCTAAGAAAATTTTCTAAGTTAAATTTATAAACACTGTAAATGTTGTTGCTTAAAAATAAACACTGAGACAATGTGCAAGAAAAAGTCCGTAATTCAAAAATACACCTTTCCTTGAGGCCAAATGGTATTATTGCAATCCTTTTTATTTAAATTGTCCAATAGTAATTGTATTAAATCATATTAATAAATTCCTCAGAGGCCGAATTATGTTCCTAAAACTTTGGCTTTAAAAATATTAGGTAGGAATTTGGTAATTCACTTGCCAAACATTGTTTAAAAACCAACTGAGCATCATTACAAAATGTCCAGCCTTTATTACATTTTAAATAGGCAGTGTAATGTCCAAATGTTGTGGAAGGACCATCATGGAAAATTATTGCTACTGCTACGAAAGTCCTTCATGATATTGATAGTTGACTAGCTACAAAATGTTTTATTAAACTGTCCAATTTCCTTCCATCAGCTGTACATTATTGCATCATTAACATAATATATTGTCCATATCTTTGAATAAATAATGTCGATAACATTTCTGATTTGCATTGGCTACACGCCATGTTTTCATTAGCTGCTTTAACTAGTTTGTTGAAAGACACTGATTTACAGTCTGTTAATGTCAAATATATAAATCTTTCAGTGTCTATGTTGTAGGCCTGAAATACAAGTTTGCAGGTGCTTAGATCACTACATGCATTGTCCTTAGGAGTTTGAAGCACTGCATGCCCTAAAGCCTGGCTCACTGCATGAGTACATGTACTTATGTGTCTGCAAACACATCAAGCAAGCAAATGATTATCTCTCAATTTTCCCAAATGCATACTGACTCACAATGGGATTCTAGACAAATAACAGTATTCCTTGCACTTTACAGAAAGGATTGCTACTTACTACTGAAAGAATCACTATGGGTTTCCAATAGCAGTCGCAGGGTGTTTCCTGACGTGTATGGATACTAACTGGGGCAATGTTGGCCTGAAATACAAGTGTGAAGGTGGTTAGATCACTACATGCATAGTCCTGCAAAGTTTCCCTCTCATTTTCAACACATATACATATAAACATCAAATTACATTGCTTCCCACATTAATTCAAAAGCAAACACACATTTCTATTGGATACACATTTCAACCCTTTCCAAGTGACCTACATTTGAACCCTACCCCCATCTGCTCACTGCCTGTTACCATAGAAACAGTTCATGAAATACTTAACTGAACTCATAGGTCAGAAGTTCAAATCACAGTGTTGCAACTCCAAACAGCAAGTGTGCTTGACTATTCAAAATATCAGCATATCGTATGTAATGTAACTTTGAAATACTTTTTGTAAACCAATGAAAAACATGCTTTCAAAAAACAGAAACATGCACCCTACTTTTCAGACTAAAATGACCTCAAACACCCAATCATTTCTTTTCTTTTTTCAAAACTGTATTTTATCCACCATTTTAGAAAAATCTCACTTCTCAAACTGCCATTTCACATACAGAGACCATCTAAGTGCATCCAGACCTCCCTTCAAGATGCTTAGAGTGTGGATTGTGGGACATAGCTATATTTTCTGGGGCCAAGGGTATGCAGAAAACAGAAACATGGACAAAGACCTGGGTTTAACAAATGTAGACATTAAATGGATTGGACAGAGAGGGTTTAAGTGGCTCCAATTGATGCCATTGGTGAAATACTTTATGCATCTCCAACACCCTGACCTCATAATTGTGCACTGTGGTGGCAATGTCCTAGGCACTTTCACTGGGGTAGGTCTGGAAATGCTTATAAATGATACCTCTACAGAAATGATGTCACTTTTCCCCCAAACTGCTTTTGTCTATTCTAACATATGCCAAAGGCAGAAATGGAACTGGTCCAATCAATGTTGTCCACAGATTGAGAAAGCTAGGAAACATGTCAATAAATCTGCTTCCGCTTTTCTACAAGATTATAGAATGGGGTCCCTTTACCACAACAATCTGCGTTTAATATGGATGGCATCTATAGGAGAGATGGTGTACATTTTACAGATGAGGGTAACAGAGTCTTCCTCTTGAACTTTAGACTCTGCATAGGTACTTACTTGTAGGTACCAAAATCTCTCAATAAACACAAGGGCTCTTTTTAGAGCCACCTAAGAACTAAACACCAAAGCTTGATGTATATCTAAAAAACGAATTGTGATTTTTTGTTTGGAGTCGTGCACCTAATGCGCCAGAGTCGTGCACCGAACACTTAGAAGTCGTGCACCAAACGCGCTGGAGTCGCGTACGCTAAAGATTAGTAATCGTGCTTCCAACGTGTGCACACCAGGGGGCCGCGATGGATGCGCGACTCCTAAATTTACCGTAAAAAAAATAGCCCCTATCACAAATTTTTATTATCCCCGGGGACCCAATCCCCCTGGGCTTATAAAAAACATTGGGGACCATGCCGGCTCCCTGCGTCCTTCGGTAGCCGGCATTGCTTTTTTACATGGCGAGCTGCTAACATGCAGCTACCCGTGTGGAAAAGTAATATAGTTTGGATTTTGAAAGAGAGAGCAGGTTTCCATTCTCTCTCTTTCAAAATCCAAACAACGTTTGCTATGGGAGGGCGGGAGACTTCCGCCTCCCATAGCAAACAACAGTGTCCTGGCGTGGGCACCCCAGGACACTGCAGGAGCTGGCCCTGGGGGGTGGTGGTCCCCAGGGCCCTCAAGGGCTCCAGGAAGGGGACAACACAGCCCTCCTCCCACAACACATAAAGCCCCGGGGGTGGTGGTACCCGGGGCTTGGGAGGGCCGTTGAGCCACCCCCACAAATTATACTGGGAGGGGCTTTTAAGCCCATCTCAACAATTTATTTTGTAGCCCCGGGGGGTGGTGGTACCCGGGACTGGGGGGCCCCTCTGGGACCCCTTTAAATTTAATAATTTTGCCACCGGGATTTGGCCCCCCAGGGGCTAATTATAAAAGAAGCTGTGTTATATTTTTTGTTTTTTTTACGGCAGGATCCATGCACCCTTCGCGCACTTGGCGGTTTTCAAAACAAAAAAAAATTGGGGGGGCCTGGGAGTCCTTCTGGGACCCCTAAGCAGTACTAGAGGGTCAGGGTATTTCTACCCTGCCCCCTTTATACGTTTTTCACACTTATTCCACAGACTTCTTCAGCCTCGCTTCTACCGAGGCACAAGATGGCTGCCAACAGTTCCTGGGTTCGAATGTTGACAACCACTTGACAGGCAATTAGCATTCAGTGCATTTATCGGGAGGGTGCGCTCAGTTGACAACAAATTTGGAGTAATTCCGATCAGCAGTTCGGGCTGTAGCTGTGGCTAAAGGTCCTATGGGAAATTGCATGGGACCCCACTTTTTTCTCAGCCCCGCTACACAAATCATCCCGAGCCTTTCAGGATAGGAGCAGACCGGAGCTGAACGTAAGTTTTGAAAATTTCACAAAGATTCGTCAATCGGTGCCAAAGTTATTGCTAGTAGGTAGTTATAGTTAGGATCTATTTTCCATAGGAAATCTGCAACATTCTATTTGGAATAACTTTGGCGCCGGTTGACGAATCTTTGTGAAATTTTCAAAACTAGTGGGTCGCTCTGGTCCGCTCCTATTCTGAAAGTTTTGGGGTGATTCGTAAACCGGGAGCCGAGAAAGAAGGGGGGTCCCAAAACGTATTTTCCCCACAGGAACCGTTCAGCGCGACTACAGGCCGAACTGCTTAACAAAATTACACCAAATTTGGCAAAGAGGTAGTCCTTGGTTCAGACTCGTGCCTTTTGCTTAAATGGTGTATGTCCATTTAGTATTTCTGAGAAAATCACATTTAAAAGTACATATATATCTATGGCCGCGGTGGATGCGCGCATCCAGAGCGCACCCTAAGCGCATCATGCCAATCGCGCGCTGAATGCTAATTGGCTGTCAAGTGGTTGTCAACATTTGAAACCAGGAAGTGTTGGCAGCCATTTTGTGCCTCGGTAGAAGCGAGGATCTAGAAATTAGTGGAACAAGTGTTCAAAACGTATAAAGGGGGCAGGTTAGAAATAGTTTGACCCTCTAGACCTGCTTAGGGGGTCCCACAAGGCCCCTAGGGCCCCCAAAAAATGTTTTTGTTGTTGAAAAAACGGAGAAATGTGCGATGGGTGCATGGACCCGGCGTAAAAAAAATAAAAATGAAGCATGGGCTCCTGTGCTTGTTTAAAAATTAGCTACATGAGAGGGCCAAATCCCGGTGTCTAAAATATTACATTTGATGGGGGTTCAGAGGGGTCCTGTACCCAGAAGACCGACATTCCTAGGTGCTACAAAATAAATGGGTGAGAGAGCTCAAAGGTCCGACTAAGACCCGAAAGCCTTGGGCAACACCACCCCCCAGAGCTCCTGCTGTGTCTACCCCCCGGAACACTGCTGTTTTCTATGGCAGGGCGGGAGTCGAGGTTCCCGCTCTGTCATAGCAAACTTGAGGGCATATTAACAAGTGCCATTTCTCCGCAATTTAAAAAAAAAAGCCTAAAATGCAGTGAAAATTATATCGCCCTATTTACTAGGCGAGGCTAAGATGCACTAAAGCATGTTAGCAGCCGGTTTGCTAATGGCTCGCCTCGTATGTCCAATGAGTTGCAATGTAGGCGTTCCCAGTGGCAAGGTAGGTGTTCCTAAGACAATATAACATGGTAGAGGGATTTATGACAACAGCGTTGTATTTACAAGGCGGCCCTGGATTTGAGGACCGATATCAAAACTCTTGGTAATTGCGGTTCATGTCAGATCCTAACATATGTTCTGAGGTAGATTTAAGCATGTTTAATATGCGAGGTGGATTGATATTTTAAGTCCACATTCTTATATTAACAAGCTTTTCACTTGCGAACATGAATTATCGATGTATTTCTCGTGATATTGGGGGCATATTTACAAGAACAGCGTTAAAATGATCATTGCTTTAGCGTTAGGAAAGTGCCGTTAAAGTGGCCATAATGGGCTTAATAATAGGCTTTTGAGAATTTGTGAGAATTCCAATAGAAGTAGCAGTTTACACCAGATCATTTTAATGCTGTCCTTGTAAATATGCCCATTACAGACTCCTAATTCTACTGTAAAAAAAATATCACCCACTACTAATTTTTATTCTTCCTCGGATCCCATCCCATGGGCGTATATTCAACTTTGGGGACTGTGGGTGGAGGCCCAATGTCCCTACGGTGCCAGTCAGCTCCCTGCGTCAATCAGAATCCACCCAGGGACCTGCTAATATGCAGCTCCCCGTGGGGAAGAGCATTCTCCTTTGCATTTTAAAAGAGAGAGTAGGTTTTTGTGTTCTCTCTTTCAAAATGCAAACCAAGTTTACTATGGCAGGGCGGGAGACTCGGCTCCCACCCTGCCATAGCAAACAGCAGTGTTGAAAAATCTTCTGATAGGACAACAAAGGAATTTTAAAGTCCATTATCGCCGTTTTAGCTGTATTTTGCTGCTGCGATAATTTTAACACCATCCTTGTAAATATGCCCCCTAAGTTTTGGAATGTCAACAATCCCGTCGCCCATTTAAATAGGCAGGAAGTATTTAGTGAAGTGCACACTGTGAATCGTGAAGCAACAGTGTCTGATTGTGATCGATAAAGAATTGCCCATTGTTGAGTACAGAGTAGGCAAATTGTACATGGTTTTTTTTTAACGTCAGTGGCTATTCCTCGAGCCCTCTCTTGAGGTTAATTCGAAGAGTTGTGTACTTCTTTTGGTCTTAATGTACATTGTGTTCTGTCGTCTCAGTTTGCATTCCCCTCTGTCACGTAGAGGATCCTGGGTAAATATAACGGCGTCTATACGGCCAGTACCTTTCAACCCTACCCCCAAACTGCTTACTACCTGCTACCATAGTAACAGTTCATGGAATACTTAACTGAGCACACAGGTCACAAGTTCACCACACAATGTTGCTAATCCAAACAGCAAGTGTGCTGAACTTTTTAAAAATTTCCATTGGAACCGTTAATCGTAGCTGCAGTCTTTGGTAAAGAGCTGGTAAAGAGTTAGCCTCAGTCTTATACTTCTAGTTATAAACATCATTTCTACTTTTGATTTTTAAATCTTCTCTAAGCATATGATTATCACACTAAATAATAGTGAAATATTGTCAGAAAAAGAAGACGTATACACTCAGTTTTCTTTTTAATTAACTTTTAATAAAACAAAAATAGATAAATAGAAACGTAACTTTAACATAACAATATAATGAACAAAAACTGAGATGGACTCCAATGGTAGGAGCGTAGATAACCTGCAAAACAAAAATTAAAATAAGTCTTTAAAATTAGATCGATGTGATTGAATGAGGTGGGAGATTACAGGCCTCATGTATGAGAAATGACGCTTCGCTGCGTGAAAGCAGCAATGCGTGTCTTCTCAGTGCGCACTCCTTGCGACATACCTGATGCGTCATATTTAATGTATGACACATCTTGTCGCAAGGAGTTACAGATATGTCAGTACTTCTGACGTATCTGTAAGCGCAAAAGTGAGGCTTTGCTGGAGTGTGTCAGAAAAGTGAAACAACTCCAGCAACGCGTCCTTTCACATGGGGCAAGCCGCATGTGAAAGGGCCTGAGTCAGTCTTATGCCTGCTGAGGCAGGCGCAAGATTTTTACAAAACAGCATCCTAGAAGTGACGCTGTGAAATCTCATAGATTACACTGCATCACTTCTACGAGGCTTTTTGTGGGGGACACCCCCTGCATACATTATACCTGATGCAGGTATAATGTAGCGCAGGGGTTTACAAAGTGACGCATCAGGCCTCACTGTGTACAAAGTGACACATCAGGCCTCACTGCTCACCTTTTCACGGACAGGGCATGTTCTACATTATGCAGTCCCATTCTGCCACCAAGAAGTCTCACATTTGGTGCTGAGTCTTGATATCGCTATGGGAAAGGACATACTCATGCAACCATCTTCATCGCAGGTTCCTCCCCCGCTCAGTCCTTGCGGTACCACTAACTCAGTGACCAGAGAGGCCACGCATGTGGGGGTGGGCTCCCTGTTCGGTAGTTCGGGCCTACATGAGGCGTCGGAAGCACAGGACGGGCTATCACAGCGCTTGCAATGGGAGGAACTCTAAAATGGCGTAGAGCACTTGCGCCCCGTCTTTTTTATTGGTAGGGTCACGTGTGTTGTAATGCCTGTGCTGGATGGGTGTGGTGTGGGTGATTACCAGCCATGAGGGAGTGTGTGTGCCGTTCTGACAACTAGACCTGTAACTAAGAAATCACTACAATGGAAATCTGGGCTATCTTGCTTTGTTGTGTTTTCCTGGAAGCGAAAGCTGAGTGGGCTGGACTGACGTATGCCAGTACTGCGCGAGGATGTGAATGATGACTCCGGAACTACGGGCCTGGTTCCGTTGTGAACTATATGAGAAATCAACTGATTCGAGTGTCTGTGTTGTAGTGCTGCCGTCACCCAGGTCTTACAAGTAAATGTGTCATTATGTCTGTAAAGTCCCACAACATGGCCAACATGGAAGTTACTGGGAATCACTGATCCTACATTCATCCATAGTTGCACACATAAAAGATGGTGGACATGACGCAATTCTGCAAATATAAATGTTTGTTGTACATTCAGTGGAGTGTTGTAGCTGTAGTAATACAGGGGTATGAAAGCTTCAGGTTGCAGTTTTTGGCACATGAAGGGCAGGTAATATATATACGTATGTGGTCATTCAGGTATACTGTCGAACTTGGTGGTGAAAATCAGTATTCGAGCGTTAGAGTCGCGTCCACATCCTGTTATTGTAGAGAAATGACCTAATCTCTGCGTGCCTGCAAATGTACTGTAAATATGGTGCATGTAAATTGAAGACATAGTCTTGGGTCGACTTTGCGCTATGTAAATATGCTAAGAAAAAAAGTCGAGCAATAGCACACACTTATAAATTTACTATACACTTTATTTGCAGTATTGTAATGATCCAGTTTCTAAGTTCGTATTTGTCGAATGAGCGAGAGAAAGTTATATAACTGAAGTTTTTGTTACTGCCAGAGGTAAGATGGTTGCATACACTGGTTACAGCACAATATAATGTGGTAGGGCCCCGGAGCAGAATTTTAGAAACATAATGACTACACAGACACAGATAGATAGTTGAACTGGGTACGGACACATGTGCTCGACTCACCATAAAAGGTTTATGACTTCTGCTGTACAAACGTAGGAGCACTACAAATGAAATAATACACTGAAGTTTCTATCGTAAATGGTTCATGAGTTGTGGTGCACTGAGGTAGGGGCGGTTTGTGTGGAGCCTGCAATGATGGTGGTCCAGGCAGACTGCACTGGTAAGAATGTGTTTTGACTACTGAATGTTGCCCTAATAAGGCCAAGTGGCAATTATTTATGGGGAACTGAGTTAGTGGTACGTCTGGTGTTTAGCGTGTGCTCGCCCTGCGATGATGTGTGGTCTGAACGGGATGCACTCACAGCATTGACTGTTGCATACTGGACTGCATGAACTTTGAGGGAAAAATAGCATTGATTGTTATGAGTTGCTCTGCAAACTAGGTCTACTAATTGCTCCCCATAGCAAATTAAACAATTGCACTTCACACAGTGCATTCTAACTTTCCCAAATTTGGGGCGTATGTCTGGTGGCGATGTTGAAGGTGATGTCCCAGAGGTACTTGGTATTGCCTGTGGTGGAGGTGCATTTTGGCGCAGTCTTCTACATTCTTTGTGAGCATAGTTCACAGGATGCAGGGATTGAAGGTGCTTGCGCATACTATCAGTGCCACAGGACTATTTTTTGTCTCTGCCTTACATAAATCGAGGCTGAATTCAATGCTGTCTGTAGTGTAGATCCAAAGCTGAATTTAAGTTGTGAACCCTACTGTCCGCAGTGTACATCAAAGGCAGTAGTCAGCACAGTTATAGAAGAATGCTTTTTTCACTTATTTTGACAAAATCTGAATACATACAGTATAATTGTCTCTGCATTAAGTAAATCAAGGCTGAATTCCCTACTGTCTGTAGTGTAGATGCAAAGCTGAATTCAAGTTGTAAACCCTGCTGTCCACAGTGTAGATCTTAGGCAGAGGTCGACACAAACATCGAGGAATGCTTTTTGTCACATCCTTTAACAAAATCTGAGGACACTTAAATAAATCAAGACTGAATTCAATGGTGTCTGTAGTGTAGATGCATAGCTGATTTCAAGTTGTAAACCCTACTGTCCACAGTGTACATCGAAGGCAGTAGTCAGTACAGTTATAGAAGAATGCTTTTTTTCACTTATTTCAAAAAAATCTGAATACATTCAGTATAATTGTCTCTTCGTTTAGTAAATTAAGGCTGAATTCCCTACTGTCTGTAGTGTAGATGCAAAGCTGAATTCAAGTTGTAAACCCTGCTGTCCGCAGTATAGATCGAAGGCAGTAGTCAGTGCAGACATTGAGGAATGTTTTTTGTTGCATCCTTTAACAAAATCTGAAGACTTAGAGTACAATTGTCTCTGCCTTAAATAAAGGGGGAACTTTCCTGGATCTTGCCTGCATTTTGCCCGCATCTGCCGCTGTGGACCCCTGGTGGGACGAGGGTCCCAGGGGTTGCTGCTCCTCTTTCGCCACTGTTCTGCCACCACCTGCACACTCTGGGCTGGACTCCATCCCTCAGAGTGCAGCGCAGGACCACACAGATGCTGCGAGTGAGGGAGAGGCGGGGCCAATGTGCTCATAGCGCAGCCTCTCCCTCCACGACGCGGGGAACTTTCCTGGATCTTGCCTGCATTTTGCCCCCATCTGCCGCCGTGGGCCCCTGGTGAGACGAGGGTCCCAGGGGTTGCTGCTCCTCTTTTGCCGCTGTCCTGCTGCTACCTGCACACTCTGGGGTGGACTCCATCCCCCAGAGTGCAGCGCAGGACCACACAGCTGCCGCGAGTGAGGGAGAGGCGGAGCCAACGCGCTCATAGCGCAGCCTCTCATCCCACCACGCGGGACACACGCGGGAGCGTGCCGGGCAAAGCCCGGGCCAAGGGCGGGCCCGTTTGAGCCCGTTCGAGACCGCGAGAGTTCGGGCCGGGCCCCGCCTCTTACCGGACCACATTGGAAAAGTTTAGCGCTGTTTAAATTGTTTATTTTCCTTGAGTTGGCGTCTAGCCCCCATATTTGCAGTATCAGGCTCTGTTTTCTATTTGAACCTAAGGACCTGTGCAGATGGCCGCTAATGGAGGAAAGGGGAGGAACTCTGCGTTTAGAGGCTCAGTGGTGGGCACTTTGGACCAATTTTTGGTAAGAGTCCCATTGGCATTGGCTCATGAAATCGCCTTGACTGAGCGGGGCTTATTGCTAGATCCCCTGGCTTCGAAACGATCGTCCCTGCGTGACTTAAGGTATGCAAGGCCATCTGAGCAGCAAACTGTCAGGAGTGATAACTCAACTGCAGAGCACGGGGGAAACCATCGCCCCTCGCTGAGCCCAAAGAACCTTGTTAACCTATCCATAGCAAGGGAGCATGTTTTGGCTGCCGAGCCTGCTGTTGTGCATCCTAGAGTTTTTACCTGCGACTCACCTTCCAGCCCCTTGACTAGATCTGCTTGTAATTCATCCCAGCCAATTGCGGCCCACCCACTGGCACCAGCTCCAAAAAGAAAGCGGGACGGGGCTACGCAGAGGAACAAAAATCCCAAAAATCCGAAACTCCAGAAACCCTCTAGAACTGGCTTGTGGGAGCCTATTATAACTCCATTGGGGGCGGAGACCCTGACATCCCCGTGTTCGAGGGGCCTGTCAGGCCCAAATTTTACAGAGGCGTGCCCTCCACGTGGGGACGTGGACCTATTGGCAAAAATGGGAGCCCTCTTCACAGCATCTCTTCGCCCGCTCCTTGACAGACTCTCCCTTATAGAGGAAAACCTCCTGCATATTGAAACTTGCCTGGTCTTGAATAAATCAACCAGTAATCTCCCGGGGGGGTCAGCTGTGCTCAGCTGACATGATTCCTGCCCCAGCACACATCCCCCCAGTTCCCAATGGTTTAATAACTGCACTGCCAAGCAATCAGATACTGTCCACTACCAGGGGGATACCAGAATCAGGTCCCCTTGAGAACCTGGGCATCACACCCTACGGGTAGGGAGACTGTAATGCATTTCCAGCCCAAGTAACATCCGCTGAGGAGGATGTTTTAATGCGGGTCTCTAGGAAGAAAGATAAATCGGTCATTCTACAGAGACCCGTGCTATTTTCCAATCTCCCTTCTATAGATTTGCCTCTGGAATCAATGCCGTATGTTGCTGTCTTAGCAGGTGTCCCTGGGCTGGCCCCTAGCAAGGAGGAATAATACCCTGACCTTAAAAACAAATGTACCCATTGGTTAAACCTTAACAGACCACTTCCATCGCAGGTACAGAGTGAAATCTTGTTTGCCTGGGTTAGCTAGGTGGGACAGTGCAAGAAGGACATTGAGGGCGATTGTATCCTGATCAATTTCAAGGACTGCCAGGTGGTTAAATTCATATGCAATTGGCAGTTGATAAGGGCTGTCTCATGGAATAGGTCCCTTTCTCTAACCTATTTTTACCCCCCTCTTCCACCGTATCCTTTTTCAGATAGTTGGGGCCAACGTGGACTAAGTAGGGATTGTTTATCACAGGTGAGAAGACAAAACAACAGCCATGCCAAATATGAGGCTCCATCTTCTTTTGTCTTCCCCTAAACAATAGGTTCAGTACCTTAGACCATGTTGACTGACTGACTCGGTGCAGTCAAGTCCCACGATCAGATGAGGGTGACACGCACAAAGCCCAGTTAGTGCCATTGAAGAGGGCGCAATCAGTTGAGCTCAATGATAGGGGAGTTAACGATGATAGTAAGGGGGCTACAACCCACAATCCAACTGGAAGGGCAGGGAATTTGCAAATGATTACCGCTAACCAAGGAGAAGCTACCTGCCCTTCGTACTCTATAGGAATTCACATGGGCCATGAAGAGGTGGTGTATGAAAACCCCTTGTTGAGAAGCATTGATCGGGTTCATTTAGAGGATGTTGAAGGGGAAATAGCGACTCAGTATGACTGTAGACCTGAAATGATGGAATTACAGAGAACTAGTGCAGCACCCACACCAGGGTTGAGGATACTATCATGGAATATAGCAGGTCTCAAAACAAAAATGGACATCCCTGAGTGGGGGGAATTTATTGATTCATATGAGATCTCTCTATTCCAAGAGACTTTGGCCCTGGAGTCGATGCACAGATCTGGGTTTGCCACCTACAGTAAACCGGTCATTCAGGGGCCAAGAGGCAGGCCTTCCGGAGGATTGGGTATCTGAGTCGCCACACATCTTGGCTGCTCATTTAAGCTGATAGATACCCAGACCCCCGACATTCTATGTGTTGTCCTCTCCCTTAATAATTCCCCCAAGCTGGCAATTATTAATGTATATTCATGTCCAGTTAAGCACCGGTAGACTGCGCAGACGTTGGACTGCCTGACTGCCTTCCTCACGATGATATCTGATCAAATCTTTCTAATCGTTGGAGTGGACTTTAGCTCACATTTTGAGCCTTTAAATGGGCTATCTAGTCCCATAACAAGTGACGAGGTCGCCTCGTGGGGAATTCCAACATGTAATCATTATCCTCTGTGAGCCTGGACCCCTTTATCTCTGCAAATGACCACACTAACTCTGACCCACTCGCTGAGAGTGTGTAATGGCAGATTGTTTGAGGATAACCCAGGGAAACACACATTTGAAAGGAATGGTAAGGCTTCTGCAATAGATTATATTCTGATGAAGGTGGATATTTGGCACAGGATAGTGAATTTTAAAGTTCAGTGTCGCCCAGAAAGCGATCATAACCCCTTAATCGTTACTCTTGATTGGGGCAACTCGGCAGCTGGGAATCCTGACCTTTCCCAGCCAACGTCGAACTTAACTACTGCCAAGGGTGGGAGAAGAATACGTTGGGCAGCCTTTGCACAATTACCTGAGGCAAATGCTTTGCTCTACAAATCGATCCTTCCCTTCCTGGAAAAGACTAGCCTTATTGGCGATGGATGTAATGATATTAAGTGTTTAGAGGAGCTAGGGTCAAATCATCAGGACTTGGCTGGAATACTGGCTGAGTTTTTTTTAAACTTCCTCTACTAAGAAAAGGAAGGAAGACAGTAGCAACAATCCTTGGTATAACCGGGCATGTAAAGAAGCAAGGACTGATTTGTTGACTAAACTACATGAGGGGGATGTCCCATTTATTAGGGAGGCTAGGGCTTCTTTTAAAAATATTACTTTAAATGCAAAATCTGAATGGGAAATAGAGAGATGGCAGTCTATTAAGAGAGTCTTGATGATAGTATACGAGAGGGTTCTGGAATTTGGTTAGAACAGGCAACCCAGATGGTAAGAATGCAATTGAGCCAAATCTTGGGGAGGAAGTTTGGTGATCCCACTTTGAAAAATTATACTCAAAGTCTCAAGAGGGGTCTGCAATAGTGGGGCCACCCGTGATCGATCTCACGTATGTTTCATCCACTGATATTCCCCCGTGTTCCCTGGGTAAGGTATCAATGGCCTTAACCACAGTCCTTCCAAATAAGGCTCCGGGCCTGGAGAGGGTCCCAGGTGACCTATACAAATCTGAGCAGGTAGTAAGGTTCCCCTATCTGAGGTCTCTTTTCAATGCAATCCTCCAGGGTCTGACACCCCCCCAAACATGGGTAGGGGCTGAGATCATTCCAATATTTAAAAAAGGTTGTCCTCTAGAACCGGCTAATTATAGACCTAGTAGCCTGATTGACGTATCGCAAACATTTTTTGCGTGCGTCCTCTTGGAAAGACTCCAGACCTGGATTGACGACCATATTATATTGACCCTCCTCCCAGTGGGATTTAGATCAAACCTCAAATATAGACCAGTTGTTTCCCCTTCAACTGATCTATTGGAAAACTATCGCCTTGGAGGGAGGATCACTTTACTTAACATTTGTTGACCTCAAGTCGGCATTCGATCTGGTTGATCGAGATCAGCTGTGGGCCCTCCTTCTAGAAATGGGGGCTCTGGTCTACTTGTGCCATCAGTTACGAAACCTCCATGTAGACACCTTTGCCAAAATTAGGTTTGGGAATAGAGGGGAACTCTCGGCTCCGATCCCCGTAGAGAAGGGCGTAAGACAAGGTTGCGTCCTCGTTCCAACACTTTTTTCCCTTTTCCTTATTTAACTGACATTGAAAGAGTACCTGTTTTTGATTATTTGGGGCTTACCCTAAATGATACCATGGACTGGGGCCCACAGACCTCGAAGGTGAATTTAAAACTCACTCAGGTCAGTGGGGGCATCTTAAATATACATCGTAGTTGTGCAGCAAAGGTTATTGGCCCCCCTGTAGACATTTTTAAACTACAAGCAAGGGGTGCCTCCCTGTATGGTGCGGAGCTTTGGGGCCATTCTCATTCCCATACTAAAGTATTGAGCACAACTGAGAATAACTTTTCAAGACAACTATTGGCTCTCCCTAATAGTACCCCTCTAATCCCTCTACGGATGGACCTAGGCATTCTCCCTATCGCTGAAGTGATTGCCTCTCGTCCACTACTTTATTGGCGACGGCTATGGAGCACCCCTGAGCTGGCCAATTATAGAGAGGAATTAAAATCAGTTATGTGTATTCTAGGGGCAGGGAAAATCCCTTGGGTATCCTAGAGTCGAAAGACCTTCCGACAAATCGGAAGGAGCGATATGTGGTCTTCACCAGAGGAGTCATGTTCTGCCACCTCCAAACAGTCGCTAAACTCTGATATAAAAGAATTTCATGTTATGTCCATTTATAGGGTGATACAGTCTTCAAGTCTAACCTTGAGGTTCCTTGATGCAAAATCATTCTATAAAATGGAGCCGGCCTTAGATCTTATACAACCATCCCTAGCAAAGAAACTGTTCCTCCAATTTCGACAGGGGACACTCCCACTTTATGCATTTTTCTAACAACTGGCATGGACTTAATAGACTATTATGTCCCGGGTGTAACGAGTCTGAAGAATCAGAGGCCCACGTGATCTTTTTTTGTCCTGCCTACAAGGTTGCAAGATCAAAGTGGGTTCTTCAGCTCTGTAGGAATTTTGGATTCAGGAACTATAGAGATGTTCTTAGGCTACTTAAGTATGACACACACGCTGTCTTCGTTGTTGCTATAACAAAGTTCCTTTTGGCAATGTGGTGTAAGCGCAGATGTTTGGTGAAAAGGTAAGACTGTGTAAGATAATGAATCTCCCGTTCTCTATGTTCCCAGATTTTAACTGTTACAAATGAATGTTTGCTTTTAACCATGTTTTTTTACTGTGCCTTTGGTTTATCTATTTATATTTTTAATGAA
Organism: Lissotriton helveticus; assembly: GCF_964261635.1. Classification (NCBI taxonomy): domain Eukaryota; kingdom Metazoa; phylum Chordata; class Amphibia; order Caudata; family Salamandridae; genus Lissotriton; species Lissotriton helveticus. The sequence goes on along the minus strand of NC_136059.1, from coordinate 1,841,378,410 downwards.
ATGGCCCATGTCATGTATTCCCCCTGTAGATGCGACCAGCTCCTCAACATTACTATCTGTCTCTTTGCCCATTGTACCCTATGACTCTAAGGAAACATCATTCCACTCAATTTTAACTGTCATTGTTGTTTAACTTCAAAGTATATTTTATTGTGTGTTTAACATTGAAATTGAGCTTTTATGGCAAAAATTGCCGAAATAAAGTTTTTTTAATTGAATTGAATAAATAAATCAAGGCTGAATTTCATGCTGTCCGTAGTGTAGATCCAAAGCTGAATTCAAGTTGTGAACCCTGCTGTCCGCAGTGTAGATCTTAGGCAGTATTCGGCACAGACATTGAATGGTTTTTGTCAGATCCTTTAACAAAATCTGAGGAAATAAAGTACAATTGTCTTTGCCTTGAATAAATCAAGGCTGAATTTCATGCTGTCTGTAGTGTAGATCCAAAGCTGAATTCAAGTTGTGAACCCTACAGTCCGCAGTGTACATCGAAGGCAGTAGTCAGCACAGTTATAGAAGAATGCTTTTTTCACTTATTTTAACAAAATCTGAATACATACAGTACATTTTTCTGCATTTAGTAAATCAAGGCTGAATTCCCTAATGTCTATAGCGTAGATGCAAAGCTGAATTCAAGTTGTAAACCCTGCTGTCCGCAGTGTAGATCTTAGGCAGTAGTCGACACAAACATCGAGGAATGCTTTTTGTCACATCCTTTAACAAAATCTGAGGACATAGAGTACAATTGTCTCTGCCTTAAATAAATCTAGACTGAATTCAATGCTGTCTGCAGTGTAGATGCAAAACTGATATCAAGTTGTAAACTCTGCTGTCCACAGTATAGATCGAAGGAAGTAGTCAGTACAGACATTGAGGAATGTTTTTTATCGCAGCCTTTAACAAAATCTGAGGACTTAGGGTACAACTGTCTCTGTATTAAATAAATCAAGGATGCATTCCATGCTGTCCATAGTGTAGATCCAAAGCTGAATTCAAGTTGGGAACCCTGCTGTCCGCAGAGTAGATCGAAGGCAGTAGTCGGCACAAACATTGACAAATGGTTTTTGTTAGATCCTTTAACAAATCTGAGGACATAAAGTACAATTGTCTCTGCCTTAACTAAATCAAGGATAAATTCAATGCAGCCTGTAGTGTAGATCCAAAGCTGAATTCAAGTTGTGAACCCAACTGTCTGCAGTGTAGATCGAAGGCAGTAGTCGGTACAGACATGGACAAATGGTTTTTGTTAGGTCCTTTAACAAAATTTGAGGACTTAAAGTACAATTGTCTCTGCCTTAAATAAATCAAGGCTAAATTCAATGCTGTCCGTAGTGTAGATCCAAACCTGAATTCAAGTGAAACCTGCTGTCCGCAGTGTACATCTAAGGCAGTAGTCGATACAGACATAAGTCTGCGGTGCTGTGGCGCTGAGTTCGCAATGGGCCTGTATCGAGCGGATACGTGCTCATGGCGGCAGCTACGTGGTAGGGTGAGGACCTTCGCTGTGGCAGAGTCTTTTGTCTTTGCACAAGTGAACCACGCCCAAAGCGTAGCCTAATTCTTTATACTCTTACGCTCGAATTGCATACGTTGGACCAGCCCACTCCGCTTCTGTTACAAGGGAGGGACAACACAGCTACATGACCGAGATATTCCCCAGTGTCTGGGATAATATGGTTGTGTCCACTGGGCAGTACACTACACGTATCAATACTATATCTACACATGGAAAAGTTTTTGGTTTGTATAGTGAGTTGTGTATAGCATTTCACCGGTAGTCTTGGGATTGTGTAAATTATTGTTGATGTGCGTGTTTCCTCCCTTATACATAGTTAGTTGCCACATCTCTGAACATTGAGCTAGTGTGCTGTTGAGGGGATATACTATTTTGGGAAGGTCCGTTGTCCTATTTTGTGCTGCCTATGAGGTAGTAGAGAGGGAGGGGTCAGGAGGGGTGGTTGTAGTGATGTTGGTGCTGGGTGTTGTAATTTATGTGTTGGAAGGGCATAATTAATACTTCTATCACATATTCGTCTTTAAATAAGGATGTGAGTTGGATGTAATTCAAGCAGTACATAGTCGATGTCCTTACACTATTTAAATGTTGATATTAATTTGTCAGTGGTAAATGGAACTATCGCCTCCTTTTTTTAGGTAGCATTGTAGATTTGGTGTTTTGTTGAAAGTATGGGGAAAGTTTTTTCCTACGGGAACGCCTAGTTTGTATATTATTAACGTTAGTTCTGGTTCTGGTTTGTAGCGATTTTCTTGGACGAAGGAATCAATTGAAGAGTGGTAATATTTGCAGTTTTTACTACGTTAAGAACAGGATGCTAAATAAAAAAGATAGAAAAAAACAGATATGCTTAATGAACATTATAATTAGGAATTACCATTTAAAAACCCTTTGAAATTCACTGAAAAAACCATAGGTTTCATTCAGGTTATAGTTAGGAATTATCTTTTAAAAATCCATAGAAATTCACTGAAAAAACATAGTTTTCAGGTGTGTTATAGTTAGCTGGACATTTCACTTACACAAAACCACTGAAATTCCTCTGTTATAGTTAGTTGTACTAACTGTAACTCTTGCGTCTGCACTCCACTGGTGATGATGTCACATATTACATCATTCATGACATGGTCAGTGACATCACTGTTTACATCACTGATGACATCTCAAATGGCATCACTGATTACATCACTGATGACATCATCCATGTGATAATTTGATACACCTCATCATACACTAGTATAACCTTTCATCACTCACTGTAAAATACAGAGTACCTTATTTGAATCCATTGACACAGCAATACACGTATCTATAAACCCCCTCAGTGATTCCTAGATCTACACACACATCTAATCAATTACCTATAGATCCACACAAACATGTTGTCAATTATCAATATAACACTATAAAATATACTTATACACCTATATTGACATTACAGACCAGCACACATCCTATTCAGTTATGCAGTCATCCTACTCACTTTTGAAAACAATGTATCATATTTACATTTACTCAGCTACACACTTATACAAATAGCACTTCATTTATTCATATAGATAGTAACTCATATTTAGTGGGTTATGAAATCACTATTACAAGTATATAGTTATCTATACAGTCACTCATGCAATCAATAAGTCTTATGTATACTTATTTATATACAACAACTGTCACATACACTGCCTTTTATTTTTCGACTTTGCTGGACATGTACTATTTAGAAATATATTTGCTCATCACCTTACCCATAAAGATATTTACTCAACCAAACAACTATTATAACATGTAGTCTTACCGTCATAAACCTACTGAATTACCGATTCACATATCTTTGGGCAGTCACAGATCCCCCACCGAACCACACACACATTCACTCTCCCATACAAATAGTCAGTTAACTAATCAATATCAATAATCATGTCTACTTCACAACAATGTTACACCAATACAGCACTCCAACTCACTCTCAAACACATCTCCAACACATACACATGCAGACCCATAAAAATGCCTTCTTAGCATGCTGGATGAGAAACACGATACAGAACAGCTACACGATTGCTATCCTAATACAGCTAATACCAGCACTAAAAACACACCTGCTACAAACCCACACAATACTGATCACTCTTCTACCTCTTCAGAAAACTACTCAAGATTTGGCTCTTCCCCACATAAGCACCATACGCAAACAAAAATTTACAGCATATCCCTCTGTATACAACCATTTTTTTCACTATGGATATTTACCTATCTTTGTGTATTACTTTGTATAAACATGTAAAATAATTATGTTGTTGAGAAAAACAAATAATAATAATCTATATATATAAAAACCAAAGTATGTCCGTTTGTCCTTTATGCATTACTACACCGTTCATCCGATCGGTATGAAACTTTGGGAAGTTGTTGAGTACACTCCCGTGAAGGTTTCTGGCTAAAAAAAAATAATTAAAAACTTTAAAAAAAAAGAATTTGTTAAAAGTGTTGAGTGAACTCCAGCGAAGGTTTCTGGCAAAAAAAAAAGAAGAAAAATTTGTTAAATATCGCCCCCCCCGGCCACCCAGGGCCCTCATAATCTTTCCAATACTGAACGTTTACAGTTTATGGTGCGACTCGCTTTTGCAATGACCATCAACAAAGCACAAGGACAATCGCTGCAAGTGTGTGAACTAGATTTCGAGAATCCGTGTTTCTCACATGGACAACTGTATGTGGCCAGCTCACGCATCGGGAAACCTTCTGATTTATTTGTGTACGCAACGTTTGCAGTTTCTGGTGCGACTCGCTTTTGCACTGACCATCAACAAAGCACAAGGACAACCGCTCCAAGTGTGTGGACTAGATTTGGAGAATCCATGCTTATCACAAGGACAACTGAATGTGGCCTGCTCACGCGTTGGGAAACCTTCTGATTTATTCATGTATTCACCAGACGGAAAAACAAAAAATAACGTGTATCCACAAGCACTCGAATAAATTAACAGAATTAAAACAACACTTTAAAATGTTTTCCATATTAAAATTAATAAGTTTCAATAAAAATGACACAATGTAAATTGAATGTTATCATAACAAGTTTCCTTAAATTGTCCTTCTTCTGAGATCGCAGCAACACGGGACGGGTTAGCTAGTCTATATATATATATAAAAACGAATATCTGTCTGTCTGTCTGTTTGTCCTTTATGCATTACTACACCATTCATCCGATCGCCATGAATATTTGAGAAGTTGTTGAGTACACTCCCGCAAAGGTTTCTGGCATTAATTTGTTTTAAATATCGGCCCCCCAGGGCTCTCATAATATTTCGAATACTGATGTACGCACCAGACGGAATAACAACAAATCGTGTATCCAAAAGTACTCAAAAAATAAATAGAATTTAAACAGCATTCATCCGATTGCCAGGAAACTTTGGGAAGCTGTTGAGTACACAGCCGCGAAGGTTTCTGGCATAATTATTTTTTAAATATCGGCCCCCCAGGGCCCTCATAATCGTTTGAATACTGATGTACGCACCACACGGAAAAACAAAAAATTGTGTATCCACAAGCACTCGAATAAATAAATAGAATTAAAACGACACTTTGAATGTTTTCCATAGTAAAATGAATAAGTTTCAATAAAAATGACACAATGTAAATTGAATGTTATCAAAACGAGTTTCCCTGAATTTCCTTTCGTCGGAGATCGCAGCAACGCGCGACGGGTAAGCTAGTAATAAATAAATAAAAATCATCTTTGATCTACATGTACATACTTCCATTGTGCATCTATGCACCTTCCACGTACTTGGATCTGTGTGCCTGTTACTTTTCTCCTGGAAAAGCATATCCAATGCACTACCCTGTTTCTCAATCTGTGCCTCTATCAATATCTTTTATCTACATATACTTACCTTCTTTATGTATCTATATACTTTCAATGTAACTATGGATCTATATATTTATCACTTTCTTCTAATTTAGCATTTCCAATGCATTACCCCATATCTCAGCCTATACTTCACTCAATACATCTTCTAGCCCAACCTTCTGACTCATCTCAAGCTTCTTCTACTACTCCTTCCAATGCACTATCCTATCTCTCATCCTATACATCTATCAACATATCCTCTAAATCCACTCTCTCATTTATCCCAAACCCCATACACTGCTATGATTGCCAAAATAACCCTTCCTAGACTCTCTCCTACTCTACCCCTCCTTGCATCATCTGACATCTCTTTTACTATACTGATCCCCTAAAACAAACCTTTCTAAACTCTTCCCTCTGAGTCCTCCCCTCCAAAACTCCTTTTTACTCATCCAAAAGCCTCCTCCTACTGCTAAGGTCTAAAAAAAATCCTTCACTCTTTTAGCCCTCCTCTATCCTTTTCAATCAAAACTAACAGACTAACATGTTCACTTCTCAAATTCCATATTAAACTATACTAATATACTACCCAAAAATCTGAATAACATATCCACTACTCAAATAACGTCATATTTTTTACTATACTCATTTTCAACAGTAATCCTTTATGGGTTCCGAAGTGGTGTGCTACTCGCCAGAAAAGCGCTTCAATACCCATCAGGGGTAACAAGTGCTACATGAATGCAAATATTTCTTCCCCTTTTGTCCCTCCGCTATCCTTCTCACTCCAAGTAACTGAATAATATCCACCACTGAAATTACTTCATATTTCACCATATTAATTCACCACTAATCCTTTGTAGGCTTCCTGAATAGCGTGCGTCAACAAGCGCTATATAAATACAAACCTTTGTCCTCCTCCATCCTTCTGCTATCATTCCAAATCCAATTAACTGACTAACCTATCCACCACTCAAAATGTACTTTCATGTTTCACTATACTAATTAAACACTAATCCTCTATGGGTCACGGAGTAGCGTGCTACTCGCCGAAAAAGAGCTTCAACGCCTCGTATGGGGTAGTAAGCGCTATATAAATGCAATTACAATACCATACAATACAATACAATAATTCTACCATTACAATTCTGTCCAAGTCGGCATTAATTCAATTGTATACCTCAACAAGTCCTAGCATATCACTCATGTTGTACAACAGTAGTAAGGTATAACTAGCCTCCTGCATCCGGAATATCAGAAAATCTGCAACAAATCAAACAAAGAAAAGCTAGTTAAAATAGATTCACGAGAAACATGTTTTATAATTACAAATATCAACCTAAACTGATTATCTTTCTAAGGGAGGACTGATATCAAGATGACATACTTCAATCGGGACTCTGTCAAGGGGACAAAATCTGAGTAAGTTTGTGGTTATGATATGTTGTACTTTAAAGTGTCAGGCAATGGGATATTGCTTGTCTTCCTTTTTAATTGCCCTCATGTGTTCAAGTACACGTTTACTGGCTTAATGAATAGTGCTGCTGATGTAAAATGTAGTACACGGACAGCTGAGTGCATAGACTACATGATTGGTATTGCATGTAAGATGCTTGGAAATTTTAGGCGGTTGTTGGTCTGCTGCCAGTTTGATTCTTTTGCAGATTGAGCTATACTTGCAGGCCTTACAGCTGTTACAGGTATACAAACTTGCAAACCCCTAATAAACCCAAAAGGGCTGCTGCGTCTCATCGAAATACCGATGCCTATAGGAGCCCACCCCTGGGGATGTGTTCATAAAGGGGGGCTGCATTGCTCCCCTCCCTGAGCCTCCAGCGGCCCCTGGGAGCCCATTCCCTGGTACGAAATATTTTTGTTGAGGAGAGGCGTAACAATGTAATGTTTTAAACTCTAAAAACCACAGAAATTCACCATTTATATTTACAGTTATTTTAAGTAACAATAACATGTGCCCTAAGGTAACTCTTACTGGCACCCTCACCATGTACTGCTAATTACCCCACATAATACATCACTCATGACATCTTCAATGGCACCATTGATAAAATCACTGCAACATTTGCAGAGAAATTACTGATGAGATTACTGTGCATGGTGAGGGCGGGAGTTATAGTTACCTTAGGGTACCCGTTATAGTTACTTGTGATAATTGTAACTATAACTGATCAATTTCTGTGTTATTTAATATCAAAATTATGCACATACAGGAAAATAGTACAATGAGCTGGAGCCATGTGGGAAAAACCAATGTCAAAAGGTATTGTGCTTTTGGCAACAATCAACATATAATGCAGTACTGTCAGGCACATGTGATCATTTCCAGTAACACACACTTCCTCTGCAACACTATGCAGTGCAACAGGTATCAGCCAGTCCATATGGCACGCTTTTACACACACATACGTACCCTGTACCCACTAGTACCCAGCAGGTCAGTGGTTCACCCTCTGCAGACTAAGTGGCCCAGGTCTCCCTCCACCCTCTAATTTACAGTGATTGCCCTATACCCTTATGTGGAAGATAACCAACCCTGTTTCCCAGATACTGGGCCACGCGCGGCCAAAGTCACACTTAGTGTGGGTACTTGGGAAGCAGCTGGGAATATATAGCAGTTCTCATTAGGAGGTAAAAGTAAACCAGGGAGAGGTTAGCAGCCACTCAGGAAGTTCACCTACAGGTCTAAAAACACAAAGGAGTCATGGAGTCGCTTGACCCACTTACGAACTGTCTTGGAAACATTTCTTCAACTCATTTATTCTCTCTCATTACTACCTGGCACCACGATGTCTTCAGGAGGCGCCGGGTGTGGTAAGGGCAGTTGGTCCACCGCGATGAGGTTCAACAAGGGAACAATCGATGAATGGGGAGTAACACAGGGAAGCCTCCTAATATGATGAGGTGTTTGATCGGTAAACGATGATCCAGGTTGTTCCCCGGCATTCCGGGGACAGCACCTGGTGCATGTTGGTATGAGTTGAACCAGGCACATCAGATTTCAAATACGATGAGTTGCAAATTCTGCCCCTCCAGGGAAAAGAGGCGATATGACCGGTGCACATTGCGATGGATTGCAACAGGCAATTCCGATCAGACAAGGCAAAGAGATGGAATTCTATACCTCCCTGGAAAGGAGGCACCACGTTCGGTGCACAATGATACAGGTAACACAAGACCAGTTTGGTCACACACACAGACACAAGTTCAGCAGAGCCTAATGAGGTTGAAGGAGGCCCTACTCCAGGTACACCACCACCGCTGAGGGTTGCACCCTGCGAATCAGAAACCATATGCAATGAGCATGTACATTGAGTGTGTTGCACAAGAGAAATGTGTTATGGTTGACAACGCACGCCACGTGGGGTTCTGCAACTGGTGAATCTGCTCATCACCAATTAGACACTTATGAGTGTCAGGGTCCCTGCAGTGCAAGAACCACATGTCTTGAATGTGGGCAAGATTTCTGGTGCTCTGCATTAGACAATCGGTCTCCCAACACAGCAAGTCTTAGTTCCTGTACCACGCTACCAGTTAGGATTCAGTAGCTGAGGTGGGCACTTGAAACGTCACCATTCTCCAGATCTCACAGGTAGATGATGTAGGTCCCTCGTAGTAGATCTTTAATGTCCCTGAGATCTCCAAGAAAACAGGAGGCCCACGGTCAGGCCCTTGGGGAGGACAATTCAGGGCGCCAAACTTCAGCAGGTCCTTTGCCCAGGCCAGCCTCTATCCAGACAGTTATCCTCCATGTGCACAACAGAGTCATTTATCAATGTGCACTACACAGTCTGGGTACCCTGGTCCCATGTCACAACAACCGACTCTCACCCCTTGCTGAAGGATGGTACCCAGAGTTATACTGTCTTTGACATTTGTGAAGGTTTTGTGGTTTTCCCTTTGAACCACAGATATATCCCCTAAATTGTAGGCTGGTCTGCCATAGGGCTGTGGAATGCATACCTTAATCTTTGGTGGGGCCATGATCCGACCCTAGAGGCTAGGGGATATTTACTAGATTTGGCAGCATCGTGCTCCAACATTTTCAAAATGCAGGGATGCATCATATTTACTACAATATGGCTCACCTCTGTAATTTCCCTAGCGCTGTTGCTAAAATTAGCTGCTGAGCACAAATGCAGGCACCCTTGCTCCACATGGCAAGCTTGCCTGTGTTGCAGGGGAGGATTTTTTATGTGCAGGAAGTTGTCCATAATGGCTATTTGTTACTTTTATGTGTTCTGCATTCAGCAAATAGTCATTAGTTAATGATTGTTTATGTGCAGGAAGGGACACAGAATGTTTTTTTTCAGAAACAAGGAGAAATAAAAGCATTTCTCCTAGTGCACCATTCTAACGCTTGCTTTTGCATGGCATTCGTTTTTGGTGCAGCCACAGATTTACATGTCCTTGTAAATTTGGGGCAGTGTCAAAAAGCAATGGGTGTTGTGGTGCAACGGCCACAGAAACATCCATTACACGCCAATTTGTCTTACAGGACTGTGGCAGAAAGGGGAATATTTACAAGATAGCTTTAAGCCATGTTAAAAAAAGCAATGCTCTGGTGGCAATAGAAGCTTGTGACTACACCCCTATGTGTCACAACCTCTATCTTCAGTCTTTCCCATTTGGCACTTAAATGGCAGAGGTCTGCCATTCCTGTTCAATGCCCTAAGTTTATGGTTCTCAATTGGGGAATGCACAAATGGGCTCCCACCATACCCTGGTGTCCACTGGAGCCAGACACCATGATCTCCGAGACTCTTGGAAAATAGAAAAGCTAATAGTCTTTAAGTGGCATTTCTAAGCAAGTTATGGCAGAACCACAATAGAAAGGGTCTGGCACTGCAAATCCATTGATATGAAACATCATGCGGCTGCTCCACTGCAATCCCCTATTCCAGTCTAACGTAATGTCAACCACTCCCCCATGGTAACCTATGGGAAGAGCAGGCCTCATAGTTAGTGAGAACACAAGTAGGTATGCCTCACTACCTGGGTGTACATGCAATATTGAGCACACCGACTTGTGATGGCAGGAGGGACTCATAGTTCCTAGTACCAGTGGTGCAAGTGCACCTGCCTGAGTCTTCAAAGCAGACTGGACACAGGTTTAACTAATACGTGTGTCTGTACTCAAGTGCAAGCCTGTGTTGGCAGGTGGCACATGAAATCACAAGCACCATATGTGCGGGTGTGCACTCGCAGTGGCATACAATGCCAAGCTGCTCATGAGTTTACTCATGATAGATGGCAGTGCGCACCGACCCATCTGCATTGACAGATGGGCCGTGTTTCAGAATATTGAATCAGCGCCATTTCCCAACACGGATAGGTAGGGCACACATGCTTTCGCATGTATTTACAGTGTGAAAGTGTACAGAGCCTGGAGGCCCCATAACAGAATCAGCAAAATCCAGGCAGAAAAAGCCCCCCTCACCGAGCCATATATGGCCCTGAGGACGGCCACCCCCGAGCACGACTCCTGCTATGTCCCAGGGTGCCCACCCCATCACACACAGGGAGAACATGTTTACCAGATCCCTGTGTATAAGAGAAATGACAGCTTCTACAGGAGGTGGGTAGCTGGCAGGGACAACAGGGGCAATCATTCTCCACTTTTGGTCCCCAACAGTGCTGACTGAGTACCCTGGGTGGGCTTCAGGGCAATGGCATTTCAAGTTCGGGTCCCAGTGATGAGTCCCCAGGATAGAAATTGGCCCAGACAGGTCCTGCAGACCCCCCCACTGAATTAATGCTTGGTCCCTTAGCAAGGGGTCCGAGGAGCAACAATTGGCCTAGAGAGGGCTAGTCCCCAGTAGATGGGGTCTCAGGGCTGACAGTGGCCGAGGGAGGGGGCCGCACAGCCACCCTCTCCATTAGATCATTACCAGCCCAGGGAGATGGGGTCCCCACCACCATTCTGGCCATGACAAACATTTCACAACACAAATGGTAAACCTCAACAGTAAGCACTTACACATATAAACATAGTAGGGGACCCGTTGAAGCTCCACTGCTGTAAAGTCATATAATCTTAACTTCTGGACTTGAAGAAGGCAAAGCAAGTGTGTTTTCTCGGCAATTTCATATTGAAAAACAATCTGAAATCCTTTGTGGAGGTGACTGCATCATTGATCCATTGGAGTGCAATCTGTATGTGATAGTGATAAGTGGGCTCTTTCTTGTCCTCTCTACATGAGAGCAGAGTCCATGGTTCTCTCTTTTAACTGCTAATAGTATGTAAATTTAGAAATTACTTGGATGCTTCCAGGTCTGGCCCCACCCATCTTAGTTGCATGAAAAGGTCTTCCTTCCTTTTGCCAGGAAGATGTCCGGTTTAAGAAGAGCCCCCCTCAGCGCATTTACTGCAGAATTTGGTGAGGATTTCTTGATGCCAAGGAATATGAGGACATCTCCACAGAGAAAAGAAGCACTCACTTCATATATTCTGGATAAATACACACAAGCAACAATCACATTGCCAAAACACACTGGTGACATATACTCAAGCTCTATTACGCATCTGTATTGTAGAATACATACTGAACATTGTTGTATCACTTAGTAATTATGCAGTAGAGAGATCTCCACTTAGGTAGAACTTTAGTGCAAAACGGTGGACGCTTGTTGGATAAAAGGGCAGGCACTGTTTCTTTGTGACTGAGTTACTCAAACAGCTACTGGCATTCACACACAAACACTTAGACACCCATTTAGATACTCAGTACCTCCCACATGTACTGACAGACTCACTCAGACACTCACACACCTACTGACAGACTCATACAGCCATCCACACAGCCACTCAGAGACCCATTCAGACCCTCATGCACCCACTCACAGACCCACTTAGATACTCATACACCTACTCACAGACCCATACATCTGCTCACAAAGCCACTCACAGTCCCACTCAAAGACTCATACACTCACTCACAGACTCACTGAGAGACAAATACACCCACTAGCAAATCCACTCAGGCACTCATGCACTCACTCACAGACTGACTCACAAACTCATGGGAGCACTCGCAAACCCACTCAGGCACTCTCATACCCACTCACAGACCCAATAAAATACTCACTCATACACTCATGCACCCTGTCAGACACTCACTCAGATGCTCACACATCCACTTACATATACACTCATGCACCCACTCACACACCCAGTGAGACATTATGCAGTCAGTCCCAGACCCACACCAACACTCACACACCCACTCACACAACCATTAAGACACTGATGCACTCCTTCACACACCCACTTAGAAACGTGTGTACTTACTCACACCTCACTCTCAAAGGAAACAGGTTAGAGTTAGGAAATAAAATGTAAATACCTTTGAAATTTACTTCAAAAAATAAAGGTTACAGGGATATTATAGTTAGGAAACAACATTACAACACCTTAGAAATTCCCTGAAAAAACATAGATTACAGAGACTTAATAGTTATGCTCAGATTTCACTCATACACAACTATAGAAATTTAGCAGTTATAGTTACCTGACCTACAAATAACGTACGCAGGTGTAATAAACTGCTTCACATATTATATCACTCATGAAATAGTCAGGGACATCACTGATTACATTTAATGACATCACTGATGTTATCATCTAGAGAAACTCACACACCAATGAACTCCCCTATATAACCTTTATTACACCCACTTCCACACAACCACTCACATTCTCATTCACAGACCCATGTAAGTACTCACACACCCACTCGCTGGTCCATAGAGCCACTCACACATCCACTTACTCATACAGGCACACACATTCAGTCATACAGACATACAGACACTAACACACCCTCTCAGTCAGTCAGCCATACAGCTGTTCACATACCACTCAATCAGCCATACTGTAGTGTAGTTCCTATTATCCCAATAGGCTCTGCGGATTGGAATAATACCTTCAATAGTATAGGCCTAGACCAGACGTTAACTAGGTCTACTACTGTCGATATTAGACTTAAAGTTTTGGGTTTGCCAGCTAGCTCAGAGTTCACTAGAAACTTTCTCGAATAGGCAAGGAGGAGTTGAACCTCCCTGGATAGACAAGAAGGGATTTAGTTTCTGACAACCATAGAACATGACAACTTTGCTCTCCCCTAATCAAGAGTGTATCTCTAGAGTCGTGTGAAAACAAAAGACGACTTATTTTACTCAGTCAGTACGTGCATTCTTAGTCTCACCAGATTGTAGAGAAAAGGAAGAGACGGGCGTGTTCAATAAAGATGTTATTTATTGATCAGTCTCTTTTCTCATACAAGAGAAATGGATCGATATTATTGCAATACTTATGGTTAAGTAAAGTGCATACAATAAAAGCAGAAGTATAAAATAATACTGTAAAACATTGATATGGTTTCTAAGCCATATGAAGGTTTAAAATGAATAAAATGAATACATACACATTTACATTTGACTAATCGTACTCAACTGGTGTTTCTAACTACGCCTACCCCGTGTACCTGACCTAAGCCTAATACGTGGGCGGGAGTAGAAAGTTACAGTTTAAGTTAAGTTTGTTTTGCCAAGTGACTGACTAAAGAATTCTCTGCAAGGGGTTATTCAGTTCTGTACCTGGAATCTAGGATGAATGAGGGATGGTATCTCTCGTCTCTGGTCTCGATATCCCAGGCTGCCTGCGAGGGCTACCCGGAAGCGCCGGAGCTGGATTTCTCGGCAGGAGAAAGGCAGCGTCTCGTTCTCAGCGCGTCAGGAAGGCGGGGCTGCGCCAGCGGGGTCTGCTCTGCTCTGGGCTTCGGCAAGTCTGGCTGCTCCGATCTCGTCACCACCGCGTGTGTTTGCATAGGGCAATATCGGTAATATTTATACCTTTAAGGTGCCGAGATTGACGTAAGGATGGACATAGATACGTCAATAAGGATGTCATACGACCTGGTCGTTAGCACATTCTTTTGCTGAAGTTCTCGGTGAAATCAAAACAATGGCCGCAGGGTTTTTCCCAGGTCTGTCATAGGTTTGATTTGTTTTGAGAACTCCGTATGCCTTATCAGGGGCTGGAGGAATATCGCTTGTCTAATTAGATGGCAAGCGTTATGACCTAATCAGATAACACGTTCCTGTGCCGTAGTGTGGCTTTATCAGATAACGGTTCCTGCATCATGGGGGTTTTCTGCCTCATGGGATGGCTGCTAGTTAACTTGTTAACCAGAATAGGGTCAGGAATAGGGGGATCGATACAGAACCTATAGGAATACATCACACCCACTCCACGCTAACTATGGACATATTTACGAATCTATGCATAGTAAAACATACTGTAGAGTATCGTGTATACCTTACCACCCCAAAATACATAAATGCATTTTGAAATTATCAAATATACGGAAAAAACAGTCACATGTAATATATGCACTCAAGCTGTAGAATAATGCTAAAGTAATCACGCATATCTATACATTATCACTAATTTGTATATGAGAATTTACACATGAAATGGCTCTTAATACAGAAAAGAGGTTCGAGACCATTCCATCACAGAATAAAATAATTATGAACATACCAGCGGGCAGCTAATGTCTATAAACTATCTAAAATTAGAAATTTTTGTTCTCTAAGAATAGTTCTTGATTTAAGCAGAAGATAAGTGTCCCGAAAAATATGTAAAAATATTTTGGGGCTGCTGAAAAAAATTGCTGTCCGTGAACTGGAGGGAAAATTGTTCATGGTATTTTGCTTTTCTAGTTGAAGGCCAAATTCAGGGAACGCCGTGTACGAGCTTGCTCAAAAGTTTCTATTTCTGCTCTGGTGAGAACATCATATCATTTAGACTCTCGAAAAAGTTGTCAACAGCTTCCTGGGAGAGTTCCACTAACTCGGAAAAAAGTGTAACCATGCATTCGTGCGCATGATTGTCTCCATTGACATTTTGATTAGTATTGCTGACAGAAGGTCGTACCTGATCAATGCTGCTTTCATCTTGAACGTCACTACCCCTTAATCGTAGTGGTGAAGTTTCCACGAATGCCGTCATCAGGATTGGTAGCCGTTGAGGGCAGCACAAAGCATGAGCCTTTATTGGACTCAACAATGTTTCTGCATCCATTGGCGCATCTGATTGTAGAGTCAGACAGGTGTCTAACACGCATTCTTCTCCGCATAGCAAGCACCTTAATACAGGTAAAACACATCGATGCGACATTGGTCGAAATGAAAGAAACCAAGTCATCTTCAGGTCTCTAAGCCGGGGTAGTCCCAGGATTTTTGATATCCGGTCCCGGTATCCAATGGCTAGGATTGTTTCTTCCCTTGTCGCAGGTGTTTTGTCTGTGACATGGTTTGCCATAACGCAATATAAGGACTAAGAATAGGATTCCTGCAATTAGTCCTAAAATGAGGGGAAGTCCGCCAAAAATCGAATGGACGAAATCTGGAAAAATACCCAGTATGGCTTTGAATGGTGTTAATGCCATCGAAAATACTGTCTTAAATACTTTTGAGACTCCACTGGTATCAGAAATATTTAAGATTTCATTCAGGATTTCTGCGAAATGTATGGGGGAATTAGTTGATAATAAGGAGTGAATCTCTGCAGTCGTCCTTGCGACTAGGAGATCATACGTTTCTTTTGATGACGTGAGTCTGGTCGGCGTCTGAAGAAGCACTGTTTTCATTCTGCTTAAAGTATCTATTCGAATAGAAGTAATTTTCAAGTTGGGCCATGCCCTTGCCTCCCTGTCTGGAAGGGAGCTGGGGAACAATAAGCGTCCACAGCACTTGACCTTCGCAGTCGTAGTTACGAGATAAGGAGTCCCGGGCATAAGACTACAGCATCTGCGATCTACAATTAGAATGTAACTCCCATTATAGAGTCTCTGAAAGAATGGTTCTATCTCTGTTGCAGGTGCGCCTAGCTGGTGACATGAAAGGGTTTTTGAGTTCCCTTCACAGGCTCCATGCAAACTAATTCCATTACACAGAAGTGTACCGCTCAGTGACATTGCACAATTATTGCCACTAAGAAACACTTTCTGTCCTTTATTACTGACACATGCATTTGAATAGGGCAGGTTCCATGTTGCTTTAATGTACCCCTTTCCCAATTTTTCGTACATGCCAGCCTGTATATATTTTTGGCAGTATTGAAACCTGAAGGTTGATATTGGAATATTAATTATCCCATGTATTATCCATTCACTGACAGGTCGTTCTGACATTGTCACTGGTAATCTCTCGAGTTTCTCAATGCTCAGTATTGTATAATCAGCACCCTTTTGTGCCATACTGATTTGTTTATCAGTAAGGTTAAAGATATTGAATAGTGACGTTGTGTTGATTAAACGCCAAGGCACATAGCCTAAACGCAGATTTTGTAACGTCCAGCCAAGCTGTACAATAGAACGCAATTGAGACTGACCGTGTTGTAACAACAGTAAGTCTTGCGATAATATGTCGATTGCTGAAGACACAATGCTGTCCAGAGAAAAAATTCTGGAGGACAGAGTCATTAACCCATTGTCCACTACAGAAAGTGATTTTTCCAAATTAATACGGTCAATTTCCCGTATACTTTCTGCTGTCTCAATTTGAGTCACCTTCCAGGCCTCGTTGTATGCTGCATATACAGAGGCTGCTATGAAACGTTTCTGACGCTGTTTGCGCGGTCCCATAATGAAATCACGCAAGTCAGCACCATCAGTAAGTAAAGTTAGGTGTTGCTTAATTTCTGCCAGTGTGGAAGTCTGTAGCCACTGAAGGCATAATTTGCCCACACTGTAGGTGGTTATTATCCCTGGGTGTTGTCTTTGGGAATATCTAGGGTCTGGCCTGGTCATTTTGAACCCCTGTGTTTTGTTCAGGAATCTGTTTTGACAGTTATTAGTATCTGTGGGCCAGATCAACCACTGTTTCCAATTAGGATGTGTTCTGTTTTGGTTTAATACATAATTTACGTCTATCTCTTCATCTGTAGAGCTATTGCTGTTCATTGTTGGTTTTGGAATAGACGGTTTATTTAAGTCTTTGATTTTGGCTAAGCCAAGACAGGTAGTTTGTTGAACAGTGTCATTTAAAAATATAATTTGTTCTGGGATCATGCAGGCTCTAAACAAAGATTCTATACCCTGTACTTGCCATTCTTTTGTACCCCAAACACTTTTTACTTCAACATTTTTGTCCCAATAATCAAAACCAAAAGTATTCATTTGTTCAAAGAATGAGTCTGAATATATCAATTTCGTGTTTGTTATCATGATCTTTGTCCCTGTCTTATTTGACAATTTGAAATAAAATGTTTTGGCATTACTTGTGTTAAAACCTGAAAAGTATGAATATTTGTCATAAACGGTTCTTGAGCTTCCTTTTGGAGGGGTTGCACAATGTTCCCATTGATTATAATTTAAAACATTTCTAGGTTGTGCAGATCTATGTAGAAAATGGTTACCATAGTGGTTATAACAGTACATACTATCATAATTTGTCGAACCCTGCAAATAATCATGTTTGGTAAATTTAGCAGACATTACTAAGTCAGACATCATATTATTTATACTTTCAAAGTCCCAATCATCAGCAAATGAGCTTGGTTTTACAAAGTCACTCAACGAGATCTTAATTTGGTGTGGATATTTCAGGATTTCAACCGGACCATAAATTTCGTAGTCAGTGTTGTCCCATGCTACCCCACCCGGTATAGGATTGGCTGTGAAGTTGACTGAAGAAAGTTCTCTTTTCTCGACGTGTGAAGATGTGTGTGGTTTGAGGATCAAGTTGATTTTCTGACTTGCTGTGTCCATTTTAGCATATTTTCCCTCAATGAAGCGTCCCAAAGTTAGTACCATGATGAGCCAAAGTATGAGGATAAATGCACCAAAACCCACCCAAAATTCAATCCATGGAGAAATCAGATATGTTTCTTTCAGTTGTTTCAAAAGTACTTTAACTTTATCTTTAAAGGTTTTTGTTGATGGCTGTGTTTTTGATTCAGTGAAGCCTTCAGAGGAATCATCGAAGTTTATGAAGTAGCCGGATGCAGTTCTGTCAATAGTTCCAATTGCTTCAGGATTGCTGTTTCTTGCATAGTCGTTTGTTACTTCATTATAGATTGGTGTGTCTCTGCTAAATGTTTTTATTTGGGCTTTCAGAGGTTTAAGTTCCATTGCATTGTTGCATAGTCCTTGTTGTAGTTCTGTAGGCGTTTCAAATGTGATCAGCCTTTTAGATTGAACCTCTGTGTTTGTAGCAAATCTTGGTGTTCTACTACTTATCGGGAGTCCACTTGGTCTACTATTTGTTATCGGCCACATGATTGTGGTTTTACCAGGTCGATGGATACAACTCGGTTCTCCTTTTTACCAGCAAGCAGCGGTAGTACAACTGATCTTGTCCCGTTAACAGACAAGACAGGAACTGCTTTTCTATAAGAAGGCCCAAATTCCTTCTTTACCGCGATCTTTTCTCTGACTAGATCCCCGACTTTTGGAATCCAGACAGGTCTTGCTGGGACAGGTGGTGGTTCTTCAGTGGTTGTTGGCTGCTGTTTCAACTTTATGTTGCTCAGGTCTTTTCTTGTTTCGTTTAAGTCCTGCAAAACAGCCACACGATCTTTGATATCAAAGCTTTTTTCCTTCACCACTGAAGTCTGATTGTCGAGGTCTAAGACTAACATCCTAGTTCCAAACAATAATTCGTACGGACTGAATCCCTTCAGAGAATTTCTTGGCAAGTTATTTAGACTACGTTGGACACTTATTAGATGTTTGACCCACTCAGCTCCCGAACCTAATACCTTTGCCGTTATAGATTGCTTTATGTCACGGTTTTTTCTTTCAACAATCCCGTTCCCCTCAGGGTGAAATGGACAAGAGTACCGCAATGTAACGCCCATGCTGACCATGGCCTCCTTATAAGCTCTAGAGCTAAAAGCAGGACCATGGTCCGAATGCAGCATTCCAATTGCGTATGTGCCGATAAAGACTCGCAAATCTTTTATAACAGTTCTGGCGTCAGCCGTTCGCTGGGGCCACATCCATATGAATCTCGTACATGAGTCCACTGCAACCAAGATATATTTATAGTTACCATCCCTTTGTAAGGGACCACAGTGGTCTAGGTAAACACAGGCTAATGGTTTATCCGAGATTAGAAGGGGCGTCTGCGCTGGACGTCTCACCGTTGATACTTTCATTCTTTGACATATTTCACATTCTAAAACATAGTTCCTTGTTTGTCTTCTCATTTGTGGCCACCAGTATCTCTGTTTTAATAATGATACTGTGGCTGAGACGCCAGCATGTATAAAAGCAAGCCCTTTGTGTGCCGCTATTATCAGTCCTAACCTATGTTCCATGTTTGGAATTGCCCTATCCCCCACTCCAGGGATTCGAGCAAAAGGAACATTGTTTGCATCAGTTATGTATGAGTATTTTACTGGAAAGCCTTTCGGGAGTGTTTCTATCGAATCCTTTTCTGTTGCGCTGACAGCCTGTAATATTTCGCTGTCTATTTTTGTTTTTGACCGTGTGATGGCAGCTACGGAAGCCGTTTGCACAGCTGCCTTCGCGGCCTCATCAGCCAATGAATTCCCTGCAACGTGAACGCCATCACGTTGATGACTCAGCGTATGTATCACGTGAGTCTTTGGTAGTTCTTTTTGTAATAGAACTACTTGTTCCCAGAGCATCTTATGCTTGATTGTGCCTCCTTTTGCATCCTTAAAGCCATTCTGAAGCCAGATCTGCAAGTATTCATTGTAAGACTGAACGCAGTAATACGAATCGCACACTATGAGTGTGGTGAATTCTCGATCGGTATTTTCAAGCGCCATCTTAAACGCCAGTAGTTCAGCTCACTGAGCTGTACAATCTCCTAGAGATTGTGTCTTAGTGATAGCTGGTTTGAATTTTCCTTCGTGCCAGCGACCTTTAACAATCGCGCACGCAGCACTGTAAGCTTGTTTACCCCCTACTGCGGGTTGCGCTGATCCGTCTGTATATATTATACAGCCGTAATGTTCTAGAGGCAGAATTTCGGTCGGCGGAGGACATTCAAATTCATATTGGAGAAATTCTTGTGTTTTTAAGTTAGGATCAAATTCGTATGCCACGTCTGTTGCAGCAAGAGAATTAGCCCATTGTATCCATCTCGGATGGAGCGCTTTAGCATTTGGAATGCTTGCTTTTGTTACAGCCTCTAGGGCTGGTATTGGTGTCACGATTATTATTCGTTTACCTTGTGCCAGGGCTCGTTCTTTTGCTATAGCTGTCTGTGTTGCAGTAAGAATTTTTTCCGTTGGGCTAAATTTCATTTCAGCCTTAGTGTACCAGTGTGATTTGAATGCAATTGGTACCTTTTCTCCCTCATTAGAGGTCAGGTATGTGAATCCGCATCTTCCTGGGATGACTCAAATCACAAGATTGTGTGTGTTATCACGTGTTTCTAATTTTGTTTTAATTAACATGTCTGTTTGTAAGGATCTCAAAATTTCTGTGTGTTTTTGAGTCCAATTGGTTCTTTTAAAATCTGGTTTTATTAGATCATAAAGGGGGTTGACCCTTTCTGCGTAATTTGCAATGTATGTTCTTCCGAAATTTAGGAAGCCTAGAATTGACTGTAGGTTTTTTAGTGTTCTAGGTGCTTGGAGTACGGCACATTTCTCTAGGAAATTGTCAGTCAGGCTTTTGCCTTCACTTGATAATTCGTATCCTAAGAACAGGACTGTTAGATGGGCAATTCTAGATTTTTTAAAGTTGAATTTGTAACCCTCTGCTGCGAACCCAAGTATTATGGTGTTCACTCTCTTCAAGTGAGTATCCAAGTCATCATCTGTTAAGTATATGTCGTCGACATAAGATAATGCTTCGTCATCATATGTTTGTAGTAATTCTGTTACTCTCGCTGAGAATACCCCAGGGCTATTCTTGTACCCCTGGGCTAAACGACATAATTGTTTTTGAGTGCCATTTATTGAGAATGCAGACAAATATCTGCTCTCTGGTGCTATGTTTTGACAAAAGAATCCATTAGAGATGTCTAATGTTGTTTTGTATTTTTTGCGCACTATGTTATTCATTAGTGCAGCACTATGCGAGTTTTGTACTGCAAAAGTTTTGCAACATGAGTTAAGGTGTCGGTAATCCAAAACTAGACGATATGAATTGTCTGGTTTGGAGACCGGAAACAAAGGGTTGTTCATTTGTGAGGTGCAAGTTTCAATCAACCCCTGGTATTCTAGTTGATCTAGGATTTCTTCTACCTGTTTTTTAGCTTCTTGCTTAATTGGGTACTGTCTTTGTGCAGTAGGTTGTGATTTTAACTGGATTTTGTGAGGAGGAGAGTCCTCATCCCATCCTACATGATTTTTATATAAAGCAGGAGCTAGAGCTACTGCCCACTTTCTGGCAAGTGTATATTTTTTATGAATTGGGATATGATTTGAGAAGGCAGGCATAATTATTTCTTCGCCATGAGGGCACTCCCTGACAAACTCTGGTGGCCAGTTTTTTTCAGCTAGAAGGATGTCATAGCCCTTGGAGAGATTATCCCAAAAGAGTCCCCTTATTTTTCTAGTCTTATCCCCTTCTATACGTAAAGTTATTTCATATATTTTGTGAGGTTTGCTAAATCTGGTGTCTGCAGTTTCCCCTTGAAGATATTCATTCGTGTCCACTGTCTCCAGAAGATTCATAAGGACTTTGCGAGCTATGCTCACTTCTGCTGCGCTGTCTAGCATTGTCTGAGCCCATTCTCCGTTTTTCAGTTGTGTCCTCAGTATTCTCGGCATTGTTAACTACCTTGATACTGGCTACCTTCTTTTTTGGAAATTGTAATTTCTTTTTTAGATGAGCAGGTTCCTTGTCTTTGGACTTGGCGTGCTCTTCTCTTTGTTCTGATCGTCCTCTTCTTTCCGATTTCTGCGAGGAATTCTGAAAAGATTGAGAGGGACGTGTATCAAAATCTTGATATCTATCAGGCTTCTTTATATTATCCCTATTTCTAAGGTTATATCTTTTCCCAGAGGGGTCACTTTGGGGTGACCTGTGTCTTTGGTTCGGAGATTTTTCTCTCCGCCTAGGAGACCTTCCTCTGGACTGGAATTTCTTTTCTTTAGGATTGGATTGTTTGTTTCCATCCCAGCTCTTTTTTTGTGATGTTGAATTATTATTAAAAAAAAAAAATTCGGGACTTTCAATCAGTTGTGGTTTTACTGGTATTCCACCTAAACTATCTCTACCTAGTTCCTCATAGGATTTTTCTATAATTCTGGCAATTTCAGCTGGTTGGTCTGCTATATCTGTCTCCTTTAACCTCTGGCGGATCGCCACGTTTGCTGCTTCTCCCTTTATGTTGGCTAATAATATAGCCGAGACCTGCTTGAAGTCTTTTAGTAATTTCATACCAAGAGTTAAAGCGGGTTCTGGACCGTATTCGTCTTGAATTTGTTTTAGCACATCTGGTATTACCGAAATGGATGGAACACCGTGCGTTTTTGTGTAGATGGAAGCAAAGACTGTACCCCAAGTGTCACAGTCCTCCGCGTGTGGTGCGATTCCCATTGGAAGACAGATAGTCAGAATCCTGTGTTTTTCTAACGGGGTGGTGTCTGGAAACACCGCCTCTATTTGGGTGATTTTTTGTGCTAACCAGAATGGTATTTGTTCCCGTTTAGCCGGCACTTTACCTAGGCAGGATTGTATGTTCTGTGGTGTAATTTTATTTGTGTTCCCCTGGTGAGGGGTCAGCTGTGGAATTTTAATTGCTGTTTGAATTGTTGAAGTCCGCATTACATATTGGACTAATTGTCTATGTATTTTTATTAATTGTTTTAGTTGTACTAAAAGATCTACTGCAGACATTCTTTCGAAGTCTGGATGTGGTGTGTATCCGGCTAGTACCGGCCACGTTGCTCCTGGTCTACCTAAGGGACCGAGCCTGGTGATGTGATTATTGTGTTTTAGGGCACCATTAAATAAGAGCAGGTGCTCTTGAAATTTAAGTGGTACTTCCACCTCCTCGAAAGGAGTGTACTCATTAGGAGGTTCCTCTGTTTTGTAATAGTGGAAGTACTTTGTTACAGCATTTGCTGCTGGAAAATGTATCCATGAATAGTATACCTCTGTCTGCCGATATTCGTGTGCCTCAATCACGAATATGACTGTGCCACCTCTAGGTGTCAGTCCATTTTCTATAAGTTTTAAGGTTATAGATTTCCTTTTGATGACCGGGATGAGTATTATATCCGGGTCTGTGTCTTGCAGTGCATTATCAGCTGCTGCGAGTTCAGTTGCTATCCTAACTGTCTCTCTTTCTTCATCACTGTCTACCATTTTACCGACAGGAAGGTTATTTAGTTTGTTTGCAGATCAGGTTCTTATGGAAACAAAGATTAGATGCACAATATTTTGGAACAGTGTATCCTTCAACGTTGACTAAACCAAGAACCATACATAGGAGTTTCCTCCTGCGAGGTCTGGCGGATATTACCTTTTACCCACTCCAGACGTCTTTGGAGTATTATGGGAAAAAAGGGGTCTGAGTGAAAAAGCACGACTGAGTTACTCTAAATGTCTTACGTTAGTTTTATCGCCCTTCCAAACGCGTTGGGCGCCATGTAGTGTAGTTCCTATTATCCCAATAGGCTCTGCGCATTGGAATAATACCTTCAATAGTATAGGCCTGGACCAGACGTTAACTAGGTCTACTACTGTCGATATTAGACTTAAAGTTTTGGGTTTGCCAGCTAGCTCAGAGTTCACTAGAAACTTTCTCGAGTAGGCAAGGAGGAGTTGAACCTCCCTGGATAGACAAGATGGGATTTAGTTTCTGACAACCATAGAACATGACAACTTTGCTCTCCCCTAATCAAGAGTGTATCTCTAGAGTCGTGTGAAAACAAAAGACGACTTATTTTACTCAGTCAGTACGTGCATTCTTAGTCTCACCAGATTGTAGAGAAAAGGAAGAGACGGGCGTGTTCAATAAAAGATGTTATTTATTGATCAGTCTCTTTTCTCATACAAGAGAAATGGATCGATATTATTGCAATACTTATGGTTAAGTAAAGTGCATACAATAAAAGCAGAAGTATAAAATAATACTGTAAAAACATTGATATGGTTTCTAAGCCATATGAAGGTTTAAAATGAATAAAATGAATACATACACATTTACATTTGACTAATCGTACTCAACTGGTGTTTCTAACTACGCCTACCCCGTGTACCTGACCTAAGCCTAATACGTGGGCGGGAGTAGAAAGTTACAGTTTAAGTTAAGTTTGTTTTGCCAAGTGACTGATTAAAGAATTCTCTGCAAGGGGTTATTCAGTTCTGTACCTGGAATCTAGGATGAATGAGGGATGGTATCTCTCGTCTCTGGTCTCGATATCCCAGGCTGCCTGCGAGGGCTACCCGGAAGCGCCGGAGCTGGATTTCTCGGCAGGAGAAAGGCAGCATCTCGTTCTCAGCGCGTCAGGAAGGCGGGGCTGCGCCAGCGGGGTCTGCTCTGCTCTGGGCTTCGGCAAGTCTGGCTGCTCCGATCTCGTCACCACCGCGTGTGTTTGCATAGGGCAATATCGGTAATATTTATACCTTTAAGGTGCCGAGATTTACGTAAGGATGGACATAGATACGTCAATAAGGATGTCATACGACCTGGTCGTTAGCACATTCTTTTGCTGAAGTTCTCGGTGAAATCAAAACAATGGCCGCAGGGTTTTTCCCAGGTCTGTCATAGGTTTGATTTGTTTTGAGAACTCCGTATGCCTTATCAGGGGCTGGAGGAATATCGCTTGTCTAATTAGATGGCAAGCGTTATGACCTAATCAGATAACACGTTCCTGTGCCGTAGTGTGGC
Organism: Lissotriton helveticus; assembly: GCF_964261635.1. NCBI lineage: Eukaryota > Metazoa > Chordata > Amphibia > Caudata > Salamandridae > Lissotriton > Lissotriton helveticus. The sequence continues at coordinate 1,841,353,186 of NC_136059.1, read as the reverse complement.
TTTATCAGATAACGGTTCCTGCATCATGGGGGTTTTCTGCCTCATGGGATGGCTGCTAGTTAACTTGTTAACCAGAATAGGGTCAGGAATAGGGGGATCGATACAGAACCTATAGGAATACATCACAATACAGTCACTCACACACATAGTAAGTCAGCCATACAGCTACTCACCCACCACTCACTCACCCATACAGTCTCATTCAGCCACTCACTCACCCATACAGTTACTCATACACATACCCACTCACCTTCTCATACAGGTAGTAACACATGTACTCACTTACCTATACAATCTTACCTATACCAGCAACAAGGTTAGCCACCAGCATATGCTAACCACTTCTTTTAAGCTTTTTAACGCACGTGTTTACTTCCCTCATTTTGCTGCACTGCTCCTTTATCTTAAAGCTGTTTGGGGCTGTTTTGGGGGGCTTGGAAATTACGATTGTACACTGTGCCGTACTTGCCTTCTTTGTCGGGCACAAAGGGGTTGGTATTAGAGACCAGCACCATCGGTCTTCAGTGATTGTTTTAGGCCCTCCAGCATATGCTCCCCGGTCCACCACAGCGTTTGCTGATTAAGTGGAGGGAGCCCAACGCTATATTTCTCCCATTTCCTGTGGGATAGTCTCGGCCGCCATTTTGGAGCAACAGACGGTCTAGTCTCAGATATACAAGGCAGAGCCTGCCCTGACGAGCGTTTAGCAACAAGGTTAGCCACCAGCACATGCTAACCCCTTCTTTTAAGCTTTTTTAACGCACTTGTTTATCCTACCTAATTTTCCTGCACTGCGCCTGTATCTTAAAGCTGTTTGGGGCTGTTTTGGGGGGCTTGGAAATTACTATTGTACACTGTGCCGTACGTGCCTTCTTTGTCGGGCACAAAGGGGTTGGTATAAGAGACCAGCACCATCGGGTCTTCAGTGAATGTTTTAGGGCCTCCAGCGTATGCTCCCCGGTCCACCACAGCGTTTCCTGATTGAGTGGAGGGAGTGTGACGCTATATTTCTCCCACTTCTGGTGGGATAGTCTCAGCCGCTATTTTGGAGCAGCAGACGGTCTAGTCGCTAGTTCCACTAAGTATAAATGGAGGAATGGACACGAAAGCACAGAGGACGCGCACAGCGGGCGCGCCAAAGGCAAGCCCGTCTGCGCCCGTCCCCGTTCAACATGCGACCAGCGCCAGCCACCATGCCCGCTTAGAACCAGGTAGGAGGTTTTCAGCTAGGCTCTTATTAGACTTAAACTTCAAAAATGAGTGTGAACATCACCTGGATGCGGACAAAATCATGGGACCATTGCCTACGCCCTTCCCCGGATCTGTGGTGGCCATTTGAGATGGGCCCTGCGCCTTCCCCCAGCACAAAGCCTAAAAACTTGGGGGTAAGGTGGGATGAGAGCTTGGCCTTCTCTGCCCACATTCAGCAGGTGACAACAGGGTGCTTAAGCAAGCTGAGGAATTTGCGCAAGTTCCTCGTGTTGCTTCCAGAAGACTGCCGAAAAATGGTAGTCCATGCGACGGTCACCTCGAAGCTGAACTATGCAAATGGTTTATATTTTTGGGCCTACCCAAATATTTGATTCAACGTCTGCAGACCGTGCAGAATGTGGCTGCGAGGCTGATAAAACACATTCCTTTTAAACAGCATGTCTCTCCGCATTTGCGCGAGCTGCACTGGCTTCCGGTAGCAAGCAGAATTAAATTTAAGGCGCTAACACTGGCTTTTAGAGCTTTCCGTGGCACCTGTCCTAGCTATCTTAAAGCAAGACTCCCTAGGTATGAACATGCGAGACTCTTACCGTCAAACTCTCTACTCCAGTTACACGTCCCACGAGTTAGAAAGGCGCGTTTGGGAGGCAGGACCTTTTCAGCAAACACGGTGAAGCTGTGGAACGCCCTACCGCCTGCCATTCAGTCGGCAACATCAGAGATTGGTTTCAGGAAACATTTAAAAACTTGGCTTGTTACTCAAAAGATCTGATCCACCGGCTTTACTTATTGTCTACTTTGAGCTGCTCACATAGCGCCGGGACACCTCCTTGTGAGGTAGCTGTTCGCGCTTTAGAAATTTCTGTATTATTATTATACTATAAATGTAAGACCCAGATGTAAGACCCAGATATCTTTCTGTGCTAAGCAGAAGAGAACTGTTGAAGTTAAGGGAGATGGTCATCAGAGGTTTATCAAGGGAGGTTTGATAAACGCACTGGATCTACATGCACTAAAGGTCAGGGAGCTGTTCATGGACAACGACCAAGATTTCTTAGGTGTGATTGAATCCTGGTTAAAAGAGGATTCAAATCCGGATATTGCAGTTGCTTTGCCACCAGACATTACAATATGCAGGGTGCATAGAATAAGTGGGAGAGGGGGAGGGATAGCTATCCTACATAGGAAGGCCCTGCCTTGGAAAATCTTTTTACTTCCGGGTCTTAGCGTCAGTGGTAGGGCACCCCAGGAATGAGTGGCACCCCAGGAATGAGTGGCAGCGCCTGCTCACAAAAAACTTGTTGCAAATAGTGGCACAAGACAAGGTTCCTATTCTTACAGGGGCTCCTGGTGAGGACACTAGCAGGTTCCAGTATTGTATGTCATCGATAGGGGAGGAATTGCTGCCATCTAGTCGCCCAGTTGGACTAAGTAAAAAGAAACCTCACGGGGACCCCTTTTTCTCGAAAGAATTAGAAGATATTCACCTGCAATACAAACAGCTGGAACGCAGATGGAGAAAGGGCTATGAAGAATCTAATCGACTGATTTTCCAAAAATTTAGGAAAAGATATCATGCAGCCATCGAATTAGCAAAAGAATCTTACTTTTATAATCAAATTAACATGGCAAAACACAATCAAAAAGAAATCTTTACAATTGTAAAATCATTCACTGACCCCAAGGGGGTACACATAGATATTCCTCCCTCCCAAAGGTTATGTGATCGCATTATACTTCGCTGAAAAGATCAAGGTCATTTAAAAGAACTTCGTGACCCAAGATCCTTTGGAGCCTTTTGAGGCACAGGGGATCTCAAAAAGTGATGGTAGTCCAACCCTCCAAGCCTTTGAACCAGCCACTCTCTCTCAGACTTAAGAAGCGATCTTGGCTTGTAAATCAGGTTCTCGTCTGGATGCTTGTCCTCCGATGATTTTACATCATATAATTGACATCGTTAACCCGGTGATTAATAACATTGTGAATTCTTCACTGGCTACGGGGACGGTCCCAGATGAATGGAAATTCGCCATTGTAAAACCCTTGAAGAAGAAGCTAAATGGCGACCCCTTAAATCTTGCTAATTATAGGCCCATATCCCTGTTACCCATGTTGGGCAAAATTACAGAGAAAATTGTTTATAAGGAGCTTTCTAATTAAATAGAGACAATACAGGCTCTTCATCCCCGTCAATCTGGTTTCTGACCAAAATACTCAACTGAGTCGGCGTTACTCGAGATATCAGATACTCTCAAATTCATTCTGGACGAGGGCAAGAGGGCAGTCTTGATCCTCTTAGACTTGTCAGCAGCGTTTGATTCCATCTCTCACAAAATCCTGCTCACCAGATTAAGATCGTGCGGAGTATCATATCATGCTCTGACATGGATTACATCTTTCTTGACTAATAGGACACAATCGATCTCGTTGGGACCGTTTATGTCACCAGTACAAGATATTACTACATGGGTGCCGCAGGGGGCTTCTTTAAGTCCTCTGCTTTATAATATATATATGGCCCCTCTGGTTTCATTGATCTCTAACTATGGTATCGAAATTACGTCGTACGCTGACGATACCCAATTGATCCTTTCCCTGGATAAGATCACCAACAACGCAGAGAGAAATTTTTTAAATCTGTCTTACAGCTGTGTTACAATGGATGAGGAAAAATCACCTCTGCTGCAACGCCAACAAGACAGAAATCTTACCCATTGGTAAAGACAACCCTTTCCATCCAAAGGATTGGTGGCCAGATGATACCACTGCGCCCCCATCAATGGTGGAAGTGGCTAAAAACGTGGGCGTGTGATTTAATTCTGCCCTTTCTTTCAAGCCTCATGTTCGGAAATTGACCGGGACCTGCTTTGGGCTCACAAAAACGTTGAAAACATTTTTTTATTTGATCCCTCTAGCGGCAAGAAAGACAGTAGCTGTGGCCCTTATATTATCGAGACTGGACTACTGTAATAGTCTTCTTGTTGCAATTAACAAAACTATCCAGTGGAGACTGTAAGTAGTCCAGAACGCAGCGGCCAGACTGGTCTTTGGACTACCGCGTAGGATGTCGGCCTCCGCTGCACTAATGACCCTTCATTGGCTCCCGGTACATAAAAGGGTCTTGTTCAAACTCTTATTGACAACTTTTAGAGCTCATCGTCATCTAGGCCCTGGATATCTCTCAATAAGATTCAGGCCGCATACAACTGTAAGAACATTAAGGTCCACCACTGCTAACCTGCTTAGTATTCCAGCATTTAGATTAGCCACGAGAGGCGGAAGATCAGCAACTGTCTCGGGAGCTATAGCCTGGAACAGTATGCCCAAGGAGCTCAGAGCTATTGAAAAGGAGGGGCAGTTTAGAAAACTGTTAAAGACGTGGATTTATGGACTATCAGATGCTTGCTGTCAAAAGCAAAGTTAGGCTTTTGTTTTTCAGTTGATCTGTTGTTGCCTATAGCGCCAGGAGACTCCGCCTGGAGTTGCAGTTCACGCTTTATAAGATCACTTTTCATTTCATTTCATTTCATGTCACAATCAAAGAAACAAGCCCACAATTACCCATACAGCCACTCTCACATTCACTCGCTCACCCATACAGTCACTTACACACCCACACACTCATATATACACCACTTATGCATCCAATCACTCACTCATAGAGCCACTCACATACAACTCACCTACACAGCCTCTCACATAACCACTCACCCATATATCACTGACACACCTACTCACTCACCCACATAGCCACAAACACAGTAGCTCGCGTACCCATGCAGCCACTCACACAGCCATACAACCACTCACATACACATAGAGCCACTCAAAAAGCTACTCACACATAGATATACATGTCCAATGCAGTATTTAAATTACAGACCCTGAGAACACTTGATACCATTTATTAGGGACTGATGGGCAACTTAAATAAATATATTGGGGTATACCAATTTTGCCATTTTTGATAGGGAGAACAAGCACTTTACCATTGGATAACAGAGTTATAGTGCACAGAGTTCTAAGGCAAAAAAAACACTTAAGATAAAACTCTGGTGGAATACTACACAAAAGATTGTCATTTACAACAAATACTCATAAAACACAATTAATTTAGAACCTGGCAAAAAACAATCAAAGTTCTTGGCCCATGTCCACTAAGGCAGGCATCACTCATTAATGTTACGGTAATACATCACTGGCACTTAACTTCAGTTTCTGGCTGTTTGCAGGAAGGAGGATGGGGCTAATCTTCAGGGGGGCAAGACAGCATGTTGTAGCCAAAGAATGCTTCATTAGGTAAGATAGCCACTGTATGCAGTCTCTGTAAGGCCATTGGTTTTGGTGGGAAAAGCTCTGAATGAGAGAAATTAGATTTGTATGTCCAGGGAAGTGCTGTTGCTGGTCAGATCATTCTGGTGTCCTCACCTGGACACAGCCTTGTATAAGGCCTGAAACAATTCACTTAAGTGTTTCAGGTGCTTTTCCCAGCTGGACCTGAAGGCTGCAATGTGCTCCAAGTAGGCGGCACTGATTTCCTCCGAACAGCCAGGACCTAGCTGGAAAACCATTGGAAAGTGGCTGGGGCATTTATTCATTAAAAGGACATTATGTAGAACTGAAAATTTCTCTCAGATGTGGAGAATGTTTCACTTTACTTTGCACCCTCAGATAGGGGAATCTGGCAATACCCTGATGCCAAATAAAAAGTACTGCGTGACTTTTGTTCTTTTCTTGTGCTCTCTCTACTCTCAGGAATTGTGCTGAATGTGGATGCTTTGTGGTTGTCATTTATTTTTGTTTCTTTGTTTACTTTCTTGTTCTTATGATGGTGGTTGCTCTCGGCCTGTGTGCCAGAATTGCTTATTCTGTTACTCTGGTCATTTATGTGACACATTTACTGCAGACTTTTTACTCTACTGTACCACCTTTTATTCTAAAACACAATAAACACTTTGTGAAAAAAGTACTGAGGATCATTCCAATCTGTCAATGAGCTCATCAGCTCTAGATATAGGGTGTGCATCAGCCTTGGTGGGTTGTATCACTCCCCTGCAGTCCACAAAGAACTACAGTTCTAGAGTGCTACCCATGGGGAATCTTTTGGTACCATCATCACTGGGCTGGACCAGGAACTACAGGAGTGCTCAATCACCCTTAGCTCCAGAATCTTGGGACAACTTGATGCTAGTCCTCACCTTATCAGATACCATGCAATTCTTGTTTTTGGCTAGCATATTGTCCCCCATGGCAACACCATCTGGTGAGCCATGAGTATAGTGAGAACAAATAGGTGAACTGCCCCAGCAGCTAGTGACATTCCTTCTGTTGACCTTCAGTAAGAGTGGGGGAGTGGACTAAACTCTCAACTGAACCATTGCGCTATTTGTATGACAGGTCTGGGAAGGGCTCCCCTTCCTCCTGCTCATCACCATCTGTCACAATGAGAATGGTAATGTCAGATGTCTTTTAGGGGCCGATTCACAGAACTAATCTGAGACAAAATTCCAAACGTACTACTTTTGGTATTCACAGAAGGCACTTACGATTTTTGGTATTTACAGAATGCACTTACTACTACTAACTTTACGCCCACAATTGGGCTGAATTCCCGCACACGGGCAGGAATTTCCCCACCCGGAGTGGGAATCCCACATTTGTGCCTAGATTCCCACTCCTGGGCCGGAATTTCTGATTCCGGGCTGGAATTTCCGATTTCGGGCATGAATACCTGCACTATGGCTGTTGATCATTTTCCTCAACGGTAAACACCTGTCCAGGTGCCTACCATCCCCCACCATGCATCAGCAGACACACTGCAGTGAATCCCAGCCCTGCAGCATGTATGAATGCACAGCAGACACACACAAACCCTTTCAACATGTCACTGAATGTGTTTGTTCTCTGCCCTTGCATTATGGCAAAAGACTTGAGGAGGCGGTGGAGAAGGAGGAGAATAGAGAGGATATTTAGACAAAGGATCAACCTATGTGGGATGTCCAGCCAAGATGTCAGGGCCTGTTACCGTTTCCCTCCAGAAGTTATCCTGGAGATGGTATGAGAGTGGGAGCAGGAACTTGACTCTGTGACCTGAAGCTCCCATGCCATTCCAGCCTATCTCAAGATCCTTTTGGGTCTCCATTTCTTTGTAACTGGGTCATTCCAAAGAGTCTCCAGTGACCATGTGGGCATTTCCCAGGCAAGCCAATCGCAGTGCTTGCATCAGGTACTGACATGTATCACTGTAAGAGCCCACCACCACATACGAATGCCCCATACACTGGCCATAAGACTAAGGGCAGCTAGAGATTTTTATCTCATTGCTCACTTCCCACGTGTGCTGGGTGCAATTGATTATACCCATGTGGCCTTTCAGCCACCCCACCGCATTGCACACATCTTCTGCAACAGATACCAATGGCATTCCATCAGTGTGCAAGCTGACTGTGATGCCAGTGGGAGATTCATTGATGTGCATGCAGTGTTCCCAGGCAGTACCCATGACAGCTTCGTATTCCCATGTCACCTCTTGCCCGGCGCATGGCTGCGGGAGAATTTGGCAACATGTGGCTACTGGGTAAGTACCAAGCACTAAAAATCTGTCTGAATGCCACCTTACATAAACAACTATTGTACAGTAAAGCAACATACACAGTCTCAACAGACACTGCATGTACCAAAGTCTAGATCATGTCCTGTACAATCAAATTTAACTAATTTCCCTTTCTTCCCTCCTCAGATGGCGCTGAGTATGCACTCTTCCCACAACGCCTCACCCCATACATATGTGCAAACACTATACCTCAGTGTAGGTACAATAGGACACACATACAGAGTCGAGCTATCATAGAGCGCACTTTTGGCCTGTTGAAGTCGAGATTCAGATGTCTTGACCAGACAGGAGATGTGCTGCTGAACTCCCTTGAATTCGTGTGCAAGATCATATTAGCCGGTTGTGTTTTGCACAACATAGCTTTAACGCATGGCTTGCACATACCTCTTGTACCTCTGCTAGCTCTGAATCTGGGAAACCGGGCCTTTGCACATAACCTAGGTCAGGGTATGCAAGTCTGTGATCAGCTGGTTGTCACATTTTTCACATGAGCAACCTGTTGTGTCATGGACAAAATGTGGTTTGCAGTCTGTTGTCAATGCTGAACGTTGGATAATTATAACTCTGTGCCAATAATTAATCCTGAGACCACTTTGCAAGCTACACTAACTGCATGTAAACCACAACTGTTGACAGTAGTCAAAGATTGACCGTGCTTCAGGTCATGTGCCCATGTCAGTGATCAGTGTAGTGGATGTCCCTAAAGAATCTATTGATGCAGAGGAAAAACTGTACTTGTTCTGAGAGACCTCCTGGACCTTATCAGCACCAAAAAAAAACGTGTTCCCTGTAGCTGTCTTGGGATCAAGAGGATCAACAATGTCTACTCCTACCCTGTCAGAGGGTATCTCTAACTAAGAAAAGGTCTGGAGGAGGGTCCCTATACTTCCCTCTTGACTGCTACTGCCCTGAAAAATCCTACAAGACTAGCAAAACACATTTTGCTTGGTCCTCATCTGGAAACAATAAAAGTGAATGACCAGGTGGTCTAATGTTTGGCATGCTCCAGTGTATTGCTAATGAAATGTTATGAGTGAACTCCTATAGGTAGTTGTGACAGCACTGGAAGACCCCTAATACTCTGGTTGAGTCCGGCGCAGGTACCTTAGGTTCTCTGTGTAGTAGACCATTCTCTCAGGAAATTTGGTGATCAGTAGAGGTTCATCTGTCTTTCTGGGCCTCTGCCTGTTGCCAAAGACCGTCCCTCTGTACTCTGCAGAACTCTGCTTGGGGGGTCCTCCTGCAGGCTGCGAGCTGGTCAGCTCAAACAGGTCTTCCATGGCAGATATGTCTCCCCCTATAGGTACTGGGTCCTTCCTCTCAGGGTTGGACTCCGGGTTGGACTCCTGCATAATAGTGGAAATTCTAGGGGCTGATTTCCCATGTCCCCTGTCCTGGTCCTATTGATGGGAACATAGGCCACTGTTTTAGGCTCTAGGTCCTGTTGATTCCTATGATAGGCTGCCAAGCATGGCGTGGTCATGAGCACCCGCTCAGGCAATCCCAAAATCTCAGCATTTGGGCTGATTTCTACCTCATTCCAGATAAACTGTTCCAGGTCATACCCTAGCAGACAATCAACAGACACAGCTACCTTCAGAGAGACAGAGACCTCACTACACTCCAGGGAATTAATTGTCATGGGGTAGTGGCTTGCCTGACTGTCAGCTGTCAGTACTTGGTGAACTGCTTGAGGATAATTTGCTCTGAAGACACCTGATGACATCTGGCAGTTGTAGTACTGGTTCTAGTGTCTCTCAGAGCCTCCAGCTTCTCCCAATGACCAGCCTGTTCTTTAGTAGAATTAGACATGTGGGCCTTGGGTACCATCACTTTCTCACCAAGGGAGACTAGGGATATATCTGCCCACTTCCTAATGCTAACTGGAGCAACTTCCTCCCTCAACACTATATTGGCAATCCCCTGTGCGGACCCACCAGTGGAGGGTTTTTGTTTGGGACATATAATGTCCTCCCTCCTGTGCCCTGACTGAATACAGTCATAGCATATAGTCTGGTAGGAACCCAAGTACTTCTTCCCATTAAAACCTCATCTCATATGCTCTCTATAGGAATTGGACTCCCCTGGTAACTTTTTGGGGGGGCTTTAGATACATCCCTTGTTTTAGCTTTGCCTCCCCTTACTTCTGCAGAGGATGAGACAAACCACCTTTCTCTGTGATCCTCACAGGTACCCTCTTGGACACTGGTGCTGACTCAGAGGTCTGATTTCTTCTCAAGCCCTCTGGGCAAAGTGAGTTTGGAATCCATAAGGTGCTAGCATAACTCTGTAAAGTAATTATTCACGATGTTTTCCATCACTATCTTTTACTACCCTTCACACAATCGTCCATTGTCTTGCTAGAGGTGTCTACAAAGTCAATCCATGACTTGTGTGCCTGCTTCTGGCTATCTCCGAACTTCGGGAGATACTTTGCAGGAGTTGGACCAAAATTTGTTATGAGGGCCTGTCGTAAGACCACATGTAACAATCAGGCATATAAGTTCAAAAGTTTATACCTCAATCAATGGGCAAGTGCTTCCGTAGGCTACCCCCGAGTTCTCCTCTGGACGTAGGCAAGGCTACCTGAGAAGCTGCAAAACACTTAATATTGTAATTCCCAACACATACCTCTGCACTTGGGGCCAGATTCACTATAATTTAGCTTCAGGTTTGCGTCACTGTTGTGATGCATCGCTAATACAAAATCCTTTTTGTATTTTATTAAAAGACACTTTACTTGGCTTTGCGTGGTAAACAAATACAATGCAGTGCAGAGCATTGCCTTGCGTTACTGTGCATCTGTCGGCATGACATGGGAGGAGCATTGGTATTTCCATGGTTACACCCATGTATTTTTTATGCAAACCCAGGTTTACAAAGACTTGTAGACCTGTGTTTGCACCAAAAGGGTGTGCCTACCTAAATGTGGTGTGGCCAGGAGAAATATCTTTATTTTTCCTCGTTATTTCCTCTTTCTATGTGTGCTGCATACTTACATGTGGAATAGTGTGGCTCACTGGTTAGAGGCGGCAGGCCTGAGAGCAGAAGTCAGTCTGGGACCAGGGTTCAATTCCCGACGCGGCAGGGTCGTGGACCTTGGTCAGCGGACTCGATAATTCTCGCTTCGGTGCCTACTCTAATCAGGGGTTCCACTCGGCAACTCTGGGCATTAGCTTGCCTAATTTCCACAACGGCCCCACCAATTCCGGGGATGCCTGGCTCCACCTTGGAGACTCCCAGCAAAAGGACTATCCCACAGGGAAAGCCAGGACGGGTTCCCCAGAGTTATACAGCGCCGGGACGCCCCGTTGCTGGGGCAGCTGTGCGCTTTACAAGTATACTACATTTACATTTACATTTACATGCATGGAAGGCATTATCTATTGCTAGCTTCTATTATTTTAAATACACACACACACACAAACTCTCTCTCTACAGTAGCCTCAAATTGAACCTTGCGAGCCAATGGGCAGTAGTTTGAGCGCAGAATTGCAGAGCGCAGAATAGCGGTAGAACTCATTGATTGGAAATGTCTAGTATTACTACAAATGCTGAAAAGCTGCCAGACACCAGAGCTAGGAAATGTCACATGAACTATGGAGCTGTTCGGTAGTATTAAAGTTTCATTGATTAATATGTCAGTGCCTATTGAAACTACCGAAGTCTTTTCATTACTTTTAGACCTGCTTCTTAAGTAAATATCTGACTGCTTATTGAGCAGCTGGTTTAAATCACAAATCAAGCAAAAACCAACATTTGAAATGTAATTCTCGAACCAATCAATGTGAAGTTAATGCCCATTGTATCATGTGAGGTGAGTCTGATAAGAGAAGCAGTGGGCTGTGAGATGACTCTTATAGTGGCTGCACACCGCATTTCTGTAAGTATCATACAGTATGGGCTGAAACCGCAATGCATGTCTCTGAACATTAGGATCAACCCCTGTCGGCTGCACAATCAGAGATTAAGGGACATGGTACTGGACTCCTTAAAAGTGATCTGCAACACAGACCTTTCTCTTTAGTGCTCTCCATGTCATTTCAATATTGTGGCCACTAAACACACTGCATTACACCAAAGATGATGGCTCTTCCAAAAGATCAAATTCACAGGACGCTATTTAAAGTAAATTATTTTTGAATTGTTTAGTATGAAATAGTAGTGAGTTTGAATTTAATTATATGTATTAGGCTTTTAAAACAAGCGTTGGCAAAACCAATAGGTCTAGTTTTTTTTGTGAGCATGTTTAAATATTCATGGGCGAGTGTGTGTATGTATGTGTGTGTTGGGGGTATATGAATGAGTAACTATGCACATGAATGGGTGCAGGGGTACACGAATTCATTAATGCCTGTGTGAATGGGAAGCCGTGCTGAACGCAGAGCTGTCTTTTAGCCAGACCTCCGGATTGATGATCCCTGACCTCGAAGTCTGCATGAAGAAATATAGCAAATGACAGACTGAGAACAATTCAAGGTAATTTTAGGTGATGGGAAGCGAATTAGGCAGCTGAGTTAAAACAAGCATTGTGAGGCACATGGGTGAAAGAGAGGTAACGGAGAGAGAGGATAAGATAACCGTCCTAGACACCTGAAAGTGTCTGTGCAGGTGGCAGACAGCGCATTAGTAGGCTAGGGGTCAGAAAACATAAACACTACGGGCCTGATGCACAGAGGTAAACGTACACTTTAGTGGATGTTATGACATTTGATTCTGGACTCGCACTCAAGTCCAGATGTGAAAGAAGGGGCAGTTGGAGGTCTGACAACAGGAAGACGTGTGGCGTTCCTTGTTACTCCCATGTGTGGTAAAAATAAAGAAATATACACTTGTTACACCCCGTGTGAGTTGTGCGTTACTACAGAAGGGGTGACAAGTTTGACCCGAGCAGACAACTTGCATGAGCAGTGACAGAAGTAAAGGTCATTGGCAGACGGTGTGGCATGGGAAAACAAATGTCTGCTGGACATCATTGTGAATATGGTGACATAGTTACGAGACTGGTAAAGAGGTGTGAGTGTGCTAGTTTGTGGGCTCCATCCATTAAGCACGAGCCTTAATAACCACACTCAAGCGTTCCTGTGCGAGAGTACATCTTATGTAGTGCCCATTTCTATGTGGAGGTTATGTCCTCACAAGCACACCTGGGTAGTTTGTGCTTAGACACCCATACATTTTTGTCCACATTTGGCATTCATGCCAAATGTGCATCCCTTTCTTCCAACATCCTTAGACTTCTAAAGGTACCCAGGGTTTGTGGATTCTCATGGAGGGGACTGGGAAATTAGCCAAAATACAGCTACATTATTTTTGGTGGGGGGAATGGGAAAAAGTGCTGCAAAAGAAAGTGTCTGTTTCTTTCCCTGCAATTGGATCAACAAAGGGTTTGTGGTGTTAAAATCAACAGGCACAGGCAGACTGTTGTCAGAAAACTAAAATGTCCTACACAGTTTCGGCACTTTACTGGGAAACAGCCTATTTTTCCTATTTTTGTGCTTTCAACCTCCATCCAGTTAGTGTTAGAAATCGGTGTGAAAGCCTTAATGGGTCCTGGAAAGCTATTTATTTCTGAAAAGTAGACAACATTCTGAATTCATCAATGGTTCATTTGTGTAGATCCTTCAAGGTTTTTATATGGAAACTAACAGTTGAAATAAAAAAAATTGAAAATGAGTAGATTAAAACAGCCAAGTGTGCCAACATTTTTCCTGTAACTTCTTGTTAGTATAGTAAATATTAAATGAAATATACCTGGAGCCTTCCTCAAGACATGAGGAATGGTGAAGAGGATGGCATGGAGCCATCCTCCACACCAAAGGAGTTAAAGGCAACATGTAAATTATTTAAGCAGCACGTAGAAATAAAATGAAAACAGAGCACAAGTAAAATACTACACTAATTTAGAAAAATAGTGTGAAATGTAATCAAGTATTTAAGGTATGTATAGTGCCTAAATGGACAGTGCCTGACTTGCGGTTATCTAGTCCTGCAAGAAGTGTGAAAGTCACAAGTTCAGACCAACCACAAGGGAATACTAGGATTAGGGTAGTCCAGCTGGATAAATTACCTTCTCTAAGTGTGGCGTGAAGAGTCCAGTTCATGCTAGAAGGGAGAGCTTTGGGGATTGTTGTCAGTGTAGCACGAAGAGAAGGTCAGGCATCACAGACGGTCGATGCTGTAGCATGAAAAAGCTGTCATGGATTGTTGTTGCTGATGCTTCACGCTGATGGTCACCGCAGGTTGTCAATGCTGTTGTGCAAATTACAGATCTTGAGTAACCGGTTGTCGGTGGTGGCCGCTGTAGCCCAGAGAGTTGGAACCACCAGAGCTTTGCTTTAGCAATCTGCATGGGTGGCATCAACTTGGCGCAAATTGGACAATTTAAGGTCGTAAAGAGCCCAAAACCAGGATTTGTCCTTGTAGGTTCAGAGGGGGGCATTCTAATACCTGGCAATGGTTTCAGATCTGCGGAGGCACCTCTTGGGGATCCGGGACTCAGTCTTGCAGAGGCCAGCAGGCCTCACACAAGTGCAGTTGCAGGTCCGGGCAGCACGTCATCTGGGCAGATGAAGGGAGGCCTCTGAAACCTGTTGCGTTCCTGTAGCTCAGAACAGGAGGTCGGTCAACTGACCCTTGGAGTCACTCAGCCCGGGATGAAGGCAGCAGGTCTAGTCCTCCTTCTCAGCAAGCAGGGCAGACCTCAGGCAGCAGGGTAGTCCTTCTGTCAGCAGGGCAGTCCTTCTTCTGTAGAATCCACAAGTGCAGGGGTGCACCGAAGAGCAGGTTTGAGGGTTCCCTTTTTAAACCTGACACCCCCTTTGAAGTGTAAGAAATGTCTGAAGTCTTCCCCCTAGAGATGTGTCTGCAATTTCTTCCTTCCCAGTCCTAGTCCCAGTCTGTCTGCAGGCACAATAGGCTAGTCAACTCCTTTGTTTAAGAGCTTAGGCTGTGTTTTTAAAGAGTGAAGGGTCACAGCTCTGCCCCTCCCACCAAGTCAGGTGGTCCATCCTGCCAACATCCAGACCCTCTGGTGCGTGGCTCTCTTAGAGGAATACACAAATGCCATCTTACAACTACACCTACTCAAGTGACTGAGGAAACATTTTGCAGGACCCTAAATGGTTAAGACAAGAAATATCAACATTATAAAAGTGGCATTTTCAGAATCATGACTTTAAATCACAATTTATCATTAAACAGAGTTTTAATAAACACTTCCCAAGAAACAAAACATGACTGTCTTCCTTGTTCCCCTTTGAAAGTTACTATTTATTAAAAGAAATAAGGCACCCCAATGTTATATTATGGCAGAGGTAGACCTTTTAGCAGGTAAAAAGTAATTTAAGAGTTGCAATGCACCCTGCTATATGGGCTGTTTAGGGCCTACACAAGGGATGGCTTATGTGTATTAATAGGGAAGGCTTAGCCCTGCCAAAAGGTGTATTTTACCATGTAGAAAACGCAGTTTAAATCTGCACACACAGGCTCCAATGGCATGCCTGAGTATATGGCCTACCACTTCATAAGGGACTTACAAGTATACTAAATTTGCAAGCTGTGTGTACACCAGTTTTACCATGGTTATAAGAATGAACTTATTCACTTTAGCACTAATTAACAGTGGTAAAGTGCACAGAGACCTGGAGCCAACAAAAACGTATTCACCAAAACAGGAGGAGTGAAGGAAACAAGTTTAAGGTAAAACCTTGCATAGGATGTTGGGCCTAACAGACACTGAGCAAAACCCGCTCATGTTTCTGCCCCTTGTTCAGAAACAACAGCAACTTTAAACATCATGAGAACTGAAACAGACATTTAGATATATATTTTATTTTGAAATTCATACAATTTTTATATAGTTTTAAATATTTTATAAGAAGTAAAATAACATTTGAGTGATATTTTTTCCAACAGCTATTTTTTTTTATTATATCAATTTTTTTTCCATTTAAAAAAAAAAAAACTTTAAAATGACACATATCAGATGCTGTTTAGATCTTGCCCTACTAATACTTGGGGCATATTTACAACAGACGGAAATAAATATGGCAAAGCGCGCTTTTATATTTATCGCCGTCTATTGCTGGAATTTATCGCCATGCTTGCGCTCTATTTACTTGCATAGCACAATGGCGATATAAATTCCAGCGATAGCCGGGTAATCATCGTTTTGCATGGACCACCACTGGTTTTCCAGCGTTGTTCCCAGAAAAATGGCGATATGCTTGTTGATACGACCATGTAGTCGTAACACAAGAATCCACCCCTCATGTTAGGTATGGGTTAGTCATGATTTTAGCAGACATTAGTTATTGACGAAAACAGCGGTTTGCGCTCAAATCGAATGTCTCCTAAAATGCGTGGGCCACAGGTTGTACTGCCCAGTGACGCCCACTTTGCATCTCATTAGAGCTTCTAGCTACGTCACCACTCTTCCAAAAGATCTCAACGTGCGTATTGGCTATGCGTCTGCACAGGGTTGTCGTGGTAGATGCCAGGCTTTCCACACAGATCTAATTATAGAATTAGCTTCAGGCATTGTTTTCCGAACCGCCTCCACCCTCTTCCTAAGCTCGCAAGTGGCCCTATCCTACTTGCGTTGATTGAATCACTTGTGTAGATTGCTCTAATAAAGAAACCGTGAGTCAGGTGAAGTGCTAATCGGTTCTTTTGCTTACACTTGACTTAACCTTTGCCTAGGGGGTCTGTCCTGTCTGCCTTTTTTTTTCAGATGTCTTTCCCTGAGTGAATACATTTGTGGTTTTGAATGAGTTGCAGGTGAATGCGTAACAGAGGTTGCTTATTTGGTAGTTACCCGAAACGACGACTTCAATGGCTGATGTAGTCGAAAATCAGCTACGCCTCCCGTTGTGTAGCACTATTTTCAGGGGTACGTCTAACCGCTGGGCTAATTTCTTTTTGCTCAAGTGGTTTTTGTTGTCATTTATTTTAACATAATAATATATATTATATTATCAAATATTAAGATATATTATGTTTTCAGACAAATTACTATTTATGGAATTGAAACGATATAAGTAAAACATCATAAGTTGACATTAAAAATTATATTGTGTTATTTTTTCATAATAAAAACATCAGCTTTATTTTGCCCCTATTTCAACGATGTTTTATGTTTAAAGCTGTATTGATGGGAAGCCTCATTCAACAAAGACATAACGGACCATGCACTCTCTGTGATATACATTGAATCAGACATGGAATGTTCAACTAAAGTTTGTTTTAGTTTGCACAACTTATAATCGATATACATTAATGCCTTGTTTGCATTACACATTAAAATGTAAATAGACTAGGTATAGGTTGTCTTAAAGGTGCTGTATTGATGGAAGATACTTATAAAACCAAGATGGCTGCCACAGTGGTCGCTAGCACGTCGAACTACTACTCTGGGTCAAAAACCGGACATCAACCAGAACTCAAACCTATCCCCCACCCGGCGTACCCATACGGACATTGAATATGTGAAATTACCTTCGACCGTAGAGACCTAGCTATTTGGCAGTTGCCCGGTGGAGCTACCTGTTAGCTAAAGAGGAGATGGGTTGTGGACTTCCCCCTCGGCCGTCACCTACCCAGCCGGACTTTGGACGGACTTTCCTTCGTCTCCCCATTGTCCCTCCACCCAACCCCTTACCCTACCCCCTACCCTTCTACGCTCCATCTATCTCACCTTCTATACTCTTTGAATGTTTTTCAGTTGAGACCTACCTATTTCGCTAATGCCTGGTGGAGCTACCTGATAGCTATAGAGGAGTTGGGCTGTGGTTTTCCCCCCCGGCGTCACCTACCGAGCCAGACTTTGGGCAGACTTTCCTTCGTCCATCCGTCGTATCTCCCTTCTTCCTCTTTACCCTACCCCCTTAACCGTATACGCTCTATTTATCTTGTCTTCTATGCCCTTAAATGTGTTACTAGTAACTGATGTAACTTGAAACGGATGTAATTTTGTAACATTGTGGAACCTCATTTTAAGCACTCTGATACCTCCGGGTTTAGCCAGCACTATATAAAACTCATCAATAAAAAAAAATAAAAAAAATAAACTCCCTCTGGCTGGCATGCTTGACTCTATCAATTCCTGGTTCTGAGTTCCCTGCCTATTGCTCCTTCATTTTCTCTCTGTTTGCACTCACTTCAAGGTCCTTAGATCAAACCGATGTTTGCAGATACCCTTCACAATCCTGTTGGCAATACATACAGTGTTAATTTGGCCTGGCACTACCTCCATCTTAATTTTCTTGTAGCCTTTGGGATGGTGAGGCGAAATGGGTAAAGTATTTACCACACAGGGTAAATACCATTTCCCTGGAGGAAGGTATTTATCATGCGTGGCAAATACCTTCTATTCTGACTTCTTAACTTGCAAATGAGGCATAACAAGCAGAATCTGTATTTAGCACTCCGAATTATCTGTATTTATCACTCAGAATTCCATAAGTTTTGCCTTTTTTTACTGGCCTCTGATG
Source organism: Lissotriton helveticus (assembly GCF_964261635.1). NCBI lineage: Eukaryota > Metazoa > Chordata > Amphibia > Caudata > Salamandridae > Lissotriton > Lissotriton helveticus. Next base: position 1,841,334,868 of record NC_136059.1, on the reverse strand, counting down.
AATTTCATCTGGCTTGACATGAAGAACCGGGTTTTAGAACCCAGCGGCGCCAGGGGCACGCCCAACGTCTTCGGGTTCACCTGTCTTAGAATACAGAGACACGGGTTACTTCTGAGTGGCGTCAAAGATCAAATTTATTGGCTGCAGCCAGTAACAGAAGTCCTAGAAATCATCACGGTATGAGTTCTCAGGAGACTGCTCAACTTTACAAAGCAAGTCATCCCTTTTTATGCCAAACATTATGCTTCACAAAAGCAAACATTATGCTTCAGGCAAACATTCTTTGTTTACAGTTTAACCAATCACATGTTTCCACAATGAAAGTGTTGCATGACGACAAACCCATTTTACAGTTGTCCGGCCCATAATCAATCATTGAACAAACCCAACATTCTTCTTTAGACAAGCCAGACAAACCCATAATAAAAAGGACCACAACCCATATCGTAAATAGACCATAAAAGAAGAAACAGAAACAGATAGAAGTAGGATAAGGCATGTTTGTGTGCAGTAAAACTTTATGATGTCCTGTGCTCTGATCCTTAATCTTGATAAGCTAAAGGGCAGGAACTGGTTTAACAAGGTCAGCTTCAGGCAACAGGGTCAGTTCACTCAGGTCAAACAGGAGTCAGCACGAACTCGAGCTAAGGTGTACATGTCCTTAAAAGACTAGTTCAGCCACAGTCATCGGCCTATGTGAGGGCAACCACAAAATGGCTGCCATTCACAAAATGGAACCCACGGGTTCAGAATTCACAGAACCTCAGACATAATGGAATTTAGAAGTGCAACACTACGAGTTTGTGATAAATATCACGCAACTTCTAATTCGATTCCTTTGCAAAGACGCTTGCACAGGGTTTGGACTTTAGTACTGCACTTGTAATTAGGACCCACCTCTTGCCGTATCTGTCTTCATCAGTTCGGGCCCCAACCTTGTATTTTGAATCGCCATATATCTCCACATTTGCTTGAGCCATTCTTTCCTTACACCGGTAAACTTTAGGCAAAGTAATGTCTCCTCTACATTCCATTTCATACAAATATAATTATGTTTGACCCATCCATGCCAGCTATCCCATTTGTAATTAATACACTTTTGTTTAAATAGAATTGTATTGCCATTTAAAATAAGTTAAACAAATATTACAGTGATTTACCCTTAAACCCTCCCATCCGAAAGTCCTGTACCCATCACATCATATATCACTGCTTTACTGCCGTAGCTCCACTCCCATTTCAAGGATCAAAAAGTGCTTTTCATATCTGCGACTGCGCCTACTCCATTTATGGCATACAATTTTAGAAGTCACTTATGTTGTTTTACACAGTTTCTTTCCTAGATTCAACCACCATATCAGGATCTTTTATGCAATCTAATAAATAATCCCTTGCTCGTACCATGTCAATTGATCTTCTCCCTTTTCTCATTTCCCAATGCAACTCCGAGCTCTCATAGCCCATCCATCGAATCAGGTCCTCCTTCCATTTCTCAAACCTTGGGACCCTAGCCAGCTTCCAATTCATATGTATCTCCCTACTAGCAAGCACCAATGTCAAGTCAATTAACCCTGTAGTGTTTTTCGCCTAGCAAGTTTCTAGGACATCTTCAAGGAGACAGACCAAAGGTGCACATTCAGTCATTCTCTGCGTTAAATCATTAATGGAGGACACTATCTCCCTCAAACATCACCACCAATGGTGGACCTGACCACACCATGTGAAGCATCCCCACTCCTTGTTCACCGCATCTAGTGCACACCACAACGGTATTATGAAAAACCCGAGATATTCTCCCCAGAGTCAGATATGCCATATATGGTAAAAGAAGTTACCAACTTAAATCTAGCATTCCTAAATACAGAATCCGAGCACAGAGGCATTTTAGCCCAGTCTGCCATTGGAATGGGGTGTCTATTCCCACTTCTCTCGAACACCTTATATGGGGTGTTTCTATATTATTCGTAGTGCCTGGTAAAGACACACCACTGCCTTGATATGGCCCAACGAAGTGCACAGCACCTGACAAGCACTGTGCTGTTGAGGTTCTTCTTCACCCATATCCCCATGGAGACACACCCTGGCTACTACTGCCCGATGTAAAAGAAATGCCCCTAAGGAGGTTGAAAACTCCTCGAATGATAAAAGGTTTCCATCTCTATAAAGCCCAGTCTGCTAGACCCCTCCGTACTCCGCTCTGATTAATTTGCTCCAAACTTCTCAGTGGAATGTGCGGGGATAAGCGCACCCGATTATGGGTTCGCTGGAGTACACAATGGCAACAGTATTGCACAACCCACAACACAGTGGCTTCTGATACACAGGTCTACTAGGAGCTAAGAGGATTCTATACGGAACATTTAAATTTGCTAAGAACTCCAAATGTGCCTCCTCTGGACACTACTGCAGCTGTGCGGCTGAATAATAGGCCTCTAAATCTGGAGCCGCTAACCCTCCCTTATTAGTTAGGCATTGTAATTTAGATAAGGCAACTCTGCATCTGTCTGTTCCCCATATAAGACTAATCAAGTTCTTGGAAGATCCTATCACTATAGGGTATCACTATAGGTAGTGCTCTGAAAAAGTAAAGCATTTGGGGCAGCACCACAATTTTGGTACCACTATTTGTCCTGCCATCATAAGCGACAGTCTTCCAAATCTCTACACAAGCGCGTAGATCTCCCATTGCCCCCCCAATGTTACCCTCCAATAAATCAGAGGGTGTATTGTATAACTGAACTCCCAGGTACTTACGCTAGCTTTCTCCTAAGTAAACCCCCTAAGATTCTCTGGTTGTGGCACATCTTTCAGTAAAATTTAAGATTTACTCCAATTTATGCATAGGGCAGGTGCTTGGCCGAAACTCTCTAGGAGGTTTATCGCATGAACTAATTCTACATTAGCGCCTCTCAGGAATAATAACTTATCATCAGCATAGAACACTGAGTTGAGCAGGACACCCTGTACATCCAGTCCCCTGTGTAGACTCCTCCGGTCCTCACATAACTGCGAGTGGTTTGATGGCAATTGCAAATAATAATGGTAAAAGGGAAAAGCCTTGCCATGCCGCCTCCCTTCACATACTTTTTCAAAATATATCTTCCAGTTCAGACACAGGCAGTAGGTGCCGTATACAGGAGTTTTGAACATTGGACAAATCCATTACCTAAATTGAACACCCTTTAACAGTAATTCCAGCTTATACTATTGAAGGCTTTTTCAATATCTATTGCAGCACTCATTGCCTTTTCTTTCTCTTGATTGGAAAACGAGGCCTGCACAAGTAATGGGTCTACATTTGTCCATCACTGGGAACCAAACACCCCATTGTAACACTTGACTCTCAGTGGGTAGCGTTACAGAGCAGTCCAAGGCTTATTCAAGGGAGGTGGTGTGGGCTAGTAATCACCATTAACAGATAAACAGAAATAACCCTCAATAAATGATTGTCCGGGACGCGTGCGGGCCAAGGGCGTGCCAGTCCACCCCCGTCGGAGCCCGAAGGAGGCTGGGCCGGGCTTATACCTTAACACCTACCATCAGACGTGGTACTGTACTGTTTTAAACTTTTACTGATAACTTTGGGTGTTTTGGAGTGTTGGCCTCTGGCCACGACCATTGATTATACTGGGCTTTTGCTGTATGGGTCGCAGTTAAATTTATGAGTAAAAGAAAGATGTGCCACACTGAAGGCAAAAACCTACATGATTTACAAACCGGGGGGCCAATCCACACTCCTCTCATATTTGGTGGGAGTCATGGGGGTGTTGGAAAAACAGATCACTAATGTGGAAGAGACATTAGGGAAAGAGCCAGTAAATCGTAGCGCAGAAGCTACAACATACATCGCACTCCAGCCAATACCCTTGAGTGATAGTAGCGCCCAGGATAAATCACAAAATGGATGTATACAACATCTGCCTTTGGAGATTGAAGTAAGCACCTCTGAGGAAGAAGCAGAGATACAACCCCCCGAACAAACGCCTTAAGAACCCATTAAACATGGCGGGGGACCCTAATAATCAGACCAGTAAAACTAGTACCATCCATATAAGCCCCCATAAGATGCTTCCCAACAACAAAAGACCAAAAGCCAAAAAAATTGCTGCACAAATGGCCCCTTGTAGGATCAACAAAGGCTCTGCTAAAATCAGTCATGTTACACAAATAGAGCGAGGCACCTTAGCGATTGAAAATTTCACGAAGGAATTAAGCTGCTTACGCAGCACACTCGTTGAGGCATTACAAGCACTGACTAACAGAGTAGCTAGTTTGGAGGAAATGGTCAACGCAAGTAAACATACAACATACATAGACACAGTCAAACAGTCCCAGGTAGGCGTACATAGGACTAAGGTATCCGATTTACATCCAACCACCGAGCCACCCTTGGGAAATTGCATACGACCCTTACCTGACCCTGTACAAATACATCTTACTTTAAAGGGTAATAGAGACATACCCCTACTGCACACTGACTTAACAACTCGTCCAAGTATGGGATTGGTCCAGCATTATAAGCCTGTTAGAGGTGAACTCGGTCCAGGTGGTCAAACCAACCAGAATGCTATTAACACGAGGGACCGTTTAGATCTACCCCCTGCAGCCACCCCATATGTGGTGGTTCTGGCCAACGTGCCCACTTTGGCCCAGGGAAAGCATGAAAGTCGGCAAGAACTTAGAAATAAATCCCTATTCTGGTTGGGCGAACAAACCGGGCTAAGCAGCGAATTGTTAAGCTGTTTTAAAATGGCAAGAAGGGTGGCGTGGGTGAGAAGGCAAAACAAGATCTCCCCCGGCGATTGTATCGCCCTGACGTTTAGTAATCGTAGATTAGTCCATGAAATTCTACTTCATACTAGATATTCTTCCTTATACCATAATTCCATAAGCATCAACTCACTGGGGGCCGTCTACCCTCCCCATCAACATACGGGCAGGACTCTCAAATATCATATAGGAAGAATACCCCAGGTTACTGGTATACCAAGGTGGAGTATTCCTTTACACAATCCTTATGAGGCCTTGTTGGGCATGGACGATCAGGATTGACATGAGAAGATCAGAACGGGGGAGCATTACCATAAGCTGTCCAGTCTGCCCCTGACAGAATTACATGAGCAAGAGTTAAAAGGCTCTGTCAGCACTTTGCAAACAAATATGGTGGTTAACGCCTTACCTGAAACTATTGAGTCCACTGATTTAACCATACCGCCCTTAGTCAATACACCCACGACATAGAAACCATAATGCATATAAGTTTATTGTCAACTGCGAGCACTATAGAGGGCCCATATCGAGTGGTTGACAACAGTGCCTCCACCACAGAGATAAAACCCACCAACTAAATCTTATGCTGGAATGTTGCGGGCTTGACTGAAAAAATTACCAGCCCTTTATGGCTGGAAACTGTAACCAAGTATAGTATTATCTGCCGACAGGAAACGTGGACCACAAATGAGCTACACATTATGGGCTACCAAACTTTTCACACTCCAGCTACTCCCAGCTTACACGGCAGACATAAGGGGGGGCTATGTGCATACATCTTAATTATAGGGGGACACAAAGTAGTTAAGTTCTTATTGTGAGACCTTGGGCTGGGCGGACCGGAATAACAGGCGGGGAGGCCGAATATAGTGAGCTATGTTCAAGGATTTATTCATTGACAGTGCACACAAAGTCTGGAGCAAAAGAGTTTTCAGGGAAGAAGTGCCTCCGAGAAGCTCCCAGCCGGGAGGGTGTGGATGTTGTGTGGATCTCCGGGTTGTGGTCCTCTGCGGGGGCTGTTGTCTTCAGGGTTCGGCCGGTTGATGGGTCTCCTCGGAGATATGTAAGAGAGAGAGTACAGGGGTTAGTCCCGTCCAGTAAGGACTACTGAGTACTTCCACCGTCACCGGGAAGTGAAGGGCCAGGTCATGAAAGTGGGGAAGGTGGGAAGGGTAGGTAGGGACAAGACCAATCAGCAAGCAGGAGGGTAGTGTGATGGGAGGTGTCTGGGATAAGTGCGAGGCAGTTACTTACAGTGCTCGTGATACGTCTCTTAATGACTAAGGCGAGTGCAGGGTGCTCGTGAGGCTCTATATACAGTATGTTACAGGCAATTACAATATTTACACTAGGGGACACGGAGAAGGATAGAGTGTACTCACGTGCCCCGCCATAACTCTCATCCGAGTTACGGCCGCTCTCCAGCCACCTCCGGAGGTCGCCACCAATCCTCCGTCCACAGGTCTTCTTCCTCGTCCTCTTCTCCGATCTCCGTCTCCTCTCCGCTCTCCTCCTTCCTGCTGCTCTCCAACGGGGGTTCCGCGCCGTTCGCTGTCTCCTGCCACGAGTCCGCTGGGCTGAACGCTGTTTCCCCGTTCCTGCCGTCTTTTCTGTGTTCCCGGCGGACCACACTGGACGTGCTTCCGGTTCCGGATGGGTCGGGTTCCGGGTCGTCGGCAGGAGTTCCGCTTCCGGTTTCCTGTTGTTCTGTTTCCGGGTCTTTGGGGGTTAGCGGATCCTGTGGGCGAAGAGAGGATGTCCGGTGACCAAGGGATGCTGTTCCTCCCGGTGTGGGGGTGTGGCCCCCCCGTCTACAACGCCCTTCCGACGAGGTAGGGACCACCGGTCTTCCACACTTATCTACAGAGTATTATCAAATTATAGTAACCCCTTGGGGAGATCTAAAAAACATGACATTGGTCAATTTCTACAATAATATTCCAACACAATTAATGGAGACTGTTGTAAAAAACTTAATGTCCAATTTATAAAAACTAGAGGAACAGATGGACGGAGATATGGCCCTGTTATGGGTAGGCGATTTCAACTGCACCCTATGCCCCTGTGGCGCCGTGGGTATCTGTGGCCTGGGCGACAATAAGGAAGATGCTCCTACTCATTTTAATCATTCCAAGTTGGGGGATCTTTTGAATAACTTGACTTCTTATTTCACCTTGTCATATATTAATGAACTATGTTCTCCCATTAAACCCTTCCGGCCCACCTTTAACGGGAGAGGATGTAACTCAACCATCAATTTCACCCTACTATCCACAAGATACTCATGGTCAGTACTAAACTGGGATACTGTCAACACCATTCTCAGTGATCACTATTCAATCTCGATCACTATAAAACATAAGGGTACCGAGCAAAACTTATTGGATAACCCTTCATACAACCCATCAATAAGGCTAGCCAGCACCAATGGGTACTGCATCAAATGGGATAAGGTGGAGCCTGTGGCCTACTTCAAAGCTTAGTCAAAAACACTTATGAGGATATTCAAATCTGTCTCTCTAACAAGGATGAGCCTCATACAATCATTGATTCCTTCAATAATATCTTAGCGGAATCAAAAAGACTCCTAACTAGAGTATCTCGCCACGGCCCGAAAAATATCCAAGGCTGGTTCGATGAGAGCTGCACCAAGGCACTTACTACCTTAAAGAAAGCCTTACATGCCACCCTGAGATGCAGTGAAATAATTCAGAGAGCCAGACAATCCTATTGTGTCACCATAACCATCAGGAAAAAACAACTAAAGAAAGAGGCATGGCTGGCACTCCATGAAGCATCCGAAAGGAAGGACAACATAGCTTTTTGGAAGGCAGTAAATGCCCCTTTTCTGGAAAGTAAGCAGGCGGCCCAAATAGATCTTGCAATTCCGGGCGAAACCTGGGTTACACACTTTAAAGGTCTATATGACAAAGTAGAGGCTGTGGAATCTAGTTTCCTACATGGAAATGACCTTGACCCATCTGTGGGGCATGATCCCCCCAGTGCTTTCCCTTTGGGCATTATGTTTGACTGTGAGGAAGTCATCAGGGCACTGAAAGAAAGTCCCTCGGGAAGGCACCCGGGGCGGATTGTGTTCCCATAGATGTCTACAAATCTGAGATTGATCTATGGGCGCCCTTGCTCACCAACGTGCTTAACTCCTCAAATATCTCCGGATTCATTCCAACCTGGCCAGAGGCTACTCGATGCCTTGATGAAAGTTGCCGGGAGGATTATTCTAAACAGGATCCAGGATTGGACTGATGAACATGACGTTATTTCAAACCTACAATATGGTTTCCGGGCAGGCAAAGGCACCATAGAACAGGGCCTTAACTTGGCATTAATAATAGCAAAATACACTCAGGCCAAAAAAGGAAACCTTTTTGTCACGTTTGTGGACCTAAGTTCCTCATTCGACTGTGTGGACCATGAAACGCTCTGGCTGATACTCACTGAGATTGGCTTAGACAAGCAAATCCTCCTGTTTATCAAAGAACTCTACAGGGGGCAGGCGCCCGTGTCCGATACGGGCGGAGGGGCGAGTGCTCCGAGAAGTTCGAGATACGCAGAGGGGTAAGACAGGGGTGCATCTTAGCACCTCTACTTTTCATTCTATACATCAATGCGGTTGGCCAATACCTTAGTGAATCATACCATGACTAATCAACAATAAACGGGTCCCCAATACCTATACTTTTGTATGCGGACGACGCCGCAATAATGTCCCGGACAAGGGTTGGACTGCAAAGGGCAGTAGGGAAATTTACTGATTTTATGAGAAATAGAGGCCTAAGCTTTAATGTCTCTAAAACATATACCATGTCCTGCGAAACCGGGACCAGAAGGATACCATGCCAAATCTTTCTGGACAGGAGAAAAGTCGAGAATACAGATAGGTTCTCCTACCTAGGCATCAACTTTGACAGAAGGGGCACATGGCAGGCAGCGGCAACAGCAAGACACTTAGCATTTTCAAGGGCCACTGGTGCACTGACCAACTTTGCCCAAAAATTGGGAGGGAGACCGGTTGGAGAAATTTTACAGATCTACAAATCTAAATGTCTATCTACCGGTACCTATGGAGCTGGCCTTTGGGGGATTGAGCACGTAGAACACATTCAACTACGTGAGAACAATTTCATTTGTTATCTATTAGCAGCCCCCAAAAGCACAGCTACATACGTTGTTCATAATGAATTGGCCTCCCTTATATCGCGGACACCATTAAATCTTCTCCCATACTACTGTGGCACAATGTCTGGGTAAAACCTGAGACAAGCCTGAATAGAGATATCATTAAAGACTGTCTCAGGTTAGATGGCGCTGACAACATTAAATGGTTTAAGTACGTAAGAGATACGCTGAAAGACATTGGGCATCCAGAATACTTTCTGAACCCTGCAAGCATGGAGGCTGTGTCCAGAATTACTCTGAAAAAGATGATCCTCGAGCACCTAGACAATAAAAGATGGCGTAGGGCTAAACATTACTATCCCCACTCCAGAGAGTGCAACAGTAGAGAAAGCGTTGGATAGCGTAGGGGTAAAAATTACTATTCCCACTCCTGAGAGTGCAACACTAGGGAAAGCGTTGGATAGCGTAGGGGTAAACATTACTATTTCCACTCCAGAGAATGCAACAGTAGGGAAAGCGTAGGGGTAAAAATTAATATTTCCACTCCAGTGAGTGCAACAGTAGGGAAAATGTTGGATATCGTAGGGGTTTAAATTACTATTCCCACTCCAGTGAGTGCAACAGTAGGGAAAGCGTTGGATAGCGTAGGGGTAAAAATTACTATTCACACTCCAGAGAGTGCAACAGTAGGGAAAGCATTGGATAGCGTAGGGTTAAAAATTACTATTCCCACTCCAGAGAGTGCAACAGTAGGGAAAGCGTTGGATAGCGTAGGGGTAAAGATTACTATTCCCACTCCAGTGAGGGCAACAGTAGGGAAAGCGTTGGATAGCGTAGGGGTAAAAATTACTATTCCCACTCCAGAGAGTGCAACAGTAGGGAAAGCGTTGGATAGCGTAGGGGTAAAAATTACTATTTCCACTCCAGTGAGTGCAATAGTAGGGAAAGCGTTGGATAGCGTAGGGGTTTAAATTACTATTCCGACTACAGTGAGTGCAACAGTAGGGAAAGCGTTGGATAGCGTAGGGGTACAAATTAATATTCCCACTCCAGAGAGTGCAACAGTAGGGAATGCGTTGGATAGTGGGAAGGTAAAAATTACTATTCCCACTCCAGTGAGTGCAACAGTAGGGAAAACTTTGGATAGCGTAGGGGTTTAAATTACTATTCCCACTCCAGTGAGTGCAACACTAGGGAAAGCATTGGATAGCATAGGGGTAAAAATTACTATTCCTACTCCAGAGAGTGCAACAGTAGGGAAAGCGTTGGATAGCGTAGGGGTAAAAATTACTATTCCCACTTCAGTGAGTGCAACAGTAGGGAAAGTGTTGGATAGCGTAGTGGTAAAAATTACTATTCCCACTCCAGAGAGTACAACAGTAGGGAAAGCATTGAATAGCGTAGGGGTAAAAATTACTATTTCCACTCCAGTGAGTGCTATAGTAGGGAAAGCGTTGGATTGCGTAGGGGTTTACATTACTATTCCGACTCCAGTGAGTGCAACAGTAGGGAAAGCGTTGGATAGCGTAGGGGTAAAAATTACTATTCCCACTCTGGCTGCATGTGAATTGAAGAAATTATTCAAGAATGTTTTCCATGAAGATGTGAATTGAAACACTTCAAGAACAGAAAATAAATACCACTACGATTGCAAAACCAATTTGTGGACTTTGAGTTGCTCGGTGTAAACAATTGCAGTAGGGAAAGTAAATACTTCATATATAAATAAAAATAACATAAATATTAATACCAATTACAAATTAATTTAAATAATTAACATTTTTACATATTATATTAATTAATCAATTATAAATAAAAAAAATCATTTTTATTAATAATTACCTACTAATACAAATTTACCAATTAACAATACATTAATTAAAAAAATTAAAATAATCAAAAATAAAAATGTGAAAAATGTCATTAATTACAATTAAATTACTTCCCACTCTATTCCCCTATAAACCCACAACCCACTACAGAAAATAAATTAATTAAATAAACATAATTATCTATTAATCAATTATTTAACATTAATTAACAATTATATTTTAATTAAATACCAATTAATAATTAATTAACAATTAATTCAAAATACATACTACTAAATAAATTAACATATTTAACTAATTATAATTAAATTATTTCCCACCCTATTCCCCTCTTAACCCACAACCCGCTACAGAAAATAAATTACTAACATTAACATATTTAACAATTAATCAATTAAAAATAATTACCAATTATAGTTTAATTAATTACCAATTAATTAACAATTAATTTAAAATATATACCAATAAATAAATTAACATATTTATTTAATTATAATGTAATTACTTCCCACCCTATTCTCCTATAAACCCACAACCCACTACAGAAAATAAATTACTGACATTAACATATTTAACAATTAATCAATTAAAAATAATTACCAATTATATTTTAATTAATTACCAATTAATAATTAATTACCAATTAACTCAAAACAAATACCAATAAATAAAATAACATATTTAATTAATTGTAATTAAATTACTTCCCACCCTATTCCCCTATAAACCCACAACCCGCTACAGAATTATATTACACAAAAATTAAAAATAATATTAACTTACTTACCTAAAATTCGAAATTTTTGTTGTCTATATTCTGTCCATTCGATATTTTGTCCATTCTATATTTTTGAATCAATATTAATGCTTTTCTATTCGATATTAATACTATTATATTCGATATTTTGGTAGTCTATATCCTGTCTAGTCGATATTATGTCTATTCTATATTTTTTACTCAATATTATTGCTACTCGATATTAAAAATTCGATATTTTGACTGTACACCATTTCCTTACTGTCCCCATAGACTTGGGGAGGGCACTTTCTAATTCTGTGATGTGGGAGTCTGCGCTGCTCCTTCAGCTTCCCCCACACATTTGCTTCCCAATAGTGGTGACCCCATCATCCTGGGGTCACAAAAGCTGAAAACAAACCTTTTTCCCCAGTGACTGTGGGCTGCCCTGCACAGCATTATGAGTGATCAGGAATATCAGAGCAGTGGCTCCCCCACTGCTCCTGGGAGAGCCATGCTTGCGGGGTGCTCGGTCCATTCTGGGCACACCGTGGCCTTTCACATCATTGGAGAGCAGCTCGGGGAGACTACCCCAGCCACTACTCACCGGCTCCCCGCATGCCCAGCACCCTTGCATGCTGCAGCAGGAGTCAGACTTTTATTCTGGTATGCCCAACGTGGGCACTGTGTCTGGCCTTGTGGGACGTGGGGGAGTTGCACTCCCCTCACTCTCCCATCGTGGGGAGTGTGATGGCACTCCCCTCCTCTCCCCAGCCATCAGGGCTGAGAGATTGGGTCCTGGGGCCCATCCAGCTTCACAGGGAGCGCAAAGGCACTCCCCAACTTCCTTTTTGTCAGGGCCCAGAGATGCGATTCTGGGCCCCTATTGCACCTTAACGGGGAGTGCGACAGCGTACTCTGCCTTCATTTTCGTCGGGTCCAGTGATGAGATCCTAGGCCCCTAAGGCAGCTTCACTGGGGCGTGACAGTGCTCCCCACCTTCATCTTTGTCACTGCCCAGTGATGGGATCCTGTCCTCTAAAGTACCTTCACTGCGGTGTGACGGTGCTCCCCTCCTTCATCTTCATCAGGGCCAAGAGATGGGATCCTGGGCCCCTAAGCCACCTTGACAGGGGACACAACAGCACTCACTGCCTTCATCTTCATTGGAGATCAGGATGGGATCCTGGGCCCCTAATGCGCATTCACTGGGCCGTGATGGCACTCCTCACCTTCATCTTTGTCGGGGCCCAGGGATGGGATCCAGGGATCATAAGCCACCTCCACAGGGGGCGCGATGGTGCTACCCGCCTTCATCTTCGTCGGGCCTGGGGATGGAACTCTGGGCACCTAAGGCACCGTCACTGGGGCACTGCGGCGCTCCCCATCTTCATCTTTGTTGGGGCCCAGGGATGGCATCCTGGGCACCTGACACACCTTCCCGGGGACGTGATGGCACTCCCTGCCTTTAACTCACATCTGGGGGGGCCTGGGATGGGATCCTGGGTCCCTTGCCAGTTTTGCTGGGAGCATGACGGCGCTCCCTGAATTCTACCACTTCTATGGAGCTTTTTCTTCTTCTGGGGGCAGCCCCCAGGACCTGACCCACCCCGGAGGCACAGCAGAGACCAGCGGTGAAGCTCCATGTGCTTTGTCTAGTAAAGTTCAAAGGTTGCCTACCTTCAGGGGGGCATATCTCAGCCTTCGTTTGGCTTCTTTCACTTATCTTGGCCTCTTTTAACTCCAATGGCTAGCCCTAGCAGGGGGGGGGGGGCAGATACCTCTAGCTCCCTGCACCCGCCTTTCAACTGGTTTCTTCTTCTGGGCTTCTTTCTTTGGACAGAAGCCCAAGGTTTTCCTCACAATTCCTGGACTCCCTCAGAGGCACAGTCCAGAGTCATGGGGGCAATCAGGGTGTACCTTCTTCCAACTGGCCATGGGGACAGCCTTTGGCACCAATCTTCCTAAGCAAGAACACATACCAGAGAGAGCTCATCTTTCTGTGCAAAACCTTTTAAGGAGGGGCAGAGTGGTGCTGGCAGGACTGCGCCTCTGCCCTATCCTGCATCACCTCTCTGCCCCTGATCCCTCCTTCCTGCACAAGACTCTGGGATACTTCAAGATAGCATCGTCCAGGGCATCCTTACCATGTGGCCTCTGAAAATCCCACTTCTTCCTCTTGCTGACATCACAGCAAGGACCTGGAACAGGCCTGGTGCCTGGCACTAGGTGACAGCTGCTGATTGATGTCCTGCAGCTTCACCCCATCTCTCCCTCCTGGAGAGAAGACCTCTGCTCTGGGGAATGCTTGCAGTGCAGGGCTAGGCCTCTGATGCTACAACCTGGGGAGGAATGCAATTAATCCAGCCTGGCAGGGTCACGCAAGACTGGGGTCTGGTTATGAGCTGAGTCAGAGGAATATGACACTTCTGGATGACCAATAAGCACTAGCACTACAGATATGCCTTTGAACATAGCATAATTGTTCTTTTCACACAACTTACAGTGTACTTTCATGCATGTCTGAAGTATGTTGGTCCAAGGGTACTGAAACTACTCCGTGTGGTCTCCTTTCCCATATGAGTATAATGTAGTGTTCCTACACTGAAACAGTAAAGCACACTGACTATCCATTACATGTGTCCCCCACATTATAAGGCCTATTCCATGCCATCATCCAATTCTGCATAGTCCCTTCTACACCCTTGTATCCGTACCCAGCTCCAGGAGTGCACACAACAGAAATCTCCCCGAACAGTCCGTACATGTAACCAGTCCGGTGCCCCTTACCCTGGCTGCCTCACAGCCAGCCTATGTCACAAGGCAGTTATCGGTGGAAAACACATGCTGTCCATTTTACCATGACTTTACCAGGGGTGAGTCCCAGGTTATGAGGCTCTCCCACAGTAAAAGATCAAGATCAGGTGATCGAAAAGCAAAAGCAAATAATCCGGGTGGCTGAGATGGTCAGAACCACCTAATCACAGTTTTCAAATTCTGCTTCCATATTCGCCAGCACCCTCCTGATGTTATGTGGTGTATTTCGCCCTGTATGAGCTCAGACTGGTCTGTACGTATTGTTTTGGGCATGTTGCCATGATTCTACAAAGGATTCTATAATCCAAATTTAGCACAGCAGTATGCCCATACATCTGCAGAAGACTTTTGAGGCTTTAATGACAGGATTATTGAATCCTCTGCCTCAAGGGCAGCTGAATATAGGGTGACCAATCTCTGTGCCAACTCGGCACCAACTCCTCCACATGAGTTGCATAGAATTCCACAGGAAATCCATCCGACCTGGGAACCTTCCCTTTCACCATATCTTTGATAATCGTCTTCACTTCCTGAATGATAGCAGCTCCACCCAGGTCTCTTGCTTCTTCCTCGGAGACCCTCAGCAATTCCACCATGTCTAGAAACTCAGCGATAAACTGAAGCAGCAACTCCAGAGGAGGAGCATATAGCATTGTATAATAATCCATAAATCTGCTATTGACGGCTTCCTGTGTATAGAGATGTATGCCATCCTCAGAATCTACATCCATGATCTGTGCACTTCTATTCTTTGTATTTGTAAGCCAGTCCAACAGAGTACTTGCCTTATCACATTCTGCATGTGCTTTGGCCATGTACTCTCTGTAAACAAAACTGTGTAATTTTTCTATATCTACTCCTACTTTTTCCCTGGCATCTAAAAGCTGCTGTTTTAGACTTTATTCCTCGGCTTTGCTGGCTCCTGTATCACCTTCTCATGCTTTCCAATGTCTCTCAGCAAGGTAGGCCTCACCCTCAATATTTCTGCTACACAACACTCCTGAATGAAAGCCTTGAACACATCCCAATCCATGGTGATGCTGATGAAGCCTCATCGTCCAGTAAATAATTTCCCACTGCTTCTCCATCTGGATTGAAAAAGGCTGGATCCTCCAAGGTTTCTACCCCCAAGCACCACTCTGGAATTCAGGTTCGCTCTCTATTCCACTCCAACAAAAGCAAAACAAGGATATGGTCTGACACTGTACATAAATACTCTGCATTTTGTACACCCGAGGGACACAGAAGTGTATCCAGTCGTACATGAAGCTCATGCATCCCTGGAAGGTATGAGAAGTCCCTAGTGTAAGGGTGCAAACATCTCGACAAATCCACTAGACCCTACCTCTGCCAATTTTTTATTGCCTAGCAACTCAATATACAGAAGAGTCGGTCATGGGTGGGTGTGATCTATCATGATCTGGGTCTGCAATACAATCAGTTCACCTTCCACAAGTATATATATTATCCCAATTACCTTGACAATTCTGTGACAAACCCACCCTGACCCATGTTTGGTGCGTAAATCCCCACTATATTGAGGTTTTGGCCAGTCAGGTTCCCCAACACCACCACATACCTTCCACCTGGGTCAAACAATTCATTTATGTTCTGGGACGGTACCCCTGGGCAGATTCAAATCAAGACTCCCCCCTACAAAAGCAGACTATGAGGTGGCATATAAATGTCTCCGGCATCTCTTCTGTAAAGCCTCTCTTTCAGTAGCTGTAAGATACGTCTCCTGCAGAAGTGCAATAGCGTTTAGTCATACGATTGGGTCCCCACACAATCCAACCATTGAAATTGTATGTCAAGGTGGTCGCCATATCTTTTTCCAGTCCCCCAGAACTAGCTGCAGTGAGGAATCTGACCCACATCACCCATGGTGTTTCACACATCAACACATATACAGTGCAATAGGGACCTTTGGACATCTGAACCTATGAAACCAAAAACTAACATCTCAAATCACCAACCCCAGGGCAAGTAGAAACACACTCTCCATCAAAACTGAATAAGGCACTTCCATACTATATATAAGGTTTGCGCCCATCCACTTGACTTCCGGCCCCACTTAACACCACCGACCCCTTGTTCAGAAAAGTGCAGCCCACAAATTAATCATATAATACTTGCTCTAGTTCTGCATGAATAAATCACACAATATGTACACACATTTGCATTACTCTACTTCAGTATATCAAATGGTATCATTAGATTAGCCTGGCGAGACATGTGAGGGGTCAACTTCAATGTTTCAAAAGACATTACTAGATGCACCCATGTGGGAGGACCATCTCCATCTCTCCGAAGATATCATTGGATGTATGTGGCGTGACATGTAATGGGACCACCTTTGAGTCATGAATAGAAAAGCGGAAGACACATCTGATTCTGTTTTCTCTCTCATCACAATGAGTAGTTAGGGAACAGGTGCGTGATCCCGCCACGTCTTTGATCAGTATTTTCTGCCATTGGTGAGCCAGTAGTCTAGAGGGGTTAGCATCTCCACCCTTTTTCCCCCTGCTTTTAGGCCAACTATCCAGCTGCCACATATTCTTAGGATTAGCTCCCTCCCCCTGTGGGGGTTAATCAATACATTTAGAAAGCAGTTGTGGTGAGCTAAAAACAGGGCCTCTCAACCATAAGCAACATGCAACCTAGCTGGGAACAACATTACATAGGTAATCCCCTATCTCAAACATGCCTCTTGAACTCTGTAAAAGAAGCACTTTGTTTTAGAACCTCACTGGTGAAATCAGGAAACACAATAACTCTCTGATTCTGAACACCTTTCACTCAGGCTTGAGCCAGAAGTGGTCCTCATCCTCAAAATACAACAATCTAACAATCACTGGCATTGGCGGTGCTCCTGGCAGGGGAGCCCACCTAGGTTCCCCTGATGGGTTCTTTCCAGAGCATAGTTGTTAGACTTGGCACCATTGGCGTGGGTCTCCCTTCTACTTTTGCTGTTGCCTCATGTGTTTTTTTCTGTTGTTAGATGCTTTGGGCACTGTGCCACTGCTGTCCAGTGCCACAGTGCGAGTGCTCCCTACTGTAAATTGATGTATTTTTTGGTGGTTCCATGATTGGATGTTTGGTTTACTTGTCAGACCCTAGTACAGTGCACTGTGTGTGCCCAGGGCGTGTAATTCCAAATGCCGCTAGTGGGCTTGCAACACTGGTTGTGCCACCCTCAGAAGCGGCCTTGTAAAACATGTCTAAGGCCTGCCATTGCAGAACCTGTGTGCAGTCTGGTACTGTCATGCTGACTGGACAAGTGCACCCACTTGCCATTCCTAAACGTTCCCTTTTCTTCATATTAATCACCCCTATGGTAGGCCCATGTGTGTGGCATGCCCTAATAGTGAATTACAACCATTTTCGTCTTCCACTATTGCAAGGCTACCTGTTCTACATAGGCCAGAATGGGCTGTTAGATTATTACATGTTTATAATCCTAACCGACTCAGAGTACATGGTAGAAATTTGAGTTTAGTATGCCTGGACTCAGAATAAAAAAAATACATCTTTTAGTGAAGGTTATTTTAATATTCTGTGTTTGCAAATACCACTTTTAGAAAGTAGGTATTTGCTTGCCTAACAATTTAAGCCTGCCTCTGCGAGGTTGTGTATTCCTTTATCTGGTTTTGTGGGTGACAGAGCTGGGGGATTCCAAAAGACAGGCTGGGGTTGCCCGGTGGTGAATAGGGAGATCTGCATCTAGATGGGAGGGAGGAGTTACACCTTGGACCTGAATAGGGCTGGGCCTTCCCTCTACAATGCCAGCTCCACCCCCTGTGGTGCGTCTGATGTCTCTGCCCTGCACACTGAAAGAAGAGAAGGAAGACTGTCAACAAAGTGCTCCAGGACTGTACTTGCCTTCTACAATGCTGGTTCCACCTCCTGTGGGGCGTCTGATGTGCCTGCCCTGTGCTGTGAAAGGAAAGGAGAAGTCTGGTAAACAGAGTGCTTCAGAACTGGTTTGGACTAGGCACAGGCCTCTTTGATCCCATAGAATTAGATCACTTCTGGACTTACCTCTGCTGGGGAGAGGAAACTGAGGAGAGACTATTCCCAAGCTGAAGTGCTGCTTGGGGGATTGGCCTGCAGTGGTTGCCTGACTGCCAAAGAGAGGAGAAAGAACTTTGTGTACTTTACTTTCAACTTGTGAAAAGATCTCCAAGGGCTTGGAAGAGAGCTTGCCCCCTGACCGAAGTCTCAGGACCAGTAGACTTCACCAGCCTTTGTGGATTGCTGCTGGATACGCTGTTTCAGTGGCTACAGAAGCAGGGAGCTGTGACCGAGTCTCACGACCGGCTCGGTGTCCTGTAGGCACCACATTAAGCAATGTCCGCCTCGAACAACGCAAGCTCTGAGCTCACCGACTCCGTCCTGACGCCATCACCGAGCTGTTGCCTGCACCGCGACTGGTGGACACTGGTACGTGCAGCGCCTTGCTACACCAACTCGTACTGGTCTGACCGACGCGGTCACTGCTGCTGACTTCGAGTCCTGTGAACGCACCAGAGTTGGGCGCTGCCTCGCACCCTTCACGACGCAACGCCCGACTCGCACCGCTGTCTGGGCTGATCGACGCCAACTCCCGAACTCCGGCTCTATCGCCGCACCGCAAGATGGGAGCATCGCAACGAAGCACCCCCCGCCCTGCAACGCATGCTTTGGATCCACCGACTCTGTCAATGGGCCGCTGCCTGCACCGCATCGAGGGACAATGCGTCCTGCAACGCTTCCTTTCTGCACCGCGGCGAAGACCGGAACCGGCTTGCACATCTGTGCAGGTCGCCTCAAGGAAAAGGTACTGTGACTGAGTCTGTCGACATTTGAGTGGGCCCGGACCGACGCGGTCCACTGGATTTGCTAGACTATGTGTTATTTCCACAACGCTGTAGCCAGACAGGGCTACCGACTCGCACAGAACCTTGATCTAAGCCTTTTTAACCAGAACTCTTGAAATCTAATAGTACTGTTGATTATTTTTATCGTTTATTGGTCTTGTGGTAACTCTATTTAAAATATACATATTTTTGATATACAACCTTGTGTGATGTCCATTTGTAGTGTTGTCACTGGGTTACTGTGTATGGTCACAAATGCTTAACTTACAACACCTCTGAGATAAAGCCTTGCTGCTCGTGCCAAGCTACAAGGGTGTGAGCAGGGGTTATTTTAGGAGTGTAATCCCCTTAACCTGACTAGAGGAAATGGTTTGTGCCAACTAGAGACCCCCCAATTCTAACAATAGTGCTTCAAAAGCCTCTTGGGGGCCACCACCTCCCCCATAAATTCTGTAATTTTTCTGTTGACCCCCTCTATCCATTTTGGCATGCCTATTATGTGCATGTTATTCCTTTACCTCATATTATCTGCATACTCAGGCCTTGAGTCCAGTATTTTAACTATTTTCGTCAGGAGGTTTTGCTGTTTCTGCATAGCTGATACTTCAGATGTAATTTCACCCAATGTGCATTCTGTGGTCACAACTCTGTCCACCAGACAATGGTGATCCCCCCTTATCTGCCCCTGCTCTGCCACCAATGCATCATTTTTTATTCAAATGCTTAGCGTGAAGCAGCAATAGCCTGCAGGATGATGTCCAATGTAGCTGCAGGGTGATCTTGTATCACCACCCTGGCTCCCCCCTCTTACTGTCATCTCTGAGGTCCTGAGATAATAATTATGTTAGGACTGCAGAGACAACAGGAAGACGAGACCTCTTAATCATATGAACACACAAGATTCCCTGCCTTGAAAAAACCCTCGGCCTGTGAGCCACCAGGCGAAACACGTGTCTGCTGTTTTTCTTTTTGAATTATATTTCTGGATTAGGAATTATTTTCCATAATATCATTGAACAGTCAGGCTCAGATCTCCTCCCTAATTATTTGCTTTAATTTGATGTCAATCTCCTACTTGTATAGAACTCAGCCAAGACACAAACCACAGCCAACAAAAGAGTTTCAGTGTGCCTCACATTAGGTTAAACCACAGCTGGGTTCAGCATCATTGCGAGACCACACTTTCTAACGATCCATCTGAAGTCATGGTCAAGCCTGACCATCCGCCATCTTGGGGCCCGCTACGCTGCCAACCTTTAGTTGGCTGCAATTGCCTCTTTATTAATCTCCATCTTCACTTGACGCATCGCACTGCATTTTTAACTGTTGTGTTTCTATCTAGGACCCTAATTCGATATTCCCGATTTATGCCCTTATGTGGTTATAATAAATAGTATGCTTATAAAGGCATAAGAATCATATCCATATTTAGTAATAGCCCATGCAGTCCAAATACGGCAAGGCTACTCCCTTAGACTCCTAGAAAGTACAACGCGTTCTTTAAACAAACCAAGCCTCCAGCAGCCCGGGAAATCCCCCTGCTTTTGTTTTGATTTGCACAAGAACTCCTGGAGTCCAGAAAGAACTGTTAGTTCTTAGTGACGTCTTATGTCCAACCTTACGTCAAACACGGCACCTTTCAGGTATAAATATACCAACGTTGCCTTAAGCAAACACACGGTGGTTTGGAGCAGAGCGGCTATCTACTTGCCCGATGCCCAGCTGATGCGAGAGCCGAAGGAAGCCGACCCTCCCTTGACGCACTTAGAGAGACACTGGCTTTTTCTCCAGCTGAGAAAATCCAGCTCCAGTGTTTCCAGTCACCCTTGCAGGTTGCTGGGAGATTGTGTGCTGAGGCACGAGTTACAAGACCTCCTTCATTCTAGAACCAAGGTACAGAGCTGACTAAACCCTTAAGAGAATTCTTGATTCAGATTCCTTGGCAAAAACCAACTTAACTTAAACTGCAACTTACTTACTCCTTCTCACGTATTAGGCTTAGGTCAGGTACACCGGGGTAGGCGTATCTTAGAAGCACCAGTTGAGTACGTTAGTCAATGTTTTTATGTATATATATATTTTATCCGTTTTAAAGTATCATATGGCTAAGAAACAATATCGATGCTTTTACAGTATTATTTTATAATACTCCTTTTACTGTACGCTCTTTACTTTATGATAAGTATTGAAATTGTGGCAACTCATTTCTCTTGCATGAGAAAGAAGACTGCTCAATGAATAACAACTTTTATTGAAAACACCCGTCTCTCTATTTCTCTGCACTCTGGTGAAACTAAGTATGCACGATTGGCTGAGTGAAATAATTGTCTAATGTTTTCACACGACTCTAGAGATACACTCTTTATTCTGAGAGAGGAAAGTTGTCATGTTTATGCGGTTGTCAGAACCTAATCCCTTCTTGTCTAAATCAGGAGAGTTAACTCTTTCCTGAACATTTGAGAAAGTTTCTAGTGACCTCTGAGCTAGCTGGCAAAACTAATTAAGTCTAATATAGTCAGTGGAGACCTAGTTGACCTCAGTCCTACGTCTACACTGCTGTTTATATTATTCCAATGCTCAGAGCCTATTGGGAATATAGGAACTACACTACATGGTGCCCACATGGGGCAAGGCGATAATCTAACGCAAGACATTAGAGTAACTCAGTCGTGCTTTTTCACACAGACCCTTTTTTCCCGTAAAAACTCCAATAGACGTCTGGAGTGGGTAAAAGGTTAATATCCGCCGGAACTTAGTAGGAAGAGATTACTATGTATAGTTTTTGGTTTAGTCAACGTTGAAGGATACAGTGTTCCAAAATATTGTGCACCTAATCTTTGTTTCCTTGAAACTTGCTCTGCAAAGCAAAAATAACTTTCTGTCAGTAAAATGCCGGAAGGTGACGAAGAAAGAGATGCTTTAGCAGCTCAACTCCTAGCGGATGACACAAGTCCCTGAGAAGAAGACCCAAATGCTATAATCATTCCGGTAAATGTAAGAAGAACTATAACTCTTAAACTTATAGAAAATGGACTAACACCAAGAGGAGGTACAGTCATATTCGTGGTAGAGGCCCATGAATATCGGCAGACAGAGGTATTCTATTCATGGATACATTTTCTGCAGCACACGCTGTGACACAAGATTTCCACTAATACAAAATAGAGGAACCTCTGGATGAATACGCTCCTTTGGAGGACGTTGAAATCCCACTAACTTACCAAGAGCACCTACTCTGGTTTAATGGCGCCCTAAAACATCAAAATCACATCACCAGGCTAGGTCCACTAGGTAGACCAGGAGCCACGTGGCCGGTTCTAGCCAGATACACACCAAATCCCGACATTGATAAAATGTCAAACCAAAAACTCTTAGCTCAGCTAAAACTATTAATAAAAATACATAGACAATTGGTCCAATATGTCATGCAGACTTCAACAGTGCAACCAGCAATAAGAATTCCACAGAACACCCCTCACTAGGGGAACACAAATAAAATAACACCACAGAATATACAATCAGCCATTGGCAAAATACCTGCAAAACGGGAACAAATTCCATTCTGGTTAGCCCAGAAAATTACTCAAATAGAGGCGGTATTTCCTGATACTACTCCTAATGAGAAACATAGAATTCTGACTATCTGTCTTCCAATGGGGATCGCATCACATGTGGAGGACTGTGACACGTGGGGCACAGTCTTTGCTTCCATATACACAAAAACACATGGTGCTCCGTCTATGGCGGTTATACCAGATGTACTAAGACAGATTCAAAATGAATACGGTCCAGAACCTGCTTTAACTCTGGGTATGAAATTACTGAAAGACTTCAAGCAGGTCTCGGCTATATTATTAGCTAACATAAAAGGAGAAGCAGCATCTGTGGCGATCCGCCAGAAATTGAAAGAAACAGATATAGCAGAACAACCTTTTGAACTTGCCAGAATCATAGAAAAATCCTATTAAGAACTAGGTAGAGATAGTTTGGGTGGGAAACCAGTAAAACCCCAAGTACTTGAAAATCCTGAAAAAACATTTATAAAAAATATTCTAAACACTCCAAAAAAGAGTTGGGATGGAAATAAACAATCCACTCCCAAAGAAAAACGATACCAGTCCAGAGGAAGGTCTCCTCAGCGGAGAGATAGATCTCCAGAACGAGGTGGAAAGTCTCCCCAGAGGGAGCCCTCTGAGAAAAGATACAACCTTGGAGACAGGGATAAATTGAGAAAACCTGACAGATATCAAGATATTGATACACGTCCCTCTCGATCTTTTCAGACTTCCTCACAGAAATCGGAAAGAAGAGGACGGTCAGAACACAATGAAGAGCACGTCAAGTCCAAAGACAAGGAACCTGCTCATCAAAGTAAAAAATTACAATTTCCAAGAAAGATGGTAGCTAGTATTCAAATAAAACATGCCGAGGATTCTGAGGACACAACTGAAAAATGGAGAGTGGGCCCAGACAATGCTAGACAGCACAGCCGAAGTAACCATAGCTTGCAAGATCTTGATGAATCTTCTGGAGACAGTGGACACGAATGTATAAATTCAAGTGGAAACTGCAGACACCAGAGTTAGCAAACGCCATGAATTATAGGAAATAACATTACGTATAGAGGGGGACAAGACTAGGAAAGTAAGGGGTCTCTTTTGCGATAACCTTTCGAAAGACTATGACATCCTGTTAGCTGAGAAAGACTGGCCACCAGAGTTTGTCAGGGAGTGCCCTCATGGCGAACACATTTTTATGCCTGCCTTCTTAAATCATATTCCAATTCATAAAAAAATGCACATTTGCAAGAAAATGGGCAGTGGCCCAAGCTCCTGCAATATATAAAAATCATGTAGGATGGGATGAGGACTCTCCTCCTCACGAAATCCAGTTAAAAAATCAACCCACTGCACAAAGGCAGTATCCAGTTAAGCAAGAAGCTAAAAAGCAAGTCAGGGAGATTTTAGATCAACTTGAATATCAGGGGGTGATTGAAACATGCACCTCACAAATGAACAATCCTTTGTTTCCTGTCCCCAAGCCAGACGATTCATATTGTCTAGTTTTGGACTACAGACACCTAAACTCCTGCTGCAAAACATTTGCAGTACAAAACTCACACAGAGCAGCACTAATGAATAACATTGTGCGCAAAAAATATAAAACAACATTAGATATCTCAAATGGTTTCTTTTGTCAAAACATTGCACCTGAAAGCAGGTATTTGACCGCTTTCTCAATAATGGGGTCACAAAAACAATTCTGTCGACTCCCACAGGGGTTCAAGAACAGCCCAGGATTATTCTCAGCAAGAGTAACAGACTTACTACAAATATATGATGATGAGGCATTATCTTAAGTCGATGACATCTATCTCACAGATGACGACCTGGAGACACACTTGAAAAGAGTGAACACCATAATACTTGGGTTCGCAGCTGAGGGTTACAAATTCAACTTTAAAAAGTCAAGAATTGCCCATCTAACTGTCCTGTTTTTAGGATATGAATTATCAAGTGAAGGCAAAAGCATAGCAGACAACTTCTTAGAGAAATGTGCAGTACTCCAAGCACCAAAAACGCTGAAGAATTTACAATCAATACTTCGTTTCCTGAATTTCGGAAGAACATACATTCTAAATTATGCAGAGAGGGTTAAACCTCTCTATGAATTAATAAAACCTGATTTCAAACCAATCAATTGGACTCAAAAACACACAGAAATGTTAAGATCATTACAAACAGACATGTTAACTAAAACAAAACTGCAAACACGCGAAAACATACGTAACCTTGTAATCCGAGTCATCCCAGGAAGATGCGGATTCACGTACCTGACCTCTAATGAGGGAGAATCGGTACCAATAGCTTACAAATCACATTTGTACACACAAGCTGAAATGAAATTCAGTTCTACCGAAAAAATTCTACCTGCGGTTCAAACTGCTGTAGCAAAAGAAAGAGCCCTAGCACAAGTTAAACGAATAATAATCGTTACACCAGTACCAGCCCTAGAAGCAGTAACAAAAGCAAGCATTCCAAATGCTAAAGCACTGCATCCGAGATGGATACAATGGGTTAATTTTCTTGCTGCAACAGACAAAATATACTAATTCAATCCTAATTTAAAAACACAAGATTTTCTCCAATATGAATATGAATGTCCTCTGCCGACCGAAATCCTGCCTCTGGAACATTACGGCTGTATAATATATACAGACGGATCAGCACAACCCGCAGTTGGGGGTAAACAAGCCTATAGTGCTGTGTGCGCGATTGCTAAAGGTCGTTGGCACGAAGGAAAATTTAGACCACTGGTCACTAAAACCCAATCTCTAGGAGATTGTACAGCTCAGCGAGCTGAACTACTAGCATTTAAGATGGCGCTTGAAAATACCGATCGCGAATTCCCCACACTAAATGTGTGCGATTCAAATTACTGCGTTCAGTCTTATAATGAATACTTGCAGAACTGGGTTCAAAACGGCTTCAAAGATGCAAAAGGTGGCACAATCAAGCATAAAACGCTTTGGGAACAAGTAGTTCTTTTACAGAAAGAACTACAAAAGACTCACGTGATACATACACTGAGTCATCAACGTGATGGCGTTCACATTGCGGGGAATTCATTGGCTGATGAGGCCGCGAAGGCAGCTGTGCAAACGGCTTCCATAGCTGCTATCACCCGTTCAAAAACAAAAATAGACAGCGATATAATACAAGCTGTCAGTGCTTCAGTACAAGATGATAGAAAAACACTCCGGAAAGGCTTTCCAGTAAAGTACTCATACATAACTGATGCAAATAATGTTCCTTTTGCTCGAATCCCTGGAGTGGGGGATAGGGCAATTCTAAACATGGAACACAGGTTAGGACTAATCTTAGCGGCACACGAAGGGCTCACTTCTGCACATGCTGGTGTTTCCGCCACAATATCATTATTAAAACAGAGATATTGGTGGCCGCGCATGAGAAAACAAACTAGGAACTATGTTCTAGAATGTGAAATATGCCAAAGAATGAAAGTATCAACAGTGAAAACGACCAGCACAGACACTCCTTCTAATCTCAGATAAACCATTAGCATGCGTTTACCTGGACCACTTTGGTCCCTTACAAAGGGATGGCAACTATAAATATATCATTGTCGCAGTGGATTCCTGCACGAGATTCATTTGGATGTGGCCCCAGCGCTCGGCTGACGCCAGAACTGTTATAAAAGATTTGCGAGTCTTTATCGGCACATACGCAATTGGCAGGCTACATTCTGACCAGGGTCCTGCGTTTTGCTCTCGAGTACTCTTCTCCCTTCCATCCTGAGGGAAATGCTGTAGTGGAAAGAAAAAACTGGGACATAAAGCAATCTATAATGGCGAGGGTATTAGGTTCGGGTGATGAGTGGGTCAAACATTTAACAAGTGTGCAACATAGTCTTAACAATCTGCCAAGAAATTCTCTAAAAGGTCTCACTCTCTACGAACTATTGTTCGGCACTAGAACGCACATTCAGGATCCAGATTGTCACACTTCAGTGGTAGAAGAAAAAGCCTTTGATATCAAAGACCGTTTGGCTGTTTTACAGGACTTAAATGAAACAAGAAGAAGTCTGAGTAATATAAAGTTAAAGCCAACAGCCACTGAAGAGAAACCACCTGTCCCAGCAAGACCTGTCTGGATTCCAAAGATTGGGGATCTAGTCAGAGAGAAGATTGCGGTGAAGAAGGAATTTGGGCCTTCTTACAGAAAAGCAGTACCTGTCTTAGCTGTCAGCAGAACAAGATCAGTTGTACTACCGCCCCTTGCTGGTAAAAAGGAGAACCGAGTTGTATCCATCGACCTGGTAAAACCACAATCATGTGGCCAATAAGAAGTAGTAGGCCCAGTGGACTCCCAAGAAATAGCAGAAGACCAAATCTTGCTACAATTCAAGAGGTTCAAACTGAAAGACTAATCACATTTGATAAACCTGCAGTGAATAAAAAAGGACTATACAACAAAGCCATGGAACTTGTGCCTCTTGAAACCCAAGTTGCAACAGTTCATCAAGAAACACCTGTCTACAACGATGTAGCCTCAGACTATGCTAATGAAACAAAGAAAAATCCAAAAGCAAATGAAAATCCGGAAGCAATTCCAACAATTGATAGAACTGCATCTGACTACTTCATACATTTCGATGACTTTTCTGAAGATCCAAGCGAGCATGAAGAAATACCAGCAACAAAAACTATCAAGGAAAAAATGACTGAATTTTTCAGCAACTAAAAGAAACATATCTGATTTCACCATGGATTGAATTTTGGATTGTGTTAGGTGTACTTTTCCTCCTGCTTTGGCTCATCATGGTTCTATGTTTGGGAAAATTCATTGATGGAACATATAGTACAATGGACATAGCAAGTCAGAACATCAACTTGGTCCTAAAGCCTCACACATCCTCTCACATCGAGAAAAGAGAACTGTCACCAGTGAACATCACAGCCAATCCAATACCTGGTGGGGTAGCATGGGACAAAACGGATTATGAAATCTATGGCCCGATTGAGCTCTTGAAATATCCACACCAGTTTAAAGTTTCCTTAAGTGACTTTGTGACACCAAGTACTTTCTCTGATGATTGGGACGTTGAAAATATTAATAATATGATGTCAGATTTAGTAATGTCAGCAAAATTTACAGAACATCATTATTTGCAGGGTTCATCAAATTATGAAGAGTTACATTGTTACAATCATTTTGGTGATCACTATTTGCATTAAATCTGCTCAACCTAGAAATGTTTTAACTTACAACCAATGGGAACATTGTCCAACACCGCCAAAAGGCAGCTCAAAAACATTTTATGAGAAATTCACATACTTCTCAGGGTTTAACACAAGTGATGCAGAAACGTTTTATTTCAAATTGTTAAATAAGACAGGAATGAAAACAATGTTGGTGAATACTAAATTGATTTCTTTTGAAAAAATTTACGACAACATGTCTACATTTGGTTATGAATTTTGGAAAAACAACATTGAAACAAAAACCATCTGGGGTTCAAAAGCCTGGCAGGCACAAGGTCTAGAAGCCTTATTTAGAGCCTGCATGATCCCAGAACAAATAATATTCTTGAATGACACAATTCAACAGACATCCTGTCTTGGTCTAGCCAAGATAAAAGACTTAAACAAACTGTCTATTCCGAAGCCCATACCTGATAGTAATAGCACTACAGATGTAGAGATAGACGTATCCCATATTTTACACCAAAACAGAACAAATCCTGATTGGAAAAAATGGTTGATCTGGCCCACAGACACAAAAAAACTGTCAAGATAGATTCCTGAAGAAAACACGGGGGTTTAAACAGACCAGGCCAGACCCTAGATACTCCCAGAGACAACATCCAGGGATAGTTACAACATACAGTGTAGGGAAACTTTGCCTCGAATGGCTACAGAAATCCACATTGGCTGAAATTAAACAACACTTGACTTTACTTAAAGACGGTGCTGACTTGTGTGATTTCATACTGGGACCACGCAAACAGTGTCAAAAACGTTTCATATACGCCGGTATATATGCTGCTTACAATGAAACTTGGAAAGTAACACAAATTGAAACAGCGGAAAAAATACGAGAAATTGATCGTATACATTTGGAAAAATCACTTTCTGTAGTGGACAATGTTTTAACGACTCTGTCCTCCAGAATATATTCACTGGACAGCATTGTATCATCTGCTATTGATATAATAGAGCAGGACTTACTAATGTTACAACATGGTCAGTCCCAATTACGTTCTATTGTACAGCTAGGCTGGACGTTGCAAAACCTGCGTTCAGGCTAAGTGCCATGGCGTCTAATCAACATAACATCATTATTTTCTATCTTTGACCTTACTGATAAACAAATCAGTTTGGCACAAAAAGGAGCACACTATACGATTCTGAGCATTGAAAAACTTGAGAGATTACCATTGACAATGTCAGAAAGACCTGTCATTGAATGGATAATACACGGAACAATTACAATTCCGATAACAACTTTCCAGTTTAAATATTGCCAAAAGTATATACCAGCAGGCCTGTATGAAAAGTTGGGTAAAGAATACATCAAATTAACCTGGGATTTACCTTACACACATAAATGTTATAGTGAAGGAAAAAAGAGGTATTCATTAGTGGTAACAATTGTAAAAAATCACTAAGTGGTACACTCCTGTGTCAAGGTATTAACTTGCATGGAGCCTGCGAAGGGTCTTCAAATAACCTTTCATGTCACCTGCATGGCACTCCTGCAAAACAGATAGAGCCATTTTTCAGACAGCTATCCAATGGCAGTTATGTTCTAATAAGTGACCACAGCTGTTGTGGCATGGTGCCAGGAAAAGCCTATCTCGTAACCGTCACTTCCAGGGTAATTTGCTTTATGCAAGTATTGTATCCACACAGCAATCCGGACATGGAGGCTGCGCTATGTCCTTCTTTGAGTATATCTTCTATTCGAATTGATACTTTAAGCAGAATGAAATCCATTCTTTTACAGACAACTGTGCCTTTAACCTCGTTCAAAGAGGCGTATGATCTGCAAGTTGCAAGGACAGCGGCAGAGATACATTCCCTATTATCAACAAATTGCCCCGTGCATTTAGTAAAAATGTTAGGTCAAATCTTAAACATGTCTGATACCAGTGGCATCGCACATGTATTTAAGACAATTTTTTCGGGAATGTTAACACCCTTTGAAACAGTTCTGGGCATTTTTCTGAATTTTGTCCATTCTGTATTCGGCGGCCTGCCTCTTCTTTTGGGACTCGTAGCAGGAATTTTATTTTTGATCCTTCTGCTCCAATATGGCAAGCCAAGCCACAGACAGAGCTCCAGCTACAATGGAAGAAACGATCTGAGCAATACGCTACCGAGACCGCATCACTAAATTGCTCGGATTGGCCCACCTAAGAGATCTGAGTGCAACATGGTTTCTTTCATTCAGACCCATCTGGCAAGATTGCATCTTACCTGTGCTTCGATGTCTGCTATGCGGAGAAGAATGCGTGTTAGACATCTGTCTTACACTACCATCAGCAGTACCAATGGATATAGATACCTTGCTAGGTCCGGTAACGGCTCATGCATCGTGTTGTCCCCAGCGGTTACCTATTCTGATGAAGGCATTCGTTGAGACTTCACCACTACGAGTAGGTGGCGGTGAAGTACAAGAGGAAAGCAGCACCAAACAGGTACAACCTTCTGTGAGCATTGCTGATCCTGACATCGATGATAGCAATCATTCTCACATATGCACAATTTCAGCATTTTCGAACTTGGTCGAACTTTCACCTGATGTTGTAGACCAATTTTTTGCAAGCCTGTCTGACATGATGTTCTCCCCTGAACAAAAAGAATAACTTTTAAAACAACGAGCACACAGTGTTCCCTGAACTCTGAATTCTTCCTTCAGTTTTTGATAAACACAGTTACTGGAAAACATTTGGAACTATTTTTCCCCTGAAAGCGAAATTATTTTTTTTCATTTCCAAAATATTTACCTTTTTTCTGGCACATGGTACTCTGCTTAACGGAGAAATATTCTTAGAGAACAGAGCTTCTATTTTTAGGATAACTAGAGACAATATTTACCTCAGCCTCTAGCACATGTACAGTATTGTATAAATATGTGATGAAATGGTCTCGACCTTCTTTTCTGTATACATAGCCATTTCATGTGTAATTTTCGCAATTCATTAAGCTGATATAAAAAATGCATTTAACTGAATGATAACACTGCTTAAAAAGCGTACAGTACCAATACTCATTTTCGTGTATTTACCATATACCATTTCAAATGTGAACTATGTATTTTGGGGTGGGTTGTAAAACACACATGCATTGTTATATGTTTAATATTGCTTAGTTTTAGTAATGATGGACATTAATACGTGGAGTGGGTGTTGTGTTCCTATCTAGGACCTTAATTCGATATTCCAGATTTATGCCCGTATGTGGTTATAATAAATAGTATCCTTATAAAGGCATAAGAATCATATCCATATTTAGTAATAGCCCATGCAGTCCAAATATGGCAAGGCTACTCCCCTAGACTCCTAGAAAGTACAACGCGTTCTTTAAACAAACCAAGCCTCCAGCAGCACGGGAAATCCCCCTGCTTTTGTTTTGATTTTCACAAGAACTCCTGGAGTCCAGAAAGAACTGTTAGTTCTTAGTGACGTCTTATGTCCAACCTTACGTCAAACACGGCACCTTTCAGGTATAAATATACCAACGTTGCCTTAAGCAAACACACGGTGGTTTGGAGCAGAGCGGCTATCTACTTGCCCGACGCCCAGCTGATGCGAAAGCCGAAGGAAGCCTACCCTCCCTTGACGCACTGAGAGAGACGCTGTCTTTTTCTCCAGCTGAGAAAATCCAGCTCCAGTGTTTCCAGTCACCCTTGCGGGTTGCTGGGAGATCGAGTCCTGAGACACGAGATACAAGACCTCCTTCATTCTAGAACGAAGGTACGGAGCTGACTAAACCCTTAAGAGAATTCTTCATTCAGATTCCTTGGCAAAAAACAACTTAACTTAAACTGCAACTTACTTACTCCTTCCCACGTATTAGGCTTAGGTCAGGTACACCGGGGTAGGCGTATCTTAGAAGCACCAGTTGAGTACGTTAGTCAATGTTTTTATGTATGTATATATTTTATCTGTTTTAAAGTATCATATGGCTAAGAAACCATATCAATGCTTTTACAGTATTATTTCATAATACTCCTTTTACTGTACGCACTTTACTTTATGATAAGTATTGCAATTGTGGCAACTCATTTCTCTTGCATGGGAAAGAAGACTGCTCAATAAATAAAACATTTATTGAAAACGCCCGTCTCTCTATTTCTCTGCACTGTGGTGAAACTAAGTAAGCACGATTGACTGAGTGAAATAATTGTCTATTGTTTTCACACGACTCTAGAGATACAGTCTTTATTCTGAGGGAGCAAAGTTGTCATGTTCATGCGGTTGTCAGAAGCTAATCCTTTTTGTCTAAATCAGGAGAGTTAACTCTTTCCTGAACATTCGAGAAAGTTTCTAGTGACCTCTGAGCTAGCTGGCAAAACTAATTAAGTCTAATATAGTCAGTAGAGACCTAGTTGACCTCAATCCTACGTTCACATTGCTGTTTATAATATTCCAATGTGCAGAGCCTATTGGGAATATAGGAACTACACTACATAACAAGTACTTGCTGCTCACCAACTGCCAGCCACTGAGTCAAGTCAGCCCACCCACCATCTTATAGTGACACTACTACGACACAGGAGAGGGCAACAAGCATGGTTCTGCACTTTAAAGGCTTGTACTCCCCCTCAAGAATGGCCACTAAACACACCCACAGTCCCTGGGCACGATACAGCTGACAAGTGGGCAATCCAAATACAGGATTGCTTTGGATGGTGGAGTTAGGAGGTGTGACGTGCAACCGATCCTACTCCATCTGCAGTAAATTGAGTGGTAAGATTCCAACTCTAAACTTAAAATACATAACCTTAGCCAACATTGGTTCCACCTTATCCATATAGGGATCCAAGTTGGGTACAGATTTGTGGGTCTGAAAAACCTTGATCTGGCTCCCTTACGAATCATCTAACAGCAGCATCTCCTGGAGCTAATTTATTTTTACAGATTTTACCTCACAAGATGTGCCTGCTATAATAGGATCTAGGTATGAATAAAATGTGGCAGGTCAATCTGCCACACAGGGCGTGGGCATGCATAAGCCAAATAAATCATATAGTGCAAGGCCTCCCTATAGTGCTCAAACTGTTCTGTGGATGTGTTGTCAGGGGGGCGCAAATGGGTCTGCAATTACATGTAATAAAGATAGCCTGGAAGAATGAAAAGAGTGTTTCTAGGCTGTCTTCCTTACATGCAGCTGTCGAAACCCATACAATAAGTGTGAGGGTGGTACTACTAAGTGGCATGAGGCAAGGGTAGTGAGTGTGAAGTTGGGGTCAAACACATGGGTAAATAGAAGAAAACTGTTAGCATTTTATTGTCTTTTGTCACCTGCATAAGAAAACATGCACACACCTGAAATGAAAAATAAATGCAACTTAAACTAATCAAATACTCTTTTACCTTATAAAACATCAGGTGGCAAAATTGATCACTGCAGATCTCTTCATGTGTGAGCAGAGAATCACAGAATTAAATCTTGATTGCTGCAGTGAAGAATAGTGACTAATTTATAGTGCTTTGAGATCCTAGTCTGTGACAGAAAGCACTGTGAACGTCCTTATATAAAAGTGTATAAAACATGCTGCTGCAAAATACTGTTTAAGATAAAACAAGTGCTTTAAAATATACATTTTAGTGATAAGCATTTAGACGATATCTAGTGTAAATATGTTTACATGTGTACATTAAAGAGATGCACCCCATTTAACTGACACACATATTAGCTCTCAAAAAGAATAAATATTTTTCACCATGAAGCTGAGTGATTCTATTAATTAAAGGCTACAGCGGCTCCAAAGCAGCCTTTTAATTTTGTGAATAACCATTGCACAGCACAGTAAACCCCACCCACCCTATGTGAGTGGCCACTGAACCCAGCTATGGCAGTCTTAGTATGAAAAAGAACATGGGGTGGATTTGCTGTGCTAGCATAATTGCCAGGTCACCATTGTTGCACATGGAACAGGGCCCAAGCAACGGGGGGGATGGACTAAAAGTGCTTCTTTGTTGTTTTTTACACAAAGTGGCAGAAAGCCTGCTTTGTGCATCTAACCTAGAACTAATGGCAAAGCTGTAGGTATTATTGGTGCTGCAGCTGCATTAGAAGCCCAGGGCACGCTTGGTGTGGCAGTTTTTCTTTGAACCTTGGAGCAATGGCCCTAGGGATGGGGAAATGAATTAAGCAGTGGAGAAACCTTGTTGGCAGGGTATGCTCAGACGTGAGTCCCTTGCTCACTTTGCCACTGGATTCAAGCAAGCCGGGCTGAAGACGGCTGAAATGCCAGAAACCGGTCCTCAGAAGCTTGTTTCCGGTCTAGGGAAGGCATGGCTTGGCAGTTCGGGCTGGACTGTTCCCATGAGGCACAGGGTCAGACTGATTTGCCTATGGCCATGTCTGAACTGGGGTGGTAGAGTGGGCTAAAGAACGGTGATGGATTAAACCCAGATCTGTTGACTCGGTGTGAGTGTTTGACTGGTTTCAGATGCTCCGTCCATCACCACCCCCTTTGTACCACTTTGACACCTTGATTTGGGCATCAGAAAGATGAGAGGGAGAGGGATACTGTATATGAGAGGAAGAGGGATGTTGAGAGTAGGGATGGGTGGAACTCGCGAAGTAACCTAAAACTCATTGAGATGGTGTGGAGTTCTGCGAGCAGCAGAATTCCAATCTGTAGCTTTTCTCATGTCGATTTTTAGTGCTGGGAGCTTAATCCATGCTGCAAAATCAGCATGAACGACAGCAGCTGGTATGCCAGAGGGTGCTGCTTCTTTTTGCCACTCAAAAATATTTTCTGAACGAGCGACACCTTTATCAATGTGACCGGTAGTGAACTGTCTCAACCGCCAGCGTTGAGAAATCTCACTAGGACACAGTCTGTCACCTGTTTTTTCTTTCTTGCACTTTCCAACTTAACGTGGAAGTTTTTGCCAAACTCTGTACTCCAAGTGGAGCGCAGAGTGGGTAAAACTCAGTGAACTTGCTGGTAGTGCAGAGTCTACCACCCACCCCTAGATAAGAGATTGAAGGGAGAGGGATGGTGGGAGATATGAGCCCTTATTGTTAACATCAGGGGCGACAGCAAAGCAGTACCTAACATCAGTGAAACAAGTGTAGTGACCCTTTTACCCAGGGGCTCGCTGCATCACAATTATGAATGTTTTACAGCAAAAAGTGAGCATGGAGGCACATTTTCCTTACTAGCATTAGGGTAGATGGCGTCCTTGGTGCAAAAAAGGGGTGCAACATGCAGTAGCTCATTTTCTTTCAGAGAGAGACCAGACTTGTTTCAAGATTGAAGCGAGGGTCAGACACGGTGGAGAAGGAGTGAAAGAAGAGACATGGGGGCATATGTAGGTAAATCCATTTTTGTGATTCGGAAAATGCGATTTTCGGCGAATCGCGCTTTCCGAATCGCAAAATCGGATGTAGGTAATAAAAATTGCAGAATATTTGTGCGATTACCCAAATAGCGATTTCTTATTAGCAAATTCGCTAATAAGGAATCGCAAAAACGGGAAAGAGCAATTCAGGTGCAGAATGATGACATAACAACCAGGAAGTGTGAGTCCCCATGCTGCACCTGATTGCCTGCACCTGGTATAGAGTCAGTTGCTGGCTGAGAGATAGAGATGAGGGAGTGTGGAATTGCCTCTGACTTCAAACTTAGCAAAATGGAATCCCAGGGTGATGAAAAGCAGGGTGGGGAGAAGCAGGCTGATGAACAGAGCAGGAAAAGAAAACAGACGTTTTCTGAGAGGGAGTTGAAGGTGTTGACAGAGGAGGTGGTGAGGGAACATGACCTCCTGTTTGGAAAAGCCTCACTTTGTGTGCCTGAAGACAGAAAAAGGAAAATATGGTCAGACATACAAGAAAAGGTAAACGTCATAGGCATAACCCATCGTACCACCAAGGACCTAAGGAAGCGGTGGTACGACGTGAGGCAAAGGTCCAAGGAGAGGGTGGCCATGAGATTGGCAGAAGCTAAGGCAACTGGAGGTGGGAGCTCCACTACACCAGAACCAAACCCCTGGAGGAGTTGGTGAAGACAACCCTCATGCCTGAGGAAGTGACAGGCGTGGCCGACCTGGACAGCTCTGAAATCAGAGACACCACATAAGGTAAGATGCATGCCAATATCTCCCAATGCATTCCATTCCAACCTAGACCTCAAAAACCCCATCCATGAATAGGAATCTGGTCCATGTTTTGAGGATAACCCAGTGAGGCATAATGGGAAATGCAGTCCTATGTAATGTGAATAGGGGCAGATACACATAAAAGGGTACATGGGGAACAGTCACCCTAGCAATGTGCAAAGTACACAAAATAGACAAGCAGGCATGTAAATAGTATTTCCAAAAACTTTTTTTAAAACAAAAAATGTATTGACACACAACTCATGTGTGCTATTTTTTGGCAGATGGACCAACAACACAGGACACTGTTGCAGCAGTGGGGGAGACAGCCACAGCAGAGGACCAGGCAGGGCAGAAGAGCCACATGTTACACACCTTCTGCGCAAAGCAAACAGTGCAAAATTGTACCTGCACTGATACCAATGCCATACGGGTCCACAGATGCAGAAGATGACACACAGGCTAATGTATCTCCAAGCACAACTCAGGGCAGATCCCAAACATCCGCATCCAACATGACTGGCAGTGGAGACAGGCAGAGGGCACGGGGCAACATGTGCAGTGCCTCAACTAGTACTGATTCTGTATTTGCTAGGCTGGAGGGTCAATTGTTACGTGTGCAGCACCTGCAAAGCAAAGGCAAATCATCAGTACATCGTCAGCTGGCTCAACACAATCGGCACATGTCAGAGGTGAGAATTGGAATAAGAGCAATAGCAACAGCCACAGAGGCTAATCTGAATGAAGCAAGGATTGCTAGGCAGGCCAAGCGCAGGGACCAACGTCACCTACACACACGCCTGGACCAATTTGCAAGGGCTGTGAGCTATCAATCAACAGCCATATCTATGCTTGCTAGAAGAAATGTGAGCATGCAACATGAGATGGCACACTGCTGTCAGGACGTTGCCAAGAGCCTGGTGCAGGTAACCCATGCACTTGACCAACTGTGGGCTGCTGTCACTGGGGGGATTGGTACGCCAGGTAGCATAGACACTGATGGGCAATCTAGCAAAAGCACACCTACTCCACCGATTCCTGCAGAAAGGCGTAGAAGTGGCCGTAAGGGCAGAGGTGTGGACAACAACACTGAAACTACTGACAGGCTGAAGGAGGTGCATCAGAGCGTTCACGCCATAGGTAAAGGGGCGGCATGGAGAATGGCATGTTGTGAAGCAACACATGCCATGAGGACTACGTACGTTAGAGTTATTTGGGCACTGTGAGGACATGAACATGTGCAAATTTCAAACTTACAGTCGCACTGTGTGACTTTGCATATCCTGCATGTAAGGAAGTAAAACATTTTTTTAACATCAACATTGGTCATTGTGTTTTTTTCTCTTACCTAGAAGTAATTCTGTGTGATGTCATCACGTCTCATGCGCCCAGCAGCTGCCCCGGCTCCTCCTGCATGTCTGCGTTGGGGGGCTGGTTCCTCCTCATCGGATGTGTCGCAGTCTGTCAGATCCACTGGGGTGCCCTTCTTGATAGCAATATTGTGTAGCATAGCGCAGGCCACCACTATCCTGGAACACGTCTCCGGGCTGTACTGTAGAGTACCTCCACTCTTGTGGAGGCAGCGGAAACGGCTTTTGAGGATTCCAAAGGTTCTCTCAATGGTGGCTCTTGTGGCTCTGTGGGCAGTGTTGTATCTCCGCTCAGCAGCTGTGGTTGGATTTAGGTAGGGTGTAAGGATATAGTCACGCACAGCATATGCACTGTCTCCTGCATGGAAGAAGAATGTATATATTTAGTGAGATACTGCAAGTTGAAGACTAAGAAGGACTAAGCAAAAACTGGCGTGACCAGAGGTGTAAACATAACACCTGTGGGCATCCCTTTGTCGGATGTATTTGCCTCACACACCCCGAAGGATGTCATGCTTCATCCTCGGCGGTTGCTCCTCGTCGGGGGGGCGGTGCAATCCCCGACGGGCACACCTCAAAGAGGGGCACTTTGGCGGAGATCTTTTGTATCCAACTGCCCTGTGGTGAAGTGTGGGTGTGTGAGCTCTGAAAAACAACAAGTGGTCATTACGTTCACATTATGGCGCTGACAATCCTTGCTGCTATAATGAGAAATGTTCTACTAATGTGTATCTCCTTCTTTCTCATGTTCCAGGCATAGGACTTTCCATTGAGGTAAAATATACCCGCACCACACCATATACATGACACTGGCATGTTATTGAGTTCATTTTCTTTATAGTTTTCACTTTTTAAGGTCCTGATGAATCGCTGGATAGTATTCCTTCTGCGAGAAACATGTTGACCACTTGTTGTTTTTCAGAGCTCCACACAGGTCACTCTACCTAACGAGGTGACACTGAGTGAGCTTGTTTTCACGATTTTAACTGCAACAGGGGGACCACCAGAATAAAATAGTTTCCGGCACCCCTTGCTGCATTTTAATTAGCACCTCAGGCTCAGTTGCCTTCCCGCCCACACACCCACACTTCACCACAGGGCAGTTGGATACAAAAGATCTCCGCCAAAGTGCCCCTCTTTGAGGTGTGCCCGTCGGGGATTGCACCGCCCCCCCGACGAGGAGCAACCGCCGATGATGAAGCATGACATCCTTCGGGGTGTGTGAGGCAAATACATCCGACAAAGGGATGCCCACAGGTGTTATGTTTACACCTCTGGTCACGCCAGTTTTTGCTTAGTCCTTCTTAGTCTTCCTCTAACCTTCCTTGTAGGAACAGTTCAGCCCCCCGCTTTGTTGGTGAAGACTATTCACGGACACATGCTGCAACTGGACCTTCCACTTTTACAAGTGGTAATTAGTGTCCATTGATCTATTTATCACCCTCCCTCCTTTTGATAAAGATACTGCAAGTTGAAACATTTCATACTACTGTTTGTGTGTGCCATGATATTACCTAACAGGTATCCCTCTCCAAAATCGCCATTTGTAAGTCTGCGATGTAAAGCACAGTGTCTAAAAATGAAGGAATCATGAGTGTTTCCTGAAAATTTTGCTACTATATTGGTTTTTACATTTTTGGCATTGCAGACTACCTGGATGTTTAATGAATGGTATGATTTTCTGTTTCTAAAAACATACTCATTGTGTGATGGGGTACAGTGCGAAATGTGTTCCGTCTACACAGCCAATCATGTGGGGGAATTGGGCAATTTGGTAAAAATCCTGTTTGGTTTGGTCCAGTTCCTGCTGTGTGTTTGGAAATTTGATGTGGTGATGAATCCTCTGCATCATAGCATTGAGGAAAGCATGGAAGAAATGCGAAAGTGCACTCTGGAACACCCCTCCTACTGCAGCAATTACCCCCTGAAAACTCCCTGACGCTAGGAGGTGCAGTGAGCAAAACACATGTATGTGTGTGGGAATGGTGTGGGCCCTGTATGTGGGGTGCTCCAGCATGGGTTTCATCTCCTCTATCAGCTCCAGGATACTTTCTGGATGCAGCCTGTAGTGCACATGGATGTCCTCCTCAGTGCGTTGGAAGAGGGTGATGCGTGTCCTGTAAATCCTCTCCTGCCGTCTCCTTCTCTCTTCAGCCTCTCGGATATGCAGCCTCCTGGCTATAACATAAAGCCCCGCCTTTGTGAGAGGCCACTGTTGCATTATGGGCCACTTTAAATAGGTTGCAGTTGGTTACCACTAACCCTGGGCGAAGCACTACGCTACGCTCGCGTAGTTTGCGAAGTTTGCTCAACTTCGCACTACGCGAGCTGCACGTAGCACAGTGCGAACACGCGTAGCGCAGCGTAGCGTAGTGCAGCGGTCATTTTTGCTTGTTCGCGGTACTCAACTTCATGTTCGCGACCGCGAGCAAGCAAAATGACATCCCAGAGAGACTCTCAACGCGGGGAGGTCAGGTTTCTCATTGCGAGAGGTCGTGCATGCTTGCGATGAGAAACTACCAGTTCGCGTTGAGAAAGCTGCCGCTGGAGTAAAAATCTACTCGAGCGGCAGAAAACTACAGCTCGCACTGTGCAAGATGCCGTTTTCAATGATTGCACAGTGCCGGATGCTTGTTCGCACTGTGCAATCATTGAAAATGCATCTTGCACAGCTCGCGTAGTGCTACGCGAAGTTCACGTAATTTGAAGTGCACTTCGTGTAGCTTCGCGTAGCGCTACTTCGCGGACTACGCCCACCCCTAGTTACCACCTGGCCAGAGTTGGTGGTAATTGAGAAGTGCAAAATTGCGATTTTTGAAAATTCGCTAATAGCGTTTTTTTTCTAAATTGGAAATTGCGAATTCGCTTTTTGTGTGACGGTATTTGCGATTTTCGCTAAAATTGAGACACAGCTTGCGAATTCGCATATTTATTCGCAGAACCCATTAATCACAAAATTGCTAATTGCAAGTTTTGCGATTAGCAATTTTGCATAGAACATTACTTACCTACATCGCATTACACTCTTTTGCTTTCGCAAAAAATCAGGCACACAGCACCGCAATTATGGGCAGTAGTGTTATAAGTCAATTTAGTTCTTGTTTGATTCTGTTGCTTTTTATAAGTCCCACATTTAGGGCATTATTAGGATGGCGGGCGGATCGCCCCCGCCGGCCTAGTGGGGGCGATCCGCCCGCCATCTGTGCCACAATGACCCCTGCCATATTATTATGGCTGGGGGGTCTGCGGCAGATGGAAACACCTCTGCAGCTTTTCCACACCGGTCGCCTGGCGACCGGGCGGAAAAGGGTTCCATATGGTGGCGGTGTCTATCAGACACCGCCAGCCATATTAGAATGGGCTTTTATCAATTCCCAATGCCGCCAACGAAAGGCATGCGGAGTCTGCTTTGGGGGCCCGTTGCGGGCCCCCCGGGACTCCAGGGGGGTGGGTGGTACCTATGGTACCCCCCAGCATTTCAAAGAACAACGTGCCTGTCTCGTTGTGCTTTGAAATGCACAACATGTATCTTTACCATTGCGGCGGGCAGCCCGCCACAATGTTAAAAATACAGGATGCACCCGCCACTGCGGCGGGCGCATCCTAATTTCCCCCGCGGGACCCCCACCCTTATGGCGGACGGTCTCTTTCTACGATGGAATGGCGGGCAGATAAAGTACGCCCGTCATCCTAATGGGCCCCTTAGTGTGGATTACAAGCTTCGGAAAAGTGCCCTTGAAATGATCTCATGATTCCCCCCCCCCCTGTGGTCATCCCTCCCTCTCCCCTTCCCACTCGCCAAATCATTTCCATATCATTTTGGAGGGGGAACGTCAAAACATTTTGCTTAGTGGGGCGTAAAGCAAAACAGTTTGCAGACCTCTGCGGTAGTGGCTTTGCTCAGTGTCACCCACACTATAATCCAATGCAGTCTTTTTTGCTCTGAATGGAAAAGCACCACTACAAGGATAAGTCTCCTCCAATCATGGGAGATTAATGAATCTTTCAAATTTCCTCTTATATAGACGCTGAGTCGTGATATACAAAATTCAATGTTCTTTTAATGGTCCACTTAGAGACAAGACACCAGCCAACGTGTTTCGTTCTGTCACCAGAACTTCTTCAGGGCGCAAGAGATATTTCGAAGACGTGTTGTATTCCAGCTTAACATATGTTCGATATTTTCATATGTGTCGATTTTCTCTATTCACTTTTCCTTTTTACTTTATTTACAATGAGTCCAGGGTTCTGGATGATCAAATGGTTCTCATATTTTGGCTCTATTTTTCTGTAGATATATTGTAAGTACAGTCTAGCCTTGTACAATTCGAATTTGTTCTACGTTGTTCAGGAATCCCACCTCATTTTTTTGAGGGAAACCAAGTATATATCTCCTTACGGCAGTTACCTGTTTAGTTGGTCTGAATATCACAAAAACGGCGTCCCGGTATCCTGACGCGATCTCGTCTCCATTGCTCGTCATCATAATCCAATGCAGTATTTGTTTTAACTTAGCGAGGGAGATGATGGCCATCATTCCGAAGTCAAAGAATTGGGTGGAGGAGTTGGCCTCCACGGCTAGGGTGGTCGACCTCGAATCTGGGGAACTTGGTTTGAGTCTTGGCAATGACGCTGAACATCCTGCAATTCTGGGCAAATCACTTGATCTCCCCATGCCTAATAAAAAATTAATGTATCCTCATGTAATGCAACTGGTGCTATGTAAAGTGCTCTGATACCTGATTTGGGTCAAGTTCGCGCTATATAAAAGTCAGTAAAAAAATGAACAAAGGTATCTTTGAAATGCCGGAAGGTAGTAAGATCAGGGTTTTAAGGAAGCTTTCCTCCATAATGCAGTGCGATTAGAGTGATTCCAAAGCTGAGCTCCATAAACTCCTTATCCCTTGGAAAGTGTGTGGTTATGCCACTTTGCAGAGCACTTTGACCTCAAAATATGTTCTTTACTTTTTATATCAGATTCAACCCCAATCACCAAATAAGGAAATTCATATATCTACTTAAGGGGAGAATTATCCAACATACAATTATTCTTAAACTCCTTAGTGTGGTGTACACATCATCAACTTGCTTTTAGTAGTTTTTATATCTAAACACTTTAGAGTATGGAAATTATCGAATTGTTCTGTAGACCAGCTGGTGTATCTGAAACCAGTAGTATGCCATCATCAAACAGAATGTTGAAATAATAGAGTTTGGGGTGCATCTAATGCATGAACTAACTTCCCCTGATTTATGTACAGGAGAAAAGCCTAAGAGCAGCCTTGATAAATATGTTTATTAACTGTGAAGGGCCTTAAAGTTTCCCTTGCTGGACACCAATGAACTTTGGCAAATGTTTTGTCATGGAGTTTGGCCAAGTAATCCAGAACAGATGCCCAAGGGATTCCCAAACTATGTTGCAAATGTCTAGGGACATTATCGAAGGTGGCCACAGGTCAACAAACACAACATATAATGGTTCCTTTCTAAGTGCAGCATGTTTCTGTAAGAATAGATAAAACCTATACACCTGATCATTTAGTAAAGTTTTTGGTCTAAATAGAAATACTAATAAAAAAATAAAATGTTATATATGAAGCTAATAGGGTGATAGCTGACTTGGGGATCATATTATACATGCGGCTCATTTTCCTTCATAGGGCTGGGCACACTTTAGTATTAAATCATTTTTATTAATGGATTGCAATGCAGATAATCACAAGTTATAGACATCGCGAGCACCCATATAGGCGTTATACAGGCAAGGGAGCAAAGACAAATAAAAACATCAGTACCAGTGCATCTTTAAACCAACATAGGCTAATGCATGCAATCCTACAATCCAAGGAAAATAGAAATGAAGAAACTATAGAACAGAAACCTCCCCCCTAAAACCGCCACCCGCCTTGCCCACCCACCACCCAAGGTCAATGTCCACCGCCTATCCCCAACCAACCCCCAGCTTCCCTGTCAGTCTGCTACTACTCTGTGTCTGTGAGACGCAATAGTCGGAGGTATCTAGGGTAGGTGATCTCATGAAATTCTGAGGCTAACAAGGACAAGAAGGGCTGCCATAACTCTGAGTATTTAGTACTCTCTCCCACCATTGACAGTGGGAGCTTTTCCATACCAAGCACCATCCAAAGGCGATGGAGCCACCCATGAAATGTGGGAACATGTGTGGTGCGCCAGTGTGCAAGTATATTCTGAATCTCTGATCCCAGTGCAATTGCTATCAATCGGCCCCTGGGAGAGCGCAGTGGACATGTGAAGGGGTTTGGGAGTCCTAACAGAACATGCGATGGGAAGCGTGGGATCTCTGTGTCAAAGTGGGTGTCCACCTCATCTAATATCTGCTTCCAATATATCTGGTGCTGGGTGCAGTACCAGAGTAGGTGCACCAACGTGCCCACCTGTCCGCAACCTCACCAGCACAGTGCATCTTTAGTGCGATCCATCTCGTGGATGCGCTCTGGGGTGTAGTACCAATAAGTCGCTATCTTCGTGAGGGTGT
The DNA here is from genome assembly GCF_964261635.1 of Lissotriton helveticus. Lineage (NCBI taxonomy): Eukaryota > Metazoa > Chordata > Amphibia > Caudata > Salamandridae > Lissotriton > Lissotriton helveticus. Next base: position 1,841,290,970 of record NC_136059.1, on the reverse strand, counting down.
CTGTACTTGTTCACTGAGCGCCCAATGTCTCACCTGCAGGTATCTGAGTCTTTCCGACTCTGACAGCCCGAATTCTTGCCGAAACTGGGTAAATGAAATAAAGCCCTCCTTCGTGTACACATGAAAAAGATACCGGCATCCTGCAGGTCTCCACTTCACATAGGCCACAGGGTCCCTTCCCGGTGCAAAGTCTGGGTTGTCCACAATAGGAGTAAGAGGAGACGGGAAAGTTGTAAGTTCATGGCTTATGTTCATCTGGTCACAGACCTCTAAAGGAACCCTCGTAATGTGAGAGGCATACAGGTTAAGGGGTCTACGCTGAATGCGTAAGAATGGATTCTCCTGCAGCGGGTCTACCAGCAACGGCTTGGTCTTGAAATAACCAATGTTTTTCAGATTCCCATCTACTCCACTCCACCACGAAGTGTAACTGAGTGGCCTGAAAATACGCCGCCAGGTCCGGCATTCCAATTCCTCCCTTTTCGGGGGGCAACATCGCCAGTCGCAACTTCAGGAGTGGTTTCCTCCTATTCCAAATGAACTGAGCTAGCTCAGTCTGCATCTGTTTTATCCAGCCAAGAGGAGGGCAGAGGGGAATTGTGGAAAAAGGTACAAGATCTGAGGGAGAACAGTCCTCTTGACTACCGCAACTTTTCCCAGCCAAGACAACGGGTAGTGTCTCCACCACCCCAGCCTCCGCTGTATTTTCTGTCATAACTGGGCATAATTGATATTAACAGTTTCCAACAGGGAAGGAGCGAGTTGTATCCCCAAGTAAGGAACAGCTTCTGTCACCCACTGGATGGGGAACGAGGCCTGCAGTAAGACCCGTGTGGGCTTCTCTAGGGATAGATCGAGGGCCACCAACTTGCTCATGTTGACCTTGAACCCAGATACCTGGCCAAACAACTCCAGGCCCTCAAGGCCAGCAGGCAGGGAATCCCTCGGATGATACAGAGAGATCAAAACATCATCGGCGAATAAGCTTTTACTGGCGGGTCACGCCTCATGAGTTGCGCCAGTGGCTCCATATAAAGAGTGAAGAGTAGGGGCGACAATGGGCACTCCTGCCTCGTACCTCTCTCGATAGCAAACCGGGGGGATGTATAGCCGTTAACCCGTACCCATCGGAAATTTGTAGCAGTTCATCACGCGGGTGCAGAACTTCGGGCCCATTCCCACCTTCCCCAGCACCTTCCCCAAGAAGGGCCAGTCGACCCTATCGAATGCCTTCTTGGCGTTGATGGCCACCATCATATATTCCCCGTCCGTGCGGGTGGCCTCTTCAATAAGGCGGAAGGCCCGTTTAGTATTATCGGAGGTCTGGCGTTCTGGTATGAACCCGGCTTGGTCTGGATCAACAAGGCTTCCCATATGAGGAGCCAATCGGGCAGCTAGGATCCCCATATATAGTTTGAGATCTACATTGAGTAGAGAAATAGGGCGGTATGCCCCACACAGCGATCGATCTTTCTCCGGTTTAGGTGTGACAGCAATGGAGACCTTCAAAAAGTCCCCCGGCATCACTCCTGGCTATGAAAAGGAATTAAAAAGGCTTGTGAGTAGAGGGGCAACCTGAGCACAGAATGTTTTAAAAAAGCTCGCCGGGAAACCATCCGGACCCGGCGACTTTGCTATTTTAAGGCGGGAAATGGCCGAGATAACCTCCTCTGGCCGAATGTCACGCTCCAGGTGTTCTGCCTGGTACAGTAAAAGGGCTGGGAGAGGGACAGAGGCCAGTAAGTCAGCACCATCTTGGTCCACAGGAGGGTTGGTGGAAGAGAGATCAGCATAGAAGTCGCTGAAGGCGCCCGCGATCTCATGATCCTCGTGACCCGTTCACCGTCTCCCTGAAGGATCTCCTGAACCGCCTCTCTGCCTCATTTCCCACAGTTTATGCGCAACTAAGCTCCCACACCTGTCCCGTCCAGTGTAATATGCATGACGTAGCCGCAGAGTTGCAAATTCTGCCCGATCTTGGTCAAGGGCCACAAGCTGCTGCCGAATCGCTCTCAACTGCCTCCATATGCTAGGGGCCCCAGTTCTCTAGTGCATTTGTTCTAGCTCCCTGGTCTGCTCAGGTCATCCCTTTTGCACTGCCGTTCGGCGTTCTCTGCGGCCGAGATTGCAATGAACTCACCCCGAAGGACAGCCTTCAAGGCAGCCCACTGTGTGGCGAGTGTAGTGTCTGTGTTGCTATTATGTGACATAGTCTGAAATGGCACGCTGTAACCCGGTAGTCACCTCTTTCCGATGTAATAATGTCTGCCTGAGGGGCCAAGTCCGACGCACACGCTGCAACGCAGGAAGGGAGAGGACAACCGTCACTGGGGCATGGTCAGAGAGTGAGGCTACCCCAATTTCCACCTTAGTAGCGAGCGCATGTGTAGGTGTGGATGCAAGCAGATAATCCAGGCGAGCGTATGTCTTATGTGTATTAGAGTAGTAAGAATAATTCCTCTCCCGTGGGCGGAAGCTATGCCAGAGATCCCTGAAACCCAGATCACCTAGCAGGGACAGACCCTCCGCAGAGAGAGCACCAGCTTAGGAAGCGCACTGACATGACCTATCTAAGACATTGTCAAACACTAGATTCAAATCACCACCTAGCACAATGTGGCGGTCAGTTGTGGTTGTAACCTCCGTGACAGCCCCATGAAAAAAACTCTCCTGGCCTTCTTTAGGGCCATATACAGAACCCACTGTAAATGAGGTGTCCCCTAGAGAAAACCTATAAGACAATAATCTCCCCTTGATCTCTGCTGATTTGTGTAGGGCTTTACCCCTAAACTTCTGGGCCACCAATACAGTAACCCCCGCCGTCTTGGTGGAGTCAGAGGTGAAAAATTGAAGGGGAAACTTCCAGGACCGGAGACGATGGCAATCCCTCTGTAAGAGATGCGTCTCCTGCAGGAGGCAAATATCAGCCTGGGATTGCTCTAAGACTGCCTATGCTTTACTGGGTTGTTTATCCCCCGCACGTTAAGTGTGAGTATTTTAAGCTCTGTGACTGGCATCTAACCTAAGGAGTGTGTAACCAGCGGGAAAGGCGCTCTAGCAGCAAGGGACACATCAGCTTGCGAAGCATTTCACCCCAAAGAGCACAAGGGTGGGAATCTAGCATAGGCCTAGGCATTCTGTGGACAATGAACCATCCCCTCCCCGCAAAACAGAACCCCAAAACCAACCAAGAACCCCATATCCAAAAAGTCCATCATCCCCAGATGATCGGAAAGGTATTGAAACAAGGTATTCCAATGTACATCCAAGTTATCTCCCTCCCACCAACAACCAAACAGCATGTAAATAGAGCCATCAGACTGTAAATGTCATGTAAAATCAGCCAGTCTAGGCAGGGCTACCATCCGATTCAACTGCCTCCACAGCAGCTCTCTGGCCTTCTGCAATCACTGCCGCTGGGTTTTTCTTCACCCAACGCCATCTGCCCTGCTTGCGCCATTGTGGCCTGGAGTCACCCGTGTCAGCGACCTGGCCCGGGCCATCGCTTTCTACGGCAGGCAGGTCGATGCCCAACAGACGACAGGCCTCAGAGATCGATCGCAACTGATAAAGTTTGTTGTCCAATTTAAAGACCAGTCGGAATGGATGGCCCCAACTATAGGAAACTTTTCGCTGCTGCAGGTGGGTCGTGACAGGTTTAAAAAGTCTGCGTTTTTGCAACGTAAGGGCCGAGAGATCCTGAAACAGAAGCGGTGATTGACCCTGAAACGAGAAAGGGTGCATCTGTCTGGCTTTCAGAAGGATCTCCTCCTGTGTGCCGAAATCCTGAACACAGACCAGGATATCTGGTGCGGGCGCCGGCTGAGCCAGCGGGGGTCCCGCATGATGAGCCCTAACCAGGCGAAGCTCTCACTTCAGCGGGCACCCCAGGATGTGATTGAACAGTTCCGTCCCAAAACAAAACAAATCTTTTGTTGCCTCAGTCATTGACACGTAACTGATGCGGACATTATGTCGCCTCGAGCCGTTCTCCAAATCTTCCATGTGGGTTTGAAGGTCAACCTGTTGATCGTGGAGCTGTATGATGTCTTGCTGCAGGGCTACGAGCTTAGAGTCTTTGTTATCGCTTTTGGTCTCTAGTTCGGCCACCCGTTCTCCGAGACCGTCCACATCCCGTCCCACCTCTTTGATTTCACTGGCAAATTCTGCTTTCAGGGTGTGGATATCTTCTCGCAGCGACGTAAATAGGGACTCTAGAAAGGCCTTGTTGAAAGGTTCCTTGCCGGCCCCCAGCTCCGAAGGTGCCCGTGTCGAGGCAGAAGCCATGGCATCACGTTGCTGGCTCACCAGAAACAATATGTTGCATTTCTGTGCTTCCCCATGCGCTGGCGCACAAACTGCTGCCATGTGCAGGTACGGGCGTCCTGGCACCATGGGGGGATTGTTTACGTGCAGGAAGGGACACCTTCCTGTACATACACAATCTCCAGAGATGAGAATGCAGCACATATAGAAGAGGAAAAAACAAGGAGAAATGAATACATTTCTCCTCATTGTGCCTCCCTACGCCTACCCTTGGGAGGCTTAGTATTGAGACAAATTTCCAGATTTACAATTTCTCGTAAATTTGGAAATACGTCTGGTTCCATGGGTGTTGCGTGGGACCACCCCCTAACGTTTCTCACGCCCCCGGCACACGCCCACAGCCCACGATGTGATGGCCGTACCACACGCCCCCAGCGTTAGTCACTCCCCCAGCCCACACCCACAGCACAACGCAGACAAGCCCACAAGGGACTACTTTGCTGGCACGGTTCTTTTACCTTTTAAATGTATATTGTGTCCTATGGTACAATTGTATGTCTTGCACTGTATGATTGTGATGAACACCACTGTTTCTTGAAAAGTTAATAAAAACAATTTAAAAAAATGTATACGGTGGCCGTCTGCATAGCCTATGTCCTTCTGCTGCAACTGCCCTTTCCAACACTGTATTGGGTGTTGTGATTGATGCTGTGGTTACTGAGATTACCCCCTCAAAGGTTTGGGCTCTCTCTTTAGAATATTAGTATGGATGTTTTTTAAGCCCTGGTATTGGAGAAATTGCCCAGTTATTTTTCCACTTTGCAGATCCCCTGACACATAGGTTCACATGGCAAGCAGCTATAAAATACTAATGTCAAGGAGGTGATAATAATATAATTCAAGGACTTTCTAGAATGGTATTCATAAATCCAACAAGTTGGTATTGTTTAATTGATCCTAAAATGTACAGACAAGAACTTATAAGACTTTCTTGTCTGTAAGCCAAAATTCAGTCCTCTAGTGCTCTGATATGATTGGCCAGAGTTAAGTGGATAAGCCAGGCTGGTTTGAAAAGGTGATTAGTAGCCCGGGGTGGCAGGGAGCCCTGCTAGGTACTGCTGCATAGGAATACTATGGAAGGGGGAGGGGGTCATAAAACATCTTCTTTAAAGCCAGGAGAGGAAAGACAGTGTAAGTCAGGTTCAGTTACAGCCCTACCCTATGAACACAGCCAGATGTCAGGCTTAATGCAGGAATTACCAGATGCAAATGGGAGGGAGCATATGTAGATGAGCGATCCTGTGGGCTGGTTTAGTTAGCTCTTCTCCCTCTGCTGGAAAATCAGCCATGATGAATTTTGGAGAAATGGCGTTCTCTGTGAGAATATAGTGCCATGCTTTGGAGGATGTGGTCATACCCTGGGGTGTTGCCCTACACCTCATTGGATTGGTGCGTCCTGCAGCTTGACCCAGAAAACTTGGAATAACAAACTGAGAGGGGCAGAGCCTCTCAGATCTGCTGATTGAAAAAAGAGGAAGAAGAAGGGTCCATGCTGTGAAATTTGATTTGCACCAACCAGGCCCTGCACTCTGCAGACTGCACCTGCTGCACAATCTGAACTACAGCCTGTTGACCTAAATTGCTTCAAAAGGACTAAAGAGTGGACTCCCTGCAGGGTACAGGGTAACAGAACTCACCTGGAACATCACCACTCAGAATCCTATGCATGGAGTACTACCAGGGGATGTGTAAGGGTTTTGTTCAAGTGGATTGTGGGAGCTGAAGTCCGAAATTTTCAAGGACCATCTAGGAATTTCCAGACCCTTGAAGTAAGTGTTGGGCTTACTCCACCCCTGGTGTTGGTCTGTGCAGGGGGGTATGTAGCACGCCCTGTGACGAAGCATGTCACAATTTTGTGAGTGCCAGCAGTTTTATTCACAGTGAATGGTTGCCACTATTTGTTATATTTCTTTATATATTTTTATTATACATTTCCCTACTTCTTTTTGTGTGTTTCAGTTATTGAACGGGGAGGCTGTAGTAGGGATTTAACCTCTCCCCTTCATATTGTGTGTATTTTAGTGGGCTAATTGCCAGTGGCAGATATACATTTGCCACTACTAATAATCCACTTCCCAACACACACTTAATAGATATCTGTTTCTAATGCACAATTTTGATATTACAGCACTGTCCTGCAGTTGTAAATTTGGGGAAATGTACCTATATGTTAATTGAATGTTGACGGTTGGCAGAAGCTCAAAAAGATTAAGACACTTTTGCCTTTATCTCTTTGCTTGGCATAATGGGGCATATTCATGTAGCTTTCGCGCAACGCAGCAAGCGAAAGAGAAAGGGCAGGAATGCACCATATGCAATATAATATGATGCATTCCTGTCTTTTCCTTGTGCATCTAAATCAGCCCCATTAAGCATACACAGAAATTGCTAGGAGCACCTGCTTGGAAGTTTTTATTAGAAACTACTGCTCACTATAGTAACTCTCAGGTATTTATAGCAGAAGCACTCTGGTCCAAAGTTCAATGCAGGCGACTGGTAAATGCTGCACCTCCAATATATTCCTGGTTTATAAACTGGAAGACATCCGACAGTTCTTCCTTTTTTAATAACCGTCCCTGATAATTAAATCGATATAGTATATACATGTCTTGTATTGAGCACATAAAATATGAGCACACATGAATATGTGCCTCAGGCGTTTTCCATATAATATACACGTCTCTTTCAGAAATCACTCAAAGTTGATTGATCGCTGCAGAGGAACGCACAACTTTTGCAAACATTACACACGCATTTCATGCTTCGTGAAACCTCAATAAAATGTCTCGTTGGTAACTTGTTTATTACAAATAGCTCCTGTGTTTGGAAGAGAGAGATATTATTATTTTTATAGTTGGGAATTAGAACCCCAGAGAACCTTTGAAGTCCGTATCTTTGATCACACTGTAAGTGCTATTATTATAGTCTAAAGTTTCATATTTAATTTTTTTAAATATATATATATATATATATGTATATATATATATATATTCCGTGACCCACTTAAAAATTTACGTTTCACTCATCACAGTATCTCGTTTGCTTCAGAACAAGAGCAACTTTTCATACAAACAGAACACAACTGTAAGCAAATTGCTAAAATAAACTTGTAGTTTTATGATTTTTGTGTTGGGATTTTCTTACTGTAAAAAATAAATCAGGGTTGATGTACTTCACATCTAGTAAATGTGGCCATATAGTTTTTTTTAATTAACGTATATGCCCAATTTATATGCCCATGTGTATTGATTTACATTTTTTTTATGAGCCAATTTTTTTGATTTTCTTGTGAGAAGTAAAACAAAGAAGAACAAACCAATTACTCAGTGCAATCATGTCAAGAGACTTAGGGCCAAATATCATTTACCGATTCTAAAATACTGAATTTTACCGATTCGGTATTTTAGAATCGGTAAATGATCTGTAGATAAAGATTCGGTAAATTCTACCGAATCGGTAAAATTCGGTAAATACCGATTCAGTATTTACCGAATCGGTATTCCCCATCCATTCCTATTGGCCTGGAGGCCCATAAGAATGAATGAGAATTACCGATTTGGTAAATACCGAATCGGTAATAGGGAGTAGGCCTACAAGGGTGGCAGGGTGTCACATTGACACCCTGTTGCTCCCCTATATAGCGCATGGGTGTACATGTGGTACACATACATGCCCTAAGGGCAGGTATGTCTGCCACATGGCACTGTTAAAAAAAGCACAACATTTCTTTTTTAACGGTTTTCGTTATTTACCACCAACTTGTAGTTGGTGGTACATAACGAATCCTTACAAGTGAAAAGCACTCACTTGAGTGCTTCCTACATCAAGGATTCGGTAATTTACCGAATCGGTATTTAAGAATTCGGTAATTTACCAATTCCATAAATTACCGATTCGGTAAATTACCGAATCCTTAAATTAGGCCCCTACATCCCAAAAGCCTATTACCGGTTGATAACGGCCGAAATTTGGTAATTTCGGCCATTACCGACCGGTATTAGGCTTCCTACATCTGGACCTTTATCAAGACACATTAAAATAAGTATTACAGTACTTTAGTTATTGACCAAGTTACAATAAAACCACCACTTCTCCCAGATCTTACCGTGATTATGAGGGCAGCTCCTCAACTTATATATCGTTTCTTCCAGTCAGGCGCACCTTTCCCTTGCAGCTCTCCTCTCAGCCTTTGGCAGGGCCTTCTCAGAATTTCCAATGTCAGAAAATGTCTCGTTTGACTGTTTTGGTACCATTGCCCACCTGGGCACTCTCCCTTCGAAGGCCTCCCAGGTCTTCCTAAATACCTTACAGAGTAATGTGAGGAGAACAGTAAACCGGTCCTCTCAATTTTCTAGAGAGGAAATAGAAAACATCCTACTAACAGCAACCAATACTAAGACAGTCCCATACCATGCAAAAGAAGCCATAGTCATTGCTGGTGCATGTAGGGCAAAAGGGTAAGGGGGATGCATCCATTGTGTACAGGTGTCAAGGAATAAAATAAACATACTTCAATTCAATTTCAATTCAATTTCCCGTCTTTATTCAATCATAAACAATCAGAAAAGACACATATAGACAAATACAATCTCATAGAATAAATTGTTTTAAGAAAGTATAACACCTTTAAAATCCCATGGGTAATTAAAACAATACTAATTAAAACTGTAATGTTACTAAAAAGGGAGGATTCAGGATCACTTGATGTACAGTATAAAATTACATAGGGTGGATTTTACTTCAATTCTATAAGGCTCATCCAGGGGAGGGGCCGCGCCTAACACTCCAACTTTTTTCTCAGAGCAGGTAAATAATCAGGGAGCTCATGGTGGCTTTAGATGCTTGCAGGTTATATTATGATGGATTAACCATTATTGCTTGATAAACCATCAAAGCAAAATGGATCAGCCACCTACTTGATAAAGAGGGTCCTCCTGCATGGGTTTCCAGTCCCATGGGATCCAGAGGATGGCCGACCACAAGCATAAGCTAGGTTCCCTCATGAACGCAGGGAGAGATTCTGGGAGGGGTCTCCAATTAGGATGTTACAATGCGTTTATGGTCCATTAGAGATACTTAAAGGCAAAATGAGATGTCTTCATGACTCCTGAATAGCAAATTGTTTCTCACTTGGATCTCAGAAGCCCAATAGAAAATGCTTGGGTCAGCCATACAGAATCCTCTCTTGCAGGTGGATTGAATATTGTATCAATTACTAGAAAGCTTTCATAAGTTTTATTTGCCCCACAGGAAGGCTTGCATTCTCACCAGTAAGGTATTGTACCAGGTCTGCTGGTTATGGACCACATTCTCCATATAAAAGGTTGGGAACTGGACAAGATCCAATGTCTTTACCACTAATATCGAGTCAAGGGCATTGATGTAGAATAAAAATAAAAATGGTGCAAGGATACAGCCCTACCTTACTCCTCTGGTAGCCCATATTGAATGAGTGGAATCCCCTTTTTGAGTATAACAGGGTCTAAAAAGGGAGTCTCAATTCCTGTCAGCTCCAACAAGGCCATGTGTAAGCCACCCCTCCCGGCTTTGACATATTTCCTTGTTAATAAGGATAGATTGAGAGCTTGATCAACTGTGCCTAGCTCGGCTGGAATCCATATTGGACCTATAAAAAAAAGGAATTTGCATCAGCCCTGTCTTCCAGCTTGGGCACAATTACCCATCCTAATATTTTAACAAAAGTATAGTAATGCAATGGGTTGGTAGTAGGCTAGGAGGTTCCTGTCTCCTTTTTTAAAAATGTTCACGATCATTGGCTCACTCCAGGAATCGATTGGTCCACCCATTATACACAGAGTACATTTGTTATAATGGGTAACCAAAAAGTGGAGTTCTGCTTGAAAAATCAGTAGAGGCCTCCTGAGGCCTGGCGTCTTCCAGGCTAGGTCTCTCAGAATTGCCTTGGTGACATCTGCCAACTTACCTATCTTTTCTATGGTCAGCATGTGTGAAACCATGCTACTGACCACTACAAAACTATCTAGGACTTTAAGTGGGTCAGCTTCAACTTACAGGCAACTCATTATTAAGCATGGGCGGATTTTGCGGATTGGCAATCCGCGAACTTGCGTATTTACGGATTCGCAATCCGCGAAGATCCGCGAACTCTAGCGGATTTGCGGATTTTTCCGTTTTTTGTGTTGGCGCGTGTTCGCGCCGATTTTGGGACAAGTTCGCAATTGCGAACTTACCTTTCGGCTTGCAACGGCCGCGACTATGTTGTTTCTACGTCTGGTTTATCATCACAGGTTCACAGCACCCTCTGTTTCACCACTGCCACCCTCTGGGACACCCATGCCACCCTCTAGTACATCCTCACAGGCACCTATTAGGTTTATTTATTACTGTAGATTATGGTGGTTGAAAAAAGCTAGCACACCTGCCCTTCTTCAACTGCCATCAATTAATTTGTGTTTCATTAATGTGTCAGTAATTTTGAAAGTTCCAGTCTGGCTGGCACCTGCTTCCTTCCTTATCTGTAATTTGCTTTTTGTTGCAGTGAAATTTTTTTTTTACAGGACCTTTATGGTGCTATTCTATGAGCCTGCTGTTTGGGTCATAGCAGGGTCATAGAATTGTTGCAAACTCTGGAGGGGCCCATCAGGAAGCACTACCTTGAATGTTACTAATGTTAAGTTTGAACTTTTGCACCTGCTCATTGCTTTCATTTTAGCTAAAATCGTTTTTTTTGCAATTTCGCGCGTTATTTGGGGCGCGAATCCGTGCGAGATCGATTTCGGAAGCCGCGAATACGTGCGAATACAAAATTGTTTTTGTTGCGACGTGTATGTTCGCGTGATCTTGCGCGTGTTCGCGAGGCGCTTCTAGCTATTCGTTTGCCAAGTTACCCTATCGGTCGTACACGGGCGCGGCCATCTTGTTGGCGTGACGTAATTCCGTTTCCGACCGCTATGTGTAATCTCGCAAAGTGTGCTGCTCGCGAGTACAATTTCGCGCGTACTCGCAAGGAAAATCTCGCGCGAACTTACCCACGCGGTCGTGAACGGGCGCGGCCATCTTGTTTCTCATTCATTGCTATGGTTCTGGGCATGCTTTCTGTATCCTCTCTCAATCTCTGCCATCCTTTGCTTGTTTGAAGTTTTTTTGATCTAATTTTACTTATTATCTAACCCTCTATTTTTCTAGCTCTATATTTTTGTGTTTTCTGCAGCTTTTATTTACTTTTAAACTACTTTTTTAAACTCTTTTCTTTTCTTCTTCACTATTCTATTTCTTCTTTATCATTTAAGTTTATTTCTGCCCAGACCATGGTAAAGGGAGCCGGGAAGCACCCTGAGAAGGGGAAGGGTCCCGCACCCCGTGCCCGGCTCCCGTGCGGGCGTTTAAGGGGGGAGCAAGTGGTCCCGAGGGAGATCTTCAGCGCGGAGGAAGTGGCGGCACTGATCTTCCATGTCCAGCGCCGCCTCCCCAAGACGATCCTGGGAGGCGGCAAGATCGCGACCGGCTATGGCATCCGGGAGCGCCGCCAGCGGTGGGAGAAGGTGTGCCGGGCCATGTACAAGATCTCTGGGGTCCGGCGCACATATAACCAGGCCACCCACCGCTGGACCGATGTCATGGACCGGGAGCGGGACTTGCTGGACGCGCTCGGCGTAGAGGTCCCCGGGCTTGGTGAGTAGTAGTAGTAGTACATTTACTACTCTGTTTTATCCTGCTCTGTTATTTGCAAATCTTTGTTCTTTACCAAGAGCAATAATGCTGCCGATTACATTGAGGTAAATTATATTTCAAAATCTTCTATGCATTTCATTTTCAGGTGCACTGCTCTCCTTCTCAGTAGCCTTGCTTGCTACTATGCTTCTTTGTTTTGTATGTTGTGTTCAGAAGCATTTCATTGGCCTGAGAAATTATGTATGAGTGTACTGTAAAGAAAAGAACTGCGTAATGCTAGACAGTAAGGGTCATATTTTCAATTACCGGCGCATCCCTGCAAAGTAGCAGGGATGCGGCAGTAATTGTGTGCCATGCCACCACCACCCATTGGCCCAAAACGTCACAGAAGCCTTACGCATCTGTGCCGTAAAGGCAGCGCATTGCTGGAGTTGCGTGCCAACGATGGCGCAGCTCCAGCAATGCTCTGGGGTACCCTATCTCCCCAATGCTGCATCAAGCCGTACGTCGGCTTCAAGCGCGCAGGGTTTGAGTCATGCATCATTGTCCTAAAAATGACTGATTGACATCTTGTAGATTTCCCTCAGCCACTTTTAGGATTCGTTCCTGCGCAGGTACGCCCTCCCTTGCGCCGGAACGCCCCCTGATGGCGCAGGGCTTTACAACGTGATGCATCGCCCATATGCCCATATGTGTTTTTTTTTTTAATATATACGCCGCACCAACACCATGGCGAGTCTTTTGTTCTGCCGCTGCGTCAGAAAAGGCACGCAACAATGGAGGAAAATCAGCCGCAACTTCCGCAAGGGACTTATAAATCAGCCCCAACAGACTGAAGTCCAGTGTCCTTCCTTTAGACAGTCACATGGCTATCAGAAGAAATAGTGGCGGTGGTGGCGGGTGGATTGATAGTTTGAGTATTCACTGATCTGCAAGCAGGATGGACTTTGTCTGTCACGTGTTGCGCACTACTGCCTGCAGTGCCAGGCCTAGGCAAACCTCTTTAGTAGTCTGTTTATTGAGTTACATAGGAACTTTCTAAGTCAACGTTCCGCAAATCAGGCAATACGAATAACGTAGTATACCACATGAGATAGATCCCGTGGAATAGTTGTCTATCTATTTGCTATTTTTCCAAAATATGTTGTTATTGTTCTTTTGAAATGTTTGATTTGGTTGAAAAATCTCATCCATGTTTTATGGTTTTTCTTTCTTTCATGTTGTACATCAGCTCCCCCCAAGGGCAAGAGGACACAGGAGGAGGGTGCTGAGGATGCAGGCCAGGATCGGGCAGGCGAGGGCTCCTTTGCTGGCCCCAGTAAGTTTACATTTTACTAAACAGTACCTATTTTTTCCTAGCGTTCCTCATTCGATTTTTTCTAAATCGTCTTTGATCTTCTTGTAGACTGGATATAAATTCTTATCCTGCCTCGAATATGACTCCCTGTGGTATTACTAGACTATTCTTATTAGTCTGTCTGTGTAGCTAACTAAGATTGGACATTTGGCAATTCCATTGGACTCCCATTATATTCAGCAATACCTCTATGCACTGTCTCCTTACTGACTAGATAGTGTGGCAGAGTCATTCAGCTCCCGAAGTCACCGATTATAGATCCCCAATGATCTCTAGATTATCGTACGCAGGACAAGAGAGTAGTACGGAGTCACAGCACAGTCAAGAAGTGTCAGAGGCACTCATGCTTGCAAAAATTCCAAAACCTTTAGCTCATCCACTCTAGTCTAGAGGAACAAAAACCACAGAGTCTATTTAAGTGTAAAAGCTTTATTAAAAGTAAACACATTTATTAAAATCTACTTTGTCATAAAACTATTTAACTGTAAACGGAAAAGTGGTTAGTGCTGACGATTAATTGGACACATTTCTTGTGGTCGAGCCGAACTCTCACCTACTTTGAACTTGATCCTGGTCGTGTTCTTAGGACTCAGGAGTCAAGCTTCTGTCTGTTAGGAGAAAAAGTGGTGCGTGTTAAAAATCAAAAGCAAGCATTCATCAGTTGTGCATAAAAGTGCAGCAAGACAACAGCCTTCCCTGGAAAATGGGACATTTTTACTATGGAGTAGACAGTCACAAATTATTACATTGTATTCTGTTTTTTTAACATTTCTCCTAGACCAAATATTATATAGTAGTGAGTGGTGTATTCTAACTTTCTTAAATGTACTTTGTAGGTGTAACATCTGGTGACGGGGCCAGCGCGGAGGTGGCTGTGTTGGACTTGGACTCTGAGGCCTCTGGGGAGGATGCGGCGTTAGAAGAGCTGGTGGCCGTTCCTGTGGGGGATCAAACGGTGGTGGCGGAAACAGGTAAGCTATATATTCCTTACTTATTGAGATTGAAGACTGCATAGTGTGCTTTCTGCACGGGTGTATTACAATTACAAATCAACCAGGTAGTAGCCTCCTCGAAATGTACTTCGACTTAGCTGTGAAGTTTTTGGTGAGAAGAATCCCAATAAGTTCTTAGACGAACGTGATGGATGGGATGAACGAAAAGCGAAAGAAGGGTGTAAGTAAGTGGGACGCGAACTTGTATGATGGCTGGCAAAGAAGAACGATATGTGTTTGCTTGGACCCAGAGGTGGCTGGGAAGGAAAGAATATGGTATGGTGCATGGCTGGGTCAATGATGAAGCAAGGATGGGTGGAAGGACAGCAGCCTGGGTGGGTGAAACAGAAACTGTATGTGTGCGTATACTTTGAATGAATGGATGCCTGGAGCATGGTATTCTCTGACTCTTACATAGCAAATGTGTATCTAGAGAGAGTAGATGGTCGCCAGGTGAAGTAAGTGTTACCTTGAAGAGCATGTACCACCGCACCCGCACGTCCGTCCCAGTGCAGGGAAGGCAAGGAAAAGAAATTGTAAATGTGTCCAATACTACCATGAATAGTAGCAGTACTTTGTATTGCGTTTGCATTCACAGCATATATCTGGTTATTACGGTGGACACTCCGTACCTCTCTTAATAACTTTAGTTTACTTGTAGTACGTCATTCATGTGTGGGTGTATCACTGTGTTCACTCAATATTAAGCAAAGCACCTAAAGTCATCTCATCTGTCATTAAATACGTCCCATGTGAAGTGATAGATAATCAAATTAGTTAGCTTCTTCAGTTTCCTTTTCTAGTACTCATTTGCACTGTAGGGTGAAAGGTAAATTAATTAAGCAGTAGCCCTTGTAACAGAGTATTCTCAGTGCCACCCGTAATAGAAAAGTAATAGCTTCACCACCTGCATGTACTGGACCGGTACAGTAACGCAAGTCTGTCTCCATCATCATGGTGTGCAACTTTTTTTCTCGGGTGCAACTTCACTGTGCTGTGTCCATGTCATTCTGCCGGCTTGCATAAGATAACGTACCCATTTCCCTAAACAAGAGAGAAGAAGAAGAATAAGACTGGTGTACTGTCATAGTCGACTGTAATGGAAGTCCATAGTGGTCGTAGAATTAGTTCATTAAACTACCACTACTGTTAGAGCAAGGATGCAGAAGTGGGAGGTTACATAGATACTGTCCTCAATAGTTATGTACTGTGCTTTCAATTTGCTACTTGTACTCTGTGACCCAACTTTCGGCTCAATCACTTTGTGTTATTAATAAGGAGCATTGGTTACAGACTATGTCTTTCTTTCTTCATATAGTTGCTCCTTCCAAATCAACAACAAGGAGGAAGCAGGCTAGATTGGCCCGGCAACGGAGGCTGGAGGCCACAGTCGCCGAGTATCGGCGGCTGGTGGCCCTGGAGGAGGAGGAGGACACGCAGTCGAGCGGGGCAACATCTTCGACTGTGACCACTGCATCCTCCTCCGTGACTAAACCAGCGGGACCGAGCCGGGCTAAGAAAGCCGACCGCCACCGCCAAGCACCCGAAATACCAGCTGCCCCCCACAGGAGCTGCAAGGAACGCCAACGCCGCCTACGAGTCCGCATGTCCAACCTGGAGCAGGAGGTCCTGAGGTATAAGACCTTGGTTAAGGGCCTCCGCTCCGAGCTTGCCACCCTCCGCAAGGAGTATGATGCCCATGCCGCATCATGCACCAGCACCAGCACCCTCCAGTAGTGGAGTGTCCCTTGCCCTTTTTTTATAGACTTTTGGGGGGTGGGATTTGGGAGTTGGGATCGTTTTGGGACGTTTCAGAGACAATCGTTGGGGTTAGGGTGGGTGAGGGAGATTATTTTGTTAGGGATAAATAAATATATTTTTCAACTTTATCTGACCATACCTGTTTTTTACTGCTTTTCAGTCTGGTGGGTGGGGGGCGGGGGTGTAACAGTAACTTTGTTTTCCTGAACAGTCGTAGAACTTTAGTAGTACAACCGTCAATCTCTTGTCTACTCCGAAATAATACTCCATTATACTACCTCCCACCAAACGCTTATCTTACCTGTAATTTGTGTTAGAAATTAGGGCTAGGCCCAGGGCTGGCTCCAGGTGAAATGGGGATTAACGTTGTCATTCCTGGGCGGGTGACATTTCCTCATTGCGGTGTTACTAGTGGTGTGACACAGTGGCAGTTGCATGCCTATGGAAAAAAAGAAAACGAAACCTTGTTTGTACTCCTTACTGTAGCATTACAACGGTTACGGTACGATCGAGAAAATAGCAGGTGACAGTACACTAGAACAGTGCCATAATGTAGCCTAACAAATGGTAAAGTATTGCAAGTATAACTAGTACTTGCGTTGAATTTATTTGACATTGGCTACTACTACTAGAAGATATAGTACTGAAGCTGAGTAAGTCTAGAAGATATCCTCGTATTCCTTCACCAGCCTGTTGCTGCTATCACCTTATCCTCCCCAGCAAGTGTGTGGAATTATTGATGTCATTTTAGTCAGACATCAAGCAAAACAACACAGCCCGGGGGAAGAGGGTTAGGGTTTGTAAAATGGATGGGAATGGGGGTTTCTTTTTGGGTAGGTTTTGTTGAGAGAAGAAAAAAAAGCAGAGCATGGACAAACAATAATTGAAGATACAGAGTTTACAGACAATCTTTGGTTACAAACTAAAGGTAAGCACATGCAGTCACACTCATAGAATAAAAGACAACAATGGATACTGTATCTGTATTGCGTATGTTGTTGGAGTTGTCCTGTTGAAATTGGTAAGTAAGTTGCATGCAGCAAACAATTCCTCTTATTGGCGGCACTCCTCCATTCCAGCTGACGCTTCGTCCATCAATGTGGTGGTGACCACTGACAGAAGAGACACCCTGTCCACTGCCTGCCTGGCGGATGTTGACTGAAACCCGGCCTGTAATTATTGAACGGAAAACAGGAAGTGCTATTACAATACCACTGATAAATAAATAAAAGGTATGTACGCTGTGTGGTTCAAAAAGTGACACTTTGATTTCCCTAATAGACAGTACAATATTTTTGAAATTGCGTGCTCTGTCTGAGTCACCTTTTTAAGGATCAATAAGTATGGCCAAAATATTATAGCGGATCTTTCCCCTCAAGGTGGGTGTACTACTGTGTTTTAGAACAAAATTTGACCTTCCCAGCAATGCTCCCACCAAGACCCTTACTAAAGCCAGTCGCAAAAATGTAGAAGAACCCAATCATATCTCCAAAAACGATGCCTAGCAGAAAAATGGTTACAAAACGTACTTTGAAAGTAACAGTAGACCCAAATACAGACCGTGGATTGTATTCAAACCACTTGCCTGCAAGCAAAAGTATCCATAGCCAGCATCGCTCCAACAGTGCTCTACAACAACAGAACCGCGTTGCAATCGAACCCCCCTAAACACATGCAATCCTGCTGCTAGGGCTAACCCTAACGAACCCTAACTTACAAAAAGTGCCAAAACTGGTGTTTCCTTATGGATTTTGTCCAACTAACTTCTAGCCGGTATTAGACCTTCCCAGGAATGCCCCAGGCAAGACCCGCCAACCCACCCGCAAAAAAACACCCGACACAACACCACCAAACAGCGAAAAAGCTAAATCTCATACTTACAATGTCTCTCGGCCTTCGGTCCAAACGCGGCGCTGTGCAGCTAGGTCGTCATCATCATCAATCATCATAACTCCTGTTTTCCACCACGGATTTCCTGAAAAGCAAATGCAATCAAGATTAGACTGTCGCAGCAGTGCTTCGACAGAGACCCCGGCCGCAACCCACCCACGAACAGCAGGAAGCCCCCCAAAACGCTACATTGAGCAAGATGTCTGAAGAAATGGCAAAAAAAAGGCTGTTCCTTATGGATTTTGTCCAAAACACTTGTATCCGGTATTAGACCTTCCCAGGAATGCCCCAGGCAAGACCCGCCGGCGCCAACCCACCCGCAAAAAAACACCCGACACAACACCACCAAACAGCGAAAAAGCTAAATCTCATACTTACAATGTCTCTCGGCCTTCGGTCCAAACGCGGCGCTGTGCAGCTAGGTCGTCATCATCATCAATCATCATAACTCCTGTTTTCCACCACGGATTTCCTGAAAAGCAAATGCAATCAAGATTAGACTGTCGCAGCAGTGCTTCGACAGAGACCCCGGCCGCAACCCACCCACGAACAGCAGGAAGCCCCCCAAAACGCTACATTGAGCAAGATGTCTGAAGAAATGGCAAAAAAAAGGCTGTTCCTTATGGATTTTGTCCAAAACACTTGTATCCGGTATTAGACCTTCCCAGGAATGCCCCAGGCAAGACCCGCCGGCGCCAACCCACCCGCAAAAAAACACCCGACAACACCCCCAAACAGCGAAAAAGCTAAATCTCATACTTACAAGTTACAATATCTCTCGGCCTTCGTTCCAAATGCCGCGCTGTTCAGCTAGGTCATCTTCATCAATCATCATAACTCCTGTTTTCCACCACGGATTTCCTGAAAAGCAAATGCAATCAAGATTAGACTGTCGCAGCAGTGCTTCGATAGACACCAAAAATTACACACAAACCCCCGGAACCCCGCCAAAGAGCACCTCAAAGGCAAGCAAGTCAGCAAAAACGGCAAGAAATTTCCACCTCATATTTGGTCCAAAACACTTTTGTCCATTATTAGAGCTTCACAGCAATGGGCCCAAAACCGTCAACTCACCCGCAAAGAAGTACAACACCCCCACAAGTGCTGAGTCTTTCTTCATTGTGCGTAATCCAGCACTCTGCTTGGAGGTAAATCGCAGTCTGGAGGAGGAGGATAGAGGAGCATGTTCTTCAGAACTTGTGAACCTGAGGAATGTAGACTGCGGCACCTTCAAATCAATAAGCAAACAAGTGAAGACAGTTCTGATGATGGTCTTGTTTTTGGGATTAGGTGATTAAAGTTTGAATTAAATTAACTGTGCAAAACAAAGAAAGAGAGACACAAAGCACACAGGAATAAAAGTGAATAAGGACGAAAAAGAAAGTTCTTGATTGATTGTCTCATTTTCAGGGCTCGGTGTCAGGGAATAAGAACAAGATTTCGTCATCATACTCTGCGAATTCAGGCTGGATGAGGTCAGTGGCACCGAACAGAGAAAAAATCCCCTCATCTACGTTGCTGTCCTCCTCGTCTTCATGTGGCGTGCTTTCTCGCACTTTGTAATCTGGTGGTATGAGGTGCTGATTCATCTTGATCATTGTCAGCCGCTCCACATTTTTGGGCGATAGGCGGCTCCGTTTGGGAGTTACAATGCCACCAGCAGCACTGAAAACACGTTCAGAAGACACACTTGCGAGTGGGCAAGACAAATAGTTTATAGCCAGGTTGTAGAGCTGTGGCCACAATTGTTTTTTGCCATGCCAATACTGCAATGGCTCCTCATTAAGAAAGACCACTGTTGAGTCATTCAGATAGTCCTGCACCATCGACTCAAGGTCATCAACTGTTCCTCCACTTTGCTTACTTTTTGCTGTGCCTGTGACATTTTTTCGAGAACCATACCCCATCAAACTTAGCCAATCCTCCTCCCCAGCCACTGTTAGTGTTGTCATTGTGTGTGGTGCAGATGATCCAGTTGCCGGTGTCTTTAACGGCTGAGAGGTCACTTGTGCCCCAGCCACAGGTGCAGAAGTGGATTCTTGTGACTGCGGATGGCCTGCTGATGCTGATGTACTGGCTTCTCCTTCAATAACCTGCCGTTCTTTTTCAAACCTCTTGGCTGACCAGGCTAACCAATGTTTGTACTTTTGAACATCTGCATCAGCGAAAGGAAAGAATGCGTTGTCTGCCAGCGCCTTTTTGTAGCGTGGATCCAGAATAGTAGCACAAATGTAATGCTGATCTGAGTTGATGTTTTTAAGACGTTCATCACCACGTAGGCGATGTAATAATTTCTCAGACAAAATGAAATGTTTTTTTTTTTTTTTCATCTTTTTCAAACTCAGAAGAAACCGCCATCAGTTGGTGCTCCAGTATGCACAACAATGGGATAGCTTTTCCCAAATTACAGTCCTCCTGGCTGACTGCACGCGTGAAGAACTCAAAAGGACGAAGCATGTCTGTCAGGCTTTTAACTATGGCCCATTGCGCCTTACTCATCCGCAGGTCCTCCTTCTGAGATGTAGCCTCTGTCAAGAAATAGTGATCGAGTACCGTATACTGCTCATGCAGACGCTCAAGCATGTAGAAGGTTGAGTTCCAACGTGTTGCCACCTCCTGGATGAGTGCTTTCACTGGCATTCCACGTTGAAGTAGCAGTCTCCGCAGATGCTTCCGGGCCTTAAAAGAATGGCTGAAATGGTTGCACATTTTGCGGCAGGTGGCCATTACCTCGAACGCTGGACTCTCTTTATCACTCAAGAATTTTTGAACTACCAGGTTGATACAGTGCGCCAAACACGGCACTCTAACATGGTCACCCTGTAACATGGCCTTAACTACATTGGCGCCATTATCCGTGGAAACATAACCAATCTTGCGTTTTAGGGGGGATAGCATTGTCACGACCTTTTTGTTAAACTCTTGCAAAAGGTTTTCTGCTGTGTGACTTTTCTCCAAGCCAAACATGGCTAGTGTTGCATGTTTCCGAGCAGCTTTGAAAACTTGGTCCGGGTCAACACCTGCGTTTAGCTTTGCTATAACACCTGAAAAAGAGACCCAGTGTGCAGTGATGCACATGTAATCATCGCCTGGGCCACTGGTCCACATGTCTGTTGTCAGATGTATTGTGTGAACAGCACTCTTCTGCAAAGCTGCCCCAATCGCCTGCAGCACATCTTCATGTAGTGCTGGAACCGCAACTCTGGCAAAATAGAACCGGCTCGGAACCTTCCATTTAGGGCAGAGCGTTGCAACTAATTCAAGAAAACCTACCGCTTCTACAAAAGAAAAAGGTAGAAGGTCCACAGCTAGCATTTTAGCCAGCTTAGTGTTATACAGACGCGTCAGTGGGTGGTTGCGTTCATATGGCACCTCTGAAGTAAGCATTGTTCTAATGTTGCCCTGGACCAAGCATTTACGGGCTGATAATGACTTCGTTGACCCAATTTTGCTCGCTGGTGAACTTTTGTGCGTTGGTGTCTCACTCGCTCCAACACTCTTAGTGTGCCTCACATTGGGTGTGCTGCTGAGAGGGGTACTGGGTGTAAGGGAAGTGTTTGACACGTCTTCTTCCTGCTCGTCAACATCAGATGAAACATCAACGTTTCCTTGATTTTGGCCTTTCTTGATCGCAGCTAGGTGCGCAAACCATTTGACAGCGTGCTTTCTCTCAAGATGACCACTCTGGCCGCCGGTACCATAGTTGCTACCTGGCTTACCACGACTAACTGCAAGCTTACAAAGGGTACAAATGGCAAACTTTGGATTTTTGGGACAAACAGTAAAGAAGTCCCAAACTGGGGACTTGAAGTGTCTGTGGGACCTGGAGGAGGCGGCGATACTGGTGGTGGTGGTCATGAAGCTAATGCCAGATGAAGTGGAGGATCTGGATTGGCCAACTTTTGTACGTTTTCCACTTTCACCGCCACTAATTAAGGTCGAGGTTGACGCAGGTCTCTTCTTGCCAGAAAGAAATATGGAAGCGGGACGAGTTGGTGTACTACTTAACTCCAATGATTGTGGTGTTTCCACTGCCTCCTCATCGACAACATCATCATCATCATCATCACGCGCAGCAGCTCTTCGGGCTAGGGTCAAAATGTCTGTTTGCTGCATGCCCGCTGGGGCTGCAGTGACCTTTATGATGACTGGGTCGTCGTTGGCAGAGTCTTCATCAGCAGCAGTATCCGCCACTTCTTGTTGAGCCTCATCACACTCCATAAGTCTGAGACTTTGGACGAGCTTCCTTTTACGCTTAAGTACCTTTGTTGGATCATGGTGTGCCTCACTCTCAGACGGCTGTGGTGCTGGTTCCCAAGTTTGATCCGTATCATCAGAAGGAGGTGTGCTTGAAGAAGATGTAGACACCACCCTTGATCTCTTCCTTGCTAGGGGTGTGGAAGACAATGAAGGATCATCAGGAGGAGTGGCTTCCTCAAATGATACCTCGCCTTGATTGTCGATTTCCTGATGTGCCCCTACTTCGGGAGGAACAACTATTGTGGGCACTTGTGACCCTCCATGCACCTCTGCTTGCGCATCTCCTTGCGCTGCCTCTCCTTCCACATGTACTTGGGCTTGTACTTGCACATGTGATTGTTGTTGCGGCTGTGGTTGTTCAACACTCGTCAGATGAGCTACAACAACCTGTGTTGATTGAGGGACATTGCTGCTGCTTTCTTGCGATGAGCCAACATCACTGGTCGATGGTGATTGAAGAACTATACTGGCTGCCTCTGCAGCACTCAAGGGCTTGGACTTAAGTTGGCGTGGTGGTGGTGGTGGCACTGAGCCCAATGGAGCGGGGGTGCTGCTGCCAGCTTGGTCCCCAGCAGATCCCGCTGCTGCTGCAGGCATACTTTTTTTTTTACTCCCAAAAAAAGGGGCGGGCGGCACACCAGTGTCCTTGGTAACTTGCTTCTTCTGCTCCTTACTGGCACCTTTCTTGCTAGAGGAGCTACGGGTTACTTTTTTGGGGGCCATCTTCTTCAGAGCAGGTCAGCAGGCAGCAGTTGCACGAGTTGCAGAGGGTTCTGTGTCCAGACGTGACGTCGCGTGACGTTATGCTGCACACACACACCGCTGCAGGACTTCTTCCTGGCACTGGTGGTTCTCTTGAGTCTTCTTGTGCACCTAAAAGCAATGGAAGACAGAGGAACATCAGTTCAGTTATACACCCCAAAAAATCGACAAAACACAGAAAAATGAGCACAATCCCATGCCATCCATGATGTTTACATTGAAGACACCCCACAGAAAGACTACGGACATGCAAGTATGCAACACTCACTACCCCTGGGCATAATGGATGAAAAGTAGGCAAAATAAGTGCAGGCCTCAGACACTGCCTCTCCTCAAAATGGCCCCTTACACCCCAGGCACATGTTGCCTGTACCAGCCAGCACTCAAGATGGCCACCACCACCACCCACATGACCAGTCCACATCAACAGTACACCCCCAAAAAAACAGAAAAACAGCCAGAAATCACCACAATCCAATGCCATCCATGATGTTTACATTAAAGAGAGTGAGACCACACCACAGGCACACTCAGTCCATGCACCACCACCCCTGGGCAAAAGGCCACACCAGCAGCCCCCCAAAAACGACAAAAAACAATAAAATAAGCACAATCCCAGCCCATCCATGGCCTCTATTATGTTTAAATTCAAGAAGACACCCCACAGAAAGACTAGGCCCATGCAACACTCACCACCCCTGGGCAAAGGGCCCCACCAGCAGGCCCAAAAAACGACAAAAAACAATAAAATCAGCACAATCCCAGCCCATCCATGGCCTCAATGGTGTTTAAATTCAAGAAGACACCCCTCAGAAACACTAGGCCCATGCAACACTCACTACCCCTGGGCATAATGGATGAAAAGTAGGCAAAATAAGTGCAGGCCTCAGACACTGCCTCTCCTCAAAATGGCCCCTTACACCCCAGGCACATGTTGCCTATACCAGCCAGCACTCAAGATGGCCACCACCACCACCCACATGACCAGTCCACATCAACAGTACACCCCCAAAAAACAGAAAAACAGCCAGAAATCACCACAATCCAATGCCATCCATGATGTTTACATTAAAGAGAGTGAGACCACACCACAGGCACACTCAGTCCATGCACCACCACCCCTGGGCAAAAGGCCACACCAGCAGCCCCCCAAAAACGACAAAAAACAATAAAATAAGCACAATCCCAGCCCATCCATGGCCTCTATTATGTTTAAATTCAAGAAGACACCCCACAGAAAGACTAGGCCCATGCAACACTCACCACCCCTGGGCAAAGGGCCCCACCAGCAGGCCCAAAAAACGACAAAAAACAATAAAATCAGCACAATCCCAGCCCATCCATGGCCTCAATGGTGTTTAAATTCAAGAAGACACCCCTCAGAAACACTAGGCCCATGCAACACTCACTACCCCTGGGCATAATGGATGAAAAGTAGGCAAAATAAGTGCAGGCCTCAGACACTGCCTCTCCTCAAAATGGCCCCTTACACCCCAAGCACATATTGCCTGTAGCAGCCAGCACTCAAGATGGCCACCACCACCACCCACATGACCAGTCCACATCAACAGTACACCCCCAAAAAACAGAAAAACAGCCAGAAATCACCACAATCCAACGCCATCCATGATGTTTACATTAAAGAGAGTGAGACCACACCACAGGCACACTCAGTCCATGCACCACCCACCACCCCTGGGCAAAAGGCCACACCAGCAGCCCCCCAAAAACGACAAAAAACAATAAAATAAGCACAATCCCAGCCCATCCATGGCCTCTATTATGTTTAAATTCAAGAAGACACCCCACAGAAAGACTAGGCCCATGCAACACTCACCACCCCTGGGCAAAGGGCCCCACCAGCAGGCCCAAAAAAACGACAAAAAACAATAAAATCAGCACAATCCCAGCCCATCCATGGCCTCAATGGTGTTTAAATTCAAGAAGACACCCCTCAGAAACACTAGGCCCATGCAACACTCACTACCCCTGGGCATAATGGATGAAAAGTAGGCAAAATAAGTGCAGGCCTCAGACACTGCCTCTCCTCAAAATGGCCCCTTACACCCCAGGCACATGTTGCCTGTACCAGCCAGCACTCAAGATGGCCACCACCACCACCCACATGACCAGTCCACATCAACAGTACACCCCCAAAAAACAGAAAAACAGCCAGAAATCACCACAATCCAATGCCATCCATGATGTTTACATTAAAGAGAGTGAGACCACACCACAGGCACACTCAGTCCATGCACCGCCACCCCTGGGCAAAAGGCCACACCAGCAGCCCCCCAAAAACGACAAAAAACAATAAAATAAGCACAATCCCAGCCCATCCATGGCCTCTATTATGTTCAAATTCAAGAAGACACCCCACAGAAAGACTAGGCCCATGCAACACTCACCACCCCTGGGCAAAGGGCCCCACCAGCAGGCCCAAAAAACGACAAAAAACAATAAAATCAGCACAATCCCAGCCCATCCATGGCCTCAATGGTGTTTAAATTCAAGAAGACACCCCTCAGAAACACTAGGCCCATGCAACACTCACTACCCCTGGGCATAATGGATGAAAAGTAGGCAAAATAAGTGCAGGCCTCAGACACTGCCTCTCCTCAAAATGGCCCCTTACACCCCAAGCACATATTGCCTGTAGCAGCCAGCACTCAAGATGGCCACCACCACCACCCACATGACCAGTCCACATCAACAGTACACCCCCAAAAAACAGAAAAACAGCCAGAAATCACCACAATCCAATGCCATCCATGATGTTTACATTAAAGAGAGTGAGACCACACCACAGGCACACTCAGTCCATGCACCACCCACCACCCCTGGGCAAAAGGCCACACCAGCAGCCCCCCAAAAACGACAAAAAACAATAAAATAAGCACAATCCCAGCCCATCCATGGCCTCAATTATGTTTAAATTTAAGAAGACACCCCACAGAAAGACTAGGCCCATGCAACACTCACCACCCCTGGGCAAAGGGCCCCACCAGCAGTCCCAAAAAAAAGACAAAAATCAGCACAATCCCAGCCCATCCATGGCCTCAATGGTGTTTAAATTCAACAAAACAGTTGTATCATGCACCCCTAACCAACCCTGGTCCTACTGGATACTGTGGCTACCCACAATATAATTTATTTAATGTTCTGAAAAAGTTCCAAAATTTTACTTGCAGCAACTGTAATGCCCCAAACAAACTTACTTGTGAAAGTTGATTTCTAATCCAAAAGTGATCCAAAGACAGTCAAAAAGGCCTCAAATCCAAATATCCAGCAGCACCCACAAAAAGTAATCCTTCCAGCTCCAGATCCAAATGAAAGTGACCAGGAGATGGACAAAGCACTGGGAGGAGCCTGCTGGACAGGAACAGGAAGTTGGAGACTGTGGGGCACTTCCTTCCTCCCCCCCCCCCAAAATGGACTCCTTGCAAAAAAAAAAAGCCATGCAAATGTCAACCTGAGGAGTGATTCTGATAAAAATCATAATTTTCTGAAGGTTTATCCTGTTTGCTGGTGATTTTCTTGTGCGAAATTGCAAAATCTCTATTTCGCAAGTGCGAGATTGTTCCTTTCCGCCGCAACTACGTGTTCGCAATTGCGAACTCTCGCGAGGTGTGCTGTGCAAGGTGGCAAGCCGCGAGTACGTATTCGCGGGCGACAAACTCCCGCAGGAACACGCAGCAAGATCTAAAATGGCGCGTCACTCGCAAAGAAAAACAACTCGGCAAACGCTAAAATGACGGAAAGTGAACGCCGTGCACCACGCCGCGCGCCGCAACCAAGCAAAAAATCCGCCGCGAGCGGATTCACGGATTTTTGACAAATTCGCGAGCGTTCGCGGATTGCGGATTTGCCGAAAATCCGAAAAATCCGCGAGCGGAGCGGATTTTACGCCCATGCTTACTCATTATGTCCTCATATGTATCAGTAATCAGGTCCATGAAGATGGTGTTTGTTTAACCTTATTTACAGGCTATTGTAAAGAGGACCTATTCCTTGGCTTAGGGCTTCTTTGAAAAGAAAAAGAAAATACAACAATAATAGGATTCTGATTGCTAAATAAGGAAGCGCGAGTTTTCATACTGACCAGTTTATAGACCTATTCTGTCGAAAGTAAAATAAATCTATTGACTGCCTCTGCTCCTACTGACAAACTTAGGAGTATTAGAGGGGCCTAGACCATGCATATCTAGTAAAAATGTAGTGATACCACAAACACAATTTCCACTAAAAGGACATCTAGCTATATCGAAATCTCCTGACCAAATAGGAGACACATGGGTACATTCGCTATGCTCTAGATGTGATATAAATGTATCCAACTCGTCTACAATACAAACTAATTGTGTTGAAAAATAATTGAAGCAAACGATCATTAGCAAAACATTGACCAAATCTAGCTCGGACACTAATACACCTAGGCCCCTTTATGCCTTCTAATACCAAAGTGATGGCTTGAACACAAAAGGATTGGAAACCATGTACACAAAAGTGTTTAAGAGCCCAAGTCTCTTGACAATATATTAAGTCAAAATTATTCATGAAGTGCAACCAGCTTCATTATTTAATTTCTGGTGCATCCCAGCTATATTCCACGAATGTAACTGGGAACCTGAAGATATCTCGACTGTTGTCTGTGCCATAATAGTCAGATGAAACCTTGGGATGGCACTATATTAGTATCAGGGCAAGTAGGATACATTGGCTGTCAGTATATTTCAGAGAGGCCAGAACATGGATCAAAATGATTGCTGGTGGTGAAGATTGAAGCCATGGGTGTATATACTGTTGTCTGTGCCATAATAGTCAGATGAAACCTTGGGATGGCGTGGAGATTTGGGCACAATTACAGGCACTATATTAGTATCAGGGCAAGAAGGATACATAGGCTGTCAGTATATTTCAGAGAGGCTAGAACATGGATCAAAATGATTGCTGGTGGTGAAGATTGAAGCCATGGGCGTATATACATTTGTGGGACCTGATCTGTGCTAGAGGGTATAAGTGGCTCTATTGGGGGATGGAAGGTAAAAATGGCCTAATGGGAGCACAGTGTTTTAACCTGCTGGATTGTTAAATAATTCAGACATGACAGCAGGGATCATGCAAGATCTGGATCTCTAAAATGTAAAACCAGTCAATCTCCCTCTGAGGTGTTACGCAATGGGTCCAGCTAGTTCAGTCTACGGGCCATGATGACATTGTTAGCAATGTCTGGTGACCACTCTGGATTATTTTGACTAAGACTTAGGCTGTCCTCTTGTGCTCCTTCACTCAAGTGTGGGACCCCCTCCAAAATAATCACATAAGGGGCACATTTGGCTGGAGGTGTAGGTGAGTCAAACAACTGCCTGGCACTGGCACTGATGTCACTGTCTGCCGGAAATCCGGTCTTTTAAGAGGGACTGGGCCAGAAGAATCCCATACTTACTTTGGGGTATCTTTATCTGGTACAATATTATTTGTGCTGTACTGTACTGTACTGTATTACCCTAATGCAGCAGTTGCACCATGTTGGACTGCTTAAATTGGGGTTAAAGCTTCCCAATGTGCCCTGAATAACCTCTTACAATTTTGTTATGCACCTCGGTCAGAACCTGAACTCTGGCAGGCAGGGATCTGATCTTCCCCAGCACACCCTGTTGAAAATTCTTCAATAAGACCTCCACACTTGCAAAAAAAGGTATACAGCAATTTTGTAAGGCAGCTTTAAGATTGGCCTTGGTGATGGAATAGTTTGGCACTGGCAGTGAGGGATCAAGGTAGATAGGTCCGCCCTCTTTGTCAGAATTGACAGGACCTGATACAGTATGATCATCTGGGGTGCCCTTGATGTTTTCCTTTCCTGCGCTTCCTTTTAGAGAGTGGTGGTTTACTAAGTCCAGATGTGGAAAGGGAGGGAGACAGATAAGAAGTCGGCTGGGTCATCATGCACAGTACAAGGGTTTTTTGGTTGGGACCTTTTCAACTCTGATTGATAGGTTTGGTGAGCAGAGCATTTTCTTCTGGGATCCCCTGTGACCCTGTAATAACCTCAGGGAATTGAACCTTTGCTAGCATAGCAAGGGTCAGTTATCAACTTTTGCTCAGCATCTATCCAGTCCTCAACCAAATTAAAGTTGGTGGAAATAGCCCCCAACACAGTTGTCATATGAAGTAACAGAGGGTTAGAGAGAGAACCTTTGTCCCCCCCTTATTTTTGCATAAGCATAGCCTCTTCTTCCCCATGATTGAAGAGAGTCAGCTAGACGGACAAACAGATGTTTAATTGCACTCAACATATTTTGAAACAAGCCCATTATCATCACTTTAGCTGCTGGTTTCTGACGCTAAACCGACGATACTTTATAACGCCAATCTTGATAATATGCCCTTAGTGTCCAACGCCTTCCCCAAAATGGTTTAGGTTGGAATGGGAACAATAATTGTGACCTCTTTAGTGTACAACATAACCCCCAAAATGGTGTCAATAGAAGTAGGAGTCATAAATGTAACCACTTTGATACATAATATGTGTGGTCTAATAAGTTATATGAGAATGTGAGTATTCGATGTAAAACCTTAAGTATTGTATTTTTCCCACACATCATTAGTATTTACTATTTTTTTTAAAGGATACTAAATCACACATTTGATGATTGTTGATTGTTCTTTATTTGGGTTTTATACTTTGTTAATGTATATGTATTCTTTTTGTAGACATACATTCTTATAGCATGAATAAAAAGGTTTTCATTGTAATTGTTTATAACATTTCTTATACGTTTTGTGAAATACAAAACATGTTATAGATTTTTTATCATTGGTACGCTAAGTGTAATTTTGTGGTCTATTCTAACCCTGGGCATAGTTCGCGTAGTAGCGCTACGCGAAGCTACGCGAAGTGCACTTCACACTACGCGAACTTCAAGTAGCACTACGCGAGCTGCGTAGTAGCATGTTCGCACTGTGCAAGATGCGTTTTCAATGATTGCACAGTGCGGACAAGCATCCGGCACTGTGCAAGCATTGAAAACGGCATCTTGCATAGTGCGAGCTGTAGTTTTCTGCTGCTCGAGTAGATTATTACTCGAGCGGCAGCTTTCTCAACGCGAACAGGTAGTTTCTCATTGAGAGCGGTCGCGAGCATGCGCAACCACTCACAATGAGAAACCTGACCTCCTCGCGTTGAGAATCTCGCCGGAATGTCATTTTGCTTGCTCGCGGTCGCGAACATGACGTTCAGGACCGCGAACAAGCAAAAAATGACCGCTGCACTACGCTACGCTGCACTACGCACGTGCAGCTCGCGTAGTGCGAAGTTGCGAAAACTTCGCAAACTCTGTGAGCGTAGCGTAGTGCTTCGCCCAGGGTTAGTCTATTCATGACCTTTTTCATTGGATTTGGTGGGAGCGAGTCAAAGTTACCTGCTGCGGATAGTTAGATGAGGTAAGACCATTTTTTACATTTTATAGGGTAAGGTGTTGTGGGTAGATGTAGTTAATGCTAGCTGTAGCATTAGTTTATATTTTGAGGGTTACTTAATTGTGGTTTATGATTAGTAGTGCTATGCAATAGGCCTACTTAGAGTTTGGTACTAGTCTTGTGGTATTTTAGACATTGTTATGTTATTTTTTTTGTTGACTATATTTTAATGTTACGGTTATATTGTATTTGAAAATACTGCTTTGTAGGGGTGGGATTTTTATGGGTTTACAGGTTTACAGGTAGAAAGTCATCTCACGGACGTATGCTGTATGTGTGTGTTACTTTGCTTTCTAGTAAACCAATATTAATATTTTGAATTTCCTTTGATCTTTTGACTTTCCTGGAGCCTGGAACTTTCATGCTTTTTATGGTCTTTTATGACCTTGGATAAATGTGATGGTTTTAGCTTAGATTCTTTCATTTTTACAATTTTGAGGGGTTTTGGATTGTATTTTGACAAGATGGACATTGACAAAGATCTACAGCTACAGAACTGTGCATTTAATTGTTGTTATTTATTTGTGAATGTGAAGAGCTACATATCAATTTGCATATATGTTTGCTGTAATTTCAAAGTGTTATTTCATATTTCTATGTATTCGATGTATTTGCTCCAATTTTGTCTTTATTTCTAATGTTGTGCTTTATGGTTATTGATGTGCAGATTTATTTATTTATTATGAGACATATTATTTTTATTTATCAGTCTTCATTTCTATGTTATTTATATTTTTATTTGATTGATGTTTAAATATGAATTGTTTAATATCTAGTTACCAATAGTTAATTTATCGTGGTGTTTACCTTTGTTACGGTTTGTTGGTTAATGTGTAGTTAGCTAGATGTTTCATATTAGGGATTTTGGAATTGATTGTAGGTAATGTACTTTTTTGTTCATAAAGCTGTGTGTTGTACATTCTTCTGCTTTGTTTACTTATTTTAGGTCTAATTTGGGTTACAGATTGCTTAATTCTTAGTTATTGGTAGATGTTTGATTCATGCAGGGCTTCAATGAATATGTAGTGTATGTTGGGTTCTATTGACTGTGGCAGAGAATACATTGTTCCATCCTTCTACTGCGTAGATTTTGGCTTCATGAGCCATGGTGCTGCTGTAGACATTTGGAATTTAGGTGCACATGCATCAAAGTCTGAATTTGCCATTCCTTAATAGCGATTTTTAAGGAATCGCTAATATGGAATCTCAAAATGCAATGCACCAAAAAAAACGCAAAAAAATAGCGAATCGGTAATATTCGCAATCGGTATTAGTGATTACCTATTACTGACTCGCTATTAGTGAAATAGCAAATTGAAAGATCACAAATTTCAAGATCGCAAATAGCAAATATGTTGAGGGTTGCCACCCCATCCTGCTCTCTGATCTCATGTGCCCCCAAGTATGCACACACCACGGTGAGGGAGGCACACAGCGTGGCAGAGAAACTTTGCCTCCCCTTCTCACCTGGGATCCAGAGCAAAGGCAGCTGCCTGCAATCATGCAGAGCAACTGCTGAAGTCTCTGGAAACAAATGCAGCCAACACAGGAGGCTGGCACGGGAGCCCTTCTCTAGCCCCGCCTGCAGAATCCTATGGAGGCCACTGCCTGCAACTATGCGGTGCAGCATCAGAATCGGGACAAACTGACTTGTTGCGCCTCCATGCTTGATTGGGAAAAGGAAAATGGTGGTCGGCTTCACATTGAACAAAGTCTCCATCGACTCCGCCCTCCATGGCCTCATCGGCCCTGCCCACAACCAGGCTGAGCCACGTGGCCTGTACTCACTGCCTAGCTTCTGGTTGCTGTGGCAACGAGACGTGACTCCCTCCAGGCACAAGAACGCAGGGTAGGCTTCCACCCGGACTTTGCATCTGTCGAGTCTCCTGCCGCAGTTTGAGAGAGTGAGCCTGCATCTCGGGCTCTGGCAATAGTTTCAGCCCCCACCACATGATTAAGTTTAAAATCAGCTGCAAGGCACAGTGTTCCCCACACACTGATCAGGGAGTATAGCCACCCAAACTCTCTACCCATCAGGGAAGTGAAAGTGCTTCAGTTAGTTGGCAGGAGACAGTGGTCTCCAAACCCTGTGTAGAGCTATACACACGCTCTGAAACAACAGGGTGGGTAAACACAGCGCTCACCATGGTCTGAGTCCAAAATCACACAGGGCAAGCCACAATGCCCTGGGAGGTCACTGGGGCAGAGAACAGGGCCCATGCAGGCCAGCACATATCAGCAGATGGCAGTTCCTTGTGGAACACAGCAGTCCTCTTACAGTCCACACAGTGTCTTCTTTTCTTAATATGGTCACAGCCCTTTTACTTATAGTTCAAATGTTTTTGTTCTGGGGCACTTTACAATGCAATTAAAAGTTCACAACACCCAGATTCATAGTGTAAGACTTGGCTCCAGACCCACCACAGGGGGGTGGAGCCAGCATTGTGGAAGGCAGGCACAGCCCTATTCAGGTGCAGGTGCTACTCACCACTCCAAATGCAGACCAGGCCTATTCAGGTGCAAGGGAAAACTCCTCCCGCTACTCTAAATTCAGCCAAGGTCTATTCAGCCTAGCCCTGAGTAACCCAGGCAGGGCAAGACACACCTCAACCCCATCCGAGGGACTGGCAGGAGTTAATGGCCATCCCCTCTCCCATGTGTCAGAACCAGGCAGTCAATATACATCAGGCAGGGCAGAAAGTCACATAGCACACAGAAATGCCTACTTCTAACATGATTATGAGCAGGGGAACGGGTCTTTTGTTGTATGGGTGGCATGTTGTCACTTAAGGTTTAATCGTATTGAGGATGATCAAAGCTTTGGGTGGCATAGGAAGGTATGGGGTAGCAATTTATCAATATTATTTGAATTATGTTTGATTAGGTAGGACATATAGGGGTTTAAGAGTTTGTCGTATATTGACGTTGTTTTAAACATCGTTCATAAATGTGACTAAGCTGTTCATTGTATTTGTCCTAGTAACCCCTAATGAAGAGCCTGGAGGCTCGAAATGCATTGGGTATTCCTACAGTTTATTAACTTCAAAACATGATTGAGTCGTACGTACCTGTGTATAAAGCCTGGATTGGCGTGCAGCTGATATTTGAAGATGTCAATAAAGATTGAGAGTCAATCACACTGTCTCCGTCATGATGAAAGAATAATGGTGTATGGATTTAAGATTGGACAATCAGTTACATGTATAACGAATTTACATCGGAGTACTTGGATAAATGAAATACATTGGCGGGATTAATTCCCACTTTTTGCAGTGCGACAGTGGGAGCACAAGAGGAGTGCTCTTTCTTTAATACACTTCTAAGAGTCGCATTTCTAAACTAGTAATAATAAATATGCTTTCACCAATAAGCAGGATTCATCACTACTATTCCAAACATACCAAACATGGTTGCGCTATCCCTCTCATGTCAGGAATTATTACTGAAGCACATATCAGGGAATCCCCCATGCAAACCTATGAGAAGGCAGCCTCACAGCAGTGAGAACCCCAATAGGCTGTTTGTCAATACCAGGACATGCTACACAGTTATGGCACATGTCCTACCTTTTACCTATACCGCACCCTGACCCAGAGGGCTAGCTAGGGCCTACCTTAGGGGTGACTGGTATGTAGTAAAAGGCGAGTTGCAGCCGAGGCAAGCACTATATATGCCATGTCACTGCGGCAGTAAACTGTGCATGCTGGCCCTGCAGTGGCAGACGCCTGAGACAGGTTTGAGGGGCTACTTAGGTGGTTGGGGCAAGCAGCGCAGCAAGCCGACCAGTAGCAATTAATTTACTGTCACAGGGTATATGGGATACCACTGTACAAGGGAATGTTAGGTAAATTAAATATGCCAAACAGGTGTAGACCAAACTTACCAAGTTTACAAGAGATAGCACATGCACTTTAGCACTGATCAGCAGTGATAAAGTGCCCAGAGTCATAAAACCACCAACAAAAGGCCAGAAAAAATACAGGATCAAAAAGTTCTGGGATGACCCTGCAAAAAGAACCAGGTCCAACAGGAAGCAAGACATATAGCAATGGTATATTATTGTTTTAATAGTCACCATATATTGTGTATATCTCAGAGAACGGTTGAGTGCACATTTTGAATATTTGATCCATCAACCACGTTTGACATTGGCTCAGTCTTAATAATTTATCTTCTGTAGCAATTATAAAAATCTCGTATTATTAATGTTGTCCTGTAGAAGGAAGAGTTCATCATTATGTGTGGTGGATAAGTGTTCACGAATTTCGATGACTTGATATCATTAATGGGCATCGGATGGTGGCTTTCTTAGTTTGTGCTAATAAGTGTTTTAAAGTGGGTATAGCTGGTAGCACTTCTGTGATGTTGTCGGGTACTTTGGGGCTATATCTTTCGGAATTTTAGTAGAGGGATTTTAGGAACTAGTGCTTGCCTCTTTTAAATCGTGAAGTACATGCATTACTTAATGTTCTGTGACATTAGGGGAGTGGTTGTGTCCTCGCGTTAATAACATCAGTTTTCATATTAGGCCTCCCATTACAAGCTTTAGAGTTGTATTTTGTCCGTTTTCAATGAATATGCTTGGTGCTTGTGCTTTTTGTAGGTGGTGCCCATAAGCAAGAGTGAATGCCTTTCTGTAATGTGATATATCTTGCTTTTTCTGTCTGAAAATAGTTTAATGTTATAGTTACATAAATTGCAACAATTTAACTTTAGCCTTGCTAATGTACATTTGCAACAATCATTTTGCATTTTAGAATTACATGTAATGTTGATTATTATGTCAATTGTTTTTTTCGGTTTTCCATTGACGTTGTTCCAATGAGGACCAGGTGTTTTGTTTTCTGCTGGGGGAAAAAGTTGGATTAGTTACACTTTAAAAGTTTATTTCTGGGCAGTTTTTAGTCATTGAGAGCAGTCAGTTTTTTTGTTTTGTTTATGGTTTAAATGATGTTTGGAAGTACTTTGATTTTCTTACTCATTATTTGCCTTTCTCCAGGTGTTCAATTGTTAAAATGTATGGGTGGTTCTGTAGATTGTCGGTTGGTTAGTATTTTTTCTCTAATATCTGTTTAGCAGATACACAAAAATAGAGAGTTTGGTTAGTTATTTGTACTTTGCTGTTTTTTTAATAGAAGTTACTTTCCACTATGCCAATTTAAATATTTTACCTACTTGTGAAGGTAGTTGTATATTGATTCTAGTTTATTTCTTTGGTTTTCTGTTGGCAATCAGGTAGAGTGTCATTGCCTTGCACCTTTGGTGTTTTTGGTGTGATGTGTTGAAACTTTAATTAATTTGTTTTAACGGTTAGTTTGCTTCACAGTTGTTTTTGTTGTTTTGTGTTATTGTGGTTTGAATTTTTTATCAGTTATAATTTATTACCTTTTATGGTGGATGCTAATTAATGTTTCTGTTTTTATTGTTTACATATTTCAGTCTTTTGTGTTATTCTGGATATATTTGTATGTGTAATTTGATTTATTATTGTTTATTTTTAATTTTTTTTGTCCTCATCAAGTAAATTTCCTAGGGGTATGGAGGAGTCGGAGGCCCCAATATCCATTCAGGGCTTTACTGTGGGTAGTCCAAAATTGCCCTGGATAGGACACTGTCTAACCTTGTCCTTTGGGCCCCTGTTTTGTCCAACCTCAGGTACACGATTTGTGGGGGTGGGGGAGCTAGTCCTTATGACTACTCATATCAAGAACCAGCTTGACATCGTTGTTTCCTTTGCCTTAATCATTGGACCCCCTGATGTTAAACTAGTAGATGTTCCAGTACTTGTGTTTCTTAGTGCTCTTCCCTTGCATCTCTAATATATACACCCTTAATACCGAGTTTAGCCAATCAGTGTGTTTTGGTGGCAATTGTTTAACCCAGTTAATGCAAATCTCCCTTATAGCCAACAAGGTCAAAAAAAGAGAATGCTTTCTTGGTCTTTAGACAGTGACATAGAGTGTGCGTAACGTGGAATCCCAAAAATAACCAGTTCCGTGCTTACCTCTATGAGTTGTTCTATCACGTCATAGAGAATCTTACCAATCTGGTCCCAATAGTCCTTTAACATTATACAGCTCCGGAACATATGTAGGTCGTCCGCTCTTTCTTCTCCACATTTGAGACACTTTTTTACTTCACTGCTGGTCATTTTTGACAATCTTATAGGGTTCCAATAGGATCTGCGGATCGTGAACACATGGTTTTTCTTCAATGGGGCGGCCTTTGCTACTCGACATATGATTGCATTTGAGGTTTGCCAAAAGTGTGATATGTCTAGCCCGGGCATGTCTCTCTCCCAGATATCTTGCGGGGCTTTGTACTCAACTTCACCTGCTCTTATAAGAGCCCAGTACCAGTACGATATTTCCTTTTTAAAAAGCTCTGGGTTCAGGGGTTTTTACTCGATAACCTCATCTCCTTGTAGGTTTTCCTTTAATGCTTTTATCCAGCTGTTTAGTTGATAGTGCTTGAATCTGGATAGTGACCCTTGAGACTCTTTGTGTAAGGTTTCCCATTGTATGACCTGGTTATTCTCTATCAACTGTCCCTATCCATTTATATTACACTTTCTTAGTGGAATTGCTAGGGCGTCTTTTAGGCTTTCTGGGGTGCCTGGTGATTCCCAAATTGCTGCATGTTTGCTGTAATATGGTATTTTTAGGATGCTCCTTATTTCATACCAGGTTCTTGCTGCTGATTTTATTGTCTTTAATTTAATCTTTTTAAAGTATTTGGGTGACAAATTTGTAAAGATAATGATCTCCTTCAAGGCCTATGAGGGCTTTCAGGTGAATAGGCCAGGTTTCCCATTTTGCCAGTAGTTTCCTTGTGTTCTTAAACTGGAAGGATCTACAGTACTCCTGTAGGTCAGGGCTGGCAATTCCCCCCTGCGCTTTGTTTCTTCTTAACTTTTTCCATCCGATTCTGACCCCTTTGGTGGCCCAGATGAAGGAGAAAGACAGCGCTGCAGCAACCACTGAACCCGGTAAGTCTGAGGGGGTCTGCCACTGGCTCATCTACCCTCCCAGGTCCATCCACTAGGAAATAATTGGGGGTGGGTCAGATAGTTAAGGTCTGGGGGAGAACATGCTAGAAGGCCTAGGAAGATCCCAGATCACCCCCCCTGCCACACTAGAAGCTGGTATAACAGTGCCACAAAAACTGGAAACCTCCAAGGCCCCCCAAGTACCCAGTAGAGGCAAGGAAGGTGTAATTCATGAGAGAGAGGGATACAGCTTAAGAAGTAAAACCTCTGAGGCA
This sequence comes from Lissotriton helveticus, assembly GCF_964261635.1. NCBI lineage: Eukaryota > Metazoa > Chordata > Amphibia > Caudata > Salamandridae > Lissotriton > Lissotriton helveticus. Next base: position 1,841,253,227 of record NC_136059.1, on the reverse strand, counting down.
CGGTCCAACAAAATGACTAAGGAAAAAAGCCAGTCACGAGTCAGTGCATCTACTGGGGGGGGTAAAAGGGAAGAATAAAAGACACATTTCAGGGCAACCACAAGCCCCCCTATCCAGAGTCAGCAGGGTAAGCCTTCAAACAGCAAGGCGCAGCACTCTTAAGATCACCCCTTCACTAAGGTCCTACTTCAGAATCCAGGATAAAACCCTCAATCCAGAGAAAGCCAACATCACATGCATCACATTTAGCCCTACCTACACTAGGCAGGGCCTTAGAATCAAACAGGGAAAAATGGCGGAGAAACAGAACGAAGGGTCATTGGGCCTAACTACCAGCAATAAATATCGAGCCCTCTCTACACAAGAAACAGAATATGTGGGTCAAACTACCAGGAGGGAACTGGAACACAACATTCATGGGCAAGTTCAAACACTTCCCGCACCTCCTACTCCCTCTACAACTGCTAGCAGTTTGAAGATCTCTAATATCTCTAATGCTGTGCAGATTCTTGAGGAGATGATGAAGGAGATAAGAGCTAAATTTGCAATCTCCGGAAAAAAAAACCAGTCCAAAATACAGGAGGCCTGTGAGGCACTCGATCAGAAAATAAACATTCTCATTGACAGAGTCATTCACGCAGAAGGTGAAATAGAAGTGCTCAACAAGAAAACAGAGTCAAAACACAAGGAAATAACCAGATTGAGAATCAGGGAAGCTGAGATCAGTGAGAGGATGAAATCCCTAGAGAATAATGCCAGGAGAAACAACATCAAAATCCTGAACATACCGGAGGGAATCGAAGGAGAAGACATAAAGGGATTCGTAATCCAGCTACTAGAGGAAAAAATCCCCTGGATCAAATCAGTTAACCTCAGCAATGACATCCAAAGGGTACACCGGGACCCCTTCAGGAAGGGAAAGAACAAGAAAAACCCAAGGAAAGTCCTGATAAACTTCATGACATATTCACTGAAAGAGCATATTCTAAGCAAAGGCCTAAAAGCGGTATCTTTCGCTAAGGATGACTGGTCCTGCAAAATTAGATCGGACGTATCCAAAATGACCCAAGATAGACAATGGGAGTTGGGCCAACATATGCCGCAGCTAAGGGCACTTGGAGCCAATGTTCAGAAGCGTTTTCCTGCTTCACTAAAAATTATGTGGAACAATAAAATACTCAACATAAGAGATCCAAAGGAAGCAGAAATACTAATAGAGCAAATCAAAACACAACAGGAAGATCACTCTCAAACGAAATGAAATGCATATTCAACATGCAGGAAAGTAGTCTTGAAACCGGTGGAAAAAATAGGAAAACTTGAATGAAACCGAAGGGCAAGGAGCTCAAAAGGGCAGATCAATGCCCAGAAGAAAGAAGACAAGGGAGGCTTCTCCAGGGTGGGGGGAGATTCGAAACAAAAATGTTCACCAAATAAATTAAAAAGAAGAAAAAAGTAAGGCACACGGTGGGGAGCAAAATAGGGAAAAAAAGAAAAAAAAGAAGTCCTAAAAGCAAAACAAGAGGACTACAACGGCCCAGACGCAAGAGATGGAGACCTGATTAGAGATGTTGGTTATGGATAAGAGAACAGAAAAAGAAAAAGGGCTCAAAATCTTAAAGTGGAACACAAATGGGCTGAGAATTAAAAAACGGAGAATGAAGATACTGGAATACCTAAAAAACTTATGAACACCCCAGTTTTCCTGAAAAGGAAGCCACACCACAATGGCACAGAGGCAGACACCTGAGGGCACATTTGACTAAGCACAATCTGTAAGTTGATGCACAGGAGTGGGAGTACAGAGTGTTTTAATGCCCTGAAGTAGGCATGTCTGCCAAGGTCAACATGAAACAGTGTATAGCCCTGGACAGTAGGCGGGTGGCTGAGCTAGTGTGACACACTTGATATACATATTCCTGATGCCCAAAAACTGGTCTCACCTGCTGCATGGGTGTGTGAAAAATAACCCTGGGCGTAGTTTGTGTAGTAGCGCTACGCGTAGCTATGCAAAGTGCCCTTCACACTACGCGAACTGTGTAGTGCACTGTGCAAAATGCTGTTTGCACTGATTGCACAGTGCCGGATGCTTGTCCGCACTGTGCAATCAGTGCAAACCGCATCTTGCACAGTGCAAGCGGTCTTTTTTTGCCGCTCGAGTAGATGTCTACTAGAGCAGCAGCTTTCTCAATGCAGACTGGTAGTTTCTCATCGAGAGCGGTCGCGAGCATACGTGACCACTTGCAATGAGAAACCTGACCTCCCCGCGTTGAGAATCTCACCGGGAGGTTTATTTTCCAAGCTCGCGATCGGCAACTTGATGTTGCTGATCGCGAACGAGGAAAAAGTCTTGCCGGGATGTCACTTTGCTCGCTCGCGGTCGCCAACTTGACAGTGAGGACTGCGAGCAAGCAAAAAATGACCGCTGCACAACGCTACACAATGCATGTTTGCACTGTGCTACGCACAATTCGCGTAGTGCAAAGTTGCACACACTTTGCCCAGGGTTAGTGAAATACCCCAGGCACATGGAGCGCGTCAGATCAGCATTTGGAACACATATCAAAGGCACACACAGATCACATGTCAGATCTCAGGCATTGTGTAAACAATTGACCCACCCACACAGCACACAACAGAGTCCCGGTAACAGATGCTGTCCGGAACATTAAGCATTGTTGACTGCAAGGACACAGTGCCTAAGTGAAAGACGTCTTAGACTGTAAGGGCCACACCTGTTGATCAGATGAGGAGGGTGCATTACACAATTGAGGGACCTGCGTTCTGGACTACAAGTCCAACGTAATGTGGAAGAGTAACCAGGCCAAAAGACTGCAAATAGCATGTCAGACATAGTTCACAGATTAGGCATGGACTTACCCCCTCCTTGCTTCTGTCTGGCCCTCAGCTGCACATCCAGGTCCGGTAAGACCACTGCTAGAATTCTGAACATGTGGGGGGTCAGGGTCCGGTGTCCGCCCCTCCTGCGAGAACGCAATAGCTTCAGCTGACCCTTGCGATCCTCCAGGTACAGCCCCGAAGGTCCTGCCAGCTCTTCTGACAGTTGCGGATCCAGCACTTGTAGACCCCCACTGATCTAATTGCCCGGGCGATGGTCAGCCAGATCTCCTGCTTCTGGTAGGCATCAACCTGTGAGGATGATAGTGAAAAGGCCATTTCCACACATGCCACATATTTGTGCTGCACACAGTTGAATATACATGTAGTCATCACAAAGACAAATGAGGTACACAGGTAGTGCACCCATGGAAATTGACAATTGTCCTGCATTTCTGACATGGTAACATTACTTGGGAAGTAAAAGCTTGCAAAAATTCACTATTGCTGCAGACCACCTGTTAATCATATGTACCTACACACTTTGGGGGTTGAACGTACTCAGTGATTGTACTTGCCATTGGTGTACACACTGCTAGTACTGCTAGTGAGAAAACATGCACAATTAGGAAGAAAGTGGACTGAACACTCACCTGCTCCCCTGGTTTCCCATACAGCTTGCAGTACTGTGGAAGGAGGCTGTCCAGCAGGGCCTGGTTCTCCTCTGTGAAAGCTGGGGTTCTCTCCACAGTATGTGCCATAGCAGTAGCCAGAGGATGCAAGGACAACAGCAGTGGTAGCAGAGACGTGGTCCTGTAGCTTGTAGTGCAGGCAATTGAGCCTTATATCTGTTCTGCAGAGGCAGAATCTGTGCCATGTGTCCTAAGTGAGAGGTACAACACGGTTGCATCCTATGAATCTAGCCAATCCATGGAATTGCACGACTCATACACATCTTCCGCATCGTTCAAACTTTCACCTTCATAACACCCTAGGATTTGCAACATTGTTGTAGTCAGGCAACTGAATTTCCAGCGCACGGCTCGTACAAGTTTTGAAACCGCGTCCGTCTCCAAGACAGTCCATAGCCAATGAGTGCGCACGGCTCGGTAAACTAACTGTACGACGCGTACTTTGAAAATCAACACGCACCCGTCTCCATACGATTAAATGGCCAAGACGTACACGCGGCTCGGTCCATGCCTGCACGACGCGTCTGCATAAAAGTCACATGCATCGGTCGACATTGCAGTCAATTGCCAAGGCGTGTGCACGGCTCAGTCCATGCCTGCATGACGCGTCTGAATAAAAAAAAGCCACCCGCATCGGTCGACATTGCTGTCAATGGCCAAGGCGTGGGCCCGACTCAGTCCATGCCTGCACGAGACGTCTGCATAAAAGTCACCCGCATTGGTCAACATTGCAGTCAATGGCCAAGGCGTGCACACGGCTCGAGCCAGAACTGTGCGATGCTTCTCTGTTGAAGTCAACCGCGTTGGTTGACATTGGTGTAACTTGTTAACGGATTCCACACACAATTACTTGCAAGGGACTCAGGTGCACACCTACAATACCACAGCCTGTGCCACACTGTATCCCAAGGCATGTAAGGCTGCATTACCTGTGTGTGTAGAGGGGGTAACATTTGGTTTGTTGGTTGGTACTTTGGTGCAGCCACTCCCAAGCTGTGCACGGGTTCATGGGGACAGAATCCTTTGTGTGTTGTGCACATTACCACAGTGACGTCCAACTGCTCAGTTATGAGCATGAGTCATGGACACAGTTGCAGGTTGGATATGTGTATGACATGTCACATCCACCCTGAGTCCTGGGTGGGATGGTATGTACGTCACAGCGAAACCCTTTGCCACAATTCTGATGTACACCCACAGTCTGTGTGCATGTTGTGTCTCAGATGTCTCTGATTCCATGTGCCCAATGAGAGACAGTCTCCACATCCATGTGGCTTGTGCATCAACATTGATGTTGTGTGTGTGTCTCAGAGACGGCCATGTATGGCCTGCAGAGACAACAGGGGCCACTATCTGTGGGACTCATGGTTGTTTTGTGGTGTGTACATGATACACCATGTCATGCCAGTGTCCATGTGGCAATACAGGGACCCTGGGTTTCTGCCTGGCAAAGAGCTGTGATGCATGGGAGACATCAGTCCTCACTTGTCACTGTGGTGTGTGTTTGGAACATGACAGCAGTACATAGGTACTGTGACGTAGCTGAATGTTTTGACATAGCACTACATTGAACTTATGAACATATGTTGAGTTGAGATGTGAGATGATGGGCATATGTGTCCATACCCAACAGCACACACCTCAGTTCATTCTGTATTGTTATGATGTATCATGTGATATTTTACTTGGTCATAGCCACATGGGGTGATGAATGGACAATCTTCCTTTGCCCATCTCTGTACTGTAGGGGATCTGCTGTCCATAGACCGTTCCCAAATCTTCAAAATCATGGTGGAACGTGGCTGCATCCGACGGTACCGCTTCACCAGGCAACTGATTGAGGAGTTGGCGGAGCAGTTGGTGCCATATCTGCTACCTGGCCGGACATACCCTACATCACTGACCCCAAAGGTGAAGGTGATGGCAGCCCTGCACTTCTTTGCTACTGGTACCTTCCAGTACACTGTGCTACTGCTGGTGGGATGTCGCAAACTATGTTCAGTCATTTGCTTCGTGATGTCTTGGAGGGGATGTTGCATTCCCTTGACCTGTACATCAAGTTTCCTAGCCCAGGTCAACCCATTGACATAAAGGCTGCTTTTTATAGACTGGGGAGGATGCTGAATGTCATCAGAACTATTGATGGTACACATGTGGCCCTGGTACCACCAAGGGCACATGAGTAGACATAATGGAACAGGAAACATTTCCACTCCATCAATTCTCTGGTGGTATGTCTAGCGGACATGTGTATCACACATGTGTGTACATTTCCCCGGTTCTGCGCACGATGCCTACATCATGAGGAGTAGTCGCATTGCGACGATGATGTCACAGATGCCAATCCAGCGTGCCTGGCTTGTCGGTGTGTACTGACTGTTCACCATTGTGTGCGTTTGGCAATGTTGTATTCCACCCTCTTTCAAAACTCAGCTAATGTGCAATTTTTTGTATGTAGGTGACTCCGGATACCCCAACATGCCATGGCTGCTGACACCGCTCAGGAACCCTGGTACACCAGCCGAGATGAGCTACTACAAGGCACATGAACAGACCAGGAGTGTGATTGAGCGGACATTTGGTCTCCCGAAAAGCTGCTTCCGCTGCCTGGACAAGACCGGAGGGGCCCTCCCATATGACCCTGCAAAGATGTGCAAAATGTTCATAGTATGCTGCATGCTACACAACATGGCAATGCAGAAGAAGTTGCCTCTCATTTAGGATGACGATGACCAACATCCGCCACCTATGGAGGATCCTGGCCTAGGTCAGGATGCCAGTAATGATGATGATGATAAACAGTGTCGACATGCTAACTTGTTTCTATGTAGGTTTTTTGTGACATGTTTTGTGCATGTGTATTGCATTTCTATCCTGCTCTGCTGTGCTTTTGACTGTGTCTTATGTCAGTCATTCCCAGGGTACTTTGCCTGTTGTTTGGTCAACGGAGACCCCCAGCACCCAGAATCCAATTCCAGGGTGGAAGGGGTTGATTCCCATCAAGTAATGTACCACATACCCCTGGACCTCAATTCTTCAACACTTGGTGACCGTGTGCCCACTGTCGCATGGAATTATCTTGCAACTGTTGTGGAATAAACATGTTGCTGATGTGTAATAAACCTGTGCTTCACTTTGTTATGTGCGTTGTATGTCTTCACACATCTGACTGACATTTGCTTACTTCACCTGTGGGCTTGTTACCACTGACTGTGGAAAGGTGTGCATTCAACTGTATTTCTGGTCAACATCATTGTAGACGATGAGTTACATGGTCATGGTGAGTATGTGTTGTGGTGCCCTAGTGGTGTGTGTCCCTCATATGTGTCACATCACCAGGACTCACATAACGGTGATCACATTGCTGTAGTAGTTAGCATGCACTGTGTTCTTTAGCAGATCATCATCTCCATGACACAAACCAAGTTGGAATCACAACATAAGCAAGTATAGTGTAATAGTGAGTTTATTTACAAACATGTGTAAGGATAGTTCACAGGATGGTGGGTGCTGTACATTGGGTTTGGAATCCAAAGTTCACAGATGAGTTGGAAGTGTTGGTAGCTGAAATGTCCAAAGTAAATTCCACAATAATCTGCTACATTAGACCAACATAAACCCTCCATAGCATGCTGGAGGGTTGGGTTATATTTAACGAGGTAAACAGTTTGCACACAAAGAACAATTTCCAGAACATGTTTGTGTTCCTGGGGGATGTGCATGGCCATCTGCGTCTCACTTGTCCTTCTTCGGATGACCCCTCTTCTTTTTCCGGGGGGATCCTCAGGTGCAGGCATCTGTGGTGCAGAGGACTCTCCTCCAGAGTCAACCTCCCTCCCTGTGGCATTTGCAGATCTTGCGGCAACAGATGTTGTGGGCACACAGGGAGGTGTGGACATGTTGGTGCTTATCTGGCGGAGGCATGTCAGTATGTCCTATGCACCTCAGTAAGTTCATCCCACTTGCGAGCATGATGGGCAGCCTGCTCCTGTTGAACGTCCTTGAGGATCCCCACTACCTTGCCAAATCCTCCAGTGCTATCCTGGTGCTCATCTATGAGGCGTACCAGTTGGGGGTCATCATGCAGTCCAGACCCCTCTGCAAGCCGTGACCTCTGCCTACCACCCCTCCCACCAACCCTAGCCACAAGGGCAGGACCTGCGGTGGCATGCAGAGGTGACCCTGGGCCCCCATGGATGTTGTTACTGGTGGTGTTGTCCGTAGCTTCCTGGGTGGCCTGTGTCCCTGTGCTGTTGGTATTCTGTGTCCTTAGCCTGTCCGTGTTGCCGGGGATGCTCGGTCTGTTGCCAGGTGTTGGAGGAGTAGGTGCAGATGTTTGTACTGCTGGTGCTGCATGATGCCTCACACCGGAGGTGCTAGGTCGTTCCTCATCATCCGAAGAGGACAGAGACTGACCCACACCAGAGAGCTCAGGGTCCACTGGAGTCTAGGACAGGGACTCCTCTTTGTTTGCTGCTGTGTTCCCAGCACCACCTGTGTTTGTCAGGCATCAATGGTTTACATACATGACAGTTGCAACTGTACGTCAGGATGCGTGCCTTTATACTGCATTGTCCTAAGTTGTCTCGGACAGAGATTGATATTGTTGTAGCACATTGTCCAGCCAACCTGAAGCATTTCAATGTGCATGTCGAAGTGTGTGCATGAACAGCTCATGTATAGATTTGACTGTACATGGCCATTGCTACTCAAGGGCCATCACATGGCTGACACAGGTGTGTCATCCCTGTCCAGATTTGACCTTTAACAGGGACACACATGCAATTCCACTTAGGATATATTGCAAGATTGGGCAGGTGTGGTAGCAGTTTTTGCTAGTCGTTTGCTAGTCTTTGTGCGTCACATTGGTGTGTCGGTACAACATGGTCATAGTCCGGTGTGCCTGAGATCTCTTGGAAGAATCTTTTTTTTTTCTGTGTTCCTAGTTCCCATCCCATTTCATACAAGTGACGATGTTACCGTAGCTAATGATCCTGGTGCTGAGTTTTGTATGCGCGAAAGTGATTTATCTTGTCAATGTCCTCCATGGTGATATGGATTGAGCACGACAGCTCTCTGGCTTTTCCACGCTCATGGCAGTGATAGTCAGTGTTGTGTTTGTTGTGGTTTTGCTGCTGTGAGTAGCATGTCTCCTCCAATGCAGTCCAGGTTAGTCCTTGTGTCTACACTGTCTATGACATTGAGGATGCATATGTTTCAGAACGATGTAGGAGTGGAATGCTGCTCACAACAGCACCTAGTGTGAATGAGACCATGCTACAGTGTCAGCTATATTGTTGTGTTCATTTCATTCACTGTCAGGTGTCCCCTGTCAATGATGTATATGTGAGTTCCTGTGTGTTTTGTGCTATGTACTATATGTCCACACTTGTCACACAAGACATACCTTCACAGCCAGGCCAGGGGGCACCCCTGGACACTGCATCCCCAGACAATGAGTTTAAACATACAGTAGCAATGGCTGTGAGTGAGAACGTGTTTGGGATGGTTAGTGCATAGATGTGATTTGCAGCCACAGCATTTCTCAGGCCCATGTGTCAGCCATCTTGCCAGGGCATTTACTTTGTGAGTGACTTGTACCATGTGTGCAATGTGTTTTAGCAGAGAATGTGTGTGTATGGCCGGCATTGGTGCTATTCATTTTAAATCAGGACCTCCTTCTCCCCCCAGGCAAGTTATCCCACCATGAAGAATGCCACCATTGCGTGGGTGCAGGTTAACTTTCATGATGTCAGTCAGTGTTGCCCTGTTTGTTGGTGCACAGTTCCCAGCAGGGCCTTGTGCTCCCAACAACAGAGCCCAGTGTCAGACATCTTGTCAGTACATTCCCACTCCCTGTGAGGTGAGCAAGGTTCAGTGTGAGCTTTTTGGGCCATGTAGATGGGTGAGTATTGTCTGTGACTGTAACTCCTATCATGCTCTTGGCTAAACCCCCTTCCCAGCATGCCCATACTTCCTTCCTTTTGACTCTGCTTCCCTGTGAGGGAGTGTGCCTGTGCTGACAAAAGGGCTGACAGTGTTGTCCTGTTGTTTGTTGGTGGTGCACAGTTCCCAGCAGGGCCTTGTGCTCCCCACAACAGAGCCTAGTGTCAGACATCTTGTCAGCCTATTTCCACTCCCTGTGAGGTGAGTATGGTTCAGTGTGAGCTTGCTGGGCCTTGTAGGTGGGTGAGTATTGTCTGTGATTGCAACTTCCATCATGCTCTTGGCTACACCCCCCTTCCCAGCATGCCCATACTTCCTTCCTTTTGACTCTGCTTCCCTATGAGGGAGTGTGCCTGTGCTGACAAGATGGCTGACAGTTCAGTCCTGGTGTTTGTTTGGCTACAAGTCCAAAAAGAGCCCCTGTTATTCACACAGCAGAACCCAGTGTGGTAGATCTTTGTGTGATATTTCAATAGAGTGTGAGGCAATGCATTATCCCAGGTGAGTTGTGTGAAGTTTGTGTTGAGGGGTGTGTGTGACGAAACATGCTGGGAAGTATGGTCAGAGCTGTCAGTCCTCCTTCCCACCCGGCCAGACTTCCCACCATGAAAGGTGCTTCCGTTGCAGGGCGTGCAAATTGGCTTTCAGGATGTCAGGCAGTGGTGTCCTGCTTATGATTTGAGCCCAACCCCTACCAGGGCCTTGTGCTCCCCACAGCAGAACCCAGTATCAGCCATCTTGTCAGTTCTTTTCCACTCCCTGTGATGTGAGCATGGTTCAGAGAGGTCTTGATGGGCCAATTGGGAGGGGAAGCATTATCTGCGACTACAAACCCCATCATGCTTTAGGCTACACTCATTTCACCAGCATACCCACTATTCCTTCCTGTCAGTCAGCTTCACTGTGAAGTAATGTGTTTGTGGAGGCAAAATGTCTGACAGCGTTTATTTAGAATTGTGCCACTGCCTTTCTCTATTTGTTGGTAGGTTTGTACATGTCATGACACAGTTACAAATCACTATGAGATGGCAGGTATTGTTGCAGGGTTTCTGTACTCACACAGAACTGTGCACAGAGGAGTGGAACCTCGGCAAATTAGGATGTCCCAAAACTTACCTTAGCAACCAACTCACCCCTTACCGAGCTAGCTACAGTGTCTCATTGGACATATCAAACACCCAATGTTTAGACAAACCAGAACATGAACTTACAGTACCTCAGGGTACGTGGGACTCATGAACACTCTTTCGTTATATTATCATTACAAACCAGAACATGGAGTAAAGAAGACACATGTGCATTTGAAATGTTTATTTACTAATGCCGTCTTCTCAGGCGCAGTATCTTTGATAATACAAGTATACTTATTATCAGTAGCAAAATTATCAGCATAGTTACTAAGACATAAAAAGCGAATGGTGACAGCATGTTAACATGCTGTAATGAATAAGAGTTAACAACACTTATATCTCACCCTCCCTAACACATATATTATATTATTATCTAAGAAGGTCTCTTTGGGTTGTTTTAGGGCGGGCCCATACCTTAGTGTCCTAGCATGAAGGAATCACATCAGCATACACCAGCTCTCTCTGCATGTGCACCGCATCAAGTGTGTTAACAATTCTCGTGCAAAGCAATATCAATCCCGCCTCAAGCCCAAGTTGGCAAAGGCTGCACTTGTGTTATGACTATGAAGGCGTGGAGATCAGACCTCATAACAATTCCATATCGTGTTGCTCCTGAAACTTCAGCACTCTCCGTGCAGACATGGTTTATTAAACAAAACTGATATCAGAGCAATAACATATTATTCTCACATACACCACGGCAAACCACTAGGTTGAAAGCTAAGTCAACAATTAAGGGTCGTGTGCAGAAGTTGCAAGAAAGGAAAAATGGCGTTTAAATCTCAAATGTACCTATGCTAACTTAACACGATATAAGGATATATAGGAGCTATACAACACCCCCCCATGATCCGAGAACGGACTAAATAAGATAACAGAAGTGCCATCACATGAGAGCAGAATCCATTTATAAACGAGCATGAATAAAAATTCAATTATAAAAACTAATGCTAAAAAATAGCCCACAAGTATAATGTGGCTCAAGCCAATAGGCAAGCAAAAAATAAAATGTCTTGACCAAAAGTCAATAAAATCAAGGAAATGCTATCAATCAGCATGTCAATTTGAGGCAGTGTCTATGATAAGACTGTATATGAAAAGTAAGCTGCAACAGCCTCCAGGAGGAAGTCACTGTCCTCATCCGAAAACAGTTCAGCCATCCAATTTAAAAGATGAAAGGAACATACGTGATCTTCCAGCACCGCATCCTCTATAACCATCAGAGGACAGCTCGGTGGGTTTTCAAGAAAACTTCGTTCCAAGAAATTTTGCGCTGCCGACAACACATCCCAGGGACCCATTAGTCCATGTGCCACCGCCAAGGCCATAATCCTTTCGTCAGAACAAACCAACTCGTGAGCAATGATAGGACTCATCAGTTGATCAAAATCGACGTCAGAAGATATTGGTCCGCAGAGACACAAATCAATGGCCCAAAGGAAATCACAGGACAGGCAGTGAAATACAGGCTGGACACAGGTGAAATAGGAGAACCGAAAAGATAATCCAAACGCCGTGCTTAGAGTCGCTAACGGCAGTGTGCCATAGTAATCAAGCATGCGGTTGCGAAACCGCGTCAGTAGCAGCTGAGCGTGGTCTTGCACAGGAAGGGCATCCATATTTAAAAAGGCAGAAAACCACCAATGCGCCAGCCGCTAAAGCAAGTAAAAACGGGAACCCTCCAAATAAGGATGAAAAAATAGAATGGAAGAAGGCAGGGATGACTCCAAAAATCTTCTCAAAGGAAGTCACGAGACCACCGCTAACAACTTTAAAAAAATGTGCTAGGCCCGTTGTGGAGGATGCGTTAAAGATAGAACGGACCATGGCTCCGAAATGCAAAGGCAAATCAGTGTTTAAAAGAGCCTGAACCTCCGTACGGGTGTTAGCAATGTGAAGCACGAAAGTTTCACGGGCCGAGCTCAAGGCCACCTCTTTCTGGGACAATAGAGCTCTTATTCTAGCCATGCCGCTGAATTCTGCTCCCAAGGTCGGTATCTGTGGCCAAATGGAAGACTCCCTATGTTCACGTGTGGGAGGATAAAGAACATTTCTGCAGCAAATAACTCGCTCACTAACCGTTACTATGAAAGCTATACCTTTAATTAAACCACAACAGTTTTCATTATTGAGCATTAAATAACTACCATTCTCTAACAATTTAAACGTGGGGATGATAGCAGGAACTGGCGTGCCCTGTAAAACGCAAGCCATATTCGGTCGGTCCTTGTTACATGAACCGTGTAACTGTATGTGTCTGCACATTAAAGAATGATCTGGCGTCTCAGTACACTCATCCCCTGTTAGATAAACCTCTTGTTCATCCTTGAAACATCTGTATGTGTATGGGAGTGACCAGACCTCATGAAGAAAACCGCTACCTAAGGGTTCAAAACGACCTATTGGCACATATTTCATACAATTTGAAAACTTATATAAAGCAAAAGGCAGTGTTATTAAACCGTGGATAAGCCACGTAGCAGCAGTGGTCTCTGCCACAGAAAAAGGTAAAGATTCCAATCTTTCAATATGGAGCATAGAAAAGGAAGCATCACGCATTGAAAGCAAGCGTTGTTTGTCTGTCAAATTAAACGGTGCAAATAAAGAGGAAACGTTCATGTATCCCCAGGGAACTTTACCCATTTTTAGAGTCTGTAGTGTCCATGCAAACTGCATGATTGAACGTAATTGATTTTGACCATGGTATAATACAGACACTTCATCATGCACAATATCAACAACAGACGACACAATATTATCTAATGTGTAAATTCTAGAGGAAAGCACGTTAATGCTATAGTCAACCACTGCAAGCACTTTCTCAAGATTTGCCTGATCAATAGCCCTAAGGCGTGAAGCAGCCTCAATCTGTGAGAGTTTCCAAATTTCATTGTAAACACCATATAACCACCTTTTCGACCTGCCACTAGCTGGGCCCTTAATGAAATCATTCAAATCCACGTCTGCATTCAGTTTGGAAAGGTGATACTTAACCGCAGGTAAAGTTGAATGTTTCAGCCATGCTTGACACAACTTGCCCACAGAGTAAGAGGTGACAGTATGACTCAAATCAAAACGGGGATCAGATCTAACAGCCTTAAAACCGTCAGTCATATTTAAAAATCTTTTTTGGCAAGAATCAGCACCACGGTGCCAAAGCAGCCAACCCTTGGGATTCACACTGGAAATGTTAAAGGAGGAATTCAGAAGCAGAGCCTGAATATCTTTAATGGACAATTTAGTAAAATTACTCCAATTCTCATATTCCTCCAACTCCGGGAAAGACGGGGTGTTTAACCTTTTAGATGTAGCCAATCCAAAGCATGTGGTTTGGGAAATGGTTTCATTCAAAAACCACATATGATTTGGGATGAGACATGCACGGTGCAAAGCCTCAGTGCCTCGTACCTGCCAGGCCCTTGAGCCCCAAACTGATTTAAGGTCTATGGTATCCTTCCATAACTCATACCCCCCAGTAACTAATTGATCTAGGAAGGCCTTCGAATACAACAATTTTGTATTTGTAAGTCGAACCTTGGACAGTGGCTGTTTTTGAAATTTAAAATAAAAGGACTCGGGATTGGACTGATTAAAGTCAGTGAAATAAGTATACTTTTTAAGAAACGTTTCTGAACTCCCTTGTGTAGGTGCTGGGCAATGTTCCCACTGAGTAAAATTAACCGCATCCCTTCGGGAAGATGTCTTGTGTAAGAAGTGATTGCCATAATGTTGGTAACAGAACAATTCACCATAATTAGCAGATTCTAAATATAAATCCTCAGCATCAAAGGCAGCATAGTATTTCAAATCAGAAAACAAACTTTCCACAGCATTAACATCCCAATCATCAGAACGAATGTTTTGTTTCACCACATCCCCCATATTAACTCTCAGTACATTAGGAACATTAACGACTTCCGTTGGACCATGAATCTGAAAACGAACAGCATCCCACGCGATTCCATCCAGAACAGGCCACGCTGTGATGTTAACCAAAGTCAAGTCTCTTTTTAATCTGTGTGTAGAATGCGAAGAGGAAAGTGGGGCCAAAGTTCCATTCAAATGAGTAATGCAAGTTCTCTCCTCGACATAGTGTCCATTCACAATCCGAAAAAAATAAAACACAAAACCAATTGACATAAAAAGGTAAACTGAAAAAAGGATCAGCCAAATGTATATCCAAGGAGGTATCAAAAAATGTTTTTTAAACAGGCTAGCATATAATGCAATTTTAGAGGGTTTTTTCGAGGCAAGGGAAGTTGAGTCAAATGAAAATCTGGATTCCGTTGCTAAACGAGCTTGCAGGTCAGGCATGGACAAATCAGTGGGGTACGTATAGTCTGTCTCATCAAGGTTAGTTCCTGGTAAATTATTCAATAATGGACTGGAAACAGCAGGTAATTCGATGGCCACCTCAGGTTCATTATTAGAAGCAGTGGGCATAATTGAATTTCTCACAATGGAAGGACAGGAAACAGCCGGTGTCATGCTAAGAAGAATCGGCCACTCTGTGTATCTTGACATTGTCAATAGAAATAAACCTGTTTTCCTTACGACCTGGAAGTGGTGGTAAAATGACTGTTCTTGTGCCCTTCACTCCAAGCACTGGGACCGGAGCTCGATAGGAGGGACCAAACTCTTTCTTGTTGTCGATCTTCTCTCGAACCAGTTCTCCAACTTGGGGTAGCCAGCCAACTACCGGGATCTGCAACGCATCATCCGATGTGGAGGGCAAATGTTCCTTTGC
The DNA here is from genome assembly GCF_964261635.1 of Lissotriton helveticus. NCBI lineage: Eukaryota > Metazoa > Chordata > Amphibia > Caudata > Salamandridae > Lissotriton > Lissotriton helveticus. Next base: position 1,841,237,874 of record NC_136059.1, on the reverse strand, counting down.
AAGAGAGTCTCTCGTCTTTTGTAGATTCTGTAAAACATTGCAATGTTCATCTGCGTCAAAGGAAGTGGCGCGAACCACCGAGTCTAGACCGTCAAGGTCAGGGACGAACATCTTGATGCCAAAGAGCATTTCGTATGGGGTCCGCCCACCCAGAGACCTTCTAGGGAGATTATTAAGAGCACGCTGCACGCCATAGAGGTGAGCCAGCCAATTTCTGCCAGTGCCTATAACTCGGGCTGTCAAAGATTGCTTTAAATCACGGTTCATTCGTTCAACTACACTATTACCCTCGGGTCTGTAGGGTGACGAAAACTTGACTTGGACCCCCATCGAAGTCATGGCATCCTTATACGCCTTAGAGGCGAAAGCCGGACCCTGATCCGAATGGAAGGTACCACAGGCAAAAATCCCTATAAAGATACGCAAATCTCTGATGACAGTCCGGGAATCAGCGCTGCGATGTGGCCATAACCACACAAAGCGTGTGCATGAGTCAACTGCTACTAAGATGTATTTATACGCAGTATCAGATGAAAATGGACCGCAGTGATCTAAATAAACACAGCCTAGTGGTTTATTAGAAATGTACAACTGAGTCTGAGGCGGACGCGTAGCAGTTGAAGGTTTAATCTGCTGGCATATGTCACAAAGAAGGACATAATCACGCGTCTGTTTGTACAGTCCCCGCCACCAGAAACGTTGTTGTAGTTGCGTTACAGTGGCTGAGACGCCCGCATGCGCAGACGCCACACCTTCATGAGCCGCTGTAATCAAGTCTGTTCTGCGATCCGAGTTGGGAATCAGCCGTTCCCCAACATCGGGAATTGTCACAAAAGGAACCTTTTCGGGACTTAAGTGGTAATTATACTTCGAAGGGAATCCCGAAGGATGTTTACTTCCCTTCTCAGAGGCAGCAATCGCTGCCAAGATGTCGCTATCAATCTTGGTTTTGGACCTAGTAACTGCTGCAACTAAGTATGTAGATACTGCTGATTTCGCTGCTTCATCAGCAAGCGAGTTGCCAAAAGCGTGAACTCCCACGCGCTGATGACCGAGAGTATGAATCACATAAACGAGTGGCAACATAGCTTTAAGCTCTGCCACTCGAACCCAGATCATTTTATGTTTTATTGTGCTACCCTTGGAATCATGAAAATCATTTTGAGTCCAAAAGAACAAGTTTTCATTGTAAGACTGGACACAGTAGTAAGAATCACTTACAATTAGAGTAGTAACACTTGGATCTGCGTACTCCAAAGCTATTAAGAGAGCACGAAGCTCTGCCAATTGTGCGGTGCAATCGCCCAGGGGCAACGTGTGTACCTCCCTGGAAATGAACTCATCATTCAACATAGCACCGACCACAATGGCGCATGCGGAAACGTAGGCATGTTTAGAGCCATGCGCAACCTGCGCCGACCCATCAGTGTAAATGATGCAATGGAAGTCCTCCAAAGGTCGCATCGCCAGAGGAGCAGGGTGAACGAATTCATACTGCAAGAACTCCTGCGACCGTAAGGAAGCGTCAAAAATAAACATGACATCCGAGGATGACAATGACGCAGCCCACTGAATCCACCGAGGGTGCAAAGCTTTTGAATTTGGTACACTGGCTTTCGTGACTGCCTCCAAATGAGGACAGGGTGTTACCACTAGCATGCGTTTCCCCTGTGACAGAGCTCGTTCCTTTAGAATAGCCATCTGTACAGCAGTTAAAACCTTTTCTATGGTGGGAAACCGCATCTCAGCCGAGGTGTACAAGTGTGACTTGTAAGCAATAGGTACTGTGTCACCTTCATTAAAAGTGAGGTAAGTGAAACCCACCGTCCCAGGAATTATTCTTATGACCAGGTTGGTGTGGTTATCACGAGTCAGTAAATATTTAGAAGCGAGCAGATCAGCCTGCAAGGATTGCAAAATGGCTGAATGCTCAGGCAGCCAGCATGATTTTGAGAAAGTTGGTTGTATCAAAGCATACAAAGGCTTGATACGCTGGGCATATTCCGGAATATAAGTTCTGCCGAAATTCAAAAAGCCCAGTAAGGATTGTAATTTTTTCAGAGTTGTTGGTGCGCGCAATTGTGCGCACTTCTCTAAGAAGTGAGGAGCCAAACCTCTACCTTCATTGTTGAGCTCATAGCCCAAAAACAACACTGTGTGTTCAGCAATGTGCGATTTTGCAAAGTTGAATTTGTAACCCATGTCTGCGAAGTTGCAAACAAGAGAATTTACACGACACAGATGCTCCCAAATATCGTCGTCTGTGAGATATATGTCATCCACATACGAAAAAGCATCAGGGTCGAGTGCCTCCAGAATAGAGACAATTCGAGCGGTAAATACACCAGGACTATTCTTGTAGCCCATCGGAAGACGCCGGAATTGTTTTTGGACTCCAGCGCTTGTAAAACTGGTCCATTGGGAGCTAAAGCTGTCCAATCTGTGGGCATAAAAACCATTGGATATGTCAAGCGTTGTCTTGAAACGCTTACGCACGAGACTATCCACTAGGGCAGAGCCGTGGGTATTCTGTACTGCACAGTTACGGCAATGCGAGTTTAAATGCCGGTAATCCAAAACCAAACGATATGATCCGTCAGGTTTATTCACAGTAAAAAGGGGATTATTCATCGGTGACACACACGTTTCAATAACTCCCTGATATTCCAATTGTTCAAGGATTTCCGCGACGGAAGATTTTGCTTCACGCCGAATGGGATATTGAGGTTGAGGCTGCGGCTGAGACCGCAACGGAATTTCGTGGCAAGGCGACAATTGATCCCAACCACATTGGTTACGGTACAGAGCCGGCGCGAGAGCCCGAGCCCACTCTTCTGCAAAATGCTGCGCATGCTCTTTCGAGACAGTGTTCGCGAAACTGGGTAGGATTACCTCCTCCCCTCGCGGCGCCGCGAGCACAAAAGGTGGGGGCCAGTCAGCCTCCGAAAGTAAAATATCATATGTGGAAGACAGATTCTCCCAAAATACACCTTTAACGGTACGCTGTATGTCACCTTCAATTAACAGGACAATTTCATATAGTCTTTCAGGGGGAGCAAGTCTCGTATCCGCTGTTTCTATCACAACGTAGACATCAGTCGCTGTCACCCTCAGTAGTGGACGCAGCGCCTCTCTGACTATGGTTATCTCCGCCGCGCTGTCCAGCAACGTCAGAGCCCACGTCAGATTCCGAAGCCGCGTTCTCACTATCTGTGGCATATCGATGCGCTGTTAAGGCTGCGACTTTCTTTTTCGCAAACTGCGGACGCCTAGGCGTAGAATCCTCCTGCTTCACTGCGCCGTCCGTCTGGCGGGACTGACCACGTCCTTGTTGGCCACCACGTCCACGTCCACCCCCTCCTCCTCCACCGGTCTTCGGGGCCGATGTGTCCTGAAAGGAACGAGGAGAGCGTTGATCAGAACCCTGAAAACGATCAGGTGATTTAATCATCGCGCGGTCGCGCAAATCATAAACTTTTTCGGATGGCGCAGGAGCTTCTATTGCAGGAAAAGTACTCTGAGTCTGCATTGTCTGCTTCCCCTGTGTCTGTTTTTTAGGCCAATTTTGTTTCTTGGACTTGGGCTGGGCATCTGTCACTGCAGATTGTCCCTGTGGTTGTTTTTTCTCCTTTACTGGAAAATATTTTAGACCTCTACTTGTGCGGCCAATAGTTTTATAAGCGGCCACTACAATCTTTGCTAACTGGCGGGGTTTGTCGGCATCGGGCAGAGCAGCCAAAGCATTCGACACCTGAAAGTTAACTGCATCTCCTTTAACATTGGAGAGAATGAGATCACTTACAATCTCAAAAGAACCACACAGGCGCATACCCAATTCAACCGCTGCCTCTGGACCGTGATCATTCTGAACACGTCTAACGATTTCAGGCAGGGCAGTCATAGACGGGGTGCCGAAGCACCTTGTATAAACTGCCGCAAATGTTTTTCCCCAGCTGTCACAGTCAGCAAGTTCAGGAGTAATATCCTTCGGTAGAGTAATCGTCAACATTCTATGTTTATCAGCAGGAGTAGAATTCGGAAAAACCGCCTCCAGTTGATCAAACTTCTCTGCTAGCCAGAATGGGAAGTCATCGTTGTCAACAGGACGCGCACCAAAAACCGAATTTACCATCACTGGATTGAGACGCATACCGCCTCGTTCCATGGGAGCGGCCGCACCCCCCTGGGGACCACCAGGAAGATGTCGACCGATGTATTGCACTAAAGCACGAATCACGGAAATGGAAACTACATGCAGCCTGCGAATTTCAGCCAGGGTGCAAGCCCCGTGATTCGGGTGCGGGGTAAAGCCACCCAACGCAGGCCAATTAGTACCTGGAATTGAGAGTGGACCTAACCTCGCACGGGACAAAGAGTGGGGGAGGGCGCCATCAAACCAAACTCGATGCTGCCAATGATCAATAGGTATTTCCAATGCCCTGTATGGCGTATATTCAGCCGGGACATCCGAGGCGGTGTAGGAGTGGTACAAACCAGAATTAGCGTCCACAGCCGGAAACGTAACCCAAGAGTAAAACAACTCGTAAGGAAACGCCGGATCTGCACTTACCACGAAAATCACAGCCATCCCATCTACTGGGACCTGGTACGTCTGAAGATGGTTGCGTATCGCAACGCGACTATGCTGCGCAATAGCCACCGCTGCCGCCATCACAGAATTGGAAACAAGAAAACACAAAGAATACTTTGTAGCACAACTGGGTAGTAATTCAAAGAAACCGTTTAAGTAAGAATCAAGCTTGAATAAAGACCTATTTCAAAAAATAGGTAGGTTTCACCAACACCCCGTTTTCCGGAAACGGATGTGAAGGGGTTAAGGCATGAACGATAAACTACTCGAGTGTCATGATATAAGACCACCGAAACCGTTGGGCGCCATGTTGCAGGGTTTCTGTACTCACACAGAACTGTGCACAGAGGAGTGGAACCTCGGCAAATTAGGATGTCCCAAAACTTACCTTAGCAACCAACTCACCCCTTACCGAGCTAGCTACAGTGTCTCATTGGACATATCAAACACCCAATGTTTAGACAAACCAGAACATGAACTTACAGTACCTCAGGGTACGTGGGACTCATGAACACTCTTTCGTTATATTATCATTACAAACCAGAACATGGAGTAAAGAAGACACATGTGCATTTGAAATGTTTATTTACTAATGCCGTCTTCTCAGGCGCAGTATCTTTGATAATACAAGTATACTTATTATCAGTAGCAAAATTATCAGCATAGTTACTAAGACATAAAAAGCGAATGGTGACAGCATGTTAACATGCTGTAATGAATAAGAGTTAACAACACTTATATCTCACCCTCCCTAACACATATATTATATTATTATCTAAGAAGGTCTCTTTGGGTTGTTTTAGGGCGGGCCCATACCTTAGTGTCCTAGCATGAAGGAATCACATCAGCATACACCAGCTCTCTCTGCATGTGCACCGCATCAAGTGTGTTAACAATTCTCGTGCAAAGCAATATCAATCCCGCCTCAAGCCCAAGTTGGCAAAGGCTGCACTTGTGTTATGACTATGAAGGCGTGGAGATCAGACCTCATAACAATTCCATATCGTGTTGCTCCTGAAACTTCAGCACTCTCCGTGCAGACATGGTTTATTAAACAAAACTGATATCAGAGCAATAACATATTATTCTCACATACACCACGGCAAACCACTAGGTTGAAAGCTAAGTCAACAATTAAGGGTCGTGTGCAGAAGTTGCAAGAAAGGAAAAATGGCGTTTAAATCTCAAATGTACCTATGCTAACTTAACACGATATAAGGATATATAGGAGCTATACAACAGTATTGTGTTTGTCTGACCAGCATACACATCTTGGGATGGTTATCTTTTGGTTACTGTGGCTTTGCTAACGGTGCATGGTTTCACTGTCCCCTTGACAGTGATTTGTGTGTATTGCCACTCAATATTGGGTATATTGGTTGTGTTTTCACCAGGCACTGGTATGTCTGATAGACCATGGACGCTCTCTGGTGGTAGGATGTCCCGCACCTTCTCCTCCCAGGACCTGCAGTATACTGGTTTGGCAGGAGGGCCACCGCCAGTGCGCTGACTCAAGGCGTGTTCCTTCTCGAGGAGCTTCTTGACCCTTCTGCACACATCATTCCACCTGTTCTGGATGTCATCCTTTGTGCGCAACATTGGTGCTTGTGCGTTGACCTTGTCCACAATCTTCGCCCACATCTTTGTTTTTTTGTGACATGGGGGTCCTTTGTACCAATGTACCAAACAACTGTGGCTCTACTCTGAGGATTTCATCTACCAGGACTTCTTACTCACTATCTGTGAACTTTAGATTCTTCTTAAGGGGCATGGTGAAGGGTGGTGGTGGGGAGTGATGTGTGTGTGAGGGTACAAGTGAGGGTGGGTGAGTGTCAATTTTGCTGAGTGTACGTGAGATTGCTTTTGGAGAGGTGCTAATAGTGTGAAGGTTGTGTGATGGGTGATTTGTGAGTGTGTCTGCGGTTGCTGTCTGATGGTGTTCTCTGATGGCTGATCTGTGGAATTTGCAAAGGATCATGGTAGTGATTTTTGGCCTTTATTTAGGTGGAGTTGAGGGTGTGTCTTTGTTCCATTTAAAAAATATATATATTTATTGACTTTGTCATTGCTTGTTTGGTCCTTTTTTGTATTTTTTCCTTTGTGTTTTTAAGGCATGATGTTGGCTCATGCATGCTTCTCCGAGTCTTTCACGCTGACTTTCTTCTGTGTTTCACACGCGTCGGTCACGGAGATCTCTTTTGCTTCAGGCCCCTGTTTTCTGTGTGTGTCGGTCATGCGGCTTGAGCTCCGTGCGAGTCAGTCTGGTTTCACACGCATTGCATAGTACTGCGTGGGTCGGGCATCGCGGGTCCGTGTCTGTCGGGTTCATTCCTGGTGCTTGTCGGTCAGTGCGAATCGCGTCCAGTTGCCGGGTGAATCACTGGTTTCCGTACGGCTCTTTCGTATGGCTTGTATTCCGTATGAGTCGGTTGTATGTCACGGGCATTGCATCGTACTACACGGGTCGTACGGCACCTGTATGTGTCGGTCGGACTCCGTTCCCGGTCCGTGTCAGTAGGTTCGATTTCCAGCCGGAATCAGAATCGACCCCCAAATATTAAAAGTTTCTCTTTCAATAGAAAAGGGGTCAGTGTGACATCCATTAAGACTCCTAAATAAGAGGATGATTCCACTTTGCTAATGTGACAACCTTTAATAAAAAAAACCTGGATTTTGAAGTTTTCGGGCCAATTACCATAATATGTGCCTTTTCAAAATACAACATAATACAATGTTGCATCTAACACTGACAACCTTGCAAAATGATGCAAACGTGCTTGGGTTACTTCTAAACAGCAAACATTCCATCAGTGCTAAGAGAAAGCAGAAATCCACCACATCTACTAAGTTATGGCTCATTTCTGGTATCTCTTAGCACTTGACACTGTGGTACCTTGTGTCGTGGTAAATCAGTTACCCTTGTACAAGAGTACAAGACTGCCTATATTACAGCCAGCTTTGTTTTTTTACAGTAAGACATCCCTTTCTATAGAAACACAGCTACTCCCAAATTCACTATATGAGGCATTCAGGTTAAGCCCCAGTAGTAGTTTGATTCTCAGGAGTCTCAGTCAAGAATCTTCAAGCACCAAAGCTCTATATGGCAGGCAAGTTGACCTAGGGCCTGTCAGTTAGTCTTACCTGCACCAGCAAGATCTAAAAGACCAGGGTCTCCGTGAGCACTCCCTTCACAGGCACCAAAGCTGAATCAGCAGCTGTCTATGGTGAATATTGCACACATGACCCTGCAGGGTGCCTTCTAGTTCCTCATATGTAGTCTTGCAGGGCAGGAGATAGGTGTCTTCAACATTCCTCTAATGACAGAACGTTTCCTTGGATCCTCTCAACTAATGAGGGGAAAATTCAATACTCCTAATGCAGATACATCGTAAGGGCTTGGTCCAGCATGGGCTACCATGGTAACCACTTCCTCACAACAATAGTCTCAACCAGACAACCCTTCTTGCCTGTTCCCTGTGGTTCCACCTTGCGTATGGGGTCACCATCCTCAATCTGCACATAGGCTACAGCCCCACCCAAGGTGGCCCCATCTGACATACGGGATCACCAACTTTCCTTTGCACATAGGCCATAACCTGATAGGTACAGAAGCCATCTCCTCACACCTCACTTCAAAGATCCAATCACCAGGATCTCCCACTGGGCCTCGTACCCTCCAGCACTCCCCTCCTCCCAACAGGGCAATATGGTCTTCACAAACAGGCAGGCACTGCTGCTTCATTCTCCACTGGCAGGTGGTCCTGGATTCCTTGTGTGATATACTCTCACCCAGTGGAAGCTAACTATGTAGTAACAGATAGAGAACTTTTAAAGTAGTAGTTGAAGAATTGAAGCAGTACCTCCTTGAAGCATATCATACAATTTCCATCCTGACAGAGCATAATAATTTACAGTTCTTAAATTCTGCACGTGCATTGTGAGGTAGTTAATTATGCTGTTTGAAACTTTTCAGCCACTACAGTTTTATAATTCAGCTCCAAACTAGCATGAAAATGGAAAGATGAATGCCTTTTCTATGCACATGTATGCTGTAGCAGAACATGAATCAGAATTCCTTTTAATAATTTTAATGGAAAAAATAGTAGGCGCTCTGCTCATCACAGAATTGTTTATTGAGTAACCAAAAGAACATAAGAATTGTGAAGTGAAGAATTTGGTAACATACAATTAAGGCAAGACCAAGAATAATTAAAGCTAGGTTAAGGATGCCATGTGCCGTCTCACCCCAGTATCGCACGTGCAAGCTGTTTATTGGTGACATTCTAGTCCCTTAGTAGGACACCCAGGACAAAAGAAAACTCTTGAATTACTGCAACATCATTTTTGGTTGCTATAATTCCCAAGGATGCAAAGAGCTATGTAGAAACATGTACCATGTATGGTCAAGGGAGATCTCACATTGAGTTACTGCAGGGCTCCCACAATCCTTACCTGTGCCACCGAAGCTATGGCACACAGTGCATGGTAACCGTGAATCATCTAACTCTGATGGCTCACTTTACTCTACTGAAAGGGGTACCATTTGCCCAAAAGTAAGCAATACATTTACAGCAAGCATTAGTCCATCTTCATTGGATTCCTTATGTCCAGATTGCAAACCAGGGCTTGCAGTAAATTTAACACTTTTGTAAATCTCTTTTAAAAAATAATAGAAATTGATGTGTGATTGACCACACACAAGCTGATAGGCAGCCGTGGCCCATCCTTACAGGCAGAGGAGCCACCCCACCACCTTTTTCCCAACAAAAAGAGTTAATGTCAGACTGAGCAGACACTCCTCTTGTTCAGTTCAGGCAGCCAGGAGCTAGAGATCAGTTAAATACATAGGGGCAGATTTATGTTAACTGGCGCATCCCCAGGGATGCGCCAGTTAACATGCGCCACAGTGCGCCACTGCTCCGCCACCCATGGTGCGCCGCATTTATGATTCAGCGCACCATGGTGCAAGGCAGTGAGGATGCGTGACGCATCTCTCGGCGCACGGGCGGCGCATTGCAGGAGTCATGTCGCAAGTGCGACATGACTCCTGCAATGCACAGGGGCCATCTATTCAATGTATGGTGCGTCACCCTTACGCCTGCTTCAAGCAGGCGTAAGGAATTGACGTAGAAAGTGACTGAGTGAAATCTCATAGATTTCACTCAGCCACTTTTAGGAGGCGTTCCTGCGCAGGAACGCCCCCCCCCTGCGCAGGAACGCCTCCTTATGGCGCAGGGGTTTCCAACGTGACGCATCTCCTAGATGCGTCATGTTGTAAATAGGGCGCATTGTTTGCGCCGCCGTTGCGTCACATTACGTGACGCAATTGCGGCGCAAGGAGGCGCAAGAGCCTCATAAATCTGCCCCATAGACTAATGGCTGCCTGAGCTGAACTTTGCTGGTCTGAAGATGTCACAGCTCCTTTGGGCGTGACCTCCTGACCCTGGCAAAGCATCTCAAAGCCCTTCCTCTCATGATGAGGGTGAGTGTCATTGATAGCCTCAAACCAGGGCGCTTCAGTTTTAAGCCTTGAAGTGCCCAAATACTGACACCTTGTCACAGAGTGTGGTGGGGTCATCAACTCTAACTGAACCCATTCCACTCTATGACAGGTTAGGGACCGATACCTCCACTCATTGGCTGACCATAGATCAACCAATGAGGGAGTCCCAACCCTCCTGGGACTTTTGAGGCTTTCCCCCTTGAGAGCTGCAGCAGGTAAGTGAATGTTTTTTAATGTTTTATTACAAGATGGTGATAAGTTGACAGAATCCGCATGGAATGCTGAGATTTTGTACAATAATTTTACAGAATCTTCATTAGGCCACTCCCCATTCTATTGGGTTAACATTTTTCCCCCACAGATGATCATTATTGAAGAAGATGCCCCTTCACCATCCATATGGGACTTTCATAAATATTGTTTACAAAATCTGATAAATTGCACAATCATATGTCATCCTAGGTAAGAAGAAGCATACGACCTATGCTGACAAACTTTTCTGGCACAGTACAATGTAAAGACTAGGAGACTTACCTTGGTTCTTCCCCAACTATTTGCCAAAAAATGGTTAAAATGCATTTTAGTCAAAATTTGTGTTAATATTTAGAGTTTTAAACAGTTAGCCCTTTGGCAATAAAATGAGAATTACCCACAACACTGGCAATACATCCACTGTTTTATGTTTCAGTATAATGCCCATGCCTGAAGAAACTCACCTTCTTTGCCTCCTCCAACTATTGTGGCGGATTTTGAAGTCAAATACATTTTAGATTCCAAAAGAGTTAGAGGACGCCTTCAAATAACTTATAAATTGGAAAGGTTATGGTATGAAGAACATGTAATGGGAACCTGGTGTTCACATCCATACATCACGATTACTAAGCAAATTTTAAGAATCCAACCAAACCCAAACATATTTAGGTGCTTCAAATGGTCAAAATAGAGTGGTATAAAAAGCTAGATTTCACATGAAACCATGAAATATGAGAGCTATGGCAGTGTTCCTGTGAAATACGAATTTCATAAGCATACATACATGCACACATATTTTCACAGAAAGTAACCATAGTTAAGAACTGAATTAGGGTTCTGGGTCAAATGCAAAAAATCACTGAAATTCTCCAGTCATAGTTCATGGCACACACAATGCACATCATAAATGCAGTACAACACGATGTTTTGAGACTGATTTTTTTCAGTGCTATTGCCAAGTGAGTTTAGAACGTGGCAAACTGAATCTGAGGAGGTTGTGCAGCAGAATTGTTGCCAAAGGGCTGACCTAACACTGCGCATCCTGCTTACTGCCATTGTGCACATTGTTTTACTGTGTGAAGTGGGGTTTCTTTTCCTACAATGTTTTTATTTACTTTAAAAAAAATGTTTTCAACTCAAAACCACTTCTTTTTTTCTGATGCATAAAATGGTAATTGCAGGTTCTTGATTATCTTAAAAATGGTGATTTTACTGTGGCAATTTATGTCAGTGTTCTACTGAAATTTCCTTTCCCCTGAGTTTGCTTCAGCAATCTTTTGGGGTCAAGCATCTGAAAGGTGCCTGCCCCATAGCTGTGGAGTTTTGTTTTCCACAGTGTAAAGTTCACAAATGTTTCATGAATCATAATTTTCAAGATGATGGGAAACAAATAAATGGCCGTAAAAAATAAATTCCTTTATTCAGCTAATCAAGTTCAAATGTAATTAACAGGATTCATGATTTTCAAAATCATGTTTTTAAACATCAGAAAAGTACAATAAGGTTCACCCTTTAAATACTACATTGGTTGCTTTTTTTTCAAACGGTTATATCTCAGGTATTACTGAATAGGTTTACAACAAATCAATGAAAGCACACTTTCTGGTTAAAGTTCTGCTTCTGTGCCAAGTTTGGCATAAACCCATTTAGTGGCTTTTGCAGTAGGCACAAGCAAAAATTCCTTTCAGAAATAAAATGGGGAAAAACCTCAGCTGACTACACTTTTTTTGCCAAGATTAATGTAGATCCTTTCACTGGAGCGAATGTGGGGCATATTATCAAGCGGCAGCAATAATTATCGCTGGGCGCTCTTAGCGATAACTTTTTTATCGCCGACTATCGCTGGCAATTATCGCCATGCTATCACTGTATTAACAATGCATAGCGCAATGGCGATAATTTTCCAGTGATAGCGGTGTTTTCTATGGAACATCGCTGGTTTTCCTGCGATGTTCGATGGGAAACTGCAATACCCTTGCTGATAGGACCCTGTGGTCATATCAGCATAAACCACCCCCATAGTTAGGTATAGGTAAGTCTGCATTTTAGCAGACATTAGTTTTTGGCACTAACATCTGCAAAAATGCGTGGGCCTCCTTGTAAATATCGCGATGTACATTTTGCAATATTTTCCAAGGTAGTCCATGAGGGGTACGCCTAGTGACGCCCACTTTCTATCTCATTAGAGATGCAAAGCGAGGCGTAGGGAAAACGGGTGCTAACATGGGCTAATGCATGTTAGCACCACCTTGTAAATAGAGCGAAGAAAATCTCGCCACTTTAGCGGCAAAAAGTGCCGCTAAAGCGGCGATACTGCCCTTGTTAATATGACCTGTGATAAGGCACGCAATGGTCAAATTATGTGACAGGTTGAGTAAATTATTCTTCACTACCTTGTCATTTTTACACTTATTAACACTGTCTGGGCAGTGGATGCACCTCATTAGTTCCCAGTTAACACCCAAATATAGCAATAAGCAACACAAAGGTGACCAGTCGTCCTTTGCAAAGGTCCTTCCACTGTGCAGCAACACGTGTCTCTGCATTTTTAGTAATTTAAACTATTTAGCTAAAAACAATTTTTTTGTTGTTAAAATCTACAGATTATAGAGCTGCTGATGGATTATTTGGCAAATGAAGCAAATCTATAATCATGCAAAAAAAAGCAACGGTTGCGCAATCACATAATTCCAGAGGACCTGATTATAGTCAAATCAAAAAAATGCCTTTTCACCTTTTCTATAGAATGTGCAGCTGAACATTACTATACATCGACGGCTGCCACTGTGGTACTTCTAGATAGATACACTGTGTCACCAGGGGCCATATGTATCATCAACCTGATTTGCAATTCTGAAATAGCGATTTTTTTGAAATCGCTATTTCAGAATCGCAAATAGGGATGTATGTACAAATTCGCAATTTCTTTGCAAATTCTTAGTATTCCTTAATTGCCATTAGCAAATTGCGAATCTCAATTAAGGAATACTTTCCCAATCATTTCTTTGGGCCAGGAGGCCCATAGGAATGAATGGGAAGTTATTCTCAATTTGCGATTTGCAATTTGAGAATCGCAAATTGAGAATAATTTCAAGGGTCTAGGGGTGTCCAAAGGACACCCGGTTGCACCCCTGAAATAAGCATGGGTGCACATGTGGCGCACATACATGCCCCAAGGGCAGGTATGTGCGTCACATGGCACTTTGAAAAACGCAAAAATTTGCATTTTTCAAGGAATTCGTACATTACCACCAACTTGAAGTTGGTGGTAATTTGCGATTCTTAAGGACAATTTGCATTTTTTTTTTGCTTCATACATTGCATTTAAGGAACCGCAAAATTTGCGATTCCTTAAATGTAATTGCAAAATAAGGAATCGCAAATTTTGCGATTCCTTGTTTTGCACAAGATTTTTCTTAATAGATACCATTTGGCAAATTCGCATTCGTAAATGCCGAAATTCTGCGAATTTCGGCGTTTGCGAATGCGAATTTGCTTGATACATATGGCCCCAAGTCACTTGTTTATTTATCTTTGTATAACAGTTACATATGAGACAACAATTCTTAATCTTGTGTATAACTTGGATCCATGATTAAGAATAACCTGAGCAATCACAGACTTGTGTGTGTTGTGTCAAATCATTTACTGATCTATTTCAAAGTCAATTGGCATGAGCCCTGATTTATAAATATTGTATGGATAATTTATTAGTTTATACATAGGTGTATGACATGAGCACCAAATTTACACAAACAAATTGTGCTTCCCAACAGAACTCACTGTAGCTCTATAAAATTGCACATCCAGGGACACAGGGCAACCCGATTATTATTAATGGCTGAGATTTATTCTCATGTAAAGGCAAACCAAACCCTAGAATCTCTTGCTCAGCTCGTTCCAGGACTTCTGTTTTAAGGAATTGAATGATAACGAACACTGAAACGGCTACGGTTTACATTTCGAATGTATGTTTTTGAATGAAAAGAGTTAACAAAATCTGTGCACACTGATTCTCTGCAACCTAATCTAGCTGAAACTACGCACAATGATTGAACTAAATGCTTCCCAGCAGAAAGAGTGGACAAGAAGAGTGCATGTTAGCAGCCAGAACTAATGTGTCCCGAGTCCCTGCTTGGAGACCCTAAGTCGACCTGAAGTGAAAGGAAAACTTGTACTTAATCTTTGGATATAATAGAGTGTTTTTAATAAAGTCAAAGTGTACAGAGACGCTATTAAAGCACCTGCACTGTCTGGTGGAGCACTGTAGGGGTAGTCAGAGGAAATAGAATGACCTGGGTGTGACATTCTGGGGCAGTTTAGATGAATTTGCTCCTATGCATACAGGGTTCATGCTCATTTATTTCAGAGAAAGTTGAAGCTCTGCATGGTCATAATATGAGGGAGGAAATGCCTCTGGTGAATTCTACTTTCGCTTAAGCACTTCCTTAAGCAATCGAATGATAATCCAGTACATCAAAGCATAACTCAGTCTCCTGGTACATTGGGGATTACATCATATATCTAATAACAAGATTGAGAGTTGGTTGATGTCTGACAAACATAATATTTATGATAAAAATGTAAAATGAGAAGCAGAACCGACTAACTGGAATTTCCTCAAAAATAATGAACCTTTAGTTAAGAAAACTGAATGAGGTTTTTAATCATTAAACTAAATAAAATGTTCTCAGTAGGGAAAGTTTGCATTTAAGTTATTTGCTCTTTCGTGATTCAGAACAGCCTAGAACTAAATAATGCAGAGTAGAGGTGTGTTCCACAGTAGGCTAGCCTCGTTTTATTTTTACCACAATATACATCGTTATAGAAAGGTATTTTAAACCAGCAACTAGTAAGCCTCTTTAAAACTGTAATCTAAGTAATCAGCTTTTTTGACATGCAGAGCAAATGAATCATTATCACTTAGAGTATTTGTGTG
Source organism: Lissotriton helveticus (assembly GCF_964261635.1). Lineage (NCBI taxonomy): Eukaryota > Metazoa > Chordata > Amphibia > Caudata > Salamandridae > Lissotriton > Lissotriton helveticus. The sequence continues at coordinate 1,841,222,589 of NC_136059.1, read as the reverse complement.
AAATGGACCTCTGCAGCCCTCATTCTCATCTAAAGCCTTACTGCAGAATCAGTGGTTCATATTCTACAGGTATTGATAGTTAAATAGTAATTCAGAGCAATTACTTCTTGAAGGCACAGGGAGAGCAGGATTTTAGACTTTAATTTAAAGTGAAAGTCCACATTAAGGACTGTATTGATTATTTTAATCCCTTGCACCACAGCAATGTTGCAAAGCAATATGACTTTTCTGTGTTTGCAGATATCCAGGCAGGGGATACCATTCACGAAAAATTGTGATTGATTGCCTATTAACTGAATACAATGGGGCATAGCTTGCTCTAGATGTGGAGACTTAAATATAAGCCGAACTTTGTTTACCTGTTCGTTTCATGTTACGATTTAGCAGCACAATTCTGATATTTAATCTCGAATAAGAGGAGCTAGCAGAGACCCCTGCCGTTAGTGAATGTCACGTGATCAAAATGCACTACATAGAGGCACAAGTTTAATTTAAATGTTCATACTTGTAAATTGCAATTTGAAATTATAAAGCAAAACGCTTGATTCTCTCCCTCTCTCTCTTTTTCTCTCGAACTCCGTTTCCAAAGTTGATTTTTCCCCATGTGCCTTTCCCTCGCTTCTATCCTTTCACATCCATCGCACCTCAGTACTTTCCCTATTGTCTTCGCCCTATAACTTTTGCTCTTCTGTCCTGTTTTTCTCTCCACAGTTCCCCCCTTTTTGCTACTTTCTTTTCTCGGTCATTTTATGGCTCAATACTGCCTTCCCTCCTTTCTGCTTCATTTAATTTCACTACTTCAGAGTCTCTCTTCTCTCTTCTTATTTCTTCTTTCTCTGGTTCTCTTTTTCTTCCTCCCTCTTGCTCAGAACTATTTGTCGCCCATCTACTTTGAGACTTTCTTTCTCTTCGTCCACATCTCTTTGAATTTTGCTTTTCTTGTCTTCTCTCGCTCCTTTACAGTCTCTGCAGCGTCCTTTTTACAACATCTGTTTAGATTTCCCTCTCTCAGCGTCGTTCTCTGTCAGTTCTCCCCTCTCTCTTGCTTTCCTTGCCTCTAGTTATTTCACTCTTATGCTGTCTTTCTCCATCTGTCCCGACATTTTAGTTTTTCGCACATACTTATTAAACAAGCAATTGCAATGCAATAGGTCTCGCATTTGCGAGAGTTTAAGGTACTGGCATTGTAAATGACAATGCCTTTTATTTATGTTTTAAAAACCAACACATAAATAAAAGGCATTGTCATTTATAATGCCAAGAGCTCAAACGCTCGCAAATGCGAGACCTATTGCATTCCAAATGCTTGTTCCAGGAATTTACCAGACACTGGCCAGGGACCAGCCTAGGCGCCAGCAGACCCAAAGTATTTTCAGATGCAAAAGGGGGTTCCAGGAAGTGGATTTGTTGCTGGCACCAATTGATGTCAAAGTATTTAAGGTGCCCCATCAAGCGGGTGTTCATTGTTGTGATGACACCCTCTGGGTTGTTCAGCCTTGCACCCAATTTATAGCATAGGGAAAAAGTGGCAAACATTTTCTCAAATAATTCATTAATTCTAAGTTTGTAAGGCTAAATTGTGGTCTCTTTTTCCTGCATTGCATTTTCTGTGCTTTACTGCACGTGAGAGTCGGACCAGATCTTTAACCATTACCTATCCTTGCGGGTTCGGTTTCTGTGATTCACTGCACGTGTCAGCCTGACCAGATCTTAAAACAACAGTCCCTAACCTACTGGGGTTTCTATTTCTGTGCTTTACTAACATAACGTGGGCATCTTGGAGCTGAATAACAGATGTTTATTGTTACACAACTCAATGGTACTCATTTTATCGACCTCAGAAAGCTATCAAAGGGTGAGGGGACCCTGCGGGAATTGAACCTGTGAGCCCAATGTAGTGGAAGCATTAGTACACTTGGGGCCAGATATAGGTGTCCAAATACCGGTCGGAAACGGCCGAAAATATAGATTTTCGGCCGTTTCCGACCGGTATTTGGACATTGGTATGTAGGGGCATGTAAAATTACAGAATCGGTAATTTTACCGAATCTGTAATTTTACCGATTCAGTAAAATACCGAATTGGTAAAATTACCGATTCTGTAATTTCAGATGTAGGTAGCACTGTTTTCAGTGCTACAAGGGTTTAATAATTTTTAATTTACCACCAACTAGTAGTTGGTGGTAAATTAAGAAAACCATTTAAAAAGCATTTTTTTTGCTTTTTAAACAGTGCCACGCACACATACATGCCCTAAGGGCATGTATGTGTGTCACATTGCACACAAGGCAAAAACTGGGGTGCTACAGGGTGTCAAAGTGACACCCTGTCCCCCTTGGCAATTCGGTATTTTTACCGATTCTGTAATTACAGAATCGGTATTTGCCAGTGATTCCTATGGGCTTCAAGGCCCATAGGAATCAATGGCAAATACCGATTCTGTAATTAAAAAATCGGTAAATACCGACTCTTACAGATTCGGTAATTATTTACCTACATCTGCCTCCTTCCTATTTACCGATTCTCAAATACCGATTCGGTATGAGTCGGTATTTAAGAGTCGGTAAATAGGAATTACCTACATCTGGCCCTAAGTCACCAAACCCGGCAAATGTGAGAGTTTGACAAGATCTTTAAACAACAGTTCCTATCCTAGGGGGCTCTGTTTCTGGCCCGCCCACATCTTGAGATAACAGTCCCTAACCTGGGGCGTTTTGTTTTTGTGCTTCAACGCAGGTAACACGCTCCTTGTCCCCTCTAGTGCTCAGACATAACCCCAGCTGTGACTGGCATGTCACAGGTGAAATCTTTGGGATTAAAGTTCACCCTTGCCAAGACCTGGCCGCGGCTACTCTCCTGACGCTTCTTGTGATCTTCGGGAACTTGCTGGCTGCACCGGTGACTCACTTGAACCTCGTGCAGTTCCTTCAGACTAGAAACATTTAGTCTATTAGCTAGAGACTATCCGGGCTCCAAAACTGGCTTCCCACCTCTGCCTGCAGCCTGCCCCCTCTCACGCCTCGCAGAGTGATGCCTCTTTTAGCTTGCGCTGCCTAATTTCTCCCTAGGCCCGCTTGCGCAGAGCTGCTAGATGTAAATGTTCACACTGACCCAGGCAATGTATGGATTACCCGGAGGTGCTGCAGAGAGCTGTTCTGCATGCCAATGTTCATAGGATGCATTATTTACTGATCCAGAGGCCGGGTGTCAGTGCCAGAAATTACCTATTGCAGAAGGATTGACCTACCCAGTCCAGATTGGGCCAAATCTATAGTTGTTCCTTGAAACCATTCCTCGTGGGGATCCAGGACCACTATCCTGGATAGATTCCTTGGTCATCCGCAACTAGAAGATTATTCTTGGCCATTATTAGACTCGCTACCACAAGCACGGCCAAAGCAGACGCATGTGCATATCTCCTGTCCGGGCAGGCACACGTTGTGCTGAAAGGAATTTAGCAAGAGCTAATAAATCAAGTGCCATTACAGAGAGCGAAGGGGGCTTGGGCGGTTTGAAATCACTGTGGAGAGCGGAAGGGGATGTTCAAATACATAACAGAGAACGGGAGGGTGGTTGGGGTTTAATACAAAGCAGAGAGCAGGAATTGGGAGGGTTGAACACAAATCGGAGTGTGTAAGGGGATTGGGTCAAAGCACAGCAGAAGAGAGACTCGCACTCGCAAAAGTATATTAAACATGTGCGTTGTCCCTGAAGCGGCGCGGCACTTAGATTAAAGTTATAAAGCAAAACAAAAAAAAAACAGAAGGATCAAACTCAAACCCAAATACTGCTTGCGCTGAATAGAAAAGGAAAGCGGACATGGGAGGGTGGGCGGTAATAGGACAGCAACAGAAAGGGTGATTACAGTAAAGTTAGCAAAAAAAAACACAGGGATCAAACCTTAACACTGCTTGGCTAATGTACATCTACTATGGACTATGGATCCGCTGGTGCCTCCTTTTGCAGCCCTTCCCTCCTGGTACTGTAAAATATTTAGCCCACGGAGCCGTCAGGAGTGCAGCAGGGGCATTGTCTCGGCGCGCGAAACTCCTTGAGCCTGGCACGCTCCTACAGCGATACAGCCAGCGTGACGGCAGCCTCCTGCGCTGAGAGGTGCTCTGAGCACCCTGTGAGCTCTGGGGACAAGCTGCCGGGCCTCGTTATGAAGCATGGCGGAATGGAGGTAGGGAATGCGGGGAGAGAGTAGCTGGCGGCATATGGCGCATGGCTGGCTGACACTCGAAGGGGTGCAAGGAGAGCTGGGGATTGTTAATTTACTTACACACAAACCACTCGTGTGCACATAAGTGCAGCGCACACAGACAGGAGATGTGCATGCGGATGGTGCCAGCAGGAGTTGTAATAACACTGCGAGCCGTACTCGTGCACAGCTCATGTCTTTTACGCGCGGGCGCCTATCCTGTCCCGCATCGCTAAGCAAGTTGGCAACACTATATCTCGCCTACACGATCAGCACATGGCGCTGCATTGCTAGGCGAGACCTAAAAAATGGTAATATAAATGAAAACAAATGAACACGTATTTTCTGATCCGTTTTATAGACGCTTGAACAATTTGTAACAACATTATTAAAATTTCCCAGTTGTTGGGGATAAGGTCAACCCCCCTTAGTCACTAGTAGCAAAGTTTTTCTCATATTGGTTAATCTAACATTCATGGAACATTGCTGGATTACTACTGTCAGACATGGTCTTCATAAAACGAATTTATGGACTTTTGCTTGCCACATTGTTACAAGATTACTCAGCCTTAGTACTCCAGCAGAGTATCCATGCTTCACGCTCCAGGATTTTTAAAGCTTCAGAAACCTGACCCCAAATCTATCCCTTATGTTACACAAAGGATACTTGTTCAAGCATATGACAGTAGTGTCAATAATAGGTTTCAGACATTCTACATCTGAGAGCAAAATTGTGGTATTTCATGACTAGAGCAGCACATTATTTACCCGTAATCCCTTATGGGTTCTGGAGTAGCGTTCTACTCATTGAAAAAGCTCTTTGACATATCATCAGGGGTAGTAAGCGCTATATTAATGCAAACCTTTTTCCCTCATCTATCCCTCTGCTATCTTTCTCACACCCATTACTGACTAACATATCCACCACTCAAATTACTTTCATACTTCACAAGATTGATTCACCACTAATCCTTTATGGATTACGAAGTAACATGCTACTCCCTGAAAAAATCGTTTCAACGCCTCATCAGGAGTAGTAAGCGCTATATAAATGCATTTACTATACAATACAATACATTAGCCAGATGACGAAGAAACTTCAAAAAAGGTGCATCATGATGTTATAGTTTCCAGGAGCAGACATACATAGTTGCAGGGTAATATAAATACAACACGCAAGAGACTATAAAGAGAACACCTGATAGACAGATAATGAGGCAAGCCAATCAGAATGTATAGCACACTTCATATGAATTCGTAGTCAACATTGATAACACCAGTGCAGAACTGAGAGATTTTGAACTTGAGAGATCATCTACATTTGTGGAACAGTTTCACCACAAGGGCATGGGACAATTGAGTGGAACCCCTGTTGAAACTGCCCAGTAAAATACCCACAAACATGGTACAATCAATTGGAATGAGTATTAACCCATTCAACATTGATATGAAACACGGGCAGTTGGAGTGATCTAATTCACAGGCAGTTCATATCAACATAGGCAATGTTACATGATGGCAATGTAGAAAATGCTGAGCACCACTGTTACTGCAATATGAAGTAAACAGTACTACCATTTGTAATGTTGCTAAATAGGCTTCTATTGATGTCTTGGTGTCTTGCTAGTCAGACACTCCAGCTCTGAAGTCTGTTTATCTGTGCACTTGCATACTAGGAAATCCTGGTTCATTGTGGCTTTGTTTGCCATTGCATTTCTTGTGTGACATTCTCTGCAATCTACTTTTACAATATGTAAAATCATGTTTATATTTGCTATATAATTATAGCCTGAAATTCCAACTAAATACAAGACAGCCAGGAGTGTGACTGATCATAAGAAATTGGCTCACCATGACTCATCTTCGCACACCCAGGAATATCCTTTAAAATAGTAAATCTGGGAGAGACAAGGAGTGGCAGTAAACATTTGTAATACCTAATACTAAATATGAGGGTGTTATTGAAAATTAAAGAGTTATTTAGGGTGGGATATGTCATGCAAACAAAAACCCACAAAGAGTAAGGCCATTGATATTACCAAACTTCACTTCTAAAGATATATTAGTGTCAAAATAGGCTCAAATGAATTCTTGTCCAGCCTCACCGTGAAATGAAGCACCCTAGTGCCTAATTAGTAAAATAATAAGTGCCAGGGCCCTGACCAGGAGGCCACTGCAGCTTGCACCACCCATTGTCTCGTCATCGCTGCCAATGATTGTGCCAAACAACTACTAACCATCTCTCTCGCCTGCAAGTATGACAGTTGAGATTATCCAGGTCCCCAAAGCTAAAGGAATGGCTGGAGAGGCAGGTATTGGTATTTTTTATGTATATTGTATTCATAAACAACTGCTGTTCTGCTCACCTCTAAATTGGATGAGCTGTGCTACTATGTGTCATAAGTGTGGTGATGACAATTAAGTGCTGGTGCTGATCACCAGAAACCACCGGCTCATATTAACCACTATGCTACCCACAGGTGATGGTTTAAAATAACACCTCATAGAAACTATTGCTAAATACAATACAATACATACTCTATTTTTACGTGCATAACATTTTTAAATAATTATTTTATTGTTTTGTATTTTATTGGTAAATGTAATAAAAAAATAGGCTAAACATTTAAAAGTGTGTTCAAACCATATTTTAACACATTCTAGTGAATAATAGATAACAGTGACACAGTTTAGTGAGGGTGGCAATTTTTGTATTAGTGTTTGAACAATATAATGTAGAAGATAATTTATATATTTAATACACATTTATTTTAATGAAGTAATATGCAGTAACATTATATTTTGTTAGTTCTATGTTTGGAATACACATTAATTTACATTTATATTTTGCATTAAAATATTTGTGATTTTTTTGTAAACAGTAATAAGCCTAGATATACATTTTCCCACATTTTCTCATAGAAATATCTCGGCCCCCCAGTCCTTGTGGAGTGGTCCCAGAGTGAAATCCCCTGAGGTCAGAATAAAAAACAAAAAGGGCATTTTTGCCCCATCCCACTTCACTACCACAAGAAGAAGGCAAAGAAAACAAAAATGTTGGCCTACAATTTTTTTCAATATTTGGGGATGGGGTGTGAGTGGGTGGCCCCCTTCCTGTACCATTCCCCAGGGCAAACATTTAAAAAAAAGTGGGGGCTCACACAGCCACCCTCCCTGAGACTTTATTGGCCCTGTGGACCCCATCCCCGTGGGACGATTTGCATATTAATGGCCCCCTTCCTGTACCATTCCCCAGGGCAAACATTTAAAAAAAAGTGGGGGCTCACACAGCCACCCTCCCTGAGACTTTATTGGCCCTGTGGACCCCATCCCCGTGGGACGATTTGCATATTAATGGAGAGGGGCAGATGTGCTCCTGTCGCCGAGCCTTATTAGTCCCCAGGGTCCCCATACCACAGTGCTGAATGCCAAAAAAAGGGGAGGGGGTCGGGTTTCTAGCATACCTGTAACTCATGCCCTCATCATGTACTGTTAATTTCCACAATCATTACATCATTCTTGACATGTCGTAAGACATCATTAATACCATCACTGCAACATGAAATGTCATAATTGATGAAAACACTGTGCATGGTGGGGGCGTAACTCATAGTTACCTTAGGGCAGTAGTTATAGATACTAGAAGTAACTATAACTTGTGAATTTCAGTGGTTATTTGAGTTTAGAATATTATGTTGGCACTGAAAATTTCACTTAACTATAGCATCACTCTAACCTTTGTTATATATATTTACTGAAAAAGTAGCAATGGTTAAAGTGGCCTTATGTTCAGATGAAAATGTCAGTTAAACCATAACATTTCAAACTCAAAAACCCACTGAAATGCACCAGTTATAGTTTACTGAGCTAAGTAGAACTTGTGCCCCTACCATGCCCAGTGTTGTCATCAATGATGTAATTTGAGTTGCTATCAGCAATGTCATCAGTTATGTCATTGAAGACGTCATGAGTGACACAGTCTGTGATGTTATAAGCAGAGCATGATGGGGGCACACACCCGAGTAAGCTTAGTCAACTTTATCTGGTGAATTTCAGTGTTTTTCAATTTAAAATGATACATAGTAACCGACATTTTCACCTACCTACATCACTTTAACCATTATATTTTCAGTGATTTTTTAGTTTTTTTTAACGTAAAGTAAGATCTTTACAGATACCCAATGCTCACTAGGAGGTCAAAGCTTCTTCATGCATAGTCTTCTTCCATGCATTGCATGGAGCTGAGTGCAGGGTCTTGCTTGAGGCCAGGACCTGCACCCGATCCCTTGGGCAGCCAACTCCCCATGGACACCCATCCACCCATGTAACCTTTGTTTTTTTCAGTGAGTTTCTATGGTTATAACTAGTGGTAACAGGAGGAGAAGTTGGTCCCCAGGACATCCTTGGGAGCCAACGACCCCTCCTATTGCCTTCAGTAAGTCCCACACAGCAGGATTGATGAGACCTGGTAGGAGGCCCACCCCCTTTCTGCACCACTCTGCAAACACACCTCCTGGTACACTACTAGTAGGGGAATGAAGTCACCTTGGCTATTGAGCATTCTTGGGGAACGACTACCCCTCCTGTTACCTCCAGCAAGTCCCACACAGTGGGTTTGCTGAGAGGTTTTCAGCGGCCATGCCCCCTTTCTCCACCACTTGGCAAATGCACCTCTTAGTGTGCTACTAGTTAGGGGATGAAGCCTCTTGAGGGTCCTTGGGGGTCAATTAGCACTTCCGTTACCTCCAGTAAGACCCACACAGATAGATTACTGAGAGGTTGTCAGAGGCCATGTCCCTTTCTCTATCGCTGTGCAAACTCACCTCCTAATGCACTACTGCTTGATGAGAAGTCCACGTTAGTCCTGAGGCCCTCAGGAGGCAAGGGGACCTCATCCTCCCACCAGCAGTGCACTGAAAGGTGTGTTTGCGAGTGGCGAAGAAAGGGGGCATGGCCTCCGACCACCTCTCAGAAATCCCACAGTATTGTGCTTACTCTGGGTATCAGGAGGTCTTGTTGGCCCTAAGGATTCTCAGCAGTGAAAGATACTTCATCCCCCACCCATCAGTGCACCAGGAGGGGTGTTTGCAGAGTGATGGAGAAAGAGGGCGGGTCCTCCAGTGAGTTGCCAGCTTTTTATTTTTTATTTTAGGAAGGGTGGCTAAGACCATGTTGGACCCTGGGTACCCCATCCTCCAAAGCCTGACAATTTTTCAATAGAAACAAAGGGGTGGGGCCCTAGAGGCCCCCCTCTCTGGCCGATTTTGGTCCTGGATACCCCATCCTCCGGAGCTCAACCTTTATTGTTTTTTTTTTAAAATCAAAGGGAGGCCTTATTCCCTGGCCCGTTTTTGGGCCAGGGACCACATACCAGGGGCCAGGCCACTTTACTAAGGACCGAGGGGGGAGCCTGAAGGACCCCGCAGTCCCTGCCCACTCCCCGCCTCCTGCAGGAGCCTGCATTGCTTTGAGACCCAGGGAGCTGCTAACATGCAACTCCCTGGATCTCAAAGCAATGTCTGTTTCATCGCTCACTTGACAGCGGGCAGGCAAACACATATGCTCTGCTTTCAGCCAGCAAGAACATTTTCTGCTCTCCCTTGCTGAAAGCAGAGGGATTGCTATGCTTGCCAAGCCATAGCAAACTGCAATGTCCCAGGGCTGGACAATGAAGGACATTGCTGAAGCCGGCGCTGGGGGGTGGGGGTCCCCAGGGCAATCTAGTGCTCTAGGAGGGGGCCTGTGCTGTGCCACTACAATTTTAACTTAACCCCCTGCATTGTTGAGGTTGTGGTCTGGGGAGGTGACGGTCCTCAGAGCAGCGGGGGAAGTTGAGGGCCTCTCCTGCATTTCTTTTAAAAAAACAGTGTGCCCCAGTGAGGTGGTGGTCACCGGGGCAGTGTGGGAGGCCGTAGGGCCTGCTCCACATTTTAAAAATAATCTATGTGCCCCAGGGAGGTGGTGGACCCTGGGTCAGCGGGGGGCATAGGACCTCACCCGCATTTAATTTAAAAAACATTGTGACAGGGGAGGTGGTGGTCCTGCTGTGGGAGCAGGCGAGCCCCACCTATTTTTATTGTTTGCAGCCCCGGGAGGTGCTGGTCCCCATGGCTTTTTATAAGCCTATGGGGGACCCTATTAGCCCCCCCTTCTTCATGCCCCCGGGATTTGGCAGACCCAAGGGCTTTAAGAAAAAGACTTGTAGGAGCCTGTGTGTCATTTTTTAAGAAGTGTTGCAGTGGATTTGCAGATCCACCCGCAGGTCGGTGTCAAAAGATTTTTACAAAATTCTTTTTACCCCCGTAAGGTCCCTGAGGGACCACTCCAGCATATCTTAGTGGTCAGGATATACCTACCTTGCCCCCTTTTTTTTTTTTTGACTTTTTTCTGGGACTCTGCTTCAAGCCGAGTTCTAAGATGGCTGCCAATACTTCCTGGTTGAAGTGTTGACAGCTAATCAAATTTTACTAAGTCTTCTGCAAGGACTCGCATCCCCAGCTATCTATATATTTTGCAGTCAGATATCTGAACAACTAATTAACAGATTTACAACAAATCATAAAAAGCACGCAGAAAGCAGAAAGAGCTGCCCAGCTATCCACGAAAGGGCCACACAGGGCAGCTCGTAAGAAACGCGCATGGGCCCAACGGAACAAACGTATAGAGGAAGCCTGGCTAAAAATGTTCTTCCTCTTAAAGGATAGAAATCCGGCCCATTTCTGGAGGTATATCAACCAGCTTAGTAACAACGGCCACACCGGAGAAAACGGAGTCCCTGAAAACGTATGGGTGGAGCACATTAACCAACTTTATAATGGCGGGGCACGGGAGCGTTCAACCACCCCTACGCCCCCAGCCCCACTCAACGGAAACACTTCTGGTCTGGCCCTACCTGGAAATGCAGTAAGTAAGATCATCAGTCGCATGAAGAACGACGGAGCACCAGGCCCAAACGGAATGCCTGCAGCAGTCTTTAAAAAATTCCAGCAGTTTTGGGTAGAACTCCTCTCACCCTTCTTTGCACATGCTTTTCTCACAGCTAAAATTCCACCTTATTGGCAGGGCTCAATCCTACACCCAATCCACAAAAAGGGCAACTTCTCAAATCCGGCCAACTACAGACTGATAGCCTTGCTAGACATCGAAGCCAAAGCATACGCCCGGGTCTTACTGGCGGAACTAGAAAACTGGGCCAGCGAAAACAACATCCTTCCTCATTCTCAGTCAGGCTTTAGGGCAGGCTGCTCCACGATGGACAACATAATGGCTCTGTCCTACTTATCGCGGAATGCTACCCTGGCTTGCAAACTACCTCTATTCTGCTGCTTTGTGGACTACAGCGCAGCCTTCGACCCTGTCAATCGAGGGACGCTGTGGAACAAATTAAACTCCTGGGGAATACCGTCTCCTCTTCTCTCAGCCTTGATATCCTTGCACCATAATACCTGGGTTAGGATTAAAACCAGCGCCCAAACATTGTCCAGAAAAATTGCAAGTGAAAACGGCTTAAAACAAGGCTGTGTACTTGCTCCGCTACTATTCAACCTCTACACTGCTGATCTACCAAAGGAACTGGCTGCCCCAAAACTGGGCGGGCTGAGCCTACAGACAATGCAATATGCCGATGACATCATCATCATGGACCACACGAAAACAGGATTGCAAAGATCGCTCACTGTCCTCAATAAATATAATACAAAGAACCATCTTGTGATGAATGAATCAAAAACCAAAATGTTGATCTTTCGGAGGCACAAAAAGAAAAATCTTACTTGGAGAGCAGGGGGATCACAAATAACGACCTGCACCAGCTACAACTACCTAGGAGTTTGGTTCAACGCTAGGGCAAACCAAGCAGCAGACCTTAGACACTTAAGGTCTAAGGGTTTGAGGATCATCCATAGCCTTAGGCATCTGAATCGTCATTTGCACAGCCCTTCAGCCGAACCAATCCTAAGGGTGCTACGGGCCAAACTATTACCTGCAGTTACCTATGGCCCTTGGCCTTTCCCGGTAAAATGGACGCATTTCTGGGAAACTTACAAATAAAAGCTGATAAGAAAATCTTCTCCATTCCGCAGCATGTGAGGAGGTCGAGGATGAGACTCGAGCTGGGCCTGACATGCGCAAACCTCTATTGCCTGGGCGACCTAATCAAATACTATATACACACCTTACGAGCACCAGGACAATCTTTGAAAGAGCAACTACAAGCTGTGTTCAAGGACGAACATTCCCCTTGGCACGAACAGTTGCACCTTGCCATCTCTACATTAAAGATTGAACCAACCTCTCTCATTAACACAACTATTCCTCTGCTAACGTGGAAAAAAACAATAACAAAACAATTCATCTCAGTTTCATTTCAGACTGACGTTGCCGGGATATCTAAAAACGAACTTTTCACTGCCTTGAATGAATCATATATCAAGGGGAAACCTCAATTATACTTTAAGTACTCCCTCAACCCCCAGACTCACAACAAAATAATATACATGAGGCTGCTAGCCCTACCAATCTTCGACTTTAATCCACAGTGGGCTCGGTGGAACGAGCAGCCCATTTGCAGGTTTTGCAACTATATACATGAGTCCTGGCTCCACCTGCTTTGCCTTTGCCCATTCTTTGCCACTGATCGACGTCGCCTACTGATCCCCGTCTTTCGGGAACAATCACTGAGACACTGCAGTGAAGCATCGACTTTATGCTTTAGTAACAATTCAGCCCAGGCCTTAGCAAGAGCTGGGAAGTTCGTCAATATCATTTTAACTGCACTGCATAAACGCCTAGCATTAAGAACCTGATCATGTTTTTATATATTTTAAAATTTTAATCTAACACGCATTGCTCTGTTTGTACATTACGGTTTTTATTAACTGTATAATAAAGATAAGATACATAAAAAGCATGCTTATGGGATGAACATCTAGCTTTCTGACAAATTTTGTGGAGTTCTGTTCAGCAATTCGTGCTGTAGTCGTGCTCAAAAAATGAAAAATCCCTTTAGACTTAACATGGGGAAAACGTGTTTTGGAACCCGTTTTTTTCTCAGTCCCTGCTTAATGGATCAACCTGAAGCTATCAGCACAGCAGTTAAACCAAAAAGGGACGTTTTGTGAAGATTTCATGGCGATTCACGCCTTTTCCATGGAAACTTTGACCCTAACTATGACTACCTACTGACAACCTCAACAGAGACTATTCAACACAAGTTTCTAAGACACTGACTTAAAGCACAAGCGAATCGGATATAAGTGATGGAGGAATAACAAGTGGAGCAGGAGCCGCGCCAAGAGTCACTTTTTTAGAAGAGATGCAGCTAATGCACATGAGGGGGAGTCGACGTGGAAGAAATACAAGCCGAGGCAGGGGAAGGGGGAAAACACCTTGCAAGGACAAAAAAAACCAGACGCGAAAAGTGAAAGAAGACAATACCCCCTACGCAACCTGAAGTAAACAACTCCAATTTTAATGTGAACCTCTCAAAGTATACACAAAAAAATTATGAAATGGCGGTATTAAATAGGCGTTTAACATTCTGCCCTGAGAGTCATCATAGTGTGGAAAAGTAAATTTTGCCATGTTCTGTGTCCCTACGCCTCATCCATCATATGTTATGTGTGCATGACCAATATGCATATGTTATTCCCCATGTCCGATTAATGACGCAATTATAGTTGTGTCCACCTCTGGTATGTAATTTTCCAGTCCTCGTGAATACTACGAATATCAGGCCTATGTAAAGTTATGTTGCCACGTTTCTCAGTGTGCACGTTATTCCATTATAAAGTCCCCGTTTCTAGGCCTCAAAAGGGCCCGGACATCAGATTCAGCTCCTGTCTCCTGAAAGCCTCGCTGAGGAGCGATACAGCCCCCACCTGTATCCTCGACCCTTCACTTACTTCCTGCTTCGCAGTGCCCGGTGCAGCTTGGCTCTGCCTCTGAGTCTGCCAAAAGTATGTTATAGTTCCAGTTATCAGTTCAGTCCTCCTTCTTTGCATTCTTAAGCTACTGAACTGCATCAATAGTTTCCGTCATTGTCTAGCCTTCTCGGCTCCATGTTAGAGAAATACTGCATTTACTGGTCATTTAATATTCCTCATCACGCATTTCATGTAGAATAATGTATGGTCCAGTCTTAGAATCAAGTTAGCTTTTCCCCTCATGACTCCTAGTTTATATCAACATGTTCCCTAAACATCAGATACCAGATAGGGTTTAGGTACATGTCGCTCCGACCCTCCAGACTCTAGTCTCTGCTCCTAGCACAGAGTTCGTAGCCCCCAGCTTCTCCTAGTAACACGTCATTGCCAGTTTTCGCGCACCACCAGGTTAGAGGTCCCGGCTCCTTAGGTAGCCCCCTCCTATGTTTCCGCCCATTCATGACATATTCTGTTACGTTTGCACCACATGTCTATGTATACTCCCAGTTACACCTACTTTTACTGTTATCTCTCGCGACTGCTACGCGTCACGCCTTCTGCTCCACCCACTGTTACGCCTACTGCAATGTAATGCTATGTGTTTGCGCTATGTATATAAGTTGATGTATTGTTATTAAAAGTTAGCGCGCTCATTCCTGACCCAGCCCCGGCAGCTGCCGGGCCCTGTTACCCCCGTTCTATGCAGGTTGTCCTGATCCTGTCCTTATGCTGTAATAAACCTGCAGAAACTCCTACTACCTCGAATCTTGACTCTTATTTTATTGAGCTATCTGTTATTCATTAATTCATTCAAAAATAGATCCGGTATTATTTATTTATATACCACATAATGGCGCCCGAACAGGGACTTGCCCTTTCCCCACGCGTCGGTGAAGCCACGCCGACCCCCTGACCCTCTGCAGTCGTGACGGAACCATACCGTGCACTGGCAGATATTTCTGCTCCAAGTATCCCTCAGGCCCACGGAGGAGACGGAGGAGGCGGTCCAGCATCCAAACGAGACGGTGGAGGAACGCGGCGAGTCCCGACCAGAGCCCAAGCCGAGAGTCCAAGGTCCGAGGTATCCGGAGGCCCACCTGTAACTGAAGTCCGAAGTTCGTCGTCCGTCGTCCAGTCCAGTCCGAGGCCTTCCGTTCCGTGCTGCCCGGTGAGTACCATTGCTGGGGTAGTATCTAGACAGGACCAATCTAAATTGACTCCTGGTCCGTGGGTTGGTGGTGCCCAGACTCACAAACGAAGTGTTCACCTAGGTGGATACGGGTCTTGATGCGTCCCTTTATGGGACCGGTATGTTCCGTACTGTTATAGCAGTGCATCCAGTAACTCTAGTCTGTTCCGTTCTCGAGAAATTCTGTTCTGTTTCTGTTTTCAGTATTCCAGGTAATATTCTGTTCGAACTGTTATTTATAATGTTCTTCATGTATTTTTAATGTTGTGGTATGAGTGTGACGTGATTTCGTGTTTTCATTGTGTATTGTATTGTGTCCAGATTACAGTTCAGTCATGCCTATATTTTCCAAGTTACGTCAGTTAAAAACTAGAAAGGGTTTATTAGAAGAAGCGGTTCCTGTCCCACCTAGGGACAGTCCAGGTCACTTTATGTATCAGAAACATGGCATAAGCGCCATAATGTATCTAGATTTATGGGTAGAGTATACCAAACAGTTAGAAGAAAAGTATAGATGGCCCGTATCGGGTACATGGGATGCCGAATGTATCATGCGAGTAGAAGAAGCATTATGGAAAAAGAAAGCCAGACAGTCACAGAAAGATGCCATCGAGTTATGGCGTAAGGAAGCTCATAGAAGAACCGAGAAAGAAGTCAGAAAGTCAGAGTTAAGTAGAGAATCCCAGGAACGAGCCCAAGAAAGAGAATTAATCGAGATAGGTGAACAAGGCAAAGCCGAACAGTCAGACAGACAGAGGCATGCCCTCATTAAGGGTATGTATCCTCTTCTTGCCGAAGGTGTGCCAAAAGCGACCCCAGAGGCATCTAGTAATTTCCCGCCACCATTAGTTCCAACCAAGCTACGTCACAAACCGACCGCAGCTGATATTTTTATTTCGTCCTACTTGGACGACACAGTCCCAGAATATGCAAATCCTGTTCGCGCTCCGCCAGTCCCTGTAAATCAGGCACTTCCTGCTCCTTCAGACACCGGGGTGCCCTTAACAGCTCCCCCGGTCCAGTCCGCCATACAAGTCCAGCCCACGTTACAACTACCGACCCTGTCAGCACGAAGAATGTCAATCGACGATTCCAGTTTAGGGGCCGCAGGAGGAGGTCTTCCTCAAACCCCGCCGCCACACAAGCGTTCAACATTACTCGAATTACATGCTCAAGCGTTACAGCGCACGCCCAAACATCAGTCTGTTACAGAAATCAGGCAAACCCTTAACGAATGTGTCTATGATCCAGTTCCAGGCGAATATAATATGGTTTTATATTCCTTACGTGTAAGGAGAGTGACCGAGTATCTAGTCACCTTGCCGAATATGAAAGAAGATCTAGACAGAATATATCGTTTCATCCGTACAGGGGATGATCCAGAAAGTATTGGCGAGATTATGTCTCAAAGGAAAGCCGAGATTCAGCTCATGATATTAAAGTTCCTGATCAATTGTCTAATAAGAGAACAAGATTACCCGTCTAAAGATCCCGCCGAAATGAGAATCCTGACAAGGTGGAGTGATAATATAGCCGAGGGTAAGCACAAGACCGTCGGTGCCATGGAGAGTATGTACAAGAAAATTCGTAAAGAAATAATAAGGTTACACAACCAGCGTAAAGCAGCACAAGTAAGCGAGAAAGAAAGTACCTCTGATCCTGAAGAGGAAGACGAGAATTCCGCCAGAATAGCGTATGTAGGAAAATCTAGATTTCCAGATCGCCATTTACGTCTAGAACACAAGTCTATTTTTCATCATCCAGCACCAGAACAAGGTTCTCTAGAACAAGTATTTCAAGCTACCGATCACATCCTGAAATCACGAATCGGTTATAGTGAGTTAAGTACCATGCATGAACAAGAACTAGCCCGATCAGCAGTCCGATGGATTACTGATTCTACCACTTTTCCAGACGAAATAGTGGCACAAATGTTTCTGAAACTGCCCCCAGCCGAGCAACGACTGGTGGGTATGTATATGATCCAGCACCTCATTACTCTGTATGAGGGTCAACATTCTGATCCAGGTCCGTTGCATGATATCCTGAACGAGTTACTCCAGTATAGATGGAGAGGTCTAGGTACCGATTTAATTAGTGTCATTCTAGAACAGCGTCACAAATATAGAACGTTTCTGAACCCGCATTTTGTTCATGTCTCACCCCCAGAAAGTAAATCATTCTACATAGACAGACAGAATCCGTTACGAGAAGTCCACCCAGTCCAAGGGGCGGGTGGCGTAATGCAACGAGTGTTTGTATACACTCCGATTTCAAAGATGGAACTTCTTGAAATGAAGAAATTAATTCCCTGTCATGACAAAGATCCAGCAGGGTTCCATAGAGAATTAAAAGACATGCTCCGTATGGGAGAATACACTTACCCAGATATCATTAAAATGTTAAAGGTCCTGTTACCCGCAGGGGTGTATGAAAAGTTAAAGGAAAAGGAATGGGAGGTGGGAGAGAAAAAGATCGATTGGACAGCTCTAGAAGCTGAAGACAAGGCACGAGTACCAGGTACCGGTCTTGGAGATAAATGTAAAGAATTACCAGAATTATTGATTCAAGTTTTACCCAGATTATTGACAACGAGAAAAGAAGACTGGGATGCAATCTCAGCCTGTAAACAGAAACAAGATGAAGATATTAGTGATTTTTATTCTAGATTTGAAAAATGTTTCAGTATCAACAGTGGTCTCAAGACAAGTAGTGAGTCATACCCTCATCTTTTCGTTACTAAATTAGTCGAGAATTCAAGCCCACAAATTAAAAATCGAGTTTTGAAAGTCGAAAGCACCTGGCAAGCAAATACTCCGTCCCAGATGCTCCAGATGCTCCAGTACCACCAGAATAGAATCAGGGAAGAGCAAGAACACGAGAGAAAACGTATGAAAGACACGAAAATGAAAGTGCTAGTTGCACAATCTGTTCCTCAAGACAGTCAGAAGAGGGGTCCGAATCAAGCCAGTCATCCTGCAGCTCCCGTTAAAGGGAACTGCAATTATTGTAAACAGCCAGGTCATTTTATAAACGAGTGTGCAGTTCTGAAACATAACATAGCTACTGGTAAGACTAAAGAAAGACCACGTCCGCCTAGACAAGAACAAGTTTCACAGATTCCTCAGCCGCAGAATGCACCGCAGACAGTTACAGTACCGCAGCCTATTGCTGCAACACAGCATGTTACATCACAGATGTACCAGTATGCACAGTCCGAGTATCCAGAGTACCAGTCATATTCATGAAACAGCCTAGAGAGGGAGGTAGGCTTGCCTCTCATCGAGATACCTGTAGATCAAGAAGGTCCCTATGTTCACAGTCAAGTATTAGGGAAAGACAGAAAGTTTTTGATCGATACAGGGGCAAGTAGGACCACAATTAGTCATGCCGAAGTTCCAGGGGCTCCGCTCTCAGGCTCAAGAAATGTTTCCCTTGGATTTTCAGGAAAACCCATTATAAATGAGATCTCAAAGCCAGTTACTCTAGAAGTAGGTCCATTGTCCCGTACTACTGATCTGTTACTTACTAAGACATGTCCAGAAAACCTATTAGGCATTAAGACACTGAAAGAATTAGGTGCAGTTATTTGCTGTTCCCCAGAGGGAATACGATTGTTCCTACGTGACTTTAAGGGTCACTATGTATTACGAGATTTTGATTCAAGATTGTCTAATGTTCCACAGCACTTATGGGCGCAAGGTCCAACTGATGTAGGTTACATGCAAATCACACCCCATCGTGTGACTCTCAAACCAGGTGTAGTGTTACCCCGAATCAGACAGTACAGATTGCCACCTGAGGCTGTAGCAGCCTTATCCAAAATTATTGACGAGCTCATGGCTCAAGGAGTAGTTGTAGAAACTGACTCCAATGTATGCAATTCTCCGATCATTCCAGTCATGAAACGTACTGATCCAAATGCACCCCCAGTATATCGATTAGTGATTGATTTACGAGAGCTTAATAAATGTATTATTCCGCAGTACCCAGTTGTCCCAGACATCTCTTCCCTATTGACAGCCATTGATTCCGAAGCCATGTTCTTCACTGTCATTGACCTCAAGAATGCATTTTTTAGTGTTCCAATTCATCCAGATAGCCAGTTTCTTTTCGGATTTTGTTTAAATGGAAGGAGCTATATGTTCACACGCGCTCCTCAAGGTTTCACAGAAAGTCCTATTATTTACAGTCAAGCACTCAAGAGACAACTAGACAATATTCACATGCCAACTGACACTGCCCTGCTCCAGTATGTCGATGATCTACTGATCACAGCCCGTTCTGAACGTGCTTGCAAGCGAGCATCCCTGACAGTTCTGTATTTCCTAGCCGAGATGGGGCACAAGGTGTCACCTTCGAAGCTTCAATTCTGTGTTCAGCAAGTGGTATACTTAGGACACTTGCTGTCCAAGAGGGGTAGGCAGTTGACACCCGACCGTATCCAGTTAATAGCGAGTCTTCCCCAGCCCAGAACCCAGAAGGAGGTACGTGCCTTTATCGGCCTTACTTCTTATTGTAGACAATGGATTCCCCAGTATGCATTTCTAGCCAAGCCACTGATACAGTTAACGACACAGGAGGCAGCCGTATCGACTGTCCTCCCTTGGACATCTGAACATACACTTAGTTTCAATGAGTTAAAGAAAGCCCTATGCCAAGCTCCAGTTCTAGCTACACCGAACTACAGTAAGCCTTTTACACTTTTCGTTACTGAACGGGAAGGTACAGCATTATCTGTTCTCACACAAGATCAAGCAGGTCAATACAAGCCCTGTGCTTATTTTTCGAGCACACTAGATCCAGTCGCCCAGGCGTTGCCTGCGTGCCTCAAGTCAGTTGCAGCCACAGCACTAGCTATCAGACAAAGTGATTCCATAGTTTTAGGACATTCCCTGACAGTACAAGTTCCACACGCCGTGGAAGTTCTTTTAAACCGAACACAAACTCAGCACTTGACAATTGCACGTTTAACAGGTTATGAATTGACACTGTTCCAGCCACACATAGATATTAGACGCTGCAACGTCCTGAATCCTGCTACACTGTTACCATCAGTTAGTTTAAATCCTGACCCACATGACTGTGTGGAAGTAGTTAATATTACGACAAAGCCAAGACAAGACCTGACGGACATTCCATTACCAGATCCTGACCTGACACTTTATGTGGATGGTTCATGTATGAGAACTAGTACAGGAGAACTAGTCGCCGCGTATGCAGTGACTACGGACACCGAAGTTATTGAAACACACCGTATTGATACCCTGTCCGCTCAAGCAGCAGAGCTAGTCGCTCTGACACAAGCCTGTATACACGCCAAGAACCAGAGAGTTAATGTTTATACAGATTCACGTTACGCATTTGGAGTTGTACACGACTTCGGAGTGCTCTGGCAGGAGAGAGGTTTTATGACTTCTCATGGAACCAAGATTCAGTATGGTCTCCTTATTCAAGCTCTGTTAGATGCCATACATTTACCGACATCTATCGCTATCATGAAGTGCAAAGCACATACGAAAGTCACTGACATTATTTCCCAAGGTAATGATCTAGCAGACCGCACAGCCAAGCTTACAGCACAGACTCCAGACAGTCCAGTTAACCTAACACACACTCCAGATCCGATTACATGCATGACAGTTAAGGACCCTACACAAGACGTCATAGATATACAGTTACATGCTACTCCTGAAGAAATCAAGAAATGGTCTGAACAAGGAGGGGTCCAGACAGATCAAGGATGGCTAACGAAGGGTAGAGCCACATGGTTTCTCCCCGACTCTATGGTTCAAGTCATTATTAATACCGCACATAGTCCAGCACATTTAGGAGAAAAAGCTATGTTAGACAGTATCCAGAATATTTGGTTCAACAAGCATTTACGAGCTGCAGCCAAGCAGAAAGTCCGTACCTGTATGATATGTTGTCAGTTTAATCCAGGTAAAAGTGTCCCGGTGGAACAAGGTGGTTTCCAGCCTCCTGACCACCCTTTTGAGGTCCTCCAGATGGATTATATTCAGATGGAGCGATGTCGAGGTTTCAAGTATGTCCTTGTAGTTGTATGCGCTTTGTCCAGATGGACAGAAGCATATCCAGTCCCAGATTACACAGCCGCGACCACTGCCAAACAGTTGGTTCGTGAGTTTTTCCCTAGATATGGACTCCCTAGAGTCGTATATTCTGATAACGGTCAGCCATTCTCCTCAGAGTTAATGAAGCACGTTTCCCTGTTGTTAGGGTACCAGTGGAAGTTTCATTGTGTACGCCATCCTGAAGCAGCCGGTCTGGTCGAGAGACATAATCAGACCCTGAAAATCCGCATTGCAAAAGTTTGTAAAGAAAAAGGTGTGGACTGGCTAGTAGCTCTGCCAGTCGCTTTGTTTTATATGCGCATGGTCGCACATTCCAGATCAGGTCTGTCCCCGTATGAGGTCGTATTCGGCCGCCCCCCTAACATGTGGGGTACTCCTAGACCCCGAAGTATTACCGATGTTTCATGTAATATGCTGACAGATTACCTAGCTTCCTTGATGTCTGCCCTCAACTCATGTCGTTCACAGGTTGCTGCCGCCTTTCCAGACAATACCGAGGTGGCACCGCATGAAATCGTTCCAGGTTCCCTAGTGATGGTCCGGAATTTCGACAGATCAAGTCCGCTGGAACCTCGTTGGAAGGAGCCACGTCAGGTCCTCTTGACCACCCGTACCGCCGTCAAGTTGGAAGGCAGAAAAGGATGGATCCACCTTTCTCATGTAAAACTTTTTAATGGATTGAAACCCGTTTCTAAAAACATTTCCAAGGATTCCCAAGATTCTAAAGACTGCCAAAACATTGTTTTAAAGGACTGTCCCGCAAAAGACATTATTACAACCCCTCCCTTGTTAGAGAAAACTCCGCAACAGGAGTATAAGTTAAAGCTCAG
This sequence comes from Lissotriton helveticus, assembly GCF_964261635.1. Lineage (NCBI taxonomy): Eukaryota > Metazoa > Chordata > Amphibia > Caudata > Salamandridae > Lissotriton > Lissotriton helveticus. The sequence continues at coordinate 1,841,200,351 of NC_136059.1, read as the reverse complement.
GTCTAGTAAAATAAGTCAGTCAGTTTGATTGTATAAGTCCTCCCCTAGGTGAAACGGTTAGACTGTTTCTGACATGTATAAAATAGACCCCCATAGTGAGAGAGTTAGTCGAAGTTCAATTCAATGTATCGTTTTTCTGAGTTTCGTATTATTCATCAGCATTTTGATTTCCTGCACCAGCTATGCGTTCTATCTGTATTTTCCAGTTCCTCATGTAAATATGTCTGCTAATGCTACAGTAGAGCACACGTTTAGTGATCTGCCTCCTCATGAACTCTCTTACCGCCTCGCTATGCGCAACAACTCATTTATCCGTATGTTACATTACTCACACCAGACCAGCAATGCCACTAATTGTTGGGTGTGTGGTCGACTCCCCCTTTTTCAGACATCAAAGGGAGTCCTGCCACTCTTTCCTTATCCATTTTCACATAATGGTTCGTGTGGAGCATGGTCCACGTTAACGTCATCCTCAACAGATATGTCTTTTCTTAACAGTACATGTTTCCCAGACAAGCAAGGTCTCCCCCACAGAACAGGTTTAGATCTGGAAAATGAGGTGTATAATTTAGGTAATTATTCGTCGAATTTCATGGTCCTGAATGTTCAGTCTGATACTACTCCAGACTTACCTGCTATTTCAGTACTACCAGTCAAAGGTGAATTATGTGTCCGTAATTATGGTTCTGTACATGTAGGACATAGTGAATGTACTACTGTTGTCAAGTATAGTGACAGTAGGAAATCTATTTTTAAAGCTTCACGTCATTCTTATTTTATTTGTGGTCAAACTGCATATGTCCGTCTGCCCCTCGATTGGGAGGGAACCTGTTATATTGCCTTCCTACTGCCACCTGTTTTCCTAGCCCCATCTGATTATCACAGAAACACACATCTAGTACACATTAGACATAGAAGGGAGTCCCCAATTGTCGATTATACTGAAACTACTCTAGAACAGTATACAGATTTCAATAAAGGTTTCTTCTTCTTTGTAGGACCTGTCCAGAATAGTAAACTAATCCGTAGGTTAACAAGAACCCTTGAAGCTGTAGTAAATGAGACTGCCTCTGCTCTAGGTAACTTAACCGAAGAACAATCTGCTATGAGATTTGTCGTTTTGCAAAATCGTCTCGTCCTTGACGTCATACTGGCCGATAGGGGCGGGGCCTGTAGAGTCATCGGATCTAGTTGCTGCATTTTCATTCCAAATAACGCACCGTCTGTTTATTCAGCTATAACCAGACTCCATAAAATTGCCCATCTGTTACACCAAGATCCAGGCACCTGGACATGGTCCGGTTGGTTCTGGAATATAATTTCCGCATGGGGATGGAAAGTCCTGTCCTTTCTAGGTATTGCAGTAGCGATCATATTTAGCTGCTGCCTCTGTATACAATGTGGCCCTGCGATTTGCAGCATGTGTGCTACCTCTTGTATTCCTAGTCCTAAGCCCCGTTCTAAATCCCGTTCCAAGACAATTCGAGACGAGCAAATGGTACTGTATGAAATGATAGATGGTATCATGAAAATTGATGTTTCCTGATGGAAACGTAGTGACAAGGAGGGAATGTGGAAAAGTAAATTTTGCCATGTTCTGTGTCCCTACGCCTCATCCATCATATGTTATGTGTGCATGACCAATATGCATATGTTATTCCCCATGTCCGATTAATGACGCAATTATAGTTGTGTCCACCTCTGGTATGTCATTTTCCAGTCCTCGTGAATACTACGAATATCAGGCCTATGTAAAGTTATGTTGCCACGTTTCTCAGTGTGCACGTTATTCCATTATAAAGTCCCCGTTTCTAGGCCTCAAAAGGGCCCGGACATCAGATTCAGCTCCTGTCTCCTGAAAGCCTCGCTGAGGAGCGATACAGCCCCCACCTGTATCCTCGACCCTTCACTTACTTCCTGCTTCGCAGTGCCCGGTGCAGCTTGGCTCTGCCTCTGAGTCTGCCAAAAGTATGTTATAGTTCCAGTTATCAGTTCAGTCCTCCTTCTTTGCATTCCTAAGCTACTGAACTGCATCAATAGTTTCCGTCATTGTCTAGCCTTCTCGGCTCCATGTTAGAGAAATACTGCATTTACTGGTCATTTAATATTCCTCATCACGCATTTCATGTAGAATAATGTATGGTCCAGTCTTAGAATCAAGTTAGCTTTTCCCCTCATGACTCCTAGTTTATATCAACATGTTCCCTAAACATCAGATACCAGATAGGGTTTAGGTACATGTCGCTCCGACCCTCCAGACTCTAGTCTCTGCTCCTAGCACAGAGTTCGTAGCCCCCAGCTTCTCCTAGTAACACGTCATTGCCAGTTTTCGCGCACCACCAGGTTAGAGGTCCCGGCTCCTTAGGTAGCCCCCTCCTATGTTTCCGCCCATTCATGACATATTCTGTTACGTTTGCACCACATGTCTATGTATACTCCCAGTTACACCTACTTTTACTGTTATCTCTCGCGACTGCTACGCGTCACGCCTTCTGCTCCACCCACTGTTACGCCTACTGCAATGTAATGCTATGTGTTTGCGCTATGTATATAAGTTGATGTATTGTTATTAAAAGTTAGCGCGCTCATTCCTGACCCAGCCCCGGCAGCTGCCGGGCCCTGTTACCCCCGTTCTATGCAGGTTGTCCTGATCCTGTCCTTATGCTGTAATAAACCTGCAGAAACTCCTACTACCTCGAATCTTGACTCTTATTTTATTGAGCTATCTGTTATTCATTCATTCATTCAAAAATAGATCCGGTATTATTTATTTATATACCACAATAGTCAGGATTGACCGGTACAAGTATGTACGTAAATTTAAACTAGCTAAAGTACATGCCAACAAGGAACAAAGAAAAAATAAAGAACCATCAGATACAGTCCAAGTGGATGAACATGAATTGATAATTAGGATTGACCTGACACAAGACTTACAATTTAAATGATGATGAACTTACAGAGGAACAAGTATTGGAACATCCAGACATTGAAACAGACCAAAGAGTGGAATGTGGGCTAAGAAGAAAGTCTAAATACTGCCCTGTCCTATCCCTTGGGAACAAATTTGATCAATTCAGTGAGGCAATAATTTAAGAACTGGACAAGATATCCAATATAAGCAATGAAAAACAAAAAGAAAATCTAAGTAAAAAGGAAAGGGAATCGATTAACATCTTGATGGCCAATAAGGAAATCATAATCAAACCCGCTGATAAGGGGGGAAATATTGTATTGATGAATACTAAAAACTACATGGAGGAAGCCTAGAGGCAGTTGGATGACAACTACTTCGAAATTCAAACAAATCCAGTCAACCGGATAACAATGGAATTTAATGATCAACTAAACAAATGGCACAGTGAGAACCTTCTCAATGACAAAGAGCTGAAATTCCTAACAAAAGAATTCCCAGTATTTCCTACGATATATTTCTTACCAAAGGTACATAAAACTCTTAACCACCCACCTGGGAGACCCATTGTCTCCTCATGTGACTCACATTATGAGAACCTTTCAATATATGTGGACAAATTTCTTGAACCAATAGCCCAAAGTATGAGTTCCTACATCAGGGATACGGGTGATTTCCTAAGGATACTAACAGGTATGTGTTGGAGCAGTCATTACTTATTAATAACCATTGAAGTCATATACTTATACTCATCCATAAGATATGAAGTTGGTTTGAAAGCATGCAACTATTTACTCAAAGAAAAGGAACAGATTTGAATATATATATATATTACCTACTGGCGACCGCCAGTAGGTATATATAGTTAGGATTTTTTCTCTATGGGATTTTTGAAAATTCTATGTCTAATAACTTTGGCGTTTGTGGACGGAATTGGCTGAAATTTTCAGGAAAATGGCACATTTTGTTTCTGAGTAGCCCTTGAAAATTTGGGGGGGGTTCGTCAAGGGGGGGCCGAGAAAAAAGGGGGGTCCCAAAACGTGTTTTTAACATTGAGTTTTCCATAGGGCGGTTGGCCTCACTTTTAGCCCGAACGGCTGAATGGATTTGCACGAAACTTGGCAAAATTGTAGGGACTGGTAGCCCGATGTGCCTTTTGTAGGTCTCAATATATGTGCTACAGTGGATTTTGAGAAATTAACATTTAAAAAAAGATATATATCTGTAACAGCGGACCGGACAGCGCTCCAGGACGCGTACTTTTCGCGCAACGGAGCTTTGTGAAGCGAAGCTGATTGGTTCTCCGGCGTCTGTAAACATTCCAAACAGTCCGTAGCGGCCGCCATCTTGTCTCTCGGTAGGATCGAGAGACAAGCGGAGGCCAAACCGAAGGGGCAAATGACCATAAGGGGGCATAGTAGATCCTCCCTGACCGTTTAGGTTTGATGTGGAGGTTTTAAAAGGGCCCCGCGGGGCAAAAAAAAATAAAAATAATAATAATCGAACAGCTGAATGGATTTGCACGAAACTTGGCAAAATTGTAGGAACTGGTAGCCCGATGTGCCTTTGCTAGATCTCAATATATGTGCTCCAGTGGATTTTGAGAAATTAACGTTCAAAAAAAGATATATATCTGTAACAGCGCACCGCTTCGCGTACTTTTCGCGTTACGGAGCTTTGCGAAGCGAAGCTGATTGGCTCTCCGGTGTCTGTAAACATTCCAAACAGTCCGTAGCGGCCGCCATCTTGTCTCTCGGTAGGATCGAAAAGCTGAATGGATTTGTACGAAACTTGGCAAAATTGTAGGGACTGGTAGCCCGATGTGCCTTTGCTAGGTCTCAATATATGTGCTTCAGTGCATTTTGAGAAATTAACGTTCAAAAACAAGATATATATCTGTAACAGCGCTCCGCTTCGCGGAGATATAATTATATGTGTATTACCTAGCTGTTGCTAACACCAGTTAGCGACGGCTAGTAGAAGATAGCGACCATCTTGGGCCCCACTTTGCATGTGAGTGATATTTATCACTAATGACATGCAAAGTGGGCATGCCAAGATGTTAGCGACTGGAAACAGTCGCTAACATCGCTATCTCCTATTATCAACTTTTGGAAATATTCGAGATAAGCGCGAATATCTCCAAAAGCTACCACCTGCCCTGAGCAGTTCTTAGCCATGTTATCCAATGGGAGGTGGATAACATGGCTAAGAGCATTAGCTCGGTAATGCATGAATATCGCTGAGTTTTCAGCGATATTAATGCATTGCGGTCGTTTTTTATCGTATTTGCGATAAACCTTGATAATAGCAAGGTTTATCTGCGATAATTTCTGACGGTAAAAAAATCGTTGCTAAGCATCGTTAGGGATAAATATCGCTTAACTTTGGTAATATGCCCCAACGTCTGTTAACGTTCGATTCGAAGGAAATCAGGAAGTGTTGAAAAACATTGTCTGCGCCATCTTGTCTTTTTTCAAATGCCACACTTTTGTCGTGCACGGCAGCCATTTTAGATGCCTTGACCAGACCCACTCTGTGCACGCTGTCGATCCTTAGCATGGCTCCCCACCCTCGCAAGCATCTCCCCCAGGCAGTGGTCACCCCCGCTCTCTGTCTTATGCATGGGTAATAAACCTCCCCCCATCTGCGCTGCTCTTCCCTGAGAATCACACCCTGTGCCCGCCCGACACCTCCCTTTCGCCCTATTCACTACCGCACCCTCTGACACTCCTTTTCCTCTGTGTCCGATTGTCCAGGCTGGTCCTAGGGTATCAGCTAGCCCTGCAGATGTAGTTTATGGCCACAGCTGTAAAGAATCACCCCTCTTCAAAGGAGTTATAGTAGATCAAGGCCCACACTCGATGAGATCCGTCACAGCAGAAGCGTTGCTATTATCTGAAAACCATCCTGTATTGTGATTGGGGAGGGGACCGAGCCTGAAGCGGAAGATTCCAGGGATGACTCTTTGTACATCAAAGTTTTTACAATTATGTGTCACATTAAAAATATATAGCACTCCGACAAAGTAGTAAGATTATAAAACTTTAATAATTTATAAATATATACAAGAAAACAAAAATAGTAATAACATATAAACATTTTTAGGGAAAAACAACGAAGTAGCGGTCGGCTGTGCGAATAGTCCCAACGCAGCACAACGTCCAGATTTCCGGCGTGGGGCGTCGCGGGGGGTGGGTCATCAGTAGCAAACTGTTGTGCGAATAGTTCCAAGGCAGCAGAACGCGCTGAAATCTAGATGACACGAAAGTGATGTCTAGTAAGTTGCCACCCAGCAAATAACGGCATGGGGCGTCGCGGGGGGTGGGTCATCAGTAGCAAACTGTTGCGCGAATAGTTCCAAGGCAGCAGAACGATGGCACCAAGGTGATGTCCAGTAAGTTGCCGCACTGGTTTTGGTATCCTACAATGCTGCTCCGAATAACGGCGTGGGGCGCCCCGGGGGAGGCGGCGTGAACGGGCCTCTCCAGGTGGAGTGTCATCTGTTGTAGTGGGGCGCCCCTTTACCGTTTCAGTTGCCATTCCGTCCGTTTTTGGTCCACTGTGTCAAAAGCCGCAATTCAGCTGAGTTGCGCCCACCCTTGCGGTGCAGCGATAGGCGGCTGTCACAGGACTCTCAAAATGGCGGCAGGCTGTTTCCTTTTTGGGCCTGGTCCACTGAAATGGCCCTGGGACACCTTGGAAATCGGACGCTTGTCTGCTAGGTCTTGGACCCCATTCTCGAAAGCGTCCCCTCCGCCTTGAGAATTCATCAAAAGTTTTGGGGGCTCCGACTCCTGCAGGCTTCTGGTGGGGAGCGGCTGCCATGATTGCTCGCGGAATGACCACGACTGAGCTACGAGATGGTGGTGCTCTCATGCTGACGCCAGCTTCAGTCTGAAACATCCAGAAACAAGGTGGGGCTTTCTTCGTTTGGGAAAAAAAAAAAGTTTTCATCCAATGAAAAGTGTTGTTTTTAGGTCACATGATCAAGCCTTCCATCATTAGGAAACCAAAAGTAAAATGAACCAATGAAAAGTTTTATAAACAAGTCACATGACCTGTTATGCGGCATAGGGTATAAAATGCGGAGAAAATACGTTGGCACGTGAGGCGGCGTCAGTAGCGGACCGATGTGCGAATAGGCCGAAGGCAATACAACGCGCCAAGATCCGGATGGCACCGAGGTGGTGTCATAGTTGAGAGTTCTGAGCAGCGGTTGTAACACTGTCTGAAGCTTATTTGCAGCTGCTGCAGCTTCACTACGCGCCAAGATCCGGATGGCACCGAGGTGGTGTCTAGTAAGGTGCACTGGTGTGGCCATCCTACAATGCTGAAAGTCGGCGTGGGGCGCCCCGTTGGCCTGTGAGTTTGCGTCAGTAGCGGACCGATGTGCGAATAGGCCGAAGGCAGCACAACGCGCCAAGATCCGGATGGCACCGAGGTGGTGTCTAGTAAGTTGCCGCACTGGTGTGGCCATCCAACAATGCTGAAAGTCGGCGTGGGGCGCCCCGTTGGCCTGTGAGATGGCGTCAGTAGCGGACCGATGTGTGAATGGGGCCGAAGGCAGCGCAACAATATTTTCGGAATAGAAGACACCACTAGGCGCTGAGATGCCAAGATCCGGATGGCACCGAGGTGGTGTGTAGCAAGTTGCCGCACTGGTGTGGCCATCCTACAATGCTGAAAGTCGGCGTGGGGCGCCCCGTTGGCCTGTGAGTTTGCGTCAGTAGCGGACCGATGTGCGAATAGGCCGAAGGCAGCACAACGCGCCAATATCCGGATGGCACCGAGGTGGTGTCTAGTAAGTTGTCGCACTTCTGTGGCCATCCTACAATGTTGAAAGTCGGCGTGGGGCGCCCCGTTGGCCTGTGACATGGCGTCAGTAGCGGACCGATGTGCGAATGGGGCCAAAGGCAGCGCAACAATATTTTCTGATTTGAAGACACCACAAGGCGCTGAGATGCCAAGATCCGGATGGCACCGAGGTGGTGTCTAGCAAGTTGTGGCACTGGTGTGGCCATCGTACAATGGTAAAAGTCGGCGTGGGGCGCCCTGTTGGCCTGTGAGATGGTGTCAGTAGCGGACTGATGTGTGAATGGGGCCAAAGGCAGCGCAACAATATTTTCTACAATATTTTCGGAGTAGAAGACACCACAAGGCGCTGAGATGCCAAGATCCGGATGGCACCGAGGTGATGTCTAAGTTGCGGACCGATGTGCGAATGGGGCCAAAGGCAGCGCAACAATATTTTCTGAAGAGAATACACCACAAGGCGCTGAGATGCCAAGATCCGGATGGCACCGAGGTGATGTCTAAGTTGCGGACCGATGTGCGAATGGGGCCAAAGGTAGCGTAACAAGATTTTCTGTATGGAAGATACCACTAGGCGTTGAGATGCCAAGATTCGGATGGCACCGAGGTGATGTCTAGCAAGTTGTGCCACTGGTGTGGCCATCGTACAATGGTAAAAGTCGGCGTGGGGCGCCCTATTGGCCTGTGAGATGGTGTCAGTAGCGGACTGATGTGCGAATGGGGCCAAAGGCAGCGCAACAATATTTTCTGACTGACACCACAAGGCGCTGAGATGCCAAGATCCGGATGGCACCGAGGTGATGTCTAAGTTGCGGACTGATATGCGAATGGGGCCAAAGGCAGCGTAACAATATTTTCTGTATGGAAGATACCACTAGGCGTTGAGATGCCAAGATTCGGATGGCACCGAGGTGATGTCCAGCAAGTTGCTGTACTGGTGTGGTCATCCTACAATGCTGAAACTCGGCGTGGGTCGCCCCATTAGCCTGTGAGATGGCGTCAGTAGCGGACCGATGTGCGAATAGGCCGAAGGCAGCACAACGCGCCAAGATCCGGATGTCACCGTGGTGGTTTCATAGTTGAGAGGCACTTCATCTGCAGTGGGGCGCCGAGATCCGGATGGCACCGAGGTGATGTCTAGCAAGTTGCTGTACTGGTGTGGTCATTCTACAATGCTGAAATGTAGTGGGGCGCCCCTTTACCGTTTCAGTTGCCGTTCAGCTGAGTTTCGGGTGCTCTTGATGCTACAGCGACAGGCGGCTGCAAGAGGACTCTCAAAATGGCGGCCTGTTCTTTGGATTTGGGCCTGGTCCACTAAAATGGCCCTGGGACACCTTAGAACTCGGACGCTCGATTTTTTTTTCCTTTCCTGTACATGCAAAAAAAGGTAAATGCCCGGTACGTTACACGCTTCATCTGCCACGATGAACTCTCCAGAGGAACCGAAAAAAAATATAGTTGTGGTAACTATACCATGCATCGTCATATGGAGAGGTGGCACCAATTAATTATAGTGCTGCATAAAAGAGAGATTTGGAGGAGAACCCCTGACCTGCTAGTACATTCATCAAAGAAGTGGCACTGAGAGCTTCAGAGGCAAGGGAAACGGTCCCAAATATTTAGAAGAACTTTGGAAAGATTAAAATGACATGTTTAGATTGTGGTAAATCAATTTCATGTGGACAGATGAGTGTTACTCTAATAAATACAGCATATGAACATCATCATAGTCGATGGTTGGTAGAGACATTTTGACTATATCCTGGACCTGCCCGTCCTCGCCCAAAATGGCGCCGGAATAAATGGGACTCGTAACTCCTTGTTGTGTACTGGTTGCAGAACCTTGAAATCACGAGATACGTATGCAGTTTTGAAGCACATGGCGGGCGGGGACGAGAATTGATTGAATATTTCGACATCCCTATTGATATTAAGTTCTGATGTGTTATTGATTACTGTACTGTTGAAAATTCGAATTAACGTCACCCATGGTACTTGCCCGCAAATGTATATCTAGATAATTTTATTGTAACTGGCCCTGTCGTATTTTTATTATAAAATGTACGTCCACCGATTCCGTAACTGTTAGACACCTTAGTTCTTGCAACCTAATGGCCCGCCCGTTACGTTCCTCTACAGTGTAAATGTCTATTCATCATATACGATTACAGTTTGCTCCGTGGCAGGCCCACGTGGTTATAGGCTCGTATTTGTATAATGAAATTTTCACAATAAAGGTTTTTAAAAGAAAACATGGTAGTAGTATATACATTGGTAAAGTTTTTAATAATAGTCACTGTTTTAGAATCATTAAAAGGCAAGTGAAATAAAGCAGACCAATTACATGAAGGGTAAAAGGTATAATACGAAGGAACGCAGTAAAGATAAATGGTCAAGGGCTGTTGTGTTTTCTATTCCTGCAACATAAAGTGATCGATAAGAATCTCATATTCAGGCGTATCGGCGACTAAGACAGCAGGTCGACCCTCTTTTGCTCAACGGCTCCGTCATGGGACGAAGAAACGCTCTTTTTCTCGAAAAAAGAATATATTTTACTTGCAGGACAGTTGTAAAATTTCCGGGAAAGTACATTAGCCTGGAACATTATAACATATATTTAAGAAAAAATAATGTTCGGAAGTAATTAAAAGCGTAATTTTTAGGTGATATGACCAAGCCTTTCATCATTACAATAAGAAAAGTAAAATGAACCAATGAAAAGTTTTATTAACAAGTCACATGACTTGTTATGCTTACGTTACGCGCTGCGCGCCCCGGATGACTTCCGGATGCGCTAACGCGGAGCGTCATATGACGCATTACGCGACAACGCAGGTCCAGAATATAGTCAAAATGTCTCCACCAACCAGCGGTCGAAACACAACCCCTTTCAGCAGGCTAAATAGTTCTGTTAAATGACAACAGAAGGGACAGGCAACAAGAACCATCAGTCAAAGAGGGGAGGGCTAGTTCTTCTCTACCGGGTTACATTGGGGCGCTACCGGAACTGATCGAATTGGTAGTCTACAGTGTTTCTGGATGTTTCAGACTGAAGCTGGGGTTAGCATGAGAGCAGCACCATTTCGTAGCTCCGTTGTGGCCATTCCGCAACCAATCATGGCAGCCGCTCTTTATCGTTATTTTGGGCGGGGTGGGTGGCGGAGCCGAGCTGTTTTGCAGCCATCATTGTGTGGAGTTCAGTTCATCTCACTAGTTTTGTATTTGTCATGAGGGGTTGTTCCTAATGTTTCTATTTTAGCGAGGTCAAAAAGAGATCCCATTAGTGGCCTACTGATTTTACTCGATTCCTTTTCTTTTTTTTTACACGATTTTTCGTTATCTGCAAAGACTAAACAGAGTATTGCGACTCTGTGTTTGTTTGTAAATAGAGAATGAACCAAAGAGAACTAATTCTAAAACAGTAAATACTTGGATAACAATCAATCAAATGGAGAGAGAAGCAGGCACGACGGATTACAACGGGGGCAAAGGCCTGCGTTAACTACCTTTCACTATCTGCAAAGAGAGAGTACTCCTAATAGAAATGAGGGGGGGGGGGGCACCATTCAAAGCAGATCAGTGTGCATAAACACGAAAATGTTTTCACTTACCACGTACTTGACATTCGACAGCTTATGATATTTGCTATTAAAAAACCATTGAAATTCACTGAAAAAACCATAGGTTATAGACCATATATAGTTAGGAATTAGCATTTACAAAACCTTGAAAATTCACTGAAAAAACCATAGGTTATAGACCATATATAGTTAGGAATTAGCATTTAAAAAACCTTATTTTACTCACACAAAACCATTGAAATTCCATATATAGTTAGTTGCACTAACTATATATCGCGCACCCGCAATCCACTGCTGATCATGTCACATATTACATCATTCATGACATGGTCAGTGACATCACTGATGACATCACTGATGACATCTCAAATGACATCACTGATGACATCACTGATGACATCTCAAATGACATCACTGATGACATCATTGATGACATCTCAAATGACATCACTGATGACATCACTGATGACATCTCATTTGACATTACTGATCACATCACTGATGACATCATTCATGTGATAATACGATGAACCTCTTCAGACTCTAATATAACCTTAGATACACTCAGTGTAAACAGACACTCACAGACTGTCACTCATCCATGGAGTTACTCACACACCTAGTCAGTCATGCAAAGAATCAATCACACCTCCATTTCCTCAACTATACAGTTATACACACCTTACTTATTCAAACATATACTAACACATATTTACTCTATTATACAATCCCTGATACAAGTTCACAGTGATCCATACAGCCACTCACACATTCACTGGCTCTTATGCACAGTTATTTATATATGTCAACTCTCACATGTACTGTGTTTTACATATGTACTTACTTTGACATGCAGCACTGAGATATCCATTCACTCACCAATACACTCATGCACACAGTCAACCGCCCATACAGCTGTTTCCACATGCACTTTTGAACCCATACATCTAGTGAATCAACTGCTCACACATCTATGCACAGAGTCATACACCTCCCAGCCACCCACACACACACTCAGTCTCCCATACAAATACTTGGGCAACCAATCAATAACCCATATAGTTACTCATATAGCTACTGATCAACACATGCAGCAGTTTACAGAACAACAGACATAATGATGCACAAATTAAGACAGTTTAGTCACTAACCCATGCACTCAGTGAGACACATTTAATCACTCACTCATACAGTCAGGCATGCACCTACTAAATCCTTCATCCAGACACTTATACATCCACTCATTCTTCAATATGTAAGACATATTTTAACTTTACAGAAACATAGTCACTGGATGTTGTCATCAGTGATGTCATCAGTGATGTCATTTGAGATGTCATCAGTGATGTCATCAGTGATGTCACTGACCATGTCATGAATGATGTAATATGTGACATGATCAGCAGTGGATTGCGGGTGCGCGATATATAGTTAGTGCAACTAACTATATATGGAATTTCAATGGTTTTGTGTGAGTAAAATAAGGTTTTTTAAATGCTAATTCCTAACTATATATGGTCTATAACCTATGGTTTTTTCAGTGAATTTTCAAGGTTTTGTAAATGCTAATTCCTAACTATATATGGTCTATAACCTATGGTTTTTTCAGTGAATATATATATATATATATATATATATATATATATATATATATATATATATATATATATATATATATAAACTAATGAATTAATGATTATCAACTTACCTGATATTAAGTTAACTAATGAGGAACAAGGAATATTGAAATTGGGACTTTCCATTTACCCAGAAGCAAATCTGGACTATGTACAAACTAGAGGGGATTTATTTAAGTGCATCAGAACGTTAAAACTGAAGAAGCACTTTCTGATAAACCCTTCTTCTAGGCCCAGTAGAGTCCCTGGTGATGAAACAAACCAGGATGGGGGCTTAGCAGTTGACGACATGAATTTAATGTTGGAACTAAGAGCTATGAACACTGAGACAGGCGATGAGAGTACGGTCATCACTGCCAGTGATGTCGCCCAGGACGAAGATATAGATATCTATCAAGATGCACCGACAGGTTTCAGACCAAGCTCAAGGTTCACACCTATGATGGTGAGAGATGCCGTCGATGTATATAATTATCTGGTGTTAAATGAACTGAAAAATTGGGCAAAGATACCTATCAAAATGCGAGTAAATTAAGCAATAACAAACAAAAAGCTTGTCATGCATTGGTCAAGAGGTTGTGTGAGTATGATAACTGCATAGTACGTAGTAATGATAAGGGAGGCAATGTCGTCCTTTGGGACAAAAAGAAATATCTAGTCGAGGCATATAAACAGCTCAACAACAAGGAGTGTTACAATAAAGTAAACATGAAATTGATGTTGGACAGCAATGACCAATTTAATTTGGAGCTTAAAAATTGGTATGAGCAAACCCTTTTATCACACGATGAATACATGTTTTTAAAAATTGATCAACCTGTAACAGCAGTTTTCTACCTAATCCCAAAAGTGCATAAAGATGTTAACAATCCTCCGGGGCGCCCAATTATATCTGTAATTGGCAGTGCTCTCGAACATACGTCAAAATATGTTGATTATTTTCTAAACCCTTTTGTAAAGACACTGCCATCTTTTATACAAGATACTGGAGACTTCCATAGAAGGATATATGATATCCCACGGGAAGACGATTATTTATTGGTATCAATTGATGTAACTACGTTGTATGCCAGTATAAGACACGTAGATGGACTGCGGGCAGTTGGGCACTTTCTAGGTGCACGGTCCATCAAATTGTGGTCACATACCCAGATGATTCTCCGTATGGTGGAAAAATGCTTGAATAGTAATTTTTTTCTTTTTGACGGGCAACTTTTTCATCAAACCTGCGGTACTGCGATGGGCACCTGCTTCGCCCCCAGCTATGCCAACTTGCATTTAGGCTGGTGGGAGGAGCAGGTGGTCCAGACGCAGTACCAAAAGGAATGGGACACCCATATAATACATTGGAGTCATTTCATTGACCATTTGTTCCTAGTAAGGAAAGGCACTGAAGGGGAAGTGAAAACATTAATTTCTAACCTTCAAAAAAATGATTTAAATCTTGCCTTTACCAGTGCAATAAGTCGGGAGTCAGTCAATTATCTTGATGTTACAGTTTATGTTGAGCATGGAAAACTACAAACAAAGCTAGTTAGGAAACCCACGAGCGGCAATACTTTATTGCACGCACATAGCTTTCACCCTCTCAACCTAAAAAGAAGTATACCATACGAAGAAAGTCTAAGGGTTAAACGTAACTGAAGTGAACCAAATGAATTGGAGAAAGAATTTTGTGTCTTGAAGAGGAGGTTCAGAGAGAGGGGGTATCCTGAAAATTGGATTGATAATGGTATAAACAAAGCATCAAAAAGAAAGAGGGAGGAAATCCTGTTTGATGTGAAAGTGCAAAAGGAGAGCAAGAATAAGGACCAGTGTAGGTTCATAACAACCTTCAGTAGACAACATGATGATGTAAGGAAACTACTTAATAAGCACTGGCACATTATTAAGAGTGACCCAGTGCTGTGAAAACAGGTCTCTAAGCGACCTCAGATTACATTCATGAATCCCTGGTGAGCAATACTTTGAAAATGCCTAGCCCTAAAACAACATGGTTAACAAAGAAGGATGGATTTGTCAAATGCTGTAGGTGCAAGGCATGTGTACATGGGGTCAACTGTGATTAATATCAAATTGGCTTAGCAAATTTACCTGCAAGACAGATTTTGCAATCTACGTACTGCAGTGCCCATGCAGCCTGCAGTACGTAGAGAGCACGATCAATCAGGTACACAAAAGAATTTTGCAGCACCTAAGAGCAATAAAAAATGGAGACAGAGCCTACCTAGTAGCGAGGCATTTTGAACAGGTCCATGATAAAGATACTAAAGGTTTCACCTATTATGTGATCGACTCAGTGTTGGTGAACATAAGAGGGGGAAACCGTTTGAAAAAATTGAGAAAATTGGAGTCCCGATACATTTTTAAGTTGAATTCCAAGTACTCAGGAGGTCTGAATGTAGAAGAAGATCTGCATACACATTTATAAGATAATAAATGAGCAGTAATAAGATTTGTTCAGTAAATGGCCACTGGGGCGTTATATATTGTCAAAAGGTTAATGTAAATAAATAGCAGACTATGCCATCCTGAATACTAAAATATTGGTTACCGGCATTTGAATGCTACCATATAAAGGTAGTATAATGTTAATAATAAAAGCTCACTTGAGCTAAATTGTGAACATAGTATGCACATGATCGGGACAGTTAATAAAGATACAAGATACAACCATAAGAAAAAACGCAGAGCAATGGAGCTGTCCACGTTCTTGGGTTTAATAAAGTATGCTCACTTGAGTGATAAAAAAGCAGCCGAAGTAAGAATGTCAGCGGTACATATAGTTTATGTTCATTAGAGCCGTGGGCTCTAATGAATATTCAATGGTGGATCTGAGACGCAAAAATATTGAAGTTTGTATAGGATCGTATAACAAAGAACTTAGAATGGTATATAGGCAGGGACAATTAAGGTTATGAAATTTTAGTGATTTGAAATTCAATGTTTGTAAATTCTACATTGTACGATGTATTTAGATGACAAATAAGATGGATATGATTGTAAAATACATTTTCCTTTTATTATTTTTGCAGCCCTGATGATGTCCGTCTAGGACGAAACGCGTAGGCTATTATCGTATGTGATTGTCATCTCAAGAATTGGATATTTTGTTCTGTTGATTAAAGAAAGAAAACTGAAAAAAATGGATTGATCAGAAAATAAAGAACTTTGGGACTACAGCATTGGACTGAAAAATTATTTTTTTAATTTGGAGCACTCCTTCTTTGTTTATTGTATTACATATAATTTATTTTGATATTGTAAATGCTATGCTTTCTGTTTTCATGAATTAGATCAAAACTGTGTAGCATTTTAAAAACAGAACGCAAACACTGTGTGTAATGTCTCAGATAACTCTGTTGTTTACAACAAAAACTACGAGTCTGTTCTTTATGGTAATTGTGTAGTTTGTAGCACATTTAACGCAATAGTTTTATAAAAAATGGCTGCTTTTTACTTCTGAATTGACCAGTGAACAAGACTGCTTGGCAGTCGAAACACGTTTGGCAGCGGCGAAAATAAAGAATTAAGAAATTGCACATAGCATCGTCATCTTTTGGCTGTATTTCCCAGACTCGGTTTGAGGAGTCTATAAAGCCGACGCAACTCTCGCTAAGGAGGGGCAGAGAATACTTGAGCAGCACAACTTTATATTTGTATATATATATATATATATATATTCACTGAAAAAACCATAGGTTATAAACCATATATAGTTAGGAATTAGCATTTAAAAAACCTTGAAAATTCACTGAAAAAACCATAGGTTATAGACCATATATAGTTAGGAATTAGCATTTAAAAAACCTTATTTTACTCACACAAAACCAATGAAATTCCATATATAGTTAGTTGTACTAACTATATATCACGCACCCGCAATCCACTGCTGATGATGTCACATATTACATCATTCATGACATGGTCAGTGACATCACTGATGACATCACTGATGACATCTCAAATGACATCACTGATGACATCACTGATGACATCTCAAATGACATCACTGATGACATCACTGATGACATCTCAAATGACATCACTGATGACATCTCAAATGACATCACTGATGACATCACTGATGACATCTCATTTGACATTACTGATCACATCACTCATGTGATAATACGATGAACCTCTTCAGACTCTAATATAACCTTAGATACACTCAGTGTAAACAGACACTCACAGACTGTCACTCATCCATGGAGTTACTTACACACCTAGTCAGTCATGCAAAGAATCAATCACACCTCCATTTTCACAACTATACAGTTATACACATCTTACTTATTCAAACATATACTAAAACATATTTACTCACTTATACAATCCTGGATACAAGAGCACAATGATCCATACAGCCACTCACACATTCACTGGCTCTTATGCACAGTTATTTATATATGTCAACTCTCACATGTACTGTATTTTACATATGTACTTACTTTGACATGTAGCACTGAGATATCCATTCACTCACCAATACAGTCATGCACACAGTCAACCGCCCATACAGCTGTTTCCACATGCACTTTTGAACCCATACATCTATGCACAGAGTCATACACCTCCCAGCCACCCACACACACACTCAGTCTCCCATACAAATGCTTGGGCAACCAATCAATAACCCATATAGTTACTCATATAGCTACTGATCAACACATGCAGCAGTTTACAGAACAACAGATATAATGATGCACAAATTAAGACAGTTTAGTCACTAACCCATGCACTCAGTGAGACACATTCAACCACTCACTCATACAGTCAGTCATGCACCTACTAAATCCTTCATCCAGACACTTATACATCCACTCATTCTTAAATATGTAAGACATATTTTAACTTTACAGAAAAATACAGTCACTGTATGATGTCATCAATGATGTCATCAGTGATGTCATTTGAGATGTCATCAGTGATGTCATCAGTGATGTCATTTGAGATGTCATCAGTGATGTCATCAGTGGTGTCACTGACCATGTCATGAATGATGTAATATGTGACATCATCAGCAGTGGATTGCGGGTGCGTGATATATAGTTAGTACAACTAACTATATATGGAATTTCATTGGTTTTGTGTGAGTAAAATAAGGTTTTTTAAATGCTAATTCCTAACTATATATGGTCTATAACCTATGGTTTTTTCAGTGAATTTTCAAGGTTTTTTAAATGCTAATTCCTAACTATATATGGTTTATAACCTATGGTTTTTTCAGTGAAATTCAATGGTTTTTTAATAGCAAATATCTATAGCTATAAAATGTATTCTTATTTAAATCCAAAAATATATTTTATATGTTTATTAATAATTTTTTTTAAATATTTTTTTTGTTTCGCTCCCGGTCCGCGAACCGGGAAGCTTCCCGTTAGCTCAATTTGATTCCGCGACCCGGTCCGCGAACCGGTAAGAAATCAACATAGTGACGGTATCGCGTTGCCGCGTAATGCGTCTTATGACGTACTGCGTTAGCGCACCCGGAAGTGCCCCGGGGCGCGGACCGAGGCGCGAAACGCAGCTCCCCGGAAGCGATCCGCGGCGCGAAAGCGCGACGTATCGCGTTGCCGCGAAATGCGTATTGTGACGTATCGCGTTAGCGCACCCGGAAGTGTCCCGGGGCGCGGACCGGGGCGCGAAGCTTAGCGACCCGGAAGCTAACCGGGGAGCGTTCCGCAGCGCGTAACATGAGCGTGAGAGGTCATGTGACTTGTTAATAAAACTTTTCATTGGTTCATTTCACTTTTGGTTTCATAATGATGGAAGGCTAGGTCAGGTGACTTAAAAATAACACTTTTCATTGGTTGAGAAGTATTGTTTTTTCCCAAATGATGAAAACCCCTCCTTCTTTCCTCACTCTGACTTTCATCATTGTGAGAGGAAGACCTATTTTGCTTGTTGGAAAATGGCTTCATTGGTAGCTTCAGCTGGTGGACCCCCACCACCACCACCACCTCCTCATGGGAAGAGAGGACCACCTCCCCAGGTCCTGACCAACACTGAGGAGGAAGAGGAAGAAATGGATGAGGAGGGAGAAGAACCACAATTTTTAGAAGAGTTGCCCAGGGTTTCCAGAAAGAAAGCCAGTTTCATCTGGCAGTTTTTTTCAATACCTCGTGGCCAAAAAAAAGTCAACGCGAGGTATGTCACCTGCCTGATATGCAAGGAACAATTGTCCAGAGGGACGGACAAAAAATATAGCTTTGGAAATCACACAATGCACAGGCACATGACGAGGAAACATCCCCTAAATTACAGCCGGGCGGAATTAAGGGATATGCACGACAATCCAAGACCAACTCCTGTGGCCAGACCAACAATACCGGTTTCTCTAACACCAGAAGAGGCACGGGAAACTGTGCCGAATATTCAAGAAAATTTTGGGCACATGATTCACTTATGTATGCACTGTCGTGCATTATTAGCTTGTGGCAACATGAGCATCAATGCACTCAACCTGGCGTATGAACACCATGATTGCCCTAACCGCCCCCAGTAATTTTTTTTTGCTCCTGTTGAGCCCTTTTCAACGCCTGTTTTTTGTTGTTTTCCCCCCCCCAAAAAAAACCAAAAAAAATATAAAATCGTTCAAAAAATACAAAAAAAACAAAAAATGTTCAAAAAATAAAAAAAAAATATAAAACAACAAAAATATAAAAAAAAAGTTCTTTTCAGAACTACCTTCCCTTTCCAAAAAAATTGCTAGAATGTTTAGCACTCTGGCAAGCTCTATTTCTTTTGGTTCGCTTCCGGGTTAGCTTCCCGGTACGCGGACCGGGAGCTAACCAAAAAAAAAAAAAAAAAAAAAAAGTGTAAGTATAAGGAAAGGAAACAGAGAGTGATGTTAAAAGAAAGACAGCTATAGGGAGTAAAGAAGAGATACTGTTTAATAGATCTATTTACCGAAGAAAAGACAGAAGAGGGTATAATTGTGAAAAACAAAATAGATAACAAAGTGAAAGAAAAAAAAAGAGAGCATAACATTAACAAAGAAGAGTTTCTTGGAGAATGTGAGTGAATGTTCAAAATAAGATTAAAACATGAGGAATAACAGAGAGAAAAAATAGAAAACAGAAAACAAAAAATAACAGAAAAAGATTAATTGAAACAGCAAAGAAATGTAATTAACATAGAGCCATATCATCAACATAGGCAATAAAAGTTTTGCAGCTTTTATTGGCAGAAATGTGTCGCTAAAGCTGCTTTTGTGGCAGAAAACTGCCACTAAAACCACTTTTGCACCAGTTTTCTGCCAATAAAAAGAGCAATAATTTTATTGGCTGTGTTCATAATATTCCCCTTAGTGTGCTTCAACTACACAGAGAAAGCATTATGAACAAGTAGTGATAGAGTGATCAGTCAAAGACACTAAGAGTAATAGAGACGCAGTGAGTGAACAAGAGTGAGGAACTATGAGAAGAGAGGGACTGAGAAAAAGAGTGGAAGGAGTTGAGTAAGTAGGTAATAGAGAAAGGAATGAGGGAAGTAGCAAAGGCAGGAAACTGAGGGTTAAAGAAATGAAGCAGTGGAACTAATAGTAGTTAAATGTGATAGAAATGTAACGAAAACAGTACAAAATATTTACCTTATAATTGTCGTTAAATTACTCACTTTTTGTTTTTATACTTTCAATCTGTGAAAGAGAGAACAAACATTTGAAAAATATTAAAAAATGTATTTAAAAATTAGAAAAGACAAGGGAAAAGATTGAAGGACAAACAGTTTTTCAACAACTTTGACACTTACAGAAGCTTCTGCTTCTCCAGGCCCCCTACACAGTCCTAAAGATATACATTTTAAACTAACAGTATCTTGATGCAGATGAAGTGAGGCCTATCTTAAAACATGGTGCATCTTTTGCATTGCTGTTGTTTCAGAAAAGTGTCGCAAGACACTAAAATTTTAAATAATTGCTTCAGGATGCCAATAAGATGTCTACTATCCAGAGGTTTGTTTCAGGTGAGGCCTACTCAGGGTTGCAGATGAGATTTACACTTGTTGAAGAGTACAGAGGAGATAATACATATGAAGGTCTACCAATGAAGTGAGTCATGTCCACTGCACTCTTCAACAAAGTTCAAACCTCCTATGTTTCCCTGGACAGACCTAAACTTGATCTGCACAATGTGATTCGTAATGATAGGAAACACAGGTGATGTAAATGAAATACGTGCAATTTATTTTGCTCATTTCACAATCACATCACTTGTGTTTCCTTTGCTTAGGTATCTCATTGTGCAGATGTAGTCCAGCATATGAAAGAATACGCAGAAGTGCAGCACTGCATGCAACAACTTTGACACTTACAGAAGCCTCACCTTCTCCATGCCTCCTACACAGTTCTACATATACATCATAAATGCAAATAGTACAGAATTAATTATACATGTTAAATGGTTTATTTTTGCTGTTCTCAGAATGTATCAAAATTCACTAAAAACAGTGACTTGAAGGTATTCATCATATAACAGCGGGGAAAAAAAAACAATCAAAATGATTGTGTTTAAAAAACCCATACAACATAAGAAATGAAAATTCAGAACTCCTTAAAGTTAACTTACTTTCCATGACGTCCAAGGATGTCCTATGAACAGCTTACACTCTTTTGTGCTGTTATTACTTTCAGCCCGCCACTTTCTGAAAGAAAATCTCCATCGTTTTTAAAAACACGTTACATGCAATAAATGACTTCTTGCTCTCTACCACAAGTTTCCACAAGGCCAAATCTGGTCAGAGCCATTTATAACTCTTGGATTTCTTGTAAGCCAATCCCGTCATTTGGCATTTCCGCAACTTTCAGAATTAAAATGTTGAAGATCATTTTCACAATCCTGGAATAGTAATATCTTCCCCTTCTTGCTCAGTCATGTTCTACATTTCCTATGACACTGATACTGCTTACTATGAAGCAGACTTACACTACCTCTATGACTACTACAATTATTTAATTCTCTACATCACTTTTAATCACAAAGCAATGTAAAACAGTAGACAGCATTGCAGACTTACATTCCCTCTACTCCATGTTTTGATTGGCTGCTTCAATTAGCTTATAAAAAGAAACAGTTTTTCTGAACTCATTCAAAGTGCACGTATTTCTCCATGATGTCCAGTCCTATGGTTAGAAGTTATGTCTCTGAACTACACTTATCCTCAAGGCCAAATTGTGTTGGAGCCATTAGAACTTCTTGAAATTCCACAGAGCACATACCGAGATTATTTCCCTAAAATTTTGGTTTTAAAAACACCAGGTAAGAGTTTTTAAGGTCATACGGCAATTTTTTTTTTAAAATTAAAACAGAATCATTGCAGAATGACCAGCCATTTCTAGACTTTAAATAAGCTGTGTAATGTCCTGATGTTATTGAAGGGCCGTCATGATATATAATTGCTGCAGTTACAAAAGTCCTTCCTGATATTGACAACTGCGAAGCTACAAAATTTTTAATTAAAGTTGTCAATTTTGTTCCATCAGGCCTACATCGTTGGAACATTAAAATGACATACTGGCCATATGTTCGTATAAATAATGTGGACATCATTTCAGATTTACATTGGCTACACTCCATGTTGTGATCAGCTGCTTTTACTAGCTTATTAAAGGAGACTGATTTACTGTCTGGCAAAGTTAAATATATAAATCTTTCTGAGTCTACACTAGTAGTACTTGATACCATACAGTTCTCGCAGTCATGCTGCCATTGATAAGAAAGCCCAAACAGCTGATCTACATCTACACCTTCAGCATGTAATACATCAAGCATATACATTAAAAACTCCTGACAATCTTGCTGAATATTTTGAGAGAATTGTGTTTGGCCTGAACATCTGTCTAACAGATTTCGAATTTCAGACACACTTTCTATGTTTCTTCTATCAGTGCTACATTTCTCTAACACAGAATTTAACAAACTGCAAAATCTTTGATCAGAATTGACCACAATCTCTTCTTTTACATTTTCTAGAGAAAACAAAACATTAACCACTACATTAGCATAGCAGTTGACACCAGAACTGTTTTCAAATTGAAAACCAACAACATCTTCAACAGAATCCTTTTTGTTTCTGCTTGTAATTTTAGGTTCATCGACTTTTCGTCTTTTTGCTACAACCTCCCCAGTATTGGTCACATTTCTTTGTTTCCGGCCTACCACACGTTTCTCAAACAAAGGATACTGAGGCAAATGTGGCGCATACTCTCTTCTTAACCTATTGTATTCCTTAACACAAACTAGATCAGCACAAATGTTTGTGACATCACACTCAATCAAGTACAATCCCGATAAAGTTCTAACTCGTGACAATGCCACATATGCCATACCCTCCTTGAACACAGAACTGCCAATATTCACCAATGCACTGTCTACACTTAAACCTTGCGATTTATGGATTGTCACCGCATATGCCAAGCAAACAGGAAACTGCTTACGGCGAACATATAAGTCTTTTACAAGCAAAAATCTAGCAGAGCAACGACCAATTAGCTGTACTTCCTCAATGCCATCAAATTTAATTTTTAAAAATTCAATTCCATCTCTATTTCTGTATTTTACAAAATCAACAACATTACCCATTGATCCATTTACCAGACCTCTTTCAACATGTAAATTCCTTCTTAAAATTATACGGCAGTTCAAGCACACATTCAGAGTCTTTTCAAAACCTGCAGTTTTAGATATACTCTTCTCTAATGAATCCAATTTTGTTTTCAGATTCTCAGACAAAATAATTGTTGATCCCATATGCTCTACTCTGTCAATAGCTTCCAGTTTCACAATCTCTTGCT
This sequence comes from Lissotriton helveticus, assembly GCF_964261635.1. Classification (NCBI taxonomy): domain Eukaryota; kingdom Metazoa; phylum Chordata; class Amphibia; order Caudata; family Salamandridae; genus Lissotriton; species Lissotriton helveticus. The sequence continues at coordinate 1,841,176,606 of NC_136059.1, read as the reverse complement.
TTTCTAAATGCAACATTTTGTTGTTGAATTTGGCACATTCTGCAAGAGTTGGCATCAAACATATTCCAGATTTCTTCTCAGTAATTTTCTGAAAAATATTCTCAGGCACAACATCTTGTTCTGGATATAAATTTGACAGTAATCGTGCATGTAAAGCTTCTTTCCCATGCTCGGTCACTTTTCCAATTCTAACATCTTGTAGAATAGTCTTGTAAACTTCATCCTTCGCCTGACGCATATTTTCATGCAGTTCAGCATAATTGAAGTTTAACCATATATTGACGTTGCCAATGCTGCCTAGGCACTTCCTGGTATCTTCATGCGTGAGCATTTTGAACACAGGTTGCCCTTTCACTGGTGTCAGCTGCAGAAGATCTCCGAAAACAATGATGTGTTTGCCACCAAATAACACATCATACTCTGTTTTGAGAACTTCTTGCATCCTCAAATGCACAAAGGCAAGCATGACATTGGAAACCATGCTTACTTCGTCAATGATAAGAAGTTTCATTTTCCTCAAGATTCTTGAAACTTCAAAACAAGCATCTCCAGATAGCTTGTGATATTGTAATTTGTTGTCATGCTCCACTGGCAGCATCAGTAAACGATGTAAAGTAATCCCTTTAATATTATGTGCTGCCAGTCCAGTTGGAGCAGTGACAACACAAGACAGCGATGACTCTGTCCTTTCCTGCAAATAGCATGAAATTGCTTTAATGAGGAAACTTTTTCCAGTTCCCGCTTCTCCACTCACGTACAGTCGGACAGGCTTCAACGACGTACATGAGCACTCTTTCTTATCATGACTTAATCCATGATCAATTTGCATGGTAACTTCGTCATATATTTTCCTCTGCTCAACGTTGAGTTGTCTTTCCAACTCTTCTAAGTTAACCGCATCCTCCTGAGCATGTGCCATGGCTCTTTCCACTTCATTCATGGCAGTGGCAGCTTCATTTTCGATAATAGGTCCTCCTAGTGGATCCTGACTCAATGAAGCAGAACTCTGACTGTCCTGAGAACTGTCTCTGGCAATCTCGGCTGCAATCGTTGCTTCCTGCTCAATTTCCACATTCAACATTTCTACATATTTGGGAAAAGCAGGACATTCTATGGTCTCCTTGGCGGCATTGAAAGAGTCTTCGTAACAGAGGAAATCTCCAAGCAGTTCCTCTTCTGCACGCCAAGGCTTGAAAAGTTGCAAAAGTGCTAAATAGAAAAACTCCTTTTTTTCAGGAGATTCGCCACTCAATTTTCGATGGTTTACCAAGTGGCATTTTCTTTGCTTGACCAGACATCACTCACTTCCTATTACAGCATACACTCCTTTCTCAGTATCTTCTTTGATGTTCCTCTTGAATATGTAATTTTGCAGAACCTCATACAGACAAACATTCTCGAGGTGACTGCTTCGATTTGGATAATATGTATCCAACATGTTTGTCTTCAAAATGTCGGTACTGTTTGGCTCCTTTTCCGCCAAATACTCAATTTCCCGCACAGGTTTGAGAACTCGATTACGCGTTGCTGCAAGACCAAGACTCGCCCAAACGATACTCCTGGACTTGGCATAGAGACTTGCTGAAGACAACCGGTCAGAACATTCGTACGCTCCGATTTCTCGATGCGACAACATCTTCAGACTGAAACTGTACAACTTCTTGCTGAGGCTCTTTTCATGGGAAATGTCCTCCCACATATCCTTCAATTCTGTCTTCTCTTTTTTGGTGATGTAAGACGTCACATACCGAGCCACAGCCATACAGTTATCAGCCACAAACTGTATATCCATGTTAGCATTCCACATGGACAAAATCACCGGGTTGTAGTCGTTGATGTACTTGGACTCTTCGTTCCTCTTCAAATTGTAAGTGTTTTTAGGTGATTTCTTCATGACATTGTGTCGCAGCGAAGACATCAAACTGTTTACTCTTCCTTTAGAAATCACCGGTCGTGGAAAGCCGAAACGACATTTAGTGTAGAACTTGTCCTTGTTTCGGAATTTACGACGGCAGTACTTTCCACATCGATGGCTTTGGAAACGCAGAACTTTTTCTCTTAGGCTTTTCTTCTCCTTTGCGTTTGGAACAGCACACGTAGAATACTGTTGGATGAAACTCATCACTGAGTCTTCTGGATCCGTTCCAAATTTAGGTGCATCCTTGATCCACAGCAACATATGTATATGAGGAGCACCTCTTGCTTGGTACTCCTTTCTCCAGAAGAAATCCAACACCTCTCCAAGAGGTGGATTCTTCTTATTCATGATGAAAGACATCATAGCTTCAAATCTATGATTGAAGTACCTACATACATTGACTGGATCCAAAGAGCACAGTTCTCCGGGTGTCTTGAATTCGATGTTATCTACGTTAGCATTTGCCTCTCGTAGAAATTCAAGTAAGTCTTCCCAGCCATACTCGGCACAGCTCAGAGTGAGGAACCATGTGGGAGTACCTAAGTTCCTCAACATACATTTTAAATCACCATGACGACGGTACCAGTACTCATTAGTACCACGCTGACACGCCATGAGATTAATCAGGTGAGAATCCAAAATACTGTCTTGGACATTGACTTTATCCATAAAGTCACTTGCCGAGATGTTTTGCATGTGTATACCACTTTTCAAGATGTGGTTCACTGCATATGACAGTCCAGACAGATCGCTTTCAAACAGGAGATGAAACAAATAAGGAATGCATTGTCGAAACCTAGCATCTCCTGCATACAATCGCAAAGTTCGGTATTCAGAAGCAGGAATTTGATGAGGTCGCTCATCATATCTTCCTCCCTGACCTGTTGGAAAAAGCTGTGGGAAACACCGAGCTTCCAAACTTTCCTCCCAAACACTAATGGGACTCCCTTTGGCTTGTTTCATTTGAAACAACTCAATAGCATTCCCCATGACTTCCTTGGAATGCAAAGGATGAACACTATAATGTTCATATATTTCTTCACTAGTAGAGGGTTCTACTTTCTCAATTTGACCAGCACACAAATCGCTATCCTCTTCCTCACTTACTTCCTCTTCTGCAACATATACATTCTTATAGTATTTATTATTTTTTTTCAAATACAATGTTGCCTTTTTAACTTTCCTAACATCTACTAAATCTTGCCATATTTTCTTATTCTTTGTCGGAACCCCATTAACTAAGATAACCAGAGGTTCCTCTTCCACTTTTTCTACTCCAATTGTGTTAATGTTTTTCTTCAAATCTAGAGGCAAATAAACAACTCTTCCCTTTAATCCTCTCTGTAAATCTGATGGAGGCAATTTCCCTGTCTTTGGCTCCATTCTTACAATAGCCTGAAAGGGATGGATACTTTGAATCAAAATAGATTCATAAGTATTTAAATCCTTCAATTCAGAAGGAATCTCAACCAATTCCAGATTATTATGAACTGCTCTAGCAGGCATCTGGTTTTGATTTAATTTGCAACAACAATAACTACACACACGTTGATCCAATCCCAAATCAAAACAATTTTCTACCATCAAGTATGTTGCGAAATCCTTCCATTCACTATTATTTTCCCTTTCACTTTTTGCATATAAATCCACTAACTTAGTCTGATTCTTATAATAAGTGCGTCGACAACACACACAAGTGAAATTAGGCCTCTCACTTGATTTCACCTCAAACGTCGCAATTTCCCTCTGGAAATTATCTGTACTGGAAACCTGTACACTATCTTCCACATGACCCTCTTCTTCTTGCTCAATTTCAACATTCTCCTCTTTACTTCCAAAGTAACAAAACTCAATTTCTTCACATATATTCTTCACATCTATTTCAGAACCATGCAAAAGAGCAGCGCATAATTGTTTAAGCATAATGGCTGGACTCTTAGCATAATACAACATTCTAACTAATTTCCTCACGTTATTATGATGCACTGCTAGCATCCTGAAATGATGAAAAACACTCTGGCATACTCTCCTGGAAAGACAAGCCAGTGAATGACCATGCAAACCTGTCACTTCTCTTACTCTGCAAGGATCTAATTCTTGCAACAACCTTATTTTCTGCTTCAAACTTTTCTAATTAAATGACCGTACAAAATCACAAAGCAAATTGATGGAATCCTGTCGCACACTGCAAATACTACTACACTTCCAGGTGTACACAGGACCCTTAGCACGTCTTCCTAAAACCTCATTACCTAACACCTCTTCTGCCTCTGTTGTCACAAGTTTTTCTTTTTCAACTGGACAACCATCTTTCACTTCATAAGCACGACCACTGGTGTCAACTGCATGCACCAAATCATTATCCTGGAAATAACTCTCCTCATTAAAAAATGCCTCACAGCTTGAACTATGCATCCATTCTCCAGAAAAAACTTCACAAAAATTACTACGATTAACTATTCTCTTCCATCTACTATTTCTTTTGAAATCATAAATTGCCTTGTTTAGCTTCCTAATTCTATTGATTATCAAAATAAATAACTTACGTTTAATTTCAAATGCCTGATCAATAACTTTCTCAACTTTTTTTTTTCTCTTATAAAAAACCAGTTTCTGTTGACCTTTCTTAATATTTTTTAACAAATTGCCAATTATCCTGTTGCGGAACATTCGTTTACGAATCTCCCTAAACTGTTGTTTCCTTCTACTATCATGCACAGAGTTATCTCTTGCTCTAGCAGTAACATTTTTCATTGGCCTTTCCTTTCCATTTGAATTCCTTCTCGTTTTATGGACTGAAACATTTTCTGTAGTAATATTTTTTTACTACACATTTCTTATGAAATATTTTGTGCTCTTACCCGGTGCTTTCTTCGTGACTTGACAAATCTTTTTGTTAGAGGACTGCTGCTTATTTTCTTTCACCTGCTGTCTTTGACGTTTTGCAGCCTTTCTCTGTCTTTCTATTGTTGGCATGGTGAAATCTTGAAATGATCTGCAGTTGAATCTGTGGTAAAATATAATAAAAAATGTTATTAACCATTATTACCAAACAGTAAAACAATAACAGTGATCAAAAACTTAACACACTACTTGACATTTTAAATAGAAGATTTTTTAGTCCTTGCAAATTTACAATACAGAAATAGCAGAAAAGAAATGACATTTATATTTATGTTACCTGTGCTATTTTATATGTGAATCTGATCTAATTTTATGAGCATATTTTAATATTTTATTGAAGACACTACACATAACCTGCTTTTGAAGGTGTCTTTATTTTTAAATTAAACGGTTTACCTTTTTACTTTTTATTAATTATAAATTTTAAAAATAAATGTTTATATTTCCATAGGCTCAAGCAGGTCAGCTTCCCATCCTATGTCATATAATTCGGACAAATCTGCATCCTCATCACGCTCTTCTTCATCCTCAGGATTTAAATCATCCAAGGGATCAACATCCACTGATGTTTCAATTACAAGTTCAATGATGAGGTCAAAATCAACTGATTGCAGATTGTCGCTCATGTTGAGGTTGTCTTTATCTTTAAAGAAAGATAACAACAATGAGATGTTGCAGAGTAAGAGACAAATCTCAGAGATTATAATAGTAAAATTGTTTAACAAGAGTAATATTTTGCAGCTATTATTTAGCCATGTCCATCAATGCTGAGCAGGTGAAGACTATGTCTAAATTTTCAGTGAACAGGACTCATCTCTTCTTAACCTTGGATAAGCCTCACCGACTCTGTGTGTCCTGCACATACTTAAATGTAAAGGGGCAGATTTATGTTAAATGGCACATCCCCAGGCATGCACCAGTTAATGTGCACCACTACTCTGCCACCCATGGTGTGCCGTATTTACAATCAGATAGGAGAAAGCTTCGTCAAAACCCTGCGCCTGCTTTAAGCAGGCATAGGTCTTGACGCAACATTGTGGAGATGGGGCACCCCTGAGCCTTGCTTGAGCTGCATCGCACTTGCGATACAACTCCAGCAATCACTACCTTTACAGCACAGATACGTCACGCATCTGTGCCATTTTTGCCCCATGATGCCCCGCATTCTAAATGCAGCACACCATGGGTGGCGGAACAGCGGCGCAGGATGACTGACACATCCCTGGTGATGCACCAGTCATCATAAATCTATCCCTAAGCTTCTTATCTTGTTACAGATGAACCGCCATATGTAGCATGAAACTATTTTGCATTTCCTAAATAGCGAATTTTAAGGAATAAATAGCAATTCTTTACCATTCCTAATTTGCAATGAGCAAATTGCTAATTGCAAGTTACCCATTCATTTCCATGGGCTAGGAGGCTCATAGGAATGAAGGTTTAATTTGCGATTAGCAATTTGCTCATCACAAATTAGGAATTTTTCCAAGGGTGCAGGGGTGTCTCAAGAACACCCTGCTGCACCCCTGAAAAAGAAATTTGGGGGCATATGGCACACATACATGCCCTAAGGGCATGTGTTGGCGTCATATGGCACCTTTTGTTTTTTTGAAAAAAAGCTTTTTGAAAAGAATTCACAAATTACCACCAATTTACCACAATAGTTTCCAAATCCTTAATGTCATTTTTTACATATTTTTTGTTTGATACATTGCATTTAAGTAGTCACAAAATTTGCAAATCCTTCAGTGCAATTGCAAAATAAGGAATAGCAAATTTTGCTACTCCTTATTTTGCATCAAACTTGTTTGATACATACCATTTGTCTAATTAACATTCGCAAAGGCCGAAATTCGTAGAATTTTGATCTTTGCGAATGCTAATTAGCTTGATACATATGGCCCCAAGTGAGGCCTGTCTTGCGACATGGTGCATCTTTTGCATCACTGCTGCATCGGTTTCATGTGGTACGTTTTTTTTACACCATGACATATCTGCCTAAATGCATCAATTTGTAATGTTGTCGCCTCATAGCAAATCTTTTGCACCGCCGCTGCATCATAAAAGTGACGCACAGTGGCGCAAAAGAGGCATACACCTATCATAAATCTGTCTCTACCATTTTAAATGATGAATTCAGGATGACGATAAGGTGTGGCCTATCCAGAGGTTTGTTTAAGGTGAGGCCTACTCAGGATTGCAGATTAAAGTTACGCTTGATGAAGAATACAGGGGAGATAATACATGTAAAGCTCTACCAATGAAGTAAGTGATGTCCACTTCATTGCGCCAGTCATCATAAATGTATTCCTAAGCTTCTTATCTTGTTACAGATGAACCACCATATGTACCATCAAACTATTTTGCATTTCCTAAATAGCAAATTTTAAGGAATAAATAGCAATTCTTTACCATTCCTAATTTGCAATGAGCAAATTGCTAATTGCAAATTAGCACCGCCGCTGCATCATAAAAGTGACGCACAGTGGCACAAAAGAGGCATACACCTATCATAAATCTGTCCCTAGCATTTTAAATGATTAATCCAGGATGACGATAAGGTGTGGCCTATCCAGAAGTTTGTTTAAGGTGAGGCCTACTCAGGATTGCAGATTAAAGTTACGCTTGATGAAGAATACAGAGGAGATAATACATGTAAAGGCCTACCAATGAAGTAAGTAATGTCCACTTTATTGCGCCAGTCATCATAAATGTATCCCTAAGCTTCTTATCTTGTTACAGATGAACCACCATATGTACCATCAAACTATTTTGCATTTCCTAAATAGCAAATTTTAAGGAATAAATAGCAATTCTTTACCATTCCTAATTTGCAATGAGCAAATTGCTAATTGCAAGTTACCCATTCATTTCCATGGGCTAGGAGGCTCATAGGAATGAAGGTTGCAATTTGCGATTAGCAATTAGCTCATCACAAAATAGGAAATTGTTTAAGCGTGCAGGGGTATCTCAAGAACACCCTGCTACACCCCTGAAAAAGAAATTTGGGGGCATATGGCACACATACATGCCCTAAGGACATGTATAGGCGTCATATGGCACCTTTTGTTTTTTGGAAAAAAATGCTTTTTGAAAAGAATTCGCAAATTACCACAAACTAGAAGTTGGTGGTAGTTTCCAAATCCTTAATATCATTTTTTACATATTTTTTGTTTGATACATTGCATTTAAGGAATCGCAAAATTTGCAAATCCTTCAGTGCAATCGCAAAATAAGGAATAGCAAATTTTGAATTAAGGACATTTTAAGTAATTTCCACATGTGCAGTGTTTTCAAATTATGATTTGAAATCGTTTTTGGGGAAAAGTAATGGTTAAAAATGTATGACAAGGACATAATGGTGTATGCTTCTCTATAAGGCATTTCAGTGTCTCTGATGTCATTTTTCCCATATTACATTATAAGACCTTTCCCCATAGAGCACATTCCTTGTAAATATGCTCCCACCTGTGCATGGTGAATTTAGATTTTGACTGTTTGAGTCACATAGCCATGTTAAAAGTCACCCCAAAAAATTGCAAACGCTTTAAAAAAACACATTCATGTGTCTTAAGGACATTTTAAGTCATTTCCCCGTGGACAGTGTTTTGTAAGTGGCACAAAAGAGGCATACACCTATCATAAATCTGTCCCTAGCATTTTAAATGATTAATTCAGGATGACGATAAGGTGTGGCCTATCCAGAGGTTTGTTTAAGGTGAGGCCTACTCAGGATTGCAGATTAAAGTTACGCTTGATGAAGAATACAGAGGACATAATACATGTAAAGCTCTACCAATGAAGTAAGTGATGTCCACTTCATTGCGCCAGTCATCATAAATGTATCCCTAAGCTTCTTATCTTGTTAGACATTAACCGCCATATGTATCATATAACTATTTTGCATTTCCAAAATAGCGAATTTTAAGGAATAAATAGCGATTCTTTACCATTCCTAATTTGCGATGAGCAAATTGCTAATTGCAAATTACCCATTCATTTCCATGGAGCAGGAGGCCCATAGGAATGAAGGTGCAATTTGCGATTAGCAATTAGCTCATCGCAAATTAGGAATTTTTCCAAAGGTGCAGGGGTGTCTCAAGAACACCCTGCTGCACCCCTGAAAACGAAATTTGTGGGCATATGGCGCACATAAATTTTAACAACATTCCTTTACCTCAAAAACGATTTTCAATTCATAATTTGAAAACACTGCCCACAGGGAAATTACTTAAAATGTCCTTAAGACACATGAAAGTGTTTTTTTATTGCCTTTCCAGCATGGTTGGGTCACTTTTAACATGGCTATGTAACACAAACATTTAAAATCTAAATTTCCCATGCACAGGTCGGAGCATATTTACAAGCAACTTGCGCCACAGAGAAAGGTCTTACATTAAAATGGGAAAAATAACATCAGGGACAGTCAATTGCCGTATAAAGAAGCATACACCATTATGTCCTTGTCATAAATTTAAAAACAATTCCTTTTCCCCAAAAACGATTTTCAAATCATAATTTCAAAACACTGCACATGGGAAAATTACTTAAAATGTCCTTAAGACACATAAAAGCGTTTTTTGATTGCCTTTGCAGCATGTTTGTATCACTTTTAACATGGCTATGTAACACAAACATTCAAAATCTAAATTTTCCATGCACATGTGGGATCATATTTACAAGCAATTTGCGCCACATAATTCATAATTTTCTCCTTAAAGCACACTATTCTCTATCTAAATTAAAGAAATATTTTCTCACCTTAGCAAATACTTTGAGTTTAAAAACAGTCTCAGAAACACACCAATTTGTCTTCAGCAGAGCAAAAGGTATGCACTCCAGAGTCTGCAGCTATCAAAAGCACAGAAATGCTGTAAATCTTCACACATATCTCTCATGTCACCCAATCAAAACTCTTCCCTCACTTTTTTTCAAATGAAAACCCTTCCCCCCTCTGCCATTTCATGCCTTTTCTGCATGGCAACCACCTCATTGGAAGACTTCTGGTGTTTGCAAGTTCACACAACTTTGTTGCAATTGAACTCTGAACTCTCAGTGCACCTGCATATCCAGTGCATTCTTTCATTTAATGATTTTTTATTGACCATTCAAAATACATCTTTCAAAGAACACATCCGTGCACCCTAACTTTCTGTTTTCAGCAATCAAAATCCACCAATCACTGTTACTGCTTCATGAACACAGAAACTCCACAGTTTTTTTCATTTTAAACTCTCATTTTTTCAACTGCCATTTCATTGCCACACTTCATCTGACTGCAGGAGAACCTTCTCTCACCATGTTTTCTGTCTGGATTGTTGGACATAGTTATATTCACTGGGCTCAAAGGTACGTTGAAAACAGGAATTTACCTAACCTCAATTTACAAGATGTGGAAATTAAGTGGTTTGGCCACAGAGGATTAAAATGTCACCAATTGATACCATTGGTGAAAACCTTTATGCATTTGCCCAAACCTGACCTGTTAATTGTGCACTGTGGAGGTAATGACTTGGGCACTTTGACTGGGGTAGGTCTGGAAATGCTTTTAAAGGACACCTTTGAGCAATTGATGGCACTTTTTCCTCAGACTGCCTTGGTATATTCAAATATATGCCAAAGACAGAAATGGAGGTGGTCAAACCAATTTTGTCCACAAATTGAGAAGTCGAGGACGCATGTAAACAAATCTGTTTCAGCTTACATGAGAGACCATGGAATGGGCTCCCTGTACAACAATAACTTGCGTTACTACATGCAAGATATCTACAGAGGAGATGGAGTTCACTTCTCAGATGAGGGCAACAGAGTTTTCACTCTGAATTTAAGAATGTGCATTGGTACCTACTTATAAGTATCTAAATGTACCATAAACCCAAAAGCTCTTATCAGAGCTACCCTACATCTAATCACTCACAATTATTATTTTACTCTAACATTTTTCACTAATTTTCAACAAAGTACGCTCCCCGGGGCGCTACCCGGTACGCGAACCGGGAGCTAACCTCGCGAAATTTTTAAAAAAAATGGTTTTTTTCCACACATATAAGCCTCCTCAGCCACCCTCACAAAACCTAGGGTGTCAAGATAAGTCTACCGTGCCCCCTTTTACCCATTCTGAACATTATTTGCCCTCCATTTTGTATCTTAATTCGACCGAAACACAAAATGGTGGACTCCCGTAACGCTTAAGGTTCGCGTACCGGGGCGCTCACCGGTTCGCGTACCGGGTCGCTCCCTGGGAAGCGCACCATCAAAAAAGGTGGGAAAGTAGTTCACAGAAAAGCCACTGGAGACAATTTCACCAAATATAGATTAGCTCATACTACATACCAATCCCTACCATTTTCACAAATTTGATTGGAATTCCATTTAGTCATTTAGCCTGTAGACCTCTCTAAATACCCTGAGGTAAATTACTTCACAAAGCACATCTGAAGTGTTGGAATTGACAACCAATGAAAATGTTACTTTCATTTTCTACTTTTTTTACCTGACATTTCATTGGTTATATACCTGAATATATATAAAGGAAGAGAAGAAAACACAGCCATTTTGACTACTACTTCTTGCTGTACATTTCAATAGTATTTTCACTAATTCCTTCAACTTCTTTCTAAAGGTAAGTTTTTATTTTTAAAACTGAAGTATATTGTGCACTATAAGTTAATATGGTAAACTTTTTCTGATAGATATATACTATCCCTCTGTAGTAGTTATAGATTTAGAGAGACTTCTCTGTTATAGTTATGGATGGAGTTAGGCTTCTCTTGTATAATTATGAATTTACTTACGTTAAATCACATACACTTTTTTAAATTCCTACTTCCACTCTGATACTATACACTGCCCAAAGATAAATTCACTGATAAAAAATGCCTATCTAAAATTATTCCCAACATTGCCCTATCTCTACTAATATATATTTTTTTAATCCAAATTTCAGGCAAAATGGAAGGCGAAAACCAAGTTTCTTTTGAAATGGACCTGCAAGAGAGCAGCCAAGAATTGATTGATACAATTGATCAAATTGACATTGAATTTTTCGATGAAACTTGGGACAATGAACTACTGCAATGTGTACAAGCAGTAGATAACCTCCTTGCAAATGAGGACATTTTACACCCTCAGAGACTACAATGTATATTCCATGATAATTATGAAATTTCTGACAATGAAATGTTAGAAAGTTTAATAAATTATGAAACACAATCACAATAAAAAAAAATGCTTAAAAAATAAAGAAAATAAAAAATAATCAACAAAACCAACAATCAATTAACATACTGCATTTGAAAAGTCTCTCATTCTTTTTTCATTGTAGTACGCTGCCCAGAACGCTTCCCGGTTCGCGTACCGGGCGCTACCCACGCAAAAAAAACAAAAAAAAAATGGGTTTTTTTTGCCCCGCGGGGCCCTTTTAAAGCCTCCACATTAAACCTAGGGGGTCAGGGAGGATCTACTATGCCCCCTTATGGTCATTTCCCCCTTTGTTTTGGCCTCCTCTTGTCTCTCAATCCTACAGAGAGACAAGATGGCGGCCGCTACGGACTGTTTAGAATGTTGACAGACACCGGAGAGCCAATCAGCTTCGCTACGCGAAGTTCCGGTACGCGCCCCGGTCCGCGAACCGGGGCGCGGACCGGAGCGCGCTTACAGATATATATCTTTTTTTAAACGTTAATTTCTCAAAATCCACTGGAGCACATATATTGAGACCTACAAAAGGCACATCGGGCTACCAGTCCCTACAATTTTGCCAAGTTTCGTGCAAATCCATTCAGCCGTTCGGGCTAAAAGTGAGGCCAAAACCGCCCTATTGAAAACTCAATGTTAAAAACACGTTTTGGGACCCCCCTTTTTTCTCGGCCCCCCCTTGACGAACCCCCCCCCAAATTTTCAAGGGCTGCTCAGAAACAAAATGTTCCATTTTCCAGAAAATTTCAGCCAATTCCGTCCACAAACACCAAAGTTATTAGACATAGAATTTTCAAAAATCCCATAGGGAAAAAATCCTAACTATATATACCTACTGGCGACCGCCAGTAGGTAATATATATATATATATATATATATATATATATTCACTGAAAAAACCATAGGTTATAGACCATATATAGTTAGGAATTAGCATTTAAAAAACCTTATTTTACTCACACAAAACCATTGAAATTCCATATATAGTTAGTTGCACTAACTATATATCGCGCACCCGCAATCCACTGCTGATGATGTCACATATTACATCATGCATGACATGGTCAGTGACATCACTGATGACATCACTGATGACATCTCAAATGACATCACTGATGACATCACTGATGACATCTCATTTGACATCAATGACCACATCACTGATGATATCATTCATGTGACAATACAATGCATCTCCTCACACTTTAATATAACCTCTGTTACACCCAGTGTTAAATACAGAGTATAATTTTTGAAACCATTGACACACCAATACTAGTTACTACATACGCACTCAGTGATTCCTATGTTTACACACACATTCACTCATTTACCCATACAATCATTCATACATACAATCACTCATCTTTACAACACTATCATATGCACTCATACACCTATACAGACTCTCACACTCTGTCACTCATCCATGGAGTTACTCACACACCTAGTCAGTCCTGTAAAGAATCAATCACACTTCCATTTTCTAATCTATACAGTTAAACATAGAGCACCTTACATTTTGAAACATATACTAACACATAATTACTCTCTTATACAATCATTGATACAAGTACACATTGATCTGCACAGAGTCACACACCTCCCAGCCAGCCACACACACACTCAGTCTCCCATACAAATACTTGGGCAATCAATCAATAACCCATATAGTTACTCATATAGCTACTGATCAACACATGCAGCAGTTTACAGAACAACAGACATAATGATGCACAAATTAAGACAGTTTAGTCACTAACCCATGCACTCAGTGAGACACATTTAATCACTCACTCATACAGTCAGTCACGCACCTACTAAATCCTTCATCCAGACACTTCTACATCTACTCATTCTTCAAAATGTAAAACATATTTAAACTTTACAGAAACACACAGTCACTGGATGATGTCATCAGTGATGTCATTTGAGATGTCATCAGTGATGTCATCAGTGATGTCACTGACCATGTCATGAATGATGTAATATGTGACATCATCAGCAGTGGATTGCGGGTGCGCGATATATAGTTAGTGCAACTAACTATATATGGAATTTCAATGGTTTTGTGTGAGTAAAATAAGGTTTTTTAAATGCTAATTCCTAACTATATATGGTCTATAACCTATGGTTTTTTCAGTGAATTTTCAAGGTTTTGTAAATGCTAATTCCTAACTATATATGGTCTATAACCTATGGTTTTTTCAGTGAATTTCAATGGTTTTTTAATAGCAAATATCATAAGCTGTCGAATGTCAAGTACGTGGTAAGTAAAAACATTTTCGTGTTTATGCACACTGATCTGCTTTGAATGCTGCCCCCCACCCCTCATTTCTATTAGGAGTACTCTCTCTTTGCAGATAGTGAAGGGTAGTTAACGCAGCCCTTTGCCCCCTTTGTAATCCGTCGTGCCTGCTTCTCTCTCCATTTGATTGATTGTTCTCTTTGGTTCATTCTCTATTTACAAACAAGCACAGAGTCGCAATACTCTGTTTAGTCTTTGCAGATAGCGAAAAATCGTGTAAAAAAACAAAAGGAATCGAGCAAAATCAGTAGGCCACTAATGGGATCTCTTTTTGACCTCGCTAAAATAGAAACATTAGGAACAACCTGTTGAAAATAGCAATGCGTATGTACATAAGCGGCGTTCATTTGTGTTCACAGTACCCCTTGTTGATTGTTTCAATCGAGCATTGAATTGTTCGAAGTTAATTCTCTTAAGGATCTTCTCTACCTGCAAACGAGGAAGAATAGGAATATTCTCTCTCCCTTTGCAGATAGTGAAGGGTAGGTAACGCAAGCCTTTAACACGTCGTACCTATTTCATTCCTCATTGATTGATTGATTGTCCGAACATTGACTGTTTGGGAATTAGTTCTTTTTGGAGGTATTCCCTGTTTGCAAATAAACGTAGGAAAATCTTTGCAAGTAGTGAAAGGGTACGTAATGCGGACCTTTCTCCCCCGTTGTAATCTGTCATGCCTATCTACTCCCCACTGATTGATGCACCTTTTTCACCCGGACCATTTACTAGAGATACGTCATCTGGCCCGACCAGAGAGCACCCCTAGTGAAAAGGACATATGCAATAATAACGAAGTGATCACTGTATCCTGTTAACAGAAACTACCATGAAACAACCTGGAAAGAAAAAAATAGGAAAACGAAAATCAGTAGGCCACTGATGAACATGAACTTTTATTAAACAACGAACAAAGAAACGATAACATAACGTAATGATAAAACCTATTAATGTCCTAGAAACAAGAAAACGTTAAAATATGCCAGTGGTGAGAGACCAGAAAAACAGTGAGAGAAACCAAATCACCCCTCGCTGTCCCACCGCCTGCCACGCCAAAAAAATCGATAGACTAGGGAAAATGCAAGTCAGTAGAACATCCGCCCCCACTCTGGAAACTTCCAAGGTGGGGCAGGGTTCTGGCTACGCCCAGCCGGGAGCAGCCCATATAAGGCAGGTCCTGCTGCCACGCCTCGGCCAGGAGATCCTAACGTAGGGTGTAGCCGGAGGAGAGGCCGAGGCCAGCGGGACCCGGCCAGGGGATTGCCTTTACAACGCTGAACAGTTGCAGGGGGGGGGAATGTCTCCTCGACCCTCCCCTCTAACACTACCCCCAGCATGACCCTGCACTACGCAAACACTACAACACTACCCTAAACCCTAAAACACTACCCCCAGCATGACCCTACACTACGCAAACACTACAACACTACCCTAAACCCTAAAACACTACCCCCAGCATGACCCTACACTACGCAAACACTACAACACTACCCTAAACCCTAAAACACTACCCCCAGCATGACCCTACACTACGCAAACACTACAACACTACCCAAAACCCTAAAACACTACCCCCCAGCATGACCCTACACTACGCAAACACTACAACACTACCCAAAACCCTAAAACACTGCCCCCAGCATGACCCTACACTACGCAAACACTACAACACTACCCAAAACCCTAAAACACTACCCCCAGCATGACCCTACACTACGCAAACACTACAACACTACCCTAAACCCTAAAATACTACACCCCAGCATCACCCTACACTACGCAAACACTACAACACTACCCAAAACCCTAATACACTACCCCCAGCATGACCCTACACTACGCAAACACTACAACACTATCCTAAACCCTAAAACACTACGCCCAGCATGACCCTACACTACGCAAACACTACAACACTACCCTAAACCCTAAAACACTAGCCCCAGCATGACCCTACACTACGCAAACACTACAACACAACCCTAAACCCTAAAACACTACCCCCAGCATGACCCTACACTACGCACACACTACAACACTACCCTAAACCCTAAAACACTACCCCCAGCATGACCCTACACTACGCAAACACTACAACACAACCCTAAACCCTAAAACACTACCCCCAGCATGACCCTACACTAAACAATCACCACAACTCTACACTACACTAACACAACACTACACTACACAACACTACACTACACTACACAATCACTAACCCACGAAAAAATTAACACAAACCCACTTACCTCTCTCGTCATCGTGGTTTTCACAACGCAAATGCTTTTACCATACATGCCTTTAAAACGTAATTCTTTGTAAAGGCATGCGCGATAAATGCACATGCGTTTTGAAAAAATGCGGGATAATGGTATGCGAGGTCAATGACCTTGCGGGATAATGGTATGCGGACTGAAAGTCTGCGGGATAAAAAATGCGGGAAAATGGCTGCAAACCATGATTAGCAGCAGACTTCCCTGGTGAGCACTAGCTTTACTACAGTGATCTAATGAGCAACTAGAGGGCTAACATTCAGAATTTATGGCAAATGTGTGACACATCTGAATGCCTTCTTGATAGAACCAAAGTAAACAAGCATTGAAAATGCAATAGATCTCGCCCTCGTTTAAGTTAAAGCCATTCTGTTTGTAATGAGGTGGCTTTTTAGCTTTGCTTTTATTAGTGTTTTTAAAACTTTCATGTAAATAACATGCATATGTATGCATATATGTATATGTATGCATGCATTTATATTTATATAGATATGCAGATTATATATGTTTATATATGTATATTACCTACTGGCGATAGCCAGTGGGTATATATAGTTACGATTTTTTCTCTATGGGATTTCTGAAAATTCTATGTCTAATAACTTTGGCGTTTGTGGACGGAATTGGCTGAAATGTTCAGAAAAATGGCACATTTTGTTTCTGAGCAGCCCCTGACAATTTGGGGGGGTTTCGTCAAGGGGGGGCCGAGAAAAAAGGGGGGTCCCAAAACGCATTTTTCCCATTCATTTTTCCATAGGGCGGTTGGACTCACTTTTAGCTCGAACGGCTGAATAGATTTACATGAAACTTGGCAAAATTGTAGATATGGTTTGCCCGACGTGCCTTTGCTATGTCTCAATATATGTGCTCCAGTGGATTTTGAGAAATTAACGTTTAAAAAAATATATATATCTGTGACAGCGCTCCGGTTAGCGCCCCGGTTCGCGTACCTGACGCGTAACGGAACTTCGCGAAGCGAAGCAGATTGGCTCTCCGGTGTCTGTCAACATTCTAAACAGTCCGGAGCGGCCGCCATCTTGTCTCTCGGTACGATCGAGAGACAAGATATGGTGAAAAACGAAGGGGGAAATGAAGGAAAGGGGGCAAGGTAGACCACTCCTGACCCTAGGATTGATGAGGGGGATATTAAAGTGCCCCGCGGGGCAAAATATAAAAAAAATTTTTTTTTGCGATTTTACGCCGTAGAGGCGCGTCCCGGTACGCGAACCGGGCAGCTCACCGGGCAGCTCACCGGGCAGCTCACCGGGCAGCTAACCGGGCAGCTAACCGGCAGCGTAGCTGTCAACATTGTAAACAGTCCGGAGCGGCCGCTATCTTGTCTCTCGGTAGGTTCAAGAGACAAGATGTGGTGAAAAAAGAAGGGGGAAATGAAGGAAAGGGGGCAAGGTAAACCCCTCCTGACCCCCTAGGATTGATGAGGGGGATATTAAAGTCCCCCGCGATTTTTCGCGGTAGAGGCGCTTCCCGGTACGCGAACCGGGCAGCTAACCGGCAGCGTAACGGGAGTCCGCCATCTTGTGTTTTTGGAGCGTCCGGTTCGCGTACCGGGTAGCGTCCCGGTAAGCGTAACAAGGGGAAAACCAAGAGAAACAGTAAAAAAAATTAAGGGAATAGATTTCCAGCAAACTTGGCAAAATTGAAGGGACTGTTTGTTTGATGTGCCTTTGCAAGGCCTCAAGATATGTGCACGTGTGGATTTTGTCTAATTAAGGTTAAAAAAAATATATATATCTGTAAGCGTGCTCCGGCACGCTTACGTTGCGGGTTTTGTTTGCGCTGCAGAGCCGATACGTCACGGTTATGCGACGCGTCATGAGGCGTCTCACGTGGCTACGTGATACGTCACGTAATAAAGAATATATTTTACAGCTATAGATATTAGCTTTTAAAAAACCAATGAAATTCACTGAAAAAACCATAGGTTATAGACCATATATAGTTAGGAATTTGCATTTACAAAACCTTGAAAATTCACTGAAAAAACCATAGGTTAGAGACCATATATAGTTAGCTGGACATTTTATTGACATAAAACCAATGAAATTCCATATATAGTTAGTTGCACTAACTATATATCGCGCACCCGCAATCCACTGCTGATGATGTCACATATTACATCCTTCATGACATGGTCAGTGACATCACTGATGACATCACTGATGACATCTCAAATGACATCACTGCTGACATCACTGATGACATCTCAAATGACATCACTGATGACATCATGACACACCAATACCAGTTACTACATACGCACTCACTGATTCCTACGTCTACACACACATTCACTCATTCACCCATACAATCACTCATACATACAGTCACTCATTATTACAACACTATCATATGCACTCATACACCTATGCAGACACTCACACACTGCCACTCATCCATGGAGTTACTCACACACCTAGTCAGTCCTGTAAAGAATCAATCGCACTTCCATTTCCTCATCTATACAGTTAAACACAGAACACCATACTTCAGTGACATCACTGATGACATCACTGATGACATCTCAAATGACATCACTGATGACATCTCAAATGACATCACTGATGACATCATGACACATCAATACCAGTTACTACATACGCACTCACTGATTCCTACGTCTACACACACATTCACTCATTCACCCATACAATCACTCATACATACAGTCACTCATTATTACAACACTATCATATGCACTCATACACCTAGTCAGTCCTGTGAAGAATCAATCACACTTCGATTTCCTCATCTATACAGTTAAACACAGAACACCATACTTTTCACACATATACTAACACATACTTACTCTCTTATACAATCACTGATACAAGTACACATTGATATGCACAGAGTCACACACCTCCCAGCCAGCCACACACACACTCAGTCTTCCATACATCCACTCATTCTTCAATATGTAAAACATATTTAAACTTTACAAAAACACACAGACACTAGATGATGTCATCAGTGATGTCATTTGAGATGTCATCAGTGATGTCATCAGTGATGTCATTTGAGATGTCATCAGTGATGTCATCAGTGATGTCACTGACCATGTCATGAATGATGTAATATGTGACATCATCAGCAGTGGATTGCGGGTGCGCGATATATAGTTAGTGCAACTAACTATATATGGAATTTCATTGGTTTTATGTCAATAAAATGTCCAGCTAACTATATATGGTCTCTAACCTATGGTTTTTTCAGTGAATATACATATATATGTATATATACATATATATATATATATTTATACATATATATATATATATATTCACTGAAAAAAACATAGGTTTCAGGAGTTATATAGTTAGGAATTAGCTTTTAAAAAACCTTTGAAATTCACTCAAAAAACTATAAGTTTTAGTGGTGTTATAGTTAGCTGGACATTTTACTCATACAAAACCATTGAAATTGCTCCTATATAGTTAGTTGTACTAACTATATTTCGCGCACCCGCAATCCACTGCTGATGATGTCACATATTAGATCACTCATGACATGGTCAGTGACATCACTGATGACATCTCAAATGACATCACTGATGACATCACTGATGACATCATCCACGTGACAATCACATACACCTTTTCATACACTATTACAATTTTTCATCACTCTTTGTAAAATACAGAGTATCATATTTAAATCCATTGTCACAGCAATACAAGTATCGAAAAATCCACTCAGTGATTCATAGATGTATACACACATCTAATCACTTACCTATGGATTCACTCATACATGCTGTCAATGAACAATAGAACACTATCAAAAATACTTTAAATGCTAATTCCTAACTATATAAGGCCTGAAACCTATGGTTTTTTCAGTGAATATATATATATATATTACCTACTGGCGGTCGCCAGTAGGTAGTTATAGTTAGGACCTACTTTCCATAGGAAATCTACAACATTCCATGTGGAATAACTTTGGCGCTGGTGGACGAATCTGTGGAAATTTCTCCAAGAAAATGGCCTGCTTGGCTACGCTCCTTCCCTGAAAGTTTGAGGGTGATTCGTCAAGTGGGGGCCGAGAAAAAAGACATGTTTTCCCCATGAAATTTTCCATAGGGACCTTTACCCAGGGCTACAGCCCGAACGGCTGAACGTAATTACACCAAATTTGGCAGAGGTAGAGTTTGGTACGCAGATTGTGCTTTTTGTTAAATGGTGTAAATCCGTTCAGTAGTTCCTGAGAAAATCACAAGTAAAATTATAGCAATATCTAGAGACGAAGTACTGTACGCGTACGGAGATCCGTTCAATTACGAGCACGAGCTGCATGCTGATTGGATGTCAACTGTCTGTCAATACTCAAAACCAGGAAGTGTTGGCGGCCATCTTGTGCCTCAGTAGAACCGAGTCAGAAGAAAACAGTAAAACAAAGTTGAAAAATAAGGAAAGGGGGCAGGGTAGAAACATCCTGACTCTGTAGACCTGTTCAGGGGGTCCAATATGGATCTTTAGGTCCAAATTATTATTATTTTTTTTAAATAAGAAATAGTGGGGTACGTGTATAATACGCGTACTCTGTGGAAAAAGAAAAAACAAAAGTAGAAGCCCGTTTTAGGCAGGCCAAATCCCGGGGCATTTTTTTATCATAATGGGGGGCTTGTAAGGTCTCTGGAGTCCCAGGGAACGGCACTACCCAGTTTTTTATTTTGAAGTTTGCGGGGGGGCTTACAGCTGCTCTCCCTGTAGCCACTGGGACCGCTACCTGCTCAGGGCTTTCTTTTTTTTAAAGTATGTTTTCATCTGCCTCCCCTCTCTCCCCCTCCCCCTATGCGTACAGTAAGTGTGCCGAAAACTGTATTATTAGGAGCACGAGCTGCATGCTGATTGGATGTTTACTGTGTGCCAACACTGCAAACCAGGAAGTGTTGGCAGTTATCTTGTGCCTCGGTAGAACCGAGTGACAAGAAAACAGTAAAAGAAAGTTTAAAAATAAGCAAATGGGACAGGGTAGAAACACCCTGGTCAGGGGGTCCTACATGGATCTTTAGGTCACAATCTTTTTTTTTTTTTTTTTAAATAAGAAATCGTGGGGTACGTGTATCGTACGTGTGCGCATCAGAAAAGGAAAAACAAAACTAGAAGTCAGTTTTATTCTTAATTATCCCCCGGGTGGCCCAAAGTCCGGGGGCTATTTTTTTCCATGATGGGGGGCTTGTAAGGCCCTCGGAGCCCTGGAAACGCCACCCTCCGAGGTTTTATTTTGTAGTATGCGGGGGGCTCACAGCCCCACTTTGTAGCCCCTGGGACCACCACTCCCCCAAGCTTCTCCAGGGGCCTCGTACTGCCATCATCCTGTGTAGGCTCCTACCAGCTGCCCGCACAGTTTCATGGACCGGAAAATGAGTTCTACAGTGTCGCATCCATTGCAGTGTCCTTAGCCTTTTTGTTGTTTTGTTGACAGTTTGTGTTCAAGATTACTGTCTTATTTGTGTAGATTTCCTTTGTGTATGTTTTGTGTATTTTCTTTTGTATCTGAGTTTGTTTATTTAGTGCTTGATCCAGTGTTCTGAACATAGCAGTACATCTGTAGACATGTAGTTTACTCCTTTCCTTTCTCTCCCTCCACCCTAATTGACAACGTAATGGGGGAGTGAAAGTTAGGCACTGCTGTTGTCAGTGTTTTAAGTTTACAACACAGTAGGTAGGACACAGGTTAAGAAACCCATCCTCCACCACTCTTAGAGCCTCCTGGTTCTTGTTGTCACTTTGTTTGCTATGTCTTAAGTATTTAATCTTTGCACTTGACCGTGGTCCTTCTACAGTGTATTCTCATCATAGTCCAAGCACATACAATCCATTATTTTATCTGTTATTGCCCATTCTGTGTGGTGTTATCGTCAACACTTATTGCACATTATAGAATTCCTTGAGTGTACCCACTTTTAAAACGTCTCCACTGGGTATTGTACATGGAGATTTTGGACCACCCTTTTCATCCATTCTTGCATCTTGAGATGTAACTTCTTACCTGTGTTCTTCACCTCTTACTTTACCCTTTTAAATATTCAAATATTCTCGGAAAGATATTACTAATCCTTCTCATCGAAAAAGTAACACCTTTCTAAAATCATTTTATATGTGAGTTGTGTATGTTATCCTAATACCCAACATTCCAATGAGATGCTTTGTACCACTATGTAATGTGCTTTAGTTGAAGTGTTGTATCTTGTTTTGGTTTGTATGTGATTACAATGAAAGGTAACATATTCGTGTATATGCTAAGTAAAGCACTTGACACAATGCATAGTGACACTGTATTTATTGTATTTATTTTTCGAATGTTTTCAAAATAATATACACTCAAGTACGAAATATGCTGATATTACAGTCTGGATAGAATGAAGTGTTTATGTTTTTGTAGAAGGATCTACAAAATAAGAAAAATAGTATGGAAAATCAACAAAACAAGTTGGAAGATGATTTTGAAATTAATAACAGTGTCATAGAAGAGCTGAACATACTTTTTGTAAGTAGCTACAATGAAGAGGAAGAAATTAATGCTGCAGATATCAGCTGTAATTTTGTAGATGAAATCTTGGATGCTGATTTTGTGGAAGCATTAGATGACATCAGGTATGATTATATGACTTTTGAAATTGATAAGCAGGAAAATGAAATACATGATGAAATTATTTCAAAAGTTCTATTAAATTATGAGATTTTACAAGAATAAATGTATTATAAAATAATAATGGTTTGAGACACACTTCTTGAAGAATTGGAATAATTCAGCTAGTACTGAAGTACTCATGTTGCTAAGTGGACCTTTAGGCATGGACTGCTTCAAACTCCTATAGACTATGTATGCACTCTTCCATGCACCGTCAAACTTGTGTTTTATACCTTGAATACGCCGGTCTGTATCCTTACAGTTCCAGCAAACACTATCACATTTCTGTTTTAATATTGTAGTGAGCCACACAGTACAATGTATCACATTTATTTTCTGTTACCAACTCAAACACTGATATTACAGTAAAGAATGTTTTAGAATACTTGCAAAATATCCCAAAAAGTTTTATGAAAGCAGTTGAAACACTGACAAAAAGTTTTACAAATAGTTTCAAGGTGTCATAACATGTTTTATGCAAGTACTACAAACATCGCTATTACAGTAATGAAGTTGTGAAAATGGTTGCAGTGTAGCTTAAGATATTGAACGTGAGGAGGAAAAAAACACTGTAACAACATACAACAGTAAAGAAGTTGTGAAAATAGTTTTAATATATCATAAAAAGTCGTTTGACTTCACTGAGGACATGTTTCTTTTCTATTGACAGATTTTATATGTTAACAATGGAAAATGTCACTTACACAGTAAGCATTTCTTTTTGGCATGTAGTGCTGTAGATTTAGATGATTTTCATAGCCCTGCCATGTCGTGTTGTGTTTGGCCGAGGTATTAAGCTATAACAAAAAGGCTCGATAAAGGGCCTTGACTTTGAATCAGATTGTGAAATTCAAGAATAATTGATAACCCCAGTTAAAAAAAAGCAGGAAGTAGGTGTGTGTATGTGTAGATGATGTGTTGATTGAGTGGAAGGTGAATAATGTAAAAAATAAGAAAAGCTACAAGTGTGCAAATTACCCACTGCCTTCGGCCGGGGTAGTAGCAACATCAAAAAGGCTCAATAAAGGGTCTTGACTTTGAATCAGAATATGAAATTCAAGAATAATTGATAACCCCAGCCAAGAAAGGCAGCAAGTGTGCAAATTTCTTGCTGCCTTCGACCGGGGTAGTTGTTACAACAAAAAGGTTCGATAAACGGCCTGCACTTTGAATAAGAATATGAAATTGAACAATAGTTGATAACCCCTGCGGAGAAAGGCAGCAAGTGCGCAAATTTCCCACTGCCTTCTGCCGGGGTAGTATCTACATGAAAAAGGCTTGATAAAGGGCTTTGACTTTGAATCAGAATATGAAATTGAAGAATAATTGAAAACCCCAGCCAAAAAAGGCAACAAGTAAGAGTGCGTATGTGTGGATGTTGTGTTCATTGAATGGATGATGAATAAGGTAAAAAGTAAGAAAGGCTGCAGACGTGCAAAGGTAGCACGGTCTTATTAGGGAAGTAGATCTTTGGATACCCAGCTCATTACACAGACTGTGCTTTGCAAGAAAGGATGCAAGTGTGGAAATTACCCACTGCCATTCGCGGGAAGTAGTTACCAAGAAAGTTGAATAAATGGCCTGCATTTTGAATTTGAATTACTTGAAGAATAATTGATAACCCCAGCCAAGAAAGGCAGCAAGTGTGCAAATTTCCCACTGCCTTCGGACGGGGTAGTTCTCACAACAAAAGAGCTTGATAAATGTCTAATGACTAATGTTGAGGACAGCGATGCAAAGGGCCTGTGCTTTGAATATGAATATGAAATAGAATAGTTGATAATCATAGCCAAGAAAGGCATCAAGTAGGTGTGTGTATGTGTAGACGATGTGTTGATTGAGTGGAAGATGAATATTGTAAAAAATAAAAAAAGGCTGCAAGTGCGCAAGTTACCCACTGCCATTCACGAGTAGTAGTTACTGAGAAATCTCAATAAAGGGCCTGCACTTTTAATTTGTATTACAAGAATAATAATTGGTAACCCCAGCCAAGAAAAGCAGCAAGCATGTAAATTTCTTAGTGCCTTTGGCTGGGGTAGTTGTTACAACAAAAAGGCTCGATAAAGGGTCTGTGCTTTGAATACAAATATGAAATAGAAGAATAGTTGATAACCATAGGCAAGAAAGGCAATAGGTAGGTGTGTGTACGTGTAGATGATGTGTTGATTGAGTGGAAGATGAATAATGTAAAAAATAAGAAAGGCTGCAAAAGTGTGCAAATTACCCAGTGCCTTTAGCCGGGGAAGTAGTTACAACAAAAAGGCTCAATAAATGGCCATGAGTTTGAATTAGAATATGAAATTCAAGAATACTTGATAACCCCAGCCAAGAAAGGCAGGAAGTGTGCAAACTTCCCATTGCGTTCAGCCGGGTTAGTTGATTCAACATAAGGCTCAATAAAGGGCCTGCACTTTGAATCAGAAAATGAAATTGAACAATAATTGATAACCGCAGCCAAAAAAGGCAGCAAGTAAGTGTGTGTACGAGTGGATAATGTCTTGATCGAGTAAAAGATGAATAAGGTGAGAAATAAGAAAGGCTGCAGATACTCAAACTACCCTCTGCCTTGTCAGGGAAGTGGATCTTTGGATATCCTTTTTATTATACAGACAGGGTGTCGGATTCCGCAGTGGGAGGCTGAGAAATGACTACCACATCTAATGAAGCAAAGCAAGTGCACTAAGTTCCCATTCTAGGCCGTAGTGCTGAAAAATAACAACACCGGGCCCTTTCCAAAGCCTCTACTTTGAATTAGAATAATAGTTGGCAAAGACAGTCAAGAAAGGCAGCAGGTAGGTGTGTTTCTGCTAGTGGATGCAGAATGAGGTGAAAATTAAGAAAGGCAGCAGACGTGCAAACTACCCACTGCTTTTTAAAGGAAGTGGGTGTTTGGTTTTCCAGTCCATTACACAGACTGTGCGTCGGATTCCACAGTGGGAGCCTGAGAAATGGGTATCACATCTAAGCAAACAATGCAAGTGCACAAAGTACACACACTGTGCGTTAGAAAGGACGCAAGAAAGGACGCAAGTGTGCAAATTACTCACTGCCATTCACGGATAGTAGTTGCCAAGAAGGCTGAATAAAGGGTCTGCATTTTGAATTTGAATTAATTTTAGAATAATTGATAACCCCAACCAAGAAAGGCAGCAAGTGTGCAAATTTCCCACTGCCTTCGGCTTTGGGTAGTAGGTACAACAAAATGGCTCGAAAAACTGTTTCATCTTTGAATTAGAATATGAAATTCAAGAATAATTGAAAACCCCAGCCAAGAAAGGCAGCAAGTGTGTACATTTCTTACTGCCTTCGGCTGGGGTAGTTGTTACAAAAAAAAGGCTCGATAAAGGGCCTGTGCTTTGAATATGAACATGAAATAGAATAGTTGATAATCCTAACCAAGAAAGGCATCAAGTAGGTGTGTGTATGTGTAGACGATGTGTTGATTGAGTGGAAGATGAATAATGTAAAAAATAAAAAAAGGCTGCAAGTGCGCAAGTTACCCACTGCCATTCATGAGTAGTAGTTACTGAGAAGGCTCAATAAAGGGCCTGCACTTTTAATTTGTATTACAAGAAGAATACTTGGTAACCCCAGCCAAGAAATACAGCAAGCGTGTACATTTCTTAGTGCCTTCGGCTGGGGTAGTTGTTACAACAAAAAGGCTTGATAAAGGGTCTGTGCTTTGAATACGAATATGAAATAGAAGAATAGTTGATAACCATAGGCAACAAAAGGCAGTAAGTAGTTGTGTGTACGTGTAGATGATGTGTTGATTGAGTGGAAGATGAATAATGTAAAAAATAAGAAAGGCTGCAAAAGTGTGCAAATTGCCCAGTGCCTTTAGCCGGGGAAGCAGTTAAAACAAAAAGGCTCAATAAAGGGCCATGAGTTTAAATTAAAATATGAAATTCAAGAATAATTGATAACCCCAGCCAAGAAAGGCAGGAAGTGTGCAAATATCCCACTGCGTTCAGCCGGGGTAGTTGATACAACATAAGGCTCAATGAAGGGCCTGCACTTTGAATCAGAATATGAAATTGAACAATAGTTGATAAACCCAGTGAAGAAAGGCAGCAAGTGCACACATTTTCCACTGCCTTCTGGCCGGGTAGTACCTACATGAAAAAGGCTCGATAAAGGGACTTGACTTTGAATCAGAATATGAAATTGGAGAGTAATTGATAACCCCAGCCAAAAAAGGCAGCAAGTAAGTGTGTGTACGTTTGGATGATGTCTTGATCGAGTAGAAGATGAATAAGGTGAGAAATAAGAAAGGCTGCAGATACGCAAACTACCCTCTGCCTTGTCAGGGAAGTGGATCTTTGGATATCTTTTTCATTATACAGACAGGGTATCTGATTCCGCAGTGGGAGGCTGAGAAATGACTACCACATCTAAGGAAGCAAAGCAATTACACTAAGTTCCCACTCTGGGCGGTAGTGCTGAAAAATAACAACTCTGGGCTCTTTCCAGGGCTTCTGCTTTGAATTAGAATAATAGTTGGCAAAGACAGTCAAGAAAGGCAGCAGGTAGGTGTGTTTCTGCTAGTGGATGCAGAATAAGGTGAATATTAAGAAAGGCAGCAGACGTGCAAAGTACCCACTGATTTGTAAAGGAAGTGGGTGTTTGGTTTTCCAGTCCATTATACAGACTGTGCATCGGATTCTGCAGTGGGAGCCTGAGAAATAGGTATCACATCTAAGCAAACAATGCAAGTGCACAAAGTACACATAGTGTGCGGTAGAAAGGACGTAAGAAAGGATGCAAGTGTGTAAATTACTCACTGCCATTCACGGGTAGTAGTTACCATGAAGGATCAATAAAGGGCCTGCATGTTGAATTTGAAATAATTTTAGAATAATTGATAAACCCAGCCAAGAAAGGCAGCAAGTGTGCAAATGTCCTACTGCCTTTGGCCGGGGTAGCAGGTACAACAAAACAGTTCTATAAAGGGTTTCGACTTTGAATCAGAATATGAAATTCAAGAATTATTGATAACCCCTGCCAAGAAAGGCAGCAAGTGTGCAATTTTTTACTGCCTTCAGCTGGGGTAGTTGTTACAACAAAAAGGCTTAATAAAGGGCCTGCAGACAGTTTGCATACGAATATTAAATAGAATAGTTGATAACCACAGCCAAGAAAGGCAGCAAGTAGGTGTGTGTATGTGTAGATGATGTGTTCATTGAATGGAAGATGAATAAGGTAAAAAGTTAGAAAGACTGCAGACGCGCAAAGTAACCACTGTTTTATCAGGGAAGTAGATCTTTGGATACCCAGCCCATTACACAGACTGTGCATCACAAGAAAGGAGACAACTGTGCAAATTTCCCACTGCTTTCAGCCAGGGTAGTTGTTACAACAAAAAGGCTTGATAAAGGGCCTGCAGTTTGAATACAGATATGAAATAGAATAATAGTTGTTAACTATAGCCAAGAAAGGCTGCAAGTAGGTGTGTGTATGTGTAGATGATGTGTTGATTGAGTGGAAGATGAATAATGTAAGTAATAAGAAAGGCTGCAATTGTGGAAATTACCTACTGCCATTCACGAGTAATACTTACCAAGAAGGCTCAATATAGGGCCTGCACTTTGAATTTGTATTACAAGAAGAAGAATTGATAACCCCAGCCAAGAAAGGGAGCAAGTGCGCTAATTTCCCACTGCCTTCGGTCGGGGTAGTTGATACAAAAAAAGGCTCGATAAATGTCTAAAGACTAATGTGGAGGATAGCAATGCTCTTGTTTCCTGTTTTTAATTACATTTGGACTTGCATAATACAGAAACACTTTGTACTTAGTGGCATCCAATTCTATTTTATGAAGAACGGTTGAATTCTACATCCGCCTCTAGGACTAGTGGGAGGTTAGCATTTCAAAGTGTTTGATAGGTTACACTACATGTTTCCATGCAGCTAAAGAAAACTTAGCTTGGATATGCATGGGCATCCTCTTACACAAAACCCAGCACTCAGCATTCAGGATTGTAAAGGCTTACCATAGGAGTGACTGATGAGTTTATATATGTCAGTGACAAAAGAAAAGAAAAACAAGTACGCTTGTTTTACATTAGAGATATGGAGACCTGAAAGTCTATGCATGTAAATCCATGAAATCTCTTTTGAAGGTATTCAAGAAAGCATTGAAAGGGTGTTTAGAAGCAATACTGTCCAGCATATAAAGTGCATAATTGTTCTTTTTGTTGAGTCTAAAAACACCTTTTGGATTATGACCATGGAATAGTGCTGTAACTATATCATAGATTCTATTGTCAGATGTCTACCTTAGTGATAGTGGAATTACCACTACTTTTTAGACTACCATTGAACAATAATGTGTAGAGGAGCGGTATTGCTTGTTGACCTTCAAAGAGGAGGAAGATTTGAATTTATATTTCAACAGCTAAACAAAACAATTGCTCAATTTCTAAAAGAAAATTAAGTAGAAATGTTAGAGGAAGTCTGATCCAACTCTAAAAGGATTGTGCAAATCGTGACAGCTGAAAGAAGTGTGTCTCGACATTACTTTTTATAATAATCTGGACCCAAGGTTGCAGGAGTGTGCAAATATCTAATTAGACATCTTGCATGCGATCATATGTTACTTAAAACATACATTTTGTACATATCTAACCAGTAAAAGGTAAGTAGGATTGAAATTAGATTTTATAAATTCAAGGTGGAGTCATCTGCTGCATTCGAAACATTGGGCCTGTTGGGAGGATAGTGAAAAGTAACTTGTTATTAACGTTGCATTGTTTAAATGTCAATAGCTTTTTTAAATGAAAACTTTATATGCATTTACATGGTAAACATAGTGATCTCTCAACACTTAGTGGAAACGTGGTAATGACTACATAACTTGGAAGGATGCATAGCCAGCTTTCCAGCATGGTGGAAGTAACTCTAAAAAGAGCCTTGCAAATGCCTCAGTTATCTGAGTCATAGTAATATACACCCTGAATCAGACAAATGTGAACTGGAGACTTAATGCGTTCTAAAGACTCCAAGGACTTATCAGCCAGATTCATCATTCTCCCGTTTTGCGAGCCCCTAATAGCGATTCATAAGGAATCGCTATTAAGGACTTGCAAAACGGGATTCATGTAGGAATTGCAAAAAATATTGTGATTCCTACATGTTCCTTATTTGCGATTAGCAAATTGCTAATTGCAAATAAGGAATAACTCCCCATGCATTCCTATGGGCCTACAGGCCCATAGGAATGCATGGGGAGTTATTCCTTATTTGCGATTAGCAATTAGCTAATCACAAATAAGGATGTGATTTCAAGGGTGCAGGGGTGTCCAAAGGGCACCCTGTAGCACCCCTGAAATGTAATCTACATTGGTGTTGCGCACACACATGTCCAAAGGACATGTGTGTGTGTAACATGCAACTTAGAAAAATGCATTTAAATGCATTTTTCTAAGTTTTTGGTTTTTACCACGAGGTCTGACCTCTCGGTAAATAGCGGCCCAAAATTGCAATATCGCAATTTTAAAATGATTCATGAATTGCATTTAAGGTATCTCAAATAGAGATTCCTTAAATGCAATTCTTCGCAAATGTGCGAATTCTTTAATAGCGAATTTTGCATTTGGGATGATGAATCCCAAATGCAAAAATTGCACTCGCAAAAGGCAAGATTCTGAGAATCTTGCCCTTTGCAAGTGCAATTTAGCTTGATGAATCAGGCTGTATATCACTTAATTTTGATATTCAGCATTTACACTCATTGAGGGTACTTACCATTAAGTTTTGCACATATGTTGTTGAAGTATCTTGGTTGCAGACACCACAATACTTTTTTACAGACTCTAAATGTAAAAAAAGATGTACATTAGGACATCATAACAGCAATGCTAACAATTAAAAACTTAGTTTGCAATATATTATGCATGAGTCTAGGTGTTTTCAGATCCAGGATTAGAGAGAGTTACAACTGTTGCAAACATATTCAAATGGCTTCACTACAAACAAAATCGAAAATTCATAACTATAATGACAATATCTTACTATACTATGCTAAAAAGTAATGATTTGTCTTTATCTATGAAAGATCTTGTACGAAAAAACAAAATAAAGAAGAATCCAATGTTCAGGACAACACTAGAGCGTGAGACCTTATTTATCATTGAAATATTAAAGTCAAACGTGATGACTCCATTAGGTTTTCAGTCTATAATTCCCCAGAAATATTACGTTTGTAAAAATTTGGGCAACTGGCTGCTGAGTTGGGTAGCATTCGGCAAACTGAAAACATAATAACAAATGTATATGTTGAGCAAAAAATATACATATATTTGGTGTTGAGAGACATATTTTTGAGAGGAAAGCATTGATTACTTGTAAAAATATATGAAAGCACATGAGCTTCTAAAGAGGAACCAACATGTACATCATACGCTATTAGACATAGTATACACAATTTACATGTAGCAGAACGTGGTGTACCTGGAACAGGTCCTGAAGATGGAATAGGTCCTGAAGATGGAACAGGTCCTGAAGATAGAACAGGTCCTGAAGATGAAACAGGTGCTGGTGAATTATGACTGATTATTCATCCTGCAAATTAATTTTGAAAAAGTAACATTTCTTAAAGAAGAAATTAGTTTAACAACCTACCACAAACGTTTCTCAAACACAAAAAGTTCAGAAATACCTTTCTTATATTAATGTAGTTTGAAAAATATGTTGTGTGCAGAAAGTTTAAGCGAGGGATATAGAGTACCGTCTATACAAATACAGAGGTAAAGCCTGTCAATGGATGCAGTTTGAAAATGTGACAGTTTAACAAAGGGCGCTCAGGCCCTGCAGTGACAGGCTTGATTTTTATATTTAGAGTTTCTTGTGTGGGTTGCACTGTGGTGTATTTACTATGGGTACTGTATTGATCCCCCTATTTCTGACCCTTCTCTGGTTAATAATTAACTAGCAGCAATTCAACTGCACAGAAACCCGTTATCTGATTAGCCACACAACGGCACAGAAGCCCGTTATCTGATTAGGTCATAGCGCATGCCATCTCATTAGGCAAGCACTATTTCTCCAGCCCCCTAATAGGCATACGGTGTTCTCAAAACAAATCAAACCTACCACGACCTGGGAAATCCCCACAGCCATTGTTTTGATTTAGCCGAGAACTTCAGTAAAGAATGTGCGAACGACCAGTTCGTATGACATCCTTATTGACGTATTTATGTCCATCCTTACGTCAATCCCGGCACCTTTCAGGTATAAATAATACCGACATTGCCTTAAGCAAACACACGAGGTGGTGACATGATTGGAGCAGCGAGACTTGCCGGGGAGCCCAGCTGACAGCGAAGCCCACAGACGCTGCCCCTCCTTTCTGGCGCGCTGAGAGAGAGACGCTGCCTTTTCTCCTGCCGAGAAATCCAGCTCCGGCGCTTCCAAGCAGCCCTCGCAGGCAGCTGGAATATCAAGACCTGAGATAGAGATACCAACCCTCCAGCCTTCTAAATCCCAGGTACTGAACTGAATAACCCTTTGTAGAGAATTCTTGAAGCAGACTCTTGGCAAAGCAAACTTAACTTAAACTGCTACTTATCTACTCCCGCCCACGTATTAGGCTTAGGTCAGGTACATTGGGGTAGGCGTAGTTAGAAGCACCAGTTGAGTACGATTAGTCAATGTATATATGAATGTATCTATTTTATCCATTTTAAGTATCATATGGCTAAGAAACCATATCAATGCTTTTACAGTATTATTTTATAATTCTGTTATTACTGTATGCACTTTACTTAACTATAAGTATTGCAATAATAGCGATTCATTTCTCTTGTATGAGAAAAGAGACTGATCAATAAATAACATCTTTTTATTGAACACGCCCGTCTCTTCCTTTTCTCTACAATCTGGTGAAACTAAGAATGCACTGAACTGACTGAGTAAAATAAGTTGTCTTTTGTTTTCACACGACTCTAGAGATACACTCTTGATTAGGGGAGAGCAAAGTTGTCATGTTCTATGGTTGTCAGAAACTAAATCCCTTCTTGTCTATCCAGGGAGGTTAAACTCCTCCTTGTCTATTCGAGAAAGTTTCTAGTGAACTCTGAGCTAGCTGGCACACGCATAACTTTAAGTCTAATATCG
Organism: Lissotriton helveticus; assembly: GCF_964261635.1. Classification (NCBI taxonomy): domain Eukaryota; kingdom Metazoa; phylum Chordata; class Amphibia; order Caudata; family Salamandridae; genus Lissotriton; species Lissotriton helveticus. The sequence continues at coordinate 1,841,143,233 of NC_136059.1, read as the reverse complement.
ACAGTAGAAGACCTAGTTAACCTCTGTCCTACGTCTATACTATTGAAGATATTATTCCAATGCGCAGAGCCTATTGGGATAATAGGAACTACACTACAGCACAATTTCTGCTGTAGGCCCAGTAGTGGCATTTACATGAGCAGCCTTGGTATACATAGTATACATAACTATCAAGACTAACATTTTAATCATGGACAAAAAATTACCATTACACTTTGAAAAGGAAGCAATTGCACTTAAAGACTGATCATGAAGTGGTGAAGTGTCCAAAACATGTATTTTGGTGAAAGCATGTCATAAAAAGATGTACGATAGAGGGAAAAATGGTTAGGGAACCTAAGCCAAATAAAGGGCCAATACAACACCGTAGTGTCAAGGTTATAAATCCAACAATTAATATGAATTAAAACTATGCTAGTCTGAGGAGGCAAAACATTTGTAGGCCAACTAGAGCACATAAAGAAACAACTATAGGTCATGTGAGGAAGCAAGAAATGTTAAAAGCCAGCGGATGATTAAAAGGGAGCAAATATGATGATTAGGAGAGAGTACGTATGTTGAAACACAAAGCACGTGGCGTAGCACAAAAATGCAACATATATATTTATGAAAGCACAATATACAGCAAAACAAGCCTGGGAAGGCCATGTGAGGCAGGAATAAATATTAAAATTCATCGGAGAAAAAAAAAGAAAAACAGAGCTGGGAGGGCCACGTGACGCACAAAAAATACCATCAAGCACGTAAAATTTATAAGAAAGGTATAGGAGGGCCCCGTGACGCAGAAGGAATAGGATCATTAAAGTACGATCAATAAGAATAGAGGGCTGGGAAGCCCACGTGAGGCAGTAATAAATATTAAAAGTCATGGGAGAATTAGGAGGGAGCAAATACGATGAACCAAAAAGCATGTACCCCACAACAAAAACGTGACGCAGAAAAAAATACCATCAAGCACGTAAAAGATTTCTAAGAACAGACACAAAAGCATGTGACACACTTCAAAAATACGACATAGAAATTCATGCACGCATAAATTATTAAAGAAAGGCGTAGGAGGGCCCCATGACGCAGAAGGAATTAAATAATAGGATCATGCAAGTACGATCAATAAGCATAGAGGCCAGGGAAGACCAAGTGAGGTAGTAATAAATATTAAAAGTCATGGGAAAATTAGGAGGGAGCAAAAACGATGAATCACAAAGCACGTACCCCACAAAAATACATTAAAGCAGAGCTGGGAGGGCCACGTGACGTACAAAAAAATACCATCAAGCATGTAAAATTTATAAGAACAGAGACGAAAGCACGTGACATACTTCAAAAATACGACACAGAAATTCATGCACCCATAATTTATTAAAGAAAGGCCTAGGAGTGCCCGGTGACGCAGAAAGAAAAAAATATGATCATTCAGAATAGAGGCCTGGGAAGGCCATGTGAGGCAGTAATAAATATAAAAATTCATGGGAGAAATAAGAGGGAGCTATTACGATGAACCACAAAGCACGTAATCCACAAACATAAAGCAAAACAGAGCTGGGAGGGCCACGTGACGCAGAATAAAATACCATAAAGCACGTACAAATTTTAAGAACAGACATGAAAGCACGTGACACTTCAAAAATACGACCCAGAAATTCATGCACGCACAATTTATTAAAGAAAGGCATAGGAGGGCCCCATGACGCAGAAGGAATTAAATAATAGGAACATGCAAGTACGATAAACAAGAATAGAGGCCTGGGAAGGCCACGTGAGGCAGTAATAAATATTAAAAGTCATGGGAGAATTCGGAGGGAGGTAATACGATGAACCACAAAGCATGTACCCCACAAAAATAAAACAAAACAGAGCTGGGAGGGCCACGAGACGCAGAAAAAAATACCATCAAGCACGTAAAATTTTTAAGAACTTACACAAAAGCACGTGACACTTCAAAAATACGACCCAGAAATTCATGCACGCACAATTTATTAAAGAAAGGCATAGGAGGGCCCCATGACGCAGAAGGAATTAAATAATAGGAACATGCAAGTACGATAAACAAGAATAGAGGCCTGGGAAGGTCACGTGAGGCAGTAATAAATATTAAAAGTCATGGGAGAATTTGGAGGGAGGTAATACGATGAACCACAAAGCATGTACCCCACAAAAATAAAGCAAAACAGAGCTGGGAGGGCCACGAGACGCAGAAAAAAATACCATCAAGCACGTAAAATTTTTAAGAACTTACACAAAAGCACGTGACACTTCAAAAATACGACCCAGTAATTCATGCACGCACAATTTATTAAAGAAAGGCATAGGAGGGCCCCGTGACGCAGAAGGAATTAAATTATAGGATCATGCAAGTACGATAACTAAGAATAGAGGCCTGGGAAGGCCACATGAGGCAGTAATAAATATTAAAAGTCATGAGAGAATTAGGAGGGAGGTAATACGATGAACCACAAACACGTACCTCACATAAATAAAGCAAAACAGAGCTGGGAGGGCCACGTGACGCAGAAAAAAGCACGTAAAATGTTTAAGAACAGACACAAAAGCACGTGACAAACTTCAAAAATTCGACCCAGAAATTCATGTAACATAATTTATTAAGGAAAGGCATAGGAGGGTCCTGTGACGCAGAAGGAATTAATAGGATCATGCAAGTACGATCAATAAGAATACAGGACTGGGAAGGCCACATGAGGCAGTAATAAATATTAAAAGTCATGAGAGAATTAGGAGGGAGCAAATACGATGAACCACAAAGCATGTACCCCACAAAAATAAAGCAAAACAGAGCTGGGAGGGCCACATGACGCAGAAACAAATATGATGAAGCACGTAAAATTTCTAAGAACATACACGAAAGCACGTGACATTTAAAAAACTACACCCCAGAAATTCATGCAAGCACAATTTATAAAAGAAAGGCCTAGGAGGGTCCCATGACGCAGAAGGAATTAAATAATAGGAACATGCAAGTACGATCAATAAGAATAGAGGCCTGGAAAGGCCACGTGAGGCCGTAATAAATATTAAAAGTCATGGAAGAATTAGGAGGGAGCAAATACGATGAACCACAAAACATGTACCCCACAAAAATAAAGCAAAATAGAGCTGGGAGGGCCACATGACGCAGAAAAAAATATGATTAGCATGTAAAATTTCCAAGAACAGACACGAAAGCACTTGACATTTAAAAAATACAACCCAGAAATTCATGCAAGCACAATTTATTACAGAAAGGCCTAGGAGGGCCCCGTGACGCAGAAGGAATTATCTGAGGGTAGGGGCTGGGCCGGTGGGTCTGGCGTGAACTGGGCCTGGAGCAGAGGCTGATGTTGTGACGGCTTCTCCTACCTTTGCTTCTGTCATCTCTTGTCTTGTCTTCAAAGGCTGGGGCTTTGGCTGGGCCTGAGGCTGGGCTGGGGGTGGGCGCCGCCGTCACCGTGCCTATGGTAGCTTGGCTGGACGGCAGCAGCAGTGACACCACATCGAGTGTCACAAGTCCTCCTCCGCTCAAGCAAACAGTTCGTAGTACAATCGACGATGACGAGAGTCTGTCTGTCACCGCAGCACAGGCAGGCAAAAGAGAGTGTGCCTACATCAGTATCCGTATTATATGGGAACCGCGGGGGCTGACCAAACTAAGTCCAGGGCCGTCATTGGTAGCGTTTTCGCGGTCTAGAAGAATGACAGCCCTGGGGGACCTCCCATTGGCTAATGTATTGGCTTCCAGGCTTAGTAATAGCAAGAAATGTAGGTGGTGACATCTGGGGATGTCATTTGAGATGTCATCAGTGATGTCATGAGTGATGTCACTGACCATGTCATGAGTGATGTAATATGTGACGTCATAAGCAGTGCATTGCGGGCGCGTGAGTTATCGTTAGCTGAACTAACTATAACGGGGGAATTTCACTGATTTTGTATGAGTGAAATGTCCAGCTAACTATAACATGTGTGAAACCTATGGTTTTTTTCAATGAATTTGCAAGGTTTTTAAATGCTAATTCCTAACTATAACGTGTGTGATGTTTTTTCAGTAAATATATATATATATATACATATATACATATATATATATATATATATATATATATATATATATATATATATATATATATATATATATATTCACTGAAAAAACCATAGGTTATAGACCATATATAGTTAGGAATTAGCATTTACAAAACCTTAAAAATTCACTGACAAAAACCATAGGTTATACACCATATATAGTTAGGAATTAGCATTTAAAAAACCTTATTTTACTCACACAAAACCAATGAAATTCCATATATAGTTAGTTGTACTAACTATATATCACGCACCCGCAATCCACTGCTGATGATGTCACATATTACATCATTCATGACATGGTCAGTGACATCACTGATGACATCACTGATGACATCTCAAATGACATCACTGATGACATCACTGATGACATCTCAAATGACATCACTGATAGTAATATCTTCCCCTTCTTGCTCAGTCATGTTCTACATTTCCTATGACACTGCTTAATATGAAGCAGACTTACACTACCTCTATGAGTACTACAATTATTTAATTCTCTACATCACTTTTAATCACAAAGCAATGTAAAACAGTAGACAGCATTGCAGACTTACATTCCCTCTACTCCATGTTTTGATTGGCTGCTTCAATTAGCTTATGAAAAGAAACAGTTTTTCTGAACTCATTCATAGTGCAATACATCTCCATGATGTCCAATCCTATGATTAGAAGTTATGTCTCTGAACTACACTTATCCTCAAGGCCAAATTGTGTAGGAGCCATTAGAACTTCTTGAAATTCCACAGATCATATCCCGAGATTATTTTCCTAAAATTTTGGTTTTAAAAACACCAGGTAAGAGTTTTTAAGGTCATACGGCAATTTTTTTTTGAAAATTAAAACAGAATCATTGCAGAATGACCAGCCATTTCTAGACTTTAAATAAGCTGTGTAATGTCCTGATGATATTGAAGGGCCGTCATGATATATAATTGCTGTAGTTACAAAAGTCCTTCCTGATATTGACAACTGCGAAGCTACAAATTTTTTTATTAAAGTTGTCAATTTTGTTCCATCAGGCCTACATCGTTGGAACATTAAAATGACGTACTGGCCATATGTTCGTATAAATAATGTGGACATCATTTCAGATTTACATTGGCTACACTCCATGTTGTGATTAGCAGCTTTTACTAGCTTATTAAAGGAGACTGATTTACTGTCTGGCAAAGTTAAATATATAAATCTTTCTGAGTCTACACTAGTAGTACTTGATACCATACAGTTCTCGCAGTCATGCTGCCATTGATAAGAAAGCCCAAACAGCTGATCTACATCTACACCTTCAGCATGTAATACATCATACATGTAATACAATCTTGCTGAATATTTTGAGAGAATTGTGTTTGGCCTGAACATCTATCTAACAGATTTCTAATTTCAGACACACTTTCTATGTTTCTTCTATCAGTGGTACATTTCTCTAACACAGAATTTAATAAACTGCAAAATCTTTGATCAGAATTGACCACAATCTCTTCTTTTACATTTTTTAGAGAAAACAAAACATTAATTACTACATTAGCATAGCAGTTGACACCAGAACTGTTTTCAAACTGAAAACCAACAACATCTTCAACAGAATCCTCTTTGTTTCTGCTTGTAATTTTAGGTTCATTCACTTTTTGTCTTTTTGCTACAACCTCCCCAGTATTGTTCTCATTTCTTCGTTTCCGGCCTACCAGACGTTTCTCAAACAAAGGAAACTGAGGCAAATGTGGCGCATACTCTCTTCTTAACCTATTGTATTCCTTAACACAATCTAGATCTGCACAAATGTTTCTGACATCACACTCAATCAAGTACAATCCCGATAAAGTTCTAACTCGTGACAATGCCACATATGCCATACCCTCCTTGAACACAGAACTGCCAATATTCACCAATGCAGTGTCTACACTTAAACCTTGCGATTTATGAATTGTCACCGCATATGCCAAGCAAACAGGGAACTGCTTACGGCGAACATATAAGTCTTTTACAAGCAAAAATCTAGCAGAACAACGAGCAATTAGCTGTACTTCCTCAATGCCATCAAATTTAATTTTTAAAAATTCAATTCCATCTCTATTTCTGTATTTCACAAAATCAACAACATTACCCATTGATCCATTTACCAGACCTCTTTCAACATGTAAATTCCTTCTTAAAATTATACGGCAGTTCAAGCACACATTCAGAGTCTTTTCAAAACCTGCAGTTTTAGATATACTCTTCTCTAATGAATCCAATTTTGTTTTCAGATTCTCAGACAAAATAATTGTTGATCCCATATGCTCTACTCTATCAATAGCTTCCACTTTCACAATCTCTTGCTTTTCTAAATGCAACATTTTGTTGTTAAATTTGGCACATTCTGCAAGAGTTGGCATCAAACATATTCCAGATTTCTTATCAGTAATTTTCTGAAAAATATTCTCAGGCACAACATCTTGTTCTGGATATAAATTTGACAGTAATCGTGCATGTAAAGCTTGTAATCCTTTGCCTGACGCATATTTTCATGCAGTTCAGCATAATTGAAGTTTAACCATATATTGACGTTGCCAATGCTGCCTAGGCACTTCCTGGTATCTTCATGCGTGAGCATTTTGAACACAGGTTGCCCTTTCACTGGTGTCAGCTGCAGAAGATCTCCGAAAACAATGATGTGTTTGCCACCAAATAACACATCATACTCTGTTTTGAGAACTTCTTGCATCCTCAAATGCACAAAGGCAAGCATGACATTGGAAACCATGCTTACTTCGTCAATGATAAGAAGTTTCATTTTCCTCAAGATTCTTGAAACTTCAAAACAAGCATCTCCAGATAGCTTGTGATATTCTAATTTGTTGTCATGCTCCACTGGCAGCATCAGTAAACGATGTAAAGTAATCCCTTTAATATTATGTGCTGCCAGTCCAGTTGGAGCAGTGACAACACAAGACAGCGATGACTCTGTCCTTTCCTGCAAATAGCATGAAATTGCTTTAATGAGGAAACTTTTTCCAGTTCCCGCTTCTCCACTCACGTACAGTCGGACAGGCTTCAACGACGTACATGAGCACTCTTTCTTATCATGACTTAATCCATGATCAATTTGCATGGTAACTTCGTCATATATTTTCCTCTGCTCAACGTTGAGTTGCCTTTCCAACTCTTCTAAGTTAACCGCATCCTCTTGAGCATGTGCCATGGCTCTTTCCACCTCATTCATAGCAGTGGCAGCTTCATTTTCAATAGGAGGTCCTCCTAGTGGATCCTGACTCAATGAAGCAGAACTCTGACTGTCCTGAGAACTGTCTCTGGCAATCTCGGCTGCAATCGTTGCTTCCTGCTCAATTTCCGCATTCAACATTTCTACATATTTGGGAAAAGCAGGACATTCTATGGTCTCCTTGGCGGCATTGAAAGAGTCTTCGTAACAGAGGAAATCTCCAAGCAGTTCCTCTTCTGCACGCCAAGGCTTGAAAAGTTGCAAAAGTGCTAAATAGAAAAACTCCTTTTTTTCAGGAGATTCGCCACTCAATTTTCGATGGTTTATCAAGTGGCATTTTCTTTGCTTGACCAGACATCCCTCACTTCCTATTACAGCATACACTCCTTTCTCAGTATCTTCTTTGATGTTCCTCTTGAACATGTAATTTTGCAGAACCTCATACAGACAAACATTCTCTAGGTGACTGCTTCGATTTGGATAATATGTATCCAACATGTTTGTCTTCAAAATGTCGGTACTGTTTGGCTCCTTTTCCGCCAAATACTCAATTTCCCGCACAGGTTTGAGAACTCGATTACGCGTTGCAGCAAGACCAAGACTCGCCCAAACGATACTCCTGGACTTGGCATAGAGACTTGCTGAAGACAACCGGTCAGAACATTCGTACGCTCCGATTTCTCGATGCGACAACATCTTCAGACTGAAACTGTACAACTTCTTGCTGAGGCTCTTTTCATGGGAAATGTCCTCCCACATATCCTTCAATTCTGTCTTCTCTTTTTTGGTGATGTAAGACGTCACATACCGAGCCACAGCCATACAGTTATCAGCCACAAACTGTATATCCATGTTAGCATTCCACATGGACAAAATCACCGGGTTGTAGTCGTTGATGTACTTGGACTCTTCGTTCCTCTTCAAATTGTAAGTGTTTTTAGGTGATTTCTTCATCACATTATGTCGCAGCGAAGACATCAAACTGTTTACTCTTCCTTTAGAAATCACCGGTCGTGGAAAGCCGAAACGACATTTGGTGTAGAACTTGTCTTTGTTTCGGAATTTACGACGGCAGTACTTTCCACATCGATGGCTTTGGAAACGCAGAACTTTTTCTCTTAGGCTTTTCTTCTCCTTTGCGTTTGGAACAGCACACGTAGAATACTGTTGGATGAAACTCATCACTGAGTCTTCTGGATCCGTTCCAAATTTAGGTGCATCCTTGATCCACAGCAACATATGTATATGAGGAGCACCTCTTGCTTGGTACTCCTTTCTCCAGAAGAAATCCAACACCTCTCCAAGAGGTGGATTCTTCTTATTCATGATGAAAGACATCATAGCTTCAAATCTATGATTGAAGTACCTACATACATTGACTGGATCCAAAGAGCACAGTTCTCCGGGTGTCTTGAATTCGATGTTTTCTACGTTAGCATTTGCCTCTCGTAGAAATTGAAGTAAGTCTTCCCAGCCATACTCGGCACAACTCAGAGTGAGGAACCATGTGGGAGTACCTAAGTTCCTCAGCATACATTTTAAATCACCATGACGACGGTACCAGTACTCATTAGTACCACGCTGACACGCCATGAGATTAATCAGGTGAGAATCCAAAATACTATCTTGGACATTCACTTTATCCATAAAATCACTTGCCGAGATGTTTTGCATGTGTATACCACTTTTCAAGATGTGGTTCACTGCATATGACAGTCCAGACAGATCGCTTTCAAACAGGAGATGAAACAAATAAGGAATGCATTGTCGAAACCTAGCATCTCCTGCATACAATCGCAAAGTCCGGTATTCAGAAGCAGGAATTTGATGAGGTCGCTCATCATATCTTCCTCCCTGACCTGTTGGAAAAAGCTGTGGGAAACACCGAGCTTCCAAACTTTCCTCCCAAACACTAATGGGACTCCCTTTGGCTTGTTTCATTTGAAACAACTCAATAGCATTCCCCATGACTTCCTTTGAATGCAAAGGATGAACACTATAATGTTCATATATTTCCTCACTAGTAGAGGGTTCTACTTTCTCAATTTGACCAGCACACAAATCGCTATCCTCTTCCTCACTTACTTCCTCTTCTGCAACATATACATTCTTATAGTATTTATTATTTTTTTTCAAATACAATGTTGCCTTTTTAACTTTCCTAACATCTACTAAATCTTGCCATATTTTCTTATTCTTTGTCGGAACCCCATTAACTAAGATAACCAGAGGTTCCTCTTCCACTTTTTCTACTCCAATTGTGTTAATGTTTTTCTTGAAATCTAGAGGCAAATAAACAACTCTTCCCTTTAATCCTCTCTGTAAATCTGATGGAGGCAATTTCCCTGTCTTTGGCTCCATTCTTACAATAGCCTGAAAGGGATGGATACTTTGAATCAAAATAGATTCATAAGTATTTAAGTCCTTCAATTCAGAAGGAATCTCAACCAATTCCAGATTATTATGAACTGCTCTAGCAGGCATCTGGTTTTGTTTTAATTTGTTACAACAATAAGTACACACACGTTGATCCAATCCCAAATCAAAACAATTTTCTACCATCAAGTATGTTGCAAAATCCTTCCATTCACTATTATTTTCCCTTTCACTTTTTGCATATAAATCCACTAACTTAGTCTGATTCTTATAATAAGTGCGTCTACAACACACACAAGTGAAATTAGGCCTCTCACTTGATTTCATGTCAAACGTCGCAATTTCCCTCTGGAAATTATCTGTACTGGAAACATGTACACTATCTTCCAAATGACCCTCTACTTCTTGCTCAATTTCAACATTCTCCTCTTTACTTCCAAAGTAACAAAACTCAATTTCTTCACATATATTCTTCACATCTATTTCAGAACCATGCAAAAGAGCAGCGCATAATTGTTTCAGCATAATTGCTGGACTCTTAGCATAATACAACAGTCTAACTAACTTCCTCACTTTGTTATGATGCACTGCTAGCATCCTGAAATGATGAAAAACACTCTGGCATACTCTCCTGGAAAGACAAGCCAGTGAATGACCATGCAAACCTGTCACTTCTCTCACTCTGCAAGGATCTAATTCTTGCAACAACCTTATTTTCTGTTTCAAACTTTTCTTGTTAAATGTCCGTACAAAATCACAAAGCAAATTGATGGAATCCTGTCGCACACTGCAAATACTACTACACTTCCAGGTGTACACAGGACCCTTAGCACGTCTTCCTAAAACCTCATTACCTAACAACTCTTCTGCCTCTGTTGTCACAAGTTTTTCTTTTTCAACTGGACAACCATCTTTCACTTCATAAGCACGACCACTGATGTCAACTGCATGCACCAAATCATTATCCTGGAAATAACTCTCTTCATTAAAAAATGCCTCACAGCTTGAACTATGTATCCATTCTCCAGAAAAAACTTCACAAAAATTACTACGATTAACTATTCTCTTCCATCTACTATTTCTTTTGAAATCAAAAATTGCCTTGTTTAGCTTCCTAATTCTATTGATTATCAAAATAAATAACTTACGTTTAATTTCAAAAGCCTGATCAATAACTTTCTCAACTTTTTTTTTTCTCTTATAAAAAACTAATTTCTGTTGACCTTTCTTAATATTTTTTAACAAATTGCCAATTATCCTGTTACGGAACATTCGTTTACGAATCTCCCTAAACTGTTGTTTCCTTCTACTATCATGCACAGATTTATCTCTTGCTCTAGCAGTAACATTTTCATTTGTCCTTTTCTTTCCATTTGATTTACTTCTCGTGTTATGGATTGAAACATTTTCTGTACTAATATTTTTTTTATTAGAAATATTTCTTATGAAATATTTAGAGCTCTTACCCGGTGCTTTCTTCATGGCTTGAGAAATCTTTTTGTTAGAGGACTGCTGCGTTTTTTTTTTCTCCTGCTGTCTTTGACGTTTTGCAGCCTTTATCTCTCTTATTTTTGTAGGCATATTGAAATCTTGAAATGATCTGCAGTTGAATCTGAGGAAAAATATAATAAAAAATGTTAATAAACATTATTATCAAACAGTAAATCAGTAATAGTGATCAAAAACATAACACACTACTTGACATTTTAATTTGAAGATTTTTTAGTCATTGCCATTTTTACAATACAGAAATACCAGAAAAGAAATGACATTTATATTTATGTTACCTATGCTATTTTATATGTGAATCTGATCTAATTTTATGAGCATATTTTAATATTTTATTGAAGACACTACACATAACCTGTTTTTGAAGGTGTCTTTATTTTTAAATTAAACGGTTTACCTTTTTACTTTTTATTGATTATAAATTTTAAAAATAAATGTTTATAATTCCAAAGGCTCAAGCAGGTCAGCTTCCCATCCTATATCATATAATTCGGACAAATCTGCATCCTCATCACGCTCTTCTTCATCCTCAGGATTTAAATCATCCAATGGATCAACATCCACTGATGTTTCAATTACAAGTTCAATGATGAGGTCAAAATCAACTGATTGCAGATTGTCGCTCATGTTGAGGTTGTCTTTATCTTTAAAGAAAGATAACAACAATGAGATGTTGCAGAGTAAGAGACAAATCTCACAGATTATAATAGTAAAATTATTTAACAAGAGTAACATTTTGCAGCTATTATTTAGCCATGTCCAGCGATGCTGAGCAGGTGAAGCCTATGTCTAATTTTTCACTGAACAGGACTCATCTGTTCTTAACCTTGGATAAGCCTCAACGACTCTGTGTCCCCTGCACATACTCAAATGTTAAAGTGCAGATTTATATTAAATGGCACATCCCCAGGCATGCACCAGTTAATGTGCACCACTGCTTTACCACCCATGGTGTGCCGCATTTACAATCAGATAGGAGAAAGCTGCTTCAAAACCCTGCGCCTGCTTGAAGCTGGCATAGGTCTTGACGCAGCATTGTAGAGATGGGGCACCCCTGAGCCTTGCTGGAGCTGCATCGCACTTACGATACAACTCCAGCAATGCGCCACCTTTACGGCACAGATGCGTCACGCATCTGTGCCGTTTTTGCCCCATGCTGCGCCGCATTGTAAATGCAGCACAACATGGGTGGCGGAACAGTGGCGCAGGATGACTGTCACATCCCTGGTGATGCGCCACTCATCATAAATCTATCCCTAAGCTTCTTATCTTGTTACAGATGAACTGCCATATGTATCATCAAAATAGTTTACATATTATAAATAGCGAATTTTAAGGAATAAATAGCGATTCTTTACTATTCCTAATTTGCAATGAGCAAATTGCTAATTGCAAATTACCCATTCATTTCCATAGGCTAGGAGGCTCATAGGAATTAATGTTGCAATTTGTGATTAGCAATTAGCTCATCACAAAATAGGATTTTTTTCAAGCGTGCAGGGGTATCTCAAGAACACCCTGCTGCACCCCTGAAAAAGAAATTTGGGAGCACATGGCACACCTACATGCCCTCATGGCATGTATGGGCGTCATATGGGACCTTTTTTTTTTTTTTTTTTTAAATGCTTTTTGAAAAGAATTCGCAAATTACCACAAACTAGAAGTTGGTGGTAGTTTCCAAATCCTTAATATCATTTTTTACATATTTTTTTTTTGATACATTGCATTTAAGGAATCACAAATTTTGAATTATTGACATTTTAAGTAATTTCCACATGTGCAGTGTTTTCAAAATATAATTTGAAAATCGTTTTTGGGGAAAAATAATGGTTTGCAAATTTATGACAAGGACATAATGGTGTATGCTTCTCTATAAGGCATTTCAGTATCTCTAATGTCATTTTTCCCATATTACATTATAAGACCTTTCCCCATGAAGCACATTCCTTGTAAATATGCTCCCACCTGTGCATTGCAAATTTAGATTTTGACTGTTTCAGACACATAGCCATGTTGAAAGTGACCCAAAAAAATTGCAAACGTTTTAAAAAAACACATTCATGTGTCTTAATGACATTTTAAGTCATTTCCCCATGGACAATGTTTTCTAAGTGGCACAAAAGAGGTATACACCTATCATAAATCTGTCCCTAGCATTATAAATGATTAAATCAGGATGACAATAAGATGTGGCCTATCCAGAGGTTTGTTTAAGGTGAGGCCTACTCAGGATTGCAGATTAAAGTTACGCTTGATGAAGAATACAGAGGAGATAATTTATTGTAAAGGCCTACCAATGAAGTAAGTGATTTCTACTTCATTGCACCAGTCATCATAAATGTATCCATAAGCTTCTTATCTTGTTAGACATCAACCGCCATATGTATCATATAACTATTTTGCATTTCCAAAAAAGCGAATTTTAAGGAATAAATAGCGATTCTTTACCATTCCAAATTTGTTTGAGAAAATTGCTAATTGCAAATTACCCATTCATTTCCATGGGCTAGGAGGCTCATATAAATGAAGGTGCAATTTGCGATTAACAATTTGCTCATCACAAATTAGGAATTTATTCCAAAGGTGCAGGGGTGTCTCAAGAACACCCTGCTGCAACCCTGAAAAAGAAATTTGGGGGCATATGGCGCACATAAATTTTAACAACATTCCTTTACCTCAAAAACGATTTTCAAATCATAACTTCAAAACACTACACATGGGAAAATTACTTAAATTGTCACATAAAAGCGTTTTTTGATTGGCTTTCCTGCATGGTAGGGTCACTTTTAACATGGCTATGTAACATAAACATTCAAAATCAAAATTTTCCATGTACAGGTGGGAGCATATTTACAAGCAATTTGCGCCACAAAGAAAGGTCTGACATTAAAATGGGAAAAATAACATCAGGGACAGTCAATTGCCTTATAAAGAACCATACACCATTATGTCCTTCTCATGAATTTAAAAACAATTCCTTTTTCCCAAAAACGATTTTCAAATCATAATTTCAAAACACTGCACATGAGAAAATGACTTAAAATGTCATTGAAACACATGAAAGCGTTTTTTGATTGGCTTTCCTGCATGGTTGGTTCACTTTTATCATGGCTATGTAACACAAACATTGATAATTAAAATTTTCATGCACATGTAAGAGCATATTTACAAGCAATTTGCGCCACAGAGAAAGGTCTTACACTAAAATGAGAAAAATAACATCAGGAACAGTCAATTGCCTTATAAAGAACCATACACCATTATGTCCTTGTCATGATTTTATAAACAATTCCTTTTCCCCAAAAACGATTTTAAAATCATAATTTCTAAACACTGCACATGGGAAAATGACTTAAAATGTCATTAAAACACATGAAAGCGTTTTTTGATTGCCTTCCCAGCATGGTTTGGTCACTTTTAACATGGCTATTTAACACAAACATTCAAAATCTAAATTTTCCATGCACATGTGAGAGCATATTTACAAGCAATTTGCGCCACAGAGAAAGGTCTTACACTAAAATGAGAAAAATAACATCAAGGACAGTCAATTGCCTTATAAAGAACCATACACCATTATATCCTTGTCATGAATTTAAAAACAATTCCTTTTCCACAAAAACGATTTTCAAATCATAATTTCTAAACACTGCACATCAGAAAATGACTTAAAATGTCATTAAAACACATGAAATCATTTTTTGATTGGCTTTTCAGCATGGTTGCGTCACTTTTAACATGGCTATGTAACACAAACATTCAAAATCAAAATTTTCCATGCACATGTGAGAGCATATTTACAAGCAATTTGCGCCACATAAATCATAATTTTCTCCTTAAAGCACACTATTCTCTATCTAAAGTAAAGAAATATTTTCTCACCTTAGCAAATACTTTGAGTTTGAAAACAGTCTAAGAAACACACCAATTTGTCTTCAGCAGAGCAAAAGGTATGCACTCCAGAGTCTGCAGCTATCAAAAGCACAGAAATGGTGTAATTCTTCACACATATTTCTCATGTCACCCAATCAAAACTCTTCCCTCACTTTTTTTCAAATGAAAACCCTTCCCCCTCTGCCCTTTCTGCCTATTTTCCATAGCAACCACCTCTTGGAGAAACTCTGGTGTTTGCAAATTCACACAACAATGTTGCAATTGAACTCTGAACTCTCAGTGCACCTGCATATCCAGTGCTTTCTTTCATTTAATGATTTTTTATTGACCACTCAAAATACATCTTTCAAACAACACATCTGTACACCCTAACTTTCTGTTTTCATCAATCAAAATCCACCAATCACTGTTACTACTTCATGAACACAGAAACTCCACAGTTTTTTTCATTTCAAACTCTCATTTTTTCAACTGCCATTTCATTGCCACACTTCATCTGACTGCAGGAGAACCTTCTCTCACCATGTTTTCTGTCTGGATTGTTGGTCATAGTTATATTCACTGGGCTCAAAGGTACGTTGAAAGCAGGAATTTACCTAACCTCAATTTACAAGATGTGGAAATTAAGTGGTTTGGCCACAGAGGATTAAAATGTCACCAATTGATACCATTGGTGAAAACCTTTATGCATTTGCCAAAACCTGACCTGTTAATTGTGCACTGTGGAGGTAATGACTTGGGCACTTTGACTGGTGTAGGTCTGGAAATGCTTTTAAAGGACACCTTTGAGCAATTAATGGCACTTTTTCCTCAGACTGCCTTGGTATATTCAAATATATGCCAAAGACAGAAATGGAGGTGGTCAAACCAATTTTGTCCACAAATTGAGAAGTCGAGGAAGCATGTAAACAAATCTGTTTCAGCTTACATGAGAGACCATGGAATGGGCTCCCTGTACAACAATAACTTGCGTTACTACATGCAAGATATCTACAGAGGAGATGGAGTTCACTTCTCAGATGAGGGCAACAGAGTTTTCACTCTGAATTTAAAAATGTGCATTGGTACCTACTTATAAGTACCAAAATGTACCATAAACCCAAAAGCTCTTCTCAGAGCTACCCTACATCTAATCACTCACAATTATTATTTTACTCTAACTTTTTTCACTAATTTTCAACAAAGTACACTCCCTGGGGCGCTACCCGGTACGCGTACCGGGAGCTAACCTCGCGAAATTTTTTAAAAAAATGTTTTTTTTTCGCACATATAAACCTCCTCAGCCACCCTCAGAAAACCTAGGGGGTCAAGATAAGTCTACCGTGCCCCCTTCTACCCATTCTGAACATTATTTGCCCTCCATCTTGTATCTTAATTCGACCGAAACACAAAATGGTGGACTCCCGGAACGCTTAAGGTACGCGAACCGGGGCGCTCAACGGTTCGCGTACCGGGTCGCTCCCTGGGAAGCGCACCATCAAAAAAGGTGGGAAAGTAGTTCACAGAAAAGCCACTGGAGACAATTTCACCAAATATAGATTAGCTCATACTACATACCAATCCCTACCATTTTCACAAATTTGATTGGAATTCCATTTAGCCATTTAGCCTGTAGACCTCTCTAAATACCGTGAGGTAAATTACTTCACAAAACACATCTGAAATGTTGGAATTGACAACCAATTAAAATGTTACTTTCATTTTCTACTTTTTTTACCTCACATTTGATTGGTTATGTACCCGAATATATATAAAGGAAGAGAAGGAAACACAGCCATTTTGACTACTACTTCCTGGTGTACATTTCAATAGGATTTTCATTAATAACTTCAACTTCTTTTTAAAGGTAAGTTGTTATTTTTAAAACTGAAGTATATTGTGCACTTTAAGTTAATATGGCAAACTTTTTCTGTTAGTTATATACTATCCCTCTGTAGTACTTATAAATTTAGATACACTTTTTTATATTCCTACTTCCACTCTGATACTATACACTGCCCAAAGATAAATTCACTGTTAAAAACTGCCTATCTAAAATTAATCCCAACAGTGCCCTACCTCTACTAATATATATTTTTTTTATGCAAATTTCAGGGAAAATGGAAAGTGAACAAAACATTTCATTTGAAATTGTCCTTCCAGAGTCCAACACAGAAATCATTGATCCAAATGAGATTGAATTTATGGATGAAACTTGGGACCAAGAACTACTGCAATGTGTACAAGCAGTAGATAACCTCCTTGCAAATGAGGACATTTTACAACCTCAGAGACTACAATCTATATTCCATGATTATTATGAAATTTCTGACAATGAAATGTTAGAAAGTTTAATAAATTATGAAACACAATAAAAAAAGCTTAAAAAAAAAAAATAAAAAAATAATCAACAAAACCAACAATCAATTAACATACAGCATTTGAAAAGTCTATCATTCATTTTTCATTGTGGTACGCTCCCCAGAACGCTTCCCGGTTCGCGTACCGGGCGCTAACCACGAAAAAAAACAAAAAAAAATTATTTTTTTTTGCTTCGCGGGGCCCCTTTAAAGCCTCCACATCAAACCTAGGGGGTCAGGGAGGATCTACTATGCCCCCTTATGGTCATTTCCCCCTTTGTTTTGGCCTCCTCTTGTCACTCGATCCTACCGAGAGACAAGATGGCGGCCGCTCCGGACTGTTTAGAATGTTGACAGACACCGGAGAGCCAATCAACTTCGCTACGCGAAGTTCCGTTACGCGTCAAGTACGCGTACCGGGGCGCTGCCCAGTCCGCGCTTACAGATATATATCTTTTTTTGAACGTTATTTTCTCAAAATCCACTGCAGCACATATATTGAGACCTACAAAAGGCACATCGGGCTACCAGTCCCTACAATTTTGCCAAGTTTCGTGCAAATCCATTCAGCCGTTCGGGCTAAAAGTGAGGCTAACCGCCCTATGGAAAACTCAATGTTAAAAACATGTTTTGGGACCCCCCTTTTTTCTCGGCCCCCCCTGGACCAACTCCCCCCAAATTTCCAGGGGCTGCTCAGAAACAAAATGTTCCATTTTGCTGAAAATTTCAGCCAATTCCGTCCACAAACGCCAAAGTTATTAGACATAGAATTTTCAAAAAACCCATAGAGAAAAAATCCTAACTATATATACCTACTGGCGACCGCCAGTAGGTAATATATATATGTATATATATATATATATATATATATATATATATATATATATATATTACCTACTGGCGGCCGAATTTTACTTGTGTGTGTTGTCGACTGACTCATTATAAGATTCAGACTAGGTTAGTTGATTTATATGCAAAAAGTGAAAAGATGGATAATTATGAGTGGAAAGATTTAGCAACTTATTTGTGGGTGGAGAATTCTTTTGATTTGAGTTCTGATCAGCGTATTTGTAAATATTGTTATGATAAATTAAATCAAAACAGAATGCCTGCTAGAGCTGTTCATAATAATCTGGAGTTGGTAGACATTCCCAGTGAATTGATGGATTTAAATACATATGAGTCTATTTTGATTCAATGTGTCCATCCTTTTCAGGCAATTGTTCGCATGGAGCCTAAGATAGGGAAATTGCCTCCTACAGATTTGCAGAGAGGATTAAAGGGAAGAGTTGTTTATTTGCCCCTAGATTTGAAAAATAATATTGATACAATTGGTATAGAAAAAGTAGAAGAGGAACCTTTAGTTATTCTAGTTAATGGGGTTCCAACAAAGAGTAAAACAATCTGGCAAGATTTAGTGGATGTTAGGAAAGTCAAAAAGGCAACGTTGTATTTAGTCAAAAACAATGAGTACTACAAAGATATATGTGTTGCAGCAGAGGAAACAGCTGCAGATGAAGACAGTGATTGTTCAGGCGGCCAAATTGAAAAAGTTGATGTGTCTAGAAGTGAAAAAATATATGAACATTATACTGTTCATCCTTTGCATTCCAAAGAAGTAATGGGGAATGCAATTGAATTGTTTCAAATGAAAACAGCAAAAGGAAGTCCCATTAGTGTATGGGAAGAAAGTTTGGAAGCTCGTTGTTTTCCACAGCTATTTCCAACAGGTCGAGGTGGATGATATGACGATCGACCACTTCAAATTCCTGCATCTGAATATCGAACTGTAAGATTATATGCTGAAGATGCAAGGTTTCGTCAATGCATTCCCTATTTGTTTCATCTACTGTATGAAAGTGACTTGTCTGGGCTTTCTTATGCAGTAAACCATATTCTGAAAAGTGGAGCACATCTACAAAATGTTTCGGCGAGGGACTTTATGGAGAAAGTGAATCTGCAAGATAATATTTTAGAATCTCATCTATTAAATCTCATGGCATGTCAGCGTGGTACAAATGAGTATTCGTACCGTCGCCATGGGGAATTGAAATGTATGCTAAGAAACTTAGGAACTCCTCCATGGTTCCTCACTCTTAGCTGTGCCGAGTATGCATGGGAGGACTTACTTCAATTTCTACGAGAGGCCAATGCTAATATACAAAATATAGAATTCAAAACACCTGGAGAACTGTGTTCTTTGGATCCAGTGAATGTATGCAGATATTTCAATCATAGATTTGAAGCTATGATGTTTTTTAATACCAACAAAAAAAATCCTCCCCTTGGAGAGGTTTTGGATTTCTTTTGGAGAAAGGAGTATCAAGCGAGAGGCGCTCCTCACATACATATGTTATTATGGATTAAAGATGCACCCAAGTTTGGAACAGATTCAGATGAGACAGTGATGAGTTCATTGAAAAGTATCCAACATGTGCTGTTCCGAAAACAACCGAAGAAAACAATTTAAGGCAACAAGTTTTACGCTTTCAATCCCATCGTTGTGGAAAGTACTGTCGTCGAAAATTCAGAAACAAGGACAAGTTCTACACAAAATGTCGTTTCGCTTTTCCACGACCAGTGATTTCTAAAGGAAGAGTAAATAAATTAATGTCTTCTCTGCGACATACTGTGACGAGAAAATCACCAAAAAATACATACAATTTAAAAAGAAACGAAGAGTCCAAGTACATCAATGACTACAACCCAGTGATTTTGTCCATGTGGAATGCTAACATGGATATTCAATTCGTTGCTGACAACTCTATTGCTGTAGCTCGATATGTGACGTCTTACATCACAAAAAAAGAAAAGACAGAACTGAAGGAAATGTGGGAGGACATTTCACATGAAAAGAGCCTAAGCAAGAAATTGTACAGTTACAGTCTGAAGATGTTGTTGCATCGAGAAATTGGAGCATATGAATGTTCTGATCGATTGTCGTCAGCAAGTCTATATGCCAAATCTAGAACCATCATTTGGGTGAGTGTAGGTCTTGCTGCAACACGAAATCGAGTTTTGAAATCTGTACAAGAGATAGAGTATTTGGCGGAGAAAGAACCAGAAAGTACAGATATTTTGAAGACAAACATGTTGGATACATACTATCCAAATAGAAGTCCTCACCTTGAGCACGTTTGTCTCTATGAAGTTCTGCAAAGATATATTTATAAGAGGAACATCAGAGAAGATATCAATAATGGAATATATGGAATCATTGAATGTGAAGGATGTCTAGTGAAACAGAAAAAAGGTCATTGGATTAATCATCGAAAATTGAGTTGTGAAAATCCAGCCAAAAGAGAATTTTACTATTTGGCTCTTTTGCAACTCTTTAAACCATGGCGAGAAGAAGAGGAACTACTTGGAGATTTTCTCTGTTATGAAGACTCTCTTAATGCTACGAAGGATACCATAGAATGTCCTGTTTTTCCAAATTATCTGCAAATGTTGAATGAAGAAATAGAGCAAGAATCAACAATTGCTGCAGAGATTGCGAGAGATAGTTCTCAAGGCAGTCAGAGTTCTGCTTCATTGAGTCAGGATCCACTAGGAGGACCAATTATCCAAAATGAAGCTGCCACTGCCATGGATGAAGTGGAAAGAGCAATGGAGCAAGCTCAAGAGGATGTAATTCATTTAGAAGATTTGGTGAAACAATTAAACCTTGAGCAGAAACTGATATATGACGAAGTCACGGGACAGGTTGAAAATGGATTGAGTCATGAGAAGAAAGAGTGCTCATGTACATCATTTAAGCCTGTCCGACTGTACGTGAGTGGAGAAGCGGGAACTGGAAAAAGTTTTCTGATTAAAGCAATTGCATCTTATCTGCAGAAAAGGACTGAATCACCGCTGTCTTGTGTTGTTACCGCTCCAACTGGGCTGGCAGCACATAATACTAAAGGGATTACTTTACATTGTTTACTGATGCTGCCAGTGGAGCATGATAACAAATTGCAATATCACAAGCTATCTGGAGATGCGTGTTCTGAAGTTTCGAGAGTCCTGAAGAAAATGAAACTTCTTATCATTGATGAAGTAAGCATGGTGTCAAATATAATGCTTGCTTTTGTGCATTTGAGAATGCAAGAAATTCTTAGAAAAGACTATGATGTTTTATTTGGAGGAAATCACATTATTGTTTTTGGAGATCTTCTGCAGTTGACTCCAGTGAAAGGACAACTTGTGTTCAAAATGCTCACACATGAAGATACCAGGAAGTGCCTAGGAAGCATTGGAAACGTTAATATATGGTTAAACTTCAAATACGCAGAACTGCTTCAAAATATGCGGCAGGCAAAGGATGAAGATTATAAAAATATTTTACAAGATGTAAGAGTAGGAAAAATAAGTCAACAAGGGAAAGAAGCTTTACATGGACGGTTAATTTCTAATTTGTACCCAAATGAAAACATGCTTCCAGAGAATATTTTTAAGAAAATTAACGAGAAGAAATCTGCCATATGTTTGATGCCTACTCTGAAAGAATGTTCCATGTTCAACATCAAAATGCAGAAGTTACAAAATGAAGAGATAGTGAAACTGGAAGCTATAGATAAAATAGAGCATATGGGAGCAACAATTATTTTGTCAGAAAATGTGAAATCAAAATTGGATTCATTGGAGAAGACTATATCTAAAACTGCTGGTTTTGAAAAGACTCTGAATGTTTGTTTGAATTGTCGTGTCATTTTTAGAAGGAATTTAAATGTTGAAAGAGGTCTGGTAAATGGAGCAATGGGTCATGTTGTTGGTTTTGTGAATTACAAAAATAGAGATGGAATTGAAATTATAAAAATTCAATTTGATGGCATTGATGAAATAGAACAAATTTGTCGTTGTTCAGCTAGATTTTTGCTCGTAAAGACTTATATGTTCGCCGAAAACAGTTTCCTATTTGTTTGGCATATGCGGTGACAATTCATAAATCTCAAGGTTTAAGTGTAGATAGCGCTTTGGTGAACATTGGAAGTTCTGTGTTTAAAGAGGGTATGGCATATGTGGCTTTATCACGAGTCAGAACTTTATCAGGATTATACTTGATTGAGTGTGACGAAACAAAGATTTGTGCAGATCTAGATTGTGTTAAAGAATACAATAGGTTACGAAGAGAGTATGCTCCACATTTGCCTCAATATCCTCTGATTGAAAAACGTGTGGTAGGCCGAAAAAGAAGAAATGAGAGTAATTGCAGTGAGGTAGTAGCAAAAAAACAAAAAGTTGATGAAACTGTAATTGTAAGCAGAAGGAAAAAGGATTCTGTTGATGATGTTGTTGGATTTCAGTTTGAAAACAGTTCAGGTTTCAACTGCTATGCTAATGTAGTAGTAATGTTGTTTTTTTTCTTCAAAATTTACAAAAACAGATTGTCGAAAATCGGGAACAAACATTGTGCTGTTTATTGAATTCTGTGTTAGAGAAATGTAGCAGTGATAGAGGAAAAATAGAAAGTGTTTCAGAAATTAGGAATCTTGTAGACATATGTTCAGGTCAAAATCAATTTTCACAGATAATTCAGCAGGATTGTCAGGAATTTTTAATGTATATGTTTGATGTATTGGATGATGAAGGAGTAGATATAAAAAATCTTTTTAACCTTTCTTATCAATGGCAACATGACTGTGATAACTGTGCTTCATCAAGTACTACTAGAATAGACAGTGAAAGATTTATATATTTGACTTTACCAGACTGCAAATCAGTGCCTTTTAATAATCTAGTTAAAGCAGCTGATCACAATATGGTGTGTACCCAATGTAAGTCTACAATGTTGTCCACATTATTTCTACAAAATTATGGTCACTATGTCATTTTAATGTTCCAACGATGTAGACCTGATGGAACTAAATTGACAACTTCTATTAAAAATGTTGTGGCTTCTCATTTATCGATATCAGGAAGAACCTTTGCAACTGTAGCTATTATTTTTCATGACGGTCCTTCTACAACATCAGGGCATTACACATGCTATTTAAAAACTTCTAAAGGTTGGACCCAATGTAACGACACTCATTTGACTTTCAAACAACGTTTGCCTTTTGGCTTTATAAATTCATACCTAGTGTTTTTACAGCCAAAATTTAGGTAAAGGTAATTGGCCTATGAAGACGGGAGGAGTACTGATATATACTCATACATCTGACACTATTTGGCCAAATGGAAAGGTGCAGGAATGAGTAAAGAGTCATGACTGAAAAAAAGGAGTATATGAAAATATTGAAAATATTTCAGATGTTCTTGGAGTTTTTCTTCTAGAAAGTCGATGAAATAGATTTTTTACTGAACAGCAAAGTACTTTGCAACGAGAAAAGGACCTCCATGATATACTATTTGGCCTCAAGGAAAAGTAAGTCAATCAAAGATTAGTGTACATTTGTCATTTGTTAGTATCTAAGGTTTTTTTTAAAACACAATCTTTTAGATTGTGTTTTTTTTTCCCGATGTCATATGATGAGTAATTTGAACTCACTGTTTTAAGTGAAATTCAATATATTCTGAGAACAGCAAAAATAAACTATGTAACATGTTGTACAAGTTATTCTATACTTTGGATTGTGTAAATTAAATTGTATTCCCATTCTCTGACACTCACTTTCCTTTTTCTGTCCTCTTTCAGCTCTTTTAACTCACTTATAATGTCTTCCTCTCACTCTCTGTAACACCCCTTCCCTTACTCCACTTCTTTGACAACCCCTCATTTTCATTTCAACTGTCTGCATCACCTCTCTCCCTTGCATAACTTTTCAGCTTTCAGTCTCTCTGCTTTACTTCCCTTTTCCGTATTTTCCTCCTTTGCTCTTTTAGTAATTCCTGTTTACTCACTCAGCACTATTATCGCACTCTATCACTATAAATCACCCACTCTCCCTCGCTTATATTTGTTTGCTCCTTACGTTTGACCTTTTCTATCTATTTTTCGTTCACTACTTCTATGTCCTCAGTGTCTCACTCTTCTTGTGTTATGTTCAATCGTGTTTATCTACCTTCTATCATTTCTTTTACAACAACTTCACTGCTCCTCTCTCATCGTTCTTCATCCCATTTCTTTTACTCTGGTTCCATTACTATCTCTCATTTCCTATGTTTCACACTGTGATGATTTTTAACCTCTTCACTTGTATCTTTTAATTTAAAATACATATTTTACTAATTATAACTTATTTTTTCTGCTCTCTTTCACAGATATAAAATGTACTAAAAAAATGTAATTAAAGTTACATTTATTATATGGTAAGTGTGACTAAAAAATGTAGTTTGTCATCACCCTTTGCTTTAAGCTCACTAATATTTTCTCAACCAACCTCACTCCTGTTTCTTTACTCTGCTTCCCTCACTTATTCTTATTCTCCATCTTTACTCCAATTACCCTATTTCCCTTCTCATATTCAACTTATTTCAGTCCCAATTCTTTACTTCACTTACCCTCTGTTCTCTTCCTTTGCTTCTTCACTCATTCTGTTTTTCTTAATTATTTACCTTACTCCTACACACACACCTCATCCCCGTCCCCACACATACACACACCTCTGACATACATCACACACACACATCACACACACACCTCATACATAGAAAAAAATCCCCCCACACACAAACTTCATATACACACACACATCCCATTCAGGTACTGTTACCTTTATTTTCTCTGTCTTTTGTGTTTGTCACTCCCCATCTCTTATCCTAATTCAATTTTTCACTGTCTTTCACCCCTCTTTACTTATACTAACTGGTCTTTTCTTACCCTCCCTCACCGTTATTCATTTATCCCAGTTACGCCAGTACTGTTCATTCTCAATTTTTTTCTGTCCTATCGTTTTCTTTCAACACCCACTCACATTATCCCACTATCTCTAGTTTAGTGTTCTTCCTCTCTCTTCCCTTCTTTCGCCTGTTTAGTGATTTTACTTCTCTCATTTTCACCCTATTACACATTGTCTGTTTTTCACTATGTAGTAATCCCTCTGTCTTTCTCCCTCTAGCTCTCTTTCTCTTAACATTACTCTCTTTGTGTTCTTCCCTCATGCTAACTCCTTAATTATTATTTTTTTCTTTTTTTTTTTGTGCGCTCCCCGTTGCGCGCCCCGGTGCACGTACCGGTACGCGTACCCTGCAGAAAAAAGATTGATACAGATTCTTTAAAAATATAGGTTTATTTTTATAAAGTAAAGGTAGTTCTAAAAAGAACTGTTTTTTTTCTTCTTTTTGTTGTTTTATATTTTTTTTAGACTTTTTAAAACGATTTTATATTTTTTGGGGATTTTTTTCAGGGGAAAAACAAAAACAGGGATTCCAAAACTGCTCAACAGGAGCAAACAAATGTGAAAATTTAGGGACTGGCAGGGCAGCGGTGTTCTTGTTTCTTTATGGCAATGAGTTCAACACTCTGCTCGCCATAGCAGAGCAGTTTGTCACACTGCGTGCACAGAAATTTGATGCCTGCAAACACCGGCTGTATGTTAGGGACCATTCTTCTACGGAGTGGTCCCGAAGGTGTTGCTCCACCAGTGGAGGTGCTGCCGCCATCTGTGGGTAAATTCCGTGCCAGCTCCCTGACACTCTCCCTGACAAAAATTTTTGGGTGTCTTATTTTGACATGCCTGAATAAATTGGCATTTCCGAAGCTATATTTTTTTAGAGGATTGCCTCTGGATAAAGTACTGCCACATATTTTGCAGGTTACTTTTGGAGCATTGACTTTTGTTTGTCCTTCAGGGATGTCATAGAATTTCCAGATGAAATGGTCCTTTTTCTTCTGTTGAGGAGGGTCCTCATCCAAAAATCAGTCGGAATCACTGCTGGATGACTCCCTTGCAGCCATTGCTATAGATTAGGACAGTACACAGAACAGCTCTTGCTCTCTCCAAGTACAAAGCAATAGTGAGAGAAATGGGTGGGTTTCACACAATTTGGAAAAAAAAAAAGTTCTGAACCAATGAAAAGTGTTATTTTAAAGTCACATGGTTTGACGCGCTTACGCTACGTGCCCTGGAGCGCGTCCCGGGACGTGTATCGTAAGCGCATCGGGGCGCTTACGTTGCGCGATTGTATGCGCTTCGGGGTGCGCTTACGCGGTGCGTCATAAGACGCATTTCGCGGCTACGCGATACGTGTCTTATGACGCAAGACGTGGCGGCTACGCGATACGTCACGATGTTCTTTTCGTTCGCGGCAATAGCGCTATCGGGACACTCACCTGTACGCGCCGTAACATTGCACTTACCCGTGCGTTCACCGGTACGCGCCCCGGGAGCGCCCCGGGATGAAAAATTCAAAAAAATTCAAAAATATGACATATTTATACAATATAAAATTCGCTTTAAAATTTCTTATTTTTTATACCTATAAAGATTTGCTATTAAAAAACCATTGAAATTCACTGAAAAAACCATAGGTTTCACACCAGTTATAGTTAGCTGGAAGTTTTACTCGCATAAAACCATTGAAATTCCCACGTTATAGTTAGTTGGACTCACTATAACTTGCGAGTGCAATGCACTGCTGATGACGTCACATATTACATCACTCATGACATGGTCAGTGACATCACTCATGACATCACTGATGACACCATCCTAGTGACAGACCTCCTTTCACTCTAATGTAACCCTTGAAACACATAATCAGAAATAGAAACTAAAATGTTCAAAAAAATGGAGATACCCATACCAGTTACAACAACCAATTCAGTAATTCCACCATCTATATACACATCCACTAATTCACCAACAGTTCTATGTAGTCACTCATACATATACTCACTCATCATATGTAGTGATACACCTATACATCCTGTTACACACCGACAGTCATCCAAAAGATACTGTCACACATACTCACACATGCAAATGAACTATTAAACATCCATTTATTTGCATATACAGTTATACACAGACTACCACTTTACTTTTAAGGAAACTTACACATACTTACTCTCTTAAACAATCACTTATAGAAACAGATACTAATTTAAAAAGGAACTCTTACAATCCCTCACATATACTCACTTATATACATCAATATTCACATATACTACATTAAAACATATGTAGTTACTCATAAAGACACTAGTGAGACAGTCATTCACTCACTAACATACACATATACACACTCATCCACCCATACAGTCCTGCACATGTGCTGTATTCAAAACA
This sequence comes from Lissotriton helveticus, assembly GCF_964261635.1. Taxonomy (NCBI): domain Eukaryota; kingdom Metazoa; phylum Chordata; class Amphibia; order Caudata; family Salamandridae; genus Lissotriton; species Lissotriton helveticus. The sequence continues at coordinate 1,841,115,685 of NC_136059.1, read as the reverse complement.
CATACAAACAGAGAGTCAGTCATTCATGCATCTATGTTACATTAATACATATATTTAAATATGTAAACATTACTCACTATTATTTATTTTTCAGAAAGACACACATTCACTGGATGGTGTCATCAGTGATGTCATGAGTGATGTCACTGACCATGTCATGAGTGATGTAATATGTGACGTCATCAGCAGTGCATTGCACACACAAGTTATAGTGAGTCCAACTAACTATAACGTGGGAATTTCAATGGTTTTATGCGAGTAAAACTTCCAGCTAACTATAACTGGTGTAAAACCTATGGTTTTTTCAGTGAATATATATATATATATATATATATATATATATATATATATATATATATATATATATATATATATATATATATATATATATATATATATATATATACCAGATAAGACCTGTACACAAAATATCAAGTGTCAGCTATGTATACGATAGAGCAAGACAAATTCTCTGGCATCAGATAAAATTAGTTTTTAGACCTTCTCCAGCAGCGATTTGGAACGCACTCTTAATAACATACAATTGTTATTGCCATTTTAGGATATTTATGTATTTATGATATTTATGGTTGAGTTTTAGAAATCATATTTAGAAAGTATATTTTATGCTTCTATTAACATAAAATTATTTATTTCTGAGGGGTCAACTATGTATACATTGTCTATACAATATATGAATTTTTCCTCAGCACATATACACTTTAAAAATTGATGCTGTATGGCACATTATTATCCGTATTCAGAGGGTTTATAAGTATGTTACAAGAGTATAGTCTTAGAATCGGATCTAGAAATATGTTTGCAAAAAGGGTCCCTTTAAATAAACTGCTTCACGGTCTATGCTATGCTGGAACCAGAAATTGTTAAACTGTTTAAGTGATATAATAGGATATTTATTTTGCACATACATTTTCATTTTGTGCACTATTTGGTATGCACTTTACATAGTTTTAAGAGTTGGACATGGTTGGATTTTGATGACGTGGTCCAGGCATTGAAGCTGATATTAATATGTATTTTTATACATATTTGTATAACTTTGTACCCGTTTTATCATGTTATTTATTGGCCACTGAACAACATTTATGTTTTTATTATGTGACCAACTAATTTGTATATGTTGAGTATTTTTTTCATGTCCGTGGATTTGTCAATTGCACTTGCACTTTAAAAGGCGGAGAAAAATGTCAGAGAGTTGTCATGTGATCAAGGGCGGGATTGCCTGAAATGCTGAAATGGGTTATTGCAGAGCTGGCTATGAAATAAAATAACACTACAAAATACCTGGGACCACACTTGTTTTTTCCTGTGTGCAATGGAAGTGGTGAGCGAGTTGAGGAATATATATATTTGTATATATATATTACCTACAGGCGGTCGCCAGTAGGTAGTTATAGTTAGGACCTAGCTACCATAGGTAATCCGCAACATTCTATTGGGCGCCGGTTGAGGAATTTGTGTGTACTTTTAAAAAATTTGGGCCAGCTCCGCTCCGGTCCTTCCCTGCAAGATTCGGGGGATACGTGAAGTGGGGGCCGAGAAAAAAGGGGGGTCCCAAAACGTGTTTTCCCCATGTTAATTTCCATAGGCCGAATTGACAAGGCTACAGCCCGAACCGCTGAGTGGAATTACGCCAAACTTTGCAAAATTGTAGGGACTGGTACGCAGAAGTGCCTTTGCTATATTTGGTGAAAATTGCTCTGGTGGTTTTTTCGAAAATTAACGTAAAAAATACATATATATCTATAGGCGCGCTCCAAACGCTCTCCGGTACACGTACCGGGGAGCGCACCCGGCGCGCTACAGGAGTGCGCGAGCGGAAAGCTGATTGGCTGTCGGATGTCTGTCAACATTCTAAACAGTCCGGAGAGTCCGCCATCTTGTGTCTCGGTAGAATCGAGACACCAGAGGTGAAAATACAAAGGGGGAAATGATTCTCCTTTGCTGCCATTAACTCGGAGGTGTAGCTGACTCGCTCAACCAGAGCCCTAGGACCAGAACACTGCTCGCCGGACCCGCTTCGCGGGTCCCGCATCGCCCGTGAGGAGTTCAAAAAACTAACTGCTGTGGACCTAGCGCTGAAGCGCTGTGATTGGGGAAGGTGAGGGCTGAAGCGGCGACAGGGCTGCGAGCGTGAAAACAGGGACTCCGTTTCCCAGGAGTCCCTGTATGACCTATCACCATCACCTGGTCCGCTCTCCCTGCCTGGCCGCCCCGCACCCTTACCACGAAGGAGGTAAAACTGGACTCTGCCGGTGAACCAGCGGGATTCTCCTTTGCTTCCATTATCTCGGAGGTGTAGCTGACTCGCTCAACCAGAGCCCTAGGACCAGAACACTGCTCGCCGGACCCGCTTCACGGGTCCCACATCGCCTGTGAGGAGTTCAAAAAACTAACTGCTGTGGACCTAGCGCTGAAGCGCTGCGATTAGGGAAGGTGAGGGCTGAAGCGGCGACAGGGCTGCGAGCGTGAAAACAGGGACTCCGTTTCCCAGGAGTCCCTGTATGACCTATCACCATCCCCTGGTCCGCTCTCCCTGCCTGGCCGCCCCAGCCCGCCCCTAAAACATTTCTCCTCCCTACATATTTAGCGGAACACACCGCTGCGCAGGAGCGCGCAGGAGCGTCCCGGGAGAAGCCCGGGACAAGGGCGGGACCGTCTGTGGCCGTCAGAGGCCGGAAGAGACTGGACTGGGCCAAGGCTCTTGGTTGCCCGCTGTAGAAAGAGGTTGTCTATTTTGCTGCGATAATTTTGCACTGCTGAGGTTCATGGAGTGCCGTGAAACTAGAAGTATGGTTGCGGCCGGCAGAAAAAAATTGACTGGAACATTAGATGACTTTATTGTGCGTACCAACTCCTTAATTAATCAAGGCATAGTACTTATGTACAGGAGGGTTTCCCAGGAATTAGAAATAGCTAGAAGATTGTCTTTAGGTCCTATTGGCACCGCCCGCACACCTGATACTTCATTACTTATACCTAACCCTGTACAGGTCCTCGCTGATATTCATAAGAACTATAGCCAACCAAGTTTATCAGATCCACCAACACTCGATCCTCAGGTTGAGATTCACAACCCAACAGATACTAGCTTGGAGCACAACCAGCTAAATCCTCAGGTAGATCTTCTGGTAGTGTCTACACATGAACAAAGGAGGGGGCAATCCCTAAACGAAAGCAAACTATTGCTAACATCACTGGAGCTAAGAAAGCTCATCTTAACCCTCCAAGGAATACTAGTAATGATCTAAATGAGATGGGAGGATCTGTAGAGTCGAGAGTCTCGGGTATTGAACCCATTGGGGAGAAAACTGGGGCGTTAGTAGCTCATTTAGAGGTTGCCAGCCTACCCCTTGCTATTATCGATGATACGATCCTGGATGATTCCATGACGGACATCCTTGAGGATAGCATCATTGCTGATATGTCAAGGGAGGATGCAACAGGGATGGAAAATGGGGAGGAGGAGCCCATAGGTTGCACTATAACTAAAATCATTAAAACTTTACTCGCCCCTCTAGAAGCCAGGCTTCATGGCATCGAAAAAGTCCTTCACGACATACATAAGGACATAAGGTTTCATGATAGTAGCTTTACTAACAGGGTCACTAAACACATCGTTCCAGCCAGTAAATCTCGACCCGCGTCTAAGCCCACAGCTGTGGTAAAAAAATAAGAAACCAAAGAATCAGGCATTAAACCCTCCTAATCATCTGATTAATAAAGTTAGCACCCAAACCACAACAGCAAATAAGTCTAGTGATCAAGTTGACCCAAACAACCCTGCCATCCCCACTCTAAAAATTGGCTCTGTACCAACCCCAAAGAACATGACACGGAGAAATATTCATCTACCGCCAGATGCCTCTTCTTACGTGATTATCCTGACGGGGGTCACAGAACTGGTCCCCCCTAATACAGAAACTTTCCAGGCGCTCAAAAACAAGGTATGCCACTGGTTAACGAACAATCACCCTTTACCGCCAAACCTTCGTGGTAATATCCTAATGGTTGAGAGAACGCCTTGGGTAGGACATAATAAGAAAAGAATTCAGGGAGACTGTATAGTAGTGACCTTCGAGGATCCTCGTATGGCGGATTATATCTGTCGGGGGAATCCTCGTAATGATAATAAAGGTACTTCGGTCACGGCCAGGCCCCTTTCTTATTTTTACATGCCTAATGAACAGCAGGATAGTGGATGGAGTTGGCTTAAAGATTCGAACTACCATAGAGGAGAAATAAGCCAAGAGGCACCTAGGGAAAGGAATACCTATAACTGGGATAGTGGTGGCGAGGAGAGGTGTATTTTAGCCCAGAGACGAGGAGGTAGACACAGCCGTGACATTAGTTATAACGCAGACAGGTTTAAGAGTAGTGGGATGAATGTCGGTCACGCTTACAACTATGCCCAAATCTCCCATCCATTAGACAATCTTTATAACATCCCAATGTCTAACCAGTATGATTGCCTGTCCGACCTGGGCTGGGTTGATTGACAACAGGCGAGAATAGCACTAGGAACTGGTAAAGGAAATAAGACCAACCCCTTTTCCCCCGTAAACTTAGGTGTGGATATTAGGGTACTGCCTAATATCGCCTGTGAGCTCGGGAATGGTAAAGATTTAGAAAATAGCCCAGTTAGCCAACCAGCGGGTAGGGATGTCCCTAGAGACAATAGATATATCAAGATAGGAACATGGAACATCGCAGGGCTAAGAAACAAAGTAGATGACCCCATTTGGAGGGAATTTTTGGGAACGGTAGATATCATCGCCTTGCAGGAGACGTGGGACACAAATAATACATTTACTATGGATTGATACACCACCTATTCTCTCCCTGCGGTCCCTACTACTAGAGGAAGTGCTAGGGGAGGGTTGGTAACTCTAGTGGCAGCTAATATTTTAGGAAAACACACGGTGGTTGATTCTGGCTCTCCCTATTGTTTGGTAGTTAAAATCTTCTGTAAAGGGGCTTATAATGTTCTGATTGTCAACTTTTATAACTCATTTGATAGAGCTACCCCCACCAGTAACCTTATTTATTATTTATTTATTTATTTAATGGTTTTGTAAAGCGCGTAGTAACTCAAGGAGCATCCCAGCGCTGACCTGTTCTCCGAGGGGGTTCAGCCGTCTGATGAAATTATGTCTGCGGGAAAAGGAGAGTTTTTAGGGTTTTTCTGAAATGGAGGTAGTTCGGTTCTGACCTGAGTTTTCGTGGCAGATGGTTCCACTGTTTTGCCGTGTGAACCGAAAAGCGACGGCCACCAGTCTTGGCTTTTCTGACTCTCGGGACTACAATAAGATTTTCTGTTCCGGACCGAAGGTCTCTCTCCGCTTTGTATGGGACTAGGATTTCTTTGAGAAGGGGGGGGCCGTTATTGTTGAGGGTTTTATGGGCCATGCACAGGGCCTTGAAAGCGACCCTTTCCCTGACTGGCAGCCAGTGGAGAGATCTAAGAGCCGGCCTGGCGGAGGATCTTCCTGGGGTGCCCGTGAGTAGGCGAGCAGCGGCGTTTTGGACTTTTTGCAGTGAGTTCAGGGTGGCTTCGGGGGCTCCTAGGTAGATGGCGTTACAGTAATCTAATCTTGCCAGGATTAGACCCTGAATGAGGAGCCTCCTTGCGGTCTCAGGGAGTAAGGGGAAGATCTTCCTGCAGGCTCTGAGTAGTCCAAAACATGTCCCTGCCGTTCTTTTAGCCTGGGTTTTGAAGCTCATGTCTCTCTCAATCCATACGCCCAGGCTCTTGACCTCTTCCTTGGGTGTAGGAGGGTCACCTAGGCAGCTAGGCCAAAGGTGAGATGGTAAAGAGAGCCCCTTGTGGCCCATCAGAAGGATCTCAGTCTTGGACCCATTCAATTTGAGTAAAGAGAGGTTCATCCATCGGTGGACTTCGGAGAGGCAGCCGTGGAGATCCGATGGGGCAAGGTGGGGATGTGAAAGGGTTATGACCAACTGAGTGTCGTCGGCGTAGTTGATAATTGACACGCCGAACGAACTGACCCTCTTCTCCAGTGGGGCCATGTACACGTTAAACAACGTGGGGCTCAAGGATGAGCCCTGTGGCACTCCACACCGGAGGGGGAAGGTGGATGAGCAGCTGTCATTTTCCCGTACCTGAAAGGTGCGTCCAGACAAAAAGGACTCTAGCCATTTCAGGGCCATACCCTTTAGTCCTATCTCTCCCAGACGATGGATTAGGGTTGGGTGGTCTACAGTATCGAAGGCCGCACTGAGATCCAGGAGGATCACTGCCACTGAACCTCCTGTGTCCAGAATGCTTCTGGCCTTCTCTACTGCTGCCAGGAGGGCGATGTCCGTGCCCTGGCCTGGACGGAACCCTGTCTGGGAGACCGCCAAAAGGTTGTTGCTTTCTAGGTAAAGCGATAGTTGTTTGTTTACCAGCTTCTCTGCGATCTTGCTGTTACCCGGGAGAAGGGATATGGGCCTGTAGTTGGTAAGGTCCTGTGGGTCTAAGGAAGGTTTTTTTAGTAGACCTTTGACAGCTGCCGCTTTCCAGCTGGGGGGGACTATGCCTTCCGCGAAGGAGGAGTTGATCAGGGCCGTGAGGGGAGGGGTAATGGTGCTCGACACTTTTTTTAAGAAGCGGAGGGGTGCGGGGTCGAGGGGGGAGCCACTTTTAATTGAGGCTAACGTTGCTCCTACTTCTTCCGTAGTTACGGAACCTAACAGCTTTACACTCCTTTTTAGTAGATTACAGGGAGCTGTCTGAAAATGAATGTTATATAATACTATTGGGGGATTTTAATATCCATAGATGTCCAGATAAATGCCCGTCCAATGACCCCTTTGCTCCCATCAAACAGGTCGACTCCCACTTCGAGCATACGGAGCAGGGGATCTTATTGGAATACATTTTAGCTGAAAATGGCTTAATGTTACCCATGGGGGACGAGGTGAACATACCAACATTTAAGGGAAATGGTGGTGGGTCAACCATTGACTTTATTTTTACAAGCCTAACATTAGGGAACAACTTGGTAGATTATTTTCCTGTCTTGTCTCATTTTAGTGACCATAATCCCGTTTTTTTGCGTGTTGGAGGTATTTTTAGTAGATCCGGGTCGCAACTGAACGGGGTTGATAAACAAGATATTCGGGCCACAGATCAGGCACGGAGAATTAAATGGTGTAAAATCATTCCTGAGGATTTTCTAGGCAGCCTCTTAAATAGTAGGGGGGTGGAGTTGCATACATGCATGGATAAGGAAGCAGGGGACAGCGAGGTAGTGGAGGCATTTCAAAAGGTCTGCCGGCAGATATTTTCTGACTTAACGCATCCCGGAAAAGGTAAAGAAGCAGGGCCAGCTGGCTGGTTCAATCATAATTGCACAGTAGCCAACCGCAAACTGAAATGTAAGCCTGTTGACAGAAAATGTGTGGCGCTTTTAAGGAAAGCTTACAAAGCTGCAGTTGAACAAAGGAGGCGGGAGATTAGGGAAGACGCTTGGGCAGAACTGACCTCTATTGATGTTATAAAAAACAGCGCCAAATTTTGGGCAGTGATGAATCAACCCTACTTTGCAGATCCAAGTAATAATGTTTTAGATTGTGGCATACAGGAGGATAAGTGGTTCTCACATTTTAAGTCAGTTTATGAACATGTGTCCGTAGGGGTTGACAATTTAACCTTAGGGGTTACTCGTCAATACACTTTAGTAGTAACCGAGGCTGAGGTAACAGAAGCCATCTGTAAAATGACAAGCAGCAAGGCCCCCGGCCCTGATGGCGTACCAGCCGATCTTTTTAAGTCTAATATAGCAATATAGTCTAAAGTTTTAACTAATGTTTTTAATAGAATCTCTAAAATATTGTTATTTATTCTTAGATACAAAGTTCAAAAGTCTTAAATGTCCTGATGAAGGTGCCGAGATAAAGTGACACCGAAACGCCGCGTCGACCTTTTGTTAAGACCCTTTTTATTGTATATTTTGTTTTAATTGTTTATTTTATATATGTGGTACTATCCGGAATGGTATTGTAAGAAAGTTTTAACTTTGTAATAGATTGTAACCCGAGTGGGAGGTACTTATGAATAAATTCATCATATTTTTATAAATTTTTTCTTCATCATTTGATTCAGTCACAGTGCACTGCATACCCTTGTGTTTGATACTTATGTTTGCTAGGTTAGCAGTTACAGGTCAAAATCATTCCCCCTGAGTTCTAGCCACAGCTATCCTTGCCTGCTACCCTCTACAGGGACTCTCTTTTCTTCCCGAGTGAATTCCCCCTCCCTGTTACACAGTACATAGGGGAACCTCCATTTGTGTTGATGCTTTCTTAAAATTAACCACTGAAAATTAGGGTGCATGCTTTTTTTTTAAAGAAGTTATTTTAATGGTTGAGAAAAGGTCATTTAAAGAAACATTGCACATGATTAGCTAGTACATAGAGAGGTCAAACACCCTTGCTGGATTCTTTTGCAACATACTATGATGAACTTTTGAACTGTGTGCTGGGTTAGGTGGGAGTTACCATGGTAACAGGGTGAATGAGCACTTGGGGGATGGGTGAATATTATGTGAGTTTTAAAGTGTTGAAATGTACACCCAATTAAAATGTGCAGTTTGGTTGTGAATTTGTGTGGGAAGAATTTTGATTGGTTATGTACAATAATATGGGTCTGAAATGAGATGGAATCTGTGCCATTATTCTGAGGCTGCAGAGACAGAAGCATTATTCAGAGATTCTGCTTAAGAAAATCTGGTGTGTGTGACTGACACTGTTCTACATCTTTCAAAGCATTTTTAAAGGTGAGTAATGATTCTTTTAATAAAGATAGACTGCTGAATGCACTATGGGGAAGATTAAGAAGCATATTGTGCTTCTTTATTCTTGCATTGTGTGTCATTTGTTTTGTAATGCTGTTTAAAAATTGAATGGTGCATATTGGAAATGTATTTTGGAAATGAGTTAGGTTTCTGCTTTGTTTTTGTAGTGGTCATTTAAATGGGCTGTGCTTTGTGTCAAAAACGATTTACTATGGAAAATGTTTTCTGGTAAAATGTCTGGCTTTGAAATTTTGGTCAAGGATCACATGGAGTGTCTGTTTGAAATAAGGAATTACATTTTCACATTTTTCAATAATGTCACCTGTGCCTTCTAACAGTTTGCCTCTCTTAGCTTAAAGGGTACTCTGTGCTTGTGTCTCACCTTACTCTGTGCCTGTGTGTTATCTGATATATGATTCAGTTAATGAAGATAGACTGTTGTATGCAGTATGGGGAAGATTAAGAAGCATATTGTGCTTCTTTATTCTTGCATTGTGTGTCATGTTTTTTGTAATGCTGTTTAAAAATAGAATGGTGCATATTGGAAATGTATTTTGGAAATGAGTTAGGTTTCTGCTTTGTTTTGTAGTGGTCATTTAAATGGGCTGTGCTTTGTGTTAAAAACGATTTACTATGGAAAATGTTTTCTGGTAAAATGTCTGGCTTTTAATTTTTGGTCAAGGATCACATTGAGTGTCTGTGTGAAATAAGGAATTACATTTTCACATTTTTCAATAATGTCACCTGTGCCTTCTAACAGTTTGCCTCTCTTAGCTTAAAAGGTACGCTGTGCCTGTGTCTCATGTCACTTTGCACGTGCATAATCTCTCTTTTTCTGTGTGTCATTTCTCTCTTTGTGTGTGTGTCATGACATGTGTCTCATGTGCCTAAGATCAAACTGTGAGTCAAGCTTGATTTTAAATGGATCTGAGTGAATAATTTGCTTAGTTGATGTCTTTAAAAATATGGAAGTACATGTTTTTTTAAAGTCAGTTAGGCTTTAGCATATGTACTAGTAGGGAATCTTAGGCAGCGTGTCTGTTAGGCCTCTTACTTCAGAAATTGGTTCTAAGCTGTGCAATCAAGATCCAGGGTGTGCCTTTGAAATGAAAAAGGAATGTTATGTCTTGCTTATAGATATGTGGTCTGTTTTTTGCCAGTAGAGACAGTGAGTTACTATTAGCACAAACCCACATATTGCATGCAGAGACAGACATGGTAGATTACATGTAACATCCTGGTCAAGTGCCTAAGATCACACTATGAGTCAAGCATGATTTTAAATGGATCTGGGTGAATAATTTGCTTAGTTGATGTCTTTAAAAATATGGAAGTACATGTTTTTTAAAAGTCAGTTAGGCTTTAGCATATGTACTAGTAGGGAATCTTAGGCAGTATGTCTGTTAGGCCTTGCGACTTGTCTCTTTGCCAGCAGCTTCCCGGCGGCATTTGAATTGTTTTCCTTTCCCTCCGTCTTCTGCAACAACTAGCGGTACCCGCTTCGCGGGTCCCGCATCGTGAGGGGAGACTTTTAAAAACCATTTGCTATTAGAGGGGTCGACTACCAACTGATCTTGCAGGGCTGCGAGCAGGCGGAGGCGCAGGACTACCAGTCCCAGGAGCGCCCGCCCGCCCTCATTGCACACACCTGGGCAGCTCTCCCTGCAGGCCCCTCCTTATTTTTTAGAGCCTATAAGTTTGATGGACTAGACCCACTGCGCGGGAGCGCGCCGGGAGAAGCCCGGGACAAGGGCGGGACCGTCTGTGGCCGTCCGGGGCAGTAGGAGGCCGGGCTGGGCCCACTCTCTTTTGTCTGTATTCCTTTGATCCTTTATGGACCTTGACACAGGTTTTGGATATGCCATCACCATCTTTGGAGGGAACACCAGCGAAGGTGGGAGGAGGTAAAAATGGAACATTGGATAATTACTTTACTCGGGCGCAGGATGACGGGGATAAGGAAACCTCTTTGGAGAAGCGTAGGGCGGAGCGCCGCCGCTCTATTGAGAATATGAAAAATAGGCATCTTAGTGATATCATCCCTTATCCTATCTCCCAAGAGGGAGGCTCCTTTAATGTTAGCCAGGATTTACTATCCCAAGATGGCGTCCCCCTACTACTGCAGGATAGTATTCCCAACCTTAGCTTATCCACGGAGCAGACCTTTGACGCCATCCCCCCCCCCAGTCCCAGCATTATGGCTGTTGATCTAGTCACTCAAACGCCCCCTGTAGCTAAAACAAGGAAAGCCAAGCCTAAGCAAATAGTTCTGGCAGAGGTGCATGGCCCACCACCAAATAAGCGTAGAAGGAAGATGAGGGGAGGGCAGGGCAAGTCTAAAATCCCCCATTCCCATTTCGGAAAAGCACCCAAGCTCCCTCCTATTTCCGATAGGTTAAAACTGAATGTGCATAATGCTGTCCCGGTTAAGGGTATTAAAACTAATATAGCTGACTTTGTTAGCGCCCAAGGGGATAACCCATCTAATATATCATCCCCTGTTACTTCTATGGGGAATATAGAATTTCTACTTAAATCATTTCTTCTGCCTATTAGCGAGAGCCTGAAGAAAGTAGAGATCAGACTCACTATCTTGGAGGCAACTATAAGCAGCCTGAAAACCTCGGCTAATAAACAGAGCAGACCCCTTGATTCGAATCCCCCAACCGAAACCTCCCTTAACACCCGAAACCTTCCAATTAATGCGGGACCTTCTACGGTAACAGCTGAAGTCCCCCCCCGCAGCCACTCATGGCCAACCTAGCCCCATTACCATGTAGTAAATTTAATATTCCATCTCTGCAATCAGTAGGCCTAGTTCCCCCTGGCATACCCCCTGGCACAACCCCTGGGGATAAACCTAATGATAGTATTGTCCCCCTATTCCCTGAGAAGCCTGTTCCCAGACCACGGAGACCCGACTTGCCGCCTGAGGCTAATAGCCTTATGGTGGTTTTGGCGGGCGCTCCCCCTCTTGAAGTGGGTGAAGGTGAGAACTTTCACTCACTCAAAACAAGAATCATCAAATGGCTGAACTGGAACAGACCCCTCCCGGCCCACCTCAACAACGAAATTATCATGGTGAGAAGGGTACCTTGGCTGGGGAACACTAGAAAATCAATGATAGGGGATTGTATGATGGTGTCCTTCCGAGATCCTAGGACAGTATTACACATATGTGCTGGGTCAAACAGATCTCCTGATTCTACCATACAGACTTTGCCAGTGTCTTTTTTCTTTCCTCCCACTCGTATGCCTCATGATCCATCTCAAGGCAACTGGTCGAGGGTTGAACGGAGATCTAGACATCGGGGGTATGCTGCACGACCGGTTTATCGACCTCCGGAGACACCCTTTTATGACTATAATCGATTTACTTGTCTCAATGGATTAGATGGGGTTGACTGACTGTCTTCAGTCTTTCATTTAAACCCTGTGAATTCTGACAACGGTTTCTGTGAACCATCTGATCCAAACCCATCTACTCCTGACAATGGTCCTGGTGTTATATCTGGTAGCAGTTCTCCTCTTATTTCCACTATTGCAACTCCCCCCACTGTTGCTCCGGCGCATCTGAGGCTAATCTGGTGGAATGTGGCCGGACTAGCTAATAAGTTGGACACACAAGGCTGGGTTACCTATATCGAGACTGGGGATGTTTGTATGTTCCAGGAGACCTGGGCAAGGGAAGAATATATCCAGCAGGGCTACCTGTCATTTTCTATCCCGGCAAGGTGGGAGGGTAATGGCCGCCCCTCAGGTGGACTTACAACATGGGTGGCATCCCACCTTGGGTGCCAGGCGTCACGCCTACAGGTGCCATCGGATGACATTTTAGTGGTCCTATTGGCTTGGCCAAATCTAGCGAAACTCGCCTTGATAAATATCTACTCTAGGCCAGTCGGAGTTTCGAGAGAATCTCCCACCATAGATGAGCTTTCAGCTTATCTATGTGAAATCCCAAGGGGCACCCCCTATGTAGTTGGGGGGGATCTAAATTCACATTTCGAGCCGCTGGCTGGTCTTCTAGAGGGATCTTCCATGGAAGAAGAGCTTAGGTGGTCAGTACCCTCTGTAGTAGCCCTTCCCTGAAGGCCTGGACACCCATAGCACATCAGATTACTGCCCTAACCTTAAAGCATGGAATCAGAGCTGGCAATGGGCGTATCAAGTCTGATATACCAAGCAAACCCACGTATAATAGAGTGGGAAGAGAGTCCCGCTTGGACTACGCCCTTGTACAGCTAGCGAATTGGTCATCTATCCTGGACTTCAGGGTCACCGAAAGACTAGATAGTGACCACAATGCCCTAGAACTAGATTTTATCCACCCTGGTATGGAAGCCCCTACTACACCTAAGGAGGAGAACAAACCTGAACTTCTACTGGCTAATAACAGGAGAAGAATCAGGTGGGAAAAATTAGTCTCGAGCCAAGTGATACTCCCGAGGCTATATGCAGGATTAATTCCAATTTTGGAAAAAGTGGGAGATTTGGCTAATAATTTGGGGAACATAGATTGCCATAACAAAATATATCAGGCCCATGAGGACCTCATAAATGGAGTGGCATGTGAGCTCTTTAGTAAGGTACAGAACTCTAGGAGGGGGCAACAACACAAATCCTCTTGGTATAATTCGGCCTGCAGGAAGGCAAAGGGGGAACTCCTCATAAGCATCAAGGAGGGAATATGCGGAGAGAAGCTACGAGAAAGCAGACGGGCATATAAAAAGTTAGTTGCCCATGCTAAAACTGAATGGGAGGAGGGTCAATGGGAGGAGCTTACTAGCTCCCTCGCAACTAGAGACCACCGAAAGTTTTGGCGAGTAGTAAGTGGGGGATCGGGGAGCCTCCACTCGGCAATAGAGCCAAATATTCCAGCAGGGGTGTGGCAGGCACATTTCCAGTCACTTTATAGTTCAAAGCTGGGAGAAACCACGATTGCAATAGGTAATGGACTGGCTGAGTATGGCGGAGACTTGATCACAGTGGGGGAGGTCAAGGCAGCAATTGCAGGGCTGGCTTCGGGAAAGGCGCCAGGATTGGACGGTCTCCCCGGGGACCTGTTCAAGCAGGAGCCCGATCTGTGGGCCCCCTACCTTGCTACTGTATTTAATGCAGTTCTGCATGGCATGGAAATGCCGAGTACTTTGCTGGGGGCAGAGGTGGTTCCTATATTCAAGAAGGGCTCACCTCTGCTCCCAGCCAACTACAGACCAATCAGCCTAATTGATGTGCCCCAGAAGCTTTTTGGTAGGATACTGTTGAATCGCCTCCAGGACTGGGCAGAGGAAACTAACGCCCTTAGTCCATATCAGGCGGGCTTCAGGAAGGGAGTGTCCACAGTGGACCAGGTTTTTCGTTTGAACATTATTTATTGGAGGACGGCGATATGCGAAGGCGGCAGCTTGTACACTATTTTTGTGGACTTGCGGGCCGCCTTCGACCTGGTACCCAGAGGGAAACTCTGGAGTGTTCTGGCCGAGATGGGGGTCCCTCCGGACATTCTGGCAATTTTAGAGAGATTGCATCATAACAACTCAAATTAGTCCAGACCACAGGTGGTATCCTACGGATGATGAAAAGTTCAACATATCGACCACTGGAGCCGGTCATCCAGATCTATAGGGCACAGGCTAGGGGTGCCACCACATATGGGGCGGAATTGTGGGGGCATATACCTGCCCCCAATTTGTCTATAACTGAGAACAAATTTATTAGACAGATAGCTGCACTCCCGTCTAGTACACCCCTCCTCCCTTTGAGGATGGACTTGGGCCTGAGACCCATAGCAGACGAACTGGGCCTGAGACCCATAGCCTTCTGGCGAAGGTTATGGAGCAGTGAGGAACTTTCTCTCTACAGGGCAGAACTGAGGGAGTTTCTAACCCACCCCAAAGCCCTACAGATTCCCTGGATAAAATATATAAAAAAGTCCTGTGTGAGAATGGGGTTCCCAGATCTATGGTCCGATCCAGCTATTGCGTCACTTAGGATCCCACGAAGAGTTTTGGTCAATGCTTATTATGAACAGAAACTGGCTATGGCCTTAGATTGCCAGCGCGAGGGGTCATTAACATCTGTATTTACACAATGCATGGATTCTTACAGGCTGGAGAGGGTCCTGGATGGGATGACTCCCGTGTTGGCCAGGAAGCTATTTCTCCAATGGAGATATGGCACATTGCCTTTGCGGTCATATACCAGCTCCTGGTCTACACCGCCCTCTACCAAGCAATGTCCGGCATGTACCTGTGATGAGGAAAGCGACTTACACGTGGTCTTGTTTTGTCCAACTTACAAGGCCGCTAGGAAATATTGGCTTTTACCCCTTATTAGAAACTTTGGCTGTAGGGAATACCTCCCGATGTATAGAATTTTAAAAACTAATGTTTCAGGACCAACGGTGTTTGCACTAGCCAAATTCCCTACAAATGTCTGGAATACCCGCACCCGTATTTTAAAGTCGCAGTTGACCACCTAATGACAAGAATATGAATTTTAATGTATGGCCTTTTATCTGCTTTTACTTAAGAAGTACTTATCTTTTATGGTGGAAAGGTTTACTACTGTATTATATGTGTTTTATTGCATACCCTTGATGGTCTTACACTGCTTTTTTGTGTTTTACTGTATATCTTTGATGGTCAAATTGGCCGAAATAAAGATGAAAGAAGAAGAATATAATTCGTACACTAGATAAGGTAATCAATGTGTTCAAATCAAAATGTAAGTGGAAAAGAGTAATTAATCAGACTAATTTTTGTGATGTTTTTTCTGGAGAATGGAAGCATAGTTCAAGTTGTGAGCCATTTTTTAATGAAGAAAGTTACTTTCAGGATAATGATTTGGTGCATGCAGTTGACACCAGTGGTCGAGCATATGAGGTGAAGGATGGTTGTCTGGTTGAAAAAGAAAAGATTGTGCCTAGAAATACAGAAGAGGTGTTAGCTGATGAAGTTTTAGGGAGATTTCCTAAGGCTCCAGTGTATACTTGGAATTGTAGTAGTATTTGTAGTGTGCAACAGGATTCAATTGATTTGTTTCACAGTTTCTTACGGACATATACTAAGAAAAGTCCAAAACGAAAAATGAAAATTTTGCAAGAGTTAGATCCTTGAAGAGTAAGAGAAAAAACAGGTTTGCCAGGGCCTTCACTGGCTTGTCTTTCAAGAAAAGTATGTCAGATTGTTTTTCATCATTTTAAGATGTTAGCAGTGCATCTTAATAAAGTAAGGAAATTAGTGAGAAGGTTGTATTATGCAAAAAGTCCAGCACTTAAACTAAAACAGTTAAACAGTGCTCTTTTGCATGGAACTGAATTAGATGTGAAGAACATTTGTAAAGAAATTGAGTTTTGTTACTTTAGTGAAAAAGAGGACAGTGCAGAAATTGATACAGTAATAGAAGGTAATGTAGAAGAGAATGTAGAGATTTCAAGTACAGAAAAATTTGAACATGAAATTACAAAGTTTAAGGTCAATTCAAGTGAAAGGCCTAATTTTACTTGTGTGTGTTGTCGACGAACTCATTATAAGAATCAGACTAGAATAGTTGATTTATGTGTAAAAAGCGAAAATGTATATAATAATGAGTGGAAGGATTTTGCAACTTATTTGTTGGTAGAAATTTGTTTTGATTTGGGTTCTGATCAACGTATTTGTAAATATTGTTATAATAAATTAAATGAAAACAGAATGCCTGCTCGAGCTGTTCATAATAATCTGAAGTTGGTAGACATTCCTTCTGAATTGATGGATTTAAATACCTATGAGTCTATTCTGATTCAATGTGTGCATCCTTTTCAGGCTATTGTTCGCATGGAGCCTAAGACAGGGAAATTGCCTCCTTCAGATTTACAGAGAGGATTAAAGAGAAGAGTTGTTTATTTGCCTCTAGATTTTAAGAAAAATATTGATACAATTGGTGTAGAAAAAGTAGAGGAGGAACCTCTGGTTATTCTAGTTAATGGTGTTCCGACAAAGAGTAAGAAAATCTGGCAATAATTAGTGGATGTTAGGAAAGTCAAAAAGGCAACGTTGTATCTGGTAAAAAATAATCAGTACTATAAAAATGTGTATGTGGGAGAAGAGGAAACAACTGTAGAAGAGGACAGTGATTTCTCCGCTGGGCAAATAGAAAAAGTTGAAGTCTCTAGAAGTGAAGAGATTTATGAACATTATAGTGTTCATCCATTGCATTCCAAAGAAGTAATGGGGAATGCTATTGACTTGTTTCACATGAAAGAAGCAAAAGGAAGTCCCATTAGTGTATGGGAAGAAAGTTTGGAAGCTCGTTGTTTTCCACAGGTATTTCCAACAGGTGAAGGTGGACGATATGACGATGACCTGTTCAAATTCCTGCATCTGAATACCGACTTCAAGATTATATGTAGAAGATCCAAGGTTTCGTTAATGCATTCCATATTTGTTCCATCTACTGTTTGAGAGTGACTTGTCTGGACTTTCTTATGCAGTGAACCATATACTGAAAAGTGGAGCACATCTACAAATTGTTTCGGCTAGGGACTTTATGGATAAAGTGAAACTGCAAGACAGTGTTTTGGAAACTCAGCTAATTAATCTCATGGCATGTCAGCGTGGTACTAATGAGTATTGGTACCGTCGTCATTGGGAATTTAAATGTATGCTAAGAAACTTAGGAACTCCTACATGGTTCCTCACTCTTAGCTGTGCTGAGTATGCTTGGGAAGACTTGCTTGAATTTCTATGAGAGGCAAATAAAAACATTGAAAATATTGAATACAAGACACCTGGAGAACTGTGCTCTTTGGATCCAGTTAATGTATGCAGGTATTTCAATCATAGGTTTGAAGCTATAATGTATTTTATTACAAACAAAAAAAAATCCTCCGCTTGGAGAGGTGTTGGATTTCTTTTGGAGAAAGGGGTATCAATCAAGAGGTGCTCCTCACATACATATGCTGCTATGGATTAAAGATGCACCAAAATTTGGAACAGATTCAGATGAGAAAGTGATGAGTTTCATTGAGCAGTAATCTACATGTGCTGTTCTGAAAAGTACAGAAGAAAACAATTTAAGACATCAAGTTTTACGCTTTCAAACCCATCGTTGTGGAAAATACTATCGTCGAAAATACAAATCCAAGGACAAGTTCTGTACAAAATGTCGTTTTGCATTCCACGTCCAGTAACATCGAGAGGAAGAGTGAATAATTTTATGTCTTCTCTGCGACATATTGTGACATGAAAATCACCTAAAAATACATACAACCTAAGAAGAAATGAGGAGTCCAAATACATAAATGACTACAACCCAGTCATTTTGTCCATGTGGAATGCTAACATGGATATTCAATATGTTGCTGACAACTCTATTGCTGTGGCTCGATATGTGACGTCTTACATCACAAAATCAGAAAAGACGGAACTGAAGGAAATGTGGGAGGAAATTTCACATGAAAAGAGTCTAAGCAAGAAATTATACAGTTACAGTCTGAAGATGTTGTCGCATCGAGAAATTGGAGCATATGAGTGTTCTGATCGGTTATCATCAGCAAGTCTATATGACAAATCTAGAACCATCATTTGGGTGAGTCTAGGTCTTGTTGCAACACAAAACCGAGTTTTGAAATCTGTACAAGAAATTGAGTATTTGGCGGAGAAAGAACCAGACAGTACAGATATTTTGAAGACAAACATGTTGGATACATACTATCCAAATAGAAGTAGTCATCTTGCGAATGTTTGTCTCTATGAAGTTCTGCAAACCTATACTTTTAAGAGGAACATCACAGAAGATATCAATAAAGGTTAATACGCTGTAATTGGATGTAAAGGCTGTCTGGTGAAACAGAGAAAAGGCCATTTGATTAATCATCGAAAATTGAGTTGTAAATCTCCAGACAAAAGGGAATTTTATTACTTAGCTCTTTTGCAACTCTTTAAGCCTTGGCGTACAGAAGAGGAACTACTTGAAGATTTTCTTACTTATGAAGATTCGTTCAATGCAACCAAGGATACCATAGAATGTCCTGTTTTTTCAAATTATCTGCAAATGTTGAACGAGGAAATACAGCAAGAAGCTACAATTGCAGCAGAGATTGCTAGAGACAGTTCTCAAGACAGTCAGAGTTCTGCTTCATTGAGTCAGGATCCACTAGGAGGACCAATTATACAAAATGAAGCTGCCACTGCCATGGTTGAAGTGGAAAGAGCCATGGAACAAGCTCAGGAGAATGTAGTTAACTTAGAAGATTTGGAAAAAGAACTAAACGTTGAGCAGAGACAAATATATGACGAAGTCACAGAACAGATTGAGCATGGTTTATCTCATGAGAAAAAAGAGTGCTCATGTACATCATTTATACCTGTCCGACTGTACGTGAGTGGAGAAGCAGGAACTGGAAAAAGTTTTCTGATTAAAGCAATTGCAACGTATCTGCAGAAAAGAACGGAGTCATCGCTGTCTTGTGTTGTTACCGCTCCAACTGGGTTGGCAGCACACAACATTAAAGGGATTACTTTACATCGCTTATTGATGCTGCCAGTAGAGCATGATAATAAATTACAATACCACAAGCTATCTGGAGAAGCTTGTTGTGAAGTTTCCCGAGTCTTGAAGAAAATGAAACTTCTTATCATTGATGAGGTAAGCATGGTATCAAATGTAATGCTTGCTTTTGTGCATTTAAGAATGCAGGAAATTCTTAAAACAGAGTATGATGTGTTATTTGGAGGCAAACACATCATTGTTTTTGGAGATCTACTGCAGCTAACTCTAGTGAAAGGACAACCAGTGTTTAAAATGCTTACGCATGAAGATACCAGGAAGTGCTTAGGAAGCATTGGAAATGTTAACATATGGTTAAATTTCAAATATGCAGAACTGCTTCAAAATATGCGACAGGCAAAGGATGAAGATTATAAAAATATTCTACAAGAATTGGAAAACTAAGTGAGCATGGCAAAGAAGCTTTACATGGACGATTAATTTCAAATTTGTTTCCAAATGAAAATATTCTCCCAGAGAATATTTTTATGAAAATTCCTGAAAACAAATCTGTCATATCCTTGATGACAACTGTGCAAGAATGTTCAATCTTCAACAACAAAATGTTTAAGTAGGAAAATCAAGAGATTGTGAAACTGGAAGCTATTGATAAAATAGAACATGAAGGAGCAACTATTATTTTGTCAGAAAAGTTTAAATCAAAATTGGATTCCTTAGAGAACACAATATCTAAAACTGCTGGTTTAGAAAAGACTCTGTCTGCATCTTTAAACTGTCGTTTAATTTTACGACGTAATTTACATGTGGAAAGAGGTTTAGTAAATGGAGCAATGGGTCATGATGTTGATTTTGTGCGGGAGGGAGGCGGGTGGCGCGTAGTGGGGCTACGCGAAGTGAGTAGGTGGACGTAGTTTCTTGCCCACTTCGCGTAGCCCCACTATGCCTACTACGTCCAGGGTTAATTTATACAAAGATATGGACAATATGTAATTTTAATGTTCCAACGATGTAGACCTGATGGAACTAAATTGACAACTTAAATTAAAAATGTTGTGGCTTCTCAATTATCAATGTCAGGAAGAACCTTTGCAACTGCAGCAATTATTTACCATGATGGTCATTCAACAACATCAGAACATTACACAGCTTATTTAAAATGTCAAAAAGGCTGGAGTAATTGTAATGATACTCAATTGACTTTCAAACAACGTTTGCCTTCTGACTTACAAAATTCTTACCTAGTGTTCTTACAACCGAAATTTAGTTTGTTGTTCAAAATTACTTTGTGAGTGAGAGTGATGAAGATAATAAAAAACATGCAGTTGTCATAGAGGTAGTATAAGTGTATCACGTAGTGTGTGATGTGAGTATTGTAGGAAATATTAATCAAAAGTAAGCGAGGGGTTTGAAATAAAACTATTGTTTCATAATGTAAAAGATGTTGGAGCTTTTCTTTCAGAAACTCGGGTAAATGGGAGATTAAGAATACTCGAGTAATTTCCAAAGAAAAGGACTTTCCATATACTATTTGGCCTCGTGGAAAAGTACGTGGATCAAAAGTGACTTAAGATAAGTTTTTTCTAAATTTTACATTATTTATTGAAACGTTGTATGGGTTTTTTAAACACAATCATTTTGCTTGTGTTTTTTTTTGCCCGCTGTCATATGATGAGTAGTATTGAAGTCACTGTTTTAAGTGAAATTCAATATATTCTGAGAACAGCAAAAATAAACCATATAATATGTTGTACAAATTATGTTGTATTTTGTATTATCAAATATATATTATTATCCTCTTGTCTTATGCTCACTCACCTTTTTCCACCCTCTATCACTCCTCTTAACTCACCCTCACTGGCCTTCTCTCACTCTCCCTCACCTCCCTTTCCTTATTCCACTTCCCTGACTTATCCTCATTCCCCATTTCTTCACTGCCCTTTGCCTCTCTCCCATCCACCACTTTCCAGCTCTCTTTCACTCTACTTCACTCCCCCCTCCCCTTCTTTCCTTTCTTTGCTCCCTGAATAATTCCCGTTCTCTCACTAACCTTACTCCACTTCACTCACTCCTTCTCTCACTCCCTCTGTCCTCTCACATCCTCTCTCCCCTTCCCTCACTCCCTCTCTCTTAGTCTCACTCTCTCGGTCCCCTCACTCTCTCACTCCTCTTCCATCACGCTCACACCCTATAACTCAACCACACTCCCTCACTTACCTTTCTTTGCTCCCTTACTCAGTCCCTTTCTCTCACTCTTTCCTTCACTACCTCTTTGTCCTCACTCCCTCAGTCTCCTTGTCTTACAATCACTCGCCTTTATCCACCCTCTGTCACTCCTCTTTCCTCAACCTTACTGCCCTTCTTTCAGTCTACTTCACCCCCGTTCCCTTACTCCACTTCCCTCAGTTATTCTCATTCCTCATGTTTACTGGCCTTTCCCTAACTTCCCTCCCACACTCAACTTCTTTCAGTCTCCCTTCTTCACTTCCCTTCCCCTCTCTTTCTTTCCTTTGCTCCCTCACTCATTCTTCTTCCTTTACTCCAGGAAGACCATTGTCCATGCCCTAGTGACTCCCCATCTGGACTATGGGAACGCCCTGCTACTTGGCTTGAGCAAAAAAGGACTTCACCAACTAAGAATGCCGCTGCGCGCCTTGTGCTCAAACTTCCTCGCAGAGCTTCAGGGAAATCTGCTTTGTCCAAATTACACTGGCTTCCCATTAAGGAACTAATCAAATCCTTATGCTTTGCTTTGCCCACCGAATCGCACATGGCACTGGTCCAGGATACCTACAACGCCTTTTAACAATACATCGCCCTACCAGGAATCTTAGATCTTCTGGAACAATGGTTTTTAAAATCCCCAAAATCACCAGAGCCAGGATGGGTGGCTGCTCGTTCAGCTATCTGGCTACCAAGTGTTGGAACGAGCTCCCCCTTGAGCTACGAATGGAACCCTCTGTGACCAGGTTCCGGGAAAAACTGAAAACTTTTCTCTTCCCACGTATTTAGTCCATTCCCCTTCCCCAGCCCATGTTAGCCCTACCTGTGCTCCTTCCTTTGAGCTTCCTTGCAGTTTTCAGCGCGGGGACACTCTGTCCTTGAGTAACCAGGCGCTCTACAAATGGCTTAAATTAAAATTAAATTAAAATTACTCAAATTCTCTCACTCCTTAAGTCACTCCCTCTGTCCTCTCACTTCCTCAGTCCCCTTCCCTCAGTCCCTCTCTTTTAGCCTTACTTTCTCCATCCCTTCAGTCTCTCACTTCTCTTTTGTCTCGCTCACTCTCTATAACTCACCCACACTCCCTCACTTACCTTTCTTTGCTCTCTCACTCAGTCCCTTTCTGTCTCTCTTTCTTCCACCACCTCTTTGTCCTCACTCCTTCACTCCCCTTGTCTAATGCTCACTTGCCTTTATCCTCCCTCTATCTTCCCTCTTTCCTCAACCTCACTGCTCTTTACTCACCCTCCCTCACCCTTGTTCCCTTACTCCGGTTCCCTAAGTTATCCTCATTCATCATCCTTAACTCCCCTTCCTCTTTCTCCCCTCAAGCACTCACCTTTTCCCAGTCCCTTTGCTTCACTTCTCTTCCCCTTCTTTCCTTCCTTTGCTCCCTCGGTCATTCCCCTTCCCACACTCACCTAAATCCCCTTTACTCACTCTTTTTCTCACTCCCTCTATTCTCTCATATTCTCACTTGTCTTCCCTCACTCCCTCTCTGTTACCCTCACTCCCATTGTCCCCTCACTGTCTTACGACCCTACATTCACCCTCACTCACCTTCCATCCCTCAATGTCATGAATCCACCATCACTCACTCCTGCTTCCCTGTCACTCACTCCCCTTTCTTTACTCCCCTTTCTTTCTTTAATTTTCCTAATGCACATTCCTTTAGTATCTTACTCACTTTCACTTCATTTCTCTCTCCTTCTCTTGTTCTCTGTCACTGAATGTATCCATGTCATTATCCTCTTAGTAATTTTCTCTCCCTCTATTTCTTTTTCACTCTCTCTGACCTTCACCATTCCTTTGTTTTCCTTTCTGAGTCCTTCACTCCTACTTTATCTCTTACTACCCTTTTATGACTTTTAATCTCCTGCTTTCTCTCTTGTCTTGCGAAATATATATTATAAATATTATAACTTACTTTTTTTCTCTTTCACAGATATTACATTTACTGAAAATATGTAATTAAGTTTACATTACTTATAAGGTAAGTTTGACATACAAAATTTAGTTTCTCAACACTCTTTTCCTTAACCTTACTACTCTTCTCTCACCCACTCACACCCCCGTTCCCTTAATGCACTTCCCTCACTTATTCTCAATCCCCATGTTTACTCCCCTTTTCCTCACTCCCCTCCCACACTCACCTTCCTTCAGACCTTCTCCTTTATTTCCCTTCCTTTCTCTTCCTTTCCTTCGCTCCTTCACTCTTTTCCCTTCCCTTACTCTCCTTACTCCACTTCACTAACTCCTTGTCTTACTCCCTTTGTCCTCTTACTTCTACACTCCCCTTCCCTCATTCTCTCTCTGTTAGCCTCATTCTCTCTGTCCTTTTAGTCTCTCACTCCTCTTCTGTCACGCTCACTCCCTATAACTCAGCCACACTCCCACACTCACTTTCTTTCAGATCTCCTGTTTCACTTCCCTTACTCTCTCTTCCCTTCCTTGGCTCCTTCACTCTTTTCCCTTGCCTTACTCTCCTTACTCCACTTCACTAACTCCTTCTCTTACTCCCTATGTCCTCTTACTTCTACACTCCCCTTCCCTCATTCTCTCTCTGTTAGCCTCATTCTCCCCGTCCTCTTACTCTCTCACCTCTCTTCTGTCACACTCACTCCCTATTACTCAGCTACACTCCCACACTCACTTTCTTTCAGCTCTCCTGTTTTACTTCCCTTCCTGTCTCTTCCCTTCCTTCACTCCTTCACTCTTTTCCCTTCTGTTACTCTCCTTACTCCACTTCAGTAACTCCTTCTCTCAATCCCTCTGTCCTCTTACTTACTCACTCCCCTTCCCTCACTCTCTCTCTGTTACCCCATTCTCTCCGTCCTCTTAGTCTTTCACTCCTCTTCTGTTAAGCTCACTCCCTATAACTCAGCCACACTCTCTCACGTATCTTTCCTTGCTCCCTCACTCAGTCCTCTTCTCTCACTCTTTCATTCACTTCCTCTGTCTCCTCACTCCCTCACTCCCCTTGTCTCACGCTCACTTGCCGTTATCCACTCTCTATCACCACTCTTTCCTCAACCTCACTGCTCTTCTCTTACCCTTCCTCACCCCAGTTCCCTTACTCCGCTTTCCTCACTTATCCTCATTCCCCATCTTCACTCCCCTTCCCCTCACTCACCTCCCACACTCACCTTCTTTCAATCCCCCTACTTCACTTTCCTTCCCCTCTCGTCATACTGCTTACACTTAATGGTAATGTCAGTAAAAACAGGCTGAATGTTGGGTATCAGCTCCACTGCTCTTCCTCTTCCCGATGATGTTGCTCCTCCGGTGGAAGTTGAGGCCCCATCTCTCGGGGCATTCCGTGCCAGGTCCCTGACACTCTCCCGGGCATAGTTCTGGGGGTGCCTTCTTTGCACATGCCTTATCATGGTAGAGTTCCCAAAACTATATTTTTGTGTGCGGTCACCACGAGAAAGAACAGTGTGGCAAATCTTGCACTCCACCTTAGAAGCATTTACCTTTTTCTCCCCTTCTGGATTTGTAAAAAATTTCCAAATGAAGTGCTCCTTCACTTTTGGCTGAGGAGGGTCCTCCTGGAGAAACTCATCAGAATCATCACTGCTGCTTGGTGGTTTTGCAGCCAATCTTTGCAAAGAATTGAAGACAAGAAGGGAATAGGTCTTGCTCTCTCCAAAGTGAAAGAGGTAGTGAAGGAAATGGGTGGGGTTTTCATTAGTTGCATTTGAGATGTCATCAGTGATGTCATCAGTGATGTCATTTGAGATGTCATCAGTGATGTCATCAGTGATGTCACTGACCATGTCATGAATGATGTAATATGTGACATCATCAGCAGTGGATTGTGGGCACGCGAGTTATAGTGAGTCCAACTAACTATAACGTGGAAATTTCAATGGTTTTGTATGACTAAAATGTTCAGCTAACTATAACTGGTGTGAAACCTATGGTTTTTTCAGTGAATTTTAAAGGTTTTTTAAATGCTAATTCCTAACTATAACAATTGTGAAACCTATGGTCTTTTTAGTGAATATATATATATATATATATATATATATATATATATATATATATATATATATATATATATATATATATATATATATATATATATATATATTCACTGAAAAAACCATAGGTTATAGACCATATATAGTTAGGAATTAGCATTTAAAAAACCTTATTTTACTCACACAAAACCATTGAAATTCCATATATAGTTAGTTGCACTAACTATATATCGCGCACCCGCAATCCACTGCTGATCATGTCACATATTACATCATTCATGACATGGTCAGTGACATCACTGATGACATCACTGATGACATCTCAAATGACATCACTGATGACATCACTGATGACAACATCCAGTGACTGTATGTTTCTGTAAAGTTAAAATATGTCTTACATATTGAAGAATGAGTGGATGTATAAGTGTCTGGATGAAGGATTTAGTAGGTGCGTGACTGACTGTATGAGTGAGTGATTAAATGTGTCTCACTGAATGCATGGGTTAGTGACTAAACTGTCTTAATTTGTGCATCATTATGTCTGTTGTTCTGTAAACTGCTGCATGTGTTGATCATTAGCTATACGAGAGGCTATATGTGTTATTAATTGGTTGCCCAAGTATTTATATGGGAGATTGAGTTTGTGTGGGGGTGGCTGGAAGGTGTGTGACTCTATGCATAGATGTGTGAGCAGTTTATTCACTAGGTGTATGAGTTCAAGAGTGCATGTGGAAACAGCTACATAGGCAGTTGACTGTGTGCATGAGTGAATGGATATCTCAATGCTACATGTCATAGTAAGTACATATGTAAAACACAGTACATGTGAGAGTTGGCATATATAAATAACTGTGCATGAGAGCCACTGAATGAGTGAGTGGTTGTATCGATCATTGTGAACTTGTATCAGGGATTGTATAAGAGAGTAAATATGTGTTAGTATATGTTTCAATAAGTAAGGTGTGTTTAACTGTATAGTTGAAGAAATGGAGGTGAGATTGTTTCTTTGCATGACTGACTGGGTGTGTGAGTAACTCCATGGATGAGTGGCAGTGTGTGAGTGTCTGTATACACTGAGTGTATCTAAGGTTATATTAGAGTCTGAAAAGGTTTATCGTATTAGCACAAGAATGATGTCATTTGAGATGTCATCAGTGATGTCACTGACCATGTCATGAATGATGTAATATGTGACATGATCAGCAGGGGATTGCGGGTGCGCGATATATAGTTAGTGCAACTAACTATATATGGAATTTCAATGGTTTTGTGTGAGTAAAATAAGGTTTTTTAAATGCTAATTCCTAACTATACATGGTCTATAACCTATGGTTTTTTCAGTGAATTTTCAAGGTTTTGTAAATGCTAATTCCTAACTATATATGGTCTATAACCTATGGTTTTTTCAGTGAATTTCAATGTTTTTTTAATAGCAAATATCATAAGCTGTCGAATGTCAAGTACGTGGTAAGTGAAAACATTTTCGCGTTTATGCACACTGATCTGCTTTGAATGGTGCCCCCCCCCCTCATTTCTATTAGGAGTACTCTCTCTTTGCAGATAGTGAAAGGTAGTTAACGCAGGCCTTTGCCCCCATTGTAATCCGTCGTGCCTGCTTCTCTCTCCATTTGATTGATTGTTATCCAAGTATTTACTGTTTTAGAATTAGTTCTCTTTGGTTCATTCTCTATTTACAAACAAACACAGAGTCGCAATACTCTGTTTAGTCTTTGCAGATAACGAAAAATCGTGTAAAAAAAAAGAAAAGGAATCGAGCAAAATCAGTAGGCCACTAATGGGATCTCTTTTTGACCTCGCTAAAATAGAAACATTAGGAACAACCCCTCATGACAAATACAAAACTAGTGAGATGAACTGAACTCCACACAATGATGGCTGCAAAACAGCTCGGCTCCGCCACCCACCCCGCCCAAAATAACGATAAAGAACGGCTGCCATGATTGGTTGCGGAATGACCACGACGGAGCTACAAAATGGTGCTGCTCTCATGCTAACCCCAGCTTCAGTCTGAAACATCCAGAAACACTGTAGACTACCAATTCGATCAGTTCCGGTAGCGCCCCAATGTAACCCGGTAGAGAAGAACTAGCCCTCCCCTCTTTGACTGATGGTTCTTGTTGCCTGTCCCTTCTGTTGTCATTTAACAGAACTATTTAGCCTGCTGAAAGGGGTTGTGTTCCGACCGCTGGTTGGTGGAGACATTTTGACTATATTCTGTACCTGCGTTGTCGCGTAATGCGTCATATGACGCGCCGCGTTAGCGCATCCGGAAGTCATCCGGGGCGCGCAGCGCGTAAGGTAAGCATAAAAAGTCATGTGACTTGTTAATAAAACTTTTCATTGGTTCATTTTACTTTTCTTATTGTAATGATGAAAGGCTTGGTCATATGACCTAAAAATTACGCTTTTCATTACTTCCGAACATTATTTTTTCTTAAATATATGTTATAATGTTCCAGGCTAATGTACTTTCCCGGAAATTTTACAACTGTCCTGCAAGTAAAATATATTCTTTTTTCGAGAAAAAGAGCGTTTCTTCGTCCCATGACGGAGCCGTTGAGCAAAAGAGGGTCGACCTGCTGTCTTAGTCGCCGATACGCCTGAATATGAGATTCTTATCGATCACTTTATGTTGCAGGAATAGAAAACACAACAGCCCTTGACCATTTATCTTTACTGCGTTCCTTCGTATTATACCTTTTACCCTTCATGTAATTGGTCTGCTTTATTTCACTTGCCTTTTAATGATTCTAAAACAGTCACTATTATTAAAAACTTTACCAATGTATATACTACTACCATGTTTTCTTTTAAAAACCTTTATTGTGAAAATTTCATTATACAAATACTTGCCTATAACCACGTGGGCCTGCCACAGAGCAAACTGTAATCGTATATGATGAATAGACATTTACATTGTAGAGGAACGTAACGGGCGGGCCATTAGGTTGCAAGAACTAAGGTGTCTAACAGTTACGGAATCGGTGGACGTACATTTTATAATTAAAATACGACAGGGCCAGTTACAATAAAATTATCTAGATATACATTTGCGGGCAAGTACCATGGGTGACGTTAATTCGAACTTTCAACAGTACAGTAATCAATAACACATCAGAACTTAATATCAATAGGGATGTCGAAATATTCAATCAATTCTCGTCCCCGCCCGCCATGTGCTTCAAAACTGCATACGTATCTCGTGATTTCAAGGTTCTGCAACCAGTACACAACAAGGAGTTACGAGTCCCATTTATTCCGGCGCCATTTTGGGCGAGGACGGGCAGGTCCACGATATAGTCAAAATGTCTCTACCAACCATCGACTATGATGATGTTCATATGCTGTATTTATTAGAGTAACACTCATCTGTCCACATGAAATTAATTTGCCACAATCTAAACATGTCATTTTAATCTTTCCAAAGTTCTTCTAAATATTTGGGACCGTTTCCCTTGCCTCTGAAGCTCTCAGTGCCACTTCTTTGATGAATGTACTAGCAGGTCAGGGGTTCTCCTCCAAATCTCTCTTTTATGCAGCACTAAAATTAATTGGTGCCACCTCTCCATATGACGATGCATGTTATAGTTACCACAACTATATTTTTTTTCGGTTCCTCTGGAGAGTTCATCGTGGCAGATGAAGCGTGTAACGTACCGGGCATTTACCTTTTTTTGCATGTACAGGAAAGGAAAAAAAAATCGAGCGTCCGAGTTCTAAGGTGTCCCAGGGCCATTTTAGTGGACCAGGCCCAAATCCAAAGAACAGGCCGCCATTTTGAGAGTCCTCTTGCAGCCGCCTGTCGCTGTAGCATCAAGAGCAGCCAAAACTCAGCTGAATGGCAACTGAAACGGTAAAGGGGCGCCCCACTACAGCAGACGAGCCTCCGCCTAGGAAGGCCCATTCACGCCGGCTCCCCCCCCCTTCGGGCACCCCACGCCGTTATTCGGAGCAGTATTGTAGGATGGCCACACCAGTGCGGCAACTTGCTAGACATCACCTCGGTGGTAACCGAATCTCAACGCCTTGTGGTGTCTTCTATTCAGAAAACATTGTTATGCTGCCTTCGACCTATTCGCCACAAGTGCGCACACAACTCAACTGCATAGCTTGCTAGACACCACCTCGGTGCCATCCGGATCTTGGAATGTCAGCACCTTTTGGTGTCTTCTCTTCAGAAAATATTGTTGCGCTGCCTTTGGCCCCATTCGCACATCAGTCCGCTACTGACGCCATCTCACAGGCTAATGGGGCGCCCCACGCCGACTTTCAGCATTGTAGAATGACCACACCAGTACAGCAACTTGCTAGACATCACCTCGGTGCCATCCGGATCTCGGCGCCCCACTGCAGATGAAGTGCCTCTCAACTATGAAACCACCACGGTGACATCCGTATCTTGGCGCGTTGTGCTGCCTTCGGCCTATTCGCACATCGGTCCGCTACTGACGCCATCTCACAGGCTAATGGGGCGACCCACGCCGAGTTTCAGCATTGTAGGATGACCACACCAGTACAGCAACTTGCTAGACATCACCTCGGTGCCATCCGAATCTTGGCATCTCAACGCCTAGTGGTATCTTCCATACAAAAAATATTGTTACGCTGCCTTTGGCCCCATTCGCACATCAGTCCGCAACTTAGACATCACCTCGGTGCCATCCGGATCTTGGCATCTCAGCGCCTTGTGGTGTCTTCTACTCCGAAAATATTGTAGAAAATATTGTTGCGCTGCCTTTGGCCCCATTCGCACATCAGTCCGCTACTGACACCATCTCACAGGCCAACAGGGCGCCCCACGCCGACTTTTACCATTGTAGGATGGCCACACCAGTGCCACAACTTGCTAGACACCACCTCGGTGCCATCCGGATCTTGGCATCTCAGCGCCTTGTGGTGTCAGTCAGAAAATATTGTTGCGCTGCCTTTGGCCCCATTCGCACATCGGTCCGCTACTGACGCCATCTCACAGGCCAACGGGGCGCCCCACGCCGACTTTCAACATTGTAGGATGGCCACACCAGTGCGGCAACTTACTAGACACCACCTCGGTGCCATCCGGATCTTGGCGCGTTGTGCTGCCTTAGGCCTATTCGCACATCGGTCCGCTACTGACGCAAACTCACAGGCCAACGGGGCGCCCCACGCCGACTTTCAGCATTGTAGGATGGCCACACCAGTGCTGCAACTTGCTGGACACCACCTCGGTGCCATCCGGATCTTGACGCGTTGTATTGCCTTCGGCCTATTCGCACATCGGTCCGCTACTGACGCCGCCTGACGTGCCAACGTATTTTCTCCGCATTTTATACCCTATGCCGCATAACAGGTCATGTGACTTGTTTATAAAACTTTTCATTGGTTCATTTTACTTTTGGTTTCCTAATGATGGAAGGCTTGATCATATGACCTAAAAACAACACTTTTCATTGGATGAAAACTTTTTTTTTTCCCCAAACGATGAAAGCCCCACCTTGTTTCTGGATGTTTCAGACTAAACTGGCGTCAGCATGAGAGCACCACCATCTCGTAGCTCCGTCGTGGTCATTCCGCGAGCAATCATGGCAGCCGCTCCCCACCAGAAGCCTGCAGGAGTCGGGGCCCCCAAAACTTTTGATGAATTCTCAAGGCGGAGGGGACGCTTTCGAGAATGGGGTCCAAGACCTAGCAGACAAGCGTCCGATTTCCAAGGTGTCCCAGGGCCATTTCAGTGCACCAGGCCCAAAAAGGAAAGAGCCTGCCACCATTTTGAGAGTCCTGTGACAGCCGCCTATCGCTGCACCGCAAGAGTGGGCGCAACTCAGCTGAATTGCGGCTTTTGACACAGTGGACCAAAAACGGACGGAATGGCAACTGAAACGGTAAAGGGGCGCCCCACTACAACAGATGAGACTCCACCTGGAGAGGCCCATTCACGCCGCCTCCCCCGGGGCGCCCCACGCCGTTATTCGGAGCAGCATTGTAGGATACCAAAACCAGTGCGGCAACTTACTGGACATCACCTTGGTGCCATCGTTCTGCTGCCTTGGAACTATTCGCACAACAGTTTGCTACTGATGACCCACCCCCCGCGACGCCCCACGCCGTTATTTGCTGGGTGGCAACTTACTAGACATCACTTTCGTGTCATCTAGATTTCGGCGCGTTCTGCTGCCTTGGAACTATTCGCACAACAGTTTGCTACTGATGACACACCCCCCGCGACGCCCCACGCCGGAAATCTGGACGTTGTGCTGCGTTGGGACTATTCGCACAGCCGACCGCTACTTCGTTGTTTTTCCCTAAAAATGTTTATATGTTATTACTATTTTTGTTTTCTTGTATATATTTATAAATTATTAAAGTTTTATAATCTTACTACTTTGTCGGAGTGCTATATATTTTTAATGTGACATATAATTGTAAAAACTTTGATGTATAAAGAGTCATCCCTGGAATCTTCCGCTTCACGCTCGGTCCCCTCCCCAATCACAATACAGGATGGTTTTCAGATAATAGCAACGCTTCTGCTGTGACGGATCTCATCGAGTGTGGACCTTGATCTACTATAACTCCTTTGAAGAGGGGTGATTCTTTACAGCTGTGGCCATAAACTACATCTGCAGGGCTAGCTGATAGCCTAGGACCGGCCTGGACAATCGGACACAGAGGAAAAGGAGTGTCAGAGGGTGCGGTAGTGAATAGGGCGAAAGGGAGGTGTCGGGCGGGCACAGGGTGTGATTCTCAGGGAAGAGCAGCGCAGATGGGGGGAGGTTTATTACCCATGCATAACACAGACAGCGGGGGTGACCACTGCCTGAGTGAGATGCTTGCGAGGGTGGGGAGCCATGCTAAGGATCGACAGCGTGCACAGAGTGGGTCTGGTCAAGGCATCTAAAATGGCTGCCGTGCACGACAAAAGTGTGGCATTTGAAAAAAGACAAGATGGCGCAGACAATGTTTTTCAACACTTCCTGATTT
Organism: Lissotriton helveticus; assembly: GCF_964261635.1. NCBI lineage: Eukaryota > Metazoa > Chordata > Amphibia > Caudata > Salamandridae > Lissotriton > Lissotriton helveticus. The sequence goes on along the minus strand of NC_136059.1, from coordinate 1,841,083,179 downwards.
CCTTCGAATCGAACGTTAACAGACGTTGGGGCATATTACCAAAGTTAAACGATATTTATCCCTAACGATGCATTGCAAAGATTTTTTTACCGTCAGAAATTATCGCAGATAAACCTTGCTATTTTCAAGGTTTATCGCAAATACGATAAAAAACGACCGCAATGCATTAATATCGCTGAAAACTCCGCGATATTCATGCATTACCGAGCTAATGCTCTTAGCCATGTTATCCACCTCCCATTGGATAACATGGCTAAGAACTGCTCAGGGCAGCTGTTACTTTTTGGAGATATTCGCGCTTATCTCGAATATTTCCAAAAGTTGATAATAGGAGATAGCGATGTTAGCGACTGTTTCCAGTCGCTAACATCTTGGCATGCCCACTTTGCATGTCATTAGTGATAAACATCACTCACATGCAAAGTGGGGCCCAAGATGGTCGCTATCTCCTACTAGCCGTCGCTAACTGGTGTTAGCAACAGCTAGGTAATACAGATATAATTTTATCTCCGCGAAGCGGAGCGCTGTTACAGATATATATCTTGTTTTTGAACGTTAATTTCTCAAAATGCACTGAAGCACATATATTAAGACCTAGCAAAGGCACATCGGGCTACCAGTCCCTAATATTTTACCAAGTTTCGTGCAAATCCATTCAGCCGTTCGATTATTATTATTATTTATTTTTTTTGCCCCGCGGGGCCCTTTTAAAACCTCCACATCAAACTTAGGAGGTCAGCGAGGATCTACTATGCCCCCTTATGGTCATTTGCCCCTTCGCTTTGGCCTCCTCTTGTCTCTCGATCCTACCGAGAGACAAGATGGCGGCCGCTACGTACTGTTTGGAATGTTTACAGACACCGGAGAGCCAATCAGCTTCGCTTCGCAAAGCTCCGTAACGCGAAAAGTACGCGAAGCGGTGCGCTGTTACAGATATATATCTTTTTTTGAACGTTAATTTCTCAAAATCCACTGAAGCACATATATTGAGACCTAGCAAAGGCACATCGGGCTACCAGTCCCTACAATTTTGCCAAGTTTCGTGCAAATCCATTCAGCCGTTCGATTATTATTATTATTATTTTTTTTTTGCCCCGCGGGGCACTTTTAAAACCTCCACATCAAACCTACGGGGTCAGCGAGGATCTACTATTCCCCCTTATGGTCATTTGCCCCTTCGCTTTGGCCTCCTCTTGTCTCTCGATCCTACCGAGAGACAAGATGGCGGCCGCTACGGACTGTTTGGAATGTTGACAGACGCCGGAGAACCAATCAGCTTCGCTTCACAAAGCTCCGTTGCGCGAAAAGTACGCGTCCTGGAGCGCTGCCCGGTCCGCTGTTACAGATATATATCTTTTTTTAAACGTTAATTTCTCAAAATCCACTGTAGCACATATATTGAGACCTACAAAAGGCACATCGGGCTACCAGTCCCTACAATTTTGCCAAGTTTCATGCAAATCCATTCAGCCGTTCGGGCTAAAAGTGAGGCCAACCGCCCTATGGAAAACTCAATGTTAAAAACACGTTTTGGGACCCCCCTTTTTTCTCAGCCCCCCCTTGACGAACACCCCCCAAGTTTTCAAGGGCTGCTCAGAAACAAAATGTTCCATTTTCCTGAAAATTTCAGCCAATTCCGTCCACAAACGCCAAAGTTATTAGACATAGAATTTTCAAAAATCCCATAGAGAAAAAATCCTAACTATATATACCTACTGGCGACCGCCAGTAGGTAATATATATATATATATATATATATATATTCACTGAAAAAACCATAGGTTTTAGGGGTGTTATAGTTAGCTACACATTTTACTCGTATATACATATTTAAATAACAAACAAACCACTTTCACTGGATGATGTCACCAGTGATTTCATTTGAGATGTTATCAGTGATGTCATCAGTGATGTCTTGCGGGCGCGTGAGTTATAGTTAGTACAACTAACTATAGCGGGGGAGTTTCAATGGTTTTATACGAGTGAAATGTGTAGCTAACTATAACACCCCTAAAACCTATGGTTTTTTCAGAGAATATATATATATACATACATCCATAAATATGGTTTTGGCTCAGGCTTAGTGCAAATGAGGAGTGCCATCTATGCGTCTGATTCAGATGGTAATGTGCCATGTATAATTAATGGGAAGTCAGGTAGGCATTTCCACAATTCATAATGCAGAGTCGAGCTATGAAAGGTGCCCTTGGAAAAAGTTGGCAAATGGGCCATCTATTTCTCTCTCAAAACCACATATCTAAACAGATTCATTTATGATTTCCTGTGCTGAATGATTTGGCAAAGTTCTTACTTTGTATGTCGTCAGCAGCCACGGCCAGCAGTGGGAGTACCTGCAGGGCGGTGACGTGGGAAGGGGGAGGGGCAGGGTGGGTGTAGTAATGTATGAATTACGGAGTTTTACAGGTAAGTAAACATTTAAATAAATAAAACGAATTTCGTTGCGAGCACTGCATCACATTTGGGGATGCAGCGCACTCAATGAAATTAATTTTATTTATTTAAATATTTACTTACCTGGAAAGCTCCGTAATCCATACATTACTACCCCCACCCTGCCCCTCCCCCTCCCCACGTCACCGCCCTGCAAGTACTCCCACTGCCGGCCGTGGGTGGTCGTCAGCAAATTTTGAAATCAAATGGGTTTTTTTGGGCCTGTATTAACTGGGTTAATACCATTTTACAACTGGAACACCTACTAAGAGAGGTACTGCATTATGACAACAGTAACACTCATACGAGTAACAATATGTATAGTATAAAATAGGAGAATGATAACTATTGGAAACACACATTTCATAAAAATAGAAAAAATATTGAAATTAGCATTCACTGTTACTTTTGCAGTATGGTACTGTATATTAAATTATTAAAGCCAACTAAAAAATTGCTCAATGCTATAATTGTATGCATAACGTATTTATACGACCATCAGGTTCCCTGCAAAATACATGAGAATTTCATGTAATTTCAGAAAAAGATGCAACTACTGTGGCTTTCTGCTGGACGAACTTTTTTGACATTTAAGATTTGAGTTAAGTACGATTGCTCATTTCAAACCAGATTTCACACTGAGAATAAGAAAAGACATTTGCCTTCTAGGTACATACCAATTCCATTACATGTGATGGATTTTTTATATTATAGGGATTCTTAGAAGATGAAAAATACTGATTGCCTCGCTTTTGTAATATACCAATACTTCATGTCTTGGAAGTAGTTCTATTGTCAAAGTGAATAATATTTTAATATGTTTAGGGATAGCCTCATTCTTCCTGGTGGAAAAATGAAATGCCTTTTGACTTTACAGGGTTTTGTTATCAGTCACTTGAGCAGCATCAATGTCAGGTATTTTTGATTATGAATGTCAGCTTCAGGTAAGATTTCTGAAATGCGAATGAACTTCTAAAATGTCCCCAGAAGATACTGTGTTCCATTGTTTGGGGATATTTTTTGCAATCAGCAGTGGTAGAATCTATCCTTCACTGCAAAAAAGCTAAATTGCCTATTACAGAAACATGAGCCCTTTTTCAGAAATACCCTCACGGGGAAGTTTTAATAGGGATGTATTTGATATGAACAAAATCGAGAGTACAATGTGACAAACAGTTTTCCTTCAAACTGTTCCAGGCTTTTTTGTATTTTTTCAAGAGCACTTGAAGAAATATTCGCATTTAAAATACTTTTTTCATTATGGAGCACACTGTGAACGTTATGTGTACTTTGTTATGATGTCAGATCTTATTTCGGCACAAATAAAAATTGAAAAGTAAATACGAATCCAGCGCATACACAAGAAATACATTGCCCTGCAGTATTCATCAAAAACATTCACTCTCATACATCTTAGATCTCCTTTTGTTTATAGAAATTTCCTGTGCTGTTAACCCCTAACAGGAGAAATTGGGAATGAACACTTGTCCGTAAAAACTAGTATCATCATAAGAATTTGGAGCCAAGGCAAGGCTTATTTTGAGCGAACCCTCTGTTCAAAACAAATTAGATTTTTTTTACTGATGTGCCAATAATTAAACACTCCCATCACGGGAATATTGCAAAGTTTAGTGTAGTTTGCGTGAAAATGCAAAATACCCAAAATAGTGTACCCAGTGCTTAATTAGAGCAGTGGTTCCCGGTGCTCGACATCAGCACATAATTGTTAACACCAGCACTTGACAGGCTGCCACGTGGTGGTGCTGTTTGTCAAATTTAGAGATGAGCACAAAATGTGTTTAAAATTCAATACGCATAAAAAATTACTGAATCTTGCCATCTAATCTATTATATTGTTGGGTGGCCTGGGTAAGTCCCAATTGTCGCACTTAAAGGCGTGTGGTGGTTAGTAGTTTTGTAGGTACTGCTATTAGCAGCGCTGATAGGAGCAGTGGTTTTTCTACGCTCCAGTGGACAGTCCCAATCAAAATCACTTTTGGGGTTTACAAACCAATGCAAATTGACATTTGTATTAGTTTTAAAGAAAAAGTAACACAAAGCAGTGTGAAGCTCAGCTTTGCATTAGTTTGTGTCAAGGGGTCGTCCCAAGTGAGGTACATGTGTGTTGCTTTGCAACCACTAATGGTTGTTTACACAAAACCTTATCCACAAACAAAAGTAGACAGGGCTATACACTAAAGTATAACACCACTAGATAGAAGAGATTAAAAAGAGAAATACTTGTATTTCTACTTTCTTTACTGACTTTGCACTCTATAGCACTCATACACAGTGGGAGAAGTTTTTCAGTTTGTTTATGTATTGATTTTGTACCGGAAGCCTGTTGTAATTTATGTTTTGCATCCACCCTTCTTCAACCATCTCCCCCTAATTAATTTCTTTCTAATTTAATTAACACAGACGTTTCATTACACTTTGCGGGTTAAGGACCCTCAAGGACTGCTGGACCTGTTCTGGGGTCGCTGGGATCAGGCGTCATTTGGGAGGTAATTCTTCCATGAGGGTGTCACTCCCTCCCCGTTTTTACATATCTGTGCTACCACAATTTTATGGTTTATTGCTACTACCAATTGGATTGAGGGTTTCTTTTTATATGGGTTAACGCCATACCATGAATGCAGGGTAATGCAGCGGGCAACGCTAGTGCTCATTACCTTGAGCCTTTAACTCCTTCCATGCTCATGACGAGCTCAGCTCGTCATGCAGTACACTGGTAGTGTGCTTATGACGAGCTGACCTTGTCATGAACAAGGATAAATCTGACTTGTCAGCATCCAGCGGGAATTGCTGTAGCAGTCAAGGTGTTAATAATTTATATTATTTCCCTGTATCCATCCATGACTGTCACTCTTACCACCTACTTAATGGGGCCCCTACCACACGTGGGAACACTAAACTACAACAACAGGGGGCTACGGCAGTGCTTATCACCTTGAGAATGCAAGCATATTTGATTCTTACACATGTCCCGGTCAGGTGGGCTGTCCTTTTCCCCTGCGCCAGTGCACAATGGGCTGCCTGCTGCAGCGCAGGCATCTTTGCACAATGATGCAAAGGTGCCTGCCTTGCGGAGACTTCTCTGTACAAAAGTAATCACAAGAGGCTTTTCCTTTTTCTATGTGTGCTGCAGAATACAGCACACATAGAAAAAGGAAAAACAAGGAGAAATAAAGATATTTCTCACTGTTGCGCCTCCCTTACGCCTCCCCTTGGAGGCGTAAGCTTTTAGCACTGCCTTAGATTTACGATTTCCTGTAAATATGGGGCAGTGTCAAAAGGCCTTGGATGTTGCTGGGAACACCCCCAGCAACACCCATTGCACGCCCCTTCAACGCAGAACACTGCGTTAAAGGGACTGATATTTATCAGGCAGCAGTATGCCAAAACAAGTGGCTTAGTGCTGCCTGATAAATATCAAGTAGTCTTCTGCGCCACAGAACGTCACAAAAAGTGACGCTCCGATGGCGCAGTGTCCTCTTAAATGAGACCCACTGCATCTGGGGGTGTCCCTTTGATCACACTCCTCATCGCATGTATATAGGTTGCTAGAGCCTCCCCACACTAGTCTTGCTGCTGCCTCTGAGATGCCAATTTGACTCTTTTTATGGAGGCCCAATTAACTTATCCTGCATGACCAGATAACTATTTTATCTTTTCTTATGTTTTTTCACATGCCCTTATTCATTTTTTTTCTCTGACTTTTCATTTAGATCATACTTGGCCCTGGGATTTCCCCTTTATTGTGTCCAGTGTTACTACCTGGAACATCGACCGCATCCTTTGATCTATTCTTCACTTCAATACAGGTGGGAGCTAAAAACCACGTCATCCTTGTGGTTTAATAATCTATAACATGTTTTACCTCTCTGACTGTTTGCCATTTGACTGTTAAATTCCGGCTCTACATTTAAAGGCCAGATCCGGCTCCACTTACATGCCAACTGTACCCGGTTGCGCAGCTTTGGAGCACGATCCCGCATATTTCTCCTTACTTAAAGACATGCATCTTCATTTAGGTTAGCTCATATTTCTTTTTTTGCTGGATATTCACTCATTCCTCGTTAATGTACTCTTTGCTTATCCACGTTCCTCATATATCACTTACTTTTATACGTTGGGCCGGACCGGGCACTTTTACGTTTTATATTGCACCCAATATAATCCATTGTGGCCCTCTGTACGTGTAGCCAGACTAGAGTTTTGTGAGGGTACTCGCTCTATTGAGCAGTGCTTAATTTGTAAAAAAATTAAGTGCAAGGGCTGAAAATGCTGCCAAGGAGGCCACATCCCACTTCTACCTCCGGTGTGCCCAACTTTCAACACCCACACTGCCTAGTCTCTATCCTGTAACCATGCTCTGCTGTCTGTCCCATAAGACATGCCTTTTACTTCTTTACCTACACCAACAGATGAGTGCGAAAACAAAATGTACACCAAATGAAAATGCTTTTTTTTTAACTTAATAATCAGTGCGGTCTGACTGGGTTTGTTGCAGGTCAGGAGGCCGATGGAGCACAGCAGGTCATGTCATTGCTAGTGCTGCCTGTAATTAATTTGTTCCAGTTATGATGACGGCATAGGCATCCACTGCTCAGCTTGCTGTGGCCCTGCCTGCTACAGCACAAGCACTGTCCCCAGCCGCAATGCTGCAATCCTGTGAGACGTGAGTATGGCTGTTGCACCTACTGGGCTCGAGCACACTCAGCAATTATCATGCTTGGAGGCAGTGGACCTAAACTGCAGGTGACTTCATAGCGCACAAAAGTTGCGGTGCGCCACAGCCACATGAAGCATGTTGAGGATAGTAGCAATGCAGGACTGCAGGCCCCCACTACAATTATCCAATGGGAGGCTTAGGCTCAGGCAGTGGCAGAGTGCAGCAGACTAGGGGAATAGAATGTAAGCCATTTGTTAATGATGACTTCTTGGATTCATGACAGGCGTGACAACATCATCACTAAAGTGATGATACACAATCATCCCTGCCTGAACAGATGTATCCCTGCCTATGAAAACATTCCAGCCCATCACCATGCAAGGTATGTGGTTCTTTTTATTTTTAATTGGGCAATTAATATTGAGACCAGCACCTGTAGGACCAGAAATTGTAGCCCCGGCCCTGTGAAAGAAGTACTGGTGCTGAGCACCTGAAAGCACCTGTAAGCACTACTATTGAGGTGAGAACTCCTTCCAACCAATTGATAACTTACCTCCTGATATCATATAGTCTTGAATGCACTGATGGGACCTTTTTCCATGTAATTCTTCTTTCCAGTCTCTTGGTTTTGATTATGTAGGTTAGCATGCCTTGACACACGGATTTCTATTCATGTTTTTCCTTTTCCACTTTATCCATTACTCCTGCTTGATAGCTCTTCTTTATTCTTTGTCAGCTCCCTCCCTCTCCCCTTCCCTCACTATCTCTTTATATATATATATCATAATACAATTATATCCGTGTGTTTCTATTCACATTAATCTGTACTTTATCTAATGATCACATGTCTGCTCCCCCCTCTCAAATGAGAGTTCTTGTTAAATGTATAAGAAACCTCTTTTATTTGTATCCTGTGGGGCAGATCTACAAGAAAGTGCCGCAGCGCAGCACCGCAAGCCCTTTGACTGCGCCACGCTGCGGCACTTTCAGAGCACAGAAATGCGACATATCTACAATGATATGTTGCATTCCTGTGCTCTCCCCTGCGCTGGCGCAGAAACAGCTGCCATGCGCTGGCGCAGGCACCCTTGAACCATGGTGCAAGGATGCCTGCGCCATGGGAAGATTGCTTATGTGAAGGAAGGGGCCCTTCCTGCACAAAAGCAATCACTGCAGGCATGTTCCTCTTTTAATGTGTGTTGTAGAATGCAGCATGCATTGAAAGAGGAAAAAACAAAATTTTCCTCGTTTTGCTTGGCTACTCCACCCCTATGGTGGCGCAGCAAATTGACGCATTTCCCGGTTTACGTAAATCTGGAAATGCATCAGTGGACATGGGTGTTGCGTGGGAACTCCCAAAGCAACACCCATGTCCCGCCCCTAACACTCAAAGTGTTGGTGAACAGGGACGATATTTACATGCACAGGTTAAGTCACGCAGGGTGACTTTACAAGTGCTTGTAAATATCCCTTAGCAGGCTGCGCCACCGGCGCGTCACGTAACATGATGCACCGGCGGCGCATTGGGCTTGTAAATCTGCCCCTATATATTTGTCCACACGCTTGCTTTTTCCTCTCTAATGAGAGTTCCGTTTTTAACAGTTCTACTGTGCCACTAGTGGTTGATAATATTTCTTTTACATTTTTTGTCCTTTCTGTTATATTACTTTTTCCTATTCTTTTTGTCCTTATCCACATAAATGTGACGTTTTGGAATTTGCTGTTTACACGATACCTTCTGTTTTTCCGTGAATGTCTTTTAAATATGTCCATCTTTTTTCATGTAATTTCTTTCCTTTTTGCTCTTCCTTTCTGTTTATGTGTTATTATGTTCACACATTAAATGTATTTTTATGTTACTTTCAGCCCTGATGAAGTTCTCCAGGAGAGAACGAAACTCGTTGGCTGAGTTTAATGCATCTATATCGTAGGAAAATCAACAATTTAAAATAAAGACCTTTTTTTGAAAATCCAATATCAATCTCTGGACTTCATTACCTGGCGCCTGCCCACCCCTTGCCTTGTATAGGATCTGGATCACAGAGGTGTCATCTGACGGCTGATGCCCGGGCTTGTTGCGCTGGACTTGTGATATATTTGAAACTACTGTGAGGTGCAGACGTTTCAGTCTGCCATCATTTTCTCTTTCGTTGATTTGTACTGGAAGAGTGCCCTTCAAGTACAAACCTATGTTATATTCACGCAAACGCCCCTGCACCAAAGTGCAAAGGTGTGTACATGGGACACAGCTGCCTGATTTTGCACCAGCACTAGGGAGAGAGGAGGAGAGTGCCATATCTATATAGATATAGCACTCTCCTGCTCTCTGCCTGTCACACAATTCAGTGCAGTAACTTTGGGTGCTGCGTTGAGTTGTGTGACATTCACACAAATCCTTGCCTTTGTGTACCGATCATGACATTCGGTGATCCACACACATTAACCGTATCCAAAATGTTTCAGCTTTGGAAAATGGGCAGTGCAAAACACTGCAAAATAACAGAACTTAATATTACTTTTATTCTGCTAAAGGACTACATACATGAATAGCAAAACACATAAATTATCCAGCCCGAACTAAGCCGTGGAATGTGTTTTTTTGTTGCGATTTATAAACTTATGTTTAACATCCTGTGTCCTTCTTCCTAGGGGTGGGTGCACCCAAATGGCAAACTGATATATTGCCTGGGATCCCAAAATTATTGTGTCCCATCTCTAGAGTCTCAAATTACAAGTTTCAATATTTTGTAAGCTACCAGTCTATTATTCAGTCTTTTAATTCACAAATATTTGGCAGAAAATGTAAACAATATTTTTGCAAAGGCACTCCACCTGATTTGAGAAAAATGCAAAATACCTTTTGAGGCGTGGCATTAAAATGTTTTCGTTTTGTCAAAAATACTGATTGTTAGCTGTATATACATACTTGTTTTATGCAGCAGCATGGATGTGGCCAAATGCATAGGAAAAAAAATAACTATATGCTATTATTAGGCTCAAACTCCGCATGATAGAGGCACAACAAAACTAGATGAAACTTCAATACAAAACAATTTCAAATTGTTAATGGAAATCTAACACATTCTGCAAGTAAATACTTTTACATTGTTATTTTATGTTCTATTAAATTATGTGTAAAAGTATCCGAAGAGTTACTGCAATGTAGTACTGCCTCTTAGACGTGTTGATCAAATATTCCATTCATGTCATTAACACAACACCAGAAACCTGTAAATCATGTATTTGTTTTGTGTACGGCGAATCAACATAAGAAATTGCTTTTTTGAATCTTCAATTTATGTTTGTCAGACAATAAATGCTAAGCGATTCATCTAAGTCATCAACATACCGCAGGTGGAACTAGAAAAGAAGAAAATACTAATAGTGAGGACATTTTATTACACTAAGAATATTTCGATCTCCTATAATGTCAGCACTCTGTGGGTAATTTTCAACTACTAACTTTAGTTAAGGCTAAGGAAAAACACACAAAAAACGTGGAGATAACAAACCTTCCATTTCTCTCCCCATTTAAACGGTCATTTCCTGTTTATTCTTTTTTATTTAATATAAGCAAGTACTTGAAAAATAAATGTTTACAAAAAGAAAAACATTGGGCACATTCACAAAGGCCTTTTCAAATACATTATTCACATGATTCCAACTTCATACTAATTGTGCAATAGGACTTAGACCATACCTCACAGATGAGGCCTAATTAGGCCATAGCCACCTGGAGGGGATCTAGCCGGTCAGTTTGGGCTGGACGGTTCCAATTGAAGCAGGCCCAACGTGAGTTTTCATGCCTATAATGACACAGTGGGTGAAAAATGATGGACTGGAATTCCCTCCAGGTGATTACAAGTGGCTGAGATAAATTCAAGCATTCCTTCCAATACTTTGTTTTTTTTTGGTGTTGACACCTTAAATGTCACAGACTAAAAATGAATCGTATTCACACTGTTCCATAGGCCTCGATTATTATCTTACTAATAAGGCCTAGGTAGGCTGAAATTTGTCTGGGGACACTTGTATTCCCATCCGGAGTGAACCTGGCCTAGCAGATAGGACTGGGTTGGAGCAGGTTCAAGACTGATTCACAAATAGCTAGTAATTGTCTAGAATAGCACAGTGGGTGCAAAAATATGGCTGGACTGCAGGCATGAGCAACAGCCCGAGGCTGAGATTAGTCAAGCAATCCTACCATCGCTTTCTTCTTTTTTGCAGTTGTGGCCCAAAATGGGACAAGTACGCCCAGACGCTCATAATGCCACAGGACTCAAACTATACATCACTGAAAGACCCTGGTAGGCTGAATCAGGTCTGCAGTAGTTGGCATTCCCAGCTGAAGGGCCCCTGTCTGTTCAATTCAGGCTGGATTGTTCTAATAAGAGCAAGCAAAGAGTGAGTTGTATGTGAATTAACTTTGCCTAGAATGCCATAGGAGAGCGATTCAGAAAAGGGGGTGGTGATGGACAGAACATCTGAGTTAAACAGAACACTCATACCCAGTCAAAAGATCAGGGCTTGATCCATCACCGTTGTTTAGCTCACTGCACCATCCCAGTTCAGAACCTGGCTACATGCAAATTAGTCTGTCCCTGGCCCAGTGCATCATGGGAACAGGGCAGACCAAACTACCAAGCCAATTCTTTACTGGAAAGGACACAAGCTTCCGGGGACCGGTTTCTGGCATTGCAGCCGTCTTCGGCCCGGCTTGCTTGAATCCTGATGGTGCAGTGAGCAAGGTACTCATGTCTGAGCATACCCTGCCACTCCTATAGTGGCCAAAACGATTCAGAAAAGGGGGTGGTAATGGACAGAGCATCTGAGTTAAACAGAACACTCATACCCAGTCAAAAGATCAGGGCTTGATCCATCACCGTTTTTTAGCTCACTGCACCATCCCAGTTCAGAACCTGGCTACATGCAAATGAGTCTGTCCCTGGCTCAGTGCATCATGGGAACAGGGCAGACCAAACTACCAAGCCAATTCTTTACTGGAAAGGAAACAAGCTTCCGGGGAACGGTTTCTGGCATTGCAGCCGTCTTCGGCCCGGCTTGCTTGAATCCTGATGGTGCAGTGAGCAAGGGACTCATGTCTGAGCATACCCTGCCACTCCTATAGTGGCCAAAACGATTCAGAAAAGGGGGTGGTGATGGACAGAGCATCTGAGTTGAACAGAACACTCATACCCAGTCAAAAGATCAGGGCTTGATCCATCACAGTTTTTTAGCTCACTGCACCATCCCAGTTCAGAACCTGGCTACATGCAAATTAGTCTGTCCCTGGCCCAGTGCATCATGGGAACAGGGCAGACCAAACTACCAAGCCAATTCTTTACTGGAAAGGAAACAAGCTTCCGGGGACCGGTTTCTGGCATTGCAGCCGTCTTCGGCCCGGCTTGCTTGAATCCTGATGGTGCAGTGAGCAAGGGACTCATGTCTGAGCATACCCTGCCACTACTATAGTGGCCAAAACGATTCAGAAAAGGGGGTGGTGATGGACAGAGCATCTGAGTTAAACAGAACACTCATACCCAGTCAAAAGATCAGGGCTTGATCCATCACTGTTTTTTAGCTCACTGCACCATCCCAGTTCAGAACCTGGCTACATGCAAATTAGTCTGTCCCTGGTCCAGTGCATCATGGAAACAGGGCAGACCAAACTACCAAGCCAATTCTTTACTGGAAAGGAAACAAGCTAACGGGGACCGGTTTCTGGCATTGCAGCCGTCTTCGGCCCGGCTTGCTTGAATCCTGATGGTGCAGTGAGCAAGGGACTCATGTCTGAGTATACCCTGCCACTCCTATAGTGGCCAAAACGATTCAGAAAAGGGGGTGGTGATGGGCAGAGCATCTGAGTTAAACAGAACACTCATACCCAGTCAAAAGATCAGGGCTTGATCCATCACCGTTTTTTAGCTCACTGCACCATCCCAGTTCAGAACCTGGCTACATGCAAATTAGTCTGTCCCCGGCCCAGTGCATCATGGGAACAGGGCAGACCAAACTACCAAGCCAATTCTATATTGGAAAGGAAACAAGCTTCCGGGGACCGGTTTCTGGCATTGCAGCCGTCTTCGGCCCGGCTTGCTTGAATCCTGATGGTGCAGTGAGCAAGGGACTCATGTCTGAGCATACCCTGCCACTCCTATAGTGGCCAAAACGATTCAGAAAAGGGGGTGGTGATGGGCAGAGCATCTGAGTTAAACAGAACACTCATACCCAGTCAAAAGATCAGGGCTTAATCCATCACCGTTTTTTAGCTCACTGCACCATCCCAGTTCAGAACCTGGCTACATGCAAATTAGTCTGTCCCTGGCCCAGTGCATCATGGGAACAGGGCAGACCAAACTACCAAGCCAATTCTTTACTGGAAAGGAAACAATCTTCCAGGGACCAGTTTCTGGCATTGCAGCCGTCTTTGGCCCGGCTTGCTTGAATCCTGATGGTGCAGTGAGCAAGGGACTCATGTCTGAGCATACCCTGCCACTCCTATAGTGGCCAAAACGATTCAGAAAAGGGGGTGGTGATGGACAGAGCATCTGAATTAAACAGAACAGCAACAATAGACTGGGATGCAGCCTAAGTGATCACCAGTCACCTTCTTTCCATCATCCACCATTATTCTATAGTGTGCGTTTAGCCCCATGAACATATACGACGACAAATAGGTAAATATTGTTTTAAAACTGTTAACGAAAAAAGGTTTTGCATACAAAGACTTTAGTGGGATGAGTGACCGCCAAAGTAGAGGTTTGTTGTGTGAGGATGGATCAGTGACAGGTAAAAGAAACATTCATGTCTTGATAGTTGCTAATCATGTTATTATTTTGTGGGTTCAACAGTCCCTACTTTCTCTACAGTTGTGGGGGCTGCAGAGATAGTAGCTTTGAAGAGGATTGGATTTTTCACACAGATTAAATGCAACCCTCCACACGTGAATGGAGTGGAGGGTGTTGACACTTCAACAAGACAGTTGTACTGTCATTATAAGACACAATTAACACATCACCAGAGACAGATAGAACATAACGTCGACATATATGGTATGAATCATGGTATCTGATCATCGATGTGACTTAAGACAGCATCGAAAGTGCTGAAGGGGGCTTGGGACATGCCCTGTGAAGTAAAAGATGCAGGAAAGGGTAATAAAAAGCATTCGAATTTTGACAACGTGACTGAGGACAATGGTGCTGGGTGTTATAAATTGTCAATGCAGATTCAAACAAAAGAGTAATATAGCATATTCTCCGCTGACAGAAAAAAAACACCTGCAGGGCTGCAAGAGGGAGCCGTCCATCTATGTTTAAAAAGCACTCTAGATTTAACTAATCTGCAGTGTTTTTTAAACATAGAGGGACAGCTCCCTCTTCTGGCCCTGTATAAAAAAAAACACTGACTGCAGTGCTGCTCATACCCCTCGGCACCCTTATCTACTCATAGTATATAAGGTTTAAGCACTCTGAGGGCCTCATTAACCACATGAGCGCTAGCGAAATTCCGCTCCTGTGCTCATGTTTTAAAAAACCCATTATTCATGACGAGATGGGCTCGTCATGAGCGTGCGAGGAGGCTACCTCATGACGAGCCTAGCTCGTCATGAGCGTCGAAGGGGTTAATGAGGTTTTGCCGTAAGGCAGCACCACAGGCCTTCCCGCTGTGCTGCCCTACAGCAAAAGAAAAGAGCAGGAATGCGCCGTATCTATGAAATATGGCGCATTACTGTCCTTTTCCCCTGCGCCGGTGCACAATAGACTGCCGTTGCCAACACAAGCACCTTTGTACCATGGTGTAAAGGTGCCTGCGTTCAGAAGATGATTATTTTTGTGCAGCAAGGAAAAACCTTCATGCACAAAAACAATCCCAAGAGGTATTCTGCAGCACATATAGAAAAATAAAAAACAAATAGAAATAAAGATATTTCTCCTTGTTGTGCCTCCCTTATGCCTCACCTGGGGAGGTATAAGCTTTTGGCGCTGCCTCAAATTTACGATTTGTCATAAATCTGGGGCAGTGTCAAAATGTCATGGATGTTACTGGGAACGCCCCTAGTGACAGCTATTGCACGCCCCTTTAATGCAGAAAAATGCTTTAAAGGGAACAATATTTATGAGGCAGCATTAAGCCAACAAAAAGTGGCTTAGTGCTACCTCATAAATATCGAGCAGGCTCCTACGCCACGGAACATCACAAAAAGTAGGCCCTGAGTATGTAAGGGCCATGTCATGAACATCACACCTGCACCCATCATGAATATCACACCTACGCCCACCATGACACCTGTGGCAACATCTTCGTCTACCACAGCACTTGTACTTACTATGACACCTGTGGAACCCACACCCTCTATGGCACAGGTGGCACTGTAACACCTGCATCCATCATTTGATAAGCACTCTTTTGGCCCCTCATTGTGTGACTTTTGTTAGATGCACATATCCCCCAAATGGAAAAAATTGTGCCACATCAACACTAGAAAGAACCAATCTGATCGAGTTCCCTCTCAAATCTCGTGAGATCTCAGCCTACATGTGTATCGTCCGCCATATTTTCTGGGCATGGCTATAAATACTGCGCCTCGCATGAATGGTGTTGCCCGACTTCGTTTCCCCAGCAGAGTTAAACTTCTACCTATCTCCGCTGGCTCCAGGAACGCCACCTCGCCTCCAAGATCTCCTTCACCCAGCTACTCCAGACCTCCAGGATTTGCTCCGCTCAGCTCGAGGGAATCTCCATATGGCCTGGTACTCCCCCAAGTCCCCTTTTTTACCTATGTTACCTACGGCCAGCCCTTGCCCGGATGGGGTCTCCCTCCCTCCTTCAAGGCAAGTATTGAGACCACACCAATTTATGGATTTTTTGGATTAGGGGGAGTAACCAAAATTAAAAAACATTATTTATTAACATTAATTACAATTACGCAGAAAGGCCAGATACATTGTTAGGCCGATGATGTCACATGGCTAACCTTAACTCTAATACACATGCAACTCCTACTGTAAATCTAACAATGCATATATATACTTCCTGCGTGTCCCCTCTAGAGCCTACGGCAAGGTCAATGACTGGCAGCCTCCTCGACCTCCTCGACCTCGTTGAGAACGGTCGCTCCCTCCTGCCCTTGCTGACTCCTGCCCTGAGCTGCCTGGTATCGTGCGTATTGCGCTGCTGAGCTTTCCTGACGCTGCACTTCACTTTCTCTTTTGCCTGCATAGCGCTGCTGCCCTCGTTAAGCGCTCGAACGTGCCTGCCTGCTTGTGCTCAACTGTGCCTGCATTTAATGATTGTATTGTAATCCTTTTGCTTAAACCTGCATTTGTTCACCATTTCTCATCGTTTTTGGCTACAACCTCTGCTCCTTCCTCCAACCCGGTCTGAACTCGCGTTATAGCCGCCATTTGCTCTGTTGTTGTTGTTCTGCCCTGAGACCGCCCCCTCCACCACGCACCCGCCTCCCATCTGATCCTCCCTCCCACTTTGTGTGTAAGCTCACCCCTGCCCACCATAGCGCTGTGACCACCTCGACCTCGTTGAGAACGGTCGCTCCCTCCTGCCCTCGCTGACTCCTGCCCTGAGCTGCCTGGTATCGTGCGCATTGCGCTGCTGAGCTTTCCTGACGCTGCACTTCACTTTCTCTTTTGCCTGCATAGCGCTGCTGCCCTCGTTAAGCGCTCGAACGTGCCTGCCTGCTTGTGCTCAACTGTGCCTGCATTTATTGATTGTATTGTAATCCTTTTGCTTAAACCTGCATTTGTTCACCATTTCTCATCGTTTTTGGCTACAACCTCTGCTCCTTCCTCCAACCCGGTCTGAACTCGCGTTATAGCCGCCATTTGCTCTGTTGTTGTTGTTCTGCCCTGAGACCGCCCCCTCCACCACGCACCCGCCTCCCATCTGATCCTCCCTCGCCCCTCCCCCCTCCCCAACCACTTATGACAGATGCTATCGCGCGCAGCGTTCACGCGCAGCGACCGCGCCCCAGTCGCGCCGAAGGTGCGCCAAAGGTAAGCCCGTCTGCGCCCGTCCGCGCCTGGACCGCGCCCAGCGCCAGACCCCCTGGTCCCCGCCGCGCCCAAACCTCTAGAGTCACATATGATGCCGCTACTCTCCTCACCATCAACCCCGGACGCACCCTACTATGCTGCGAGGCTTCCCCAGGACGTACCCACGGCCCATTCGCCTGCCTCTCTTGCAAGTTCAACTGCTTCAGGACCCTCACCAAACCCACTTCCTCCACACACAGCTCCGAACTCAACAGCCTGAAATGCATCCTACTGAACACCCGCTCGGTCCACAGACATGCAACAGAACTCTGGGACCTAATCGACACTGCGTCACCTGACATCGCCTTCCTTACTGAAACATGGATGAACGCATCTTCTGCCCCCGACATCGCCATAGCCATACCGGACACTTACAAGATCATTCGAAAAGACCGCATCAATCAAACTGGAGGAGGCATCGCCATCGTCCATAGAAACACCATCAAAATCACAACCAGCTCTGACGACAATCTTGTAACCGCCGAACATCTCCATTTTCAGATCCACACCGACCCCAGGACCACCCTTAGAGGCACCCTCATATACAGGCCTCCAGGCACCCGATCTCAATTCAGCGACGACATCACAGACTTCGTCAGCCCGCACGCCCTCACCTCCGAGAACTACATTCTTTTAGGAGACCTCAACTACCACCTTGAAAACATACTCGACAACAACACCACCACCCTCCTGGACAACCTGTCCAATCTCAGACTCAAACAACTTGTTGACACCCCCACTCACACAGCCGGACACACACTCAACCCTATCTTCACCTCCAGCAAGCACATCTCCTTCGATCGCACTACAGCTCTCCACTGGACGGATCACAGCTGTGTTCACTTCAACTACAAAACCACCCTATCCCACAACCGTCCACAACCCATTCCCCGGAGAAAATGGAATAAAATCACCACCGACCAACTCCTCACATCACTCAACCAAAACCCTCCCACCCTAGCAATGGACCCAGACCAAGCGGCCACCAACCTCAGGCAATGGATTACCCACAGTGCGGACGAACTAGCACCCCTGAAAAAACACCAGTTGAAATCATCCAGCAAAAAGGCTCCCTGGTTCAATGATGACCTTAAAAAATCCAAGAAGACATGCCGCATCCTGGAGAAGAATTGGAGAAAAGAACCAACCCCAGACAACATGGCCTTTCTCAAGACAGCCACCCGCAAACACCACCAACTGATTCGATCCGCCAAGAAATCAGCATTCAAGGACCGTCTCGACAACAATTCTCATAACAGCAAGGAACTCTTCAATATCGTCAAAGAATTCACCAACCCTTCCGCAGCATCCAACGACATCACTAACTCCCAAGACCTCTGCGATGCGCTATCCTCCTTCTTCTACAACAAAATTGCCGACATCCACAACAGCTTCAAGAATACTCCCAGTGACCAACCCGCCCCACCCCCTCCAGATCCCACCCCTCCAACTAACAACCTCAGCTCCTGGAACCCAATCACCACTGAAGACACCATTCGCCTCATGAACTCAATCCACTCTGGCTCGCCTTCTGACCCCTGTCCCCACTACATCTTCAACAAAGCTGACTCCATCATCGCTCCCCAACTCCGCGATGTCATCAAGTGCTCTTTCGACTCTGGCACCTTTCCAGAAATCTGGAAACACGCCGAACTCAGCGCCCTTCTGAAAAAACCCACAGCAGACCCCTCAGAACTGAAAAACTACCGACCCATATCCCTCCTCCCTTTCCCGGCCAAAGTCATCGAGAAAGCCGTCAACAGCCAACTCGCCGCCTTCCTTGAATCCAACAACTCCCTGGATCCCTCACAGAACGGCTTTCGAGCCAAACACAGCACCGAAACCGCCCTCATTGCGGCGACCGACGACATCCGAGCACTCCTAGACAACGGAGAAACAGTGGCCCTCATTCTACTCGACCTCTCCGCCGCCTTCGACACTGTCTGTCACAGCACCCTCATACAACGCCTCAACAACATCGGCATACAAGGAAAAGCCTTGGACTGGATCATCTCTTTCCTAGCTGGGAGAACCCAGAGAGTCTGACTCCCCCCATTCTACTCAGAGCCCACCGAAGTCATCTGCGGCGTACCTCAAGGTTCCTCACTCAGTCCCACCCTCTTCAACGTCTACATGAGTCCTCTCGCCTCCATCGCAATTCAACACAACCTCAACATCATCTCCTACGCCGACGACACCCAGCTAATCCTTTCCCTCACCAAAGACCCCAACACCGCCAAAACCAATCTTCACAAAGGTATGAAAGAAGTAGCCGAATGGATTAAACAGAGCCGTCTAAAACTCAACTCAGACAAAATGGAGGTGCTCATCCTAGGATGCTCCCCCTCAGCTTGGGACGACTCTTGGTGGCTCCCGATTTGGGATCAGCGCCCACACCCACAGACCATGCACGTAACCTTGGCTTCATTCTAGACTCCTCTCTCTCAATGTCCAGACAAGTCAACGCCGTATCGTCCTCCTGCTTCAACGTCCTTCGCATTCTCAAAAAGATCTTCCGCTGGATCCCCCTCGAGACAAGAAAGACTGTCACCCATGCACTGGTCACGAGTCGACTAGACTATGGCAACACACTTTACGCCGGAATTACAACAAAATTGCAGAAAAAGCTCCAGCGTATCCAAAACGCGTCAGCGAGACTCATATTAGACATCCCGCGCCAAGAACACATCACCGGGCACCTAAAAAACCTCCACTGGCTTCCCCGTCAACAAGAGAATTACTTTCCGCCTTCTTACCCACGCACACAAGGCCCTTTATAATCTGGGACCCGAATGCCTCAACACCCGACTGTCCTTCTTCATTCCCACCCGCCAACTAAGATCATCCAATCAAGCCCTCGCTGCAGTCCCGCGCATCCGAAAAACCACCATGGGTGGCAGATCATTCTCCTTCCTGGCTGCCAAGACCTGGAACTCACTCCCCACCCACCTCCGCCTTACTCAGAACCACATCTCCTTCAGAAAAGAACTGAAAACCTGGCTATTCGACAAATAGTGAACCCCTCCCTCTAGCGCCTTGAGACCCTCTGGGTGAGTAGTGCGCTATATAAATGCTCGAACTTGAACTTGAACTGATCCCAGCAAACTACGAGAAATTACTCCACCTGAGTCGGCTTGCACAGGGGGTACAGCTTATCGGACGGATACTTTCCCCCGGGCCCCCCCTACGCCCTGTACCTTAAACTCCATAACGGGGGCTGCCGCCGTAACCTGCCTACTTGATGGTAATGGGGGAGGTGGGAGTGCTCTCACGTCCTCCTTTCCCCCGGGGACAGGCTCGACCACCATAAGGGCGGCCCGCGCTATTTTAGCAATTGGCCTGGTCCACTCTCCACGTCGCACAGCTGAACCTGAAAATCAAATAAAAGACAAAGTAAGATCTGCTCATAATATTCAGGGCGCTGCTCAGACAGTATTGCGCTGCATGGGAAGGCTTTAGCGCTATGTTTTGGCATCATTTGACACCTAATCTGACTAATCACAAACATTGTCATTACAGACTGTAGTTTCCTGTACCTAAGACTATCAATAGACATGCTTCCAAGGTGCTTCATTGCTCAAAAGAAAAAAGAGAGATCAGTCATTAAATTCATCTGACACCATACCAATATATGCTTTTGACCTAATTGTGTTTGTAAGCAGAATCATGTGCATTACATTTGTTGCAGAAAGTGTTGTCAACAGTGAAAACCAAATGTTATTTATGACAGTAGCTTTCTTGTTCACAGATGACCAAGAAAGTCTTTCAGGCTGCGTTTTCTATGGGTGTGCAGAGGGACGGTTTGGTGTTAATGCTCGACCCAGAACCTGGAACAAACTGAAGAGACCATAGGTTTTCTCTTTACTGTTTCCCATTCCCCTCGTCTTTTGGGAGGAATCAGCAATGCAGGTTAGTTTCTGACTTGTACTGTGAATTGCCCTTGAAGAGAGTTGAAGGACCAGCATCGCCCCAGTGGAATAAACGGATATTCAGGTGAGTGGACCTGACAGGAGAACATACATATTCTGCAGTAATCACAGCAGAGTATGTATGTAAGGGCACAAAGGGTAATGCACATACTTCTCGTCGCCCATACAAACTCTGGACTAATCACTGCAGGGTAATATAAGGGAACCAAGGGGTATGCATACCCCTCAGCAGGAATATAGTATGTTACAATGCATGCTATAACATTGCATACTATTACAACGTGGACCTTAAAACAACCACATTGTTAAAACGCTATACATTTGCATCGCAAGTCATTACAACGACTTGCACTAGGGGGCGCGCTGGACTTAGGAATAGTATTAATTACTATTCCCCCCCACTTTGCGCAACAGTAGGGAAAGGGTTGGAATTTATGTCCAATACCTGAGCGCCCCCTAGTGCAAGTTGTTGTAATGACTTGCGATGTAATTGCATCGCGTACTAACAACGCAGTTGTTGTAACAACCGCGTTGTAATGGTAGCACGATGCAATGACAGCTGTTGGAAATGGCCTATTTTTTGAAGACAATACAAAAAATTCTAGGGAGGTGTGCATCATACTGGAACTACGCTCAGCATTCACAGACAAACAATTCCTTCTCGGATATATAACTTGAAAGCAAAAGGTTTACTTAACTGTATCCCAGGATTAATCAACATTGCTAGAGCCTAAAGAGTCCCCAAAATAGCCATGCACCACCTTATAACTAGCTAAAACATCCATTGTTCTGGTCCAAGTTGGGCCATCCCTGATTACAATTACCAGAGAAAATCATCAGACAGAGTATATATGTGAAGAGCCCCCAGTTTTTATAGTATGCATCTGTCGGCCCTGATGAAGGCGGCAAAATGTTATCTCCACTGAAACGTACGTAGGCCATCTACAAACATCCGAGAACACCTGAGAACTCCACCAAGGAGGACCATCAAAATAAGGATTGACAACCATAAATATATATGGAAATGTTACCATGTAAATAGGACATATATTGTCATATTGAGTCCTCATATCTCAGCTGTTTGATGCTTTTTAATAATTTTGCACAGTGTGAGAATGTGTGTGCATGAGAAGAATGAATGGTGAGATAGTTTCTGAATGAATGGATAACATTGACATTGTTTAGTTTTTGACTATTGTTCTATGGGGGCACATTATTCTTTGTATCAAAGTTCTTTTGATTGTTGAAATAATGAATTGTAATTAATTTTGACATCTTCCAATACCAAAAACAATATAAAAACACAAAAAGATTTTTTGAATCCATGAAAAATTAAATAATCATAAATTAAAATGATGAATAAAATAGAAGTCTAATGAAAACCTAGCGTTTGCTGATTATTAGATATGTGTGCAGTATCCTTGCTAAATATACATTGAGTTACACCGACTGGATAAATTAGAAAGGTCAGTTCTCTTAGTATTTTAGTATGTTCGCCTTCCACCTCCTCTAGACCTAAAAGTACGTTGGGGGTACCTTAGTTTAGATACCTTTATTCAGGGTTATCCCCAAACTTTTTGCTTCTTCCTCCCTTGTTTTTCCTGACCTGTGGTTGTTGGCAATAGGACTCTGGGCATTTTACCACTGCTGATCAGTGCTAAATTGCATATGCTCTCTGTATAAATTGTTATTGTGATTGGTTATCCATGATTGGCATATTTGTTTGACCAGTAAGTCCCTAGTAAAGTGCACTGAGTGTGCCGGGGCTGTTGATTCAAATGCTACTAGTGGGCCTGCAGCACTGATTGTGTCACCCACATGAGTAGTCTTAAAATGGTGTCTCAGGCCTGCCACCGAAGTGCCTGTGTGCAGTTGCAAACTGCCATGCTGACCTGACCTGTGTTCCCACTGGCCAGGACTAACCCTTCCCTTTCTGTGCACATCAACACCCCTATGGAAGGCCTAAGGTACCCCCCTGGGCAGGGTGCAGTGTATGTGAAAGGCAGTGCATGTACTAATGTAGGTGACATGCTCTGATAGTGAAATACTGCCAATTTCGTTTTTCACTATTGAAAGGCTAGCTTGCCTATAGGCTATAATGGGGAATGCTGTGTATAATGTTTACCTGCATATCTTCCCATAGGAGCAAGATGGAAAATTAAAATCTGGTATCCCTGAACTCAGAATTTATTAACACGTCTTTTAAGAAGGATGGTTTTTAAATCCTGTGTTTGAAAACATCCCTTTTAGAAAGTGGCTGTTTTCTTGTCTGACCTTTCTGTGTGCCTAGGCCTGTTCTTGAATTGACTGTCTAATTTGTGAGTGACAGGGGCTGGGTTGGCTCCAAGGAGCTGAGTGAGTCAGCCCTAGGCTGAATAGCTTCATCTGCATCTTGAGTGGTGGGAGAGGATAGCACCTGGGCCTCAATAGGGCTGTGCCTGCCTTCCACATAGCTTGCTCCACCTCCTGCTGAGGGGCTGAAGACCCTGTCCCTCTCTCTCAAAGGAAAGAAGGAACCATGAAAACAAAGTGTTCCGGGACTGACCAGAATTGGTTTGGACTAGGCCAAGGTCTCTCTGCCCTCAGAGAACAAAGAGAATATTGGTATTAAAGGGATACCCATACCCCAGAAGATTAGATCATCCTGGATTTAAGAAGGAACCTCTGCCAAGGAGAAAAGCTGGAAGACTGAAGAGGAAGGACTGTCCTGCTGTGAGTTGTGGGCTGACCTGCAGTTGCTATTCTGCCAAGGAGAGGGCAAGAACTTTGCTGTGGCTGTGTCCCCTTGCTTGAAGAGATCTCCAAGGGCCTGAGAAGAGCTTACCTCCTGTTAAGAAGTCACAGAAACAAAAGGACTTCACCCCCAGGTTCCTCCATGAACTCCGCTCTGTGAGTTCTGCCCTTCCTAGAGTGCTTGATCCATTTGTGTGGCCTCTGGAGGTTGTTTCCTGCTGTTTGGGGAGCTGGACGAGAAGAAGAAAAGAAGATCAACAAGAATCGAAGCATCGTTCTCTTGAGGAGTGCATCGCCCCGGTGCGGGAAAATTCCTGTTGCTGCAAATATCTTCGCAGAGCCTGTCGTCGCTGTGAAGAACCATCGCACCACTTGCTTGAGGACCGCATCACTTCGCTGCGAACATCGTCGCAGAGTCCAACGCCATTGCATCGAGGGGCCGCGGCAGAAGAGGATCAACGCTGTGCCACGCATCGCTGCCGCACAGAAGATCGTCACATCGTGCCTATGAAAGACGCTTCTACCGGAGAACCTGCACCCCGGAATCCACACAAGGTATTGCATCGCTCCCCATACAGATCAGATTGCTTGTTTTTTGACGCTGCAGTTGCCGCTAGGAACTTTTGTTTCATCTACAGGTACTTTGGACTAAAACTGACGCAACTGTAGATTATTTGAACGCAAACCTTAGAACTCTTTTAAAATCATATTCTTGAACTGTATATGTTGGATTTTTGTGTGTAGTTTAGATAAAGATACTTTATTTTTCTAAACTACTTTATTTTTCTAAACTGGTGTGGAGACCATTTGTGGTGTTTTCACTGTGTTACTGTGAGTGTTGGTACAAATACTTTACACATTGCCTTTGGTAAGCCTGTCTGCTCGTGCCAAGCTACCAAGGGGGTGAGCAGGGTTTATCTAAAGAGTGTATTCCCCTTAACCCTTAATAGAAACAAGGTTCCCTGTTTGGACATTGGTACCTACCTCTGCCAACTAAATAACACCCAGATCTAACAACAGCCTTCTAAACGCTGTTTCCCCTCAGCACCCTTACATACTCTGCAGTAATCACTGCAGGGTATGTAAGGGCACCAAAGGGTATGCATACCCCTCTGCACCCTTACATACTAAAGGGCGCCAAGGGGTATGCACAGTACTGCCAAATATCAAATGCATTTACAGTGCATTCCCATCAGCGCCCTTACATATTCTGCAGTCATTTCTGAAACGTATGTGATGGTACCAAGGGGTATGCACTGCAGTGCATTTGTTATTTAGCAGTAATGTTTCTTACCACAAAATGCATCCTCACATCTGCTTTTTGACACAAAGGTGCATTTTGTGCTAAATAAATATTAAGGTGACATACCTTTACTGCTCGATGGGAGGGAGATGAATTGCTGCTTAAAGAATATCCCTCAATGCGGTTTAATATGTAGGGCATAGAGTGGACACCAAACAATTTTTTGTCACTGCACCTGTGGATAGAGACAGAGATAAAGAATTTATATATCACCATACAAACATTTTGTGCTACAAGGACATGTTTGCGTGATGCAGTGATTACACTACTGGGAGAATGTGGTCAGTTAAAGTCGCACTTTGATGTGATCTAGAAAATATTAGATACTATGACATGTCATATATCACATTTTGGGTTGTGGTAATTGGAACAGTGGAGTGGGTGACAGGAGAATTAATTATACCCACTGCTGAGGTATGGAAAATAAAGTATAAGGACGACAATAGCTGTAATACGACTTTGACTACGGCATTCCACAGAACATAAATAACATTTTAGACTTACATATATGTATTTATGATAACAAAATACATGGCACTGTATTTGGGAAGACAACTGCCTGAAATACCATTCTAACAGCTACTAGAGCCCATCCAGTGAGTACAATAAAAGGTATCCCATATGGAGAGATGCTCTGTGCTCGGAAAGATTACAGTGCGGAGGCAGAGTGTGAACTGAATCTCAGTTTGACCATCAATCGAATGACACAACGGAAGTATAACCCTTCACCTTTACAGACGATCAACAGAGGGTCCCAGCCAGTCTCAATAAAACTAAAAAAAAGAGAAAAATGTGAGTCGTTTGGCATTGATTACAAGCTATGCTATGACTAACCAATAGATATACAAAATTCTTATCAAACAGTACGACCTTCTGTGAGACATTGGGTTGTTTGTTGAAGGGGTGACCCCATTAAAGCAACAGCATCAATCCCTGTTAGGGTGAACTACAAAAATCACTAAATTAACCTGTGCTTAACAGTAACCTTTGATAGCTTAACATGAAAAACAATCAGGCTTAAGTTAGAGGCAATGTGTAACGTATTTTTTCAGCACACAAACATACATGTAAAAAATAAAGTAAAAATACACATATGAAACATCCCAAATCATTTTAGAAAAATTGTGTAAAGAGGAGATATGGCTTCTTAAAGTTTTTAGTAAAAGGTAGCACCTAAAAGATCAAAATGCCAATGTACGAAACCGGGTCAAAGTCGAGAACATATGGCTAACCCAATGGAGTACAAGTACAATGGATACAAGAAGTAGATTAAGCCTGGTCTGCGCTTACTTCGGACTTTGAAGAAATTTGAAGAAAAAGTTCTGAGAAGGTAAAGTTCACCTGGGCAAGGTTTCAGGAGGTGTCTGAGGAGGGAGTATCATTTTCGCGGAGTGGCTGGACAAATTTGTGATAGATTACAAAGCAAAGATGATGGGTAGAATTTTGATGGATCACCTTGAACTCTTAGCAATTGAGGAACACATTTTAACTATGGCACAATATAGTTTTAAAAGAGGATTAGGCACTGTTGAACAGTGCCAAAATCTGTACTTATTCATTAGTAAATATATGGATGCAAAAAAGGGGTGTCTCTTTCTAGAATTTATGGAACTAAGTTCAGCTTTTGACAATGTTTCTAGGTGAAAGCTTCTGAATATTTTAATTCAAAAAGGTGCTAACCCCAAAATTATTATTTTTCTTTTACAGCTGCATGCAGATGTAGAAGGTACCGTTAGGTATGCATTAATGGGGAGTGTACCCCTATATAAAAATCAGGACGGGAGTCAGACAAGGATGTGTGTTCACCCCGTTCCTTTTCAGCCTTTATATTAATGATTTAGGCGGTGCCCTAATGGATGCAGCAGATGACTTCCCCAGGATGCCAGTTGCCTGTATTAATAGCAACTGGCAAGAACGGGGAGGGGGCTCCAGAAGCTAGACTCTTTTATGGGTTTTCGCGTCTGGTTTAGGCCTCTCCACATATAAAGTGAAATATTTTGCCATTATTTGCGGCCACCCTCAGAGTAGGGTAGGGTTACTCCCTTTCATAAGGATGATACAACCCTGAAATGTGTAACAACTTTCTGTTACACTGGGGTCCCATTTAATTGCTCAAGCACATGGAAACACCTAAGAAAGGTGAGAGCAACTCAATTTGAACAAGCCACAGCCTCCGTTTTCAAAAGATCTTTGAAGTTAGGCTCTATGCCTTCAGACACTATCATTACCACTTACGGAGCTGGGGTGTGGGAATACACTGATAGCAAACAGCTGCAAGTTAGTTAAATAAGTTCTTTAGTAGATTATTATCACTCTTTCCCAATGTCCCCTCCGAGATATCTCAAAAGGAATTGTGGCTTCGATATGTGGGAGATATTATAAGCTTGGCACCTATTATGCTATGGCTTTCAGTTTGGTCTAAACCGGAAGCAGTGTTAACACAAGCAGTCAATACTGACCGTATGAATCTTGTGGGAGTAAGCAACATCAAATGATTGTCACACATCAAAAAGGAGCTACAATGCATCAATAGAACTGAACGATTTACAAACCCAACTAGAATCTGACTATTGACAAAATTTGCTGTAAAAGTTTAGCTACTAGAGCTTATAGCAGCTGTGATAAATGAGGGTGGCCTTATGAAGTGGATGATAGTGTTATGTCTCCCCGTATACGCACAAATTCTGCCACACAACAGTACGTGCTGAAGGAGACACGCCAGCGAAGATACTATCTAGCAAGATTTAGGCTTGGTTTAGCTCATCTATTAGCATCCTACCGCTCCAATATATATGCTGATAAATACTTGATGTTGTGTCCATGTGATGCAGTTTCACATCAATCACAATTGCATATGATGTTTTTTTGTAAGCTGAATAAGAACCAAAGAACGCTGATATTAAAACCATTCCTGAGATTTTTTTATGCATCAGGTACTGTAAAGAGGCTATAGAATATTTGCAGTTGCTGCAAACTAAAGATGTATGTGTCACAATTTATAGATGTGTCCCATCTGCAATAAAGTATAAGAGTATAGGAGCATAATTGGGTACTAGAGTCAAATGTGATCAGTAATTCTCTATGCTACACAGAGTATTTTAATTGTTAATTTAGAAAATTGGCAATAATGTATTGAGTTTTTTGCATTGTTTTTTCATTTTAAGTGATTGTTGATATTTTATCTGATTAATTTTGAGATTTTTATGAAAAATGTATCTGTGTATATTGTATGATGTGATTTTAGGGTTTGTTCTGAGCCAAATAAAGCTTTAATGAACTAAACGTGTGATGAAGAATTCTACCTTCGTAGCCAACGAGAGTTCGAGGGGCCAAATACTCCTTTAGGGAGGACAGCTGAACACGATTTCATATTACTGATAAGAACATAGCTGGAGCTGCAAGGCAGTAGAGCCATCCCGCAATGCACCTTGGGTGGATAGATGAGCAGGTTTGTTCTCAGATCAGTGTTGTCCCACGTTTTGGATTTTGGCTATGTGGGCACCTTAGGCACCACCACCAATGGTCCATAACTAAAGGGGTACCACTTGGGGGGTTAGGACTCTCTCAGGCTGCGTCCAGGAGCATGTTCAAGATTTTGCAAGACTGTTATGTCCCTGTGGCTCTGGACAGCAGGCCAGCGCCACAGGGACACTCTGGTGGTCTAGGGTTCAGGTGAAGAACCAGTGCTAAAAAAGAAGGGCAGGCCTCTGAGGGTTCAGGTAAGGCTACAGGCAGAAAAGCAGTGCTTCCAGGTGTAGCAAGCAGTCTTGTGAAGTACACAGCAGGCCGCAGCAGGAGGCTTTCCTCTGAGAGTCCTTACCCAATTTAAGAAAGTAAACTGAATAGTGAGTGTTAGGGTCCACTATTTGTACCTGGTGCCTTCTTTTAAAGAGGAGAAGCTTTGAGAAGTTTTCCTTTGTAGCTTAGAATTTCTTGATTCCCCAGCCCTTGCTCCAAGATGGCTGCAGGGACAATACAGTGGTGTCAAGCCCTTTGGGTGAAGGCCAAGCACAGCCTATTTAGTTTCAAGTGGGGCTGTACATGCTCCACCCCCCATCCTGCCAGCAGATAGCCCATTCAGTCACCTTAATTCCTCTATTGTGTGATTGTCTAGGAGGAATTTACAACGTCCAACTGCCAACTACACCCCGGGCACGATGTAGGTAATCCCAGATTACCGATTCTTAAATACCGAATCATACCGATTCGGTATTTAAGAACCGGCAAATGGGATGTAGGTAATTTTACCGAAAAAATTACCGAATCGGTAAGTTTCGGTAATTACTGAATCGGTAAATACCGATTCGGTAATTGTATTCATTCCTATGGGCCTGGAGGCCCATAGGAATGAATGCCAATTACCAAATCGGTATTTACCGATTTGGTAAAAGGGGGAAACATTGAAGGGTGGCAGGGTGTCACTTTGACACCCTGTTGCACCACTCAATTGTGTATGGGTGCACATGTTGCAGACATACATGCCCTAAGGGCATGTATGTCTGCAACATGGCACTGTTGGAAAAGCAAAAAAAAATTTTTCCCAAGGTTTTCATTATTTACCACCAACTTGTAGTTGGTGGTAAATACCGAATCCTAAAAGGGGAAAAGCACTCATTTGAGTGCTCCCTACATAGCAAAATCGGTAATTTACCGATTCGGTATTTTAAGGAATCGGTAATTTACTGATTCCTTAAAATACCGATTCGGTAAATTACCGAATCAGTAAAATGCCCACCTACATCTAATTTTCCAAATACCGGTCGGTAACGGCCGAAATTACAGGATTTCGGCCGTTACCGACTGGTATTTGCCTACCTACATCTGGCCCCCGCCATGTAACATGCTGCAGGCACCAAAGAGAAAATGCCAGTAATATGGCAACTTTCTAAAAGTGTCACTCTCAAAAATGGAATTTAAGACCTATCTTTATCATTAAAGAATATTTTCAATTACAATTCCATAGGCACCAATCATGACATCCTCATCTGTTCCGAATCAAATGTTAGCGTTTTTTAAATGTAATGAGACCACTCAAAGCTATCCTATTGGAAAGGTAGGCCTCACAGTAGTGAAAATTAATGTAAGGAATTTTCACTGCCAAGTCAAATTTGCCAAACTTCCTTCATGTTATAATGGAAGGCGTGGGACATCTTATCTTTTAAGAGGCCACTTATTTGCATGGCGCAATATGTGCTGCGGGCCCACTAGTAGCATTCAATTTACAGGCACTGGGTACATGGTGTTTGCCTCTAGAAGCGACTTCTAAGTAAAGTAAATATGCCAATTAGAGGTATGCCAATGTTATCATGTTCAGAGTAGTGAGCGCAAGCACTTTAGTGCTGGTTATCAGTGGTATCAGTGGTAAAGTGCACAGAGTGCTACCGAATTCTGGCAAAATGGAGGGAAAAGGCAAAACTTTTGGGGGTGAACACGCAGAAAGGACCAACTCCAATACCTTCTATATACTGTACCTGGGTTGGAAACAATGATTACTAAAAAATCATTGGTCATGTAAGAAGGTGTCAAGGAAATTATAAGTCCTGGTTATATTTCTCCCCTAAATGGAAATAAAAATACATGGAGGCCAGATGTACCATCTTGATCACAACTAATTCTTTGTAAATTGCTTTCTTTAATTGTAAAACGACTAAACCAGAGTCATTTTAGTATTTATGGAGCACTTCTCCCACACTTCTCTGTATTTCCCATGTAGTAGCTGAAGATTACTTGGAACAGTATGGAACCCTTTCAGACTCTGTGGGTTATATGAATCTTTTGGGACCTGGAGTTGCCCTTGTGAGCAATATTTTAAGGACCTATTTTTTATAGTAAATGTGACAATTATAGTAAGGTGTAAGCAATTATCTTGAATGTGAAATCACTCAGTTTACAGAAAAATTAAAGGCAAAATGTCAGCCATTTCGAATAATTAACAGGTGCACATTTTATTTTTGGTTTACAAGTGATAAGCCTGTAGTTTTGCCTTGCTGCTATTCAGCATTCATTAATATCTTTGGACAGCCTGAAGGAAGCCATGTGCATAGCACCTGTGATCAAGGCCCCCAACTTCTCCCAAGATGTTATGGTGCAGACAGACACTGCAGAGCATGGCATAGAGACATTACTCTCACAGATAAATGAAAAGGGCCTGGATTAACCTGTAGCCTTTATTAGTAGACCGTTACTTCCCAGGGAATAGAGGTGGAGCGGAATAGAAAGGGAAGCATTTGCTGTGGTCTGGGTGCTTAAAAAGTTAAAACCCTACTTTTGGGACTCACTTATGGGTTATGTTATGTTATGTTATGTTCTTCTAAATGTTTTAAGCGCACGGGCACCCAGGGGTTTCATGGCGCTGACAGTGAGGAGAGATTGAAAAACAGATAACCTATCCAGAAGCTTGCTTAAATAGCCAGGTCTTCAAGGCTCCCCGAACCTCCATGAGATTAGTACATTTCCTGAGCGACAGAGGGAAATAGTTCCACACCTTTGGGGCAAGATAAGCAAATCGGCACCCCCCTGACGCTTCCGTTTGAAAGAGGGATGGGTGAGAAGGGATAGATGGGCAGAACGAAGATTGCGGGTAGGCTCATGCTTGACAATTAGATTATTGATGAACATGGGGCTTTACCCGTGAAGAGCCTTAAAAACCAAACATCCCACTTTAAATATGACCCGTTGGGCTACGGGTAACCAGTGGAGAATAGACAGCAATGGTTTCGCCGATCTCCCACCATGGTGTTTGAAGATCAACCTGGCAGCTTGGTTTTGCACAATTTGTAGACGTTTAGACAAGAACAGAGGGAGACCTAAATAGATGGAATTAGAAAACTCTAATCGGGACAAGACCAGGGCCAGTACCACTTGAATGAGTGCCGAGTGGGTGAGCAAATGAGCAATTCTTCTAATTTTGCGCAGTTGATGGAAGCTGGAAGAGATTACAGCTCCCACCTGGCCTTTAAGCGAGAGATCAGTTTATGGTGATCCCGAGACTTTTCACCGAGAGAGAGGGGGAGGGGGAAGATCCCATTGTTGACGGCCAGTAGTGGGGGCCCCAACTAATCAAGCTTTTGCCCGGGAGTACTAACTCCGTCTTCCCTGGGTTGAGTTTTAGATGGTTCCACTCCATCCACCGTTGAATGTGCAGCATGGTCGCCTAGAATTCCATGACAGAGTCAATAGAGTCCAGTGGGAAGATTAACTGCAGGTCGTCAGCGTAGTTGTAAATCGTTACCCTCCTGTTCTTCAAAGAATGTAAGAGGGGTTTGAGATATGTTATGTTATGTTATGTTATGTTAATGGTTTTTATACCGCGCACAGCTGCCCCAACAAAGGGGCGTCCTGGCGCCAAGAAAGGTAAACACAACATCACAAAATGCAGCAGAGTCAGTTAAATTTTATTAAAAAGAAAAGTTTTGATGACACGTCTGAACCTGGTTAAATCTTCCAAAGCACGGATATCATTAGGGAGAGCGTTCCAAAGCTTAGCGGCTACTACTCGGAAGGAGCGGCCTCCAATCCTGCTCAGCAAAAAGCGAGGAACAACAGCCAAATTCTGGCCCATCGATCTCAAAGAGCGAGAGGGGACATATGGGGTCAGAAGGTTCATGAGAATAGGTGGAGCCATGCCTTTCAAAATTTTAAAGGCCAGGCCAAGCACCTTAAACCCAATCCGCCGAGCAACAGGCAACCAATGGAGTGTTTGCAATGCTCTGGACACTGAGCAACGTTTGGGCAGCCCAAATATCGCTCTTGCGGCGGCATTCTGCACTCGTTGTAGCCGCAGAAGTTCAGCCTTGTTCGTGCCTGCTAGCAGAGCACTGGCATAATCTATCCTGGATAGTACCGAGGCCTGGACCACAAGCTGTCTAGTGGGGGCATCGAAGAATTTAAGCACCGGCCTGATGCCCC
Source organism: Lissotriton helveticus (assembly GCF_964261635.1). NCBI lineage: Eukaryota > Metazoa > Chordata > Amphibia > Caudata > Salamandridae > Lissotriton > Lissotriton helveticus. The sequence goes on along the minus strand of NC_136059.1, from coordinate 1,841,050,125 downwards.
TAATAATGCCAAAACAAGAGGCAGCCACCCTCTTAGTCTGGCAAGTGAAGCTAAGTGAAGGGTCCAGCCAGACCCCGAGGTTTTTTAACTCCATAGCAGGAGAGGGGATCATTCCTAACTCGGGGGGCCACCAGTTGTCATTCCAGCATCCAGGTTGCTTCCCAAACACCATCACCTCTGTCTTCTTTGTGTTCAATTGGAGACAATTCTGGTTCATCCAATTGGCCACCGAACGTAGCCCCTCACAGAAGTTGAGGGCATCCATGGCTGAGTCCCCACTTAGTGTGACCGCCAGCTGCGTATCATCCGCATAGGACACCATTGTCATGCCCCAGCGTTTGACTACCGCAGCCAGCGGCCTCACATAAAGATTGAAGAGAGTGGGGCTCAGAGATGATCCCTGTGGGACCCCCAAGGTGAGTGGGTGAGAGGTGGATTTACCGGGTGGTATCCCAACCTGAAAAGATCTATTGGAAAGGAAGGAGCGGAACCAGCCTAATGCCAGCCCCCTAACCCCAGCTTCCTCTAACCGCCGCAACAGGATTTCGTGGGACACCGTATCAAAAGCGGCACTCAGATCTAACAACAGGAGTGCCGCTGTTTGTCCGGTGTCCAGCACGGAGCGCAGATGTTCAACCATGTATAACAAGGCAGTCTCCGTGCTGTGGCCTGTACGAAAGCCATTTTGCGTGGGATCCAAGATGTTAGCTTTGGCAAGATGGTCGGCCAGGATCCCATTCACGTGGGCTTCGGTGACTTTAGCAGCCCACGGCAGCAGAGAGATGGGGCGATAGTTCTCAGGTTTTATAGGATCTAGGGTAGGCTTTTTTAGGATGGGGGTAACTACCGCTTGCTTCCACTTGGTGGGTACAATCCCTGAACCCAGTGACATATTAATAAGGGCAAGCAAGGGTGCGCGACATGTGGCCTGCATGTTTTTAAATAGGGCCGGTTTGAGGGGGTCTGCAGGGGAGCCAGATTTAATTTTTTGGCTCAATAAATCAAAACCCTCCTCAGATAGGGGGGCCAAAAAATCCAGAATCCTATCATTGATCTTAGGACAATCAGATGAATCCGAGCGGTGCACAATAGTTGGAAAGGTGTGGTAGAGTAGTTGCACCTTTTGAACAAAGAACAAGGCCAGACTCTCGCAGTGAGAATCAGTGCAGATTTCTGCCGCGGAGGCCCTCTTAGTTGTAAGGTCCTTTAGGACCTTGAAGATTAATTTGGAGGGATTAGGGCTGTTCCGGAACTCCTGCGCATAAAATGCGGCACGTGTTCGACAAACCGCTCTGTGATATGCCTTGTATAGAGTAAGGTAGCAGGTTTTGAGCGCGGGGTCATAGGCTTTCCTCCAACGCCTTTCTGCTTGCCTACACTCTCTCTTGAGAGACGACAAGGTCTCATCATACCACGGGCTATGGGCCTTGGTCCGGCACTTGGAACGTACAAGGGGAATAAGAGAGTCCAAGGCCGTGCCAATCCAAGTACAGAATGAATCATACCCACAATCAGCATCGGAGAGAAGAGGTAGGGGTGTTTTTCCTAATAAAAGGTAGAAGTCTTCAAGTTTTAATTTACTCCACTGGCGGGAGAGAGAGGTTTTATTCTGTGCCACAAAAAGAGAATCTACCACAGGGATAACTGCCTTCACCAGCATATGGTCTGTCCATGACAACTGGACAGGTTGGCATAAAGTAATGTCCTCTAAGGAGGTGAAGAACGGGTCCAGTATGTGCCCGCCAGAGTGGGTGGGGGACAGCACTCTCTGTAGGAGCTGCAAGGCTTCTAGATCTGCTAGACAGCTCTTAATGGAGGATTGGGATGGACAGTCAAAGTGCAGGTTGAGGTCACCTACCACATTGAAATTCGCACAACCAAGAGCTTCTATGCTAATGACGTCCGGGAGAGCGGCCCTAAAGGCAGCATCGCAGCCCCGAGGCCGACATATTAGAAGACCTGAAAAGCTATAGCAATGGGACAGAGAGATTCTAAAGCGAGCACATTCGCAACCTGGAAGTTTTAGTTCTTTCCATTCACAAGGAAAGCGGCGTTTCACCGCCATTGCAATTCCACCACCTCTCGAACCGCGGTTGAGAGTTGCCACGGTGTAGTCAGGGGGGAAGGCAAGGTTTAAAATCGCAGTGTCAGCATCTTGTAGCCATGTCTCGGTCATAAAAAACACATCAGGGGAGTCATTGGTGACAATATCAAAGATCTCCGCCTGGTGTTTGACCAGAGATCTGACATTTAGGCTATATATACTGGCAGTATTCACCCCCGACACGTTAATCTGCCGGGATGAAATTTGCAAGGAGCGGACGCGAGAAGGGGGAGGCAGGCGCCAACAGCAACAGGTGCACCGATAAGGGCCCCTTAGCGGTGCTACAGACGGAAGTGGACAAATAGTAAATTGTTCACGTAAGGCCAGTAAGTCTGCTCTACCATACCTGAGGATGGAAGCAGCCATAATGAAGATGAAAAGGTCTGCCGCACCCCGTACTTCCTTAGCGCCGACGGGCGCAGACGGGCAGACTCTGGCTTGACTCAGGCGAGAGTCAGGCGCTACCGCTGCGCGTCACCGCTGCGCGGCCCGTGTGAGCATTAAATACCGGCTCACCTGGAGTCCTGGCAAGCGCTAGAGCGCTCGAGCAGATGGCACAGTTAACAAAACACCACCCCCAAGATGGCGGCCAAGCGCCACGCGAAGGAGCACAAGGGCTTCCAGCAAGGACAACAGACTCCACAAAATGCGGTGAGGGCACAATTTATAGTGCAAGAATGTGGGCGATATTATTAAAATATTAAGACCAAAAAAACGATTTACAGCATAAAGATAAAAAACGCTATCTAAAATAGGAATTGTAAGCGCTCCACGCTTAACTAGCTAGCAGCACATAGCGCAAGCATGCACCTTTCTTCAAGAACGAGCAAACAGAGTGCTCGTCTTAAATACCGGCTCACCTGGAGTCCTGGCAAGCGCTAGAGCGCTCGAGCAGATGGCACAGTTAACAAAACCCCACCCCCAAGATGGCGGCCAAGCGCCACGCGAAGGAGCACAAGGGCTTCCAGCAAGGACAACAGACTCCACAAAATGCGGTGAGGGCACAATTTATAGTGCAAGAATGTGGGCGATATTATTAAAATATTAAGACCAAAAAAACGATTTACAGCATAAAGATAAAAAACGCTATCTAAAATAGGAATTGTAAGCGCTCCACGCTTAACTAGCTAGCAGCACATAGCGCAAGCATGCACCTTTCTTCAAGAACGAGCAAACAGAGTGCTCGTCTTAAATACCGGCTCACCTGGAGTCCTGGCAAGCGCTAGAGCGCTCGAGCAGATGGCACAGTTAACAAAACACCACCCCCAAGATGGCGGCCAAGCGCCACGCGAAGGAGCACAAGGGCTTCCAGCAAGGACAACAGACTCCACAAAATGCGGTGAGGGCACAATTTATAGTGCAAGAATGTGGGCGATATTATTAAAATATTAAGACCAAAAATACGATTTACAGCATAAAGATAAAAAACGCTATCTAAAATAGGAATTGTAAGCGCTCCACGCTTAACTAGCTAGCAGCACATAGCGCAAGCATGCACCTTTCTTCAGGAGGGGGGACAGTGACGAACCTTGCGTGACGCCACAGGTGGTAGGCAATTTGGGCGCGGTGAAGTCCCCAAGTTTGACTGCCTGGGTCCGATTGCTCAGGAATGATTTCACCCAACTGAGAGCCGAGTCTCGCAGACAAGCCTGTTTAACACGGTGTAATAAGATGGTGTGATCCACCATGTCGAACGCTGCCGACAGGTCCAGGAGCACGAGGGCCTGATGTATACCCCTGTCGGCATTGGCCCTCATAGTGTCCAGAACTGTGAGAATCACGGCTTCAGTTGAGTGCGCCTGGCGGAAACCGGCTTGGTTGGGCTCCAAATACTCCGGTGTTTCAATGAAATTGGAGATGAAGCTTGCTACATGGGCTTCCAAGATCTTAGCACCAAATGGAAGAAGGGATATGGGCCGGTAATTAGAAAGATTAGCCGGATCGGCCCCCGGTTTTTTAATTAACGGGACCAACGTAGCATTTTTAAAAGCAGTGGGGACCCTTCCCTGTACTAGGGACTCATTCAAGAGGGAAAGTATGCCTAGTGGAAGTGCTGAGAAGACATCCTTTAGGATGTAAGGGGGGCAGCAATCATTAGGTGAACCAGACTTCACCCGACTCATCACTTCCACTAGCCTAGACTGATCAATCAGGGGATTAACCTCGAGTTCAGATGGGTTCCTATAGGTGTCCTCAGTAGCAACCGTACTAGGACTTTTCGGTATGCTTTCTTTTATGGTAGCTATCTTGTCCATAAAGAAATTATTAAGCAGATTATAAAGCTCTTGCGTTGGAACTTGGGGGGGGGGTTCTTACATCGTTACAGAGGTCGTTCACCACCCTAAAAATTTCTCTTGATTTGTTATGCGCATTCAGGATTTTCTCAGAGAAAAATGCTGCTTTAGCGGTTAAAATGGAGTTCTTATAGTTCCTACGGGCAGTCGTATATAACACTCTGTCCCCATCAGAGTACCCATGTCTCCACAGTCCGCAGTCTTCACAGATGGTTAATCCAGATGAGGGCTGAGACTACTAAACTGATGAGGTGGTCCATCTCTTTACATGGAATGGACTTTACTATGGAATACCGTCCTGGGGTAAAACACACCAACAATGAAGGTCTTTCCAGGTTCCTCTGCCTTAGTAAAGAGATATTCCTAGTGGGTGGGTAGCTCTCCCCCTTTTATGCTGGGAGGACACATGTTAGACCTGGCATCTTTCTGCATGGTTTCCCCTGACCATTTGCTTTCTCACCTATTGTTTTTGATTTCATTTTTGCTAGCTTCAGAACTCTACGCACTTTACCACTGCTAACCAGTGCTAAAGTGCATGTGCTCTTATCTAAAATGTGATGCTCATTGGTTTATTCATGATTGGTATATTTAGTTCACTTATAAGTCCCTAGTAAAGTATATACCATATACCCAGGGCCAGTAAACCAAACGCTACTAGTGGGCTTGCATCATTGATTGTGCCACCCTCAGAAGTAGCCTTTCAAACCTGACTAAGGCCTGCCACTGCAGGGCCTGTGGGCGAAGTTTGCTGCCACCAAAACTTACCATTTCTAACTATCTGTCAAGCCTTAAAATCCCCTTTTGTAACATATCAGTTAACCCTAAGGTAGGCCCTAGCTAGCCCTAAAGCCAGGGTGCTGTGAAGGTAAAAGGTAGGACATGCAACTTTTTGTTTTACATGTCCTGGTAGTGACAACCATCCAAGTCCATTTTCACTACTGTGAGGCCTGCTTCTGTAATAGGTTAACAATGGGATATCATTAAATACCCATTTAAAGTGTAATTCCTGATTGCAGAGGAGTAGGTGCTTTATGTTTAATATCATTGGTTTGGTGATGACAAATCCTCTTATGAGTCACAATAGATAAACAGGCATTTTATTCTTTTAAACTTGTTATATAACAATCATTCATATTAATGAAATTTGATGATTGATATTATAGTATGTTGCTCTGGGTACTGGGCACGTGGGATTATGTTAGTTGTTATTGATATGTGTTTATGTTACCGAACAAACTTGATATGGATTTTTTTTTTAAGTATTATGAATGTCTGTCAAACATTAATGGTCCATGGAACCGAATAAAGTTACCTTTGTCTTTGACAAATCCTCTTTAGTGGTAAAGTTGGATCTGGTACTTCTAATCTAGAAATGCAACTCTTAGAAAGTGGACATTTCTCTGCTCCTAGCTCTCTTGTGTGCCTTACAGCCTGTCTCTAATACACATCAGGGGTGGGGTGGCAGTTACACTTTCTGCATTCCCTCTAGACAGTCACAAGTATAGGACAATTAGCTATATCTCCATTTGTCTGCATACTGATGGGTCTTTCTGGGCAGGAGGGAGGAGAGGAATTGACATGTACACCTGAATATGTAGTGGCCTGGCCACACACAAAACACTGAATTACCAAGCACAGATAGGCTGGCAGACATAGCTGGGCTGAGACTTGTGCACCACAAAGGATCTGCTTTGCAGTCATCTCCACTTCAAGGACACATTTGGGTATACATATTAGGCTTATGACCCCCTCTCACTGGTTGAGTTTGGGGTCCTAACGACACTCATCCAAAAAGAGCAGCTGTGCTACAGGGGGGACTGCCATTTTCCTATCTGCTTAGCTGTGTTGGCCTGCTGCCTTCTGGATGCGGGGCTACAGGAGGGACTGCAGCTTTACTACCTGCTCTGCTGTGTTGGCCTGCTGCCTCTGACCTGGGCTATGAGATGGACTGGACCTGTTCTCTACAACCTTTTGCAACCAAAATAAGTTCATGGGCTTATTGGTTAGCCCCCACTCAGGAAATCCCAGGGCCATCAAAGATTTCATTCGCAGCAATGACTGGCTAGGCTCTGTTAATCCGGAGTTTGACTCTGCCTGACTTGCCCTCAACAAGTCTTGGTCCTTCACAGAGTGTCTGCAGCCGATTTTGGGAATCGAAATGTATCAGCACAGTGCTTTAATTAAGAACCACTGTGTCTGCCTGCTCAAGCGCAGACCATCATGTTTGTTGACTTCGCCGACGCCACAGCGCCCGAAGGCAGTCCAGCATGACCCAGCACACTCTGCACACATCAAGGAAAGACAGGCGTCTGCTCTCTGTGACTCAAATCACCACATCTTTTCCAGCGAGGGGAGACTCCAGCAATGTGGGTCCCGATCCCAAGGCTGACGGCCCTGCTGCAATCCCTAAGAAAGGCACTATGCTCTCTGGGACTTATGAGGTATATGCCGCACACCATCTCTCTCAAGGGTGGACCTGAACAGAATGAGAAGATCAGTCTCCTGCAAACTTGACATTGCATTTTAACGGAAATAATTCTACAGGTATTGCTTTACGCATACCCTGGGAGAAAGTCTGTTCCCGATTCACAGCGTGGATCATAATGATTTCCCCAGCTTAACCGCAAATAACTTACTGAAAGCGCAAGGGCTCTTTCAGGATTGCACATTCTAGAATTATTCGTAACTTGTTTTGAAATTTAAAAGAGTTACTATTTTCATACCTCATTGTGGAGTCTTTTTTGTGGTGTTTTACTGTAACCACATGTGCACGCACTTAGTACAATACACAGAGGCTGCAATCACTCACAATGTATTACTTTAAGTTGTTCATTCGCTTGTTACAGGACAGTATATCACACCTTCAAGTTGAACTCAATCTAACATTGACATTCATTGATATTTGACAGACAAAAAAAAATAATTGAGCCGAAAAAAGAAAAGAAAACAAGCAATGTACATTAGCTTATACTTTTTGCCAGCTAAACTAGGCATTCAATCCAATTATTCAATTTGGCAGCAATATACATTAATGTTTTCCATATAAAAGATGGAAAAAGAAGTAATATTGACAAATGACAATAAATGTTCGTGTCCTCCATAGAATAAAGGTATTCGGTTCAAATGTAAATCGATCTTGTCTTCAGTTGGCGTAGTCCTTAAGAGGGGTGTTAATCAAACAGAAAGCCCTCAGTCCACTAATGAAATAGTATCTTATATTTTAGAGGATGTGAAATTGGGATTTGATCACATAAAGAAGTGGACTGAGTAGATGAGGTGTAATGATTTATTCTTGATCAAGAAAAACTTCATCCACATCCATCCAGTCCCAGGTCTGAACTGACAGCCAGGCTTTTAAGGCATAACATTCCAATTGTACATATAACTTCTAGAACACACAGGAAGGAAAAGCATTACACTGTAGAACATGCTAGACCCGATAATAAAATACCACACCACCCCCCTACCCAGAACACACACCACCCAAATAAAACACCCTTACCTCACAGCAAAAAAAGTAATCAAATAACATATACAATAATTTATTTTGCAATGACATTCTGTTAAAGTTCCAAATTCTACCATCATTAAGCTTAGCAGCACCTTTGCAAATTTTGACCATACAACAAGGATAACTAAATTGAGACCCCCTCTTGTGTGTTATTAGAGAATTTTACTCTTTCTATGTCTCATACACCTACCCACAGGTCCTTAACAGTTTTGTTCAAATCAATTTTTTTCCGTCTAAGAGTAAATGTTCTCCCAAGACCTACTACCCTCCCATTTGTCCTCCACAGCAACTGTCCTTTTGCTATGCATTTGAACCCACGGGAACATACTTGTGTGTTACGTCTACTATAGCAAGACATTTTAAAAGGGGTCAGAACAGTTGTAGAATGGGGGTGAAACAAAGCTCTTCTACCCTTTTCTCCACCAGCTTGACCCAGTTCTGACAATTAAGTCTCGCAAACTGAATGGTCTCCTTTATTGTTTGGGTAAATCTCTTTACCATGCCACTTGTCTCTTGGTGATAGAGGGAACACTTCTTGTGAAAAATGCCCCTTTCGGATAGGAATTTTCCCATTTCAGTTAAAGTAAATTGTACAGCATTATTGATGAGAAGGCTCCCCAGATTTCTTTCTCCAGAAAACATTTCTCTCAGCAACTTAAATATTGTTACATCTTGTACTACTTTAACAACAGGTCATCTTGATAGCAGGTCCATCATCCCCAGAACATTTCTACTAGCTCCCTCCATGGTGTCGATCGAACCTAAAATATCCAGGGAAATTTCATTGCATACTTCTCCTGGAATTTGTCTGCTTACCATTGAGGCTGTTCTTACCTTCTGACACAAGTCAATTAAAAAACACTCACAACAGTCTCTCACTTTTCTTTCGATCTGTACATCCATCCCCAGCCAACAAATATGCACCCCACAAATGCTCTTTGGTTTTAACAAATACCAGAATGGCTGCAGTGGGCCAAATTCATAAATAGATTTCTCACCTCTTTAGGAGGTACCAGTCAGTCCTCTTGTATCAAAATCCATTTAACACAGAAAGCTCATGTTTCAATTTCTTCTAGATTTAACTTTTTTCATGCTACCCCCTTCCCGCACATCCTCTATTACTTTTATTACCTCCTCATACTTTTGCACTTTCTCCATCCACTGTTTTTATGAAACACAACTGTTAGACATGGCAACTTTGGCATGGTTTCCCCTGACTTCTTGTCTCTATTTTTGATGCTGTGCTGAATTTATTTTGTGCTTACTTAGATGCTTAGGGCACTTTACCACTGCTTATTAGTGTCAAACTGCTACTAGTGGGCCTGCAGCACTGATTGTGCCACCCACATGAGTAGCTCTGAAAAGGTAACTCAGGCCTACCACTGCAGTGTCTGTGCACAGTTAACTGCCATGTTGACTTGGCAAGTGCACCCACTTGCCAGGCCCTAACCTTTCCTTTTTCTACATGTACGGCACACCTATGGTAGGCCCAAGGTACCCCACTGGGCAGGGTGCAGTGTATGTGAAAGGTAGGACATGTACTGGTGTGTGTGACATGTCCTGCTAGTGAAATGCTGCCAATTTCGTTTTTCACTATTGAAAGGCTATATTGCCCCATTGGATTGAATGGGAGTTTATTTATAACATCTTGTAAATATAATTTACCATTGGGACAGGATAGCGAAATAAAGTTTAGGCTGTCTGAACTTCATATCACATCTTTTAGTAAAGATGGTTTTTAAACTGAGTGTGTTAGAAAATGCTACTTTTAGAAAGTAGGCATTTTCTTGTTTAACCATTCTGTGCGCCTCTGCATGTTTGTGTATTGGCTGTTTGGTTTTGTAGTGACAGCGGCTCGAGATGTGCATTCACTGTAGATAGCCACTGGGGGGGGGGGGGTTTGACGTGTGCCTGGCCCTTCCTAGATGACTCCGAGCTGGGCTGAATAGACCCTGGATGAATTTACAGTAGTGGGAGGAGATTTACTTGCACCTGAATAGGGCCTGTCTCCCTTGCACAATGCTGTCTCCACCCCCTGTGGTCATACAGCACCAGTGAGGACAGAACTGGTTTGGACCGGGCGCAGAGACCATTGCACAAAGAGAACAAATACATTTTTGGATAGAAGTATTAGAACTAAAACACCTGAACTTTAGATTACTTCTGGACTCAAGAGTAACCTTTGCCATGGAGAAAAGCTGAAGAGCTGTGAGAAGGAGTACTGTCCATTTGCTGTGTGCTGTGTGTGGATGGCCTGCAGTTGCTGTTTCTGCTTAGGAGAGCACAAAGATTGGAAGTTTGCTTTGAACTTGCTTGAAGAAGATCTCTAAGGGCCTGCATGTGCTGGCCTCCTGTTCTGAAGTCTCAGGGACACAAAGACTTTACCCTCATCTCCCCTGAACCCTCCTGCTGAGAGTTCTGACTTGCCAGGAGGTGCCTATTCCAGTTTCTGGAGGTTGTTCCTGCAATTCGGAGCTGGAAGAAACCAAGGAGAAGCAAAAAAACTTGTTTCTAATGCCGCCAGCGATGCCCCTGTGACACCACAATCTGCACCGAGGCCCAGGGCACCGCTCGTGAAGTGAATGACCCCCCCCCGGCCTGCACCGCAGCCCCAATGCCCTTCAACGTCTGCAGTTATTGGCCGTCCCCGACCCCAGCGATCGCACCAACTCCATCATAACCAGTGTCCACATCCTGTTATCGCAGCGCCAATAACAGCAGAGGGAGACTCCACAAACTCGCCGACTTCGCATCGACACCAGAACGGATTCCTCACCCCTGATTCAACCGTCTTCCCCTGTCCTTGACTCGACACATCGCCTCCTTGCAGACACAATGCCTCATTTCTCCCGTGGCAGCCAGGAGGCCGACCTCGACCTTTGCAACAACGCCACACCTCCACCACACCATGCATCATCATAGACTTCGTTTCCAAGGTACTGTTTATTTGGGAGGTCGTTGTGACTCTGTGCCTGACACCGTGCTTCTAGCTGTCAGCACTGTACTTAGGTTTTATGGCTGGCACGATATCACCATAGCGCCAGGTGTAGCAATTTGTTTTCTACCACCTTTATTTTTACGATAACAGATTTAAAGTCTTATTTCATTCCTGTATGTTAGATTTTTGTTGTTTTCTTCTTGTTGAGTTTAGATTAAGCTACTTTTTTTCTACACTGGTGTGGTGTCCATTTGGTGTGTTATCACTGTTTTACTGTGTGTTTTGAGTACAAATATTTTTCACATTGCTTTTGGGATAAGTCTATCTACTTGTGCCAAGCTACCCAGGGGTGAGCAGGGGTTATCCAAAGTGTGTATCTCCCTTACCCTGACTAGAAGCAAGTGTCCCTATTTGGACAAAGGTACCTATATTTGCCAAGTAGAGACCTCCATTTCTAACAACAGCATTCTGTGATGGCGCAGGCTTTGAATTGATCATCGTTCCACCAATTTTCTTCCACACTGTCATTAGATTGAGTAACACTTACAAAACAAGAGAGACAGTCTGCAGTTTTGTTCTCCACCACTGACATACTCCTCCACAAGATCAAAATCTTGCAGAGCAACCAACCACTTTGTAATGTAAGAAGAAATGCTGTTGAGACCTTGTATCTGAAAGACTTGGTGCAAAGGTTTGTAGTCTGTTCTAATGACAAACTTTGAGCCCCACAGAGATTACTCCCCAAAACACAGCCCTGGCTTCCTTCTCTAATGTCGAGTAGTTGAATTCTACACCTTTAAATGATTTCAGCCAAATGCAAAGGTGATATTGTGATCCCTTTACTCTGTTTAAGTACCTCACCCAAACCTTAGCTTCTGGTGTCAGTAATAACAATGTAAGGTAACCCTGGTATGAAACTCTTAAGATGTGCTCTAACTATTCCTTCCTTAGTATCTTTTTAATCATCTCACAAGCCTTATTCCAGTAAAACTGCATACCATCTTCAATAACTCTCTTATGGGCAAAGTCTTGAAGAAATCTGTTCTAAAATTCAGCCAAGAATTATTGTACTTTAACTTTTTTTCCGGAGAAGATAGATCATTGATCGATTTAATTGGATAATCCTTTGGTTTGACACATTCTCCAGAAATTGTGTGACCTAGGTCGACTATCTGAGGTAAACAAAATGTAAATTTGTTCATTTTGAGAGTGATATCATTAGAGCTAAATATGCGTAATACTTTCCTAATCTTCTACAAGTGAGATTGACTGTCTTCATTGATAATTACAACATCATACTGGAAAAACTTAGACCGAAATGGTTTCCCAGAATGCCACTCCACATCCACTGAAACACAGAGGCTGCAGAACATCAGTCAAATGGCAATATTTTGAACCAATACACCCTGAAGGCTGTTAGAAATGCTGTGTAATCTTTGGAGTCCTCACTTAGGGATATATGGTTGTAAGTGGAGTTGAGATTTTGCTCCCCCCAATGACGCTACCATGTCCATAATATTGGGAACATTTTCCACCTCAGGTTTATTCAGTTGTCAGAGTTCTACACATACCCTTATCTCCCCTGAACATTTGGTGGCCACCACAATGGGAGTAAGCCATCCTGAAGCCTTCACAATCTCAATAATGCCTTCTGAAGCGAAATGATCTAATTCCTGTTTCGCAACCTCATGAAGGTTTATAGGAACATTATGGACTTCCCTCACAACAGGTGTAAAATCCTTTTTCAGGTGTATGCGATGTACAGACACTTTTACGCACCCCACCTTCTTCACAAATAATTCAGGGGATTCCTGCAAGAAGATACCATGGGGAAGTCAAAAGTCACTGCCAAAGCATTTACTTTTCTCACTTGAACCTGAGTAAAAGCATTAGGATACCAGTAAATACTGAAACGTTTCTGATGAGGCCAGCTTAGTATGGCATCCCTCTTCATGGGCATGTAAATCTTATCCACAATGCCATTATAGTGAAATAGAATTTTCCTAATAAAGTAACCCGATGATTCACTAGGTTTAACTCCATGACTATGTGGAGTGACATCTGGATCCTTCACATCAACTTTTCTAAGGCATGTTTTCCCAAAATCTAAATCACATACTAAAGAAAGTTTAGCTCTTGAGTCCATCATCATGGTGACAGGTGTTCCATTGAGAGATACCTCATCATAAGGATGTTCACAATTAGTGTTGTTTACACAAATTACATCATTAACAACCTCTAGCAATTTTAGGCAATTGATATCCTATTTCAAACACCTTCTCTTTTGCTCATCAGACATACCACACTTGGTGAAATGTTCCTTTTTCCCAAATTTTTTACAAACCAGCCTTACTGCAGGACAGTCTTTGGGATCAAGATCATAATTGGGGCTCTCACACCTAGAACAGACGTTTTAAGGCTTAAAACTACCTGAAGACGTTTTCTTCTGGAGCAAAGCTGGCTGGAGTACCTGAACACTTGAAAACAGATCTCTTTCCTTAGTTATTTGCAATTCTTGGATACACTGCATGAAATGTTCTCCTCTCTTTGCAACTATGAGAACGTCCGATAACGTGGGATCACTTTTTGACCAACTTTGTCACAGCTGCATTCCAGCATAAATTAGTTGGTTATCCTCTCCTCAGTGTTAGGACCACAGTTACATGATGTAGCTAGCTTATGTAGGGCAGTGCCAAAGTCCTCTACTGACTCTCCCTCCCCCTGTTTTCTTTTGCCAAAATAAAATCTTTGCGAAATAATAGACACTTTGGGTAAGTATTGATTATCTAGGCATTTGATTGTTCTCTCAAACTCATTGAGAGCATGAGAATCATCACCATCATCCAGTACATCCAACTCTGGAAGATTTTCCAACATCTCTTTGCCCTCTTCCCCTAGAATGTGAAGCAATTTGGAAGACTTTTTTCTCAGGGGAGATGTTGGCGCCACACACCCTTAAATATTTAACAAACGCTTTCTTCCATTTAGACCATGGAAGAACAAGATCCGCAGGTCTTTCAGTAAATACAACAGTAGTGTACTACAAAATAAATAAAATGAACAGTTGCCAGGCAATATCTGGTGATTTACTTAGAGAGATAAGTCCCTTTTCCTTGTTTACTGCTCTACAACCAGCATTAAAGAAATAAACCAAACTGTAAGCATAAATCCCTTTACTATTTTTACTTTCTGCTCAATAGAATTGTAGGAAACCCCTTCTCCCAAAGCATCCTTCAGTGCAGGCAGAGAAGAAGGGTCCTATGTATCCAATATCAGACATCGGTGTACTCCTCGAAGCATGCTGAGCCTTCGAAAATTACAGAGGCAGGCACAGTTGCGAAGTTCTAGACACCCAGCGTCTAAGAGTGTATGTGCGAGTGATGCTGTTGCATGAGTGGGAACTCCTTACTTGGGCACTCCAGTGAAGCATGCGCTCCCTTTACATGCACTTATGTTCTCTGCAGAAGAGGCATGGACTCCTACGTGTGCTTGCAAGTTCAGTGTATAACAATGCTGGGACGTTTTCAACTGCATGAGCAGTTACCTCTAGTATGCATGGGCTCTCGCTTTCATAAATAACAAATGTTCATGAAAATGGAGCGGAAAGGAGAGCCCTGAAAATTAAATTGACTGGTAACCCTCCCTCCTTACTTATTCTGAGGAAAGGAGGGAAGCAGGGAGACATTAAAGTGTTACAGGCTCAGTAAAAACACTGACTTGGTGAAGAATCCTAGCATTGGAAAAAAGCAGGAGCTAACAGTATTTTGCCAGAGATACATTTTCTGAGACACCTGCTTCCGAAAACGAAGTGACAGGTCACAGCACAGTCACACTGATGAGGCTCCTTGGAGTAATTCCTACATTAACGGAGAGGAAAAAACAATATTTGAAGCAATGTCTCAAAAATAGTAACAGTAAGGGGCATATTATCAAGCAGCAGCGATAATTATTGCTGGGCGCTCTAAGTGAGAAATTATTTATTGACGGCTTTCACTGGCAATTATCGCCATGCCATCGATGTAACAACAAGGCATAGCGAATGGCGATCATTTTCCAGCGATAGCGGTGCTTTCCATGGAACATTGCTCGTTTTCCAGCGATGTTCCACGGAAAACGACGATAACCTTGCTGATATGACCCTGTGGTCGTATCAGCATAATACACCCCCTTTGTTAGGCATAGGTAAGTCAGCATTTTAGCAGACGTTGGTTTTTTGCAATAACCGCTGTTTTCGCCAAAAACGAACGTCTGCTAAAATGCGCGGGACCCCTTGTAAATATTGCGATGTACATCTAGCGATATTTTACAAGGTAGTCCCTCAGGGGTACGCCCACTGACGTCCACTTTGCATCTCATTAGAGATGCCAAGTGAGGCGTCGGGAAAACGGGTGCTAACATGCACTAATGCATGTTAGCACCACCTTGTTAATAGGGCGATGAAAATATCACCGCTTTAGCGGCAAAAAGTGCTGCTAAAGTGGCGATACTGCCCTTGTTAATATGCCCCTAAGTTCTTTGGTGTAGCCTCCGCGGGCACTCAGATACGGGACACCCAACTCAGATGGTTGGGTGTCCCGTCACGTTGTTACCTGTATTATGTAAACACGACCCGCCTTTTCCTTCTGAGCCCGCAGACAAGTACAGGTGCGCACCAACTTATGAACTGAGTAGAAGGAACAGACAAGTTATGAACTTCACATCTCCCTCATCGTGCCTTGAGATAATATGTAGCGGGCACCAAACAACCTTGCCAGAGACTATCAGGCACATTTGATTTTTTGCTGGGTCTATTAAACTTTTGCCACAAGCGCACACACTAAAGAGATTCACTGTTTCATTTTTAAAGGCCATATTTCAAGGCCCTTTAGTGCAGATTAAATTAAACAAAATGCATGCTAAAATCAAAACTATTGTGGCAAGGGCGAAAGCACAGAATGTTAATATTATGACACTATGAAATACAGGGAATCACTTTCTGGGATAAATTAATCAATTATTTAGTTACCAATAATCACATCATCTTTTTGTACCGGCAGTATTATTGAGCCATCGATGTTTGAATGAAGTATTATGACATGCATATTTTCGCATCAGGATAACAAAACATTCAAATCTTCGTCTGTGGCAAGTTCTGGAATACAAGATAATTACAAAATAACGTATCTAATAATTTTAACCTTTATTGTATTTATACAGAATGTCAACTCTGTTGTCTCAATCTTGACATGTCTAGATGTCCACTTGTTGAATTTGAATTAAGATGCATTCCTATAGAGACAGGATATGTCCCCCGGGCAACAGACAATAGTCCTTATTATAAAGGTTTCTTTGATAAATCACGAATGTCCATATAAAGAAACATAAGACACTCCTTTTAATACGTTGTCAATACGTTTTTTATTGGAACACTTACATCACAGTTCTGTAGAAAAGATATCCAATTATCATCCCAAAGGTTACTTCAACTCCCAGAATGCATTAGTATTCTCCATATTATTTTAATTCTCCCAATGCATTTCGGCAACAGGTGCCTTCATCTGGGGAAATTCTGTGAAAGATAACATCATGAAGTGAGGGGAGTTCAATATACATTAAGTGAAGTCACGAGTGATTATTGGCAAAGTGATCCTCTGTAGTACGATGCCGGAGGTGAACGGTTTAAAAGTAAATGGGTGAGAGAATGTGCACATGATAGGGAGGGGTTAATGTATTGGTAAAACGTTGTTGACTGTGAGGAAAATATAGTGAAGCGTCAATTCGTTTTAATGATTAAAAAACTTGTGACCGACCACGTATGTTTTAGTGCCCATTCCGTGATTGTTAATACCTGCGTATGATGTAGCTAAGTGCGAGAGATTGCGATGCAGGTTTTGAAGTCCTGCTTGAGGCGCTTGTGTATATGCGGTACTGTGGATGTTAAAACGAAAAAGTGAAAGTGACAAGACTCTATCGGCTATATGATTATAAGAATTAACATGCCTTAGTTAAAAGAAACGTAACAAAGTCTCTGCCATGCAATATTACATAGTATTAAGCGCTTACCGAGTTAACGAGTAAGTCAGGGTACACGTGATTTTTCGCTCAAATGCTGGTGTCGATTTCAAATATCGTTCTCCGCGAGTGCCGATGCATTACGGTGTGGGCCTTTATTAGTGATGCGCGCTGCGGGTGTATCTATGTATTAACATAAAAAGAAGACTTGCACATGGTCGTTATGGTGATTGTCGGCGAGTATTGCGTGAGGTTAATAAAATAATGTGAATAAAAAAGGCAATTTGAATGAAGTCAATATGAATGAAAGAGGCAATATAGTGCTTAGTATTTCAATCTTAAACATAATAAAGCATCAAATTTCAAATGTGGAAATATACAAAGGCAACACAATGTACGAAGGAAACAAAATGTACAATTGGAACCAATCTATATAAAGTTAATGTATGTGGGTAACCAAATGTTCACTTTTGTTGGAAATAGTTAAAAAGGGTAACTTGATAAATAAAAAATAGTCAACAGTGGATACTGTGTGGAATCAGTCTGGAAATAAAGTGTCTTTAGTCCCTTAACAGCGCCAAACGTTCCGCGCTAGTGTAGGAACGTTCGATTGAGCGAGCGGGGCCGCGACGGCCAACGGACGTGCGCAGCACTACAAAGGTAGTGCACGCGACGGCCGGTGGCCGTCAGCAGCAGCCATGAGGATAAGTAACAAGTAAACTCCATGCGATCATTCATGCCATGAGGCTTTATGGAACATAAAAGATTAATCCAATGATTTTCGAGCTGCGGAAGGAAGTTATGATTGTCCCTCCCTTCACGTTTTTCAACACTTTCCAACACGCAGAATTTCAATTGGCTGATGTTGTGGCCAGCTTCCAAAAATGTTGGGCTACTGTAGATTTAATTTGTTTTGTTCTTATGTTTGATTTGTGCTCATTTAAACGTATTTTGATTTTCCTTTCCGTTTGGCCAACATATATTTTCCCGCAAGGGCATTTTAAAATATAAACAACATTAGAGGTGTCGCGTATAGCTGTTGTCTAAACCTTGATTTTATGCCCTTTCATTGGGTGATTGATGTATACTCCTTTGATGACATTATTACAGTTGTTGCAATTCCAACAAGGTTTGGTACCCTTAAATGCAGGTCTTATTGTGGACGAATTAGGATGTTTCAGTCTTTCTCCTTTATTTTTGCCCCTTGTGTAGGCAAAGATTGGTTCTTAATCAAAGATATGGTTAAAATCTTGTTCCAAACTTAATATTTGCCAGTTTCTGTTGATGATTCCTTTGTAGGCATTCTCAAATGACCGACGTGAGAGACCTCTGAGAGAGTGAGGCTGGCCCTACAAGCCCCTTGTGAGTCAACTATCATATTGACTGTCTGTCTATATTGGACTCTTGGCGAAATTATTTACAGTCTGAATTACCAGAGTCACAATGTAAGAAAACAATATATGCAAATCCAAACATTAAAAATAAGTTGTGGCAGCGTTCTCATGACAATTGATAATAAGGCATGGATTGATGCTTCGCTATTGATTGAGCGTCGACACTTGCGTTGACTGGATGACAAGTGAATCATTGTTTGGGTTCGAGCGTCGTGAAATTTGCCCTGAGGAAGTCCCTTGTGGTGCGAAACGCGTTGGCTGTTTTTTGAAACCTCACCTGGCATTCTGTATGACAAAAAAACAAGATTAAGGATTCATCACTGTGAAATCAAGGAAGAATCTGGATTTGATTGATATTTTGAGCATTTATGCTTTATTTGTCATGTTGCCTCTCTGTGCTCTTATGATTGTTTAATAGCCCATGGAAATACCAGTTTTTTGTTGGTACCATTCATTGTTCCATTTAAAATAGCTGTGTAATAGAGTAAATTCCAATAATTCCATTAGGAAAACCTTCAAATCGTCATCATATGCTGTTTGTAACAGGGCGTGTTCAACTGCCTCTATCCCTAGTTGGTGGGGGATAGACGTATATAACAAATTAACATCCACTGTGCATAATATTATTTCCTCATTCTCAACACCGGTAACCTGATTAAGTCGTGTCTTTCATGAAGGTACTCATAGTTGTTACATAAGGCAGCAAATAATGGTCTAGAAATGTTCCCACTGGTTCGTGTATACTCCCTTTTGTACTGACTATTTGTCTGCATGGAGGCTTTATTGGATCCTTGTGGATTTTTGGAACCATGAAGAATGTGGGGCTTTTTTGGTTGGTTTGTATTAGGTACCTTTTGGTTTTGTCATTGATGGTGCCGTTATTGTATGCTTTTTGGATGATGTGTTAGAGTAGCAGTGAATTGATCTGTGGGATTAACATCCAATTTCAAATAGGTCTCTGAATCCATAAGGTGTGAGGCAGCTTGCTCATTGTAGTAGTTTGTGTCTAAGATGACTAACCCGACACTTTTATCAGCCCTGGTGCATATAATGTCAGTTTGCAATGAAATCCCCTTTACTATGCCTAATTCTTTAGCTGTAAGATTGTTGTATTTAGATTTCTATTGGCAGTTGAGTTTTGTTATATCCTTTATGACCAACATAAATATATGTGCTTCTAAGTTGCAATCCTTTGAGTTGATCCTCTTGTATGTCTTTAGGAGCCTCTATCAAGTTTTCAAAGAAGTGACGTAACCTAAGTTTCCTCATCAGTTTAAAGAAGCTGATATTCAGCTCCAGTGTGTTGGTGCCTGCCGTGGGTACGAAAGACGCGCCTTTTTGTAATGTTTTGAGTTCTATGTCACTGAAGCGATAGTTAGAAATGCTAATGACAAGATTATCTACTGATTCCCTTTCTTGCCCTTGTCCTTCTTTGCCGTCACCGAACGGTTCTGTGGATGTTCTTTGTCTTTCACTTTGTTGTTTCTTTTGCTCCTCCTGGGTCATTCTGTCCTTCGGGGCCTACCTCTAAAAAAGGCTCTCCAGATGTTTCCACGGCTAATCCTAAAGTTGAAGGTGCTGCGTTTATTGTGGTTCGGGGGAGTCTTTCGCTTTTTTTTGATTGACTGGTGGTTTCACTGTCTGATGATGAAGTTTCAGTATTGGATGTATAAGGTTTGTTTTGTCTTCTTTTGGCATAGATGTCAGCCCATGTGTAAACTTCCCCCAGTTTATAATCAATAGTATCCCTACGGAATTTGCGTATTTTTCGGTCATTTACTTCAGCAGCGTGTTTTGAGAGCTGAATATTGATGTGATCCAACACTTTAATGAGTTCATCTGTTGTCATAGATCTTACCAGTTCGGTCTTGATGGTGGATATCTCTTTTGATAAACCTTGTTGATTTTTGCCATGTGGTACAACCTATTGGTAACATAATATTCAGTCCTGAAGGAGTATAATTGCCCAATAGATGGTGAAACACTTTTTTTCTGGTGTAAGTCCTTGTCTATGTTTTTAAATTGGTAATGTGTGCACCTATGAGTAAGGCCTCCTCAGGACAGACAACAAGGTCGTGCATCACTATGTAGAAACCAAAAAATACAAATCACCAAAGTTGTCGAGACTTAAAATATATACAGAAAAAGCTGACGCTATTTCACATGAGCTCAAACCATGTAAATGTCTATCGTCTCCACTCACACTCTCAGGCAGGGAACAGGCCAGTAACGGCTGACACCAAGACGTAAATCCATGTTTAAAAACATGTGACCTGATTGTGGGTGACGGGACCTACTACACCCAATGGGATACCAGTGTGTAACTATAATTCCATGGATGGGCTTGGAGATATATCATGCTTCTATACCATAAGGAAAAAAGCAGCAAGCCTTAAGAACCTGAAAACCAGGCATGTATCCTAAACAGTAGCGGCCGCTACCATGTGTGGGTGGTGCAGCGGGGGGGGGGGGGAGGGGCCGGAGAACGAAGTGGGAAACACAAAAAATAAAATGACATTGACTTACCTGGGTGCCGCCGGGTGTTGCCGCCTCTACTCCATCTCATCCGCAACAGGAAGCTCCAGCCTCCCAGAATCCCCTGTCCAATCACAACGTTGCCTTAAGCAGCATTGTGATTGGTATGAGCGTCAAGGATTGCTGCTCAGACAGGGACTTGGATGCTTTGCATGTTCCTCACCATGCTGTGTAATGCAACACGGTGGGGAAGATGCAAAGTGAGCATTACGGTTTGACTGGCCCTCTTGGAAAGGCCAAACCGTCATGCCCACTCTAGAGTGCGCCTTACATTCCTCCCCATGCACTGGCCGCCAGCCAGTAGAGTCCAGGTATGTTAAGGTGGCCCATTACCAAGCATTTTAGAGGAGGTTGCTTGCATGAAATGTGAATGGCCTGGCAATACAGGCTCAGGACTGGAGTCATGACCCACGCATATGGAGACTCAGGGGGTGGCCATCCTCATGTTATACTGCTAGGTGGCACATCCCAGTGCACTTATGGGGTCATAAAAGCTGGACTCCATGCAAGAGTAGATGTAATTGATCTCTTATGATCTAGCTGAAGAACATAGATCAAAGGGCTTTGGGCTTAAAAGCAGTGCTGTTGACAACTAACAGCCGCAGATCTAAATTTAGCAGAGCGAGTGCTAACTCACTTGAGGCTGTCATCTAGAAGTTGTGGGACGGGCCAGTTGTTGCATGTTGGGTGCCGGCTGGTTTGGATCTAGTTGGATGACCCTTCAGGTGCAGGCAGCCCCTATAGCTTATAAAGGATCTCTACCACGTATCTTAGAAATGAGCTACAACTCAGTGGTTCAGTCTTGGACATGGAGCGATAGTAGTGCCTCAGCAGCAGCTCAACATCACATGACTGTATTTTGTGTCCATGGTGACACAGGCTTCCCCTGGGACGATGACTTAGATCCTGCCAATGCTGCCAAGTATATTAAGCTGACAAAACCTTAGGCATTTTTCAGGGTGAATAGAGACCAGCTCAACTTTCAGATTTGCCAAGGAGAGGCCATCAATTTGGTGCTTGGGCAGAGGCACTGTTCATGTTTGGTAGTCATGTGGTACATATAAGGGCAATCTGTACAAATATGTCAGTTATGGTTGGAAGGACTTTTCGTGAAGAAGAGGTAGAACATATGCTTCTCACCTTAGAGTGCTATAATGGCTTTTTTTGCAAAGGAGAGAGAGAAGAGACGCTGTGCACCTCACAGTGCTACATAGCATTTAAAGCTTGAGCTTGAGTACAGGCAGCCAGGAATGGAACGGTAGGGCTCCTTTATGGTGTAAGTTGAAGCCACATAATTCATACTCCTGAATGTGTAAGGCTAGGTCTACTGGGATGGGCCATCGTGTGGCTAACCTCAAGAAGTTGAATTGCGTTACTCAAGAGTTTGAAGTTGAGTACACCTGACCCAAAACTGTTTAGTACAAATAACGGTGACGTGGACATGCAAAGTACTCCTCTGCACAGCACTTAGACTGTTTGTAACAGGTTGATCCTGGCTGCTTGTGATTGTGGGCTTAGGTTGTTGCGGTAGGGTGTCCATACACCAAAGCTTCAGGGTCCTTTGGGAAATAGCAGCATGGTGTAGATCGGCTTCTGAAAGGTAGCATAGCTGAGTTGTGTGTGACACACATTAAGTCATCTGCCATGGAGTGATGTCAATTTGGCAATTTAGGGTGGCATCGTGAGTAAACTGGTGACATTGCCTGCTTGAGGATGGCACTAATATATCTGGTGAATAGGGAGTTTCTTATAATAACGTGGAAGGTGCCCTAGAACATCAAGCAAGAAGCATGAACATTGCGACAGATGAAATATAGTGAGCTACGTGAAAGATCTGATGTATATAAAGGTAAGATGAGAGAAAGAGTATAAGACAATATCAACCAGCTCTGTCTCCGTTTATGATTACTACCTTAAGAGAATCCTCTATTTGTAAGAGGACACACAAGGGAAGGGGTTCGGAGAAATCACAGGATCATTCAAGGTCCCCCAGACTATCAAATGGATAATGAGATTATGATCTCTAGAAGGCACAAATTAGATATTTCCCTCAGCATAGCATTGTCTGAAGTCTCTGGAACAGGCTCATTGATAATATGGAGCTCTAGTGAGGCTAAAAGTGTGCAAAATTCCACATTCTACTTAACCAGAATATAGACAAGTGAGGTAGTCAGCAGACGGCAGCCCCTGTACCTAAGATCACATATTACCAGGGGGGCACAGCAGAAGAAACGGAAGAGTGCACCATGACTAAGGCCAGGGGGCTTTGCGATCTAGTGGCCAAGATTTACCACATAATGAAGGATGTGCTGAACCTTGGTTTATGCCAGGCTTTGCGTATCCTCAAATTTCACTGCTGTACCGGATCTGTGACATACATTTAGCATGGTAAATCTTAAATTGGACTCTCAGAGACCAAGAACCCAACGTACGTGCCAAGCCTGCTGCTGCCCCAGTACTTGTATCAAGCTCAGCTCTCTTTCCCGTAATCAGAGGCTGCCAGTTGTTCTTGGCACCAAATAGCACCCCTAATTAGGGACACACATAGTTATTTTATTGGCCAGAAACCAAAGGTGAAGTTGATGTGGTTATGTGTGCAAAGAACTTGAAGAGATTGGGCTATCTAGACATGCAACTCTCAAGTTGTGAGTGGTGAGATTATAGGCCAAGTTAGGACCAGTGCAAGGTGAAGGGCCAGGTCTTCAGTTTCTTGAAACATTTTAGAACGGAGAATGTGGCTCTGATGTGCAGGGGTAGCTCTTTTCAAGCTTTCAGAGTGAAGTATGAGAAGGCACAACCACCAGATCTACTTTTGCATATGTGGGGGTGCCTGCAAGTAGATGTCCAGGTGAGTGGAAGTGCCTGGTAGGTTTGTGAAATGTTATGCAGTTGTGGGTATGTGGGACCAATGTCATGTAAGATTTTGTATGTGTGCATAAGGAGTTTGAAGAATGTTCATTTATGGATTGGGAGCCAGTGGAGTTCTTCAATGTGCATGGTGATGTGAAATAGGTTGGGATACTTGAGAGTAAGTGTAACTCCTGAGTTTTGAATGGTCCGGATGTCTTTTGGTCAATTCAGCACTGATTCCAGCACTGAGTGCATTGTAGTAGTCCTGCTTGCTGGTGACGAGGGCTTGGATGATGGTTCTGTGACTGTTGGTGGGGATTCATTTGAGAATCTTTTTGAGAATCTTGACTGCAAATGTATTAGACCACCAGCTGAATTCTCAGAGTGAGGTGTCTTTGTCGAAGATTAGGACTTCTGCATTGTCTGTGATGAGCTTTAGGCTTTTTGTTTTCTTCCATTTTATTTGATGTCTTGTCGGAGGAGAGTGTTGTCAGGGTAGGATATGATGTTGATTCCGTGGGTGTGGATTATCCAGATGAGTTGGGTCTTTCAATTGTTGACAGGGATTGAGTTCAACCTAAAGGGGGGGGGGGCAGTTGAGACGAATGGTGATAGCAGCAGGAAATATATGAATTGTTGAGGGTATATGGAAATGTGTGCACAGATAGTATCTTGTGGGTGACATACATTAGAGTCAAACAAGGACAGAGTCAGATAATACAGCCAGATAGACAATCATGAACCATATCATGATTTGCCTTAAACAAAAGATTATGTTATTTATAAAGAGTATTATCCTAATTGTTATTGCATGGTTTGGAGTGTGAGTTAATCTGCAATTTATTTAGCATATTGTTACAAAATTTGATATTGTTTTCTATACGACAGAATGTGAACAGGGGAAAACTAGCTAAGTTGCTAAAACAGTTATTGACTTTTCTCATTACCAGGTAATAATAATGAAGCTGTCAACACAACAAAACAAGAGAGGTAAGGGCAGATCTTACTAACAGTGAAGTGCTGGGTTGAGTACAAATGGCTTGAGTGGGGAAGGAGACAGGCAAAGAAAGAGGAGTTGGAAAAATTTGGAAAAAAAGTAGATGGTTTGTGAGGAGTAAAGCATTAGTGAGAGAAGAACAATAAAGAGTATGATGGATGAAAGACAGTGACTCGAGATGGCATTGTAGACATTCAAGAGGAAAAATAAAAGGACATTTGAGTATCATCAGTAACGATTATGCTACTTTTCTCCACATACCATGCAAAAAGAACAACAGTAAGGGCCGAGGTGTAAGTACTCCTCCACCCTCTTTTGAAAAGTATTCCACCAATTGTTTCACCCTTCCAAGACCAACATTGTGGCTCCTTATTGACATTTAGGTGCAATTGGCTTTATCTTTGATAACCTTGACACTGATATCAGATCATGGGCACTCACCACTCCATTCATCGCTCTTGGAAATGTTATCTTAATCCTCAATAATATGCTTCAGAACAACATCATCTCCTTTCTCTGTTCTGATTGCGGACTGCTTAACACACGAATCACCAATGTCTAACCCAAATAAACCCTTGTATTTATTAGCAAATTCCAACAGGCTGACACACTCCCTTCCTATGATCCAGCCCTCTCCTTCTAAAAGTATCAATATATAAATATTCTTATATACATGATTTTTGTCTCTAGTATTCGCTCCAAGGTAGCCTCAGGTAAATAACCGTGACTCCATCTCATACTTCTCTTCCAAAATCACTACATTAATGCACACTTCATAACACTACTTACTGTCCTACTTCCACCCTCTCACATATCTGTCCTAAGGGTCTCACTATTCTGTTTGAATTCACTACTATATCAATACAGAGACCATCCTCCTTTTCCATTCCCAAACCTACAAGCCTGTCATGCTTACAATTTGACCCTTTTAGAGAACAAACCATCAGACCACTTGCTCTTACTTTCAATGTTAGGTGGTTCAGTGGACTAAGGCATCCACTCCAGGAATGTGTGTTACCAAGACTCATAAACTAGAGATAGAAGTGGAAGGGTGAATGGCTCAACTGTATATGATGCTGACCAGTAAGAAAGATAGCAGTTAAATACTGCAGGCAATGGGCAGCAGAAAATGATTAGTTGTAGATGTGGAAGGCGACCATTATAAGGATTTGCCTACGATGACCAGGGTGACAAAATCTTTAATTTTGAAGACGGTCAAAGAAAGCGGAAGGTCAGGCAGAATTCTGATGAAGGAAACATGCTCATGACAAGCAAATTTGATTAAGTTAGAGATTTCTTACAAATATTTAAAATAATCTGCCAATATAAATGGCAACAGATCAGCTTTTTCCTCTTTTTGAGAATAAATAACAGATGTAATCAGTTATTTCTATGATTGAATGATCGTACGTATTGATGAAAATGTGCGGAGAAATCAAATGCCAGAGAGATCCCAATTCACTAATGTTGTGTGACAAAATATGAACATTTGCAACAGTGGGGAAATTTCTAAACTTGGAACAAATTTCTAGGTTTTTTTCAATTCTCAAAAAAAATGTAGCATTCATTTTGACAATGTTGGCAAAATCTCTGACTGTATCAAATTTCCAGAATTTTTCAAATGTTTAAAAATGTCTACCTACAGGAGTGTCGCGTATGTGTATATTCTCATTGAAACTGTGTCAGGTTGGAGCTTTTGTTTTTATGAACGTTGTATGTTTTGTGCAAAAATAATGAAAAATACATAAAGATTGTTTTTATGTCAGCTAGACTTTCAAGGGAAAATAAAGATTTCACTGAGCATATGCACACAAGTGTAAGTTGTGTCATTCTGTTCTTATATGCTACAGAGATGGAGAACTGCTATTACCAAACACCAGCACTTGAGTCTTAGCTACATCAATAGATAACTAGGCCTACATTTACTAACATTTTGCACTTGCTTTATGTCACTTTAATGCAAACCATAAACATAATATTAGGGTGAAATTTACTATTCAATGCAAATCAGGATTGGCATTGGAGAGTTTACCAAAGTAAAGCAAAGTTGAGTTATGTGCTGGTTTGTATTTTATTAAGTCACAAGGGCATTCCGTGGGTGGTGCATGGGCATTCATGCGCAGACTCCCTTGGCTTTGACTCAAATTATCATCTACAAACATTGGAAGACAGGGATTTGCAGCAAAATCTTACAACTCTTCGAGGCATGCGTAACGATTAGAAATGGTTTCATTTCTCCTAATTTTTTCACCTTGGCTTCACATGTTTGCTGCATTGCACAGCACACATACACAGTAGGAAAAGTCTTGAAGCATTTTATTTTTTACTGGAAAGACCCCCTCCCCCCACCAGTACAAAACCTATGCTTCAGTGGACGCACGCACCCTTGCACTATGGCACAATGGTGTTTGTTGTGGCACATAGCTGCCAAAAGTTTGCCAGCACTAGGGGAGAGAAAAAGTGCACCATATCTTTTTTTTGTTTTGCTGAGATTGTGTCAAGTTGCCCGCAGTTGGTCTAACTTGCATTTGTGTTGCTGTTGACTTCAAGGTGTGCTTCTAGGAGGGCTAGTTCCATCTGTTCTGGCTAATCCCTTCCTAGCAGAAATTCATTCATATATGTGACTCAGTTTCTCATTGTGAATAAGCAAGATGGAGAAATGTGCATTTTACTAAATGATGCGTCTTGTGATATGGCACTGTACTGTTGTGAACATATCTAGGACCCTATTTAAATATTCCCGATTTATGCCCTTATGTGGTTATAACGAATCATGTCCTTATAAAGGCATAAGAATCATATCCATATTTAGTCATAGCCAATGCAGTCCAAATACGTCAAGGCTACTCCCATAGACTCCTAGGAAGTACAACGCGTTCTTTAAACAAACCAAGCCTCCAGCAGCCCGGGAATTCCCCTTGCTTCTGTTTTGATTTATCCAAGAACTCCTGGAGTCCTAAAAGAAGTGCGAGTTCTTAGTGACGTCTTATGTCGAACCTTACGTCAAACACGGCACCTTCCAGGTATAAATATACCAACAGCTGCCCCAGCAAACACACGGTGGTTTGGAGCAGATCGACTATCTACTTGCCCGACGCCCTGCTGTGGCAAGTGTCGAAGGAAGCCGACCCTCTCATTGACGCACTGAGAGAGACGCTGTCTTTTCTCCTGCCGAGAAATCCAGCTCCAATGTTTCTAGTCACCCTTGCGGGTTACTGGGAGGTAGCGTTCTGAGAAGGAGATACAAGACCTCCTTCATTCTATAACCAAGGTACGGAGCGGATTAGATCCTTAGAGAATTCTTGATACAGATTCTTGGCAAAAACTATCTTAACTAAAACTATATCTCACTTACTCCTTCCCACGTACTAGGCTTAGGTTAGAAACACCAGTTGAGCTCGCTTAGTCAACTTTTATCATTGAAACCATATAAATGCTTTTACAGTATTATTTCATAATACTGCTTTTACTGTACGCAATTTACTTTATGACAAGTATCGCAATTGTGGCAACTCACTTCTCTTGCATGAGAAAGAAGACTGTTCAATAAATAACCACTTTTATTGAAAACGCCCGTCTCTCTATTTCTCTCCGCTTCTGGTGAAACTAAGCATGCACAATTGACTGAGTGAAATAGTTATCTATTGTTTCCGCGACTCTGGAGATATATTCCTTATTCTGGAGGAAGCAAAGTTGTCATGTTTATGCGGTTGTCAGAAACTAATCCCCTCTTGTCTATTCAGGAAAGTTAACACCATCTTGTTTACTCGAGAAAGTGTCTAGTGACCTCTGAGCTAGCTGGCATTCATAATTAAGTCTAACATATTCAGTAGAAACCTAGTCGACCTCAGCCCTACGTCTAAACTATCGTTTATGTTATTCCAATGCGCAGAGCCTATTGGGAATATAGGAACTACACTACATGGCGCCCAACGTTTGGTAAGGCGATAATTTAACGCTAGATACTAGAGTAACTCAGTCGTGCTTTTCACACAGACCCCTTTTTACCGTAAAAACTCCAATAGACGTCTGGAGGGGGTAAAAGGTTAATATCCGCCAAAACTTAGTAGGATAAGAATCCTATGTATTAGTTCTCGGTTTAGTCAACGTTGAAGGATACAGTGTTCCAAAATATTGTGCACCTAATCTTTGTTTCCTTGAAACTTGCTCTGCAAACTTTCAGTCAGTAAAATGTCGGACGACGACAGAGAAAGAGATGTTTTGGCAGCTCAACTTTTAGCAGAAGACACAAGTCTTCGGCAAGATGACCCGGATGCTATACTCATCCCAGTCAATGTAAGGAAGAGTGTAACTTACAAACTTATACATAATGGAGTATCACCAAGAGGTGGTACAGTCATATTTGTGGTAGAGGCCCATGAATATCGGCAGACGTATTCTATTCCTGGATACATTTTCCAGCAGCACATGCTGTGACACGCGATTTTCACTACTACAAAGTAGGGGAACTTCCAACGGAATATGTTCCTTTTGAGGACATTGAAATTCCACTAACATACCAAGAGCACCAGTACTGGTTTAATGGCGCCCTAAAACATCAAAATCACTTCACCAGGCTCGGTCCAATAAGTAGACCAGGAGCCACATGGCCGGTTCTAGCCAGCTATACACCACATCCTGACATTGAAGAAATGTCAAACGGAGAACTTTTAGTTAAACTAAAAGAATTAACTAAAGCATATAGAGAATTAGTTCAATTAACACTTGACTGTACTACCTGCCGCCAAAAATTGAAAGAAACAGATGTAGCAGAACAACCTCTTGAACTTGCCAGAATAATTGAAAAATCCTATGAAGAATTAGGTAGAGATAGTTTGGGTGGGAAACCACTAAAACTCCAACTAACTGAAAATCCTGAAAAAACATTTATTAAAAATTATCTCATTACTCCAAAAAAGAGGTGGGATGGTAATGAACACACCACTCCCAGAGAAAAACAGTTTCAGTCCAGAGGAAGGTCTCCTCAATGGAGAGATAGATCTCCAGAACGAGGGGGCAAGTCTCCACAAAGGGAGCCCTCTGAGAAAAGATACAACCTTAGAGATAGGGATAAATTAAGAAAACCTGACAGATATCAAGATATTGATACACGTCCCTCTCGATCTTTTCAGACTTCCTCACAGAAATCGGAAAGAAGAGGATGGTCAGAACACAATGAAGAGCACGTCAAGTCCAAAGACAAGGATCCTGCTAATCAAAGTAAAAAATTACAATTCCCCAAAAGAAGGTAGCTAGTATTAAAATAAAACATGCAGAGGATTCTGAGGACACAACTGAAAAACGGAGAATGGGCCCAGACAATTCTAGACAGCGCAGCAGAAGTGAACATAGCTCGCAAGATCCTGATGAATCTTCTGGAGACAGTGGACACGAATGAATACATTCAGGAGGAAACTGCAGACACCAGGGTTAGTGTATCTCATAAATTATATGAAATAACATTGCGTATAGAGGGGGACAAAACTAGGAAAATAAAAGGTCTCTTTTGGGATAACCTATCTAAAGGCGATGATATCCTGCTAGCAGAGAAAGACTGGCCACCAGAGTTTGTCAGGGAGTGCCCACATAGCGAAGAAATGATTATGCCTGCCTTCTCAAATCACATTCCAATTCATCAAAAATACACATTTGCTAGAAAATGGGCAGTAGCCCAAGCCCCTGCATTATATAAAAATCATGTAGGATGGGATGAGGATTCTCCTCACCATAAAATTCAGTTAAAAAATCAACATACTGCACAGAGACAGTATCCTGTTAAGCAAGAAGCTAAGAAACAAGTCAGGGAGATCTTAGATCAACTTGAATATCAGGGGGTGATTGAAACATGCACCTCACAAATGAACAATCCTTTGTTTCCTGTCTCCAAGCCAGACGATTCATATCGTCTAGTTTTGGACTACAGACACCTAAACTCTTGCTGCAAAACATTTGCAGTACAAAACTCACACAGTGCAGCACTAATCAATAACATTGTGCACAAAAAATATAAAACGACATTAGATATTTCAAATGGTTTCTTCTGTCAAAACATTGCACCAGAAAGCAGATATTTGACTGCTTTCTCCTGTATGGGGGCCTAGAAGCAATTTTGTCGTCTCCCACAGGGATTTAAGAAAAGCCCAGCATTATTTTCAGCCAGGATAACAGAATTACTACAAATGTATGATGATGAGGCATTATCTTATGTCAATGACATCTATCTTACAGACGATGACCTGGAGACACACTTGAAAAGAGTGAACACCATTATACTTGGGTTCGCAGCTGAAGGGTACAAATTCAACTTTAAGAAGTCACGAATTGCCCACCTCACTGTCCTATTTTTGGGATATGAGTTATCAAGTGAAGGCAAAAGCCTAGCAGACAACTTCTTAGAGAAGTGTGCAGTACTCCAAGCTCCAAAAACGGTGAAAAACTTACAATCAATTCTAGGTTTCCTGAATTTCGGAAGAACATACATTCTAAATTATGCAGAGAGGGTTAAACCTCTCTACGAATTAATAAAACCTGATTTCAAACCAATTAATTGGACTCAGAAACATACAGAAATTTTACGAACATTACAAACAGACATGTTAACTAAAACAAAACTGCAAACACGCGCAAACGAACGCCACCTTGTAATCCTAGTCATCCCAGGAAGATGTGGATTCACATACCTGACCTCTAATGAGGGAGAAACAGTACCAATAGCTTATAAATCACACTTGTACACACAAGCTGAAATGAAATTCAGTTCTACTGAAAAAATTCTAACTGCGGTTCAAACTGCTGTAGCAAAAGAAAGAGCCCTAGCCCAAGGGAAGAGTATATCTGTTATAACAGCTGTATCAGCCCTTGAGGCAGTAACAAGACCAATAATTCCGAATGCTAAAGCTTTAGATCCAAAATGGATACAATGGGAAAATTGTCTTGCTGCAACAGATGTGAAACACGCATTTGATCCAAAAATGAAAAAAACTAGAAAATCTGGAATACGAACATGAATGTCCTCTGTCAATTGAAATTCTGCCTCTCGACAATACACCTGTGTAATATACACGGCAGATTTGCACAACACTACAGTGTGGAAAAACAAGTTTACAATGCAGCATGCGCGATTGTTAAAGGTCGCTGGCGCTTAGGTAAATTCAGACCGATGGTCACCAAAACTGAATCACTCAGAAACTGTACAGCTCAGCGAGCTGAAATAAGATCTTTAAAGGTGGCACTTGAAAATGCCGATCGCGAATTCCCCACACTGATAGTGTGCGATTCGCATTACTGCGTCCAGTCTTACAATAATGACATGCAGACCTGGATCAAAAACAGTTACAAAGATGAGACAGGTGCCACAATAAAGCATAAAAAACTTTGGGAACAAGTAGTTCTTTTACAGAAAGAACTACAAAAGACTCACATGATACATACACTGAGTAATCAACGTGATGGCGTTCACGTTGCAGGGAATTCATTGGCTAACAGAGCCACAACGGCAGCTGTCAAACCGGCTTCCGTAGCTACAAAAAAGCGTTCTAAAAAACAAGGAGGTGGAGAAACGCTACTAGCAGTAAAAGCCTCAATGGAAGGCAACTATGCGGCATTACCTCTAAACTATCCACTCAGAAATACATACATAATTGATGCGAACTCCGTTCCGTTTGCTGAAATCCCTGAAGTGGGGGACAGAGTAATTCCAAACACGAACCGGAGGGCTTACTTGATTCAGGAAGCGCACTTGGGAATGGGTCTGAGGCACCAAGAGATCTTGAAATCTCTAATAGAATTGCAATCAAAATACTGGTGGCCGGGGATGAGCGTGCAAAGTTATAACTTTGCAATGAATTGTCAGGACTGCAACAGAGATCGCAGTTGTGAACCGGACCAGACACCAGCCCAGACGCCTCAATTAGAAAGCATTAGCCTATCTATACGCAGACATCCAGACGGAAAAATGCGATCCCATAATTATTAAGACGAGATTCATTTAGATGAGACCCCAACGCTCGGCTGACACCAGAACTGTTATAAAAGATTTGCGAGTCTTTATCTGCACATACGCAATTGGCATGCTGCATTCTGACCAGGGTCCTGCGTTCAGCTCTCGAGCTTACAAGGAGGCCATGGCCAGCTTGGGCATTGCATTGCGGTACTCTAGTCCATTCCATCCCGATGGAAATGCGGTAGTGGAGAGAAAAAACGTGACATAAAGCAATCTATAACAGCGAGGGTATTAGGTTTGGGTGACGGGTGGGTCAAACATCTAATAAGTGTCCAGCGTAGTCTTAATAATCTGCCAAGAAATTCTCTAGGAGGTATCTCTCCGTACGAACTTTTGTTTGGTACTAGAATGATCATTCATGACCTCGATTGTCAGACTTCAGTGGTGGAACAAAAAACCTTTGATATCAAAGATCGTTTGGCTGTTTTACAGGACTTAAATGAAACAAGAAGAAGTCTAAGTAACACAAAGCTAAAGCCAACGGCCACTGAAGAAAAACCACCTGTCCCTGCAAGACCTGTCTGGATTCTAAAGATTGGGGATCTGGTCAGAGAAAAGATCACAGTGAAGAAGGAATTTGGGCCTTCTTACAGAAAATCAGTACCTGTCTTAGCTATCAGCGGAACAAGATCAGTAGTACTACCGCCCCTTGCTGGTAAAAAGGAGAACAGAGTTGTATCAATCGACCTGGTAAAACCACAATCATGTGGCCAATAATAAGTAGTAGGCCCAGTGGACTCTCAAGAAGTAGCAGATGATCAAACCTTGCTACAATACAAGAAGTTCAAACTGAGAAACTAATCACATTTGATAAACCTGCAGTGAATAAAAAAGGACTATGCAACAAAGCCATGGAACTTGTGCCTCTTGAAACCCAAATTGCAACAGTTCGTCAAGAAACACCAATCTACAATGATGTAGCCTCTGACTACACAAGTGCAAAGATTAATGAAAATCCGGAAGCAATTCAAACAATTGACAGAACTGCATCTGGCTACTTCATCAATTTCGATGACTTTTCTGATGATCCAAGTGAACATGAAGAAACGCCAGCTACTAAAACTTTCAAAGAAAAATGACTGAACTCTTTCATCAACTCAAAGACACATATCTGATTTCATCATGGATTGAATTATGGATTGCGTTAGGTGTACTTTTCCTCCTACTCTGGCTCATATTGGTTTTAAGCTTGGGAAAATTCATTGATGGAAAATATAGTACAATGGACACAGCAAGTCAGAACATCAACTTCATCCTAAAGCCTCACAGATCTTCTCACATTGAAAAAAGAGAACTATCATCAGTGAACATCACAGCCATTCCTATACCTGGTGGTGTAGCATGGGACACAACTGATTATGAAATCTATGGCCCGGTTGAACTCTTGAAATATCCATATCAGTTCAAGGTTTCATTAAGTGACTTTGTATCACCTAGTACTTTCTCTGATGATTGGGACTTTGAAAATATTAATAATATGATGTCTGATTTAGAAATGTCAGCAAAATTCACAGAGCATGATTATTTAGAAGGCTCATCAAATGATGAAGAAATGTACTGCTATAATCATTATGGTCATCACTATTTGCATCAATCTGCTAAACCTAGAAATGTTTTCACTTAGAACCAATAGGAACATTATCCAACACCGCCAAAAGGCAGTTTGAAAACATTTTATAAGAAATTCCCATACTTCTCAGGGTTTAACAAAACTGATTCAGAAACGTTTTATTTTAAAATGTTAAATAAGACAGGAATTAAAAACATGTTGACAAATACTAAACTGATTTATTCTGAAAAAATTTATGAAAAAATGTTTACATTTGGTTTTGAATTTTGGAAAAACAACATTGACACAAAAACAATTTGGGGTACAAAAGATTGGCAGGTACAAGGTCTAGAATCATTATTTAGAGCCTGCATGATCCCAGAACAGATAATGTTCCTGAATGACACCATTCAACAAACAACCTGTCTTGGCCTAGCCAAGATAAAAGACTTAAACAAACCGTCTATTCCAAAACCCATAGCTGATAGTAATAGCACTACAGATGTGGAGATAGACGTATCCCATATTTTACAACAAAACAGAACAAATCCTGATTGGAGAAAATGGTTGATCTGGCCCACAGACACTAATAACTGTCAAGATAGATTCCTGAACAAAAGACAGGGGTTCAAACAGACCAGGCCAGACCCAAGATATTCCCAGAGACAACATCCATGGATAGTTACAACATACAGTGTAGGAAAACTATGCCTCGAATGGCTACAGGAATCCACACTGCCTGAATTTTAGCAACACTTGACTTTACTTAAAGAAGGTGCTGACTTGCGAGATTTCATATTGGGACCTCACAAACAGCGTAAAAAAATGTTTCATATACGCCGGTATATACGCTGCTTACAACGAAGCTTGGAAAGTAATGCAAATTGAAACTGCTGAAAAAATACGAGAAATTGATCGTATTGATTTGGAAAAATCACTGTCCACCAGAATTTATTCACTGGACAGCATTATATAATCTGCTATTGATATAATAGAACAGGATATGCTAATGTTACAACATGGCCAGTCCCAATTGCGTTCTATTGTACAGTTAGGCTGGACGTTACAAAATCTGCGTTCAGGCTACGTGCCATGACGTCTAATCAACACAGCGTCATTATTTTCTATCTTTAACCTTACAGATAAACAAATGTCTTTGGCACAAAAAGGAGCAGACTATACGGTGCTGAGCATTGAAAAACTAGGAAAATTGCCATTGACAATGTCAGAACAACCTGTCATTAAATGGATAATACATGGTACAATTACAATTCCGATAGCAACTTTCCAGTTTCAATATTGCCAAAAGCATATACCAGCAGGCCTGTATGAAAGGTTGGGTAAAGGATTCATCAAGTTAACCTGGAATTTACCTTATACACATAGATGTTATAGTGAAGGGACAAAAGAGGTATTTCTTAGTGGCGACAATTTTAAAAAATCACTAAGCGTAACACTCCTGTGTCAAGGTATTAACTTACATGGAGCCTGTGAAGGCTCATCAAAAAACTTTTCATGTTACCTACGCGGCACTCCTGCAGCACGGATAGAGCCTTTTTTCAGACAGCTTTCCAACGGCAGCTACGTTATATTAAGTGACCACAGCTGTTGTGTGATGGTGCCAGAAATAGCTTATCTCGTGAGCGTTACTTCCAGTCCATCATTTGCTGTATGCAAGTATTGTATCCAAACAGCAAACCAGACAAGGAGGCAGCAATATGGTCTTCTCTGAATATCTCTTCTATTCGAATTGATACTTTAAGCAGAAAGAAGTCTATTCTTTTACAGACAACTGTGCCTTTAACCTCGTCTAGAGAAACGTATGATCTGCAAGTTGCAAGGACAGTGGCAGAGATACATACACTATTATCAACAAATTGCCCTGTACATTTCGTAGAAATGTTAAGCCAAATCTTAAACATGTCAGATACCAATGGCATCGCACATGTATTTAAGACAATTTTTTCAGGACTATTAGCACCCTTTGAAACAGTCCTGAGCATCTTCCCAAATTTCGTGCACTCTGTGTTCAGTGGCCTGCCTCTCATCTTGGGACTCGTAGCAGGAATTTTGTTTTTGTTCCTTCTGCTCCGATATGGCAAGTCAAGTCACAGACAAAACCCAGGCAACAATGGAAGAAACGATCCTAGCGATGAGATACCAAGAAAGGATTACTAAGGTCCTCGGCTTGGCGAAGCTAAGAGATCTCAATACTACCTGGTTTCTTTCATTCAGACCAATCTGGCAAATTGCATCTTACCTGTTCTACGATGCCTGCTATGCGGAGAAGAATGCATGTTGGACGTCTGTCTTACACTACCATCAGCAGTACCTATGGATTTCGATACTTTGCTTGGTTCGGTAACGGCTTATGCAACGTGTTGTCCCCAGCGGTTACCTATTCTGATGACGGTATTCTTGAGACCTTACTATTACGATTAGGAGGCGGTGAGATACGAGATGAAAGCGGCACACAGGTACAACCTTCTGTGAGCATTGCTGATCCAGACATCGATGATGGCAATGAGTCTCACATATGCACTATTTCTAATTTTACGGACTCGGTCCAACTTTCACCTACTGTTGTAGACAAATATTTTGCCAGCCTATCTGAACTTATGTTCTCTCCTAACAACGAGAATAACTTTTGAGCATGCAGCGTTCCCTGAACTCTGAATTCGGCCTTCAGTTTTTGATAAACAGAACTTCTACAAAACATTGGAACTATTTTTCTTTCCCGAAAGCTAAATTATTTTTCCATTCCCAAAATATTTACTTTTTGGCACATGATACTCTGCTTGAAGTAGAACTATTCTTAAAGAACAGAATTTCTATTTTTAGAATCACTAGAGACAATATTTTGACTAAACCTCTAGCACATGTACAATCTTGTATAAATATGTGATGAAATGTTCTCGACCTTCTCTTCTATATTTAGAGCCATTTCATATAATTTAATTTTCGCAAATCTTACAGCCAGCGTACCATATATGCATTATCTGAATGTTACCACTGCTTGAAAACGTACAGTATGATACTCATCTTTCGTGTATACCATTTCAAATGCATTTTGTATATGGGGTGGGTTGGAAAACACATGCATCGTTATATGTTTAGTATTGCTTAGTATTTAGTAATGATGGACATTATACGTGGAGTGAGTGTTGTGAACGTATCTAGGACCCTATTTAGATATTCCTGATTTATGCCCTTATGTGGTTATAACGAATCATGTCCTTAGAAAGGCATAAGAATCATATCCATATTTAGTCATAGCCAATGCAGTCCAAATACGGCAAGGCTACTCCCATAGACTCCCAGAAAGTACAACGCGTTCTTTAAACAAACCAAGCCTCCAGCAGCCCGGGAGTTCCCCCTGCTTCTGTTTTGATTTATCCAAGAACTCCTGGAGTCCTAAAAGAACTGTGAGTTCTTAGTGACGTCTTATGTCAAACACGGCGCCTTCCAGGTATAAATATACCAACAGCTGCCCTAGCAAACACACGGTGGTTTGGAGCAGATCGACTATCTACTTGCCCAACGCCCTGCTGTGACAAGTGCCGAAGGAAGCCGACCCTCCCATTGACGCACTGAGAGAGACGCTGTCTTTTCTCCTGCCGAGAAATCCAGCTCCAGTGTTTCCAGTCACCCTTGCGGGTTACTGGGAGATAGAGTCCTGAGAACGAGATACAAGACCTCCTTCATTCTATAACCAAGGTACGGAGCTGATTAGATCCTTAGAGAATTACTCATTCCCACGTACTAGGCTTAGGTTAGGTACACCGGGGTAGGCGTATATTAGAAACACCAGTTGAGCTTGTTTAGTCAACTTTTATCATTGTATGTATTTTTTCCGTTTTAAGTATCTTATGGCTTAAAAACCATATAAATGCTTTTACAGTATTATTTCATAATACTCCTTTTACTGACCGCACTTTACTTTATGCCAAGTATTTCAATTGTGGCAACTCACTTCTCTTGCATGAGAAAGAAGAATGTTCAATAAATAGCCACTTTTATCGAAATCGCCCATCTCTCTATTTCTCTGCGCTTCTGGTGAAACTAAGCATGCACGATTGACTGAGTGAAATAGTTATCTATTGTTTCCGCGACTCTGGAGATATACTCCTTATTCTGGAGGGAGCAAAGTTGTCATGTTTATGCAGTTGTCAGAAACTAATCCCTTCTTGTCTATTCAGGAAAGTTAACACCTTCTTGTTTACTCGAGAAAGTTTCTAGTGACCTCTGAGCTAGCTGGCATTCATAATTAAGTCTAACATATTTAGTAGAGACCTAGTCGACCTCAGTCCTATGTCTAAAGTATTGTTTATGTTATTCTAATGCGCAGAGCCTATTGGGAATATAGAAACTACACTACGTACTACATACAGCTCTTTACCCAATGTTAATAGGAAATTGTGATGAAAAATCTACTGTCTTGCCACCATTTTTTCAAAATTATCTTGGGAAACCTGAGCTTTAAAACCCTGGCAAGGTGAAGCACATGCCTAGCACACATCAAAACGCACTGGGATATTTCAAGCAACACCTTTGGCTTTTTAGCTAATTTACTTCAAAATTATACAGTTCAATTTCACATTTGGCCTTGTACTTTCAAAACGTTCTCGCAAGATAGAACTTCCCCCTTGAAACCCTCCTTGACAGTGTCAGCCTGGCTAGCTGGCTCCGATTTCCGGTACATATGTACGTCTCACCTCTTTCAAAGTTCACCAGCTGCCACTGGCTTTTACCACAGGCAAAAAAAAACTCATGTAGGAAACAAATTTGCATTACCACAGGGATCTTGTTCCTGCTGCGTTCTCTGCTATGGAACAACCTGTACAACAGTTGTAGCAAGCAGCATGGAAAGCCACATGACATTCCAAGGAGTACCCCTAGAAATCTGTATCTGGCACAGCTTCAAGTCGTACTTCTGTGAATGATTGTAAGTAAAAAAAGTAGCAAAATTGAATTTAGGCAGTGAATCTCCGCCGTACCTTTCAGGGGCATGCATTGATTGGTGCACAAGGTTCAGTGATGTGGAGGAGGAGGGGCAGAGGCCAGAGAGGCCTCCGTTTATTGCTGTAGGTGAAGGCAAACTGAGTAAAACAGGTACGTCACCAGTTCCGGACTGGGGAGCCAAAGCAGCCCTTACAATTTTAAAAGACCAGCCCTGGGGATGGGGTGGGGGTGCAAGTGTAAAGCACTGCTGCTTTTGTTACTGGGGGCTGATAATGCAGCATCACTGCACAACCAGCCCCCAATACAAAAACAGCCCCCACTGTGCAAAACCGGACCCCCCACCATTCCAGCCTCCTGGGAAAATGCCTGATGCCCACTACGGCCAGGCCGGCCCTTTACGTATCCCAAATTATTATTTTTCTTCTGAATATGTTTCTGTGGCAGTAGATAAATGGCTGAGCTTCCAAAAGTATACTTGTATTGTGACTACCACACATTGCAATACAAATTATGCATGCACATTAGACGTGCCTGAAAATGAGTTTGAAGCAGAGCTCAAGTTTATCCTGAAAATGTGTTTGTTTCCTATTTGCACTACAGTAATGCTCCTAGGCGGGGTTTAATGATGCTGTTTGCTGACACGTTTTATTTTCTCTTGTAAAAGTCTGTTTTGTACATTGTAAACTATATGACGCACGAATTTCCCGTTGATTGTATTCCAGATGTGATGAGCAAAATGTTATATTGAGGTATATCTCACCACTCTGATTGTGTACATGTTTTCAGTGCATCGATAATAAGATTTGAAAGTGACATACGCAATGCCACAAGCACCTAGTTATTTCTGAAAATGCTTTTTCCCATAAAGACTATCTGTGTAAGCTTGCAAGGTGTCTTTTTTCTTGATAAGGCATGCTGAGAGATCTATTATTATTGTAGGACTATCAACTATTGGAAACGTGCCTCGCTGGCAAAAGATGTGGTCATTCAACAGCGTCAGCTGGAAATAAAATAAATGAATGGCTTAAAAAAGTTGGTCTAGAGGTTGGCCTTAGTACAAATGACAGTTGTGAAGTCCTGTATCACCCACATACAGATTTAGCTGCATTGAGATATTATTAGTTGGTAAAGCTCTGCTGCAGTCTGTCATGCATACTACTTACCAGATACCTGAAGAACTGTTTTAAGCTACATACTATGGCCCAGAACTACTAAATTATTGTGCAGCAGTCAAAAATGCTGTGCTGCACTGCATGAGAAGAAAAGAGCAGGAGAGTGTGTATTTACAGAGATATTGCACTCTCCTCCCCTCGCCTTAGCATTGGTGCAGAAATTTGCTGCTGTGCGCCACCCACACACCTTACCACCATAGTGCAATTGTGTCACTGTAAGTCTAGCATATGTTTTGTACTGGAAGGACAGTAATCAGTTCCATTCAAGGAATTAGGATGGTAGCAATCCTATACTTTGATATAGGAGCATGCATTCCAAATGGAATGTGTTAGACTTGGCACCATTTTGTAATTTTTTTTTTGTTGTCCTCATTCTCTCAATTCTCTTGTTGGCAATACTCCATGCCCATTGCTAGGATACCCAGGCAGGGATAGAGTCGCTCCATCCAACAAAAAAATAGCTGCTTCCACTTCTAACCCTGCACTGGTGTTCCCGTAGCAAATATGGGACCAGCACCAACAGCGACTCTTTCACTTAATCATTGGACCCCCTAGGTTTTTGTCTCCAATCGACCAAAATAGCCCACATTTTCTCTTGACTGCTGGGATCACACGCTGTATCAAATTGGTTTATAGATATGATATTCTTCTGACACTCTGAAAAGAGAGGTGGATCTCCTGATTTCCAAGACCTGCAGATCTCCAGTCTACCCCAATAAAATGACATAGAAAATGTTAGGAACGGGTAGCGTGGTGCAGAGCGGGCGGGCCAAACTCTGGAGGAAATGTGTAAAGCATCCGCCCAGCACACACAGGCGACACACAAGGCACACTCCAAAAAGAGACTCCACACCAGGGTAGGTGAAAAACAGTATGTGTATTGTAAAATAAACACATCAGAAGGGAATCACAGGTGCAGATAAACTTTGCCAGCCAGCACCGGGGAATAATTCACAGGGGGACTATATACAGGGCAGCGCCAATTGGGCCGCTGCCAGAACCATCACAAGTCCAAGGATAACTGAAAGTCCAAAGCAATAACGTCTCACCTGGTGAGTAGACATGCACTTGGCATAAATCACCGTAGTCATTTGTCAAGGTAGGCCTAAACATGAAACCAGCCACGTAGGCATTAGGGAAAAACAGTAGCATTAAGGCATTAATCATGAAAACACATTATGCATAACTTCAGGCATAAATCATTGTCGCCGTAGCCTGGATTGGGAACCTCAGGTTAGGCAAAGTATGCAGAACACCAGAAATGTAGCCTTAGGGGAAGAGAAGCCATTAGCACTAGGCATAAAACACACAGTGGTCAGCCATAAATCCTGAATCAACACCTTAGGCTTACCGTCACAGTGGACCTGAAAACACGAATACATTAGTCATAACGGGTGAGCATATTCTGCATATCATTAGGCACACCATACTCAGCTGGGGCCTAAACCATGGGAACATTCAATCTCCTTAGATTAGGCACTTTACGCAAGACCCCCACAAGGTAGCATTTGGGTAAAAGCATTGCCAGCATTAAAGCATTAGGCATACAAACAGTATGAATAACCTATTAGGCAGGAAAAGCATTAGGAATCAACTTGTGGGCATAAACATAGTAGGCATGAAGCATTCTCATTAGGGTAAAAACGCTAGGCAACATCACCTTAGGTATTAGCAGATGCATAAGGCACCTCCTGCGGTACATGGGGCCTAATCATATTAGAATGGGGCATACACATGAGGCATTTCATCATTGCGCACATTACGACAGAACATGAGCATAATGGTGCATCCCTAGTAACCCCCAAACATCCTGTAAGCATTAGGGAGGAAGAAACCATTAGCGATATAACCACATGCATTAGGCATAAGCAACATTAACAGTACACTTTATGTAAATACTCCTGGAATAGCTGCTCCAAGGTTGCAGATTCGCTTCTGGCGCTACTGCGCCTGGGGAGCCCCTACTTGGGGCTCTCAAATTACCAATGGCCCAAAAACAGCACTGCAAACTGGAGGGAAACGCATTAGGTATCATCCTAGGTACAAACACATTATGCAACAATATTATTGCAAGAAAATCATATAGGGCAACAGGTCTCACCAGCATAAACACAGTTCTCCCCAATCGGGGGCGCAATACTCTGAAACTGGCCCTAGGCCAACTGGCCTCTCTCTGGGGCTCAAATGCCCTATGTCCCACAAAGTCAGGGCTGGCTGCAAAAACAGAAAAAGCAAAGTGCGCAAAGCACTGGGGCAGGGCAGGAGTGTCTCTCACTCCTCTCTCTCTTCTCCTGAGGAGTACAATGCCCCCCAATACATTGCAGCTGCCCACTGTCAACCAAGCAGGCAGGGGGGAATCCCACACGCCAGGATCCCCTCATAGCGCTTTAGAATCCCAGCGCTGCAGACATCTGCTCCTCTTCTCCTGGGCACTGTTGTATCACCTTGGCAGCAAGCAGAACACAGTCAATCGAAATATGGCACTCTGGCAGCACTCCAATGCAGAACACACGCAGGGGAATAGAAATATAGCGCTTTGACTAACCAGCGCTGCAGGGGTCAGCTCCTCTTGCCCTGGCACCTTGAATATAGCGCTTGCAAGGCACTAGGTCCCACTAGAAGCTTCAGGGACAGAAGATAGTGTACCTCTGCTGTTAATCAGGAAAACAGTGCCCACCAGGCGCTAGAGTGCAGGCAGAGCAGCACAGTCAC
The DNA here is from genome assembly GCF_964261635.1 of Lissotriton helveticus. Taxonomy (NCBI): domain Eukaryota; kingdom Metazoa; phylum Chordata; class Amphibia; order Caudata; family Salamandridae; genus Lissotriton; species Lissotriton helveticus. The sequence goes on along the minus strand of NC_136059.1, from coordinate 1,841,007,114 downwards.
TTAAAATATGGCGCTCACAAGGCGCTAGGTGACTCACAGTTCCTGGGGTCCTACCTGTGGGAGTAATGCCCACCCTCCTCACCTCTTTGGCATGCAGGCAGTTAAAGTATAGCACTCATGAGGCGCTAGGGCAGCAGAGCAGGCAGGCCAGGCAGGGCAAGATCAGCAGACAGTGGGCACTCATCAGTACAGGACATCAGCTCCTAGAAGAAGTCATCTCCCATAAAGTGGCACTCCTCCTGACACAGCAGTCTTCACTACAGCAAAGGCTCTCACTGGCCCTGTGGACAGCAGAGGGGTACAGATGGACTCAGGGGCTAGCACACAGGCCCTTACGACGGTACCTCCTGGTAGAGTGTCCCCTCTCAATTAAGTCTGAGCACATGGCATCTCCAATGCTCTACATATACACCCCTCCTCCCACCTACCAGAAAGAGCTGGAAGCTTCTAGAAGGTCCCTGGCAGTTCCAGTCTCACTGTCACTGGGGGAAGTATAGAGCACCTTGTCACTTCAAACACTAGACCGCCAACCCACCTCAGGCAGGCTGCACAAGCAGACAGAAATGGCGCCCATTTTAAAAGTGAAATTTCTGCAATGGTGAAACATTTATTATTTTCCTCTCACACCACACATGGCATATAAATTTCCTACCATGGGGGAGATGTCCCCTAAAGGGGGAGGGGGGTCCTAATATACCTATGTAAGGCAGAAAGCACACACACTTTGCACTGCTAACCAGCGACAAAGTGTCCAATATCCTGAACCCACCAATTCCATCACAGAGAAAGGGCTAGGGGAAAGGCAAAAAGTTTCGGGATGGCCCTGCAAGCAGGGCCAAGTCCAACAGAAAATAAATGTTGAAATTAGATTATTAAATCGAGTGACACTGTCCTGATGTAATCCAAAAAATACAAGTGAAAGACTTACCCTCACCTGTATGCCTGTTTCTTCCGTCAGAAATTTACCCAGCTCAATCGAGTAGTTTGTGCTCTTGGGGCATGTTAAAAACATATGCATGTCATCTGCCATAGGGTACATACTTCTTGGGCATGTATACTGTGTTCCTGAAAACTTTGATAGTTTTGCTGGGGACCAATATACCCTATAAATATATCTGTTTATAGACGTGGCATCATTGGTGTGAGTCTCCCTTCCACTTTGTTTGCTGTTGCCTCAACTGTTTTTGTTTGGTCTAGATGCTTTGGGCACCTTGCCACTGATGTTCAATGCCATAGTGCAAATGCCCCCTATTATAAAGTGATGTAATAGATTAGTGATTCCATGATCGGTTATTTGATTTACTTGTCAGACTCTAGTACAGTGCACCATGTGTGCCCAGGGCCTGTAAATCAAATGCTGATGGTGGGCTTGCAGCACTGATTGTGCCACCCACAGAAGCAGCTTGTAAAATGTGGCTCAGACCTGCCATCGCAGAGACTGTGTGCAGTCTGGGACTGCCATTTTGACTTGGCAAGTGCACACACTTGCCAGTCCCTAAACCTTCCCTTTTCTACATGTAAATCACCCCTCAGGTATGCCCAAGGTACCCCTATGGGCAAGGTGCATTGCATGTGAAAGGACATGCTCTGATGCGGGTAGCATGCCCTGATAGTAAATTACTGCCACTTTTGTTTTTCACTATTGCAAGCCTATTTGTTCCCATTGGCAGAATGGGCAGTTGGTTTATAACATCTTATAAATAAAACTGACCCAGGGAACAAGATGGGAAAATAAAGTTTAGTATGCCTGAACTCAGAATGTAAAGTGCATCTTTTAGTGTGGGTGATTTTAACATTCTGTGTTTCAAAATACCACTTTTAGAAAGCAGGTATTTTCGTGCCTAACTATCCAGTGTGCCTCTGCTAGGTTTGTATATTGCATGTCTGGCTTGTGAGTGACAGGAGCTGGGAGAGGGCTGCTGCTCCAGCAGTCTAATGAGTCAGGGCTGGGCAGAATATGAGTTGCATTGAATAGAGAGCTGGGTGCGGAGATTTCCTTTCAGCTACCTGGGTCAGGTCTATTTTCAACAATGCTGTCTCCACCTCCTGCCAGGAAGCAGCACTAGGGAGGACAGAATTGGTTTGACTGCGTACAGACACCCTCTGCTTTCTGAGAACAAATAATTTTTCAGCATAAATATTGGGGCCCAGACCCCAGATCTTTAGATCACTTCTGGGAAATCAAGAGGAACCTTTGCGAAGGAGAAGAAACTGGAGAACCTGAAGGAGGATTACTACTGCCCCAGTGCTGTTTGCTGTTTAGGGTTGGCCTGCAAAGGTTACTTGTTGCCAAGAAAAGGAGAAAAGGATGTTGCTGTTTTCTTTGCCATCTTCAAGGATCTCCAAGGGCTTGAAATTGAGCTTGCCTCCTGTCCGAAGTCTCAGGGATACAAAGACTTCACCGCCAGCTCCTTCTGAATGTCTTTGCTGGGAATTCTAACATACAGAGAGGTGCCTGCAGCTGTTTAGGACCGCTAGAGACTATTTGTTGCTGGGAGCTGGAAGTGCGACACAACGGTGAAGAAGCATGTCACATCCGCACTGAGCCATAGGCAAAAGCGTGCCACATCTACACCGAGTCCCGACGCATCACTGAGAACATAGTCTCAGCGTCCGTTGTTCGGCTGCCTAAGTACACGCATCGGACCGGATCGTCGCATCACAAGGAGCCGCCATTTTGTCACATCTTACAGGATCATCGCATCGAGGCGCCATCTTTTCGCATCGTAACCAGAACACAGTAAGAAACCGATGCATCATCTCCTCTCCGGTAAGGAATAGACGCATCATCTCCCCTGTGACACTTTTGTTTCTTTTGCGTGACGTATCTAAGGTACTCTGTTGGAAAATTGTCGCATTTACAACCTGCATTTGAACTGAACTATTTCTACCATTGAAGAACCTATTTGAGTTCTGTATTGTGGATTTTTGTCGTTTGGTCTTGTTTAGGAAAAGATTATGTATTTTTCTAAACTGGCGTGGTGTCAATTTGTAGTGTTTTCACTTTGTTACTGTATGTGTTCACAAATGTTTTACACACTGCCTCTGTGCCTATCTGCTCGTGCCAAGCTACCAAGGGGGTGAGCAGGGGTTATTTTAGGAGTGTATCCCCCTTTCTTCGACTAGAAGCAAGGGTCCCTATTTGGACAAAGGTGCAAACCATTGCCAACTAGAGACCCCCATTTCTAACAGAATGCATGCTCTCATAGCAAAATGCTAAGGTGCAGTTCATCCTTACTAAACCATTCAAAAGACTGATTCGGGTTTCCTTCCGACCAAGCCCTAATGAAATCGGTGATTACGTTGCAGGCAGGAGGGCTAAGACCGACGGTCGGAGCCCTTCCTGCCTTCATCGTAATCAGGCCCTAAGTGTGTAGGCAGAGATCTACTCTCCTTCAGAAAAGTCAGAGAGCAGCATGGCAACAAACAGAAAAGCATGCCTTCTACATCAGCAGTCCAGTTGAGATTTTTTAAGCAGCACAGCAGTTCTTCTGGCAGTGGTTCAATTACAAGCCCATTTTAGGGGATGCCCGAAAGTGGCATTTCTAAATCAGTAATGTCAAATCAAACTTCACAAGAAGGAGGATGTATTATTACATTCCCAATATATAAAACAAAAAGTAGCTACTCCTTTCTAATCAGTAATTGCCACTTAAAAGTTTATAAGGAAATTCCCAATGCTACACTATGAGAGCAGTAGGCCTCACAGTAGTAAAAAACAAATGTAGCTGTTTGTCACTACAAGGACATGCAAAACATAGAAGTGTATGTCCTACAATTTATTTGCATAACACCCTGCCCTTAGGGCTACCTAGGGTCTACCTTAGGGGTGACTTATATGTAGTTAAAGTGGAGTTTGAGGCTTGGTAAGTAATTTTAAATGTGAAGTCGAAGAGGCAGTAAACTGCACACACAGACCCTGCAATGACAGACCTGAGACAGGTTTGAAGTCTTACTGTGGAGGCACAATCCGTACTGCAGGCCCAGTAATAGCATTTAACTTACAGGTCCTGGGTATATGGTATACCTCTTTACAAAGGGCTGACAGGTACATTACATATGTCAATCATAGATACACCAATTGCACATGTTTAGGGAGGAAGCACATGCACTTTACCACTGGACAGCAGTGGTAAAGTGCTCAGAGTCCTAAGGCCAACAAAAAGATTCAGCAAAATGTTGAGGTGAAAAGCAAAACATTTGGGGGAAGACCACCCTAAGGATGTCAGGCCCAACAGACACTGTAGACATCAAGGGCTCTAATGGGCCGTGGAAGGCAAGGTTAGCTGCTAGAAGGAAGGCTTATGGCCCACTAGAATCCTACTTGGCTTCTCAGTAAGCCTTCCCACTGTGAAATGTTGGACATTCTCTCACTTGGTACCACATTAAGATATGCCTATTTTATCTACTCTTGTGCCCCTATGATAACGGACCTAGTGTTCCAGAATTCCTTGCTAGGCCAGGTCCTCCCAGAAACCCAAATAGCCCAGGACCAGTTTTGCCCAATTGATGGGCTCATCGGCTGCGAACAGCTTGGTTCAGTGACACAGTGGGAAGGACTCAGGGAGGACCTGGCTTGGCAGCTCAGGCTGGACTGTTCCCACGAAGAGCAGGGTCAAGACTAATTTGCATATGGCTGGGTCTAACCTGAGGTGGCATGGTGAGCAAAAGAAAGGTGAATTGGGGTGCTACCCCGAGCTATTTCCCGTAGTTAGACTTATTGCAATCAGCCTCCCATACCTTTTATGTGTTTCATGCACGGCCCTAAGTGGCATTGGTATGCCCCGACTTGGGTTCTGTGCTCACTGTTCACTGGAACCAAGCTGCACCTGGCTAATGAGCAGTGACAGCTCCTCCTCTAAGGCAGAGGAATTTTGTCCAACGGCGCACAAAGGAAAAATAAAATGACAATAACGTTATTGTCATTTTATTTTTCCTATTGCATGCAGTCAGTGGCCTGTGTGCAGTGTGGGGTGGGGTGGAGCTGGGCAGCACATGAGGAAGAGTGGTTTGTACTCTCAAAGTGCGCATTAAATGTTTGGCCGGCCCTCTTGGCCTGTCTGCCTGGGTGCTTCCTGCTTCCTGCTAGACAGCAAAGGAAAAAGGAAAAGGACATAGGGGAGGCGGTGGCCGGCCGGCCGTTCTAAGGCAAATTAATTAACCCTTCCCCAGCCACCCAGGATCCGGTTGCTGCTGCTACTGCTGATGAGACAGTTACTAGGTTGAAACCAGTCCTGGTTTGCTTGTGTGTCGGTAAAGGGAGGACTTGGCTTGGCAGTTTGGTCTGGACTGTTCCCATGAGGTGCAAAGTCAAGAATGTTTTGCAATGGCTGAGTCCAAACTGAGGTGGTGTGGTGAGCAATAGAAATATGGGTTGGAGTGCTGCCCTAAGCAATTGCGAGTGGCTAGACATATTGAAAGCAGCCTCCCATCGCCTTCTGTGTGTTACTATTACAGTATCCTAATTCCCAGGGTGGGGCTCGTCAGTGACATAACTCCCAATAATCTATTTCCCAATATTTAATTTTTTTATGCGGATCGCTGACCTTTATATGTAAAAAGGTAAATTCATCATCTACTTTCATTGAGATCAGAACTGTCAATGGCAGGATGCAAGACTCTTAAACGTTATTCAGAAAATAGCTACAGTGCGATGAAAGATCTTGGTGCGTCTCCACTGAATAATCAATTTGCTGCTGATGCCAAATCTGCATAAAATCACAGCATGGGGTGAGCTCCTTCTTCCTCCCTCTTATATAATCCCATGTCACATATCCGCTGCGAAGCAATAATCCGAAAATGGATAAATATGAAACAGTATAATACCAGCTTCACTAATGCTACTGAGACCACACATAACGTTGTGTCATAGGTTAATTAGTAAGTGTAAGTGAATATTGAAACTCGTAGAGAATTGTTTGCGTTAACCAAAAAATATGCACTCAAAAGATAAAGGATTTTGAATCAACATAAGTGAATTATGCGAATATCAAAAGCAGATTTCTTCTGCCACATATAGGGTAAGCTGTGTATCTTTGTCAAATGTATACGTTTCTTGTTTAATAATAGATACGTTTCCTGTACCAGAATACATTGCATCTTACTGTATTTAACAGCATTGTTTAAAATGCTGCATTAAGATATTTACTTGGGGAGAGGTGTCTGGCATGAGCTTATTCCTTTAGGTCTTTACAATGAACAAAATTACTTTTTCATTTACGAAACAAACCTACAGAACTTTAACATGAAAGGCGCACTGTCATGGTAGTAGACAGCTTATGTAACCACGACAGTGTTTTCAGGTTTAGGTCTGCGGGCACAGCTAGGTCGCAACAGTGTGTCCAAGTATTAATGGAGCAGATTGTCTATGTTTCAAAGGGTCCAGGACTTCCATAGTTTAACCTTGATAAAGTAAAAGGCTACTCCTTCCATCCTAGCAGCTTTTGTATACCAGATATGCTTGCCACACAAACGCTTCAACCATCAATTCTAGGGACAGTTGATAGAAAGTGCTATGGATTACCATCAAGGCTTTCATTTGACATTTTATTCATTTTCAGCAACGAAAGCAGGGACCCACACATGGGGGAAATATGATCCCAACTCCTAGAGGTCCGTTAAAAGTCGAGGGGTGGCATTTGGAACAAGCTGTACCCATTTCATTACTGTTTCCGAGGCACTCGGGTAAAGGCCATCACCAAAGAATAACACAGTAAATGTTGTCGCTGACTATGGTAATGTATTTGTGAGGACTAACAAATAGGAGGGTTCTCTGCAGCACTTTTAAATAGAAAAGCAACAGTGCGCGGTGGTACCAAGGCCCGAGTTTGCAACAACACTTTGGAATCCAAGATGAACACCAGGGTTCTTATTCAAAAAGAGAGATCAATGCATATGGAGATTTACACCAACACCCAGGACAAAATCGCGGAGTACGTGATGTTTGCTGTGTCTTTTATTATGAAAAGAGTCCAATTTGGAGGTGAGCCAGTTTGTTTTTGCCCTAACTCATGGAGACCGAACTCCTGTCAGTGTATCGCTTGCTTAGGATTAGAATATTTTCTGCTAGACTTAAGTTTTTGTCATATCTTTGGCTGCATTTGATTAAGCCTTATCCTAATTCCCTATACATGTGATTTATTATGAGGAAGGATTAACCACTTTTTTGCCGTCTGTATTGCATTTTTATTTTTTAATAAACCTTTCCGGTTTGTGACATTTACTGGTCTCAAAAAGGCTTATTTTATTGACAGTGTTAATATATTTGCTATCGATCATATGTCCTTTGGGGCACATTGCTTCATACGTCGTTGAGGAAAACACTGGGGCATATTATCAAGGAATTTATCTCCGCTTTTTTGGCTTTAAAAGCCAAGAAAGCGGAGATAAAATTATCTCCCTACTACCTAGCTGTCGCTAACACCAGTTAGCGACAGCTAGTAGGAGATAGCGGCCATCTTGGGCCCCGCTTTGCATGTCAGATAAATTTGTCACTAATGACATGCAAAGTAGGCGTGCCAAGATGTTAGCGACTGGAAACAGTCGCTAACATCGCTATCTCCTATTACCAACTTTTGGAGATATTCGCGCTAAGCGCGAATATCTCCAAAATCTAACACCTGCCCTGAGCAGTTCTTAGCCATGTTATGCAATGGGAGGTGGATAACATGGCTAAGAGCATTCGCTCGGTAATGCATGAATATCGCTGACTTTACAGCAATATTCATGCATTTTGGCTGATTTTTATCGTTTCAGAGATAAACGTTGCTAATAGCAAGGTTTATCTGCGATAAAAATCGTCGCAGCTCGGCGATAAATTTTCATCGCTAACCAAGCAATAGCGATAATTATCGCTATTGCTTGGTAATATGCCCCACTGTTCCGATTCTGTTTAGGGGCTTGGTCTAAGAGTATCAGATAAAAAAGTGTCAACCGTAGTCTTCTGCATTGTTATAGAAATTGTAATAATCAACAAAGTGATGGAAGCAATTTTTTTATTAATCTCAGCCACTGGTGTTTTGCTAAGGCTACAGTTAAACCATTTTTTTGACTGCTGAGTCCAATCTAGACTGAGAGCGCCCATATTAAAATCAGTCTTGATCCTGTTCCTTTAGGAACAGTCATTCTTTAACGGTCCAGCAAGGTCTACTCAACCATCCGGAGACCCACTTCTGAGAATAGTACAACAAACAAGAGTTGAAAGGCAAAAAATATTCCTGCTACTAGTGAACGCTGAGGGCCTCATTTTAGTACTTCGGGGCATATTTACGAGCCATGTTGCGTTTCTCATGCACCATACAACGTGATGCAAAGGTGACACAACTCAAAAATTAGATTTATGAAGTCATGCACGGCCACTTTGCGTGGGGCTGAGTGGCTTCATAAATCTCGAGTAAAGCAATGCAGTGCAAATTGCTGCGTTGCCTTATTCTGGGATAGGGAGTTGTTTCATGGGTGTTGCGTGAGTGTTCCCATGGACCGTCAGTGGAATTTGGTGCATTTCTGGATTTAGAAGAAGTGGTATACCTGAGATTGCACCAAACACCTTCGCCTTCCCAGGTGAGGCATAGGAAGGAGAAATATATTTATTTCTCCTCGATTTTTTTCCTCATTCTGCAGCATACTTTAGAAAGAGGAAAATGCCCCAGGGGATTGTTTTTGCGCAGAAAGGTGCTCCACCCACCAAAACTGAGCCTGCACAGGAATAAAAGCAGGAATGCACCGTATTCCTTTAAATAGTCATTTCTGCCCTTTCCCTGTCAAGCACTGCAGCACAGCAAGTTGACTTGCTGCGCTGAGTCACAAATTCATAAATATGCCCCTTAGTCTTTTTTTACTTCTCTGTCACTCTGTGCAGAAGCCAGCCAAATGCAGCTCAGTGGAAATTAGGCATAGAGATGAAAAGGGTAAATTCAAAACGAAAGAGGTGATATTTACCTAAGGATTGGAGACACAGAGCTCATGTATGCAGTTTAACTATGCAAATTAAGTCTGAACTAAAAAAAAGTATCAGCTTCTGAGTCCATGTCAGACAATTAATATGCGCCTTAAATCCTCTACGAGGCTGCTAAGTGCCAGAGTCCTGCAGGAATACTTCAGCCGTGCCTTGAAACGTCATGTTCGTTTGATTTAAGGAACTTTCTCACTGTCTGCGTGATTATGAAGTCTTTAGCAAATTCCTCACGAGAACTGCACAAAGGTCCCAGTGTACTGCTGCTGTCAGAATATTCTTGTCACTGCTTTATTACAGATAATTCCCTGGATGTCAGCTGTACGCTCAGCAGGTCTCCTTCTGATATACTTCAAGTTGGTATAATTAAACTAACTGAGCTTTTTGAATAACAGAAAGTTGATAGTGCTCAGCAGTGGGAGTCCAAGGACAGATCAGCTTTGCCCTCAGCCGCCGTTGTTGTTTTAACACTGGGAGAATAACTTTAGCAGTGATAATTGTTAAGCAGGTTTGAAGAAAATCTCAGCAAAATGTAGGTTTAAAAATAGATAATTATGAACATCTTTCGCATGCTGGGACAAGACACTGCTGCATTGTGAATGCCGAAAAACAACAATGATTACTTCCTATTCATGCAAACAATCGGTTTGTTCAACTGCAGGGCCCTGATGCCGTAATGTCTAGTGCTGCCCTAAGGTTGCTTCAAAGGAGAACTGAGATGTGAACTTTTGACTCAAGAATCTAAAGACATTTGATGATGAACCCCTGCACGCCCTAGGTATAAATGAGATGCTAAAGGAATCAACGTTTGAATACTAAGTAACCAAGGCACCGTGTTATGTGCATCAGAGAACAAACAGTGCCATTCTTGTAGTAATAACATTCAAAAGAAAATCATGTATAGTAAATCTACGCATGAAGACAAGATAAACATGAATATACCTCAATTAAAAAAGGACAGTAATGTATAATTCTCCAAATAAGCGATGGCAATTTTAAATTCGCCATAGGTTTAATTTCTGCAGAAAATTCCCTCCTGTGTGTAGAACTAATGTCATGCGCAAGCTTAACAACACCTTTGGGCCTGAATATTTTGTGGCCCTTAAATAGGTGAACGCAGAGCTTCCTTCCCAGAGCTAGCTGTTGGCCAGGAAGGGAGAGAGTAAAGCTGTGCTAGAGATTAAGTACTGGGACCAATAAAGCAGATATCTTGGGCGGTAAAGGAGAGATTGGGAGAGGGGGTTGCTTTCTAATAGATGACCAATTTAAAACTAGAATTAAAGTTCTTAATTGTAAGCACTGTCTGTAAGGGGGTTAAGATTTGGAAGAAATACAATTCATCAAACAGTTTAGGGGAAGTACTTTTCTGGGTCAGTAGCTTTATTTTATTCGGGAGAGGACCGCCATATTTTCTCTTGCTCCACGTGCCACTACAGGAATGTCATTTTTGCGCAGTTAGCACTGTAGTGGTTCCGACAACTTCTCTCGCTTTGATTCTATTTAAAGTGGCCTATGCCACGGACGTGCAGTGGGTGAGCTGCTGACGTGTAGAAAGACGTGCCAAAAGCAAGCCCTTATTTGACCGTTCTTGTCGTATCACACACAGGTAGGAGGCGTTACATGTTGCTGGTCTTTGTTGCTCCTCTATCAAAATAGTCCCGCATTTACTAAAGGAAATGTTTTCCTTTTCACAGATTACCTGTCTGGTCCTGATGAGAATCGGACAAAGGGTCCGATTCGAAACGCGTCGACCTTGTTAATCCTCATTTGTTGGTCTGATTTATGGTCAAGATAATTGTATATATTTACATGATTTTACAATTGGTGTATATTAAGTATTTTTGAAAAAATGTTCACTATGGTCTTTTGAATTACTTTTGATTGCACCCTTGACCTCTTGCCCCCTCCCTTGTTGTCTAGTGTGTTACATGTTGTTGTCTTGCGAACTGTAAGGAATTTGAGTTTGACTGAAGAATGGATGTTTTTTGATTCTGGTATGTGGGAACCATGTGTCCATTGTACAAATAGTCTTGTCTTACCTGTAAACCGTTTGTCTTTCTTGCTTTACACATATATATAAATAGGTTTGATTATGTTGTTGAAGAAATATTTTCTACTAAAAAAGAAATAAATGATGATGGATTCATTCCAATATTCGACTAACAATTGAATGTTTGTTAGTTTTGATTCCAATCAGGCTGTGTTTTTGGAACTAGACTCAGTATTGGCACCTTCTCTGTTTATTACTAGTATTCGACTCTGCCTTACTGTTGGTGAGTCAAAGCCCTTCCTTGTTGTTTTGAGTACTTAAGCGGATACCATATTCGCGAGGCTTAGCCACTGTTCATTAATAGTGGCGTTTGTTTGTTTGTTTGAGTTTTCACAGTTGAGGTAGGTTTTCTACCTAATCTATTCATTGGATCCATATATATGTTATTTGTTGTTTGTCTACTATTGTACTAACACGACATTAGGACGGTAGGACTATGAATGACGGTGACGCCTTCGCCTACAGCGAAGATCACATCCAAAAATTGCTCAGAGACCCACCTGAATTCGCCTCCGCGATCCTGAGTGTGACAGCCAAGACTCAAAACGAGTCTGAAAAACTTATTCGACTGCGAAAAAAACAGATCAGAACTGACCTCCACGGACATTTCTTAATTCAACATTTAAAAGCAGGCACTATTCCTGGTGGCCTCCAAATTCATAACATCCCTATGGTCTTCACTGAGGATCCAGATTACAAAAAAGGTTTCAGTTGCATCGAAACTAAGTGTAGCCGTGACCTCATGGTGCTGACGGTTGAAACGGCGCTAAGAATATCTAAAAAACAACTGGAGGAAATAGAGTCCCTGGTAGCAGAAATATCAAATAACCAGCAAATTGCTGACGCAAAAACATTGCTGGAGAAGGTAGACAAAGAAATACTGGAATTTAAGGACTACACAGTGGCACAAAAATCCAACAAATTTGAGACAGATAAAAACAACTACTCATTGGAAAGCAATTATCCGTATTTAAACAAAGACTTTTATACAACTACTAATTCTAGGAGATACCTTCAAAATAACCAGGGGGGAACCAAAAAATAGATTTCTTACTTTTTCTGACACTTCCTCCTCTTCAGGCTCTGAAGCCAGCACAAGTGAGCAGGACAACAGCGGCTCTAATAAAAGAGGGGGCCAAACCACCCAGTATCAACAAAGAAATAATCAGCAGTCTTTTTTAGGAAGAGGCCAACGGAGATCCAGGGGCAGACCTCGATACAACTCCCAACCATGGGAAATGACAACGAGACGCCAATTTTACAAGAACTAGGCAGCTCATCGGTTTTCAATTTATCGGGCAGGGAACTTACGAATACAGAGATTCTTGTTTTGGAGAAAGGTCTCTCTTTTGTTCCTTCTAGGAGAACGGACTTTGTTAAGATGAAACTGGAAACTCTAGAGTTTTGCAGGAAAATTCGACTTATAACCTATTTCAAAGATCAAGAAATACAACCAAGTGGAGAAGTGACAAACCTACGCCGTAAATCAAATTTCTGTCCGCCTGGAAATAAAATACCCAAGGAGGTTTTAACTTTTGAGAAAACTTTACTTTCTGCTATCGCTCAAATGGAGTCTAAAAAACAATATGTCAAATTCAATCTACCCAAAGATCAAAAAGACGCCATGCTTACCCTGAAAAATGATCCAACTTTAACAATTAAGCAAGCGGACAAAGGAGGGGCCGTAGTGGTGTGGCATACGGATAAATACAAAGCCGAAGTTTTGAGCCAATTGAATAACACAGACTGCTACAGAAAAATCAGTAGCGATCCCACAGCAGATTTACAGGGACAATTGTTCAACATTGTACAACTAGGCCTTGAACAGGGATTTCTTGGGCCAAAGGAATTTTCTTTTCTGCAAAATAAAAAACCACGCACTCCAATTTTTTATGCTTTACCCAAAATCCATAAAAATGAAACCAATCCACCTGGCAGACCCATCATCTCGGGTTGTGAGTCACTCTGGGAACCAGTATCTAAATACATAGATTTCTTTCTTAAACCGTTCATTGCCCTAGTGCCTGCACATCTTCAGGACACTACTGCATTCATTAACAGATTGACCAACATCCTGTTCGATCCAGCCACACAATTGTTGGTTACCATGGACGTGGTCGCCTTATATACCCAGATCCCTCAAGAAGAAGCACTTGAGGTCTTGACTTACTTTTTAAACACAAGGGAACAACCAGTTAGGGTTCCCACGGACTTCATCATCTCCTTGGCAAAATTAGCTCTACAAAAAAACTTTTTTTCTGTTTGGACTTGATCTCTTCTACCAAATCAAAGGGGTGGCCATGGGATGCCCCTTTGCTCCAGAATTGGCTATACTTTTCATGGGACTGTTTGAGGCAAAATTCATTGCTGATAATAATCCATTTAAGTCACGCATCAGTCATTACATGCGGTACATCGATGATGCTTTTTTTATTTGGAATGGCTCTAAGGAAGAACTAAAAGAATTTCTTGATTGGCTTAATCAACGCACTAAGGATATCAAATTTACCATCAATTTCAATACACATCAAATCACTTTTCTGGATGTCAAAGTATACTCATTCGAAGGGAGATTGGCCACCACTCTATTCAGGAAAGAAACAGATCGCAATCGGGCTTTACTCTTCACCAGCAACCATCCGCGTAATCTTCGCCAAAATCTCCCGTTTGGCCAATTTTTACGCATCAGGCGCAATTGTACAGCTAAAGATCAGTACTTCGACCATGCCCAAAATTTGATGGAACGTCTAAAGGCTCGTGGCTACCCCAAAAAACTCCTGAAAATGCCATGCACAGAGCATGGTGGACTCCTCGTGAATCCCTTTTGGAGAAAAAAGAAAAAACGAACCTTGAAAGAACGGTCTGTGTAACAACTTTTTGCCCCCATGCCAACCAATTCAAGAAAATTATCAATCAAAATTGGCATTTAGTTAAGAACCTTGATACCAGCCTACTGCAACCACCCCTTTTTGCGTTCAAAAAGAAAGATGCATTGCTAATTTTTTAGTCCGCGCTGCATTACCTACTAAAGAACCACCCACATTAAGAAATCTTCTTGGCTTACAACCTGTCCGCGGTCACCACAAATGTGGCACTTGTGTGTGCTGCGATAAGACAATTGAGGGGGATGTGTTCTCCCACAACGGGATATTCTGGAAACATTCAACATTTACAAACTGTAAAACCCGGAATGTTGTTTATGGAATCCTTTGCCCCTGCAATAAGTTGTATGTGGGAAAAACATCCCAAGAAATACGTCAGCGCATCAGCCAACATAAGTCGAGAGTCAGGAGAACTGTGCCCAATGCACCGTTAGTTAATCATTGGATCACCGAAAATCACACTGAGCATGACATAAAATGGACCGTGTTGTCCAAGCTGGAATTGGATATGAGAGGAGGCGATCTGGAAACAAAACTTTGCCAACGCGAGGCGACTCTCATTTTAAAATTCAATACAGTAAACAACGGATTAAATGAACTGTCCGAAGTTTCTCGAGTCTTCTAAAAGCATTTTACCTCCGTCCGGTGTCTCTAGAAGGTGCAGATTTTGTTAATTGAACTACAACATCCACAATTCACCCCGTTGCCACATGACCCTGTTCAACCAATAGGAAGCTGTGTTATTAACAAGTGCTTTCTCCTTCACGGCCCCTGTCACTGAACGCCGGCGTGCTTGGACCCTTGAGCAGCGCCTTGGTCCTGGCATCGTGAGAGATTAAACAAGGTAATTGTCTGCTAGAAGCGAAGTGATCTTTTCACACGCACTCCGCTCAAGATCTAAACCAGGCTTTGTATTCATTTCAGCCTGCGGCACCCTTCCGCGGACCTCTCGCCCCAGCTCTGACGACTTTGAACATGAACAAAGGCCGAAAAACCATCCCGCCTGGCTGAGGTACTTTTGGGCTCACTTGTACTCTTTTCAGATGTTTAACCACCCCCCTCGCCACCACGGTTAAGCGACTTGTTTTGCATTACAGCTGACTCAGTGATTCCTCTACATTTATCAGCCATACACATCTTCGCGTGCACCTGACTCTTGCCCGGAACTACGAGCCCACACAAACTTAATGCAGGTTTTGCCGGTTTTCACCTTCCTTACCCTTTCAGACGACTTTACGCTTTGTTCTCGAACTAACCCTGTACTAAAACCTTTGTTTACAGACACCTGTCCCCATGTGAGTCCACCACACTCTGTATCACACACAGGTAGGAGGCGTTACATGTTGCTGGTCTTTGTTGCTCCTCTATCAAAATATTCCCGCATTTAGTAAAGGAAATGTTTTCCTTTTCACAGATTACCTGTCTGGTCCTGATGAGAATCGGACAAAGGGTCCGATTCGAAACGCGTCGACCTTGTTAATCCTCATTTGTTGGTCTGATTTATGGTCAAGATAATTGTATATATTTACATGATTTTACAATTGGTGTATATTAAGTATTTTTGAAAAAATTTTCACTATGGTCTTTTGAATTACTTTTGATTGCACCCTTGACCTCTTGCCCCCTCCCTTGTTGTCTAGTGTGTTACATGTTGTTGTCTTGCGAACTGTAAGGAATTTGAGTTTGACTGAAGAATGGATGTTTTTTGATTCTGGTATGTGGGAACCATGTGTCCATTGTACAAATAGTCTTGTCTTACCTGTAAACCGTTTGTCTTTCTTGCTTTACACATATATATAAATAGGTTTGATTATGTTGTTGAAGAAATATTTTCTACTAAAAAAGAAATAAATGATGATGGATTCATTCCAATATTCGACTAACAATTGAATGTTTGTTAGTTTTGATTCCAATCAGGCTGTGTTTTTGGAACTAGACTCAGTATTGGCACCTTCTCTGTTTATTACTAGTATTCGACTCTGCCTTACTGTTAGTGAGTCAAAGCCCTTCCTTGTTGTTTTGAGTACAGTGGTTAACAGCATTTCTTCCCATCGAAACAAGATAGGACCTAAGTATCTAGTATCCCTGAACTCAGAATTTAATAACTCACCTTTTAGGAAAGGTTGTTTTTAAATCCTGTGTGTGAAAACAGCACTTTTAGAAAGTTGCTGTTCTCTTGTCTGACCCTTCTGTGTGCCTGGGCCTGTTTGTGTATTGACTGTCTGGTTTGAGAGTGACAGGGGCTGGGGATTCCCCAGGAGGCTGAATGACTGCATTTGCAACTGGAGTGGTGGGAGGAGTTAGCACCTGGGCCTGAATAAGGCTGTGCCTGCCTTCCACAATGCTGGCTCCACCTCCTGCTGGGCGGCTGACGACCCTGCCCCTCACTCTGACAGGAAGGAAGAAGCCAGCAAAACAAAGTACTCAGGAAACACCCAGAACTGGTTCAGACCGGGCTCAGGGCCCACATGCACAGAGAGAACAAAGACTTTAGGGGTATAAGTACAGGACCCCTGACAACAGAAAATTAGATCATCCTGGAATCAAGAAGGAACCTCTGCCAAGGAGAAAGCTGAAACTGAAGAAGGAAGACTGTCCTGCTGTTGCTCTGCTGGACTGACCTGTTGCTTTGCTGCCAAGGAGAGGGGAACGACTTTGCTGTTGAGCTGTGTCCCCTGTCTTGAAGGAATCTCCAAGGGCCTGAGTAGAGCTGGCTCCCTGTTCTGAAGTCCCAGGAACAAAAGGACTTCACCCCCAGCTTCCCTGAACTCTGTTGAGAGAGTTCTGTCCTTCCTAGAGTGCTTGATCCAGTTGTGGGGCCTCTGGAAGTTGTACCTGTGCTGGGAAGCTTGAAAGTAAGCTTGAGAAACTTTTGAAACTGAAAAGTGTCGCATCGCTCGCTTGCGGAGCGCATCCCCGATAGTGTGAGAAGTTTCCCGCCGCTACGGAGGTCGAGATCGTCGCTGCCACTGCCAGAGACGTCGCATCCTTCGTTTGCGGGACGCACCAGACCGGTGCGGGAAAGTCGAACATCGCTGCGAGTATCGTCGCAGAGCCTGTCGTCGATGGGTGAAATCGCCGCACCGTTTGCTTGCGGACCGCATCACGTCACTGCGAGCATCGTCGCAGAACCATCGCATCGAGGAGCTGCGAGAGAGAGGATCACCGGTGGACCGCGCATCGTCGCCCCGGAGATCGTTGCAGCCCCTACGATATCGTCGCATCGTGCCTTTGCGAGAACAAACTTCCTACTGAACCTACGCACCGGAATCCATACAAGTAGCCTTCCTCCCCATACAGACCGGATTCGTTGCAACACGCCTGCTGCTGCAGCAGGGCTGTCGCATCGCCTCCCCAGGGTCTCAGGAGCAATGCATCGCTTGTTTTCCACCGCACCAGCTTCTGCTTTTGGAACTTTGTTGCAACAAAAAGGTACTGTGAGTAAACGTGACGCAACTGTGAACTTTTCACGCATCTGTAGAGAATTCTATCGCAACCTAAAGAATTTAACGCAACCTTAAGAACTCTTTTGAAACCATATTCTTGAACTGTGTATGTTGGATTTTTGTCGTTTTGGTCTTGTGTAGTTTAGATTAAAATACCTTTATTTTTCTAAACTGTTGTGGAGTCAGTTTGTGGTGTTTTCACTGTGTTACTGTGAGTGTTGGTACAAATACTTTACGCATTGCCTCTGGTTAACCTAGACTGCTCGTGCCAAGCTACCTAGAGGGTGAGCAGGGGTTATCTCGGAGGGTTATCTCCTTGCCCTGACTAGAAGCAAGGGTCCCTATTTGGACAGTGGTACCTACCTCTGCCAACTAGAGACCCCCAGTTCTAACATTGGTGGTCAGGCGGTGGGATTTGAACTTGTATTTTTACTTGACCACTACGCCACCACATACTGTTTGTTTTTTCCGGTGTCCTCCTTAAAATATTTTTGGATATTGAGACTCTGGCTAGTGTTGCACCTGTAAAATCCTGCCAAAATGGAAGTCAACTTTTTCCACCAGTGCATCTAATCAGAAGAGGAGATAAAAGCCTTTTGCAAGAAGAGGGGGCTGCCTGTGGAGAAAGGTTCCACAAGGAGGGATCTTGAGGCATGCCTGTATTCCCATGAGGTCAGAATTTGGGAAGCAACATTAGCAGATGATTCTGAGGAGGAGGAGGACTTCTCTGATAGTGAGGAAGAGAAAGATGAGTGGCTCCTTGCTGCTGAGCAAAGGTGCAGAGAATTAGACCGGCTAAACAAGGAAGGTATGATCCGGTGGCCTTAGCCTAGAAAGAAAAATGGGACTCTCAAGGAAGGAGCTTTGCTGAGTTGGAGGTGGAGTCCAGCTCAGATGGTGGCAGCATGTTTATGATATCTAGTGCTGAGTGAAAGGTACAAACACGCAGAGATATGGCGCCTGACTTGAGGGAGGGGGTCGACATACACCAGGGGGTACAGGTTTATGATGTAGTTCCAGTGCAGTGCAGTGTCCCTGAAGTAGATTGGGGGACTGGTACAGGGGACCATATTCCTAATGGTGGGAGGGACACTCTACTGACTCTAGATGAGAGGTACAGGGAGAGGGGTTCCCCCATGGTAGAAACCTTGGTGTGTGTGTGTGAAGACCAGCCAGAAGAGTGTGGGTTGTGTGACAGAGACAGTCAGATACTGTCTTGCCAGTCTCAGAGAGTGGTGTGGGGTACTTGTGTGAGGCACTGGAGGGTGAGGCAAAGGGTAGCTTGGCTAAAAACTGTGGGGGGCTGTGTGATTCATTTGTTGGAGAGCATATTTTAAGTCCCTGTTTTCCAGAGCTATGCCAATACCCGGTGGAGTGTGAGTTCTCTGATCCCAGAGAGCTTGCGTTGGAGGCAGACCTCTTGGTGGATTCCAGAGAGTCTGAGGAGGCATTGGGGAGTGATCCCAAAAGGAGTGGCTTAGATATCTTCCAGACCTGTGAGGTGGAAGAGGTTCAGTGTAGCTCAGTTAGGTCCCAGTGTAGTGGGAGGGGTGTAGGGGCTCATGTCCGGTCTCAGTGGAGGAGTGAGTGTGGGACGGTGTGTCTCATGGTGCCCGAAACCCAGTCTCAGGGCCTGGAGGGTTCCTTAAGGGATAAAAGGAAGGGAGGACTCCTTATAGATTCAATAAGGGACCAGGAGAGAAGAAATTAAGGAATTTAACAGGTCCAATGAGTCCAACTCTTGGGACCCTTTACAGTACTACCCTCATAACTCAAAAATGCCAACTATGTCAGAACAAATACATAATTATACAGTAAAAGAAATGATGAAGACACAAATGTAAAAAAGCATCATATGGTATATTAAAAAATGAACAATTTATTCCAAAATAATAAAATCACAACTAATGCACATCAATAAAATGCCATATGTTAGAATAATTTCTAGGTCTCTTTTGTTTAAGGAAAAGGTTAATCCTTATACACATATAAAATCATACAGGGTCATGTTATTCACAATATATGCAGTTAAAAAAGTCACAATTGTCAAAGATGTCCAATTATCAAAGGTTGTCGACGCAGCGTTTCGGTGTATTATGATATCACCTTCATCAGGACAAAACAGTTCTATACAAAGAAAGCATACAATTAGAGACATTCATAAAAAAAATTAAAAAGTTTTTTTTAAAAAGACACTTTCTTTATTTATCAATGAGGTACTTCATGTTTTCATCATAATCATTAGTGGCATATTTTACGATAGAGGGTATTGTTATACTTAAAATAGCTTACACATTCGAGTTAAGTTGGGTATGACAAGTGGGTAAACAGTTTGGAGTGACTACCTATCACTCTCAGATAGCTGGGCTAAATCGCTTAATGTGCATACCTGCGGGAATTGATTGGACCTCTCGTCTTAATTGGAGGTAGTTTAATTGGTGTATCTAAATGGATAAAGACTCTGATATAGTCCGTTTAGTAACACGTTCCTTTATGTGAAGGGACATAAAGTTATGCAAAGTGACTAAGCACTCAGATGGCCAGGTTTCAACTGTTTACATGGTAAGATAATAACCACGTTTTATTCATAACATTTGAAGTTACCAATGCATGGCTAGGCAGACATTTACACAATGCCGTATGGAGCGTGATGGCTACGAGTCGGGTTATCATTACAGCCATCACGCTCCATACGGCAGACTCGGCTCAGTGGTTAGAGGCGGCAGACCCGGAAGCTGAGATCGGCCGTGGACCAGGGTTCGATTCCCCGCCTCGGCGGGTCTCGGGCTCTAAAATTCCACGGACTCGATAATTCTCGCTCCGGTGCCTACTCGACTCACGGGGTCACACTCTGCGACTCTGGGCAATAGCTTGCTTAATCTCCACTACGGCCCCTCGTGGCGGGATGCCTGGCTTTCACCTTGTGGATACCCTGCCGGGGTATCTCACAGGGGAATACCAGGACGGGTTCCCTAAGCAAGCGCTTAGATACCGTGTCGGTGATTTGCGCTATATAAATACATGTACATTTACATTTACTGTAAAGGGTCCCAAGAGTTGGACTCATTGGACCTGTTAAATTCCTTAACTGGGTTCCTTAAGGGAACACCAGGTTGGGGACCTAGACTGTACTTGTAGGCCATGTGAGGAGGATCTCCTAGTGTCTGGTGAACGGGGAGTGCCTGTAACCAGGCCTCCATCAGTTCTGGTGTCTGGCAATGCCGCTCCATTTGGGAGGGTGCAGAAGTCCAGACTGAGGGGTGAGAGGGGTAAGGAGTCCCCAGTGGGAGAACCAGTGGGTCAGGGACCAGTCAGAAGTGCAGAGTCGCCAGTGAGTGACCATGGTGACTTCTCTTCTGTCCTGGGGGATCTTCCAGCACTGTCAAGTGGACAGGGGTCGGGATATCTGAGCCAGGCAGACTGTCACAGGACACATGAGTTGTGTGTCACCCTCAAGGGGGTACTATGTGAGTCCACAGAAGCCCTGGCGTGCCAGGCAAATGCACAACCGCAGGTTTTGGTCCCTGGGTTGGGAGACCAGGTACAGGATTTGCCTGACCTGGAAGGAAGGACATCTGTAACCAGTGTCCTGACCAATATGGTTCCCAGCAGCGCTCTGGAAGGGGGTGCAGAGGGAGGGAGTCCTCGCCCCTGACCCCGGTACAACCTGAGGGGTTAAACCCTAGGTTGGGAGACCAGTTGCTGGAGGGAGGTCCTGAACTGGTAGGAAAGTTGTGTTCTTGGTTGTCTTGGTGGACAGGGTTGCCCCTGGAAGGAGGGCAGGTGTCTCACCCTGGGGGTGGACTGGGCCACACCGTTGCGTTGGCTAGGTGGGTACTGTCTACCAGTCTGGGCATCTCAGTGAGTGAAGTTCTGGTGCGCCAGGCAAGTGTTCCACTGCAGGGGTTAGTCCCTGGGTGGGGAAGCCAGGTTCAGGTGTTGTCCGACCTGGAGGCTTGGGAGCCTAGGTTTGAGGGCAAGGCCCGGGGTATCCCCCCTGACCTGGAATACCAGTTGCAGGATAGCACCCCTGAACTGGTGGGTGAATGGTACGGGATACCTGCTACTGGTGCCCTGGCTATTCTAGAAGGGGGTACCGCTCTAGGTGGGAGGGTACAGAGCCCCAAGGTAGAGGAGGACCGGGTGTGGGGAAGCCCACCCAAGCCTCCTGTCCCGCTGCTGGATACAGGTCCGGGACTGGTGGGTCAGTGCCAGAGTGTCAGACCTGACCTGACAAGAGAGGGAGTGGACAAAGGGTGCCAAGCATCTGGGGCTACTGCCCCCCACCTTCTGACACCACAAGGGTTTGAGAGCCCTGAAAGGCATGAGGCCTGGGTCTCATCCCTGATCCCTGTCGGTGGTCACTGTGGCTGGCTGTCTGTCTGTTGGGACACACCTGTGAGTAAATTAAGGTTAGGTGCTGCACAGGTGGTGTCCACAGGTGAGGAGAAGGTTTCCACATGGAGTGGCATGGTGGACCCTGAGAGTAAGGATAGAGTGATCCAACTGGGTTTAGGACGGCGTAGAACAGGACTGCCCTTCTGTGTGGGCCAGTTTCTGTGTTCTATCGCCTTAAGCAGGGAATCCCATTGAGGTATCGTTTGGTCTACCCTGGCTTTAGGCTGGAAGGGGGTTGTGTTGGAACTGGCCCTTCCTGCAGGGTCATCCTCAAACTTTTTGCTTCTTCCTCCCTTATTTTTCCTGACCCGTGGCTGTTGGCAATAGGACTCTGCGCATTGTACCACTGCTGATCAGTGCTAAAGTGCATATGCTCTCTATGTAAATTGTTATTCTATATTGGATATACATGTTTGGCATATTTGTATCACCATGAAATCCCTAGTAAAGTGCACTGGGTGTGCCAGGGCTGGTGATGACAAATGCTTCTAGTGGACCTGCAGCACTGATTATGCCACCCACAGGAGTAGCTCTAAAATAGTGTCTAAGGCCTGCCACTGCAGTGCCTGTGCGCAGTTTAGAAACTGCATGTCCTCCTGGTCAGTGTCCCCACTGACCAGGCCTAACCCTTCCCTTTTTGTGCACAACAGTCACCCCTATTAAAAGCCCAAGGTACCCCCCTGGGCAGGGTGCAGTGTATGTAAAAGGTAGAGCATGTACTAGTGCAGGTGACATGCTCTGGTAATGAATGGCAGCCATTTTCGTTTTTCACTACTGCAAGGCTATCTTGCTCTATAGATTAACATGGGGATGCTGGCTACAGTGGTTAACAGCATTTCTTCCCATAGAAACAAGATAGGACATAAGTATCTAGTATCCCTGAACTCATAATTTAATAACACACCTTTTAGGAAAGGTTGTTTTTAAATCCTGTGTTTGAGAACAGCACTTTTAGAAAGTTGCTGTTCTCTTGTCTGACCCTTCTGTGTGCCTGGGCCTGTTTGTGTATTGACTGTCTGGTTTGAGAGTGACAGGGGCTGGGGATTCCCCAGGAGACTGAATGACTGCATTTGCAACTGGAGTGGTGGGAGGAGTTAGCACCTGGGCCTGAATAAGGCTGTGCCTGCCTTCCACAATGCTGGCTCCACCTCCTGCTGGGCGGCTGACGACCCTGCCCCTCACTCTGAAAGGAAGGAAGAACCCAGCAAAACAAAGTACTCAGGAAACATCCAGAACTGGTTCAGACCGGGCTCAGGGCCCACATGCACAGAGAGAACAAAGACTTTAGGGGTATAAGTACAGGACCCCTGACAACAGAAAATTAGATCATCCTGGAATCAAGAAGGAACCTCTGCCAAGGAGAAAGCTGAAACTGAAGAAGGAAGACTGTCCTGCTGTTGCTCTGCTGGACTGACCTGTTGCTTTGCTGCCAAGGAGAGGGGAAGGAATTTGCTGTTGAGCTGTGTCCCCTGTCTTGAAGGAATCTCCAAGGGCCTGAGTAGAGCTGGCTCCCTGTTCTGAAGTCCCAGGAACAAAAGGACTTTAACCCCAGCTTCCCTGAACTCTGCTGAGAGAGTTCTGTCCTTCCTAGAGTGCTTGATCCAGTTGTGGGGCCTCTGGAAGTTGTACCTGTGCTGGGAAGCTTGAAACTAAGCTTGAGAGACTTTTGAAACTGAAAAGTGATGCATCGCTCGCTTGCGGAGCGCATCCCCGACAATGCGAGAAGTTTCCCGCCATTACGGAGGTCGAGATCGTCGCAGCGCCTGACGCCGCTGCCAGAGACGTCGCATCCTTCGTTTGCGGGACGCACCAGACTGGTGCGGGAAAGTCGAACATCGCTGCGAGTATCGTCGCAGAGCCTGTCGTCGCTGGGTGAAATCGCCGCACCGCTTGCTTGCGGACCGCATCACGTCACTGCGAGCATCGTCGCAGAACCATCGAGGAGCTGCGAGAGAGAGGATCACCGCTGGACCGCGCATCGTCGCCCCGGAGATCGTCGCAGCCCCTACGATATTGTTGCATTGTGCCTTTGCGAGAACAAACTTCCTACAGAACCTACGCACCGGAATCCATACAAGTGGCCTTCCTCCCCATACAGACCGGATTCGTCGCAACACGCCTGCTGCTGCAGCAGGGCTGTCGCATCGCCTTCCCCAGGGTCTCAGGAGCAATGCATCGCTTGTTTTCCACCGCACCAGCTTCTGCTTTTGGAACTTTGTTGCAACAAAAAGGTACTGTGATTAAACGTGACGCAACTGTGAACTTTTCACGCATCTGTAGAGAATTCTATCGCAACCTAAAGAATTGAACGCAACCTTAAGAACTCTTTTGAAACCATATTCTTGAACTGTGTACGTTGGATTTTTGTCATTTTGGTCTTGTGTAGTTTAGATTAAAATACCTTTATTTTTCTAAACTGTTGTGGAGTCAGTTTGTGGTGTTTTCACTGTGTTACTGTGAGTGTTGGTACAAATACTTTACGCATTGCCTCTGGTTAGCCTAGACTGCTGGTGCCAAGCTACCTAGAGGGTGAGCAGGGGTTATCTCAGAGGGTTATCTCCTTGCCCTGACTAGAAGCAAGGGTCCCTATTTGGACAGTGTTACCTACCTCTGCCAACTAGAGACCCCAGTTCTAACAACTCACAATCTATTTCCTTGGCACTATCACTAGATCATCTACCAGAAGCGAGGTAATTGAAAGTTGTACCAATAGCCTTTAGCCTTAAAAGGTTAGTATGGCATCCAAAAAATCAAAAGGAAATACTGGATTTTCTTGAACTTTTGATTAGTAAAGTTCTGGAGGAAAAATAAGATGGGAACTCCATGGTAGATATCTGGCCCTGTCTGTGTGCTTCACTTTTAGATAGCTTTCCCCCTTCCTCATCATCAAAAGGTATGAGGACAAAAAATCAGGATGGTATAATAACTGGTTGCTTCGCTTAAAAAGAGAGCTTAATAGTGCTACAAGGGCAGTTTTCAGAAAATCAAACAGAGCGCAAAAAACTCTGGATAGCCATAAATTAAAACATTCTAGAAAACAATACAAATACGAGCTATGGAAAGCCAAACAATCATATTACGAAGGACTATGGGCCGAATTAAATTTTTCATGTAAAACTCGAAACCCAAAACTATTCGGGGGGCATAATTAACAATCTAGAAAATGGTAGTACAATGGAGAACAGTGTGAATATAGACGAATCTTGCTGAGCATCTTTTATCTATAATCTTTACGTTGCTCCTTTGGACATACAGCTCTACTCCAATTCTCTCTGCCAGGAGACAATCATATCAAGCAGAGAAGAAGGCAGAAAACACAGTTCTGTCCAGCATAACGACCAATCAGACCGAATGGAGCGCCCGGCCCCAATGGGATTCCAAATTCAATTTTTAAAGCAAATCTTAAGTATTGGCCAGAGGTTTTAACAATTTTATTTAACGACGTTATCAAATCTGGATCCATTCCCGAGTCATGGCAAGGAAGTATAATTCAGTCAATATATAAAGTGTCCCTCAAGACAATCCTGCAATCTACCGACTCATCGATTTAACTGATGTGGAGGCAAACATTTATGTGAGTTGCCTCCTTGAAGACTTGGAAGACTGGCCTTCAAGAAATAAACTAATTCCAGCTTTCCAAACCAGTTTCAAAAGAGGAGAATCAACTAGCACAAACTTGAATGTATTGACTTTACTAGGCGATAGGGCAAAATATAGAAAGCAAAAGTTATATATTTGTTTTGGTGATCTTAATGCCGCTTTTGATTCTGTTTGTCGAAATTTATTTTGGCTAAACTTTTGGATTCGGGTATCTCAAAACAATTGCTGGATATGATCAAATTGTTATATTCCAACACATGGGTTCAGATTAAAATCGGAGATGGCTGAAGTACGACTCGCCGTCTTGAAACTAATACTGGTCTGAAACAAGGCTTTGTACTTGCTCCATGCCTTTTTAATCTATTTATGGCTGATCTTCCTAGACACTTCAAAGAAGTTAAAGCTCATTCACCCTCACTCTTAGGCAATGACATTAAGTATTTACAATATACAGATGACACTATATTATTAAGTCATTCTGTTATAGGACTAAGAAGATTAATTGATTCTTTTAATCATTATATTACCTTCAATGGTTCGAAAATTAAGAACAAAAAGACAAAAATATTGATTATAGGTGGTAAAAAAAAATGATAAGAAAGAATGGAACATTAATGGGTTACATATTGAAACTGTAAAATTTTATAAATACTTTGGAATAACACTTGAGGATAATATGTCTTTTAAACAGCATTTTATTAACCTCAAAGCAAAGGCAACAGCATTGTCATTTGCTTTTAGAAAGTTGAGGGACAAGTTGTCATGCCCAAATCATGAACATCTATTAAAGGTCATGAAAGCAAAGCTGATTCCATCCTTGACTTATGGCTCAATGATTTCTTGTGGTAAAGACGCGAACATTCTTGATGCCCTCAAATAAAAGTCTTTAAATCAGTTTTTAGGATTCCCAAGCATATAGGACATGCTATAGTCAGATTAGAATTTGGTCTGAAAAGGCAATCTCTGGTACGACAATCTGCCTTTTTTAAAATGCTATGCTCATTATATCACTCAGAACAAGATACCCTGGCCAACCAATGTTGACAGGAGATAACGATGTATGAGCATGCTAGCAGCTGGAGATCCCTTTTAAGTTTAAATAATTTTGATTGCCCAACATTTGAAGAAGAGGGGAGGAGCAAATCTGTTTTTAAACAAACATTAAATAGATCAGCCAACCTATTATCGATTGTTTTAGATAAACATGAGTTCAGAATAAAGCATCATTCTTGGTCGATTACAAACTCATTTATCAAATTAGAACCCCAAGCATACTTGTTGACCCACCTAAAATCATTCTTACGGGAAAAATGTATGTTATTGCAGTTTGGGAGATACCCCACTAAGGACAGAATACCTAAATGGGAAAAAATGGGCCCTCTAACCTTTGTAGGTTATGTGGTTCCTATGATGAAACTTTACTACACATTGTTACTACATGCCCACATTGGCTAGAAGAGTGGAAGACTCTGTTAAGGCCTATTTTTAATGAATTGGGGGTGAGAACATGTTGTCACGCCATTATTACTTGTCTCATTGGGTCAACGCCTCGTCTGATCTCCCAATTTGTTAAGTTTATCTTTATAGCCAAAAAAAAATTACTAGCCAAAACTGATTCTAATTGTTAGTTCCGTAATATGCTGTTAAAGCAAAATGGTAATGAAAATGAAAAATGTGTTTTCAAAATCTACTTTCAATAAGCTACACATAAACTTTACATTCTAACCGTTAGAGGATTGATCAATTTTAAGACTGATGGTAAAGTGTTTTATAGAATTTTACAATAGGGTTTGGATATTGTCTTCTAGCAACCCTGCACAAATGCATCTTATTTATTGTTGCCCACTATTAATGCTGCTAAAAATTCTCAGTGTAAAGCTGTATACAAATAATGTTTTTTTTACATACTGTATTTTATCTCTGTTTGAAATTATTTTTATTAATCAACAAATAAAGTAATTACTTACCAGAGTTGCCAGCAGCTTCGCGCTCACCCTCTCCAATGTCAATGCCTATTGGGCCTGTCATATTAATTGTAGATAACTCACTAAACATTCTTTTGTTTGCAGTTATTTTTACGAAATCCTTTGAGTTATCCTTCACCCCACTGAGACAAAGTGGACCTTTAGAGGGACTTATTTTTATTTTTAAACTGTCTCCCACTTTCTCCTTGTCAGGACCAGTGATATACAGACCACCCAATTTTCCTAACAGTTGTTTCTCCCATCTGTTTGAGACTTTTTCCCAACTCACTCTACAATACTCCATTTTAACCATTTTGGGGTCTTCAATGTACATGTTGATGATCCTAAATGTTCTCTATCCGCCCATCCCACTCTTACCTTGACAGGCATACATTTGCTACAATTAGCCCAGTCCCCTACACATTATTGTTTTGGTTACCAGTAGATCCACGTCCTTCATGGAAGCCTG
Source organism: Lissotriton helveticus (assembly GCF_964261635.1). Lineage (NCBI taxonomy): Eukaryota > Metazoa > Chordata > Amphibia > Caudata > Salamandridae > Lissotriton > Lissotriton helveticus. The sequence continues at coordinate 1,840,979,355 of NC_136059.1, read as the reverse complement.
ATACAGGGGTCATGGGTTGCTGGACCTCACTTTAATCACTGCTTTTATTTGCCCAACATTTTTTTTAACAATCTTACTGAGACGCACTACAGCGTGATTTAGCCATTGCCCTTTGCCACGCCTCTGATTAATGCTGGGCTATTTAAACAGACGTACACTGCTTCCATGTCTGGATCGCGGCTAGTGCCAGCCCCTCTGCCCATTTTTGGCCCGAAGCATCCCCTGAAGGCGTGTTTTCTCATGTGAATCACTGCTGGCTTTAAATCCTTCACAATACTCCAATAATTGTACTCAGCTTGAGCCTTCTACCCTTAGAGCAAAAGGTAAGGCTTTTTGCTATGTTTGTGGATTGTTGGAGTACTCTTCAGTTTCGAAATCAAACCTTACTCTTAACATTGATAAGCCGGTTACATTATTTCTCAAGCCAAAGCCAATCTTCTCATGCTGTGTATACTCATAAACGCCAGATCATTTCTCAAACAAAATGTCGAACTCAACCTACTGACTGATACCCATCTTCCTTCCCTAGTCTTTATCACAGAGTCCTGGGTGAATCTGTCCTCAGATCCAGATTTTCTTTTAGCTATCCTGCTGGGATATGCTTTTTCTAAACATGACAAGGTGGGTAAGTGAGGTGGCGGTAGTGCACTTGTATATAGATCCCACTTAAAGGTCTGCTGCAAAGCTCCTTCATCCAACTTTTGTGAAGCAGTATCCTTCCGCGTGAAAATTACCGATGACCTGTCCTTCAAGGACATGCTAATCTATCACCTGCCTGCTCCACGTGCCAGATTCGCACAGGAAGCCTTCTGGAGGCGCACATTCTGCTTAATGATTTTACTATGTTAGGTGACTAATTTTCATTTGGATATCCTTTGTGACAAGGATACAACTGCCTTGCTCCAGAATACGGAGGCTTTCGGCCTTGGTCAATTGGTGTTATGTCCCACCCAACATGCGGGCCACAGAATTTTTTCCAACAATCTTTTACTGGGAAATATCAAAACGTTGAAGCTAATGTGATCAGACCACAGGGCAATTCTATTCGATGTTATTTATTCACCACCTGGCCAAGCACTGACAGCCCATCCTAAATGGACCACCTCATGCACTTGGCATAACAATCAAGCAGATGAATTGGCCATTTTTCTTCAGAGCTCCATTCCAAAACGATCTGATGATGATGAACTTGCAGTACACACACTGGCTAGACGCCTCTGCCCAATATCTAACGGCAGTGAAAACAACCAAAATAAAGCAACATAAACCATCTGCTCCTGATAAATTAAGAATAGAGACACAGCGCTGTCGTAGACAAGAGGAAAGGAGGAGAGCTTATTACTCAGAGGAGGAAAAATGTAAGCGCCAAAAATTTACAGCTGATTATAAAAACCTGAGCACTCAGGAAAAGTCAACCTTTTTTACTAGCAACATTGAAGGAGCTACCTACGCCTCAAAATAACGTGTTTCTATTGTTCACAGATCGACCACAGATACTGCCAATAACTGCACTTATTTTAGCCAATATTTCTGCGAGACAGTGGCTGATGATTTCCGAAATAAAGTTGAGAACTTTTATAATTATTTTTCTGCTGGTGTGCTTTTCTGACTCAAATGTCCCTTCTAGCCAGTTGCTGAATAGCACCCTCAGCCACTTTATTCCACCTTATGGTGAGGAGGTCACTAAACTGATCAAATCAGCTAAATCAGGTTCTTCGTGCTACCCCTATCCACCAAAAATTGTGACTCTAGTTGTAGACACCATTGCTCCTAAGCTCACTGATATCTTTCATTTTATATGCTGCTCTTGTTCTTTCCCCTCAGCCTGGAGGACGGCCTTGGTTCTGCCTCCTATTAGTCAAAAATCCCTGGACCCATTGGATACAAATAACTATTGCTCTATCTCATACTTACCTCTGCCAGCAAAGTTAATTGAAAAAATTATTACCAATCAGTGGGTCAGTCATGTTCAGGCTGATTATCTCCTGGATGCCACTGATTTCGGTTTTCGGCCAGGACACAGCACGAAGACTGCTCCTATTAAAACAATGGATGAAATTATGATTTGTCTAGACAAAAGCGGCAGGGCTGCTCTTATCCTGCTTGACCTATCAGCAGCCTTTCATATGGTATATCAAGGGCTGCTGATGGAGCTGTTAGGCAGGATTGAGGTGACTGACACTGCTTGGAAATTGCTAAACTCTTTTCTCAGTGGCCAGAACAATTGGTCCGTATGGGTTAGTTCACCATTCACAAGTATTCCTCTCCTTGCGAGTGCCTCAGGGATTGCAATCAGCCCCACACTGTTTTAATGTTTACGTCACTCCACTGGCAAAGCTGATAAGATTCTTCAGTTGCACCCTTACTTGCTATGCCGCCGTCAATCAGTTGTCGCACTGGATAGTGACTCTGCTTTAGTAGGGTAAGGTTCTGTGAATACATGCAGACTGTCAGCTCCTGGATGGTGAAGAACTGCCTGAAATTGAATTCAGGAAAGACAGAGTGTCAGGGCTCGCCATGTGCCTACCTGAATGCAACATGAATTACATCTCCCAGAAATCCATCTGTCGGGGAGGAGCGGTAGGAGCCATATAATCACGGGTGAGACCCGGTGCAGTGCACGTGATTTTGTCTGCCTAGGGGTAGTATGGCGGATGCCTTAATCCTGCGTTGATTTGTATGTATTGCCTTGTGACCTGTTCCTGTTGTAACCCGCGGCTGCGGTGTTACGTATTGTTTGACTAGTGTTCGTGTAAGACGTTGGACTGCAAAGGTGGTGTAAGTGCTTATGTAATGGATCAGGAGACGCTGGATTTCCCCCTCCTGAATCCGCTTCGTAGATATCCAGAGCCCGGACCGGGAGACGCTGGATTTCCCCCTCTCGTGACCGGAGACTTTGGTACTTTATCGAGAGACGCTGGATTTGCCCCCTCTCGGCTTGTACATATATTAGTTTGCACAAGTGCATAGGGTCGGATCAGGAGACGCAGGAGTTTGCACCCTCCTGAGACCGAGTAGTAATAGTTGTTTTTGTCCGGACCGGGAGATGCTGGATTTCCCCCTCCCGTGACCAGAAAGACCGTACTGTTAGGTTTTGGATACGTCAGAAGAACAGCAGACCGGAGCGGTTTGCAGAGTTCAGATCTGATAACTTTGGAGGCTGAGAGGAGTGCTACCACTACACTTTGGTAAGAGAGACTCGTTCCTACAGTTACCCTCTCTCAGTTCAGTCATTGGTGATCGTTCCATTGGTCAGTTTACAGTCTTCCGTATTACTCTTTTTATTTTATTGTTGATATATGACTGCACACCGTATCTGGAAGGGATTTCCTGGGTGCTAGATTCATTTTTGAGTTCAAGGGGTGAGAACGTATGGTATGTATGTTTAGTACGTAGGTTTTCCCTATAGGACAGTGGCAAGTAGGGTGTTGGTTAACAAAGACTCTTGTCTTTTCAGGGATCCTGTTCTACACCATGAGAGGGAATATCTCACTTTTATCTAACTAAAGGAAGGGGGTTTCGGTCTGAGAAGTATCAAGTAGGGGCTTGTGTATATTGACAGTAATTAAGGTTAGACAAGAGATAGACACCAATACTTATGTGTGGTTCTCGTTTTCACAGGCATCCCTTCCACTGCAGTTCCTGCCCCGGACTTTTTCCCTCACCTGTTTACTACCGTACTCTGTAAGCAATTCGCAATCAGAGTGCGGAGAAAGCTGGAGGTGGACCCCCATTAGCATCAACCTGATCCCGAGGAGCCGTTGGACCGTGACACAGAGGTTCTCATTTCTGTCTCCCAGCTATCTTTTTGGTCCCCTAGCTGGGGCCCCTCTAATCTGGGCCCTCTTTCCACACCAGTGAGCAAAAGGAAAAACCTAGGTGTCCTTATTAATGACACCTTGTCTTACCATGACCAGGAGAACGAAGTCACGTCAGCTGCTTACTATACTCTAAGACTAATCATGAAGATTCTCTCAATAATTCCAATACATTTGCAGAAAACACTTACTTCTTTGGTGCTGTCTTGGATAGACTAAGCTAATGGGCAATATCTTAATGCCCATCAGCATGTTCTCAATAAGTTGTAAATGGTACAAAATACAGCAGCCCATATACTCTTGAAAATCTTCAAATACCAATTGGTAAATCCTTGAGAAAGCTTCAATAGCTTCCTGTGAGGTGGAGGGTTTTTTCAAGGCACTTTGTATTGTATAAAAAGCACTGTATGATCAAGGACCAGATTTTCTTAACAAAAGTTTTTTCTGGTACATTCAGACTAGATCCTTGCATTCTGCCTTGACTAAATTGGTGTCAGGACCCAGTTTCAAGTAAACTACTTGGGGCGGCAGAGGTTTTGTGCTGAGTGCCGCAAAAGCCTAGAAAGGTCTACCTCTGTATATCAAATCAATGCAAAAACTTTGGGCTTTGAGGAAATTTTTTAAAATATGGCTGTTCTCTGCTTATTAAATGTTTCAAGTTCCCTTTTGTCAGCTCAGCTAGCGCCAAGACGCCTGAGGGCATTCAAGTGGTTAATAAGACCATTTAAAATAACATAAGGCAGCACATACATTGGACCTGATCTTCTATAACATTGACAATTTACATGTAAATCCATCTGAATACCTTGCTGGTCAGATCGCTTTTTTTGGTTCCTTTTTCCTTCCATGGGAGCAGAAGAAGCCAGACATACCCCCATTGTTGATGAGAATTTGGCACAAAATCTTGGAGGAATCTTTCTCCCAGATTTTGAAGTCTTCAGCTCCTGTTCTGAAGGGAGTTCTAGACACAGATGTGGCATACTTTAATCAGTGGATCACTAATGCTTTCAATTGTATAGCATCTCCAAGAGCACAAGTGGCAAAAACGACTAAGCCCTCAGCCCCCAGGTTCTCTCCTGCAAGAAAAGAGAAGAACCATGGTAAAAAAAATGAAACACAACTGGAGAAAGTCTTATTGTTCTGAGTCCAAGAATAAATATATATAAAGGGGCACTCAGTACATTTTGTAAATCATCTCATAGATCGACGAGGGAACATTTTCTTCTTGTAAAGGAGCAGCTACTAATACATCCTGCAAAGTGTCAAACATTTCTTAGTCATTCCTCTCTCCTGATGCTGCACAAAGCAGCTTCAGTCCTTCTCTTGAACTTTGTAATGCCTTATCTTCTTTTCCCCACAAGAAAATTGAGAAACTGTACAATACCTTTTCTGCATCCACTATTCATGGAGCGCAGGCAAATCTCTCTCAGACCAAAAAGCCCCTTCCTGACAATGTTCTCACAATTTCAGAAGAAGTCTCTTGAAATTAATTGGAGAAATGTAAATCTGGTTGCTGACGGAGCTATGTTCACCCTAAATACATGATGGCCTATGCCATTAACCCAGTGCTTAATAAAATCTGGAGTACCTCCCTAAGTTGGCTTATTTCCCGCCGACTACCATCTAAGTTACTATCAGACCTATCTCCCGTCTACCAGCATCAGCTACAGTCCAAGAGAAACTAGAGAACCACCAGTTATCCTCTTTTGTGGATACAAATTACCTTCTTCATGATTCACATTTAGGTTTTGATCAGGCTTGAGTACCAAATCTGTGCTACTGGAGGTCTCTGAATTTATAAAGGAGAATTTAGATGGTGGACGATCAGCCATGGTGGCTCTGCTGGAACTGTCTGCAGCTTTTGATATTGCCTTGCATGCCACACCTCTGGGAAAACTGAAACAAGATTGCATTCAAAGAACACAAAAACACCAGCGTACATCATATCAAGTCACTATTATCCCTGTGCCTTCAGCACCATTTTTCAATTTGAATTCTTGCCCAGACACTCCTTCTCAGTCCAAGGTAATCACATTGTGTAGACAAAATTTGGAATTGTATTTCTTTTAAAACCAAGTGCTTAACAGCCGATGCGCGTTTCACCCTTTGCGGGCTTCCTCAAGGCAGATTTACAATTTGAACAGCACTGTCTATATCAACGCTTGTGACATTAAACCACTCTTAAAGTGGGCAAAAGTGAGCACACTTTGCCCATGCCCCAAAACATCTCTTCAGCTCCCACTGCCTCTGCTAGAAATCTTGGTATAAGCTTTGACTCTTTTACCAAATTAAGCAGATTTCATCAGTACGTTTCTCCTAAATGAAATCTCTAAGGAAGCACATTACATCCCACTTGGATTATGCCAATAGTCTATATGGGGCTTCCCACCTTTCTAATTGAAAGGCCTCTGATTATTCCAAATGCAGCAGCAAGACCTATCCAGAGAGTTACTCTCCGGCAGACTATTACCCCTATCTGAAGCAGTTATATCAGCTGCCAGTCACCAAGTGCAATACATTCAAAGGCCTCAAATTGGTGTTTAGAGCCTTTGCAGAAGAAGCTCCACTCTATCTGAGAAATAGACCTCGACCCCTCTAAGCAACATAGATCACACCGGTCCAATAATCTATGCCTGATCCATGTCCCAACATTTTCTAAGGTCAGACGTCAAGGCAGTTTCTTCACAGTTGTATAACTGCCAAGTTGTTCAACGCTTTTCCGGTTAACCTCCGTAGTGCTCCTTCGGTCTCTAACTTCAGAAGAGAAAACTTTTCTCTTTGTCATTGGTTAGCCTTTAATGCTAGATGCCACTTGATGTCAGTCTTTGTAAGCCACAAGTGCTGGGACACTTCTGATGAAGAAGCTGTGCGCTGTTCAAATGTCTTTTGATTGATTAATTGATTGATTGGTGATTGATTGATTCACACACAATTCACCATCACTGAAATGAAACCGTGGTTAATACATCCAAATCTTTCTGTGGTTTTGCAATAAAGGCACACGTCCATTTTTCTATGTAGTAAAGCTCTGTGAATGTGTGGAAGAACTGAGAAGAATTGTTCTTGAAAACGTTCAGCACAAGAAATTCACTTCAGAGATGCATCTGTCCATGATTTTCTCTTGTCTGTACTGTGAAAATTGTCAGCACTCCATTCATCATCTCCTTGTGTTTGCTTTATTCGCCCTAAGTTGGCAGGGTATGCCCAGACGTGGTTCCCTTGCTCACTGTGCCACTGGATTCAAGTTAGCCTGGCTGATGAATGGTGTTAACCAGAAAGCGGTCCCAGGATGCTTGTTTCTGGTTCAGGGAAGACCTGGCTTGGCAGCTCGGGCTGGACTGTTCCCATGAGGCACAGGGTCCAGACGGATTTGCATATAGCTGGGTCTGAACTGAGGTGGAAAAGGAAGCTAAAGAATGATGATGGATTCAACCCAGATCTGTGACTGGGTGTGGGTGTCTGAAAAGTTTCAGTGTCCGTCCATCATCTCCTTGTGTTTATCTTTACTGTAAAAAACACCTCTAGATTTTCTTCATATTTTATTCAGTTTTTATAAGTATACCTTTACAGCTTTTAAGTCTAAAATCACAAGAATTGAGGTCACAATGACTGGTTGTCCAGGAACATTGTTAGGTGACCAGGAAATATATGTTGGTTCAATATCTCCTTAAGAGAAAAGCATATGGCATATATTCACAAATCAAAGCAAACCGTATCGTGCTTTGAGCAGGCTAAAAATGTATTAAAGATTTTAAGATGCTATGCTATAAGCCACAGCTTGAGCTGGCGTGTTGGACCAGTAAGACCTCACATTTACAATACCTTCCACTGTGACCAAGGTGGTCTTGGAATTGGTGACAAAGTCTCAAAGAGTTACCTGCACTGTTTCCCTAATTTCTATTCCCTCATTGTCGACAAGAAGTGACCAACAAGCAGTAGTTTCTGATTGTGATTGTTCACTGCGTATATTAAGCACACATTAAGAATTTGTGAATTCAAAACAATCTGTTATTGGGCTGACGGCTTTAAATCGGATTCTGGCCATGAATTCACCAAAATGCCCGGGGTAGCGGAGGTGACATCACATACCCGTTGATCTTAATGACATGACAGGAAGTGATGCGGTATGTCCCTTTACTCTGTTTTGTTTTCTAGTATGTCATGTCACATAACTATGATGAGATCGCAATAATTGATATTGAGGAAATTCCTTAACTTTAGAATAAATATAACAACATTAGACAGACATACACTTATTGTAGATACTACCTATATGATAGTGTCAATTTGATCTTTGAAAGTTCTGGGAAGTAATACTGTCCCTTTGTTGTAGTAAGTGAGCATAGTGAAAAAACCAGGCCCCTGGAAGGCAGCTTCTCCCTGAGAAAAGTATGAAAAGAATGTGTTCATATAGTGCATTTTAATGCACAACTTTCGCATTTTTTGCTAAGAAGCCTTATGCTGTGAAATGGCTCTACACAAGCTTTCAAATTCTTTCACTGTGTGTCAAGCCAATACAACTGGCGCAAAATGTGCTAACGAAGCCATCATATGTCAAGCATTTTGCCATGGGTGCACCATCTGCCATGGATGTCCCAAATATGCCAGTGGAAGAATGTTTCCAGGTATGCGTCCATATATGATAGGTGACACATTATCAAAAGGTCCGTCAATATGACAGGGCCAGCATTTTGTTGGGTTGTCCCCCTTTGTGCTAAGAATTACCTCCAAAGTACAAGCACCAGCATTCTTTCCACATGTGTCTCATTTGCCAAGAATTCCCTTTAGTATGACATGTCCAGTATTTTATCATGATGAGCTATTGTGCCTATAATTATCTCCAGTGTGCCAGACCCCATACTTTCTTCTCAGGTGTTTCTCATGCAAAGAATTGCCTCAAGTATGCCAGCACCCATATTATATCACAGGTGTCTTTATAATTCTAGTTGGGTAGCTGTCAATAACGAAGAGGTTTTCCCCACATTAAATCGTGTAGAAAAACGATGTCACTCTCATAGTAATTCTGATGCTAGTAATGGTATATATTCAACCAACACGGGGAACTATAGCTAGATGTTGCAGATTCAAAACTGGCCGGTCGCCTCTGGTCATCCTAAAGGGATCTCAGAGAAAGACTAACCGAAGTGGTGCAAAGAAGCAAATACATCTTAATTACCTACATGCAACAGCGAGAAGTTATGTCAGTCACTAGTTCAGAATATAGTTAGAATATAGTTTGAACCTGTATTTTATGCAGGACTACAATTTGATTGAAACTTAAGTTAAGGAATGCAGCATTCATGTCTTATGTCAGCTAAGACAGTCCCACTTTCTCCTTGACAGTAATCACGGCTGATGCACTCTCAGTATGTGGGATAAAAGAATCGTGATTATTTAGTAGAACTCGTTATTTTATCGTGTTTTATAGAAACTGCGAACAACATGCCACTGACAGGTTGATTATCGGTTTTCTTCTGTAAACATTGATCTATTTAGCAGTAGATTTGAGAGCCCAAAATACACATTTAATCCTGTTACCATACAGTCATTTTTATCATAGTGATTGCATTTTTATCTAAATTTATTTTCTTCATATTTTAAAGGTCAGATGTGCCTTCTAATTACGATTGAGGCAGTCATAAATTTATTAAATGATTATAACTGATTATCATCAGGGACCTTGCCATTAAAAAATATCAGAGTTCATTTCTGTCAGCATGCGATGCGTAAACTCTGTTACCTGGCAACAACATTACACATTTGAAGTGGAAATGAAATGTGAACATTAAGCAAATACAAGATTATATGAAAGGCCTGCATTGTTTTTGACAAATAAAAAGAAGACTTTGCTGTAGTAATTATAATACCACATTATATTGATTTGGGGAAATTGTTTGTGATAGGCTAAAAAGCAAGCTCTTGAAACCTTGAAAGGGCAAACACAACTGGAGGCCATTCTAATGTTCAATAGAGCCTGTGGATAAGTGTAGCAGCGAAACAGAGGTTGTTTATCCTAATTAGAAACCGATAATCCAAGAAAAAAGGGCAAATATCTTGTGGCTTTCAATATAGCACTACAATCCAACACAGGACTCCAGATGACATATGCTTATGATAGATAGATACATTCCTTTATTCGGCATAATATACAACACCATAAAAGTTCATTTTTTAAAAACATACAATACGTGACAAACTTATTCTCTATACTGGTAGCTAAAAACACACAAAAGCTGCAACATTCATTACGATTCAATTAATGTACAGTGATCCAATTTTCTAACCCCCACTTCCTTCCATTGAGCCTCTTGTCTCTCTTAGTTTCAATGCTAGCCTTAGGAAGCTTGTGATGGCAAGCAAGGTGAAGGGATCTTGCGCCAATTGTAGGTATAAAAGGGCAACCCTAGCGTGTCTAAATTTCATTTTTTTAACCAATGCTTTAAATACAGGCGCCTGGGCAATAGATAAAATGGGCAAAGTAATACAAAATGAAGGGTATCCTGCGGAGATCGATGATCGCAGCCGCAAGGGCCCTTTGGCTCTACATAGTTTATAAAATCTGCTGGATCAGCTAATAAATAATGTAAAATGTTGAGCTTAAAACGTGTTATTAAAAATCTATCCTGAGCATTTTATGTGAGGGCTAAATATGGTTCCATTCCTTCACAAGATTTCACCAGACTGTATGCTCTCACTGACTGTTTTCCCCACTCCATCTCCTCTCTAATGGCAATCTTGTAGGTGAAGAACTTCTTCTTCACACTAGCCTTATCCCGAACTACACCTCTAGCCGGGTCTGGGAAGAGGTCATTACAGTCAATTTTCCCAAAGGCTACCTTTAGTGATTTCAGCCAGGGGATATCCATTCCCTTGTCCCTTCCTAGACAATCCATAATGATTTGCCTGGTCAGTTCAGCCTCCGGGTTCTCCCCAATCTTGAGCCATGCTAGCAGGGGTCTAACTTGGATCCTATCTTCCAAAAACGTCCCCCCCAATTCTTCGTGAACAATGTAGGCGGGGACACCCTTTGGAACCAGCAGGAGCCTTCTCATAAACTTATTCTCTTCGACCTGCAGCTTGTCTAAATCGGTGAAACCCCAGAGCTCCGATCCATACGCTACTTTAGAGTAGCAGATGGAGTTATACAACGTCATCATTTGCTCCGGTGACCACCTGCCCAATCTACGGCCAAAGTTCATTATAGCCCCTGTGCTTTGCAGTAACCTATTACAGCATTCCTCAAGTAAAGCTTTAAAATTTAAATGCCCATCTATTAATATGCCCAGATGGGAGAAGGATTGCACCTTCTTCAATCTACTTTCTCCTGTACTGTAGTTAAAACTTGCCCTTGGTTTTTTCCCCACTTCCATGACATATGACTTGGTTAAGTTGGCTAATAAGTCAAAATTTTTCATAAAAGTCACAAAGCCATCTATCAGTATCTGAAGGCCACGCAGGGTACGAGCCAACAATACCGCGTCATCCGCATAAAGTAACACTGGGATTGCTCTTCAACCTACTCTTGGGGAATCAACGTGTAGACGTAATAATGATTCCTCCAAACCATTTATGTACACCAAAATACATTCTTGTCGCACACCACTCGTGCAAACAAAGGAGTCTGTGCAACCACCCTCAATGTTGTATCTTACATTAGCCGAGGTGTTCCAATGAAGGGCTTTTAAAATATTTGTAAGGTTCTGATCTATGCCTAGACTATTCAGTAGGTCCCACAGCTTCTCCCTGTTAACTCCATCAAATGCTGCCGTGAGATCCATAAAGGCCAAATAGACTGTTTCTGTGCCTGCAATTGTGTATTTAGATACCAATAGATAAAGATTCAGACACTGGTCTGAAGTTGATCTATTGGCTTTAAAACCATACTGGACATCAGAAATAATGAGATGATCATCTGCCCAGGTCATCAGGCGGTTAAGAACTACTCGGCCCAAGATTTTTGCCATGACATCAATAAGAGAAATTGGGCGGTAGCATTGGTGGTTGTGTTTATTGCCCTTTTTAAATATCGGCACAATTGTAGCCGAGGACCATGAACGGGGAAGCCCTGTAGCTATTGCAGCATTCAATATTCTAGTTAAAATTGGGGCCCACAGATCTACTTTACTTAGGAAGAGGTCCGGCGAGTTCCCGTCTGGTCCCGGCACTTTGTTTTTCTTAAGTCGCAGGATACCCAAATTGACCTCCTCCAATGAAAATTCCAATGCTACATTCCATTGCCCGGCCCCCGCGCGCTGGTCTGAATGTCCCTTTTGTCTCCGGTTATAGAGGCCAGAGAAATGCTCTACCCCCTGCTCCAGTAGATTATTAGAGCCAATCTCTGGGCTACTAGCCTCTTTAAAGCAGGGATTATTAATTATACTCCAACAGGCAGCTACATCATTCCTTTCTGCAGCTCCTCTTAAATCCTCCCAGACTTGCATTTGGAGTGTCTTTTTCTGTCTACTCTGTTCCTTTTTATAGTGTGTTCTGCATTGCATAACCCTCAGTTTATCCCTAGGGTCACACCTCAGGGCAGCCCTCAACTTTCTTTGTGCAAGTGAGCAGGCGTTATCAAACCAACTTGGGACCCTTTTAGGCTTTCCCTGCCCTGTAGTTTTAAGGAGATCATTAATTATGTAGCCCATTTCTTCAAAGGCCGCCACTAATCGCGGCCCTACCACTGAGAGATCTAAGCATTTCTCCATCAGGCCTCCACCTTCGGTACCAAGGGATCTATAGAATTGTTCCCCATTAATTCTTGCCCATTTCAAACGCCTAGCTTGGTCGGATAGCTTTTCTCTATTTAGGCCCACCACTCTATTAATTTTTCAGCTTGCATCTGGTACCCCCAAGGCCAGTATTAAGGGGTTATGGTCACTAAAGCTGCTTGCTTCTATAAAAAAACCTTGTGTCATTTTTTTAACACTAACATAAAATCGATGAAAGGCGTAAAACCCCGTCCTTTGAAGGTAGGGGTTACCCACCTATTGGACGGTACAACAAGTTGATCCATTGTATGGACCAACATGTATTTACTCATTAGCCTACTCAGTCCCCTGCCCTCAACTGTGTGGTCAAATTGTGGGCCTTTCTCCACATTACAGGAGGTCCACTCTTTTGTGATGGGTAACAGGTTGGGGCACAGATGACAGTTGAAATCCTCCACCACTAATAGCATTGGTACCAAGGCAGTCTGTTTTTGCTTCAGCTGACTTAGCCTCTCGTCAAGCTCTCTCACTTTGGAGCCTTTCGAATTATAAAAATTCACCAAATTTATATTAGGGTCCCTATTCTTAAACTCCAGTGCTAACAAGTCTTCTGAGTTCCATCTTAAGTTAGCCCAGCTACCCCCCAGGGAGACATCTACAAAAATTAGAAGCCCTCCCCTTGCTCTGTCGGCCCTCGATTTATGTGCCGGTCTCCAGAAAGATTTGTACCCCACTAGGTGAAAATTAGTGCTTATGTATATTGAAAATGTCGTTTTATTAAAAGTAGGAGGCAGTTCTTGTGAAAGGTATGAGTTTGTTAATCTAGCCATTTGCTCATGGTAGCCGTTTTGTTCTATGTCAACCTTTAAAATGTGGGAAAGTGTCATAAAGTGTTTCAAATTCTAGAAATCACCTATTGCCTTCCCCAAATATGGAAAACTGGGCAAATGAGGCCATCGTAGTAAATGATTTGCAAGGAATCCAACAGCTTGGTCACACGGACAAGCCGGGAGTATTGGCAAGCATGTTCCTTGCAAAGATAATCTTCTAAGCCCTCTTTCTTCGATGCCACAGAGATGTAAATGTAGATGTTTTAACACAGCATTCTCTCTCCACTTTACTACGTGTAGGACAACTTTTCAATAAGAAAATATAGGTTACATTATTGGGGTGGAAAAGTCCCTCACATAGTGGCAGAAGTGAAACCCTGCCCTGAGTGCCCAAGCAGTAACAATATCTGACTCCTGGTGCTGAATTTGCTCATGGGCAAACATGGATCATGTGTTTATGCTATGACCTTACGCATGTCTCATGGATTATGGTCTTGCTTAGACCGGGAGGAGCGCCCAAAACACTATCCTCAAAACTGGTAAAGGGCAACTGCCATTACCAGGAGTTAAGTAGCACGAGCGCAGTAGTAGCAGTACGCCATGCTTTAGTAATGATGATTATTAGTGCGAACAGGCATTTTTACCTGCGTCCCTGGAGTGGGCCATACTAGCTCATTCATGTAAAGTTCCACTGCTTTGCGCTTAACTCACATTTAAGCTACACAGTGTTAACACAGAGCACTGTGCAGCATGCATCTGTATGTGTGCATGCTGTTATGTATGTATGCCTATGAGCAGTACAATAAATTGCGGCCTATGGGTTTGATTTTGGAAGCCCAGGGTCTTGGGGAAGGCATGTGGAGGAGCCCCCAACCAAGATTTGTGGTTTACTACATTCATGAGAGCTGGGTGGGACATCACGGAGCGAAGGGAGAGCAGGGCTCGCTTATGGACTTCAAAAGGGCTCTTTGATTCTAAAAAGGCCACTGGTCATTTGGGCTGGGGCACATCTTGCCAATACTCCATTGATTAGCTCCATCCTCCTACACATTTAATACCATGCACAATGAATAAAGTTTTTTAAATTATAAAAAACGTTTATAAAAAAGAGCAAAAAAAGAAAAATGTAAAAAAGTGCAATGTAAGATATGAAATTTGACATCAGATGATGTTTAGGATTTTATATTTTATGAATTTCATTTCCTTGAAAAAGGAAAATAGAAAGATAAAAAGTGCTTTTGAAAGTATGTTGTCTATATCTATGATGATGATGTTAAAAGCTTTTTACACTTTGTGAAAAGCTAGGATTAGCCGAAATGCATCAGTGCCGGATGTGATGCAATAAAGAATCGATAATTGGATACCTGGTCCCGAGTGCCCACTTTTGTCCTACTATATATATATATCCAAAAAATGCCTCCGTGAAGAAACAACGAGCGACTCAGCGGGCAGTGCTTCAGGTAAGTATATTGCAACAGTTCTTATGTGGCATGACGCGTTTTGGGAAGTCATCCCTCTTCAGATGCCTTCAATCCCTGTACTGGCGCTGCATGCAGTTCTGCTCTAAAAGTCCAATGCTTTCTTCCCATTGGAGAACATCATCGAACTGCATGTCCCAGCATCCCTCTGGCTGGATGCCGGTAACCGCTGCCAGTAATTCAAACAAAATGTTTTCTCAGGGCTGTTGACACCATCAAGCACCACCCAACGCCTTCTGCAGCCTCTAGTGTGTGCGCAAACTGCAGGGCACCATGGCAATACTCCGGGTCTCACCGTGAAGTCACGGTCCTATTCAGGTCAGGATAACGATCACCTGGGGCATGCAGCAATCCAAGTCCATATCGATCCCTCAATCTACCTCCAAAATGTTTCACAAGTGAGCTTGGGTTGTCAGGGCGGGTCACCTCCATTGCGTTGTGGCCCCGCAAAATAAATCCCAAAAATTGCCTCCGTGACGAAACAACAAGGGACTCAGCGGGCAGTGCTTCAGGTAAGTATATTGCAACAGTTCTTATGTGGCATGACGTGTTTCGGGAAGTCGTCCCTCTTCAGATGCCTTCAATCCCTGTACTGGACCTGCATGCAGTTCCGCTCTAAAAGTCCAATGCTTCCTTCCCATTGGAGAACATCATCCAACTGCATGTCCCAGCATCCCTCTGTCTGGATGCCGGTAACCGCTGCCAGTAATTCAAACAAAATGTTTTTTCAGGGCTGTTGTCACCATCAAGCACCACCCAACACCTTCTGCAGCCTCCAGTGTGTGCGCAAACTGCGGGGCACCGTGGCAATACTACCTACTGGCAGTCGCCGTAGGTAGTTATAGTTAGGACCTAGTTTCCATAGGAAATCCGCAACATTCTATTGAGAATAACTTTGGCGCCGGTAGATGAATCTTCGCGAATTTCTCAAAGAAGATGGCAGACCAGAAATTCTTGTGCATCTTGTTGTACATTAGCAATAAATGTTAATGATCCAGTACATGTATCCAACAGTTGGCGAATACCAGAAGCAGAATGGATCTTACTTCTATCAGTTCTCAATTCTTGAAATAAAGTATAAAGTGCCGAACATAATCTTTTTTCCTAACTTGCCACAATTTCACCATAAACATCTTCAAGATAAAATAGAACGTTTAGAATAACATTACCATAGCAGTAGACACCAGAAGCATTTTCTAATTGTTATCTGACAACATCATCACTTGTTTATATTTTCTGCTTCTTTAAATTTTTTCTTGTCTCTTTATTTTTTTCTGCTTTTCAACCATAGTTGATTCTTCAACATGTTTGCGTTTTGAACACACAACCGGTTTTCATAAATAGGATATTCACCTAAACTTGAAGCATAAAGCCTTCTCAAACGATTATATTCTCTTACACAATTAACATCAGCACTAACCTTGTTCTCATCAATCAATCAATCAACTTTCCCCATTGCTCCATTCACTAAACCTTCTTTTACATTCAGATTACGCTTCAAAATTACCCAACAGTTTAAGCATACATCTACATTTTTTTCTAAGACAGCAGTTTTTGATGCAGATTTTTCCAAAGAATCCATTTAGTCTGTAGTTTTTCTGAAAGAACAATTGTTATTCCTTGATGCTCGATTTTATCAATAGCTTCAATATGAACTATTTCTTGATTTTCCAATTTCATAAGTTCTCTATTAAATGTATAACACTCTTCCACTGTAGGCATTAGGCAAACTATATACTTTTTTTCTTTCATTTTCTTGTACATTACATCTGCTGGTGTGTTTTCATTTGTAAACAAGTTCTTTAGTAGATGACTTTGAAAAGCTTGTTCACAATGTTTGCTTTGAACACCAATTATTGCATCTTTTAGACTATTTGCATAATCTTCATCTCTCGCTTGTCGCATATTCTGAGTGAGTTCTTTATATTCAAAATGTAACCACAGATTCACATTTCCAATACTTCCCAAAGATTTCTTAGTATCTTCATGTAGAAGGGTTTTACACACTGTTCCTCATTTTACAGGGGTTAGTTGTAGCAGATCTCCAAATACAATTAAATGTTTTCCTCCAAAGAGAACATCGTAATCTGTTTTTAATACCTTTTGCATTCTTAAGTGTACAAAAGCAAGCATTAAGTTTGAGACCATGCTCCCCTCATCAATAATTAAAAGTTTCATTTTCTTCAGCACTCTTCACACTTCATAAGAAGCTTCTCCTGACAATTTCTGGTATTCTAATTTATTATCCTGCTCAACTGGTAACATCAATAATCTATGCAAAGTAACTCCTTTAACATTGTGTGCAGCTAATCCAGTTGGAGCTGTGACCACACAACATAAATGTGAACCAGTAGTTTTTTGAAGATAACTGGTCAAAACTGTAATTAAAAAACTTCTACCTTTCCCAGATTGACCACTGATGTACACCAGAAGAGGTTTAAAATATGAACACACGCACTCTTTTTTTTCATGCAACAAACCATGTTCTAACCGTTCTCTCACTTGCACATATATTTCTTTCTGTTCAACATTTACTTGCTCTTCTAAGTTTTCCAATGTAATATTCTCCTCGTGTGCTTGTTGCATTGCAATTTTGACTTCTTGCATAACAATCGCTGCTTCATTTTCCAGCTTTGGTTGTCCAAGAGGATGTTGACTACATGGACCACGAATTTGACTATCTTGAGAACTTTCATGAGCTATTTCAGCTGTAATAGTCTTTTCCTGTTCACATTCATCATTTAACATTTTTAAATATGTAGGAATAATTGTACATCCAATGCTAATTTTACATGCATTAAAAGTATCTTTGTAGCAGTCAAAGTCTTGCTTATCTGGAGTTTCACAACTAAGGGCCCCAATAGGATAGCGGGCGGATCGCCCCCGCCAGGCTAGCGATCCGCCCATCATCCCTGCAGTAATGACCCCCGCCATATTATAATGGCTGGGCATCCGCAGCGGACGCAGGGACTGTCTGCCGCTTTTCTGCCCGGTCGACATGTCGACTGGGCGGAAAAGGGTTATATATGGTAGCGGTGTCTGTTAGACACCGCCAGCCATATTTGGATGTGGGTTTACAGATGCCTTTCTGTGACGGCATGCGGAGTCTGCTAGGCGTGCCTGTTGCGGGCCCCCATAAACTCCGGAGGGGTGGGGGCTGCACATGGGGGGTACCTATGTAACCCCCTCCCTTTCAAAGAACAACGTGGCAGGTGCCGCGTGGTGCCTGTCATGTTGTGCTTTGAAAAGCACAACCTGTATTTTTAGCATTGCGGCGCCCGCCACAATGTTAAAAATACGGGATGCACCCGCCACTGTGGCAGGTGCATCCTAATTGGCCCCACAGGACCCCCGCCCTTATGGCAGGTGGTCCCTTTTACCATAAGGATGGCGGGCGGACCTAATGGGGCCCTTAGTTTCTTGTGGTTTACAAGATTACCCTTTGCATGTTTTACTAAAAAACCATGACATCAAACTACTGCAAATGTTCCTTCTTTTAAATTCTGTTTAACATTTCTTTTGAAGTTGTAATGTTGAAATACTTCATACAGACATAGCTGTTCCAGATTTCGACTCCTTTTTCCGATAGAATGTGTCCAACATATTAGTTTTAAGAATGTCTGTACTGACTGGTGCATTTGCTGTTAATTGTTCAATTTCTTCCAATGATTTCAGCACTCTGTTTTGATTACCGGCAAGACCTAAACTTACCCAAATAATTCCATGTGACTTTGAATATAAATTTGAAGAGCACAAGCGGTCTGAACATTCATAGGATCCAATTTCTTGGTGGGAAAGCATTTTCAAAGTAAAGCTGTACAATTTTTTGCTAAGGCTTTTCTCTTGTGTAATTTCTTCCCACATTTGTTTCATTTCTGTTTTTTCTGATTTTGTTATGTACGATGTAACATAACGTGCAACAGCAATTGAGTAATCTGCAACATTCTGGATTTCCATATTCGCATTCCACATTTTTAAAATGACTATATTGTAGTCATTGATATACTTTGAAACTTCTGTACTTTTTAAGTTGTTGGTATTCTTTGGTGATTTCCGAGATTATTGTGTGCCTTACAGAAGGAAAAAAACAAATGCACTCTTTCTTTCGAAATGACTGGATGGGGAAAACAAAACCGACATTTGGTGTAAAATTTACCTTTAGACTTGTATTTTCTTCTGCAATACTTTCTGCAATGATGACTTTGGAAACGTAAAACTTGCTGTTTCAAGCTTCTATCTCCTTCTTCTCTTGGAATCTCACATGTCACATACTGTTTGGTGAAATACAATACTATTTCATCAGAATCATTTCCAAATTTAGCTGCATCCTTGATCCATAGTAGCATATGTATATGAGGTGCACCTCTTGCTTGATACTCCTTTCTCCAAAAGAAATCGGTAACTCCTCCAAGAGGTGGATTCTTTTTATTGCAGATAAAAAATCTGCACACATTTACAGGATCCAATGAACACAGTTCACCAGGAGTCTTTATTTCCACATTTTTTATATTGGAATTCGCTTCTCTTAGAAACTCAAGCAAATCTTCCTATGCATACACTGCACAGCTAAGTATCACAAACCATGTTGGTGTACCTAAGTTCCGTAACATACACTTGAGTTCTCCATGACGACAATACCAATACTCCTTTGTTCCACGTTGACATGCCATCAAATTGATTAACTGTGCTTCAAAATTTTCATCTGTTTCTTGAACTTTGTCCACAAATTCTTTCGCAGAAAGAAGTGATTGATGAACTTCAG
The DNA here is from genome assembly GCF_964261635.1 of Lissotriton helveticus. Taxonomy (NCBI): domain Eukaryota; kingdom Metazoa; phylum Chordata; class Amphibia; order Caudata; family Salamandridae; genus Lissotriton; species Lissotriton helveticus. The sequence goes on along the minus strand of NC_136059.1, from coordinate 1,840,959,759 downwards.
TTTTAGGTATGTGGTTCTCTGCATACCACAGAGAAAACCGAGCACTTTCAAACAAAAGGTGAAATATGTATGGAATGCACTGTCGAAATCTAGGATATTCAGAATATAATCTTGTTGACCAATATTCTGACGCTGGAATCCATACAGGTCGGTCATCATATCGTTCAACTTCTCCAGTAGGAAACAGCTGTGGAAAACAACGAACTTCCACGCTTTTCTACCATACACCCATTGGAGTTCTCCGTGCTTTTTACATTTGAAATAACTCAATGTTGCTTCCTAATACTTCTTTTGAATGCAAAGGATATATTGTGTAATGTTCATAAATCTCTTCAGTCCTTGACTTATCCACTTTCTCTATTTGACCACTTGAAATTTCAGATTCTTCTTCTAAACTTATCACCTGTTCATCCACATTTACATTTTTGTAATAAATATTGTTCTCTACAAGATATAAGGTAGCCTTTTCAACTTCATTAAAAACCACAAATTCTTACCATATTTTCCGACTCTTTGTTGGTACACCATTTATTAAGATAACAACTGCCTCATTTTCCTCTTTCTCTCCAGCAATAGTTTCAATATTTTTCTTAAAATCCAAAGGTAAGTACACCACTCTTCCTTTTAGCCCTCTTTGCAAGTCTGTTGGTGGCAGTTTACCTGTTTTAGGGTCCATCCAAATTATAGTTTAAAAAGGATGTACAGATTGAATGAATACAGAGTTATATGTATTGAATGTGGCCAGGTCCTCCAGAATAGCTACTAATTCTAAGTTATTAGGTACTGCTCTAGCAGGCATTTTGTTCTCTTCTAATTTGTTGTAACAATATTTACATATACATTGATCACTACCTAACTCAAATCGACCTTCCACAAACAAGTAAGTAGCAACTTTTTCCCACTCACCATTGTTCTCCTTTTCACTTTTCAAATACAAATCAACACTCCTACTTTGACTTTTATAATGAGTACGTCGAAACAAACACAAACATAGGGGCCGGTTATGATGGCGGACGGACCTGAGTCCATCCGCCACCACAGAGCAGGAGGGAACCTCCGCATTGCCTGCGGAGTTCCCTCCTGTGCAATTAGGATGTGACCGCCACCCTGGCGGTCACATCCTCTATTTTTACCATTGCGGCGGGTGCGGCTTCAAGCTGCATCCGCCGCAATGGTAAAAATGCACACATTGCATTTGTATGCAGAAAGCGGCAGGCACCCTGCGATGCCTGCCGATTTCTGCATACAAATGCAGGGGGGTACCATAGGTACCCCATGTGCACCCTCCACCCTCCCTTCACCTAGGGGGCCCGCAACGGGCCCCCTCAGTGAAGTTACACATGCTTTTCCACGGCGAAAAACCCGCAGCGGAAAAGCATTTTTGAAAGCCCTTCCTAATATGGCGGACGGTGTCTGAGAGACACCGCCACCATATTAGAGCTTTTCCGCCGCGGTTGTAAGCCAACCGCGGCAGAAAAGCTGCAGACGGGAACCAGGACCCACCAGCCATCCTAATGTGGCAGTGGGTCTTTGGTGGGTCCGCTGCGGTTTTTCCGCATGCTCCGGGCCGGCGGAAGCCACCGCCTGCCGGAGGATGCGGAAAAACCGCAATCATAATAGGCCCCATAGTTTGGTATTTCAGAGCACACTACATTAAACTTTCCCATTTCTTATTCAAACTGACCAGTACTAATCACTTTCCCATCTCTTCCAACATCTGTAACTGTCAAACTTTCACTTTCTATGGACTGCTCTTCTGAACCAAAATATCGCATTTCAATATCATCACCATTTTTTTGAACATCTGATAAAGAACCATATAAAAGACATGTATTCAGTTCACTTAAACGTAATGCAGGACTGCTTACATAGTACAGTTTCCTTACAAACCTCCGCATTTCTGAATGGTGTACTGCTAACATCTTAAAGTGATGAAAAACACTTTTACAAACTTTTATTAAAAGACAAGCCAGATAATGCCCATATTTCTCAGTATATTTTCTTACATTACATGGATCTAGTCCTTGTAACAACTTAATCTTCTGTTTAATACTTTTCTGTGTACATTCCCGTAGCACATTTCGCATTATATCAATAGATTCCTGTTGAATACAACAAATACTACTACAAACCAACTTATACACAGGAGCTTGTGGACGTTTTCCTTGCACTTCTTCAGCTATTATCTCTTCTGCACTTTTACCAACCATGTCCTCCTTTGGAAGAGGACAACCATCCTGAACTTTTTAGCAACGACCACCAGTATCAACTGCAAATGGTAAACTATGTTCCTGGAAGTAACTTCCTTCATTAAAAAAAGGCTCACTAATAGAAGTATGTTTCCAATGTCCAATACAGATTTTGCAAAAGTTGATTCTGTTCACAAGTCTCTTTTTTCTACTTTTGACTTTCAACACTTTGACTATTTTATCCAACAGTTTTATTGTCTTCAAAATCAGAATAAATAACTTCTGTTTTAAATTGAAATCAGTATCCGCTATGCTTTCAATATGCTGCTTCTCTTTGAATTGCAACACTTTCCTTTCATATATGCAGCATGGTTTCATTAAATTTTGAATCACTCTAGATCGAAAAAGTCTCTGACGAAATTGTTGAAATTGATTTTGTCTCCGAGTAACAGATACTGTTTCTTTATCATGTTTCCTTTTCCTGGTATTTGAAATTGAAGTCTGCTTCACCTTACTTGAAAAATTCTTCTTTTTGCTTTCTGTGATGTTTTCTTTCATGAAATGATATTTCATTAAATAATATTCTTTTCACAAATTGTCTAGTACTTTTAGTAGAACAAACTCTTTCTGTACTACTCATATTTTTCTCTAATTCAAGCTAGTTCCTTGTGGCCAAATATATATTTTTCTTCTCTTTTCTTTTTTTTCACTTCTTCTAGGAATTTGCAAATGTTAATCCAAACGAAACAATTTTCTGAAAAACAAAAAATAGATTAAATAATTTTTTACATCTATTCACTATGTTAAAATAATAACATACAATTACAAAACTTCTACTAACGACTTTCAGACCCAGTGCAGCAATGTGATGGAGCACGACAGCGGAGCAAAGGGATGACAAGTACTGCCATACAACATACCGCAATTATGTATTTAATTATTTACTTACACCTTTACAATCTATATATAACTACACTACCTCGTACTTTTTACCTCTTCACCACACCACACCACCCCACAGCACTCTCTCTGCAACCCACCGCAGACAACTTTATAGATAATATTTTTAAAAATTGTAATCTATGTACTTAGGATAATATTATCAACCGAATGGCACACACAAAAATTACCATTATTAGAATAACAGTTTTATCTAAAACTTCGGAAACATAACACTGCACCCAGGGATTTAATTGGGGGGGGGGCATCTGTTGGCGTTTGAGCACCAGCACTTTATTTTTGGGGGCCTCAAAACGGGTCTTTATAAGGCTCTATTTTTGGGCCTCGTAAAGGCAGTTCGCTTTTTTTCTGCACTGCAGTGAGACTGTGAGAGAATGCACATTGCTCACTACTGAGAAGTGCATTACAGGTGAGTCACATTGTTGGAGAAGGGAAATCCCTTAAAGAGAGCCCTTTCCTTTCAGGATTTCCCTTCTCTTTTTGCAAAGCAGGAGCAAAATCATCGTGGGATGATTAGCAGACAGACCACCAGGCGCACAATGCCCATTGCCCCGGCCTCTCTGAGACAGCTTCCCGGGCACACACACAGAGCCGCACCTAAGTGCTTTATAAGTCTTCAAAAGACAATTTTTTTGTAAATGACACTCAGTTTTTTTCACCCATTTTTACAGCCCATATATCCCCACTCTGCCTGTTGCTGAAAGAATTAGGCTCCCCCAGAATTTCGCTCTCGTTGCGCCTCTGCAGACAACCACAAGCAGGAAACCCCAGCACGACCCTGCTCTGACCTTATACAGTGTCTTGTTTTAGGGCTACGAAAACACATGCTTTGCCTGGCTCACTTAGTTCTCACAGCCCCTCTTTAATATGAAGATAAAAGCTTTGCAATTGCTTTTATATTCCTATACTGCGCTTCACATGGAAATATAGAACTGCAGGTTCTCACCACCCCAAATTATCTCTCTGGTATACTCTTTCAAATGTAAGAAGTACAGGTATTCAGTATCTGTAAGTCACGACCACTTTAAAGCAGTGTTCCTATATACAACTGTACAAAATGTTATGTGTCTAAATTAACGTCTTACACTGAAAAGCTCCTTTACATTTCTTTCGCTAGATGATCCTTTGTTTAAAATACCACCAGAGAAGGGTGGTGAACTATGCTCCACAAAGAGCAACTCAAAGCATTGTTGTTCTTTATAAAAAACATCTGCCTGTCAATGCTTATTGCCAACCTTTTCCACCCCTTAAGAGGCTGGGTGGATGAGTATAATACGCCCTATTTAGGATCGGGCGGAGGATGCACGAAAATAAGGACGGACAGTTGAATAAAGGGCGAGTGGATGCATAGCCAGATGGATGAATAGATAGGTAGATGGATGGATGTATCAATCTATGGATGGAAGGATAAATGAATGCATGGACTAGTACTTAGGATAGACGGGTGGGCTGATAGATGCTTAGTCTTGGTTCTGGGACAGATGTATCTATGGATATATAGGCGTATGGCTCCATGGATGGCACAGTGTTTACCATAGGCGAGTGAGCTGATAGATGCTTAAGATAAGTGCAGGAACAGATGTATGTATGTATATGAGTAGGAATGTATTCATCAATTAAAAGATGGTTGCATGGCGCAGTGCTTAGGATGGATGGATGCTGGACTTTAATTGGACCGGGTCTGACAAGCGGCAGTTATTTTCAGGGAGCCTCCAAACAGGTCTCTATCAGGCTCTATTTTCGGCCCTCTCAAAGATAGTCAATTTTTTATTTTTTTATTGTACTGCAATGGCAGCATGCACATCGATGTATGTTTGCTCACTTTGCTCACTACTGAGAATTGGAGACATCATGCTAGGTGAGCCACGCTGTAGAAGGAATGAAAATCCTTTAAAGAATGTTTCTTCCAAATGTAGGATAATTGGAGGCACACAATGCTACTTATCTGGATGTAAACCATACCCCTACTTGAATAGCCCACACCCCTTTAAGAGGTTTGCACCTCCCTTTTAGAGCATCCCCAGTTTATTTACTCCCAATTAAAACACTGACTACACCATAGTAACAAAGAAATACTCTAAGCATCCATTGAAATCTACAATGGCACCAAGTATCATAATTTGCGATCCACTCTGGCAACCTTCTACCACAGTGCAAGAGTGTCTATCAGCATGAATATTTGTTAACCACAGAAATGTTGTGTGATTTGTGTAGCTGTCTGCTGGAACACTCTTCACCAAAAGGTATTAAAACATTGGAATTTGCCAGAAAAATATATACCATACAATAAAGCGATTCATAAATGGGCCCAGTGCCACAACACCACCCTCTTCCCATCCTTCCTTAATCTTACAAAATCAAAGAAAGAGCCCCAGCAAACCTAGTAGTGCCACTATAGCAATACAGGAACTTAATTTCAACAAGGGTCTGCCGGGAACACTCATCAGCAAAGCGTATTAAAACATGCAAATTAGCGGGTTAAACATAAACCATGCCATAGGGCACTTTATAAGTGTTCCCACTGGTGCTACATCACCTTTAGTACATTGACATCTGCACGGTACTAAATTCTGTGTTTTAATCACCAACATACCCACCTCCCCCAGACCCACCCCCGCCCTAGGTTAACCATACGAAATCAAACAGAAGCCTCCACCATTCCTAGTAGCACCACTATACCCATACACAGGGTACATTTTAACAGGTGTGAACCAGGAACACTTATCACCAAAAAGTATTCAAACATGCAAATTGGCGGGTAAAACATAAACCATCCCATAGCACGGTTTATAAATGGGCCCAGTGGCACTACATTACCTTTACTAGCTATACATGTCCACGTTACAAATGTCCGTGTTATAATCAGCAAAATACCCACCTCCCCCAACCCTGCCCTTGCTTTAACCTTACTAAATCAAACAACGAACCACAGCACTCCCGTGACCACCACTATAGCCATAGATAGTGTTAATGTCAACAGGTGTCTGCCGGAACGCTCATCCGCAAAAGCTAATAAAACCTGTATTTTGCAACTAAAACATACACCATACCATAACACAGTTTATAAATAGTCACAGTACCACTACATCACCTCCACACCCGCCCTTGCTTAACTTTATGTAATAAAAGAAAGAGCCCCAGCAAACGTAGAAGCGCCACTATAGCTATACATAGGCTTAATTACAACAGATGTCTCCCAAAACGCCCATTAGCAAAACGTACTAAAACATGCAAATTTGCAGGTAAAACATATACCATGCCATAGGGCGCTTTATAAATGGTCCCATTGGTACTATATCACCTTTAGTAGGTAAACATCTGCACGTTACTAAATTCTGTGTTTTAATCACCAACATACCCACCACCCCCATACCCAACCTCCACCCTTGGTTAACCATACGAAATCAAACAGAAACCCCAGCTTTCCCAGTAGCGCCACTATACCCATAGATGGGGTTAATTTTAACAGGTGTCAGCCGGAAAACTTATCAGCAAAAAGTATTCAAACATGCAAATTGACGGGTAAAACTAAACCATCCCATAGCACGGTTAATAAATGAGCTCATTGGAACTACACAACCTTTACTAGCTAGACATCCATATGTTACTAAAGTCTTTTAAACACTCTGTCGAGTGTACAGCAGGGGATGGGGAGAGTAAACAAAGTTGGTATTCCCAAACTTTGATATACCGTCCCTTTACTACATCTATATTAAAGACATTAAATGGAATGAAAAAATTGACAAGTGTCTCAAAAGGGATAGTGTAGCTAAGCACCGGTAAAACCCGGACCATTTCAAACCTACGTATATCCAGCACAGGAACACAGCCTGACAAATAGTATCACTTATAACACATGTACTTTACTAATGTCAACAAAATTATACAGAAAATATACCGCACATTTTCATTTCTTTTTTATCTCTTCCACATTTCTAAAACATCTCTTCTAAAGAAGCACTCCCCAACCGCTTCTATTTCATAAGAACAGACAATCATTAATACTTATACTACCACATATGTTAGTATATCTACCTTTTTATTATTCACTAGTCAGAAACTACCAAAATATTAACTATACCCAAATGCAAACCAGAAACCATATTCATATTATATCTCAACCTATGATCAAATGATTCAAACTATGCGTACATATAAAAAGAACATATCACCTTTATTATCTCCATCTCCTATCCATGTAATCTCCAAATACTGTAGACGGCCTCACAGTACAACACCTACCTTGACTTACATTCAAATCTACATCTCAGTGTCAAAAATGACACTGCAACCTGCCCACATAACAGTTCTGGAGTTCATTTTAAAACGTTTAACTTAATAACACATACATCTCCTACCCCCCCAATCCACTATTTCCACATAAAGTATCATTTGCAAACGTGGGACATTTTATTTATCTCGCCCGAATACATTAGCAAACCCAAATTAACACTGTACCTCATTTTCAAAACCACACAGTCCTTTGAAGATGACAAACTACACTTCTTCTTTGTGAAAAATTACTAAACATATATAAAGCACTTATTTAAAAACAGGAAAAGCGTTATACATATTTTATAACCAATATGAAACACCACACTTCACTAACACTATTATTTTGAAATAAAAAATACTTTCAAACCTAAGAACATCACCTCAAATACTTAATCACTATTACAGAACACATAACACACCTTGTTCATTTCTACCTCACCTTTGTAGTTGGTATTCAGATTGCAAATATCACACACGCATGGAATTCTTTCTTTGTCACACAGTACATGAAATGCCCCGCTTTCATCAAGAATGGAACCAGTAATGGCACAATTTCTCTGTTGCTCCACACATAAATACATGTAAAGAACAAATCAGAATACTTCATTCCTTTTTTTTTTCCCTTTATTGCAAGCAAGTCAGATTACATAAATTTTTTGGTAAATTCAGAATAATAAAGAACTGCATACATTTCGAAAGGCGTTTTAGAACTTCCAAGAGCATAAAAGAGAAAGAACACAACATTTCAGCATACATATAGAAAGCAAAAAAAAAAAGAGAGAATAAATCGACAAACATAGCAGTGGCATAAGGCTACCCCAGTTCCCCCTGAATCCACTGCTGGACTGGCGCCCATATTTTCCTTCCTAAGGCTCTTTTTTTCCGCCCCTTTGTTCTATAGGTAGCAAGTTCTAAATTATGCATAGCTAACAAGCGAGCCCTCCAAGAGCAGAAGGATGGCGGCTCAGGACTAATCCATTCTTCAGTAATACAGCCCCGCAAAATTGCCATGGAGATAAATATCAGATTTCTCTTTTCGTCTACTAATGTGGCAGAGGACACCCATATCAGTACTAACTCCGCTGTTCATTTTAGTGAGAATCTGAGTAATACGGAAAGAAAAGATTGAATTGCAGACAGTAATGGGGTTAGTTGTGGACAGAGAAAAAACATATGAGCTGCATCCGCAGCAAACAGCCAACATGTACGGCATGATGTACCATCTGTTGTTCCCCATTTAGACATTTTTGCGGGAGTGTATTATAGATCGAAAAGAGCCCTATAGTGCTGTGTGCAGGTTCTACCTGTCAAAAGAATGGAATTGGCCAGGAAAATAGAGTCCTCTATCATAATATTGTCAGAGCCCAGCTTCTCGGCCCATTTCTCTTGAACAATCAGTATATCATCTGGGCATAATGATATATTGATATTAATAGATAATATAAAAAGCCAATCCTTTTTTTACTGTACAAACTGTCAATCAAGGGAATCTTCTGTAGACCAGAGCGTTCCAGAGGCGTTAGAATGTTAAGAAAGCTATGCAACTGGAGGTATTTAAAATAATCAACATTTGTAAGATTGAACTTGAGTTGAAGGTCTGGAAAGGATATCATGTGATATTCTGCCATAAATCACCAAGGTAGTTAATACCACAGTTGCGTCATCTCGTCATTATATGATCTCTAAAGTTAGGAGGAAAACTTCATTCCTTCAACGACATTCCAAAACTTATCTCCATTGGTTAATTTTCAATTTTCCATACGAAAAGCTATTTAATATTCCGCGCCACATACAGGTCAGAAGTTCAACCTATTTTATCCCACGCTTTCTGCAACATTCTACGACACCTGCAGGTTAAAAGTTCATCCATTTTTTTTTCAACCTAACAATAAGGTTTTGCAACATTTTATCGAACATTTAATGGCAAGTGCGGGTTAAAAGTTCACAATAGGGGTCATTAGTTCATCAGCTTTATCCCCAACTCCAGCAGCACCTCAGCTTACGCCCCAGCGCTATCAGTCCCCTAGGAGTCAGTGCTTTCCTCTTTACAAATACCGAATTCATTTGATACGCGCAAATTTACCTTCGCACTCCCTATATACCACCCCCTAAGCACCATACACAACTTCCATTCTTGGAAACAAAAGTTCCTGCAAGTAGGCACTACATTCTGACACTACTTGAACAGATGTGGCACAGCCGCCATAGCACATGACTTCACAGCATATGGCACACAGTTTGGACTCACTCACGTCCGGCAGCTGCTCAGCTTAGCAGCATGAGACTCTAGACAGTACCTCACATATTTTCCTTACCCCAGGACTTTCAGACCAGCAGGGGTCAGTAGTTCATCCTAGTAGCTATAAATACATGCTGACACTACTTCAACAGGTGTAGTATAGCTGCCACGGCACATAACTTCACAGCTTAAGACACACAATTGGGGCTCACGATTAATCCCCGAGTCGCACACCAGCTCACCTTACCAGCATCAGATCTATGCAATACCTCACTAAATTTCCGTAGCCCAGCCATTTCACGCCGGTAGAGGTGAATACTTTGCTTCGTACCCCCTCTATAGCACCCCCTAATCAGCCCACAAAGGTTACAGTGCTCCTCCCCTCCTCTTTCCTACTTTTTCTACCCTTTTTTCCCCTTACTCGCCTCAACGGAATCACAAAATGGCAGCCAACACTTCCTAGTTGCAAACGCTTGCAGCCAATAAGCAGCAAGCACGTGCTCGCAACGCCTCAGCCAATCAGATGGCAGAATTCCCTAATATCGATATCTGTAAATTTCAATATTTCTCAAAAACTACTGAACGGATTAACACCAAATGAACAAAGGCGTGCTTTTTATACCAAGACCCTTCTCCCTGACAGATTTGGGGTAATTCCGTTCACCTGTTCGACCTGTAGCCTTCTCTAAAGTTTCCTATGGAAATTAACATAGAAAAAACACGTTTTGGGACCCCCTTTTTTCTCCGCCCCAACTTGATGAATCACCCCCAAACTTTTAACATAGTAGCTGATATAAACAAGGAATTAGTTTGGAAAATGTCATGAAGATTCTTCAAACGACGCAAAGTTATAAGCAAAACAAAAAATAACACTGTAGCGAGCTCGTTACTAAGTGTACATGCACACAGGCTTCAGCCACTGCATTACAAGCACACATTATGCTTTTAGCATGCGCTCATCCTTTCTATATAAACATTTGTATAACGTATAATTATTTAACCTCGTGAATTTTCGAGCACTCCATCTCCTCTTTGAACCAGGATTACCACTAACAGTTGGTAGATCGTACTTCAAAAACGAAGGATGCACTCACCTCCTATTTTCTATCAAGCTTGAAATAAACCTTCATTTACCTCCAGACATTTCTACCATTAAATTATTTCTCCCTTTTCAGACATTCCATTGATTGCCTCAAGAAGGGCAGAGAGGGAGCTGACCCCGCAATGATGCCCTGCCCATTCTGACACTTTCCATCGTGGTATCATGACACCATCCCCGACTGGAGACCTGGTCTACCGTACAAACGTACCCCGGACTTTGAGCTTGCACCAACACGTCGTTGGACACAGCGGTGATGGCAGGTGAGCAGTGAAGCCTTGGTGTGCAAGACCTACAATTGAGCACAGTGTTGGGGAAGGGACTGGGGTGCAGCACCATGGATGCACAGGTGCATGCAAGTGATTTTCCTGTAGCTAATAATGTAGGACTCTATTATCAAATAAGGACGATAACATTATCACCACTTTACCAGCAGGAAACTGCTGCTAAAGCGCCTATAATGGACTTGATGATATGACCTTGTGAATTCCCATAGAAGCCCAGGTTTACACCAGAATCTGTTCTTCTATGTGAATTCAAAATGGCATATTATCAACCCCTTATCTTCGCTAAAGCAGCGATAATGTTATCTCTGTTCCTTGATAATATGGCCCATAATCTCTGGCCTCATGTGTTTCATTTAAAGGACTTGCTGAACCACACTCTTTCTCGCGATTCCAACGTCCTAGACAAATGGGGACGGGAGGGTAAACACTAAGGGCTGGGTGCAGTAGGCTGACACTCTGTCTCCTCCTCCCTATCTTCTTTTTACTCTCCATCCCCTTCTCCCTTCCACCCACTCCCCCCTCCCTTCCATTCTCACTATCATCCTTTCATTCGGACTTCCTTTATTTACCTCTTCCACATAGCACACATACTTATATTTCATTTTTGTCATGCAGGTTTCCTACACTGCCTCGACTGGAGTCTAACCCACGTATTCTTTATTATACTGTTTCTTCTATTAAAGTTATGTTTCTATTTATTTGTGTTTTAATAAAGGTTAGCTTTGTTTTCAAATAAATAACTGAGTGTATAGGTCTGCTTTTTCTGACAAAACTTGTCTATTATTTATTGTGAAAATCATTTGTTTATAAGAGATTTTAAGGCTAAAGTTATCTAATATTAGAGTGCACCTACCAAACATCATCTAACTGACTATTAGACAAATGAAGCCTGGGTATTTGTACAACTGCAAGAGTTCTATGAGTGTATCACTTTATAACACCCTAAGTACTGCCCGTGTGATTCCCGAACAAATAAGGCACTGCCTAGGACCACCGAGGCTTCAGGGACTGCAGAGGCCCACCCTGCATATTTAAATAAAGCCCCGGAGTGTGGCGAACCCCGGACTTCAGTGGGCCACGAACCACCCAATTAGTAAACAATACCCGGGAAGGTGGTGGTCCCCTAGGCTGTAAAACGTCTCTGTGCCCTTCCGCGCCTAATTTACATGTGACATTAGGATCCCCAGTCCTACAGAGACCCCACAAAATGATAAATGGATTGGCCATGGAACATTACCCACCAGGGGCCTCATTTAAAAGAACTGGTGAGATCCCGCATTTTTTTGTTTGTTTTTTTCTCTCCTTTTTTACCATCCACATCCCCTTTATTACTGCGATGCGAGGTTTTCCTCCTCGCGCTTCAAGTAGTCAAGCAAGTATTTGCTATCACAGGGTGGAATCCATGCACCAGCCCTCTAATACCAAACACAAATGTCCCGCAAATGCACACCCCAGGACATTGTAGGACCTGCGCCTGACATGTCGCCCTCCCTAGGACCATGATCCATGTGTTAGTATAAACGCATACTAACTCTACTTACCCACATGTAGTACAGCGACCAGAATCTAGTGAAGAAGCAGACGAAGCGCAAAATATAAATCCTACCAGAAGTCGGATGGCAGTTCAATGAGCCGACGACCCTGGCATGAGTAGATACAGCTACACGAAGAAAACAGGTCTTCAGTACAACGCAACTATTTTTTAAATATTGGTGAGTGGTGCTTTCTTTTTACCTTCTCCCACTCGTCACCAAATTTATGTAGTGAAGAGGCAGACAGCAGTGGATCCAATAAGTAGATCTTTACAAAAAAACAAGACACCTGAAACAACCACCAACAGGAGCAGACAGCAAGGCAACTGTCTTCTCCAGTACCATGTACAAACTCTGCAAGGTTCCCCTCATGACAGCCCTACATTCTAACATTACATACTTAGATTCTAGTAGAATTACATACTAACATTCTACTATGACTTACATTGGAATACTACACAGAGCACATGACTACAGCAATGAGCTCAATGTTTTATCCACGAGTCTTGAGACCGGTAGGGGTAAGTATTTTGCTTCCCACTCCCTATATGTCTAAACGTAAACTAAGATTTCTTCCACAGGTATGCTACAGTGCCCAGAGCACATCACTTTACAGCAATGAGCTCACAATTTAGGCTCACGGTTTAGTCCCCAAGTCTTCCCACTCCCTATCTATATATATAAAAATGAAAGTATGTCTGTCTGTTTGTCCTTTATGCATTACTACACCATTCATCTGATTGCCATGAAACTTTGGGAATTTGTTGAGTACACTCCCGCAAAGGTTTCTGGCATACATTTTTTTAAAATATAGGTCCCCCAGGGCCCTCATAATCTTTTGAATACTGATGTACGCACCTGACAGAAAAACAACAAATCGTGTATCCACAAGCACTAGAATAAATAAATAGAATTAAAACACCATTCATCCGATCGCCATGAGACTTTGGGAAGTTGTTGAGTACACTCCTGTGAAGGTTTCTGGAATAACCTTTTTTTTAATATTGGTCTCCCAGGGCCCTCATAATCTTTTGAATACTGATGTATGCACACGACGGAAAAACAAAAAATCATGTATCCACAAGCATTCCAATAAATAAATAAAATTAAAACAGCATTCATTCGATCGCCAGGAATCTTTGGGAAGTTGTTGAGTACACTCCCGCGAAGGTTTCTAGCACAATTGTTTTTTAAATATCGGCCCCTCCAGGGACCCCCAGGGCCCTCATAATCTTTCAAATACTGATGTACAATTAGTGAGGACCTTTCTTTGAAGAGACAAGTGGGTACTGTAGTGTCGTCCAGTTTCTTTCAACTCAAAAAAATAAGGAAAATAGCTCACTTTCTTACGCAGGCCGCTCTCACCCAGGTCATAATTGCCCTTGTCCCATCCCGACTGGATTTTTCTAACAGTCTCTACTTGGGGCTCCCAGTGGGAGAGTTAAAACAACTTCAGTTGGCCCAGAATCAGGCTGCCAGGCTTATTCTTGGACTTACAAAGTGGCAATCTATTAGACCTGGTTTGAAACAACTACACTGGTTACCTGTTGCGCAGCGAATTGCATTTAAAACCGGGTGTATTATTTTTAAAACCTTACAAAACTCAGCCCCGAAGTTTATAAAAGATTTGGTCTCTAGATACAATCCATCTTTAAATCTTCGCTCTGCTCGAAAATCTTTATTGATCGTTCCATCTTTCAAAAGGAAGCGTCTTGGTGGCAGCTGCTTTGACCATCTTGCAGCCACCTTCTGGAATTCGCTTCCCTTACAACTGAAATTGAGTGGAGCCTTCTTAGCTTCAGACATTCTCTTAAAACCTGGCTGTTCATGCAGGCCTATTGCTGAGTTGTATTTCACTTTTAATTGTTGTGTTGTGTTCCCTTCCTATAGCGCCATGAAGCCCCCGGGTGTACGAGCGCTTAACAAATATATATTAACATAACATAACACAACGTAACATGTACGCACAAGAAGGAAAAACAAAAAATCGTGTATCCACAAGCACTCGAATAAATAAATAGAATTAAAACAGCATTCATCCGATCGCCAGGAAACTTTCGGAAGTTGTTAAGTGCACTCCCGCGAAGGTTTCTGGTAAAATAATTGTTTAAATATCGGCCCCACAGGGCCCTCATAATCTTTCGAATACTGATGTACGCACAAGACGGAAAAACAAAAAATTGTGTATCCACAAGCACTCGAATAAATAAATAGAATTAAAACAGCATTCATCAGATCGCCAGGAAACTTTGGGAAGTTGTTGAGTACCATCCCCCAAAGGTTTCTGGCATAAATATTTTTTAAATATCGGCCCCCCAGGGCTCTCATATTTTTTCGAATACTGATGTATGCACCAGACGGAAAAACAAAAAATAATGTATCCACAAGCACTCGAATAAATAAATAGAATTAAAACAGCATTTATTTGATCGCTAGGAAACTTTGGGAAGTTGTTGAGTACACTCCCGCGAAGGTGTCTAGCATAATTTTTGTTTTTAAATATCGTCCCCCCAGGGCCTCCGAGGACCCTCAAAAGCTTTTGAATACTGATGTACACACAAGACGGAAAATCAAAAAATGGTGTATCCACAATCACTCAAATAAATAAATAGAATTAAAACAGCATTCATCAGACCACCAGGAAACTTTGGGAAGTTGTTGAGTACACTCCAGCGAACGTTTCTGGCATAACATTTTTTAAAATATCAGCTCCCCCAGGGCCCTCATAATCTTTTGAATACTGATGTACACACTAGACGGAAAAACAAAAAATCGTGTATCCAAAAGCACTCGAATAAATAGAATGAAAACGACACTTTGAAATGTTTTCCATATTAAAATGAATACGTTTCAATAAAAATGACACAATATAAATTGAATGTTATCATAACGAGTTTCCTTGAATTTTCTTTCTTCGGAGATTGCAGTAACGTGCGACGGGTAAGCTAGTTGCTTCATAATTAATGTCTGAACTGTTCTTAGTTTCTCCGCATTTTACCACATTTTAAGTCTATCTTTTATATATTATGCATTATGCACAATGTAGTCACCTTTCCACAGGAATTTTAGTGCATTCTCTGTTATGTAGCACTTCCCGTCCCTGAACATGTCATGTGATCAAGCTCGCAGATGCGAGCGAACGGCGTCAATGGCTGGCACTTTGTCCGAGCAATTTCCTGGATTGTTATATCCCGAATAAATTTGCACCTGCACCTGAATATCTTGTGGTCCTGATTTGATTCCTGTGGCTTTGCGAAGAGGTCCTCGCCAGACAATCCCCATTTGAGACTGTATGTATATATATATATATATATATATATATATATATATATATATATATATATATATATATATATATATATATATAAATATATTACCTACTGGCGGTCGCCAGTAGGTAGTTATAGTTAGGACCTAGCTACCATAGGAAATCCGCAACATTCTATTGGGAATAACTCTGGCGCCGGTTGAGAAATTTGCGTGTAATTGGCCAGCTCCGCTTCACTCCTTCCCTGAAAGTTTCGGGGGGATTTGTGAAGTGGGGGCTGAGAAAAAAAGGGGGTCCCAAAACGTGTTTTCCCCATGTTAATTTCCATAGGACGTTCTGACACGTCTACAGCCCGAACCGCTGAACGGAATTACGCGAAACTTTGCAAAATTGTAGGGACTGGTACGCAGATGTACCTTTGCTATATTTGGTGAAAATTGCTCCTGTGGTTTTTTTGAAAATTTACTTCAAAAACACATATATATCTATAGGCGTGCTCCGAGCGTTAACCGGTACGCGTACCGGGGAGCGCACCAGGCGCGCTACGGGAGTGCGCGAGCGGAAAGCTGATTGGCTGTTGGATGTCTGTCAACATTCTAAACAGTCCGGAGAGTCCACCATCTTGTGTCTCGGTAGAATTGAGACACAAGAGGTTAAAAAAAAGGGGGAAATGATTAAAAGGGGGCAGGGTAGACACCCACTGACCCCCTAGGTTTTTTGAGGGGGGCCTAGAAGGACTCTGAAGGGCATAACAACTTTTTTATTTTTTTTTATTTTCGCGGGGTGAGCGCTGGGTGCGTTCCCAGGTGCGCTCTCCAGTACATGCACCCAGAGCGTACCACAGGGAAAATATTGAAAGAAAATAGTGTAAATCAAGAATTTGGAGTGCTTAGAGGTACGGTAGCTCTAAAAAGAGCTGTTGTGTTATGTGGGTGATTTAAGTACCTACAAGTTGGTATCGATGTAGAGTCTAAAATTCACTTCAATACAATCACTTTGCTACTACTTCATAAATTAGAAATAAAAATGAATAATATGTCAACTAATTTTTTATTTGTAAATATTAATTTATTGTTCAGAATTTTCATAATTTAATAGAACTAGTAGCATGTCCTCATCTGGAATTTCCTCTTCAATCATATGATCAGGAATCTCTTCATTATAAGTGTGCCATGATGATTGTTGGAATTCTATTGTATCCAGACATTCAATTAGTTCTTCGTCAAGAGATTCATCCCAAAAATTATTCATGTTATCTGCTCCTTGTGATAAAATGGTGCTGTCGATATCCGTGACATTTTCAATTTCAATTAATGTAGTTGAAATTTATAAAGAAACTTGCTTGGTCTCCTCATTCTGATTCATTTTAATTTCAAATTTCTTGCTGTAAATTGCAGAAACAAGTAATCACTTTCATTTATTGTTTTTAGTAATACATAATATAAAAGTAGCTTAATCAAGTATTTAGTTCTTTAAAATTAATTGGATAGTGTATAGTATCAGGCAGGAACTAGTAATATAAAGCACTCCATGTGATGAAGCCTATCTTAATCTATAATTATAACAGAAGGACTGTAAATAACTAACAGAAAACATTTTCAAAATTATCTTAAAGTGTACAACATAGTTCCCCTTACAAATTAACAACTCACCTTTTTGAAAGTAGAAGAGTTAGTACTGTGTAATTCAAAGTCCAGCAATTGAGCACCCAAAATTCTCCTCAAAAGTACCTCAGACAGGAGTATCACAAAATGGCCGTGTTTTCCTCTCATTTAAGATATATACATAACCAATCATACTTCATCACACACAAATTCAAAACGAAAGTAATATTTTGATTGGTTCTAAATTTCAATACTTTCAAATGTGTTTTCCTCATGCAATTTTCCATAGGACATTTAGACACGGCTACAGCCCGAACGGATGAATGGAATTACACCAAAGTTGGCAAAATGATAGGTATTGGTATGTAGTAGGGCCTTTTCCATATTTGTTTAAAATGCTCCAGTGGTTTTTATGAAAAGCAACTTTAAAAAAACATATATATCAATAGGCGCGCTCCAAGCGTTCACCTGTACGCGTACTGGGGAGCGCACCCGGCACGCTACGGGAGTGCACAAGCGGAAAGCTGATAGGCTGTCGGATGTCTGTCAACATTCTTAATAGTCCGGAGAGTCCGCCATCTTGTGTCTCGGTAAAATCGAGACACCTGAGCTGATAAAAAAGGGAGAAATGATTAAAAGGGGGAGGGTAGACACCCCCTGACCCCTTAGGTTTTTTGAGGGAGGCTTAGAAGGACCCTGAAGGGCAAAAAAAACATATTTTTTTTCGCGGGGTAAGCGATTGGTGCGTTCTCATGTGCGCTCTCCGGTACGCGCACCCTGAGCGGACCATGGGGAAAAACAGTGTAAAAAATTAGAGTAAAAAAATAATTTAGAGTGCTTAGAGGTAGGGTAGCTCTGAAAAGAGTTGTTGTGTTATGTGAGTGTTTTTTGTACCCACAAGTAGGTACCAATGCAGAGTCTCAAATTCAAGAGGAAGACTCTATTCCCCTCATCTGTGACATGTACACCATCTCTCCTATAGATGCCTTGCATGTTGTAACGCAAGTTGTTGTGGTAAATGGAACCCATACCATAGTCTCTGAGGAAAGCAGAAACAGATTTATTTACATGTTTCCTTGCTTTCTCAATCTGTGGACAAAATTGGTTGGACCAGTTCCATTTTTGCCTTTGACATATATTAGAAAATACCCAGGCAGTATTTGGAAAAAGTGACATCAATTGCCCAAAGATCTCCTTTAAAAGCATTTCCAGACCTACCCCAGTCAAAGTGACGAAGTCATTGCCACCACAGTGCACAATCATAAGGTCAGGGTGTGGAAGATGCATAAAGGATTTTATCAATGGTATCAATTGGTGACTTCTTAATCCTCTCTGTCCAATCCACACAATGTCCACATTTGGTAAATCAAGGTTGTAAATCCCTCTGTTGCTTGCACATTTTTCACTCCAGAAGACATAGCTATGACCCACAAACCAGATTTTTGGCATCTTAAAGGTAGATGTGCTTCTATTCAGATGAGTTGTGGAAATGAAATGGCAGTTTGACAGTAGGAATTATTAAAAATAAGTGGTTGAGATTCAGTGCACTTGAAAACCCAGAAATGATTGGTGCTTTCTTAAAAATCTCCACTGCAAATTAGGTTGCATGCTTTTTTTTTTAAAAGAAGTCATTTCAATGGTTGAGAAAAGTCATTTAAAGAAACATTGCACTTGATTAGCTAGTACATTGTTTGGTCAAACACCCTTGGTGGATTCTTTTGCAACATAGTATGATGAACTTCTGAACTGTGTGCTGGGTTAGGAGGGAGTTACCATGGTAACAGGGTGAATGAGCACTGGGGGGATGGGTGAATGTTATGTGAGTTTCAAAGTCTTCAAATGTACAACCAATTAAAATGTGTAGTTTGGTTTTGAATTTGTGTGGGAACAATTTTCATTGGTTATGTACAAGAATATGGGTCTGAAATGAGTAAGAATCTGTGCCATTATTCTGAGGCTCCAGTGTAAGAAGCATTATTCAGAGATTCTGCTTAAGAAAATCAAAAAAAAGATAGAGTGCTGTATGCATTATGGGGAAGATTAAGAAACATATTGTGCTTCTTTATTCTTGCATTTTGTGTCATTTTTTTGTAATGTTGTTTAAAAATGGAATGGTGCATATTGGCAATGTATTTTGAAAATGAGTTAGGTTTCTGCTTTGTTTCTGTAGTGGTCATTTAAATGAGCTATGCTTTGTTTCAAAAATGATTTAGTATGCAAAATCTTGTCTGGAATAAAGTCTGCTTTTTACATTTTGGAGTAGCATTACACTGACTTTCTGTTTGAAATAAGAGAAAACATTTTCACATTTTTCAATAATGTCACCTGTACCTTGTAACAGTTTGCCTCAATTAGCTTAAAGAGTATTCTTTGCTTGTGTCTCACTTTACTTTGTGCCTGTGTGTAATCTGATATATGATTTATTTAATGAAGATACACTGCTGTTAAAAATATGGTAGTATATGTTTTTTGAAGACATGGTAGATATCATGTAACGTTCTGGTCATGTGCCTAAGATCACACTAATGGATGAATCATGCTTCACTCACAGTGTGATCTTAGGCACATAACCAGGATGTTATATGTAATGAGAAATTAATGTTATGTCTTGCTTATATATAGGTGGCCTGTTTTTGGTCTGTAGAGACAGTGAAATTCTATAAGCAGAAACACACATACTGCTTGCAGAGACAGACATGGTAGATTATATGTAACATCTTGGTCAAGTGCCTAAGATCACACTGTGAGTCAAGCTTGATTTTAAATGGATCTGGGTGAATAATATGCTTAGTTGATGTCTTTAAAAATATGGAAGTAGATGTTTTTTAGACACATGGTTGATTACATGTAACATCCAGATCATGTGCCTAAGATCACACTGTGAGTGAAGCTTGATTTGTAATGGATGTGGGTGAATAATATGCTTAGTTGATGTCTTTAAAAATATGGAAGTACATGTTTTTTAAAGTCGTGGTAGATTACATGTTACATCCTGGTCATGTGCCTAGGATCACACTGATGGGTGAATTAAGCTTCACTCACAGTGTGATTTTAGGCACATGACCAGGATGTTACATGTAATGAGAAATTAATGTTATGTCTTGTTTATATATAGATAGGCTGTTTTTGACCTGTGGAGACAGTGAAATAATGTGACGAGAAACACACATACTGCTTGCAGAGACAGACATGGTAGATTATATGTAACATCCTGGTCATGTGCCTAAGATCACACTGTGAATCAAGCTTGATTTTAAATGGATCTGGGTGAATAATATGCTTAGTTGATGTCTTTAAAAATATGGAAGTGCATGTTTTTTAAAGTCATGGTAGATTACATGTTACATCCTGGTCATGTGCCTATGATCACACTGATGGGTGAATTAAGCTTCACTCACAGTGTGATTTTAGGCACATGACCAGGATGTTACATGTAATGAGAAATTAATGTTATGTCTTGTTTATATATAGGTGGCCTGTTTTTGGCCTGTAGAGACAGTGAAATAATATGAGGAGAAACACACATACTGCTTGCAGAGACAGACATGGTAGATTATATGTAACATCCTGGTCATGTGCCTAAGATCACACTGTGAATCAAGCTTGATTTTAAATGGATCTGGGTGAATAATATGCTTAGTTGAAGCCTTTAAAAATATGGAAGAACATGTTTTTTAAAGTCATGGTAGATTACATGTAATATCCTGGTCATGTGTCATGATATTGTCTATAACAAAAGAAGGAGAAATCAATTTATTGAAATTCGTAGACGAATGTTTTATAACAGAATTATATCTAATTTATTAAAAAATGTAAAGAGGTATCAAAAAAAGACCGCTTTTTACAAGAAAAAAAAACATAGTTAAGATTGTGGATGAAGCATTTAAAGTGAAAAATAAATTGTTTAGTTTGGTAATGAATAGAATTCGTACACTCGATAAGGTAATCAATGTGTTCAAATCAAAATGTAAGTGGAGGAGATTAATTAATCAGACTAATTTGTGTGATGTTTTTTCTGGAGAATGGAAGCTGAGTTCAAGTTGTGAGCCATTTTTTAATGAAGAAAGTTACTTTCAGGATAATGATTTGGTGCATGCAGTTGACACCAGTGGTCGAGTAAATGAGGTGAAGGACGGTTGTCCGGTTCAAAAAGAAGAGATTGTGCCTAGAAATACAGAAGAGGTGTTAGCTGATGAAGTTTTAGGGAGATGTCCTAAGGCTCCAGTGTATACTTGGAATTGTAGTAGTATTTGTAGTGTACGACAGGATTCAATTGATTTGTTTTGCAGTTTCTTATGGACATATACTAAGAAAAGTGTGAAACAAAAAATGAAAATTTTACAAGAGTTAGATCCTTGTAGAGTGAGAGAAAAAACAAGTTTTTAAGGGCATTCACTGGCTTGTCTTTCAAGAAAAGTATGTCAGCGTGTTTTTCACCATTTTAGGATGTTAGCAGTGCATCATAATAAAGTAAGGAAATTAGTGAGAAGGTTGTATTATGCAAAAAGTCCAGCACTTAAACTAAAACAGTTAAACAGTGCTCTTTTGCATGGAACTGAATTAGATGTCAAAACATTTGTGATGAAATTGAGTTTTGTTACTTTGGTGAAAAAGAGGTCAGTGCAGAAATTGATACAGTAATAGAAGGTAATGTAGAAGCGAATGTAGAGATTATAAGTACAGAAGAATTTGAAAATGAAATGACAAAGTTTAAGGTCAATTCAAGTGAAAGGCCTAATTTAACTTGTGTGTGTTGTCGACGAACTCATTATAAGCATCAGACTAGATTAGTTGATTTATATGTAAAAAGCGAAAAGAAAAATAATATTGAGCGGAAGGATTTTGCAACTTATTTGTTGGTTGAAAATGTTATTTGTACATATTGTTATACTAAATTAAATCAAAACAGAATGCTTGCTAGAGCTGTTCATAATAATCTGGAGTTGGTAGACATTCCTTCTGAATTGATGGATTTAAATATCTATGAGTCTATTCTGATTCAATGTGTGCATCCTTTTCAGGCTATTGTTCGCATGGAGCCTAAGACAGGGAAATTGCCTCCTTCAGATTTACAGAGAGGATTAAAGGGAAGAGTTGTTTATTTGCCTCTAGATTTTAAGACAAATATTGATACAATTGGTGTTGAAAAAGTAGAAGAGGAACCTCTGGGTATTCTAGTTAATGGTGTTCCGACAAAAAGTAAGAACATCTGGCAAGAATTAGTGGATGTTAGGAAAGTCAAAAAGGCAACGTTGTATCTGGTAAAAAATAATCAGTACTATAAAAATGTGTATGTGGGAGAAGAGGAAACAACTGTACAAGACGACACTGATGTCTCTGCTGGGCAAATAGAAAAAGTTGATGTCTCTAGAAGTGAAGAAATTTATGAACATTATAGTGTTCATCCATTGCATTCCAAAGAAGTAATGGGGAATACTATTGACTTGTTTCAGATGAAAAAAGCCAAAGGAAGTCCCATTAGTGTATGGGAAGAAAGTTTGGAAGCTCGTTGTTTTCCAGAGTTATTTCCAATAGGTGAAGGTGGACGATATGACGACCGACCTGTTCAAATTCCTGCATCTGAATACCGGACTTCAAGATTATATGAGAAGATCCAAGGTTTCATCAATGCATTCCATATTTGTTCCATCTACTGTTTGAGAGTGATTTGTTTGGACTTTCCTATGCAGTAAACCATATACTGAAAAGTGGAACACATCTACAAAATGTTTCAGCAAGGGATTTTATGGATAAAGTGAAACTGCAAGACAGTGTTTTGGAATCTCAGCTAATTAATCTCATGGCATGTCAGCGTGGTACTAACGAGTGTTGGTACCGTCGTCATGGGGAATTGAAATGTATGCTAAGAAACTTAGGAACTCCTACATGGTTCCTCACTCTTAGCTAAAACATTGAAAATATTGAATACAAGACACCTGGAGAACTGTGCTCTTTGGATCCAGTTAATGTATGCAGATATTTCAATCATAGGTTTGAAGCTATGATGTCTTTTATTACAAACAAAAAAATCCTCCGCTTGGAGATGTGTTGGATTTCTTTTGGAGAAAGGAGTATCAAGCAAGAGGTGCTCCTCACATACATATGCTGCTCTGGATTAAAGATGCACCAAAGTTTGGAACAGATTCAGATGAGAAAGTGATGAGTTTCATTGAGCAGTATTCTACATGTGCTGTTCCAAAAAGTACAGACGAAAACAATTTAGGACATCAAGTTTTACACTTTCAAACCCATCGTTGTGGGAAATACTGTAGTCGAAAATACAAATCCAAGGACAAGTTCTACACGAAATGTCGTTTTGCATTTCCACGTTCAGTAACATCGAAAGGAAGAGTCAACAATTTTATGTCTTCTCTGCGACATACTGTGACAAGAAAATCACCCAAAAATACATACAACCTAAGAAGAAATGAGGAATCCAAATTCATAAATGACTACAGCCCAGTCATTTTGTCCATGTGGAATGCAAACATGGATATTCAATATGTGGCTGACAACTCTATTGCTGTGGCTCGATATGTGACGTCTTACATCACAAAATCAGTAAAGACGGAACTGAAGGAAATGTGGGAGGACATTTCACATGAAAAGAGTCTAAGCAAGAAATTATACAGATACAGTCTGAAGATGTTGTCGCATCGAGAAATTGGAGCATATGAATGTTCTGATCGGTTATCATCAGCAAGTCTATATGCCAAATCTAGAACCATTATTTGGGTGAGTCTAGGTCTTGCTGCAACACGAAACCGATTTTTGAAATCTGTACAAGAAATAGAGTATTTGGCGGAGAAAGAACCAGACAGTACAGATATTTTGAAGACAAACATGTTGGATACATACTATCCAAATAGAAGTACTCACCTTGAGAACGTTTGTCTCTATGAAGTTCTGCAAACCTATACTTTTAAAAAGAACGTCACAGAAGACATCAATAAAGGTGTATATGCTGTAATTGGTTGTGAAGGCTGTCTAGTGAAACAAAGAAAAGGCCATTTGATTAATCATCGAAAATTGAGTTGTGATTCTCCAGACAAAAGGGAATTTTATTACTTAGCTCTTTTGCAACTCTTTAAGCCTTGGCGTACAGAAGAGGAACTACTTGGAGATTTTCTTACTTATGAAGATTTGTTCAATGCAACCAAGGATACGATAGAATGTCCTGTTTTTTCAAATTATCTGCAAATGTTGAATGAGGAAATACAGCAAGAAGCTACAATTGCATCAGAGATTGCTAGAGACAGTTCTCAAGATAGTCAGAGTTCTGCTTCATTGAGTCAGGATCCACCAGGGAGGACCAACTATACAAAATGAAGCTGCCACTGCCATGGATGAAGTTGAAAGAGCCATGGAACAAGCTCAGGAGGATGGAGTTCACTTAGAAGATTTGGAAAAAGAACTAAACGTTGAGCAGAGACAAATATATGACAAAGTCACAGAACACATTGAGCATGGTTTATCTCATGAGAAAAAAGAGTGCTCATGTACATCATTTATACCTGTCCAACTGTATGTGAGTGGAGAAGCAGGAACTGGAAAAAGTTTCCTGATTAAAGAGATTGCAACATATTTGCAGAAAACAACGGAGACATCGCTCTCTTGTGTTGTTACTGCTCCAACTGGGTTGGCAGCACACAACATTGAAGGGATTACTTTACATTGCTTATTGATGCTGCCAGTGGAGCATGATAACAAATTACAATACCACAAGCTATCTGGAAAAGCCTTTTGTGAAGTTTCAAGAGTCCTAAAGAAAATGAAACTTCTTATCATTGATGAAGTAAGCACGGTATCAAATGTAATGCTTGCTTTTGTGCATTTAAGAATGCAAGAAATTATTAAAACAGACTATGATGTGTTATTTGGAGGCAAAAACATCATTGTTTTTGGAGATCTACTGCAACTATCTCCAGTGAAAGGACAGCCAGTGTTTAGAATGCTTACGCATGAAGATACCTGGAAGTGCTTAGGAAGCTTTGGAAATGTTAACATATGGTTGAATTTCAAATATGCAGAACTGCTTCAAAATATGCGACAGGCAAAGGATGAAGATTATAAAAATATTCTACAAGATGTAAGAATTGGAAAACTAACTGAGCATGGCAAAGAAGCATTACATGGACGATTAATTTCAAATTTGTTTCCAAATGAAAATATTCTCCGAGAGAATATTTTTAAGAAAATTCCTGAAAACAAATCTGTCATATGCTTGATGCCAACTCTGCAAGAATGCTCAATGTTCAACAACAAAATGTTAAAGTTGGAAAATCAAGAGATTGTGAAACTGGAAGCTATTGATAAAATCGAACATGAAGGAGCAACCATTATTTTGTCAGAAAAGTTGAAATCAAAATTGGATTCTTTAGAGAAGACAATATCTAAAACTGCTGGTATGGAAAAGACTCTGTATGCATCTTTAAATTGTCGTATCATTTTACGACGTAATTTACATGTGGAAAGATGTTTAGTAAATGGAGCAATTGGTCATGTTGTGGATTTTGTGAATTACTGAAATAGAGATGGAATTGAATTTATAAAAATTAAATTTGATGGTATTGAAGAAGTAAAACAAATCAGTCGTTGTTCTGCCCGATTTTTGCTTGTGAAAGATGTATATGTCCGCAGAAAACAGTTTCCTGTTTCTTTGGCATATGCAGTGACTATTCATAAATCTCAAGTGTTGATAGTGCTTTGGTGAATATTGGAAATTCTGTGTTCAAGGAGGGTATGGCATATGTTGCTTTATCTCTAGTCAGAACTTTATCAGGATTGTACTTGATTGATTTTGATGAGACAAAGATTAATGCAGATCTAAATTGTGTAAAAGAATATAATAGGTTAAGAAGAGAGTATGCTCCAAATTTACCTCAATATCCTCTATTTGAAAAGCGTGTGGGAGGCTGAAAAAGAAGAAATGAGAAAAATTGTAGTGAAGTTGTAGCAAAAAGAAAAAAGCTAGATGAACCAGTAATTGTAAGCAGAAACAAAATGGATTCAGTTAAAGATGTTGTTGGATTTCAGTTTGAAAATAGATCTGGTGTCAACTGCTATGCTAATGTAGTGGTTAATGTTGTTTTTTTCTCCAAACTGTACAAGAACAGATTGCTGAAAATCGTGATCAAATATTTTGTTGTTTATTAAATTCTGTGTTAGAGAAATGTAGCAGTGATAGAACAAAAATACAAAGTGTTTCTGAAATTCGAAATGTTTTAGACATATGTTCTGGTCTAAATCAATTTTCACAGAATATTCAGCAAGATTGTCAGGAATTTCTAATGTATATGCTTGTTGTTTTGCAAGATGAAGGTGTAGATGTAGAAAATATTTTTGGCCTTTCTTATAAATGGCAGCATGACTGAGACAATTGCTACTTTTCATGTAGCACTACAATAGACACTGAAAGATTTATATATTTGACTTTACCAGACTGCAAATCAGTGTCATTTAATAATCTAGTTAGACAAGCAAATCAAAGCATGGTCTGTAATCAATGTAAATCAGCAATGCTATCAACATTATTTATGCAAAGATATGGACAGTATTTTATTTTAATGTTCCAACGATGTAGACCTGATGGAACTAAATTGACAACATTAATTAAAAATATTGTGGCTTCTCAATTATCAATTTCAGGAAGAACCTTTACAACTGCAGCAAATATTTACCATGATCCTCCTTCAACAACAGCAGGACATTACACAGCTTATTTAAAATGTCAAAAAGGATGGAAACACTGTAATGATAATCAATTGACTTTCATTCAACGTTTGCCTTCTGACTTACAAAATTCTTACCTAGTGTTCTTACAAAATGTTTAGGGAAGGTAATTGGCCTATGAAGATTGCAGCAGTTAATATAACTTAGTTTGCTGTTCAAAATTACTTTCTGAATAAGAGTGATGAAGATAATAAAAAACATGTAGTTCTCATAGAGATAGTATATGTATATCATATAGTGTGTGCTGTGAGTATTATAGAAAATATTTATAAAAAGTAAGCTAGAGGTGGAAATAGAACTCTTGTTTCATAATGTAAAAGATGTTGGAGCTTTTCTTTCAGAAACTCGGGTAAATGAGACATTAAGAATACTCTGGACTAATTTTCAAAGAAAAGGACTTTACATATACTATTTGGCCTCGTGGAAAAGTGGATGGATCAAAAGTGAGTTTAGATATGTTTTTTCTAAATTTTACATTATTTATTAAAAGATTGTATGGGTTTTTTAAACACAATCATTTTGATTGTGTTTTTTTTGCGCGCTGTTATGATGAGTACTATTGAAGTCACTGTTTTAAGTAAAATTCAATATATTCTGAGAACAGCAAAATAAACCATGTAACATGTTGTTGAAATTATTTTTGTATTTTCTATTATTAAATATATATTATTTTCCCATTCTCTTATGCTCACTCACCTATTTCCACCCTCTATCACTCCTCTTAACTCACCCTCACTGGCCTTTTTTCACTCTCCCTCACCTCCCTTCCCTTATTCCACTTTCCTCACTTATTCTCATTACCCACACCTTCATGGCCCTTTCCCTCTCTCCCATCCACCACTTTCCAGCTGTCAGTCACTCTACTTCACACCCCTTCCCCTTGTTTCCTTTCTTTGTTCCCTCAATAATTCCCCTTCTCTCACTCACCTTATTACACTTCACTCACTCCTTCTCTCACTTCCTCTGTCCTCTCACATCCTCACTCCCTTTCCCTCACTCCCTCTCTCTTAGCTTCAGTCTCTCGATCCTCTCACTCTCTCACTCCTCTTCCGTCACGCTTACTCCCTAAAACTCACCCACACTCCCTTACTTACCTTTCTTTGCTCTCTTACTCAGTTCCTTTCTGCCACTCTTTCCTTCACTACCTCTATGTTCTCACTCCTTCACTTCCTTTGTCTCAAGCTCACTTGCTTTTATCCTCTCTTTATTTTCAATTTTTCATTAACCTCACTTCCCTTCAGTCACCCTCCCTCACCCTTGTTCCCTTACTCCAGTTCCTTCAGTTATCCTCATTCATCATCTTTAACTACCCTTCTTCTTTCTCTCGTCACACACTCACCTTTTCCCAGTCCCTTTTTTTCAATTTCTTCCCTTTCTTCCCTTCCTTTGCTCCCTCAGTCATTCTCCTTCCTTTACTCACCTTACTGCCGTTTACTCACTCTTTCTCTGACTCACCTCTGTTCTCTCATATTCTCACTTGTCTTCCCTCACTTCCTCTCTGTTACCTTCACTCCCATTGTCTCCTCACTGTCTTACAACCCTACATTCACCCTCACTCACCTGCCATGCCTCATTGTCATTAATCCACCGTTATTCACTCCTGCTGCTCTGTCCCTCACTCCCCTTTCTTTACTCCCCTTTCTGCCTTTAGTTTTCCTAATGCACATTCCTTTAGGATCTTACTCACCTTCAGTTCATTTCTCTCTCCTGCTCTTGTTCACTGTCACTGAATGTATCCATGTCATTATACTTTTAGTAATTTGCTCTCTCTCTATTTCTTTTTAACTCTCGCTGACCTTCACCATTCCTTTGTTTTTCTTTCTGAGTCCTTCACTTCTACTTTATCTCTTACTAACCTTTTATGACTTTTAATTAACCCTGGGCGGGCGGCTACGTTCCGTGCACGGAGTGTGCGTAGTGCCGGCTTCTACGCATTTTGCGTAGCAGGCGTAGAATCCGGCACTATGCACGCTCCGCAGACGGAGCATAGCTGGCCGCCACCCGCCTCCCTCCCGCCCTCCCTAAATACATAAATAAAGGCATAAAAAGCTTTTAAAAACACTTACCTTGTCTGCCGCGTCCCCGGGGCTCCCTCTCGCCGTCCCGCGATGCGCGCCGCCATTTCGGATTCTAATGCGCATGCGCGGGCGGCCGCGCATGCGCATTTCTCGTGAGGAATGCGCATGCGCGGCCGCCCGCGCATGCGCATTGGGATCCGATGCGGTGGCGGCGCGAATCGCGGGACGGCGAGAGGGAGCCCCGGGGACGCGGCAGACAAGGTAAGTGTTTTTAAAAGCTTTTTATTCCTTTATTTATGTACTTAGGGAGGGCGGGAGGGAGGCGGGCGGCGCGGAGTGGGGCTACGCGGAGTGCGTGGGTGGGCGTAGTTGTGCGCCCACTTCACGTAGCTCCACGGAGCCCCACTCCGCCCACTACGCCCAGGGTTACTTTTAATCTCCTACTTTGTCTCTTGTATTGTAAAATATATATTATAAATATTCCAACTTATTTTTTTTGTCTTTCACAGATATACATTTTAATGAAAATATGTAATTAAGTTTACATTACTTATAAAGTAAGTTTGACGTACAAAATTTACTTTCCTATACTCTTTTCCTTAACCTCACTACTCTTCTCTGATGCTCCCACACCTCTGTTCCCTTATTGCGCTTGCCTCACTTATTCTGAATCTCCACGTTTAATCCCCTTTTCCTCACTCCTCTGTCACACTCACCTTCTTTCAGATCTTCTCCTTTACTTTCCTTCCTCGCTCTTCTCTTACTTCATTCCTTTACTCTTTTCCCTTCCCTTACTCTCCTTACTCTACTTCACTAACTCCTTCTCTTACTCCCTCTGTCTTCTTACTTCTACACTCCCCTTCCCTCATTCTCTCTCTGTTAGCCTCATTCTCTCCATTTCCTTAGTCTCTCACACCTCTTCTGTCACGCTCACTCCCTATAACTCAGCTACACTCCCACACTCACCTTCTTTCAAACCTTCTCCTTTACTTTCCTTCCTGTCTCTTCCCTTCTTTTGCTCCTTCACTCTTTTCTCTTCCCTTACTCTCCTTACTCCACTTCATTACCTCCTTCTCTTACTCCCTCTGTCCTGTTAGTTCTACACTTCCCTTCCCTCATTCTCTCTCTGTTAGCCTCATTCTCTCCGTCCCTTTAGTCTCTCACTCCTCTTCTGTCACGCTCACTCCCTATAACACAGCAATACTCCCACAATCACCTTCCTACAGACCTTCTCTTTTACTTTCCTTCCTCTCTCTTCCCTTGCTTCGCTCTTTCACTCTTTTCCCTTTCCTTACTCTCCTTACTCCACTTTACTAACTCCTTCTATTTCTCCCTCTGTCCTCTTAGTTCTACACTCCCCTTCCCTCATTCTCTCTCTGTTAACCTCATTCTCTCCGTCCCCTTAGTCTCTCACTCCTCTTCTGTCACACTCACTCCCTATAACTCAGCCATACTCCCACACTCACCTGCTTTCAGACCTTATCCTTTACTTTCCTTTCTCTCTCTTCTCTTACTTCATTCCTTTACTCTTTTCCCTTCCCTTACTCTCCTTACTCCACTTCACTAACTCCTTCTCTTTTTCCTCTGTCCTCTTAGTTCTACACTCCCCTTCCCTCATTCTCTCTCTGTTAGCCTCATTCTCTCCGTCCCCTTAGTCTCTCACTCCTCTTCTGTCACGCTCACTGCCTATAACTCAGCCGTACTCCCACACTCACCTTCTTTCAGACCTTCTCCTTTACTTTCCTTCCTGTCTCTTCCCTTCTTTCGCTCCTTAACTCTTTTCCCTTCCTTTACTCTCCTTACTCCACTTCACTAACTCCTTCTCCTACTCCCTCTGTCCTGTTAGTTCTACACTTTCCTTCTCTCATTCTCTCTCTGTTAGCCTCATTCTCTCCGTCCCTTTAGTCTCTCACTCCACTTCTGTCACGCTCACTCCGTATAACTCAGTCATACTCCCACACTCACCTTCTTTCAGACTTTCTCCTTTACTTTCCTTCCTCTCTCTTCCCTTCTTTCGCTCCTTCACTCTTTTCCATTCCCTTACTCTCCTTACTCCACTTTATTAACTCCTTCTCTTACTCCCTCTGTCCTCTTACTTCTACACTCCCCTTCCCTCATTCTCTCTGTGTTAGCCTCATTCTCTCTGTCCCCCTAGTCTGTCACTCCTCTTCTGTCCCACTCACTCCCTATAACTCAGCTACACTCCCACACTCACCTTCTTTCAAAACTTCTTCTTTACTTTCCTTCCTGTCTCTTCCCTTCTTTCGCTCCTTCACACTTTTCCCTTCCCTTACTCTGGTCGCCCCCACACCCCCCTGCCGCTCCTCCTTACCTGCTGCCAGACGCCGAAGCCGAGCCTACGCCCCAGCCGCCGCAGGGCCGCCCCAGCGCCCCAGCCGCCGAAGGGCCGCCAGCCGAGCCCCCAGCTTTTCCCGCCACAGTTTTTCCCGCCGTAGCAGCCCCGAACACGCCCCCCCGCCTGCCGATTGGTCCCCGCGCTACCCGCCCCCCAGCGGACCCTCCCTCACCGCTCCCTTCTTAAGGGGACCCACTCCACTCTCCAGGAGCGACCACTGCGCCCACGGCCTGGTCGCCCCCACACCCCCCTGCCGCTCCTCCTTACCTGCTGCCAGACGCCGAAGCCGAGCCTACGCCCCAGCCGCCGCAGGGCCGCCCCAGCGCCCCAGCCGCCGAAGGGCCGCCAGCCGAGCCCCCAGCTTTTCCCGCCACAGTTTTTCCCGCCGTAGCAGCCCCGAACACGCCCCCCCGCCTGCCGATTGGTCCCCGCGCTACCCGCCCCCAGCGGACCCTCCCTCACCGCTCCCTTCTTAAGGGGACCCACTCCACTCTCCAGGAGCGACCACTGCGCCCACGGCCTGGTCGCCCCCACACCCCCCTGCCGCTCCTCCTTACCTGCTGCCAGACGCCGAAGCCGAGCCTATGCCCCAGCCGCCGCAGGGCCGCCCCAGCGCCCCAGCCGCCGAAGGGCCGCCAGCCGAGCCCCCAGCTTTTCCCGCCACAGTTTTTCCCGCCGTAGCAGCCCCGAACACTCCCCCCCGCCTGCCGATTGGTCCCCGCGCTACCTGCCCCCCAGCGGACCCTCCCTCACCGCTCCCTTCTTATGACACCCCCAGAGCGACCGCGCAGCGGGAGCACCGATTGAGCGCCGAAGGTGCGCCAAAGGTAAGCCCGTCCGCGCCTGGCCCGCGCCCAGCGCCAGGACCCCTGGCCCCCGCAGACCCCAGCCCACCCGCCGGACGTACGACGCCGCCACCCTCAACGCACTCAACGCCGGCCGAACCCCTGGATGCTACCGAGCCACCCCGAGACGCACCCACGGACCCTTCATCTGCCAGTCCTGCAAGTTCTCCTGCATCCGGACCTGCACTGCACCAGCGTCCACCGAGCAGAACACCAGCAGCACCCACCTGAAGTGCATCCTGCTCAACACCCGCTCCGTCCACAGACACGCCGTCGAGCTCTGGAACCTGCTCGACACCACAGACCCAGACGCCTTCCTCACGGAAACCTGGATGAACGCCTCCTCAGCGCCCGACATCGCCATCGCCATCCCGGACGTCTACAAGATCATCCGGAGAGACCGCGTCAACCAGACAGGAGGAGGCATCGCCATCATTCACAGGAACACCATCCGCATCACGACCAACACCGACGACACCATCGCACCCGCCGAACACCTGCACTTCCAGATCCACGTCAACTCCAAGACCACCCTCAGAGGCACCCTCATCTACAGACCCCCGGGACCACGCACACAATTCAGCGAGGACATCGCCGACTTCATCAGCCCGCTCGCCCTCCCCTCAGCCGACTACATCCTCCTCGGGGACCTCAACTTCCACCTGGAGAACAACGACGACCGCAACACCACCACCCTGCTGGAAAACCTCGCAAACCTGGGACTCAAGCAGCTGATGACCACCCCCACCCACCTCGCCGGACACACACTCGACGCCGTCTTCTCATCCAGCAAAGACATCGCCTTCAGCCACGCCACAGGACTCCACTGGACGGACCACAGCTGCGTCCACATCACCTTCAGAAGAACGACGATCCACCACCACCAGCAACAGGTTGCCCGAAGAAGCTGGAACAAGATCACAGCCGACCAGCTCGCCGCTTCCCTGAGTCAGCACCCTCCCGCCAGCTCAGCGAACCCCAGCCAGGCCGCCGACAACCTCACGAAGTGGATCAGCAACTGCGCGGACGAACTCGCCCCTCTGAGGACCCCGCCCAGCAGACCCGGCAGCAAGAAAGCCCCATGGTTCACCGACGAACTCAAGAGCTCCAAGAAGAACTGCCGAGCCCTCGAGAAAGTCTGGAGAAGGGAACCAACACCGGACAACTGGACCACCCTCAAGCTTGCCACCCGGAAGCACCACCAACTGATCCGCGCCACCAAGAAAACTGCATTCAAGGACCGGCTGGACAACAACGCACACAACTGCAAGGAACTCTTCAACATCGTGAAAGAGCTCTCCAACCCCAACGCCGGAAACAACAACATCACCCCATCGCAAGACCTCTGCAACTCCCTCGCCTCCTACTTCCACAACAAGATCGCGGACATACACAACAGCTTCAGCATTCAACCATCGCGCACAACGACCGCAGCAACGCCGCCCACCACCACCCTCCGCGCCTGGACTCCGATCAGCACCGATGACACCATCCGCATGATGAACTCCATCCACTCTGGATCTCCAACCGACCCCTGCCCTCACCACGTCTTCAACAAGGCCGACACCGTCATCGCACCCCACCTGCGGGACATCATCAACACCTCCTTCGACACTGCCACCTTCCCGGAGAGCTGGAAGCACGCCGAACTCAGCGCTCTACTAAAGAAACCAACAGCGGACCCCACCGAACTCAAGAATTACCGCCCCATCTCGCTCCTCCCGTTTCCAGCCAAAGTCATCGAGAAGACCGTCAACAAGCAGCTGGCCGCCTTCCTCGAGACGAATGGATCCCTCGACCCCTCACAGTCTGGCTTCAGAGCCAACCACAGCACCGAGACCGCCCTCATCGCTGCCACCGATGACATCCGAGCCATGATGGACAACGGAGAAACAGCGGCCCTCATCCTCCTAGACCTCTCCGCGGCATTCGACACTGTCTGCCACCGCACCCTAGTGCAGCGCCTCAGCAACGTCGGAATTCAGGGGAAGGCACTGGAATGGATCGTCTCCTTCCTCGACGGAAGAACACAGAGAGTCCGTCTACCACCGTACAAGTCAGAGGCCACCGAAGTCATCTGCGGCGTCCCTCAAGGATCCTCGCTGAGCCCCACCCTCTTCAACGTCTACATGAGCCCCCTCGCGCCCATCGCACGCCAACACAACCTGAACATCATCTCCTACGCCGATGACACCCAGCTGATCCTCTCCCTGACCAACGACCCCGCCGCTGCCAGAGCCAACCTTCACGAAGGGATGAAAGATGTAGCCGAGTGGATGACGACCAGCCGACTGAAACTGAACTCAGACAAGACGGAAGTCCTCATCCTGGGCTCCTCGCCCTCCGCCTGGGACGACTCCTGGTGGCCCCCCGCCCTGGGCACCGCACCCACACCGACAGACCACGCACGCAACCTGGGCTTCATCCTGGACTCCTCCCTCTCCATGACCAGACAAGTCAACGCCGTCTCCACGTCATGCTTCAACATCCTGCGCATGCTACGGAAGATCTTCTGGTGGATCCCCATCGAGACCAGGAAGACGGTCACCCAGGCCCTCGTCACCAGCCGACTGGACTACGGCAACGCCCTCTACGCCGGAACCACCGCCAAGTTCCAGAAGAGACTCCAGCGGATCCAGAACGCCTCAGCCAGACTCATCCTCGACATCCCCCGACGCAGCCACATCTCCGGACATCTGAGAGACCTGCACTGGCTCCCCGTCAACAAAAGGATCACCTTCCGTCTCCTCACCCACGCACACAAAGCCCTACATGATCAAGGCCCGAGCAACCTCAACAACCGCATCAACTTCTACGCTCCCAAACGCCACCTCCGATCAGCCAGTCACGCCATCGCCGCCGTCCCCCGCATCCGAAGAACGACAACAGGAGGAAGGTCCTTCTCCCACCTGGCCGCCAAGACCTGGAACTCCCTCCCTCCCGACCTGCGCCTGACCCAAGACCACCTCTCCTTCAGGAAGAAGCTCAAGACCTGGCTGTTCGAGCAGTAGCAGCACCCCCCCACCCAAGCGCCTTGAGACCCTCCGGGTAGGTAGTG
Source organism: Lissotriton helveticus (assembly GCF_964261635.1). NCBI lineage: Eukaryota > Metazoa > Chordata > Amphibia > Caudata > Salamandridae > Lissotriton > Lissotriton helveticus. The sequence continues at coordinate 1,840,924,297 of NC_136059.1, read as the reverse complement.
CGCTCTATAAATGTCCTTGATTGATTGATTGATTTACTCCACTTCACTAACTCCTTCTCTTACTCCCTCTGTCCTGTTAGTTCTACACTTTCCTTCCCTCATTCTCTCTCTGTTAGCCTCATTCTCTCCGTCCCTTTAGTCTCTCACTCCTCTTCTAACACGTTCACTCCCTATAACACAGCAATACTCCCACACTTATCTTCTTACAGACCTTCTACTTTACTTTCCTTCCTCTCTCTTCCCTTGTTTCGCTCTTTCACTCTTTTTCCTTTCCTTACTCTCCTTACTCCACTTTACTAACTCCTTCTCTTTCTCCCTCTGTCCTCTTAGTTCTACACTCCCCTTCCGTCATTCTCTCTCTGTTAGTCTCATTCTCTCCGTCCCCTTAGTCTCTCACTCTACTTCTGTCACGCTCACTCCGTATAACTCAGTCATACTCCCACACTCACCTTCTTTCAGACTTTCTCCTTTACTTTCCTTCCTCTCTCTTCCCTTCTTTCGCTCCTTCACTCTTTTCCCTTCCCTTACTCTCCTTACTCCACTTTATTAACTCCTTCTCTTACTCCCTCTGTCCTCTTTTTTCTACATTCCTCTTCCCTCATTCTCTCTCTGTTAGCCTCATTCTCTCCATTCCCTTAGTCTCTCACACCTCTTCTGTAACACTCACTCCCTATAACTCAGCTACACTCCCACACTGACCTTCTTTCAAACCTTCTCCTTTACTTTCCTTCCTGTCTCTTCCCTTCTTTCGCTCCTTCACACTTTTCCCTTCCCTTACTCTCTTTACTCCACTTCACTAACTCCTTCTCTTACTCCCTCTGTCCTCTTAGTTCTACACTTCCCTTCCGTCATTCTCTCTCTGTTAGCCTCATTCTCTCCGTCCCTTTAGTCGCTCACTCCTCTTCTGTCATGCTCACTGCCTATAACCCAGCCATACTCCCACACTCAACTTCTTTCAGACCTTCTCCTTTACTTTCCTTCCTCTCTCTTCCCTTCTTTTGCTCCTTCACTCAAGTCAAGTCAAGTCAAACAACTTTATTTGGTTAATCATGTAAACAACCATAAAAGCACAGTTCATTAAACAAACAGTAACATATGAAAAAAAAGTTACAAAGACAGTATAGAACAGGGAGGTCACAAGCAGAATGTTCAGTAAAAAGTATAAAAATTGTCGACATTAAAAACCATATCTATAGCACTATTGCCCCTCCATACTGTTCCTAAATTTTAGTGCTAATTTTAAAAAACTGCTTACATATAAAGTGCAATCATAACTTAGCAGCTGAAGGTAAAAAAGTGCAGGTTTAATTTGTGTAAAGTTCAGTTTTTTAAGACATGGTTTTAGATAGAGCCTCCGGGGTATAGCATAGTAAGGGCAGATAAATAAAAAGTGTGGCAGGTCTTGCGGAGACTTTTTGTCGCAGCCGCAAGCCGGCAACACTTGACCACGATAAGACCCCTTAGGTACGGCCAGTAATAAATGAAATAGGTCCAGGCGAAACCTCGTCAACAGGAAGCGATCATAACCTTGCATGGGCCAGGACAAATATGGTTCCATATGTGGTGAAGTTTTTAACCCCTTCGACGCTCATGACGAGCTGGGCTCGTCATGCAGTAGCCTCCTGCTACGCTCATGACGAGCCCAGCTCGTCATGAACAATGGTAATCATGATTTTCCAGCACAGGGGAAAAATCCCCATAGCATTCAAAAGGTTAATAGCACATGTTTCCGTATGCTGCCTTTCTTTAGTTCGCCCTCCTCCCGGGCCAAATACCTGGATGTGATAAAGGTTTTCTTCACATAAATAACATCCGATTTACTGATGGATTCTGGCGTTAAAAGGAGATCAGGGCGCCCTAATTCAGTGAAGCAATCTTTTAAATACTTAATCCAGGGGACTTTAAGCCTGTTATCCCATGTTAGGGCTTCCCTCAAAATTTGCTGTGTGAGGGATAAATCACTATTTAGCCAGCAGTTTAGCCAGCAAAGTAAGGGATTTAAGGCTATCTTGTCACATAAATATGACATACCCAACTCTTCGTGCACGGTGAAGTTTGCTGTTCCCCTTGGCACCCTCAGTACCTGCTTCAGAAAATTATTTTCTGTTACCTCCAAATCGCCCAGTGAAGTATACAGCCAATGGCAACGCTCTTCGCCTGGTAGAGTTGAAGCAACGCGGCCACCGGGCTGTTGCCCATTTTTCTAGAAAAATCGAGTATTGCTGCATTTGCCCGGGTTACCTCCCCCTTTTTCTTCTGTACCGCGGGTCCCCAATTCAGTTGGTGGTCGAAGAGGACACCAAGGTAGGAGAAGGTCTTAATTACTTGGATTTTTCCCCGTTAACATTGAGAGTTGGGCTTTTTGCTTCCTAGGCCTACCTTCATTACGAAGGATTTGGAGTTGTTAATGCTCAGGTCTCGGGACTTCATAAAAGCAAAAAAAGAATTTAACGGCGTTTGGAGACCGATCGCAGTCCTGGCCAGCAGGACTGCATCGTCCGCATAGAGTAGAACCGGCAGACCTTTCCGTCTGACGTAGGGATAATCTGCTCCCATTTTTAGGAGGTACTCCTCCAGATCATTTATATATAGATTGAAGAGGAACGGGGCTAGAATACATCCCTGCCGGACACCCCGGTGGACTCCAAATTCCCTCGTTACTTTTAGATCTTGTGTGTACCGGACATTGGCTCTCGTATCAGAGTGCATATCTGCTAACAGGTTGATCAGATTCTGCTCCACACCCATTTGGGCCATGGCATCCCAGAGCCTACCACGGTTTACGCAATCGAATGCCGACGATAGGTCCATGAATGCCATGTGAATTGTGCCTTGCCGGGCCATGGTGTATTTCCCTAGAACCATATACAGGTTAAGACACTGGCTAACTGTAGAGTGACCAGGCCTAAAGCTGTATTGGATTGGGGACATTATTTTGTTTTTGTCTGCCCATGTTACTAGTCTGTTTAAAACTACTCCCCCCACTACTTTGACCACTGAGTTAATTAAAGATATGGGTCTGTAGCAGAGGGGGCTATTTTGGTCTCCTTTCTTGAACACGGGTACTATAGTAGAGACCCCCCATGACCTTGGGCAGCCGGAGACCACCGCTGCATTAAGTACGGCGGTGAGGACAGGCGCCCATAAGGATGTACATGATTTAAAGAGGTCCGGGGGAAGGCCATCTGGCCCCGGGGCCTTGTTACTTTTCAGTCCAAGGATTCCTTTTTCGACCTCATTAATTGAGAAGAGCAAATAGTTCTCGTTGGGGGCATCAAATCTGTATTCTGCTTGTGGCACGATACTTTTAAAAATGGAACTAAAATGGGAAACCCACTCCTCATCTGGGATGTTTGTGCCAAGGGCAGAATTACTGGGTTGATCAAACAGAGGCTTATTTATAATTTCCCAGAACTTAGCGCTGTTTCCCAAGATTTTGGGGTCTAAGAGGGTCTCCCAAACACTTGCCTTCACCTCTTTCTTTCGCTTAGCAAGAGATTTGTTATAGTTAGTGCACAGAGCCTTAATACGGGCCGGGTCTCTAGGTTTTGTCTTTAAGGCCATCTTGAGATCTCGGCTGGCCTTAGAACAAGAGTGGTCAAACCATTTTGGGCCACTACCTGCATGCCCTGTGGATGGCACGGTTAACAATGTCCCTACTGTTAATACAACACCCTCAAATGCAGACAAGGTTAGTTGTGGTGACGATGCTGCCGACACACAAAGCGAAAGTTCAGAACTACACAAGTTATTGATTGAAGTGTACAAATCGTTGGAGTTCACCATTGTCCATTTTAGACGACGTTTTCCGTCAGTACTCTTCAAGGTCCCATGGGCTTCCTCTGGCTTGCGCAGATCAAAGATTCCTCCACCCAATTTAATACAAAGAGGATTATGGTCGCTATGTATATTTACTTGGATAGAAAAATCCAACACGAAATTGGCAAGTTCACCAGATAATAATATATGATCTATATATGAGCCAACTGTGTGTCCTTTATACGTGGGATTGGGGTGAAGGGTGTGATCAGCCACCGTGGACATAGCAGCAGTTAAATTATTTTCATTCATCAGGTTGTTCAGTTGGATTCCTCACCGAGAATGATCGAAATGAAAACCTCTCAGGCTGTTGCACCCCATTTGACCCATAGTAGTCACTCCTGGATTCCCACAGGGGTGTGTATTGAAGTCACCTGCAATGAGTATTTGACGTGGCAAAATACCCACATTGTCTCTCAAAAAGTCATACAGGGACACTAAACTACATTCTCCATTCTGGTTTACTGCATTGTAAAAGTTAATCAGGGTTAGAGAGTTTTTACCCTTTTTCAACATTAAGACTTGGATGTTACTGTTACCGGGAAGGTGCCTGGTTATTTGACATGGGAGTGCCAGGTTGACATAAATTGCCAAGCCCCCCTTTGCTCTTCCGCTACGCGATGGTTTAGCTGGTGTAAAGAAACTTTGATACCCCTCGATGAACACGTTTTTTTCTACCAGCCAGGTTTCTTGGAGGCATATCACAGCATGTTGTCTAATAAAAGTCAGCCAGGTGGGATTGCAGACTTTATCTGCCAACCCTGCAATGTTCCAGGAGACTAAGCTTGAGCTACAAGGTGTCGAAGAACATGAGGTTTTAGTAGCTATGTTTGTGTACTCCCTGTCAGCTGGATTTGAGCCGAGTGCCTCTATATAGGTGATAACCTGTTCTCCCGTGGTGTTACAAGTTTGGTCTATATGGAGGGTGACAAGGCTGTGATCGTTTAGTGAAACACTGCCTGAGCTTTGCCAGGCTTGAGGTGGCAGGGCCTACAATGGAGATCTCATTTCTTGTGTTGTAAGGAAACTTAGCTTAGTGTTTTCTACAGCTATTGTATCATGCGATGCATTGGTATTAACCTCATTTGTTGGGCCTCTATCAAGATTAGTATGGTCAGTAGTATTGTGGGCAGTTGATAGTTCATGTAGTCAGTCTACCCCCTCCAAGCCACCCTGTCCAAGGAAGGCATTAAACCTATTGGAAATGGGAACCCTATACTGGTGTTTAGATAGTTAGAGTGAGGATACTCATGTTGGTATGTTTGGTATGGGTTTTCCCTCCTCTCTAGTTGTGTGGCAAAGGGATTTATAATTCTATGGCCCGAGTTAAATACTGTGAGTCATTAGGGATATAGTGCCTGTAATCCCCTGAATTATCCCAGAATGGATGCTGATTAACATGGGCATTCAATGTCCCCTGTTCCAACGGGTGGTATTGGTACATATTGCTAAGCCCTGAGTCGTTTGGGGGATAAAAGTAACTGAGGCCCACGGTACGAATCAAACTGTTTGTGGGACCATCCCTCCAATTGCTGATGTAACTTGCCACACGATTGTCTTTAAAGTTCATGATGATGCACTCTCCCTCTGTAGACTTAAATCTATGTCCCACCCAATCTACCCTTCTGACGTGGGATATTTGACCATTAAGGTGTGAGGGGATCGTTCTGTGGCTAGTAAGCCAATGACTTACTTTGTTTTTTAGTTCCCCGTAAGTTTCCATTTTCCCTTCACCAAGTTTCGGGACGCCTATCATTACTATGGTGAAGGGGTGAGATTCAGGGGGAAGATTAATATGGATGGGCTTTTTGACTGATTTCAGATTAGTGGGTTGGTCAGGCCGGACATTATTAGCCGTATTGTGAGATACCGGGGTGTTTTGCTGGCCAGGCTGGTTATTATATTCATAGGTGCTTGAGCCTTCAGCAGCCCACTCACTCTCGTCGTTGTCAATTTTAGCAGCCTCTGGTGCTGCATTGGAATCTATGCCCTCTGACGGTGGGGCATTTACACAGACACTTAGATTTTTGATTAACTCATTTTGGACTATTACTGCAGAGGAAGAAGTCGATGTCTGCTTAGTTTTACTGCTGTATGGTGGTTTCTTTACTCGAGGGTTTTTAGTATTGGTCACCTTTGGTGTGGTTATAGACAATGTTGAATTTGCTTTTAGCGGCTGGGATCTAAGGGTTTTTAACATAGTTTCAGTGTTTTCTTTTTGTGTGGCCTCTAATTTCTCTATAGTTTCACCCAACGTGATGACTCTTTCACGAATGGGAAGCAGAAGGGACCTCAAAAGAGACTCCAATTGTGATAGGAATGTATTATCGCTTACTTGTTTTTCATCCGTCTGGCTTGCATTGTCTATACTGACTATCACATTTTCTGCCTGCGTCTTTATTAGTTGTTAAGATACCACTGAACTAGGGGGTGGCGATGCCAGATGGTATGGTATTTTATTTATCAGTTTGGCCAGTCTAAAATTAGACCAAACGTCCTTTACAGAGGGCTTATGTTTACAGAAGGGCCGCGAGATTTTCCTAACTGTTGATTTTGTTTTTTTCCCTTTCCCTCGTTTGCACTTAATTATTGGACTGCCCTTGTCAGGGGTAGAGTCTCCTTTGGGAGGTGTACGTGCAGTGTACCCATCGCCTACGTGTGGCGTAGCTGTGAGGGGGAGGGAGCCAAGGTCTTTTTGAGTGCTGCAAATCGGCAAAGGGCTACTTTCCCTGATGTTAGGATCAAGTGGTATGGTTGGTTCTGGTAGTGTATTTTCCCTGCCTTGGATGTTAGGCAACCCTGTAAAGGATTGCATTAAAATTGAGTCCTGTGAGTTTATGGTAGTGTCAGAAGTGTTAATAGTCACAGTGTTATGTAATGACAAGTTGGGGAAACACATGTTTGGGGTTAACGAGAGACGCCTCTCTGTGTTCCGAATTGCATCCGCCACAACACCTATAGTTTTCTGTAACATTAAGTCAATGGCAGTGAGGCTTGAAAGAGGTGTAGTGGGAGCCACTTTGTTCCTAGAGGAAGATCTTGTAGCAATAGGTGTCTTTTTTACTTTCGTCATATTGTACTGGGAAATGTTTCCCTGATGTCTGAATCTTGTGCTTTACTAGAATTCAGGGATGCAATACTATGTAGAATACAGATTTAAGTGTTTCCCACACGGCTGAAATAAGGAATGCGTAAAAAGTAGATGTAGGGGAGGTAGCCCGTCCCGTCCACCTCGGTCCTCTGAGGGCCACAGAGGGCCCGCCCTTTGCCCGGGTTTAGCCCGGCGCCGCCCCGCGCGCTCCCGCGATGCGGGGAGTGGAGCGCGTCTTTATGCACCTCCTGGCGCACTCTGCCTCAACGCGACCTCCTGTCGCGGAGGCTGCCGGGGATTGCAGTTTCTGTGTCTCTCCCCCACTCGGCGGCAGCAACGATGGAAAGGAGCTGCGGCGGGTGGAGAGCACAGGCGGCAGAGTGGGCAACAGTCCCAGGAGCAGGCGAGTCTTTTGATGCAGGTAAGATGGCTCTTAACAGGGTCAGGGCAATTTGGCAGAATCTCCCGCTCCACCGGGAGTGGAGCGCGTCTTTATGCACCTCCTGGCGCGCTCTGCCTCAACGCGACTTCCTGTTGCGGAGGCTGCCGGGGTTTGTAGTTTCTGTGTCTCTCCCCCGCTCGGCGGCAGCAGCGATGGAAAGGAGCTGCAGCGGGGGGAGAGCACAGGCGGCAGAGTGGGCAACAGTCCCACGAGCAGGCGAGTCTTTTGATGCAGGTAAGATGGCTCTTAACATGGTCAGGGCAATTTGGCAGAATCTCCTTCACTCTTTTCCCTTCCCTTACTTTCCTTACTCCACTTCACTAACTCCTTCTCTTACTTCCTCTGTCCTCTTAGTTCTACACTCCCCTTCCTTCATTCTCTCTCTGTTAGCCTCATTCTCTCTGTCCCCTTAGTCTCTCCCTCCTCCTCTGTCACGCTCACTGCCTATAACTCAGCCATACTCCCACACTCACCTTCTTTCAGACCTTCTCCTTTACTTTCCTTCCTGTCCCTTCCCTTCTTTCGCTCCTTCACTCTTTTCCCTTCCCTTACTGTCCTTACTCCACTTCACTAACTTTTTCTCTTACTCCCTCTGTCCTCTTAGTTCTACACTCCCCTTCCTTCATTCTCTCTCTGTTAGCCTCATTCTTTCCGTCCCCTTAGTCTCTCACTCCTCTTCTGTTACACTCACTCCCTATACCTCAGCCATACTCCCACACTCACCTTCTTTCAGACCTTCTCCTTTAATTTCCTTCCTCTTTCCTCCCTTCTTTCACTCCTTCACTCTTTTCCCTTCTCTTACTCTCCTTACTCCACTACACTAACTCTTTCTCTTACTCCCTCTGTATTCTTAGTTCTACACTCCCTTTCCCTCATTGTCTCTCTGTTAGTCTCATCCTCTCCATCCCCTTAGTCTCTCACTCCTCTTCTGTTACGCTCACTCCCTCTAACTCAGCCATACTTCCACAGTCACCTTCTTTCAGACCTTCTCCTTTACTTTCCTTCGTCTCTCTTCTCTCTTCCCTTCCTTTACTCCTTCACTCTTTTTCATTCCCTTACTCTCCTTACTCCACTTTACTAACTCCTTCTCTTACTCCCTCTGTCCTCTTAGTTCTACACTCCCCTTCCCCCATTCTCTCTCTGTTAGTCTCATTCTCTCCGTCCTCTTAGTCTCTCACTCCTCTTCTATCACGCTCACTGCCTATAACTCAGCCATACTCCCACACTCACCTTCTTTCAGACTTTCTCCTTAACTTTTCTTCCTCTCTCTTCCCTTCTTTCACTCCTTCACTCTTTTCCCTTCCCTTACTCTCCTTACTCCACTTTACTAACTCCTTGTCTTACTCCCTCTGTCCTCTTAGTTCTACACTCCGCTTCCCTCATTCTCTCTCTACTAGCCTCATTCTCTCTGTCCCCTTAGTCTCTCACTCCTCTTCTGTCACGCTCACACCCTATAACTCAGCCATACTCCCGCACTCACCTTCTTTCAATCCCCCTACTTCACTTCCCTTCCCCTCTCATCCCTTTTTTGCTCCCTCACTCATTTTCTTTTCCCCTCTCACTGCACTCCACTTCACTCACTCCTTTTGAATTTGTTAAGAATACAGCTCTTTTTGGAGAATTGGAGGTAGTTCTAAAAAGAACTGTTTTTTTCTTCTTTTTTAGGTTTTCTTTGTGAAAAAAAACAGGGAATGTCAAACTGCTCAACAGGAGCAAAAAAAAGAGTAAACATTAGGGCTGGGGACGGCAGCGGTGGTTTTCCCTTGTACGTACAATGTTCATGATACTTTGTTCTCCGTAACAAAGGAGTTCATCACAGTCCTTACATTTTATAGAAAAGCCATCAAAAACTGGCTTAATGTAAGGAATCAGCTGCTCAGGTCTCCCTCTCACAGATGATGTAGTTGGTCCTCCAGTAGATGTTGAAGCACCATCCCTTGGGGGATTTCGTGCCAGGGCCCTGACACTCTCCCGGGCATAGTTCTGGGGGTGCCTCCTCTGAACATGCTGAATCATCGTCGAGTTGCCAAAACTATACTTCCTTCTAGGGTCACCCCGTGAAAGCACTGTCTGGCAAATTTTGCACTCCACCTTTGGAGCATTTACTTTTTTTTCACCTGGTGGTATGGTAAAAAACTTCCAAATGAAGTGTTCCTTTACCTTGGGCTGAGGAGCCTCTTCCTGAATGAACTCATCCGAGTCCTCACTGCAACTGGGGAGTCTAGCAGCCATTCTTTTCACAAAAAGGTAGAACAGAAAAGAACAGGTCTTGCTGTCTCCAAAATGAAAGAAGAAGTGAAGGAAATGGGTGGGGTTTTCATTATTTGTAAAAATAAAACTGTTAACAACCAATGAAAAGAGTTATTTTAAGGTCACAAGACTTGACGCGCTTACACTGCACGACCTGGGGGAACCTTGCTTTCCCCCAGGTCTCCCGAAAAAAATTGTACCTCACTTGCGTGGGTAGGCATAGTGGCTGCAACAGGAAAAGGCCAAACATTTCTGAAAACTAAACACCCGGGGGGGTCTAGGGAGGTATGGCATGCGTGGGTCCCCCAATGTTTTCCTACCCAGTAATCCCTGCAAACCTTAAATTTAGGTTAAAAAAAAAAAATTCCATACATTTTTGCCTGGGATCTCCGTGCCGGCACAAATGTCCTACCACCCAGCGTTGCCCTTGATCTTCCGAGTAAAATTATACCTCACTTTTTTACCTAAATTTAAGGTTTGCAAGGAATTCTGGGTAGGAAAACATTGGGGGACCCACGCATGCCATACCTCCCTGGACTCCCCCGGGTGTCTAGTTTTCAGAACTGTTTGGGTTTGGTAGTTTCACAAGTGGAGAAGTGTGGCTCACTGGTTAGAGGAGGCAGACCTGGAAGCAGAGGTCAGCCCGGAACCAGGGTTCAATTCCCGGCTCGGCGGGGTCTTGAGTCCTAAAATGTCCATGGACTCGACAATTCTCGCTCCGGTGCCTACTCGATTCACAGGTTCACACTCTGCGACTCTGGGCAATAGCTTGCTTAATCTCCACAACGGCCCCTCGCGGCGGGATGCCTGGCTTTCACCTTGCGGATACCCTGCCGGGGTTATCTCACAGGGGAATACCAGGACGGGTTCCCTAAGCGGTGATTTGCGATATATAAATTCCTGTACATTTACATTTACAAGTTTGCCGCTGAGTCCCAGGCCAAAAACTCAGGTGCCCTCCCCAAAAAGAAGGTAATTTTGCTATAGGTTATTTTAAATTCTCCACCGTACGATTTGGGCCTTTTACTGTTGCAGCCACTATGCCTACCCACGCAAGTGAGGTACAATTATTTTCGGAAGACCTGGGGGAACGTGGGGTGGGTGGAAATTCGTTGAGCCACGCAGATTTCAGAACTTTCCACCACAGAAATATGAGGAAAATGTGTTTTTTTTGTCAATTATTTAGGTTTGCAAGGGATTCTGGGTAACAGAACCTGGTGGAAGGCAGTCGTGTCACCCCATCCTGAATTCCCCTGGGTGTCTAGTTTTCAGAAATGTGTAGGTTTGCTAGGTTTCCCTATGTGCCGGCAGAGCTAGGGTTTAAAAACAAACGGTAGGCACTTTGCCAAAAAAGGGCCCGTTTTCACTGCGAAATTGCGGTGCGAACACGTTGCGTTTTGCGCTGTTTCCTGACGCAGGCACTAGGCAGACCCAGGCAAGTGAGGTACCATTTTTTTCAGGAGACTTGGGGCAACGCGGCGTGGGTGGAAATTTGTTGATCCACGCAGATTCAAGAACTTCCCACCACAGAAATGTGAGGAAAATGCGTTTTTTTTGGACAATTTTTAAGCTTTGCAAGGGATTCCGGGTAACAGAACCTGCTGGGAGGCAGTTGAGTCACCCCATCCTGAATTCCCCTGGGTGTCTAGTTTTCATAAATGTATAGGTTTGCTAGGTTTCCCTAGGTGCCGGCAGAGCTAGTGTTCAAAAACGAAAGGTAGGCACTTTGCCAAAAAAGGGCCCGTTTTCACTGCGAAATTGCGGTGCGAACACGTTGCGTTTTGCGCTGTTTCCTGTCACAGGTACTACGCAGACCCAGGCAAGTGAGGTACCATTTTTTTTGGGAGACCTGGGGGAACACGGGGTGGGTATAAATTTGTTGATCCACGCAGATTCCAGAACTTTCCACCACAGAAATGTGAGGAAAATTTGTTTTTTTGTCAATTGTTTAGGTTTGCAAGGGATTCTGGGTAAAAGAACCTGGTGGGAGGCAGTTGAGTCAACCCATCCTGAATTTCCCTGGGTGTCTAGTTTTCAAAAATGTATAGGTTTGCTAGGTTTCCTTAGGTGCCAGCAGAGCTAGGGTTAAAAAACGAAAGGTAGGCAAATTTGCCAAAAAAGGGCCCGTTTTCACAGCGAAATTGCGGTGCGAACACGTTGCGTCTTGCGCTGTTTCCTGTCGCAGGCACTAGGCAGACCCAGGCAAGTGAGGTACCATTTTTTTCAGGAGACCTGAGGAAACACGGGGTGGGTTGAAATGTGTTGATCCACGCAGATTCCAGAACTTTCCACCACAGAAATGTGAGGAAAATGCATTTGTTTTGTCATTTTTTTAGGTTTGCAAGGGATTCTGGGTAACAGAACCTGGTGGGAGGCAGTTGAGTCACCCCATCCTGAATTCCCCTGGGTGTCTAGTTTTCAAAATGTATAGGTTTGCTAGTTTTCCCTATGTGCCGGCAGAGCTAGGGTTTAAAAACAAAAGGTAGGCACTTTGCCAAAAAAGGGCCCGTTTTCACTGCGAAATTGTGGAGCGAACACGTTGCGTTATGCGCTGTTTCCTGTCGCAGGTACTGGGCAGACCCAGGCAAGTGAGGTACCATTTTTTTTGGGAGACCTGGGGGAACACGGGGTGGGTTAAAATTTGTTGATCCACGCCGATTCCAGAACTGTCCACCACAGAAATGTGAGGAAAATGCGTTTTTTTGACAATTTGTTAGCTTTACAAGGGATTCTGCGTAACAGAACCTGGTGGGAGGCTGTTGATTCACCCCATCCTGAATTCCACTGGGTGTCTAGTTTTCAGAAATGTATAGGTTTGCTAGGTTTCCCTAGGTGCCGGCAGAGCTAGGGTTCAAAAACAAAAGGTAGGCACTTTGCCAAAAAGGGCCCGTTTTCACTGCGAAATTGCGGTGCGAACACGTTGCGTTTTGTGCTGTTTCCTGTCGCAGGCACTAGGCAGACCCAGGCAAGTGAGGTATAATTTTTTTCAGGAGACCTGGGGGAACACGGCGAGGGTGGAAATTTGTTGATCCATGCAGATTTCTGAACTTTCTACCAAGGAAATGTGAGGAAAATGCGTTTTTTTGTCAATTTTTTAGGTTTGCAAGGGATTCCGGGTAACAGAACCTGCTGGGAGGCAATTGAGTCACCCCATCCTGAATTCCCCTGGGTGTCTAGTTTTCAAAAATGTATAGGTTTGCTAGGTTTCCCTAGGTGCCGGCAGAGCTAGTGTAGTGTAGTTCCTATATTCCCAATAGGCTCTGCGCATCGGAATGTTATAAACAGCAGTTTAGACGTAGGGCTGAGGTCGTCTAGGTCTCTACTGACTATATTAGACTTAATTAGTTTTGCCAGCTAGCTCAGAGATCACTAGAAACTTTCTCGAGTAAACAAGGAGGAGTTTAACTTTGCTGGATAGACAAGAAGGGATTAGCTTCTGACAACCATAAACATGACAACTTTGCTCCCTCAGAATAAAGAGTGTATCTCTAGAGTCGTGTGAAAACAATAGACAATTATTTCACTCAGTCAATCGTGCATACTTAGTTTCACCAGAGTGTAGAGAAATAGAGAGACAGGCGTTTTCAATAAAAGGTGTTATTTATTGAGCAGTCTTCTTTCTCATGCTAGAGAAATGAATTGCCACAATTGCAATACTTAGTATAAAGTAAAGTGCGTATAGTAAAAGGAGTATTATAAAATAATACTGTAAAAGCATTGATATGGTTTCTTAGCCATATGATACTTTAAAATGGATAAAATATATACATACATAAATACATTGACTAACGTCCTCAACTGGTGCTTCTAATCTATGCCTATCCCGGTGTACCTGACCTAAGCCTAACACGTGGGAAGGAGTAAGTAAGTTGCAGTTTAAGTTAAGTTGGTTTTGCCAAGGATCTGGATCAAGAATTCTCTCAAGGGTTTAGTCAGCTCCGTACCTGGGTAATAGAATGTAGGAGGTCTGGTATCTCTCTCTCAGGACTCGATATCCCAGCAACCCGCAAGGGAGGCTGGAAACACCGGAGCTGGATTTTCTCGGCTGGAGAAAAAGACAGCGTCTTTCTCAGTGCGTCAAAAGGGATGGGCGGCGTCCGTGGGCTCTCGCATCAGCTGGGCTCTTGGGCAAATAGATAGCCGATCTGCTCCAAACCACCGTGTGTTTGCTTAAGGCAACTGTTGGTATATTTATACCTGAAAGGTGCCGGGTTTGACGTAAGGTTGGACATAAGACGTCACCAAGAACTAACAGTTCTTTCTGACTCGAGGAGTTCTTGTGCAAATCAAAACAAGAGCAGGGGAATTTCCCGAGCTGCTGGAGGCTTGGTTTGTTTAAAGAACGCGTTGTACTTTCTAGGAGTCTAGGGGAGTAGCCATGCCCTATTTGGACTGTATGGGCTATTACTAAATATGGATATGATTGTTATGCCTTTATAAGGATATTATTTATTATAGCCATACAAGGTCATAAATCGGGAATATCGAATTAGGGTCCTAGATAGAAACACAAAACCAACTCCACGAATTAATGTCCATCATTACTAAAAAAAGAAGCAATATTAAACATAACGATGCATGTGTGTTTAACAACCCACCCCAAAATACAAAATTTGCATTTGAAATGGTATATGGTAAATACACGAAAATGAGTATTGGTACTGTACTCTTTTCAAGCAGTGTTATCATTCAGTTAAATGCATATATATATATATATATATATATATATATATATCAGCTGAATGAATTGCGAAAATTACACATGAAATGGCTCTGAATACAGAAAAGAAGGTTGAGACCATTCCATCACATATTTATACAAATGCTGTACATGTGCTAGAGGCTGAGGTAAAATATTGTCTCTAGAGTTCCTAAAATAGAAGCTCTGTTCTCTAAGAATAATTCTACTTTAAGCAGAGTATTTTGTGCCAGAAAAAGGGTAAATATTTTGGAAGTGAAAAAAATAATTTTGCTCTCAAGGGAAAAAATAGTTCCAATTGGTTTCAGTAGCTGTGTTTATCAAAACTGAAGGCCGAATTCAGAGTTCAGGGAACGCTGTGTGCTCGTTGTTTTAAAAAGTTATTCTTTTTGTTCCGAGGAGAACATCATTTCAGACAGGCTTGCAAAAAATGTGTCTACAACATCAGGTGAAAGTTCGACCAAGTTCGAAAATGCTGAGATTGTGCATACGTGAGAATGATTGCTATCATTGATGTCAGGATCAGCAATGCTAACAGAAGGTTGTACCTGTTTGGTGCTGCTTCCCTCTCGTACTTCACCGCCACCTACTCGTAGTGGTGAAGTCTCAACTAATGCCGTCATCAGAATCAGTAACCGCTGGGGACAACACGATGTATGAGTCGTTACCGGACCTAGCAAGGTATCTATATCCATTGGTACTTCTGATGGCAGTGTAAGACAGATGTCCAACATGCATTCTTCTCCGCATAGCAGACATCGAAGCACAGGTAAGATGCAATCTTGCCAGATAGGTCTGAATGAAAGAAACCAGGTTGCGCTTAGATCTCTTAGCCGGGCTAATCCAAGGACTTTAGTGATGCGGTCCCGGTAGCGTACAGCTAGGATCGTTTCTCCCATCGTTGCTGGAGTCTTGTCTGTGGCTTGGCTTGTCATATCGGAGCAGAAGGATCAAAAAACAAAATTCCTGCTACGAGTCCCAAAAGTAGAGGCAGGCCGCCGAAGACAGAATGAACAAAATTCGGAAAGATGCCCAGAACTGTTTCAAAGGGTGTTAACAGTCCCGAAAAAATTGTCTTAAATACATGTGCGATGCCACTGGTATCAGAAATGTTTAAAATTTGGCTCAACATTTCTACGAAATGTATGGGGCAATTTGTTGATAATAGGGAATGTATCTCTGCTGCTGTCCTTGCAACTTGCAGATCATACGTCTCTTTGGACGAGGTTAAAGGCACAGTTGTCTGTAAAAGAATAGACTTCATTCTGCTTAAAGTATCAATTCGAATAGAAGAGATATTCAAATGAGGCCAAATTGCCGCCTACAGCAAGTGAAGATGGAACTAACGCTCATGAGATAGGCTTTTCCTAGCACCATTCCACAACAGCTGTGGTCACTTATTAGAACGTAACTACCGTTGGAAAGCTGTCTGAAAAATGGCTCTATCTGTTTTGCAGGAGTGCCGTGCAGGTGACATGAAAGGTTATTTGAAGACCCTTCGCAGGCTCCATGCAAGTTAATACCTTGACACAGGAGTGTACCACTTAGTGATTTTTTACAATTGTTACCACTAAGGAATACCTCTTTTTTCTTTTCACTATAACATTTGTGTGTATAAGGTAGTTTCCATGTTGGCTTGATGTATCCTTTACCCAACCTTTCATACTGGCCCGCTGGTATATACTCTTGGCAATATTTAAACTGGAAACTTGTTATTGGGATTGTAATAATTCCGTGTATTATCCATTCAATGACAGGTCTCTCTGACATTGTCAATGGTAATCTCTCAAGTTTTTCAATGCTCAGAATCGTATAGTCTGCTCCTTTTTGTGCCAAACTGATTTGTTTATCAGTAAGGTTAAAGATAGAGAATAATGACGTTATGTTGATTAAACGCCATGGCATGTAGCCCGAACGCAGATTTTGCAACGTGCAGCCAAGCTGTACAATAAAATGTAATTGGGACTGACCATGTTGTAACATTAGTAAGTCCTGCTCTATTATATCAATAGCAGATGATACGATACTGTCCAGTAAATATATTCTGGAGGACAGAGTCGTTAACCCATTGTCCACAACAGAAAGTGATTTTTCCAAATTTATACGATCAATTTCTCGTATTTTTTCTGCTGTTTCAATTTGTGTTTCTTTCCAAGCCTCGTTGTATGCAACGTATATACCGGCCGCTATGAAACGTTTTTGACGCTGTTTGCGTGGTCCCAGTATGAAATCACGCAAGTCAGCACCGTCTTTAAGTAAAGTCAAGTGTTGCTTAATTTCAGCCAGTGTGGATTTCTGTAGCCATTCAAGGCAGAGTTTCCCTACACTGTATGTTATAACTATCCCTGGATGTTGTCTCTGGGAGTGCCTAGGGTCTGGCCTGGTCTGTTTAAACCCCTGTGTTTTGTTCAGGAATCTATCTTGACAGTTATTTGTGTTTGTGGGCCAGATCAACCATTTTTTCCAATCAGGATGTGTTCTGTTTTGGTGTAAAATATGGGATACGTCTATCTCCACATCTGTAGTGCTATTACTATCAGGTATGGGCTTCGGAATAGACGTTTAAGTCTTTAATTTTGGCTAGGCAAAGACAGGTTGTTTGTTGAATGGTGTCATTCAAGAATTGTATTTGTTCTGGGATCATGCTGGCTCTAAATAATGCTTCTAGGCCTTGGACCTGCCATTCTTTTGTACCCCAGATGGTTTTTGTTTCAATGTTGTTTTTCCAGAATTCAAAACCAAATGTAGTCATTTTTTCATACAATGTTTCAGAATAAATCAATTTAGTATTTGTCAACATTGTTTTCATTCCTGTCTTATTTAACATTTTAAAATAAAACGTTTCTGCATCACTTGTGTTAAACCCTGAGAAGTATGGGAATTTCTCATAAAATGTTTTCGAGCTGCCTTTAGGCGGTGTTGCACAATGTTCCCATTGGTTATAATTAAAAACATTTCTAGGCTGTGCAGATTTATGCAAATAGTGATGACCAAAGTGATTGTAGCAGTACATTTCTTCATAATTTGATGAACCCTGTAAATAATCATGTTCTGTAAATTTTGCTAACCTTACTAAATCTGACATCATATTATTAATATTTTCAAAGTCCCAATCATCAGAGAAAGTACTTGGTCTTATAAAGTCACTTAATGAAACCTTGAACTGGTGTGGATATTTCAAGAGCTCAATCGGGCCATAAATTTCATAATCAGTTTTGTCCCATGCTACCCCACCGGGTATTGGATTGGCTGTGATGTTCACTGGTGACAGTTCTCTTTTTGTGATGTGAGAGGATGTGTGAGGCTTTAGGACCAAGTTGATGTTCTGACTTGCTGTGTCCATTGTACTATATGTTCCATCTATGAATTTTCCCAAACATAGAACCATGATGAGCCAAAGCAGGAGGAAAAGTACACCTAACACAATCCAAAATTCAATCCATGGTGAAATAAGGTATGTTTCTTTAAGTTGATGAAAGAGTTCAGTTACTTTATCTTTGAAAGTTTTTGTTGCTGGCGTTTCTTCATGCTCGCTTAGATCTTCCGAAAAGTCATCGAAATTGATAAAGTAGCCAGATGCAGTTCTGTCAATTGTTGGAATTGCTTCCGGATTTTCATTTGCTTTGGGATTTTTCTTTGTTTCAATAGCTTAGTCTGAGGCTACATCGTTGTAGACTGGTTTTTTGACGAACTGTTGCAATTTGGGTTTCAAGAGGGACAAGTTCCATGGCTTTGTTGCATAGTCCTTTTTTATTCACTGCAGGTTTATCAAAAGTGATTAGTCTCTCAGTTTGAACCTCTTCGACTGTAGCAAATTTTAGTATTCTGCTATTTCTTGGGAGTCCACTGGGCCTACTACTTATTATTGGCCACCTGATTGTGGTTTTACCAGGCCGATGGATACAACTCGGTTCTCCTTTTTACCAGCAAGGGGCGGTAGTACTACTGATCTTGTTCCGCTGACAGCTAAGACAGGTACTGCTTTTCTGTAAGAAGGCCCAAATTCCTTCTTCACCGCAATCTTTTCTCTGACCAGATCCCCAATCTTTGGAATCCAGACAGGTCTTGCTGGGACAGGTGGTTTTTCTTCAGTGGCTGTTGGTTGTTGTTTTAACTTTATGTTACTCAGGTTTCTTCTTGTTTCATTTAAGTCCTGTAAAACAGCCAAAAGGTCTTTGATATCAAAGGCTTTTTCTTCTACCACTGAAGTGTGACAATCTAAATCTTGAATGTACATTCTAGTACCGAACAATAGTTCGTATGGAATGAGACCTTTTAGAGAATTTCTTGGCAGATTATTAAGACTACATTGGACACTTGTTAAATGTTTGACCCACCCATCACCCGAACCTAATACCCTCGCCGTTATAGATTGCTTTATGTCACGTTTTTTTCTTTCCACTACCGCATTTCCCTCGGGATGGAATGGAGAAGAGTACCGCAATGCAATGCCCATGATGGTCATGGCCTCTTTGTAAGCTCGAGAGCTAAACGCAGGACCCTTGTCAGAAAGTAGCATGCCAATTGCGTATATGCCGATAAAGACTCGCAAAACTTTTATAACAGTTCTGGCGTCAGCCGAGCGCTGGTGTCTGCATTTTAAGTGAATCTAGTCTTAAATATTATGGGGACGCATTTCTCCTGCTGGATTTCTGCGTATAGATAGCCTGATGCTTTCTAATAAAATGGTCCTGGCAATACTCCGGTCGGTTCACGACTGCGATCTCGGTTGCAGTCTGGACAATCCTTTGCAAACTTGTAATGTTGCAGGCTCATCCTCGGCCACCAGTATTCTGATTGTAATTCTGTTAGAGATTTTATGATCTCTTGGTGCCTTAGATCCAATCCCATATGTGCGTCTGCTATTAAAAAGACTCTCCTGTTCGTGTTTGGAATTACTCTATCCTCCACTCCAGGGATTTGAGCAAAAGGAACGGAGTTTGCATCAATTATGTATGTATAACTGAGTGGATAGTTCAGAGGTAATGCTGCATAGTCGCCTTTTAAAGACGCTTTTATCGCCAGCATTGTTTCTCCGTCTATGTATTTTTTAGAACACTTTTTTGTGGCTACGGAAGCCGGTTGAACCGCTTCCGCTGTGGCTCTGAGAGCCAATGAATTCCCTACAACGTGAACGCCATCACGTTGATGACTCAGTGTATGTATCACGTGAGTCTTTCGTAGTTCTTTCTGCAAATACCTACTTGTTCCCAAAGCTTTTTATGCTTTATTGTGGCACCTGTGTCATCTTTGTAACCGTTTTAAATCCAGGTCTGTATGTCATTATTGTAAGATTTGACGCGGAAATGCGAATCGCACACTATTAGTGTGGGGAATTCCCGATCGGCATTTTCAAGCTCCATCTTTAAAGATCTTATTTCAGCTCGCTGAGTTGAGCAGTTTCTGAGTGATTCAGTTTTGGTAATTAATGGTCTGAATTTACCAAAGTGCCAGCGACCTTTAACAATCGCGCACGCTGCGTGGTAGGATTTTTCCTCTACATCTTAGTGTTGTGCAAATCTATCCATGTAGATTACACATGTGTACTGTTCGAGAGGCAGAATTTCGTTTGGCAGAGGATATTCTTCTTCTTATTCTAGATTTTCTAGTTTTTTCATTTTCGGGTCGAAATAGTATTTCACGTCTTCTGCAGCAAGAGAATTTTCCCATTGTATCCATTTTGGATCTAATACCACGGCAGTCAAATTGCGTGGGCTTGTTAATGCCTCAAGGGCTGATTCTGCTGTTAAAACAGTTATCCTTCTTCCTTGGGCTTGGGCTCTTTCTCGTGCTACAGCAATTTGAACCGCTATTAGAATTCTTTCAGTAGAACTGAATTTTCATTTCAGCTTGTGTGTACAAATGTGATTTGTAAGCTATTGTTACCGTTTCTCCCTCATTAGAGGTTAGGTACGGGAATCCGCATGTTCCTGGGATGACTCGGATTACAAGTTTGCGTATGTTTTCGCGTGTTTGCAATTTAGTTTTAGCTAACATGTCTGTTTGCAATGATCTTAAAATTTCTGTGTGTTTCTGAGTCCAATTTATTGGTTTGAAATCAGGTTTTATTAATTCATAGAGATGTTTAACTCTCTCTACATAATTTAGAATGTATGTTCTTCCGAAATTCAGGAAACCTAGTATTGATTGTAAGTTCTTCAGCGTTTTAGGTGCTTGGAGTACAGCACACTACTCTAAGAAGTTGTCTGCTAGGCTTTTGCCTTCACTTGATAATTCATATCCTAAAAATAAGACAGTTAGATGGGCAATTCGTGACTTTTTAAAGTTGAATTTGTAACCCTCAGCTGCAAACCCAAGTATTATGGTGTTCACTCTTTTCAAGTGAGCCTCCAGGTCATCATCTGTGAGATAGATGTCATCGACATAAGATAATGCCTCATCATCAAATATTTGTAGTAACTCTGTTACTCTTGCTGAGAATAATCCTGGGCTATTCTTGAATCCCTGTGGGAGTCGACAGAAGTGTTTTTGCGACCCCATTATTGAGAAAGCGGTCAAATACCTGCTTTCAGGTGCAATGTTTTGACAAAAGAATCCATTAGAGATATCTAATGTTGTTTTATATTTTTTGCGCACAATGTTATTCATTAGTGCTGTACTGTGTGAGTTTTGTACTGCAAATGTTTTGCAGCAGGAGTTTAGGTGTCTGTGGTCCAAAACTAGAAGATATGAATCGTCTGGCTTGGAGACAGGAAACAAAGGATTGTTCATTTGTGAGGTGCATGTTTAACTCACCCCCTGATATTCAAGTTGATCTAAGATCTCCCTGACTTGCTTTTTAGCTTCTTGTTTAACTGGGTACTGCCTTTGTGCAGTAGGTTGGTTTTTTAACTGGATTTTATGGTGAGGAGAGTCCTCATCCCATCCTACATGATTTTTATATAATGCAGGAGCTTGTGCCACTGCCCATTTTCTTGCAAGTGTATTTTTTTTATGAATTGGAATATGATTTGAGAAGGCAGGCATAATAATTTCTTCGCCATGAGGGCTCTCCCTGACAAATTCTGGTGGCCAGTCTTTCTCAGCTAACAGGATATCATAGCCTTTTGAAAGGTTATCCCAAAAGAGACCCCTTGCTTTCCTAGTCTTGTCCCCCTCTATACGTAATGTTATTTTGTATTTATTATTGATTTTAAACTCATTTCTATCATTAACTGGAAGGAGGTTGAAAGCTCTAAAAATAGCAAAAATAGGCTATGTCCCAGGAAAATGCCAAAACTGTGTGAAAAATGTTGGTTCTCTGACAAAAGACTGTCATTCCCTACAAGCTGATAAAATGGAGATTTCAGTCCCACAAACCCTTTTTTGATAACATTTGCAGGGAAAAACCCAGAGGCTTTCATTTGCAGCCCGTTTTTCCCATTTTTCTGAAAAAAACAAAAATGTCACTGTATTTTGCTTAATTTCTGGGACCCCTCCAAAGGAATCCACAAACCCTGGGCACCTTTAGAATCCACATGATGTTGGAAGAAAAGGACGCAAATTTGGCATGGATACCTTATGTGGTCAAAAAGTTACAGGGGCCTAAGCGCGCACTACCCCAAATCGCCAAAAAAAGGCTTTGCACAGGAGGGGAAAAGGCCTAGCAGCGAAGGGGTTAAAATAAATTCATTATTGTTGATGTGCGTGTTCCTTCTCTTATACAGAGTTAATTGCCACTTCTCTGAACATCTGGAGGTACCTTGTGGGCTAGTTGGCCCGTAGTGACCCACAGGATTGAGGGGGAAGATAGGTGTTCAGAGGCCACGCCCCTTATTACACCTCTCTGCAACACAGGTCTATGGCGCCTAATGGAGGTACCTAGTGGGCTACCTTGACCCTAGGGACCTTCTAAAATCAGCCCAACTTCGAATTCCGATGTAGTCACCTGTTATCAGGAGATACCTCAGTGCTGCATCTTTGAGCCCAGTACTGATTCTGAAAAGTAATTTTAACCGTACTTACCAGTAACTTGAATTTCCTTCCATAGGCTAACATTGACTGGTTTCACTTGGAAATTCTTCTAAGTGTGTAGTTTTCGAACTTTAAAATATTCAGCAAAATCATTCGAACAATGAATTCCAATTTACTCACCTGTTATCAGGAGAGAACCCAGTGCTGCATCTTTTAGCCCGCACTGACCCTAAAAAGTAATTCTAAGCATACTTACCAGTAACTTGTATTTTTTTCCATAGGAATCCATTGTCTGGTTTTCACAAGAAAAGTTTCTAAGCGTCGATTTTCACAAACTGCAAATATTCCTTAAAAATCGCCTGTATAACTTAAACGCATTCTTTAACTGTTTACGGGAGATGCACTAATGCTAGATCCAGGATCCATCACTGAGTAAGAAAAAGTAACGATAACACTACTTACTTGCTAAGTAAATTTCCTCCCATAGGATAACATTGTTGATTCTATGTGAAAAAATTTCTGTCAACTTTTAAAATACAATAATATTCCTTAAAAATCACTACTGTAACCAAAGCGATTTTACTCAACTGTTTACAGGAGATGTCCCATGTCTGAATCTAGGATCCAGTCCTGTGGTTACAAAAGTATTCCATAAACTAACTAATTGCATTTAACTAGAAATTCCCATTGAGCTCAATATTGCATTGTGTTTGAAATTGTGTTGCCCATTGCAACAACTGTAACTACTGTACGTAAAAGTCTATTGCCTATTTGCAAAGTATTTAAACTAAAGTAATTCGTTCTGGGAAAGTATATTTTGTAATGTAATGCATAATATCATTATAATGTAATTTAAAAAATAAAATATCTAACAATAAATAATTTTAAAAGGTGTAGTAAATCAGTATAAACAAAATAAATATAACAATTAATACATTTAAAAATTGTCATTTACAAAACATTTGAAATTCACTAAAAAAAACATATGTTTCAGACATGTTATAGTTAGTAATTAGCATTTAAAAAATCTTAGAAATTCACTGAAAAAAATAAGTTTTAGGGGTGTTAAAGTTAGCTGGACTTTTCACTCGTTCAAAACCATTGAAATTCCTTCGTTATAGTTAGTTCTGCTAACTATAACTCATGCGCCCGCAATCCACTGCTGATGATGTCACATAATACATCATTCATTACATGGTCAGTGACATCACTGATGACATCACTGATGACATCTCAAATGACATAAAACATCTAGCTAACTCTTTCTTCATCACCACTCCAAATGAAAAAAATATCATCAATGTATCGCAGCCACAGGACTACGCTGTTTTCAAATTCCACCATTTGCAAGGCCACCTGCTCCTCCCACCAGGGTGTGTTTAACTTTTTTAAAATAAGTTTATTTGTTATATTTGTTAAAATGTGTATTACATCAATTTATATATATATTCACTGAAAAAACCATAGGTTATAGACCATATATAGTTAGGAATTAGCATTTAAAAAACCTTATTTTACTCACACAAAACCATTGAAATTCCATATATAGTTAGTTGCACTAACTATATATCGCGCACCTGCAATCCACTGCTGATGATGTCACATATTACATCATTCATGACATGGTCAGTGACATCACTGATGACATCACTGATGACATCTCAAATGACATCACTGATGACATCACTGATGACATCTCATTTGACATCAATGACCACATCACTGATGATATCATTCATGTGACAATACAATGCATCTCCTCACATTTTAATATAACCTCTGTTTCACCCAGTGTTAAATACAGAATATAATTTTTGAAACCATTGACACACCAATACTAGTTACTACATACGCACTCACTGATTCCTACGTCTACACACACCTTCACTCATTCACCCATACTATCATTCATACATACAATCACTCATCTTTACAACACTATCATATGCACTCATACACCTATACAGACACTCACAGTCTGCCACTCATCCATGGAGTTACTCACACACCTAGTCAGTCCTGTAAAGAATCAATGACACTTCCATTTTCTTGTCTATACAGTTAAACATAGAGCACCTTACATTTTCAAACATATACTAACACATACTTACCTTGTTATACAATCATTGATACAAGTACACATTGATCTGCACAGAGTCACACACCTCCCAGCCAGCCACACACACACTCAGTCTCCCATACAAATACTTGGACAATCAATCAGTAACCCATATAGTTAATCATATAGCTACTGATCAAAACATGCAGCAGTTTACAGAACAACAGACATAATGATGCACAAATTAAGACACTTTAGTCACTAACCCATGCACTCAGTGAGACACATTTAATCACTCACTCATGCATTCAGTCATGCACCTACTAAATCCTTTGTCCAGACACTTATACTTCCACTCATTCTTCAATATGTAAGACACATTTTAACTTTACAGAAACATACAGTCACTGGATGTTGTCATCAGTGATGTCATCAGTGATGTCATTTGAGATGTCATCAGTGATGTCATCAGTGATGTCACTGACCATGTCATGAATGATGTAATATGTGACATCATCAGCAGTGGATTGCAGGTGCGCGATATATAGTTAGTGCAACTAACTATATATGGAATTTCAATGGTTTTGTGTGAGTAAAATAAGGTTTTTTAAATGCTAATTCCTAACTATATATGGTCTATAACCTATGGTTTTTTCAGTGAATTTTCAAGGTTTTGTAAATGCTAATTCCTAACTATATATGGTCTATAACCTATGGTTTTTTCAGTGAATTTCAATGGTTTTTTAATAGCAAATATCATAAGCTGTCGAATGTCAAGTACGTGGTAAGTGAAAACATTTTCGTGTTTATGCACACTGATCTGCTTTGAATGGTGCCCCCCCCCCTCATTTCTATTAGGAGTACTCTCTCTTTGCAGATAGTGAAAGGTAGTTAACGCAGGTCTTTGCCCCCATTGTAATCCGTCGTGCCTGCTTCTCTCTCCATTTGATTCATTGTTATCCAAGTATTTACTGTTTTAGAATTAGTTCTCTTTGGTTCATTCTCTATTTACAAATAAACACAGAGTCGCAATACTCTGTTTAGTCTTTGCAGATAACGAAAAATCGTGTAAAAAAAAAGAAAAGGAATCGAGCAAAATCAGTAGGCCACTAATGGGATCTCTTTTTGACCTCGCTAAAATAGAAACATTAGGAACAACCCCTCATGACAAATACAAAACTAGTGAGATGAACTGAACTCCACACAATGATGGCTGCAAAACAGCTCTGCTCCGCCACCCACCCCGCCCAAAATAACGATAAAGAACGGCTGCCATGATTGGTTGCGGAATGACCACGACGGAGCTACGAAATGGTGCTGCTCTCATGCTAACCCCAGCTTCAGTCTGAAACATCCAGAAACACTGTAGACTACCAATTCGATCAGTTCCGGTAGCGCCCCAATGTAACCCGGTAGAGAAGAACTAGCCCTCCCCTCTTTGACTGATGGTTCTTGTTGCCTGTCCCTTCTGTTGTCATTTAACAGAACTATTTAGCCTGCTGAAAGGGGTTGTGTTCCGACCGCTGGTTGGTGGAGACATTTTGACTATATTCTGTACCTGCGTTGTCGCGTAATGCGTCATATGACGCGCCGCGTTAGCGCATCCGGAAGTCATCCGGGGCGCGCAGCGCGTAACGTAAGCATAACAAGTCATGTGACTTGTTAATAAAACTTTTCATTGGTTCATTTTACTTTTCTTATTGTAATGATGAAAGGCTTGGTCATATGACCTAAAAATTACGCTTTTCATTACTTCCGAACATTATTTTTTCTTAAATATATGTTATAATGTTCCAGGCTAATGTACTTTCCCGGAAATTTTACAACTGTCCTGCAAGTAAAATATATTCTTTTTTCGAGAAAAAGAGCGTTTCTTCGTCCCATGACGGAGCCGTTGAGCAAAAGAGGGTCGACCTGCTGTCTTAGTCGCCGATACGCCTGAATATGAGATTCTTATCGATCACTTTATGTTGCAGGAATAGAAAACACAACAGCCCTTGACCATTTATCTTTACTGCGTTCCTTCGTATTATACCTTTTACCCTTCATGTAATTGGTCTGCTTTATTTCACTTGCCTTTTAATGATTCTAAAACAGTGACTATTATTAAAAACTTTACCAATGTATATACTACTACCATGTTTTCTTTTAAAAACCTTTATTGTGAAAATTTCATTATACAAATACGAGCCTATAACCACGTGGGCCGGCCACGGAGCAAACTGTAATCGTATATGATGAATAGACATTTACACTGTAGAGGAACGTAACGGGCGGGCCATTAGGTTGCAAGAACTAAGGTGTCTAACAGTTACGGAATCGGTGGACGTACATTTTATAATTAAAATACGACAGGGCCAGTTACAATAAAATTATCTAGATATACATTTGCGGGCAAGTACCATGGGTGACGTTAATTCGAACTTTCAACAGTACAGTAATCAATAACACATCAGAACTTAATATCAATAGGGATGTCGAAATATTCAATCAATTCTCGTCCCCGCCCGCCATGTGCTTCAAAACTGCATACGTATCTCGTGATTTCAAGGTTCTGCAACCAGTACACAACAAGGAGTTACGAGTCCCATTTATTCTGGCGCCATTTTGGGCGAGGACGGGCAGGTCCAGGATATAGTCAAAATGTCTCTACCAACCATCGACTATGATGATGTTCATATGCTGTATTTATTAGAGTAACACTCAGATGTCCACATGAAATAAATTTGCCACAATCTAAACATGTCATTTTAATCTTTCCAAAGTTCTTCTAAATATTTGGGACCGTTTCCCTTGCCTCTGAAGCTCTCAGTGCCACTTCTTTGATGAATGTACTAGCAGGTCAGGGGTTCTCCTCCAAATCTCTCTTTTATGCAGCACTATAATTAATTGGTGCCACCTCTCCATATGACGATGCATGGTATAGTTACCACAACTATATTTTTTTTCGGTTCCTCTAGAGAGTTCATCGTGGCAGATGAAGCGTGTAACGTACCGGGCATTTACCTTTTTTTGCATGTACAGGAAAGGAAAAAAAAATCGAGCGTCCGAGTTCTAAGGTGTCCCAGGGCCATTTTAGTGGACCAGGCCCAAATCCAAAGAACAGGCCGCCATTTTGAGAGTCCTGTTGCAGCCGCCTGTCGCTGTAGCATCAAGAGCAGCCGAAACTCAGCTGAATGGCAACTGAAACGGTAAAGGGGCGCCCCACTACAGCAGACGAGCCAGGCCCAAATCCAAAGAACTGCTATCTCACAGGCTAATGGGGCGACCCACGCCGAGTTTCAGCATTGTAGGATGACCACACAAGTACAGCAACTTGCTAGACATCACCTCGGTGCCATCCGGATCTCGGCGCCCCACTGCAGATGAAGTGCCTCTCAACTATGAAACCACCACGGTGACATCCGGATCTTGGCGCGTTGTGCTGCCTTCGGCCTATTCGCACATCGGTCCGCTACTGACGCCATCTCACAGGCTAATGGGGCGACCCACGCCGAGTTTCAGCATTGTAGGATGACCACACCAGTACAGCAACTTGCTAGACATCACCTCGGTGCCATCCGGATCTCGGCGCCCCACTGCAGATGAAGTGCCTCTCAACTATGAAACCACCACGGTGACATCCGGATCTTGGCGCGTTGTGCTGCCTTCGGCCTATTCGCACATCGGTCCGCTACTGACGCCATCTCACAGGCTAATGGGGCGACCCACGCCGAGTTTCAGCATTGTAGGATGACCACACCAGTACAGCAACTTGCTAGACATCACCTCGGTGCCATCCGGATCTCGGCGCCCCACTGCAGATGAAGTGCCTCTCAACTATGAAACCACCACGGTGACATCCGGATCTTGGCGCGTTGTGCTGCCTTCGGCCTATTCGCACATCGGTCCGCTACTGACGCCATCTCACAGGCTAATGGGGTGACCCACGCCGAGTTTCAGCATTGTAGGATGACCACACCAACTTGCTAGACATCACCTCAGTGCCATCCGAATCTTGGCATCTCAACGCCTAGTGGTATCTTCCATACAAAAAATATTGTTACGCTGCCTTTGGCCCCATTCGCACATCAGTCCGCAACTTAGACATCACCTCGGTGCCATCCGGATCTTGGCATCTCAGCGCCTTGTGGTGTCAGTCAGAAAATATTGTTGTGCTGCCTTCGGCCTATTCGCACATCGGTCCGCTACTGACGCCATCTCACAGGCCAACGGGGCGCCCCACGCCGACTTTCAGCATTGTAGGATGGCCACACCAGTGCGGCAACTTGCTACACACCACCTCGGTGCCATCCGGATCTTGGCATCTCAGCGCCTTGTGGTCTCTTCTACACCGGAAATATAGTAGAAAATATTGTTGCGCTGCCTTTGGCCCCATTCACACATCAGTCCGCTACTGACACCATCTCACAGGCCAACGGGGCGCCCCACGCCGACTTTCAACATTGTAGGATGGCCACAGAAGTGCGACAACTTACTAGACACCACCTCGGTGCCATCCGGATCTTGGCGCGTTGTGCTGCCTTCGGCCTATTCGCACATCGGTCCGCTACTGACGCAAACTCACAGGCCAACGGGGCGCCCCACGCCGACTTTCAGCATTGTAGGATGGCCACACCAGTGCGGCAACTTCCTACACACCACCTCGGTGCCATCCGGATCTTGGCGCGTAGTGAAGCTGCAGCAGCTGCAAATAAGCTTCAGACAGTGTTACAACCGCTGCTCAGAACTCTCAACTATGACACCACCTCGATGCCATCCGGATCTTGGCGCGTTGTATTGCCTTCGGCCTATTCGCACATCGGTCCGCTACTGACGCCGCCTCACGTGCCAACGTATTTTCTCCGCATTTTATACCCTATGCAGCATAACAGGTCATGTGACTTGTTTATAAAACTTTTCATTGGTTCATTTTACTTTTGGTTTCCTAATGATGGAAGGCTTGATCATATGACCTAAAAATAACACTTTTCATTGGATGAAAACTTTTTTTTTCCCCCAAACGATGAAAGCCCCACCTTGTTTCTGGATGTTTCAGACTGAAGCTGGCGTCACCATGAGAGCACCACCATCTCGTAGCTCCGTCGTGGTCATTCCGCGAGCAATCATGGCAGCCGCTCCCCACCAGAAGCCTGCAGGAGTCGGGGCCCCCAAAACTTTTGATGAATTCTCAAGGCGGAGGGGACGCTTTCGAGAATGGGGTCCAAGACCTAGCAGACAAGCGTCCGATTTCCAAGGTGTCCCAGGGCCATTTCAGTGGACCAGGCCCAAAAAGGAAACAGCCTGCCGCCATTTTGAGAGTCCTGTGACAGCCGCCTATCGCTGCACCGCAAGAGTGGGCGCAACTCAGCTGAATGGCGGATTTTGACACAGTGGACCAAAAGCGGACGGAATGGCAACTGAAACGGTAAAGGGGCGCCCCACTACAACAGACGAGACTCCACCTGGAGAGGCCCGTTCACGCCGCCTCCCCCGGGGCGCTCCACGCCGTTATTCGGAGCAGCATTGTAGGATACCAAAACCAGTGCGGCAACTTACTGGACATCACCTTGGTGCCATCGTTCTGCTGCCTTGGAACTATTCGCACAACAGTTTGCTACTGATGACCCACCCCCCGCGACGCCCCACGCCGTTATTTGCTGGGTGGCAACTTACTAGACATCACTTTTGTGTCATCTAGATTTCGGCGCGTTCTGCTGCCTTGGAACTATTCGCACAACAGTTTGCTACTGATCACCCACCCCCCGCGACGCCCCACGCCGGAAATCTGGACGTTGTGCTGCGTTGGGACTATTCGCACAGCCGACCGCTACTTCGTTGTTTTTCTCTAAAAATGTTTATATGTTATTACTATTTTTGTTTTCTTGTATATATTTATAAATTATTAAAGTTTTATAATCTTACTACTTTGTCGGAGTGCTATATATTTTTAATGTGACACATAATTGTAAAAACTTTGATGTACAAAGAGTCATCCCTGGAATCTTCCGCTTCACGCTCGGTCCCCTCCCCAATCACAATACAGAATGGTTTTCAGATAATAGCAACGCTTCTGCTGTGACGGATCTCATCGAGTGTGGGCCTTGATCTACTATAACTCCTTTGAAGACGGGTGATTCTTTACAGCTGTGGCCATAAACTACATCTGCAGGGCTAGCTGATAGCCTAGGACCGGCCTGGACAATCGGACACAGAGGAAAAGGAGTGTCAGAGGGTGCGGTAGTGAATAGGGCGAAAGGGAGGTGTCGGGCGGGCACAGGGTGTGATTCTCAGGGAAGAACAGCGCAGATGGGGGGAGGTTTATTACCCATGCATAAAACAGAGAGCGGGGGTGACCACTGCCTGGGGGAGATGCTTGCGAGGGTGGGGAGCCATGCTAAGGATCGACAGCGTTCACAGAGTGGATCTGGTCAAGGCATCTAAAATGGCTGCCGTGCACGACAAAAGTGTGGCATTTGAAAAAAGACAAGATGGCGCACACAATGTTTTTCAACAATTCCTGATTTCCTTCGAATCGAACGTTAACAGACGTTGGGGCATATTACCAAAGTTAAGCGATATTTATCCCTAACGATGCATTGCAAAGATTTTTTTACCGTCAGAAATTATCGCAGATAAACCTTGCTATTATCAAGGTTTATCGCAAATACGATAAAAAACGAGCGCAATGCATTAATGTCGCTGAAAACTCCGCGATATTCATGCATTACCGAGCTAATGCTCTTAGCCATGTTATCCACCTCCCATTGGATAACATGGCTAAGAACTGCTCAGGGCAGCTGTTACTTTTTGGAGATATTCGCGCTTATCTCGAATATTTCCAAAAGTTGATAATAGGAGATAGCGATGTTAGCGACTGTTTCCAGTCGCTAACATCTTGGCATGCCCACTTTGCATGTCATTAGTGATAAATATCACTCACATGCAAAGTGGGACCCAAGATGGTCGCTATCTCCTACTAGCCGTCGCTAACTGGTGTTAGCAACAGCTAGGTAATACACATATAATTTTATCTCCGCGAAGCGGAGCGCTGTTACAGATATATATCTTGTTTTTGAACGTTAATTTCTCAAAATGCACTGAAGCACATATATTGAGACATAGCAAAGGCACATCGGGCTACCAGTCCCTAATATTTTACCAAGTTTCGTGCAAATCCATTCAGCCGTTCGATTATTATTATTATTATTTTTTTTTGCCCCGCGGGGCCCTTTTAAAACCTCCACATCAAACCTAGGGGGTCAGCGAGGATCTACTATGCCCCCTTATGGTCATCAGCCGTTCGATTATTATTATTATTTTTTTTTTTGCCCCGCGGGGCCCTTTTAAAACCTCCACATCAAACCTAGGGGGTCAGCGAGGATCTACTATGCCCCCTTATGGTCATTTGCCCCTTCGCTTTGGCCTCCTCTTGTCTCTCGATCCTACCGAGAGACAAGATGGCGGCCGCTACGTACTGTTTGGAATGTTTACAGACACCGGAGAGCCAATCAGCTTCGCTTCGCAAAGCTCCGTAACGCGAAAAGTACGCGAAGCGGTGCGCTGTTACAGATATATATCTTTTTTTGAACGTTAATTTCTCAAAATCCACTGAAGCACATATATTGAGACCTAGCAAAGGCACATCGGGCTACCAGTCCCTACAATTTTGCCAAGTTTCGTGCAAATCCATTCAGCCGTTCGATTATTATTATTATTATTTTTTTTTGCCCCGCGGGGCCCTTTTAAAACCTCCACATCAAACCTAGGGGGTCAGCGAGGATCTACTATGCCCCCTTATAGTTATTTCCCCCTTTGTTTTGACCTCCTCTTGTCTCTCGATCCTACCGAGAGACAAGATGGCGGCCGCTACGGACTGTTTGGAATGTTGACAGACGCCGGAGAACCAATCAGCTTCGCTTCACAAAGCTCCGTTGCGCGAAAAGTCCGCGAACCAGAGCGCTAACCGGTCCGCTGTTACAGATATATATCTTTTTTTAAACGTTAATTTCTCAAAATCCACTGGAGCACATATATTGAGACCTACAAAAGGCACATCGGGCTACCAGTCCCTACAATTTTGCCAAGTTTCGTGCAAATCCATTCAGCCGTTCGGGCTAAAAGTGAGGCCAACCGCCCTATGGAAAACTCAATGTTAAAAACACGTTTTGGGACCCCCCTTTTTTCTCGGCCCCCACTGGACGAACCCCCCCAAATTTTCAAGGGCTGCTCAGAAACAAAATGTGCCATTTTCCTGAAAATTTCAGCCGATTCCGTCCACAAACGCCAAAGTTATTAGACATAGAATTTTCAAAAAACCCATAGAGAAAAAATCCTAACTATATATACCTACTGGCGACCGCCAGTAGGTAATATATATACACACACTATATTTTGTACAACTATATTTATGAAATCAATATTGAAAAATATATTTTTTGTACTTATCATTATACATATAGGATGTCGATATTTTGGACATCAATATTTATAACTCGATATTGTGTTCTGAGGATATTTTAGTTGTCGATATTCTGTCAGTTAACCCCTTGCACCATGTTGCTAGGGTGCCTAAATTGGTGTTAGATTGCCAGAGGGGCACCAGCACAGAGGAAAAGGCAGGAATGTGCCATATTGCCTCAAATGTAGTGCATTACTGCCCTTTCCCTGTCACGCAGTGCAGAAACTTGCTTTGCTGCGTTCCACTGCATGACTTTTTCATAAATTGGCACCGTTGTTTTAGCGCAACGATTAGACAGGTGGTGCATTTGAATTGCTGTGCATCGTGGACCATAATGTCCTTGTAAGCACCTGCATGAAGCTTTAGAAAGTTTGGTTCTTAACACTGAAGAGACCGCAAATATAGACTTGTTAGTTCTTGTCAAGTTTAGCAAACCTTTTCTTAAAATAGATGAAACGGTAATGCATAGCGGGAAGTTTAAGATAAGCTTCGTTGTCTGGGCATCTTTCGTTTTAGCTCAGAGAGCGAGCTATTTTTGTCATTGGCCTGCATTGCAATTTAACTCACTGGCTCTGCCTTCATTGTAAACACAGTACTAATTAATTAGTGAAGCAACGGGCGCACTAAATCACTTCAATGCAAAAGGAATTGTTTCTGAAATACATCTACATTAATAAAGACCCACTAAATCAACACATGGCTTTGGGGAACATTATGCACGCTGCATAATTCAAAATCAAACAATGAACACTCCTGTGGAATACTGGAGGTGCTCTCATGAATCCCTCCACTTGCAGACTGTCTTCTGTGGAAGTGCATTTGGAATTCTAACATCTACAAAGAACTATGAAACAGCATTGATTTCCATAGAAAACATCTGAACCTTTACATTTAAAGGTCTGGCATGGCCCTGTTAATTCATGATGTAAGAAGGTGGGTTATTGGTTGCTAAATTAACCTGTGTTTAAATTCCTGTAGCTTTTAACAGAATCAGTCAGGTTTTACTTAGAGGCAATGACTAAAGTCTTTATGCAGCACTCAAACAGTAATAAAGTAAAAACACAAAAAGAGAAATTTGAAAATTAGAATAGTTAATAAATAAAATGAAAATCAAAACTATCAAAATCTATCTACTCAGTGGAACTTGAGATATGAGCTTTTAAAGTTATAGGTAAAAATAGTCGCAAGTTGAGCAAAGGGCCAGCTGCAGTTATCTGGCCGTGCTGGACCGGGACAAAATCACAAGTTTATGCAGACCACGATAGGAGAGAAGGATGACTACAAGACCTGGTTCAGCTGCGATGCAGGGTCCTGTGTTGGTCTGCGCAGCTCCTTGTTGAGTGAGTGAGTGAGAGTGAGAGTGAGATTATATTTATATAGCGCGTTTCTACCCTAAGGCCTCGTAGTGCTTGTGGACTGCTAGGGGATGATAGGATCGGCGTGTTGCCGAACAGGTGGGTTTTGAGGAGCTTACGGAAGGCCAGTATGTTAGGTTCCCTGCGGAGGGAGGGGGGCAGAGAGTTCCATAATTTTGAGGCGTTCAGGGAGAATGAGTGTCTACCTCACTTGGCGCGGCGGACTTGCCTGGTGGTGGCAAGGAAGGCTGAGCTGGATTGGAGGTTTCTTGAGGGTTTATGGGCGTGATCAGGGATTGTGTAATGGCCGGACCAGTATTCCACATGAGTCTGTGAGCCAGGCACATGGATTTGCATTGGATTCTGGCCCGAATGGGGAGCCAGTGTAACGTCCTTAGGGCGGGTTTAGCCGATTGTCTCCGGGAAATTTGGAGCAAAAGGCGTGCTGCGCTATTCTGGATCACCTGGCGTTTCTGTAAGGTTGCCTGTGGGGCGCCCAGGTACAGTCCATTCCCGTAATCGAGGCGTGAGAGGATTAAAGCCTGAACCATGATCCTTCTGGCTTTGAAAGGGAGCAGGGGGTAAACTTTTCTAAGCATTCTCAACAAGCCAAAGCAGGTAGCAGCTAGCTTAGTGGCCTGGTGGCCAAAGCACAGAGAGCTGTCAAGCCATATGCCGAGGCTCTTGATCTGCTGTTTAGGAGGGGGCATAGGGTTGAGGCAGGTGGGACATAGATGTCCAGACAGAGGGGAAGGTAGTTTGCTCAAGAACATGAGTTCAGGCTTGTCGCCATTTAGTTTGAGGTGGGAGAATTTCATCCAATTGGCTACTGCCTCTAGGCAGCTGCCGAGGGAGCAATATGAGCCGTCTGTGTGGTTCAGTGAGACCACAAGCTGGTTGTCGTCAGCGTATGTTATGATTTGAATGCCGAATGGGAGAACTACTTTGGCTAAGGGTGCCATGTATGTATTAAAAAGTGTGGGCTCAGGGAGGAGCCCTGAGGAACCCCACAACTGAGCGGCCTGCAGTCAGATGAGGTGTTCCCTTCAAAGACCTGAAAGACCCAGTATTTAAGGAAAGAGTGCAGCCAGGAGAGGGCTGAGTGGGTCACTCCTAGATTTGTTAGCCGGCTCAGCAGGATCTTGTGATCTACAGTGTCGAAGGCGGCACTGAGGTCTAGCAGGATGATGGCTGCTGAGCAGCCCTGGTCTTTGAGTCTTCGAGCCTCTTCAGTCACGGCCAGAAGGGCCGTCTCTGTTCCTAGTCGGGGGCGGAAGCCTGTTTGTGATGGATGCAGCAGATTGTTAATTTCAAGGTACTGTACTAGGATAGAGTTTATGTGTCTCTCTGTAATCTTACTTAGCCACGGGAGGAGGGATATAGGTCTGTAATTGGCCAGGTTGGAAGGGTCCAGGCTGGGTTTTTTCAGGAGGGCTTTCACCTGGGTGCACTTCCAGGCGCGGGGAACCATCCCAGTTAGGATAGAGGCATTTATAGTGGCCAAGATGACTGGGCATATGATGTTAGTGACTGAAGGAAGGAATCGGGGAGGGGCGGGGTCTAGTGGAGATCCCGAGGTCACTCTAGTCATGATTGCCATTACGGAGTCTTTATCTAAATGGGGGAATACTCGGAGGAGGTCAAGGGGGGTGGAAGGAGGACTCCAGGTGTCAGCCTCGGAGGTTTTGTTCTGGGACAGAGGGAAGGAATGGGCAATTAGTTACATTTTTTGGTGGGAAAATTCTGCAAGATTGTTGCAACGAGTGTGTGCATCATCGGGATTGGGGTCGTTTTGTGGTATAGAGATCAGGTTTTTTGCGATGCGAAAAATCTCCTTGGGGGAGTTTGTGGCCGCACTGATCTTATCCTCGTAGAAGGAGGATTGTGTTTTTTATTTCTGATTTATAATTCCTTATTGCCTCTCTATAGATTGATTTTCCTTCTTCTGTTGGGTTCTGTCTCCAGCTCCTTTCTAACTTTCTACAGATTTGTTTAAGTTCTCTCAATTTTATGGTGAACCAGAGTGCGGTTTTATGGGTAGGTCTTTTTACGGTGAGTCTCTTGGGGGTAGGTGTGTCTAATGAGCATTGGATCCAGCGGTTGTAGTTGTGGTTTGCACTCTCTGGGTCTGTGCTCGGGGTTGGTACTGTGTTTTCTAAGAGATTGGACCACTGGCTGGCCGAGAGGTTTGACCATTTCCTGTCCTGTATCTGGGTGGTGCTCTTCAGGGGGATGCTGATTTGTTGGTTCGGGTGAAGCCACCGACCAGGAGCTGCACAATACTGCAATGCCAAGGACCTTGGTAACAGCACTTGGGGGATCAGGACTCAGCCCAACAGAGGAGTCCATGTCGGGTCCAGTTGATATGAACAGCTGGAAAGCAAAAGCGGCCTCTGGAAGCTTGTTGTGCCCCTTGTTGCATCACTGTATCTCAAACAAGAGTCTGACAACTGACTCTTAGAGACACTCTGCTTAGCAGGGGATAAAGGCAGGCATATTCAATCTTCCTTGTTCATAGAATAAGACAGTCCTTCCAGCAGTGGGTCAGTTCTTGCTGGCAGCAGCCCAGTCATTCTTCTCAAGCTTCCACAGATCCAGGGGTTTCTGATTAGTGGTTGTGAAGTTTCAATTTTTATACCTGGTGCCAGTCTTTGTGTGGGGGCATTTCCTGATGTACCGCCAAAACTGGAACAGGTCAGTTTCCCCTTTCCTCTGACCTGGCTCCAATCATTCTAGAGTGACAAAGTTAAAGGCAGGTCTGGTTTCAGTTTCCTTTATGTGTGCTGCAGGTAGGGCACTTTGAAATGTAATCATGCATTGGGTAGCTTCCCAAGCCATCCTGTCAGGAAGACCCAATTCCCTCACACCTAGGTCTTCTTTGTTCCAATGTCTGGAAGCAATACACAAATCCCAACAGTGTGACTCAGGATACAGGAAGCAATGCTCATTTGGTTGGGCAAGAAAATGCAAACTTTCTAAATGTGTCATTTTAAAAGTTGTAACTTAAACTACTACTTCACCATTAGAAAGGATTTTAAATTACTACTCATTTGAGTGTAAACAGCACATTTGTTCTCATTATGAAGTTAGCACCTATTATATGTAATGAGGTTACACAGTGTGTCTATGGGAGAGGAAATCTTACAACAGTGAAAACAACTTTAGGAGTTTTTCTCTTCCTGGACATGTAAAATATAAACATACATTTCCTACTTTATAAATACATGGGGCGGGCCAAATAAGCAGAATTTGATTCAGCAGAATTCAGTGGAATTACATAAATTCTCCATGAGATTCTGTGGAGTTACACCAATGTGCAAAAATAGGCACGTCGCACTGCTCACTCTGTGTATCAGTACCAAAAGTGCATTACGTGATGAAAAATCATCGAGAACGGTACCACATAGTGTGCCGGAGGGCGCAGCTACTCAAGTTGATTTTGTTGCCACTCAAGTAGAGTTTATACTCTAAAAGCCTCCTTTTGGACATGAACTGTTAAGACCACCCGTGTAGGAAAAATCTTAACAGCTCTCCTCCTAGCAACTGAAAATCATGCTAGGAGAAGCCATATCTCACTCACACTTGCCAGAAAAAATGTCTCCACTCGGCGAGTCACATAAATTCCGTCAATTCCCCATGCAGAATGGAATATTTCACCCACGCCTAATTAATATCCTGCATACTGCTGTATAAGCCTTTAGAGCCTACTTTAGTGATGACTTATAAGCATTATAAAGGAAAGTTTAGGCCTGGAGTGGTTTGTTCTGTGGAAATGTATTTGGAATTCTAACATTTACAAAGGACTACGAAGAGTCAAAGAAGGAATAGGTGAGGGAAGAAGGGTTGTTTCAGAGATCATAGTATTAAAATGAGATTTGGGGGATACAAGGAGGGATAGAGTATTGAAGAGGGTTATTTTGGAGACCATAATAGTAGAATGAGGTTTGAGATGAGTCAGAGAGTGGAGGTACAGGATATATTGAAAGAGGTATAGGGTGAAATAGAGGGTAGTGTGATAGAGAGAGTCAAAGTTTTAAAATATATTAGATGCATAAGTACATAGTATTGTACCTATTTATATAAATAAATACACATATCTAGATACATACATGTAATCAAATTAAATGTTTGTATACACAGGGATTTGCTGTACATTTATGTTTGAGTATGGTGGTTATGTAGGAAAGAGCCAACTCTTGAGTAGTCTTCTGAAGATAAGAAAGTTATCTGTGGATCTTATATTTGGTGGTAATGAATTCCATAGTTTGGCTGCTTGAACAGAGAAAGATGTGCCACCTATGTTTTTTTTCTTGGTAAAGTGCCAATCTGTAGCGGAGGTTTCTTTGTTGAAGTAGTTGGAGAATATATTCCTTATGAAAAGTGTGCCTTTTCTATATTTCGCTTTGTGGGTAATACGAAGCAGCTTGAATGTGGATCTTTTGGCACCAAATAACCAATGTAGAACCCACGATGCAGGGGAGATATGGGCGTGTGGCTTTACAAGTAGGAGTAGTCTGGCAGCAGAGTTCTGAATCTGTTGTACTCTTTTCATAGTTGCGAAAGATCATCTGCAGTAGAAGCCATTGGTGTAATTCGCATAGTGTGAAGTAGCGCAAACTTCACAAACTACGCAAGATTAGCATAGTGCTTTGCCCACGGTTAGTTAACAACCCTCTTTCATGTTCCAGTGTTTCTTTAAAACAAACTCTCCATAAATCTAGAAATGTTCTTACTAAGAAATACTTGCATTGGATGGAGTCCCTGTTGTAAATCCTCATTAAGAGTCAATTTGCAGAAGTAAAGGTTTCAGGTGGTAGAAATACTGAGATGACCGTCACACTATCCAAATCTAGTTCTCGGTCTAGTTGTTTGATGCGAGACTCAGGAGCGGTGTAACTGCGCCTGCGTGAATATAGCACGGCTCACTTCAACTGTAGTTTTCAGCTAAGAAGGAGTGTCTCGTCAATGCCCCTCCTCAGAAATCACCTCAGCGTTATTGGTGACTGTTAACCATCATGCATGCTCATAGAATTGAAGTAATTGAGTTTAGGAGAGCAGTGTTTCAAAGAAGTTTCTTTAGTAAATTGACATTCGTCTTTCAGAGTCATTGTTCTTCAGAAAAGATGATTCATCAAGAAGACTAGTGTTCCCATTACCTGTTCCTCAGGTATTTGACAGTTCTTTGGCACACCTCATCGAGGGGGAGCAGAGTCTCAGCCGTGAAGGGAAAACTTCGGTGAAGAGTAGTGTATCCCTCAAATTCAAGGAAGCATATTAAATCTGGGAATATTCCTTCTATAAACGCGCTAGTTCATCAGCGCTTAGTAATTCTTCATTGCAATATAGTGACTTAATTAATGAACATTCTTCATTTCATGAAACTAGAGGATGCAAGTTATTTCATTATTGACATATAACTCAGAATTCTGATTCAGCCAATCCACCGCTTATTATACCTCAATCTGCAGGCTAAAAATGGTGTCATCAAATAAAGAGCTGCGACTATGAATATCTAAAAATCTATTTAGAGCTATAGTAATACTGGAATGGATCCTAAGTGGAATTACTCATTAAAAAAGATGATTAAGAGGTATATTCTTTAGAGAGGGGCTATTCCTCAGCAGTAACCAGGTAAAGAGAGATTTATTGGAAATTGTATCTATATAGAGATTTAGATCAAGGAGAGAGTAATTGTTTGTGCTTCATTTCCAGGTCCATTAAGAAAATTAGCAGATGAAGGACCGGAGGGTTAAGGCAGTCTCGCTTTCTCATTCGCCTTCCCTTTGCCCCCCGGGCTGAGTTTGTGGCAGCTAAATATCTGTCGCAGGCAGCAGTTCGGGCGATTTGAGGTATTGTCATCTGTTTCTGAAGAGATCACAAACCCGGAGTCTGGCAGATAGTGGCTTAAACCTTGTATGGAAATCCCAGGTGGGGAGAAGATGCGTTGTATAGTTTTCATAGTAATGAAGGTTGATCTTGCATTCATTGATAACTTGGAGTCCATGGTAGTTCCAAGGTTTCTTACTTCCTAAGATATTTCAGGACAGGTATAAAGTGGGTAATGGTTTTCCTAATCATCACACATGAGTATTTCCGTTTTGGAAACATTCAATTTGAGATGGCTCCATGTCATCCATTGATCAATAGCTTTAAGGCACCTCAATATTTGTGATTTTCCAATGTCTTTTAGGCTTTCACGTTTAAGGATTATTTGTGTGTAATTTACATAGTACAGAACGTGAGATGAAATTCCTTGATGATTGGCATTAATGACTTCATGTAGATGTTGAAAAGCATGGGTGATATGATAGCGCCTTGAGGGATCCCTGCTTTTGTAAAGTATGATTTGGATGAAAAATGTGAGGAATGCATGCCATTTGTTCTGTTTTGAAGGTAGGATGTTATCCATTCATGGACAGTCTCCTTTATGCTGGCTTTGTAGAGTCTTTGGATTAGAGTGTCATTGTCAACTGTATTAAAGGCGCTGAGAGGTCCAAGAGAAGTAGTGCAGCAACATCATTGTAATATACTGTGTTTTGAAGGTCATCCCGATGGCGATGAGGGCAGATTCTGTCCCTCCTCCTGGACTGAATCTTGTTTGGAAGTGGGAAAGGGAAGTTATCTTCAATGAATTGTGACATCTGGGTAAATGCGGCTCTTTCTATCAGTTTGCTCATGAAAGATCAATTTGTAATTGGTCTGTGGTTGTTGGGGTCAAGCAGGTCCAGGTTTTAATACATTTCTTTAATGAATTGTATCTAGATCTGTGTTGAATGTTAGTTGTGTTTCTAAATATTCAAAATTGAGTTCGTCCCACGGTCGATGGGTAGATGCATGTAAGGTGGCTTTAGTTGTGTTGCTTTGTGGTGTTTTATGTTGGAAAGCTATCAGGTGGTGGTCGGTCCATGTGACTGGAGATATCGTTTGAAAGGCAACTTGTACTAGATTTGCAAAAATGACATCTAGGATCTGTCCAATGATGTGTGTGGGTTTGTGGATGGTCTGATGTACGTTTAATGTGTCAGGACCAGTGATGATATTTTTTGGATGGGGCATATTGGGTTTGTCAAACCAATTGGTTGAGGTCATCCAGAATGCATAGGTCGGAGTGTAGTGTTATCAGATTTGAAACTGAGTCTATAAATGTGTCTGAGAATGTTGCATTGCTAGGTGGAAGTTCTAAAGGAGAAGGATGTTATAGGAGGAAGTTAGTGTAGGGTTGTGCATGGTTAAGAGGGCCTCCCAACCTGTAATGGAAACATTGTAAGCTTTAGTGAGATATATTGTTTGATTGAATATAAAAGCTAGTCCACTTCCTCTTTTGGCTATATAATGTTGTATGATAGTTTGATAGCCTAGAGGAACTACGTCATGCAACACTGGAGCCATGTTATCTTCCAACCATGTTTCTGTTGTTAAGAGTAAGTCAGGTTGTGTGTCAATGAGTAAGTTGCAGATGTGATGCTTGTTTTAACAGAGTTATTGAGAAGGTATTAGTAGGCAGTTTCCAGATTGTGTTTTGGAGATGGTGTGACTTTGTTTAGTAGAAGAGTGAGCAGTTTTTTAATGAACTTGTAGCAGGTGTTTAATTAGTGTTGGTATAAGTTGTGTGAGGATAGCAATTGTATTGCTTATCTATATTGTATTCCTTGTCCAGCAGGCTTAGGCGGCATTTTCATGGGTCTGTGTGTGTAGGTGGTTGAGATGGTGTCTGAGAGTGAGTTGGTGAGCTTTGTT
Organism: Lissotriton helveticus; assembly: GCF_964261635.1. Lineage (NCBI taxonomy): Eukaryota > Metazoa > Chordata > Amphibia > Caudata > Salamandridae > Lissotriton > Lissotriton helveticus. The sequence goes on along the minus strand of NC_136059.1, from coordinate 1,840,882,491 downwards.
GATTTTGTAGAGAAGCCGTGTTGGGGGATAGACTTTGAGATGCAAAGTTGTGAATATGGCATGTAATTTATTTTGTTTGCATCTGTTTAGGGTGGAAAGTGTATAAGTTATGGGCGGTGGTGGAGCTTGTGGGTCATGTTGTTAGGCTCTGCATTGGGCAATGGATGAGAGGCATTTGAATGAGAAGTGGTGTATTTGTGTTAGGTACAAGGGAAGAGAGAAATGTTGGCTGTAAAGATAGTTTAAGATGTGTATTATTTGTGTAGTCAGGAGGGTGTGCTTGGAGGTATGTTTCTAGTTTGTGATGGAAAGTATTATGCAAAAATATGTTTGTGTTATTTTGTTGTGCTGGTGTGTGTGTTATGTATTGTTGTTGTGGGGTAGTGAGAGGAGATGACGGTGTAGTGGTTTTCGGAGAAGGATTTGTCTGTGAACTATTGCTGGTGAGTGGAAGTTCAATGATAAACGTGTGGTAGTGTGTTTTGGAAAAGAGTGTATGTTATGAGTGTTTGGGTTAGATGTGATAGCTGGAGGAAGTAGTATATGTGTTGGAGTGGAGTGTGAGGATTGTTTAGTGTCTTTTGGAAAAAAAGAGGAGCATGGTGGATAAAGTGATGTACGACTGAGTATAGAGTTGGTGCTGACAGAAAGGGGTCTGTTAGGAGCGGGTAAAAGGTATAACTTGTGTTTTGTGAGAACACGGAGTATATCTGGACCGATTCAAGATATTTATAATGTGGCTTTGTGTTGTGTTGTTCATGTGTGAATTTGTTAGTGGTATCGGACAGAGTGGTGTTTTGTGGGAGAGTGAAGGTGTTATTGTGAGGCAGGTGGGGTAGAAGGGTGTTTATGTGTGGGTTGTGATTTTTTTAGTGGTTCTTGGGACAATGAAATGTGGTTAGGATGTGTTTGTACTGCATGAGTCAAGTGCATTTGCTGTGAGTGTGGTAATATGTTTGTGGATGGGTTAAGGTTGGTGCTGTTAGATGGAAAAAGGACATCATTTCTGGCCCTAGGCTTCACCTGTCCCAAACAGGCATAAGCAAACAACTGCCCTAGGCTTCTCTGCCCTTAGCCTCGATGCCAATGTTGAGATGCCCTGAGCCCTAAGATTAAATAGCCCTAATGATAAGGTGGCACCTTCAGCCAGTGGGATGTCTAGCCCTAACACTAGCCCTTTGCCCTGGCACCATTAGGAGACCAGGTCCTTACTAACAATCGCATCTTTAGTCCTAGCAAGCAAGCAGAACCCTAACACTAAGCCCTAAATCCAATACAAATACCAGATATAGGAACCAATCAGTGCACAGATGCAACAAGCAATAGGAAACTTATATATGTGACCTTAAGCACAGGCTAATGGCTTGGGGGTGGGGGAGCTGTTCCTGAAGAGCAGAATCTGATTGGAGACAGACATGCTCAATCCACACTTTGCAGGTCCAGGATTTAACCCTGCGGGAAAGGCCCAAATCTAAAACACGTAGGGCCAGATGTAGGTAATCTCGATTTACCTACTCTTAAATACCGAATCATACCGATTCGGTATTTAAGAGTAGGTAAATGGGATGTAGGTAATTTCTCTTTTAAAATTACCGAATCGGTAAGATTCGGTAATTACCGAATCAGTATTTACCGATTCGGTAATTGCCATTAATTCCTATGGGCCTGGAGGCCCATAGGAATGAATATCAATTACCAAATCGGTAAATACCGATTCGGTAATTGGGGGAAACATTGAAGGGTGGCAGGGTGTCTCTTTGACACCCTGTTGCACCCCTCAATCGTGTATGGGTGCACATGTTGCAGACCTACATGCCCTAAGGGCATGTATGTCAGCAACATGGCAGCGCTTGAAAAGCAAAAAACATGCTTTTTCAGGGCTTTTCATTATTCACCACCAACTTCTAGTTGGTGGTAAATAACGAATTCTTAAAGCCCTGTAGCACTGATTACAGTGCTACCTACATCTCATAATACAGATTCAGTAATTTTACAGAATCGGTAATTTTACCGAATCTGTCAAATTACCGAATCTGTATTTTAGGTGGCCCTACATCTCAGTATCCAAATACCGGTCGGAAACGGCCGAAAATCGGTATTTTCGGCCGTTACCGACCGGTATTTGGATACCTACATCTGGCCCTTAACGTACTACTTTTTGCACACTTAAACAAATCACTTTTTTTTAAACCAAAAAACGAGTTCTACATACACTTTCCAAACACAGTTTAAACCATAAAGCAGGTGAAGCAGTCTTTTACACCCTCTGCTTAGCCTCTGAGAGTGTACTGTGCCTTTTTAACTTTAAAAAGGGGGGTTATGGGCTGGTACAGGGGAATCTAGGGCACAAATTCAAACAGTCACAGGTGGAAAGAAACAGCGGTTTTCACAACACAGTTTAAACCATAAATTAGATGAAGTAGTCTTTTAAACACACTTTGATTAGCCTCTGAGGGTTTACCTTGCCTTTTTAACTTTAAAAATAAAAAAACAGGGGTGAGGAGGTGTGGGGAGTGAGGTCTGACCCATATTATGTGCCTTTTTTTTATATTCATATTTTGCATTCTGTCACTCCACTGACCTTTTCTTTCTACATTATATACGTGGAAATATTATATTAGTCATCACACAAAGGTGATGCTGTGCCCAAAGAAAAAAGTCATTAATTGTATTTAGCTTCACCCAAACGTTTCTACAAATTGCTGCACGGGATACAGGTTAACTGACTAATTGCTTAATTGCTTTAGTTTCCTATTATAAACTTTGTTGACATTTTCCATCTGGGGTAACTTACAGCAAATGTTAGAGTGAAACACATCATGTTAACAGAACACTATAAACATATTTTAATTCTGCATATATTTACAACTACAAAAACCTGAGATATTTGAATGACAAGCTGGGACATGCACTATTATCAATGAAGCTGAAAGCTGAGACATAGGAAAGAGATGCTTCAATCTTTTTTTTAAATTTTCTTTTTAATTTAGAGTGAGTGAATTGGAATACATTTTAGATCAAGAACTGGAATCAACATATTGGATGAATCGAGGCAACATACATTCATTATATAAATCAATAAGATTTACAGTACCAAATACATCACCGGAACATATATTCATCACAAAAATATCTAATCAGGCATCAAATATTCCCTCATAGTCCCCCAGATATGATGACATTTTACAGCAGATCTTCTAACTTTAGCTACCTGTAGTTCCAGTTCATATGTCTCCATATTTCCTTCCACTATTCCGCATACTTAGGCAGAGAGACCGAGTTCCATTTCCTCTAGATCATTACTCTAGCAGAGTCAAGACGTAAAAGACCCAATCAGTAACCCCTAAGCCCAGCACAATCAATTTAGGAGCAATTATCAAACTGATAGGTTGTATATTTGATATTTGCAACTGAACTAAAGACCATAGTGATAATATTATGGAGCATGTGACACACATGTGAACATTTTCCACTGCTCAGAAGAGGCTACAATCTTAATTTGAACTCTGCTTGAGATCCCATTCTGACTGGCAAGAATACCAATAACGGTCTACCAGTTAGATAAAGGGCAAACTTGCACAACTTTGATAAACTGGCCACCATTGAAACATGTGAGGTTTTCTGTGAGACACATTCAACACATACACATATTATTACATAAATACAAACTGAAAAGCCCAGACCAAGTTTAATTACAAATGCTTATTTGAAAGGTGCAATAGGCAAGGTTGTTTTTGAGTTAGCTAACATTTCTCCTTGAAGGGGAGTATGTTTCTGGGTATGTTTCTGGGTATTCTGTCTTCTGAATTTTGATAAAGTGTTTTTTTTCATCCCATAATAGAACAGTAACTTCAGCAAAGTTGTTTTTAAAATATAACTTTCGCAGTAAGGTTTTCCTTTAGTAGATTCTTGGTGTTGATTTCTTTTTCTGCTTATTTTTATAAGTCTCAATCCTCTTGCAAAATGTTGATTGGGTCTAAAGACCCCGGCATAGGTTCACAAATTCCTTCCCGTAGCACAATTGTTTAATTGGATGCCTCTATATGGTCATCAACTATTTCTGGATGGTCTCATGGCATTTACATTAGCAAATCTCCCACACAACATAAGGTATGCTCCATAGCAGTCATTGTCTACCCATGGAAGACATAGATCCTAATATCACTGATATTCTACTCAGAAATCTGCTTCCTAGAGTTCAAGAACCTAGTCGTTTGAGCATCAATTTGGGACTATTTTCTTAGTTGATATCAGCAACATTTCCACTTCACCAATAGTGAGGAAGCATGTTATCTTCTTCTTTGTAAGAATATTAAACAATTATGTTGGTTATACCTGGGCTCTTCTAGCAAGATTGTCATCGTTAGGTCTCCTAAACCGAAGCTTAACGTCCATAGAGGTTCTCATTACAGGGAAAAATAAACATGGTGAAAGTGTTTATTTGCAGGACAAAGTCCTTTCCAAGTTGTAAGATCACTTCTTGATTACCTGAATTGCTATTCCCTACATCAAGGTGCTCCCCACACCTTTCTCTGAACCTACCATCAGATTATAGCACAGGCAAGGGTGCCAGTGAATCAAGTAATCTCCAAGGAATCCAGACTTCAATAGAGTAGGTCCTTGGAAAGTCATCTGAACCTTTCTCCTGGATGGGGAGAATATTACCTTTTTGTTAAAAACATAGAAAGATGGGGCACAGGCTAATAGTCACATATGACACATTTACAGGAAGTAATTGACTTTTGGTCCATCCTTGAATATGCATTTGTCTAATCAATCCTTCAGGGATGAAAAAGAAAAAAATATGCAATCTCTCAAACAATAACAGATAAGAGAGATGAGACATTAGAGAATTCCCTTTTCCGATTTGGCCCATTGGTACCTGCTAGATATTGGGGGCCATATGAATCATAGTCCCGTTTTGCGAATTTTAAATAGCGATTTTTAAGGAATCGCTATTTAGAATTCGCAAAACGGTATGTATGTAAAAAATCGCTTCTTTTTAGCGATTCCTTCACATTCCTAATTTGCGATTAACAAATTGCTAATCGCAAATTACCCATTCATTTCTATGGGCCAGGAGGCCCATAGGAATGAAGGGGAAATTTGCGATTTAGGAATATTTTCAAGGGTGCAGGGGTGTCTCAAGAACACCCTGCTGCACCCCTGAAAATGACATGTGGGGGCGTATGGCGCACATACATGCCCTAAGGGCATGTATGAGCGTCATATGGCACCTTTGGTTTTTGTGAAAATTGCTTTTTTAAAAGAATTCGCAACTTAAAACCAACTAGAAGTTGGTGGTAATTTGCGAATCCTTATGGGCATTTTTGAAGTATTTTTTCTTTGATACATTGCATTTAAGGAATCGCAAGATTTGCGATTCCTTAAGTGCAATCCCAAAATAAGGAATAGCAAATTTTGCGGTTTCTTATTTTGCAGCAAAAATGCTACATACATACCATTTAGCAAATTCGCATTCGCAAAGGCCGAAATTCTGCGAATTTCGGCCTTTGCGAATGCTAATTAGCTTGATACATATGGCCCTGGGTCTCTAATGTGCGATATGCACCCAGTCCAAGTATGGACCCCAATCCTAGTCAAGGTAAGTTAGTAACACATTTTAAATTAACCTGTGCTCACTCTCTGGTATCTTGCACAAAGCAGTCAGAATTAACTTAGGAAACAATGTGTAAAGTATTGGTGCACACAATACACAACAACACAGTGAAAACACAACAAGAAGACTCCATACCAGTTTAGAAAAATAGCGAATATTTTTATTGAAAGAAAATGAAAAAAATCCAACAGTAGAAGTTGGGGCATTTTTAAAGATTAAATGCATTGCAGCACGGGATGCGTTGATGATCCCCATGCAGTTGGGGTATTGTGCTGGATTTCTCCTTGCAACTGCAGTGATGCATCGGTTCTGTTGAGCTAAGCACCAGTCCTGAGTGTGGCTGTTCCCACTGCAAAGCCCCAGTTTAATCCACTCTAGACGGGCAATGTGCTAATCTTCTCCATGCAATTGTGCCGATGTGTTGGTTCTGAAGCAGTGGTGCCGGATGCGATGTGCCAATCTAGTCCCTGCAGCTTCGGTGAAGCATTGATCTCGCAACAGGAGATGAGTCCGTTTTGATTGGCACAACAGCATCGATGCACAGGTTCTGGACCCTGCAACATCGGTGATGCATCGATCCTAATCGTGCAGCAGAAGATGTGTTGGTTACGATCTGAGCAACAGCGTCAATGCGCAGGATCTGGCAGATGTAGCACTTTGTACTCACTTCCAAGGCTCCTGAACTGGAATTGCACCCCTTAGAAGAGCAAGTCTTAGAGCAAGTAAAGTCTAGGTGCTAAGCTGAAGATGAAAGTGAAGCCTTTGATATCCCTGAGACTTCAGGAGACAAGCCAACAAGACTTTGGAGAGTACTTAATTTTTGGGATGTAAAGATGCAAGTCAAGTCCTCCTCACTCTCAGGTAAGAAGCAGCAGGCAGCAGGCTAACATAGCAAATTAATTCTGATAAGTGGCAGTCCCTTCTGGCAGCACAGCAGTCCTTTTTCCTAGTAGAATGTCCTCATTTCCAGAAGTGTTCTGATTTGGGTGTGTCAGCGGTCCAGTTGTGCCTTTGAATTAGACAGTCTTCAAAGAGATGCTTTGAAGTGCACTAGACCCTGCCTTTCCTGTCCTGGCTCCAGACTCATTCCAGGGTGGTATGCAATCCTTTGTTTGGGGACAAGACACAGTCCGTTCAGGTGTAAAGTGTAAGGTCCTAACTCCCATCCTGCTCAGGATAACCCATCAACATGCAGATGGCTATTCAGTCACACCTACCCTTCGTTTGTGTATGGCTGTCTAGAGAGAATGCAGTATCAATCAATCAATCAAGCATTTGTATAGTGCGCTACTCACCCGGAGGGTCTCAAGGCGCTTGGGGGAGGGGGGTCCGCTACTGCTCGAACAGCCAGGTCTTGAGTTGCTTCCTGAAGGAGAGGTGGTCTTGGGTCAGGCGGAGGTGGAAGGGGAGGGAGTTCCACGTCTTGGCCGCCAGGTAGGAGAAGGATCTTCCTCCCGTTGTGGCTCTTCGGATGCGGGGAATGGCGGCGAGGGCGTGGCTGGTCGATCGTAGCTGGCGGGTGGGAGTGTAGAAGGTCAGGCGGTCGTTGAGGTATTTGGGGCCTTGGTTGTGGAGAGCTTTGTGTGCGTGGGTGAGGAGTCGGAACGTGATTCTCTTGCTGACGGGGAGCCAGTTCAGGTCTCTCAGGTGTCCGGAGATGTGGCTGTGTCAGGGGATGTCCAGGATGAGTCGTGCTGAGGCGTTCTGAATGCACTGGAGTCTTTTCTGAAGTTTCGCTGTGGTTCTGGCATAGAGGGAGTTACCGTAGTCCAGTCGGCTGGTGACGAGGGCCTGGGTGACCGTCTTCCTGGTTTCGGTGGGGATCCACCGGAAGATCTTACATAGCATGCGTAGGATGTTGAAGCATGACGAGGAGACGGCGTTGACCTGTCTGGTCATCGAGAGGGAGGAGTCCAGGATGAAGCCCAGGTTGCGTGCATAGTCCGTTGGTTTGGGTGCGCTGCCCAGGGCAGGGGTCCACCAGGAGTCGTCCCAGGTGGAGGGTGATGATCCCAGGATGAGGACTTCCGTCTTATCTGAGTTCAGTTTTAGGCGGCTGTTCATCATCCACTCGGCTACGTCTTTCATCCCTTCGTGTAGGTTGGTTCTGGCGGTGGCGGGGTCGTTGGTGAGGGAGAGGATCAGCTGGGTGTCGTCGGCATAGGAGATGATGTTGAGGTTGTGTTGGTGTGCGATGGCCGCGAGGGGGCTCATGTAGATGTTGAACAGCGATGATCCTTGTGGCACGCCGCAGATGACTTCGGTGGCCTCGGATCTGAACGGGGGAGGCGGACTCTCTGTGTTCTTCCAGCGAGGAAGGAGATGATCCACTCCAGTGCCTTCTCCTGGATGCCGATGTTGTTGAGGCGCCGCACTAGGGTGCGGTGGCAGACCGTGTCGAACGCTGCGGAGAGGTCCAGGAGGATGAGGGCTGCTGTTTCCCCGTTGTCGAGCAGGGCTCGGATGTCATCGGTGGCTGCGATGAGGGCGGTCTCGGTGCTGTGATTGGCCCGGAAGCCGGACTGCGAGTGGTCGAGGGATCCATTCGTCTCGAGGAAGGCGGCCAGCTGTCTGTTGACGGTCTTCTCAATGACTTTGGCAGGAAAAGGAAGGAGCGAGATGGGGCGGTAGTTTTTGAGGTCGGTGGGGTCCGCTGATGGTTTTTTCAGTAGGGCGCTGAGTTCGGCGTGCTTCCAGCTCTCTGGGAAGGTGGCGGTGTCGAAGGAGGCGTTGATAATTTCCCGGAGATGGGGTGCGATGACGGAGCCGGCCTTGTTGAAGACGTGGTGAGGCAGGGGTCAGTTGGTGATCCGGAGTGGATGGAGTTCATCATGCGGATGGTGTCTTCGGTGTTGACCGGGGTCCAGGCACGGAGGGTGGTGGTGGGGTCATTGGTACGGTCGTTGGGTGCGTCGGCTGTGTGCTGAAAGTGTTGTGTATATCTGCGATCTTGCTGTGGAAGAACGAGGCGAGGGACTTGCAGAGGTCTTGCGAGGGGGTGATGTCGTTGCTTCCGGCGCTAGGGTTCGAGAGCTCTTTGACGATGTTGAAGAGTTCCTTGCTGTTGTGGGCGTTGTTGTCTAGTCGTTCCTTGAATGTGGTTTTCTTGGTGGTGTGGATCAGCTGGTGGTGTTTTCGGGTGGCGTGCTTGAGGGTGGTCATGTTGTCTGTAGTCGGGTCTCTGCGCCAGGCTTTCTTGAGGGCCCGGCAGTTCTTCTTGGAACTCTTGAGTTCGTCGGTGAACCAGGATGCTTTCTTGCTGCCGGTTCTGATGGGGGGGGGTCTTCAGTGGAGCGAGGTCATCTGCGCAGTTGGTGATCCACCTTGTGAGGTTGTTGGCGGCTTGGTTGGGGTTCGCTGAGCTGGCGGGAGGGTTCTGGCTCAGGGATGTGGTGAGCTGGTCGGTGGTGATCTTGTTCCAGCTTCTGCGGGTAACCTGTTGCGGGTGGTGGTGAGTGGTGGTCCTTCTGAAGCTGAAGTGGACGCAGCTGTGGTCTGTCCAGTGGAGTCCGGTGGTGTGGCTGAAGGAGATGTCCTTGCTGGAGGAGAAGACGGGGTCAAGCGTGTGGCCGGCGTAGTGGGTGGGGGTGGTCACCAGTTGCTTGAATCCGAGGTTGGCGAGGTTGTCCGGCAGGGTGGTAGTGTTGCTGTCGTTGTTGTTTTCTAGGTGGAAGTTGAGGTCCCCTAGGAGGATGTAGTCAGCGGAGGGGAGGGCGTGCGGGCTGATGAAGTCGGCGATGTCTTCGCTGAATTGTGTGCGAGGTCCCGGGGGTCTGTAGATGAGGGTGCCTCTGAGGGTGGTCTTGGGGTCGGTGTGTATCTGGAAGTGCAGGTGTTTGGCGGTTGTGAGGGTGTCGTCGGAGTTGGTCGTGATGCAGATGGTGTTCTTGTGGGCGATGGCGATGCCTCCTCCGGTCTGGTTGATGCGGTCCCTCCGGGTGATCTTGTATCCATCTGGGATGGCTATGTCGGGCGCTGAGGAGGCGTTCATCCACGTTTCCGTGAGGAAGGCGACGTCTGGGAATGTGGAGTCGAGGAGGTTCCAGAGTTCGACGGTGTGTCTGTGGACGGAGCGGGTGTTCAGCAGGATGCACTTCAGATGGTTGCTGCTGGTGCTCGGCTTGGCGGGTGCTGTGCAGGTCGGGTTGCAGGAGAACTTGCAGGATTGGCAGGTGAAGGGTCCGTGTGTGCGTCCTGGGGTTGCTCGGTGGCAGCTCGGGATCCGGCCGGTGTTGAGTGCGTTGAGGGTGGCTGCGTCGTAGGTCCGGCGGGTGGGCTGGCATCTGCGGGGGCCAGGAGTTCTGGTGCTGGGCGCGGTCCAGGCGTGGACGGGCGCAGACGGGCTAACCTTTGGCGTGCTTTCGGCGCACAATCGGCGCGCCCGCTGCGCGTCAACTCTGCGCGTACGCATGCACTCTGCCATAATGGAGGGGGGCAGGGCGAGGGAGGAGCAGCTGGGAGGCGGGAGCGGGGTGGCGAGTGGGGGGGAGCGGTGCAGTGATGCTGGAGGGGGTGGGGCCACGGGGGAGCAGCGGCAGGGAGCGGGGTGGGGCAGAGAAACAACTGGGCACACAGAGGCAGCAAGTCACGCAGGACTGGCCAAACAGGGGAGTGACGATACCAAAAACGCTACTAAACAAATGGGTGAAAGAACGAATGCAGGCACAAAGAAAACGAATGAGGCACAGATAAGGGCAGTCAGGGGCAAAACTAATGCAGGCACAAAGAAAACAAACGAGGCACAGATAAGGGCAGTCAAGGGCAAAACGAATGCAGGCACAAAGAAAACGAACGAGGCACAGAAAGGGCAGTCAGGGGCAGGGGGCCAAAGCAAACAGGGGCAATATTTCGCTGGCAGTGGCTGCAGCAGGAGGGAACGGGCACACTCGGGGTGGGCCACGCGGCGGGAGGAGCGACCGGGTCTGACCAGGTCAGGTCAGGTCACAGCTCCCAGCCCCATGAGCCACACCTTAAGTACCCTAGTGGGAGGGAGGAGCAGCTGGGAGGCGGGAGCAGGGTAGCGAGTGGGGGGGAGCGGTGCGGTGATGCTGGAGGGGGTGGGGCCGTGGGGGAGCGGCGGCAGGGAGCAGGGTGGGGCAGGGAAACAACTGGGCACACAGAGGCAGCAAGTCACGCAGGACTAGCCAAACAGGGGAGCGACGATACCAAAAACGCTACTAAACAAATTGGTGAAAGAACGAATGCAGGCACAAAGAAAACGAATGAGGCACAGATAAGGGCAGTCAGGGGCAAAACGAATGCAGGCACAAAGAAAACGAACTAGGCACAGATAAGGGCAGTCAAGGGCAAAACGAATACAGGCACGAAGAAAACGAACGAGGCACAGAAAGGGCAGTCAGGGGCAGGGGGCCAAAGCAAACAGGGGCAATACTTCGCTGGCAGCGGCGGCAGGAGGGACCGGGCACACTCGGGGTGGGCCACGCGGCGGGAGGAGCGACCGGGTCTGACCAGGTCAGGTCAGCTGCCACCCACTCCAGATCTGTATTCCAGAGATAGGAAAAAGTTACCCAATGGTTGAAGTAAGAAAATGCCAACTTTCTAAAGTGGCATTTTCAGAACTGTAATTTAAAACACAACTTGTTGTGTTTTGTTTAATTGTGAGTCAAGCGATACCAAATTTGGGTTTCACAACTCTTCACAATGAGAAATGTAAACTTATAAAATGAAATAAGGCAATCTCAATGTTATTGTTTGGGAGAGATAAGCCTTGGAGTGGTAAAAAACTAATTTGAGTATTTCAATACCAGGACATGTAAAACTGAAAATTACATGTCCTACTTTTTCAATACACTGCACTTTTTCAATACACTGACTCTGTCCATGGGCTGTCCAGGGCCTACCTTAGGGGTGACCTATATGTAATAAACAGGAGGATTTTGCCATGGCAAATATTTTAACTTGCCAGGTCGAAATGGCAGTTTAAAACTGCTCACACAGGCTTTGCAGTGGTAGGCCTGAAACATGTTTAAAGGGCTACTTATGTGGGTGACACAATCAGTGCTGCAAGCCCAGTATTAGCATTTGATTTACAGGCCCTGGGCACAGGTAGTGCACTTAACTATGGACTTACAAGTAAATCAGATATACTAATTGTGGATAAAACCAATGTTACCATGTTCCAAGTAAAGAGCACATGCCCTTTAGCACCAGTTAGCAGTGGTAACATTCTCAGTTTCCTGAGGCCAGGAAAAAAAGAAGTTAGCAAAATCAGGAGGTCAGAAGGCAATACATCAGGGGAAACCATGCCAAGGATGCCAGGTCAACAGACATATTATAAACTTATTTAAAATATCAGCACAGCAATTCTTGCCAGGCCAGACTCTAATGGGAGGAAGAATTTCATATTTCTTAAGAAAGAGTTAGTTGCAGAAATTCCATTGATAGAGTGGGGGTCCTTGAATCTCAATCTAAGGGTATAATCATCATACAAACCCGGACACTGATCTTATGGACCTTTGTTCATCGATGTGAATAGGTAATTATGAGCTAGCATCTACATACATTACCATAAACAGTGAAGCAATTAGGCTCCACAGAAATAACAAGGGGACTTTCAATCTATTCAATACAAGTGTATTTATTTATTTATTTATTTATGTATTTGTTGATTTAAGAAAAATGTTGTCCTCATATCACCATTGTCTGTGAAACCAGGCCATTACTGCCATTACTGTCCTGATCTTAGGCCTGTTGCATACTTTCGCTGGCCCTGCAGCGCCAGTCAAACCAGTTACCTGGTTTCTGGCTTGCCCAGGTGTAATAGGACCAATCTTTAAGTTGTAGTTGTGGCCATCATTCCACACCATCTTAGGAAGTCGACACATATCTTACTTTGACAGCCCAGCCCGGGTCTACAGCCGATATCCATTCAAAATATGCATCTTACAGCCTGGAGCCAGTCCATCGCTTTAGGGGGTAATAAATTCGTTAAGCGCTTACAGATCTCCCTCCTGGCTTAGAGCCTCAGATAAAATAGCAGAGCTCGCCGCGTTGTTGTCAAAGAATGTCTGGGACAGACTTCCACACCCTTCAGAACCAGTGTTAAGCTTAGCAATATATTAGCCTCAAAGATATCCTTAACCACATTCTCCACCTCCTGCCAATAGGCCTTTGTCTCTGGACACATGAAAACTATATGTTGGTCATGGACTCTTAAAAGACTGCACCTAAAGCATCTGGGAGTCGAGTCTTATACAAACTTTGCTATATTTTGAGGTGTCCAATATAGCTTTTTGATGGTAAACAAGTGGTTACACTTAAGATTGGTTGGTTTTGACATGGAATACAGTATTTTTAGGGAATTTTGTCATACTGTTTGAAGCTCAGTCCCCTAAATGACTCCTTTCCATACAGAGCACGGTGCCTTCAGTTTCCTGTCCTCTGCATTATGCAGCTTCAAATACCAAAAAGCGACCTCCTTAATTCTCAGGAACCCTTCCTGCAGTTCTGATTCAAATTCCCCCGCTCCCCCAATCTTCAGTGTGTTGGCTACAACCCAAGAAGACAGCTGGAGTTACTTGAACCTGAAAAGGGAATTGTTAGTCTTAGATGCTAGTACTTTCAGGGCAATATACCCTGCATGGTTTACAAATCCAACCAGACTTCTATCCCAGCTCACTGTAGCTGGTGACTCAACCCATCTTTAAGACACTTTGGGGTGCCTGCCAAATCCCAGATTGGGGAGGAATTTGAGAAATAACCTATACCTAAAATCCTTCAGACTCCAAGCCAATGCTGCCCTTAGGATTTTCAGCCAGACCTTTTTATAAAATGTCATTGCTCTCCAAACCTGTACAAAAAGCCTTCAGAGTCCCACTCTCTTACCATCTCTTCCAGCACGCCTCTCCAAGTTGAGAGCCTTACCTAAGAGCACCCTACAGTTTTTAAACTGGAAAGATACACAGTACAAATTTAAGTCTGGGAAAGGTAAACTGCCATTTTCAAACCTTCGTCTCTGTTTTTACCATGCAAGCTGAGCTACTCTAGATGCCCAAATCAAGTTAACTCTTTCCCCTGGATCTTGTCTATTGCAGTTCTCTGTAATGTCAGTGGTATGCAATTAAAAAGGTATCTCAACTTAGGAAGTATCACCATTTTGATCAAATTTATTCTCCCAAATATTGTCAGGGGAAGGTTCTTCCATCTGGCAAGCAGAGCATCGACCTCCTTTGCTACCCTCCCCAAATTGTATTGCTGAATTGCCTTCAATTAATTTAAAATAGTAATACCAAAGTACCTAAACTCAGCTTGTACTTCTCTTTTCTAGTCTGTTACATTCCAACACATCAACCCCAACTTGAAATTCTTTACAGAATAACCTGATAAAGCCCCAAATTCCTTTACTAAAATTTCCTCCTTGGGAATAGTGTGGACAGGATCCGAGGTAATTATTATTAAATCATCTGCATACAATGCAATTTTATTTTTATAATGAGATGAACTGAATGGGATAAGCTTCCCATCTCTCCGCAAAATCTGGGCAAGGGGCTCAATATACATGTCAATCACTAGTGGAGAAAGGGGACAACCCTGCCCCTAGTGTCAGCAAAACTCCTTGTGAGTGTACCCTAAAGTAGGATCCTAGCTGTTGAATGCTCATACAGCCCCTTTAAAAGAGCTAAGACCCAGTATCGCTAATACCTCCCACAAATAAACCCAACAGACATGGTCAAAATCCTTAACTGCATCTAATGTAGCAAAAGCCAAGGGGATTGACTGAGCTGTGGCGAGATCTATACTCCCAATCAGCTGCTGGGTAAGTTTGTGGTTATGTCGCCCTGGAAGAAAGTCGTTCTGGTCTGAGTGGATAAGCTGAGGGGCCAGTTTTGCCAATCTCCCTGCCAAAATGCTCATAAATAAGTTGTAATCTGCATTTAGCAGGGATGTGGGATGATAAGAGTCTGCCTTCCTGGGATCCTTTGCAAGTTTTAAGATCAAAACTATTGTGTCTTTCTTCCACAACCCGGGAATCTGTATCTTTCACTGATACATCAAATTAATCAAGGTTTCCCCAGACAGGAACAACTTCCTCCTACAATTCCCAAAATTCCAAGGGGATAGTATCTAGACCAGTTGCCTTTCCATTCTTAATACACTACACCATCCATCTAATTTCCTCCAGGGTGATCGGAGCTTCCATACACTCTGTTCCTTCTCCTGTAAGCTCAGGAAGGCAAATATCATCCATCCACTCTCTAAGTCTATGAGGCTCCGGGAAGATCTCTCCCTTATATTGGCCTACTACCAACTCCTTTATTGTGTACCTGAATCTATCCACCCTCGTCTTCCAGTCCAATAGAGCCCCAGCTCACTCGCCATACTCAATCTGCCTCATACTTCCACCCTGCCACCTCTCCCTTCACTTCGAGTCCAGTTTAAGCTGTGCCTCTTTAAGCTGTTTTAATTCTGTTTCCGTATCCTCCCTTCCACTCTGTGTCTGTAAAGTAGCCTCCAAAATGGCTACAGCTTGTGCAATGTTGGCCAATTCCACCCTCTGCTCCCTGTTCTTCAAATTTCCCTGACTTTTCAATACTCCCCTGGATGTATGCTTTAAAAGCATCCTATACTACGCCTGGGGAGGCCGAACCCTATGTTGTCTAAAAGATATTCTGCCATGAACTGTTTTAAAGTGAGTACCACCTCGTTATCCAAAACAATAGTGTGCTTTAGGGTCCACCTTAAATTAGGTCTAAATCCAGGACATTGTAGTAACATAGTGACAGCTGAATGATTCAAGATATGTGCCAGGAGGTTGTTAACCTCTTTTATATTCGCCGCTAAGGCCTTTTTCACGGGAAAATAGTCCAACCTGGAATAATGGCCATATTTTTTTACTATGGAAGGTGCACCCTCTCACCTGGCCTTTTAAATACCACCATACATCTACAAATCCTAGGTCTTATAGCATATTTCTAAGGGCCCGTCTTGTCCTAGGAGCTTGGGCACGATTTCTCTGAGTCGACCGGTCTAAAGTAGGATCTAACAGAGTGTTGAAATCTCCATCCAAGACCAGAGGAACCGAGGCCTCCGCTAAGTTCAGTTCCAGAACGACAAAATGCTTTGGGTGATCCACATTTGGAACAGAGAATCATAGACATGTGAACTCAAAGCCAGTGCATTTAATTCCGGCTCAAACCCACCTTCCCAAACTATCAGTTTTAGAATACTTGGGTTCGAGATAGGTTTATCATTAATTTCTTGTGTAGTAGATGACATGTCTAGCTCGCTTCCGCCTTGTGTGGGTGTGTCTTTCCGCGGGCCTCTAGACAAATACTTTGAGAGGGCGCACAAGGAGATTGACAAGGAACTCCTCTTAAGTGAGAGACGTGCTGAGCGACGTCGCTCCATTGAACATCTTAAGCAACTACCACTGACCACTCTACCACACACAAATAACACGCAGTCTATGGCTGCTCAAGGGAAGTCTGCCAATGAGGCTGATACGTCTGGTACGGACCAAATCCCCAGTATATTCAGGGTTCTCAATGACTCCCCAGCACGCACCAGCACCCATAGTGAGGATCATATAAATAGGCACTCTTCTTCTACCATCAGTTTAATTGATCTTAACACTCCAACCACGCAGAGCATGGTACCCAACCTGCACTCGACACTTACTAATCGGTCACTAGGTTGTGCTGGTCCTTGCGCGATCTTGTTGCCACGTAATAACAGTGCTAGCAGCTCTAAGCCTACCAAGTCAATAAAGGTTGTGTCCTCTCCCCCTAGGAAAAAAAGGAAAAAGGGTGGTGTTAAAAGAAAAGGCTTTCGCCAGCAAATTCCCTCTCCTTTTTTAGCTAACCCTATTACCACTTTTACGTCTCTGCCGGTGGCCCTATAGCTTCACCATCTCACTCAACCCCACCCGAGGTTGCTGCATCTGGGTTTATCAATAAGGAGAGTTTTGAAATCTTTGAGAAACTCATTAAATCATACATGCTACCTTTGATGGAACGAGTAAGGTTACTGGGGGAAAAACTGGACCGTTTATTGGCTCCTGTCGCTATCCCCCACTCCACTAATCACGTCAAACACCTTAACCCCCCACCTCTGCCTAGTGCCACAAATATTATTTCTAGTAATCAACTTAAAAATAATAAAACTGTAGGTTCTATAAAATCGAAAATCTTGGATTTGGTAACTAAATCCCCTTGTGTCACCAATCTTGTTAAAGCAAAACCTCTGGGGGTTACTAATAAACCATCCCTAGTGGGATCAAAACCACCTGCTAAACATGGGGCTGCTAAATCTGTCAATCCAAATCATAGACAACCTACAAATTCTAGGAATACTGTGGATCTCCCCCCTGACTCAGCTAATTTTGTGATTATACTGACGGGAATACCCCCAATTTCCAATGGGAATCGGGGAAAATAACGAAAATCTAAAAAATAAAGTCATTTTCTGGCTGAAAACTAATAGACCCCTTCCTGCCCATCTTAATGGGGACATTATTTCAGTCAGAAGATGCAAGTGGGTGGGTTTACGCCCTAAGGACATAGAGGGTGATACTGTGATTGTCAACTTCAGGGACCATAGAGTCGCTCCCCACCTGTCAGGCTGGTATGTGGGTAATAATGAGGGAGGGATTTCCACGCGGAACCTCAGCTATTTTTATCCTGAGACTCTTCTTAAAACACCCGGTCATCCTCATTCAAAAAGAGAGCACCAGCCCCTTAAATAGACTAATTTTACACCCAGTTTCTATGGGCCACCAATTAATCCAGAGGTCTTGTTTCGTTCCTATGCACAACCAAGTTACAATAGCTCCTCACACACCCCGAACTGGGCTAACTCTAAGCCCCAGTTCTTAGGTCTACCCCCTACGTCAGCTCTCCCATACTGCAACCAGTTCCAAGGTTTGTACCCTGTTTGCAATAATCTAAGCAAACAAACCCAGGCCAACGAGCACTGGAGTATTCCGCTGAGGAATCTCTATGAACCCTTATCAGGGCTGGCATTTAACGATTGACCAGCTATTTTACCTGGGGCTATGGAAGGTAATATAGACTGTATGGACTCAGTAGACGCTCTAGTCAATCCGTCTTGCCATATGGAAAACTTAAATTGCCAAATAGGCCCAAGTGAAATGGGGGCTCTGCACATCCGTCCAGGCATAGCGATATGGAAATGGTACCAGAAAAAGTGTTTCTTGCTGTTCAATCTGCTGAGAGTGTTGAATTAGGTCTAGGTACCCAGGGTGGGTTCCCAGGAACTTATACTGAGGATATAAATGGAGCTGCCCCAATTGTTGATAGAGTCGCTACCACGAATGAAGAAGTTTTCTTCCCTGCTATAGATACCGCCAGCGCCCCTGGTGTTAGAAATGGTACCATCTTGGGCTGTTGGAATATTACTGGTTTGGAGTCGCGCATGTGTATTCCTGACTGGATCAAATTTATTCGTCAAGGCGATGTTTGGTCCTTCCAGGAAACCTGGGCGCTCCCTCCACTGTTCCTCTCGGGCTATCTGAACTTCAGTAAACCTGCTATTAAAGGAAACCGAGACCGAGCTATGGGTGGCTTGACAGTTTGGGTTCGTCAATTTGAGGGTGTGTCAGCTAAGGAAGTTTATATTGACAGCCCAGATATATTAATGATTAGTATTAATTCTACCAGTGGGTTAAACATTTTGCTGATTAATGTATACGCTAGGGGCACCCAGGGCGGCAGGGTCTCACCCACTCTTCTCTGTCTGGATGCATACTTAAGTGAAGCCCCATCAGCTGGTCATTTGATTATAATGGGCGATTTGAATACCTGCTTCGAACCATTGAGTTTAGCTGAGGGCCTCCTAACAGAGACTGAGGATTTGGTATGGGGGATACCCCAACTTGATCTAACTCCGATCAAAAAATGGTCTCAATCGGCTACATTTATGAAAGGGTTATGTCTGGATCTGGGATTACGTGCCCTAAACGGCAGAGTGAACTCCGATATATTGGGCAAACATACCTTTTGCAATGGCAGATATAGTAGCCGCATTGACTATGTATTATTGGATGTGAAACTATGGCCTAGGGTAGTGGACATGGAAATAAAACCACGTCCGGAAAGCGATCATGATCCATTGGTGGCGGAACTTAGGGATTGTAGCTTTTTGAGGCCGGCTAAACGCCTGCCCAATATAGTCCAGGAGGCAGTTGTTCTCTCAAATAATATGAGGAGGGTACGCTGGCCAAAGATCTCTGTAGATATAGAAGCTCGCAAAGCGATTAGATCCTTGGTTTCTAACTCTTTGGTTGAGATTTCCAAATGTGACTCACAGGAGGTGATCAATACTATGATTACAGACACGCATACTAGACTGTTTATGTCTTTAAAAGAACTATTTGTAAAGTCTGTTTCCAAAAAGGGTAAGAGGGGGAATAAGAAACCCTCTAGCTGGTTTAACAATGAGTGCCGTCGGACCCACGTAGAACTGTTCAATGCCCTTAAACTTAAGAACTCTGCTCTCATTAGGTCTTGCAGGAATGCTGCCAAACGTTCTGCTAAGGCCACCTGGGATGAAGAATGGTGGTCAACTTTAGCCGAAGCATGTGGTTCCAGGAACATGCAACGGTTTTGGCACCTACTTAAATGGGGTTTGTCACAGGATGACCGCCCGAGCCCAGCCTCGGTGGATCAACATCAATGGGTATTATATTTTGAGAAACAATGTAGGTGCCCCAATAATGCACATGAAAACATTTGTTGGCCACTCATGGTTGAGCCCTTGCAGTTCTCAGCTAGAGACGTTGAATTAGCTCTGCAGTCTATCCCAAGGGGTAAAGCACCTGGTCCCGATTGCATTCCAGCTGATTTATTCCAACATGATCATGACCTTTGGGTACCATATTTAGTCCATCTGGTAAATGCTCTGGCCACTGGTGCCGGAATTCCTGATTCCTGGGCAGGTGCAGAAATTTTGCCCATCCACAAAAAAGGTGATCGGTCGGTTCCATCCAACTACCGGCCGATCAGTCTTATTGACGCGGTACAAAAAATTACAGCCCGCCTGGTTCTTGCCAGGATCCAGGAATGGATTGAGGACTATAATATCTTAACTCCTCTCCAAGCCGGTTTTAGATCTCACGTGAGCACCCTGGACCAGGCCTTCCGTTTTATGCTTTTATTTTGGAAGACAGTTTTCCTGGGCAAAGGCAACCTTTACGCAGCCTTCGTGGACTTGCGGTCTGCTTTTGATCTCGTCCCGAGGGCTGGGTTGTGGAAGTGTTTACTAGAAATAGGTATGCCACCCCCCTTGTTCGCCTATTGGTGAATCTGCATGCAAACACCTATGCCCAGGTTCGTTGGGGTAAACCAGGGGAGGTGACGGACAGGTTTCTTGTGGCCAAAGGTGTTAGGCAAGGGTGTGTGTTGGCCCCCACCCTCTTCTCCTTATATATTAATAGGGTCACTAAGTACTTTGAAAACCACCCCACGGACGCTCCGACTCTAGCTGGAATGAAAATTCCGTTGCTCATGTTCGCTGACGATACTCTTTTGATATCAAAAACCAGACAGGGTTTACAACAAGCCTTGACGAGGTTTGAGTATTTCTGCAGCGAACATGAGCTCGAGGTGAATGTGTCAAAGACCAAATTTTTGGTCTTAAGAGGACACAACCACACCACCGCAAGAGTTACTATGGGGGGGACACCATTGGAACAAACTAATTACTTCACTTACCTGGGTGTCACATTTAGCGAGACCCTTAGTTGGTCCCACCAGGTTGAGCTTATGGCTTTAAAACACCTACAGATAGGTGGTGCCCTGATAAAAGAACATAAAGGTTATTTTACTCGGCCAATCTCACCGCTACTTAAGATATATGGGTCTAAGGTTTTACCCTCAGTTTTATATGGGGCGGAACTATGGGGTTTTAGCAAATTGGATCCCCTGAGAACAGCCCAAAATAAATTGCTTAGGGTGGTAACGGGCCTCCCTCAGTCAACTCCTAGGATCCCACTTTTGTACGACCTTGGGTGCCAACCCGTGGAGGATCAAGCGAGGTTCCGCCCACTGGCATTTTGGCGACATCTATGGACAACGCCGGAACTTCTCCCTTATGCAAAGGCTTGCTCGGAGGTTAAAGATCTTTATGGTTCCTCCAACATAGGCTGGTTTAAGGATTTAAGTTCTTCCCTTTTAGCCCTGGGGTATGGCGACCTGTGGACAAGCACAGAATCTGCTATCTTCCCCACAAAAAAAGATATAAAAACGCGATATTGGGACTGGGCGGTCAACAAGAGACACATGAGATTGTGCTCAAGCAATCTTACAGGTCTATTCATTGTCCATAAAGACATTCCCAAGCTTGAAATATATTGGGACATAATTACAAAACCCCTGGATCGTAAACTGTTCCACCAGTTCAGATGTGGCTCATTGCCCCTACGGGATTTCACCAAAAAGTGGGGTTCTGGTGGGTCTGGGCAATGTCCAAAATGTCCAGGTCAGGGAGAAAGTTTAGACCACTTCTTGTTTGTGTGTCCTTTGTACTCTGCCCCTAGAGCCAAATGGTTAAGCCCGGTTTGTAGAAACCTAGGTACCCGCTCAGCTGTTGAAGCAAGTCGAATTCTAAAAACTAACCTAACCCCATTAATTGTTGTGGGGGTAGCAAAATATCTAGGCTGGGCCTGGCTACTTAGAAGCAGGTATATTAAAAATATTTAACCGGGGGTTTTTACAAATGTCCCTGCTTTTTTGTTTCGAATAGTTTATTACACTGTATTCATTGGTTATGCCTTGTGTTAATGCTTTCTTGTTTTTACTTTTATGAAGTCTGTATATGTGATTTAATATGGTCTTAGAGTATTTTTATTGTGTATATATTGTATTTTACGTCTTTTATGATGCATTAATCGAATAAAGACTTCTTGAACTTGAATACTTAACCTCTATCCAGGAGCCCCTCTTTGTCAGGATCGCAAACCCCTTACAGCATTGCCCTTGTTCTGATGCTGCAATACTCTCAATCCATCTATACCTGTGGAATAGGTCTCTACTCTTGCTTGCGACCAGATGCGTCTCATATAAAATTATAATATGTGCATGACTTTCTTCCAGATATTTCAGCATCACCCTCTGCCTAGCTCGGGACCTTAGACCATTCACATTCCACGTTAGAAAACCTATATTTTTAACGACTACTGCCATCATCCGTCCAAGTTATTTCCCTCCTCCTACCTCTAATTCTTCTGTAATAAGCATACCCGACCTGGTGATGTTGACGACATTTTCTTATTTTTTTCCCAATGCTCCCCACCCCGTGCCCTGCCACTACACCCACCCCACCACCTTCCCCTCACCCCACCCTGGGGAACCCTCGCTTTCCTTGTAGGCATATAAATGTCTTATTAGCTACCCTCTGGGGGTTATGAAGCCATACCCTTTATAGCAATGTTTTGCCACAATATACCATGCCTGTTGATCCTAACATAGTATATCATCTTCTTTCTTTTGGATAGAGTCTATTAATGCATCCACATCCTTCACTGCACGATATCTCTACGTTTGGTTGCTCCACATCATTGCAGGTAATTTTAGTTGTACTTTTGCTCCCAGTTTCAGAATGTCCTCCATCCTCTTACCAAGCTCCCATTGCCTTTGCTCTGTTGCCTTACATATATCAGATCTGATTATAACAGAGAAACGTTTAACAATGTAGGTACCACACTAAGAATTGCCACCTTGACCGCATATGAAAATAAATGGTTTAGATCTTCCTCGGTTTAGTCCGTTGGAGGTTCCTCCTAAAAGGGTTTCTGTGCACTCTCTGGATCTCCTGCTCTAGGTTCATTTCTAACCTATCCTTTAGAACTGTATCTCGTTGGAGACCAATAATAAAGGGCTGTATAACTGCGCCTTCCTCTGCCTCTGGGATATTTAGGAATCTTAAGTTGTTCTTTCCTGACTGATTCTCAACTCTGTCAAGGTCCTCCCTCAAATTCTGATTTCGCTAGACTAACATGAGGATCCTGGTAGCATTTTTACCACATCTTGCCTTATTGAACCTACTTCCTCTTCCAATACTTTGGTATGGGTGGTAACTTCATCCAGTTTCTGTGCTAACTGGGAACATGCAACTTGGATGCCCACCTGATTGACCTCCAAAACTTTGAATTGATGTTTGTTCTCTTCTTTTAGCCCCAGTAGAATGCCTGCCAATGATTCCTCTGCTTTTTCCTGAGGCATTTCTCCACATTTTTCATTCAAATGATACCTTGCAGCCGGATCCTCCACCATTTGCGGGGCTACCCCTGTTGCCAAGGCATCAAACCTATTCCTAATGAGGACTGGGCCCATGTTTCGTAGCACGCCCATACCATTTCGTCCTCAGAGAACTTTGTTAAGGCAGGTATTTCTATACTGTTAGAGTTGATGGTATTAGGGGCTAATGCCGTGGTCACCATTCTGGTGCTCTTCCTTAAGATATCTCCTTCAACACACTCTCCTCGCTGAAGATCTGGAAGAACTCAGAAAAAGGATTTCAGCGAGGGGGTTATTTTAGTCATCAGTTGTTTGCCCATTCCCCAAAAGCTTTAACCAGGGGACTTACCAGATTTCCCGCTCTGTAAAGTAGAACTCGTGCCCCCTGTGTCCTTTACAAGCAATCCTCGCTTGCCCTTTCTTACGTCCTTTATGGTACCGGAGGCTACCGCAGGAGTAAAGTCAGACAGGTGTCGCACCTTACCAGCCCCGATATTCCTGGTATGCAGTGTTATCTACACTGTAAGTAACCCTGAGGCCACTACGCTGCTGGGAGTTTCATCCGCTGCTATAGCGAGTTTTTAATGCTATCTGCCGTTTGTATGACGGTGTGTGTGTCGTGAGAGGACATCCTTTTAAAAAGCTGTCGTATATTTTTTTTTATCTTTGTTCTTGGTTGGTGCAGGGTTTGTACCTTTCCATTTGCTTAACACGGGTTGCGCTGCTCTTTTGGCCTCATTTGCTTTAGGGCAGTTCGCATACTGTGGGGAGGTGCACGGCTACGGGAGGGCTGCTGGAGGCGTTGCAGCTTCTTGCTGGAAATCCTGACGCAGCTTCGATTGGCTGGACCGTCCGAGTGATTTGGTCCCGCCCCTCTGGTAGCTGGCGTTCTAGTGGAGGGGGCACAGGATATAGGTGCATGGAGACGCGAGCGCGCTACACTGTAAGTAAACCTGAGGCCACTACGCTGCTGGGAGTTTCATCCGCTGCTATAGCGAGTTTTTAATGCTATCTGCCGTTTGTATGACGGTGTCTGTGTCGTGAGTGGACACCCTTTTAAAAAGCTGTTGTATCATTTTTTTTATCTTTGTTCTTGGTTGATTCAGGGTTTGTACCTTTCCATTTGCTTAACACGGGTTGCGCTGCTCTTTTGGCCTAATTTGCTTTAGGGCAGTTCGCATACTGTGGGGAGGTGCACGGCTACGGGAGGGCTGCTGGAGGCGTCGCAGCTTCTTGCTGGAAATCCTGACGCAGCTTCGATTGGCTGGACCGTCCGAGTGATTTGGTCCCGCCCCTCTGGTAGCTGGCGTTCTAGTTGGAGGGGGCACAGGATATAGGTGCATGGAGACGCGTGCGCGCAGCGGGCGCGCCGACGGCGTGCCAAAGGCGAGCCCGTCTGCGTCCGTCAGCGCTGAGGAAGCGCTCAGCGCCAGCCATGCTGCCTCTTTTTCGTTAACAGGGGCCCACGGCCATGGTAATGTTTTAAGGTACTCGGCGGCCGAGTTGCATGCCCTTAATAGAGGGATTTGGAGTAAGGGTAGTCTGGGCCTGGTAGAGTCTGCTGCTCCGCTATTGGACTTTATGATGAGGGAGCTTCTCCCCTGTGGACTGTTGAATGTCCGGTCCCTACCTAAGCATAGGACAGAAATTCAGCTATTGATAGAGGCACATGGGTTGGAGATACTATGTATGACTGAGACTTGGACGCGGCTGGGCTGTAGGGTTGACTTTGGAATGGCCTGCCCGCCAGGGTTCAAACTACTACATGTGCCTAGGCTGGAGGGAAAGGGGGGAGGGGTGGGGTTAATTTACAGAGACTCCCTGAGTCTAAAGATCATTGATATTGATCTGGTTACAGGGGTTGAACTCCTGGGGTTCTCAATTAGGAGTGAGACGGGCCAATCCCTGACAGGTATTATCTGTTACCGACCACCAGGGTTCTTCAGTATGCTGCAGCAGCAACTACTTTTGGATCTGTTTACCAACATGGCGGCAACACATCGGAGAATTTTAATTTTGGGCGACTTTAATCTCTGGCCGAACGGATCCCTTGATACGGGCCTGGCCAATATACTCCAATCTTGTGAGGGGCTGGGACTGTGTCAGCAAGTCTCAGTGCCTACTCACCTGGGGGGTCATATGCTGGACCTTATCTTCGCCTCAGATGATCAGCTATACATGGGGAAGGTTCTCCCAATGGATTGGACTGACCATTTTCTGGTCAAATTCTATTTGAATATGGCCAACTGGGATAAAATGGAAGGTAAGCGGAGGATACATTTCTTGGGGAGGGATTGGAGAGCCCTGACACATAGGAAAAACTATGGTGTGGTGTTTCCGGTGGAAGATTGCTTTTCGCCGGCGGCCCAGGTTGATGAAAATTACCTCACCTTTTGTAATAAGATCACTCAGATGCTAGACTCATTGGTGCCTCGAAAATCCTTTTTAGAGCAAAGGAAGGCCATCTGCCCCCTGGTTTGGGGAGGAATTGAAAAAACTGAAGCTTGATTGTAATCGGGCTGAGAGAACCTGGAGGCAGAAATATTTAATCGAGGACAAAAAGGCCTGGAGAGCAAAAATATTGAACTACAGGAAGGTCATAAAAAGAACGAAGGCTGATTTTTTCGCCTCTGCGATTCTTAGAGCCTCAAACAGCTCCCGCTGTATTTTTAAAATTCTTAATACTCTGACAAACTCTGAGTGTTGTACCAATGATATTTTGCCATCTCAGAGGCTCTGTGATAATCTTGCCAACTTTTTCCGCAACAAAGTTGCCTCTATTATTGAGGAGTTGGGGAAGACATCAGAGCCTCTGAAGGCAACAATTGAACAGCTGGCCCTTCTTGAGGACAGGGGTGGGCCGACGGGGAATGACAGCTCAAAGGAGTTTCCCCCTCTCCAGATCGAGGACTTTCGCAGGTTAGCGAAGAGTATTGTGTCAGGCTCCCCCCTGGACCCACTACCTTGTAAAAACTGGAAGGAATTCAGGGTGGAGCTTTTCCCACTGCTGTGTAAGATCTGTAACCAGTCTCTTGCAGAAGGGGCGGTTCCCAGTCAGTGGAAGCAGGCACTTGTAACACCATTGCTTAAAAAAGCCTCCCTGGATCCTGAATGTCTGAAAAATGTTAGACCTATATCCCTTCTCCCCTTCCCAGCCAAGGTAGCTGAACGGGTAGTGAGTGGCACACTGTCCGCACACTTTGAACGGGCCAAACATCTGGAGGAGGAGCAGTTCGGTTTGAGACCAGCCCACGGAACGGAGACAGCATTGGTGACCGTCATGGATGAGCTTCGGAGGCGGGCAGACAGGGGCCAGGCAGCAGTGTTGATTCTGCTGGACCTGTCTGCCGCCTTCGACATGGTCAACCATAACATCTTGTTAAGGAGGTTGAGTGAGGTGGGAGTTATGGGGGTGGCCCTTAGATGGTTTCTCTCAGGGAGACAGCAAGCAGTATCCCTTCCTCCTTACCAATCTGCCTTTACTCCTGTTTCACATGGGGTCCCTCAGGGCTCGGCCATCAGCCCCATTCTCTTCAATGTCTATTTGAGACCCCTGCTGAAGATCATCAAGCGTTATAACATCAAAGTCATCAATTACGCTGATGATACGCAACTCATTCTCTCCCTGGAGGGAGAGCAGTCCATCTTAGCAGAAGAGTTTCATAGATGCTTAGGAGATATGACACAATGGCTGAAGGAGAATTCTTTACAATTTAACATTGCTAAAACTGAACTTATGCATTTTGAAACGCATAAGAACAGGGAAGGGCCGCCCACGAATCTGTGGCCACCAGAGTTCCCCAACCCCGGCCAGCCGGTAAAAACAGTTCGCAACCTAGGGGTCACATTTGATTGTGACCTCTCCCTGGAGGTGCATGTGGGGAAAGTGGTGAACTGTTGTCTGGGGATTATGCGCTCTTTGAGGAAGATCTTTCCCCTCTTACCACATCAAGCCCGTGCCCAAATAGCACGTAGCAGCATACTTAGTCGGGTAGACTATTGTAACGCCCTACTCCTCGGGTCCCCTAAATTCCTACTAGACAGGCTACAGCGTGTACAATCTGCTGTGGCTAAATTGGTATTAGGCTGGTCAAGGCGGACCTCTGCCTCTGGAGCACTCACGGAGTTGCACTGGCTGCCCGTGACACAGAGAATTAAATTTAAATCTCGGTGTCTAGTATTTAAGGCCCTGCATGGAAAAGGTCCAACTTCCTTTCAGCAAATGTTTGAGTGGTACGTTCCGGGCAGAGAGCTCCGCTCTTCGAAAGGAATGTCAATAAAAGTACCACGCTTCAACAAAGTCAGGGCAGGGGGCAGAACATTTGGGGTGGCCGCAGCCAGGCTGTGGAACACTTTACCTCTTGAACTGCGGCAAAACAATGAGCTGCTTGCGTTCAGAAAGAATCTTAAAACCTGGCTATTCCCTAAGAACTAGGCCTGCGCATTGATCCCCTCCTGTGTTGATTTGGTCTCGGAGTTACCAGCGCCAAGATGCCTGTTAGGTGGTAGTGCGCTCTATAAATTGTATAAATAAATAATAATATCTTGAAGGCTTTTCCACAAACTTACCGGTAATTAAGGCGCACTTCTCCATACCGTGGAGACTCCTTACCCGCTGCTTCCTTCCAATCTCCCCTCCTTATGTCCCTGAGTAACAGAGGATGGATAGAGTCCTCTGCCTGTGTAGGCAATGAGGGCTGTGAGGAGCTCCAGCCAGCAGCCTGACTTGTGCATCCACTGCCATTTTCTTTCGCGATAGCCTACCCGCAGCACTGGGAGTTTTTTTGCTGCATCCTCCCAGCGTGACCCTGCACTATACTGCTGAGCATGTCACAAGCAGCCCGCATCTTCGCCTGTGACCCAGCTGGTCCCCCAGGTGCCTCCATCCAACCAGCAGGAGCATCCAAGCACCAGCAACCTCTCAGGCACGTTGAGATGCAAAAGTGCAGCCCTGCAGCGGAATTTCCCCCCCACCCCCGCCCCCCAGGATGCCTGCGGGTGCACAGCATGCAGCCCCCATGTTCCCCCTTCAAAAAGGTTTATTAACAAAATTTAGATTTACGCAATTATATTAATCCATTAGGAAATCTAATTCAGGCATCATTAGTTACCAGTTTATATAGTCGAAGAGTCCATTTTCAAAAACTGTGTTCCAAAAAAGAAATTCCCAATCTTAATTAGGTGATATGGTTCTGGGAAAGGGCATTTAGTTTGAGTAAATAAAGTAAGGTGTCAGCTTTAGAAAACCAAATAAAGTGTCTGAACGAGAGAATACGGATGCTTAGGCATAAAGCATTTGCACTCAAACTGTGGAGATCTGCAGGTTTGAGAAGGCCCTTCTCACTCGAAGTCAGCACGTGACGCGCCTTAGCGCCACAAGAGCATTAATGAGAGAGAATGTGAGGGGGTAAATAAAAGTCTCTCTAAGTGAGTGTCTGAGCTGGTCTAAGGAACACTATTATAATTATATTGCGACGAAAACATTAATTGCAACAATTCAACTTGGTCCCGATCTCAAAAACAAAGCAGTTCTCACCAGACTCTGGGAGTAAGCATACTCACCATTTTCTCTAAATAATAATCCATGCATGGCTATGTCCTTAAATTGTTACAATGGACAGACTGTGGGCTACAGTCAGCTCTTTCACAAATCGCTCTCCCACACTGGCATCTTCTTATTTAATGAGAACCTCACTATTAGTCATCCAATACGTAACAAATACCTATTTACTAGCTATCAGAAGGCATCTGGGAAACCATAGCATCTACAATGGAAAAATACAAAAGGTGAAAAAAGAACACACGAAAATGGGCAGGCCTATCAACCTTTAACATGTAAATTCAACATTTCAAAATGGTAGTACAAAAGCTGGCTAAAGTTAACTATTTAACACGTTAACTCTGGTGCTGCTCATAATGATTAAATATAGTCACTTACTATAAATTATATGATTAATGTCGACGCTTTATTTAGGAATTTAAATCTCATTTTACCTAGAAATGTGCTATTAATGCAAATGAAAAGCTTTCGCTCTCCCACTATCACCTTTCAGCAGGACATACAGACCTCTGCAGAGTCACTGTCAAGCTTCCAATTTGAAAGGTGGCTGAATTACATTGCTGAATATCTGGGAGGGGGTTGATCTGAAAGTTTAGCCAGGTGTGCGAATAGGTAAAAATGCAGTTTGCGCTATTATCTAACAAAGCGATAGAAAACCAAGTGACAATTCAGTTAATTGACATGCCTATGGAATCTTGCTGCTTACCCCTGTTTTTAGCCTTTAGTAGGCAAGCAAAATTGTTTTGGAAAGGACAATATTCCTTTTGAGATCTCAGGAGGTCTCGAAGTAGGCTCCAGGATTTTTGCTGTTTAGAATATGGAATGACTTACGATGAGCCTGTGATTGGCAGAGGTATGGTAAGCGTCTGTCCTCCACCTCATCTCCTATGCAGCATCTAATTGCATGCAGTCTTTGGTAGGAACAGCTTTTGTCTTTATGCACGTTTTACCACCAGCACTAGAAAAAAAAAATCAATATTTGTAAGTGGGAGAAAAAACGCAGAGTGCATAAGTATTAATCAGAAAAGCAATGCAGTCAAGGAAGGGTCTTTTTAGGTGTTCATGAAATAAGTAAACCGACCTCATGTCTATTTCTAAAACAGGACCACCCATTAAAGGTAAGTAAATCAGGTGATTTGCTCACATTGGCTGTTCGTCTTCGCCATTAGTACCAGTCAATTACATAAGAACTAGCTCATTATTAACTTGAAAAGGGCTGTCTATTATGTTCCTCTATTTTTTTTTTTAAATATCTTCTCATTATAATGCACAATAGGAACAAGCTCTACTTGTTTTATGTAATATTTCTTAAGCGATGTTCATTATGCAAATTACACTTTTTAAAGCATGTGTTTGTATCAATCTGCACTAAAGGTTCTTTTTCCGTAGCGTGATAGTTTGAGATCTTAGACAGACAGACTTTTATGAATGTCTCCCATGATGTTTCTCCCCAGTTGTGTACGTTAATACATGTATGTCCAATAATTAAACAAACTCACGTCATTCCATTTAATATTTGTCGTATTCAATATAATTTGGAAGTCAAATTGCTCATAGATATTGACAGATATTAATTAATTATTTTGCAAACCGATAACAATTTAAAAAAACTAAGGGGCATATTACCAACCAATAGAGATAATTTTTGTCTCTAACTTATTTAGAGACAAAGATTATCGCCGCATATTGGCGATTTTTATTGCAGATAAACCTTGCTATTAGCAAGGTTTATCGCAAATGCGATAAAAAACGGCCGCAATGCATGAATATCGCTGAAAAGTCAGCGATATTCATGCATTATCGAGCAAATGCTCTTAGCCATGTTATCCACCTCCCATTGGATAACATGGCTAAGAACTGCTCAGGGCAGGTGTTAGCTTTTGGAGATATTCGCGCTTAGCGCGAATATCTCTAAAAGTTGGTAATAGGAGATAGCGATGTTAGCGACTGTTTTCAGTCGCTAACACCTTGGCACGCCCACTTTGCATGTCATTAGTGATAAATATCACTGACATGCAAAGCGGGGCCCAAGATGGTCACTATCTCCTATTAGCTGTCGCTAACTGGTGTTAGCGACAGCTTAGTAATATGGAGATAATTTTATCTCCGCTTTCTTGGCTTTTAAAGCCAAAAAAGCGGAGATAAAGCCCCTTGATAATATGCCCCCAAATGCTTTACAATATAAGAAGAGAAGTTTGCATTTTACAGTCTCATTCATCGCTTTCCTTTTGCACCTACTTTTTAGCTTGCGAGATTGCTTGATAAGAGTCAATTTTCTTGAATCGTAGTAGCATTTCAAGTATGTTTTCCTCCTAATAGCCTCATAAGAGTAAATTTTCCTGAATCTCAAAGGCATTATGAGTATGTTTTCTCCTCTAATCAGGTTTCTTTAGCAGCTAATAGCTCTAGTTTCCACAGGAAACAACTCTTGCATCGCTTTCTGCATGCTGTTTTGAGATGGCAGCTCGTGTCCAGTTGGGCTCTGAATGCTCAATCAAGTCTAATGGCTTTAGAAACTCCACGTTCCTAAGACATGGTGGGAGGAGGGCAGGTGCGTGGGCGCTGTCAACGCAGAGTGCCTTCCTTTTTTTATCTCACCCCCCCACATCATTTGCTGTGCTGCGATAAGCCACCATTATGATTTAATGGCCATTTAGTGAAGCCTCAGAAGTATGGCGAGAATAGTTTTATGATATGCAACAAAAGCAGGATCAAAGTTGCATACCTAAATCTTGTCACGTGCAGATCGCAATTAAGAACTCATGCATATTATTGCTCATTTCTAGAATATGTGGCCTTGCAAGTTACCCGAGGTCAAGTATGCTGTTGCAGGAAAATAGGTTATTTTCTCTTAAAAGAACCCTACTATATAGAAGTTCAATAATTCACTTAAAATGGACTGCTATTAGAATGTGATATCTGTAAAACACACTGTAATTTGACAAATGCATGTGGGAAACCTTAGAATAAATATCAAAAATGCACCCACAACGGAAGGTACCCTGAAATCTGTGACGACCAGAAGCAATATTTGTGTAGCTAACTCAGTTGCTCAGAGCACCCTCTCAAAGTATTTCCTGACTTTGGATTGTGGAGTAAGATGGAGCCGTGTATATTTTCAACCTGTTCAGAAGCCCGAAAGTCGGAACCCAAGAGTTGTAGCCAAACGACAGGGATATGTCAAGGAAATATTACGAAACAGGCTAGGACGCTCCCAGCAAGGGTGTGCTATAATTCACCTAAAAAAGATACAATACCATAAACTTAAAAGTTCTGTTATATTCTGGAGGTGACATATGCAAAAAACAGATGATGAACGGAATGATGAACAAATCAAACATTCACCCCCATTTGCAGATGATCTAGCGCGGCTCCAGAAATTATCTGCAAAACAATCACCATACTCCAAAGGAGCTATTCTCACATTACTCATCGGTGGGGCCCATAACACTGTGAGTCATTTATACACACATTCACCCTGCTCCAAGGATTGGTGAAGACTAGAGGAGAGCTGCTGGATTTTTAGCAGAGTGTCTTCTTTCATACTAAAATGTATACACTATGGGGCAGATTTATGAAGGCCCTGCGCCGCCGGTGCGTCACTTTTTCCCATGTTAAAAGTGACGCACCGGTGGCGCAAGGCTTTCATAAATAAGGCCCCATATGCATCTACAGTATATTGATATTACCATGGTTTTAATTTCCAGAAGCATAAAAACACCCACCCATTATAGTCAATGAATCTGCTAGTAAAAGTTAACTAACAGACAACAAGACCAGCATAATTCTCTATTTAATTTTTATTTTAGAGTTTAGATCTCCTAGTATGAACTTACTTTTATTCACTCTATATCAATAATCTTTTAAAACATTAATAACCTAAAGAGAAGGAAAAGTTAAATTAAATTCAAACCTCTATATTTATTAGCATAACAGTTCAGGAAAGTAAGCAAAATGATATTACCAAGATTTCAGGACACGGACATCAGCATAAGGACAGAACAGTTCCCAAAAACCACCTCACTATTCTTTCATGGTGTTCACCTCCCATCAGGACTCCGCACCCATTTGAAAAGTTAAAGTCCAGAAAAATGTCAAAGTCCTCGCACCATAAAAATTCAATAATCTGACAGCATGTCGTGGTGCAAAATAAAATCGAAAAGCAAGCTTTTTTCTTACTTCCAAACGTCCTCTTTTATACCCTTTTTCCCTAACTTACCTATCTAAAAGTTGTAACTTTTGGGGTCTTTCTTTATTCTGATTGGTTAGTCCAAAGGGTGGCTGAGCATAACCTCATCACCGTATTGTTCGTATTTCCGCAAAGTCATCGTTATATTTAAAATAAATAAAGTCTCAATTGTCCTTTAGCAGTCCTTTCCACTTGTGTCCTTTAATTTGCAATATCTTCCAACTTTCCCAGGCTTACGATGCGGACATTCACATTTGTTGACACCAGTTTGAACATCCAGGCCACACTGTCCTTGAACCACGCTGTACAGGCACAGGCTACTTGCACTTCTCTCAAGTTCAGTCGCTCACGCGTACATCATCTCAAACTTGGAGTTGCGGAAAACTTCCATTTTGGAATAGGCCGTATAGGACTCAATGGGAACTATTATAGAAACAAGCACAATTAAACATTAATTTTTGAAATATAGCCCTTCTGTTTACCTCCCCCCATTCTAAGGTAACCCAGTTAGTTATTACCAAGCAGATATAGCAACAAATAAGCATGGTTTACTCACCACTCTCCATCATTTATGCCACAATTAGACATACAGAAAGTATGTACTTACAGATTTTGGTTAGAATATGACATTTGCGCAAAAGATTAGTATGACAACTTCACTTAATTAGTAAATTATGGTTCACAACATAAGCAAATTAGTATCCCACATTTATTTGTGTGTGCACTCTATTTTATGTTGGCTATTTTCAAAACCACACGATTAATGCATGTTACTGTTATGGAGAAGTGACTTCACGAAGGGTACAGAAACATTTTTGTTTCCATACTCGCTCCATCACAGATCAGGATTGAATCCATGGTTTTGATGATGAGGGTGATACCCTGAACTGGTCCCGAGATGCTTGTTTCCAGTCCAGGTAGGAAACAGCTTGACAGTTTGAGCTGGACTATTCCCATTAGGATCAGGGTCAAGACTGATTTGCATATGGCTGGTGCCAAACTGGGATCACGTAGTTAGCAAATAAATGATGGATTTGACCCAGATCTCTTGACTGGTGGTAATTGTGTGATTTATTCAGCATTAAGTCCATCAGCTGTTGCTGCAGCACTTTTTGTCCTAAGTGGGATGGGTATTCCCAGACGTGGGTCGCTTGCTCGCTGTGCCACTGGATTCAAGCTAGCCTGCTGATGAGGGGCGATACCCTGAAATCGGTCC
Source organism: Lissotriton helveticus (assembly GCF_964261635.1). Lineage (NCBI taxonomy): Eukaryota > Metazoa > Chordata > Amphibia > Caudata > Salamandridae > Lissotriton > Lissotriton helveticus. The sequence continues at coordinate 1,840,848,693 of NC_136059.1, read as the reverse complement.
CAAGATGCTTGTTTCCAGTCCAGGGAGGACCTGGCTTAGCAGTTCGTGCTGGACTGTTCACATGAGAAACAGGCTCAAGACTCATTTGCTTATGGCTGGGTCCAAACTGGGGTGGCATAGTGAGCAAAAGAACATAGATTCAACCTAGATCTCATGACTGGGGTGAATGTTTGATTTAGTCAGCATTCAATCCGTCATTTGTTTCTGCAGCAATATTCTGGTGGTGGACGTTGTGGAACCAGGAAATTCTTCTGCCTTTCCAATCTAGTTTCAAGAACCCCTGACTGTCTGGGACTGCCATGAGAGGAGTGATGCCAGGGGACTTTTTCCTGAGGCCATGACATCTTTAGGATAACTATCCTCCATTTAAAAATCATATATGTACAGCTTGAAAAGGCATCCAGACCTGCTTCTTCATTATGCAGCTAATGCAGCAATATCACTAGATAGCGCACTGTTTTATTGCCCCAACTTCATGTTTCCCTAAGCTCTTACTTGGAGTGGAATGTTTTGGTTCCACCTCAGACTATCAAACACTTCTGATATGCCTTCTGACCAAGGGCAGCCCCCCCACCATCAATCAGCACAATAAAGATGAATGGACAAGTGTGTCACCCTCGATAAAAGTCAGTCACCGATGACCACTTTAGCCACCCCTACAGGCTGGAGTCTGTTGCCTTCTCCCTAGTCAGTGAATACCATCCTCCGGATGAACTCCTCAGATGAAGACAATGAAATCCCTTTTTCAACTAGAGATCTCAGCTAGTTTGGTGGGCTCCTGTAGATTTACGCTTATTCAGCTGTGGTAAAACATCTGCAGTTTTGTACTATAATAAGAGACTAAAAGCGAAACAAAGGGAAAAACATCAAATATGGCCTCAATGCTAAGGCAGATTTGACAATACGTTACTTGGGCACAAAATTCCTGCTGTAATCCTAGCCAGTATGGAAATGATAAAATGTTCTATTTGATTGAAATGAGATCAGTCCTATGGAATTTTTCCTGCCTCAACTGAGAAAATGAATTAATATTTGAGAGCAAAAAATCTAACAAAAACATAAGTGAACAGCAGGCACTGTGAAAACAAGAAGATATGATTAAACCTATCATAGTGGATGAAAATAAAACTCTGATAAAAAGTCAACCTTCTTTGCATGAACAATGATCCTATTCATTTTTAATTGTGATCTAATCATCATTAAAAAACAAATTCTGAAACACAAGTAGTTGTGTTGTGATTTGCACTCTCTACTGTACTTCATATCAGTAGTTAGCAACAAATTCCTTCCTCTACATCAAGGATATTCTGCATATTTAAGAATCAGAACGAGAGTAACCCCTCAGGATCAAGGGGACAGGATTAGCAACCAATCAAATAAACAACAAAAAATTGCAATAAAAACGGTGTTTGTTTTTTTGTTTCATATTCAGCATGTTTGTCATTCACATCTGGGGATGTAAGTGACGTGTGCCTTTCGTAAAAACAAACATTTCAATGATCTCATGTAGTTGGAGGATGGCTGAATAAAGAAATGACTAAATGGGCTATCTGTTAATGGAGATTTGCTTATATTCGAAGCATTGGCCCAACGTTTTCAGCCTGACAATGTATGGTAGATGACTGATTAATTACCTTAATTTACGTGACCAGTTGGTGTAGGAAGTTATGTAGGCATATCATTTTCTCAGGCTCACGAAATCCTTCCTCAAGATAAAATCTTGACCAGATCTTTATCTTATATAGGGGAGTAATTCTAATGAAGGTAAGTTACTCTCAATATTTAGATTGGGCCATGCAAAAAATAAATTTGCTGTCCCAGTAGGGTAGAGTGTAGACAAGTCACCGTCTCTGTTGCTATGATGATAGCTTTAAATATACAAATTTTTGTGTTTCCCCCTTGTATAGACTTTTTGAAGTCAACCATTGAATTCACGTAAAGCCTTTGTGGAAGTCATTGGGATTTACTTTGTCAATCAGTGGGGGGGGGGAGAAAGGAATTGTGACTCATTCAGCTTCCTTGTCATAGTATCCGAAATCAATAGGGAATGAATCACTCGACCTGAGTAACCAGGGCTAGAAACTTAGTAATGAAAAGCCCTCAATCATGTTTCGCAAGGTCATGAGGCGGTATATCTTGGTTCTCCGCCAAGTTTAAAAATGTGTAAGCATCATCATTGGGCTCCCTTTTGTAGTTTGCATACCTCCACCAGGAGGAGTACCACTGGTTATTGCAGTAGTGATTGAAGATAAGGTGAAAGTGCTCAAGTGAAGTGAAATTTAAAAAAACTTGTATATCCTTGACCAAATCAAGGAATGGTAAAAACAATGTGGTGCGTGTGTGGATGGGTTACTAGTCCTATGCAATATTAGTGTCCAAAAAATAGGTCGACATGTTTCAGCCCTTTATGTATGCCAGGATGGTCGATGGGGCTTTCTTCAGGACCTCAAAAGGAAAGTGAAGGTGACCTATGTACTACACAACCACCTGTTTGGAACAATGTTAGTTCCCTTCTGTGTGGAGACTAAATTAATACTCCCAGTCCGATATTACGGGCTTCAACAGGGGGTCTGCAGGCACTTTATACCTGCTGCAGCATGGAGTAGCGACGACTTGTGCTCACTCTTCCCACGGCGCCCTGGATCCAGCCTGGGTGGAGAACATTGCTAAGTGAGCATGACTGTGTGCCCATCACTCCTCCCCTGCCCTGCTCTGTGCGAATGGTAGCACCGTACCGCCACCATGATGCCACAGCAGGAACAAATACAATTATAGTAACATAAAGTAACCATAATTTTATCTTTCCTCTCTTACGCTGATATAAAGCAGTGAGTGAGGCAAAGCCCATCCACCTTAGCAGAGGAGCCGCCATTCCTTACAGAATGACTAAACTTGTTTGAGTATGGGTGGAACATTTTTTTTAAATGCAGACATAACTTAAATCAACTCAAGTATCTTAACTGTAAATCTATCAAAATCATCATCAGGTTATTCTATGCATTATTATAGATTGAATTACTGAATTTCGTGGAACAAGAATTTCAAGTATCGAGGACAGACTATTGATGTACTGCATATTTTTTGTTATTATTTCACAGTGATACAGTTACAAAGCTTTTTGCCTACAACCCTAGGGCCGGCAGCAGGTATAGTATAAACTCCTCTATTAGTAGACAGCTGTAAAGCCAACATCCCGGGGGGCCGGCAGCGAATTCAGAGATTGTTGCTGTGGATTGTATGCATGTAATCCATGCAAATGAAATGAAAACACAGAACTCTTATAGTCATGAACTTTTGCGTGTCGTCCCTAAAGCTTTTTCAAAATTTCCAAATACCCCCCTTCCACCCCTCCTGCCTTGCTAGCAATACCAGATCAATGATACATAGACTCATGAATAGCCCGCATGCGACAACTACGACCCCTCATCATCTCGTCCAACTTACAGTAACACTTCCCATTCTTCCACAACATCAATACCTCTGTCACCTCCATATCAGTCCAGGTGCCCCAAGTTGTGATCCTCTGCTTTATCCGAGTCCCTCATTCCTGTTGCTCTCCCCGCAGTTCTGATCCCCCCGCCTCCAGCCAAGTCACAAAAGGGACCCAAATATCTAATTGCCTGGATCTGCTGGGCACGAGTTCCAGTAGTTGGTCAATTGTTCTTTGCATTAAGTTGCTGCCTGTAGCCATCCTGCTATCTGTGGGGGCTGTAGTGCCTTCCAATGTATGGCCACTGGCCTTTAGCCAATAGCAGTAGCATGGCTGTGACTTTGGGGGACCTTCTCGTGATAGCTTGTACAAAGCCCAACAGTGCTATCAGAGGTGTGAATTGTACTTGATTTTCAGTGATGTTCCCAATGTGTTTGCCCACTTCCTCCCAAAATTGTGCTATTGGCCGCAGTACCACGCCAGATGGAGAAACGTAGCACCCTGTGCACCACATCTCCAGCATCTCGTGTCAGGGAGTGTATACGGTGTAATTGGGACGGTGTTCGATATACTCTGTGTAGAAAATTGAAACGTGTAAGCCTCAGTCTAAATGTTTGGCGAGAGATGTTCTAACTGTGAACAGCAGAATTGCCATTGTTTATCAGTTATCGTGATTTCAGATTCACTCTCCCAGTGTGTATTGAACGTGTTGAGGATTACCGGGGACGTTTCTTGCGTTATACTATAAATGCTCGTTATCAATTTCCGAGGGGTCGAATTCGACAACATGTTCTAAAAATGCTGGCAATGAGGGTGGCGCCTGGGGGAAGTCGGCGTACCTCGCCTTACTTGCTGCTCTAAGTTGGTAATATAGCAGCATGTCTGACGCCGATGGTGTCCGCTGATTGCACATTTGTTGGAGTGTGATAAATGTTCCATCAGGATATAGGTCGCAACCTTTCCTCATATTGCGAGCCTGCGCCCTCAATGTGGTAGCCCTGTCCTTCAGAGGAGCTAGTAGCGGGTTCCACCTTAGAGGCATGGACGATTCTTACAATTCGCAGTGACCTGCCCTCTTCGCTATACCTCTCCATACCCAACGCATTGCTTCTACCATGTCAATTTCCATATGCGGTCTCTTGTAAGGTTGGCAGACTGCCGCATTTAGGGGAATTGGTGCTACTCTGTCAATTTCTATCACCACATGTGGTTGAAACGGCGTTGGGTGGTGCCAAAAATGTAGGTATTGCGTCTGCGCACTATATGCATTAAGCTCAAAGTCTGGAGCCCCCAAGACTCCCTGAGCAAAAGATAAAGACAGTAATTTCCAGGAAACCCTGGGCTGTTTCCCTGCTCATACCAGGGTTAAGATGTTTGTGCGGATACCTTCGAAAAAGTGTGCGTTCAGTGGCATTGGTATATTGACAAATAAATACAAGAGTTTAGGTACTATGACCATTTTCATAATGGCGATATGACCCGTCAAAGATAATGGACGTTGTTTCCAGCGCTGTATCTTGCTTTCTATCCAGTCAGTGACTTTCACGTAGTTAGCTAGCCACATTTCTTGTGTGGATCTGCTAATCCATATTCCAAAGTAGCATACCTCGCTCGATGCCCATTGTATAGGAAACTCAGTTTCGTATGAGGTAGTGCCTTCTGTGAGGGGCAATAATGTGGACTTCGCCCGATTTATTTGTATTCCCGTCAGGCCGCCATATCGCACCATTTCCCTCATAATTATGTTGAGATTCTCTCTTGGGTTTACTAGATATATGGTTGTATCATCTGCATACATGGAAATCAGGAGGCCCCTAGATGTGGATCCTATACTTCGTTGCATGTGATGCTGCCGGAGCCTGCCCGCCAATGGTTCAGTAGCAATGGCAAACAGCATTGGCGATAATGGGCATCCCTGCCTCGTCCCTCTCATGATTACAAATAGATCTGACACTCTACCATTCACGCGCACTCTCGCCATGGGGGTATTATACCGTATTTGTATCTGTTTAGTGAACAGCGGGCTAAACCCCATTCGAGTCAATAGGGTAAAGAAGAACTTCCACTCCAACAAATCAAACGCTTTCGTAGCGTCCAGTAGTGCAGCCACCGCCTGAACATGTGGAGCCAAATAATGTAACAATCCGAATATTGTCCTGAGGTTATGAGCCGTGGATAGAACAGGGAAAAATCCAGACTGGTCTGGTAGCGCGATCTGTGGCAGCATAGGCTGCAGTCTGTTGGCCAAGAGTTTAGCATACATCTTAGCATCCAGATTTATAAGCGATAATGGGCGATATGAGTCTGGCTTAGTGGGGTCTTTATCTGTTTTCAATAAATTGATTATAGTGGCCTCCTTCAGAGTAGGAGGCAAGATCCTCGAGTCCATAGCCTTCAAGTAGACATGTAGTAAATGGGGAGCAAGAATATCCACATATTCTTTGTAAAAAGCGGCGGTCAGTCCTTCCGGTCCTGGGGACTTATCTGCCGGCATACCGCCTATCACTTGACGAATATCCTCCACTGTAATTGGCTGGTCCATGTATTCGCGGGCGCCCCTGTTAAACCAAGCTAACTCTACCCTGTCCAGGTAATCTGTTATGTCTGATTGGGCCGGTTTGATGTGAGAGGTATACAGCGTTTGGTAAATCTTGGACATTGTTTGAAGAATTTCGCATGGGTTCTAACCATCTCGCTACTCTCTGTTTGCAATTCAGTGATGTAATTGGACCCTCACGGAGTCCGCAGCAGGCCCGCTAATGTTTTCCCGGCATGATCTCTTCCAGGGTAGGACCTATAAGCGCCCTGTCTATCTGCCGTGGGCGAAAGCACAACATTGAAATCTCCTCCACCTAAATCGCTATGTCACCTAGTGTTTGGATTTTCTGCCATATGTGTTGAAAGAAGGCAGGGCTGTCTGTGTTGGGACTGTATGTATTTACAAGCACCACAGGAGTGTTATACAATGAGCCTTGTAGTATGATATAAATTATAATGACCCTCCTTATCTAGTATAATATGATGTTTTACCCATTGAAGTCCTCTACGAATAAGAATCGCTATGCCCCTAGCATAGGTCGTATAACCAGCCTCCACCACCTCACCCCATCTGGCATGTTTGAGCGCCTTAGGAGTAGCAGCGGTTAGATGGGTTTCCTGTAGTAGGCAAATGTCTACTGCATGTCTTAGTAGTTAAGAATGTACCAGTCTGGCCTTCCTTCAATCGTTTAGGCCTCTAATCTTCCAAGATATGCATGTAAGTGACAATATAAATCACCATGGGGTGACCCAGTATCCCTCAGAACCTGGGCAATACAATTAATATCAAACAATGGTTCTGTCGGGTATGAAAAGCGATTACTTCAAAAAATGCATTTATCTCATCATTATTCAAAGGAGTCCATCAATTACTTAGGACTGTGCTCTAAGTACAGAGCTTGCTCCCAACTTAAATCCAATATCAACAAAAATCAGGGTGATCAATTACTTTTAATCCATGAATTTCATTTTTTCATTCATTCTTACCCTGTATATACATATTTTATTCACAATTTATAACAAACGGCGCACATTAAAATTAGGTGAGGTGTGACATCATGTGAATATTCGTGACATTAGAACGTGCTTATGTACAAGTGAGTGAGAAAGGAAGGAGGGGTAGAATTGTCTTATTTGGCCAGTTTAGAGTTGGTAATCGTAATTAGCCCAGTAATCCATTCAATGGGTCAAGTATCACAACTGGGTATTCAACTGATCCAATGTTATGATTATCGTCGACGTTTCGACCCTGTGAGACGCCTTAGTTGAGGGTCTAGCGCGGGTCTTCTTCAGGACAAGGGGAAGAGGTGAGAGCGTCTGTGGATTAAAGGAAGGATTTTTTAGAAGGGATTTATGGGAGCAATGTGGGCGGTGAGTGATAATCATATTATTCATTCACTCACCTCGGGGTTTCCGTATACTTGACCCCAAAGGATTGCAGAAACTGAATTTCAGGTGCTACTGATATCTGTTGGATTAATAAGGGACATTAGTCCATGTTCAGAGTGTTACAATTTTCTTGTACATGAGGCAAACACCCTTCATAGAATTAATCCATGCTCACCTAGTAGCTGAACAAAGTTCTCCTTGTAACTGATCAAAATTCCCACTGGAATATTCTTTTAGGCTTTTTAATGATTCCTTCTAGTCAAGTTCGCCTTATCATTGAGACGATCTGTAATAAAGCGGTGTATTCGATCAGCATGGCGATAAAACAGCTATCGTCTGTATGGGGTTTGTACGTTTTTTAAAATTGCATTCTGTTGCCTCTTACCTATTTCAAAGTTCTGATTATCTCCTTTGACATGTATTTCAATCGTCCATATTACATCGAGCTAGTGCATTTCGGCTCAATACATATAAATCTGCTCATATGCTATCATTGGTCAATTGAGTAATAAGCAACCGTGCATTTCGGCTCAATATATATGAATCTGCTCATATGCTATCATTGGTCAATTGAGTAATAAGCAACCGTGCACGCTACTGGCCTATTAATCCAACAGATATCAGTAGCACCTGAAATTCAGTTTCTGCAATCCTTTGGGGTCAAGTATACGGAAACCCCGAGGTGAGTGAATGAATAATATGATTGTCACTCACCGCCCACATTGCTCCCATAAATCCCTTCTAAAAAATCCTTCCTTTAATCCACAGGCGCTCTCACCACTTCCCCTTGTCCTGAAGAAGACCCGCGCTAGACCCTCAACTAAGGCGTCTCACAGGGTCGAAACGTCGACGATAATCATAACATTGGATCAGTTGAATACCCAGTTGTGATACTTGACCCATTGAATGGATTACTGGGCTAATTACGATTACCAACTCTAAACTGGCCAAATAAGACAATTCTACCCCTCCTTCCTTTCTCACTCACTTGTACATAAGCACGTTCTAATGTCACGAATATTCACATGATGTCACACCTCACCTAATTTTAATGTGCGCCGTTTGTTATAAATTGTGAATAAAATATGTATATACAGGGTAAGAATGAATGAAAAAATGAAATTCATGGATTAAAAGTAATTGATCACCCTGATTTTTGTTGATATTGGATTTAAGTTGGGAGCAAGCTCTGTACTTGGAGCACAGTCCTAAGTAATTGATGGACTCCTTTGAATAATGATGAGATAAATGCATTTTTTGAAGTAATCGCTTTTCATACCCGACAGAACCATTGTTTGATATTAATTGTATTGCCCAGGTTCTGAGGGATACTGGGTCACCCCATGGTGATTTATATTGTAAAGTGCAGGTGAATACCTGCGAGGGTGCGTTGCTCTCATTTAGTGTTGTGTTGTTAAATTGTTTTTGATGTGTATTTGAATATGTCTGATAAGGAAACCCTGTCTTACACAGAGGAATATATAGCTAAACTTATCCAGGATCAGGGCGCATCCAGCTTCCTGTTAGGAGGTGATACATCATCAACGGATGTGGGCCTGAATGCTAAACTAGTTAAACTAGAAAGGCTTGAGAAAAAATTGATAAGATCACGCCTGCACGGCCGTGTACTAACCAAATATTTGGAGGCAAATATAATACCAAAGGGCCTCCAAGTACGTAATGAGCCAGCCATCTTCATAGACGTACCGAAATTTCGTGAAGGTTTTAGTTACGTGGCAAACAACTGCTCCAGGCACTGGATGGTGCTTGGAGTGGAGACAGCTATTGATTACGTTAAAAAGTTGATGCAAGAAATCTTGGATCTCAAGAACGAGATACTGGGAGATTCAGCTGTCACCAATGCTAAGGAGGCCTTAGAGCGTGCAGAGAAAACACTGTCCGAATTTAACACTGTCACACTTGGTAGGAAATTGGATAAACTAAGTAAAGACATAAAGAACTACGACAAGAAAGTGACATATCCATATATCGCAGACGATTACTATCAGCAAGATAACCAGGGCTTCTACTCAGTCAGAGGTAGACAGGGTCCACGGAGGTTTAATACTTTCTCAGACTCCTCAGTGGGTAGCAACTCAGGTTCTGAAGCAGAAGGACCCTCTACAAGTAACACAGAATATCAAGGCTCAGGTCCTTTTTTAGGGGAGGGCCACCCCACTGGCAACAGGGGTGGGGGAAGGCAGCAGAATTGGGAACATCCCAGGAGATGGGGACGTGGAAGATACACACAAGGAACCCCCCGGAACTCCAGGGTGAGATTTTTCCAGCCAGAGACTCACGGCGAAATCTCAACCAGGAGGCAAACATACAGGTGGTAGCTATTGATACCACAACTGCTGTATCCCAAATTACGTTTATCCAAGCTGAAGCAACAAGTGAGATGCAGCCAAATGAAAACGATCTAGCTATGGAAGACACGAATTTAATCAGTGATATAGCCTTATCACATGAAGCCGGAGGCGGATTGCAACCAAACGAAAATGATCTAACAATGGAAGACGCCAATATAATTACTGACACGGAGATTGATATAGTCCTATCACATGCAGCAGATACCCAGGAGTTGGATGTAATGGTAGTACAGACAACTGATGACCTCATGACCATGGAAGAGGCAACCATGCTGGTGGAAAGTTCGGAATTACCACGGATTGGAATAGAGGCGACACGATTGGACCCTATTATAAACCTGTCAGGTTATGAAATGACGGATGCAGAAATGAGTATTCTGGCGAAGGGCTTATCATACGTCCCCATAACTGCACCAAACTCATTCCAGATTAAACTGGAACTACAAAAATTCTTTCGCAAAATTAGGCTGAAGTATTTTTTCACCAAAAACAACAGTACGCCAAAGCAAGCAGCGACTAGTTTCAGACCGGCATCAACATTCACACCAGCATCTTTTATGATGAGCGACAGGATACTAGCGTTTGAGAAGGTGGTACTTGAAGAGACGATGCAGTTGATGGGAGAAAGAAAATATATAAGATACAATATAAGTAAGGAGGAGAAAGTGGCCCTATCTGATCTAGCTAAAAACACCGAAATGGTAATAAAGGCTGCAGACAAGGGGGGAGCTATCGTGGTCCAGGACACTGTCGACTACATCTCTGAGATCGAACAACAGCTACAAGTACAGGAGAGTTATCTCAAGATCCGGAAAGATCCTACAAGTGAAATAAAAGCACTGATAGAAGCAACAACGAGAGCTGGATTGGAAGAGGGATTCCTGAGCCAACATGAGAGAGACTTCCTTAATCAACAGGAACCGAGGATACCAACTATATATACACTCCCAAAGGTACACAAGAGACTAGAAAACCCCCCCGGAAGACCTATAGTCTCAGGCTGTGGCTCCATATTGGAACCTCTGAATCAATTCATTGACCATTTCTTACAGCCATGGGTACCAGCCACTAAGTCATATGTGCGTGATAGTATGCACATTATACAGTTACTTGAGGGCCAGTCATTTGATGGTGAAAAGCAGATACTGGTCACCTTGGATGTATCATCGTTGTACACCTCAATCCCCCAGGACAACGCTATGGAGGTGATAAGAATGACACTGGACCAAAGAGAAAGACCACACTGGATTCCGACGGAATTCCTGACCAAATTACTTGATATAGCAATGAGAAAAAACTATTTTGCATTTAAGGGACAGTTTTACTATCAATGCAAGGGCGTGGCCATGGGCGCGACTTATGCACCGAGCCTGGCAAATCTCTTCATGAATAAATACGAGGAGGAACATCTATACGATCTATCGAATCCTTTTTTGAATAAAATCGATGTATGGAAACGCTATATCGACGATGTTCTGATGATTTGGTCAGGGAACGAAGAAGAGCTGGAAGAATTTTGGACTTGGCTAAATGATAGGAACATCGATATACAATTTACAATGACAAAGAGTAGGGAATCAATAGATTTCCTGGATCTGACATTCCAGGCAGAGGATGGTTTGATATACAGTAATCTATATCGAAAGCCGATGGAGAGAAATACTTTACTGATGTACAGTTCTCATCACCCAAGGAATCTAAGGGACAATCTGCCCTATGGACAGTACCTGAGGCTTAGGAGGAATTGTTCCAAAAGAAAGGATTATTTTCAAGAAGCAGATGATCTAACCAAAAGGCTAAGAGGACGGGGGTACCCGGCAGGATTGTTGAAGCGTGCGAAGAAGCGCGCATGGTATCAGCCAAGGGAAGCATTGCTGGAAACAAGAGACAAGACAAAAGAAACTGGTGGCTTTGTATGCGTCACCACGTACAATACCAAAAGTACAGAAATACAGAAGATCATTAAAAAGTATTGGAATTTGGTCCAAGGAGAGTTACAAACTTCCCAACAACCTTTGTTTGCTTTCAAAAGGGGCAGGAATATCAAAGATACCGTTGTCAAAGCCTTCTTGAACCCCCCTAAACAACCAGATCTGAGAGAGATGCTTAACCTACCTCCTGTGACTGGCCACCACAAGTGTGGCAATTGCAAGGCCTGTGACTATTGTCTGGAGGGCACGAACTTTGTCCATAATATGAGAACGTTCACACTTACACCATTTACTAACTGTAATAGCACGTTAGTTATTTATGCAATTGTATGTCCTTGTGCTTTGACCTACGTAGGACAGACAAAACAGAAGGTGAAAACCAGAATCATGCAGCACATGAGTAGAATTAGATGTCATACTGTGGGGGCGCCATTGGTAGAACACTTCCAAATGCACGGACATAAACCGGAGGACATCAGGTGGAGGGTCCTAGAGAAGTTAATTCCCAGCCCAAGAGGGGGTTCTGTTACCAAGTCACTTAATTACAAGGAGTGTAGGTGGATTCACGCTCTTAATACTGTACAGGAGGGACTGAATGAACGGGAGGAGACAGCCAGACAAATGGGTCAACTTTAGTAATTCATAGTTCCTCGCATTCTCAGCATACATGTATGAATATCCAGGGATTACACAATTTCCTAGAAATCCTGAGAACTGATTTCAATTAATTTTGCAATTGTCAGAACTGTGATGTATATTGAGGAATCTTTTTTAATAAGATGATGTTTTAAGCTTAACACGTAAAAATCACTGCTGGTAGTGGTATGTGCTTGGCGGTAATCAATTGTTAAATATATAGAAATGGCTAGTGTGAGACATAAGTATAACCTGTGGAGTTATTTCATAATGATAATACATGACAGAATGAATTGTAATATATATGTACAATGTTATGCTATGGACACATGAAATACACTTGCACGATTTGTCATGTTCATTACACGAGCGCCAAGCCATAGGCCAGTAGCGTGCACGGTTGCTTATTACTCAATTGACCAATGATAGCATATGAGCAGATTCATATATATTGAGCCGAAATGCACGGTTGCTTATTACTCAATTGACCAATGATAGCATATGAGCAGATTTATATGTATTGAGCCGAAATGCACTAGCTCGATGTAATATGGACGATTGAAATACACTTGCTTGCTCCGCTATACGAACACCAAACGAGGCTGGTAGCGTGAGCGGTTGCCGAGTAACGGAACAAGGCGTTCGTGAAACGCACCAATGCCGCCTGCATCTGTTCCAACGTGAGCGGGTCGGTCGCGTAGCAACCCTCTCACGCTGACGTGATCAGACGTCCTCGAGATTTAGGCAACTGGAATGAGCCGGCGCTCAGTTCTGGGACGCCACAGAAGCAAACTGCGCGCTCTGTCCTGTCAAAGGAGATAATCAGAACTTTGAAATAGGTAAGAGGCAACAGAATGCAATTTAAAAAAACGTACAAACCCCATACAGACGATAGCTGTTTTATCGCGATGCTGATCGAATACACCGCTTTATTACAGATCGTCTCAATGATAAGGCGAACTTGACTAGAAGGAATCATTAAAAAGCCTAAAAGAATATTCCAGTGGGAATTTTGATCAGTTACAAGGAGAACTTTGTTCAGCTACTAGGTGAGCATGGATTAATTCTATGAAGGGTGTTTGCCTCATGTACAAGAAAATTGTAACACTCTGAACATGGACTAATGTCCCTTATTATTCCAACAGATATCAGTAGCACCTGAAATTCAGTTTCTGCAATCCTTTGGGGTCAAGTATACGGAAACCCCGAGGTGAGTGAATGAATAATATGATTGTCACTCACCGCCCACATTGCTCCCATAAATCTTCTAAAAAATCCTTCCTTTAATCCACAGGCGCTCTCACCACTTCCCCTTGTCCTGAAGAAGACCCGCGCTAGACCCTCAACTAAGGCGTCTCACAGGGTCGAAACGTCGACGATAATCATAACATTGGATCAGTTGAATACCCAGTTGTGATACTTGACCCATTGAATGGATTACTGGGCTAATTACGATTACCAACTCTAAACTGGCCAAATAAGACAATTCTACCCCTCCTTCCTTTCTCACTCACTTTTACATAAGCACGTTCTAATGTCACGAATATTCACATGATGTCACACCTCACCTAATTTTAATGTGCGCCGTTTGTTATAAATTGTGAATAAAATATGTATATACAGGGTAAGAATGAATGAAAAAATTAAATTCATGGATTAAAAGTAATTGATCACCCTGATTTTTGTTGATATTGGATTTAAGTTGGGAGCAAGCTCTGTACTTAGAGCACAGTCCTAAGTAATTGATGGACTCCTTTGAATAATGATGAGATAAATGCATTTTTTGAAGTAATCGCTTTTCATACCCGACAGAACCATTGTTTGATATTAAATGCATGTAAGTGACGTCATGGGAGTCTTAGGCGGTGCAGGTTAAAATGGGACAGTGCAGTCTCATGTGCGAGCCACCTGTGGGTGAAGACGCGCATTGAACAGATATTATGGTGTGTAATGGGACTGTGCATGAATACCGCCCAAAATGAGACTCTGGTATGTATCAAGCAATAGCTTTGCATGATGTGTGGCAAGTTACAAGGCAGAACTGTTAAACAAAACTCCACCCTACCCCCCCACCCACACCAACCCCCAATCAAGTTGTGATATTTCCACCCTCCCCCCCCATAACTGCAAACATATGGTCCACAGTAGTGAACCCAAGGGAGTCATCCCAGTGGGGTACATGGGTTAGCCAGCTAACTTCCCTGCACTTTTGGCAGGGGGGCCGAGTGCTCAAGACTGCTCCATGGACCGAAATCCTTGATTCATACAACATAACAACATTCAACCTTCAATATATGTAAAGCTACACATAGTATAACCGCTAGTATGTATTACTTAAATCAAATAGGATTACTATCACAGTATAGTATATAGGTACAGTGCCACACTGAGTGGTGTGAGTCACTTATCTGCATATCCAGCGCACAGGTACAGATATGTCAATTATTGTCACTAAGATTGTTCTCAGTTAGAGGTGCACTGACCGTTGCTTGTTGTTGATGTTCCTTCGTCATCTGTTTCGCCTAGGTCAGCGCTGCTTTTGTGTCTGTGAAAAAAGTAGGTATTCCGTGGCTCTGAACTCTGAGTTTTGTGGGGTAAATCAAGGAATATTTGGTCCCGAGTTGCTGGAAAATTATCTTTGCGGGCATGAATTGCCTCCGGGCTGCTTGCACCTGGAGGGTGAAATCAGGGTACAGTGCAATGTTATTTCCTTTGTACTGAATGTCACCATTTTCTCTAGCCATTCATAAGATTGTGTCTCTGTCCCTGTAAATTAATACTCTCGCCAGGATTGGCCGCTCCGGAGCACCAGGTCTAGGTCGTGGACCCAACGTGCGGTGAGCCCTCTCGGTAAGAAACGTAGCAGATAAATTAGATCCGAAGAGGTCTGTCATCATCGTCTCGATATACTTCTCCATATTTTGTATGTCTGTTGTTTCCGCAATGCCCGTAATGCATATGTTGTTCCTCCATGATCTGGCCTCCAAATCCTCATTCTTTTGTTGTATAGCATGTAGTGCACCATCCATGGCCCGCAATTTCTTCTCCATTTCTGTTTGTCCTTCTTCCGTCTCCGTCACTCTTGTTTCCAGTACGCTTACACAACCTTCTTGTTTCTCTATTCGTTGCGTTATTCTGTCCATCCTCTCCGCCAGCCAATCTATCTTGGTGTCTAGTCCTTGAAGACTTGATTTCAGATCTTTAAACATAGCTCGGATAACTTCAGCTGGTGGTTGGCTTGCGTTTAGCTCGACAGGCTGGTCCTGCTGTGTTGAATCTCCTCGGGCCCCTTTTGCAGTTTTCATTTCTAAATGTATTCTCGGTTGGCGTGTGTCCGGTTTCCCCATCTTGGCCCTTTTGGATTACCGCCTCCTGATCGCCCCGTCAATGTCTTGATACAGTGATTATTGGTCTGGTGTCAGTTGACACATGCAGCCCACCGCTGGTCTGGGTGTCCCTCTCGCTGCCCCTGATGCCTTCAGTAATGCCCTCCATCAGTCACCATGGGCCTGCTTCCATGGATCTCTGTCCCAGTGCTAGAGACTCACCAACTAGGCCACACACTGGACCCGATTTTTGCTAATTGGGAACAGATAGAAGTCTCCGATCCCATCCCCATTCCCTGGACTGAACACCACCTGGTTCCCTTTCTGATTTATATTCAGGGAGCTCGGCCGGTGATACCGTCGGCCTCTAGACACCGCAGTCGACGATGGTCGAATTTTTCCCAAACTAAATTTAATTGGGCCCTCAAGGATAAAGGTCATCCAGGGGGAGTGGGAGTGGAAGCCATAAATACTAATTTTGATCAGCTCATCACGGAGGCTCTGGACCAGGTGGCTCCACTTGGCATAACAAGGGGTGGTGGCCGGGTGCAGAGCACGGCACCATGGTATGATAAGGAGGTGCGGGCAGCTAAAGTGGTGTGCAAACATGCGGAACGCCAATGGAGGAAAGTTCTTACGGCACATGCGAAAATAGAGTACACAGCTAAACGGCGTATCTACCATCGATTGATTAGGAAAGCCAAAACCTTATATTTTGGCACCAGGATTTTGGAAGCCGAAAATTCTACCAAAGAATTGTTCCTAATCTATAAAACGCTATCGGTAGGGAAACCTGCAGCAGTGCCGGAGGAGCTTTGCACAGTAGAGGGCTGTGACCGTATAGCAGAGTTCTATGCTAAAAAGGTAGCAACAATTTATGCCTCTTTTCCACAGCAGACTGTCCAGATTTCTTAATCTCTGGAAACAACTTATGTATTAGGGAAACAACGGCTGTCTAGTTTCATCACCCCCCCGACTGAGGAGCTCATTCGTATTTGTGGATCTATACGATCTGGCTCACCTAGGGACCCTACTACACCCAGACGGCTAATGGGAAGCCTTGATGTCCTCGAACCTTACATACGTCATCTGTTAAACACCTCTTATGAGACACAGACTGTTCCCGCTGCGTGGAAGCAAGCGATTGTTCTCCCTCTGCAAAAGAAAGCAAATGTCAGTTTTGATAAACTTGAGAACCTGCGCCCTATCTCCCTCCTGCCATATATGGCGAAGGTTGCGGAAAAAATTGCGAATCTCCAGCTGATGAAATACGTGGACGATACCTCTCTGCTCCACGATTCTCAGTTTGGTTTCCGCCCCCGTCATTCGACGGAGTCAGCCCTTCTTATGGCGGTGGAGACCCTGCATCAGGGTGTGGATGAAGGCCAGACTATGGCCTTGATCCTGCTGGACCTCAGCGCTGCATTCGACACTGTAGCACATTCCATCTTGCTACAGTGTCTGAATGAAGGTGGAGTTTCAGGAGCAGCGCTGGGGTGGATAGGATCATTTCTAACTGACAGACGCTTTCAGGTCCGGCTGGGTGACTGTTATTCGAGAGAGATTGGGTTGGGCCAGGGAGTGCCTCAGGGCTCGTCCCTGAGCCCTACCCTGTTCAATCTCTATGTCTCCCCTTTGGCAAGAATTGTTGAGAAGTATGGTTTGCGCCTAGTGTCCTATGCCGACGACACGCAGCTGGCCATCTCCCTCTCACGTACCTCGGATCTTGCGGCGGACAATTTCAGGAATTGCATGAAAGATCTTGCAACCTGGATGTCCGCCAACTGTTTAAAGCTCAACGGTAGCAAGACCGAGGTGCTGATTGTGGGTGGGACGCCGGCTGCTTGGTCGTCGGCATGGTGGCCTTCCTGCTTGGGTGAGACGCCAGTCCCTTGTCGGGAGGCAAGAAATCTTGGGGTCTGGTTGGACACTGGCCTGACCTTTGACATACAGGCCGGTCGTGTGGCTGGGGTATGCCTCGGCGTTCTGAAGACTTTGAAAAAGGTGTTAGATCTTCTCCCGCTTGCAGCTCGCAGAACGTTGGTGCATGCCCTGGTGACATCCCGCCTCGATTACGGCAATCTGTTATATTTGGGTGCCACGAGGAAAGTCACCAAACGCCTCCAGGTGCTGCAGAACGCGGCAGCCCGCTTAGTACTGAGGCTCCCCAGGAGGTCTCCTTCCAAACTAGCGCTCCACGCTCTCCACTGGCTCCCAGTTGCCAGTAGGGTGGAATTTAAATCTCTTTCCACATGCCACCGTATTCTGAATGGTAGGGCTCCTGCTCTGCTCAGAAATCTGGTGACTGGGTATGAGCCCATACGCAACCTTCGTTCCTCTTGCACGGGTCTTCTGACGGTGCCTAGAGTAAGGAAGGAGCGCATGGGAGGTAGATATTTCAGATACTTGGCGGCCAAGCAGTGGAATGCTCTGCCCTTATGTCTACGCTTAGAACCGTCTGAATCCATTTTTAGAAAAAAACTTAAGACTCTCTTTATTAGCAGGTAGACGACTGGGATGGTGGGCGGATTGTTAGCTCTCACTTATCACAGCGCGGGGACACGCCGGTGGGCGTACTTCCAGGCGCTTTACAAATGCCCAAAATGAAATGAAATGAAAGAGAGGGATGCGGGGGCCATCCCCCATTACATGCGTTCCTTCCAGCCCGCTTCAGTTCTTCCTGTCAGGCTCTGTAGTCTCTCGCTCCACCCTTGCCTATATACAATAAGAGGTCATTACACCTGATGCCTCCACTTCAGTTGTGGCAGATGCTCCCTCGTCCAGTGGCTCCTGAAGAGCTTTGAATTGCCAATTGCGAGCCCCCTTACTAGGCCGTGCTCTACCCGGTATATGCATGTTCCAGGCTCCTACCTCCACACAGCCCCCTCTCCGTCGACACTGTTGGTATATTAATAAGCCTGTAACTATGTATTCCACAATGGGGTTATGGCAAATTTGATGCGTGATCTTGGCCATACAGTCCTTCCCCCACCGTGCGCGACGGGCGCTTTTCCTCTGCCCAGGCACGCCTCTAGAGACCCACCAAGGGCACCAAATGCCACTACGCACCTGCTCCATTAGCACCGGTAATAGCCAATAACTCTCAGCTGCCACTCTCTGGGGTTCCCGGTGCAGCAGCGACCCGTCTCTGCTTACACTTCTTATATTTTCCATGGCAGTGCAGGATATAATGGCCACGCACTCAGGGGACGGATATTGCACTTCCAGCAGTTCAAGTCGCTTCCTTATTTAGTATGTTCTGGCCGCATCACTTCAGAGCACGCAAGATGGCGGCTCCGCCTTTACTGCTCTGCCGGGGTACACCGATGAGGCTCCAGGGAACAGGCAGCAGTTCTTTTTTTGTATTTGTCTGCAGGGCTTTATAGTGCCAACAGCCCACTGCTGATTTTATTTCCAAGATTAGTCTCGCCCCAGTCCAAAATCCGATGCGCTCAATCACTGTCCGACTCCGCTTAGCGTCCCGCCCGCATTTGGCCTCCGGCCATTCCCGGCACCGATAACCGCTGTGTTGTTGGTCAGTTTGTGTTCTCTGGGGGCCAAGTGACCGTTTGCTGTTGTTTGGCGGGGATCGCCTTTACCGCAATCCCCACAGGTTTTTGCTGATTGGGGTCCCGCAGTCCACCAACCTTCCGGTGCCCTCTCACGTAGCCTCACGGTGGCGTCGCACCCCAGGACCCGACTTCCCTCTGCAGTGCACCACCTCAGACGCCTCAGCCTCTTCTCCGCTTGCCAGCGCCGTCGGATCTCCAACTCTGAGGCTTTTTCAGGTTTCCAGCATGTTCCCGCTACGGTCCTCTTTAGTTGGTCCGTGGAGGTATGTGTTGTGTGAGGATTTTATACCGATTTATATGACTCGGCCGTCAGAGCCGCTCTAGTGTGAGGCCATTCCGCTGCTCGGTCAAGCCACGCCCCCCAATGTACAGCATATTTAAAGGTAAATGCATGTAGGCAAGTATAGATTTAAAATTCCTATCTCCACATCTAAGTACCTTGAAGATATATGCAATGCATAGGTACATATATTTGGAGTTAGGTATAGTTAGGTATAGGAAATCTAGACATGCTTTTGTCATTAATATTTAGTTGCCTCGATATTCTGACTTCGATATGTAAGGCCATATTACTAGTTTGGTGGTCCCATGGAACGCCGTATTGGCGCTCTGACTGCCGTGTTACAAGTTCGGTGGATTGGCTTCGCGAAGACCGTCACTGGCCTGCCGAGATCCCTATCAGACCTATCCTAACCAAGAGCCAGGGGTTGCACTCAGAAAAAAACAGCCACCATGCAGTGGCACAGGGGAGCGGCACTGCCGTCCGTATTACGAATTGCCTGTTCCACAAGTGGAATGAGCGGTCCAACCACCTGCTTTCTTCTCCTTACAGGCAGATTCCGACTTGGATTCTTTTCTCCAGTTCCCCCCTCTTCACAGCTGATTCTTCACTCTGAGGATTATGGCCCTGTTTTTTGGTGATCTACAGGTGAATCCTTGTCATACCATATACCCCTTGTCAGGACTGCCCAAATATGGGCTGGACCCTGTTAATGAATTAGTATGTGGTATGTTTCCATATATATCATGCATATGTGTTCATCCAAAAGATACATAGTCAAAATGCACACACAGGCATCGAAATATTTGTGAAAAGTAACCACCACCACTGCAAGATCCCTTCCTTCACACCAGGTGAATCCTTGTCATTCCATATACCCATTGCCAGGACTGTACAAACATGGGCTGGACCCCGGTAATGGGTATGCGGTATTTTTCCACAAACATATACAGTCAAAATGCACACAAAGGCATTGATATATTTGTGAAAAGTACTCACCACCACTGCAAGATCACTTCCTCTACACCGCCAGCCCTGTGGCCAACTCGTAATATGTTGGTCTTTGGAGCGCCAGCGTCATGGGCTCTGGCAGTCGTAATAAGCCCCCTTAACCTTTAGGGTTTGATCATGATAGCTGGCAGACTGCCACCGACAGTCTGTCGGTGGCCGTCTGACTGCCAACAGCACCTTGTTCCGAACAGCGGATTACAATACCAGTGATTGGACCTACAGTGGGCTGGGGGAGACCACCACCTCTGCTAGGATCAGTGATCCTGATGGGGCGCTGGTCAGATTCGTATTCCTGAATGGCAGCGGAGCCAAGGCAGGCATCTCCATCGGGATTACGATATCCCTTTACAACAATATTTTCAATGCGGAAAAGACTACCATGAAAAGGCTTATGGAAACAGAATTTGGGGGCCCGTACATCGTGGGCCACTGTAAAGTGGCCCTGGGGGCACCTTCATGTACCGTGTGCCATGCCCCACATGGGGCATGGCACATGGTCCAATAGATGGCAAGAAGTGCTCCTTTTCACAGTAGCTGATGTTGCGCCCTTTTGCTACTATCATAATCAGGCCCTTATTATGAAATCATATTTATCATACTCATGGTTGGGGAAGAGGACTAAAGGCCCCTGCTCAATTATAAGTAAAAGAAAAATATGTTTTGAATAATTACAAGAGTAGAGCAACTCTAACAATTTGTGTTCTATACTTCAACAAAGTATTTTTTTTATTTCGCCCCCAGCTGCTGATTGTTAATGACTGCTAAATTAATAAACTCAAAATAGGTAGTCATGATTTATTATCCTACCAGTGTCTGTCGGAATTGGGGCGGAAACGGAAAGCAGATGGGCATGGCACAGGCGAAGAGGAATGTAGTTCTCAGAGTTCAGAGCGGTGTGGGGCTGGGCTGCAGCAACACAAGTGTGCAGCAGGGTGCCTCTCCGAGGCCTGCTGTAGGCCTCCAGTGGGTGCTGTTAGATGTGTGGACCCACAGTCTCTCTCAGCACTAACCCCACTTGCTCATTTCTGTGAACCGCTCTGCTCCAACCTATTTGCAGTGGTGGCTCGCGCCCAGAGCAGAGCAGATTGGGCTGTAGACTGAACCAAACCAGTGGTTACCAGTGAGCAAATTACAGTCTGGGGACCCTGAAGGACAGCGAGTGGGCAGGCATTAGACAGCAGGCTCTTTGACGTAGGCACCAGGTAATAGGCAGGTGCGACTTGTGCTTCGCTGAGGAGACGGCTCACCCACATACTGGCTACTGAGCCCCAAATACCCCCATAAGCATCTGCTTGCCAGTCAGCCAGTTATTGCTGTCTGTTTTTGTTCACCCCTTGTTCAACCTACCCGATTACTGAGTGCTCAACAGGCACTTTTCAGACACTGAATTAGTACCACAAAGCCAACAATTTGAAAGGACCAGCAATGTTTACTTCTGTATCAAGCTCCCTGCATGAACCTGGACTTTGTCAATTGTTTTACCTGTGCAAGCAGTGCCAGGGGGTAGCAGGCTGTGAGAAGACCAGGACACAAGCCACATTAAGTGAAGGAAGAGTCATCAGAAGTGGAAGTGGAAGCAAAGGTGGCAGCAAGGGGGCAATACGTTAGGCCTCGTTGTGTGATTGAGCCCAGGGTTACGTAAGTACCCCACAAAGGCTCGGGTGCAGCTTGCAGCCCGGGTGAGTTCCACCCCTTGCACTAATTGCTGTACCACCGTGTTTTGCACCCACCATCGTAAAAGACAATACCAGCACAGGGCTGTTTCACTTCCTGACTAGGTACTGCCAATGTTATAGGAAGCTTGCTCTCTATATAGTGTACTAAAAAGAAGTAAACTGTGCAGAGTCCAGAGAATCCCCAATTAATATACAGAGGTAAAATCTGATAATTTGAATGCTCCTTTTGTGGTAGTGTGAGCGAGCAGTTAGATTTACCAGAGGGTAATGCTAAGCATTTGTTGCACTCCCCAGCACAGTAAATGAGACACACACCCACAAGAATAATTCCAAGACCAACTCATAAAAATGAATATTGATTTTTATAGAATTTTTAAAACTAAATAACAGTTTTAGCGTTAAATACTTTTGGGTAATTTATTACTTTTGTGAACAATTATTTATCATAGGAAAGAAATGGGGGAAAAGCAAAACAAATGCATATAAAATCAGGCAATGCTTTCATGTTGAGTCGGGGATGCATTGGCGGGGGAACATGGCGGCGGGCTGACGCCGGCTGCGAGAGCTCCGTCCGACTTGGTGATGCCGTTCGAAAACCACCTGTGCCTACATGAAACTGGACTACAGTTATGAAGCGGTGAGAATGCAGAGGATATACTTCTAGTTAGGAAAGTCAGCTCCATATTTATTGTTGTTACCTTTTTCTTTGTAACCACCCACCCGGCGTTCTGCGAGCGCTAGGACCCTGTGGAGCAGCGGATGTTCACGAAGATACCGGCGCAGGGGGAGGTTGGAGGAGACGGCGAGGAGAGAGGCAGCGTCTGGCGAAGAATACGGTCCGCGGCTGCAAGGGCGTACCCCCGACCATCTACATGCATAGGATAACTTTGGTAAAACTCCTGAGGCTCAGCCGGGAGCAGACTCTTGTTTGTGTTTGTTGCACTGTGTTTTATGAAAAAAAAAACTGTATTTTGGAAAGCTCTTTTAATCTCTGCACTTACCCTTCCTCCACACGATTGCTGTGTGCAGGCCCCCCGTTTTTGTAACAAAACGAGCGCTGGGAATGCTGAAATCGGCGCCCTTGCTCTAAGCGCCATTTCCCACGCCCTGACTTGGCCACGCCCCCTACGAGGCCACGCCCCCCCACCGAAGGTTTCAAAAGACGCGCTGATCTGCTAGCGCGCTGATAACTTTGGTTAAACTCCTGAGGCTCAGCCGGGAGCAGACTCTTGTTTGTGTTTGTTGCACTGTGTTTTATGGAAAAAAAACTGTATTTTGGAAAGCTCTTTTAATCTCTGCACTTACCCTTCCTCCACACAATTGCTGTGTGCAGGCACCCCGTTTTGTAACAAAACGAGCGCTGTAAATGCTGAAATCGGCGCCCTTGCTCTAAGCGCCATTTGCCACGCCCTGACTTGGCCACGCCCCCTACGAGGCCACGCCTCTCCCCCTTCTCGCCCCTATAACAATGTGCATATACCGGAAGCGCAGTGGACGAGCGCAGCGGGCGCAACGATGGCTCGCCGAAGGCGCGCTTAAGGCAAGCTCGTCTGCGCTCGTCCGCGATCAGGACGCGACCAGGGCCGGCAGCTATCTTCGACCCCCTAACCATCCTATCGCTGCCTACACTCGAAAGGAGCTGCTGTCTCTGAAACCCCCCCAGTGCTTGATTTGCCTTTTCCCTTCTTCTTATGCTCAAGGCATTGCTCACGCCTGCTCTGGCTGTAACTTTTCTCTTCCCTCTCCCGGCTACACTATCAGGATGACTCACGCTCTGATTTCCCCCCCTCCACGCAGTCTACCTTCCCCCCGGACTCTCCGAGCTGCTCTGATCAACTGCAGATCCCTGAGTAAACACGCCATCGACATCTGGCAGTCCCTTCGAGACAACGATTGGGACCTGCTTTTCCTGACCGAAACCTGGCTAAATGACACCACGAATCCCGCCATCACCCTCGCACTACCGGAGGGCTATAACATCATCTGTCAAACAGACCCAATGGTAAATCCGGGGGTGGTGTTGCGTTAATTCACAAATCCAAATGGACGGTTTCCCTTCCCCCATCTGATCAAATTGACATCATCGAAGGCCTGCCCTTTAACGTCCAAATCTCCCCGTCCTCTTCTTGTTCTGGAATTCTTATTTACCGCCCCCGCATTCCAATGTTTCTCACCTACTGGCTTTAGCGGACTATCTTATTCAGCTCAGCACACGATATGCCAACTTCACTGACCTAGGAAACTTCAATCTTCATGTCGACAATGATTCCTGCCCTCACAGCAGTAATTTCATGTCAACACTAGCCGCCTGTAAGCTAGCCCAAATAGTTACCCTACCTACACACCAAGCGGGTCATACCTTGGATCTGATCTGTTCCAACCTACCTTCTATCCGAATTACATCTCCCATCCCGGTTATATGGTCGGACCATTTCCTCATCCCTTTCGAGATTGACATCTCCAGCCACGCCAGACCCGCCATCTCCCCTAAATTATCAGGTAGAAACTGGAGTTGTATTACTCCTGAATTACTCCTGGGACACCTCAAAAACTTTCCTCCTTGTGTGTCGTCCGACCCGGACACACTGATTGACCACCTGGACTCATGGATCACTCAGGCCTTGGATACCCTAGCCCCCAGCAAACCCATAAAAACCTACAGGGCGACACCCTCTGCACCATGGTACTCTGAGGAGCTGCGGCAGAAAAAGGCCTCTTGTAAATCCCTCGAACGCCTCTGGAGACTCAACTTCTCCCCGGACAGCAAAACTACTTATAAATCAGCCCTCATAGAATATCGCAGACTGATTGAAAAACACAAACGTGATTTCCTGGCATCTCGTATCCAACTTGCCAGTAATGGCCCTAGGGAAATTTTTAACATCGTGAGATCCTTCACAAACCCTATTGCGCTGACTCGCACTCAGCCTGCCTCCCAGTCGCTTTGCGACAAACTCTCTAAATTCTTTGAGGATAAGATTGAGGCCATTTATTCCTCCTCCCCCCCCCAACACTGTAGGGTAAAAAAAGAACCTCATCACCCTCTCGTCCCAGTTACCCACCCTACTCGAATTTGATACCATATCAGAAGCAGATTCTCTAGCGGAATTAACCAAATGCAAATCAGGCTCACCTAAAGACCCCTGGCCTGCCAAGCAATATAAAAAACACGCATCCCTCCTTAACCCTTACCTGAATCTTTTCTGGAATCATTCACTTAGAACGGGCTGTTTCCCTGCCAAATGGAAACATGCCTCCTTAGTTCCCATCCTAAAAAAAAACAACTTGGATCCAGACAACCCCAGCAACTACAGGCCTATTTCTCTCCTGCCCGCCCCAGCTAAGACCTTGGAAAGACTGGCACACTCCCAGCTGTCGAAATACATTGAAACCAATGGTCTTCTCCACGATTCCCAGCATGGATTTAGATCGGGCCATAGCACCGAGTCGGCCCTTATTGAAATGGCCGACACGGTGAGATGGACGCTTGATCAAGGATCGAGGGCGGTGTTGGTGCTGCTAGATTTATCGGCAGCATTCGACACCGTCTCTCACAAAATCCTGCTGGATAGACTGGAGGACCTCGGGCTGGGCGGCGCTGTCCTGAATTGGTTTTCATCCTACCTTTCGGACCGCACGCAACAGGTCTTCTCACCCCCTTTCTCCTCTTTGGCAAGACCGCTCAAATGGGGAGTCCCACAGGGCTCTTCTCTGAGCCCGCTCCTTTTTAACGTGTATTTCACCCCTTTAGCCAAGTTGATTGCACAAACAGGGATCAAATCCACTTCTTACGCTGATGACATCCAGCTTCTTTTCACTTTCGACTCCCACTCCCCCTCTGCTTTTGATCCTTTGAAATCCTGTCTCAGGGATATCTCGAGCTGGATGGACACCAACTCCCTTCGGCTTAACGCCGGAAAAACTGAGATTCTTTTTTTTAATACACCTTCCCCCCTGGACTCCAGGATATGGTGGCCAGAAGACTTGTGCCTGGCCCCCATCCCTAAAGATTCGGTGAGAAATCTCGGAGTCCGCTGGGACACTCAACTTAGCTTCAAAAATCAGGTGCAAACATTAGCAACCTCCTGTTTCGCCAAGATTAGAACCATAAAACGCCTCATCAACTACTTGCCGGCAGACTGCCGTAAGACTGTGATCCAGGCCCTGATCATATCCCATCTTGATTACGCCAATGCCCTCTACCTTGGTATCACAGCGGGCCTCTGCCACAAACTCCAGACGGTCCAAAATGCTGCCGCCCGGCTGGTTGAGAGAATCCCGGCCAGACACCATATTACTCCTCACCTTCGTAAGCTACACTGGCTGCCCATGGCAAAAAGATGTGTGTTCAAAGCCATGGTACTGGCCTTTCGAGCTTCAAAGGGCAAGGGATAGGCACACCTTAAAAACACCCTTCGTCCCTATGCCAACTCCAGGACTCTTCGGTCCAATTCCCTACATTTCCTGGATACCCCTCGCTTTAAACGATCTCGGGCAGGTGGCAAAACCTTTGAGGTTTGTGCTTCCCAGTGCTGGAACAAACTCCCTTTAGCCATACGCACCTGTCAGACAGAATCAGTCTTCCGTAGATCCCTGAAAACACACCTATTCCCATCTTAAACCTGGATATCTGCCCCTCTGACCTGCCCTCTTGTTTTCAGAGTTTCAGCGCCGGGACGCCCCGTTGGGGCCGCTGCGCGCTCTATAAAATTCTCAAATAAATAAATAAATAGCGATCCGGTATCGTTCCAGAATCTTAGATGACACAGAGGACACAGATTTCCGGTCAGTAGAGGGAAAACAGCGAGGTCAGGGGGAGGGAGACCCGTGTTGCCTTACCAAAGCTTCCTACGCTGTCTATTGTGTTCAGCCATCTGAAGGTACTATCA
This sequence comes from Lissotriton helveticus, assembly GCF_964261635.1. Lineage (NCBI taxonomy): Eukaryota > Metazoa > Chordata > Amphibia > Caudata > Salamandridae > Lissotriton > Lissotriton helveticus. Next base: position 1,840,821,643 of record NC_136059.1, on the reverse strand, counting down.
AGGGCAGAGGGGGGCTTCTTTGGTCCTGTCAGAAAAGTTTTTATCACAAATCAAATTGGTAGGGGATCTCGGGCGCAAAGGGATGGACATTGTAGTGGATAAATCCCCCTCCTCTATATCTATATCCGAAGAGTGTTCCAGTGGGCCAAAAGTACAGAAGGGGGAGAAAACAGCAGTAATTTGTAAACATAGAGAAGGCGTGGAAGCCAAGAGGCAGTGTGGAAAGGTGCAGCCTGTCCCCCCAGCAGTAAGAAGTAGGTATTTACTACGCTCCCAGCCTGAAAAGGAACTGCTGTTCTCAGCTAGCCGAACAGGAAATCCAGTACTATCAACCCCACTAACCCCACGCCAGAAAAAGAGGAAGAGGAGGGAGAAGGTTAAGATAAGTGAGGGCAAAAAACTTAAAGGTTGCCTGAGTTTGTCAAAACCTCCCCCTTCGTTGAAAGCTTATTTTCAAATAATGGAGAAAGTGACGGCTCCCAAGACTCCCTCCAACACCAGCACCCCTATAATTGCCAATTCTAATAGAGCTGCAGAGCCGGCAGAAACGCAGATAGAAACTCAGGTGCTGTGCATAGTTCCCTCTGAAGCACCAGTTATACTCGAAAATATGTATGCCCCGCTGCTATCTGAGCCAGAGACCGATCTAGGGTCAGGTAACTCTACACCCGTATCAGAGATGGTGAGCCGAGTAGAGGGGAGCCCCGGCACTTTATCTGTACCAGAGTTCACCTCTCAGCCTTTAGGTGACAAATTAATCTTTTTGGAAACGCAATCACAGGGCAATGAAAGCAATCAGTTAGAGTTTCTCTTGCGGTCTTTATGTGAAAACCTACTGGCTAAACTCCTCCCCAAGTTTGAAATTTCAGAGGGGAATCAAAAAGAGATTGCGGAGAAGTGTACAAGCCTGGAAAGTAAATTAGACAACATCTGTTCCAGGACGGAGGCGCTGGAAGGGGAAGTTGCTACTCCCTCCAGGGTCTCCCAGGCCCACTCAAGAACAATATCAGAGTTGAAAGCTCAGAATATGACATTACAACTGGATATGGAGCGATTGGAGATCCACGCCAGAAGGAACAATTTAAAATTCCTTAAGATTCCCGAAGGCGCTGAAAACGGAGACGTGAAATCTCTGATATGTAAACTATTGTGAGAGGGTGTGCTAAAGGACACACAAGATATTGATCTCGAAAGCAAGATCCAGCGCGCACACAGAGACCCATTTAGGCAGCATCCAGATCGGAGCGCCCCAAGGAAAATTCTAGTCAACTTCCATACATTTACAGTAAAGGAGTTGATTTTAGGCAGGGCCCTTGTTGATCCATCTCTCCAGATCAACTCCACGAAATATCTTATTCGCTCCGATGTGGGCAGAGTAACTGCACAAAGACAATTGGAGTTGGGGTCTCGTATGGCAGATTTGAGAAGTCAAGGAGCTCAGATGATGATGAAATTCCCTGCAGCACTGAGGGTGGTGTGGAGAAATAAAACCTATAACTTTTCATCCACTCAGGAGGTCGATACTTTCCTAATTAACATGAAAGATGCCCAGCGTTAGGCACTACATGCCAATATATGCCAATAACAGGGTTAGAAAAGATACGACTCAATGCAATGTCCAATCTTACGCTCCACCCTCCGGTGATTAGCAGCTTTATGAAGGGAAATTTCTGCAAAAGGTTTAAGGCAGTAGAAAAAAAATATATATATATATAGAATAGAGTAGATTTGAAGCTGGCAGTGGTGGGGGATATACAGGGGGGGCTTCACATGTAGAAATATTATTATTAGTAAACATTGGAGCAAATTAAAAAATAAATAAATAAAGACACCCTTTGTTTATATGTTCTTTGAATATTAGCAGGCACAGGAACTATTTAATTCCACACAATATACGGTGGCAGAACCCAAGTTAGGAATAGGGCTCTCAAATGGCAAATAAGATCGCCAAAGCTTATAAGGGGGGGTTCCCTATGGGGAGTGGTGGGAGGTGGAGGGAGGTGAGGATGATAAAAGCAAACATTATTCCTCATACAGCCATGAAGGTCAATACGATTATGAAGCTCTTCTTTTGTAAGGACAATGGGGTTAGCCCTGAGTTTTTTAGTGGATATCCATCCTCATGATAGATACTTTAAAAAAAATAAAAATAGTAAGTTGGAACGTTAATGGGTTGAGGGAGAGAAGGAAACTTAATAGAATTTGTGAATTTCTGAGTAAAACTAAGGCCAATATCTGTCTACTGGAAGAAACTCATCTTGAGCAGCAAGAATGTAAGTTAGCTTTTAAAAATCAAAAATGGGTTCAAGATCTTCTTTGCTCCAACCAAAAGGGAAATACTAGAGGAGTGGCGATGATAATCCGAGCCAATAGTGAGATTAAAGTAGAAAAGTATGAGACTGACTGTTCGGGTAGATGGTTGACCGCATCCTTAGTCGTAGATAGATCCCGACTGGCTTGCGCAGTTTACTATGGGCCAAATCGTGACTCCCCAGAATTTCTGATAAGTCTCAAATCTAGTCTCTCTGACCTAAACATGCCTGTCATCTTGGGGGTGATTTTAATTTGGTCTTTGATGCTACTTTGGATCCTACTTCTAGGGCCACATTTACACCTCCGCACAAATCAAAAATGGAGCTCAAAAATATAATGAAAGACCATAACCTATTAGATGTGTGGAGGATTAAAAATGGCAAAATAAGAGACTATTCTTTTTTCAGTCATAGATACCAGCACCACTCACGAATAGACTTCTTTTTGGTGGACCAGAATCTATTCTCACCAATCGACTCCATATTATACATCCCAGCCCTGATATCAGACTACTCAATGGTAGAAATAACGATTAAGATCAAACAGGGGGAGCAAGGAAGAAGATGGACCCTTGATAGAACAATACTCCAAAGAGATGATGTAAAAGGAGATCTGGGCAAGCTGGTGGCTGAATACTTTGGGTTTAATAGTGGTACTGCACCTGACCATATTGTCTGGGAGGCCTTTAAGTCCTACCTGAGGGGGCTCCTAACCACCTTTACCATAAAGAGAAATAAGGCCAATAGAAAAGCCGATGAAGTCTCTCTTCTTATTATAAAACAAAAAGAACAGGAGCTACATAGAGCCTCATTGAATCAACAGTCTAATTTGGCTACTATACAGAGGGAGTTAGATGGTTTAAAAGCCGAGTACCAGGCCAATTTAGACAAAATAATTAAAGACAGGTGGGACGCTAGTAAATTACAACACTTCTCCTACGGAGAAAAATGTGGATGTCTTCTTGCTTGGAAGACTAGATTAGATAGAGTCAGAAATCAAATAAAAGGATTAAAACTGCATGCTACGGGGGACCTATCGTATGATAACACTCTGATCTCGGAGGAAGCTAAACTCTTTATGCAAGATTTCTATATAGAGAATAACGATTCCTCATCTCAAGAAGCTGCAGACTGGTTCAAGCAGCTGGATGTACCTCAGCTATCAGAGACAGATAGTGCCTTTTTGAGTTCAGCTATCAAAGAGGGAGAGGTATACAACCAGATAAAAAAGATGGCCAAAGGGAAAGCAGCCGGCCCTGATGGGCTCCCGGGTGAAATATATCAACTAGGCGCCGATATAGTTGTTCCTATTCTTACATCCCTATTTAATAAAGTACATCTGGTCATCGAATCCTACAGGCCGATCTCGCTGCTGAATACAGAATATAAAATCTTTGCTGGGGTCTTGGCAGCGAGATTGGCCAGAGTTATTAAAACTGTGGTGCACAAGGACCAGAGGGGCTTTATGCCGGGTAGGCAATTGAACGAACTGACCTTCCAGGCCATTGCTGCCATAGATGTTGCTACTGACAAGAAACTCCCCCTGACCATTGTAGCCATCGATGCCACTAAGGCATTCGACTAAGTTATTTGGGCTTATCTATGGGAGGCACTATCCGGATTTGGTATCCCGATAAACTTTATAACATCAATTAGAGCACTCTACTCTAGTCCTAAGGCAAAAATTCTTGTCAATGGTCTCCTCACAGATTGGGTGAAAATATCACACGGCACCAGGCAGGGGTGTCCCCTCTCTCTGTTAATATTTAATTTGTATATTGAACCCTTTGTTATTCGGCTAAGACCAGATCATCTGATTAAACCCTTTAATATTGCAGAATTGTCTTTAAAATTTGCGCTATATGCAGATGACCTTTTAATGTTTACTTCTAACCCAGAAGAAGCAATCCCATGACTTTTTGACCAGGCAGAAGCTTTTGGGGCTATTTCGGGCTGCAAAATAAAAAAAGAAAAGACGGAGATCATGCAGTGTAATCAGGAAGTGGTGCTTCCGGAGGTAAAATCACGCATGAGATATCTTGGAATATATTTGGTTCGAGACATCTCAGAGTTATCTGAAATAAATTTAGATAGAATATATAAGGAGATATGTGACCTCCTACAATGTTGGTCAGGTCTCCTGATGAACATTTTTGGGAGAGTAAATTTAATTAAGATGGTCATCCTGCCCAAAATCACCTTTTTGTTCAACTCGATTCCACTAATGTTTAGCCCCAAAGACATAGCGAAAATACAGGGGAAATTTGGTTCCTTTATCTGGAACTTGAAGACAGCCAGAATCTCCAGGAAAAAGTTGAGAAGCAAATTAAAATCAGGAGGCTTAGCTTTGCCAGATATACGTATCTATTGCCATTTTTGTCATTTTAAAAACTTTAGATTATTGGCAGATAGGGCTGATACATCAACTTTAGGCTGACTGTTTCAGGCATTATTGCACGGCATTACGCAGGGGCATGAATACTTTTTATTTAAGTTTGGTGACCCTAGGTTCTACAAAAAAGTTAGATTAAAGATCTTGGGTACAGCTCTAAAAAACTGGATATTTCTCAGAAGAAAGTTGGGAATTCCTTACTATGCGCCCCAGGCTCCGATATGGGATTCCCCGGGAACACCAGAGTGCCTTAGAGATCAGATATCACGCCCCCTCAGATTAGCAGGCATAATGTACTGGCAGGATCTGCAAAACAACTCACAGCTTATGGACTGGGAATCCGTTTCTAGATTAACAGGGGGAACACTCAGTAGGTTTAAATATTATCAGCTTTCAGCTTGGTGGGCCACTATACCATGGGTTTTTAATACTTCAAACCCAAAGTTTGATCTAGTAAATAGAAAGGAGAGATGGAAAAAAGAGATATCCTATTGGTACTGGGCTATGTTAGAGGTAGAGTGACAGAGTTAGAAATTCAAAAGTTGTGGTGTGGTGTTGCGGGCTTGGATCATGATAACCTGAAAGACCTGTGGGCAGACTCCTTTGTGATGTTAATTTATGTGGTTAAGTCCGCCCCCCTCAAAAGGAATCACCTCTTTACTCTATACAGAGCATACCTATCACCGAAAAAACTAGCAAAAAATACGAGCCTAGAGTATGGTTGCCCAAGATGCAAATTTCCTGCCACTGATGTTCTTCACATGTTCGCAGAATGCCCAATGTTCATAGAATACTGGTCTAAAATAGAAGAGTTCTTGGCTGAGGTACTGGGAATACGATTTGTGGTTACCCCGAGGACAATTCTGTTTGGGCTAGTTGCAGAATACCATCTGAATGATATTGCAGCTAAATTTATTTTTTATGTGATGATCTTAGCTAGACGGGAAATATGTAGATCCTGGAAGGACGTGAAACCCCCAACTTTTCCAGATTGCCTAAAATATGTCATCTATGTCAGTGAATCTGATATGGCCTGCGATAGTTATAGCTATGATAAGATCTGGGTGGCCCATGTGGCATGGCGGAACAGATGAGGATATTCCAATGATTTCACCTGGGTACTGTTGGGTCTTTTTCTCCAATCCGATAAAGGGCTCCCCGGTTAAAGAGGATTGGAGTGGATTAAGCAAACAGTATAAGCTGGAGGGGTTTTCCCTTTATCTCTCTCCTTAGGGCTGGGTATCGAAGGTAGAACATCTTAAACATAGGAGAGAGGGGGGGGGGGATTCCCCACCCAGAATACCCATCTTGGTATATGAGGAATACAAAAATAAATAAATAAAAAGGCAATGCTTTTATGAAGTTTACCTCATTTTAAATTGATGTTGTGACCAGGGCCAAAGTTCCAGCAAGAGAGGTTTAGGAGCATCCAGGAGCAGCCAGGAGCAGAGTGTTGAGGGTCTTGGAATCTGGTGTGCAAAGACAAAGGGGCAACTTGAAAACACACTGCACAGGTCAACTTACAGGTAAGCCTGATGGGGCTCCTTCAAGGGAGGAGGCCGCAGGAGTAATGGAAGCACACCTGCTTAGTCAGAGCCGGTGGGGCCAGGTTCAATGTAAACAGGTCAGCCGGGCATCGTGCATCTTGAGGTCCTTGTGGTCAGGAGCAGGCAAAGTGGAGAGGCGATCTCAAGAAAGCTGGGCCACTCAAGAAGTAGATCTCGTGAGTCTCAACATCCCTTAATTGGTGCTTCCTTTTGTTGCTTTGGTAGTCCGGCGTAGACTTCTTCTTGGTGTTTGTTGTTGGGGGCCGGTGCCATGGGTGTTGGTACACCGCTGCTCTAGTAGGTCCTAGCATTTCCAAACTTGGTGAGGAGACAGATCTGACCCTCCAGATCGGTTGTACCTTTTCTTGCTTCAGTTCTGCATCGAGGTCGAAGGGGAGCAGCAAGTTGACAAACTGGACTTCATTGTATCAGTGCCGGCGGAGTGCATGGGAGGGATACCTTCACTTCAAGGGATCCTCTTGGTGATTTCTTGAAGGCTGGAGGTGCTCCAAGGTTCCTGAGGTCCTCTTAGGTACAGGACAACAATGCAGGCAGTGAGTGTCATGTCCTTGGAGCAGCAGGCAAGGTTTGGCACATTTTTACTTCTGCAGCCGTGTTTGAGTTCTCGTTCCTCGGATATTCTTTGTCCTGGTGTTCTCTTGTCCATTGAATCTGATGTTCAGATCTTGGGGTGCGCCCTAAAAACTGAATTTATAGGTGTTACAATGGGAGACATGTGTTAGCGAATGGGCTACCTACTTTAGAGTGTCTACACCCTCTAGTGACCTCTTCATGTGGGAAGGGGCACTACCCTAGCCCTGATAGGTTGTTGTTCCTCCATTCCATGTTGGTGGAATTTCAGGAGAGGGGTTCGTATTGACTGTCCCATCCTAGGGATAGTGTAGGATAAGTGGGGACGCTCCTCCTAATCTAATTAATTTTCCCTCCTCTGCTCCTGCCAAAGAGGAGCAGGAAATATGATTTGGCTCCCCCACACTATGTGGAGGTTCCTGGCTTGGATTCAAAGGCAGCATCGGCATGGTCAGTCCCATATCTGTGCTCCACTGTGAAGTCCATTCCCTGTAGCGATATGGACCACTTTAACCATTTGGGAATTTCTCCTTTCATCTGCATTAGCCATCTGAGAGGTCTGTGAACAGTTCGGACAAGAAAGTGCGCACCAAGCAGGTATGGTCTCAGCTACTTCAGGGACCAAACCACAGCAACTACTCCAACACTGCTCTCTGGGGAGAAGCTTCCTGCTTCTAAAAGCAACAAGTTGGTCATGGCCATCATCATTGGTCTGGGATAGGGCCGCTCCTATCACATGTTCATAGGCATCTGTCTGCACTATGAATGCATTGGTGTAAGCTGTAGCTTTTAGAATGGGTGGTGAGCACATTGCTTCTTTCAAGGCATTGAACGCCTTTTGACAGTTCACTGTCCAGTTAAACTTTTTCAGCATTTTCTTAGAGGTCAATTCTGTCAGGAGCACCACAATGAACCCATATCCCCGTGAAACCTCCTGTAGTGCCCAATCAAGCCAAGGAATGCCCTGACTTTGCTCTGGTTGTTTGCAGCTTTGCAATAAAGAATAGTCTGGTTTTTGGGCTGTAGTGGCTGAACATGGTCTCCACCCACAAGATGGCCCAAGTATACAATCTTGCCCTGCCCTATCTGGCACTTGAGGTCCTTGATAGTAAATCCAACACTCTCTAGAACCTTCAGGATCTTTTGGAGGTAGATCAGGTGATCCTACCGGGAGGATCGAAAGACATCAATATCATCTAGATAAGCTACACTACAGGACTCCAATCCAGCAAGAACTTTATTCACCAACCTCTGAAAGGAGGCAGGTGCATTCTTCAAAGCAAAGTGCATCACTGTGAACTGGAAGTGCCCATCTGGCATGAAAAATGCTGATTTTTCTTTTGCTCCAGGTGTCAGTACTTTGATGTGAGAGCAAAGGTACTCAGATATGTGGCTGCCCCCAACCTATAATCAGCATGTCAGCTCTTGGAATGGGATGTGCATCTGTTTTTGTAACTACATTGAGGCCTCTGTAGTACACAAAAAAACTCATTTCTTTCTTTCTATCCTGGGAATGAGGCTTGGAGACTAACTTAAACTGGGCTGTCTCAGGGGCTCTCTCAGGGTTCAATGACACCCAACTACAGCATCTTGCTTACCTCAGCTTTGATGCTTTCTTAGACATGATCAGCCTGCCTGTATAATTTCCTTTTGACAGGTAGACTGTCACCAGTGTCCACATCGTGTGTACACCAGTGAATCTGACCAGGGGTCAGAGAAAGGAGCTCAGCAAACTGATTTTTTTTTGTTTAAAATGTTTATCCTTTTTTACTCCACTCGCCTGGCTGTCTGCGTCATCACTTCATTCTGGCCGCTATTTTTTCAACAGTTTGATAATGGCAGTCCGGGAAACGGATATTAGAAAAGAGGCTTTTAAGCTTTTTTTTCTTTTTTGTACAGCGTGTATTCTATGACTAATCCATTGAGTATGAATTTTGAACATACATTTGAACAGATGTGTACCTGCCTCCTCTAACAGTGTTATTGTTGTCAATAATTACCTAGAATTTGGTAAAACAAAATCCATACAATTTTTAAACAAAAAATGTTCTTGTCATGTGCACATTAGTTGATCAACAGTTTTTCAAATGACCAACCTAGCTAAAGAGAAAATACATTATCTCTTTTCCAGTTTAATTCATAAAGACGCAAGGCTTGCTGTTTTATATCAGGAAACCTTCTGTACAAAATAACAGAATAACTGGGCTCAGAGAAAGCAAAGAAGACTTAGGGCCTCATGTAGGTAAATGGTATTTACCGATTCGTAAATACCAAATTTTACCGATTCGGTATTTACAAATCGGTAAATGCTATGTAGGTAAATATTCTTTAAAAATTACCGAATCGTTAAGATTCGGTAATTACCGAATCGGTATTTACCGATTCGGTATTTGCCATTGATTCCTATGGGCCTCAAGGCCCATAGGAATCAATGGCAAATACCGAATCGGTAAATACCGATTCAGTAAAATTACCGAATATTCAAGGATGGCAGGGTGTCACTTTGACACCCTGTTGCACTCCTGATCAGTGCTTGTGTGCCATGTGGCACACATACATGCCCTAAGGGCATGCATATGTGTCACATGGCACAGGTGTACATGCACAGATTTGCATATGAACAGGTATTCGTTATTTACCACCAACTAATAGTTGGTGGTAAATAACGAATCCTTAAGGCCCTGTGGCACTGTTTACAGTGCCACCTACATCTCAAATTACAGATTCGGTAAATACCGATTCGGTAAATTACCGAATCGGTAAAATCGGTAAAAATTGGGTCAAATAAGATTGACCAGCCAGCACATTGCGCTTTACTCTTTCATAAAGACTACACTCTCTTGCTGTGGGGGAAATTTTAATGAAGAAAAATAAGTGCTGGATCAAAAAGTGTGTGCAGATGACTCTCACCCACAAGCACCGGGTCAAATTAAGGATTGGCCAGCCAGCACAGTGGACTATGGTCTCTCATAAAGCCTACACAAAATGGGTGAGAGGGCTTTAAGTTCCTGAAATAAACCTCTCAGCAATTTGAGAGCATTTCTTTAATGCTGGCATTCAAATGTTTTGATACCTTGTATAGAGAATCAACATGGCATACTTAGGTTCACACTACACTGCTTGCTGTAGCATCAATTCTGCATGAATCATTAAAAAACACATATCAACCAATCTGTGCACTTGCAGCCTGGATTCTACATGCAATTGTTTTCCCAATCAGAGAAATGTAATATTTGTTAAATACTGTAAAAAATTGGAGAATTAGTTGATGGGAGCGAGACCCCATTTAAATAATAATCACCATTCTTTTCAGGATGAACCACTACCGTCAGTAAATAAAACTGTGCTCGTCACTGGTATTTTAGCATTGAGCAGTCAGGCTTAACTTAGAGTCAATGTGTAAAGTATATATGAAGCACTCAAACAGTAATAAGGTAAACATACAACACAAGATCTCCAAACTAATTTAGAAAAATAGAGAATATTATAGTAAACAAAATTGCACCAAACCTACACAAATCAAATATAGTAAAACTGGAGATATATGTTTTTCAATTTTGAGGCAAAAATATCTCCAAAAAGTGCATGGCGGCAACCGTGGGTTTCTGGTTGTGCTAGACCGGGTCAAAATCAAAAGTTATGGTCAACCGTGATGGATCAACAGTCGGCTATAGGAATCAGGTTCATTGTAGTAATCAATAAGGGAATGATCAGGTGCCAGTGTAACTTAGGATAGTATTTATTTAGGATGAAAGGTTCAAGATAAAGTTACAGAGAACAAGAGCCCCACCAGGAGCAGCCCTCTGCTGCTCAGCCCATTCTCCCAAATGACAAACTCCACACACTCAACATTCCACAGCATCATCCATCCACCATTCCAAACCACACTCACACTGCCTGAGCAGCAGACACCACATTCATCCTGGTGGAACGTTTATATTCTTGCTGCCCAGAGTCAGGATAAGAGAAGCAGTTGACAAAGGATGTTGCCATCGCTCGGGGTGCTGTTCAGCGTTGAGTCCAGTGAGGCAGTCAAGAGGCTGCTGCTTTGAGTCGAATCATGTGAAGCCATCGACGGATGTTGTCGTCAAAGGTCTAGTTGTGACTGGTCAGCTGGAAAGCAAAACTTGCCTCTGGAAGTCTGTTGTGCCCCAGTAGAACAAACAAGATGTCAGCCAACTGACCCTTAGAGTCACTTCTGGGGACCTGGAGTCAAGGTAAGCAGGTACAATCTTTCTTCAGCAGCATGCCAGTCCTTCTTCTGATTCTTTTCCTGTGATGAGCTATCTGCAGTATTAAGGCCCGGTAGCACTGAAAGACCACCCCCACACAGGGTGACCCAGGCACAAGGACCCTAAGCTCACTATACCGGAGACCATTCTTCCAATAAATAAGGTGATTACCATAGGTTTCGCTAGCTGCCTGAGCCTGAGCCTATTACTATAGGTTCTCAAGAATAGGGCAATATTTCTGCAGCTTGCAGAAATCGGCCTAGGATGATCTTCCTTCAGCTTGCCCCCTGACTAGCTTAGGCATGTCTCCCTTGGCTGTAAACTCTTCCCTTCAAGGTTCCTGGGCGTGATTCTCAGGATCAGACTATTCCCAGACTGTTGAAATTTACCCGGAGGATTTCCTGCAACTCTAAACCTTCCTCTTTGTGGCAGGCCCTTGGGCCACTGTTTCAGGCTCCAGGTCCTTTTGACTCCCCGATGGGCTGCCATGAACTCTGTGGCTAGTCACATCCACTAAGGAAATTCCCAACATCTCTAAGTGGTACCTGAATTCCACCTCTTTCCAGATGGTGGGCTTCAGGTTGCTTCATAACGTCAAGAACCTTGGTTGGAGTTACGGCTACCGTTAAGAACCTGAGACCCCCCACGCAAGTGATCTAGAGCCAGTAGTTTGTGACTCACCTGGTTGTCAGCTGTCACAACCTGGTGGACTAAATTGAGAGTCACATGCTCTTGAGAAACTATATGCCACCTTACTGTTGTCATACTGGCTTCTGTGTCTCTCAGAGTCTCCACCCTCTTCCCATTGATGGTGAGCCACCCCTGTACATCTTAATGTGATATGATATGTGAAGTTTTAGCACCATCTACATATGACCTAGGGACACTACGGTAATCTCTGCACTCTCTCCAAAACTAACTGGGGAACTTCCTTCCCTAGAACCACACTGGTATTTGAGGGGAAAGTCCACTAATAAAGGCATTCTGTCTGTGGGGGCATAGGGCATCCACCTTTTTGTGCCCAAGCAGGTAAACCTTATCGAACTCTGCCTGGATGATGCCCAGGGGTCATTTTCCATTAAACCAACTCTTGTTATGCCAGGATTAGACTAGTATTCTTTCTCTGAAAACTCTTTTGGCTGCCCCATTTACCCTCTACTTCTGCTGGTGGGTAACTGGTCTTCAATTCTTGTGGCACCCACCCAGCACCTTCTTTGGCACCCTGGTACTAATCCAGAGGTCAGCCTCCTTTGCCAATCACAGAGCTTGGAGTCAATAAAGTGTTGGGGCAGCTCTGTAAAGCAATTACTAAAATGTGTTCCCACTCTCAAAAGTAGATACTGCAGTCCATCATAGTCTCTAACTTTGGTCCCCTTCACTTGATCATCTAGTGCCTTACTGGATTAAAACAAAAAATCAATTCAGGACTGGTGAGGCAACTTTAAGTTATCTCTGCACTTTATGTGCTATTTCTCTGTGCTAAAACATGACAACAAGGTATTCTTTCATGGGGACATAGTTCATCCTGTCAGCTTTATATAGGGATTAGCCCTTAAATTTCCCTTATGCATACCCAAAGTTACCTCATAGGTCTCAAACCACTTGCCTATGTCACATCCAACCACAAAGCTAGGCTTGGGGGGTGGATTTACTTCACCTGGGCATATTGGTATTGCTGATACAATTACAGCTGGACTCTGTGACCTGTTTTTGCTTTAGGAGTCAGTTCTTTCTGGCACACCTGATGTGCCGTAATGAAATAGGTGGTCCGTGACTGCTTTAGTGCAGAAATGAATTCTAATTTCTCATATGTGTGTAGCTTAATAGGTCAAACACTGGTAATGAATACAAAATAAATTCAACAACATACCTTGCAGTGTAAGCCAAAAGAACGTCAGGTACTGTTTACGTTCAGTATATTTAATATCATATAATTATGACATATTAGAATTTATTTGATACAAAGTTTGCTCAAAGAAAAGGGGGGAAGAATGGGTAGAAAAGGTGAATAGTTACAGATATTTAGAAATTGTACATATATTATACTTTGGCAATGGACTGGTAAGGAGACCATTTTTAATATATTTTTTATAGAATGCAAACATGCAACATTTAAGCGAAGGCAGAAGGCATCTCTCGAGGCGTGTGGCGCCGGGGTCCGTCTCTAACAAGGTTTGGACTGATTCACACGTCTATCCGACCACATTAATTAATCCACGGTTTTGAATACTGCTGAGGACTTCACAAAGTGTGCCCCCAGGAGTGGAATTCTTCTCACCACTTTTGGAACACCCTGACTGAGTGTCTACTGAAGCTCCAGTCCGTCACCTGGGATGCCCTTGTGGCACCAGTACTAGGTTGCCCCAGTCCCCCTTCATTCTGGGGAAGACTCGGATCTGAAGTACAAGTCACCCTCTAAGCTAAGCCGAGTCTAAACGTTGACGCACCCCACCCACATAGGGCCTGTACCCCATCCCATCACCTTTGCCTAAATATTGCATGTTTGCATTCTATAAAGAAATATATAACAACATGCTACAAATAATCTGTTTAGGACAGGCCTGCAGTTAAAATATCATTCATTTCTGCTCTAAAGCAGTCACCGAGCACCTATTTCATTACCGCATTGTACCCAGGTCTTTTGGCGATTATTGGGTTACACCATTATTTTGTAATGGACACCTCATGTGCCAGCAGCACTTTCTTCTCCTCTAGAGTTAGCCAATTATCCTCCAATACTCTCAAAGTTGCTAACCTTCTGAACCTCTGCAGCCATAGTTGACTTGGCTAGCTGCAGTTTAAGGGCTCTCTCAGCCTTCCTGTCCTCCAACTCTGAGGTTGTTAGGCTGGGGGAGGTGGGAGGTACAGCTCCCAGTCACAGACATGACAGAAGCTGTCATGCCTTGGGGGACCCCCTCTTCGTTCTCCCGCTCTGACTCCGGGTCTGAGTTTATTGCTAACCCATTCTCCGCTTCTCCCTCCTCTTCCTCCTCCTCTTCCTCCTCTTCCTCATTCTCCTCAGAATCAATTTATTGTCCTTTTTTTGGTAGCTTGCATCAGATGGACCTCCTCCCATCCTCAGATTACTATTTGGAAATCCAACTTTGTGGATCCCCTTCGTCAAGGTCATCCCATCCCCTCACACAGCTTCCTCAGCTCTACCATTGTGAATTCCTCATTGCTGCTGACGTCAACCTTGATGCCTGGAAAATCTAACAGGTACTAAAATTGACAGGAATGGAGTTTACAGAAAAAATCCTAAAAAAATATGTGGATGTCAGATTATAACAATGGATTTTTGGTTTTACACAAACAACCTAGTGGCAGTGTAAAAACACAAATACTGAATCCCACCACTGAACACCAATGTAAGAAATTAGGGTATTAGTTCATAGAGGTGAGACTCCCCCTCTATATCATTCACAACCCCTGTCAGGGTGAACAACTAGAGTCCCTTCATAATACTCTCTTAACCCTCTTTTCTCTTAGCACAGAGTAGTCAAGCTGAACTTAGACTGTGTAAAGTATTTATGCAACACTCAAACAGTAATAAAGTAAAAGCAGTAAAGGAAAAAATCTAAAACAATTAAGAAAAATAGGGATCATTTTAATACATAAGATGACACCGAAATGAAAATGTGAAATAAATAGAACCAAAGAGATGAGTTTTTATTGTTTGAGTGAAACATAGAGCCAAAAAGTTCAAAGCTCTAACTGCGGATATCTGGTCACACTTGATTGGGTCAAAGACAAAAGTGAAGGCCAACCATGATGGATCCCCGGTCAGATACAGGAACCAGTGTCATCCAGATGCAAATTTTACCAGTTGACCAAGTGGAGAGAAGTGGTGCTGCGGCCAGCTGACTTCAACGCACAGCGTTCACGTTTCGATCCCCGGCTCCAGTGGCAGCTCATCTCAGCACCCTGTGACTCTGGGCAATACCTCACTTAATTTCAGCGTCTTGAGACCTGTAAGGGTGAGTAGTTCGCGCTTTACAAATACGGATTTTTTACATTTACTTAGAGATTTTTGTGGAGTAAAATTAGTTGTTGAAGAGCCATCAGGGGTAAACTGCAAACCGGGTCTGAGGAATGGCTTAATGACAACCAAGAACTCCCATGCTAAGTCTTGGAGTCGTTTGGAGGCTACTCAGCGTCATACCCAGTGAAGCCATCGATGAAGGTCATCAATGTCGCTTGGGTGATGCTGATAATCAATTTTGGTAAGAGCATCAATTGGATGCTCTTTGGAGTCAAATCCATTGACGAATGTTGTTAGCCTCAATGCCTGGCAGAACATTTTGGGAAGCCATCGACGAAGGTTACTGGTGCCGATGCTCGGTGTCGAGTCTGTTGAAGCTTGTAGTTACACAGTGAGGAGTACATTTTGAACACTACCAAGAGTGCAGGACCATGATGAGTGCACTTCAGGGTGGGGGACCCATTCCCACGGAAGCCTGCTGAGGGGTCCAGGTCCGGGCCAGTTCAGGATAGTGAGATGGAAAGTAGAAAAAGGCTTCAGGAAATGTGTTGTCTTTCTGTTGGTCAAAACGAACAGAAAACTGACCCTTTGAGTCACTTCAAGTTTGACCAACCTTCCTTCACGTTCTTCAAACAGCAGGACAACCCATTGTCTGATTCTTCTAGCGTTCAGGAGTGTCCTGGGGATGCCACTTTTATCCTCAGTGCCAGCCTGTCGGTAGGGCAATTCTTTCTCCACCAATCAAACCAGTTCTGGGCAGCTCCCCCTCCCACTGGGTTTGGAGCCAGAGTGACATGAAAGACAATAGGAAGGCAGGATTAGATATGAGCTTAATCTGCTAGTGACAGAGTAGGCATCATTTGAAGCTTAGGAAGGAGATGCGTACCGTCACCCAGGCATCTTGTCAAGGAGGTAAGCTGCCTCCTCACAACCAATGGCCTTTATCCACAGGCAAGGAGCAATACACATCCCACCACAGGGAAATCATCAGTATTCAGGTGACAGTTGAAAATGGACAGAAAGGTTTTTGATTTTAGGTACAATAGAAACAACTTTCAAAAGGCGGCTTTTGCTTAACAGTAATATAAACTCTGACCTTACCATTAAGTTGGAGTTTAGATTACTAATAAAATGTTTCCTTGAACCATTTTTCTTGCTGTCTCATACTGATATTTATCAGCCCAGTGTTTTCCTACTGTGCAGCCAGCCTTGCCACAGTGAAAAATCGCTTTGGGGAGTTTCCCTGCCCCGGTGTGTAATGCATCAATTTCTACATTTCCTACTTTTAAATACTGTCCTATTGGTTAATGTGGACTACCTTGGGGTGACATAAATATTAAAAAATAAGATTTAGGCCCGTAAAGGGTGATTTTGACAGGACAAAAAGTCAGTTTAAATCTGCACAAACAAGTTGCAGTGGCAGGCCTGGAAACATGCTTTACAGGGCCACTGCACAGGGTGGCATAATGAGAGCTACAGTCCACTGATAGCATTTAATTTACTGACCCAGTGTACATGAAGTATCATATACTAAGGACTTACAGTAAGTTGAATGTGTCAGTTAGATGTATGCCAGTTTTACCCCTGGTTGGCAGTGGTAAAATGCACAGCGGACTATGGTCAACAAAAACGGGTTCAGCAACAGCAGGGAAAAATCTTGGGAAATACCACACAAAAGACGGTCATTTCTAACAGTTAGCGATAACAACCTCATGCAATAAATATTGAATACAGTATTTAAAACACTAACGCAATTATGGTGGCTCATTGTAAATAAGCACAAGATACCCAAGAAAAATATCTCCCCCTGAAAGCAAGCTGTACATTTGGACATATATCTATATGAGTGCTTTTGTGGGAAACAAGTGTAAGTCAGTGGTAAGTGAGACATTCATAAATAACTCCAACTATTGATATTATTCTTGAAATTTTAGATTTCTCAGGTGCTTTAATTATGCCCCATTAGAAGTGTGTTCCTAATTGAGTGTCATAGATTTCCAATAATCATGGTGTTAACTGCTCATGTACATCCTGAAATATCTGTCTTAATTCAGATTTGTAAGCTTGCAATGACGTGCAGGCAAGCAAAAATTGTCTGTACTATATATCTCAAGCATATAAAATACAAATATACTGCAAAATATATATCACATATACATTTTTCACAGCACCTGGTAACCTGAAAACCACTATTAAACTAATACATTATTTTTTTAAACCTGCAACTGGATGCTGTCTCATAGGAGTGGCCTATTGCCATATGAGCTAAGGCCCAGATACATGAATGGAAAATCTGGTCGCAAAGGGGCAGATTCCCAGAATCTGCCCCTTTGCGACCGGTATTTTTGCATTTGGGATCCATCATCCCAAATGCAAAAAACGCAATTTAAGGAATCTCTAAATTGAGATTCCATAAATTGCGATTGCATTTAAGGAATCCCAAATTGAGATTCCTTAGCGATTTTGCTATAAGTTGAACTTCATGGTAATTTGCAAAAACTTTGAAAAATGCACTTTTGTGCATTTTTCAGTTTCATGTTGTGCACACACGTGCCTTAGGGCATGTGTGTGCGCAACATATGTGCACAGATTAATTTCAGGGGTGCAACAGGGTGTCCTTTGGACACCCCTGCACCCTTGAAATTGCATTCTCAATTTGCGATTCGCTAATTGTTAATCGCAAATTGAGAATGTCTTTCAATTCATTCCTATGGGCCTCTAGGCCCATAGGAATGAATGGGGAGGTATTCCTTAATTTCAACTCGCAATTTGCGAGTCGCAATTAAGGAATATTAAGAAATCGCAATTTTTTTTGCGATTTCTTCATGCATAGCATTTTGCTTTTCCCTATTAGCGAATCCTTATTTTTCGCTAATAAGGAATCGCAAAATGGATGCTTGATGCATCTGGGGGTTATTGTCTCCTACCATTTGGGATAGAAGCATTTGAGGGAGGCAATCTAGTAGTGGCTGATGGTGCGATTGATAGTGTGCGAGAAAGTGGATTATCACTTAGGGTGGATGGTAGTCCACCACAAATAATAATGTCACTACTTTTGTTAGGTCCTTTAAAGAATTTGGTAATTTAATCTTAATCTCAATCCCAGTAGATGTGGCACCGAGCAGACAGGTTTAACTCAAGGAAATGCGTGAAGCATTTAGAAGAGCCAAACAGTTAAAAAGTTTAAAACACAACGCACTAAAAATCCCAATCTAATTTATAAAAATTGCAAACATTTTAATGAACAAATCCAATTAGGGGAAATGGAGATATGAATTTTTATTTGAAATAAAATAGCATCAAAAAAACTAAAAATCCAATTGTGGGTAACTGGTTTCACCAGTCTGGGAGAAGGCTAAGGTTTGAAGCCAAACGCAATGAAGCGTAAGCCGGATACAAGGACCAGGTTTAGCCTGGTTAAAGTGTTATTAAGACCATTTCAGAGAAGGTAGATTCCTCAGTAGGGCAAGTCTGCAGGCTGGATCTGAAGATGGGCTCGTTGATTACAGGCTGACGAAGGACAAGGTCTTTGTGAATCCAATGATGAAGGCAGAACAAGCTCAGAACAGGAGAAGTTTGAATTTTCATGCTCAGAAAGCCATTTACTTGGATTGGATACTGATCGGTATTAGGCCCCATGAACATTTCTACCTTTGGACGTAGATGCTTTTTTGGAATCAGATTTCCTCAGCGGGGCAAGGCTTCAGGCTGTAGCTAAAGAGGGTTCAACATTGTTGGCTGGCTGTGAGCGTCAGGCCTGCTGAGCCAGATTTGCAGCTGCTGGGAAGAATGCAGCAATAGATGTGGCAAAGTCAGGTCCATAGACAATGCACCCTGTGTGGTTTGGCTGTAGGTTGTCCCGGTCCCACTGTGGTTCTCTAGGCAAATAGTCTAGAAAACGTTTTTAAGTGTCACATGTTAGGACAACAGCCAAGAAGTCCAGAACCTCATGAACAATACTTAGAGGTCTGAACTCACTCTAATAAAAGCTACCAGCAGTAGGGCCTCAGCAGGTCCAGGAAAGTGGTCTTATTGCAGCTTTTGTGTCCCTGTAACTTAATAGGAGGTCAGCTAACTGATCTTTGGAGTTATCTTCTCAGTCCTGTATACCAGAAGGAGCAGGTCTAGCACCTAAGGTTTACCTCACAGGTCTCAACAGCGGGCAGAGGTCTTCTTCTGTTTTCCACAGGTCCACTAGTTTTCTGAAGAGGGTCTCCAGGGTTGCCGTATTTAGGCCTGGTAAAAGCCCAATGGAAGGGGTAAATCCTGGCTCCTCCCCAGCCAATAGGCTAAAATGTTAACAGGTAACCCTACTAACATTTGCAGCAGTTTCTGTGTGCCCAGTGCAAACAATCCCAGAGTGACCCTTTCCTTCTAAATCCCACATGCAAAACATGCATGCGCGGAGCTTCTGTTTCCATCACAGAGGTGTGTCCATGGCTAAAAAGTGATTCTGGGGGCAGCTCCCCTCTCTCTGGAAATGATGAACTGGCTAGCTAGAAGGACAATATAGGGGCAGTTCCAGGTGTGTGCTACATATGCCTCTGACACGGCACGCCCCTTTGAAGATATTAAGTTCCTGGGCACTTCCCATGTGGCCATTCTGTCACAGCAACACAACTTTTTGCTGTACCAAAGACCTATGTCATTGAGGGCTTACAACCCCAATTCAGCCCATTGCAGCCCGGGAGTATAGAACATCACTTATCCCAAACACAAGAACAACAAAGAGAAACCAAAGGTCACAGTTGCAGACATAGACATATACAAAGGTTTTCCGGTGTTTACCACAGGCTAGCCGAATTGCAGAATGTGGGATGGAATTCAAGGAGTTTCTGTGTGCCCAGTGCAAACAATCCCAGAGTGACCCTTTCCTTCTAAATCCCACATGCAAAACATGCATGCGCGGAGCTTCTGTTTCCATCACAGAGGTGTGTCCATGGCTAAAAAGTGATTCTGGGGGCAGCTCCCCTCTCTCTGGAAATGATGAACTGGCTAGCTAGAAGGACAATATAGGGGGCAGTTCCAGGTGTGTGCTACATATGCCTCTGACACGGCACGCCCCCTTGAAGATATTAAGTTCCTGGGCACTTCCCATGTGGCCATTCTGTCACAGCAACACAACTTTTTGCTGTACCAAAGACCTATGTCATTGAGGGCTTACAACCCCAATTCAGCCCGGGAGTATAGAACATCACTTATCCCAAACACAAGAACAACAAAGAGAAACCAAAGGTCACAGTTGCAGACATAGACATATACAAAGGTTTTCCGGTGTTTACCACAGGCTAGCCGAATTGCAGAATGTGGGATGGAATTCAAGGAGAACAAACTGCTGAAGGGGTTGTGGGGCCAGCAGCCCGATAGACAATCCATTAAAAAGTCCACAGGACCAGGAAAAAACACCTAGTGGGGCCAAGTTGGAGAGGGTTATAGTATCTGCAAACAACTCATAGCATCTGGGATCAAACATCCTGAGGGACTAGTCAACCCACCCCAGGGCAGAAATTACAGAATGGTGAGGATGGTAGGATTACAACATCTCAGCCAAAAGCAGCTCTTCATTAATACCGCAGATTGTACAAGCTGGCACTTTGACAGCTTTAAACCAGCAGGGGAAAACCAACCAAGCCAACTTCTCCTCACATTCGCCACAAGAGGACTTGTGCATTACGGACAGGGACATGACCTTTCTCGCATCACAAGAATAGTAGGATCTAGTGGCCTCGTACTTCTTAAAACCCACCATAAATCGACCCGAAGAGGAACTTACCAGCATGCACGGAGAAGGGAGAAAAGGCCTGTCAAACACATTTTGGGCTACGTTACTAAATATCATTCAGCTATCCGCAACTGCACTGCAATACCCATCCGAAATTAGATATGCAGCCAACTGCCCTTCACACATTAGCGGAATTTACCTCTGGGATAGAGAGGAAACTCGCAGATCTCAACGGCCTCATCTAAAGCAGACAAGAAGCAGCACAATACACTCAAATTGTATGAACCAACTGCGGCTGTGCCCCAATAATTTGTAAGCTATCAACGCTACCGACAATGCTAGGGAACCTTCTGGCTGACCTGAAATTAAACACTACACCGCATCCTACAATTAAAGTTAACGTGGGAAGCACCGGCCTGAGGTAACAATTAACAGGAACTGATAATAAACAGACCAGACTCCAATAAGAAGATAATTCATTACTTAAGGCTAAACAAACCCCATCTTAACCAACTCAACCGATGGAAGAGCCAGCGCAGGGGCTTTTACAAATGCACAAGCCAGCCGTAAACGAAAAAGGAAGGGCAAGAATACGAAAACAATTGAATCGAGCTACATCGAGGTGGACCAGCCAGCGGTAATCCCTAGGGAAAATGAGCAAACGAGGAAAACTTAGATTTTTACCCAGGCCAAGAAGACACCACCCTTAGACAAGAGACTGAAAGCCAACGGTATCCAAAAATATCAGAAATCCCAATGCCAACGGTATTACTGGAGACAACATGCAAGGGCTGAAGGATAGTATTATGGCAGCACGCACGCAACAACAGTAAAGAACTGAGTCGAAAAGCAGCACACACAGCAGAGCAAGGAGACTGGCAGAAAACCTGCCAAGGGAAAATACACAAAATAGGACCAAGCTGGATATAGAGCAGGCGCCAGAGCAATCCCACGGAGACAGCATTGCTATCCTTGATACTACAAACCACAACCAACACTTACACAGGGTTAAACATTTTGAAGTATCGTAAATAGAGGGAACATATTGAGTCTCAACCACTTAATTAAAGGACTGGAATACATTAACACAACACATTTTCTTGCGATTGAATTTCAACCTACATTAGACCAACAATGCCCAGAAGCGACAAAGACAATATGGAAATCGAATGAGATAGCTGACCGAATTCTGGGGGCAACCAAGAAATTCTCTCAGTGGGGGATAAATCTGGAATCAGGAAAAAGACTAGCCTATCCCACTCCCTTTCTAAAAGAAAGTAATGAAGATTATTCGTATACAGTCACATCAATTCTAAAAGGAGTGCTTACGACTCTTCAGGGCCTCTCTGGAGTCTTTTATACACCATAAACTCAATAAAACAGCCATATGTTCCCAGCTGGGCAAATATACGTTGAACATTAACAACGGGGGGCATGCAGTGACAAGTGGCACCCGACCTGACCTCAACACACACCGATCCAACTAAAACTAGAATATGTATCTGGAATATTAATGGTCTGATGAATAAGCTGGAGGATCCGGAAATACTAAATTACTTAGGGTCATTTGACCAGATACTACTCCAAGAAACCTGGGAAGAGCATTAGATAGCTCTACAAGGATACACATCACAAACAGTTTGTTATATCCTGGTTTCTATGTGTTCATGCTCTGCCAGTGAGTTCCTCCTAGAATGATGAAGTATGGAATGTTGGGGGTGAGAGACTACAGTTGGAGAAGGGCTGAGCAGCATGTTGGTGGGGCTAGTCCTGGACTGAACAACTGGACATGTAACTACTTGAATAAATACTCTTGAAATACTACAACCTGCTTGGAGTTTATTACTACACCGTTCCAGCTACCAAAGTTTCAACCTTCGGTCATCGTTCAGGCGGCCTGATGACATTTGCCTCAATACTCACAATAGGAACAACACAAGAAATTAAAGTTAAAATCGCAGCCCCAAGTGTCATACAGGCAACAGCCATAACAATCAAAATCAAAAAAGTGGACCAGCCACTTATTATGATAAACTCGTATATACATCCGAAGCATAGACTTAAAGGGGCAAAAGAATTGGTTAACAAACTGGTAAGAATTATAGAAGAGAGGGATGCAGAGAATTTGATCCTGGCAGGTGATTTCAATCTTTTTCTCTTTAGAACAGCCTTAGAAGATGAATTAGCACAAAAACTCAATATAGCATGGAGAATACCAAACCAAGCTCCAGCACTTCCAAACAAACAAACAAGGTGCTCAATTCAATTATTGAAAGATCTGGAACAACTAAACCTGAGGGCGTTGAACGGGCGATTTAAAGAGGACACCCCTCCAGCATCAATGTATCACTCTACAACCATTTCCTCCTACCTAGACTTCACTCTGGCAACTCTTACTTTGTTTTACATCATAAACACATTCATACTGGATGAAAATAGTCAAAGTGACCACCTACCACGAGAAGTGCCGCTAAGTGTAGCCAGGGGGAGTAACATGGAAGCAAGGATAAGCGTGGGCACTGAGTACACCTCGGATTTTAGACGAATAAGGTATAAGCCTGATAAGATCAAAGAGGTATCCACTAATGCAAAGATACTCATCCACCAAAACAACAACCTGACCATGAACCCAATAGAGGCTTGGGAGGCATTTACAATGGAACTCGGGACAAAGCATGCCAAAAAGCCAAAGACCTTCAAAGGGAATTCACTGGGTCCCTTTCTAGGAAAGGCAATCTCACCCTAGATAAAAAAAACTCAAACGGAAAATAAATCAAGCTTTAAGACAGCTTCGTACAAGATCACAAAATGAAGCTCTGGAAAGGGAGCTAAGAATCCTAAAGGAAATGTTAAAAAAAGAAGACCTGGGAAAAGAAAAGACAAGTGAACGACGAACTCTGGACAAAGATAATGCATGACTCGAACCTGAAAAACAGCGCCAGGTTTTGGCGAACAATCCATAGCCTCCAACAGCCAGGCCACCTCCGAATAAATTCATATATAACAGAAGCCAACTGGGCACATCTTCTGTACAACCACTGTAATGGTAAAAATGAAGAGGGGAATTTAGCTGAAGTAAAATCACGGATCATCAAGAGGAACTTGCGTGATAACACAGAAAAAAAAACCAAGGGATTAGCGAGGGCATCAAACAGGCTGAGATACTGTAAAAGGATGGTATAAACCTCAACTAGAGGCCCTATGTGGAAAGGACCTCAACTAGAGGCCCTACTTGGAAAGGGCACCACAAGTTATCTCGCAATGAAGACCCTGAAGAAAGTTCTACCAGACCGAATACTAGACCCTCTATTACACGTGATTAGAGCATGACTGCAGCCAATGCTCACATACGGGAGTGAACCAACGGAAGGGAAAGATGCGCTGGTCCTAGATAAAATAATTAGTAGCACATATATAGCAATATTTCAGCTACCTAACTATGTGTCACCTGCCCATATAAGCCTCGAATTTGGTCTTCAGAAGCAAACAGTGGAAAGAAGGGGTGCTTATATAAAAAGCTGGCACAAGATCAGAGGTGCAAAGCAAGGATCTCTAAATGCCCACCTGTGGACCGAGCTGTCACATCGAGAGAAATAACCTGCCAGGGAGTACCTGTTGGAATCACTTGAAAGCCTCAAACTGACCAACCTCTGGGAATCATCCACAGATCAAAAGAGCTTTAAAAAGGTTGTAACCACAGTAACAAAAATTATATCCATAACAGAAGACATGGAACCTCTGGCCAAGAGGGGTTATGGATCAATAGTGCTGAATGACTATAAAGCTCCTATGCCACAAGCTTACTTGAAGGAGGGAGTTAAACAGAAGAGAAAAGAAAAACGGTTAAAGTTGCGTTTTGGCCTTTTACCAATTCTCCCTCACCTGGCACCTTGGAAAAGGAGACAAGAAGAACAGTCCTATTATTAATATTATTTCTTTCTTTATTCGGTATTTCACAAGGAAAACCATAAAAGGAACATTAAATAATACAATTTACATAATTACACAAACATGCAGATTATATGTAAGTTCCAAAGAAATTCATGCAAGGGGAATATGCAATAAAAATAGAGAGAAATATGAAAATACTGAAATTCATCATTGTTGCATTTACGCGAAGGTGTTTTACAGATTTTTTCTATGGTTCATAATACATTTTAGAAAATTAAGAACTATATAACAAACATCTTCGGAATCTAACATTTGCAATCGAAGGAATACCGGTCGACATTGTCTAAGGCCCCAGCGCCTGAATGAGGGAAGTAGCCAAATTTTTCTGTGTGGGTGATAGAATTTACAGAACATGATCACATGTATATTAGTCTGAATAGATTTCCCATCACAGGGACAAAAGGGGAGAATTGAGTCCCAACCATTATTTAGAGGAAAAACAACCAGTCTAAAGAAGGTATCCAATCTGAATCTAGTCATCAGCATTCTCTCGTATGTTGTAATCTGCAAAGTTAGGTACGGTTGAATACCATATGTTGTCTGCACCAGATTCGCATGGATAACTGATGGTTTTGATGACTCAGAAGCCAATCTCAATGTCTCTAGATGATGGAGGGCTTGTTGCTTTAGGGCCTTCCTCGACAGGTCAGCTATAGACTCTGGTTCGAAATAGTAATTCTCGAGGCCAAGGTCTTTAAAAAAATTCCTGATGTAGCAGAGCCACTTTACTTTTGAGGACTGATCAAGCGACATTGTATCAGCCACAATTGACTGAGTTAGCGCGTTTTTGTCAGATGTCCAGATGCGCCGCCACAACATCAGTGGTTGAATTTTGAGTAGGTCGTCTAAGTAGGGAATTCCTAGTTCCGTATGAGAGGCATAAGTTGACGTGCCTCTTGGAGTGGCTAAGAGAAATCTTAAAAAGGTGTTTTCTGCTATCTGAAGGGCTCTGGTGTCCGTATGACCCCACACTCCCGCTCCATACAGGGCGATGGCCTGGCACTTAGCATTGTAAATTTTCAGTAATTCTACTGGTGCCCTCCTCCCCAACCTCTGAGAGAAGCTCATTAGGGCCGCTATCGATCTTTTAAACAAATGGCATCTTGTCTCCACTGCTGGTTTCCATGTCAACCTATCGTCTATCATGATCCCGAGGTATGGGTACTGAGCGGTGATCTCAAGTTTTTGGTTATCGAGATATATCTCTTTAATACCTTTTTTTCCACCCCCTGAGATCATGACAAACGGTTTTTTACATTCACTTTTAGGTCCAGGCCACTCATAAAGGTTGTGTATCTGTTCAGGGAGCTCTGGAGTTCGCGCGGGGTTCGCGCAAGAATGACGGCATCGTCCGCATAGAGCAGAGCTGGAATCAGGCGCTGTTTTACATGTGGGAGGTACTGAGCCCCCCTCAACATCTCCCCCTCCAAACCATTGGTATAGAGTGAGAAGAGGAAGGGGGCCAGGACACATCCCTGCCTGACTCCACGCTCTACGCCAAAAGGTGCCGTCAGCTCGCCGTTCCTCCCAAAGCGAACTCTTGCCGAGGCTCCAGAGTAAAGCTCCCTCAGGAAATCTAGTAGAGGGGGATCCACTCCCATTTGAGTTAAGTCCGTCCACAGCTTTGAGTGCGAAACACAATCAAATGCGGCGGACAGGTCCACATAGACCATGTACACCATATTCTTCTTAGCCTGAATATATTTGCTCATTATCAGGCTGAGATTGAGGGCCTGCGCCACCGTTCCGAACCCCTCTCGGAAACCAAACTGGAGGTCGGAAATAATGCCTCTTTCCTCACCCCACTGCTGAAGTCGCTCTAGGATAACTCTCCCTACAACTTTACCAAGCGAGTCCAGCAATGAGATGGGGCGATAGCATTTCACATCCTGGCGGTCCCCTTTTTTAAAAATAGGGACCATAATTGACCTAGTCCAAGAGTCTAAAACTCCCTCGCCTGCCACAGCCATACACACTCTTGTGAGAATGGGCGCCCATAGGTCCAAGTTGTATTTAAAAAGGTCCACTGGGACACCATCGGGGCCTGGAGCTTTCCCGGACTTGCTTATTTCCAGGGCCACTAGTATGTCAGATAAATCAAAGGACAGCGGGATTGGATACTGTGCCTTTATGGGGGAATTCGCCGACCTGCCTACTTTCACATCGGCTTTAAAGATATTTGTGAAGTGGGCCACCCAGGTTTCCTCATCTATAGCCACCTCAATCCTGGGGGTATTATTATCTGTGAGATAGGGAGCTCTAACCGTACGCCAAACGGCTTCACTATTTTTTGAAAGAGCACTCTTGTGCAGATCTTCCCAGAGTTTCTCCTTCAGTTCTTGAGTTCTTAACTTACGTTCCCGGGTATATAGGCGTCTAAGGAGTTGGATCTGTCCCGCATCTCTAGGTGTGTTGTGTAAGGCAGATTTTAATGTGGAAAGGGCTCTAGTGCAGCTGTGGTTAAACCACCCTTTTTTGCTGCGATGTTTAGGCGTTGGTTTAGCCGTAAGCAATCCCTTGATTATCTCTAGAATTTCTTTAAAATTATTTAGAACGTCTTTATGGTTTACCGAAAGGTCCAGGCATTTAATTATGTTAGGATACGCCTGCTCCACCTGTTTTTTTGTGATTTGATTAGGGTTAATTTTTTCCCATTTTATTGTGTAGCCGTTCTTTTTTCCTAGTTCCAGCCTATTTTGGGCGAGGGTATTTGCTATTTCAGTGTTTTGGGGCTTATGTTCAGTTAGATGAAGGTCTAACCTCAGCGCAGAGTGATCGCTCAATGGATTGGAAATAACCTGATAGTCTTTGGTTATGGGTAACAGTCCAGGAGACAGGAAAATGTAATCGACTGTCGTTTGATGGCCTCTACCCACGTAGGTCGGGTGGAAAGAGTTTTTTTCCAAACTTGGGTAGTTTGCAATTACCAGGTCCAAGTCGGAGAGCAGGTTGTTCATTGCGTTTCCCAACTTGGTGTGGACAAAGTGAGCTAATGGAGCCTCAAATTCGTCCACGAACCCACAACATTGAGAATTTGCCATGGGACACGGATGGAGATTAAAATCCCCTCCCCATAGAAGATGAAACGTTCCGGGTCGATCCTTCCACTGATAAAGGTGTCTTAGTCTCTCCTGTATATCACTGACAAGGGTCAAAAATTGATCTTCTTCTAAATTATTGTAAGAATTTACTAGAAGGATAGACTCCTTGTTGGTAAAAGACAGGGAGAGGATTTGACAATTAGGGTCAGTGAGAATATTAGACACTTTTAGATGGTTGAGTGTATTTGCAATATACGTTGTTAACCCTCCTTTGGGCCTACCCATTGCGCTGCGCACAGCGGGGGAAAAGTAAGTTTTGTAACCCAAAAGATGTGGTCTATTGTAGACCAGGTCTCTTGAAGGCAAATTATTTTCCCTTGCTCAAGAAAATTCAGGGCTGTCCCGTCCTCAATCTTTGGGCGTAAACCCGCCACGTTCCAAAAGAGGAGGGGTATGGGCGATGTTTCAGCTTTTAAGATTACTGGCTCTGGGGTCGGCAGGAGGTTTTTTGTTTTGGGTGGCCGGTATGGTGAATTGGGATTAGTGTAGTCAGCGTCCGTTGATGGTCAATCGACCATTTCTAGTGCGCTGAATCTATTAGTCAGCGGGATGTTATGCCAAGGATCCCAACGGGCGGTTCTCTATGTACCTTCCTCTGCAAATGTGGGCCCCATTCTTCCCAGTTTCCTCCCTGATGGCGTGGTCCTGCTAGATGCCAAGAATCATCATACTCACAATGGCGGGGGCCCCATAATGTCTAGTATCATAGAATGCGACCTGACGAGAGGGTGGTTCAACCCAGGGAAAGGCAGCATCCTCAAAAAAACTTATTACTAGGTTGTCTTGCGGGATAAAAGAAGGAAAGTGGTTTAATACTAATACCCCCGTTCACGTTTGTTTGGTCCCAGGAGCAGATATAATCTGCTACCCTAGGATCTTCGAAGGTAATGATAATACAATCCCCTGGAAACATTTTTCTACCTTTGCCCACCCATGTAGTCCTGCGTACTGAGGAAATCCTTCCATGCCAATTTGGTGGCATGGGATGGTTCGTCTGTAGCCAATGTTGTACTTTGTTTTTCAGGGACCAAGGCGGTTCCACGTTATGGGCGGCTAACTCAGGAACACCAGTCATAACCGCTACATAAGGTGAAGCGTCTGGTGGCAGATCTACAGGGATTCCCCCCTCTCCAGGGCCTCTAGGAACATGTCTTTTGCCTGTTTGGGGAAGAAGCTTGGGTGCCAGAGTTTTAGTTGTTGCTTTGTTTTTTGCCGCTGGCTGTGATAAAGATGTTATTAGTGGCGAGGCATTTCCCTGTGTCTGTGTAGTGGCTGCATTGTTGATTAAATTTGGGGTAGTCATAGTGGACATTATTATGGGTGTTGCGCTAGAGGTCGATACCATGGGATTTGTGACCTGCACTGCATTCTTTTGGGGAATGGCAGGTTTCGAGGTGGCACCTACGGGTTTCGCGGGGGGCTGGTTAGTATGATTAGTTCCCCCTCTTTTTTGGGGCCCAGCCGATTGCTTATGATGTGAAAGATTAATAAGCTTAGACATCTGACTCTCTAACTTTGCTAACTTTTGTTCTACCGGTTGTAAGAATAGCTTAAGGAGATCGGCGATCTTATTTAAAAGGAATGAATTATCGCTATCTGTAGATCCCTTATCAGTAGATAAAAGAATTGGTGAGTCTATGATCACGGGGGTAGAGGATTCCTGATCAGTATGATGAATTAAAGCAGTAACAATTTGTTGGTCTGATCTTGGGGAGGGAGCTGTAATATACTAGGGGAGTGTTCCAACATAGTGAGGGTAGGGGTTTTCTGGTCATTCTTTCTTTTACTTATTGCACCCTCCCTCCTTCCCCTTGCTTGGATTCTCTCCAAGGATGACATTTGTGGGGGGGTTTGCGGTAGAAGCCCTGGAGTTTTTTCTAAATCAGAACTCAATTGTGAGGCTGCGAGCTCAGATACCGACAAATCCACATTATTAGGCAAACTACGTCTCCCCTCACCAAGCGCCCTCGATCCTTCTTTGTTACCACCCGGGACAGGAGTTCTGGCTTCTGCCAGGTTGCCCAAAGAGGATCTTTTGGCAAATGCTAAATCTAAAGAAACCCTTTCCTCTATCAGTGAGATGCTTTGGTCAATAAAAGTATTAGCCTTAGTAATGAAATCGTCCATTGGACCTAGCAGTTTACTCATGCTCCCAGGGGCCTTAGTCTTCTTTCCTCTGGTTACCACCATATTGTATAAAATAAGTCAGGCTGGAAGTGGTAGTTAAGATTACAATATCATTTATAGGATTAAAATTGATTTTAAAAGGGGGTGGCCCAGTCCAGTCTCTCTGGTCCTCGAACGACCTCAAACGGCCCGCCCTTTGCCGGGCTTCGCCCCGGGCTACGTACCGCGTGCGTCCCGCTTCGCGGAAAGCTCGGAGTATTCTTGTAGCCCTCAGCAGTCAAGGGAGGGTGTGGCCGCTGCGGGAAGAGGCTACAGCTGGCAGAATCGCCTCGCAGTCCCGCAGCGGTAGGGAGGGGTCAGCGGCTCACCGGCACAGCCGACACAGCGCTCCCAGCGTCCACGCAGCCCCAGCAGCAACACAGGCGGGAGTCCAGTTCCCTCTGGGACCAAGCAGGAGGGCAGAAAGCAAGTGAGTAGCACCCGCGCAGCGGGTGCTGCGAAAAGTTATACTTTTCGAAGTTCAGGGGGCGTGGCCGCTGCGGAAAGAGGCTACAGCTGGCAGAATCGCCTCGCAGTCCCGCAGCGGTAGGGAGGGGTCAGCGGCTCACCGGCACAGCCGACACGACGCTCCCAGCGTCCACGCAGCCCCAGCAGCAACACAGGCGGGAGTCCAGTTCCCTCGTGGGACCAAGCAGGAGGGCAGAAAGCAAGTGAGTAGCACCCGCGCAGCGGGTGCTGCGAAAAGTTATACTTTTCGCAGTTCAGGGGGCATGGCCGCTGCGGGAAGAGGCTACAGCTGGCAGAATCGCCTCGCAGTCCCGCAGCGGTAGGGAGGGGTCAGCGGCTCACTGGCACAGCCAACACGGCGCTCCCAGCGTCCACGCAACCCCAACAGCAACACAGGCGGGAGTCCAGTTCCCTCGTGGGACCAAGCAGGAGGGCAAAAAGCAAGTGAGTCCTATTGTCTTTCTTGAACAGGAAATGAGGACCTAATACACATAATGTGTATCTGCCTAAGCTTGATGGACATACGGCGCGCCTTACTTTGAGCAATATGGAATCAGAAGGGTATCAGGACCTGCAGGCAGGCTGCAAAACTGTGTTTTAACGCAGGGGAGATACAGCTAAACTGCTGACTTACAAAGTACTTCGATTTAGTGGCAGGAAGATTAAAGTACCAGCAATAGGCAAAAGCAGAATAGCAAGCAGCTACCATACTTCTATTGAGCATGTCAACAGCCAACGCACAAGCGGGCCTGTTTTGTCAAACCCATGTTTTGCACTTTGAAGCACAAGCACTTTATTATGCTTTTTACTCATTTTAAAGGGGTTTGAATAGGCAATCTGAAGCACAAAGCACCTTGTCCATGCTTTCATATACTTGAAAGGATAGTATAGCTAAGGAAACAGAGGCTGATATGACCCTTGTCCATAGTACAACATCAATAAGCTTACCTGGAAGACCGAATCCTAAACGTTGAAGTATAAAGAGAGACAAGGTTGATATATGTATTTTTCATGTCCGAATGTTTTATATTGTGAGTTTTGATTAACTGTACAATAAATTACTTACTTAATATGTCTAAGTCCTGGAAGCCAATTAACACCTCATCAAGGAGCCATTCAGCTCCAGGGTGGCAGTAAGAAGCTCAGGCAAATGAGCTTCTAAAGGCCTCATGTAGTCAAAATGTGATTCTTTAAAAGTCCGGGAATTAACTTTAAATCTGGTTCCTAGGTAAGATGTAACTTTATTAGCTTTAATATTATATCCCAATGATTTCCTATGGGACATCTATCCCTGCTACAGTTAAAAAGCTTTTAAGGCATTGCTACTGTAAGTACATGTTTAACATTAACTTTCATATGTCCTACCTTTAAATATCCTTCACCCTACGTTATGGGCATTTAAGGACTACTCAGGGCATACGGCCTGCTTCCCCTTTGTACTAAGAAGTGTATTGTGTCCCATCTGCATGTATTATATATGTTTTTGAATATTGTGCTGTGATGTTGATCTTTGATTATGTTGCTTATCATCTAGGGAGGTAGCAGATTTTTTCTCCTCTGTGATCAGATGTAATGGACTGAAGGCACCATGTGTTTCAAATGTATTTATTGTGTCAACCCTCAATGGGTATGTCTTGCTGCAGTGGAATTATATCTGATAGCATGATATGTGCTTCAAAGTCTGGTGTAATATTAATGTGAACTGTGAATGTCACAGAGGTATGTGCTATATGGGTGTATGAGGCAGCTTTCATGGACATGGTGGTAAGGGTCACAATACTGAAATTAGTGCACTTCCTTAAGACTCATCACTTGTTGCAGGAGGCTTACCAATGGATGGCAGCAACATGGCAGAGATAGTGGTTTTTAGGAAAGCTGTCCTTGAGGCAGGTATTGTGGATGCAGTGGATGCAACCAATTTCAGTTAGGGTTGTGGCCTTGATTATAGTAGAAAGCACTCTTTTTGATACATTGGGCAATGCAGGTTCAATACTATTGATAGTGGTATTTTTAGATGTTGCAATAGTATGAATGCTCCCACTTGTAGGGAGCTGGTTTTAGCTTTGGTCACACTGATCTTTGCTGCTGAGGTGCCTTTTTAGCAGTCTATCATGAGGAACTTTCACCTTCTGACTCATTGCTTGCTTTTGTGAGGATCACCTTCAACGAGATGTAGCTTAATAGGCCAGCGTGGTTAATCTTGGAACTAGGCAACCAGACTTAAGCCCTTGTCTCATTTCAACATCCTGGTATTCTAGGCAAATCAGAGGGACTGACCTTCAAACTGGGGAACCAGGCCTGGTTTCAGCTCAACATTCTGTTATTCTGGACAAATCATGTAATCTACCTGTGCCTAAAAAAATGTGTAATGTAATCTGATGCTCAAATAAAGTGTGTCAATGCCATTGGCTCATAGAAAGTGACCCCAATCTAAAATAGAATAAAGAAAAGAAGAGGTAAAACATATTGTTGTGAATGTTATGCTACACTGTCAATAAGCACTTTAGTCAAAGTACATAACAAAATTGCTTTATAATTTATCCAATGAAAGTGTAAAGGGGAGTCAAATTATCAAAGGTCATTCATACATTTGTAATGTACTTATGTCAGCAAATGTAATATATAGGATAATAAAATTATGAGCACTGATCACCTATTCTTCCCAGGGCCTCAAATAAAGCCGGATTGGTGGTACTCTACTAGTAGTCCTGTTTTCTCATTTGTCTTTAGCAACTACGTCCTGTACATGTATTTTTAAAACCAGTGTACCCTTTTTAGCATCCGCCACTTCCCTGCCAGCTCTGAATCTGACAACCTGTATTTGTGTACCCTGCTAGATCCATACCAAATGTCGGAGGCACGTTTTTGGATGCTGAGAATGTTTTTTGTGGAGAGGATGGCAACGCATTCTTCTTACAATCTATTTTATGACTTTCTGCCTCAAAACACATCTCCTGTTTGTCTTCTATCAATATCGTTCCTTAAATGTATCTAAAACTCCTTTGTTTAGCACATTTATAAATGTAACTTGCTTTTGTGACTGACTCTTAATCTCTACCTCCTTCTTAACTCTCCATTTCTCCCAAAATGCTGATTCTTTGGAGGACATAGGACATTTTGAAACAAGGTGGCAGATTTACAAGCCCCTTGTGCCTCTTTGCGCCGCCATTGCGTCAATTTTTGGGACGCAATGGAGGCGCAAACAATGCACCCTATTTACACAACGTGACGCATCTAGGGAGATGTGTCACGTTGTAAATCCCTGCGTCACATTACACCTGCACCAGGTATAATGTATGCAGGGTGGGCGTTCCCACGCAGGAAAGCCTCGTAAAAGTGACAGAGTGAAATCTACAAGATTTCACTGTGTCACTTTTGGGACCCTCACAGTGAACCGTACGAATCATAAACATGCTATACGACCCAACAAGTACGATCCGGACCGGGGAATGAGAACGCGATTCGTACACAAACTGTCGCGTATGAGCGATTCGTTCGGAGAGCCACACAATCACATATGCACTGTACCCCTGCAATCATGGGGTGTACGCACCGTACCCCTGCAATTATTAGGTGTACGCACCGTACCTGCATGCACCGTACCCCTATGCACCGTACCCCTACACACCGTACACCTTCAATCATGCGGTGTACGCACGGTATCCCTGCAATCATGGGGTGTACTCACCGTACCCCTGCAATAATGGGATGTACGCACCGTACCCCTACGCACCGTACCCCTGCAATCATGGGGTGTACGCACCGTACTCCTGCAATCATGGGGTGTATGCACCGTACTCCTGCAATCATGGGGTGTACGCACCGTACACGGGGGGTGACGTTTCGTACGCGGTTCGAGTCGAAATCTGCTTTTCCGGATGTTTTGAGCTCCTGTAGAAAAAGTCGTACGGAGTGTTGACGAGACGAGTCCTACTTGCTGGGTCAGAAAATGCTGCTTCGATCCGTACGGACGTCACATACTGCGTATTCCGAATGCGATTCGTATGGATTTTTAAGTCGTATGGTCTTTCGTACGATTCGTACGGAGATCTGCTTTGGGTCCAAATCGTACTTCATCGTACGTACGGGGACGTTTAAGGGTACGATTCGTACGGGAAATATGCTCCGTACGGCTATTTGTAAGGGATTTTACCGAATAAGAATCGGCCCCTTAATGTAAAGGCAGCCTGAAAAACAGTGCTGCCTTTAAAATGACAGAAGGCACCACAGTCGTGCACACTTAAGTTCATTAAGTCCACTAGGCCTTTAAGCCTCTAAAACTAACAGGCCCTATTATATACTAGGGACTTACAACTAGGCTATCAGTGCCAATTAAAATTACACCAAATTACCATATGCTTTTAATGAGAGCACAGGCGTTCGGTCTGGTTAGCAGAGCCCAGGGCGCAGTCATAGTGAGAAAACTAGCGTCTAGTAGTCAAAATGGTGGCAAAATGTGAGGGGGCAGTGCAAACAGGTCATGATTTCTCACAGAATCTCGCTTGGAACCTTCCCTGCCCTTTTAGAGACTAACTGTTTTTTAAACTCCAAGAGGTTTAGATCTCAGTGCATACTGTTGAGTCTTCCTTAAGTGTGACTTAGGCTAGGTCTCATTCTCTGACCCATAGACCACTCTTGGCAAACTTCTGAAATGCTGACACCTTCCTACTTCAATTTCTCTTGCCTTGCTCTAATTTTCCTTATGGAAACTCCCTGATTTTTTAGATTCTTTAGGGTATAGAACCGTCCCTTTAGCTGGAGCTCTATTTTAGGTGATTTAGATTGATCTATGCAGAGACAACAACACTTGCAGCTATTTTCTGAACATCAAGTACTTCTCTTGATCCTTTGTATTGCTGTGACTGAATTGTATGTTTGCCTGATATTGGTCCGCCTCAAATTCTTTCGTAGGTTGGGCCTACCTGTTGCTCTTTTGTACTTAACTTGATTTTGAATTTGTAAAAAACCTACTTAACTCTAACTGCTGACTCCTGTTTTTCATTGTATAGCCAAATGTGTTGCACTGTTAACTGAATTTGATTGATGTAAATGCTAATTCCCATCATTTGTCAGTCAAAGAAAAAGGTCCATTGGAGAACCAATGCCATGCGAATGGGCCCAGAAAATGCTGTATCAAATTTGGTAGCATGTCGGATGGCTCTACACTGTTGTGAGGGAGTAAGGGTGTCCTAGTTAGAAGTTGGCCAAGCCCAGTTCAAACCCCTAATGCCCATGGTTTGCAGTGGTGGCGGGTAGTGAACGTGGTGGGGTGTTGGTGTGTTAGAAAAAAATAGTAAAAAAGAAGACCAACCTGCTGGTCGGTGGTTGCCAGCCGCCACGTCTCCTCAATCCCAAGCAGGAAACAGAAAGCACCCAGGCTCCCAGACAACGCTAGCCAATCACAACAATGTTGTTACCAGCATGACAGCAGAGTTGTGATTGATCTGACACGGAGTGAGAGGCTATGTATGTTCTCAACCCAGGCTGTACAGTACAGCTGGTGGAGACCAAACTAAGTGTGCATAAAGGTTTGACCGGCCCAAGATGGCTAGTCAAATCGTTATGCACACTTAAGCTGCAGCAACCACTCCTCCTCCTTCTGGTGTCACGGGAGCCCAGCCCTGCCCCACCCTAACCTGACTGCAAGCTCATTACTAAAATAAAAAGATAGCAATGTTGTTATCTTCATTTTATTTTCCTTTGCACTGCTGTTGCAATGGGGTGACAGTCTTGGTGAAGGAGCCACCACTAATGGTTTGGTCATGGGACTGATGGAGTTCCAGCAGTTTGGAAATCACTTGTAACAAATAAGGAGCATGAGTATTAATAGGGTTGCTTGTTGCAATTGCTATACTGAGATTGTGGTATTTTGCAGTGATCATGCAGTGTTCTTCTGAGATGATTTAACTCTCTGTGGATGTGGCACTTAATGCAGAGAAGTTGAAATGATTATCAGGTCTGTTGTGACCTAAGATCCTGCCACATGTACCTACACGGTAGGAGGCTCAGTGTAGAACTTACTGGGTTTAGTTATCTGCTGTGTTGCGGTACTGATCATGAGATGTTGTCAACAGTATTTTTATGATAACTTTACCTTTGAGTGATTGTGAGATGTGGGTATTATAGTTGATCTCAGTGCACAGGGAGAAACTGCATCAATCCACTTGAGATCCCCCTGGTCGAGGTACACTTGAAGTGAATGTCAGGATATGTCTGCAAGGTTTGCTCCAGTCTGTTTCTTGCCTGTATGAATAATCTTTAATTTCTTTAGCGGAGCAGACAAAGTTATTTGAAATTGCAATCATTGTTTTGGGTAAACTGCTTAGAAGCACACGCTCATGAAAACTTTTAAAGGAGAGTGAGCTGCTGCAAAGAGTGAGATTGATGTCACAGTGTGCCGAGCTGGATTAGGTTGTCTGGTGTAAAGCTGCACTGGTATTGGTTGAATATATCATAAGGAGCAGGGGTGGGATTGGTTGCGATTGCTGATCTGAGAACTGTGGGTGAAATGGTTTCAACGAAAAGTCATTTTGGGATATTGCATATTGTTGAACGAAAATTGAATTCCTTAAAGCATTGCAAAGCCTAGTGAAGGGAGATGTGACTGTGGCTATAAAAAAAGGGGAGAAAGCACTACTCAAAGGTACGCCAGGTCATATTATAGCGACATTGTGGTTTTTAACACATGCTTGGTTGCACGGTGGCATATGCTCACTGAGAATAATGGTGCAGTAACATTTCCTCGTTATGGAACATTCAATATGAGAATTATTGAGCATTTAAGGACGCTGTATAAAATGAAACTGCTTGCTAGACCTACGCGATATGAAGCGTTTCATGCTGGGGAACAGTCGGCCCATATCAGACAAAGAGGGAGATTTTAAGGAAGAATAAAGAAATCTATACACACTTGTGTGGATTCTAGATTGGACGCAGAACAGAAACCTTGGAGAACTGACATGATTGAGGAAGCTAGACTACATGTACTGCATGCACTGGCTCAAATATAGCAGGCCCAAGACAATGCAAGGACTACTTCTTTCATGGTAGACTTAAAAGTCTCAGTTCTTTAACAGATATCCGAATGACTTAGTTACTATCTGGGACTGTGATTGCATGTGTATGTAATGTTTGTGAGTAAATTACTTCTTCACTTTCTGTATGCTGCTGTACATATATCCTGCTTCCAAGGTTCTCCTAGAGCCTGTGCATGCCTGCCACCTGATAAGAAGTCTCATTGCCATAAAAGGCTTCATCTATCAATGCCTGGGCTCTTCTACTGAGAGCCCTGACTTGCCAAGTGGCGCCACGTACAGTTGCTGGGCCCTTGGAAGTGTAATCTGCGGAGAAAAATAATGCATCGAATCTCAGCACCTATTTTCTCAATGCAGCACCGCTGTGCAGCTAAAGAACTGACGCAGAACCTGCTTTGCACCTGAAAAATCACTGGAGCTCGAGTTCCAAGCACTGTGTCACCAAACATCCGTGGCACCAGCCACTACTCCGACGCATCCCCTGCTTTGCCGCTGAAGAATCAATGCATCGCTTGACTAGCAGCTGTAAAATGTACACAGATTTGACACTGCTGCTTCCTCTCAGTGTGTCTGGATTGATGACACATCCTCCCTCGACGCCGTCCTTCATTGACATTGCTTATCAGTAAGGAACCAAGGCAGCGTATCCGGGGATCGACGCATCAGCTTCCCTTCCAGGAAGGAACCGATAAATCACCTCCCCGACACGTTACCTCGCCTGCGTAGAAGTAAGGAACCAACGCATCACCTCCCCTGGCAGTAAGGAACGAATGCATCCCTTTGCCTTTCAGGAGCCACATCTCCCCTGCACCTGTTTTGTCTTTGAATTTTGACCAACCAAGGTACTTTGTGCTAAAAGGAACGTATCCATAGATATCTATGTACTGGACTTATTTAACCTTTGAAAAGTGATATCTTGACTTGAGTATGTTGGATTGTGTCATTTTGGTCTTGTTTTATTCACATTAATATTGGCTATTATTATGCTGGTGTGGAATCATTTTGCAGTGGTTTCGCTGTGTTAATGAGTGTGTATGTACAAATGCATTATCTATTGCCTTTGAGATAAGCATGACTGCTTTTGCCAATATATCAAATGGGTGAGCAGGGGTTATCTAAGCTGTGTGACTTCTTTACCCTGACTAGAGTGAGTGTCCATACTTGGACAGTATACAAACAACTGCCAACTAGCGACCCCATTTCTAACAGTGAGTGCAAGGTCAAAATTATTATCAATGCTTCAGAGGCAGGAGGAATTTAGGTTCAATGAGTAACTAGGCAGGGCTGTCCCCTTTCTCTGGTCCTCTTAGCTAATTTATTGAAACTTAGGCAATTGCAATTTATAGAGATTAGAGCATAGATGGATAAGATAAAGCTTTATGTGAATGATATAATGTTGAATCTTAGATACCAGGAATACTCTGCAACAAATCATTTTTGAGATTTTTTCTATGCTCCATGGGCTAGGAGGATATAGAATCAATACAATGAAAGTTGGTGTTTTTATGCAACAGTGGGGTATATATTCAGCTTCCAGAGCATTGTGGCTCTATTCACAGCCAACTGAAGTGGTACCTGGGGATTAGATTAAGAAGCAAGGTTGAAGATTTATACTAGCTATATTTCTGCCCACTGTTATTGAAAGTTAGCACAATGGAAATCGCTCCCCCTTACACTTCTGGGGAGAGTGGCATTGATAAAAGCTATGATTCTTCCCTTGTTCACTTTTCTCTTCTCAGCTTTACCCTGTGCGTTTAATGCTGAATTTTTTTAGGATATAGAAACACATTTTTTTAAATTTTCATTTGGCAGGATAAAAGCGCCAGACTGGCACTCAGCACTTTATATAGAGATGTGGAGGAAGGTGGTTTAGCGCTCCCTAACTTGCAGGGATTTTATTACTCCTATTTTTCCCAATATATGTTTAGATTTCAAACAACATATGAATCATTTGTAATTTTTAAGAATGACCTGATGAAAGTGATTTTAAAGGAATATAATGTAATTGAATTTTATAAGATTGGTTAAATCCACCAAGAAAGATTGTTATAAGACTATATGGTTTTCCTAAAAGACAGATGAGCTTTTATATGCTGCTAATTCTCTCTCCAATCTGGTCTGGGGTCAAAGGGAGTTGATTGATGAAAGCAATGTGTTAGATTTGGGGGTCTCTAGTTGACAGAGGCAGGTACTTTCGACCAAATAGGGACCCTTGTGTCTAGTCAGGGTAAGGAGGTACACTCCTAAAATAACCCCTGCTCACCCCCTTGGCCGCTTGGCATGAGCTGACAGGCTTATCTCAGAGGCAATGTGTAAAGCATTTTTATTTAGACTTAACACAAGACCACAAACGACAAAAATCCACAATACTATAACTGTACTTTAAAATGGTAGAAATAGATTAGTTCTCTTTAGATGGTAAATGCAACACTAAGTTCAATGTGCCTTTGCATGGTTAACACTATAGAGCAAAAGTGTTGCAGGGAAGGTGATGCCTCAGTTCTTCTCTGCATGGGGAGGTGACGCATCGGCTTCTTACTGTACTTCCATGGCGATGCGGCCCGCAACGGCGTGATGCGATGAAGATCCGGTGCAATGAAACAAAATGGCGTCTTCTTCTTGATGCAACAATGATGGGTACACGCCCGACAGCTGTGTGGTGACTCAAAGGTTCTTCTGAGCCACGACAGGCCCTGCGGCATGCTTCTTTGGCGATGCAACGGCATCTGCTACGATGGTGACACTCTGCTCCGTTGATGCAAGGCGCTTCTGGTGATGCGACGGTGCCTGTGGTGACACTCATCTCCGGTGATGTGGTGACAACGGCTGCAGTGACGACACGCTTCTTCGTCTTGAGTCGCGCTTCCAGCTCCCAGCGACACGCAGTCTCTCAGAAGGGCCAGTTCAACAACAGGCACTTCAAATCCAAGCAAGGGAAGGCAGGGGAGCTGGTTGGTGAAGTCTGTTGTACCTGAGACTTCAGCAGGAGGCAAGCTCTATCTCAAGCCCTTGGAGATCATTTACAAGTTGATTTGAAAGTAGCACAGACTCCTTTCTCCCTTCTTTGACAGTCAGGCAACCGCTGCAGGCCAACCCTTCCAACAGCACTTAGCATAGAGATAGTCTCCTCCTCAGTTTCTCAGGTTCCTCTCTTCAGCAAAGGTTCGTCTTGTTTCCCAAAAGTGATCTAATTCTCTGGGGACTGGGCCCCCTCTTTTATACACCAAAATTCTTTGTCTCTGGAGGCAGAGGGTCCTGTACCCAGTCCAAACCAGTGCTGTGCAGTCCTGGAGCACTTTGTTGACAAGACTCCTTCTTTCCTTTGACAGTGTGGGCCAGGAACATCACATGCACCACAGGATGTGGAGCCAGCATTGTGGAAGGCAGGCACAGCCCTATTTAGGTCCCAGGCGCAACTCCTCCCCCCATCTACATACAGATAGCTCTATTTAGCCCTGTGGTGACTCACCCTGTCTCCTGGAATCCTCCAGCCCCTGTCACTCAAACTCCAGACAAGGAATGCACAACCTAGCAGAGGTAGGCTTGGACAGTTAGGCAAGAGAATACCTACTTTCTTAAAGTGGTATTTTCAAACACAGAATGTTAAAACCAACTTCACTAAAAGATGTATTTTATCATTCTGAGTTAAGGCATATTAAACTAGAATTTCTACTCTGTTCCCTGAGTCAGTTAGGATTATAGGATGTTATAATCAAACTGCCTAATCAGGCCTACGGGGAACAGGTAGCCTTGCAATATTGAAAAATGAAAATGGCTGTAATTCACTATTAGAACATGCCACACACATCAGGGCATGTCCTACCTTTTACCTAAAATGCACCCTGCCCTTGGGCCTACCATAGGGGTGACTAATATGCAGAAAAGGAAAGGTTTAAGGACTGGCAAGTGAGTGCACTTGCCTAGTCAACATGGCAGTATGAGGTTCCGTGAGAATCATTACGACGTTTTGGGCATTCTCGGATATGGACGAGTTTGGTATCTATGAACCGTAAATGACGAGATTAGTAGGTGTATGGGTTTACGCTACACTACTTAGAAGGGTTCGTCTCCTTTACGGGTTTTTTTCCATCTGAACCCTCGGGTTCCATTTTAGATACGGCATCCATTTTGTTTCTTGCCCTCACGTAGCCAGCGAAGGGACAATGTCCGCTTCGTGACCCTGGGATTCCCAAGCTCTGGCGGTAGATGAATATTCTTTGGCGTCGTCTTTACGACCGGGGGAATGACACGGCAAAGGCAGATGGCTCAGCTTGAGGCTTATTCTGCCGTGTTGGTCTATTGTTTCAGCTTTACACATGTTAGGTTTGAGTCCTTTGATCCTGTGATCACGCTTCCGATATTGCCCCCACACTCTTCTGTTACGGTTGTCTGTCTTTCTTACACCTGTTCCTGTCTCTTTCTTTCGCCTGTTTACAACTAGAGTGGAATGTGCCTTATGGCGAGATGATGTGCTTTTACAGTTGGGAACCGGCAATGTTACTATAATCATGTTCCGGGCTTCTGAAAACATGAATGCAATCCTTTTGAAGTTTACTGTGGGAACTGAGTTGTAACCTTTTGTTCATTATGTTGAGCAATGACGAAAATGTGTATAAAAGGAGCGATTCCCTTTTGCAATTTGAAGCAGACTCTCAGAACCTACACTATGTTGTACTTCTTGCGATTTCTGTATCCCTGCAGTAATAAACGCTGATCTTTGACGCCGAAGGAAGTGTCCCGTGTCTCTGTCACTTGTACGCCAGAGCAGGTAACCCACGAAGGTTTCAGGTGTTGTTCCCTGGCACCGCTGGGCCTAAAAGAACCCAGTCCTGCAGTTGGCGCCCAACGTGGGGCGACATCAGCGGTACCGGTCCAAAACCTGACGATCGTGAGGAACTTCGTGTGAAATCTCAGAGGAAAGGTGCACCCCGCTTCATCGATCCTGTTGTCGAAATAAGTGGTCCGAAGACTTTTCCTGCGAAGATCCCCGCCTCCTGACGGTTGCAACAGACCGATGCTCTGACTGTCGACCTGTTTTGGCGCCTGGCGTAGTCCTTTGTACGGCGAGACGACAGACGGGCCTTCCTGGTGACGCCATTGAGTTCTCAGTTAAGTATTTGTGGGTCGCTCCCAGTATCCTTGGTTGTTGTTGGTGCTTAGTCGTTTTGCATGGTTCCATTGCATTTGTGGTTCTTAGTTGTTGGTTCTTATTTGTTATTTGACAGTTGCAATTGCCAAAAACCGAGGGTTTTGTATTTCACGAAGATTTTGTACTTCGATAACCCTTGAAGTTTGATACTAGGTTAGCGTGCAAGATGCCTGGCCATAGTGGTTTCCTTGGTTTCTTTAAATGTCACAGTATGGACTCCCGGTTGGAGGACTCGTGTCCGATACCTCCAGTTGGAACTCCGATATATGAGCTCTATAGTCGACATGGTGTGGGCCCTATTATATATAATGAATATTGGATTCGTTATACGAAAAATGACGGTGACCTTAGTTGGCCATCACTTCGAAGTTTCGACACTAAAATTTTAGATAATCTCGAAGCGAAACTGTTTAAAAGAAAATCTAGGCCGGCTATGTTCGATTCCTTTCGGTTATGGCGCAAAGAGGCCAGGCAGAAAGAAATCAAACAGCTTAAGAAAAATAAGAAAGAAAGTAGTATCATTACGATAATGCAAGATGCAGAATGTCACCATCAAGATAAAGCAGATAAAGAAACGGAAGTTTCAGTTAGACTGCATCACATGTGGGCGGATAAATGTTATCCGGTGTTATCGTCAAATCTCGATAAAAAGGAAGAAGACTCAAAAGAGGATCCTTTGTTAGCGTATTTAATGAAATC
Organism: Lissotriton helveticus; assembly: GCF_964261635.1. NCBI lineage: Eukaryota > Metazoa > Chordata > Amphibia > Caudata > Salamandridae > Lissotriton > Lissotriton helveticus. The sequence goes on along the minus strand of NC_136059.1, from coordinate 1,840,778,297 downwards.
ACCACCTCCTTATGCACAGGGTGCTATGGCTCCTGTAGTTCCTCCTGTTCCCCCTCCTGTTGTTTTGGCGGCTACTGGTCAGCCTGTTGTTGGTCCTGTTCTTGCTCCTCTACCTGTTCCTCTTCCTACTGCTTCTTTGCCTGTACCTTCTCAGTCTATTGTTCCTGCTACCCCCACTGATCCTACAACCACTTCTAATGCTGTTGCTCCTGTTCTTTTTTCCTCTTCTCCTTCCGTTCGTAATCGTATCCCTAACTCTGTTGCTACCCTCTACGCCCCACTTTCCGGATCGTTACTTCAATCCGATGTCTCTGAAACTCCCCAGAGACGAAGTCAAATCCCTGGTGGAAGAGAGAGAGCGACGTTAGAAACTATGGCGCGTAGATGGATTAGACACCCTGCTAAATACACCTCACGCATAGTTTTCGATACATTTTCTCAGTTCAATGAGCCAACACAGAGATTTGTGTTTGAAGAAATGTGCAACTCCTTGAGGGAAGAGTGGGATAATGATGACTTAGATGATGTACCGCCCGAGATGACCGAACTTCAGAGTCGTTTTTTGAATGGTATGATCGTAGGTGCAGATGTACGACGTGCATTAGAGCGATTATTAGCCTTTAGGTCTACAGTGCCTTCTCGGTTATCGTTTGATGACGATTCCGATACTCCAAAAGCAAACTCCGGTCAGTATCCTATGAGGGAGGTTCCGCCAGTTTGGATGCCAGGGGATCCGAACGCTAATCCTGTGGTTCTGCCGTATTTCCAAAGGGTTTGGATACACCTCCCATGGAAGCGATCAGAAGTCTTACAGGTGAAGCAATCCTTGCCTGATCCACGCAAAAATCAGGCAGGTTATTATAAGGAGTTATCCCAACTGGTGGATGCTTCTATTATGAACCTTGCTGACATCGACATGTTGTTTGGTAATATTGTACCGCAACCGATTTGGGCAAAAATCCGCCAAGAGAATCATTTGGCTGAGTTGGGTGGTGATTGGGCTACGCTATTAGCGGCTAATGGACAACAAATTGGTGGGGCTAAGCCCGAGCAGTTAATTACGGATTTGCCCCAAAGAATCATTACGCTCATGAAAACGCTTATGCCAGCGATGAGGGTGAATTGGGACAAATTGTCGGCTTGTAAGCAAAAGAAAGACGAAAGTGTCTCCGATTTCTTTACTAGATTTGAGGAAGCATTCATTGATCATAGTGGTCAGGACATGAGTACGGAGGGAGGACAGCGGTTATTTGTTGATAAGTTTGTGTTAAATTTGTTGCCTGAATTATGCAACAAATTGAAAAATTCAGAAAGTGCATGGGCCGTTTCAACCACTGCTCAAATACTAGCGACGGCTCAATACTACGAAAATAGGGAAAAAGAAGAAAGTGATCGTTCAGATAAGAAAACGAAGGAGCTTAAAACGAAGGTTTTGTTGCAACAAGCGTATCCTCCGAGTTCGAATCAAAATGATTCGCAACAGCAGTATCGGCCACAGGCACAGTCCTCCAGGATGCAGTCACGCTCTGACTCCTCTGACTTTAGATCTATGCTTGGATATAATCAGTGTGCATATTGTAGGGGAGAGGGACATATCAAATTTAATCGTCCCACTTTACGTGATCGCTATAATCATGTTTTGGCTCGAGGGGGACGTGGTGGTCCCCAACAGGCATTTCGAGGTGGAGGTCGTGGTAACTCTCAGAATCAGAATGAGCGCTCTCCTACTTCGTTGGATGCGAATAATTGTTTTGATCAGCGGAATGCGAGGTCCGATAGATCGGCACAGTACCATGTGGACGATTATTACATTGGACATGAGATTGAGGCAGGTGATCGTTACTAGGACAGCCACAGACAAAGAGAGGGAGTAGTGTCAGTTCCGGTTGATCAGAGAGGGCCTTACGTCGCAGTTGCTACATCTGGCGTAGTTGAGCCTTTTCTGTTGGACACTGGTGCAGCAAAAAGTTCCATCATGCATTCGAAACTCCCTGGCGCACCTTTGTCCGGCTTAGCGAATGTTTCCGTTGGATTCTCTGGCGCCCCTGTTAGCAATCCTGTCTCCAGCCCTTTGCCCCTTACGATTGGTCCTCGTGAGCTGGAGGCTCCCTTGATTCTCTCCACTGGTTGTGGCGAGAATCTTTTGGGTTTGGATTTGTTAAAACGGTTATATGCGACTTTGTACTGCTCTCCTGCGGGAGTGGAGCTTACATTAGGTCAGAGAATAATCTCTCCTATGTACTTATCGATCGATAAGTTCCCACCGGAACTGAGTTCCCTTCCTGCGTCACTATGGGCCACGGGCCCCAATGATGTGGGTTTGTTCGACATTCCACCTTATGTGGTTCAGTTGAAATCAAATGTGCGATTACCACGTATACCTCAGTATCGTATTTCTCTTGATGGTGAGCGAGCGCTATTAGGGATCGTTTATGACCTGATCGAAAAGGATGTCATTGAAGAAACTTGGGGAAATGTGTGTAATAGTCCTGTGTTACCCATCCTGAAACGAACTGATCCATCTAAACCTCCTGTGTACCGTTTTGTAATTGATTTAAGAGAGGTGAATAAGATCGTGGTCCCACAATTTCCTGTGGTGCCAGATATCACTGCCTTGTTGACCTTAATTCCAGCTTCTGCCTCCTGGTTCACGGTGATTGACCTAAAGAATGCTTTCTTTAGCATTCCGATTGCTGAGGAAAGCAGAGATCTATTCGGATTCTCACTAGGTGGTCGCAGTTTTAGATTTAAACGCGCACCACAGGGCTATTGTGAGAGTCCATCGATCTACAGTCAAGCCCTTAAAAGTCAACTGGATGCATTTGTATTACCGACGGGTGCAGCTTTGATTCAGTACGTTGATGACTTATTAGTGGCTGCTGATACCGAGGTTATTTGCAGAACCACTACAGTGTCGTTGTTGCAGCATTTATGTGACTTACATCACAAGGTGTCACCTTCTAAGCTGCAATATTGTTGTCAAGAAGTAACCTATTGGGCAACTTATTGTCAAAAGAAGGGAGAAGGTTGACCCCAGAAAGAATTGCAGCGATTGCTCGAATGACTGTGCCAAAAACTCAGAGAGATGTGCGTGCCTTTCTAGGTATTACGTCATACTGCAGACAATGGATTCCAAATTTTTCATTATTAGCGAAGCCATTGTTAGCTCTCACGTGCAAGGATGTTTCGACTCCTTTGCCTTGGACTGAAGAGTGTCAGCAAAGTTTTTCGGAATTACGTGATGCGTTGTGTTCGGCTCCTGTGTTAGGTACTCCCGTTTACAGTAAGCCATTCACACTGTACGTTCACGAGAGGGATGGTTGTGCGTTGAGTGTCTTGACGCAACAATTTGGCGACAAACAACGCCCATGTGCGTATTTTTCCTCAACCTTAGACCCAGTAGCTAGAGCATTACCGAGTTGTCTGAAAGCAACAGCAGTAGCTGCGGTGTCTATTCGACAGTCCGCAGGTTTGGTCATGGAAAATATGCTTACGGTGATGGTTCCGCATGCAGTTGACACTCTTCTGAACCGAACGAAAACTCAACACCTGACGAGCGCAAGGTTGTCTGGGTATGAGCTGACACTTTTGGCAAGTCATATACGGATAAAGCGTTGTAATGTGTTGAACCCAGCAACATTGTTGCCGATCAACATGGAATCAGATGATGTAGCACCACATGATTGTTACTTGAGAACTGAAGAAGAGACGAAGGGTCGCATTGACCTGAAAAACACTCCCTTGATAGATCCCGATGGTACTTTTGATGTTGATGGCTCGTGCTTCAAGTTGCCGAATGGTGATACGACGACTGCGTATGCTGTAGTGACGTTGAGTACGGTTGTGGAAACTGCAAGATTGAGTCAGAATTCGGCCCAAGCAGCTGAATTGATCGCGTTGACGAGAGCGTGTGTGTTGTCTAAAGGAAAGCGGGTGAATGTGTTTACCGATAGTCAGTATGCATTTGGCGTAGCGCACAGTTTTGGTCGATTGTGGAGAGAACGAGGGTTTTTCACATCGCATGGCACGAAGATACAGCATGGACAACTTGTGAATGACCTTTTGGATGCACTTACATTGCCTAAACAGGTGGCAATAATCAAATGCAGTGCGCATCGGAAAGTGACAGATGATGTTGGCCGCGGTAATGCGTTTGCGGATGAGATTGCTAAAGAGACAGCTAGAGATCTGACAAATCGAATGTACGTTACGAGTTCAGTAAGATGGCCAGCGGAGACTGGTATGTGTGAAGACACAGTTGAGAGTGTGAAAGAGATACAGAATGAGGCTACCGCGATGGAAAAGACTCAGTGGAAAGAGAGCACGGGGAAGTTAGATGAGAATGGATGTTGGGTTGATTTGTCAGAAAGGCAGAGATGGATGTTACCGGATGCATATGTGCTTGCCGTTGTTACCATGGCTCATGGCACGTCACATATTAGCGCAAAAGGCATATGTAAGTTGTTGTCCCCAGTATGGAAGAATGAGGGAATTACTAAGTGTGCGGAGAGAGTGTTTAAGAATTGTATGATATGTTTGATGTACAATCCTGGCAAGGGCACTCCTACTCCACCTGGTCACTTTGCCCCTCCTACATGTCCCTTTGAAATTATTCAGTTGGATTTCATCCATATGGAGAGATGCAACAACCTGAAGTATGTTTTGATTGTAGTTTGTGCATTCTCGAGATGGATTGAGGCTTACCCCCTTAAAGATAATACTGCCCTATCTACAGCAAAAGTGTTGCTCAAAGAGTATTTGCCTAGGTATGGCATGCCACGGATTGTATGGTCGGATAACGGAAGTGAGTTTGTGGGAAGTGTGATGAAAAGTGTATGCAGTGGCCTTGGTATTCATCAAAAATACCATAGTGCTAATCATCCTCAGTCGGCGGGTTTAGTGGAAGGATACAATGGTACCCTGAAACTGAAACTTGCCAAAATCCAGGCCACGACTGGTTTATCATGGCCAGATGCTTTGCCTCTAGCCCTCTTATCGACCAGAGCGACTGTGCACTCTCGAGTAGGGTTTAGCCCATATGAGATTGTGTTCGGCCGTCCTGCGAACATTTGGGGAGTCCCAAGGCCTAAGGAATTTAACAGACTTGAATATCCAATGTTGATTGACTATCTTCATGATCTGACTGCTAAATTGAGTTTGATTCACCAACAGGTTTACGAGGCTCTACCGGCACAAACAGAAGGTCCTGGTCATCGGGTCCAACCTGGCGACTGGGTCGTTACCCGAAATTTTGGACGAAAACGCAATCTTGAGCCAAGATTCGTGGGACCCCACCAGGTGTTACTGGCGACGAGGACTGCAGTTCGACTGGAAGGAAGAAAGCACTGGGTGCATGCCACCCACACCAAGAAGGTTCTGCTTCCTTTGCCAGTAGACACATGGATGAAGAAAGGAGTCGCCTCGACTGAAACAGAGACCCCTTTGTACTATGTACCATTTAGTGATGCCCAGCCTGTAGGGAACGATTTAGTTCAATGAGATATCCCTGTCGAATCATCGAAGACAATACCGTTATCATCAGCATTGGAGAGTTCAAGTTCTGAACTGTTACCTGAACAATCGAACACTGTTTTGCCATCAGAACCGTTATTTGAAGAGCAAACTCAACCTGGAAAAACTCGATATTTTCTTCGATCGCGCAATAAAGACTAATGCATTTGTTTATTTTTGAATTCACGTTACCCCTTACAGTTGCCATGAATGTTATGATTTTGCATATTGTGTGTGTACTTTTTTCCTTGCAGCTAGGAGACTTATGCTAATTAAAAGATAAATTGATTAGACCTACCTTCTGGGTTGGCCGTAGGGCCGTGCGGGTACCTCCTTCTGTTTAGCAGGTTTATGACACTAGGTCGATTGCCTTTTGTCAATTTCTGGGAACTCCTGGGAATTGATAAACGCTACTCAGAACGAAGTGCGTCAAGAACGTCACGGACGGTTTTTTAGAGGATGGAGTTTTCTAAGCTGTCGGACATAGACAAAATGGCGGTACAAAGATCCAAATTGCATAAGATGTTTCGAACAAAATGTTTTCTGTTTCAGGTTTTTATGTTGTTCTTGACTGTTTCAAATATTATTGCCTTCCATTTCACCCGTTTCCTTCTCACTTGACCTAAATTCTGTTTCCACTATTTCACCACATTCCTTTCATCTTCTGCCTCAACATGAACAGGCCAGACGTGCGGAATTTATGAACAATTCCTTTGTCCAACTCCTGCATCAGCATCAGTTGGTGATGAATACTACCAATTGTTGGGTGTGTGGGTTAATGCCACATACTATGGATAAAGGTATTCCGTATTTGGTTCTTCCTTACAGCACCCAGGGGTCAGCTCGAGCATTCCAAACTATGTTCCGTAGTGCACTAGATTCCTACCCTCGTCGAGAGCCTCGCTCTACAGACCTTAGTCCCGGCCCGTACCACAAGCCTTTGGCGATAGCGATTGCTGATTTAGATAAAGATATTTTTGATGCAACAATTATCCCAGAGGAAGAGGTGCGAGCTTACAAGGTTCTGAGTGAGGTTGAGTATAGTATGTTAGTGAGTGATAGACAGCTTAAAAGCTCATCTCCGATTTGGATCGTACCTCATCTCGGCCATTTCTGTCTGCAAGGCCTTGGTCGAAATCCAAGAGCTCAGCTTGGGAAGAGTGCTTGTACTGAGACGTATGTCTTACCAATGCTCTCTTCCCCTGTCTTCCTGACTGCCAAGGGTACTTATTTTGTGTGTTACGATCGTGCTTATACGTGGTTGCCTCGTGACTTTTCAGGCACCTGCTATATTGCGAATCTTTTACCACCAACTTTTACGGTTGCCTCAAACTATCACAAGACTAGAGTTGTGAGAGGCGTCGTTAGTAAAGAGGACACTGCCAATCAAGAGGCAGGAGACTTCTTTAAGGGTTTCCTACCGTTTTGGGGTCCTATGGTTAATAGTAGGAACTTGAGACAGTTGACTCGTGTGGTGGAATTGACTGCTAATATCACTGCAAGTGCCCTTGGTAACCTGACAGCAGAGCTTCAAGCGGATAGACTTATGACGCTACAGAACCGTATGGTTCTAGACGTTGTACTTGCAGATAGAGGTGGTGTGTGCAAGGTAATCCATTCGAGCTGCTGCATTTTCATCCCTGATAATGCTCCAACTGTTTATCAAGAATCTCGGAGTCCATACACGTGGACGAGGGAGATTGGACGCTTCTAGGATGGTTTTGGGGTCTAATGTCGACTTGGGGTTGGAAGCTTCTGATGATCATAGGAGTCGTTGTAACGTTTCTGTTCACGTGTTGTCTTTGTGTGCAGTGTGGTCCTGCCTTATGTGGCCTTTGTGCTACAACGTGTATAAGAAGGCCATCTGTGACCAAAGAGACATTGATGGATAGGATGATGTTTCAACAACACCTGAATGATCTGATGAATATCGAAATTGATTCTGATTTCGACTAGTGCTTGCCTACCTGAGGGCAAAAGGAGCGTCTGAGGTTCTGTGAGAATCATTACGACGTTTTGGGCATTCTCGGATATGGACGAGTTTGGTATCTATGAACCGTAAATGACGAGATTAGTAGGTGTATGCGTTTACGCTACACTACTTAGAAGGGTTCGTCTCCTTTACGGGTTTTTTTCCATCTGAACCCTCGGGTTCCATTTTAGATACGGCATCCATTTTGTTTCTTGCCCTCACGTAGCCAGCGAAGGGACAATGTCCGCTTCGTGACCCTGGGATTCCCAAGCTCTGGCGGAAGATGAATATTCTTTGGGGTCGTCTTTACGACCGGGGGAATGACACGGCAAAGGCAGATGGCTCAGCTTGAGGCTTATTCTGCTGTGTTGGTCTATTGTTTCAGCTTTACACATGTTAGGTTTGAGTCCTTTGATCCTGTGATCACGCTTCCGATATTGCCCCCAAACTCTTCTGTTACGGTTGTCTGTCTTTCTTACACCTGTTCCTGTCTCTTTCTTTCACCTGTTTACAACTAGAGTGGAATGTGCCTTATGGCGAGATGATGTGCTTTTACAGTTGGGAACCGGCAATGTTACTATAATCATGTTCCGGGCTTCTGAAAACATGAATGCAATCCTTTTGAAGTTTACTGTGGGAACTGAGTTGTAACCTTTTGTTCATTATGTTGAGCAATGACGAAAATGTGTAGAAAAGGAGCGATTCCCTTTTGCAATTTGAAGCAGACTCTCAGAACCTACACTATGTTGTACTTCTTGCGATTTCTGTATCCCTGCAGTAATAAACGCTAATCTTTGACGCCGAAGGAAGTGTCCCGTGTCTCTGTCACTTGTACGCCAGAGCAGGTAACCCACGAAGGTTTCAGGTGTTGTTCCCTGGCACCGCTGGGCCTTAAAGAACCCAGTCCTTCAAGTACCAGACTGCACACAGGCTCTGCAATGGCAGACCTGAAACACACCTTACAGGCTGCTTCTGTGGGTGGCACAACTAGTGCTGCAAGCCCACCAGCATCATTTGATGTACCAGCCCTGGGCACCCGCAGTGCACTGTACTAGGGCCTGACAGTAAATCAAATAAGCCAATCATGGAGTCACTAATCCATACATCACTTTACAATAGGGAGAGCATATGCACTTTAGCACTGATCAGCAGTGTTAAAGTGCCCAGAGTCATGAAACCAACAAAAACAAGAGGAAGGCAAAAAGGTCAGGGATGACCCTGCAAAAATGGCCAAGTCCAACACAATGTATCTAAATGGGAGATACTGGGTTTCTCTAAGGTACCAGATTTTATTTTAGGGGATAGGTGGAAATCCTGGCTTGAAATAAAGGCAGAAATATGGTAAAACTATTTGGTTGCACTGTTCTTAAAATGTTAATTCTAAAACTAAAGACAATTACTATAAGTTCATTATTGAGCAGCAAACATGCGGTCACTAATTTAATAGAGATCTCGGCCCGAATCGAGCAGGTGGCTGGAAAAAATTCCTTGCTTTAAGTAGAAGATTCATATCTATCAAAGTGCAATAAATAAGTGGGGAAAATACAAATGTCTTGTATTATCAGGTGAAGTCTTTGGGAAAGTTAATAAATTTAATTTCACGGTGCTCAGAGGGGCCAACTAGTGGAGAATGCAGTTCTATGGGAAGTGGCAGATTTATCAAACCCTGCAATTTCTCCATGAGATTAAACCAGGATTCACTTGGCAATGTTTTAGATGTAAATCAATTGAAGAAGCAAATTGCTGTCATTTGATCTGGCATTGTGTAGATCTTCGAGATTTCTGGAATGAAACTTTTCAGATTTTGAAGCAGGTTTGCAAAAGCAGTTAGCCACTAGTGCTTTGTTGGTACTTTAGGGATATTATTCTTTATTTTCACTGTAGCATAAAAACATTTTATATTACTTCTTCAAGATTTACATAAAGTGCATACAGAGATTGAATTGCATATTATAAATCCATACATTAGACATATTGGAACCTTAAAAAAATTCATAGATAATACTTTAATATTATAATAGTATGTCTAATATCTACATACACCTTTCTTGTTGACCTAGTCTTCCTCTAAGCAGGAGGGAAAATTAGAAAAGGAAACTTTTTGTTCCATTCTTTCCATATTTTATTTAATTTAATTACTGAGCCCACCGTTTAGCATAAATAGTTTCAAGAGGAAAAATTCTATTTATTTTATTTAACCAATGGGAAATTGTGGAAATTCCTACTGATTTCCAATTAGCCAAAATTAATGATCTGGCAACCAAAGTAGAGATAAAAATAAATTGGCGTTTAGGTAGAGTTAATAGATTACAAGCTTCTAATCGACCTAAAAGAGCTGTAGTGACCTCTGAAGGAAGACCAACTGCCACTATTCTTCCTACTTTGGATAATAAATGTTCCCAATAGCTTGTAATCCGGGTGCAAGTAAATCCCACATGTAGCCTAGAGTCTGCTGACATCTAAAACAATGATCATCAACTGCTGGGTTAATTTTATGAAGTTTGGCCGGAGTAAAAGAAATCAGCCATTTTCTAAGAAACGCCATCCTCCTTAGGTTAGCTGCTTTTACTGATTTCTGGCTCATTTTCTTGACACTTTGCCACTGCTGTAAATTAAGGAGGCAGCCAATTGATTCCGAAATGTTTTCTAGATGTTGTAAAACTATTTGATCATTCTGAGTGGATTTAAGCAGTTGTTACCAATTCCCGATTCCCCTATTTTTAAGTATAAAATGAGCTCTGCTTAATAGCAGACCTTTGCAATTGTCCAAATTCATTAATCCTCCATAAAACTTATTTATCTGGAAAAAGCTACAAAAAGAGAAAAAAGAGACTTCTTGATATTACTGTTGTGCTCCCTGATTTCCTGTCAGGTTTTCAATCTGCTATTTACAAAAAAAAGCTATAATCCTGGGTGTTTTGTAGCGTGATCACTTTGGAAGCTTAGGAATTCGCAGGAAAGGAGCAAGAGCAATCTCCATTTCCCCTAGCATTGACTCAAGATAGAAGTTGGCGGAATACATTTCTTCTGTGCTGCAATCATTTAACCAGTTAAATAATGAAGCTTGATAAGAAAAATGTAAGTTGGGTAGTGCTAGGCCTCCATCTTCTACATCTAGTTGTAGGGTTCCTAGCTTCAGTCTTGTTTTTTTTTCCTTGCCGTATAAAACCTCTTAGTTCAGAATTGATTTGCTCAAAAAAGGACTGCAGGACCTTAACCATCAAATTGGAGAGTAGAAATAGAGGAGAGGAGTTGGCCTAACGACTAGGGCGCTCGACCTCGGACCTGGGGGATCTGGGTTCGAGGCTCGGGAACGACGCCAAAAACCTCCTGTGATTCTGGGCAAATCACTTAATCCCCCGTGCCTAAAATGAATGTGTGTCTATCCGCATGTAACGTAACTGGTGCTATGTAAAGCGCTGTGATACCTGATTTGGTTCGGGTTTAGTTCGCGCAATATAAAACTCTGAAAAAAAAAGAAGCAGCGGTAGTATATTCATTTTAATAAGTCTTCTAAGTGGGCCATAACAAAAAAAAAACAAATATCTTAAGGAATGGAGCCTTAGGAATCGTCCTTTTATTGTAAGAGGTAGAATAGCTGGGGAGCAATTAAAAAGGAGGGCCTCTGACTTAGCTTGATTTATTTTGTATCCCCCCAATGGCTGAAAATTCACTTATTTTGTCTATAGAGCACCGGATATTATCTTCTTTGGCTGCCAGATATAAAGCCATATCATCAGCGAACAACTTCAATTTGGCGGAGCCAGGGATCGGGTGTAAGATGATCCTGCCTTATTGCAAAGGCTAAATGTTCTACAAATAAGGAAAAAGGTATTGGAGAAAGGGGGTAGCCTTGACCCATCCCCCGGGTAATAGAAATATTGCCAGCCATATTGCTGTTTATAACTATGGACGCCTGAGTGCCTAAATATAGGTTTTCCACTGCTCAACTATAATAAGGTGGAAAGGAATTATGTACCTGTGTTGCGCTTTGTGTTCCTGGAATGGGGGGACAAAAGAAAGCAATTCACACAGAGTAAAAATAACCTGTTGCATAGTGGGTGACCTAACAGTACTCAGTGATACATGCCAGTGAATTGTAAATTGATACTTGTGTAGCGCACTACTCACCCGCAAGGGTCTCAAGGCACTTGTACGAATACCACTGTGGAACCCATCCTGGCTTTCCCTGTGAGGTGTCCACTCCTGGGCACCCCCAAGGTGGAGGCCAGGCATCCTTAGCGTTGTGGGGGCCGTTGTGGAGATTAAGCAAGCTATTGCCCAGAGTTGCAGAGTGGGACTCCATGATTGGAATAGTCCATGGAATTTTGAGGCCAAGACCCGCGAAGGTGGGGAATTGAACCCTGGTCCCAGGCTAGACCTCTGCATCAGGGTCTGCCGCTCTAACCATTGAGCCACACTTCTCGTCATGCACAGAGGGGATGGTTCAACACCAATTGTACTAAAGCATACCCGTTACTGAAACATGCATTGCATAATTTACCTAGAGATAAGAAATGAATCACTAAACGTAGGAAAAATTATAACAATGCAATAAAGACCCGTAAGACAGAATTAAAAAAAGAACTCTGGGCCCAATTGCATAAAAGTTGTGCTAGGAAGGACTCAACAAACTTTTGGAAGGTTGTAAAAGCGCCCTTCCTACGAGGCGAGACTGAACAACAGGCGATCGAGGTCGCAGTGGATGCTGCCGCCTGGGTCAAACATTATTCCGAGATTTTTGGATATAAATCAATTGATATCACTGATACATCTGACTCCGAGGGGCAGGCTTCCGTTTTCCCAATCTCCCTTATGTTCACGTTACAGGAAGTAGAAGAAGCCCTAATAGCAAGTAAAGGTGGGAAAGCCCCAGGACCGGACGGGGTCCCGGTGGACCTTTTTAAATATAATCAAGAACTATGGTCACCAATTTTGACTAAGGTATTGCGAGCAGCTTGCACAATAGGCCTAATTGACTCATGGTCGGCCTCAATACTCGTCCCAATTTTTAAAAAAGACGATCGCCACAATCCTGCATGTTACCATCCCATCTCTCTCCTCGACTCCCTTGGAAAGGTGGCGGGCTGAATTCTTCTTGGAAGACTCCAATCTTGGGCAGAAAATAACAATATAGTCGTTGACATCCAGTATGAATTTAGAGAGGGATTGGGTACTGTGGAGCAGGTGCTCAATTTGTCCCTTTTAATGGGGAAATACGTTGGTGCTTAAGGTGGCCAACTTTACATGGCCTACATTGACCTCACAGCCGCCTTCAACTGTGTAAGTCATCCTAAGCTATGGGCTATCCTTGCAGGAGTGGGAATTGACCAATCGTTGGTCAATTTCCTCAGCGCAACGGCCAGAGTGAGATATAGTCTTAAGGTGAACTCACGGCGTCTTTCGGGGTGGAGAGGGGGGTTAGACAGGGTTGTGTCCTGGCTCCCTTCCTGTTCACCCTGTATACAAATGGGTTGGAAAAAGCTATGTTGGAGGGGGGCCAGGACATGCCATGTATCGGCACTCGTCCGATACCAGCTCTTCTCTATGCCGACGCCGACGTGATTTTAGCCAGAACCCCTGTGGAGCTGCAACGCAACGTAGAGAGGTATAGGAACTTCATGGAAGGACTGGACCTCAGAATTAACATTAAAAAAACATTTACAATGTATGCAGGCACAGGGTTCAAGAAAGTAAAGGACATTTTCATTGATAGTACGAAACTGGTTAGAACTCCCACTTACCCATATTTGGGGATTCTAATCGATAACAAATCTTCATGGAAGCCTGCAATAGAGGCAAGAAAGCTACTGTTTTTAAGGGCAACCACAGCCCTGATATCATTTGCACAAAGGCTGGGGAAAAGGTCAGCCCCTGAAATGCTTACAATATATCAAGCTAAATGTTTAAGTGTAGCATGTTATGGGGCGGGTGTTTGGGGTCATGGGAAGGTTGAAGCACTGCAGAAAATAGAGAATTATTTTCTGAGATATCTGTTAGCATTACCCCAAAGTTCTTCAGCTTATTGCTGTCATGCAGAATTAGGGATTGCATGTATTGCAGATATCATCAAAATGCAACCGATAATTTTATGGCATAGGGTGTGGACCTCCCCTAAAAATGACCTAACACGAACAATTATTAATGATTGCCTTGTGTTATATAATAGTCATAAAATCAGCTGGCTTGCCTATGTAAAAACGTTCCTTTACGACCTGGGACTGGAGAAGTACTATCTGTCTCCACTGTCTATTGCTGAAGTTTCTAAAGCTACCTTAAAGAAGATTTGCATGGCACACCTTGACGAGTTAAGACTAAGCTCGGAGTGTGGAAAGAGCTCAGTCCAGCATATTCTGAATATTCAGACCACCTTAGGTATTAAGCCTTATTTAACATTTGACCTGTGCAACTATGACAAATTACTGCTGACTCGTCTTAGGCTCAACATTTTTCATCAATTGGTTTCATTTCCCCATGTCAACGACTGGTCTAGGAACCTGCTAGCATGCCCGTGTGACTCTGTTACCCCTCAATCCTCGATTCACATTGTGTTATTTTGTAAATTTTATCTAGAGTCTAGAAAGACCTGGATAATTCCTATTTTAAGAAAGATGGGCTTACGCTCTTGCCGCCCCGCCTTCCTAGCTCTCCAATTTGTAGAGGAAGAGCTTTACGCAAAAAATGTTGCCATCTTTTTGAGATTCTGTGTCAGGCACAGAGCAAATCTTGATTAGTAGTACTTAACAATTAGTTAAATGACAATTGGAAGCTGATTTTCCTTTGCTAAGTATATTGATGTACTGGGAACTTTAACAGTATTTTATACCCGTTTTTAACATTAGATTTTATCATGTTTTATAAATTTTATATCTTGATGATTGTATTTTTTCATGAACTTTTATGGATTCTGTGACTTGGAAACCGAATAAAGTATTTGAATCTATCTGCCAGTATGCTCATTCTCCTCATATCTTTTCTGCAGTAACTAGACACAATATTGAAAACAAAATATAGAATGGACAGACTATTTAATTCAAAATATAGAATGAACATAATATCAAATGGACATAATATAGTGGTTAATAATATCGAAATGCAGGTAAGTAATATTGACTGTCAAAATATTGAAGTACATAATATAGGCATTAAAATATATCGAATTTTTAATAATACTGAATGTTATTACATGTGTTAAAAGTGTATATTATTTTTGTAATGTATGTTTATTTTTTTTAATGCATTTTATGTTATTTCATTTTTGTGTAATTTAATTCCGTAGTGGGTTGTGGGTTTATAGGGGAATAGGGTGGGAAGTAATTCAATTATAGTAAATTAAATATTAATTTTCAGGAATTATTAATTATTTTTCATTTAATTTTGCATTTTAGTTCTGTAGCGGCTTGTGGGTTTATAGCAGAATAGGGTGGGAAGTAATTTAATTGTAATTAAGTAAATATTTATTTTTATTTATTGGTATTGATAATGATTTTTTAAAATTTAATTATTAATTGTTAATTAATTTTTATTAATTGGTAATTAATTTGTATTAATTGATTTATTGATCATTATGTTAATTATATTTATTTATTATTCAGAGCGGGTTGTGGATTTATAGGGGAATAGGGTGAGAAGTAATTTAATTGTAATTAAGTAAATATTTTTTTTATTTATTGGTATTGAGAATAATTTTTTTGTTACTTAATTATTAATTGGTAATTTTCTTATTACTTAATACATTTTTGGTATTGACAATTGGTTGTTTATTAATTATGAATATAGTAATAGGTAATTATTGTTTAATAAATAATATTTATTAGAATTTCTAATCAATTAATTATTAAATATGTTGTAATTGGTAATTAATTAGTTTTTTATTGGTATTGATAATTATTATTATTATTTTTTTTTAAATCATTACTTTCCCTCAGGCAAGATGGCGGACAAAAGCTTGTCCGAGTGAGGCAGACGAAGAGTGCTCTCCACCACCTAAACCCCTCTACACCCCTGTTTTGAGGGAAAGCTGTTTGGAGAAACCGGAGCGAAGCTAAGCTCCTTGCGAGCTCTTTGCTGGGAATGTTACTCCTGTTGCTGATACATTTGTATCAGCAAGATTGCCGGCGTGCATTGTATGCGGCTGCTTACCGGAGCTTTTCGTCAAGCGGTGCAGCTGGAGACTCTTGGCTTCCGTGGGGAAGAAATGCAGCAACAGCTGCACGAATGTTGGCCACAACGGAAAACCAGGTCCAGAGTCCGGTGAAAGTCATGGGTCCAAAGAACGCCGGTGCCATTCTAAAAGGGCCAAAGACTCGTGCCGCAGCGGCCGCTGTAGTACTCTCTCCTGGTCACGTTGTGGCCTCTCTTGGTGTTCTGGATCGAGCTGACACAGAATCGGATACACCCGAAAATATGCGCTGTCCCCTGGGGTTGGATTAGGCAAAGAGAACGCTGGGGCAAAGAAGAAGATCCCTGGTATGTTTAAAAAAAATCATCAGTCAGCCAAAGGTAAGACCCCTCCTGCTGAAACAATTAAACATTTATTGACCTCTCAGGTAGCAGTTACGATTGATGGTGGAGGTTCAGGCAATCCTGGAACACACTCCAACATCTCGGCATCTGTGATAAATCCGAGTACTTCTTTAATAGTAAAGGTGCCGATTGCTATACAATAACAGGAAGAGCACGAGTTGGAAAGGGAGTGTGTAGAAACAGTGGACATAGCGGTTGAAAACTCTGCACTCCCCAGTCTCCAACTATAACTGTGAACAGTGTCTGCTCCGGGGGGGGGGGAGGTTCGGCAGGGGTCTGTAATTATCAGCGAGACTTGCAGTAGAGATGGGATACCAGAACCTGATTCCAGGGACTCCGGTGGTAATTCTTTTTCCATGTCAGACATCCCGAATAATTCAGAGACGGAGCGTATTGAAGGCGACTGGGCAGATGACAGAAGCTTGACTAGCTCTGCTCCTCTGGATGAGGATGAGAATAGCATCTTAGTCTCGGGGGACATTAACACAGTACGCAAACTAAAGGATGTACCCCAGCTAATCTTGAGTAATGGCCCTGCTAATGCTAATGATGGCTCTCCTGTGCTGGTTCATGCTTCTGATGAAGACCCCAACGATAGACGGGCAGTCACTGCAGGAGTTCAGGGAGGAGGTGTATGCCCCACAGAGCCGATAGAGAATGATGTTACCTTAGGCACTATATATCAGGCAATAATGTCACATCGGGAAGAACCAAAGCAGAAGGACTTCGGATGCAGGGCGCGGTGTGGAAACTCCAGAATATGGTGCGCCGCATTGTCAAGAATTGTACGGAGATTTCAGCCAGGATCGGCGAAGCTGAGGGTAGGATTTCTATAATTGAGGACAAAGTTGGCCAACAAAAAACAGACTTGTCTTCCTTACATTCTCTTCGGGATGATATAAACTGGAAATTGACGGATTTAGAAAATAGATCAAGGTGGAACAATCAGCGCGTATTAGGCGTGCCGAAAGGAATGGAAGGGAAAGACATTCACCAATTCGTCATCGACCTGTTTTCTGAAGCTTTTCCTGAACTTTCTCAATGGAAGTGGAAACTTGAACTGCAGAGGGTGCATATGTTTCCCTTTCAGATACGAAGGGGCAAGACCGGGGTGGAGGGTAAACCCAGAGCTATTTTTATTTGTTTGAATAATTTTTTACTCTGTGTATGATTTAACTAAACCAGACCGTAAGAGAAGTGGGAAGGGCTGTGAATTTTTTGTACGCCCAGATTATTGTCAAGCCACAGTCCAGCAGAGATGGCATTTCCATCAGCTTATCCCGCAGTTTCAGGCTAAGGGGGTGCAAGCCTACCTACTAAATCCTTCAAAGCTCAAAATCATATTTAAAGACAAAACACTATTTTTTCTTTCTGAAATCGTTGCGAAGGAATTTTTGGGATCAATCTAGCTGAAAGGCTACGACAATGGTAGTCTGACAGCTCTCTATCATCCTTTGTTCCGTTTTTTTCTCTTCTTGGCCGTTTGCAAGTTGGGGGGTAGGGGATTGGTGCAAGGCACTTTATCCTTTCTCTCCATCACCAATAGGGACGAGACAGTCCCTTTGCCTCATTTGGAAAAAGGACTGTCTAGTCCCTTTGGGTGGGTAGGGAGGAGCTCCGGGGTGGGAAAGGTGGGGGGGGTTGGTTGGTGTGGGTTTGCAAGGAATAATACACTTATGTGCTTGTATGAGAGCAGCATCCTTAGTGTAAATAAAGGTTTCATTAGCAAATGTTTTAAATTGTTTTGAGCAAGCAGCCTATTGTTGGGAACAAAGCAAGGGTAGTCAGACATGGTAAATCATCTTCAGTTTGAGAATGGGTAGATTTGTAGATACAAAAGAATGGTGGATTTGCTATTTTGACTCGCACATCAATATTAGTTCTCATTAGTCAAGGGTCAATTCAATTTCACACACAATAAGCAATATGGAGTGCTACTTTGGCGTTGGATGCACATCCACCTAGGGCATCAAACCGTGACCACCTTCCCAAACGTCAGTTCGGGCTGTAGGTGAACACAACGTAAATAGAACACCATTGCACTTCCAAGATAGTCACTTTGATCCCTTCGCTATTATAGCGTTTCACAGATAGTCCATATCCTTGATCAGAAGCCAATTCCACAAAACCAGAAGGTGTAGAAAATTCAAGCCTTTATTTTGCAAACGCTATGGTCCACAGCTGACACGCTTTTTGCCCCCTTCGGGCTTTCTCAAGGCTGTACATCATACATGTAACAAAAGAAGAAAAAATACATATACTAAATCCCAAGTGTTACATCGAGATTTCTAAACATATACACTTAAATGATCACTTTTTCATATTTATCATGCAACATTATTTTGCGTAATGACCGTCTTAACCCTCACCATGTGGATGAATGATGCAGTTGCCAACAACCCCCATTTCATTGGAATTGTTGAGAACTGCATGTGCTGAACCCACTGGGGAAAACGAGGAAAGCCACACACTCCAAGTCATCCAACCATAGTTGCTACCTAGCACCGTGTTACTCCGTCATGCATGATTCCAAACAATGAACCAATCAGTTATAAAAACGTGCAACATCCCTACCATATAATTAACTAGATACCCAGTGTCAGAAGGAGAAAAGTGACTACCAGTGACATGTGTGCCATAAAAGATCCAACGCCATCTCGCCCATGCATATGGCCAGAATAAAACATATCCGCTCACCTTTTGTAGTGCGATCATAAATCTCAGTTCCTGTATCTATATGAGGTTATTAAAATGCTACTGTTGTATCCTTATCCAGTTAATCTATAATACAATCCACAAACAAAATATACTTTTCAGAATGTCATTTGTTTGAAACTTTTCAATTAAAAACTTTGCTGATTTCTTTATCTCAAATTTAAGACAAATTCATACCTTAGCCTGAACAGTCATTATGTTATTGCAGGATCCTTTTGTTCATATCAAATACGTAGTATGGCGAATCAATCATCCCAAAAGCAATCTCAGTGTGGAGCCATGCTACGTTCCACAACCTTTTAGTTAAATATTATATCACTTCAGAAAAGTGCCCGGTTTATATATGCTATCTAGCACTTTCATATCTGTCAACCAATACAAGGTGCTAGCTAGTAAAGAGTTATCCCCATTAGTGCTCGAATATGTCAGCCTTTATACTTATGTGTCTAGACTGAAATCGTCACCCATATCCACGAGCCACCAATAGTTACGCTCCATCATAACTTATGTGGGTATGCAGTTACAAGTTCATAACTCGTATCCGTGACCATTAAAATTATGCTCCATTCCAAATTGAGTGCATGTGCCGACTTTGACTCCATACACCCGCATTTTCGCAAGCTATACCTTACATCGAATCTTTAGTATTTTTAGCTTGGTATTTAAAGCCTCACTGAACTTATCTCGTAACAGTCCCATTGTCAAGTAATCTTACCTCAGCATAACCAAAGATCCGCTTTGAACACCATCCCTGCAATCTGGCGGCATCAACTTACGTATTTCCTAGCGTTTGTTTTATTTAGCCCGCCACTCCGTCCGCCGACATAGGCGAGGGACACTCCATCTACTTGTCCTTTGTAAACCGGCCCACCACGGCGGCCATCTCTCAATGTTCAGCCTTTAATACATGTGATATCATACCTGTGGATGGCTCAAGCTCTTTTTCTGTTATGTTGGATGAATTTGGAAAATGCGCGGAGATCGTCGCGACCACACATGTGTACCATCATTTAACAATCATTTTAAAAAACATTTTTTTATAATATATAAATATTATGTATATCCCTTACGAATGTGCAATATTCATATGAGCCACATGTATACAAACAACACTTAATTGCCTTTATATCTTTAACATTTTATCTACTGATGTATATATATCAGATTCTCTAAGAATTGTTGTCTACAAATCAAAAATATATATAGATGGTGTTGTCTACATGTTTCCTGTGTATTGGATGCATGTTAAAGTGATAATATTATACTTATTATAAAAGATATCGCCTGTCTCATCAGTCCATAAAATCATTACGCTCTATCTTATACAGAATTCATTCAGTAATTATCATACCACTCTTTTTCTCATTGAGTCAGAGACTACCTCAAACATTCTTAACATTGATGAATCCTTTTCATTATACCTTATTCGACTTTTTCTCACAGAGTCTATCAAGGATAACCTTATTTATTTGCTATTTGTGATCTTTTAAATAGCAATCCGATTATACTTAGAAAGATAATTTGATATTTCCGTAGACTACAGAAATTCCACTAGCTCTTTGTTTACATTGATCCCCATTTCTAAGGCTCGCAATAAAATGATCCATTTACTTTCCTTCTGTCGTAGTTTGGAGGTTCTATTCCCAACTCTGCTACTAACTGGCACTACATCGATACCATGAAACCCTATTTTATGGATTTCTGTATAACTGTGTATCGTGTTAAAATGTGTCGCAAAAGGATATTGTGGATTGTTGTTCCTTATGGCCCGGAAGTGTTCTTGGATCCTCTCTTTTAGGGGCCTCGTAGTGCTGCCGATGTAGATCTGGTTACAGATACATTTTAGACAGTACACGACATGTGTTGTGTTGCAATTAATAAATTGATTCATTTCATATGTTTTCATGCTATTATATTGAAATTTAGTAGTCTTATTCATTGCAAAACAACAAATGCGGCACAGGCCGCATCTGTAAAAACCTTTTGGTGTTGGTGGAAACCAGTTAGTCTGTCTCTTTGGGGGAATATAACTCGGACAAAGTTCTTGTCTGAGAGTTGTTCCTTTTCGAAAGGTAATAGTTGGCTTATTCCCTATTTTTTCTTGCAGAGTAGTGTCCTCTACAAGCAGATGCCAATGCTTGTTCAGTATTCTATAGATGTCAGTACTAACCGTACTAAATGGGGTTATAAACCTGATCTTATTATTTACATGTTTTGTATGTCTTTTACGTTTCAATAACGAACTTCTGTCTCTCAGATTGATTTTACTACGGGCCTTGTTGATGATTTCTGCTCCGTAGCCCCTGGCCAAGAATCTATTTTCTACCATGATTAATTCCTCATCAAGTTTCTTGTCATCACTACAATTTCTCTTTGTCCTTATCATTTCACCATATGGAATTGATTTGATCTGTGAGGTTGGATGTAAACTTTCCGCATGCAATACTGCATTGCAGGCCGTCGATTTTCTATATGGTAGAGATAATAGTTTTCCACCCTCTGCCACTATGGTAATATCCAGAAAATAGATATGTGAGGTACTTTGTTCTTTAGTGAAACTTAAGTTAAAAGGATTATTGTTGATGTATTCAAAGAAAACATCAAGCTCCTCATTTGTCCCTGACCAAAACATAATCATATCATCAATGTATCTGCCTAGATACACGATATTATCAAACAATTCTACAGGGCACTTACGCCAGATATATATGAGTTCAAAATAGCCCATATACAGGTTGGCCAAGGACGGAGAAAATTTAGCGCCCATATCCACACCTTTTATTTGGCAAAACCAAGGTATACAACCTTTACAACGCAACTTTTACAACGCACTGCCATTACAACGAAACTTTTACAACGCAACATCCATTACAACGCATGCATTTACAACGCAGTCATTACAACGCATGACACTACAACGCACACCACTACAACGCATACCATTACAACGCAGTCATTACAACGCATACCATTACAACGCATAGCATTACAACACATTATACCCTTACACTATCCAACACTTACCCTACTGTTGCACCCCCTGGAGTTAGAATAGTAATTTTTACCCCTACGCTATCCAACTCTTACCCTACTGTTGCACCCCCTGGAGTTAGAATAGTAATTTTTACCCCTACTCTATCCAACACTTACCTTACATGCAATGCAATGTAATGCGTTGTAATGGTATGCGTTGTAAATGTAGTATGCGTTGTAGTGGCATGCGTTGTAAAAGTAGTTTCAAAGAATTCGTTGTAATTGCATGCGTAGTAATGGTGTGCGTTGTAATTGATGTATGCGTTGTAACGTCATACATCCCAAAACCAACTGCCATTATGCAAGAAGACAATACTGTTGAGTACAAGTTCTATCATGGACACGAGCATTATGGAATGTTCATAGGTTTCAATAGGACGTGTGTCCAAAAAATGGCGTGTCGCTACTAAGCCTGCCTCATATGGAATACTTGTGTATAATGAACACACGTTTATTGTAACCAAGAAATGTCCTTGCACCCAATCCACATCAGCGATTTTATTCAAGACATCACCCGTGTCCTGAATAAAGGAAGGTAAATTAATCACCAATGGCTGGAGGAATAAGTCAATATATTCCGAGATCTTTTCCATGGCAGAACCTATACCTGCTATAATTGGTCTTCCCGGAGGGAAATCCCCCCCTTTTTATGTACCTTTGGCAAGCAGTATATACACGGATAGGTAGGAACATCATTGAAATTATATTTCAGTTCAATGTCTGAGATTAAACATTTGTCATTCCAAGATTTTAAATGGCTCCAGATTTTATCCTTAACTTCTTTGATGGGATTACCACTGAGTTTGGTATAGGTCATCGTATCACTGAGTTGCCTGTCCAATTCCTTAATATAGTCCTGATGATTCATCAGCACTATATTTCCTCCCTTGTCAGCCTCTCGGATGACAAGGGAGTCCTTTTTCTTAGGATCCGACAGGGCCTTGCGTTCATCAGACGTTATATTCTGTTTTTGTACTTCTGGTTCCTGTAAAACCTGTCTTCCAATTTATAAAAGTCTGACATTACATTCTGTTGAAAGATATCAATGTTGTTTCTTCCTTATATTTGTGGAGTGGATCTTGATTTTGTTTTCAAACCACTGTCTATGTTGGCGAATGTGTCCAGATCTAGGTCTGCTGCTACAGCTTCCAGACTTGGAACCCCATCCTGATCATCCAAACTAAGAATTAAATGTACATCCCTTATTTCTTTAATAGAAGGATTATCATTCATACTGTCAATAAGGAGATTTTTGTTAGTCATACGTGGTCTATCCTGAAAATATTTACACAATTTCAAGTTTCTAACAAATTCATAGCAACTGATGTGAAACAATGAAAAATCAGGTATAGCAATGGGACAAAAACCAAGTCCTTTGCTGAGTACATTTATTTCATGATTCATCAACACATGCTCCGAAAGATTTACAACATTGATACCATCACATCCATCCAAACCCTGTGTGTTTGTCCCCGCATTAGTTACATCTTCTGGTTGCGAGCCCCTGAGCGAGTTGTGACCCCTGTTTTTGTCTTTGGGTCCTGCTCTGGTGTTACCCCTCCTTGTTCTTTTGAACTCATATCTTTTTTGAAGGCCTGCTTGTTGCCTTTTCTGAACCTTTGGAGTTCTAAAAAAAATGGGTCTGAGACCCCTCCAACCGCCCCTTCTTGTGCCCTAGCTGACTCATTGCTGGTCAAGCTACTTATTCTTGATGCACCAGACATGCTAGACACCTCTGCTGATTGTGAGGTATAATCAGAGCCTGCCTTAGTTGTGTATGGTTTGATATTATCAAACTTTCTTGCGAAAGTGTACACTCTACCATTACGGTAATCTCGTTCATCTCTTTTAATTTTTTGGGATTTCTTCTCTCGTAAATACTTTTGGTGTTTTTGTAACTCATCCTACAGAATAGCCCAATTACGGTCTGCTACTTCGGGTAAGTTGATATCCTGTATTTCTTTTTCTAAGTTGTCTATTTCTATGAGAAGTTTCTCCCGTTTCAGTTCTGCATCCCTTATTAGTATATCCATCATACCTAATGAGGACTGTAATAACAATTTCTCCCACTCCTTTAGATGTCCCTTATCCAAGTCCTCAAATGAGGGGAAAATTAGTACACGTAGACCTCTAGGTACTTGTTCTTTAGCAATATATTTGCGTAGGACTGTTGCGTCCCACCAACGGGAAAGTTCTTGTTTTTTGACTCGTTCTTGTCTGACAAATTTTTGCCGCAAGCCTTCTTTTGCCGTTGTCTTAGGGTTGTTACTACTTTTTTCAGGGTTTGTACTGAATACATCTTCCAATAGAGCGTCCCCATTATCATCAAAGGTGGCCATTAATTAGATAGCACAGGTTGCCTCTCTACTCTCTTCAACAGTAATCGTTACTATTAATCCCAAATATATCAATGTTTTTTGATTCTTATATCACTTCTTCCAGATGGTATTTCCTATCGATAAATGTCAATGTTTGTTGTATGTTGAGATTATTGAGTGCTTAATCAGCAAATAATACTATTAGATACAAAAGAATGGTGGATTTGCTTTTTTGACTCGCACATCAATATTAGTTCTCATTAGTCAAGGGTCAATTCAATTTCACACTCAATAAGCAATATGGAGTGCTACTTTGGCGTTGGATGCACATCCACCTAGGACATCAAACCGTGACCACCTTCCCAAACGTCAGTTCGGGCTGTAGGTCAACACAACGTAAATAGAACACCAGTGCACTTCCAAGATAGTCACTTTGATCCCTTCGCTATTATAGCGTTTCACAGATAGTCCATATCCTTGATCAGAAGCCAATTCCACAAAACCAGAAGGTGTAGAAAATTCAAGCCTTTATTTTGCAAACGCTATGGTCCAAAGCCGACGCGCGTTTCGCCCCCTTCGGGCTTTCTCAAGGCTGTACATCATACATGTAACAAAAGAAGAGAAAATACATATACTAAATCCCAAGTGTTACATCGTGATTTCTAAACATATACACTTAAATGATCACTTTTTCATATTTATCATGCAACATTATTTTACGTAGTGACCATCTTAACCCTCACCATGTGGATGAATCATGCAGTTGGCAACAATCCCCATTTCATAGGAATTGTTGAAAACTGCATTTGATGAACCCACTGGGGAAAACCGAGGAAAGCCACACACTCGAAGTCATCCAACCATAGTTTCTACCTAGCACGGTGTTACTCCATCATGCATGATTCCAAATAATGAACCAATCAGTTATAAAAACGCGCAACATCCCTACCATATAATTAACTAGATACCCAATGTCAGAAGGAGAAAAGTGACTATCAGTGACATGTGTGCCATAAAAGATCCAACGCCATCTCACCCATGCATATGGCCAGAATAAAACATATCCGCTCACCTTTTGTAGTGCGATCATAAATCTCAGTTGCTGTATCTATATGAGGTTATTAAAATGCTACTGTTGTATCCTTATCCAGTTAATCTATAATACTATCCACAAACAAGATATACTTTTCAGAATGTCATTTGTTTAAAACTGTTCAATTAAAAACTTTGCTGATTTCTTTATCTCAAATTTAAGACAAATTCATACCTTAGCCTGAACAGTCGTTATGTTATTGCAGGATCCTTTTGTTCATATCAAATACGTAGTATGGCGAATCAATCATCCCAAAAGCAATCTCAGTGTGGAGCCATGCTACGTTCCACAACCTGTTGGTTAAATATTATATCACTTCAGAAAAGTGCCTGGTTTATATATGTTATCTAGCACTTTCATATCTGTCAACCAATTCAAGGTGCTAGCTAGTAAAAAGTTATCCACATTAGTGCTCGAATATGTCAGCCTTTATACTTATGTGTCTAGACTGAAATCGTCACCCATATCCACGAGCCACCGATAGTTATGCTCTATCATAACTTATGTGGGTATGCCGTTACAAGTTCATAACTCGTATCTGTGACCATTAATGTTATGCTCCATTCCAACTTGAGTGCATGTGCCGACTTCGACTCCATACACCCGCATTTTCGCAAGCTATACCTTAATCCAATCTTTAGTATTTTTAGCTTGGAATTTAAAGCCTCACTGAACTTATTTCGTAACAGTCCCATTGTCAAGTAATCTTACCTCAGCATAACCAAAGATCCGCTTTGAACACCGTCCCTGCAATCTGGCGGCATCAACTCCTGCATTTCCTAGCGTTTGTTTTATTTTGCCCGCCACTCCGTCCGCCGACATAGACGAGGGACACTCCATCTACTTGTCTTTTGTAAACCGGCCCACCACGGCGGCCATCTCTCAATGTTCAGCCTTTAATACATGTGATATCATACCTGCGGATGGCTCAAGCTCTTTTTCTGTTATGTTGGATGAATTTGGAAAATGCGCGGAGATCGTCGCGACCCCAGATGTGTACCATCATTTAACAATCATTTTGAAAAAACATTTTTTTATAATATATAAATATTATGTATATCCCTTACGAATGTGCAATATTCATATGAGCCACATGTAAACAAATAACACTTAATTGCCTTTATATCTTTAACATTTTATCTACTGATGTATATATATCAGATTCTCTAAGAATTCTTGTCTACAAATCAAAAATATATATAGATGGTGTCGTCTACATGTTTCCTGTGTATTGGATGCATGTTAAAGTGATAATATTATACTTATTATACAAGACATCGCCTGCCTCATCAGTCCATAAATTCATTACGCTCTATCTTATACAGAATTCATTCAGTAATTATCAAACCCCTCTTTTTCTCATTGAGTCAGAGACTACCTCAAACATTCTTAACATTGATGTATCCTTTTCATTATACCGTATTCGACTTTTTCTCACAGAGTCTATCAAGGATAACCTTATGTATTTGTTTTTTTGATCTTTTAAATAGCAATCCGATTATACTTAGAAAGATAATTTGATATTTTCATAGACTACAGAAATTCCACTAGCTCTTTGTCTACATTGATCCCCATTTCTACGGCTCGCAATAAAATGATCCATTTGCTTTCCTTCTGTCGTAGTTTGGAGGTTCTATTCCCACCTCTGCTACTAACTGGCACTACATCGATACCATGAAACCCTATTTTATGGATTTCTGTATTACTGTGTATCGTGTTAAAATGTGTCGCAAAAGGATATTGTGGATTGTTGTTCCTTATGGCCCGGAAGTGTTCTTGGATCCTCTCTTTTAGGGGCCTCGTAGTGCTGCCGATGTAGATCTGGTTACAGATACATTTTAGACAGTACACGACATGTGTTGTGTTGCAATTAATACATTGATTAATTTAATATGTTTTCATGCTATTATATTGAAATTTAGTAGTCTTATTCATTGCAAAACAACAAATGCAGCACAGGCCGCATCTGTAAAAACCTTTTGGTGTTGGTGGAAACCAGTTAGTCTGTCTCTTTGGGGGAATATAACTCGGACAAAGGTCTTGTCTGAGAGTTTTTCCTTTTTGAAAGGTAATGGTTGGCTTATTCCCTATTTTTTCTTGTAGAGTAGTGCCCTCTACAAGCAGATGCCAATGCTTGTTCAATATTCTATAGATGTCAGTACTAACTGTACTAAAGGGGGTTATAAACCTGATCTTATTATTTACATGTTTTGTATGTCTTTTACGTTTCAATAACAAACTTCTGTCTCTCAGATTGATTTTACTACGGGCCTTGTTGATGATTTCTGCTCCGTACCCCCTGGCTAAGAATCTATTTTCTACCATGATTAATTCCTCATCAAGTTTCTTGTCATCACTACAATTTCTCTTTGTCCTTATCATTTCACCATATGGAATTGATTTGATCTGTGAGGTTGGATGTAAACTTTCCGCATGAAATACTGCATTGCAAGCCGTTGATTTTCTATATGGTACAGATAACAGTTTTCCACCCTCTGCCACTATGGTAATATCCAGAAAATTGATATGTGAGGTACTTTGTTCTTTAGTGAAACTTAAGTTAAAAGGATTATTGTTGATGTATTCAAAGAATACATCAAGCTCCTCATTTGTCCCTGACCAAAACATAATCATATCATCAATGTATCTGCCTAGATACAAGATATTATCCAACAATTCTACAGGGCCCTTACGCCAGATATGTATGAGTTCAAAATAGCCCATATACAGGTTGGCCAAGGACGGAGAAAATTTAGCGCCCATGGCCACACCTTTTATTTGGCTAAACCAACTGCCATTATGCAAGAAGACATTACTGTTGAGTACAAGTTCTATCATGGACACAAGCATTATGGAATGTTCATAGGTTTCAATAGGACGTGTGTCCAAAAAATGGCGTGTCGCTACTAAGCCTGCCTCATATAGAATACTTGTGTATAATAAACACACGTTTATTGTAACCAAGAAATGTCCTTGCACCCAATCCACATCAGCGATTTTATTCAAGACATCACCCGTGTCCTGAATAAAGGAAGGTAAATTAATACCCAATGGCTGGAGGAATAAGTCAATATATTCCGAGATCTTTTCCCTGGCAGAACCTATACCTGCTATAATTGGTCTTCCCAGAGGGAAATACCCCCCTTTTTATGTACCTTTGGCAAGCAGTATATACACGGATAGGTAGGAACATCATTGAAAATATATTTCAGTTCAATGTCTGAGATTAAACATTTGTCATTCCAAGATTTTAAATGGCTCCAGATTTTATCCTTAACTTCTTTGATGGGATTACCACTGAGTTTGGTATAGGTCATCGTATCACTGAGTTGCCTGTCCAATTCCTTAATATAGTCCTGATGATTCATCAGCACTATATTTCCTCCCTTGTCAGCCTCTCGGATGACAAGGGAGTCCTTTTTCTTTAGATCGGACAGGGCCTTGCGTTCATCAGACATTATATTCTGTTTTTTGTACTTCTGGTTCCTGTAAAACCTGTCTTCCAATTTATACAAGTCTGACATTACATTCTGTTGAAAGATATCAATGTTGTTTCTTCCTTGTATTTGTGGAGTGAATCTTGATTTTGTTTTCAAACCACTGTCTATGTTGGCGAATGTGACCAGATGTAGGTCTGCTGCTACAGCTTCCAGACTTGGAACCCCATCCTGATCATCCAAACTAAGAATTAAATGTACATCCCTTATTTCTTTAATAGAAGGATTATCATTCATACTGTCAATAAGGAGATTTTTGTTAGTCATACGTGGTCTATCCTGAAAATATTTACACAATTTCAAGTTTCTAACAAATTTATAGCAACTGATGTGAAACAATGAAAAATCAGGTATAGCACTGGGACAAAAACCAAGTCCTTTGCTGAGTACATTTATTTCATGATTCGTCAACACATGCTCCGGAAGATTTACAACATTGATACCATCACATCCATCCAAACCCTGTGTGTTTGTCCCCGCATTAGTTACATCTTCTGGTTGCGAGCCCCTGAGCGAGTTGTGACCCCTGTTTTTGTCTTTGGGTCCTGCTCTGGTGTTACCCCTCCTTGTTCTTTTGAACTCATATCTTTTTTGAAGGCCTGCTTGTTGCCTTTTCTGAACCTTTGGAGTTCTAAATAAAATGGGCCTGAGACCCCTCCAACCGCCCCTTCTTGTGCCCTAGCTGACTCATTGCTGGTCAAGCTACTTATGCTTGACGCACCAGACATGCTAGACACCTCTGCTGATTGTGAGGTACAATCAGAGCCTGCCTTAGTTGTGTATGGTTTGATGTTATCAAACTTTCTTGCGAAAGTGTACACTCTACCATTAAGGTAATCTCGTTCATGTCTTTTAATTTTTGGGGATTTCTTCTCTCGTAAATACATTTGGTGTTTTTGTAACTCATCCTTCAGAATAGCCCAATTACGGTCTGCTACTTCGGGTAAGTTGATATCCTGTATTTCTTTTTCTAAGTTGGCTATTTCTATGAGAAGTTTCTGCCGTTTCAGTTCTGCATCCCTTATTAGTATATCCATCATACCTAATGAGGACTGTAATAACAATTTCTCCCACTCCTTTAGATGTCCCTTATCCAAGTCCTCAAATGAGGGGAAAATTATTACACGTAGACCTCTATGTACTTGTTCTTTAGCAATATATTTGCGTAGGACTGTTGCGTCCCACCAACGGGAAAGTTCTTGTTTTTTGACTCGTTCTAGTCTGACTAATTTTTGCCGCAAGCCTTCTTTTGCGGTTGTCTTAGGGTTGTTACTACTTTTTCCGAGGGTTTGTACTGAATAAATCTTCCAATATAGCGTCCCTTTTAATATCAAAGGTGGCCATTACTTAGATAGCACAGGTTGCCTCTCTACTCTCTTCAACAGTAATCGTTACTATTAATCCCAAATATATCAATGTTTTTTGATTCTTATATCACTTCTTCCAGATGGTATTTCCTATCGATAAATGTCAATGTTTGTTGTATGTTGAGATTATTGAGTGCTTAATCAGCAAATAATACTATTAGATACAAAAGAATGGTGGATTTGCTATTTTGACTCGCACATCAATATTAGTTCTCATTAGTCAAGGGTCAATTCAATTTCACACACAATAAGCAATATGGAGTGCTACTTCGGCGTTGGATGCACATCCACATAGGGCATCAAACCATGACCACCTTTCCAAACGTCAGTTCGGGCTGTAGGTCAACACAACGTAAATAGAACACCAGTGCACTTCCAAGATAGTCACGTTGATCCCTTTGCTATTATAGCGTTTCACAGATAGTCTATATCCTTGATCAGAAGTCGATTCCACAAAACCAGAAGGTGTAGAAAATTCAAGCCTTTATTTTGCAAACGCTATGGTCCACAGCCGACACGCTTTTCGCCCACTTCGGGCTTTCTCAAGGCTGTACCTCATATATGTAACAAAAGAAGAAAAAATACATATACTTAATCCCAAGTGTTACATCGAGATTTCTAAACATATACACTTAAATGATCACTTTTTCATATTTATCATGCAACATTATTTTGCGTAATGACCAGCTTAATCCTCACCATGTAGATGAATCATGCAGTTGCCAACAACCCCCATTTCATTGGAATTGTTGAGAACTGCATGTGATGAACCCACTGGGGAAAACCGAGGAAAGCCACACACTCCAAGTAATGCAACCATAGTTGCTACCTAGCACCGTGTTACTCCGTCATGCATGATTCCAAACAATGAACCAATCAGTTATAAAAACGCGCAACATCCCTACCATATAATTAACTAGATACCCAGTGTCAGAAGGAGAAAAGTGACAACCAGTGACATGTGTGCCATAAAAGTTCCAACGCCATCTCGCCCATGCATATGGCCAGAATAAAACATATCCGCTCACCTTTTGTAGTGCGATCATAAATCTCAGTTCCTGTTTCTATATGAGGTAATTAAAATGCTACTGTTGTATCCTTATCCAGTTAATCTATAATACAATCCACAAACAAGCTATACTTTTCGGAATGTCATTTGTTTAAAACTGTTCAATTAAAAACTTTGCTGATTTCTTTATCTCAAATTTAAGACAAATTCATACCTTAGCCTGAACAGTTGTTATGTTATTGCAGGATCCTTTTGTTCATATCAAATACGTAGTATGGCGAATCAATCATCCCAAAAGCAATCTCAGTGTGGAGCCATGCTACGTTCCACAACCTGTTGGTTAAATATTATATCACTTCAGAAAAGTGCCCGGTTTATATATGTTATCTAGCACTTTCATATCTGTCAACCAATTCAAGGTGCTAGCTAGTAAAGAGTTATCCCCATTAGTGCTCAAATGTGTCAGCCTTTATACTTATGTGTCTAGAATGAAATCATCACCCATATCCACGAGCCACCGATAGTTACGCTCCATCATAACTTATGTTGGTATGCCGTTACAAGTTCATAACTCGTATCCGTGACCATTAATATTATGCTCCATTCCAACTTGAGTGCATGTGCCGACTTTGACTCCATACACCCGCATTTTCGCAAGCTATACCTTACATCCAATCTTTAGTATTTTTAGCTTGGTATTTAAAGCCTCACTGAACTTATCTCGTAACAGTCCCATTGTCAAGTAATCTTACCTCAGCATAACCAAAGATCCGCTTTGAACACCGTCCCTGCAATCTGGCTGCATCAACTTCCGCATTTCCTAGCGTTTGTTTTATTTTGCCCGCCACTCCGTCCGCCGACATAGACGAAGGACACTCCATCTACTTGTCCTTTGTAAACCAGCTAACCACGGCGGCCATTTCTCAATGTTCAGCCTTTAATACATGTGATATCATACCTGCGAATGGCTCAAACTCTTTTTCTGTTATGTTGGATGAATTTGGAAAATGCGCGGAGATCGTCGCGACCCCACATGTGTACCATCATTTAACAATCATTTTTTTATAATATATAAATATTATGTATATCCCTTACGAATGTGCAATATTCATATGAGCCACATGTATACAAACACCACTTAATTGCCTTTATATCTTTAACATTTTATGTACTGATGTATATATATCAGATTCTCTTAGAATTCTTGTCTACAAATCAAAAATATATATAGATGGTGTCGTCTACATGTTTCCTGTGTATTGGATGCATGTTAAAGTGATAATATTATACTTATTATAAAAGACATCGCCTGCCTCATCAGTCCATAAATGAATTACGCTCTATCTTATACAGAATTCATTCAGTAATTATCAAACCCCTCTTTTTCTCATTCAGTCAGAGACTACCTCAAACATTCTTAACATTGATGTATCCTTTTCATTACACCTTATTCGACTTTTTCTCACAGAGTCTATCAAGGATAACCTTATTTATTTGCTATTTGTGATCTTTTAAATAGCAATCAGATTATACTTAGAAAGATAATTTGATATTTCCATAGACTACAGAAATTCCACTAGCTCTTTGTCTACATTGATCCCCATTTCTACGGCTCTCAATAAAATGATCCATTTGGTTTCCTTCTGTCGTAGTTTGGAGGTTCTATTCCCACCTCTGCTACTAACTGGCACTACATCGATACCATGAAACCCTATTTTATGGATTTCTGTATTACTGTGTATCGTGTTAAAATGTGCCGCAAAAGGATATTGTGGATTGTTGTTCCTTATGGCCCGGAAGTGTTCTTGGATCCTCTCTTTTAGGGGCCTCGTAGTGCTGCCGATGTAGATCTGGTTACAGATACATTTTAGACAGTACACGACATGTGTTGTGTTTCAATTAATTAAATTCATATGTTTTCATGCTATTATATTGAAATTTAGTAGTCTTATTCATTGCAAAACACCAAATGCAGCACAGGCCGCATCTGTAAAAACCTTTTGGTGTTGGTGGAAACCAGTTAGTCTGTCTCTTTGGGGGAATATAACTCGGACAAAGTTCTTGTCTGAGAGTTTTTCCTTTTTGAAAGGTAATAGATGGCTTATTCCCTATTTTTTCTTGTAGAGTAGTGTCCTCTACAAGCAGATGCCAATGCTTGTTCAATATTCTATAGATGTCAGTACTAACCGTACTAAAGGGGGTTATAAACCTGATCTTATTATTTACATGTTTTGTATGTCTTTTACGTTTCAATAACGAACTTCTGTCTCTCAGATTGATTTTACTACGGGCCTTGTTGATGATTTCTGCTCCGTAGCCCCTGGCCAAAAATCTATTTTCTACCATGATTAATTGTTCATCAAGTTTCTTGTCATCACTACAATTTCTCTTTGTCCTTATCATTTCACCATATGGAATTGATTTGATCTGTGAGGTTGGATGTAACTTTCTGCATGCAATACTGCATTGCAAGCCGTCGATTTTCTATATGGTACAGATAATAGTTTTCCACCCTCTGCCACTATTGTAATATCCAGAAAATTGATATGTGTGGTACTTTGTTCTTTAGTGAAACTTAAGTTAAAAGGATTATTGTTGATGTATTCAAAGAATACATCAAGCTCCTCATTTGTACCTGACCAAAACATAATCATATCATCAATGTATCTGCCTATATACAAAATATTATCCAACAATTCTACAGGGCCCTTACGCCAGATATGTATGAGTTCAAAATAGCCCATATACAGGTTGGCCAAGGACGGAGAAAATTTAGCGCCCATGGCCACACCTTTCATTTGGCGAAACCAACTACCATTATGCAAGGATGATCAGGATGGGGTTCCAAGTCTGGAAGCTTTAGCAGCAGACCTAGATCTGGACACATTCGCCAACATAGACAGTGGTTTGAAAACAAAATCAAGATTCACTCCACAAATACAAGGAAGAAACAACATTGATATCTTTCAACAGAATGTAATGTCAGACTTGTATAAATTGGAAGACAGGTTTTACAGGAACCAGAAGTACAAAAAACAGAATATAACGTCTGATGAACGTAAGGCCCTGTCCGATCTTAAGAAAAAGGACTCCCTTGTCATCAGAGAGGCTGACAAGGGAAGAAATATAGTGCTGATGAATCATCAGGACTATATTAAGGAATTGGACAGGCAACTCAGTGATACGATGACTTATACCAAACTCAGTGGTAATCCCATCAAAGAAGTTAGGGATAAAATCTGGAGCCATTTACAATCTTGGAAGGACAAATGTTTAATCTCAGACATTGAAATGTGATATCTTTTCAATGATGTTCCTACCTATCCGTGTATATACTGCTTTCCAAAGGTACATAAAAAGGGGGGGAGATTTCCCTCCGGGAAGACCAATTATAGCAGGTATAAGTTCTCCCACGGAAAAGATCTTGGAATATATTGACTTATTCCTCCAGCCATTGGTGATTAATTTACCTTCCTTTATTCAGGACACAGGTGATGTCTTGAATAAAATCGCTGATGTGGATTGGGTGCAAGGACACTTCTTGGTTACAATGGACGTGTGTTCATTATACACAAGTATTCCATATGAGGCAGGCTTAGTAGCGACACGCCATTTTTTGGACACACGTCCTATTGAAACCTATGAACATTCCATAATGCTTGTGACAATGAAAGAACTTGTACTCAACAGTAATGTCTTCTTGCATAATGGCAGTTGGTTTCACCAAATAAAAGGTGTGGGCATGGGCGCTAAATGTTCTCCGACCTTGGCCAACCTGTATATGGGCTATTTTGAACTCATACATATCTGGCGTAAGGGCCCTGTAGAATTGTAGGATAATATCTTGTATCTAGGCAGATACATTGATGATATGATTATGTTTTGGTCAGGGACAAATGAGGAACTTGACGTATTCTTTGAATACATCAACAATAATCCTTTTAACTTAAGTTTCACTAAAGAACAAAGTACCTCACATACCAATTTTCTGGTTATTACCATAGTGGCAGAGGGTGGAAAACTATTATCTGTATCATATAGAAAATCGACGACTTGCAATGCAGTATTGCATGCGGAAAGTTTACAACCAACCTCACAGATCAAATCAATTCCATATGGTGAAATGATAAGGACAAAGAGAAATTGTAGTGATGACAAGAAACTTGATGAGGAATTAATCATGGTAGAAAATAGATTCTTGGCCAGGGGCTACGGAGCAGAAATCATCAACAAGGCTCGTAGTAACATCAATCTGAGAGACAGAAGTTTGTTATTGAAACTTAAAAGACATACAAAACATGTAAATAATAAGATCAGGTTTATAACCCCCTTTAGTACGGTTAGTACTGACATCTATAGAATACTGAACAAGCACTGGCATCCGCTTGTAGAGGACACTACTCTACAAGAAAAAATAGGGAATAAGCCAACTATTACCTTTCAAAAAGAAAAAACTCTCAGACAAGAACTTTGTCCGAGTTATATTCCCCCAAAGAGACAGACTAACTGGTTTTCACCAAACACCAAAAGGTTTTTACAGATGCAGCCTGTGCTGCATTTGTTTTTTTGCAATGAATAAGACTACTAAATTTCAATATAATAGCATGAAAACATTTGAAATTAATCAATTTATTAATTGCAACACAACACATGTCGTGTACTGTCTAAAATGTATCTGTAACCAGATCTACATCGGCAGCACTACGAGGCCCCTAAAAGAGAGGATCCAAGAACACTTCCAGGCCATAAGGAACAACAATCCACAATATACTTTTGCGACACATTTTAACACGATACACAGTAATACAGAAATCCATAAAATAGGGTTTCATGGTATCGATGTAGTGCCAGTTAGTAGCAGAGGTGGGAATAGAACCTCCAAACTACGACAGAAGGAAAGCAAATGGATCATTTTATTGCGAGCCGTAGAAATGGGGATCAATGTAGATAAAGAGCTAGTGGAATTTCTGTAGTCTATGGAAATATCAAATTATCTTTCTAAGTATAATCGGATTGCTATTTAAAAGATCACAAATAGCAAATAAATAAGGTTATCCTTGATAGACTCTGTGAGAAAAAGTCGAATAAGGTATAATGAAAAGGATACATCAATGTTAAGAATGTTTTAGGTTGTCTCTGACTCAATGAGAAAAAGAGGGGTTTAATAATTACTGAATGAATTCTGTATAAGATAGAGCGTAATGAATTTATGGACTGATGAGGCAGGCGATGTCTTTTATAATAAATATAATATTATCACTTTAACATGCATCCAAAACACAGGAAACATGTAGACAACACCATCTATATATATTTTTGATTTGTAGACAAGAATTCTTAGAGAATCTGATATATATACATCAGTAGATAAAATGTTAAAGATATAAAGGCAATTAAGTGTTGTTTGTATACATGTGGCTCATATGATTATTGCACATTCGTAAGGGATATACATAATATTTATATATTATAAAAAAATGTTTTTTAAAATGATTGGTAAATGATGGTACACATGTGGGGTCGCGACGATCTCCGCGCATTTTCCAAATTTATCCAACATAACAGAAAAAGAGCTTGAGCCATCCGCAGGTATGATATCACATGTATTAAAGGCTGAACATTGAGAGATGGCCGCCGTGGTGGCTGGTTTACAAAGGACAAGTAGATGGAATGTCTCTCGTCTACGTCGGCGGACGGAGAGGCGGGCAAAATAAAACAAACGCTAGGAAATGCGGAAGTTGAAGCCGCCAGATTGCAGGGACGGTGTTCAAAGCGCATCTTTGGTTATGCTGAGGTAAGATTACTTGACAATGGGACTGTTACGAGATAAGTTCAGTGAGGCTTTAAATACCAAGCTAAAAATACTAAAGATTGGATGTAAGGTATAGCTTGCGAAAATGCGGGTGTATGGAATCGAAGTCGGCACATGCACTCAAGTTGGAATGGAGCATAATATTAATGGTCACGGATACGAGTTATGAACTTGTAACGGCATACCCACATAAGTTATGATGGAGCGTAACTATCGGTGGCTCATGGATATGGGTGACGATTTCAGTTTAGACACATAAGTATAAAGGCTGACATATTTGAGCACTAATGGGGATAACTCTTTACTAGCTAGCACCTTGAATTCGTTGACAGATATGAAAGTGCTAGATAATATATATAAAAAGGGCACTTTTCTGAAGTGATATAATATTTAACCAATAGGTTGTGGAACGTAGCATGGCTCCACACTGAGATTGCTTTTGGGAAGATTGATTTGCCATACTACGTATTTGATATGAACAAAAGGATCCTGCGATAACATAACGACTGTTCAGGCTAAGGTATGAATTTGTCTTAAATTTGAGATAAAGAAATCAGCAAAGTTTTTAATTGAAAAGTTTTAAACAAATGACATTCTGAAAAGTATATCTTGTTTGTGGATTGTATTATAGATTAACTGGATAAGGACACAACAGTAGCATTTTAATAACCTCATATGGATACTGGAACTGAGATTTATGATCACACTACAAAAGGTGAGCGGATATGTTTTATTCTGGCCATATGCATGGGCGAGATGGCGCTGGATCTTTTATGGCACACATGTCACTGGTAGTCACTTTTCTCCTTTTGACACTGGGTATCTAGTTAATTATATGGGGGTTGTTGGCAACTGCATCATTCATCCACATGGTGAGGGTTAAGATGGTCATTACGCAAAATAATGTTGCATGATAAATATGAAAAAGTGATCATTTAAGTGCATATGTTTAGAAATCTCGATGTAACACTTGGGATTTAGTATATGTATTTTTTCTTCTTTTGTTACATGTATGATGTACAGCCTTGAGAAAGCCCGAAGGGGGCGAAACGCGCGTCGGCTGTGGACCATAGCGTTTGCAAAATAAAGGCTTGAATTTTCTACACCTTCTGGTTTTGTGGAATTGGCTTCTGATCAAGGATATGGACTATCTGTGAAACGCTATAATAGCGAAGGGATCAAAGTGACTATCTTGGAAGTGCACTGGTGTTCTATTTACAATGAGTAGATTTGTAGTTTGTTCATGGAATACTTGTGGCCTGAATGATAAGAAGAAAAGAGGGATTATGGCTCAGATTCTCAA
Organism: Lissotriton helveticus; assembly: GCF_964261635.1. Classification (NCBI taxonomy): domain Eukaryota; kingdom Metazoa; phylum Chordata; class Amphibia; order Caudata; family Salamandridae; genus Lissotriton; species Lissotriton helveticus. The sequence continues at coordinate 1,840,740,141 of NC_136059.1, read as the reverse complement.
ATCAATGAGGGTGGATCTATTATTTGTACAGGAAACCCATATCCCATGGAATAACAAGGGTTGGTTGAAGGACCTGGGTTTAGAGCTTGTTGGTAGCACACAACAAGGGTCTACAATGAGAGGGGTGGCAGTTTTGAATAGGTTTGGTTGGGGGGAGTGTAAAAGGGTGGAAGAGGATTTTTGTGGTTTTTGGGTGATTGTCGTGTTATGGTTAGACGGTCGGGTATCAACTATTTGCTCAATCTATGGCCCCAATCTCGAAGACCCTGGTATGTTGAACGACCTTAGTATTGAACTAGACCTATGGCCATCTCCCCTGATTCTGTGTGAGAACTTTAATCTTCATCTACCTGGGAGTGTTGACATATTAAGCGATTACTGCTATACAGGAAAAAGATCTTTAAAGCAACTAGGGGGCTAGTTAATTATTTTGGGCTTTTAGATGTTTGGTGTATGAAAGGGAAGGGGGCCGCTGGGAACACCTTCTATTCTGCACCACACTGTAAACATGTACGTTTAGACTATTTCTTTGTGACGGTAGAGCTTGTTAACACTGCCAGGATGGACATTCAACCTAAAATATTTTCGGATCATAACCCAATTTTGCTAAACTGAGAAACTGGCTTTAGAGCCCCCCATTAGAGCTTGGTCGTTTAAACGAAAATTACTGGTGGACTCTGTCTATTGTGAACAGATGTCCAAATGGATAACTATTTTTTTGAGGTCAATAGTGGCTCTGCGTCTGTCCCCATGGTATTGGATGCTTTTAAAGCTGGTGTCCGTGGAGAGACCCTTAGTTACTCTGTTAACAAACAATGTAAATTACGTTCTGCTTTGTTGGACAAGATGAATAAGCTTTGGTTGCTAGAAAATAAATTAATGGTTGCAGTTAGTAACGGCCAGGATACTGATCAAATTTCCAGCGATCTTGCTATTTCAAAAATGAGAATATACCAGAACTTCGCTTCAAAATTAGCTGCTCAAATGACAGTATACAGATCTGAGATTTATGAAGCGGGCGAAAACTCTGGTCGAATATTAGCTAAGATGCTTCACCAAAAAGAGGTGGCCAAAAGGATCGACAACATCCAGGATGAGCATGGCCAAATTCGTAACAACCCAGCTGAAGTATTGGATGTCTTTAGAAATTTCTACAGTAAATTGTATACTGATAAGGCTATTTTGGGAGTTGAAGAAAAAGTAGCAGAGTTTTGCAGCGGGATTGAAATTTCTAGACTTACATCCGATGATATGCTAGATCAAGAGGTAGATATTACCTGGGAGGATGTAGAAACAGCTCTAACATCACTGTCTGTTGGGAAGGCGGTGGGACCGGATGGGATTCCGATAGAATTTTATCAAACTTTCCGCTCCGTGCTCATAGAGGATTTTATGGCAACTATTTTGGCTGCACAAAAGAGGAATGCACCACTATCCTGGCAGAAATCCATTATTATTGTGTTTCTAGAAAAAGACAAACCGGCTTTGCTCCCCTATAGACCGATTTCCTTAATTAATTCAACAGCAAAATGTATTAAAAAATCCTGGCCGCATGTTTATTGAGGTTTATAGCAACCCTTGTCTCACGGTAACAACATGGGTTTATCCCGGGACGAGACACAGCCGATCACGTGCGACGATTAATAGCAGTTATAGACTGGGCACAAGCAGCTATTTATATAAATGGGATAACCCTGTTGATTGCCGAGAGAGCATTCGACAGGGTTTCCTGGCCCTATATGTGGGCGGTCCTAAGATTGAAGGGTTTTGGTACTGTGATGCTGCAGGCATTGAAGTCACTGTATCTGTCGCCAGAGTCAGACCTGTGTTCAATCAATTGCGGTACACGGCAAGGGTGCCCGTGCTCACCGATTCTATTCGCTTTATATATCGACTTGTTTTTGGAAAAGTTAAATCAGTCTATTGATATCAAACCTATTCATGTTCAACATACTGATTATAGAGCTCTAGCGTATGCGGATGACATTTTTGTTGTTACCAGTGACATTGGTACTGGATTACCTGTAATTGAGGCCTTGGCCTCTAATTTCGGGCTCTTTTCTGGATACAAGCTCAACATCTCCAAAACTCAGATTTCATTAATAGGGGGAGAATCTCCGGTGAACATTGCTACTATTTCTGAATTCACTTATTTAGGGATTAAAATCTCCTTGCCAATTAGCGAGATACCAGAACGAAATATGGAACCAGTCCTTACTAAGCTGAATTCTATGTTGACCATCTGCATTTATCCCTGTATGGAAGATCAAATTTATCCCTGTATGGAAGATCAAATATCTTAAAAGTGCTTGTTCTTCCCAAATTGCTCTACTTGTTCAGAACAATCCCCCTCGAATTTCCGATTTCTTGTTTTAAAAAATTTGAGTGGATCAGTTCTAGATTGTTATGGGGCTATAGACGTCAGAGAAGGGCCTACAAAAAGATGGTGCTACCAACAAATTGAGGGCATTGGGGTATCCCACATTTCTTGATATATTATTGGGCAGCGGCTTTGAAGTTTATTAGTCCATTGATAGTTGGAGAACGGGTCAAGATCTTGCTGGGCCATAATCCAGTAATCTACGCGGTCGGTCTGGGGGAGGAGGCCAACAGTTTGCCTTGTTAAAATCCTAGAGCCTAAATATTTCAAAAAAACTAAATTCAAGATTCTCAATGCAGTTTACTTTGTTTGGAGACAAGTTAAGCGACATCTTGGGATTGCAAACCTTAATGCATATACTCCCTTCACTGCCGCTGGGCTACTGCCTCTGATTTTCCGTGACCAAATGTCTTACAGATGGCGCTCAAAAGGAATTGTAACATTAGGGGATTTATGTGATGAAGGCCATTTGCGATCATTTGTGAGCTCCAAATAAAATATGGTCTGCCTAAGCACGATTTTTTAAAGTTTCTTCAAATTCGCAGCTATCTAAATTCGTTAGATCCTGGGTTGGATTACCAAATGAGAGAAATTCCGCTTATTGAAATCTGGGGAAAACATTTATCGGTCAACTTTATACTCAATTGTTTGAGGTACTTTCAGATGATATACAGGCATGTCAAGATGAGTGGATGGTGAAGTTAGGGCAAGAAGGGATTAATGTTATAGACTCGCTTAGTCTTGCAAATCAAGTTCTGTTGACAGATAGGATGCGCAGTCAGAATTATATGGCTATTTACGATCTGTATTACACTCCAAAAAAGATCTCTAAATGGGCCACATCTGCGGGGACTAAATGTAACAGATGCGGTATGTTTGCTGCAGATGCAGTCCATATGTTCTTTTCCTGCCCAAGTTTAGCTGAATTCTTTGCATTCATAGAAAGTTTCTTGGGATTAATATTGGGATCAACAGTATGTATAACTGCAGAATTGGTGCTGACTGGGCTAAATTCAGATATTACTGCTCACACAAGATCCAATGCTATGACGTCTTTTTTGTTTATTTGTATGGCAACTGTGCGAGCGTGCATTACAAAGGAGTGGATTAGCCCTGAAGCTCCGTCTTTTCTGAGTTGGCGGGCAAGATTATTATCAATGTATAATTTGGAAATTGCTATCTACAAGACTAAGGGGAGGAGGAAAAGGGCAATGGGAGCCAACATTTGGGCACCTGTTACGGGCTGGATTTAAAAGGCAACTGAGCATAAGCATATCTGCTTCTTCATCTACTCTATTCATTTGTATTCTCTTATTGGTTTCTTTTCTTTTAGGACAAGATCTGCTCATTGTTTTATGGGATTCTGTCTATAACTGTTGCACCTTAGATCCTTTGGTTAGTAATTTTTAGGAGTATTCTTTCATTTGTAATGCTTAAAGTGCTGTATATATTCTTGCATAAAATTGGGAAATAAACAATAAAAAAAAATTTAAAAATCATTACTTTCCCTACTGTTGCACTCACTGGAGTGGGAATAGTAATTTTTACCCCTACGCTATCCAACCCATTCCCTACTATTGCACTCACTGGAGTGGGAATAGTAATGTTTACTCCTAAACTATCCAACGCTTTCCCTACTTTTGCACTCACTGGAGTGGGAATAGTAATTTTTATCCCCACCCTATCCAGCGCTTTCCTTACTGTTGAACTCTCTGGAGTGGGAATAGTGATTTTTACCCCTACGCTATCCAACGCTTTCCCTACTGTTGCACTCACTGGACTGGAAATAGTGCATTTTACCCTCCCATTATCCAACGCTGATGTAAATTTATTTTTAGACATTACATATGTTATTTATTAATTCTAATATTTTTTAATTAATTTTAAGTATGTTTCATTTAATTATAATGATTATTTAATTAAGTTAAGATTAATTTTAACATATTTTAAAAATTCATATTTTTTACAAAACTGTATTAAAAAAACGATATTTTGTCTTTGATATTTTTGTACATATCTGTTTGTGGATAGGGAGTTGATATTCGGACCTTTGATATTTTGGTGTCGATATTCTGTCCATTCTCTATTTTTGTTGTCGATATTTAGTCAGTGATCCCTTTTTTGTGCAAAACCACGTTGTGCACTAAGATTTCCTTGGAAACAAAAAAATCTATAAATTATATTTTGTTTGATGTAGTTTAATCTTATTTTCCATATAAGAAACTGCTAAATATTTAGCAGTACAAAACGAAAATCGTTTTTCTAATGAGCCTTTTCTTCATTATCTTTTCTCTTTTTGTATGCTTTATAATTAATCATTTCCCCTTGAAAAAAAGTCTTAAGTGCTCGCCAGACTGCAAAGATCGAAGCTGTGTCCTTATTGCGTTCCAGAAAATCTTCTAACGACAAGCGCATGCCGGCCACCCATTGCTCACCTACTAGAAGAGATTCATCCAAAGACCGTCTAAACTCATTTCAAACTTGAGCTTGGATTTAAAATTGGACCGAAATTAGCGCATGGTCAGAAAAGGGTTTTCAGTAATCTCAGATTTAATACTTAAAAGAGCGTGAGAAATGAGAAAAAAGTCACTTTGCGAAGATGAATGGAATCTCCTGGAGTGACATGTTGACTTCTTCTTTTGGCGGAATTCATCGCACCAGCAATCAACTAGCCTAAGGTCCCATATCTGCGACTGACAGACCCTGAGGTATTTGGGCTTTGTCTGACTTTTCTGGGAATGTGAAGAATCAAAGGTTGGGTCGAATAACAGATTGGACCCCCCCCCCAATAATCAAATATCCTGCTTGATAGAGAGACTGAAGTGTTTCTGACGAGTCTTCTATTGGGCCAAAGAAGCTAATAAAATTTAATACTTGGTTACAGATCTGCATCTTCAACCGGAGCCATCTGGTGCTATTATCCCAGTGGACCATTATAATATCCCCCTGTACATTTTTAGTAACTAAGGGCCAGATGTAGGTAATTCCTATTTACCGACTCTTAAATACCGACTCACACCGAATCGGTATTTAAGAGTCGGTAAATAGGAAGGAGGCAGATGTAGGTAAATATTTACCGAATCTGTAAGAGTCGGTATTTACCGATTCTGTAATTACAGAATCGGTATTTGCCATTGATTCCTATGGGCCTTGAAGCCCATAGGAATCACTGGCAAATACCGATTCTGTAATTACAGAATCGGTAAAAATACCGAATTGCCAAGGGGGACAGGGTGTCACTTTGACACCCTGTAGCACCCCAGTTTTTGCCTTGTGTACAATGTGACACACATACATGCCCTTAGGGCATGTATGTGTGCCACATGGCACTGTTTAAAAAGCAAAAAAAATGCTTTTTAAATGGTTTTCTTAATTTACCACCAACTACTAGTTGGTGGTAAATTAAGAATTCTTAAACCCTTGTAGCACTGAAAACAGTGCTACCAACATCTGAAATTACAGAATCGGTAATTTTACCAATTCGGTAATTTACCGAATCAGTAAAATTACAGATTCAGTAAAATTACCGATTCTGTAATTTTACATGCCCCTACATACCAATGTCCAAATACCGGTCGGAAACGGCCGAAAATTGGTATTTTCGGCCGTTTCCGACCGGTATTTGGACACCTACATCTGGCCCTAAAATGGCTACTCCCATAATAGCAGTGCTTGGGAGGCGTAAAATTCATGTTGAATGAAGGCAGTAGTAGTAGTTTATTTACTATGCATAATTAATTAAAACCGTTGCACACACATAACATTAACAATTTAATACACGTAATTCGATGGATAAAACACTGTTAAAAACCATTATTATACTTCATGTTAAAGTTAACATTTTGGTCCTAATGCGCTTCATCAGATCTAGAGTGCCTGTGCATCAATAAAAACTGAGCTAGCGAAAGCTTTGCCAAGTTAAGCAGCCATCATTGTGCATCTTGTTAAAATTCACATTTTAGGGCTTACGCGCTTCTTCAGATCTAAAGTGCCTACACGCCAGATAAGGTGGACTAGCCCAAGCTTTGCCGAGTTAAGCAACAGTAACAGCCTGGCCAGGCTGTTTTTATTTATCCAATGTCCACTTGCAGTATGTGTTTGAGTCTCTCTGCCACTGTGTCAAAAATGTTTGTTAGCCTGCCATTTTGCTGTGTTTCGGCCGGATTGAAGCACAGTTTTACAGTTTGCCTGCAGGTCTTGGACCGTTATGCTTGATTATTAGTCAAAGTAGGATGTCTCTTTTATCCTTTAGGTTGGCCATTTAAGGACCGGACAAAGTAACTCCCTAATTTAGACCTGTTTTATGGTAATCCAGGCCCTTTCAATTTCTCTTCTGCCGCCCCCATAAATTGTACAAACCGGCATGCCAGCTGTATGTCTCCTCCACCAAAGCAAGCCTTCACTGCTTGCCTGCAGGTTCTTATCCTCTTGGTGTTAAAGATAGATTTCAATAACAAGCGTCGTTCTAGGTCCAGACCGTGGCAAATGCATAGTAGATGCATGATTCTCTCTTCAGCTTCTGCGCAGAGGTGGCACTCAGTTGTTTCTGTGGTTCGCTTCCATGGTGGTAGATGCGGGAGGACAGGAAGAATTCCCAATCGATACCTGATGTATTTCTCTTTTAGCTTCCGGCTGAAGCCCGCATGCAGGTAGTCTTGAGGACCAGGTGTTGTGTAGCTCTGTAGCACGCACCAGCCGTGTGATCGTCTTCTGAGTGTTTCCTTATCTTCAAGTACTGATAGATTTTTAACTGTCTTGTTTACCAAAGTCTTAAAACTATTCTGCGTTCCCGTAGTAGCCCACAGTTCCTTCAGGCCTAGATGGTTTATCGATGTGGTCAGGTAATCCCTTGGGATACAAGCTCTGCTTGAGTTTATCTCTTTCCATAGGTGGAAATTCAGGGAGCAGTTATCGGAGCTTCTGATCCTAAACCAACATTTCACATAAGCTGCATTGCAAGCTATTTTTTGTGACTGTAGACCAAGCTCCAGCCTGATTTGCGCGGGAGAGGCATAATTTGGTAGGCTAAAGATTATTCTTGCAGCTCTTAGCACAGTCTGTTCCAAAGTCTCTTCATCTTTTCCCCTAAGGCATTTGCTTCCATATGTAATAGCTGGGATTAGGTTTGCTTGTAGTACTTGTAGTAAGGGATAAAAGCTTGGCCCAGCAGTTTTGTGTTTCAAAGATTTTAGAGCTACCGCTATTGTGTTTCCTTTCCGTTTTATGGCTTCTTTTTGTGGCTTGAAGGTACCTTTCTCATCCAGTATTACCCCTAGATATTTGTATTCTGACACGACTTCCATAGGAGCACCTGACAGGTTCCAAATAAACCCTGTGGTATTCTTTTTCGGGTTGAACCGCATGATTTTTGATTTATCTAGATTGATGGTTAAACCATTAGATGCAGCATGCTTGGCAGTTGTATTTAGCAAGTGCTGAAGACCAATTGGAGTTCGGCTTATTAGGACGACGTCGTCAGCGTACAGTAGGTTAGAGAGTGACAGCCCGCCTAACCTCGGTGCATGGGAAGTGCTGTTGTTTAATTCAGTAGAAAGGTCTGCCATAAACAGGTTAAAACGCATGGGGGCCAGTACGCAGCCCTGCTTCAATCCACTAGATGTTGATATTTTCCTTGACAGATATTCTCCGGTTCCTAGTTTTATTTGAACCCAAGTGTTAGTGTGTAACTGGATTATCTGTTTTAATAGTGCTGCTGCAATTTCCATCTTTGCTAGTTTAGCCCACAGCTTCTGCCTGTTTATACTGTCGAAAGCAGCAGAATAATCGATGAAGCAGAAAAATAGGGAAAGATTTGCTGCTTTGGCACCGTCCATCAGTAGCGTCAGTGCAAGTAGATTTGTGATGGTCCCAGTGCCTTTGGAGAAGCCGGTCTGATTGATAGGGATGAGGGATTTTTCATTTGCCCATACTGTTAGTTCGTCCAAAAGGAGACCGGCATAGTATTTTGCCTCGACATCAATTAAGGCTACAAGTCTGTAGCTAGTAGGTTTATTCTTATCACCCTTCTTGTAGATTGGGGATATTATGGATCCTTTCCAGGAGTCTGGGATGCCAGCCCCTTCATCTATGGAGTTGAACACTTGTAGTAATGCAGCCGCCCAGTAGTTCGGGTCAGCTTTAAACAATATTGGGGGGATACCTTTAGGGCCCGGTGCCCCCTCTGGCCTACCTTTGGTTACTCGGTTTTTGATCTGCAAAATCGTGAAGTGCAGTTCTCTTGTTGACCTCCTGCCGATGTTACCATGGGTGCTCGGCTTGTCAGGCTGTCCTGACCCTGGTTGTGTCGTGCTGGAGCTTTCCCCTCTTGGGTTAAAGTGATCAAGGAGGTGGCCTGCCCAAGTTTCCTCTGTTATGTGGGAGTTGATGCCCTGCACATGGGTTTTACCTAAATTATTTATTGTTCGCCAAAATTTTGCACTTTGATTTGTCTTTGCATCAAACAGGAGCTTAGTCCACAAAGATTCTTCTACTTCCCTCTTTGCTTGCCATATCATTTTCTTCTTGGTTTGTTTTAATTTAGCAAGGGTATTTTGTAGAATAGGTTCGTTACCCCTTTGTCTTAGCTTTCGTAAAGTTTTATTTATCTCTTTATTGAGGGCCCTCAGATTTGGTATAGACGAGATTGGTAAATAGTTAAGTTGGTTTCCTGCTTGAGCTCTTACAGTCTCTCTATTTGGTGATCGACTTTCTGGCACTCGGCCCTTTGATCTATTGGCAAATTGTTCCCCTAGTTGTTTTGTCGTTGTTTCCCAACGAGCTTTCGCATTGCTATGTATCTCTGCTTGCTTTTCCCAAATTGACTTAGCTATGATTTGGAGTTTGTCAGGTTGGCTAATTTTGCATTTCAGCCTCCTGAGATTCACAGTATAAATAGTTGCAGGATCCTCCACTGGGCGCATCAGGGGCCTCTCCTTTATACACAGTGAAATTTCCTGGGGCTGATGGTCACTATGCTCTTTTATTCCGATCTTGAAGCTAGAAATCCTTCTAAACAATTGTAGAGTGACCAGCGTGTAATCTAATATAGAGCTGACCGTAGCTTTATGATAAGTTGCTGAGGGGGGTTGGTCTCCCAAAAAGCGACCATTTAATACCACAAGGCTTAAGTGCTCCATGTCCTGTATAAAATTCCTAGACTGGGGTGTCAACTTTACCTTTTTGCCCTGTACCTGGGTGGGAATCTTCCCCGCTATATGTTGTTCCTCCAGCTCAATTTCCTCTGATGTGGTCCTATTAGATGCATATTAAAATCCCCAGCCAATATAAGGTTGGTTGATGTCTCTTCCGAGAGTAGCTTTGTTATTTCCGTACCTACCATTTTAACCACTCTAGCTTTATCTCGTGGGTGAATGTAAACATTTAGTACAATAATTTGTTCTTTAGCGTTGCTCTCGTTTATGTCCAGAGCACGAATTTGAAGCCCATTTGTTGGGGTTTGAGTGAAGGCAACTTCTCTTGTCCCCCTATGGAGCTAATTGAGGAGTAAATGGACAGGCCCCCCTTTAGGTGACCGAATTTGGCTCCTTTGGTTGCTGGGAGATGATGGGTCTTATAGCCAAGAAGATGCTGAGGTTCTTCCTGCCATGTTTCCTACATTAGAATTAAATCAAAGCCTTGAATATAAGAGAGAAATTCTATGTCCGATATCTTATTTCCCAGACCATTTACATTCCATGAGCATATTTGGAGGTTCGTGCCAACTTCGTTGTCTTTGATGGAGCCAGGTCAGGTGCCCTCTCCTTGTGAGTTTATTGTTCTGGCTAACCAAGTCCAGTCTTCCTGTTGGTGTTCGTCACCCTGTCTTTTCCCTTCCGTTGAATGCACATCAGTGCCTCGTGCCCCTTTGAGGACGGATTGGGCTGTCCTGATTTTTGAATGGTCTGAGTCAGCTAGTATGTTAGGTATTAGAGGATCAGGGTATCCCGGTTGTTGGTATAAGAGTATTTTAATTCCCCAGGCTTTTAATTGGGCATCCTCCGCTAGGATCCTCCTTGCCATTTCCTCTGTGGCCCAAGTTGCCTTGGTCATCTCTCTTTTTGATAGCTCTTCATTGGTTTGGAACTCAATTCCTTCCAAATCAGCTGAGTTGATGTCTGCCAAGCTCCTGATTGATTGAATCAGATGCAAGATGTTCCCTCTATTAAGAATGTCCCCATTGCCTCTTGATCTGAATTCAGGAATGAATAAGATTGCTCGACTCTGCTGGTTCATGGTGTTGATGGTAAGGTGCTTGGTCTGATTTGACTGGCCTGTTAGGGTTGGGCAATCAAAGCCACTGGCTGTCCCCCCTACAGCATGCTTGTGTCCAGCTGGCGAATGTGCAAAAGTATTGTTGGTTATCAGATTTCCCTTGCTGTCGATCGGCGTGATTTTTCTCCCCCCAGAGTGGTCTTGCATGGGTTGTTCTTCTCGGAGAGCTGCCACCTTTGGTTTTGGGATATGCTGTGACATCTCAGAGGTCTGTTTATAACCAACATGCGTATGTGCAATGCTGTTTATTGTCCATACCAGGTTCCTGTTTTTACCAGTCGGTGTATTTTTGCATTCCATGCTGCTATTTTGCTTACATCGCTCTACTGCATGCGCTGTCACCTCTGATTCGGGTGTCTCCCTAAGTACTTCAGGGGACGTCTCCTGTAAAGCCTTTATGATTGAAGGGCCCACTTTGCTATCTGTTTTTTGCGAGCAGTGTTCAGAGGTAGCGATGTTGACCAAGCTTGCTGTCCCAAAATCTGGTCTATTAAGAGGGAAGTAATCCGTTATGTTTTTCTTCCTGTTTCTCCCTTTCCTCTTTTTCTTACGATTTTGGGTCCGCTGCTCCTTGATCTGGCCATGTTCCACGCCTTGAATACTGGGGGCTTGAGCTATCAGTGATTCCCCCTCTGACTCCTGCATGCGTTCACATTGATCTATGTCACTGCTCGCTTTCGTATCATTGTTCCCCTTCCTGGTTAACCTTTCCACCCAAGATGGTTCTGTTTGCTGACCCTCTACGGTAACTGATGTTTTTAGCCAGCGAGGACTTGAGCGGATCTTAGATCTATCCTCCTTGGTGTCAGTCTTTGAAGGGGATTCCCTGCCCTTCACCTCAGGGGCTGGTTCTTTACTGACATTTGCCTCCATGATGTATTTTTTGATGGTTTCTTGGGAGTTTGTCCTTGCGATGTCTGTTAAGTTCCTAATGTCGCTCACCAGCTCCCCCATCGCTACAGGCAGTGTGGATAGCTTGTCCACTATGGTGTAACAGGTGCAGTGCTCTTGCGTTAATCGTGTTCCGTCCTGCACCCTATGTATCATTTCAGCCATGTTTGTAAGTCTGTGGTCAATGTTAGCAACATGAGTGGCAACTGAATTAAGGATGGTTAGTTGTACATCCATTTTGTCCGAATGAAATTGCATTGCCTTAATAGACAGCTGCATTGTATCCAATAGGGATGACCACAGCCTGCCTGTGTCTAGGCTGTCTGTTTCCTTGGGTCGGGTTCTGTACCCACTATGGGACTCTGGGTGCCTTTTACAATAGGTAATTAGTGTGTCATGATGCTCCTGTTCTGGCCCCAGGTTGGACCCACTGCTATCCGGCTCCAAGTGTGGCAGATCTAGATCATCCCAAACCTGGGTCATGATGGTTCCTGTTCGGTTTTCAGGAGATTTATTTCTCACACTGCCTGCAGATGTCATTCTGGTTTTGCTTTTAGCATCTGACCCGCCGCCCTGTGTACCTTTTCTTGCCTCATCTCGTTCTTCCTCCTTTCCTCCAGGGGGACTTGAAAACCACAGGGCAGCTAGATCAGGCTCAAGAGTGGAGGAGGTTTGATCTATGGTTCCCTGTGTCCCGTATGAGGAGTGGTGCTCGTCCACCATTGATAATTGTTCCTCTCATTTCATAATGTGCTCTGTTATGGTCTGTTGTGGAGCTTTAGTGACCTCCGCAGTTGAACATGAAGAGGAAATGTCTGTAGAAATAGAGGGTTTCTCCCCCTTAGGTTTTTGCAAGTGTTTGAAGTTTGGATCTTCTCTTCCTATTGCTACTATAACTAAAGGTTCAAGTGGTAAGCCTGTTCCTACTTCAGATGGGGTGCCAGAGAATCTTGGCGCAGCTTGACTTAAGTCTATCAGAGTACCTCTCTCTATGACTTTTATGGGAGTCCAAGGAACTTTATTGAGTGCGGCTGCCCTTAGTGTATTTAGATCTGGCCCTTCTTCTTGGGTGCCCCCCAGGCTCGGGGCTGCTCTTTCATCTTTCATGTCCTCGCCCTTGCCATCTTCGTCGTCTTTTTTTCCTGTTTGCTGTTGTTTTGGATAGGGAACAGACTCTGGGCAGAGGGAAGACGAGTGATCGCTCCAGCTTTCATTATTAAGACAAAATGTTGCCCCAGTGTCTTTTAGGAATGAGAATTTAGAATAGATTTTGGGCTGAAAGCCGCCACTACACCCCAGCATTTGTTTATTGTCTAGTATTGCCAGATTGCCATGTGGTGCTTTCTCCTCCTTACCCAGCGCAGAGAGACATATCATTTCCTCGCAGCAAGTTACTTCCTGCGACGCAACATCAGTTCCTGGACCACTATATATTTATTTACCAAAATATCTTTCAAAGTGATACATATTTGGGTAAGTTTTGAACAACTCTGACCCTACCTATTAGCGAATACAAACAAAGTTCAAATCATTAACTTAGTGTTCATCACCTTCCCTCCAGAAATGACCAGAGATTAATGAATTATCGGTGGCTACCTGCTCTCTCCCACTTCATTCCATAAAGATACAAGGTAATGATTATAAAAGTTCAGGACTATAGACATGTTAAATTAATCTAAATCACAATAGTAAAACAGTGTATATATGGCTTCTCCCAATATAGTGGACGCTTCTGGACCCCGACAGAGCATTGCTAATTGAAGAAAGTAACCTCTAAAGAGATCCTTTTAATCAACCTGAGTAACGATGTATATCAACACATATACCAGGAATACTGAATTCTTTTAAGGTAATCGTACATACCGTTCCCATCAGAAAGTCTCGAGATACTACTAGAAAGAACACACAGTGTATTTATCTGTCCTTTGCCACAACACAGGGCTCCGACAGAGACTATCTAATTGAAGAAGATAGCCACTACAGAGTTCGCACTTGAACCATCTCATTGGTGAATAGAACTAAAGAATACACCAATAAGACTAACTGCTAAGGTAATTTTTTCAGGTTGTCTTAATAACGTAGCAGTAAACCCTATGATGACTTGAGATGATAAATAAAAAATATCCTTTTTAGAACTACCACATCACTCAAGGGAACGTGCCTCCAAACGTTTGGTTGCAACAACACGTATACAGAACCCAATAGAGAGGATCCTGTCTTCTCTTTCCAAAGGTACGGGTACAACTCCATCATTAAGGGTTTTTATAACGTCAGTAAATCTGTAAACCACCACTTGCTCCAGTAATTTTTTAAAAAACTGGCCACAACACAAGACCTTACTAGTCATGTGCTACCCCTACCCTAATCACTGGGTCTGTGCAATATTCTACAAACCCTAGTCTTCGAAGGGTGTCCTTCCCCCTTGTCCCCCCCAAGACCATACCACATGTTTAATAAAAGAGGCGGAAATGCGCCCACCTATATATAAGGAAAAATATGACACTGTACTTGTCAAGCAAACATACCAGAGAATATGGGTTTTTTAATGTTAATAATGTATGAACAAACTGATGATTAAAATGTAACAGATCTCTTTCTAAATAAGATGTTTCTTCTTCTAGAAACCCTGTCCTGATGAAGGTCAAAATCATAGAAACCGAAACGCTGCGTCGACAACTTGTGTTCTTGTGTTTTTAAATTATTTCTGTGCACCCATGTACACCTACAAGTACATTTTTATGTTTTTTTAAACTGGTATTGTATATTAACTTTTGTTTATTGTAAATTAAAAATCTGTACAAGTACATACATTTTGTGATTTGAATTTTGTTTAGATAATTTTCCCTCAATATCTGTGATTTATTTTTCATGTGGTTATGGCATCTGCTGGCTAATTAGCCTCTCCCTCCCTCCCCTCCACCCCTTGTCATTGGTATTGAGGAATCTCCCTCTCAGCCTGATCTATAGGCCAACTAGGGACTTTTTGTCATTTGTTACGCTTTCTCCTCCATAGCCTGTTTCTCGTTACTGGAGATCTCGCTGAGGCCTTTGCTCTTTCTTTTCCTCTTGCTGAGTATCGATGTAACTGATCGCCTCTCTTTTCCTGATCTCATTTCTATATATATCTCCTGAGATCTCCTTAGTTCCTTGGGCTGGACTGCGCTTGTTTACCCTGGTATCCGGGGAGTGCTTTTATCCCGCTCAGACTCCCTTTGTCCACAAGGAAGCAGGTATTTAAGGGCAGTAGAGGCAGCTAGTCTCTCGCACTTTATTTTAAAAAAGGTCCAAATGGCTCAAGAACCCCATGCGGGCAGGTAGATTGTGCCGTGATATATTTTGATGTATAGTGCAGTCAGCCTCTGTCAGCAGCCACCATTCCCCACTGCTCGCCCTTCACGCTTCGCCCCCCACGTGGCCTCAACCACTTCAACACTTGTGCCCGTAGGGATGCAGTAGGGATGCTGTAGAAGTGGTACCTGATCCAAGGTGGCCGCTCGGCGTGTCAGCCGCAGGACAGGCAGCAGCGGCTCCAGCAACACCTGCGACTGCACCTGGACTTCTATGACAGCTGTTATGAGCCCGGGGACCAGAGGGAGCCAGTACACGAACAAGCAAAGGTAAACAAATGTGAGCGAGTAGTCGAGCGTAGACCTACTACAAGGATCTTGCTCAAGCCCTTTCTCTATTTGCTACTTGACAGACTCACCGGTATCCATCATCATACAGCTGCTGGTCTCCAATGCAAACGTGGCTCGGCTCCAGGCCTTTCTCCTCTGTTTCGTGAGCATCTACCTCCAGCGCCCCCTCCTGCGCGAGGGAAGCGAAAGCGGTGGTTGAGAAGTGGGGCGCCTGGACGAGCGGGTAAGTAAGCCTTCAATGGCAGACCCGCTCCAACTCCCACTCTGTCTCCTGCACCGATTGCCGGCTCCCGATCTCGCCGGTCTTGCCGGTCTTGCCACGTCTGGCCGATCCCCACACCACAACCCGGTCTCCCGGTCTCCTGCGTTGGCGGTGATGGCTCCCCCCGACCGCTGCTCCAGGCGCTGGACGAGTGAAGCGGAAGCGGAGCCCCTCCTCCTTCTCCTCAGCTGCAGCTCGTTCGATCAGCGTAACAGCATGAAGGCAGGTGTTTTATCCCTTGATGCCCCCTCCTGTACGAAAATTATGTTGGCTTGGAGGGACTTAAACCATGTCATCATTAAGCGGCGCTTCAAGCTATTGTTAAAGCCATTGACATTACAAGAAATAATCCACAATGGTCTACCAGACATTTTAATGCAAAGCTAAGAAAAAAAGGAATATCTTGATCTCTTACGTTTCTAAAACAACTGCTACATTTTATTTTTCACCCGTACCCTGTGAACCCACCCCCCTCACCCACCTCTACCCTTTGTGCATTCTTCCTCCCCTCACCCACGGATCCCCTCAATAGCTGAGCCTCCCCAGCATGGGGCTCCCCGCGGTGTCTCTCCCCCAAATGACCCTGAAATCCTCCCACCAACCTCACGTGACCCTTCCCCCCAACCTACATAGGGGTGCAGTGATATAGCACTCAAGGTGGTGAGCCAATGGCTGGCGGTTGAAGAGAAAGAAAGAAAAAAAAGATAGGAGGCAAAGATTAGGGTAGAGACAGAAGAAGAATCATCCAGTTCTTGCTCCATCTAATTATATTTTTTGCAGAGCTCCTAGATCATTTAACCCCCCTTATCCCAGAATGTTGCAGAGAAAGGAGAAGCTCTTGCGCCTCTTCGACTGATTGAAATATATAAACTCTCCCCTGGAGCACCTTCACCTTCGATTGTTGAACTAAACCTGCAGGAGCCCCCCCTTGTTGAAAAGAATGTATCATGCCTCTAAAAGCCTTTCTACATTGAGCAGCGAAAGCAGACATATCTGAAAAAAGTTTACGCAAAAAATTGTCTTTTGACTGATACCCTTTATCTCGGATTGCACAAGTTAGGATTTGTTCCTTGATTTTAAAATCCTCGAAGTCCACAATGATCATTCTTGGATACTTGGCGCTAGGGTATTGATTTGCCAGAACTCTGTGTGCAACTTGAATCGTAAGATCCATTGTCTGAGCTGTGGCATCCGGGCAAATGTACTTGGTAATCAAATCTGTGATAACCTTGTCCATTGCCTGCGTCTTCTCGTAGTCTTCCTCAATCCGTGTAAAGCGTAAATTACATCTTTGAGCACAGTTTTCTGTATCATCTACCTTAAGAAGAAGACTTGCTAGATAAGTTTGTAGTTTGATAACCTGGCCCGCTTGTCGAGGTGCAATATCTTCACAGGATTGAAGATGGGCGGTGCTAAGCGGAGATGGGCAGAGCAGCCACACAAACAGCGCTGGCAGCAAGACTGTTGATCTGGAATGCTTTGTTCGCTTGAGTGATATAAAAGGGAGATCATGCTGCAGCTCCTGTGCTCTTCTTGATCAGTGCTGGCACTGCAGTTCTTGAGGCAAGGCGAAATTCATACCAGGCTGTAAAGGACCTGGTTGAGACTGTTTTGGAAAGTACAGGAATACAGAATAGGTGCTGGAACTTGAAAAATGTTTTTTCTTCAAGATCGTGTGTTTTTTTCATTTACAAGACTGTGCCATTTCTTATAGAAACTTTAATATCACTCATCTAGGCTTCAATTTCACTTACTTGGGGCATCAGGGGCTATGCAAAGAATATACATTGAGACTCCCTGACTGAGATACTCAGCCAGGGTATAGGGGATAAGGGATAGAAAATAGGGCGCGGATGTTCGGGTCCTGCTTGTGCCTTCCTCACAAACGGTTTCATATCTGGCCTACAAAGAATCACGAATAAGCTCAAAGGGATGATAAATATGAAAAAAATCCCCTAGACCCTACTGTGAAACCTCGTTTTAAGGCACACTCAGCAAGGGGCACAGTATCACATCGCAAGTGCAAGTGTCCATCCCTCCCACCTCTCAAAGATGCTGAGTTCAGGCTATTAAGCCTATGGAAGGACTCATCTAGCAAGATTGCAGGTCCACCAGGCCTGGGAGTTGTGAGCATCCAGCAGAAGCTGGTCATTCAGCAAGGGATTAATCCTTCTCAGGGATACGAAGACCAATTAGCAGTCCAGCCCCCTGTAACAATGGAGTCGTCTGGAGGTCCAAATACTACCAATAAGTCCCTGCTTAGCCCAGCTAACTCGGCCTCTCTCCTAGGCAATGATAAACCTTCTTGCAACATCTGTGGTACCAACTGCGGAGGGTCTCCCAGCAGATAAGCAGTACATTCCTTGCCCATTTTCTCTGGGCCCCAATGTGAAGGCCCAGACTCAAACCAATTTAAAAAGTTTCATCTTATCTAAACCTACTCCAAGTCTTGCGATTCAGGATGTGGGGAGTCCCACGCTTTTGGATGCTTTCTTATTTACCAAGGCAATGGAAGCCACAAACGCAATACCAGTCAAAATCTTATCCCAGGGCCCTAATATCCAGCAGGCAGCCTCAAAGCCTTCAGACTTAAGGAGAGGGTCTGCCACAGAAGATTCAACACAAACTCTTCTTCTCCAGATTTTAACAGAGTTAAAGAATATGAAACTCTCCCAAGAAGAAGCCCAGAAAAGGACAGAATCACAACTGAACTTAATACAATCTCATGTTCAGCAGCTTACATCTCGTGTCTTGGAAGCGGTGCAACGCCTTTCCGATCTTGAAGATATTGGTACTATGGGGATATAAAGCCACCCTAAAACTATCTTCTAGATATCTAAAGCTGCTACATATTTCGATGCTGGTAGCGGTGCACTGTTTTTGCAAAGGTGGAAATCACAATCAATTCCTTCCATAGGAGAGTGGATTGGAACAATGAAGTAAATTTGAGAGACAGAATTATTATACGCTACTCGATGTGGAGGGAGTGTAAGATTTAATAAAATGCGGGGACTGGCGTCCGCAGGGGAGGGCAAGGGGGGGCACTTGCCCCCCCCTGGAACACCGGTCTGTCACTATTGATAGCCCCCACAGTGGTGTTTGTCTGCAGGGCCGTCAATTTTGAAAGCGTGAGAAAGCGCTTGCAATGACAGTCCTGCTTGATGAGCGGGAAAACTGATGCTGATGGGCAAGAGAGAAGGTCCGGGCCTGGCTGCTCCCACAGCTTGAAGCAGAGGCGCACCTAGAGTTGAATTTCGAGGGGGGGGGCACATTTTCCAAGCTAAGGAAGATTGGAGCTGCAGCCAGGGGCCCTAGGAAGGGGTGAAAACCATCAAAGCCTCATTAACGCCGGCACCGAATTACACAATTCGCCCAGAGATGCAATGGGTGTGCCTCCTGTTTTTTGCGAGATCAATTGGAAAGTCCTTCTGTGCACTCGTGATTTATTCGTACTCAAGCTATATTCCTTTCTTTTGTTGGTGCTGCTACTTCCTGGTACCTACTCTTTAGGTGCCCATATCGTGTGTGGTGCAGACACTTCTGTTCCGATGGATGTGTGCACTTTTCAGCAAACATTAAAGTTTCATCAATTTCTTTTCCATGGTAATAATCAGTTTTAACTCTTTTTCGGTTGTCAACAAAATATTTTAATTCATATTTTGGTTTCCATTGTTAACTGTTGTTATACGTTTTTTAATATATCCATTATTTCTAAAATAAAATAATGGATATATTTAAAAACAGTTAACAATGGAAACCAAAATATGAATTAAAATATTTTGTTGACAACTGAAAAAGAGTTAAAACTGAACAGAAGTGTCTGCACCACACACGATATGCCTGTTTTTTGCACCATAAGCACTAGTATTACAGAAGGGTCTGCATATGAGATGGATTAAAGAGTTTACGCGTTGAGCTCCAAAGGGGCAGTCCCTCATGTTCATTGCAGTATCGAGTGTAGCCCCTGGACCACTGTCTGTACTCACTGTCGCCTGCCATGATTCACGAAGGGAAAGCTGTCCCACAGGGACAACTTTTCTTTTCTGAATCATGTACCAACTGCAGCTCAGTGTTGGTATCAGATCAACGGTTTGCAACTGCCATTGTGTTTGAAAACCATTGATATATGTCATTGTAAATTGCAATTTGAAGATAGCACCCTTTCCACTGCCCCTCCAAATTCCAATATGAAGTAAGATGCAGAACCCCTTTTGTCAATCATGAAGGTTATACACAACTCTAAAAAGGGGGTTTGCAGTAGCAACCACTGTGATGCTGCAAATTGTAAGCTTTATGACCACAACATCCTTTTGTATTTGAGGGCCCTAGTTATTTAGATAAAGCAGGATGTGCAGTGAAAGGAAAGATGTTACAAATGAGTAGTGCCTTGAATGCTCTAGAAATGCTAGGATCTCCAATCTACCTCTCTACCTCTACCTTTCTCTCTCTACCTATCTCTCTACCTCTCTCTCTCCCTACCTATCTCTCTACCTCTCTCTCTCTACCTCTCTCTACCTCTCTCTCTCTATGTCTCTCTTTACCTCTACCTCTCTCTCTACACCTCTCTCTACACCTCTCTACCTCTCGCTATCTCTCTCTTTCTCTACCTCTGTCTCTCTCTACCTCTCTCTCTCTCTACCTCGCTACCTCTACCTCCCTCTACCTCTCTCTCTACCTCTCCCTCTCTCTCTCTCTCTACCTCTCTCTCTGCCTCTCTCTCTCTACCTCTCTCTCTCTCCACCTCTCTCTCTCTACCTCTCTACCACTACCCCTCTACCTCTACCTCTCTCTCTACCTCCCTCTCTCTCTACCTCTCTCTCTACCTCTCTACCTCTCTCTCTCTACCTCTCTCTACCTCTTTCTCTACGTCTCTCTCTCTATGTCTCTCTTAACCTCTACCTACCTCTCTACACCTCTCTACCTCTCGCTATCTCTCTCTCTCTCTCTACCTCTGTCTCTCTCTACCTCTCTCTCTCTACCTCTCTCTCTACCTCTCTCTCTCTACCTCTCTCTCTCTACCTCTCTCTCTCTCTACCTCTCCCTCTCTATCTCTCTCTCTCTCTACCTCTCTCTCTACCTCTCTCTCTCTACCTCTCTCTCTCCACCTCTCTACCTCTACCTCTCTACCACTACCTCTCTACCTCTACCTCTCGCTCTACCTCTCTCTCTACCTCTACCTCTCGCTCTACCTCTCTCTCTCTACCTCTCTCTCTCTCTCTCTCTCTCTCTCTCTCTACCTCTCTCTCCCTCTACCTCTCTCTACCTCTCTCTCAACCTCTCTCTCTACCTCTCTACCTCTACCTCTACCTCTCTCTCTCTACCTCTCTCTCCCTACCTCTCTCTCCCTACCTCTCTCTCTCTACCACTCTCTCTCTACCACTCTCTCTCTCTCTCTCTCTCTCTTTCGACCTCTACCTCTCTACCTCTCTCTACCTCTCTCCCTCTCTCTACTGCTCTCTCTCTCTACCTCTACCTCTCTCTCTACCTCTCTCTACCCCTCTCTCTCTCTACCCCTCTCTCTCTCTACCTCTCTACTTCTACCTCTCTACCTCTCTCTCTCTCTACCTCTCTCTCTACCTCTCCCTCTCTCTCCCTACCTCTACCTCTACCTCTCTCACTCTACCTCTCACTCTACCTCTCTGTCTCTACCTCTCTCTACCTCTCTCTCTACCGCTCTCTCTAACCCTCTCTCTACCCCTCTCTACCCCTCTCTACCTCTCTCTCTACCTCTCTCTCTTCCTCTCCCTCTTCCTCTCCCTCTCTACCTCTCTCTCTACCTCTCTCTCTCCCTCTCTACCTCTCTCTCTACCTCTCCCTCTACCACTCTCTCTCTACCTCTACCTCTCTACTTCTACCTCTACCTCTACCTCTCTCCCTCTACCTCTCTCTCTCTCTCCCTACCTCTACCTCTACCTCTCTCTCTCTACCTCTCTACCTCCATTACTCTACCTCTCTCTCTCTCTCTCTCTCTCTCTACCTCTCTCTCTCTCTCTACCTGTATGTCTCTCTCTACCTCTCTCGCTCTCTACTGCTCTCTCTATCTCTTTCTCTCTCTACCTCTCTCTACCTCTCTACCTCTCTACCTCTCTCTCTCTCCCTACCTCTACCTCTCTCTCTACCTCTCTCTCTACCTCTCTCTCTACCTCTCACTCTACCCCACTCTACCCCTCTCTACCCCTCTCTCTCTACCTCTCTCTCTTCCTCTCTCTCTCTACCTCTCTCTCTCTACCTCTCTCTCTCTACCTCTCTCTCTACCTCTCTTTCTACCTCTTTATCTCTTTATCTCTCTCACCCTCTCTACCTCTTCCACTCTCTCTCTACCTCTACCTCTCTACCTCTACCTCTCTCTCTACCTCTCTCCCTCTCTCTCTCTCTCTCTCTCTCTCTCTCTACCTCTCTCTCTCTCTCCCTCTACCTCTCTCTACCTCTCTCTCAACCTCTCTCTCTACCTCTCTACCTCTACCTCTACCTCTCTCTACCTCTCTCTCTCTACCTCTCTCTCTCTACCTCTCTCTCCCTACCTCTCTCTCCCTACCTCTCTCTCTCTACCACTCTCTCTCTACCACTCTCTCTCTCTCGCTCTTTCGACCTCTACCTCTCTACCTCTCTCTACCTCTCTCTCTCTCTCTCTCCTGCTCTCTCTCTCTACCTCTACCTCTCTCTCTACCTCTCTCTACCTCTCTCTCTACCCCCTCTCTCTCTACCTCTCTACCTCTACCTCTCTACCTCTCTCTCTCTCTACCTCTCTCTCTACCTCTCCCTCTCTCTCCCTACCTCTACCTCTACCTCTCTCACTCTACCTCTCTCACTCTACCTCTCTGTCTCTACCTCTCTCTCTCTACCTCTCTCTCTAACCCTCTCTCTACCCCTCTCTACCTCTCTCTCTACCTCTCCCTCTTCCTCTCCCTCTTCCTCTCCCTCTCTACCTCTCTCTCTACCTCTCTCTCTCTCCCCCTCTCTACCTCTCTCTCTCTCTCTCTCTCTCTCTACCTCTCCCTCTACCACTCTCTCTCTACCTCTACCTCTCCACTTCTACCTCTACCTCTACCTCTCTCCCTCTACCTCTCTCTCTCTCTCCCTACCTCTACCTCCCTCTCTCTACCTCTCTACCTCCATTACTCTACCTCTCTCTCTACCTCTCTCTCTCTCTACCACACTCTCTCTCTCTCTACCTGTATGTCTCTCTCTATCTCTCTATCTATCTACTGCTATCTCTACCTCTCTCTCTCTCTCTCTCTACCTCTCTCTCGCTACCCCTCTTTCTCTCTCTACCTCTCTACCTCTCTCTCTCTCTCTCTCTCTCTCTCTCTCTCCCTACCTCTACCTCTCTCTCTCCACCTCTCTCTCTACCTCTCTCTCTACCTCTCACTCTACCCCACTCTACCCCTCTCTACCCCTCTCTACCCCTCTCTACCTCTCTCTCTACCTCTCTCTCTTCCTCTCTCTCTCTACCTCTCTCTCTCTACCTCTCTCTCTCTACCTCTCTCTCTACCTCTCTTTCTACCTCTTTATCTCTTTACCTCTCTCACCCTCTCTCTCTCCCACTCTCTCTCTACCTCTACCTCTCTAACTCTACCTCTCTCTCTCCCTCTCTCCCTCTCTCTCTCTCTCTCTCTCTCTCTCTCTCTCTCTCTCTCTCTCTCTCTCTCTCTACCTCTCTCTCTCTACGTATCCCTCTATCTCTATACCTCTCTCTCTACTTTTATACCTCTACCTCTCTCTCTACCTCTCTCTCTCTCTCCCTACCTCTACCTCTACCTCTTTCTACCTCTCTACCTCTCTCTCTCTACCTTTCTCTCTACTTCTCTCTACCTCTGTCTCTCTACCTCTCTACACCTCTCTCTCTCTACCTCTCTCTACCTCTCTACACCTGTCTACCTCTCAACCAGTTGAATTCCGGGAAGCCCAAACCATCAGTATTTCAAATCTTCGCATGAAACGTGGGTAGGATGAGCCGTGCAGCTCAGAAAGGGATATTCTTTTTACATAATTTGTATTTAATAGAATTGGGAAGCAGGAGAGCAGTCTCACAGTTGAGATAGGGATTAACATACACTGGTGACAGCTTTTGGATTGGCTTTAAAACCATTCAAAGATGGCTGCAGCATCTACGTGGGATGTGGTGGACTAAGTGGCAGCCGGAGCCATATAGCACTGCTTGTCATTTAAAAAAAACAGCATTGACATAGCCAATAGGTCTCCCCTTTGGGACCTTATAAGTGTTTAGTTGTCTAGTACAATATCCTTGGTGCAACAACTTCAAGTGTTGCATGGCTAAACACGTATAAGGTCCCAAAGGCGAGACCTATTGGCTATGCCAATGCTTGTTTTTTTTCTTCTCTGTTTCATTGTGGTTGCCAGGTAATCTGCTGTGAAGCCTCACATGATTTTTCTCCCACCCCATGGGTTTCTCTGTTTATTTAAACTCTTTGTCTTGTTAGATTTTTTTATTTGTTCATTTAATACTTGTGCTCAATCATGTCGGAGGATGGTAATGAAGTAAAAATATTGCCCCCCCCCTGGAAAAATGTCTGCGGACGCCCATGGGGACATTTTTGGCTGATCAAAGGCACTGGCGGGGTGTGTGGGAAAGGAAAGATTACTAAGCTGTCTGCGGTTCTGGGTGCAAACATGTGTAATTACTATTTCTGTTCAGGGAAAAGATTGTATGGATTGTATTGCATATGCTTTTGTCCTGTAAAGTCACGTTTAGACAGGGCTTCATGGAGTTACGAAACTGTTGGTGCTTAAGATACTGGACTGTGTAAAACTACCTGTTTTATTAGGATAGACTGTATGAAACTGTATGAATTTATTTGAAAACGTTTGGACCAGTATGGGATGGGATTGTATGAAATTGCATTAAATTAACTGGTCATTTTCGGGGTATTTTAATCTTGTTTAGATCTGGATCTAAAAAAAAAAAAGAAGAGTGAACCAATAGCTTGGCATGACTGGGTACTCGGCCTGAATCATGTCCTGCAAGTTCTAAATAAGAGAGCAACAAACTCTACGTATCTCCCGGTATTGTCCTCCCACACTTGTGTGGCAGTGTTATAAATTGCGTAGATAATAAACACAAGTACTTGCATCCGTTTAAAACGTTAGGACAAACGAACCACTAGTGCCATAAGTATCAGTATACAATCATAAAAATACTAGAAGAACAAATTATTAAAAAATACATCATTTATTACATGAAATACATTGTTTTGTACAAAAAATTAAAAATCATCATTATCTTGATCACATTAATCCTTTTTTAATGTGATAAATGTCACACTGTATAGACATAGATTTCTGAAATGCAGGACTGCTTTTGAGAATAATAATAATTCCTATTTGTAAAGCGCAAGTTTCAAGGTGCTGGGGGGCATCGAGGAGATTAAGGGCCAGATGTAGGTAAAATTTATTTTCCGACCTCTTAAATACCGAGTCATACCGACTCGGTATTTCAGAGGTGGTAAAATAAAAATACCGAGATGTAGGTAAATGCAGATGTGCAATTACCGAATCGGAAACAGTCGGTAATTTCCGATGCGGTAAATACCGACCAGTTAATGCCCATGCATTCCTATGGGCTTTGAAGCCCATAGGATTGATTGGGCATTTACCGGTCGGTATTTACCGCATCGGGAAATACCGACTGTCACAAGGGTGCAGGGGGTGTCACTTTGACACCCTCTGGCACCCCCAAAAGAGGCTCGGGTGCCATGTGGCAGGCATACCTGCCCTAAGGGCAGGTCTGCCTGTCATATGGCATAGGTGTGCATGCACACATGTGCATGCACACCAGAATCGGTATTTTACCATCAAGTAGTATTTGATGGTAAAATACCGATTTTGTACTGCTTGTGGGACTCAGAAGAGTCCCACCTACATACCAATTTACCGGAATCCGTAATGATACCGACTCGGTATTTTACATACTCGGTAAATTTACCTATCAGTAAATTTACCGAGTCTGTAAAATACAGGGACCTACATGTCAAATTGCTTGGGGTAAAAGCCTACCTACATCTGGCCCTAAGTGAGCTATTGCTCAGTCATATGATGCTAAACTGAGTTGCAGTCCGGGATCTAACCATGAGCCCCAAGCTCCAGAGGCAGCTGTTCTGGCCACTGCGCCACATCTCTCCATGGAAAACAGTTCAACCTCTCACCATCAGCCTACGACAGGGGATCCCAACTTTTTTTTATGTCCTGAACCCATACCAAATGTTTGATTAATGTTTGCACCCCTTACAAATGTCTCACCGGATTCCTAATATGCAAACAGTACATACTTTCCCTCTTTGTTGCACCCCCTGAAATGTTATTTCGTAACCCCTGAGGGTGTGGGCACCCCAGGTTGGGAATTCCTGGCCTAGAACACTGACGTTGTATTTGTAGTCAGTGATGGAAGGGGCGGGAATATATTTAAATGGGACATGAACCTTTAAAAATGTTTTTCCATTTCATTGGCATAGCGCTGATCAGCCTGAATAATTTTTTGGGCTGGGTGGTGGCTACAGTACAGTGGCGTACACACGTATTTCCTGGTGTAGGTAACTGACCATTTACCTAGTGAGGACCAATGAGTTAAGAATACTATTCTTTTTAACCCATTCCACGTAATTTTCTCCCGCATCACCCCCTGTGTTTAATTGATCCATCTTACAGTGCTGCTCACTATACAATTTTGAGAAATCTGATGGCACTCGTCAAGAACCCGAGAAATGTATATCCAAGGCTCGTTCTGCAGGATCTATATATCTTCTTTGGTAAAACAACAGAAACATAATTGCACATATGAATATTCAATGTTTTGTTACATAAAAATGTAAGCTTTCGATTGTTATTTCGTTTTCGTTTACTGTATTACTGCCTGATGTGCCTGACAGTGGGCTCCATTAATAAGAGAAGAGACGAATGAAATAAAACAATATAAATGGTTTTACTTTTAGAATATATCACTCAAACAAAATGATGGCACTTTAGAACCCTAAGGGACATAGCCAGCAGACGGCGGCTGACAAAGAATCAGTGTCCGACTGGCCAATATTCCCATATGATTAATCAACTCTGAGACATAACTGCAAGTGAAAATTGGAACAGGCGCCCGTCTCCCACCCCGGTAATACACGTTTCTGAGAAGCACTGACAGAGACGTACGTTTTAGAGAAAGGTGGTAGTGACTGAGGGGAGTTTAATAGTTTGGTGAGTGGGCACATGACTTAGCCATTGCCTTGCTAATTATCTTAGGGGCATATTATCAAAGACGGCCTTAAAATTATCGCCGGTTTAGCGGCAGAAAACTGCCGCTGAAGCGGCGATAATGGGCTTGATAATATGCCCTTGAGAATTCCAATAGAAGCCCAGGTTCACACCAGAACATGGACTTCTATTGGAATTCTCAAGGGCATATTATCAAGCCCATTATCGCTGTTTTAGCGACAGTTTTCTGCCGCTAAACCGGCAATAATTTTTAACTCCGTCCTTGATAATATGCCCCATAGTGTGAGTAGTAAATTGAGTAAACTAGAAACGAGTATTCTGATAGAAAAGTGCAAGCAGGCGCAAGAGGGCTACAGTGTGAAAAGTGAGAGATGAATAAGGATTACTGACATGTGACTAGCGAACAAATATTTTTTTTAAACACAAGCATATTAAAGCTTTTTCCCCTCATTAATTATTGAAAGCTCAAATTCGGAGCCAAAATGAAAAATGAAAATCAAAAACACTAATGTCATAACATCCAAATAATATCTAATCCACAAATAGGGGCAGGATTGGGTAGTAAACCACGCACGCAACCTGGGATTCATCCTGGACTCCTCCCCCTCGATGACCAGACAAGTCAACGCCGTCTCATCATCATGCTTCAACATCCTACGTATGCTCAAAAAACTCTTCCGCTGGATCCCTACTGAAACAAGAAAGACGGTCACCCATGCACTGGTCACAAGCAGACTAAACTACGGAAACCCCCTCTACGCCGGAACCACAGCCAAACTACAGAAAAAACTCCAACGCATCCAAAACGCCTCAGCCAGACTCATCCTAGACATCCCCCGACAAGCTCACATTTCCGATCACCTGAATGACCTCCACTGGCTCCCCGTCAACAAGAGAATAACGTTCCGTCTCCTCACCCATGCACACAAAACCCTCTACGACCTAGGACCAGAATACCTCAACACGCGCCTGTCATTCTACACCCCCACCCGCCAACTATGATCTTCCAATCAAGCCCTCGCCGCAATTTCAGGCATCCAAAGAGCCACCATAGGGGGAAGATCCTTCTCCTACTTAGCGGCCAAGACCTGGAATTCTCTCCCCACCCACCTCCGCCTTACACAGAACCACCTCTCCTTCAGGAAACAACTAAAAACTTGGATATTCGATAAGTAAAGTACATCCCTACCCCAAGCGCCTTGAGACCCTCTGGGTGAGTAGCGCGCTATACAAATTTTAAACTTGACTTGACTTGACTCCGGCTCACGGCCAACCGCAGTTATGTAACTAAATAAATAAATAAATAACATGAATTTCATTGTGTGCGTTGAAACACCAAATTCTATTTTAGATAAGGTATTTTTGTCTGTACTTTTATGGCTGTTTTCCTTGATAGCTGAATAAAGATTTAAATGAATGAAGGATTAAGAAAGTAAGTTTGAGCGCATTTTCCCGATTTCTGAGCATTCTAATTTGTGACATATATGGAATTGGGGCAAATGGGGATAAAATGACATTCCCAAGAAAACACTATGGGGCAGATTTATGAAGGCCTTGCGTCGCCGGTGCGTCATTTTTAACATGGGAAAAAGTGACGCACCGGCGGCGCAAGGCCTTCATAAATCTGCCCCTATTTGTTCAAATGATGAAGACTTGAGGATACATTTTGGGCATCCAGGTTTCAAGGCCCTCAATGTCCCATTTAGCACTTATGTACATTCTACTGAAAATGAGCCAGGACTGTCAGTCAAGAATTATGACAGGCCACAATTCCAGGACAGAAGCAAAGGATGAATCTTAACTTTTCTATTGCTTCCACGAGCCATATCCTTGTATTTGCTAAACATAATTAGCCCTTTCTACTAAGTTTGTAACACCTAATTTCAAACCTTCCTGATTTATTCAGGTAAGGGGCCTGGGAAAGAGTGAGTTAAAGTGATGTAGCTGAGATCACACGATGCAGTCAGATGAGTATGCCAGGACAAGAAATGGTATTTCCATCCCATCTCAGCTCTAGGTCCTTTGTCTGAGAGAAATAAAGAGTGCATGACTACTCACTGGAAAGTAGCCAATCTCAGCAGTGCCCATATGTACAGGTTAACACTAGAGGTGGGTGGTAAACTTTGCTCCGCCAGCGGAGTTTGAGGAATGTTGCCATTCTGCGCTCACCCCTAGACTTCATCCCCCAATGTGTAGTGTGCCAGGAGGCCTGTTTTAAGAGAACCTCAACAGACAAGAGGAATTTAAACCCTAACCATTGGTGCGTCATGAGGTTCATTTGCAGCGGTGGTTGGGGGCGCAGGGCCTTCAATGAGGTCTCACCAATCCCGCTGTGGGGGACATACTGGTGGAAACAATATGGGTTCTTAGCCCCCAACTACTCTCAGCATCTAAGAGGACTTAATTAGTGGTGGACAAGCAATACTATGCCTGCTCACAGATTTCCACAGAATTTAGTTCATGAGGTTTGAGACCCCATAACCGGTTCCACGATGCTTGTTTCTGGTCCAGGGAGGACCTGGGCTGGCAGTTCGGCAGGACTATTCCCATGGGAAGCAGGGTCACGGCTGATTTGCATGTGGCTGGGTCCAAACTGGCACTGTGTGGTGAGCAAAGTAATGATGGATTAAATACAGATATGCTACTGGGGGGTGAATGTTTGATTTGTTCAGCATCAGTTTTCCACATTAACAATCAAATATTGTTTTTGTTAACTTCGATGTAAAGCCTATGGTAATTTATCAGCTGGAAAGTCGTGTATATTTTGGAAGTTGCAGGTTTGAATCTGAAATGAGATTTGTTAAGGTGGTACTTTTGCATTATTGGTGCATGATTTTGCTGATGAGATGAGTCCTGCCCAGTTTATACTTAGGCCCAGGTTTACAACGGTCTCATGCAATGTAGTACAGCACTCAAAGTTGCTCTGCTGTGTTGCATGACAGAGAGAGAGAAGGACAGTGCCATTTATACAGAGATATGGCATTCCCTTCCCCTCTCACTAGTGCCAGTGCAGAATTAGGCTGCCGAGTACCATCCACACACCTTTTTGCCATTGTGCAAAGGTGTCTGCGTGAGTCTAGCATGGGTTTCGTACTGGAAGGGTACTATATTTAAATGCTTAGATTGACTTTACAACTTTACCTACTTTCTATGTGTGCTGTACAGTGCAGCACACAGGCAAAATCAGAAAAGAAGGGAAAACCTAAAGCATTTCTTCGTTTTAACGCCTGCTTTGAAGTGGCATTCATTTTTGATGCAAAACACTGTCTCCTATTGTTAGTAGATAGGCTTTTGTGTTAAAGCCCATGAGTGTAAGCATGGGAACACCTATGTACCATCCTTAGAACACCTCCTTGATGCAGAGTAAAGCCAAGCAGCGCTTCACTCTGGTTTGTATTACTTTTTCTTACAAACCAATATAAATACCAATTTGCATTGGATTGCAAATTTCCAAAAGCATTTTGCGCTGGGTCTGTGTTGAAATGGTGACGCAAACCAGTTTTCATACCTTGAAAAATGTGGGCCTTCATGTTGGTTGTTTGCCTACAGCTTCAACATCAGGGTAATAGCTCTCTAAGATTACTTTGAGATGCTAATTTACAACATTTAGGCCCATATGTAAGAGACCCTAGCACTGCAGTTGCATAATTTTTTGTGACGCAACAGAGACGCAAACCACTAAATATATTGATGAAGCCACACAAAGCCACTTGGAGTGGCCATGAATGGCCTCATGAAAATGGAGTAAGGCAAGGCAGTGTAAATTGCTACATTGCCTTACTCTGCACTAGGGAGGCATGCCATGGGTGTTGAGGTGGGTGTTTCCATGCAGCACCCATTTATTTCGACGCATTCCCAGATTTACAAAACCTAGGAGACCTCAGGATGTGCCAATACCTTATGGCTCCATAGGGGAGGCACACAAAGGAGAAATATTAAAATTTCTCCTTGTTTTTTCCTCTTCTATGTGTGCTGTATTCTGTGTTCTGCAAGGGTGCATGCGTTGGCCCTATGCTGCCAAAATGGTGCAACACAGCGGGAAAGGACAGGAATGCACTGCATCCCATAAATACAGTACATTCCTTTCCTTCTGATGCAAGGCAATGCAGCATGGTGACTTGCTGCACTGCTGTGCACCAAAACGTTTTCAAAACTTTTTTTAGGAAAGGAGCTGCAGAAGTCATGGAATGGAATGGAATAGAAATGGATCTGAAGAGCGCATAGCTACCCGGGGGCGTCCCAGTGCTGGACTCATGGAATTAGCTCGGGGGCAGAGGGGACCTACGGAAACATCCATGTTTTCAGGAGCTTACGGAATTTTAGTAGGTCGGTTTCCCTGCGAATGTGGAGAGGAAGGGAATTCCAGAGTTTGGAGGCATTGTATGAGAATGAGCGTCCTCCTGACCGCGCCTTCTTGATTTTGGGGACGTTTGCTAGCGAGAGGTGGTCAGATCTTAGTTTCCTGTTGGCTTTATATGGCTTGATCATGGACTGCAGAATTGGGGATCCCTTGCCTTATAGAATTTTATGTGTGATACAGAGGGTTTTAAAGTTGATTCTCTCGTGTATTGGGAGCCGGTGTAAGGAGCTTAGGGGAGGCTTAGCGGATGATCGTTTTTTTGTGTTTGTGAGCAGAAGCCATGTACCCTTTGCAGGTAAAATGTGGAGCTCGCTGGATGAAAGCTCTGATTAAAAAAGGTGCAGCACCGGGAAATTGTGTTCCCCGAGCACAAGGTTACAAAAGATGTGCTTGTTAGGTTGCAACATGTTGACTGTTTTTTTCTAGTAGAGATAGAAGCTCATTCCTGACTCGTGGCATATGTCACCCTGGCATGTGATCTTGTCAGAGAGGTCACGGAATTGTGACATGCTATTTTATACCTAACTGTGCCAAAAACATTCCCGACTGTGCCAGTGGGTGATTACTGAAGAGATCCACCTTTTCTTAGTGCTGATGGTGTGGCAAGCTGTGGCATGTGTTACATGTCAGATAGGGTCTCCAACCCCCTTCTCCCATTTTTTTGTGCTCTTAGAACAGGTGCATGTTTATTGAAGGCCTTTTACTTTCACTAAGAATTTCTTACAAAATGCTGATATTGTACCCCATTGCTCTGTCTGACCTGCACCTCTTAAAGAAAAGATATTATTTTCAGGTGTGGCCCTTCAAATGCCTCCAGATCTTTTTACCAGGCATCTAAACTAGGCCCATTTTCATGTTTGTGGACCCTGTAACAACCTCTTTATACCCAAATCTCTGACATTATCCCCCCATCTACCTGATGGACCCTCAGAAGTACCTTCTTCCCTTTCCCTGTAAAACTGGGAGAAGGTCACATCTAGCCTTATTGATTAAAAACAAGTTCTGGGGCAGTGCAAGAGGTCTCGTAAAACAAAAGTAAGTCATAGAGTAAGGAGTGGGATTTTCTTTCTGCCCTCCAAACACTCGTGATTTTGCAAAGTATTTCCAGTAATACAAAGTGATAACCGGCATAAGGCAGAAAATCCTATGAATACCAACTTGAAGGACGAGCTGATTTGAAATATTTTAAAATATCAGGAAGGAGGGGCACCTCATGAAGTCAGGATAATAAAAGACTCTGCACGTTCCTAGCTGCAATAATGATTTTGTCACTGTCAATATATATATACTCTCACACACACACATACACACATAATTTGGAAAGCATTTTTCTTAACTATTTTTATTGTTTCACAAGCTTTCTAATTCTGGCGGTGCGAACCCGACAGATGTCCGAACCTCTCCTAGTTGGTGGCAGAGAGTAATCCAATGTTACAAATAAATGTCTTCTACAATCCTCATGGATGAAGCGCTGATGATATGCCATCCATATCATTTGCTGTGAAAGCTTGTTGGTGGACATAAGTTATATATTTAATGATTCTCTCTCACAAACATTTATGAGTAAATGTTGCTTAATCCTGAGATTAAGTCATTTACTCACATATAAAAAACATTGAGGTGCTTTTTTATGACTTCCTGCATCACATTTGCACCAAGTTGTACATGCTTGACGCAGCAAACCCATATAAATGTACAAAGCCACGCAAAGCCACCCTGCATAGCTTAGATTGACCTTATAAATCCTGAGTAAGGTGACACAGTGCAAATCGCTGCATCACCATCCTGTGTGCCGGGAAGTGTTCTATGGGTGTTGCAGTGGGTTTTCCCATGCAGCACCCATGGAATTTGATGCTACTCCAGATCTACAAAATGATGTAAACCTGGAGAATGCCAAATCCGTTCAGTTCCCGAGGTGAGAAATATGTAAGGAGAAAGATGATTATTTCTCCTTGTTTTTCATCTTTCCATGTGTGCTGCATTCTGCAGCACACAGGAAGAGGGAAATGCCTCTTTGGATTGCTTTTGTGCAAGAAGGGGCATCTTCTGCCTGCAATGGAGGGACCCTTGCACCTACGTTGGCACTAGGCTGTCAATTGACACCAGCCCTGCAAAAAGGACAGGAATGCACTGTATAGTTTGAATACAGTGCATTTCTGCCCTTTCACTTTGGCGTAGGGCAGTGCAGCAAGATGCCTTGCTGCCCTGCCCTTTGCCAAAATGCTGTAAATGAGGCCCTGAGTGTCTGGCCCGGACTGGGATAGTGTGTGATGTTTCATAAATAGATCCCAGCCAACATTTATAAGAGGAACATGGGAGTTTTTTAAAAGAAATCAGGGGAATGTATTTTCTCCATTCACTTACGTTGAAGCAGAGTCATTTCTAGGCAGGAGATAGCCAGATTAACGCCAGTTTTGCCTTGAAAAAATTGGAGGTCTCCCTGCTGAATCTGGTCTATTGGCATGTATGTAAAGAGCTGATAGATTCTTGGAACTATTTTTAATGGAATGCTTTTAGTAAAGTGGAGTTTGTATGATGTGAGGTCATCAGGAATTTTAAGGGTCCATTGATTTGCCCTGTTTGTATTTCTTATGTGCAAGATGGAAAAGTTGTGACTCCGTTACCTGGGCCAAATTTCTTATTTCCTAAGCTTGCAGTGTTGCAGAACAAGAATCACAGAATTGGGGGCAAATGTATCAATGTTTCATGCAGGGCAACACAGCAAGCTTCCTTGCTGAGCTGTGTGAAAGGGAAAGGGCAGACATGCACCATATTTAACATTATACAATGCATTCTTGTACATTCCTAGCACTGATGCACTTTGGCTGCCTAGTACCAATGGAGGTACCCTTGTGTCATATTGCATTGGTGCCTGCATTGTAGGCAGGATTGTTTGTGTGCAGAACGGGACGCCTTACTGCACAGAAACAATCATGAGAGGTGTTTTATTCTTTCTATGCATGCTGCGGGAGACTGAAACATCAAAAGAGAAAAAAACAAGGACAAATAAAGGATATTTCTCCACAAGCATGAGGAATTAAAACAAAGCATATTGGAGGAGCACACAGAAAGTATTGAGCATGCTAGTGATGGTATGTGATATCCAATTAAAGCCAACCATATTAGCATGAACAAGCAATAGGCCAGGCCTTTTCTCTTTCTGGCAAAAAATAAGACAGTGATCAGCCCTTGTCAGCTGGTGTCTCTCCTTAATGTGAGTGATAGCATTTTGACTGTGCAAAATGTCACATGTTCCAAAAAGTAGTGCGCATCAGTGTCAGGAACTCATGGGCCAGTATGCCCATTTAAGAAAACAGAAATTAAATTACATATTTTACACGTATTATTCTTTGGCAAATGCCTTTCGGAACAGACATTGCTATTGGGCCACCTCTTCCACCTGCAATGAGCTGCATCCCATGAAGGCACCTATAAAAACACACACACACACACTTGCACACCCACTCTCACACACACACACTTATGGCCACCTTTGAGTTGGTTTGTAATGCTTTATTTAAAATCATCTGAAGAAGGTCACACATTTGTGAGCATTGATTGACAGCCAGCCCTCTTCAAACAGTTTTTACAATGCTTAATAAAAAGCTAAAATGTCTTCCAGTGAATGTGCATGCATACAAGCACATGGGTGGGTGTCTTTTAATGGCATTTCTAATGTTTTAATTGAAAAGAAAACGTGTGTGCATGCAGGTTTGGGCACAAATCGGCAGCAACCCTAAAATGTTTTTGGCAAAATACAACAAATACTGCTACAAGATGACTGCATGCATGCCCACACACATGCATGAAGCTACATCTTAAAAATGTATGTGATATAATTTACTAAACACATTCTAAGGAAACAAAAACAGCAAAGCCAATAGGTCAGCAGCCAGGGCCAGACGAATTAGGGTAACTAATGCTTGTTTTGTTTATGTTCTGCTACCAATTGTACAAATAAATTTAAAGGTAAGCATGCTTTTTATTGACCAGCAGGAAACCCTCTAGTCTATAAAGAGGTCTGCATACATCACTGTATGAGCTACTGATCCTTTTAAAAGGATGAACACCCATATGTATGAAACATAGCCCTTAAGGAATATGATATGACTGTGCTTTCTTCCGCTATCTGAGGACAGTATTACCCATATTTGTGAAGCCTTGGCATTGTTGTTGCATCACACAAGGCAACGCAGGAACAATGCAAAGGTTGAGGAATATTTACAGAGCCACGGAAGGACGGATTTGCAAGGCCTTGCGTGGCTTTGTAAAGAAATGCTGCTGCTTGCCACTGGGTTACATTACATTTCAATTTGGGAGGCATTCCATGGGCATTCCCATGCATTCACACATGGATTTTGGCAAATTTCAAAATGTATTTACCCTAGTAAACCTGGAGATGCATCAAAAAATGCTTTGCTTTCCCAATTGAGGCATAACGGGAAAATATCTCTATTTCGCCTGAATTTTTCCTCTTTCCATGTGTGCTACAAAATCTTAAAAAAAAGAAAAATGCCTCAAGAAATTGTTTTTGAGATGTCCCTTGAGACACAAAAACGATCCTGCCTGTAATGGAGGGACACTTCTAAAATGTTACAAGGGTGCCTGCACCGGCGCTATCAGCACACAGTGCTCCTGCGCTAGGAGGCAGCGGCAATGGGCCATATATTGGGAGATATGGCGCATTCCTGCTGTCTCCTTTTCACATAACGCAACACAGCAACTTCACTTGTTGCTCTGCATTTGGTCGAAAAATTAATACATCTGCAATCCTAACGGGTCTCTTCACAGAATAACAAGGAAGTAAGTCACTGTACATGCGTATTCTTTCAAATACTTTAAAGGTAAGAAAACAGTAAATGGGCCACAGATTAACATGAGGTTAATATTATTCCACATTGAAATATGTCCATCAGAAGCCCGAAATTCCCTGTGAATCATCAAATTGTTTCTGCAGTTGTTCAAGTTCCCTTTATTTCACTATGCAATTATTTAAAAAGAAATCCACCAATTATGTGGCAGGGTTTTTTCCACAGCATCCATGCATTATTTTTATTTAGGTTTTCGTGATGCACTAAAAATATTTTTAATGAATTATATGGTGGACAGCCATTAAAAGGCCCCGAACAAGGCAAATGCTTTCAGTCGGAAAATAAAAGTCTCTGCACCGCAGCTGCTTGCATCCTGAGCAGTGAGCAGGTAAGAAATCCGAGCATTTCATCAGAAGTCTGAGCCCCATGCATGGGATTTTATTTTCAGGCAGTGTAAGTGTGGGTCTGTCCTCTTCAAGGCAGGTTCTATTTATGTGCCTCACTGAGTCTCCATTAAAGAATGTGAAAGGCTTTGATTGGGATTTACTAGGCTTGAAGTACATGTGCCTATCAGGTCTTCACAATCCTTTTCATGAATTAATCATGACGTCCAATTTAGTGCTCGCTTTTCTGAGACATGAAAGACAGTGTGCTTCAAATACGCAGACAACACGGGGTAAGTGAGGTTAGAAGGATAAAGCAGGGTCAGGAGCGTGGCCATTTTCAAAAAGCCTCATTGCAAGGATGAATAGAAGCCCTGACTTCTCAAAGCCTATATAGATAGCGTGACATTAGCTCTTTGCCACAGCAGTGCACACCATGATTTGATTCAAAGCAATGCCTCACGATTTTCTTCCAAAGTAAACTACTTCTAGGTTGATTTCGAGAAGAGTGTTGGTGAGAGACAATTATCATTCAGCGAGATTTACATATATTCGGCTTGAAATCATCAGAAGGAGGCATATAGGTGCCCTATCTTGTTTGTTAACCTTACCATTCTCTTATACTTAGAAATTCTTTTGTAGATGTATGGATTTCCACGACAAGTATTCCTTATTGCTTTTTCAACCTGATGTATACCTCTACAATTCCCACCTTTCACACCATTTTAAAGTATCTGTAATCTATTAGACATATATCACCATTTAACTGTATCTTCTAATTGATATTCAATTATAATATACAGAAATGTGGTAGTATCCCCAACCAATTGGCATACTCACTTGCCTAGTCATCTTACAGTCATTAGAAAGTGTCTTAGACGGCTGTTAACAAGCGGGGAACTGGAACGCTCACAGTAATGCTGATAAATAGTTCTCCTTGTTGTTATTAAGCAGACATAAATGTCAAGGAACACAAATGATAAAGTCCCTATATTTCTCTGTAATGTGTTTGATTACTTTTGTGGCACATCCATGAAAATGTGCACTTAACAGGATCATATTGTTCATGTGTAGCAAATGTAAAAGAAGAATGTGCATTCTAATGTGCAAGTCACAATTTAAGTGCTTAGGGACTTAGTTTCATACACCTGATACAAATCTGTATATGTACATAAATGCGAGTGAGAAAAAATGAATCTGTAATTGAAATCGTGAAACACCCACAACCAATACGTTATATGACTTTTGCACAAATAGTGGAGAAAACCTAAAAACACCAATACCTGCATTGTAGAGATAGCTGGGGGAATGGAACGAGGAACTTGTAGCAACTGTTCAAAATAAGAACTGAAGCACATACACAGAGCAAGTTACTAGAGATAGTTCTTGGCCTCAAGAGATGAGGAATCTCTCATTGTGCATGGTGTCCTCAGCTTACTTTACTTAATACTATCAACCTCTGCTCAATAATATACCATTGCCATGGGCACGCATTGCTTGAGTGCATTTTGTCACCCCACTCATTACAGATTGATGAGTGGAACTGAAGACCTCAATCACTGACATCATTTATTGTTATCCATAGTCTGCATGATGTCTCTGTTCACTTCTGCTCTGTAACAATAACGTTGCTCAATCCTTGTGTCCCCCATAGGTTAAAAAGGAAACGAATCTCAATGGGTGGTCTGGAGCACATGGGGATATTACATTCAGAAGTCAACCAGGCAAACAGGAAAATCCTTCAAAACATTTCACGTTCTAGTCTTGTTTAGCAAGGATTATTTAATTGTTTTGGATTCTCTTCGCATTTGCTAAAGGCTACAAAAATATGTGGTAATATCCATATTAGCTTATCATAAAAATCAGGAAATGACTTCAGCTGAAGTCTGCTCATTCACTAACCGTTTTTGAAATTTCAAGAAGCAAAGATATATAAATCACTTAAGAAAAAAAGAATCCAGCAAGGGCACACGGATAAATTGTGGGACTAATTCGGACCATTGTTGATTTCAATGCACAATATGGATAAGTGAAAGCTGTCATCAGAAATTTGCCTTTTTAAAGTGTACAGATTTTCCAGGAGTTGAAATTAAAGTTGGTCAGACAGCATGAAATATCAATGTCAGAATATAAGCTGATGCTCATTTGGGCCAGATGTACAACTATTTTAGTGGTCACAAACTGAAAATCGAGCCATTTGAGACTGCTAAAAAGGGTTGTAGCATCTACAAACCATATTTTGGAAGTCTGTAACCTATTACTGACTGTGAGGAGCTCAGCCGTGGCACCTGCAAGTATCGCGACACCTTCAAAATGGCACCGAATACGGACCAACCCGTTAGTGGGGAATGCTGTCTAGACTTGCAGTTACGTCGTGGGAGCATAACTGCGACTGAGGAGAGACAAGCAGGAGGTAGTGAGATGACCAGAGTGGGATTGTGGATGGAGTGGAGAGGAGAGGAAGAGTGCCATGAGAGGAGGGAAGGGGAGGAGAATGCGAGGACCAAGACCGGCAATGAGGCAGGAAAAGAGTCACCAGAGGTCGTAGACGTCCCAACGCGTGAGCAGAGGAACACAGAAGAAGATGGGCGCTCTCAGAGCACCGACCTTATGACCAGTACTCCCTGAAGGGTTAAGGAGGCTAGATCTCCAATCACCACGGCCCATGACAGTCGTGGACTCAGGCAAGTGCCCACTACACGCTCATTTTCTTTGAAGGGGTGGTGGGCAGGGTTATGGGCCAAGCCGCTTTGATCAGTAATATCTCCACTCCTAGGCACTTCACAGACAGGCCCTGGTGGAGCAGTACAACCCCCAAAACCCCATCTAATACAGAAAAGCAGCAACCTCAACGTGTTTTATTTTCTTTTATTCCTTTTCAGTTTGTACATCCCTCCTGAGGACCACACCCAAGGTGGAAGTGAAGTGACAGGAGGAGAGAACAAGCTACCTTTGTTTCATTTGAGACTGCCTTTACTCCCCTGAGAGTTTTCAAGCAATTGTGGATAAAATCTCCCTTCGTTGGTGACAAGTATATACCAAATAAAAGAACAACCAACTAAGAGGACTAAATATATTTTATTTGAGAGAGGGCTTGGGACATCCAACGGGCCCACACTAGTATAGTGAATCGCAAACTACGGTTTGCAAGTCGTTATTAGGAAAGGACATGCCAAGGGCATCCCTTCCTAATGGCGAATCCAGGCGCGGCAAGTACAGGTAAGATCAGTGGGGTGGGGGCAGGGCAGCGGGAGTTGACAGACAATGGTATAGGGGAAAAAAAAGTTTTAAAAAAAACACTTACCTTGTGCTCGGCACCAGTAAAGGCTGCTGTACTGAAAGATTGCCACTCTTCTGTGACAGACTGTTCTAATGAACTGCTTCTCTGCTTTGCTGAGCTGCCCTTCTGCCTGATGATCTCTACCCTGCTGAGGATCAGAACTGAACCCAGATTGACTAAAAGGGGTAGCCTCCTGTTTTCTGAAGTCCCAGGGACACAAAAGACTCTGTACAATTCTGCTGGTGGTTCTGGACTCTTCCTTCTGTAAGTCCTACCCTAACCTTAGTTTCCCCCTCCAAGCTCTGGGATTCAGAAGTGGGTTTTGCAGCTGCTTTCATCATCTACAGTGCCTAGGCACTTTGCTTTAAATCACGCTTTTGGGCTTTTCCGACTGCTACGGTAAGGTGGGCTCTGGAACCCTGTCGCTCACTCAAAGGATGAGCACAAGTGGGCACAAGTTTGTCTTTTCACACAGCAGAATTGCCACTCATGACTATGAGGCCCCAGCTCATCTATCCTCGACACCCTGCAGCTTTTTTGGCCCCATCTGACCACCGCCAGCGATGCTCATCGTGCTCCTAGCAAACTCTCTCCCCATGAATGTGACTCTTGGCTCAATTTAAGAAGGGAAAACTTCGGCAGGTCTAATTTGAAACTGTCTACTCAAGCAAAAATTCTCTGCCTGTATCAGTCATAGTGCGCTAAATGTCTCAAAATGTATAAACACCTCAAAAGCTGAACTACTGACAAAAGAATGCCACAATTGGGGTATCTAAACATATCAACATTTATTAATAGTCAGTTCACATTATTGAATTACTAAATAAGCAATTAATGATGACAATTAATGCCCCCCTCCACGCTCACTCAGCCATTCAGACAACCAAACTCATACCTACACATACTCACACGTCCTGAAAATCAGGAATCCAGCCATACACACTGTACCAAAGACAGTACATTAGCAAATGGAGCAAAATAATTAATCATAAGCTTTATATGGTCCACAAGGGTGCTTAAACTGGCCTATTCGGCATCCAACCGGGTTTTTGTCACAGCGTGCTGCTTAGGTGTGTGTTGTGGTGTTTATAAGAGTAAAGTGTGGGAAATAATTTTTTTTGAATTAATTAATATACAGTTGTTAATTAATGTTAATTATTTGGTATTTATTTTGGGTAATTATTTCTTTTTTGCGTGTTATTTTTACTTTTAAAGGGGTAAAGGGTTGGTTTTAAATACATTGTTATTACTTTATTATTAGTTGTTAATAATGATAGTTTTTATTTTAAAAATACGTTTTAATTGAGTTGTATTATTTTATAGTTTAATTTAGGTGTGTGTTGTGGATATTATAATATTAAAGCATGAGTAGGCAATTAATGTTCATTCGTTGTTTTGTTAATAATATTTTTGTAATTGACTATTAATTATGTTAATTATAGAAGTAAATGTAATTTAAAATGTTGAAGTGAGTTGTTTTTGGTGTGGTGTTATAGGTTAGGAAATACAAGAAATACTTTTATATATACATTTTTTGTTTGTAAATATATTCTATTTATTATTTCTATTTATTTATTTATTATTTTATTTTATATACGATTTGTAAGTTTTTGTTCTATGTAATTAATATTATATGTCTTCTTTTAATATATTTAATATATTTGATTTTCCATTTTTTAACTGTTGTTGATTTATTTTTATGGGATGTATGATGTTACAACGCATACTTTTACAACGCCTACCTTTACAACAAATTTTTTACAACGCAAAAACTATTACAACGCAAACATGTACAACGCAAGATTTTACAACGCATATACTTTTACAACGCATACCATTACAACGTAAGTATTGGTAAGTATATAATAATTTTTTTAATATAAATTATTTAAAATTATTATAATACATTTTAATTTTATTTAATTTCAATTAATTAATTTAATTTAAATGTAATTTTACTTTATTTTTACAAAATACCCCTGTACCCCAAAAAAACAAAACTGACCCTGAACCCTAAAAATACCCCTTTACCCAAAAACCCAAAACTGACCCTGAACCCTAAAAATACCCCTTTACCCAAAAACACAAAACTGACCCTGAACCCTAAAAATACCCCTTTACCCAAAAACTGAAAACTGACCCTGAACCCTAAAATTACCCCTTTACCCAAAAACCCAAAACTGACCCTGAACCCTAAAAATACCCCTTTACCCAAAAACTGAAAGCTGACCCTGAACCCTAAAAATACCCCTTTACCCAAAAACAGAAAACTGACCCTGAACCCTAAAAATACCCCTTTACCCAAAAACCCAAAACTGACCCTGAACCCTAAAAATACCCCTTTACCCATAAACCCAAAACTGACCCTGAACCCTAAAAATACCCCTTTACCCAAAAACCTAAAACTGACCCTGAACCCTAAAAATATCCCTTTACCCAAAAACCCCAAACTGACCCTGAACCCTAAAAATACCCCTTTACCCAAAAACCCAAAACTGACCCTGAACCCTAAAAATACCCCTTTACCCAAAAACCCAAACATATAACATTTTAAAAATAATTATATACTTACCAATACTTACGTTGTAATGGTATGCGTTGTAAAGGTATCTGTGTTGTAAAAACATGCTTTGTAAATGTATGCGTTGTAAAAGTTTTTGCGTTGTAAAAGTTTTGTTGTAATGGTAGTGCGTTGTAAAAGTTGCATTGTAAACGTTGTTTCCCATTTTTATGATTTTTATATATATATATGTATATCTGTTTTTAGCTGTTTGACTGTGAATTGTAATTTTTTTCTCTCTGCTATCAAACACTTTACCTAAT
The DNA here is from genome assembly GCF_964261635.1 of Lissotriton helveticus. Classification (NCBI taxonomy): domain Eukaryota; kingdom Metazoa; phylum Chordata; class Amphibia; order Caudata; family Salamandridae; genus Lissotriton; species Lissotriton helveticus. The sequence goes on along the minus strand of NC_136059.1, from coordinate 1,840,697,825 downwards.
GTTGCACTCACTTGAGTTGGAATAGTAATTTTTACCCCTCCACTATCCAACACTTTCCCTACTGTTGTACTCACTGAAGTGGGAAAAGTAATTTTTTCCCTTCCGCTGTCAAGCACTTTCCCTACTGTTGCTCTCACTGGAGTGGGAATAGTTCATTTTACCCCTCCGCTATCCAGCACTTTCCCTACTGTTGGACACATTGGAGTGGGAATAATAAGTTTAACTCCTTTGCTATCAAACACTTTCCCTACTGTTGCATTTTTTGGAGTGGGAATAAACATTTTTACCCCTCCGCTATCCAACACTTACCCTACTGTTGCATTCAGTGGAGTGGGAATAGTAACGTTTACCCCTCCGTTATCCAACACTTTCCATACTGTTGCTTTCACTGGAGTGGGAATAGTACATTTGACCCCTCTGCTATCCAACACTTTCTTTACTGTTGCACTCACTGGAGTTGGTATAGTAATTTTTACCCCTCCGCTATCCATCACTTTCCCTGCTGTTGCACTAACTGAAGTGGGAATAGTACGTTTTACCCCTTCGCTATCCAGTACTTTCCCTACTGTTGCACTCACTGGAGTGGGACTAGTAAATTGTACCCCTCCCTTATCCAACACTTATCCTACTGATGCACTCAGTGGAGTGGGAATAGTAATTTCTACCTCTACACTATCCAACACTTTCCTTATTGTTGAACTCACTGGAGTTGGAATAGTACATTTAATTCCTCTGATATCCAACACTTTTTTAATAGTTTAATATTTTCATTTGTTATAGATTTTGTTTATATTTTAAATCATTATAATTAATTTTTATTTTGTACATTATTTTAAACTTTTAACATAAATTAAAAAGAATTGTTTATTATTTGTTTTAAAGTAAATATAGATAAATCATGTATTACGTTTGTGTGTTTATTTTTTTGCTGAGTTTATTTGTTATATTTGTAAAAAATATATTACATTTATTTTATTTTATTAAAATTAAATTTAATATTAAATATATATTTAATATTATATATATATATATATATATATACACACACATATATATATATATATATATATATATATATATATATATATATATATATATATATATATATATCCAAGAAAGAAGTGACTCAAACAGATATATTCACCAAAGAACAAAAATATATTTATATATATATGTATTCACTGAAAAAACCATAGGTTAGAGACCATATATAGTTAGCTGGACATTTTATTGACATAAAACCAATGAAATTCCATATATAGTTAGTTGCACTAACTATATATCACGCACCCGCAATCCACTGCTGATGTTGTCACATATTACATCATTCATGACATGGTCAGTGACATCACTGATGACATCACTGATGACATCTCAAATGACATCACTGATGACATCACTGATGACATCTCAAATGGCATCACTGATGACATCACTGATGACATCATCTAGTGTCTGTGTGTTTTTGTAAAGTTTAAATATGTTTTACATATTGAAGAATGAGTGGATGTATGGAAGACTGAGTGTGTGTGTGGCTGGCTGGGAGGTGTGTGACTCTGTGCATATCAATGTGTACTTGTATCAGTGATTGTATAAGAGAGTAAGTATGTGTTAGTATATGTGTGAAAAAGTATGGTGTTCTGTGTTTAACTGTATAGATGAGGAAATCGAAGTGTGATTGATTCTTTACAGGACTGACTAGGTGTGTGAGTAACTCCATGGATGAGTGGCAGTGTGTGAGTGTCTGCATAGGTGTATGTGTGCATATGATAGTGTTGTAATAATGAGTGACTGTATGTATGAGTGATTGTATGGGTGAATGAGTGAATGTGTGTGTGGACGTAGGAATCAGTGAGTTCGTATGTAGTAACTGGTATTGGTGTGTCATGATGTCATCAGTGATGTCATTTGAGATGTCATCAGTGAGGTCATCAGTGATGTTACTGACCATGTTATGAATGATGTAATATGTGACATCATCAGCAGTGGATTGCGGGTGCGCGATATATAGTTAGTGCAACTAACTATATATGGAATTTCATTGGTTTTATGTCAATAAAATGTCCAGCTAACTATATATGGTCTCTAACCTATGGTTTTTTCAGTGAATTTTCAAGGTTTTGTAAGTGCAAATTCCTAACTATATATGGTCTATAACCTATGTTTTTTTCAGTGAATTTCATTGGTTTTTTAAAAGCTAATATCTATAGCTGTAAAATATATTCTTTATTACGTGACGTATCACGTAGCCACGTGAGACGCCTCATGACGCGTCGCATAACCGTGACGTATAGGCTCTGCAGCGCAAACAAAACCCGTAACGTAAGCGCGCCGGAGCACGCTTACAGATATATATCTTTTTTTTAACCTTAATTAGACAAAATCCACACGTGCACATATCTTGAGGCCTTGCAAAGGCACATCAAACAAACAGTCCCTACAATGTTGCCAAGTTTGCTGGAGATCTATCCCCTTAAATTTTTTTTTACTGTTTTTCCCTTGTTACGCTTACCGGGACGCTACCCGGTACGCGAACCGGACGCTCCAAAAACACAAGATGGCGGACTCCCGTTACGCTGCCGGTTAGTTGCCCGGTTCGCGTACCGGGAAGCGCCTCTACCGCAAATTTTTTATTTTTATTTTTTGCCCCGCGGGGGACTTTAATATCCCCCTCATCAATCCTAGGGGGTCAGGAGGGGTTTACCTTGCCCCCTTTCCTTCATTTCCCCCTTCGTTTTTCACCACATCTTGTCTCTCGAACCTACCAAGAGACAAGATGGCGGCCGCTCCGGACTGTTTACAATGTTGACAGCTACGCTGCCGGTTAACTGCCCGGTGAGCTGCCCGGTACGCGTACCGGGACGTGCCTCTACGGTGAAAAATCGCAAACATTTATTTTTTATTTTTTGCCCCGCGGGGCACTTTAATATCCCCCTCATCAATCCTAGGGGGTCAGGAGGGGTATACCTTTCCCCCTTTCCTTCATTTCCCCCTTCGTTTTTCACCACATCCTGTCTCTCGATCCTACCGAGAGACAAGATGGCGGCCACTCCGGACTGTTTAGAATGTTGACAGACACCGGAGAGCCAATCAGCTTCGCTTCGCGAAGTTCCGTGACGCGTCCGGTACGCGAACCGGGGCGCTAACCGGAGCGCTGTCACAGATATATATATTTTTTAAAAGGTAATTTCGCAAAATCCACTGGAGCACATATATTGAGACATAGTAAAGGCACGTCGGGCAAACCATATCTACAATTTTGCCAAGTTTCATGTAAATCCATTCAGCCGTTCGAGCTAAAAGCGAGTCCAACCGCCCTATGGAAAAATGAATGGGAAAAACGCGTTTTGGGACCCCCCTTTTTTCACGGCCCCCCTTGACAACCCCCCCCCAAATTTTTAGGGGCTGCTCAGAAGCAATATGTGCAATTTTCCTGAAAATTTCAGCCAATTCCGTCCACAAACGCCAAAGTTATTAGACATAGAATTTTCAGAAATCCCATAGAGAAAAAAATCCTAACTATATATACCTACTGGCTATCGCCAGTAGGTAATATATATATATATATATATATATTCACTGAAAAAACCATAGGTTATAGACCATATATAGTTAGGAATTAGCATTTACAAAACCTTGAAAATTCACTGAAAAAACCATAGGTTATAGACCATATATAGTTAGGAATTAGCATTTAGAAAACCTTATTTTACTCACAAAACCATTGAAATTCCATATATAGTTAGTTGCACTAACTATATATCGCGCACCCGCAATCCACTGCTGATGATGTCACATATTACATCATTCATGACATGGTCAGTGACATCACTGATGACATCACTGATGACATCTCAAATGACATCACTGATGATATCTCATTTGACATCAATGGTCACATCAATGATGATATCATTAATGTGACAATACAATGCATCTCCTCACACTTTAATATAACCTCTGTTACACCCAGTGTTAAATACAGAGTATAATTTTTGAAACCATTGACACACCAATACTAGTTACTACATACGCACTCACTGATTCCTACGTCTACACACACATTCACTCATTCACCCATACAATCATTCATACATACAATCACTCATCTTTACAACACTATCATATGCACTCATACACCTATACAGACACTCACACTCTGCCACTCATCTATGGAGTTACTCACACACCTAGTCAGTCCTGTAAAGAACAATCACACTTCCATTTTCTAATCTACACAGTTAAACATAGAGTACCTTACATTTTCAAACATATACTAACACATACTTACTCTCTTATAGAATCACTGATACAAGTACACATTGATCTGCACAGAGTCACACACCTCCTAGCCAGCCATACACACACTCAGTCTCCCATACAAATACTTGTGCAACCAATCAATAACCCATATAGCTACTTATATAGCTACTGATCAACACATGCAGCAGCTTGCACAACAACAGACATACTGATGCACACTTTCAGACAGTTTAGTCACTAACCCGTGCATTTAGTAAGACGCATTTAATCACTCACTCATACAGTCAATCACGCACCTACTAAAACCTTCATTCAGACACTTATACATCCACTCATTCTTCAATATGTAAAACATATTTAAACTTTACAGAAACACATAATCACTGGATGTTGTCATCAGTGATGTCATCAGTGATGTCACTGACCATGTCATGAATGATGTAATATGTGACATCATCAGCAGTGGATTGCGGGTGCGCGATATATAGTTAGTGCAACTAACTATATATGGAATTTCAATGGTTTTGTGTGAGTAAAATAAGGTTTTCTAAATGCTAATTCCTAACTATATATGGTCTATAACCTATGGTTTTTTCAGTGAATTTTCAAGGTTTTGTAAATGCTAATTCCTAACTATATATGGTCTATAACCTATGGTTTTTTCAGTGAATTTCATTGGTTTTTTTAACAGCTAATATCTGTAGCTGTAAAATGTATTCTTCTTTAAATCCAAAAATATATTTTATATGTTTATTAATAATTTTTTTTTTTATATTTTTTTTTCTTCGTTCCCGCTTCGCGAATCGGGAAACTTCCCGTTAGCTGACCTTGATGCCGCGAAATAGACCGCGAGCCGGTAAACGTTTCTTTACCGCAACTGCCGCATTAGAAAACAACATCGTGACGCCTCCCGTCCACATGACGTTTCGCGTTGTCGCGTGATATGTCATATGACGTGCTACGTTAGCGAACTGGTACGCGAAGCGAGGCGCAAAGCGCAGGTTTCTGGAAGCAAACCGGGAGGCCCTGCAAAGCGCGTAACGTAAACACAGCAGGTCATGTGACTTGGTAATAACACTTTTCATTGGTTCATTTCACTTTTGGTTTCCTAATGATGTAAGACTAGGTCATATAATCTAAAATGAACACTTTTCATTGGTTGAGAACTATTGTTTTTCCCAAATGATGAAAATCCCTCCTTCTTTCCTCACTCTGACTTTCATCATTGTGAGAGAAAGACCCTTTGTTACCAGTGAGCAATGGCTTCTTTAGTAGCTTCAGCTGGTGCTTCCCCACCACCTCCACCACATCCAAGGAAGAGTGGACCACCTGCTGAAGTTATAATTCAGCAAGAAGAGGAAGAAGAGGAACAGGACGAAGAGCACGAAGAGAGGCACTTTTTGCCTGAGGAGCCCAGGACGTCTCACCGGAAAGAAAACTTCATTTGGCAATTTTTTAAAATTCCCAAAGGTCAGAAAAAAGTAAATGCAAGATACGTAACTTGCCTTATATGTCAAGATAGACTGTCCAGAGGGACCGACAAAAAATACAGTTTCGGAAACTACACAATGCATCGCCATATGACTAGGTGGCATCCTAACAACTACAGTGCTGCACAGTTTTGTAACGACCTAGATAATCTCCCTTTTATGGCCAGAAGATCTGTTGTACCGGAAGTAACGGGACCAGAGGGCAGGGAGATGGTGCCAAATATACAAACGAGATTTCGTGAAGTAAAAGAAGTCTGCGTACATTGCAGTGGATTCATTTGCTACGGAGAAAGTAGCATCACTCTGATCAACAGAGCTATTGACAATCATGCTCATGTTTGTCCGAAACGCCCCAAACAATAAATTCTTTTTTTTTTTTTGTTGCTCCTGTTGAGCCCTTTACAATGAATCGTTTTCGTTGCCCCCTCCAAAAAAAAAACAAAAAAAATATAAAAAAGTAAAAAAATGTTCAGAAAAATAATAAAAAAAATATAAAACAACAAAAACAATAAAAAAAGTTCTTTTCAGAACTACCTCCCCGGTATTAAAAAATTGGTACAATATTTGGAACTGTGCCAACCTCTATTTCTCTTAGTTCGCTTCCCAGTTCGCTCGCCGGTACGCGAACCGGAAGCGAACCAAAAAAACAGTAAGTATAAGGGAAGGAAACAGACAGTTATGTTAAAAGAAAGACAGCTATAGGGGAGTAAACTAGAGATACTATTACCCGTAATCCACTGCTGATGATGTCACATATTACATCATTCATGACATGCTCAGTATGTATGGAAAGGGGCAGATTTATATTAACTAGCACATCCCCAGAGATGCACCAGTTAACGTGCACCGCTGCTCTGCCACCCACGGTCTGCCGCGTTTACAATCAGATAGGACAAAGCTGCATCAAAACACTGCGCCTGCTTGAAGCAGGCATAGATCTTGACGCAGGTAGGCTGAAAGCTAAAGCAACAACTAAGTGTCGTGTGCAGAAGTTGCAAAAAAGGAAAAATGGCGTTTAAACCAGTAATGAGCCCATGCTAACTTAACACAGTGTAAAGATATCCAGGATCTACATCAGTTTGGGGTCCACGAACCTGGCAGGTACAAGGCACTGAGGCTTTGCACCGTGCATATCTCATCCCAAATCATATGTTGTTTGTGAATGAAACAATTTCCCAGACCAAATGCTTTGGATTGGCTACTTCTAAAAAATTAAACACCCCTACTATCCCGGAGTTAGAGGAATATGATGGTTGGAGTAATTTTACTCGGTTGTCCATTAAAGATTTACAGGCCCTACTCCATAATTCTTCCTTTAACATTTCCAGTATAAATCCAAAAGGTTGGCTGCTTTGGCAACGTGCCTTATCCACGGTTTAATAACGCTGCCTTTTGCTTTATATAAGTTTTCAAATTGTATGAAATATATACCAATAGGTCGTTATGAACCTTTAGGTAGTGGTTTTCTTCATGAGGTCTGGTCGCTTCCATACACATACAGATGTTTCAAAGATGATCAAGAAGTTTATCTGAATGGAAAGGAATGCACTGAGACGCCAGATCATTCACTAATGTGTAGGCACATACAGTTACACGGTTCATGCAACAAACACCGACCAAATATGGCTTGCGTTTTGCAAGGCACGCCAGTTCCTGCTATCATCCCCACGTTCAAGTTGTTGGAAAATGGTAGTTATTTGATGCTCAATAATGAAGATTGTTCTGGGTTAATTAAAAGTATTCCTTTTATCGTAACAGTAAGTGAACGGGTTATTTGCTGCAGAAATGTTCTATTTCCTCCCACACATGAACATAGGGAGTTTTCAATCTGGCCACAAATACCAACCTTGGGAGCAGATTTCAACGGCATGGCAAGAATAAGAGCTCTTTTGTCTCAGAGAGAGGTGGCCTTGAGTTCGGCCCGTGAAACTTTGGTGCTTCACATAGCGAACACCCGTACAGAGGTGCAGACCCTTTTAAATACAGATTTGCCTTTCCATTTCAGCAAGATGGTTCGGACTATCTTTAACGCGTCCTCCACAAAGGGCCTGGCGCACTTTTTTAAAGTTGTTACCAGTGGTCTCGTGACTTCATTTGAGAAAATCTTTGGAGTCATCCCTGCTTTCTTTCATTCTATTTTTTCCACTGTGCTTGGTGGATTCCCATTTTTACTTGCATTACCAGCGGACGCTCTTGTGCTTTTTTACATTTTTAAATATGGATGTCCCTCCTGTGCAAGCTCCCGCCCTGCAGCTGCTGACGCTGTTCCGCAATCGCATGCTTGAATATTATGGCACAATGCCGTTGGCGATATAAAGCACGGCATATGGATTATCTTTTCGATTCTCCTACTTCACCTGTGTCCAGCCTGTATTTCACTGCCTGACCTGTGATTTCTATTGGGCCATTGATTTGTGTCTCTGCGGACCGGTTTCTCCTGACGTCGACTTTAATCAGCTGATGACTCCTATCATTACTCACAAGTTGGTTTGTCCTGGCGAAAGGATTATGGCTGTGGCATTGATGCATGGAGTAATTGGTCCCTGGAATTTACTGGCGGCAACACAGTCTTTCTTGGAGCAGAGCTTTCTTGAAAACCCACCGAGCTGTCCTCTGATGGTGATAGAGGATCCGGTGCTGGGAGAGCACGTATGTTCTTTTCCGCTTTTAAATTGGATGGCTGAACTCTTTTCGGATGAAGACGGTGACTTCCTATTGGAGGCTGTTGCAGCTTATTTTGCATACACAGTTATGTCATAGACCTTTTTCATGTTTGATATGCTGAGTACTAGCATTTCATTGACAATTCATTGACTTATTTGTCAAGTTTTTATTATTTAGCTTGCCTATTGGCTTAAGCCTCGATAAAGTAGTTGGCTGTTTTATTTTTCTTTAGCATTAAATTTTCCTAGTTTTTAATGTTTTACCTTGCGGACCGTCCACATATAAAGTTGCAATCTGCTCTCATGAGATGCCACTTCTATTATCTTATTCAGTTCGTTTCCGGATAATGGGGAGGTGTCATCTAGATCCTGGATATCTTTACACCGTGTTAAGTTAGCATGGGCTCATTACCGGTTTAAACGCCATTTTTCCTTTTTTGCAACTTCTGCACACGACACTTAGTTGTTGCTTTAGCTTTCAACCTAGTAGTTCATCGTGGTTTACATGAGAATAATATGTTATTGCTCTACTATCTGCTTTGCTTGTTAAACTATATCTGTACAGCGACTGCTGAAGTTTCAAGAACAACACGATACAGAATTGTTTTGAGGTCTGATCTCCACGACATGAGGCGGGTTTTATATTGCTTTGCCGAACACACATACACAACACTTGATGCTGTTCACATGAAGAGAGAGCTGGTGTATGCTGATGTGATTCCTTCAAATCTAAGACACTAAAGTATGGGCACGCCCTAAACCAACACAAAGAGACCTTCTTAGCAAATAATATAATATGTGTATTAGGGAGGGTGAGATATAAGCAGCCGCGGGCCGTGGAGGGAGTTACGGTGGGGCAGGGAGACGGGGAGGGGGAGGGGCAGGGTGGAGCCCTCTCCACCCTGCCCCTCCCCCTCCCCGCCTCCCTGCCCCACCGTAACTCCCTCCACGGCCCGCGGCTGCTTATAAGTGTTGATAACTCTTATTCATTTACAGCATGTTAACATACTGTCACCATTCGCTTTTTATGTACTACTAACTATGCTGGTAATTTTGCTACTGATAGTATGTGTACTTGTATAATCTAAGATACTACGCCTGAGAAGACGGCATTAGTAAATAAACATTTCAAATACACATGTGTTCTTCTTAACTCCATGTTCTGGTTTCTAAGAACTATATAACGACCGAGTGTTCATGAGTTCCACGTATCCTGAGGTACTATAAGTTCATATTCTGTATTGTCTAAACATTGAGAGTTTGTTATATCCAATGTGACACTGTACCTAGCTTGCTAAGCGGTTTTTGATTACTAAGGTGAGTTTTGGGACACCCTAATTCGCCGAGGTTCCAATCCTCTGTGCACAGTTCTCTGTGAGAACAGAAACCCTGCGACAGGGGCACCCCTGAGCCTAGCTGGAGCTTCATCACACTTGCGATACAACTCCAGCAATGCGCCACCTTTACGGCACAGATACGTCACGCATCTGTGCTGTTTTTGCCCCATGATGCGCCGCATTGTAAATGCAGCACACCATAGGTGGCGGAACAGCGGCACAGGATGACTAACACATCCCTGGTGATGCGCCAGTCATCATAAATCTATCCCTATGCTTCTTATCTTGTTAGAGATGAACCGCCATATGTATCATCAAAGTTTTTTGCATTTCCTAAATAGCGAACTTTAAGGAATAAATAGCGATTCTTTACCATTCCTAGTTTGCGATGAGCTATTTGCTAATTACAAATTACCCATTCATTTCCATGGAGCAGGAGGCCCATACGAATGAAGGTGCAATTTGCGATTAGCAATTACCTCATCGCAAATTACGAATTTTTCCGAGGGTGCAGGGGTGTCTCAAGAACACCCTGCTGCACCCCTGAAAAAGAAATTTGGGGGCATATGGCGCACATAAATTTTGAAAACATTCCTTTACCTCAAAAACGATTTTCAACTCATAATTTGAAAACACTGCCCACGGGGAAATGACTTAAAATGTCTGTAAGACACATGAAAGTCTTTTTTTAAAGCCTTTGCAACTTTTTTTGGTCACTTTTAACATGACTATGTAACTCAAACAGTCAAAATCTAAATTTACCATGCACAGGTGGGAGCATATTTACAAGGAATTTGCTCCACGGGGAAAGGTCTTTTAATTTAATATTGGAAAAATAACATCAGAGACACTGAAATGCCTTATAAAGAAGCATACACCATTATGTCCTTGTCATAAATTTTTAAAAGCCTTCATTTTCCCCAAAAACGATTTTCAAGTCATAATTTAAAAACACTCCACATGGGGAAATGACTTAAAATGTCCTTAAGACACATGAATGCGTTTTTTGATTGCCTTTGCAGCATGTTTCGGTCACCTTTAACATGCCTATGTAACGCAAACATTCAAAATCTAAATTTCCCTTGCACAGATGGGAGCATATTTACAAGCAATTTGCTCCACAGACAAACTTCTTACATTGAAATGGGAAAAATAACATCAGAGACTCTCAATTGCCTTATAAAGAAGCATACACCATTATGTCCTTGTCATAAATATTAAAACCATTGCTTTTCCTCAAAAACGATTTACAAGTCATAATTTGAAAACACTCCACAGCTCCTATGCACATAAAAACCCTGTCAGTACTAATACTTCACATTTTCTCCAATTACAATTTCTCAAAGAAACAACATCTATTTGTAAAACACTTCAGACAAACCAACATTTGAAAAACACAACTTTCTTCATAATTTTCTCCTTAAAGCACACTATTTTCTATCTAAATTAAAGAAATCTTTTCTCACCTTAGCAAATACTTTGAGTTTCAAAACAGTCTCAGAAACACACCAATTTCTCTTCAGCAGAGCAAAAGGTATGCACTCCAGAGTCTGCAGCTATCAAAAGCACAGAAATTCTGTAATTCTTCACACATATCTCTCATGTCACCCAATCAAAACTCTTCCCTCACTTTTTTTCAAATCAAAACCCTTCCCCCCTCTGCCCCCTCTCTGCTTTTTCTGCATAGCAACCACCTCTTGCAAGACCTCTGGTGTTTCCAAGTTCACACAACAATGTTGCAATTGAACTCTGAACTCTCAGTGCTCCTGCATATCCAGTGCATACTTTCATTTAATGATTTTTTCTTCGCCACTCAAAATACATCTTTCAACGAACTCATCCATGCACCCTAACTTTCTGTTTTCAGCAATCAAAATCCACCAATCACTCTTACTGCTTCATTAACACAGAAACTCCTCAGTTTTTTTCATTTTACACTCTCATTTTTTCAACTGCCATTTCATTGCCACACTTCATCTGACTGCAGGAGAACCTTCTCTCGCCATGTTTTCTGTCTGGATTGTTGGACATAGTTACATCTATTGGGCTCAGAGGTACGCTGAAAACAGGAATTTACCTAACCTCAATTTACAAGATGTGGAAATTAAGTGGTTTGGTCACAGAGGATTCAAATGTCACCAATTGATACCACTGGTGAAAACCTTTATGCATTTGCCAAAACCTGACCTGTTAATTGTGCACTGTGGAGGTAATGATTTGGGCACTTTGACTGGGGTAGGTCTGGAAATGCTTTTAAAGGACACCTTTGAGCAATTGATGGCACTTTTTCCTCAGACTGCCTTGGTATATTCAAATATATACCAAAGACAAAAATGGAGGTGGTCGAACCAATTTTGTCCACAAATTGAGAAATCGAGGAAGCATGTAAATAAATCTGTTTCAGCTTACATGAGAGACCATGGAATGGGCTCCCTGTACAACAATAACTTGCATTACTACATGCAAGATATCTACAGAGGAGATGGAGTTCATTTCTCAGATGAGGGCAACAGAATTTTCACTCTGAATTTAAGACTGTGCATTGGTACCTACTTATAAGTACCTAAATGTACCATAAACCCAAAAGCTCTTCTCAGAGCTACCCTACATCTGATCACTCACAATTATTATTTTAGTCTAGCTTTTTTCACTAATTTTCAAGAAAGTACGCTCCCCAGAACGCTTCCCGGTTCGCGAACCGGGCGCACTCCACGCAAAAAAACAAAAAAAACGATATTTTTTTTTTTGCCCTGCGAGACCCTTTTAAAGCCTCCACATCAAACCTAGGGGGTCAGGGAGGATCTACTATGCCCCCTTATGGTCATTTGCCCCTTCGCTTTGGCCTCCTCTTGTCTCTCGATCCTACCGAGAGACAAGATGGCGGCCGCTACGGACTGTTTGGAATGTTTACAGACGCCGAAGAACCAATCAGCTTCCCAAAGCTCCGTAACGCGAAAAGTACGCGAAGCGGAGTGCTGTTACAGATATATATCTTTTTTTGAACGTTCATTTCTCAAAATCCACTGGAGCACATATATTGAGACCTAGCAAAGGCACATCGGGCTACCAGTCCCTACAATTTTGCCAAGTTTCGTGCAAATCCATTCAGCCGTTCGATTATTATTATTATTTTTTTTTTTGCCCCGCGGGGCCCTTTTAAAACCTCCACATCAAACCTAGGGGGTCAGCGAGAATCTACTATGCCCCCTTATGGTCATTTGCCCCTTCGCTTTGGCCTCCTCTTGTCTCTCGATCCTACCGAGAGACAAGATGGCGGCCGCTACGGACTGTTTGGAATGTTTACAGACGCCGGAGAACCAATCAGCTTCGCTTCACAAAGCTCCGTTGCGCGAAAAGTACGCGAACTGGAGCGCTGCCCGGTCCGCTGTTACAGATATATATCTTTTTTTGAACGTTCATTTCTCAAAATCCACTGAAGCACATATATTGAGACCTACAAAAGGCACATCGGGCTACCAGTCCCTACAATTTTGCCAAGTTTCGTGCAAATCCATTCAGCCCTTCGGGCTAAAAGTGAGGCCAACCGCCCTATGGAAAACTCAATGTTAAAAACACGTTTTGGGACCCCCCTTTTTTCTCGGCCCCCCCTTGACGAACCCCCCCCAAATTTTCAAGGGCTGCTCAGAAACAAAATGTGCCATTTTCCTGAAAATTTCAGCCAATTCCGTCCACAAACGCCAAAGTTATTAGACATAGAATTTTCAAAAATCCCATAGGGAAAAAATCCTAACTATATATACCTACTGGCGACCGCCAGTAGGTAATATATATATATACCAAACAATTCCCACCACTTCCGGCGAACGGCGAGGAAGGAACTCAAACCACCACAGCAAGTCAGGCAAGATGCAGATTTTATTCGCGTTTCTTCTCCAGCCTGCAACGACGCGTTTCGGGCTTCAAGAACCCTTGATCACATTCAGCAAATATCGCGACCGTTATAGTTATATATGTTTTTTCAACATCAAATGTACACACCCCCCTACACCACATGGTCAGTAGGTCACATGATTAATGAATATAATGGAAAGACTATCACACGGATATACGTTTTACTCAAGTTAATTTGCAAAAAAAACTTAATTAAAAGTTTCATTGTGCTAGCTGCTTAAATGCATTCAACAATTCTATGGTATAGTGGTCTTATATTTTACAATTGTGAGGCTATCTGATATATATGACATCAGGAAAAAATTACAGGTTAAATCCATTTATGAAATTATTACCCACTGTGGGTCATTTTATGCAGCCTCAAAGTGATATTGTTTAGACCAACTAACATGTGCCATATAAGAATTGCTTCCCGTGATCATGTATTAAAAATGAGAAAAAATGTGAATACTATTAAACCATGACCAATTTCTCAACAGATTTCTACATAAAAGTGCTTTTAGTGATAGTGGTGCAAAAACGGAAATTCATAAAAGATTGTGTTCGACGTGTGATTAATGATAAACAAACTGGTCAATTAAAAATTTCTATAGACATACATTTCTATATAAGCATAAACATACAATTTCATAAGATCCATTATTACAATCAAAATTTATCAGTGTATATCTTACATCTGAAATGAAGTCATATATTATATGTTATGTTTTATAAAAAGTAATGCAGATTATTTTGAGGACAGGAGAGAGTCATAGTAGTTGATCTGGCAGAGAGAATGAAATAATTAGTGGCTGGGCTGATGGTTCAATGCAATGATAGCTACATATAGTGTTTAAATTGTAGACACAAAGATTATCTATAGGTATGTGTACATATCCTCCGAGTTATTGAGACCCCTCGGCCACTTGCTGTCTAATTCCAATATAAACTTTGTCTCTAGTTGTTTAAGCTTTCTCTCTCTGTTTCCACCGCGTTTAGATTTAGGAACCGCAGCGATAACAAAGTAAGAGAGACAATTGATGTCTTTATTGTGACATTTAGCAAAATGCCTAGCCACCGGATAGGTGGCATCATTGTGAAGAATGGCCCTCAGATGTTGTAAGATCCTGACATGCACCTGCTGCTTTGTGCTTCCCACATAATTTAAACCACAGGTGCATGTCAGGATGTAGACAGCAAAGTCTGTTTTACAATTGAAATTTCCTTTGATGGACACAGGGGAAGTGTTAAAAGGGGTCTCATATGTAGATTTGTTACAGCCAAATTTGCAAGCCCGACACGTGGAACATTTTTTAAACCCCTTCATGGGTTGGAGCCAAATTATCGTTTTTCTGGTTTCTGGCGAACTTTTGTCCAAATCATTACCCATAGATCTTCCCTTTCTAAAGGTTACAGCAGGGGGGATAGATAGCCTCTCACCTAAAGTACTGTCAGTGAGGACAATGGGCCAATGTTTATGGATAATGGACCTGATTTTTCTTTCCTGATGTGAATAGGTCATAATCAATCTGGGATTGTCACAGTTGGTATTTACAGCAGTGGTTTGGACCGAATTATCTTTGAACAGACTGCTTCTTGGTCGATCTTCTGCTCGGGTAATGGCTGTGTTAATGATTTCATTGCTATAGCCTCTTGCCATGAGTCTTGTGCGCATGTTGTCAACACAATGTCTAAAGTCATCCTCATCGCTGCAAATACGTTTGAGTCTTAAGACCTCTCCGTACGGTATGCTAGCGATGAGGTGTTTAGGATGAGAACTGTTCGCATGCAAAGTGATATTGCCAGCCGTGCTTTTTCTGTATAGGGTGCTCTGTAGGGAGTTGTTGACAATTCTTAACTTCACATCCAAAAATTCTATTTCGGAAGTATGAATATGGGAAGTAAAAGTCAGGTTAAGGTTGTTTTTATTGATGCTATCGACGAAACATTGTGCGGATACTGTAGTACCGCGCCAGATGATGAAAACATCGTCGATGTATCGAAGATACAACATCATATGTTGATCTATGACTTGCCTGTATTCCTGCCTGAGGACCTGCTCCTCCCACCAGCCTACGTGTAAACACGCATAGCTGGGGGAAAAGCAGGCCCCCATAGCAACTCCCCTCTTCTGTTTATATAAGCTGTTATTAAACAGGAAAAAATTGTTATGTAGGCACCACTCAATGAGCTCTACAATAACTTTGTTGTGCGCATACATTTCAATGGGTCTAATGGCTAAGAAATGTTTGACTGCCGCTAATCCTTGTGTGTGATTAATACTGGTATACAAGGATTCTATGTCTAAGGTCATTAGACATAGATCATCAGACCAATCCACATGTTTGATTTTTGTAAGAAAATCCCCAGTATCTTTTACATAACTTGGGAGCAATTTAACCAAATCCTGTAGAAAATGGTCGATGTATTGACCAATGTTCTCGCTGGCACTGTTTATGGCAGAAATGATAGGTCTCCCAGGTACGGGTACCACCTGCTTATGTATCTTAGGAATAAGATACAAAACTGGTAGGACCGGATGTTCCTTGTATAGAAATTTACTTTCCTCATTGGAAAGCAAACCTTCTCTTCTCCATTGGGCTATCTTTTTCTGTACCAGTACTCTAGCATTGTCATACTCTTTAGAAGTGGCTATTTGGTAACATTGTGCATTGCCCAGTTGTTTTTCAGCTTCCGCTATGTACTGTTTTTTAGGCCATAACACCAGGTTACCACCCTTATCGGATTTTTTTATCACGATATTGCAATTGTCACCAAGTTTTTTAACCAGTTTGTTGTATGCAATTCTCCTGAACATAGTACCTCGATGATGTTTGTTCTTTTTAATACTAATGTTCAACTGTTTAAGATCTCTTATGACCATATCGTGGTAGGTGTCAATGGAGTCTTTCGGCATTAGGGGTACAAATTTAGATTTATTTCTGAAAGGACTCAAACCCGCCCCCTGTTGGGCATAGTTGATTTTTCGCAATCTGTCTTGGGTAGATGCATCAATAGGATCAAGAGGTTGACTATTGGGCTCCTCTTCCTCCAGGAGATCGTGCATAGTTATTACCCCCCCCACATCAGCAGCCTGTAAGC
Source organism: Lissotriton helveticus (assembly GCF_964261635.1). Lineage (NCBI taxonomy): Eukaryota > Metazoa > Chordata > Amphibia > Caudata > Salamandridae > Lissotriton > Lissotriton helveticus. The sequence goes on along the minus strand of NC_136059.1, from coordinate 1,840,681,079 downwards.
ATGGAGTTTCTTCACATTCATGTACATTATTATCCAACACTTGATTATAATTTTTATCTGCTTTTAATGCATAGTGTTTCATAAGTTTGAGTTTTCGTATAAAACAGAAAACATCAATTCTGGTACGTGCTTAATCAAAATTTTCTCCAGGGCAAAAGTTCAGACCCAATGACAAAAGTTGTTGTTCAGCCTTGGTTAGAACTACATCAGTTAAGTTGATGTTAGAGTTGTCTAATTGCGATTCTTCTTTCTCCAGAATGTTTTCTTTTTTGTTGCGGTTTTTGAGCCTTTTGCGCTGTTCTCTCCTACGCTTATTCCTGGATTTGCATCTTGCTTTCTTTGTGTCCTGGGACGAAATGTCTTCAGTCTCTCCTCGACTAAAAAATCGAGCTCCTCACTCATGCTAAGGATTGGATGGTTTAGAGAAATAGTTTCCCCTGATGCACTTGAAATGCTTGACCCGCTGGTCACTGACACTGTATCATTAGATAGGTCTTGAATGGTACTATCCACTTGTTCCACATTTTTGGTGGTCGAGGTTTTTTCACAGTATTGTTTTCGCTTAGCTAAATCATACTTCCTTGAAAATGTGAAAATCTGGCCGTTTTCATAGTCCGCCAGATCCCTAGCGAACTTGTGGGCCTTCCTTGCCTTGATTTTTTCTTCGTGTTTCTTGAGCCTTTCTGCAATGTCCGATTTGGTTTTACTGATGAAATCTGTTGGGGGTTGTTTTTCAATTTTAGCTGTAATTTCTTCCAGTTGTTTTAAAATCTCCAAGCGATCTATTTTAGCATATTTGCATAGAATATGAACCGAGTTCATTGACGCTTGTAAATGATTTTCTCCCCACTCACGGAGCATTTCTGGATTCGGTTTGTCGAAACTTGGGGCCAACAGAATCCTCAGCCCACGAGGAACACGCCCCACCTCGCTATATGCGGAAAGAGATTTATTTTCCCACCATTTTGTAATCTCAAGCTTGGATTTTGTCTCAAAAAGTTTCAGGAGAGTTTTTGCCTCGTTGTTTTTGTCAGGCTCTAGGGCTGGCTGTTGTACCTTGTTTCGCGCCCCCGCTGGTTGAATAGAGAACATGCTTTCTGCCGCCAACTCCCTTTCTCTCTCATGTTCTGCCGTCGCTGACATGGCAGGCCGTACTACGAAACGCTTCAAGTGTTTGTTTAAATTGACAATAGTCAATTTTATTCCTTGTCCTCGCCTGCTGGTTGTAACTCCCTTCCTGATATTTCCAAAATGCCCCCACTCACCGGCGTACGCAGTCTTCTGGCGAGCCCTCCGACTCGGTAGAACACGTATCGACGCTGGTTCGCTCTTCACGGCAATTACTGGAATCAGGGAGAAGCCGCTGTACCAATTCCACCACAGATCCTGCACAAATGCGGTTGAAAGCGGCTTCCAGCTTGTTGGGAGGTGGTCTGGAAACAGAGGCAACCGACCTCCGTATCGATAGACACCAAACAATTCCCACCACTTCCGGCGTACGGCGAGGAAGGAACTCAAACCACCACAGCAAGTCAGATGCAGATTTTATTCGCGTTTCTTCTCCAGCCTGCAACAACGCGTTTCGGGCTTCAAGAGCCCTTGATCACATTCAGCAAATATCGCGACCGTTATAGTTATATATGTTTTTTCATCATCAAATGTACACACCCCCCTACACCACATGGTCAGTAGGTCACATGATTAATGAATATAATGGAAAGACTATCACACGGATATACGTTTTACTCAAGTTAATTTGCAAAAAAAACTCAATTAAAAGTTTCATTGTGCTAGCTGCTTAAATGCATTCAACAATTATATGGTATAGTGGTCTTATATTTTACAATTGTGAGGCTATCTGATATATATGACATCAGGAAAAAATGACAGGTTAAATCTATTTATGAAATTATTACCCACTGTGGGTCATTTTATGCAGCCTCAAAGTGATATTATATTTAGTTTATACAAAAGTCGATATTTTATAAAACTATATTTTTTACATTGATATTTTTGTACTTACCTGTTTTTCATCCATGTACACTTCTTGAGAATTCAAATATCTGCCCATTTGTATGCATGTGTGCCAACTGTGCACCATAACGCTTTCTTTAAATGAGTATGTTCAGATCCATATATTCCATAAAAAACATTTAGTAATGTTCATATTTCAGGGAAACAATTAAGAAAAGTACAGTTTTTGGAAAAACTAAATTAAACAATTGCCTCGCAAACCTCATTATACAGTTTACATTTTAATGAACTAGTGGAAGTTAAAAACAAATACCTAGTAATTGCAGAAAAACAACATTGACAGAAAGATATAAAACCGGACATATTAATAAAAGGAAAATGAAAGAGAAGTGAATGAATGTCTTCAATAGAGATCATGTGGCATATTATAATGGGCGAGAAGCAATTTCTCAGAGGCGGGTGCCCGCCTGTTGACTCCAGTCGCACTTCCCTTCAAAGGACTTTTGTTTATATCCAACTATCATCAATAATTTGCACATAATCAATAGCTCATCAATATTTATTTATGCCAAATTACATCATTGGTTAATGTAGTTATTCTTTGTATCAACATTAAAGACTTTCAATTCATTAAATCCAAGATTGACAATCTGTTCAGTTGAGTGGATTTATCCCCAAATCCTGCCCAATGCATTTCAGTTCAATAACCCTTCATCAGGGGTAATCCGGAAAAAGATTTTTTTGCACTGAGTTTAAACCACATGAAGCACTCGGTGTACCTTTGGCTTCAGGTATGCCGAGTGCTTGATGTGGTTTAAACTCAGTGATCAGGGTAGATCCGCAAACGAGTCTCTACGAGTCGTGCAAATAATTTCTTTGGTATGAATAATGGCATCGGTCAAATAATAATTTGTAGAGTCTCCGGTAAATGTATCTTCCCAGGCCTCTATTTCACAATCACACAGACCAGAATGTTATACATTCTATTTGAATATGAATATCAATGAAAAATACACAAAAATCAAACCTTTATATAGAGAGATCTCAGATATGGATATTTTGGAGAAGTTCAACTCAAACATTCCTCACTTCGAAAGTGATTCTTCTGCAATAGGTAAGAAAGATTCAGTGCTAAATTTTATTTCAACTATTAAACTCAGCTATAGTGTGATTCACAGAACAATGTCTGAACTGGTTATGCATCCGAACAGATTGGTTAAACTTATATGAAGCAGAATATCACTGATCAATACTAATATGTGTAGGTTGCATGCATTATCAGACCTTAGAATCCTGGAAAACATTTGCACCTGGGAGTGACTAATATTAAATCCAATGGGTGACTGGTCTAATGGAAGCACTACTTGTAATGCTTCTTGCATCATATTTCTTACGTTTATGGGGTCAATTTAGGCAGGCTTCAAAGTATTTTTAGATATATATTTTGTTTGATTTTTTGTAGGGATATTTCTATTATACCAAACAGGCCAGTAACATCCGCATTGAGTAGTGAAAGAATTTAGGATCACTTACGCTGAGAGGATCAAGGGTTATTAAAATTAATGTTGCAATCATGTTGTTTATAAGGATATTCAATAATATCGTGGCTAACATGTCTCCCTGTTGAACATTTTTATTAAAAGTACATTAGAGGATAGGCTTTTGCTGACCCCAAAAGGGAATACCCAAAAAACAATGTTGCTAGAGGCACATCCTGAAACGTATGAGATCCAGGGGCACGTTGTGCCTGCAGTTAACTTGACTCTCGATAGAGTTTGGATGTCTGGCAAAGATCCAGTTTCAGGTAATATACCCTGTATCTTGATAACTAACCCATCCATTCAATTTGCAAAGTTCATCCAGAAGGATAGTTGCATTGTGACTTTTTATTTGCATCCTTTCTCTCTTTTGTATACCAGTGATATTATGATAGCCTGAAGAAAAGTAGGAGGGACATAGCTTGTTATATAAATCAGGTAAATCTGGTGCCTAAGTGTTGCAACCAGAAACATGTATGATAAAAGAAAAACTCAAATGACTGAAAGTCGAGCCTTTGTGTCGAGCCTACTGTTTTGTTTTTTGAACGCTATCTCAATCTTCGCCTGGGTATAATACTTATTTTACTCAAATGAAGTGACATAGCTAAATGATCTATCTTTACGTTAGTCACATATGTCTCATCAAAGTTCAAATGGGAGAATTGGCTAAGCCATTTCTCTTTTGCTATGTGACTCTCAAGTTTTAAATTCATTGCAGTTAGTAACAAACTGTTGCTAGTCTACTTGATGTATTTCCCTATCTCATTTTGCGCTTCTTTATATCCAGAATCAAATATTTTTTCAGATCTCGGCAAGGAAAGGGCAGGCAGCATTCTATCGAGTATTTCCATTGAGTGTATAATACTTCCTTCCCAAGCTCTATTTTCAGATGTAGCAGAAGGGAAAAGATTATCTTGCAAGGACAATGGTAGGGACGTTTCCAGAATTAGACTGGTTTATGTTAAATATTGAGCAAAACAAATGTTTGACTCAACAATTATTTAGAAGTGATGTATAACATATCCATACTATTGCATTTCAAAAGTTCATATCATCCAATTATTAATTTTTTTCTTCCAAATATGTAAGCCTCCTTATGGTTTTTAAGCAGGACTTTTATCATTTGAGAAGAATCGTACAACATCTGTACCTCAGCCAAGCTATTTGGGCCTTCATTATCTGGAAACATATATAGTTGTGTTGATCTATAATTTTAAGCACGTCACCACTTCGATTTGGTACTTGTGATGTGGCCAGATATTATTTTGGGCTCTTGGAGTTCGAGGAGTTGCATACATGTCTTTTGTAGGATCATGGGGGCTCATTACGATGGAGGAGGGACCGCAACCGCCAGCCCGGCAGTGGCGTTCCCTCTGCCATCCGGCTCCCATTTCCCCAAGCATGGCTGGCGCAAAGAGCGCCCACCATGCTTCCTTCCATTGATATTGCCTGGCAGAGCGGTTCAGACCGGACCTATGGTGGAGGTCCGATCACAATGCTGGCGTCAGCCATCCTTTCCATGGCGATGGAACTACCATGGAATGGCTGGCAGAGGCTGGCAGAGGCTGGCTTCGGAGGGCCTGGTACGGGCTGCCTCCAGAGGGGCAATTGTGCACTGGGTTTCCATGCACAAGTTGGCAGGCGCCGAACGGTGCCTGCCATGTTGTGCAGGGAAATTCACAGCATGGACATTTTGTTGTATATGAATTTAGGACCCTAGTGTAATTTTCCCGATTCATGCCCATATATAGGTATAAATCACCTTATATAGGCATAGAAATCATAACCATATTTAGACTTAGCCTATGCAGTCCAAATACGGCATGGCTACTTCCACTAAGTCCGAAAATCCACAACGATTTCCTGGAAAAACCCGCCTTCAGCAGTCAGTGACTTCCCCTTGCTTGAATGTTGATTTATCCAAGAACTTATGTAGTTTTCAAAGAACTGAGTCTTTGAAGACGTTATTATGTCCAACAGGCACCTTCAAGGTATAAATATGCCCACACTTGCCCAGGCAAACACATGGTGGTTTGGAGCAGTTCGACTACCTACTTGCCAGACGCAACTCGCCGAAGCAAGTGCCGAAGGAAGCCAACCCTCCAGCAGACGCACTGAGAAAGATGCTGTCTTTTCTCTTGATGAGAAATCCAGCTCCAGTGTTTCCAAGCTACCCTTGCGGGTCTTAGGAAATCGAGTCCTGAGACAGAGATACCGGACCTCCTTCATTCTGTGAAACCAAGGTACGGAGCTGATTAGACCCTTAGAGAATTCTTGGATAGATCCTTGGCAAAGAATACTGAAACTAAGCTACACCTCACTTACTTCTTCCCTTGTACTAGACCTAGGTTAGGTAAACCGGGGTAGGCGTATTTTAGAAGCATCAGTTGAGTACTTTTAGTCTTTATTTATTAATGTATGTATTCTATGTATTTTATGGCTTAGAAACCATATCATGCTTTTATTGTATTATTTTATAATACTCTTCGTACTGTACGCATTGTACTTTGCAACCAGTATTACGATTGTAGCAGTTCATTTCTCCTGCATGAGACAGAAGACTGTTCAATAAATACTTTTTTTTTAACGCCCGTCTCTCTATTTCTTTGCACCTCTGGTGAAACGAAGCATGCACGATTGACTGAGTGAAATAACTATCTATTGTTTCCGCGACTCTAGAGATACATTTCTTATTCTTGGCAAACAAAGTTGTCATGTTTATGCGGTTGTCAGAAACTAATCCCTTCTTGTTTATTCGAGAAACTTTCTAGTGGCCTCTGAGCTAGCTGGCACTCACAATTAAGTTTAATATGTTCGATAGAGACCTAGTAGACCTCAGTTCTGCGTCAAATATACAGTATATATTATACCAATACGCAGAGCCTATTGGGAATATAGGAACTACACTACAATTTAACATTGTGGCGGGTGCTGCAGCCAGCAGCACCGGCTGCAATGTTAAATTTCCAGATGCGACCCCGCGGCAGCGGTCGTGTCATAATTAGGGGTGCGGGACCGAAGCACTACAGGGGGGCGGTCCCGATCCCGCTATGATGGCAGGCAGACTCAAGTTTGCCCACCATCGTAATTGGCCCCTAAGTTAATATTATTACTAATTGAGTCGACTGTGTTCAGTTCGGTACAAAAGGGAGTGGTGGTGATGGACAGGGCATCTGAACCAATCAAACACCCACACCCAGTCAACAGATCTGGGTTTAATCCATCACCGTTCTTTAGCCCACTCTGCCACCCCAGTTCAGACATGGCCATATGCAAATCAGTCTGACCCTGTGCCTCATGGGAACAGTCCAGCCTGAACTGCCAAGCCATGCCTTCCATGGAACAGAACCAAGCTTCCTAGGACCGGTTTCTGGCATTACAGCCGTCTTCAGCCAGGCTTGCTTGAATCCAGGGGCAAAGTGAGCAAGGGACTCAACGTCTGAGCATACCCTGCTAACTTATGGCTAACAAAGCAGTACAAAAGGGGGTGGTGATGGACAGAGCATCCGAACCAATCAAACACTCACACCCAGTCAACAGATCTGGGTTTAATCCATCACCATTCTTTAGCCCACTCTGCCACCCCAGTTCAGAGATGGCCATATGCAAATCAGTCTGACCCTGTGCCTCATGGGAACAGTCCAGCCCGAACTGCCAAGCCATGCCTTCCCTGCACCGGAACCAAGCTTCCTAGGACCGGTTTCTGGCATTACAGCCATCTTCAGCTAGGCTTGCTTGAATCCAGTGGCAAAGTGAGCAAGGTACTCAACGTCTGAGCATACCCTGCCAACTTATGGCGTGTTCAGTTCAGCAGTTTTGAACGTGTCTCCACATTACACCACAGAAGATAACCCCTTGAGTATTATGGTGAAATTCACATTGTACTTGGACTGGCCGTATTGATAAAGTTTTAGTCTGCCCTTCATCCTCAGCAGTGGGATCATTCAGAATGTCCAAGTATGGTTCATTGACACGTGCTTGAAGAAAAGGTCATTTATTCTCCCAAGGCAAGGATCGACCTCAAGAGGGGTTGCCATTTTGAAAAAATTCAGATGGGGGGAGTGTAAGCACGGTAAGGCAGACCCATATGGTCGGTGGGTGATTATTGAGCTGAGGATAGATGACCTGGTCACGACTATTTGTTCAATATAGGGTCCCAACTCCGATGATCCCGACATTTTGAACAATCTTAGTATTGAGCTGGCTACCTGGCCATCTCCATTAATCCTATGCGGGGATTTCAATCTTCACATGGGAGGTGATGTAGACATTCGGGGTAATCTTCGGTATGACGGCAAAAAAAATAAAGTCTTCAAAGCTACCAGGGGTCTCATTAATGATTTTGGACTAGTAGACGTCTGGTGGCTGACTGTGTGCTCCAGGTAATACCTTTTATTCTGCCCTTCACCGTAAACATGTACGACTGGACTATTTTTTTTATATCCACAGAACTATCAACCAATGCCAGGTTCGATATCCAACCTAAAATAATCTCGGACCATAATCTGATTATTTTAGAATTAGAAATAGAAACGCTGTATGGGTCCTCCCAAAAACCTTGGACATTTGAGCTCCAATTTTTAGAAGATTAAGGTAATTGTGAACAAATGTCTAAGTGGATAGCGGAGTTTTTTTAACTGAATTGCGGGTCGGTATCAGCGTATATGGTATGGGAGGTATTCAAACATTAGTGCGGGGAGAGACCTTAAGTTACTCCATTAATAAACAACGTAGTTTAAGGGAAGAATATGTTGATGAGATGAATAAACTTCGCTGTCTCGTAACTAACTTCATGTTGACAGGCACCAACGGTCAGGATTGTGAACAAATTTCGACCGATCTTGCTGTTCAGAAAATGAGGGTGCATCAAAATTTCGCTAACAGACTAGCTGCCCAAAATGCAGTATATCGATCTGATTTTTATGAGGTAGGGGAGAACTCGGGTCGGTTATTAGCTAAAAGGCTATGGTAGAAAGAGATAGCCAGGAGGATCGACTCTATTCAGGATGAGCAGGGGCAACTTCATGCGAAACCTGCAAAAGTGCTGGAGACCTTTGGTAAATTCTTTACGCATCTTTATATGAATGAGGATATCATGGAAATAGAAGGGAAAGTAGCAGAGTTCTGGGGAGATAAGGAATTTCTTAAGTTAACCACCAAGAGCTAGATACCGATATCACTTGTGAGGAACTTGAGGTTGCAATAAAATCTCTTGCTGTTGGCAAGGCGGTGGGACCAGATGGGATTCCGCTTGAATTTTTCAGAACCTTTTGGTCTGTCTTGAAGGAACAAATGTTGGTGACCTTTTTGACTGCACAAAGGGGAATACCCCCGCTGTCTTGGCGGAAATCTATCATTATGGAATTAAAAAAAAAAGTCAAATCCCCCCTTTTACCATCGTCTTATAGACCTATCTTATTAATTAACGCCAACAGTAAAATTTACTCCATAATTTTAGCTGTGCGCCTTTCGAGGAGTATCTCAACCCTGGTATCACAATTTCAGCATAGGTTTCTTCTCGGCCGGGATACTGATGATCATGTTTGGCGTGTTATAGCGTAGATGGATTGGGCTGAAGCAACAAAGACTACAATTGGAATCACCCTGTTGGATGCCGAGAAGGCATTCAACAGGGTGTCTTGGCCATACTTGTGGGAGGTCCTACGCCTGAAGGGGTTTTGACCTGGTATGCTGCAAGCAGTGAAATCCTTATACCAACACCCTACTGCTTGTATACGTCTAGCAGGTAGAGAATCAGATCCCTTTATAATTAGTCGCGGTACCCAACAAGGATGCCCGTGTTCGTCCTTATTATTTGCTTTATATATTGATTTTTTTTTGTCTAAATTAAACCACTCTATCGATATTAAACCAGTCAAAGTCTGCGATATTGAGTATAGAGCTCTAGCCTACGCAGATGATATTGTCATCGTTACTACTGAGCTCGCTTCTGCATTGCCAATAATTCAAGGATTGGCATTAAAATTTGGGCTCCTGTCTGGGTACAAGTTGAATTGAACCAAAACACAGATTTTATGTATCGGTGGCAATCCTCCTGATGGCATATCTACTGTCTCAGAAGCCTCCTATTTGGGAATTAAACTATGCACACCAATTAATAAGATCCCTGAGATCAATAAGAATCCTGTTTTAAACAAAGTGAAACAAACGTTAGAGAGAATAGATCATCTTCACTAATCTTTGCATGGGAGGTCGAATGTCTTAAAGATGCTTGTGCTGCCCAATTTCCTTTACCGTTTTAGAACCATCCCACTCGAATTTTCACCATCCTGTTTTAAAAGATCTGAGAATATTAGCTGTCATTTTTTGTGGGGCTACAAGAGGCACAGAAGGGCGTACAAAAAGATGGTGTTGCCAAGATCTTCTGGGGCTGGGGCATCCCGCATTTTTTGTTTTATTATTCGGCGGCAGTTTTGCAATTTATTTCCCCGTTGGTTATCGGGAATAGGGCTAGGTCTTTGTCCTGCCGTAGCTCTTCGACCTTGAGTTCGGGCTCGGTGAAGAGGCCAATAGCTGCTTGGTTAAAGTTTTGGAAGCAAGCTATTTAAAAAAAATAAAATTAAAATTCAGAAAGCCACATATGCTGTGTGGAGGCGGGTTAAGCGGCATTTAGGTCTTTTGAATATAAATGCCTATACTCCATTGGAAGCCGCTGGTGTACTTCCTCTGATCTTTCGAGACCAAACAGTATTTACATGGCGCCAGAGGCGAATTTGTCGTTTAGGAGATCTCTGCCCAAATGGCCAACTCCCTTCTTTCACGGAGCTACAAGCACAATATGTCCTGCCAAAACATGATTTTCTCAAATATTTGCAAATTCGTAGCTTTATCAATATGCTAGTTCCAGGATCGGTGTCTCAACTTAGAAAATGTTCTTTAATAGATCGGATGGGGAAAGGAACGCCTATAGGTCGTTTTTACTCTGACCCGATAAAAGAATTACCAGCTGATATAGAGCAATGTCAAGAGAAGTGGGCAAGGAAGCTAAATATAGAGGGAATTGATCTAAGTAGTTCTATATCCTTAGCAAATGAGGTTTTGCTCACAGGTAGGATGCGGGCACAGCACTATATGGCTATTAATGACATGTACTATACCCCTGGTAAAATTTCTGAATGGGGCACAGGAGCTGGAACTAAATGCAATAGGTGCGGCTTTTTGGCTGCCGATGCCGTGCATATGTTTTATACGTGCCCTAAATTAGCTGAATTATTTTTGTCTATTGAAAGTTCTCTTGCTTTGATAATTGTATCACCAGTGTCTATTACTGGGGAATTGGTGTTGACCGGGGTTAAATCAGGCTCTGATGCACAAATGAGATCTAAAGCAAAGATTTCTTTTGTGTTCATATGTATGGCGATTGTGGGCGCATGTATTACGAAGGATTGGATATCCCCTGACCCTCCGTCATTTATGTCTTGGCAGGCAAGACTTTTGGCAATGTATAATCTTGAAGCAGCTCTTTATAAGACCAAGGGGAATAGGAAGAGGGCATTGGGGGCAAAGATCTGGGCACCTGAGGCTGACTAAAGAAACAATAATTTAATCGCTATGTATCGCTTTCTTTGTCCTAAAAATGTTCTTTTATTTATCTTTTTTATTTTTTTATTTTTTCTCTTCTCTTTTTTTTTAATGCCTTTGCTGCCATAATTGTTATCGTAAATGCTTGATTTATTGTTGGCCCCACTTATCTATCTATGTATGTTTTGAAGAATTACTATTCCGTGCATAAAAGGGGAAAAAAAAACATTAAAAAAAAAAGAGTAGCACTTTACCTAAGAAACTTCTAGAATGATAATAGAAGCAAGATACTTCACAACACTTTCGATCCAGACCAAAACGCATGTCTTTTTTTAAAAACACTCAACTATTTTATTCTTTTTTCATGTGTCTTGCTATAATATTCTTTGCTATCCTTTCATCTCTTCATCTTGATAATTATCAATCAATCAGGGGTTTGTAAAGCGCACTACTCACCCACAGGGGTCTCAAGGTGCTGGGGGGCGAGGGGTAGCTCCAGATCAGTTGAAGACCCAGGTCTTGAGGTCCTTTCTGAATATGTGCAGGGTAGGCGAGCGTCTGATGTTCACGGGGAGCGCGTTCAAGACATTGATAAATCCAAACTTTAATTAAAAAAACAGACCCAGTTCCATCTTGATCCCTTGTTATGCTCCTAGTATTTCTGCTCTTTCATGCCACAAATGCATAAGCAAATCTATAAATTCATCACAGTAAGTGCTTAAACAAAACTGCTCCATGCTGTGAGAGGTACTAACAGATGACCCATACAGACAAGCATACCTCCAAAGAAAGGTCGCTGAATCAAACTGTTATCTTCAAAATGTACATTGCTAAAGAGCCAGGCATCACCTTCAGCCATGTTTTACAATTGCATCACCTTCAGCCATGTTTTACAATTAAATCAATTACTTTCTGATTTCAGCTAAATACTATAACGAAAAAATAGCGGTATAAACCCTAGGGAAATGTAACAGCATGGTTAACATCTTTGCTAACACCTACAATACCAATAGGACCATCACAATATGTTGTTGTAGAATTTAAAATATACTATCCAAAGTCAAGATCGATTTCATAACTTGAAAGGACCATATTACGTAAAGTGGGCACTGTTAGCACTTATGTAGCATAGATGTTAGACCTAGCGTTCTTGCCATTGTTTTCTTCCCTTAAATGTTGCCTTCCCTCTGTTTGCTGACTTCATTTTTGCTGGCATTAGGTCTCCTCAAATATTACATCTGCTAAGCAGTGCTAAAGTACGTGTGCTCTCTCCTGAAAATATGGTTTATTTGGCTTATACTCAGTTACCCTATTTTATTTACTTGTAAGTACCTAGTAAAGTAGCATTACCAGTGCCAAGGGCCTGTAAATCAAATGCTACTAGTGGGCATACAGCTTTTGAAACCCACTTATGAAGCACTTTAACCCCTTCACTGCAGCGGCTATTCCGCTGCAGTGCTAAGGGGGCGGGGCGGCCGCACGGCACTCCCGTGCTTGTGACGGAACCGCCCCATCACGAGCCTCGGGTGAGCTGTGACGGAACGGTTCCGTCACGGCCCTGCCCGCCCAATAGAACGCTCAGCGCAGGCACGGAATTCGCACCGCGCAGGCACGGATAGCGGGCCGTGACGGAACCGTTACGTCACAAGCACAGCTCACCCGAGGCTTGTGACGGAACGGTTCCGTCACAAGCATGCAACGGGTTAAACATTTCCCTAGCATGCCATTGCCACTTTGTGTGTAGTTTTAAACTGCCATTTCACCCTGGCAAGAAAACCTTTTTTCAGGCCCAAACCTCTCTGTTTAATACATATAAGCCCACCTAGGGTAGGTCCTGGACAGCCCAGAAGGCAGGATGCTATGCATTTAAAAAGTAGGGCATGTACTTTTATGTGTTACATGTCCTAGTCATAAAATTCATGTTTCCCCACTGCAAGTCCTACCTCTACCATAGGATAACATTGGAGTTACATTTTCATTTAATAAGGCGCGATTACCAAATGGGAGAATATACCCAGTACATGCTTGGTGTCTTTGGAGTTGTAATGAAAAATCATATCTTATGGTGAGGTCTGGTTTTTAGTTACAATTCTGAAAATGACACCATTAACATGTTGCCATTTTCCTGCCTTAAAACCATCAACATAAATCAAGTAACTGGGAGTAATCAAGGTCCAGTACATACTCTCCTGAATTATAATACTCAAAAAACATGTGCTGTTGCTAAGAAGGACTGAGATTAGTACCATTTATGTACCCCAGGGGTTGCTAGGTTAGACAGGATATTTTAATTGGCGGAGGAAGAGCCGTCACCCACCACGGGGCTGCAATTGCCAGAGATTTATTCCCTTTGTGCCATCTGTAGTTTAAGAGATTTATTCACTCAGACGAGTGTTTTGATAGGATTAAGGCATTCATAGGAGAATCACATCAAGTCTCAGTAATAAGGGTTCTTACCTGCAGGGCTCTCAAAGATACACCCTATTCTCCCAATTCCAATCCTAAGATTGAGCAACAATATATACCATGAGGCACACACAATTTGTAACATATGACAGTACAATATGCAATTTAAGAAACAAAGAAGATCTCTTTTTTTGGCTGTAGATTTATTTTTCTGCACTTTAGCCTCTTCTTTATGACCTCCTATCAGATTTTTCCATAACGTGTTTTTATTTGTTTGAGAGAGTGTCCCTATGACTTCATCAAGGCTATTCAACACAGAAGTTCTTTCTAATCAATCCTTCTTTCCAGTTATATGATCTGACCCGGAATTTCATACATATATGACACTACTACTAAATCTACAGTCAAGAAAATATATCTTCTTTGTTTCTTAAATTGCACATTGTACTTTCATATGATACAAATTGTGTGTGCCTCGTTGTTGTATAGAGAGGTTGAAATATCACTCAATAGCTAAATTCTGGCTGAATCTGTAGATTGGTGTACAAGAGAATAAAATTAACTAGGGTATCCCTCCTAGGACACTTTATTGTGAGGGTTCATGTTAAAAATGAAAAGTTAAAGAGGGAATATGTTTGGAAATAATGCACCCCTGCGTTCACCTAAATGGTTAACTTGTTTCTTGCTCAGTTAGTCTCTATAGATCTATAGCGATTATTCAGGACCAGATCAACTTAATCTATGACTAGTGGCCTCTCATGGAAAATCCATATAGTGTCCCCATACATTGAATCACCCTGATAAGTGAGCACTCTCTTACCTCCTTAACCCTGGGACAACAGAGACTGGTTGGTTGTGGGACAATCCCTGATAGGATGAGGATCCCCCAAGTCCCATGGGACCCACTTTGAGTGGGGTTTGAGTCAGGATTAGAGTGTAAAATGTTCTCATAACATGAGGAGATATAATTCTATACCTGAGTGCTCACTTATCAGGATGATGCGAACCCTGCAACCAATTGTGATTTCCATACTAGTTCTCCTTCCTTCAACAAGTCACATGAACCAAACGTTTCTTCACTTCAAACTGAATCCTGATGTGAGAGGGTGCCACACCAAAGGAAGTAGGTAATATATGGTCATGAATCATATGTATATTGGAGGGTTGTCAAATGGAAGTAAAATGAATATAGCAGTCGAACTGATCCTACTCATATAGATGCAATACATTCTCACAAAGTGTAACACTAAATAAAACTTATTGTCTCATGCTTGTAAGGAATGTTGTGCAGATGGGAATTCAGATACAAATTTGGGTCTTTTTCCTCACCAGGGGCATTCCAAAGGCAACCACAGCCCCTGCAACTCCTGCGGTGCGGCAGGGGCCCAGAATCTAAGCCCCTATTGATGTGAGTGTAAGGGGTCCCTTCAACATATCTTTTAGGGGGTCCGCTCACATTTTGTTACGCTGCTTCTCACTGCCATCAGAAGGACTTAGCAGATGGTGATGATTGACTCTATTTACTAGCTCCTTCCATACTTTTTTGAGAGACTACAAATACTTTAGTTTAACCACACTGCTGGATATATTGTGGACTCCTGAAAGTTTTGTATCTCAAGTTGGGTGTTTGTCAAGGTAAAATGAATATGGGGGTAAGTAGCATAGGGTGCAACAAAAGGACTCTCTTTATGAAGGCACAGGGTGTAAAGGTTTAAGAGAACCATTGCCAAGTATACAATTATTGAGCAAGATTGCAGAAAAAAACAGGCTGCTGTCTGTGAACTGGAATGCATTCTCAACTTAAGGAACTTGCTCAATTACAGTGTATCTGAAAGGCCCGCTTTTAATCATTCTATCACGAGAGCACTCAGTACTACTGGCTGCACGAAGCTCACCTTTCCTTGTTAGATTGGTATACTAGCAAGTCTTCAGGAAGTAGTGCGGTGTAAGAACTGCCAAAGGTACAAGAGAGAATAGGATGACATAGTAGGGACTTACTACAGAGAGATTTGCAGCAAGAAAACCATTAGGCCTTTGGCCAGCCACCTTTATCTGTCAATTCATCCACCAAGTCACACACTTCATCTTATCAGCTCTTGCTCCAGCTATCCTTTCAACACTCAGCTCTTGCTCCAGCTATCCTTTCAACACTGAGATGCTCCAGTAATGGAGAAAGGGCACATCCGTGGCGAAAGCAATATGGCAGTGCTTTTGGTAAATTGCATGAAATCAAGTGAGGGTATAATCCTCGACCCCCCCTACAGAATACACCAACAGATTCCGGCCAGCAAAGCAAGAAAACATGTCACTTTCCCCAATAAATTAGCATTTGTGTGTGTGCGTGTTTTGAGTGTATGAGTGTGAGAGAGCACAAACCAAGAAAAAAATGTAGAAGTGCACCATATTTACAAGCACGTTGCATTAGTTAGTAAATCATATATAAGAGTGTTACATATATAGAGTGGAAATATATAAGAATGTTTAATTAGGTTAAGAATGCATATATCCGTGTGAAAAGCTAATATAGAATCTTGTAGAAATGTTAGAAGATGTTGAAGTCTCACGTTATGCAGCAGTGTGTAAGAGAAATGTACTTTGACAAATCATGGAAATGTGTAGGCCACATGGCTATTCACAAGGGACAAATAAGTGCTGCTACATTATCATGAGATGTGTACTTTGATATTGTTATAATCTGAAGTATTATTAATCATAGAATTGAAATATATGTTTTATATAGATGTGTTGCATTATATTAAAGAGTGTCGGTTAGAATACTGTTTAAGTGAAGAAATTAAATGTTTTCAAAAGGAGCAGAAGCCGTTCTATGTAATCCTGATAGGCCTGAAAAGACAAAGTCATTCCTTTTGATCTAAATGTGCTCGTTAGGGGAAAGTCGTGCTAGGCACTAACTGTAAATCCTTTTACCTGCTTTACGACCCAAGATATGGTGAAGGTTGGAATTTGAGGCCCACAGTATATGTGTCCGTTGCAGGTGCGAGGAGCCCTGATCAGTACTATGATGAACGGTCCTTTTGTTCAAGAGAGCCAGGCGCAGGCCTGTAGGAGTCTTCAGGAATTTTAGGGGGTACTGTCTCGCTGGAGAAGAGGCCTGGGAAGCAAGGTCAACTTTAACGAAGGGTCCAGAGGAGGACCTGCCTGGAATTTGCCGCCAGAATCGATACGACGTGAGGGGCGTCTCAAGAGGCGTTCCTATTGGAAATGTGATTTTGTATTAGGGAAAGCACCCCGGGGAGGAGACAGTTCAGAGGGTCCGAGAAGCCTAAGAGAGTGGATGGGTAGGCAGATAGAGGAATTGCAAGAAACCAACTTGACTCAGAGAATAAGGGAAGTGAGTGATCTTCTTTGGAAGTCACCACTGCTGACAACTTTTTAGGTTAAGAGCTGTTAAGTAGGGATGTCACTTAGTCTAGTGTAGGGACAGTCTAACCTGAATTTTCCTTTCTGTAAATGACTCTCAAGTTGCAAATCATAGCTATTCTTGCAACTTTGCTTACTTTTGAATTGGCTTTAGTAATATTCTTCGGTAGACTAAGAGCATTCAGAGAATATTTGTTTATATTAGTACCTGTGTATCTTTTGAATCTTATGCTGAGAATTTTGTATCTCCAGCTGTTTTTGGCTTTACAATAAACTTTTAAAACTTTTCATGGTAAGTGGTTCTTTAGAGTGGTTTAAGTTCTTAATTGACTAACCTAGTAGTGGATTGCCTTTTACTCAATGACAGGTACCAACGATTCATTCGACTTGATTTGGGATCTGGTAAGGTAACTATAGACCAGAAATACCGCGTTAACAGTTGGTAGCAGAGGATGGTTATCTTCTTGAGGAAGGTAATCTAGGCTAGGTTAGTTTACCCCAAGGCCCCTAGAGCTAGACGTCGAGAGATGAGCAGTGGAAGAATCGCGTGCCGAAGAGGGTGCTGACGGTGCGAGAAAAGCAGCAGTATCGGAGGAGAGTGAGTATAACAAGGGTCATGCGTGAACAGATTGCGGTGTTTTGTGTTGTATTTGTATTATAATGTCTTGCGGAGTTGAATGCCTGTAGTGTGATTGAGAGAAGGTTGTGAGCGCGCGCAACCTGGTATTGGTACTGGTTAACCTGGTAAACGGGTGAGCTGGTGGAAATTCGTAAGTTCGAGGTAGAGCTTAAGTGGTCCGGGTGTATCGAACACCCAGAGTAGTTGTCGACCAGAGTAAGGAAGTCAAGAGGTACCATTGACCTTCCGCAGAACCGAGATAGGTGGAGTGTAAGAGTGAGTGTGTGAGTAACGGACGCAGGTCGAAAGTTACTGTGTGCAAGTAACCTATCAGAGAAGGCAATTGTCTGGACGTAAACGTAAAGACATTTCCTCAGTTAAGGTGACAACTACAGTTAGACTGTGGACGTACAGTCAAGGAGAAGTGATTGTTTTGATCGTAAATAATCATTTTTCATAGTATGAATGAGACGCATGCATGACCGAGGAGACGAGCTGAGAAAGGAGGGGAACTGCTGCAAAGGGGGACGAGTGACGTCGGTTTAAACCGCGCTGTGATTGAGCGGTTGGTGTGACGTCGGTTAGAGCCGCGCTCTGATAGGGCGGTTGGTGTGACGTCGGCTAGAGCCGCGCTCTGATTGGGCGGATAGTGTGACGTCGGCGAGAAACCGCGCTCTGATAGGCCAGTTAGCGAGAACGGTGCTGGGATTGGTGGATTATAATAAACACAACAAAGATGCCAATACTGAAGCAAAAAATTATTCACTATCTTTCAGTGTGCTTCCTTAACCTGAAACCAGATTCAAGCAAGGGAAATTTACTCTTCAATAGCTTTTTATTTTAAGGTTACTTTTGTGCATTTAGCAAAATCAATACATAGTACAATAGCACTCATTTTTAAATACAAATAAATAATGGAATTACTACACATACATTCAAACGATCATTCAAGAACCCACACATATCACAGACGACCAAAAACGATTCATACATTTAAACCACAGAAAAAGAAAATTAATAAATAGTAACAAGAAAAAGAAGGAAAAAACAATACTTAAAGGGCAGAAAAGCCAAAGCCTACAAAAGATTTCAAAAAAGGTAAGAAATCAATAAGAACTGTACATTCCTATGTGTCAAAGTATTTGCTTTATCATTCATTAACACTTGTATTGTCCGGTAATGTACATGAGACTGGATCCCAGGTTGGATTATTTGAAACACCTGGATATCCAAGTAGACTAAGGTGGCTGGGCCTACGCGTTTCGAATCCCTTCTGAAGTCGCAAGAGGGATTCTCATCAGGGCCAGTGAAAAGAATCTGAAAAAATTAGAAGAAAAAGGGAGGAAATCAGTAAGTGAACTAGTAGTAGTTAGTTGAGCAATACACATGAACACACCAGGGCACACTACTAAGCAATGCAACACCGGTCATCAACCCAGCTTACCGGGTTCAAGGTGGGAGCGGTCGCTTTATAATGAAAGAGGGAGTGGACCCTTGGGTGTCCTGACCTGATAGGTACAAGAACGATTACTGAGTTAAAAATAAGCCTCTGATTCTCAAGTTCTAATGGTGGAGGGATTAGGAGTTCACTAAGGTTCTTACCAACCTTAAAGAGTTCTGTTGACGTGCATCTTGGCTGTTGGGTAGATGGGGCTGTGTTACTGGGTTGTTAACTTGCCGCTATACGTGGTGCCTTGGAAAACAGGAATGCACATGTATTAAATTCATTCTGCTGAAGGAGTCTTGGCTACCATGGAGATGAATTGCAAGCATGCCACCACTACCGCGTTTACGTGATTAAATACTACTCAGGATGTAATTTTTTGAGGACTGCATAAAGCCTAAACTAAATTGGTGGATTGTCATCAGGAAGTAAACAAACCGGAGAAAATAGAAACTAGTAGATTGAAAATGAAGTGTTTTAAATGTTTGAAGGATATTTTTAAAAGAAAAAGGAGGGAGTCTTTTTACGGGCAAGAGGCACCGCCAGAGGGTACACCGGTTCACTATATGGCAGCGAAGGTTGGGTTGCACACTATATTGTGGATTGGGGATTGGAACAAACTTACGGAAGGGAATGAGGAACTGCCGTTCCCAAAGTATGGGACGTTTAAGTTAGAGGTGTTACATCGGCTAAAAGCAACCATGTCCTCATTGAAACCTCCTCCTAGACCGACCCAGTTTGAGGCCCTTAACGCATGGATTAGGGCGGCGCATGACAGAAATCTGAATATGAGTCAAGAAAGGCTGACGCGATCGGTAAGAGCAGTGCAAGATTCCAAATGGGATGAGGACGCCAAGAGATGGAGGGTACAGGCTATTGAGGTGGATAAGTTGTACCCAGTGAGAGAGGTGGCAGGAGAAAAGAACCTCATGGAAGAGGATGAGGAGAGCGACTCTGAGGACAACTTGATAAATAGATTACTGATAGATAGACCGCCTCCGAACGTTGGGGGGGCCGTAAGTAGGGGACTCTCAAGGGAAGATGGGGCTGCCATAGAGGGGTATACACCACTTCCTATATCGGAATGGACACCCACAAAAGGTGAGGAGACACCTCAACCTGATACCGTACAGAGAGTAGTTGGAAGGGTTGCAGTGCAGAAGATGCCAGCAACCGAGAGGGTTGAGTCTTGTGGACTACCAGATGCTCTCCAAGTACCCGTTACCATAGGACCCATAGTGTCGATTTACCACCCAGAGAATATGACAGAGGAAGAGCAGGTACGGTTAGACAGAGAGAGGGTTGAGATGGAAAGGAGGAATAACATGACAAATGCCTGGAAGCAATTGCCAGGACCGGTAACGTGGAACACCCCATTCGATTCAACAGTGAGTCCCGCAACAGAGCAGGGGGGTCAAAGAGGACCGATGGACCTAGGGGGACCACGTCCGAAATCCTTTAAAGAGTTAAGAGTTGACTTGAGAGAATGGGATGGGTCCGCAGAAACACCGAGCAATAGGTCAAGAGCAGAAGCTGAGTGGGGAAGTCGAGGCAATGGGACAGTATCTCACTGCGGGGCTAGCGAAAGCAGTCAGGGACGTGAGGGTCAAAGCCAGGAGAACAGAGGAGTAATACATCCTATGGATGGGAGGGACCAGCAGGAGCGAGATGGTAGAAGCATCGAGTGTGAAGAAATGTCTCGTCTCTGGGAAAAGGGTGGAGACCAAATGGGACTAGCATACAGAGATAGGTTTAAGTGTGCTCATCACGCACTTGGAGAGGATGTACAACACTGGAAGAGAGAGAACAGTGAAAGATCTCGCCATGCATCAAGTAGTCAGAGATCACAGACAAACTGTGAAGACAGGGGGAGAAATGGAATGTCTTACCATACACCCAGAGAAACCAGGCAGGATGGAAAAAGTGGGACTATGGGGCACAATGGAGTGTTTCATCATCCACCCCTAGAGGATGGAACTGCATGGGACCTGGAGGGGTGGGAGCATGGGAGGACTCCACGTAACTCACCTGAGCCCAGACGTAGGACTCGGAGCTGGGATGGGAGAGATGTGAATGAACCCCCTAGAGCTAGTGTACTGAAAGCTACAATAAAGGCAAAAAGACTTGATGTCACCAGTTTAAAATCTGATTTGGATGAGATTATAGATGGTACATTGCCATTAGAAAGGATTGAGTTATACGAGCAAGATGAGCTGCTGTTCATAGCAAAGGATGTTACTCGGAAGGCAAGAGCAACTCATGAGACACTGTCTGAACTGGCAGACAAGTATGGGGTAGATTTGTCCAGAACAAAGACTCTACAGAGTAACCATAGGTTACAATATTCAGATCAGGACTTAGATGAAAAGAGGACAACTGGATTGAGAACACACATAAGGGAACTGATAGCAGGAATAAGAACATGGAGGGATCTGGACAAATGGGAAGAGAGATGGTCCAAAAGGGGAACTGTTAGACGATGTGCGAATGGGACGTCTCCTGAGGGAAGGCTAATGCAGATGGAGGAATTTCCTTTGCGAGAAATATCAAATGGGAATTATGTACATGTGCCCTGGCGTAGGGGAGATTTAGCTGCATTTACCAACTCATTTCCGAAGTTGAGGGACAATCCGGTTGAGTGGTATAAACAGGTCGAAAGGTTTGTAAAGATCTCCAAAGTATTGTGGATTGATTTGAACACCTTGTTTGACATTGTGGTCCCAGGAGATTTGTGGACAGCATGCAAGACTAGTGTCGAGTGGCCAACTGTAGAACCAGAAAGGGATGCTGCTACAAATGGACCGTCTGAAATTGTCATGCAAAAGTATGAAAGGGTAATAACTTGGCTGAAAGATAAGGTACCACCCCAGGACATAGATTGGGTAAAAATAGACCGAACAAGACAGGAACCCAAGAAGACAGTTCATGAGTTTTATGAGAGGTTGCTGAAAACGTTCAAACAATACAGTGGACTAGATGTAATGGACCCGAAGGATATAGGACAGTTTGTGTCAAAGTTTGTTTTGGGTTTGAGACCTGATATTTGTTTAATGATTCAGCAACATCTAATTTGCTGGCAGAACAGACCACTAGATGAGATTCTGCGATATGCGAGATATTGCAGTGATGAAATAGATTCCAAAACAAAGAAGCTAAAGGAAAAACTCATGGTTGTGCAGATGCAGTCAGCGGCAAAAGGTGGACAGCAAAAACAGGGAATGGGGACAATGGGACGGATCAAGGATAGTGAGGAAAGCCAGAGACTTAGAATAGACTTTGTCACGTTAAAGAAAACGACAAAGTGCCACCAGTGTCACCAGGTGGAACATTGGAGACGCGAGTGTCCCTTTAACCCTGAAAATGGAGAACTAGAATTAGAGGAGGAAGTTCAAGAGGTTCCAGTTCAAGGGGCGACAGTCCTAAGAAGCAAGGTGGTCAAAGGGGGGACTTCGGTTCCACAAGCTCAGTTTCCACAGCCACCGAAGATTGCGACAGGGGGAAAGGTCTTTAGACAAATGCCTCTTTTCATTGAAGAAGAAAAATGTTACTACATTGACCCACTGACAGGTCAACGTGTGAACAGAGAAGAGGACTGTACCCTCGGGGCAGTTCTAGAAGTGGATCAGAGAGGGCCATTTGTTGAGGCAGAGGTAGCAGGGTGTCCTACAACGTTCTTGGTGGATACTGGAGCTACTCGATCAACCCTGAGATCAGCAGTGGTTCCGGATCTACCAATGTCGGGGGAAACAATTCAGGTGGTAGGAGTCGCAAATAGGAGAATGACTAGTCCTTTGACAGAACCAGTGTCAGTGAAAATAGGGAACTACACAAATGAACATCAGTTTGTGGTATGTGATTCTAGTCCTGTATGTCTGTTAGGAAGGGACTTGTTGTGCAAATTGAATTGCACCATATACTGCACACCTCAGGGTGTGGAGGTACAGACTGCAGACGATGATGCTACCTTTAAGATTGCCAATGAGAGAACATGTATAGAACTGTATCCTACTCTGACTGTGGAAGACCTTCCTTGTGACTTAAGAGACGCTGTCTCATCTGAAGTATGGGATTTTACTGGGGAAGAGATAGGACTGATCAAAGGGGTGGAACCAGTGAAGATCATGGTAAAACCAAACGCTGAATATCCAAGAACGCCCCAGTATAAACTGTCCCAGGAAACGATTGCAGGAATAAAACCTGTGATTGATTCCATGATTCAACAGGGAATACTGAAAGAAATCGTGGGCAGTCCATGTAACTCCCCGATTATGGGTTTGCAGAAACCTAATGGTAAGTTCAGAATAGTTCAGGATCTTCGAAAGATTAACAACATTGTTGTTTCATGTTGTCCAGTGGTACCGAATCCATCAGTGATACTGTTTCAGATACCATTCCAAGCTGAGTGGTTTACAGTGATAGACCTTTGTCAAGCCTTCTTTTCAATTCCATTAGATGAAGAAAGCCAGTATCTTTTTGCGTTCAAAATAGAGAGTCGCGCCTTAACACGGTGTCGAATCCCACAAGGGTTCACAGATAGTCCTTCAATCTTCAACCAGCTGTTGAAGAAGAACCTTGAAAGTCTGGTACTGCCACAGAACTCGGTTCTGGTCCAGTACATAGACGACCTACTTGTTGCGTCAGGAACAGAGGAAGCTTGTAAGGAAGACACCATTGCCTTGCTGAATCATTTAGCTGAGAATGGACACAAGGTATCTCCGAACAAATTACAGTACTGTCTGACAGAAGTACAGTACTTGGGTCACAGAATAGAGAAGGGGAAGCGCAAGGTGTCTCCAGACAGGATAGAGGCCATCATGAAAATGAATGCGCCAACGACACAGAGAGAAGTTAGGATGTTCTTAGGAATGGTTGGTTACTGCCGACAGTGGATAGCTAACTTTTCACTGAAAGCAAAACCTTTACAGAAACTAACGCACAAGGAGGTGAGTGATCCGGTACCATGGGACAACGACTGTTTAATGGCGTTCCTACAGCTGAGAGAGGATTTGTGTCGTGCTCCGGCTTTGGGAATGCCAGATTATGAGAAGCCATTCTCATTATACTGCTGTGAAAGAGAAGGATTTGCGTTATCAGTGTTGGTGCAGGTACATGGGAATGCCCGTAGACCAGTTGCATACTTTTCGGCTACATTAGATCCGGTAGCCGCAGCGTTGCCCGGATGTCTCAAATCCGTTGCTGCAACGGGTGTCAGCATTGAGAGGTGTGAGAACATAGTTATGGGACATCAATTAGTGGTGTATGTACCGCATTCTGTAGAATTGTTAATGACCAGGACCAAGACGCAGCACTTGACCAATAGTAGGCTCACGCGCTATGAGCAAGTTATTCTTGCTGCAGAGAACGTGACCCTTAAGAGGTGCTCGGTCTTGAATCCTGCTACATTGATGCCACTTCCAAATGATATAGAAGGCGAAGAATGTGAAGATCACGATTGCCTAGATGTGACTGAACTATGCACGAAGCCCAGACCAGATATTGTGGATGAGCCATTGATCGACCCTGATGAAATTTACTTTGTTGATGGCTCATGTTTAAGAGACGATACTGGTCGGTTGAGAGCAGCTTATGCTGTTTGCACCATTACTGGAGTTGTGGAAGCCGCTTGCCTGGAAGGAGTACACTCCGCTCAGGTAGCAGAAATCATTGCATTGACACGGGCCTGTATAGCAGGTAGCAAAAAGAGAGTCACCATCTATACCGATAGCCAATATGGTTTCGGTGTAGTTCATGATTTCGGGCAATTGTGGTCTCAGAGGGGTTACATGACCTCCTCTGGTTCGCCAATCAGAAACGGGGAATTTGTACGGCTGCTGTTAGAAGCATTGCAAGGTCCAGCTGAAATCGCAGTGGTCAAGTGTATAGCCCACACTAAAAATACAGATTTTGTGTCACAAGGAAATCG
This sequence comes from Lissotriton helveticus, assembly GCF_964261635.1. NCBI lineage: Eukaryota > Metazoa > Chordata > Amphibia > Caudata > Salamandridae > Lissotriton > Lissotriton helveticus. Next base: position 1,840,656,252 of record NC_136059.1, on the reverse strand, counting down.
ATACGCAGACGAAGTTGCCCGCTATTGTGCGGAGCAAGGGTACACTTTCACGGAGGTGGAAGTAGGTGGGGCTCAGGAAAAGACAGAATTAAACATGATGTTAGAAACCGTAGATACATGGGAAGATCTGAAACAAATGCAAGAAAATGCACCTGAGTCAGAGAAAAGGTCCTGGGAAACAGCAGGTTGTGTGAGGAGTGAGATGGACTTTTGGGTTTCAGCAGATGGAAGAGCAGTGTTACCTGAGGAATTAGTGAGTCCAATGGCACGACAAATACATGGTCCAACACACTTGGGAAGGGATGCCATGCTGAGAGTATTTAGGCAGACTTGGTATTGCCCAAAGTTCAGGATTGCAGCAGAAGCAGTCTGTAGGAGATGTGTCACATGTCAGCAACTGAACATAGGGAAAAGAACACCAGTTACCATGAGTCATATTGGGAGGTCTGGGGGGCCTTTCAACAGAATGCAATTAGATTTCATTGAAATGCCAAGAGTCAACCGCCTCAGGTATGTGTTGGTGCTTGTATGCATATTTTCCAGATGGGTCGAGGCATACCCTACACGTAGGTGCGATACACTCACCGTAGCAAAACTGTTACTTAGAGAATTGATCCCGCGCTACGGGGTGCCAGGTTCTCTGGAATCTGATCGAGGAACACATTTTAACAGTGAAATTGTGAAGATGCTCTGCTCTGCATTGAACATTGATCAGAAGTTACACTGTAGTTATCGACCAGAGGCTTCAGGTATTGTGGAGTAGATAAATGGGACACTAAAGTGCCGGATTGCCAAAGTGTGTTCTTCAACTTCCTTAAGTTGGCCTGATGCTTTGCCTTTAGTGCTAATGAGCATGCGCAGTACACCCGACAGGAGGACAGGTCTCTCTCCTCATGAGGTGTTGATGGGGAGGGCCATGAGACTTCCTACTGTCCCAACTGCGGCATTATTGAACATTACAGATGACCTGATCCTGGATTACTGCAAAGGACTGTCTGACGCCATTCATTCTGTGTCCTTCCAGGTGCAGGCTGCTGAGGTCCCATCTTCAAGAGATTTGTGCCACGACTTGTGCCCAGGGGATTGGGTCGTGGTGAAGAAGCACATCCGGAAAAACTGCCTAGACGTGCGTTGGAGAGGACCGTTCCAGGATATCCTAACCACGAACACGGCGGTAAAGTGTGGAGGACTGCCAAATTGGATCCACGCTTCCCACACCCGAAGAGTTCCAGCACCCCTGGAAGAAACAGCTCCTCTCGTAGATGAGAATCCAGCTGAAGACGGTGAACCATTAGAGGGGAACAGTCAACCTGTGGGGGTGTCTGAAGAAGTTGGGAGCGTTACAGATCCAGAAGAAGAAGGACAAGGCGGTAGTGAAACTGAAGCTGCCACAGACGGAAAGAGTTGCTGTGAATGTGACTCGGAAACAGATCAAGAACAGAGTGATCAAGAACCGAGCAGGAGGGCAAGCAATAGGAGAACAAGAAGTGGGGCAGCTACTTGGCCTGAGAGAAGGAGGCCAAGCCTGAAGCTAGCTCGAGAAGAAACTCTTGCTCCTATTTCCGAAGACTCAGATCTGGAAGAAGGTGCACAGGACCAAGAGCAGGAGGGTCCAAGGAGATCAAGGAGAGTACGAGTGCCTAGCAGAAGATACTCTACACCTGAGTGGACCTACCTCGCGGCAGATGTCCGAGGGACGCAGAACTAGGAGGGTGAGGGAAGTGACCCTAACCAGAACTGACCCAATCATCACAGTGGAAATAAGGTTCCTGCTACCAGGAGTGGAGGTCGAAAGACTGCTGACACTTAACATCGTCTACCCTCCTTTTCTGAGCGGAATAAGAAAATTAATTCTAGAGACAGTTGAATTTCCGGTTTGCTGTTCAAGGTATCCAATACTTGAGGGAATCCTCCTTCGTATGGAAATGCTCGAACGAGTGGTGGAAGTTCTTGGAACACGCATAGTTTCAGATTGCTAAAAACTTTGAAAAGAACCTTGTAAATACAGATCGAAAGATAACCTAGCGCCAAGGGGAAGAAGAAAGAAACTATGGACTTTCATTTTAGTGGATGGAGAAGGGCTTGGGTTGTCTATTGCTACAGAACTCAATGACTGTTCTTGCGGAGGGAACTATCAGCTCCAGGTGTGGTTCAAAGAGAGACATTGTGTAAAGAAAAGAGACATTGGAGTCCAGTAAGAGACTTTGGCTGAGAACGAAAACCAGAGCTACACTGTTTTGAGATCATGGAGACTGGCAACCCGAACCGCAGGACAAAATGCATAGCAGGCACACTTTTAGTGGTAGTGATTTCTCTTATAGTTTTAGTAGTTACTATATCATATGTAGTGGGACATGAAAACGAAGCAAAAGCAAGAAAGGAAGCTAAAAGAGTATCGACACAAAGGCCTACTACTGTCGCTGGGGTAAAAGTGGAAAACACTGAGAAAGAAAAGGCTTTGCTAGATGCTGAGATTAAGAGATTACATGTTGATGAATCCCAAGGGAATTTCAAATCAAATGCTTATGCCAAATTGCTTTATGAGTATATTGACGTCATGGAGGCGAAGAATTGCTACGTTTGTATGCAATTACCAGCTTCTGTGGATGAGGGTATAAGATACCATCATCTTCCATTGACGTATGGAATTACATGTATTTTGTTGTTGAGCATATTTTATGAACGTGATGGGTTCGAGTATTATTTCTCGAACTTTGACTCGACATTGCCAGAGCTGCCAAATTATAAACATCTGAATAAGTGGGATTATTACAAGAGTGAAGACAGGTTACAGAAATTTTTCCTTCCATGGAGAACATTAGATACTTCACATGCCCGAAGAAATAATTTGACCTGTAAAGTGTCCGAAATTGAGAAAAAGTTTATAGGGCAGGTGGATGATCGATACAGAAGACAAAAGATCGTAAAAGCTTCAGGACAATGGAAAACAGATTGGACCAAGGAAGAAAGGGAACACCAAAGAAAGGGTAGCAGTGGTCCAATAGCTTTAGACAAGGAGAAAAGGGGGAAATTGTGTATACACAGGAGTCAAACATATTATGAGAACATGTTTGTGGGAGAGGTCAGTTGTGAACATGCTTTCCAATTTGAGTATTACTCCAAGGATTTCCTGAAAGAAATGCAGGTAATCCCAAATGTATATTTTGTATGTGGAAGAAATGCCTATGTGAAGCTACCAGATAATTGGTACGGATCATGCTATTTGGCAATTGTCTTCCCCAAAATATACCATGCTGAGGATTTAGAAACAACAAAGAGAGGAACACAAACTAGAGGGAGAAGAGATCTAGGTGCTGAAGAGGTAGTTGGGGATGTATTTGGTGCTGCATTCCCTCTCTTGGGATTGATACTGAATGACATCAAACTTAGAAGATTGGCTACAGTCGTAGATAGGTTATCTGCCAGTACTGCTAGATCCTTAATGCTGGTGGAGGGAGAGATGCAATCGATAAGGGCAATGGTTCTTCAGAACCGACTTGCTCTAGATGTTCTGTTAGCCAAAGAGGGTGGAGTCTGTAAGGCTTTGAAGGTCCAGGAATGTTGCACTTACATTCCAGACAATTCAAAACCTCTAGAAAAGTATATACTAAACATTACTGCAATTCACAACGAAATTGAGGATCGGACACAGATAAATGTGTGGGAAAAAGTAGGTCAAGGAATGGGTAAAGTTGGAGGTTGGTTTGCCAACCTAGGAAAGGGTATCATTTGGTACATATTGAAACCCATCATCATAATTGTGATTTGTGTAATCACTTTGTGGGGATTGGTGCGGCTGTACCAATGGTATAGAGCAAACAGGTTGCAGAGATCCATGAGAGAACAAGAGAGAAGACTGACTGCGATGCAGGATACTCAATACAAGAGTCTGAGGGCTCTAGAAACAATGAAACGAGGGGGTATTGCAACAACTTCAGTCTGAAAGCTCCTACACTTTAGAGATGGTGTTTTGATGGTGATGACTCCTGAAAGTCATCAAAGGGGGGACTGAGAGAGCACAAACCAAGAAAAAAATGTAGAAGTGCACCATATTTACAAGCACGTTGCATTAGTTAGTAAATCATATATAAGAGTGTTACATATATAGAGTGGAAATATATAAGAATGTTTAATTAGGTTAAGAATGCATATATCCGTGTGAAAAGCTAATATAGAATCTTGTAGAAATGTTAGAAGATGTTGAAGTCTCACGTTATGCAGCAGTGTGTAAGAGAAATGTACTTTGACAAATCATGGAAATGTGTAGGCCACATGGCTATTCACAAGGGACAAATAAGTGCTAGTACATTATCATGAGATGTGTACTTTGATATTGTTATAATCTGAAGTATTATTAATCATAGAATTGAAATATATGTTTTATATAGATGTGTTGCATTATATTAAAGAGTGTCGGTTAGAATACTGTTTAAGTGAAGAAATTAAATGTTTTCAGAGGAGCAGATGCCGTTCTATGTAATCCTGATAGGCCTGAAAAGACAAAGTCATTCCTTTTGATCTAAATGTGCTCGTTAGGGGAAAGTCGTGCTAGGCACTAACTGTAAATCCTTTTACATGCTTTACGACCCAAGATATGGTGAAGGTTGGAATTTGAGGCCCACAGTATATGTGTCCGTTGCAGGTACGAGGAGCCCTAATCAGTACTATGATGAACGGTCCTTTTGTTCAAGAGAGCCAGGCGCAGGCCTGTAGGAGTCTTCAGGAATTTTAGGGGGTACTGTCTCGCTGGAGAAGAAGCCTGGGAAGCAAGGTCAACTTTAACGAAGGGTCCAGAGGAGGACCTGCCTGGAATTTGCCACCAGAATCGATACCACGTGAGAGCGTCTCAAGAGGCGTTCCTATTGGAAATGTGATTTTGTATTAGGGAAAGCACCCCGGGGAGGAGACAGTTCAGAGGGTCCGAGAAGCCTAAGAGAGTGGATGGGTAGGCAGATAGAGGAATTGCAAGAAACCAACTTGACTCAGAGACTAAGGGAAGTGAGTGATCTTCTTTGGAAGTCACCACTGCTGACACCTTTTTAGGTTAAGAGCTGTTAAGTAGGGATATCACTTAGTCTAGTGTAGGGACAGTCTAACCTGAATTTTCCTTTCTGTAAATGACTCTCAAGTTGCAAATCATAGCTATTCTTGCAACTTTGCTTACTTTTGAATTGGCTTTAGTAATATTCTTCGGTAGACTAAGAGCATTCAGAGAATATTTGTTTATATTAGTACCTGTGTATCTTTTGAATCTTATGCTGAGAATTTTGTATCTCCAGCTGTTTTTGGCTTTACAATAAACTTTTAAAACTTTTCATGGTAAGTGGTTCTTTAGAGTGGTTTAAGTTCTTAATGGACTAACCTAGTAGTGGATTGCCTTTTACTCAATGACAGGTACCAACGATTCATTCGACTTGATTTGGGATCTGGTAAGGTAACTATAGACCAGAAATACCGCGTTAACAAGTGTATGAGTGTGTGAGCATGCACAGACACATTTGGGCCTCATTTAGGAGGCCTTGCGACAGTTTTGCGTTTTTGATGCGTCACTTTTTGTGACGCATCGGCGTCGTAAAACTTGCCTCCTGTTGCGCACTATTTACAAAGTGACGCATCTAAGAAGATGTGTCACTTTGTAAACCCCTGCGCTAGATTATACCTGCGTCAGGTATAATGTATGCAGGGGGGCGTTCCCCCGCAAAAAGCCTCGTAGAAGTGGCGCAGTGAAATCTATGAGATTTCACTGCGTCACTTCTAGATGACGTTACGTCAAAATCTTGCACCTGCCTCACAGCAGGTGTAAGACTGACGCAGGCCCTTTCACATGGGGCTTGCCTCATGTGAAAGGACGCATTGCTGGAGTTGCTTCACTTTTGTGACACACTCCAGCAATGCGTCACTTTTGCGCTTACAGATACGTCAGAAATACTGACGTATCTGTAACTCCTTGCGACATGATGCGTCATACATTAAATATGACGTATCAGGTATGTCGCAAGGAGTGCGCACTGAGAAGTGACGCATCGCTGCTTTCACGCAGCGACGCGTCATTTCTCATAAATGAGGCCCATTTGTGTTTACATAAAAAACACCAGCTGTGCTATTGTCTTTAAACTATATGGTGTGATTTAGATAATGTTATGCGAATGAGAGTATGTGCACAGACGCCTTTTGTTTAGTGCTTTGGGTGCAAAAGGTGAGGCTGAGATATATTATACAATGTTAGTATTTATCCTCTTTGGACACATAAACTGTATATAAGGTTCAATAGAAAAAGACAACTAAATACAATTCATTTTGGAGGCAACCACAAGCGGGCTTATGCTCATGATAAAGTCACAGAAATCATCACTATAGCACAATGAGATGTAAAATAAAGGAACTGATGAGAGCTAGGGAAATGCGTAAATCTATGAAGTCTTTACTTCAGTGCCCTGCATAGCAGAGACTGGAGGTTGGTTCTCTTGTCAGGCGTAGCCTTGGGCTTTAACGCCATGATTCCACCTATTCAGCCGACTACATTGGCACTTCGCACCCCACTTCCTTGCCCACCTTGCTCTCTGCTGTGATGAAGAGTGGCGTTAGCTCTTCGAAAAACATTTCCCCCATAGTTTTGTTTCTTTGAGAAGTTGCTTATAATCTTTCTGTCCATCTATAACAGACGATGTGATCAAACACCGGAGACACTTAATACACATATTGGAATTTAGCTAAATCAGTTACGAAAAATGCTTTCAAGTTTCATTGAGCATAATGATGAAGGGAATAGAAGCGTATGTTTTGCATAACTTCTTTAAGCATTCACGAAATACTAAAGGGAATAAATAAGAAAGGCAGGTAAAAAATACAGCAAGGATGCCAATACAAACATGTCTAAACCGACAGCACGTTAATAATTTCTTTCTATAATTGCCTTGTGTGCAACCATGTGCTTTATAAATTCATCATATAATTATCTTCTTAGGCAAAAGCGCGTGCTAATGTTTAATTGATATGCCATAATTTCAAAAACATACAAGTTGAATTCGTTTTCTACAAATGTTGCCCTACTTTATATTAGAATATGATTCCATAGAGAGAAATTGTTAAATAAATTGACCAATGAAGAATTCTGTTAAGGGACCTGACTTGCATTTATGTCTTAAATTGCCATGCTTGCTCCTTTATTGTAGGAACAGATAATTGCCGAGATTTATATGTGAATCTGCGATAAATTACTAATTGCTCTATAAATAATACATTAATCAATGTGGTAAGCATTGGCTGCTGACATCTGGACCCGTATTAGATGTAGGGTGCACCTTTAACTTGGTTAGCTCGGTCCAGACCGAGGCAGTGCAACCTCTTGCAATAAATGTAGTCTTCAATGAAGCTGCAAACTCGTACCTTCAGTGGGGACAAAGCATTACGAGAAGCAGATCAGTTATTTAAAGTCAGGGGTCAGCCTTTCGCTGTGGGGATTGCAAACCGGCTGGCGTTGGAAACAGGATCCATTGCAGGCAGGTACAGTGGAGCCACCTGCAGGAGATGAGACCCTCTTTTCCTCATTCCAAGGGGTGGGCTTGGTTGGCACACTGACTGTGCGCCATCTCTTTATAGCACACCGTAAGTGCACCTCCCAAGAGCCTCATTGGCTCTGTGCCCATACCTGCTACATGGCACAGCGTGCAATACCAAAATATTCCCTCATGTGAATGGGGCCAACCCCCACTGCAAATGATGGAATGACCACTTCTGGTCGCACCAGGGTACATTTTGCATTGGCACAATCTGTATTATCCTTCCAAAGTGCCCAGAGGGTGCAACAAGTAGACTTACACTCCTACAGCGCCCCACTGCACTTTCTTTAATTCGGCTCCAGATGTGATCTGCAGGTAATGACTTTGAATCTGGCTTGATCAACTCAACATTTCATAATTCTCAAGCTGAGTGCCACTGAATTCGGTGCCAGAACTAAATTACTGTTGTTATTTATATTGTATTGTTGGATTACTTCTAACATTACTTGACAGGAGACGCATAGGGGCATATTAGCAAGGAATAGCGATATTTATCGCAAAATGCGCTTAGCTCATTTTTTTAATCGCTACCTATCGCTGGATATGATAGCGGAGAAAACATACTATTAGCAATGTTTTTCTCCATTGTGCTAAATAAAATATCCAGCGATAGTGGCGAAATGCACTGGAAATCCAGCGATATTCATGCATTAACGCCAATGGGGACTTAACCTGAAAAGCCACCTCCCTTTGGATAAACACGTAAGTCATGTTTTTAGCAGGCTTTATATTATAGCGAGAATCACGCTTAGCGTGATTTTTTTTATCGCTTTGCCTGCCTTGCTAATAGGCGATAGCTGTGTTAGCGACTGCTTTCAGTTGCTAACAGTTTGGGTACGCCCACTTTGCATGTCATTAGTGATAAATATCGCTGACATGCTATCACCTAAGAGCTGTCGCTAACTGCTGTTAACCCGCCTCAATGGGCGTAGCCACCCCGTGGCATTGTGGAACCGGTAGTGCGTCCGTCTTCCAGCAGTGAGTTATCTGTGCATCATTTACCAATACTGCTACTATTCAGCCCAAGTGGGTTGCTTCAAACATTGTTGCTGGTGAAACTGCACATTCACAATCCCCAGGTGCATAACCTGTGCCTGATTCCGCAGTGTCATCACAGTTAACCCGCCTCACGGGGTGGCTACGCCCATTCAGGCGGGTTAACTGTGATGATAAATGGTGCCGACAAAATTTCTGTGTCTCATTTCAGCGTCAAGAGCCCACGAAGAAGTGTACCAACACACGAAACGCGTTGGGCAGACTTTGATTTGGCTTAAACATCAAGCTGATGAATTTGCGGTTTCCTCATTAAATGAAAGCAAGATAATGTACCTGTTGTGTGACTCCCTCATTGCAGGCGAATTTGTGAAAAATGAATATAGAGTTTCACATAGGTAGTTACCAACTTATGAGTGATACAGAGTGGTACAGATATTCACACAGTTTAATCTCTATCCCACAGTTTAATCTCTATCCCATATATTTAGTGAGACACTTTAAATTAGGCACTTAGACAGTCAATCACAGTACTACTAAATGCTCCATCCAGACACTTATACATCCACTCAGCCTTCAATACATATCCCTATATAATAATACTTTTTTAAATATAGAAGCAAACCACATTCACTGGATGATTTCATCAGTGATGTCATCAGTGATGTAATTTGAGATGTCATCAGTGATGTCACTGACCATGTTATGAATGATGCAATATGTGACATCATCAGCAGTGGATTGCGGGCGCGCAAGTTATAGTTAGTACAACTAACTATAACTGAGGAATTTCAATGGTTTTGTACGAGTGAAATGTCCAGCTAACTATAACACCCCTAAAACCTACATTATACATTACATTACAAAATTTACTTTCTCAGAATGAATTACTTTAGTTTAGATACTTCTCAAATAGGCAATAGACTTTTAAGTACAGTAGTTACAGTTGTTGTAATGGGCAACAAAATTTCAAACACAATGCAACATTGAGCTCAATGGGGATTTCTAGTTAAATGCAATTAGTTACATATGGATTACTTTTCAAATCAAAGGACTGGATCCTGGATTCTGAATTCAGTCCTGTGACATCTCCTGTAAACATTTGAGTAAAAGTGTTTCAGTTACAGTAGTGATTTTTAAGGAATATTATTCTATTGAAAAAGTTGACACTCTGAAACTTTTTCACATAGAATCACCTATGTTATCCTATGGGAGGAAATTCACTTAGCAGGTAAGTAGTACAATCGTCATTTTTTCTTACTCAGTGGTGGATCCTGGATCCAGCACTGGCGCATCTCCTGTAAACAGTTGAAAGAATGCGTTTAAGTCATACAGACAATTTTTTAGGAATATTTTTTGTTTGTGAAAATAGACACTTAGAAACTTTTCTGGTGAAAACCAGACGATGGATTCCTATGGAAGGAAATACAAGTTACTAGTAAGTATGCTCAGAATTACTTTTCAGGGTCAGTGCTGGGCTGAAAGATGCAGCACTGGGTTCTCTCCTGATAACAGGTGAGTAAATCAGAATTCGTTGTTCGGATGATTTTAGGTGAATTTTTTTAAAGTTCCAAAACTCCACACTTTGAAGATTTTTCAAGTGAAACCAGTCAATGTTTGCCTATGGAAGGAAATTCAAGTTACTGTTAAGAATGGTTAGAATTACTTTTCATGTTTAGTACTAGGCTCAAAGATGCAGCACTGAGGTCTCTCCTGATAACAGGTGAGTAAATCTGAATTCGTAGTTCTACTTATATTATAGGAATATTTTAAAGTTCCAAAACTCAACACTTAGAAGAATTTCCAAATGAAACCAGTCAATGTTACCATATGGAAGGAAATTTACTTAGCAGGTAAGTAATTTTATCGTTTCCTTTTCTTACTCAGTGGTGGGTCCTGGATCCAGCACTGCTGCATCTCCTGTAAACAGTTGAAAGAATGCGTTTAGGTCATGGAGGCGATTTTATAGGAATATTTTTAGTTTGTGAAAATAGACACATAGAAACTTTTCTGGTGAAAACCAGACAATGGATTTCTATGTAAGAAAATACAAGTTACTGGTAAGTATGGTTAGAATTACTTTTCAGGTTCAGCGCTGGGCTAAAGGATGCAGCACTGTGTTCTCTTCTGATAACAGGTGAGTAAATCGGAATTTGTTGTTTGTATGATTTTAGGAGAATATTTTAAAGTTCCAAAACTCCACACTGTTCGACTTGGCCCTTCTGGCAGGTTCACCCCTAAACTTTTTGCTTTGATATGTGACTTAGTGTTGGTTGTTTTGGCTTCTACGCACTTTACTACTGTGTCCCAGTGTAAAGTGCGTGCACTCCCTGAGTGCATGTTGTGAAATTGGCCTGCCCTCCCATAGGAATGCATGGGGAATGTGTGTGTCATGTTAGTTCTTGATGTGTGGGGAGTGCAGGGTCGAGTTTGATATGTGCGGACTCGTGTGATTAAATGCTGCGCGATGATGTGTGCGGCATTAATGTGTCTAGTGGGGAAGTGCCACTTCAAGAAATTGGCATGTCTGTGTAATAAAGGTGAAATGACTGTCTGGCTTGTGATTGGCTAGAGCTGGCTGGTGTGCCTGGCTCCAGGAGTCAGGGTGGGTCTGCCCTGGTGGTGAATAGAGAGATTGACAGCCAGATGGGTGGGAGGAGTGCACCTAGGACCGGAATAGGGCTGGGCTTTCCCTACACAATGCTGGCTCCGCCCCCTGTGGTGTGACTGATGACCCTAGCCTGCCCTCTGAATGGGGAGAGGGACTGAGCACAACAGAGTGCTCCAAAATCAGCTGCGACTGGTCTTCCCCCACCCTGCACCCTAAGACAAAGGGACTATGTGTATAAAAGAGGGCTTGTGACCCCATGTAAAATGTTCTTCTCCTCATCCTAATTTGAGGGGGGCCTGCTGCTGCTGCTAGGCGCCAGGAGGACCGCCACTGGGGACTGGCTCCCTGCCTGGAGGGCCCTGTGAGCTGGCTCCTGGGCTCAGCCTTTGCCCCCCTGCCTTTCTTCATTCCTTTTTGGACTTTGTCCCTGGACCAATGTGGCTGTGGTGGCCTGCCAGCGCCTGGGCAGTACTGGCCTTCCCCTCAAAAATAGTGCATTGCGCCGCTGGTGCGGCTATCCCTATCCTGAGGGATTCCCCGGCGTGGGGATCCCCCTATCCTTTGATTTTCAGCACGGGTGCCCACCCCGCCTATTTGCCGTACCTTTTGATCTTGCGCAGGTGCTCACCCTGTGACTTGACCTTGTCCTAGCTTTCGTGCCCTAGCGGGTGCCCACCCCGCCAGGGACTCGTTATTTTACCGGGTGCCTACCCCGGATTGCTGCCAACAAAGAAATCATCACTACGGGCCACCGCTATGCCCACGGCGAACTGAAAGCACCTCAACCCGGAAGCAGCTTGCCGGCCAATCACAGCGAGGCTGATGCGGAAAAGGCAGGTTTGTTCGGGAGCGTGGTGCGGCTCCCGTGTTGCCAGAAGAAGCCTACGGAAGCTGTCTTGTTTTGTCCCAGAGGTCTCTCCCGTCCCAGTTCCAGGAAGAAGGACTGGGGGAAGGAGGGAGACGCCGCCGGAGTCCCCGGCGAGTAGGGGGAGTCGGTGCAGGTACCAGGAAGCTCTGGTGAGTGGGGCTTCATGTTATAGTGCCCTTGGAGGTACCCTGTCCGTACCTAACCATGAGCGGCCCCATCTTGCAGTGGGTCTCTCCACCAACAGGGGCATTTCCCGGTCCCTAGAGCTCCGAGTTGCTCCCTTAGGTTATTTTGCGAGCCAGTCCGGTCCGGGGGCCATTGTCTTGTGTGTCCCCAGAGCGGGACTCCAACGCAAGGGCATTTGTTTCAGAGCCCCCGAGGCTCCAGCGTGACCTGGGGGCCTTTGTTGTCCGAGTCACCAGAGGGGGACTCTGTCTGGCGGCATTTCCTGGCCATCTAGAGCCCACGAGGCTCCAACAATTTAGGGGGCATTTCGGGAGATAGAGTGGCCCCGGCTGGCAGCAGACCGCTCCCCCCAGTTGGCAGCAGTGTTATTTCAGGGCCTGAGAGACTCCTGGGGGCATCTTGTATTTAGAGCCTGCACGGCTCCCACGTGATTTTGGGGCACTGTTGTGTTATTGACCCCCAGAAGAGCGCCAGGAGGGACTCTGGTGCCAAGCTCCATTCCTAAAGCTGCCCAGCACTTAGTGGGCAGCTGCTTCATTTAGGCCCTTGCGGATCTTCTTTGGCTGCCTGAGCAGCCAGCCCAGACATTCTGGACATTTGACCTGTGAGCCTCTGAGAGGCCAGTGGGCCTAGGGACATTTTCATGTGTCGTGCCCTTGCTAGGGGTACATGTTTATGCCTTATGTGATTTTTGCGCAAAATGTGATTACTTGCCTAATGTGATTTATGCATAATATGCATTACCTTTTTGCCTATACCTCTAAATGTATTTTTATGCTTAGGAGGTTGTGTTACCTAGTATAGTTATGCTAGTGAGTTCATGGGTTCCTGTGTGATATATGCCTAAGGTGGTTAGGATTGCGTAGGGTGTACTTACCTTTTACCAGTGGTTACTGGTTGTGTGCTACATTTGCTATATGGTGCTACAATTATTCTATGTTCTAAGTGCTATTTCTACAAAGTGCTAGTTCTACCAAGTGCTTATTCCTGACAGTGGTCCACGTGGCCCTGTCCCGTGTATATAATCCCCTGTAAATTCTGCCCATGCCTGTTGCACATTGTAAAGTGTGTGGTTGTTATCTAATGTGTTTGGTATAATACAAAGGCTATTTTTATATATAACCTTGTGTGGAGTTTCCTTTGTGGTGGGCCTTGGGTGTTGTTGCTGGGTGCATGCGCAAACGCTTTACACATTACCTCCGAGATAGGCCTGACTGCTCGTGCCAAGCTACCAAGGTGGTGAAATGGGGTTATCTTTGACGGGTGACTTCGTTGCCCTGACTAGAGTGGTGGTTTCTGCCTGGCTTTGGCGCAAGCCTTAGCCAACCAGAAATCCCATTTCTAACACACACTTAGAAGAATTTCCAAGTTAAACCTGTCAATGTTAGCCTATGAAAGGAAATTCAAGTTGTTGGTAAGTATGGTTAGAATAACTTTTCAAAATCAGTACTGGGCTCAAAGATGCAGCACTGAGGTCTCTCCTGATAATAGGTGAGTAAATCGTAATTCGTAGTACATCCAGTAAGAGCCACAGAGCTGCCAAGCAGAGAGATGTAAAAAGGGGCATGGCCTGCACCACCTCTCTGCAACGCAGCACAGTGGCGCTTACTGGAAGCACCCGGTGGGTTACTTGGCCCCCATGATCCCTCAGGTTTGATGTAGAATTTTTTCCCCAGTTTAAAAAGCGCCACAGGGCGTGTTTGCACACATCACATTAGGCCCGTCCCCTCCCTTCACAGCTGTGTAAACGCGCCCTCTCACCGTTCTAAGTTGAGCGATTAAGTCCCCTTCAATCCTAAGGGTCCCTAGGGTCAAACTAACCCACAAGGTACCTCCAGTAAGCGTCACAGAGCTGGGTTGAATAGAGGTGTAAAAAGGGGCATGGCCTCTGAACACCTGTCTGCAACTCAGCTCCCCGGCACATACTGGAGATACCTGTTGGGCTATTTGACCCTCAGGGACCCTCAGTATTGAAAGAGAATTAATTCCACAACTTAAAACGTGCCACGGGGCGCGGTTGCACAGTGGTGAAGGAAGGGGGTATGGCCTACAAACACGCCCTTTGTTGCGTTTTAAATTAGATAATTAATTCCTCCTCAATCCTATGTGTCCGTGGGGTCCAACTAGGCCACAAGGTACCTCCGGTATGCACCAGGATGCTGCGTTGCAGAGAGGTGTTCAGAGGCCACACCCCTTTTTACAACACTCTGCAACACAGCTCCGTGGCGCTTACAGGAGGTTCCTGGTGGGCTAGTTGGCCCCCAGGGACCCTCAGTATTTAAGGGGAGTTAATCCACCATCTTAAAATGCATCACAGGGTGTGTTTGGACACATATCACCTCAGGGCCCGCCACCTCCCTTCGTCACTGTGCAAACGTGCAAACTGCGCTTAGGCTACGCGGACCCTCCGAGGCCATAGATATATATGTACTTTTAAATGTCATTTTCTCAGGAATTACTGAATGGATTTACCCCAAATAAGGCAAAAGGCACAAGTCTGATCTAAGGACTACCTCTTTGACAAATTTGGTGTAATTCTGTTCAGCAGTTCAGGCTGTAGCTGCGGCTAAAGGTCCAATGGGAAACTGCATGGGGAAAACACGTCTTGGGACCCCCCTTTTTTCTCTGACCCCGATTGATGAATCACCATGAAACTTTACGAATAGGAGCGGACAGGAGCTGACCGTAAGTTTTGAAAATGTCACGAAGATTCGTCAACCGGCATCAAAGTTATTCCAAATAGAATCTTGCGGATTTCCTATGGAAAATAGGTCCTAACTATACCTATCTACTGGCGACCAATTTTTTTTAATAAATACTAATGTTATTTCAAAATGTAATAAGATTATTTTAATACTTAATCTACGATATATTTTTAAATATTTATTATGCAAAGCATTATGGGCAGTGAATATTACAGTATGCAATATCAAAACATTCCTCAAGGGGCAGCAGCTCTCAGGCTGAGCTGAGAGCTAATAACATACATTCTACAAAGAGCTGCCTGTACAAATAGTCATTGCTAGGTTTCCCTCAAGTCAAATGTTTTTGCATTTGACTCATGAGGGACACCTAGTAAAGACTAGTGGAACTGCAACTTCAAGAAAGGGTTACAATGCTTTTGTATTTGGCTTGTGAGGGACATCTAGTAACGGCTAGTGAAACTGCAGATTGATGTAATAATTTCAATGCTTTTGCATTTGACTTGTGAGGGACACCTAGTAATGACTAGTTTGTAAAATTATTTTGATATTAGATACTATAATATTCACTGCCCATGGCTAATCTCATCCCATAATACTTTGCAGGGCCTTTGGTTGGGATTGTATTTTTGCCCATAACTGTGCTTGGGCTGGTCCTAAGAGAATGGGACCACCACCGAATTGTTCAGCAAGATGTGCTCTTTGTTTTCAATGCATCTGCTTGGTTCTCTCCCTAATTTAGTAAGGATCCCAAAATCATCACCTCTCTCACTGCTTGCTAAATTTCCATTTTCACTTTTGTGAAATGACTATATGCTTATTAGCATTTAAAGACAGAGATACTTGTTATTTTACCAAAAGTATATGAGGTCTCTGTTTTATTAATTGGGAGTCAGACGGAGAGACGTTGCGGATTTCACTGAGTATATCTTTAACTTCATGGACTTCCGCGTAACAGTACTATGCCACCTACACCCACCCTTAGTCCCTTGCTCACTATAACACTGGATCAAGCTAACCTGTCTGATGAGTTGTGTTAGACCAAAACCAGTCTCGGGATGCTTGTTTCCAGTCCAGAGAAGACCTGGCTTGACAGTTTGACAGTTTAGGTTTTCCCATGAGGCACAGGGTCAAAACTGATTTGTATATGGCTTGGTCTGAACTGGGGTGGCAAAGTGAGCTAAAGAACGATGATGGATTCCACCCATATCTGTGACTGGGGGTGAGCATCTGAAAAGTTTCAAGGCTCAGTCCATCATCTCCTTGTGTTTTCTTTGTTTAATGCCTATTCAAGTTAACATGTTATATTTTTAATTTTAAATGTAAAATAAACATATGAAATGATTTTATAATAACATGTTATAATAAACTATTTGTACTAATTGTTTTAAAGTTTAATGCATTTTCTTACTTTTAACAAGAAAGAGATCTATGCCCCAGTGACAGGAACTGTGTCTAAGTTTAAAGTTTCTGCTTAGTATCTTTACATTTATAAATTCTACTTCTGGAAGGTCCACCAGGGAAAGGAGGACTGTAAGTTTACAGCTAGGGGTAAATGTACACTCAGAACTGGTATAAAATGGTAAAGGTACACCGAACAGCGGGAGTGGATTTACACATGAGTAATTCTATAAGTGTACAATTGTAGACAATAGGCTCTTTGGGTGATTGAATGGGTCATGACTACGTCAGTCCTTTTTTCAAGCAGTGTTATTTCTTCGGATCCATGAGATATCGATCACAACAACATTGTGATACAGAAATATACTGTCAAAAATATTGGTTACAAAAATATTGTTTCCCTATACATATAATGGTAAGTACAACCCTATTGAAAAGAAAAAATTATCATCCCACACTAATAGTGTTAAAATATAAACAGAACTATTGTCTTAAACACATGCAGAGTTTTAAATTGAAAATCTTAAATATTTCAATATATAACATTAATATAATGTAAATTAAATACATTACATAACGTTTTATTTACAATTTACAACGTTTAATACTATATATATATATATATATGTATAAATACAAACTTATATAAACACACACATATAAATATATCAGTTTGTATGTTTATCTATACATATATTTATATATCTATAGCTCTTCTTGAGGTGTCAGAGGTTATTCGGGAGACACTGGACGCAGGAGGTAAGGCCATGCTTGTCATGCTGGACCTGTCGGCGGCCTTCGACACCGTCCCCCATGAGGCGCTTCTCGCCAGACTTTATGACATAGGTCTGAGGGGGACGGTGCTTAAATGGTTTACATCGTTTCTGGAGGACCGTCGACAAACGGTGTGGGCCTCACCAAGCTCCGCTGAGATGCCGCCATTGGGAGTCGGAGTTCCACAGGGCTCTGTGTTGAGCCCAACTCTTTTTAACATCTTTATGACCCCTCTGGCGGCACTGGTGGAGGCTTTCGGGGCCCAGATCGTGTCCTATGCAGATTACACGCAACTTCTGTTTACCTGCAGGAAAGATCAGACATTTGATGGGGAGAGTATCCGGGGGTGCCTGGAGAGGGTCTTTGACTGGTTCCAGCGGAACAGTCTTAAGGCCAACTCCAGTAAATCGGAGGTTCTGCTCTTTGGCTGCGCCTCGGACCAGGAATGGCATGAGTGGTGGCCGGCGGACATGTGTCCTCCCGCTCAGTCATCTATGGCTGCCAAAAATTTGGGAGTCAAGTTTTACAATAACCTCTCGTTTAGATCGCACATTCTCGGTCTGACAGGCACCTGCTTCGGTATCTTAAAGATGCTCCGGACGTTCTTACCTCTGCTCTCGGAGGAGCATAGAAAGATCACTGTCCAAGCTCTAATAGGATCTAGATTGGACTGCTAATGCCCTTTATCTAGGGCTTCCGGACTACCTGGTCCATCGGTTGCAAGTGGTGCAGAACTCCGCAGCTCGCGCCATTTTCGGCCTTCATAGGCGGGCTAGAACATCCGGGTTGTTGCAGTCACTTCATTGGCTGCCCATCCGAAAGCGGATTATGTTTAAAACGCTGACTCTGGTGCATAAAGCACTTTCTGGCCTGAGAGCAAAGTATCTGCAGTGCAGGCTGGCTTTTTATCGTCCGGCTCGCTCACTGCGGTTGGAAACTTTGTTCATGGCCGTGGTTCCCCGAGTGAGGAAGGCCCGCACTGGGGGTCGCTCCTTTAGTCTCAGGGCACCCCAGCTGTGGAATTCCTTGCCTCTCGCCCTACGCAGCATTCCCAGTCTGCTCTTGTTTAGAAAAAACCTTAAGACTTGGCTTTTTTACCTCTAGGCTGTTTCTCTTTTCCTTTTGCTTTTTGTTTTTATCACTGTTATTTTTTTTAATTGCTGAGCTGCCGACATAAAGCGCCGGGACACTCTTGTTGAGTAGCCGTGCGCTATATAAATAAACATATAACATAACATAACATAACATAACATAACATAACATAACATAACATATATATATATGGCGTCCAGGAGTTTGTGGAAGTGCCCTCCAGTGTTGATCGTTTTTGAACATATATATATATATATATATATATATATATATATATATATATATATATATTACCTACTGGCGGTCGCCAGTAGGTAGTTATAGTTATGATCTACTTTCCATAGGAAATCCGCGACATTCTAATGGGAATAACTTTGGCGCCGGTGGACGAATCTTCGCGAATTTCTCAAAGAAGATGGCCCGCTCCGCTCTGCTCCTTCCCTGAAAGTATGGGGGGGATTCGTTAAGCGGGGGCCGAGATAGAAGGGGGTCCCAAAACGTGTTTTCCCCATGTTAATTTCCATAGGGCGGTTGGACTCACTTTTAGCCCGAACGGCTGAATGGATTTCCACCAAACTTGGCAAAATTGTAGGGACTGGTAGCCCGATGTTCTTTTGCTATGTCTCAAGATATGTGCATAGGCACGCCCCGGTACGCGCACCGGGTCGCGTACCAGCGCGCTACGCGAGTATGCGAGCGGAAAGCTGATTGGCGCCCGGGTGTCTGTCAGCATTCCAAACAGTCCGGAGCGGCCGCCATCTTGTGTGTCGGTAGGATCGAGACACAAGAGGTGGTAAAGACAAAGGGGGAAATGACCAAAAGGGGGCAGGGAAGACCCCCCCTGACCCCATAAGTTTGATGTGGTGGCCATAAAAGGGCTCCGCGGGGCAAAAAAACAAAACGATTTTCACGGGGGGAGCGCCCGGTACGCGCACCGGGGAGCGTACTGGGGTGTCCATGTCATGAGTGATGTAATAGTGACGTCATCAGCAGTGCATTGCACGCGCAAGTTATAGTGAGTCCAACTAACTATAACGTGGGAATTTCAATGGTTTTATGCGAGTAAAATTTCCAGCTAACTATAACTGGTGTGAAACCTATGGTTTTTTCAGTGAATATATATATATATATATATATAACACTATGGGCCTCATTATGATGTTGGTCAGAAATCATTCCGACTGACTCTTTGTCGGAATCTGTTCAGACCTACTCAGGTTTGGCAATACCGACCCACCGATTATGATGTTTCCAAACACCGTTTGGTTGGACTCCCATTGACTTCAACAGGAGCCTGTGTTCTGACCGACAACACAGGCTCCCATTGAAAATGGGGTGGTTGCGAAAAATCTTGCACCCTGTCTCAGGCACCTCATGGTGCCAGCCACATTGTTCACAGCTGTAAAGAGAGGTCCCATTGGTACCCCCATGGGCCCCAACCGAAGGCATCCTGACACAGGCCCCCAAAGTCAGTTTCTGACAGCCGTCTCCTGTTGGACAAACTGACTCAGAAAGGCTGTCTGAATCTGACATCGTGATACGTCAGTCGAAAACACGGTCCATAGACCTGTATCCTTCGGCTCCCACCGACTTGGAGTCTCCGAATGCCGGTCGGAACAGAGTCAGAAATACTTAATGGTTACCTTTTATCATAACCGGTCAGTCGGAAATGTTCCCCAGGCGGTCGTAAATATGGGTTCGGACACAGGTTAGGAAAACCTGAATGCTGTTTGGAGCCTTCCCGACCCACATCGTAATGAAGCCCTTAGTGTGGATTTGATGAAAATCTAGATAACTGTTTATGAGATTAGATTATAGTCAATGTTTTCAATGGAATACACAAGCAATTCCTTTGTTGCAGGAATCCCACTTTAAAGGAAATGCTGGAGATTGCTAAAAGAGTAAAATGATCTCTCATGGCATCCTTAGAGTTTCACAAATACCTCTGAATGAGAATGTCAATGCCATCCATTCAAAACACACATTTGTTTTTTTGTCACTCAACAGAAAACAACATGGCAACTAAAATAAGTATGCTTCCTGGTTAGCTAGCTCGAATTCCATATTGCAAGGTAGGACCTCAAAATAGGGAGAGAAAAATGGGACTTGGGCAAAATGACTTTGGAAAAATCAAAAGATATAGGAACGAGGAGAATAAAAACTGGTAGAACTCACACAAGTCCAATCCTCACCGCATAATCACCAGTGTTAGAAATTCAATTACTGGTTGGCTGAGGTATGCACCCATGCCAGCCAGAAACCGTCACTTCTAATCAGGGTAAGCTAGATACACAATAAGATAACCTTTGCTCACCCACTGGGTACAGAGCAATCAGGGTAATCTACATAGGCAATGAGTAAAGCATTTGTGCTACACACTCACATAGTAACACAATGAATACACCACAAAAAGAATCCACACAGGTTCAGAAAAACAGAGATGGGGTTACTTAAGGCCTAACTTAGGGGTGACATATGTAATAAAGAGGGAGTTTATAACTTGCCAAGAAGTTTTAAATGTCATGTTGAAGTAGCAGTAAACTTTCCACATAGGCACTGCAGTGGCAGACCTGGGACAGGTTTGAAATGTTACTTCCCGTGGGTGGCACAATCAGAGCTGTACCCCACCAGTAGCATTTGAGGTACAGGCCCTAGGTATATGGTATACCACTTTACAAAGGACTTACCAGTACAACAAATATGCCAATCAGATATACGCTGTCATCATGCTGAGGGGAGAAGCACATGCACTTTTTTACTGGTTAGAAATGTTAAAGTTCTCAGAGTCCTAAGGGCAACAAAAAGAATCAGCAAAGTGAGAGGCAAAAGGCATAAAATCCAGGGAAAGACCGTCCTAAGGATAACAAGTCTAACACGAGGATTTATCCTTACCATTCCCCGAGAAATGAAACATGATGCAGCTGTTCCTTTCTAATCAGGAATAACACTCTAGGGTATTTCAATGAATTATCTATGCTACCCTATTAGAGGAGAAGGCCTCACAGTAGTGAAAAGCATATTTGGGTGTTTCTCACCACCAGGACATGCCGGACTTACCAGCATATGTCCTACTTTTTACTTACACAGTACCCTGCCCTGTGGGATATCTAATGATTCAGAAAAGGGGGTGGTGATGAACAGAGTGTATGAATTAAGCAGACCACTCTTACCCAGTCCAAAGATCAGGGCTTGATCCATCACCGTTATTTATCTCACTGCCCCATCCCAGCTCAGAACCTGGCTATATGCAAATTAGTCTGTCCCTGGCCCAGTGCATCATGGGAACAGGGCAGACCAAACTACCAAGCCAATTCTTCACCAGAAAGGAGACAAGCTACCGGGGACCGGTTTCTGGCATTTCAGCCTCTTCGGCCCGGCTTGCTTGAATCCTGATGGAGCAGTGAGAAAGGGACTCATGTCTGAGTATACCCTGCCACACCTATAGTGGCCAAAAACGATTCAGAAAAGGGGGTGGTGATGAACAGAGTGTCTGAATTAAGCAGACCACTCTTACCCAGTCCAAAGATCAGGGCTTGATCCATCACCGTTATTTATCTCACTGCCCCATCCCAGCTCAGAACCTGGCTATATGCAAATTAGTCTGTCCCTGGCCCAGTGCATCATGGGAACAGGGCAGACCAAACTACCAAGCCAATTCTTCACCAGAAAGGAGACAAGCTACCGGGGACCGGTTTCTGGCATTTCAGCCTCTTCGGCCCGGCTTGCTTGAATCCTGATGGAGCAGTGAGAA
Source organism: Lissotriton helveticus (assembly GCF_964261635.1). NCBI lineage: Eukaryota > Metazoa > Chordata > Amphibia > Caudata > Salamandridae > Lissotriton > Lissotriton helveticus. The sequence continues at coordinate 1,840,634,315 of NC_136059.1, read as the reverse complement.
AGGGACTCATGTCTGAGTATACCCTGCCACACCTATAGTGGCCAAAAACGATTCAGAAAAGGGGGTGGTGATGAACAGAGTGTCTGAATTAAGCAGACCACTCTTAACCAGTCCAAAGATCAGGGCTTGATCCATCACCATTATTTATCTCACTGCCCCATCCCAGCTCAGAACCTGGCTATATGCAAATTAGTCTGTCCCTGGCCCAGTGCATCATGGGAACAGGGCAGACCAAACTACCAAGCCAATTCTTCACCAGAAAGGAGACAAGCTACCGGGGACCGGTTTCTGGCATTTCAGCCTCTTCGGCCCGGCTTGCTTGAATCCTGATGGAGCAGTGAGAAAGGGACTCATGTCTGAGTATACCCTGCCACACCTATAGTGGCCAAAAACGATTCAGAAAAGGGGGTGGTGATGAACAGAGTGTCTGAATTAAGCAGACCACTCTTACCCAGTCCAAAGATCAGGGCTTGATCCATCACCGTTATTTATCTCACTGCCCCATCCCAGCTCAGAACCTGGCTATATGCAAATTAGTCTGTCCCTGGCCCAGTGCATCATGGGAACAGAGCAGACCAAACTACCAAGCCAATTCTTCACCAGAAAGGAGACAAGCTACCGGGGACCGGTTTCTGGCATTTCAGCCTCTTCGGCCCGGCTTGCTTGAATCCTGATGGAGCAGTGAGAAAGGGACTCATGTCTGAGTATACCCTGCCACACCTATAGTGGCCAAAAACGATTCAGAAAAGGGGGTGGTGATGAACAGAGTGTCTGAATTAAGCAGACCACTCTTACCCAGTCCAAAGATCAGGGCTTGATCCATCACCGTTATTTATCTCACTGCCCCATCCCAGCTCAGAACCTGGCTATATGCAAATTAGTCTGTCCCTGGCCCAGTGCATCATGGGAACAGGGCAGACCAAACTACCAAGCCAATTCTTCACCAGAAAGGAGACAAGCTACCGGGGACCGGTTTCTGGCATTTCAGCCTCTTCGGCCCGGCTTGCTTGAATCCTGATGGAGCAGTGAGAAAGGGACTCATGTCTGAGTATACCCTGCCACACCTATAGTGGCCAAAAACGATTCAGAAAAGGGGGTGGTGATGAACAGAGTGTCTGAATTAAGCAGACCACTCTTACCCAGTCCAAAGATCAGGGCTTGATCCATCACCGTTATTTATCTCACTGCCCCATCCCAGCTCAGAACCTGGCTATATGCAAATTAGTCTGTCCCTGGCCCAGTGCATCATGGGAACAGGGCAGACCAAACTACGAAGCCAATTCTTCACCAGAAAGGAGACAAGCTACCGGGGACCGGTTTCTGGCATTTCAGCCTTTTCGGCCCGGCTTGCTTGAATCCTGATGGAGCAGTGAGAAAGGGACTCATGTCTGAGTATACCCTGCCACACCTATAGTGGCCAAAAACGATTCAGAAAAGGGGGTGGTGATGAACAGAGTGTCTGAATTAAGCAGACCACTCTTGCCCAGTCCAAAGATCAGGGCTTGATCCATCACCGTTATTTATCTCACTGCCCCATCCCAGCTCAGAACCTGGCTATATGCAAATTAGTCTGTCCCTGGCCCAGTGCATCAGGGGAACAGGGCAGACCAAACTACCAAGCCAATTCTTCACCAGAAAGGAGACAAGCTACCGGGGACCGGTTTCTGGCATTTCAGCCTCTTCGGCCCGGCTTGCTTGAATCCTGATGGAGCAGTGAGAAAGGGACTCATGTCTGAGTATACCCTGCCACACCTATAGTGGCCAAAAACGATTCAGAAAAGGGGGTGGTGATGAACAGAGTGTCTGAATTAAGCAGACCACTCTTACCCAGTCCAAAGATCAGGGCTTGATCCATCACCGTTATTTATCTCACTGCCCCATCCCAGCTCAGAACCTGGCTATATGCAAATTAGTCTGTCCCTGGCCCAGTGCATCATGGGAACAGGGCAGACCAAACTACCAAGCCAATTCTTCACCAGAAAGGAGACAAGCTACCGGGGACCGGTTTCTGGCATTTCAGCCTCTTCGGCCCGGCTTGCTTGAATCCTGATGGAGCAGTGAGAAAGGGACTCATGTCTGAGTATACCCTGCCACACCTATAGTGGCCAAAAACGATTCAGAAAAGGGGGTGGTGATGAACAGAGTGTCTGAATTAAGCAGACCACTCTTACCCAGTCCAAAGATCAGGGCTTGATCCATCACCGTTATTTATCTCACTGCCCCATCCCAGCTCAGAACCTGGCTATATGCAAATTAGTCTGTCCCTGGCCCAGTGCATCATGGGAACAGGTCAGACCAAACTACCAAGCCAATTCTTCACCAGAAAGGAGACAAGCTACCGGGGACCGGTTTCTGGCATCTCAGCCTCTTCGGCCCGGCTTGCTTGAATCCTGATGGAGCAGTGAGAAAGGGACTCATGTCTGAGTATACCCTGCCACACCTATAGTGGCCAAAAACGATTCAGAAAAGGGGGTGGTGATGAACAGAGTGTCTGAATTAAGCAGACCACTCTTACCCAGTCCAAAGATCAGGGCTTGATCCATCACCGTTATTTATCTCACTGCCCCATCCCAGCTCAGAACCTGGCTATATGCAAATTAGTCTGTCCCTGGCCCAGTGCATCATGGGAACAGGGCAGACCAAACTACCAAGCCAATTCTTCACCAGAAAGGAGACAAGCTACCGGGGACCGGTTTCTGGCATCTCAGCCTCTTCGGCCCGGCTTGCTTGAATCCTGATGGAGCAGTGAGAAAGGGACTCATGTCTGAGTATACCCTGCCACACCTATAGTGGCCAAAAACGATTCAGAAAAGGGGGTGGTGATGAACAGAGTGTCTGAATTAAGCAGACCACTCTTACCCAGTCCAAAGATCAGGGCTTGATCCATCACCATTATTTATCTCACTGCCCCATCCCAGCTCAGAACCTGGCTATATGCAAATTAGTCTGTCCCTGGCCCAGTGCATCATGGGAACAGGGCAGACCAAACTACCAAGCCAATTCTTCACCAGAAAGGAGACAAGCTACCGGGGACCGGTTTCTGGCATTTCAGCCTCTTCGGCCCGGCTTGCTTGAATCCTGATGGAGCAGTGAGAAAGGGACTCATGTCTGAGTATACCCTGCCACACCTATAGTGGCCAAAAACGATTCAGAAAAGGGGGTGGTGATGAACAGAGTGTCTGAATTAAGCAGACCACTCTTACCCAGTCCAAAGATCAGGGCTTGATCCATCACCGTTATTTATCTCACTGCCCCATCCCAGCTCAGAACCTGGCTATATGCAAATTAGTCTGTCCCTGGCCCAGTGCATCATGGGAACAGGGCAGACCAAACTACCAAGCCAATTCTTCACCAGAAAGGAGACAAGCTACCGGGGACCGGTTTCTGGCATCTCAGCCTCTTCGGCCCGGCTTGCTTGAATCCTGATGGAGCAGTGAGAAAGGGACTCATGTCTGAGTATACCCTGCCACACCTATAGTGGCCAAAAACGATTCAGAAAAGGGGGTGGTGATGAACAGAGTGTCTGAATTAAGCAGACCACTCTTACCCAGTCCAAAGATCAGGGCTTGATCCATCACCGTTATTTATCTCACTGCCCCATCCCAGCTCAGAACCTGGCTATATGCAAATTAGTCTGTCCCTGGCCCAGTGCATCATGGGAACAGGGCAGACCAAACTACCAAGCCAATTCTTCACCAGAAAGGAGACAAGCTACCGGGGACCGGTTTCTGGCATTTCAGCCTCTTCGGCCCGGCTTGCTTGAACCCTGATGGAGCAGTGAGAAAGGGACTCATGTCTGAGTATACCCTGCCACACCTATAGTGGCCAAAAACGATTCAGAAAAAGGGGTGGTGATGAACAGAGTGTCTGAATTAAGCAGACCACTCTTACCCAGTCCAAAGATCAGGGCTTGATCCATCACCGTTATTTATCTCACTGCCCCATCCCAGCTCAGAACCTGGCTATATGCAAATTAGTCTGTCCCTGGCCCAGTGCATCATGGGAACAGGTCAGACCAAACTACCAAGCCAATTCTTCACCAGAAAGGAGACAAGCTACCGGGGACCGGTTTCTGGCATCTCAGCCTCTTCGGACCGGCTTGCTTGAATCCTGATGGAGCAGTGAGAAAGGGACTCATGTCTGAGTATACCCTGCCACACCTATAGTGGCCAAAAACGATTCAGAAAAGGGGGTGGTGATGAACAGAGTGTCTGAATTAAGCAGACCACTCTTACCCAGTCCAAAGATCAGGGCTTGATCCATCACCGTTATTTATCTCACTGCCCCATCCCAGCTCAGAACCTGGCTACATGCAAATTAGTCTGTCCCTGGCCCAGTGCATCATGGGAACAGGGCAGACCAAACTACCAAGCCAATTCTTCACCAGAAAGGAGACAAGCTACCGGGGACCGGTTTCTGGCATCTCAGCCTCTTCGGCCCGGCTTGCTTGAATCCTGATGGAGCAGTGAGAAAGGGACTCATGTCTGAGTATACCCTGCCACACCTATAGTGGCCAAAAACGATTCAGAAAAGGGGGTGGTGATGAACAGAGTGTCTGAATTAAGCAGACCACTCTTACCCAGTCCAAAGATCAGGGCTTGATCCCTCACCGTTATTTATCTCACTGCCCCATCCCAGCTCAGAACCTGGCTATATGCAAATGAGTCTGTCCCTGGCCCAGTGCATCATGGGAACAGGGCAGACCAAACTACCAAGCCAATTCTTCACCAGAAAGGAGACAAGCTACCGGGGACCGGTTTCTGGCATTTCAGCCTCTTCGGCCCGGCTTGCTTGAATCCTGATGTAGCAGTGAGAAAGGGACTCATGTCTGAGTATACCCTGCCACACCTATAGTGGCCAAAAACGATTCAGAAAAGGGGGTGGTGATGAACAGAGTGTCTGAATTAAGCAGACCACTCTTACCCAGTCCAAAGATCAGGGCTTGATCCATCACCGTTATTTATCTCACTGCCCCATCCCAGCTCAGAACCTGGCTATATGCAAATTAGTCTGTCCCTGGCCCAGTGCATCATGGGAACAGGGCAGACCAAACTACCAAGCCAATTCTTCACCAGAAAGGAGACAAGCTACCGGGGACCGGTTTCTGGCATTTCAGCCTCTTCGGCCCGGCTTGCTTGAATCCTGATGGAGCAGTGAGAAAGGGACTCATGTCTGAGTATACCCTGCCACACCTATAGTGGCCAAAAACGATTCAGAAAAGGGGGTGGTGATGAACAGAGTGTCTGAATTAAGCAGACCACTCTTGCCCAGTCCAAAGATCAGGGCTTGATCCATCACCGTTATTTATCTCACTGCCCCATCCCAGCTCAGAACCTGGCTATATGCAAATTAGTCTGTCCCTGGCCCAGTGCATCATGGGAACAGGGCAGACCAAACTACCAAGCCAATTCTTCACCAGAAAGGAGACAAGCTACCGGGGACCGGTTTCTGGCATTTCAGCCTCTTCGGCCCGGCTTGCTTGAATCCTGATGGAGCAGTGAGAAAGGGACTCATGTCTGAGTATACCCTGCCACACCTATAGTGGCCAAAAACGATTCAGAAAAGGGGGTGGTGATGAACAGAGTGTCTGAATTAAGCAGACCACTCTTACCCAGTCCAAAGATCAGGGCTTGATCCATCACCGTTATTTATCTCACTGCCCCATCCCAGCTCAGAACCTGGCTATATGCAAATTAGTCTGTCCCTGGCCCAGTGCATCATGGGAACAGGGCAGACCAAACTACCAAGCCAATTCTTCACCAGAAAGGAGACAAGCTACCGGGGACCGGTTTCTGGCATTTCAGCCTCTTCGGCCCGGCTTGCTTGAATCCTGATGGAGCAGTGAGAAAGGGACTCATGTCTGAGTATACCCTGCCACACCTATAGTGGCCAAAAACGATTCAGAAAAGGGGGTGGTGATGAACAGAGTGTCTGAATTAAGCAGACCACTCTTACCCAGTCCAAAGATCAGGGCTTGATCCATCACCGTTATTTATCTCACTGCCCCATCCCAGCTCAGAACCTGGCTATATGCAAATTAGTCTGTCCCTGGCCCAGTGCATCATGGGAACAGGTCAGACCAAACTACCAAGCCAATTCTTCACCAGAAAGGAGACAAGCTACCGGGGACCGGTTTCTGGCATCTCAGCCTCTTCGGCCCGGCTTGCTTGAATCCTGATGGAGCAGTGAGAAAGGGACTCATGTCTGAGTATACCCTGCCACACCTATAGTGGCCAAAAACGATTCAGAAAAGGGGGTGGTGATGAACAGAGTGTCTGAATTAAGCAGACCACTCTTACCCAGTCCAAAGATCAGGGCTTGATCCATCACCGTTATTTATCTCACTGCCCCATCCCAGCTCAGAACCTGGCTATATGCAAATTAGTCTGTCCCTGGCCCAGTGCATCATGGGAACAGGGCAGACCAAACTACCAAGCCAATTCTTCACCAGAAAGGAGACAAGCTACCGGGGACCGCTTTCTGGCATTTCAGCCTCTTCGGCCCGGCTTGCTTGAATCCTGATGGAGCAGTGAGAAAGGGACTCATGTCTGAGTATACCCTGCCACACCTATAGTGGCCAAAAACGATTCAGAAAAGGGGGTGGTGATGAACAGAGTGTCTGAATTAAGCAGACCACTCTTACCCAGTCCAAAGATCAGGGCTTGATCCATCACCGTTATTTATCTCACTGCCCCATCCCAGCTCAGAACCTGGCTATATGCAAATTAGTCTGTCCCTGGCCCAGTGCATCATGGGAACAGGGCAGACCAAACTACCAAGCCAATTCTTCACCAGAAAGGAGACAAGCTACCGGGGACCGGTTTCTGGCATTTCAGCCTCTTCGGCCCGGCTTGCTTGAATCCTGATGGAGCAGTGAGAAAGGGACTCATGTCTGAGTATACCCTGCCACACCTATAGTGGCCAAAAACGATTCAGAAAAGGGGGTGGTGATGAACAGAGTGTCTGAATTAAGCAGACCACTCTTACCCAGTCCAAAGATCAGGGCTTGATCCATCACCGTTATTTATCTCACTGCCCCATCCCAGCTCAGAACCTGGCTATATGCAAATTAGTCTGTCCCTGGCCCAGTGCATCATGGGAACAGGGCAGACCAAACTACCAAGCCAATTCTTCACCAGAAAGGAGACAAGCTACCGGGGACCGGTTTCTGGCATTTCAGCCTCTTCGGCCCGGCTTGCTTGAATCCTGATGGAGCAGTGAGAAAGGGACTCATGTCTGAGTATACCCTGCCACACCTATAGTGGCCAAAAACGATTCAGAAAAGGGGGTGGTGATGAACAGAGTGTCTGAATTAAGCAGACCACTCTTGCCCAGTCCAAAGATCAGGGCTTGATCCATCACCGTTATTTATCTCACTGCCCCATCCCAGCTCAGAACCTGGCTATATGCAAATTAGTCTGTTCCTGGCCCAGTGCATCATGGGAACAGGGCAGACCAAACTACCAAGCCAATTCTTCACCAGAAAGGAGACAAGCTACCGGGGACCGGTTTCTGGCATTTCAGCCTCTTCGGCCCGGCTTGCTTGAATCCTGATGGAGCAGTGAGAAAGGGACTCATGTCTGAGTATACCCTGCCACACCTATAGTGGCCAAAAACGATTCAGAATAGGGGGTGGTGATGAACAGAGTGTCTGAATTAAGCAGACCACTCTTACCCAGTCCAAAGATCAGGGCTTGATCCATCACCGTTATTTATCTCACTGCCCCATCCCAGCTCAGAACCTGGCTATATGCAAATTAGTCTGTCCCTGGCCCAGTGCATCATGGGAACAGGGCAGACCAAAAAACCAAGCCAATTCTTCACCAGAAAGGAGACAAGCTACCGGGGACCGGTTTCTGGCATTTCAGCCTCTTCGGCCCGGCTTGCTTGAATCCTGATGGAGCAGTGAGAAAGGGACTCATGTCTGAGTATACCCTGCCACACCTATAGTGGCCAAAACGATTCAGAAAAGGGGGTGGTGATGAACAGAGTGTCTGAATTAAGCAGACCACTCTTACCCAGTCCAAAGATCAGGGCTTGATCCATCACCGTTATTTATCTCACTGCCCCATCCCAGCTCAGAACCTGGCTATATGCAAATTAGTCTGTCCCTGGCCCAGTGCATCATGGGAACAGGTCAGACCAAACTACCAAGCCAATTCTTCACCAGAAAGGAGACAAGCTACCGGGGACCGGTTTCTGGCATCTCAGCCTCTTCGGCCCGGCTTGCTTGAATCCTGATGGAGCAGTGAGAAAGGGACTCATGTCTGAGTATACCCTGCCACACCTATAGTGGCCAAAAACGATTCAGAAAAGGGGGTGGTGATGAACAGAGTGTCTGAATTAAGCAGACCACTCTTACCCAGTCCAAAGATCAGGGCTTGATCCATCACCGTTATTTATCTCACTGCCCCATCCCAGCTCAGAACCTGGCTATATGCAAATTAGTCTGTCCCTGGCCCAGTGCATCATGGGAACAGGGCAGACCAAACTACCAAGCCAATTCTTCACCAGAAAGGAGACAAGCTACCGGGGACCGGTTTCTGGCATCTCAGCCTCTTCGGCCCGGCTTGCTTGAATCCTGATGGAGCAGTGAGAAAGGGACTCATGTCTGAGTATACCCTGCCACACCTATAGTGGCCAAAAACGATTCAGAAAAGGGGGTGGTGATGAACAGAGTGTCTGAATTAAGCAGACCACTCTTACCCAGTCCAAAGATCAGGGCTTGATCCATCACCATTATTTATCTCACTGCCCCATCCCAGCTCAGAACCTGGCTATATGCAAATTAGTCTGTCCCTGGCCCAGTGCATCATGGGAACAGGGCAGACCAAACTACCAAGCCAATTCTTCACCAGAAAGGAGACAAGCTACCGGGGACCGGTTTCTGGCATTTCAGCCTCTTCGGCCCGGCTTGCTTGAATCCTGATGGAGCAGTGAGAAAGGGACTCATGTCTGAGTATACCCTGCCACACCTATAGTGGCCAAAAACGATTCAGAAAAGGGGGTGGTGATGAACAGAGTGTCTGAATTAAGCAGACCACTCTTACCCAGTCCAAAGATCAGGGCTTGATCCATCACCGTTATTTATCTCACTGCCCCATTCCAGCTCAGAACCTGGCTATATGCAAATTAGTCTGTCCCTGGCCCAGTGCATCATGGGAACAGGGCAGACCAAACTACCAAGCCAATTCTTCACCAGAAAGGAGACAAGCTACCGGGGACCGGTTTCTGGCATTTAAGCCTCTTCGGCCCGGCTTGCTTGAATCCTGATGGAGCAGTGAGAAAGGGACTCATGTCTGAGTATACCCTGCCACACCTATAGTGGCCAAAAACGATTCAGAAAAGGGGGTGGTGATGAACAGAGTGTCTGAATTAAGCAGACCACTCTTACCCAGTCCAAAGATCAGGGCTTGATCCATCACCGTTATTTATCTCACTGCCCCATCCCAGCTCAGAACCTGGCTATATGCAAATTAGTCTGTCCCTGGCCCAGTGCATCATGGGAACAGGGCAGACCAAACTACCAAGCCAATTCTTCACCAGAAAGGAGACAAGCTACCGGGGACCGGTTTCTGGCATTTCAGCCTCTTCGGCCCGGCTTGCTTGAACCCTGATGGAGCAGTGAGAAAGGGACTCATGTCTGAGTATACCCTGCCACACCTATAGTGGCCAAAAACGATTCAGAAAAGGGGGTGGTGATGAACAGAGTGTCTGAATTAAGCAGACCACTCTTACCCAGTCCAAAGATCAGGGCTTGATCCATCACCGTTATTTATCTCACTGCCCCATCCCAGCTCAGAACCTGGCTATATGCAAATTAGTCTGTCCCTGGCCCAGTGCATCATGGGAACAGGGCAGACCAAACTACCAAGCCAATTCTTCACCAGAAAGGAGATAAGCTACCGGGGACCGGTTTCTGGCATCTCAGCCTCTTCGGCCCGGCTTGCTTGAATCCTGATGGAGCAGTGAGAAAGGGACTCATGTCTGAGTATACCCTGCCACACCTATAGTGGCCAAAAACGATTCAGAAAAGGGGGTGGTGATGAACAGAGTGTCTGAATTAAGCAGACCACTCTTACCCAGTCCAAAGATCAGGGCTTGATCCATCACCATTATTTATCTCACTGCCCCATCCCAGCTCAGAACCTGGCTATATGCAAATTAGTCTGTCCCTGGCCCAGTGCATCATGGGAACAGGGCAGACCAAACTACCAAGCCAATTCTTCACCAGAAAGGAGACAAGCTACCGGGGACCGGTTTCTGGCATTTCAGCCTCTTCGGCCCGGCTTGCTTGAATCCTGATGGAGCAGTGAGAAAGGGACTCATGTCTGAGTATACCCTGCCACACCTATAGTGGCCAAAAACGATTCAGAAAAGGGGGTGGTGATGAACAGAGTGTCTGAATTAAGCAGACCACTCTTACCCAGTCCAAAGATCAGGGCTTGATCCATCACCGTTATTTATCTCACTGCCCCATCCCAGCTCAGAACCTGGCTATATGCAAATTAGTCTGTCCCTGGCCCAGTGCATCATGGGAACAGGGCAGACCAAACTACCAAGCCAATTCTTCACCAGAAAGGAGACAAGCTACCGGGGACCGGTTTCTGGCATTTCAGCCTCTTCGGCCCGGCTTGCTTGAATCCTGATGGAGCAGTGAGAAAGGGACTCATGTCTGAGTATACCCTGCCACACCTATAGTGGCCAAAAACGATTCAGAAAAGGGGGTGGTGATGAACAGAGTGTCTGAATTAAGCAGACCACTCTTACCCAGTCCAAAGATCAGGGCTTGATCCATCACCGTTATTTATCTCACTGCCCCCATCCCAGCTCAGAACCTGGCTATATGCAAATTAGTCTGTCCCTGGCCCAGTGCATCATGGGAACAGGGCAGACCAAACTACCAAGCCAATTCTTCACCAGAAAGGAGACAAGCTACCGGGGACCGGTTTCTGGCATTTCAGCCTCTTCGGCCCGGCTTGCTTGAACCCTGATGGAGCAGTGAGAAAGGGACTCATGTCTGAGTATACCCTGCCACACCTATAGTGGCCAAAAACGATTCAGAAAAGGGGGTGGTGATGAACAGAGTGTCTGAATTAAGCAGACCACTCTTACCCAGTCCAAAGATCAGGGCTTGATCCATCACCGTTATTTATCTCACTGCCCCATCCCAGCTCAGAACCTGGCTATATGCAAATTAGTCTGTCCCTGGCCCAGTGCATCATGGGAACAGGGCAGACCAAACTACCAAGCCAATTCTTCACCAGAAAGGAGACAAGCTACCGGGGACCGGTTTCTGGCATTTCAGCCTCTTCGGCCCGGCTTGCTTGAATCCTGATGGAGCAGTGAGAAAGGGACTCATGTCTGAGTATACCCTGCCACACCTATAGTGGCCAAAAACGATTCAGAAAAGGGGGTGGTGATGAACAGAGTGTCTGAATTAAGCAGACCACTCTTACCCAGTCCAAAGATCAGGGCTTGATCCATCACCGTTATTTATCTCACTGCCCCATCCCAGCTCAGAACCTGGCTATATGCAAATCAGTCTGTCCCTGGCCCAGTGCATCATGGGAACAGGGCAGACCAAACTACCAAGCCAATTCTTCACCAGAAAGGAGACAAGCTACCGGGGACCGGTTTCTGGCATTTCAGCCTCTTCGGCCCGGCTTGCTTGAATCCTGATGGAGCAGTGAGAAAGGGACTCATGTCTGGGTATACCCTGCCACACCTATAGTGGCCAAAAACGATTCAGAAAAGGGGGTGGTGATGAACAGAGTGTCTGAATTATGCAGACCACTCTTACCCAGTCCAAAGATCAGGGCTTGATCCATCACCGTTATTTATCTCACTGCCCCATCCCAGCTCAGAACCTGGCTATATGCAAATTAGTCTGTCCCTGGCCCAGTGCATCATGGGAACAGGGCAGACCAAACTACCAAGCCAATTCTTCACCAGAAAGGAGACAAGTTACCGGGGACCGGTTTCTGGCATTTCAGCCTCTTCGGCCCGGCTTGCTTGAATCCTGATGGAGCAGTGAGAAAGGGACTCATGTCTGAGTATACCCTGCCACACCTATAGTGGCCAAAAACGATTCAGAAAAGGGGGTGGTGATGAACAGAGTGTCTGAATTAAGCAGACCACTCTTACCCAGTCCAAAGATCAGGGCTTGATCCATCACCGTTATTTATCTCACTGCCCCATCCCAGCTCAGAACCTGGCTATATGCAAATTAGTCTGTCCCTGGCCCAGTGCATCATGGGAACAGGGCAGACCAAACTACCAAGCCAATTCTTCACCAGAAAGGAGACAAGCTACCGGGGACCGGTTTCTGGCATTTCAGCCTCTTCGGCCCGGCTTGCTTGAATCCTGATGGAGCAGTGAGAAAGGGACTCATGTCTGAGTATACCCTGCCACACCTATAGTGGCCAAAAACGATTCAGAAAAGGGGGTGGTGATGAACAGAGTGTCTGAATTAAGCAGACCACTCTTACCCAGTCCAAAGATCAGGGCTTGATCCATCACCGTTATTTATCTCACTGCCCCATCCCAGCTCAGAACCTGGCTATATGCAAATTAGTCTGTCCCTGGCCCAGTGCATCATGGGAACAGGGCAGACCAAACTACCAAGCCAATTCTTCACCAGAAAGGAGACAAGCTACCGGGGACCGGTTTCTGGCATTTCAGCCTCTTCGGCCCGGCTTGCTTGAATCCTGATGGAGCAGTGAGAAAGGGACTCATGTCTGAGTATACCCTGCCACACCTATAGTGGCCAAAAACGATTCAGAAAAGGGGGTGGTGATGAACAGAGTGTCTGAATTAAGCAGACCACTCTTACCCAGTCCAAAGATCAGGGCTTGATCCATCACCGTTATTTATCTCACTGCCCCATCCCAGCTCAGAACCTGGCTATATGCAAATTAGTCTGTCCCTGGCCCAGTGCATCATGGGAACAGGGCAGACCAAACTACCAAGCCAATTCTTCACCAGAAAGGAGACAAGCTACCGGGGACCGGTTTCTGGCATTTCAGCCTCTTCGGCCCGGCTTGCTTGAATCCTGATGGAGCAGTGAGAAAGGGACTCATGTCTGAGCATACCCTGCCACACCTATAGTGGCCAAAAACGATTCAGAAAAGGGGGTGGTGATGAACAGAGTGTCTGAATTAAGCAGACCACTCTTACCCAGTCCAAAGATCAGGGCTTGATCCATCACCGTTATTTATCTCACTGCCCCATCCCAGCTCAGAACCTGGCTATATGCAAATTAGTCTGTCCCTGGCCCAGTGCATCATAGGAACAGGGCAGACCAAACTACCAAGCCAATTCTTCACCAGAAAGGAGACAAGCTACCGGGGACCGGTTTCTGGCATTTCATTTCCCTTGCTCATTGCACCATCAGGATTCAAGCAAGCCGGGCCGACGAGGCTGAAATGCCAGAAACCGGTCCCCGGTAGCTTGTTTCCTTCCCAGTTTAAGAATTGGCTTGGTAGTTTGGTTTGCCCTGTTCCCATCATGCACTGGGACAGGAACAGACTAATTTGCATATAGCCAAGTTCTGAGCTGGGATGGTGCAGTGAGCTAAAAAACGGTGATGGAACAAGCCCTGATCCTTGGACTGGGTAAGAGTGGTCTGCTTAACTCAGGCACTCTGTTCATCACCACCCCCTTTTCTGAAACATTTTGTCCACCATAAGCGTGGAAGGGTATACTCAGATGTGAGTCCCTTGCTCATTGCACCATCAGGATTCAAGCAAGCCGGTCCGACGAGGCTGAAATGCCAGAAACCGGTCCCCGGTAACTTGTTTCCTTCCCAGTATAAGAATTGGCTTGGTAGTTTGGTTTGCCCTGTTCCCATCATGCACTGGGACGGGAACAGACTAATTTGCATATAGCCAAGTTCTGAGCTGGGATGGTGCAGTGAGCTAAAAAACGGTGATGGATCAAGCCCTGATCCTTGGACTGGGTAAGAGTGGTCTGCTTAATTCAGGCACTCTGTTCATCACCACCCCCTTTTCTGAATCATTTTGTCCACCATAAGCGTGGAAGGGTATACTCAGATGTGAGTCCCTTGCTCATTGAACCATCAGGATTCAAGCAAGCCTGGCCGACGAGGCTGAAATGCCAGAAACCGGTCCCCGGTAGCTTGTTTCCTTCCCAGTATAAGAATTGGCTTGGTAGTTTGGTTTGCCCTGTTCCCATCATGCACTGGGACAGGAACAGACTAATTTGCATATAGCCAAGTTCTGAGCTGGGATGGTGCAGTGAGCTAAAAAACGGTGATGGATCAAGCCCTGATCCTTGGACTGGGTAAGAGTGGTCTGCTTAATTCAGGCACTCTGTTCATCAACACCCCCTTTTCTGAATCATTTTGTCCACCATAAGCGTGGAAGGGTATACTCAGATGTGAGTCCCTTGCTCATTGCACCATCAGGATTCAAGCAAGCCGGGCCGACGAGGCTGAAATGCCAGAAACTGGTCCCCGGTAGCTTGTTTCCTTCCCAGTATAAGAATTGGCTTGGTAGTTTGGTTTGCCCTGTTCCCATCATGCACTGGGACAGGAACAGACTAATTTGCATATAGCCAAGTTCTGAGCTGGGATGGTGCAGTGAGCTAAAAAACGGTGATGGATCAAGCCCTGATCCTTGGACTGGGTAAGAGTGGTCTGCTTAATTCAGGCACTCTGTTCATCACCACCCCCTTTTCTGAATCATTTTGTCCACCATAAGCGTGGAAGGGTATACTCAGATGTGAGTCCCTTGCTCATTGCACCATCAGGATTCAAGCAAGCCGGGCCGACGAGGCTGAAATGCCAGAAACCGGTCCCCGGTAGCTTGTTTCCTTCCCCGTATAAGAATTGGCTTGGTAGTTTGGTTTGCCCTGTTCCCATCATGCACTGGGACAGGAACAGACTAATTTGCATATAGCCAAGTTCTGAGCTGGGATGGTGCAGTGAGCTAAAAAACGGTGATGGATCAAGCCCTGATCCTTGGACTGGGTAAGAGTGGTCTGCTTAATTCAGGCACTCGGTTCATCACCACCCCCTTTTCTGAATCATTTTGTCCACCATAAGCGTGGAAGGGTATACTCAGATGTGAGTCCCTTGCTCATTGCACCATCAGGATTCAAGCAAGCCGGGCCGACGAGGCTGAAATGCCAGAAACCGGTCCCCGGTAGCTTGTTTCCTTCCCAGTATAAGAATTGGCTTGGTAGTTTGGTTTGCCCTGTTCCCATCATGCACTGGGACAGGAACAGACTAATTTGCATATAGCCAAGTTCTGAGCTGGGATGGTGCAGTGAGCTAAAAAACGGTGATGGATCAAGCCCTGATCCTTGGACTGGGTAAGAGTGGTCTGCTTAATTCAGGCACTCTGTTCATCACCACCCCCTTTTCTGAATCATTTTGTCCACCATAAGCGTGGAAGGGTATACTCAGATGTGAGTCCCTTGCTCATTGCACCATCAGGATTCAAGCAAGCCGGGCCGACGAGGCTGAAATGCCAGAAACCGGTCCCCGGTAGCTTGTTTCCTTCCCAGTATAGGAATTGGCTTGGTAGTTTGGTTTGCCCTGTTCCCATCATGCACTGGGACAGGAACAGACTAATTTGCATATAGCCAAGTTCTGAGCTGGGATGGTGCAGTGAGCTAAAAAACGGTGATGGATCAAGCCCTGATCCTTGGACTGGGTAAGAGTGGTCTGCTTAATTCAGGCACTCTGTTCATCACCACCCCCTTTTCTGAATCACTGTGGGATATCTACGGCCTCCCTTTTGGGCAACATATATGTAATAAAAGAGGAGGTTAAGGCTTGGAAAAAGGTTTTAAATGGCAAGTCGAAGTGCCAGTAAACTGAAACACACAGGTCCTGCAGTGGCAGGCCTGAGAAATTATTAGGGGGCTGCTACGTGGGTGACACAGGCAGTGCTGCAGGCCCACAAGTAGCTTTGAATTTACAGGCCCTGGGAATGTGCAGTTCACTTTACTAGAGACTTAATACGTGAATTAATAAGTAAATTAATGTGCCAATTTTGTATGATCCAATGTCACCATGTTTTAGGGAGAGAGCACATACACTTTACAACTGGATACCAGTGGCAAAGTCTGCAGTCTTGAAGCCAGCAAAAATTAGGTCAGAAAAATGGAGAGAGGTAAGGAAAAAGTTGGGTGAAGACCACCCTAAGGCTGACAAGTCGAACAAAGTCCATCTCCAAAACCGGTTGAGACCAAACATCAGAAACTGATGCTCAATCAGAAAGGGATTGCCTTCCAGCTGCATGAAATACAAACATTGCTATGCCAGCAACAAACTGTAAATGTGATCACTGTAGTGTTTGCCACTGAGTAAATAGACAAGACAAGTCTTTTAACTATGATGAAACTGGAACACAACAGATTAGGATGCACATTGACTATCGCACTAAATATGTGGTATACATAATTATTTAAAAGCAAAACACACAAGATGATGGACGGAATGTTGCACAATGGCGGAACATTCACCCCCAGTCACAGATCTGGGTTTAATCCATCGTTATTTTTCTCACCAAGCAACCCCAGTTCAGGCATGGCCATATGCAAATCAGTCTTGACCCTGTGCCCCATGGGAACAGTCCAGACCGAACTGCCAAGCCATGTCTTCCTTGGACCGGAATCAAGCAGCCTCGGACCGGTTTCTGGCTATCAGCTATCTTCAGCCAGGATAGCTTGATTCCAGTGGCATAGTGAGCACGGGACCCATGTCTGGGCATACCCTTCCCACATAGGGTGAACAGCAAAACACACAAGATGATGGACGGAATGTTGCACAATGGCGAAACATTCACCCCGAGTCACAAATCTGGGTTTAATCCATCGTTATTTTGCTCACCAAGCCACCCTAGTTCAGACATGGCCATATGCAAATCAGTCTTGACCCTGTGCCCCATGGGAACAGTCCAGAGCGAACTGCCAAGCCATGTCTTCCCTGGACCGGAATCAAGCATCTTAGGACCGGTTTCTGGCTATCAGCTGTCTTCAGCCAGGATAGCTTGACTCCAGTGGCGTAGTGAGCACGGAACCCACGTCTGGGCATACCCTTCCCACATAGGGTGAACAGCAAAACACACAAAATGATGGACAGAATGTTGCACAATGGCGTAACATTCACCCCCAGTCACAGATCTGGGTTTAATCCATCGTTATTTTGCTCACCAAACCACCCCAGTTCAGACATGGCCATATGCAAATCAGTCTTGACCCTGTGCCCCATGGGAACAGTCCAGACTGATTGCCAAGCCATGTCTTCCCTGGACCAGAATCAAGCATCCTAGGACCGTTTTCTGGCTATCAGCCGTCTTTAGCCAGGATATCTTGACTCCAGTCGCGTAGTGAGCACAGGACCCACGTCTGGGCATACTCTTCCCACATAGGGTGAACAGCAAAACACACAAGATGCACAGATGCCTGGCTGAAGAGGTTTATGAACCCGAAACCGGTCCCAGGATGCTTGTTTCCGGTCCAGGGTAGTCATGGATTGGCAGTTCGGGCTGGACTGTTCCAATGAAGCACAGGGTCAGACTGATTTGCATATGGCAATGTCTGAACTGGGGTGGCGGAGTGAGCTAAAGAACGATGATGAATTAAACCCAGATCAGTTGACTAGGGGTGAGTGTTTGCAGTGCTCAAACGCTCCATCCATCATCCCCTTTGGTTATACATAATTATTTGTCAATGTCATAAAATGTATGCGGAGAGCATGATTAGACCCCTACTTGAGCTTAGTCTGAACACTTCCGTGTAATTAAAAAAAATGACACTAAATATCCCAGTCAGAATCAGAAGCAAAAAACCCGTTATTTTGCTATTATTCTATAGCATATAAAGTAAAATAAAATGTTCATTTACAATAAATAAAATATTATAAAAGTTATTAAAAATTACAAGATAAAAAAACACAAATAGACAGACATTTCACCTTAAAATATAGATACAATTCATTTGTGAGTCTCAAAGGCAGGAAGGAAAGGCAGAAGGAGAACAATGCATCTGCCGCCCATGCCCACATAATTTATTATGATAAAATTAATTTCCTTCTCTTTACTGGGGACCATAATAAGGAAGCCATAGAATACAATACATAGGGATCTTCTAACTGTTGGATAAAATGCAGGGCAACCCGACATTGCCGAAAGCCAAATTAACATAAAACCGGAAGGATATATCTTTTCCTGTGAGCAGTGTAAAAACGACAAAAAATTAAATATGTAAATTTGATTGAGGAGTGGCCCTATCACAGGGACAGGGCAGCAAATCTTCCAACGAATACACTTTACGCGGAAAACCCAAGATCAGTGGGATACAATTTAATCTAAATCACACTAATTTAAAATAATGCTGTGGGTTAGATACTATTGCTCAATAGGAGTGAAGACCTTGAGTTATAGAAGGCATAGCAAGGTTTGTGAACACTGAGTTCTTTATGATGTTAGCTTCCCTTCTTTAACTTCTAACTTTTTCCTGAAATAGTTCCTTAATTCTAGATTTAGAAATAAGGGAGCTGGTATGAGTATTCTCATAAAGATCCATTATATCTAGTGAGCTCAGTGTATTTATAACATATTGTAACCACCTTATATTGTATGCACAATTTAATATCTGACAGTCCCTGATACTGCTCAGACCCAGCTTTAAGTGTGTCCCTTCTCCAAATTGAATGCCTCAATAGAATAGGTTCTAAATGCACTATATGAGCTTTGAATGGAGCACCAAGCTCTATGTGGTAATTCCAGTTTGAGCAACTACTCAGAAGGCACAACAACCTTCTGAAAAAGAAAACATCCTCTATACGCTGCAGGGTCCCACTGGATACAGGTCACCAAACTCCAGTCCCATAAGGAGCCACAGAAATTACTTTATTGTAATATATTTTCTTGATTTCATGTATGGACCCCAATTTCTTTATGAATCTAAAGATCGCTATGATATTGTTTCCCATTAGAAGGGCCATATTATCCATCATATTGTCCCAGGATTGTTTGGAATCAAAAAGTTTCCCCAAGTAGGAAAAAACCTCTAACCCTCGATTATTTATAAAGAACAGTTTAAGTTTCATAGGGCGGTCTCCTGAGATGAGTTTTAGCCTCATTTACTGTAAGGTACAACTTTTCAATAAAGGTCCTATAGACCCCAATTAAAATCTGTAATACTTTCCCTGTTTTGGCAATTAACATGGCATTGTCCACGTATAAGAGAATAGGAAGAGGGGTTGATTTAATAGAGTTGATATATCGGACGTCCGGTGTGGAACTAATCATTGTGGCCTCCACCCCAATGATACAGAGTGAGAACAGGAATGGGGCAAGGACAAACCCCTGTCTGATGCTCCTCCTTACAGACACTGCTCATCATCACAAGCCTAAAGAATTGAGTATGTCCTGCCCGGGGAAATCAAGCCATTTAAGCCAGCCCATGGGTTTAACACACCAAATGGCCGAACTGCCAAATTCCATGATACAGATTGTGAGACCATTCGATTCACAAAAAAATCCCTGCCATCAGGGATTTTCTTCAAAAATCATTCTTACCTGTGTCACACATGCACTTCCCAAACAAATCATGTAATCTGCTTTTCCCATTTCCTTATATTATGTAGCAAAAGTTGTGGTGAAAGCATGCACAGTCGTAACAAGATATGGGACACCACATCTGATGCATGCTCTTGAACATCCAGCTATCAGCATCAAGATAAGGAGGAGGAAAGGTTTTTAGTTCTCCTCTGTATGAGAGTGAGCAGATTTTGGCCTTACTAATTTTGCATCAAATACACCCCTGCCTGGGTGATAGTTACAACTGATCATACCTGCCAGATCGGGTGTTGCAGAAATGGCAATGTGACACAATGATAAAGTTTTAGTCTGAGTAAGGATATATTTGTATGCTCATTTGTTTGAGTAATTTAGCCAACTCAGTGCATGGCTTGCAATTTCCCCCTTCAAATGGAAACGCCACATAGAGCATAGTACCTGGTAACAAGACACACTAGCCTGTCTCACCTGACAAACATCTTAAAAGTTAACTTTTGGAAATCTAACCATAGATTGATGGGGAGTGAAGAAGGCTATAGGAAATGTATTTTGTACAATAATATTGAAAAAAGTATGTTTTATCACTTAACCCCTTCGATGCTGGTGACGGAACCGTTCCGTCATCAGTTACGGCTGAGCTGTGCTGATGACGGAACGGTTCCGTCACGACCGCGCCCTGTTCTGGAATGTCCAGCACAGGGAGCGGCTAACGCGCCGCACGGAAGCGGTTAAAAGCCATTGGGTATGTTTTTGTAGTTGCATTCTTCATTAATGCAACAATATATACATGATAATTTCTCTGGAGATTTATCTAGATGTCACTACCGTGTTATATGTCTGACTGTGTGCATAGTAAAGGGCCGAGTCAGACAGAAAAGCAAGTGCCACAGAACTTTCACTTATCGTTAAATACTATTACTGCATGTGACGTGTTAGCTGATGTATAATGTGAAGAAACCTGAGAGGTTGAAAATATTGCATAAGCCAGCAGATTAAAATTTGCTAAATATATAGCCTAACAATCAAAAACAAGATGGAAGCCTGCTATGTTGCGCTCGAGATTGTGATGACCCGACTCCAAAATGATACTCTAAGGGGATATTCACAAGGACTCATCTCCGATTTATCACCACCCTAACACAACAAATGTGGAGGTAGATTTAACACCCCATTCATAAGCTAGTGCAAACTGCAGACATCGCCTGTATTCCCGCGATAACGGCCCCAAAATTTATCGCCACAGTGGACATCACCAACTAACCCTAATGAGATGCTTAACCAATATATGATCAACTTGTATTATAAACGTATGTATTACATATTATGGATGGACTATGTTACATACTATAGCCTTGCATATATTGCGCAACGTTTCTTTTACTGGGTGGAGCTTCGCCCTTTTAAAATGCTTTTTATTTTTTTTATACTTTTATGATATTATATAACGAATAAAGTTATTAAAAAAAAGATGCAGAGTAGGCGTTCCCGTGCAAAAAGACTCGCAAAATCCACAACACCAAAATGATACTCTAAGGGGATATTCACAAGGACTCATCTCCGATTTATCACCACCCTAACACAACAAATGTGGAGGTAGACTTAACACCCCATTCACAAGCTAGTGCAAACTGCAGACATCGCCTGTATTCCCGCGATAACGGCCCCAAAATTTATCGCCGCGGTGGACATCGCCACCTAACCCTAATGAGATACTTAACCAATATATGATCAACTTGTAATATAAACGTATGTATTACATATCATGGATGGACTATGTTACATACTATAGCCTTGTATATATTGCGCAACGCTTCTTTTACTGGGTGGAGCTTCGCCCTTTTAAAATGCTTTTTTAAATGTTTTACTTTTTTAAATACTTTTATGATATTATATATCGAATAAAGTTATTAAAAAAAAGATGCAGAGTAGGCGTTCCCATGCAAAAAGACACGCAAAATCCACACCACTGTCACAACGAAATGCAAGACCTGCGATGCTAAATAAAAACAGGCGATAAGCCGTGGTAGCAGCAGAAAATTTACACCTGCCTACTGTTGGTGTAAGGCAACTGGGGGTTGGGCCCACTGGGAAAGAGGGTAGGTAGGGCCACTGTTAAATGCAAAAAATTGTTTTTTTTTTACCTATGCCTCTATTATGAATATGACAATGAATGCTGAATTTGGGTAAACCAAAATTTATTAGTTTATCCGGACATTTAAGTCTTTGAGTTCATTCACTTTTGAATTTTTCAATTATTTTAGTATAGGCAAAACAAAGAACATCATCAACTTCATGTATTACCATATACTCCGCAGTGCAAAATTATTCCAAAAAAAACATAAACTGTTACAATAATGAAAACATTGCTACACAAATGACAATTACATATATATACAATTACAGTATCAAAGTGCTCTTAATTACAGTGAAACATGGAACTGTTACTCAATAATACAGTCTCAATCCTGATTATTAAACCATCTCTTAAACAGAAAAAATGTACAGAGTATTTCAACCCAATACAGTGTGCATCTGCTTCTATGCAAATTAGAAAAGTTCTGCATTAATCACTGCCAATGAATGTCAAAGAGTAAATAATGCCGACGCGTTTCGAGTCCCTTAGGTGAATCAAGAGACTCTCATCAGGGCTGTCAGAGTCTGGTCCATGGACACTATTTGTGAAACACAAAAAAACAAGATAAACTTTATCTATCTAGTCCTCCATCCATTATTTATTTACAAAAGAATTTCTCCAATGAGCAACGTGCAGCATACCTGGTGATTTCGAGTTCCAGGGCTGCACTTAACATGAACAGTGGACGCTACCATGTCCCCACAGGCTGTTTGGCAGAACGCATAACTGTCTCATGTTACATCCCCCCCTGCATGCACGTGCATAGTGGGTTGGACCTGCGTATGCCAGGCCTGCGTAGGGGTGTGAACAAAAAGCCCATAGCTTTGGACTTGGTTCTCATTCGGAATGGGCCAAGCGTCAGCCAGGGCGGAGCCTCTCAGCCCACCACGAGTCCTCCTCCGAGTGCGGCGGGGCCTGCGGCACTGAGCGCCTGCTGCACTCCAGGCCCCAGACCCACCATGCCTGCCCCAGAGCACCAAGGAGGCTCCACTCACCTGCCTACACCGGTGTGTGGCAAACAGGGTCCCCCATGGGCCGGTGCAAGCTCCAAGCACCAGTCTCTGCTGCGGCCCAGTAGGCCCCACATGTGGAACTGTGTCCTGAGTCCTAAATGGCAGTAACCCCAAGTCCATGGCAGCGACCACAGCACCAGACTCCCTTCGATCAGTGGGGCATGATTCCATATGGCAGGCCTGCGACACGAGGTTCCACCAACCCTGTTCAATGCCAGCTGGTGACACGAGGTGCCTCTAACCTTGTTTAACGTCAGACGGCCACAGGAGTTCCCACTAACCCTGTTGAATGCCAGCCTGCCACATGAGGTGCTATTAACCCTGTTCACCACCAGCCGGCCACACGAGGTGCCACTGACCCTGTTCAACGCCTGCCACCCACACGAGGTGCCACTAACTCTGTTCAATGCCAGCCGGCCACACGTGGATGAGGGCCCAGGCCTACCCTGCGGACCAGTCGGACTCACATCCAGCACTAGTCGCGACTCATGAATGGCAGAGTCCCCACCAGTGAATGCACAAATAGGAGTAAGAGGAAGATGCGATTCAGTCTGGACGAAAGCCGGATCAGAGTCAAGGAGGTGATCGAACACTATCAAAAACTGACCTTGTGCCATCAACCCTGTTCACCGCAAGTCAGCGTCCTCTGGTGCCACTTAACCTGAACTACGCAGGCCGGTGGGGCCATCCAAACTTAAGCCTGCGACACTCGGTGAATGGCCCGTGCTGATTGCTGCCTCAGGCCTACACTGCTGTCGAGTAGGCCACACACAAATTTGAATTCAGCCTTGATTTATTTATGGGTTACATGACGCCATTGTACAGGCCTCTTCACAGACTGCGTCCCCTTTCGGCCCCGGTGCCACTAAGTCTGTTTCTGGAGTCCTACGACACATTCTGGTTTGGCTCTGGTGGTGATTTCGTCAGACTATTGCATGCTACTGCCTTGTGAATTCCACCTTGGGACAGGGTTATTTTCCCGCGATCTGCTGGGACTTGTGAAGGTGCGTTAGCTTTTTTTGAGTGATGTTTAGCACACATTCCTGTGAATATACGTATAAAAGAGAAGCCAGTATGGGGGTCAAATAACAGAACGTGACACAAAATGTAATTATTTAGTGTACTATTCAAATGTAGAATAGTCTCTAATGCATTCGAAATCAAGTACTACGGACAGGACAGCATCTTACTCCAAGCAACAATTAGCCTAGAAGTGAGAGAAGCATACTCGACTGGCCTGATCTAAGAATCTGATCGGCGACGGCTCAAGCCAATGGCTGAATCATTGGTGAAGGGGTCTGAGCTAAAGCCCATTTTTTGTATATTATAACTTATAATAGGTTATAATAATTTTGGGTTTGGCTAGATAGTACAATTGTCTATACGACTTATACATTAATTGATAAGTCTTACAGACAGCAATGTCAAACATTAAAATCATGGTAATATTTTATTAGTACGGAGTTTACGATAAAGGGTATCTTGGTAACTTGTTTCTATATTTTCTGTTAGACCTGAACACTCTTTGTTACAACCTAATAATTCTATTTGTAAAATGCCATTTAATATGCGTGTTCAAAAATAGAACAAGTGCTTAAAACAGACTATCGGAAACTGTGGAGAATGGCTGTACATAATTAAAATCCCTCACATCCATTCCGCCTGTGTATTTCTCACACAAAACAAACAAACACTCTTGAAGATGTGAAAAATAAAATGAAAATGCTAAGAGTTCATAAAACCAGTGGCTTTGAGTAATCTTGCTCAGATTATTGTATTTTTATTTCACAACGTCCAATGTAGAATTCATTTTTTTAATGACAAACTCTAACGTATCTACTGCCAGTAAATACAGTTTACTGCACGATTCACTTCTTAGAACAATGCATAGACATTTTTTTATTCTTCTTTAAGATAACTACTGAAACCCTTCTACTTGTCACATGTAATTTAAAATAAATTGAAAGTTAAAGTGCTTTCTTTGCCTTAATACAATTTCTCCCTAAATGATTCATTAACCACTTACATATTATACATTTTCCTGTCTCGGATAACACTTTACATGTTTCTTTTTCACAAATAATGACCTCTGTTTTAATTGCTAGACCTAGGCAGAGGAGCAGATTTATTTCTAAACCGGACCAAAATGCTCTCAATATTCAGCCTACATAAATTATTCTAACAAGCGATCTAGCATTCTTTACTGAGCAGTACACGTTTGCTTATCTCAATAGCAATTAATCACTGAACATCTAGTACAGTGCATTACTATCAAAGGGCTGCGAAAATTACAATAGAACATTCACTGTAATGTTTTTTTGAAATATGGCAATGTCATTTCAGACATTTCTTCTCTGAACCTGGAACCCGCGGTCTTGCCTAATATTCTCGCGTGATGTTAGGTTCGTATTCTATCACAGTATTTGTCATTTCATATCCATTCCCCAATTTCCCTCCAGCTCTTTCACAGACTTTCATTCAAAAAGAAGGTAATATATGTCCAGAAAGAGCAATGCATGAATGAATCTTGAATTGAGTTTCATTCAGAAGAGATGTGCATTCAAAACGATTTTAAAATTCGATTTTCACCACATAGTTTATTGTATTTTTTGTTGTCTTAGCTAATTTGACCCTTTCTCTGCAATCTATGATTATTGTTCATTTAGTGCGCCAAACTGGCCTGCCCGTTTTAGTATTAGGTTTTGCATGACACTTAGAAAGTTAAAGTGCCAAACATGTCGGGAAATCAAAGGCTTTTAAGAAGATGGTAAGATGCAGAAGTCGATCGTAGGACAAGCTGTAGGCTTCTGTCTAGAAAAGTATGCCACTAAATTATTTGTCATTAGTAGTTTTAAGTGGTAAGTAACTGTCCAAGTGTTTGCTTGTCTCGGAAAGCATGTAGCCTTGCCCAAGTGTGATCTTCATCCTGTAGAGCCCCTTACCAGAAGGAGGGCAGTACCTCAGTTTTTGTTTTTTTGTTAGCAGGTTAGCCATCGAAGCATAAATTTACACATGGCAAACACATCTATCGTCACCATCAGGTCATCCATGGTGCAGTATCTTCTCCAAAAACAAAGGTGATGACGAAGCAGTCAGTCCTGGTCTGACACCACATCTGATGGAGTTAACTCAGAGAAAGACCGCCTAGCATATGATGAACAATTTTCACCAAAACATTAATTTAACATACCTAACATGCTGGCAAAATAACCAAATATATTAACAACACCAGCCAGACATGTGGTACTGACGGTATACAGCCAAGATCATTGCATATGTTCCTGCTAGACATCTGCGGTCCTCCACCCAGCTTCTCCTTCTAGTCCCCCGATTTCGTAAGAAGAAATCTGGTGGCTCTAGATTCTCGACACTTGCCCCCCTGTTCTGGAACTTACTCCCTCTGACAATTAGATCTATTCCATCTTATCTGGACTTTCGGGCTGCTCTGAAAACCTACCTTTTCTCTTCTGCTTACAGTCTTTAAATCTCACCCCGGTGTCAGTTTAGTTACATTTAGCTCTTTTTCCTATAGTCGTTTGGTGTTGTATAAATACTGTACACACGGCCTCCAAGTTAAGCCAGGTCGGACTGCTTTTGTGCAAAGCTAATGGTTAAATACATGTTTATTTGGTGACTTTTGTGGTTCACCCTAACAAGGACTGTGTTTATTGTTTGAGCAGGGTTTCTACCCCTCTCAACTTATAGCCACATTTTCACACCACTCCACCAGGAAACTGTGGGCTTTCCAGTCGAGGAAGAACAACATGGATACACTAACTGTACTGGCCTGGGAAAGTGGGAACCAAGGTGAAGGATGCCGGAACGAAAGCAGAAGCAGAAGCAACCTGGAGGAAAGTGAGAACGAGGTTTGTCATGCAGGCTGCTAACAGGAAGGCAGCTTCACTGATGTCAAGTAGACGCACCCACTTCCAGGAAGCTAGTTTATGAGGGAGGAAACAGCCTAAAACGCCAGAAGAGCTGTGCTATTTCCACCATGACCCAGGGTGGTAACAGCGTCCACAGGTGGATGCAATGGAATGAGAAGGGTCTCCTTAGGGGTGGAAAATTGAGCATGTGCGAAAGAAAGGGCCCTTGTGGAGTAAAATGCCATAAGTGAGGTTGGTTAAAAGCCAGGTAAGTGGACGTTCTAAGCTCACTGGAGACTGTCAATGGCTTCAAAGCTTGCTTTTCAATCCAATGCAGTTGATAAAAATAAGAGTACTAATTTGAGGTCAAAAGTGGTAAACAAGGGCAAGAACGAGGAATGATGAAGAAAAGCAAAACATGTAATTATCTTCCCTGAATTGGTTTATTTTGCAGCTCAACTCCAAAGAAGATTATTCAGGTACAGTCCAGGAGCTTTATCTGCCTGAAAAGAAGGGATTAGTAAACTAATTGTCGGAAAGCCTGAAGAAAAGTAGATCACAAAGACTACAGCACAGATCCAGATCAGTTGTCTTTAAAAGAGGTCTTAATCTGGATAAGGGAAATCAGGAAAGAAAAAACATTTCTGAACTTAGGGGCCCATTATGATCGCGGACGGACTTGAGTCCATCCATGACCATAGAGGAGGAGGGAACCTCCGCATGGCCTGCGGAGTTCCCTCCTGTCCTATTAGTATGGCGGTCACATCCTCTATTTTTTGCCATTGCAGCGTGTGCGGCTTCAAGCTGCACCCGCCGCAATGGTAAAAATGCATACTTTGCATTTGTATGCAGAAAGCGGCAGGCACCGTGCGGTGCCTGCTGATTTCTGCATACAAATGCATCCCATGTGCATCCCCCATCCCCCACCCCCCTTCACCCAGGGGGCCCGTAATGGGCCCCGCAGTGAAGTTCCACATGCTTTTCCACGGCAGAAAATGCGCCGCGGAAAAGCATGTTTCAAAGCACATCCTAATATGGCTGGCGGTGTCTGAGAGACACCACCACCATATTAGAGCTTTTCTGCCACGGTTGTAAGCCAACCGCGGCGGAAAAGCTGCGGACGGAAACCAGGACCCACCAGCCATCCTAATGTGGCGGGGGTCTTTGGTGGGTCCGCTGCGGTTTTCCCGCATCCTCCAGGCCGGCGGTGGCTTCCGCCGGCCCGGAGGATGCGGGAAAACCGCGATCCCAATCGACCCCTTAATTCTCAGTGTAGATGGCCATACCTACAACAATAATGAAGTAAAACAAATTCATGACGTTATGTAAGATATATATAACTTTAAATATAATAGAATAAAATGACATTTGGAGAATTTCTAAATTACTTGGAGTTTCATAAAGTATGAAATATTTATTTTAAAAATATAAAAATATGATTTCCTTTATTGGGGGACAATATTCAAAATATTAAGTATTTTTGGTAAATCATTAATCTGTTAAAAAATACTTAAAATTTAGAAGATAATCTATTTAAAATGTATTACATTATTAATACAGGTTCAAATAATGAGAAATTAAATTTGATTTTTAATATTAGTATTGCTTTTGTGATGCAAATGATTATTTTTTTTTAAGTTCAAGTTTATTGAAACCAAAAACATAGCATAAATACAAAATGTAATACAGTCAATCAATGAGAGGCATAAGAGATATACAAATGAAATTTAAGGAGGTATAATAAAACGGAATCAATAAACACCTATAGCTAAGATGCAAATGATTATTAATAATGCTTTTTATTATTAATTAATTATTAATTATTAATAATGCTTTTTATAAACAAATGGCTGCAACAGCAGGAGATGAGTCCTTATAAACCTTAAAAGATATGGTCCAGTGGATTGAACAGTTTTCAGGATGACAAATCTGCATATGCTAGGCTTCATTAGCTCAAGTTCTTCCCTACCTAAGGCACTCCATCTAAAAAAGGACACCCTTGCCGACGCAGGTCATTCTCATTCACTGTTTCTGGGTTGGAAAATAGGTCAGATCTTCCCAAGCTCGAGAAGCATCCCTTAATATAATTGAGCCAGGGGTTTTGGACGGCATGGTCAAGAGTCATGAAATCCATCAGGATCAATCTCCTCTATCACAAATATATACACTTAGCTGAATATATATATATATAACGTGTAGAGTCATATGAGCCGCCCATCCGGAGATTGATAAAGCCTGCTGCGCAGGCGAAACACGTCTCTCTATCTTTGCGGGGTCGTGTGAGACCTGAACAAAATAAATTAGCCTTATACTCACCGACCATGAGTACGTGCCACTTTCTCCTTGGAGTTGGATGGATGACTGAGATATATATATATATATATACACTTCTCTAATTATTTTGTGTTAGTCAAGGTGTGTAGGACTTTCCGTAAAAATAGTACATTTCCATTCTAACAAATATTGTGTGTTACCTCATTGGTAGGCTTTGGAATTAAAATAGTAGATCTCCAGTACCCCAACTATTTGCAGTTACACCTATGTGCATAGGTCTTGGAGTTAGTATATTACAGTGCACTCCCCCAAATATTTGGACTTACACCAATGTTTGTAGGCTTTGAAGTTAGACTATTAACTCTGCCTTTATCCAAAAGCTTTGGGCCCAGCTATGAGTTTGGCCCAGATTACAAGTTTCCTCATAGTCTGGTGGGCTGTCTTTTGGTGTTCCCACCTTGGTGCCTTTCAGAAAGGCACTGCAATGGGAAAATCAAAGCCAGTTCCTGCACAGCATGGACTGTGAAGTCCATGCTGTGCAGGAAAGTGGGTGCATGCAGAAATGGGGCACACCATGCGACCCCCATATGCATACCATGGGCCTGAGGAAAGAGGTTGCCCTATAGGGCTCCCCTTGTTTCCTCATGGCCACCTTTTTTCAATGCAGGTTCAACGCTGTGGTTACAGTGAGAGTGAGGAAACTTGTAATAGGCTTGGTGGTGCCACTGCCTCACTGCCAAGCATTTTTCAGCACCAAGACTGCCATGCCAGCACCAGGGATCACCGATCCTTGGCAGTTGTGGGAGTCCCATTGTGGTACGACAGCCAAAGTTGTAATAATGTGGTCGGACAGCCAGTTCGCACCGCAGTGCCACCCCAGGTTCCAGAATCAGGCCCTTTGTGTTAACCAAATTGGTGTAGGCTGTTGGGATGAAATAGTAAATCTGCAACTCCCCTATTTGCTCGTACTTAACCAATGTATAACAGAAAAGTCAAGTATTTTTCTATATTTAGTTTAAAAGTTCATATCACTTAAATATTTCAAAAAGTAAAAACTGAGCCATTTTATATTTGTAAAACATTATTAATCATGTAGAAAATACTTAAACAATACATAGTTTATTTAAATAAAAAGTATTAGAAAACGAAATAAATATTCAGAAAAATGTTGCAGTGTTTATAATGGTTTAATAATATTAAAACCTTTAAAGGACCTCTGCTATGTAATGGTTATCCAATGCCTTACGTCGAACAGCCATTCATGAAACAGACTTTGCTTACAGTTTATTACAATATGATTTGCAATGCATGTAGTATCACTGGATCACTCATTCCATGTCCTGTTTCTTATAGATATTTGATTAGAGGACTTTCAAAAAGTGATTCTCTTCTCATTTCACAGCAAAAGTCAGTTTTTCCAAGTCAAGAAATTGCCAATGTTTGTGAAACCACTGACTTACTCTTGGTGGTTCAGATTTTTTCCCATGTAGCACTAGCAGAGATGTAGCCTTGCCTGGAAGTTGCCCCTTGACGCCTTGACATATGTCTGCACTTTTTCACTTGTAAGTGCCAGTAGAATAAGCTCAGAAATTCTGGTCTTGGGAACACCAGAATGCCATTAATGTGAATCCGGTACAGGGAAGACATGGCTAGGCAGTTCGGTCTGGACTGTTCCCATGAGGCACAGGGTCAATACTGATTTGTATGTGGCCATGCCTGAACAGGGGTGGTGTGGTGAGCAAAATAATAATGGATTAAATCCAGATCTGTGACTGGGGGTGAATGTTTTGCTTTTGTGAAACATTCCGTCCATCAATTGTTCTTTTTGCATTTGTCACCCCGAGTGGGACGGGTATGCTTAGATGTGAGTCCCGTGCTCTCCATGCCATTGGAATCAAGTTATCCTAGCTGATGACGGCTAACAGCCAGAAACCGGTCCTAGGATGCTTGATTCCGGTCCAGGGAAGACATGGCTTGGCAGTTCGGGCTGGACTGTTCCCATGAGGCACAAGGTCAAGGCTGATTTGCATATGGCCATTTCTGAACTGGGGTGGTGTGGTGAGGAAAAAAACGATGGATTTAGGCCCAGATCTCTGTACTGGGGTGAATATATGACATTGTTCTGCATTCTGTCCATCAACTGTTGTTTTTGCATTACTGCATCCTGTAGGAAACATAGAGGAAAATGCCTTCCTGTACTAAAAAAATTCTAAAGACAACACAGGTACCCATGGTACAAGGGTGCCTGCGTTGGCGCTAGTCAGCACATTGTGCACCAGCACTGGGAAAAAGTAGGAATACGCCTCACATTGAAAAATACTGCACATTCCTGACCTTTCCCTGTAATACAGTTCAGCACAGCAAAATGACTTGCTGTGCTGAGTTACATTTTGATGAATATGGCTCTAAACCTGGGCAGCTCAAACCACCTTCCTCCCTTGGGGCAATATGTATATGCCTGCTGACTCTACCTCCGCCCCCCAAAAAAATTAAAGTAATTTACCTAGCAGGGTTGGATCTGCACCAGTAGAGCTTGGAAAACGTGGCTGTCTTCAAAAGACATTGTTTTTAAGATGTTTATCCTGCCAATCAACAAGCTATGTAAGGGCCTGCATTTCCTAAGGTCCTCCAAAATATTGTTTGTTAGAGAGTTCAATTGGTGGTATACTAGCTCTTGATGTTCCTTGTTAGGTGAATGCCTAAACAATTAATTTTCCTGGAGGGCCATTGGAACATTCCTTGAACCAATAGCTGTTACTTCACCTTCTTAGGGACACTTAACATTGCAAACTTCTGCCTATTAATTTTGTTGCCAGAAACACTCTCAAACTGTTATAGTTTGAGTAAAGGTTCATTCATACCTGTCAAGGGTCTTCAGTGACAACATGACATATGTGTATACAGAGCGATTTTATATTCCACGCCTCTGAAATTGAGCCTCTTTTCTCTGCTGATCATTTTGTCAAGCAGCAGTACTAACATTAATTCGAAAAGTAGAAGACAGGGAGCCCTGCTGCCTCATTTGCCTCTAGATAAACAGTGGTTCAGATCTCTTATCATTGGCTCTGATTCTTGACAACTTATATCTGGTCTAGCAACAGCCACAATCCCTTCCAGGATGAACCAGAAAAAGTCACTAAATTAACCTGTGCTTAACCCTGGGTAGCTTGCCACAGAAAGCAGGCACTTTGAGACACTGTGTAAAGTATTTATGCAGCACACACAATAATAAAGTGAAAACACAACACAAGAAAAATCCCAAACCAATTTACAAAAATGTAGTAAATACCAATATATTATTTGACACCACAGCAAAAACAAACCAATCAGTAGAAAGGTGGTTATTAAGTTTTAAAGTTTTTAGAAAAACTTGTGCCTAAAAGATCAAAGCGCCAACCGGACTAGTCAAGCAAGACTGGGTCAAAGTTGAAAAATATGTCCGACCGTGATGGAGCGTGGTTCGGATACTATGAAGTGGATTGGGCCCCATCAGTCCTTACCTTCGGACTTAGACAATTTAAAAAAAAATTTTTTTTTTTAACATAGCTCGTAGTACCACAGTGGACTTAGATGAAATTTTGAGAAACATTTTCAGAGAAGGGAAAGTTCAGTGGTGCAAGGATGCAGGAGGTGTCTGAGGAAGGAGTGTCATCATCGGAGAATCTTGGGTCTCAGCTGGGGTTAAGATATCTACTTTCAAACATAGTAATTTTTATGGAAGTTGAAAATCTCCAGCGGAAAGAAGCAGAAGGATGTAGCCAATTACAATTCCAGGGACTTAGACATCTCTCTGATGACAGACCGCTGTACAGGATTTTCTGCTATGGAGTAGAATGTAGCAGGAGAAGCCGTAAAGTATATCTGACTGGCGATGCACCTCGGGTGGATAGGTGAGCATGTTGGTCCTGGTCTCGTCCTGAGCAGTTTTTGTCAAAAGAATTTCTACGCCCTCAGTTTTGGGATTTGCCAATTTGGGCACCTTTAGCACTACAACCAGGAGCCCAGGACTGGTAAGACACCACATGGTTGTTCAGGACTCATTCAGTCTGGGTCCTGGTGTGGGCTCAAGGTGGTAGGAGTTGTTTGTGTCTCTGTGGCTCTGAAAAGGAAGCAATAAACCAGCCCTTTAATCACTCTGGTAGTCTTGGGTTTAAGTGAAGATGCAGGGCTCAACAGCAGGGCTGGCCTCTGAGGGTTCAGGGCGGGTTCCAGGTACAGCAAAGCAGTCATGTAGAGTGCACAGCAGGTTTTAGCAGCAGGTAGCCTTCGTCATTTTCCTGGGACCTCCCTCTAGGCTAGCGGTACTAGTCCCTGGCACACTGCAATGAAAAGACTGTAACAAGTAAAGATCGGTACAGACTGCGTCAACGTGATTCACCTCATCATACAAACATTGCAGCAGCCAAGGCCTGTTGGTCACCAGTTTAGTAACCAACCCCTTCAATACATTCACTAGCCTGAGGGATCCTCACAGTACCTGCAACCAGCACTGGAAACAGCCCTGCTCCTGTGAGCCTGTACCTACTTTCTTGTGGCATGAATGCAGCTACTTGGGCACACTCTCCCAACATCGACAAACTGCGACTGTAGCTAAATGACGCAGGTGAAGAACCATCTAAGGACCTCCAGCACCTCTAATCCAGGTCACCAGAACTGCCTGCTGTGCCCGAGTCCTGGGACTTCCAAAACTCTGACTCACCTGGAGTAGAACTTTGTAGTAGGCTTGCCCGCCTCGCGCTGCCAGCGCGTGGGTGCCCTTGGCTCAGAATCTAACGGGACAGGTACGTGAATTAATGTCGCGGTTTAGCCAACTATTTCTAGAGAGAAAGGAGCTTGGATTCAGTCGGGCCTTAGATAATGTTAGATGGTGTCCTTGTTTGTGTTTCTATTTTCAGTTTAATTTCGATTTTAAACAACGGGGCACTCGCTTGAGGACCATACTAATATCCTACCCCAGCAATACAAACTCAGCATCAGTGAATGGGTGTATAGATCAGGGGACTTCCTCTCCTGATTATGAGCGCTAAATAAAAACAGAACGGGATACCAATAGTCTTTACCAGAATTAAAGACAATTACAGTTAGATATGAAATCTGACATGGTATGAATTAATATGCTTAACGTAATCAGCAGGCTCATTGTACAATACTGATTACACCTACCGGCTCACGACAAAAGGAGCAGAATTACCCCTTTTGATTGGATGTACAATAACTACAATCATCATTCAAGTACAAACAGGTCTTTAAAATTGGTGAGTAAGCTTGAAATAGATAAGAAATCTTGATTAAACTTTCGGTAGGAGTGTATAAAGACGGGGACCGACCCTCCAATGCCCTTTATTCTTTTCAGTGATTCCGAATTGAAGAAGGAATCTGCTATTTTCATATGAAGGCAACCTGACAATATATTACGGTGGCTCCGCCGTGCCAATTTAAAAGCACCGATATCCTTATTAAGGTAATATAAATAAGAGACAGCATTTAAAGAAAGTAAATTTAATAATGAGGTCATACTGCATGTATTAAACTCGGCTTTCTCTCTTTACATATAAGGCTCGTCATATCACGAGATGAAACGCAGTAGTGATACCTGAGCGGTATTTTTAAAAAATTGAATTAGAATTCCGCCTAAATAAATATTCTGTTGAAGGTATTTACCTATACAGACTGGGCAATACTTAGACCTTTGAACCATTAAATAATCAGTGTTCAGATATCTCATTTGTAAGGATGTCCAGTTTCTCTATAAAGATAGGAATGTGGCGGGAATAAAACTGTATGTCTAGGAGTAAAATGTAAAAAAAATAGAAAATAATGCTATGTTCGTGTCACTGTATAAAGAATAGGTATCTAAAATACTGTTTTCTAATTTTTAGATTGCAAGTCAATAATGTCAATGTCCTGATGAAGGTGACACCATTTTAACAACACCGAAACGCCGCATCGACTGTTTTTTTGACTGTTTTTAACATTGATTATGTACATCATAAAATGATGATTTTTATCAATTTTACAGTGTAACCCTAAAGGGAGATATTGAATAAATTGCGAAAAACGTTTTTAAATCCTTGTTGTATATGCCTACTACTTAATGTTTGATATACAGTGACACAACTCCACAAGATTATCCTGTTAAGATAGACCAGCTGATCTCAGGGACCCTCTTTAGGTCCTTTCCCCCATACATTTCCTTAAAGTCAGCAGTCTGAATTAATTCTGATAAGATCACAGGGTCTGATTTTCAGAAATGATAATTAAAAATTAAAAATAACACTTTGCTGATTACAACTGAAGTAACGCTGGGTTGAGTACATACATTCCAAGCCATGCTTTGGGAAGAAATGTTCTAGGGAACAATTTAAGGTTTCTCTTCCTGTTTTTTGTGAAGACCATTGGTGATTTGCGAATAAAGTTTTATACAGATAGTAAGCTGAGGAAAAAACCGCTCTGAAGGGGATGTAATAAAATTCGTTTTCATAAATTAAAAAAAAAATAATACCTGTGAGTAATGATGCAGTCAATTCATCCTCCACCTCCTTTCTTAGATACACCAGGGGAACAACCAGTACCATGGAGAAAATGGTTTGATGCATTCGACAATTATTTGGGGGCAATTGGAGCGCACAGGTTCAGAGCAGAAAGAAAAAGGTTCTTACTACTTCACTCGTTGGGGTTTGAAGGTAGAGAAATACTCAAATATCTACCTGATGTAGTTGATGAAGGTGGTGAAGAAACGGATGAATACCAAAACACTGTTAAAAAGTTGAAAATTAGATATGACAAGCAACCCAGTGTCGTATCAAGACACAAATTCTTCAAAAGAGCGCAAAAGATAGAGGAGGATGTTGACACGTATATTACCGCTTTGAGGAAAATGGTGGCAGAATGCGAATTAAAAAATTTTAGTGAACAATTAGTACGCGATCAATTCATAAGTAAATGTCTTGACAAAACAATTAGACAAACGTTGCTGTCCTTGGAAAATCCATCTCTAGATGAATCCATCCGTATAGCTAAGAGCATTGAAACTTCACAATACTCTATCAAAAAGCTAGAAAGTAAAAACGCTGAAATGGTGACACCTGTTCGCATAAAAAATGTTGTAAAGAGGAAAGATTTTCAACAGAACAATTTTTTCAAAAGAACTGACATCTGCATCAGGTGTGGTTATCCTTCTCACGCAAAAAGTGGAAGACCATGTCCCACGAGGAATGCTACCTGTCGTAAATGTGGGAAAATAGGGCATTTTGACAAAGTATGCCAAACTCATAAAAAAAATACAAACCAAGTCGCATGTGTAAAGGACTCAAGTGGTAGTGACAGTGATGACACTCTCAGTGAACTAAAAGACATGGTTCTGGTGGTCAATGAAGGTGACATAAAAAGTGGTGATCCTAATGACTGTGTAGATCCCTA
This sequence comes from Lissotriton helveticus, assembly GCF_964261635.1. Taxonomy (NCBI): domain Eukaryota; kingdom Metazoa; phylum Chordata; class Amphibia; order Caudata; family Salamandridae; genus Lissotriton; species Lissotriton helveticus. The sequence goes on along the minus strand of NC_136059.1, from coordinate 1,840,598,053 downwards.
CGCGATCATTGGAGTTGGTGAAAATATTCTGAGACTTTTGGTAGACTCTGGAGCAAGGATCACAATGATCAATTAATCATTATTCAGGGAAAAATGGGGGAATAGATTCCTGCAACCACCAGATCGAGAGCCTGTATCCTATGAAGGGAGGAGTATAGACCTTCTAGGGTATTTTGAAGACATCTTGGTTTTCAAGAACAGACACATATATGGGAAAATATATGTGGGCGTGCATGGTTTAGACATATTAGGATGGTTCCATCAAGGTTTGTTCAGTATGATGCTATGCCCGGGAGCTAAAGAACAAATATTGGTTATTCGTGACCAGACACATGTGGAAGAATCGCTCAATAAATACCCAAGAGTTTTTTCAGGAGAATTGGGAAAGATCAAAGGGTTCAAGCACAAAATAAAGATTATGAGTGATGCTGTGCCTGTCAAACACAAAATAAGAAGTATACCCTTCAGCATAAGAGGAGATTTGGAAAAAGAACTCTTGTCAATGCAGAAAAGGGGAGTTATTGAACCCATTGAGTCGTCGGACTGGTCTTCGGCTTTAGTGGTAGCTCGGAAGAAAAACAACGAACTCAGAATCTGCATTGATCTGCGCAGTCTAAACAAAGTGATTTGGATGGATTCGCACCCATTGCCAAATATTTCGGAAATGTTGGGGGTAGTTGCAGGGGCAAAGGTTTTCACTAAACTGGATTTGGCCTCTGCGTATCACCAAATCGAACTTGACAAGGATTCACGCCACTTCACTGCGTTCAACTCTCCTTCAGGATTGTTTCAATTCTGTCGTATGCCTTTTGGCCTGGCTTCGGCAGCCTCTGTCTTTCAGAGAGTAATGGTCAATCTGCTCAAGGGAATCAAAAACGTGGCTATATTCCAAGATGACGTCCTGTTATTTGCTAAGGATCAACAGGAACATGACCTGGTGCTGAGCAAAATTCTGTCAATTTTTCAAGAACATGGGGTGGTACTAAAAAGGGACAAGTGTGTGTTTTCTAAAGACAGTGTAGAATATCTTGGTTACACCATCTCAAGAGAAGGAGTCACACCAAAGCCGAGTTTGGTTGAAGCCATTGTCGATGCATTGTGGTACTGAAAATTTTGGACCTGTGTCATGAACATCGTCGTATCATGACGAATTTGATATCAGCAGACCGAGAATGACTAGTAGACTATGCACAAGCATTTTCGTCACATTCGAGTGACAAAATCACCCTGAATTCTGAGTTTTCGCCTTGAACCCTCGGGTTCCATTTTGTGAACGGCAGCCATTTTGTAATTGCCCTCACATAGGCCGGTGACTAAGGCCAAAAACGAGTCTGAAGGACACGTACACCTTTGCTGACTCCTGCACGACCTGGGCAAGCTGACTCCACTGCCCAAGGCCAAACCTGTTCGGTCAGTTCCTCTTCCAGTGACCGGGCGAGATAGTATCAAGGCACAACATGCCATAAACCTTTCATCGCACACAAATCCTTCCTAATCTTACACACACAGGCCTCTGTTTCTTTCTTTATGACTTGCTTTACGAGGAAGAGGCACCCGTTTTTATTGGGGTTTCGTCGATATCTGATGAAAATACTGGGCCTTGCCGGGTAATTGATCGTGAGCTGAACAAACTAAAGTATGGGCTTGTCATCATGACTCTGCTTTTTCTTTGTATTGAAAATATGTGAATGGTCAACTGTAAAATGAGGAATGTTTGCCTGAAGCATAATATTTTGTATGAAAAGAGAAGGATGGCTTTGTAAGATTGAGCAGTCTCCTAAGAATATACACCGTGTTGTACTTCTAGGACGCCTGCTACTTGGTTGCAGCCAATAAACTCGATCTTTGACTTCACCTAGAAGACTCTGAGTTTCTGTAGTCTAGAACAGGAAGGACCCGAAGTCTTAGGGTGTACCCCTGGCACCGCTGGGTTCTAAAACCCAGTACTTCAGTTGGCGCCCAACGTGGGGCTCGATTTCAGCGGTACCGGTCCAAGCCAGAGGTTCGTGAGGATCTTCGTGTGAAAATTCTGGAGGAAGGCCGCCACTTCATCGACCCCTGCATGTTGACGTGGTCCGAAAGTCTTTGCTGCGAGGTTCCCCGCTTCCCGACGGCTACGAAGGACTGCTGCCCTGACTATCGCCCTGTTTTGGACCCTTGATGATTGGTAGAGCAAAACGATAGACGAGTCTTCTGGTGACGTCATCGATGCCTCAGTTAAGTATAAGTGGAGCGTCTCCCAGTCCTTAGTTTGGTTCTTAGTTTGGGTATCCCCTTGGGATCTTTGATTTGGAACTTGCAAGTACCAAAGCCGAGGGACTCGTGTATTCAGGAGACTATCGTATTCGATAATCCTTTGAAGTTTGAAGCTAGACTAGAGAGCGAAGATGCCTGGTCTAAGCAGACTTGGAAACTTGTTTTGTCTTGGTTGTAATAGGGATTCCCGATTGGAGGACTCGTGTCCGGTTCCTCCAATTGGAACTCCAACCTATGAGCTCTATGTGAAACATGGCGTAGGCCCAATCACATATAATGAAGTATGGATCCGATACACCAGAAAGGATGGTGTTTTAAAATGGCCCCAGTATGGTAGTTTTGACACGGGAATCTTAGATAATCTCGAAGTTAAACTTTTTAAGAAGAAAGCCCGGCCGGCGATGTTTGACTCTTTCCGCCTATGGCGTAAGGAAGCAAAACAAAAAGAAATCAGATTAGCAAAAAGAAATAGGAGAGAAAGGGGTATCTCGATAATGCAAGCTGCTACGCAGTATAAAGACAACGAAGAAGAACAGGCAAGTGAGCAGTTGCACAGGCAACGTAAAATGGCGATTGATAAATGCTATCCGGTTTTGCCGCCTCTTCAGCAAGATGCAGCAAAAGAACTTGAAAAAGACCCCCTAATGTCACACGTATTGAGTTCGCCACCCCCCTATGCGCAGAGTGCTACAGCACCTCCACAACCTTTAGTTGTGCAACCTCCGGTTGTTGTGCCTCAGATTCTTCCACAGCCACCAGCTGCCCTTCAGTTGGCTCCTACTCCTACAGCGCAGCCTCCTCAAGGGCCGCCGACTTTGCTACCTGCTCTATCTGTACTTCCTACGATCTTGCCTACTGCATCGACTACCCTTTCTGGTATTCTTCCTGATACCACCTCTGCGTCTGCATCTGCGTCTATCCTGCCTCACTCTGTTTTTCCTCCTGTTCTCTCGTCGACTTCTCCTTCCGTTCGACAGAGAATGACTGACACTGTCGCTAGTCTTCTGTATCCTCTATTTGGGGCAACAAGTATGACCCCTGTTTCAACGCACAAACAGTTGCGCAGTCAACTGCCCGACTCTAGAGAACGGGAAACATTGGATTATTTAGCACATAAATGGGTTACCGACCCGAAAAGATATGAGCTAGAGTCTGTTATGGATGTCTTCTATCAGTGGGAAGCACCAAAGCAGAGGTACGTTTTTGATAAAATGTGTACTTTCCTTTGTGAAGATTTAGAGGAGAATGATTTGGAGCCCAATCCGCCTGAGTTATGTCATGTACGGTACGAGTTTGGAAAAGGCACAATTGTGGGTTCAGATGTTAAGAAAGCAGTCGCGACATTGTTATCGCTTAGGAGTGGAACTATTTCTCAACAGTTGTTTGAGTCTGATTTTTCTGTTAAGAGGAAAGCGAGACAATATCCGATGAGAGAAGTACCCCCAGTATGGAAAGAAGGGGATCTACAAGCTAAGCCACCTATTCAGCCTCATTTTCAGCGTGTTTGGGTACATGTTCCATGGAAGCGCGCTGAAGTATTGGCCCTTAAACAGACATTGCCTGATCCCCGTAAAAACCCTGCAGGGTATTACAAGGAATTGTCACAGACTGCAAGCTCTTGCATTATGAATTTAGCGGATATAGGCATGTTGTTTGGAAATGTTGTTCAACAGCCTTTATGGGGAAAGATTCGTCATGCGGATCATGATCAGGAGTTAGGTGATACATGGGTTAATATTGCTGCTGCTGATGGCAGACAAGTTGGTGGTGCTAAACCCGAACCTTTAGTGGCAGACCTCCCTGGTAGGATAATTACGTACATGAAGACTTTAATGCCTGCGATGCGAGTGAATTAGGACAAATTGTCTGTGTGTAAGCAGAAGAAAGATGAGACTGTGTCTGATTTCTTCACCAGGTTCGAAGAAACGTTTATTGACCACAGTGGTCAAGATATGAGTACAGAAGGTGGTCAACGGTTGTTCGTTGACATGTTCGTGCATAATTTGCTTCCCGAGTTGTGTAAGAAGTTAAAAGATTCAGAAAGCTTGTGGGCTGTTTCCTCTTCAGCACAGATATTGGCTACTGCGCAGTACTACGAAAATAGGGACAAAGATGAAAAGGATAGAGCAGACAAGAAAACGAAAGAGTTAAAAACGAAGGTCCTTTTACAACAAGCGTATCCGCCACGTGGTGATCAGAGTAACTATCAGCAACCTCAACAGTTTCAGAGGAACTCGCAAAGGTTCGAGTATCCTCAACAGCGTGTTCCTGTAGGTCCCAATCAGTGTTCATATTGTAAAGAAGAGGGTCATTTCAAGTATAGTTGTCCTATTTTGTTACAGTGTATGAATGGTGCATCTGCTGCAAGAGGTCGAGGTGTTTCACAAGCGCCTAGAGGTAGAGGACGTGGAAATTTCCCCCAGAACGCGCGCCCATTTCCACCTTAGAATTCAATGAATAGTTTTGATCAGCAGAATAACGCGTCTGGTAGGACGCCTCAGTACTATGCTGATGACTACTATGCGGAAGATGAGAATATGGAAAGTAATGATTGCTAGGACAGCCATAGACAAAGAGAGGGAGTTGTTTCAGTTCCAGTAGATCAGAGTGGACCTTACCTTGAGGTGATTACATCAGGTGTGTCAGAGCCTTTTCTGTTGGATACTGGTGCTACAAAAAGTTCCATTATGCACTCTAAACTCCCTGGCGCACCTTTGTCTGGCAAAATGAATGTTTCAGTAGGTTTTTCTGGCGCCCCGGTTAGAAACCCGATTTCTAGTCCTATGTCCCTTTCTGTTGGACCTTGTGAATTAGAAGCACCCCTTATTCTGGCAACAGGTTGTGGCGAGAATTTGTTAGGATTGGATTTGTTGAAAAGGTTGTATGCGACATTATATTGTTCTCCTTCGGGAGTACAACTTACACTAGGGAAGGAAGTAGTCTCCCCAATGTACTTGTCAAAGGATAAACTTCCAACAGAGTTGTCGTCTCTTCCTGATATTCTTTGGGCTACTGGTCCTAATGATGTGGGTCTTTTGGAAATACAGCCATATTGAAAGCCAATGTTAAAATGCCACGAATTCCCCAATATAAAATCTCTAGTGAAGGTGAAAAAGCGTTGCTAGCGATCATTTATGATTTGATTGAAAAAGATGTAATTGAAGAGACAAGAGGCAATGTTTGCAATAGTCCTGTTCTGCCTGTTTTGAAGCGTACTGACCCTTCTCAGCCACCCGTTTACAGATTTGTGATCGATCTTAGAGAAGTGAACAAAATCGTTGTGCCACAATTTCCAGTCGTTCCTGATATCACTGCCCTATTGACTATGATTCCAGCTTCCGCGACTTGGTTCTCGGTGATTGACTTGAAAATTGCGTTCTTCAGCATCCCGATTGCCGAGGAGAGTAGGGATATTTTCAGCTTCAGTTTAGGAGGCCGAAGCTTCTGCTTCAAACGCGCCCCCCAGGGCTACTGTGAAAGTCCATCAATATATAGTCAAGCTTTAAAAACACAGCTTGATACTGTGGTAAATAAATAATTAAATACCTGTTCTATTTTTCGGAATAATTAATTAACAGATAGCTCAATAAATAAGAGTCAAGATTCGAGGTAGCTGGAGTTTGCAGGTTTTAATACAGCATAAAGGACAGCAACAGGACAACCTGCACGGGAATAGGATGGCAGGGCCCGGCAGCTGCCGGGGCAGGATCTGGGATGAGCATAAGGGGTAACTTTTAATAACAGTGCACAATATTTATAGTTAAACAATTGCATTACATTCAGTATAGCAGGCGTAGCAGTGGGTGGAGCTCATAGCAGTCGCGAAAGATAAGGCATAAAGTGGGTGTAACAAGAGGCGTATACATAGACATGTGATGTAAACGTAACAGAATATGTCATAAATGGGGCGGAAACATGGAGGGGGCTACCTAAGGAGCCGGGACCTCTGACCTAGTGGTGCGCGCAAGCTGGCAATGACGTGTTACTAGGGAGAACTGGGGGCTATGACTTCTGCGCTAGAAGAGGAGACTAAAGTCTGGAGTGTCAGAGCGACATGTACCTAAACACTATCTAGTATCTGATGTTTAGAGAACATGTTGATAGAATCCATAAGTTATCAGGGCAAAGGCTAACAGACTCTAAGACTGGTGCATGCATTATTCTACATGTAGTGCGTGTTGAGGAATATTAAATGACCATTAATTACAGTATTTCTCTTACACGGAGACGTAAAGGCTAGACCATGACTGAAACTATTGATGCGATTCAGTAGCTTAGGAATGCAGAGAAGGAGGGCTGGACTGATAACTAGAATCATAACATACTCTTGGCAGACTAGCAGGCAGAGCCAGGCCGAGCCGGGCACTGTGAGGCAGGAAGTAAGTGAAGGGTCAGGGATACAGGTGGGGGCTGTATCGCTCCTCAGCGAGGTTTCAGGAGACAGGAGCTGAATCTGAGTCCGGGCCCTTTTGAGGCCTAGGAACGGGAATTTTTACTGAATTAACGTGCACACTGTGAAACGTGGCAACATAACTTTACATAGGCCTAATACTCGTAGCTTTCACGAGAACTGGAAACTGGCATACTAGAGTTGGACACAACTAGAATTGCGTCTTTAATCGATCATAAGGGAATACATATGCATATTAATCATGCACATATAACATAAGATGGGGAACACGTAGGGACACAGAACATGGCAAAATTTACTTTTCCACATTCCCTCCTTGTCACTACGTTTCCATCAGGAAACATCAATATTCATGATACCATCTATCATTTCATACAGTATCATTTGCTCGTCTCGAATTGTCTTGGAACGGGACTTAGGACTGGGACTTGGAATACAGGATGTAGCACAAATGCCGCAAATCGCAGGGCCACATTGTAAACAGAGGCAGCAACTGAAAATGATCATTACTGCTATACCTAGGAATGACAATACTTTCCATCCCCAGGCAGAAATTATACTCCAGAGCCAACCGGACCATGTCCAGGTGCCTGGATTCTGGTGTAACTGATGGGCAATTTTATGAAGTCTGGTTATAGCTGAATAAACAGACGGCGCGTTATTAGGAATGAAAATGCAGCAACTAGATCCGATGACTCTACATGCTCCTCCTCTATCAGCCAGTATGACGTCAAGAACGAGACGATTTTGGAGCACGACAAATCTCATACCAGATTGCTCTTCGGTTAAGTTACCTAGAGCAGAAGTAGTCTCATTCACTACTGCTTCAAGGGTTCTGGTTAACCTACGGATTAGCTTACTATTCTGGACAGGGCCTATAAAGAAGAAGAATCCTTTATTGAAATCTTGATACTGTTCTAGAGCAGTTTCAGTTTGATCGACAATCGGGGACTCGATCTCCCTTCTATGTCTAATGTGTACTAGATGTGTGTTTCTATGATAATCGGATGGGGCTAGAAAAACTGGTGGCAGTAGGAAGGCAATGTAACATGTTCCATCCCAATCGAGGGGCAGACGAACATATGCGGTCTGACCACAAACAAAATATGAATGACGTGAGGCTTTGAAAATAGATTTCCCACTGTCACTATACTCGACAGTAGTAGTACAATCACTATGTCCTACATGTGCGGAACCATTCTTTCGGACACATAATTCGCCTTTGACTGGTAGTACTGAAATAGCAGGTAAATCTGGAGTAGTATCAGACTGAACATTCAGGACCATAAAATTCGAAGAATAATTACCTAAATTATAAACTTCATTTTCTAGATCTAACCCGGTTCTATGGGTGAGACCTTGCTTGTCTGGAAAACATGTACTATTCAGAAGGGACATATCTGTTGAGGATGACGTTAACGTGGACCATGCTCCACACGAACCATTATGTGAAAACGGATAAGGAAAGAGTGGCAGAACTCCCTTCGGTATCTGGAAAGGGGGGAGTCGACCACATACCCAACAATTAGTAGCATTGCTGGTCTGGTGTGAATAGTGTAACATTCTGATAAACGTGTTATTTCTCATAGCAAGACGATAGGATAGCTCGTGAGGAGGCAGATCACTAAATGTGTGCTCTACTGTAGCATTAGTAAACTTATTTGCATGAGAAATTGGAAAACATAAATGCAATGCATAACTTGTGCAGGTAACCATCAAACTCAAAAATAGAAGAAAACATAGAATAACGATACATCTGATAGAGTTTTGACTAACTCTCTCACTATGGGGGTCTATCTCATACATGTCAGAAACCTGTCTAACCGTTTCACCCGAGGGGGACTTAGACAATTAAACTGGCTGACTTATTTTACTAGACCGGAGCTTCTTTTTATACTCCTGCTGCGGAGTTTCCTCTAACAGGGGAGGCTTGGAATCAAAGTCTGTAGCGGGACAGTCCTTAAGAATAGGGCAGTTTTTAGAATTCTGGCAGTCCTTAAAAATGGAACAGTCCAATGTTTTTATGCGACATCCATGAAATTTCTTGACGTGAGACAGGTGCACCCAGCCCTTGCGGCCTTCTAGCTTCACGGCCGTGCGGGTGGTCAGAAGGACAAGTTGAGGCTGTTTCCAGCGGGGCTCCAGCGGACTTGAACGATCAAAATTCCGGACAAGCACTAGACTTCCTGGAACGATTTCATGCGGTTTCACCTCGGTATTGTCTGGAAATGCGGCGGCAACCTGTGAACGACAAGAGTAGAGGGCAGACATCAAGGAAGCTAGGTATTCTGTCAGCATATTACTGGAAACATCGGTAATACTTCGGGGTCTAGGTGTACCCCACATGCTCGGGGGGCGGCCGAATACGATCTCATAAGGGGACAGACCTGATCTGGAATGTGCGACCATGCGCATATAAAATAGGGCGACTGGCAGAGCTACTAGCCAGTCTACACCTTTCTCTTTACAGACTTTGGCGATGCGGATTTTTAATGTCTGATTATGTCTCTCTACGAGACCTGCTGCTTCAGGATGGCGTACACAATGAAACTTCCACTGGTACCCTAACAGAAGGGACACATGCTTCATTAACTCAGATGAGAATGGCTGGCCGTTGTCTGAATACACGACCCTAGGGAGTCCATAACGGGGGAAAAATTCACGAACCAGCTGCTTGGCAGTGGTCGCGGCTGTGTAATCTGGGACTGGATATGCCTCTGTCCACCTGGACAAAGCTCATACAACTACAAGGACATACTTAAAACCTCGACATCGCTCCATCTGAATGTAATCCATCTGGAGGACCTCAAAAGGGTGGTCAGGAGGCTGAAATCCCCCTTGTTCCACCGGGACACTTTTACCTGGATTGAACTGACAACATATCATACAGGTACAGACTTTCTGCTTGGCTGCAGCTCGTAAGTGTTTGTTGAACCAAAGGTTCTGGATACTGTCTAACATAGCTTTTTCTCCTAAATGTGCAGGACTATGTGCGGTATTAATAATGACTTGAACCATTGAGTCGGGGAGAAACCATGTGGCTTTTCCCTTCGTCAACCATCCCTGATCTGTCTGGACCCCTCCTTGTTCGGACCATTTCTTGATTTCTTCGGGAGTAGCATGTGACTGGATATCTATGACATCTTGAGTGGGGTCCTTAACTGTCATACATGTAGTCGGATCTGGAGTGTGTGTCAGTGTCATGTTAACTGGAATATCTGGAGTCTGAGCTGTGAGCTTGGCTGTTCGATCTGCTAGATCGTTACCTTGGGAAATAATGTCAGTAACTTTCGTATGTGCTTTGCACTTCATGATAGCGATAGCTGTCGGTAAATGTATTGCATCTAACAGAGCTTGAATAAGAAGACCATGCTGAATCTTGGTTCCATGAGAAGTCATAAAACCTCTTTCTTGCCAGAGCACTCCAAAGTCGTGTACGACTCCGAATGCGTAACGTGAATCTGTATATATGTTAACTTTCAGGTTCTTGGCACGTATGCAGGCTTGGGTCAGAGCGACTAGCTCTGCTGCTTGAGCGGACAGGGTGTCAATACGGTGTGTCTCTATAACTTCAGTGTCAGTAGTCACTGCATACGCGGCTACTAGTTCTCCTGTACTTGTTCTCATACATGAACCATCCACATAAAGTGTCAGGTCGGGATCTGGTAATGGAATATCTGTCAGGTCTTGTCTTGGCTTTGTCATGGTGTTAACTACTTCCACACAGTCATGTGTGGCAGGATTTGAAGTAACTGATGGTAACAGTGTAGCAGGATTTAGAACGTTGCAGCGTCTGATTTCTATGTGTGGCTGGAACAGTGTCAATTCATAACCTGTTAAACGTGCAATTGTCAAGTGCTGGGTCTGTGTTCGGTTTAAAAGAACTTCCACGGAGTGTGGAACTTGTACTGTCAGGGAATGTCCTAACACTATGGAATCACTTTGTCTGATAGCTAGTGCTGTGGCTGCAACTGACTTGAGGCACACAGGCAGAGCCTGGGCCACTGGATCTAATGTGCTCGAAAAATAAGCACAAGGCTTGTATTGTCCTGCTTGATCTTGTGTGAGAACAGATAATGCTGTACCTTCACGTTCTGTGACAAAAAGTGTAAAAGGCTTACTGTAGTTCGGTGTTGCTAGAACAGGAGCTTGGCATAGGGCTTTCTTTAATTCATTAAAAGCAAGTGTATGTTCAGATGTCCAAGGGAGGACAGTCAATACGGCTGCCTCCTGTGTCGTTAACTGTATCAGTGGCTTGGCTAGAAATGCATACTGAGGAATCCATTGTCTGCAGTAAGAAGTGAGGCCAATAAAAGCTCGTACCTCCTTCTGGGTCTTGGGCTGAGGAAGACTCGCTATTAACTGGATACGGTCAGGTGTCAACTGCCTACCCCTCTTGGACAGTAAGTGGCCTAAATAGATCACTTGCTGGACACAGAATTGGAGCTTCGAAGGGGACACCTTGTGCCCCATCTCGGCTAGGAAATACAGGACTGTAAGTGACGCTCGCTCGCAGTCACGTTCAGAACGGGCTGTGATCAGTAGATCATCGACATACTGGAGCAGGGCAGTGTCAGTTGACATGTGAATATTGTCTAGTTGTCTCTTGAGTGCTTGACTGTAAATACTAGGACTTTCTGTGAAACCTTGAGGAGCTCGTGTGAATTTATAGCTCCTTCCATTTAAACAGAATCCGAAAAGGAACTGGCTGTCTGGATGAATGGGAACACTGAAAAATGCGTTCTTGAGGTCGATGACAGTGAAAAATGTGGCTTCGGAATCAATGGCTGTCAATAGGGATGAAATATCTGGGACTACTGGATACTGGGGTATGATACATTTATTAAGTTCTCGAAGGTCAATCACTAATCGATATACTGGAGGTGCATTTGGATCAGTACGTTTCATGACTGGAATGATAGGAGAATTACATACATTGGAGTCAGTTTCTACAACCACTCCCTGAACAATGAGCTCGTCAATAATTTTGGATAAGGCTGCTACAGCCTCGGGTGGCAATCTGTACTGTCTGATTCGTGGTAACACTACACCTGGTTTCAGAGTCACACGATGGGGTGTGATTTGCATAAAACCAACATCAGTTGGACCTTGCGCCCATAGATGCTGCGGAACATTCAGTAATCTTGGATCAAAATCACGTAATACATAGTGACCCTTAAAGTCACGTAAAAACAAACGTATTCCTTCTGGGGAGCAGCAAATAACTGCACCTAATTCTTTTAATGTCTTAATGCCTAACACATTTTCTGGACATGATTTCGTAAGTAACAGGTCAGTAGTTCGGGACAATGGACCTACTTCTAGAGTAACTGGTTTGGAAATCTCGTTAACTATTGGCTTTCCTGAAAATCCAAGGGAAACATTTCTAGAGCCTGAGAGCGGAGCCCCTGGAACCTCGTCATGACTGATTGTAGTCCTACTTGCCCCTGTATCAATCAGAAACTTTCTGTCTTTCCCTAATACTTGACTGTGAACATAGGGACCCTCTTGATCTACAGGTATCTCGATGAGAGGCAAGCCTACCTCCCTCTCTAGGCTGTTTCATGAATACGGCTGGTACTCTGGATACTCGGACTGGGCATACTGGTACATCTGCTGTGTAACATGCTGTGTTGCAGCTATAGGCTGCGGTACTGGAACTGTCTGTTGTGCATTCTGTGGTAACTGAGAAGTCTGTGAAACCTGTTCTTGTCTAGGCGGACGTGGTCTTTCTTTAGTCTTACCGGTAGCTATATTGTGTTTCAGAACTGCACACTCGTTTATAAAATGACCTGGTTGTTTACAATAATTGCAGGTCCCTTTAACAGGAGCTGCAGCATGACTGGCTTGATTCGGACCCCTCTTCTGACTGTCTTGAGGAACAGATTGTGCAACTAATACTTTCATTTTCGTGTCTTTCATACGTTTCCTTTCGTGATCTTGCTCTTCTCTGATTCTATTCTGGTGATACTGGAGCATCTGTAACATTTGGGACGGAGTATTAGCTTGCCAGGTACTTTCGACTTTCAAAACTCGATTTTTAACTTGTGGGCTTGAATTCTCGACTAGTTTAGTAACAAAAAGATGAGGGTATGACTCACTACTCGTCTTCAAACCACTGTTAATACTAAAACATTTCTCAAATCTAGAATAAAAATCACTAGTATCCTCGTCTGGTTTCTGTTTACATGCTGAGATTGCATCCCAGTCTTCCTTTTTCGTGGCTAATAATCTTGGCAAAACTTGTATTAACAGTTCGGGTAATTCTTTACATTTATCTCCTTGACCGGTACCTGGTACACGTGTATTTTCTTCAGCTTCTAGAGCTGTCCAATCTATCTTTTTCTATCCCACCTCCCATTCTTTTTCCTTGAGTTTTTCATATATGCCCGCGGGCAACAGGACCTTTAACATTTTAATTATATCTGGATACGTGTATTCTCCCATACGGAGCATGTCTTTTAATTCACGGTGGAACCCTGCTGGATCTTTGTCGTGACAGGGAATTAACTTTTTCATCTCTAAGAGTTCCATCTTTGTAATCGGGGTGTAAACAAATACTCGTTGCATTTCCCCACCCTGTGTCCTAACTGGGTGTACTTCTCGTAACGGATGCTGTCTGTCTATGTAAAACGGTTTACTTTCTGGGGGTGAGACGTGAACAAAGTGCGGGTTCAGAAACGTTCGGTATTTGTGGCGTTGTTCTAGAATGATACTAATTAAATCGGTACCTAGACCTTTCCATCTATGCTGGAGTAACTCGTTCAGAACATCATGTAACGGACCTGGATCAGAATGTTGACCCTCATACAGTGTAATGAGGTGCTGGATCATGTACATACCCACCAGTCGCTGCTCGGCTGGGGGCAGTTTTAGAAACATTTGTGCCACTATTTCGTCTGGAAAAGTGGTAGAATCAGTAGCCCATCGGACTGCTGATCGGGCTAGTTCTTGTTCATGCATGGTAATAAGCTCACTATAACCGATACGTGATTTCAGAATATGATCGGTAGCTTGAAATACTTGCTCAAGATTCTCTTGTTCTGGCGCTGAAAGAGAGAAAACTTTCTTGTGTTCTAGACGTGAATGTCGGTCGGGAAGTCTAGTTTTACCTACATACGCTATTCTGGCGGTATTCTCGTCGTCTACCTCTTCAGTAGAAGAGTCGTTTTCCTTCTCGCTTACTTGTGCTGCTTTGCGTTTCTCGTGTAACCTTATTATTTCCTTACGAATTTTCTTGTACATACTCTCTATACAACTGAGCGTCCTGTGTCTTCCCTCGGCTATATTATCACTCCACCTTGTCAGGACTTTCATTTCGGTCGGATCTTTAGTCGGATAATCTTGTTCCCTTATTAAACAATTTATTAGAAACTTTAATAGCATGAGCTGAATCTCAGCTTTTCTTAGAAACATGACTTCGCCAATACTTTCTGGGTCTGTTCCTGTACGAATGAAACAATATATTCTGTCTAGATCTTCTTTCATATTTGGTAGGGTGTCCAAATACTCAGTCACCCGTCTTACACGCAATGAATATATAACCATACTATCATCACCTGGGACTGGATCATAACGGCATTCGGTGAGAGCTCGTCTGATATCTGCAACGGACTGATGTTTGGGCGTACGCTGTAACGCACGTTCATGTAACTCGACTGACGTTACATGTTTGTGTGGCGGCGGGGTTCCCGGAGGACCTCCCCCCACGGCCCCTAAACTGGAATCGTCGACTGATACTCTTCGTGCTGGCAGAGTGATCAGTGTAGCGGGTACTTGTAATGTAGGCTGGACCGGGGGTACCGTAACAGGTGCTGTAACAGGTGCCCCGGTGACTGGAGGAGCAGGATTTACATTATTTACAGGAGCTGGCGGAACAGGATTTGCATATTCTGGGACTATGTCGTCCAAATAGGACGAGAGAAAAATATCGGCTGCGGTCGGTTTGTGACGTAGCTTGGTCGGAACTAAGGGTGGCGGAAAATTACTGGATGCCTCCGGGGTTGCTTTTGGCAAGCCCTCGGCAAGAAGAGGGTACATACCCTTAATAAGGGCATTCCTCTGTCTGTCTGACTGTTCGGTTTTAACTCGTTCACCTATTTCGATTAATTCCCTTTCTTGGGCTCTTTCTGAGGATTCTCTACTTAATTCTGACTTTCTGATTTCTTTTTCGGTTCTTTTATGAGATTCTTTGCGCCATAACTCGATGGCATCTTTCTATGACTGTCTGGCTTTCTTTTTCCATAATACTTCTTCTACTCGCATGATGCACTCGGCATCCCATGTGCCTGATACAGGCCATCTATATTTCTCTTCTAATTCCTTGGTGTACTCGACCCATAAGTCTAGATATAATATGGCACTTATGCCATGCTTATGATACATAAAATGACCTGGACTGTCCCTAGGCGGGACAGGAACTGCTTCCTCGAGCAGACCTTTTCTAGTTCTTAACTGACGTAACTTGGAGAACAGAGGCATGACGTAAACTGGGATCTGGACACAATACAATACACAATGAACACGATAATGACTTGAGACTGGTCACTCATACCACGACATTGAAAACACATGAAATAACATTAAAATAACAGTTCGGACAGAAACATTACCTGGAATACTTGAGAACAGAAACACATGAATTTCTCGAGAACAGAACTTACTAGAATTACTAGATGCACTGCTGAAACAGTACGAAACATACCGGTCTCATAAAGAGACACGTCAGGACCCGCATCCACCTAGGTGGACACTTCGTGTTGGATTTGCGTACCCAAACCCACGGACCAGAGACAAATTAATTGACCCTGTCTAGATACTACCCCAGCAACGGTACTCACCGGGCAGCAAGAACGGAAGGCCTCGGACTGGACTGGACTGCTACGACGACGGACTACGAACTTCGGACTTCAGTTACGGGTGGGCCTCCGGATACCTCGGACCTTGGACTCTCGGCTTGGGCTCTGGTCGGGACTCGCCGCGTTCCTCCACCGCCTCGTCTGGATGCTGGACCGCAACCTCCGTCTCCTCCGTGGGCCTGAGGGATACTTGAAGCAGAAATATCTGCACGTGCACGGTATGGTTCCGTCACGGCTGCAGAGGGTCAGGGGGCTTGCGTGGCTTCTCCGGCGCGTGGGGAAAGGGCAAGTCCCTATTCGGGCGCCATTATGTGGTAAATAAATAATTAAATACCTGTTCTATTTTTCGGAATAATTAATTAACAGATAGCTCAATAAATAAGAGTCAAGATTCGAGGTAGCTGGAGTTTGCAGGTTTTAATACAGCATAAAGGACAGCAACAGGACAACCTGCACGGGAATAGGATGGCAGGGCCCGGCAGCTGCCGGGGCAGGATCTGGGATGAGCATAAGGGGTAACTTTTAATAACAGTGCACAATATTTATAGTTAAACAATTGCATTACATTCAGTATAGCAGGCGTAGCAGTGGGTGGAGCTCATAGCAGTCGCGAAAGATAAGGCATAAAGTGGGTGTAACAAGAGGCGTATACATAGACATGTGATGTAAACGTAACAGAATATGTCATAAATGGGGCGGAAACATGGAGGGGGCTACCTAAGGAGCCGGGACCTCTGACCTAGTGGTGCGCGCAAGCTGACAATGACGTGTTACTAGGGAGAACTGGGGGCTATGACTTCTGCGCTAGAAGAGGAGACTAAAGTCTGGAGTGTCAGAGCGACATGTACCTAAACACTATCTAGTATCTGATGTTTAGAGAACATGTTGATAGAATCCAAAAGTTATCAGGGCAAAGGCTAACAGACTCTAAGACTGGTGCATGCATTATTCTACATGTAGTGCGTGTTGAGGAATATTAAATGACCATTAATTACAGTATTTCTCTTACACGGAGACGTAAAGGCTAGACCATGACTGAAACTATTGATGCGATTCAGTAGCTTAGGAATGCAGAGAAGGAGGGCTGGACTGATAACTAGAATCATAACATACTCTTGGCAGACTAGCAGGCAGAGCCAGGCCGAGCCGGGCACTGTGAGGCAGGAAGTAAGTGAAGGGTCAGGGATACAGGTGGGGGCTGTATCGCTCCTCAGCGAGGTTTCAGGAGACAGGAGCTGAATCTGAGTCCGGGCCCTTTTGAGGCCTAGGAACGGGAATTTTTACTGAATTAACGTGCACACTGTGAAACGTGGCAACATAACTTTACATAGGCCTAATACTCGTAGCTTTCACGAGAACTGGAAACTGGCATACTAGAGTTGGACACAACTAGAATTGCGTCTTTAATCGATCATAAGGGAATACATATGCATATTAATCATGCACATATAACATAAGATGGGGAACACGTAGGGACACAGAACATGGCAAAATTTACTTTTCCACAATACGATTGTTTTACCTGATGGCCCTACCCTTATTCAGCATGTTGATGATTTGCTTGTTGCTGCAGATACTGGGAAAATCTGTAAAGAAGCCACGTTGTCGTTGTTGCTTCATTTGTCTGATTTATATCACAAAGTGCCTCTTTCCAAATTGCAATATTGTCGACAAGAAGTGACCTACTTAGGTCATCTCTTATCGAAGGAGGGAAGGAAACTGACCCCAGGAAGAATTCAGGCAATAGCGAAATTGAGTGTGCCTAGGACACAGAGAGAAGTGCGTGCTTTCTTGTGCATTATATCTTACTGCAGACAATGGATACCGAATTTTTCTTTGTTGGCCAAACCTTTGGTGGCATTAACTTGTAAAGATACGCCGAATCCCCTCCCATGGTCCGAAGAGTGTCAGAAAAGTTTTTCCGAATTGCGCGAGGTATTATGTTCGGCTCATGTGTTGCGTACCCCCGACTACAGTAAGCCCTTTACATTGTATGTCCAAGAGAAAGAAGGTTGTGCATTGTCAGTGTTGACACAGTTGTTCGGAGACAAACAGCGTCCATGTGCGTATTTTTCGTCAACTTTGGACCCGGTAGCTAAAGCATTGCCAAGTTGCTTAGGAGCCACAGCGGCAGCAGCTGTTTTTTTTTTTTTTAAAAATCTTTTTATTGAAACAAAACAAAGTTAAACAGTGACCGAAATGCAGAAATCACATTATCAAGTACATCAATGACTCACAAATAAGCACGATACTTTGCAAATAATTTATAAAAACAGGCCTAAGAAGTCTCAAGAACCTCAGGTGGCTGCTCTAGGGTAGGTGGTTCACAGATGTCCCCACGATAAGAATTCCAGGCACTCCATATCTTGACCCATTTACGGGGTCGTCCCCTGGACACATAGACATACTTCTCACGGAACATGCACCAGTCAAGGTCTTCCATCCACATGCTGACTCTGGGAGCCCAGGCCTCCCCCCAAAGCTGCGCGATGTTACGTTTAGCAATTGCACACGCCAGGGTCACCCACACCCTCCCATGTATCAGCAGGTCCGTGGGTTCCCACACATTTAACAAACACCGCCTTGCCTCAGGAGCAACCCGCAACTCCCACACTTCACTTATATTTTCATGAATACCATCCCAAAACTGGCGGACCTCACGACATTCCCAAATAATATGCATGAATGACCCCGGCAACCCACAGCCTCGTCGGCAGTCAGGTGAATCCGCCAGCCCCATTCTCTGTAAGTTCAGGCCCGTCACATAGGAACGGTGAAGGGTCCGAAGCTGAATCAATCTCAACCTCATTGGTACCGCTATCTCTCTAGGGGACGCCACCGCTTCCTTCCAGTCCTCATCGTCCAGCACTAGACCATCGGCTACCCACTGACTGCGTATGCGTACCAGCGGGTCCTCCGAGTGGTTGACCAGCTTTCGATACGTGAAGGAAATCGATTTAGTAGGTAAAAGGCCATCCAATAGGCGATCCTCCAGGGGGGAGCACTCCGGTAACTCCTCTCCACGAGGTACCACCGCTTGCAAGGCATGACTAATCTGCAGGTAACGGAACCGCTCGGTGTCATGCAATTGGTATTTGGCCTGCAGCTCCTCGAAGGTCAAGATCCTACCTTTGCCCCAAATGTCGCGAATCCGCGAAATGCCGCTGAGATCCCACCGGTCAAAACCCTTCGACTTCCAAAGCATCCCTAATCTCTCAGATCTCCAGAGCGGCGTAGACAAAGTCAAGCGTCCCGCCCAAAGAAGGGCGGTGCTGGCCTCGTGCCACACCGTCGTGGAGCGCAGAGTAGGCCCTGTCAGAGGAAACCGCCCACGGCGAGCATAGAGGACACGGGTGAAATCGCCCCCTGGTAACTGGCTACGGTCCATCTCATATCCAGGGTCATTAGGAGAGCCGTATATCGCCTGATTGATAGGGGCCAACTGTGAAGCCCAATAGTATTTACGGATGTCCGGCAGCCCGATCCCACCATCATACCAGGGCAACATCAGTTTGGAGAGGGCGATACGTGGGCGTCCCTCCCACAGCAAACCGCGCTGAAGAGACTCTATCTCACGGAAATACGATGGGGGAATCGAGTCAAAGGAGTTATGCAGAGCATATAAGAAGCGCGGAAGGGCCATCATCTTAAAGAGGGTGGCGCGACCCAGCATTGTGAGAGGCAATGCCTTCCACCGCGCCGTGTCCGCACGCAGTCTGGCTAAGGGAGGCAGTAGATTCAACCTGTGGCGCACCGTGGGATCCAGAGAAATATGAATCCCGAGATATCGGAAACTTGTCGACTCCACCCTCACAGGACAATTATCGGGAACCCTGGGGGGATCTCTGCTCAGTACAAATAACACCGATTTAGACCAGTTTATCGAGAAACCCGAATGCCTGCTTAAAACGGCTAGTATGTCCATAAACACGATCAAAGAGGACCGGGGGGAGGAAAGATACAAAAGAATATCATCCGCATAAAGCGAAATCTTGTCTTCCCACTCCGGAGTCCAGCGCAACCCCTTGATGGAACGGTCCCAGCGCACCCAGGCCGCCAGGGGTTCCAGGGCAAGAGCGAACAGTAATGGTGAAAGGCGGCAGCCCTGGCGGGTGCCACGCCCGAGAGAAAAGTCGCCCGACTTGTGATTGTTTACGATGACCCGAGACAACGGAGCAGAGTACAAGAGTCGGACCCAGCCAATGAAGCCGCGGCCGAAACCCAGTTTAGTTAGTACGGCAAAGAGATAGGGCCATTCCACCCGGTCAAACGCCATGGTGGCATCCAGCGACAGTAAAATATCGGGCTCATAGATATAGGAAGCATTCGCCAGGACACCATGAAGGCGCCTAAGATTCAGAGCAGTGTTCCTCCGGGGCATAAAACCCGACTGATCCGGGTGTACCAGGGTGGATATAACCTTTACAAGCCGTGTAGCGAGTAGTTTAGCCAGAATCTTGGGCTCCGCGTTCAATAGCGAGATCGGGGGATAAGAGGAGCACTCAAGCCGCGGCTTGCCCTCCTTATAAATAACAACAATGTTAGCCACTCGCTGGTCGTAAGGCAAGTGACCACACTCCAAACTCTCAGCAAACATGCCCCTCATATAAGGGGCCAAGCGATCAGCGTTAGGCTTAAACAATTCGATCGGAAGGCCATTTGGGCCAGAGGCCTTTCCAGAATGCACTCCCCTAATTGCCATTGCCACTTCGTCGTTGGTGAGGGCTGAGTCCAAGTAGCTCTTATCGTCATCCGACAAAACCGGCAGTACAAGATCACGTAACATATCCGAGTTGTCCGCCTCGGTGAACACTCCGGCGGAGGCGTAAGCCTCAGAATAGTAATGAGCAAATTCTTCCGCTATCAACTGGGGGTCTGACGTGACCCCAGAGCCCGCGGTTTGCAGCTCCGGGACCAGCCTAGAGCCCCAGTCACCCTTCTCCAACCATGGAATTAGCTTGCCAGCCTTGTCACCATGTTCATAAATTCTGTCCTGTTTGGTATCTAACTGTGCCCTAGCGGTATCGCGAGTCAGAGACTTGTATTCGTCCCGGAGCAGCCCGAGGCGATGACCCGCCCACGTGTCGCCCCCGGAGGAAGCAGCGGTCTCGAGGGTCAATAGCTTCGCCTCCACCCTGTCTATCTCAGCCCTTCTCTTCCGTTTTTGCTCTGCAACAAGTGATAGGACCTCCCCCCTGACGACTGTTTTGTAGGCCTCCCAAAGAGAACATCTAGAGGCAACCGAACCCTGATTTTCACTGAAATAGTTCTCAGTCACCCGTCCCAGTTCTCGTTTCACCACAGGATCCCACAATCTCCAAGCGGGGATTGGGGCAATCCTACCCACATCACCACGACCCACACACACACGTAGCCACAATGGCGAGTGATCGGAGATCCCCCGCACCAAGTGCGTCACTTCACTAATCACGGCCGCATGTGCCGCCGGCAGAAGGACGTAGTCAATTCTGGAGAGGGAATGGTGTGCCGCGGATGCATGCGTATACTCCATCCCTGCCGGGTGCCGTGCACGCCAGCTATCGATCAAGCCAGTAGACAAAAGAAAATCAGGCAACCACTTGTGAGAGGGCAGCAAGGCACGGGTAGGGAGCCTATCCAGTGCACCATCTACAACTGTGTTAAAATCTCCCCCAATCACCATAAGTCCCATGGGCAGAGTCAGGAACACCCGACCCAGGTCACAGAAGGTATCAGTCTGCAGCGAGGGGGGAACATACACGGACACAAGCGACACAGTTCTACCCTCCCAAGCACCAGAGATGGCCACATATCGTCCACGATTATCAGACCAGGTGGAATGAATGGTAAACGGAAACGAATTCTTGAGCAGAATACCCACTTCCCTGGATCCCGAAGTAAAACCAGCATGTGCCACCAGCTTGTAGCCACCCCTGTGCAAAGCCATACAACGTTTCCCCGACAAATGGGTCTCTTGTAGCAGTACAACATCTGGAGACCTCCGTCTAATACATTGGTTAACAGCAGTGCGCTTAATTCTATCTCCTAGGCCATTGACGTTCCAACTAAGGACCGAGAATCCCAGGCCCAGTCTAAAAGCGGTCATTGGTATAGGATAATCGAGTACATTTCAAAGGATTCCTGTGCATACTCCTGTCACTAACTACAGAAACAACTACAACCCATCCCCCCCACCCGAAACAGAAACTCCCCCCACCCTGCACCCCTGCATGTAACACGTACACATCCCCAACTCGCAGTGTGCCTGTCGCCCCCACAAACTAAGTTCTAAACGTAGAAAAGGAGGAGGACCATACAACAGGTCACCAGCCCCCACCACCCCAGACCACCCGAGTCCCCCCAATATTACATAAATAGGAATAACAAGGCAAGAATCAGGTACAAAGGGGGGCAAGTATACCCCAGAGAACCCCGCAATGTGAAGGAAGTTAAAGCATATAGTCAATATCAAACATTATCTGACAGGGCGTCAGTCCTCGTCACCGACATTAGAGTCGCCCTCGGGACCAGGGTCCACAAGATGATCAAGCCAGTTCTCCGGCAACTCTGGTGAATCAAAAAACCAAGGTTTGCCAGCGTGTTCAATCCGTAGGCGGGCCAGATACAACATAGAGTATTTCATTTCCCGATCCCGCAGCCTCTTCTTTACGGGCATGAATCCCTGCCGTTGTCTCTGCACCAACCGGGTAAAGTCAGGAAAGAACAACAGTGACGCATTTTCGTAGGCCAGCGGGCCCGATGAACTCGCCGACTGCAAGATGGCGTCCCTGTCCCGAAAATTCAGGACACGGGCACTGATGGGGCGGGGAAGTGCCCCAGTTTTGGGGCGACCACCGGGCACTCGATGAGCCCTCTCCACTGTGAAAAAGTTACTCAATCCCTTCGGTTTCAGGTGGTGCAGGATGAGATCTTCAACAAAAAGGTCTGGGGAGGCCCCCTCCGCACGCTCCGGGACCCCAAGAATGCGAACGTTGTTTCGTCTTGCCCGTCCCTCGTACTCGTCAAGCTTACGGTCGAGTTGGGTACGGGCCGATTTGAGGGCCGACACCGCTCTCTGCAGTTCCGACACATCTTCAATAAGACTCCCCGTTTTGATCTCCAAGTCTTTCACTTTCTCAGAAGTCTTAGTTAAATCGGCCCTGACAAGTCCCACCTCAATGGTGACGGTGTCCAATTTATTATCAATAGATCCCAAAGAGGACTGAATCCCCTTGATGGCCACCATCACCTCCTTCATCGTGGGATCATCACCAGCCGGACCCTTCTCTGGGCCCCGAATCGGAGAGCTCTTCGCCTCCAGTGAGGTGTCCTTAGAGACAGCATATTTATCAATCCGGTTCGATTGGACTGGACGGGTCGATCTCTGGGTCTTCGGCTTGTCAGGGTCGCGAGTCGTCAACTCGATCGCAAAAGAAGGTGAAACCCACCACTCCTCGGTCGAGCGGAAGGGTATTTTGCGAGAGTAGGCTGCAGCGAGTCTCGGAGAGAGTGAGGGCACCTCAATCTCCACCCGGGTGCAACAGATGATGGTCCGACTGGCCACTTCCGGTCCCGGTGCCCGATGTTGTCGCACTGTGCCCCAGGCTGTGGCACACTCGGGGTCCCGGCCTCTGGCTTCGAGGGCCCCAATACTTCCGACGACGATAATCGGTCGCCGAAGCAGTTGATCGATCCCAAATTTCACCTAGTGACTCAGGTGACAGTCCCCCACCAGGTAGCGGGGACGGGGTACAGGATATTATGCCAGAGTGGCAGTCAGGATGTGGCGGCCGGCGGAGCCGATGCTCAAGCGGCCATCTTGGTCGCAGGCGCGGCTCCTCCGGCAGCAGCTGTTTCTATTCGGCAGTCTGCTGGTTTAGTGATGAATAATACATTGGTTGTGATGGTTCCACATGCAGTGGACACGTTGTTAAACAGAACCAAGACACAGCACTTAACTAGTGCTCGATTGTCAGGTTATGAGTTGACACTTTTAGCGAGTCATGTACACATAAAGAGATGCAACACGTTAAATCCAGCTACGTTGTTGCCGATTGTAACAGAGACAGATGCTTCTGAACTGCATGATTGTTTTCTCAGAACAGAAGAAGAAACGAAAGGGAGAGTAGACCTTCAGGACACTCCTCTTGCAAAGTGTGATGGTACCTTATGGGTGGATGGTTCATGCTTCAAGCTTCCGAATGGTGATAGGACTGCGGCATATGCTGTTACGACTTTGCATACGATTGTTGAAGCTGCACGTGTCCCACATAATTCAGCTCAAGCAGCAGAGTTGATTGCACTTACAAGAGCGTGTGTGTTATCAAAAGGAATGAAAGTAACCATATACACTGACAGCCAGTATGCATTCGGTGTGGCCCATAGTTTTGGACGATTGTGGAAAGAACGTGGGTTCCTGACTTCGCATGGAGCTAAGATACAGCATGGTCAGTTGGTGAATGAGCTTCTCGAGTCACTTACGTTGCCCTTGCAAGTTGCGATTGTAAAATGCAGTGCACACAAGAAGGTGACTGATGATGTTGGTCGTGGAAATGCATTTGCTGATGAAGTCGCAAAAGAAACAGCGAGGGATGTGATGAGCCGAATGTATGTTGCAAGCCCTGCGAGATGGGTTGGTGACATTGGAATGTGTGAAGACACGATAGATAGTGTGAAGTCTATTCAAGCTGAAGCTACAGAGAAAGAATTGAGTGTGTGGAGAGAGAGTACGGGTAAATTGGATGCAAATGGTTGTTGGGTTGAATTGTCAGAGCATCAGCGATGGTTGTTACCCGATGCGTACGTGCTTGCAGTAGTTACAATGGCCCATGGAATGGCTCACATCAGTGTGAAAGGGATTTGTAAGTTGTTGGCTCCATTATGGCAAAATGCTGGAATTCCCAAGTGTGCAGAGAATGTGGTCAAAAATTGTATGGTGTGTCTGAAATACAATCCTGGTAGGGGAACCCCAACTCCAGCTGGTCATTTTGCGCCTCCAACGTATCCGTTCGAGGCTTTGCAGCTAGATTTTATCCACATGGAAAGGTGCAACAATTTGAAATACGTACTCGTTGTTGTTTGTACCTTTTCGAGATGGGTAGAAGCATACCCCCTGAAACACAACACTGCCTTGTCCACAGCTAAAGCCCTTGTCAAAAAATGTTTCCCTAGATTTGGAATGCCGAGAATGGTCTGGAGTGACAACGGGAGTGAATTTGTAGGACGAGTGATGAAGAAAGTATGTGAAGGGCTAGGCATCCAACAGAAATTCCACGCTGCAAATCACCCCCAATCAGCTGGACTGGTAGAGTGCTACAATGGCACATTAAAACTGAAGCTGGCCAAGATACAAGCGAACTCTGGTCTTAAATGGCCTGACGCTCTGCCTTTAGCACTCCTATCAACAAGAATGACTGTGCATTCGCGAGTGGGACTTAGTCCTTATGAAATAGTATTCGGCCGTCCGGCCAACATATGGGGAGTGCCAAGGCCGACAAAATTCAGTGAGATCGAACACCCTGTACTACTTGACTATTTGTATGAATTGACGGCTAAATTGCGTGTTTTACACCAACAGGTTTACGACACTCTGCCACAGGTCTCTGAAGCTCCAGGACATCATATCGATCCTGGATCCTGGGTGCTGGTCAAGAATTTTTAACGGACAAAGAATGAACAGCTCCGGTGGACCGGCCCTCACCTAGTTCTACTCTCAACAAGATCAGCCATTCGAGTGGAAGGGAAGAATAACTGGATCCACGGCGTACACTGCAAGAGGGTCCCTTTGCCTCTGCCGTACGACCGGTGGGTCCAGGAGGGTGTTGCTGACTCTGAGACTGAGATTGTGCCTCGTTTTCTGCCTTTCAGTGATGCACGCATAAAAGGAACAATTTCTGAACAAGAAAGTGACAATCTTTTGCAAGAAGCTGTGCCACCGTCAATTCGATTGGACACTACAGAGCCTGAACTCCTGTTTCAGGACCAGACAGTACCTGGGAAGAAACGCTATAATCTGAGGCCGCGAACTATGGACTAATACATTTTTTTTCCTTTTCTTTGCCTAAGTTTTGAAAGTGCAGCTCTCTCATCTGAGAAACTTTTTTATTTTTGTTTTTCGAACCACCATCCGGGTTCAGCTGTAGGGTCGCGGTTGCCCAAGTCTTTGGAGTACAGGTGAAGACGTTAGGTTGCCAGTTCTGGTTGGTCTAAGGGAGTTGCCCTGGACTGACAGAAGCATTCCTTAGCATAGAACACCCTACCATCGCGAGCAGCATTTAGAGAGGATGGAGTTTTTCGAGATGGAGAGACCTGTCAAAACAATGAACTTTAAAGCTAAAATATGTAGAATGATGACCAAGAAAAGCTTTTTGATATCATGCATTTTTATGTTGTTCAGTGTAATTATGTTTTTAATAGGATATGTTTTATTCTCTTTTCAAGTGAATTTTGCACCCACTACACAGTCCATACCTCCTCCTACTGTTTCCTCGCATTCTTTCCACCCTTTTCCTGAACATGAGTCTGTTAGGAGATTAGAGTTTATTAATAACTCCTTCGTTCAGCTTTTGCACCAACACCAACTAGTAATGAACACGACTAACTGTTGGGTGTGTGGTCTTATGCTTCACACAACGGATAAAGGTATCCCTTATCTGGTACTGCCATTCAGCCACAATGGTTCTGTGTGGGCATACAGAACAATGTTCATCTTTGCACATGAAGTCTACCCCCTACGTTCTCTGAAAAGGACAATCCTAAAAATAGTGCTCTAGTTAAGGGTAAAGTAGATATGATTAGGGAAGATATTTCCTATGAGACTATTCCGAGAGATGAGACACTAGTATATATAGGATGGAACGTGACCGGATATGGAGTGACTCTGAGTGAGAAACTGCAAGCTAAGAGATCTTCCCCGATTTGGATTGTACCCCATCAGGGTCACCTATGTCTGCAAGGTAATGGCAAGAATCCCAGAGCTCAGTTAGGGAAGAGTACCTGCACTGAAACGTATGTTTTTGCGTCCCAGACTTCCCCTTCATTCTTAGCAGCTAAGGGTACCTATTTCATCTGCCATGATAGAGCCTATACATGGTTGCCCCCTGACTTTTCGGGCACATGTTTTGTTTCGTTCCTGTTGCCTCCCACCTACACCGCTGCGGCAGATTACCACAAGACAAGGATAGTTAGAGGTGTTTTCAGTAATGAAGACACTGCAGGACAAGAATCGGGAGACTTCTTTAAGGGTTCTCTGCCGTTTTGGGGACCCATGGTTAACAGCAGGAACATAAGGCAATTGACAAGGGTGATTGAATCCACCATAGTTGAAACTACCGGTGCCCTTAGTAACTTGACTGCTGAGCTCCAGTCGGATCGCCTTATGACCCTTCAGAACAGGGTCGCGTTAGACGTCTTACTTGCAGACCGAGGTGGGGTCTGTAGAGTGATCCAATCGAGTTGCTGTGTTTTCATTCCAGATAACGCTCCAACAGTGTACCAGGCCATTTCCAAACTGCATAAGATTTCCGAATCTATTCATGTGGATAAAGGAGATTGGTCGTTGATGGGATGGTTCTGGGAACTGATATCCGCCTGGGGATGGAAAATTCTGATGGTCATTGGGATGATCTTAGCCATTCTTTTTCTGTTCTGTCTGTGCGTACAGTGTGCTCCTGTAATATGTGGCCTTTGTGCTACATCGTGTGTAAGGAAACCTGTATCGAGGGACGAGCTAAGTAATAGGATGATGCTACAGCAACATCTCAATGACTTCATGAATATAGACCTGGACTCAGATTAGCATGAGTATAGGTTATTGCCTATGTAAGGGCAAAAGGAGGATCTGTGGTACGGAAAATTTTGGACCTGTGTCATAAACATCGTCGTATCATGACGAATTTGATATCAGCAGACCGAGAATGACTAGTAGACTATGCACAAGCATTTTCGTCACATTCGAGTGACGAAATCACCCTGAATTCTGAGTTTTCACCCTGAACCCTCGGGTTCCATTTTGTGAACGGCAGCCATTTTGTAATTGCCCTCACATAGGCCGGTGACTAAGGCCAAAAACGAGTCTGAAGGACACGTACACCTGTGCTGACTCCTGCACGACCTGGGCAAGCTGACTCCACTGCCCAAGGCCAAACCTGTTCGGTCAGTTCCTCTCCCAGTGGCCGGGCAAGATAGTATCAAGGCACAACATGCCATAAACCTTTCATCGCACACAAACCCTTCCTAATCTTACACACACATGCCTCTGTTTCTTTCTTTATGACTTGCTTTACGAGGAGGAGGCGCCCGTTTTTATTGGGGTTTCGTCGATATCTGATGAAAATACTGGGCCTTGCCGGGTAATTGATTGTGGGTAAGCATGGGCGGATTTTGCGGATCCACGATTCGCGGATTTGCGTATTCACGGATCGTGGTTCCGCAAAATCCGCGGATTTTGCGGATCGGCGGATTTGGGGCGGGGCTTCCGTGCCAGGATCATCGTGCCAGATTGAACCCTGCCCTTCATATTTATTCAAGAAGACGCCACCGTTTTGTGCCATACTTCTACTCAACTGGAGTACTTCCTACTAGATAATCAGTAAGTGCTACCTCGTTGGGTAGATGTATAGTGCTTTTACTACACTACAGCTGCCTAAAGTGCCAGAGAGTTGTCTACAGCGACCAGGTGTGTGTTACTATGCAATCGCGCCGAAGGGCGCAGGGGTCCCGTGAGTGAGCTGTCATAGTGGGTAAATGGCGGGAAGACGGTGCACACCACGAGTGTGTGGGCGGGGCCAAACGGACGGGGCTTCCATGCGATTGCACATGCCTCTTGTGTGCATTAAAGGTGAGAGACCGATCAGAGCCGCAGATAAAGATACAGAAGCTCCTGGCCACAGGAACAGCACGAGGATTGCGCTCGTGAAAGTCAAGGATGCAAAGGCCTCTGTCCAGCATCACAGCTGATTTGCTATGGTATATTAGGGAAGAAGGCACATCTGCCTAGCCTTGACAACGCTCACGATTGTTTTTGGGCCAATGAATGAGTCACTGAATTTAAGCTTCAACTAGGGCACATGCTTAATCGATATCTGAAAGTGCCTGCGGTTGAGGTTTAATTTTTGTGCCAGGACCGTCGTGCCAGAATGAACCCTGCCCTTCATATTTATTCAAGAAGACGCCACCGTTTTGTGCCTGTTGTAACTAATTTACGATGGCGCCGGCAAGCTGCCAGCGCCATCCTAAAATAGTTACTAAATTAGCTTCAACAGGAAGCTCTAATAGATAAAATAAAGCAGGCGCTCGATGACCTGCTTTATCTTATCTATTAGAGCTTCCTGTTGAAGCTAATTTAGTAACTATTTTAGGATGGCGCTGGCAGCTTGCCGGCGCCATCGTAAATTAGTTACAACAGGCCAGCAAGGCTTGAACTTTTGCCCCCGGAATCCGCCGCTCGCGGATTGCGAATTTTCGGTAAATTCGCGAGAGTTCGCGGATCGCGGATTTACCGAAAAAGCGCAAAATCGGCGAGCGTAGCGGATTTTGCGCTCATGCTTAATTGTGGGCTGAACAAACTAAAGTATGGGCTTGTCATCATGACTCTGCTTTTTCTTTGTATTGAAAATATGTGAATGGTCAACTGTAAAATGAGGAATGTTTGCCTGAAGCATAATATTTTGTATGAAAAGAGAAGGATGGCTTTGTAAGATTGAGCAGTCTCCTGAGAATATACACCGTGTTGTACTTCTAGGACGCCTGCTACTTGGTTGCAGCCAATAAACTCGATCTTTGACTTCACCTAGAAGACTCTGAGTTTCTGTAGTCTAGAACAGGAAGGACCCGAAGTCTTAGGGTGTACCCCTGGCACCGCTGGGTTCTAAAACCCAGTACTTCAGCATCTGCACCAAAAGACAAAGCTGGAGTCAAATCACTATTGGGTCTCACTGAATTTTATGCCCGCTTTATCCAAGACTATGCTACAAATATACGCCCCATTTCAAGGTTGTTACAGGACAAAAGTGAATTTATGTGGGATGAAGAGTGCAAGCTAGCGTTCAAATGGATCAACGAACAACCGAGTACTGTCAAAGCCTTGAAAACTTTTGTGCAGGATGTCCCGTGCACCCTGACTGTGGATGCTAGTAACTATGGGTTAGGGGCCATCTTCACACAGATGGTTGGCCCTAATGAACACACGGTGGGATTTGCGTCCAGAGTACTTAGTGAGGCAGAAACGCATTACTCGGTTATTGAAAAAGAACTCCTTGCATGTTGGTGGGGCATAGAAAAATTCAAAAATTATCTGTGGGGGCGAAAGTTCACACTTCAAACTGATCGTAAACCTTTGGTGGCAATCTTCGGTAACACAAATAATCACAATGCCACACCTCGAATAGCTCGTCTTGCATCGAGACTTCTACAATTCAACTTTGAAGTGGTTCACATTGCTGGAGGCAAAAATGTGAGGGCAGACGCGTTGTCACGTTTGCCTGCCACCACAAGTCAGGATGTGCAATGCAATGACGAATGTGATTGGGATGAAAAAGAAGATTGTGTCATAGCCAGCGTTGAGTTGATGAATGTTTGTTCGGTGGTGCAAGAAATTTGGAGCCCGGCTATGGAAAGAGACGAAGCATTAAAAGAGGTGAAGAAGTATATAACCCAAGGGTGGCCAAGAGAAAAGAATGTGAGCGTGTTTTTACAACCTTTTGTGAAAGTGTGCGAAGTGCTTTCAATTGAGGATGGTTTGGTTTTCAGGCTAGATAAGCTTATTCCTCCTGAGAGTATAAGACCCACTCTATTAGTAAAGGCCCATGAGGGACACCTTGGTGCCACACTCTCCAAACGTAGGGTTAGAGAATATTTTTGGTGGCCACAGATGGACAAGGATATCGATGCAATAGTACAAGAATGCACTGTTTGCTCTTCCAGTGACAAATGTCTTCGCACAGCCAATCCCCCCCTCACTCCTACACCTCTCCCTGGGGCTCCATGGGAAAAACTTGGCATTGATGGCTTAGGGCCCTTTCACGGTTTACCTTACCAATGCAAGTTTGCCATTGTTATGATGGATTATTACTCAAAGTGGCCCAAGGTCAAGTTTGTGTCAAAAGTAGATTCAAATGAGGTTCTTGACTTTATGAAAGAAGTCTTCATGAAGGAAATGTAAATGTACAGGAATTTATATAGCGCAAATCACCGAGCGGTTTCTAAGCGCTTGCTTAGGGAACCCGTCCTGGTATTCCCCTGTGAGATAACCCCAGCAGGGTATCTACAAGGTGAAAGCCAGGCATCCCGCCGCGAGGGGCCGTTGTGGAGATTAAGCAAGCTATTGCCCAGAGTCGCAGAGTGTGAACCCATGAATCGAGTAGGCACCGGAGCGAGAATTGTCGAGTCCATGGACATTTTAGGACTCAAGACCCCGCCGAGCCGGGAATTGAACCCTGGTCCCGGGCTGACCTCTGCTTCCAGGTCTGCCTCCTCTAACCAGTGAGCCACACTTCTCCAAAGGAAGGAAGGGTTCCCGTTGTCTATTGTTTCCGACAATGGGGTACAGGTTGTGTCAGCTGATGTTGAAGAGTTTCTAAAAGAGTCAGCCATTACTCACCTTAAAAGCTCTCTTTACCACCCACAAACTAATGGCTTGGTGGAGAGGCTTAATGGAGTAATAGGAGACTGCATCGAATGGGCTATAGAACACAACAAGGCCATACCCCAAAGTGTGAGAACAATGCTATGGTTTTCCAGGACCACTCCTCATTCATCCACTGGTGTATCCCCTTTTGAACATTTGAGAGGCAGGAAACCTTGTACCGAATTTAGACCCGCATGGATGTCAAAATGGTTTAAATCCAACTCCACTCCCCAAGAACTTGATGAAAGAGTCAGAAACAAAATTGATAAGGTCCAGTCAAAGCAGAAAGAATACTTTGATGGGAGGAAGCGTGTAAAATGTAGAGAGTTTGTGGTTGGCGATTGTGTCAGAATTAAGAAACAAGGCGTTGTAAAGAAAGGTGAATCTAAGTTCAGTAAAATTCTAGTTGTTGACAAAGTGTGTGGTAGTGCTGTTCGTGTCAATGGACAAAAATGGTGGAATGTTAACAAAGTCGCAAAAGTGAAAAAAGTAAAGGATGTTACGTTGAACTCTAATGATGTTACTGATGTGTCACATATCAATCCTCATAGAGGCAGCAGTGAACAATGCTCTTGTCAGTTACCGTCCATGTTGAGGAGGAGCACAAGAACGATTAGGATTCCGTTCAGATTTTGGCGTTAGTACCACTGTACTTCTCTTTCGTTCTCTTTCCTTCATTCTCGTTTTCTCCTTGCCCTTCTCCTCTCTTCTCGACTTTTCTCTCTCCTCTTTTCTCCTTTCTTTAAGGAAAGGAGATATGTAGTTGGCTCGCCCGCCTCGCGCTGCCAGCGCGTGGGTGCCCTTGGCTCAGGTCTTGTGCCGCCTCGTGGTACGCACGTTAGAATGACGGTTGGTGGGTTATGGAGGCCATATTAAGCGGACCCGTCTGTGGTGTATGTCATGCTTGTGGGTACCTGGAATAAAGATCTTACTGTTTAACCAAGTTGTGCCTTCGAGTTACTACAAACTTCCCCTGTAATCTGGGCGACTGTTGACCTTCAAAAACTCTACAGCGGAGTGTTGCTTCCATTGACCGTGACAGTAAATTTGTTGGCGGTAGTCCACTATCTAACCCTATGCTTTTCTTCCCTTTGACTGCAACGGTCTCTGCCCGACTGCTGTTGCATTTGTATTATCAACTGCATTTGGTTAAAATCAACATACAAAGCATTTATTAACTGTTTAGTGAAGTTCTTGGTTTCTATAAATATAACAATAAAATATTTCCTAATTGGTCTCAGATTTATTCTTAAGTGTGTGTCTCATTTATTGCCTCTGTGTGTGACAACAAATGCTTAGGACTACCCATTGATAAGCCTAACTGCTTGCCCATACTATTAGATAAAGAACATTAGAATGATCTGCTTTTACCTACACAGATTTATTGGGGGTTCACTGGGCTTTGCACAGTGTACTTCATTTTAGTACA
Organism: Lissotriton helveticus; assembly: GCF_964261635.1. NCBI lineage: Eukaryota > Metazoa > Chordata > Amphibia > Caudata > Salamandridae > Lissotriton > Lissotriton helveticus. The sequence goes on along the minus strand of NC_136059.1, from coordinate 1,840,565,495 downwards.
CTATGAAGTGAGACAGTACCGTACAGTGAGTCTGAAGGTCCTATTTTTTCCCCTTGTACCCTTTCTCAGGAAGGTGGCAGAAGCTTCTAGCAAGGTTCTTTGAAGTGCATGGGATATCCTGTTCCCCTGCCCCGGCCCCAAGCTGGCTGCAGTGACAAAATTAAGGGGGTAGGTCCTTGGTGTGAAGTCAGAACACAGCCTATTCAATTACAAGTGGGGTTGTGCTCTGCCTTGCTCCCCCATCCTTCTAGCAATTTGCCCATTCAGGCACACCTACTCCCTGTATTGTGTGAGTGCCTGGGAGGAATTTACAAAGTCTAACTCTCAGTTATATCCAATCATGTGACTCAAGACATGCAGCAGATACAACTTTCTTAAAGTGTCATTCTCAAAATTTGTGCCGGCACAAATGTCCTACCCCACAGCGTACTCCTGAGCAAAATGATACCTCACTGTGTGGGTGTGGCAAGGGCCTGTGACTGGGAAGAGCCCAACACCTAGGGATTAAGGGTATAGCACAGAGAATTCTAAGCGCTACATTTAAGAAAAGAATACGCTTTTATCCAATTCTGCATTGGACACCCACACAAGTGAGGTATCATTTTACTTGGGACACTAAGGAGAACGCTGTGGGGTAGGACTTTTGTTCCAGCATGGTAAATTTTACATTTGCAGAGCATTCTGGGTAGGAAAATGTTGTGGGATCCACGCAAGCCATACCTCATTGGACTTCCCCAGTATCTAATTTTTAGAAATGTGTGGGTTTGGTAGGTTTCCCTAGATGGCCGCCGAACCACGGGCAAAAAACTCATGGGAACCCCCTTGCAAAACCAGGTTGGTTTGTGATAGGTATTTTGATGATGCCTCAATAGGTTTTGGGCACTTGCCTGTCACGGGTCCTTAACCCAACCAATGGGAATGAAGTTCCAGTTTTATCAGGAGACCGGGGGAACGCTGGGCGGGAGGAAATTTGTGGATCCGCGCAGATCCCAGAACTTTCCCACAAAGAAATTTGTGAAAAAAGTGATTTTTTCAGCTAAATTTGAGGTTTGCAGGTGAATATGGGTAGGAGAATGTTGGGGGACCCACGCAAACCATACCTCACTGGACTCCCCTGGGTGTCTAGTTTTCAGAAATGTGTGTGTTTGGTAAGTTTCCCTAGATTGCAGCCGAGCCTCGGGCTAAAAACAAATGGGATCCCCTTGCAAAACCAGCTGGTTTTCCATAGGTTATTTTGATGTCGCCTCAATAGGTTTTGGGCGCTTGCCTCTCATGGGTACTTGACCCACCCACGCAAGTGAGGCACCATTTTTCTCGGAAGACTTTGGGAATGCGGGGTGGGTGGAATTTTTTGGATACACGCAGATTCCAGAAATTTCCACTACAGGAATGTGAGGAGAATGCTTTTTTTTTTACACATTTTGAAGATTGAAAGGGATTCTGGGTAACAGAACGTGGTGAGAGCCAGCCAAGTCACCCCATCTTGGATTCCCCTCGGTGTCTAGATTTCAAAAATATATAGGTTTGCTGGGTTTTCCTAAGTGCCGGCATATCTAGGGTCAAAAACTATAGCTACGCACTTTGCAAAAAAGGGTCAGTTTTCACTGCAAAAATAAAGTGTGTCCAAGTTGTGTTTTGAGCAGCTTCCTGACGCGGGCACGAGGTCTACCCACACAAGTGAGGTGACATTTTTATTGGAAGACTTTGGGGAATGCGTGCTGGGTGGAATTTTGTGGATCCACGCAGATTCCAGAACTTTCCACCAAGGAAATATGAGGAAATTGTGTTTTCTTTGACCAATTTTGAGGTTTGCAAGGGATTCTGGGTAACAGAACCTGGTGAGAGCCAGTCATGTCACCCTATTCTGGATTCCCCTTGGTGTCTAGCTTTGAAAAATGTATAGGTTTGCTAGGTTTCCCTAGAAGCCGGCAGAGCTTGGGTGCAAAAACTACAGCTAGTCACTTTGCAAAAAAAGGGTCAGTTTTCACTGTGAAAATGTGGTGTGTCCACATTGCGTTTTGGGCCATTTCCTGTCATGGTCACTAGGCCTACCCACACAAGGGAGGTACCATTTTTATCGGGAGACTTTGAGGAATGTGGTTGTGTCGAATTTTGTGGATCCACACAGATTCCAGAACTTTCCACCACAGGAATGTGAGGAAAATGTGTTTTCTTTGACAAATTTTGAGATTTGCAAGGGATTCTGGGTAACAGAACCTGGTGAGATCAATCAAATCACCCCATCCTGGGTTCCCCTTGGTGTCTAGTTTTGAAAAATGTATAGGTTTGCTAGGTTTCCCTAGGTGCCGGCGGAGCGCGGGTTCAAAAACTACAGCTAGGCACTTTACAAAAAAGGGTCGGTTTTCACTGTGAAAATGTGGTGTGCCCACGTTGTGTTTTGGGTCGTTTCCTGATGTCGGCACAAGGCCTACCCACACAAGTGAGGTACCATTTTTCTCAGGAGACTTTGGGGAACGTGGGGTGGGTGGAAATTTGGGGATCTATGCAGATTCCAGAACTTTACACCACAGACATGTGAAGAAAATGTGTTTTTTTTAACAAATGTTAAGGTTTGCAAGTGATTCTGGGTAACAGAACCTGGTAAGAGCCAGTCAAGTCACCCCATCCTGGATTCCCCTGGGTGTCTAGTTTTCAGAAATGTATAGTTTTGCTAGGTTTCCCTAGGTGCCAGCAGAGCTAGGGTTCGTAAACTGCAACTAGGCACTTCGCGAAAAAAGGGTCAGTTTTCACTGTAAAAATAAAGTGTGTCCAGGTTGCGTTTTGAGACTTTCCTGTTGTGGGCACTAATCCTACCCACACAAGTGAGGTACCATTTTTATTGGGAGACTTAGGGTAACACAGAATTGTAGAGCAACTGTTATTACCTATTGACTTTCAATGTATTTCTGCCTTCCAAATGAAAGACAATGTGTAAAAAAGAAATCATTTTGAAAAATTACCTATAATTCTCATGCTAGTATGGGTACTACTAATTTCAGAAATGTGCAAATATCTAGTGTTTCCAAACTCTACATTTTGTTCCAATTTCTGAAATACATAGGTGTCTTTCATGCCGACTTTTCCATGTGTGTGTTTTCTCAAATGAATTGCTATATTTATTTATTTATTTAAGTAGTTTATACAGCGCGCAGCTACCCCCGGAGGGGTGTCCCGGCGCTAGAAACAGAACCTCAAGGGAGGAGGGGTGGAATAAGCTTGTTACCAGACAGAAATCATAATCTGGAGAACAGCCAGGTTTTTAATTTAGCACGGAAGATGGATTCAGACGGGCAGAACCTGAGGTCGATTGGGAGGCAGTTCCATAGTTTAGCAGTGATTACGCTGAACCCTCTGCCGCCCATTCTGGAACGTCGAAAGCGAGGTGCAATCAGAAGGCGTAAGTTGTTAGATCTAAGTGATCTGACAGATTGAGATATTGACACTCGCTTTTTTAGGTAACTAGGTCCAAGGCCGTTAATAGCTCGGAAGGCGAGGGTAAGGATCTTAAATTGAATGCGGCTTGCAATGGGAAGCCAGTGGAGCTCTTTGCGATAGGCGGCAACCGACTGACGGTAGGGGATATTTCCGATCAGCCTAGCCGCCGCATTCTGAACGATCTGAAGCCGATCGATCAGATATTGAGGTGCGCCGGCGTATAAGCTGTTGGCGTAATCTAGGTGAGAAGTAATGAGGGCCTGAGCGATAGTTCGGCGGGCGTCTAAGGGGAGGTAGGGAAAGATCTTCTTGATCATGCGCAGCTTCGTGAAGCAGGCAGAGGTGACCTTATTGACTTGTGCTTTGCATGAAAGTGAGTCATCGAACTGATAGCCCAGGTTACGTGCTGATTGGACAGGGGTGGGCGAAGGGTCAAGTGCTGTGGGCCACCACAGGGTGGGGGAAATAGGGTTTTTCTGGTTAAAAAACAGGACTTCTGTCTTGTCAGCATTCAGTCTTAGGTGATTGTTGGTCATCCAGTCACAGATGTTGTCCAGACATTGGCGGAAGTTGGCAAAGGTGGAGTCCGAGTGGTCTCTAAAGGAGAAGATCAGCTGAGTATCATCAGCGTAAGAGACCACTCTGACTCCACAAGACTCCACCACTGCGGCCAAGGGTGCGAGATAAACGTTAAAAAACATATATACCGGGCACATATTAAAAAAACATTGCAAGACGCTGCTCAGTTATTGGTTCTGAGTTTGTCAGGTTCTTGGTGAACTTACAAGTCCTATATATTCCCACAACCAGAAATGTCCAGCAGATGTAACGGTATATTGCTTTCAAACAGCTGTCATAATTAGAAGAAGTTACAGGTGAAAACGTTGACACAAATGACTGATTTTTTTCAACTGATTTTAAATTTTTCCTATATTCAACTGTTAGTTTCTAGAAAGAAACCTTCAAGGATGTACACAAATGACCCCTCAATAAATTCAGAGTCTTGTCTACTTTTCTCAAATGTATAGTTTTTCAGGATCCATTATGGCTTTCATACCCATTTCTACCATTAACTGGAAGGAGGTTAAAAGCACAAACAATAGCAAAAATAGGCTATGTCCCAGAAAAATGCCAAAACTGTGTATAAAATTTTGGTTTTCTGACAAAAGTCTACTTGTCACTGAAAGCTAGGCAGGTGGTGATTTTAGCACCACAACCCCTTTGTTGATACCATTTTCAGGGAAAAAAACGGACGCTTTCAACTGTAGCCTTTTTTCCAATTTTTCCCCCAAAACATTTGTTGCTGTATTTTGGCTAGTTTCTGGGACACCTCTTGGGGAATCCACAAACCCTGGATACCTTTATAATTGCTATGATGTTGGAAGAAAAGGACGCACATTTGGGGTGGATACCTTATGTGGTCAAAAAGTTACAGGGGTCTAAGCCTGAACTACCCCAAATAGCCAAAAATAGGCTTAGCACTGGGGGAAAGGCCTGGCAGAGAAAGGGTTAATGCCTACTCTTCAAGAATGCAACTCTTTCACTGAACAATTGCTACAACTAAAAAAATATATATATTGGATCTGAAAGCAATGGACAACATTCTACACCAAGGAGTCACAATACTGTTGACTGAGACCCAGCCACACACTGATGCATACACTGACACACCCAAACACACACTGGTTCATATGCCAACAAATCCAGACACTCACTGATGCATACATTTATAACTCCAAGCACACACTAATTCATATGCTGACACACCTAGTCACACACTCATGTATATACTCACCTATAGATAAATTAACCCATGCACTGACAAACCCAGCTTCACACTAATGCATACACTAACATACCCAGGTACATACTAATGCATACAGTGACACATCCTGGCACATACTGATACATACACTAACATAATCAGCCACACACTAATACATACACTCACACACTCAACTACATACTAATGGGTACACTGACATGCTAATGTAGGCACTAACACACCCCGTGACATACTAATGCATACACTGACACACCCTCCCACATACTGATACATAAAGTAACACACCCAGGAACACGCTGATGATTCATATGCTGACACACCAAAACACACACTGATGCCTACACTGAGACAGCCAGGCACATAGTAATGCATACACTGACTCACCCAGGTTTACACTGCTTCTTACGTCAACACACCCAGACACACATTAATGCATGAGATAACACTCTAAAGTTAGATACTGATTCTTACGGTGACACACCAAGACACACACTGATGCATACAGTGACACACCCAGGCACATATTGATTCATAATTAACATAACTAAAGCCACAACCAACCAAACACTCATGCATAGACTAATCCACTCATCCACACACTCATAGATATAGTGATGCACCCACAGACACACTGATTCGTAGAATAATTTAGACATGTACTCACTCAATACCATACACAGTAAAGTAAATAGGCAGAAAATGATAAGAAGACAGACACAGCTCTTTATGGAAAATATGGCCGTTCTAAACAGAACCCTTTTTCATTTCTAAACCATTTAAACCATTTTTTAATTATTTTTTACTTTAAAAAGATTAACCATATTGGATGGTATACCTGCAAAAAAATGAAATTGTATGCAAAAGAGTTGCATACTAAAAGATTTTATTGCAGTAAGAGAAAAACAAAAAAATAATGGTGCCGCTTCACCTTCTTCAGCACCCTAATAATGTCACCCGTTATTTTAAGGACAAGCACTTGGCACTTGCCACAGTGAACAACCATTTCTTTCAGCTTGGTGCCGGTTGGGGAATATTAATGTTTGCAAAAAAATGGCTGAAGGTAGATGTTGATGCTCCTGCATGAGTTGAGCATGTTGCTTTGTCTCTTAACCTTCTTAAATAAACATGCTCATGGTTGCTTTTGATGTGCTTCCATATCAATGATGTGCCATAACTGTACTTTTTCATGGTGCCTCTTGAAACCGAGTTTACAATCCACATATTTGCACAGGCCTTCTTTTCTCCTGATAGTACATAGAACCACATCCGTACACCACTTTCTTTTCGGGTGGAAGCAACTTGTTCTGCTGCATCTTCTCCCTCCTTTCTTTATGCCATTTTTTGAAATTACCTATTAATTATTTTTTGAAGACACTGTAAACCATGAGCAATGCAGCAGGTTGGCCACTGAGTATAATTGTTCGACAGGTCCTATGAATAAACTACCACAGAATTGAAAAAAAACCTGTAGATATTAACTAAAAAAAATGTCCAGGGACTTATATTTAGGAAATAAAATTAAAAATCCTTACAAATTCACAAAATATACCCAGAGTTTATAAGGACGTTATAGTTAGAAAATACTATTTTAATCTTAGAAATTCACTGAAAAATCAAAGGTTAAAGGGATACTATAGTTAGGCTCATATTTTGCTCCTACAAAACTGAGGAAGTTTACTAGTTATAGTTACCTGAGCTACCAATAACTTGTGCCCCTGCAATGCACTGCTTATGATCTCACATATTACATAACTCATGACATGGTCAGCGATATCACTGACGACATCTCAAATAACATCACCGATGACATCATCAACACAACCACTCACACACCCACTCATACTCATACTCCCATACAACCTCTCATACTCCTACTCATATGCCCACAGGAGCAGCAACATACTGATTCACAGAGCCATACAACTACTTACACACCCACTCACACAGTCATACAGTCACTCACACATTCAATCAAACACATATACAACCACTTACACAAGTAGTCACTTACACATAAAGGCACTCACACACATACTCACTCACCCATACAGCCACTCACACTCCCAGTCATATAGTCACTCACACACTCACTCAGAAATCCATACAGCCAGTCACACATGCAGTCACGTAACCATACAGGTACTCACACACATTCTCACAGACCCATACAGCCACTGATTCATCCAAACAACAACTCTGACACCCATTCACATATATATACAATGTCTCAAACACCCACAACCACTCATACGACAGGCATACGACTCACACACCCACTTACAAACCCATACAATCACTCGCAAACCTACCCACATGCCCATACAATCACAAACACGCACACAGCCACTTATGCTCCCACTCACATATCCATGCAGCCACTCATACACCCATACAACAACTCACAAATTCACTCATACACCTACACAACTCACACCCACCCAAACACCCATACAAGCACTCACATACCCACTCACAAACCCATACAACCACTCACACACCCGCAAAGCCACTTGGACACCCACTCACTCACCCATGCAGCCACTCACACACCCACTCACACAGCCATACAGTCACTCAGACACCCACTCATACACTGATACCGACAGGCACTTAGATTACATATGTTAGAAATAGTATCACTCATTAGTACTAAACCTAGTTTACTAATGTAATGTTTAGTACATTAGTATATATGGTTAACACTCATAAAACATTTAGAAACACTCAAAATCTTTGAATGATCTAATCAGTAATGTCATTTGAGATGTCATAAGTGATGTAATCAGTGATGTCACTGCCCATATCCTGAGTGACGTAATATGTGAGGTTATCATGAGTGCTGATGGAGTTCTCCACATCCAAAATGCAAGTTTCCTGATGGAAAATAATTTAAATATTCAATATAATATATACATTTAAAAAATATATATTTTATTGCATAATATAAATATACATTAATTTTAAATACATATTTTTAACATGAAATAACATTTTGCATAATAGTACTTCTTTCAGAACATAAACTAGTTTAAGTTAGAGTGAGTTTATTTAGTGTATTTATTGAGCGCAGACCTGTCACCCAGAGGGCATCCTGGTGCTTGAACTAGAGCAGTGGCACTAATCACTTACACAGCAGCTTTGGGGAACAAGTGCGTTTTTAGCGCTTTCCTGAACGGGAAATAGTCACTATGGCTTCTCAAGGAGAGTGGCAGAGAATTCCAACATTTGGCCGCTGCCACACTGAACGAGCGGCCACCCATCCGGACTCTCTGAAACCACGGGACCACCAGCAAGTGCGCAGAAGAAGAACGTAGAAGTCGCGGGGCTGCGTACCAGGTGAACATGTTCTGCAGGGGTATCGGGCCCAACTGATGTACTGCTCTGAACACCAAGCAAACTGCTTTGTAGATCACTCTCAGATGTACCGGGAGCCAATGTAGCTCTCTCAAAGCCAGGGTCGATGAACTGGACCTAGGGCGTGAGAGTGCCAGCTTAGCGGCCATGTTCTGCACTCGTTGTAACTTCCCCACCAGATGTTTTGGTGCCTCCAGAAGCAGCGCATTACAATAGTCTAAGCGACTAAGTATTGTCCCACGAACTACTTCCGGTCTGGCTTGGGCGGGGAGGAGGGGCAGAACTTTACGCAACATGCGTAACAGCATCATGCACGTGGACGTGGTTTTATTAACGTGCAGGTCAAGCTGCAAGTTAGGGCCAAAGATCACCCCCAGGTTGCGAGCGGATGCCGCAGCCGATACTGGCTCGGGGAAGGAAGCAGGCCAAAAGTTCACTGGAAGTGCCCGCGGGATCCGATCTAAAGAACAATGGAGGACCTCCGTCTTGGCGCTGTTAAATTGTAAGGAGTTGGCCCGTAACCAGTCTGCTGTGGCTGCCATGCAGCGGTGAAATATCTCCAGCGAGACCACGTTGTTGCCCTCCAAGGAAAAGACCAGCTGGGTGTCATCAGCGTAATTGAAAGCCGAGACACCGAAGGACTTTATGAGCTGGACCAGAGGGCGGAGGTACAGATTGAAAAGTATTGGGCTGATGGCCGAGCCCTGTGGCACCCCCTGCCCTACTTTCCTTGGCTTAGAGCAAAAAGAAGGAAGAGAAACCAACTGTTGCCGACTGTTAAGATAAGATATAAGCCAGTCTCTTGCAGCCTCAGTGACCCCACACTCTTCAAGTCTCCCGACAAGGGTCCGATGGCAAACCGTGTCGAACGCGGCCGACATGTCGAGCAGCACTAAAAAGGCTGCCCTACCACTGTCGACCCGCGAACGAAGATTGTCCAATACGGTTACAAGCGCGGACTCCGTCCCGTGCCCGGGGCGGAAGCCGAACTGTGCCCCATCGAACCAACCGATGTTTTCAAGGAACCCTGAGAGCGAACGGGTCACCCATTTTTCCATGATCTTAATAGGAAAAGGGAGCAAAGAGATTGGCCGACAGTTGGAAAGACAAGTCGGGTCCAGTGTTGGCTTCTTGAGCAGCGGAGACACTACTGCTAGCTTCCAACACTCGGGAACAGATGCCAACTCCAGAGACTGGAGGCAGATGGAATACAGTGGTTGAAAAAGTTCAGCATGAAAAGCCTTCCAAAATTTGGGAGGCAAAGGATCACGCGGAGAGCCCGAAGATACCATATTTGCCAAACGGCAGAATTCCTCGAAGGAGGGACGAGGGAAAGATTTTAGTTGGGGTCGACTGGAGGAGAATTCCGGAGCTCCCAGACCAAAAGCTGGGGTGCCCATCTGGGGTCGACTGGCTGGACCGACCGGAACTCCCAGACCAGGGCCACAGGCACTAGTCTGGGGTTGACTGGGCGAGTCAGCCGGAGCTCCCAGGTCAGGAGCAGCTGTAGGAAGGTGCAGTTCAATCGGCTGGGGTCGACTGGCTAGCCCGTTCGGAGCTCCCATGCCAGGACTGAAGCCAACTGGCTGGGGTCGACTGAGCGGGCTCACCGGAGCTCCCAGACCGAGAGCCTCGGGCAAAGGATGTTTTAAGCCCTCTAAGATCTTAGCAGTTTTCTCTTCAAAAGCACCCGCCAATGAGTCGCACAGGGCCCGAGATGCGCGGACCATATTCGCCACACATAAAGGGTGGGACATGTCCCTAACGATCTTAAACAGTGCTTGCGATTTGTTAAGCGCTTGGTTCAAGGTGGATTCCAAAAAAAGCTGCCTTGGCGTGCTTAATCTGAGCATTATAGCCCTGTAGTGCGAGCCTGAACGAGGCTTTTGCTGATGGTAGATATTGCTTCCTCCATGATCTCTCCGCACGTTTACAGTTCAACTTCAACTGTCGAAGCTCTTCCGTGTACCAAGGAAATGCCCTATTCGTTCTGCCACGAGACTTACGCAGAGGAGCAACCTTGTCCAGCGAGTCAGTAATCGACTGGCACAGAGTCAGGTAGCTTTCCTCCACTGAGTTACCTAGGCAGTAATTGTCTGGAAGTAGCGAAGGCAGAGGAGAGAGGCTGAGTAGTCGCGACCAAGGTCTACCCAGTTTCGTCACTCCAACCCCGGCTGGCTCCGGAGAGTGGTCGCCTAAACGAAGGGAGAAGGCCACCAGTGCATGATCTCTCCAACATTGGCATAAAATATCGGTGACCACAGCTAGTTGGGCGTCAGCAAAAATCAAGTCGAGGATATGACCTCCCTTGTGAGTCGCTGACACGACCAATTGCTGCAGCTGAATGTCACCAAGAGCCTGACAAAGTGTTGAAAACGCCCCGTCCAGTGGACCCCCCTGCCATAAGTTGAAGTCCCCCAGGACCAGCAGCTTAGAATGAGTGTTGGATAAATCATATATTAGGTCGAGGAAAACCGATAGGGAAGGTACCGAACCCGGAGGTCGATAACAGAGCACACCCGAGAGCACCGTTCTCTCTGGGGCTCTGAAAGAGAACCCCATCAGTTCGAAACCCGGCACCTCACCTATTTTAAGCTGAAAAAGTCCCAGTTCCTCTCTATATATGATACCAAGTCCACCACCTCGACTCTTCAGCCGAGGGGTGTGAAAAATTTTAAAGCCAGGGGGGCATGCAAGTCCCAACTCAACTAGGCAGTCCTCCCGCGTCCACGTTTCGGTTAGAAACAATACGTCCAGCCCCGCGGAGTCAATCAAAAAAGTGATTTCTGTGTGACCGCACATTAAGCAAGCCGCAAGACAGAGATTGGGATAGAGGGGCCGCCGTAGTCCTCTGGGACTGCGACGCCAAAGAGGGTCTAAGTTCCAGAAGGGCAGCCCGGGAATAAGCTAGGGGGGGAGAGTGCGGGAGCCCAGAGGAAGCGGCCCTGAGCGCGCACGTTGCGCGAATGGGCGCAAACGGGCTTACCTCTGGCGCAACTCCGGCGCGCCTACGGCGCGCCCGCTGCGCGTGACCGCTGCGCGCTTGGTCCCCCATCCCTTTATAGTATTGGACCGAGCAGAAGTCCGCCTCCTGCGTCCCTTGACCTACTCAAGATGGCGCCCGGCGAGCTCACAGACTTCACCCCCACCCAAGATGGCGGACGGACTCGGTAAACTCACTCTATCCCGCCAAATACGGGTGTAGTGCAGTTATTAAGTGCAGGTAAGCCTACCACAATTCCCCGGCCTACGGAGCCGACACCAGAAGACAGCGTAGTAAAAACGAGCTCTAGAAGCTCAGAGCGCGATGACCAACAGCGCGAAAGTTTAAAAGCAGTAAGCGCACTTAAGAAAGTGTTGCAGCAGCGATAGCGCGTAGGCAAAAGTTCTGACCTGCTAATGCACCACGGTGGCTTAAATAAGCCCACCAAGTGCAGAAGTCCGCCTCATGCGTCCCTTGACCTACTCAAGATGGCGCCCGGCGAGCTCACAGACTTCACCCCCACCCGAGTTAAAGTACCTTTGGTTGACCATGTGTGGTGCTTGACTCAATAATTTTTTTGTGAAAGCGTGTTTTGTCTTAGCATGTTGCTCCCTAAACCCTCCTTAAATGTATTCAAAATGCTCCATTTAGTAGTACTTATTCCCCATTTCCAAAATGTGCAGTGGTCTCTCCCTCATTTATTACTAATTTGTATCTATGCATGTGCGTAGATCACCACTGTGACAAAGATCTTGTCACAGAAAAGATAGAAGAGGCAGAAGTTCCACATATAGGTTAGGGACCTGCATTTAGTAGTACATCAATAGTGCTAATACACTGCTAATTTACGTGCTACAAAATGCGAGGCCCGATTCAAAGAACTAACTTACTACAAAATCCTAAACTTACTACCATTTTGGTATTCACAGAAGACACTTACTCATTTTGGTATTCACAGAAGGCACTTACTCATTTTGGTATTCACAGAATGCACTTACTCATACTAACTTTATGTCCGCACTCGGGCCGGAGATTCCGGCCCTGTGATGGAGAGTCCGGCCCGGAGGTGGACATTCTAGCCCGGTGGTGGAGATTCCAGCCCGTGGTGGAGATTCCGGCCTGGTGGCAGAGATTTAGACCGGTGGCGGAATCTCCGCCACCGGCCGGAATCTCCACCACCGGGTCGGAATCTTCGGCCCAAGTGCGGGCATAAAGTTAGTATGAGTAAGTGCATTCTGTGAGTACCACAATGAGTGAGTGCATTCTGTGAATACTAAAATTAGTAGGTTCCTTCTGTGAATACTAAAATGAGTAAGTACCTTCTCTGAATAACAAAATGAGTAAGTGCCTTCTGTGAATACCAAAATGGTAGTAGGTTTAGGATTTTGTAGTAAGTTAGTTCCGTGAATCGGGACAGACAGAGGTCCCTGGTCGTAGATTAGTGAATTGTATGTTGAGCTATGTGAGTAGTACTACTCTAGTACTCTGTGTGCTCCAAAATGCAGTTTGTGAATCGAGAAAATAGTATTACTTTTCTTTTTGTGTGTGCCTTACAGTAAAGGAAACATGGCTTTTATGCTGAATCTGTAATTCAGAATGTATTCCATGAGCGAGTCTGATAAGTCAGTGTTTTTGATTGTTTGTCTTATATGCCTTCAGTTTGGCACAAACTTCATCTTGTGTACCCTGTTTTCAATCCTTACCGTAGACATTTTGTTGTCTTGACCCTCTTCTCGTAGTTGCTTGTTCACCTGCCCTATATCTATTCCCCCTTTCCACTAAGTCCTGAGCCTTGATGTGAGTTTGCACAGTTGCTGAAGCTAAGGTGGACCAATACAAAGCACACATTTAACTGGCTGTTGCTTTACTGAGAATCGCAATTGATGGTACGTGATATTACGTTTAGAGTTCAGACAGACTCTTTATGGAGTTAATCTTAAATTCTTTCCTGTACTTTTTCTGTCAATACTGGAATGGGGGAGTAATTTACACCGGACTTCACTTTACTGTTTTAGACATTTATTTTTTCTTGAAGCCTGGCTTTTTTTGATTCCCTGTCTGCTACACAGGATAGGATAGGATACACATTTATAAAGCGCACAAATGCAAACAGCGTCGTGGCGCTAGTGTAAGTGAGGGGGTGTTACCTAGATGTCAAACTATTCCTGTGAGAACAGCCGAGTTTTTAGGATCTTCCTGAAAATTCGATGATTAGGCTGCAGTCGAAAAGTAGGTGGCAGCTTATTCCATAATTTAGCTGCACGGTTAGAGAATGTTTTTCCACCCCATCTAACTCTCCTGATTTTATCTACTTGCATGAGGCAGGCATTGCTAGATCTTAGTGTCCTAGCTGGAATATAGGGCCTGAAAAGTCTCTGCATATCCTTGCCCCCTCCGCCATAGAGCACTTTATGGACAGTGCATAAGGCCTTGAACTCCGCCCTTTGCTGTAATGGGAGCCAATGGAGGGCTCCCCGTACAGCAAAGGGCTGTATGGGGAACTCATGTTCACTAGTTCAGTAGCGATTGTTTCTTGCTGATTGGTTTGCTCATGTCACTGTAATTGCTATTATATGTTGTCATCGGTTTTTTTGCATTGATTCTGTCTCCATATTGTTATTGTTGTACTCCTCTACCTGGCATTACCAAGGTCACATGTGGTGCTGTCTTCCTCTTAATCCAGAATCTATTCCTGTACACACTATCCTTTTGCCCCAGTGATTGATGACCACTCTAGTTTATTTCTCCATCTGAGTTCTTCTGGTGCAACATTTTTGTGCTTGGTGTTTGTGTGGAGCATACCTTTATCGACCACTGTTTTCAGTATTTGTTTCTTTCATTTGTCTCACACCTTCATTCTTTTTTAAATTGTCCAGTGAGATGTTAAAACTTCATAATACTGTAATGAGTGAGAACTGTCCATTACGAAACGTTGGTGATGTGGCATTCTCCACACAATTTTCACCAGTTGGCCATGAATTAATGTATTCTCTTTTTTATCTCATTTTATAGAGACCAGCATATTGAACTTTTTGTAACACCAGTAATATACATAGGAGCATATTTACAAATATTTCACATAACGCGGTGCAGCAAGCAAACATGTTGCCCTATTTTGCGAGAAAGCAGAAATGTTCCATATTTAAAAAGATATGCATATTTCTGCTCCCACCTTTCACTGGCACACTGTGTGTTGCCTAGCACCAAAGCATATAGTCTTGCACCATAGTGCGTTAAGGGCAGGATTTGTTTTGCGCAGGATCAAACTATCAATTATTTGTAGATGGCTGCTTCTCACCTGCGACGGAATCAAGGTACTGGTAGAGGATGTTGCTGGCAGTTGTCAGTCGAACATCCAGGGTTTTAGGCCATCTCTGAACTCTTTTAGGGTGGGTGCAGTCTGAGGTGGTGTGGGAGGCCATTCCAGGTCTTGGCAGCCAGGTAGGGGAAGCTGTGGCACCCGTTTCTGATTTTGTGGAAGCAGGCATGTGGCGAAGGAGTGGGAGGTTGAACATATTGTCTGCCGGTTTGAGGGAGAGGGAGGTAGAGCATATTGTCTGCCGGTTTGGTGGAAGTTCAGTCTGGGGTTGAGGTAGGCTGGTCCTTTTTATGTGCAGGGCCTTGTATGCAAAAGAAACAATTAATGGATGGAATGAGGGACAATGCAAATATTCACCCCCAGTCACAAGGATCTGGGTTTAATCCATCATTCTTTTGCTCACCACACCACCCCAGTTTGGACCCTGCCATATGCAAATCAGTCTTGACCGTGTTCCTTGTGGGAACAGTCCAGCCTGAAATGCCAAGCCTGGTCCTCCCTGGACCAGAAACAAGCATCCTGGGACCGATTTCAGGGCATCACCCTTCATCAGGTAGGCTAGCTTGAATCCAGTGGTGTAGTGAGCACGGGACCCATGTCTGGGCATACCCTTCCCAATTAGGGTGACATATGCAAAAGAAACAATTGATGGACGGAATGCTGGACAATGCAAATATTCACCCCCAGTCACAAGAATCTGGGTTTAATCCATCATTCTTTTGATCACCACACCACCCCAGTTTGGACCCAGCCATATGCATATCAGTCTTGACCCTGTTCCTTGTGGGAACAGTCCAGCCTGAATTGCCAAGCCAGGTCCTCCCTGGACTGGAAACAAGCATCCTTGGACCGGTTTCAGGGCATCACCCTTCATCAGGTAGGCTAGCTTGAATCCAGTGGTGTAGTGAGCACGGGACCCATGTCTGGGCATACCCTTCCCAATTAGGGTGACATATGCAAAAGAAACAATTGATGGACGGAATGCTGGACAATGCAATCATTCACCCCCAGTCACAAGGATCTGGGTTTAATCCATCATTCTTTTGCTCACCACACCACCCCAGTTTGGACCCAGCCATATGCAAGTCAGTCTTGACCCTGTTCCTTGTGGGAACAGTCCAACCTGAACTGCCAAGCCACGTCCTCCCTGGACCAGAAACAAGCATCCTGGGACCGGGGGCAGGGCCTTGTAGGCATGAGTCAGAAGTTTGAAATAGCAAATTTGTTTTAACAGGGAGCTAGTGGAGCACTTTGAGAACAGGGGTGAAGTAGGCTCTTCTTGGGAGGCTGAGGATGAGCCTGGCTGCAGCATTTTGGATGGTTTAGCGACCTGCTCAGTAGTTATGAGATGATACCCACGTAGAGGGAGTTTCCCTAGTCCAGGAGGCTGGTGATGAGGGCTTCAGTGATGATACGTTTGGTGTTGATGGGGAGCTATTTGAATATTTTCTGGAGCATGCAGAGGGTGAGGAAGCAGGCTCTTCATGGTAAGCTTGTTGTCAAGTATAATGTTGAGATTTCTGGTGTAGTCTGTGGGAGTGGGCGGGGGTCCCAGTTCTGCGGGGAAGGGATAGGATGCCTTTCTGTGAAAATTATTCTTAGAGGCAATTTCCTCTTTCTACCTGTGCTGCAGTATACAGCACACAAGGAAAGAGGAAATAACTAGAAGTAATAATATGTCACCTCATTACACCTCTCTGTGGTAGGCAAACCATTTAGGGGCAATCTCAGATTTCAAGTGTTTGTACATCTGGAAGTGCATCAAATTCCATGGGTGGATTCATGGAAGCACCCATGGTCCACTCATGGAACGCCTACCACAATCAAATGACACACAATGCACTGCAAGCAGCTGTGTTGCATTGCATTTCTTTACAAAGTCACACAAGGCATAGCAAATCACTTCTTGTGTGGCTTTGTAAATCCCAGGCAAGACCTTGTGCTGCCTTTCAATGACTTGCATCGTGCAAGAACAACATAAGTCCCTAGTACATCTTGGCCTCAATACTTAGATGTTTACTTTTCAGAAGTACATCTCTAACATTTTAGTGTTTCTACAAATAACACATTGCACATCATTCTGTATAAAACATGTTTACATTATTAATTTACAAATCAATTGGTTCAAAGTGCGTGCATAACTTCCATTAAATTGTAATATTTATTACTATACAAATGCCTCTTTCCACTTTCATAGTGATCTATTAAATATTTGGATAAATCCATTTTTTTAATTACTGCAAAATCTTTCAGACAGTATATCATGAGCATCTTATAGTAAGGCACTCACACTTTTTTCAGACAAAACAATACATTAAAAAGACTCATTCACTGTTAGATCTGGGGGTCTCTAGTTGGCAGAGGTAGGTAACAATGTCCAAATAGGGACCCTTGCTTCTAGTTAGGGTAAGGAGGATACACTCTTTAGATTACCCCTGCTCACCCCATTGGTAGCTTGGCACGAGCAGACAGGCTTATCAAAGGCAATGTGTAAAGTATTTGTACCAATACTCACAGTAACCCAGTGAAAACAACACAAATGGACTTCACACCAGTTTAGAAAAAAATATATTTTTCTCTAGATTTCACAAAACCAAAACCTCAAAAATCCAACATACATTGTTCCAAAATAAGACTTTAAAAAGAGTTCAAGGGTTTGCACCTAAATAATTCACAGTTGCGTCACTTTTAGCCCAAAGTACCTGTAGATGCAACAACAGTTCCAAACCCCAGCTGCAGCATCAGAAAACAAGCGATGCGTCACTCCTGAGACCCCAGGGAGGCGATGCGACAACCCCGCAGCATGCAGCGGGCGGGTTGCGCCGAATCCGGTCTGTGTGGGGGGCGATGCAATACCTTGTATGGATTCGGGTTTGCAGGTTCTCCGGTGGGAAGCGTCTCACACAGGTACGATGCCGACGATCTCAGGGGTGGCGATGATCTTCAGAGCAACGGCGATGCACGGCGCAGCATTGATCCTCTTCTGTCGCAGCCCCTCAATGCGTTGGTGCTGGACTCTGTAACGATGTTCGCAGCAACGGGATGCGTTCAGCAGGCAAGCAATGCGTCGGTTCTCGCAGCGACGACAGGTTCTGCGACGATGTTTGCAGCAACAGGAATATTCTCTCATTGGGGCGATGCGCTCCGCAAGCGAATGATGCGTCGGTTCTTGCAGCTGCGACAGGCGCTGCGACGATCTTCGCAGTGACAGGAATCTTCTCGCACTGTTGATGATGCGCTCTGCAAGCAACTGATGCGTGGCAATTGCAGATCATCTCTTCTTCTTCCTTTCCAGCTCCCCAAACAGCAGGAAAAAACCTTCTGAGGCCCCACAACTGGATAAAGCACTCTGGGCAGATCAGAACCCACACAGCAGAGTTCAGGGGAGAAGCTGGGGGTGTAGTCCTTTTGTTCCTGGGTCTTGGTAACAGGATGCCAATTCTCCTCAGGCCCGTGGAGTTCTTTTCAAGCAGGGGACACAGCAATAGCAAAGTCCTTCCCCTCTCCTTGGCAGTATAGCAACTGCAGGTCAGCCTCCAAACACACAGCAGGTCAGTACTTCCTCTTCAGTCTTCCAGCTTTTCTCCTTGGTAGAGGTTCCTTATTGATTCCTGGGTGAGCTAAGATTCAGGGGTTTAGGGTCCTGTAGTTATACCCCAAAACGTCTTTGATCCCTTTGTGCAAGATGGCTCTGAGCCCTGTCCAAACCAGTTCTGGGTGTCTCCTGCCAGTAGACACCTTCTTCCTTTGAGAGAGAGGGGCAGGGTTGTCAGCTGCCCAGCAGGAGGTGGAGCCAGCATTGTAGAAGGCAGGCACAGCCCTATTCAGGCACAAGTGCAATCCCCTCCCACCACTCAAAATGCAGATGGAGCTATACGCCTAGTGCTGACTCACCTAGCCTCCTGGAGCCACCTCAGCCCCTGAGATTCACAAGCCAGACAGTCAATTCATAAACAAGCAGAGGCACAAAGAAAGGTTAGACAAGGAAATAGCCACTTTCTAAAAGTGCTGTTTTCAAACACAGGATTTAAAAAACATCTTTCCTAAAAGATGGGTTATTAAATTCTGAGTTCAGGGATTCCAGACTTCAATTTGCAATCTTTCTCCTATGGGAAGATATACAGGTAAAAATTATACACAGCATTCCCCATTCTAGTCTAAGGGCAAGATAGCCTTTCAATAGTGAAAAACGAAAGTGGCAGTATTTCACTATTAGAGCATGTCACCCAGACTAGTACATGCTCTACCTTTCACATAAACTGCACCGTGCCCAGGGGGGTATCTTGGGCCTTCCAGAGGGGTGTCCAACGTGTACAGAAAGAAAAGGGTTAGGCCTGGCCAGTGGGAACACTGGCCAGGTCAGCATGGCAGTTAGCAACTGCCCACAGGCGCTGCGGTTGCAGGCCTGAAACACAATTTTAGGGCTATTCACATGGGTGGCACAATCAGTGCTGCAGGCCCACTAGTAGCATTTGAATCACCAGCCCTAGCAAACTCGTTGTGTACTTTACTACGGACCTATTGATGAAATAAATCTGCCAATCATGGATAACCAATCACAATAATTATTTACCCATGGAGCACTTGCACTTTGACACTGGTCAGCAGTGGCAAAGTGCCCAAGTATCTAAACCAGCAAAAACGAAATCCAGCACACCATCAAAAAATACAGGAGGCAGAGGCAAAAAGTCAGGGGAAATCACGCCAAAGATGCCAGGTTTAACACGTGCCCCTCCAGCTGAAAGTGGGGAGGACTACCCATCCCCTGGGGAGTTCTCATCACTAAGGCGTAAAAACCTTGACAGACCATCAGCATTGGCGTGTTTTGTACCATGGCGGTGTTCCACCGTAAAGTCCATTCCCTGTAGGGAGATGGACCACCTCAACATCTGCATTAACCATCTGAGGGGCCTGTGGTCGGTCTGAACCTGGAAGTGAGACCCAAATATGTAGGGCCTCAGCTTCTTCAGTCCCCAGACCACAGCAAAAGCTTCCCTTTCAATGGCACTCCACCTCTGTTCCCTGGGAAGTAGCCTCCTACTATTGAAAGCCCTCGTTGTTCAGTTGTCCGGTGGGAAGCATCTCGCACAGGTACGGTGCGACGATCTCCGGGGTGGCGATGATCTTCAGTGCAGCAGTGATGCGCGGCGCAGCGTTGATCCTCTTCTGTTGCGGCCCCTCAATGCGTTGGTGCTAGACTCTGCGACGATGTTCGCAGCAACGGGATGCGTTCCGCAGGCAAGCAATCCGTTGGTTCTTGCAGCGACGACAGGTTCTGCGACGATGCTTGCAGAAACAGAAATCTTCTCTCATTGGGGCGATGCGCTCCGCAAGCGAACGATGCGTTGGTTCTTGCAGCCGCAACAGGCTCTGCGATGATCTTCGCAGTGACGGGAATCTTCTCGCACTGTCGACGATGCACTCTGTAAGCGACCGATGCGTGGCAATTGCAGATCTTCTCTTCTTCTTCGTTTCCAGCTCTCCAAACAGCAGAAAACAACATTCAGAGGCCCCACAACTGGATCAAGAAGTCTGGGCAGGTCAGAACTCACACAGTGGAGTTCAGGGGGGAAGTTGGGGTGAAGTCCTTTTGCTCCTGGGACTTCTTAACAGGAGGTCAGCTCTCCTCAGGCCCTTGGAGATCTTTTCAAGCAGGGAACACAGCAACAGCAAAGTCCTTCCCCTCTCCTTGGCAGAATAGCAACTGCAGGCCAGTCTACAAACACACAGCAGGTCATTCCTTTCTCTTCAGTCTACCAGCTTTTCTCCTTGGGAGAGGTTCCTTATTGATTCCAGGATGATCTAAAGTTCAGGGGTTTGGGGTTCTGTAGTTATACCCCAAAAAGTCTTTGATCCCTTTGTGCAGGAGGGCTCTGAGCCCGATCCAAACCAGTCTGCGTGTCTCCTGCCAGTGGACACCATCTTCCTTTGAGAGAGAGGGGCAGGGTCACCAGCCGCCCTGCTGGAGGTGAAGCCAGCATTGTGGAAGGCAGGCAAAACACTATTCAGGCTCAAGTGTGATCCCCTCCCACCACGCAAGATGCAGATAGAGCTAATCAGCCTAGTGCTGACTCACCCAGCCTCCTGGAGCCACCTCAGCCCCTGTCACTCACAAACCAGATAGCCAACCACAAACAGGCAGAGGCACACAGAAAGGTTAGATAAGGAACGAGCCACTTACTAAAAGTACTGTTTTCAATTACAGGATTTAAAAACATCCTTTCTAAAAGAGGGGTTATTATATTCTGATTTCAGGGATACCAGACTTTTATTTTCTATCTTGCTCCTATGGGAAGAAATGCAGGTAAACATTATACACAACAGTCCCCATTGTAGCCTATTGACAAGATAGCCTTTCAATAGTGAAAAACGAAATTGGCAGTATTTCACTATCAGGGCATGTCACCCACACTAGTACATGCTCTACCTTTCACATACACTGCACCCTACCCAGGGGGGTACCTTGGGCCTTCCAGAGGGGTGTCCAACATGTACAGAAAGGAAAGGGTTAGGCCTGGTCAGTGGGGACACTGGCCAGATCAGCATGGTGGCAGGCCTGAGCCACCATTTTAGGGTTACTCATGTAGGTAGCACAATCAGTGCTGCAGGACCACTAGTAGCATTTGAATCACCAGCCTTGGCACACTCAGTGCACTTTACTAGGGAGCTATTGATGAAACAAATCTGCTATTCATGAATAACCAATCACAAAAATAATTTACCCCTGGAGCACTTGCACTTTGACACTGGTCGTACAAAAGGGGGTGGTGATGTACGGAGCATCTGAACCAATCAAACACTCACACCCAGTCAACAGATCTGGGTTTAATCCATCACCGTTCTTTAGCCCACTCTGCCACCCCAGTTCAGACATGGCCATATGCAATCAGTCTGATCCTGTGTCTTATGGGAACAGTCCAGCCCGAACTGCCAAGCCATGCCTTCCCTGGACCAGAATCAAGCTTCAGAGAACCGGTTTCTGCCATTTCAGCCGTCTTCAGCCTGGCTTGCTTGAACCCAGTGGCAAAGTGAGCAAGGGACTCACGTCTGAGCGTACCCTGCCAACTTATAGCAAACACAGTGGTACAAAAGGGGGTGGTGATGGACGGAGCATCTGAACCAATCAAACACTCACACCCAGTCAACAGATCTGGGTTTAATCCATCACCGTTCTTTAGCCCACTCTGCCACCCCAGTTCAGACATGGCCATATGCAAATCAGTCTGACCCTGTGCCTCTTGGGAACAGTCCAGCCCGAACTGCCAAGTCATGCCTCCCCTGGACAGGAAACAAGCTTCTGAGGACTGGTTTCTAGCATTTCAGCCGTCTTCAGCCCGGCTTGCTTGAATCCAGTGGCAAAGCACATGCACCCTAATAGATGTCCTTATAAACCCCCTTCGATATACTTCAAATCAATGTTTAATTGAAACTCTGGGTTAATAGATCCCTGCTATTCTTTACGTTCCTCAGTTATGTATTGTGGGCTAATGCAGTATTGTTTTCTTTCAGCGTGCTAATTAATGCATTGGTGAGCGCTCGCTGAATGCACACAACGCTTTGCATTAAGACATTTACCATTTAATCCATTAAATGATGTTGCTTTTTCCTTTCACAGTGCGCTCTTGTATTGAGGTCCATGGGTGGCTTCACACCCAATAGATGTTTGGTCCGATGGGACAGTGATGCCATTGGAATTGTTATTTGGTTTTATGGGAATATTGTGATAAGCGGCTCTGCATCACGCATAGTTGGATGGATGGATGTGATGTGAAGATTGTTGACTGATGAAAAGTCAGGTCTATGCCATAGCTCCCTAACTAAATCAAAGAAATACTCCCTGGTGAACAGGTTTCAAAGTGTTATTTACCAGAATTAAACAGGGAATTTCTAGTACATTGATAAACATCTCAAACTTTAGCTGTATGGCATAAGTCTTCAACTAATAGTACGTGTTTGCACTTCTCTTGATAAACAGTGCAATGCAGATTTTAGAAACTCAAATTAAAGTACAAAAACAAACTAAAATTCATTTAAAAAACACCAAAGTCAGTAAGTGAACAATTATTTTCTCCTTTTGGTTGCTCGTTCAAAGAGCATGAATGTAAATATATCAGGACATTGGGACTCGTTTACAATGTTTGCAACAGGGCTGTGGTGCAAGCCTTTCTGCTGCACTGCCCTATGGCAAAAGAAAGGACAGAAATGCACGATATCTATTAGATACTGTGCATTACTGTGCTCTTTCCCTGCGCTGGTGCCCATTGGGCTACCATATGCTAACACAGGCACCCTTGCACCACAATTCAAGGGAGTCTGTGTTGTAGGGATGATTGTTTTAGTGCAGGAAGGGATACCTTCCTGCACAAAAACATTGTAGGGATGATTGTTTTAGAGCAGAAAGGAATACCTTCCTGCACAAAAACAGTCAATGGAGGCAATATCCTCTTTCTATGTGTGCTGCTGAATGCAGCACACATAGAGGTAGAGGAAAAGTGAAGAGAAATAATGATATTTCTCCTTGCGTATCTGGTATGCCTCCACTGCGGAGCCATAGCCTTTTGACACATTCCCAGGTATGCACTTGTTGTAAATCTAGGAATGTGTCAAATGTCATGGGTGCTACGTGGGAACACCCATCATAATGCCAATGGCATGTCTTCCCATCCTAGTGCGAGTCAAGGCAGCAACTTGTGCTGTGTTGCCTCACACCATATCTACGAGCCCCCAGAGTGGTTTTACCCAAACCTGCTAAGTACCATACATCAGGCATTAGACTAACACATTTCAGTGTGGTGGTACATACCACTGCACTGAAATGCGAAATCATGCATAAAAACGCCTCCTAAGTTGCCAAGGAACTCTAATAAATCACCACAATCAAGCACTGAAACAGGAGCAGCAGCGCGTGCCGAGTCAATCAATCAATCAATCATGCCATTTGTATAGCGCACTACTCACCCGGGAGGGTCTCAAGGCGCTTGGGGGGAGGGGTATGCTACTGCTCGAACAGCCAGGTCTTGAGTTGTTTCCTGAAGGCGAGATGGTCCTGGGTCAGCCGAAGGTGGATGGGGAGGGAGTTCCAAGTCTTGGCAGCCAGGTAAGAGAAGGATCTTCCTCCGGCGGTGGCTCTTCGGATGCGTGGTACGGCTGCGAGGGCGAGGCTGGTGGACCGTAGCTGGCGGGTGGGCGTGTAGAAGGTCAGGCGGTCGTTGAGGTACTTGGGGCCCAGGTCGTGGAGAGACTCGTGTGCGTGGGTGAGGAGCCGGAACGTGATCCTCTTGTCGACGGGGAGCCAGTGCAGGTTCCTCAGGTGGCTGGAGATGTGGCTGCGTCGGGGGACATCCAGGATGAGTCGGGCGGAGGCGTTCTGGATGCGCTGGAGTCTTTTCTGTAGCTTGGCTGTGGTTCCGGCGTAGAGGGCGTTTCCGTAGTCCAGTCGGCTGGTGACGAGTGCCTGGGTGGCGGTCTTCCTGGTCTCGGTCGGGATCCAGTGGAAGATCTTGCGAAGCATACGCAGGGTGCAGGGTGTTGAAGCACGATGAGGAGACGGCGTTGACTTGTCTGGTCATCGAGAGGGAGGGGTCCAGGATGAAGCCCAGGTTGCGTGCGTGGTCGGTTGGCTTGGGTGCGGTGCCCAGGGCTGGGGGTCACCAGGAGTCGTCCCAGGCGGAGGGCGAAGATCCCAGGATGAGGACTTCCGTCTTGTCCGAGTTCAGTTTCAGGCGGCTGTCCTTCATCCACTCGGCGACGTCTTTCATCCCTTCGTGTAGGCAGGTTCTGGCGGTGTCGGGGTCTCTGGTGAGGGAGAGGATCAGCTGGGTGTTGTCGGTGTAAGAGATGATGTTAAGGTTGTGCTGGCATGCGATGGCTGCGAGAGGTTTCATGTAGATGTTGAAGAGGGTGGGGCTGAGTGAAGATCCTTGCGGGACGCCGCAGATTACTTCGGTGGCCTCGGAGCGAAACGGGGGGAGGCGGATTCTTTGTGTTCTTCCGGCGAGGAACGAGATGATCCACTCCAGTGCCTTCTCTTGGATACCGATGTTGCTGAGGCGCTGGACTAGGGTGCGGTGGCAGACCGTGTCGAATGCAGCGGAGAGGTCCAGGAGGATGAGGGCCACTGTTTCCCCCTTGTCGAGCAGGGTCCGGATGTCGTCGATGGCTGCGATGAGGGCGGTCTCGGTGCTGTGGTTGGCTCTGAAGCCGGACTGCGAGGGGTCGAGGGATCCGTTCGTCTCGAGGAAGGCGGTCAGCTGTCTGTTGACGATCTTCTCTATGACTTAAGCAGGAAAAGGGAGGAGCGAGATGGGGCGGAAGTTTTTGAGGTCGGTGGGGTCCGCTGTAGGTTTCTTCAGGAGGGAGCTGATCTCGGCCTGCTTCCAGCTCTCCGGGAAGGTGGCGGTGTTGAAGGAGGCGTTGATGATGTTCCGGAGTTGGGGTGCGATGGTGGAGTCGGCCTTGTTGAAGACGTTGTGTGGGCAGGGTGGATGAAGGACAGCCGCCTGAAACTGAACTCGGACAAGACGGAAGTCCTCATCCTGGGATCTTCGCCCTCCGCCTGGGATGACTCCTGGTGACCCCCAGCCCTGGGCACCGCACCCAAGCCAACCGACCACGCACGCAACCTGGGCTTCATCCTGGACCCCTCCCTCTTGATGACCAGACAAGTCAACGCCGTCTCCTCATCGTGCTTCAACACCCTGCGTATGCTTCGCAAGATCTTCCGCTGGATCCCGACCGAGACCAGGAAGACCGCCAACCAGGCACTCGTCACCAGCCGACTGGACTACGGAAACGCCCTCTACGCCGGAACCACAGCCAAGCTACAGAAAAGACTCCAGCGCATCCAGAACGCCTCCGCCCGACTCATCCTGGATGTCCCTCGACGCAGCCACATCTCCAGCCACCTGAGGAACCTGCACTGGCTCCCCGTCGACAAGAGGATCACGTTCCGGCTCCTTACCCACGCACACAAGTCTCTCCACGACCTGGGCCCCAAGTACCTCAACGACCGCCTGACCTTCTACACGCCCACCCACCAGCTACGGTCCCCCAGCCTCGCCCTCGCAGCCGTACCACGCATCCGAAGAGCCACCACCGGAGGAAGATCCTTCTCTTACCTGGCTGCCAAGACTTGGAACTCCCTCCCCATCCACCTTCGGCTGACCCAGGACCATCTCGCCTTCAGGAAACAACTCAAGACCTGGCTGTTCGAGCAGTAGCATACCCCTCCCCCCAAGCGCCTTGAGACCCTCCCGGGTGAGTAGTGCGCTATACAAATGGCATGATTGATTGATTGATTGACTCGGCACGCGCTGCCGCTCCTGTTTCAGTGCTTGATTGTGGTGATTTATTAGAGTTCCTTGACAACTTAGGAGGCGCTTTTATGCATGATTTCGCATTTCAGTGCAGTGGTATGTACCACCACACTGAAATGTGTTAGTCTAATGCCTGATGTATGGCACTTAGCAGGTTTGGGTAAAACCACTCTGGGGCCTCGTAGATATGGTGTGAGGCAACACAGCACAAGTTGCTGCCTTGACTCGCACTAGGATGGGAAGACATGCCATTGGCATTATGATGGGTGTTCCCACGTAGCACCCATGACATGGTGTGGGCAGGGGTCGGTCGGTGATCCGGAGTGGATGGTGTTCATCGTGCGGGCTGTGTCTTCGGTGGTCACCGTGGTCCAGGTGCGAAGGGTGGCGGTGGGGGGCGTTGGTTCGACGGTTGGGTGCGTGGGTGGGGCGCCGAAGCTGTTGTGGATGTCGGCGATCTTGCGGTGGAAGAATGAGGCGAGGGAGTCGCAGAGGTCTTGTGACGGAGTGATGTCGTTGGTGCCGGTGCTGGGGTTGGAGAACTCCTTGACGATAGTGAAGAGCTCTTTGCTGTCGTGGGTGTTGTTGTCCAGTCGTTCCTTCAGGGATTTCTTCTTGGTGGTGCGGATGAGCTGGTGGTGCTTGCGGGTAGCGTGTTTGAGGGCGGTCATGTTGTCGGTGGTCCGGTCGAGGAGCCAGGCTTTCTCAAGGGTGCGGCAGGTCTTCTTGGAGTCCTTGAGGTCGTCGGTGAACCAGGATGCCTTCTTGCTTCTGGGTCTGCTGGGAGGGTTCTTTAGTGGCGCGAGGTTGTCGGCGCAGGCGGTCAGCCACTGTGTGAAGTTGCGGGCTGCTTCGTTGGGGTCCGTTGTGTTGGCGGGTGGGCTCTGGCTGAAGGAGGTGGTGAGCTGGTCTGCGGTGATCTTGCTCCAATTCCTGTGAGGTACCTGTTGCCGGTGGTGGTGGGTCGTGGATCTTTTGAAGCTGAAGTGGACGCAGCTGTGGTCGGTCCAGTGGAGTCCGGTGGCGTGGCTGAAGGTGATGTACTTGCTGGAAGAGAAGATGGGATCAAGCGTGTGGCCGGCGTAGTGGGTGGGGGTGTTGACCAGTTGCTCGAGTCCGAGGTTGGCGAGGTTTTCCAGCAGGGCGGTCCTTGAGTCCACAGCTCTAGCGGCTGTTAACAATGTTAATTACAATATAGGATCATTCACCCCTTCCCCCCTCCAACACCAAGGGCCGCAGCATATATTTGGAAACATAAAACTGCAGTGAGTCTGAGTGCCCAGATTTTTCTGTGGAGTACTCTCTGTTTCAGAATCTGATTCTTCGAACAGGACGAATTTCCATACTTTAATAAGAATATTTTTATATTTGAAACACAGTGCTGATCCTCATGACTTGCATATTGATTGGGCACTTTTTGCTTTGAGGACAACATCTTATCATCTCAGATAGAGAGACTATACATTTACCAGCTTATGAAGATGTTAGTTTGTGCCCTGATGAAGTCTTGGGTGAATGCCTAAAGACGAAACACGTGTTGGCTTAGTGGCTATCTGTTGTCGAAAAGAAAATAAGGACTAAAGTACACACCTGACAAGATCTGGCATAATAAACTACCGAAAGACGCTGGAGAAGACTACTGTGTGGACTTATTTTTGGCTGTAATATATGAGCATTGCTAAGGACATTGATGTTGTTCTTTATACCATATGTGCATAGACAGTGTCTTCAGTTATCTAACAAGGCAGGGTGGTCGCTGTTCAATGCCCTTCGAGCACTCTCTGAATTGAAAAAACTGCTTTTATACATCTAGTTGCATTCATTTGCACAGTCTATACCCCACCACCGGTTATTTTCTGTTTGCCCAGATTCTTTGGCTACTACTTAGCATGGGGGTGAGGTTTGTCGCACGAAACAGGTAGAGGTGTGGTCACGTGACGCCCTGCTGCCGCATCTGAGTGATCAGCGGATGTTTAATCAAAAGGTTTTGGCAAACAGCGGCCACGCTGGCAATGGCTGCGTTGCTCCCTGCATACTGCATTAATTATGTTAAAATAATCCAGCAACTTGAATGAAGAGAGTCGTCCGAGGCGCCGGCGGCTGAGTGAGTAGGTGCCCAGAGCACAAGTTCACACCACAGCGCAGTCACAGTTGCATGGCCTGGCTGGCGTTTACCACTGGAACAGTTGCTGCGACCACACTAAGCAAAAAAAAAAAAACAAGTAAGTGACTGCTTCACTTAACATTTGCCTTACAGTAGCACCAGCATGCAGCAACCACACTGACACAGGTCTAACCCTCAGCCCTGCCTGCTGCGGCATCAGCTGAGAGTCCCGTGTTCACTTTGTAATGACCATGTAACAGCCACGCCCGCCGGCACAATCCGGCACCACGGCGCTGAGAAGCAGGCAGTGGTGCACTCCACAAACTACTAGCCAACGTATCCTGCCAGGCCACAAAACCGCTTGGCACAATTTCCTGAGCCACTGTGAATTACTAGAGAACCGTCCTGAGAAACCTACTACCAGGAACAAGAGAGCTCCCGAACCCAGGCCGCCCTAATCAGTGCAGACAGCACCAGTGTGCAGTGGCCACACTGGTGCCTGTCAACTTTCATTGTGGCCGACGTCAATTAGTTTAAGTCAAGAGCCTGGTGTTTATAGTGCTCTGTGACTGTCGCACACGCAGCCTACTAGTAGATCTGGTTCTGCGGGGCTGGACAGCAGGCAGTGGTGCTCCAACTGGGGCGGACACTGCTCAGCAGTGCTGGTAATCACTTTTATTATGGTTGAACACGCAGTACTATAGTCAAGGCTAAAACAGCATCCTGGTTGGCTGTAATGTGTGCCTCACTCTCCCTAATTCAGTTTTTTTACAGCAGTTTTAAGATATTGGAGTTTCTCGTGCCTCAAATCTGTAATTTCTGACATTTAGGTTTCCCTCATCTTCATTACTTGACTTTGCTCGCGATAAAGAGTCACTCATAGTCATTGAAATGTCACTCAAGCTTACAGTAAAATTATGAAAACGTCACACAGAGCAATCTGAAACCTTGGCAGCTATGTTTACCTTGCCTTATAGATATGTCTGTGCCCTGTCAGCCCCCAGAACGTCACAAAAAGAGACGTTCTGGCGGCCCACAGGGCTTGTAAATAAGCCCCATTGTATTTAGCTTTCACCTGATTTCAGCATTCCTCTCTGACGAGAAACAAAGCACGTTGCAAGTTAGTGTGTAATATGTGCATGGACAACGCACCCATGGCGGCCACTCCAGACAGTGCACGACATTGTGGACCTTTTTGTATATTTAACCCCGCATCAAAGCCTTTTATGAATTAACCTTCATGATCGAATGTGATTTCAATTAATATGAGGAAAACAATTTGCTAATTTATGAGGTCACTGTCATTGACATTTAAAAAGCCAGTTCATTTAACAATTCAAATTCATTAATCTGCCCTTTCCGTTAAGTAGAGGAAGACTATATAATAACCTGTAACCTTAAATAACTCACCTCTTCCTCTTGTCATAAGATCCGGGTCACGAGTCTGACCCGATATATATTTGCATTATAAAAACCGACATCTTATTTACTAAAAAAAATATGATTGATCAATCCAGTACTTAAATACTTCAAAATGTTTTAGCCTACCTCCCGCATGGCTCCGACAGAATTGTACCTATTTTCGGTGCAGTTACTTGGGATAACTAACCGTACGTTTGACGCCCAGATTCATCGAGGTACAGTGATGAAACCTCTCCCAAATTATAGGGGTGACAAGAAAATTGAGTGATGGAAGAACACTTTTGAGCGTGTGTGTATGAGTTATCTAATTTGACCCGGATTATGAATGTGCTACTCTTATGTGTGGGATGGCCGCAGTGAGCTCTAGTA
This sequence comes from Lissotriton helveticus, assembly GCF_964261635.1. NCBI lineage: Eukaryota > Metazoa > Chordata > Amphibia > Caudata > Salamandridae > Lissotriton > Lissotriton helveticus. Next base: position 1,840,535,408 of record NC_136059.1, on the reverse strand, counting down.
ATTTAATTGAACTGAAGCATTTGTAGAGTCCTTTATTCATCTTATGAGTTTGCTACCACTGTGCATGGCCTCTGGTTTGGCCTGTACTGTTGAAAAGCCATAAGGTGTTGAGGACTCTGAGAAAAAAAAGATACATCTGCTGATACTACTTGAGGAGCGATCAACAGCGAGTTTACATGGTACCTGGTGTGACCCTTGAGTGGTGGAAGCCCAACCCCGGGAGCCACTGTCAAGTAGCAATATATATATATATATATATATATAGGGCCATATGTATGATGAAGTGGCGGAGGGTGCCGTTAGCCTCCTGGGCTTATCGACACGCTCGGCCACTGCGGAAACGCAAGGCTACACCATATTTACAAGAATGCGGTGCAGCCTTGCGTTTCCCCCGTTCACAACTTAGCGCCAACGCAGGCACCCTTGCACCAGTGTGCAGGAGAGGATTGGGTATGTGTAGGAAGGTGTCCCTTCCTGCACATAAACAATCCTAAAATGCCATTTTCTAACTTTCATGTGTGCTGCAGCACACATGCAGGTTAGAAAATGGCATTTTTAAAAAGGTTTGTTTATATACAGGAACGGACACCTTCCTGTACATAAACAAACCATGGCTTTTTCTATGTGTGCTGCACAAGGCAGCACACATGGAAAAAGCAAAAACGAGGAGAAATAATCAATTTCCCCTCATTCTGCCACCTTAAGACCAGTGTTTTCCTGGTCTTAATTTTGGCGCTGCCTCATATCTACGCCACCCTTGTACATAGGGGGCAGCGTCAAATACATGGGTGTTGCGGTGGAACGCGCACCACAACACCCACTGCACACCCCTTTCATGCTAAACATAGCATGAAAGGGTGCCTTATGTACAAGGCAGCGTTAAGCTGAGTGGCTTAAACCTGACATTTGATGTTGTATTTTACCACGAAATGCATCCTTGTGCCTACTTTGGATGCAAGGATGCTTTTCTCACAAAAAAAACTACAAAAACTTTTACAGCGAGCGGCACACTCGCTGTACATTTTTCCTGGAACAGCATGAAGGGGCATATTATCAAGCAGGGCGTTAAATTATCACAATGTTAGCGGCAGAGAACTGCAGCTAAAGCGTTGATAATGGGCTTGATAATATTCCCTTGAGAATTCCAATTGAAGCCCATGTTCACACAAGAACATGGGTTTCTATTACAATTCACAAGGCCATATTATCAAGCCCATTATCGCCGCTTTAGCAGCAGTTTTCTGCGCTAAAACGGCGATACTTTTTAACACCCTGCTTGATAATATGCCCCGTAATTCTGCCCTGTGGTGTAATGGCATAATATTGGGAATTATCGTAATTATGCTAGTGTTGCGCAAATTTCGCCGGGCCTCAACAAAGACACATCCCTAATATCGAGACTGTCCTAAGATACCTGGGTAAACAAAAATGCTTCATTTAAAAACATTTTTGACACGATTTGGAATGCAACAAATTAAGGCTTCATCAGCGTGAGAGAAATTGCAGACAAGCTTGCAATCCAGACATCGAAGGTCTATCTAGCACTAGTAAAGTTGGAAATCAAAAAGAGAGATTATGAAGTCCAAAACGTCTCTCTTTTCTACTAAAAACAACTTTGCTCCCGACCTGACGGCTGAACCGGGCTACATTAACTCTCACACTTCATTAGTTCTCTTATTTTGATTTGGACATACAGCTGAACTTTGCAACAATTCTTACTAATGCAAGTCCGTAAAATATATAAAAAAAAAAAAATAGAGAAAAGGCTCCCAACAATGGATTTAACTATGACTAACTAACCCACCAAGCCTGGGCAACTGATCAGGTTAGCCAAATGACTCCTGTAACTGAAGAGGACTTTAATGTGTTACTTGCAAATATCTACAGCTCTGTCTCTGCCACGGCTAAAGCGTTGCATGAGTAAAAAAATAGAGGAGCTTCCTCTTGACTTTTGAGTCTGTACTATTATTCAACAATTCCACAGTTTATACTAGTTGGTACAAGATGAAGGCTGTCGGCTGAGCGCGCCATGAGCCACTGCCCCGCCCCACCTCAGGACGATGCGTATGCATCCGGCAATGGCCACGGTGAGTTTTCGAGGAGCCGGACCCTGTGGGACTGCAACGCCTTCAACGTTGGGGTTGATGGTTAAAATTCTCAACCCAAGGTAACCTTACTGCGTCCCCCAGCTGTAAGTGTAAGGAAAATAAGTGTGCTGTTTAGGAGGCCGCAGGGCCATAAGGACTCACTGAGCTCCCGATTTTTGTTTTTTCGTTCTGCCGGTTGGACTGCTCCATTTCACACGGAGACTGGGTCATACGGGCGATGAGTCAATTACAAGACCAGTATTTTAGGCACCCTCTAGACCAGAGGTCTTCAAACTTTTTGATGCCGAGACCCCCTTGTAAAACCTTTTTAGGCGTAAGGACCCCCTTCCGACAAAAGATTCTAGAAACTGGTACTCCTCATCATCAACACCTATCGACAACCACAAAAGCACCTGTTAGACCTCATCACATCCATCCCTCCATCCATCATTCATCCACCCACACTTTCACACATCATCCATCCATCCATCATTCATCCATCTTCTGCTGGATATATTGTTTCTTACAGAAACATGGCTAACGCCGCACCGCGACTTTGACATAGTCAACGCCGTTCCCCCTGGATACCAAATACGTCTCGCAAATAGACCGGTCGGTAGAGGCGGAGGCTTAGCCATCCTATACAAGGACCATCTCACCTGTAGGATTCACTCTGGCAATATCAAAGACTGTGAGAGTTGTGACTTCACCCCACAAATTTCGCCTACAGTCTCCCTTCCCGGACTACTAGTTTACCGACCGCCAGGTCCACTCGGGGAATTTCCCAGTTCTCTGATGGACCACGTGACACTAAAGGCATCCATTGCCTCCAACTTCCTTCTCCTTGGAGATCTCAATATCCATTTCCTTGACCCCACGGATCACCCTGCAGCCAACATATTGACAGACCTCTCCTCAGTTGACCTGCATCTTATGAATACACAAGCTACACACGAAAAAGGCCAGCTTCTGGATCCGATCTTCACGAATCTCAATAACTTTAAAACTGAGACACCCATTTCTTACCCATGGACTGATCACTTTTTGATCCCCATGCACTGGCGTCTCAAATCCACTCCGACGCAAACACCTAAAGCTAGGACACTTGCGCGCCGCTGGCACAAGCTGGTACCCGAGATATGGGAAGCTAAGCTGAGAGAATCCACCCCCCTCCCCTCTCTGGACCCCAAAACAGCGGATAGAGAATTTAACGACTGGCTCACCCATTCCTTAGAAGATCTCATCCCCCAAACGAGCACGCTCAAACATGCCAAGAGGATCAACCCCGCCCCTTGGTATACCCCTGCACTAAATGCCCTACGAAAGGAATGCAAAAAGTCAGAACGGTTATGGAGGAAGGACAAGTCCGCAATTAAAAAAGAATTATTCCAGACAGCCATGAGAACATACAAAATGGCACTCCGCAGAGCCAAAAGCGTTTTCTATGATGAAAAAATAAAAAATTCTTGCTGCTCCGCCAGGGAGACTTTCCTTATTCTTAAAGAGCTCCTTCAAGTCCCTGACCCCCCTGAGAAACATCTGAGCCCCAAAGAAGCGGAGGACAAATGCATCAACTTAGCCTCATTCTTTGATGAGAAAATCAAAAAGATTCTCACCTCCCTCCCTGCTACCGCTGCCGTTTTTAATGAAGGGGAAAACGACTTCTTCCCCCCGAACCCCCGGAAACCATCCCCCCCTCACCTGCCTTCATTCGGACCGGTTACCAGGGAGGAAGTAGCCACCACTCTTGCTTCCATCAAGAGTGGCGCCCCTAGCGACCCAGTGCCTATACGGTTCCTAAAAAAAATCATCCAGACCATAGTGCCCCCGCTGACCGCATTGATAAATACCTCCTTACTTCAAGGAGAAGTACCGCCGAGCTGGAAAGCGGCGGTAGTCAAGGGTCTCCTCAAGAAACCTTCCCTAGATCCAGCAGATCTATCTAATTATAGGCCCATCTCCCTCCTCCCATGGGCGGGCAAGGTCGCGGAGAAACTGGTCAACAAAAAACTGTCTGAGTTCTTAGAAACCAACCATCTGCTCAAGAGCTCTCAAACCGGCTTCAGACCAGGCCAAGGCACTGACACCGCACTCCTGGCAGCAGTGGAGAAGGCCAGAGACATTCTGGACACGGGAGGATCAGTGGCAGTGATCCTCCTAGACCTCAGTGCGGCTTTCGACACTGTCAGCCACCAGGTCCTTATCCAACGCCTGGGGAATGTCGGAGTGAAGGACAAAGCCCTGGAGTGGCTGGCGTCATTTCTCGACCAACGTTCCTTCCAAGTTTGGGAAAGTGACAGCCGCTCTCCTACCATCCCTCTCCGGTGTGGCGTGCCCCAGGGCTCGTCACTCAGCCCCACGTTATTTAACGTGTACATGGCCACACTGGAGGAAGTGGTTACTCCATTTGGAGTAACCATCATCAGTTATGCTGATGACACACAGCTGGTGGTAACGCTCTCCCACCCCAAGCAAGACCCCTCGGACCTCCATGGCTGCCTCTCCAAAATTCATCAGTGGATGAATGACTCTGCCCTGAAGCTCAATGGGTCAAAAACGGAGATCCTACTCTTGGGGCACAGAGAGATCTCCCTTCCCCCAAACACCTGGCCTGCCTGCCTTGGTGAACCACCTTCCCCCAAAACTGAGGTGAAGAGCCTAGGGGTATGGCTGGAGAAAGATCTCACCTTTAGGACACAGGCAAAGAAGACGGCCGGCGTCTGCTTTGGCCTTCTCAGGTCATGCAGGAAAGTCCTCCCCCTGCTACCTTTTAACTCCCGGAAACTGTTGATCCAGGGCCTGATTGTGGCCAGGCTGGACTACTGTAATGCCATTTACTTGGGAGCCCCGGAAGCAACCTTTTACACTCTGCAGAAAATTCAGAACGCTGCTGCCCGGATGCTCACGGGCACTCCAGCCAGAACATCCGCGAAACCCGCCTTGATGAAGCTGCACTGGCTGCCGGTCAGGGAGAGGGTGGTGTTCAAGGCTCTCTGCCTGGCCCACAAAACGCTTCACGAAGAAGGTCCTCCAATCCTCAAAAACTGCATCACCCCCTATAGACCGGCCAGAGCGCTCAGATCGGAACACGAAAACCTCTTAGTGGTACCGAGAGTGAAGAAAGCCCGGGCTGGAGGACGCCGATTCTCGGTGCACACAGCCAAGCAGTGGAATGTGCTGCCTCTGAAACTTAGAATGGAACCTAACCATCTTCGGTTCAGAAAGTCACTTAAAACCCTTCTCTTTCCCAAATCCTCCTAATCTCTTGCTCTGTGCCCCCGTCTGACTACTAGGTATAGCGCTGAGATACTCCCGGGTGATTACGCGCTCTATAAAAACCTTAAATAAATAAATAAAATAAATCCATGCAACTCTTTATCCATCCATACATCCATCCTTCATCCATCCACCCTTTCATCCATCCATCCATCCATCCACCCATCATTCATCCCCCCACCTTTTCACAAATCATCCATCCATCCATCATTCATCCATGCAACCTTTTATCCATTCATGCATCCATCCTTGATCCATCTACCCTTTCGTCCTTCCATCCATACATACATCCTTCATCCATCCACCCATTAATCCATCCATCCTCCATCCACCCACCTTTTCACACATCCATCCATCATTCATCCATGCAACCATTTATCTATCCATACATCCTTCCTTCATCCATCTACTTTCATCCTTTCATCCATACATCCATCCTTTATCCATCCACCCTTTCATCCATCCATCCTCCATCCACCCACCTTTTCACACATCCATCCATCCACCCTTCATCCATCCACCCACCCTTTCATCCTTCCATCCATACATACATTCATCCTTCATTCATCCATCCACCCATCCATCCACCCATCATTCATCCACCCACCTTCACATCCATCCATCCATGCATCCATCATTCATCCATGCAAACTTTTATCGATCCATATATCCATAATTCATCCATCCATCCACACTTTCATCCTTCCATCCATACATCCATCATTCATCCAGCCACCCTTTCATCCATCCATTCACCCATCATTCATCCACCCACCTTTTCACACATCCATCCATCCTTCATCCATCCACCCTTTCATCCATCCATTCTCCATCCACCCACCTTTTCACACATCCATCCACCCTTTCATCTTTACATCCATCCACTCATCATTCATCCACCCACCTTTTCACACATCCATCCAACCTTCGTCCATCCACCCTTTCATCCATCCATTCTCCATCCACCCACCTTTTCACACATCCATCCACCCTTTCATCCTTACATCTATCCATCCATCCATCCATCCATCCTTCATCCTTCCTTCCATCCAAAATCCATCCACCCACCCTTTCCTCCTTCCATCCATACATACATTCATCCTTCATCCATCCACCCTTTCATCCATCCACCCATCATTCATCCACCCACGTTTTCTGTGCATCTCTCATGGGGAGGGGGTCAGTATCTCTCGGTGTCTTCTTCCTTGTTCTTCCTCTCTCATGGGAGGGCATCTCTGTGCCTCCCTGCTGGGGGTGGGGGCAGACAGTCTGTAACAACATCTCACAGTGAAGAACACACTCTCAGGCACATTTCTCTCGCACAGGCACCAGGTATGAGGGCTCGTGGGACTTAAACCAATGATTGTAATGTCCTTCTGCTGTTTACTGTGTGTTTGTAAAGTGCTCTGATACCTACGGGTTAAGCTAGCGCTATATAAAACGTTAAAAATAAAAATAAACCCCACAGCTCCAGGTGCACAACGTTCACTGTACTCAAAGGGCTACAGCCTCCTCCCCAACCCCTCCCCCCCAGCTCGTGTAAGTGAGCCCGGCTGAAACAGCTTCAGGCACACACACAAAGGCACACCGAGTACTTCACAGGTCTTTAAAAGACCTTGTACTTGTTAATGAGGCTATGATGTTTTTCACCCCTGTGAATTAGGCCTCCGCAATGGGCACCCTCAATCAGCCCACCTCCATGCGTTTCAAGAAACTGCTCTGACAGAATCTGCAACCCCCTGCCCAGGACTCCACGACCGCCCTGAGGGTCGCGCCCCACAGATTGAAGACCTCTGCTCTAGACCCATAGAACAACAGCAGCTGGAAGACATTTCCTAAATTTACTTTTTTGCAGCAATCCAAGGTGAAAGAAGAGGAATGCTGAGGAAATTCTGAACTGCCAGTGCAACCTCCCAGAATCAGAGTAGGTCAACTACTTATGCGCTGTGTTTACTCGCCTTCATAGACCACCAGGTTTCTCGCCAGGGGGTAAGTGCATGTGCTTTGCTGCTAGCTCAGGCATAGGGCTTTGGCGCTACCTGGTAGAGGGTCACTGGGGGGTCCTATGCATAACAATATCTAATCTTTTGCCTTTTAAACTCTTGTAATCCCGCAAGTGCAGCAAGCAGCAAATAACACCAGAAGTGACTTTGATTAATGATTAATCGTCAAATTGTATGGGAGGTGGAGTAGAGGTGAGGCAGAATTGATAGAGTAAAAAAAAGGAAACTTTTTCTGAGGGAGGAACTCTCAACATGCAAAATGATGCATAAAGCACTGCCGCAGCACAGCGTGATTCCCCGGTCCTGGTCAGAGGGTCGAAAAGCGTGTTGGGCAAGAAGTAGCCCAGGCAAATTGTGCAACGTCCTCATGGTAAGACCTGGTATTGCCTACAGAAAATTCAGAGATGGCAGCCTCAGAGCTCTCTCAAAAAACGTCAAGAGGGTGCATCGGCCGATTTGGATATGAGTTTTAGTGCCGTTCTCGGTTACTCTGCAGGAGGGGCCCCCCAGCCACACAAATACCTCATCAGAGGTGGTTAGTTCTATGAGTGATGCTGAGGCTGGAAAATCCAAGGAACTTAAATACCCTTTAGTTCTTAAGGCTAAATTTGGCTCAACACCTTGCGCATATGTGCTAGAGAGTGTTCCACCAGTAGCTGCACAGTGCCCTGGCTTAACGGAGGGTATGTCTGGGCCCGAATCAATTCAGGAAGGCCCCTCTCAGGTCAATACGCCCTTTACTCTGCAATGGGATGCCAAGAGCCTCCTCAATCTAATTTTGGAGGAGATTAGGGAACTTAAAGCCTCTCAAACTGTGGAGATCACTGCTTTAAATGCCCGGCTTACAAAAATATAAGATACTATGGCCCCGATTACAGTGCGACTTAATGGGGCAGAAACAAAGAATTGGAGAATCACTCTAGACGCTCTAATCTTCATATCCCCGGTATTCCGAAAGACCTTGATGGTCAGCAGACAGTTCAATGGGTCGATTCTTTTATTTAAAAAAATGGCCTCCCGGAACACAATGGGGATCTGACTCTCACGAGGGCCCATCGCGTGTCTGCGTATCTTCTTCCGAAGGCCAAATTCCCAAGGACGATCCTGGCCAACTTTGGAGATTACAGGGTGAAGGAACACATTTTATCCAAGGTGGTTAAGCAGTGATAGTTTACCTCACCAGAAGTGTCATTATGTCATATTTTCCCCAATATGTCTGCCTCTGCAGACAAAAGGCAGAAAGAATTTGTTAAAATGTTGCATCTGTTAAAGGAACAGGGAGCACAGGCAATGATTGCTCAGCAAAGTAAACTAAAAGTGCTTGTAAAAGGAAGATTTCATATTTTGCAATGTTCACGAATTCCAGGAACTGTTGCAAGAAATCTCTAACAAGTCCTAATTTCTGAGCTCGGGGTTCTTAGACAGATTCTATGACTGTCTGTATATCTCTTTGTCTTTATTCTTTTCCTTTCCTTTTTCGAAGTTGCCTCAGTAAATTTCTATGGATCTCAATAAAACAATTAAAGAAAAAAAAATTCCACAGGGGAAAACTATCATAATAAATCGTGATTTGAAAAAATGACCTTTTTAATAGTAAATAAAGCAAACTACTTAAGCCCCATCCCATTAATCCCATATTTTAGTCAGCTACTGAAGAAGTTAATTTGTGAGCTTCTATTGAGAAGAATGGAGTTTTACATCCAACTAGTTTTTCTCACTGGCGTACCAAAGGACTTGTCATCACATCAGTTATTAATGACTTTTATGAGTATGGAAGCTTTTGTAAGTTTAAACTAAAATGTGAATTAACATCAGTAGTTCTGTGCCTCATTACAATGCTTAATCAAATGGAGCTAATGCAATTGAATACAATTATTACAATGTTTTAAGAGTGTTTATTTGTGGCTTAGGCTAACAAGGAGTCAGTTAGGCCTCACCGTCATCTGGTTTAAAATGGATGCTGGGTTATGATGTTCTTTTTGTGTTTATGATTTTTTTTACACTATGTGCGGCAGGATATGGATTGTTTATTTTTTAATGAAATTGTTCTCAAAGCGCTTGCTAGAAGTAATGCTTTTGTAACAAAATTGAAGGTCCATCACTTGCATGCAGTACTGCACTCATTCACAATGGTTCGCTGTTGGTTATGTGACTAGTTTGTTCAGGTGACATTAGGTTAGAAGGGGAGAATCCTTATTCATGAAGTGGATTAATGCTAAGGTGTTAGGGTTATGTGACATTTAATATAGTGAAAACGCAACTTGTTAGAGCAATGATCATACGATGCTAACATTTGCACGTTTTAGAAGTTTATATGCAAGAAAACAGTACTTAAAAATGTAAAAATGACTACTGATGATGTCTGAATTTGACTGATTTTGCCGCACATATGAAACTTAGCATTTTGCTCATTTTGTACATTATTTTGTAGTATTTTTCCTGATAGCCTTTATGGCAAGTGATTTCTATGTAATTAAATGAGTTTATTGCTGCATCTGAATTTACTATTTTCCTGTATTGCACTTTTTGAATATTTGTAATAAACCTTCATGGTTTTTCTAAATTCTAATCTAAATCTTCCTTTTTGAGATAGTCCTTTCTTTTTTAATTTGTTTTTGAAATGATGTTTTGTGACTGATCTCTAGTGACAAATTGCTTCAGAGACTTTGAGGTTACATCGTCCCCGATCCAAGCAATTTTGGGACATTCCACTGTAATGCAGATTTCCTAGGGCCCTGCACACCCAGGGGAGGGTACTGGATCATGGGAGAGCTGCTGTTTCAGTCTTTTTGGATTTTACCATTCTGTTCTTCTTACTAGGTTGAATGATTTGAGAATCAGAGAAACTGGTAAAATACTTAACATAATGTTGCACAAAACAGAGTCAGGTGCCTACTTTGTCTCATTATATTTTGAAATTGGAGAACTGGAGTGGATCAGCTGTGGCATCTCACAGGTCTCTATCCTGTCCCTGTTGTTTTTTAACCTCTGCCACCAATGACCAAGTAATTACATGGCCAAGGTGCACAGTACTATATATACTTGATAGCACCCAATTGATTTTCAAGTCTAGCAAATAAAGGAACCTGTCTCTGCCTGGATCTCTAAAGACGGCCCAAATCACTAGCCCTGTTAAAATGGTGGGTGTTGGTTTGTTTGCCAAATCTAGATCCTAAGAAAACAGAACTTCTGATCACATGAAATTACTTTGATATGTGGACTGCATGTCATTGTAAGACCTAAAAGCCAAAACAGGAATGAAATCTGACCATTCATAATGGAATGGGTCTGTCTCTTGAAACACAGGTGGCCAGATTATATCTCCTGCTTCCACCAAATAAAAAATGTAAATAATCTGCTCCTTCCCATCAGCTTGTATCTCTACATACTATTTCTATTTCTATTTAATTGCTTATAGAGCGCCCGAATCACCCCGCTAGGACCGCCTAAGGAGCTGATGAAGGGTGATTAGAACAATTATGTTTTTATCAGTTTTCTGAATGCTAGATAGTCTGTGGATTGATGCAGGTTCAGGGGGAGTTTGTTTCAGTAGTTTGGGGCAAGATGGTAGAAGGCCTTCCCACCCTGGTAGGTTTTTTTGAAGTGTGGGACTCAGAGCAGGGCTTTGGCTCCAGAGCAGAGGGGTCTGGAGGGAACATAGTTAACAAATTTATCATTTAGGTAGCTGGGGCCTAGTCTGTTCACGGCTTTGTATGCCATGCAGCAGATCTTAAATCTGATCATTTTCTGTATTGGTAACCAATGTCGTTTTTAAAGCAAAGGGAGGGAAGCGGTTCTTGGAGGGGCATTGGTCACTTGGTAATGATCTAGTATTCTCCAGATATGACTGTGGAAACTCACTTTGGGATTCCAGTAAAATTTTTACAAAAGCACTAGAAGAGGCAGAAAATGCAATGGCAAAGCTCACCTTTGGTCTTTCCAAAGAAGAAGACATAAGTCATACCCTCCACATGATAGCCCTCCAATCCCAAATAGTATTCAAGATATCGATAATCACCTATTGGGCAGTCCATCAAAGTATCCTGAATTTATGGCTGCAAAGTTCATAACATACAAACACAATTATCTATTGTGATTGTTTATCAGAATCTCAAATGTGTCCCTAAGATTAGAAGAGTCCTGTTTGTTGCTATTGCTTTATCAACGGAGGCAGCTAAAGCCTGGCATAAGATTTACAATGACATTCAGTGAGAACCCAGTCTCTTGACTTACCAGAAAAAAGCTCAACTATTGACTTTTTAATTTTGTGATCTTCCTCCTCCCCATTCTTTCTCACTGCTAATTTTGTAATGGATATGTGTATAGAAATTACACTGATTCTCCAATATAAAGGTGCCTCCGCGAATATTGTGCTACACAAATCCATAATATTATAAAACAAAAAAAGTATAACATACTTGTGTTCACCAAATATAAACAACTAAATGAGACTTTATTTTGCTTTGTTCAAGAATGGCTAGTTTCCTCACCTTTCATGAGCATCAATCTAAGACTTATCAATGGATATTAGTTATATTCTCTAATATTCTGAGTTAAAAGGCAGAAGTAGTTAGATACAAATATATAAACAGAACTACAGGAATATCAGTGATTGGTAAATATATAACTCTGTAGATACTGATGACACCTTTCCTGATTTTCAATTTGAAAAATAGATAGGAAGAGGCGTTGGTCGACGTTTCGGTCTCCTATGTTTTCATCTGCGAGACCATCTTCAGGACTGTTAAATCTGTATTTGTAATGCCCTGTAAGTCTAATGTGGGTCAGACCAATGGTAGGTGGTTAAAACATGAACGCGAGAAAATGCTGAGCCCTTCAAAAGCAATGTAAAACAAATTGTCTGTTGGTAAGCAAAGACGTAACTATATTTATTGCAAATGAAGGGATCGTCGTCCCATAGGTGGTTTGAAGATTGGTATGATGCACTCTTCTATTAGTGCAGACAACTTCAGATAGTACAGAGTGCTACTGTAAATTTATGTTGAAGCATGCTGTCGTGGGGCTGAGCAATTTTCGTTGCGTGCACTGCATCCCCAAATGCAATGCAGTGTGCGCAACGAAATTCGTTTGATTTATTTAAATGTTTACTTACCTGCAAACCTCCATCATCCATACATTACTAACCCCCACCCTGCCCCTCCCCCTCCACACGTCACCGCCCCGGCAGGTACTCCCCTACCGACCGCGGATGTGTGTCAGCAGGCTTTGAAGTGTGTCGTATATGCGGTGTAGGCGGGACGGTGCATTGTTCACATCACGAGTGGTCCCTGGCCTCAGTTCAGGCTGAGGCATCGCTGACAGCATCAGAGTAGTTCTTCTTGCTTTGCAGCACCAACCACACAATTCTCATTGCTCAGGAACTGGAATTGGTGCCCCTTTGAATACAGAAGTCCATAGAGGAGTTCATGTGCTGGTCAGTGGGTACAGGTGAAGACTTTGGTGTCCCTGAGACTTCTGAACAGGAGGCAAGCACACACAAGCCCTTGGAAGTTCCTCTTCAAGCAGGTTTACAGCAAAGTTCCAGTCTTTTTCCTTTTCGCGACAGAAAGCAGAACTGCAGGACAACCCAAGAAAGCACACACAGTAGTAGGGCAGCACTCCCCCTAACAGCTCTCTAACTGTTCTCCTTGGCGGCGGTTCATTTAGAGCTCATTTTCTCTTTGTTCTCTTTGTGGCAAGAATCTCTGAGCCAAGTCCAAACCAGTTCTGTCCTCTCTGGTGCAGCATGACCATAGGAGGTGAAGAGAGCATTGTGAAAGGGAGACACAGCATATTCAAGTGCAAGTGAAACTCCTCTGAGCACTTTAACGGCAGTCAAGGCCTATTCAGCCCGGGAAAGGCAGGATACAACTTAACCCCCCTTGCGACTGTCTACAGTAAATGCACATACCCTGCTCCTTACACTCCAAAAGCAGACAGTCAATAAACAAACAGCAGAGGCACACATAATGGTTAAACAAAAAAAATGCCAACAAGTGGCATTTCCAAACACAGAAGTTAAAAACAATCTTCCTAAAAAGATGTGCTTTTGAATTCTAAGTTCAGAGAGCCTAAACAGTATTTCTCTATCTTGTCCCAGTGGAATGGTATTCTTGTAAGATGTTACAAAGCAACTCCCATGTTAGCCTATGGGACAAATAACCTTTCGATAGTGAACAAATGAAGTTGGCAGTGTTTTACTATCTGGACATGTGACACACCAGTATATGTCCTACCTTTCACATACATTGCACCCTCTCCATGTGGATACCTTAGGCCTACCTGATGGGTGACTTACATGTAAGAAAAGAGAAGATTAGGGCCTGGCAAGTGGGTGCACTTGCCAGGTCAGCAGGGCAGTTTACAAATGTGCACGCAGACACTGCAGTAGCAGGTCTGAGATACGTTTGAAAAATGCCACTGATGTGGGTGGTACAATCAGTGTTGCAGGCCCACTAGTGGCTTCTGATTTACAGGCCCTGGGCACACACATTACACTGTACTAGGGACTTACCAGTAAAATACATTTGCCAATCATGGATAACCAATCATAATCATATTTTATAATGAGAGCATATGCAGTCTATCACTGATTAGAAGTAGTAAAGTGCCCAGAGTCACAAAGCCAACAAAAACAGGTCAGGAAAGTAGGAGGCAGAGCAGAAAAAATTTGAGAGTAACCCTGTAAAAAGGCAATTTCTAAAAATGTGCTCTCCGAATATTATTTAGTGCTTTATGTAGAGTTGCCAGATTGACCTGTAATTGAGGTTGTATGTGCTCTCCGTGCTGCTCTGATCATATTATGGTGGTTCTTTAGCAGAGCCCTACATGCTGTTTTGTCAGCTGAAGTTTTTGTGGGGCGCCATCTGCCCTACAATTATTTACATTTAGATTTCTGTATACCAGGGCATTTGGCTTCTAGGAGAAGTGGATGCAGGTTTCTCAAGGGTGGTCTATATGATTAAAAGTGTTTATTAGTGAATCAATATAGGCAGTCAGCGCAGTGTTCATATCCATATGTTATGTCAATGTGGCTACCTTGAAAACCTCTGAAAAGATGGCAGGAGTGACCGTCTTCTAAGGGCATCCTAGTCTAACATCCTCTTTCTTGGACTTTCCTGAGACATTCTTACATGAGATAGATAACTTAATCTGATAATGATCTGACCAAGTAATAGGCAGGGGAAGTTCACTTATTACTTCCACAATGTTTGTGAAAATGAGATCAGGAGTATGTCCAGCCCTGCGTATTGGGCCAGTCACTATAAGTTTCAGTCCAACTAGTTCCATGTTGGTTAGGAGTTGAGTAACACCTTGGTCATTGGTGTTCTCACCACTGTAATTAAAGTTACCCAGCAGTAGTTTTTTGTCGGAAGCTAGGATATGTGGTACAATGTAGTCGATTAGTGTTTAGGTAAAATCTTTCCTGCCGTATGGCTGGCAGCAAATCAAAGTCCCTCTCTGAGCCTTAGTGGCAGAAATTGTGATTTTAAAAATACACATATCAATCCAGAGTAGGGTGTAAACTAGCTCAACTTTTATAGAATCGTAGAAGGTGATAGTGACACGCCCTCCAGGACACTCTTCCCTGTCTAATTTGACCAGGGAATAGTGTTCTGTCATGGCTAGTGTAATACAGGCAAGTGCTGCATCTCAAAGCCAGGTCTCGGTAAAAAAGCATAGCTTAGAAGAGTGTGTGGAGATAAGGTCCCATATTTCTATGGAGTGTTTTGTCTTGGATCTAATGTTGCAATAGAGGCCATCTATCCTTGCTGTAGTGCCATTGTTTAAAGAAGAAATAATATGGTATTTAGTATGAAAGCCTTCAGGGAAGACTCTATAGAAGGGCCAGTAGTCAGGCACGTGAAGGTCCTTGTGTTTCCAACACATGACATAGTCAAGGTGTCTAAGCAGGAAAATCTGCCCAATTTACAAGTTACTGGCCCCTCCAGGGTAGGAAAGGAGTGATTACAACATAACATATGGTAGTTGGCTTCTATGAGGGTCAAGTCGATTTGTTTTAGTTCAGTAGAGGAGTATTTCAAAATTGGATTGCTGCCTATATTGTCAGTGGACTTAGGGACATGAGAGGAAAAAATGGACAGGGTTCCGGGTGGTCCTGGTGTCTTGTAATGTGCAGGCGCGAATGGGCTCAGACTGGTATGCCTATGGCCCTTTTCCATTGAACAACAACTAGAAAAGTTCAAAGTCACTGCATTTATAATCTGATTCTCTCACCTAAGATGTTTTCATCAGTGATATATTGTCAACTTTGTATATGACTGCAGACAGGTTTACCAAAATCATTGGCATATGCCCCTCCCAATCCACGGTGGTTTCATCTACTCTCAGTATAAGCTATGATAATGACAAATGTATAACATATGACCTTCAGGAAGCTCATGAGATTCTAAATAATATTGCAAGTGCCAAGCCAAGTAATTTTCAAAAATCTTTGCAAAAATGGTGAATTTAAAATTGTCACAAACTGGCTTGTGTGTTTGTGTTAGCTGCAGCATAGTTGAACAGAAAATATTTTATGTTCACATGAAAGAAGTATCAACTTTATGGAGATATTTGATATGTTCAAAATATCTAGCAACAATAGGACAATGATCTCATTGATGACTGGAGTAATGCATCTCTCCACAACTGACAATTAATAATTTTCCGTTACATACATCTAAAGAAGTGTGGGTGGTTCCCAGACTTCAATTCTCAGAGCCTCATTACGATGTCGGATGGAAACATTCTGCCCTACACCGTGTCAGATTCGAGATCCGACCGACTCGCGGTTAGTTGTTTCTCCCATCCGACTAGGATGCTTCTGAACACCATTCGGAAAGACTCCCATTGACTGCCGTGGGAGCCTGTGTTCTAACCGACATCACAGACTCCTATGGGGAAAAGGGGTGTCTGTGGAAACCTTGCACCCTGTGGCAGGCACCCCATGGTACCTTCCACACAGTGCATCGTCCTACAGCGGGGTACCTTGGGTACCCACGCAACCCCCAAATGGAGGACTCAGGGTGAAGAGGGGCCTGCTAGGGGCCCCCAACGTCAGTTTCTAACAGCCTTTTTTGTGTCGGACAGACCGAGGCTGAAAGGCTGTCAGAATCTGACATTGTAATCGGTCGGTTGGAAACGCTGTCCATAGAGCTGTACGGATCACCTACGCCTGACTCGGATTCCCCGATTGCCGCTCTGGACCGGTTCGGAATCACTGAACGGCTCCCCTTCCAACCACGAGCCTCATAATCGGTTGGGCAGATTGGATTCCGCCTGATTCGGGTGGATGGGTTCCGACTCGGTCTAAGGGAATTCGATTGTTGGTCAAAGACTTTCCGACCGACATTGTGATCAGGCCCATAGTCTAATATTTACCCATTTATTGATAAAATAATGCAAAATCATGGAACTTATATACAAATATAACTTTAAAATTTAGAAATTTACATTTATGGGCACATTTTTACAACATTTTATTTTAAAGGAAGTTTCGGTAATTCACACTTTAGTCCTGTGATTCTGCACCGGAAACAAATTCCCATATCATGACTACTGGCGTACATTCTAATTAAAAATAGTGCATTTGGACTTAGAAACATGTTTGTTGTTTCATTGGGATTTTTTTATTTTGTTTAGGGTTAAGTCACCTAATCTACATGTTCCGAACAACTGGGACTAACCAATGCCTCTTCATTCCCATCCCGAAAATACATTTACACCTACCTCTGCCAGGATCAAAAAAGAGAATTTGGGTTGGATACTGCTAGCAACCATCTGACAAATGCCCATACAGATTTACAGTTGCAACAACCAACTGTCAGAAAATACTTGATCACTCCCAAAGTTCAGTGTGAAATTTCAGCAAAGTTATGTTACATTACAGGAATAGCAAAACTGATATTTGGTGCTGCATTTCAGTATGAAATGGATGGTCAGGTCTACTTTGGATAAGAGGATGCATTTTGCACACCAAAAAGTGCAAATAAATACCCAGCAAAAAACATCTACTTGAGCTTTCTCAAACATATTTGTGGGAAAAAGTTTCCAGTGAACAGCACTTTTGCTGTACATTTTTAATGTGAACAGCATCTAATCATGCATTGCGGCATAATAGCATTATTTTGGGAATTAAAGGAATTACACTCATGCCAGAGTAATGCAAATTTTGCCATGGCCCAAACAAAGGCGCACCTCTAATATCAATAATATCACAATATGACCAGTTAAAAAAATGCTCTTTCTAACACATTTTTTGACAACGGTTTTTAAAAAAAGACGTCTGGTCACCATTTTTTAAGATAAGTGGATGCTTTAACTGACTTTCTAAAAAATGATCCAAAACCTTGGGATTTTTTTCTATTTCTAAATGTTGCTGTCTTTGCATTGTTGTCATTTTGTTAGTAAACCACCCAAAAGTAGACATATAACAGATTTTTAGAACATGGTGTGCACAATGTTCCTTGTTTTTCTTTCTGGCCAGGCACTAGCACCTAGACATAATAAGAATGTAGCTGTTGTTTATGTGCTCACAGGTCCAATCATATATATGAGCACCTGAGCTAAAAACACACACATGGAACGTGACTTCTGAGACTAAAGCAATGTGTCTGCTGAGATGTAGAGTGTCCATGAGTCTTTGCTAATTTACGGGCTCAACCAGGAATCCCGGAGATCCTTTATTTTTAATCTCCAAACTTTAGTAGTGGTGGGGGGTTAGGTCAATCTGTTCTATAAAATGAATGGGCTTTTCATGGTATATGGACTATTAACCATGCTAACAGTATTTTTCTTATGCATTTGTTTCAGATTGCACATGTACTGCATTTCAGAGCACAATACTTTAAATAAGTATTCTAAACTTCCATTGTGTCACCTGGTTATTTTATTGTGGACAAGTATGAGTGGGAGAACCAAAGTGTTTCCTGTTATTGCGATGCCTGAGAGGGTCGAGAGTGTTGTGTTCTGAGGGTGCCAGCTCACTTCTCCACTCTCTGGTAAGGTTTGGAGGGCAAGTGAGGCCCTATAGCTAGCCGGACTCAGGCTCATGGACACTGAGGTGGTATGGCGACGCAGTCCCTAAATACTGATGTTCTATGGTCCCTAGCATAGTTCTGTTGAAGGGCAAAATGCCTGCAACAACTCAAATTTCCTCTGCCTTTTTAAGTTAGATTGTAAAATCCTGGCAGGGATATAGTGTGTAAAAGTGCTTTGTAGGGGAATTTGGGCTTGCGTCCACAGTGCACTTTATTGTGATTGTTTGGTAATTGTTTTACTTAACTTTTAAAAATCTAAAAAGTATTTGCACTTTTTATTGAGGATCATACTTTAAAATGTGCAGCATGTGAAAGGAAGAAAGGGGACTGTGGGCCTCATTTAGGTTTTTGACGGACGACATAACTCATCAAAACATGGCAGACATTCCATTCGCAGGATTATATGTGCCACTGGCGTTAATGCGTTTGTAATACATTGGGCGGGACATTTGAGATGTTTATGACATAGTATCAAAATTGTCAAACTTGAAATAAGACCATCAATCTTTAGCTGCAAGGTAACTTTGTAAATATTTGCAGAGTGTTAAAAACATTTTTATGAAGGCAACAAAAACTTTGAATTTAATTATGGCTATCTAATATTATCTCACCAATGAGGTTCTGTTTAGCTATATTTTCAAGCTTGCTAGCTTTCAGAGTGGACAACGCTTTGCCTAATAAAATGAATATTGAAAATATGCTTTTATTTCATGGTAATTAATTTGCACTTACATGCTTTCTAAATAAATTGCTCTTTCATGCCCCATTGATATTGATTTATTTATTTATGTAAGTATTCATGTAATTCAGTGAAGACGGAAAATCTCAACTTTCATTAAAAAAATGTAGGCTTGGCTTGAGAAGGACAATTACATGTTGCAATGCAAAGACAACATGCAAGCATTGAAAATAGATATTCCTCAGAAAATGATAGGAAGAAGAAAGCAGAGAGGTTCTGGTAAGAGAATGTAGAACCATCTTTTACAGAGGTAGAAACCTTAAAGGAGGTAATCAGTAGAGTGGAGTGGGTTAAAAAACTGTAGTGGTTTGATGGGTGGAACAAAGGAACCAAAAGAGAGATGGTGGCAGTTCAAGAAGATGAAGCATAAGATGGAGAGAGGAATGCAGAAGAGAGGAGGTGAAAGGAATCCAGAGGAAATGAGGAAAATGGGTAGTGAAGATAGAGGGTCATATGAAGTAGAGTGGGTATAAGTGTCGGGCAATGAAAGGAGAGTATAGGAGAGGTGATGCAAAGGCAGAGGAAGAAAGAAAAGTAGATTGCAGAGAGAGACGATCAGAGGGTTGAGAGTGAAAAAGATGACTCGAGCAGTGTAGAGTCTATTGGTGTGGGTGAGGAATGGCAGAGAGGATAGAGTGTCTGGGTCAGATAGGCTCTTAATTTAAGTGTTATTTGAAAAAAAATCTTTTTAGTTAGTTTTTTACCGGAATGTAGCTTGTAACTTGTAAGCATGGACTTGACTGCATGAGAAATTTCTAAATAGTTTTCAAGTTACTGCAGGTTACACTTTTTTGGCTCACTTACACACACTTATAATTTGTAATTTCAGATGGATTACTCAAAGACGGTGGAATTATAAACAACTGAAAGTTAACTTTGCATTAATATTTAGCTAGGACTATATTTGATTACCGGTGCATGCATGTACTTATTTGTTGCAGTCATAATACAGCCATTGAAGTAAATTGGGTATTTGTTTGGGTGGACAACTGCCCAGCTCAAGGAATAATCATAACTACTGTCAGGGTGAGCCCTTAAAGTACCCACATTAACTGGGGCTCAACCCATTGGTAGCAATGGCACGGAGCAGACAGACTTTACATAACACAATTTGAAAAGTATTTATGCAGAACTAAAATAATAATAATATCATAATGTAAAAATTATATAAATGCCAAACTGACTTAGAAAGAATAACACCAACGTGACAAAGATCCAATAACGGAAAAAAGAGAATTAATTTTTAAGGAATTGCAAAATAAAGTAAAGCACAAATTGTTGTAATTTAACGGCGATTAGGTTGAGCGTTAGCAAAAGACATCTTAGTTCTAGTCGTTATCTTGGCATTTAGCGGACTCCATTTTGCATTCATGGCAGCCATTTTGTCTGCCACACGCTACCTTGTGTCGATCATGTGCTTTGTCCTATCTTCCTGCCCATGGCACTTGAATCTGCCCAGCAACAGGCTATTATTAGCAATCCCTTGTTTTGCCACTGACCGTTAGGGTCCACATCTGTTAGCGATTAGCCCTAGATTGGAATGTGTTCGCCGAAACCCTAAGACTGTTATCTCCACCCACTGATCGATTGTGCTTCTCGATATTACCTTATATGTACATAAAATATGCTCTTGTGCTTTGTACCGCCTTCTTTTGAGCCCCTTTGTGGGTATAAATAAAACACGCACCCCTAGTTCGGGGTGCTACTTCTTGCAATGCCGCAGGGTACTGTTTGAATTGTAGCACCACCTCATGAGGTGTAATAAAAGTTATGTTTTGTATTTCCAGTTCCTGTGCCAACTTCTTTCCTCTTGTCTGAGGACTTTGTGCGGAGAAGGGTGAACCCCTTGCACTAGCGGGCCTGGCTGAGGCTTGCTACTACAAATTGGTGCCGGCACGTGGGGCTCATCGGCGACTCGGATGCCCGAAGGATTGGTCGTGACGAAGGTTTGGAACCTCGCCAAGGACGCAATCGCTGCTAGAGGAGACCCAACTCTTGGCACCCGAGGCGTTTCTTCCCTCCTTTCCGATCCGACCATCCAGGTGGCACCGGTCCTCGACTGAGATCTCTTCTGTTGGTCTGCCGTGCAGTGACTGTTTGGTCGAATTTGGAACTTGGCAGTTGGAATCTGGACAGCCTATGATTGGTAAGAGCCGTTTTTCAGCACCTATTGTAGGTTTTTGGATGCCTGTATGGTAAGGTAGTTTTTAGGAACACTTGCTGTGGCATATTTGTATTTGGAATAGACTAGTCTAATTTGCATTTGGAATTTGTATTTGGAATTTGGAATTTGTATGAATATATGTGTTGCAACTCATATAGGCGGGCAATGTGAAGACTTTTCTTCAACTATTTGATTTGAACGGCGCAACGTACTAAGAAAGTACCTTAAGCGCTACTTTGCGTATAATATTGTATATTTTCCAATATTTCTGGCATGACTGTTTTCAGCACACTTCGAAGATTGTGCTGCTTTTGTAAGGGTACCAATTTGAGACTTGAGGAATCACAGCCGGCTCCCCCGGAAGGGACGCCTAATAGGGATATGTATGTGAAGTTTGGTCTTTCTGCCATAATGTACAGCACGTTGTGGCACAAATATACCAAAAAGGATCCTGAGTTACGATGGCCACTGCATGGGTCATTTGATGCGCGAAAGATTGAGTATGTGGAACGATGTATGTTTGAGCGAAGGTCTAGACGTGATATGTTTGAATGTTTGCGTATGTGGGAGAAAGAAGTACGACAGCAAGAGAAGCGTGAGCAAGCGTTGATTGAGAAAGAAGAGCGAAAGAATGTGTATGAGAAAGCGCTGGAGTTGAGAAAGAAAGAAGTGAAAGAGTTAAAGGAGCGAGAGGAGAAAGAACATAGGTTGCAGGTATCTGGCCAATATCCTGTCCGACAGCCTCTCTATCCTGTCCTTAATAAACCGCAAGATGATTTTTTGTTATTTGATTGACCTCCACCTCCGTATGCCGTTCCCTCCGCTCCGGCCGAACGCGACGAGGATTCTGACGCAGATCAACGGAAAGCACGGGACACTCGATCCATGTTGTCTGCTGAGCGTTCGTCCGAAATCAGACAAGCTGCTCGTAAAGCATTACGTAATATCAATTCTGTTCCGGATCTTTTAGCTATGATGAAAGATTGGTCGGAAAAGGAGCAGATATATTTTTCTGCGACATTTGCTGAAGAAGTTGTAGAAATGTCTCAAAAACACTCTCCAGTATGAGAACCTAATGATATAGCATATGATCGTAAACAGCTACGTGATGGTTCTTTTGTTTTTTCCCAGGTAGAAGACGCGATTAGATGACTGTTTAAATTACGAAACGAGGTGTTCCATCTGAAGGAGCAGAAAAAGAATGCGGACGTCGCTCCACAGTCCAATCCACCCGTAGAAACGCAGTCCCCTATCCTCGTGACAGATAAGAGAATACCAGCCGAAATGAGACCTATGCGGGAAGCCACGCCCTTGTATGTTACTCCTAAAGGAACGGGTGATAGTGACGATAAAACTTCTGTTGATGCTAAGGGATATTTTATTTATAATTGGGTGTACACTCCTTGGAATAGAGCAGATGTAATGGCGCTTAAATTAACGTTGCCTGATCCGCGTAAAAATCCAGCCGCTTTTTATGAGGAAGCGAAGGAGCTTTAAATTCTTGTACTATGACCCTATGTGATATAGATTTATTTTTCGGCCTAATTTTGCCCCCAGATATGTGGCGGACTGTTCGTAAAATTGATGACCGTGTTACTTTTGGTGCCGAATGGAAAGATTTGGAACGAATAGATGCAGAAAGAGAGCCCGCCCAAAAGCCACATCGGCTAATACTAGATCTTCCTGCAGCGATTTTAACTAAACTTAAAACAGTTAATCCCCCTAAAAAGATTGATTGGACTATTTTATCATCGTGTAAACAAAAGGTAGATGAATCGGTTTCTGATTTCTTTACACGTTTTGAGGAAGCCTTTCATGACTTTAGCGGTCAGTCTTTAACGGATGATACCGGCAGACATTTGTTTGTCGATAAATATGTCACGAATATGCTACCAGGAATAGCCAGCCACTTAAAAGCTAGTGAAAGTTCTTGGACTACATCCTCTCCAGCATCCGTTTTAACAATGGCTCAATATTATGAGCGTCAAGAGTTAGAAGCAAAGGGTAGTGAGGATAAGAAATCTAAAGAATTAAAAACAAAAGTTATGTTGGCTCAGGTTTACAGACCGCCCTCTAGAGGCTCTGATAGAGGCTATGATAGGAGTTATGATAGAGGCGGATGAAGATTTTCCAATCCCTCCTACACTCGTTCGAATTTGGCTATTGATCAATGCGCGTATTGTAAGGAGCTTGGCCATTGGATGTCTGATTGTCCAGTGTTGCGCGCTCAGCAGAATCCACGAGGGCGGGGACAAATGAGAAATCGTTCAGGGTTTTCGGGGCCTGGGGGAACTACGAACGATCGTGCCCTATCTGATACGAATGTACAAACACAGAATAATCGAAATACTTTTGATAGACGAAATTAATATCAAATGTCTGATTATGTCCAGCCTGATCTTTACGATTCTGCTCATGCATAGGATTGCCTAGGATGGGGTAAGGAATCAGTTGAAGTCCCAGTAGATCAGACGGGTCCCTATGTTACAGCACATGTTTTGGGTTCTACTGATCGGTTTCTGGTTGATACAGGAGCTACTCGCAGCGCTTTATCTAAACAATTGGTTCCGAGGGCTCCCCTGTCTGGCACGACTATTACTTCGATAGGTTTCGATGGAACACCTTCCCTTAGCCCATTGTCATAACCACTTGCATTCCATGTTGATAGATTTAGTGCTCCATGTCCATTTTTGCTTTCCCCAAATACACCCGATAACATTGTGGGTCTTTGAGATGTTGAAGTATTTTAGAGCCACGATACGATGTTTCCCTGAAGGAGTGCGTGTCATTTTGAATGATAATTACTCCGAGCCTGAAAGAATTTGTTTTGTTAAAGAAGATATTGCATTAGCTTCACTTCCCAAAACTTTGTGGGCTACCTCAGACACTGATGTGGGTCAAATGGTTATCCCACCGGTTCAGATTAGTGTCAAGGAGGGAGCTGTGTTATCTCGTTTGCCACAATACAGGATCTCACAGGAGGGTGAAGAAGCACTCATCCGTATTGTATATGATCTCATCCAAGTTGGGGTTGTTGAGGAAGTCCCTTTTAATGTTTGTAACAGCCCGATTCTTCCAAATTTGAAGAGAGACACTGATACACGAGTTTACAGGTTCATTATAGATGTCAGGGAAGTGAACAAGATTTGCATGCCACAGTATCCTGCGGTTTCTGACATCACAACACTTCTTACTTTGGTTCCCCCAACTGCTACTACATTTTCTGAAATAGACTTGAAGAACGCTTTCTTTTCGATCCCTATTCATCCTGACAGCCGATATCTGTTCGGTTTCACTTTGAATAATCGATCGTATCAATTTTGTAGAGTTCCTCAAGGCTATACTGAGAGTCCGAGTATTTACAGTCAAGCATTAAAAAGAGAACTTGATTTGTTTGCTTTGCCCGAAGGTGTGGCTCTCATACAATATGTCGATGACATCTTGTTGGCAGCCGACACCCCAGAACAGTGTGAAAAATGTACGCTATCTTTGCTTTCTTTTCTTGCTTCACTTCATCACAAAGTGTCTAGAAAGAAACTGCAATATTGTAGACCAAAGGTAACCTACTTAGGTCACCTTTTGTCTAAGGAGGGACGTGCATTGACATCAGATCGCATACAAGCCATTTTAGATACGCCAGTTCCTACTACACAGAAAAGAGTACATGCATTTTTGGGTCTTACTTCGTTTCGTAGACAGTGGATTTTCACACATTGTAAAGCCCTTGTTAGCACTTTTGACGAAAGATACCCCCATACCTCTTCCATGGACAGATGAATGTGAAAGTGCTTTTCGACAGTTACAACAAGCGCTTGTTCAGCACCAGTGTTAGGCACACCAGATTACACGAAGCTTTTTACACTTTACATACATGAGAAAGATGGGTGTGCATTGTCAGTTTTAGTCCAGTTACATGGCGATAAGCAACGTCCTTGTGCTTATTTTAGCTTTTTACACTTTACGTACATGAGAAAGATGGGTGTGCATTGTCAGTTTTAGTCCAGTTACATGGCGATAAGCAACGTCCTTGTGCTTATTTTTCAGCAGTACTTGATCCTGTTGCTAGAGCATTACCTGGGTGTTTTCGTCCAGTTGTGGCAACAGCTGTGTCAATACGGCAGAGTGAGGGAATAGTTTTGTCACACAAGCTGTTAGTGCTGGTACCCCATGCTGTTGATGCCCTTTAGAATCAAACAAAGATGCAGCATTTAACTAGCGCGCGTCTGACAGGATACGAACTGACATTGCTAGCTCCTCACATTACATTGAAGAGATGTGCAACTTTGAACCCAGCTACTTTGTTGCCGTATCCGGTGACTCAGCCTCAGTCACAAGAAACGCATGATTGTATATTCCTGACTGAGGAACAGACAAAGGGTCGCATTGATCTGCAGGATAAGCCCCTTCCAGATGTGGATGGTGAATTGTGGGTTGATGGGTCTTGCTTGAAATTACCAGATGGTACGACCTCAGCCGCGTATGCAATCACCGCGCTTGAAACAATAGTGGAGGCAGCTCGTATACCACAGAAATCAGCTCAAGCAGCTGAACTGATAGCTTTGACACGAGCATGTGAGCTTAGTGCTGGTTTATGTGTGAACATTTATACAGATAGTCGCTATGCTTTTGGAGTAGCGCATGATTTTGGCCTACTCTGCAAGGAAAGAGGCTTTCTTACATCTCACGGAATGCAGATAATGCACAGAGAATTAGTGGATAATCTCTTGATTGCATTGACATGCCCAAAGAAAGTAGCCATAGTGAAATGTATCGCGCATAAGAAAGTAACATACAAGATTGGACAAGGAAATGCCTTTGCAGACCATGTGGTACGTGAAACCACGGTGCAGAGAAACACTACTCACATGTATGTAGTGAAGTCACAAGCTCAGAGATGGCATGATGCTAGGCAAGAGGTCCGAGAGATACAGAGGACAGCCTCTGACAAAGAACGTGAGCAGTGGTCTGAAGAAGGAGAGTTAGATGACGAAGGTTGTTGGAGAAATAAACAGATGGATAGATGGAAGCTGCAGATAGCTTTCGTACAACCTATGGTTCAGATGGCACATGGGCTAGCACATCTTGGAGCTTCCGCAATAACGAAAATGCTTACGCAAGTTTGGGAGCATCCAGAAATTGCTAGCACAGCTAAAAGAGTAGTACAGTCTTGCTTGATTTGTTTGCAATACAATCCTGGAAAGGGAACACGAGTTCCATCTGGAGGTTTTGCTACACCGACTGCACCTTTTGAAGTCCTACATTCAGCTTGAGCATTGTAATAACCTGAAGTATGCTCTAGTGGTGGTTTGTGCTTTCAGTAAATGGATTGAAGCATACCCCACGGAGGATAATACTGCTATTACTACTGATAAGGTGCCATTGAAGGAGTTCTTCCCGAGGTTTGGTGTTTGCAGAATTTTATGGAAAGATAACGGACCTTATTTTGTCGGGGAAGTTATCAAGTATGTCTTGAAGGGATTAGGAATCAAGCAGAAGTTCCATGCTGTGTTCCATCCACAATCAGCAGGATTGGTGGAGAGGTATAATGCTACTCAGAAGCTGAAAATTGCGAAAATTCAAGCTTCTACGCACTTGACTTGGCCAGATGCGTTGCCATTGGCATTGTTGTCCATCAGATCAGTACCACATTCTAGAACAGGTCTCACCCCATACGAAGTGGTATTTGGACGGCCAATGAATATTTGGGGAGTTCCGAAACCGAGTTCTGTGTATGATGTACCTTGTGTCTTAATGAGTGACTATTTGGCACAATTAACTGACAGTTTGGTTTCTATTCATCAACAGGTTCGAGAAGCACTCCCTGATAAATCTGAAGGTGAAGGCCATGAACTCCGTCCTGGTGATTTCGTGATGGTGAAAGTATTTAAGAGGTCAAGCAGCTTGGAGCCGAGATGGCGTGGACAAGAACAAGTGCTCCTTGCCACGAGGACAGCGGTTTGGGTTACCAACAAGAAGAATTGGGTGCATAGCACTCATTGCCGGAAGGTTTTGTCGACCTTGGTGGTACCTGCTGTGTTGACCGATCATCGAGAGATCTTGACCACGGAGAAAGGCCCTGCTGTATCACCTGACGGATCTGCGGAGTTCTTCCCGGACCAGGCGACTCCTGGAGCAACGCGATACAACTTGAGACCGAGGAAGTGATCTACAGTTTTGTTTTTTGATAGAGACAGGTTGAGCAACCGCCCTGGGTAGTGGAAACGGAATGCCAATATGACAAGGGGGGTGGATCAGTCCTGCGTAGTGTAATGACACCCGTCTTGGTCTGTGGTGAAGAAAACAACGTCTACCCACGGAGAAGAGCTCATTGACTATTTTTGTTTTTGTTTTTGTTCTTGTAGTATCTTTGAGAGAGTTGACTCTGCTGCTATGATAACCACTAAGAAAAAGATTTTAGGAGTGTTAGGTATTTTTACTGTTTTGACAATTATAGCAGTGATTACTTGGTCTATTGAAATGATGATTCCTGCTCGTGAGTTTTTTGTGGTGCCTACTACTCCAATCCCAGAAGAACATCAGCATTTTACTCTTCCGTATCATGAGCAAAAGCATCGAGAATCTTAGCTCAATATTACGTTTGTTCAGATGCTCCACCATACTCACAATGCAACGAATGCCACAAATTGTTGGATATGTGGTATGCTTCCAGCACATCAAAACAAAGGTGGAACACCGTTTATTCCACTTCCTTTTTCACATAATGGTTCTTGTCGAGCCTGGTACACTCTTCTTTTTGCAACTAGGAAACCTGCAGTAGGTGGACTTCTTTTCCGTCTAAATAAAGAGTGTTATCAAGATGAACATGGGTATCCTCAAGCAAATGGAACTATATGGGAATGGGAGGAATACCGACCGGACAATGCTTCTACACCATATGTTTTCACCCATACGAGAGACTCTACCACAAGCAACCAGTCTGTAATCACTGTTACAAGGACTAAGGCAGACCTGTGTGTGCAAAGTACTGGACAAATTCCAGTTGGAACTAGTGATTGTGTTACTGTGTTAAATATAGACGGAATAAATGATAGTTCGTTCTTGGATTCGGATAACACATATCTAGTATGTGGAAGTCATGGGTATCAAAGACTACCAGTAGGGTGGTCAGGTATACGTTATGTTTCTTTCTTATTGCATCCTGTTTTTCTGGCACCTGCTTCCTACCATCGAGATTTTAAACTGTTTAGAAACATTTCAATGAATCGTTATAAAAGGACAATAAGAATTGATGACGTGGATCAGACTGATACCAGTCTGCAGCAATATGTTGATTTTAATTTAGGTCTGTTTCCTTTTGTGGGTGCTGCATTAAATAGCAGGAAAATACGACGATTGACTAGAGTTGTGGAAGCTGTCACTAATGAAACTGCTATAGCCCTTGGCAATATTACAGAGGAGTTGCAAATTGCTACAATTGTAACTCTCCAGAATAGGATGGCTCTAGATGTAATGTTAGCAGATAGAGGAGGAGCATGTAAAGTTATTGGTAGTAGTTGTTGTGTTTTCATCCCAGACAATTCGCCTTCAGTGTATGAAGCAATTCTTAAACTGCATAAGATAGCTACAGACATTCATACCAAAAATAGCTCTTGGACTTTTGCTGGATGGTTTTGGGCTCTAGTTTCTGCTTGGGATTGGAAATTACTGACTGTACTATGTATTGCAATTGCAGTGATTTTCACCTGTTGTACGTGTATCCATTGTGGCCCAATGCTATGTTCTATGTTCATAACTGCTTGTATACCATCCAAAAGGAATGCGGTAAAAGCACAACGCATGTTGGATAAGGAAGTGACTAACATAATGAGTATAGATATATGAGATGAGTGTTTAGATTACCCTAAAAGAGCATATGTCTTTAGCTAACGCTAAAAGGGTCGTCTGTTGTAATTTAACGGCGATTAGGTTGAGCGTTAGCAAAAGACATCTTAGTTCTAGTCGTTATCTTGGCATTTAGCGGACTCCATTTTACATTCATGGCAGCCATTTTGTCTGCCACACGCTACCTCGTGTCGACCATGTGCTTTGTCCTATCTTCCTGCCCATTGCACTTGAATCTGCCCAGCAACAGGATATTATTAGCATCCCCTTGTTTTGCTGCTGACCGTTAGGGTCCACATCTGTTAGTGATTAGCCCTAGATTGGAATGTGTTAGCCGAAACCCTAAGAATGTTAGCCCCACCCACTGATCGATTGTGGTTCTCGATATTACCTTATATGTACATAAAATGTGCTCTTGTGCTTTGTACCGCCTTCTTTTGAGCCCCTGTGTGGGTATAAATAAAACACGCACCCCTAGTTCGGGGTGCTACTTCTTGCAATGCCGCAGGGTACTGTTTGAATTGTAGCACCACCTCATGAGGTGTAATAAACGTTATGTTTAGTATTTCCAGTTCCTGTGCCAACTTCTTTCATCTTGTCTGAGGACTTTGTGCGGAGAAGGGCAAACCCCTTGCCCTAGTGGGTCTGGCTGAGGCTTGCTACTACAAAATGATAATCAATGGTGGTGGTAGACAGGGACGATGGCGCAATTTCAGGCTGGCCTGATGGAACATGTGTTAAATACACCAGTCAGGTTCATCCTTATCAATGATTTTACTTCTGACATAGACGTAATGTCCCATGTTTTCAAGGTTTCTGGAGCAGCACCTCTGGGCAACTTACTAGACTCCAAGGACCTCCGTGGTAGCATGTAAAGGCAAACGCTCACTCAAGCAGAGGCCACCTGCAAAGTCCAATCCATCAAGTTCCTACTCATCAGCTGCGTCCTTCAGGGAGAAAGTCTCTTGCAGCTTGTTGTGTCACTGTAGCCACAGAGGACATCAGCCAACTGACCCTTGGAGTTCACTACTTCATCTTGAGTTCAAGGAAGAGCAGGTCCAGTCCTTCAGTGCTAACCCTCTGGTCACTGACAGCAGGTCCAGTCCACTTCTGTTCCTCCACAGGTTAAGAAAGTGTTCTGTTAGGGTGCCTTGGAGTGTCATATTTATGACTAGCACCAAATAGTGGGTGACTGTGATTTCTAGTCCCTCCCTATCCAATGGGAGAAAAGTTCCAGGGGCCAGCCATACCGACTTTTTCAGTAGTTCCTGTTTACCTTACTGTACACAGGCCAACAAAGCTGAGTGTCAGGGCATTTTCAACATGGCGAAAATCTTTGCCACACAAAAACGCCAGGCTAAAATTGGGCTCTGAGTCCAGGTGGTGAGAATGGGGAGTGTACTATGATAATCAGAGAGCCCCCTGTATCTAATATTGAAATACAGTTTGAAGCAGGCATGTATCCATACCAATCCCAGAGACAGGCAGCTGGTAGCAGGAGCAACCGATGTAGATAAGAGCGGTAGAGTGGGAGGGGACTGGACAGATGGCGACCAGGGAAAACTTAATATTTATTTAATTTTCCCTCCTTGCCTGTCCAGTTCTGCCCCACCCCACCTTGACCCACCGCCCCACCACTCTTACCTGCACAGGCCACTCCTGTCTGTTAGGACAAAAGCAGGGACCTTCAGCAACCAGACACAGGATACCCAAGAATTGGCTTGGCAACCTGTTCTCTCCCTTTCCTTTCAAGTGTGCCCATGTGTTACATGGGGCTCAACACCTGTCAAGCAGGATTTGGCAGTGTTGTGTAACAGTATGTCCACAGCCTCCACAATATAGTGTGGAGTTCAGAGGAGTCATCTCTTATTCAGGTCAACGTATTGCTTGTGTCTGGGAGGCACTTCATACCTCATTCACACCTTAATATTTATGAAACATCCAACATCATCATTGAAGACTTTTTTATACCATTTAACATAGTGGTTTAATTGTTGCTCTAGATTGTCCCATTCCTAAAATACAGTATTAGTGTTGTAATCTATACTCGTTTTCTACAAAGGATGACTAGGCCTGCTACAGTGAAAATAGATTATTGGACCTTCTCACTGTAGGGACACGGTAACATAAATGTTCTGCATGTCCCACTTTTAAATATCATACACATTACCTTGAGGTCTCCAAGGCCTACACGGGTGACTTACTAATATTTAACTGGGATGTTTTTAGATATCAAGAGCGGTTATTTTAACAGGTCGCACTGCAGGATTTACACTGCAGCAGTCAGGCTACAGAACCCATGTTTTTGTTTATCACTCTAGTGTATGGCACATTAAGTGCTGTAGTCCACAGCTGATAGTTAATGTTTCATGCCATGAGTTTATTTTCGCACCATATTCTTGGCTATATAGAAAAGTTCAATACACCAATAAGTAATTAGCCAGTTTCTCCATGTTTTGGAGGTCAGAGCACATAAGCTTGGCCCTGGACAGCAGTGCCTCAGTGTGCAGAGTCTAAAAAGAGCAATAAAATAGAGTCCAGCTAAAAGCAAAACAACTGGTATAGCAACACAGAAAAGGAGAATTTCTTATAGCCATGTTTATGTTAGCTTGTAGGGCTGTCATTCTCACAAAAAGACTATACTTTCTTGTTATAGAATGCCCTTGACAAAGAGTAAATTAATGATAAAGAAAATACTGTAAATAATTTTTATATAGTTTATTTAAATATGTTAGTACAAACAGTAGGATTTTAATTGTTTTCTGATGATAAGAAACACCACATCCTGAGCATTAATGAGAAACAATGAATTAATTACCAAAAAGATGGTTATGTAGCACGTATGGGTTATTTCTCTGTAATTGGCCCATTTTAAGGAGGTTATAAGGTTATAGATTCATGTGAAAAATTATAACAGATTGCTTATCTGTTGAAATTAAGGGGTGTGTTGTGTGTTGCTAACAACATGCTGTGAAATCGCTTTTGAACTTTCTTCAAATCAAAAGTAAAAGCTGCAATTTGGTGTGAGGAGGAAACGAAGTGTTTTAATCCATCGGTTGCAAGAGCCTGCAATAGGCTTTGGAGGATGATAGTAATGTACTAGCTTTCACATGTGCCAAAAATCCGTATACCAACTAACTGATATTGGACATAACTTTAAAATATATATAGGATAGGCTGCATATTTTACAACACAAAAATATGATGAACTGAATACTGAATATTGTCAAATATTCACCACCAGTCACAGATCTGGGTCTAAATCTATTGTTCTTTGGCTCACCTAGCCATTCCAGTTTGGACCCAGGCATACGCAAACCAGCCCTGACCCTGCTCCCCATAGGAACAGTGCAGCCTAAACTGCCAGGTCAGGTCCTCCAAAATTATGATGGATGGAATGCTAAACATTGTCAAACATTTGCCACCAATGACAGATCTGGGTCAAAATACATAGTTTTTTTGCTTGCCACACAATCTCAGTATGGACCCAGCAATATGCAAATTAGTCTTGAACTTGATCCCCATGGGAACAGTCCAGCCTGAAATGCCAGGCCTGGTACTCCCTCGACCGGAAAACCAGCCTCCTGGGACTAGGTCCAAGGTATCACCCCTCATCAGCCAGCTTGAATCCAGTGGCATACCGAGCACGGGGCCCATTTCCAGGCATACCATTTCCACTTAGGGCAACAAGAGCAACACAAAAAGATGATGGATGGAATACTGAACATTCTCTCCCCATTCATCCCCAATCATGCATGTAGGCCTTTGGCTGTGTGCTGCAGCGGTAACCCCCTGCATGCACCCAACCCCAAGCTTCAGACAGCCTTGCACCACAAGTACCAGCCTGCAGCCAACCATGTGGCCAAACCCCAAAGACAGCTACCCTTTGGGCCCCCACCCTGGGGTACTTTTAGTCCCACGTACTTGATTCCCCAGGGCCTAGCTGATGATTAAAGGAGCATGCAGCCCCCTCCCTGGGCCCATTTTGGCCCTGGAGACACCATCCCCTGGGGCCCAGCCAAGAAAGAGTGGGTACTCAGGGCACCCACTATCTCCTTGTTGAGTGTCACGGGGGGAGCCCCAAGCCCCGAGCTGGCTCACCACTTTGAGTGGTAGCTCGCATTGCTCCCACTCATAGGGAGTAGCTAAATCCTGCTCCTAGTGGGCGGCACCGACATTCAGATCTGAAGTCCACTCCCAGCTGAAGGGATTCTTTTCAAAGCTATTGCCAGCAGGGAGTAGACTTTGTGTTTGCTCTTGCTTGGTGTGAGCTTTGAAACTGCCTTTGCCACCAAGCAAGAGCAAACACAGGTTTTGCCGTGCAGGCTGGGATATCACTATGTTCCGGGGGTGTGGGCACCCTAGGACAGGGTATTGCTGGAGTGTGATTGGGGCTCCCAGGGCCATTAATGACTCTGAGAGTGAGACCCCCGCCCCTTTCTAAGTTCATCCAGGCCCAAAGGAATAGGGTCCCCACGGATAAAATCAGCCCGGGAGGGGAACAACTTGTCCCCACTCATTATACCTAGACAGCAGGGCCTCGGGGATGGGGTCCCTAGTGCCAAAATCAACCCGGGGAGGGGGACTGAATGCTCCCTTCCCCTATGAACCTATGGCTGTGTCCTGCGGAATGGGTCCAAAATTGGCCTAGGAGGGGGGCTACGTGCCCCCTCACAATATAATTTAAAGGCCGGGCATTAGGGGATGGGGTTCCTGGGGTCTGAATCAGCTTGGGGAGTGGTAGCGCCAACCCCTCTCCCTTCATATTATCAGTTGGGCTCTGGGGAGTCGGTCCCCGGAGCAGCCACATGCACCCCCTCCTCCCAAACCTGTGAAAAACCCCCAGAGACCTGGCCCACCCAGGGGCCATAAAAAAAACAAGCAAAGGAAGCTGCACTTATTTTTCTTTTAAAGTTTGCAGCGGATCCTCTGTGAAGTCGGAACAAAATAATAGGGAGTCAGGGAGGGTATTCCAACCTTGCACCATTATGTTTTTTTGTGTATTTTTCTTGGTACTCAGCTGAGTCCCAAGATGGCTGCCACCTCTTCCTGGTTGAAGTGGTAGCATCCAATCAGATTCAAGCATGAGATCTGTTGGATCCGCAGATACGTATTTTGTTCAATAACTCCAAAAATACTGAACAAATTTATACCAAAGTACAAAAATGTTCTTTATCGACCAAGATCAAGCTTTCTGCAAAATTATGTGTATTTCTTTCCAGTGGTTCAACACGTAGTCGTGTCTAAATTACCCGCAAGAATTAACGTGTTTTGGGACCAAAGTTTTTCTCAGGGCCCCCCTTGCCGAATCACCCCAAGACTTACCAGCCAGCAGCTGAAATGAGCATCAAATGAATTCAGAAAACTTTATGATGATTCATTAAACAGTGCCAAAGTTATTGACAAAACAAAAAGCTTTTTTTCTACAGAAAGTAGGTTCTTCTAACTATAACAACTAACTGGAGATTGATAGTAGGTAATATATAATGTATTTATAATCTGAAGTGAACAATGACGTCCCTGTTACATTTGGATTTTTAGTGAGTATATAAGCCATTTTTTACCCTGGGGATCTCACCTGCTTAAGCCCACCCTTAAATTTATGAGGAAGATGGGCATGCAGCCCCTCTTCCCAGGCTGGTTTCAGTCTCAGGGACTCCATCCTCCTTGGGCCAGGATTATTAAAATGTGAAGGGGACACATGCTCCCCTTCCTGGTATGATGTCTGCATGGTGGACCCCATCCCCCAATGCCCAGCCAAAGTTAATAGGGAGGCACACAGCCCCCTGGGCCTATTTCAGCAGCAGGGGGACCTCCCCTGGCCAATATTGGCCCCAGGCCTCCTCACCTGGGGCCCAGATTATGATTAAAAGGGGGAGGGGGCATGCAGCTTTCCTCCGCAGGATGATATCAGTCCCCAGGATTCCCATCCTCGCAGCTCAGCCATGGTTAAAAGAGAGAGAGGGCCACACTCAGGCCACAGGACCCTATCTTCTGGGGCCCTACCAACTAATGGTGGGTACCATGGCTTCACGTATTAACCGGGAGCTGGCATTGCTCCAGACTACAGGGAGCAGTAAAAAATGCTGCTCCCTGCTGGCGGGAGCAATATTCACATCTGTTTCCTGGCCTGCATCACTGCAGGTATGGAAACAGTTCTGAAGACTGATCCCAGCATTTATAAAGCTCTAGTCAGTTTGAAGCGGACTTCGTGTTTAAGTTTGCTTGGCATGAGCTTTGAAATCACTTCTGCCAAAGAACGTACTTGGTGGCCAACTACCCCTCCTGTTACCTCCAGTAAGTCCCACACAGCAGGATTGCTGAGAGGTTGCTGGCGGCCACGCCCTCTTTCTCCACCATTCTGAAAATGCGCCTTTGGGCAACAAATGTACTTCAGTCCTGGGAGCAAACTGGTGGAGAATAGGAGTGTGGCGTCAGAAGACCTCTCGGGAATCCTGTTGTGTGGGACTTACAGAAGCTAAAAGGAGGGCCTGTTGGCCCCCAAGGACCCTCTGGGCCAAGGGGATTTAATCTCCCATCCGGCAGTGTTGCAGGAGGACGTGTATCTGCAGAGTGGTAGTGAAGTGGGCGTAGCTGCCGGGGATTTCCCAGAAGTTTGTTTTTGTTTTTGTTTTTTTTAAAGGAGGGGGCTGGGTGGCCCCCGTTCCCTGGGCCATTTTTGGCCATGCGGACTCCATCCCCAAGGGCCAGGCCTTTATTCAGTGGGTGAGGGGGCCACATGACCTCCCTCCACGGGCTGATTTAGGCCCAGGGACCCTCTATCCAGGGGCAGTGGCTTTGCATTTAATTTAATAGAGAAATAAGAGGATGGGGGCAAGGTGGCTCCCCACCCAGGCCGATTTTGGCCCCTGGGGCCCCACACCCAGGACCTGCTCTCCATTTTTGGTGCCATGGTCCCACTCATTGACATTTGACATTGACCATGGGGTGGCTCAAGGGAGCCACTATTATTTTCACAGACAGGGTACAGTTGGAAAGGCCTCCCCAAATTATTTAATCGGCAAGTCAGTGTGCCTGGAGGTGGTCGTCCTCGAGGCTGAGGGGGGAGGCCATAGGGCCTCCCCTGTATTATTTAATGGACAAATCTGTGCACAGAGGAAGTCGCAGTCCCAAGGCCAGCATGCAGGGCTGCAGGGCCTCCCTCTCATTATTTTTAATTTAAAACTGTGCCCCGGGAAGGGGGCCGTCCCTGGGGTAGTTGGAGAGCCCCAAGGCTCTCCTGCATACATAATGATGTTACTGCCCTGGGGCTTTGATTAGCCTGAGGAGAGGGGCCTGTTCACCTCCTCCCAAATTTACACGGTGCCTGGCCCTCATGGGGGCTTCTTAATTAAAATGTGTGGGAGCTTGCCCTTCATTTGTATTTAAATTGTTGGCAGGAGTTGCAAATCCAGCACGACTCCCGACAAAATATTTTTCTAAATGCTTCTTTGCCCTTGTGGGGTGTCTGTGGGACGACCACAAGAGGCCTAGGGGTCAGTGTATTTCTACCATGCTCCCTTTTCTTTATTTTCAATGTTTTTTTCCTGTGACTCAGTTGAACCAAGTCACAAAATGGCTTCCAACCTGGTTTGAAATGTTGTCAGCTAATCACAT
Organism: Lissotriton helveticus; assembly: GCF_964261635.1. NCBI lineage: Eukaryota > Metazoa > Chordata > Amphibia > Caudata > Salamandridae > Lissotriton > Lissotriton helveticus. The sequence continues at coordinate 1,840,498,638 of NC_136059.1, read as the reverse complement.
CTCAGCAAGATAACTCCCAGGTGTTCGTGGATCCTCTGCAGTTGTATATCTAAAAAACCTTTAATTAACTACGTAAATACTGAACAGATTTACACCGAATCACAAAAAGGCACTTTCGTGTACCATCATCTACATTCCTGACAAATTTGGTGTAATTCTGTTCAGCGGTTCAGGCTATAGCTGTGTCTAAAGGCCCTATTGGAATTAACATGGGGAAGATCCACTTTTAAGCACCCCCTGGTTCCATCAAGCGAGGGCCGTGTATAACAGGGGGGTCCCAAAACGCGGTGTCTCCGTGTTATGTCTATGGGTATTCTTCAATTTTTGAACACGACTACAGCCAGAACCACTGAACAGATTTACACCACATTATGCAGACAGCTAGATGTTAGTCCAGAAAGTGTGCTTTTTGTAGTTTGGTGTAAATCTGTTCCGTAGTTTCTGAGATGTTCCACTTTAAAAATGAAGATGTCTGTGGAAACGTGTCCTTGCAGTGGACTCACGGATCCTACTAAACTGTGATTGGCTGCTAACACTTCAGCCTGGAAGTGTTGCCAGCCAGCTTGGCAATTGGCGTGAAGCTGAGTCCAACAAAAAAAGGGAAAAATAGAGAAACACTGTTAGGGTAGGAATACCCTGACCCGCCAGATACAGTGGGGGGCTCCACAAGGATCCAGTTGGGTTTATAGTCATTTTTTTTCCGTGGGTCCATGGGGATAAAACCAAGCTTTTGGTGCTTGGAAATAATGCGCTCCCCAGGCCTATGATCAGCTGGCTTATATGTCTAGGCAGCCCAATAATCCCTAATACGAAATAAAAAATCTTGGCTTCTGGCTCAACAGGGAACTAACCATGGAAACCCAAGCGAAAAAGCTTGCAGGATCTTGTATGGGGCTGCTTAGAATGCTCCAAAAAATTCTTGAGCGCATTCCAGGTTCTCTTTCCTGGGTCCCAAGATCTGGAACTCCTTTTCTGCTCATCTCAGGTGTGAAGAAGACTACCTGCGATTCAGGAAGCTGTTGAAAACTTGGCTCTTTACCATGGCCTATAACTAGCTGTTTCTGGCATAGCACTGTACTCTCCACTCACTTCTTAGCGCCAAGGAACCTGTTGGTGTATGTTGCGCTCTATAAATCCCCATGTAATGTAATGTAATGTAATTCCCTCCCAGCTCAGCAAGACAGTAATTCATGCGTTGGTTACATCACGCCTGGACTATGGAAATTCCCTCTATTTGGGGTACCAAATATGTCATAAAGAACTTCAGGTGGTACAGAACACCGGAGTTAGACTGCTATGTAAAGCCATGGGAAAGAACTTAAAAGCACTACACTGGCTGTCGATTGAGATGGGAGTCAAATTCAAGACACTCTGCCCAATACACAAGGCCGTACATGGCAAGGGCCCCAGCAGAATCAGATATTTGGTATGCTTATATGTCCCAAACAGAAGCCTTCGCTCTGGCACCGAAAGGTTACTAAGAACAACCAGAATGAAAAGAGCCAGATGGGGTGGTAGATCTTTTGCATATTTGGCACACAAGCTATGGAACTTCCTGCTTCGTGAATGCAGATTCTTGGAAGCTGAATCAATTTTCTGAAAAAAGATTAAGACCTGGCTCTTCACTCGATACCATTAATCTCTTTCAGCTTCAGTATCAGACTTGTCTGCACGCACTGGGAAGCCCCTGGGCAGCCTTGCGCTCTATAAATACCCTTAACATAAACAGCCACGAATATGCGGCAACATTTTTAAAAACAGACGGGCGGGCTCCTGTGAGGTCATAAGCAGTGTATTGCATGGCGCGAGTTATAGTTAGCTAACAGCTGAATTTCCTTGATTTTCCATTGGTTTTGTATGAGTGATTCCTGAGCATAACTATAACGTCAATGTAACCTTTGTTTTTTTTCCAGTGAATTTCTAAGGTTTTTTTCATTCTATTTCCTAACTATAACTTCCCTCTAACCTTAGTTTTTTTCTGTGAATTTCTAAGATTTTTTAAATGCTAATTCCTAACTATAACATCCCTGTAACCAGTGGCAGAGATGGAAAAGTCCCCACTAACAGGCCGTCCGCCATGGAGGGAATTTCAAACAGGTGCTAGCTAGGCAGCCAGAGGACAGACAGGAACTCTGCTGTTTTTTTTGTCAATTCCCTATTACCACACTTCTCTTCCTGAGACAGAAGGCTTGTAAAGAACATAATAATGGAAACAAATTTGCTTTTTTTGCCAAAACAGGAGGGGGTCTTAATGCAATGTGAGGTGTTATTGCAAAGTCTACTCAATTGCGTCCATATCCTTCACCTATTAATCTATTCTGTGTATCTTAAAATTTGGCGCTAATAATTATCATAAATTCCAAACCACAATAGGTGGGGAGTGGGCTCTTGACTGCACTGTGCAACCTCAGATGCTTTGACTATACTTCCACATGAATGCCAGTTGCTGAAGCGTCGACATTTCATCTTCGAGTAGTGCAACTGAAGTTGCTACTAATATTTCTTCTACCAGAAGTTCCTGGTCTGTGTCAATAGGTCGGACACAAGGTGGAGAATATCAAAGCATGTATTATTCTGATCAGTTACACATATTGTGACTACTGAGCAAAATCAACTGATCATTTGTGTGTAATAAATCAGTTCAGAAAGAAGGTTTTGTGTGAAATGAATGTGCATTGCGAGAATATTTAATACTTTCACATCACAAAGTACCTGGAATAAAGAACAGTTACTGAATAATATTATGCTGATTTCGTACCCGGAATATGCTTAATAAAATTCACAGAGTGAAATAAGATAAATTATTCTGGCAAGAATTCAAGCATTACAGAACTATTGCTAAATTATGAAGACACACTTATGTAAATAAATGTTAGTACAGGAATATTAAATGAGTTCATTGCAATCAGTTCTATTACAATAATTAAAACAAAGTGTGAGTAATATGCCACTTGATTGAAATCACATTTACATAAAATTCAGGTTTAGACACCGTATGAGAGATTTATGTTTTTGAGAAATGCCTGTGCATAACTAAATTGTCTCCAAACAAAAAATCGCTGTATCTGTTCCTCCCAGGGCGCACTGGAAAGAATCTGATGACTTTAAAGTTGAAAGTGTCGCGCACCAACTGAGTCCTATTTGACAGAGCCAGTTTTACGCAGCAAGAAAACTCGGTTCTATTAGATTTTTATCACAATGATTTCAGGAAATGGTTTCCACAGTGGGAAATGCAGACCTCCCTGCGTGATAGAAGCAGACGTTTGCGAAACAGGAACCGAACATGCGAGCTCCTGACAAATGAATTCCAAGCTAAGGATGTGGAAAAAGAAAAAAGAGAAAAGAAGTTCATTTCGTTAAACGATTCAGAGACCTGCGTACTCGAAGTACCATGCCTCTCGCTATGCCTGATTCCCGATCAGTTTTTTTTTTAATATAAAAGTGTTATTAAAACAATGACAGGGGAAATGGGAAGAGTGAACAACTGTCTTTTTAAAATGTGCTAACTAACGAAAAGCACCAAATATAGTTACGTGGTTGTGGTAGACCGGGTCAAAGTCACAAGTTCAGGTCAATTGTGATGGTGCGTGTGCCAGATACAGGACTGAATTTAGTCCTCTGAAATGTACCTTGTGGCCTTGGCATCGAGATGCAAAGTCCTTGCCTCTCGTTGGGTGGATGGGCGCCGAGGCACAGTCACCGAGGAGCTGCGATGAAAGTTCTGGGGTCGAGATGCATAATGCAGCTTCAGGTTGATGTGCCGATATATTATTAGTCAATTCAAACCATAAACACAGCACAATATACAATACAAAGCAGTTAAAAAAAAGAATTAGGAATACAAAAAAAGAAGAGTCTAAAACATCGTCATATCTGCGTCAACCATAACACCTCATATTAATGAACCTTGACAATGTCTTTCAACCATTCCTATCTATGGGGATAGAATTGCCAAATACAGGTAATAAAAAATACAAGATGATTTGATCAAGCACCGACAATATCCTTAGCTGGAGAAAGGTAAAAAAAATGTGCGAAGCTGCCAATTTTGTTCTTCTAAATAGGCAAGTAGGGTACCTATAAACAAGAGTATGATTTATAAAAGTGCCAATGTGCATGACAGCAGTGCCAGGTTAGGCAAGTTATTACCTTAGCAAGACGGGATAGGGAACAACCACCAGCACCCCGTCCTTTCAGTTTGCCTGCTCATATATATTTTCCTAAAAATGACAGGGTTGTCATGACCTAAAATCAGGTTCCAGGCCACACCCCCCCCCCCAAGTTCACTCAGTACACAACATTAATCAGTTTTTTAAAATATATATATTTTTTAATGGCCACTAGTCTAATGTTCAACCTTGTATTTATTGGGTCCATTGACCCCACAAGTGCAGTACTACAGGATCTGATTCTCCGGTCAAGAAATTCACCCATTAATAAGTGTCTTCATTGGTCAATCAGCATTGGGCAGATGCATATGTGGAGCAAAGTCTCAATTTCCTGATGACACAGATGACAGGTCTGGACGTCTGATAGGCTGCCCATCTTCCATTTTGGCATGAGATCTAGTGTGTCTAACTGTCCAAACCTGAGGGCCAAAAATTACTATTTAACCTTCTGGTCGTAAGGTGCTGCCAGCAAGAGCAATTCTCTTGGGATTGAATAAGATTTAAACACCAGCCACTCGTGATGATATTTGGACAGCATTTCCTTATATGCAGCACAGCTTTGCAATCTGGTCAGCTTGGTTACCACTTTATTACAGGTTTGACCAGTGATCTTAGCGGTCCAAAAGTCGCCCAACTCCAATGACCTGATACTATTTTCAAGAGGTTTCCTATGGGAGCAGTTTTCCATTGTCAATTAATCTCATACCAGAATTGATTTGCCAAGGTTTATGACAGAGCTTTACAAATGCCCCCGGCCTGGCGAGTGACAGTTTTGTAAGTGAAAATTCTAACCGAAGTTGAGCAGGTGAGAACGGCCAAGGCAACCTGAAGGTTTGTTCATAAGCTCTTATTAACAGCTTGCCAAGCAGAGGAGCCTCATCACATAGCATTATCTCTGATCCATATGTGAAGGTTGGCAACAATGTGGCTTTCATTACTGCTCCCAATGATTTCAGATCATGACATTTAATGGTTCTGGAAAAATCAATGGGAGAGCGAGGGCTTAGGGGAGCGTCCTGTCAGGAACCCTAGAGCTCAAGGAAAAAGAAGACAATCTGTAGGTGTACTTACAATGTGTAGAATCAGAAAAAGACCAAAAACAATGGTTTTGGTGCAGAAGAAAAATCGCGGAATGTTCAAAATGGCCGCCGCCATCTACTATGAAGGAAAGAAGGTTGGCGGTCTAGTTTCCAACCCGAAAACCGAGAACCAGGTGAAGCGCGTGAGGAGTGGCGCACTTCACCTGAGTAACGACGAGGAATGGCCGTTTGTCCAGTGCGTATCGAAGATTAGGGAATTTTTCTTCGTCGCACAACACCCAGAGAAATAAAAGAAACAACCGAGCAGAGCAGGATCCAAATAGGAGTAGGACGAGTATTTAGCAGAAGCTGTCAAGTAAGCCCGTTCCTTGTTTTTGAATCTTCGTGGAATTGCAAGAGTTCTAGAAGAAATTGTTTTGGGGCTGAGCTACGGGTGAACTAAGAATATTATTAGGCACTCTAGCAAAACTTTCTGTATTAAGTACAATTAGTATTACATTCACATTGTACGGACAATGTTGAGAAGGCATTAGTAAGACGCATTAGAGACAAAATGAGAATAGCGAAATACAACTCTTATCTAGATTATAGTGATAGAAGCATAGCAGAATATAAATAGGTTACCAGGGCAATATTTATAATTGAGAGAGGTACTGCATCAATTGTGGAAGAAAAGAAAGACTTGTATATAGTTACAAAATAAAAAGAATACAAACAGAAGACTATCCAATAGCCTCAGGTGTCGATAATTACACTTACCAAACCAGAACCCACATCGAGGCAAGGAAGCAGGAGAATAAGGTGCGGAGATCTGTAAAACAAATAAGAAAGAGCGAAACAGTTAGTGTACTTAGAGAAGAGTAAGAAATAAGAGATACATTTTGTATTACAGCAGATAATATAAGAATAGAAAAGAAGAAGAAGAAGCAAGAAAATAAAAAAAAGATAAAAAGAAATAGAAGAGAAGCAAAGGCCACACATGGGCAGGTAGAATTGAAGGAATTCAGAGTTATAGAATAGTGTTAAGAAGTGTTGTTGGATAAAGACAAATAACTCCTTTATTTACAGCAAAATGCAAGCAGCCCGGAAGAGTTAGAAGTCAGAAGTCAGAAGACAGACGGCAAGAAGACATTGTGTGGCAGTCTCTTCTCTGTCCCATCCCCTTTTCTCCCATGGGGCCCAATTGGTCAAATTGCTATCCATTGTGTGCAGCCGAACGAGTCTGAGGAGGGAACTGGGAATTAGCTTCATACTGTTCCTGCGTATTGGTGGAGAAGCACTAGAGAGATTCTGGCATTCTGACAGAGTGACGTGCCCACGACAATATTTTACGCCCGAACAGTATGGCTGAAGGTCTAGACCTTAAAACTTTAGGGGAAATTTTAGAAAGTATTCAAAGAGAGTTGATTGTAGTGAAGGAAGAAAATAGAGAATTAAGAAAAGAAACTACAGACTTAACCCAAAAGATGAGTGACATAGTGTCAGGTACAACTTTTTCCTCTTCTTCCACTGAGGAAAGAATGGGAGGAATACCGATTATGCAACCCAAGCTCACAACACAGGTGATCCACTCTTTATCACCAGTTATTCCTTTAGCTCCACCCGAACGCTTTGGGGGGGACCCACAGAAGGCACAAGTTTTTCTAACTCAGTGTACTCTACAGTTTATGTGTAGACCTGCGGTGTTTCCAGATGCACAATCTCGAGTAGCATTTATCCTATCGTATTTAAGTGGAGACGCAGCATCTTGGTCCATGCCTCTGGTCACTCGAAACGTTCCCGTACTGTATGACTTGGATGCTTTAAAAAAATTATTTCTTCGAATCCTTGACAGACGAAGGGTATCTCAAGCAACTGATAATGAATTATTAGAATTAAAGCAAGGAAGCCGAGACTTGGTGGCGTATCTGGCCCAGTTTAATAAGTTAGTGGTGGAGACGGAATGGCCAGAAAATAAACACGCAGCAGTATTTTACCGCGGATTGAAGGATGAATTGAAGGATGATCTAGCGCAGGTTCCTAACAGGCCTACGGAAATTTCCGCTCTAATAGATTTGGTACTAGAAATTTATTTTCGCCAAAGCGAGAGAAAAGGGGAAAAAAGAAGGGAATTTCGGCCAACTGTACCAAGATTTAATAGAGTGAGGAATGAAGCAGTCAAGGAAGGTGATTCAAATAGAAACGGTGAGCCTATGCAAATTGGAACCATTCGTGGCCCTCTTTCAAAAGAATAGAAAGACTGAAGAAGAGCAAATAAGCTATGTGTGTATTGTGGAGGAAGTGGACATTTTGACGACAAGAAGACATTGTGTGGCAGTCTCTTCTCTGTCCTATCCCCTTTCCCCCGTGGGGCCTGATTGGTCACATTGCTATCCATTGTGTGCGGCCGAACGAGTCTCAGGAGGGAATTGCGAATTAGCTTCATACTGTTCCTGCGTATTGGTGGAGAAGCACTAGAGAGATTCTGGCATTCTGACATGTCCTGCTCCCAAGATGCGTACTATCCTTAAACAATGTGGACGGGCCCACTATGGGTGTGTAATTAAGTCACTGTTTGTAGCATGAGCTTGGACCCATTAGGTATTATTAAAAGACCCCTCACACACCAACCTGGTTGGTGTCATGCTTCATCATCGGGGTCCCAACCGGGCGTCCGAATGCCCCCCGGTTGTGCTACGACGCCTGGTTACAACGGAGCTGGTGTTGGTGCGTAAGTGTGATGTGATTTTATCCAGTTAAAAATACCTCTGAGAATCCTTGCCTCTATTTTTAATGTTGGCGGCTCAGGATATGATTAAAAAATGTGTAGTGCAACTATTCAGGAGTTATTACCTTTAAGTTGGCTTATGTGTGGCGGTCTACATGTTTCAGCCCCCGCTGTGTGATTAACGGGGCTTTCTTCAGGACCAGGTAAGTGACAAGTGAGTGGCGAAAGGTGAAAGATGCCACGTGAAAACCAGTGCAGTACCTAAACACACGCTAAGGTGTGTGGTTGGACAAGTGTTGGCGTACTCACTGACACTTTAATGCGCAAAGCATTCCTGTGGTAAAGAAGAAGACAAAACAAAACATATAGAGTACGCAACATAAAATGCAATCTTTTTGGCTACATTGTTTTTTGAAGTCGTCCTCAAGAAAGGCTATTACAGTGACTGATGTGTTTACCCATGCAGGTCGCGGCATGCATAGATACTGAAATGCATGCTACAATGACTAGAAAGTGAGCAGCAGGGTTCGAGCAGCGCTCCTGTAGGGGTAGATGCGCTAGTAGTGGCTGCACAAGTGAAAGCGCTGGTGCTGCATTCAGTCTTTAACTGTGATAAATGTGGCACTGGATTGTGAGTGGGGGCCACTGAGGTAAGTGCCTAGTGGTCCAAGGCGCACAGTGTGCACTACTGCTGTGGTCAGGTCGTTCACTGGAGTGATTTAGTGCACCCATTTATGGCCCCTAGTAAGGGGACATCACTACGAGAAAATGAAATAAAATACAAAGATTAAAAACACGCACAAGTAGATTCTATAGTTAAAATGCTAATGAGTTTAGGGAAGATATCGAGGCTCGAGTGTGGATGCTCATCCCAGATCCAATGTGAAAGTAAAGAGAGCTCTGGGGTAAGCCCAATCGTCTAGCTATGCTTACTGTGGAGGCAGCATTGGAGCACGCAAAGCCTTACTTGGTGAAGAAGAGTCATCCACCTGAAACCTAGTTATGGTCCCCCACTTCTGGTGGGAGTGCCGGTGTGGGCAGCTTAAGTAGTGTGTGACTCGGCTCCGATATGTGCAAAGGTGCATGTCCGGGTCCGATCATGACTAAGCTTATTGGAGGGGTGTGAAGCTTGAGCATGCGCAATGGCACTAATGCCGGTTTCCATTCGGGCGGCCATGTTGGAAGGTGTTGATATTGAGTCGAAAGCTAAGGATAGTTTTCAGAAGTCACTAAATGTGTGCATGAACACTTATCGTGCTGTATATTACCGCAACTAGACGTGGTCGCGTAGTGACCCGCCGGGTGGCCATCCAAAGTTTGATTAGTTGGCTCCCTGTGGCGTGCGCATGTGCGATTACACTAGTTCCAGTTCTTATTCGGCCGACCATGTTGGAAGGTGTTGGTATTAAGTCAAAGGCTGGGGATAGTTATCAAAAGTCCCTAAATGTGTGCACGAACACTTAACGTGCCGTGTATTATGGAGAGTTGTTATCGCAACCAGACGTGGTCTGGTGGTGATGCGATAAAGATCAGCGCCAAGACGCCCACGGGTATACGTTGCGCTTAACAAATTGCAAAAAATAAATAAATAAATAAATAAAATCACATCACACTTACGCACCAGCACCAGCTCCACTGTAACCAAGCATCGTAGCACAACCGGGGACATTCGGCCACCCGGTTGGGATCCCGATGTTCAAGCATGACACCAACCAGGTTGGTGTGTGAGGGGTCTTTTACTAACACCTAATGGGTCCAAGCTCATGCTACAAACAGTGACTCAATTACACCCACATAGTGGGCCGTCTACAATGTTTAAGTATTTAACGGTTCTAGCCAGCAGTCAAAATCCATAATTGATGGCCTGGGCTTTAGCCCTAATCACCTTCTTCTGAGATGCAAAGGTGCCATTTGCATCTATTTTGACCCCCTAAATATACATAGGTGGCAACTTCATCAATGTTATGTCCCTTAAGGTGCCCTTTTCGACTTTTGTTGGGCCCCGATTGCAAGCCATCACACTAGTTTTTTTATAATTGACTTCCAGGCATTTTTTTCTGTATTAGTACCAAGGGAATGAAGCCTTTGGAGGCCTATTGCATGCAGCTCTGTTATACACCAGTTGCTATTTGCACTTTCATTGATTCTTGTGTGCCATCATACATTTTTATCTTGACCCATGTATCTGAATATACCAGCCTGATTGCACGAATGATGTTGGGAGGAATGGCCCATTGCTGAACTTTGGCCCATAGCTTATCTGGAGGTACACAATAAAATCTGTCCTGAAGTCAACAAAGCACATGTAGAGAGATGTTCCTTTAGCCTTTGCTCTATTTGTGATTAGTCTCAAGGCCATAAGGTTGGTTAGTGTGCCTTGATACCGGTTTGATTCATGTGGAGTTTTCCATTTTTAGGCGACCAGGATTCCAAATCATGTAGTATAGGCATGGAAAAATATTTAAATTCAACATCCATCAGTGCAATTTGCTGGTAGTTGCTAGGTGAACTTGCCTGACCCTTTTAAAAAATGGAGTGGAGTATTGAACCCCTCTAGCTAACAAGATTACGTCATTTTCCAAAATGTAGTTAAACATTGACACCAGGAAGCCAGCCCAGTGCAATATAAAGTGCTTAAAGGGTGCTTGGGGGAGCCCATTTGGGCAGGGGGCGCAATCAGCATGAGATTTTTTTAATGACACTTCCAACCTCTGCCAATGTCATAATCAGTGGTTCAACTTTTTCTTTTTCGGAGCTAAGAGGATTAGTGTTGACCTGCAGATCTTCTTCTTTAATGTAGTGTACTCATTCCATCTTGATAATGTTTGCATTGTTTGCTGCTGCAGGGCCTTTCTCGCTCCTATTGATTATTCACCAGAATCTTTGTGAGTCATTTCTTTTGGCCGCATAGAGTAGCTAGGCCCATAATTCTTCATGTTTTGCTTGTTTAAGTGCCTAGATTTCCTTTTTTCGGCACTGTTACAAAATGTTTGCATTCATTCTAAATCTCCTGAACTTTGACGTAATTGTCTGAACAGTTTTTTTCTACTTTCCCTCCTATTTTTTTAATAGGATATGGACAGGCATATTTGTCATTTTATATAATAATAATAATAATCCACATTTGTAAAGCGCACAATCACCCGCAAGGGTCTCTAGGCGCTGGGGGCCGTCGGGAAGATTAAGCAAGCTATTGCCCAGAGTCACATGGTGCTGAGCTAAACTGCCGCCGGTGATCGAACCGTGATCCCAGATTCCAGAGTCAGTCGCCCTAGCCGCGGCGCCACACCTCTTCCCTTTTTTACAGAAATTCTGTAACCACTGGGTCCATGGCTTTCGTTTGTAAGCTGCTGAAGTTATAAGAGCAAACTGAAAGGCCACCCTGGTCCTTAACTGGTGGACGCCCCTCCACTCAATCCTTATTACTCCCAGTTTTGGATAGGGCTCAAGGTAGCCAACCCCAATGATTGACATGCTCATTATTTGTATCCAGTCTTCCCTGTAGGCCTCAATCTGCTCATTTGGTTATTTTAACCACCACCTTTGTAAAGTCAAAGTGTTTTTTATGCTGAGCTGAGAGGAAGGGCCTTCAACTTGAAACTTTGTAATACTGACGAGTCGAACGCTGGTTGCTCATCTACTGATGCCCTGCTAGGAGCACATGGGGGTAGCGATCCCCCTGACAATTTTTTTCCGTCAGAAAGGCAATGTCTGGGGTGGTGGAGTCCAGAAGGTCCCTGAAGCTCCCAGAGTTCAACGGCGTGTTTGCGTTCAGAGCGGGTGTTGAGATGAATGCATCTGAGGTCGTTGGGTTCTTTAGTAGGTGGGTCGGAAGCTGGTGAAGCTGCTGTTCCGACAGAAGAAGGGTCCTTGGGTGCGCTTTGGGGCGGCCAGGCAGCAGGTGCGCGATCATCCATCGGAGGCGGGTGTCGTGGCGTTTGCGGGGGCTAGTGGTCCTGGCGCTGGACGCGGTCCAGGCGCGGATGGGCGCAGACGAGCTTGCCTTTGGCGCGGCCTCCATATGAGGGGATGTGGGAGGGAGGAGCAGTTGGGAGGCAGGAGTGGGCGGCGAATGGAAGTGCAGGGGGCAGAGGGCGGGGACATAAGGAAGCAGCGGCGGTAAAAACGGGCAATGGACGGCGGGGGGGCCGCGGGAGAATGGACACTGAGGAAGAAGAAACAAGTTAGGCAAATAAACGAGTTAGGCAAAGAAAAACAGGTTATGCAAAGAAATACAAGTTTTAGATAAAGAAAAACAGGTAAGGCAAAGAAAAACAAGTTAGGCACAGAGGGATGAACAAGTTTAGGCAAAGACAGTGCAGGTACTGGTAGCGAGGGAGGCAAAGACAGGCAGAGTCATGCAGCAGCATGGGGAACAACCTGCCTGCGAGCAGGGTCAGAGGGCGCTCCTTCACCCCTGCGCGGCCTCCATATGACAGGATGTGGGAGGGAGGAGCAGCTGGGAGGTGGGAGCGGGCGGCAAATGGAAGTGCAGGGGGTGGGGCCGCAGGGATGCAGCGGCAGGAAAAACGGGCGAGGGACGGCGGGGGGTCTGCAGGAGAACGGGCACAGAGGAAGGAGAAACAAGTTGGGCAAAGAAACGAGTTAGACAAAGAAAAACAGGTTAGGCAAAGAAAAACAAATTAGGCACTAATACAACAAAATCCAGTATCAACGTCGAAATAGATCATCTCCAGAACCACATTAGGAACGCACTGGAACATTGTTCAGTGCTACGTTCCAGTAACAAACCCAGACGTACCATGTCAGAAAAGTGGTATGGGCCAGAACTAAAGTTACTAAAAAGGAAATGTACATCACTTGAACATAAATGGAGACTTACAAAAACTCAAGATGCCAGATTGTCATATAAGAAAGAACTTATACTATATAATAAAGCCATTAGAAAAGCAAAAAAGGAATATTTGTCTCGCAGAATAACAGAAAATAAAAACTCGTCCAAAGAACTATTTAAAATAGTCAAAGAACTATGCAGTCCCACAAGCCTTTCATCGAATCAGACTCCCTCACAGGCAGGCTGCGATAAAATCAATGACTTTTTCTGTGAGAAAATAGATAAAATTTACACCTCATTCTCTAATGTTAAACCAGAATGCCTAGAGCCTCCCGAGTCATCCACCCCCCTAGTCAGCTGCTCCAGCTTTGGCCCGTTCTCAGAAGAGGAAGTGGGTAAAGTCATGCTAGAAATAAAATCAGGTTCCCCGTTGGACCCATGTCCACATCATATTTTCTCGCAACTAGCTCCAATTATATGCCCAGCAGTAACACAAGCATTGAACCACTCGCTAGAATCTGCTGAATTCCCAACTAACTGGAAGAATGCCATAGTTACTCCATTACTAAAAAAAGCAGGCTCAGACATCAATATGCCTGCCAACTACCGACCCATATCCCAACTGCCCTATCTATCTAAAGTTCTAGAAAAATTGGTTAACAGGCAATTATCCACTTTTCTGGAAAATAACAACTTATTAGATATCTCCCAAACGGGTTTTAGGGTCAACAACAGCACGGAGACAACACTCTTGTCCGTGCTGGATAACATAAGAATGCAGGTGGACCGGGGGAAAACAGTCCCCTTGATATTATTGGATCTCTCTGCGGCATTTGATACCGTACCACACAATCTGCTATTAAGAACTCTTGCAGCAAAAGGTATCCGGGACAGAGCTCTGGGGTGGTTGCAATCATTTCTGTCGGATAGAACGCAATCAGTGCGCATGGGTAACTTTTCATCCCCTCACCAGAACATCAAAGATGGGGTCCCACAGGGGGCCTCATTGAGCCCAACCTTATTCAACGTGTTTGTGTCCTCCCTGGCAGCGATAGGAAGAAAGTGGGGTGTCGAGATCTGTTCTTACGCAGATGACACCAAATTAACTGTAATCCTGTATGAGGATGACGACCCCAAGAACAGGCTACTAAATTGCCTCTCCGAACTGTCTGACTGGATGTATAGCCACTGTCTAAAACTGAACGCGGACAAGTCAGAGATATTTCTTTTTGGGGGACATACTCAGCTGTGGAATAACAGCTGGTGGCCAGCGTCCCTGGGCACTGCCCCTAGCCCGACACTGACAGAAAGGAACCTGGGAGTGACGATCGATAACACCCTGTCCATGAAGTCTCATGTGACAACAATCTGCGGCAAGGGTTTTGCTCTGTTAAAAATGCTCAGAAGAGTCTTCCGCTGGATTCCCATTGAGTGTAGAAGGATCCTGGTTCAGTCATTATTGATGAGCCGGCTGGACTATGGAAACTCCCTGTTTGTAGGCATGGCAGACTACCTCTTCACCAAACTACAAATTGTGCAAAATGCAGCGGCTAAGGCAATTTGTAAGAAAAAAAACTCGACTCAGCCAAGAGCTGCCTGAGAGAACTCCATTGGTTGCCAATGAGGCAGAGAGCAACCTTCAAAATGCTGTGTATAACACACAGAGCACTGCACAAAACAGGCCCACTTATCCTAATAGGATTAAGTTTTATGCTCCAACTAGAAATCTCCGCTCTCAATTCATAGCAAGAGCAAGAACTACTCAAGTGAAGAGAACCAGGATGGGAGAACGAGCCTTCTCCCACATAGCCGCAACTAAATGGAATGAGTTGCTCGTGGCTCTTAGGCTTACGGACTGCCATCTGTCATTTAGAAAAGCTTCCTTTTTCCCAAACCAGAGTAAACTTGTAGGATTCAGGTCTACCCACCGTTCATCATAGTCATTGCAGCGCCGTGATATCCTATGTAGGATGATTGTTAGCGCTTTATAAGAAACACAATACAATACAATACAGAGGGATGAACCAGTTTAGGCAAAGACAGTGCAGGTACTGGTAGCGAGGCAGGCAAAGACAGGCGCTCCTTCACCCCTGCGTGGCCTCCATATGAGGGGATGTGGGAGGGAGGAGCAGCTGGGAGGCGGGAGCGGGGCGGCGAATGGAAGTGCATTGGGCGGGGCTGCAGGGACGCAGCGGCAGAAAAACAGGCGAGGGACGGCGGGGGAGCTGCAGGAGAACTGGCACAGAGGAAGGAGAAACAAGTTAGGCAAAGAAATGAGTTAGGCAAAGAAAAGCAGGTTAGGCAAAGAACAATAAGTTAGGCACAGAGGGATGATCAAGTTTAGGCAAAGACAGTGCAGGTACTGGTAGCGAGGCAGGCAGAGCCGTGCAGCAGCATGGGGAGCGACATGCCTGCGAGCAGGGTCAGAGGTCAAAGGTCAGACCATTTGGCATCAACGTTTGGACACAACTAGGGCGATGAGGGTTGATTAATACCTCCGCTCTGCTGAATTTCTATTGTTTTGTACGAGTTGAATCTGAGCCTATCTACACGTCCCTGTAACCTTTGTTTTTTAAGTGAATATATCAATAATGTCTATATGTTCATATAGCTATCTATATCAATATATATCTATTATATTAATCCATAACAACCATTGTTTTGTGATGATCCAGCTGCTCTCCCACCGCAACTCCAACAAAAGTGCCCGAAGATATCTGAATGCTCATTAGGGGTTTATTTTTTATTTTTCATTAACACAGCAACACCCAACAAAGGACGCCAACGCTTTGCAGCTTACGCCCTCAACCAGGCAACCCCATGACCCACGACTGAGTTTAAAAAGACTTTCACATGTTCTTCGCTCATTTCCTGTCAATAGCATTTAGACTGCCTACATCCCTATCATGTTTCACAGATTCAGACACATTGGAGTTACTTTTGATTACATGCAGTAACAAGTTCCCTGAATTTAAACCACATTTTTAAATATAATCTTTTAGGTATTATTATCACTTGATGTATGTATCAGATTTAAGACACTTCAGCCAAAAATTCATCGTCAAGAACTAATGCACAAAAAAACCAATACCTGCCATACCTCACAGGTCCAAAAAGAACAACTGATGGACAGAATGTTGAACAATGTCAAACATTCACCCCAGTACATAGATCTGGGTTAAAATCCATGTTTTTCTTGCTCCCCATGCGATTCAAGTTTGAGCCGAGTCATATGCAAATAAGCTGTGACCCTGTTCCCATTGGGGACAGTCCAGACCGAACTACTAGGCTGGGGCAAGAAAGCAAAAGACACAAAGATGATGGACAGAATGCAGGGCAAATCAAACATTCTCCCCCAGTCAAAAGATCTAGGTTAAATCCAATGTTCTTTTGCTCACCATGCCGGTCCCTGACAGTTTGGGTTGGACTGTTATTTTTGCATTTGTATCCCAGAGTGCGGCGGGTATGCCCAGAAGTGGGTCCCGTGGTCCCCATGCCCCTGGGCTGGAATCAAGCTAGCTTGACAATCACGTTCCAAAATACAGACCACAGACTTCATCTCACATGTGATCTTTTCCCTGATCTCGCACAATCTGCCTTCAAATGTCTTGTAACCTGCACAGTTAGTTCCAAATTTGCAAGCCTTGGAGGTGGCATATTTCTTAAAGCCATAGTTCCTACTTGTTGATAGAACATGGATCTTGTGAACATATCACACAATGATGATGCCTTGTGATCCTCGGATGCTGACCGATAGCTTTCAGATGTTTATAATGTTGTAAAATGAGCCAGTTACGCTTGATCAGGAAGTTAATGGACCCTTATCCCATGTTTAAACCCATAAAAAAGTATAACCTGGTCCTGTTTACATATGTCCCTTGGGGTAGTTGTGGATTTGGCCTGAGTGTTCAAGAGCAACAATTGCTCCCTATTCTTAGTCAGAACCCCCTGTTTGGCTTCTCTGAGAACTTGTGCTGGTATCCCCTCTCAGAGAAATGTGCAATCATCAACCTGGCTTCTGTTTCAAATAATTCATCTTTCGAGCAGATCCTACGCACCCTTAATAGCTGAATGCAGAGTATATTCCATTTCAGGGGGCACGGAAGACCACGATTGCAATACAGAATGGACTTGTAGGCAGTCTTCTTCCAAAATACATTGGTTTGGATGGACTCCCCTACTACTTGTAATTTTATATTCAAAAAATCAGTTCCATGCATGCTCCATTCTACCGTCAGCTGCATATTGTATTGATTGTGTTTTAAACTTGCAACATATTCACTCAGCGATGCCTCATCTCCATCCCACAGGATGAACAGATCATCAATGCTGTGCACCAAGGTTGCTATCTCACTGGTCTTGTGCACATTACAGTGAGCCCATGCAATCCCCCTCGCCATTCCTTGCTTCTGGAGATATTTTTTCTTGTCAAAGAGAAAGATGTTGTGCGTTAGGCAAAATGAGAGCATCATGATGAGCATCAAGGTATGTTGCACAAGTTCCAGGAATCTTGATTTTAAAAAATTGTGGCGGGCCTCTGCACCATAATCATGGGATCTGGATGTATAAAATGAGCAAACGTCCATTGTTACCATAACTGCACCAGGGGATGTTGTTAATCTTGCACAAAACATCATAAGCATCCAGTTTATATGATGCAAGACTTGTGACGTAGTGACATAAAAACAGATCAATAAACCTGGAGCTGTTCTCTAGTAGAGACCCCATCATACTAACACTTAATCTCCCTGGAGATTTTTGAAGATCCTTGTACACCTTCGGGAGACAATACCTGACCGGTGTCTTGGGGTGATCGATATTTAAATACAGGTGTCAGGCACTATCCCTGTTCCAACTGCAGTGTGTGTCACTTGACAACACACACTAAAGAACTCTCCTTAGAACCAGGCAAGACTTGGACACAAAGGACACACACTAACTGTAATTCCACCAACGTTGTTTACTTGATCACGTGCCCCTGTCTAAAAAGATATGTGGGCATGACCACTCGCAAGGTAAAACAACGTATCTGCGAGCATCGCAGCAACATCAGATGTCGCAAGATCACAACAAGGATGAGTGAGCATTTTCTCCAAAATAATCACACTCCAAATGATTTACATTGGACCATCATAGAACAAATCACAACCGAAAAAAACACTGCCAGCCTCCTTTTTGAAAAGGAAAAATGCTGGGTCTATAGATTGGGTACCCATCGCGATGGCCTTAACGATCAAATTCCCTGGAGCTCAGTACTGAAGCGGTAACAATTATGATGGGCTACACAACCACCTCGCTTGCCCTTCTTTGTTACAGAGGGAATTTTACAAAACACTGAACGCTTTGCCCTGCAATTCGCTAATCAGTAACCTTGCTTACCTTTGCCTATTATTGGGGGATCCTTACTCAAGACTGAACATTTCGTTTTTAATATTTGAATTACTTTTTTGCCAGTTCCACTTTTTGCTCCTGTAGTATGGCGCTGTGTAATTCCACCTTTACCAGTCAATAAAGCATCTAATTATATCGCTCTCCCGATCCAAAAAAAACGATCACAAAAACCAATGTAGTTTTTTCGATTAAATAAAGTTAATGAAGTTCATTTCCATCCTGAGTTCCAAGCCTCTTCTTGGCCGGACTCTCTGATAGGTCCCTATGACTCACATGCTCACTATCCATGCCTCACAGTGATGCTGTAACCTGATTGGCTGCCTCTCCCAAGCCTCACTTTCAGTCCTTCCAGGGATTGGCTATTAGGTAATAAAGTTCGTTTCCATCCTGAGTTCCAAGCCTCTTCTTGGCCGGACTCTCTGATAGGTCCCTATGACTCACATGCTCACTATCCAAGCCTCACAGTGATGCTGTAACCTGATTGTCTGCCTCTCCCAAGCCTCACTTGCACTCTTTCCAGGGATTGGCTATTCCGCCTGGGCCAGCAGCCGCCGCCCCCGTCAGCACCACACTTTAGCTTTCTTCCACCACTGCCCCATATCCACGGGGTCCGGTTGCAGGAGACGCTAGGTGCAAAACGGGTGGCAGGCATTGCGGGCGTAAGATCTCCAGACCACCCTCACTTCCAATCAGATAAGTAATCTGCGCACACTCTTTCCTTTGTTTTAACTCAGTTTTTTGCCTTTCTTGTTATCCCTCCACAGGGTGTGCCATTGTCGCTTCCCCCCCCTCCGAGACCCATGGGGTGTGGATCTTGTGCATTACAAGTGAGAACCCTGTCCAGTATTCGTCAATTATTTATTTTTTGACGCCATACTTTACATCACCCTTTGCCCCATTTTCGGGGTAGTTTGATCGCCTAACCACGAGTGTTGTGTTACCGGCCGATCTGTCTAACGGCCATTTCTATGTGACATAGTGCATGTTTCTACGCTGTTCCCACCTATAGGACGGCATTTTCTTGCACTAAAATAGCGTTTATGGCACCATGATCACCTTCTCAGTAGTCTCAAGCACGTCCACACAGAGTTTTTACGCTGCAAAAAACCCTTGAGATGGATCGCACTAACTGTGTGTTGTTTGTCTTTTGTGTATGTATGTCCTTTTCTTTCAGACAGTACAGGGACCTCAAATTGAAGGTTTCCCATCACTTTTGTTTGGTTTTTGCACTTTATTTTACACACTTGTTTTTAGCTTTCACGTCCTCTGGTAAGGGTGGGCCTTAGCGCGCCCATACCGCCGAGGTACACCACCTGACGGTCCTGATGAAAGCCCAGTAAATGACACATAGACGGGCAGAAACATGTAGACCCCACTTTAAGTGGAAACAACCGAGTCATTAACTGGTAAGTTTCCCACACATATTTTACTTATGTCAAACTGACCATTGAATAAAAAAAATTCTGTATGGTACAGTTTCTGACATTTTTAATTCACATTTCTTTTTGACACTTTTGCCACAAAGAACCTGCTCCGCAGTAATCTGGCGTTGTAGCACACCAGGGAGGCATTCGGCTTCTCCTGGTGGGCCCGATGATGAAGCATGTCACCACCCAGGGTGGTGAGTGAGGGCTTCCTAAAAAAAAAACGCTGATTTCCACTGTGACTTCTTCAGGGAGATTTCTTCTCTGTGTCTAGTGCTTACACACTTCTCTCACGACACTCTTTTGTTGTTTTACAAAAAGTCCTCAATTGACAGCAGCCCCTGATCAGCCCATCCATTGAGCATAGCATGATTCTCTCTTTGGTTGTCACAAATAGGGTTGCTTTTCAATTCCAGGTAGTGTTCTCTCACCTTAATTGCCTATTCATTTCCCTGGTTTATTGGCTGGTGTTCATGACAACGGTGTTGCCATGTTTATCTGAGGATTTCAGAATAATTGATCTATTATTCCTCAATGCATTTAACTCACACCAATCCTGCACCATGAAGTTGTTATGTCCTTTCCAATGTTCAGCCACCCTCAGTTTATTAATGTTGTATGTTAACCATTCATAAAACACATCAGCTAAGTTACCTGTTGGCAACTGTGGTATAAATCAACTCCCTGGTTTCAGTCTGCTATCAGTAGTGTGATCTGTTGAGAATCCTATTTGGTTGAGTAAAGTGATGTAAATTTCATTTAGTGCCGATGTGGGGCCTCTTGTGTCTCTGCCCATATCTAGGCTATATATACCCACTGTCATTGATAGGGACCGTGGGGGGAACCAGAAGGCCCCTTTGGTCGCTGATGTCTCCCTGCCTTCTCGGGTAACTGGCACTGCTTTTACAGATAGGGAGCAAATAAAGTGCAGCTCCCTGTGTGTAAGAGCAATTTTGCTCCACTTTGAGTGAGCGGGGGCAAGAAGTTCTTGCTTGTTCAATACAGTGCACAGTTTGCTACAGCTTGGCTGGAGTAGTAATGCTCCTGCCAAGCCATAGCAAACAGATATGTCCCGTGGTTGGGTACCTGAGCCATAGCAGGAGCTTGCCTTGGGGGATGGTGGTTCCTAAAGCCATCTTTGGCTCCAGGAGAAGGGTTGCATGGCCCCCCTCCTTGGTTTCATTAGGCCCCAGGGAGGTGGTGGTCTCTGGGGCTACGGGGGGAGGGGGGGCTGTTGGGCCCCCTGCAAACGTATTATTGTTTGTCCTCGGAGGGGACAGTCCTTGGGGCTGTGGTAGGTCCACGACCCGCAGTGATTTCCATTAAAGCACTCTGGGAGATGGCAGACCCTGGGGATGCAGGACCGGGTGGGCCCCGCATAGTTACTATTGTTTTCCCCCGGGAGGTGGCGGTCCGTGGGCTGCATGTGATTCCCTACATTGTACTTATTGTTTGCCCCAGGGAGATCATGACTCCCAGTTGGGGTTCATCCCTGGGTGCTCAACTTGCAATCATCTCTGCATCCTGCTCATGCATTACTGTCCCTAAAGACATGGGGGGGTGCCCTGTTATCAGTATGATGCCTCCATCCAAGGCCCAATATACGGCTCAAAGAACCCAATGCTTCTGACAATGTCTAAATCCTGGTTTCGAGTCCACCGCCTTTTCTCAGTGGACACCAGCCTGCATGACCATCCTTATGGGCCAAATTCATCCTTTATATTGGTGGCAAGTTGCTTAACTGGGGAACATCGCACGTTGTGGGGATTCATACTCTTCATCAAGAGCTTGCCGAAAGGGGACTCAAGTCCTTTCCAGCACTCCACAAGAAGTATGACCTCCCCCCTGGCTAATACTGCTGGGACCTCCAACTGCATAACTGCCTCACCTACCACCTGGGCCCTCAACCCTACTCTCCCCTGTCCTTCCCAGTGCCTTCCTACCTCAAGGCTGCTCTCAGGAGGGTTATGTCTGACTTTTACAGCCTCCTGTTTCATCATCGGTATTCCTTACCCCTGCTCGACCGCCTGGGCAGCAAAGTCAGACTTGCCTCCAGGTGGAGTACGAGCCGGTAGATTCGACTGCCCTACTGGAGGCCCTAGGGCATGGGGGTAGGGAGCCCTGGTTGAAATTTCGCATTTTCAGATCACTGCATGACTCATGCTGGATGCCCCCAAAGCTGTGGGAGGCGGAGCTGCTGTCCCAATTTATTTATTTATTTATTTAAACATTTGTAAAGCGCTACAAAGGCCCATGGCATCTCGGCGCTGATATCTGCTAAATTCAGCCCTAAAGGGGGATCTACCTATTGGTCAAATAACCAAGTTTTGAGTTGTTTTCGAAAGGACCACAGGGAGGGACTGTTCTTTATGATTAGCGGCAAGGAGTTCCAGAGCTTGGGTGCTGAAACAAGAAATCTTCTGTCGCCCCATGAGACCAGTTTGGTACGGGGTACTTCCAACTGGAAGAGATCAGAGGACCGCAGGGACCTAGCGGGCCGGTAGGGGATAAGTTGTTGAGTCAGAAAGGCTGGTCCCTGGTTATGCAGTGCCTTGTAGACAATGCACAGAGCCTTAAACTTAGTTCTGTTCCTAATGGAGAGCCAATGCAACTCTCTGATAGTGCTCGAGACTGATTGGAATTTGGGGATGTTACCCAACAGTCGGGCAGCAGCATTTTGAATAGTCTGCAGCTTGTTGAGGACTCTCTCTTGGGCATTCAGGAATAGAGCATTACAATAGTCCAAGGTGGATAAGACCAAGGACGTGATCAAAGTTTTGCCAGCTGAGGTAGGGAGAAAAGGGAGGATTTTTTTGATGATTCGTAGTTTATAAAATGCGGAGGAGGCGATCTGATTTGCATGAGGAAGAAAAGTGAGCCTGTCATCAACCATGACGCCCAGGTTTCTCACCTTGCTGACTGGGGTGGGCGGTGAACCCATGGACTGTGGCCACCAGCGGGAGGACCAATCTGGGGATAAGTGTCCAAAGATGACCACCTCGGACTTATCCGAATTCAATTTGAGGCAGTTGGCGGCCATCCAACTTCCTATAGCCTGCATACCCAGATTGAAGTTATCAGCCACTTTTTGCCCGTCATTTCTGATGGCCAAGACCAACTGGGTATCGTCAGCATAGGAAGTGAGGCTCATCCCATGAGCTCTGATGGTATTGGCAAGGTCCGACACGTATATATTGAAAAGTGTCGGACTCAGGGATGAGCCTTGGGGTACACCGCATGGCAGGGACAGGGTGGTAGACTGAAAAGGCCCTATGGTGACCACCTGAGTCCTTCCGGCAAGGAAGGATGCCAGTAGGGCCTTGGCCTTATGCTTAATCCCCAGATCTTCGACACGGTCGATCAAAATAGCATGATCGACCGTGTCGAATGCTGCTGAAAGATCCAACAATATCAAGACCGCAGTGCCACCCGCATCACGAATAATTCGGATATCCTCTGTGGCCTTGATCAGGGCCGTCTCCGTCCCATGATGTTGGCGAAAACCAAACTGAGAATCGTCCAATAAATGATGGAGTTCTATGAAGGCTGACAGTTGGGCGTTTAAGGCCTTTTCGACAACTTTGGCCAAGATGGGCAAATTGGCAATCGGTCGATAGTTCTTAAGCTCATTCCTGTCTAAGTTTGGTTTTTTTAGCAGTGGCTTAAGTAATGTCTTTTTTAGGTCAGCGGGATAGACTCCTGTAGTAATCAGAGTATTACATATATTAGTAATGGCTGGGAGCAAAACTTCCAGAATTGGTAGCAATACTTTAAACGGGCATGGATCAAGGGCAGAGCCTGATTTAATAGGTGACAAAAAGTCCCTGACCTGAGTAATAGAGACCTCCTCAAACTGAGATAGAGAAGGACTGGTTGTAGAGGGACTCGCCTTCTCAGGGGTAGTATTTAGTATTTAGTATCTAACTGTTGGGGCTCCAACAGTGTTCAGTGTGATTTGGTCCACATCCTTGCACTGCCTCACTCTCTGGCGCTTCTGGGGGGCTGTTGGTTCCACTCTGTGTGAGGTCCTACTGATCCCCGTGGCTCTACCCCAATCCCTGATTCTGCTGCAAGATCTCATGGACTCCCCAGCCATGTCTTGACGTGAGGGCCGGCTGCTCCAAATAGTACTTGCAATGTTGAAGAACTGCATCCTTCGGCACTGGCGCTCCTCTTGTCCACCCATGCATGAGGAATGGTTCTAAGCCATGTACCAGACAACCTCATATGAATGAGTCATTTATACCCTATAAGAGAGGGCAAAAAACTTCCTCCAAACCGGGTCACCCTCCTGCAGGATGGCAATCATTGAACTGTCAGCGATGGAAGTCCGATGACTGGGTCTGCTGGGTTATTGAGGTGCCTTGGGACAGGTCCTGCCCCCATGGGCCATTTACCATCACTGCCATGCGCCTGCCTCTGGACCCGAGACCCTTGCTCTACCCCTGATCTCCTTCAGCCCCTCCTACTTTCCCAGCCCTCTTCTTTTTTCCCTCTTGCCTCTGCCCCCTTTTGCTCTCTCCATTCCTCCTTTTTTCCATTACTCCCTGTCCTGCTCTTTCCCTCCCTCTCTCCCCTTTCTTTCTTTCCCATTTTTCGTTTTCCTCCTCTGCTCCCAATTCTCTTACCTCTGTCCTTTACCACCACGGACTTGCGGGTCCTACCTTTGGCTATTCACAAAATGAGTGTAAAGGTATTCAAAAGTGTAAGAGTAAATTACATGTGCATATTACAAAAGTATGTGTTTCCTTTGTGAATCAGGCCCACAGAGTATATTTAACTTTGTGAATTGGCCTCGTAATAAAAAGCATAGTCACCTTGAATTCCACTCTGAGAGCAGAATTTAATAAGGAATCGTTTTTTCTTTTTGGCTTGAAAACAGATGCTTTCAAGCAAGGCTTCAAAATGTACAGTCATTTTAGCAACTGACAGCCATTGTACTTTTAAAGAAAATGTAATTTGCAACGGCATTTCTGTGTCACAACCTGTAATGAAACTAATCACACATCAAATAGCACTGGCCCATTATGCTCAGTTTACTATAATTGAAGAGCAAAACTACATTACCAAGACTGCACTCACCTGTTTAGAGTATAAAACAGAGTCCTTTTGTTTAAAGTTTTATGCAGTTCCGCCAATTGAAGAAGACTAATTTGAAAAGCAGCTTTGGCTTTTGGCTCAAACGTAACTGCCCTTCTCACAAAAGTCCAGTCTCTCTATCATGATTCTCTCTTCAGCCTTAGGTTAGTGACAGTAAATGCCTTTGGGTAATTTCACCTTGATTATCAGAATTCTGAATATCTTGGATGGCCAAAGAAACTATCACTTCTTTACAATAGGTGCAAAACATATTCAGGCCTTATTATGTCTTTAGCAGTCTCAGAGCTAGCCACCATGTGGCTGCCCAGCTCTGAGGCCACAAAGCCATAAAAAACGCCTGCCAGTATTCTGATTTTACAGTCTCTGGCGGGCAGTTCCTTGGCCGACCCAAAGCGGTGCCTTTAAAAACGCACCACAATATGAGGATCAAAGACAGTTCCTGCAGGGCATGGACTGTCATGTCCATGCCCTGGAGGATCTTGGGGTGCATGCAGACATGGGCCACAACATGTGTCCCATTGCATGCACCCCATGGCACAAAGGCAAAAGGGGGCCCTACAGTGTGTTGCCCCACACTAAAGGGTCCTGTAGGGCTCCCTTTATTCCTCACCACTCTGCATCGGCACACTAGCAGCAGCCACGCGCCAACCTAGACATCCTTGCACCATGGTGCAAGGGTGCCCGCATTGCAGGGATGAATGTTGTTGTGCAGGAAGGGACAATTTAATGCAAAAAATAATAATTCATAGTGCTTTGCTTCTGGTATGTGTGCTGCCAAATGCAGCACACATAAAAAGAGTAAATTATTAGGGGAAATAAAAGTATTTCTCCACGTTGTGCCAACCCTTATCACCTCCCCTGTTGAGGCAAGCATTTTTGGTGCTGCTTCAGATATACGATTCCTTGTAAATCTGGGGCAGTGTCAAAAAAACATGGGTGTTGCTGGTAATGCCAACAGCAACACCCATTGCATGCCCCTTTAAGGCCGAAAACAGCATCAAAGGGAACCATATTTCCAAGGCCTGGTTAAGCTATGAAAGTAAGTTAGGACTGCCTTGTAAATATGGAGCAGGACAGCGCCACCAGAGCACGTGCGAGTGATGCTCTGTTTGCACAGGGGCCTTGTAAATTAGGCTCTCAGTCATTAGAGTCCAAGCATGCACTATAGTGACATTCTGGAAAACAAATCTACCATCACTGGATGGCACATGGTGTGAAAAGGATTCGTGCAGCTAGCTAAGATTGGTTGATACCTACAGTAAAATATGGTCTGTGTAGCTAGCAATCATCAGAACCAGAAATGTTGCTAATTTTCCACAACAAAAGTGGGTACGGCTTAGCCGCATTTCTCAGGCGCTGCTTTTACTAACGGGCTTAATTGCTTGGCATACGGTTTAGTCTACATCTGGTATGGCACTGACGATTTACAAAATTATTGAGATTTGCTCTAAGGCCACAACATTTCTACTCTAGGTAATAATATGCAAAGGAACATGAATCACACTTTAAGGAATAAAAGAACTCTAGTCATTGTGAGGTTGTGCTGCTGTGTTTTTAACCTGATTAGAAATTTAAAATCACTGTAAAATCGGCGTTTTTTAAACTTTGTTGCAACACTGCCCCATCAGCTTGATTTAAGAAGCTCTTACTGCTGACTCCTTCCCCCTCTTCCCTGTTGCCCTTGGCCACTCCCAGCCGAGTATCGACGCTGTGGAGTTGGTCCCAGGTTCAGACAAGCGGCGGCCATATTGGGTGTGCAAAAATATTTACAACAAGGGATGGTGATGGACAAAGTCTCTGAATTAAGCAGAATACTCTCACCCAGTCAAGAGATCAGGGCTAGATCCAACACCGTTTTTTAGCTCATTGCACCATCCCAGTTTCAGAACCTGGCTGTATGCAAATTAGTCTGTCCCTGGCCCAGTGCATCATGGGAACAGGGCAGACCAGACTACAAAAGCCAATTCTTACACTGGGAAGGAAACAAGCTTCCGGGGACCGGTTTCTGGCATTTCAGCCGTCTTCGGCCCGGCTTGCTTGAATCCTGATGATGCAATGAGCAAGGGACTCACATCTGAGTATACCCTTCCACGCTTAGGGTGGACACAAATATTTATAACAAGGGATGGTGATGGACAGAGTCTCTGAATTAAGCAGAATACTCTCACCCAGTCAAGAGATCAGGGCTAGATCCAACACCGTTTTTTAGCTCATTGCACCATCCCAGTTTCAGAACCTGGCTGTATGCAAATTAGTCTGTCCCTGGCCCAGTGCATCATGGGAACAGGGCAGACCAGACTACAAAAGCCAATTCTTACACTGGGAAGGAAACAAGCTTCCGGGGACCGGTTTCTGGCATTTCAGCCGTCTTCGGCCCGGCTTGCTTGAATCCTGATGATGCAATGAGCAAGGGACTCACATCTGAGTATACCCTTCCACGCTTAGGGTGGACACAAATATTTACAACAAGGGATGGTGATGGACAGAGTCTCTGAATTAAACAGAATACTCTCACCCAGTCAAGAGATCAGGGCTAGATCCAACACCGTTTTTTAGCTCATTGCACCATCCCAGTTTCAGAACCTGGCTGTATGCAAATTAGTCTGTCCCTGGCCCAGTGCATCATGGGAACAGGGCAGACCAGACTACATAAGCCAATTCTTACACTGGGAAGGAAACAAGCTTCCGGGGACCGGTTTCTGGCATTTCAGCCGTCTTCGGCCCGGCTTGCTTGAATCCTGATGATGCAATGAGCAAGGGACTCACATCTGAGTATACCCTTCCACGCTTAGGGTGGACAAAAATATTAATATTGGGTGTGACTTCAATACCCCGCGCTCTAGTCGCGCATAAAAGGTGTTTCCCGAGCCCGTTTGCTCGTTTGATTGAGTGTCTCGTGTGTCCCTCCTGAGGCGGAAGCCGGGAGGTTGAGCTGCTGTGTTTTTAACCTGATTAGAAATGTAAAATCACTGTAAAATCGGCGTTTTTTAAACTTTGCTGCAACACTGCCCCATCAGCTTGATTTAAGAAGCTCTTACTGCTGACTCCTTCCCCCTCTTCCCTGTTGCCCTGGGCCACTCCCAGCCGAGTATCGACGCTGTGGAGTTGGTCCCAGGTTCAGACAAGCGGCAGCCATATTGGGTGTGACTTCAATCCCCCGCGCTCTAGTCGCGCATAAAAGGGGACGTTCATGCATCCGCGCAGCGGACGCGGGCAGCGGACGCGCGGACCTGCGCCGGAGTCATGCCAGAGTCCTGCCCGTCTGCGCCCGTCAGCGCCAAGGAGGCGCAGGAGGGCCCCACCCCCCTTGTTTATTCCTCTCATGCTCTTAGGGACCTAGACGGTGCATCTGATGCACTACCTCCGAGGATCCTAGATTCTATCTCTGCACTTGGCATTGCGCGGAACGTACCTCCTCCCTCCCCTAGCACTAAACAGTCATCTGATCTCAGTACTACTGAAACGCGTATCAGGGTTATATACCTAAATACACGCTCACTGGTCAAGCATTAGGCTGATCTCTTTCTCCTTCTCACCGACGAAAGGCCTGATATCCTTTTACTTACCGAGACCTGGCTGACTGATGATTCTCTCCCTGACATCTTAGCAGCTCTGCCCCCGATTATTACCTGCTTAATACGAACCGTCCTTCTGGTCGTGCCGGCGGTGGGGCGGCAGCTGTCATTCGAAAGGAGTTTAAATTCATCTCCAGGTCTTCTTTCACCCTTACTGACGTGGACAATCTCATCATTAGGCTGGAGACTGGAGAGGGAGCTCTCACCACTGTCATCCTCTATCGTCCCCCCCACCCTATGCCTTCGTTCCCTGCTGCCTTCCGTGAACAGCTAGCTAATCTACTCACTTCATCTGTTCGAGTTGCCATTTTTGGCGACTTTAACTATTGGTATAACGATAATGATGCTGGTCCTCATGCGGCTGAGTTATTCGAAGTCCTTACCAGCTTCAACATGAACCAACATGTTACTTCTCCCACTCATACTGGGGGCCACATCTTAGATCATATTTGGACTCATAACCTCACTCCCTCCTATCCTGTGATCACCCCTTGTATCTGGTCCGACCATCATTTGGTCGACGCGGTGATCACAGTCAGGGGTTGCATGAAGGTCCCTCCCATGGCCGGTGTGTCTGCCTGTAAATGGAGTACTCTTGACTCTCAGGCATTCCTTTCGTTTTTGGCTGAGACTCGTCCCCCGCTGTCTAATACTGCGACTGTCCATTCTCTGGAGGAAGACCTCACTGGCTGGATCATCAAAGCCAGCGATCGTTTTGCGCCTCCCTCCAGATTTCCTCGCTCCCGGCACAGTAAGTCCCACAAGTGGTTTAATCCCACTTTGAAAGCTCAGCAACTCGAACTGCGCCAAACGGAACGTAGGTGGAGACGCAACTACCTGCCCATCGACAGAGAACTATATGTTGCTGCGAGAAAAAAATATAAAGATGCAATTATGGCAGCTAAAGCTCTTCACATCTCGGAAAGGATCCTCACTGCTCATAATAAACCCAAGGAGATCTTTTCAGTCATAAGGGAGCTCACGTCTGATGCAAGGACTCTCCTCTCTCAGACTCCGACGCAAGAATCTTGCAATGCCTTAAATAGTTTCTTCATCGAAAAAATCGCCAAGATCAAGTATACCATCCCTTCTGTCTCTCCTGATGATATGCCAGCTTCCCCCCCTGAAAACCCGCTCTCATTACTCTCTTTCCCTGCCCTCGACCCCAGCACTTTGGCTAAACTTGCGGCTCGGGTCAAATCCGGCTCGCCCAACGATTGCTGCCCTCCCTCTGTTTTCCGTGACATCTGCCTGTCCTTACCGGACTACATCTTGCCTTTGCTAAATGCCTCACTGGAGGCAGGAGCAGTGCCCAATTCCTTCAAGGAGGCTATCCTTGTGCCCTTATTGAAGAAGCCTGGAGCTGACCCGGACGATCTCGCCAACTATCGGCCTATCTCTCTCTTACCCTACCTATCCAAACTCCTGGAGGCACATGTTACTAGCTGCCTATCTGAATTTATCGAATATTCCAACTTTCTTGAACCTAATCAATCTGGCTTCAGACCAGCCCATTCCACCGAGGCTGTGATCCTGGCAGTTATGGATATGCTTAGGGCTAATGCCGATAAAGGGACATCACAGGCGCTCGTCTTATTGGATCTGTCGGCCGCATTCGACACGGTGGACCACAACATCCTTGTCCACCGTGCCGAGCAAGCCGGCATCCGAGGCCTGGCTTCTGCCTGGCTCAAATCTTTCTTGTCGGGCAGAATGCAGGCGGTCCGGCTAGGTCCCTTCACAGCCGCGAAGGTCCCATCCATCTGCGGAGTGCCTCAGGGATCTTCCCTGTCCCCTTCTGCTTTTTAATCTCTACCTTCAGCCGCTCATTTTTTCCCTGAAAAGGTGGAATGTCACCGTATTCAACTATGCAGACGATCTGCAAATCATCTTTCCGCTTAACACCCCCAATGCAGCTCTCGATTGCCAAGCAGTGATGCTACACATCCAACACTGGATGAACTCCCACCAGCTTCAATTGAACCCGGGGAAGACCGAGTTAATCCTTCCAGGAAACAGTCTCACTCACTGGGGCCCACAGTTTTGGCCGACTGAGCTTGGCTCCCCGCCCGTTACGGCTAAGTCAGCAAAGAGCCTTGGGGTCATAATCGACTCGGAGCTCTCTCTTAAGCCTCAGGTGGGTGCGGTTGTGTCATTATGCATGTTCTAACTCAGAAAAATCAGGAAAGTTTCTCACCTCTTGACCCCGGAGGCTCTGATACAAGTCCTGATTGCCTTGGTGCTCTCCCGCCTGGACTTTTCAAATTCCCTGTACCACGGCCTACCCAAATCCCTCCTTAATAGACTCCAGATTGTACAGAGCCAAGCGGCAAGACTGGCCTATAAAACGCCGAAGTGGCAATCTG
Source organism: Lissotriton helveticus (assembly GCF_964261635.1). Lineage (NCBI taxonomy): Eukaryota > Metazoa > Chordata > Amphibia > Caudata > Salamandridae > Lissotriton > Lissotriton helveticus. Next base: position 1,840,468,071 of record NC_136059.1, on the reverse strand, counting down.
CGAGACCACTGCTTCGCAGTCTCCACTGGTTGTCGGTGGAGCAGAGGACTGCATTTAAGATCGGCTGCCTGACCTTCAAGGCTGTGTCCGGGACCTCCCCTGCCTTTCTCAAATCACTGGTCGTCCCCTACCGCCCGGTACGTAATCTTCGTTCTTCTCATCGCCTACTGCTAGCTGTCCCTCCTACCAAACTTAAAAAATCTGGCGGTCGGAGATTCGCTTACCTTGCTCCCTCCTTTTGGAATCAGCTGCCCCTCTCGCTCAAATCTGCCAACTCCCTCCTGGCATTTAGAAAACTTCTAAAAACGTATCTTTTCACGCAGACAGGCTAGACCCCCGTCTCCCCATCTCACAGCACTCAACCAGCACCAGGAAACCTTTGGTGTCAGTGCGCTATATAAGAGCCCCTTAAGATAAGATAAGATAGTCATATACCCATAAATAATAATAAATATTTGAATTTGAATCTGAGCAAAAAGTAAAATTACGTCGACGTTACTTCACATACCCTATTAATTTAAAAATTGAATAATTCAGTATTTTAATGATATCCGCCTTCCTCTAGTGCAGGGGCATATTCATGTATTTGCTCTAGTTCCAGCAACCATACACGATTTAGTTTTGCTTTGTACTGATAAGTAACAATGTGATTAAAGCTGCACTTGTGCTAAAATAAGAGAATGCTATTTGCTATAACCAAACATTCTACATAGTTCAACTGTAGCTCAATAATTAAGAAAATAATAAGTAGGACAACAAGCAGCGTGTTTATCTTTGATCGGGGAAGGTGTGTCAATGGATATATAAATCAGTTGCAAATACAAAACAAAACAAATTTCAATGATGGTTCGACCAAATACAACAGACGTTTATGCATTGGTATCTGGCCCTTGACTGGAATTGACCGGAGCTGGTAATGAAATTCTTGAAATATTAACAAAAATTACAGTAATCATACCGATTTCAGTGCTGTAACTTTCAACTAAGGGATTTAAAGTCACTTTACAGAAAATCAGTCTATGCAGAAGAAGGATCCAATCACACTAAAAGGCGGTGATGTAAAGTTCGTTTTCTAATTGTTCATTCCTATGTTTGTGTTTAATGGTTTTGTGTATATCAGGCTATTTCAGGAATTTCGATCCATAATGCAGACACAGCAACTGCTTAGTAAGAAAGAAGCCATAGAAAATATGGGAGCATTAGAAAATTAAACATCTTCTAAGCAAGAATAAGGCTAGGTTTAAGGGTTTTTGCCAAGTGGGTTGAACTTTGATGGTGGCCAGTCACCTTGCTTGCGCCCACATTCTGGGCTGGCTTTAGCGTTGGTGGCACCCGGTCTGTCAAACATTGTTGCCAGCCCAATGACTCCCTCCTTCATGGATTTCCTCACTACCACCCTTCAATGGTGCCCCTCATCTCTCCTTCGTCACCCTCTGACATTTATTGATATTATAGCGATACTCATCCCAGTGTAGATCAGAGCACCCTTACATCACAAACATATTATGCAGTGTGTAATTCTCAGCACAGGAAATGTTACTGAAGACACGGAGGACTATAAAGTGTAGGAGTCACGTCACCCATAGTGGATAGCCATTATAGGTTAAGAGTGTTTGCTCTGGAGAATTGAAGGGGCAGATTACGAGGTGCAATAATCAAAGTTGCTGCAAAAGGTAGAGAGAACAACACTATATCCACGAATATATAGAGATGTGGATCTCTCCTCTAAGGCTGGTGTACAATAGGCTGCCTTGCACCAATGCACACACCCTTGCAATATGGTGCAAGGATGTATGACGTTACAACGCATACTTTTACAACGCATGCCTTTACAACGTGGTTTTTACAACGAAAACCTTTACACTGCATAGCGCTTTGGGGTGCTGGATAGTGAATAGTTTAATTTACTATTCCAACTCCAGTCCCCGTGGACACTAGGGAAGGTGTTGGATAGTAAATTAAACTTATTCCCTATCCTAGAGCGCCCCACCGCGCAATGCATTGTAATGGTTTGCGTTGTAAAAGTTGCGTCGTAAAGGCACTGCGTGGTAAAAGTTGCGTTGTAAAGGATGTTTCCCTTGTGCAAGTGTGTTGATGTGATGTCAAGCTTAGGGTTTATACTGAAAGGGTACACTTCTAGCACCCAATTCTTTTATTTGCCAAAGTTCAAAATTATATCACATTGTACGTGTGCTTTACAGTGAAGCACACATCCAAAGATGGAGGGATTTGGAGACAATACAGTGCATGGGAACGTCCATGTACTACCCATGGCATGCCCCCTTGACACAACATAGTACATCATGATATTTTTTTTTACTTTAGGGCTTAGGATGTGCGCTGGAAAGTAAGACACAAAAATGCACTTTTGTGTTACGTAAATTCGCCCCATAAATGTAATACAGTGATCATGGTGTCATACTAATAACATTGTATTGCTACCCAAAAGAACCCCTTTTATCAACTTTTGATTAAGGAAAGATTGAGGGGAAAAACAATAAGGTTCTAAACCTAGGCTTTCAATTTGCATGCAGCACTTTGATGCCGGTTCAGACCTCAATGTGCTATATTAGAAGGATTGTTACTTATGAACTCCAAATAATAAAAATATGGGTTATTGTGGTGAAAGCAATAATCCACTGAGCCACTGAGCTATCTGCACAAATACTAATATGTGATCTGAATTTCACACTTGTGCTTTACAGTTGGAACATTTGCCATCTATCCTACTATATCAAGTCTAAGTCAAAACGTGTGACTAGACAAATGGCGTATGTCTCCCTCAAGTGAATTAACCACCAAATATAATACCATTGGAACTATTCCCTGAAAAATGTGGTGCACTCAAAGATTTCAGCAGGTTCCTCTTATCTGGGTTCAGTCTGTCATGCGGAGGATGTCCCTTTGACCTTGGCACTGAGAGCAATGCCACCAGTTGTACCGCCCTAATGCCAGGACTGACCTAGTCCTGGCATTAGGGCAGTCCTGGCAATCTCAAGAAATGGTATGATTCATGCTTACAGGAAAGTAAAAAATACTCTTACTTCAGGGTTGAACGTCCGAGATGCCCCTGCATATACACACTGCCCAAAATACAGAAAAACCTCCCATTTCCTCCTAGCAAACCAATAGAGTCGGGTATAGGGGGATTCATTGAGAGACTTTTAGAATATGTGGACACTATCCTACAGCCACTTGTGAATAACCTACCATCCTACATGAGGGACACCAAACACATTCTAAGCATACTAACTGGAATAACTTGGGAAGAAAACATGACGTTGGTGACATTTGATGTCACAGCACTATACACCAGCATTAAACATGATCTTGGATGGCTAAGATTACAAGAGATTCATTAGGCTGTTTAGAGACATCATCCACAGAAGAAAGGAAATAATAAAACTACGGAACCAAAGAAGACTACTGTTGCTTTATATTACTGTCACTTAATTGTACACTCTAAGCATGTGCAGTGGATTACTGTTTACTTTGTATGTGGTTTATGACCTCGTATTTGGGAATAGGGTGGTTTTCCCTACCTCTTTGCACCGCACACAACTCTAAATGAATCAAATACCCTGAACAGATATTCTTGAGAGTGCCACTTTCCTATAATGCTACATCCCAAATTTCAGTAAACAGATTTGATGCTTTGTCAGGGTTTGTGGATGTGGATTGACATCAACCGGAAGTCCCTACAGAAACCCTATATAGCAGGACCAAAGGTGCTGAGTTTTGGTCCTCAGATCCTCAAGTAGGAGTCCAATTAGAGCCCAATGGAGAAGTGACTACTCCATCCCTTAGCTTTGATTCTCAGTGTACTGCTTTTTCCTGGAACATTGCAGGGATGAACTCAAAGTTGAATAACGAGGACTGGGAGTTTTGATTTAATCTGTTTTCAGGAGACATGGTCAGTAGTGGCTTCTTGGCCATGTTGGACTTGTGTACAGAAAAAAAACGCATCCTCCTCTATCTCCATCATTCATCCCTTGCAAGATTTGATAAATCACGTTAGTTCTTATTTCTTGTTTATTTGAGTGATATTTCTGATGATAGGACTGTGCTTAAGCATAAAGGGCACCAAACAAGCTTGTTTCTTGTTTGTTCCTGGAAGGACTGCAGGTACAAGCATACAGGCCAAAGCAGTTCACAAGGTGGGTCTCCACACTCTTAAGTACTTGGACAATGGACATCCATATTAGAAACAGTGGTTGTGTGGGTCTGTGAGTACCTGTATGAGTGAGTGAATGGGTGCATAAGTGGTGCATAGGTGAGGGAGTGCCTGTGTGAGTATCTGTGTGAATGGCTGAGAAGCTGCAGGAGTAGAATATGAGTGAGTGAGTGAGTGAGCGAGTAGCTGTGTGTGTGGCAGCATGGTTGAGTGAGTGAGGTCATAAAGGGTTGGTGTGTGATTACTTGTATGGGTAAGTGAGTGGGTGTGTGAGTGAGTGACTGTATAAGTGTATGAGTGGGTGGCTGGGTATGTGCATAGTGAGCGACTGGCTGTGTAAGTGGTTGTATGAGTGAGTGACTGTGAGTATTGTATAGGTGAGTAAGAAGGTGCATGAGTGGCTCTATGGGTGAATTAGTGGGTGGCTGTCTGGGTGTATAGATGAGTGCATCCATTGCATGGGCGAAACAGCCTATATGTGGGTGGATGAATGAATTATTAACTGTGTGTGAGTAGTTTCATGAGTGAGTGAAAGGATGTGTGAGTAGCTGTATAAGTGAGTGAGTCTCTGAGTTGCTGTATCACTTTGCAATTGAGCATGTATACAGGTAAGTGAAAGGGTGGTGAGTGATTGTATGAGTGAGTGAGTGATTGAGCGAGTCAGTGTATTAGTAGTGTATTGGTGAGTGAGTGTGTATAAGTGGCTGTATTAATATGTGAGTAGATGTGCTTATGGCAGTATTGGTCAGTGATTGGTTGTGGCAGTGGGTGTTGAGACAGAATATTGAGTTGGAAATGTCGACTTACACAAACATCAAGTTGAAAATATTGTGATTCCGAAATATCGACAGCAAGAATATTGTGGTCAAGAATATCAAATTTAATGTAAGAAATGTTGTTTAAAAATATAGAAGTGAATAATATTGTTTGCAAAAAAACAGTTCTTTAAAATAGGGATTTTTTAATTAGTGTTATGTATTTTAGTTTATGTTTTAATGTATGTGATGTATGTTCTTTTGTCTAAGTAATGCTTATGTTTTTTAATATATGTGTTACATTTTTAGTAGTTATCAATTTCATTTTTATTAAATTTAGCATTTATTAGTTCTGTAGTGGGTTGTGGGTTTATAGGGGAATAGGGTAGGAAGTAATTTAATTATAATAAATCGATGATTATCTTGTATTGATTTAATTTAGAATTTATAGTGTTAATTGTGGGAAGTTATTAATGTGTAATTAATTATTAATTGGTTGTTAATATTAATTAATAATTGATAATTAACTATGGTAATTGTGTAATTCTTTAAGGTGCTGGTTGTGGGGTTTATAGGGGTAATGGTGGGAAGTAATTCATTTTTGTTAATCAATAATTAGTTGTTAATTTATATTAATTGATTGGAAATTAATTATGGAAATTGTGTAATTAATTTTGGGTGCAGGATGTGGGTATATAGGGGTAAAGGATGAGAAGTAATCTCTATTTAATTAATAAATAATTAGTTGTTACTTTATATGAACTAATTGACAATTATTGTAATTGTGTGATATTTTTAGGTGGGGGTTATGGGGTTTATTGGATAAAGGGCGGGAAGTAATGTATTTGTAATCATTTATTCATTAGTTATTAATTTTAATTAATTAATTGAATGAAAGGTAATAATGGAAATTGTGTAAATAATTTTAGGTGCTGGTTGTGGGGTTTATAGGGGTAAAGTGTGGGTAGTAATTTATATTTAATTAATAAATTTGTGGTTGATCATTAATGTTAATTACTTAATTGATATTTAATTAGGGTAGTTGTTTATATTTTTTTGTGTGTTAGTTTTTCTTTTTTAGGAGTAAAGGGTGGGGAGTAAATTAATTCTATTTTTTATATACCAATATTTATTTATTGAAAATAAGCTTAAATTGTGTAATACATTTTATTACAGTTTAATTTTACCAGTCTTTTGTGGCTATTATAGGGGAAAAGTGTGGGAAGTTTATAAATTGTTATGAGTTTAATTTGTTTTGTACTTAAAATTTCTTTATTTGGTAATTAATTATGTTAATTATGTAATTATTTTGTGTTTTACAAAATTTAGATATGGGTCGTAAATTGTGTAGTGTTATCGGGTAGGTGATAAAAGAAGTCAATACATCTAATAGTTACTGTTTGTAATTCTAAAAAATGTCTAAAAATATGAATTAGTTTGAAAATGACTTTTTTATTTATGTTACATAATACTTGGAGTAGGTAATTGTCATATGCACTTAACATTATATATTTTTATATGTATTTATTTTACAGAGTTTTATATAGCGCAAACTAGACCTGAATCGGGTATCAGAGCGCTTTACATAGCACCAGTTGCATTACATGAGGACACATTTGTTTTTTGTTAGGCACGGGGAGATTAAGTGATTTGCCCAAGATCACAGGATATTCAGCATTGTTGCTGAGACTCGAACCCAGTTCTCCAGATTGGAGGTTGACCGCCCTAGCCGTTAGGCCAACTCCTCTATATATGTATATTTATATGTATAAATTATATTCACTGAAAAAAACATAGGTTTCAGGCAGGTTATAGGTAGGAATTATCATTTAAAAAACCTTAGAAATTCACTGAAAAAAACATAGGTTTCATGCAGGTTATAGTTAGGAATTATCATTTAAAAAACCTTTGAAATTCATTGAAAAAACCATAGGTTTCAGAGGTGGTATAGTTAGCTGGACATTTTACTCACACAAAACCATTGAAATTCCTCCGTTATAGTTAGTTGTACTAACTGTAACTCTCGCGCCCCCAATCCACTCGTGATGATGTCACATATTACATCATTCATGACATGGTCAGTGACGTCACTGATGATATCACTGATGACACCTCAAATTACATCACTGATGACATCAGCGCAAAACAGATTAATGGACCTTTCCAAAATATTATATCCCCTCATCAGCACACTAGCTCAAAGTACAGAGATGTGACAACCAAGTATGTATAATGGAAAGAACTCGCACATCAGCAATAATGTAAACAACACCGAGACTACCAGTGAAATACTATACACAATTCACTATATGAACCAAAAACTTTTCCATGTGTAGATGTACCATTGATACATGTACTGTACTGGATAGTGGACGCAACCATATTATCTCAGACACTGGGGAATATTTCGGTCATGTAGCTATGTTCCCCCAATTGAAACAGAAGCGTAGTGGGCTAGCCCAACGTACACAACGTCAACATAAGACTATAAATAATTAGGCTACTCCTTGGGCGTGGTTCACTTCTGCAAAGAAAAGAGACAGCGCCACAGCGAAGGTCCACACCCTGCCACGTGGCTGCCGCCATGACCAGGTGCATCCTTGATAGAGGCCCATTGCGAACTCATCGCCACAGCACCGCAGACTTATGTCTGTATCCACTACTGTCTCCAATCTACACTGCAGACAGCAGGGTTTACAACTTGAATTGAACTTTGGATCTAAATTTGTCATCGGTATCTGTTCTGAGTACTGTCTTCAATCTGCGGTCAGTAGAATTGACAAATGGATATCAGTTGCGCATCAGCACTACAGAAAACATTGAATTCAGTCTCGATTTATTTAAAGCAGAGACAACTGTACTATGTCCTCTGATTTTGTTAAAGTTTGAACAGTATGAAATTCAGCCTTCATTTATTTAATATAGAGACAATTTAACTATATGTCTTTAGATTATGTTTACATAAGTGACAAAAAGCATTCGTCCATGTCTGTGTCAACAACTGCCTTCAATCTATCCTGCGGACAGCAGGGTTCACAACTTGAATTCAGCTTTCCATCTACACTACGAACAGTAGGGAATTCAGCCTTGATGTATGTAATGCAGAGACAATTCTATTGTTTGTGTTCAGATTTTTTTCACATAAGTCACAAAAATCATTCGTCGATATCTGTGCTGACAACTGCCTTCGATGTACATTGTGAGGGCTCACGATTTAGGTGGAATGGCGATTGCACATGACGTATTCCAATAGCCAAGAGACATTTTACAGTGCCACCCGCCCGAACCACGAATCATCGCAGAGTGCGCACACACTCAGTTGTTCATGTACCACTAACTCACTGCACCACAAGTCATCTCCACGTGGCATTGTTAAGGAAGAATTCACTAGGCAAAAAAAAGTGCTCCCAGTGCTTCCTGCCCGGACCACGCATCATCGCAGGTTACGTACATGCTCAGTGCCAAAGGTACCAGTAACTCACTGCACCATAAATCAATACCACGTGGCCGTACTTAGGCAGAATTCAATAGAGAAAAGACATTGGTCTGAATGTGGACCCCCCTTTACCACTCATTATCGCAGGGCACGTACTAGCTCAGCACCAAAGATACTACTAACTCAGTGCACCATAAATCATCGCAAAGAAGAGTGAACAGTTTTATGTCAGCAACAAGGCATACTGTCACTTTTAAATGGAATTCATGCAGAATTCAATCAACAAAAGACATTACTTAAATTACTGTGCCTGCCCCCTCACCATGCATCATCGCAGGGTACATACACGCTAAGCGCAAAAGGTACTACTAACTCAGTGCACCAAAAATCATCACCACGTGGCCTCACTAAGGCAGAATTTACAAGAAAAAAAACATTACTATCAGACAGCCTGCCCGAACCACGCATCATCGCAAGATCCACAGAACCTTGTTGTTTCAGGTGCCACTAACTCAGTGCACCACTTATCTTCGCTGGATGTACACACACTAAATTACCCGTACCCACTTCAACTATCTATCTGTGATGGTGTATTTATTATAATTGTAAAATGCTGCTCCTGTGCCCTCCCATATTATATTATGTTATAAATAGCGTATGCAACCATCTTATTGTGGGAGAGGTGTGGCGCCGCGGCCAGGGCGACTGACGCTGGAATCTGGCGACCACGGTTCGATCCCCGGCTCCGGCGGCAGGTTAGCCCAGCACCATGTGACTCTGGGCAATAGCTCGCTTAATCTTCCCGACGGCCCCCAGCGCCTAGAGACCCTTACGGGTGATTGTGCGCTTTACAAATGTGGACTTTACTTTACTTTACCTGTGATAATAAGTGTGGGCTATTTCTCCTTTTTTTTACCATATTTACATAGCGCAAAATCAACCCAAAACTATGTCAGCAATTTACACGAGCACCGTATTTACAGTACATTTTCAGCCACACGTACATTACATCATTACTCTACAAGAACAGGATGTGCACGCAACTGATTTCCAGCACCAAGTTCTACAGTGTACCTGAATAACCACATACTTATATATATGAGATGCCCTTCATGTGCCAAAAACTGCAACTTAAACCTTTCACAGCCCTGTATTACTACAGCTACAACACTCCACTGAATGTACAACAAACATTCATAATCATAGAAATGCGTCATGTACACCATCTATTATGTATGTAACTATGAATGAACATAGAGTCAGTGATGCCCCGTACCTTCCATGTTGGCCAAGTTGTGGAACTTTACAGATATAATAACACACTTGCGTTTAAGACCCGGGTGACATCATCACTAACAAAACAGACACCCAAATCACTTGATTGTTCATGTAGCTAACGACGGAACCACGCCCATAGCTCCGGAGTCATCGTTCACAGCCTCGCGCAGCACTGACTTTCGTCAGTCCAGCCTATTCCGCTTACGCTTCGAGGAAAAAACTAAAACGCCACATGGCCCAGATTTCCATTGTAGTCATTTCTTACTTCCAGGTCTAGTTGTCAGAACTGCACACACACACTCCCTCATGGCTGGTATACACCCACACCACACCCATCCAGCTCCTGCGTCACTACACACGTGACCCTACCAATAAAAAAGACGGGGCGCATGTGCTCTATGCCATTTTTTAGAGTTTCTCCCATCCCAGGCACTGTGTTGGCCCGTCCTAGTTTTTCGGATGCCTCATATAGGCCCGAACCACCGACTACAAGGGCCCACTACTACGTGTGTGGCCTCTTTGGTCACTGAGTTAGTGGTACCGCAAGGACTGAGTGGGTGAGAGATCTGCGATGATGATGGGAGCACAAGTATATCATTAGCGATAGCAATATCAAGACTCTACACCATATGTCAGACTTCTTCGTGGCAGAGCAGGACTGCATGATGTAGAAGGTGTCCTGTCCATGAAAAGGTGAGCAGTGAGGCCTACATGTGCAGCGGAGGGAGTCGATGGGGTGCATCAGACTGGATACAAAAAGGCAACGCAGCTATTTAGGCGTACGCACTCCTATATACCGTATCTTATTGCATTTATTAAAAAAAATTCAATAGCAGGAACGTTTTTATATTTGGTCAAATGTCCGATGCTCATGATGATCAAAACCACGTGCTTCACTTCAGAAAACACATGCTTTCACAACAACATAAAAACATTACTACTATAATAATTTTTTTTAAATCAAAGCCTATTAAACAAGTTAGAACTGTACAATTAGTTGTTTTTAAATGCGGGAGGGAAGGTGTCTGAAAAGGCTATGTAATTCTACTCCACATTAAGATAGTAACAAATACCAATCATAACATCTTTCTTTTACTATCTTTTAGATACAGAGCATAGGAGTGCATTATGTCCCGGCAGGTGGTGGAAAACACCGGTGACAAAAAGGTGAGCTGCAAATATTCTTTTCAGTCACTCTTTCACTTCCTCTCTCCTTTGATAAGGAAGTTACAAACAATGTCAACTTCCTTTTTATCTTACAGGTTGTGTTTCACAAATTGGCGTCATCCCCCCAACACCTCCAAAGCTCAGCGTTTGAGGATTCTGCGATGATGCGTGGCCATTGTAACAACGGATAAGAAGCTTGCTTCGACACGTGATGCACCCTCTTTGAAACACGCCAATGGCACAAGGTGAGCAAAGAAGCTTGTTTCCAAAGCAGTGAGAAGTCACCTGAGAGTGGGTAGTGTGCAGCAGCTTGACTGCGTACGAATGTACAATTCCCTCCGGGCAGTGGGAGTGGATAGCACCGACACCTCCTTACTGTGGAGGTTGATGAAATACATTATCCTTAGTGTACAAATAAATAAAGCAAACATATACTTGTGCAGTTGTATGTACTATGCTATTACTAACTCTATATGCTATCTTTCAGATGACTAAACTGGAGGGTGCACTATGAACCAGCACGTACTTGGACTCACAACAAAGGCAAAAGGTGAGCTACGAAGATTTTGTCCAGTATTACCTGCTCCATGTATAACTTTCTCTCTCTTACGTTTTAATGTCATTTTTTCTGTCTTTCTCTCTCTCAATCTCTCTCTTACATTGTTTCTCTTTCTCTTTTAAAGTTATGGACGGTGCTGTCCACTTTGCCGATATAAAAATCAAGGCTGAAAATTATTACTCTCCAGTGTAAAACCAAAGCTGAGTTCAAGTTGTGAACTCTGTTTGCCACAGTGTTTTCAGAAGGTAAGAAAGGCGGCCTAGATACACAATGCCTCAGATTAAATGTGTTAGAAATAAAGGGGCTTATTTACAAGCCCCTTGTTCCACTTTTTCGTCACTTTTAACATGAGAAAAGTAACGTAAAAGTGGCGCAAGGGGCTTGTAAATAAGGCCCCAAGTATATTGTCCTTCATAATGACGTAATCTCACACCTAATTCTGTCTCATCTCTGAATCATTTTAAAGACCTGTTGATCCATACTGTAAATTTGACGCAGTAGGCACTTGCTTACAGATACCTCTTGCACTCAGGCCTATAAGAGAGGTGGAATGTATCAGGCACACTCCAGACTTGCAAATTAAAAAATATTGCCAAGTAATACCATAGTTTGTAATGTTTGACCTCTTTTAATCACATCGATCTAATTTTGAACACTTATTTTCATTTTTGTTTTGCAGATTACCTACCCTACTTCTATTGGAGACATATCACAGTTTCTTTATTAAATTGTTTTGTTAAAGTTATGTTTCTAGTTATTTATGATATTGTTATCTTTAAGTTACGTTTCCAGGTATTTTAAAAAGTATATACGTCTTCTTTTTCTGACAACATTTCACTATTATTTAGTGTGATAATAATACAGTTAGAAAACATTTAAAAATAGAAATGATTTTTATAATTAGAAATATATTACTAAGGCTAACTCTTTACCAGCTCTTTACCAGAGTCTAAAGCTACGACTAACGGTTTTAAAACTCCAGCACAGTAACTGTTTTAATTAGCAATTTAGGAGCCGATTATGATGGCGGTTTTCCCGCATCCTCCGGGCCGGCGGAAGCCACCGCCGGCCCGGAGGATTCGGGAAAACTGCAGCGCACTGAAAAAGACCCCCGCCAGATTAGGATGGCTGGGGGATCGTTTTTCAGTCCGCAGCTTTTCCGCCGCGGTCGCCTCCCGTCCTCGGCGGAAAAGCACTAACTTGGCCGGCGGTGTCTATCAGATACCGCCAGCCATATTAGGATGTCTGTAGTAACATGCCTGACACGGCGGCATTTCCGCCGTGCAAAGGCATACGGATTTGTGTTTGGGGGCCCGTTGCGGGCCCCCAGGGGTAAAGGGGTGTTGGGGGGGTGCACATGGGGGGTACCTATGGCACCCCCCTGCATTTGTGTGCACAAAGCGGCAGGCACCGCGCGGTGCCTGCCGCTTTGCGCATGCAAATGCACAACTTACATTTTTAACATTGCGGCGGGTGCTGCTTCAAGCAGCACCCGCCACAATGTTAAAAATACAGGATGTGACCGCCAGGTTGGCGGTCACATCCTAATTTGCACGGAGGGACCGCCGCTGCCCCTGCGGACGGTCCCTCCTTCTCTATGGTGGCAGACGGACTCAGGTCTGTCCGCCATCATAATCGGCCCCATAGTGTGGTGAACTTCTAACCTCTGTGCTCACTTAAGTGTTCCATGAATTGTTACTATGGTACAGCCACGGCCGGTAGTGGGAGTACCGGCCAGGCGGTGACGTGAGAAGAGGGAGGGGCAGGGTGGCGGTGACATGAGGAGGGGGAGAGCAGGGTGGGGGGCAGTAATGTATGGATTACGGACTTTAAAAGGTAAGTAAATATAAAAATATATAAAACGAATCTCGTTGCACACGATGCAGTGTGTGCAACGAAATTCGTTTTTTTATTTTTATGTTTACTTACATTTTAAAGTCCGTAATCGATACATTACTACCCCCCACCCTGCCCCTCTCCCTCCTCACGTCACCGCCCGGATGGTACTCCCACTACCGGTTGCGGCTGCTATGGTAACAAGCAGTAAGCAGTTTGGGGGTAGGGTTGAAAGATACTGACTGTACAGAAACTGTTATATTTACCCAGGGATCCTCTACATGACAGATAGGAAAGCAAAGTAAAACAGAACACTGTGTACAAGATTTACAACCACCTTGTGCCACTTTCGCATCACTTTTCCCATCTTAAAAGTGATGCAATAGTAACGCGATGAATTTGTAAATCTGCCCCTATGCACATTACGAGCAAAAGAAGAGCACAACTCATTCAATTCTTTATCAATCACAATTAGACAGTGTTACTTCACGATTCTTAATGCACTTCAATAAATACTTTGTGCCTACTTAAATGGGAGATGAGATTGTCGATATTAAAAAACTCAGTGACATATTTACAAATACGGAGTTAAAACTGTCAACCCTTTTAATGGCTGCAAACTAAAACAAAAACACCGAAAATGGACTTCGAAATCCTTAGTTATCTCACCGGAAGATTTTCTCAACATTGCTGTTTGCTATTCAAGAGTGAGAGCCACCCCCAGGGCTAAACAAATAAATGGTTGGGGGGGTCCAAGGCCCCCCTGCAAAATTAGAAGTGGGGGGCCCCAATGACCCCCTCAAGTCCCGGGAACGACCAACCCCGGGGTTTTGTGTATTGTGGAAAGGAGGGTGCGTGGCCCTCCGCCTGGAGCCCTTGAGGGCCCTGGGGACCTCCACCCCCATGGCCGACTCCTGCAGTGTCCTGGGGTGCCTCTCCCCGGGACACTGCTGTTTGCTATGAGAGGGCAGGAGTCTTGCGGCTCCCACCCTCCCATAGCAAACTTGGTTTGGATTTTGAAAGACAGAGAAGTGAAATCTGTTCTCACTTTCAAAATCCAAACCGGATTGCTTTTCCACTCGCAAGTTAGCATTTCCCCATGTGGAAAAGCAATGCTGGCTCCCAAAGGACGCTGGGAGCCGGTGGAACCGTGAGGGCATTTTGGCTCCCCCCACACTCCCCAACATTTTTTATAAGGCCCGGGGGATGGGGTCCCCGGGGATATTAGAAATTACTGACAGAGAATACTTTTTTACGGTAAAATTAGAAGCCTCGCAACCAGCATGGAGCTCAGTGCAGCCCCATGGTGTGCACACGCTGGATGCACGACTCATAATCTGTAGGGTGCACAACTTCACCGCCTTTCATGCACAACTTCTAAGCGTTTGGGAGCCGGCATTTCTTTTTCACATGGGGAGCTACTAACATGCAGCTTCCCATGTGGAAAAGCAATCTGGTTTAGATTTTGAAAGAAAGAACTGATTTCCTTGCTATAGGAGGGCGGGATGGGCAGCCCGGGACACTCCAGGAGCCGCCCCTCCCACAATACATAAAGCCCCGGGGAATAGTAGTCCCCGGGGCTTTGGGGACCTTGGAGCCCCCCCAACCATTTGTTTTCTAGCCCCGGGGGATGACGCGGCCCTCAATTGCTCCAGTAGGGGGCCACGAAGCCCTCCTCGCACAATCCATAAAGTTCTGGGAGGTGGTGGTCCCTGGGGCTTTGGGGACCTTGGAGCCCCAACCATTTTTTATTGTAGCCCCATGGGGTGACAATTCCTGGGTCTGCAGGGTCCCTCTGGGCCCCCCATAAAATGTAATAATTTTGCCCTCGGGATTTGGCTCCCCCGGCGGCTAATTTTGAAGAAAGCTCCATTTTATTTATTTATTTATTTATTTTACGGCAGAGACCGCGCACCCTACGCCACTTGCCGTTAAAAAAAAAATTGTGGGTCCTGGGGGACCTTCTGGGACCCCCTAAGCAGGTCTAGAGGGTCAAACTATTTCTACCCTGCCCCTTTCTACGTTTTGCACATTTGTTCCACTAACTTCTTCAATACTATATATTTACCTCAAAGAACTTCATATTTTTATCTTTTGACATAGTTCATATGCATCTTATTAAACATTAAACATTAATAACTCAATAGTGACAACTCAACTCTTCTCATTACTTTTTTTAATATTTCATATTCTTTTTTCATCTCTTTTTTTACATTATCAGACTTTTTCAAAGAACTTCATTTTTATAAATTGTTCATCATCATATTTTCTCACAAGAACATTTCTCCTACCACCGTGATTATTCACAATCCATTTTTTTTCCCACTAACTTCTTCAGCCTCGCTTCTACCGAGCCACAAAATGGCTGTCAACAGTTTCTGGTTTCGAATGTTGACAGCCAATTAGCATTCAGCGCGTGATCGGAAGGCTGCGCTTATGCTGCGCTAACGGTGCGCTCACGGTGCGCTCATAGTCTGTGGACTCACCGCGCCCATAGATATATATATATATATATGCTTTTAACTGTACTTTTCTCAGGAACTACTCAACAGATTGACACCATTTAAGCAAAAGGCACAAGTCTGAACTGAGGACTACATCTCTGTCAAATTTGGCCTAATTCCGTTCAGCAGTTGGGGCTGTAGCTGTGGCTAAAGGTCCTATTGAAAATTGCATGGGGAAAAAATGTTTTGGGACCCCTTTTTTTCTCAGCCTCTGCTTGATGAATCAACCCAAAATTTTCAGGGAAGGAGCGGAACGGAGCTAGTCGTTAGTATCGAAAATTTCGCACAGATTCATCAACCAGCGCCAAAGTTATTCCAAAGAGTGTTGCAGATTTCCTATGGAAAATCGGTCCTAACTATAACTACCTACTGGAGACCGCCAGTAGGTAATATATCTACATATATATATTCACTGAAAAAACCATAGGTTTCACAATCATTATAGTTAGGAATTAGCATTTAAAAAACCTTTGAAATTCACTGAAAAAACCATAGGTTTCACATTTGTTATAGTTAGGAATTAGCATTTAAAAAACCTTTTGAATTCACTGAAAAAACCATAGGTTTCACACCAGTTATAGTTAGCTGAACATTTTACTCATACAAAACCATTGAAATTCCCAAGTTATAGTTAGTTGGACTCATTATAACTCGCGCGCCCGCAATCCACTGCTGATGATGTCACATACTACATCATTCATCACATGGTCAGTGACATCACTGATGACATCACTGATGACATCTCAAATGACATCACTGATGACATCTCAAATGACATCACTGATGACATCATCCATGTAATAATACGATGCACCTCCTCACACTCTAATCAAACCTTTGATACACACAGTGTTAAATACAAACTACCATTCTTGAAATTATTGACACACCAATACCAGTAACTACATACACACTCACTGATTTCTAGGTCTACACAAACATCCACTCATACACACATACAATCACATACACATACAATTCCTAACTATAACAAATGTGTAACCTATGGTTTTTTCAGTGAATTTCAAAGGTTTTTTAAATGCTAATTCCTAACTATAACGATTGTGAAACCTATGGTTTTTTCTGTGAATTTCATAGTTTTTTTAAAAGCTAATTCCTTTGCATATCGACTTTGTAACCTATGATTATTTTCTTTTTATTAGCAGTTTTTACAACAATTAATTATAATTTTTTTAAATAAAAAATAATTTGTTCAATGTTTTTTTTTTTTTTAATTTTTTCCTGGTGCGCTCAGGGTGCGCACACCGGTAAGCTCTCCCGAGAGCGCACCGAGAGCGCTATTTTTGCGTTCGTAAAAAAAAATATGTATGAAAAGTAAATAATAATGCAAGACATTTAGTACCATACTTATAAAAGGAATATTTTTGGTTTACGAAATGAAAATGATTTTGCATTTCCGTAAAGCTATCAAAACGTCTCTCAGGCATGCCACGTAAGCGCCCCCAGAAGCGCCTACGTTCGCGCCGCGTAAGCGCCCCCGGAAGCGCTCCGGTGCGCACAGCGTAAGCGCGTCAAGTCATATGACCTTAAAATAACTCTTTTCATTGGTTGCTAACAGTTTTTTTTTTACAAAGAATGAAATCCACACCCATTTCCTTCACTTCTTCTTTCACTTTTGTGACTGCAAGAACTGTCTTTTTGCTCTTGGATCTTTGTTGGATTACCATGGCTGCCAGACCATCCAGCAGCGATGATGACACAGAGGGATTTATTGATGAAGAGGTTCCTCAGCCCAGGATAAAAGAACACTTCATATGAAAGTTTTTTTCCATTCCAGATGATCAAAAAAAAGTAAATGCTCCAAAGGTGGAGTGCAGGATTTGTCACACTATCCTGTCACGGGGTGACCCCACCAAAAAATATTCATTCGGAAACTCCACCATGATTCGCCACGTCGAGAGGAGGCACCCCCAGAACTATGCCCGGGAGAATGTCAGGGCTCTGGCACGAGAGGCTCCCAGGGATGGTGCCTCTACTTCAACCGGAGGACCAACTACATCAGTAAGGGGGCAATCAGAGGAGCTGATCCCTAATATTCAGCCTGCTTTTAATAGAGGCGTCTTTAAATGGAAATATTGTGATCAGTTACTTTGCTATGGGGAACAAAGTGTTCTGCTCATGGTTCGAGCATTAGACAACCACCGCTGCCGTCCCCAGCCCTAATTTTTTATTTTATTTTGCTCCTGTTGAGCATTCCCTGTTTTTGTTCAAAAAAAGGAAAAAAGAAGAATGAAAAAGTTCTTTTCAGAACTACCTCCAATTCTCATTAAAGAGCTGTATTCTTAAAAAAATGAAAAAGAGTAAGTGAAGTGGAGTGCAGTGAGAGAGGAGAGGAAAATGAGTGAGAAAGCAAAGAAAGGGACGAGAGGGGAAGGGAAGTGAAGTAGGGGGACTGAAAGAAGGTGAATAAGTAGAAGGAGAGTGAGGAGAAGGAGAGTGAACATGGGGAATGTGGATAAGTGAAGAAAATATAGTAAAGAAACGGGTGTGTGGAAGGGTAAGAAAAGAGCAGTGATGTATAGGAAAGAGTGGAGATACAGACTGGATAAAGACAAGTGAGTGTGAGACCAGGTAAGTAAGGCAGTGAAGAAACAGAGAAAGTGAAAGAAAAAATAACAGTAGAAGACTGAAGGCCTCATTTATGCACCTGCCTCACAGCAGGCGTAAGACTGACGCAGGCCCTTTCACATGGGCTTGGCCCCATGTGAAAAGATGCATTACTGGAGTTGCGTCACTTTTGTGACACACTCCAGCAATGCGTCACTTTTGCGCTTACAGATACGTCAGAAATACTGAAAACCCCTGCGCCACATTATACCTGCGTCAGGTGTAATGTATGCAAAGGGGGCGTATTGACGCAAGAAAGGGTTGTAGAGGTGACGAGGTGAAATCTATGATATTTCACTGCGTCACTTTTAGGACACCATTGCATCAAAATCTTGCACCTGCCTCACAGCAGGCGTAAGACTGACGCAGGCCCTTTCACATGGGGCTGGCCCCATGTGAAAGGATGCATTGCTGGAGTTGCGTCACTTTTGTGACACACTCCAGCAATGCATCACTTTTGCGCTTACAGATACGTCAGAAATACTGACGTATCTGTAACTCCTTGCGACATAATGTGTCATACATTAAATATGATGCATGAGTAGAAGACTGAAAGTCTCATTTATGAGGCCATGCGTCACTTTTACGCCACCGGTGCGTCACTTTTTGTGACGCACCAGTGCTGTAAAAAATACACCTTGTTGAGTCATATTTACAAAGTGACGCATCTAGGTAGATGCGTCACTTTGTAAACCCCTGTGCCACATTATACCTGTGCCAGCTGTAATGTATGCAAAGGGGGCGTATTGACATAAGGAAGGGTCGTAGAAGTGACGCAGTGAAATAAATGAGATTTCACTGCGTCATTTTTACGACGCTGTTGCGTCCAAATCTTGCGCCTGCCTCACAGCAGGCGTAAGACTGATGCAGGCCCTTTCACATGGGACTGGCCCCATATGAAAGGATGCATTGCTGGAGTTGCATCATTTTTGTGACACACTCCCGTAATGCATCACTTTCCTCTAAAAACTCTACTTTATTTTTTTACTCTATTTTTTTATACTGTTTTTTCCCATGGTACGCTCAGGGTGCGCGTATCGGAGAGCGCACCCGGGAGCGCACCCAGCGCTTACCCCGCAAATTTAAAAAAAAAATGTTTTTTGACCTTCAGGGTCCTTCTAGGCCCCCCTCAGAAAACCTAGGGGGTCAGGGGTTGTCTACTCTGCCCCCTTTTAATTATTTCCCCATTTATTTTTCACCTCTTGTGTCTCTGTTCTTCAGAGTCACAAGATGGCGGACTATGCAGACCATTTAGAATGTTTACAGACACCCAAGAGCCAATTAGCTTTTGAAATGTACAACCAATTAAAATGTTTATTTGGTTTTGAATTTATGTGTGATGAAGTTTCATTGGTTTTCTACTAATGAAATGGTTTTCTAATGAGAGGGAAACACAGCCATTTTGTGATAGTACTCTTTGAGGTACATTTGTGAGGAATTTTTGGTGTTCTATTTCTGGTGTGAAATTTACACAGTATTAACTCTTCTACTGCTTTCTAAAAGGTGAGTTGTTAATTTGTAAGGGGAATTTAATACTTGATAAAGCTAGTTTAATATTATCTATTACTAAAAACGAAAAATGAAAGTGATTTTATTTTTCTGCAATTTACAGCAAGAAATTTGAAAAGAATATGGATCTCAATGAGGACACCGTTAATATTATTTTTTAAATTTCTGCGACCTTTGTTGAGGCGAGTTTGATTGAGGTCTTAAATGATACTGTTGATAACACTATCTATGAAGAAGACCTTCTTTTGAGAGGAGATGGAATGGAGGATTTTAATGATGAGACTTTGGATGCTGAATTAATGGAATTTTTGGACTATATTGAGTTCCAGGAGTCATGTATGAAGAGTTCTGATGAGGAGATTCCTGATCAGTTAATGTTAGAAGTTCTTCTAAATTATGAAAATTCTGAAGAATAAATTTATATTTATAAATTATAAATTGTTTGAGACATTTTTCTATTATTCTACTTGAACTTTATGAGATAGTAGTGAAATGATTGTGGTATAAAGTGAGACTTATAGTATAGAGTGCAACATTTCTGTGTTACATAGTAAGTTTACTCACAGTTACTTCCCTTCTCCAACTATATTTTCTCCAATGTGCACTTCACATCTCTTCTTCATCTAATGCCTTCTTTCTCTCACTGTCTCTCTCTAATGTACACTATCGCTGCCATTTTTTGTATTTTCAGAAGACAGTGAATTGTAAAGCTCCAAAGGTGGAGTGCAATATGTGCCATACTATATTTTGCAGAGGAGACCCCAGAATGAAGTACAATTTTGGTAATCCAACTATGATTCGGCACGTGCAGAGGAGGCACCCCCAGAACTATGCCCAGAAGAGTGTCAGGGCTCTGGCACGAGAGGCTCTAAGAGATGGTGCCTCTACTTCCACTGGAGGAACAACTGCATCGGTAAGGGTGCGCCCAGAGCAGCTGATCCCAAATATTCAACCTGTTTTTAATGAGGCCTCCATCAAATGCAAAAATTGTGATGCCCTACTTTGTTACGGGGAACAAAGTATTATGATCATTGTTCGAGCATTAGGGAACCACCGCAGCCGTCCCCAGTCCTAATTTTAGTGAGAGAGGAAAGGAAAATGAGTGAGGGAGCAAAAAAAGGGACGAGAGGGGAAGGGAAGTGAAGTAGGGGGATTGAAAGAAGGCGAGTGTGTAAGTATAAGTAAGTTATAGGGAGTGAGCATGACAGAAGAGGAGTGAGAGACTAAGGGGACGGAGAGAATGAGGCTAACAGAGAGAGAATGAGGTAAGGGGGAGTGTAGAACTAAGAAGATAGAGGGAGTAGGACAAGGAATTAGTGAAGTGGATTAAGGAGAGTAAGGGAAGGGAAAACAGTGAAAGAGCGAAGGATGGGAAGAGAGAGGAAGGAATGTAAAGGAGAAGGTCTGAAAGAAGATGAGTGTGGGAATATGGCTCAGTAATAGGGAGTGAGCATGATAGAAGAGGAGTGAACGACTAAGAGGACGGAGAGAATGGGGGTAACACAGAGAGAGTAAGAACAGGGGAGTGAGTAAGTTAGAGAACAGAGGGATTGACAGAAGCAGTTAATGAACTGCAGAAGAGGAGTAAGGGAAGGGAAAAGAGTGAAGGAGTGAAGGATGAGAAAAGAGAGGAAGGAAAGTAAAGGAGAAGGTCTGAAAGAAGGTGAGTGTAGGAGTATGGCTGAGTTATAGGGAGTGAGTGTGATAGAAAAGGAGTGAGAGACTAAGAGGACAGAGAGAATGAGGCTAACAGAGAGAGAATGAGGGAAGGGGAGTGTACAAATAAGAGGACAGAAGGAGTAAGAGAAGGTGTTAGTACAGTGGAATAAGACAGTAAGGGAAGAGAAAAGAGTGAAGGAGCAAAGGAAGGAAAGAGAGAGGAAGCAAACTAAAGGAGAAGGTCTGACAGAAGGTGAGTGTGGGAGTATAGCTGAGTTATAGGCAGTGAGCGTGACAGAAGAAAAGTGAGAGACTAAGGGGATGGAGAGAATGAGGCTAACAGAAAGAGATTAAGGGAAAGGGAGTGTAGAAGTAAGAAGACAGAGGAAGAAAGAGAAGTAGTAAGTGAAGTGGAGTCAGGAGAATAAAAGAAGGGAAATATATAAAACAATGAAATAAAAGAAGAGAGAGGAAAGAAAATAAAGGAGAAGGCCTGTTTTCCGTATGGTGCGCTTCAGGACCTCATTTATGAGGACATGCGTCACTGTTACGCCACCGGTGCGTCATTTTTTGTGACGCACCAGTGGTGTAAAAATTGCACCTTGTTGAGTCATATTTACAAAGTGATGCATCTAGGTAGATGCGTCACATCTTAAACCCCAGCGCCACATTATACCTGCACCAGGTATAATATATGCAAAGGGGGTGTATTGACGCAAAGAAGGGTCGTACAAGTGACGCAGTGAAATCTAAGAGATTTCACTGCGTCACTTTCAGGACGCCGTTGTGTCAAAATCTTGCACCTGCTTCACAGCAGGCCTAAGACTGACGCAGGCCCTTTCACATGGGGCTTACCCCATGTGAAAGGATGCATTGCTGGAAATTATTTTTTTTACTATAATTTTTTACACTGTTTTTCTCTGTGGTGCGCTTCAGGGCCTCATTTATGAGGACATGTGTCACTTTTACGCCGTCGTTGCGTCACTTTTTGTGACGCACCAGTGGTGTAAAAATTGCTGCACCTTGTTGAGTCATATTTACAAAGTGACACATCTAGGTAGATGCGTCACTTTGTAAACCCCTGTGCCACATTATATCTGCGCCATGTATAATGTATGCAAAGGGGGCGTATTGACGCAAGGAAAGGTCGTAGAAGTGACGCAGTGAAATCTATGAGATTTCACTGCGTCACATTTAGGACATCGTTGCGTCAAAATCTTGTGTCTGCCTCACAGCAGGCGTAAGACTGAAGCAGGCCCTTTCACATGGGACTTGCCCCATGTAAAATGATTCATCGCTGGAAATTATTTGTGGGTAATAGAGAAAGAGTGAGAAAAGTGGAGTGAATAAATTAGAAAACAGAGGGTTTGAGAGAAGGAGTTATTGAAGTGGAGTAAGAAGAGTAAGAGAAAGCAAAGGAATGAAAGAGCAAAGGATGGGAAGAGAGAGGAAGGTAAGCAAAGGAGAAGGTTTCCAAAAAGGTAAGTGTGGGAGTATGGCTGAGTTATAGGGAGTGAGCGTGACAGAAGAGAATTGAGAGACTAAGGGGATGGGGAGAATAAAGCTAACAGAAAGAGATTGAGGGAAGGGGAGTATAGAAGTAAGAAGACAGAGGGAGTAAGAGAAGGAGTTAATGAAGTGCAGTAAAGAGAGTAAAGGAAGGGAAAAAAATAAAACAAAGAAGTAAGAGAAGAGAGAGGAAAGAAAGTAAAAGAGAAGGCCGGAAAGAAGGTGAGAGTAAGAGAAGAGTGTGAAAAAAGAGAGTAAATGTGGGGATTCAAAATAAGTGAAGCAAGCGCAATAAGAGAACAGAGGTGTGAGAATATCAAAGAAGAGTAGTGAGGTGATCGAAAACAGTATAGAGAAAATAAATATTGCACATTAAACTTACCTTATAAGTAATGTCAACTTAGTTTTATATTTTCATTTAAATGTATATCTGTGAAAGACAAAACAAAATAAGTTACAATATTTATAATATATATTTTACAATACAAGAGACAACGTAGGAGATTAACAAGTGTAAAGGAGGGTGAGTGAAGGGCAGGGAGGCTGATGAAAAAGGGAAAATAAAGAGAGGATAAACGCAAGTGAGCTTGAGACAAAGGAAGTGAAGGAGTGAGAATATAGAGGTAGTGAAGGAAAGAGTGACAGAAAGGAACTGAGTAAGATTACAAAAAAAAGTAAGGAAGGGAGTGTGGGTCAGTTTTAGGGAGTAAGCATAACGGAAGAGGAGTGAGACAGTCAGAGGATCCAGAGACTGAAGCTAAAAGACAGGCAGTGAGGGAAAGGGAGTGAGGATGTGAGAGGACAGAGGAAGTGAGAAAAGGAGTGAGTGAAGTGTAATAAGATGAGTGAGAGAAGGGGAATTATTGAGGGAACAAAGAAAAGAAACAAGGGGAAGGGGATTGAAGTAGAGTGACTGACACCTGGAAAGTGGTGGATGGAAGAGAAGTAAAGGGCCGTGAAGGAGTGGTTAATGAGAATAAGTGAGGAAAATGGAATAAGGGAAGGGAGGTGAGGAAGAGTGAAAAAAGGCCAGTGAGGGTGAGTTAAGAGAAGTGAGAGAGGGTAGAAATAGGTAAGTGAGCATAAGAGAATGGGATAATAATATATATTTAATAATACAAAATACAAAATAATTTCAACAACATGTTAAATGGTTTATTTTTGCTGTTCTCAGAATATATTGAATTTCACTTAAAACAGTGACTTCAACAGTACTCGTCATATAACAGCGGGCAAAAAAAAACACAATCAAAATGATTGTTTAAAAAACCCATTAAATAATTTCTTAAATAATGTAAAATTTTAAAAACCATATCTAAACTCACTTTTGATCCATCCACTTTTCCACGAGGCCAAATAGTATATGGAAAGTCCTTTTCGATGGAAATTAGTCCAGAGTATTCTTAATATCTTATTTACCCGACTTTCTGAAAGAAAAGCTCCAACATCTTTTGCATTATGAAACAATACTTTTACTTCCACCTCTAGCTTACTTTTTATAAAAAAATTCTATAATACTCACAGCACACACTATATGATAAACATATACTATCTCTATGAGAACTACATGTTTTTCATTACCTTCATCACTCTCATTCAGAAAATAATTTTGAAGAGCAAACTAAGTTATATTAACTGCTGCAATCTTCATAGGCCAATTACCTTCCCTAAAATTTCGGTTGTAAGAACATTAGGTAAGAATTTAGTAAGTCAGAAGGCAAACGTTGTTTGAAAGTCAATTGAGTATCATTACAGACCTTCCAACCTTTTTCACATTTTAAATAACATGTGTAATGTCCTGATGTTGTTGAAGGACCATCATGGTAAATAATTGCTGCAGTTGTAAAGGTTCTTCCTGAAATTGATAATTGAGAAGCCACAACATTTTTTATGAATATTGTCAATTTAGTTCCATCAGGTCTACATCGTTGGAACATTAAAATAACATACTGTCCATATCTTATTAAAAATAAAGTTGATAGCATTTCAGATTTACATTGACTACAGACCATGTTTTGATTTGCTGCTCTAACTAGATTATTAAAAGACACTGTTTTGCAGTTTGGTAAAGTCAAATATATAAATCTTTCAGTGTCTACTGTAGTACTACTTGAAAAGGAGCTATTGTCACAGTCATGTTGCCATTGATAAGAAAGGCCAAAAAGATTTTCTACATCTACTCCTTCATCTTGCAAAACAACAAGCATATACATTAGAAATTCCTGACAATCTTGCTGAATATTCTGTGAAAATTGATTTAGACCAGAACATTTGTCTAAAACCTTTCGAATTTCAGAAACACTTTATATTTTCGTTCCATCACTGCTACATTTCTCTAATACAGAATTTAATAAACAACAAAGTGTTTGATCCCGATTTTCAGCAATCTGTTCTTTTACAGTTTGGAGAAAAAAAAAACCATTAACCACTACATTAGCATAGCAGTTGATAACAGAACTATTTTCAAATTGAAATCCAACAACATCTTTAACTGAATCCATTTCCTTTCTGCTTACAATTACTGTTTCATCTACTTTTTTCTTTTTGCTACAACTTCACTACAATTGTTCTCATTTCTTCTTTTTCGGCCTACCACACGCTTTTCAAAAAGAGGCTATTGAGGTAAATTTGGAGCATACTCTCTTCTTAACCTATTATATTCTTTTACACAATTTAGATCTGCATTAATCTTTGTCTCATCAAAATCAATCAAGTATGATCCAGATAAATTTCTGACTCGAGATAAAGCAACATATGCCATGCCCTCCTTGAACACAGTATTTCCAATATTCACCAAAGCACTATCAACACTTAAACCTTGAGATTTATGAATAGTTACTGCATATGCCAAAGAAACAGGAAACTGTTTTCGGCGGACATATAAATCTTTCACTAGACAAAAGCGAGCAGAACAACGAGTGATTTGTTGTACTTCTTCAATACCATCAAATTTAATTTTTATAATTTCAATTCCATCTCTATTTCGGTAATTCACAAAATCCACAACATGACCCATTGCTCCATTTACTAAACCTCTTTCCACATGTAAATTACGTCGTAAAATTATACGACAATTTAAAGATGCATACAGAGTCTTTTCCATACCAGCAGTTTTAGATATTGTCTTCTCTAAAGAATCCAATTTTTTTTTCAACTTTTCTGACAAAATAATAGTGGCACTCCGCCTGATTGGCCCCAGTAACAATGATCATCCATGCCCAGTCACAGACCCACTCAGAAACTCATGCACAAACACAGTCCCACTCAGACACTCACGCACCCACTCACAGACTAACTGAGACACTCATGTTCTCATTCACAGATCCACTCAGAGACTTTCACACTCACTGACTTACATTCACACACTGACACACTCAGACAGAGATCCACTTTGAGACTCGCACACCCATTCCTAGACAGGAGCAGCCAATGGAGGGAATAGTGGTGTGGCGGGATGGGGGAACTTGATAGACGACGACGAGGTAAAATTGAATATTTATATAATTTTCCCTCATCATCATCAGTCAAGTCCTCCCCACTGCCCCATTGATCTTACCTGCATGGGCCACTCCTGTTCACTGACACACTCACTCATGCATGCACTCATTCACCCACTCAGAGACTCATCCGTCCATGCAAAGATACTATCAGATACTCATGCACCTACTCAAAGAACAATTCAGAGACTCATGCACCCACTCACAGGCATACAGAGACACTCATGCACTCACTCACTGACCCACTCAGACATGCGCACACCAAGTCACAGACGCACGCATAAACTCAAACACCCAGACACAGTCACAGCCCTACTCACAGACTCACACACCCAAATACAAACTCACAAATTCACTCAGGCACTCATACACCTACTCACAGACCTACTCACAGTCTCATGCACCCACTCACAGACCTACTCAGACTCTCACTCACAGACCCACTCAGACACTCACGCACCCACACATCCACTCACATATTCACTCAGGCACTCATGCACCAACTCACAGGCCCACTCAGAGACGCACATACCCACTTACAGACTTATGCAGCCATTCACATTCTCACTTAGATACGCACGCACCCAGTAACAGACCCATTCAGATACTCAAGCAAGCACCCACTCACAGATCCACTCAGGCACTCATTCACCCACTTATAGACCACAGCAGACAGTGTTGGAAATGGCCCTTTTTGCAGGGTTATCCCCAAACTTTTTGCTTCTTCCTCCTACTTTTTCCTGCATTGTTTGTGTTGATTGTAGGACTCTGGGCACTTTACCCCTGCTAATCAGTGCTAGAGTGCATATGCTCTCTCTGTGTAAATTGTGTTATGGATTGGTGTTTACATGATTGGATATTTGATTTACTTATTAGTCCCTAGTAAAGTGCACTGAGTGTGCCAGGGCCTGTAAATCAAAGGCTACTAGTGGGCCTGCAGCACTGATTGTGCCACCCACGTTAGTATCCTTAAAATGGTAACTCTGACCTGCCATTGCAGAGTCTGCGTGCAGTTGGTAACTGCCATATGGACTTGGCCAGTGCACACACTTTCCAGGTCCTAAACCTTCCCTTTTCTACATGTCAGTCACCCCTAAGGAAGGCCCAAGGCACCCTGGGGGCATGGAGCAGTGTATGTGAAAGGTAGTACATGCCTGGGTGTGTGTGGCATGTCCTGATAGTGAATAACAGCCAATTTCGTTTTTCACTATTGCAAGGCCATCCGTTCTCATAGGCCAGAATAGGCAGTTTGATTATAACATCTTATAATCCTAAAGTGACCCAGGGAACAAGGTAAAAATTCGAGTTTAGTATACCTTTCTCTGAGAAATGTACTCCACCACTTCTATTTATACCTTTCCATGCCTAAGCATATATTGTTGCTGTAGATGGAGCTCATGTTATAATCTCTGAGGAATATAGAAATAGTTGTATTAACATGTTTCCTGGCTTCATCTATTTGGACAGATTTAATTTGACTTCTGTATTTCTGACTTTGGGAAATGTTACAGTACACCAAAGCAGTATGTGGGAATGGTGTCAATAATCAACCAAAGATAACCTTCATTAGGATTTCCAGTCCTACCCAAGTAGGTGTGCCTAGGTCATTGCCACCAAAGTGTACAATTAAGAGGTCTGAATGTTGGCAATCCATAATGCTTTCAAACAAAGGCAGGAATTGCTGCCAATTTAACCCTCTCTGGCCCATCCAAATAATGTCCACATTAGGCAAACCCAAGTCCCTGTCAGTGCTGCACTTTCTAGCATACTCCCTGGCCCAAAAATACATAGCTGCCCCACAATCCACACTCTAGGCATTTCAAAGGCATGGAACAGTTCTTTATAGGAGAAGACTGAATGAGGCAATTTTCAAAATGAAAAGCAGTTAAGACCTGATTTATAAAAAGGACATATTCCTTTGGATGGTGTAAATATGTTGGTCACTAAAAATATGTAGTGATTTAAAATGTAAAGTTAGTAGATCTGTGATTGACACTGGGTATATCAAAAAGAAGAAATGGAATTTTGAATATGCTTACATTCTCAAACACTCAATTGCACCTGCTACAGTTGAACTTGAAGCTAGTATCTGATGACTGAAATTGCAATGCACGTACGACCTACTGGAACAGTAGAGTCTTCCAAATGAGGTTGCTATGGCAACTGAGGTAAAACAGTGTGGGGGAAGGGTGCTGGCAACTGAGGTAAAACAGTGCGGGGGAAAGGTGCTTGAGAAACTGTGCTTTCTACTTTACAGGGGGAGTTGTTTGATTTAGTATGCCTTTGAAAAATAAATTGTCTACCTCGGTGCCATCATTAAATGTCAAATATAGATGAAAAATGATGACAGTTTTATGATAAATGTTTAACAAACTCCTGTGAGGATTTGTGACTTCATCGCAAATTTACACAGACTACCACACTGGGCATACACCCACAGACACTACCGGATTGTGCATCTTACAGGGGTCTATGAATTGATAAAATAAAAACTGACCATTCAGAAGTGGAATAACAAAAGAAAAAAATGAAGGGAACATTATGATTTGCTAAGTAAATCAGTATGTGTGAAAACAGAGTATTGAGGATTGCCATTACTGGTTCTTTTCTTTTGAGAGTGGTACTTATCATTTTGTCTGATATGACATTTTAAAGTAAAGTGCATTAAAAATGGGGAAAAATAAAGCGATTTGACAGATATGTTAATGATGCAGCACATTGATAATGTATATATGTGTATGTATATGCTGAGTTATGAATGTATGTTAAATGAAATGAAGTGTAAATATTGTTGCATATCTAACTAAATAGGCACAAATGCACTCAGTGACATATGAAGTGCTGACAGAAATAGTCACCCTTTTCAATACTAACGGATATATGTGTGTGAACAGTATCCTATATAAGCATTTGGATTATGAAACATCCACTAGCAAAGCTAGATCCATACTGGCTTATTCAGATGGAATATTGTGAGTGAAAACATTATTAATGGTAGATAGTTGTGAAGTAAATGTTTTTGTTTTCTGTGTGCTTGCATTATAATATCCAAAACTAATATGTTCTATGTATTTGTAAGGTTGCAGTTCACTACTCCAGCTGTGCCAAGGATCTGCAATGTAAATAGTAGTAGACGTATTGAATGTCTGATTGTGTAAACCAGGGAAGTAGTTTTTCAGATAAGTGTTACTTGTAGTACTCTAGAACCTGTGTCTATAGTTTATACTGGTATGTAGAAGTTAGATTTAAACCACGTTGCTGTTATGCTTTTGTTTTATCACAAATAAAGAACCCCTTAGGTAAGCTGTATGTTGGCAATAGGGCGGAAGGTATGTGTTTAAAAGGTAAAACATATACATATGAAATTAGAAACATACTCAGATACCAGTATGTTCACTTTTATAATCACAAATCTATGTATGTACTTATTAAGATAACCATTTAGAAAACCCTACAGTCACTCACACATCCAGTCACACAGCAATAGAGGACCCTTCACATTCAGTCAAACACAAAAGGGAGCACTTATGTATGCAGCCCTAAGAGAGTCAGTTGAACACATAGTTATATGCCCCAATATTCATTAGCACAGCTGGTAAGGTATTCATACAGCCAGTAGCATATGGATGTACATTCCTATAGAGTTAATAAGAGAGCACTCTTATTGTGATTTGGTTACTTACATAAAAACTCTTATACACACATACAGGCTCTGATACAGTCACTCAGCTCCTGTTGAGCATTCCCTGTTTTTGTTCGAAAAAAGAAGAATGAAAAAGTTCTTTTCAGAACTACCTCCAATTCTCATCAAAGAGCTGTATTCTTAAAAAAATGAAAAAGAGTAAGTGAAGTGGAGTGCAGTGAGAGAGGAGAGGAAAATGAGTGAGAAAGCAAAGAAAGGGACGAGAGGGGAAGGGAAGTGAAGTAGGGGGACTGAAAGAAGGTGAATAAGTAGAAGGAGAGTGAGGAGAAGGAGAGTGAACATGGGGAATGTGGATAAGTGAAGAAAATGTAGTAAAGGAACGGGTGTGTGGAAGGGTAAGAAAAGAGCAGTGATGTTTAGGAAAGAGTGGAGATACAGACTGGATAAAGCCAAGTGAGTGTGAGACCAGGTAAGTAAGGCAGTGAAGAAACAGAGAAAGTGAAAGAAAAAATAACAGTAGAAGACTGAAGGCCTCATTTATGCACCTGCCTCACAGCAGGCGTAAGACTGACGCAGGCCTTTTCACATGGGCTTGGCCCCATGTGAAAAGATGCATTACTGGAGTTGCGTCACTTTTGTGACACACTCCAGCAATGCGTCACTTTTGCGCTTACAGATACGTCAGAAATACTGAAAACCCCTGCGCCACATTATACCTGCGTCAGGTGTAATGTATGCAAAGGGGGCGTATTGACGCAAGAAAGGGTTGTAGAGGTGACGAGGTGAAATCTATGATATTTCACTGCGTCACTTTTAGGACACCATTGCATCAAAATCTTGCACCTGCCTCACAGCAGGCGTAAGACTGACGCAGGCCCTTTCACATGGATGCATTGCTGGAGTTGCGTCACTTTTGTGACACACTCCAGCAATGCATCACTTTTGCGCTTACAGATATGTCAGAAATACTGACGTATCTGTAACTCCTTGCGACATAATGTGTCATACATTAAATATGATGCATGAGTAGAAGACTGAAAGTCTCATTTATGAGGCCATGCGTCACTTTTACGCCACCGGTGCGTCACTTTTTGTGACGCACCAGTGCTGTAAAAAATACACCTTGTTGAGTCATATTTACAAAGTGACGCATCTAGGTAGATGCGTCACTTTGTAAACCCCTGCGCCACATTATACCTGCGCCAGCTGTAATGTATGCAAAGGGGGCGTATTGACATAAGGAAGGGTCGTAGAAGTGACGCAGTGAAATCTATGAGATTTCACTGCGTCATTTTTACGACGCTGTTGCGTCCAAATCTTGCGCCTGCCTCACAGCAGGCGTAAGACTGATGCAGGCCCTTTCACATGGGACTGGCCCCATGTGAAAGGATGCATTGCTGGAGTTGCATCATTTTTGTGACACACTCCCGTAATGCATCACTTTCCTCTAAAAACTCTACTTTATTTTTTTACTCTATTTTTTTATACTGTTTTTTCCCATGGTACGCTCAGGGTGCGCGTATCGGAGAGCGCACCCGGGAGCGCACCCAGCGCTTACCCCGCAAATTTAAAAAAAAAAAAAGTTGTTTGCCCTTCAGGGTCCTTCTAGGCCCCCCTCAGAAAACCTAGGGGGTCAGGGGGTGTCTACTCTGCCCCCTTTTAATTATTTCCCCATTTATTTTTCACCTCTTGTGTCTCTGTTCTTCAGAGTCACAAGATGGCGGACTATGCAGACCATTTAGAATGTTTACAGACACCCAAGAGCCAATTAGCTTTTGAAATTTACAACCAATTAAAATGTTTATTTGGTTTTGAATTTATGTGTGATGAAGTTTCATTGGTTTTCTACTAATGAAATGGTTTTCTAATGAGAGGGAAACACAGCCATTTTGTGATAGTACTCTTTGAGGTACATTTGTGAGGAATTTTTGGTGTTCTATTTCTGGTGTGAAATTTACACAGTATTAACTCTTCTACTGCTTTCTAAAAGGTGAGTTGTTAATTTGTAAGGGGAATGTAATACTTGATAAAGCTAGTTTAATATTATCTATTACTAAAAACGAAAAATGAAAGTGATTTTATTTTTCTGCAATTTACAGCAAGAAATTTGAAAAGAATATGGATCTCAATGAGGACACCGTTAATATTATTTTTTAAATTTCTGCGACCTTTGTTGAGGCGAGTTTGATTGAGGTCTTAAATGATACTGTTGATAACACTATCTATGAAGAAGACCTTCTTTTGAGAGGAGATGGAATGGAGGATTTTAATGATGAGACTTTGGATGCTGAATTAATGGAATGTTTGGACTATATTGAGTTCCAGGAGTCATGTATGAAGAGTTCTGATGAGGAGATTCCTGATCAGTTAATGTTAGAAGTTCTTCTAAATTATGAAAATTCTGAAGAATAAATTTATATTTATAAATTATAAATTGTTTGAGACATTTTTCTATTATTCTACTTGAACTTTATGAGATAGTAGTGAAATGATTGTGGTATAAAGTGAGACTTATAGTATAGAGTGCAACATTTCTGTGTTACATAGTAAGTTTACTCACAGTTACTTCCCTTCTCCAACTATATTTTCTCCAATGTGCACTTCACATCTCTTCTTCATCTAATGCCTTCTTTCTCTCACTGTCTCTCTCTAATGTACACTATCGCTGCCATTTTTTGTATTTTCAGAAGACAGTGAATTGTAAAGCTCCAAAGGTGGAGTGCAATATGTGCCATACTATATTTTGCAGAGGAGACCCCAGAATGAAGTACAATTTTGGTAATCCAACTATGATTCGGCACGTGCAGAGGAGGCACCCCCAGAACTATGCCCAGAAGAGTGTCAGGGCTCTGGCACGAGAGGCTCTAAGAGATGGTGCCTCTACTTCCACTGGAGGAACAACTGCATCGGTAAGGGTGCGACCAGAGCAGCTGATCCCAAATATTCAACCTGTTTTTAATGAGGCCTCCATCAAATGCAAAAATTGTGATGCCCTACTTTATTACGGGGAACAAAGTATTATGATCATTGTTCGAGCATTAGAGAACCACCGCAGCCGTCCCCAGTCCTAATTTTAGTGAGAGAGGAAAGGAAAATGAGTGAGGGAGCAAAAAAAGGGACGAGAGGGGAAGGGAAGTGAAGTAGGGGGATTGAAAGAAGGCGAGTGTGTAAGTATAAGTAAGTTATAGGGAGTGAGCATGACAGAAGAGGAGTGAGAGACTAAGGGGACGGAGAGAATGAGGCTAACAGAGAGAGAATGAGGTAAGGGGGAGTGTAGAACTAAGAAGATAGAGGGAGTAGGACAAGGAATTAGTGAAGTGGATTAAGGAGAGTAAGGGAAGGGAAAACAGTGAAAGAGCGAAGGATGGGAAGAGAGAGGAAGGAATGTAAAGGAGAAGGTCTGAAAGAAGATGAGTGTGGGAATATGGCTCAGTAATAGGGAGTGAGCATGATAGAAGAGGAGTGAACGACTAAGAGGACGGAGAGAATGGGGGTAACACAGAGAGAGTAAGAACAGGGGAGTGAGTAAGTTAGAGAACAGAGGGATTGACAGAAGCAGTTAATGAACTGCAGAAGAGGAGTAAGGGAAGGGAAAAGAGTGAAGGAGTGAAGGATGGGAAAAGAGAGGAAGGAAAGTAAAGGAGAAGGTCTGAAAGAAGGTGAGTGTAGGAGTATGGCTGAGTTATAGGGAGTGAGTGTGATAGAAAAGGAGTGAGAGACTAAGAGGACAGAGAGAATGAGGCTAACAGAGAGAGAATGAGGGAAGGGGAGTGTACAAATAAGAGGACAGAAGGAGTAAGAGAAGGTGTTAGTACAGTGGAATAAGAAAGTAAGGGAAGAGAAAAGAGTGAAGGAGCAAAGGAAGGAAAGAGAGAGGAAGCAAACTAAAGGAGAAGGTCTGACAGAAGGTGAGTGTGGGAGTATAGCTGAGTTATAGGCAGTGAGCGTGACAGAAGAAAAGTGAGAGACTAAGGGGATGGAGAGAATGAGGCTAACAGAAAGAGATTAAGGGAAAGGGAGTGTAGAAGTAAGAAGACAGAGGAAGAAAGAGAAGTAGTAAGTGAAGTGGAGTCAGGAGAATAAAAGAAGGGAAATATATAAAACAATGAAATAAAAGAAGAGAGAGGAAAGAAAATAAAGGAGAAGGCCTGTTTTCCGTATGGTGCGCTTCAGGACCTCATTTATGAGGACATGCGTCACTGTTACGCCACCGGTGCGTCATTTTTTGTGACGCACCAGTGGTGTAAAAATTGCACCTTGTTGAGTCATATTTACAAAGTGATGCATCTAGGTAGATGCGTCACATCTTAAACCCCTGCGCCACATTATACCTGCACCAGGTATAATATATGCAAAGGGGGTGTATTGACGCAAAGAAGGGTCGTACAAGTGACGCAGTGAAATCTAAGAGATTTCACTGCGTCACTTTCAGGACGCCGTTGTGTCAAAATCTTGCACCTGCCTCACAGCAGGCCTAAGACTGACGCAGGCCCTTTCACATGGGGCTTACCCCATGTGAAAGGATGCATTGCTGGAAATTATTTTTTTTACTATAATTTTTTACACTGTTTTTCTCTGTGGTGCGCTTCAGGGCCTCATTTATGAGGCCATGTGTCACTTTTACGCCGCCGTTGCGTCACTTTTTGTGACGCACCAGTGGTGTAAAAATTGCTGCACCTTGTTGAGTCATATTTACAAAGTGACACATCTAGGTAGATGCGTCACTTTGTAAACCCCTGTGCCACATTATATCTGCGCCATGTATAATGTATGCAAAGGGGGCGTATTGACGCAAGGAAAGGTCGTAGAAGTGACGCAGTGAAATCTATGAGATTTCACTGCGTCACATTTAGGACATCGTTGCGTCAAAATCTTGTGTCTGCCTCACTGCAGGCGTAAGACTGAAGCAGGCCCTTTCACATGGGACTTGCCCCATGTGAAAGGATTCATCGCTGGAAATTATTTGTGGGTAATAGAGAAAGAGTGAGAAAAGTGGAGTGAATAAATTAGAAAACAGAGGGTTTGAGAGAAGGAGTTATTGAAGTGGAGTAAGAAGAGTAAGAGAAAGCAAAGGAATGAAAGAGCAAAGGATGGGAAGAGAGAGGAAGGTAAGCAAAGGAGAAGGTTTCCAAAAAGGTAAGTGTGGGAGTATGGCTGAGTTATAGGGAGTGAGCGTGACAGAAGAGGAGTGAGAGACTAAAGAGAAGGAGAGAATGAGGCTAACAGAGAGAGAATGAGGTAAGAGGAGTGTAGAAGGAAGAAGATAGAGGGAGTAAGACAAGGAATTAGTGAAGTGGAGTAAGGAGAGTAAGGGAAGGGAAAACAGTGAAGGAGCGAATGATGGAAAGACAGAGGAAGGAAAGTAAAGGAAAATATCTGAAACAAGGTGAGTGTAGGAGTATGGCTGAGTTATAGGGAGTGAGCATTATAGAAAAGGAGTGAGAGAATAAGAGGACAGTGAGAATGATGCTAACAGAGAGAGAATGAGGTAAGGGGAGTGTACAATTAAGAGGACAGAAGTAGTAAGAGAAGGAGTTAGTACAGTGGAAAAAGAAAATAAGGGAAGACAAAAGAGTGAAGGAGGTAAGGAAGGAAAGATTGAAGAAGCAAACTAAAGAAGAAGGTCTGAAAGAAGATGAGTTTTGGAGTATGGCTGAGTTATAGGCAGTGAGCGTGACAGAAGAGAATTGAGAGACTAAGGGGATGGAGAGAATAAAGCTAACAGAAAGAGATTGAGGGAAGGGGAGTGTAGAAGTAAGAAGACAGAGGGAGTAAGAGAAGGAGTTAATGAAGTGCAGTAAAGAGAGTAAAGGAAGGGAAAAAAATAAAATAAAGAAGTAAGAGAAGAGAGAGGAAAGAAAGTAAAAGAGAAGGCCGGAAAGAAGGTGAGAGTAAGAGAAGAGTGTGAAAAAAGAGAGTAAATGTGGGGATTCAAAATAAGTGAAGCAAGCGCAATAAGAGAACAGAGGTGTGAGAATATCAAAGAAGAGTAGTGAGGTTATCGAAAACCGTATAGAGAAAATAAATATTGCACATTAAACTTACCTTATAAGTAATGTCAACTTAGTTTTATATTTTCATTTAAATGTATATCTGTGAAAGACAAAACAAAATAAGTTACAATATTTATAATATATATTTTACAATACAAGAGACAATGTAGGAGATTAACAAGGGTAAAGGAGGGTGAGTGAAGGGCAGGGAGGCTGATGAAAAAGGGAAAATAAAGAGAGGATAAACGCAAGTGAGCTTGAGACAAAGGAAGTGAAGGAGTGAGAATATAGAGGTAGTGAAGGAAAGAGTGACAGAAAGGAACTGAGTAAGATTACAAAGAAAAGTAAGGAAGGGAGTGTGGGTCAGTTTTAGGGAGTAAGCATAACGGAAGAGGAGTGAGACAGTCAGAGGATCCAGAGACTGAAGCTAAAAGACAGGCAGTGAGGGAAAGGGAGTGAGGATGTGAGAGGACAGAGGAAGTGAGAAAAGGAGTGAGTGAAGTGTAATAAGATGAGTGAGAGAAGGGGAATTATTGAGGGAACAAATAAAAGAAACAAGGGGAAGGGGAGTGAAGTAGAGTGACTGACACCTGGAAAGTGGTGGATGGGAGAGAAGTAAAGGGCCGTGAAGGAGTGGTTAATGAGAATAAGTGAGGAAAATGGAATAAGGGAAGGGAGGTGAGGAAGAGTGAAAAAAGGCCAGTGAGGGTGAGTTAAGAGAAGTGAGAGAGGGTAGAAATAGGTAAGTGAGCATAAGAGAATGGGATAATAATATATATTTAATAATACAAAATACAAAATAATTTCAACAACATGTTAAATGGTTTATTTTTGCTGTTCTCAGAATATATTGAATTTCACTTAAAACAGTGACTTCAACAGTACTCGTCATATAACAGCGGGCAAAAAAAACACAATCAAAATGATTGTTTAAAAAACCCATTAAATAATTTCTTAAATAATGTAAAATTTTAAAAACCATATCTAAACTCACTTTTGATCCATCCACTTTTCCACGAGGCCAAATAGTATATGGAAAGTCCTTTTCGATGGAAATTAGTCCAGAGTATTCTTAATATCTTATTTACCCGACTTTCTGAAAGAAAAGCTCCAACATCTTTTGCATTATGAAACAATACTTTTACTTCCACCTCTAGCTTACTTTTTATAAAAAAATTCTATAATACTCACAGCACACACTATATGATAAACATATACTATCTCTATAAGAACTACATGTTTTTCATTACCTTCATCACTCTCATTCAGAAAATAATTTTGAAGAGCAAACTAAGTTATATTAACTGCTGCAATCTTCATAGGCCAATTACCTTCCCTAAAATTTCGGTTGTAAGAACATTAGGTAAGAATTTAGTAAGTCAGAAGGCAAACGTTGTTTGAAAGTCAATTGAGTATCATTACAGACCTTCCAACCTTTTTCACATTTTAAATAACATGTGTAATGTCCTGATGTTGTTGAAGGACCATCATGGTAAATAATTGCTGCAGTTGTAAAGGTTCTTCCTGAAATTGATAATTGAGAAGCCACAACATTTTTTATGAATATTGTCAATTTAGTTCCATCAGGTCTACATCGTTGGAACATTAAAATAACATACTGTCCATATCTTATTAAAAATAAAGTTGATAGCATTTCAGATTTACATTGACTACAGACCATGTTTTGATTTGCTGCTCTAACTAGATTATTAAAAGACACTGTTTTGCAGTCTGGTAAAGTCAAATATATAAATCTTTCAGTGTCTACTGTAGTACTACTTGAAAAGGAGCTATTGTCACAGTCATGTTGCCATTGATAAGAAACTGTTATAAAACAGGGGTTGACCCAATGTAGTCAAAGGACCTGGGTATTTAGCAGTACAGACAACAAATGGTCCTAGACATAATTTTAATAATGAGAATAATCATAGCATTCGGTCAATTTAAATGACTCAAAACCCAGATTGAATCTGTTATCTCAATAGCATAGAGGATATTAGCCCACAGCCTCAAAGAAATCTAATTA
The DNA here is from genome assembly GCF_964261635.1 of Lissotriton helveticus. Taxonomy (NCBI): domain Eukaryota; kingdom Metazoa; phylum Chordata; class Amphibia; order Caudata; family Salamandridae; genus Lissotriton; species Lissotriton helveticus. Next base: position 1,840,429,898 of record NC_136059.1, on the reverse strand, counting down.
CAGTAAGTGCCAAAGAACCAATGAAACCAAAAAGGTCCTCTTGGGACGATTAATTTAATATACCATATAGCAATGTTTGAAAATCAATCTAACTATGTACATATATTTACACAAATCATAACGCAAATTACAATTTTATAAAAAGAGGAGACGTGCACAGAGAAAGATAAAGTGAGTGCTCAAGTGAATGATCAAGAGGATCAGAAAATAGTGTAGATGATTTATATACAAAGAACTAATGAGCCTGTTCTAGGTAATGCTTGTATAAAATTACTTCTTTTTTACTAGCTAAATGCTATATACAATTCCTTGGTCCTTCAATTGCACCATTGGCAATGGGGTGGCCAGGAAGAGAGAGGGGGGGACAATGGACAGGGATTAGTAGGTACAGGCTCCCAAGGGGGAATGTCGTCGACGTTTCGACCCAACCATGAAGTGGGTGGTTCAAGTCCTCAACAACGGGTCTTCATCAGGACGGAGTGGGAAAGGGGAATGTCTCTCAGAGTGCACGTCAAATAGAATTCATTGGGCACCTGTAATGATAAATAAATAGCGGGGCTAAGTATCACTATAACTTATCAGAAAGGGTCAACTAATGGCCTGTGTAAAAAAGCACTCACCCTTCAGTGGTGCCTTGGCAAGACAAGGTGCGTCGATTGATCCGCACCCACAATGTTAAAATATCCAAAGTTATACTGCAAGAACAAAAAAGAAGAAAGGAGGTAGCCATTAGTGCTACAGCACTATTCTCTCTTTGTAATAACTCCACAACAGTGAGAGATTAGACAAAGTCCATTTAGTAATTGTAATAACTCCATAACAGTGAGAGATAAGGCAAAATCCATTTAGTAATTGCCAATTGTCTGATAAATCAATATCTCAGTCAGTACGTGAGAAACAAACTTATTTGTATATATATCCAAGTACTCGTCTGGGAGGTCTATACTCTATACATAAATTCTTTAAAAACTGTTCTCACAATGTTCTCGCAGTGATCACTTACCCAGTACGTGTGTACACTGCTGTTATTCAAAAAAATCTTTTTCAAGCCAAACTGACACTGAATGTCGAGGCGTTAGTTCGCTGGTTTGGTTAAATTTCGGGCAAAACAGACACACAGTGCTGTAGAAGAAATGAGACAAAATACGTCTACATTAGGGCGATGCCAGCAAGACCCAAAGCTATTACACCTTCGGGCCTCCATTAAAACACACGAATGCTCCGTATTTACATACCCCGTTTTTTTCTGAGGGCGAAAGATATTGTTTCTTTCGTCTCACTCTGGCTCCGCTGAGTGGTGCACAGCTTCCCTCACCGATCCGCGTTATGGAATGCGGAAGCTGAATCCAACGCGGCGTGCTTGTGCTCGTAACTAAGTAACCAACGCGCCTACGTTGTGGCGTCCCACTGGTTGCTAAGAGATCGGCCATTTGTCGGGATGTTCATAAAGAAGCGGTATTCCGCCCTGGAAGGTTTAAGCATAGCCTGTCGAGGCTATTTATTATTATGTAAATGTCTCCAAAATTAAAAATAATAATAAAAACGTGAGTTACTCCTGGAATTGCACCTTAATTAAGTACGTCTGTATTTGTATGAAAGAGGGTATGTCGTCATTGGAGCCTATGGCTATTTTGATGAAGGGAAACAATGTGACTCATATACATCAATTAAATCACAAACAAACATCGTAAATATTCAAAAAGTGACATATATGAACAGTTACAATAGAATTTACATTTACTGGAGATTGCTATGCGAAAGAACTTCTTTTATTTTGATGGGGATTACTATGTGCAGACATGCGGAGTAGCCATGGGGGCAAGTTTTGCGCCGGACCTGGCTATACTGTTTATGGACGCATATGAAAAGGAATTCATATACAGTGACACTAACCCATACTTCACTAACATCAGGACATGGCGTCGATATATCGACGATGTCCTGATGATTTGGGAAGGCGATGAAAAAACTTTGATGGATTTCCATAAATGGTTAAACCTACGCTCTAAGGATATACAGTTTACCTTGGAATTCAGCAAGAAGAAAATTAATTTTCTTGATATCAATATAGTGGAGGAGGAGGGATTGTTACACACTACCCTCTATAGAAAATCGAGTGAGAGAAATACTCTACTTCGTTACAATAGCCATCATCCGCGCAATCTCAGGGACAATTTACCGTATGGTCAATTCCTGAGATTGCGTCGGAACTGCACCCATAAGGAGGATTTTTTTAATGAATCCATGTCACTTATGGAGCGCCTGTTGGAGAGAGGCTATCCACAACGACTGTTGAAAAAGGCAAGAAAAAAGGCCTGGTTTTGCCACAGAGAATTTCTGTTGGAACCAAAAACTAAAGTTAATAACAGTGATGAAAGGATAACATGTGTCACCACATTTAATACAAAGAGCACAGAAATCAAGAAGATAATAAATACCCATTGGCACCTGGTGGCGGACGATATAGGGATCATGTCCCCACCTATGTTTGCCTTTAAGAAGGGAAGAAGTGTGAGGGACTATGTAGTCCAATCATTGTTACCCAAAATACCCAGGGAGACCCAGTCCACATTATGGAACACACCACCTGTATTGGGCCACCATAAATGTGGATCATGCAAAGCATGTCAACTAACACAGGAATTACAATCATGCACTCACAACAACTACACGCATGTAATGAAACAACATACTAACTGCAATTCAACTGGAGTGATATATGTGATTGCATGCCCCTGTGACTTTTGGTATATAGGTCAAACGGTCCAGAAAGTCAAAACCAGAATCCTCCAGCACTGCAGCAGGATCCGCTGTAGAGTCCAAGGGGCCCCACTGGTTGAACACTTTACAAATTTTGATCACACACCTGAAAGTCTGAAATGGTGGGTATTGGAGAAGGTTACTGTCAATGTGAGAGGAGGCAATTTTTCAAACTGTTTAAATGTGCGTGAGTGTAAGTGGATGCACACTTTTGATACTGTGAATAAGGGCCTCAATGAATATGAGGAAATAACAAGACAGATGGCAACGCTCTATAATGGTTGAAGCCTCTGCGCCAGTGTTGTGACTGACCTGGCTGGCATCAGTAATCAAGGGTTGTACCCGTTAATCTTTCTATTATGTATTGCGCATGCTGTAAATGTTTTGCAATATATGCACTATGATTCTATTGTAACTGTTCATATATGTCACTTTTTGAATATTTACGATGTTTGTTTGTGATTTAATTGATGTATATGAGTCACATTGTTTCCCTTCATCAAAATAGCCATAGGCTCCAATGACGACATACCATCTTTCATACAAATACAGACGTACTTAATTAAGGTGCAATTCCAGGAGTAACTCACGTTTTTATTATTATTTTTAATTTTGGAGACATTTACATAATAATAAATAGCCTCGACAGGCTATGCTTAAACCTTCCAGGGCGGAATACCGCTTCTTTATGAACATCCCGACAAATGGCCGATCTCTTAGCAACCAGTGGGACGCCACAACGTAGGCGCGTTGGTTACTTAGTTACGAGCACAAGCACGCCGCGTTGGATTCAGCTTCCGCATTCCATAACGCGGATCGGTGAGGGAAGCTGTGCACCACTCAGCGGAGCCAGAGTGAGACGAAAGAAACAATATCTTTCGCCCTCAGAAAAAAACGGGGTATGTAAATACGGAGCATTCGTGTGTTTTAATGGAGGCCCGAAGGTGTAATAGCTTTGGGTCTTGCTGGCATCGCCCTAATGTAGACGTATTTTGTCTCATTTCTTCTACAGCACTGTGTGTCTGTTTTGCCCGAAATTTAACCAAACCAGCGAACTAACGCCTCGACATTCAGTGTCAGTTTGGCTTGAAAAAGATTTTTTTGAATAACAGCAGTGTACACACGTACTGGGTAAGTGATCACTGCGAGAACATTGTGAGAACAGTTTTTAAAGAATTTATGTATAGAGTATAGACCTCCCAGACGAGTACTTGGATATATATACAAATAAGTTTGTTTCTCACGTACTGACTGAGATATTGATTTATCAGACAATTGGCAATTACTAAATGGATTTTGCCTTATCTCTCACTGTTATGGAGTTATTACAATTACTAAATGGACTTTGTCTAATCTCTCACTGTTGTGGAGTTATTACAAAGAGAGAATAGTGCTGTAGCACTAATGGCTACCTCCTTTCTTCTTTTTTGTTCTTGCAGTATAACTTTGGATATTTTAACATTGTGGGTGCGGATCAATCGACGCACCTTGTCTTGCCAAGGCACCACTGAAGGGTGAGTGCTTTTTTACACAGGCCATTAGTTGACCCTTTCTGATAAGTTATAGTGATACTTAGCCCCGCTATTTATTTATCATTACAGGTGCCCAATGAATTCTATTTGACGTGCACTCTGAGAGACATTCCCCTTTCCCACTCCGTCCTGATGAAGACCCGTTGTTGAGGACTTGAACCACCCACTTCATGGTTGGGTCGAAACGTCGACGACATTCCCCCTTGGGAGCCTGTACCTACTAATCCCTGTCCATTGTCCCCCCCTCTCTCTTCCTGGCCACCCCATTGCCAATGGTGCAATTGAAGGACCAAGGAATTGTATATAGCATTTAGCTAGTAAAAAAGAAGTAATTTTTTACAAGCATTACCTAGGACAGGCTCATTAGTTCTTTGTATATAAATCATCTACACTATTTTCTGATCCTCTTGATCATTCACTTGAGCACTCACTTTATCTTTCTCTGTGCACGTCTCCTCTTTTTATAAAATTGTAATTTGCGTTATGATTTGTGTAAATATATGTACATAGTTAGATTGATTTTCAAACATTGCTATATGGTATATTAAATTAATCGTCCCAAGAGGACCTTTTTGGTTTCATTGGTTCTTTGGCACTTACTGTAATTAGATTTCTTTGAGGCTGTGGGCTAATATCCTCTATGCTATTGAGATAACAGATTCAATCTGGGTTTTGAGTCATTTACATTGACCGAATGCTATGATTATTCTCATTATTAAAATTATGTCTAGGACCATTTGTTGTCTGTACTGCCATTGATAAGAAAGGCCAAAAAGATTTTCTACATCTACTCCTTCATCTTGCAAAACAACAAGCATATACATTAGAAATTCCTGACAATCTTGCTGAATATTCTGTGAAAATTGATTTAGACCAGAACATTTGTCTAAAACCTTTCGAATTTCAGAAACACTTTATATTTTCGTTCTATCACTGCTACATTTCTCTAATACAGAATTTAATAAACAACAAAGTGTTTGATCCCGATTTTCAGCAATCTGTTCTTTTACAGTTTGGAGAAAAAAAAAACCATTAACCACTACATTAGCATAGCAGTTGATAACAGAACTATTTTCAAATTGAAATCCAACAACATCTTTAACTGAATCCATTTCCTTTCTGCTTACAATTACTGTTTCATCTACTTTTTTCTTTTTGCTACAACTTCACTACAATTGTTCTCATTTCTTCTTTTTTGGCCTACCACACGCTTTTCAAAAAGAGGCTATTGAGGTAAATTTGGAGCATACTCTCTTCTTAACCTATTGTATTCTTTTACACAATTTAGATCTGCATTAATCTTTGTCTCATCAAAATCAATCAAGTATGATCCAGATAAAGTTCTGACTCGAGATAAAGCAACATATGCCATGCCCTCCTTAAACACAGTATTTCCAATATTCACCAAAGCACTATCAACACTTAAACCTTGAGATTTATGAATAGTTACTGCATATGCCAAAGAAACAGGAAACTGTTTTCGGCGGACATATAAATCTTTCACTAGAAAAAAGCGAGCAGAACAACGAGTGATTTGTTGTACTTCTTCAATACCATCAAATTTAATTTTTATAATTTCAATTCCATCTCTATTTCGGTAATTCACAAAATCCACAACATGACCCATTGCTCCATTTACTAAACCTCTTTCCACATGTAAATTACGTCGTAAAATTATACGACAATTTAAAGATGCATACAGAGTCTTTTCCATACCAGCAGTTTTAGATATTGTCTTCTCTAAAGAATCCAATTTTTTTTTCAACTTTTCTGACAAAATAATAGTGGCACTCCGCCTGATTGGCCCCAGTAACAATGATCATCCATGCCCAGTCACAGACCCACTCAGAAACTCATGCACAAACACAGTCCCACTCAGACACTCACGCACCCACTCACAGACTAACTGAGACACTCATGTTCTCATTCACAGATCCACTCAGAGACTTTCACACTCACTGACTTACATTCACACACTGACACACTCAGACAGAGATCCACTTTGAGACTCGCACACCCATTCCTGGACAGGAGCAGCCAATGGAGGGAATAGTGGTGTGGCGGGATGGGGGAACTTGATAGACTACGACGAGGTAAAATTGAATATTTATATAATTTTCCCTCATCATCATCAGTCAAGTCCTCCCCACTGCCCCATTGATCTTACCTGCATGGGCCACTCCTGTTCACTGACACACTCACTCATGCATGCACTCATTCACCCACTCAGAGACTCATCCGTCCATGCAAAGATACTATCAGATACTCATGCACCTACTCAAAGAACAATTCAGAGACTCATGCACCCACTCACAGGCATACAGAGACACTCATGCACTCACTCACTGACCCACTCAGACATGCGCACACCAAGTCACAGACGCACGCATAAACTCAAACACCCAGACACAGTCACAGCCCTACTCACAGACTCACACACCCAAATACAAACTCACAAATTCACTCAGGTACTCATACACCTACTCACAGACCTACTCACAGTCTCATGCACCCACTCACAGACCTACTCAGACTCTCACTCACAGACCCACTCAGACACTCACGCACCCACACATCCACTCACATATTCACTCAGGCACTCATGCACCAACTCACAGGCCCACTCAGAGACGCACATACCCACTTACAGACTTATGCAGCCATTCACATTCTCACTTAGATACGCACGCACCCAGTAACAGACCCATTCAGATACTCAAGCAAGCACCCACTCACAGATCCACTCAGGCACTCATTCACCCACTTATAGACCACAGCAGACAGTGTTGGAAATGGCCCTTTTTGCAGGGTTATCCCCAAACTTTTTGCTTCTTCCTCCTACTTTTACCTGCATTGTTTGTGTTGATTGAAAGGACTTTGGGCACTTTACCCCTGCTAATCAGTGCTAGAGTGCATATGCTCTCTCTGTGTAAATTGTGTTATGGATTGGTGTTTACATGATTGGATATTTGATTTACTTATTAGTCCCTAGTAAAGTGCACTGAGTGTGCCAGGGCCTGTAAATCAAAGGCTACTAGTGGGCCTGCAACACTGATTGTGCCACCCACGTTAGTATCCTTAAAATGGTAACTCTGACCTGCCATTGCAGAGTCTGCGTGCAGTTGGTAACTGCCATGTTGACTTGGCCAGTGCACACACTTTCCAGGTCCTAAACCTTCCCTTTTCTACATGTCAGTCACCCCTAAGGAAGGCCCAAGGCACCCTGGGGGCATGGAGCAGTGTATGTGAAAGGTAGTACATGCCTGGGTGTGTGTGGCATGTCCTGATAGTGAATAACAGCCAATTTCGTTTTTCACTATTGCAAGGCCATCCGTTCTCATAGGCCAGAATAGGCAGTTTGATTATAACATCTTATAATCCTAAAGTGACCCAGGGAACAAGGTAAAAATTCGAGTTTAGTATACCTTTCGCTGAGAAATGTACTCCACCACTTCTATATATACCTTTCCATGCCTAAGCATATATTGTTGCTGTAGATGGAGCTCATGTTATAATCTCTGAGGAATATAGAAATAGTTGTATTAACATGTTTCCTGGCTTCATCTATTTGGACAGATTTAATTTGACTTCTGTATTTCTGACTTTGGGAAATGTTACAGTACACCAAAGCAGTATGTGGGAATGGTGTCAATAATCAACCAAAGATAACCTTCATTAGGATTTCCAGTCCTACCCAAGTAGGTGTGCCTAGGTCATTATTGTGGTAATCAAGTAGAAAAGGACACTTGTATCTACAGAAACCATTGGTTCACTTTGACAACCCTCATAGACGCTAGAGATTTTGACGATGCGGGATATTTGTTTTTCCGCCCCTCATCTAGCGACATGGCATAGTCATTGGGTGGTCAAAGGTAAAGTATGCCTGCCTCACCCGAGGCACCTCTGGAGAGTGTAGAAGTGTCCAGAGATCAAAAGGAGAAGGTTCAATGGCCAACCAGCGAGGGAGTTTTGGTAAAAAACAGTATAGTCACCATAAACACATTTATTAAAGAAGGTGAATACTGTAGACTAAAATCGAATGGATATATTCGATAATCGTGTGACTAGATTATCATATATAAAGTTGTTTTTAAAAAAGTCGACATGTTTCAGCTCCTAGTGGCCCAGGAGGGTCGGTGGAGCTTTCGTCAGGACATACACAAAAAGTTCTACTTACACCACTTGTGCAGTATTCAAATGCTTAATGGCAATCATGGAAATGTTATCCTGAATGCGTGGGGAATATTTCCTCTTCAGGGTGCTAAGGGCCGCTGTATTGTGGTCTCAGCTGTAAGTAATAGATACGGCCACGTGTGTTGCTCAAGTTGTCTGTGCTGGCTCTGCCCCTGGAAGCCTTCCAGGGGCAGAGCCAGCACAGGGGGAGTTGTTTGATTTAGTATGCCTTTGAAAAACAAATTGTCTACCTCGGTGCCATCATTAAATGTCAAATATAGATGAAAAATGATGACAGTTTTATGATAAATGTTTAACAAACTCCTGTGAGGATTTGTGACTTCATCGCAAATTTACACATACTACCACACTGGGCATACACCCACAGACACTACCGGATTGTGCATCTTACAGGGGTCTATGAATTGATAAAATAAAAACTGACCATTCAGAAGTGGAATAACAAAAGAAAAAAATGAAGGGAACATTATGATTTGCTAAGTACATCAGTATGTGTGAAAACAGAGTATTGAGGATTGCCATTACTGGTTCTTTTCTTTTGAGAGTGGTACTTATCATTTTGTCTGATATGACATTTTAAAGTAAAGTGCATTAAAAATGGGGAAAAATAAAGCGATTTGACAGATATGTTAATGATGCAGCACATTGATAATGTATATATGTGTATGTATATGCTGAGTTATGAATGTATGTTAAATGAAATGAAGTGTAAATATTGTTGCATATCTAACTGAATAGGCACAAATGCACTCAGTGACATATGAAGTGCTGACAGAAATAGTCACCCTTTTCAATACTAACGGATATATGTGTGTGAACAGTATCCTATATAAGCATTTGGATTATGAAACATCCACTAGCAAAGCTAGATCCATACTGGCTTATTCAGATGGAATATTGTGAGTGAAAACATTATTAATGGTAGATAGTTGTGAAGTAAATGTTTTTGTTTTCTGTGTGCTTGCATTATAATATCCAAAACTAATATGTTCTATGTATTTGTAAGGTTGCAGTTCACTACTCCAGCTGTGCCAAGGATCTGCAATGTAAATAGTAGTAGACGTATTGAATGTCTGATTGTGTAAACCAGGGAAGTAGCTTTTCAGATAAGTGTTACTTGTAGTACTCTAGAACCTGTGTCTATAGTTTATACTGGTATGTAGAAGTTAGATTTAAACCATGTTGCTGTTATGCTTTTGTTTTATCACAAATAAAGAACTCCTTAGGTAAGCTGTATGTTGGCAATAGGGCGGAAGGTATGTGTTTAAAAGGTAAAACATATACATATGAAATTAGAAACATACTCAGATACCAGTATGTTCACTTTTATAATCACAAATCTATGTATGTACTTATTAAGATAACCATTTAGAAAACCCTACAGTCACTCACACATCCAGTCACACAGCAATAGAGGACCCTTCACATTCAGTCAAACACAAAAGGGAGCACTTATGTATGCAGCACTAAGAGAGTCAGTTGAACACATAGTTATATGCCCCAATATTCATTAGCACAGCTGGTAAGGTATTCATACAGCCAGTAGCATATGGATGTACATTCCTATAGAGTTAATAAGAGAGCACTCTTATTGTGATTTGGTTACTTACATAAAAACTCTTATACACACATACAGGCTCTGATACAGTCACTCAGAAATATACTCAAGCACTAAGACAACCAACTCACCCATCCAGACAATGAGCAAATTACACATCTATCAGGCCTGCTGGTGCAGGTTCTGTGTATGCAGTTTTACTAGTTCAAATAAGAGGAACCAGGAGCTTTTGGAGAGGCCCAGCAAATGCGCTCCTTTGGGAAATAACTGAAATATAGGAGTGAGCAGTACCTTACAAAGAAAATTGGAGGTCCACTTAAGGATCAGTAGTGGAATGTCAGGTCAGTGAAATAGGCTCCAATTGGATCAAGTACCATCACACTCCCCGAGAGGTGTCATGCTCCATCAACTGGGCATGCTCCTCATCAGGCCGGAGCTGCAATGCCCGATGGGAACCCGTGAAGGGGATCCTTGCCGGAGATCATAATATGCCGTTGGATGAAGTGAGGGTATGAGGGGTATTAGGTATGTGTAGTGTGGTGAAATTGAAAATAGGTATAGTTGTGCTGAGTTTCAATACGTTTATTAGTGCAGCTCATTACCCTAATTAAACTTCAGTGATGCTCATTTTAGATACAATGTCCTATAGAGCAGTCGTGATTTGGTTTTCTAAAAATGTGAGGTCAACATGTTTCTTGACTGTCATAACCCATGAAGGGTCTGTTGGCAATTCATCAGGAACAGAAGAAAGCTACCTAAACTACTTGTGTCACTGATTCAGTCAGGTGTGTTGTAATCAGTCACATTGTATAATCCAACATAAGATTCTACCTTGTTGTTCGAACTTACCTGAAAGACATAAATTGACATGTAATTTTGTATCATGATTCTATCAGAAAACAGGGCTAAAGTAAATACACCATGACTAAGTATTATTTGTCCCATTCTGAAATTCATAGTAAAACGTTATCAATTGAAGAAGGACAAGTGCAGAACAACCAACATAGCAATGGTTTGCCAGGTCCAAGATGTGGCAGAGGCCTAAGTGCCTCACATTACAGTGACTGTGTGGTCAAGGTAGGTAATGATATTCTTGTTTACAGAAGCACTCATACATCCATACAGTGACTGGTATAGTCACTCAGATTTCTACTCAAGTGCTGAGACAACAACATCACCCATCCAGACAAGTAGCTGTTTGCACGTCTAGCAGGCCTGCTAGTGCAGACCTTGTGTGTGAAGTTTTACTGCAATGTTGACTTGCCATTTAAACTGTTTGTTGGGTCTTACAGTTCTATTCTACTACATATACATAACCATTACGGTATGCCATAGGTAGGCATATGACAGTGTGCTTTAGAGGCAACACATGTAGTTTAAAGTTTCAGTGAGTTACATGCACACTTACAGACACATACGCCCAGTTATACATCCTGTGTCTTTTCAATCCTGTAACTCACATATGTATATTCAAAAGCACACATACATTTTCAAACCCTGTCAGACAGCAACAGCGGGAGTTATATATTCACACACTCACACAGCACATTTGTATGTAGCAGTATCAGAGCTAGTTGCACACACAGTTAAATACTGTTACACTAACGAACACAGCCGGAAACCTAGCCATACATCCACTTACATATAGATTTACATACCCATTAATTACAAAGAGTCCCACTATTATGCTGAAATACTTACTTAAAGAAACACTCACACACCCATACAGAGACTGATACAGTCACTCAGATATATATGGAGGTACTGACACAATAAAGTCATTCCTTCTGGCAAGTAGCCATTTACTCATGTCTTGGGGCTGCTACTGCAGCACCTGTGTGTGCAGTTTTACTGCCATATCAACGGCAATTTAATACCCATTGTCAGGCCTTAACTATCCTTGGACTACATATAAGTCACCCTCAAGGTAGGCCGTAGGTAGGTGTAGAACAGGATGCTATGTAATTAAAAAGGTAAGATATGTAGTTTAAAGTTCTAGTGAGTTACATGCCCACTTACAGACATATATGCCCAGTTATGCCTCCAGCGTCTCACACATACAGTAATGCACTTATTTATTTCTAAAAGTACAAAGACAGTCACACACCCTGTAAGACAGCAACTGAGGGAGTTAGATAGTCACGCACATAATCACACAACCCTTATGTATGCAGCAGTACGAGAGGTAGTTGCACACACAGTCACATAACACAGAAAGTAACTTATCCATCTATATGCAACTTGCATATAGATTTACATACCCATAGAGTTACTAAGAAAGCTACTCTTATGCTGATATTCATACTTTCACAAACACTCACACACCCATACAGGGAGTAATACAGTCACTCAGATATGTATTTAGGTACTGCCATAACAAAGTTACTCATCCAGACAAGTAACAGTTTACATGTGTCTTAGTCCTGCTACAGCAGAGACTGTGTTTGCAGTTTTATCGACCAAGTGCATATTTCTAGACATTAGAACAGCTCATGCTAGAGGATTTCTAGTTGCTATCGGGAGTGAGAGGCAAGTAGTGAAATATTGAGTCATACACATGAGAATTAATGTCGTAAGTGTTATTCAGGCAGTTGCAGATTAACTAAATCTAGATGGCACAAAAACATATTTTACGTAACGTAATAGTTAGAACGGTAGCATAATTATACTGATTAACAAGTAAGAGAAACGGACGAATGGGTGCACTCATTTCATGCGTATAGTGCTAACAAACAGTTTATGTGCTTTGAGACCAACTCACTAAAACATGATCCTGTAAGGCACCGAAAAAGAGATAAGTGCAGGAATGATTTCAGAAGGAAGGTAGGAATTAAAACATGCACACAGGGGTAGTGAGAAATAAAGGGGGGGAGCATGGTGTCTTTATCACGAAAGTATTACCTGTAGTGGCGTGGTATTTCGATCTGGAGAGGGAGAGACAAAATGGGGCGGGCGGCCGGGATGAGTATCTGCATGATGCCATGGATCGGTAAATGGTTGTACATGTGGGCTAAACACAGAGTCAGAAATGCTAGTGGAACTCACCAATTTACCAGTGATAATTACGGCCCGGTGAAAACGGGTTAAAAGAAAGCAGTGGGTAGGGCAGGATAGGATAAGAAATGGAACACTAGCGGGTGAGTCCATGTTCGTCCAAGACCTGTAAAGGAAATGGTATTGAGGGTCAGTGTAGTGCAGGGCTGAGGTCTGTGGCCAATGTAACTTATGCATGGAGGAAGGGAAATTACCTCAGGCACTACTGTTGCACTCACCCATTCCCTCAAGCATTACATATGCACTCATCCATTCACTCAGACACTACACATGCACTGAAGAGATCCAATGGAATATCACGAGACCTTGGTGAGCCTCAGGAGAGTTAAAAGAGGCGCTAGCTAAATTGTGTCAAGAAGTAGTAATTGAGGAAACCGATGCATCTGAGTGGGTGTCCGCGATTGTGGTCTCAAAGAAAAGGAAGACTGGGGAAATAAATCTGTTTGTGGACCTCAGATAGCTAAACAAAAATATTTTAGTGAACTGCCACCCGCTCCCAATGATTCAGGAAATCCTACAATCTGTAACAGGATCAAAATATTTCACCCTGATTGACTTAAAAGCCGAATACCATCAGGTGATGCTGTCAGAAGAATCAAAAAAGCTCACTGCATTCATAACACCATTTGGCGCTTACAGGTATATAAGACTGGCATTTGGCCTGGCTTCCTCATCTGGTGTATTCCAGAAGCTAATGGACATCCTGTTTGGCGAAATTAGAGGAGTCGAGGCGTTCCAGGATGATATCCTAATACACACCGAAACTGAGCAAGAACACCTACAAGTTCTCAGCAAAGTATTAAGCATCCTAAGGAACAAAGGAATAACAGTATCAAAAGAAAAATGTAAATTTATGGAGAGGAAAATAGATTATCTGGGACATGTGCTATCATCCGATGGAATACCCCCTAAAGAGGATCTAGTACAAGCTATCAGAGAGGCACCAGAACCGAAAGACAAAGAGACCCTAAAGTCTTTCCTAGGACTTAGTGAATACTATTCTAAGTTCATAAAGGGATATGCAGATAAGGTGGAACCACTAAGGAAAATATTGCGAAAGAATGTGACCTATGATTGGTCCAGTGAGCAAGACCTGGCATTTAATACAATAAAAAAAGAAATTGCAGAGGCACCTGCTTTGAAAGCTTACAACCCCATGCTGGTGAATGTCATCACGGTAGATGCCAGTGCTAAAGGCATAGGAGCTGTATTCTGCCAAGTAAAAGGAGGCCAAGAAAACACTATCGCGTTCATATCTAGGAGGCTAAGTGACACAGGGAAACACTACAGTACGATTGAGCGTGAAGCACTTGCATGCATTTGAGCCGTACATAAGCTAAAAAATTACCTGTGGGGAAAAAGTTTTGAAATAGTAACAGACCACAAGTCATTGGTGTATATGATGGACGGAGAAGGACGTGGAAGTGGAAGAGCAAGCTCCAGATTAATAAGGCTGCTGTTAAACTCCAAGAGTACACGTTCAGTATTAGACACATCAAAGGAGGTCTAAACAGCAGAGCAGACTGTCTATCGCGGTTGCCAGTGGACAACCAGGATAACGAATCACTGGATGATTTGGAATGCATAGTAGCTTGGGTAGAGGCCCTGGAAGTAAACAGTGGTTCCATAACGGAAACAGATTGGAAAGAAGGACTGGGAGAAGACAAGACAATAAGAAAAGTAATGAACCATGTGAAGTCAAAGTGGCCCGCTATCAGGAATCTGCAGAACGAGTTCAAAAGCTATCAACAGATAAGCGAGGAGCTGACAATAGAGAACGGATTCCTAAAAAGGTGTGACCAATTTATACCACCTGCGGTTTTAAGAGAGAAAATAATGAAGTTAGCTCACAAAGGACAACCCGGAATCAGTGCTACAAAAAACATTATAAAAAAACACTACTGGTGGCCGAGAATGCATCATGATGTGAACAATTTCATCGACAGGTGTGAGTCCTGTCTCAAAGCCGACAAACACTGGAAAATATGCAAAGGAGAATTACAAATAGTGGAAATACCCAGCGGACCTTGGCAAAAGGTTGCTATAGATTTCGCGGGTCCGTTTCACGGATTGGATGACGACTGCAAATATATTATTGTTCTGACGGAATACTACACAAAATGGGTGCATTACAAATTTGTACGCTCAATCACAACAGAACAAGTAATTAAATTCTTTAAGAAAACGTTTGCTATGGAAGGACAACCCAAGATTGTTGTCTCCGACAATGGCACACAGCTGGTGTCAAAACAAATGACTGAGTTCTTCAAGAGTACAGGTATCAAGCAGGAAAAGACACCACTGTATAGCCCAAAGAGTAACGGCCAAGTGGAGAGAATGAATAAATTCATAAAAGAAGGAATCCAACTGGCAATAGCATCAAAGTTGAATGTAAAGGACAGCATCTGGGAAAAGATAAACACTTACAACAGAACACCTAATGAGACAACCAAATTTAGACAATTTTTCTTGATGAGGGGGAGAGAGTGTAATGATATACTTACGCGTAAATGTAAGAATTGGTACAGAAACGAAGAAAGTACTGAACAAATAAAGGACAGTGAGCTCCAGGTAAGAGAGAATATTATGCGCAAACAGGAAAAAACCAAAAGATATTCGGATCAGATCAACAAATCAAGGGTGAAAGAAATAGAACGCGGAGATTGGGTGATAACGAAGAAACCATTCCTGGTGGCAAAAGGAGAGTCAACTTACAGTGGTCCTGTGCAAGTACAGAATGCCTCCGGTGGAGCAGTGTACATAGAAGGGAAGGGTTGGCGAAGCAAGGATGATGTAGTCAAGTTAAAAAAAGGACAAGAGAAAATCTTTATGAAAGGAAGAGGAACAGAGGAGGATGGTGCCAATGATAGTATTCTGGAATGGGACGAAGTATCTGATAGACATTATTCCAGAGTTGAAGATGAAAGTTTTAACACGTCTAGCGTAGAAGGTGTAGCAGAAGGTAGCATACTGGACAAGGGTCATAGCGGAATGGAGATGGACAGTGCCTTTACAACTGATACAAGACTGGGTGGTAAATGTACTCAAATTAGAAGTGAAAGGCAATTTAGAATGCCTAAACGTTTTGAGGATTACGTTCATGATTGCCTGTAGATCGTTTACTGTGTGAAGGAGGGAGATGTTGTGATTTGTTAATCTTGGTCCATATCAGCGACCGTATGTTAGTGGTGCCGTACGTTCTCTATGTTTGTGATGCTACGTCACACATTCCATTTTGGAATGCACGTTTGGTATTTATGTGACGTCACTCCGGCATCCTGGCTTTTCCTTATCTTGTCCCTAACCTGACCCCTGCTCCCGTATAACCCAGTGAGCCTTTCTGCTTCAATAAATAACTTAATCTGCTACTCTGCCGTCAGTCTCCTCTTTACAACAGTCTGGCTTGCGGATTGTGCGATCTTCTGGAGATGTCGGAGTATTGAGGCACGCGATTTGGGGACTGATACGCCAATTGTAAAAGGTGAGTGTTGTAAGCAGAGACTAGCTCGATCAGGGGTTATTATAATAGAATGATGGTATCAGTGCAGAAGTGGTTATATTTTTTCAATGATGCTCAGCCACTTAGATGACACCAGTGTGGAAGCAGTTTACTTATTACTGAGGGTCTGTTTTTTTGGGGGGTGTCTAGAATATCCCACGCTGCTTGGACCGCTTAAAAGACTCTAGAATGTTATCTGCTGCAGGTATAATAGAGACCGCCGGATGGTGTCTATCAATACGATGCAATGTCCAAATGTTACTCACTTGCTGTTTAGTGCCTAGGAAACCATAATTAAGGGACACTGATGGTGGGCATTGTGTCAGTATTAGGCTACATTATAAGAGTGGCAGGAGTATATTCATAACCGCAGGATTTATAGGGCTCATGGGGAGTCAGTGGTCATTATTTGTTTGAATGGGGCTGTCTCACTCTTACCCCTATGCAAAGCCAGGAACACAGTATGCTGTTGTTAACAGTATTATAAACGCGTCGTAAGTTAGCATATCCTGTTTCTTTTCTTGGTAGTGGTACAACGAAGTTGAAGGGAAGACAAGGCTCTGATCCATGTCTCTTTGTGGATGGATGACAGCCACCTGTGTTTGAAAAAGGAGAAGAATACTGTGAAGTTATATTTACTACACAGTCAAGGTATGTTGGTTCCCCTCTTTTGTGAGAATATTACTATAGGGAATCTTCGAGGAAGGGCGTCATGGGCTAATAGAATATTTTAATTCCCTTATGCAGATTTTGGTGTGCAGCAGTGGGGTGTTTAGCATCTAACCTTTTGGTTAAGGAGCAAGGAGGAGACGCTACCTTTGGTAAGAATATCACCTTTTGCGGAGATGGAAACTGGGAGAAGGTTTTTTTTCATTAGGAGTCAGTAGTAACTGACAGCCTTTCTCCTCTTACTTTGGTAGGATTCGGGCAAACTCTTGAAAACTTTATCATTGTGGGGGGGGGTCTCATACATCATTGAGAAGTCCCTTGCTCCATGGATAATATTCAATTACAGTAAGTACTTTAGTATAAATCTTTGCTGGGTGTGACCAAATGTTCACAGATAGTATTCCCCAAATTATAATATCCTTGGGTGTCTATAATTGTACAGTGTTTAAGAGAATGTACATGGTGATGGTAGCTGAACAAGCTGTTGTGTTATTCACTAATTGTTCCTGTTTTATTCGTGCCCTATGCTCGTATGGGCTGGATAATTACAGAAATATCACTATCATAAATGTCCACATCTTTCAGTGGGATAAGGTGGCACTTGTGTATTATAACACACGTTTTTTTATGTACTTAAGTGTTTGATTGTGGGTCCAATCAATGTCTGTATATATTAATATTGTTACGTCATGGGCTAGTAACCGATTGATTGTCTCACTTATTTTTCTAGGTAAACCCAGGGTGGTGAGAACTATTGGTGTGATATCTGGCGGGTCCTGATGAAGGTGGGTTTTATGTCTTTTTATGCCACCGAAACGCATTGCCCAAGTCCTTTTACAAGCCTACTGTTTAGCGGCAGCCCTGTATAGGGTCTTAAAGACTAAAACCAACTAAATGTGGAAATTTGGACAGCTATGCAGAGTTGTGGATGGGATATGGATGTAATGTATATGTGTGTATGAGTGGTATGTGTGGGTCTGTTCTCTACCTGGGTGTGAATAGATTATAAATGTAGAAAATAAGTTTGTACTGGAGATCTTTTGTAAACAATAGAAATATGTATTTTTTTAAACATTGAAAATGAACCAAGATAAATGAATAGCAACATAGTAAAAATGAAAAAAGTCAAAATAAATATGTTGTGATATGTTATTGATTTTTTTGTTCAGTAGCCCATGGTTGAAATGTATTTTGAAATTGAAAATAATATCATATAGGTTGTGAGGGAGTATTCTTTGTACTACACATGCACTCTTCTATTCGTTCAGGCACTACCCATGCTGTCATTGAAAAAGTAAAAGAGTCCAACTATGCTGTTTCTGTTTAACATAGAAACATAAGCAACAAAAAAAACAAAAAATAAATTTACATTTGTGAGCTCTGAGGAGTGTCTTGATGGCGTCAATAGACAGCTCTCCCACAGAGAGTGTTGTAAGGCATTTGAGGCAGTGGATGGCAGCATCCGCCAACTCCAAAATTATCAGGTGCTGTGGAGTGTTCAAAACAACCCTTGCAGAAGTTGATGGTTGTTGTCCAGCATTGTTGGCTGCTTCCTCCTGTCTTTGACGCTCCCCCTCTCATGCCAGGCCAACAGGATGCATGGTATCTAGATGTTTTTCATTGAAGAAGTACCACAGGAGTACTTCTTCTCTGAGCCTCTTGACAACACTTTGTGACAGATAGTGCATATCACCTTTCGCACATTTACATTTTTTCGCCTTCCGCCACATTGAAGAAGGCCTATACACCACTTTCCTTCCTCTTCCTCACTGGCTCCTTCACCTCCTCCATCTCTTCCTCCTGGTCCTCAGGGCATTCTGATGCCATTTTCAGTCTAGAAAATTAAATACACCCCCCCAAAAAAATGTAAATTGCCACAGCCTACAAAATAGGTAGTCTTCAATCAGACAAACCCAAAAATAAGGGACTTGAAGAGGTCTTGGTTCCACCCACCAAGAGTATGGAAAGCTGTTCAACCAATGACAAGCTTTCTTTCTATGGCACATGGAGTCACGTAGGGGTCGCGCACCCTACGTGTATCCTACGCATATCTGTCACACACCCATGAAATGTACTAAATGTCATATAAAACTGTAAATTACTATCAGGTGTCAGAGTCATTCACTTCTGGCTGGTGAGTCATGCAGGGGTTCTAAACTGTTCTCTTAAGGGTAGCCTTTCGGCAGCGCAGAGAGCTGTCATATAAAACTGTAAATTACTATCAGGATATTGTGTTTCAAAGTATTTCAATCAAAATTATTTGTGTAAAACAGATATTTAAAGTAGAAACATTCATATTTCATACATTTGAAATTACGCCGAGTCACATCCCCTACCTGAACCAGGAAGTGACGGCAGGATTTGCCACCTGTACGCGTCCAGTGCGCAATGGTACTGCATACACCAGAATATGCTCTAAACATCTTAAAATATTGCACAAGTAAACAAATAGTAATTTATAGCATTGATTAATAAACCTCTGTGTTTAAAAGATATATTATTTGAGTGTAAGTATGTATTTTAGGGTTACATTCGTGTAACGGATTTGTGCACCCAACGTGATGATACGCGTCCCGTACGCGTTACCATCGGGTCAACAAAATCTGTTAAAAACATTTGAAAACACATTTATAACACCTCTATTACTATTTTTATGTGCTCACTAATTAACCTCTACGTTAAAAACATATACTAATTTGTTCTAAATGTGTTCTTTAGAGTGATATTCGTATAACGGACCCGCAAACCCATCGTGTAGTGTCACGTACGGTGTGCAACCCTTTTTTGTAAATTAAAAATACATACATATATCAATCAATCAATCAATCATAGCATTTGTAAAGTGCACTACAGACCGGTGAGGGTCTCAAGGTGCAGGGATGGGGGGGAGGTGCTGCTACTGTTTGAAGAGCCAGGTCTTGAGGAGTCTCCTGAAGGTTAGAAGGTCTTCGGTCTACCGTAGGCAGATGGGGAGGGTGTCCACGTCTTGGCGGCAAGGTGGGAGAATGATCTGCCACCGGTGGTCATTCTTCGGATGCGGGGGACGGTGGCGAGGGCGTGGTCTGTTGAGCGGAGCTGGCGGGCGGGGGTGTAGAGGCTGAGTCGTCTGTTGAGGTACGCTGGTCCAGTATTGTGGAGTGCCTTGTGTGCGTGGGTGAGGAGCTTGAAGGTTATCCTCTTGTTGATGGGGAGCCAGTGCAGGTTTTTCAGGTGGGGTGTAATGTGGCTGCAGGGGGGGGGATGTCGAGGATCAGGCGTGCTGAGGGGTTCTGGATGCGCTGGAGTCGTTTCAGGAGTTTGGACGGGGCTCCTGCGTAGAGTATGTTGCCGTAGTCCAGAAGAAGTAGTCCTGAAGATCCTGCGAATCATGTTGAGGGTGTTGAAGCAGGAGGAGGAGACTGCGTTGACCTGCTTTGTCATGGAGAGTGTGGAGTCGAGGATGACCCCTAGGTTTCGTGTGTGGTTGGTGGGTGTAGGGGGTGCTCCTAGTGCCCTCGGCCACCAGGAGTCGTCACAGGCCGACGGGGTGGAGCCAAGGATGAAGACCTCTGTCTTGTCCGAGTTCAGCTTCAGTCAGCTGTTCCTCATCCAGTCGGCGATGGCCTTCATTCCTTCGTGGAGGTTGGTTTTGGCGGTGTGGGGGTCCTTGGTGAGCGAGAGGATCAGCTGGGTGTCGTCGGCATAGGTGATGATGTTTAGTTCGTGCTATCGGGTGACATGGGCAAATGGTACCATGTAGACGTTGAACAACGTTGGGCTGAGAGATGAGCCTTGGGGTACGCCGCAGATGATCTCGGTGCCTTCGGAGCGGAAGGGGGAGGCTGACGCTCTGCGTTCTCCCGGAGAGGAAGGAGGTGGTCCAGTCCAGGGCCTTCGATTGGATTCCGGCATTGTGGAGGAGTGCTCTTAGTGTGCAGTGGCAGACTGTGTCGAAAGCGGCTGACAGGTCCAGGAGGATGAAAGCCGCATTTTCTCAGTTGTCGAGCATGTTCCTGATGTCGTCGGTGGCGGCGATGAGGGCAGTTTTGGTGCTGTGGTTGCTGCGGAAACCTGACTGGGATGGGTCCAGGATGTTGTCTCTTCGAGGAAGCTGGTCAGTTGTATGTTGACAGCCTTTTCGATGACCTTCGCCGGGAACGGGAGCAGGGAGATGGGTCGGAAGTTCTTGAGGTCCTTGGGGTCCGCCTTGGGGTTTCTTAAGTAGGGGGAGGAGGGCAGAGGAATCACGTGGACAGGGAGAGCAGAGTGGGGAAAAGCGGAGGCTTATCAGGAGGCGGGTTGGCAGAAATGAAAAAGCACCATATTCTGAGAAAGGTAGTATGGGGAAGCAAGTGACAGAAAAAGGAAGAGTAGGACAGGTGGTACTACATATACATCATGCGTACAGCAACAATTAATATTTTTGGGTTGAGCGATGCTGCCAAATGCAAGATAGTGAAGGAACATCTTAAGACAATACACACCAATATAGTTTGCATACAGGAGACACATATTGAGGGGTCGTGAAAGATCCTCCTAGAACAGCTGGGATTACAATTGATAGCACACAACACACAAGGGACTAGGACTTGGGGGTAGCAATATTGGCTCAGAAGAGGGGGATTGTGTTTAAATCTTGCTTAACTGATGGGTATGGCTGATGGGCAATTGTTGAATGTCAAGAACAGGGATTTAACTTTACGCTATGCTCAATCTATAGGTCAACGGGGATGACCCCGAAGTATTACATTTTCTAACCTCAAAATTGGCTAGGTGGCCTTTACCGATCATTGTATGTGGGGATATTAATATAAATGGTATAGAATGATTGTGGAAGGAGGATCCCAGTAAATATACTGGCCGGAAAAAAGAGTCCACAGGGCCCTAATTCAGATGATGGAGGATAATAGGCTTATAGATGCTTGGGGACAACTGAAACCACAGGAGGTGGTCAGCATATACTATTCGGCACCGCTGAGAGCTGTAGCACAGCTAGATTACTTCTTGGTGTTATCCTCTCTCCTCCTATTTGTATAATCAAGAAATTCCCTCAGGTGATTTCCGACCGTAATCTTTTGGTCCTGGAGGTTCAAAGTTGTGCTGGGGGTATCAGAACGCAGTTGAATTTTTGAACACGCCTTGCTGCAGGACTCGAGCTATGTTTAACATATGAACAAATGGCTTAAGGAATTTCTAGAGATCAATAGGGGAAGTGCTGGATATGGGGTAGTATGGGATGCTCTCAAAGCTGGTATCAGGGGGTAAACGTGTGTTACTCCCTGAACCAGAATAAAAAAGCAAAGCAAGAGATTAGGACCATGCACACAACAATCATGGACATTGAAAAAGAACTGGTTAGGGCTATTGTCACTTGGTCAAATACAGATGAGTTCCATCAGAAATTAGTGCTAGCTAAGGCTGCAGCAGGGGAGATCATGGCAGCAAGAGTAGCAGGGACATTTTTGGCTTGGAGACAATCTTGCTATGAACTTAGTAAGCAAGTTGGGCACATGCTAGCTGTAAGGACTAGACAGAAAGCCAGCGGGGAAGATATTTTAGAGATCAAAAATTCAGAGGGGGAAGCAGTCACAACACCTAGGGAAATATGTATGATTTTTCATAGTTATTATGAAAATGTATATAGGGAAAATACGCGCAGTGAACCCAAGAATGTAAAATAATATTTAGCTTTGCTCACTGCCGAGACATTTTCACCAGAAGACTCAAGGGCTTTGGAGGATAGATTCTCAGATGAAGGAATTGAGGGAGCATTATAGGGACTGCCTTCAGGCAAGGCTGTAGGCCCAGACCAAATACCACTGGAAATATTTCAACTTTCGGAGAAGACTTAAGTTATTTATTGCGCCAGGCACCAAGTGGGGAAACACCTCCAGAATCATGACCAGAAGGTAGCATGATCATTTTCTTAAAGAAAGGAAAGCCCCCTGAGGAACTTGGTTCTTATAAACCGATCAGTCTAATGAATAGTGACGCAAAAATCTAATAAAAAATCCTCGCAAATTGCTTTAGAACCATGATTGGGAAGGTGATCTCGCCCCACCAGCACAGGTTTATCCCTGGTAGAGGCACGGCCGAACTTATCTGCAGAGTTTGTACTCTGTTTGATGGTACCTCTGTCAAGCAAGATCCTTTGTCGCTTATCCTCTTGGACGCAGAGAAAGCATTCAATAGGGTCTCGTGGGGCTATATTTGGCTGTACTTGTGAACTCGGGGTAGTAAAGGGGTGCATCAAAGCCATTCAAACACTATACAGGAATCCTAAGATCCAACTCTGAGTGATGGGGGGAAGTGGCTTAATATATATCACATGAGGGACGAGGCAGGGGTGCCCCTGCTCTCCTCTCCTATTCGCTTTTTATATTGATCCTTTGATTAGGAGAATTGAGGCAAATTATGGCAAACAAGGGTATCCTTCCTATTCGACTAACCTGATTCGAAACTAAGATTTTGGGATATGCCGATGACCTGTCAATAACTGCTGCAAATCCATCCGTGGCTTTAACAGAAATAGAGAATGAGGCGGAATGCGTTGGGGTGGTCTCTGGTTATTGACTTAATCGTGGAAAGACCCAAATCGTAGATAATGATAGGATCTCTTTGCCGGATCCAAGAGTGACTGAATCCGACACCTATCTCAGTGTTATTATAACATCAGAATTAAGTAAGATTGTTGAAAATAACTGTAACCATGGGGTGGCGGCGGGCTGGAAAATCAGGCAAGGAGGTCGGATAAAGTGGGCAATGGCGTTTCTTTTTATTGCACACTTGGAGTCAATGCGACAGGGGCAAACAATAGAAACAAGGTTAGGTTCCACTGGATGGCGTCTTGATCTTCTCCGGGTTCTTTGTGGGGTGTAGGGTCTTCGGGGAGATCGGAAGCTGGGGTGGTCCTCGGAGGTATCGGATGAAAGAAAACAAAAGGAGCCGTTAATCCGACTGGACTTTCTATAGTACAATCCTTAACCAACACCGGGAGTAAAGTGGAGGGATTCGAAAGACCAACCGTGAGGGAGGGAAGGCGGGACGAAATCGGGAAGGAAGGGGCGGAGAGAAAAGAAAAGAGTGTCCTGTGAGGGTTCGTGACGGGATACTCTTTTTACACAGTGCTGTACAAGTGGTGACGTGCTGTACAAGGATATTACAGTGATGGCCAGGCCAAGTGATGTTAAAGAGAATCTAAATATATACAGAGCACCTAATGTGCTAGAGAGGTGGTTTCGCTAGTACTCACACGCTCCACCGCAACTCTCCGGTGAGTTGCGGCCGCTCTTCAGCCACATCAATGAGGGGGAGCGGGTGTAAGGGGACCCTAGGGGGGTCGATATCTGCTGTTTTTTTGACAGACCAGGCATTCTCTGCAGTATGTCTTGACCTGTTGATGTACGCCCGGCCAATAAAACTTCTCCAAAATGGCCTGGCTCGTCTTTTCATCACCAAAATGACCCCCCAGGAGATGACTGTGGGCCAGAAATAGGACTTTGTTTCGGAAAGGGCCGGGAATCAACAACTGGGGAGTCTGATGGGGCCCACCTTTCCTGTATAGCAGTCCGGTTTTTCTTAAAGAAATAGGGACCTACTTGTAAGGGGTCTTCGCTGTCCATGGCCCTTCCCCATGCTTCCTGTAGGAGGGGATCTTCCCTTTGTGAGGCTCTGAATTCCCTGTCTGTCTGCCAGGGATGGTCTTCGGGTACTATGGGGAAGGCACCGGAAAAGCTCTTCTTTTCTTGTCGTTTCTGGGTTTGTGTCTTCTTTGGTCTGAGAGTCGGGATTGATGCTGGCTGTTCCTGAGAAAAGGGCGCTTCCTTCCACCACTGAGCAAATGAGTCTGTTGTGTCCTGAAGGAGTTTCGGAAGACCGGAATAATCGCTCCCCAGAATAACCTGTTCTGGGAGACCTGAAACAAGTCCCACTGTGAGGTTGGTTCCAGGATCCGCGGTGTGTTGTACTCGAATTTGAGCGGTTACATATATTTTAGTGTCGCCATGGACGCATTGTATGGCAACCATGCAAGTGGAAGGAAGGAAGAAGTTGATAAGTCTTGAGGCCTTAGGACGCTTTGCCTGCACCCTGTATCTGCTAGGGCCAGGACTGGGTGTCCATCAATGTGCACAGGACAGCGGAATGGGGGAGGTGCGGCCCCTGGGGTGATACACACATAGTTCCGGATGAGGCCGACCTCCATAGGCTCTTCCTTTTGAGGGCACATACGGGCGATGTGGCCGAAACTCCTGCAATTATAACATTGTGGTCCTGGGTTGGGTGTTCGGTACAGTACAGTATCAGGTAACAAGGGTGGTGGCTCTGACCTTCGTGGTAGAGGGGGTCGGTGCGGACGAACACCAGCTGTGTTGTGCTGTCGATTGGGGTGCTCTTCCCTGCCTCGTTGTAGCTCTTGGGCTCGGTTGTAGGTACTTGCAATGTCCACCTCTGTGTCGAGCGTGAGACGGGCGTGTTGTCTTACCCATCTCTGGGTGGCTGGATGTAGGGATGCTAGAAATTGTTCCAAGTAGATTTTCCCAAGGATTTCCTTTGAGGAGGTGTCTGGTCTAAGCCAACGATTGGCTAGGTCCTTAATACGAAAGGAGAGGGCTCTGGGGTTTTCTTGTGGTCCTTCTTTGGCTTGACGCAGCTTAACCCTGTACATCTCATCGTCTATGTCTAGACGTTCTAGGATGCATTTCTTTATGTCGGCATAGGGAGTGTTCCCCTGGATATTGGCTTGCTGGTAGGCTGCCTGTAGATCGCCGGTCAACAGTGGTCCCAGATATTGACCCCAGCGGTCGACGGGCCATGAGGCAGCCTGGGCTAGTCTCTCGAAGTTGGTGAAAAAATAGTCCGGGTCATCACCCGGTATGTAATTTTGAAGGACAATCGAAGGGAGGGAGGCCACCGGTCTTTGATGACCCAGGGCGTCGCTGAGCTTCCCCATGGCTTGGTCATGTGCAACCCCCTGGCCCTTGAGGACGTCATGTAGCTGGCCTCTTTCGTCCTCCGCGGTCTTAAGGAACCTTTCCATCATTATTCCCAACTGCTCTTGGGTCTCCGCCATTTTCTTCACGGCGGCCTCCATGCTGCCAGCTGATCCCACTTCTGACACCACCTGTAACCGTGGGGTGGCGGCGGGCTGGAAAATCAGGCAAGGTGGTCGGATGTAGTGGGCAATGGCGTTTCTTTTTATTGCACACAAGGGGGTCGATTCCGATCCGGGAAAAAGCGCTCGGAATAGCGGTTCGGAGCGTTTTTCCCCGTACGAGTCGTACCCGTAGGCGTCCCCGTACGAATCAGCAAGTACGATCACAATCTAAAGCGTCACTCCGTACGACTCGTAAAAAACGCCGTACGAATCGAAAGTCCATACGAATTGCATTCGGCTGTCGCTCGACGCAACGTCCGAACGTAAAAAGAGCGCGTTTTGCGACCCAGGAAGTACGATCCGTGTAGAACACACTCCGTACGGCTCTTTGTCTACGAGAGCTCTAAACTACCGTAAAACCACACTCCGGCACGAACCGCACCCCGGTACGCAACAAGCAGGACATGAACGCCATCGTTCGTCTCATCCCTATCATGTACGGCCACCACCTCGTACTTAGAAACCGATGACGGCGCAGAAGGTGAGTACATCGAAATCCAACATACCTGTACGTGTTGCCACACGTGCACATCTCCATTGCACGACTGTCATCTCTGGGTACGTTGGTCCACACACTCCCGCACTTCACCAGTGTAATACGTGCAGCATGTACGCCATCCAGCTGGGGTACGGTACGTCAACAACCTCGGGGTACGGTACTTCACCGCACAACACCAGTGCAATACGGAGGCGTGCTGCACCTACGTCATCGAAGTACGTCACCGCACTTCACCAGTGTAATACGTGCAGCATGTACGCCATCCAGCTGGGGTACGGTACGTCAACGACCTCGGGGTACGGTACGTCACCGCACAACACCAGTGCAATACGGAGGCATGCCGCACCTACGTCATCGAAGTACGTCACCGCACTTCACCAGTGTAATACGTGCAGCATGTACGCCATCCAGCTGGGGTACGGTACGTCAACGACCTCGGGGTACGGTACGTCACCGCACAACACCAGTGCAATACGAAGGCGTGCTGCACCTACGTCATCGAAGTACGTCACCGCACTTCACCAGTGTAATACGTGCAGCATGTACGCCATCCAGCTGGGGTACGGTACGTCAACGACCTCGGGGTAAGGTACGTCACCGCACAACACCAGTGCAATACGGAGGCGTGCCGCACCTACGTCATCGAAGTACGTCACCGCACTTCACCAGTGTAATACGTGCAGCATGTACGCCATCCAGCTGGGGTACGGTACGTCAACGACCTCGGAGTACGGTACGGCACCGCACAACACCAGTGCCCAGCATCAGAGTGTGTGTGTGGCTAAGACCCCCACCAGTGCCCACCAGTGCCCACCAGTGCCCAGCATCAGAGTGTGTGTGTGGCTGAGACCCCCACCAGTGCCCAGCATCAGAGTGTGTGTGTGGCTAAGACCCCCACCAGTGCCCACCAGTGCCCACCAGTGCCCAGCATCAGAGTGTGTGTGTGGCTAAGACCCCCACCAGTGCCTACCAGTGCCCAGCATCAGAGTGTGTGTGTGGCTAAGACCCCCACCAGTGCCCACCAGTGCCCAGCATCAGAGTGTGTGTGTGGCTAAGACCCCCACCAGTGCCCACCAGTGCCCAGCATCACAGTGTGTGTGAGGCTAAGACCCCCACCAGTGTCTACCAGTGCCCAGCATCAGAGTGTGTGTGTGGCTAAGACCCCCACCAGTGCCCACCAGTGGCCAGCATAAGAGTGTGTGTGTGGCTAAGACCCCCACCAGTGCCCACCAGTGCCCAGCATCAGAGTGTGTGTGTGTGGCTAAGACCCCCACCAGTGCCCACCAGTGCCCAGCATCAGAGTGTGTGTGTATAACACCCCCCCCCACTGCCCAACAGTGGCCAGCCATTACAAAAAAAAACTACCATTCTTAACCATATTACCACCAGGAGATTGACACATGTCAACATAACTATATTTTAACATCATACCACCTCCCAGGCACACAGCAGTCACAGACATTTTCACACAAACTCAAGTTCAGAAGAGGAAAATAATAGCTTTATTCAGCTGGTTCCAAATATAAAAGCAAATAAGAGTCCTCGCTCATTAAAGGCCAATGGCCAGTCCAAAGATGTCTCTGCAACAGTCTGTGCCTCCATGGGTGTGCACACACCCAAACTTGCCTGCACATGGCGTTTAATCCGCTGTGGGAACTATGGGGGCACCATCTGTGGAATCCTCCGGCGCCGCATGGACAGGAGAGGGAAGGACAGGTGGAGTGGGTGCAGGTGTAGTGGATTCATCCACACTGGTTGGGGCATCGCCAAAAGTAGATTCAAAAACCTGGCTGCACACCGCAGCCAGTGCAGAAAAACTACCACCTGAACCTGGGGACACATTGGGGGTGGAGGTACAGGGCTGTGAGTCAGTTCTACTGGGTGTGTGGATGCATGTGTGAGGTGTCTCCCCTCTCCCTGGGTGTGTGCCTACTTCCCCTTGAGAATGGGTGCGTGGAGCTTTGAGCTTCATATGCTGTGTGTGTGAGCTGGGTGTGTCTGACCTGTGGCGTGTGCGAGTATGCTGTGTAGGTATGTGAGAGGCAGAGGTGGATGGGTCTGAAGGAATCAGGGGGGACAGATGCTGCTGGGTGTACAGAGCTGCCGTCAGTGTTGACTCCATGGCAGCCACACTCCGACGTAGATCAGACATGGCCGATGACATGCCCTCCATGAACGACACCACCTGTGTAAGCAGTTGTGTATGTCCATGGAGGACAGTCAGCATGGATGTCTGACCTACTGCAATCTGCCGGAGTAGGTCCACAGTCTCAGCACTGAGGGCAGCAGGGGACACAGGGGCAGGGGCTGCGGTGCCGGGAACAAAAGAGACACGGGGTCAAGCACGGACCCTAAGGACACTAACGACTGGGAGGGTGGAGATGGTACTGGAGGAGGGGAGGGCAGCCAAAGAAGAAGATGTGACCATTGCTGCATATTCCCCCTCCTCCTGAGAGTCTGACTCGGAGTTGTCGGCATGGTAAGATGTGTCAGTCACATGTCGTCCGGCCTGCAGACTCTCCTCACCCTCCGTGCCACTGCCTCCCTCTGACTCCTCATAGCATGTGGCACTGTCGCTGGGTCCCTCTGCCTCGTCCGAGCCTGTGTCTCCTTCAGATTCAGATGCTGGTGCTGTGGGCAAGGAGAACAACAAAAACATATCAGTCACCTGTACACATCAGACATATAAGCTACAATACATTTTGCCTCATTTCTAAACATGGCATGCATTATGAGTCACATGACACAGAACTCTGCACAATGCAAAGTCTAGTTGTGGCCAATTGTGAGAGACACAACGCTCAATGTATAGTAGGATACAAGCAACAGGCAAGGAAAACACTAGTATGAGAGACACAATGATGATCCACTGCCTGACAACAGGATAGCTGATTATGCATCCCAGCTCATTTTCCCACCCTGCCACCCAAACCCAGACCTGGACATGTTTGAATTGCTTACACCTTGTGCCACATGGGAAAAGTCCTGCCTGAACTGAAATCTGATGCCATCCTGGGACATGAATCAAGTGTTACATCACCTCACTCTGGCATCACAGCTGTTGACACCCAAAGCCACATTGTTTGGCTGACCATCATTATTAGTTAGAAACAACAATCTAAGTATTTGGCGAATATGCACACACGCACTGCCCAGTGTGACTATGCATGAGCCCAAAATATTGCACATGTACATTGTGCACCTGTATCCAACACATGACAAATCGAAAGAGTACCATGGACAAAGGCCACTGAGGCTGACTCGTGCAGAAAACACATGTTGACACTCAGGATACGTGCCAAAGTATTAAGAATGGCAGACACAGTGCACATGTGGTGCTACATGTAATGTACCAACAGGTGTCACAGACCCACCTCCAACATGATGATGTGCAAAGGAAGATGCATACGGAGACATTGCACCCTAGGAGTATATGTGAAAAACAAACATCAGCCAAAGCGCCGGGCAAATGTGGAGTACGGCTAAAAGTTTAAAGAAGCATCTGCAGAAACTGGGACATTCTAATGCCAATGCATGTAGGGCCTGTCTGACCACACCACTCTAACTATGGGAGTGTTACCATGCCTTGGAGCACTGCAGGGAGCATGTGACACACATGACAACAAACAGACATGTACCTACCCCCTACTTGCTGCTGTCCCTCCTGCAACTGCCTATGGAGGTCTGGGAACACTACTTCCAGGACCCGGAGCATGTGGGGGGTGGGTGGCGGGTGCCGCCATGCCGGCGTGGAGCTTCCAGAAGCAGCTGGACTCTGGCGATGCGGCGGGTCCAGCACCGGATGTCCTGCCACCTCTTCTTGATTTTTCTGAGCCTCCTGCAAGGCCCCCCCCCCCTCACTCCTGACAGCCCTGGCGATGTCCAGCCAGATTTCACCCTTCTCATAGGTATATACCTGTCACAAATGTAAAGTAAAAGAGCATCAGTACACCTGGTCCATGTCCAAAAGACACACATATGTGCACAAAATACTTGATGACAACAGGGCATCGTAGCCTCCACACATTTGCATCATTGTCCAGGAGTATGTGGCCTGTGAGCAAACACTGCTGCAGTACATGCTATTAAAAGGCTACAGATGACATGACGTGCGCTAAACACTCTTAGAGCTTGGCACTCACAGAGCAATGTATGCTACATCTGGATGCACTGCAGCCCATGACACGCTGTCACGCACCCCACTACAAGAAATAACCCTCTTGACACAACACTGTACACCCTGGCATTCACTCCCAACAACATTGCATCTAAACACCATACATACACAGTGGCCATTATGTCACACACACAACAGGTGCACAATCCAAGGTATTGCACACATCACTCACCTGATCCCCTGGTCTCCCATACAGCTTGCTGTAGTTTGGCAGGAGGGCATCCAGCAGGGCCTTGTTCTCAGCATCAGTAAATGCAGGTGCCCTCTCCATGCTCAGCAAATCAGGGTCCAGAGGATTCAGAGACAGCAGCTGTGGTTACCACACCAATGTTGTGCAGGCAAGTGCCCTCCCATAGCCACATGCTGCCTTATATCTGTGCTGCAGAGGGTCTGTGAGTCCAAGGAGTAGTGTGTGATAGGCCACCATAGTTAGCATCCTATGTTCCATCCAATCACATCACACATAAGGCCATGACACATATATGCATGGTTTGAAAACTGAGCCTGAGCTGAACAACAACATTTGCAACATTGTATACTTTTGCCCAACTGAATTTCCTACAACACCTGTAGGAGCCTCAAAAAACTCTGTATCCATGACAACCTGTTTGCATTTTGATCAGTACACTATTCCCCTAGATGTTGGCTATGTATTTATTCAAATTCCCACACAAGTACGGTGACATTGCCGTTGCGTATGCAACCCATCCAATGGTGTTACGAGGCGTACACATGCACGTACCATTGGGGTACGCTTGGCTCGCGTATGGCTGAAATGCAATAGGGAAACGAGGTGTACACACGCACGTACCATTGGGGTATGCTTGGCTCGCGTATGGCTGAAATGCAATAGGGCAACGAGGCGTACACACGCACATACCATTGGGGTACGCTTGGCTCACGTATGGCTGAAATGCAATAGGGAAACGAGGCGTACACACGCACGTACCATTGGGGTACGCTTGGCTCGCGTATGGCTGAAATGCAATAGGGAAATGAGGCGTACACACGCACGTACCATTGGGGTACGCTTGGCTCGCGTATGGCTGAAATGCAATAGGGAAACGAGGCCTACACACGCACGTACCATTGGGATACAGTGCGTCAGACATGCTCAAGTGTACGATTGTGTAGGCTGCGTCCCTGTCCTACCCCATGTCACCATTGGGAGAGTGAGTCCAGGAGATCACATAGCAGGGATGTAGTCTACACTCATGTCTAGGATGTGGATGCATACATCAGAATGGCATCCATACATCAGCATGCCCAAGGTGTGGCAGACATAGAAGAAGCACAGGGACTGTGACTTTGTGACTCAGTTGATGTGTGAAGAGCTGGAGAGACATGTCATCAACCATATTTCACATGTGCATCACATGCTTTCAACACTTCACACCGGAGTAAATTCTGCAACATATTGTGATGCACATCAACACTGGAATGCCACACCATTCAGTACAGGGAACTGGCACATGATGACAGCAACATGCCCACTGTCACCGAGGTCTAATAGCCGCTCAGCATGACCCTGTGTGACCAAGTCATGTGTGTGCCATGTGCGACATTGTGCATGATGTTAGCATATGACATTTACAGGTCAGTATCATATTACTCACCTTTGAATATCCCCAAGAG
Source organism: Lissotriton helveticus (assembly GCF_964261635.1). NCBI lineage: Eukaryota > Metazoa > Chordata > Amphibia > Caudata > Salamandridae > Lissotriton > Lissotriton helveticus. Next base: position 1,840,397,188 of record NC_136059.1, on the reverse strand, counting down.
TCATCCTGGATATGGCAATTACCGCTCAGCACTACACTTGTGTGTCGGTAGGCATGGCCTGCGGCCCAGCATGTGATGTTGGCGTTGTGTGTGCCGTGATGACGTTGTCTGAGTACTCAGACGTCACCTCTGCGTGCACACGTCAGGAACTTTATTTCACAATACAAGCGCTGGTCCTGTATGAGTGTAAGCTAAGTCATTTTTCAAGGAAAATCATAGTACGTTCACTTCAGACCATTTCACTTGGATTGTCTGACTCCGGACGGTGCCAGTATGGATGTCCGTTTCTAAGCCTGTTAGGAATGCCAACGTCTCATGTTGGTGACTGACCCTCACCGTTGGTGTCTCCACTGTTTTCACGTCAAGCACAACAAGTGCTGCTCCAACTGCTGGGAACACACCTATGAATCCAGGTGTGATTGGACCCACAAGCCGCTCAGACTCCAGCAGTTGGCCCTGCACCACTATAGCTCATGGTCTGGACGTAGGACGAGTGCCTGGGCGTGGGTGTTGAGACATCAGAGCCCCTGAATTACACATCAGTCCACCAGGGCTGAGTCGTCACGTATCCCAAATGAGTCAAAGATATGTCATTGCACTTCCAAATCCCCACAATGCACGTGCAATGCTGCATGTGATCCGGGTGACACCGGCCATGCGGCTCTGTCAGATTAGCTGCCGTCGTAGCCTGCACCACGACCTCCGGGCCCTGCCCTGCATGTGAAGCAGGAGGAGTCAGTGCACTTCCTCATATCCATGATGTCCCTCAACCCAACAACGGCCTCCGCATCGGCTCCTGGCCCAGCGGACCCGTCTGGGGGCACGAGCGCGTCTGGTGAATTGCCCCTGACGCCATCACTCGCTTTGTCCCTGACGCAGGCGGCGCATACGTCCCAGAACCGCTGGGACAGACAGGATGTGAATGGTCACCCTGGCCCTCGCTGGTTCACCTCACAACCTCACTGGCAACAGTCCCCCAGGTGTCAGCCTTGGTGCCGTTCTTGGGTGGTGCTGTCCCCAATACCACACACTGTACGGCTCCAGCGTGGAGACTGTGCAGCTGAACACCGCTATTAATGCTGCATGGGGAGTAAAACTTCAAGGAGCCTGCCACAGCTCATTACAATGGATGTTAATGGGTATTTGTAGGGTCATGAAGACCCAGTGGCACGTGAGTGTCAGTCCCAAGACGACAGGACAGGTGGACTGGGGGATGCGAGTGGTCTGGACACCTAGCCTGACACTGGTGATGTCTCTACTCCAAACGTGTTTGTGGATGGGCGGGCAGTGTAGTGTTTACGTGGGTGGCCGGAGCCTTGCCCCTTCATCTCCCCGTTGCCGCCGTGAGGACCAACCTCCTCACTTAGGTCCTTCAACTCCACTCATGCTCCGCTGTGCCTCTGCAGGCCTATCTTCAGGAATGTACTGTATCTATATTGGCCAGCATGTACAGGCACGCTGCATGTATGGCTGTAGATAGGCACGTTGTCAGACGCCCACTCCCCTCCCCGGACTGACCATGTTCCCTGTCCTCCCACCCCACCCCAGAGAGCATGGGCATCCAGGCCCCCAAATCACAGACCACATTCCCGTTAGCTTCGCTGTAGAGGGCATCCAAGAGGTATGAGCACTACAGAAACATGTCTTCATCCTCCCTGAGTCTGGGAGTGGGCTCTTCCTACATCACATGCCTCTTTGTCTGGTACCCACACTCTCTGTGGGACATGGTTGTGTAACTGCTGGCAGAGTGTGCATTGTAGGTACGGGCAATACTTGGCCACGCTCTTGTAGGATGCCAATCACCCACACTGTTTTTTTTCCAATGTGGCCTGGATAGCCCCGACTCACTGGGCAGATTGATGGCATCCAGGGAGGCATATTTGTCAAAAGCTTGTCATGTATTCAAAGTCGGGATTATGCGAATAACTACTGTTCCTTAGTGATATCTTGTTACAAAACATAAGTAACTCGTCCATACAGTTCAGTACATGTGCTGTAGGAGCATCTATGTTGTGTCCTTGGTGTGATGACCTGGTTTGTAATGTACACACACCATGCCCCGTGTGTTAATTACCCACTCATATGTGTGATGGCAGCACATGCCATTTGTCACAAATCAAAGATTTATGATGTATGATGATGGTCATGTAATAGTTTGGGAATGTAAACACCGCAACATTACTAAGTCAGAACTGTGCAAATGATGGCACATGTGGTGTGTGTGTGTGTATTGCTGTCAGCTGTCTGGATGTGCAGACAAGCTGCTACTCACATTCACATGACGTGTGTCACTGACATGATACATTGTCATGCCCACTAAGACCTTTCCATCAGATCATTTGTATGCATGTCATATCCATTCCACACACCACAGGTCTTTTACTTTTCACGGAGGAGTGGCTGGGAGCTGGCACATGTTACATTAGTGTGTATCCGACGCCACACTCCAAATTGTCTAGATTATTTGAAGCAGTGTTGCTTGTGCCATGTACATTGTTATTGTCTTAGTCAGACCATTGAAGACATTTTCTATAAATTGTGTATTGCATGGCACCCCCTCTGGAAAGGCCGTTGCCTGACTTGGAAGCCATGAGGGAGCGCAATTGCATCCGTCGTTATTGCTTCAACCGACAGATAATCAAGGACCTGACGGACAGGCTGGAAGCTCACCTACAACCACGCCACAGGTATCCAACTGCGCTGACACCCAAGGTAAAGGTGATGGCAGCCCTCCATTTCTTTGCCACAGGTACATTCCAATTCCCCATAGCTGATGTGGGAGGGATGTCTCAGACTATGTTTAGCCGGGTATTGGGTGATGTATTGGCAGCTATGTTGCTGCACCTGGATGAATTCATTACATTCCCTACTCCAGAAGAGTTGACAGATGTCAAGGGGGAATTCTATGCCCTGGGCCGCATGCTACATGTAATTGGTGCAATTGATGGTACACATGTTACTCTAGTGCCACCACAGGATCAGGAGCAAGCGTATCGCAACAGGAAACACTACCACTCGATAAATGCCCTGGTGGTGTGTCTTGCCAACATGATTATCTCACATGTTTGTGCACGTTTTCCAGAATCGTGCCACGATGCTTTCATCATGAGGCATAGCAGAGTACCACAGATGATGCTGCAGCTGCACAACCACCGGGCATGTCTTGTTGGTGAGTATACCCTGTCAGCTGTGTATGTCAGTATGTCACAACTTCATGATCTGCATCATATTACACACTCATTTCCATGATGTCAATTTGCAGGAGACGCTGGATATCCAAACATGCCGTGGTTAATGACTCCACTACGCAACCCCAGGACAGCTGCAGACCAGCGGTACAACAATGCTCATGGGAAGACCAGGCGGGTGATCGAGCAAACTTTTGGACTCCTGAAGAGCCGGTTCAGGTGCCTGGACAAGACAGGCGGAGCCCTCCAATACAGCCCACGCAAGGTGTGTGACATCTTCACCGTGTGCTGCATGCTACACAACATGGCAGTGGAGAAGGCCGTGCCACTCTACCTTGATCCTGATGAGCTGGAACATCCGCCCGTTGAGGATGAAGGCCTTGCCCAGGATGCCAGCGACGAGGAGGGTGAAGATGATATCCGGAGTCACCTCATCCGCAACTTCTTTTCATGATGGTGAGTCATAGCAGCTGTAATCTGAAACATCTACAATAGAGTTGCATGGGTAGCATGCTGTGTATGCAACAGACTGTATGCAAGCTCACTTGGATGTTTGTTGTGCAGTGTCACACAGGTGCAGATGTAATACAACACACATACGTGCTATGTGTGCATTTTGAATGTACAGGTGTACTGCAACATCTGGATAATAAACAGGACATTGTCAAAATGACATGAAACAGAACTTGACCCCTTGTGTGCCACTCTCACCCACAGCTCGCCCTGCCTGTTGTCCGTTGGGGTCATCGTGGTCATCCTGCTATTGCTCATCATGATTGCAACGTCTGCCAAATCAACGGAGCATGCATGGACATGTGGAGAAGTCAATTTGGGTAAGGACTCATATGAGGCTGTTTAGCGTAGGTATGTTTTGAAATGTGTGGTACATGTTCATGTGCATGTAGTGAGACCATGGATACATGCAACTACAAAATGTTACTTATTACATGTATGCCCACTCCCATGACAGGATAGTCACCCCATCTGACTGTCATCTGTTGTAGTTAGAGACTCTGATGAAATCATCCATGTGTGTAGACATTGACACTGCTACATTGCATATACCATGGCTTTACATTGTGTCAGAGGTCACAACCACGGACTCTGTGGGGGATTGCAGCCTCACTGTGTGCATTAGAATGTGACTGGATCCTCTCCTCCAGCTTGTGGGCCAGTTCCGTTTGATTACCATCAAACCATGTGGTGTAGGTGTGGCACAGTCTATGATCCACATGTTCAGATAACTGTCCTGTCATTCTGTTTACATGGATGCATTGCCCCTTGTTGCAGTACATCATGTCACTGTCATGTCGTTACCGCAGTGCAGCTCAAAAATACAGCTACACCAGCCTTCACAGTGAGTAGCAGTTCTGTTTTGATTCACATGATGCCATTAATGTTTAGCATGGGAAATGACAATGTTTGGGTGATGCATAAGTGATTTATTGTGTAGCACCAGTGGAGTGCGGTCATTCCCATGAATCTCTAGTCCCGTGCAGCAATACTGGGCAATGCTAGGGTCTCATTATGTGGCTTGGATCAACATCACTTGCACTTTAAATCTTTTAAACCTGCATATCATGTTTAGCATAGTAATGCACACTTGACAGATCAAAAGACTGGCTACTGAGTGCCTTCATTGCATGTAGATCATTAGCTTCGTCATCATATGTGATACTTACAGCTGTTGTGGGTCAAGTCAAGTTGGGGTACATGGCCCTTATGGGTACCCATAATCACATGCAGACATTACAGTTAGCGTAAGTAGCATTGCCATTTGTTTCCATGAGTTTGTAAGGTCAACCTCATCTGAGCCAGTGAATGATTTGTAACAACATAGATCTCATTGCATGGTAGCTCACTTGAGAGCGTAACACATGACTCGAATGGATGACAGACTGTCCTAGGTTTTATGTGTCTGTGTCATAGCATCGGATCTCATGTGATACCATGATTACTCATCTAAAATTGTCTACAGTCAGTAAATTTCACAAGTGTGACTGGTACAGTGTAGCTAATGATGTTTTTGTAGTGTCAGTGACATGAGAATGTACTCCTAATGGTTATTTACCTCTGTTTCAGGTCTCCCTCCCAGCAGTTCCCATCCTCTCCTTCCCTCGCCTGATCACCCTTTTGTGTCTGTCGTTTGTACTCAGACCAAGGGGCTATTTGGAGGTGGAACCCTTTGAGCATCACACCACTCTGATAAAGTAAGGTATGGCCAGTCCTTGACAGGCATGAAGCCAATAGTACTGCTGCATTACAGGTGACATCATTAATAGTGTTATTTGGAGTTCTTGCCAATGCTCATGTATGTTTGATAATGCCCTATGGGCTCCCAATGTAAATAATCATGTTGTGCATGACGTCTGACTTCTACAGATAAATGTGCCGCCTTGATGTCAATGCACATGTCCTTCTAATGTGCATGTATACTATTTAGCATGAAGTTAGCTTATGCTTGTTATGTGTTTACCTGTAAAGTGACCGCACGCATGGTGTGGGGGAGGCTAGAATACTATGTTATGTGTGAAGTAGATGGCTTTGTAGTTGCTGTTTGGCTTTGAACACACTAGCTGTAGTGTACACCTGCTGACGCTGTGTGTCTTGTGCCCCACTTGTCCGTAAGGGCCCTGATCCAGTGGCTGTGATCTTTGGTGATTACTGTGCCATTTTATTTGCTGTGACCCTGAGTGAGGCTGACACTCCTGCCTTCACATACACATGTCACTTTGTGGCTTGCAAATGCCCTTGTGGTATGTGCTTGTTTTGCAAGTTGTCACACCCCTCCTGCCAGCATGTCTTCACTCATTGCTGCTGCTGCATACATGCCGCACACATTATCCAGGGACACAGAGACCTACAGGATGACCCTCCTTCCATCCATTTATAGAGCATGCTCCTGCCACCCTACACACAGACTACCCCAGACATTCACCCTCCTGCTATCACAATGCTTCTAACTCAGCCATTGCAGCTGCTATGCCTGTGTGTGCAACACATACTGGCACGACTATGGCAGATTCACATTAAATTGGGTCTATGTACGACCAGGTCATGTGCCGTGTACAGCACACACACACCTTCCATAGGCACAATATTGTACAGTGTTACCTTGTCAACGCCACAGCAGCAAAAACATAGCTGTCACTGTCAGTCAAGTAGCCACAGGGGAGACAAACCATGACCACGTCTCTTGGGTGTGGTGTGATTTCCCCATTCTGGTGTAGGTATTTGTCAGATGTGGGTAGTTGTTCTGTATGCGTTGCTCCCATTACAGTAGTATAGTACTTGTAGCTACATAGGGGTAGGTCACCTATTCAAGTGTGCTTGTGTAGAGTGCTACAGCCCATTGCCCACAGTCTGTCCTGCCAACCTTGTCCTGTGCGCCATTCATCACATCCACAGTACTGCATCATGCAGACGATAGTTCACATACCTGAGGACACAGTTGTAGGTACTCCCTACGTGGCCAACTACTTTTGTCACACTGATCTGTACACCTCAAAGTGACTCTCCAGGGCCTGCCTGTGATAGCAGTTTTGGGCTCCAAACCCCCCTCCAGCATTTACTATCCCACACAGGTGTGTCTTTCCATCCATGTATCTAGTTGTTAGGATATTCCCCCCAATGTGTGTCCACACTCAGATTCTGATCCAAGTGTGTGGTTGGCTGCTGTTTCTCGGATACCCTTGCATTTCATACATTTGCACACACATATCAATTTATGCTGTGGTTCAAAGATAACTCACCACATGCGTATGAGGATTAGTATATTTATTGGGAGATCTTGTGCAGGGAACGTGAATAAGTGCTGTACAGAAAGGGGTGGAATCCAAAGTTCACTGCCGGAGATGAGATGCCTTACAGTTTCAGTCAACAGAGTCCAGGCCACAGTGCTTGGCATCATTGGGCAGACTGTGACTAGCATGTCCATGTGGGAGAGTCTCATAGGGGATGCTGTTGCACCCAGGGGCAATATGCCAGCTCCAGTTTCCCGGGAGATGTGCATGGCCCACTGCCCCTCAACGTCTTAGCCGTGGATGACCCACCTTCCTTGGGGGACCCTCAGGTGCAGGCCTGGACGATGCATGGGATGCTACGTCAGAGAGTACCTCCTCCTCCTCCTTCTCCCTCCCGGCGGCTGGTGTCACACTTTGCCGTGATGTTGCTGGCCTTGTGACACAGGGAGGGTGCTGCATGTTGGCAGCTATCTGACGTAGCGATTGGCTCATTTTCCCGATGCACCGTCAAGAGCTGAGCCAGACTTGCCTCCACCCGTCCATAATGTAGGTCTTGCCTGGCTATTTGCTCTGCCTGCTGTTCTTTCACCTGGTTGAGGGCCTCCGCAAGCTGGCCTATCTCCCTGGTGTCCCGCCGGTATGCCTCCAGGATGTTAGCGAGTTCAGGCATACCGGATGCTGCAGCTGACTGGCCAGAATCTCGCCTCCGCCTTCCGCCACTCCCACCACCCTGACCCACACGAACACGGCCTGCGCTTGTGGGCACATCCAATCGACGGACCCCCCGAGTGCTGCCAGGGTGGAGGTCGTCTGCAACCTCAGGGGCACCCGACAAAGGGTGTCCCTCATTTTCAGACTGGCTCTCTTGTGGATCATGGGCAGGGCTGTGACCTGTCTGCTGGGATGTGGTGGGAATGGGTCCGGTGGTTGGCTGAGATGTAGCTGGTACAGTTGCTGCAGGCGTTTGGGATCCATAGGAGCCAGGTTGGTTGGGGTCATCCACAGTGCGTTGGCGTCGCTGTCGGTGGGGTCTGGGTCCTGCTGAGCCTGGGACTGGGATCCTTCTCCCCCCTGGTTGGGGGGGGGCACACGTTCCCCTGTGTGTGGGAGAGACAGACATTGTTAAGGCACTATCAAGTGACATCTTGTTTAGTTATCCATTATGAGCATCACAGTTCCACAAGCTTTACATTGTTGACATTGTTCTGTTGTGTATGTAGTGGTAGTAATTTGACATGTACTCTGGGGTATTTTCATTATTCCATTCTCTTGACAATGACTGACACAGCCATTGCTGTGTCTTGTATTGGCGGCACAACACATGTAAGGCATTGGTCATGTTCAGGCAACATCCAGGATACGGTGTAAATCCTTATGTCTGCGTCAAGCATGCACAGAGTTTCGATACAGCATGTTGATGTTAGAGACAGAGCATCATTAATTTGCATGACATCTACTACTTTGGATGTCTTTTGCTGTACCGTGATGGCCAAACAATGCCAACACCCCTGGACCTGTACACACACTTATAGATCATGGATTTAGAACTTGGCACTTCTGTAAGACGCATTACCTTGTCAATACCCATGTCCATGTTGGTACTTCAGTGCATCCACAACGTTCATGAGATGGGGCACGTGCATTGTTTGAGCGCCACAATGGACTTGAGCATCTGCAATGTGCATGTATGAGTAGTATGCGTTTTCATTTGAGTGAGTGTTTTGTTGTGGTACATGACAATTGGGACAGTGTTGCACTCCAAAGCCTGTCCCCAGGGGATGAGTTTCTGTAAGGCGGGTGTAGGATAGGCCATGGTAGTAGTTTGTGTGTGATTTGCAAGCGTCCATCGTTCATGATTTGGCTGCCCCCTGATGTTGCATGCTGGCATATTGGTGGTTTTGTCTTCATGCACAGGGTGTGTGACCTTGTCCTGGTGTTTGTGTTTGCTGTGATCACAGGAGGGACTTGTGCTGCCTACACCTGTGGCCATTGTGTAATACAGAGGTTTCCGATATGTGTGTCCTGACACAGTACAGTGTTGGCTGGAAATGGTGTGTGTGTTGCAGGCACTTAGTGGATGACTACTGGTAATTAGGAGACATCCCTACACATTCTGCTCTATGGTGTTTGTAAGGCCTGTGCAGTGCTTGGGTGCAACTGTGTGTGTGCCCAGGGAGATGCGGTGAGGTGACAGTGGGAGGGAGGGCGACAGTGGGAGAGTGTGACAGTGGGAGGGAGGGCGACAGTGGGAGAGTGTGACAGTGGGAGGGAGGGCGACAGTGGGAGAGTGTGACAGTGGGAGAGTGTGACAGTGGGAGGGAGGGCGACAGTGGGAGAGTGTTACCGTGGGAGGCAGGGTGACAGTGGGAGAGTGTGACAGTGGGAGAGTGTGACAGTGGGAGGGAGGGCGACAGTGGGAGAGTGTGACAGTGGGAGGGAGGGCGACAGTGGGTGAGTGTGACAGTGGGAGGGAGGGCGACAGTGGGAGAGTGTGACAGTGGGAGGGAGGGCGACAGTGGGAGAGTGTGACAGTGGGAGGGAGGGCGGCAGTGGGAGAGTGTGACAGTGGGAGGGAGGGCGACAGTGGGAGAGGGCGACAGAGGGAGAGGGCGACAGTGGGAGAGTGTGACAGTGGGAGGGAGGGCAACAGTGGGAGAGGGCGACAGAGGGAGAGGGCGACAGTGGGAGAGTGTGACAGTGGGAGAGTGTGACATTGGGAGGGAGGGCGACAGTGGGAGAGTGTGACAGAGGGAGAGGGCGACAGAGGGAGAGGGCGACAGAGGGAGAGGGCGACAGAGGGAGAGAGCGACAGTGGGAGGGGGAGACAGGGTTGGAGGCAGGTTGTTAGTGCTTGTTCACTTGCTACACTGCCTTACAGTGTCACAAAATATTGTATCTCTGGAAGGTGTGTCCACAACATGATATTATTTACAAGCTGTGGTCTACTTTCTTGTGTGATATTTCCCTATCCCTGTACATTGGGCATGGTGCCTGGGTGAGGCCCTGGGGCATATGGGATGAGAGCAGCCTCCTACCCTCCACCTTCCACCTTTTGTGGGTCCCACTTGCAACACACCACTTTTAGTTGTGTCCTGCTAGGACTCATGGCCACCCACCCCATGCTGCTGGGCACTGTTGTAAGTCCACCAATGTAACATGTATTTTTTGTACACTCACCAGACTCAACGGCTCCTAATATTCCACGTACTCCCGCCGGTGGCAGCAGGGCCATGACTTTCTCCTCCCAGGGCTGGTATACAGGAGGTCTGCGGGGACCACCACCTCCAGTGTGGTGTGCAGAGGCGTAGTCCTGGTCCATTTTCTTCTTGACCATCATCCGCAGATCATACCACCTGGCCTGGCATTCCCCCTTGGTGCGCCGGATGGGTGCAACAGCATTGACCCGGTCTACGATCCTCTCCCACAGGCGTGTTTTTTCTGCCATGCTGGTCTGTCTGACCAATGCGCCAAACAGCTGTGGCTCGACTCTGATGACTTCATCTGTAAGTATCTCCATCTCCGAGTTAGTAAACTTTGGATTCTTGGGTGTGGTCATGGTGTGGGGTGTATGTGATTGAGGGGGTGATGGTGTGTATGGATGAGGGTGTGTGGTTGTGATTGTGAAGGGGGTGGTGTGGGTGTAGATGTGATAGGGTGTATGTGTGAAGGTATGTGGCTGCAATAGTTGGTGTGCTCTCTGTTTCTTGGCAAGAATGGGTATGTTGCAAAGGATGATGGGTTGTATGTGTGGAGCCTTTTATTGGTCAAATAGTGGGTGTGGCTTAATTTGAATTGGTTGTGTGTGTGTTATATGGGGTGGGTGTTAGTGTTGACCTCAGTTTGGCTGTGACCAAGACATTGATTCTCTTTGGTCTGTACACAGGAGACATGTTCAGTGTTGTTGTGCCACTTGTTTGCAGAGTCCTTGTGCTGGTTTAGGTGTTGGCGTTATGTGTGCGTGTCGTACTTGGGCGTGCGATTGACTGGTACGGCCGTTGGCGGGTGGGGGTGTTCGCGTGGGGGTGTGTGCGTGTCATACTTGTGCGTGCGATTGACTGGTACGGGCCGTTGGCGGGTGGGGGTGTTCGCGTAGGCTTGTTGGGGGGTATGCGTGTCGTACTTGTGCGTGCGATTGACTGGTACGAGCCGTTGGCGGGTGGGGGTGTTCGTGTGGGCTTGTTGGGGGGTGTGCGTGTCATACTTGTGCGTGCGAGTGACTGGTACGGGCCGTTGGCGGGTGGGGGTGTTCGCGTGGGGGTGTGTGCGTGTCGTACTTGTGCGTGTGATTGACTGGTACGGGCCGTTGGCGGGTAGGGGTGTTCGCGTAGGCTTGTTGGGGGTGTGTGCGTGTCGTACTTGTGCGTGCGATTGACTGGTACGAGCCGTTGGCGGGTGGGGGTGTTCGCGTAGGCTTGTTGGGGGTGTGTGCGTGTCGTACTTGTGCGTGCGATTGACTGGTATGGGCCGTTGGCGGGTGGGGGTGTTCGCGTAGGCTTGTTGGGGGTGTGTGCGTGTCGTACTTGTGCGTGCGATTGACTGGTACGAGCCGTTGGCGGGTGGGGGTGTGCGCGTGGGCTTGTTGGGGGTGTGCGTGTCATACTTGTGCGTGCGAGTGACTGGTACGGGCCATTGGCGGGTGGGGGTGTTCGCGTGGGGGTGTGTGCGTGTCGTACTTGTGCGTGCGATTGACTGGTACGGGCCGTTGGCGGGTGGGGGTGTTCGCGTAGGCTTGTTGGGGGGGGTGTGCGTGTCGTACTTGTGCGTGCGATTGACTGGTACGAGCCGTTGGCGGGTGGGGTTGTTCGCATGGGCTTGTTGGGGTGTGTGCATGTCGTACTTGTGTGTGCGAGTGACTGGTACGGGCCTTTGGCGGGTGGGGGTGTTCGCGTGGGGGTGTGTGCGTGTCGTACTTGTGCGTGAGCGAGGGGTACGCGTGTGGTATGTGTTGACGCTGCTAGATGCGAGCCGCATATTGCCGTACGAATCATTATTCAAGTGCGATAACTTAGTTCCGTACGATTCGCTGTCAGGCTTCTCGTACAGGATCGTACTTGTGTGTTTGTACGGGCTGGTTACGAATCGTACGGTAGGATTCCCGATGCATGTTCGTACGGATCATCGACTGTGATTCGGACGGTTCGGTGATAATCGTACGGAAATAGACGGGAACGGATCGGAATTCGCAGGTCGGACGTAAAGTTCCCATTCGTACGGAATTGGATACGGATGCGAGTCGTACGGCAGAATATTTTACCGGATCGGAATCGAGGCCTTGGAGTCAATGCGACAGGGACAAACAATAGAAACAAGGTTAGTTTCCGCTGGATGGCGTCTTGATCTTCTCCGGGTTCTTTGTGGGGTGTAGGGTCTTCGGGGAGGTCGGAAGCTGGGGTGGTCCTCGGAGGTATCGGAGGAAAGAAAACAAAAGGAGCCATTAGTCCGACTGGACTTGCTATAGTACAATCCGTAACCAACACCGGGAGTAAAGTGGAGGGATTCGAAAGACCGACCGTGAGGGAGGGAAGGCGGGACGGAATCGGGAAGGAAGGGGCGGAGAGGAAAGAAAAGAGTGTCCTGTGAGGGTTCGTGACGGGGTACTCTTTTTACACAGTGCTGTACAAGTGGTGACGTGCTGTACAAGGATATTACAGTGATGGCCAGGCCAAGTGATGTTAAAGAGAATCTAAATATATACAGAGCACCTAATGTGCTAGAGAGGTGGTTTCGCTAGTACTCACACGCTCCGCCACAACTCTCCGGTGAGTTGCGGCCGCTCTTCAGCCACCTCGTCTGGACTCCACCAGTCCTCGCTCCACTCGTCTTCTCCTTCGTTCACCTGCTCTACATCCGCTCCGGTCCGAGTCTCCTGCCACAAGATCGCTGCTCCGACGATGTCTCTGCCTCCGCTTCAGCCTTTTCCTTGGTCCGGGGCCGGAACTGAGGCGGGTCTTCCGGGGTCATGGGGTTGTGTTTCCAGGAAAAGGCCGCTCTGGATTGGTTCCTGAAAGAAAGAGAGGGGAGGGGTGCTGGTTGTCATGGCCGTATCCAGAGACGCCTCTGTGTTGGTTGTCTGGAAGGGTGAGCATCCGAGAACAGGAGGTCCGGGCGGGGTTAGGGAAGGAACTGCATCACAATAACCTTGTCCCCTTGATTCAAAATCCAAGAGAGACTTGTATAGGCTACATAATTTGCATCTTTTGATTGTGGGACATTGTAAGATCAGTAAAATGATATTGTTACCGAAAATGTTATATCAATTCAGGACGATACCCCCGAAATTTGAAAATCATTGGTTTAAGGAAATGGAGAGCATGATTAATCAATTCATCTGGGCTCAAGGGAAAATTAGTGGAGCACTTAGACATATGTCTCTGTCTAGAGAGATAGGGGATTTGGGTGGTACCTGATTTAAAAATGAATTATTGGGCCACAGTGATTCAATATATCCGTGGGTTATTGGGCGGAAAGGTCACTGACCGGTGAAGGGATGACCCTCCCCTGTATGTATATGAATTACTTCTATATAGAGAAGCCCCTAACTGGCTTTTGAGGTTCAGTGAAGCCAGCTACTACAAAAAAGTTGAATTCAAGACCCTTGGTGCAGCAGTAGCGGTTTGGACTGGCGTCAGGAAAAAGCTGGGGCTAGGAAGAATGAATTGTTGCATCACTTTATTCAGGAATCCGTCTCTACCCGAGATCTTTCATGATGGAAATATGCAGCGGTGGAATGCTTTAGGGATGAAAACGATCAGAGATCACTTTGACCCAGATGGTATAATCTCATTTGAGAAAGCCCAAATTCTTTTTAACCTTGATCGCAGGGAGTTTTTTCAATTCCTCCAGATTCAGTCTGTTATAGTAAGGAAGAAGGGGGAATGAGAGCTTTCTCCAGAGATTCAGTCATGGAAGGGGTCCAAAACCCTGACGGTTGTACTTTCGCCCAGATGTATGGAGAGCTGAGTCAACAACAGAGCGATGATTTAGAAAAACGCTCTGCGAAATGGCAGCGGACGCTGAACATTGAAGGGGGCGAGTTTATGGCATTGCTTAACCTGGGGTACACCGTTTTAAGAGTTGCGAGCCTCCAAGCACAATATTTCAAAACTGTTTTTCACTTTGTTATACCCCAGCTAAAATTACCCAATGGGGCGAGACTGAGGGTATTCTCTGTCCCTGTTGCTAAAGCAATGAGGCAGACATAGTGTACATGTTTGCCTCATGCCCTGCCTTGGAACCTCTTAAGAGAGCTATAGAGGATTTTATGGGGCAAACTCTGAGGATCCAAATAAAATTATCTGCTGAATTGATGGTTTTACGTTTGCTTAAACCGGAACAGTGATAACCCACAGGGAATTTCTATTTCTTGCCATGGCTGTGGTTAGAATCTGTGTGTCATCTGCATGGGTGGACCCTAACGCCCCTATATTTCAACAATAGTTATCACAACTCTTAGGTATGTACAACTTGGAAAAGAGCCTGTATGAAAAGAAAGGGTGGATGACTAGGTAACTAGGAAAACGTATTTGGGCCCCTGTAATAGATTGGAAAATTAGAATGGATAGACTCCATGTATAAGCCAAGCATTTAAGTACATCAGAGTATTGTTTATGTTCTGACCTTCCCTTTTCTTTTTCCTCTTTTTTTTCTTTTTTAGGCAGCTTTTATATACTCTGTACTTTAGATATAATGGTATTGTATAACACATTTTCTGTTTGCCTTTAGGATTTATTCTCTTAAATGTTTTTTTGTTAATTCGTTTTCTTCCTTTTCCTTATGTAAATATGTTTTATTAATTACGGATGCTTTTGTAACGATGTACCAAAATTGATGGTGCAATAAAAAAAAAGACATTCGCTGAAAAAGCCACAGGTTTCAGGAAAGTTATAGTTAGGCTGACATTTCTCTCATACAAAACCAGAGAACCAGAGAAATGCAGCCGTTATAGTTAGCTGAGCCAACTATAACTTGTACCCCCGCAATGCACTGCTGATGACGTTGCATATTACATCACTCATGACATGGTCAGTGATGTCACAGATGACATCACTAATGACATCTCAAATTACATCACTGATGACTTCACATATGTCATCACCCACTTAATATCTGATGCACCACCTCACACCCTAATATAACCTTTCACTCCACACTCCAAAGTACAGACTACAATTGTCAAAACAATACACACAGCTATACCAGTTAGTGCATACCCACTCATTGATTCGTATGTCTGCACGCACATCTACTTACCCATGCATACAGTCACTCATTCACGCAGTCACTAATCAATAGAGCCACTGATATATGCACTCATATATCCATACAGATCCTCACACACCACCACTCACCCATAATGTTCCTCACACACCTAGTCAGTGACCCACAAAATCAAAAACGCTATAATTTCCTTACCTATGCTGTTACAAACACACCGCCTCACATATTCATATAGATACTAACTCTCAGGATATATCAGACTGTGAAATACCACTGACCTTCAGGAACCAACCAGTTGTGATGATGGTCTGATGAATAAGTCCCCCACTCCCCCATGCGGGGGATCCCCAAAGAGCGTAAAACACCACTACTTTGGAAGACAATGCGTAAGGTAAACGGGGAATGGATAGCATAAATAAAGATGATGCAAGGACAGGTGTCTTCTTCTAACCTATCACTGGACATGCAGATAGGCCCCACTTCAAAAAGAACATCACATAGAGGGAATACTCTGTATGTAAGAAAGGAGAAAGAAACATAAAGTAAATCACCCTTTAGTCATACCCCAACTGAAAACAGAAAGCGGCTTAAACCCAAAAGCATACTCACTGTCATTCACACAGCAATAAGGACTATCCAAAAAGTGTTCCGCACTAGGATATCCAAGGGGGGATATACGAAGGTATGGGGGAGAATGCTTCAACCAAAGCACAATAGAATGGAGAACCAAAACATTGTTATAAAAATAAGCAAAAGAAAACAAAGTGTCTCGACCCTGCAAGAACATCCGAATGCTGTGTACCTTGAACACTTTGGTACCTGTATCCTGTAGATAAGTTCTCGGCAAGGCAATCCCCACTCAATCCTGAAATTGCTCACTGTTGCGCACTCATAGCAAGGTGTGTGACAGGAGATGCGATCCTTTGCTCTTCCACCATCCATGAAGGCACAAAACTAAATGATCTAGAACTCGCTCACTGTTGCGTACTCACAGCAAGGCATGTGACAGGAGACGCAATCCTTTACTCTCCCACCATCTGTGAAAGCACCAAACCAAATGATCCAGAACTTTCTCACTACTGTGTACTCATAGCAAGGTGTGTGACAGGAGATGCAATCCTTCGCTCTCCCACCATCCGTGAAGGCCCAAAACCAAATGATCCAGAACCCGCTGACTGTTGCCAATTCACAGTGAGGGGAGTGCTAAATTTCTGGAGATGTAATTCTTCACTCTCGCGCCCACCATGATGGTAAAAAGCTGAAAAGTACTAAACTTGTTCAATTTTGCCAAGTCACACCATGATGAGTCCAAGTTACAGGAGACTTTATCCTTTGCTTTCCCACCTCAGTGGAGGCGATGACCTCAGTTCTGCCTAAATTCTCTCAGAACCGTCAAGGAGAGTTGGAACAGAGCTAAAGTGTTGGTATCCGCAGGGAACGGACGGAAGAGCTGCCCTCCGGTGTATAGTACAAGGACTCCATCCGGGATTAAAACAGGAAGTAGATTGTCAAGCCCAGAACTCTTGAAGGGGAGGGGCTTATATACATGGCAATTACTCATGCCATGTCAGGTCTTTCAGTCCACTAGGCGTCCCACTGCTTCTGGGACATGTAGTTTTATAATCTACCCCCGAGATCGGGTTATCTGGCATCAGTCTCTCCCCAGTCACACAATGATATAGAGATGGGTATAAAAGCCCTGTGCGTCTCTACTTGCATACTATTCACCCCAAGCCCACTTTGAAGAATAATGACACTAAAATATACTTACTCTCTTATACAATCACTGACACAAACACATACTCATCCATAGATCCACTCTCACAATCACTCACTCACATATTGTCACTTATATACTGCAACACTCACATATACTGCTTTTAACAGATGTAGTCACTAACACATATACCACTGAGACATCCATACACTCAACAACACAGCCATATACACACTCACTCGTCCATAGCGCCCCTCGTAGATGCACTCATGAATGACTTATCTGTGTGAATGTTTGTATCCGTCTGTCAGTTTGTGTGTAAGTGGCTGCATGGGTTGTGAGTATCTACATGAATGTCTATGTGGGTTATTTATTAGTTGTCTTAGTACTTACATGGGTTCCTGAGTGTCTGTGTGTGTGGGTGGGGGTGTGGAAGTTCATTAGTGCATCTGCGAGCGGTTTTATGGATGAGTGAGTGTTCATATGGGTGTGTCGGTGAGTGATTGGATGTCTCAGTGGTATATGGGTGAGTAAATGCATTTGTGTATTGCAGAATATGTAAGTGTTGGAGTATATAAGTGACTGGATGTGAGAGTGAGTGATTTTGAGAGTGGCTGTATAGATAAGTGTGAGCTGGTGTCATTGATTGTATAAGTGAATAAGTGAAGTGTTATGTGTTTAACTGTGTAGGTGAGTAAATGGCAGAGTGACTAGTTGTGTGAATAACTATGGGTGATTGGTGGTATGTGAGTGTCTGTATAGGGGTATATGTACATATATCTGTGGGCATATTGGTGAGTAAATGTGTGTATGAGTGGCTGTATGGGTGTGTGAGTGGATGTGTGTTTAGACCTAGGAATTAGTGAGTGGGTATTTACTAACTCCTATCAGTGTGTCTATGGTTTCGAGATTGGTACTCTGAATTTTGGAGTGGGTGTACGAAAGCTTATATCAGAATGTAAGTAAGTGCAACAGATATTATGTAGATGATGTCATCAGTGATGTCATTTGAGATGTCAACAGTGATGTCACTGACCATGTCATAATGTAATATGTTACGTCATCAGCAGTGCATTGCAGGGGCCCAAGTTATAGTTAGCTCCGCTAACTATAATGGCTGAATTCCTTTTGGTTTTGTACAAGTTAAATGTCACCCTAACTATAACGTCTCTGTGACCTTTGATGTTTTCAATGAATTTCAAAGGTTTTTTTAAATGCTAATTCCTATCTATAATGTCCCTGAAACCTGTGTTTTATTCGGTGAATTTCTAAAGTCTGTTTAAGGCTTATTTGTAACTATAACATTGCTGAAACCTGTGTTTTTTTCAGTGAATTTCGAAGGTTTTTTAACTAGCAGTCACGTTTGCAGTGGTGGAGAAAGGGGTCTGGCCCTCCGACCAGCTTTTAGGAATTTTGATGCGTAGGACTTACAGGAGGTACCAGGAGGGCTTCTTGGCCCCCAAGGTCCCTTTGGAGTGAAGTGGACTTCCTCCCCAACTAGTAGTGTGCCAGGAGGTGTGTTTGCAGAGTGGTGTCAAAAGGGGGCGTGGCCTCTGACCACCTCTCAGTAATCTAGCTGTGAGGGGCTTACTGGAGGTAACAGGAGGGCTAGTTGGCCACCAGAGACACTTAAGAGGCAAGGGGACTTCATACCCCAACCAAAAGCATGCCAGGAGAGGCGTTTGTAGAGTAGTGGAGAAAGGGGGTGTGGCCTGCGACTACAGCTGCGTGAAGGACCTGAAGAAATGTCTCCAGTGCACTTGTATGTCTGTAACTTTGCCACCGAACAGGAAATGCACTGGGGTGCTTTCAGTAAGCTGGCCATCATTTTGGGAAAATGGTGGGAAGTCGATGATGAGAAAGAACATTCTGGTCACAGACACTGAATGAGGTCTTGCGCTTGAGAAAAGAAAGGGTGCAACCACCTCCGTCAGGGATTACAGTGATCTTTTTCAAGGCAGAAATGAGGAGAAGGCACACCTTCTTAGCCATGACCAAACCCACGAAATTATGCTGATAAATACGTTAGACATGGAGCTTCAACTCGCGCACCTGCTTTCCTGATATCTGTAAGCCCTGGAGAGGTGGTAATTCCCGGGGCTGAGGGGGCTCCCGCATATCTAATTATAATTGCCCCTGGGACATGGCCCACCCAGGGGCTTAAAAGAAATGAAGCACTGTAGACCACACTTCAGTTTTGGTGGGATTGACGGACACCCTACGTGACTCCTGCTGATTTGTTTTTTTTAAAACTTTTTTGGGCTCTGGGGTCCTCTGTGGGACTAGGGGGTCAGGGTGTTTCTATTCTGCCCCCTTTACTTGTTCCTAATACTTTATCTGTTAACCTTTTTTCTTGTGACTCAGCTCATCTGAGTCACAAGCTGGCTGTCAACACTTCCTGGTTGGGACTGTTGACAGCCAATCAGATCACTTCCTGTCAATATATGGATATCTGGGAAATGTTTAAATTTTTACTGCAACTACTGAACGGATTTACACTATTTATCAAAAAGAGTGCTTTCTGGACCAGTAGCTACCCTTTTCCAACATTTGGTGAAGATTCGTCAAATGTCGATATTGGCAAAAGAAGAGAAAATACTGTATATATATATATATATATATATATATATATATATATATATTACCTACTGGCGGTCGCCAGTAGGTATATATAGTTAGGACCTAGTTACCATAGGAAATTCCGAACATTCTATTGGGAATAACTTTGGCGCCGATTGAGGGATCTGCCTGTAATTTTCCTTAACCCCTTCAGCGCTAATGACAAGGGTAACTCGTCATGGACTTTCCATTGATTTCAATGGAAAGTCAATGGGAAGAAGAGGGAGTACCTTAGCAGCCAAGTGGTTAAATTTGCCTCGCTGCGCTCCACTCCTTCACTGAACATTTCGGGGGGATTCGTCAAGTGGGGCCGAGAAAAAAGGGGGTCCCAAAACATGTTTTCCCCATGTTAATTTCCTAGGGACATTCTGACAAGGCTACAGCTCGAACAGCTGAACAGAATTATACCAGATTTGGCAAAATGGTAGAGATTGGTATGCAGCAGTGCCTTTTGTATGTTTGGTGTAAATACCTCCAGTAGTTCTTGAGAAAATTGAATTTGACATTTTTCAAATGGCATTTTCTGTGGGACCTTTAGACACGGCTACAGCCCGAACGGCTGAACGGAATTACACTAAACTTGGCAAAATGGAAGGGACAGGTATGCAGTAGTGCCTTTTCTATATTTGGTGAAAATCCCTCCAGTAGTTGTTGAGAAAATGAATTTGAGCAAATTATATATCTACATGTGCTCAACATTCTATTGGGAATAACTTTGACGCCGAGTAGAGGAATCTGTGTGTAATTTTCCAGAATTTTGGCCAGCCCCGCTCCGCTCCTTCCCTGAAAGTTTCGGGGTGATTTGTAAAGCGGGGGCTGAAAGGGGGGTCCCAAAACTTGTTTTCCCCATGTTAATTTCCATAGGGACCTTTAGACACGGCTACAGCCCGAACGGCTGAATGGAATTACACCAAACTTGACACAATGGTAGGGCCTGGTATGCAGATGTGCCTTTGCTATGTTTGGTGAAAATCCCTCCAGTATTTCTTGAGAAAAAAATTGAATTTGAAAGTTTTCAAAAGGCATTTTCTATGGGACATTTAGACACGGCTACAACCCGAACGGCTGAACGGAATTACACCAAATTTGGCAAAATGGTAGGGACAGATATGCAGTAGTGCCTTTTCTATATTTGGTGAAAATCCCTCCAGTAGTTGTTGAGAAAATTGAATTTGATCAAATTATATATCTATATGCGCTCACCGTACGTGCACCGTACGCGTACGGTACACGTACCGTACACGTACGTGCGCGTACCCTTACGTGCGCGAGCGAGTTTTTGATTGGCTAGCAGTCGACTGTCAACATTCCAAGCTGTCCAAACCAGGAAGTGTTGGCCACCATCTTGTTTTTCAGGAGAACTGAGGCACAAGAGAGCCCAAAACAAGAGTGGAAAACACGAAAAGGGGGCAGGGTAGAGAACCCCCAACCCTCTAGCCTTTCTCAGGGGGTCCCAAAAGGACCCCCAAGAGCAAAATAAAATAAAAAATCGTGGAGTACGCGCACCGTACGCGTACCGTGCGCGTACCCCGCGATTTACAAAAAATACATTTTTGCACTTGGTGGTCCTTCTGGGACCCCCTGAGAAGGGCTAGGGGGTCTCAACCCTGCCCCTTTTTCGCGTTTTCCACTCTTGTTTTGTGCTCTCTTGTGCCTCACTTCTCCTGAGAAACAAGATGGCTGCTCAGGTGGTCCCAGAAGGATAATAACATATATAAACGTTATCTGCTAATACAATTAGCATTTACAAAACCTTTGAAATTTATTGAAAAAAAATATAGGTTTCACGCCTGATATAGTTAGGAATTAGCATTTAAAAAGCCTTGCAAATTCACTGAAAAAAACATAGGTTTCAAGCCTTATATAGTTAGGAATTAGCATTTAAAAAACCTTGCAAATTCACTTAAAAAACCATAGGTTTCAGGCCTTATATAGTTAGGAAATAGCATTTTAAAAACCTTGCAAATTCACTTAAAAAACCATAGGTTTCAGGCCTTATATAGCTAGGAATTAGCATTTAAAAAAACATTGAAATTGCTCCTATATAGTTAGTTTTACTAACTATATTTCGCGCACCCGCAATCCACTGCTGATGATGTCACATATTACATCATTCATGACATGGTCAGTGACATCACTGATGACATCACTGATGACATCTCAAATGACATCACTGATGACATCTCATTTGACATCACTGATCACATCACTGATGATATCATTCATGTGATAATATGATGCACCTCCTCACACTCTAATATAACCTTTGATACACCCAGTGTTAAATACAGACCATTCTTGAAACCATTGACACACCAATACCAGTTACTACATACGCACTCACTGATTCCTAGGTCTACACACACATTCACTCATTCACCCATAGAATCACTCATACATACAGTCACTCATCAATACAACACTATCATATGCACTCATACACCTATACAGACACTCACACACTGCCACTCATCCATGGAGTTACTCACACACCTAGTCAGTCATGCAAAGAATCAATCACACTTCCATTTCCTCAACTATACAGTTATACACACAACACCTTACTTATTCAAACATATACTAACACATACTTACTCTCTTATACAATCACTGATACAAGTACACAATGATCCATATAGCCACACACACATTTACTGGCTCTCATGTATAGTCATTTATATATGCCAACTCTCACATGCACTGTGTTTTACATATGTACTTACTTGCACATGTAGTACTGAGATATCCATTCACCCACCAACACACCCATGCACACAGTCAACCGCCCATATAGCGTTTTCCACATGCACTCTTGAACTCATACACCTAGTGAATCAACTGCTCACACATCTATGCACAGAGTCACTCACCTCCCAGCCACCCGCACACACACTCAGTCTCCCATTCAAATACTTGGGCAACCAATCAATAACCCATATAGCCACTCATATAGCTACTGATCAACACATGCAGCAGCTTACACAACAACAGACATACTGATGCACACATTCAGACAGTTTAGTCACTAACCCATGCATTTAGTAAGACACATTTAATCACTCACTCATACAGTCAGTCACACACCTACTAAATCCTTCATCCAGACACTTATACATCCACTCATTCTTCAATATGTAAAACATATTTAAACTTTACAGAAACACACAGTCACTGGATGATGTCATCAGTGATGTCATCACTGATGTCAAATGAGATGTCATCAGTGATGTCATCAGTGATGTCATTTAAGATGTCATCAGTGATGTAATCAGTGATGTCACTGACCAGGTCATTAATATATATCGCGCACCCGCAATCCACTGCTGATGATGTCACATATTACATCATTCATGACATGGTCAGTGACATCACTGATGACATCACTGATGACATCTCAAATGACATCACTGATGACATCACTGATGACATCATCCAGTGACTGTGTGTTTCTGTAAAGTTTAAATATGTTTTACATATTGAAGAATGAGTAGATGTATAAGTGTCTGGACGAAGGATTTAGTAGGTGCATGACTGAATGTATGAGTGAGTGATTAAATGTGTCTCACTGAGTGCATGGGTTAGTGACTAAACTGTCTTAATTTGTGCATCATTATGTCTGTTGTTCTGTAAACTGCTGCATGTGTTGATCAGTAGCTATATGATTAACTATATGGGTTATTGATTGATTGTCCAAGTATTTGTATGGGAGACTGAGTGTGTGTGTGGCTGGCGGTGTACTTGTATCAATGATTGTATAAGAAAGTAAGTATGTGTTAGTATATGTTTGAAAATGTAAGGTGCTCTATGTTTAACTGTATAGACAAGAAAATGGAAGTGTGATTGATTCTTTACAGGACTGACTAGGTGTGTGAGTAACTCCATGGATGAGTGGCAGAGTGTGAGTGTCTGTATAGGTGTATGAGTGCATATGATAGTGTTGTAAAGATGAGTGATTGTATGTATGAATGATTGTATGGGTGAATGAGTGAATGTGTGTGTAGACGTAGGAATCAGTGAGTGCGTATGTAGTAACTAGTATTGGTGTGTCAATGGTTTCAAAAATTATACTCTGTATTTAACACTGGGTGAAACAGAGGTTATATTAAAATGTGAGGAGATGCATTGTATTGTCACATGAATGATATCATCAGTGATGTGGTCATTGATGTCAAATGAGATGTCATCAGTGATGTCATCAGTGATGTCATTTGAGATGTCATCAGTGATGTCATCAGTGATGTCACTGACCATGTCATGAATGATGTAATATGTGACATCATCAGCAGTGGATTGCGGGTGCGCGATATATAGTTAGTGCAACTAACTATATATGGAATTTCAATGGTTTTGTGTGAGTAAAATAAGGTTTTTTAAATGCTAATTCCTAACTATATATGGTCTATAACCTATGGTTTTTTCAGTGAATTTTCAAGGTTTTGTAAATGCTAATTCCTAACTATATATGGTCTATAACCTATGGTTTTTTCAGTGAATTTCAATGGTTTTTTAATAGCAAATATCATAAGCTGTCGAATGTCAAGTACGTGGTAAGTGAAAACATTTTCGTGTTTATGCACACTGATCTGCTTTGAATGGTGCCCCCCCCCCTCATTTCTATTAGGAGTACTCTCTCTTTGCAGATAGTGAAAGGTAGTTAACGCAGGCCTTTGCCCCCGTTGTAATACGTCGTGCCTGCTTCTCTCTCCATTTGATTGATTGTTGTCCAAGCATTTACTGTTTTAGAATTGGTTCTCTTTGGTTCATTCTCTATTTACAAACAGACACAGAGTCGCAATACTCTGTTTAGTCTTTGCAGATAACGAAAAATTGTGTAAAAAAAAAGAAAAGGAATCGAGCAAAATCAGTAGGCCACTAATGGGATCTCTTTTTGACCTCGCTAAAATAGAAACATTAGGAACAACCCCTCATGACAAATACAAAACTAGTGAGATGAACTGAACTCCACACAATGATGGCTGCAAAACAGCTCGGCTCCGCCACCCACCCCGCCCAAAATAACGATAAAGAGCGGCTGCCATGATTGGTTGCGGAGTGGCCACGAGGGAGCTACGAAATGGTGGTGCTCTCATGCTAACCCCAGCTTCAGTCTGAAACATCCAGAAACACTGTAGACTACCAATTCGATCAGTTCCGGTAGCGCCCCAATGTAACCCGGTAGAGAAGAACTAGCCCTCCCCTCTTTGACTGATGGTTCTTGTTGCCTGTCCCTTCTGTTGTCATTTAACAGAACTATTTAGCCTGCTGAAAGGGGTTGTGTTCCGACCGCTGGTTGGTGGAGACATTTTGACTATATTCTGGACCTGCGTTGTCGCGTAATGCGTCATATGACGCGCCGCGTTAGCGCATCCGGAAGTCATCCGGGGCGCGACGCGCAGCGCGTAACGTAAGCATAACAAGTCATGTGACTTGTTAATAAAACTTTTCATTGGTTCATTTTACTTTTCTTATTCTAATGATGAAAGGCTTGGTCATATGACCTAAAAATTACGCTTTTTATTACTTCCGAACATTATTTTTTCTTAAATATATGTTATAATGTTCCAGGCTAATGTACTTTCCCGGAAAATTTACAACTGTCCTGCAAGTAAAATATATTCTTTTTTCGAGAAAAAGAGCGTTTCTTCGTCCCATGACGGAGCCGTTGAGCAAAAGAGGGTCGACCTGCTGTCTTAGTCGCCGATACGCCTGAATATGAGATTCTTATCGATCACTTTATGTTGCAGGAGTAGAAAACACAACAGCCCTTGACCATTTATCTTTACTGCTTTCCTGCGTATTATACCTTTTACCCTTCATGTAATTGGTCTGCTTTATTTCACTTGCCTTTTAATGATTCTAAAACAGTGACTATTATTAAAAACGTTACCAATGTATATACTACTACCATGTTTTCTTTTAAAAACCTTTATTGTGAAAATTTCATTATACAAATACGAGCCTATAACCACTTGGGCCGGCCACGGAGCAAACTGTAATCGTATATGATGAGTAGACATTTACACTGTAGAGGAACGTAACGGGCGGGCCATTAGGTTGCAAGAACTAAGGTGTCTAACAGTTGCGGAATCGGTGGACGTACATTTTATAATTAAAATACGACAGGGCCAGTTACAATAAAATTATCTAGATATACATTTGCGGGCAAGTACCATGGGTGACGTTAATTCGAACTTTCAATAGTACAGTAATCAATAACACATCAGAACTTAATATCAATAGGGATGTCGAAATATTCAATCAATTCTCGTCCCCGCCCGCCATATGCTTCAAAACTGCATACGTATCTCGTGATTTCAAGGTTCTGCAACCAGTACACAACAAGGAGTTACGAGTCCCATTTATTCCGGCGCCATTTTGGGCGAGGACGGGCAGGTCCAGGATATAGTCAAAATGTCTCTACCAACCATCGACTATGATGATGTTCATATGCTGTATTTATTAGAGTAACACTCATCTGTCCACATGAAATTAATTTGCCAGAATCTAAACATGTCATTTTAATCTTTCCAAAGTTCTAAATATTTGGGACCATTTCCCTTGCCTCTGATGCTGTCAGTGCCACTTCTTTGATGAATGTACTGGCAGGTCGGGGGTTCTCCTCCAAATCTCTCTTTTATGCAGCACTATAATTAATTGGTGCCACCTCTCCATATGACGATGCATGGTATAGTTACCATAACTATATTTTTTTTCGGTTCCTCTGGAGAGTACATCGTGGCAGATGAAGCGTGTAACATACCGGGCATTTACCTTTTTTTGCATGTACAGGAAAGGAAAAAAAAAAATCGAGCGTCCGAGTTCTAAAGTGTCCCAGGGCCATTTTAGTAGACCAGGCCCAAATCCAAAGAACAAGCCGCCATTTTGAGAGTCCTGTTGCAGCCGCCTGTCGCTGTAGCATCAAGAGCAGCCGAAACTCAGCTGAATTGCAACTGAAACGGTAAAGGGGCGCCCCACTACAGCAGACGAGCCTCCAACTAGGAAGGCCCGTTCACGCCGCCTTCCCCCCCCCCCCTTCGGGCACCCCACGCCGTTATTCGGAGCAGTATTGTAGGATGGCCACACCAGTGCGGCAACTTGCTAGACATCACCTCGGTGGTAACCGAATCTCAGCGCCTTGTGGTGTCTTCTCTTCAGAAAATATTGTTGCGCTGCCTTTGGCCCCATTCGCACATCGGTCCGCTACTGACGCCATCTCACAGGCTAATGGGGCGCCCCACGCCGAGTTTCAGCATTGTAGGATGACCACACCAGTACAGCAACTTGCTAGACATCACCTCGGTGCCATCCGGATCTTCGCATCTCAACACCTAGTGGTATCTTCCATACAGAAAATATTGTTGCACTGCCTTTGGCCCCATTCGCACATCGGTCCGCTACTGACACCATTTCACAGGCCAACAGGGCACCCCACGCCGACTTTTACCATTGTAGGATGGCCACACCAGTGCCACAACTTGCTAGACACCACCTCGGTGCCATCCGGATCTTGGCATCTCAGCGCCTTGTGGTGTCTTCTATTCAGAAAATATTGTTGCGCTGCCTTTGGCCCCATTCGCACATCGGTCCGCTACTGACGCCATCTCACAGGCCAACGGGGCGCCCCACGCCGACTTTCAACATTGTAGGATGGCCACACCAGTGCGGCAACTTGCTAGACACCACCTCGGTGCCATCCGGATCTTGGCATCTCAGCGCCTTGTGGTGTCTTCTAGTCAGAAAATATTGTTGCGCTGCCTTTGGCCCCATTCGCACATCGGTCCGCTACTGACGCCATCTCACAGGCCAACAGGGCGCCCCACGCCGACTTTTACCATTGTAGGATGGCCACACCAGTGCCACAACTTGCTAGACACCACCTCGGTGCCATCCGGATCTTGGCATCTCAGCGCCTTGTGGTGTCTTCTATTCAGAAAATATTGTTGCGCTGCCTTTGGCCCCATTCGCACATCGGTCCGCTACTGACGCCATCTCACAGGCCAACGGGGCGCCCCACGCCGACTTTCAACATTGTAGGATGGCCACACCAGTGCGACAACTTGCTAGACACCACCTCGGTGCCATCCGGATCTTGGCTCGTTGTGCTGCCTTCGGCCTATTCGCACATCGGTCCGCTACTGACGCGAACTCACAGGCCAACAGGGCGCCCCACGCCGACTTTCAGCATTGTAGGATGGCCACACCAGTGCTGCAACTTGCTGGACACCACCTCGGTGCCATTCGGATCTTGGCGCGTTGTGTTGCCTTCGGCCTATTCGCACATCGGTCCGCTACTGACGCCGCCTCACGTGCCAACGTATTTTCTCCGCATTTTATACCCTATGCCGCATAACAGGTCATGTGACTTGTTTATGAAACTTTTCATTGGTTCATTTTACTTTTGGTTTCCTAATGATGGAAGGCTTGATCATATGACCTAAAAACAACACTTTTCATTGGATGAAAACTTTTTTTTTTCCCCAAACGATGAAAGCCCCACCTTGTTTCTGGATGTTTCAGACTGAAGCTGGCGTCACCATGAAAGCACCACCATCTCGTGGCTCCGTCGTAGTCATTCCGCGAGCAATCATGGCAGCCGCTCCCCACCAGAAGCCTGCAGGAGTCGGGGGCCCCCAAAACTTTTGATGAATCCTCAAGGCGGAGGGGACGCTTTCGAGAATGGGGTCCAAGACCTAGCAGACAAGCGTCCGATTTCCAAGGTGTCCCAGGGCCATTTCAGTGGACCAGGCCCAAAAAGGAAACAGCCTGCCGCCATTTTGAGAGTCCTGTGACAGCCGCCTATCGCTGCACCGCAAGAGTGGGCGCAACTCAGCTGAATTGCGGCTTTTGACACAGTGGACCAAAAGCGGACGGAATGGCAACTGAAACGGTAAAGGGGCGCCCCACTACAACAGACGAGACTCCACCTGGAGAGGCCCGTTCACGCCGCCTCCCCCGGGGCGCCCCACGCCGTTATTCGGAGCAGCATTGTAGGATACCAAAACCAGTGCGGCAACTTACTGGACATCACCTTGGTGCCATCGTTCTGCTGCCTTGGAACTATTCGCACAACAGTTTGCTACTGATGACCCACCCCCCGCGACGCCCCACGCCGGATGCCAAAATCAGTGAAATCTGGACGTTGTGCTGCGTTGGGACTATTCGCACAGCCGACCGCTACTTCGTTGTTTTTCCCTAAAAATGTTTATATGTTATTACTGTTTTTGTTTTCTTGTATATATTTATAAGTTATTAAAGTTTTATAATCTTACTACTTTGTTGGAGTGCTATATATTTTTAATGTGACACATAATTGTAAAAACTTTGATGTACAAAGAGTCATCCCTGGAATCTTCCGCTTCAGGCTCGGTCCCCTCCCCAATCACAATACAGGATGGTTTTCAGATAATAGGAACGCGTCTGCTGTGACGGATCTCATCAAGTGTGGGCCTTGATCTACTATAACTCCTTTGAAGAGGGGTGATTATTTACAGCTGGGGCCATAAACTACATCTGCAGGGCTAGCTGATACCCTAGGACCGGCCTGGACAATCGGACACAGAGGAAAAGGAGTGTCAGAGGGTGCGGTAGTGAATAGGGCGAAAGGGAGGTGTCGGGCGGGCACAGGGTGTGATTCTCAGGGAAGAGCAGCGCAGATGGGGGGTGGTTTATTACCCATGCATAAGACAGAGAGCGGGGGTGACCACTGCCTGGGGGAGATGCTTGCGGGGGTGGGGAGCCATGCTAAGGATCGACAGCGTGCAGAGAGTGGGTCTGGTCAAGGCATCTAAAATGACTGCCGTGCACGACAAAAGTGTGGCATTTGAAAAAAGGCAAGATGGCAAGATGGCGCAGACAATGTTTTTCAACACTTCCTGATTTCCTTCGAATCGAACGTTAACAGACGTTGGGGCATATTACCAAAGTTAAGCGATATTTATCCCTAACGATGCTTAGCAACGAATTTTTTACCGCTAAGCATCTTCAGAAATTATCGCAGATAAACCTTGCTATTATCAAGGTTTATCGCAAATACGATAAAAAACGACCGCAATGCATTAATATCGCTGAAAACTCAGCGATATTCATGCATTACCGAGCTAATGCTCTTAGCCATGTTATCCACCTCCCATTGGATAACATGGCTAAGAACTGCTCAGGGCAGGTGGTAGCTTTTGGAGATATTCGCGCTTATCGCGAATATTTCCAAAAGTTGGTAATAGGAGATAGCGATGTTAGCGACTGTTTCCAGTCGCTAACATCTTGGCATGCCCACTTTGCATGTCATTAGTGATAAATAAAGTGGGGCCCAAGATGGTCGCTATCTCCTACTAGCCGTCGCTAACTGGTGTTAGCAACAGCTAGGTAATACAGAGATAACTTTATCTCCGCGAAGCGGAGCGCTGTTACAGATATATATCTTGTTTTTGAACGTTAATTTCTCAAAATCCACTGAAGCACATATATTGAGACCTAGCAAAG
This sequence comes from Lissotriton helveticus, assembly GCF_964261635.1. Classification (NCBI taxonomy): domain Eukaryota; kingdom Metazoa; phylum Chordata; class Amphibia; order Caudata; family Salamandridae; genus Lissotriton; species Lissotriton helveticus. The sequence goes on along the minus strand of NC_136059.1, from coordinate 1,840,367,225 downwards.
GCACATCGAGCTACCAGTCCCTACAATTTTGCCAAGTTTCGTGCAAATCCATTCAGCCGTTCGATTATTATTATTCTTTTTTTTTTTGCCCCGCAGGGCCCTTTTAAAACCTCCACATCAAACCTAAGAGGTCAAGGAGGATCTACTATGCCCCCTTATGGTCATTTGCCCCTTCGCTTTGGCCTCCTCTTGTCTCTCGATCCTACCGAGAGACAAGATGGCGGCCGCTACGGACTTTTTGCAATGTTTACAGACGCCGGAGAACCAATCAGCTTCGCAAACCTCCGTTACGCGAAGCGGAGCGCTGTTACAGATATATATCTTTTTTTGAATGTTAATTTCTCAAAATGCACTGGAGCACATATATTGAGACCTAGCAAAGGCACATCGGGCTACCAGTCCCTAATATTTTACCAAGTTTCGTGCAAATCCATTCAGCCGTTCGATTATTATTATTTATTATTTTTTTGCCCCGCGGGGCCCTTTTAAAACCTCCACATCAAACCTAGGGGGTCAGCGAGGATCTACTATGCCCCCTTATGGTCATTTGCCCCTTCGCTTTGGCCTCCTCTTGTCTCTCGATCCTACCGAGAGACAAGATGGCGGCCGCTACGGACTGTTTGGAATGTTCACAGACGCCGGAGAACCAATCAGCTTCGCTTCACAAAGCTCCGTACCGCGAAAAGTCCGCGAACCGGAACGCTGCCCGGTCCGCTGTTACAGATATATATCTTTTTTTGAACGTTAATTTCTCAAAATCCACTGAAGCACATATATTGAGACCTAGCAAAGGCACATCGGGCTACCAGTCCCTACAATTTTGCCAAGTTTCGTGCAAATCCATTCAGCCGTTCGGGCTAAAAGTGAGGCCAACCGCCCTATGGAAAACTCAATGTTAAAAACACGTTTTGGGACCCCCTTTTTTCTCGGCCCCCCCTTGACGAACCCCCCAAATTTTCAAGGGCTTCTCAGAAACAAAATGTGCCATTTTCCTGAAAATTTCAGCCAATTCCGTCCACAAACGCCAAAGTTATTAGACATAGAATTTTCAAAAATCCCATAGAGAAAAAATCCTAACTATATATACCTACTGGCGACCGCCAGTAGGTAATATATATATATATATATTTATATATATATATATATATATATATATTTATATATATTTATATACATTTATATATAGGAAACTTAAAAATTAAAGGTGCATACACTGACTAATCAAGTAAATGTGAATATCAGGGCAACAATCCAACCAAGTGCAGCAAGTGATGGCACTACTATTGCGGACCTCTCGGTGCTAACAACTCTGAGACAATTAGAAACAGTGACTGAAGACACCAATACGGAAGTAACGATTCAGGACATTATCCAAGAACTAAATATAGAAGTTGGAGAAGCAGCATCGACACCAGTCAGACCACGGTCAAGAGTGACATCAATAACTGTAAGAGATAATATTGAGACAATTCACAAGTTAATCGCTGAGGGTCTGAAAGAGATCAATTAGTATATCAATCAAGGAAGGAAAAAACATACAGCCAGTGAATGGAAATATCATGATTTAGTGTTGAAGTTAAGGAAAAACAAACATGTGGTAATACGTAACTCTGATAAGGGAGGGAATGTTGACTTTTGGCCGATGAGTATGTACCTATAGGAAGCTTGTACACAACTCAGTCACATGGATTGCTCCAAAAAATTTAAACAGGAAACGATGATAAAATCTCAAGCTGAATATGACCGTGAATTAGATCAATGAATGAAGGAGGGCTTACTCTCACATGATGAATTCAGATATCTCAAAAATGACACTCCTAGGACGCCGGTGCTCTACTTGATTCCGAAGGTGCACAAAAATGCCAGCTGTCCTCCAGGACAACCTAATATATCGGCTAATGGGAGCATGATGGAACATCCATCGAAATACATTGACTTTTTTCTAAAACCATATGTAGCAAACTTACTATCGTATGTGAGGGATAGTACTGACTGTTTGAAAATGATTTATGACATTTGAATGGAACAAGATTATGTGTTAATAGCCTTGGATATAACGACCCTCTACACTAGTATCACCCGCAATGATGGTTTGAGAGCTATGAAGTGATAGACCAGCAAGCCTATGGAAGCATACCCACATGTTGAAATCCATGGCAAAAAGATGTTTGGAAGACAACTTCTTTTTGTTTGAGGGTGATTTATATCTGCAAATGCAAGGTGCAGTGAAGGGTACCTGTTTCGCCCCCAGCTATGCATGCTTGCATTTAGGCTGGTGGGAGGAACAGGTGCTTTGCAGGGAACACACACAAGCTTGGGCAAACAACATAATAATGTGGGCAAGATTTATAGACAATTTATTTGTGATCAGGGGAGGTACTATCAACTCCGCAGAACAGTTTGTTAATCATTCAAACAATAATTATTTGATTTTGGAAATGTACACACACAATCAGTAAAAGTAATGTAACATTTCTAGATGTAGAGGTGTATGTGGAGTCAGGGAAACTTAAAACAAGATCACACCGAAAGGAGACAGCAGGTAACACAACTTGACATGCCACCAGCTTTCACCCAGCCCACACGAAACATATATCCCATATGGTGAAATGCTGCGAGCTAATACAAATTGCAGTACGCCAACTGAATGAATAAAATGTCAGGATGAGATGAGTCGAAGATTTGTTGAAATGTGATATAGAGAAACAGTAGTTGAGGAAGCAAAGCAAGCGGGAAACAGGATAAAATGGGAGGTGATCCTATTCTCCCAAAAAATATCACAGGCAGGAAAGGATTGAAATTCAGATGCGATTTCTGAACACATACAACACCCAGAATAAAGAATTCAGGGATCTGGTTAACAAAAATTTGGCACTTACTTAAAACAGATTCGGTGATTGGTAAAATAGTACCTAGACATCCCCCTCCAACTTACTGCAGAGTCCCAGCATTAAGGGATGCAATAGTCCGGTAATGGAACAAGATCTAGGGTGGCTAAGACCATCACCATGATTCAAGAAATATAGCCGGTGTAAAGCATGCAGTATAGGCCAGAACACCACAATTTATTCTACCCCCTTCTGTGGCAGCGAGATAAAAATCAGGGAGGCCTTTAACTGCAAGACTGAATTTGCGGTCTATGTGCTATCCTGCACATGCAATATACAATATGTGCGTAGCACGACATTGCAGGTTGACAAAAGAATCCTGCAACATATTAGGGCAAACACCAATGGTGACCAATCGAATCCCGTTACTTGACATTGTGAAAAAATGCATCAAAAAGATTTGTTAATAATGAAATACTTTGTAATAGATGCAGACCCGATAAACCGGAGGGGTGGGGACCGCATAAGAACATTGCGGGAACTTGATTCAAGGTATATCCCCACACTTGACAGTAAAATACCAAATGGGCCTAATTTTGATGAAGAATTCCATTCATGTCTGTGTTTGTCAGAATTGTGGAAAGCACCACGCACACCAGAAAGCACCAGCCATTAGAATAGAAATTCGAGGAAAACTGAAGCTCTTGCTTTCCCTGTAACAAAGTTTCTGTGCAGGTTGCCTACAATAGGTACGGAAACAGCACAATTTCCTATTCTCAAAGGCACTTCCAGGGAAGACATCTGCACAATTTTGTAAGCTGCTTTAGAAGGGATCTGCATAATTACTCCCTTGGTCCAATTCAAGTTGACTCTTGCACGCGCTCTGCCGCGACAACTACAAACAGTGAACTTAATAAAAATAAAAAATGCGCTACCTAGCATTATGTTATTGAAGGCTACCATAGGGATTTGACAGGGCAACCAGAATTATGTGATTCTGCAGCAGCACGGACTGTGTTGAAAGTACAAAACAACAAAGCTATGCTATCCCTAAATATGCTGCTTTACTTTTGGATTTAGCTGTCATATATTTTAGTCAACCCTGCCGCCTTATTTTGTCATCTTTTACCGCATAATACCCGTGGCCCTGGTGTTCAGACAAATATTGGCATTCTTGAAGCAGTTATAATATAGACTAGTAATAGGGCGACCTCTGGAACCTCTTTAAGAATTACTTCACAGTTTTTTGCCTTTTTAGCCTATGTTTTCCGCCATTAGCATGGTTTTCACACCTTTGGCCCTTCACCCATAAACAGATTTGTTTTTTTAACAGAGCATTGAGGTGGTTGTATTTGTCTGAGGAAACTGCATAAATCTCATGAGGTGACAATTTTGTGAATCAAGCAGGAACATGAAACTCTGGGTCTTATTTAATAGACCCTTGCGCCGCCCATGTGTCCCTTTTTCCCAAGTTAAAAGTGAGGTATCAGTGTCGCAAAAGGGTTCTAAACAAGCCCCTCTGAGTCCCAGGGACCAAGGCGTTTCTGGCTGCAGGCAACAGGGAGAATGCAGTGCTGGGACTGTGGATTGGTGTGGGCAGTGATAGAGTTGGATTAGCAAGCTGATCAGGATGTGGCGGTGAAAGCACGCACAAAAAAAGAGAGGGGGACGAGGTTGCAAATGGAACCGTGGAGGGTGGGGGCGTGAACAACATGCCAAAGCCAAACACTCCAACCTGGTGAAAGAGGAAATCCAGCCTTGGGGCTACCACTTTGGCGGCACTGCAGAATGGGGGAAAAGAACAAGGCTGCTGTCCTTGTAAACTGAGTGCTACTGCTAAGGGCTGATTGATATAATTGGCTCTAGGTAAGTCCAACATATGAAGGATTCCTAGCAGTGCTTTAAATGGACCAGTACTCTCCGGTACTGAGTACCAGCACTTTCTTATTTTTGAGTGGAAGAGTACCTGAACCTCTCAAGAATAACGTAATAGTTTTAATTTGGGAGTACCCGCACTTCTCAGAAACAAGCAGGTACTCTAGTACAGAATACCTGCACTTCTATTTTTCCATTTCAAGCACTGATTCCTAGGCACTGGGGCTCCATTTCCACTCTCACTGGACTTTGTATTGAAGACTACTATACTGATTCGACAGGGCCACCAGAATTATGTGATTCTGTACTGGAGGCGTTTTCTGCATAATGAGGTGAACTCTTTGCATGGAAAAGCTAGAAAAGTACAAAATAATGAAGCAATAATATCACAAAATATACTGCATTATGCTGCATAATTTGAATTTACCCATCCCATAATTTAGCCAACCCTGCCCCTAATTTTGTCCTCCCCAACCACATCATTCCTGTGGTCGTGGTGTTCAGGCAAATGTCAACGATTATGAACAGCTATGATAAAGCTATATCACTACAACAAAGTATACTGTTCAATACATAACTCTAGGAAACACTCTATAAAGAATATGACAATTTACTGGGAGTAAGTGCTCTTTTGAACAATTGCCCTCACCCACCCAAGGTTGACATGCTTCATCATCAGGATTGCTCCACTTTTTAGCTGGCACTGCAATGCCCGATGTGCCCTTCAAGGGGTCACTTTACCAGAGAACTTTTGTAAATTGCCAGATGAAAAGACTGAATTTGTAAGTGAGTATCCAGTCAGTGGGTGCGAAGATTAGACTATGTGGATCAAGAAAACAACAGTGGGTTAAATTAATCTACAGATGATATGTGTCGATGTATTCAATACGATGACTGTGATCAAAGTCGATATTAAAACATTTAACAGTGGCAATGGGATATAATGGTCCCTGATGTGAGAGATATATTGGTCACCTATAGATCTGCTGCTGTGCTTGGGCCTATTTTAGTTGTCAACATGTTTCATGACCTTAGTAGTTGATAAGCAATCTGCTGCCATTTCATCAGGAGCTATTACAACCTAATCTTCTACAGGAGGTGGGGATCTTAAAAGTGTATCGCTCTCCACCAATGAATAGATGAAAAGATGCTGACTTACATCTACCAAACAATAGGACCCACCATATAGTAGTATGGAGTCAGAGAAGTGTAGAGTAACCTGTATTAGAACATAGGATAAGCCGCACCATTATGTTTACTCACAATCAAGTATACAAAAGCTGCTGTAAAAGGGGGATGGTAAATATAAAAGTATGTAAATATAAAACATGTCTGCACAATCCCCTGTATCATATGGAGACATAGGCACCAAGTATGCATAGTAAACACAGAAGGGTGCCCACCGTGAAACTGTGAATCAGCATAGGCACACACATTGTTATATCACCCAAAATATGAGTTTCATGCAAGTTCATCTCTAACTCAGGTCACTTTCTCACCTCTACTCAGAAGGGGTAGTCCTCATGGATCATGAGAACGTCGCATCAGAACAAAACCTTGAATCTGTTCATTGCTTGTGAGATAAAGGAGACAAAAAACAGAGCAAAGAGGTGAAGTAATAAATCAATACTCTTAAGAAAGAGAAGTGGAAAGGTAGCTTAAAAGCAATGTGTGGAGAGTTTTGACTTACTTGGCGTTCATTGATTATTGTTCTATCTGCGGTCATGGTCATCCTCATATACCTGACACCACAGGGGCAACTAGTCAAATACACACAATTCTTGGTCTGGCAGTTTGTATGTCTGAGTTGGTGCCACACTTCTCTTAAACCCAGTGTTAGAAATGGGGGTCTCTAGTTGGCAAGTTCGTACCATGGCCAAGTAGGGACCCTTCAATATAGACAGGATAAGGAAATTATACTTCTAAAATAACCCCAGCTCACCTCCTTCATAGTTTGGCACAAGCAGTCAGGCTTATCTCAGAGGCAATGTGTAAAGCATCGCACATAACAAACAGTAATACAGCGAAAACAGTACAAAAGGACACAAGTTTTTGAAAAATAGCCAAAATGTATTGACGTAAAACAAGACCAAAACGATAAAAATTGAGCATACAGTAATAAAGATATGAATTTTGCAAAATTAGACTTAAAATACAGTTTCTTGAGGTCGATGGCTCGATCAGGGCTATCACGGTGTCGTGAACAAATAAATCTAACAGTTCAGATCGACCGCGAGGTTGTGGGCCAGCTATGGTGGCGGGAAGACTTGCAAACGATACCTTGGAAATACAGGGCATTAGTAGTTATCGGGTTGCGGCAGCGGTGAGAACAGGGTTCCAATTTGAAGCAGGGTGATGCTCTCTGTGGTGCCTTCAGGTTATTCCGTGGCTGAGTGTGTTGAGATAATAAAATTGTTCCCCCAATTAACATTTGCAGAATTTACACATTCCCTGAAGGCTTCACCCCAGAATGCGGTCTGCCCCCAAGAGACTTAACAGAAGATACCTATCCATAAGTTGCACTGTGAGAGGCACTAGTGATCAACCCAGTGCTCAAATTCGATAAATATTCCATATCTTGTATGCCCACGAATTTACAAAACATCATGTATGACCTCGCAACTTATCATCATTTTTATTTTTACAAACTTTTTTTTTTTTTTTTTTTTTATTATTATTAATTTTTCGGAACCTACACCATTTTTCATGATGAAGCATCAGAATTACTTCTTTTGTAATACGATTTACTGCAGGTTTCTAAATCACGTAATCTCCACTTCGTTATATTTTCAATATGAAGAGGCGCCCAGTCCCCTTTCCATTGCCCTGAACGGAGGACTTCAAAAAACGACCCAGAAGCGCAGTCCCGCTACTTCCGGGTCCCAAGAGGCAGCTGCAGCGCAACGCGAGGCGCGAGGAGAGGAGCGTTAGGTACCAGCTCGAGACAAAATTCTGCTACAAAACCGCAAGTATAATAACAACCGCTTTGCGCTAATGCATAGCTGTCCCCCTTTTACCTAGCCCCCTCGAAGCCCTTGTCACACCCGAAGGAGGTGTAACTGATGTGCATTTCAGGTACGATATTAGCGCACAGAACACACCGTTATCAGAGTTCCTCACTATTTACTTTGGGCAACCTTTATCATGATTAAGATTGTAGAGACTGCACATGTTTATTAATATTATTGCATGTCATATGATCACGTGGTAATCGAATGCCATATACTTGACCCACCACAATAGTTATCCGAGTGGTGGGGTATTTCCCAACCCTATACACTCGTTCTGCATAAAAGTATGATATACCACCTAAAAACCAGATATTCACTTTTTGCATGAAATAGCTTGCTGGATAAAGAGAGAGTTGACACTGCCATTTACTGGGGGTTATGAAGTATTGCCATTTTAAGTTGCTACAACTTGTATTGTCCAGTAGTGAATTCGCTACGCTATGTGTCTCCCTTACCCTTGTTTTCCCTTTGTGTATGTCTCTATTATGTTTGAACTATAGGTACATCGTGACCTTGAGAAAAAAAGAAACAGGTTGAAAATGTTCCCTTTTCTATACACTTGCTTGCTATAATTTAGTAAACTAGTATCACTTTCACCTTTCACTACGGGTCCTGAAGAAAGCCCTAAAGTCCGATTCCCGGCATAGAGGGCTGAAACATGTCGGCCATTTTAAATCTTTTTGAATGCTAGTGCGTCCTGAGAACCTAATCTTTTCAATAGAGCGCACGCCACTTGAGCATTCCCCTAATGGGATCCACCCGAACCCAGACTTAATAAAATTCCTACTACTGGGTCTCCGGGGGATTTTTAATTGTTCTACACTCCCTCCACATCACTGGGTCACTACTGTTTTTACCGAGGGTAAGATCCTCCTGGTGGAGGCTGCATACCGAAACTAACCCGATGATTATGCACACACGTGTTCGAAGAGCGGAGAACCAAGATATACCGCTTACCACACTACCCAACACGTGCATGAGGGTTTTTATTTGGAGACACCGTTGTACGATCTCCTGCATACCCTGGTTCACGCAGGACAAGTGATCCCTCCCCATCTGATTATTTGTAACTATGGGGGCACCATCTGTGGAATCCTCCGGCACCGCATGGACAGGAGAGGGAAGGACAGGTGGAGTGGGTGCAGGTGGAGTGGATTCATCCACACTGATTGGGGCATCGCCAAAAGTAGATTCAAAAACCTGGCTGCACACCGCAGCCAGTGCAGAAAAACTAGCACCTGAACCCGGGGACACATTGGGGGTGGAGGTACAGGGCTGTGAGTCAGTTCTACTGGGTGTGTGGATGCGTGTGTGAGGTGTCTCCCCTCTCCCTGGGTGTGTGCCTACTTCCCCTTGAGAATGGGTGCGTGGAGCTTTGAGCTTCTTATGCTGTGTGTGAGAGCTGGGTGTGTCTGACCTGTGGCGGGTGCGAGTATGCTGTGTAGGTATGTGGGAGGCAGAGGTGGATGGGTCTGAAGGATGGCGGGGACAGATGCTGCTGGGTGTACAGAGCTGCCGTCAGTGTTGACTCCATGGCAGCCACACTCCGACGTAGATCAGACATGGCCGATGACATGCCCTCCATGAACGACACCACCTGTGTAAGCAGTTGTGTATGTCCATGGAGGACAGTCAGCATGGATGTCTGACCTACTGCAATCTGCCGGAGTAGGTCCACAGTCTCAGCACTGAGGGCAGCAGGGGACACAGGGGCAGGGGCTGCGCTGCCGGGAACAAAGGAGACACGGGGTCTAGCACGGACCCTAGGGACAGTAACGACTGAGAGGGTGGAGATGGTACTGGAGGAGGGGAGGGCAGACAAAGAAGAAGATGCGACCATTGCTGCATATTCCCCCTCCTCCTGAGAGTCAGACTCGGAGTTGTCGGCATGGTAAGATGTGTCAGTCACATGTCGTCCGGCCTGCAGACTCTCCTCACCCTCCGTGCCACTGCCTCCCTCTGACTCCTGAAAGCAGGTGGCACTGTCGCTGGGTCCCTCTGCCTGGTCCGCGCCTGTGTCTCCTTCAGATTCAGATGCTGCTGCTGTGGGCAAGGAGAACAACAAAAAAATATCAGTCACCTGTACACATCAGACATATAAGCTACAATACATTTTGCCTCATTTCTAAACATGGCATTCATTATGAGTCACATTACACAGAACACTGCACAATGCAAAGTCTAGTTGTGGCCAATTGTGAGAGACACAACGCTCAATGTATAGTAGGATACAAGCAACAGCCAAGGAAAACACTAGTATGAGAGACACAATGATGATCCACAGCCTGACAACAGGATAGCTGATCATGCATCCCAGCTCATTTTCCCACCCTGCCACCCAAACCCAGACCTGGACATGTTTGAATTGCTTACACCTTGTGCCACATGGTAAAAGTCCTGCCTGAACTGAAATCTGATGCCATCCTTGGACCTGAACCAAGTGTAACAACACCTCACACGGGCATCACAGCTGTTGACACCCAAGGCCTAATTGTGTGGCTGACCATCATTATTAGTCAGAAACAACATTCTACTTATTTGGCGAATATGCACACACGCACTGCCAAGTGTGAGTATGCATAAGCCCAAAATGTTGCACATTAACATTGTGCACCTGTAGTCAACACATGACAATTCGAAAGAGTACCATGGACAAAGGCCACTGAGGCTGACTCCTGCAGAAAACACATGTTGACACTCAAGATCAGTGCCAAAATATTAAGAATGGCAGACACAGTGCACATGGGGTGCTACATGTAATGTACCAACAGGTGTCACAGACCCCCTCCAACATGATGATGTGCAAAGGAATATGCATACTGAGACATTGCACCATAGGAGTACATGTGAAAAACAAACATCAGCCAAAGCGCAGGCCTAATGTGGAGTAGGGCAAGGCATGTAAAGTAGCAGCTGCAGAAACTGGGACATTCTAATGCCAATGCATGGGGTGCCTGTCAGACCATACCACTCAAACTATGGGAGTGTTACCATGCCTTGGAGCACTGCAGGGAGCATGTGACACACATGACAACAAACAGACATGTACCTACCCCCTACTTGCTGCTGTCCCTCCTGCAACTGCCTATGGAGGTCTGGGAACACCACTTCCAGGACCCAGAGCATGTGGGGGTGAGGTGGCGGGTGCCGCCATGCCGGCGTGGAGCTTCCAGATGCAGCTGGACTCTGGCGATGCGGCGGGTCCAGCACCGGATGTCCTGCCACCTCTTCTTGATGTTTCTGAGCCTCCTGCGAGGCCCCCCCTCACTCCTGACAGCCCTGGCAATGTCCAGCCAGATTTCACCCTTCTCATAGGTAGATACCTGAAACAAATGTAAAGTAAAAGAGCATCAGTACACCTGGTCCATGTCCAAAAGACACACATATGTGGACAACATACTTTTTGACGACAGGGCATCGTAGCCTCCACACATTTGCATCATTGTCCAGGAGTATGTGGCCTGTGAGCAAACACTGCTGCAGTCAATGCCATTGAAAGGCTACAGATGACATGACGTGCGCTAAACACTCTTAGAGCATGGCACTCACAGAGCAATGTATGCTACATCTGGATGCACTGCAGCCCCTGACACGCTGACACACACCCCACTACACGAAATATCCCTCTTGACACAACACTGTACACCCTGGCATTCACTCCCAACAACATTGCATCTAAACACCATACATACACAGTGGCCATTATGTCACACACACAACAGGTGCACACTCCAAGGTATTGCACACATCACTCACCTGATCCCCTGGTCTACCATACAGCTTGCTGTAGTTTGGCAGGAGGGCATCCAGCAGGGCCTTGTTCTCAGCATCAGTGAATGCAGGTGCCCTCTCCATGCTCAGCTAATCAGGGTCCAGAGGATTCAGAGACAGCAGCTGTGGTTACCACACCAATGTTGTGCAGGCAAGTGCCCTCACACAGCCACATGCTGCCTTATATCTGTGCTGCAGAGGGTCTGTGAGTCCAAGGAGTAGTGTGTGATAGGCCACCATAGTAAGTATCCTATGTTCCATCCAATCACATCACACATAAGGCCATGACACACATATGCATGGTTTGAAAACTGAGCCTGAGCTGAACAACAACATTTGCAACATTGTATACTTTTGCCCAACTGAATTTCCTACAACACCTGTAGGAGCCTCACAAAACTCTGTATCCATGACAACCTGGTTGCATTTTGATCAGTACACTGTTCCCCTAGATGTTGGCTATGTATTTATTCAAATTCACACACAAGTACGGTGACATTGCTGTTGCGTATGCAACCCATCCAATGGTGTTACGAGGCGTACACACGCACGTACCATTGGGGTACGCTTGGCTCGCGTATGGCTGAAATGCAATAGGGAAACGAGGCCTAAACACGCACGTACCATTGGGGTACGCTTGGCTCACGTATGGTTGAAATGCAATAGGGAAACGAGGCGTACACACGCACGTACCTTTGGGGTACGCTTGGCTCGCGTATGGCTGAAATACAATAGGGAAACGAGTCCTACACACGCACGTACCATTGGGGTACGCTTGGCTCGCGTATGGTTGAAATGCAATAGGGAAACGAGGCGTACACACGCACGTACCATTGGGGTACGCTTGGCTCGCGTATGGCTGAAATGCAATAGGGAAACGAGGCGTACACACGCACGTACCATTGGGGTACGCTTTGCTCGCGTATGGCTGAAATGCAATAGGGAAACGAGGCGTACACATGCACGTACCATTGGGGTACGCTTGGCTCGCGTATGGCTGAAATGCAATAGGGAAACGAGGCATACACACGCACGTACCATTGGGGTACGCCTGGCTCGCGTATGACTGAAATGCAATAGGGAAACGAGGCGTACACACGCACGTACCATTGGGGTACGCTTGGCTCGCGTATGGCTGAAATGCAATAGGGAAACGAGGCGTACACACGCACGTACCATTGGGGTACGCTTGGCTCGCGTATGGCTGAAATGCAATAGGGAAACAAGGCGTACACACGCACGTACCATTGGGGTACGCTTGGCTCGCATACGGCTGAAATGCAATAGGGAAACGAGGCGTACACACGCACGTACCATTGGGGTACGCTTGCCTCGCGTATGGCTGAAATGCAATAGGGAAATGAGGCCTACACATGCACGTACCATTGGGGTACGCTTGGCTCACGTATGGCTGAAATGCAATAGGGAAACGAGTCCTACACACGAACGTACCATTGGGGTACGCTTGGCTCGCGTATGGCTGAAATGCAATAGGGAAACGAGTCCTACACACGCACGTACCATTGGGGTACGCTTGGCTCGCGTATGGCTGAATGCAATAGGGAAACGAGGCCTACACACGCACGTACCATTGGGATACAGTGCGTCAGACATGCTCAAGTGTATGATTGTGTAGGCTGCGTCCCTGTCCTACCCCATGTCACCATTGGGAGAGTGACTCCAGGAAATCACATAGCAGGGATGTAGTCTACACTCATGTCTAGGATGTGGATGCATACATCAGCATGGCATCCATACATCAGCATGCCCAAGGTGTGGCAGACATAGAAGAAGCACAGGGACTGTGACTTTGTGACTCAGTTGATGTGTGAAGAGCTGGCAAGACATGTCATCAACCATATTTCACATGTGCATCACATGCATTCAACACTTCACACCGAAGTTAACGACTCATATTGGTGACTGACCCTCACCGTTGCTGTCTCCACTATTTTCACGTCAAGCACAACAACAAGAGCTGCTCAAACTGCTGGGAATCCAGGTGTGATTGGACCCACAAGCTGCTCAGACTCCAGCAGTTGGCCCTGCACCAATATAGCTCATGGTCTGGACGTAGGACGAGTGTCTGGGCGTGGGTGTTGAGACATCAGAGCCCCTGAATTACACATCAGTCCTCCAGGGCTGAGTCGTCACGTATCCCAAATGAGTCAAAGATATGTCATCGCACTTCCAAATCCCCACAATGCACGTGCAATGCTGCATGTGATCCGGGTGACACCGGCCATGCGGCTCTGTCAGATTAGCTGCCGTCGTAGCCTGCACCACGACCTCCGGGCCCTGCCCTGCATGTGAAGCAGGAGGGGTCAGTGCACTTCCTCATGTCCATGATGTCCCTCAACCCAACAACGGCCTCCGCGTCAGCTCCTGTCCCAGCGGACCCGTCTGGGGGCACGAGCGTGTCTGGTGAATTGCCCCTGACGCCATCACTCGCTTTGTCCCTGACGCAGGCGGTGCATATGTCCCGGAACCGCTGGGACAGACAGGATGTGAATGGTCACCCTGGTCCTCGCTGGTTCACCTCACAACCTCACTGGCAACAGTCCCCCAGGTGTCAGCCTTGGTGCCGTTCTTGGGTGGTGCTGTCCCCAATACCACACACTGTACGGCTCCAGCGTGGAGACTGTGCGGCTGAACACCGCTATAAATGCTGCATGGGGAGTAAAACTTCAATGAGCCTGCCACAGCTCATTACAATGGGTGTTAATGGGTATTTGTAGGGTAATGAAGACCCAGTGGCACGTGAGTGTCAGTCCCAAGACGGCAGGACAGGTGGACTGGGGGATGCGAGTGGTCTGGACACCTAGCCTGACACTGGTGATGTCTCGACTCCAAACTTGTTTCTGGATGAGTGGGCAACGTACAGTGTAGTGTTTGCGTGGGTGGCCGGAGCCTTGCCCCTTCATCTCCCCGTTGCCGCTGTGAGGACCAACCTCCTCACTTAGGTCCTTCAACTCCACTCACACTCCGCTGTGCCTCTGCAGGCCTATCTTCAGGTATGTACTGTATCTATATTGGCCTGCATGTACAGGCACGCTGCATGCTTGGCTGTAGATAGGCACGTTGTCAGACGACCACTCCCCTCCCCGGACTGACCATGTTCCCTGTCCTCCCACCCCACCCCAGGGAGCAGGGGCATCCATGCCCCCAAATCACAGACCACATTCCCGTTAGCTCCGCTGTAGAGGGCATCCAAGAGGTATGAGCACTACGGAAACATGTCTTCATCCTCCCTGAGTCTGGGAGTGGGCTCTTCCTACATCACATGCCTCTTTGTCTGGTACCCACACTCTCTGTGAGACATGGTTGTGTAACTGCTGGCAGAGTGTGCGTTGTAGGTACGGGCAATACTTGGCCACGCCCTTGTAGGATGCCATTCACCCACACTGTCTTTTTTCCAATGTGGCCTGGATAGCCCCGACTCACTGGGCAGATTGATGGCATCCAGGGAGGTATATTTGTCAAAAGCTTGTCATGTATTCAAAGTCGGGATTATGCGAATAACTACTGTTCCTTAGTGATATCTTGTTACAAAACGTAAGTAACTCATCCATACAGTTCAGTACATGTGCTGTAGGAGCATCTATGTTGTGTCCTTCGCTTGATGACCTGGTTTGTAATGTACACACACCATGCCCGTGTGTTAATTACCCACTCATATGTGTGATGGCAGCACATACCATTTGTCACAAATCAAAGATTTATGATGTATGATGATGGTCATGTAATACTTTGGGAATGTAAACACCGCAACATTACTAAGTCAGAACTGTGCAAATGATGGCACATGTGGTGTGTGTGTGTTATGCTGTCAGCTGTCTGGATGTGCAGACAAGCTGCTACTCACATTCACATGACGTGTGTCACTGACATGATACATTGTCATGCCCACTAAGACCTTTCCATCAGATCATTTGTATGCATGTCATATCCATTCCACACACCACAGGTCTTTTACTTTTCACGGAGGAGTGGCTTGGAGCTGGCACATGTTACATTAGTGTGTATCCCACGCCACACTCCAAATTGTCTAGATTATTTGAAGCAGTGTTGCTTGTGCCATGTACATTGTAATTGTCTTAGTCAGACCGTTGAAGACATTTCCTATAAATTGTGTATTGCAGGGCACCCCCTCTGGAAAGGCCGTTGCCTGACTTGAAGCCATGAGGGAGTGCAATTGCATCCATCGGTATCGCTTCAACCGACAGATGATCAAGGACCTGACGGACAGGCTGGAGGCTCACCTACAACCACCCCACAGGTATCCAACTGCGCTGACACCCAAGGTAAAGGTGATGGCAGCCCTCCATTTCTTTGCCACAGGTACGTTCCAATTCACCATAGCTGATGTGGGAGGGATGTCTCAGACGGTGCACAGACATAATATCGACTCCAAAATATCGTTTGGACAGAATATCGAGTGTTAAATATCGTTTGGACAAAATATCGACTAGACAGAATATCGACAGCCAAAATATCGTTTTTAAGGTAAGTGAAGTAATATCGACTGTAAATAATATAGACAGTGAAAATATCCAAGTATATAATCTAGATAGTAAAAAATATCATTTTTTAAATAATATTTAATTATTTATAGTGTTTTTATGTTATAATATGTGTGAAAAGTGTCATTTTATGTTATAATTATTTTTAATTAATGATTTTTTTTAATTATTGTGTAATTTTATTCTGTAGCGGGTTGTGGGTTTATAGGGGAATAGGGTGGGAAGTAATTTAATTATAATTAATTAAATATGTAAATTAATTAATTGGTAGTAATAATTAATTAATTGGTAATTAAATAATATATGATAATTATTTAAAATTTAATTGGTAATTAATTTAATTTAATTGATTAATTGCTAATTATGTAAATTAAAATAATGTATTTTCTGTAGCGGGTTGTGGGTTTATAGGGGAATAGGGTGGGAAGTAATTTAATTATAATTAATTAAATATGTAAATTTAATAATTGGTAGTAATATTTAATTAATTGTTAATTAAAAAATATTTGTTAATTAATTAAAATGTAATTGGTAATTAATTTAATTTAATTGATTAATTGCTAATAATGTTAAATTAAAGGGGTATTTTTAGGGTTCAGGGTCAGTTTTGGGTTTTGAGGTAAAGGGGTATTTTTAGGGTTCAGGGTCAGTTTTTAGTTTTTGTGTAAAGGGGTATTTTTAGGGTTCAGGGTCAGTTTTTAGTTTTTGGGTAAAGGGGTATTTTTAGGGTTCAGGGTCAGTTTTTAGTTTTTGGGTAAAGGGGTAATTTTAGGGTTCAGGGTCAGTTTTTAGTTTTTGGGTAAAGGGGTATTTTTAGGGTTCAGGGTCAGTTTTGGGTTTTTGGGTAAAGGGGTATTTTTAGGGTTCAGGGTCAGTTTTTAGTTTTTGGGTAAAGGGGTATTTTTAGGGTTCAGGGTCAGTTTTGGGTTTTTGGGTAAAGGGGTATTTTTAGGGTTCAGGGTCAGTTTTGGGTTTTTGGGGTAC
The DNA here is from genome assembly GCF_964261635.1 of Lissotriton helveticus. Classification (NCBI taxonomy): domain Eukaryota; kingdom Metazoa; phylum Chordata; class Amphibia; order Caudata; family Salamandridae; genus Lissotriton; species Lissotriton helveticus. The sequence continues at coordinate 1,840,350,233 of NC_136059.1, read as the reverse complement.
ATATACAATATTGGCTATTATTTAATTAAATTTTGTTAATATATATATATATGTGTTTTAAGAAATATGATTAAAAAAATATTATTTTTTTACTTTCATTAATTATGTAATTATTAAAAGTTATTTTAAGTATTGTTAATTATATTTTAGTAATTAATTTTTTATATTAATGTAATTAAACATTGTTTTTAGTAAAGTCGATATTTTTTACAACGATATTTTTGTAAACGATATTTTGTACTCGATATTTTTGTACTTACCTGTTTGTAGATAGAAACTCGATATTTTGACTGTCGATATTTTCTCAACGATATTTTGGGTAGTCGATATTCTTTCAGTCGATATTCTTTCAGTGATCCGTCTCAGACTATGTTTAGCCGGGTATTGGGTGATGTATTGGCAGCTATGTTGCTGCACCTGGATGAATTCATTACATTCCCTACTCCATAAGAGTTGACAGATGTCAAGGGGGAATTCTATGCCCTGGGCCGCATGCCACATGTAATTGGTGCAATTGATGGTACACATGTTACTCTAGTGCCACCACAGGCTCAGGAGCAAGGGTATCGCAACAGGAAACACTACCACTCGATAAATGCCCTGGTGGTGTGTCTTGCCAACATGATTATCTCACATGTTTGTGCACGTTTTCCAGGATCGTGCCACGATGCTTTCATTATGAGGCGTAGCAGGATACCACAGACGATGCTGCAGCTGCACAGCCACCGGGCATGTCTTGTTGGTGAGTATACCCTGTCAGCTATGTATGTCAGTATGTCACAACTTCATGATCTGCATCATATTACACACTCATTTCCATGATGTCAATTTGCAGGAGACGCAGGATATCCAAACATGCCGTGGTTAATGACTCCACTACGCAACCCCAGGACAGCTGCAGACCAGCGGTACAACAATGCTCATGGGAAGACCAGGCGGGTGATCGAGCAAACTTTTGGACTCCTGAAGAGCCGGTTCAGGTGCCTGGACAAGACAGGCGGAGCCCTCCAATACAGCCCACGCAAGGTGTGTGACATCTTCACCGTGTGCTGCATGCTACACAACATGGCAGTGGAGAAGGCCGTGCCACTCTACCTTGATCCTGATGAGCTGGAACATCCGCCCGTTGAGGATGAAGGCCTTGCCCAGGATGCCAGCGACGAGGAGGGTGAAGATGATATCCGGAGTCACCTCATCCGCAACTTCTTTTCATGATGGTGAGTCATAGCAGCTGTAATCTGAAACATCTACAATAGAGTTGCATGGGTAGCATGCTGTGTATGCAACAGACTGTATGCAAAGTCACTTGGATGTTTGTTGTGCGGTGTCACACAGGTGCAGATGTAATGCAACACACATACATGCTATGTGCGTACTTGGAATGTACAGGTGTACTACAACATCTGGATATTCAACAGGACATTGTCAAAATGACATGAAACAGAACTTGACCCCTTGTGTGCCACTCTCACCCACAGCTCGCCCTGCCAGTTGTCCGTTGGGGTCATCGTGGTCATCCTGCTATTGCTCATCATGATGGCAACGTCTGCCAAATCAACGGAGCATGCATGGACATGTGGAGAAGTCAATTTTGGTAAGGACTCATATGAGGCTGTTTAGCGTTGGTATGTTTTGAAACGTGTGGCACATGTTCATGTGCATGTAGTGAGACCATGGATACATGCAACTACAAAATGTTACTTATTACATGTATGCCCACTCCCATAACAGGATAGTCACCCCATCTTACTGTCATCTGTTGTAGTTAGAGACTCTGGTGAAATCATCCATGTGTTTAGACATTGTCACTGCTACATTGCATATACCATGGCTTTACATTGTGTCAGAGGTCACAACCACGGACTCTGTGGGGGATTGCAGCCTCACTGTGTGCATTAGAATGTGACTGGATCCTCTCCTCCAGCTTGTGGGCCAGTTCCGTTTGTTTACCATCAAACCATGTGGTGTAGGTGTGGCACAGTCTATGTTCCACATGTTGAGATAACTGTCCTGTCATTCTGTTTACATGGATGCATTGCCCCTTGTAGCAGTATATCATGTCACTGTCATGTCGTTACCACAGTGCAGCTAGAAAATACAGCTACACCAGCCTTCACAGTGAGTAGCAGTTCTGTTTTGATTCACATGATGCCATTAATGTTTAGCATGGGAAATGACAATGTTTGGGTGATGCATATGTGATTTATTGTGTAGCACCAGTGGAGTGTGGTCATTCCCATGAATCTCTAGTCCCGTGCAGCATTACTGGGCAATGCTAGGGTCTCATTATGTGGCTTGGATCAACATCACTTGCACTTTAAATTTATTAAACCTGCATATCATGTTTAGCATAGTAATGCACACTTGACAGATCAAAAGACTGGCTACTGAGTGCCTTCATTGCATGTAGATCATTAGCTTCGTCATCATATGTGATACTTACAGCTGTTGTGGGTCAAGTCAAGTTGGGGTACATGGCCCTTATGGGTACCCATAATCACATGCAGACATTACAGTTAGCGTAAGTAGCATTGTCATATGTCTCCATGAGTTTGTAAGATCAACCTCATCTGAGCCAGTGAATGATTTGTAACAACATAGATCTCATTGCATGGTAGCTCACTTGAGTGTGTAACACATGACTCGAATGGATGACAGACTGTCCTAGGTTTTATGTGTCTGCCATAGCATCGGATCTCATGTGATACCATGATTACTCAAATAAAATTGTCTACAGTCAGTAAACTTCACAGGTGTGACTGGTACAGTGTAGCTAATTATGTTTTTGTATTGTCTGTGACATGAGAATGTACTCCTAATGGTTATGTACCTCTGTTTCAGGTCTCCCTCCCAGCAGTTCCCATCCTCTCCTTCCTTCACCTGATCTCCCTTTTGTGTCTGTCGTTTGTACTCAGACCAAGGGGCTATTTGGACGTGGAACCCTTTGAGCATCACACCACACTGATGAAGTAAGGTACGGCCAGTCCTTGACAGGCTTGTCGCCAATAGTACTGCTGCATTACAGGTGACATCATTAATAGTGTTATTTGGAGTTCTTGCCAATGCTCATGTATGTTAGATAATGCTCTATGGGCTCCCAATGTAAATAATCATGTTGTGCATGACGTCTGACTTCTACAGATAAATGTGCCGCCTTGATGTCAACGCACATGTCCTTCTAATGTGCATGTATACTATCTAGCATGAAGTTAGCTTATGCTTGTTATGTGTTTACCTGTAAAGTGACCACATGCATGGTGTGGGGGAGGCTAGAATACTATGTTGTGTGTGAGGTAGATGGCTTTGTAGTTGCTTTTTGGCTTTGAACACACTAGCTGTAGTGTACACCTGCTGACGATGTGTGTCTTGTGCCCCACTTGTGCGTAAGGGCCCTGATCCAGTGGCTGTGATCTTTGGAGATTACTGTGCCATTTTATTTGCTGTGACCCTGAGTGAGACAGACACTCCTGCCTTCACATACACATGTCACTTTGTGGCTGGCAAATGCCCTTGTGGTATGTGCTTGTTTTGCAAGTTGTCACACCCCTCCTGCCAGCATGTCTTCACTCATAGCTGCTGCTGCATATACAGCCACCATGCCGCACACATTATCCAGGGACACAGAGACCTACAGGATGACCCTCCTTCCATCCATTTATAGAGCATGCTCCTGCCACCCTACACACAGATTACCCCAGACATTCACCCTCCTGCTATCACAATGCTTCTAACTCAGCCATTGCAGCTGCTATGCCTGTGTGTGCAACATATACTGGCACGACTATGGCAGATTCACATGACATTGGGTCTAAGTACCACCAGGTCATGTGCCGTGTACAGCACACACACACCTTCCATAGGCACAATATTGTACAGTGTTACCTTGTCAACGCCACATCAGCAAAAACATAGCTGTCACTGTCAGTCAAGTAGCCACAGGGGAGACAAACCATGACCACGTCTCTTGGGTGTGGTGTGATTTCCCCATTCTGATGTAGGTATTTGTCAGATGTGGGTAGTAGTTCTGTATGCGTTGCTCCCATTACAGTAGTAAAGTACTTGTAGCTACATAGGGGTAGGTCACCTATTCAGGTGTGCTTGTGTAGAGTGCTACAGCCCATTGCCCACAGTCTGTCCTGCCAACCTTGTCCTGTGTGCCATTCATCACATCCACAGTACTGCATCATGCAGACGATAGTTCACATGCCTGGGGACACAGTTGTAGGTACTCCCTACGTGGCCAACTACTTTTGTCACACTGATCTGTACACCTCAAAGTGACTCTCCTGGGCCTGCCTGTGATAGCAGTTTTGGGCTCCAAACCCCCCTCCAGCATTTACTATCCCACACAGGTGTGTCTTTCCATCCATGTATCTAGTTGTTAGGATTTCCACCCCAATGTGTGTCCACACTCAGATTCTGATCCAAGTGTGTGGTAGGCTGCTGTTTGTCGGATACCCTTCCATTTCATACATTTGCACACACATATCTATTGATGCTGTGGTTCAAAGATAACTCACCACATGCGTATGAGGATTAGTATATTTATTGGGAGATCTTGTGCAGGGAACGTGAATAAGTGCTGTACAGAAAGGGGTGGAATCCAAAGTTCACTGCTGGAGATGAGATGCCTTACAGTTTCAGTCAACAGAGTCAAGGCCACAGTGCTTGGCATCATTGGGCAGACTGTGACTAGCATGTCCATGTGGGAGAGTCTCATAGGGAATGCTGTTGCACCCAGGGGCAATATGCCAGGTCCAGTGTTCTGGGAGATGTGCATGGCCCACTGCCTCTCAACGTCTTAGCCGTGGACGACCCACCTTCCTTGGGGGACCCTCAGGTGCAGGCCTGGACGATGCATGGGATGCTACGTCAGAGAGTACCTCCTCCTCCTCCTCCTCCCTCCCTGCGGCTGGTGTCACACTTTGCCGTGATGTTGCTGGCCTTGTGACACAGGGAGGGTGCTGCATGTTGGCATCTATCTGACGTAGCGATTGGCTCATTTCCCGATGCACCGTCAAGAGCTGAGCCAGACTTGCCTCCACCCGTCCATAATGTAGGTCTTGCCTGGCTATTTGCTCTGCCTGCTGTTCTTTCACCTGGTTGAGGGTCTCCGCAAGCTGGCCTATCTCCCTGGTGTCCCGCCGGTATGCCTCCAGGATGTTAGCGAGTTCTGGCATACCGGATGCTGCAGCTGACTGGCCAGAATCTCGCCTCCGCCTTCCGCCACTCCCACCACCCTGACCCACACGAACACGGCCTGCGCTTGTGGACACATCCAATCGACGGGCCCCCCGAGAGCTGCCAGGGTGGAGTTCGTCAGCAACCTCAGGGGCGCCCGACAAAGGGTCTCCCTCATTTTCAGACTGGCTCGATTGTGGATCATGGGCAGGGCTGTGACCTGTCTGCTGGGATGTGGTGGGAATGGGTCCGGTGGTTGGCTGAGATGTAGCTGGTACAGTTGTTGCAGGCGTTTGGGTTCCAGAGGAGCCAGGTTGGTTGGGGTCATCCACAGTGCGTTGAGTGGCGTCGCTGTCGGTGGGGTCTGGGTCCTGCTGAGCCTGGGACTGGGATCCTTCTCCCCCCTGGTTGGGGTGGGGCACACGTTCCCCTGTGTGTGGGAGAGACAGACACGGTTAAGGCACTATCATGTGACATCTTGTTTAGTTATCCATTATGAGCATCACAGTTCCACAAGCTTCACATTGTTGACATTGTTCTGTTGTGTATGTAGTGGTAGTAATTTGACATGTACTCAGGGGTATTTTCACTATTCCATTATCTTGACAATAACTGACACAGCCATTGCTGTGTCTTGTATTGGCGGCACAACACATGTAAGGCATTGGTCATGTTCAGGCAACATCCAGGATACGGTGTAAATCCTTATGTCTGCGTCAAGCATGCACAGAGTTTAGATACAGCATGTTGATGTTAGAGACAGAGCATCATTAATTTGCATGACATCTACTACTTTGGATGTCTTTTGCTGTACCGTGATGGCCAAACAATGCCAACACCCCTGGACCTGTACACACACTTATAGATCATGGATTTATAACTTGGCACTTCTGTAAGACGCATTACCTTTTCAATACCCATGTCCATGTTGGTACTTCAGTGCATCCACAACGTTCATGAGATGGGGCACGTGCATTGTTTGAGCGCCACAATGGACTTGAGCATCTGCAATGTGCATGTATGAGTAGTATGCATTTTCATAGGAGTGAGTGTTTTGTTGTGGTACATGACAATTGGGACAGTGTTGCACTCCAAAGCCTGTCCCCAGGGGATGAGTTTCTGTAAGGCAGGTGTAGGATGGGCCATGGTAGTAGTTTGTGTGTGATTTGCAAGCATCCATCGTTCAAGATTTGGCTGCCCCCTGATGTTGCATGCTGGCATATTGGTGGTTTTGTCTTCATGCACAGGGTGTGTGACCTTGTCCTCGTGTTTGTGTTTTCAGTGATCACAGGAGGGACTTGTGCTGCCTACACCTGTGGCCATTGTGTACTACAGAGGTTTACAATATGTGTGTCCTGACACAGTACAGTGTTGGCTGGAAATGGTGTGTGTGTTGCAGGCACTTAGTGGATGACTGCTGGTAATTAGGAGACATCCCTACACATTCTGCTCTATGGTGTTTGTAAGGCCTGTGCAGTGCTTGGGTGCAACTGTGTGTGTGCCCAGGGAGATGCGGTGAGGTGACTGTGGGAGGGAGGGCGACAGTGGGAGGGAGGACGACAGAGGGAGAGGGCGACAGTGGGAAGGAGGGCGACAGAGGGAGAGGGCGACAGAGGGAGAGGGCGACAGTGGGAGAGGGCAACAGTGGGAGAGGGCAACAGAGGGAGAGTGTGGCAGTGGGAGGGAGGGCGACAGAGGGAGAGGGCGACAGAGGGAGAGTGTGGCAGTGGGAGGGAGGGCGATAGAGGGAGAGGGCGACAGAGGGAGAGGGCGACAGAGGGAGAGGGCGACAGGAGGAGAGGGCGACAGAGGGAGAGGGCGACAGAGGGAGAGGGCAACAGAGGGAGGGGGAGACAGGGTTGGAGGCAGGTTGTTTGTGCTTGTTCACTTGCTACACTGCCTTACTGTGTCACAAAATATTGTATCTCTGGAAGGTGTGTCCACAACATGATATTGTTTAGGAGCTGTGGTCTACTATCTTGTGTGATATTTCCCTATCCCTGTACATTGGGCATGGTGCCTGGGTGAGGCCCTGGGGCATATGGGATGAGAGCAGCCTCCTACCCTCCACCTTCCACCCTTTGTGGGTCCCACTTGCAACAAACCACTTTTAGTTGTGTCCCGCTAGGACTCATGGCCACCCACCCCATGCTGCTGGGCACTGTTGTAAGTCCACCCATATAACATGTATTTTGAGTACACTCACCAGACTCAACGGCTCCTTGTATTCCATGTATTCCCGCCAGTGGCAGCAGGGCCATGACTTTCTCCTCCCAGGGCTGGTATACAGGAGGTCTGCGGGGACCACCACCTCCAGTGTGGTGTGCAGAGGCGTAGTCCTGGTCCATTTTCTTCTTGACCATCCTCCGCAGATCATACCACCTGGCCTGGCATTCTCCCTTGGTGCGCCGGATGGGTGCAACAGCATTGACCCGGTCTACGATCCTCTCCCACCGGCGTGTTTTTTCTGCCATGCTGGTCTGTCTGACCAATGCGCCAAACAGCTGTGGCTCGACTCTGATGACTTCATCAGTAAGTATCTCCATCTCCGGGTTAGTGAACTCTGGATTCTTGGGTGTGGTCATGGTGTGGGGTATATGTGATTGAGGGGGTGATGGTGTGTATGGATGAGGGTGTGTGGTTGTGATTGTGAAGGGGGTGGTGTGGGTGTAGATGTGATAGGGTGTATGTGTGAAGGTATGTGGCTGCTATAGTTGGTGTGCTCTCTGTTTCGTTGCAAGAATGGGTATGTTGCAAAGGATGATGGGTTGTATGTGTGGAGCCTTTTATTGGTCAAATAGTGGGTGTGGCTTAATTTGAATTGGTTGTGTGTGTGTTATATGGGGTGGGTGTTAGTGTTGACCTCTGTTTGGCTGTGACCAGGACATTGATTCTCTATGGTCTGTACACAGGAGACATGTTCAGTGTTGTTGTGCCACTTGTTTGCAAAGTCCTTGTGCTGGTTTGGGTGTTGGCGTTATGTGTGCGTGTCGTACTTGTGCGTGCGAGTGAGTGGTACGGGCCGTTGGCGGGTGGGGGTGTTCGCGTAAGCTTGTTGGGGAGGTGTGCGTGTCGTACTTGTGCGTGCGAGTGAGTGGTACGGGCCGATGGCAGGTGGGGGTGTTCGCGTAAGCTTGTTGGGGGGGTGTGCGTGTCGTACTTGTGCGTGCGAGTGAGTGGTACGGGCCGTTGGCGGGTGGGGGTGTTCGCGTAAGCTTGTTGGGGGGGTGTGCGTGTCGTACTTGTGCGTGCGAGTGAGTGGTACGGGCCGTTGGCGGGTGGGGGTGTTCGCGTAGGCTTGTTGGGGGGTTGTGCGTATCGTACTTGTGCGTGCGAGTGAGTGGTACGGGCCGTTGGCGGGTGGGGGTGTTTGTGTAAGCTTGTTGGGGGGGTGTGCGTGTCGTACTTGTGCGTGCGAGTGAGTGGTACGGGCCGTTGGCGGGTGGGGGTGTTCGCGTAGGCTTGTTGGGGGGGTGTGCGTGTCATACTTGTGCGTGCGAGTGAGTGGTACGGGCCGTTGGCGGGTGGGGGTGTTCGCGTAGGCTTGTTGGGGGGGTGTGCGTGTCGTACTTGTACGTGCGAGTGAGCGGTACGGGCCGTTGGCGGGTGGGGGTGTTCGCGTATGCTTGTTGGGGGGGTGTGCGTGTCGTACTGGTGCGTGCGAGTGAGTGGTACGGGCCGTTGGCGGGTAGGGGTGTTCGCGTAGGCTTGTTGGGGGTGTGTGCGTGTCGTACTTGTGCGTGCGAGTGAGTGGTACGGGCCGTTTGCGGGTGGGGGTGTTCGCGTAGGCTTGTTGGGGGGGTGTGCGTGTCGTACTTGTGCGTGCGAGTGAGTGGTACGGGCCGTTGGCGGGTGGGGGTGTTCGCGTAGGCTTGTTGGGGGGGTGTGTGTGTCGTACTTGTGCGTGCGAGTGAGTGGTACGGGCCGTTGGCGGGTGGGGGTGTTTGCGTAGGCTTGTTGGGGGGTGTGCGTGTCGTACTTGTGCGTGCGAGTGAGTGGTACGGGCCGTTGGCGGGTGGGGGTGTTCGCGTAGGCTTGTTGGGGGGGTGTGCGTGTCGTACTTGTGCGTGCGAGTGAGTGGTACGGGCCGTTGGAGGGTGGGGATGTTCGCGTAGGCTTGTTGGGGGGGTGTGCGTGTCGTACTTGTGCGTGCGAGTGAGTGGTACGGGCCGTTGGCGGGTGGGGGTGTTCGCGTAGGTTTGTTGGGGGGGTGTGCGTGTCGTACTTGTGCGTGCGAGTGAGTGGTATGGGCCGTTGGCGGGTGGGGGTGTTCGCGTAGGCTTGTTGGGGGGGTGTGCGTGTCGTACTTGTGCATGCGAGTGAGTGGTACGGGCCGTTGGCGGGTGGGGGTGGTCGCATAGGCTTGTTGGGGGGGTGCGTGTCGTACTTGTGCGTGAGCGAGGGGTACGCGTGTGGTATGTGTTGACGCTGCTAGATGCAAGCCACATATTGCCGTACGGATCATTAATCAAGTGCGATAACTTAGTTCCGTATGAATCGCTGTCAGGCTTCTCGTACAGGATCGTACTTGTGTGTTTGTACGAGCTGTTTACGAATCATACGGTAGGATTCCCGATGCATGGTCGTACGGATCACCGACTGTGATTCGGACGGTTCGGTGATAATCGTACGGAAATAGACGGGAACGGATCGGAATTCGCAGGTCGGACGTAAAGTTCACATTCGTACGGAATCGGATACGGATGCGAGTCGTACGGCTGTATTTTTTACCGGATCGGAATCGACCCCAAAAGGTGAGCTATTGGATTCTTTGTTCAGGGAGCCCAAATTCCAACTCGCTATCTTTTCCTAATTGAATGTTACACTTGTAAAATGTTACACAGCAGCTCCAATGATCACCTATTAGACAGACAGCCTTTCAATAGTGAAAAATGAAGTGCAAAGCATTTCACTATCAGGACATGTGAAAACACACCACTGCATGCCCTATTTTTTTAACACACTGCATCCTGCCCATAGGGCTACCTCCGTCCTACCTTAAGGGTATATGTATTAAAAGGCGAGGGCTTGACCTGGCAAGTGGGTGCACTTTCCAGGTTGACATGGCAGTTAAAAACTTCACGCGCAGACACTGCGGTGGCATGTCTGAGACACATTTGAAAGGCTACTTGTGTGAGTGTTGCAATCAGTACTTCAGTCTGGTAACTAGTCATAATATCGACTCTAAAATATCGAATTGCCAAAATATCGAGTATAAAATATCGATGATAGGGAAATATCGACATTAAGAATATCGAGGTAGAAAATATTGTTATATTTAATGTTAAAAAAATATCGAGTACAAAAATATTGTGTAAAAAATATCGAGTAGTATTAATATCGAATACTAGTAATAGTAAAAAATATCGAAAATGTAGAGATAAAATGTAAATAAATATTTAATAAAAATATAAAAATGTTAAAATAGTAAATATTATTTATAATAATTTAAAAAACAAAAATAATAAATATATAAAAATATAAATTTCTGTCAATGTTTAGGAGCGGGATGTTGGGTTAATAGGGGATAAGGGTGGGGAGTAATTTAAAAATATGATAGAAAAATATAAAATATTTAGAAAAAATGTAGATAATATTTGAAAAATTATTAATTATAAAAAAATTATTTAAAAATAATTTAAAATTTTTTAAATAAAGTAATAAAAAAATAACTCAAATTTAGAAAAATAATATAAAATTAAAAAAAGTTAAATACATTGGAAATGTTTTTAAATTTTAAAATAAAATATTTTATAAATATTAATTATTTAACAATTTAAAATATTTAAAATGTATTAAAATTAATTTAAATTAAAAAGTATAAAAATACATTCGTAATATTTAAATTTATTTGTAAATTTGTTTAATAATAAATATCTAAATATACAAAAAATATAAAATAAAATTATGAATATGTTTTTTAAATTTAGATATTTGTAAAAAAATTTAAATTTTTAAAATAAATTTAGAAATAAATTACTCAAAAATAGAAAAATAATATACAAAATTAATGTTAATTAATTAGGCAAAAAATATAAAGTTACTGAATTCTAAAAAACAAATAAAATAGTAATTTCTCATATGATTTTTTTTATACATTTTAAATATTGAAAAATTATTAACAATAATTTAATTTGTATATTAAACAAAAATTAATTTGACATTTTAGAAATATTTGTAAAATTTTATAAGAATAAATATATAAATATACTAAATATTACAACAAATATTAATTAATTTTACTAATATATTATTATATACAAATAAATTAGAAACAAAATAATAAAAATCTTAAATAATTTAAAATAATTTTAACAATGTTAAAAACCAAATTTAAAAATTAAATATTAATATAATAAATAATACTTAAAAAATGTGTAATAAAATAAATAATTTTTGGAAATATATATTTTAAGGGCGACCGCGGCGGTAAAGCAGCGGACGGTCTTTCTATCCGCCATGGTCCCCTCCGCCATCCTAATCAGGCGGAGGGGAAAACAAGAGTGGTTGTCGGGCGGATTGCCTCCGCCAGGGTGGCGATGGCCACCGCCACCCTGGCGGAGTCAATCCGCCCGATATCCTAATGGATCCCTATATGTTAACATTTTAATAAAAATTTAAAATATAAATATATAAATACATCATTATTATAATTAAATATAGAGAAAATAAATGTATGTGGGCACATATATATTTGATCAGTGTCCACCACCTACCTTGATATATGCTTGACTGGAGTTGTAATAGTCAATTATAATTGGTCAGTGTCTTGCACATTCCCAGATTTTTGCTTGACTGGAGTTGGAATAGTAAGTAATAATTGGTCAGTGTCCAGCATCTTCCCTCATATTTTCCCGACTGGAGTTGGAATAGTAAATTATAATTGGTCAGTTTCCAGCACCTTCCCAGATTTGTGCTTGACTGGAGTTAGAATAGTAAATTAAAATTGGTCAGTTTCCAGCACCTTCCCTGATATTTGATTGACTGGAGTTGGAATAGTCAATCATAATTGGTCAGTGTCCAGCACCTTCCCTGATATTTGCTTGACTGGAGTTGGAATAGTAAATTATAATTGGTCAGTGTCCAGCACCTTCTCTGATATTTGCCAGACTGGAGTTAGAATAGTAAATTATAATTGGTCAGTTTCCAGCACCTTCCCTGATATTTGCCTTACTGGAGTTAGAATAGTAAATTATAATTGGTCAGTTTCCAGAAACTTCCCGGATATTTGCCTGACTGGAGTTAGAATAGTAAATTATAATTGGTCAGTGTCCAGCACCTTCCCTGATATTTGCTTGACTGGAGTTGGAATAGTACATTATAATTGGTCAGTGTCCAGCACCTTACCTGATATTTGCCTGACTGGAGTTGAAATAGTAAATTAAAAATGGTCAGTGTCCAGCACCTTCCCTGATATTTGCTTGACTGGAGTTGGAATAGTAAATTATAATTGGTCAGTGTCCAGCACCTTCCCTGATATTTGCCTGTTTGGAGTTGGAATAGTACATTATAATTGGTCAGTGTCCAGCACCTTCCCTGATATTAGCTTGACTGGAGTTGGAATAGTAAATTATAATTGGTCAGTGTCCAGCACCTTCCCTGATATTTGCATAACTGGAGTTGGAATAGTAAATTATAATTGATCAGTGTCCAGCACCTTCCCTGATATTTGCCTGATTGGAGTTGGAATAGTAAATTATAATTGGTCAGTGTCCAGCACCTTCCCTGATATTTGCCTGACTGGAGTTGGAATAGTAAATTATAATTGGTCAGTGTCCAGCACCTTCTCTGATATTTGCCTGACTGGAGTTGGAATAGTAAATTATAATTGGTCAGTGTCCAGCACCGTCCCTGATATTTGCCTGACTGGAATTGGAATAGTAAATTATAAATGGTCAGTGTCCAGCACCTTCCCTGATATTTGCTTGACTGGAGTTGGAATAGTAAATTATAATTGGTCAGTGTCCAGCACCTCTACTGATATTTGCTTGACTGGAGTTGGAATAGTAAATTATAATTGGTCAGTGTCCAGCACCTTCCCTGATATTTGCCTGACTGGAGATGGAATAGTAATTTATAATTGGTCAGTGTCTAGCACCTTCCCTGATATTTGCTTGACTGGAGTTGGAATAGTAAATTATAATTGGTCAGTGTCCAGCACCTTCCCTGATATTTGCTTGTCTGGAGTTGGAATAGTAAATTATAATTGGTCAGTGTCCAGCACCTTTCCTGATATTTGCCTGATTGGAGTTAGAATAGTAAATTATAATTGGTCAGTGTCCAGCACCTTCCCTGATATTAGCTTGACTGGAGTTGGAATAGTAAATTATAATTGGTCAGTGTCCAGCACCTTCCCTGATATTTGCCTGACTGGAGTTGGAATAGTAAATTATAATTGGTCAGTGTCCAGCACCTTCCCTGATATTTGCCTGACTGGAGTTAAAATAGTAAATTATAATTGGTCAGTGTCCAGCACCTTCCCTGATATTTGCTTGACTGGAGTTAGAATAGTAAATTATAATTGGTCAGTGTCCAGCACCCTCCCACAAATTTTAACATAACTGTGTCATAATCTTTGAAAAATAAGTACACATGGATGTTTATAAATTTGTTATTGTTAACTTGTATTTATAACATGTACAGTACAATAATAAAAAAAATTTAACATTTAATATAAGTATTTAGGAAAATAGGATGTATTGAATTACATTTATTTAGATTTATAAATGTTGTACATTTTCAAAAAATATCTTTTTCACTGTATTTATACAAGAAATATGAAAAGTTTTAATACTTATATTTGGGTAACAATTAGTAATATTTAGAACAAATATTCACAATTTTTAACAGCCTGTTAAATATTTATTTAATAATGTTAATATATTATATATTAATATTATTATATAAAAATGATTGATATGTAAATTATTATTAACTCATAAGAAAATAAATATATGTTTTAAAGATTTAATATAAATAACACTGTTAAGTACTTTGATAGATATTAAATACAATGTTCTTAATAAACAATTAAAAAACATTAATTATTGTAATATGTACAATTTTTTTGGCAAAAAACATTATTCCTAATACTATATCAAATAGTAATACAATTACTTAGTTGGATATAATGTTTCAGAATAAATTTTTATTATATACATACATGGTTAGAAGAATTAATAATAATAATTAATATTTTATATTAATTATTACAATTAATTTACAATTGTTAACTAATTGTCACATTTTTTACAAATTTAAAAAAAAATGTTCGGCAAATAGTAACTCAATGTTAGAGTTGTAATTGTATTTATTTCGTATTTACATATTTAAATTATATTAATAATATAAATAAATAATAGTTATTATTTATTTATATTATTAATTTACAAATGTAATAAAAATCTACATTCAATTAAATAAAGGAAAAATTATTTATTATAAATATACATTAACATTAAATATTTAATTTATATTTATTACAATGTATATATATTTTTTGTAATATTATTATTAAATAATATTCTATTAATATTATTAAATATTAATTAAGAAAGGATATCTAAGCTAATTAAATTGTAATTTGTGTTACAAAATTTTCTTATAAATTATAAGTGTGGGTATGTATTTTATTTATTATTAGAACATTGTATTTAGTATGTTTACCTTTCTAATATGGTTTAAGGGGACTACTTTTTTACCGCGTAAGGTTATTTTGCTTCATTCGGGACTGGAGAAGTTCGCGCTGGGGACCTGCTTCGCGTGGAGAAAGGTAAGTTGAGTTTTAAGTAATATTTATTAGAGAGTAGTAGTGTTTGAGAGTATATTTGAAGTTTATAGTGTTATTGTGTGTATGTAGTCGTGGTTTTGGTATGTTTTAGGTGAAATGTCGTTGTTACGGAGGCGTCGTTTATGTTTGAGGCCTAGTGTTATTTTATGCTTAGGATATGTGTTTAAACATGTATTACATTAATTTTAATGTGTATTTTGGAATATTTGGGGTTTTTTGTGGGTGGGTTACTTTATGTATGCTTTTTTACAGGTTCCGGAACTTCGCAGTATAATTCTATTGAAGGATGCATTTTTTTGGGGGAGAAAAGAGTGTATTACTAATAAATGTAACTAAGTGTGTGTATGTCTATGTTTTAAATGAATTCAAGACACTTGGTTTAGTCCGCGTTTCCTGGAGCGATTTTTGAAATATTTTACTATTTTTCGGGTTTTTGTAGGGTGTCGCTTTGGATTGGGAGTAGAATATGCGTTACAGATTTTGTACAAGGTGTGTGTATATCACTTTAAATTAAAAAGTGTCCACACTTGTTTTATCGGGATTTCCTGGAACGTTTTTGACCATATTTTCGGGTTTTTGAGTGTTTCCGAAATTGGATTTGTACTGGATTGTAAGGGATTGTATGGATTATACATGGCTGGATTACGTCTTCTTCTGCTACATAAATTGTAAGTGTT
This sequence comes from Lissotriton helveticus, assembly GCF_964261635.1. Classification (NCBI taxonomy): domain Eukaryota; kingdom Metazoa; phylum Chordata; class Amphibia; order Caudata; family Salamandridae; genus Lissotriton; species Lissotriton helveticus. The sequence continues at coordinate 1,840,334,585 of NC_136059.1, read as the reverse complement.
TCTAATTTATTTTATTTGGGTGGGAAATGTCGATTTAAATGTCATAGCAATGTTTGATGTTATTTTAAATATTGCATATTTGTGAACAAAATGTTTGTAACAATTTTATAAATATGTTAAATAAATATGTTAAACAGATATTTATTACTTATTATTACATGAAAATGGTAATTTTTTTTCCTTTTAAGTAATTATCAGAAGTTGTTGTTAATTTTGATCTGATACTTTATAGTATGCTTTTAGCTATTAGTGATAGGTACTGTACACCTCTGGTTGAAGGATATAGTATCACTTGGCTTTGCAGGAGTCTGAACATTTGTTTGGTTTGTTTGGTTAGTTTTGGTCCAATTTGTGTAACAGATTGTTCTATCCTTAGTTCTTGGTAGCTTTGTTCTTTTTTCAAAGCTTCTATTAGATTTTGGAAGGTGGGTTTGGCTCTTTTAGTGGTAGCTTGGAATGCATTGTGCCAGCCTTCAACACTGTTATTAGTTTTAGCCTCTTGGTTTAATGTACTTAGATATACATTCCACCAAGGTATGTGGAATTTAGGTTAGCGTCGGTGCCCAGATCTATGTAACCTTCCTACCCAAGTATCCTCAAAATAGTCCAGTAGTGGGGCCAGTTTTTCTTCATACTTTTCGTAGTATGTGCTGTCAATTAGTAAGTTGTAGTGTTCCGCTACATCAGTAACTGGAACATAGGCTAGTGCTATTAATTTTTTTACTTGATATGCAAAGTTGCTATCAGTTGAGTATTGAATGCTTAAGGTGGATTTCTGGAGATGTCTCCATATACTTTGATTGAAGTGATAGTAGCAACCTTGGATTACTGTGTGGGGAAATGTTTTCAAAAATCTATTGATCATAGCTAGCTCGAAATCAATAATTATTTTTTGGGGAAAATAAATATTGATTTAATTTTTGATTACATTTAATATTTCAGTATAGGTATTTTGTTGTTTGTTAGGTAACAAACAGTAAATAAAAGGGATATTGTAGTGATGGTATAATCCATGTATGGTATATAGTTGATAAAATGGTTTGGGACATGGTTTAAAAGTCCCATCCATCATCCATTGTTCGCATTGTTGTATTTTCCTTAAATTTGTAGCAGTTGCAAACATTATTATTCTGTTTGTGGGGCTTTCATTGTCAAAAAGTATAAATTTGTCATTACTGTGTGTTACGCTAATTTCTGGGGAAATTATAATTTCTTCAAAGGTAGTAGGGTTAGGTTGTGTTGTGGTAGTTAGTCTTTTTGTGTGTGCTATTGTGCGTTTAAGGGAGTCAATTGAGGGTAGCTGTCCTGAAGCATGGGCTGGAATTTTTAACAGTTCTTCTTTTAGGATTTGTGTGGTAGGTTTGTCACTTCCTGTGCTAGCTGTTTTTATAGTTTCCAAAGCATCCCTTATCTCTATCTCTGTGACATTGGGGGTGTTGGTTGTGTTCCCTAGTAAATAATACATTTGTGTCTTCAGTAGTAGCCCTACCATAGCATTTGTTTGAATAGTATTTGGTACATTTCCAGAATACTTTTCTTCCTGTTTGTCTTTCTTGATTATAAACATACCCCATATAACATAACAATAATTTATTTTTCTGTGACATTACAAATTCTGCACCTTCAGTCATTTTGTTTTACTTGTTCTAGGAAAGATTACAAAGAAACATGTTTAAATGTAAAATATTTAGGATTGTGTTTTACACATTTATATTTCACTGTTTATACTTACAGGTGGTAAATCTTGTTTTGAGAAATGCAGAAACTGTGTTTTCAAAAACTTTATTGTATGTTCTTCTTGTTTTCCTGTTGGTAGGCAAAGTAAAAAATTATAAGCGAATTTTAAAAATTGTTGAGACTTTTTTTTAGGAGAAATCTGTATTTTATTTAGCTTTTTAGGGAATTTTAGGACATTATTAGATATACTTACTTGTTGAAATTGTTGAGTGTTTGTCTTTGGTGGAGTAGATGAAGGATGTAATGTGAATATCTGTAGAGAAGATAGAATAAACAAGAAATGCTTATTAGTAAATAGATTTATAGCTTTAGGGACTTCTAGGAAGTAAATATTAAATGGTGTTTAGAAGATAGCTTTAGCATTTTAGGGTCCTTTAGGAATTCTAAAAATATACTTACTTTTTTAAATTGTATAGTCTTTGCCTTTGGTATAGTAGATGTAGGATGTCTTTAGAATATCTGTAAGGAAGATAGAATAAACAAGAAATGTTCTTTAGAAAATTGATTTAGTATTTTAGGGCCTTTTAGGAAATGTAAACATATACTTACTTGTTTATCTTGTGTAGTCTTTAAATTAAGTTGAGTAGAATTAGGATGTTGTCTGAATATCTGTAAAGTAGATAGAGTAAATATGAATGGCTATTAGAAAATAATTTTTAACAACAGCAGTTGGTGTATTAGAGAAAATGTATATATACTTACAATCAGTAATTAGTGGTAAAGAAATAGGAGTAGGTTTTTTGATGTGTTTAGGAGATGTCTATATAAGATATGTTGAATGAGAGAAATAAATGTTATTTAAACAGTTAGGAGATAGAGTTAAAATTTTAGCCTACTACTTGTGTATTATAAAAATACATTTTCACTTACTTGATTAATTCGGTAGCAATCTTGATTTGTATTGTAGATTCATCAGGAACAAGTTGGCCAAAGTGTTGCCTTCTTCTTTCTATAGAGTTAGCAGCAACAAATGGTAGTAGGCATGTACTTCTTTTATAGTGTGTATTTTTTGCGTTATCTCATTTTATTGGTTGTTTGAAGAAAGGTAGCATTTTATTGGCTAGTTTGAATTTTTTTACAATTGGTTTGTTTGTTGATGTGGGAAGGGTGATGTGTGAAGAGTTCTGCATTAAAGCTGGTTAGTTATTTAATTTATTTTAAATATATGTACTAATAATGTGATAATATATGTAGAATGATTTATAAATAATTATATTTTTATTGCAATGTTTTCATGAAATGTAGGAACATTTTTAACACTTTTAAATGTCTTAAAAAATGTTATTTAACATGTAATATTTATTTTGGATTGTGTAATGTATTTTACAAGAAGATTTATATTGTTTTTTACATATTTAATGTTTATAAATCTAAGTCGATATTCATCAAAAGTCGATATTTTTGATGTCTATATATTTGCTGTCGATATTTTTGTAGTGTTAGGTTTATTTAGCTTAAAAACGATATATTTGTAGTCTATGGCCTCGATTCCGATCCGGTAAAATATTCCACCGTACGACTCGCATCCGTATCCGAATCCGTACGAATGGGAACTTTACGTCCGACCTGCGAATTCTGATCCGTTCCCGTCTATTTCCGTACGAATATCACCGAACCGTCCGAATCACAGTCGATGATCCGTACAAACATGCATCGGGAATCCTACCGTACGATTCGTAACCAGCCCGTACAAACACACAGGTACGATCCTGTACGAGAGGCCTGACAGCGAATCGTACTGAACAAAGTTATCGCACTTGAATAATGATTCGTACGGCTATATGCGGCTCGCATCAAGCAGCGTCAACACATACCACACGCGTACCCCTCGCTCACGCACAAGTACGACACGCACACCCCCCCAACAAGCCTACGCGAACACCCCCACCCGCCAACGGCCCGTACCAGTCAATCGCACGCCCAAGTACGACACACACACCCCCCCAACAAGCCTACGCGAACACCCCCACCCGCCAACGGCCCGTACCAGACAATCGCACGCACAAGTATGACACACACCCCCCCCAACAAGCCTACGCGAACACCCCCACCCGCCAACGACCCATACCAGTCAATCGCACGCCCAAGTACGACACGCACACCCCCCCAACAAGCCTACGCGAACACCCCCACCCGCCAACGGCCCGTACCAGTCAATCGCACGCACAAGTACGACACACACCCCCCCCAACAAGCCTACGCGAACACCCCCACCCACCAACGGCCCGTACCAGTCAATCGCACGCACAAATACGACACGCACACCCCCCTACGCGAACACCCCCACCCGCCAACGGCCCGTACCAGTCAATCGCACACCCAAGTACGACACGCACACCCCCCCAAAAAGCCTACGCGAACACCCCCACCCGCCAACGGCCCGTACCAGACAATCGCACGCACAAGTACGACACACACACCCCCCCAACAAGCCTACGCGAACGCCCCCACCCGCCAACGGCCCGTACCAGACAATCGCACGCACAAGTACGACACGCACACCCCCCAACAAGCCTACGCGAACACCCCCACCCGCCAACGGCCCGTACCAGTCAATCGCACGCCCAAGTACGACACGCACACCCCCCCAACAAGCCTACGCGAACACCCCCACGCGCCAACGGCCCGTACCAGTCAATTGCACGCACAAGTACGACACGCACACCCCCTACGCGAACACCCCCACCCGCCAACGGCCCGTACCATTCAATTGCACGCACAAGTATGACACGCACCCCCCCAACAAGCCTATGCGAACACCCCCACCCGCCAACGGCCCGTACCAGTCAATCGCACGCACAAGTACGACACGCACACCCCCCCAATAAGCCTACGCAAACACCCCCACCCGCCAACGGCCCGTACCAGTCAATCGCACGCCCAAGTACGACACGCACACCCCCCCAACAAGCCTACGTGAACACCCCCACCCGCCCACGGCCCGTACCAGACAATCGCACGCACAAGTACGACACACACACACCCCCTACACAAACACCCCCACCCGCCAACGGCCCGTACCAGACAATCGCACGAACAAGTACGACACACACCCCCCCAACAAGCCTACGCGAACACCCCCACCCGCCAATGGCCCGTACCAGTCAATCGCATGCACAAGTACGACACGCACACCCCCCCAACAAGCCTACGCGAACACCCCCACCCGCCAACGGCTCGTACCAGTCAATCGCACGCACAAGTATGACACGCACACCCCCAACAAGCCTACGCGAACACCCCCACCTGCCAACGGCCCGTACCAGTCAATCGCACGCACAAGTACGACACGCACACCCCCCAACAAGCCTACGCGAACACCCCCACCCGCCAACGGCCCGTACCAGTCAATCGCACGCCCAAGTACGACACGCACACCCCCCCAAACAAGCCTATGCGAACACCCCCACCCGCCAACGGCCCGTACCAGTCAATCGCACGCCCAAGTATGACACGCACACCCCCCAACAAGCCTACGCGAACACCCCCACCCGCCAACGGCCCGTACCAGTCAATCGCACGCCCAAGTATGACACGCACACCCCCCTAACAAGCCTACGCGAACACCCCCACCCGCCAATGGCCCGTACCAGTCAATCGCACTCCCAAGTACGACATGCACACATAACACCAACACCCAAACCAGCACAAGGACTTTGCAAACAAGTGGCACAACAACACTGAACATGTCTCCTGTGTACACACCATACAGAATCAATGTCCTGGTCACAGCCAAACAGATGTCAACACTAACACCCACCCCATATAACACACACACAACCAATTTAAATTAAGCCACACCCACTATTTGACCAATAAAAGGGTCCACACATACAACCCATCATCCTTTGCAACATACCCATTCTTGCAAAGAAACAGAGAGCACACCAACTATTGCTGCCACATACCTTCACACATACACCCTATCACATCTACACCCACACCACCCCCTTCACAATCACAACCACACACCCTCCTCCATACACACCATCACCCCCTCAATCACATACACCCCACACCATGACCACACCCAAGAATCCAAAGTTCACTAACCCAGAGATGGAGATACTTACACATGAAGTCATCAGAGTCGAGCCACAGCTGTTTGGCGCATTGGTCAGACAGACCAGCATGGCAGAAAAAACACGCCTGTGGGAGAGGTTCGTAGACCGGGTCAATGCTGTTGCACCCATCCGGCGCACCAAGGGGGAATGCCAGGCCAGGTAGTATGATCTGCGGAGGATGGTCAAGAAGAGAATGGAATGTGGAGAAAGAGGAAATTCCGCTTGCAAGTGGAGGTGTGCACATATATACATAGACTTCTATGGTCTTTAATCCATTTTCATCCTTTTGATCATTAATTCATACCAAATACTATGTTGATTTCAAATGAAAATTTATTTTTTCATGTTGATTATCTCGATTATCAATTCTTGATAAATTGGCTTTTTTTCCCAACTTTGCACCTGGAGTGGATTGTGCGGGGGTCAGGCTGCCGGTGGAGGCTTAGAAGAGACCCCGAGGAAGGGTCGTTTGACCCCAAATTCATTGGGTAGAGGTTGAATGTAAAAGTTTGGAAAAAAAAGCCACTTTCTCCACATTTCAGTTTGTCACAGTGTTCTTTGACAAAACACTTCAGAGGGAGTTGCACAACCAGCAAAAATTGAACTTTAATATTTTATTAAAGAATAAAAGGGAGTGCTAGACGGACACTCATTCGATTCATTCAAGAAGAAAATGGACCAGGACTACGCCTCTGCACACCACACTGGAGGTGGTGGTCCCCGCAGACCTCCTGTATACCAGCCCTGGGAGGAGAAAATCATGGCCCTGCTGCCACCGATGGGAGTACATGGAATAGAAGGAGCCGTTGAGTCTGGTGAGTGTACAAAAAATACATGTTACATGGGTGGACTTACAACAGTGCCCAGCAGCATGGGGTGGGTGGCCATGAGTCCTAGCAGGACACAACTAAAAGTGGTTTGTTGCAAGTGGGACCCACAAAGGGTGGAAGGTGGAGGGTAGGAGGCTGCTCTCATCCCATATGCCCCAGGGCCTCACCCAGGCACCATGCCCAATGTACAGGGATAGGGAAATATCACACAAGAAAGTAGACCACAGCTCATAAACAATATCATGTTGTGGACACACTTTCCAGAGATACAATATTTTGTGACACAGTAAGGCAGTGTAGCAAGTGAGCAAGCACAAACAACCTGCCTCCAACCCTGTCTCCCCCTCCCACTGTCGCCCTCTCCCTCTGTCGCCCTCCCTCCCCTTGTCGCCCTCTCCCTCTGTCGCCCTCTCCCTCTGTCGCCCCTCCCTCTGTCGCCCTCTCCCTCTGTCACCCTCCCTCCCTCTGTCGCCCTCTCCCTCTGTCGCCCTCTCCCTCTGTCGCCCTCTCCATCTGTCGCCCCTCCCTTTGTGACCCTCTCTCTCTGTCGCCCTCTCCCTCTATCACCCTCCCTCCCTCTGTCACCCTCTCCCTCTGTCACCCTCCCTCCCTCTGTCGCCCTCTCCCTCTATCGCCCTCTCCCTCTGTCACCCTCTCCCTCTGTCGCCCCTCCCTCTGTCACCCTCTCCCTCTGTCACCCTTCCTCCCTCTGTCGCCCTCTCCCACTGTTGCCCACTCCCTCTGTTGCCCTCTCCCTCTGTTTCCCTCTCCCTCTGTCGCCCTCTCCCTCTGTCACCCTCTCCCTCTGTTGCCCTCTCCCACTGTCACCCTCTCCCACTGTCGCCCTCTCCCACTGTCACCCTCTCCCTCTGTCGCCCTCTCCCTCTGTCGCCCTCTCCCTCTGTCGCCCTCTCCCTCTGTCACCCTCCCTCCCTCTGTCACCCTCTCCCTCTGTCACCCTCTCCCTCTGTCGCCCTCCCTCCCACTGTCACACTCTCCCACTGTCGCCCTCCCTCCCTCTGTCGCCCTCTCCCTCTGTCACCCTCTCCCTCTGTCGCCCTCTCCCACTGTCACCCTCTCCCACTGTCGCCCTCTCCCACTGTTGCCCTCTCCCTCTGTCGCCCTCCCTCCCACCGCATCTCCCTGGGCACACACACAGTTGCACCCAAGCACTGTACAGGCCTTACAAACACCATAGAGCAGAATGTTTAGGGATGTCTCCTAATTACCAGCAGTCATCCACTAAGTGCCTGCAACACACACACCGTTTCCAGCCAACACTGTACTGTGTCAGGACACACATATCGGAAACCTCTGTATTACACAATGGCCACAGGTGTAGGCAGCACAAGTCCCTCCTGTGATCAAAGCAAACACAAACACCAGGACAAGGTCACACACCCAGTGCATGAACACAAAACCACTAATATGCCAGCATGCAACATCAGGGGGCAGCCAAATCATGATCGATGGACGCTTGCAAATCACACACAAACTACTACCATGGCCTATCCTACACCCGCCTTAAAGAAACTCATCCCCTGGGGACAGGCTTTGGAGTGCAACACTGTCCCAATTGTCATGTACAATAACAAAACACTCACTCATATGATAACTCATACTACTCATACATGCACTTTTCAGATGCTCAAGTCCATTGTGCCGCTCAAACAATGCACGTGCCCCATCTCATTAACATTGTGGATGCACTGAAGTACCAACATGGACATGGGTATTGACAAGGTAATGCGTCTTACAGAAGTGCCAAGTTCAAAATCCATGATCTATAAGTGTGTGTACAGGTCCAGGGGTGTTGGCATTGTTTGGCCATCACGGTACAGCAAAAGACATCCAAAGTAGTAGATGTCATGCAAATTAATGATGCTCTGTCTCTTACATCAACATGCTGTATCTAAACTCTGTGCATGCTTGACGCAGACATAAGGATTTACACCGTATCCTGGATGTTGCCTGAACATGACCAATGTCTTACATGTGTTGTGCCGCCAATATAAGACACAGCAATAGCTGTGTCAGTCATTGTCAAGAGAATGGAAGAATGAAAATACCCCAGAGTACATGTCAATTTACTACCACTACATACACAACAGAACTATGTCAACAATGTAAATCTTGTGGAACTGTGATGCTCATAATGGATAACTAAACAAGATGTCACTTGATAGTGCCTTAACAGTGTCTGTCTCTCCCACACACAGGGGAACCTGTGCCCCCCCCAACCAGGGGGGAGAAGGATCCCAGTCCCAGGCTCAGCAGGACCCAGACCCCACCGACAGCGACGCCACTCAACGCACTGTGGATGACACCAACCAACCTGGCTCCTCTGGATCCCAAACGCCTGCAGCAACTGTACCAGCTACATCTCAGCCAACCACCGGACCCATTCCCACCACATCCCAGCAGACAGGTCACAGCCCTGCCCATGATCCACAAGAGAGCCAGTCTGAAAATGAGGGACACCCTCTGTCGGGCGCCCCTGAGGTTGCAGACGACCTCCACCCTGGCAGCACTTGGGGGCCCCGTCGATTGGATGTGCCCACAAGCGCAGGCCGTGTTCGTGTGGGTCAGGGTGGTGGGAGTGGCGGAAGGCGGAGGCGAGATTCTGGCCAGTCAGCTGCAGCACCCGGTATGCCTGAACTCGCTAACATCCTGGAGGCATACCGGCGAGACACCAGGGAGATAGGCCAAGTGAAAGAACAGCAGGCAGAGCAAATAGCCAGGCAAGACCTACATTATGGACGGGTGGAGACAAGTCTGGCTCAGCTCTTGACGGTGCATCGGGAAATGAGCCAATCGCTACGTCAGATAGCTGCCAACATGCAGCACCCTCCCTGTGTCACAAGGCCAGCAACATCACGGCAAAGTGTGACACCAGCCACAGGGAGGGAGGAGGAGGAGGAGGTACTCTCTGACGTAGCATCCCATGCATCATCCAGGCCTGCACCTGAGGGTCCCCCAAGGAAGGTGGGTCGTCCACGGCTAAGACGTTGAGGGGCAGTGGGCCATGCACATCTCCCAGGACACTGGACCTGGCATATTGCCCCTGGGTGCAACAGCATCCCCTATGAGACTCTCCCACATGGACATGCTAGTCACAGTCTGCCCAATGATGCCAAGCACTGTGGCCTGGACTCTGTTGACTGAAACCGTAAGGCATCTCATCTCCGGCAGTGAACTTTGGATACCACCCCTTTCTGTACAGCACTTTTTCACGTTTCCTGCACAAGATCTCCCAATAAATATACTAATCCTCATACGCATGCGTTGAGTTATCTTTGAACCACAGCATAAATTGATATGTGTGTGCAAATGTATACAATGCAAGGGTATCCGACAAACAGCAGCCAACCACACACTTGGATCAGAATCTGAGTGTAGACACACATTGGGGAAAAAATCCTAACAACTAGATACATGGAGGGAAAGACACACCTGTGTGGGATAGTAAATGCTGGAGGGGGGTTTGGAGCCCAAAACTGCTATCACAGCAAGGCCCAGGAGAGTCACTTTGAGGTGTACAGATCAGTGTGACAAAAGTAGTTGCCCACATAGGGAGTACCTACAACTGTGTCCTCAGGTATGTGAACTATCGTCTGCATGATGCAGTACTGTGGATGTGATGAATGGCGCACAGGACAAGGTTGGCAGGACAGACTGTGGGCAATGGGCTGTAGCACTGTACACAAGCACACCTGAATAGGTGACCTACCCCTATGTAGCTACAAGTACTATACTACTGTAATGGTAGCAACGCACACAGAACAACTACCCACATCTGACATATACCTACACCAGAACGGGGAAATCACACCACACCCAAGAGACGTGGTCATGGTTTGTGTCCCCTGTGGCTACTTGACTGACAGTGACAGCTATGTTTTTGCTGCTGTGGCGTTGACAAGGTAACACTGTACAATATTGTGCCTATGGAAGGTGTGTGTGTGCTGTACACGGCACATGACCTGGTGGTACATAGACCCAATGTCATGTGAATCTTTTTTTTTTTTGAAAGACCTTTATTACACTCAGTCAGGTATACACAGCCATGTGCCTACAACCCTGGGGCCGGCGGCTAAACCAACTCATACATGTGCATAGAGACTTATCAGTTAGATCGCAGGTCTGAAGGTCATAAATTTTCAGTTACAATATGAACCCGACAGTTGTGGACCTACAACTATCCACAATAGGAACAAAAGAACATTGAGACGTCTACATGTCTGTCAATTTAGCACCGTTGTGTTGTGGAGCTATGCCGGACCATGTCCCGGGTGTCCCACTGCCTAATTGATTCCCACCCTCTAAATCACCTCGCAATCAACCCTCTTCGTCTGTGGTCTGTGATAACAAATATGCTGTAAGATAGCACCAGAAGTCTTTGGGCCTTGATCTTGCCGGTAAATCTTCCTCATAGGTCTGTAGTTTGTCTCTACAGCTGGTCATATCCAGTATCCACCTGCTCGTTGTGGGTTTGTGTTTGCTATGCCAGCATTGTGCGATCTGTCTCTTGGCCAACAACAGCGCTATTGCACAGAATTTACGTTTCGTGGCCTGCAAATGTGGTATAATTCCCAGTAAACAAACCCGCACAGTGCATTCTATCTCCACTCCCAACATGGCATTCAGCAAAGTAGTGACTTCTCCCCAGTATGCTTGTATCGCTGCACAGTCCCACGCCAAGTGTGTGAACCCTGCCTCCCCTACATTACACCGTTTACATCTGTCATTATCCTGAAGGCCAAATCTATACATACGCGCCGGCGTGTAGTATGCTTGGTGAATAAATTTATAATGAATAATTCGTAAATTGCCGTTTGGTGTTAGGATTTGTGTCAGCGCGCATGTTTGTAGCCATTCCTCATCCGCTAATGATGTCTCCAGAACCATGTCCCACCTTTCTCTTGCCCTGTCCCCCGTCCCTGGTATTTCAGCCTGCGCTGTTGCGTATAATCTAGACACCAGGTGTGATGTGTCCTGGGAAGTGATGATCAATTGGAGGGAGTCCAGGCTCTCCGGTTCTTCTGGAAAAGTGGGGAAGTAATCCTGCACGGCCCGTTTTAACCGGTAATGAGTGAATATGAACAGTGGTGTTTTATTTCGAATATATTCCATGTCGTTTGTTTCTACAAAGTGCCCCTCATGGAACATATCCCCCATCGTCTCTATGCCGACCTGTTGCAATAACGACATTCCCACCTTCTCCCCCGTGACTGATAGTCCCTGGTGGTACGACAGTGGCATCTTTGACGCGTATAATGGCTCTTTGTGCGCTAATCTCGCCAGTTTCTTCCAAGCTTTAACAGTGGTGTCAATTGTGTTAATATCGCGATTGTGCAGAGGTGGGCGCGTGTGTGAGAGCATCGATGACAGCGGGATGGGCGCTGCATCTCCTTGTTCAATGGCCGTGTGTGTTAAATATGGTACTTCGTGGAACCAGTATGCCGCGTATTGTGCTTGAGCACATAAATAATACAACAGAAAATCAGGTACTCCGAACCCTCCCCTGTTGTATGGCAGTGTGAGTGTTTGTAATGGCACGCGTGCTTGTTTCCCCGCCCAAATCAGTTTTAAAACCAGGGATTTGATGTTGTTGAAAACTGCCGTAGGCGGTACAATCGGGATGTTATTGAAGAGGTACAGTAGCTTCGGCAGGATATTCATTTTTACGATTGCTATTCGATCCGCCAATGACAGAGGTAGTTGTATCCAGCGCGACACTTTATCGTCCAATTTGGACACAGCCGTGCCGTAGTTTGATCTTATCACCTCCTCAGGATCTCTGTGGTACATTACGCCCAGATACCTCACCGGCTCTGACTGCCACTCCAATGGGTAGTCCGTATCGTGCGAGGTTGTCGTGTCTGTTAAAGGAATAATAGAGGATTTGGCCCAGTTTATCATCAAACCAGAGTGTCCTCCGAATTTTATATATTCTCGCATAATTGGATTTAAGTGGGTGTTAGGGTCGCGTATGTACAGTAGCATGTCATCCGCATACAAGGAGATATGCAAAGGTCTGGATGGGAATTGCAAGGCCGAGGCCTTATAGTTTTGTCGTATTATGCAAGCTAGAGGTTCTAGTGCTAGTGCAAAAAGTAGTGGTGAGAGCGGGCACCCTTGTCTAGTGCCTCGCTGAATCTTAAAGACTTCCGAGACATACCCGTTAACTCGTACCCTTGCACATGGATTAGTGTATAGTAGTGTGACCCATTGTACAAAGCGCCTGGGGAACCCCATTCTGAGCAGGATGGTGAGTAAATAATCCCACTCGATGGAATCGAAAGCCTTGGCGGCATCCAACATGACCGCCACAGCTTTGGTTGATGGTTGGAGATAGTGAGACAATGCAAATAACGACCTAGTGTTGTGAGTAGTGGATCGCGTAGGTATAAAACCCGCCTGATCTGGCAAGACCAAGTTTGGCATAATTGGCTTCAGACGTGTCGCTAATAACTTCGCCAGTATTTTAGAGTCAGTATTTATAAGTGAGAGTGGCCTGTAAGACTCACATATTTCCGAGTCCTTACCGGGTTTAAGTAGCGCTATGATGGCTGCCTCACGCAATGTTGGTGGGAGCTCCGAAGTCTCGAACGCTGCACCATACATGCGCACCATGTGCGGAGTAAGGAGGTCAGCATACTGTTTGTAGAACTCATTAGTAAACCCGTCAGGGCCCGGTGCTTTACCATTAGGAAGAGAGGTGATTATGTCCGTCACTTCCTCAACTGTTATTGGTGATGCTAACATTTCCCTCTGCCCATCCGAGAGCCATCCTATCGCCACATCATTTAAATAGGTAAACGTGTCTTCCCTGGATGCGATCGGCCTTGATTTGTATAGTGTCTCGTACTCTCTAGCGAAGCACTCCACGATGTCAGTAGCCTGTGTGTGTGTCGACACATCCTTCGCCTTAACACGTAAAACAGGTTTATGGCCCTTACCCTCACAGATTTTGGCCGCCAACCTATTACCTGGTCTGCCTCCTTCCCCATACGATCTGGCTGAAATCTTCCTATCAAGGTATTTGATTTCGTCCTCTACAAACGATTGATGTTCGGAATGTAGAGTTCTCAATTCGCCCAGGTGTGCGACATTGCGTGTGTCTTCATAAGCCCGTTCTAGCTCCCTCATGCGTGTCTCACATCGTGCAATTTGTCGTCTGATATCTTTGAGGATGCCAATCGTCGTGCTCATGCATACCCCACGCAATGTGGCCTTGAATGCTTCCCACAAAAGACCCGGGTCTTCCACTGTAGGCTTGTTGATTAGGAAATACTCTTTGATCGCTTCGTGAATAGTGTCTGTATAGACCGTGTCTGTGAGTGCGCGCGAGTTGAATCTCCAGTGAAAGGGAGGAGCGATATAGTTCGGTAGTTTTAGTGACAGTCTCACAGGATTGTGATCCGACAGAGTTCTTGGCAGGACTCTTATCTCCGTCGTCCACAATGCAATGGTACCCGATCCCAGCCAGTAGTCTAAACGGGACCAGCTGTTATGAGCCGCAGAAACGTGTGTTGCGCCCGGTTCCGCTGTGTATTTGAGCCTCCATATGTCTGTCAGTGAAAGATCTGAAATCATGTGAAGCAGCTTAGCCCTGGCATGTTTGTGTGGTTCTAGGGAGCTAGGGGAGCGGTCTACCCCGTCCACCAATGTTACGTTCCAGTCCCCCCCACAGATTATGTGAGCGTCTGGCAATGTTTGAATGTGTGACCATAGTTCCTGATAAAAGCCCGGGGTGTCAGTGTTGGGGCCATATACATTTAGAAGTGTTATCTTGTGGCTCCTGAGTGTGCCTGTCAGAATGACATATCTACCACATGTGTCGCATATTACCTTATCAACTGTGAAGTTCACTCCTTTCCGTATCAGTGTGATCACCCCCCTCGCATAGGTGGAGTAGTTAGCCATGTAGGAGGATTCCGCCCACCTACCTCCAATCTGAGCGCGTGCGTGTGGCGCAATATGTGTCTCTTGTATGATCGCTATATCTATTTCCCACCTCTTCAGGTAAGCGAAGACTTGTCGAATTTTTTTTGGGTGAGTCAACCCCCGTACATTCCATGTCAAGAGGTTAATGTTATTCTTGTTGTGGCCACCTGTTACCTGTGCCATGAGTGAGTGTGAATTGTCAATCCTGACATTGGTAGAACATCTTGCACCACATGGCACCACAACTCCCAGCCGCAAACAAGGGGTACCCCCCCGGTTCCCAGCCCACCACCACTCCACAAACACACTCGTGTTATCCGTCTCAGTCTCAAAACTTCAACAACCCCCCCCTTCCCCCCTCCCCCACCCACTCCAGCAACCCAATTCTGCCGAAGCCATCGACCCATTTATAAACTATAACAACTAACCGTACCCTGTGAACAACTTAGGTGGGGTATACCCTTTTGGAGGTCCACCAGGGGCACAACTCTACACCCACTGTTGTGGATGCAGACGACTCACAATGTGTCTATAATACCACGTGTAATATTCGTGTCTTTTTCATCCACCCCCCGCTGTCCCCGGACAACAACATACAACACTCAGCAGTATTCGATTTCATACTTGTTACCCTCCTCCGAAGCCAGCCCTCGTTCACTTGTCCGGGTCGGCAATGTCCGCTCAGCCAGTTCTGTTGTGCTCGGGCTTGTGCCGTCGTTTCATCTCCACAGTACGACTCAACACAAGGAGGTTAAATGTCTCCCCTCCAACGTTACAGGTGTCCTGCAGTCTCATAGCAGGAAATATCAGTAGACGGGCCTGAGAGGAGAAGAGCCGTCAGGCGCATGTTATGTTTATCCCGGCCTCCTCAATGCTTGTCCCGCAAATCTGTCCCTGCATCAACAGAGTACAAGGCTGCCAATAACATATGCAATGTCTGTGTCGATTCACTCCGCCATGTCCAAGTCCTCTCGTTGCTCCTCGCGTGCACGTTGTTTGTTGTGTTGTATGATTTTTTTTACGAAGTCTTGCGCTGTTTTCGGTGTCTGTAGAATCACTATCTTGTCCTCCCATGTCACTCGGAGCCTCGCTGGGTACAGCATGGAGTACTTCACGTTCAGGTCCCTGAGTTTAGTTTTGACAGATGCAAATTCTTTCCTCGCCTGTTGGACCGCCATGGTGTGATCCGGGTAGAACTCTAGAGTGTTGCCTTGGTGCGTGATTTTACCCTTTTCGCGCGCAAGCCGCAGTATCGTGTCTCTGTCGCGGTAGTTGAGTATTCTCGCCACAATTGGTCTTGGTGTCGCTCCAACTTTAGGTTTGGGTGCCAACGATCTGTGGGCTCTTTCCACTATGAAGATATGGGATAGGGCTTCTGCCCCGAAAATGTCTCTGCATAGCTGCTCAATGTAAGTCTCCATTTTGCCCGTGTTGGTCGTCTCCGGCAGGCCAGCTATGCGTACATTGTTACGTCTGGAGCGGGCTTCCAAATCCTCCTCCCGTGCCTTAATCACCTCCAGAATACGCTCCATACCCGTGCACTTGCTAGTCGTGGCGCGTGATTCGTCCTCCACCGCTGATATTCTCGATTCGGCCTCATCTAGTCGTTCATCATGTTTTTCCAGTTTGCTCGACATCCCGTCCATTCTACAAGTAAGATTGTCTAATTTACCGTTAATGTCCTGCACATTAGCTTGTATGGACAGCAATATTCTTTCCATGCTGGACGTTGGTTCCGCCATCATTGCTCCTTCTCCCTCTGGCGCTAGTTCCGTGCCTTTCGACGCTTTCCTGTTGTCAAAGGAGATTTTCGGCTGTTGCCTATCTGGTTTCCCCATTACTGGCGGTGTCGGGGGATTCTTACCCTGCGGCGTTGTTTTTCGCGCTGTGGGCTTGATATACGCTGCTGCGACTGTATTCCTTGTATTTAGTCTTGTGGAAGACCGCGTTGTTCCTCGGTTTTCCAGCTTCCCGGCGTCGCTCACTCTCTTTCTTAGATGTGTGAATTCCCGCCTGAGGGCTGCCTCTCATACCCCTGTGGGAAATGGGAGTACTTCCACCATACACCCAGGCAGGGCTACTGTACTCTCGTGGTCACTGATGCGGGCAGAAGGGCCTCTCCTCCGTGTAGTGCTGGGGGGTGATTATCGCCAAGCGTTAGATGGCCTCACACTTGCTAGAGAACTTGGGCCATGTTAGGGAACGCCTCTACTCGGCACACTGACTCGATTCACCACGTGAGCCTGAGAGGGCTGCGTTGACATCCCCCATGGTGAACTGGGCAACGACCTCCCGCTTATTGCTCTGGACCTCGGGTATTTGCTGTTGATCTCCCCGTGCCTGCTGTCCTTTCCAACCTCACCTCTCGCCGCGGCCGCCGAGACACCCCACTATGCGTCTAGCTCAGGACCGTCGGAGGCCTCGACCCGACAGCAGGGGGGGGGGCGAGGTTGCCGATGTCAGTTACCCGTGTCTGCCGTGCTTGTCTCGGTCCGCCAGGTGGTTCCCGCTCTCCTCCCACTGAATACCGCAGTTGTAGGCAGCCCTCATGTGCGCGCGGTAGCTCTCCTCCCTGGCAGCTATGCGCGATCGCTCTCCGTCACAGAATATAGCATTGCGCACTCCGTCTGGTACATGGGCGCCGCCATCTTGAGCGCGACCGGTCCGTCTTAATTAAAGGGGCCGTGTTGAATTGTTAGGCGGCGTAGCACAGGTATTCCACCCCGTTGTCCTCATATGTCATCCGGATCGTCTCTGCATAGATACTGCTCACCTGGCGCCGTCGGTAAACGCCGTCGCCGGGGCTGTGGGGTCCTAACGGTGCATCGCTCGTTCAGCGCACTTGGCGCCCGCCACCATCTTGCGGGCTCCCGTCCAAGGCTCCCGCGATCTTCGCCGTTTTATAAGCAAGGAGGCACCGCTTCGCAGCCGGTGTCCACCCTATTCCGTGCCCGGGACCTTCATACCACCGAATTTGTGCCTGCTCTCATTAGGGGTGGCCAACTCGGACACTCTACACGTTCGTCCGTGAGTCGTCTGGCGGAGCTGTGTATTTACCCAGCCATTCCGCCGTGCGCCCCCTAGCGCCTCCATGTCATGTGAATCTGCCATAGTCGTGCCAGTATGTGTTGCACACACAGGCATAGCAGCTGCAATGGCTGAGTTAGAAGCACTGTGATAGCAGGAGGGTGAATGTCTGGGGTAGTCTGTGTGTAGGGTGGCAGGAGCATGCTCTATAAATGGATGGAAGGAGGGTCATCCTGTAGGTCTCTGTGTCTCTGGATAATGTGCGCGGCATGGTGGCTGTATATGCGGCAGCAGCAATGAGTGAAGACATGCTGGCAGGAGGGGTGTGACAACTTGCAAAACAAGCACATACCACAAGGGCATTTGCAAGCCACAAAGTGACATGTGTATGTGAAGGCAGGAGTGTCAGCCTCACTCAGGGTCACAGCAAATAAAATGGCACAGTAATCACCAAAGATCACAGCCACTGGATCAGGGCCCTTACGGACAAGTGGGGCACAAGACACACAGTGTCAGCAGGTGTACACTACAGCTAGTGTGTTCAAAGCCAAACAGCAACTACAAAGCCATCTACCTCACACACAACATAGTATTCTAGCCTCCCCCACACCATGCGTGTGGTCACTTTACAGGTAAACACATAACTAGCATAAGCTAACTTCATGCTAAATAGTATACATGCACATTAGAAGGACATGTGCGTTGACATCAAGGCGGCACAATTATCTGTAGAAGTCAGACGTCATACACAACATGATTATTTACATTGTGAGCCCATAGAGCATTATCAAACATACATGAGCATTGGCAAGTACTCCAAATAACACTATTAATGATGTCACCTGTAATGCAGCAGTACTATTGGCTACAAGCCTGTCAAGGACTGGCCGTACCTTACTTCATCAGAGTGGTGTGATGCTCAAAGGGTTCCACCTCCAAATAGCCCCTTGGTCTGAGTACAAACGACAGACACAAAAGGGTGATCAGGCGAAGGAAGGAGAGGATGGGAACTGCTGGGAGGGAGACCTGAAACAGAGGTAAATAACCATTAGGAGTACATTCTCATGTCACTGACACTTCAAAAACATCATTAGCTACACTGTACCAGTCACACCTGTGAAGTTTACTGACTGTAGACAATTTTAGATGAGTAATCATGGTATCACATGAGATCCGATGCTATGACACAGACACATAAAACCTAGGACAGTCTGTCATCCATTCGAGTCATGTGTAACGCTCTCAAGTGAGCTACCATGCAATGAGATCTATGTTGTTACAAATCATTCACTGGCTCAGATGAGGTTGACCTTACAAACAAATGGAAACATATGGCAATGCTACTTACGCTAACTGTAATGTCTGCATGTGATTATGGGTACCCATAAGGGCCATGTACCCCAACTTGACTTGACCCACAACAGCTGTAAGTATCACATATGATGACGAAGCTAATGATCTACATGTAATGAAGGCACTCAGTAGCCAGTCTTTTGATCTGTCAAGTTTGCATTACTATGCTAAACATGATATGCAGGTTTAAAAGATATAAAGTGCAAGTGATGTTGATCCAAGCCACATAATGAGACCCTAGCATTGCCCAGTAATGCTGCACGGGGCTAGAGATTCATGGGAATGACCGAACTCCACTGGTGCTACACAATAAATCACATATGCATCACCCAAACATTGTCATTTTTCATGCAAACATTCATGGCATCATGTGAATCAAAACAGAACTGCTACTCAATGTGAAGGCTGGTGTAGCTGTATTTTCGAGGTGCACTGCGGTAACGACATGACAGTGACATGATATACTGCAACAAGGGGCAATGCATCCATGTAAACAGAATGACAGGACAGTTATCTCAACATGTGGAACATAGACTGTGCCACACCTACACCACATGGTTTGATGGTAATCAAACAAACTGGCCCACAAGCTGGAGGAGAGGATCCAGTCACATTCTAATGGACACAGTGATGCTGCAGTCCCCCACAGAGTCGTGGTTGTGACCTCTGACACAATGTAAAGCCATGGTATATGCAATGTAGCAGTGTCAATGTCTACACACATAGATGATTTCATCAGAGTCTCTAACTACAACAGATGACAGTCAGATGGGGTGACTATCCTGTCATGGGAGTGGGCATACATGTAATAAGTAACATTTTGTAGTTGCATGTATCCATGGTCTCACTACATGCACATGAACATGTACCACACGTTTCAAAACAACGCTAAACAGCCTCATATGAGTCCTTACCCAAATTGCCTTCTCCACATGTCCATGCATGCTCCGTTGATTTGGCAGACGTTGCAATCATGATGAGCAATAGCAGGATGACCACGATGACCCCAACGGACAACAGGCAGGACGAGCTGTGGATGAGAGTGGCACACAAGGGGTCAAGTTCTGTTTCATGTCATTTTGACAATGTCCTATTTATTATCCAGATGTGTAGTACACCTGTACATTCAAAATGCACACATAGCACGTATGTGTGTTGTATTACATCTGCACCTGTGTGACACTGCACAACAAACATCCAAGTGAGCTTGCATACAGTCTGTTGCATACACAGCATGCTTCCCATGTAACTCTATTGTAGATGTTTCAGATTACAGCTGCTATGACTCACCATCATGAAAAGAAGTTGCGGATGAGGTGACTCCGGATATCATCTTCACCCTCCTCGTCGCTGGCATCCTGGGCAAGGCCTTCATCCTCAACGGGTGGATGTTCCAGCTCATCAGGATCAAGGTAGAGTGGCAAGGCCTTCTCCAATGCCATGTTGTGTAGCATGCAGCACACGGTGAAGATGTCACACACCTTGCGTGGGCTGTATTGGAGGGCTCCGCCTGTCTTGTCCAGGCACCTGAACCGGCTCTTCAGGAGTCCAAAAGTTCGCTCGATCACCCGCCTGGTCTTCCCATGAGCATTGTTGTACCGCTGGTCTGCAGCTGTCCTGGGGTTGCGTAGTGGAGTCATTAACCACGGCATGTTTGGATATCCAGCGTCTCCTGCAAATTGACATCATGGAAATGAGTGTGTAATATGATGCAGATCATGAAGTTGTGATATACTGACATACATAGCTGACAGGGTATACTCACCAACAAGACATGCCCGGTGGTTGTGCAGCTGCAGCATCATCTGTGGTACCCTGCTATGCCTCATGATGAAAGCATCGTGGCACGATCCTGGAAAACGTGCACAAACATGTGAGATAATCATGTTGGCAAGACACACCACCAGGGCATTTATCGAGTGGTAGTGTCTCCTGTTGCGATACGCTTGCTCCTGAGCCTGTGGTGGCACTAGAGTAACATGTGTACCATCAATTGCACCAATTACATGTGGCATGCGGCCTAGGGCATCGAATTCCCCCTTGACATCTGTCAACTCTTCTGGAGTAGGGAATGTAATGAATTCATCCAGGTGCAGCAACATAGCTGCCAATACATCACCCAATACCCGGCTAAACATAGTCTGAGACATCCCTCCCACATCAGCTATGGTGAATTGGAACGTACCTGTGGCAAAGAAATGGAGGGCTGCCATCACCTTTACCTTGGGTGTCAGCGCAGTTGGATACCTGCGGCGTGGTTGTAGGTGAGCCTCCAGCCTGTCCGTCAGGTCCTTGATCATCTGTCTGTTGAAGCGATAACGACGGATGCAATTGCGCTCCCTCATGGCTTCCAAGTCAGGCAACGGCCTTTCCAGAGGGGGTGCCCTGCAATACACAATTTATAGAAAATGTCTTCAACGGTCTGACTAAGACAATAACAATGTACATGGCACAAGCAACACTGCTTCAAATAATCTAGACAATTTGGAGTGTGGCGTGGGATACACACTGATATAACATGTGCCAGCTCCCAGCAATTCCTCCGTGAAAAGTAAAAGGCCTGTGGTGTGTGGAATGGATATGACATGCATACAAATGATCTGATGGAAAGGTCTTAGTGAGCATGACAATGTATCATGTCAGTGACACATGTCATGTGAATGTGAGTAGCAGCTTGTCTGCACATCCAGACAGCTGACAGCAATACACACACACACACCACATGTGCTATCATTTGCACAGTTCTGACCTAGTAATGTTGCGGTGTTTACATTCCCTAACTATTACATGACCATCATCATACATCATAAATCTTAGATTTGTGACAAATGGTCTGTGCTGCCATCACACATATGAGTGGGTAATTAACACACTGGGCATGGTGTGTGTACATTAGAAACCAGGTCATCACGCCAAGGACACAACATAGATGCTCCTACAGCACATGTACTGAACTGTATGGACGAGTTACTTACGTTTTGTAACAAGATATCAGTAAGGAACAGTAGTTATTCGCATAATCCCGACTTTGAATACATGACAAGCTTTTGACAAATTTGCCTCCCTGGATGCCATCAATCTGCCCAGTGAGTTGGGGCTATCCAGGCCACACCGGAAAAAAGACAGTGTGGGTGATTGGCATCCTACAAGGGCGTGGCCAAGTATTGCCCATACCTACAACGCACACTCTGCCAGCAGTTACAAAACCATGTCCCACAGAGAGTGTGGGCACCAGACAAAGAGGCATGTGATGTAGGAAGAGCCCACTCCCAGACTCAGGGAGGATGAAGACATGTTTCCGTAGTGCTCATACCTCTTGGATGCCCTCTACAGCGACGCTAACGGGAATGTGGTCTGTGATTTGGGGGCCTGGATGCCCATGCTCTCTGGGGTGGGGTGGGAGGACAGGGAACATGGTCAGTCCGGGGAGGGGAGTGGGCGTCTGACAACGTGCCTATCTACAGCCAAACATGCAGCGTGCCTGTACATGCTGGCCAATATAGATACAGTACATTCCTGAAGATAGGCCTGCAGAGGCACAGCGGAGCGTGAGTGGAGTTGAAGGACCTAAGTGAGGAGGTTGGTCCTCACGGCGGCAACGGCGAGATGAAGGGGCAAGGCTCCGGCCACCCACGTAAACACTACACTATACGTTGCCCGCTCATCCAGAAACACGTTTGGAGTAGAGACATCACCAGTGTCAGGCTAGGTGTCCAGACCACTCGCATCCCCCAGTCCACCTGTCCTGTCGTCTTGGGACTGACACTCACGTGCCACTGGGTCTTCATGACCCTACAAATACCCATTAACACCCATTGTAATGAGCTGTGGCAGGCTCATTGAAGTTTTATTCCCCATGCAGCATTAATAGCGGTGTTCAGCCGCACAGTCTCCACGCTGGAGCCGTACAGTGTGTGGTATTGGGGACAGCACCACCCAAGAACGGCACCAAGGCTGACACCTGGGGGACTGTTGCCAGTGAGGTTGTGAGGTGAACCAGCGAGGACCAGGGTGACCATTCACATCCTGTCTGTCCCAGCGGTTCCGGGACGTATGCGCCGCCTGCGTCAGGGACAAAGCGAGTGATGGCGTCAGGGGCAATTCACCAGACGCGCTCGTGCCCCCAGACGAGTCCGCTGGGCCAGGAGCCGACGCGGAGGCCCATGTTGGGTTGAGGGACATCATGGACATGAGGAAGTGCACTGACTCCTCCTGCTTCACATGCAGGGCAGGGCCCGGAGGTCGTGGTGCAGGCTACGACAGCGGCTAATCTGACAGAGCCGCATGGCCGGTGTCACCCGGATCGCATGCAGCATTGCACGTGCATTGTGGGGATTTGGAAGTGCGATGACATATCTTTGACTCATTTGGGATACGTGAGGACTCAGCCCTGGAGGACTGATGTGTAATTCAGGGGCTCTGATGTCTCAACACCCACGCCCAGGCACTCGTCCTACGTCCAGACCATGAGCTATAGTGGTGCAGGGCAAACTGCTGGAGTCTGAGCGGCTTGTGGGTCCAATCACACCTGGATTCATACGTGTGTTCCCAGCAGTTGGAGCAGCTCTTGTTGTTGTGCTTGACGTGAAAACAGTGGAGACACCAACGGTGAGGGTCAGTCACCAACATGAGTCGTTGGCATTCCTAACAGGCTTAGAAACGGACATCCATACTGGCACCTTCCGGAGTCAGACAATCCAAGTGAAATGGTCAGAAGTGAACGTACTATGATTTTGCTTGAAAAATGACTAAGCTTACACTCATATGGGACCAGCGCTTGTGTTGTGAAATAAAGTTCATGACGTGTGCACGCAGAGGTGACGTCTGAGTACTCAAACAACGTCATCACGGCACACACAACGCCAACAACACATGCTGAGCCGCAGGCCATGCCTACCGACACACAAGTGTAGTGCTGAGCGGTAATTGCCATATCCAGGATGACACTTGGGGATATTCAAAGGTGAGTAATATGATACTGACCTGTAAATGTCATATGCTAACATCATGCACAATGTCGCACATGGCACACTCATGACGTGGTCACACAGGGTCATGCTGTGCGTCTATTAGACCTCTGTGACAGTGGGCATGTTGCTGTCATTATGTGCCAGTTCCCAGTACTGAATGGTGTGGCATTCCAGTGTTGATGTGCATCACAATATGTTGCAGACTTTACTCCGGTGTGAAGTGTTGAATGCAGGTGATGCACATGTGAAATATGGTTGATGACATGTCTCACCAACTCTTCACACATCAACTGAGTCACAAGGTCACAGTCCCTGTGCTTCTTCTATGTCTGCAACACCTTGGGCATGCTGATGTATGGATGCCATGCTGATGTATGCATCCACATCCTAGACATGAGTGTAGACTACATCCCTGCTATGTGATTTCCTGGAGTCACTCTCCCAATGGTGACATGGGGTAGGACAGGGACGCAGCCTACACAATCGTACACTTGAGCATGTCTGACGCACTGTATCCCAATGGTTTGTGCGTGTGTAGGCCTCGTTTCCCTATTGCATTTCAGCCATACGCGAGCCAAGCGTACCCCTATTGGTACGAGTGTGTGTAGGCCTCGTTTCCCTATTGGATTTCAGCCATACGCGAGCCAAGCGTACCCCAATGGTACGTGCGTGTGTACGCCTCGTTTCCCTATTGCATTTCAGCCATACGCGAGCCAAGCGTACCCCAATGGTACGTGCGTGTGTACGCCTCGTTTCCCTATTGCATTTCAGCGATACGCGAGCCATGCGTACCCCAATGGTACATGCGTGTGTAGGCCTCGTTACCCTATTGCATTTCAGCCATACGCGAGCCAAGCGTACCCCAATGGTACGTGCATGTGTACGCCTCGTTTCCCTATTGCATTTCAGCCATACGCGAGCCATGCGTACCCCAATGGTACGTGCGTGTGTAGGCCTCGTTACCCTATTGCATTTCAGCCATACGCGAGCCAAGCGTACCCCAATGGTACGTGCGTGTTTACGCCTCGTTTCCCTATTGCATTTCAGCCATACGCGAGCCAAGCGTACCCCTATTGGTATGTGTGTGTGTACGCCTCGTTTCCCTATTGCATTTCAGCCATACGCGAGCCATGCGTACCCCAATGGTACGTGCGTGTGTAGGCCTCGTTACCCTATTGCATTTCAGTCATACGCAAGCCAAGCGTACCCCAATGGTACGTGCGTGTGTACGCCTCGTTTCCCTATTGCATTTCAGCCGTACGCGAGCCAAGCGTACCCCAATGGTACATGCGTGTGTACGCCTCGTTTCCCTATTGCATTTCAGCCATACGCGAGCCAAGCGTACCCCAATGGTACGTGCGTGTGTAGGCCTCGTTACCCTATTGCATTTCAGCCATACGCGAGCCAAGCGTACCCCAATGGTACGTGCGTGTGTACGCCTCGTTTCCCTATTTCATTTCAGCCATACGCGAGCCAAGCGTACCCCAATGGTACGTGCGTGTGTACGCCTCGTTTCCCTATTGCATTTCAGCCATATGCGAGCCAAGCGTACCCCAATGGTACGTGCGTGTGTACGCCTCGTAACACCATTGGATGGGTTGCATACGCAACGGCAATGTCACCGTACTTGTGTGGGTATTTGAATAAATACATAGCCAACATCTAGGGGGACAGTGTACTGATCAAAATGCAACCAGGTTGTCATGGATACAGAGTTTTTTGAGCCTCCTATAGGTGTTCTAGGAAATTCAGTTGGGCAAAAGTATACAATGTTGCAAATGTTGTTGTTCAGCTCAGGCTCAGTTTTCAAACCATGCATATGTGTGTCATGGCCTTATGTGTGATGTGATTGGATGGAACATAGGATGCTAACTATGGTGGCCTATCACACACTACTCCTTGGACTCACAGACCCTCTGCAGCACAGATATAAGGCAGCATGTGGCTGTGGGAGGGCACTTGCCTGCACAACATTGGTGTGGTAACCACAGCTGCTGTCTCTGAATCCTCTGGACCCTGATTTGCTGAGCATGGAGAGGGCACTTGCATTCACTGATGCTGAGAACAAGGCCCTGCTGGATGCCCTCCTGCCAAACTACAGCAAGCTGTATGGGAGACCAGGGGATCAGGTGAGTGATGTGTGCAATACCTTGGAGTGTGCACCTGTTGTGTGTGTGACATAATGGCCACTGTGTATGTATGGTGTTTAGATGCAATGTTGTTGGGAGTGAATGCCAGGGTGTACAGTGTTGTGTCAAGAGGGTTATTTCTTGTAGTGGGGTGTGTGACAGCGTGTCACGGGCTGCAGTGCATCCAGCTGTAGCATACATTGCTCTGTGAGTGCCATGCTCTAAGAGTGTTTAGCGCACGTCATGTCATCTGTAGCCTTTCAATGGCTTGTACTGCAGCAGTGTTTGCTCACAGGCCACATACTCCTGGACAATGATGCAAATGTGTGGAGCCTACGATGCCCTGTTGTCATCAACTATTTTGTGCACATATGTGTGTCTTTTGAACATGGACCAGGTGTACTGATGATCTTTTACTTTACATTTGTGACAGGTATCTATCTATGAGAAGGGTGAAATCTGGCTGGACATCGCCAGGGCTGTCAGGAGTGAGGGGGGCCTCGCAGGAGGCTCAGAAACATCAAGAAGAGGTGGCAGGACATCCGGTGCTGGACCCGCTGCATCGCCAGAGTCCAGCTGCATCTGGAAGCTCCACGCCGGCATTGCGGCACCCGCCACCTCACCCCCCACATGCTCCGGGTCCTGGAAGTGGTGTTCCCAGACCTCCATAGGCAGTTGCAGGAGGGACAGCAGCAAGTAGGGGGTAGGTACATGTCTGTTTGTTGTCATGTGTGTCACATGCTCCCTGCAGTGCTCCAAGGCATGGTAACACTCCCATAGTTTGAGTGGTGTGGTCAGACAGGCACTCCATGCATTGGCATCAGAATGTCCCAGTTTCTGCAGCTGCTTCTTTAAACTTTTAGCCGTACTCCACATTTGCCCAGCGCTTTGGCTGATGTTTGTTTTTCACATGTACTCCTATGGTGCAATGTCTCAGTATGCATCTTCCTTTGCACATCATCATGTTGGAGGTGGGTCTGTGACACCTGTTGGTACATGACATGTAGCACCACATGTGCACTGTGTCTGCCATTCTTAATACTTTGGCACGGATCCTGAGTGTCAACATGTGTTTTCTGCACGAGTCAGCCTCAGTGGCCTTTGTCCATGGTACTCTTTCGATTTGTCATGTGTTGGATACAGGTGCACAATGTACATGTGCAATATTTTGGGCTTATGCATACTCACACTGGGCAGTGCGTGTGTGCATATTCGCCAAATACTTAGATTGTTGTGTCTAACTAATAATGATGGTCAGCCACACAATGTGGCTTTGGGTGTCAACAGCTGTGATGCCAGTGTGAGGTGATGTTACACTTGATTCATGTCCCAGGATGGCATCACATTTCGGTTCAGGCAGGACTTTTCCCATGTGGCACAAGGTGTAAGCAATTCAAACATGTCCAGGTCTGGGTTTGGGTGGCAGGGTGGGAAAATGAGCTGGGATGCATAATCAGCTATCCTGTTGTCAGGCAGTGGATCATCATTGTGTCTCTCATACTAGTGTTTTCCTTGCCTCTTGCTTGTATCCTACTATACATTGAGCGTTGTGTCTCTCACAATTGGTCACAACTAGACTTTGCATTGTGCAAAGTTCTGTGTCATGTGACTCATGATGCATGCCATGTTTAGAAATGAGGCAAAATGTATTGTAACTTATATGTCTGATGTGTACAGGTGACTGATATGTTTCTGTTGTTCTCCTTGCCCACAGCAGCAGCATCTGAATCTGAAGGAGACACAGGCGCGGACCAGGCAGAGGGACCCAGCGACAGTGCCACATGCTATGAGGAGTCAGAGGGAGGCAGTGGCACGGAGGGTGAGGAGAGTCGGCAGGCCGGACGACATGTGACTGACACATCTTACCATGCCGACAACTCCGAGTCAGACTCTCAGGAGGAGGGGGAATATGCAGCAATGGTCACATCTTCTTCTTTGTCTGCCCTCTTCTCCTCCAGTACCATCTCCACCCTCCCAGTCGTTAGTGTCCCTAAGGTCCGTGCTAGACCCCGTGTCTCCTTTGTTCCCGGCACCGCAGCCCCTGCCCCTGCCCCTTTGTCCCCTGCTGCCCTCAGTGCTGAGACTGTGGACCTACTTCGGCAGATTGCAGTAGGTCAGACATCCATGCTGACTGTCCTCCATGGACATACACAACTGCTTACACAGGTGGTGTCGTGCATGGAGGGCATGTCATCGGCCATGTCTGATCTACGTCGGAGTGTGGCTGCCATGGAGTCAACACTGACGGCAGCTCTGTACACCCAGCAGCATCTGTCCCCCCCATCCTTCAGACCCATCCATCTCTGCCTCTCACATACCTGCACAGCATACTCGCACACCCCACAGGTCAGACACACCCAGCGCACACACACAGCATAAGAAGCTCAAAGATCCACGCACCCATTCTCAAGGGGAAGTAGGCACACCCCCAGGGAGAGGGGAGACACCTCACACACGCATCCACACACCCAGTAGAACTGACTCACAGCCCTGTACCTCCACCCCCAATGTGTCCCCGGGTTCAGGTGGTAGTTTTTCTGCACTGGCTGCGGTGTGCAGCCAGGTTTTTGAATCTACTTTTGGAGATGCCCCAACCAGTGTGGATGAATCCACTACACCTGCACCCACTCCACCTGTCCTTCCCTCTCCTGTCCATGCGGTGCCAGAGGATTCCACAGATGGTGCCCCCCTAGTTTCCACAGCGGATTAAACGCCATGTGCAGGCAAGTTTGGGTGTGCACACACCCATGGAGGCACAGACTGTTGCAGAGACATCTTTGGACTGGCCATTGGCCTTTAATGAGCGAGAACTCTTATTTGCTTTTATATTTTGAACCAGCTGAATAAAGCTATTATTTTCCTTTTCTGAACTTTAGTTTGTGTGAAAATGTCTATGACTGCTGTGTGCCTGGGAGGTGGTGTGATGTTAAAATATAGGTATGTTGACATGTGTCAATCTCCTGGTGGTAATGTGGTTAAGAATGGTAGGTTTTTGTTGTAATGGCTGGCCACTGTTGGGCAGTGGGGGGGTGTTATACACACACACTCTGATGCTGGGCACTGGTGGGCAGTGGTGGGCCTCTTAGCCACACACACACTCTGATGCTGGGCACTGGTGGGCACTGGTGGGGGTCTTAGCCACACACACACTCTGATGCTGGGCACTGGTGGGCACTGGTGGGGGTCTTAGCCACACACACACTTTGATGCTGGGCACTGGTGGGCACTGGTGGGGGTCTCAGCCACACACACACTCTGATGCCGGGCACTGGTGGGCAGTGGTGGGCAGTGGTGGGCGTCTTAGCCACACACACACTCTGATGCAGGGCACTGGTGATGTGCGGTGACGTACCGTACCCCGAGGTTGTTGACGTACCGTACCCCAGCTGGATGGCGTACATGCTGCACGTATTACACTGGTGAAGTGCGGTGACGTACTTCGATGACGTAGATGCCGCACATCTCCGTATTGCACTGGTGTTGTGCGGTGACGTACAGTACCCCGAGGTCGTTGACGTACCGTAACCCAGCTGGATGGCGTAACTGCTGCACGTATTACACTGGTGAAGTGCGGTGACGTACTTCGATGATGTAGGTGCGGCACGTCTCCGTATTGCACTGGTGTTGTGCGGTGACGTACCGTACCCCGAGGTCGTTGACATACCGTATCCCAGCTGGATGGCGTACATGCTGCACGTATTACACTGGTGAAGTGCGGTGACGTACTTCGATGACATAGGTGCGGCACGTCTCCATATTGCACTGGTGTTGTGCGGTGATGTACCGTACCCCGAGGTCGTTGACGTACCGTACCTCAGCTGGATGGCGTACATGCTGCACGTATTACACTGGTGAAGTGCGGTGACGTACTTCGATGACGTAGGTGCGGCACGTCTCTGTATTGCACTGGTGTTGTGCGGTGACGTACCGTACCCCGAGGTCGTTGACGTACCGTACCCCAGCTGGATGGCGTACATGATGCACGTATTACACTGGTGAAGTGCGGTGACGTACTTCGATGACGTAGATGCGGCACGTCTCCGTATTGCACTGGTGTTGTGCGGTGACGTACCGTACCCCGAGGTCGTTGATGTACCGTACCCCAGCTGGATGGCGTACATGCTGCACGTATTACACTGGTGAAGTGCAGTGACGTACTTCGATGACGTAGGTCCGGCACGTCTCCGTATTGCACTGGTGTTGTGCGGTGACGTACCGTACCCCGAGGTCGTTGACGTACCGTACCCCAGCTGGATGGCGTACATGCTGCACGTATTACACTGGTGAAGTGCGGTGACGTACTTCGATGACGTAGGTGTGGCACATCTCCGTATAGCACTGGTGTTGTGCGGTGACGTACCGTACCCCGAGGTCGTTGACGTACCGTACCCCAGCTGGATGGCGTACATGCAGCACGTATTACACTGGTGAAGTGCGGGAGGGTGTGGTCCAACGTACCCAGAGATGACAGTCGTGCAATGGAGATGTGCGCGTGTGGCAACACGTACAGGTATGTTGGATTTCGTTGTACTCACCTTCTGCGGCGTCGTCGGTTTCTAAGTACGAGGTGGTGGCTGTACAGGATAGGGATGAGACGGACGATGGCGTTCATGTCCTGGTGGTCGCGTGCCGGGTGCGGTTCGTTCCGGAGTGTGTTTTTACGGTAGTTTTGAGCTCTCGTAGACAAAGAGCCGTACGGAGTGTGTTCTACACGGATCGTACTTCCTGGTTCGGGAGACGCGCTCTTTTTACGGTCGGACGTTGCGTCGAGCGTCAGCCGACTGCAAATCGTATGGACTTTCGATTCGTACGGCGTTTTTTATGAGCCGTACGGAGTGCCGCTTAAGATTGTGATTGTACTTGCTGATTCCTATGGGGACGCCTACGGGTACGACTCGTACAGGGAAAAATGCTCCGAACCGCAATTCGGAGCGCTTTTTCCGGAATCGGAATCGACCCCAATATATTGGTTGTCTATATTAGTGATGTCGATATTTTTTAGACTCGATATTTTTGTAGTTTGTTGAATAAGTATAGAAACTCGATATTATTGTTGTCGATAATTTATCTACGATATTTTGGCTACTCGATATATTGTCTGTCGATAATATTTCAGTGATCCCTTCAGGCTCACTAGTAGCATTTGATTTACAGGCCCTGGGCAAATGCAGTACACGTAATAAGTGAATAAAATATGTCATTCATGGAAAACCAATCATAACACAATTTACAGTAGATGCAATTGCACTTTAGCACTGAATAGCAGGGAAAAAGTGTGTAGAGACTCTAAACCAGCAAAAACAAAGTGAAGCATATCATCAAAAAGACGAGGTCAGAATGTGTAAAGACAGGGGAAACACACAGAAAGATGCCAGGTCTAACACTTAGGTCCAAGATTTTAGCAGGCCAGGGGAGTGGACATACATTGCATCACACGGACAGAAAATGCGGTCCTAACATTAGTACGTGTACATAGGGTGAGTGGTCTTTTGTGTTCCACCAGGACACAGATGTTGCTAGTGCTTTTAAAGGCAATAAGAGAATTCTCAATTTTGGTCTCCCCAACATTAACTATAGACCCTCTCTTGTTGAACACTTTTCCGATGAAGTCGGGCTGAAGTTAGTTACACAGGTCAGTTTCTGATTATATATTATGGAATTTCTTTTACAAATCATCAGATTGTTTTTCAAAAGTGATGATATCACTGCAATTAAATCGGAGCCTGAAAAAGTGGCCAAAAGGGAGATTGATACGAAGTAACCGGGGGGGGGATGACTTCGAAAGAACAGAAGACTAATTTGGTTTTTCATTTTGTGGAAAGTTTTCATCTTCAAGAGGTCCCCTTCCAAAAATGTTGTGAGGTACAAAAAAGGAAGTGGTTGAGTAGAGATGGTGTTGGTAAACCCTAGATAAGGTTCCAGGGTATTGATTCAGATACAGAAACATCTTTTATTTCTGATGTCTCCTTTCCTAATGATGAGGACATCATCAATGTATCTCTGTCACACTTGAATCCTTGCACCAAAATGGTTAGATAGATTCAGGATAAACTTCTTTTCAAAATGATGCATGTATACAAATAGTAATCACTAGGGGGAAACTGTTCCTAAATAGGAGTAGAAGCGGACGTGTTCGGTATCTTAAAGAGGCTCGTGAGTAAAAAGCACTCACAGTAAAGGTTGGATCTTGAAGAAGGTGGGGGAATTCATCCATTTGGAAAGAGTGCCCTCACACACCTAGCGGGGTATCATGATTCATCATCAGGCGTTTTCTCCTTGTGGCGGTGGCGCTGCTGTCCCCCGAGGGCCCTGCGAGAGGGCTATTTGTCAAAGATCTTTATTGCAGTGACGCGGCAGTTGTGAGTGCGGGTGTTTGGGTGGGGAAACTAAGTGAGTACATTAAAATTACCACTTCGGTACCCAGAAACAGAGCTTTATTCAAGGGTCCGAGTGGTAAGATTAAAAACGGTAGACAAGGAAGGCCTCTTTAAAAATACTACAGAGTAGTGAGTATTTTTCCTGCTGTTATCTGGTAAGTAAGTGTAAGTGCTAGTGATGGTGAGTACATTAGGTCAACATGTTTCGCGCTTCGGATGGGTCCCTAGTGGATCCCATTGCACTTCATTGTGTGAAAGAATAAAAATAAGAATCAGAGACGGCGACATTCTAAATTCCCATGGTACCTAGATTCAGGTTATAAGGCGTCAATATGCCTAAATGAACGACCAGTGGAAGTTCCTGGATCCAACCCCTCAAATAATAAAGGTTGGCCTCATCAGCATGTCAGTGCTGTGATGAAGAGGTGAACAATGCCTCTCCACAATTGCAGCCTATTACCTGCCCCCCGCTGCTCGATTGCTGGTAAAAACATGCCAGACTTTGGGCAAAGGTAGTGCCCATCAAAATACACTGGCATTGGAGGAACAATTGAACCTAAAACTGAAAGAAATGTTTTTGACATGCAGGAGCTGCGCAAGTCATCAATAATGCTGTGCTATTCGCAGCCTCCCAGTCTTCCGCTCTCAGGGTATCTTCAATCATCTGTAAGGCCGCATCTTGGTGGATGTTGGTGTATAATACTTTGATACTGAGTGTCATCAGTAAATCCACACTCTCTGTGATGTTGATCTGTTCAAAGAGGTTCAGGATATCATTGGTGATCTTCAAATAGGTAGATGTCTTTTCCATCAGAGGGTCGAGTAAGTGGTCACAGAATCGAGAGAGAGGTTGCAGGAGACACCCAATCCCAGAGACAATAGGACGACCCGGTGAGGGACGTGTCTCCTTGTGAAATTTAGGAAGGCAATAAAAGTAAGGTACTCAAGGGTGGTTGACACATAGATTGCTGATGATACTCGATAGGGGGGATAGTGAAGTCTTGAGGTCCTGGATGTCTTCCCCAAACCTCATTGCCACTCCAACTTTCTGAGCCTGAGCTCCCACTGTAGCTCCTGGTCTTTTTGGAGGCTGATCCCTTCTCGTATGACTTAGATTGTATGTCCCAATCATTGTCTTCTTGTAAATAGGGAAAGACCTTCTCTTGACTGAACTTAGCAATGTCTTAATGTAATTTGGTTTTCTTCTGGTGTGGGAGATATTCTGTACTCATTAATTTCTGTGTTTATTTTTTAACCGTTTTCAGTCATTGATATGCTAATCATGAGGGCATATGATAGTCGTTTGGTGGTACTGATAATCAGCATCAACCAATATCTTTTGTATTTCCATGAACGTTTAGTCGAATCCTCATGGAATGCTATGTCCTCTAAGAAAATATGAAGAATATTTGTCACTAAGAGGCCATTGAGTGTTGTATTGGTCCGTAGATATTCTCTCAGGATCGCGCCATTTAAAGAGGTCTTGGCCAGCTCTTTTTTCAGAGCTGCTAGTTTTCCAAGACTTTAAGGATTTCTGGGGGGTGGAGCGCTCTAATCATTGCCCAGAAGTGAGGGTGTCCTTAAGATAGCCTTCACTTCATCATAGCTCAGACCTTGTAGATCCATCATTATGAGACAAGAAGGAGAAAAAGAAAGAAGGGCCAGAGTGTGCAGATGTGGCTACAAGAAAGGGGAAATCAATGTGATGTTGATCAGTAGTCAGTTATAAAGTAGCTCAGTCCTACACCTGGCCTGCTGTTCTGGATATGTATCACAATAAAGAAGGACTGGGAGATTTTTGGTCTAGAATACACTCTCCAAATACCGATATCAAGACAGAAAAGTATACTGTTCACAACGTAACTCTAGGAAATTCTCTTTAGAGAATTTGACAGGTTACTGCAAGCATGTGCTCTTATGAATAATTGTTCTCACTCACCCGAGGGTGGCATGCTCCATCATTGGGCTTGCTCCATGTCGGGCTGGCACTGCAATGCCCAATAGGCCCCTCAAAGGGGCCCTTTCCCGGAGATCTTTTGTAAATCACTAGGTGAAAAGACTGGACAGTGAGGTGAGTATCCAGTCAGTGGGCGAGAAGATTGGAATATGTGGATCAAGAAACAGAAAAAGTGGGTTAAGATCAACTATAGACCATATATGTTGATGTACTCAATATGTCTATGGTCGATGTTGAGAGTAAAACATGTAACAGAGGCACTGATGTGAGAGAGGTGTTGGTCACCTATAGACCCGCTGCTGTGCTTGGATCTATATTAATGGTCAACATTAATACAAGCCCTCCTGGTACCTCCTGTAAGTCCTACACAGTGGGATTCCTGTAAGCTGGTCTGAGGCTAAGAGTGGATAAATTCATTAATAGGTCCTCACGATACTTCCAATTTACTGTATAGCTATAGAACCTGAAATGTTTTCAGATAGCAGTGATTCTACAAGGTATCAATGATCTGGATTTAAAGGGAGAAAAAAAGAAAATGTTTGCATACTGTAGTGCCTTGAACTTACTAGCATAACTGTGAATACTACTTATTCCTGTCGACTGACACTTGGGGCCCATTAGGATAGCGGGCGGAAAACCACCCCGCCCGAAAACAACCGTCCGCCATGGAGGCGGTTAAACCGGCGGTCAAATTAGGATCGACCACCACTACAGACCAACCACGGCGGTAGCGGTGAAAATGAAACCGCCCGACGTGTGCGGTGATGCCAAAACTCCTACTGCGGCGGTCGGAAAAGCAGCGGAAAAGACAAAACCGTCCACAGGGAAAACGGAGACACCGCACGGGAAATTACGATATCCCCGAGGGTGTCGCGGGCGGGACCGCCGACACCGACTGCCGCGGTCGCAGCCAGGAGTGAATGGGATAAATGGCGGACAAGCAGCAGCAAAGCCACCGCAGCGGACGAACATGAAATACATGGCGGTCGATGTGAAAGCACCGCAGTGATGCCAAATACTGCATAAACAAAGTAGCCCTGCCCCCAAAATATACAACACACACACACAGATACCTAAATTACTCTAACAAATATACAAAACTACAGAACCACACCCACAACACACCTGACAACCACAATCCAATTGGACACACCCACACAGCTGAGTACAAAGCCACCCCCTCCACTCACCACAATCCTTTGCATCTTTCCAGAACAGAAGGCCATACACCACATCTGAGAGGAGAGGCAAAATAGCACACCACAGCCACCCACCACCATCAACACCACCATCACACCATCACAAACGAACCCCAGCACACAACACACCTCATCACCACACCCCTGCACCCACACACCCCTGCAACCACAAACACCTCAACCCCCACACACCATGACATCACAAAAAATGCCAAAATACACCGAGAGTGAGTTGACAGTCATGGTCAACGAGATTGTGAGAGTAGAGCCACAACTATTTGGTAACCTAGTCCAACAGACACCATTAGCCACCAGGACACAAATGTGGGAAAGGATAGTCCAAAGGGTGAATGCAGTTGGGGCCACCCCAAGATCCAAGAAGGAGATCATGAAGCGGTGGCATGATCTCAAGAGGGTTGTCAAGGAGAAGAGGAGCAAGAACTGGACTCTGGCAAACGTGACTGGCAGTGGCCCTCCCATCCCACAGAAGACATTCACACCATGGGAGGAGAAGGTGCTTGCCATCCTGCTACCTGAGAGTCTCACAGGAGTAGCCGGGGGAGCGGAGGCTGGTAAGTACTGACAATGTTTAACACCAGATTGAGATTTACCTCCTTGCAATACCCAACCACCAATACACTGTCCATCCCTACCCAACATGTAGCCAGCCAGTCTGCTGAGGAGGCCTGTATGGGGGAGGAAGGTCAGTACCACTACTCACACCATAGACCCTGGCCCACAGCCCAGCAGCAGGGAGGCCTCCCCCACCCAGGAGCAAGTGTCAGCCATTGCACTGTTTAACAAACAAACCTACAGGTAGGTAGCCATCTTCACTTGGAGGGTGTTTGTGGGGGGGAGGCCTGTACCACTACTCCCAGCATGCCCCCTGGCCCACAGCCCAGCAGCAGGGAGGCCTCCCCCACCCAGGAGCAAGTGTCAGCCATTGCATTGTTTAACAAACAAACCTACAGGTAGGTAGCCATCTTCACTTGGAGGGTGTTTGTGGGTGGGAGGCCTGTACCACTACTCCCACCATGCCCCCTGGCCCACAGCCCAGCAGCAGGGAGGCCTCCCCCACCCAGGAGCAAGTGTCAGCCATTGCACTGTTTAACAAACAAACCTACAGGTAGGTAGCCATCTTCACTTGGAGGGTGTTTGTGGGTGGGAGGCCTGTACCACTACTCCCAGCATGCCCCCTGGCCCACCGCCCAGCAGCAGGGAGGCCTCCCCCACCCATGAGCAAGTGTCAGCCTTTGCACTGTTTAACAAATAAACATACAGGTTGGTAGCCATCTTCACTGGGAGGGTGTGTGATGGGAGGCCTGTACCACTACTCCCAGCATGCCCCCTGGCCCACAGCCCAGCAGCAGGGAGGCCTCCCCCACCCAGGAGCAAGTGTCAGACATTGCACCCTGCACACTCACCTTACAGGTATGTAACAACCGTAATTCTTCATGAAGTGTGTGTGTGTAGAAATCAAATAACTATTGGACGCAATGCATTGACATTCAACCTGTAAGACTCCATGATGTCACTGTGCACTATGAAATGTAACACTGTGTTGCCATGAATTGTCCAACTGATGACAGCATATATAACAAGTGTACAGACAGATGATGATACGCAGATGACGGAAACACTGACCACTCCCCATCTACTCCACAGGTGATGAAGAACTCACTGCTGGGGACCACACCAACGACCAGCAGAGCCAGTCTCCACCTCCAGCACATGGACTCACAGATGCGGACTCCCAGGACAGTTTGGACGATGAGCTACAGGCCGGCCCATCTGGCGTGCCACAGACCCAGAGGTCCCAGGCCCCCATATTCGCCAACACCACCTCTGCTGCAACAACAACGCAGCAGACCCCTGCTGTCACGGCCTCTGCCTCCACCGTAACCACCACCGCCGCCACTGCCACCAACACCACCACTACCACCAGTACCACCTGCAGTACCCTCCCTGTCCCTAGGGATGCCCAGCCCACAGCAACACCTGTGGAGGGCAGGGAGGCAGTGCGTGGCGCACCAGTGGCGAGGGAAGAGGTCCGTGGCAGCAGAGCAGGTGGGAGGGCCAGGGTAAACACCAGACCTCGGGAGGAGTGGACACCATCCCTGGACCACTTCACCAGAGTTGTGGAGGCCTACCAAGAGGTCCAGGGACAAAGTGGCCGGTCGGATGATCTATTAAGGGAGCTCATCCTGCTGATGAGGTCCATCGATAGCCGCCTGGGACAGATGGTGGACCTCATGGGCCAGCAAGTGGCGTTGCAGAGGGACAGGCCTGTGTCCCAACCACCACCTCCGTCCCCTCCTGTTGTGCAGCAGGATGACAGTCCACCATCCTCCCCTGCGCCAACAGAGAGGGGCGAGTCCTCTGACGCCGCTGGCCATTCAGCAGGCCCCCCACAGCCAAAAAGATCTAGGGGGCGTCCAAAGAAGAGCCTGGGAGTCTCTGGAGGCAAAGCACCTGCCACACGCCAGTCACGGAGCCAGCCGTGAAGACAACCCTCTCCCCAACTGCATTCACTGTTTGGACTGTCTTTCCCCACATTGCCTTGGCAATGGCACCTGTCTGTTGGACTGGGTCACCACATCCATGTGGTGTCTACTCTTGCATCTCTGCGACCATGACTGTCAACTCACTGCTCATTCCCCACCTTCCTGTAAATATTCCGCACAATTCACATGTCCACTCCGAAAATAAAATACCTGACACTCCAGATTTTGTGTAGTGAATTCTTTAGTGCAGTATTAACATTGTTGATAATGTCCATGATGTGTAAACATGATGTACAGTATGCAGGGCAGGAACACTCTGTAGCACCTAGGGAGACACAACAGAACTACAGTCACTGGTCTCATCGTGGCAACACACACAGATCACTGCTCCAAAAATATCCAAAATATCACAGGCATACTACACATTGTCTAGCAGATACGCACAAATATGGTCCAGCATACATCTCCGTACGTAACGTCAATTCCACCAATACCATACATAGGTGACAGAACATGTGGCTATCGGGAACATCTGCGCATATCCATTCACAACAAAAGCAACCACACCAGAGTATGTACATGTTGTAACTCGTCACACACCTTCAAGTGAAGTAGCGTTGGATTAGCTGCTGGCGTAGGTCAACTCCTTCCTCCTCTCCACTGTCCTGATCACTGGATTCTGGTCCCTGAGCAGGTTGTGGCCTTGGTTCCTCACCATCGTCCAGGAGCAGAGGGACCCCCTTGTGGATGGCCAGGTTGTGCAGCATACAGCATGCCACAACGATCTTGCACACCTTCCCAGGCGAGTATGCGAGTGCGCCTCCGGTCCTGTCAAGGCACCGGAACCTTGACTTCAGCAGGCCAATAGTCCGTTCGATTACCCGTTGTGTCCTGCCATGGGCCTCATTGTAGCGGATGTCTGCTCGTGTCCGGGGATTCCGGAGTGGGCTCAACAGCCATGGCCTACTGGGATATGCAGAGTCACCTGTGAATGATAAACACCCATTGCAATGTTGTACGGCCACAGTAAAGCCAGTGACACAACAGCACGTGATAGCAGTAGTGATACTCACCCACAATCCAGGCATGTTCGGGATGCAGATTCTCCATCATCCGTGGCACCATGCTGTTCCTCATAATGTACAAATCATGGGCCGAACCGGGATACTTTGCACACACATGTGATATTGTCATGTCCGCAAGGCACACCACCTGCACATTCATGGAGTGGTAGTGTTTGCGGTTCCGATAAATGTGCTCCGTCGCCTGCGGTGCCACCAGAGCTACATGGATGCAATCTATGGCACCGACTACATGTGGAATGTGCCCAAGTGGATAGAAGTCCCCCTTAACGGCAGCCAATTCACGTCCCCTGGGGAAATTTATGTAGCGATTGCGATATATCATCATGGCCTCAAGTACATCCCTCAGCACCATGCTGAACATGGGCTGCGACATCCCCCCAGCGTTAGCCACGGTCTCTTGGAAGGAACCAGTCGCAAAGAAGTGTAGTGCTGCCATCACCTTGTAGGTGGGTGTGAATGCCGTAGGATAGTGACGGCGAGGCTGCAGGTGGGGCTCCAATAGATCACACACGATCTTCAATGTTGGTCTGTCCAGCCTGAATTTCCTGATGATTGCCTCATTCTCCATGTCCTCAAGCACAGTCAACTGACGTAGGAGATTTGGCCTCCTCCTAGTTGAGGAGTAAAATGAATAGGTCAGTGACAAGCATCATGAGATGGCCATAGCACAAAGCATCAATGAGTAATGGGAAAAGAACAAGGGCCAGAGAGATGCATGGCACATCTGGTTACATGGCTGGCCAATAGCTACACACAGAGGGCAGGCCTCTCCAGTGACAATACCCAAGTGACAGTAACACATCGGGGAATGTGAATGCGGATATAATGGTTGAACATTTGACATGTGCAGACATGGTGCAACAAGACCCGCCAATGTAATGTGACTTAACATGTCTGTCATACCCATCTGCTGTACCTGCCACACCTCAATGCATCAGGTACATTCTGCAACCATTCATTAACACAATGATCACAGTAGCAGGGACACTTCCGGTTGTGTGCATGATCAGTTGTGAATGCACAAGTCAGGAACGATACATTGCAGTGACACCAGCCAGGTCAAGGTCTGCACTGACCAACAACACATTAAACGTCACAACATCAATGTAGAGCACCTGACGTCTGTCAATCATCATCAACCATCAAAACCCTTACAAAAATGGCAGAAACACAGGCAAAAGTGGCTCACAATGAACGTGCGCCCTCCTGTGGATGACATGGCTGTGTGGCATCGTGTGTGCAATGATGTGCCCTACACCATGTAGCTGCAGGGTTCTGATACAGTGTTCAGGATTGACATACACAGCAATGTGTACTAAAATGGTAGTACCTACCGCCGGTCCCCGGCGGTGTGACCCCAGCACCACCATCTACCCAGCCAAGGTAGCCATTGGCACATGGACTTGTGTACATGGCGGTGGGTATGCTCCGCCGCATGAGTCGTGGTACCTACCGCCGGGCCCCGGCGGTGTGACCCCAGCACCACCATCTACCCAGCAAAGGTAGCCATTGGCACATGGACTTGTGTACATGGCGGTGGGTATGCTCCGCCGCATGAGTCGCGGTACCTACCGCCGGGCCCCGGCGGTGTGACCCCAGCACCACCATCTTCCCAGCCAAGGTAGCCATTGGCACATGGATTTGTGTACATGGCGGTGGGTATGCTCCGCCGCATGAGTCGCGGTACCTACCGCCGGGCACCCGCGGTGTGACCCCAGCACCACCATCTACCCAGCCAAGGTAGCCATTGGCACATGGACTTGGGTACATGGCGGTGGGTATGCTCCACCGCATGAGTCGCGGTACCTACCGCCGGGCCCCGGCGGTGTGACACCAGCACCACCATCTACC
The DNA here is from genome assembly GCF_964261635.1 of Lissotriton helveticus. NCBI lineage: Eukaryota > Metazoa > Chordata > Amphibia > Caudata > Salamandridae > Lissotriton > Lissotriton helveticus. Next base: position 1,840,293,552 of record NC_136059.1, on the reverse strand, counting down.
CAGCCAAGGTAGCCATTGGCACATGGACTTGTGTACATGGCGGTGGGTATGCTCCGCCGCATGAGTCGCGGTACCTACTGCCGGGCACCCGCGGTGCGTCACCGACGTGGAGCATTGCATACAGCCAATGGCATGGATGATCACGGTGGCATGATGCGGATTTGAAAATCGCGGAAGCTGTGCTCCGCTGCCGCGGAGGCGGTCGTTGGATGCTTTTGAATGATGCACCATCGCGGTAGCGCACCCCGGGCACCCACGGTGCGTCACCGCCGTGGAGCATTGCAAACAGCCAATGGCATGGATGATCGCGGTGGCATGATGCAGATTTGAAAATCGCGGAAGCTGTGCTCCGCTGCCGCGGAGGCGGTCATTGGATGCTTTTGAATAAGGCAGACCCGGACAACCAATTGTAGCAGATTTTAAGCTTCCTAACGACCCCAGGGGGCTATAAATCTGTGGGAGTGAGCCTCACATTCCCACTGCTCACAGAGCCTGCTGCCTGGGACCATCTCCTGTTGCTGCTGCTGCTGCTTCAAGAGCCTGCTGCCTGGGACACTGTCCTGCTGCTTCAAGAGCCTGCTGCCTGGGACCCTGTCCTGCTGCTTCAAGAGCCTGCTGCATGGGACCCTGTCCTGCTGCCTGGGACCCTGTCCTGCTGCCTGGGACCCTGTCCTGCTGCCTGGGGCCCTGTCCTGCTGCTTCAAGAGCCTGCTGCCTGGGACCCTGTCCTGCTGCTTCAAGAGCCTGCTGCCTGGGACCCCTCACAACTCACTTCCACCACAGGTCTGCCATATCCACAGGGATGTCAAGAACAGATAAGATCCGTGCCAGTCCATTCACGAGTGAGGAGCTGGATGTCCTTGTGAACGAGGTGCTGGCACAGTACCCACACCTGTTTGGTGGCCCCAATGTCATGGTAAGTCACCATGAAGGGAGCAGTAGGGCAGGGTGGTGTCAGACGTGTAGTCATGATGCTGCAGTATGTGCTTTTGGATGTGGGCTGCTGACAAAAACTGACAGACAAGCTGTTTCCAGGTCGTGGGAGTGTGTGTGTTGCATTGTGACTCTGTCCTAGGCCTGTACTTGTATGTGTGAGTGGGTTGTGCTACTTTTTCGGGCAGACATAACCAACGGTTGTTAGCCTTGTAGATGCCAGGACAGTGTACGCTTGTGATGACATTTCAGGGTGCCCCTGTAGTCATAGTCAGTGTGACCCACAGAGTAGGTTCAGTGGCTGCACAGCCAAACATTGAACATCAGCCAACTTACATGCTACAGTTGCTTCACACTGATTAGTGGATATGCCACATCAGTGCCCTGTACAATTTCTGAATTACACAGTGCTGTCGATGCATTTGTGTTGAAGCATCATGCTTTAGTGTGATTATCATGGAGACTAGGAATCTCAATGTGTGCATGCATTCACTAATGTTCATGCCATGCAGAGTGGCCTTGTGAGGGTACCCCCAGTTCTGGAGGGAGGGAGGTTACTGTAAGTGCCGAGACAGTGCCTGGCTGCTGTACTGATAGATGCTGACATATGACATTGTGTAATTGTACATTTGGCCTTCTTTACTCTCATACCTGCAGCTCAAGGTACACCAACGTAAGGCTGTCTGGATGGCCATAGCAGCAAAGGTGCGAGCCCTGGGGGTATCAAACAGACGACACACACACTGTCACAAGAGGTGGGACGACATCAGCCGGCTGGCTAAGCAAGTGGCAGAGATGACCTTGGGGATGGTACCACGCACATGGCGTGTGGCCCGGCGCACCATGACTCCGCTGATGGGACGCATACTGGCAGTGACCAATCCAGACCTGGATGCACGTCTGAAGGGGCATCAGCAGCAAGACAGAGATGGTGAGTATCCGGGGAGGGAGAGTTTGTCTGGGAGTGGATGCATGTGTAGAGTGTCTGTGGCAGCGTTGACACATGTGATGTGCGTGTGCTGACATGCTGTGATATGTGATGTGAGTGGCAACTGTGATGTGTGTCTGTATGAGGCATTGGGCCACCATGGCCTTACTGTGCTGCTCCTGCCTGCAGTTTTCAGTCCTTGACAGATTTTTGGTGTCCACATGGTCACTGTTCTTTGTGATGGTGGGTGGAGTCGATATTCTGCTGTACTGCTGTGTCCACTTAATGAGTGGGACACCATGTCTGTCTACTTTGCATGCACCATGATGTTAGAGGCCCACACATCTGACGACAATGTGAACCCTGATTGGCACATGGTGGTTGTAATGGCCTATTTGGCAATTTGGCATGTGTAGTGAATACAGGTGTGTGTGGTCCCCTCTGGTTCCCTTTTGGGCTGTGAGTGGTGATGTGAGTTGTGGCTACATCATGTTCATGGGGCAGGTCAATGTGGGCTGGGGGAACACCATCCATGGGCAGGGTGTAGTGCTGTGTGGCATCGACATTGCTCCACTCCTGGCTGTTTGTCCGCATGACAGGCACTGTTGTGGTCTATATAGTGTGTAGCTGCACAGTGATTGGAGGGTGTGGTGGTTACCATGTAGCTCTAGGCCTCTCGTGTGACCAGATGATGCCACTTACACAACCCTGTTTCTCTCACTAATGCAGATTCGCAAAACACCACGGCGGAACATGATCCTGAAAGTGGTGGCGAGACCAGCACGACAGCGGCAGCAGAGCAAAGTGAGACTGAGCCAAGTGACACTGACCACACCAGCGCTACTGAGGGTGACAGGAGTATGCATGAGGAATCTGTGGCTGAGACACAGAGTACCACTTCATCTGATGGCAGGGGGGATGCGTCCCTGTTAGCAGCCACAGGGGATGGGGAGTCTGCTGCAGCATCTGACAACCAGCGTCCACTGCCCAGCCTCCCATCCACTTCCTCTGGTGCTGCCCGTATCCGTGTCACTAAGAAGGGACGTGTAACATTCACACATGGCACCGTTGCCCCTGCACCTGTCCCCCCTGCTGCCCTCAGTGCAGAGTGCGTAGAGCTCCTGCGCCAACTTTGCGTGGGCCAGGCCGCCCTGCTCAATGCCTTCAGTGCCTACGATAACAAATTAGGACAGGTTCTGGCATTCATGGAGGGCATACACTCTGACGTGGGTGGGCTACATCGTACACTCCAGTCATTGTCAGCAACAGTCACGTCAGCCCTCCAACAGGCACATGCTCCCATTGCAGCTCAGGTGCCTGTGACGTCCACCCAGTCAGTGGCCACATCAGATGACAGTGACCACTTGGGACCAACATCAACTAAACGATACAACACTAGGAGCACAGGTCAGACCCAAAGCAAACAATCCCGTCCACAGACTCCATCCCCAAGGAAGAGCAGGGCCCCCCCAATATGCACAGACAAGGTGAAGTCACAGAAGAGCAAGGCCAGAAGATCATTGTGGCAGACATCAGGCTCACATGTTGCAGAGGCATCACCAGAAATTAACTCAGATATGCCCACAGAGGATGTGTGGGATGCCATGGCTACACCTGGGGAGAGCACAGGGACACAACCACCCACCACATCAACCCCACAACAAAGTACATCGAGGCAGGTGGAGGAGAGCCCTGTTGTGACCAGCCCAGTCATTGTGGCAGAGGAGACCCCTGTTGTGAGCAACCCAGTGATTAAGGCAAGGGAGGGCAGTGTTGTGTCCAGGCCAGTGACTCAGGTAGAGGAGGTCAGTGTTGTGAGCAGCCCTGGCAACAAGGGACAGGAAGGCACTGTAGACACCACCCCTGGGGGAAGTGGGAAGGTGGTCCCTGTAGGGGGTACACCTTCCCGAGAGGGTAAGGTGGTCCGGAGGCATAGCCAGCCCAAGCGTTCAGCAGGATCAAGCACTTCTCCAGAGGGAGTGCCAGTGTCTGCCCCTGATGTGGGACAGTTGGGGTATGTGCCGGCGGTGTCAACGCCACTTCCCATCAACCCCATGACAGGGAAGCAATTTCATATTCCGAAAAAGTGGAAGGGCACCCCTCCAACCTCTCCCACTCACACTGTGTCAAGGGTGAGCATGACTCCACCTCTACGTGTCACGGTGCCACCTGGTCCGCACAGCCCTCCACCTTGCAGGCCCTCTGTTATTACCACATCACATGTCCCTCTGTCACACCAGTCAAGTGGACCTGCAGTCCCTGACACACAGCCAGGTCCCACTCCACATGACAGCCAGGAGTGAGTTGTCAACACCCGCATACGCCTGTGCCACACAGAGGTGTGCTAGTCAAGACCATTGTTTGCGATCTGGGTGTGTTGCTGGCCCTGTTGCTCTGATGTGCTGTACTCCGACCATACCCGCACTATATGGTCTCCCGAAAGTGCATAAAAGCATATTAGACCCCCCCATGAGACCTATCGTGTCTAGTATTAACTCAGTAACCGAACCTCTTAGTAAGTATATTGATACTTTTCTGCAACCTTTAGTTAAAAGTCAAAGGGCATATATAAAAGACACTACCTCCATGATCGGAAAGATTGAAGGCCTTCCATTCAATTCAGAAACCCAGTTCTTAGTCTCTCTAGACATAGAGGCCTTGTATACCAACATTCCACAAGACGACACCATACAAATGGTTGCAGAGATGTTGCAAATTGACGACCAGGATCTTACTTCCCACGCAACATTTATTGTTGAGTGTGCAACACTAATATTGAAAAATAATATATTTTTATTTGAAAAAAACTTCTTTAGACAAACTAAAGGGACAAGCATGGGGGCCACATGTGCGCCAAGTCTAGCATGCCTCTACGTATCAAGATTTGAAGATAAACACATTTTTAACTCTATGGCCCCATTTTTTGAGAATGTGTCACAATGGACACGTTACATTGATGATATTTTTTTTATTTGGACTGGTCTGGAAGGTACCCTGAGGGAGTTCATAGATTGGCTCAACTTAGGAGACATTAACCTAAAATTTACACACAGTATTAGTAATCACAAATGTGAGTTTCTCGACATAGTAATTAAACAGAGTGATGGCAAACTCCTGGTGGAATTATACACGAAACCTACTGACAGGAATACAATGTTACACTTCGACAGCCATCACCCGGCATGTCAAAAAAACAATATACCATACGGTCAGTTTCTACGATTGAGAAGAAACTGCTCCAAGAACACCGACTATGATAAACATGCCCAAATTTTGACTGAAAAATTCCTTGAAAGGGGTTACCCCAAGAAACTGATACGCCACTCTTACAAAAGGGCGAAATACTTTAATAGGGATTAGTTCTTTAATAAAACAGATAGAGCAGAGAGGGATAAACCTTTGATTTTTGTAACCAATCACAGTAGCATTAATAATAAAATAAAGAACACAATTAATAGAAACTGGAACTTGGTCAGCAATCAAAATGGGTCCATCCTCCCTAAGCCCATGTTTGCGTACAGGAGGAATAAAACAATTAGAAACAGTTTAGTGAAAACATATAGGGAAACAAGGCATGAACTGCAGACGACAATTGATATGAATCCTCTTCCCAAAGGTACTTTCCCATGCAGTGGATGTGTCAATTGCAAGGACATTGTAAGAGGTACGGAAGTAACCATAAATGGCAAGAAACACCGATTCGCTGATTTCCAAAACTGTAGGTCAAAAAATCTCATTTACTTAATCCAATGTCCTTGCAACCTCACGTACATAGGAGAAACATCTAGGGAAATAAGAATCAGACTGAATGAACACAGGTCTGCGATAAGAACGAAGAAAAGTACTGCACCGCTTGTAGACCATTGGTTATCGGCCAAGCACACCAACCAAGAATTAAGGTGGTGTGTCTTGGAATCCATCAAAATGAGCATAAGGGGAGGAGATGTAAATACCAAGCGCAAGAAACGTGAACAGTTCTACATGTCGAAATTCAACACTGTGCGACAAGGACTGAACAGTAAGGAAGATTGGGAGAGGATACTTTAGTACCCTACCCGATTGATCAAAGCTCTGTAGAACTCCAAAGAAAATAGTGGAAGCCAGATGCCACCTTCAAGTAAAATAAGATAGTAGTGAGAGGCTATATATGGAGTGTTATAGACAATATAACTCTCACATTATACTCTCTAACATAAATAATTGCCCAAAAAGAACCAGGGGGGCATAAATATGTCTGGGTTCATTAAGGAGAGACACTCCTTTGTGCACCAACAAATAGCTAACTGTGTATATAGCTCTATATGGAAGATTGGAAATATAAACCAATATATATAAATTGAGCATGTGAGGGTACAATTCAAATATATGAGGGCCAGGTATCACCATAGGAACCACAAGGACAAAAATAGTAAATTGATAAACACGTGACATCCAAAAACTGAGACAACACGTGATTTGTGTCATGGTTCTCTCTTAAGCGACACAATATTCCCTTAAAATCAGGCTGAGTGGAGACTTAAAATAAGGTATAACTGTAGGACATTGAGCCCATGAGTATTGATTGTGACATGGTACTACCTGCCAACTGCGGTCTTATTATTGACCAGTCCAAGATGGCGGTAGTATATCCCCGTTTATTCTACTATACGCATATTACCTATCGAATACTCACAATGTTCGAGACTCAAATGGACGAAACCGGCGCCAAACGAGAAGATTATCATGAATACATCATGATTTATATTACATGAGGGGGGCCGTTTCAACAGAATATAAGGATAGCCGCTATACTAGAAGAAATATCAACACTTTCAAATATGGCGGCCACGTTTCTACATAGGAGTGTGCAATAGGTATAATCACTTGTTTGAAACGAAAGACCAGTTCAAGATGGTGGAAGCAATTCCCCGTATATTTGAACATATGCGTATAATCGTTCAAATATTGACAGGATTCGAGATTAAAATACACGAGACTGTTGCTAAAAGATTAAATTATAATGTGTATATCAAGATTCGAATGAGATGAGGAGGGCCGTTTTTTACATAACATAGGGGTAGCCGCTATATTAGATGATCTATTTGCACATTTAAATATGGCGGCCACGTTTCCCCATAGGATTACCATAGGTTTTCCTAATAGGTATAATCACCTGTTTGTAATTAACATCAAGAACGCGCCAAAACGGCCCCATAAAAGAGGCCAGTCAGTTACGGGTCACAGTCCATGAGGAAGCTGTATCCGGAACAAGGCGACAGGGAGGCCGACATTCACCAAAAAGGTAAGAAATGCCCCGCAACGAGAATAAATGACTGCATGCTAGAGGATTAAGATAGGTAATAATTGGGTTACCCGGTCAGTGCGTTGCCCCTAGAACTAACTCCTGCTTGGTGGAGGGGGGATATAACTCTAATCTATGTGTAAGTGGGTCTTAGACAAATAATGTCATATACTTAATGGTTGTAAACAAATGGGCTATATTCACCGAGGGCCTCAACTAACAGCCTTCCTAGACCCACAATTAATGACAACTTTTAAGCCAAAACAAAATAAATACAAGCCGCTCTAATTAATGAAAGTATTGCATGCACATAACAGTGAGGAGAGCGTTTGTGAATAATACGCTCCACATTGATGACAGTCGTGTAGGATGATAGACACACGAGGGATGACAATGGAATACCTATAATCCGTTGTTCTTTTAGGTGTAGAAAACTTTAAGACACCTCCAAATGAAGGACAAAACAAGCTGGTAGATGAAAACGAAAAGTAGCAAACGTACGCCCTACCTACAAATGAAAAATTGGACCGCTGCATAGATACCACTACAAAAGGTAGAGTCGGTTCTTCAATAAATTCATTGATCCTTATTCCAAAAGGCTGAGGTTCTCCATCGTTTTGTATTGTTTACCAAGACTACTATGTATTTCTGTCCCTCTTTAGTGACGTGTGGTTAAAGCCTAAAAGATAGACGGTGGTCGCCCCAGATACAGCAAAGACCATATATATGAAATTTTAAATTCAGGTAATGAGCGTTTTTGATGGGAAGACTAATCTATAACTAAAGCAGGCTTAGTCTTAAAACAAAGCGGGATACATTTGAATCTTGTTATTTATTCTCCAGGTGGATTAACTATTTGAGATAATTCCGCCAATGAAGAAAAACTCGCAAATGGCAGAATAAAGATAAAATAATCTGCATTTGTAAGAGAGCACATATGCTTCATATCTCCCTTAATTGTTGAGGTAGGTCATATATTTTAAAAAAAAGCTGTTACCCCAAAATCCAGAGTGTGATTTGATAGAATGACTATATGCATGTTAAGAAAAGAAATGGAACTTGGCCGCTTATACAATGTAAAAAACGTCTTAAATCTGAAAAGTGATTGTATAACAGTTGAAATTCAGCATAGGCCTTTTCTTATTTTAAAACAGAAAATAGCTACAATTAATGTTTCTATATGCTGCAGCTACTGTTATGTATCCTGATACGAATTCCTTGAATAGAATTTCTACATTTCTGTACAAGAAAGTTGGTATAAAGTTACTACGATGGTATACATGTATTAGCTAAGCACAAAGTATAAAGTTTAAAAATGTTTGAATGGACAGCAGATAGCTAACTGCTATGTAATAATGTCACAATGCAAAATAACGGAGTGGCTCTTAAAGCAGATGTGTCATCTAGCTGAAGCCTAACAGTCAGTGTATAATAGGCCCCTATTGATTATTTGTTTTCTGTAACTTTACCTTTTAGATACTTTTAACAAAAAAACCCTGTCCTGAAGAAGGTGTCATCATCAATCAAAAGACACCGAAACGCCGCGTCGACCTTTGGTTTTTTTTAATTGTGTATATTATTGTGCAATGTTTTTGTGTTGCAAATGATTATGTATGACTTTTTAATAAATTGTTGATTTCTCACTGGTAATGATTACAGTCTTTTAACTGTTGTGTGTGTATATAGATAGGGTCCCTACACTGACTATTGGCCGCCATTTGTATGATAAGATGATGTTATGTTGATATATTTCCAGTTGTGTGAGCATAGATAACCCCTAAAGCCGTTCGGTCAGGTTATTCTACGCCCCAGGGTATATCCCCACCAAGTAGGGACTTTTGCTTGTTTCTGCTCACCCCTGCCCTGCCAAGGACTCTGGGCCTGTTGCTCTGATGTGCTGTACTCACCCCTGCCCTGCCAAGGACTCTGGGCCTGTTGCTCTGAAGTGCTGTACTCACCCCTGCCCTGCTAAGGACTCTGGGCCTGTTGCTATGATGTGCTGTACTCACCCCTGCCCTGCCAAGGACTCTGGGCCTGTTGCTCTGATGAGCTGTACTCACCCCTGCCCTGCCAAGGACTCTGGGCCTGTTGCTCTGATGTGCTGTACTCTCCCCTGTGCAGCCTCTCATGTACTTGCTGTGTCCCCTGCCAAGGTCTCTGGGCCTGTTGCTCTGATGTACTGTATTCACCCCTGCCCTGCCAAGGACTCTGGGCCTGTTGCTCTGATGTGCTGTACTCACCCCTGCCCTGCCAAGGACTCTGGGCCTGTTGCTCTGATGTGCTGTACTCTCCCCTGTGCAACCTCTCATGTACTTGCTGTGTCCCCTGCCAAGGACTCTGGGCCTGTTGCTCTGATGTGCTGTACTCACCCGTGCCCTGCCAAGGACTCTGGGCCTGTTGCTCTGATGTGCTGTACTCTCCCCTGCCATGGACTCTGCACTTCCTGTTTGTGTTTGACCTGTGCATAGTCTCTACCTTTTGTACAAGATTTTGTGGCTTGCTGTTGTCTACTAATGTTGTATTGCTACATCTGTGCAATATGTGAATAAATACAGTTACTTCTGGTGTGTTTTCTCAGTCTCCTTGCTGATTAAAGTACTTTTCTTGTTTGCATTTGCTTGACTGAGTACCATGCTCTATTTAAACGGTCACCATTGCAAGGCTCTTTGTGGCCATCTGATTTTTAGACAGGGGTGACAGGGTCTTCAGTCCATTCTGGCCCTGCTGATGTTGTACTCTGTGATGGCTATTTTACAGCCCATGCAGTTTTCTTATTGGTGATTTGCTTGTGCTGCATACACTGTTCACAGGTCACCTTGGGGGACACTGGCTGCACAGCGTGTGCAGCTGTTCAGTGGTTTTGTAGCTGTCTGTCATGTCATGAGGTATGTGTGTGTTTTCCTTTCTGTGTGCCCAGGCGTGTATGTGTATGGTCATCTTGTGTTGGCCCTTAGTCCTGGTGGCATGGCTTACATGGCATGTGTGGTGTTGGGTGTGGCAGAGGTGTGCAGTGTGAAGGGTGTTAGTTTGTAGTGTATGTATGTGTGCCCCTGTATGGTGTGAGACACACATGTGTCAGCCAGGAGTTGTATGCCTGTTGTTTGTTTTGTCTTGCCCTGTGTGGATGATTGTATGCAATTGTGTGGGCTGTGGGGAGTGCACTGGTGTTGTGTGTTCCTTGTCAGCCAATCCTGCAGTGCCTGTGTCTCTGGTTGTGTGTTGTGTGTTGCAGTGTGTGTGTAGTTTGCTTGTTGTTACAGTGCTTGTTGGTGTGCATGGGGGTGCACGGGATAGGCACCTTGCCTGTGACTAGCTCGGGTGGGGTGCAGTGTTGTTTGGGGTGGTGTGTCACTGTGATGTTTGTGCCATGCCCATGCCTTGGTGTGGCCCTGCCTTCTGCATAGTGCGCATGTGTTGAACGCGACGGTGACGTGTCTGTGACCGTGACGTTGCTGCAGGTTGGCGGACGTTGTGTGTTCCGGATGCCGTGGGTGTCTTGTTGTGAGGTGGGTGATGTGTGGGTGCCCATGTGTTGTGCCCCTTTAGAGTTATTGCACACATAACCCGGTGTGCATGGTCCAGTTTTCAAATAGCCCCCCAGCAGGATGCCAGTGTTGTGCTTGGGCCCTGTGTCGGCATGTGTGTTGTGTGGTGCATATGTGTGGTGGCGTACCTGCGGCGGCGTCCGCGGCGGCCCATCTGGCAATAGTGTTGCAGCAGGTACATGACCGGATGCATGTGGAGGGCTGGGTCCATGGGGTTCATGTCGGGTTTCGGCGTTCGTGCTCCGCTGTCGACTTTCCGCCTGCTTCAGCTGTGCGGTGTCTCCGCTGCGGTGCGTCTGCTTGTTTGGGCCATCCTAATTTGTTGAGCGGGGCGGACGTCATCGGGCGCGGCGGAGGGTCTCGATTGGCTCCCGCCGCCGCGGTGGCGGGCGCACCTTGATGGCGGGGCGCGGCGCTCCGCGGCGGACGGGAAATGACCTGTGTTTACCTATCCTAATGTGGCGGACGTGAGTTCCGCTGCTGGCGGGTGGAAAAAGCTGGTTTTCTGCCCCGCCACCACCGCGGTGGTGCCACCGCCCGACATCCTAATGGACCCCTTGGTCTCTGACAGAGGCCTGCGGGAGAACATGGAAACTAGTGCATAAAGTGGGCAGCCCTTACCAGTTTCCCTTTTAGAGGTATTCATTCTGAAGCACTGGAGTCCACAATATTGCAAACATTTATGTAAGACGTACTGCAGGCCCTGGAGTGTCTTTGAGGCCAACAGGATGACAGCTGCCAAAAAGTAATGCAGAAATAATAGAGCCGCCCAATATTGGGGCATAGCACATGCCAATGCTCTACTTGGTTGATATTCAAAGAATAAAGTGGTGCTGCGAGTTTCCAACCCTGGCACACTCCTTTGTTTTCTGGAAATATGTCTCGAATTTCGTATAGAAATAAAGTATTTTTAGATGAGTGGAGTGATTACCAGAAGTAGGAGAACATTATGGTGATAGGGAGGGAGACGATAGTCGTTCAAATGGATTGGGGAGTAGGGAGTTGTGGTAGTGGTGGGGGGGCAAGAGTGGGGGTGATCAGCTTTAGGATGTATGTTAATCTGATCATCTGATACAGGGGGTACATCATAACGAGATATACACCCGGTTAAAAAGTAATGGGAAGTAATATCAATAAGCCTGTAGTTCTGCTATGTGTAATTATCGAGTTTTAGTATTTCGTCTGTTAAATCTACTAGATGGACTATTGGATCTATAATACGAGTAATACAAATACAAGATGTCTAAACTATTTTTAAACAGAAAAAAACAAACTGAAGTTAAATAATTCCTTATGTAAGATTAAAATTGTGTATTTAAGCCTACTGTGTTTTCATGTTCAGAAAAATATCACTTTAGATTGGGGCACACAATGTTACAGTGCAATTACATCATTATAGCAGCTGGAGTCCACACACAGTTGACAGTTCAGCTGTGTTTTCATACAGCCTGTTTTGAAACAATAAAAGTGATTAAATTCAAAAAGTTATACATATAAATTGAGATGCAATTATTTGGCCATTTGCAGAACAAATAATAAGCTGTGTCAAAAATAGAAAATGCAGTCTAACAGCCGTCGGAAAATGGTAGCAAAGAGAAGTAGCCCGCATCGGAAATGAAGACTACGAGTGTATGTGTTTGTGTGTGTGGGGAATATATAACTCAAAAACTCTCTCACATTAATTAGGTCAAAAATCCCAACGGTTTTCAGAAAAAAATGCCCCATTTTCTATTATACTAATAGCAATATCCTGAAAAGTCACAAGTAACAGCAAAGTCAACAGTAAAAGTTTTTCTTAACAATTGTGCTCTCAGCTAATGTATGCTCTGCTAATATGTAGAACAACACACTGCTTCGCAGAGTATGGTTGCATGAGTCACATTCCAAGTCTTCCTTTTCCCAGCATAATGACAGTGGATTTTCAATGAAGGTAAGTACTCAGCAAAATACAATGAACATATTAGCTTGGTCTATTATCTTGTTATTCAGCTTTTCCTATTGATTTGGCTTAAACTTTCCTGAAATGTCTGTACTAGGCTGTTCCCCTTTGCCAGTCCATCAGTCATACTTAAGTAAATACAGAGGGCGCAATTAAATGTGGGTTAAAGTGGCCCTACAGAGGCAAAAATTCCTTTTATTCAAAACAAAATAAAAAAAGGCAATTTACTTTACGAAACAATTGTTTTTTATTTCAACATGCATTATTAATTTTTTACAAGATCACATTAGCAATACTGTTACAAGGTTGGCATAGGTTATTCCAATCGCTTTTCTGACATTATGACTTTTAGCTAACCCTTACATGTCGTTAATATTGTAGAAGAGAGAAAGAAGACAGCATAGGACAGGAAAGCAAGGGGTAAAGGAAGAGATAGTGGACAGGCACTAGCGAATTGCATTGCATTGCATATTATTTATGTCTGACATACAATGGGGACATTCTTACATAAGAAGTCTACATACAGAAGTATACATGCAGGCCCCGAGTGAGACATATTTTCTGTGGCCAGTAGGGTCCAATTAGGTTCCTTTGCTGGGATGGAACTTTCATAGGGACCATGGAGTGCATCTTTGGCCTGGCTCATTTTCATGGGGGCTCAAAAGAATCAAGGAATATATCTAGGGACATCCACAGCTTTCTTGAGGACGATTTCCAGGGCGAGTTCTGTAGTGTAATGTTGTCCGCTCCTCTAAGATGCGTGACCCAATTGAGCTAGCCTTTGAAAGATGTCTTGCTTATGTCTTTACAATTGGAGAGGACCATTTTCACTGCTGCTGTCAGTAGCAGGTCTAGTAGGTCCTTGTCGTGTTCTGATTTCAGTTCTGTGCTTTTGACTTAAGGAACTGTATGTTGCATTTCTTCTTGATGTAAGTGTTTTAATGTATATGCTTAAAAAACCTTCACAGGCCACCTTTTCACTCACCTTACCCGTTCTTTTAACCAAGAATGCTCAACCAGTCGCGGCCGGCATGGTTCGCGGTTGGGGGCGTGGGCTCGCGCAAGGACGGGGGGTTTTCATGTAATAATAAATAAATAAATCAAACATACTTTTCCGCCGGCCGGGTCTCAGAAGTAAGGCAGCCACGCTCCTTCCCCATAGCCAATCACAACACTGAAATGGCAGCTTTGAGATTGGTGTGGACGCCTCCCAGCCAGGGGCTTATGGGGAGGCCATGCTTTCCATGCAGCCTGATTGGAGAAAGGGCAGAGTACGCATGGCTGGTTTAGGCAGGCCCAGAGGGCGGACCAAACAGTCATTGCGCCTTCAGGAGTGGGCCCTGCCCTGGCTTCTCGCGGAGCAGCCCCATCCACCTGCCTGCCCGCGACCAAACATAAAATGGTAATAACGGAAAGTTAAACCATTTTATATTTTTGCTTCTCACACATGAGGAAGCAGTGGGCCGATGCTCCTCCACCCTAGTGGAGGAGCCGCCCCTGTGCTGATGCCTTTTAATTCCAGCTTTTTTAGAAAAAGGCTGGGGCAGGGGCAGAGAACTGGAACATCTTAAGGATGTTAGGGGCTCAAACCCAAACATACTTTGGGGGCACCTGCTTGGAACAGCTTTGAATTTAAGATCCAATTTCAGGTGTCTCATGCTCTCCATGGCCAGATCACTGAGAGTGCACAGGCACACTTGTCCAAATTTTAAATGTGTACAGCTGCTGATGTCTGTTTTCAATATTGTAAAACAGCAGCATTTCACTAAAGTTATTGCAAATAATCTCTGTGACACCCTCCATTTCTTATATGTGAGGTCCTGTTTTTGATTTAAAAGAAACTTTTTTCTGGATGTTGCACGAAAGCTAAAGAATATTTCTCTGCAAAATGTCTGTAATATATAAAGGAAACACAAGGAGATGATGGACGGAGAGTTGAAACTTTTCAGACAATCACCCCCAGTCACATATCTGGGATGAATCCATCATCGTTCTTTAGCTCACTTCACCACCCCAGTTCAGACACAGCTGTATGCAAATGAGTCTTGACCCTGTGCCTCATGGCAACTGTCAAGCAATGTCTTCCCTGAACCGTAAACAAGCATCCTGGGACCTGTTTCGGGCTTACAGCCCTCTTCAGCCAGGTTAGCTTGAATCCAATGGCAAAGTGAACAAGGGACCCTCGTCTGGGCATACCCTGCCAACTTGGGGCAAACAAAGCCAACAGAAGGAGATGCTGGATGATGTGCTGAAACTTTTCAGTCAGACACTCACCCCCAGTCACAGATCTGGGCAGAATCCATCATCGTTTTTTAGCTCACTTCACCACCCAGTTCAGACACAACTATATACAAATCAGTCTTTGTTTCTGGGAAAAAGGTCAAAAGCAGACCATAAATCAATAATGGCTACATATAGACTTCCTGTGAGACTATCTTCCAAGTTAATAGGCACAGTTAATGTTCCCATGAGGCACAGGGTCAAGACTGAAACAAACTTTGGTGTGTCTTGAAGTAAATGGGAATCCCACCTGAAATTCTATCACTGACCGTTCACTTGCATGAGAACAACTATGCAAGGGTACGATGGTGTAATCAAGGCCACTTGTCAGACCTAATTAGGGTTAACCGAGGGGTTCGACAAGATTGTGCAATGGCCCCCACTATCTTGTCACTTTACATCAATGGTGTTGTCCAGTTCCTCGCAGTCCAGCTGTTGCACCGACAACCCTTCATTTTGCAGACAACACTCTGATAGTTTCCAAGACACTGAGTGGCCTGCAATCCCTTCTGAAACGCTTAGAGCCTTTCTATGCCTTAAGAGGCCTTGAGCTAAACACCACCAAGACCAAGCTCTTAATGATTAACCCTAATTGATCCTTCAAGGGGAAGCTGTCTTTAGAGGGGAAACTACTAGAAGAGTGAGCACTTTTGATTATTTGGGTGCCACTCTATCTGATGACCTTTCCTGGAGACATCATGTTAAGAGGCAGAATCTTCAGGTAAGGCATATCACTGTCGCTTTGATCAAGGATAAGATCGCATCGAGTAAGCCAATAGCGTCTCCCCTTTGTATTTCCGATTATAAAGCAGTGGGAGCAGCTCTTTATGGGGTGGAACTCTTGAAATCTGAAAAACTGGATACACTTTTAGTGACCGAAAATAAATTTCTGAGATTCTCTACCACAGAGTACCCTCCTGCAACCACTGAGATTTGATATGGGTAGATTTTTGATTATGCAAAAAGCACAACTACACCCTTTGCCCTTCTGGCTTCTTCTAAAAACTACCCCTGAGCTGCACCCTTATGCTGCTACTCTGGATGAGGTCTATGTACTGGACCTCCATAAGAACTGATTAACTAGGGTCAAATCATTGATGTCCACTCTAGGGATGGAAGGCTTATGGTACTCCGGTACTCCAGAATCCTTTCCAACCAAAGCCCAGGTTAATAAATAATATTGGGACTGGGAGGCACAATCCCTTATCTCTAATCCATCCAGGGGCCGTCGGACCCTTGATTTGATGGAGTTCAAGCTGAAAGGCACTTTTGAACAATATTTGGAGGTTATTACAAATCCTCAAGATAGGAAACTCCACATGAAATTCAGATTCAGTTCCCTTGCTGTCAACACTGTTGTTGCCTCCTGGGGTCAGCCTTCTTCTACATTCCAGCTTTGGTCCGGCTGCTCTCTAGCAGCCGAATCCACCAGTCATATATTTTTGTACATGTCCTAGGTACCACCACTTGAGATCTAGATGGACAGCTCCTGTCTGTAGAGAGCTAGGTACCCGCTGTTACAGCGGTGTGCTACGTATCTTATATTCTGACTCTAGCAATCTAATTGTCTGTGCTGTTGTCAAATTTCTAGGCAAAATGTGGATAAGTAGGAGGCAACACTGACCATCCAATTGATGTAACTCCTTTCTATTTTAAAATCATTTAAATGTTTTTTCATAAGTTTTTATTTATCAGCTTTTTTCTTGAATTAATCTTAGACCTGTACCTGCACGACAGGTCATGCCCTTAATTCTTGCGGCATAGATTTTTCTGTTACAGATCTTGGATATAATCTAAGTTGCTTTTATTGCTTTTTTAACCCTATTTTATCATTTGCACTAGATGATCTGAGCTGAATTAGTTCTTGGGATTTTGTAATAAAACCCTGGTCTCATTTGCACTTTAGACACAGGCACTTTTAAGGCCTCTACTCGACAACTTGGGGGTCATGTTGATTTTAGTAATTTTTGGTATCTGCTTTTGTATGAGGGCTGTCATTCTTTTATACCTAATGCACTTGCGTTTTTTTGGTCTTTCCTTTTTATCCCCCGAAGTATTAGGAAGTCTGGTCTTTAAAAGGATAATTCTACACGTTGCTAGGGATTGCTATTTAAATTGATTGTTTCATTATGTCTGTATTGTATTATATGCATGTGATGCTTTTATGGCATAGCGGCTGAAATAAAGTTATTTGACTGACTGGCTAACCAGGAAAATGCACCCATACCATAATACGGCCTCAGATATATACATTTTTCACCCATAACAGTTGTGCAACAAAATTAATTGCTCTGTGTTGTCCCAGGTGCAACACAAAGCTTAGAGCCACATCTGCTAAGTGTGGCCTGCTGCTAGTGTTGTCGCCCCCTCTGAACACAAACAAGTGCCGTGTGTCACCCACAACCATTTAGAGATGAGGGTGCACTACTTAGCAGAGGATTTATAATGAAAGCATACTCTTTCAGTTAAAACTCCTAAGCATAGACAGTTAAAAGCACAGATGCAGTGTGCACGTTCTTTTTAAGGAAGGTGCACAGTTCCCATTAACAACTTTAAAGAGGTTGTCATGTTCTATGTTTCTGTGCATGATGACCCTAGTGACTCTTGATAGACTCCTTACAACAATTACATAATCTGATGGGTGTGACTGAGTGTGGTTAATAAAATCTGGGACGCAATGCATTCAGTTAACAGTTGCACTCTGAAAAAGAAAGAAATGTTAGAGCTTTGAGTGTGGCATGGTCCTTTGCATGGTATCAGGCTGGGTAGGCATGTTACAACTGGTGATGAGATAGGGGATCTATAAACAGAATACACAAGCATGCTCTCCCTGAGAGTTTGCTGAGGTCCAGCCAACTGCTCTTGCATGCCATATGCGCTTCAGTTGAAGTGAAGCAGTTGAAGGTTGGCATATGTGGATTCACAGTGCCATCCCAGCCAGCACTAGACTTTTATAGAAGATAAAGGCCCCATGGTAAGTTCAGTCATAGTCAGCCCAGAACCTGCTGGTAAGGTAGAAAGAATTGGGACTGCACTGCCACATAAAACACAGTGCAGTACGATAGTGCTAAAGGCAGGGACAACCAGGTATAGAGAAGCACAGAAAGCTGCAATAGCTAGGTGCACAAGTGTGCCAAAAGCTTCAGGATCCAAGCACCAAGAAATGGTAAAGGTAGTGAAAACCAGGTAAGAGACAGAAAGCTGAGAATGGTGATGACAATTCACAAGAGATTGGCCACAACAACACTGATGCAAGCATACAGCTGGGGCTTAGCGATGGTATGAATGAAGCTGCTTCAAGCGGGCAGCAGACAGCACTCAGCATTAGCTAGGTCCACAAGTGGATCACTCAGCATTAGCTAGGTCCACAAGTGGCTATGAAACCTCCACTTCCATTTTATACCACCAAAAAGCACAATAAACGCACCAATTGAAGGGCATGGATTGAAACATTTGATGATTTCCTGAAAGCGTTAGAAAAAACAGATGACCAAGGATCATAAAATGCTTGAAGAACCTTGCAGGTGGTTGAGTAAAAGGGATGATAAAGAAAATATTTCGAGCTGGTGAAATCTCATATGGTAAAAAATCAAGAAGACGTTGGAGGCCAATTTCAATCTAATGCTAATTGACAACTATGAAAGGTACATTTTCAAAAAAGCAAGGCAGCAACCTGGTGAGATGATGGAGGAGTTTTTTGAGAGACTTGATACACTTATAATGCACTGCAAATTCAATTACTTTAATGATGAATAGGCCATGCATCTTAGATTTTGTGATTATTGCCTTTCTGACTCATTCCGATGACGCATGATGAGAGAAACACTCAGTGGCACATCTACAAACTCCTATCATCACAGGAACATCACTTTTTTGAGGGGCTTTGACTGATTCACAAGGTGGCATTAAGCCACTTCATTCTTTGTGAATTAGACAACCTTTCATGCTATACTTAGCATGAAACAGGTGGGCAGAGGGTGTTGCGATGGGCGTTCTGCCATAACACCCCTTGATTTTGACGCTGCCCCATATTTACACAGGTGGCATAAATATAGGGCAGCGTCAAAATTAAGGCTAAGGAAAATCTGGTCTTAATAAGGTGAAATGGGGAGAAATGCTTTATATTTCCTCGTATTTGCTGTTTCTATATTGCGCAAACATGATTGATGGACAGAATGCAGAATGATGTCATACATTCACCCCAGTACAGAGATCTGGGCCTAAATCCATGCTTTTGTGCTCACCATCCCATTCCAAGTTTGAACCCAGCCATATGCAAATCAGTCTTGACCCTGTGCCCAATGGGAACAGTCCAGCCTGAACTGCAAGGACTGGTCCTCCCTGGACTGGAAACAAGCATCCTAATGCCGGTTTTGGGGTTTCACCCCTTATCAGCCAGGATAGCTTGACTCCAGTGGCATGAAGAGCACAGGACCCAAGCCTGGGGATACCTGTCCCACTCGGGGTGACAAATTCAAAAACAATTGATGGTCGAGAATGCAGAACAGTGTCATCCATTCACCCCAGTACAGAGCTCTGGGCCTAAATCCATTGCTTTTTGCTCACCATGCCATTCCAGTTAGGGCTGGACTGTTCCCACAAGGAACAGGATCAAGACTGATTTGCACATGGCTGGGTCCAAACTGGGTTGGTGTGGTGAGCAGAAGAATGATGGAATAAACCCAGATCCTTGTGACTGGGGTGAATGTTTGCATTGTCCAGCATTCCATCCATCAATTGTTTCTTTTGCATTTGTCGCCCCGAGTGGGAAGGGTATACCCAAACGTGTGTCCTGTGCTCACTACACCGCTGGATTCAAGCTAGCCTGGCTGATGAAGGGTGATGCCCTGAAACCAGTCCCAGGATGCTTGTTTCCAGTCAAGGGAGGACCTGGTATGGCAGTTCTTAATGGACTGTTCCCACAAGGAACAGGGTCAAGATTGATTTGCATATGGCTGGGTACAGAATTAAGTTCAAAGTGCTGACCCTGGCTTTCAGAGCACTAAAAGGCACGTGTCCCAATTATCTAAAACTCAGACTCCCTCGCTACCACCAAGAACGAGAGCTGCGCTCAAACTCCTTGCTCAAGCTTACGGTACCGCGCGCGAGGAAAGCTAGACTTGGAGGCAGATCCTTTTCGGCCGGCACGGCGAAACTTTGGAATACTTTGCCACCTGCCATCCAATCCGCCACCTCAGAAGCCAGCTTTAGGAAACTCCTAAAAACATGGCTTTTTACTCAATAATCCTGTTCTTTCTCCTGACTACTCACTCCTGCTGTAGGACTCGCTAGCGCCGGGACACCTCCCCAGAGGTAGCTGTTCGCGCTTAACAAGCTTCTGTATTATTACAAACTGGAGTCTTGTGGTGAGCAAAATAATGATGGATTAAACCCAGATCCTTGTGACTGGGGGTGAATGTTGACATTGTCCAGCATTCCATCCATCAATTGTTTCTTTTGCATATTTCATCCTAAGTGGGAAGGGTATGCCCAAATGTGGGCCCAGTGCTCACTAGACCACTGGATTCAAACTAGCCTGGCTGATGAATGGTGATGCACTGAAACCGGTCCCAGGATGCTTTTTTCTGGTCCAGGGAGGAACTGGCTTGGCAGTTCGGGCTGGACTGTTCCCACAAGGAACAGGGTCAAGACTGATTCGCATATGGATGGGTCCAAACTGGGTTGGTGTTCTGAGCAAAAGTATGAGGGATTAAGCCCAGATCTTTGTGACTGGGGCTAAATGTTTGCATTGTCCAGCATTCTGACCATCAATTGTTTCTTTTGCATATGTCGCCCTTAGTGGGAAGGGTATGCTCAGACATGGGTCCCGTGCTCACTACATCACTTGATTCATGCTAGCCTGGCAGATGAACGGTGATGCCCTGAAACCGATCCAAGGATGCTTGTTTCTGGTCCAGGGAGGATCTGGTTTGGCAATTCGGGCTGGACTGTTCCCACAAGGAACAGGGTCAAGACTAATCTTCATAAGGCTGGGTCCAAACTGGGGTGGTGTTGTGAGCAAAACAATGATGGATTAAACCCAGATCCTTGTGACTGGGGGTGAATGTTGCATTGTCCAGCATTCCGTCCATCAGTTGATTTTTTTGCATGTTTCTGTATTGTGCAGCACACAGAAAAAGCAAAACATCATGAATGGTTGTTTATATGCAGGAAGTTGTCCCTTCCTGCACATAAACAATCATTTTAAATATGACGAGTTGCAACTTCTATGTGCGCAGCACAAGCAAAGAAGTTAAAAATCGCCATTTATGATTGTTTATGTGCAGGAAAGGACACCTTCCTGCACATAAACAATCATTCAGACAATGCAGGCACTATGGTACAAGGGTGCCTGGTTTGGTGCTCGGCAGCTACGGTTAGCACTAGCACAATGAGAAAGCAGGGATGCACCATATTGTTGTAAATACGGAGCAGTTCTGCGTTTCTGAAGTGACGGAGCATGGCGTTAAACTTCTTGGCTTAACACTGCACTCTGCCACTTTAGGCATAAATATGCCCCTCAGTTTTGAGATAGTGTTCATAGATGCAAGAGTAGAGGAACATGCTGATCGACAAGCTGCCAAAATGGAAGCTGGAACAACCCAAAACAAATCAGAAATGAGCATGAAAAGTAAGCAGAAACACAAGGCAGAGGTCTACTTAGTGATGTATCAGAACAAAAAGTAACTGTGTTTCTGCTGTGGATTCGCCTATCCACATGACAGTAAATTTTCTGCTATCAGACAAATATGCCAAGATTGCAGGAAGGAAAACAGAAACTAAGGGGCATTTTATCAAGAAACAGCGATAATGAGCTTGATAATATGCCGTTGTGAATTCCCATAGAAGCCCAGGTTCTGGTGTGAACATGGGCTTCCATTGGAATTCTCAAGGGCAAATTATCAAGCCCATTACCGCCTCTTTAGCGGCAGTTTTCTGACGCTTATGCGGCGATAATTTTAACGCTGTTCTTGATAATATGCCCCTAAGTGCCTCATAAAGAGACAAGAAGATGGATACCAGAAAGTTCCAGAAACATTCTAGCCACTCCCACAAGGCCAATTGATAACATTGACTAAAGCAAGTGGAAATGAAATAAAGTTGATTGTTATCAAATCCATCGTCCAACTGTTCATTGATGTTATCATCGAGTGACAATGATTGACGTGCACATGTAGGATTGGTCATTTGCAAGAAAAGTCTAAAAAGAATTACCTCATGAAGCAACAAAGTTTCCTTGGACATTGTCCTAAAACGATGCCAGGAGAAAAGTGCAAAGAACTTACTCTGATACCACATCTCACAACATTAAGAACCAATATGTATACCTGGGCAGCTTCTACTCCCTGGTGGAGTAAGGGATCCGTTGTGGTAACCATGCGGCACAATAAAATTACAGAGCAAGTGCTGATCCATGTACTTCTAGGGACTTAGTCAAGTGCATGCTTATTACGTTTCGACACTGCTGCTGACTTGGGACTAATTTCTATCAACTACAACTTAAACGATCAATTTGAAGTGGAAGACAACCTGTAGGTACATTACTATTTGTTCTAAGTACATTGGTTTGTTCAGACATAAAAGACTCTGTTTTAGTATGCCGTCAGCTATAGAAATATTTAAAGATGTCATTTGTTGAGTAATTCAGCCTGTCACTCATGCTTTTAATTTCAGTAATGACATACTGGTGTTTGGGGCTACAAGAAAGGAACCAGACAAAGCACTCACACGAGTATGCCATGCGCTTGCTGCTACAGGTCCACACTAAATGCTGAGGAGAGTGACTTTGACGAATACATTCTAATAATCTTTGGGCATATTTTCTCTGAAAGTGGGATGACTCCTGACCCCTTTCCCTCCAGAAAATGTCACCATGCTGTGAACCTTCCTGGGCATGGCCAGCTACTGCTCCATGTATATTCATCTATCTCAGACTGAACATGCTGATTCTCACAGGAGAAAGAAACCTTAGCTATAATATGGGTGTATGAACAATTCCATGTGTTTCTGTAGGGAAAACATTTCACCTTTGTCACAGATCATCAAACGTTGGTCACCATTTTTGGAAATTCGAAAAATCAAGATGCCCCCTTACTTTGAGAGGTGGGGGTTTCTTCTGCAGGAGTATGATTACACTATTGTGCACAAACAGGGGGAACGTCAAAATCCAAAGAAGTCTAGAAGACAGGGCGTGCGCTTGCTAATGCGAATTCATCATCGACAAACTGACCACACTCCCAGAGGTCCTAAAAGAACTTGTTGCCACAGTCATAAAATACATTTGTCCTCTCTGATGACAGTGGACCCTCTGAATACTTTAATGAAAAAATGCAGTTTAAGATATAGAAGGGAAACTTCATACCTCAACAATAAACGTAATAGATGGCCTCAGTCAAACACCCGCACTCAGAGCCCAATGTCCTCGCTAAATCAATCACTTCTTAACACAGACAGGAGCCCTGGCACAAGTGATCTGCTGAGAGGGGGATCAAAAATGAGGTACCACCTAGTCCAACACAGACAGGTGTGTCATTTTCAGGAGAGCTAAGAAAAAATGTAAGAAACAGTACAAAAGGGCCAGAAAGGACAAAAAAAGTGGCGGCTCTGATAACCACCAAAAACCGGAACCCACTTACAGCATGTGACTCTGTCCAGTTGTACCCGATATTCACCCCCAAGGTAGGCATTAACAGCACCAAAGGTCTTGCTGTAGTAAGATCAGCTTTTAAGACGACTCCACTCCACCCGATAAACCAGGTAAGGGTGGATGCAAGCATCCAAACTTCAATAAAGCTCGAGCCATGCACAGACACCAGTGGGCATGTCAGCCGGACTCCTAATAACACAAACACATTCACACAAGGCCAGCCCATCATTCTGTCAAACCCTGACTCTGCTCAAAATATGTCTCCAACCTGAGGAACCTGGTTACCGATCAAACCAATGCTGCCCTGGAACATTAGGCCAAGACACTGAAATCAACTACACAAAGGCTAGCATGGGCACCCTGGAGGTGATGCTAACCCCCGTTAACATATTTAAGGTCAACATGACATTTTAAACAGGGACAACATTCTTCACATAACCAAACAGGTACCAACGTTGGCCCATGTTTGCTCATACGATCTCGCCTGGGTTAGGTTCCAAAAACTCCCTGCTAGGCATGCGGCGACAACCACATCAGGCTGCTATGCTGAAGGAAGCGCCCCTGTTCGCAGAATGGGGAATTGTCATTGAACAAAATCATCCAGAGAAATACGCACATGTGCTCTAGGTCCAGCTCCTAAAGCAAGGGGCCAACTCTGTACTTAGAGGCACACATAGTATCCATTATGCCTATGAATATGAAGCTGAACTAGAGAAGCGTAACATTTTCAAAATATCATGCACAAGCAAACATAGGGTGGTGCATTCCAGGCATGCTAACAAGGATCGGGAAAAGGAACAGCAGGCATTGCCTGCTTCAAGTCTACACCAAAGGCATTCCTAACACCAATCGCACTTGGGCGCAAAGCAATCACTCAGAAGTGGGCATCTCCTGCCCTCAGTTAACAATTATCTCATGGGATGTGGCAGGCCTCAAGAAAATTACCGAAGACAACTCTGCTCTGGACTACCTTTAAAAAGGAGACATCCTATGCTTTCAGTGAGTGAGTCCAACCGCCCTATGGAAATTAACATGGGGAAAACACGTTTTGGGACCCCCCTTTTATCTCGGCCCCCCTTGACGAATCCCCCCCTATACTTTCAGGGAAGGACCGGAGCGCCGCGAGGCAAAGTTAAGGAAAATTTCAGGAAGATTCCTCAACCGGCGCCAAAGTTATTCCCATTAGAATGTTGCGATTTCCCTATGGAAAACAATCCTACCTATATATACCTACTGGCTATCGCCAGTAGGTAATATATATATATATATATATATATATATATATATATATATATATATATATATATATATATATATATATATATATATATATATATATATATATATATATATATATATATATATATATATATATATATATATATATCCAATATATATATATATATATATTTATTACCTACTGGCGGTCGCCAGTAGGTATATATAGTTAGGATTTTTTCTCGGTGGGATTTTTGAAAATTCTATGTCTAATAACTTTGGCGTTTGTGGACGGAATTGGCTGAAATTTTCAGGAAAATGGCACATTTTGTTTCTGAGCAGCCCCTGAAAATTTGGGGGG
Source organism: Lissotriton helveticus (assembly GCF_964261635.1). Lineage (NCBI taxonomy): Eukaryota > Metazoa > Chordata > Amphibia > Caudata > Salamandridae > Lissotriton > Lissotriton helveticus. The sequence goes on along the minus strand of NC_136059.1, from coordinate 1,840,268,420 downwards.
GGTTCGTCAAGGGGGGGCCGAGAAAAAAGGGGGGTCCCAAAACGTGTTTTTAACATTGAGTTTTCCATAGGGCGGTTGGCCTCACTTTTAGCCCGAACGGCTGAATGGATTTGCACGAAACTTGGCAAAATTGTAGGGACTGGTAGCCCGATGTGCCTTTTGTAGGTCTCAATATATGTGCTTCAGTGGATTTTGAGAAATTAACGTTCAAAAAAAGATATATATCTGTAACAGCGGACCGGGCAGCGCTCCGGTTCGCGGACTTTACGCGGTACGGAGCTTTGTGAAGCGAAGCTGATTGGTTCTCCGGCGTCTGTAAACATTCCAAACAGTCCGTAGAGGCCGCCATCTTGTCTCTCGGTAGGATCGAGAGACAAGCGGAGGCCAAACCGAAGGGGCAAATGACCATAAGGGGGCATAGTAGATCCTCCCTGACCCTCTAGGTTTGATGTGGAGGTTTTAAAAGGGCCCCGCGGGGCAAAAAAAAATAAAATAATAATAATGGAACGGCTGAATGGATTTGCACGAAATTGGCAAAATTGTAGGGACTGGTAGCCCGATGTGCCTTTGCTAGGTCTCAATATATGTGCTCCAGTGGATTTTGAGAAATTAATGTTCAAAAAAAGATATATATCTGTAACAGCGCTCCGCTTCGCGTACTTTTCGCGTTACGGAGCTTTGCGAAGCTGATTGGTTCTTCGGCGTCTGTAAACATTCCAAACAGTCCGTAGCTGCCGCCATCTTGTCTCTCGGTAGGATCGAGAGACAAGAGGAGGCCAAAGCGAAGGGGCAAATGACCATAAGGGGGCATAGTAGATCCTCCCTGACCCCCTAGGTTTGATGTGGAGGCTTTAAAAGGTTCTCGCAGGGCAAAAAAAAAATATATCGTTTTTTTAGTTTTTTTGCGTGGAGTGCGCCCGGTTCGCGAACCGGGAAGCGTTCTGGGGAGCGTACTTTCTTGAAAATTAGTGAAAAAAGTTAGAGTAAAATAATAATTGTGAGTGATCAGATGTAGGGTAGCTCTGAGAAGAGCTTTTGGGTTTATGGTACATTTAGGTACTTATAAGTAGGTACCAATGCACAGTCTTAAATTCAGAGTGAAAATTCTGTTGCCCTCATCTGAGAAGTGAACTCCATCTCCTCTGTAGATATCTTGCATGTAGTAACGCAAGTTATTGTTGTACAGGGAGCCCATTCCATGGTCTCTCATGTAAGCTGAAACAGATTTGTTTACATGCTTCCTCGATTTCTCAATTTGTGGACAAAATTGGTTCGACCACCTCCATTTTTGTCTTTGGCATATATTTGAATATACCAAGGCAGTCTGAGGAAAAAGTGCCATCAATTGCTCAAAGGTGTCCTTTAAAAGCATTTCCAGACCTACCCCAGTCAAAGTGCCCAAATCATTACCGCCACAGTGTACAATTAACGGGTCAGGTTTTGGCAAATGCATAAAGGTTTTCACCAATGGTATCAATTGGTGACATTTTAATCCTCTGTGGCCAAACCACTTAATTTCCACATCTTGTAAATTGAGGTTAGGTAAATTCCTGTTTTCAGCGTACCTCTGAGCCCAATAGATGTAACTATGTCCAACAATCCAGACAGAAAACATGGCGAGAGAAGGTTCTCCTGCAGTCAGATGAAGTGTGGCAATGAAATGGCAGTTGAAAAAATGAGAGTGTAAAATGAAAAAAACTGAGGAGTTTCTGTGTTAATGAAGCAGTAAGAGTGATTGGTGGATTTTGATTGCTGAAAACAGAAAGTTAGGGTGCATGGATGAGTTCGTTGAAAGATGTATTTTGAGTGGCGAAGAAAAAATCATTAAATGAAAGATTGCACTGGATATGCAGGTGCACTGAGAGTTCAGAGTTCAATTGCAACATTGTTGTGTGAACTTGGAAACACCAGAGGTCTTGCAAGAGGTGGTTGCTATGCAGAAAAAGCAGAGAGGGGGCAGAGGGGGGAAGGGTTTTGATTTGAAAGAAAGTGAGGGAAGAGTTTTGATTGGGTGACATGAGAGATATGTGTGAAGAATTACAGCATTTCTGTGCTTTTGATAGCTGCAGACTCTGGAGTGCATACCTTTTGCTCTGCTGAAGACAAATTGGTGTGTTTCTGAGACTGTTTTGAAACTCAAAGTATTTGCTAAGGTGAGAAAAGATTTCTTTAATTTAGATAGAAAATAGTGTGCTTTAAGGAGAAAATTATGAAGAAAGTTGTGTTTTTCAAATGTTGGTTTGTCTCAAGTGTTTTACAAATAGATTTTGTTTCTTTGAGAAATTGTAATTGGAGAAAATGTGAAGTATTAGTACTGACAGGGTTTTTATGTGCATAGGAGCTGTGGAGTGTTTTCAAATTATGACTTGTAAATCGTTTTTGAGGAAAAGCAATGGTTTTAATATTGATGACAAGGACATAATGGTGTCTGCTTCTTTATAAGGTAATTGAGAGTCTCTGATGTTATTTTTCCCATTTCAATGTAAGAAGTTTGTCTGTGGAGCAAATTGCTTGTAAATATGCTCCCACCTGTGCATGGCAAATTTAGATTTTGAATGTTTGCGTTACATAGGCATGTTAAAGGTGACCGAAACATGCTGCAAAGGCAATCAAAAAACGCTTTTATGTGTCTTAAGGACATTTTAAGTCATTTCCCCATGTGCAGTGTTTTCAAATTATGAGTTGAAAATCGTTTTTGAGGTAAAGGAATGTTTTCAAAATTTATGTGCGCCATATGCCCCCAAATTTCTTTTTCAGGGGTGCAGCAGGGTGTTCTTGAGACACCCCTGCACCCTCGGAAAAATTCGTAATTTGCGATGAGGTAATTGCTAATCGCAAATTGCACCTTCATTCCTATGGGCCTCCTGCTGCATGGAAATGAATGGGTAATTTGTAATTAGCAAATAGCTCATCGCAAACTAGGAATGGTAAAGAATCGCTATTTATTCCTTAAAGTTCGCTATTTAGGAAATGCAAAAAACTTTGATGATACATATGGCGGTTCATCTCTAACAAGATAAGAAGCATAGGGATAGATTTATGATGACTGGCGCATCACCAGGGATGTGTTAGTCATTCTGTGCCGCTGTTCCGCCACCTATGGTGTGCTGCATTTACAATGCGGCGCATCATGGGGCAAAAACAGCACAGATGCGTGACGTATCTGTGCCGTAAAGGTGGCGCCATGCTGGAGTTGTATCGCAAGTGTGATGAAGCTCCAGCAAGGCTCAGGGGTGCCCCTGTCGCAGGGTTTCTGTTCTCACACAGAACTGTGGACAGAGGATTGGAACCTCGGCGAATTAGGGTGCCCCAAAACTCACCTTAGTAATCAAAAACCCCTTAGCAAGCTAGGTACAGTGTCACATTGGATATAACAAACTCTCAATGTTTAGACAATCCAGATTATGAACTTATAGTACCTCAGGATACGTGGAACTCATGAACACTCGGTCGTTATATATTTCTTAGAAACCAGAACATGGAGTTAAGAAGAACACATGTGTATTTGAAATGTTTATTTACTAATGCCGTCTTCTCAGGCGTAGTATCTTAGATAATACAAGTACACATATTATCAGTAGCAAAATTACCAGCATAGTTACTAGTACATAAAAAGCGAATGGTGACAGTATGTTAACATGACTGTAAATGAATAAGAGTTAGCAACACTTATAAGCAGCCGCGGGCCGTGGAGGGAGTTACAGTGGGGCAGGGAGGCGGGGAGGGGGAGGGGCAGGGTGGAGAGGGCTCCACCCTGCCCCTCCCCCTCCCCGCCTCCCTGCCCCACCGTAACTCCCTCCACGGTCCCCGGCTGCTTATATCTCACCCTCCCTAATACACATATTATATTATTTGCTAAGAAGGTCTCTTTGTGTTGGTTTAGGGCGTGCCCATACTTTAGTGTCTTAGATTTGAAGGAATCACATCAGCATACACCAGCTCTCTCTTCATGTGAACCGCATCAAGTGTTGTGTATGTGTGTTCGGCAAAGCAATATAAAACCCGCCTCATGCCCAGAATTGGCAGAAGCTGCACTTATGTTATGAGTATGAAGTCGTGGAGATCAGACCTCATAACAATTCTGTATCGTGTTGTTCTTGAAACTTCAGCACTCGCTGTACAGATATAGTTTAACAAGTAAAGCAGATAGTAGAGCAATAACATATTATTCTCATGTAAATCACGATGAACTATTAGGTTGAAAGCTAAAGCAACAACTAAGTGTCGTGTGCAGAAGTTGCAAAAAAGGAAAAATGGCGTTTAAACCGGTAATGAGCCCATGCTAACTTAACACGGTGTAAAGATATCCAGGATCTAGATGACACCTCCCCATGATCCGGAAACGAACTGAATAAGATAATAGAAGTGCCATCTCATGAGAGCAGATTGCAACTTTATATGTGGACGGTCCGCAAGGTAAAACATTAAAAACTAGGAAAATTTAATGCTAAAGAAAAATAAAACAGCCAACTACTTTATCGAGGCTTAAGCCAATAGGCAAGCTAAATAATGAAAACTTGACAAATAAGTCAATGAATTGTCAATGAAATGCTAGTACTCAGCATATCAAACATGAAAAAGGTCTATGACATAACTGTGTATGCAAAATAAGCTGCAACAGCCTCTATTAGGAAGTCACCGTCTTCATCCGAAAAGAGTTCAGCCATCCAATTTAAAAGCGGAAAAGAACATACGTGCTCTCCCAGCACCGGATCCTCTATCACCATCAGAGGACAGCTCGGTGGGTTTTCAAGAAAGCTCTGTTCCAAGAAAGACTGTGTTGCCGCCAGTAAATTCCAGGGACCAATTAGTCCATGCATCAATGCCACAGCCATAATCCTTTCGCCAGGACAAACCAACTCGTGAGCAATGATAGGACTCATCAGCTGATTAAAGTCGACGTCAGGAGAAACCGGTCCGCAGAGACACAAATCAATGGCCCAATCGAAATCACAGGTCAGGCAGTGAAATACAGGCTGGACACAGGTGAAGTAGGAGAATCGAAAAGATAATCCATATGCCGTGCTTAATATCGCCAACGGCATTGTGCCATAATATTCAAGCATGCGATTGCGGAACATGGTCAGCAGCTGCAGGGCGGGAGCTTGCACAGGAGGGACATCCATATTTAAAAATGTAAAAAAGCACAAGAGCGTCCGCTGGTAATGCAAGTAAAAATGGGAATCCACCAAGCACAGTGGAAAAAATAGAATGAAAGAAAGCAGGGATGACTCCAAAGATTTTCTCAAATGAAGTCACGAGACCACTGGTAACAACTTTAAAAAAGTGCGCCAGGCCCTTTGTGGAGGACGCGTTAAAGATAGTCCGAACCATGTCGCTGAAATGCAAAGGCGAATCAGTATTTAAAAGGGTCTGCACCTCTGTACGGGTGTTCGCTATGTGAAGCACGAAAGTTTCACGGGCCGAACTCAAGGCCACCTCTCTCTGAGACAAAAGAGCTCTTATTCTTGCCATGCCGTTGAAATCTGCTCCCAAGGTTGGTATTTGTGGCCAGATTGAAAACTCCCTATGTTCATGTGTGGGAGGAAATAGAACATTTCTGCAGCAAATAACCCGTTCACTTACTGTTACGATAAAAGGAATACTTTTAATTAACCCAGAACAATCTTCATTATTGAGCATCAAATAACTACCATTTTCCAACAACTTGAACGTGGGGATGATAGCAGGAACTGGCGTGCCTTGCAACACGCAAGCCATATTTGGTCGGTGTTTGTTGCATGAACCGTGTAACTGTATGTGCCTACACATTAGTGAATGATCTGGCGTCTTAGTGCATTCCTCTCCATTCAGATAAACTTCTTGATCATCTTTGAAAATCTGTATGTGTATGGAAGCGACCAGACCTCATGAAGAAAACCACTACCTAAAGGTTCATAACGACCTATTGGTATATATTTCATACAATTTGAAAACTTATATAAAGCAAAAGGCAGCGTTATTAAACCGTGGATAAGGCACGTTGCCAAAGCAGCCAACCTTTTGGATTTATACTGGAAATGTTAAAGGAAGAATTACGGAGTAGGGCCTGTAAATCTTTAATGGACAACCGAGTAAAATTACTCCAACCATCATATTCCTCTAACTCCGGGATAGTAGGGGTGTTTAATTTTTTAGAAGTAGCCAATCCAAAGCATTTGGTCTGGGAAATTGTTTCATTCACAAACAACATATGATTTGGGATGAGACATGCACGGTGCAAAGCCTCAGTGCCTTGTACCTGCCAGGTTCGTGAACCCGAAACTGATGTAGATCCTGGATATCTTTACACTGTGTTAAGTTAGCATGGGCTCATTACTGGTTTAAACGCCATTTTTCCTTTTTTGCAATTTCTGCACACGACACTTAGTTGTTGCTTTAGCTTTCAGCCTACCTGCGTCAAGATCTATGCCTGCTTCAAGCAGGCGCAGGGTTTTGATGCAGCTTTGTCCTATCTGATTGTAAATGCGGCACACCGTGGGTGGCAGAGCAGCGGTGCACGTTAACTGGTGCATCCCTGGGGATGTGCTAGTTAATATAAATCTGCCCCTTTACATTTAATTATGTGCAGGGGACACAGAGTCGGTGAGGTTTATCCAAGGTTAAGAAGAGATGAGTCCTGTTCAGTGAAAAATTGGAGATAGGCTTCACCTCCTCACAGCCGCGGGCCGTGGAGGGAGTTACGGTGGGGCAGGGAGGCGGGGAGGGGGAGGGGCAGGGTGGAGGGACCTAAAAACTGGCATATGGATAATTGCAGGTAAGTACACAATTTAATTATTTAAACAAAATTCGTAGCGCGCACAGCATCGCATTTTGATGAATTTTTAAAAATTAAATTTGATGGCATTGAGGAAGTACAGCTAATTGGTCGTTGTTCTGCTAGATTTTTGCTTGTAAAAGACTTATATGTTCGTCGTAAGCAGTTTCCTGTTTGCTTGGCATATGCGGTGAAAATCCATAAATCGCAAGGTTTAAGTGTAGACTGTGCATTGGTGAATATTGGCAGTTCTGTGTTCAAGGAGGGTATGGCATATGTGGCATTGTCACGAGTTAGAACTTTATCGGGATTGTACTTGATTGAGTGTGATGTCACAAACATTTGTGCGGATCTAGATTGTGTTAAGGAATACAATAGGTTAAGAAGAGAGTATGCGCCACATTTGCCTCAGTATCCTTTGTTTGAGAAACGTGTGGTAGGCCGGAAACGAAGAAATGTGACCAATACTGAAGAGGTTGTAGCAAAAAGACGAAAAGTCGATGAACCTGAAATTATAAGCAGAAACGAAAAGGATTCTGTTGAAGATGTTGTTGGTTTTCAATTTGAAAACAGTTCTGGTGTCAACTGCTATGCTAATGTAGTGGTTAATGTTTTGTTTTCTCTAGAAAATGTAAAAGAAGAGATTGTGGTCAATTCTGATCAAAGATTTTGCAGTTTGTTAAATTCTGTGTTAGAGAAATGTAGCACTGATAGAACAAACATAGAAAGTGTGTCTGAAATTCGAAATCTGTTAGACAGATGTTCAGGCCAAACACAATTCTCTCAAAATAGTCAGCAAGATTGTCAGGAGTTTTTAATGTATATGCTTGATGTATTGCATGATGAAGGTGTAGATGTAGATCACCTGTTTGGGCTTTCTTATCAATGGCAGCATGACTGCGAGAACTGTAGGGTATCAAGTACTACTAGTGTAGACTCAGAAAGATTTATATATTTAACTTTGCCAGACAGTAAATCAGTCTCTTTTAATAAGCTAGTAAAAGCAGCTGATCACAACATGGAGTGTAGCCAATGTAAATCTGAAATGATGTCCACATTATTTATACGAACATATGGCCAGTATGTCATTTTAATGTTCCAACGATGTAGGCCTGATGGAACAAAATTGACAACTTTAATAAAAAATGTTGTGGCTTCACAGTTGTCAATATCAGGAAGGACTTTTGTAACTGTAGCAATTATATATCATGATGGTCCTTCAATAACATCAGGACATTACACAGCTTATTTAAAGTGTAGAAATGGCTGGTCATTCTGCAATGATTCTGTTTTAATTTTCAAAAAAAAATTGCCGTATGACCTTAAAAACTCTTACCTGGTGTTTTTAAAACCAAAATTTTAGGGAAATAATCTCGGGATGTGCTCTGAGGAATTTCAAGAAGTTCTAATGGCTCCTACACGATTTGGCCTTGAGGATAAGTGTAGTACAGAGACATAACTTCTTACCATAACACTGGACGTCATGGAGAAATACGTGCACTTTGAATGAGTTCAGAAAAACTGTTTCTTTTTATAAGCTAATTGAAGCAGCCAATCAAAACATGGAGTAGAGGGAATGTAAGTCTGAAATGCTGTCTACTGTTTTACATTGCTTTGTGATTAAAAGTGATGTAGAGAATTAAATAATTGTACTAGTCATAAAGGTAGTGTAAGTCTGCTTCATAGTAAGCAGTATCAGTGTGATAGGAAATGTAGAACATGATTGAGCAAGAAGGGGAAGATATTACTAGTCCAGGATTGTGAAAATGATCTTCAACATTTTAATTGTGAAAGTTGCGGAAATACAACATGACGGGATTGGCTTAAAAGAATTCTAAGAGTTATAAATGGCTCAGACACGATTTGGCCTTGTGGAAACGTGTGGTAGAGAGCGAGAAGTCATTTATTGTATGTAACATGTTTTTGAAAACGATGGAGGTTTTCTTTCAGAAAGTGGCGGGTTGAAAGTAATAACAGCACAACAGAGTGTAAGCTGTTCATAGGACATCTTTGGCCGTCATGGAAAGTAAGTTAACTTTAAGGAGTTCTGAATTCTGATTTGTTATGTTGTATGGGTTTTTTAAACACAATCATTTTGATTGTGTTTTTTTTCCCCCGCTGTTATATGATGAATACCTTCAAGTCACTGTTTTTAGTGAAATTTGATACATTCTGAGAACAGCAAAAATAAACCATTTAACATGTATAATTAATTCTGTTCTGTTTGCATTTATGATGTACATGTAGAACTGTGTAGGAGGCATGGAGAAGGTGAGGCTTCTGTAAGTGTCAAAGTTGTTGCATACAGTGCTCATATTCTACGTAGTCTTTTATATTTCATTACTTTCACTGTTTCTGACTGATCTAAAATTTTTTTTTTAAAAAGAACAGTAAGTATAAGGGAAGGAAACAGACAGTTATGTTAAAAGAAAGACAGCTATAGCGAATAAACTAGGGATACTGTTACCCGCAATCCTCTGCTGATGATGTCACTGAGCATGTCATGAATGATGTAATATGTGACATCATCAGCAGTGGATTACGGGTAATAGTATCTCTAGTTTACTCCCCTATAGCTGTCTTTCTTTTAACATAACTGTCTGTTTCCTTCCCTTATGCTTACTGTTCTTTTTTAAAAAAAACATTTTTTGGTTCGCTTCCGGTTCGCGTACCGGCGAGCGAACTGGGAAGCGAACTAAGAGAAATAGAGGTTGGCACAGTTCCAAATATTGTACCAATTTTTTAATAACGGGGAGGTAGTTCTGAAAAGAACTTTTTTTTTTATTGTTTTTGTTGTTTTATATTTTTTTTATTATTTTTCTGAACATTTTTTTACTTTTTTTGAATTTTTCTGAACAGTTTTATATATTTTTGGTTTTTTTTTCGGAGGGGGCAACGAAAACGATTCATTGTAAAGGGCTCAACAGGAGCAACAAAAAAAAAAAAGAATTTATTATTTGGGGCGTTTCGTACAAACTTGCATATGATAGTCAATAGCTCTGTTGATCAGAGTGATGCTACTTTCTCCGTAGCAAATGAATCCACTGCAATGTACGCAGACTTGTTTTACTTCACAAAATCTCGTTTGTATATTTGGCACCATCTCCCTGCCCTCTGGTCCCGTTACTTCCGGTACAACAGATCTTCTGGCCATAATAGGGAGATTATCTAGGTCGTTACGAAACTGTGCAGCACTGTAGTTGTTAGGATGCCACCTAGTCATATGGCGATGCATTGTGTAGTTTCCGAAACTGTATTTTTTGTCGGTCCCTCTGGACAGTCTATCTTGACATATAAGGCAAGTTACGTATCTTGCTTTTACTTTTTTCTGACCTTTGGGAATTTTAAAAAATTGCCAAATGAAGTTTTCTTTCCGGTGAGACGTCCTGGGCTCCTCAGGCAAAAAGTGCCTCTCTTCGTGCTCTTCTTCCTGTTCCTCTTCTTCCTCTTCTTGCTGAATTATAACTTCAGCAGGTGGTCCACTCTTCCTTGGATGTGGTGGAGGTGGTGGGGAAGCACCAGCTGAAGCTACTAAAGAAGCCATTGCTCACTGGTAACAAAGGGTCTTTCTCTCACAATGATGAAAGTCAGAGTGAGGAAAGAAGGAGGGATTTTCATCATTTGGGAAAAACAATAGTTCTCAACCAATGAAAAGTGTTCATTTTAGATTATATGACCTAGTCTTACATCATTAGGAAACCAAAAGTGAAATGAACCAATGAAAAGTGTTATTACCAAGTCACATGACCTGCTGTGTTTACGTTACGCGCTTTGCAGGGCCTCCCGGTTTGCTTCCAGAAACCTGCGCTTTGCGCCTCGGTAAGCGTACCAGTTCGCTAACGTAGCACGTCATATGACGTATCACGCGACAACGCGAAACGTCATGCGGACAGGAGGCGTCACGATGTTGTTTTCTAACGCGGCAGTTGCGGTAAAGGAACGTTTACCGGCTCGCGGTCTATTTCGCGGCATCAAGGTCAGCTAACGGGAAGCTTCCCGATTCGCGAAGCGGGAACGAAGAAAAAAAAAATTTAATTTTTTTTTTTATTAATAAACATATAAAATATATTTTTGGATTTAAAGAAGAATACATTTTACAGCTACAGATATTAGCTGTTAAAAAACCAATGAAATTCACTGAAAAAAACATAGGTTATAGACCATATATAGTTAGGAATTAGCATTTACAAAACCTTGAAAATTCACTGAAAAAACCATAGGTTATAGACCATATATAGTTAGGAATTAGCATTTAGAAAACCTTATTTTACTCACACAAAACCATTGAAATTCCATATATAGTTAGTTGCACTAACTATATATCGCGCACCCGCAATCCACTGCTGATGATGTCACATATTACATCATTCATGACATGGTCAGTGACATCACTGATGACATCACTGATTTCCTCATCTATAGTTAAACACAGAACATCATACTTTTCACACATATACTAACACATACTTACTCTCTTATACAATCACTGATACAAGTACACATTGATATGCACAGAGTCACACACCTCCCAGCCAGCCACACACACACTCAGTCTTCCATACATCCAGTCATTCTTCAATATGTAAAACGTATTTAAACTTTACAAAAACACACAGACACTAGATGATGTCATCAGTGATGTCATTTGAGATGTCATCAGTGATGTCATCAGTGATGTCACTGACCATGTCGTGAATGATGTAATATGTGACATCATCAGCAGTGGATTGCGGGTGCGCGATATATAGTTAGTGCAACTAACTATATATGGAATTTCAATGGTTTTGTGTGAGTAAAATAAGGTTTTCTAAATGCTAATTCCTAACTATATATGGTCTATAACCTATGGTTTTTTCAGTGAATATATATATATATATATATATATATATATATATATATATATATATATATATATATATATATAACCATAATAATATTATAAACAGAGAGCCCAAATCTTTGAGGCAGGTAATCTCAGTAACCACAGCACGAATCACAACACCCAATACAGCGTTGGAAAGGGCAGTTAGAGCAGAAGGACATAGGCTATGCAGACGGCCACCATATACATTTAAAAGGTAAAAGAGCCGTGCCAGCAAAGTAGTCCCCTGTGGACGTGTGCTGGGGGAGAGACCAACGCTGGGGGCGTGTGGTACGTTCCGCCTTTCATGCCATGTGAGTCGTAATTTTGCCGTATCAAGGCGCATGCTGGGGGCATGACACGCTGGGGCCGTGACAAACGATGTGGGCGTGTGTCCGTGCTGTGGGCGTGTGTCCGCCCTTCATGCCATGTGAAGCACCAATTACGCAATTGCGCTGCATCAAGGGTCACACTGGGGGCGTGTGCTACGTTCCGCACTTCATGCCATCTGGGTCGTACATTAATAAGATCGTCTGCTGTGGCCGTGTGCTGGGGGTGTCACAATGGTGTTCACCTCGAAGAGTGGTAAGTAACCATTCGCAAGACTCCCTTGGGGGACTGCCCGTTGTCTCACACATAATGGGGGTGCCGAATGCAGTGCGTGCCTTGGCCTGGGTGCGTCTGAAAGGGCTGAATGCAGTGTGTGGCTTGGCCTGGGTGCGTCTAAAAAGTACTCGGGGCGAAGAGCGTCAGTGTGGGTCATAAAAAAATAAGAACAGCGGGAAACAATCATTCAAGACTCACACAATTCTAATTGTTAGACAGTCACCGCTGGCCCTCAAGCGGGGGCACACGCAACTGAGCGTGTCTGCGGGGACAATTACTGCAGCCTCTCATGCGTGCTGTTACTGAACTATCACATTAAACCAAATTACACGCACCTGCTAACATCCGCGAGGGCTGTAGCCGGGCTCAGGCAGCGGATCACTACACTATTTACATGCGCCTGCTAACATGAACCAGGGCTGCAGCTGGGCCTCATGCGGGGGGACATGCGCCTGCTAACATCAACCAGGGCTGCAGCTGGGCCTCAAGCGGGGGAACACGTGAATGACCGTATCTGAATACACACATTACACACATTCTATTTCATACACGGACAACGTCGGGATAGGCTCCTAGTCTTTATTAAAGTCAGTGCGTCATGTTGCAAATAGGCCACAAGGTGGCGCATTGTTTACGCCACTGCTGCGTCACAAAAAGTGATGCAACAGCAGCGCAAAGTGTTGCAATGGGCTTGCAAATCTGCCCTTATAGATTTTCCTTAGCCCAAAAGTATCATTTATACACATGACTGAAACCATGTGCAATTTTTTCCCTGCCATGCAGAGTAACAGCATCATGGAACCATAATATCAAATGAGTAATAATATCTACAGATGTCTGCCATAAGTATCTGTTTAAATAGATAAGATGATACTTACATAACAAGCAATTTCCCATTCTTTTCTTTTTTCTTCTTTTTGGCTTAGCCAACCATCATTGTTATTGTTCCATCTCAGAAGCATCTCAAGCCTTTCCACATTTCTGATTAACACCAAAGGCGAGGATCAATTCTGTTTTTGGGGTAAATATTTATTGGCATTGTATAATTTATTGGCCAATTTCTTGGCCTTAGCATGTCTCTCAAGTTGTTTATTCTTTGGTATATAATGCTTAGATTTCTGGTATCTTTCTCCCCTTATCAGAACTTCTTGGCACATGAGACTATCTGCATTTGTTTCATGACATGTGACCATTGTACAAGACCTGTACCTTACACTTCACAAAGTTGGATATTATGAGCCATTAAAATAAGGTATGTATTATGATTTGGGCTCCCAGATTTATGGTATTTTTTTCATTTCTGTCTGATTTCTGCCTGTATTTATCCATATTTATTTTTTGCCCATTTTATCTGTATTTATCCATATTTATTTTGTGTTTTATGCATAAATACAGTTGTAAAACTACATTTAAATGATAGATGTGCACTCATACGTTGATGTCCGTCTTGTTTTATCTATTTAAGATGCCAAATATTACATAACAATACATCCACTGGCAAATCTTACCATTACATACCACAAATGTATGTTGCCACATGCAGTTATTGAAAGAAATGTCATCCTGTTTTTTTATATTCCCATGCTGTCCATCTGCTCAGCTGTTGGGCTATAATTTATGAAAGTCAGCACGAAGAGTCACTTAAAAGAAGCACGTTTTCTGCATTTATCAACTTTAAAAAATAAATGCAGACAAAAAAAAATAGTTTCTGTCTATTTATTTGTAAAAATCCGTAAAAACGGAAAACAGGGAGCCTTAATTAAGATTCACTTTTTTATTGTGTATACACTTTGCAAGGTCGATGTGGGGATGTTGTAGACTTTCTACCTTTATTCACCATATTTCTTTAAATGGAAATCCCTGAGTGTTGTCTTTCATTTTATAGTGGTTTGACCAAGCAAAGCTTCTGCTTCAAGTTTAGCTCTTTATTCCATCAAAGTTGGACATAGTATTCTCCAGTGGTAAGAAATAGTGCATCAGAACCATTATACCTTTGAGTTGAGTTGCAAACACCTGGGAGCATCCATTGGTTTACTCTTTGCTATACTTGTGATAATATTTCCGCCAACATCATCAATCTTGTGTTCTGAATTATGACAACTGAGTTGGTATTGGGAAAACTATGGATCTTTCTTTCTACCTTCTTGTTCCCGTTTTCAATCTTTTTATCTCCATAAAGATTTCAACTTACATATTCACATAAGGTAAAGGTTCTTATCAATCAAACAATCAGGGATCTTTCAGCTTGTCACCTTAGGGGGTCTCCAGGGCCTGGGTGATTGTGCGAGGTTGGGTCAGAGAGGTTGTAGCTGAAAAGTCAGGTTTTGAGCTGTTTCCTGAAGTCCTTCAGAGACGGGGAGATGCGTAGGTGGAGGGGAAGGTCGTTCCAGGACTGTGGTGAGATAGGAGAAGGAACAACCGCTGCAGTGGCTGCAACGGATGCGTGGGTGTGGGCCAAGGTGAGGGTGGAAAATTGGAGCTGTGGTCGGTCGGTGGAATGTCAGGCTATTGTTGATGTAGGGGGGTCTGAATAGTGACAACTGAGTTGGCATTGGGAAAACTATGGATCTTTCTTTCTACCTTCTTGTTCCCGTTTTCAATCTTTTTATCTCCATAAAGATTTCAACTTACATATTCACATATGGTAAAGGTTCTTATCAATCAAACAATCAGGGATCTTTCAGCTTGTCACCTTAGGGGGTCTCCAGGGCCTGGGTGATTGTGCGAGGTTGGGTCAGAGAGGTTGTAGTTGAAAAGTCAGGTTTTGAGCTGTTTCCTGAAGTCCTTCAGAGACGGGGAGAAGCGTAGGTGGAGGGGAAGGTCGTTCCAGGACTGTGGTGAGATAGGAGAAGGAACAACCGCTGCAGTGGCTGCAACGGATGCGTGGGTGTGGGCCAAGGTGAGGGTGGAAAATTGGAGCTGTGGTCGGTCGGTGGAATGTCAGGCTATTGTTGATGTAGGGGGGTCTGATTTTGTGGCGGGCTTTGTAAGTGTGCGTGAGGAGTTTGAAAAGTAAGTGGAGGGCCCTGAGGTGCGGGGTGATGCTGGCTCTTCAGAAAACTTCATGGTAAGTTGGGTGTCCAGGACGATTCCAAGGTTGCAAGCATAGTCAATGGGGGTGGGTGTGCAGACAAGAGCGAGGGGCCACTAGGTGTCATCCCAGAGGGGCCACTAGGTGTCATCCCAGTAGGAGGGGTTGTTGCTGAAGATGATGACCTCTGTCTTGCCCGAATTGAGTTTCAGGCAGGTGGTCCTCATCCAGGTGGCAATTGTTGGTCACAGTGGTTTGGAAGTTGATTCTTCTGATGTCTGTGTCTTCCATGAGGGATAGGAGGAGTTGGGTGTCGGTGATTTTGAGTCCGTGAGTGTGGGTGATGTTTGCCAGAGGTGCCATGTAGGTGTCAAAAAGGGTGGAGTTGAGGGAGGAGCCCTGGGGGAGGCCACCTATGAAATCTTTAGGTACAGAGAAGAAGGGTGGTAGGTATATCTTCCGTATTCAGCCAGAGAGAAAGGGGGAAATCCAGTTCAGTGCCTTGCCCTTGGTGAAGAGAGTATGGTGGGAGATACTGTCGAAGGCGGCTGTGAGATCGAGGAGGATGAAGGCAGCTCATCCGCCTAGGTCGAGGAGGCATCTGATGTCATCCTTTGCTGTGATCAGGGTGGTTTCAATGCTATGATTAAGCAAAAGGCTGATTGGAAGAGATCGAGCAGGTTATTTCTTCGAGGTATTCCATGAGCTGGCAGTTATTGGCTTTATCCAAGACTTTAGCTGGGAAGGGGAAGAGCCAGATGGGTCGGTAGTTTTTAAGTTTGTTGGCGTTAGTTGTGGGTTTCTTCAGGGGAGGCTTAACTTTGGCATGATTCCAAGCATTGGGGACGGTGGCTATGTGATGGAGGTGTTAAGGAGTCCTGCGAGGGAGAATCCCATTGCTTCTACTTCTAGGTTGTAGATGTAGTGGGGGCAGGGGCCCGAGGCAGATCCAGAGTGGATGGAGTTCATAAGTGAGATGGTGTCTTCAGTTGAGAGCTGCTTCAGTCAGTGATTCGGTAGGGGTGGGAGGCATTGGTTAGGGTGTGTAAGTGGTTAGGGTGGTGGGTTGGGGGTCGATGTTGCTGTAGATGCTGGAGATCTTGCGGTGAAAGTTGTCTGATAGAGAGTCGCAGAGGGCTTGGGATGGGCAGCTCGTGTTCTCAGTGGTAGGCAGGAGAATTCTTGGACGATGCAGAAAAGTTCCTTGGTGTGGTTGATGCTCAACTTGATACGGTGGTGAGGGCTTCTTCTCTCTAAACTGGTGGTGGTAATGGTTGAGGATGGGCCTGAAGTATATGAGGTTGGTAGGGGTCTTGTTGAAGTTCAAATGTCCCTCCAGTTTACGACAGTGGTGCATGAGGTACAGTAGTTCTGGGGTGAACCAGCTGGGTTACATGGTGGGTCTTCTGCTGGTGGTGTTCTTCCAAGGTAGATGGTATCTGCAGTTGAGGAGATCCAGTTGAAGTTTTGGATTTGAATTCAATGGATTCAGTAGAACAGGTCTTGCTTCATTAAGACTGGCAGTCCAGAGGGGTTCAGTAACTTTGTTGTGTTGAGGGAAGGATTGGTGTTTCATCAGGGGTTCCAGCGGCCATCAATGGAGAAGTGAGTGATGCTGTGGTCTGTCCAGGTCAGCTCAGTGGTGTGGGAGAAATGTGTGTGGTTGTTGGTGGAGAAGCTGGGATCCAGGGTGTGTCAAGTGCTGTGCATGGGGGAGTGATAACAAGTTCTGTGAGGCCGATGATGCTCATGTTTTTGAGAAACACGATGGAGTTGGTGTTGTTAGAATCCTCTAGGTGAAAGTTCAGGTCTCCCACGAAGATATATAGTGGTTGGAGTCTATAGCCAGAGGGTGATGAAGTCCGGAATGGCGCTACGGGAGCTGATGCGGAGGCCTGGTCTGTAGGCAAGGGTTCCTCTGATTGTGGTTTTGGCATTGGGCTTGATCCGGAAGCTGAGGTGTTCCATTATCAGTGTAGCATCGTCATCCAAGGTGTTGCAGTAGAGGGAGAGAAATCAAAAGGGGGGAGTGAAGAGGTGGTGCTGGTTGGCACCAAGGTGGGCACATCCTCCTCTTTTCTAGTATACTTTTAATCAATTGGGTCCACCTCACATAGGGTGAGTGTATATCCAGATGTCAATGGAATACACATTGTTTGTTAAAATACCCCTCACACACCAAAAGGGCCCTTGGTGTCATGCTTCATCATCGGGGTCTTCCCGTCCCGCTGCGGGACGGGGCAGTGCTGCGACAAGCGACTACGCTGGAGCACCTTTAGATGGGGGTGCTATGTGAATGGAGTGAGTGTCTGTGAGTTTGAAAGTGATACAGAGAGTGAAGTTAAAAAATACCTGGCCTAGTGGTGAGAAAAAAATATTTAATAAACACTGGCTGGTATTGTTAAAAACAAGTGTGAAGCGGAGAGGATAAGCTGGTTAATGGGCTTACTCTCCTGTGTGGGTCAACATGTTTCGGGGCATGGAGCCCCTTCGTCAGGACCGGGAGATGATCCCCCTGTCACTCACTGGTGTTACACCACACAAAAAATATTCTAATAAGGTGTATGTACATATAAGTGTAAAGAAAATATTCTATCAATGTGTGTAGCTATAAATTTTATAATTACACAGTTCCTACCACTATCACAATTATGATGTAGTATGCTTTTCAGAGAGGGGAGTCAATGCCTCATGAGCCGGCTCTAGACCGAAGGGTAATAGAGGGTCCAATCAACCCCCAGCACGATGGTGCTTCCTCCTTCGTCCGCGGCTCCCGTGGTTGTCGAGGGAGTCACATCTCATGACTTAGTCTTCTAAATATTCACATGCGGATTCACATTTGGTGAAGGTTTTGGTTACATGTAATCCAACCTTAAATTTGTTATCTGCATTTTGAAATAACTTGTGAGATTTACATTGAAAGGCCAACTCCAATTGTTATGTATTTCCAGTACACATTTTTGAGTTTTAATAGTGGCTTTGCTGATGGAGGAACATGGGTAGCCAAAACAGCTGTAGACTTGATCCCATGAAGATTCACCAATAATCTAAGCCACCTACTTTTCATTTCAAGTTTAGTTGTGCTATGCAAAATTTAATGTAAGCCTAAATGATATAGTTGCTTTGTTTAATTAGATAGTATTTGCAAATTACTGTTAAGAAAACAAAATTTTCCTTTGTATAATATTCTTTTCTAAATACAGTATATGTTGAAGGAAAATAAGATGTACGTACCAATATCTCCAGGATCAGTATATGTAGATGGTACATTGAGGTATGGATGCTTAGACGAATGACAGGTGTGAATGTAAATATTTCATGTTTAGGCTTTTAAACAATTATGAATATTGTGTAAGCTAGGTTTTTGGATGCAAATTTTGATAATAAACCATGATTCATTTTTCTTCAAGTTGCTTTTAGCCTTAAGATATGTTGCAATCTTTTGAAGTACCAAATTGGTTGCCAAGGATTTTTTTCATACAATAGGGTCTGATGTATCATATCCAGAAAAATATGTGAATTTATCATATATGTTTTGGAGCTCCCTTGTGGGGAAGTGGGGCAATGTTCCCATTGTGTGTGATTAAGAATGATGTGCTGAACACTAGCTTGGTATAAATAGTGATGTCCATTTTGGTAATTACGGAACATTTCACCTTAATCAGCAGAATGTAAGTGCAGATCCTCAGATTTGAAAAGAGTATAGTATTCCAACTCTCAGAGCATGCAGTTTCAACATCCCAATCATCAAAGTGTAACCCAGGTACAATTTCATCACCCATAGAAACCCTAAATACTTATGGTATCTGCAGAATCTCTGTGGAACTGAATATATACAAGGAACTTTATCCCACACAATTTAATCAGTTATTGGAGCAGCTGAAATGTTCACGATGGACAAGTCTCTTTTTAGTTCATGTAAAGATGAGTGGGTGCTAACCACCCAGTCTGTAGCACAGCATACTGGAAGATAGTGGCCATTAATCAACAAGAAGAAACAGTCACAAATCCAATCCACAAGAATAGAAAAACCAAGAAAAGTGTTATCCAACCATATATCAAAGTGAGAACAGCTAAGTGCATCTAAGCCATGAAATGAAAACACAGATTCTTGCAGGAGCAGTGTCCAAAATATAAGAATCATCAAAAGAATCTGAAGAAAAATCAGCTCAACCCACATAATAACCAGAAGCAGTTTGTTGAAAATACGGTGCATCTGGTACTGAAACATGATTGGAAAAATCCAGAAGAAGCGTATCCAAAAAGGGTGGGTGTGTATAAAGGACATCAGCTAAATAAGACACAGTAGTACAAACAGTGCTCACTTCAGTCATGTTGCTGGTAGTTGTAGTGGATGCAGGATTTGACCGTAGTGCACTCTCCTCCCTCTCCAGCTGGGGAGAAACCACGTTGGTGGTGCTTACTATATGTAGAGGAATTTCCTTTATGGTAGCAAGAGGAGTTAGGGAACTACCAAGAACTCCTCATGGCCTACTGTTGAGAATCAGCTACATGACTTAACTTTGTGCCATAAATATAGACAAAACAATCGTCTTTAGAACTAGGAAGCAGTGGCAAGTTTGCAGTTCTTGTACCTTGAATGCCAAGGAATGGCACTGGTGCTCGGTATCATGGGCCAAACTCGTTTTTCACCCCCACCTGCTCTTGCACGAGATCTCCAACATTTGGAATCCAGCCGAAAGGTCTTGGTTTCTTCTTTATTCTTCATAAGCAGACATCTTCAACTGCTCCTTGGATTGGGTGTCTTGGAAATGTTGTAGATTCTGTAAGACAGCGCAACTATTATTTAATTCAAAGGGCATGGCTTCTGCCGCAATGTCTGGACTGTAAGGGTCAGGAAAGTACATTTTGACAGCCCCTGGAGTTGATGGATCTAACTACGCCCTGTGCCTAATAAATTCAAGTGTACTCGGTAAGACTCGGATGACTATGTTTGTGCTATTTACACATGTATGTAAGTCACATGTTGCCAGCAAGGCAGATTGGGAAGATCCAAGTGTGTCTCTATGTTATGATGTTCATGATGGTGAAGGAATGCTTTTTGAGAAAGAGCAACACTGGGTCGACCGCCTCTCCACAAATAAACATGGTCTTAATGACAGCATCCCATGGGGTTCAGTGCTAAGATGATGATTCAGCATCCCCATATCAGACTCTAATATTCCCTCTCAGGTAGTTTCTCCAAGGATGGACGACTGGGTCTACTTGAAACATCTCAGTGACTTATGGACCAGGTAGGACTATGACATTCACTAGCGTCTCCTGTATTGTTCACTGCGGCCCTCTCTAGGGCGTCCTGTACCCTTCTTTACTATGGGTCTCGTCCAGGCTTTCTTTTCTTTTTACACTGGGTGCATTACTGACATTCCTAAGCACCTTTTGTACTGACCACAGTGATGTTCTCTATTACTTTCAGACTCAGTCACTGTTTTTATTGCTTTGTGTAGAGTTCCCGAAAATAAGTGGCCAAGTGGGGCTTCCTATCTTTGCACTGCGACATGGTTCCTCTGGCCACTTTTCAGCAAGAGAGCTTGAGTGTTTGTATTTTTTGGCAGTACCACTGAAATTATGTTAAATACAGCCTGGTATATCCAGGCATAATTCGTACTGTTTTGCTTGTTAACTTACGCTTTTGCATAAAGTTTTCTTTGCAAAGAACTAGCCACTGCGTTGCAGCGGTTAGCATTGCAGTCTTTTTTGGAACACACAGGACGCAGATGCACCTGTTGTGACTTCACTGAACCCGAGTCTTGGGGCTCGCGTCCTCAATGCGGAAAACGCTGCTTTTTAAGCCGCCAGGAACAGGTTCGTAGCATCATTGGGATCCTGCTGACGGGCTTGTCCAGGTGCCACACTGACATCTGGCTTTGGAGTGGTAAGTTCTCTATAGGCTTAGTGGCTTATGTAGGTATTTACCTTGCCTTCCTATTCTGTCCCTAATGAGCCTTCACCTTTTGTTCTAGCGTGTTACTATAAGCTACTGTCCGCTGCCAGGATCCATGGTGTGAGGGTATCCCATGCATTATGTAAGCCGAGGCGTTCTTCATCTATTGTTTTTTAATTTTGATGCAACTAACCACACAATCGTGTGTGGTTATTATTTTAATAGTCATATTCACTTTGATATTCCTGCGCTAACTAGCACTACCATATCGGCATAGTTTGCTGGTTTTTCCTTGGACTTAGCCAGGATACATGTGTTTAAATTATTATTTACACACATACTTAAGCACATGGCAACATAGGATATTAGCTACTACTTACGGTTGCACATCGAAGGGCACACAACCGCAGCATGAAGATTGTCACTCGCACCACAATTCGTCAAGTGTTGATTGTATGAAATGTGTTTGTTGACAAATTTGTCTCAATATGTGCTTTGTTTTACAGAGTAACGTAGCTTTCAGGAATTCTGAAGGTTGAACAGTAACCATAAGCCATGCTGCAGCCCTAGAAAAGGGCTGCAGCACAAGCTGCAGTGGAAAAGGGCAGTACTCAGACATCCATGCACTGTGTGCCAGGCACCATGTACCTGGCACATGGAGCATGAATGTTTGGTGCCCCCTGGGCCCATAGTGGAGGACCATGTGAGACAGGGGCCCTGCTAGAGGCCCTCAAAGTCCCATTCTGTCTGCCTTTACATGGGGGTCAGACTACCCTGTAAAGGCAGAGGGAAAAGGGACATCATAATCCCCACGGCGGTGTCTCTGCCGGGAACCGCCCCACTCTAGGGATTACATTCAGAACAATGCTCTGAGGGGCTCCTTGAGCCTGTCAGGGGTACCGGTTGGTCCCTCCTCCCACTGCGCCCAGACCGACCGCATCATTTTGCGGTGGTCGGACCGCAGACCCGGAAATCGTACAGACTGTCAACTACGACCTGTCAGTGGTGATCCCCCCGACATCAGAAACAGGCCCTATGTGTTGACCAATTCTGATGTAGTGACTTTAGTCTCTTTAATGCATACTTCAGCTATATTTTTCTGAGTTTTTATTCTTGAGCCATATTGTTACTCATCACATTTCTTCACTTTCAAGGGTTCACTAATACGGGACAATGATGCAATGTGAATATTTATTTATCAATGACGTATCAGACATATTTAATAGAGCTACAGTATTATTTAATAATTGGGAAGCCAATTATTAAACAACTATTAACCAACGAGGAAGCTTATATGCATGAATCAAACATGGTGCAATATTTATAGTGTGCAGAAATCTAATCTACATTCAAATTCACATATATATACTGATATGATGATATCTTGGCTGTTTCCCTGTAAGCCAGACGCTGCTGGTGCTGCTGGTGCTGCAGGAGGACGGATTGACCCACTCCCCGTGTTTTCAGGTGCCGCCTCCCCGAGGACTCGCTGGTGTGAGCGAGAGCTGCAGTCGGCAGGCTCAGACCAGCGCTCCCAGCTGGAGTCCTCAGGGTCAGAGGCCAGGAGAATCCACACGCGCAACCCGGGGGACTGCGAGGACCAGCAACCCCTGCACCGACCAGCTGGTTCCTCTTCCCCCAGGCGCCACGCCCACCGACACGCCCACCGGCGATTTGGAATAATAATTCGTGACACCCGCTTCGCGGGCGCCACTCACTTTGCTTTGGCTGTTTCCCTGTAAGCCAGACGCTGCTGGTGCTGCAGGAGGACGGATTGACCCACTCCCCGTGTTTTCAGGTGCCTCCTCCCCGAGGACTCGCTGGTGTGAGCGAGAGCTGCAGTCGGCAGGCTCAGACCAGCGCTCCCAGCTGGAGTCCTCAGGGTCAGAGGCCAGGAGAATCCACACGCGCAACCCAGGGGACTGCGAGGATCAGCAACCCCTGCACCGACCAGCTGGTTCCTCTTCCCCCAGGCGCCACGCCCACCGACACGCCCACCGGCGATTTGGAATAATCATTCGTGACACCCGCTTCGCGGGCGCCACTCACTTTGCTTTGGCTGTTTCCCTGTAAGCCAGACGCTGCTGGTGCTGCAGGAGGACGGATTGACCCACTCCCCGTGTTTTCAGGTGCCGCCTCCCCGAGGACTCGCTGGTGTGAGCGAGAGCTGCAGTCGGCAGGCTCAGACCAGCGCTCCCAGCTGGAGTCCTCAGGGTCAGAGGCCAGGAGAATCCACACGCGCAACCCAGGGGACTGCGAGGACCAGCAACCCCTGCACCGACCAGCTGGTTCCTCTTCCCCCAGGCGCCACGCCCACCGACACGCCCACCGGCGATTTGGAATAATCATTCGTGACACCCGCTTCGCGGGCGCCACTCACTTTGCTTTGGCTGTTTCCCTGTAAGCCAGACGCTGCTGGTGCTGCAGGAGGACGGATTGACCCACTCCCCGTGTTTTCAGGTGCCGCCTCCCCGAGGACTCGCTGGTGTGAGCGAGAGCTGCAGTCGGCAGGCTCAGACCAGCGCTCCCAGCTGGAGTCCTCAGGGTCAGAGGCCAGGAAAATCCACACGCGCAACCCGGGGGACTGCGAGGACCAGCAACCCCTGCACCGACCAGCTGGTTCCTCTTCCCCCAGGCGCCACGCCCACCGACACGCCCACCGGCGATACGTTTATAAACATCATCAACCGCTCCGCGACGCGGGACGCGCGCGGGGCGGAGCACGGGGCGAAGCCCGGGCCAAGGGCGGGCCCGTTGTTGCCCGTTAGTGACCGGTAGAGACCGGACCGGGCCACCACTCTTAATCTCAGCAACCCCAGAAACCTCAGCCAGTAGATCAAAACAATGCCGCCGAAAACCAGGAGCACTACAAAGACTAAATCCAAGAACGCTCAGGAGGTAGCACGAATAACCGGGCCCATTGACCTATTTATTTCACGAACCAACGAGGTAATCAACCAGAGTATCTCGCTTCTTGAAAAAAGAGTGTCACTGGACCTCATGAACGCGAAACGATCATCCCTAGGTTCCATAGCAACCGCTACTTCTCCCATTCACCTTAACTCTCATAATTGTTCCCTCCCTGTGTCCGTGTCTGTTCCTGACAGTAATACAGTCCCTTCCATAGTAGACCTCTCAGTAACTCAGTTTGAGTCTGACCTATCATTAATATCAGACGACCTAGAGGCAACCCCTGATTTGGCGGCGTGTCAAATCCAGGAAGAATCCCAGACTAACTCAGATTTGCACCACCAAGGAGAAAGGGAAGGAGCCATTTCGAAACAAGGCAGCACAAAACCTATGGACGATACAGTAGTCACTGCTTCTCATTCAGGTCATGTCACGGACTATCTAAACCTCACAACACAAACCCTCCAACAAAACACACTACCCCCCCCCGCAGCCAATCCTCCTCATCTTACAATCTCAAACGAGGCTACCAACAACCTCTGCAGAACGTGCAATGTCACTTCACAAGTTCTGACCACAGTAAAAGATCTCATGTTCCAGTATCTGAAACCTATCCAACTTAGCATCAGAAATCTGGAAGCTCAGCTGAACATACTTTCTGCAACAATTCTTGATACCAACACACGCATAGAAATAAAGGGCCAGCGAAACGTTCCGCAGTCCTCAAAAACCTATCCCGAACCACAACCGCCTAAAGCAATAAAACGATCTAATCCGACTCCCCTACCCCAAAAAATCAAAAACATAATACTATGAACCAAAATTCACAAACCACAACGCGCCGTTTGCAGCAGAGCAAAACCACTGTGGTCCCGAATCAACAAACACCTAACATAGGCCCGACTACCCAATATACTCCAGGTCTTGTGACAAATAATTCTAGTAATCTGCAATCGATAAAAAAGCCGGTACCTCCTCCACTAAAATCAGCGGTCCCCCAGCCTTCTCCCAAATTTCTCCCCAAAAAAACACCAGCAATCAGACGCCCAGTCCATTTGCCTCCTGAAGCCACCCCGTATACAATAATACTTACCGGTGTACCAGAACTAACTCACGATACACCCGAAACTGCATGGTCACTTAAGAACAAGGTCATGCAATGGCTAAGCATTAACAGGCCCTTAGAACCCCATCACTCAGGAGGGATCTCCTCAACCCGCAGGGTAGTATGGGTAGGTAAAACAACAAAAACGACCCGCGGGGACTGCATTATAGTAACCTGCAGAGACCCCTCCGTAGTGGATCACATCTGCGCATGGCCCTCGCTGGAAAAAAAGGGGGGAATTGATGCTCGGCATCTTTCTTTCTTTTATCCTCCAGCGAGACAACATCGTTACACTCCATCTTGGAACTGGCACCAGACTCCTAAAGAACCATGGAACCAGTCGGAGTATACCTACGACCACGGCAGCAGAAACGCCCCGAGGGATTGGCCAAGGCAATACTGGCAAGATAGGCCCCTTCAATCCACCGAAGGCTGGCAGGGCTTTCCAACACAGAACCGCTTTGACTGCCTCGAGATGGTCGATTGACCACTCAGGGTTGAATCCAGGATCATAAATTCCATTATCACCCCACATCTAACCAACCCAATTCAGCTCCGAGTTGACTCGGTCCCCACTCCATGCAATCACAAAAACCTACTCCCGGTAATTGCAACTGCCCCCTTCAACATCTTTAACAACTCTACCTGCACAACCTCAACAGAACGAGACAGAACCACTACTGGCTCGTACCACCAGCAAATCACAATTCTTAAAGCTGTTTCCAACTCCGCACAGGTCCAAACACCTCAACCGTCAGAAAGTCAGACTGCGAATACCTTGTTAGTTACATCACACGTCCCCGTTGACTCCACAAACCTGAGTTTATCCATCGCATACTGGAACATTGCAGGCTTATCCTCAAAAATAACATTGGGGCCATGGTTAGACACGGCCAGAGAACACCAGATACTGTGCCTACAAGAAACCTGGGGCACAACCCCATTACACCTCGCTGGATATAAAACCCTGTTTACCTCAGCGGTCCAGGGAAATATGGGTAGACCAAAGGGGGGGTTAACGACCTATGTCGCTAATACCCTCCCTTTCAGAGTGAAATTATTAAAGGAGTCTCCAACATTCCAAATCATGTTAATTACGCAGATAACCGCACCCAAAGACAACATTAATTACATATTCATAAACTACTACAATAACTCTAGTACTGCGGATTGCTGGTCAAACCTAGAAGAGATCGCTACATCTTTATCCTCGTTCCAAAACGACAATAATGCATCTACAACGCATATCGTCTGGGGTGGCGATTTTAACTCCCCTTTGTGCCCAAACCACAAAAAGGGAATCTGTGGTCTCCAAAATGAACTTGGTAACCCCATACCCCACTTTGCCCACTCGACAAGTGGAAACAAACTTAATGTAATTGTAATTGTAATTGTAAAAATATTTATTGAGCGCGGTTGCTGCCCACAGGCGTCCAAGCGCTGGGTTGAAGGGAAAGTGACTGGAGGGAGCTAAGGTACATAGGATTGAGCAAACAGCAATGTCTTTCGATTTTTCCGGAATGCAAGTAGGTCTGGGTTGGAACGGAGTGAGATAGGAAGAGCATTCCAGAGCCTGGCGGTGTTCAAGGAGAACAACCTACCTCCAGACCTAGCTCGCTTCACTCTGGGAACAACGGCGAGGAATGCGTCCGTCGACCGAAGGTTCCTCTTAGGGTGGTAGGGGGTAAACAGGCTGATGTTTATGGCAGGGCCCGTTTTCCAAAAAGTGCGATGCGCCAAGCATAGCGCCTTAAAGGCCACTCTCTGCCTCACTGGCAACCAGTGAAGACTCTTTAAAGCAGGTCTGGCCGACTGGGTGCGCGGAATTTTCAGCAGGGTGCGTGCTGCGCAGTTTTGAACAATTTGCAATTTCCTAAGGGTCATCTCTGGGGCCCCCAAATATAGCGCATTGTTCGAGTCCAGACGGGATTGGATCAGACCTTGTACTGCCACCTTTTTGGCCTCCAGGGGAAGTAACGGGAGCACCTTCCTCAGAACTCTAAGTAGGCCAAAACAGGTGGCAGACAGCTTTTTTGCCTGGGTGGAGAAGGAGAGTTTATGGTCTAGCCATACTCCCAGACTTTTAACACTTTCCTTGTGAGCGGGTGGAGAGCCCAGGGTACTGGGCCACAAGGAGGTGAAAGCCGCAGGGGAGGTTGGGCCTAGGAGCATGAGCTCCATCTTATCTCCGTTTAGTTTAAGGGAGGAGTTGGTCATCCATCCCTTAACGTCCTCTAGGCAATTTAGCAGGTCTGCTGGAGAATGAGTGCTGTTCTCCGTGGCCAGTGAGACCACAAGCTGGGTGTCGTCAGCATATGACACGATTTTGATGCCATATGGTTCGACAACACCCGCCAGCGGCCTCATGTACACGTTGAACAGCACCGGGCTCAAAGAGGAGCCCTGTGGAACTCCGCAGCTCAAGGGTTTCCTGGAGGATACTGTCTTTCCGTCGAAGATCTGAAACGACCTCCCAGACAGAAAGGACTCAAACCACTTTAAAGCGTCACCTGAAACTCCGAGGTTATAAAGGCGGTCTAGCAGGGTGGTATAGCTGACCGTATCGAAGGCGGCACTTAGATCAAGGAGGATCACTGCCACTGATCCTCCCTGGTCCAGTATCCTTCTAGTTTCTTCGGTGACTGCTAGTAAGGCGGTTTCCGTACCGTGCTTCGGTCTGAAGCCTGTCTGGGATGTATGTAGTAGAGAGTGGTCCTCCAGGAACTGGACCAGCTGCGCATTTATGTGCTTCTCCAACACTTTGCTCGCCCAGGGGAGGAGCGAGATGGGGTGATAGCTGGCATGGTCGTTTCGGTCTAGGCTGGGTTTTTTTAACAGTGCCCGTACCATGGCTTGTTTCCAAGCCATGGGAACTGAGCAGGCGGATATGGATGTATTAAGGAGATCCAGGATGGTAGGCAGGGTGGTTTTGCTGGCCTGCATCAGGATCTCTGGCGGGGCAGGATCACAGGGGGAGCCCGACTTGACTTGTCGTGCCACCTTGCTTAAGGTGTCAAGGTCCAGAAGGTGGAAGTGCTCGAGGGAGGGCTGGTCTGGATGGAGGGGTGACCTCGGGGGGAGTGAGTTGCTCGAGTCCAGGGATGTGCCTGCAATCGGAAAAGTGGAGTAGATGTTTTGGACTTTGTCGTGAAAGAAGTCCGCGAGCTCGTTGCATTGATCCTGGGTTTTGTTAGGTGGGGGGACCGAATTGACATTGGAGCATTGTTTTATAATTTGGAAAATTTCTTTTGGCTTGGATTTTGCTTCTAATATTTTCTTAGAGTAGTGGGTTGCCTGGGCTGATCTGATTCCTTCTTTGTAGGCTCTGATCGCCTCTTTGTAGGCAGCCTTTTTGTTTGGGAGGAAGTCTAAGCGCCAGGCTCTCTCTCGTTGTCTATTCTCCTTAGACATGGATCACGTGAATGAATTGGTTGACCCGCAACAGGACTTTTCACCTACCTTTCATGGGCGAGGTCATTCCACTACCATAGACTACATAATAGCTTCCAATTCACTCAAAGGGCAATTAGCGAACTTTCAAATTGGGTCAAACCCAATAAGCGATCACTATCCGCTCAGCATAAAACTCACCATCTACCGGGCAAGAGCTCACCCTGTAAAGCTGAGCTCCCTTAACCAGCAAACACTGTCCATGAACAAACTGAATGGGTATACAGTGAAATGGGCCAAGATTGACCCGGAAGAGGTGACACAGAGGGTCCTTGGAAAAACTGATCAATGGCTATCCAAATGTATGTCTCTGGAGGCACCACCACAAACAATCGTCAGTAGTTTCCAGAAAATTCAGGAAACAATAAGGGATGAGCTATTCGTCAATCTGAAAAATAAGATTAAGTTCCCTACCACGAGATGGTTCGACACCGCTTGTCGGAAGGCACTTTCATCTCTTAAAGAAGCTTTGCGTAAACCCACGAGAGATCCTCACGAAATCTCCTGCCTGAGAAAAACATACAACTCTGCAAGGCAAGATCACAAAAAACAAATCAAAAAGGACCTTTGGCTACGTTTACACGATAGTGCCCGAAGAAAAGACAGTACCGCATTTTGGCAAACCTTAAGATCTCCTTTCCTGGCCAACAGTACAGACACCGAACATCTCGATGTGGCAATAACCGAGGAAGACTGGGTTTCCCACTTCGCAAAAATATTTGGACTATCCTCAGATTCCGCAGCAGACAATACAACATACGAGGGCCAGCAAACGAGAAATGCAGTCTATCCGATTAAAATATACTTTCATTGTAATGAAATCACAAAAGCAATCAGGGCCTCCAAAACAGGCAAGGCCCCCGGCCCTGACGGCGTTCCAATGGACTTGTTCCTTCACGATGTAGACTTTTGGTCGCAGATAATCACCCGGGTTATGTCAGCGGTAGCATCGATCGGTCTTTTCCACTCATGGTCAACCTCAATTCTCCTACCCATTTTTAAAAAAGGCGACCGCAATGATCCCGCTTGCTACAGACCAATCTCCCTTCTGGACTCCATGGGCAAGATTGCAGGCCGAGTACTCCTGGACCGACTACAATCTTGGGCCCGGGAGAATAACATCATAACCGACCTGCAATATGGTTTCCAGAGGGGGCTAGGGACCGTGGAGCAGGCCCTTAATCTTGTTCTCCTCGCTGGCAAATACGTTCACGCCAAAGGAGGAAACATCTTCCTCGTCTATGTCGACCTAAGTGCGGCATTTGACTGCGTCCAGCACGCGAAACTCTGGCAAATACTAAGCGACCTCGGCGTAGATCCCCCGATAATAACCTTTCTACGAGAACTCTACTCAAATGCAGAAGGCCAAGTAAGATTTGGTATCAGTGGCGAATTGTCCCGTTCATTCCAAATACAGAAGGGAGTAAGACAGGGATGTGTACTGGCTCCCTTCCTGTTCAACCTTTACACAAATGGGCTCGAACAGGCTATGTTGGAAGGGAGCCAGGACCTCCCCCAGATAAACCATCGCTCGATACCCACATTGTTGTACGCTGACGATTCAGTCATTTTAGCACGGACTTTAAATCAACTCCAGACACAAATAAATAAATACGCAGCATTCATGGACTCACTTGGTCTCAAAATAAACATCAAGAAAACTTTCACAATGCATATCGGTCCCAGGATTAAAAACCCAAAACCAATAATGGTTGATAACAACAAACTGGAAAAAAACCCAGCTTATCCATACTTGGGAATCCTAGTGGACGACGCAATGAATTGGCGAAAGGCAATTGAAGCCAGGAATCTTCATTTCCGGGGTGCAACATCGGCACTTACCTCTTTCTCGAGGAAACTGGGGAAACCAGCTCCACCCGAACTCCTGACCATATACTATGCAAAATGGCATAGTGTGGCCACTTACGGAGCTGGCATCTGGGGCCATGGACGTATCGATCAGTTACAGGTCACTGAAAATGCTTTTATAAAATACATCTTAGCCCTCCCTCAAAGTTCCCCGATACTAGCTTCACACCGAGAGCTTGGCTTGGAATACATCATTGACACCGTCCGAAGCCAGCCTATCTTATTGTGGCACCGAATTTGGAGCAACCCCGAATGCCACCTAACTCGCTCCCTTATCACTGACTGTTTAGCGCTTACAAACTGGCGGAAAATCCCGTGGCTAACTTATATAAGTAACTTTTTTAAGGATCTCGATCGCGAGTCCTACTTTGAAGAACCGCCCTCAGTGGAAGACATCTCCAGGAAACAGTTAAAGACAATGTGTATGGCCCATCTGAGGGATCTACGTAACCAGGCAGAGATCACTAAACCATCAAACGAAAAAATCTGTGCCCAACAGTCTGAAAAATGTATACAGCCCTATCTGACTTATTTTTTATCCAATTACGAAAGGTTTTTACTAACAAGACTACGCTTCAACATTTTCTTTCGCTTAGTTTCATTTCCGGAAATGCACAACTGGTCGCGCAACTTGATGAAATGTCCCTGTGATGGAATCTCCCCACAATCTACAATCCACGTTGTCCTTTTTTGTAAATATTATGAACTACCAAGGAAAACGTGGATTATCCCGATTCTCCGAACCAGTGGATACAGACAAACTTTTCCAGCATTTCTCCACTTGCAAACTTTAAAAACATCACATGAAGCTAAATTTATAGCGACTTTTCTTAAAGCAGTCTTAACACTACGTCGAAAGGTTTCTAGTCAAACCAGTATCATATAGATGTGTAAAACCTATTTTTCTACTTAAATGTCTCTCCTATTTTTACTCATTTTTACTCCATTTATATGTTTACATTTCTAATATGTACTTTTCATGATTATTCAAACTGATAATCGAATAAAAGTTGATGAAACGAAACGATATGATGATATTGCCTTTGAAAATATTTTTCTATCACATGTTGAAGTGCATGTTCCTTGTTTATGGTGAGTAGGATTCCGCTAGGCCTCAATGCCATCTTGTTCACAATGGATAGCTCATTATAATCATATTCTGTTTATTATTTCCGCTGCTAGTAGTCAAGCAAGTCATGTTTATTTCTGACTGTCATTGTTCTTGAAAAAGACTTGCAACATAGGCCCAACATTTTAACTTTTATTCAAGAACCTTCCACTTGCATGTGGAATTGCATTCATTCACGATGGTCCACTGTTGTTTATGTAACTAGTTGTGACATCTCTGGATGATATTAGGTCAGAGGTGGCTGAATTAATATTCATGTAGTGGATAGTGCTTAGGTGTAAAGCTGCATGATGATTCTAAAGTCTTATTTCTGATTTATTGAAGATGTATTTCTTTTGCTTACACCATGATTAATCTGCACTTTCCATGCTTGTCTATAAGTACATTTCCTAAATTAACATTCAGTTTTTGAGGTGATGAAGAATCTTTTGGGTTTTACTAGGGATGGTGTCTCATTTCCTACTGATTTTGTTACACATTTGGGGATGTTATCCGATTTTTCACATTTCTGCACTGACGGCCTTTATGGCACACGATATTATGTAACTTAGTAGTTTCAGCATTTAATTATCATTCAATTTGCTTTTACATTTTGCAATAAATCTTCATAGACTTTTACTTCCACTTATTGAGCCAGTCTTTTCTTATTTGTATACATTTTTGATATGCTAATTTTGTACCTGATCATGAAACACATTGCCTCATGAAATTGAGGTTAAGATGGTCCAGGATCCATCAATCCATGGGCGTGCTATTGATGTGTCTTGTGAGGTGTAAGATTTTAGGAGTACAGAGTACCTTAAAAAGTGAAGGAGCAACTTTAATATTATCAGTAATCTGACGAGTTAGTGCTGAAGATATGAGGTTTCAGAAAACTATATACATTGTCTGTGATTTGGGAATGGTCTGAATTACAAATAGACCCTGTATACATTTGATAAATAATATTTACTTTCATGAGACATGCAAGATATTTGCTGTAAAGTAAATGAGATAAGCTCATTCTTTATTTTCCATATGTTAAGATTGCCTGTATTCATTTATCATAATGAGTTCTAGTACACATTAACTCTATAGAAAGTTTGAATTTCTGTCAAGTGACAGGCAGTCCTCACTTGTTCTACTCATTCATAATGAGGAGTCATTAGGAGTGGGAGCATATATGATGACAGGGTTAATCAAGTCACCCAAGATTTTCGCTTTGCCTTAATGGTTCATCCATCATTATGATCCCACACAAGTTATTTGGAAAAGAACATTGTATGATCTTTTTTTAAAAAGCAGTCACCATAGCAACTAATCTGTCACCATTATGTGGGTTTCTTCTAAAATTTCAATACCACATTTTGTCCTTACATTCAATGAGATATAAAAACATTTTAAGACTAGTTGAGTGCCTACTAATAGAGAAAGCATATTCATTATGAATTATCAAGTATAATTATAGTTAAGCAACAATAATTTGCAGTTAACAAGATGTCACAAAAAGCATTATTACATATAACGCAATGCCTAATAAAGCTGAGGACATATTTACAAGACAATGGCGCAGTGTGGTCCTGCAAGCAATTTTGTTGCAGTGAGCTGCGTCACTGTCTAAGTGCAGGAATGTGAAGTATTTACAAGAATATGGTGTTTTCTTGTACGTACCCTCATTAATGGTGATTTGCTCCTTCTGTGTGTGCTGCAGGAAACAGCACACATAGAAAGAGCAAAAAACGAGGAGAAATATAGTATTTCTCCTCGTTGCACCACCCTTATGCCTCTCATGGTGTGGGGGGCATAGCATTTTGGTGCTGCCTCCAATGTATGATTCCTTGTAAATCTGGGGCAGTGTCAAGCCATGCTTAACACCCATTGGGTGCTCCTTCAACGCAGAAAATTGTGTCAAAGGGATAAAATTTACAAGGCTGCATTAAGCCATTCAAAGTGGTTTAGTACTGCCTTGTAAATATGGATCAGGACACAGCGCCACTGGAGTGTCACAAAAAGTGACCCTCCAGTGGTGCTGTGGCCTTGCAAACGAGGCCCTTGATGTTTTAGAATGACACATCTGTTCTGTCTTGCTTTTAGTAGAGCTAACATAAAGTCAGCTGATGAAATCAAAGGAATTCTATATGAATCCAATGAAATCTAAAGGAGAATTTTCATCTAACCATTTTTGGGAACTTTTTACCTAGAATTGCTTCCAGAATGACTATTTTAACCAGGTGAAAATACTTCTCTGCAATTTTTTTTCATGCTGGATTTTTACCATCTCCCTTTTTTTTCCATGTTTCTCTCTTCTTTAGCAGAAACTTTCTCCCTTAAGCCTGAATTGACTCACCCAGCATGCCACGCTCTGTCTACCCCCATTGATCAAACAGACTCGTAGTGGAAAATGACCCCATTTGAAGCCCAAACTTTTTGCTTTCCTCCTCCTATTTTTCTGACCTTTTTTGTTGGCTTTAAGGCTCTGAGAACTTTACCAATGCTGACCAGTGCTTAAGTGCATGTGCTTCTCCCTTAAAAATTGTAACATTGGTGTATACACAATTGACATATTGCGTTTAGTTGTAAGTCCCTTGTAAAGTGGCATACCGTATACCCATAGCCTGTAATCTAAATGCTGCCAGTGGGCCTGCCGCACAGTTTGTGCGACCCGCACAAGTAGCCTTTCAAACCTGTCTCAGGCCTGCCATAGCAGGGTCTGTGTGTGCAGTTTACTGCCACTTCAACTTGGCATTTTATACCACTCATCAAGCATTAGACATCCCTTTTATTACACATAATTCACCATGAAGGGGGCCCTAGGTAGCCCTTACAGCAGGGTGCTCTGTAACTAAAATGCACAACATGTACTTTTAAGTTTTGTATATCCTGGTAGTAACAAACAGCTAAATTTGTGTTTCACTACTGTGAGGCCAACACCTCCCAAAGGCTAGCATTGGGAATTGCCTAAAATACTTAAAAGCTTTAATTACTGATTGGAAATTAATAGCTGCATCATATTTCATATCTTTTAGCATAGTAATGATAAATCCTCTTTGTTAGTAAAGTTGGATTTAACATTGCTGGTTTAGAAATGCCACTTTTAGAAGTTGAATAAACAACAGAAGGGCAAATACTGTGACTGATTTCACAGAAAGAACAATTAGAACCCAAACTAACAATGATTCAATTGCTAGTCGGCTTTTGAACTGAATCAATTGTATTTATTTCTATATATTTGAAAAATCTTATTTTTTGTACATATTAACACACAATAGAAAAATGCTTTTTACATGTATATATATAAAGAACACCAACAAAAGATAGACAGAATAGTTTACAGTAGGACAAATAGTCCGTGTAGTGAACACAACCTTTCATATAACAGTCGTACCACATTCACACTCACATTCCATACATACCATAATCAACATTGTGCATGTGTGACAAAACGAACAAGAAAATAAATGAGGTCAGGAAAACCAAATTGAAAGCAAATCACAAATGGCATTAAAAGTATTGAAGAATACTCAATATCACAACGCTTGTATAACAAACAAGATGTATAAAGTTCCTTTCTGACCACAAAACCTAGACAACAAGAGGTATACAAGGTCGACGCGTTTCGAATCGGACCCTTTGTCCGATTCTCATCAGGACCGAAAATCTGAAAAAAGGAAAAGAATTCCTTTTAGTATACTTATCTTTATGCAATCAAAACAGCGACCTACAAAACCAAACATCGCCTCCTACCTGAGTGTAATCAGTGTTGGGGCACGGGGATGTGCTGTGAACAAAGAATTAGCCTGAGTTTAGTAAAACATCACTAACAAAACCTGCAGTCATGTATGGGGTGTTTACATTTTTTCATCTAAACACCCCATACATGACTGCAGGTTTTGTTAGTGATACTAAAAGGAATTCTTTTCCTTTTTTCAGATTTTCGGTCCTGATGAGAATCAGACAAAGGGTCCGATTCGAAACGCGTCGACCTTGTATACCTCTTGTTGTCTAGGTTTTGTGGTCAGAAAGGAACTTTATACATCTTGTTTGTTATACAAGCGTTGTGATATTGAGTATTCTTCAATACTTTTAATGCCATTTGTGATTTGCTTTCAATTTGGTTTTCCTGACCTCATTTATTTTCTTGTTCGTTTTGTCACACATGCACAATGTTGATTATGGTATGTATGGAATGTGAGTGTGAATGTGGTACGACTGTTATATGAAAGGTTGTGTTCACTACACGGACTATTTGTCCTACTGTAAACTATTCTGTCTATCTTTTGTTGGTGTTCTTTATATATATACATGTAAAAAGCATTTTTCTATTGTGTGTTAATATGTACAAAAAATAAGATTTTTCAAATATATAGAAATAAATACAATTGATTCAGTTCAAAAGCCGACTAGCAATTGAATCATTGTTAGTTTGGGTTCTAATTGTTCTTTCTGTGAAATCAGTCACAGTATTTGCCCTTCTGTTGTTTATTCTAGTATTGGACTCTGCATTACTGTGGATGAGTCAAAGCCCTTGTTTGTTGTGATATAACTTGAGCGGATACCATATTCGCGAGGCTTCGCTATTGCTTCATAGCGGTTGTTGTGTTTAATTCTTTCACGGTTTCGTTACCCCCTTGGCTTTGGAACTACGAACCTCACCCCTCACTGTGTATATATATATGTTATCTGTTGTATGTCTAAACACTTTACTAACAAAAACACTAGGACAGTAGGACTATGAATGACGGTGATACCTTTGCGTACAGCGAGGATCACATTAAAAACTTACTCAGCGACCCACCTACATTTGCCTCCGTCACCTTGAGTGTCACAGCTCAGACCAAAAATGAATCAGAAAAACTGATTAGACTGAAGAAAAAACAAATCAGAACTGACCTTCATGGACACTTCCTCATTCAACACCTAAAGGCTGGTACTATCCCCGGAGGCCTCCAAATTCGGAATATCCCTATGGTATTCACTGAGGACCCTGAATACAAAAAAAGCTTTAGCTGCATTGAGACTAAGTGCAGTCGGGACCTTATGGTCCTAACTGTGGAAACTGCACTAAGGATTTCCAAAAAACAACTAGAGGAAATAGAACTTCTAATATCAGAAATCTCAAATAATCAACAAATTGCCGACTCAAAGACTCTATTAGAGAAGGTGGAGAAAGAAATCCTAGAATTTAAGGACTACACAGTGGCTCAAAAATCAAACAAATTTGAAACAGATAAAAACAACTACTCCTTGGAAAATAACTATCCGTACCTTAATAAGGACAAAGGGTCCGATTCGAAACGCGTCGACCTTGTATACCTCTTGTTGTCTAGGTTTTGTGGTCAGAAAGGAACTTTATACATCTTGTTTGTTATACAAGCGTTGTGATATTGAGTATTCTTCAATACTTTTAATGCCATTTGTGATTTGCTTTCAATTTGGTTTTCCTGACCTCATTTATTTTCTTGTTCGTTTTGTCACACATGCACAATGTTGATTATGGTATGTATGGAATGTGAGTGTGAATGTGGTACGACTGTTATATGAAAGGTTGTGTTCACTACACGGACTATTTGTCCTACTGTAAACTATTCTGTCTATCTTTTGTTGGTGTTCTTTATATATATACATGTAAAAAGCATTTTTCTATTGTGTGTTAATATGTACAAAAAATAAGATTTTTCAAATATATAGAAATAAATACAATTGATTCAGTTCAAAAGCCGACTAGCAATTGAATCATTGTTAGTTTGGGTTCTAATTGTTCTTTCTGTGAAATCAGTCACAGTATTTGCCCTTCTGTTGTTTATTCTAGTATTGGACTCTGCATTACTTTTAGAAGTTGGACATTTCTCTGCTCTTTCTCCTCTGTATGCCCTGCAGCTTGTCTCCAATACACTTCTTGGATGTGTGACAGCTACAATTTGTGCATTCCCTATAGACAGACACAAACACAGGAAGGGTGGGTGAGACAGAAAACATATCTGCATTCATCTAGATTCCGAGAGCTCTTCCTGGTCAGGATGAGGGAGGGGTAGATGACACTTTCACCTGAATAGGCAGTGTCCTCTGTCCCACACAAAGTCCTGATTACCCCCACAGAGAGCCTGACAGACAAGGTGAGGATTAAAGGAGAGTTGTGCACTTCAAGGGCGTACTTTGAAGTCACCCCCACTTCAAAGGAACATTTGGGTACAAGTACTTGGGCTCTGACCCTACCAAGACAGTACACTACGGGACCTCTGAAGAACTCTGCCAGGAGTAAAGGCTGCTGTATTACTAAAATTGACACTTTGCTTGACTGCTCTGAAGGGTTGCTTTTTCTTTGCTGAGTTGTCATGCTGCCTGCTGATCTCTGCCCTGCTGAAGACAAGGACTGGGCCCACCTCCGTAATACCCAGAGTGACTCCAAGGGCTTGCTGACTTGCCCTCTGTTCTGAGGTCTCAGGGCCATCAAAGTATTCCTACAGCTCTGCAGCAACACATGTTTGAGTTTTGCTATGCCAAGTGGTGTCAATCTAGTCTTGGGCCCTTAAAAGGTGATTTCTGCTGTCCAGAACCATCAAAGTTGAGACAGTGATGACTTTGCACTGGTAAGAACTGACAAATTGCCCCTAGGTGCCGACACAGGAGCTGATTGATGACATCACCTCAACAGACTGCACGGTTTAACGGTGATGGACAGCATGGCCTGACATAAACACAGCGCCTGCATTGTAAAGGGGTTGGGCAGTGAAGCATTCATCCATGGGATCGATGGAAGATTAGCGCCTCCTCCACTCCTCGTACCGGGTGTTTGACTTTGACTTCGACGCTTGCTCCATCCAAGGTACTTTGTCAGTGAGACCAGCCTGAATACTGTAGCTGACCTGCAGTCGATCATGGTCATCCTGAACATTGTATTTACCTCAGTCAAGCATAACCTTACCTAATTCCTTAGCTCTATTAACTTCTAAGCATCATTTTAATTTTCTTTAAAAATTCAGAACTCCGGTTTTACACATTGAATCTTTGTTGTTTTGGTCTTGTTTGGTTCATAAAAGTATTCTCTGTTTTTAAATCTTAGTGGAGTACTTTTGGGGTGTTTTCATTGAGTTACAGTGTGTATATGTGTGTTGCACAAATACTGTACACAGTGCAGGGTGTTGCTGGTGTCATAGTGGACTTAGGGACTTTGTGGAGTCATCCGATCTCGTAGATGCCTTGAGACAATGTAACCAAAACACATGTCAGTACTGCTTTTACGCTGGGGAACATAACTCATACTCCAGCTTAGAACACATATTCACGCAAAGCCCATACCGTCCTCGAATTTGACCCCTTGTTTCCTGGCCAAGGGAATTTCAGATCGCTCGCCTCTCTGTGTGGAATTGGGTGATGGTCAGTGAGGTGAATATATGGGGTGGAGGTTTGACCATATCTAATGAAACCAAAGGGGCAATGAACAAATTACACTGAACCACAGAGTACTATTTCATCACAATGAACATACAGTGGGATCAAGGGTGGTGCTATGGAAAGCATAAAAAACATTTTAGGAGGAAAGGCAATCGCCTTCGTGGCTGTTAAGAATAAGGAGAGGTGGCAGCAAATGCACCAGGATGAAGACCATCACATCTGGCTGAAAAGGTTAACTATTCTCCAAATGAGTGGGGATTTTACTTAATAGTATCAAACTTGCTCGTAGGGAATATCACAACAATGCTACCGATGCTGTACATAATCATTATGCTGCTTTGCCCAGAAGGATCTCTGAATCTATAAGGTTGACAGTAAGTGTTAACGTGGCGGTGCGCAGTCTAGGGCCCGCCCCACCTTCTAGTGCTACAACCCCTTGGTGGTCTTGTCCTCGGCGCCAGTCCTCCTGTTTGCCATGTGGGAAAGCCAATTTCTCTGCCCCACGGTCCCGTTGGTGGTGGCATTGCACTGAGTGCAGGGGGGTTGCATAAATTGTGCTTGCGAATTGTTCATATGTATTATTTATATGGACATTGGTGTCTCTCAGATGTTCATGAGTGTTTTTGTGTTTTATTTTGTAGCCCTTGTGTGTTTTTCCCTGTTTTTCCTTGCAAGGACTACATGTCCCAGAAATCCTAGTTGGTGGCTATTTTGAATGCTGACTTCCTATGAGTCAGCGTG
Organism: Lissotriton helveticus; assembly: GCF_964261635.1. NCBI lineage: Eukaryota > Metazoa > Chordata > Amphibia > Caudata > Salamandridae > Lissotriton > Lissotriton helveticus. Next base: position 1,840,228,685 of record NC_136059.1, on the reverse strand, counting down.
AGCACGTCTCCCGGTGCTCACTATTCTGGATCCATGTTCTGATGAAGACGCGTTCTCGTTGCTGCGACAGTAGGTGTGGCGCAGTGCAGTTGAAGGCTGCTTACTGCCCCCCCCCCTGCCTTCGTGTTTTGCAGCGAGAGGGAAGATAAGACCAGCCCGGTCTTAATGGTGAGATCTTTCACTTCCTTATTTCACCTGTCCGGCAAGGTACTTCTGCTTGCGGCGCAGTGAGCGATTGTTGATTTATATGTTGTCCTTGATTACGCTCGCAGTGGGGGCGTACATTGATGGGGATATATCTTAGATACACAGTCCATTGTTATTAAAGGAGTGTTCCTTTTCCTTTATTTGGGCATATTTGTTGTCGTGCTTGTGGAGACTTTAACAAGCTCAATCTTTAAGGCAGTGGGGGCATGCATTACAAGCACTGTTGATTTACAGTGGGACTACAGGTCAAAAGTCGCATGACATATGGGTTTGTGTATGCTGGTGTTTTTTGCATATATTATACTCTTTGAATTATACGCTTGTGAGGTAAACAAGCGCACGCACGCACGCATGTTTCACCTATTTCAGGAATGTTCTTTCCCTCTTAGTGAGTAAACTAAGAGCGTGCTAATCTCTACTGCCTTCAAGTAAAAAAGCCCTAATTAGTATCCTGTGGGACCTACAGTTAACTGCTTATCAGCAGTGTGCTAGTATAAAAAGGATTTGGAGCACTCTTGAGTCCATGTTGGCAAAGGTTGGTTAACCTTTATGTATTTGGTATTTTGTGTATGTGTATTCTTTGTTTTCTTTTGCAGATCTCCCTCCTCGCAGTCCCCTTCCTTCCCTTCCCTCACCTGGCCTCTCCAATCCTCAGTGCTATTATAGCTTTTCTGAGTTGGAGCTGCCTGGAGGTGGAAATAAACAATCTTCACGCAGATCCTGAGGACAGCGCGACGCTGACAATAAGGCTGTGAGATTACTGGGAACGACACAGAGAACCAAGGAAAAATCTCAGGCAACATCAGAATTGTGGAAGAGTTTTTCCACCATAAATCTTGACTGTCACATCCATATTGACTTCTACAGGGAAGGAGATACAGGCCTTACTATGAGGTGTCCGACTCCTTGACCTCCCAGACACCAATAAAATGGCACTAGATGCACCTCTTATGCAGGGGAGATACTGGCTGCAATTGGAGATCTGTAGTCTGGCAAGATCCCCAGCCCCAACGGCCTGCTAACAGAGCTTTATAAGTGCCTCTCTGGCAGAAATTTTAGTCACTGTTTCCAGATGTGTGAGGCAGCACTGAAGGAGGGCTGTATGGTGGGAGAAACTATGCCTAGCCAGAATTGTGATAATCCACAAATAAGGGAAACCAGTGGACATGTGTAGCTCCCACCTACCCATATCACTGCTCACGCTTAGGCAAAAATCCTTGCCAAGGTGCTCAGGAATCACCTATCGCGAGCAGCAACGTCCCTTGTGCACCAGACAGAGTACCAGGATGAGTTTCCACCGTCTCTTTGGGTGTCTTACCAGGAATATATATGTCATGACACCAGCTAGGGTTGTGTCCTTGGATGCGTCCAATGTATTTGATTCATTAGAATTGTCCTATCTTTTCTAGGGACTAGTGAAAATGAACATCAGACTGTGACACATGCAATGGTTAATACTACTCTATACTAGACCCCGGACATGTGTAAGAGTCAATGGTGAATACTCTTCTACATTGTCAGCTTGGAGGGGCACTAGACAAGGCTGCCCACTATCGCCCATGCTATTTGCCCTAGCAATGAAGCCGCTGGCGTGTTGACTGAGGATGGACCCCCATCACTGGTCTGCACTGGGTAAAAGATGGGTGGAGAAAATCTCATTATATGCAGACATTATCCTATTATATAGTAATTCCGAATGAGGTCGCACACTGCTCGTCCCATCAGCGTGTGACCCCGGAGCATGATGGTTGATGTAGTAGGTATCAGCGGGTGCGCCTCTACCCGAGTCTTGAGTCTTGAAGGTATTCACTTGATGTGCTTGCCATCCCTGGACACGTGTTTCGCGGTTATTACCGCTCGTCAGCAGGGAGTAGGCGTGTGCACGGGGTTGCTGCGTGGGCTGCCGAAAAAATTCATAGGTCCAGATACCTTTTTGTGGCGCGCAGGTGCGTAATCTCGAGGTCGTCACCTCCACCGGCTCAAGGGAGCCTGTATAAATAGTAATTCCGAATGAGGTCGCACACTGCTCGTCCCATCAGTGTGTGACCCCGGAGCATGATGGTTGATGTAGTAGGTATAAGCGGGTGCGCCTCTACCCGAGTCTTGAGTCTTGAAGGTATTCACTTGATGTGCTTGCCATCCCTGGACTCGTGTTTCGCGGTTATTACCGCTCGTCAGCAGGGAGTAGGCGTGTACACGGGGTTGCTGCGTGGGCTGCCGAAAACATTCATAGGTCCAGATACCTTTTTGTGGCGCGCAGGTGCGTAATCTCGAGGTCGTCACCTCCACCGGCTATAGGGAGCCTGTATAAATAGTAATTCCGAATGAGGTCGCACACTGCTCGTCCCATCAGCGTGTGACCCCGGAGCATGATGGTTGATGTAGTAGGTATCAGCGGGTGCGCCTCTACCCGAGTCTTGAGTCTTGAAGGTATTCACTTGATGTGCTTGCCATCCCTGGACGCGTGTTTCGCGGTTATTACCGCTCGTCAGCAGGGAGTAGGCGAGTGCACGGGGTTGCTGCGTGGGCTGCCGAAAATATTCATAGGTCCAGATACCTTTTTGTGGCGCGCAGGTGCGTAATCTCGAGGTCGTCACCTCCACCGGCTCAAGGGAGCCTGTATAAATAGTAATTCCGAATGAGGTCGCACACTGCTCGTCCCATCAGCGTGTGACCCCGGAGCATGATGGTTGATGTAGTAGGTATCAGCGGGTGCGCCTCTACCCGAGTCTTGAGTCTTGAAGGTATTCACTTGATGTGCTTGCCATCCCTGGACACGTGTTTCGCGGTTATTACAGCTCGTCAACAGGGAGTAGGCATGTGCACGGGGTTGCTGCGTGGGCTGCCGACAATATTCATAGGTCCAGATACCTTTTTGTGGCGCGCAGGTGCGTAATCTCGAGGTCGTCACCTCCACCGGCTCAAGGGAACCTGTATAAATAGTAATTCCGAATGAGGTCACATACTGCTCGTCCCATCAGCGTGTGACCCCGGAGCATGATGGTTGATGTAGTAGGTATCAGCGGGTGCGCCTCTACCCGAGTCTTGAATCTTGAAGGTATTCACTTGATGTGCTTGCCATCCTTGGACACGTGTTCCGCGGATTTTTACCGCTCGTCAGCAGGGAGTAGGCATGTGCACGGGGTTGCTGCGTGGGCTGCCGAAAATATTCATAGGTCCAGATACCTTTTTGTGGCGCGCAGGTGCGTAATCTCGAGGTCGTCACCTCCACCGGCTCAAGGGAGCCTGTATAAATAGTAATTCCGAATGAGGTCGCACACTGCTCGTCCCATCAGCGTGTGACCCCGGAGCATGATGGTTGATGTAGTAGGTATGAGCGGGTGCGCCTCTACCCGAGTCTTGAGTCTTGAAGGTTGTTTGGCGGCCTTCTCTTCCACCCCTAACTATTTTCTCTACTGATGAGGGAAGTTATCCCGAAACCCGAGCCATGTCTCGTGCGATATCCAAAAACCCGGGACATGTATCGGATCTAGAGATCATTAGTTCAAACAAGTACCTACTTGCACCCACTGGGGTGAACCACTCAAGAACTCCATGTACCAGAGTCCCTAGGGGCGATCCGGAGGAGGGGCTAGCGGTGTGCGGTCCATTGCGATGGTTTCTACAAATTGGCTCCCTTGAGCTTTGAGCCGACGGGCTCCTGGACGACGCACCTGCATGCCGGTTCGGGCATCGAGGCCATTGACGGTTGTTTGGCGGCCTTCTCTTCCACCCCTAACTATTTTCTCTACTGATGAGGGAAGTTATCCCATAACCCGAGCCATGTCTCGGGCGATATCCAAAAACCCGGGCCATGTATCGGGTCTAGAGATCATCAGTTCAAACAAGTACCTACTTGCACCCACTGGGGTGAACCACTCAAGAACTCCATGTACCAGAGTCCCTAGGGGCGATCCGGAGGAGGGGCTAGTGGTGTGCAGTCCATTGCGATGGTTTCTACAAATTGGCTCCCTTGAGTTTTGAGCCGACGGACTCCTGGACGACGCACCTGCGTGCCGGTTCGGGCATCGAGGCCATTGACGGTTGTTTGGCGGCCTTCTCTTCCACCCCTAACTATTTTCTCTACTGATGAGGGAAGTTATCCCGAAACCCGAGCCATGTCTTGGGCGATATCCAAAAACCTGGGACATATATCGGGTCTAGAGATCATCAGTTCAAACAAGTACCTACTTGCACCCACTGGGGTGAACCACTCAAGAACTCCATGTACCAGAGTCCCTAGGGGCGATCCGGAGGAGGGGTTAGCGGTGTGCGGTCCATTGCGATGGTTTCCCATTATCCTATTATATGCCTCATACTCAGAATTATCTATTAACCGATTAATGCAATTATTATACGTTTAGAAATTATATTGGATACCACACAAACCTGTCGAAATTGGTCCTTTATCCTCTCACGGCATGGAACGCTACCCTGCTGCTTGGAAGGGAACTTACACATTTCTCAGCATGGTTTTTAATACTTGTGGCTCCATATCACCCACTACACCACGGACTTCCTTGGTGATGACCACTATGGCATATTAGATACATTCAAAAGCGATGCCTTGAACAAAATTATCTTACCTACATTCCTCTATCTGCTGCAGATCACACTTTGTTATCCCAGATACTTCTTTTCTGGTGTGTGAAGCATGAGCTGAGGAAGCTCCTCTGTGGATCTGCTTCTCTGAGGATTGCTTTGTCCAAGCTCACTAAAGGGTGGGATAGCTCTTACAGACCATTGCCTTAACTATGGGCCAGCCAACTGGAAGTGGTTGATGTCTGAATATACATGGATCTGCAAGAACGATCATTAAGAGGGGATAGGGACAATTGGAGACCTTGCATGGCAAAATGAGTAGAGCATGCTGGCCCACCTATATTAAGGTTGTCCTCCTGGTGTGCAATGGGGCTCTCTGTTGGATGGAATGGTTTGCTACTTTAACGGACAGTATCCCACTGTGGCAGTCCTGGAGGCTTCCTGAGAAGAGAGGCCTTTCTGGATTTAGATAGTGGCATCTCATTGGGACAAGCTCCTTGGGGATGTCTGGACAGGCACACACATGAAAGAGTTCCAAATGCTTAGGGACTAGTATATGATAACTGATGGAGCAGTTTGTGATACTTATGTCTCTGGCATGGCTTGGTTGAGTCCTATCCCTTAGAGGATCAAATCATAGACAAACCCTTCTGATGCAAGGTAATATTCCTTTTATACAGAAAGCTCATGAATAATCTGTTGGATGCCCTAGGGGCATTGAGAGGACTATGGGAATGAGATCTCTGCAAACTTTTCCATGAGGAGTGGAGTGATGAGTGTATGGGTCTTAAGATTAAGACCGAGTTTCACCTTTATCAGCTAAATATTTGACATAGGACCTAATATATTATAGTTTTGCTGAACATGGTTAATAGGACTGACAGTGATGTGGGCCTTAAGGACTACGGGCAGAGGGGAATATTCATGCATATTCTATTGGAATACCCAGCCATGCAGCAGTAAGGGGGAGGGCAGTTTGGGCCCAGGAGGCCAGCACAGGCTTAACACTGCTCACAGAAGGGAAACACTGGATCCTGGGCATCTCAGGGGATAATGAGGGTATTCCATACCAATGCCTGTTCTGTAAGCTGGACCTGGTAATAGCACAATGTAATGTGGCACAATTATGGGGCTCCTCGACCCTACCACAACTGGAGAAATGGTACTCCAGTGGAAGTAATATTTGGCCTGCTGCCCATTTTAAAATCTTGTTATTTATCATTGCTGTGTTGAATTTGACAGATATACTGTTTTTACTATGGTGGAACTCGACGGGGGTACAGAAGAGTAGACGCTTCCCATTTTAACCATTCTTTTACCTGATTTACTATCATATGCACTAGCTCTCACACCTGGGAAACGATGGTGAAGAGAGTCTCCTGGCTCGCCTGGCTGACACTTCAGGTGCAGCCATTTTTTGTCCTCCCGGTTGGGACATTTATTGGCACAATCTTGAGTCGGCGGTCTTGTGGTTGACCGTCCTGCCTTAAACTCCTATTTTATGGGAACCACAATGTGAACGCACCTCTGGCGCGCCAATGGCGTGCCAAAGGCAAGACCGTCTGCCCCTGTCCAGGTCAGGCCCGCAGCCAGCGCCAGCCATGCTGCCTGTTTTGTCTCTTTTAGCAATATTACCTGGTTCAGGGATCAACTTTTATCCATGAACAAAAAGGCCTGTGCAGGTGTGACCAAGATTGACCTAGGGATGGCTGCAAATGAGTATTTCTGTAACTCATATCCCATTACGCTGGTGGTTGGTGAAGTGAGGAAGAATGGCAGTCCAACTATACTAAAGGCCCCCACGAAACAGCCTCGGGCTACGTGAACCCACATCAAGGCCTGTTTGATTAATTGTAGATCCCTCCCCTAACACGCAAAGGACATTTGGCTCGCTCCTGGGTCATAACTCATGGGATCTCATGTTTTTAACAGAAGCATGGCTAAAGGAGTGATCTAATCCCTATCTGACGTTGGCGGTACCCGCAGGATTTCGAATGACCTGTGTCAAAAGGGGTGGCAACAAGATTGAAGGCAGTGTGGCTATCATCATGAGGGATGATTGGAGATCCCCTGTAGATGAGTAGAGCACATCAGGATCGTTTAGCCTCTGTCGTTCAGCGTTAGAATCTTGCTCTCCTCATTGGTGGCTGGGATTCTGACATACAGACCCCCGACACCCCAGGCGATTCTCATGATTCTCAATCCGGCTTTAGTACGGGATATAGGAAGGAGACAGCACTTCTGGAAGTTGCAGAAAGCATGCATGAGTCTGTGGACCAGGGCAGCTCAGCAATTTTGGTACAGCGAGACCTGTCCGCAGCATTTGACACTGTAGACAATTCGATTCTCCTGGAGAGACTTAAACTCCTCGGAGTGCAGGTAAGCACTTTGTCCTGGCTCCAGTCGTTCCTGGAGAACCACTCACAATGTGTAGTTTAGCCCCCTTATGTTTCCACCCAGATGTCTCTTGTATGCGGGATCCCTCAGGGATCGATACTGAGCCCCTTACTGTTTAATGTATATCTCACCCCTCTTGCGATCTTGGTTGAGACATTTGGAGTAAAAGTGATCTCCTACCCTGATGACACCGAGCTGGTGTTCTCGTTTAAAGAACACTCGAAGGTGGCTTTTGTCAACTTTAGGCAACGCCTGAATAACATCTCGGCCTGGATAACTCAGAATTGCTTAAAATTTGACACCAAGAAAACAGAGGTGTTTTTTTTCAACCAACTGACCCCACCACCATCCACCTTTTTGTGGCCATCAGAGCTTAACCCTGCACCTGTTTTGGTGGATTCGTAAGAAATCTAGGGTTTTAAATTCAATAATCATCTCTCTTAAACGACCCAGATTCGCCAAGTCTCCTCTTCATGCTTCTGGAAACTGCGAGCTTTGAGGAAATTCCTTCATTTTCTTGCAATGGATTGCAGGAAGACAGTGGTCCATGCATTGGTCACATCCCAGCTGGACTACTCTAATAGGCTCTATCAAGGTCTACCAGCCTATCTGGTCCGCAGGCTGCAAATAATTCAAAACGCTGCGGCTAGATTGATTAGGAATTTGCCACTCCGCCATCGCATCTCCCTGAATTTGCGGAGCCTCCTCTGGCTACCCATCAGTAGGAAGATTGAGTTTAAGGCACTTACTCTGGCCTACAGAGCCACTAGGGGAGGGGCCTGGCCTATCTGAGTCATAGATTGCAAAATTATCAGCAATTCTGTGTCCTGAGTTCTAATCAGATGAAGTTGCTCATGACTCCTCTCTTTCGTAAGGCCAGGATAGGCGGTAGATCATTCTCAGTTAGAGCGGTGAAGCTCTGGAATGCTATGCCTCTCCATCCCTGCATGATGGAGTCAGAACCGGCTTTCAGGAGAGCTCTTAATACCTGGCTCTTTAACCTTGCTTAGCTCCTCTTCCTGTGCCCATCCCACTGTGAATCTGCAACCCTAGCGCCGGGACACCTCTGTTGGTAGATGTGCGCTTTATAAATTTAATTTATTATTATTAATATTATTATTATTATTATTATTATTATTATTATTATTATTATTATTATTATTATTATTATTATTATTATTACTAGGACTTAGATTCTAGTGAACTAGAACTCACCAGGGTCCTCAACTCCTCAATTGCCACAGACCACTTCCGCCAGAATTGGAAACACGCCGATTTGAATCCTCTGCTGAAGAAGCCATCCGTGGAACCAGGAGAGCTGAAGAACCACTGTTCCCCATCTCTTTGCTTCTCTTTCCAGCCAAGGTCATCAAGAAGGTAATCAATATCCACTCACCATACATCTGAAGAACCACAACCTCCTGGACCCCTCCCAATCTGGTATCAGATAAAAACCATAGCACCGAGACAGCTCTAGTCGCAGCCACAGATGACATCTGAATGCTGCTAGACCAGGGAGAAACAGTGGCCCTGGTCCTCTTCAACCTCTCAGCAGCTTTTGACACCATATCTTACCACACACTGATAAAAAGGCTCCACCAGAACAGATTCCAAGAAGCAGCCCTTAAATGGACTGCATCATACCTTACTTGAAGAACGCAGAAAATCATCCTCTCTCCCTACTCCTCGTACCCTAAAAACATCACCTGTGGTGTACATCAAGGCTCATCCCTCAGCTCAACCCTCTTCAAAACTTACATGACCCTGGCCAACATCATCAAAAGCCATGGACTCAGCATCATCTCCTACACCGACGACAACCAAATCTCACCTGTCACCACGCCGTGAGGGCAACGGCCTTCATTTTGACACACAGGACCGCCGTGAGGGGAACGGCACAAGTTGAGCGGGGAACACGCCGGTAACAGCGGGAGGAGGACTGCAGTTCCCAGCTGCCCCGGGGACCCTGTGACGCCGCACACGCGCCCGGAGGCGCTTCAAATCAGCGGAGCGCCGAAGCGCTCAGGGGGAAACAGAACTCACCTGTCACCACGCCGTGAGGGCAACGGCCTTCATTTTGACACACAGGACCGCCGTGAGGGGAACGGCACAAGTCGAGCGGGGAACACGCCGGTAACAGCGGGAGGAGGACTACAGTTCCCAGCTGCCCCGGGGACCCTGTGACGCCGCACACGCGCCCGGAGGCGCTTCAAATCAGTGGAGCGCCGAAGCGCTTAGGGGGAAACAGAACTCACCTGTCACCACGCCGTGAGGGCAACGGCCTTCATTTTGACACACAGGACCGCCGTGAGGGGAACAGCACAAGTCGAGCGGGGAACACGCCGGTAACAGCGGGAGGAGGACTACAGTTCCCAGCTGCCCCGGGGACCCTGTGACGCCGCACACGCTCCCGGAGGCGCTTCAAATCAGCGGAGCGCCGAAGCGCTCAGGGGGAAACAGAACTCACCTGTCACCACGCCTTGAGGGCAACGGCCTTCATTTTGACACACAGGATCGCCGTGAGGGGAACGGCACAAGTCGAGCGGGGAACACGCCGGTAACAGCGGGAGGAGGACTACAGTTCCCAGCTGCCCCGGGGACCCTGTGACGCCGCACACGCGCCCGGAGGTGCTTCAAATCAGCGGATCGCCGAAGCGCTCAGGGGGAAACAGAACTCACCTGTCACCACGCCGTGAGGGCAACGGCCTTCATTTTGACACACAGGACCGCCGTGAGGGGGACGGCACAAGTCGAGCGGGGAACACGCCGGTAACAGCGGGAGGAGGACTACAGTTCCCAGCTGCCCCGGGGACCCTGTGACGCCGCACACGTGCCCGGAGGCGCTTCAAATCAGCAGAGCGCCGAAGCGCTCAGGGGAAAAAAGAACTCACCTGTCACCACGCCGTGAGGGCAACGGCCTTCATTTTGACACACAGGACCGCCGTGAGGGGAACGGCACAAGTCGAGCGGGGAACACGCCGGTAACAGCGGGAGGAGGACTACAGTTCCCAGCTGCCCCGGGGACCCTGTGACGCCGCACACGCGCCCGGAGGCGCTTCAAATCAGCGGAGCGCCGAAGCGCTCAGGGGGAAACAGAACTCACCTGTCACCACGCCGTGAGGGCAACGGCCTTCATTTTGACACACAGGACCGCCGTGAGGGGAACGGCACAAGTCGAGCGGGGAACACGCCGGTAACAGCGGGAGGAGGACTACAGTTCCCAGCTGCCCCGGGGACCCTGTGACGCCGCACACGCACCCGGAGGCGCTTCAAATCAGTGGAGCGCCGAAGCGCTTAGGGGGAAACAGAACTCACCTGTCACCACGCCGTGAGGGCAACGGCCTTCATTTTGACACACAGGACCGCCGTGAGGGGAACGGCACAAGTCGAGCGGGGAACACGCCGGTAACAGCGAGAGGAGGACTACAGTTCCCAGCTGCCCCGGGGACCCTGTGACGCCGCACACGCTCCCGGAGGCGCTTCAAATCAGCGGAGCGCCGAAGCGCTCAGGGGGAAACAGAACTCACCTGTCACCACGCCGTGAGGGCAACGGCCTTCATTTTGACACACAGGACCGCCGTGAGGGGAACGGCACAAGTCGAGCGGGGAACACGCCGGTAACAGCGGGAGGAGGACTACATTTCCCAGCTGCCCCGGGGACCCTGTGACGCCGCACACGCGCCCGGAGGCGCTTCAAATCAGCGGAAAGCCTCTCGCCCCACGAGTCGCGCACGGGAGCAGCCGGGAGAAGCCCGGGACAATGGCGGGGCCATCTGCCGCCATCAGAGGCCTGAGGAGGACGGGCCTGGCCAACCCCCCTTGGAATGGAATTCTAACTGGAGGGGAACGGACTTAACGGACTTAAGGTATAAACTTCTTTTTTGCCTATTGACTTCTTCAACCCCCTTACAGATCTCTCCAAGCTGCTATAGTAGCGGATTTGATGAACTACGCCTGGGGGAGGTGATATTGCTTCAGTGTCCACAATAAAAAGCTGGTTCGCCATGAACTGCAAGGGGGCTACTAGAAATTTAGACATTCAGAGTAATTCGCTTAGGGGAACAATGGATTATTACATTAAGAGCTCTGTTCTCCCTATTGCCCGTGAACTAGAGAGGATTGAGAGCTCGGTAGTTATGGATAGTTCTCCGAGTGTTTGTTTGTCTCCACAGACTCCCGCTACGACCCAAGCATTTTCATTACTGGAGGAGCTAAATAACATGTGCAGATCCTCATATGCACCTGTGTCATCAGAAGGTTCTCAACCTAGAGCTCCCATTTCCCCTATACCAATAATTGGCCCTAGGACTAGAATACCATCTCAATCTATCCAAACCCCACAGGCTATCCCACATGTAACACGCTCAAAGGAAAATACATACAGCGCTGCTGCTACTCAGGTCCCCTCCAACCGGGTCTCCCCCGCTAAAAGGAAGAAGGATGGGGTTCAAAACCTGGGGAGGCAGACCAAACAACCAATATTACCCACAAAATCCCCACTTCCTAATACTCCTAGCTTTGTAAAATCTAAAGAATCTACCAACGCCACCTTATTGGCCTCGTTTGAAATTTTGATAAAATCCATAATTGCTCCGTTAATTGACAAAATGACCAGCTTGGGGGATAGACTTTCAGGGGTTGAGGAAGCCATCAAGGCAAATTCACTATTTTTAAGAACCAAGGCAGGACCCAATCACCCATCATGTACCTCTCGTCCAGCAAACCCAGGTCCCATGGAAATATCCTACCCCACCACACAAAGCAAGACCATTCACAAACAACCAGTAACCCCATGTAGTAAAAGCTTAATCATCTCGAAGGCAGTCACATCTTCACAGAGTTCCCAGCCTAGAAAAGGGCCAAACGAAAAAATGCCACCCCACAAGGGAATAGAGGTCAATTTTGACAATGCGCTCCAAAAAACCAAACACCTAAACTTGCCACCGGAGGCCGCTCCTTTTGTGTGCGTCATCTCAGGTGTACCAGAACTCCCACTGGGGAAATACGAACACAATCAAGAGCTAAGAAATAAGGTAGTATTTTGGCTAACCAAAAATAGATCTCTCCCACCCAACATTGATGGCACTATACTTAGCGTAAGAAGGGTGGGCTGGTTAGGACCCCTCCCGTAATATATTGTGGGTGATCTGGTACTTGTCAAATTCAGGAATAGGCATGTCGTCTCATACCTTCATTCTCGACAGCCTCAGTTAGGAGATGGACCTATATCCACTTGGAGTTTAACTGATTTCTATCCCAGAATTTTCCATCCTCTGCCGTATTCCCAAAAAGAACATAACAGCCTCTGGAGGGCCAGAACTGGTCATGTCTTGAGTGGCCGATTTACTCGCACATTTAATTAAATTTATCTTACTTTCCTGTTCTTAATGTTTAGTTGATTTATTTTTTTGATTTAATCTTTGCTTAACACATGTCAATTTTTATAAAATGGAACCTATTAATGTAATTGTTTTATTTTTCGTGCTCTGTATTGTACATGCTTTTATGAAACGTTTTTACTTTTTGAATAAAGCAAATTGAATTGAATTGAATTGACAACCAAATCATCCTCTCTCATCCAGCTGTATGCAAATCAGTCTTGACACTGTGCCTCATGAGAGCAGGCCAGCCCGAACAGCCAAGCCATGTCTTCCCTGGACTAGAAACAATCATCCTGGGACTGGTTTCGGGGTAATAATAATAATAATAATAAACTTCTTTATTCGGTTTTTTTCACAAGTGAAAACCTTAAAAGAAACAGATAAAAATACCGTTTACATTTTGTGAACGTAAGTAAGGATTCATACAAGTACTTAAAAAGGTAGGTTTTCCAGTCCATTTCATTTCCTCAAGGCGAGATTAAACAATACTGTTTAAACGATGATTGCTATAAGCTTTTCCTGTGCTTCATGATACATTTTAGGAAATTAAGAACAAAATAGCAGACAGTCTCAGATTCGAGCATTTGAAGTCTAAGAAATGCCGGCCTGCATTGTCTAAGGTGCCAGCTCCTCAGTGTAGGCAGGATCCAAATTTTCCTGTGTGCATGATGGAATTTGCAAAACAAGATAACATGTAAATTAGATTGAATTGATTTCTCGTCACAGGGGCAAAAAGGAAAACTTGTAACCCATCCATTGTTCGTAGGAAAAGCGACCAGTCTAAAGAATGTATCTAATCTGAATCTGGTCAACAGCATTCTATCATATGTTGTCAACAACAAAGTTAAATACAAGTGGATGCTGTATGATGTTTGGACCATATTCGCGTGATTGGTCGCGCGTTTCAGTGATTCCGAAGCCAATCTCAACGTCTCTAGATGCCGGAGAGCTTGTTGTTTTAATACTTTCTTTGGAAGGTTAGCTATGGACTCTGGATGGGCATAATATTTCTCTAGACCAAGATCTTTAAAAAAAAATCTGATATAGGAAAGCCATCTTATCTTGGAAGACTTGTCAAGAGCCATTGTATCTATGATGATAGACTGGGACAGAGCGTTATTCACGGATGTCCAGATACGCCGCCACAGCATCAGCGGTTGGATCTTGATCAAATCCTCCAGGTAGGGAATTCCTAGCTCTAGATGTGAGGCATAGGTCGAGGTGCCTCTGGGGGTAACTAGAAGAAATCTCAAAAAGGCGTTTTCCGCTACCTGGATGGAGCTGGTGTCCGTATGACCCCAAACACCCGCTCCATAGAGAGCAATGGCCTGGCATTTGGCGTTATAGATCTTCAAAAGCTCCACTGGAGCCCTTCTCCCCAATCTCCGAGAGAAACTCATCAGAGCCGCTATAGATCTTTTGAATAGGTGGCATCTTGACTCTACTGCAGGCTTCCAAGTCAATCGTCCGTCTATCATGATGCCTAGGTACGGATACTGGGGAGTAACCTCTAGCTTTTGCTTATCGAGGAAGATCTCTTTTACTCCTTTTTTCTTAGTACCCGCTATCATGACAAACGTTTTCTTGACGTTGACTTGTAAGTCTAGGCCTCCCATGAAAGTCGTGTATCTCTTCAGCAAGCTCTGGAGCTCGCGTGGAGTGCGTGCGAGGATGACGGCATCGTCCGCGTAGAGCAGGGCGGGAATCAGGCGCTGTTTTATACGAGGAAGGTCCTGGGCCCCTCTCAACAATTCCCCCTCCAGACCGTTAGTGTAGAGTGAGAAGAGAAGGGGGGCCAGGACACAGCCTTGCCTGACTCCACGCTCCACTCCAAACGGAGCCGTCAGCTCACCGTTCCGCCCAAAACGAACTCTAGCCGAAGCTCCTGAGTAAAGTTCCCTTACAAAGTCTACTAGAGAAGGTTCCACGCCCATTTGGCTTAGGACCATCCACAGCTTTGAATGCGACACGCAGTCAAAGGCTGCGGATAGGTCTACGTAGACCATGTAAATCATATTCTGTTTGGCCTGTGTGTATTTGCCCACTATCAGGCTGAGATTAAGGGCCTGCTCTACAGTTCCGAGCCCCTCCCGAAAGCCGAATTGGAGGTCAGGGATAATGCCTCTCTCCCCGGCCCATTGCTAAAGACGTTCCAGGATTACTCTTCCCACGACCTTGCCGAGCGAGTCCAGCAATGAGATGGGGCGATAGCACTTCAAATCTTGGCGGTCCCCTTTTTTAAATATTGGGACCATGATGGACCTAGTCCAGGAAATCAATACCCCCTCATTGGCAGCTGCTGTGCATACTCTTGTAAGGATGGGAGCCCAGAGGTCCGGAGTATATTTGAAAAAGTCTACTGGGACCCCGTCAGGGCCCGGGGCTTTCCCCGTTTTACTTGCTTCCAAGGCCAAAAGCAAGTCGGGTATATCAAAGAGGAGCGGGATTGGGTAATGTACTTTCGAAAGGATGCTCTCAGAGCTGTCAATAGGTGAGCCATTTTTAAAGATCTTGAAAAAATGAGCCACCCAAGTTTCTTCATCAATGGCTACTTCAATCTTGGGGATGTTATTATCAGCGAGAAACGGTGCTCTAACTGTGCGCCAGAAAGCCTCGCTATTTTTTTGTACGGCGCTCTTATGCAGGTCTTCCCACAGTTCTTGCTTCAGATCTTTAGTTCTTTGCTTTCGTTCCCTGATATATTCACGCCTGAGAGATTGGATTTGTCCCTTGTCTCTAGGTTTGTGGTGTAGTGCAAGTTTTAATTTAGTGAGGGCTACAGTACAGTTGTGGTTAAACCACCCTTTGTTACCGGGTTGCTTGGACGTTAATTTGGACGAAAGTAGTCCCTTGATTTTGACCAGGATTTGCTTAAAGTTATCAAGGACCTCTTCGTGATTTACCGAAAGGTCCAAGCATTTAATGATGTTAGGATATGCCAGCTTAACCAGCTTTTTAGTGATTTCGATCGGGTTAGTTTTTTCCCATTTTATTGTGAATCCATTCTGTTTGCCTACTTCTAAATTATTCTGAGCGAGGGTGTTTACTATTTCTAAATTTTGATGCTTATAATTTGGTAAATGAAGATGCAGGCTCAACGCTGAATGGTCGCTCAGAGAGTTATCAATAACCAGAAAGTCATTTGCCATCTCTAGCAATCCAGGTGACAGAAAGATGTAATCCACGGTGGTTTGGTGGCCTCTGCCCACATAGGTTGGAACTAAACAGCATGAATCCGAGCTTGGGTGAATTGCAATTTGCAGGTCCAGTTCGCAAAGCACGCTGTTTAGGGCGTTCCCCGCCTTACTGTGTGTAAGATGTACTAATGGGAGATCAAATTCGTCCACAATTCCACAGCAATGTGAATTCGCCAGTGGGCACGGGTGAAGGTTAAAATCCCCTCCCCATAATACGTGGTTTGCCCCATGGGTGCCTTTCCTCAGATAGAGTTGAGCTAATCTCTCATGAACGTCGCTGAGAAGAGTCACAAATTGGTCTTCGTCTAGATTATTATAGAAATTGGTAAGAAGAATAGTCTCCTTTTTCGCTAAAGTGAGTAAAAGAATTTGGCAATTGAATAATACCCCTCATCAGCCAGGCTATCTTGAATCCAGTGGCAAAGTGAGCAAGGGACCCACGTCTGGGCATACCCGTCCCACTCGAGGGGACAAATGCCAAAAGAACAATTGATGGACAGAATGTTGAACAAAGTCAAACATTCACCCCAGTACAGAGATCTCGGCCTAAATCCAGCGTTTCTTTGCTCCCCATGCCACTCCAGTTTCAACCCAGCCAAATGCAAATCAGTCTTGACCCTGTTCCCCATGAAAACAGTCAACCCGAACTGCCAGGCCAGGTTCTCCCTGGACTGGAAAACATTCAAAATTCTGTCCATCAATTGACTGGATTAACAACTGTTTCAAACTCAACACCAACAAGACTGAAGAACTCATCTTCGGGAAAGGAAAGGTCACATATTGGAGCAATGAATGTTGGCCTCCAGAGTTGGGCCCTACAACAGTACCCACCTAACATGCCTGCAACCTCTGCACCATCCTTGACAACCAGCTACCCATAAAGAAAGAAGTTGGGGCTGTCTCCACTGCCTGTTTCTACACACTCCATACTAAGGTAGGTGTTGTTATGTTAGCTGGACTTATAGAGCGTGTTAGTGCCCGAAGGTGTCTAAGCGCTATACAGTTCCGGCTGCGGGTATCAAGAAAGGGCTGCAGAGCGATACCGAGACCTGAATAAACAGGTCTTTAAAGCTTTCCTAAAAGCTTTCCTAAAAGCAAGGAAACTAGGTGCTATTTTGTAAGCAGAGAGTTAGTCTGTTCCATGCTGTAGAGCCTCCCAACATAATGTTCTTTCTGCCCCACCATAGTTGTTTGAATCTAGGCAGTGCTAATAATTTTGCACTGGCTGAGCGAAGATTTCTTGCAAGAGATACTGTTAGAAACCCTGATTCAAAAAGTCAGTACCAATATTCTGAACTGCCTTATAAGTTAGGCACAACACCTTAAAGGTGACTCTTTATTTAATAGAAAGCCGATGCAGATTTTCTAGTTTTTGGGACAATGAACAGAATTTGGGAATTTTCAGCAAAAGTCTAGCCGCAGCATTTTGCAACACCTGGAGTTTGTTTATGTTGTACTTATGAGTGGGCAGAAGCAGGCTGTTGCAAAAGTCTGTTTTAAACAGGATTAAAGAAGTAACTAAAGTCTTTTGCAAATTGGCAGGTATGAAAGACGGATATTTTATCAATTATTCTTAGGGTGCTAAATGTGGAAGAAGTACGTTTATTTACATGATCTGTAAAATCAAGTTTAGTGTCAATGATCACTCCGAGGTTTCGGGCCTTTTCCACTGGAGGGGGAATAGGGTCCATGATAGCTGGCCAGGCTGACGGACCCCAAGTATGCTCAGGTTGGTTCAGATGGCTCCCAACCAACACCAGGCTCTCCTCACCAAAAGACTCAACTATGGCAACTCCCTCTACATAGGAATAACTTCCCAACTCATGAGGAAACTCCAGAAAATCCAGAACACAGCAGACAGGCTCATCCTTGACCTCCCCTGATGGTGTACATAACCCTTCACCTCTGAAATTCCACTGGCTACTTGTCACAAGATACTCACCCACTCATACAAGGCATTACACAATGAAGGACTTGCTTACCTCACCCAGCATATGACTTTTCATCAGCCCACCAGGAAACTCATCGAATTCCTCGCTGTAGCCACCACCCGTTGCATCTGCTGGGCCACAAAAGGAAACCACGTGTTCTCCCATTTGACAGCCAAGACCTGGAACAACCTCCCCCATCCACAGAGCCTCGCCATTACTCCAGCAGTGCAGGAAGGGCCTCAAAACTTGGATGTTTAACCTATAGGAGAACTCGCAGAATCATCCAATAGCACCTTGAGACCCTCACGGGTGAAGCAGCCACTCTCTACAAATATTAATTGATTGATTGAGATTGGTGCATGCCACATGAACGTGTTATCTATGGGGGAAGAGGTTGCCTCCATAAGTTCTACAAAATATAGGACACATGGAGAGACTTACACGTGTTTTTCCTCCCCTTCACGTCTCCTTGCCTGCCAACTGCGGCCTCCGTTTAATTGTTCGATTTCACGGATGGCCACCCCTCATGGTTAGTTTTTCTCCCCTTGTATCCAGCGTCCATCCTTGCCCGTGTCGCACATCTCGGTTTTTTACTCATCTGCCACCACTCCACGGATGGCCAGCTCCCAGGGGCTTACACACTCCTCCTTTTAGCCTCCTTCCCTGCCCACGCTGGCCCTTGCTACCCGCGTGCCCCGCCCCCACCTCACTGCACCTTACTTAATTCCTCTTCCTTTTCAATCTATTTTGTACAGCACTGTCCCACATACAACCCTGTCCTGAGGAAGATCCCAACTAAGGAGGATCGAAACGCCATCGACTACTCAGCCCAATAAAAGGCGCCATCTACAATGTGGCCATTTCCATAATCAGTCTATCTACAATCAAAACCTGTATCTTAAATCATTAGAAAGCCACACTGTTTTATCCTATAACTGTATATATTGAACACCGATCACTTATGCGCCGTTCACGCCGATCACCTTGTCACTTGCGTCGCCACTGTGCACACCACACACCTTTATTGCACCAAGTACAGCTAGGGTTGTAGAATTGTTACCTACAGTGTTGATACTACTGTGTTCTTTTCTTTCCTAATTTATCTGTATAAATATGATGCCAATGGCACAGTCAAATAGATGTATTGAGTCTCTTCATTCTTCTGCTGATAATGTTTTTACATATCCTATCTAACAGTCTAAAGAATTATACCTGTTGGGATATTATCTGTTTATTCAAATTTCCTACCCCAATCACAACGTGGTTGAAGAGTCCATACTCCTGTAATTTTCACATGATTACATCGAGGCCATTCAACATGGATACCAAGGGGGAAGTTTGCCAAGTGGACAAGTTTCTCTTTGAGAATCAGTTACCACCACAAATCAGAGAACAGTAATCAATCAATGGTTTGCAATTGTAGTTGTGTTTCTGAAAAACTGATTCATACCACTGCTACTCTTAACGCCTTAACCGCGGTGTTTTATCCGCCACGGTGTGGGCGTTCTAAAGAGTGGGCGGGGCTCCGTCGCCCGTTGGCCGACGGCAGCACCCGCGAGGTAGTGCTCACAGAAGGGGTTAAATAGGGGTGGTTCACTTCTCTCATTCCCCTTCCTATTTGTGAATTGGTAATAATCACAATAACCCTAAAAGCCCTTTTGCGCATCAGAAAGTGTTTTCTGACACATGAAAGATCCTTTGTACATTGTAAAAAGCACTTTTGCAGTTGCAAACCCTCTGATCAACCAAATTCCATTTTTGTACGTCAGCCCCATAACCTTTCTACTATTTTAATTTTAAAGTTAAGGGCAAATGTTTCAAAGTTTTGCGCCACTCTTAAGGCACGGAATAGGGAGCAAGGGTGACTCAACACTAAAGTTATATTTATGAAGCCCTGCATAAATGTCTAGATAAATCTAGTGTAACCCAATGCAGAGCAAATTACTGCGTTGAATTAGTCTGCCCCAGGGAGGCATTCTTTGCGTGGAGAGTGGGTGTTCCCATATATCCACCCATGGACTATGGTGCATTCCAATATTTATCATTAGTGATTGACCTGGGAATGCGTTAAAATGCTAACCTTCCCCAGGTGTGGAGTAATGAGGAGATATATATGTATTGTCCTAGTTGTATACTCTTTCTATGTGTGCTGCATTCTCAGATGTTTTTTGGGCAGAAATGTGCCCCTTCATGCTCAAAAGCAATGCTGTCTGCAACAGAGGCACCCTTGCATCATGGTGCAAAGGTGCCTGTGTTGGTGCTAGCAGCACATTGTACTCCAGCACAAGGAAGGGACAGGAACGCGCCATATAATGTTAAATACGGCACATGCCTGCCCTTTCATGCAGCACAGCAAGGTGGATTGCGGCGCTGCGTGAAAGTTTGATAAATAGGCCCCTCAGTGAGCATAATCTTATTTTTAAATTACCCAATGAATCTAGTAAAAAATATTGTTGAACTTATAGGAATGATATTCCTGGAATTAAATATCAAGTTTCATTCATCATTTTGTTCTAGTGCAGTCCTTAAATGCCAAATGTTAGGTGACATAAATATAGTTAGGAGGTTAAGGACCACCGAACTGCACTGCAATAAAGATGACTAAATAAGAGGCAATTAGCAGGCTGTCAGAATAATGTATGCAAGCTGGAACTTTGGTGCACTTAAGAAAACTAATTACAAAGAAATTTCTGCTGCAGAAGCTAATGATTAGTAGTATTCAAATCAATGTGGAAATCAGACTGCCAAAGTTCTACTGAGACCAAATGCACGCCACAAGGCTTCTAAAATCAGCCAAAGATGCTTTATTAATGTTCTTGACCACATGTTTCCCTGTTATCAGAGCTAAGCAAATTAGCAATCAAGATTCAAGGGCAAGGCTCTTTTCGGAGAGAAATTGATGTAAAGGGTCTCCTACCACCAGTATGTTTCATTTTATTGAAGACACTGCTCATTACTTTAAAGTATGTGTTTCACATTCTGATAAGTTAAAATCACTTTGCAGGAAAACTTTGGATTGCTGTACTTTGCATAATACCAATCATGTGTACAGATTTCTTTCTAGAACCTACACGTGTAAATCAGAAATATTTGTTGGAGAAGTGGACTCTATAAGCAAAGCAGAAAGCGGCCCACATTTGTTAATCAGGCCAGTTTTGAACTTGTAAAGACATTCTGTATGGGTATTTTGTAAGGTATGAGAGGCTGGATGCATTTAAAACGGCCCGCACAAATATCTATCAGACCAGCCATTCGGGTACTTCCTTGCTGCTCTATAGACCAGTCCTACCCTGATGGAACACTAAGTCCAACTCACATTGCACATGTGTTTGGTCATCCAAAACTACCCTACGCTTTGCCCTGTTCTGAAACTTATTTTGTTCGGCTGCTAAAAGCCGAACCATAGATCTTTCATGATTCATCTTTTCGAATAAAAAAAAAAAGCAATAGAAGCATTCCCACGCACTGTTGACTGCAGCACAGTTCCGGTGAATTATTGCAAAGAGAATAGTAGGGGATGTTACAGGAATATTTAAGTGCAATTGGGGCAGGGAAACGCAGCAAGTCAACATGTAGGATTTTTTTCCGAATTCCGATAGTCTTCAGTCGAAACATTTTTGCTTCACTTTCTAAAGCTGAAGCTAGTTTGAGCAGTTATGCATGGGAGCAAAGAAAATTAAGGTCTCAAGTCCCCTGCTTTAGAAGTTAATTTGTGGACCAGCGTGTCCCTCACCTTCCTGGGCCCCATTCCACTGCACTTGCTAGTTTATTGCTAGCTACAACCTTGTGGTGCAACCACTGAGGAAAGGAAAGCAAAATGCAAGCAAGCATGACAGAGCCCTATAAGAGGATGCATAAACGTAATCATCTTTTTGAACTTTGGTTTACTTCAGATGCTTCTGGTAAAGTTTGATTTTTTATTGTGAATATTTAAAGACTTCAAAGAATGCACGACAATCTTTAACCAAGGCTTTTTCACTCCTTTTTGTCTGCCACTTGAAAGGTCATTGATTGATAAATGTGGGCGTGAGCACAGATTTGTGGCTGTTTAGTTGCGAGCACCAGATTTCTTCATGAATCACGGTCGTTCGTTCTCCTAGGACATATGGACAATCCAAAGTACTCGGAACTGGGAAGTGCTTTCAGTGCTGATCTTACCTAATCCCAATTTTGTAGATTCAAGCTTGTATCTATGTCTCAGTTACAGAAAGTTACAGAAAGCATTAGCCGTTGAATGACCAGGCCTATTGTTTCCAACATACATGGTGTGGATTTGGGTCAGTCTCTTTCTTATGATTGGTTGGCTTTGTTGTCTATCTCAGTTGTCTCCTCTTGAACAGATTGCTTTCCTCCTCTATTTATGTGAGTGTCTTGCATAGGTGTATTTACTTTTCACAGTGTTCCGGCAGGTTGACTTGGATAAACGAATGAAGGAATAGTTTATTGTGCACAATTAATTAACATTATTGCATATAAAAAAGAACAAAGTGCAATGCAGCAGTACCTAAAATAAAATACGGTTAAGAATTACACTCTTATCCGACCTATGCTTAATAAAGACTTGGGGGCAGATTTATGAAGGCCTTGCGCCGCCGGTGCGTCACTTCATTTGACGCAACGGCGGCGCAAACAATGGGCCCTATTTACAACGTGACGCATCTAGGAGATGCGTCACGTTGTAAAGCCCTGCGCCATAAGGAGGCGTTCCTGCGCAGGGGGGGTGTTCCTGCGCAGGAACGCCTCCTAAAAGTGGCTGAGTGAAATCTATGAGATTTCTCTCAGTCACTTTCAGGACAATGCTGCGTCAAAACCCTGCGCCTGCTTGAAGTAGGCGTAGGTCTTGACACAGCATTGTGGAGATGGGGCACCCTCGAGCCTTGCTGGAACTGTGTCGCGCTTGCGACGCAGCTCCAGCAATGCGCCACTTTTACGGCACAGATGCGTGACGCATCTGTGCCGTTTTTGCCCCATGGTGCGCCGCATTATAAATGCGGCGCACCATGGGTGGCGGAGCAGCGGCGCAGGATGACTGGCGCATCCCTGGAGATGCGCCAGTCATCATAAATCTGCCCCATGGTACAATGGCAATCTAATATAGGGTCAGTAGGAATAAAAAAAGAAAGGATTGCATGGCAGCATGTACAAATTCCCCTAACTAAAAAGCCACCCTCTAGAGCTCCCTTCAGTCATGCCAAGGGCTGAACATTTGCAAACCAAATGAACCATATCCCCCTTGCAAGCTCCACATAGAAGACAGCAGCTTTCTTCTTAACCACGGAAGTCTGTGCAGTGGGACTGGTAATTGGCCAAAGAGGAAAACATAAACCTCTCTTTTAAGAACAGTGAGTAACCTAGAATCAAGGTAAGGATTAGATTGTAGGAGCTTGAAATTCTGTAACTTGTATGCCAGTACTGACAGCTTCCTTATCTTGCCATTGATTATTTTTTAGGGCTATGTATGGTGTACTCAGGTCCCAAAAGGTGTCCAAACCTAAAGTATATATAGCAGAGTCCAGATATAGCCTGCAAGGGTTTGAGGGACAATTAGCTAAAGTAGATCATAATACTTTGTTAATTGAATATCTGTCTGTGCGTTTTAGCCTATGGCAAATCTTAATATAGGTTCCTTATCTGACCAGAAACTGTTTAGTAATAACAAATCCTTAACATATTTGAGCTCGTGAAGCATTTTTTGGCAAATTCAATATGCGCCTGTAAAATCTTGAAACTATAATGTCAAGCTCTACAGCTCAATGTCGAAAATAGTTTGGTGTAAATGATCTTTATGAAGGGGATAAGAGATCGAATCACAAAGAGATGTGTCAAAGTCCATTCAACAAGCACATGAAAGAGATCTATCGTCCAGTTTGAGCATTACATCAAGCACTGCTGGAGACAGTAAAAGCCCTAGCCTTCTCTATCACTCTATCGCCCCATCAATCCTTTAAGGGACTGCTTATATACAGGCCACCTGGTGCACTCGGCACCTTCTTTGAAGATCTGGACTTGGTGCTGATTGAGCTGGCCCTGAAAGCTGAACATTTTATCGTGGCTGGCGATCTCAATTTTCGGTTGGATGATCCATCCGATCTGGCTGCCACCAAACTCTCTGAGGCGCTAACCCCTTTGGGACTTATCCCTTACCTTCGGGAGTCTACGCATGAGAAGGGGCACACCCTTGACCAAGTTTTCTCGTCTGTCCCTCTTGAGGGTATAGAGGTTACTCCGGTCCTTTGGTCCGACCACTTCCTTGCCAAATTTGTGATCAAGGGCATAGGTAAGTCAGTGCCTACCCCGGCACATCAACAGGGTCGTGTCCACAGGGCATTCCATCGAGTAACCCCAGAGATGCTGGCGCAAGCAGTTGTGGTCCATCCTTGCCTCTTTTCAGGCGATTTAGACAGGGATTTGCAGACCATGCAGGACTGGTTTCTGGATAGGTTAAACGATCTTGCCCCGGAAGTAACATCTCGCCCGACACCGAAACGGGTCTCCGCGCCTTGGTTTACCGCTGCACTGTCGGCTACGCGGCAGCAGTGCAAGGTAGCCGAAAGAGCCTGGCGGGCACAATATGACACTGTTGCCAAGCTGACCTATAAAACGGTGGTCAAGGCGTATCACCGGGACATTCGCCTGGAAAAAAAGGCGTATCTAGCCAGGAGAATTGATGCTGCTTCCAATTCTTGCAAGGAGATATTCTCCATCGTGAGAGAATTTACCTCACCTTGGTCGAACACCTCGGACCAAAAACCATCTGGTACCTGGGCTGCGGATCTTGCTGATTTCTTCATGAGCAAGATCCAACGCATCCAGGAGTCATTCCTGGTACCAATGTCTGTGGGCCAAATTGAACGTGACATCAACACATTGCCACAGGCTGGGCCTAGGGTGACGTTGAGTGTGTTCCCTCCAATCTCTGCTCCGGACTCTCTGGCCTTAATGGGCAAATTAAAATCGGGTTCTCCCCTGGACCCATGCCCGGCTAAATTTTTAGCGAAAGTCGCGGAGGTGATCAACCCGTTGGCTAATCCGCTTCTGAATCTTTCACTGAGGCTAGGGGTGGTCCCGCAAACCTGGAAGCAGGCGATGGTGATACCCTTGCTTAAAAAATCTGGCCTAGACCCGAAGGCCCCAGTTAATTATAGGCCCATCTCCCTGCTGCCGGCCCTCACCAAGATTCTGGAAAAGCACGTTCAAGGCGTGCTTTCCAATTTTCTGGAATCTAATGAGATCTTGCACGCCACCCAATCGGGATTTCGTCCCCATCTTAGCACGGAGACTGCGCTCCTGGAGGTTTCGGAAACCATTAAAGGGGTTCTGGACTCTGGGGGCAAAGTCATGCTGGTGATGTTAGACCTGTCGGCGGCTTTCGACACCGTTCCCCATGATGGTCTTCTCGCGAGACTTCGCGAGATAGGCATACAGGGGACGGTGTTCGACTGGTTTTCTTCCTTTCTTGCCGGCCGCCGGCAGACGATCTGGGCCCCGCCTGATTCCGCCGTGATGCCGCCTCTGGGAGTTGGGGTCCCTCAGGGCTCTGTTTTGAGCCCGACCCTCTTTAACATCATTATGACCCCGTTGGCGGCACTGGTGGAGTCGCATGGTGCCCAGATCGTATCCTATGCGGATGACACCCAGCTCCTCTTCTCGTGTACGAGAGGAGGCGACTTTGATGGGGAGAGTATTCGGGATTGCCTTGGGGCTGTTTTCCATTGGTTCCATCTAAACAGCCTCAAGTGCAATTCCGATAAGTCCGAAGTACTGTTCTTCGGGTGTGACACCGAACCCGTTTGGCAGACTTGGTGGCCTCGGGATATGTTCCCTCCATCCTGTTCCTCTCAGGTTGCAAAGAATCTAGGGGTGAAGCTGGATAACAGGTTAACTTTGAAATCCCAGATCCTGGGGGTGTCGGGCATGTGCTTTGGCATCCTTAGGATGCTGCGGAGGTTTCTTCCCCTGTTATCCGTGGAACATAGGACGCTGACAGTTCAGGCTCTGATTGGGTCCAGGTTGGATTATTCCAACGTTCTCTACCTGGGCCTTCCGGAGTACTTGCTGCAGCGCCTTCAAGTGGTGCAAAACGCCGCGGCTAGGGCAATTTTCGGCCTTAGTAGGCGCTCTAGTGCCTCAGGCCTGCTGGTAACTTTACATTGGTTGCCCATCCGCAAGAGGATCGCCTTTAAGGCTCTGACCTTGGTCTATAAAGCTCTTCACAAGGGGGGAGCTAAGTACCTTCAAAAGAGACTGGTCTTTTATCATCCGACCAGATCTCTGAGGTCGGAATCCCTGCACCTTGCTGTTGTCCCTCGGGTAAAGAAAGCGCGCCTTGGTGGGCGCTCTTTTGGATTGCTGGCATCTCAGCTATGGAACTCTTTGCCGCTGGCCCTGCGGGGAGCCACTAGCTTGCTGGTTTTTAGGAAAGACCTTAAAACGTGGCTTTTTACTCAGTAGCCGTTCTCTCTTGAGTTTTTGGCTTACTGCTCTTTTAGTCTTTCTTTTAGTGTTATGTTATTATGTTGCAGCTTCCTCGCCTTCTCCAATAAAAGCGCCGGGACACTCTTTTTGAGTAGCCGTGCGCTATAAAAATGAACCAATAACATAAAAGAGAGGCTGCAGTGACACATGTTACTGAGGAGCAAACAGGGAAAACAATACATTGCCTCACCACTGCAAAGGGCAGACAGAGATTGAGGGTATTTTTGGTATACGGCTCAAGTCTAATAGTGGCTGTAACAGCAAAAATGATGTTAGCTTTACTGACAATTCAGATGACAGCAGTCCCAAGAGCATTATTGGTCTTGAAAATTGTCCTGGAAACACACACTCTTTGATAACGCCCTCTAACACTATCAGCAATCAGTACGGTAACAGTACTAGTAGGATTATACATGCTAATAGTACTAACAGTTCTAATACCAATAACTCCACCACCACTATCGCCACTCCTGCCCCTGTAGTGCAACTTGTGTTACAGTGAGCAATCTGTGAGCAGACTCAGAAATGTATTCTTTGGAAGTGCTTGATGATCCAATGGGAACTGAATAGGAAAAAGCCTGCAATGCTATGGCAAATGAATGAAACTCTCAATCCATTCACTATCTCTATGGTCATTACAAATGCCAGTGAGAGATCTGATTCCTTGGTGGGGTGATGCTGAAATTGGTACTTTTGCGATCGCTGCTATTGTCACTACTGATCACAGCTTCAACAGTGCGTTTAATAATCTTTGTAACAGCTTTCTTACTCTCAACCCTGGCCCTCAGACTCATGGGGAACTGTGTTATCCTCTGAGAGGTATTAGCATTGTTAGGAACAAACCACAACCCCAAAATGGTGACTTGTTTTTTTTTTTTTTTTTTTTTTTGAAAATGTGTTTATTGTAGTTTTACTTATTAATCACACATACAAGCAGTCTGTAAGTATTGCTATGCCTCAATCAGTAAGGAAATAGGTTTACAATCATTACATGTTGTTGAAAATAGAAAAAGAATACAAGATACATCAAGCAAATACTGAATCCAGTACATTAGCGAAGTCACCCCGCGTAATCACACATTCCAGTCTATTGAATTAAACATCAATTTTTCACACTACGGCCACTCCGATATAGATAAAAATGTACAGTACATTCGCCGGTCTCGAGCCACAGTCTATAGTTTGTTAATGATGACATTAATGACAATGCAGCAGTAATACTCAGTCATATCTCATGCAGGAGGTGGGTCAATACATGTGCAATTCAATAGAGCCCTGATCATCCGATCTATAAAATCCCTTTTCTCCCTTCGAA
The DNA here is from genome assembly GCF_964261635.1 of Lissotriton helveticus. Classification (NCBI taxonomy): domain Eukaryota; kingdom Metazoa; phylum Chordata; class Amphibia; order Caudata; family Salamandridae; genus Lissotriton; species Lissotriton helveticus. Next base: position 1,840,201,240 of record NC_136059.1, on the reverse strand, counting down.
TCTGTCCCCACATTGCTATGTCACTCATATCAATTAATGAAGTACCTCAGGCATCATCCCCACTTGCATCCCCTCGTCGTGCAGCTGCATCTAAAAGATAAACCTGTAACGGACTCCCGATGTCCTTTGGCCTACTGCGTGAAGGCATCAGTTCTGCATAAACATTAGTTTGATCTTGACAATAAATGACATCATTCAGCCAGTCCTTGAACTTCGGGGCTCTCCCCCTTCCCCAACGGCAGGCAACTCTTCGTTTGGCCAACAATAAAGCTATGTCCAGAAAGCGCCTAGTGGCTCTCGGAGTTTGACGCGTATAACCAAGAAGCATTATAAGTGGAGCGAATTCAAACTCTCCACACAACATAATCTGCAATGCAGCATGGACCTGGGTCCAGAATCTGTACACCCCGGGGCAACTCCACGCCAAGTGAAAAAATCCTGCAGCCTCAGCGTGGCACCTATCGCATCTGTCAGTGTCTGAAAGTTTAAACCGGAATTTCAAAGCAGGTGTGTAATATAACCTCTGGAGATACTTAAAATGAATAATTTTCAGTCTACAGCTCGACGAGATGTGAGCAGTGATGCCGCAGCAATACTGCCACTGATGCACCGTAATCTCGCCATCAATATCCTTACTCCACAAAGTACACGCCGAGCTCTCCGGGCACTCATGCGCTGCGTTCTAATAATATTATATAGCTTGGAGACCAGATGTCGTCCATCCGACGACAACATTGCGTGCAACGTTAATTCTATGTCTGGTTCGTCTGGGAATAGCGGCAATATCTCTCTCAGCCCCTGCCTCAGGCGAACGTAATAGAAAACCTCCAGCGGTGTGGGCTGAATATGCCGAAATAGCTGCTCCTAGGTTCGAAATTTCCCATTAATGAACAGGTCTCCCCATATTGTGATCTTCAACTTGTCGCATAATAATCGGAATCCTTTCTCTTGTAACAGCGACAACTGGGGATGATATGTGAGAGGCATGCGTGGGGAATATAGCAATTTGAAATCTAATATTGTCGCTATCCGTCTCCAAGCATCCATCGTGCACGTAACCGTTGTGGGTGGTATATCTAGACTTTGCGCATTACCGTGTATTAGGCCACTCAGGGGAAGCGGTCGCGCTATCCAGTCTTCCGCTGCAATTTGTGTCATGTAAGGGAGCGGCTTAACCAAATAATACGCATAATGTGCCTGTGCACTTAGATAATACGTTTCAAAATCTGGCACATCAAACCCCCCTTTGTCGTATGGCAGTGTAATGATGGACCATTTCAACCTAGGTTGTTTACCTCCCCAGAACAGTCGAATCAATAGCGATCTGAGCTGCTTAAAAAAATAAGTGCCTGGATGATATGGGATATTTTGAAAAAAATACAAAAACCGCGGCAGCACCACCATCTTGATGAGAGACGCTCTGCCAGCCATAGACAACGGCAGTGTCAGCCATCTAGTGACCGTGTCCGCCAGCTTGGTGATGGCTGTCCCATAGTTAAGTCTTAGGGTCTCCTCCCTGTCCCGCGACACTACAATACCCAAGTAGCGAAGATCATCCTCACACCATTCCAACGGATAATCCAGTTGGAATCGCCCCACCGCTGGGGTAAGTGGAAAGAACTGTGATTTTTTCCAGTTGATTTCAACGCCCGACAGACGTCCAAACACTATGAACTCTCGCAGTATGGGGTTTAGGTGGACTTGTGGATCTTTGACATATAAGGTAATATCATCCGCATACAATGATACTCCTATCTGTCGCTGAAAACAGTTAAAAGCAGCGTCCTTATAAAGTTGTCTGATACGACATGCAAGAGGTTCTATGGCGATCGCGAATAGCAGCGGCGAAAGGGGACATCCCTGTCGAGTGCCCCTCGTGATGGGCATCTGGGGCGACAATTCTCCATTAATCGTGACCCTTGCCACTGGTTTAGTATAAAGTAATTCAATCCAGGCCACAAACATCTTTGGGAAGCCCATTCTATTCAATATAGTGAATAAGTAGTTCCACTCCACTGAATCAAACGCTTTGGTAGCGTCTAGGAACACTGCCGTAACAGGAAGATCAGGCGCTATGGTAGCGATTAGTGAGAAAAGCGTGCGTAGATTATGGTTAGTAGCACGCCCAGGGACAAAACCTGCTTGGTCTGGCAGTACTATATCTGTCATTATGAGCGATAGCCTTGTCGCTAGTACTTTAGCTAATATTTTAGCGTCACAATTAATGAGTAAAAGCGGGTGGTAGGAGTCACAATGCGCCGGGTCCTTACCCGGCTTCAATAGAGAGGCTATCACTACTTCTCTCATAAAACCAGGCAATTCCCCAACTTCCAACGATTCATCAAATACCTCCTTGAGCACTGGCGCCATTATGTCAATGTAACATTTGTAGAACTCAGCAGGTATGCCGTCCAACCCACACGCTTTCCCATTGCTCAATGACATCATGGCATCTTTAATCTCGTCTATTTCCAGTGGGGAGCTTAGAAATTGCCTATGGGCATCACTCAACCAACATAATGCAATGTCATCCAGAAACCTCCCAAAGTCCACCTCTTGTGTCTGTCGTGATGTATATAACCCTCCATAGTGTGTCATAAATACTTCTTGAATCCCTACAGTCTCCCGACTCATTGTGCCATCCGGTTTGTGTATTTCCAGTATGTGTGAGCTAAACCTCGGTTGCCTCGTGACTTCTGCTAGCGCTTTCCCAGGACGGCCGCCCTCACAATATCTCCTGGCTACCCAATGTTTACCCCTGAATTTAACTTCTCTCTCCGCTTCCTCTCCATACTGTGTAAGTTTGTCTCGAAATTGTTGATGTGCGTTAGTGCCTAGTTCTCGTACCATCTTCATCTCCAACTCTTTCAGTTCTAGTTCTAACTTACGTAAAGTGTTCTGAATATCTTTGAGTACTCCACAGCTTTTAGCTATGCAGTACCCCCTGACCGTTACTTTAAATGCCTCCCAGATTGTTTCAACACTCTGTACCGATCCTTTATTCCTGGGGAAGAAGGCTTCTATCTCCTCACCCAACTCCGTGCGGAACACTAAATCCAGCAGTGCTGTAGGCATTAATCTCCATGGAGCTCTGGACCGTCCATAACCAGGCATACGTAACTGTACCAGTACTGGACAATGATCAGAGTAAGTTCTTGCCAAATGCAATACTCTGCCCAAATTTACACTGAGCCCTCGTGATAGGAAACAATAGTCCAGTCTAGCCCAAGTGTTAGCGTGTGTTGTGAAATGCGTCCCTTCCTGTCGTGTTGGATGCACAAATCGCCAGCTATCTATCAGTCCTTCCTCGGAGATGATGTCTCTAAGGGTATCCCTCGCCATTCTATTATATTGCGCACTGCCATCAGAGCGATCCAATCCAGGGACCAAAGAAACATTGAAGTCCCCCCCCATATTACATGCATCGACCCAATAGCTACTACCCTACCCCAGAGGCCGGTAAAAAATTCTGGAGTGTCCACATTCGGTGCATAGCAGTTGATTATCGTTACTGTATCAGTACCTAACCTACCCCAAAGCAGAACAAATCGTCCCTCAGCATCTATTGCGCTACCCATTTCCTGAAAGTGCACTGTTTTTTTAATTAGCACCACCGTGCCTCTGGCATAAGCAGAATATGAAGAGAACTTCCTTACCGCAGCCCATCTCGCCGCAAAGCCATGGTTAGTGCCCGGTCTAATGTGTGTCTCTTGTAATAATGCTATATGTACTCCATGCCTATCGAGATATGACAACACATTCCTGCACTTTCGTGCATCATTCAATCCACGTACATTCCAAGTCAATACTGTGACTTGTCCTTTATCATCTGTAGCCATTAGTGCCTATATCCACATCATTGTAGCATATCAGGATATAACCTCGCCAAAGCATCTTCCAGTAAATCTCCTGTCCCATAAGGATCTGAACATGTACTTCAAGCCTCATTTCCTGTTGAGCATGCACTACTTCTTGTCCCCCCCCACCCACTGACATCCCCCAACCCTGTCAGACACTTCCATCCCCAACATTCCAAACACCAGTACTAACCATAGCCGCCTGGATGGCAGTCGTACAGCGGCAGAGTCAAAATCAGAACATTCCCACAACTTTTTCCCCCGTACACCCCTCCCCCCCCCACTCATAGCAGTCCACATTCCCACCCAGGTCACCATTGGCTGCCAAGATAACATCTCCACCACCCCCCCATCAGAACACAACCAACCATTACTGTTACTCATATTCTTGCGAGCCATGCCCCCACCCACCCACTGACTCACCCCCAACTTGCCAGCAGGACAGTCCATCCCCCCAACCTTGTACCCAGCCCACCCAACAGTCATTGAACAGTTAATACCTTTCGGCAATGGGGGAATACCCTTTGGGGACCTTGTCTAGAAGGTCGCACTTCCACCTCCTCTCCCCTAGCCCAACGAACTAACGAAAAACCCTCCGGGCTATGTGAGGGAGAGGGGGTGGGGCCTGGAATACATTACCACCGGTACCATCAGAGGCGACAGCCATCATATTCAGCGACCAGTCCCAACTTCTGTCATCGCAAACATTACTGAAACTTTAAATCGAGTGATTAGGCCCTGTAGTAGACAGCAGCTCGATCAAGCCATTATTTGTCATTCTTCTTCATTCACTGCAGGAGATCGGGCCCGTCCTTCCGGCCCACGCTCATTCAGTCCCCGTTGTTCAATTCTCAGTGTCTTTAAATAATCCTCAACCTGCTGAGGGTTATTGAAAAATTTTTGACAGCCTTGATGAGTGATTCGTAACCTTGCCGGGTACAGCAGGGCGTAATCTATCTGCGCCGCTCTCAGCTTTTTCTTGACTGCAATAAATTTCATGCGCTCTTCCTGCACCATCGGGGTGAAATCCGGAAAGATTGAAAATGTGATGCCATTATAGTTCAGTGTCTGTTTGGTGCGGGCTGCACGCAGCGCCACATCCCTATCCCTGTAGTTCAACAGTCTCGCTATTATTGGGCGAGGCAGGGCCCCTGGCTTAGGGACCGGGCCAAGAGATCGATGCGCCAGTTCTACAATGAACTGAGTTGAAAAAGCATCAGATCCAACAGCAGCCAGAAGCATTTTCTCGACAAATTCCTCCATACGCCCAGTATTCGTGGACTCCGGCACATCCGTGATGCGTATGTTATTTCTTCGACTGCGCGCCTCCAAATCCTCATTCTTTGCAGCTATCACTCTCAGTAGGTTCTCCATTCTTGCCAACTGTGTCGTGTGTCCAGCCGTCACGTCATCGTTGTCAGATATGCGTCTTTCAGTCTCGGTGATACGCTCCTCTTGTTGGTCCATTTTATGTACTATTGCGTCCATCCTCGACGACATTCTGTCCACTTTTTCTACCACCGTGGCAAAGCCTTGCCAAATTTCTTGCAGCAGTTTTTGATTGGACATGTCCATCGCCGATGACTCCCCTGTTTCATGCTCTTGCGGTTTCGGCGGGGATTTTTCTTGGTTAGTATTCGAGCCCTTCCTTGCTGCATCAAAGGTGATTTTAGGTTGACGAGCGTCCGGCCTCCCCATGTTTGCACTCCGAAGATCCGTCAAGTCAAGTCAAGTCAAGTCAAAAATTTATATAGCGCGCTACATACCCAGAGGGTCTCAAGGCGCTTGAGGAAGGGATGGGAATTACTTGTCGAATATCCAGGTTTTAAGTTGCTTTCTGAATGCTAGGTGGTTCTGAGTGAGACGTAGGTGAGTGGGGAGTGAGTTCCATGTTTTAGCTGCGAGGTAGGAGAAGGATCTACCTCCCATGGTGGTTTTATTGATGCGAGGAATGGTCGCAAGGGCTTGGTTGGAAGATCGTAGCTGGCGAGGGGGGGTGTAGAAGGAAAGTCGTGTGTTGAGGCATTCGGGTCCGAGTTCGTAGAGTGCTTTGTGAGCGTGGGTTAGGAGGCGGAAAGTAATCCTCTTATTGACGGGGAGCCAGTGGAGGTTTTTCAGGTGGCTAGAGATATGGTCTTTACGCGGGATGTCTAGTATGAGTCTGGCTGATGCGTTCTGGATGCGTTGGAGTTTTTTCTGGAGTTTTGCGGTGATACCGGCGTATAGGGTGTTTCCGTAGTCCAGGCGACTTGTAACCAGTGCATGGGTGACTGTTTTTCTGGTTTCGGTGGGGATCCAGCGAAATGTTTTTTTGAGCATGCGGAGGATGTTGAAGCATGAAGATGAGACTGCGTTGACTTGTCTGTTCATAGAGAGTGAGGAGTCCAGGATGATGCCCAGGTTCCGTGCGTGGTCCGTCGGGATGGGTGCTTTTCCAAGGGCCTCTGGCCACCAAGAGTCGTCCCAAGCGGAGGGGGAGGTGCCTAAGATAAGGACTTCTGTTTTGTCTGAGTTCAGTTTCAGACGGCTGTGCTTCATCCACTCTGCTACTTCTTTCATACCTTCATGTAGGTTGGTTTTGGCGGTGTTTGGGTCTTTGGTGAGTGAGAGGATCAGTTGGGTGTCATCTGCGTAGGAGATGATGTTGAGGTTGTGTTGGCGAGCGATGGTCGCGAGGGGGCTCATGTATACGTTGAAGAGGGTGGGGCTGAGTGAGGAACCTTGGGGTACGCCGCAGATGACTTCAGTAGCCTCGGATTTGAATGGTGGGAGGCGGACTCTCTGGGTTCTTCCGGTGAGGAATGAGGTGATCCATTCCAGTGCTTTTCCTTGGATCCCGATGTTTTTGAGGTGCTGTAGAAGAGTGCTATGGCAGACTGTGTCGAAGGCTGCTGATAGGTCTAGGAGGATGAGGGCGACTGTGTCTCCATTGTCCAGTAGAGTACGAATGTCGTCTGTTGCTGCGATGAGGGCGGTCTCCGTGCTGTGTTTGGCTCGGAAGCCGGACTGTGAGGAGTCGAGGGATTTGTTGGTTTCGAGGAAGGCGGCGAGCTGGTTATTGACGGCTTTCTCGATGACTTTGGCCGGGTATGGAAGGAGCGAGATGGGGCGGTAGTTTTTGAGTTTGGTGGGGTCCGCTGTGGGTTTTTTCAGAAGGGCGCTGAGTTCGGCGTGTTTCCAGCTTTCCGGGAAGGTGGCGGAGTTGAGGGAGCAGTTGATGACATCTCGGAGGTGTGGTGCTATGATGGAGTCAGCTTTGTTGAAGATGTGGTGAGGGCACGGGTCTGTGGGGGATCCTGAGTGGATGGAGTTCATCAGGCGGATGGTGTCCTCGGTGGAGATTGGGTTCCAGTCGTTAAGGATGTTCAAGGGGGGTGAAGGTACGGCAGAAGATTGGGTGGGATGGTCTCCGGATTGGTTGTCGAAGCTGTTGTGGATGTCTGCGATTTTGTTGTGGAAGAACGAGGCTAGGGAGTCGCAGAGAGCTTGAGAGGGGGTGATATCATTGGAGTTGGCTGAGGGGTTGGTGAATTCTTTGATGATGTTGAATAGTTCCTTGCTGTTGTGGGCGTTGTTGTCTAGTCGGTCTTGGAAAGCGGCTTTCTTAGCAGATCGGATTAGTTGGTGGTGTATGCGGGTGGCGTTTTTGAAGGCGTCCCTGGTGCTGGTGTTTGGGTCTTTTTTCCAGGCCTTCTCGAGGGAGCGACAGAGTTTCTTCGATTTCTTAAGATCATCGTTGAACCATGAAGCGTTTTTGCTGCCAAGTTTGATTTGGCGTTTTTTCGGCGGTGCTAGGATGTTGGCGCTGTTGGATAGCCATTGGGTGAGGTTAATCGCTGCTTGGTCGGGGTGTGAGGAGTGGGCAGGGGGGTTTTGAAGAAGCGATGAGGAGATGTGGTCGATGGTGATTTTGTTCCAGTTTCTACGCAGAGTGGGTTGAGGATGGTTGTTGGTAGGGGTCTTGTTGTAGGTAAAGTGGACGCAGCTGTGGTCTGTCCACTGGAGGGTAGTGGTGTGACTGAAGGAGACATGTTTGCTGGAGGTGAAGATGGGGTCGAGTGTGTGACCTGCGATGTGGGTAGGCGTAGAGACAAGTTGTTTGAGTCCGAGGTTGGCGAGATTGTCCCGAAGGGAGGTGGTGTTGCTGTCGTTGCTCTTTTCCAAATGAAAGTTGAGGTCTCCCAGTAGGATGTATTCCTCGGAGGGGAGGGCGTGTGGGGTGATGAAGTCAGTGATAACGTCGCTGAATTTTGCTCGGGGTCCTGGAGGTCTGTAGAGGAGAGTGCCTCTGAGTGTGGTCTTGGGGTCGGTGTGGATTTGGAAGTGAAGGTGTTCGGCGCTAGCGAGGTTGACGTCTGAGCTGGTAGAGATGCGGATGGAGTTCTTATGGACGATAGCGATGCCTCCTCCTGTTTGGTCGGTGCGGTCCTTACGGATGATCTTGTATCCTTCCGGGATGGCAATGGTGATGTCAGGGGCTGAGGAGGCTTTCATCCATGTTTCTGTCAAGAAGGCGACGTCAGGAGAGATGGTGTCTAGAAGATTCCAAAGTTCGATGGCGTGTCTGTGGACTGAGCGGGTGTTGAGCAGGATGCATTTTAGGTGGTTGGGGTCAGATATCTGTTTTGTGTCCGTGGATGTGGAGTTGATCTTGCTGCCGTCGAACTTGCAGGATTTGCAGGAAAAGGGACCATGGATGTGTCCAGGAGTGGCTTGGACGCAGTGGGGGAGTCGGCCGGGGTTAAGGGCTAGGAGGGTGGCGCCGCCGTAAGTAATGCGGGGGAGGTGGGTGGTACGAGGACCAGGGTGTCTGGCGCTGGGCGCGGTCCAGGCGCGGACAGGCGTAGACGGGCTTACCTTTGGCGCACCTTCGGCGTGGCCGTAGCGCGTGGACGCTGCGCGTTGGGACATCAGACATAAATGGCGAGTGGAGGGGGGCGGAGCGTGGGAGGGTCAGCTGGGAGGCGGGGTCTAGGTGCAGGGAGGGTCTGCAAGGGGTCCAGACAAAATGGCTGCACAGTAAACACAGTAAACAAACAGATCAGCAAAGCTCCGACAGCAATCTCGAGGTGCACAACAATAAAAGCGCTAGCAGAAACAAATGCGAGGCAAGTAGCGTTATTGAGCGCTGCGTGAAATAATTAATTAAAGCACTTGCAGAGGCACTAAAGCGCACAGGTCACGAGCGCTGCACAGTCAATTCTAAGAATAGCGCCTGGAGTACAACTGAGCACAGGACACGAGCGCTGAACAGAATCAATTGAAATTAAAGTGCCAGGAGTCCAAATGACCACCGTTCTCGAGCGCTGCACAATACCAGTGATACCAGCAGGAGGGGAAGGTGAGGGGAGCGGCCGCTTCTGCGAGGAGCAGGACGGTCACAGCTGCACACGAGGGCAAGCACAGGCTCTACCTCTGTGGGTGGGAGGGTCAGCTGGGAGGCGGGGTCTAGGTGCAGGGAGGGTCTGCAAGGGGTCCAGACAAAATGGCTGCACAGTAAACACAGTAAACAAACAGATCAGCAAAGCTCCGACAGCAATCTCGAGGTGCACAACAATAAAAGCGCTAGCAGAAACAAATGCGAGGCAAGTAGCGTTATTGAGCGCTGCGTGAAATAATTAATTAAAGCACTTGCAGAGGCACTAAAGCGCACAGGTCACGAGCGCTGCACAGTCAATTCTAAGAATAGCGCCTGGAGTACAACTGAGCACAGGACACGAGCGCTGAACAGAATCAATTGAAATTAAAGTGCCAGGAGTCCAAATGACCACCGTTCTCGAGCGCTGCACAATACCAGTGATACCAGCAGGAGGGGAAGGTGAGGGGAGCGGCCGCTTCTGCGAGGAGCAGGACGGTCACAGCTGCACACGAGGGCAAGCACAGGCTCTACCTCTGTGGGTGGGAGGGTCAGCTGGGAGGCGGGGTCTAGGTGCAGGGAGGGTCTGCAAGGGGTCCAGACAAAATGGCTGCACAGTAAACACAGTAAACAAACAGATCAGCAAAGCTCCGACAGCAATCTCGAGGTGCACAACAATAAAAGCGCTAGCAGAAACAAATGCGAGGCAAGTAGCGTTATTGAGCGCTGCGTGAAATAATTAATTAAAGCACTTGCAGAGGCACTAAAGCGCACAGGTCACGAGCGCTGCACAGTCAATTCTAAGAATAGCGCCTGGAGTACAACTGAGCACAGGACACGAGCGCTGAACAGAATCAATTGAAATTAAAGTGCCAGGAGTCCAAATGACCACCGTTCTCGAGCGCTGCACAATACCAGTGATACCAGCAGGAGGGGAAGGTGAGGGGAGCGGCCGCTTCCCCGGACCAGTGTGTTGTGAGAGATCGTCTCCAAGCACCCTCTCTTCCAATATTCAGTAAGTCCGAGTGGGTGTCTAATAGTAGAGATTGCCCAGAGTCCCTAGCCACCAACTTGGCTCCTAATGTGGCTTTAAGATATGGGTTATATAACAATGAAATGTGCTGCCTCTCCCAACGACCATGCCACGTCGTGATACTCCGCCAAGTACTTCAGCAATCCAAAACGTTGTCAGTTAGTTCACTGGTCCACACTTGTGTGCACTGGGCAATCCAGAAATGTCCAGACTTGTACTGCGTCACCACTAGGAATCACTCCAACGCTAACGCTGTCTAGGGCTTAATTGAGGATTCCCCTCATAAGAGGTCATGTCGATATCTATTGCTCCAGCGGACGCCTGAGCAGGCAGGGCTCCAGTACAACTAAATATAGAAATGTGCCGTCCGAAGTTATGGGGCTGTATCTAGAGGGGCAGCCAGCCACACCCCCCTTTTCTTCCCGCACTCAATGTCGCAGACGCCCTCTCACAATGTGCGCCTTATATGTCCTGCCGCCACTCGTGCAGCCTATGCCTTCAGAGGGGTTGTAGATCGTGCACAGAGTCTGAAGCACGTGTCACACAGCATCTATCTGTCCCTGCGTGTAAGTTTAGCAGCGCGGTAATATAGCACTTCTTCCTCCAACAGGGGATGTAGACACCCCTGTGATGCTCTCCACCAAAGGATCGTAGCTCTGTCCCCAGCAACCGGTCTCAGCTGTCGGTCATTACCCGGCGTTGCAGCGTCAGTGCTCTAGCTGCCTCACCACGGACCCGACAGCCTCAGTGCTCCGCCTCCTCAGAACAGTAAAAAAAGGGAACTTGAAATCTCTCTCAGCTGGTCAACCAACGTTTACGGGCTCATTTCAGATGGAGGCATAGCCCGACTTCCCTCGCCGACAGTCACAGAAAGCCTCCCAATGGCAAGCACCTCACCGGCCGGCCGGTATCCCTCCCAGGCAGCGGCTCCCGGTTCCTGCAGTGTGCGTGCTGGCAGTATAAGGATTACAGACTCACCAGCCAAAGTCGCAATGTGGTGAATGTACCTCGCTCCTGAGCATACCTCCGTGACTGTTCCTGTATGGTGCTCCGATCCGAGCAATGGGTTCACGGCCTGCACTCCACGTGTCCAGCACCGGCGTGTCCTAGGTCCGGTCCCCGGCCACAGCACAACTCCCGGCTCCAGAGCACCTCCCGGTGCCAGCTATACAGGGGCGTATCTCCGTCGTCCCGTGTTCAAATGCCACCAAAGTTTCAGCGAGGGGTCAATGCTCCATGCTGCACGCTGCATCAAAATTTCAGGCGTCTCCGATGCCGGTTTGTCAGGATAATTTTCGGATTTGGATCCAGGCTACAGGAGCCTCACCGAAAGGCGGCCATTCTGTAGTGCGCCCTCTAGCGCCCCCAAGATGGTGACTTGTTTAAAAAAAAAAGATAGACCTACTTGTTGGCTTAGCGAAACTATTGCCCAAAAGGGAAAAGTAGGAACAATAGCCAAGGTGTTAAGTATCCACGGAGAAGTCAAAGATCTACAGAGGAGAAATGACAATGGCTGTGGAGAACATTTAAAGAAAGATGTGAATATTATCTCACATTTTCTTGAAAACACTTTTCAGCCACTATCTGCTAGAGTAGTATGGACGAGATCCTCTATCATCTCAAAGACACCCAAAAGAGAGTCCAAAGGAAAGGGACATCAGTGGTGCAAGATGTGGTGCAGGATGCTAAACCTGAATAACCATGGAGTTTATCAGTCATTAACGCCTTTACCGCGGCGGCAATTCCACCACGGTGCGGGCGTTCTAAAGAGTGGGCGGGGCTGTGACGGCTGTTGGCCGTGGCCGACGGGAGCACGGAACAGGTTATGGTTCATGCAAACAACATCCTTTGTGTGGGACCAGTGGCGTCTTCTCCGCTAAGGCAAAAGAGCGTCCACCCACTGCTTTTTAGCAGTGTACAAAAATGTAAAAATTAAATAATAATAACTCAATGCCAAAATGGTGCTCCTAACGGACCGAGGTAGAACAAGGAGAAATATATTTTTTTCTTCTTGTTATTTCCTCTTTCCATGTGGCCTGCATTCAGATATGTTGCTATGGTGCAAGGGCTCATGCATTGGTGCTAGGCATCCCACAGTGCAGTAGTGCAAGTAGAGAGCAGAAATGCTCCATAACTTTGTAAATACGGAATATTTCATCTTTCTCCCTTTCATGCAACAGAGTGCTCCAAGTTTCCTTGCTGTGCCATGTTGTGCGAAATATTAGTTAATATATGCGCCCTGATATTCACGGGAAATCTGTTTTCTCAACAAAATGTTATAAAGTCTAAATAACACAAAGTATTTTTGTCATCGGGTGTAATGCATACACTTTTGGCTCATCACTTTAAAAGAGGTTGTTAATCACTGGAATTGTATGGAAAGTAACTTAGTAGCATCAACTTCAACCCAAACTAGCTAAACACTCAAGGGCATATGTACGAGTTTTGTGCAGCGCATCGAGTCACCTTATTGCGCTGCCCTTTATCACAGAGAAAGGGCAGGAATGCACCGTATTTATTCAATGGGGCACATTGATGTCCTTTCCCCTTGCGGTGGCACCGCTTTGGCAGCCTAGTGTCAACGCAGGCACCCCTGCACTATGGTGCAAGGTTGCCTGTGTTGTAGGCAGAATTGTTTTGTGCAGGAAGGGCTCCTTTCCTGCACAAAAACAATCCTGAGAGGCTTTTTCCTCTTTCTCTATGTGTTGCAAGGGTAAACATCAGTCACACCGCATCCGCCACCCTGCATGTTGTCACAACGCGGTCTTACAACGACTTTCTTGTAACAACGCAATACCATTACCCTGCAAGGTGTTATAACGAGTTGCGGAGGGGGGAGTCTGCAGAGACTGGAGTAATAATAGTAAATTATACTATTCCAACATCCAGCGCCCCCCTCCGCAAGTCGTTGCAACGACTTGCGGGGTAATGGTATTGCGTTGATACAACGCGGTCATTGTAACTACTGCATTGTAACAACATGCAGTGTGAGGGAAAGCAGGAAAAAGAGGCACATTTGTTGCAGAGTGAAGCACGCATGGAAAAAGGATAAAATGAGGAGAAATAAATATATTTCTCCTTGTCACACTCCTAGGGAATAGATTCACTTTTAAACGTTTCTACATTGACAGTTATTCACAGATGTAGCCTGGTATTTCACCTTTACCCTCTTGTAATGAACTTATATGAACTGCATTATTTGATGAACGATTGAGTAGCATTTCTTTTAGGTACTGAGTCCACACATGTCAGAATAGGAAGTGTTATTTACATATCTAATAAAAATTGATATCCCCAGGTGTGGTGTATTGCATGTGATAAATATCACAAATTCCAAGATTTGGAGGACAAAATGGGACATCAAATGCTGATATAGCACTGGTCGCATTGAACTCTGCATGGTTTACATTTTTTACTAGGGATGTTCATCATTTGTGTAATTTGTGCAACAGTAATTAGACAAAATCATCCTCAAATTACAGAAATTTATGCTGGCGGACATTTTGATTAGGGTATGAGACTCCTACGTCCAGCCTGCTAATGCCTTACCGTTCCTTCATTTTTCTCTGACCATCTGTGAGGTATCATATTTTCCACAGTAGTTCTTCATTTGTCTACTTTACTTTAATTTATTTTTTCACTTTTTCTAACTATGTTTTGTTTTTGTCACCCCCAACTCCCTCTGTCACGGCAGAGGGAGGCAGTGGGGGCAGTGGGTTACGAGACACCACCATCACCAAGAGGCTGCACATGGGCGTGACCCTGTGCATCATTGTTTACAGGGAATGCACCATCTATAGTCTGGCCTGCTGATGAATAGTATTTTCAAAATCAAATCACCTAATATAAATGTTGTACTTTTTAACTACACATCAGTGCCCTCGTGTCTTTTAGGACTAGTACCTCATCAAAATGAGAGACGGAAACCGATTGAGATGTCCTTAATCCTTGACACTTAATTTACAAGGTGAATAATGGCTGCATGTTAACAAGGTGATGCTGCCATCAACGCACAACTTGACATATTGCCTAAATTAAAACTATGCCAGCTGCAGTTTACCACTGCCACTTCCATCACTGGTGATATTGACTTTTAGTTACAAGGCTTGTATATCATTTTAAGAATCTAAATGCACTTGCTGCCCTACTGTTTTACAACTTCAAAACCGTCTAATGAATTTCCTGGATTTTTCAAATATTTAAGTAGATATTTTTCAATCATACTCAGAAATGCCTGCAGGTACCAAGGAGAATAAGAACAATAATAAGAATAAGAATGAGAATAAGAATAAGAACAAGAACAAGAATGCAAATGAGAATAAGAATATGAATTAGAATTATCTCATTTTTATTCCCTGATTAACCACCCACCCCTGCCCATAATGTAAAGTAATCACATTGCTATGCAGATGAATAATTTTACACCCTATGCTGTCTTCCCATTGTATATTCTATTATGTCTCTTGTTGCAGTTCTGGTTATACATAGGGGCATGGGGCAGGGTAATGATTTTTGTTATCCGATGACTAGTGGCATTTGCTGGCCGATACACTGGCTATGGGCTTGGTGCTTGTAGGGACAATCTAGAGACCCCTGGCTGCTGCCCAGTTTGCAATTGTACTTCTTTTAGCCTTGGTTGAAGTATGTTGAAATAGGAAGTAGTATTTACATACCCAATAATTACTGATGTTACTGGGTGTTGGGTATCCCTTGCGGGGTATCTACCACAAATTCTATATTTTGAAGGATGAAATGGGCATCACATTCTGATATGGTATTGATCACACTAAAATCTGCATGGTTTACATTCTTACTAGGGGCATCCATAATTGCTGAATTACCTCAAGCAAAATTTTGCAAAATCGTCCAAAATTGGGCATGGCTACGCGGCGTAGCAAGATGGGCGCAAGTTAGGGTCGTTCCACCAAATCCCTCTCCCACTCACAGATTCGCCACACATATTCTGTACCTGAGTCAGGAATGGGCCTTCCGACGTTCCGCTGATCGCAGCGACCCTGGACCTGAGCTGGTAGCACCTTGGCAACTGGAGTTGGAGACCTCGCTGGCTGTGGCCTATGACCGTGCAGAAGCCGGGACCTCGAGTGGCGGCTTTGCCTGCATTGGGAGCACTAGAGGCAGGCTGAGTCTGGTGCAAGGTCGGGGAATGGGCCTGCACCTTCCTCTCGACTGGAAATTGCTTCCGGCCAGCAGCAGCAGGATAGAGCGGCCGCATCACATGATGACCGGCACGCACGGCATCAACAGCGGACCTGTGGGAGAAGAGGCCAGTCCGGAGGAGGGGCGCAGGTGACGCTGGGAAACGGCCTGGAGATCCATAAAGCGGCAGAATTGCGTGCAGTCGGCAGAAGCATCGGAGAGGTGATGCGAATCCCTGCTGTGCCTGAAATGCTGCCGGTGCCCCACCCCCGCCAGAAAAGACAGACTGTGATGTATTTACTATGGGTACTGTATCGATCCCCCTATTTCTGACCCTTGTCTGGTTAATAATTAACTAGCAGCCATTCAACTGCACAAAAACCCGTTATCTGATTAGCCATACAACGGCACAGAAGCCCGTTATCTGATTAGGTCATAGCGCATGCCATCTCATTAGGCAAGCACTATTTCTCCAGCCCCCTAATAGGCATACGGAGTTCTCAAAACAAATCAAACCTACAGCGACCTGGAAAATCCCCGCAGCCATTGTTTTGATTTAGCCGAGAACTTCAGTAAAGAATGTGCGAACGACCAGTTCTTATGACATCCTTATTGACGTATTTATGTCCATCCTTACGTCAATCTCTGCACCTTTCAGGTATAAATAATACCGACATTGCCTTAAGCAAACACACGAGGTGGTGACAAGATTGGAGCAGCGAGACTTGCCGAGGAGCCCAGCTGACAGCGAAGCCCACAGACGCTGCCCCTCCTTTCTGACGTGCTGAGAAAGAGACGCTGCCTTTTCTCCTGCCGAGAAATCCAGCTCCGGCGCTTCCAGCCGCCCTTGCAGGCAGCTGGGATATCAAGCCCTGAGATAGAGATACCAGCCCTCCAGCCTTCTAAATCCCAGGTACTGAACTGAATAAACCCTTGCAGAGAATTCTTGAAGCAGACCCTTGGCAAAGCAAACTTAACTTAAACTGCTACTTATCTACTCCCGCCCACGTATTAGGCTTAGGTCAGGTACATTGGGGTAGGCGTAGTTAGAAGCACCAGTTGAGTACGATTAGTCAATGTATATATGTATGTATCTATTTTATCAATTTTAAGTATCATATGGCTAAGAAACCATATCAATGCTTTTACAGTATTATTTTATAATTCCGTTTTTACTGTATGCACTCTACTTAACAATAAGTATTGCAATAATAGCGATTCATTTCTCTTGTATGAGAAAAGAGACTGATCAATAAATAACATCTTTTATTGAACACGCCCATCTCTTCCTTTTCTCTACAATCTGGTGAAACTAAGAATGCACTGAACTGACGGAGTAAAATAAGTTGTCTTTTGTTTTCACACGACTCTAGAGATACACTCTTGATTAGGGGAGAGCAAAGTTGTCATGTTCCACGGTTGTCAGAAACGAAATCCCTTCTTGTCTATCCAGGGAGGTTAAACTCCTCCTTGTCTATTCGAGAAAGTTTCTTGTGAACTCTGAGCTAGCTGGCAAACACTAAACTTTAAGTCTAATATCGTCAGTAGAAGACCTAGTTAACCTCTGTCCTACGTCTATACTATTGAAGATATTATTCCAATGCGCAGAACCTATTGGGATAATAGGAACTACACTACATGGCGCCCAACGGTTTGGATAGGCGATAAATCTAACGTAAGACATTAGAGTAACTCAGTCGTGCTTTTTCACACAGACCCCTTTTTCCCCATAATACTCCAAAGACGTCTGGAGTGGGTGAAAGGTTATATCCACCAAACTTCGTAGGAGGAGACTCCTAAATATGGTTCTTGGTTTATTCAACGTTGAAGGATACACTGTTCCAAAATATTGTGCATCTAATCTTTGTTTCCATAGAAACCTGATCTGCAAATAAACAAAAAATAACCTTCTTGACAGTAGAATGTCAGAAACTGAAGAAGAAAGGGAGACAGCTAGAATAGCAGCTCAACTCCTAGCGGATGACAATAGTCTCCTACAGCAAGACCCGGATGCAATACTCATCCCGGTCAACATAAGAAAATCTATAACTTAAAAACTTATAGAAAATGGGCTGACACCGAGAGGTGGTACAGTCATATTCGTAATTGAGGCACACGAATATCGGCAGACAGAGGTATTCTATTCATGGATAAACTTTCCAGCAGCAAACGCTGTAACAAAGGACTTCCACTATTATAAAATAGAGGAACCTCCTAATGAGTACACTCCTTTCGAGGAGGTGGAAATACCACTCAAATACCAAGAGCACCTGCTCTGGTTTAATGGCGCCCTAAAACATAATAATCACATCACCAGGCTCGGTCCACTAGGTAGACCAGGAGCAACGTAGCCGGTCCTAGCCGGATACACACCACATCCAGACATTGAAGAAATGCCTGCACCAGATCTTTTAGCACAGCTAAAACAATTAATTAAAATACATAGACAATTAGTCCAATATGTAATGCGGACTTCAACAGTCCAACCATCGATTAAAATTCCACAGCTGATCCCTCATCAGGGGAACACAAATAAAATTACACCACAGAACATACAGTCCTGTCTAGGTAAAGTACCCACAAAACGGGAACAAATTCCATTCTGGTTAGCACAAAAAATCACTCAAATAGAGGCAGTGTTCCCTGATACCACCTCTGTTGAGAAACACAGAATTCTGACTATCTGTCTTCCAATGGGAATCGACCACATGTGGAGGACTGTGACACTTGGGGTACAGTCTTTGCTTCCATTTACACAAAAACACATGGTGTCCCATCCATGTCAGTAATACCAGATGTGCTAAAACGAATTCAAGATGAATACGGTCCAGAACCTGCTTTAACTCTTGGTATGAAACTACTAAAAGACTTCAAGCAGGTCTCAGCAATATTATTAGCCAATATAAAGGGAGAAGCAGCAAATGTGGCGATCCGCCAGAGGTTGAAAGAGACAAATATAGCAGATCAACCATTTGAAATTGCCAGAATCATAGAAAAATCATATGAAGAACTAGGAAGAGATAGTTTGGGTGGAATACCTGTAAAACCCCAACTTATTGAAAGTCCTGAAAAGGTGTTTATTAAAAATAATCTAAACGATCAAAAGAAGAGCTGGGATGGAAAAAAACAATCCATTCCCAAAGAAAAAAGATTCCAGTCCAGAGGAAGGTCTCCTCGGCGGAGAGAAAGATCTCCGGACCAAGGACGCATGTCTCCCCAAAGGGAGCCCTCTGCGATAAAATACAACCTTAGAAATAGGGATAATATAAAAAAAAACTGATAGATATCAAGATATTGATACATGTCCCTCTCAATCTTTTCAGACTTCCTCGCAGAAATCGGAAAGAAGAGGACGATCAGAACACAGGGAAGAGCACGTCAAGTCCAAAGACAAGGAACCTGCTTATCAAAATAAAAAATTACAGTTTCCAAAAAAGAAGGTAGCCAGTATTAAAGTAATCAACCATGCCGAGAATACTGAGGACACAGCTGAAAAACGGAGAATGGGCTCAGACAATGCTAGACAGCGCAGCAGAAGTGAGCATAGCTCGCAAGATCCTTATGAATCATCTGGAGACAGTGGACACGAATGAATACATTCAGGTGGAAACTGCAGATACCAGAGTTAGCAAAACCTCATAAAATATATGAAATAACATTGCGTATAGAGGGGGATAAGACTAGGAAAATAAGGGGTCTCTTTTGGGATAATCTCTCCAAGGGCTATGACATCCTTCTAGCTGAAAGAGACTGGCCACCAGAGTTTGTCAGGGAGTGCCCTCATGGCGAAGAAATAATTATGCCTGCCTTCTCAAATCATATTCCAATTCATAGAAAATATACACTTGCAAGAAAGTGGGCAGTAGCCCAAGCTCCTGCATTATACAAAAACCATGTGGGATGGGATGAGGACTCTCCTCCTCACAAAATCCAGTTAAAATCACAACATACTGCACAGAGGCAGTACCCAATTAAGCAAGAAGCTAAAAAACGGGTAAAAGAGATCCTAGATCAACTTGAATACCAGGGGGTGATTGAAACTTGCACCTCACAAATGAATAATCCTTTGTTTCCTGTCTCCAAACCAGACAATTCATATCGTCTTGTTTTGGACTACAGACACCTTAACTCATGTTGCAAAACCTTTGCAGTACAAAACTCGCATAGTGCTGCACTAATGAATAACATAGTGCGCAAAAAATACAAAACAACATTAGACATCTCTAATGGATTCTTCTGTCAAAATATAGCACCAGAGAGCAGATATTTGACCGCGTTCTCAATAAATGGCGCGCAAAAAAAATTCTGTTGTTTGCCCCAGGGGTTCAAGAACAGCCCAGGATTATTCTCAGCAAGAGTAACAGAGTTACTGCAAATATATGATGACGAGGCATTATCTTATGTCGATGACATCTATCTAACAGATGATGACTTGGATACTCACTTGAAGAGAGTGAACACCATAATACTTGGGTTCACAGCAGAGGGTTACAAATTCAACTTTAAAAAGTCAAGAATTGCCCATCTAACTGTCCTGTTTTTAGGATATGAACTATCAAGTGAAGGCAAAAGCCTGGCTGACTATTTCCTAGAGAAATGTGCTGTAATCCAAGCACCTAGAACACTAAAAAACTTACAATCAATTCTACGTTTCCTAAATTTCGGAAGAACTTACATTATAAATTATGCGGAGAGAGTTAAACCTCTGTATGTTCTTATAAAACCAGATTTTAAAAGAATCAATTGGACTCAAAAACACACAGAAATTTTGAGATCTTTACAAACAGATATGTTAGTTAAAACAAAATTACAAACACGTAATAACATACCCAACCTTGTAATTCGAGTCATCCCAGGAAGATGCGGATTCACGTACCTAACCTCTAATGAGGGAGAGAAGGTACCAATTGCATACAAATCACACTTGTACACAAAAGCTGAAATGAAATTTAGCCCAACGGAAAAAATTCTAACCGCGGTACAGACTGCTGTAGCAAAAGAACGAGCCCTAGCACAAGGTAAACGAATAATCATCGTGACACCGATACCAGCCCAGGAGGCGGTAACAAAGGCAAGCATTCCGAATGCTAAAGCACTCCATCCGAGATGGATACAATGGGCTAATTCTTTTGCTGCCACAGACGTGGCATACGAATTTGATCCCAACTTAAAAACACAAGAGTTTCTCCAATATGAATTCGAATGTCCTCCGCCGAAAATTCTGCCTCTATAACATTACGGCTGTATAATATATACAGACGGATCAGCACAACCCGCAGTGGGGGGTAAACAAGCTTACAGTGCTGCATGCGCGATTGTTAAGGGTCAATGGCACGAAGGGAAATTTAAACCAGTGGTCACTAAAACGCAATCTCTAGGAGACTGTACAGCTCAAAGAGCAGAACTACTGGCATTCAAGATGGCGCTTGAAAATACCGATCGAGAATTCCCCACACTCATAGTGTGCGATTCATATTACTGCGTCCAATCTTACAATGAATACTTGCAGATCAGGGTTCAGAATGGTTTTAAAGACGCAAAAGGTAACACAATCAAGCATAAAATGCTTTGGGAACAAGTAGTTCTTTTGCAAAAGGAACTACAAAAGACTCACGTGATACATACACTGAGTCATCAACGTGATGGCGTTCACGTTGCAGGGAATTCATTGGCTGATGAGGCCGCGAAGGCAGCTGTGCAAACGGCTTCCGTAGCTGCCATCACTCGGTCAAAAACAAAAATAGACAGCGAAATATTACAGGCTGTCAGCGCTACAGTAAAAGATGCGATAGAAACACTCCCGAAAGGCTTTCCAGTAAAGTACTCATACATAACTGATGCAAATAATGTTCCGTTTGCTCGAATCCCTGGAGTGGGGGATAGGGCAATTCCAAACATGGAACATAGGTTAGGACTCATCATAGCGGCACACGAAGGGCTTGCTTCTGTACATGCTGGCGTTTCAGCCACAGTATCATTATTAAAACAGAGATACTGGTGGCCACAAATGAGACGACAGACAAGGAACTATGTTCTAGAATGTGAAATATGTCAGAGAATGAAGGTATCAACAGTGAGGCGACCAGCACAGACGCCCCTTCTAATCTCAGATAAACCATTAGCCTGTGTTTACCTGGACCACTGTGGTCCCTTACAAAGGGATGGTAACTATAAATATATCTTGGTTGCAGTGGATTCATGCACGAGATTCATATGGATGTGGCCCCAGCGATCGGCTGACGCCAGAACTGTTATAAAAGATTTGCGAGTCTTTATTGGCACATACGCCAGTGGCATGCTACATTCTGACCAGGGTCCTGCTTTTAGCTCTCGAGCTTATAGGGGGGCCATGACAAGCATGGGCATTGCATTGCGGTACTCTTGTCCATTTCATCCTGAGGGAAACGGAATCGTAGAAAGAAAAAACCGTGACATAAAGCAATCTATAACAGCAAAGGTATTAGGTTCAGGAGCTGGGTGGGTCAAACATTTAATAAGTGTCCAACGTAGTCTTAATAACCTGCCAAGAAATTCTCTGAAAGGACTCAGTCCGTACGAACTATTGTTCGGGACTAGAATGTTGATCCAGGACCTTCATAGTCAGACTTCAGTGGTTAAAGATAAATGCTTTGATATCAAAGATCGTTTGGCTATTTTACAGGACTTAAATGAAACAAGAAAAGACCTGAGCAACATAAAGTTGAAACAGCAGCCAACAACCACTGAAGAAAAACCACCTGTCCCAGCAAGGCCTGTCTGGATTCCAAAAGTCGGGGATCTGGTCAGAGAGAAGATCGTGGTAAAGAAGGAATTTGGGCCTTCTTACAGAAAAGCAGTTCCTGTCTTGTCTATCAACGGGACAAGATCAGTAGTACTACCGCCCCTTGCTGGTAAAAAGGAGAACCGAGTCATATCCATCAACCTGGTTAAACCACAATCATGTGGCCGATAACAAATAGTAGGCCAAGTGGACTCCAAAAAAGTAGCAGAACACCAAAGTTTGCTACATCCACAGAGGTTCAAACTGAAAGACTAATCACATTTGAAAAATCTACAGTGAAACAACAAGGACTATGCAATAAAGCAATGGAACTTAAACCACTTAAACCCCAAATCAAAGCTTTTCATCAAGAAACACCGACCTACGATGATGTAACTACAGACTTTTCTAATGAAACAAAGCAAAATCCAAAAGCAAAAAGTAATCCAGAAGCAATTGGAACAATTGACAGAAAGGCATCCAGCTACTTCATCAACTTCGATGATTTTTCTGAAGATCCAAGTGAACCAGAAGTACAGCCATCAACAAAAACTTTTAAAGACAAAGCAAAGGAACTTTTTCATCAACTAAAGGGAACCTATCTGACTTCTCCATGGATTGAAATTTGGGTGACATTAGGTGCATTTGTCCTCATACTTTGGCTCATCATGGTACTATGCTTGGGACATTTCATTGAGGGAAAATATGCTAAAATGGACACAGCAAGCCAGAAAATCAACTTGGTCCTTAAACCACACACATCTTCACATGTCGAGAAAAGAGAACTTTCTTCAGTGAACTTCACAGCCAATCCTATACCAGGCGGTGTAGCATGGGACAATACTGATTATGAAATCTATGGCCCGGTTGAAATCCTGAAGTATCCACATCAATTTAAGATCTCATTAAGTGACTTTGTAAAACCAAGCACATTTGCTGATGATTGGGACTTTGAAAGTATTAATGATATGATGTCTGACCTAGTAATGTCTGCTAAATTTACAGAACATGATTATTTGCAGGGTTCGTCTAATTATGATCAAATGTTCTGCTACAACCACTATGGTAATCATTATCTCCATAAATCTGCACAACCTAGAAATGTTTTAAATTATAACCAATGGGAACATTGTGCTACTCCTCCAAAGGGTAGTTCTAAAACATTTTATGATAAATATTCATATTTTTCAGGGTTTAACACAAGTAATGCAGAAACATTTTATTTCAAATTGTCGAATAAGACAGGTATGAAGACCATGCTTACAAACACGAAATTGATATATTCAGATTCATTTTTTGAGCAAATGGATACATTTGGTTTTGATTTCTGGAACAATAACATTGAAGCAAAAACTGTTTGGGGTACAAAAGATTGGCAAGTACAAGGTATAGAATCAATGTTCAGAGCCTGCATGATCCCAGAACAAATTATATTTTTGAATGACACTATTCAACAAACTACCTGTCTTGGCTTAGCCAAAATCAAAGACTTAAACAAACCGTCTATTCCAAAGCCAACAACGAACAGTAATAGCTCTATAGATGTTGAGATAGACGTGAACCATATTTTAAACCAAAACAGAACACATCCTGATTGGAAACAATGGTTGATCTGGCCCACAGACACAAATAACTGTCAAGACAGATTCCTGAACAAAATACAGGGGTTCAAATTGACCAGGCCAGACCCTAGATATTCCCAAAGACAACATCCAGGGATAGTAACTACTTACAGTGTGGGCAAGCTCTGCCTTCAATGGCTACAAACATCTACACTGGCAGAAATTAAGCAACACCTAACTTTACTTCAAGAGGGTGCTGACTTGCGTGATTTCATTATGGGACCACGCAAACAGCGTCAAAAACGTTTCATAGCGGCCTCTATATATGCAGCTTACAATGAAGCTTGGAAAGAAACTCAAATTGAGACAGCAGAAAAACTACGGGAAATTGACCGTATTAATTGGGAAAAATCACTTTCTGTTGTGGACAATGGGTTAATGACTCTGTCCTCCAGAATATATTCACTGGACAGTATTGTGTCTTCAGCAATCGATATAATATCGCAAGACTTACTGATGTTACAACACAGTCAGTCCCAATTGCGTTCTATTGTACAACTTGGCTGGACGTTACAAAATCTGCGTTCAGGCTATGTGCCTTGGCGTTTAATCAACACAACGTCACTATTTAATATCTTTAACCTTACTGATAAACAAATCAGTTTGGCACAGAAGGGTGCTGACTATACAATTCTGAGCATTGAAAAACTTGAGAGATTACCATTGACAATGTCAGAACGACCTGTCATTGAATGGATAATACATGGGATAATTAATATCCCGATAACAACTTTCCAGTTTCAATACTGCCAAAAATATATACAGGCAGGCCAGTATGAAAGGTAAAGGGTACATTAAGTCAACATGGAACTTGCCCTATACACACACATGTGTTAGTAATAAAAGCCAGAATGTGTTTCTTAGTGGCAATAATTGTGCAAGGTCACTAAGCGGTACACTTCTGTGTCAGGGTATTAGTTATGGCCCAGTTTGAAAATTTCTTCTATTCGAATTGATACTTTAAGCAGAATGAAGACTGTGCTCCTACAGACGCCAACCCGGTTAACGTCATCAAAAGAAACGTATGATCTCCAAGTTGCAAGGACAACTGCAGAGATTCATTCACTGTTATCAACCAATTCCCCCATACATTTCGCAGAAATACTGAGCGAAATCTTAAATATTTCTGATACAAGTGGAATCTCGAGTGTATTTAAGACAGTGTTTTCGGGAGCTTTAACCCCATTCAAAGCCATCCTGGGTATTTTTCCTGATTTTGTCCATTCCATCTTTGGCGGACTTCCTCTCCTTTTGGGAATAGTGGCAGGCATCCTATTTTTGATCCTGTTACTTAGCTATGGCAAACCACGTCACAGACAAGACACCAGCGACAATGGAAGAAACGATCCTAGCCATACGCTACAGGGACCGCATAACTAAAGTCCTTGGAATAGCCCGGCTTAGAGACCTGAACATGACTTGGTTTCTTTCATTTAGACCGATGTGGCAACGTTGTGTTATGCCTGTATTAAGGTGCTTGCTATGCGGCGAAGAATGCGTGTTGGACACCTGTCTGACACTACAATCGGATGTGTCAATGGACGCAGAGACTTTGTTGGGTCCGGTAACGGCTCATGCATTGTACTGTCCCCAGCGACTACCAATCCTGATGACAGCATTCGTGGAGACTTCACCACTACGATTGAAGAGTAGTGAAGTACAAGATGAAAGCAGCATCGATCAGGTACGACCTTCTGTCAGCTATGCTGATCGAAACATCAATGAAGGCAATCATGCTCATGAATGCATGTTAATTAATTTTTCCGAGTTAGTGGAACTTTCGCAAGAAGCAGTTGATAGTTTTTTCGAAAGTCTCAACAATATGATGTTTTCACCAGAGCAGAAAGAATGACTTTGAGCAAACTAGCACACGGCGTTCCCTACACCCCGAATTTGGCCTTCAACTTTGAAAATAAAGCAATAAGAAATTTTCTCACCAGTTTTTACGGAGAGCGGGACATTTTTTTTTTCCTTCCATTTCCAAAAATATTTACGATTTTTTGGGACACTTATCTTCTGCTTAAAGTAAAACTATTCTTAGAGAACAAAATTTATATTTTTAGCTGCTCTAGGGACATTAGCTACCCTCTAGCATGTTCACAAGTATTTATGATTTTGTGATGAGATGGTCTCGAATTTTCTTCTGTATTAAGAGCCATTTCATGTGTAATTTCCGCATTTCGTTCAGGCTGATTTCAAAATATGCGTATTAGATTTTGCATTATTATACTGCTTGAAGTGCATATAGTAACTATACTCATCTTTTCGTGTATTTCGCATTTCCAATTTTCAAAATGCATTTGATTGTATTTTGGGGTGGTTCGGTATAAACATGCACTACTAGTTTTGTTTACTATGCCTAGATTTGTAAATATGGACATAGATTACGTGGAGTGGGTGTGAGGTATTTACTATGGGTACTGTATCGATCCCCCTATTTCTGACCCTTGTCTGGTTAATAATTAACTAGCAGCCATTCAACTGCACAAAAACCCGTTATCTGATTAGCCATACAACGGCACAGAAGCCCGTTATCTGATTAGGTCATAGCGCATGCCATCTCATTAGGCAAGCACTATTTCTCCAGCCCCCTAATAGGCATACGGAGTTCTCAAAACAAATCAAACCTACAGCGACCTGGGAAATCCCCGCAGCCATTGTTTTGATTTAGCCGAGAACTTCAGTACAGAATGTGCGAACGACCAGTTCTTATGACATCCTTATTGACATATTTATGTCCATCCTTACGTCAATCTCGGCACCTTTCAGGTATAAATAATACCGACATTGCCTTAATCAAACACACGAGGTGGTGACAAGATTGGAGCAGCGAGACTTGCCGAGGAGCCCAGCTGACAGCGAAGCCCACAGACGCTGCCCCTCCTTTCTGACGCGCTGAGAAAGAGACGCTGCCTTTTCTCCTGCCGAGAAATCCAGCTCCGGCGCTTCCAGCCGCCCTTGCAGGCAGCTGGGATATCAAGCCCTGAGATAGAGATACTAGCCCTCCAGCCTTCTAAATCCCAGGTACTGAACTGAATAAACCCTTGCAGAGAATTCTTGAAGCAGACCCTTGGCAAAGCAAACTTAACTTCAACTGCTACTTATCTACTCCCGCCCACGTATTAGGCTTAGGTCAGGTACATTGGGGTAGGCGTAGTTAGAAGCACCAGTTGAGTACGATTAGTCAATGTATATATGTATGTATCTATTTTATCAATTTTAAGTATCATATGGCTAAGAAACCATATCAATGCTTTTACAGTATTATTTTATAATTCCGTTTTTACTGTATGCACTCTACTTAACAATAAGTATTGCAATAATAGCGATTCATTTCTCTTGTATGAGAAAAGAGACTGATCAATAAATAACATATTTTATTGAACACGCCCGTCTCTTCCTTTTCTCTACAATCTGGTGAAACTAAGAATGCACGGAACTGACTGAGTAAAATAAGTTGTCTTTTGTTTTCACACGACTCTAGAGATACACTCTTGATTAGGGGAGAGCAAAGTTGTCATGTTCTATGGTTGTCAGAAACTAAATCCCTTCTTGTCTATCCAGGGAGGTTAAACTCCTCCTTGTCTATTCGAGAAAGTTTCTAGTGAACTCTGAGCTAGCTGGCAAACCCTAAACTTTAAGTCTAATATCGTCAGTAGAAGACCTAGTTCACCTCTGTCCTACGTCTATACTATTGAAGATATTATTCCAATGCGCAGAGCCTATTGGGATAATAGGAACTACACTACAAGACTGTGCCTCGTGGTGAGGTGCGATCCTGCAAGGCCCGAGCGGGGAACACAATGCCAATTGAGACAGAGATTGTCCGGCTCACATCGTGTCAACCTACTGAACACATGATGCCTACTTCACACCGAGATCCATCGGCTCACTAAGTCACACAGGTAGAACGCCTTATGGGTGATCGAGTACTTGATGGACTATTGTTAACTGTTTAATGCTGATCAATGGACCCGGCCCTTCTCAGAGCACTCACTGAACCTAGTAGGTGGGGGAGAGGGAGGAGAGGGGTACCGTCACCCCCAAATTTCTAAACTTAGTTTAACCGTTGGGCGAAAGGCACTCTACATAGGGTATTTTTGGGGTAGTTTTGTGGCCAGAGTGCAGCGAAGCAGGGAGGGGGTAGTTGGGGTTGGATTTATGTATGTTTATTTGTTTGTTGCAAATTGACACAGTATTACTGTGTGGCTCACTGATTAGAGCGGCAGACCCTGATGCAGATGTCTGGCCCAGGACCAGGGTTCAATTCCCGACGCGGCAGGGTCCTGAGCCCAAAATGTCCACGGACTCGATAATTCTCGCCTCGGTGCCTATTCTAATCATGGGGTCCCACGCTGCAACTCTGGGCAATAGTTGCTTAATCTCCACTACGACGGCCCACCCGCTGCGGGATGCCTGGCTTTCACCTTGGGGATACCCAGTAGGGGTTATCTCACAGGGAAAAAGCCAGGACGGGTTCCCAAGGCAAGCGCGTTGATGCCTTCGGGTGATACGTGCGCTATATAAGTCGCAATACATTTACATTTACATTACCGATCCATGTTAGAGAATTGTCAACTGCATACAGGTCCTGATGAGTATAGGCTGGGATAAAAGCATCAAATTGATGAGATGGAACGTTAATGTCTTGGAGGACAAGGTTAAAAGATGTGTGGTGTTGCAACACATTAAACAACATGCTCCGAACATTGTCTTGATTCAAAAAACGCACCTGGTGGGTAATACATGAAAGGCTTTGAATAGGTGGGGGTACAAGCAGGTAGCACACTCTGGTTTTACCACTGGTTCCAGAGGAGTCGGCATAATGTTGAGAAACTCCTTTCCCCTTACTGTGCAATCCACATGGTCAGATGACTTGAGCAGATATATAGGGTTCACGGGACAATGGGAGGGCAGAATGTTGACACTGATGTCTGTGTATGCTCCTACAAGGCCACACCTTCATGGACCTGGGAGCGATACTGTTAACCATCCCGGATGGTCTCCTGGTAGTGGGAGGGGAGCTCAACTCAGTGATTTCAGGCACGCTAGCCCAAACACCCACCATGTGAACTTAACCCATCGAATCGCTGGTTGCCAGACTTCATTGAATCCCTGGGCTTCACAGACGCTTGTAGGGCTTATCACCCGAACACTATTCAGCATACCTTCCACTCGGGGCCCATGATAGTCTTTCCCATATAGATTACCTACTAGTCCCTGCACCTCACATCACACTTGTCCAAGAGATACGACATGTGGTGTGAGGCATCTCTGATCACTCCCTCATATGGCCCGTCTAGATATGAGTCAGCATAAAGTGGGTAGAGTCTCCCCGATCAATCCTTGGCATCTCCGCAACCCAGAGGTCTAAAAGTCACTATCACAGCAACAGACCTCTACTTTCAAGAAAATGAGGGTTGGGTGCAGTCCCCCCAGATAATATGGGAGGTATTCAAAACAGTAATAAGGGTACATGCAGTCTCCCTGATAGCCGGGATCCGGAAGGAGAAATTAAAGATGGTGGTTGAGGCAGAAAATGATATCCTTAGACTAGAGGAGGAGATGGGGAGGTGGTAACTCAAGAAAAGCTTCATATCCTCCAACTAAAGAGGGACAAATATAAGGCACTTGTAACAGATAGACCCAGGGAGTTGGGGAAGGACAGCCAATGTAGGATATATGATCTCGGGGATAAGGTGAGGAAATGGATCACCTGGCTTGACATGAAAGAGCTCGCAAGTAGACTAGCCCCGGAGGTCGTAGATAGGACAGGCCAATCAATCACCGATCCCCAAGGAGTTGCAAATGCATTTGCGACTCACTATGGTGAGACATAAAGCTCGACTACAACTTATACAGAAAGTGATTCTCTAGCACTATTCAGGGACATAACACTTTCAACTCTCTCGACCGATGACCTAGTACTGCTCGAAGATTACTTTACCAACGACAAGATAGCCTTAGCAATCAAAAGTCTCCGCTCTGGAAAGGCCATGGGCCCTAATGGCTTACAGATAGAACTGTACAAACAAGCCCTGTACTTGCGTGCCATGTCCGAAGAGAGTAAGAAGCTAGGGGTGCTTCCACAAGACCAAAGGATTGCAACACTGGCCAAGTTCATCTTATGGGTCAGGCTCCTTTACTCTGAACCCCAGGCTCAAGTCGTAGTCAATAACAAAAAGTCTGAAATATTTAACTTAAGTCGCGGAACCCACCAAGGCTACCCTTTATCCCCCCTTCCTGTTTGCTCTGGTACTGGAACCATTGGCATCCTGGATTTGCAAGAATCTTGTGATACGAGAACTGGGCTGGACGGAAACCTATGTATGCGGATGATATACTCCTTTTCCTGGCCTCCCCGAAATCATCAATTGGTGTGGTGCTAGATATTTTTTCTATATTTGGCCAATACTCTGGCTACTCGATTAGGTCAATACTGTATATCCTTAAGAGACCCCCACCAACTTGCCAAGGAAGTGCCCCCTGCAAACCACCACCACAGTGGGCTTTAAATATCTTGGAATTTTTTTTACCACAGACCCTAAGCGCCGATACAACTACAACCTACTTCCTCTCCTGCAAAGATTGAAATGAGACGCGGCAAGCTGGATGACACTCCCGCTCTCGTTGTAAGGCAGGATGTCCCTGCCCCATTTTTTGTATGCATTGCAAAATACCCCTGACTTGGTTCCCGCAAGCTACTTTAGAGAGATTGAAAGTCTGGAACGGGAAACCCCGTATAGCACTGGCCAAACTCAATCTCAACTTGTATGACAGAGGTATTGGCCTCCCAGACCTTTAAAAATATTATTGGGCAGCACACCTTGCGGCCATAAACCATGGGGCATATCGGCGCGCCGATGACCAGGGCTATGCCATGGACAGATGGCTGCTGCCGGGAGGAAATTACAACAGAGTACTATACTCTAAACCCGGGCGACTCTCCCAAACAGGACCAAGTAAGCATGAGGTTCAAATATGGCACACCATGAAGAGGAGCTTGGGCTGGGAGCAAAAACTCACCCCGGAGACACCTTTGTGGGACTCCGAAGCCCTGGGAAACCTGTGGAAGTCATGGGGGTTTGATAAATGGGACCTAATCGGCATCTCCAAAATAGGGGACCTCTGGGTGAAAGGGGATGTGAAAGCCTTCACTACTTTACAACAAGAATATGACTTGGCAGACTCAGAGCATTTCCGATACCAACAGATTTGACATGGCCTGCTATCGAAACTGACAAAGGGAGTTGTCCCCACGGAGTCCTCACCCCTCAAGGACCGAATACTAGATGGCTGTCTGCCAATGAAATCTATTTCACTGACCTATAAAAAACTGATTAATAACTCTGTTAACCCTCTCCAGCGCATTAGAGAACATTGGGAAAGGGATGGGATAGCCCTGGATCATGAGGACTGGCAGGAGGCAGGGGCCTCTCCCCAAGAGGTAACCATCTCAGCCAGATTGCGACTCGTTCAACTTAAAATTCCACACAGAGTGTACATAATGGACGTGTCTGGTGCGTATGGGCAGGGCCGACAGAGGGGGTTGCAGGAGACAGTGTGGCCACGAGGTGACCTTTATGCATATCCTGTAGGAATGTGAGCAGATTCAGCACTACTAGTGCAAAATACATGAAGTCCTTAGTGGGGTTCTCACAATTACTATCTGCCCGGAAGCAAAGAGGTGCCTCCTGAATGTGTGGGAGCCCACAGACCTTAACACCAAACACACATGTTGGGTCACATTGGGTATAATGATAGCGAAACAGAACATTGCACAATTTTGGGGGGGCGACTCCCCCCCCTTCCAAATTGGAGGCCTGGAAGGTGGACATGGAGTGGTGGATGGTCAGGGAAAAGACAGTGTATGTGGCATGGGGATGCCCCCGGAAATGGACCTCCATCTGCAATGATTGGAATGTTTACCGTGGAAATATCTCTGCTCACCCAAGCGTTCCCGCACAAGATGATCCTCAGTCTCCATAACTGATGTCATAACTCATGAGTAATGATTCAGAACTTGATTGCATTTTCACCTCAACTTATAATATTTGGACTTTAAGGTGTACTGTGTAATGTTGATTTTTTATGTTTCAATAAAAAGTAATGTTAAAAAATAAATTGTCCAAAATTACGCAAAATTACATGATTTGCTGTTTTGATTAGTATGTGGTACTGCTTACTCTAGCCTGATCCTGCTTCCTCTTCCCTCATGCTCCCCTGACCATCCCACTCCAGACTGACCATTATCTTGTCCACCTCTCCCACATATTCAACTCTTTTTCCTTTCCCTCATGCTTTTATTATACATTTTCGGCCCTTTTCTTGCCTTTATTTTATTTTTCTTACCTCCACCTCCGCTAGTAATGGCAAAGACAGGCAGTGGGTCTCAGGACACCACCAGCTCCCAAAGAGGTGTGCGGGTGTGACCCAGTGCAATATTTCTCCTGAGGAGGAGGTTTCTGCACTTGTTTTTTGGTGCAGCGCTACCTCCCACTCATGTTGGCAAAAGTGGAAGACTCAGCAAGTGCCACAGCTTCCCTGGGAGGAAAATGCAATGCTGCATGCCTCATATCCCTGGGGGCGCACACACCCACCAACAGGGGACGTATTGCTGGACTGAGAACCAGGAGCCGGAGCTGTTAGACCTGCTGGGGACTGAGGTATTATATTACCAAACGATGGTTCTCACTGGTCTCATACAAACAATGATATATACAGTGAAATCACTGCATACAACAAATGCTTATTCATACATTTTGATGAATGCAATTTGTTGCCCTTTAAATAAATACTTAATGCATAATGCACAAAGATTGCTATAATAATACACAAATCGCTCCGAAAAGTGTGCTGTGTGTCCCCAGTAGGAAGGAAGAACCAAAAAGGAAAAAAGAGTAAAAGAAGGAGTGGAAAGAACAATCGTGCGTTTTCATACCAACACCTCGAAATGTAATTTGAAGTCACAGGTAAACATGTGCCTACCCACCCTCCCACCCATCCATCCATCCATCTTTTTATTTATTTCATCCCTCTTCTTTTACAAATACAGTGGATTTAAGCACTCTGGTTAGAAGTGTACATCATGATTTTTTCATTATTGTTAATATCACCCAAAACGGCTCTAAAATGATCCTTTCTCACCGTAAGACTCATATCTGAGCTGTAACAAGTTCTTACTATTCACATGAATAAATGCACGTTTTGCACCAGAGTGCCCATGTCTACTGTATTTTTTTTTAGAAGGAAAGTTAAAAAATAAAATAAGTAAAAAAATTATTTTAGCAATCCTTTGCAAAAAGTGCATGTATTTAGGAAAGTTGCGCCAACATGTTATAGCACTAAAATGAGCTTTTAAAGTGAACAAGACTCACTCCTGAGTCGTATTGCATTCGTGCCATTCACATCGAGAAATTCACGTTTCTTACAGAGTGCACATGACCAGCATCTTCGACCTACAGGAGTGGTGCAATAAATAAATAAATTCATACATAAATAAATAAGCTTCTTCTGTCTCTGCACAGCCTCCATCTCTGTGACTTGCAGTACAAGATTGTCAACTGACTTTATTCATACCTTTGTGTGACAATAGCAAAAATGCATGAAGCTAGTCAAGGAGCAATAACATTTTAGTGAATAATTTGTTGGAGAGAAACTATTTTTGGGACAGACAATATTAAAGTGGGCATAAGTCTAGGATTCATTACTCAAGCAACATATGTCTTTCTATAATAATAATAACTAATAATTATTTCAGATTCTTTAGGGTGCTGTTCTTTACCTTCTTCAAATAGTGTGGTTGATAGTGTCTTCTGTTTCTGTCTAAATCATGCCAAGGACAACACCATAGAGGAAGATGGTCAGGACCCGCAGCCATAGGAAGTGGAATGGTGAATTGAAGCGTCCACTGAGACAAATGTAAGCAACAGTAGACAACTAGACAAGATATGTTGCTCACAGTCCACCCATATACTCTATATCTCAGCCTGTCCCGTCCTGCCATGTGCCATGTGTTAGACGTATCAACCTCACAGTGCTCTTTGCTTTTTCCTACCTGTTTTGCTGATTTTGTTTTTGTTTGCCTTAAGACTCTGTGCACTTTACCACTGCTAACCAGTGCTAAAGTGCTTTGTCACCAAAACATGGTAAAATTAGCCACACCTGTTTAGCAGATTGAATTTATTTAAACATCTTTAGTAAAGTAGTATACCATACCCAGGGCTTGTAAATGAAATGCTACTAGTGAACCCACAGCAGTTATTGTGCCATCTACTTAGGTGGCTTCTTAAAACATGTCTCAGACCTGCCACTGCAGCCTATTTGCAATCTTAAACTACCAATTTGGCTTGGAAAAATAAACCATTTACCAAGCCTACAGCCTATATCCTCAGTCATATGACTAGGTGTAGTTTGTAGTTGGACTTTATGTATTGCTCCGAAAAGGAGGAATCTGTTTGGAAGTATGGGCCATCTTGGCAGGATGAGAGTGGCAAAGCTGAGCCCAGCCCCAGTTATATTTCAAAGGAGCTACCTCAACATACACACACAGAGCTTCGCAACAGCCTTTGTGACCCTTAGACCCTGTTGAGCCTAGGCAGGGAGGCAAGATGTTCTAAAATATCTGTGGGAGGGAAACTCCAGTGATTTCTTCCACTTTAAAAGTGGCATCTGGTATAAAATATGATCCTCAGGCCCACTCTTCAGTTTATTTCTGGACCTGTGCAGGACTCTCAGAAGAATGCCCTGTTGCCTGACACTGGTGTGTACTTCAGAAATCTGCGTACTGCTCAAAGAGGACTGTCCTACTACCTGAAGCCTTCCTGTGCCCTCAGAGGAGTGCCCTGCTGCTTGAGACCTGCTTTTCTGCTTGTACCCTGAACCACCAGAGTTAATCCAGGGGCTAGTTTGCTGGCCTCCTGTTCAGTGCTACAGGGACACAAAAAGCTCCAAGTCTAGCAAAGTGCACCTTGACCCAGCATGAAGTGAGCCCTGACCCTCCAAGTGGTGGCCCTGGAAGTGGTGATAAAGGTGCCCAGACAGCTAAATCCAAAACTTGGGACTTAAAAAATGTTCTGCCAAAATGTAATTTGAAAAGCGAGAGTAGAACAGGATCTACCAGCTTGTCGATCTGCCCAAGGTGCATCGCCAGTTGGCATGATTAATTTTCTGCAGCTCCTATTACATTCTTCTCCACAGCAGCAAATGCTATTTAGTGGCTCCTCTCTGGAATGGTATCTGGCCTCAGGGAGCTCTCGTCGGATACAGGCTGCAGCTTTGTTCCTCCGGAAATCTTCGACTTCCCAAAACAAGACTCAGTCTGTATGTTGAAATCTTCACCACAACTTCATACAGCGGCTGCACAACCACAGCGCCTCCTCCCCACCTGCCCTGACCAATTAATATTACCTTCTCAGACATTTTTCTCTGAAATTTCTTCTAGGTCTGAAGTAAAGCTGAGACTGCGTTAAATTTATCTCTTGCATCTCAACCACGCTCAATCGCAGTCAACCATAAATTTCGACATTGTACTAGTATCACGTGACTAGATATCCAAAGTTATTGCATTGATCGTTGAGGCACAAGATTGCGCTAAAAACTTTAACAAATCATTTCTCTGGTTCCAATGATTGGATTTTTGTCATTCTAGTGTCAACTAATTTAATAAATTTAACTATATGTTTTTAAATTAGTGTGCCATAAGCATAAATAAATATAAGATGAGAAATATATGAACAAAGTTTAAAATGAGGAAATATAACATGGGTTTCTAAAGAATCATACACATAACAATCAATGTTCATAGCAAAAGGGCTTTAAAAGAAGCACAATATGAATAATACCCAGACACACTTACTAGTTACACAAAATGGTGGTTGCTCACATGTTAATTAAAGGAGGCATGGAGAGGACCACCTGTGATACAAATACACACACATACCCACACACAAAATAGTGGTCCTCCACATGGTATGTAAAGAAGAAGGGTAAAGAATAAAGAGAAAGTGGCTGCTCTGGCCTGGCTGTAGCCCTTCCACCGAACCTAAAAACGTGTTGAATTGCCTGGAATGTGTTAGACCTGAAGTCCTTAGGTGGTAGTCCACCAAGCATTTTTCCTTCAACTCTGTCCTTCTAAATTATTGTTTGTTGTCTTTAGGACTTTGTACACTATAACCAGTGGTAAGGTGATTATGCCTTCTCCTAAAACATAGTAAAATTCACCTACACTTAATTAACCCATTTATTTTACTTGTAAGTCTCTGATAAATGGAGCTACATGTATCATGGGCCTGTAAATTATTTGCTACTAGTGGGCCTTGCAGCACTATTTTGGCCACCCACCAAAGTAAAACTTTAAAGCATTTCTCAGGACTGTCTCTGCAGCCTGTAGTGGAATTTTGAAGCTGACATTATGATATGGCAAAATGAACCTTTTGCCAGGCCTAAACCATGATTTTTAATACTCATAAGTCATCCCTATGGTAGGCCCAAACAGCTTTTAGGACAGGGTTCATGGTATTTAAAAACTAGGATATGTGTTATTTAGTGTTACATTTCCCGGCGGTTAAAAAAACCTAAAGTCACTTTTCTCAATGATAAGGTCAATCTTTCCAATTGACTGACACTGGGCAACCTAATTACCAGTGGTTGTTCATCCACTAAGGCGGATAAGTGTCGTCCCACTGCTTCAACTGCAAACTCAATATCATTTTATTTTTTGTATTGAGCTTGCAGTGAAGCCAGGTTAGTTTATGGCGGGACCAGGCTCCCATGATATGGAGGGAGGAGGAATGCTGGCTGCATCTTAATTGCTCATGATCGTTTGGCCAGCTGTCTAGGGCCGGCCAAACCATTATGCGCACTTTGCATGTTCTCCTGTTCTCCATAGGCTGTATTCTACTGTCTGGGTGGAGAACATGCCCGGCCACCCAGTCACTCTTTGAGTGCCAAACCATGGAGCTCGTACCAATCACAACGCTGCGGTAAGGCAGCATCGTGTTTGGCTAGGGAATTCTGGGAGGCTGTGTGCTTCCTGCTTCTGAGAAGAGGATGGAGAAGAGGTGGCAGCTGGCGGTATTCAGGTAAGTGCATTTATTGATTTCTTTATTCCCCTCGCTTATCGCCCCACGTCCGTTTGCTAGTAGCCGCTACTGCTAATTGCATTTAATAAGTGCTGCGCAGACTGCTTTCTGGCGCCACACCAGGGACTACTGCCCCCAGCTGCCTCTTTGAGCCCAGGAGGAGGGCTCCAGTGCTGGGTGACCACATTTCAGCCCACCGGCTCTAGCTGGCACAGGACGCGCTCAGGCATGTCTTTCGCTAGAAGAGGCTGGGCTGGGCCATCTCTCTTGGGCCGCTTTTTTGGGATAAGCCACGTTGGACCCTCAGAAAAAGACACTCTGCCCACTATAATAGCAAAGATAGGTGTCATCCCTCCCACCCAAATTATCCATCACTAATTATTTGTCCACCGTAATGGGGGTAAATACCTCAGAGCTAGAACAGGTGAAGGAGAGGATTGTTGCTGCACAGAAGCTGCCCCAAAAACCCCAATCGCAACCAGATGTGAATTCTACTACTAGGAAGACAAACTTCCCAGCTCTTCTTCTGAGCAGTCATGGAGACATGCAGGGTATGGAAGTAGGGGCTCAATTACCTGATGAAGTCTCCTATCCCACCATGCTTACAAGAATTTATAACGAAGAATTTGTATGGGTGGAGGCATGAATATTAGCGGTTCCTCCTCCTCCAAAAAATAAAAGGGATGTGAAAACTGAATCTCAGACAATTTGGTTTAATGTAGGCACAGAGTTCACCAAATTGGGGACCCTAAATTAAAATCAGAGGACACGGTTTCAACAAAAGCCTATATACTCGTAAATGAGCTCCTGGAGCAGTTCACGCTGAAAAATTAGTTCATATTATTATTTTTTTAAATGTTAGACTATAAGCTAACACCACTAGTCAAACAGGAGCTGGAACACTTACTTAAGCAAACTTCTTCTTCCGAATATGCTACCATGCCTGCTAGTGTGAGAAGGGAGCCACCAGAAGCAGCAGGTGATTTTGACATAAGTCCCACCATTTTGACTGGTTAAGGCACAATTTGTGCGACTAATTAGAAATAGCTACCCACCCTGGCCAAATTAGGGAAGAGGTCAATCAAAGGATGGTGGCCTAGAACGTACCAGAGAGACAGACAGTGGAACAAGGACCTTGTAATTTCCACCCGATTGCACCCCTTCTGTGATCGCATTAGAACATGTTCCTTAGTTCAGTTCCGGGTGACAGAAGACTGCACGTTGGTGATGGTGCACAGCTGGATTGTCTGATGACTAACACAATCCTTTACACTCGGAAGGTGAGCAGGTGTGGTCGATCTGCCAAGACTTCAAAGGGTGATTGTGTAGTAGTTCATTTTAAAGATGCAAACCTTGTTTGTAACTTGTTACAATGCTTATAATATTTGGTAAACAAACATGAGGGAATCCGCGCTCACCCGCCTGTCTGTCTTTTTCTACAAACCTGTGACCCTCCAAAGCCAATTTCTTAAACATTCAGGGGCTTATTTAAAAGGCCCTTGTGCCAGCTTTGCGACATTTTTAACATGGGAAAAGTGACGCAAAAGTGGCGCAAGAGCAGCCGCGGCCCATGGAGGGAGTTCCATGGGGCAGACAGGCGGGGCTCGGGAGGGGCAGGGTGGGGCGTGGTAAACACCGGAATATGGATGGTTGCAGGTAAGTAAACAATTAAATTAAATAAAGAAATTTTGTTGCGCGCGCTACAAAATTCTTTTCATTAATTTTATTGTTTACTTACCTGCAATCATCCATATTCCGGTGTTTACCACCCCACCCTGCCCCTCCCCCGCCCCGCCTGTCTGCCCCACAGACCTCCCTCCACGGGACGCGGATGCGCAAGAGGCTTGTAAATCTGCCCCTCAGAGTGTTCAGACCCCCTTTCCGTACACGCAGCACCAGTTTAACACTCCGGTGAGGAATCACTTTGAGCCAATGAGTGATTTACGCATGATTGATTGACTGCACCCAATAGATGACACGATTATGCGAATCACGGAGATGGAGACTATGACTGACTATGACCCAATGACACAGGAAACTCAGTTTGGTATGGTTTCTAGAGAATTAAATGCGGAGACAAAATCATTGGTGCCACAATAGGGTTTAAAAAAACATTCTTTATTAGGTTTTTGAACATCTGAAAACAGACATAACAGTGCAAGCATGATGACATCCCAGTTCTGTATACCGTGCTCGAACCACCATCTATCTGTTCACAATGCACCCATCCCACTGTAGCACCAAAAAATTTCTATAACAACATCAGGCGGTTACAGCTGTTCATGGGCCAGCTGCTGAAGATAGTAAGAATGTTGTGAAGGGATCACAGATATTTTTGGGGCGGGAAGCTTTCGGCAGCTCTTTAGAATACGTATCCAATTGTTCAATACAGTATGTCATGTCCTGGAGCCAGTGCTCGTATTTAGGAGATGCTCTCTTACCCCAATACATAGCTATACTTTGTTTGGCCAGCAGCAGCTCCACAACCACCAGTTTCCGATTTGTCAGTTGTTGGGGTTTGTCTAATCCCAGGAGGCAAAGGTGTGGGGTGCATTGCATCTGGTCAAACACCATGTCTGATAAGGCCCGTGTCACCCACCCAAGAAGTTTATATTAATCTGCATGCACAAGTCAGGTGCAGAAAGTCTGCTTCAACCTCACCGAAGTGCGCACATCGGGCATCCATCCTGAGGGAGAAACACCAATTACATCGATGTCAATACTTCGCGGTGCCATTGCACCGCGACTTTTACATCGCAGGATCGTTGACATCGCATGCTTTTACTATGCATGCTACAACGGCGCAATGCCATTAACATCGTATGCAATTACAACGCATGCGATTTTAATGGCAGCTTTACAGGCCTCGTGCAAATGTGTATCACGACAAAATAAGCTGCCTAACTTCCCAAGTGCCACCATTTTTTATTCAGCTGCTTTTTACGTCACCGGCAAACACCAGCGCAACCGAAACTGGCTACAAACTAAAAGAAAGGCCCTGCTGGTTGGGAGAGACAACTTTTCCTTGTCAGCAGAGCATCGCAAGCAAAAAGTGCAGATGCTGAGCAAAATGCAGACAAGCCCCCTAATTCAGCTTACAATCTTTCTAGTGTACTGACAGCTCAAAATCAATGGCAACTGCAAACAAGTTTGCTGCACTTTCTACCTCTTCTGTAAAGTCACGTATGAAGGCTCACTGCTATCACCTTTTCTTCCAACTCTTTGTCCTCGACAACCAGCTTTACAGGCCTTGTGCAAACTGCCTACGTAAATATGAGATACTGACAGCCGCAGTCGGTAGTAGGAGTTCCTGCAGGGCGGTGATGTGGGGAGGGGGAGGGGCAGGATGGGGGCAGTAATGTAAGGATCACAGAGTTTAACAGGTAAGTAAACATATAAATAAATAAAATGAATTTCGTTGTGCGCACTGCATCGCATTTGGTGATGCAGTGCACGCAACGAAATTCGTTTTATTTATTTATATGTTTACTTACCTGTTAAACTCCGTAATCCATACATTACTAACCCCCACCCTGTCCCTCCCCCTCCCACGTCACCGCCCTGCAGGAACTCCTACTACTGACCGCGGCTGGATGCTGAGACCGTATGATGTGTGTGTGG
The DNA here is from genome assembly GCF_964261635.1 of Lissotriton helveticus. Lineage (NCBI taxonomy): Eukaryota > Metazoa > Chordata > Amphibia > Caudata > Salamandridae > Lissotriton > Lissotriton helveticus. Next base: position 1,840,160,752 of record NC_136059.1, on the reverse strand, counting down.
TGGGTGGGTGGATGGATGGATGCATGATGTGTGGGTGGATGGATGCATGGATGGATGTATGGGTGGATGGATGGGTGGATGGATGGATCGATGGATAAAAGTGTGGATGGGTGCATGATGTGTGGGTGGCTGGATGGGTGGGTGGATGGAATGATGGGTGGATGGATGCATGGATGGATGTATGGGTGGGTGGATGGATAAAAGTGTGGATGGGTGCATGATGGCGGATGGATGGATGGATGGGTGTCTGGATGGATGGATGCATGGATGGGTGTATGGCTGGATGGATGCATGGATGGGTGTATGGGTGGGTGGATGTATGGATGGATGGGTGTAGGATGGCGGACGGATGGATGTAAGGGTGGATGGATGGATGGATGGATGGATGGATGGGTGGGTGTCTGGATGGATGGATGGATGGATGAGTGGATGGATGGATGGATGTAAGGGTGGATGGATGGCGGATGGATGGATGGATGCTTAGCATAGTGTGCAGCCCAACTTGCATTTTGCTGTTTCTGTCATTGTATCCAAATATATGATACAAGTCACATCATAAATACAAGTCAGGACTATTGGCTTTGTCAGTGGTTGTTAGTTGCACAAGATAAATAAGCAGAAACGATGGCTTGTGTATAATATTGACAAAGCTCCCTTTAAGCCCTGGTGACACCACAACAATGTTGCTGCTCCTGAATTTCAAAAGAGAAGGGAAATCCAGAGAGAAAATGACTCTCTTCAAAGGACTTCCCTTCCCCTACAACGCTCACCTGGCATGAAAAAGCACTGCATTGGTCGCCCTACAAAGGTGTATTTAATAAACGCACCCTTGTAACCGCACTTCTGGGACGCACCTAATGAGGCTGATTTTAATGAACACATCCTAGTAAATAGTGCGGATGCACTTCGGTGAGGGGAAACACCCATTTCAACAACTGTGTTTTCACGCACTGCCATCGCATTATCACTGATGCAAGATGCGGGTGCGATGATGAAGATGACAGATGCAGATTCAGATGCCGATCGCTTGTATTGAAGGAAAAATATTGATGCGTGCAGATGACAGATGCGCATTGATCACTTGCATTGTATTACAATTATTATGATGCGCATTATGACTGATGCAAGATGCGTGTGCGTGACATGGAAGATGGAATATGACATTATGCGGTGACATCATACCATACCCACCGGCCAGAGGTATGACATCTTAGCAAAGGCTGGCTAATGTGTGCAGATGACAGATGCGCATTATGAACGATGCAAGGTGGAGGGAGGGGCAGGAACACGGGAGATGACAGATGCCTGTAATGATCAGTTGTATTGAATATGATTTATTTTACGCACTTATGGTTACACTTTGAGAAAATAGTTACTTTTAAACTAAAGATAATTATCACTTGCTCAAAATGAAAACGTGTGCTTAATAGAGGCTGATGCAAGATGACATGGCAGATTGAAAATAAGTTTTTGGGGGGGGTCACGAACACTCAGAAGCTTGGATATTTTATGCTATGCTGCAACATGACCTCATAACATAGCCACAAAAGGTGACAGATCCAACGCGTACTGCGGTGACGGATGGCATGGACACAGAGCAGGTCACGTCCAGGTAGGTCAATACAAATAGCCCCAGGTACTATAATAAACCGTTTCGGAAAAACGATTTTATAGCATGCGATGTGATGAACTGCGATGTACTTGCCTAAAGTGGCAAACACACTACAATAGCGTGGTGACAGCATGCACACTGAATGCGTGCAATGTGGTGCCTTTTGCAATGTAAAAACGGCGTGATCATTGCTGGCGTTCTGGCGGTTAGCGATGTATCGTCATACATACGCCATTAGTCTGTTGGTAACCTCACAGCAATGGTTACAATCCCCCATAGTAAGGTTCGGGTGTCTAGGGCTCTGATCCATTTGTCCATCGTACCGGCGAGGCCCTCCGCTCTATCTCTCTGGTAAGTGTTATATAGTCTAGTGATGAGTTTATGTCGTGAGGTAGTAGTGATTAGCTCATCAGGTAATTGCGGGTAGAGGTTCTTCAAAACTGTGAGTAGTATATGGTATGTAAAGATCAACAGAGGCATCTGGTGCTTCGTCTGCCTCTTGAGATCTGGTGTTAGAAATCCCCCCCCACCCCCAGGGGTACATGTCACCCATAGTGTGCATGCACACCTCTGCAAGTAGCACAAGCGCCCCTGGTTCCCTGGTCACTGATATGGCCGGATGATCCAATAATGGCAATGCAGGTTCATATAAGGAAGACCTGTTCGTCCAGGCGTACATATTTTTCCATGCTATTGTGGTACTATGTATAGTGTTAATTTCAAACCTTGTGGGGATCGCGGGCACATGTGGTAAAAGATATAGCCTGAAGAGGAATTGGGTAGGCATCATCACTTTCTATGGTGCAGTAAAAAGTTGGTGGGGAAGTACCAATAGTGAGCTTGCACACACATATAATATAGATACACGTTCAAGGCACCAAATCCCCCCTGCTCATAAGGCAGTGAGAGTGCATTCCATTTTATTCTTGGCTGCTTACCCGTCCAGGCAAGTGTGATGACACAGGTAGGTGGGGAGTTGAAGAAGGCTTTTGTGTAATCAGGATATTGATAAGTAAAGGAATCTTGGCAATATAAGCCTCTTCATTATCGCTCTTCTATCCGCCATTGATAATGGCAGCCGTGTCCATCAGGTCATCTGGTCCTCCAGTTTGGAGAGTGCCATTCCATAATTGTGTTGAATAACTATCTCTGGATCCCTATGTGTCCACAACCCAAGGTATTTGACAGGCTCTCTGCACCATTCAAGAGGAAAATCTAAAACATAAAGCTCTGTTCATTCTGTTAGGGGAAAGATAGCTGACTTGTCCCAATTCATATTAGGTCCAGAATACCATTTGTGTCTAATGAACTCTTGTATAATGGGTGCTAGGTGTGTCACTGGGTGATGGACACAGAGGACCAAGTCGTCTGCATATAGAGAGATGGCAAGAGAACGTTGGCTAAAACACAGTGCTGCATTAGTGTGTGACTGTATAACAATGCATGCCAAGGGTTCTAGTGCCACCACAGATAGGATTGGGAATAGTTGGCAGCCCTGCCTTGTACCCCTACAGATACAAAGAGGCCCCAAGATGTTACCTTTCACCCACACTTTTGCAGATGGTTCCGTATATAACAACTTAATCGATTGTGAGAGCGCACAAGGGTTTCCCACATGGTGAAGCCCTGCATACGTATAAATACACTGTATAGACTCAAAGGCTTTTGAAGCATCCAAAAGGACTGCCGCTGCATGGATGGATGGTTGTAGTTGATGAAGTATTGCAAAAAATGTGCGTAAAGTGTGGGCGGTGGACTGAGAGGGCATGAATCCTGATTGATCTGGTAAGACCAGTGCTGTTAATGGTGTCAGGAGTCTAGACACTATTATTTTGCCAGAATTTTGACATCTATAATAATGAGGGAAGCGGCCAGTATGATGTACAGCATTCTGGGAACTTGTCCGGCTTTAACAAAACTATTCTAAGGGGCTCTCTAAGGGTTGGCGGTAGTCTTTATTTATTTATTTATTTATTTTTCGAGATTTGTATTGCGCGGCAAATACCCGGAGGTGATACTTTATGGAACAGAAACTGGCTGGAAGAGTTATTGATCAATTAACCAGGTTTTTAAGGATCTACGGAAGGCCATGAGCGTGGGACAAGTTTTAATAGCTGTGGGCAGAGAGTTCCAGAGTCTGGGGGTTGCCACCAAAAAGCGTCTGTCTCCCCAGGTAGATGTTCTAGTACGGGGGACGGGATGTGCGAAGGTGGAGGCTGATCGCAGCAGTCTTTTGGGGTCATAGATCCTGAAAGCGTCTCTGAGGAAATGAGGCCCATTCTCATGTATGGCCTTATAAGCGATGCAAAGTGCCTTGAATTTAATTCTGCTTCTGACTCGTAGCCAGTGCAGCTGTCGTATGGCCAGGGAGGTTGCGTGATGTTTAGGGATACCAAGAAGGACCCTTGCTGCCGCATTTTGAACCAACTGCAGTTTATTTAGGATTTGTTCTTGTGCGTTAATAAAAAGGGCATTGCTATAATCCATTTTGGAGAAGACCAAGGTGGTCACCAATGTTTTCCCTGCTGACGCCGGGAGATATGGGAGTAATTTTTTAATTTTTCTCAGCATGAAAAAAGCGGATGAGACCACCGAGTTGACATGATGTTTAAAGGATAGCTTGTTATCAAAAACAACTCCTAGGTTTCTGACCTTGGTAACCGGGACAGGGGGAGGACCCATTTGCTTTGGCCACCAAATGGGAGACCAGTCCGGAGAAAGGTTGCCAAAGGTCATCACCTCGGTCTTATCCGAGTTAAGTTTCAAGCAGTTCCCCGACATCCAGGAGCAGATGGCAAGCATCCCCTCCTGGAATCTCGAGGCAGCTGCTGGGCCATCCTTATGTACAGCCAACACCAACTGCATGTCGTCTGCATAGGTGGTTAGAGACAGCCCGTGCGCCTTTATGACCCTCGCCAGATCCGCTACATATATATTAAATAATGTAGGGCTTAGCGAGGAGCCTTGGGGCACACCGCAGGGTAAAGTGAAAAAGGGTGAGTAGAATTCCCCCAGTCTGACTGCCTGCTTACGACTGGCCAGGAAGGATGTGAGAAGGTCTTTGGCCAGATGGTTGACCCCCAAGGATGCGACACGGTCGATCAATATAGAGTGATCGACCGTGTCGAAGGCGGCAGACAGATCTAATAGTATAAGGACTGCCGCCCCCCCTCGGTCTAGAATGGCCCTAATTTCATTGGAAGCCTTTATCAGGGCGGTTTCAGTACCATGGCCCTTCGTGAAACCAAATTGCGTGTCATCCAAGAGTTGGTGCCTCTCTATGAACTCTGAGAGCTGCTGATTCATCAAAGATTCAAAGATTTTGGCAGGAAAGGGGAGACAGGCAATAGGTGTATAGTTGGCTGATTCTCCCGGGTCAAGAGAGCGTTTTTTTAACAGTGGATTTATGACTGGTTTTTCCATGTGTCTGGATAGATACCGGTCTGGAAAATAGAATTGCAGATATCCGTCAGCGGAGGGGAAATGACCTCTGATATAGAGTTGGATATTGAAGGTGGGCAAGGGTCCAAAGGGGAGCCTGATCTGATAGTGATGGTGAGTTTGCTAATCTCTTGTACCGAAACTGCTTGAAAAACAGAGAAAGTGGGTTTTGAAGAAGAAAACAAGGAATGGGCAACGGGAGTTTCAGGACATTTGGGGGGGGATAAGGTAGAGTATATATTAGTAACCTTAGATGCAAAGAAGGTGGCTACAGAGTTGCAAAGGTCATGTGTTGCCTCAATGGATGGGCCTGTGGGGGGATTGGAAAGGGAATTAACGACTTGAAATAGCTTCCTAGCTGAGTTCTGTGCCGACTCTATTTGAGATGAAAAATAGGCGCTCTTCTGTGAGGCAATAGATTTTTTGTATATTGCCAAAGCGTTTTTATAGGCAAGCTTCGCAGTGGGGCAGTAGTGCTTTCGCCAGTGTCTCTCAAGGTTCCGGCAGTACTGTCTGTGGAGTCTAAGGTCCTCGGTGAACCATGGTGCAGAAGGCACTGCACGATTGGGGGAAACACGTTTGGTCGGGACTAACTGATTGGCCACCTCCCGGATCCATTCTTGATACCTTGTGGACCCTAAGCATGGGTCGGGGAGTCCTTATATGAGGCGTTATTAAGGGTGACAGAGAGAAGTGGAATGTCAAGATTCTTCCAAACTCTAGTAGTTATAGGGGCATGTGTTCTGAGCTGAGGCGGGTTAGGATTATGAACTGGTAGGGTGAAGACCACTGCAAAGTGGTCTGACCATACCAGCGGAAGAACAGTGAGCAGACAAATGTCCTAGTTATTAGTGAATAATCCGTCTAAAGTGTGCCCTGCTTGATGAGTGGGGCAACTGACTAATTGTCGCAGTCCCACTACTGGAGATCATCTATTAAGTGGATAGTGTCCTTATCGCATATCGCTTCTAAGTGAAAATTAAAATCACCAAGAATGGTGAAGTCACTAGGTTCTAAAGATAACTCCGTGAAATAATGTAAAGATGCAAGTAAGTGTATGCGAGGACCAGGGGGGCGATAGAGCAAAATGCCTTTAAAGGCTTGATTGTGGTTAAATGATATAGAATAGGCAAGAGCCTCACAACCGGCATGCTGGATAGATTCTGTAGTAACAGAATATGTAGCTCTATAAATAATGGCTAGGCCGCCTCCCCTGCCTACTTGTCTATCAAGTCTTGTCACACAGAAACCATTGGGCGTGACCACACAAAAATCTGGACCAGAGGCTGCGTCCCCCCATGATTCTGTGATAAAAAGAATATCTAGTTCCTGGTCCGTAATACACTCCCTAATTTTCAGATGGTGTTTGGGAAGGGAGCGGGCATTGATCAATGCCATACGGTAAGGTGGTTTATATTCCTGGGTTATAGATGGCGAACTGATAGAAGATAGGGGAGGATGGATTGTAAAGCCACAGCCTGGACAAATTGTGGGGACTGACGTGCAGAGAGTGGGGAGTGATAGTATTATACACTGGTGGGAACTCTTACCATAATTGAGGTCCCTTAAAAGTTTGGAGGGATAGCGCAGGAGAGTGCCAGTGGTGTGGGTAGTTCCTGGACTAGGGGGTATGGCCCCAGGCCCGGAACAGGCGTGGACGGGCGCAGACGGGCTTGCCTTAGGCGCACCCGCTGCGCTCGTCCGCTGCGCGTCCTAGGGGGCATTCGGTTTTTATGCCGGTGGTGGTGAGCAGCTAGACTGCTAACCTGGGAGCAAACCGGAAGTGTCGTTTTCACACTTCCTGTAAAGCGATCAATCCCTCCACACAATCTGAAGGCTCAGTGGTGGACCGGGGAACCCGCCTATCCGAGCACAAAGTAAGTTCACAATTCAATTTACTTTAGTGAAGTGGCAAAATAAATGTGACATAGTTTAAAAACCGCTAGGGCGCTTTTGAGTGCACGTCCGTCGGCAATTTAAAAACAGAAATAACACAGTGAATAAAATTCAAAGTAATGCTAATTAGCTGGGCATTGAAGGCAACGCTCCGATCAGCGTGGTGGTGTCCCAAAAAGAATCCACGAGCTGAGAGAGTCAATGGTTTTTATGCCGGTGGTGGTGAGCAGCTAGACTGCTAATCTCGGCGCAAACCGGAAGTGTAGTTTTCACACTTCCTGTAAGGCGATCAATCCCTCCACACAATCTGAAGGCTCAGTGGTGGACCGGGGAACACGCCTATCCGAGCACAAAGTAAGTTCGCAATTCAATTTACTTTAGTGACATGGCAAAATAAATGTGACATAGTTTAAAAACCGCTAGGGCTCTTTTGAGTGCACGTCCGTCGGCAATTTAAAAACAGAAATAACACAGTGAATAAAATTCAAAGTAATGCTAATTAGCTGGGCATTGAAGGCAATGCTCCGATCAGTGTGGTGGTGTCCCAAAAAGAATTTGCTTCTCATATGCTTCAATATACATGGCATGTAAGTGTGGTGCCAATAGTTCTGCATACTCTTTCTATCCTCCCAGCAGCCTTCCCATTAGGGAGTGTTCTTATAGCTTCTCTCATGTCTGCCTCAGTGATTGGTTGTGTTAAGAACTCCCTTTGACCCACCAACAGCCACGTCAGGGACACATCATCTAAATAGGCTTCTATCTCATCAATGGAAGCATTTTCGTCAGTGCCATATAGTCTGGCATAATAATCTGCACCTTTTAATAGGATTGACTGGATGTCATAGCTGACATCACCCATTGGGGATTCTATGCTTACTAAATGTGACTGTGTCTGTGGTTGCGTACTTTTCACAGACAAACTCCGGCTAGAGTGCCCACCCTCTCCATATGCCCTGACTACCCAGGGTCTAGACATAGGTCTTATTTCCTGTGCAGCAGTATCATTGTAATCAAAGGTCTGCTTTCTAAAATCTGCCAGAGTGATGTGTAGTAGACACAGCTTGTATTGTCATTCGAGTGACTTTATAACATCCTCAAAGGAACGCAGCCAAAATCGAATGGAGTGTAGCACTCCAACCTGGGTGCCAATACATACACACCTTATGGTAACTTTGAACATCTCCTATAATGTATCATCTCCTGACCTGACCTCCTATTCACCTCAAAATAGTTTGCTATCACTTTCGATACATCATTGTAGAAAATAGGATCTAGCAGGGGGTAGTCTGAAGTCTCCACTAAAATTGAAGAGGCCTATGGGGAAGAATCATAAGTTATAGTAATATTGGGGCATGGTCTGAGAGAGTCTTAGGCATGTGTGAAAGTCTATTTGTGGGGTGGGTTCAGAAAGTGTGTTTCCTAGCGTAGACAATGTACCATAGTAGTGAGGTGTGACATCAATGTCTGGGATGCACTTATGCATTTGCACACCACAAACAAATTCCCCTCTCCCATCCAGTTCAGCAACCTGAACATGCTAAAGACACTCCCATGCTTAATGAAACAAATAAAACAAGCAAGAATATCAGCAACACCCTATATCTAGATCTATCTCTATGGGGCCGATCCCAATTTGGGAGTACAATGCTGCCGTATGCTGTCGGACTCGGTTTGGTTGGACTCCCATAGAAGTCAATGGGAGCCGGTCGTACGACGCGTACATGGGCTCCCATTGACTGAATGGGTACGTCGCGGACTAGTGCGCCCCCTACAGTGGGTACGCATCGGTGCCATCCGTACCGTACATGCCGGTGTTGGGGAGACCCAGGGGTCTCCCCCTGTGTCCGAATCGTAATGCTGCGGGTATGTCAGACGTGCTTCCAAGACTTGCGCAGGAGCAGAGATGCCTTTTCCCAACGCCCCACTCAGGTGACCTTCTGGTACAATTATAATAATAACAAGCAGAATCACCCAAGGGGGGGAGGGGAGTGGATAAAATAATAAAGAAGACAAAGAGACTGTCTGCGGTTATCTGCTCCCAATTTCTTGTCTCGCCTCCACACTATGCTGTGCTCCTGGCTGTTGACCCTGGAAACTGAAGGCAACAATACTTAATACAATTCAATTCAATTCAATTCAAAAACTTTATTTCGGTCGACTTTGGACCATAAAAGTACATGAGATAAAAATACATTTTTCCCTCTCATGTACTTTTATGGTTCAAAGTCGACCGAAATAAAGTTTTTGAATTGAATTGAATACATTTTTCCGGAAAACAGCAGCGGGTCGCGGGTGCCGTGAGAAGTGGTGGTGTATGCAGCGTTGTATGCCGTGATACGTGCTTTCTTATCGCCCGTTTAGACTAGATTCATATTAAAGAATCTGAACATGGCTGCTGCCGGGATTTCAGTGAAGTACAGTGTTTGTGGATTCGGTAGCTGGAAGCACGTTTTTTTGCCAGCGTGTCTCGGCATTGTATGGAGGCTAAGGGGCTGGAAGCAGCGGAGGCGAAGCCGGAGGCGGAGCCTGAGGTCGCAGGCAAAGGCGTTCCTGGCTGTTGGGGGAGAGCGGCGTTTGAGCTGGGGAGAGGGCGACGAGCGGCGACAAGAGCAGGATACAAGGGCGCAGGGGGACCTGGAAGAGGAGTGAACGCTGCTCCAGGAAGGAGCAATTCGCTTGAAGGCAAAACTTGCGAAGGTACTGTTGTGGTTAGTGAGCAAGGGGGCTCTGCTGAACAAATTATTTTGGAGGAGGGTGCGAGTTCGGGGACCTCCGGATATACACTTAGAAGTGCAGGGAGAGTAGCGGTGGTAGCTGATAAGGCGCTGGACAAACTTAACGGCCCCTCTAAATTAAAAGCTAAAAATCTACAAGAGGGAAACCTGACAAAAGCACAAAAAAAAGGAACCGCTCTAAGCAGACCAGCAAAATAGAAAAGCCCAGTATACTAGAGCGTAAACTCAAGACCACTCCTTTCCTTAACGCGTTCTTTAAAGTTATCCCAAAGACATTGATATTAAAACCCAATCTAGTGGAAACTGCCGAGCGTGCAAGTATTGAGGACAAAGAGAGTGAGGCGAGTTTGACGACCGAAAACACATTAGATTGGTCCTGCCATTGAGTCCCAATCGATACCAAGTCCTTATGGAGGGAGAAGGTTCAATTGAAGTTGTGGAGGAGTTGGCTTCGATGACATCTACTGTGGTTCAGCCTGAGGTATTAGGAGGGGGCTCAGAGGGGTCAGAGAATGCTGAGCTATGCACCATTAAGGAAAACCCCTTAGAGATTAATGAGGAAGAGTCAGACAATCCAGATATGCCAGTTATTGCGCTATTAAAAAATTTAGACTTGGATATGCACAAGGGATTCGAAATCTCCAAATTAAATCAAGAAAGTATTCGAGCCTCATGCAGCATATTAGAAGCCAAATTTAATGAACTGAGTTCTCGCACAGAGCTTTTAGAGAGCGAGGCAAAGAAGCTCCATGACTATGTTAGGGACAATCGTAGAGAAATTAAAGAAATTAAGTATAGAGAGAGAGTGCAGGAAGAGAGAGTTGAGAGACTTAAGTATATGCAAAGGTGCAACAACATAAAAATGTTGAAACTGCCAGAAGGGAAAGAGGGGTCAGACACCAAGAAATATGTGGTACATTTGCTAAAAAGTGAACTGGAGCTGGAAGAAGATGAGGAGGTGATTTTGGCAGATATTCAGAGGGTTCATCGGGACCCCTTCAGGTTGAATCCGAACCGTACTAAACCTAGAAAGATTTTAGTAAATTTTTTTACATATAATTTAAAAGAGAAAATTCTTTCAGTTGCTCTAAAGAAAAAAAATATCATAGCTGATGGGATGAAAATCGAAGTCAGATCTGACCTGTCTCCTGTCACGGCCAACAGACAGTGGGAGCTAGGTAAACGCATCGAGCCTCTTAGAGCCCTTTAAGCATGGGTGGATTTTGCGAATTGGCAATCCGTGAAATTGCGTATTTATGGATTCGCAATCCGCAAAATCCGCGAACTCGCGCGAATTTTGCGGATTCCTTTTTTTTGTGTTCGCAAGTGTTTCTGCCATTTTGCGAGGGTTTTTTACCAGTTCGCAAACGCGAACTTACTTGTCGGGTAGCAACGGTCGCGACCATGTTCTTTCTACGTCTGGTTCATCACAGCACCCTCTGTTTCACCACTGCCACCCTCTGTTTCACCACTGCCACCCTCTGGCTCACCCATGCCACCCTCTGGCTCACCCATGCCACCCTCTTGTTCATCACTGTAGATTTATGGGGGGAAAATCACACCTGCCCTGCCTCAACTGACATGAATGAATTAGGGGATGATTAATGTGTCACTGAATTTGAACTTCCAGGCTGGCACCTGCTTCCTTATCTGTAATTGCTTTCTGTTGCAGTGTAATTTTTTTAACAGGACCTTTGTTGTATACTTGTATCTATTCTCTGAGCCTGCTGTGAGGGTCAGAGCAGGGTCATAGAATAGTTGCAAGTAGGCAACTGAACTCTGAAGGGGCCCCTCAGGAAGCACTACAGGGAATGGTTACTAATGATAAGATTGAACTTTTGCACCTGCTGAGTGCTTTCAGTTTTGCAAAAATCCAAATATCCAGCAGCATCCACAAAAAGTAATCCTTCCAGGTCAAGATCCAAATCAAAGTGACCAGCACATGAAGAAAGCACTGGGAGGAGCCTGCTGGACAGGAACAGCAAGTTGGAGACTGTGGGGCACTTCCTTCCTCCCACCCCCCCCCCCAAAATGGACTACTTGCAAACAAAAAGTGCAGGCAAATGTCAACCTGAGGAGTTATTCTGATGAAAAGCATAATTTTCAAGGTTTATGCTGCCTGCTGGTGGATTTCTTGTGCAAAATTGCTCATTTTGCAATCTCGCAATTGCGAGATTGTCGCTGCCCGCCGCATCTACGTGTTCGCAAGTGTTTACTCCCGCGAAATTGTAAAGTATTCTAGTTGGCAAGTGCGATAAAGCAAAAAATCCGCTTCGCACGGATTTACGAATTTTCGGCAAGTTCGCGAGAGTTCGCGGATTGCGAATTTGCCGAAAATCCGCAAAATCCGCGAGCGGAACGGATTTTACGCTCATGCTTAGAGCCCTTGGAGCTACGGTTCAACTTAAATTTCCAGCCTTTATCGAAAGTAATGTGGCACAATAAGATGCATATTTTTCGGTGCGTAGAAGAAGTAGATTCATTTATTGATCAATGTCAGGAGATGGCCCAGCAGCAAGATAGGTAGATACAGCACAGTCTTATGACTCAAGACTCAAGATGGGCGGAACCCTATATTTTATTTCCTTAAGTTAGAGGCATGCACATAATGTGCTAATTTTTGTTTTAGGCCATGGGAAGATTGGTTGGGTTTTCAATGGGAGGGGGGATGTAGTGGGAGTGGGGGGTTAGGTGGAGGGTGGAGGGGTGGAGGAGAGGGATGGGTGAAAAAATTATAAAAAATGTCCTCACAAGCCTAGTCACTACTCAAGTTGACACTAAAAACAATGAGTGGGGCTAATACAAAGGAATTGAAACTTTTGTCATGGAATGTCAATGGCCTACGTGTTAGATCTAGAAGGCGGGTAATATTAAAATATTTAGAAGATTCACAAGCCCACATTATTATTTTACAAGAGACTCATTTAACGGCTATTGAATGTAAGGAAATTCTATTGGCCTAAAGGTGGGTAGCCCATTCATTTTATACTCCGCAAACTATAGTTACAAAGGGTGTGGCAGTTCTGGTTCGACAAGGGATACATCTCTGTAGAGAATCGATGGAGCAGACCCAAAAGGTAGATGGTTAATTTTGAGAGTAAAAGTGGAAGGTGAATTATTAGTTATAAAAGTCTGTCATGCTGTTTATCCGGGATTTGATGAATGCGAACCACTTTAAACTCAACCCGGATAAAACAGAGCTGGTTCTGACTGGGGGCAGCGGCAACCCTTGGTCCCCTTCCTTTTGGCCCCCTTCCCTTGGTCTCCCTCCTACCCCCTCAGATTCTGTCAAAACTCTTGGAATCACACTTAACCATCATCTCACACTTCACTCCCACATCAGTTCTGTTGTCTCCTCTTGTTTTTTTACTTTGCGTATTATTAGGAAAATATCCCGGTTTTTCTCCTCTCCTGCACTCAAACTTATTTTAATGGCCATGGTCCTTTCCAAGATCGATTATGGTAACATCATCTACAATGGTGCCCCTGCCTATGCACTCCAACGTCTCCAGCTGGTGCAGAACCAGGCAGCCCGATTGGTATATGGCCTACCCAAATCCCATCACTCCTCTCCTCTCTTTTTTTCTCTTCACTGGCTCCCCATCAAACAATGGGCCCTCTTCAAACTTGGATGTCTCACTTTTCAAGCTAGGGCGGGCACGGCTCCTGCCTTTATCAACTGGCCATTACCAACTATTGCCCCCCTAGAGATCTGCGCTCATCCACTAAATACCTATTAGTTATCCCCCGTTTTAAGAAATCAAGATCGGGAGGCCAGAAATTCTCGGTCTTGGCACCCACCTTTTGTAACACCCTCCCGTCCTCAGTCAGACACTCTTCTTCCTATATGGAATTTCGTAAGGCCCTCAAAACCTTTCTGTTTCAGCAAGCTTTTAGTCCCTAGTCCTGTGCCTTCTCTACCCTGTATTCCCCTCAGCGCCAAGAAACTGCATAGTGAACGTGCACTTTACAAATCCTTAAAAATTAAAAGAAAAATCAAATTCAAATTCAAATTCAAATTGGCTACTATGGTCCAAATTTGGACGACGAAGGACCTCTGGACATGTTGGCTAGGGATCTAGGATTACTAGGGTTACTAGGATCTACGGGCTTGATAATCATGGCCGGGGATTTTAATGCAGTATTAGATTATAATTTAGATAGATCTGCTAATTCGCGAGGGCTGATGAACCCTAAAATGTCTAATAGAGTCAGACTATTGATGACCCAGTTTGGGTTATGTGATATCTGGAGGATAAAACAAGGTCAACAGCTAGGATACACGTATTACATTAAAAAATACAGGCACAGATCTCGAATTGACTATTTTTTAGTTGACTCTAGATTGAAAGACCAGGTTATGATGTTAGGACATGTAGGTGTGCATATTTCAGGTCACTCAGCTATTTCACTAAGTAGAAAGTTAAAAGGGAGTGGTTCGGATTCAATCTGGAGGTTAGACCGCACAGTTCTTTTGGATGAAAATTGCCTGGAAACAGTTAGGCAAGAGGTAGGGGTATTTATGGATAAAAACATTGGCACAGCAACGATTGAGCTAGTCTGGGAGACCTGTAAAGCTTTTTTGAGGGGCAGATTGGGAGCACTGGGAGCAAAAAAGCGCAGATCTTACTATAATAAAGTTACTGAATTGGAGGAAAAGATTCGCTGGTGTGAAGCTAAGATTAATAATTCTGGTGAGACAACAATAGATATGCAGGTTTTCCACAATTTGGAAGAGCTGAAATCAGATCTAGAGGCAGTCCTCACATGTAGAATTAAGGAAAAATGGGAAGCTAGTCAGCTGGCCCATTTTAGTTATGGTGAGGGTTGCGGCAAACTCTTAGCGTGGAAGGCGGAGAAAGATCAGGTCCGCAATTTTATTAAGGAAGTGAAACCGGCAGGGACCAATATCACCATTACAGAGAGCAAAGGTATAGCGGATGCTTTTTTTGAGTATTTTTCAAACGTGTACAAGGAAGATTTAAACCCGGATTTTTCAGCAATAAGGGGATGGTTACAATTGGTAAATTCTCTCCCAAATGAGTTCAAGCAGGTCTTAAATGGGGAAATATCTTTATCTGATGTAGAAAATGCTATTAAATCAGGAAAGAGAGGAAAAGCCCCAGGGCCAGATGGTCTGCCGGTAGAGGTGTATAAAGCCTTGAGTGGCAGTATAGCGCCTACAATTCTTCAATTATTTAATAGTATTTTCCGGGGAGAGGCGGCCCTACCAAATTCATGGAATGAAGCGAATATTGTTTTAATTTCTAAGCCAGGGAAATCACCGAAATATCTAGATTCCTACAGACCCATCTCGCTATTAAACTGCGACTATAAACTTTTCGCTAAAATCATGGCTGATAGGCTAAGTATTGTCATTTCTAAATTAGTACATGCAGATAAAAAGGGATTTATTAAGGGCAGGTTTTTAAAAGATCTTACTTTTTCACTAATTGGCACTATAGATTTAGCCACGTCCCATAAACTTCCCCTGGCAGTTATTGCATTGGATGCCGCCAAGGCCTTTGACCAAGTAAACTGGTCTTTTTTGAAGGCCCTACTGGGACACCTTGAGTAAGGCTCAAATTTCACCAAGTCATTGCTAACATTATACAGCTCTCCGACATCTAAGGTACTGGTTAATGGGATCTTATCCCAGTCTATCAAGGTGATGCGGGGCACACGTCAGGGATGCCCATTATCCCCTCTATTATTTTATCTATACATAGAGCCTTTGGCCTGCAGGATCAGGAATACTGAAAATATCCCCCCGTTTATTGTAGTAGGATTGCTTGAATCCTGATGGTGCAATGAGCAAGGGACTCACATCTGAGTATACCCTTCCACGCTTAGGGTGGACAAAATTATTTACAACAAGGGGTGGTGATGGACAGAGTCTCTGAATTAAGCAGAGTACTCTCACCCAGTCAAGAGATCAGGGCTAGATCCAACACCGTTTTTTAGCTCATTGCACCATCCCAGTTTCAGAACCTGGCTGTTTCAGATACTCTGTCCATCACCACCCCCTTTTTGTAATTATTTTGGCCACCATGAGTGTGGAAGGGTATGCTCAGACATGAGTCCCTTGCTCATTGCACCATCAGGATTCAAGCAAGCCGGGCCGAAGACGGCTGTAATGCCAGAAACCGGTCCCCGGAAGCTTGTTTCCTTTCCAGTGAAGAATTGGCTTGGTAGTTTGGTCTGCCCTGTTCCCATGATGCACTGGGCCAGGGACAGACTAATTTGCATATAGCCAGGTTCTGAACTGGGATGGTGCAGTGAGCTAAAAAACGGTGATCGATCAAGCCCTGATCTGTTGACTGGGTAGGAGTGTTCTGACCGTCATTCACCGGTAACACAAATTACACAGGATCCTACAACCCAGATAACACAGGAAGTTGTGTCACTGGTGAATGACGCAAAAGAAAAATGAATACTTGGTCCAAAAGAAGCTGAGTATCTTGTCAATAAATATCCTCGAGTACCTCACCTATACTTTCTACCGAAAGTCCATAAGGATGCTACCACCCCTTCCGGTCGGCCCATTGTTTCTGGGTGTGACTCCGTTCTCGAGCCAGTCTCTCAGTTTGTAGATGTTTTTCTTAGACCGCTAGTAGTCCAGGTGCCGTCGTACCTTCGTGACACAATGGACTTCATCAATAAAGTGGGAGGGTTCCAGTTTGATCCTACAACACAGCTGATGGTTACGATGAATGTAGCATCGTTATACATGCAAATTCCGCAACAAGATGGATTGGATGTCCTTGAAATCTATCGGGAAAAAAGACCTCGTCCCAATCGAGTTCCAACAGAGCTAATTGTTGCCTTTGCGTCACTGGCACTAAAAAGAAATTTCTTCACATTTGAGGATGAGTTGTTCTTGCAGGTGAAAGGCTCAGCGATGGGCTGTCCTTTCGCCCCCAAAATTGCTATTCTGTTTATGGGGCAATACGAAGAAAAATTTGTATATAACAACAATCCATACCAAGCACACATCCAGCAGTGGCTACGATACATAGACGACGTGTGGTGCATCTGGAATGGGACACCGCAATCGTTGGAAAAATTTCATGTATGGCTCAACAATCGCAGTCCGGACATCAAGTTCAGTTTAACCTTTGATGCTAAAGCATTATCATTCTTAGATGTGGAAGTCAAGGTGACATCTGACGGGTTGGCATGTTATCTTTTTCAGAAAAAAACTGATAAAAATAACGCCCTTCATTTTAAAAGCTATCATCCCAGGAGTCTAAAAAATAATCTTCCCTACGGACAATTCCTTAGGGTAAGACGAAATTGTTCCAGACTCCAAGATTTTGACATTCATGGTCAAGCATTGGTCAAGAAACTTCAGGAAAGAGGCTATCCACGCAAGCTCCTGAAACACTCTATGAAAAGGGCAAGATGGACGCCAAGGGAGCATCTACTTGAGAAGAGACAAAGATCACCGACACAGCGGATTGTGTCTGTGTCCACGTTTGGACCTCACACACACCCCCTGCAGAAAATTATTCGAAACTGTTGCCATCTAGTGGAAGAAGTAATGCCTGACGTCGGATCACCCCTGTTTGCCCTTAAAAAAAATAGGAGTATAGGGCAGCAGATCACATCCACACAACCTCCAAGGAAAAGAGAAAGCCAGAGCACCATCTTTGGAATGAATCCAGTTAAGGGACTCCGGAAATGTGGCACTTGTTCCGTGTGCAACCTTACAATGGAAGGTTCTCTGTTCACGGATGGAAAGAAATTCTGGCGTCATGAGGAACATACGAACTGCAAGACGAAGTAGCAGATCACATCCACACGACCTCCAAGGAAAAGAGACAGCCAGAGCACCATCTTTGGAATGAATCCAGTTAAGGGACACCGGAAATGTGGCACTTGTTCCGTGTGCAACCTTACAATGGAAGGTTCTCTGTTCACGGATGGAAAGAAATTCTGGCGTCATGAGGAACATACGAACTGCAAGACGAAGTATGCAGTGTATGCGATCCAATGTCCATGCAGAAAGGTGTATATCGGAAAAACAACACAGGAGGTGCGACAGAGGATCATTCAACATCGTTCCAGAATTAACAATAAAATCCTGACAGCACCACTGGTGTCTCAATTTCTACACCACAACCATACGGTGAATGATTTGAAATGGACCGTGTTGTCAGTGATTAAAGCCGGCGGGGGCGGTGACCCAGAAATACGCTTGTCACAAAAGGAAGCATACCTCATACTAAAATTCGACACAGCCACTTCTGGGCTGAACGAACTGTTCGAATCAAGCAATTTGTGAGCTGCAAAGCATCCTGTTGACAATTATTTGTGATTTACATTGGCGAGGCCCACGTCAGTCTCAGTTCTCTTCAAAAACAATGCAGTTCTGGCACCATTGTCTGTGACGGCCGTGACTACTGCAACGTTGGACTATGAGTACCATTTCTCCCTGCCGTGCGAAAAACATGCGGCCCCTTTAAATCCTTCGAGCCTGCTTGCGGCGTGCTAACGCCAGACGCCGTATGCAAGCGGAGCAGTTCACTGAATGAACAAGTGAGTAGAAATGTTCAGCTCAGTTTATATTACCCGCACCCAGAACGAGAGACAGGATATTTAATGTATTCCTCGATATCTCTGGTTAGGTCAAAATTGAACAGAACGGAAAACCCGTTCGCAAGAACCCCAGACCGATGAACTGTCGGCTCTCCCTCACTCCATATGCCACGCCGCCCAAGTTTAAGGTATTCTCACCAATAGTGGTTGCTCACAGCCATAATTGAAGCACGTTTCAGTAAGAGCCACAGTAATGGGTTTTTATTTACATCCATGTCCGTTTGCAGAACCTGTATACTTGCGAGGCAATTCTCCAACTGAAGTGGCTTACAAGTGCTACGTACAGGTATTTATACACACCACCCACAGAGTCTGAGAGTTTATTTAAAATGTGAACACAATACTGACACCAAATTCCACTATTATTATTGTTTACAGTATTGGATCCCTCCAGTCCGGGTCCTGAGGAGAACCCATAACTACATTGTGGTTCGAAACGCGTTGACCCCGAGCCCGGGATAAAGAAGAAGGGTGCAACTAGGGCTATCAAACAGTACCACACTTTCCATCCCTAGGAGTGCAACCCCAGAATCAATTATCTAATCTCTGGCTCAGTAAGACAGGCAGGCAGTACCTATGAACTGTGTTGTCCGCCTGGCTTCTTGTACTTAATATAAAGGACTGGTTCCTAGTGAAAAATCATTTGTTAGGCATCGTATCAATGTGTTTTTGGTGTTTTTCAAACTTACAGTACTTTCTTTGTACATATTGAACACTTGTATATATATTGCACATTTTCTGTTTGTATGTATTCTCCATTGTTTGATAAATGTTTCTTTTGATGACATACAAAAAACTTTATGAAAAATGTTTTGCTAAAAAATAGACAAAAAGACTAAAATAAAATAGTTGATCCCCCAGAACTGATTGGCTGGGTGTGATTTAATGTTAAAAAGTAAACCTGTCTGGCAGGTTGTTCTGTTTATCATATTAGACATGATTTCTACACCAGAGCGTAGCTGATCTTTCCCTCCCTGTTATGCCCCTGTATTATAGAGCGATGGCTACCTGAATTGAGGATAAATGGCTGATCGATTGTTCCAGCTGGCAGAGTAACACTAGAGTGCGGTCATCTTGCTATGGGCTCTCATAAGTGCCCCTTCCGCAAACAGGTGCTCATTCGAAGATTAAAAAAAAACTTTGACTGACCACTTTACATATCATTCCTGTTACTTTTGTATCCGTTAAACTTCCAGGTCTTCAAACCTCGCTAGCATTGTCTTCACCCTTTTCAATGGTATCCCTGTTATCTCTCCCCAAGGAGCCTGACATTTTCTTGGTTCATTTTTAATATAACATTTCTGATCAACGAGTGTGCAATATAAATGATGAGTTTTCCAGCTTTTTGGAGGATTTCTATTCACAGTTGATACGCAAGGTCGTGGTAATATAGGTTGAAGTCTTTAATCTCTCTTTATGTCATCTTAGGGAAAGCAACTGTGTGGTTTTTTTACAAGAAAAGGAGGAAAATGGGGCTCATTATTAACATAGAGTGCATGGTGAGGCATTGAATGCTTTCATATCGAAATATGATTTATTGTTTGCTGGTGATATAGTTTATAGGGAGCAAAATAGTGTCCCTGCTTTCATTTGAATCTCTGATTTTATTTTGTTCTCAGCTGAATTCTCACTACGGCTTACAAACAAACAAAATTGAAAAAAAGCAAAACCAAAAATGAGTAAATGTAAGGAATTGGGTTACAGGTTGACTGGGTTCAGAGCCCAGTTCAAGCAGAAACCACAATACTTGTCAGTGTGAGGCACAAGCGTACCCTAAATTAACCTGTTCTCAACACTCTGGTTGCTTGGCTTAACGTAGAGGAAATGTGTAGAGTATTTGTGCAACACTTCAAACACTAATAAAGTAAACAAGACCAGAGAAAAGGCATCCCACACCAGGCTAGAAAAAAATGTTTAAATAAAACAAGACCAAAATGACAAAAATCCATCAGAAGAAAAGCAAATATGCAGTTTTTAAGATTTCAGTGAACATAGAACCTAAAAGCACAGAGCACCAATTGTGGATATCTGGATGCACCAGACTGGGTTAAATTCACAAGTTCCGTCCAACTGCTATGGTGTTTGGGCCTGCTACAGGGACTCAATTAGGCCCGCAGAACAGAGTACCTTTAATCCTGATTTAAAGAGCATTGCAAGAGTCTATGTCAAAAATGCACAACACAGCCGAACTGAAGCATCAGTTCTGAAGAGCTGAGAGTCTGCAATGCAAACTGCAGCATTGTCGTCAAGGATGCCATTGATGAGGGATATGTGAGTGTGTGACGATGCATCACGCAGCAGTTCTAATTAGGCAATGTGATGCAGGTCCTTGTGACAGAGGAGATCCATGTAGCGGCAGTGATGCATCTGTACTGCTTGGAGCCGTGCATTAGTTCTGCCTGATCCACAGAGGCTGGTTTAGCACCTTAGAAACTCTTCCAAGAGTCCAGGACTGGGGAGGTACCACTTGGCAGGGTAGACCCACAGACGCAGAGTGCAGCTGCTGTGGTCGAGCTTGTTGAAGCCTTCTGACCCTGAGGCTCAAGTCTGAAGGCAAGGCAATTAGCCCCTGGGGTCACTTTGAGGTCCTGAATTTAAAAAATGCAGGTTTGGTCCTTCTCAAGCAGGCAAGAGGGCCGCAGGTCAGCACAGAGGGGCAGCAGTTCATTTAGAGATGCAGTCTACCCGAGTGGCAGTTCTTTCAGTAGCACAACAGTCCTTCTTCCTGGCAAAGTATCCACAGATTTAGAGGCATACTGAATAGTTGGGGTATAAGGTCCAATATTT
Organism: Lissotriton helveticus; assembly: GCF_964261635.1. Lineage (NCBI taxonomy): Eukaryota > Metazoa > Chordata > Amphibia > Caudata > Salamandridae > Lissotriton > Lissotriton helveticus. The sequence continues at coordinate 1,840,139,680 of NC_136059.1, read as the reverse complement.
ATACCTAGTGCCTGCTTGAAAGTTGGGGAAGTTTCTAGAAGTTTCCACCTCCCTTAGGTGTCAGGTATCCCATTTCTCCCAGCTTGTACGGGGTCTCAATGGACTAGCGACAAGACTAGTGACATGCTCTTTGGGAGAGTGCTCAGGTAAAGCCTTCATGATGTTCAAGTGTGATAGGTGACAGTGCCTCCCCCTCCTTAACTCAGAGTGAGCAATTCTGCCAATACCTATCTTACCATTGTCTCCCTTTCAGGGAGCAATACGCAAGGGCCTACTGGCAGCTACACCTAGTCATGTGACCCGGGATAAGGCTGCTGGCATTAAATCATTAAAACAAAGGAAATTCCAAGTTTCCAAAAGTATCATTCTCAGAATTTTGATAATAAATCTGACTTTACCTTTAAAGAGGGCCTTAGATTACAGTTCTTTAGACACCAAACTCATCCCAATTGGAAGTTACAGCTTAATACATGTAATAAAGTAACACCAATGTTATCCTATTTGAGAGGTTGGCCGTGCAGTAGTGAACTACCAGGACACGTAAAACTTAAAAGTTCACGCCCAAATTTTTAAATACACTGCGCCCTATCCTATGGACTATCCAGGGCCTACCCTAGAAGTGATTAATATGTATGAAAAGAAAGGTTTGGGTCTGGCAAAAGGTTTATTTTGTGAGGTTAAATAGAAGTTCAAACTGCACACAGGCTGCAGTGGCAAGTCTGAGACATGTTCAAAGGAATACTTAAGTGGGTTGCACAATCAGTGCTGCAGGACAACTAGTATCATTACATTTACAGGCCCTGGCCACATAAAGTGCCACTTTACAGGGGACTTACAAGTAAATGAAATACACCAATTGGGTATAAGTCAATTATACCATCTTTAGAGTAGACAGCACAAGCATTTTTAGCACTGGTTAGCAGTGATAACGTGCACAGAGACCTAAGGCCAATTAAAACGGACTCAGCAACAATGGAGGAGTGAAAGCAAAAGGTCTGGGGGAGACCCTGCAGAAAGGTCCAAGTTCAACACTAAATACAAAAAAGGTGAATTACTCACACAAAAAAATATCTGAAAATATCTATGGCAAAAAATCCAACTAGTTGTGGTGCCCTTGTTAAAGAACTGCAGCTCACATCCATGTCAATGGATTGGTTCCCCGTTCTCATGTGATGGAAATTTATCACAAGAGTAATCTAGTTCACTCAACATAGTCTCACTGGGATTACACTTCTTTTACGCAACACAAAATTCCAAAGATTACAGCGACGTAACAAAAATTACCCCAGAGTCCAATTTTCACCACACATCTAATTCAAATAATTTTTTTCAGGTTTGACCTCGCCAAATCTTTCAGGGGAAAACACTAAAATAATAATATTATTGCAAAATATGTAATTCTGTTCCCTGTTCAAACAAATTGTGTACAGTGATTGTAATGTATCTTTAGAACCAGAACCAGAACCAGAATCAGTGTCCTGATATCCTAGTTTCCATATGCTTTCTGTCGTCACAAAGTGTTATATAGATATCATATTATATGATAAAACCAAAATGTTAACTAGCTGCTTCTCACTTTCTCCCTCTTTCACTCTCTTTATAAGCGTCATAGTCTGTCACAGTATCTGCAAGGAAAGAAGTATGTTCTTTCTACAATCTACCACAGCATCTGTAAAGACAGAAGTATGCCTTGATCACAATCTGCAAAAAACACAAGATGATGGACGGAATGTTGCACAATGGCAAAACATTCACCCCCAGTCACAGATCTGGGTTTAATCCATCGTTATTTTGCTCACCAAGCTACCCCAGTTCTGCATTCTGTCCATCAACTGTTGGTTTTGCATTGATCACAATTTGTCACAGCATATGTGAGGACACCAGTGTTTTCTGTACGCAATGTCAGGTCAGTTACCTGCATCTCCTGTGACAGTACTCTTGGAGACAGATTTACTACATTTTGGCACAATGAAGCAAGATAACTTGCTATTCTGTGTCAAATCAAGAGAAAATAAATGTGTCATATTTACTAAGATAAGGCACATTCCTGCTTTCTCTCTCTGCACTGGTGCACTGCCTGAAGCCTGGCTCCAATGCAGACAACATTGCTCCATGATGCAAGGGTGCCTTTGTTACGAGCAGGATTCTTTTTTGTGCAGGTATGGACATCGTCCTGCACACAAACAGTCCTCAGTGGCATTTTCCTCTTTCTATGTGTGCTACAGAATGCTGCATACGTAGAAAGAGGAAATAACGAGAAAAAATAAAAACATTTTTTCTCGTTAGGCCTCTGTTAGGGTGGCATAGCATTTCAATGCATTCCAAGGATTTCTACTCTTAGTAAAACTACAAATGTGCCAACATTTTATGGGTGGATGTTTGGGGACGCCAACACTACTCCCATGGAACACCTTCTGAACAAGAGTATCGCAAGTTAGTGGATTGCACTGCCTTGTGTTACTCTGGATTTACTAAGTCTTGCAGACCCATGCAAGGAAATATCAGTTAAGCTCTTGAGTTGCGTTTTGTCACTTTGTGTAACGCAATAGCAACCCACGGGGTTAAAAAGAATCTGGCCCTTGGTCTTTTAGAAAATCGCTGACTTTAATCCATGCACGGTTATTTTATTAGAAAATGCTCAATAGTTCAAGATAGCAACAGTGCAACCTTACAGTCTTTTAGTTTTAAGCTGTGTACTTAGGACACAATCATTGTTTGTGAGATAATTATACACACGCCACAGCAAAGTACTCTTCTGAGAAAACGCCTACATGTTACTTTTCTCCGGGAAGCATTATTAAACGAAAGTCACTGATCCCGATGTACATTTTTATAAAACATGACATAAGGCAGTATAATTAAAACTTGACATCGTTCCTGCAGTGAAATTAACTTACAAGAATGAAGGTGTTTATTTATTAAATAGGGTCTCTGGAGTTCTTGCCTGATTTCTTCCCCTCCTGGGAAGGTTTTGATTGTTAGCTTCCTCTCTCTGCCTACTTGCTGTGTAATTCAAAACCGGTGCCTTCCTCTGGGAAACAAAATTTGATTGGAGAACAGTATGCACTGCCAGCTCAATAAATTACTAATGTTTTATACAGACATTTTTTCCTTCACTCTCTTTTCCTTACAGTCAAGAAAAATATGCGAAAAGGTTTGCAATTTTTTTTTAGCCTCGTTCTGAATGCATTTGCTTTAAACAAGGTCATCCTGCTTCACTGCTTTACATCAAAATCTGGACAGCGGATGTCCTATATCTTTTACTAGGTCACTTTAGCACAAGATGTCAGATGAGTCACTGGCAGCCTATGATATGTAGTTAATTGAAGGTATTTATAATCGGTATATTGCTGCCACCTACCTTATGGCCAAAAACACTTGAGTTCTATGAACTGAAACACCATACGCTTGAGTAGAACAACATACACATTTGTGATATACAGTTTACGTATGTGTGACAAGTTTGTAAATTGCTTCTCAAGGAAATCGGCATTCCAAGGCAAATTACAGAACAGCAGAGAAAGTGCTGCGCACCCTATGTGTGCCTGACCTGTCATGAAAAATAAAACAAAACCATTTTTTTTCATGGTTGCAATGCTTGAATTAATCACGACCACTAATGATCACTTATGTCATAGTCAAGGCACTATTTTTGTCTCACCATGACGCCCTGCCGTATAAAAATCAGTATTGTTCCTAGGAGCAGTTCATTCCGAACTTCAGAAGCAAGCACAGACTATTTGGCCTCATCAGTAGGATGCAGGTAGAGTCCTTCGGCGCAGTGAGCACAGGTCCCAAGTCTGCACGTCGCATGTAAGGTGTCAACTGCAATACACAAGGAGACCTCAACAACGTGGATGGCATGCTTGAATCAATGTCAGTCACTGGTGATCAGCAAGGCCACATTACAGACCAAACAAGCCACTCTAACAAGAGGCCCACCTTGGCAAATCAGCGCTGACTCTGTTCCTCATGGCAACAGTCAAACCTCACCAATTGGTCCTCTTCTTATTTGGGACTCATCATTAGGGTGCAGTTTGATTCCGATGGTATAATAATCATGTGACCAACATCTGGTAATGCAACTTACACTTGGGTCTCAATTGCACTTAACAACAAGGTGATGGATGAAATGTGTTAAAAAAGACAGCTGCTGGGATTTTCAACAGCTGAAAGCTTTCTCATGGTTGAGGGAGATATCTACCCTGCTGGATAACTCCACTACCACACTGGTCTCAGGGGAAGCTCTACCTGCCCCCTGAACACCTCACAACGTATTTATTTATTTAAAGAGTTTTATATAGCGCTGGCTAGACCCGGAGGTATCAGAGCGCTTTACTTGAGAATCAACAAGATAACAGAAAATCAACAATGTAATAGAAAAAGTTCAACAATCACACAATAAATCCGCCCAAAAATAGGCAATACAATTAGGACAGGGGACAAAGGAGAGAGAAAAGTAGTGGAGGGGGCAGGGGAGTTGAGAAAGGGAGGATAAGTGAAGAGTCCATATGGAGAGACGAAAAGAAGCCTGTCTAAAGACCGACTGGGTAGGTGATGACCAAGGAGGAAATCCACGGCCCATCTCCCCTATAGCTAAACCAGGTAGCTCCATCGGGCATCAGGCAAAAAAGTTCAGTCTCAATACATTGAGAGAGGGGAGAAGGAGAGACATAAATAGAGGGAGGATGCGGAAGGAGATGACAGGAGGGACGAAAAGAAGTGCAATAATGTGGTTTAACAGTATAACAGAAAAAGATCAACAATTACACATTACATCAAACAATCAGCAATACATTAGGAGAGGAGAAAAAGGAGAGAGACAAGAAGTGGGGGGTAGGGGAGGTGAGAAAGTGGGGATAAGGGAAGAGACAACCGTAGAGACGAGAGGAAGTCTGTCTACAGACCGACTGGGTAGGTGACGACCAAGGAGGGAATCCACGGTCCATCTCCGATTAATCTTGATCTTGATTAGCATTTTGAGGGTACTGCTTTGTGGATCCCTCAGATTATGAAATGGATTGGAACAAAACAAAGCTTCAGTCAGATCTTGACAATCAGTTTGTAAGGATACACAGTTCTTTCAAAGATTCATTGGTCTGGCATCAGAAGAAGGAAACAAATTATTCTTCATCCACACAGATGAATTTATTTTTTCTAATTTGATTGACAAAATTTGCAAATCTAAACCCATCTCCAAATATCATGATAGTACTATGTTTTACTCATCATGGATGATGGTCCTACGAACTCACGAATCTCAGGAGTTGCCATTTTTTGTGTACATATTCTGGATTCGCAGAGCTCATGAACCAGCCATAGAAATGGACCCATGGTATGATTATAGATCAGCAAACATATGCCTCTACTAATTAAAAAAAAATAAAACAATTCACAGTGCAACTTTACATATTGAAAGGCGATGCACAGTGAGTTTTCTGTACATGTGGGCTGGGCACAAGGACTGGCAGAGATCCCTTTGCACTGTGTTTGGGCCATTGTGAGGCTTGTGGAAGAGCAGTCCTGAACTCTCACACTAACAGTCATAAGCTGTTTTCAGTTTGTCATGCCTTCATTCAGATGTTACATCAGTGACAAGAGCAAGAGCAAGACAAGTGTGACAAGAGCAGCGTCCGGAGCAGTGCTCAGCCCTTATCAGAGTCTTTATCCATTCAGAAGAGGATGCAGCTCTCCCACCACTTAAATCGCTGTTCCTCTTCAATCATGCACTACAACATTGATAGGTCGAGGTTTTTTTCCCCTTTGAGTTCTTTTTTTCATTCTAGTTCGGAAGCTATAGAGCCTGCTAAGTCTAGTTTCCCACACAAACCACACTGTGTTTAACCATTAGACCCATGTAGATATATGTATAATTATGCATGAGGCAAGGTCAGGTCCTGCACCGTGAGAACCCATGGTAGGAAGAGTGCAAACTCCTATTGTGCATCCTCAAAAGCCATGTGTATCAGAATATGAAGGTCGTGTTTGGACCCCCGTTTGTGCATGGCCAAAGTCTATTCATGTAAGTTGATGTCCACAAGGGTTCACCGTGAAGGGCCTAGCCTGTGAGAAGGCACTATGCCCAACCCTGATTGTGTTTCAAGAGTAAAGTCCAGGGGCCTCATTTATGAGGTTGTGCGTCACTTTTACACGGCCGGTGCGTCACTTTTTGTGACGCACCAGTGGCGTAAAAAATGTGCCTTGTTTCGACATATTTACAAAGTGACGCATCTACCTAGATGCGTCACTTTGTAAACCCCTGTGCTACATTATACCTGCGCCAGGTATAATGTATTCAGGGGCCGTTCTGACGGCAAGAAAAGGTCATAGAAGTGACGCAGTGAAATCTATAACATTTCACTGCGCCACTTCTAGGATGCAAATGCGTCAATTTCTTACGGCTGCCTCACAGCAGGCATAAGACTGACGCAGGCGCTTTCACATGGGGCTTACCCCATGTGAAAGGACACATTGCTGGAGTTGCATCACTTTTGACACACTCCAGCAATGCGTCACTTTTGCGCCATACAGATATGCCAGAAATACTGACGTATCTGTAACTCCTTGCGCAATGAAAAGTGACGCATCGCTGTTTTCACGCAACGATGCGTCACTTTTCATAAAAGAGGCCCCAGATCAGTGCTCAGACAGGATTGTGTTGAAAGCCATATCTTGTGATTAACACCTAATATCCTCTACTTAAAGTGAGTGTAAATTCAATGGGGTGTACACATGGGTGAGTACAGAGTCTGCCCCAGGCTCAGACAAATACTCACACCTCTTATACAGCACGTAATGGCGTCTGTAGTGGGTTATGCCCAGACATGTGCTTGGCATAGGGAGTGGCAAAATGACACATCTCTGCTACACACATATGACGATAATATGAAGATGGATATTTACACACAGGGTGCAGATGTAGGGCCTGGCCAAAGGACAAGTGCTTAAACTTATTACACACATCTGACGTCAATGGTGTATGTCCGTAAGACAAACCTTATAAAATATGGGTTGTGCATAGTCTGGACAACCTTTACGTGAGTTTTCCTTGCAGCCAGCATCTTTATAATACAGTTTAAAAATTGATGATTGTAAACAAGGTGAAAAAATATAAGAATAACTAATGGATAACTGAAAAGCAACTTGAAATGGGAAATTATTTGAAGCAATTATTTAAAAAAATGTGTTCTATATATTAATTCGAACACTTTGTTTCCCTATTGGATAAGCTTTTGTTAAATAAGGAAATACCGTAATCTAAGTGGATACATAGGAACTGCATTATTTACATTCCTAGTAAGCGTACAGAAATATTTCAACAACTTAAATCTTATCTCTGAGTAATGTTAACGAATACTTAAATGTTTCACCACTTAACACGAGCAGACACGACTTTTCCCTGACTAAAGGCTCGGGGACGAGGAGCACGATTTGTTCCAACATGGGTGAATAGTCCATCCCCAGCTCCAGCAGGTATGGCAATAACTCAGTAAACCCTGCCTGTTCTTTGAGGACGGCTGGTATCCCTTAAGTTGCACTAATTGTACCATTGTGTCAAGGTTTTTCTCCAAATGAGCATACAGATCTGATTTGTTACTCAAGGTAAGTTCCGCTAGGACTTTGAATGGTAATTATTTCACTTCATTAGTCTGTGCATAAGGTTGTGCACCAAATGCCATTACCACCTGCCTTGAGCAGGTACGGTGCGACCACATCTTGAAGCTACTTATTCTTTACCCCGTCTTTGCTCTCTGTTCTGTTTCATTCCTTATTAACATCGGAATCTCTCTTTAAAGCGGCAACCGTTGTTCCTATTCTGAGAAAAATGCTGCCGACCCTCTAATTGCATCTATGTATTGTCTCATTTCTCTCCTGCCCTATATATCTAATATGCCAAATCAAATTGCTCATTCGCATCTCTCTCAGTACTTGAACCTCTTGATATGCTCACTCCAAATCAATTTGGATTCTGGCCTGGACTCTCAAAAGAAGATGCACGCTTCAGTGTCTTGAATTGCATTCCCAGCATCACAAACTATCAGGGATGCTTCAAGATCTTTCCTCCGTTCTTGGTACTTCTCATCAACATACACTTTTCAAATCACTTTGTTCTCTTGAATGTTCAGTGTCTGCTCTATCCTGTGTTTCTTCGGTTTCTTTCAAGTGTGTTATTTTCTGCTTCACAGGATAGTTGAGTTTCTTCCTTTACACCACTGCCCACTGACATCCCTGAAATTCATGTCCTCGTCCCTTGCTGCTCAATTCATGTACAATTCCCTTCTCCTCAATCAACAGCTCTTTAACTTCTCATGCACACTTTTTCAAAGTAGACATACGAGTCGTATTTTTTTAAATTTATTTCAAAGAAGTTTATCAATTTAAGAGAAAAGGCATGCAATCAGACAATATTGCGATACAGTGAAAGAGAATGCTGTGCAGAATACACATACAATGCCAATGGTTTACATGCAATGCTGATGATTACTGAATATATAAGAACAATCCAGGAGCAGAACTATAATCTAAACAGTGCTTTCAGTATATTTAGAAGAGCATGCTTGCTATAGGCACAAAGGTATTGTAACTTATCTGAACGGAATTTAATAGTTAAATTCCACTTAAAGGAATATGCAATTATTTGAATTGCCTATATACCAATAAACGACAAACATGGAAAGGGGTAGGAAGAGGAGTACAGGAGAGAGAGGAAGGGGGAGGAGGATGTGATATCTGCTTCATAAACATGATTAAGAAGACTTAGGGAAAGACTCAGTTATAGGTTGAGCTACAAGACCTTGGGTACTTAGTTCAATGTATTTATCCAGGGATCGCCATATTGTGCTAAAGATTGGTGGCGCCGATTGATTCTTAATTTGTAACATGTGTGCACCTCGGAGACATAAAACCCATGCTCACCATGTGTAATATGATAGATGGATGAAGGATTTCCACTCTGAGGGGATGAAATTAACTGCAATGGTTAGAAGTAGGTGTAGCTGTGCCATTTTATTGGCACCTAGGGGCTGTGGAGCAAATGAAGCCCAGGGGCCCTGGATTACCATAGAGAAAGATAGGGTAATGGGTGTATTTATGATTAATGGCAAATGGTTTTGTATCTGTAACCAGTAGGAGTCTGGCATTAAGCAGTCAAAGAACATATGTTCGTGTGGGCACCTTTCCTGGTTAAAATTCCAGCATTTATCGTTTTCTCATAGATTCAATTCATACAAATGAGCTAGGGTCCAATACAAGAGATTTATCATAAAGAATTTATATTGAATAAAAGATGGGGCAATTTTATTACCAGAGGAAAGTTTGCCAGTCCTATGCCATGTTTTAGGCGTAAAAAGTTCAACCCCCCATCAAAATGATTTGCCCCTTTGGTGCAAATAATTGAGTCTTGTGAAGGCTGAGGGTCGGAGAAGAACTTGTAGATTTTGGAGGCAATATATCCAGAGTGTTTCCAGCAGGCAAGATGCATGAGTAGAGTCTATTTTGGAGAGAAATTTATTTTGGAGAGTCTAACCTTGATTTTTAGAAAGCTGTTAAAGCCCAAATTGGAGAGATTGTACTTTCTGGCTGGGTCTGAAAAAGGGAGTGAGCCATTATTATTATCATAGAGATCTCTTATTAACATGACACCTATGGAGACCCACACAGTTGCAATGGTAGGAGCAACTTTAGCATTACATTTTGGATTCAACCAAAATTGATGACCATCTTGAGTTATGAATTGACTCCGGAAAGCGTGTATCTATTTTTTTATGCACTTACAGTATCAGCAAGATTGCAGTGAGAGCGTGGTGGGCTAAATTTTAACTTTGTAATAAAGTAGGATGTGCTAAAAGGAGCCCATAGCTCACATTCCACATTGTGGGGTGTTTTGTGAGTCCGGGAGGAACCTAGGGCAGCTAGAAAAGCTGATTAGTACAGGTTCCGGTTTTGAAGATTACATACCCCTCATGCAACTTTCTTTCTGAAGGATTTGTAGGAGATCCCTGCTTTCTTGTCATTCCAAATAAATTTGGAGGTAAGTTTATCCAATGCCTGGAAAAAGGAGGGGCAAAGTTTTAGAGAAATCATGGATGACAAGAAATTTACTACCGGGGTGATCATCATTTTGAGTGTCTGGAGCCTACCCCACAATGAGATAAATTTGGGTAACCAGGCGTTCAGGAGATCTCTAACGTTGGCAATAGTGCGTGATTCATTAGAAAGTAATGTGTCAGTTAGATTTTTACAGAACCATATCCCCAGTGCTCGGAGCACGCGGATTTGCTCCGTGACATTATTATGCCGGTACTATCGGATGACAACCGGAAATATCTTGATTCCCCTCTCACTGATGACGAAATTGGGGGAGCCGTCAGGAGTATTAACTCGGGTAAGGCGACAGGTCCTAATGGCATCCCTATTGAATTGTATAAGTTGAATGCACATAAGATAGCGCCGCACCTGCGTGCTATGTTTTTGGAAAGCCGAGAGGTCGGGGTTCTCCCCTTTGATCAACGCATTGCTAATATTGTCGTGATTCGCAAACCGGGCAAGCACCGTGCTTCTCCCTCCTCCTATCGTCCTATCTCCCTACTAAACGCGGAGCCTAAGATACTGGCAAAGTTGCTGGCAATCAGGTTAGTCAAGGTGATTTCCACGTTGGTGCATCCAGACCAGTCGGGCTTTATGCCACGCCGTAATACTGCCCTTAATCTGAGACGCCTCCATGGCGTCCTGGGTCGGGCTCGTGCATTGTCGCACCCGGCGGCGCTGGTGTCACTTGATGCCACCATGGCCTTTGACCGGATTGAATGGTTGTATCTCTTTGCTGTACTGGAAAAGCTGGGTTTTGGTCCTGACTTTATTGGATGGGTACGTTTACTCTATACTGCTCCCCTGGCCCGCGTGGTGGTGAATAATTGTCAATCGTGTGATATTGAGCTGGAGAGGGGAACGCGACAGGGTTGTCCATTGTCTCCCCTTCTGTTCGCATTAGCTCTGGAACCCTTGGCTGCTTGGATTCGGTGGGAAAGGATGATACGCGGTTTGCGGTGGTCCCCGGAGTGGGAGGATAAGATCTCTCTATATGCTGATGATGTGCTCCTTTATCTATCTACACCTCGTTCCTCCCTTGATGTTTTCCTTGATATTCTTAGGGTGTTCGGTGAATTTTCGGGATTCACCGTCAATTGGTCGAAATCTGTGATGTTGATGTTATCGGGCGCTCCACCGGTGATTCCGCAGAATTGTCCGCTTCAGGTGACTACTACCGGTTTCGTATATTTGGGTATTTACATTTCCCTTGACGCCAAGGTGAGGTACACAAATAACTTGCAACCGCCCTTAGTTTGATTGCGCGCAGAGGTGGAGTGTTGGCGGTCGTTACCCTTGTCTCTCTTAGGTCGAGCGGTGCTTTTTAAGATGTTGGCTCTTCCACGCTTTTTGTACGTTCTCCAAATTACCATGGACTCGGTGCCTGCCAGGTACTTTCGGGAAGTTGAAACACTCCAGAGAACCCTCCTTTGGGGTGGCAGGTCCCGCATTGCCTACGCTAAACTCACCCTCGCCTGGTATGATGGAGGTATTGGTCTCCCCGATCTCCGGAAGTATTATTGGGCTTCCCAACTTGCAGCTATCAACCACATCGTTTATGGTCTTCCTGATGATCCCAGCTATGCTATGGATCGTAGTTTGTCCCTGGGGGGAAATTTGCTCCGAACGTTATATAATCGGCCGGGGCGCTTTTCCCTCACGGGCCCTACTTTGCACGCAGTGAGAGTCTGGCACGCGGCCACTAAATCCCTGGGTTGGGAGGGAAAGTTGACCCTTGCAACCCCTCTTTTCGACTCTGCTAAATTGGGTAACTTGTGGACTACCAAGGGATTTGACAAGTGGGAATTGATCGGACACAGCCACATAAAAGATGTTTGGGGGAAGGGAGAGATGTTGACCTTTGAAGCGCTGCAGGAACGTCACCACCTCCACGCTAGGGAACACTTTCGCTATCTGCAGGTCAGACATGCCCTCCTGTCCCATATTCCGTTGGGAGACTCCCTCCCAGACGCCTCCCCCCTCGAGGATCGTATCTTGGATGGTTACATTCCTGTTAAGACGATCTCCCTGATCTACCGCAAACTTATTAATCACATGGGTGATCCGTTGCAGTCTCTCCGAGAGGCTTGGATGGCTGATGGGCTGGAAATGGATGATGAAGACTGGGTTGAGGCGGTCTCTTCCCCACGGGTCGTAGCAGTACAGATGAGGCTGCGTTTGGTACAGTTGAAAATTTTACACAGATCTTATGTGACCGGTCCTAGATTGGTGAGAATGGGGTGTACGACGAATGGTGACTGCAAGCGGGGATGTGGGGAGGTTGCAACATTTCTCCATATCCTGTGGCATTGTGATTTCATCCAGACATATTGGCGGGATATACACGATATCATGAGGTCTGTATTGAGTTATGACATAGGATTGGAGGTACGTAGATGCCTTTTTAAACATTTGGGAGCCTACAGACCTTAATCAATATCTGAAACTATGGGTCACACTAGCTTGTATGGTCGCAAAACGCAACATAGCGCAACTGTGGGGGGCCGCTCAACCGCCTCGGCCCGCGAAGTGGTCTCAAGATCTTGATTGGTGCATGTTCAGAGAGCGGGCGGTGTATGTGGCGAGGGGCTGCCCTGAGAAGTGGACATAGATATGGGGACCGTGGAACGCATATCGGGGCGATATCTGTGTCCCTCCGTCCTGGCGACCTGACTCTGAAACCCTGGATTACCCTTGATCCCCGACTTTTTGTTTTATGTTTTGTCCTGTACTAGAGGTCCCTTGCTCCTAGCACTTTGTAATACTGTCGATTTGTCTCCAATGCAATGTGATGTTTATTTTATGTTTATTGTTAATAAAAAGAATTATAAAAAAAAAAAGAGCAAGGGTTAGAGAAGACTTCCTAGTCTTGTACCTTGGTATAGGGCAAAATATGAAGAGGTGATGCCGTTAATCCTAATGTTTGCTTGGGATTTCCATTCGAGCCTTTTTTTTCAAATTTCCACCTTGCATCCTTTTTGACCGTTTATTGGAGGTTGAAGGATGGATGCTCTCACATTTCCATAGACTCAATCCATCCAAAAAGCTTTCATATGTTGCTTCTCTGCCTTTAATTCAACCATTTAAACGTCATTGTGTCTATTTGCTTTTGTACCTACCGTAACTGCCTTTAACATGAGTGGAATCTTTGATTCCTATTACATTACCCTCGTAAACAAACGGCCTTGTTTGCACATTAATGTTGGCTTCTACTGTATAATGCTAAACATATCAGACATGTTCCACCTGGCTGAACAACAAATCTTCTTCCAACATTCCCTGTATATAATTCCTGCTGGTCTCTGTTTTGGCACTCCTCTGTAGGCATTTTTGCCATTTCAATCGATTCTACATGTAGGCACCCCCTATATTTTGTGTTCTCAAATAGTCTATATTTGCTCCTCTTTATTCGTGACTTTCTTAATTGGCTTCATGTTTCCTATTAATCTAAATTTTACTTGTTATGGTCTTAAGTGTAGCAATTTGCAAATCTTATTATGCAGTACCTCCAGCCAGCAGACTTTCATAAAGTTCTCCTTCCCTGCTTACAAGTGCACATACACCAATTATACTTTTGGCACCAACTCATAGATAGCTTTCCTTCCCTCTGGAGTTGAATTTGCATCGTATGGCAATTTTGATTTAGGATTTTGAATTTACACTTACAAACTTTGAACTTAGAAGTACAAAGTACTTGATAGTTTGGGGCTGTATCATGATGGGCTTCACTGGCTCAGCAGAAAGCCAAGGGCTTGTTTTTGGGGCCTGCAGTGTGTAAAGTGTATTCGTTTAACCCAATATCTCTCCGAGGTAGTGTGTTATAATTGACAGCACAGCTGAGAAACAGGTAAACCTTGATCACTCTCTCCAAGTTCTGCTGTCTAAAAATCAAGTCTAACTCAGAAAATATTGGGTTAAATTAACTCACTTGACAAACTGCAGGTGTTGAGCCATTGAAGCACATCTTGATACGACTTCTGGTCCATCAATACTATGTCTCTGCCCATACAGTTTGATAGGTAAAGCTTTTCTATGAGTAGTTGTGCCTTACTTATGTTGTTTGAAATAGCTCTTTCTGAAGGGTCTCCCCGAACCATTTTGCCTTCTTCCTCCTCTTTTTGTTGAAGTAATTTTTGCTAACCAGTTCTAAAGTACATACGTTTTCTCCTTAAAATGTGGTAACATAGGCTTATTGACAATTTGCATATTTACTTTACTTATAAGGCCCTATTAAAGTACACTATATGTGCCCATATGTAAATTAAATAGTACTAGTGGGCCTGCAGCACTGATTATGCCACCTAGTGTACCCTTTTAAACATGTCTCAGGCCTGCCATTGCAGAACCTGTGTGCAGTTTTGAACTGCCATTTGAACCTGGTAAGTTAAACATCTTGCCAGGCCCAAACATTCCTTTTTAGGTCTCGGCTAGAAGCGAGTGAAGCTCGCTCTCGCCAGAGACCTATAGTTAGCTGCTCAGCTTCCGAGGAGGACAGCACCTGGCCGCGCGCATTTCTGCCGAAGGAGGCGACTTGCGCCGGCCACGCGCGCGCGTACGCGCTCGCAGTGGCCAGGTGCTGTTCTGCCTCCCACAACTCAGAACGCTGCTCGTGCTCACGCCTGCTCCCAGGGCACGCACTCTCTCATCTGTGCAACTTGGTAGAGCAGCTTGTTGTGTTCTTCCCTCTTCTCAAAAGTACACCGGTCGCAGTCTTCTCTTTATGCAGGATGGGCGGATCGCAAGACAAACGCTGGTTCTTTTATTTCACCCACACTCGCCTGCCTCCCGTTGATATTAAAGCATTTCTGGTGCATCGAAGCATCGAGGGAGGGAAAGTGCTTAAGTTTATTTTCTCTTCCTACAAGTACACCACATGTGATAAGCATGGGTCATTGTAGCATCACCCAAACATAGATAGTACATGCTGCTTCTGCAACGAAAGGCATGACTCAGTTAACCTGCTCCTGCATTCAGTGGTAAGAAGACAGGAGTTGGCCTAACGGCTAGGGCGCTCAACCTCGGACCTGGGGAACACGGTTCGAGTCTCGGGAATATCGCGAAAACCTCCTGTGATTCTGGGCAAATCCCCGTGCCTCACAAAATGAATGTGTGTCCTTGTGTAACATAATTGGTGCTATGTAAAGCGCTCTGAACGTATATTTACATGTGAAAATAATGCGCTTTCTTTTGATACTCCATTGTAGTAACCCCACTGGTCTTTTTCTCACTTTTGGGGCTACACTAGATAGTGCGTCCACTTCTCCTTGAGGATTCCTCCTTTTTGCATTTCAGCGGAACATAAGTTCATTTTATCTCGGAGACAGACTTGGGTGGTGCCTGTCTTCCGCATGTGCGTGTTCTCGCTGATCAGGTCTGTGTGGTTAATGTTGTGCAAGCCACTCATATTATGTGTACCTGCGTGGGTGTTCTGTGAGGCTGGTTTTATTTTACCACTTCAAAGCACGGGCCGTTTCCACCATTAGGCCAGACTAGGAGGTCGCCTAGGGCGGCAGAAGGGAGAGGGCGGCAAAAACAAGACTTTGGGAATTCTGCTCATTTGCACTCGCTCACTGTGACAGTATCAAAGCGGTGCCAGGACTCTGCGTCCCAAACCTCGGCTCCCAGACGGGGACAGGAAATCTGCAGCTGCGGCGCACAACATGCCCTTGAGAGGCACTGGGTGCTGAGGGCAGACCTGGACACAGGACGTTGGGTGGGCCGTGCACAATTCCAGGAAGCAGCGTTGGCTGGGCTGATGAGAGTTGTACACGCCATGCCGACATCACTCCCACCCCGTACCTGCGCATGGCATATTACAGGCACACAGTCGACCTTTCTTCTCTTGCTGTGTGTACTCGACCTTCCGATCCAGACTGGAAGGAACAGCTAGAAGTCGCGGGGTTAGTGGCATTTAGGCGCTGCACCTAGCACCTAGAGGCAGTGTAGCGGCTAGGCCTAGCACACCTGGGTGTTCTTCGCATTTCTTCCATTAGCAGCACGCTCTTCAGCGCCGAGGGAACCGGTTGTTGTGGACACATGGTTCGCCTCTAGATAGCAGGCCTGGGCGGCAAAGGGATCAACTGCTCAGGTACAGCCACCCGTGGAAAAAAGCTGCATGGGTTGGCGAGTCACGCCAACCCATGCACGTGGTTCACTTCAACCACTAGGGCACATCGGCACGACCTTTCCCTGTGTACCATGTTGGAGAACTGCCCATAGCCCATCCGTCATTCTCCGCATGTTCGTTTATTTTCACTTCTTCTTACTGTGCAGCTGCAGACACCCCTCCCCAGTCTGCGATCCAGTGAGTCACATACCTCTTTCCCCAATCCATCTGGTTCGATGTGCACTTTCCCTGCAGCTGCGGTACTTCTAGTTTTGCAATTAGGAAGCATCAGTGGGCCAGCTCTGAAGGGACGGGGAAGCGTTAACTGACTGACCGTGCACGGCAGGATGTTATTCATGATTCTACGCCCCGCCCACCAGAAGGACCCTCACTTTCAGGCACTGAGGCCACATTGCCAACCCTCAGCTCACGCCGATGAACCAAGGGAACAGTGTCAGACGCGGGATACGGGCGCTTCTGAGAAAGTGGAGCCTGCATCTGGAATTCCCTCCCTGGAACATCTGTACCCCCCTCCAATGTAATGCTCTTCACAACCTTCCTCCCCCTCCCTCCAGATACTGGCGCCCGTCATCGCTTCAGCATAGCATGCAACCTTCCAGTGATCAGTGCAGTGCTGTGACGTATCACACAATGAGTGTAATGAGCATGTGCTGCCTCTCTGACGGCTCTCGGGATACACTCAGCAAAAGCATGACCCCGGGCCATGTACATGTGAAGCTCTGCGAGAGCTGTATGTACCTGACTGCTCTTCTACTTTGCCTTTGTGCGTCCGCTCCTCCTTGCATTTGATGCTCAAGGCCATCTTGCACATGCGTAGCCTAGGATCAATGCTTGCGTTTATTCTTAGGTGCTTTGGCAAGGTGTGCGTTTAAGCGGAGGCAAGGTGCAACATATACCTATCTGCGGAGTGCTTCCCTCCATAAAGGTACTTGCACAAGCTTGCACTGCTAACCGTTGGCGAGTGTTGCTCCATTGATAGATTCTTCCCCCTGATTGCACTCGTGTTTTTCTTGCCTTCTGCCCCGCTGTCCATGTATGATTGTACTCAAGAGATTAGGGTCTGGTCTCCTGCTGGTCACCTTCTGCACATCCTCACTGGCACGCCGCGGAAACTGTGAGGCATCGAGGCATAGGAGCTAGGATCAAGGTAGGAGGTCTGTGGTCACCTGCCTGCCACCCCTCTCACTACCTCACTCTCTATCTCACTACATAACAACTTCACTCTCTCTCTCTCTCTCTCTCTCTATCTCACTACCTCACTCACTCTTTATCTCACTACCTCACTCGCTCTCTTTCTATCTCACTAACTCACTTTCCCTCTCTCTTTCACTACCTCTCTCTCTATCTCAATACCTCACAACATCACTCTCTGCTTATATCTCACTACCTCACAACATCCCTCTCCTTCACTACCTCACTCTTTCACTACCTAACTCTCTCTATCTCACTACCTCACTCTCTCTCACTACCTCACTCTCTATTTAAATACCTCAATCTCTCTCTGCTAATGCAATAAGCCTCACATATGCAAAAAATTAAGCTATTGCCAATAGAAATGACAATGCCATTTATTTAGGGATAAACATTTTTTTTTTTAAAAAGAGCAATGCCAACAGCTCTAACTATAAAATTGCCGAGACCATTGCATTGTAAATTCTTGTTAATATATATATGGCACCAAAAAGTAGGTCCTAGGTAGCCGCAAGTGCAGGTTGCAGTGTATTGAATAAATTGGACATGCACTTTTAACTTTTACATGTCCTTGTGATGGAGCAAGGTTTCGCTCGTAAAGCGCCTTGTTTGGACTCAACCTTCTCAAAATAATGAGTAATGTATTAACCAACATGTTTCGTATTATTAACAATGCAAAATACGACATTTCTAGTATCAAGGGGAAACTTTTCTGTGTGCTTTTTAATAACAGTAACTCTAATGCATTAAAATGGCCGCTGCAACGCGGGAACTTTTCTGCGCATGCGTCTGTCACACTCACGTGACATGACCTATTCTCTCTGCTTGGAGGGAAATTCTTGCTTTTGCGCACTAGAACTAAGATGGCTACTCTGTGTGTTAACGTGCTAACGCTTGCACTATTGCTTTTACTAAGTTGTTCGTTATGCTTAATCCTTAATGCTTTGGTAAAATGAAGTACTGAGAATAGAGCAGAGATAAATGGTATACAGTGCAATCATTTATTCTTTGTTCTAAAACTGTTTCTCTTTGCCTTTGCTATTAGCTCGTATTTGGGCCTGATGTAATCTTGCTGCACTCCATCTTGCAATCCTGCGACTGCGCAGAAGAGCTCAAGAGTCCACAAGCCATGACATTGAAACCCGGCCAACTCCTGACTTGACAGAAGATGTTCTTGGAAACCTTACCTCTTGACCCTTGGAGAGGAAGCTGAACCAAATTGTTATATTACATTGTAGTTCTTATTGATACATTCACTGCCGGATGGAATAAAAGTGCATGGGAAAATAAAATATTGGGCAGGAACATAAATCTGAATATTGAAGAGCATGACCTCATAACTGGTATGGTGTGATGACCTCTCCTCGTCTTTTGACCAATCAAATTGAGGGAATTCACACATTTGCAACATTGGGGGGTGATACACTGCCCTGAAAAATGGTATAACTAAGGTAGGCTTAGCTAGTTTGTTTGTCTGACATGTCCGAATAGCTGACCTGTCACTGACCCAACGCACTCAATGGGCGATCGAGAGCAGAGGTGCTGGCGGAGGACTCTGTCAGAAGATTTGGGAGCAGAGGTGCTGGCGGAGCACTCCGTCAGAAGATTCGATAACCCAATCCGGGTTCTGGGAAGGAGATCGATAACCCTATCGGGGTTCCTGAGGGAGAAGATTAGGTAACCCAATCGGGGACCGACTGTTAGCTGCAGAGAGGGGTGTGATGCTGGCGTTGCACTTTAGCTGTGGGACCTGTGGTGGTCCTGTCCTGATCCAATTTGGTCCGTACTTATCCTGATTCTACTCTGCACTTGTTCTATCCTGTTGGCACCTGCACTATTGTCCTGTCCTTTATCCCAGCCCGTGGCCAGGGTTGATCTTCACACCATTCTAGGTAAATATTAAAGCTGTATGGGTATGTTATTGTGCTGATTCCCTCTTCTTACCCTTCCTATGTTTCAATGCTTAAAGAACATTTCATGATATTTTCACATCATCTTGCTTTAATTTTATTCTTTCAAATTGATCAAGCTCTGATTGATTTAGTATGGACTCATTTAAGAAAATATTTAGAAAAAGCGTTTAAATCTTTCCGGAGTCTGTGGTTATTTTATGAGTGCAAATGTTTATTTACTACCTATTTTCTTGCTAACTCCCTTAGGACTCTAGGTACCGGTGACAAGGCTTGGTAAGTCAAGGTATGGGTCCTAAAAGGTTAAAATTAAATCACTGGTATAGCGTAGGTTTACCTGCTCAAAGTGTGTATGTGTTCATGGGCCCAGGTGAGTATGGTAAAATTCTGGGCAGGTGAACCCGCGCTCTATCACTTGTATGGAAAAACA
Organism: Lissotriton helveticus; assembly: GCF_964261635.1. Lineage (NCBI taxonomy): Eukaryota > Metazoa > Chordata > Amphibia > Caudata > Salamandridae > Lissotriton > Lissotriton helveticus. Next base: position 1,840,119,936 of record NC_136059.1, on the reverse strand, counting down.
ATTACATTCATTTTTCACTACTGCAAGGCCTATTTTTCCCATAGATCAACATTGGGTGTGCCTTAAAACAAGCTTATCCACTCAAGTGTTCAATCTTCATAAATGGCTTTTAAGAGGGCTATGCACGTTCAAACTTCCTGCTGAAATTTTTAATTTGCAGTTCTGAAGAGATCCAGAATGCAGTGGGCTTGAATTCTGGAAGAGTAACATTTTGTATCCGCCAATTGTTGATAACTCGAGTTTCATTAAAAAATGTAGTTACAACATCTTTGTGAACAGTGCTTGGTAGCTGTAGGATGCACTGTATAAAACGCAAATTATTAGTACAATTGAAGTAAACTCAGCAGCAAATATATCTGATGGTACACCAATATTCCATGCATTGAGTACTATATATTTTCTTGATTTCTTACCATTCAGCAGTTAAATGTGTTCTATTTCTGCATGTTTTACGCTTTTACTAGTTGTTCACACATTTCAGGATTATTCAGAACAAAAGCTTCATCATCCAGCACTTTCTGCATCTACTGCAGAGCTTTTTTCTATGATGTTCAGCTCAACATAAAGTCCATTTGTAGCTAGATGTTTGAACATCGGGCGTGTCCAAAAACGGCATTCTGGTTCTTGTAGTGCTTATGATAATTTCTCAGGTGCCTAGGTTCAAAGTGGCAGCGAAATTAAAAGTTAGTAAAACCCACGTGTGCTGATGCACTGTGGTGTTGGGCATCCTGTTGTACTAATTCATCTGTTCACAGGACTCCGACCTCCCGTCGAGGTGACCCCGGTTGGCGCCATCACGGGTCCGCCCTGAAGCGGCTTGCTTGATCCCTGCAGCTGGACTCGAGCCACAAACATCCCAACACTACAGTTGAGCCCTCAGTGGGAAGCAGCAACTTAGTCAGAAAATTTGCATCCATTTCATTAAGGAGCAGATGCAGCAGGAGACGCATTCGGGCACATTGAAGTGCATGTAAGGGTTTCAGAGTGAACAGCTGCCATTGATAAAGGGATGATGATCCCGAAACCGGTCTGGCAAGATGAAGGCGAGATGTCTGTGCCCGAATGCGTCTCCTGCTGCATCTGCTTCTTAATGAAATGGATGCAAATTTTCCGACTAAGTTGCTGCTTCCCACTGAGGGCTCAACTGTAGTGTTGGGATATATATATATATATCCATTCTAATATTATAAAGAGAGAGCCCAAACCTTTGAGGCGGGTAATCTCAGTAACCACAGCACCAATCACAACACCCAATACAGCGTTGGAAAGGGCAGTTGCAGCAGAAGGACATAGGCTATGCAGACGGCCACCATATACATTTAAAAGGTAAAAGAACTGTGCCAGCATAGTAGTCCCTTGTGGGCGTGTCTGCGTTCTCCTGTGGGCATGTGCTGGGGGCGTGACAAACGCTGGGGGCGTGTGGTACGTTCCGCCCTTCATGCCATGTGAGTCGTAATTGGGCCGCATCAAGGGGCACGCTGGGGCGTGACGCGCTGGGGCCATGACAAATGCTGTGGGCGTGTGTCCGCGCTGTGGATGTGTGTCCGCCCTTCATGCCAAGTGAAGCGCCAATTACATAATTGCGCCGCATCAAGGGGCACGCTGAGAGCGTGACAAACATGGGGGCATGTGCTACGTTCCGCACTTCATGCCATCTGGGTCGTACAATATTCAGATTGTCTGCTGTGGCCGTGTGCTGGGGGCGTCACAAAGGCGTTCACCTCGAACCATTCGTAAGACTCCCTTGGGGGACTGCCCGTTGTCTCACACATACTGGGGGTGCCGAATGCAGTGTGTGCCTTGGCCTGGGTGCCTCTGAAAGGGCCAAAAGCCGTGTGTGGCTTGGCCTGGGTGCGTCTAAAAAGAACTCCGGCCGAAGAGCGTCGGTGTGGGTCATAAAAAAATAAGAACAGCGGGAAACAATGATTCAAGACCCACAAAATTCTAATTGTTAGACGGTCGCCGCTGGCCCTCAAGCGGGGGAACACGCGACTGAGCGTGTCTGCGGGGACAATTACTGCGCTGTTACTGAACTATCACATTAAACCAAATTACACGCACCTGCTAACATCAATCAATCAATCAATCAATCAATCAATCAATCAAGACATTTATAGAGCGCACTACTCACCCGTAGGGTCTCAAGGCGCTAGGAGGGGGGGGTGCCGTTACTGCTCGAACAGCCAGGTCTTGAGCTTCTTCCTGAAGGAGAGGTGGTCTTGGGTCAGGCGCAGGTCGGTCGGGAGGGAGTTCCAGGTCTTGGCGGCCAGGTAGGAGAAGGACCTTACTCCTGTTGTCGCTCTTCGGATGCGGGGGACGGCGGCGAGGGCGTGGCTGGTTGATCTGAGGTGGCGCTTGGGAGCGTAGAAGTTGATTCGGTTGTTGAGGTAGCTCGGGCCTTGGTCGTGTAGGGCTTTGTGTGCGTGGGTGAGGAGACGGAAGGTGATTCTTTTGTTGACGGGGAGCCAGTGCAGGTCTCTCAGATGTCCGGAGATGTGGCTGTTTCGTGGGATGTCGAGGATGAGTCTGGCTGAGGCGTTCTGGATCCGCTGGAGTCTCTTCTGGAGCTTGGCGGTGGTTCCGGCGTAGAGGGCGTTGCCGTAGTCCAGTCGGCTGGTGACGAGGGCCTGGGTGACAGTCTTCCTGGTCTCGGTGGGGATCCACCAGAAGATCTTCCGTAGCATGTGCAGGATGTTGAAGCATGACGAGGAGACGGCGTTGACTTGTCTGGTCATGGAGAGGGAGGAGTCCAGGATGAAGCCCAAGTTGCGTGCGTGGTCCGTCGGTTTGGGTGCGGTGCCCAGGGCTGGGGGCCACCAGGAGTCGTCCCAGGCGGAGGGCGAGGAGCCCAGGATGAGGACCTCCGTCTTGTCTGAGTTCAGTTTCAGGCGGCTGGTCGTCATCCACTCGGCTACATCTTTCATCCCTTTGTGCAGGTTGGCTCTGGCGGCGGCGGGGTCGTTGGTCAGGGAGAGGATCAGCTGGGTGTCGGCCAGGGCTGTAGCCGGGCTCAGGTGGCGGATCACTACACTAATTACATGCGCCTGCTAACATGAACCAGGGCTGCAGCTGGGCCTCAAGCGGGGGGACACGCGCCTGCTAACATCAACCAGGGCTGCAGCTGGGCCTCAAGCGGGGGAACACGCGAATGACCGTATCTGAATACACACATTCTATTTCCTACCCGGACAACGTTGGGACGGGCTGCTAGTAAAATATATAGCTAAATCTTTATATATTTTTCTAAGCACACACATGAAAATGCATATTTTGAAAGTAAGATAGAGGAATAAAGTAGGAGAATGCACAACAAGCAAAATAAACAATAAAACTGTAATGCAACACAATACAGTGGTACAACCACAATGCCTGGTTATGTACTCTATGTATTATTAACAGCCAGTAAAAGACAATGAACATGCTCACAAATCTGAAAGTGAAAAAATGAAAACACTAAACAATGACAATTACAAGAGCAGAAAAAGTTAGAGTGGTTTAACGATGTCCACAAACATATTTTGATCAAGGTTCCTCAGTGATCATCCTCACAAATATGTAAATGAAGTTTTGCAGCCCTCCCTCCAAACTTAACATGCAGTGGGGCTCGTTACCAGTGACCCAAATCACATCTAATAAAAATCTGACCCAGGTTTTCAACTATTATCAGATGAGATAATTATCACATATTCCGAGTTTTTAGGAAATAACGTGGCAATCCGTACACTTTTTTGTGCTTAAATTATTGCATGTCTCACCTATCAAATTTAATGTAGAATGAGGCATTTATTGCTCCTGGTAATTACATTGTGGATAAATATCTCACAACTAGGAATTACAACCCCTGTGCATACAGTCGCTAGAATGCACTAATACCCCCTTAAAATCAGTATCAATTGATCAATTGTAAACATTTATCAAGGTTTTTTGGGTATATATTGTGATAGTGATGTGCATAGTGTTGTGATTGTGCAATATTATGTAATCTATATGTAACAGAAGAAAGTGATAGTCTTTCTTATTATTCTAGTTTTTATCTTTATATAATTGTTTTAAAAAAAATCAATTATATAAATAGTGTTTGAATTTTAGAAGGACCTGGGGTGTCATTGGTATAAAATTGTGCAAAAGGAAGGACGTGAAAATAATTATCTAATGATTGTAAATGAGGGGTATCACAAGTAGGTTTATTGCTAATAGTGAGCACGCTCATCTAACTTGGGTCACTTAGTGCCCAGTCGGAAAGGGAGATGGGAACCCTTGAAGACAGTTCACGGATGGAGGCCTGGATGCTCACACCTGAATTGGCAGTCTGTACATGCTTCTGCCCAAATCACCTTTAGTACCTACGCAGATATTAAAATACTATTGACTACTAAGGTTGGGTAGATTCCATTCAGCAAAATGCCCACAATGCAGGGCGACACCTGTAACTTTTGCCTAGAGAACCCATCTTGGTTGCATAATCTCTTTAGTTGGGACTCTGGTCTGCTCCCAGGAAATGCCGTGGCATTACCTCACAGAAATAATTTTATTTGTCTCCCAGAGAATGTGCTGCGTGGTGTTAAGTTCAAAGAAATAACCTTTATTTCATCATGATGAATGTCAAAACCTACATCAGTGAACCAGGCTGTGTTTATGTTCCGCATCCCATGTTATTCCCTATAAAAGCATCCTACAAGAGAATGATCTATAATGACACAGAGAAGAATCCATACTTCTGCAAAGCTGTATTGGACTGCAATGAGTAGAAATAAATAACTTGTGAACACAATCCTTTGTTTACTCATCGTAGAACTCCAGTAAGTCAGCCCAATTAGCTAAAATAGGGTCACTGGGAGTCTGGTTGGGGTGCGTGTCGTTTGAGTCTGTTAGACGTGATGTCCTTGAGATGGTTTTGCCCCATTTTGCATTCACTACTTCTGTTATGTTGGCCTTAGAACCTGCACTTTACCACTGCTAACCAATGCTAGTGCTAACCAGTGTGTGCTTTGTCACCCCCCAAAACCTTGTTAAATTGGCCTGCACTTGACTGGCATTTCTTATTTGCTTATAAATTTGCTGATAAGCCCCTAGTAAAGTAGAAAGCCATATACCCAATGACTGGTAAATTAAATGCTACTCTATGGGGCTGCAGCACATATTGTGCCACCCGCTTAAGTAGCACCTTAAAATATGTCCAGGTCTGCCATTGAATCGGTATGCAGTTTTAATCTGTCAATCCGTCCTGGCAAATCAAGCCATTTGCCAAGCCTAAGACTCCCTTTTTAAAACATAAGAGTCACCCCTGGAGTAGACCTTAAACAGCCCATAGGTTAGGGGGCATTGTATTTAAAAAGTGAGATATGTATGTTTAAGTTCTACATGTGCTGGTAGTGAAAAACCCCTATGTTTGTTTTTCACTACTGAAAGAGATGCCTCTCCCGGGGGATAACATTGGTTTGTAAGTCCTAAGATACGTGGTATTAAGTATAGGGATTCTGGCGCCACTTGGTGGATTTGCACAAATTATAGCTATTGAAAGATTATGTCAACGGTGCTCAAAGGTGTGGAGAACCACTAAACTCCACAGAATACAGCCTGGGCTCTGTACAACTCTACTTCACTCCCAAGCACACGTTATGTATAGAAAGGTTTCCCCGTTAGCTCAGGGACACAATAGTTACAATACAAAACATAGACACTTTTTTTTTATCCTTTCTTTTCAGGCTTTTATTCTTTTGACTTCAGCCATAGCCTGATAACATGTGTTTGCCTCTACATTTCAAACGAGTTAACGTTGGTGTTTGAGGAACTGCATTTTAAAACCTCAATTAATGGTAAGGTCAGATTTTTTTTCACAATTCAGAAAATGCCTCTTTTAGAAAGTTGGCATTTTCTTGCCCTAACCATTTGATGCATGCAGCCTGTTTCCTGGGCCAGAAAATTAGGTGTATTAGCTGTTGGCAGTTGCTATACTGACCTACTGCCGGCTGCCCTTTTGCCTGGGTGAAAAGAACTGGACCTGCATTTCTTCAACCCAAAACTCAGAGCGACTGATCTAAAGCCACAAAAGGTTTCCAACAACGTTGCACCTGCACCTGGACTCTGCTATTTGTGAGTCTACTCTACCAATCAGTGCCCCCTCACCCCTGGATGCATTTTTGAAGTGGGCATAAGGTGCTATGACAACCTCTGTGGATCCAGCAGAAGCAACACATCTCCACTGCTGAACAGCGCAAACCTGAGCAGAGCCAACGCATCACCATTGCTGCATAGATTGGACCCATTACAAAGACCTGTGTTGCTGCACCTGCCCCATTGGAACTGCCACTGCGTGATGTATCCACAGTGCAGGACCTCGCATCCCTCATTGAAGGCAGCCTCGATGACAATGCAAAACTCTGAATTGCAGCCTTGCAGCTCTTCAGAACAGACACATCACCGAAACTGCATGCCACATCCTTGGTCCTGGACTTGACATCACAGTCCACGTCGATGGATCCTTAACAATGGCACAGGCTCTCACATTGCAGTCTCACTGCATCTCGGAACCAATGTATCACCTCAGCGGCGTGACGTATCTTTGATGTGGATCCTTGCTACATTCTGCAAATCAGGATTTAAGTTCAGCGGGTCTAACTGGGTCTCTGTAGCCAGCCAGTGATCTAATGCAGTCAGACTGATCTTTTGACTTTGTCCCGCTCCACCTTGACCAGATATGCACAACTGGTGCTTTGTGCTTTTTTGCACTATTTTCATTTAAAGTTGCACGTCTCTAGTTCTACTGATTTGTTAGTTAGCCATGCTGCTCTTGTTTCATTTATTAGAGAAAGCTCTATTTGTCCAAATGCGTGTGAGGTTATTTTTGTGTTGTGTTTTTCACTTTATTACTATCAAATATGTTACACATTTACTCTATGGTAAGCCTGACTACTCTGTGCCAAGCTAGCAGAGGGTTGAGTACAAGTTAATTTAGGGTTGGCTTGTGTCTCACCCTGAAAGAATTGTGGTTGCTGCTTGACCAGGGCTCACACCCCAGTCAACCACCAACCCAATTTTTACAGCAAGCAAAATTACTGTATCATGTTGCGTGAAAGGGAGAGAGCACAAACACTCCATACTTACAAAGATGTGGAGCATTTCTGTTATCTTGCCCTGGTTTACTTTGTGAATCCTAGCGCCAGTGCAGACAACTTTGCACCGTAGTTCAAGTGTAACTTTGTTACAGGCATGATTATTTTTCTGCAGGATGGGATTCCTTTCAGTACACAAACAATCCTTATATGCATTGTCCTCTTTTATGTGTGCATGGTAAGAGGAAATAATGGAGAGAAATAAAGATATTTCTTTTCATCACGCCTCATTTGTGAAGACATAGGGGCTCATTAGGATGGCGGACGGAAGAGCCACCGCGGCCCTGGAGTAGGCGGAAAAAGCCTTTTCCGTGTCCGCCTGCCGCGGATACTCCGTCCGCCATATCAGGATAGGAAAACGTGTCAAATTTCCATCCGCGACGGAAAAGCACGCACCGCCGCCGAACTACACACGACCACGTGGCGGACGGAACACATCCGGAGGCCCCGCCGTACGTACTGACGTCTAAGACCGTCCCCCAAATCAAGATGGCGGAAAATACACATAAAACCGCAGCGGAAAAACAACCTGTCTGAACACGGCGGAATACCCACAGCGAACATAGGTGACATAGCAGAGATACCCACCGCAAGCTGACCACCACCATGGACCCAGCGCTACACGCTTTCCCGATGCTCTTCGCGATCCACCACGTCCTAGTCATGGCTCACTATGGACGACGACGCAGGTAAGGCACAAACCATTGGCTGTCTGGAGGGGAATACCAGCAAGGGACGTGACGTAGGGAGGGGGAGTGTCATGTTACCTAAACCACTGATGAGAAGCATATACGAATACACATTTGTAGTACGCAAGCAGGAATGACAACGACAGACCACGAGACTTGATAGACTACCTTTATTGTACAAAATAGGGGTATAATCACAGTGTATGCGTGAGCATGGGCAAAGTGGGCACCAGAGCAGCTACATCATTGGCAGTTAACGAGAGGGCAGAATGCAGTATCAGAGCATCAACAGGGCATTGTAGAGTACAGAGCAGGTACATCATAGGCAGGTAACGACAGGGCAGTATGCAGTATCAGAGCATCAACAGGGCATTGTAGAGTACAGAGCAGGTACATCATAGGCAGGTAACGAGAGGGCAGTATGCAGCATCAGAGCATCAACAGGGCATTGTAGAGTACAGAGCAGGTACATCATAGGCAGGTAACGAGAGGGCAGTATGCAGCATCAGAGCATCAACAGGGCATTGTAGAGTACAGAGCAGGTACATCATAGGCAGGTAACGACAGGGCAGTATGCAGCATCAGAGCATCAACAGGGCATTGTAGAGTACAGAGCAGGTACATCATAGGCAGGTAACGACAGGGCAGTATGCAGTATCAGAGCATCAACAGGGCATTGTAGAGTACAGAGCAGGTACATCATAGGCTGCACAAGTACGTGTCCCTACCAACCCGTCACAGGAACCACAAGAGTGCCACGCAGTTCTCAATGGACACACCATGTGAAATAACATTTGAGTGAAGTGTTCAGCACCTCACATCACAGAATCAGGGGGACTGCGTGAACTACCTGCCTCGGACACACTGGCAGCACCAGCAACAGGAGTGTGAGACACAGCCACAGCCCGAGTGACACACACATGGGCCACGGCCCCAGACACACTGGCAGCACCAGCAACAGGAGTGTGAGACACAGCCACAGCCCGAGTGACACACACATGGGCCACGGACCCAGACACACTGGCAGCACCAGCAACAGGAGTGTGAGACACAGCCACAGCCCGAGTGACACACACATGAGCCACTGACCCAGACAGACTGCCAGCACCAGAAACAGGAGTGTGCAACACAGCCACAGATCTTCTAACTGACACGTGAGCCATAGACCCAGATACACTGCCAGGACCTGCAACAGGAGCGGGCACAACTGACACTGTGCCACCATCTGATACATGAGAGTCAACTGCACCAGCGCCACTGTGACAACTGAAATGATGAGCCACAGGGCTGTATGGGCCATGAGGCATGGTGGGCCTGGGAGCTGGGGATAGCTGACCTAGAGCCAAATCGGGGTTGGCAGGTGTCAATGGTGTGTGTCTGCGTTTCTTAGGGATGTGTGAGTGCACCCTGGACAGGACAGGACTGCCAAGTGGTGGGGACTCCAAACAATCACCACCCACCATAGGTGGAGCATCTGCTGCCGGGGATCTGGTTTCTAGGGACGTGCTGGAGCCTGCTTGTCGTTTGCTCTGTGCCTGCCGCCTGGACTCGGAATCATGTGTAATGGGGGATGCAACAACAGGGGACACCCTCCTCTGCTTCTGACTGGCCTGGATGGGAGTGGAGGTATGGGGGGACTCCGCCGCGGAGACATCAGTTTGGCGTTTAGTAGAAAACATCAGCCTCAGTGCAGCCAGGGGTGAAGTATGCCTGTCCTTGATTGCGCCATTGTCCATGCTAGATGCCTTGTCCGTAGGATGTGCCTTATCCTTAGGTGGAGTGTTGTCTCTGGATGTAGCCTGTGCCCTGGTCGCCGCCCTGTTCCTGCCAGCAGACTTGTCGTCTGTGGGGCACCTGTCTCCAGTAGACACCTGCTCTCTGTGTGTGTCCCTGCCCTTGGGAGATGGACCTTGCTCTGCTGTGGGCCTGCCCTTGGGAGTCTCCCTGCTCTTAGTAGGTGCCTTTGTCTTGTCACTGTCCCTGGGAGTGTCCCTTTCCTCTGCTGTGGGCCTGCCCTTGGGAGTCTCCCTGCTCTTAGTAGGTGCCTTTGTCTTGTCACTGTCCCTGGGAGTGTCCCTTTCCTCTGCTGTGGGCCTGCCCTTGGGAGTCTCCCTGCTCTTAGTAGGTGCCTTTGTCTTGTCACTGTCCCTGGGAGTGTCCCTTTCCTCTGCTGTGGGCCTGCCCTTGGGAGTCTCCCTGCTCCTAGTAGGTGCCTTTGTCTTGTCACTGTCCCTGGGAGTGTCCCTTTCCTCTGCTGTGGGCCTGCCCTTGGGAGTCTCCCTGCTCCTAGTAGGTTCCTTTGTCTTCTGACTGGCCTTGTCCAAGGTACAGTCCATGGACATGTGAGTATCCCTTGCCTTGGGAGTACCTTTTGTGTTGAATGCCTGTGTAGCTCCTGAAGGCATGTCCCCCAACAACACTTGTGGATCCTGTGTGTGTACTCCAGTGTATCTGACGTCGTCTACTTGAACAGATTTAGCTGATCTAGGGGATGGGGTCTGTGCCCTGCGTGCCCTGACGTGCTGTCTGACGCTGCTTCTAGTGCAATAACCTGTATTTGAGTCCTGCTCAGAATAATCACTACCCCCTGAGACATCCAGTGGTGTAGATGGGGAAACCGAAGTAGCACCCTGTTCATGCGACTGTACTATTGCAGACGACACACTGCTTGCCAATGACTGCACTGTCCTGTGTAGACCTGCAAGATCGCCATGCATCCCTTCCATGAAAGCCACCACCTGCCCCAACTTCCTATCATGGTCCTGGAAAGCATTTGTCATATTGGTCTGCCCCACACACAGCTGTCGCAGCAGATCAACGGCCTCAGCACACAGTGCATTTTGGCTCACCGTGGCAGGGGCAGCGGTGCCTGCACCGAACGCCACTCTGCTCCCCCTACTCCTCCGGCCACGAACAGTACATGGTGCAGTTGGCGGAAGTGTGGGCCCTGTGTGCTGTCTTCCGACAGAAGGTGATAGGTGCCCACTCCCAGTCTGTGACAACAGTGCAGGCTCACCAAGAGTGTCCGACGAGGAGGACGATGGTGTCTCCACATGCGAGTCCTCAGGGACGGTCCTGTCCCCCTCTCCGGCGCTGGCCTCCTCTGTGTCAGTCTGCGTGTGTGCGAAGTCTGAGCCGGACTCATTTCCTCGACTACTCTCCACCGTCTGTGGCTGAGTGTCCTCTGTCATAGCTGAAATGCACATAAAAGATGTGTGAGTCATGGGCAGACTGACGTACAGAAGGAACAGGATTGCCAAATTACATAGCTGACAAAGATTTTGTAGCCCTCATCCTGCACATGGCCCACCTCTACCAGTCATCCTCACATTTCCTGCCATGGGGCCATGGACCACTAGGGGATGTGCTTCAACACTCAACTACTAAGCAAGTGGCGTGTCAACATGGCGGACCTGGATGTCAAATGAGAACCACCCAATGGGACCAAAATGGCATCACAGACACACATACGCAACACGGAACTCAATAGTGTGTCTGTGCACCAATACATGCATAGCACTCACAGGTTTCCTACACAGACAGCATGCTCACCGCTAGTTTGCTGTTGATCGGCACTCAGACGTTCGGCCAGTTCAGGATGCGTCACTGCAATGATACGGTGCATGAGAGGGGTCATGGAGCGTCGGGCCAGACGGGGCGTCCTTGGAATCAGGCCCAGTGTTACTTCCGCTACATTCTTGCTTAGCCTGGAAATGTCGTCCCAGCGTTTGTGGCAGTGTGTATGTCGTCTGTTGCACACCCCCAATGCCCGTGCTTCCCGTGCTATGCTCCTCCACAGGTCCTTGCGAAGGTGTAGCTTGACCTACCATGATGGGAGACAAAAGGGTTTAAGTCAGTGGACAGGTGGCCTGTCACACACATAGGGGCAAGACGTAACTGTCAGCAGCCATGCACAATCAGGAACATATGTCTAGCCCACACTACACAGCTAAGATAGAAATAGGCCAGATTATTTGGCCCCCTCACGCACACCAACATGTCCCGCACTGCACTTACCACCCGTCCTGGTGCGCCGTAGAGGCGTCCATAGTTGCGGAGTACACCGTCCACAAGGACATCAAGCTCCGCGGCGGTGAAGGGTCGAGACCGGATCTCTTTGCCTCTCGACATGGCAAGATCACGGAGTATGGCACTAGTGTAGCAGTCGGTGGTCAGCTCAGCAGCAGCAGCAGGTCGAGGTGATGGTCACAGGCAGCAGTCGGTGGTCAGCTCAGCAGCAGCAGCAGGTCGAGGTGATGGTCACAGGCAGCAGTCGGTGGTCAGCTCAGCAGCAGCAGCAGGTCGAGGTGATGGTCACAGGCAGCAGTCGGTGGTCAGCTCAGCAGCAGCAGGTCGAGGTGAACAGGCAGCACTGGTCCCCAGGGTAGGAAGTGTCATTTTGGCCAACACACATATATAGGGCCCTCAGCACGTGTCAGTGGCATACGTCGCCAGCAATTGGTCAGCCCTGGAAGCGTGATCGTGAAATGGGCCAATTACTGGCCCTGTTGTTGCGGTGCACAGCTTCCGCTACTTGCGATTGGCCATATGCGGCCAGCGTCCCTATTCCCATTGGCTGCATGTGCAGGGACCGTCATGGGCACACATCGGCAACCGCACGTGCAAGCCTCAGGCACGGATGCTTCAGTTGCAACAATGTTCTATCACTGGCGCCTCCATGGCGGTGCACGTACTCAGCGGGGGAGGTGCAGGCCTATACACCCTGTAGATGTACTCAATGGACATGCCAGTTCATGACCCCCCTTACAGTCACCTTGCATCATCCACCGTACACCGGCCAGAGCGGCCGGGCCTAGGACGGCCGTGCCCGGCCATGAACACAACCGCCGTGCCCGGCCATGAACACAACCGCCGTGCCCGGCCATGCGGTTGTGTACATGGCCTGGCGCAGCGGTTGTGTTCATGGCCGGGCACGGCGGTTGTGTTCATGGCCGGGCACGGCGGTTGTGTTCATGGCCGGGCACGGCGGTTGTGTTCATGGCCGGGCACGGCGGTTGTGTTCATGGCCGGGCACGGCCGTCCTAGGCCCGACCGCTCAGGCCGGTGTACGGTGGATGATGCAAGGTGACTGTAAGGGGGGTCATGAACTGGCATGTCCATTGAGTACTTCTACAGGGTGTATAGGCCTGCACCTCCCCCGCTGAGTACGTGCACCGCCATGGAGGCGCCAGTGATAGAACATTGCTGCAACTGAAGCATCCGTGCCTGAGGCTTGCACGTGCGGTTGCCGATGTGTGCCCGTGACAGTCCCTGCACATGCAGCCAATGGGAAGAGGGACGCTGGCCGCGTATGGCCTTTGGGAAGTAGCGGAAGTTGAGCACCGCCATGGCGGCGCCAATTATATTATCTTGTCAGACGCTGCACCGTGATGTGTTGTGTGCAGTTGCGTCATGAGGGATGTGAGCGTGATAGGGAAAGGTCATATGTCATACAATATAGCATGTGTGTCCATACAATGCCCATCGGTCGGCACACAATGGGCAACAGATGTGCATTTGTACGTGTTGACGTCAGGTGTGACCCTACAGACGTTCTTACATCTTCACAACTACACAGTACATCACGGCTGTGTGGCCAAATTATGCATCTGTTGTCTGTGTCTTGTTCTGGCGAGGTGACTACAGTGGTGGTGGTACACATGCATTCCGTGTATGTGTTTTGTACGTTGTGTCACCATGCATGTAATTACCGTATGTACATCATTATTGGTGTTGGCATTTGTGCTTGATGACATGGCGTGTGTATAATTATCGTTTGTGTGCATGCAGTTGCATGTGTGTCTGTGATGTGGCTACTAAACATTAGGGTGAAGACTGAAGTTTTGTCAGTAAGGTTCACATCTGATGGAGTTGTACACGTATGCGTCGTTTGTAAGTTGACCTAAGTTACATCTCTCTCCCACACAGGAGGGCTACAAATGTGCATCGGCCATACACTGTGCTGGAGGATATGGTTGACGAGGAGGTGATTCGGAAATTCCGGCTGGATCGACGTCGGTTGCTGGAGCTTGTGGCTCAATTGTCTCCTCATCTGCAGCCACGTAGGACGTATCCTGGGTCGATTACACCCACTGCAAAGGTCATGGCGGTACTACATTTCTTTGCTACTGGCACATTTCAGTACACAGTTGGACATGCCGGGGGGATGTCACAGGCCATGTTCAGCACGGTTCTTCGGGATGTCTTAACAGCTATGATGCTGTACCAGAATGACTACATACATTTCCCACGGCCGGAAGAGTTGCCAGCTGTCAAAGCTGATTTCTATGCACTGGGCCACATACCTCACGTTGTGGGCTCAATTGATGGCACACACATCGCAATCATTCCACCACGGGCACGGGAACAAGTGTTCAGGAATCGCAAACACTTCCATTTGCTGAACGTGCAGGTGGTGTGCCTGGCAAACAACATCATCTCACATGTGTGTGCAAGATTTCCTGGATCCGCACATGACGCCCACATCATGCGGAGCAGCAATGTCCCACGACTCATGGCTAATCTGCGACCCGGTCAAGCGTGGCTTGTTGGTGAGTGTGCAGTGGGGACTCTTGTGATCTCTGTGTTGCATGGGGTACCCACCATATCTTGTTGTGATGTTTGTCTCTGTCATCCCCCTACATAGGCGACTCGGCTTACCCAAACCGGCCCTGGCTCCTCAGTCCCCTACGTAATCCGAGAACAGCGGGTGAAATGCGGTACAATGAAGCACATGGAAGGACACGGAGAGTCATCGAACGTACCTTTGGACTGCTAAAGTCTCGGTTTCGGTGCCTCGATAAGACCGGAGGGGCCCTGCCTTACTCACCAGGAAAAGTATGCAGGATCGTGATTGCCTGCTGCATGCTCCACAACCTGGCAGTACGCAATGACATTGAACTGCTGTTGGACCCTGAAGACGAAGGAGTTCCTCGGCCTCCCATCCCACCCATGTCGACTGATGAGGATAGTGGTGAGGAGGAAGGTGTGGACCAGAGGCGCCAGCTCATAGATCGCTACTTCCCTTGAATGTGAGTAACTACCTCTAGTGGCGGTTGACAATGCCTCATGTATGTTTGCTGGTGTTGTGTGGATGTGGGGTTAATCAGCTGGGTGTTCTTGTTTGTGATGGTTGCTTATGTGTGTCTTCATTTCTTTGGACATACAAGTCTCCATGATGTGTGTGCTCTCATCCCATGCTTTTGTGATGGTTGTCGTTTGTGTAATGTTGCTGTGCATTGTGTTGTGATGTGTGTGAATCTGTTTCCTGACGTGTGTTTGCTGTCTCTGATTTTCTCTAGGTCACTCCCGCAGCGCCATGATCATGTACGACTATGATCCCTGAACCTGTTTACGTCTGTTTCTGAAGGCAATCATGTGAATAAACATGGAGGCAAAACATCATTGTGTGAGTAAGTGCTATTTATTTACAGGTTGTGCTTCTGTGCTGGTGAATATTTACAAGTAAGTGGGGTGGAGGGAGTTGGAGTTGAAGGTAATGGCAGATGAAATGTCCGTGCTGACACCACATTGGGGGGTGTCAGGGTAGTCCAGCAGACCAGTGGGAATGATTGTCTGTGGGACAGGATACTTAGCTGGGTGAATGTCTGGCACAGGCAGTGACATTGTCATGGTCGTCCCCTCTTGGAGCGTGTGGATGGCGCTTCAACACTGCTCTCAGCCACTTCCTGCCTCGGCCGGCCCCTCCGTCTCTGAGGTGGAACAGAGTCAGCTGGGAGGGCAGGTTGTTGATGGGCCACATCCGTCGCCAGGGGCACAGGTGGTGGTGGCGGCAGTGGAGGCGGAGGTGACGGTGGCGGGGGAGGCGGAGGTGGCGGTGGAGGCGGAGGTGACGGTGGCGGTGGCGCTACGACACTTGGTGGAGGGGGGGTGGGGTTGTTCCGGCCAACCCATTCCCTCCACATCGTTGCCTGCTGGCCCATGATCTGCAACATCTGGCCAAGGATGCCACAGATTTCGCGCTGGATGTTGGTGTTGTCCACTGAGTCCTGGTGTGCACGATCAGCGTTTGCCTGGGACCGGTCGTATGACGCCTGGCACCTGGCAAGGGCTTGTAGGGACTGTGCCACTGGCTGGGGTAGCTGTCCTTCCTCTGCACGGCGGTGTGTGGCTCGCCTCATTGGCTGATGTCCCGTTGCCTGTGTTTGTGGCCCACTCACCCTGCTTGTGTGTGAGGCCGATGGACCAGCGTTGTGCGCTGGGTTATGCTGGGTGGCACCGGCAGGAGTCGTGGTGCTGGTGGTGCTGGTGGTACTGGTGGTACTGGTGGTACTGGTGGTGGTGGGGACTGTGCAGATCACAGAGACAGGTGTCGCTGGAGTCACACATGCGACGTTGGTCGGTCCCGGGAGTCCCTGTGAGCCAGATGGCCCTGGCTGCGTGCTTGGTCCCGCTCCATCCTCCGCACCGGAGCTGCCTGTGTCCTCGTCACCAGAGAGTCCTGTAGGTGTGGGAGGCGAGGCTGGCGGCCGGGTACTGGTTTCCCCAGTCAGTTGACGATCACCTGAGGGACAAGATAGAGCTGGTCAGTGATGTGGACATTACATGGTTATGTAGATTTTTAGACATTTCTGTTTCCTGTCGCACACACCCCACCCTCCACCAACACCACCACCACCACCACCCTCCCCGTGAACATGGGGGCCTGTTGGGAGTTGTAGTTTGGGCCTCTCACACACCCCACCCTCCACCAACACCACCACCACCACCCTCCCCGTGAACATGGGGGCCTGTTGGGAGTTGTAGTTTGGGCCTCTCACACACCCCACCCTCCACCAACACCACCACCACCACCCTCCCCGTGAACATGGGGGCCTGTTGGGAGTTGTAGTTTGGGCCTCTCACACACCCCACCCTCCACCAACACCACCACCACCACCCTCCCCGTGAACATGGGGGCCTGTTGGGAGTTGTAGTTTGGGCCTCTCACACACCCCACCCTCCACCAACACCACCACCACCACCCTCCCCGTGAACATGGGGGCCTGTTGGGAGTTGTAGTTTGGGCCTCTCACACACCCCACCCTCCACCAACACCACCACCACCACCCTCCGCGTGAACATGGGGGCCTGTTGGGAGTTGTAGTTTGGGCCTCTCACACACCCCACCCTCCACCAACACCACCACCACCACCCTCCCCGTGAACATGGGGGCCTGTTGGGAGTTGTAGTTTGGGCCTCTCACACACCCCACCCCCCACCCTCCACCAACACCACCACCACCCTCCCCGTGAACATGGGGGCCTGTTGGGAGCCATGGACATGTTAGTGAGTTGGTGTCCAACGTGCATGGGTTGGGGCGTAGGAGATGTTTCTTCTCAGTTGTGTGAGCCTGACCATGTCGTGCTGATCGTGGTGCTTGGTTTGTACTCACCAGTCTCTTCTCCTTCGTCAAGTCCGTCTAGGCTCTCTGGGTGTAGTATCACCAGCACCTTCTCCTCCCAATCGGTGTAGGGTATGGGCTCCGGGGGTGTGCCACCGCCAGTATGATTGGCTCTGGCAAAGTTTTTAGCTCGGATGCCCTTGACCCTGGTCTTCAGGTCATGCCACCGCCTCTGAATGTCATGCTTCGTCCTCGGCACAGTCCCCGACGCATTCACCCGAGTGACGATCCTGTCCCACATGTGGTTCTTTTGCGCCACGGACGTCTGCTGGACTTGGGCCCCGAAGATGTGGGGCTCAACACGGATTATTTCATCTATCATTACCCTCAACTCTGTCTCCGTGAATGTGGGTTTTTTTTGGGTGCCATGGTGTGTGGTGCTCAGTGTGTGAGTTGAGTGAGTTGGGGGGTGCAGGTGTGTGGTGTGTGATGTGTAGGATTTGTGTGGTGGGTGTTTGTGTGGTGGGTGTGGTAGGGTGGTGGTTGTGTGTCTTCTATGTGAGTTTGCAGTATCTCGAATTGGGCCTCTTGCTAGCAGCAATGCTGTGATGCAAAGGATTGTGGTAGCGTGTGGGTGTCATTTTATAGTCGTGTCTCAATGGTTGTCGGCAGTCAGGTGGTAGGTGGGCGTGTTGACTAGTGTGCATTATTGGATAATTGGGACGTGTCATGGCGGCTTGTGCTTGATGTTGGGGGGGGGGCGTTTACAATGTTCGTATGTTTGCTTTGGACTAGCGGTAGACTTCCTGACATTTGTTTGCCGCTAGGGATGTTGTGCGTGTTGGCCTTCCGCAGTGATGCTGTGGTTATCGTAGCATTCTTTCTGCCGCGGACGTGGATGGCTGTGAGTTCCGTGGTACGGGCGGATTTATCCTAATTGCGGCCACGGAGTATTCACAGGTATGGCGGTACATGTGTTATTTTCCGCGGTCATTTCCATCCGCGGCAGTGGTTGTTCATTGGACTCCGTCCGCCGCGGACGGAGTTGGATGTGTTCCGTCCACCGCGGACGGTGTTGGTTATGATCCGTCCGCCGCGGTCGGAGTTTCGTGACATGATTATCCTAATCCCAACCGCGGAATCTCCGCGGCGCGGCCGGGAGTAAAATTTCCCCCACCATGGCGGACAGTACCCATTTCCGTCCGCCATCCTAATCGACCCCATAGTATTTTGATGCATTCACAGGTTTTCACGTGTTTGTGAATCTGAGAATGCATCAAAATCCATGGAGGGACGCATAGGAACGCCCAAGTCTCACCCAAGGAGAAGCTTATAAGTTAAGATGTAATGTAAAGCAGCACAAGCAGCTGGCTGGTGTTACATTTCTTCACAAAGCTGCACAAGGACATGCAAATCAGCTCTTACATGGCTTTGTTTACTGATCACTGAAGCCTTTGCGTTGTTGTTGCATCGCCTTGATGGAAGGAGAATGCAAAGGCTTCAGAAATAAGATCCCCAATTTTGAAATTGGATATCTCTGCTTCTACTGATTTGATTTCTGTTGTTTCGGTGTTAAATTATGTATTTACCCTATTTTTCTAAATTGGTCTGCGACTTTTCTTGTGTTGTATTTTCACTTATTTACTGTTTAAAAGCTCCATAAATACTTTACACGTTCCTTTTTTGTCTGGCTGCCAGATGATTAAGCACAGGTTTCCTTTCATGGTTCAGCCTGACAAAGATTGTAGCTGTTGTTCCATAAGGCCTCACCCCGTCCACCACAACCAAAAACCTAATTTCTCGCAGATTCTATCTGGCCATCTATGCTGGCATTTAAGTCAGCCCTGAAAACCGTTACCTCAACAAAGACCTCTGATAATTGAAACCTTAGAGTGAAGAGGTTAACGTATGACGAGGTGTGCTGCGTATGCACTTAACAGAGACCGGGTGTGGCCTGCCAAAGGGAAGCATTGTGTAACCAGATCGCTGCTTCATTGTAGCCAATGTGAAAACCTCTATAATACCCTACCTCCCTAAGGAGCAGCAATTGATGTCAAAGAAGGATTATAAAAAGAGAGCTGCTGGTAACTACTTCTTAGTGATTTGGAACACTGGCCCCATTTGATTGTTTTTATTGAGACAGTTCAAATTCTAAGATATTATTCTAAATGGCTAGGCCTCGGTCCATGTTGTCATAGGCGGTGTCTAGTCTCAAGATAGCTAAATGAGGACTCTGAATGTGTATTAAGTGGTAAACAATGTGCCAGTACAAAAACCACCTCGCAATACTATGGGGTGTTTTCTAGGCATGTTTGCCAAAGAAAAAGTGATATTCCCCCCGTTTACCAGCCTTTCTTTGAACTCGCCCTGTGCCCACATATTCACTACAGAAGCGTCTGTCGCCAATTCCCTACGATCTTAAGTCAAATACATGTTCTATTTATCCCAATCTAAGAATCATGCAAATACCGCAGCATCCCACATCTGTTTTATATCTTGTCCCTTACTTGGTTAACTGAAGACTGACATTGTATTCATAGTCCATTTACCTGTATGTTGAGAGAGACCACTGAAGGGAAGGTGTACATTTGACAGCCAAAGGAAATCTGATATAATAAGTATATGATGAGGAAGCAAGACAATTATGTATCAGAGCATATGTTCTATTGCGTTGTGAGGTCAGGTTTTGTGCTGGGTACACAGGTGTTCAAACCATGCTTCAGCATCCATGATCATTAGGGCGTTTCAATAATAAAGCATTGGAAAGGCTTTCGGAGGCATCCATAACTTGAATTAGGTGGTGATTAGCCTGTAATTCTTCCAATCTCTCTGGAATACCAAATATTCTAAGTATATTTCTTCAGACCGTTCCCTCCTCCTCCATGCCATTGTATTCTTTCTAACGCTTACATTATCTAGGCCTGGGCAAAATATAATTTACTCCAGTGCAATTTCACATTACGTGGCATAAATGACACCGGTATGCTGCATTGTATAATTTTTATTCAGTTTGAGCAACAATTCTAAACAAAAGCATGGAAGCAGTCTTGTCTCAGTGAATCCATTCCTTCATTCAGGGATAACATTATTTTCTTGATGGCTTAGAGGAACTCATCAGTGTAGGGGCTTCATTTGTTTTCAGTTGTTGCCAGCCTGGTGACCAAGACTGCCCTCCATGGGCCGATTAGATGAATTTCTTCATTTTTGTTTTAAATGTCTACGTGACTTTGTCTGTGTCCCTGATGTAAACAAAGTGCATTCCTACACAAGTGAGTTAAAGAGGGCATATTCGCATATTCGCACCAAGAGTCTAAGGGCCATATGTAGGTAAACACTATTTACCGATTCTTAAATACCGAATTTTACCGATTTGGTATTTTAGAATCGGTAAATGGTATGTAGGTATTGATTCAACACCCTGTTGCACCCCTGAATAGCGCATGGGTGCACATGTGGCACACATACATGCCCTCTGCCACATGGCACTTTTGGAAAAGCACAAATTTGTTTTTTCAAAGGTTTTCGATATTTACCACCAACTTTTAGTTGGTGGTAAATACCAAATCCTTAGCTCAGAAATGCACTCACTTGAGTGCTCCCTACATTAAGGATTCGGTAATTTACAGAATCGGTATTTTAAGGAATCTGTAATTTACCGATTCCTTAAATTACCGATTCGGTAAATTATCGAATCCTTAAATTTGGCTCCTAGATCTCAAATGCCCAATACCGGTCGGTAACGGCCGAAATTCGGTAATTTTGGCCATTACTGACCGGTATTGGGCTACCTACGTCTGGCCCTAAGTTGTGGCCCTTCCAGGTGCCCATTTGCATTCTAAGCCAGGACGACTGGGTAGCATGTAATATTAGTCGTCAATTGTGGGAGAGTTACACTCTAGCTAGTGGGGTGCAGTGAGGGAGTTTCTTTCTGCTTAAGTATGACGTCATGAGAATTTACTGGAGATCATACTGACATGCCACTACGTGAATGCAAATGCAGTATCATCAATCACGAGGTAGTGATTTTCATACTTTAGTAGTCTCTCAGTGAAGATTTTGGTTACGGATTGCAGTAATGTGTCCATGGGGGTCCCTTTTACTCAGTGTCCTGCCAGATTTTAGGATGTTCCTATTGTGGTCTCAATTGGTGCTTATTTATTCACCACATTTTAAGTTTCTGGTAGTCCCACTGCCTCCCGGTGTCCCTGGGTTGGTATGTCCCGATCTTTTGTTTTTAGGGTCACTGGCTCAGTGGTAGTTAATTTCAGGGTGAACTACTGTGTATTAGGCCTGTATCTTTGTGCATATTCACAGGGTGCAAGTAAGTTGGAAACTTACCCTTGGTGGTATGCTAGGAATGGGGCCCGCAGGGGGGGAATCCTATGTCTGTGAGACAATCCTTCTCTCGCAGTCGGGTCTGCTACTGCTCTGCTTCTCAGGCCTGTGACGATAGTCTCAAATGGCTCATCCTCAAAGCAGATTTTGGCCTCTCAAACAAGTATTATCCTCTTGCATCTATCCTAGATATTTTTCACTAGTCAGATTGTTATATTTGTTTAGTATGTTTTTTGATTATTAGGGATGTTTGAGGATTTTTGTGAAAAACGCATTAATATGATTTCACCAACTTGGCTGATGGCCACACCCTCTCTAATTAGATGGCTTTTAAGGTGGCAACCTGTCTGCTTCACACATCACAAGAGCCTCATAAAAGCTACCCTGAACATACTAGTTTCACTACTACTTATCTACCATATTGTCACTGCATAAACCTGTCTTACCATCACAATCTCATCATCAATCACTGTATTCTCACCATGGTTACATCATACTGTCACATGACTCAACATAGCTTCAGCGCAGCTAACTACTCACAACAATCTCATATCACTCACCACAGTCATATCATTGATAAACATTAGATTCTCATATCACTCACAACAAATTTGCCATCGCTTTCCAACCCGTTTTTACAGTCATCGTTCATTCTCACACATGGTCAGCGACTAGCTGCCGCCTCCCCCCCAATCCGGCACCCAATACCCAGGAACGTGGACACGAGACGTCTTTACTTTTTGGAAGGCGGGCGCTAGTCGCCCGGCCGTATTTATTAAAGTATGAAATTAAAAGAAAGGTTTTAATTGCATAATCAACAATGTATACAAAATCAGCAGGACATTTAGGTACATAATTCTTAGCAACAAGTTTGAGAGCCTGACTTTAACAAAACTCTAATACATGTTGTTTCCTAACTTAGACTAAACATCCTCATCTAGAATTTTTGTACATTTCTGGCCATATGGCAGGGTCACTACCGGTGTCAGGTCCTACAAGCTGCGCCTCCCCTCTGGATGTGCGCATGCGCAGTGTTACCCCGGGAATTGCCCGGTCTACGCCCTGAACTCCATTTACCCACTAAAGGAGGGCCCTTACTCTGCGCCGGTGGCGTCATGAGTCCACGCGCGCGGGGTGGCTACCAGCCTAAGGAAAGCGTGAACTACTCCTACCCGCGCTCCTTTGCCTATTACCTTGCCCCTGGAGTTCTGGGAGTGGCCCGCAGGCCCCTCCCCCTGGGCGGGAACCTCCATAGGATGATGCCCGCCCCCTCAGACCTCAAATATGTGCTCACCGATAATGACCTTACCGCCACAGGCCAGCATTGTTAACCGACGATCTGGCCTCCCCCTGCCTAGACCTACCCTAGAAAGTTCTCACTTCAGCAACCTCTTCCAACCAGGCCCTGACTTCATCAGACCACAGGGCCCTTCCTTCCCCCGTCAAATGGACTCCCCTCACCAGGTAGAACAAACACACCCATTTTTGAATCCTCTACAACCGAGGGGGGGGGGGCTTGAAATAATTTGTCCCACTGTGTGTTGATCCTCTTTATTGAATGATTCAACGCCCTGACCGAGTCCCCGCCACCCCGTGATGAGTTGAGACCCTACTACTGTGCCACCCAGGCAAGTCCTGAAGACCCACCCCTAGTGGAGATGAACTCATCAATGAGTATTCGCCCCCCCAGTTTGGCCAATTCAGTCCCCCCTAGGTAAAGTATCACCACTGACAGGGGGTCGGGCTGGTGAGCTAAAAGTCCCCGCAAGAAGTTCCTGGACTGACCATGGCACAGACCCTTCAACCAACTCTTCCCTGTCCTACGACCAGCCTGTTGCATGTGCTGGCACATTGTAGCTCCTCAACTTCCGGTGATAAGTTCCTCCCCTGCGTGACAGGTTTGAGAAACTGCAAGAACCAGGAAAAGGCCAAGAAAACCTGGGAAACAAATTTCCCATTTCCCCCTTAGGGAATGGGTAGCACTTACACCTGCCAGCAATACTTGGGCCCTTGGTGTCCTCTTTCCTGACGTATGCTTCCCTTTTGACGTCCACCCGCTGCTGATGCTGCGGTGTGGAGGGCGTAAGCATCCCTTGGGCTGTCCACCTGTTGAAGCTGTTGTGATGTGGAGCACTCCAGGTATCCACCATGGACCCGCACTCCAGGTCATACATAAATTGGAAAGATAGACACAAACCATTAGTGTTCCGGCAATAATTGCTGTACACGCCTTAAACTTACATTACCATCAGTAGCTAAGTTACAGATAATCTTAGTGCCAAACCACTACACATTAACATGTCGACAGTAACTGTTACCATGGTAGTCTGTAAAATTGGCTTCCTATTTTCACAATCATCGTTACACAAGAAAGTTGTGCTGCAGGCGAGGACATCGCCTCTTAATCCTGGTTATCTACTCACGTCTTCATGCATAGGATCTATGTGTAAAACATGACAGCCTCCCTAACAGTGCAGCATCACAGTCTTTAGCTCCAAGAATTTTGCACAGCCCTACCTCCGCCAGGCCATACGCTGGCCCAAGGACCTTTTCCGCTCGCCACTCTGGCTTCTGGGAAATATCATCCCAGCCAATCGGACATAATCACATGCATCCCTAGAACTATGTGATGGCGCAACTAGGCTCTTGAGCGCCTTTCAGGTGTGACATCAGGGTGTTGTATCATTATCAGTACCCCAAGTGGTCTTCCTAAAAGCTCTAGGCCCTGTCTCTATGCTATCCGTGGTTCCCCCACCATATTATTAATATGTGGCTTTTGGTACACTCTTAGAGCTCAACGTATCTGGTGCTAAATTACCGTGTGCTATATAAGTTTTCATACTGCAATTATTCGCCTCAATTCTCATCATAGGCTCCACGAATATTGTGCCAGTTGACTTGTGTGTTAAATAAATTTACTGACTGCACTAAAGGGGTGTGTTTAGTACAAATACATATATTTGTTGGTATACACCTGTTCTTTTCATTTACTCGTTCATGAGATTAAAGACTGGAAAAACAAGCTGCTCTATATTCCCTCATTACTTAGCTGAAGGCTGAACGCAATACAGCTAACCCTAGGATAGCTTTACTAATAATGTTGACTCTACCTATCATCCATGAAGGGTCGTTTGGGCAGGTGCAATCTCTGGACTGGTGCACAGCACCTAATATGGTGCTTACCTCCACAATGCAATCAGTCCATTGTCTATACCTCATCCGTGAATGGTTCCATGATAGTTCTAACTATCACCTCAGCCGACAC
Organism: Lissotriton helveticus; assembly: GCF_964261635.1. NCBI lineage: Eukaryota > Metazoa > Chordata > Amphibia > Caudata > Salamandridae > Lissotriton > Lissotriton helveticus. The sequence goes on along the minus strand of NC_136059.1, from coordinate 1,840,095,192 downwards.
CAATGATAGTCATTCTAGAGCGTCAAATTCTGACCTATGTCAATGGCTGTTCTTTGCATAAGATAACTAAGCAGCCACCATGGCTCGGATAAATTATTGCAAATGCCTGGAGGACATCAATAAAGGGGGGCGGGAATGAACACAACAAGGCATATGTAGCCCGGGCATCACGGCTATTGAGCAATGTATTTAGCGCCCGCACCCGGGTGATCCAAGGAAACTTGTAGTCACCGTGCCAAAGTTTTACAAACATGGTGCACATAAAACAGCCCCTGTCATAATCCAACACGTTTAACCACTGCCGAAAAGTGGTAACCGGAGCAAGCTAAGGCACAGGCCTCGCTCGCTGTTTGGCCCTGAAACTCCTGGCCGGTGCGCGCAGCGGCTTGGCCCACAAAGGTAAGACTACCCCTACTACGTGCACTATTCCCAACTCAGGACTATCACCGTCCGTGTGTGTGTGTTTTTAGCGTGTGTACCATATTCACCCCTGTGATAGTGCAGGTCCCTACGTTTCTGTTTGTACGTCACTGTAAATAGCTCTGACTTCCATGTCACTCCTTCTGCACACTCATCCTCCGTAGGTGTACGCTACTGACGCAGATAAGTCAGTAATCCAGCGAATGTGTCAGGATACCCACATATGTAAGACTAATTCTATCCTATTGTATTCTCTGCGTTTTTATAAAGCGCTGAGTTTACCCGAAGGTGTCAGAGCACTGAACATAGGACCTGTTAGAAGAGTAAACTGTTGCAGGAATAGAGGCACAAAATGTAGCATGAAACCGACTGGCCAAGCAAAAGTCACCCAGTCTGACCAATGCTGATGGCTCGCAAATTTCCTGGCGAACAATAGCAGGCCAGATAATCACACAACACATGCGAAAAAGACCACCATTTTCAAACCTAGTACGCACATGATGTGCTCCCTGCTAAGCAGAATTAAACCCAAAGTGACCGATTTACCACGGACAACAGCGTTTTCCAGGCGGGGTCTGAGAAGGGGGGAATTATTTGAAAATGTCCCTCGTACCCGATCTTTGCAAGCGCGCTCTGCTATGCTATATTAATGCATCCTACGCTCGCTGTGCAGGGGAATCCCTCAGCACGTTCAGGTAATCACCCTTTAATAACAAAATTGCCTACTAAAGCAGCGCATAGCAACTCCTACCGTTGCCAGCTTACCTGGGCCGTTGCCATCGGCGGTTGAATTTAGCGGAGCCTAAAACAAAGACCTGCCCCATCACATGTCATAACTTACTTTATACTGACGGGGTGAAACTGACAACTGTGTACTTGGCAAAGCATGTTAATCGTAACAAACAACCGTTATTTGTAATTCTTGCGTCCCACCCGAAAGATGTGGTCACCTAAAGTAACTTGAGTGGGCTATTGTGCATTACAACTTGGCGATTGAACGGATGGGGATGCCATATATAATATGTACCAAAGGCTTCAACCCTTACTGTGCCCATGTTATGGTCGTGTTCCTTGCAACCTGCACCAGCCTATGTTAAGCTTTTGCATGCTATCACCCACCCTACGCCAGACTGCTTATGCTCCGTCTGAAGAGTCATTAGTTTAAGGTTAAATAGTGCCCCCCCCTTCCTGCCTGTCCGTGTTTTCAACAGAGTACGTCATCTGCGCTGCAACAACCCGCTGGGTCACAGTAAATCAGAGCGGGAAGCATGAAACCGCCCGGCCCGTCCACTGAGGTAGATTCGAACCCTTGACCAGCTATAAATTTATGGGGAGCACATTCCACGGCATTCTGCATTTCATGTATGCCTACGGTCAAATCATCAGCATTATACCTTTTAAAGGCATGTTTCATACTACCAACGCTGTAAGCATGAACGGCTTGAAAACAGAGGACTGCGTTCTGATGTATATTGCATTACAAACAAAATGAAAAAGACCTTGTGTCGTGTTTTTGCTTTCCTTGTCATTTAGATTGCATTCCCAACAAAATGAAAGAAACCTTGTGTCGTGTTCTTACTACAATTATACAAAAACAGTGTCAGCAGCGGTGGGCTGTCCCAAATGCCGGAGCAAAATATGAGGTGTCTGTGAAAACACCTGCATAATCCTGCTATGAAGTGGCCCATAGAATAGTCATTGTCCAGTGCATGACTTCCTGACCCTCCATCTCGAGTCAGGAAGCCCGGCACCAATGTATGGAAGTGATAAAGTACCTAAACGCACTATTTAAGTTCGGGCCAACAGCTTAGAGAACAATGAGCACAGACTCCCTAACGAAGTGCCACTATGCTCAAGGGATATGTATCACATTTTGGTTTTAAAATGTCACCCATTTCACAAGTCCCTAAAAGGAGAAACACGCATGTGCGACCAACAAAATTGAAGCTGATCTCCACTACCACAACTCATACCATGAACAAATTTAGGGGCGTTCCCCAGGCCGTAACACTCCAACATCCGAGGGGCATGCCGGTGCCTGTAGCGATTACCCTGTATATCGCAACTGAGGTGGAATTCCTTAAAGAACACAGCGTTGGCCAACAGCATGCGTGCATTATGAACACATTTGTGCACAAGCTCCCCCACACGAAGAAACACGGCGGGCACAGGAATATTCCCCATCCCCCACCGACATTATAAGTCTTTCTTAAGCTCAAGCTAAAGCGACCCTTATTGATAGCTCCTCCATCGCCTAATTTGACTTGGTGAGCCCGGTTAGGCAAGACGCTGCCCTTCGAGATGATATCGATATATGAAATTGGCTTTACCGTCACGATTTGCTCCTGTACAATTGCCCCCGCTTTTTCACAAGGGCCGCCCAGCACCCGATACCAGCAGTGAAGGTTCTTACACTCTTACACTACGCGCACAGCTTCCCCAGTACAAGTTGAGACCGGTGCGCATGGAGAGCTTGGGGGAAAGCGAATAGCGCGCTCCCCTTCCAACATAACTTCGATGGGAACAGGCGGCCAGTACATAGCGCGCGGCGCCCTGACTACCATCCATCAGCATATCAATACCCACTCAGATTCATTTCCTACCGAGTTACACGCGCGGCTGCGCCGCAAACAAAACTCTACCCCGGAATGAACCACCATTAAAATCACTCGCAACCCCCGGCTTAAACTTTCACGGTCCACTGCATTTCATTTCTGGAGCACAGCGGCTTCTACCATGACAGCCGTGCCTGATTGAGACACACACCGGGCGAACCAAGAACAGCCTCGCTCGAGCACTCATACCCATCGATGCGGAGCACACGTAATACAGCTGCTTGCCCCCTACTTAACTTGTGCCCTCCGAGAACGGCTGCCACGATCCACCCTGCGGCCCGGAGCTTCTCCCCGGCAGAATCACAGGCCTCCGGTCATCCCGCCCCGCGCGGGTCACAGCTATTCCGCCATTCTCCCCGCCGACTCCAGGTCCACTGCCGACCACGGACATCTGGATATCACATCTGCAGAGGGAGAGAAACAGAAAATAATTACAGCCTCCTAGAGGCTGGAAGGCAGGCCGTGGTGCGCAGGACTCCAAAACAAAGAAGCCCCGAGCGCGGGGCACACCGTTCGGCGAGGGAGCGTCCAGGGACAAGAGGGTCTCCTGGGCGCTCCCTATCTCTTTATTCCCGAGGGGCCAGGTGGCCCCTCCTATAGCCCGCCCCCCCTGACCCGGACCCACTTCCCAGGATCCGGGTCAAGGAGGCCGCCAGCCAATCGGCGGGGGGCCGCGCCCCCCAGGGCACGCCCCCACCGCCGAATGGCGACCAAGGAGACAGTGGGGGCGACGGTCGCCGCACCGCCATGCGTGCGGGGGGGCCGAGGGCCCCCCCTTTTCATTTGCTGCTAAACACATTTTTACAATCTTCCCATCTTGACCAATTATATCCTGACAGCAAAATCAGCCTCACCATAGGTATCCATTACGTGTGCACATCACTCACAATAGTCACATCATCATTACCAACCACACACTGACATCACTCATCACAATTTTACGATAACTAGTCACCATATTATCAATACTACCCATCAGTTTCACCATCACTACCTGCCACATTTTCACAATTATCCACCACAGTATACCATATTGTCACTATGGACTGCCACAGTCTTATCATCACAGTCCATCACTTTAGCACATGACCAACCAGTCTCACCTTCACTATTCAATACATTTGCCGATCACTCACCACATGCTCACAAGCATAGTCAAATACGCTCATACATCACTCCTCGTTCTCACCATTACACACCCGTTTTTTCCATCACTTCCTGCTACATTCTCACAATCACCACCCACAGGCTAACCATAGATATCATCCAGATTCTCAAAATTGTCAACCATCTCTTCTCTTCATCAACGACAAATCTCACCTTCCCTACCAACAGACTCTCAAAATCTGCACTGTAGTGTCACAATCACTATCAACCATGCTTTCTCTTCACTCTCAACAATCTTACCTCTTTACTTTTAATATTCTAACCATCTGTGCCCAGTGTTACCATCACTACAGATCGCATTCTCTCTTTTACCCACAACATTCTTACCACCACTATCTAACACAATTTCACATTGCCCTGCCACTGTCTTACTTTGCTATTCACCACACTTCTGTTGATGTCTGACATAGGGACTTTTTAGATACGGATTGCTTGCCAGTAGAAGAGAGAGCTTAGTCATTTTCATTTTTGCTTAAAAAAATGTGGATAGGTTGCAGTATTCGTTGGTGTTAAATATATCAAGACAAGGAAATGGGATGATAGAGTCCTTGACAAGGCCTAACGTGTCTCTGGGTCTGATTTACGTGCAGAAAAATTAAGCCTTTGCCTCAAAAACATGTTTTGGTATTCTTTGCTTCTTAGCTGTAATCGAGTTTGTTTAGCTACCATTGGTCCTATTGGTTCTATTACTGTAAGGGTTTTCTTTTCTGATTACATTACAAAACATTGATAAGCATTCTTTTTGTTTCTGCTTTGTAGAACAGGTAAGATCACTCGTAAACTCTGGTGTGACTGCACTGTAATAATCTGCTAACAAGTTTGTGTTGTATTTATCATGCAAATCCATTAGTTTTGCCAGTATGTTGGTTCTAGGAGCATTGCTAGACATCATTGAAATCTTTGATCAAACCCTTTGTTTACTTGATAACCCGAAGGCAGAGATTTTAGTGCATCACAGACAGAAAAATATAAGGAAGTGGTTTGAGTACATGTGTTGTAGAGTATCTCCTGAAGAGGCCTTTTTTCTGCACAAGGGCAGGTCAAATTTAAATCCCTTTTCAAGTGTAGGTGTAGAACAGGATTTTATTGATTCCATTAAGAAGAAAGCGAAATAGTAGAGACAGAGCTGTATCTGTCTCATTTCCAGAGTTAAGAATGAAGTCACCAAAGAAGATGTTATCAGCATTAGAATTGGACCATAAGCTTTAAGTTACATGAGAGGTTCAAGAGAAAGGAGATTATCTTCCACATCCTTACATTTCTCACCACAGTCTCATCATCATTGCACACCATACTTTAATATCATTCACCAAAGCCTCACCATTGCTATTAATCATACTCTCATGTTACACACTACAGTCTCACCATTCTGACACCTCATTCTCACCATTGTCTGTGAGTCTCACCATTGTTCCTTATCACATTTTTACCATTACCAACCTGTTTCATTTTACTATCAGCTGCCATCCTCGTATCATAGGTATCCATCATAATAATAAACCACTTACCACGGTCTCACCATGACTACCCACCCCATTCTCACTATTATCCACCAGTCTCACAATGCAACACCCATATTTCCACCATGAATCACCAAAGTCTTCCCCTTTTTGTACATCATAATTTCACCCCATCAAGCAATCTCACCATTGCCACACATCACATTCTCTCACCACCCACTAGTCTTTCCATTGCTATCCGCAATATTCACAGTCACTGGTTTAACTATCACTAGCTATCACATTCTCACAATCTTTAGCCATCTCACCATTGCTATCTATCATATTATCACCATACACACCACGCTCACCATTACTTTCAGTAATTTCTTACTATAAACCACTTGTCTCACCATCACTAGCTTTCATATTTTCACCATCACCTACCATTATTATTCACACTCCCTCACATCACAAAATACTCTTATCATCACTCACTATCACATTTCAACATCAACATCTGTCTTACCATTGCTATCTAACACATTTACACATTACCACCACTCACTGTTGCTGGCTGCTTTCTTAGTGTTACCATGTGGCTTGTGTCACAAGGGCACACAGTATCCAGTGCTGTACTTTTAATCAATATGTTAGTGCTTGTGTGTAGCTTCCTTAGATAGTTGAACACAAACTGATTGTGATGCATTCAAGAAGTTACATCTTATTCACAGCCTGAGTCAAGGGATTTTTAAAAAAGGAAGCATATATTTGGTCTTTTGCAGTCTTGATCATGTCACCAGTCACCCACTCCATTTGAGGTAATCACAGTTTATCAACTGATCTAGAACTGACAGTTTTTGCTCCTTCAAGGGTGTTTCTTGAGAGGGTAAGACATCTTCTTATCTTATTGGTCCTTTGTGATTTACATTATGGAACACAAACGGTATAAGCTATTGAGCCATGATACATTGAGCTACTGTCTGCTAAGGTCAAAAAAGGAAGGAACCTCAACTATTCAAGCCCTGACAGATTGTGTTGCCTAAATGTCATTTCTGTGGCTTGAGTGTAGACCATTCTTGGTTCGGCCGAGGCTGAGTGAGCTAGAGGGAAACTGGGTAAGTAAGAATGAGTGGAACTGAGTAAGAATGAGTGAGTCTGAGGGAGTCAAAGTGAGTTTGAGTGAAAGGGAATGACTGGGACCGAGCCAATCAGTGAGACTTAGAGTGAGTCAGAGGGATTCTGAGTGAAGATGAGTGCCAGTGAATCAGAATAAGACTAGTGACAATGAGTGAGTCACAGTGAGATTGAGCGATTCAGATTTAGTGAGACTAAGTGGAAATAAGTGAGAATGAGTGGATCAGAGGGAGAATGAATGAGACTGCATGAGTCAGTGAGACCGAGTGAGACTGAGTCAAAGTAAGCAAAAATGAATGCATGTGCGTGTGAGAGCAGCTGAATGAGACTAGGTTAGAATTCTTTAGAGTCAGACTTAGTGCAAGCAAGTGTAAGTACATTTCTAAACCTTCTGAGAAGAAGTCACACTCACTCACTAATCAAGTCAATGATTTTGCCCCAAAATCTTTAGAGGTCAACAGCCACCACTAGAAAGGTCACTTTCATAATATCTTATCAACCTCAGACACACTAGCTGAACCTAAGGCACTATCAATCTGACACTATAAACACCAAGCTGGTCCCCAGTGCTCCTAGACTCCCATTTGTTGCCTAGGCCCCAAGTCAGGATTCTGACATGCTTTTAAACTAACTAAACCAACAACAATGACTATCATTCTGCTCTAAAAGACCCTCAGCCAACCTCACCCTCAACAGCCAGAGACCGTACACTGGCTTTACAATCCTTCCAGCACCTAAATGACCATTTGATGACCTTTATGGGTACTCAGACAACCAAGAAATGCCTGTCCCTGCATTTAGAAATGTTTTGTCAGCTGTCGGGTAGCCTCAGCTGACCATTAGACATCCTACACCAGTGCAATCCAAGTAGCCATTGTTGGACCTCATAGCCAATATATTTCTATTACTTAAGTTTGCTTTTCCTCACAAACACTCAACCAACTATCAAAGTTCTCTCTGATATTTGCTGTCATTCGTAATACATCCCCATAAACCCTAATCTGACCCTCAAACTCGCTCTGCCAAACCTCGGGGTCTCTAATTAAGCCTTCACTCACCCTCAGACTCCTTTAACTTGATCAGAGTGAGCACTTAGAAACTCTCAACCAGGCATTTTAGTTATCCCAAAGGACCTTCAGGCACCATTCAGTTATCCCACCTGGCCCTGAGAGAACCCCTGCCAACTACAAAGTAAAAAAAAAAGTCAGCCTGCTTTCAAAGACCTTCAGCCATCATTTAAATAGGCTCTGCCAGTCCTTGGCTGCCCTAGGACTCCCTTTTGTAGCCCTTAAGTGGCATAACATAGTTTCCATACCCTTTTAGAACCTGTCAAACCCTGTATCTCAGAGGGTCCCAAAAGAATCCTTGACCCATTAAGATTGCCCTCAGACAGCATTACCTACCCTCAAAGTTTCTTCAACCAACTTTCATAGAACCAAAGACTCACTCTACCAACTCTCAAAGCTACTATCCTAGTCTTAAGAGACTGTAAGGTCTTCTTCACTAACTTTCAGTGGCTTTCAGAGTCCCGCTGTTTCATTGTAGTTTGCTGTGAATATTGAGGTCCAGACCCACAAAGTTTTTTCTTAAATGGGCACCTCTGTAGAATTACAATTTTAGGGCCTGATTTACAGTTTTACAGATGGGTTATCCCATCACAAATGTGGCGGGTATCCTATTCACCTTATTACAAGTGCCTGGGATGTAATTCACTTGTAATAAGGCAGAAGGAATAACCGTAACATTTGTGATGGAGTAACCTGTTCGCGGAATCTAAATCAGGGCCACAGTCTGTTAAAATATGGCAGTAGTATATCTGAAAAGCACGCCAGTCACAGTTTTCCAAGGGTAATCCTGCAGGGCGTGTCACCTTTTTTTCAATGTCGAAATATAAGCATAGAACAATTCTGCATTTGGGAAAGCAGCCCTGCTGTGTTACAACAGATTTCTTTTGTTTCTCCAGAGGGAGAACATTTTACCAGTGCAAACACAATCCAACACATTTTTTTGGGGATGTTATGTTCCCGTCTACTTAGTGGGAATGAATACTACAGGACTTTGCTGGTGTAAATATGTGACCATTTCAAGGTTGGAAAAGGGTCATTGAGAAGTTTATGAATGCAATGAAACTGGTGTGTTTGTGGGCGCTCTCTAAACATATTAAGACAAATTACAACTCCCAATGCTTCATCCTAACCCTTTATGTGGGACTTACCACTGCAAAATGTTACATGCCCATGGGAGTTAAATAATTTACGCCTAAAATATCACTTTTTATAAACACTTTTACAGAAGTAGTTTCAGACTTTTGTAATCGTTAAAGAAATTTCACAGTCAAACATGCGGCCCTTTCTATTTGATTAGTATGAATTATGTATCAGAGAGACCTAAAAGTGGGACATTCTTAGACACAGCACCTAACAAAAAAGTAACCCCAATTTAATCATTGATACACCCGATATTTAAGAACGGGTGGGTGTGCACACTGAAAAGCACCCACTGTAACAGTGCTAGTTCCCTATGGAACTAAATAGATTAATTACAACAGCACAGGTGCACCACAATTTTTGGCATTTAGTTCACAAATGTCAATAAATCACGAAAGATGTGGTTCCTCATTTTCATTTCAGTGAAGAGAAGTTTCAAGTGACGATGATAAGTAGTGACTTGAACAGAGTAGCGCCGCAAAAAAAGTGCCAGAGGAAGCGCTGTGGTCACTGTCGGTAAATACTGAACTGCTCGGTTTTATCATATTCCGATTGGGGTATTTCACCCACTACATTTTATCACAGACGATGTGCTGCTGGAGTTAACATCTGTAAAGATTAACGGATAGATCGGAATCGTGCCTTTAGTTTCTACTCCACAGCAGACTCCTGTGATCCTACGGTTACTTTGACCAGATATACGTGCTTGGAAGCCTTGACTGTAATCTAATTGGATCATTTGTCACTCTTTTTGCGGCGCTACTCTGTTCAAGTCACTACTTATCATCGTCACTTCTCTTCACTTATATAAGCCCTGAAGAAGTCCCCTTTGTTTGGGGCGAAACGCGTCGGCTGTATGGTGCCTAATTCCCCTTGATTTGAAATAAAGAAATGAAAATGAGGAACCACATCTTTCGTGAGTTATTGAAATTTGTGAACTAAATGCCAAAAATTGTGGTGCACTTGTGCTGTTGTAATTAGTATGAATTATGTTTACGTTTGCATTAATACTGGTCCTATTTTCACTATATTGATTTATGTATTTACTTGCATTTTTCTATAAACATTGATCCTCAATTTACCATGACATTTGAAATACCAATTGAAATGTGAGCATGTCTTTTGTTTTAAGTTCTGATATATTTTTCATCTCTCTACCTACGTTTTGATCTTTTCTATTTTTTATATAAATAAGTACACCATCACTTGTAATTAGCCAATACATGAACAATGGCTGTTGATATGTTGATAGGAATGGAGTTTATGGTTGCTAGTGCATGCACCTCAGCCAGGCAGAACTCACCACTCTAGTCAGTATAAGGGAGATACACATCAAAGATAACCCCTGCTCACCCACGTGGTAGCTTTGCAGACCAGTCAGTCTCATCCTAGAGGCAATGTGTAAATGTGTAAAGCATTTGCGCAATACAAACACTTGGCACACCACAAAAAAGACTTCACACAGGGTTATATAAAAACATCCTTTTTTATATATAACACACATGGACCACAATCAGATAAATCACTTTGCCAACTGGTCAATTGTCATAAGTGTACGTAGATCATAAATCCCTTTGCAAACTTGGCAATTGTCATAACATCACAGGTAGTGCACTCATGTAAACACTTAAAAGCTGCACATGTCATGAAAAAAGGAAGAAATCTCCATGCATAACCGAACCTTACACCACCACTGTACATATTATGAGGTTCCTGAAATAAGTCACATTGGCATGTCACTGTAAGGCATAACACTACTCATAGCACCAGTAATACGACATATCTCATAACATTAGGGCATCACAAGTAGTCGGTTAGATTAGGAAGCAGTTAGGTTAGAGGCAATCTCATAGGAGTTACCAGAGTATCACCATAATCACATTTATTATGGGAAAATCACCTCTAGCTTGCCCACTAGGCAAGTGTTGTAAGGATAACATGCCTGAAATATACTTTCAGGACAACTGTTTCATAAAACACTTCCTCTGGCTGCTCCTGGTGCCAGGAAGCACACTGCTGGTTTCTGCAGAGCAGGTGACTGGCCCAAATTATGTAGGTCACACGTGGGGAAATAATACTGTAAAAGGTTCTTCCCCTAATGGTCAGCACCTCGATGCTAGCTATTCCCGGGAACACCGTTCCAGGGCGCTCGCACTGATTGGCGTGATGGTGACACCAGCCCGTAACTGACCCAGCCCTGTGGCGGAGCTGAAAGCAAGCCCATTGCCTGTGGTGGAGCTCCGTCTTCGTAAGAGGAGGAACTCAGCAATGTTGCAGGGACTGCAAGCAACACAATGCCCCTGGTTGGCTCTGTAGCTGGAAAGGGGGGCAGAGCACCACCACCGTGTTGGGAACCCTCAGCGGGTCTCCGAGATGAAGGACTCGTGGCTCTCCGCATCTTGCTGCTCATTGGCTTGGTTTGGCTGGGAGGCACCTGCACCTCTTGGCCACACTCGCACCCATGCTCTATCGGCAGCTGCCCTCAGCCTCTTCCTTGTTCTGGCTGGGGTCTACTGGTTGTCAGGTGCAACAAAGGGGTGCTCACATCACGCGGGTCCTGCCAGGCGGACACACCCTCTTAACCTACCAGATCTTCACATCCTGTTCAACTTCCAGATCTTTTTCTCCTGATATGGCATGGTGGGTGGCGTCTCCATTGCTGCACACAATAGCTGATCAGGGGGACACATATTATTGGTTAACAGAGAAGCGTGAGGGCGCTTCCTAGGGATAAAAGCCCAGGAAGGCTTTTCAACGAAACTAAACCAGAGGGAGGCTTTTCAGCAACCAAAGCTGTTGGTAATTCTTAGCGCTGTATAAGCACAATTAAATAGCGCAATAAAGTAAAAGCCCAAGGAAGTTTCAAATTAGCCACTCTTCCAGGCACTAGTTTTCTTTTAAGATCGAAAATACAGCGCTCACCTCCAGCTGTTTTACAGCTTGGTGAAAGAACAGTTTAGCCCTTTCTCTTGCTCCAGATGGGAGCAACGACTGCAAGCCGTCCCAGCCCCAGACACCTCAGGGGCAGCACTCCTCATGCAGTGCTCCTAGCCCTCCTTTTAAGCAGGTTACTTTTAGATCCAGCAAGGATCTTCCTTGAAGCTATTTACCTTCCAGACACTTTCTACTGGAGGCAAGAACACACAAGCCAGTGGATATTCTTCCCAAGCAGGATACCACAGCAGGGCAAAAAGAATCAGTCCTTTTCCTCCACCATTAACAGAAGCAGCAACTGCAGGCCAACTTACCCCTCACTTAGAAAAGGCAGCGCTCCTCACGCAGTTCTTCCGCTCTTCTTCCTGGTAGGGTCCTCTGTTTCTTGAAGCAATCTAAAGTCCTGGGGTTTAAGGTACAATACTTATACCCCCCATTTTGTCAATGTTCTCTTTGCCTTAAGGGTCTCTGAACACAGTGCAAATGAGTCGTGGCCTCCCTGGTTCAGCATGACCACAGGAGGTGGAGAAGGCATTGTGAAAAGGAGACACAGCCTATGTAGGTGCAAGCAAATCTCCTCCCACCACTCTAAATGCAGATCAGATCTATTCAGCCTTGTGATGAGTACCCCGGACAAGATAGAACACACCTCAACCGCCCCTGTGACTGTCTAGAGTGAATACACATCCCCAGCTCCTGTCATTTCAAAACCAGATGCTGAATAAACAGACAATCAGTGGCGCACAGAATGGTAAAGCAAGAAAATGTCCACTTTCTAAAAGTCCACCCTAAGCGTGGAAGGGTATACTCAGACATGAGTCCCTTGCTCATTGCACCATCAGGATTCAAGCAAGCCGGGCCGAAGACGGCTGTAATGCCAGAAACCGGTCCCCGGAAGCTTGTTTCCTTCCCAGTGTAAGAATTGGCTTTTGTAGTTTGGTTTGCCCTGTTCCCATCATGCACTGGGACAGGGACAGACTAATTTGCATACAGCCAGGTTCTGAAACTGGGATGGTGCAATGAGCTAAAAAACGGTGTTGGATCTAGCCCTGATCTCTTGACTGGGTGAGAGTATTCTGCTTAATTCAGAGACTCTGTCCCTCACCACCCCTTGTTGTAAACAAATTTGTCCACCCTAAGCGTGGAAGGGTATACTCAGACATGAGTCCCTTGCTCATTGCACCATCAGGATTCAAGCAAGCCGGGCCGAAGACGGCTGTAATGCCAGAAACCGGTCCCCGGAAGCTTGTTTCCTTCCCAGTGTAAGAATTGGCTTTTGTAGTTTGGTTTGCCCTGTTCCCATCATGCACTGGGACAGGAACAGACTAATTTGCATACAGCCAGGTTCTGAAACTGGGATGGTGCAATGAGCTAAAAAACGGTGTTGGATCTAGCCCTGATCTCTTGACTGGGTGAGAGTATTCTGCTTAATTCAGAGACTCTGTCCCTCACCACCCCTTGTTGTAAACAATTTTGTCCACCCTAAGCGTGGAAGGGTATACTCAGACATGAATCCCTTGCTCATTGCACCATCAGGATTCAAGCAAGCCGGGCCGAAGACGGCTGTAATGCCAGAAACTGGAACCCGGAAGCTTGTTTCCTTCCCAGTGTAAGAATTGGCTTTTGTAGTTTGGTTTGCCCTGTTCCCATCATGCACTGGGACAGGAACAGACTAATTTGCATACAGCCAGGTTCTGAAACTGGGATGGTGCAATGAGCTAAAAAACGGTGTTGGATCTAGCCCTGATCTCTTGACTGGGTGAGAGTATTCTGCTTAATTCAGAGACTCTGTCCCTCACCACCCCTTGTTGTAAACAATTTTGTCCACCCTAAGCGTGGAAGGGTATACTCAGACATGAGTCCCTTGCTCATTGCACCATCAGGATTCAAGCAAGCCGGGCCGAAGACGGCTGTAATGCCAGAAACCGGTCCCCGGAAGCTTGTTTCCTTCCCAGTGTAAGAATTGGCTTTTGTAGTTTGGTTTGCCCTGTTCCCATCATGCACTGGGACAGGAACAGACTAATTTGCATACAGCCAGGTTCTGAAACTGGGATGGTGCAATGAGCTAAAAAACGGTGTTGGATCTAGCCCTGATCTCTTGACTGGGTGAGAGTATTCTGCTTAATTCAGAGACTCTGTCCCTCACCACCCCTTGTTGTAAACAATTTTGTCCACCCTAAGCGTGGAAGGGTATACTCAGACATGAGTCCCTTGCTCATTGCACCATCAGGATTCAAGCAAGCCGGGCCGAAGACGGCTGTAATGCCAGAAACCGGTCCCCGGAAGCTTGTTTCCTTCCCAGTGTAAGAATTGGCTATTGTAGTTTGGTTTGCCCTGTCCCCATCATGCACTGGGACAGGAACAGACTAATTTGCATACAGCCAGGTTCTGAAACTGGGATGGTGCAATGAGCTAAAAAACGGTGTTGGATCTAGCCCTGATCTCTTGATTGGGTGAGAGTATTCTGCTTAATTCAGAGACTCTGTCCCTCACCACCCCTTGTTGTAAACACTTTCTAAAAGTGGCATTTTCAAACGCACAATTTAAAAACCACCTGTACCAAAAGGTGTGTAATAAATTCTGTGTTCAAAGGGCTTCAACTCCATTTCTCTATCGTTTCCTTATCCGCAGTTACACATGTAAAATGTTACAGTGCAGCTCCAATGAAAGCAAATGGGACAGAAAGCCTTTCAATAGTGAAAAACGAAATGCTCAGTATTTCCCTATCAGGACATTTCACACACACTAGTACATGTCCCACCTTTCATATACACTGCACCCTGCCCATGGGGGTACCATGTGCCTACCTTAGGTTTGCCTTATTTGTAAGGAAAGGGAAGGTTTGGGCCAAGCAAGTGGGGGCACTTGCCAGGTCAACAAGGCAAATAAAACAGCGTGCACAGACACTGCAGCTGTACGTATGACAAACATTTACAGGGTTACTCATGTGTGTGGCACAACCAGTGCTGCAGTACCACTATTAGCATTTGTTTTACAAGCCCTGGCAGACATTGTGCACTTTACTAGGGACTTACCGGTAAATCACATATGCCAATCATGGATAACCAATCACATTCCCAATTTATGGAGAAAGCCTATGCACCTTAGCACTGATCAGCATTGGTAAACTGCCCAGAATCCTATGCTAACAAAAACAGGATCAGAAAAATAGGAGACAAAGGGCATAATGTTTGGGGATAAACCTGCAAGAAAGGCCAGGTATAATCACTGTCATAACATCATTAGAAAAAGAGCAAAGGAGCAGCACCAGAACAGTCTAATTAAATGCATCTCTAGCAGAGGAGAATGACAATGTAAAAGGCAACGCATAGTTATCCAAAACAAGGTTATGGAACTGAAAGAAGTTGTTAAAACGTCTCCACCATACACAGAGGGAACTTTGAAACAGAGGAGCATAAATGAAATGTAGAAAAAGCGCCTGTCTACATCGATAATCAAAATTTATTGTCTCAGCTGATGTTGTCATGTAGCTCGACATTATCCCTCTAACCCCAGCAGAGAGGTTGCAGAAATGCCACACGTTAGAATTATATAGTAAGTGAGAGTGTTAAAAATACCATTATCATGGATGAGTTGCATTTGTTGACAATGCACAAGTTATTGTTTTGACATGACACTAAGAGTTGTGAAGACATACTTACTTTAAAATTCTTTAAAACTGACAATTGCATCGAGTTTGGCCTCATCGTTTTGGCAGATGTCAACATTGCTCTATGTAGCAAGCCTTCACACATTTACCTTACGTGTTCCACGTTCTGAAAAGGTTGCTTGCTTATGAGTAGCCCTAATAGGTTTTTAAGGCCCTTTTAAAGTCTTTGACTGGTATTGGGATGAAAGGTGCATGTTTAATATTGCAATATATTAAGTCGTGGCCTGAAATCTGCAAATAAACGCCACAATAATGGAGTTTAAAATCTGAGATTTGTATTTTGGTCCTTAGTAACCTGTTTTCAATTTTACCCTACCCAATAATCTACATCGTTTATAGGTTGCAGAAGAAATTCCTCACAGTGGGATGTGGTATGGCTATCTGCAAAGTAAACAGACTTCCCTCAAGGCTTTCAGGTCTTCTGTACAAAGGGCCTCGTTTATGAGGCCTTGCGTGAGTTTTGTGCTTCCGATGCGTCACTTTTTGTGACGCATCGGCGGCGTGAAACATGCCTCCTGATGCGCACTATTTACAAAGTGACGTCACTTTGTAAACCCCTGCGCTACATTATACCTGCGTCAGGTATAATGTATGCAGAGGGGGCGTTCACCCGCAAAAAGCCTCGTAATAGTGACGCAGTGAAATCTATGAGATTTCACTGCGTCACTTTTAGGACGCTGTTGCGTCAAAATCTTGCGCCTGCCTCACAGCAGGCGTAAGACTGACGCAAGCCCTTTCACATGGGGCTTTCCCCATGTGAAAGGAAGCATTGCTGGAGTTGCGTCACTTTTGTGACACACTCCAGCAATGCGTCACTTTTGCGCCTACAGATACGTCAGAAATACTGACGTATCTGTAACTCCTTGCGACATGATGCGTCATATTATAAATATGACGCATCAATCATGTCACAGGGAGAGCGCAGTGAAAAGTGACGCATCGCTGTTTTCACGCAGCGATGCGTCACTTTTCATAAATGAGGCCCACAGAGCATACCAGCATAGGCCTCAACACAAAAGCAACACAGTTTTATATACTGATGAATGTTTCTTTTTATATAGAATTAGCAAAATCTAGTGTGTCATCAAGCTGTCATGTATAAAATACATGTATGTAAATCAAAAATGGACTAGCTAAATAATCAAAAGAAAATAAATTATTTTAATTTATCAAGGACTCAAGTATGTTTTGTCAACGGTTTGTGGCACCTGGTAGGTGTGCTCATAAAGCCCTCACCCACCAACCTAGTTGGTGGCATGCTTCATCATCGGGCCCACCCAGTGACACCTAGCGTGTCCCGGGTGTGCTTCGACGCCTGAAGACAGCGGAGCAGGTATGTCGCTGTGTGTGCGGTGAAGACTGTTATGGATTGTGAGTTTAAAACGGCTTGGCGGGGATCCCAGTGCCCAAGGGCAAATACACTTTATTGGCTGGGTCACCGTCAGCGGTTAAAAATAAGGCTATTGGATGTTAGAGGCGAGTTACGACCTCCCTCTCCTTCTTGATACACGCATGTATAAAATACATACATTGGTACCAGATAATTGTTTTCGTTGTCATCAACATGGTGCAAGAGGTTAGCCCCATACGTTTTATATCTACCCGCATCTGTCCAAATTTTGGCAGGAACTATTCGAGACCATTAGTCAGGTTGAGTATTTTACACTTCCTGAGGGAATTCTAGTGTTGTTGTTTATTTTTTTTAAGCCAACAATTAAATAAGGGCAGACAATTTTCTATCCATAGCTCTGACGATTGCATGCTCCCTTATCATGCAAAATCAGAGAACCCGGATGATTCCTACAGTTCAGAGGTGGAAGAACAAACTACTATGCACTATGACATTTGAGGAGGCGTATACAAAGGGTGGGGGGACTAAAGAGGTTTACTACTATATGGCAATATATGGAATAAGGTTAAAGGTTATTCAAAGTTCTGAATTATATAATAAAAGGATCGTCCCCAAGTTTATATTATTAGTAGATTCAAGTTTTTGGAAATAGGTTAGAGGACCTGGAATGAAGCTATTTAAAACATATTCTGAATTATTTTGCACTTTAATACTGCACTTTTTATTGCACTATAGATGCACAAATGCACTTTTATTCAAACACACTTTCATACATTAGGAAAATGACTGGACATAATACATATTGGCTGGAGAATTGTGTAACAGTTTCACTTTAGATCGCTGTTTGCACATACATTGGATGAATATTATTTAAAATTAAAATGTAAAAAAAAAAGCTGTCTTGTCCATTCTATGAAATGTGAAAGAAAACAAGAATGGCAATTTCTAACTCTTTAAAACAGAAGACAATAGTTTAGATGTTGTTATAAAGAGATATAGAGCAGAAAAACAACAAAAACAAAAGTGTCTGTATTGAGAGTGATGTTTTCAAATCATTTTTCTACACTGTTTTATGATGTCTCGGCCGAAAGTAAACCCGTAGTTCTAGGGATGCTCAGTACTGCATGGTTCGTCCAAAAGTGACTAGTGTCACCACGCATGTAGAGTGTTAAGGTTAGAATTTATCCGTTAGAAAATCCTGCAATCAACCAATCAAGGATAAGTGACCAATGCATACTAAAATTGTGTGTTTCACTACCTGGATAAGCAGATCCCTCTTTAGAAAACAAGTTAAATAAAATCACAGGTGTAATTTCAAGGAAAACACATTTTCATTAAATCACGGAATGATTTAACAATATTCTGAGAATGCAAATTCAGTGAAAACTTAATAAAGAGCTCTTACACACAAACAGCACAGAGCAGGCGTTTAGAAGGAATAGAAAATAATGGCTACACAATTAGGCATAGACTATGAGTATCGCGAGTCCTACCGCCCTGGAATATGGTATAAAAACAATGGCAGTGGACAGTTAACGTTGATATTTTCTTGTTTTTTCACTCTGTTATTATTGTTCCCAGTTCTCTATAAGAGATGTACAGCAACCCAGTGGCTATGACACCCCCCCCCACCGTTTTCTTATAAAACAGAACTCTTCAGTGGGTATGTGGGCTAATTAAAAGCAACTGAAAGCTGGTACCATCGGCTTGTGAATCTGTCACTCTAGCAGCTGAAGCAGGGTTTGCAGAGACATGTTAAGGCATGGGCTAAGTGGGCTCTGGCCCGGGCCCCAGCCTTTCAGGGGGGCCCCTGACACATCCAACTCTGTTCTCCAGAGAGACTTGCCCTGATGACCTTGAATAATTCTTAAACTTAGGGGCCCATTAGGATCTCGGGCGGATCGCCACCGCCTGCATGGTTGTGGCCATCCGCCCGAGATCCGTCCCCACCCGCCACCCATTTCCCCCCGCCATATTACTATGGCGGGGGGACCATGGCAGACAGAAAGAAAACGTTCTATTTCCTGGCGTGCGAATCTCTGGTGGTTCTCTCCTGATATTTTTATTACTTTGTATGCTCCTAACAATGTTCTTATGTACCCATCACTGTTCAGAGTATTACTGTCCATCACTGCAGGGTTATTGATGGAAGCCGATGTGTGGCGAATAGTTCTATTTTCTAGACTACTTGAGATACCCAATCTACACAGGCTCCTACATCGTATGGCAAGAGATATATTTTCAGTAATCTTCTCAAGGCCCATTTCAATTCTATCTAGCCAGAATTCCAGTCTACCTATGTGGAGTTTAACATAACTAGTTAGTTGTATAAGAGAATTTTCTAGGTTATCCTTGCCTGATAGTGGGTGTGCAATACTGTCATTTTTCGAGCTAGAGGTGCTTTCTTTTCCCTTTTGCTTCTGAGAGCTCCCCTTTTTCCCCTGTCGTTTAGTCAATGTGTTTTTAGACTGGCCATTCATGAGGTGAGCCTGGTGAGTTTCTACCTGAGTAAAAGCAGACTTTTTTGGTAACTCTTAGTTGTGCTGCCTCTTTGGGGAAGGTGATGTTTCAACATCTTGGCCACTTACTGAAACATCTTCAATTTCATCAGTTGGATGCAGCCATTTCTACTCTCTTCTAAATTTATTGATTCAGGTGGATTTGTCTCAGTGGGCTCTTTGCAAATATTGGTGTTTCGTGTTATTTTTCCCTGACTAATTTCTATTAGCCCCTGTGCTTCTGCGCTTAATGATTCCGCCACATATGTACTCTTTTTACCTCACCCTAAGATATTTCCAGCTACACTCTGAAATAAGATTCTGCAATGAAGTATAGTTCTCAAATCTTTCATTCAAGCCACACTTGTTTGTTTTGTTAAAAAAGAGAAATCCGAGGAAGATGTTAATTCCTATTATAAGCCTCCTTAATTATAATTATAAGATCTTTACGAAAATGTTATCAAACTGTCTTGCAAAATTAGCTCCCTCAATTATCCACTAGGATCAAAAACTTTTTTGCAAGTCAGAACCCTGTCAACAATTACACACTACTTGAGCCAGGCCATCGATTATTTTTCTATAAATAAAATTGAAGTAGCAATAATAATGCTAGAAGCAGAAAAGGCATTTGATCAAGACCAGTGGAATGTCCTTTTTGCAGTCTTAGATAAATATGGGTTATCATCTAAATTTTGTCAGCTATTGAAAAATCTGCATTACAGTGCTAGGGTTTCTTTAATTATTAACTGAACCACAGCAGGATTGATTATAATAAGTTGTGGGACACGCCATGGTTGTTCCTATCCCTATTTTCTTATCTTTTTTAATTGAGCCTCTGGCGTGTGCTATTCGGTAAGATGGCGCTATTACAGTCACAGTTTCAGCATCAGCTGTATATAAACTTTTTGATTTTTATAGGGCTCTGTATTTAGTAGCAGACATGGACAATATATGTTGTGCCTTCTCTAAAATAAGTGAATATACAGCGATAGGGGGGTACAAAAGTAACCATTCAAAAATCATAGGCACTACTCTTTAACTGAACTTCAGAAATACTACTGCTCTCACTGCAGGTTTAATACTTATCAACTTCAGCAGTAAAATATCTGGGTATCTTTGTTACTGCTAGACCAGAAGATGTATTTGCAAACGTTTTTACTACAACCTTAAAATAAATGCCCAATGTTTTAAAACAATGGAAAAATCTTTCTGCATCTATTACGGGGTGAGGGGCACTTATTAAAATGAGCAATCTCCCACTCTTTTTATTCTTATTTTCAAATCTTATGATGGAGGCTCCCCAGTATTTTTTTTATGCTATTGAAGTGGAAATTAGACATCTAGGGTTATATGTATCATTCCAAATTGCGATCGCAATTAGGCTTATTGGTATGTATGAAAGCAAAACTGCTTTACAAAATGAGGAATCGCAAAATTTGTGATTCCTTATTTTGCGATTGCATTTAAGCAATCGCAAATTGCTATTCCTTAAATGCAATGTAAGAAGCATAGAAAAGTGCAATTTGGCCTTAAGGAAACACAAATTAGAGCATTAGTATTATCTGCTTTTACCTCTGCACATGGGGATCCACTGGACTCTCTGCACAGTGTACTTCATTTTAGTGCACTATATAGAGAGCCTGCTTCCCACATTTGGTGGTTAAGCAGTGGTATAGAAGACTTTGCATTTTCTGGAACCACTGTGTCAATATTGGATCACTGAAAGAATATCGACTGAAAGAATATCGACTACCCAAAATATCGTTGAGAAAATATCGAGTACAAAATATCGAGTTTCTATCTACAAACAGGTAAGTACAAAAATATCGAGTACAAAATATCGTTTACAAAAATATCGTTGTTAAAAATATCGACTTTACTAAAAACAATGTTTAATTACATTAATATAAAAAAATAATTACTAAAATATAATTAACAATACTTAAAATAACTTTTAATAATTAAATAATTAATGAAAGTAAAAAAATATTTTTTTTTCATCATATTTCTTAAAACATATATATATAGTAACAAAATTTAATTAAATAATAGGCAATATTGTATATGTACCCCAAAAACCCCAAACTGACCCTGAACCCTAAAAATACCCCTTTACCCAAAAACTGAAAACTGACCCTGAACCCTAAAAATACCCCTTTACCCAAAAACTGAAAACTGACCCTGAACCCTAAAAATACCCCTTTACCCAAAAACTGAAAACTGACCCTGAACCCTAAAAATACCCCTTTGCCCAAAAACTGAAAACTGACCCTGAACCCTAAAAATACCCCTTTACCCAAAAACTGACCCTGAACCCTAAAAATACCCCTTTACCCAAAAACTGAAAACTGACCCTGAACCCTAAAAATACCCCTTTACCCAAAAACTGAAAACTGACCCTGAACCCTAAAAATACCCCTTTACCCAAAAACTGAAAACTGACCCTGAACCCTAAAAATACCCCTTTACCCAAAAACTGAAAACTGACCCTGAACTCTAAAAATACCCCTTTACTCAAAAACTGAAAACTGACCCTGAACCCTAAAAATACCCCTTTGCCCAAAAACTGAAAACTGACCCTGAACCCTAAAAATACCCCTTT
Organism: Lissotriton helveticus; assembly: GCF_964261635.1. Classification (NCBI taxonomy): domain Eukaryota; kingdom Metazoa; phylum Chordata; class Amphibia; order Caudata; family Salamandridae; genus Lissotriton; species Lissotriton helveticus. The sequence goes on along the minus strand of NC_136059.1, from coordinate 1,840,073,152 downwards.
AATTTAACATAATTAGCAATTAATCAATTAAATTAAATTAATTACCAATTAAATTGTAAATAATTAACATATATTATTTAATTACCAATTAATTAATTATTACTACCAATTAATAAATTTACATATTTAATTTATTATAATTAAATTACTTCCCACCCTATTCCCCTATAAACCCACAACCCGCTACAGAATAAAATTACACAATAATTAAAAAAAATTATTAATTAAAAATAATTATTAAAAAAATGACACTTTTCACATATATTATAACATAAAAACACTATAAATAATTAAATATTATTGAAAAAACTATATTTTTTACTATCTAGATTATATACTTGGATATTTTCACTGTCTATATTATTTACAGTCGATATTACTTCACTTACCTTAAAAACGATATTTTGACTGTCGATATTCTGTCTAGTCGATATTTTCTCCAAACGATATTTAAAACTCGATATTCTTTCCAGTCGATATTTTGGAGTCGATATTATGTCTGTGCACCGTCAATATTTGACCATATGAGTACATCTAAAAATTGGCAGTAGCTTGTTGAATTTTTTGATTGGTCTGTTTGTTCTACATTTATTCAATTAACTGAGGGCTTGGCTCAATCTTAGTAACAAACTGTTTAGAAGTTTAAAAATATGTACTTTAGTTAGGACAAAGTGTTTTGTGTGCAGTTATTTTTTTTTATTTCCTAAAAAGGTCCCACATTTAGTAAAATAATGCCTGATTCTGATAGCCAGGTTCAGGAGCTCGACTTGACCACTTCCATGGACCTGAGCCATGGCAACTAAGTTCCCTCTATAGGGCTATGGAATCACACCAGGCAAAAGTCCTCAATAGAAATTCTCAGACAACTGATAGCTCAGTTTTAGAAAGATCACCTTGGACTGGTAGACTGGTCCAAAGATAAAGACAATACAAACAAAGATGATGTTGAGGGTGGACAGGAGTCAGTCCCCTTGAGTACAGCTGAGACCCCCTCAGCCGAGGACCTATTGCTAGAAAGACTGACCAGGTGACTGAACTTAGAAGCTTAGCTCCTGGAAATGGAAAGACAAAGGAAAGAGATGGGCCTAAGACCTATCTCTGGTGGCAGCATAGAAATAAATAGGGAGGGTGAAGGTTTTTATGACTCTAAACTCCCCAAAGGGATTTTCCCCAAATACACAGATTGTGATGATATCACCCAATGGTTCACTGTATTTGATACAGCATGTATAGGTAGAAAAGATGCTGAGTCTTACAACCGCATGAAGGGTGCCCTAATTGAGGGCTTCGGACTCACCACTGAGGAGTATAGAATAGGATTCAGTGAGACCTGAAAAACCAAGAGTCAGTCCTGGGTGGTATTCGTTTACTTTTCAGTGAAAACACTAGGTGGTTGGTTAACAAGTAACAATGTGAATGACTTTGAAGGGTTTTACCATTTAATTTTGAAGACGCTTCTTTTGAATAATTGTTACAATGAGAAGTTACATCAGCATCTGGTAGACCTGGGTCCCCTTTCTTCTCTAGAGCTGGGGATAAAGCAGACCACTGGGTCACAAATAAGGTGATACAAACTACCACAGGTGGGGGCTGACCAAACCAAAAGAAAGAGGCCAAAATGACCCCACCCCCAGGAAAGATGGTGATCAAAAAGATAAAGACAAAAATGAGTCTTCTTCAGGCAATCAAAAACTTTCTCAGGAGGGTGGGCCCTGAAACTCATCACAGCCGAAGGGTCAGTACCAGGGTAAGATCTGGGATCCCAAGAATGCTTGCTGTTCAAATTGCAAGACATCTGGACAGCAAACTGGAGACCCTAGCTGAAAAAAACTAAAATAATGTCTCTAGTCCATCTGCAGCAAATACAGTTGTGAGTCTCCAGATGGGATCACAAGTGAATAATGACCAAGCCAAGCTGCTCATTGAGGCAACTCTAGTCTCGGGGGTGGGGGGGGGGGGTGGATTAACTACCTGCCTGTCTGGCCCAGTAACCTGGAGTGTTACAGACAAGAGCCAACAATTAATGGGCTTAGGGTGGAAGCCCTCAGGGACACTGGTGCTAGCATCGCCATTGTGCCTGAGCCACTGGTATCTCCAGACCAATATCTCCTAGGACAGACCTATACAGTCCTAAATGCTGATAAATAGGAACATCGAATGGCCTTGGTGACCTTAGACTGGGGAGGGGTTTCTGGCCTCAAAAGAGGAGTGGTGTCTTCTGATATCCCAGTATAATGTCTTTTTGGAAATGATTAGGAGTACTCAGCATGGGCTGAGGTAGAGCAGAAAACCCATGCAGTGATGCTGGGTATACCTGAATGGGTGCATGTAAAAACAAGTTCACAAAACAAAATCCAAGGTGAAAAAGAAATCTTGGAGCCTTAAATTATGTACCAACCTTCCAAGAGAAAGGGCAGACATCTGGACACCTACTTCTATATAGACACCAGATCAAGTCCTTTCTTCTCGGGAGGTTTGACTTGCCAGCCCCAGAGGGTACTGATGTAAAACGATCAATTGATGGATAGAATGATGAACAATGTCATACATTCACCCCAATACAGAGATCTGTGCTTCAATCCATTGCATTTTTGCTGCCTATGCCATTCCAGTTTAGACCCAGCCAAATGCAAATCAGTCTTGACCCTGTTCCTCGTGGGAACAGTCCAGCCTGCACTGCCAAGCCAGTTCCTCCCTGGACCGGAAACACATATCCCGGGACTGGTTTCGGGGTTTCACCCCCTTATTAGCCAGGCTAGCTTGACTCCAGTGGCATGGAGAGCACAGGACCCATATTTGATTTCCACATCGATGTTTGACGATCCCCTATGCATTTTGGGACCCTTAGTTCCTCCCTCTGGGGCCACTGTATTTGAAAAATAACAACAAACCAAATGATTCTCCAAATAATCCTTCAATTTTCATAGTCTCCAAATGGACCAACGCAAAATACAACACCCATTGACACACTTGAATTCACCATGCTGTGAAAGCATAATGTGTGAAGAATTAACCAATAATTATCTGCATGCCTCATGCATACTGATCTAAAGACTTGTGCACCAGGTGATAGTCAGTGTTACACCAAAGTAGTGAAAAATACCACCAAAGTAATCATATTACCTCTCTACTTATCTTCCTTAGAATGCTCCATGTAAATTAAATATACTCACACAGGACGTGGAGAAAAGCATGTCCTGCAACAGTAACAACATCTAGCTAATGTCATACACAGAATACTATCTTCTCATTAGCCTTTTGTGCTATGCCTCCCATGCACTGCATATGATATAAATATTTCACCCCTACTGCAGGCCTTCAGTCCTAAGGCAGGGTGCACTATATCCTATGTGTGGGCATATCTGCATGAGCAGATAGACCCTAACAATATCAAGTCTATTCTATGATGTTGTAAGTGATCAAGGAAGCCATAACATTTTTATCAGCTGGATACTCATCAACACAAGGTTCCTACCTCCATGATGGCTTCACTGATGGGTGTTTTGTACCAAACATCTTGTCTTAATAATTCCTTACTGATGCTATTGATAGGTTTAATAATACATTCACACAGGAGACACTTTCAGAGCGATCCCTGAAAACCTACCAAGCCTTGGTGTGGTTCCTGACTGGTTTTCATCAGTCTGCCACCACCAGACAAATTTCTAACCTCATGAGGTGAGCTGTCAAGAAGCCAGAGACAAAGCCTACTCAGGGCAGAGGTGTTGCATGCCTTCTCCAGGGCAGGATGGTCTCCCTGGGCGAGAAGCTTCAAAGGCCATGCTGCCTTCGAAGTTCAACCCAGGAGCTTTCAGATAGTGGAGGAGGCCCTTCCTCTCACCTTTTCTGCTCTACGTTTTGTGTGGGGAAACCAGGTAAAATAATGAGCCAAGGAGGTGAGTCCACCTTCAGCCTGTATCACCCCCAAGGAGGGGCATGATTGGTGGACCACACTTTTCATCTTGAAGATGAGGAAAATAGCCTGTCAGGGTCAAGAATATGCCCACCTCCATGTAGGGTGAGCATACCGAGGGCGTAGCCACCCTACAGGTAATCAGCCCCTTGGCTACTACCTGGCTCTCCCTCACCTTTAATGTAGTATTTAGGAGGCTCCAGAGACTTTGACTTTAGAGTCCACAGACCTAAAGAACACAAAAGAAGAAGACGTGCTACCAATCCAGGAACTGAGCCCCCTGCACAAGAAACCGGTGCCAAACCCTGCCAACTGCGAAAGCATTCGATGACTGTGGTCTACCATCCCTACTGAAACCTGTGCAGCCTCATAGAACTCTGAAGCCCTGCCGGCCTTCACCAATTGCCTCGGACCTCCCTTTGGACCAGTGGTGCTAGTCTCTGGCATGACGCCAATAAAGACTGCCACAGGTTAAAACCACCACAGACCGTATTGTTGTGGTACTCCTCATCAACCAAAAGTTGAAGTAGCCAAAGCTTCTTGGTCACCAGTCCGGTAACCGACATCTTTAACGCATTCACCAGCCAGATTGATCCTCACAGTACCTGCAACTGATGATGAAAACTGCCCTGCTCCTGGGAGCATCTACCCACTTTCTGGTGGCATCAACTATGTGAAAACAGAAACATGGGCAGACCACCCCGACTGCAACAGACTGCCCTCACCGCACCTCTAGCAGAACGCTGCAGTTGAAGAACAAATTCTGCATCCCAACACCTCTGTCACCTCTGGTCTGGGTAACTCAGGACTGTCTGCTGTGCCCGAGCCCTGGGACTCCCAAAACTCTGACTCCACTGGTGTAGAACTTCCTCTGAACTCTGGGCGACCGCTGTCCCCCCAAAACTCCTTGGCGAAGTGCTGCTTCCATTGACAATGATGATAAATGGTGGTAGTCTGCTATCTATCCCAATGCTTCTTTTCTCCTTGAACATGGCGGTCTCTCCTTTATGGCAATGACCATTGTTGCTTAAAACCCGTAAGCATTTGTGTCTTGAGCTGCATTTGGTTAAAAATTGACATAAAAAGCATTTATTAACTGTTGAACGTATTTATTGGTTTCTAAATATATATATAAAGACAAAACTTTTGAGCGTGTGTCTCATTTATTGCTTCCTGTGTGACAAATGCTTAGCCCTACCCTCTGATAAGACTACCTGCTCGCCCACAGTACTATAAAAAGAGCATTAGAATTATCCTATTTTACCTCTGCACACCTTTTGGGGATCTACTGGATTCTCTGGATTTTAGTACACTATATAGAGTAACAGCTACTACAAGGGCCCATTATATTCCAAATCCTTATATATACAAAAACCATTCAGTTAGCACTAATTAGGATTCTTATAAACACTATGGTTTCACCCATATTCAGTTTGTGTTTTCCCATTCAGACTTTTATTGAAGAAAGGGAATAGCGGCACTTGTCTTTAATCAAAAGAATAAAGATCAACCTAATGAACATTAAATACTCCTCTGGGGATTGATTCATTAGACGCTTTCCCTCTTCAATGCAGTGATGTAGCGACCAGAGTTAAAGCAAGGACTGTGCACCTCCATAGAGCCTTTGCAGTATTGATTTCCAGCACAATCCACAATAGTGTACAGTAATATCTATGACCTTTTGTACTCTGAAATGGGGCAGTGAGGACCTGCATTGAGCACAGAGCCTTTAATAAAATCATCAACATCAAAAAGTATGAACTTTCTCTGATTGTGGTGCTCCAAGATCAACTGAAGAATGATAGAGCATACACCAGGCGGGAAATGTGATGGGCTTGCCACTTAGTCAGAGTAATGGTAGATTAAAAATGGAAAATGGCTTGAGGACCGCATTTCCACTATATGAGTATAAAGTCCTGGTCTCCAGTCTATCTACTGTCCTTGCAGCTTCCCATTTCCCAGAGCTTTTGTTTACATTGAATAATGAAGAACTCCAATCAGGCCAAAACCAGTCTTGGACAGCTTGTGTTCCTGTTCAGGGAAGCCCACACCTTGCAGTTCAGGCTGGAGTGTTTCTGTTGGAACTGTGTCAAGACTGATTAACATATGGCTGGGTCCAAATGGAGGTGGCCTGGTGGGCAAAATTAAGATGGGTTGGAATGCTACCCCAAGCGATTGCTAGTGGTTACACTTACTGCAGGCATTCTACTATCACGTTTGTTTATTTCTTGTAATGATGTAAGTGGCCAAGCAAATGCCCAGGTGTGGGCCCATCCTCACAGTGCCACTTAAACCAAGCTGAACCAGAATAAAGGGACTCAGTCAGGCCAAAACCAGTCTTGGGTTGCTTATGTGTTATGGCTAAGTCCAAACTGACTTAGAATGGTGAGCAAAATCACAATGAGCTGGAATACTGCACAAGCAATTGCCCTTGGTTAGACGTATTGTTGCCATCCCCCCATCATCTTTTATGTGTTTTAAATGTATTTTTTTTTTTGAAAATGTCTTTATTAGTCAATTTCAATTTATAATCTTTATTCGGTTCTTAAAAAGACACCATAAAAGCACATGCACAGAATACACACAAAGATGTTTTAAAAAAAAAGACGGAGTAAATTTCATATTTTAAAAGAGATTATAAAGAGATAAAATTGTCTATCATCCTTGTTCTTAAAAGAAGGGGAACAAGAGTTAATTATTCCAGTGAACAGATAATATTAGGGTCCAGATTCTCTGGTGTTCCTCAGCCGTATTGCCATCTGGATAAAATTTATGGTGCAAAAAAGAGTGTAGGCATCCTCGGCTTCCTGTAAGTACTTCAAGGCCAATTTTGCATGTTTGAATTTTAGGTCTTTCAAAATCCCCACCAAGAACTTACGTCTTGGGACAGTGTAGAATGGGCACAATAAAACAAAGTGAAGGGTGTCCTGCGGAGACCTGTGGTCGCAGCCACAGGGACCCTTCTCTGCCACTGTGCGGGTGAACCCAACTGGGACCGCGAAGAGGTGGTGAAGCATGTTAAATCTGAAGCGGGTCATCATGTACCGGTCTTGGGCATTCTACATGACCCTCAGGTAAGGTTCCATTCCTTGCTTTGTTATAAGCTCATTGTAACATGCATTGGTGGGTTTCTGGCTTTCTTTCTCTGCCCTTAATAATTGAAGCCGAGCCGGGAAAAGTTTTTTCACCAGAGCTTTGCTCTCGTTTGTTAGACAGTGTGGGGCTGTGAAGAAGTTTGTGCAGTCAATCTCTGCTAGTGATTTTTCCACGTACTTCAGCCAGGGAATGACTAGGCCTTTATCTCATGTGAGGCAGTCCGATATAATTTGTCTTGTTAGGGCCGCCTCAGGGTTAGTCCATATTTTGACCCATGCCAAGAGAGGTTTAATTTTGATCTTATCTTCTAAAAAGGGTTCTCCCACTTCCTCATGAATGATGTGAGCCGATACGCTCTGGGGCACTTTCAGAATTCTTCTTATGAATTTGTTTTCTTCTGTCTGAATTTGCTGTACTTTATTATCCAGGAAGCCCCACACTTCTGCCCCGTAGGATACCTTCGTGCAGCAGATTGACCTATACAGATTCAATATTTGTTCTGGGGACCATCTTCCTAGTCTTTGACCATACCCCATGATGGCTCCTACTGATGCTGCCAGTTTTATTGAGTGCTTTTCTACCAGGGGTTTGAAGTTAAGATGATCATCGAACAATACCCCCAAGTATGAAAAGGTCTTGACCTGGTCTATCTTGTGTGACCCGATATGGTAGGTTAAATTCCCTTTTTTCAGATGCCCCGATGACATGATATAGGATTTTTCTAGGTTTGTCGCCAGGTCCAGCTTAGCCATGAATATGACAAACCCGTCGATCAGTTTTTGTAATCCTAGAGGGGTTCTGGCAAGCAAAACCGCGTCATCGGCGTATAGTAGTACAGGCACAGCACGATGACCGATTTGAGGTGAATCCACCTTGAGTTTGAGGAGGTCTCTTTCCAGCGAATTAATATAAATGGTGAAAAGGAAGGGCGCCAGGATGCATCCCTGCCTTACTCCACTGTTGCAGGTAAAGGGATCGGTCTTTTTTCCCTCTTGGCTATACCTCACACTTGCGGTGGTATTCCAGTGGAGATTTTGCAGGGTCTCAACTAGCGGTAGGTCCACTCCTAGTTCTAGTAGCATGGACCAGAGCTTCCTCCTGTTTACGCGGTCGAACGCCGCTGAGAGGTCCATAAACCCCATGTGAATGGACCCCTTCCCAGCGATGGTATATTTGGCTGTCAGGAGGTATAAATTTAGGCATTGGTCGGTGGTGGATCTGCCCTCCCTGAAGCCATATTGGATTTCCGAGAGGACCTGGTGCTCCTCGGCCCAATCTTGCAACCGCTGTAAAATGACTCGCCCCAATACCTTTGCCGTCACATCAATGAGGGAAATGGGTCGGTAGCATTGAGGGTCATCTCGGTTCCCTTTTTTATAAATGGGGACTATGGTCGCTGTTGACCAAGACCGAGGCAGTCCTGCCACCACTGCCTCATTCAGCACCCTAGTGAGCAGTGGGGCCCATAGCTCAGGTTTGCTTAGGAATAAGTCAGGTGGAATACCGTCCGGGCCAGGGGCTTTGTTTTTACTTAGCCCTGCTATTCCCAGTTCAATTTCCTTCAATGAGAAGTCCAGTTTAGCCGGCTGAAAGCTCCTTGGTGCGTCCCCCTGGGTTGAGTGACTTGAGTGATTGTATAGATTCTGGAAGTGGTTCTGCCATTGTTCCGGCAAGATAGTGTTCGTGATTTTTGGTGCCCCTTGGTCCTGAAAACATGGGGAATTTATCACTTTCCAGAAGCTTGCAGAATCTTTCCTTTCAGCAGCGTCCCTTAAGTCCTCCCAGGCTTGTTTTTGAAGGCTTTGTTTGCGTTTCTTCAGGGTTTTTTTGTATACGGCTCTATTCTGTGCAACCATGATCTTATCCCTTGGTTTAGCGTGTAGACTGGCTTTCAGTTTTTTAAGTGCCTTACTACAAGTCATGTCAAACCAGCGAGGGTTTGAGGACGCTTTGTTAGTCCCAGAGGTCTTGAGGGAATTATTTACATGAGACGCAATTTCTTCAAATGCCCTGATCACCGATATTCCATCCATGTTTGGGTCAAGGCATTTGTTTATTGCTTCTGAGGCCTCTGCTATCAGTTTCTTATAAAATCTCTCCCCGTCAATCTTAGCCCATTTGATTCTTCTTCCTTGGTCCACTGCTTTTTCTGTGGCAACAGCTCTATTTGAGCCCAAGTTAAAATCAAAGCCTTCAATTGTGATTATGACCGGGTTGTGGTCACTAAAGATGCTAGCGTCTATAATTGACTTACTAATATTTCTTTTAAGTATGGACGAGACTAGAACATAGTCAATAAAGGACTGGCAACCTCTTCCTTTAAACGTTGGGGTTAGTTCTCCTTTTTCACCCAGCACGACAAGGTCTAAGGTTTGGGTCAGGTTGTGCCTTTTTGTTAGTCTCTCCAGGTCCCATCCCTCCTTAGAGTGAGTGAAGTGTGGGCCTTTCATTATGGTGCATCTTGACCAGTCTTTGCTAAAAGGTTTTAATTTATCACAAAGGTGGCAATTAAAATCTCCAGTGAGAATTAAACTTGGGGGGTTTGGTGTCTTGTTTAAAGAGTTCAAACTTCTTAGACAGGCCTCCAACTCGTTTACAGCTGTTCCCTTTTCCAGCGTGCCAGGGGCGTTATACCAGTTAACTAAGTAAAAGGTTAGTCTTGAAGAATCAAACCTTAATACTTGAAGATTGTGTGAGGCCCATTTGATGTTCGACCAGATGCCCTTGATGTCTAAATTAACATATATAATGAGCCCCCCACTGGCTCTTCCCGAGGCTACCTTTTTAGCTGGAACGGAGTAGCTTTTATAGCCTTCCAGGCTATAGTCATTTGATTCGATAGCCCATGTTTCTTGCAGGCATATAATTTGGAATTTATTTATATAGCTAAGCCATTCCTGGGATTCAAATTTGGCCGCTAGTCCTGCAATATTCCAAGATACAATTTGGCAGTTTCAGTAAGTCTTTCCCTTTAAGGTTCCTGTTGGGTCTCTTACTGGGGGAGCTGCCTGTTTTCCACTTTAGATGAAGTAACAGGGCTGAGTTGTGAGCTTATGTGCGACCACTTAATGTTGCCTCCTTCGCTTAGGTCGGTTTCTAATCTATTTCCCACCCACGGTCTCCTTCCTATTTTAGTTAGGCTTACCTCCTTCCACCTTGGGTAATTAGGGGGGTACTTTTCCCGTCCCTGTCAATCCACCTCTTCAAGTGCGCTAAATCTATTCCAATGTGCATGCTGCGTTAGAAAAGAATCATAGTTTGGGGTCACATAATGTGGCCTTTGCCACTGCGGGGGTCCATAATGGAAATCCATGTGAGGCATTCCGATTGTCGGTGGTCTGTTACTCTGCCTGGGCCTTTGGGTTGCAAGAGGATAAAAGTAAGATAAGTGTACCGGATGAATTTGTGAGTGAGTGGGACTAGGGGGGGCATTACAGATGAAGTTGACTGCTGCCATGTCTCTGAAGTTTATCGTAATTATGTCCCCTGCTATGGTTTTAGTGCCTTTACCGATCCACTCCCCCCTTCGTACTGATAGAATCTCCCCATAGATATTGGGGGGCAGTGGTCTATGTATTTGGAGCCACTGTGCACATTTATTTTTTAGCTCTGCATGTGTTTCCCTTTTGCCCTCCTTTAAAGGTGGAACTCCTGTTAAAACTACTACGAAAGGTAAGGCTTCAGGCGGGAGATTAATTGTCCTGAAGCGAATTGCTGTTTTGGTTTCTTTGGTAGTTGTTGTAAAGGATGTGGGGTTGATCTTTGAGCTAATTTTGGGGGTTTGAACGTTGTTTCTTCCCACTATTTGGGAGGGTCCAGGAGGTAATTTGTTACTTTCAGTGTTTAATTGCTTGTTAGTTTTGCCTGTATTCAGTGTGGTAGTGACCTTTTGTGTTTCTTTGATGCTTTTTTGCGTGACTCCGGTGGAGTTTTTTGCTACCGTGTCAGGTGTTAAGTTGGCCTTGTCTTCGGTTGGTCTTTTAGGTATGCCCTCATTATGTTTTGTTAGGGCGCCTTCTTGTGCTGGTTGGCCTTTAAGGCCAATCCCCTTGTTATTTACCAGTGATGTTAATCTGTCGATTTTCGCTATGAGGGGTTTTATCAGCACGGAGATAGAATGTTCAAGGTCCATTTTAAGGTCAGCCACCATGTTGGTGATCCAACAAGGTATTCCTGGAGTGGGTGGATTTATAGGCGTTACCAGGTTGTGATTTCTGGTCGGTCCTTTATTTCCCCTGCATTTAGGGCCTTCCTTAGGCAAGAGTTTATCAGTGGTTTTTGGTTTCTTGTTATAGTTGTTTGTTTCTGAGCCCGTTCTCTCTCTACTCGTTTCAGCAGACACCTGGGCGCATGGGAGGTCAACGAGAGAGGAGGGGGTGAGGGCCAGGCTAATGTCAGGGTCCTCTGCAAAGTCTAGAGAAGCCTCAGTTAAGTTAATGAGGGCTTCCTGTGTTTCTTGAACAATAGTCACGGGTGGTAAGGACAATCTTCTCTCGGTGTTTGCGATGGCGTTAGATACCGCCCCTATGGTTTGTTTGAGCATTATGTCGATAGCCGTTAATGTTGGTAATGGTGAGGGCTGGTCAGCTTTGGGTTTTGAGCTTGATCTTAAAGTGGGCATCTTAGACTTCTTAGCAGTCTTCCTCATAATTAAATGATAGAGAATGCGAGGGCGGTGGATGGCTTTGACGGGGGTAGAAGGGTCCCACTTCGATACCTAGTTTGCGCAGTGACTTTGGTTAATGCTATTGGGGGGGGTGGCCCAGCCCAGCCTCCTTAGGCCTCTGAGGGCCACAGAGGGCCCGCCCTTTGCCCGGGCTTCGCTCGGCGTCCCGCTCGCGTCCCGCTAAGCGTTAGGGCGCTGTTCTTAAAGGGGAGTGTTGCGGCCGGGAGGCGTGTCTTGCTTGGGGCGCGGCCGTGCACACCTGTGCAGCGCAGGGACTCCTGGTCTAGAGAGTCCCTGCAGCGCGCGCCCTCCGTTGTGAACGCTGTATTCCCTCCTCCTTCCTCCAGCTCACGGGCACTGCAGCAGCCTCAACCCCACGCCACACGCCGCGCAGCAGCACCCGCGAAGCGGGTGCTGCAAGTTGTTGATTTGCGGCTGGGCGGTCAATCCCTCCTGGGACACAGGGAGGCTGCGAGGGTAACCTGGTGCTTTTCCTTCGTTTCTTTGGCGGCAACAGACGGATAAGATTCTCGAGGCCGGAAGTCCACGGGGGAAGTCCACAGAGGCGTGCACGCGGGCCCCTACCGTGCACGGTGCCCCTGTTAGTTCACCATATCAGGCATATTAAAATACAGTATGTCATTCAAACATATTCTCTGCATTGGTGATCAGGGCAGTATATAAAACATCATTCCATTTTCCATTTTCTAAGACATCCCAACTGTACAACTTTACCCTCCCTCCCTCCCCAGCACTGACATCTCCACCACAATATACCAGTACAGGGTGTGGTTCAATTGTGACAATCTTGCGAATTCGGTAATGCGTCCTTCTTCATTTTCTTGATATATGTTAACAGAACATTATATAATTCTAGTACAGTCTGCAACTCGTACTATGCGAGAGGCTGCTGTCACACAGTAAGCGTGCATCACCCAACAAACAGTATATCCCAGCATAAGCAATGCCCTTCTTCCACTGTTGTGTGCACTCGTGCATCTAGTCCTCACCCCCCTGAAGGCCCATCTCAAATTCCGTTAACAATTGATTCCAGTCCAGCGAGATGGGTTGTTTACGGAGTCCCCTGCGCTCCTCCCGACGCAGTTCCTGCCCCTCTGCCTTACCCCACCTCAACACTTCCCCACCCCAGTTTTCTACTCCCGGCGGTCTAGACAACTTCCAATTCATGGCTATTGCCCTCTCCGCTAGTAACAGCGCCAGGTCCACAAATCTAGTAGCCACACTTCTCTTCTTCTCCTTGTGGCCTAACCCCAGTATACAATACAATGCGGACGTGTAGGGTCTGCCCGGTGCCAACTCGCTCAGGACGTGATGAATCGTTCCCCAAAAAAATACCCAACCTGGGACAATCCCAAAACATATGTAGGAATCCTGCATCGTCGTGGTGACATCTGGGGCATGTATCAGCTGCGTCAAGGAACATCTTCCGCAGCCTGTGAGGAGTCAGGTAAGCCCTGTGTACTATCATGAGCTGTATGAATTTGAATTTGGGATTACGGGACACATTCTTTGGCAATTGCAGCACCCTATCCCATTCCTTATCACCTAGCACTCTCCCCGCTTCATCCTCCCAACGTAGTTTAAGGGGTTGTAGCGAAGTATGTCTGCCGACTCTGATGCCATGTGACAGCCATTTCGTTAGGTGGCTACCCAGTCCCATGAGGTACAGCATGGTGGTCAGTGTCTTAGTGTCTGGCTCCAGCCCGTCCCTAGCCCATTGCCCTGTTATATAATGTGTGACTTGAGCGTGTAGTATAAATAATGTTGTCGATGCTCGGTGTAATTTGAGGAAGTCTTCGTGTGGCAGGAGTCTGCCCTCTGAGAAAAAATCCCCAACCTGCGTAACTCCAGCAGTGGCCCAAGGGCGTAGTTTCCGTTCCGTCAATGGGCCCGTTCCCAGCGGGATACCCAGCAATGGAATCGAGGGTGCATAGGACGTACGCCTATTCGTGTAACATACGGCCTTTTTCCAATGTGTGAGTGCTAGTCTAAGTAGTGCCGGTGCCGATTCAGGAATCCTGGCCCTCGGAAGCAACAGCCGATGTATGGCCCCCCGTTGCCTGTCAGCTTCTGTTATATTTAATTCTTGGAGGTTGCGGCCCGCCAGCCAGTACGCCAGCCATTGTAGTTGACTCGCATAATCATATGCAATGAGGTCTGGCACCCCCAAACCGCCCCTATCCGTAGGAAGTTGTAGTTTTGCCAGGCTTACGCGCCTTCTGCCTGTCCCCATACCAGTTCCGTCAGTAACGTGTTTAGTGATTTGAAATAGGAAGCGGGCACTAGAATAGGCAAGTTTGTAAAGAAATAGAGCAGTCGCGGCAGAACCACCATTTTAGAGATGGCGACCCTGCCCGCCACAGATAAGGGTAGGGAGGTCCAGAAGCGCACCTGTGACCTCAGGGCGAGCAAGGTCTTCCCCAGATTGCCCTCCAACATTTCCTGTGGTTGGCAGTATATCTGAATGCCTAAGTATTTGAAGGTCACGGGCGCTATCTGAAAGTGGTGTGGCGCGAACGGGATATGCGTCTCGTCCAGTGCTTTGTGGAAACCAAACCCATACGATTTCGTTTCGTTTATCATGAAACCCGAGAGCCCGTGGAAGGCAGCAAATATCGTCGGTAACGGGCGCAGGGGACTGCTGATATCATTTAAGAACAGCAGTATGTCATCTGCATACGCTGAGATGACGTGATGAGTTTCAAGTCTGGTGATCCCAACAGTGGCTGCAAGGGTCCGCACTTTTATCATTAAGGGTTCCAGTGCGAGGATAAACAATAAAGGCGACAGAGGGCAACCCTGTCTCGTGCCCTTCTCTATCTTGAAAGGGTCCGAGATACATTTATTGGTGCAAACCCGCGCTGTGGGTCTCCGATACAGTAGGGACACCCAAGCTATGAATTCTGGTGGGATCCCGAACCTGGCCATCGCCGCAAACATATAATCCCATCGTAGGGAATCAAAGGCCTGTTTGAGGTCTAGGGATATGCACCCTTCCGTGTCCTGCCCCGCGGCACTTGGCGCCATGAGTTGGCTTAGCCTCTTCAGGTTCAGGGCAGTGCTTCTGCTCGGCACGAAGCCACATTGGTCAGGGTGTATCATAGCAGGAATACATTGGGATAGTCTCGTGGCTAGGAGCTCACTAAGAATCTTAAAATCTGTATTGAGCAGCGACAGAGATCTGTAGTTTTCCAGTTGCTGGGCGTCCCTCCCGGGTTTGAGGAGAGACACTATCATAGCTTGCAATGTCGTTCCCGGTAGCGAATCACCTCCCAGTGCCTCCCTGTAAAGTGTGTGTAGACGGGCGGCCAGCAGGTCTATATAAGCCAGATAAAATTCCGCTGGCAACCCATCTATCCCGGGCGCCTTGTTCCTAGGTAGTGCTTTGATTGCCTGCCTCACTTCCATTAAGGTAATGGGTTTTGAGAGTTCCGTACATTGCGTCACACTCAGTTGGGGAATGCATATGTCAGAGAAAAAGGAATCCAAGTCCTGCTCCAAGAGTGGCTCGTGCGGACCATACAACACAGAGTAATAATGCTGGAATGCTGTGTTGATCTCCAGTTGGTCTTGAACTAACACCCCTGCAGTGTCTCGTATCTCCATTATAGGAGCGCTCACCGGTTCATTTCGTGTGAGGCGTGCCAACAGTGTGCCCACTCTATCAGCCTGTGAGTGTTGTCTGGTGGTATATTCCCCATAGTCAACCACTCGCAATTCCTCTAATAGTTCTGCATGCTGTATGTGAACCTCCTGGAGCTGTGTGAGAACGCCATCCGTGCCAACGGCCTCGCCCTCCAGCAGCACCAGGCCGTCCTCCACCGTCTTCAACCTTTCTAGTATTATGTGTTTGACTCCCACTTTCGTACCCATTGCCACTCCACGGACGGTCGCCTTAAAGGCGTCCCACTCGAGCTGTCTGGAGCTGGCTGTGCCCTCGTTCTCAGTAAAGTTGTTGGAACTCGCGTCCAGTAACGTTGACCTAAAAACCGGGTCTTCTAACAAACCCGGGGACAATCTCCACGTCGGGATCGGGGTGGGCCGCCTTCCCCAGTGTATCGTCAGTTCCACAGGGTTGTGATCTGACAGAGTCTTACCCATGTGTTGCACGGAGACAATCGATGGCAGTAGGTTCCTGGAACAGAGTATTCTATTGATTCTAGTGTGCAACTTGTGAGGCGGAGAGGCGGAGTTTGGGCAGATGGTTGTCACAAATTCCAGAAAACCCACCCCTTCAACACAAGAAAAAAGGAGAAGGTCCAGTGCTAACATTTTAGCCAGCTTCGCATTGTACAAAAGTGCTATTGGGTGGTTGCGTTCGTATTGTCCATCCTGCCTAGTAAACATGCTAAGAATGGTAGGCTGCGTGGTATTCCTTTCTGTTCGGCTCGAAGCAGCACATTTTTGCATTGCAGTAATGCTTGCTATCTCAAGCTGACTCTTACTCTTGTGCCACTGAGCTGTTGCTGATGTTGAGGATGTGGGAGGTACCACTGCAGTGCCGGGGACAGGGCTACTTTGTGTACCACTACCAGAGAGAATGTCTCCCTCTTCTTCTTTTTCCCGTTCCACCGTGAGCAGACCTTCAACTCGTTTATCTCCACCAACAGCAATGGTTCCAGTTTTTATGCAACAAAGGTGATCCTCCCAGTTGATTGTGTGGTGTTTTTTCAGATGGGTCATTTGGCCTCCAGTACCATAGTGTGTACTAAACTTACAATGACTAACAGAGGTATGACAAATGGAGCATATAGCAATGTTCTCCTTCTTTTCACTAACTGTAAAGAAGTCCCACACTGATGGGCTTACCTTTTATCTCCTGCTGGAGATGCCACTTCCAATGCCGGATGAACTGGAGGGTGTGTGTTCAATTTGACTATGTGGCTGTGCAGTACCACTACCTACTTCTGCTAAGGTGGTGCTTGTGCTGGATGTAGGATGCTGCCGGCCCTTTGCTAATGTAAAATGGAAGCTGGAGGTCATGTTGGGGTTACCTATGTTAGAGGTATGCGTGCCTCATCCCTAGTCACAGCCATTCTGGATAGGGTAATAATTTTGGTCTCCTTGTCCTCGGGCCAGGAGTGATGTTTCGTGATGACTGGGTCATCATTATCATTATCCTGCTGTTCTACATCAACCTCCATAAGTCTAAGGCTTTCTGGAACCTTCCTTTTCCCCAGCCTGGTCTTGGGATGTGTCTCCCTCTCATGCTCAGGTTGTTGTGGCTCCCAAGTGAGATCTAGATCATCAGAAGGGATGCTTGGCGAAGAACTCGATGGACTAACCCTCTTTTCCTTGCCCTTGCTAGGGATTTGGAAGACAATAGATATCCTGAATGAGTGGCTTCCTCTTCTTCTTCCTCTGGCTCAGTTTCCTGAACTGCCCTTACTTCAGGAGGAACAACAACAACTACTATTGCGGGCGGTGGTTGCGGCTGTTGTTGTTCACCCCTTATCTGCTGTGTTCCCCCCTGCGTTGATTGTGTACTACTTTGAGATAGGTCAGGCTCAGTATCACTGCTTTCCACCAATAGGCTTGCTACCTCTTCCACTCTCATCTGCTTGGGTCTGGGTGAATGGGTTGGGCCCACTGATGCGGAGGTGCTGCCCCCAGCTTGCGCCCCAAACACCGCTGCTGCAGGCATCATTTTTGATTTCACAAAAAAGGTTTTGGGGTCAATACCAGACTTCAGTGTCCTTCTTCTGTTTTTCCTTCTTCTCAGCAACTTTCTTTGTCTTGGAGGACCTGGTACCTGCTTTCTTTGGGCCCATCTTCTTCAGATGTCAGCAGCACTCAGTTGCACAAGTTGCAGAGATGTCTTGTCAGTTCACACCACACGTCACCTCGTGTACAACAGCAGGACGTATGTCTGGCAGTACAACGGGCAATAATGACAGACACCTCAGTCTTTTGTCCACCTAAAAGCAAAAAAGCCAGAAGAACATCAGTCAAACGTGGAATTTGTTGTGCTTTAATTTTAAGTACTACTAGTGTAGTGTGTACACTCAGGAAGAGTAAGAATAGCAAAGAAGAAAGATCTGCAGCTGCCAATGGGGATTGAAGCAATAAGCCAAGAGGAACAATGGAAAGACACACATGTCTATGTGGCAAAACAGCACACTACTACTACCACCACAAAATGGCCCCCAGTCACATGGTCACTCATCACAGGCACAAGGGCAAGGCCCGGAAAACAATGAACTCAAGCAGGCCTATATTCCTGTATGGCCAGACAAAGCATGCCTGTTACACATCACAGCTTTGTTACAAAAAAGAAAATCCACATGCCTAAAAAGGTTGGAAAGTAACACAACAACAACACATACACATGCAACAAAGGTTTTATGCATCTCGAGAGATATTGCTTGCCAGATTGCAAAACCGGAGTGTTCAGCATCACGAATTGTACAAAAAGTCGTTATCGCGTGTGCGAACATGCAGATGGAGCACACGAAGAAGACAAAAACTGTAAGTCCATGTTGTCGCGCTGTGCAAAGTTACCAAAAATACGCAAGCTAAACTCCTAGGGTTACCTACTGGCAGAAAAGCTTTATTTATTTAACACACATCCAAAAACTGAAATTCCACCCCAAAAAACACATTTTGCAATTCAATCCACAGCCATCCATGCCATACATGATGTTAAAATTCAACAGACAACACAACAACAGTTGTTTAACTTTCATGCACCCATAATGATTGATGATGAGCAGTTCCTCTGGGCCTACTGGCAGAGTAGGCCACAAGCTTGGAGGCCTATGGCAAAGGCTCAGTGGCAAAGCGGCTGTTCCCACAAAATGGCCGCCACCACATGGCCAGGCCACCCACAATAACAAGAAAGTACACACAATGAACTCAAGCAGGCCCATATCACTATATGAACTTCTACAGTTACCTATTGGACGAAAAGCTCTTATTTAATTAACACACACCCAAAAATTGAAATTCCACTCCAAAAAACACATTTTGCAATTCAATCCAATGCCATCCATGATGTTAACAACTTGAAATTCAACAGACACCACAGAAACATGGTTGGACCCATGGGTACCTCTGGGCCTACTGACTGAAATTTCAAAGAAATACAACTTGGCCCCTACTGAAAGTGCAGGCCATCCACAACAATATTTTTTAAAAACAATGAAAAGCCCAGAAAACTGTAGGTAAAGAAAAGCCCCAATCAAACAAACATGTACACCAATTCTCGAACTTACTTGTAAAATAAAATCTCGAATTCAAAAGTCTTCAATAAATCCAATCCAATGATATGATGCAGTAGACATATACAAAAAGTGATCCTTCCAGCTCCAAATCCAAATTAAAGTGTACAGCACATGGACAAAGCACTGAGAGGAGCCTGCTGGACAGGAAGTTGGAGACTCAAGGGCACTTCCTCTTGAAAAAAAGAGTAGAAAAAAAGGACTCCTTGCACAAAAGACAACAGCCAAATCACAATCTGAGGAGTTTTTCTGAGCAAAATGATAATTTTCGAGAAGGTTTTATTGTGCTCGGGAGATATTCTTTGCCAGATTGTAGTTTCTGCGTGTTCGGGAACGCGATCTTACCAACACTGCCGCCGGAAGGAAGATAGCGTGTCCGAATGACGTGTTCGCGTCCGCACAGTCTCCCAGGATCATGCGGCCGGATTCCAAACCTTGTGCCGGACGCGAAAGGGATAGAAAATCGAGTCGGCAAATGCAGAATCACGGTAAGTCATTACCGTGCCAGTGAGAACGCATATTGAGCGCGAGAGGAAGAAAAACAACTACGCTACGCTGTAGATTACGTAGTTTACTGCCCATGGTTAATTACAACTGGTTTACGGCTGTCATGCATTCACCCGCATTGAAATACTGGAATGCGTCCGAACAGTGTTGAGTCGCATCCTAATGAGGCGGTCAGGACCGCTGATCGGGTGTCGGTCGGTAACATGACCAAGTCAGTGTTGGGCAGACATTTTAATAAGCCCTTTAGTGTTGATGGGGAGTGCTGATAGTACATAGAAATGGCCCTTTGTTGAAAGCGTGGCTTTGTAGAGACAATTGGAGAGAATTACGCAGAGTCTGCAACTCTTGCGGCATCTGCTTATCTCCCTCTTTTGGAATGCCCGAATTTCATGCAGTCTCTGCTTATCTCCCGCTTTTAAAAATCCCCCATATATGTGCTTGGTTTAAAATGCTTGGTACAATTTTGAATTTGAAATAAGAAATAGACTAGTGGGATTGACAAAGCCTATTCTGACCTTTTAGTATGAACATCATGAACGTTTTATACAGGGAATAGTATGCCTGCATAACAGATACATGTGCATCTGTGACAAGAATGATTAATAATTCATGAATTTGGTGAAAACTGAGGACAAAAGTAGTTCACCCAGTAAATCACTGAGTTAATTTTATGGCTAGTATTTGATTAGATTTTTCACAGCAGAGTGACGGTTTATCTCTGGTCCTGATGAACTTTAGATAGTCTGTGAGGGGCGGAAACATGTTGACCCACTGAGATAGGGTAGTTTTTACCCCTGACCTCACACGTTTTTAAATCTAGCCGATGAGGGCACCAGAATAAAATATTTTTTTCCCACATGGAGATAGTATTAATGACACTGTAGGTTTCTTTCTTGCACCTCACTCGTCATCATTACTCAGGAGTCATAGCCCACACAATGCACCTTGTGGTCCTTTTAAAAATATATATTTTTTATTGAATTTTACAAACAAAAAAGACAAACCAAATGATATCAAATATAACCACAGGGAGAACTAATAAAAAAACAATCACAGTATGTATATATATAATTCTAGGAACAGTCTTATTCATAATTCACGGTCACCCTAGGCATTACAATAGGGAATGGCAAGGAATGCTAAGGGACGAATTACAATCACAGGTAAGAAAATATAATAAAATTATAGCGGAACAACCCTGATAAGAAAACCCAAGGGGGAACAACATAAGCGGTCCACAAGAGAAACACATCAAGCAGCCGCTCAAGAACAATTCCCTAGTGGGAAACCAGTACCATCTGACCCCCGCAACATGCCTGGCCTCTATGGGGAAAAATATATAAATGCCACTGTCATCTGGTTTATGCTTTATCTGCCAGATACTCTTGATATAGGCTCCCAAATTTTTTGTGGCGACTCCCGGGAGGGAACAACTCACTATTTAATTCTGTTTGTGTGTTGCAATATAGCATGTCACAGGACCGTTGTGTTATAGTGGGAGGAGGACCTCTGGCCCAGTGCATTGCAATCACATACTTAGCAATCAGAAGTTCCATGTCAACCAATCTCCTAATGCCTTTACGAATATGTTGGGAGAAGCCGAGTAGAGCTAACAATGGGTCAGGAGTCAGAGGCTCTCCAGTAATATCACCATGTTTCCGGAAGATGGCCATTCAGAAACTGGCTACCTCAGGGCATAGCCAAGTTAAGTGGAGGAACCCTGCGGGATCAATACCACACCTTTCACATTTTGCGGTATCACGGAGACCGTATTTGTGTAAATGGAGCCGGGTATAGTACACTCTATTGATAAATTTAAAATGTAGAAGGCGATGCCGCCCATTCAGGGAGACATGCCCTATAGCCTCGCAGCAATAGCGCCATGTGTCATTGTCCAAAGGCCTTAAGGCACCTTGTGCTCCTTATGTAAGGAGGGAACCCTATGATGAAGCATGTCACCTTCAGGTGAGTGAGGGTTTTCGTCCTAATATCTAAATGTTCTTCTTTTCACACACTACCAAACGTATAAATAATGTTTTAGACTGTCCTTTTGGCAGCTGTACGTTTTTGGTAGGATTAAACACTCCTTCAGAGACCCAGCATGTGGTAAAAATTAATACTTTGCACATTGCCTCTAGGTTAAACCTGAATGGTTTTGTGCCAAGCTTGCAGAGGGTTAAGCACAGGTTAATGTGGGGTTTGCTTATTTCACCATGACAAGAGTTGTGGTTGCTGCTTGAATAGAGTTTCACCCATCTCAACCAGTAACACAGTTTCCTAGATTCTCCATCCCTTGGATTAACTGCATCGTTGCTTGACATATTCTGCTCCAGTGCTGGGCCATAATAGAACTGGGTGTGGTCATGACGAGCTCAGCTCGTCATGAGCACACGAGCACCGTGCCGCATGACGAGGAGCATCGAAGAGGTTAAGGAAATATTTTAGTTAGTTTTCTGCTCCTCTCTGACATTTTTGCTTCAAAACCAGAGACCTATTTTAATATGCCATTCCTCTTGACTATTCAAAGAATTGTTTTTGCTTTAATACAATCAATATTTCTAATTACAAATTTGAATTTGAGTTTGTTTTCACTGTGTGAATTAGCCATGAGCCTGCTTGTTGATGTCAACAGCTGTATGTTATCCTATTACAGTCAATGGTAGTCATTAACATCATTTTAATATATCACAGTTTTTTTAGGGCACAGTGCTATTTTAAAGGCAGTCGATGAGAGTGAGAGGTCTTATTGGGGTCAAGGTTAGTTTAAGACTCTAGGTTTTACAACAGGAATCAAATGTAATCCATGTCATAATGTTATTTTATGGAGGTCAAAGTTAGTTAAGAGAATATTCTTGTCCTATTTATTTGAAGAGTGTTGTTATTTTATCAATTTTTATATAGCACACGTCCATCAATAACCTCACTGCTTAGCACTTTAGCTTTATGATATATTAATCTACAATACTAGCACTGTTTGCTGCGGACCATCAATGGGCTGCCCGTGGACAGACCATGTGCAACAAAACAAGTGTTGTGTTGAACGTTAGATTTTCCCTATGGCTGTGTTCCAAAGGGAGGTAAGACACTGAGATCTATCGGACAATTCTGTGTGAGGATGAGGTGTTTAGGGTTATCTCAGGTGCTTAGGTGTATCACAGTGGGGGTGCAGTTCACTTGACCCTCTGTTAATCTATGTCATCGGTTTTACAAATTCATCATCCTCTTCTTAAATGACAGAGTGAAACTTTTGTCCTAAATACCCTCCCTCATTATTTTCTTCATTTCTGCACAATAAGATGCAAGATTTCAATGTAAGATAAGATAAATACTTGATAAATTAAACCCATTCTGTTTTTCTCCTCGGGGAAAAAGCGGTTGTTCCTCCTAAGAGGGCCTCGCTTCCAGTAGGTTGTAGGCTCCTCAAGGACCCTTCCACTATTAGCGACTAAGGAGTTCCCATTTTGCATATTTAATGGTATTTAATATTACACGCCATGCTGACATAAACACTATGGGTCACATGTACGACCATTTCTTTTTGCCACTTGAAATTTGCAAATTGTGGTGTGGAATAAGAGCGAGGGGCAAGATGGCCGCGGACGGGTTGTGCTCAAAGGTCGCACTAGACCTCTCTCCCGTCGACACCAAGATGCTGTCTGTTTCATGATATGCTAATGACCTCCCGATGGCCCCTGATTGGTGGTGGCATGCTCGACTAACATCCTATGCTTCGGTGCACCCTGTCGGTGTTTAAAAGTCGATTCTTTTTAAAAAAAAAATTTTTAAAGGACCTTTATTGTTTCAGCAAGGAAATACAAACATGGGCCTACAACCATTCCGGCCGGCCGCTAATTAAGTCGGAAATAGAGCAATACATTACAGAAAAAGACAGCTGCACGGAAATCAAAGTCTGAAGAGCGTACAGGATAGAACTCACAATATGAGAACAAGGATCCAAGAAGGTCCATTTTACAACAAAGAAAAATAAAATTAAAATTAAAATCAATGCCGTACCGTCAGACACGCTCCTACGATAGCGAACAAAAAGCAGAAAACCCGCCAGCAGTGCAAATGCATTCGAAGTAATGGGGATAGGGCTTTTGGGTCAGGATAGTTATAAAAAACACATACAGTTCGGTGCGGGCTATGCCCCATCCCTCAAAGCGAAACACACTGTAGGAAACATAAAAGACGACGACATCGAAAAGAGAAAGACAAAGGGCCATAAAGACAAAGAAAGGACAAAATAACAATCCAATCCCCCTACCCCCCACCCTGCACCCCTGCAGAAGGTTACGGCCTACCCCCCCCGCGCTGCGTGCCTGTCGCCCTAATTAAGAAACCCGAAATATAGAGAAGAAGAGAGAAAAAAGAAGAAAAAATGTTGGAGAAGGACCATCGACCCGGCCACCCGGCCCCCCCCCCCACACCGCGTGCAATAATCGTCAGACAGCAATGGTAGAAGGACTATGAAAAAAAGCAATCATGTATAGCACAATCAATTATATCCCCGCTGAGTGTTCCTTAAATCACCGTCAAACAACCATAAGTCCCACCATGTCCCAAAAGATCTCACCCCTGGCCTCTTCTAGCCATAGTACCAATATATATCTCGCTCTCAATCGGCATACAAAATAGCATGAAGGGTTCAAATGTTCCAGGAGGATTGGGAAGTGTCGTTGCTCCATAGGAAGTTAGCCACCAGTACCCCGCCGAAGACGCATGGCGGAAATCTGTCTGTATCAATATCAACACCAATAACAACCTCCAGTCCGAACACAGTTGCGCCAGCCATGGAAAAGGAATCACACGATGCGGCAAGCGCTGAAACACCGCCGGGGCAGCCCAAAACACGGATCGACGTCATCCTGCCACTCGCCAAGCAGACAAGGGCCCCAATGAGTCAATCACATGTGCACAGGTGTACCCATAGCAGTCTCATGAACCAAGGCTATCAGTGACTCTACGGACTTAAACGTAGCGGAGGCATTCGTCAGTGACATAGAGGCGGGCAGATCGGCGCCTACACGAGAATGAACCAAGCCGGCGTGGAACTGCGGAACAACAATGGCGGCCATCCTTCTTCCCAGTTCCCGGGCCTCCCGGATCAGAGTCATTTGCAGGGTTGTTAATGCAGCCAGTACATCTCTGGACGTGGGCCCTTTCTCATGATGCCAACCCCCGGGTCTCTCTTGTACAGCGGTTTCTCTGCCCGGATGAAGGGTGCGGAAAAGGGTGCCATCCGCCATCTTAGCCGTTACGGCCTCCTCCTTCTCCATCTCACCTCAGGACCGGGCCCCACACCAGGATGCAACAGGATTCACAGGAGGACCCCAAAAAGCAAAGCAGGCATCTCAACGGAGGGTCACCAAAGGGCTAAACAAATTCTCTGCCGCTCCCCGGGAGGCACCCGTTAGTCCCGGGAGAAGTTGTTAATGCCCTGGCATCACACAGCGGGGGGGGGGGGGCGAGTATCATGGTTTCCCTCCGGTCCTGCTGTATCGCACTTCCCGCAGAGCAATCTGCTATTCGGAGGAGGTCGGCACTGTTGCCTTTGGCCAGCAGATCTCAGGTTCCCTCCGACCGACTCCCCTCCGCAGCCAGAGGCCGCTGTTGTTGCAGTCACGGCCGGATACTCCTCTCACTCGAGATCCCGGTCCCGGCACAGTGAAGGCCGCCAAACAGTCGGGGGCATTTCTTCGGGTCTACCGCACGGAAAAGCCTCAGGAGCAGACGGTAAGTGAACGGTGTCCTTCGCCTACTTAGATATGCAATTATTGCACTGGATAATTGCCAGGATATATGTGCGGGGTGAGAGGGCTCACGGAGCCGAGCGTTTATGCAGCCATCCCGGTCGCCATCTTGGCTCCTCCTCCTAAAAGTCGATTCTTAACGGAATTCCTGTGGTTAAAAGAAAGGTTCAGTAACCTTATGAGCTCCCTCGGTTCTAAGAGAGCTCTACATCAGCAGCCCTCTAAAATTCCCCTGCGCCCTGCCAAAGTCGACAAAGGGAAGGAAAAGGCAAAAGAGCAAGCGGACACGGGAAAAAATGCCTCCACTGAAGAGGTAGTGCTTCCAGGGGAGCCTGCCAAGAACCCAGGGGCAATAAGGAAAACGGTGGCCTTGCAGCAAAAGAGGAAGACTGAGCCGCGGGGGAAGCCCAGCACGATTACCAGTGCTGATCGGAACACCCCCGCCAGGACGCAATCTATGATGCCGGGGAAACTTGTTGACAGAACTGAAAAAAGCAAGCCCAGGGAAACCCCCCTCAGGCAGCCTACCTTGTCGGAGGTTTTCACAGCACGATCTGCAGGACAAGGTGACGGATTGCCAAGCAAACTCGGCGGAAGCAGCTCTGGAGGTCTTGGCGATGGTGGAGGCGTCCTCGAGGACGCTGCAGACGTGCTGAACGCTTCCTCTACAGTTACTAGGCAACAGCCTAGTCAGAGCACCGTCAGCCGCGCAAGCAGCGATTCCGGGGCCCAGGATGCAGAACGGCCTCAGCAGCAGAGTGAATCAGTCTCGGTCTCATTATTGGGAGGCACAATGGTGGAACAGGTGGGAAGTGCATCCAAAGGTGAGACGGGAAGCGCGGACATGATGAGTGCTATTATGCTGCTGGAAGAGGAGCTGCGCGCTTCAAAAAAACCCAAGGCCACATGGGGGAGCTCGGTTAGCCTTACGAACAAAGAAAGGTGTACTGATGGGGGCTCTAGAGATCAGGAAGTATTAAAAAAGGGCGATGTGGGTTCTGTTGAAGGAGAGCACTTTTACTCTCTAAATGAAGACTCTGAGTCAGTGCAGCCTAGTGAGGAAACTTCAGAGGAAGAGGAAGATGCTGACGAGGATTGATTGTCAGGCTCTAGCTCTTCAGGTACCGATAAGGGCAATGATACTACCCAGAAGAAAAGACAGTCAAAACTGAGTAGACAGTTGGCAGGGTCACCGGGGGGCACAGAGAAGCGGCTATTTGGGATTACTCAACAACCTCCCAGACATATCAGGAAGAGGATTCGGCTGGGTCTTCAAAGCACAATGCCTCATTTGAAGTTTTGTTCAATATGTTAAAGCAAATGCAGGCTGAGGCTAGATCAGTGGGTCGGAAAGCAAGGCAAGATTCTAAGCAAATACAATTGTCATTGAGGAAGACGAATAAGCTCTATGATGAACTTGTTGGTAGAGTCACGGAGGTGGAAGAGCGAACGGGCAAGCTTGAAGATGATCTTGGTAACTGGCAGTCCTTTAAAACAACGCAGGAAAATATGTCAGAAGACCTCCAGTGGAAAATGGAGGATTTTGAAAATCGACAAAGACGCAACAATGTTAGACTTTTGGGTGTGGCTGAGGGGCTGGAAGGGCAGGATACCAGGCGCTATGTGATTAACTTACTCAAGGGTGTGTTCCCGGAGTCCCAGTGGCAGTGGGACAGGGAGATCCAGAGGGACCATAGGTTCCCCTACACTCAGAGGAAGGTGCACGGCGCAGAAGGAGGGGGGCAGGTGTCCTTTCATAGAGCCATTCTAGTTTATGTCGGGAACTTTTTTTATGGCAAGAAATCAACGAAAAAGCCAGGCCTGACAGTAAGAGATATTTTGAGGGCACCACCTTCTTTGCTAGGCCGGACTTTTGTCACGTGACGGTTGAGGGAAGGTGGAGGATGAGGCAGATGATTTCACAATTTCAGGCTCTGGGATCTGAGGCCTATCTATTGTTCCCTGCCAAGCTGAAAGTAATCACGAAGGGGAGAGTCAGAATGTTTTTATCAGAGATTAAAGCACAGCAATTCGTGGAAGAGCTGAGAAAATAGGATGGATAAGAAATAATGAATAATTTTGAATTGTTGGGTTGATAGCGCAGTAGCAATGCCTAGAGCCATGTGGGTCTTGTAAGAAATAAGGGTCTTTGAGGGTTTTTGAGGGTTTTTGAGGGTGTCTTAGGGGGGTATTAGTCGGAAGGTGAAGGCGGGAGAGGGGCGCGACTGTCACAGCCCAAAAAACGGTCACATATAGGTCATTCTTGACCTATTTGCCTGTAGCGAGGGGGGGTGGGGATAGCAGGGGGGAGGGTAAGGGAGGGAGTAGGGGGTTTAAACATGGTTAAAAAAATGTGTCTTCCTGGTTTGTTAACGCGCATTTGCATCGGGTGTAGGGTTCAGTACATGCAGTACATACAGTGTATAAAGAATGTAGGATGTTGTATTCACATTTGTTCTGTTGCAGGATGGTTTAAGAGTTGGGATTTATTTGATGTCCTTTAATGCCATGTAAGATTGCATCAATTAATGTATGCGGCCGCAATGATCCTAATAAGAGATTGAAAGTAGCAGGATTGCTGAGAACTCTTCAATTAGACCTGGTATGTCTCCAGGAGACTCACATTGAAGCAACACAGGTATATCTTTTGGATCAGTTGGGGTTTGCGGTATTAGCAGCTAGTAAACAAGGAACTAGGACCAGAGGGGTGGCAATCTTGGGGAGAAGTTGGGATGTAGTGGTTCATAGGAAAAAGGAGGATCAAAGGGGCAGATGGGTCATAGTGGAAATATGTCTCAAAGGAGTAACGTTTACCTTGGTTACAAAATATGGCTCCACCGATGATGATCCTGATCTCTGGCAGTTCATGGACACGGAACTCGCTCAGTGGCCAGAGCCCATTATATGTTGCGGGAATTTTAACATGCATGATCCAAAAAGCTCATTTGTAGAACTGGGGGGGAATTATACAGGAAGAAAGAAGAAGTCTCACAGTGCCCTGGCTAGTATGGTGCAGCATAATTCTTTAGTCGACCCTTGGGTGAAGTTACATCCCCTCTTGGATGGTAGCACTTTCTTTTCCGCCCCACACAAAATACTGGTCAGACTGGATTATTTTTTAATTTCTAATCCTTTAATTTCTGGTGTTCAGGTGGAAAAGCAACCCAGGATTATTTCAGACCATAGTCCCTTGGTGTTAACACTCAATGTGCCTCTGGTCCAGCGTAGGAACACGCAGTGGACTTTTGAACGTATCCTATTAAAGGATGTGGCTTACCGGAAGCATATGGAAGCTTGGATAAAATTTTACTGGGATATTAATAGAGGGTCGGCATCTCCAGGGGCAGTTTGGCATTGTTTCAAAGCTGGGGTAAGAGGGGAAACGCTGAGCTATGTGTTGGCAAGACGGAAAAGGGAAAGAACTAAAATAAACGAAATTCGGCAAAGACTAATTATAGAAGAAGAAAGCTTAGCTACAGCTATAAGACAGGATGTCCCATTAGAGCCTTTTTTGCTTAAAATTATATCTCTTAAAGGGGATGTTATAGAAGGCATTACCAGGAAAGCAGCTGAGAACTATCTGGCTAAAAAGCAGGATGCGTATGAGCTGAGTGAGAGAGTCGACCATATCTTGGCAGTCCGAACTAGGCAGCGTACACCTGCGGCTGATATCAAGGAGATTTTGGATTCACAGGGAGATCCTGTTATAGATCCGGATTTGATGAGAGAAGTTTTCAGGAATTTCTATGCTGAGTTATATTCCTTGGGTGATGTAAGGGGCCTAGCAGAGATAGAAAGCTATCTTAGCGACATTCTTTCCCCCTCTTTGTCACCAGAGGAAAGGGAGACATTAGATGCTCCACTACACCTGGAGGAATTTATTGGGGCTTTGGGTAGCCTGCCCTCAGGAAAGGCGGCTGGGCCAGACCAAATCCCGGTCGAATTCTATAAAGTGTTTCAAAGTGTACTGTTGGTTGACATCTTTAATATTATGTTACGCACACAACAGGGTGGTTCACCTCCAGAGTCTTGGGGTGAGGCAGATATTATAGTTATTCCAAAAAAAATGAAGCCTCCAACACTACCTGGCTCATATAGACCCATCACTCTCATGAATTCAGATGTTAAAATTTATTCTAAAATGCTGGCAAAAAGGCTTGCAGGGAGTATTGAGCATCTGGTAAGCCCATCACAACACGGCTTTATACCTGGCAAGGGCACTACTCAGCATGTCAGAATGCTCCTCACTATGTTTGATGCTGCAAAGTCCTGGGCGATCCTATTGCGGCACTTTTTTTAGACGCCGAAAAGGCCTTTGATAGGGTCGCCTGGGAATACCTTTGGGCAGTCTTGAGGTGGTGTGGCATAGGTCAAGGTTTTATAACAGCTATACAAGCCCTATATAAAGATCCAACCGCAAGAATCAGAGTGAATAGGGGGCACTCAGAAGCAGTTAAAATTCAAAGGGGGAGGAGGCAAGGATGCCCGTCATCCCCACTGCTTTTTGCATTGTACCTTTAGCCATTGCTACAAAGACTAGCAAGAAATGAAGGGATTCCACCAATGATATTGAATGGCTGCTTAGTTAAATCTCTAGCCTATGCCGACGATGTGGCCATACTGACCCCTGATCCAGACACAGCCATCGTGGGGATTGAAGCTGAGGCCTATTTGTTTGGACAAGTATCTGGTCATAGTTCAAATAAGTCCAAGATTCAGATAGCGGGGAATGGCTACACTAGGAGTATCGATACCAGAGTGGTTAGTTCAGCAACATATCTGGGGATATTAATTTCTGCGAACTTGGATACTGTGGTCGAGATAAACATGGTTCCACTATTGGCCAAAGTTAAAAAAGACCTAGAAAGAATGAATAACCTCCATGTCACTTTGGTGGGGTGCACTAATGTAGTGAAAATGGTGGTCTTACCAAAGTTTCTTTATTTTTCCAGATCGATTACCCTATTTTTTGAAGTCAAATGGTTTAACACGCTTGAAGGGATTCTAAACAGGTTTATATGGGCTCATGAAAGAACTTGGAGGGCCTATAGATTTATGTTGTTACCAAGAGAAAGAGGGGGTTGGGGTGCTCCAGATTTTAGATTATATTATCTTGCGGCAGCTCTGCAATATATGCAGGGTTTGATTGGAGGGGGTGGTATCCTACAGAAAATAACAACTATGTCCACGGAAATATATGCAGTAGTGTTAGGGCACGAGGCAGAAAATTGTTTCTTATACCATACTGAGCAAGAATACTTGAGAAGGAAACAGTTTAAGACTCTTAGTGCGGCTCTTAAAATCTGGAACTCCTTTTTGAAAAAGATGGGCCTGGGTAGATATAATAGATATATTAAACTATATAATAATAAATCCTTTCCTCCAGACATATTTTTTGACTCTGTAATGGCTGTCTGGGAGGATAAAGGAATTACGCAGATTGGTGATCTAAGGAATTCTGAAGGAGTAGTACAGTTTGAAGACCTTGTAAGTAGATATAACGTAGATAGAAGGGATTTTTTTAAGTATTTACAGGTCAGGAGCTTTCTGAGTAATAAACAGGGGGGCCCGGCAGGGTACAATTGCAATGATTTTATGGAGAGTATAGTAACTGGTGGGGAACTTATGATTAGGTCAGCATATGTGTTCTTAGCAAGAGGCAAACCGGATGATATAGATAAATACAGGACTAAGTGGGCAGAGAAATTAGCGGTAGAACCTGAAGTGTTCCAGGAGTCATTGGACTTGGGCCGCAACATCCTGTGTTCAGCTCCCCTGCAATCCCAGCACTATGAAACCTTATATTCACTCTACCATACGCCAGCTAGGATTGCTAAATGGGGGGGCACTGAGTGAACGACTTGCCCTAGATGTAACTCCCTTGAAGCAGACATTGTCCACATTTTTGCTACCTGTCCACAACTACACACTTTATTTAAAGATATAGAGGGCTTTTTGGATAGGTCATTAGGGATACAGATATTTCTAACCCCCATCTGGATTCTGCTGGGAATTGGACCAGATGAAAGCAATATTGTACAGAAGGAATTTATGTTTATGGCAATGGCAGTCTACAGATTAACTTCAGCCAGGGCCTGGCTTGATAAGACTCCCCCGCTTATGCAAATTTGGTTGGCGAATCTAATAGCTGCATATAATCTGGAGAAGCCCAAATATGCTAGGAAGGGTAGGGTAGGGAGAGCTAGGGGTGTAAGGATATGGGAGCCGCTAGCTCATTGGAGTGATGGGATAGGGTAATATGAATTGTGATTGTGATTTTGTTTTGTTCAATTTTGATTTTTGGTTTAATATTGCGGGTTGTCGCTATAATATATATATATATATCTATATATATATAGATATATATATATATATATCTATATATATATATCTATATATAAATATATAAATATATATATATGTATATATATATAATGTAATGTAACATAGTGGTTACATTCCAGGACTTGTTTAAGGCTGGGAAATGCATGTACTGTATTGTTATAAGGATGTTTGTGGAGCAAACAAACTATTGAATGTATAATGTGCGTGATGAAAAGTATAATAAAAACAGATTTATAAAAAAAAAAAAAAGAATTGTGTGGAATAAAACCAAGCAAGAATTGCCATGTAAAATAATAAACAGGATTCTGACTGGTTGCCACCAGGCTGGAATCTTTGCTTTCTGGAAAATGAGATAAAATGTGAAATTATGTATATGATTAGATATTATACCTCGGTCACTTAAAATAAAAGATATTGAGTTTGTTTCTCGTTATCGACTTTTTATCAGCTGTTATATTATTACATTTGTTGACAATATTTTAGAAAAATTATGTTTAAACTCAAAACAGTTGCAATATTTCTGGTAATCTGAATGTATACAAAACATCAGAAAATAGTGGGATGTTTAAATGATCATATGAATGAGAAAATATATAAAAAATGATAGAGATGTAAGCTATAAGTTTCATAAAGCATAGTGTGTTTGCCAACACCAACTCCATCTTTTCGAATGGTTCTCCAGATACCCAGAGGTAATCTCAACTTTTTCAAGTAAAAAAAAAAGTAAAAAAAAAAATGAAATTTGCAAATTGTAGCCACTTGTAATTTGCAAGTCGCAAAAGGGAATGTACTATTGTGTCTCAGAAACATTTTGCAATTCCCAATGGGGTCGCAAATGACCTGCCTCATCAATGTTCATGAAGCAAGTCACAATTTGCAACCAATTGGGAATGGGCACTAACACAGGGATGGCGTTTTGCTGGCGACAGCAGATCCCCATGTCTGTGTTTGCTTTTTAAATAAAATCGTACGTGCCCCTGCAGCAGGATATTAGGAAGGGAGGCCTTTGGGACATCCCTTCCTAACAGTGACTCACAAACCTTATTTTGTCACTCGGTAACAGATTATTGATCCATAAAATAGGGATGATACATGCAACAAATCTTTTCAGCGGTTGCAAATGGCCTGAATCACCGTTTGCAATCGTTAAAAATGGCTTCTTGTGGACAGTATGGCCATATTTATGACCCTCTTTGTGTCGCTCATGCACCGCGTAAGGTGGTGCAAGAGTGACCCATATCTAAAGTCAGATTTCTGAAGCCACGCAACGCAACTTTGAGTGACATTGAATGGCTTCAAATATACAGAGTAATGCAACTCAGCGTAAATAGTTGTGTTGCATTACTCTGTGCAAGGGAGAAGTTCAATGGGGATTGTGTGGATGTTCCCACGAAACTCCAATGGTTTTTGACGCATTCCCAGATTTACCAAACTTGTAAACCTTGGAATGTGCCAAAAAGATACGCCTCTCCAGGTGAGGCATAATGAGGGAAAATATCTTTATTTCTGCTAGGTTTTTCTCCAGAGGAAACAGACTCTCAGGATTGTTTTTGTGCAGGAAAGTGTCCCTTTCTTCACAAAAGCGATCCTGCCTACAACACAGGCACCCTGCATTTGTGTGTTTGTGCTAGGCTGCCAAAATGGATTAATACGTCAAATTCCTGCCTTTTCCCTGTGACGCAGGGCATCGCGGCAAGGTGACTTGCTGGGCTGCCCTGTGCCACAAAGGTCCTAAATATGAATCTTATTCTCAATTGCTTTTGTGCAGATAAAAGTTATGTTTGATCGACCCATGTAAAACGAATATAGCTGGTTACATGGCAAGCATTTACCTCGCATGCGATTACAACTCAGTTGTTACAACGACAACGTTGTTACATCGCAGTACCATTACAATGCAAGTTGTTACAACGACGTGCTCTAGGGGACGTGCTGGACTTAGGTATAGTATAATTTACTATTCCAACTCCAGTGTGCGCAACAGTAGGGAAGGTGTTGGAATATTAACTTATACTATTCCTTTAGAGCGCCTCCTAGAACAAGTTGTTGCAATGGCTTGCGTTGTAATGGTACTGTGATGTAAAAACTTGGTTGTTGAAATGTTCACGTTGTAAGCGCATGCGTTGTAATGCCTGCAATGTGATGGATGTTTCCCATGTAAAACCATCATATGCACAATAACATTACATTTTTCAGATGTGCAGGAAGCTCTTATTCTTCCTCCATTGTGAATCAGCTCCCCTGTTTTTGAAAAAAAAACAAATGTCAGATTAGAGCTGTAGATATTAATTATTGGATAGTTAATTGTATTATGACCTGTTTGGAACCAACGTCTATAGAAAGGTGCTTTATCTTGATTTGGATGGAAATGGGCATATTGAATACATTGCTTGAGTAAAAAAAGATACCAAAGCCACAATACATATATTAGGAGCATAATTACATTAAACAATGATTGCCTATTGGCTCTGAAAAGCACCATTCTAGAGATTAATGAGCCTTATTTATTTTTTCAAATGTTTTACAGTTATAGTTAAGATAATTTCTTGCCTTTTAATCTTTATTATGACTGATATGCCAGCGGGCAGCCATTGATTTACCTTCTTTAACTATGCCCAGCTGCGGCATTCTATATTAAACTTTAGAGAAGAAACTCGAAACAAAAAGGTCAGATTGGCAAAATATTACAGATGTGATTAATGTAATCATCAGACCCTATCTTTTCCCAATCTATACTTTTCAGATCTAATATACTTTCAAATAAAAAGAACACAGGCACAAATCATAAAATAACAGCCAATGGGTACTTTGACGTTTAATAGTGTTGGCAGACCTTATAAAATTGTAAATTCTGTTCATTTTTCAGTAAACAAATACAAAATGATCTGGTATGTGGAATTACCTAGCAAGTAAGCTGACAATGTAATTCTCTTCAAGTTCTGCCTATTGTAGAAAAAAAGGAAAATTGCAAATATTTTGTGAAGGTGTTACCTGCCATGGGAGTCACCAATAAATATGTATTCAATTTTGCCAGCACTTTTAGCAGAATGGTGTACACTGAGAATAATATGAAGTTTTTTGAAGTAGTTGTTGTCTATTCAGTGTTGTTGGGATTTGTATTGTGCATGTCTGTTTTTAACACAATGTTGTGGAACTCTTAACGAGAGAGAAGATTGATTGCATGCAGCTCTTTCATGTGTGATTGCCCACTACATGGCTAATTCCAAATGGCTAGGTGCCGTGTCTGGGACCCAGAGATGCACTAGAATCGTATAAGGCTGGAGCAGTACTAGATGTAATGATGTCACAGAAAAGTGGGGAGTCACTTTTTTACTCATATCTTGATGCACTCTTTTAGCTTCAATATTCGGACCAACAGTTAAAAATTCTGCACAAATGAGTGCCATAGCCACAGTTGGAAGCACTAAGTCAGATTTGATTGATAGGGAAATATCATAGGGCAGCAAAGTATTACTTAGGGTGATTCACAAACTTCTCTTTTGATTATATTACACTCTAAATTATGTTTACTATGTTTCATTATTCACAACCAGTACCATACACGTGTGTAGTAAATGAAGTACTACACATGGACAACCACTTTTACTGAAACACCCTCCCTTGGAAAACAATATAGTCAGCGACGTAGAGGCTGATTTAAATCTTGGCGGTAGAGTAACTACCATGGCCGTGGTAGTGTGCTTCACTCCCGCCATAACATGTTGCTGACATAGAGGCTTTGGGTTCATGAGTGGGAAATGTAAGCCAAAGCAAAGACTGAAGGACACAAAGTGATGTCTACACATAAAAAGAAGGCAAATGTCCCGCTATTGGATCTTTATCTCAAGGCTGTGGAAAGGAAAACAATTTTGTGACAATTTGCAAAGCAAAGGTAAAAGCAAGTGCTTTACCACCCAGACAAAATGGACGTCAGCACGTTCCAGAAGCAGCGTTCGACATGCACTCACAATGCCAAGTGGCAACATTAGTTAAGGCAAATTGACACTGAACGACGTCGATTGACTATCTAAACCATAGTCGAACAGATCTTTTGTATCAGTATCAAGTGAAGGTAAAGAAGATGGTTGTGTCATGTTGGTATTTACCTCAGAAAAACCTGCACATGTGGAATTGTATTCCTGTGGATAAAACTGCCTGTCAAAGAAAAGTCGACATGTCAAAGCATCAAAGTAATTCAAACATTGTTTGAAGATTACCCTGAAAGTAAATGGTCGTCTGATACCTTTCATCATTGACAGTGGTGCTTTGATAAACATTATGCTTGAGGAGAAATATAATGAATTGCCTCCATTACCGCAACTTACACCATCGAAAACCAAAGTGTATACATGGGCTGCATCGACAACCTTAAAAAGTTAAGTTTCATTTGTAGCAATGATGAAACACAACAAAATTAAGGTGCAAGGAGCCACTTGTGTGCTTCAAGGTACAGTGTCAAGTGCCTGTCTACTAAGATTCAGTACACCTGCGGATATGGTTTCATATTTTCATTGTTTCATGACTTAGAAAAGCTTAAGACTATGTAAAAAAAGCTGCATAATAATGAGGATGTTCGTCCCATTACTTCACATTTAGACAAATTGGTTTTCATTTTCCAGACCCTGTTGAAAAAGAACTTGAAGTGTTACTTAAACAGGATATCATTGAGCATTCTATTGCTCCTCTGCAATGGGTTTCTCCCATAGTGCTACTGTCCATAAAAGACAGTGAATGTGCTGTGTGCTTATGCGTTGACATGCATAAAGCAAACAAGGAAATTGAATGAAAACAACATCCAGGGCTAAACATTGCTGATATAATAATGCAATTATATGGTGCAAAGGTCTTCTCTCACCATGATTTGAATAAAGGTTATCACCAGTTGGAACTTGAAGATAATTGCAGTTAGATTACAACCTTTTCTACACATGTTGGTCTGGTTTGGTACAAAATACTAATTTGGGTGTGTCATCAGCTGTGGAACATTTTCAAGCCATAATTCAACATATCATACAGCATGTTACAAATGTGTTCAATGATAACAATAATATATTGATTTTCAAAGCTACAGAAAAAATTGCAATGCAAAGCTCTCATACAAGTCAAAGACAAAGCTAAGAAAGGACCCCAGAAGTCCCACTGCCTTTATCCCCCCTGTTGGTTTGGCACCACCTCTTGCCAGACTGGTGTCTCCTGTAGGGGCACGGTATTTAATCAATATGCAGGTGCTAGTTTGAGAAATAGTTTGTGAGTCAATGGCCATAAGACTGTCAACTATGTTCCTGTGCGAAAAACAAACCTTCACCATATCATCTATTAGAGAGCCTTTCTGCACCTA
Source organism: Lissotriton helveticus (assembly GCF_964261635.1). Taxonomy (NCBI): domain Eukaryota; kingdom Metazoa; phylum Chordata; class Amphibia; order Caudata; family Salamandridae; genus Lissotriton; species Lissotriton helveticus. Next base: position 1,840,036,293 of record NC_136059.1, on the reverse strand, counting down.
CTATGTCACTCCTAATAAAAGAGTAACAGTGTTGAACCTCTCAGGACCAGTGTGAACTTTCAGAACCAGTGTGAACTTTGTTAAAGAGTGAATTACGATCTTCCCTGGCTCCTGTGGTCAACTTTGGTATCAGTGTAAGATATATTGCGGCCTGACATTTCTCTATCTATCTAGGAATGTAGAACCAATTTTGTACCATCCCTCTTGGCTTTAGTATTTGAGATCTTTCAATGGAGGTTTCTCGTGTGTCCATGACTCCCATTCTCCACTCTAATCCTTTTTTCAACCCCTTCCTTGGAGAGCCCATCCAGGGAGCACTTATTTGGGATCCCACATGCCCAAAAAGAAGTAGAGGGATTGTGGAATAGTTCGGGGAGGAATTCCAGTGGAAGCTGCTGGATGGGGGCAGTGTAATGCAAGGAGTGAGTGTCTCCATCCACGCTCTTTCATCTCCCACCAACCCAGTGCATTTTGTAGGGTTCAAATTTTGCTCTCGTTTGAAGCATTGAATAACACCCCAAACTGGGAACATAAGTAACATCATTGAATGACCCCCTTGGTTGAAACATCATCAGGATAGAGGACTGAGAAGCGGTTTCGGCACTCATTTGTCATATACATTCTAGGGCCTCTCCAGATCACCAGAGGGGTAATACTCATTCATTTCCCCACCGAAGGCATTCCAACACACACCTGGCATTTTTTAAACACATTAAGTATATACTGAATGGGCACCGCTTGGGTAGGTTTGGTAGACTTACTACATGAAGAGAGGTTGGGTTTAATTATATCTTCACATTAAGACAAAGAAGATCAACCCTGTACATAATGCAGTTGCCAGCTGAAAAGGATGGAGTATCTTAATGACCATGAAGCCTATTCCACAGTCTTCCTTTTACCCATTGTTTAGCTAGAAGAAGGTGGCAAAAAAACGCACAAGGTTACCTCTGTGACACGAAGACACTAAATAAAAGTACATATAAAAGCACCCTGTCCTATGGGCTTGGCAGTTTGGCTTGGACTGTTCCCATGAGAAGCATTGTCAAGACTGATTTGCATATGGCCAGGTCTAAACCGGAATGGCATGGCATGAAAAAACAATGGGTTTAACCCAGATCTGTGACTGTGGGTGACTGCTTGATTTGTTCAATATTCCATCCATCCTCTGATCTTACTGCATTTGTTGCAGTAAGATCTGCAGGGTGTGCCCAGACATGGGTCCAATGCTCGCAACTCAAACCGAATCAAGCTAGCTTGGCTGATGAGGGGTGATACCTCTGGATGCTTGTTTCTGGCCAGAGAGGACCTGGCTTGGCAGTTCGGGCTGGACTGTTCCCATGGGGAGCAGGGTCAAGACTGACTTTCAAATGGTTGGGACGAAACTTGAATGGGATGGTGTGCAAAAAAAATATGGATTTAGCCCAGATATGTGCCTCGGGTGAATTTTTGGTTAATTCAGCATTCTGTCCATCATCTGTACCTTTTGCCTGTGTCAGGAGAAGGTCCTTTTTCCATGCAATGGTGCCATTTGTCAGTCTAGTACCAATGCAGGCACCCTTGCACCATGGTGCAGGGGTGCTTCTGTTGTAGGCAGTATTGTTTTTGTGCATGAGATGCACCTTCCTGCACAATAACAATCCTGGGAGTCTTTTTCCTCTTTCTATGTGTGCTGCAGAATGCAGCAGATTGAAAAAGAAAAGCAAGCAAGGAGAAAAATATATATTTCTCCTCGTTACACCCCCACTGGGGAGGCGTAGTTTTACAGGTTTATATGGTCTTATAAATCTGGGAATTCGTAAAAAAACATGGGAATTGCATGGGAACACTCATGCAGTGCCCATGGCATGCCCACCAAGGGCAGAATACCACAATGCAGTGATTTGTGCTGCATTGCATTACTCCTTATGTTTGGGGCCACTCAAAGAGACGCAAAGAGGCTGTGCAAGGCTTCAAAAATATGACTTAAGATTTACGTCATTCTTGCACCACATTTCATGGTACAAGGGCAACACAAACCGGGTAAAAAATATAGCCCTATATCCTTAGCTGTGTAGATTGTTGCTCTAGATTCCTAGTGGTGTGGTCACAACAATCGGCTGACGATCACACGGTTATTAAAGATTTGCAAGTCTTCATCAGGACATATGCAGTATCTGCATTCCACTCAGACTAGGGCAATGCTATTGTCTCTAAGGCCTACTATGAGAAAACTGGGTGTTTCTGTGCATTATTCCTTTCCATATCATCCTGAGAGAAAATGTGATTGTAGGAAGTAAAAACCATGACGTAAAACAATCCTTAACTTGAGTATTAGTTTAGGTTGCAGTTTGATCCTTCATTTTCTATGGGATCCGGAGAACAATAAATAATCTGCCTAGATTATCTTTTGGTGGCCATACCACATACCAGGTCCTGTTAAGGCCTGGGCAAAGCTTGTGGAGTTGTACTCTGTGGAATTCCATGGAGTTACCGAAAAATTTCACAACATTCCTCCGAGTTTCGCATCTTGACGGAGTCAGTATTAAGCTCTTTCTGTTGATCACGCAGGGGGCTTTTGCATGGTTTAATTCAATCAGCACCTTCCTGGATTTCTCCTCATCATCCTTTCCAGTCCATGTTTTGCAGCAGCAAGGTGCGAGGAGCGGGCTGTGACGGTGAATGGCTATAATCCGGCCAGGAAAACCTGCTGAGCCAAAGCCGCAGAAGCTGCATCAAAGCCGCTGGAAAGCCGCTGACTCGCAGCCGCACCCGCAGCCACAGCTGCACATCAGCCGCAAACTGGTGAGCCGTTAACCCGGTGACCGGGCCCCCTTCACTAGCAGCAGTGGTAAGCCTTTTGGATTTTCTGTGCCGCCGCGGCGGACAACGTGGCAGGAGCCGTATACTTGCACGTTTCCTCACCGCAAGGAGCGTGTAGAGGGGAGCGGAGGGAGCGAGAGGGTTTTGAGTGGCTGGGAGCCGCTGGCTGCCGGCCATTCAAGAAAAGTTGTAAGACCGAGGACAAGCTCAGGCCTCTACCTGGCAGGCTATTCTTCTCAGTCAGGCTGCCACCGACCCTCCCCCGGCCCTCTCCAGTGGCAGCACTCAACCCACCTGACCCTCGGTGCCACGGCGCTAACACAGCAGGAGCTGCACACAAGTTTTTCTCTACGCTGAGTCTGACTCACTCCCTGACCTCAGCACTTTATTACTAAGGTAGGCATAAGGTGGCAACAGCAAGTGTAACCATAGACTAGTGGTAACACGAGAAATCCACAGATGCACAGAGGCAACTAGGTCAGGCAAACAGGACGGACAGGGCCTCTGCCTTGCCTGCCTTGCCCTGCCCTGCCAGTGAGCCAGAGAGACAGAGATCCTCGCCCACCGCACCTTGCCCCCACTCTTGGGGGCTGATAGAGGAAGAGCTCCTCCTTCTGCATTCAATCTGCGACAGATGCCCACTTTCCTCTGCTTGATCCCGTCCACTGCGGCATCTATTTAAGGAAACAGAGGCAAACAGAGGCAAGCAGCCAGCAGCCAACGGTCTGAGGCCAGCAGCTAGAACCTCCAAACCCCCTCCCCCACCCTTGTGGAGCCCCATGGATCCCTGCGGACCTCCTTGGAGTGAGCCCGGAAAATCAGTAAGGGGGAAGGTGGCGGAGGCGGGGCGAGAGCAGAAGCAAGGAGGAACCCTAATCTCACCAAACCAACTTGTATAGCCCATTATCATCACACCAACTCACCATTGCCTGGTACCAACCTCCTTCAACCCCTTCTCCTCTGGATCATCATGAGGTCTGGCAGATTAAGAAGATTGATAAAAAGGCCAACACCCAAACGGAAAAGAAAGGAAGTCGCACATGAAAACCATGGATGTAAAATGGCTCCAGAAAACGACAACTCCAGAGAAATCAACATCAAGGACAGCGAATATACCAGCAAGGGGAACACCAAAGACACAAAAACCTGCTTAATCGAAGGTTTGCTAACTAACAAAGATAACCGTCCCTCATTCATAACATCCATAACAGAGCTAATAAGTGTAAATCAGCCAAACGTAACACCCAAAAGTGACAAAAAAAAAATCTTGATGAACTTGTAAACATAGAAGGACTGCCTCCAAGGAAGATCACAAGCTTCTAACAGCCAAAAATCTATACGAAATTCACTTTTCTAAAAGACCCAGGCAAAGCAATCTACTCAATCAATGACACCATAATGGGTCTACAACCCCCACTGCGACCTGCTGGAGCAGAACGTCCTTTACCCCAAACATTAGGAACAACAACACGTACAGCCATAGAAATACACATGGCCAAAAGTAACATGGAGACCACAACCAACTTGAGAGGTATAATGGGGACGGAGCCCAATGGGGGCAAAATGATGACACCATTGAAGCAACAGAAGGGGTCAGCAGCCAAAAAAATCCGCCAAAATTCTTAGGGGACCAGGAAAAAAACTATTGGGGGCTCGTGCCCTAGACCGAGAAGGAGTAAAAGAGCAAAAGGGCCGCTGAACTAGAAGGATCCCCAGAGCACCAGAGCTCCAATGACTCAAGTGGTCAGTTATCCTCCACCCACTTTTCCCCATCCCATCAGAACTCCTTGAGCAAACATGATGGAGTGATCTTAAGATCTCACGCAAAAAATAGTTCTCCACACAAGCAACTGACTGTACAAGGCAACACACCAAAAGCTGAGAAACAGCAAATGAGTAATGACCCAGCAAATCTCCCGCCACACTTGCTATACGAGGACTTGTGCCCCACAGATAGCGACATGACCTTTTTGGCGTCACAAGAATGGAAGGACCTAGTTGCATCATACAACGTAAAACCCACCCTCAATAGCTCCACTGAAGAGCTTGCCAATCCGTACATTGAGGGGAGTAGAGGTCCCACTGACACATTCTAAACAGTACCAAAACGACAAACTAGACATGCAGCTGACCGTCCTCCAAACGTTAGCAGACGCTACCTCTGTGATAGAAAGAAAGCTTACGGATCTCAATGGCCTCATAAAAAGAGGACAAGAAGCAGCAAAATTATCTTGAATAGTAAGAACTGACTGCATCTGTTCTCCAATAATCGACAAGCTATCTATACTACCGACGATGCTAGGGAACCTCCTGGTGGATCTAAAATTAAACACAACAAAGCACCTTATAACGGAGGTAAGGTCCGGAAGAACAGGCCTCAGCGAAAAGTCATCAGGAGCCGGCAACAACCATCACACTGCCATCAAGAAAGGGGAACCATCTCTAAAGTCCAAACACACACCAGAAATGTCCATTTTGAACATCTCTACCAATGAAAAGGCCTGCGCAGAGACATCTACAAATGCGCGAGCCCGCCGCAAACAAAAAAGGAAGGGTAGGAACATAAAGACAACAGGAGTAGGTTGCACTGACGAGAACCAGCGAATGACATCACCTGGGGATAAAGAGCAAACAGGAGAAACCATGAAGTACGTCGAGGATAAAAAGCCATCATCCCCAGATAATAATTCAGCAGACACAAGGATCTTAAAAACAGTAAGGACCCCAACATCGACACTATCAAAAGAGAAAACAAGCAAACAGATAGAGCTGAAGGACATCGGGCCAGCTAATCACAAGCAACTATGTGATATCCCCGAACCAGCAAATGGCACACGGAGTAAACGAAGGAACATGGCAGAAAATCTGCCAACAGTAAAAAAACAAACAGGTACACAGGTCACAGAGCAGGTTCCAGAGGAGTCCGTCCATATTATCACAGAAGTAATAAACGCCGACCCACCCACAAACAGTGTTAATTATCGCAAGGAAATTACCACCCAGGAACAACAGATGACAGTAAGCACACAAAGCATGAACAAGTCAGTCATTGAACAGGCAAAAGAGGATCACCACAGAGCCAGCACAGTAAACTATGACATAATAAACAATATTCAGCCCCTACACAGGGTTAAACAACACGAGCTAACTACACATCAGCAAATACTGACCTCTGGAATTAAAGAGACAGACATTATTCAATTTATCCCAGAATTCCAATCAAGAGGAAGAGCGGACACCCTAAACAGGGGTAACGTACTAAAACGTATCCACTCAATTGTAAACCAAAAACACATTACTACTACAGGTTTGCTCGCAATTAAATTTCACTCTTCACCAGAACAATAAGGCCATGAAATGACAAAGACAACATGGAAAACAAACGATTTAGCAGACCAAATCCTGGGGGAAATGCTCAGATTCTCTCAATGGGGGATAAAGTTGGAACCAGGAAAAAGACCAGCTTACCCCACTCCGCTCCTGGAAGAAAGCAAAAAAGATTGCCCACAAACTGTCAAATCAATTTTAAAAGAAGCACGTAGTTATTCCCCCGGACCCAACACCAATGTTTCACACTTAAAACACTCAACAACCCAGCAACCTCATTCAAACTGGGCAAACATACGGCAGACAATAACCACAGGTGATACAATGTGACAAAGGGCACCAGGCCAGACTCCTACAAAAGTCGACACCTCTAATATTAAAATATGCATCTCGAACATAAACGGTCTCTCAAGTAAACTGGAAGACCCAGAAACATCAAACTATTTAAAATCATTCAATCTGATTTTACTCAAATTAACCTGGGAAGAGAAAGAGTTACCCCTACAAGGATACACAACTCAAATCCACCCAGGTACTAGAGGTTCAACCTATGGTTACAGCTCAGGAAGCTTGGCATCACTCGCCTCAATACTAACAATAGGAACAATGGAAGAGATTAAGGTAAAACATCACTCCCCCAAGTGCTATACAGGCAATAGCAATACCAATCAAAAACAACCAGGTGGCTCAACCACTATATATAATAAACACATACATACACCCCAAGCACAGACTAAAAGGGGCAAGAGAACTGGTCAGCGAACTGGAAAGACTCACGGAAGAAAGGGAAATGGAGAACTTACTTCTGGTAGGCAACTTCAATCTTCACCTCTTTGGAAAAAAATCAGAAGAAGAAATGGCACAGGAATGTAACATTGCATGGGAAATACCAAATCAAGCCCCAGCCTCGCCAAACAAGCAAACAAGATGCTCAAATCAACTACTGAAAGATCTGCAGCAGATAAACCTGAGGGTACCAAATGGTTGATTTAAAGAGGATACACTGCCAGCATTAACATATTTCTCCTCAACCACTTCTTCTCACCTCGACTTCACCCTTGCAACGCTTCCACTGTTTGATATTATAAATTTGGTCAAGGTTGGAGAAAATGGTCAAAGCGACCACCTACCACAAGAAGTGAAATTAAGCCTCACTAGTGGGAACGATATGGAAGCAAGAGAAAGCATCGGCACAGAGTTTACCTTCAATTTTAGACGGATAAGGTGCAAGACCAATGAAGTAGAAGAACTAACAATTAATGCAAATATAATTATTCACCGAAAAACAAGCTTGTCAAAGAACCCATTAAAGGCTTGGGAAGAATTCATAATGGAACTCGGAACAACATACGCTACAGAGCAAAAAACCCGCAAAGGGTACATATCCTGCAACATATTAGGAAAGGGAACCACACCAGGGACAAAAAACCTAAAACAGAAAATAAACCAGACCTTAAGGCAGCTCCGCAAACAATTGAACAATGAAGCCCTGCAAAAGGAGTTGCGAAACCTAAAGGCTCAGCAAAAAAAGATGATTTGGGAAAAGAAAAGGCAAACGACTGAGGAACTCTGGGCAAAAATCGTGGATGACTCAAAACAGAAGAACAGCGCCAGATTCTGGAAAACAATCCATAGCCTTCAACGGCCAGGCGATAATGGAATAAACTCACATATATCTGAATCTGAATGGGCCCACTACTTATCAAATTATTTCAATGATAAAAGACAAAGGGGGACCCACCTAGAGTAAAAAATCGGACAATCACGATGAACACATGTGCTAAAAACATAGGAGCACACAAACACAAAGAAAACAACAACACCAACCAGGCTGAGACCTTGTGCAAACCTGCAAATCTGGAGGAGGAAGGAACAACAACCTCTAAACTCCCATCAGGCATGAAGGAGAAAAAACACGTAGTAACAGTGGCTAGGATCAAGCTACAAAGCAAAAGGGAAACTGGAAGGAGACCACTGCCCCAATAGAATCCTGCCAATAATGTATAAGCAAGATGCTGACTTCTGGTGCGATACTCTGGCACCAGTCTTCCAGGAAATTAGGGAAACAGCGATGTTTCCATCATCCTAGAGAGGATTAATAATAAGTCCGATCTATAAACAGGGCAAAAGGAGTAATCCCAGTAATCGTCGACTTATCGCCCTAATTGACACAGAGGCAAAGTACTATGCGGGACTCCTCTTGGAGGAACTAACATCCTGGGAACCTTTAAAACACATCATCCCAGTAAACCAAACCAGTTTCTGCAGAGGCCAGGGCACAATAACTAACATCATGGCGCTAACTCTACTCATTGACGCGGGTAAGACAGCTAACAGCTCGCTACTTCTATGCTTCATAGATTACAGCGATGCATTTGACCTCATAGACTGTAGCAAACTCTGGCAGAAACTGGAAAAATGGGGGATACTGGGCCACTTCTCAAACAGCTGATACTACTGCATACCAACACTTCGGTCAAAATCAAACTGGGATCTGGAACGCACCTTTCGAGGTAAATTAACACCGCCAAAGGTCTAAAACAAGGATGCGTTCTAGCCCCCATGCTGTTTAACCTTTTTCTCACAGACCTTCCTGGAGAACTGGACAAAACCAAATCGCATGCCCCACGGTTGGGAGACATCTGGATATCAGATCTCCTTTATGCAGACGACTTGGTCTTAATAAATTGGTCCCCAATTGAACTACAACACCTTCTGGACACCACCAACAAATTCTCAATAGACAATACATTACAGATCTACTTAAACAAATCAAAAGTTCTGTCAGTGAACTATAATAAAACAAAGAAAATTACATGGTTCCTGGATGGACAGAGGCTAGATCATGTAACCAACTATAAATACCTTGGTGTATTATTAGACAGTAGAGGTTCATTTAAACCTCAACTAGAGGCCATCCGTCGGAAGGGCACAACATTCTACTTCTCGATGAAGCCCTTGAAGAAAGTTCTTCCTGATCGATCACTGGATCCCCTCCTACAGGTGATCAGTGCATGTCTAGAGCCAATGCTCACATACGGTAGTGAACCCATGCAAGTGAAGGACACGACTGCTCTAGATAAAATAATCAGTAGAGCATACAGGGCAATCTTCATCTGTCGAACTACGTGTCGCCTGCACAAATCCACCTCGAATTTGGTCTCCAGAGACAAACGATGTAGAGAAGAAGCGCCTCCATAAAAAGTTGGCGCAAAATCAGAGGCGCTAAGAAAGCAATGATCTCTAAACGCCCACTTTTGGTACGAACTGACTACTCGAGAGAACTCACCTGCCAAGAAGTATCTACTAGAATCACTGGAATACCTGGAATTAACACACCTCTGGGAGTCATCCACAGACAACGCGCAGCCCCTCCAACGCGCAGCGGTTACGCGCAGTGGGCGTGCCTGAGTCGTGCCAGAGTCCTGCCCGTCTGCGCCCGTCCGCGCTAAGGAGGCGCGGCCCGCGGCAGGACTCTGGACCTGGCCATCATGACTTTACCTTTGAGAACTTATAGTAGGGCCGATCTACTGGCCCTTCGGGACCAATGTACACATTGCGAGATTTCGCCTGTAGTCCCGCTTTGTGGCCCATATCATTGTAGGTGTGGTGCTTGGTCATTGGAACCCCCCTCTCTTATACGCTCCTTGGGGCCTGTTATAAAGAGGGTAGGACAACGGGACCTGAGTATCTGGAGCTTAAACGTCAGATCTGTGGTAAAGCACCATCAGGAGGTTTACGACCTTCTCATTGAAGGCTTGCCGGATGTGCTTTTTCTAACGGAAACGTGGCTCCAGGACTCTGACTCCTCGATAATTAACCTAGCCTTTCCCCCAGAGTATGCTATTTTTACTTTAAATCGGACGACTAGAGGTGGAGGCATTGCGATGGCCACCAAACGGTGTTATCCCTGCGAGTGGAAAGCCGCTGAACTTTTGGGGTGTGAGGGTGCCCTATTTAAAATAGCGTTTAGTCACCAGTTTACCTTCTCTGGTTTATTAATTTACCGGCCTCCGGGCTGTGACTCTGTTTTTAGGGCTGCTCTTCCTGAGTACATTAGTACAGAGGCACTAGGATGCGCAAATTTTAATGTTGTGGGAGATCTTAATCTCCATTTGGACTGCCCTTCTTTACCCTCTATTAGGAGCTTTCTGGCGGATCTTGAGGCTCTACAGCTCTCGCAGATGATTACTTTCCCCACACATAGAGGTGGTCATACTCTTGACCCATTCTTCACAAATCTAGAAGGATTCAGAGTTCTTGGTTCCTCCCAGTTGGTCTGGACAGACCACATGCTGGTGAAAACGGCATGCTCTTTGTCTGACTCTCCTTTTCTATCTCAGGACAGACTTGTTCTTAAACGACACTGGAACAAATTAAGACTGGAGGATTTTTACCATCTGCTCGAGGAGGTTCCTTTAGGTCCGCTCACCGAGGTTGATTGTGGATACGACTCCTTCTGTGAATGCATATCTGGTGCCATCGATTCTCTGATTCCTATGTGTTGGTCCAAGTGTCATCGGAAGGAGCCGAGTCCTTGGTATGACACTTCCTTGGCATCTCTTAAGAGGGCCTGTAGACAGGCCGAAAGATTATGTTTGATCGACCCATGTAAAACGAATATAGCTGGTTACATGGCAAGCATTTACCTCGCATGCGATTACAACTCAGTTGTTACAACGACAACGTTGTTACATCGCAGTACCATTACAATGCAAGTTGTTACAACGACGTGCTCTAGGAGACGTGCTGGACTTAGGTATAGTATAATTTACTATTCCAACTCCAGTGTGCGCAACAGTAGGGAAGGTGTTGGAATATTAACTTATACTATTCCTTTAGAGCGCCTCCTAGAACAAGTTGTTGCAATGACTTGCGTTGTAATGGTACTGTGATGTAAAAACTTGGTTGTTGAAATGTTCACGTTGTAAGCGCATGCGTTGTAATGCCTGCAATGTGATGGATGTTTCCCATGTAAAACCATCATATGCACAATAACATTACATTTTTCAGATGTGCAGGAAGCTCTTATTCTTCCTCCATTGTGAATCAGCTCCCCTGTTTTTGAAAAAAAAACAAATGTCAGATTAGAGCTGTAGATATTAATTATTGGATAGTTAATTGTATTATGACCTGTTTGGAACCAACGTCTATAGAAAGGTGCTTTATCTTGATTTGGATGGAAATGGGCATATTGAATACATTGCTTGAGTAAAAAAAGATACCAAAGCCACAATACATATATTAGGAGCATAATTACATTAAACAATGATTGCCTATTGGCTCTGAAAAGCACCATTCTAGAGATTAATGAGCCTTATTTATTTTTTCAAATGTTTTACAGTTATAGTTAAGATAATTTCTTGCCTTTTAATCTTTATTATGACTGATATGCCAGCGGGCAGCCATTGATTTACCTTCTTTAACTATGCCCAGCTGCGGCATTCTATATTAAACTTTAGAGAAGAAACTCGAAACAAAAAGGTCAGATTGGCAAAATATTACAGATGTGATTAATGTAATCATCAGACCCTATCTTTTCCCAATCTATACTTTTCAGATCTAATATACTTTCAAATAAAAAGAACACAGGCACAAATCATAAAATAACAGCCAATGGGTACTTTGACGTTTAATAGTGTTGGCAGACCTTATAAAATTGTAAATTCTGTTCATTTTTCAGTAAACAAATACAAAATGATCTGGTATGTGGAATTACCTAGCAAGTAAGCTGACAATGTAATTCTCTTCAAGTTCTGCCTATTGTAGAAAAAAAGGAAAATTGCAAATATTTTGTGAAGGTGTTACCTGCCATGGGAGTCACCAATAAATATGTATTCAATTTTGCCAGCACTTTTAGCAGAATGGTGTACACTGAGAATAATATGAAGTTTTTTGAAGTAGTTGTTGTCTATTCAGTGTTGTTGGGATTTGTATTGTGCATGTCTGTTTTTAACACAATGTTGTGGAACTCTTAACGAGAGAGAAGATTGATTGCATGCAGCTCTTTCATGTGTGATTGCCCACTACATGGCTAATTCCAAATGGCTAGGTGCCGTGTCTGGGACCCAGAGATGCACTAGAATCGTATAAGGCTGGAGCAGTACTAGATGTAATGATGTCACAGAAAAGTGGGGAGTCACTTTTTTACTCATATCTTGATGCACTCTTTTAGCTTCAATATTCGGACCAACAGTTAAAAATTCTGCACAAATGAGTGCCATAGCCACAGTTGGAAGCACTAAGTCAGATTTGATTGATAGGGAAATATCATAGGGCAGCAAAGTATTACTTAGGGTGATTCACAAACTTCTCTTTTGATTATATTACACTCTAAATTATGTTTACTATGTTTCATTATTCACAACCAGTACCATACACGTGTGTAGTAAATGAAGTACTACACATGGACAACCACTTTTACTGAAACACCCTCCCTTGGAAAACAATATAGTCAGCGACGTAGAGGCTGATTTAAATCTTGGCGGTAGAGTAACTACCATGGCCGTGGTAGTGTGCTTCACACCCGCCATAACATGTTGCTGACATAGAGGCTTTGGGTTCATGAGTGGGAAATGTAAGCCAAAGCAAAGACTGAAGGACACAAAGTGATGTCTACACATAAAAAGAAGGCAAATGTCCCGCTATTGGATCTTTATCTCAAGGCTGTGGAAAGGAAAACAATTTTGTGACAATTTGCAAAGCAAAGGTAAAAGCAAGTGCTTTACCACCCAGACAAAATGGACGTCAGCACGTTCCAGAAGCAGCGTTCGACATGCACTCACAATGCCAAGTGGCAACATTAGTTAAGGCAAATTGACACTGAACGACGTCGATTGACTATCTAAACCATAGTCGAACAGATCTTTTGTATCAGTATCAAGTGAAGGTAAAGAAGATGGTTGTGTCATGTTGGTATTTACCTCAGAAAAACCTGCACATGTGGAATTGTATTCCTGTGGATAAAACTGCCTGTCAAAGAAAAGTCGACATGTCAAAGCATCAAAGTAATTCAAACATTGTTTGAAGATTACCCTGAAAGTAAATGGTCGTCTGATACCTTTCATCATTGACAGTGGTGCTTTGATAAACATTATGCTTGAGGAGAAATATAATGAATTGCCTCCATTACCGCAACTTACACCATCGAAAACCAAAGTGTATACATGGGCTGCATCGACAACCTTAAAAAGTTAAGTTTCATTTGTAGCAATGATGAAACACAACAAAATTAAGGTGCAAGGAGCCACTTGTGTGCTTCAAGGTACAGTGTCAAGTGCCTGTCTACTAAGATTCAGTACACCTGCGGATATGGTTTCATATTTTCATTGTTTCATGACTTAGAAAAGCTTAAGACTATGTAAAAAAAGCTGCATAATAATGAGGATGTTCGTCCCATTACTTCACATTTAGACAAATTGGTTTTCATTTTCCAGACCCTGTTGAAAAAGAACTTGAAGTGTTACTTAAACAGGATATCATTGAGCATTCTATTGCTCCTCTGCAATGGGTTTCTCCCATAGTGCTACTGTCCATAAAAGACAGTGAATGTGCTGTGTGCTTATGCGTTGACATGCATAAAGCAAACAAGGAAATTGAATGAAAACAACATCCAGGGCTAAACATTGCTGATATAATAATGCAATTATATGGTGCAAAGGTCTTCTCTCACCATGATTTGAATAAAGGTTATCACCAGTTGGAACTTGAAGATAATTGCAGTTAGATTACAACCTTTTCTACACATGTTGGTCTGGTTTGGTACAAAATACTAATTTGGGTGTGTCATCAGCTGTGGAACATTTTCAAGCCATAATTCAACATATCATACAGCATGTTACAAATGTGTTCAATGATAACAATAATATATTGATTTTCAAAGCTACAGAAAAAATTGCAATGCAAAGCTCTCATACAAGTCAAAGACAAAGCTAAGAAAGGACCCCAGAAGTCCCACTGCCTTTATCCCCCCTGTTGGTTTGGCACCACCTCTTGCCAGACTGGTGTCTCCTGTAGGGGCACGGTATTTAATCAATATGCAGGTGCTAGTTTGAGAAATAGTTTGTGAGTCAATGGCCATAAGACTGTCAACTATGTTCCTGTGCGAAAAACAAACCTTCACCATATCATCTATTAGAGAGCCTTTCTGCACCTACTATGTCACTCCTAATAAAAGAGTAACAGTGTTGAACCTCTCAGGACCAGTGTGAACTTTCAGAACCAGTGTGAACTTTGTTAAAGAGTGAATTACGATCTTCCCTGGCTCCTGTGGTCAACTTTGGTATCAGTGTAAGATATATTGCGGCCTGACATTTCTCTACCTATCTAGGAATGTAGAACCAATTTTGTACCATCCCTCTTGGCTTTAGTATTTGAGATCTTTCAATGGAGGTTTCTCGTGTGTCCATGACTCCCATTCTCCACTCTAATCCTTTTTTCAACCCCTTCCTTGGAGAGCCCATCCAGGGAGCACTTATTTGGGATCCCACATGCCCAAAAAGAAGTAGAGGGATTGTGGAATAGTTCGGGGAGGAATTCCAGTGGAAGCTGCTGGATGGGGGCAGTGTAATGCAAGGAGTGAGTGTCTCCATCCACGCTCTTTCATCTCCCACCAACCCAGTGCATTTTGTAGGGTTCAAATTTTGCTCTCGTTTGAAGCATTGAATAACACCCCAAACTGGGAACATAAGTAACATCATTGAATGACCCCCTTGGTTGAAACATCATCAGGATAGAGGACTGAGAAGCGGTTTCGGCACTCATTTGTCATATACATTCTAGGGCCTCTCCAGATCACCAGAGGGGTAATACTCATTCATTTCCCCACCGAAGGCATTCCAACACACACCTGGCATTTTTTAAACACATTAAGTATATACTGAATGGGCACCGCTTGGGTAGGTTTGGTAGACTTACTACATGAAGAGAGGTTGGGTTTAATTATATCTTCACATTAAGACAAAGAAGATCAACCCTGTACATAATGCAGTTGCCAGCTGAAAAGGATGGAGTATCTTAATGACCATGAAGCCTATTCCACAGTCTTCCTTTTACCCATTGTTTAGCTAGAAGAAGGTGGCAAAAAAACGCACAAGGTTACCTCTGTGACACGAAGACACTAAATAAAAGTACATATAAAAGCACCCTGTCCTATGGGCTTGGCAGTTTGGCTTGGACTGTTCCCATGAGAAGCATTGTCAAGACTGATTTGCATATGGCCAGGTCTAAACCGGAATGGCATGGCATGAAAAAACAATGGGTTTAACCCAGATCTGTGACTGTGGGTGACTGCTTGATTTGTTCAATATTCCATCCATCCTCTGATCTTACTGCATTTGTTGCAGTAAGATCTGCAGGGTGTGCCCAGACATGGGTCCAATGCTCGCAACTCAAACCGAATCAAGCTAGCTTGGCTGATGAGGGGTGATACCTCTGGATGCTTGTTTCTGGCCAGAGAGGACCTGGCTTGGCAGTTCGGGCTGGACTGTTCCCATGGGGAGCAGGGTCAAGACTGACTTTCAAATGGTTGGGACGAAACTTGAATGGGATGGTGTGCAAAAAAAATATGGATTTAGCCCAGATATGTGCCTCGGGTGAATTTTTGGTTAATTCTGCATTCTGTCCATCATCTGTACCTTTTGCCTGTGTCAGGAGAAGGTCCTTTTTCCATGCAATGGTGCCATTTGTCAGTCTAGTACCAATGCAGGCACCCTTGCACCATGGTGCAGGGGTGCTTCTGTTGTAGGCAGTATTGTTTTTGTGCATGAAGATGCACCTTCCTGCACAATAACAATCCTGGGAGTCTTTTTCCTCTTTCTATGTGTGCTGCAGAATGCAGCAGATTGAAAAAGAAAAGCAAGCAAGGAGAAAAATATATATTTCTCCTCGTTACACCCCCACTGGGGAGGCGTAGTTTTACAGGTTTATATGGTCTTATAAATCTGGGAATTCGTAAAAAAACATGGGAATTGCATGGGAACACTCATGCAGTGCCCATGGCATGCCCACCAAGGGCAGAATACCACAATGCAGTGATTTGTGCTGCATTGCATTACTCCTTATGTTTGGGGCCACTCAAAGAGACGCAAAGAGGCTGTGCAAGGCTTCAAAAATATGACTTAAGATTTACGTCATTCTTGCACCACATTTCATGGTACAAGGGCAACACAAACCGGGTAAAAAATATAGCCCTATATCCTTAGCTGTGTAGATTGTTGCTCTAGATTCCTAGTGGTGTGGTCACAACAATCGGCTGACGATCACACGGTTATTAAAGATTTGCAAGTCTTCATCAGGACATATGCAGTATCTGCATTCCACTCAGACTAGGGCAATGCTATTGTCTCTAAGGCCTACTATGAGAAAACTGGGTGTTTCTGTGCATTATTCCTTTCCATATCATCCTGAGAGAAAATGTGATTGTAGGAAGTAAAAACCATGACGTAAAACAATCCTTAACTTGAGTATTAGTTTAGGTTGCAGTTTGATCCTTCATTTTCTATGGGATCCGGAGAACAATAAATAATCTGCCTAGATTATCTTTTGGTGGCCATACCACATACCAGGTCCTGTTAAGGCCTGGGCAAAGCTTGTGGAGTTGTACTCTGTGGAATTCCATGGAGTTACCGAAAAATTTCACAACATTCCTCCGAGTTTCGCATCTTGACGGAGTCAGTATTAAGCTCTTTCTGTTGATCACGCAGGGGGCTTTTGCATGGTTTAATTCAATCAGCACCTTCCTGGATTTCTCCTCATCATCCTTTCCAGTCCATGTTTTGCAGCAGCAAGGTGCGAGGAGCGGGCTGTGACGGTGAATGGCTATAATCCGGCCAGGAAAACCTGCCGAGCCAAAGCCGCAGAAGCTGCATCAAAGCCGCTGGAAAGCCGCTGACTCGCAGCCGCACCCGCAGCCACAGCTGCACATCAGCCGCAAACTGGTGAGCCGTTAACCCGGTGACCGGGCCCCCTTCACTAGCACCAGTGGTAAGCCTTTTGGATTTTCTGTGCCGCCGCGGCGGACAACGTGGCAGGAGCCGTATACTTGCACGTTTCCTCACCGCAAGGAGCGTGTAGAGGGGAGCGGAGGGAGCGAGAGGGTTTTGAGTGGCTGGGAGCCGCTGGCTGCCGGCCATTCAAGAAAAGTTGTAAGACCGAGGACAAGCTCAGGCCTCTACCTGGCAGGCTATTCTTCTCAGTCAGGCTGCCACCGACCCTCCCCCGGCCCTCTCCAGTGGCAGCACTCAACCCACCTGACCCTCGGTGCCACGGCGCTAACACAGCAGGAGCTGCACACAAGTTTTTCTCTACGCTGAGTCTGACTCACTCCCTGACCTCAGCACTTTATTACTAAGGTAGGCATAAGGTGGCAACAGCAAGTGTAACCATAGACTAGTGGTAACACGAGAAATCCACAGATGCACAGAGGCAACTAGGTCAGGCAAACAGGACGGACAGGGCCTCTGCCTTGCCTGCCTTGCCCTGCCCTGCCAGTGAGCCAGAGAGACAGAGATCCTCGCCCACCGCACCTTGCCCCCACTCTTGGGGGCTGATAGAGGAAGAGCTCCTCCTTCTGCATTCAATCTGCGACAGATGCCCACTTTCCTCTGCTTGATCCCGTCCACTGCGGCATCTATTTAAGGAAACAGAGGCAAACAGAGGCAAGCAGCCAGCAGCCAACGGTCTGAGGCCAGCAGCTAGAACCTCCAAACCCCCTCCCCCACCCTTGTGGAGCCCCATGGATCCCTGCGGACCTCCTTGGAGTGAGCCCGGAAAATCAGTAAGGGGGAAGGTGGCGGAGGCGGGGCGAGAGCAGAAGCAAGGAGGAACCCTAATCTCACCAAACCAACTTGTATAGCCCATTATCATCACACCAACTCACCATTGCCTGGTACCAACCTCCTTCAACCCCTTCTCCTCTGGATCATCATGAGGTCTGGCAGATTAAGAAGATTGATAAAAAGGCCAACACCCAAACGGAAAAGAAAGGAAGTCGCACATGAAAACCATGGATGTAAAATGGCTCCAGAAAACGACAACTCCAGAGAAATCAACATCAAGGACAGCGAATATACCAGCAAGGGGAACACCAAAGACACAAAAACCTGCTTAATCGAAGGTTTGCTAACTAACAAAGATAACCGTCCCTCATTCATAACATCCATAACAGAGCTAATAAGTGTAAATCAGCCAAACGTAACACCCAAAAGTGACAAAAAAAAAATCTTGATGAACTTGTAAACATAGAAGGACTGCCTCCAAGGAAGATCACAAGCTTCTAACAGCCAAAAATCTATACGAAATTCACTTTTCTAAAAGACCCAGGCAAAGCAATCTACTCAATCAATGACACCATAATGGGTCTACAACCCCCACTGCGACCTGCTGGAGCAGAACGTCCTTTACCCCAAACATTAGGAACAACAACACGTACAGCCATAGAAATACACATGGCCAAAAGTAACATGGAGACCACAACCAACTTGAGAGGTATAATGGGGACGGAGCCCAATGGGGGCAAAATGATGACACCATTGAAGCAACAGAAGGGGTCAGCAGCCAAAAAAATCCGCCAAAATTCTTAGGGGACCAGGAAAAAAACTATTGGGGGCTCGTGCCCTAGACCGAGAAGGAGTAAAAGAGCAAAAGGGCCGCTGAACTAGAAGGATCCCCAGAGCACCAGAGCTCCAATGACTCAAGTGGTCAGTTATCCTCCACCCACTTTTCCCCATCCCATCAGAACTCCTTGAGCAAACATGATGGAGTGATCTTAAGATCTCACGCAAAAAATAGTTCTCCACACAAGCAACTGACTGTACAAGGCAACACACCAAAAGCTGAGAAACAGCAAATGAGTAATGACCCAGCAAATCTCCCGCCACACTTGCTATACGAGGACTTGTGCCCCACAGATAGCGACATGACCTTTTTGGCGTCACAAGAATGGAAGGACCTAGTTGCATCATACAACGTAAAACCCACCCTCAATAGCTCCACTGAAGAGCTTGCCAATCCGTACATTGAGGGGAGTAGAGGTCCCACTGACACATTCTAAACAGTACCAAAACGACAAACTAGACATGCAGCTGACCGTCCTCCAAACGTTAGCAGACGCTACCTCTGTGATAGAAAGAAAGCTTACGGATCTCAATGGCCTCATAAAAAGAGGACAAGAAGCAGCAAAATTATCTTGAATAGTAAGAACTGACTGCATCTGTTCTCCAATAATCGACAAGCTATCTATACTACCGACGATGCTAGGGAACCTCCTGGTGGATCTAAAATTAAACACAACAAAGCACCTTATAACGGAGGTAAGGTCCGGAAGAACAGGCCTCAGCGAAAAGTCATCAGGAGCCGGCAACAACCATCACACTGCCATCAAGAAAGGGGAACCATCTCTAAAGTCCAAACACACACCAGAAATGTCCATTTTGAACATCTCTACTAATGAAAAGGCCTGCGCAGAGACATCTACAAATGCGCGAGCCCGCCGCAAACAAAAAAGGAAGGGTAGGAACATAAAGACAACAGGAGTAGGTTGCACTGACGAGAACCAGCGAATGACATCACCTGGGGATAAAGAGCAAACAGGAGAAACCATGAAGTACGTCGAGGATAAAAAGCCATCATCCCCAGATAATAATTCAGCAGACACAAGGATCTTAAAAACAGTAAGGACCCCAACATCGACACTATCAAAAGAGAAAACAAGCAAACAGATAGAGCTGAAGGACATCGGGCCAGCTAATCACAAGCAACTATGTGATATCCCCGAACCAGCAAATGGCACACGGAGTAAACGAAGGAACATGGCAGAAAATCTGCCAACAGTAAAAAAACAAACAGGTACACAGGTCACAGAGCAGGTTCCAGAGGAGTCCGTCCATATTATCACAGAAGTAATAAACGCCGACCCACCCACAAACAGTGTTAATTATCGCAAGGAAATTACCACCCAGGAACAACAGATGACAGTAAGCACACAAAGCATGAACAAGTCAGTCATTGAACAGGCAAAAGAGGATCACCACAGAGCCAGCACAGTAAACTATGACATAATAAACAATATTCAGCCCCTACACAGGGTTAAACAACACGAGCTAACTACACATCAGCAAATACTGACCTCTGGAATTAAAGAGACAGACATTATTCAATTTATCCCAGAATTCCAATCAAGAGGAAGAGCGGACACCCTAAACAGGGGTAACGTACTAAAACGTATCCACTCAATTGTAAACCAAAAACACATTACTACTACAGGTTTGCTCGCAATTAAATTTCACTCTTCACCAGAACAATAAGGCCATGAAATGACAAAGACAACATGGAAAACAAACGATTTAGCAGACCAAATCCTGGGGGAAATGCTCAGATTCTCTCAATGGGGGATAAAGTTGGAACCAGGAAAAAGACCAGCTTACCCCACTCCGCTCCTGGAAGAAAGCAAAAAAGATTGCCCACAAACTGTCAAATCAATTTTAAAAGAAGCACGTAGTTATTCCCCCGGACCCAACACCAATGTTTCACACTTAAAACACTCAACAACCCAGCAACCTCATTCAAACTGGGCAAACATACGGCAGACAATAACCACAGGTGATACAATGTGACAAAGGGCACCAGGCCAGACTCCTACAAAAGTCGACACCTCTAATATTAAAATATGCATCTCGAACATAAACGGTCTCTCAAGTAAACTGGAAGACCCAGAAACATCAAACTATTTAAAATCATTCAATCTGATTTTACTCAAATTAACCTGGGAAGAGAAAGAGTTACCCCTACAAGGATACACAACTCAAATCCACCCAGGTACTAGAGGTTCAACCTATGGTTACAGCTCAGGAAGCTTGGCATCACTCGCCTCAATACTAACAATAGGAACAATGGAAGAGATTAAGGTAAAACATCACTCCCCCAAGTGCTATACAGGCAATAGCAATACCAATCAAAAACAACCAGGTGGCTCAACCACTATATATAATAAACACATACATACACCCCAAGCACAGACTAAAAGGGGCAAGAGAACTGGTCAGCGAACTGGAAAGACTCACGGAAGAAAGGGAAATGGAGAACTTACTTCTGGTAGGCAACTTCAATCTTCACCTCTTTGGAAAAAAATCAGAAGAAGAAATGGCACAGGAATGTAACATTGCATGGGAAATACCAAATCAAGCCCCAGCCTCGCCAAACAAGCAAACAAGATGCTCAAATCAACTACTGAAAGATCTGCAGCAGATAAACCTGAGGGTACCAAATGGTTGATTTAAAGAGGATACACTGCCAGCATTAACATATTTCTCCTCAACCACTTCTTCTCACCTCGACTTCACCCTTGCAACGCTTCCACTGTTTGATATTATAAATTTGGTCAAGGTTGGAGAAAATGGTCAAAGCGACCACCTACCACAAGAAGTGAAATTAAGCCTCACTAGTGGGAACGATATGGAAGCAAGAGAAAGCATCGGCACAGAGTTTACCTTCAATTTTAGACGGATAAGGTGCAAGACCAATGAAGTAGAAGAACTAACAATTAATGCAAATATAATTATTCACCGAAAAACAAGCTTGTCAAAGAACCCATTAAAGGCTTGGGAAGAATTCATAATGGAACTCGGAACAACATACGCTACAGAGCAAAAAACCCGCAAAGGGTACATATCCTGCAACATATTAGGAAAGGTAACCACACCAGGGACAAAAAACCTAAAACAGAAAATAAACCAGACCTTAAGGCAGCTCCGCAAACAATTGAACAATGAAGCCCTGCAAAAGGAGTTGCGAAACCTAAAGGCTCAGCAAAAAAAGATGATTTGGGAAAAGAAAAGGCAAACGACTGAGGAACTCTGGGCAAAAATCGTGGATGACTCAAAACAGAAGAACAGCGCCAGATTCTGGAAAACAATCCATAGCCTTCAACGGCCAGGCGATAATGGAATAAACTCACATATATCTGAATCTGAATGGGCCCACTACTTATCAAATTATTTCAATGATAAAAGACAAAGGGGGACCCACCTAGAGTAAAAAATCGGACAATCACGATGAACACATGTGCTAAAAACATAGGAGCACACAAACACAAAGAAAACAACAACACCAACCAGGCTGAGACCTTGTGCAAACCTGCAAATCTGGAGGAGGAAGGAACAACAACCTCTAAACTCCCATCAGGCATGAAGGAGAAAAAACACGTAGTAACAGTGGCTAGGATCAAGCTACAAAGCAAAAGGGAAACTGGAAGGAGACCACTGCCCCAATAGAATCCTGCCAATAATGTATAAGCAAGATGCTGACTTCTGGTGCGATACTCTGGCACCAGTCTTCCAGGAAATTAGGGAAACAGCGATGTTTCCATCATCCTAGAGAGGATTAATAATAAGTCCGATCTATAAACAGGGCAAAAGGAGTAATCCCAGTAATCGTCGACTTATCGCCCTAATTGACACAGAGGCAAAGTACTATGCGGGACTCCTCTTGGAGGAACTAACATCCTGGGAACCTTTAAAACACATCATCCCAGTAAACCAAACCAGTTTCTGCAGAGGCCAGGGCACAATAACTAACATCATGGCGCTAACTCTACTCATTGACGCGGGTAAGACAGCTAACAGCTCGCTACTTCTATGCTTCATAGATTACAGCGATGCATTTGACCTCATAGACTGTAGCAAACTCTGGCAGAAACTGGAAAAATGGGGGATACTGGGCCACTTCTCAAACAGCTGATACTACTGCATACCAACACTTCGGTCAAAATCAAACTGGGATCTGGAACGCACCTTTCGAGGTAAATTAACACCGCCAAAGGTCTAAAACAAGGATGCGTTCTAGCCCCCATGCTGTTTAACCTTTTTCTCACAGACCTTCCTGGAGAACTGGACAAAACCAAATCGCATGCCCCACGGTTGGGAGACATCTGGATATCAGATCTCCTTTATGCAGACGACTTGGTCTTAATAAATTGGTCCCCAATTGAACTACAACACCTTCTGGACACCACCAACAAATTCTCAATAGACAATACATTACAGATCTACTTAAACAAATCAAAAGTTCTGTCAGTGAACTATAATAAAACAAAGAAAATTACATGGTTCCTGGATGGACAGAGGCTAGATCATGTAACCAACTATAAATACCTTGGTGTATTATTAGACAGTAGAGGTTCATTTAAACCTCAACTAGAGGCCATCCGTCGGAAGGGCACAACATTCTACTTCTCGATGAAGCCCTTGAAGAAAGTTCTTCCTGATCGATCACTGGATCCCCTCCTACAGGTGATCAGTGCATGTCTAGAGCCAATGCTCACATACGGTAGTGAACCCATGCAAGTGAAGGACACGACTGCTCTAGATAAAATAATCAGTAGAGCATACAGGGCAATCTTCATCTGTCGAACTACGTGTCGCCTGCACAAATCCACCTCGAATTTGGTCTCCAGAGACAAACGATGTAGAGAAGAAGCGCCTCCATAAAAAGTTGGCGCAAAATCAGAGGCGCTAAGAAAGCAATGATCTCTAAACGCCCACTTTTGGTACGAACTGACTACTCGAGAGAACTCACCTGCCAAGAAGTATCTACTAGAATCACTGGAATACCTGGAATTAACACACCTCTGGGAGTCATCCACAGACAACGCGCAGCCCCTCCAACGCGCAGCGGTTACGCGCAGTGGGCGTGCCTGAGTCGTGCCAGAGTCCTGCCCGTCTGCGCCCGTCCGCGCTAAGGAGGCGCGGCCCGCGGCAGGACTCTGGACCTGGCCATCATGACTTTACCTTTGAGAACTTATAGTAGGGCCGATCTACTGGCCCTTCGGGACCAATGTACACATTGCGAGATTTCGCCTGTAGTCCCGCTTTGTGGCCCATATCATTGTAGGTGTGGTGCTTGGTCATTGGAACCCCCCTCTCTTATACGCTCCTTGGGGCCTGTTATAAAGAGGGTAGGACAACGGGACCTGAGTATCTGGAGCTTAAACGTCAGATCTGTGGTAAAGCACCATCAGGAGGTTTACGACCTTCTCATTGAAGGCTTGCCGGATGTGCTTTTTCTAACGGAAACGTGGCTCCAGGACTCTGACTCCTCGATAATTAACCTAGCCTTTCCCCCAGAGTATGCTATTTTTACTTTAAATCGGACGACTAGAGGTGGAGGCATTGCGATGGCCACCAAACGGTGTTATCCCTGCGAGTGGAAAGCCGCTGAACTTTTGGGGTGTGAGGGTGCCCTATTTAAAATAGCGTTTAGTCACCAGTTTACCTTCTCTGGTTTATTAATTTACCGGCCTCCGGGCTGTGACTCTGTTTTTAGGGCTGCTCTTCCTGAGTACATTAGTACAGAGGCACTAGGATGCGCAAATTTTAATGTTGTGGGAGATCTTAATCTCCATTTGGACTGCCCTTCTTTACCCTCTATTAGGAGCTTTCTGGCGGATCTTGAGGCTCTACAGCTCTCGCAGATGATTACTTTCCCCACACATAGAGGTGGTCATACTCTTGACCCATTCTTCACAAATCTAGAAGGATTCAGAGTTCTTGGTTCCTCCCAGTTGGTCTGGACAGACCACATGCTGGTGAAAACGGCATGCTCTTTGTCTGACTCTCCTTTTCTATCTCAGGACAGACTTGTTCTTAAACGACACTGGAACAAATTAAGACTGGAGGATTTTTACCATCTGCTCGAGGAGGTTCCTTTAGGTCCGCTCACCGAGGTTGATTGTGGATACGACTCCTTCTGTGAATGCATATCTGGTGCCATCGATTCTCTGATTCCTATGTGTTGGTCCAAGTGTCATCGGAAGGAGCCGAGTCCTTGGTATGACACTTCCTTGGCATCTCTTAAGAGGGCCTGTAGACAGGCCGAAAGATTATGGAGGAAGTCGTACGACCCAGATCTGAAGATATGTTATCTGGCCAAGGTCAAGATCTACCACAGGGCAGTGTGTCAAACTCGCGCTTTCTTTTATGCCCAACAGTTTCAGAATTCTGCCAATCCATCGAAACTTATTTTCAAAGTATTAAAGGACCTGATGGCGAAGAGAGCAACTGCAGTGGAAATATGCTCGGACTCACATTGTGAGGGTTTGGCCTCTTTCTTCCATGAAAAAGTGCAAGCCATCTATCGCACTTTTCCAACGGGTTCCCTGATGCTAGAGCAGGTTGGTCGCACCTTAGGTGAGGGGGAATGTCTTTCTATCTTACCCCCCTTATCACTGGAGGTGTTTGACTCTCTCAGCGCCAAAATCAAGTCTGGATCTTCGGCAGACCCACTGAAACCGGCCCAACTCAAGACCGTGGCGCCGGTTTGCCGTACCCCGGTGCTGTCCTTGATCAACCTGTCCCTCTCTTCTGGAGTGGTTCCCGTCAGATGGAAGCAGGCAGTAGTCACGCCAATTCTGAAGAAGGCGACCCTTGACCCCCTTAAACCTGAAAGCTACCGCCCTATCTGCCTTCTCCCTTGGGCCACGAAAATAGCAGAGGCCCATGTGAATGCCACTCTTACAGACCATCTTGGTAGGCTTAACATTCTCGACCCTACCCAGAACGGGTTCCGTGCGGGTCACAGCACGGAGACGGCCCTTCTCTCGATGGTCGAGCATCTGCGTTCCGTGCTGGATTCCGGTTGGACAGCGGCACTATTGTTATTAGATCTCAGTGCCGCCTTCGACACGGTCTCGCACGGGATTCTGATTCGGCGTCTTGAGGAGGTGGGCGTTTCTGGCTCCGCCTTGCACTGGTTTCGATCCTTCCTTACGGATAGGTCATTCCAGGTGGCGATCCCGCCCGGTAAGTCGTCATCCTACCCGTTAGACCAGGGAGTCCCACAGGGGTCATCACTGAGTCCCACCCTTTTCAATCTGTATGTGAGACCGTTGGCTGCGGTCGTCAAGCAGTGGGGCCTGACCATGGTCTCTTACGCAGATGACACGCAGCTGGCGGTCACACTGAGTGGGGACTCAGACCTGGAGGCTCCCAGGTTCTGTGATGGTCTGCGGGAAGTGGCTAACTGGATGAATTCCATCTGTCTCCAGTTAAACACCAAGAAGACGGAGATTATGGTGGTTGGTAAACAGGTGGCTTTGTGGGGTGACAAATGGTGGCCTTCAGAGTTGGGTGTGACTCCCCTCCCAGCGGCAGAGATAAAAAACCTGGGGGTGTGGCTTGATCCTTCTCTGAGTTTCATCTGTCATACCAAGAAGGTGGCGGCTTCTTGCTATGGCATCATCAGAGGACTTCGACCCATCCTCAAATTCTTTGATGCACCCACAAGACAGCTGGTGGTCCAAGCATCAGTGCTGTCCAGGCTGGACTATGCCAGCTCCCTACTGGCGGGGGTTAACCAGTCAGAATTTCTGCGGCTCCAGCGGGTTCAAAACCCTGCGGCCCGACTGGTGACAGGTCTGCCTAGGCGGTGCTCAGTGTCCAATGCCCTGCGCTCTCTCCACTGGCTCCCTGTGCAGCAGAGGATTAGATTCAAGGTTCTCTGCCTTGCATTTAAAATCCTCAAGGGTACTTCCCCACAAATCTTGGAGAAACTGTTGATCCCCTATGTCCCCTCTCGCACTCTTAGATCGCTAGGCCAGTACTTAGCAGTGGTCCCGCGTTTTAAGTTGAGCAGAATTGGTGGCCGCTCCTTTCGAGTCCTGGCAGCGAGCTGGTGGAATTCTCTTCCTCCACAAATCCGGGCCATCGATGAGCTCCTTCAGTTTAGAAGGGCTATCAAGACCTTTTTATTTGTTTAGCTCATCTGTTGTGTCTCTTCTCCTTTCTGCCCGCTTTTTATGTTGTGTTGTGTTTACCTTCTCAAAGCGCCAGGACGCCCCTTTGCTGGGGCAGCTGTGCGCGGTACAAATAAAAATAACATAACATAACATAACATAACTTACTTTACTTTACTTTATTCATTTATAAAGCGCAAGCGAAACATCCCCTAGGGGATCCCTCGGACAACAAAAGCTTCAAAAAGGTGGTAACAAAAGTAATCAAAATGATATCATCCATAGAAGATAAAGACATTTTGGCCAAGAGGGCTCATGGATGGACAGTGCTGAAAGATTACAAAGCTCTTAAACCGCAGGAATACCTGAAAACGGGTCTTAAACGAAAGACAAAAGACATATTTCCAAATCCACGCTTCGGCATCCTACCAATACTACCTCATCTGGCACCTTGGAAAAAGGAAGCCGAAGAACACCTTTGCCGTCTTTGTAGAACACTGGCAGTCCTCAGCATTCAAGGATCAAGAACTGTGATTTTACCACTTTTTGCTGGTTGTACAAACATATTGCTTGTCTCAATTTATCAAGTAGAATTGCAACATGTGCCCAGTTCTACACAGTAGGCCGCAATGACTCCTGGGTAGTTCCCTGACTCCTCTCACTAGCCTGCAGAAAAATACAGGTATTGAGCAACACTTATGTTGTTTTTCCCCCGGCTGGGGAGGGTGGAGAATGAATTATTGATTGATTCCTGTCACCACTGCAAATACAAGCCACACATGAAACGTGAGTATACAGTTTATTTCTGCTACCTCAAACAGCAGAGTTGTTTATGATGAACCTACTTTTGAGGTATCTACCAGTTCTCTTCTGTCAACCCAGGCCCCTGTTTTTGCACAGACTGCTTCTGGTTACTTTGTGGATGCTGATGACATTTCCTCTGATTCTTCCCACACTTCACTACATGGTGTATGTTATTTTCCTCTTTGGTTGAAATGCACTTATGTAAATGTAAATGTACAGGAATTTATATAGCGCAAATCACCGAGCGGTTTCTAAGCGCTTGCTTAGGGAACCCGTCCTGGTATTCCCCTGTGAGATAACCCCGGCAGGGTATCCACAAGGTGAAAGCCAGGCATCCCACCGCGAGGGGCCGTTGTGGAGATTAAGCAAGCTATTGCCGGGAGTCGCAGAGTGTGAACCCGTGAATCAAGTAGGCACCGGAGCGAGAATTGTCGAGTCCATGGACATTTTAGAACTCAAGACCCCGCCAAGCTGGGAATTGAACCCTGGTCCCGGGCTGACCTCTGCTTCCAGGTCTGCCTCCTCTAACCAGTGAGCCACACTTCTCCATCTCTTATTACCTGATCTGTCTATGGTTTCAAATTGGATTTCCATCTCATTACTTTTCCTACGTCCTTGGATTCAATTTGTGACTTTTTTCTTCTTTCTAATAAATGTATATTATCTCCCAGAGTGTTGTGCTGCAAAACTGGTAGTCTTCACACAAAGTACGAAGAGACTTGTCCCTCGTGACCATTACTGCTTTTCCAGTGCTTAATGAAATTGCTTGGGACAAGGCCCAATATTATATTTTTGGTCCTATAGAGACTCTCAAGATTCCTTAAGTTTTTAAGTTTGCAATAGGTGAAGTGATTACCCTTGGTTTTATTTCTGATGATTGGGGTATAAAACCTGTTACATCAATGCTGTCAGAGCTTGAATATTATGCTATATTTGAAAGTGAAGATCTGTACCTTAACTCTGCTAATTATTGGGAAATGTTTTGTTATCATTGATATGCGCATTACTATATACACAAAGCTAGTGTTCCATGTACACTTTTCAAATATACACAATGGGAAACCTCCCCTAGTTTCGTAGCTCCAATACATATATGGGTAAGTTTGCATATTTTTCTTGTCATAATTCTTTAGATCCAGTTTCCTTTATATTAAACTTACCCCCTCACAAGCACAGGAAAATATGCTGACCCAAACAAATTTATTTATTTTGATTTATTCATTTCCCAACAGGCCCTAAAAGGCTATGACTATCTGGAAGACACTATTGATTTAGATATAGTTTGGGGAACAAAACATTGGCAAGTGCAGGGCACAGACACTTTATTTAGAGCATCTTTGATTCCAAAACAGATGATTTTCATGAATAAGACAGTACAGCAGACTACTTGCTTGGGCCTAGCCAAAAGTAGAGAATGAATTTTCCCATGGTTCCTCAATTGTCCATTTTGATAACTGGCAACACTTGGTAAATTATAGTAAGGAACAGCTCAATTGTATGGTTCAAAATGGTACATACAATTCTACACTTTCATGTCCTAACAAGAGATTAATGTTGCCAGTGGACACAAATGGTTGCCTTGCAGGTTTTTTTTAACCCTACACAGAATTTTAAAGTTAGCATACTATCACAAATGAAATCTCTTTAATAAAATACATATGCTGGGAGAGCCCATACCAAGCTCTTGGTCAGAAGCGACTGTTACCCTTATCCTCAAAGCCAATAAAGATCCACTAAAAACAGAGCCTTACAGACCCATTTCTCTGTTAAACACAGACTATAAAATCTTTGCGGGGGTATTGGCAGCCAGGACTGCGAAAACTATAAAAACTGTAATACATCAAGACCAAAGGGGCTTCATCCCGGGAAGACCGTTGAATGAACTCACCTTTCAGGCCATTGGCGCCATCGATGTGGCGGTAGATAAACAACTCCCGCTAACGTTGTTTGCCATCGATGCCGCCAAGGCTTTTGATCAGGTGAGCTGGTTATATCTCTGGGTAGCGCTAAACGGTTTTCATTTCCCCAGCAATTTTATTTCCAGTGTCAGATCTCTTTATTCTGCCCCCGAGCAAACATTTTGGTGAATGGTGCTCTTTTGGACTGGGTTATTATCTCTTGAGGCACTAGGCAGGGGTGCCCCCTGTCACCCCTTCTGTTCAACTTATTTATAGAACCTTTTGTCTGTCGGCTTAGGACTGACATGTTAATTACACCTTTTAAAATCTCGGATCGGGTGCTAAAATTTGCTCTTTACGCAGATGACCTGCTTATGTTTACAACCAACCCAGTAGTGTCTATACCCAGATTGGTTGAGCAGGCCAGGGCATTTGGGGAAATCTTGGGGTACAGAATAAATAGGGACAAGACCGAGATCATGGAGTGGAACCAGGCCATTGGGACACAAAGGGCCAAATCTCGTATGAGGTATCTGGGCATTCAATTAGCTCAGAAAATTGAGCATATTTCAAAACTGCAGGGGAAAATCGGCTCCTTTATTTGGAATACCAAATCCCCCAGAATTGCCTGGAAAAAACTTAGGAGGAACCTACAAAGGGGAGGTCTAGCTCTACCTGATTTACTTAACTATTGCCACGCCTTTCATTTTAAAAACTTTAGAATATTGGCCAATAAATATGTCCCGTCTTCCCTGGGCCTACTGTTTCAGGCCCTACTCCACGATATCCCTCAAGGACAGGAGTTATTTTTTTTTTTTATTCGGGATCCTAAGTTTTACAAAAAGGTCAGGCTCAAGGTCCTGGGCGCTGCATTAAAAAACTGGATCTATGTCAGGAAAAGTCTAAAAATACCGTACTACACCTCACAGGCCCCCATCTGGGACTCTCCAGGCACTCCTGCTTGTCTCAGGGATCATCTCTCTCAGCCTCTTAAAACCGCAGGCATTCAGGTTTGTGGTGATCTCCAGAAGGATTAGCAGGTGATGACCTGGGAATCTCTCTCTAATATCACAGGTGGCACGCTCACCAGATTTAAATATTACCAACTGTCTGGGTAGTGGGCAACACAGTCATGGGACCATGAAGACTCGAGTGCCAAGTTTAACATGGTATCTAGAGAGGGCGGCTGGAAGCGAGAAACTTCTTTCTGGTATTGGGCTTTGTTGAAGATGAAAGTCTGGTGGCATCTGAAATCCAGCATCTGTGGGGAAATAGCCTTGGCCTAGATATGCATAACCTAGCCGACCTTTGGAGGGATTCTTTTACCTTGCTGCAGACTGTAGTAAAACCACCCGCTCTTAAGAGAAATCACCTTTATACAGTCTACAGGGTTTATTGGACCCCAGGTAAACTAGCCAAGGCGTTGGGGTTAGTATACCATTGCCCTAGATACAACTACTTGGTGGCCGATGACCTCCACATGTTTATAGATTGCCCAAAGATTACCAGCTATTTTCTTGAGGTAAAAAGGTTTATTGAAGATGTTCTTCAACAACAGGTTGAGATCAACTCTAGGACAATCTTTTTTGGCCTAACCACAGACTACTGCTTGAAAGATCCAGCATCCAAATGTATCTTCTATGTGGTTATGTTAGCTAGAAGGGTAGAAGGGAGATTTGCAGATCATGGAAATCTCCGACCCCCCCGACCTTTGCAGAGTGCCTGTCACATATAATATTTACCAGTGAATCAGACATTGCATGTGATACTACAAGTCTGGATAATATATGGTTGGACCTGGCGCAATAAGTAAAGTGGTCCCGTGATTTTACCTAGGTACTGTTGGCTCTTTTTCTCCTAAGTAACATATGGCTTTGGAGTCATGGTGAAAAGGAGCGGATAAAGGAAACAGTTTTGACTTGAGGGAACCTCATCTCATTATCATTACTGGCCCAACACATGGCGGGAATGAATAAGCCAGATGAGAAGAGAAGGAGGATGCCCTTCAAGAACGCCCAATACGGTGTATGAGGACTACAAAAAAAAATCAAATGTAAGCTGCTACACATTTAAGGCAAATCGATCAAGCTAACTTAGAAAAAGCATTTGATGCCACCCAGACCAAGAAAGACCAAGAGATGACCTGATTGAGCGCAGGCACAGCGGGTCCCAGGTGGACATCGAGGGAGCCGAAGACAATGTAACAAGAGCCGCAGAGGGACGCAGGAGAGGCAGACGAGGCTCGCCACCCCTGTGATTCTGCTCCCGGAGTCAGGCGGCCGGGTGAGAGTCTGAGGGACCCCGGCGGTGGGGGGAGTCTCATGGAGGTGAGCGGGCTACCAGTTGGGGGCAGCATGGAGCATTGAGCCTTCTCAAGGAGATCATCCCACACCGATCTGTGCACCTGCTGGGCATTGGTGAGTGTCCTTGAGAGGAGCCAATGGCAAGAGGCTACGCCTGACTTTAAGATGGCACCCGACCAGAGGCTTCCCTGGTGAAACGAGCACAGCACCCGTTTTTGATATCACTGGTTGGGGGAGCTGCAACTGAAAAACCCTGCTGGTGAGGCCTTTGTCCCCTGACATTGGAAGAGGAGTATGAGGAGCAACTTGCTGGCATGCACGGAGATACCCTCAGTGTCTGACCCTTAGAAATAGAAATTGGCGGCTGCGGTGGGTGTCGCGGCCTGACTGGGCTGCGAAAGGAGAGCAGCTGTGAACTGTGGACTGTGTGGCCCTGAAGTAATCAAGGGGAGAGAGCTGGCGCCGTAACCCCAGAGATGACGACGGGTAAGAAAGGAGGCTACCGATAGCAACGTGCCGATTACCCTAGGGGCCCCTGAGAATACATTGGGGAAAGATAAACATGGGGACCGGCTAAATGGAACACCAGGGGCAGAATCCCTTGCCTGACCCCAAGATGGCCGCCACAGTGGTCCTGTGCTACTACTCATGGACAAAAATTGGACGACCAGACCTCGAGCATTTACCCCATCTGGCTCACCCATCAGGACACTGAATCTGTGAACTTGCCACCGACCGTTGAGACCTAGCATTTTGTCTGATGCCCAGTGGAGCTACCTTGATAGTTATAGAGGAGATGGGCTTAGGACTTTCCCCTCGGCTTCACCTTCCCAGCCGGACTTTGGGCAGACTTTCCTTTGTCTCTCTGCCGTATCTCCATCCTACCTTTTTACCTTACTCCCCTACCCTTCTACACTCAACTTATCTCGTCTTCTATGCTCTTTAAATGTTTTCTTGCAACAAATGTAACTTGTAACTGATGAAACTTTGTAACAATGTGGAACCTCATGTAAAGCGCTCTGATACCTCCGGGTCTAGCCAGCGCTATATAAAACTCATCAAAAAATGCTGTCGATAATGGAATGAGTGCATTGTCAACTCATATTTACAGTTTAAATAACAATGTATGCACTGCAATTGGCATTATACAAAATGACATGTCTTTGTTATACCCTGGGCAGAGTCAGCAGTTGATCATGCAGTTAAGCTGGACACTACAGGTTTTAAAATCTCACCACATCCCATGGAATCACCTAAACACAATGGAATTGTCCTTTCTCTTTATTGTCAGCAATTAATTGTGAAAAAAGACGCTTCCTATACAATGTTACACATAGAAAAATTCAAAAGGTTTCCTTTCACAGTAGCAGGGACACCATCAGTGGTATGGTGAATACACAGGGTGATCTCATCAATTTCAACGTTTTTATTACACATCTTGCATGAAACTTTTTCCAGTAGGCAGATATAAGACTTTAGGTGAGAGTTTCTCCCACAAATTGAGGTCATTGCCCTTTCTATTACAAATGTGTAAGTGGGGATTGAGAGATGTTCCCTAGTGGAAAAGAATGTGAATTTTCACTCTGCCACTCACTAATTTGGAAAGCGATAACACTGAATTGGGTGTGTAATGCTTCAATGGCCAACCTGGCATATTATTTGAATGAAGTACCAGTTTCTTCAATTTGACCAGTCATTAGATTACTTTAAGATGGAAGTTATTTCATGTTGAACAATCAAGGTTGCTGTGGGATGATCAGGTGTTCAGTATGTGGTTTCAGTCTCTCAGATAGTAACATGTTGTAATTCAGTGCTATTTCCTCCAATGCACATGTTACAGAAGTTAGCTTGTCGCCTTCCATTTCAACTTTCAAGGTTAACGTTGACAAATTGAGTGGGCTAGAAGCACTATTGTTTCATAAGGACGTGGCATTTACATCTGACAGTGCAACCTGTGAACTTCAAGTAGCAAGATTTCCTCAGAAATTCAATCACTACTATGCACAAACATGCCTCAGAATGTTTGTGAACTTATGCATCGCAAATTTAATGCTTTCACCACCGCTGGTGTTATACACTTTTATAAATCGGTTGGGTCTGGCTTTGTCAGCATGATTAAGATCATTTTTGGAATGATAACGTCCTTTATAGAGTTTTTGGAGGCATACCACTTGTGTTATTCCTGATTTGTGGTATGTTGCTCCTATTTTTGTTGCTTCACAATTGATGTTCCATTGAAGTTCCACTTTAAGGCCAAACGGCCAGTTGTGTTGTGAACGCATGACACAGTTTTTTGGAGTGTCTTTGCATCGGAAGCTGAACAATGACTGGTTCCTGTCCTATAGACCAGTGTGGTTTACCTATGAGCAGCCTGTGTTCTGTTATCTGTGGTGCCCTTTCAAGTGTCCACCCGACATTTGACTTGCAACGCAACCGGTCCAATCTATAAGCAATCTGCTGATGCATCTGATGAGGATCCATTTTCAGACTATTGCTTCAGGATGCTTACTATCAATGATTCTTCTCCTTGGATATTGTTGCTTTGCCTCCTGAATTCTTGGATTTCGGCTCTAATAATACGGGTGCACCCTAGAATGCCACGTCTTCCACTTTGATTGAGAATGATGTCCATGTTTGTTCTTTGAAACTGACCGACAAGACCATTGTGGAAATGTCATAGACGGATGCAAAGTACATCTTGCATTCCTTTGACGCTGAAAACATGGAAAACATCTTGAGAACCACCTTTGAAAAACATTTTTTGGGCACTTTATTATTCTAAAATGTTTTGGTACTTTGTATTCTTTTTTATTATATTTTAACTGGCATATTTTTTAGATGCCTTCTGTTTGCTTAGAATATTAACATCAACATTTTTTTTTTTTAAGTGTAGAAGCTTTGTGCCAGATGTAGGTAATTCTATTTTACCGATTCATAAATACCGAATTTTACCGATTCGGTATTTATGAATCGGTAAAATAGAAGTAGTGAGATGTAGGTAAATTTCTTTTTACATTTACCGAATCGGTAATAATCGGTATTTACCGATTCGGTAAATACCGAATCGGTATTTTCCATTGATTCCTATGGGCCTTGAAGCCCATAGGAATCAATGGGCAATACCGATTCGGTATTTACCGCATCGGTAAATACCGAATCCTGTAAGGGTGCAGGGGGTGTCACTTTGACACCCTCTAGCACCCCAAATACAGGCATGTGTGCCATGTGGCACACATACATGCCCTAAAGGCATGTCTGTGTGTCACATGGCACAGGTGTGCATGCACAGATGTGCATGCACACCTGAATTCGGTATTTTACCACCCAATAGGATTGGGTGGTAAAATACCGACTCTTAAGGGCCTGTGGCACTCTCAGGTGTGTCACCTACATCTGGAATTACCGAATCGGTAAAATTACCGATTCGGTATTTTACAGAATCGGTAAATTTACCGATTCTGTAAAATGCTGGCCCCTACATGCCGATTCCTAAATACCGGTCAGTAACGGCCGAATTCGGCCGTTACCGACCGGTATTTCCTCTCCTACATCTGGCCCTTTGTCTTTTATTGGTCAAGGTGTGGGGGCTGTGAGGTCTTCTTGGGCCCAATTTGGTTCTCCATTTTAGTTTTGGATTTTATACTTTTTAGGCTGACATTGCTTTAGTAATCTTATTTATCATGTTTTTGCTTGCACTGTAATATTCCGAGAAAATGGTGTACATGCTGCTTGTTCTTAAAAAGAATGTTTCGCTTTCTAATATGTACACTTGGTTCACGGCTAGGAACATAGAACTAGATATCCTAGTGCTTATTGTGCCGAGACGTCTAGGGAAAAAAACAGGGGGAAACCCTACTGACAACGGAACCAGGGTACTGGGTATATAAAAGAAACAACGGTTCCTGTGACTAATATGAATAATTCTAGCTCGATCTCAGCGCGGCATTTGATACCGTTTCACACGCTATCCTTGCCCAGACTCTCTATTCTATAGGCATTCGAGGTAGGGCTCTCGATTGGATTAAATCACTACTAAAAGATCGAACATTTCAAATCTTTTCACAAACCGCCAGTTCAGACATCAAGTCATTCATACATGGAGTACCTCAGGGCTCAATTCTGAGCCCGTTACTCTTTAATATTTACATGAGCCCCTTAGCTAAATTAGTGGAGGAAACAGGACTTTTGATGTTCTCATACGCTGATGATTCTCAGTTGCTCTTTTCTCTTTCATCAGCAGATGCAAGCACTCCCTCCGCTCTGCAACTTGGACTCAGAAACATCTTGAATTGGATGAATAATTTTTTTTTAAAATTAAACGGCGGAAAAACTGAGTTAATCCTGCTGGGAAAACACAAAGAGTTATGGGGCCCCCAGCACTGGCCCTCTGAAATGGGTACTCCCCCCATACCGGTCACAAATGCCCGCAATCTGGGAGTCATTATTGATGACTCGCTCAACCTTCACCAACAAGCGATAAAAACCGCTGCCACTTGTTTTGCCATCTTAAAGTGGCTAAAAAGATGTGCTGGATGCTACCGGAAAATTCTAAAATAACCGTAGTCAATGCTTTAGTGACATCAAGGCTCGACTACGGTAATGTCTTGTACCTGGGGGCAAACAAGGCCACTGTCCGCAGACTACAGACTGTACAGAATGCAGCAGCACGACTGTTATGTAAAATTCCATTCTCTACACCTACCACCAAATATATCAGGAAACTTCATTGGTTAAAGGTTGAGAACAGAGTCAAATTCAAAACTTTATGTTTTATGCATAGAATTTCCACTAACACTGCCCCTAAATACCTGCAGAACCTGGTGCGCCCCTACCGCCCCACCAGGACTCTGCGGTCCTCCACGGCCAATCATTTTGTAATTCCAAAATTCAAACTGGCGTGCATGGGTGGTAAGTCCTTCTCAGTTCTTGGACCATCTCTCTGGAACTCAATGCCACCGACATTGAGAACAGAGCTGAACTACGTAAAATTCAGGAAGGCCATAAAAACCTGGCTATTCAATATCTAGCATGCCATAGCTTATTAGATCGGGATCTGTTGCGCCGGGAAACCCTTTGTTGGGTAGCTGTGCGCCCTATAAATGAAATAAATAAATAAATAGCAATAGAGACGCTCAATGGCGATATGTAAGGTACAGTAATGTCAGAGGGCAAGAAACCACCCACACAGAAGGTTGCTATAACAAAATTTATAGTCTCATGTACATTTTTTACAATTCAGAATAAAGTATGATTTGTGCATTGTCTCCCCATGTGAAATGGAACCTAAATGTGAATCATAACGTGGTCTATTATATACAAGGTTTTCCATGAGTTCTAAGAATGACCATTTATACATCCATATTTGACAGCATTAGTATGCAATGATACATGCTGGGTAGTGGATCGTTCTTTTGTGCTTGTCGACGGTGTTTCGACCCCTTTGTGGATGGGAGATCTCTTCAGGACTAAGGACGCAGGGACATCTATAATGAAATAATGAAATCATAATGCCCATGTACAGGCGCTAATGCAAGTGTTTACTGGAAAAGGGATTCAATTCAAAGGTAGAACCTGACTTTGTAAATGCGGAGCCTTGGTGAAAGTGTGTCACGGTGGAAAAGAGAAATAAAAGTGACTCACATGAGCACCCGGCTGGGTTCTGTTATGATGGAGTAAAGAGAAGGAGAGAGTCACTCTAATGTATCTTAAAGCATGCTCCATTTTCATAGATTAGGCAGGAATAATATTTACCTCTGTGTAAGGCAAGATGTACACTGTAGATAATGTTGGGCTAATCGCTCCTGTTATAGCACTCTACAGCCGTAGCGGTGCTAATGCTCCCTGGATTTGGTCAGTTGCAATGAACTGTGGTGCCTAAAAGAAATGCGGTGAGGGGTTGGTTACAATGCGGGGAAATAAGATGGCTTAGAAACACTTCTCGATCCCCACTCCGGCAATGAAATCTATATGGTAAATCCCAGGATTCCTTAATGTAATCTTTACCCTATTTTTTATATTTGCCCGCCTGCCTTTGCTTGAGGCAATATTGAAACTGAACTGTAGTGACCGGTAGAGGTTTGTGGCCATGGATAAGCCATTCAGTTTGCGGAGCTTCTGCTACTGTAAATGGTAGTGGGTCCAGTTTTTCAATGCGCAGTATTGTATATTTAGCTCCCCTTTATGCCATTTCAACCTGTTTATCTGTTAGATTAAATTCAGAAAACCGAGACGTACTGTTTATAAAACACCAAGGCACAAAGCCTGCACACAATGATTGCAGCGTCTAGCTCAACATGTGAATGTAATTGAGATTGCCCGTGTTGTAATATGGCCAAATATTGTTCTAGGATGTCTATCGCCGAAGACACAATGTTGCCTAAAGAATATATTCTGGAGGACAAAGTTGTTAACCCATTGTTCGCCACAGCTAACAATTTTTTAAAGTTAATACGGTCTATTTCCCGTATTCTCTCTGTGACCTCTTGGTGGGATATTTTCCAGATTTCATTGTAGACAGCATAGATGCCAGCATATATGAAACGTTTCTGATGTGTCTTTCTCGGACCTATTAAAAAATCTCTAAGATCCATGTCTTGTGAGAGTAAAGATAAGTGTTGTTTCACGTCTGTGAGTGCTGAGGTTTCTAGCCAATCAAGGCACAACTTCCAAACACTGAAGGATGTCACTACCCCTGTGTGCTCTCATTGTACATAACGTGGGTCTGGCCTGTGTATACTATACCCTTCGGGGATACCAAAGAATCTTTTATGACATATGTTCGTGTCTAAAGACCAAACCACCCATTCTTTCCAATTTGGGTCTGATCACTTGCATTGTAAATTGTCATCTACTTTTGTCCCTTTCCTTTGTAGTTGAACGTTGCCACCCCTGTGATGGTATTGGAAACCGAGGTGTGTTAAGGTCTTTTATTTTGACTAATCCAAGACAGGATGTCTGTTGCGCAGTTTCATTTAGAAAAATCATCTGCTGTGGAATGAGGCATGCTCTAAATAGTGCTTCTGTTTCCTGGATTTGCCAGTCCCTAGATCCCCAGAACGATTTTAAGTCTATTGTGTCTTTCCATAGGTCAAACTCCTGTTCAGACAATTGGGAATAAAGGAAGCAGAGTAAATCTGTTTGATGTTTTCAGTGCTGATATTGGTGTAACCTTATAATATTATAAGGTTGGGTCTGTAGTGTTAAACCCTGAAAAGTATTAACATTTCTGTGCAAATGTATGCAAACTACTCTTTGGTGGTGTAGAGCAACGCTCCCACTAATGGTATTCAAAAACATTTCTAGGTGAAATAGATTTGTACTGAAAAAGATGACCATAATATTGGTAACAGTACAATGCAACATATTCTGAATTATTTTCTAACATTTCAGTATTCGGAAATGCTGCAGTTTTTTCTAAATCAGATAACATGTTATTAACAGTTTCACAAAAAATACTAAAGGTAATGATATCACTCAATGAAATTTTAAATAAATGAGGAATTTTTCAAAGTTTGGTCAGGCCGAATATATTGAAATCAACCTTGTCCTACACTATACCATTCGGTATAGAAACTGCTGTAAAGTTCACTGATGACAAGTCTCTTTGTTCACAGTGTGATGACTGATGTGGCTTTAAAATCAAGTTGACTTTTTGGGCTGTAGAGCTTTGCTCAAGGTATGTTCCATTAATAAGCATGCTAAAAGTTATTACCAAGCCTAGCCAGAAAATAAAAAAATAGTATCCCAGTAATTACCCAGAGTTCTAACCAAGGCTATAGCAGGTATGTCTTTTAAAGAAAGTTAAGAAAGTTCTTGATTTGTAGTTTGAGTGAGGTTTGGC
Source organism: Lissotriton helveticus (assembly GCF_964261635.1). NCBI lineage: Eukaryota > Metazoa > Chordata > Amphibia > Caudata > Salamandridae > Lissotriton > Lissotriton helveticus. The sequence continues at coordinate 1,839,996,597 of NC_136059.1, read as the reverse complement.
TGGCGTCGTGTCAGGTTCAATTGGATCCAAAGAAAACGTATCAAAGTTCATAAAGTAGCCAGAAGCAGTTCGATCAATTGTACGAATTGCATCGGAATTGGTTGAAATTTTATTTTGCTCTCATCGAGGCATGTTAAATTAGACGTCAGTATTTGGTCTGATTGCAACTTGGGTGTTGCTTTGAGTTTAATTTTGAAGTTCAGGTTCAAGGGAAACGAGTTCCACAGCATTGTTGCTTAGTCCTTCATTCCATACAGGTGGCTCTTCAAATGTGTTGAGTCTTTCTGTTTAAACTTCTTGGATTGTAGTGAGAGGAGGGCTTCTGCTATGTGGGGTCCACGAGGCCTACTGTTTAGTATCGGCAACATAGTGTGGTTTTTTAAGTCCATTGAAACAAATTGCTTCTCCTTTTTTCCGGCAAGAGTCAGGAGCAGCGCAGTTCTTGATCCTTGTACTGCTAGGACAGGCTAAGGTGTTCTGTAGGATGCCAGAATTCTTTCTTGTCCGCTATTTTTCTCTGACTAAATACCCGACTTTTGGGATTCAGACTGGTCTTGACTTCCTCATTGGTGGTCTGTTTTGAAAGGATGTTACTTTGTCTTGTCCTCGATTCATTTAGATCCTGTAAAACAGCCAAACGATCATGAATATGAAATGGTTTCCCATCCGCCACTGCACCTTCACAATCAAGATCAGGTACAAACATTCTCGTCCCAAAAAGGATCTCATATGGAGTGACACACCCTAGAGAACTTCTTAGTTGGCTGTTAAGGGCTCTCTGTACCCCATATAAGTGATTAACCCAGCTACCACCCTTGCTTAATACCTTAGCTGTTAGAGATTGCTTTAAGTCCCGTTTTTTCCTCTCCACAAATTAATTTCCCTCAGGATGGCACGGAGAGGAGTACCACAGAGTTAAGCCCTCATTTTCCATGGCCTCTTTGTAAGCCCAAGAGCTAAATGAAAGGCCACAGTCAGAATGTAATGTGCCAACTGCGTACATCCCTATGAAGACTCGCCAAACTTTTATAACAGTTTGAGTGTCAGCCGAGCGCTGAGGCCAAACCCATAGGAATCTGGAGCATGAATTCACTGCTACCATGATATACTTTTTAGCCCGATCAGATTGTAAGGGGGAGCAGTGGTCCAAATACACCCATGCAAGAGGTTTATCTGATTTTACCAATGGTGTCTGTGCCGGGCGTGCTATGGTGGACCCCTTCATCTGCTGGCAGATGTCAAATTTCAAGACATAGTCCTTAGTTTCTTTTGCTTAACCTACCAACAATAGCGCTGTTTCAATAAAGAAATAGTCGCTTTAACACCTGCGTGTCCGCAGAGCCCAATCCCTTGTGTGTTGCTAGTATTAAACTTTGCCTATGATCCATATTTGGCATTACTCTATCGCCCACTCCAGGAATCTGAGTATATGGAATGTTTTGTGCATCTAACTTAAAGGAGTACTTGAGTGGAAAGTGTTTAGGTACTGCTGTGCTGCCCTTGCGTGAAGCAATGACAGCCACCATAATATCACCATCTATTCTCATTTTAGAGCGAGTGATTGCAGCTTCGGAAGCCCTGCATACAGCCCCCTCTGCGGTTTCATCAGCCAATGAATTCTCTTCAACGTGAACGCCTTCACGCTGCTGACTCAGTGTATGGATCAAGTGAGCCTGTGGTAGTTTGTTTTTCAAATCAACTACCTGTTCTCATAGCATTTTAAGCTTAATTGTGCCTCCTTTCGCATCTTTAAACCTGTTTAGTTCCCAATGATGTAAGTACTCATTGTACGACGTGTACACAGTAAAAGGAATCCCACACAATTAGTGTGCGGAAATTGTGATCCGTATTTACAAGTTCCAGTTTAAATGATTTTAGTTCTGCCAATTGAGCTGTGCAGTCTCCTAGAGATTGCGTTTGTGTGCAACTTGGATAGAATTTTCCATCCTGCATGCAACCTTTAACAATGACACATGCTGCGCTGTATTGTTGCTTACTCTCTATGGCAGGTTGAGGAGATCTGTCAGTGTAAATACTATATTCATACTGATCTAGAGGCAAAACTGAGTTCATTTGGTAGAGGATATACTTGTTCATATTGCAGGAATGCTTGTGTTTTTAGACTTGGATCAAATCTGTATTCAACGTCCATTGCAGTAAGGGAATTAGCCCATTATATCCATCTCGGATGTAAGGCTTTTGCATTTAGAATGCTATCCTTTGTAAGCTGGTACCGGTGTAACAACTATTATGCGTTTCCCCTGAGCCAGTGCTCTTTCCCTTGCTACAGAGGTCTGAACTGCTCTCAGGATTTTCTCTGTTGAAGTGAAACACATTTCTGCATTTGCGTACAGGTGTGATTTGTATGAGATCGGTACCGTTTCGCCTTCATTGAAGGTTAGATAGGTATACCCGCATTGACCCTCTATTACACGGATCACCAAGTTGCGTACATCTACCTGTGTCTGTAAGTGTTTGAAAGCAATCATGTCTTCTTGTAATGAACGTAGGCTATTGGAATCTTCCTGTGTCCATTTTCTAACTGAAAAGTCAGGTTTTATTAAGTCATAGAAAGGTTTTAATCTTTCTGCGTAATCCAAAATGTATGTTCTGCCGAAATTCAGGAGTCCCAGTATTGAATGTAAATTTTTGAATGTTTTTGGAGTTTGGAGCAGTGCACACTTTTCTAAAAAGTGTGCTGCTAGGCTTTTCCCTTCACTTGAAAGCTTGTAGAAATAGGACACTGAAGTGGGCTATTTTTGATTTTTTAAAGTTAAACTTGTAGCCCTCATTGGCGAATCCCATAATAATGGTGCTAACCCTGGTGACGGAGCTCCTTAAATCATCGTCATCAGATAAATATCATCCACATAGGACAATGCTTCCTCATCAAAATTTTGGAGTACCTCAGTTACTTGTGCTGAGAATACCCCGGGCTGTTTTTATACCCCTGTGGGAAATGACAAAATTGTTGCTGGGACCCTAACACTCGGTACAAAAGGGGGTGGTGATGGACGGAGCATCTGAACCAATCAAACACTCACACCCAGTCAAAAGATCTGGGTTTAATCCATCACCGTTCTTTAGCCCACTCTGCCACCCCAGTTCTGACATGGCCGTATGCAAATCAGTCTGACCCTGTGCCTCATGGGAACAGTCCAGCCAGAATTGCCAAGCCATGCCTTCCCTGGACCGGAAACAAGCTTCCTAGGACCAGTTTGTGGCATTTCAGCCGTCTTCAGCCAGGCTTGCTTGAATCCAGGGGCAAAGTGAGCAATGGACTCACGTCTGTGCATACCCTGCCAACTTATGGCGAACAAAGCGGTACAAAAGGGGGTGGTGATGGAGGGAGCATCTGAGCCAATCAAACACTCACACCCAGTCAAAAGATCTGGGTTTAATCCATCACCGTTCTTTAGCCCACTCTGCCACCCCATGTTCAGACATGGCCATATGCAAATCAGTCTGACCCTGTACCTCATGGGAACAGTCCAGCCTGAACTGCCAATCCATGCCTTCCCTGGACCAGAAACAAGCTTCCTAGGACCGGTTTCTGGCATTTCAGCCGTCTTCAGCCAGGGTTGCTTGAATCCAGTGGCAAAGTGAGCAAGGGACTCACGTCTGAGCATACCCTGCCAACTTATGGTGAACAAAGCGGTACAAAAGGGGGTGGTGATGGACGGTGCTAGTTACTGTTTAATGTAGGGGAGGTGATGTAGGTGGAAGGGTATGATGTTTCTTGGGCCTATATTAGGGTACCTATATGAAACATAACATTACACCTATTCAGAAATCCATACAGACCCTGCTACACCCTTTCACATACTCATAGAGACACTGTGACACCCATTTAGATACCCATAGAGACTCTGTGACACCCATTCACAAACGTATACAGTCACTGTTAGACATATTGAGACTCCCATACAGAGACTATCTTACCCATTCACAAACTCATAGAGACACTTCAATACCCATTCACATACCCATGAACATAATGGAGACAAGTATAAACCAGAAGCTAAAGAGACATTTAAAATCAATTTACAGACCTACAAAAAATGATTCAAATTGAAAAAACAAAATATTTTGTGGGAAAAATAGAATGAGCTGTGAACTCCTCTAAGGAAATATTTGCAACTGTTGAAAACTAGCACTTCACTTTCAAGATAAAGTTAAATCTGTGTATGAGTCTTTCCTAGATATTACTCAAACTGTTGATTTAAAAAACAGACCGGCGAAGGACAAGCATAACATCAGTACCTATCCCATTTTGGGCCTCTGACAGTAGATCAGATGCAAAAAAAATGTATGCAAATTAAATCGGGCACACCACATGACCCATGTCCGGCTAGAATAATTCACTTGGTCCCAGAGGTGATAGCCACACACCTCACGGCCATGTTCAACAACCTATTTGAAGCAGGATATTTTCTAATATACTGGAAGATAGGGTCTATTCTTCCATCATTAAAAAAAACTTATATACTGCTGACCCCAACACTATCGACCAATTACTCGACTACCATTTCCTGCCAAATTGGTTAAAAAGATTGTCAACCAGGAATTAACAACCTTTTTAGACAAAACAAAGAGTCTTGTTTCCACACAGTTTGGAATTTATAGTCATCATAGTACCAAACTAGCGTTGATCACAGCTACAGAAGAAATCAGGCAGACAATAGATATTGGAGAAAATGCAGCTGTAATCCTCTTGAATTTTTCAGCCACATTTGATATGGTGAATCAAGCTCTTTTAATTGATTGCCTTGAATCAATTGGGATCAAAGACAACACACTCAAGGTTATCATCTCTTTTCTGGCTGACCATATCCAGACAGTCTCTCTCTGTGATTTTACCTCACCAGCCTTGTCTTTGCCCTGTGGGGTCCCTCAGGGCTCATCCTTAAGCCCCATTTTATTTAATCTCTATGTCACCCCACTTGCAGCTCTATCAGATAAATTGGCTTTTCTCTGGTTTCATATGCGGATGTCACCAGATTGTTGTATCTGTCCCTGATAATCCCGGGGCCACTGCAGTTCAGTTTCACGACTGAATGCTTCATATGAAGTGGATGAGTAGCAACTGCCCAAAAATATGGGGCATATTATCAAGCACGGCGTTAAAATTATCGCCGCTTTAGTAAACTTCTGCTAAAATGGCGATAATGGGCTTGATAATATGCCCTTGAGAATTCCAATAGAAGCCCATGTTGACACAAGAACATGGGCTTCTATTGGAATTCTCATGGGCATATTATCAAGCCCATTATCGCCGCTTTAGCAGCAGTTTTCTGCTATAATTTTCATGCAGTTTCTTGATAATATGCCCCTGAGTTTCTCAAAGACTGAGTTCCTGTTGTTTGATAATAACCCCTCTTTTTGGTCAAACAACTGGTGGCCCCAGGAACTGGGCATTCTACTGATCCCTAGTGGGAAAGAAAAAAGATTGGATGAATTATTGTGACCAAGCTATCTTTTGGAGGACAAATAAATCACACCTCTTCCTTGTGTTTTTTTAGTTTTAAAATCTCTAAGGAAATTGTAGCCTTCCATTCTATTGAGCCTGCAGATGTTAGTTACGACACTCATTTCATCCAAAGGAGACTACTATAACATGCTTTTTATTAATATTTAAAAGCGTTTTTTACATAAGTTACAAACGCTACAGCACGATTACTTCTAGGCATCCCAAAATATAAATCCACATCTCGAACATTGATCCAATTACACTGGCTCCCCATAGGTAAACACATCCAGTTTAAGACGCTCTGAATCGCCTCCAAGGCACACCAAGGAGTTGGCCCAGAATATTTGATACAGCGTTTTTAATGCTATATCCCAGCATGCTCTCTGCGCTCATCCGCCAGTGGAAACCTTGTACTCCCCAGATTTAAGAAAGTCAGCCGGGGTGGGAGAGGATTTATTGTATGCAAATTGAAGCTATGGAACTCACTCATGACAGAACTAAAACTTAAGGCAATTCTACTGGAATTCAGGAAGAATGTAAAAACTTACCCATGTAGACACCCTATATGTGCATTGACATATGCACACAGAAGTTCGCACACCCTGTCACGTGCAAACATATAGTTCCACACCCTCTCACAAAGCCATACAGATAGTGAAATCCATTCATATAGCCATACAGACTCTCACACACTCTGAGATGCCCATGTACAGATCCTTATATCCATTTATATACCTACACACAGGCTCTCACACCCTCTCACATATCTATGCGGACACTGTCACAACCATTCACATACCTATAGAGATACTTTCACAGCACCTTACATATTTATATACACATTCACATATAAAGAAAGATCCAAGAACTTGAAAATGCTTCAAGGATCATCTCATACTCCACAGTTTTAATCCATAAAGATTAATTTATGGTGATGCGTTTCACCCGGCAACGGGCTTTTTCATGGCCAAACCTGAGTACAACATGCCACATCACCGTATAAAATAAAATAAAAATGATACTAGGGGCTGCTTGCTATGCCATGGACATAGAAAACAGAGATCACAAAACGTTCCAACCCAGAAGGTTTTTGGGGAAAATGGGGGGTGAAGAGGATGCCAAAAATAAAAGGGATATGATACATTTCATTTTAACACATATTAAGAGCAAGGAAGAGTGCATGGATTCAGCCTATTACCAATACCAACCAATGACATGTCACTGCAAATATCTTATTATTACTTAATATTTAGAAACTTTAGAGAACATATTGTTATCTTCGCAGAAGGATTTCAAGCATAAACAAATGAAAGATATGAATGTGCAGAGTCAGTCAGGAGACTTTTAGCATTACCTACAAAGCATAAGGTATATCGGAATAATATTGCTATAATTTAAAGAAAAGACAGGTTATCTGTATCTGATCCTAATTACATTCTTGGTGTATTTGAAGAATGTTATAGAGAAATATGTAATGAAGATCCCTGGGGGTAGAAAAAAGGGTAGGAGGAGACTTTTGAAGGATTGATCCAGTAGTAAAAGGGGAGATAGAAGCAGACATCACAATGGACGAAGTCATAAATGCACTACATTTCAACTCTGCTCCATTCACAGAGTCCTCTGCACTCCACGCCCAGCAGATCTCACGAGTGCAGAAAACTGTGCTCAGAGTAGTGCTGCAGGCTTTTTTTCCCCTATTATGCTTGCCCATGGTAAGTTGGCGAGCGCGAGCTGCTGATCCGGTAAAATTTCTACCTGAGTAGCAGGTAGATCAGTGTTCACCGGCTGGTTCGCGTTTCACCACACGCTGTTGCGAGTGGGGGTAGGTTCCTAACGGCACCGTTACGCTGTGGCTAAGGTCAACTCCTCTAGCACACGCCCCACCTGAATCAGCCGCGCAGATCGAGACAGCCTTGAGATTGGTCTGACGGTGTGACAGTACTTTTTGGCTAAACTCCGGGCATTGACCAACAAGGTTGTATAAACCGCACTCTTGAGGTTCCCTCAAGGGCACTTATCAAGTATATGAGCACTGTTTTGGTCCTGAAGAATTGCCCCTTGTGGGCATGAAACATGTTGACCATGTTGGAGGGTTGAAATTAGGCCATACTAATGGTTATCTTGGGCCTCTATACCCCTCTTTTCACTTTTTAACAAAGTGGCTAGCCACACCAATAAAGTTTTCTTAGTGGACTACCTAACTTTTTTTAACTCACATTCTGCTCACTACTTCACCTGTTTTTTGTACCTCACAAACCAGAACATCACGGCAAGGAACAAAAGAACTCCGACAGAGAGTAACACACAGTGTTACCCGTCAAGCATTGCAGCGCCGGCTTGACGCAGGAGCAGGAAGCCGATGATGCAAACAACATCACAAAGGGCTGAATGAAACATGTCATCCAGCCCTGCAGTTGTATGAGGTTTCTTAGTTCCGAAAAGGGAACCTTTGGCTCCCTATATCTCCTTCTTCTCCACTACCTCCACTGAGAGCGAGACTCCTTTATAGACCTTTTATTAGGGGAACTTTGTACAATCCCTTGTGTTACAAGATCAGTGTGAATGGCATTTCGCACTACACTCCGATGCTTGCGGAACTCTATGGAGTTTTTTTAGAACTCTATGGAGTTTTTTTGGAACTCCGCGAACTCTGCCCAGGCCGACATTTGTTGAATGCAGCAAAGGCGGCACACCCTGACAAAATTCCTCTTGAATTGTATATGGCGCTCCAGTTAGAATTAGCTCTGCTTTTCTTAGATCTGTTTTTAGGAGTGCAGAAGAATGGGCTGCTTCCTTCATCTTTTGCTTGCTACACCACCAGATTCAAGCTAGCCTGGCTGATTTGGGGTAATACACCGAAACTGGACCCAGGGTGCTTGTTTCTGGTGCAGGGAAGACCTGGCCTGGCAGTTCTGGCTGGCCTGTTCCAATGGGGAACAGGGTCAAGACTGATTTGCATGTGGCTGGGTCTAAACTGGAAAGGTGTGGTGTGCAAATAAACAATGGATTTAACCTACAGCTGTAACTGGGAGGGAATGTTTGAATAATTCAGCATTCAGGCCATCATCTGTTCTTATTGCATTTGCCTCCTCAATTTTGGCAAGGCACTGATATGTTATATTTACAAATAAAGGCAAACCTCCAGATAAACCAGTCTCATACCGACCAATCTCTCTCATAAACTCAGAAGCCAAGCTTTAGTCTAAAATTGTGGCAGTCCACTTGGGGAGGATCATAGCTCATCTTGTCACACCATGGCAACATGGATTCATGCCATGTAGGGGAACTATCGATCATGTCAGGCATGCCATTTCCCTATTTGATATTGCAGAAATAACTGGTGGCCAGGTGGCTATGATCCTCTCTGATGTGGAAAAAGCCTTCAACTGAGTGTCATGGAGGTATTTATGGGGAATTTTCTAAGCCTGGCCAGAGTTTGCAGAGTTCTGCAATGCGGAAATCCGCAAAGTGAAAAAAAACTCTGCCGCTCTATGCGAAGCTCCGCAAGCAGCGTAGTGCATAGGATAAATGCTGTTCACAATGATTTTCAGTGGCAGATGCTTGTCTCCACTGTGCAATCATTGCGAACAGCAACATGCACAGCTCAAGCAGACGCTGCTTCATTTCTACCACTTAAGTAGATTTTTACTCGAGCGGAAGCTTTCTGAATGCGAATGGACAGTTTCTCAATGCGAGAAGTCGCGAGCATACGCGACCACACACAATGAGAAATCTGACCTCTCGTGTTAAGAAATCACCCCGGGAGGATGATTTTCCACGCTTGCGATCGCCAACTTGACATTGACGAGTGTGAATGAGGAAAAATCTCATCTCCGCGAAGTGGAGTTTTTCAGAACTCGGCGAGCTCCGCGTAAAGCGGAGTGCAGGAAACTCCGTAGCATGGGGTGGTTGGGATGTCCTTAGTCTCTTGCTTTACTGTTTGCCGGCCCTTCTACAGCAGATGGGAGTACTGCTTCTAGCAGGAAGTACGAACAGGGAGGTTCAGGAACACTGCTCGCTCCCCCACCATCTATGAGCAGAAAGGGGTGCTCTTCTCTGACAACTTGAGCTGAGTTAACTAAACAAGTTTGGTTTAAGTGTCTAATTGCTGCCACAAGAGTCTGGAGTAAGGTGTGTAAATTATTAAAGATTTAAAGCCATAATAAATATACACCGTTGTGGTGATCTCTGCTCTCCCCGTCTCTTTTTTATGTTTGTATGATGTAAAGGAAAGGCAATGGGAACAATCTGGCTCAATATGATAGGGAATATGCTTTGGCTGGGAATTTAGGTTCCTTTTTAGATCTACGGCAGGACTTTGGAATTGCCACCAGTTCCTTTTTTAAATATCACGAGGCAATGCAATTTTTTAACAATCTTATGGGCCGATTAGGATGTCGGTCAAAAAGCCTCTGGCCGCAGGTCAGAGGGTCTCCAACCAACATCCCTGGTTTAAACTGCGACTGCCTTTTTACAAAGAAGGCGGTCCAAGTTCAAAATGGCCTGTCATTCTGGCTGGCTTCTGTCGGGGTCAAGGAGTTCATCAGCCAGTTGAAGGCTGCTCATAATCCCTTTAGGGTAGCGTTTAGGCCATCAGAATTATGATGTCAGTTTCAGGATGGCTCTCCATGCCAGGCTTGCCAACATGGAAAGTGCGGCTACCATCCCTCAGGGGAGTCTGGTTGGGGGTCTGGGAGACACCTATAGTGCCTCCCTTTAAATCCATCCATGGTGAGGTACGCATCGTGAGGTGCCTGCCACACGTTCCAGGGGTTCACAGAAACTTCCATTTCTCTTTGTGAGTTTGTGCTGCAGCCGGTTTCTAAACACAACACAAGCTCCCATAGAGAAATGGGAGTTGCAGCTATCGATAATCAGTAGATGCAATATTCCTAAAATGATAGTGCAACCTAAGATACTCCATTTGTTCCACTCTATTCCCCTTGAGATCGAAGGCCTTATATTAGGAAATTGGATTCTATTTTTATAAATTGTATATGGCAATGTAAGAAGCGAAGATGAGCTTTAATGTTTTTACTCTTCCTCAAGAAGGGGGTGGTTGGGCTGTTCCTATTCTCTTGCTTTACTATTTTCTGGCCCTGTTACAGCAGATGGGAGTACTGTTTCTAGCAGGAAGTACGAACAGGGAAGTTTAGGAACACTGCTTGCCCCCCTTCCATCTATGAGCTCGCCATGGGTAAAGCAGAAAGTAGTGTTTCTCTAAGACAACTTGAGCCAAGTTATTTAAAAAAAAAAGGTTTAATTTACATGTCTGTTTACTGCCTGGAGGGTCTGGAGTAAGGTGTGTAAATTAAGGAAGATTCAAAGCTATAATAAAAGGAAGACAATGGGAACAATCTGTCCCCATTAGGATAGGGGATATGTACTCAGCAAGGAACATTTTTCGTTCTATGGCAGGATTTCAGAATATCTGCCAATCCCTTTTTTAAAGGACAAAGGAATTTTTTTTATTTTTTATTTTATTTACTTTTAAAGTTTTATAGAGCGCGAACAAGATCCTTACGGATATCAGAGCGCTTTACAATCATAGTGAGAAATAAGCACGCAAAAGAATAATAATTAAACAAATAATTTGAGAAAAGAGAGGTGTAGATGGTTCCAAAAAATTGAGAGTAGCAGTATAGGTGGCGACGATGCAAGGCGGTTAATATACATACAGAGTGCAATATAAATAATGTTTGGAGGAGGTATTAAGTTATAATATTACAATAGTCAAAAAGGTCAGGTAAATTTGTCTAAAAGGAGAGCTTTTACTTCTTTTTTGAAGGATGCCGTGGAAGAGATAAGTCAGATTTCTGGAGGGAGGGCATTCCATATCCTGGGCGCCATTCCTGAGAAAGAGCGTTTATAAGTTTTTTTCTTGTGGAATCTCCTGGGTTTCAAAAGAAGAGTGTCAGCACTTCTTGTTGCTCTCGATCCACCCGAGATTTTCAGTTTCTGCGCCAGATAGCTGGGGGAATTGTGGTGTAGAGCTTTGTGAGTCATACAGGCGATTTTCAGATGTATTCTGGCTTCGTAGGCAGGCAATTTAGAGTTTTTAGATCGGGAGTGATGTGTGATCTTTTTTTTGATCCTGTGATGAGTCTGGCTGCAGCATTAATAGTGGCTTTTAATGGTGCAATAGTTGATAGGGGGAGACCACATAGGACAGCACTTCCATATTCCACCCGTGGGATGACCAAGGCTTGGACTGCAGTTTTGAAATCCTTGGGAGGGAGGAAAGGTTTCAATTTGCGCAATGTATTGATGTGGAAATTAGCTCCCTTCGTTGCATTGCTGATGTGATGATGCATGTTGAGATTGCCATCAAGGGTTATGCCTAAGGATTTAGCAGAGTCCACAATAGTAGGTTGAATGTTGAGAGCAATGAGCTGGTTAAGCCCAGCCTGAGTGATGGGTATTTTGGAGGGAGGAGATATTAAGAGGAATTCTGTTTTTAGCACGTTAAGTTTGAGGTTATTCTCTGCTAACCAGGTCTGTGTGTTTCTAAGCGTTGAGTTGAGTATTTTGATGTCATCGAGGGTGTGTATTTTAAGGTAGAGTTGGGTGTCATCAGCGTACATGTGGAATTGAACATTAGATGCTTGGAGTAGGACAGTAAGTGTTTCCATGACTAGATTAAACAGAGTAGGGGAGAGGGAGGATCCTTGAGGGACACCAAGTGTTACAGGGACTGGAGTGGACAAAGTATTGTTGATCTTGAATTTTTGGGTCCTGTTGTGGAGAAGGACGTAAACCAATTGAGAACTGTCTCTGAGCTACCCATTCTGAGATTCAGCAGATCAAGTAAATTCTCATGTTTGACCGTATCGAAGGCTGAGGAGAGATCGAGTAATATGAGGAGGCAAGAACCATTCTGATCAAGTATTTGAAGTGCATCATCAATGATGTGGGTCATAGCAGATTCAGTACTGTGGCCTGCTCGGAAACCTGATTGATATGGGTTGAGGAGGTGAAAGTGCTCGATGTGTTTAGTCAGTTGAAGATGCACGCATTTTTCTAGTAGTTTGGCAAGGGTAGGGATATTGGTGATAGGGCGATAGTTGTTAAGTTCGGAAGGGTCCGCTGTGGGTTTCTTTAAAATGGGCGAAACCTGTCCCACTTTGAGGTAATCCGGGATGTATCCTTGTTGGAGTGAGCAATAAATGATTTTGGTCCAAAGGGGGAGAAGTAATGGGATAAAGTCCTTTACGGCGTTAGCAGGTAGAGGGTCAGTGAGGTAATTGGAAGGCTTCAGTGTGCTAAGAATCTTGGCAATTTTTTCTTCCGAGTATATTTCAAAGATGACCACGAGGCATTGTTTTTTAACTCAATGGGCTTTTTACTGTCAGGGTTGGAGTAGAGGTTTAGATCAGTGAGGAGGTCATTCCTGATGTTGTCTGAATTTGAGTTAAAGGAGAAGGAAAATTCTTCACAGGACGGCAGTGCATTAGAGGTGTTTGAGAGAGTTTGAGGGTCATCTCTGGATTGAGATTTTATTAACTCGAACAGTTTTTTTGGTCGGTTTTTTGCTTGATCAAGCTGGTGGCTAAAGAAAGCAGTTTTCAATCGTTTGATTTTTCTTAAGCGTTTTGAGGTGAAAAGCTGACGGGACAGATCTCCAGTTACGTTCTGCCAGTCTCATTGCTCGTCTATCATCATTTAGGATCATATCATACCATGGTTTAGAGATTTGTGAGGAAACATTCTTTAATTGAAGGGGGGCAGCTGTGTTGATAATTGAGGACATAGACTTGAGGTAGTGGTCTGTAAGAGCCTGTACGTCAACGACGTCAATGGGGGGGTAAGAGAAGATTGTGGTTGAGGGAGGGTAGTGAGTTGGGGTTGAGTTTCTTCAGGTCTCTCTTCCAAACCTTAGGTCTGGTGGATTGAGTTGGAATGAGTTTAGTTTTTTCGTTAATGAAGAAAGTGATAATGAAGTGGTCAGACCAATCACAGTGTTGATTGAGTCGAGTTGGATAGAGCCAGCTTTGGAGATGATAAGATCCAGGATGGAGCCTTTGTTGTAGGTGGGGCTGTTGCAAATTTTTGTGAGGTCTAGGTCGATGAGGAAGTTTTTGAGACCCTTGACCACAGAGTCATTGTGGTCGTTCCAATGAAGGTTGAAATCCCCCAGGAAAATATGTTTATGTTGACGTCCAGTGTTCGTTGTGATCAGATCCATGAGGTGTTCAGTAAAGGTGAGGTTGTCTCCTGGAGGGTGGTAGATAATATGTAGGGAGCAAACAGGGGTAGCTCCACTTATGATATCAAGGCAGAGGTGTTCGAAGGAGGAGAATAATGGTGAGATAGCTCTACTTATTGCTACGGTGAATACATGCAAGTCCACCTCCTGTTTTGCCAACCCTGTCTAGCCTGATGATGTGGTAGTTAGGGGGAACTAGAATGTCAATGAGTGGTAGGGAGGAGTCTGTTAACCAGGTTTCGGTGAGTATGATCAAGTCTAGGTTATGTGCGATAATGAGGTCTGCAATGTCTGAGGAGTGTCTGGGGGCATATCTACAATTCAGAAGAGTGCATTTAAGCCGAGGATTGATAAGGGAGGAGGAGGGGTCGATGGTGAGTGTGACTTTTTTTAGATTATCAGCAATGATACCTCTATCATTCTGTTTGGAGGACCTGAGGGGATTGAGAGGAATAGTAGGGATGGGGAGATAAGCGGGGACTGTGTGGGTCAAGGGTGATAGATCATATGAGTGTAGGAGAGATCGAATGTCATATGCAGAGAGTGGGTTGGCAGTGCAGAGAGGACGGGAGGAAGAATTGCGCGAGGGGATAGATGTCCAATGAGGAGGATTCTGTTTGCAAGGAGGTGGGGGTCGGTAGAGGCGCTTGTAGGGTAAGGAGTTTCTCGGGGGAAAAAGATGACAGGGTTGATTCGAGAATAGCTCTTTGAAGGAGTGGAGATCGTCTTTGATCTGAAGAAGAGTTGTCATAATCTTATCCAAGGTGTCGATTGGAACGGTAGAGGTGTTGGTGTTGGAGTGAGAAATGGGTTGGGTGGGTGTAATTTGGTTAGGAGTGGAATCAGATGAAGGCAGATGGGGGAAGGGGGGATGATGCTTGTAAGGTCGTGCACAATGGAGGCAAAGGTGAAAGGGAGGTGGAAATGGCTGATGAAGGGGGAGGTATGATGGTAGGAATAGTATTGGGCAGAGGGTGGTCACAACTTGGCATCAGTGGTGGAGCGACTCCTGTGTAGGGTGGGTGAGGGGATTCGGTAGGAGGGGGATGGTCTCTATTTGGAGCCAGAGGGGGAACGAATACTGTGCATGGTTCTTGGGTGGATTCAGTGGCAGGGGAATGGTCTTTGTTTGTAGCCAAAGGAGGGGCGCCTACTGTACAGGGAGCGTGAGGTGATGTACAGGGTAGGGGGAAGACTAGGGTGTTGTTATGAGATAGGGAGATGGTAGGGGGAGGGATGATGGAGGGGAAGAGGGACAGGAAGTGTAGGGGGCTATGGGGATAGTGGGAGGCCTAAGAGATTGTGCAAGAGGTGATTTAGGGGATAAGGTAGAGCAGGTTGGCGGCATAAGGGAGTTGGGGGGAGAGTAAGGAGGGATGCTGGAGGGTGAGAGAGAGAGGTTGGGGGAAGAGTGAGGGCCAACGCTCAAGGATGGCAGTGTGGTAGGAGATGGGAGGGTGGTAAGGGGGGTAGGAGTAGTTGTGACAGGAGTGCTGGGAGTGAGGGGAAATTGAGTAAATTGGGTAATTTGGGAAGAGGTAGGAGGATTAGAAACATAATCTTTTACAGCGGAGAAGATATTATCAAATATATTTAGACTGCGGTCTGTGGATTGGATGAGAATAGTTCCAATGTTGTAGATTGTGAGGGTGGCTGTGGCATGGCAGAATTGTGATGGAGCAGTGAAGATCATAAGACCGTGTGCGGATTTCCTCATCGAGGAGATCGAGAATAAGGCTAGGAAAGCTTTCCTCCATTGGGCTCTGCGTCTAGTGAAGAAAATGATATCCGTGGTCGAGGTTTCTTTATGTGGTGTGAAGTAAGGGTCAGCAAAGGGCGTTTCTGGGTGAGATTTAAGAAAGTTGTGTTTAAAGCGTTTGGATGATTTCTTGTTGAGTTTGGGAGGGTAGATGATTTTGTAGGTGTGAATGCCAGTAAGTTCCATAATGAGAGCAATGGTACCGGGATAGCGGGGAAAAGAACTAGGTAGAGAGGTTGAGTAGAGCCGAGAGTGGGAGTAGGTAGAGGAGAGGACTAACCCTAAGTAAGATAACACACAAGCCTATATGTAGCCCTAGTAATAATATAAACAAAATAACCTAAATCCATGAACAGGATCGATGAGTGATTGAGGTCAGGATATATATAGTCCCTAAAACAGAAAATTATGATAGCAAATATGAGCGCACATATGCAAAACAGAGTAATCCTGTCTGGAGATAAATGTTAGTATAGTCCTTTTTCTGTGTCAATAGATCACGAGAGCATGAGCCTTAATATGTTAGCTGAGGAGGCTGATGAAACTATGGTTTAAGGACTAGTTTAAGATCTAGTTTAAGATGGCCGACTCCTTAGGGAAGCTGAAGAGTGACTCTGTAGTCCTATGGTTGTTTCCAGTAGTTATGAGGTAGAGTGTAGTCCAGTTTCACTTTCTATCCTAGGGGTGAGGAGTCCTGTCACCATTTGGATGAAATAGGTCAGGAAGAGGGAGAGCCCAGTCCTCTTTCTGTTTTGGTGAGCACAGGTCAGTAACAGAGTAATAACCCTGTTAAGTACCGGACAGTGGTTGGGGGAGGCGTATTGTAGTTGTAGTTTATGGCCTCAGCCATTTTGTGTCACTTCCACCGTGTAAAATGCTTAGTTAAGTAGAGTGGCGATGTTCAAAAACAGTAGAAGAAAATAAATAAATCCAGGGTACCTTAGTGCAGAGCGCTGTGCGTTGTCTGGAGATGGCTGCAATAAACAAAGAACAAATAAAGGATAAATAAAAAGGTCTCGCTGTCTTCAGTGACTGCGCGGTCCGGCAGCTCATCCGCTTCACACCGATCCGATGTCTGAACAGGGGAACACCAGTGGCACGCTGCTGCCTGGCCGGTGAGGAGAGGAGGAGCTCTCCTGCCGCTGTCCACCGTTGCCTATCAATCACACCGCAGGGCTCCCGGGACCACCATCCATGTTTGAGGACAACGGACTCGCCATGCTGCAGGGGGCATACCCGCGATCCGAGGCATGGCCGCCGGAGCAGGCAGGGAGTCGCGAGGCCCGAGGCACGGCCGCCGGAGCAGACAGGCAGTTGCGGGGCCCGAGGCACGGCCACCTGAACAGGCAGGCAGTTGCGAGGCCTGAGGCATGGCTGCCATAGTAGGCCAGGCCCGCCCAGACCGTGTCAGACAGTCCCAGTATGAGCCAGTCGTCACCTCCGCGGTTCCACACAGGATAGCCTCCGGGTCCACGGCTATCCGATAGACGATCCGCCGAGTTGATGAGTCAGTCAGCGAGGCCCCGCAGGTCGGCAGGTATCCTCCAGACCACACGGGGATCTCCGCCTGGTTGCCTTGGCAGAGTGAGCCAGCGGGGGACTTCGATGAGCGAAGGGAAGGGGCCCTCAGGGTGAGCCGGTCGTCTCTTCACCAGTTCATGCAGGATAAGAATCCCAGGATGGGGGTCAGCTCCGACATCCAAGGCTAGCCAGATGAACTTCGCTCCTGAACCCGCATTAGGTAAGACCTCTAGGAAATCAAGTTATAAGATGGTAATCCAGTTACATTCAAGTTACTGGTTCCAGGAGAAGACTGCCGCTAACAGGGATAATACATCAAGGGGGATCCCAAGCGCTGGGAGCTATTTGTCAGAGCTCCTACCAGTCGGCCATCTTGCTCTTCCATTTTTCCAAGTAATGGGCCGATTAGGTTGTTGGGCAGAAAGCCTTTCTGACCAACACACTTGGTTTGAACTCTGACTGCCTTATTACAAAGAAAGGGGGTT
Organism: Lissotriton helveticus; assembly: GCF_964261635.1. Lineage (NCBI taxonomy): Eukaryota > Metazoa > Chordata > Amphibia > Caudata > Salamandridae > Lissotriton > Lissotriton helveticus. The sequence goes on along the minus strand of NC_136059.1, from coordinate 1,839,979,156 downwards.
GGGATGCACACCGTTTCATTGTGTTTGTCCAAACATTGTCCTCTAATCCAAAAGTGCGTGCAAATCAGCATGAGTGCCTTTGCCCAAACGACACCAAGTTGATACAATTGCAAAGATGAGGCGTCATCTACGCCTCTGCCAGTTGCACTGCTAGAATTGCCAACATGGCAGTCTTGTTCACAGTCCTTTTTTATCACTTTAATCATTCTTAAACATTTTCTCAACATATCTTTTTGCGGTTTGTTATTACAAAGAAGGCAGTCTGATTTTAAACTGGCCTGTCATTCCAGCTGTGTTCTGATGGGCTCAACAAGCCTGTCAGCCAGTCGGAGGCTGCTCATAATCCATTTGGAATGGCGTTCACACCGTCGGGATTATGATGTTTGCTTCAGATAGGCTTTGCACTATGTGCTTTCTGACATGGAGAACCTGTCAGAAGACAACTTGGGGGGGGCCCCAGCTGAGCCCCAATCACTCAGCGGCTTCTGGTTGAGGGCCTGGGGGGCACCTATGGTGCCCCCTTTTATATCCCTGCATGGTGAGGCAGGCACCATGTGATACCTGCCACGCTGTAGGGATTCACAAAAACGTCCATTTCTCTTTGTGAGCTTGTGCTGCAGATGGATTCCAGCTGCAGCATAAGCTCTCATAGAGAAATGGGAGTTTGCAACCGAGACGGTGTTGAGTGGATGTTAGTTTGCCCATCATCATAATAGGATGTTAGAAATGGCACTTTTTACAGGTTTATGCTCATACTTTTTGCTTCTTCTTCCTATGTTTTTCTGACCTGTCTTTGTCTCTGGGCACTTCACCACTGCTGATCAGTGCTAAAGTGCTTATGCTCTCTGTGTAAATTGCGTTATGGATTGCTGTTTCCATGATTGGTATATTTGATTTACTATAAATCACCTAGTAAAGTGCACTGAGTGTGCCAGGGCCTGTAAATCAATTGCTACTAGTGGGCCTGCAGTACTGATTGCGCCACCCACACGAGTAGCCCTGAATAGCTATCTCAGACCTGCCACTGCAGGGTCGGTACGCAGTTTGTAACTGCCATGTCGACCTGGCAAGTGCACCCACTTGCCAGGCCCTAATCTTCCATTTTCTTACACATAAGTAACCCCTAAGGTAGGCCCAAGGAACCTCTGTGGGCAGGGCACTGTGTACTGTAATTGTAATTGTAATTTGATTTATATAGCGCTTACTACCTCTGACGAGGCGTCAAAGTGCTTTTTTCGGTGGGTAGCACGCTACTCCGGGACCCATAGAGGATTAGTGTTGAATTAGTATAGTGAAACATGCAAGTACATTTTAAGTGGTGGATAGGTTAGTCAGTTATTTGGATTTGGAATGATAGCAGAAGGATAGAGGAGGACAAAGGTTTGTATTTATCGCTTGTTGACGCACGCTATTCAGAAAGCCTATAAAGGATTAGTGGTGAATTAATATGGTAAAATATGAGATAATTTCAGTGGTGGATATTAGTCTGTTACTTGGAGTGAGAAGGATAGTGGAGGGATAAAATGGAAAGAAAGATTTGCATTCATATAGCACTTGTTACCCCTGATGGGTGTTGAAGCGCTTTTCTGGCGAGTAGCACGCCACTCCCGAACCCATAAAGGATTAGTGTTGAAAATTAGTATAGTATAAATATGAAGTAATTTGATTAGTAGATATGTTATTCAGTTATTTGGGCAGTATATTATTATAGTTGAATATGGAATTTGAGAAGTGAACATATTAGTCTGTTAATTTTGATTGAAAAGGTTAGTGGAGGGATAAAGAGTGAAGGATTTAAAAAAAAAAATGTTTAGGGCTTAGCAGTAGGAAGAGGCTTTTGGATGAGTAAAAAGGAGTTTTGGAGGGGAGGAGTCAGAGGGGAGAGATTAGAAAGGTTTGTTTTAGGGGATCGGTGTAGTAAAAAGAGGTGTCCGATGATGCAAGGAGGGGTAGAGAAGGAGAGAGTCTAGAAAGGGTTATTTTGGCGATCATAGTAGTGGTATGGGGTTTGAGATAAATGAGAGAGTGGATGTAGAGTGTAGCAGGGATTCCGTTCTCCTACAGAACTGTGCATAGAGACTTGGAACCTCAGTGAATTAGTATGTGCCAAAACTCTCCTTAGTACCCAAAATCCCCTTACCGAGCTAGCTACAGTGTCTCATTGGTCATTACAAACTCCCAATGTTAAGACAAACCAGAACATGAACTTAGAATACCTCAGGTCACGTGGAACACATGAACACTCTTTCGTTATACAATCATTTCAAACCAGAACGTGGAGTAAATGAGGACGCATGCACATTTGAATGTTTATTTACTAATGTCCTCAAACGCAGTATCTTAGACAATACAAGCAAACATATTATAAGAAGCAAAGTTATCAGCATAGTTACTAGTCCATAGAATGCAAAAGGTGACAACATGCTAAAATGCTGAAATGAATAGGGTTAAACAACACCCATACCTCAAGATCCTAGTGGCAATGGATCACATCATCTTGCACCAGCTCTCTGCATGCGAAGCACCATCAAGTGTGTGTTGTGTGCTCTATGCAAAGCAATATAAAACGCGCCTAAAGCCAGATTTTGGCAGCAGCTGCATTTATGTTATGTCTAGGAAGGTGCGAAGATCAGACCTCACAACAACACTGTGTCGAGTTATCCTTGAAGGCTTCAGCCCTCACTGTACAGACACAGTTTACTAAGCAAAGCTGATATCAGAGCAATAACATATTCTTCTCATGTAAATCACAACGCTCTTCTAGGCTGAAAGCTAAAACAACAATTATGTGTCATGTGCAGAAGCAGCCAAAGGTAAAATGGCGTTTAAACATTTAATAAGCTCATGCTAACTTATCACGGTATATTGGCAAGCAGTAACTATATGACATCCCCTCATGATCCGAGCACGGATAAGATAAGGCAAGGGGCACATCATGAAAGCAGAGTTCAAGAACGATGAGCCAGGTCTTGTTTAAAAAGGTCGAAAAAACGTTTTCATAAGTCAATTTAAAAAATTCCAATTTGCCAATCCATTGTTCACTTTAACTCAAGTCAATATGTCTGGGTGATGAAAAAACTTACGCATAATTTGTAAAAATAAATTGTAAGTAAGGACGGTTTGTCATCAAAAGCCTTGAAAGCCTTTAGGACAGGACTGAATATGCAAAATATGAAGCAACAGCCTCCAGCAGGAAGTCACTGTCATCATCCGAAAACAGTTCAGCCATCCAATTTAATAGTGGGAAAGAACATACGTGCTTATCCAGTACCGGAGCCTCTAGCAACATCAGAGGTAACTCGGTGGGTTCTCAATAAAACTGTGTGCCAAGTAAAATTGCGATGCTGCGAGTAGGTTCCAACGACCCATTAGTCCATGCATCACTGCCAAGGCCATAATCCTTTCGTCCGAACAAAACAACTCATGAGCAACTAAGGGATTCATCAGATGATTAAAATCGACGTCAGGAGACACCGTCTTGCAGAGACACAAATCAAGGGCCCAGTCGAAATCGCCACTCAGGCAATGAAACACAGGCTGGACACATGTGAAATAGGAAAATCGAAACGATAATCCATATGCCGCGCTTAAGGTCGCAAGCGGCAGCGTGCCATAGACTTCAAGCATCCTGTTGCGAAACAGTGCCAGGTGGGGTTGTGCGGTGTGTAACACAGGATGGGCATCCATTTCTAATAAAACAAAATATCACCAGAACGCCTGCAGCCAGCGCCAGCAAAACCGGAAATCCACCAAATAGGCTCAAAAATATAGAATGAAAGAAAGCAGGAATCACTCCAAATATCTTTACAAATGAAATCACGAGACCGCTGCTAACTGTCTTAAAAAAGTGTGCGAGGCCAGAAGTGGAGGACGCGTTAAAGATTGAATGAATCAGCTCACCGAAATGCAATGGCAAGTCAGTATTTACTAGTGCCTGCACCTCTGTGCGGTGTTAGCTACGTGAAGGACAAATGTTTCACGAGACAAACTCAGGGCCACTTTTTTTGGGACAAAAGGGCTCTTATTCTACTCATTCCATTGAACTCTGCCGTCAAGGTTGGGATTCGCGGCCAGATGGAAACATCCGAGTTCCCATGCGGGGGTGGGTACAAAACATTTTTGCAGCAAACTACTCGCTCAGACACTGTAACCACATAAGCAATACCTCTAATTAACCCACAACAATCTTCGTTATTTAAAAGTAAATAACTGCCGTTTGCCAGTAATGAGAAAGTGGGGACGATTGCGGGAACCGGAGTACCTTTCAAAACACAGGCTAAATTTGGCCGTTCTTGGTTACAAGAACCGTGTAATTGAATATGTCTACACATTAATGAGTGATCAGGTGTCTCTGTGCACTCTTCACCTTTAAGATACACTTCTTGTTCATCTTTTAGGCATCTGTAAGTAAATGGAAGCGACCAGGCTTCATGGAGAAACAAACTACCCAGTGGTTCATATCAGCCTATCGCAATATATCGCATACAATTAGTAAATTTAAGCAAATGGTAATGTGATTAACACGTGGATAAGCCACGTTGCAGCAGTGGCTTCCGCCACAGAGAACGGTAAAGATTCCAACCTTTCAATGTGTAACATGGAAAAAGATGCATCTCGCATTGAAAGCAAGCGCTGCTTGTCAGTCAAATTAAAAGGTGCATAGAGGGAGGACACGTTCATGTAATTCCAAGGCACTTTTCCAGATTTAAGTGTCTGCAGGGTCCACTCAAATTGTGTAATGGAACGCAATTGATTCTGACCATGGTATAACACAGACACTTCATCTTGCACAATGTCAACAACAGAAGACACAATATTATCTAATGTGTAAATGCGGGAAGAAAGCATGTTAATACTTTTATCTACAACTGCAAGCACTTTTTCCAAATTAGCTTGATCAATAGCTCTAAGGCGTGTAGCTGCCTCAATCTGCGATGTTTTCCAGATTTCATTGTAAATCGCATATATCCATCTTTTAGATCTACCACTAGCCGAGCCTTTTATGAAATCATTCAAATCTACATCATCAGTCAGCTTGGATAGGTGCAGTTTAACCGCAGCCAAGGTAGAATGTTTCAGCCAATTCTGACATAATTTTCCTACTGAATAAGTGGTGACAGAATGGTCAGTTTCAAAACGTGGATCAGGTCTGATTTGTGTAAATCCATCAGCTAAACCCAGAAAACGACGTTGGCATGAATCAGAACCTCTGTGCCACATCAGCCAACCTTTTGGATCCAAACTGGATATGTTAAAGGACGAATTATGCAATAGAGTTTGCAATTCCCTAATGGAAAACTGTGTAATATTACTCCAAACAGAATATTCTTCTAAATCAGGGACGGTAGGTGTATTAAATTTTTTAGAAGTAGCCAATCCAAAGCATGTTGTTTGCGAAATGGTAGGATTCAAAAACAACATATGATTTGGGATGAGACATGCTGGGTGCAAAGCCTCAGTGCCTTGTACCTGCCAGCTTTTAGAACCCCAAACTGATTTAAGATCAACAGTTTCTTTCCATAACTCGTAGCCTTCTACAGCTAACTTGTCGAGAAAGGACTTCGAGTACAACAACTTAGTATCGGTAAGTCTAACATTGGACATGGACTTCTCTGTCATTTTAAAATAAAAAGATGCGGGATTGGACTGATTAAAGTCTGTAAAATATGTGTACTTTTTCAAAAAAGTACTCGAACTGCCTTGTAAAGGAGCTGGGCAATGCTCCCACTGTATATAATTTACAGTACTCCTTCTGGAATTAGTTTTATGCAGATAATGGTTGCCAAAATGTTGGAAGCAAAATAATTCACCATAATTAGCAGATTCTAAGTACAAATCTTCAGCATCAAAGGCAGCATAATATTTCAAATCAAAAAACAATGCCTCTACGGCCTGAATATCCCAATCATCAGAACGTATGTTTTGTTTTACTACATCCCCCATGTTTACCCTGAGCACATTAGGGACATTAACAACCTCAGCAGGGCCATGGATTTGAACTTTAACAGAATCCCACACAATCCCATCAAGGACAGGCCAAGCAGTGATGTTAACAAAAGTCAAGTCTCTTTTGAGTCTGTGTGATGAATGCGATGAGTAAAGAGGGCCAAAGTTCCATTTAGATATCGAATGCATGTTCTCTCCTCGACATTGTGTCCATTGACGATTCGGAAAAAATAAAACACAAAACCAATTGACATAAAAAGGTAAATTGAAAAAAGTACCAACCAAATATATGTCCAAGGGGGAATCAAAAAGTGTTTTTTAAATAAACTGGCATAAATTGCAAACCGCGAGGGCTTTTTTGAGTTATGAGAAACAGTTTCAAAAGAAATTCTGGATTCTGTGGCCGAACGTGTTTGCAAATCAGGCATCGATAAGTCAGTCGGGTAAGTGTAATCAATTTCATCAACGTTAGAACCAGGCAAAGTACTTAATAAAGGACTGGAAATTGTAGGATTCTTGATGGCCATCTCTGGCTCAGGATTGAATGCAGTGGCCAAAACAGAATTTCTCACAATCGAAGGACAGGAGACAGCCGGTGTCATACTAAGAAGAATCGGCCACTCTGTGAATCTTGACAATGTCAATTGAGATAAACCTGTTTTCCTTGCGACCTGGAAGTGGTGGTAAAATGACTGTTCTTGTGCCCTTCACGCCAAGCACAGGAACCAGAGCTCGATAGGAAGGACCAAATTCTATCTTGTTATCGATCTTCTCTCGAACCAGTTCTCCAACTTGGGGTGGCCAGCCAACTACCGGGATCTGCAACGCATCATCCGATGTGGAGGGCAAATGTTCCTTTGCAACACTGTCTCTGGTCTTTTGTAGATCCTGTAAAACATTGCAATGTTCATCTACGTCAAAGGTTGTGGCTTGGGCCACGCAGTCTAGACCGTCAAGGTCCGGGACATACATCTTGATACCAAAGAGCATTTCCTATGGGGTCCGCCCACCCAGAGACCTTCTAGGGAGATTATTAAGAGCACGCTGCACGCCATTGAGATGGGCCAGCCAGTTCCTGCCAATGCCTATAACTCGTGCTGTCAATGATTGCTTTAAGTCACGGTTCATTCGTTCCACTACACTATTACCCTCAGGTCTGTATGGAGACGAAAACTTGACTTGGACCCCCAACGACATCATAGCATCCTTATACGCCTTAGAGGCGAAAGCAGGACCCTGATCCGAATGGAAGGTACCACAGGCAAAAATCCCTACAAAGACACGCAAATCTCTTATGACAATACGTGAAACAGCGCTACGGTGGGGCCAGACCCAGATAAAGCATGTGCATGAATCAACTGCAACTAAGATATACTTATATGCAGTATCAGAAGAAAAGGGACCGCAGTGATCTAAATAAACGCATCCTAGTGGTTTATTAGATATGTACAACTGTGTCTGTGGTGGATGCGCAACAGTCGAAGGCTTAATCTGCTAGCAAATGTCACATTGAAGGACATAATCGCGCGTCTGTTTGTACAGTCCCCACCACCAGAAACGCTGTTGTAACTGAGATACAGTGGCCGAGACGCCCGCATGCGCAGACGCCACACCTTCATGCGCCACTGTAATCAATGTAGCCCTGCGGTCCGAGTTTGGAATCAACCACTCCCCAACTTCAGGAATTTTCACATAAGGAACCTTATCGGGACTTAAGTGGTATGTGTACTTCGAAGGGAACCCCGTAGGATGTTTACCTCCCTTCTCAGTGGCAGCGACAGCCGCCAAGATATCATCATCAATCTTACTTTTGGACCGTGTAACTGCTGCAACTAAATATGTCGATACCGCTGATTTCGACGCCTCATCAGCAAGCGAGTTACCCACAGCGTGAACTCCAACACGCTGATGGCCGAGAGTATGAATTACAAACACAAATGGCAACTGCTCTTTAAGCTCAGCCACTCGAACCCAGATCATTTTATGTTATATTGTGCTACCCTTGGAATCACGAAAGTCATTTTGAATCCAAAAGAACAAGTTATCATTGTAAGACTGGACACAGTAATAGGAATCACTCACAATAAGAGTCGTCACACTAGGATCAGCGTACTCCAATGCAAGCATCAGAGCACGAAGCTCTGCCAATTGTGCGGTACAGTGGACACAGTAATAGGGAATCACTCACAATAAGAGTCGTCACACTAGGATCAGCGTACTCCAATGCAAGCATCAGAGCACGAAGCTCTGCCAATTGTGCGGGACAGTCCCCTAGAGTCTGCGTGTGCACGATTCTGGACTTGAACTCATCGTTCACCATGGCACCGACCACAATGGCGCATGCGGAAATGTAGGCGTGTTTAGAGCCATGCGCAACCTGCGCCGACCCATCAGTGTAGATGGTGCAATGGAAATCCTCCAAAGGCCGCATAGCTAAAGGAGCTGGATGAATGAATTCATATTGTAAGTACTCCTGCGACCGTAAGGAGGCGTCAAAAATAAACGTGACATCCGGAGACGTCAATGTAGCCCATTGTATCCACCGAGGGTGCAAAGCTTTAGAATTCCGTACACTGGGTTTCGTAACTGCCTCAAAAGCAGGACACGGGGTAACAACCAACATGCGTTTTCCCTGTGACAGAGCACGTTCCTTAAGAATCGCCATCTTTACAGCCGTCAAAACTTTCTCCACAGTGGAAAATCGCATTTCAGCCGAAGTGTACAAGTGTGACTTGTAAGCAATAGGTACTGTGTCTCCTTCGTTAAAAGTCAGGTACGTGAAACCCACCATCCCAGGGATGATTCTTATCACCAGGTTGGTGTGGTTGTCAGTAAGAATTTAGAAGCGAGCAGATCAGCCTGCAAAGATTGCAGAATAGCAGAGTGCTCAGGCAGCCAGCATGATTTAGTAAAAGGTGGTTGTATCAAAGCATACAACGGCTTGATACGCTGGGCATATTCCGGAATGTATGTTCTCCTGAAATTTAAAAAACCCAGTAAAACCTGTAATTTTTTCTGAGTTGTCGGAGCGCGCAGTTGTGCGCATTTCTCCAGGAAGTGAGGAGCCAAACCTCTACCTTCCATGTTGAGCTCATAGCCCAGGAACAACACTGTATACTCTGCAATGTGCGATTTTGCAAAGTTGAATTTGTAACCAATGTCTGCAAAGCTACAAATTAAGTGGTCAACGCGACACAGATGCTCCCAAAGTTCGTCGTCTGTGAGATAAATGTCATCCACATACGAGCACGCATCCGGGTCGACTCACTCCAAAGAGAAACTATGCGGGCAGTAAAAATCCCAGGACTATTCTTATAGCCCATAGGCAAACGCCGAAATTGTTTTTGCACACCGCCGCAAGTAAAGGAGGTCAATTGGGAACCCAGACCAACCAAATGGTAGGCATAAAAACCGTTGGAAATGTCAAGCGTGGTCTTCAACCGCATACGCACAAGACTATCCACTAAGGCAGAGCCGTGAGTATTCTGTACTGCACAGGTACGGCAATGCGATTTTAAATGCCGGTAATCCAATACCAAACGATACGAACCGTCTGGCTTGGTCACAGTAAAAAGAGGGTTATTCATTGGAGACACACGTTTCAATCACTCCCTGATACTCTAATTGGTCGAGGATTTCCGCAACGGAAGCCTCAGCTTCACGTCATATGGGATATTGAGGTTGAGGCTGTGGCTGAGACCGCAATGGAATCTCGTGGTGTGGGGAAAATTTATCCCAACCATAGTGTGTATGGTACAGAGCCGGCGCCAGAGCCTTAGCCTACTCTTCTGCAAAATTCAGCGCATGCTCCTTGGAGACTGTGTGCGCGAAACTGGGGAGGATCACCTCCTCCCCCTGCAGAGCTGCGAGAACAAAAGGTGGGGGCCAGTCAGCCTCCGAAAGCAAAATGTCATACGTAGACGAAAGATTTTCCCAAAATATCCCTTTCATGGTACGCTGTATGTCACCTTCGATTAACAGGACAATTTCATAAAGTCTGTCAGGGGGAGCAACTCTAATGTCAGCTGTTTCTACTACAACATAACGGTCAGTCGCTGACACCTTCATTAGTGGCCGCAGGGCCTCTCGCACTATGGTAATCTCTGCCGCGCTGTCCAGCAAGGTCAGAGCCCATGCCAAATGTACATGTAGTCTACGTAGTTCTACAACGGTACAATTGCCGTGTTGAGGATGAGGAGTAAATCCAGCCAAAACAGGCCAATTTGCACCTGGAATGGACAAAGGACCTAACCTCGGAGCGGTTAAAGAATGGGGGAGGGCGCCACCAAACGAAACTCGATGCTGCCAAGTATCTATAGGTACCTCCTGTGCCCTATACGGAGTATATTCATTCGGCACAGGCGTGGGAGTGTACGTGTGGAACACACCAGAATTTGCGTCCACAGCCGTAAATGTCACCCACGAATAAAAGATTTCGTAAGGGTAAGCTGTTTCCGCACTCACCACCATTATCACTGCCATGCCAACTACGGGGACATTGTACTGCTGCAAATGGTTGCGCACCGCAATGCGACTATGCTGCGGAATGTCCACGGCAGCGGCTATGATGTCACAGATAGGAAAAAGGACAAAGTAAACTTTGTAGCACAACTGGGTAGTAATTCAAGGAAACCGTTTAGAAAGATTCAAGCTTGAAAAGACCTATTTCATAAATAGGTAAATAGGTAGGTTTTTTCCGACACCACAGTTTTCCGGAAACGACAGTGAAGGGGTTAAGGATTGAATGATGTACTACTCAAGCGTCATGTAATAAGACAACCAACGTATGGGCGCCATATAGCAGGGATTCCGTTCTCCTACAGAACTGTGCATAGAGACTTGGAACCTCAGTGAATTAGGGTGTGCCAAAACTCACCTTAGTACCCAAAATCCCCTTACCGAGTGAGCTACAGTGTCTCATTGGTCATTACAAACTCCCAATGTTTAGACAAACCAGAACATGAACTTAGAATACCTGAGGTCACGTGGAACACATGAACACTCTTTCGTTATACAATCATTTCAAACCAGAACGTGGAGTAAATGAGGACGCATGCACATTTGAAATGTTTATTTACTAATGCCATGTTCTCAAACGCAGTATCTTAGATAATACAAGCAAACATATTATAAGAAGCAAAGTTATCAGCATAGTTACTCGGAAAGATAAGATGAATAGAATTACAGATGAAGTGAGAAATTAAGAAAGTGAAGCCAAGCATGATAAAACCATAGAATGTAAAAAGAGAGATAGCAGTGCTAAAAAGCAAAAAAAAAAAATAGCCAGCATATTAATAAAAAGAAAAACTACACAGCAAACAGAAAAATTGTCCAAGGAAAGATGTTCACAAAATGAAGAATAAAATCAATAGTCTCAACTGTGCCAATCAGTGAAGGAAAACTGTTGTCAGCGATTACAACATCAATACCCCCAACTGTGCCAATCAGTGGGAAAAGCTTGTGGACAGCGATTCCAAATTCAAAATGAATACTCTCAACTGTGCCAATCAGTGAAGGGAAACTGTTGGCAGCGGACGTCAATTAATCCTCCCTTTAAGAGGAGGAATAAAAAACTACTTGAGGTAAAAATGTTCGAGTTTGTGGAATCAAATGTAGTCACTCGAAAACCAAGGAGCCTCCATAAAGTGAAATAAATGCTGCACTGCCATAAGATTCCTCACAGAAGCTAAAGAATTACAAGGGAAAGGAAACTCACATGAGGCGGTGATGGGCAGAATCGAAAATGAGCGTTACCTCAAAAGTTACCCCGAGGGTCAGGAACTGCCGTTATAACGCCCGTCAGGAACTGACATGAGAAATACTGGAATGCCTCGAAACACAGAAATCCTGTCATATGAGGGTTAATGGCCGGTTTCAGGAAATGGGTGTACCTCGGCGTATGGCTGATGTAGCGAGGAGGGCGGAAGGTATGGAAAACACTCCTACCTCGCTGATGCCGCTTACACCACTTCCCCTACGAGGGCGGAACAGCGGCACTCCTATCTCAGCCCGCTGCTCCGGAAACACCACAACAGCTGACAAAACCGGCAGGGGCTGCGAGGGGGCGGAACACCTTGAGCCTCGGGAAAACCCCCGATGTGCTGTAAGTCACTTCTCCGCTAACCTCCCTACGCCGCTAAGTTGCTGACGAGTCCGGTCAGAGCCAGGATAGAGGCAAGGTACACGGAGAGCTTCTCCGCTAACTTCCACACAGCTGAGGGTCGCTGACGAGTAAGACCAGAGCCGCGTTGGAGGCAAGGCACACGGAGCTTCAGGGCCACAAATAATTCTTGTCAGCAACAGCTCTGTTGATGAAGAAACATCAGAAGGCAATTAAACTGCAGGAATTCGTGCTTGAAGAAGAAGAGGCACGCCAAACAGGTTCGAAGAATGAGGAGCGGCACAAACTCACTAAGCAGAATACTTAGGCATAAGTGCCTGTAAAAGCTGTCCACTGTTTGTAGTTGGCAGAAGAAACTGGGGAAAGGATCCAACCGTCCCCAGCACAGTGATCGTCGCCAAATTTGTAAAGATGATGCTCACACAGAAAATATGGCAAGAAGAGGTTTATGCGCATCAGGATCCTTCAGTGCCAACTACCAGAGTGGGCTCACCAACATTCTAAGGTGAGCTTCCCTCCAACATTCTATCTGAGGTTATACCAATGGGAGGGGGAGTAAGGGAGAGGGAAAATGGGAAAATACCACGTTACAACTCAGTCCAAACACTGAAGTTTGTCCCTCTCATTCCTTGGTGACAAATCTGTTTTCCCTCCAAATTTCTCCTCTGCTCTGTGCTAAGAACTGTGTGTTAAAACAGTGCACCCCCAGCCACCATTTTTTTTATTCACAAGCCAGTGAGGCCAGCCCCCCTGCACCCTCCCCCTGCAACAGGGATATTCTACATCAGAAGGTGCTTCTGTGAGCTGTCTAAACTGTATTTACTGGGGCGTGTGCACTTCGTTATTTGGTCTGCAAGGGGAGTAAAGTTTTATTCAAACAGTATTGTTAGATTTCGAGTCAGTGAAGCCTTTACCTGCAGAAGTCCAATGTGTGGATTGAACCTGTCTGTCTCCTAGGTGATTCTGAACAGGAGAAGCAGCTCCCCAGCCCCCACCTCCAGGCCAGCAGACCATTGGCTATTCAGCTACCAGGCAAGTCTGAGCCCTCCTCTCACACCTGCCCAGGCCCCTTAAGGCCTTGCTGGGTGCACCCCAAATTCTTCTCCTCCATCTTGTGAATAGCAGCCTACCTGTGCCCCAGATTGCAGTGAGCAGAGTCCAGGAAGTGGTAAGGAGACAGACTAGTGCTGTCTCTTCCCAAAACAAACATTTTTAAAAAAACGATTTTCCCTTTCTGTGATTACTGTCTTTGCATGAGGTTGTTACAGTTTAAAATTGCAGTTTTGACCTGCCTGTGATTGCATATTTTATCACCTGTTTTGTGTTTTAAACTTGTGGTTTTCCCTGCCCATGATTGCTTGCATTTAACGTGTTGAATTGTGGGATTTGCAGTCCAACCTATGTAGTTTGTCCGTCTCATTCCTGTGTGTACAAGCCAGTGAGGGTAGCCCCCCTTCCTCCCCCCCAGCGACAGGGATATTCTACATCAGAGGGTGCTTCTGTGAGCTGTTTAAACTGTATTTACTGGGCCTGTGCACTTCGTTTTTTGGCTAGCCGGGGGAGTAAAGTTTTATTCAAACAGTATTGTTAGATTTTGAGTTAGTGAATCATTTACCTGCAGAAGTCCAAAGTGTGGATTGAGCCTGTCTGTCGCCTAGGAGATTCTGAACAGGAGAAGCAACTTCCAACTCTCTGGCCAGCAAACCTTGTCTGAGGTTGCTGGGACCTTATATGGTCTGCTAGTAGTTGGCACATGTGTAAACTGATTGGTGGTTGTATTTGGTGTTTCTGTTGGGTTAGGGTTGATGTCCTCATTGGTTGGGTATTTGAGGGTTCTGATTGGTTTCTGGGTCTGTGATTCAATCAGTGTAGGATTGGGACTAGGGCTTGGGTTAGGATTTCTATTGGAAGTAGGGACTAGGGCTTCTTATGTTATTGGTTGTTGGAAGTAGGGTGGGACTAGGGCTAGGGTTAGACCTTTAATTGAAAGTAGTTATTTAGGGCTTCTGGTGTGATTGGTTGTTGGACTAGCTGTGGGACTAAGAGTAGGATTAGGCTTTCTATTGGAAGTAGGGACTAGGCCTACCTGTACCATTGGCTGCTTGGACTTTGGCTGGGACTACTGGTGGGGCTAGGGCCTTTATTGGAGGTAGCGATAAGGGTTTTTGAACTGATTGGGTGCTTGGACTAGGACTAAGATTGGCTGTAAGGTCCTGGTCTCCTATTGGTTCTAGATTTTAGGGCTAGTGTTGTGATTGGATAGTGTTAGGGCTAGGGTTCCCATTGGCCAAAGGGGTCACCTGGTTACTCGGGCTATAAAAGGCCAGGGTCAGGGCGTCTCAGCCCGAGCGTCGAGGCTAAGGGCGGAGAAGACAAGGGTAGTTGCCTGTTTGAGCCTGTTTGAGACTTGTTGGGAATAGGGCCAGAAATGATGCCCTGTTTCTCATTTAGCAATACCCAGCCTACACCATCCACATCCACAAATAGAGCAACACACTCCCACCAAATGTACACCATGCACAACATTATGCACAGATTAATGTACCAGCCTGCACTACAAACCCAAGCAAAACACATCTGCACCCCCTACTATCCCAACTACCACACATATCCACCATCACCCACAAACAGTACACAACTCTATCCTATACCACTAATCAATACACTCATAACTAACACAACGCAAATCAACACCATACATAAGTACATCCCATTCAGACACACTCTCCCTGCTGTAATTACACCTAACAGACCACCTTTTATCACTAACAAACAAATTAATGATCCTTCCATCAGTTGTCCAACAAACACCCTCCTCTCCCTTCTACCATAGTAACACTGACACACAACACACACACTGCACACACCACACTTTGTAACTCTTGCAACAAACCAGTCTAAGATAAACACTCTCGCCTCTACTTCATTCCCTCCTACACACAACATACACTCTACTCATAAACACATCACCACCCCATCTACGTCACAACCTCCTCTCACAAACAACACTCCACAACCAAATCCAGTGCATGAACCATATACATCAGCACCCCTTTTCACTACACCTCAAAAGCAATACATATCACACACACCAGCACAACAAGATCTTCAGAGCACAACACCTCATAATACTTAACATCACAAAATACATAACATTAACAAATCCCAACATACAAGAAAAAAAACATGGGTGGCACACCCTTCTCTGCTCAAGCAGCCAAACTATGGAACTCTTTACCCCCCAACATAATATCCACCGACAACCACCTGATCTTCAGAAAACTACTCAAGATTTGGCTGTTCCCCAAATAAGCACCATACGGAAACAGAAATTTACAGCATATCCCACTGTATATAAGCATTTGTTTTCACTATAGATATGTACCTATCTTTGTGTATTACTTTATAAAACATGTAAAATAATTATGTTGTTAAGAGAAAAGAGAAAAAAATATGATAATAATAATAATATTAATCAATCAATAAAAACATCTTTGGTCTACATGTACATACTTCCATTGTGCATTTATGTACCTTCTATGTACTTGGATCTGTGTGTCTGTTACTTTTCTCCTGAAAAAGCATATCCAATGCACTACCCTATTTCTCATCCTGTGCCTCTATCAATATATTTAATCTAAATATACCTACTTCCTTTATGTATCTATATACTTTCAATGTAGTTATGGATCTATATATTCATCACTTTCTTCTATTTTAGCATTTCCAATGAACTAGCCTATTTCTCAACCTATACTTCGTTCAATATATCTTTTAGCCCAACCTCCTGACTCATCTCAAACTTATTTCTACTACTCCTTCCAATGCACTACCCTATCTCTCATCCTATACATCTATCAATATATCCTCTTGTCATATAGTTACTGCTTGCCTATACACCGTGTTAAGTTAGCATGAGCTTATTAAATGTTTAAACGCCATTTTACCTTTGGCTGCTTCTGCACACGACACATAATTGTTGTTTTAGCTTTCAGCCTAGAAGAGCGTTGTGATTTACACGAGAACAATATGTTATTGCTCTGATATCAGCTTTGCTTAGTAAACTGTGTTTGTACAGTGAGTGCTGAAGCCTTCAAGGAGAACTCGACACAGTGTTGTTGTGAGGTCTGATCTTCGCACCTTCCTAGACATAACATAAATGTAGCTGCTGCCAAAATCTGGCTTTAGGCGCGTTTTATATTGCTTTGCATAGAGCACATGACACACACTTGATGGTGCTTCGCATGCAGAGAGCTGGTGCAAGATGATGTGATCCATTGCCACTAGGATCTTGCGGTATGAGGCCGCCCTGCTAAAACCCAAAGAGTCCTTCTTAGATATAATATAATATACCAGATAGGGAGGGTGAGAATTAGGTGTTGTTTAACCCTATTCATTTCAGCATTTTAGCATGTTGTCACCTTCCGAGTTATCCTTCTTCTTTGACCTTTTCCTCATATCCTCTTTTCTTTCCTTCTTTGACTTAATTCTATACTCTCTGTGTTCTCCTTCCTTTCACCATGTCTGCATTATCCATGTCTCAGCCACCACCATTTCTTGATGATGCAGGTGACCCTCTTATTCCTTGGAAGAAATGGTTGCAATTATTTGAATCTTACTTGATTGCAATTGACGGTGACAGATTTTCAGCCGTGCGCAAACAGCACATTCTACTTCACAATCTTGGCAAGCATGGGAGAAGTATGTTTGAGGATTTGCCGGCTGTGGTTGTAGGGGCAGTAGATCCCAATGAGGGGGGTGAGGGTCCTGTTCAACTTGATGCATATGAGGTTACTGTAAAGAAGTTGGAAGAACAGTTTGATGATAGAATTAATATAGTTTTTGAGTGCCATAATTTTTTTTTACGCACTCAAGGGAAGAATGAAAAAGTAAAGAATTATATTGCTGTATTAAGAGGATTAGCATCTACCTGTGAATTTGGTTTACTAACTGAATATCTTATCAGGGATCAATTAGTCAGGTGTACTTGTGAAAAGAAAATTCAAGAGAGACTATTAGCTGAAGCTCCTGATTTGCTGAAGGCTATTGATATTGCTATTAGTATAGAGCACACAAACTACTGCATGAATGAAATTAAGGAAGCAACAGGTGTCAAGCAGATTTCTGATAGTGGGGTATACAAAGTAATTAACACAGACACTAGATCTAAACCACTTCCTCTAGATTCTGACAAGCAGGGTGCTCAAATTAGCAAACTAAGATGTTTTAGATGTGGCAACCCAAACCATTTAGCCAACAACGTCAAGTGTCCTGCTAGGAGTGTCATTTGTAGTAACTGTAAAAAAATGGGTCATTTTTCAAAAGTGTGCCATGAAAAGAAAAATACTACTCACATGGTAGTGCAAGATCCGATACCTCAATTGGGAGAATAACTCATTTTTCAAGTTCTGAATGTAGGTGAAAATGACAGTAATTCTTATCCCAGTTTTGAAATTTTTCTGGACAATGTTTCCTATGAGGTATTTGCGGATTCATGTTCTCCCTACACCCTTATAAATGAGGCCTCCTTTCATGTCAATTCAGGTCACAAAGATTACAATCTTCTACCCCCCGATGTCAAACCAGGTGGATACAATCGAGATTTAATACCCCTTGTAGGCATGTTATTAATGCACATCAACTTCAAGAACAGGTCTACCCTAGGAAAAGTGTATATCACCAAATCAGGATCTAACCTGTTAGGGTGGAAACATCAAAAGGAGCTTGGTATCAAATTAAACCCCAATGCTCCTGAACCCGTGTTACTCATTGATAGACCTTGTGTGGGAAAGGAAGTTTGTGAAAAGTTTCCAGAAGTATTTTCTGATAAGATGGGGCAGCCTAAAGGGTTCCTTCATAAAATTAAATTAAAATCCAATTTTAAACCGGTCGTACACAAAGCAAGATCGGTCCCATTACTGCTAGGAGAACCTCTACAAAAAGAGTTGAACAGACTGGAAGAGAATAAGATCATAGAACGCATTGATAGCTCAGAGTGGTTGGCCCCCATTGTGGTAGCTGCAAAAGGGGGTGGGAAAGGCATTCGTCTCTGTGTTGACCTCAGGGATTTAAATTCTAACATTTGGGTGGATAGACATCCACTTCCAAATATCAATGAAATGCTTACAGTCTTTAATGGAGCAAATATTTCACGGTGTTAGACCTATCCTCGGCTTACCACCAGGTGGTCCTCCATCCAGATTCAAAGCACCTTACTTCCTTTATAACTCCGTTTGGTGCGTACCGATTCTCAAGACTACCGTTTGGGCTTGCTTCTGCAGCCGCTGTGTTTCAGCGTGTAATGCAACACATCCTCCAGGGTCTTGAGAAAGTAATTTGTTTCTAGGACGATATACTGTTGTACGGAGTTCCGGAAGAAGAACACAACACCAATCTGGAAAAGGTGTTGACTAAACTTAGCAAGGCTGGTTTCACGACCCAAAAAGAAAAATGCAAAGTAGGTGTGGAGTCAGTGGTGTATCTAGGACACATGATATCAAGTGAAGGCATCAGACCTAAAGAAAGTTTAGTGGATGCTGTCAAATTGGCACCAGCTCCTGCTAATAAAGATGAATTGAAATCCTTTTTGGGATTAGTGGAATACATGTCGAAATTTGTCAAGAACTTCGCTGATCAAGTTCAACCCCTCAGGGAACTACTCAAGTTAGGAACAAAATTTGAATGGAACCCAGAACATCAACAGACATTCCAGCAAGTCAAAGATGCCATCTGTGATGCCCTGATTCGCCACACTTTTGATCACAATGCTTAGACGACTCTTTCTACTGATGCCAGTAACAAAGGTCTTGGTGCTTCTTTTACTCAAATAACGAATGGTGAGGAAAAGGTAATAGCTTTTGCCTCCAGGACCCTGAAAGCTGCGGAGATCAATTATTCCACGATCGAGAAAGAAGCCCTAGCCTGTTATTGGGCTATTCATCACTTCAAGTACTTCTTATGGGGGATTCCTTTCTAATTGATAACGGATCACAAACCTCTTCTTCCCTTATTTTCCTCCAAACTTCTTGAAAACACCACCCCACGCATTGCTAAATGGATTCAAGGCTCCAAGGATTCAATTACTCCATGGTGCATATCCCTGGCTCAAACAATTCTGTGGCAGATTGCCTGTCGAGATTGCCAGTGGTGGATGTTGATCACAGCATGGATTCTGTGGAGGAGACCATTCTCACGATTGAGATCCCTGCTATCAATAAAGAAGAGTGGGAGATGTCATTGTTGGATGATAACACACTTGTCAAGCAAAAAGAGAATATATCCAAAGGCTTGCCTAATACCAAAGGTGAGGTATTTGAGGACATCCAGAAATTTTGGATTGTGAAGGATGAATTGTCAGTGATTGAGGACCTGGTTCTCAGAGGCAACAAGATAGTTCCCCCTGAAGGAATAAGAGATTGCATCATTCAAATTGGCCATGAAGGTCATCCTAGACGGAACCTGACTAAGAGCAAGATACGACAAAGGGATTGGTTTCCAAATATGGATTCCATGATAGAAAACCAAGTGAAGAACTGTGTAGCGTGTGGAGCTAGTGATAAATCCAAAGTTGTCCGCAAAGCCCCACTCATTCCTATCTCCGTTCCCACCAAACCTTGGGACAAACTTGGGATGGATTTAATAGGGCCATTAAATCACTTGCAGTATTCCCAAAGATTTATGCTTGTTCTCATCGATTACCACTCGCATTGGATAACAACAAAAATGGTCTCCACCATCACCACTTCCTCTTTAATAGAATTCCTTAAAGGGACTTTTTCCAAAGAAGGCATTCCCAGTGAATTGATTACAGACAATGGGGTACAATTCATTTCTGATGAGATGAAAGAGTTCCTGACCGAGTTGTCCATTGTTCACATCAAATCTCCACTGTACTTTTCGAAATCTAATGGATTGGTTGAAAGAGCAAACAGAATGCTTAAAGAGACTATCCAACTTGCAAGATCGGCTCAAGAGCCAGTTGAAGAGTGCGTAAGGAAAATGTTATGGTCACATAACATTACCCCTAATTCAGTGTCTGGAGTTTCCCCATTCATTTCACTCAAGGGGAGGAAGCCTGGTTCTAAACTTACACCCAATTGGTTGAATGGAGGATCCCCAGTTTGGGTAGACAGGGACGCAGTGTCAGAGAAGGTAGAAGAACCTCAAACTAAATACAAAGATAGTTATGATGCGAAATGGGGCACTTCTGACAGAGATTGGAGGGTAGGGGAATGGGTGGTAGTCAAAAAACCCACACTGCTCAAGTCCAAAGCCTCATCCTTCTCGAGACCTCTTAGAATTAGGAAGGTTCACAATAACTGTGTTGTGTTGGAAGATGGCAACTTATGGAGCATGGATAACTTAGCTCGCTGCACTAGGGTTCAGGTCTCAAAGCCTCCGAACAATGGGGACTCTGGGGATATGCACAGAACCCATAGTGAAGAGAGATGCACACGCCAACGCAGATGTCCTGTGTGGCAAGCTGACTACGGCATGTAATTCATGTATTGTAACCTTTACTCTCGTGTTCCCTCTGGTTCCAGTACCTCTGCTCTCCTTGTTGTATTTCTTGAGTGCTCCCCAAAATAGGGAGGTGTGTTGTAACGTGGTATTTTCCCTCTCCCTCACCCCCCCTCCCTTTCCCCTCCCATTGGTATAACCTCAGATAGAATGTTGGAGGGAAGCTCACCTTAGAATGTTGGTGAGCCCACTCTGGTAGTTGGCACTGAAGGATCCTAATGCGAATAAACTTCTTCTTGCCATATCTTCTGTGTGAGCATCATCTTTACAGACTGCAAATCCTACAATTCAACACGTTAAATGCAAGCAATCATGGGCAGGGAAAACCACAAGTTTAAAACACAAAACAGGTGATAAAATATGCAATCACAGGCAGGTCAAAACTGCAATTTTAAACTGTAACAACCACACGCAAAGACAGTAATCACAGAAAGGGAAAATCGTTTTTAAAACAACTTTTGTTTTGGGAAGAGACAGCACTCGTCTGTCTCCTTAACACTTCCTGGACTCTGCTCACTGCCATCTGGGGCACAGGTAGGCTGTAATTCACAAGATGGAGGAGAAGGATTTGGGGTGCACCCAGCAACGCCTTGAGGGGCCTGGGCAGATGTGAGAGGAGGGCTCAGACTTCCCTGGTAGCTGAATAGCCAATGATCTGCTGACCTGGGGGTGGGGGCTGGGGAGCTGCTTCTCCTGTTCAGAATCTCCTAGGAGACAGACATGCTCAATCCACACTTTGGACTTCTGCAGTTAAAGGCTTCACTAACTCGAAATCTAACAATACTGTTTGAATAAAACTGTACTCCCCCTGCTGGCCAAAACACGAAGTGCACAGGCCCCAGTAAATACAGTTTAAACAGCTCACAGAAGCATCCTCTGATGTAGAGTATCCCCGTTGCTGGGTGGGGAGGCCGGGTGGCTGGCCTCACTGGCTTGTGAACACAAAATGGTGGCTGGGGGTGCACTGTGTTAACACACAGGTCTTAGCACCGAGCAGAGGAGAAATTTGGATTGAAAATAGATTTGTCACCAAGGAATGAGAGGGAAAAACTACAGAGGTTGGACTCCAAATCCCACAATTCAACACGTTAAATGCAAGCAATCATGGGCAGGGTAAACCACAAGTTTAAAACAGAAAACAGGTGATAAAATATGCAATCACATGCAGGTCAAAACTGCAATTTTAAACTGTAACAACCATATGCAAAGACAGTAATCACAGAAAGGGAAAATCTTTTTTAAACAACATTTGTTTTGGGAAGAGACAGCACTAGTCTGTCTCCTTAGGTCTGGGCTGAATAGCCCTAGGCTGCATTTATAGTAGTGGGAGGAGAGTTCCTTGCACCTGATTGAGCCTGGTCTGCCTTGAACAATGCCATCTCCACCTCCTGCTGGGAAGCTGGTCCAGAAAGGACATGCCTAGTTTGGACTAAGCACAGGCACTCTCTGCCTGCGAGAACAAAGAGAAACTGAGTATAAACATGGGGTCTAAGCCGCACAATTTTATAACTCACTGGAATCAAGGAACCTTCAAAGAAGAAGTGCTGCAAGAACTGCTAGGAGGAGTACTGCCCCTTTACTGTGTTGTTGCTTTTTATGGTTGGCCTGCAGTTGCAGCTTCTACCTTGGGCAGTGAAAGGACTGGAATTAACTTTCTTTATTTGAGCTGAGTATCTCTAAGGGCCTGATGTAGAGCATCCTTGCCTGAAATTTTAGGGACTGCAAAGACTTCATCAACCTCTGTGTACCGCTTCTGGAACCGCTGCCTCAGTTGCCACAGAGAAGGGAAACACAACTGAGTCCATCAACGACTCCGAAGCTGGCTCTCTGGCCTAACGGCACTGCAGGAGGCAGCGTCCGCATCTCGCACTGGAACCCTGGTCTCACTGATGACAACGACCGAATCTCTGCCGCCACAGAGCAGCTGCCTGCACCGTGACCTGTGGGCACCGCACTCCGCACCACCTCGCTTCACTTCGCCATACTGGTCTCACCGACCCCATTGCTGCTCCTCACTTCGACACCTGTGACTGCATTGTGGCTGGGGGCACCACTCATACGTTTTGCAACACACCGCCTCATCCCACACAGCAGTCTGGGCCGACCAACGCCATCTCCAGCTAACTGGCTCTGTCGCTTGCATCACAGCCTGCCATTACCGCATCGAGCACCGCCTCACCCTGCACCATAAGCCTTGGTCTCACCTGCGCCGCCTGGACGATTTTCATAGATCCGCTGCCTGCACCGCATCGAGAGGGCACCGCACCCTGCACCACTTCCATTTTTCCACACAACCACAACGATTGCCATGACCAGCTCACACCAATATGTCAGCCGCAACGAGACAGGAATGGTTACTGAGTCTGTCCACGCTTTCCCTGGCCCATACAGACACTGTCAGCTGGAACTGTTTTCAGCATCAAGGTAGCCCCGGACAGAGCTACCTACTTGTACGAACTGTGTTTTTGAGGTCTTTCTGCAATTGTGAGGATATCTTGCAAAGTATATATTTTTAAACACTGTATGTTGGATTCTTATGGTTTTTCGGTATTGTTTTGTATATATAAAAATATTGGATATTTTTCTAAACTGGTGTGGCGTTCTTTTATAGTGTTTTGACTGTATTACTGTTGGTTATGTGCAAATGCTTTACACACTGCTTCTGAGATAAGCCTGACTGCTCGTGCCAAGCTACCAAGGGGGTGAGCGGGGGTTATTTTAGGAGTATAGCTCCCTTACCCTGACTAGGAAGAAGGGTCCATACATGGACAAAGCTGCAAACCCTTGCTAACTGGAGACCACCATTTCAAACAGTCCCTTAGTAAAGGCATATTTTCCCTAGATAAAATGTTTTTCTATTACTGTTAATATTGTCAATGGTACATGCGCTAATACATGTGTATTTTATAGTTTTTTAGACCTTTCTATTTTACAAGTAAATACAATTAGTTCCAAACTTTGAATTCATATTTGTTAGTTTTCTAGCATACCTTTAATCTTTTAAAGTATAGAATGGAATTTACCAACAGTTGACTGCATTACATTTTGCAAATTGTATTAATGTAATATTCTGCGGTCAAATATGAGACATTTTTAAAATTGTACACATTCTACAATATAATTTCCATATAAAGTAGGAATGAAACTCTATGCATTATGATTTTTAATTGGAGGTTTCTGGTTCTTTGAACATGAGAGACCCGTGATGGTGTTTAATTCACACTTTGTTTCAAATATAATGCAGGAGAGTGAGACCGAGGCCAAGAAATAATTTCTTTTGAGAGCTGATGGAAATTGGCCCAGATTGGCTGATTGTCAAAATATATTATTTTCAGTTCATATTTCTGTTTTCATCGCCCATAAATATTGAGCACTGGTGATTCTGATACCGATGAAACGACTGCAGTACATTTAAGAATAGATTCGCTTAAAATATATACATGCTTCAGGCGTTAATGAAAGCCTAACTAATCGGACTACATAACAATGGCCTTTCTCAGTTTCATTAAACAGAATATATTGCTTAGACTTTCCATATTTCATCACCTGAAGTAATATGCAGCAATGAGCTAATACTGAATGGATCCGTTTTAACCCCTTTGTTGATGGGAAGACATGTCTAGCTTCGGTCCAATTAAACTCATCAAAATGAAATTCATTGGAGCAAATAGTGTTTTAGAACCGCTTTGCTGCTGTTGAGGTCTTGTAATAGAGTTGACTTTAGGCATCTGGGCCATGGCATTTCTGTGATCAGTGCTGCCGACAGAAAGGGTGTCATTGTGAGAGGACAGATAGAGAGGTCTTTGCTTCCTTTCTTGGTGCTGTCGTGACAGCGAGAGCAGTTTGATGAAGGAATTCAGAAATGTGTGCTCTGGTTCACACAATTAATGGAAACTTTTTTTTGTGTATTTTGCCTTCTGTCCCCATCTTGTCCTCCTGAGGAAGTACTGGAGGGTCAAAATGAACATACCTTTTATCAAAAGTACTTCTCAGTTTATGCTATGTTGTGTGGAGAGAGCAACTAAACAAATGCGCATAATTAGGCCACAGACTGTTTCTCTAACGGATGAGATCCAATCAAATTCAACCAATTGAACCCAATCCGCATATCAATTGGTGTGGCCGAAATTTTGAGTACGCCGGAGAAATCAGGGGCATTTTGCGTTACTACTGTGAAATAAAATCAGAAATTACGGTGCTCGTGTGATTTAGGGTACTTTGGGTGAAAAATCTCTACCCAATGGCACAAGAACAAAGTGCAAGAAGCTGCTGGCTGCTGCTCTTCATGTTCTGTTACATGTCACAAGAAAAATCCATCACTGGGTCCATTTTGCAATAGCAAAATAGCAATAAATGCAGGGTTACGCCTTTTGCGTAATTCCTCTAAATCTCCCTTGATTTTTCTATTATTTTGTGTAATTGCTCTACCACAAATTATGTGAGTTGTGTTCACCATTAAATATTGCACACTACTATAAAGAGCAGTAAAACTCAACTAGAGAATATTTACGCACTGTAATTTGGATATTCTGTAATGAGAAAGAAGTATGCCCTAATGTTTTGGGCTGGATTCTTTTGTAAGTTATGTTTACAAAGTCAGGGCTTCCTGCTAGCTCCCCCCCCCTCCACTGCTAGGGCCGGTCGAGCTGCAATCTGTGGTTGCTTTTCCCTGTCCAGCCCTGCACAAAGTTACCGAAATTGCAGATTTCGGTGTCCCACTTAGTCCCGGTAATGCCTCATCTGAACCCAGGATAAAACAAAGGGGCATATTCACAAGGAGCCATTCCCAAATTAACTGCACTTTAGCGCAGCCAAAGTCATGATAAATTTACTTCCCCATTCAGCCCACAGCACAAGTTTACCCGTGATAGCATCCGCAAAAAACATCACCACAGAGGACCCCCGCAACTTTCGCTAATGAGATGCAGAGTAGGCGATCCCGTGCCAAAATCTGTGACAACGCCACACCTCAACATTCACAACGACCAGACAGATCGGCGATAAGAACACAAAACACGTGATAAGGCATGCTAGCAGCAGGAAATCTACACCTGCGCTCACCTGGTGTAAAGTCGGACCACAACCTGCACCACAAGGGAGCACAGCCCACAGTCACACCTGAAGACAAACAGATGCCATGGAGCAACTGAACATGCAGTAAGGACACCCAAGAGGGCCACAACATCCACCAACACCGCACTCAGGCCCGCAACAAATATCCTGCCTGATGTCGCACAAGCAGGATAATCAACATACATACGTGGCCAGAAAATGGAGATCCAGTCATACAGCTATGCAATCGCCAACACAAACACCATACAAAGAAATGCCACGGAAGCTTGTTTCCGGTCCAGGGAAGGCATGCCTTGGTAGTTCGGGCTGGACTGTTCCCATGAGGCACAGGGTCAGACTGATTTGCATATGGCCATGTCTGAACTGGGGTGGCAGAGTGGGCTAACGAACGGTGATGGATTAAACCCAGATATGTTGACTGGGTGTGAGTGTTTGATGGGTTCAGATGCTATGTCCATCACCACCCCCTTTTGTACCACTATGTTCCCACTGTAGGCATCTGAGAGCGGCTCAGTGGCAGCAATGGCAAGAAGAAGTAATGCACGACATTGACGTTCCCAGTTACTACTCACTGGTGTCCAGCCGTGGGAGACATACTTCCAGCCTGCATCTGCTCCATGGTCTATATTGGCCTCCACATCTGTGCCAACTCTGTGCTGTAATCACTGGTGCCTGTCTCACCAGACAGTTCTTGTAGTAGATTCATGGCCCCAGCGAGGTCAGCCAAGGTCTGTGGTGGAACATCATGCAAACAGTGGGGGTCCCTTTGAGGTAGAGTGCCTTTGAATTGTGGGCTTCTCGGGGCCTGATTAGTTTTTGACTTGGATCATATGTGGTCTCAGACAGATTTTGCAGCCTGGTGCATTGATCGTCTGCTGCGTGTGTTGTACGGCATGGGTTGTGTGTGCACGTGGACATGTCAGAGTGTGACGTGCTCCTTTACAGATGTGAACTGCACTGAGCTACCTACATGTTGATTCTAGGACCATCCCTTGTTTTAGGGCTGCTGCATGCTGTCGGGCATGCAGTGTTACTTGATTAGTCAGTGTGGGTCACAGAGCCGCTGCTTTGCTGGAACCAGCACATGTGCATGAGTCAGTTGTGATATTGGTGAGCTGAAGGGGTCCCCTTTGTGCACATTGTGGATGGGGGCCTATTTGACATTTCTATGTGTGCCGCAGTGTGCCAAGGCTATCAGTGACATGTTCCAAGATTATTGTGGGTGTGCAGTGTGCTACACATAATTGTGCATGTGTGCCATTGTGCCCATCTCCCTCCCTCCCCGTCCCTGGTCTTTACTCACCGTGTTGCTGTTGGGTCAGGTTGTATTGTGCTGTGTCCAGGCCCCCAATTCCTTCCACTGTCTCCACACTGCTGACTTTGCCCACCATTTCCTCCAGGTCATCCAGCTTCTCATGTGTCACTGGACTCCCACCTCCAGTCGCCCTTGCTGACTTCCTGTTGGCGGAGAGCTTCTCCTTGGTTTGGCTGTACAATTCATGCCAGCACCTCTTTACCTCCTCCAGTGACCTCCTCGACACACCGACTGCATTGATGTTGGTGACGTTGGTGACGATGGCCTGCCATATTTCCGTTTGGGTTGCCAGTGCCGCAGTGGAGGTGCCGAACAGTTATTGATGGTGTTCTAGGACCTCCGTGGCGATGATCTGGTCTTCCTGGGGACTGAACCCCGTCTTTACCTCCTCCTTGCCTTCCCTGCACATGGGGTTCCAAGCTGGTCCTCCGTGGGGCTTGTGGGGTTCGGCTTGTCCTATGCACTCAGTCTGTTAGAATCCGTTCTTTTCTTTTTTTTTCTTTCTTTTATAGTGCATTTGTCCCGAACATGAGTGGGATTTGCAGGCTTGTGGCTGGTTCTCTCAGATTTTTGTCCCGCGATTTTCCTCATCGCAATTTTTTTGTGTTCGCGTCACATTTTTGCGGCATGGAGTTGATTTTCACATGGTCATTTGATGCGTTATCTGGTGTCTGTCGCATGCTGCCACCTTGTTGTGAATTCCATGTTGACAAGGGGTTACTTTCCGGCGATAGGCTGCGATGTTGAGTTACGCTACTCTTGTGGTAGTTGTCACACCTTCTTGTGACTATACCCTAAAGTGTAATACAGTTTGCTCCTGGCAACTCTTTCTTTAAGCTAGTCAGTAATTGTCACATTCAAGAAATGCATGAGGCATTCAAAAATCCATTAAGGTAAATGCAGATAGGCAAGTGTTATGAAATGCCCTAAACGACAGAGCAAGCACCTGTCCTCGCTCCGGCAAACATCACCCCTGATCCCTCCCATTTGGCACAGGAGGAAGAGACCTCGATTAGACAAGCATAGGCTAGCAATTGTGAAACCTTCCACATATTCCTTGTACTGAAACAACCTCATGGCCTTGGGGAGCCAAAAGAGGCATGGTCAAAAAATCCTGTACTACAGCTGGAATAGGCAGACAAGTAGGGAAGAGTACTTCATATGTAGATTTGCACAATCACATTGGATACACAAAAGGTTGGTGCACAAATTGCTATTTGCGAATCCAACATTAGTATATCAGGTCCTTAGTTCTTCAGTCAATTAATTGAGGAAATTCTGCTGGAAGTGCTGTTTTGTAACAATTCATTAGAAGTTATATACCTGGTGCATATGGTTCATTTGGACTACCACAAAAGTACCAGAATTCTTTTTTTTTTTTACATTTATTGGTGCATAATTTGAAAAACATATATACAAAAATTACAATTTGTTAACAGATAAGCAGAAAAGCAAACAAGGGTGTTGTAAAGAAAAAGATATTAAGAGAATTATGCAAAATTGTTCTTATTATTTGTACTCCTGCCCCCTCAAAGCTAAAACCACCCATCCCACCCACTAGGAGTTGGACTCACACTATTATATTTGAGCGGTTTTTTTCTCCTTTTCTTTTCCCCCTCTCTATTCCCTTTCCCATCGCTCTTTGAAAAAAAAAGAAAAGAAAACCAAATGAACATTTGGGGTTTACCTATTCTTCTCAACCCATCTGGTCAGTGGTGCCCACATTTTTAGGCCTTTAAATCGTGACCTCAATCCTTTTTTCTCATAAATAGCTTTATCAAAATTGTAATTTGCCAGTAAGCGAGAAAGCCATTGGTGAAATCCAGGGGGATAGGTCAAGCCAGGCCGAGGCCAGGCATAGATGAAGTATAGCCGTGCCAATAAACATGAGTTTTTCTCCTGGCTTCCCTTGCAGTTCCTGGTCCACCCCAAGTACAATCAAGGACAATTAAAGGAGTAGTCAATCTCTTGTACCTCGTTGGAAATCTCTTGTTTTAGCCTACTTAGAGCATCACAAGAGGCAAAAATGTGATTTAAATCAGTCTGAAATAATGCACACCGAGGACATAGAGTTCCCTTTCCTGTCCCCCATTTAGCAATCTTTTTTAGGGTGTAATAAATTGAAAAACAAGATTTATGATATAGACCCCGCGCTCTCCCCAGTCCAACCCCGCTCTCTGCTATCCCTCCTCTATAATACAGTCCTAGCTGATTAGCTATTTCTATGCAGTAATCAATACTATTGATAGTATTAAACACAAATCCAAATAAAACATTTCATTTTCTTTTTTCCCCCTCTTCCCATCCACACACCATTTCCTCTCCATGCTAGTCAGAGAAATTTTCAACACAATCAAGCTATATAGCTATTAAAAAGAAGGAAGGAGTGGGGTAAAAATAGAGCCAGAAGCTATAAGCAATATAAGAACTCTACATTAATATATTAAGGGATTATTCTTAAGTTTTTAGTCCTTAATTGTATCTCCTTTTCGATAAGGAATCTCTCATAAGTAAGTCTGGGCCTGGATTTCAGATATGAAGTTGCGTGTAGTCTCTTTGAATATGACTTTTAGGCGGGCTGGATTCTGTAGATAAACCACCTCTCCAAGGGCATCATTAGGATGGCGGGCGGACTTTGTCTGTGTGCCATTCTCACGGTGAAATGGACCGCTCGCCATAAGGGCAGGAGTCCTGTGAGGGCAATTAGTATGCGCCCCCCACAGTGGCGGGCGCATCCCGTATTTTTAACATTACGGTGGGCGGGCGGTGCCGCAATGCTAAAAATACATGTTGTGCTTTTCAAAGCACTACGTGACAGGCACCGCGCGGTGGTACCCCCCATGTGAACCTCCCCGGAGTCCATGGGGGCCCTCAACGGGCCCTCCAAGGAGACTCTGCATGCCTTCACAAATGCACATTGTAATATGGCTGGCGGTGTCTTAAAGACACCGCCACCATATTAAACCCTTTTCCGCCCACTCCAAAGAGTGCAAGAGCGGGGAATGTGTTGGATAGCGGGTGGGTAAAAATTACTATTCTCACTCCAGTGAGTGCAACAGTGGTGAAAGTTTTGGATAGCGTAGGGGTTAAAAATAACATACTTATAAATTAAAACATTTTTGTAATTAAATAATGAATTATCATAAATTAACAATAAATTATTGAAAAATAAATCACTATCACTAATAACAATAATAGGATTTAGGGTGTGATTAGTGTAGCGGGCCGATCGCCACCGCCCGCCCGCCTGATCCGCCCGCCAAAAGTCACCGCCTGCATGACTTTTGCCCCTGCCACATTACGATAGTGTGGGGGACTCCGGTGGACGTGAAGACCGTCTGCCGGTTTTTACCGGTAGGCAATCCGCCCGATTGCCTACTGGGCGGAAAAGCACCGCCATCCATATTACTTTGATGGAGGAGAAATGCCTTTCCATGGCGGTGACTCCGCCATGGAAAGGCATGCAGTTTTTTCTTTGGGGGCCCGTTGCGGTCCCCAGGGTGTTGGGGGGGTTGGTGGTGCACATGGAGGGTAGGAAAAATATGACAATGTCCCTAAGGGAGTCACAGAGTGATCTCTGGTAAACCTATAAACCCCTGTTTTTCTAGATAATACCAATCTCACAATTTTTGTTACCTACTTTGTTTCACAAAACCACTGCATTATCAAGTTGATAAAAAAACATAGTCACATATCATAAAGGCCTAAGTAAATGACTAACAGTGCGTGCACTATACATAAACAAGCATAATCAAGATAATAAGAGGAAAGAAAAGATAGTTTGTGCAGAGTAGTATCAATATATGCTTTTATTTTTAAAAAATTGTATTTTTAATTAGCTGGCAAAAATCAGTGTTGATTATGAATACATTCAAATGACAATTATAAAAACATAAAATACAATGATTAAAATGTTCGTGCACATGGAGGGTAGCCTATGGTAACCGTGGCGATGGCATCCTAATTGCCGGTGCGGGATCGCCGTACCACCGGTGGCCGGTCCTATCACCGCTAGGGTGGCGGGCGGATGTAAACCCACCTGCAATCCCAAAAGGCCACTAAATTATTCCCACCTTATGCACCAATAAACACATAACCCACTCCACATAACATTTCACACAATTAATGTAATTATCCCTTAATCAATTAATATAAATGAATTGCCAACTAATAATTAATTAACAATACATGGATTATTAATACCAATAAATAATAAATATAAAAAATGATTTAGCAATTCATTTTAATACAAATAATTAATTAAGAAAAAGTAATTACCAATTAAAAATTAATAGTAAATTAATTATCAATACCAATAAATACAATTTAATAATGCCTTAATTACAATATAATTACTTCCCACCCTATTATCCTATAATCCCACAACCCTCTCCTTAAAATGTACACTTTTAACATATTACCAAATTAATTATTAATATTTAATTTCAAAGTAATAACTATTTCATATGTTTTACACAATAAACATAATTACAATACATTACTCTGTATTATTAATCAAAGTATAATTATGTATTAATTAATTAATTACCACAATTACAATATAAATATTTAAATACAAAATTATTAATTAAATAAAGTATGAATTAATTTGTTTAAATTAAATTACTTCCCACCCTATTCCCCTATAAACCCACAACCTGCCACGGAATAAAATTACACAAAAATTAATTAACATATAATTTATTAATACATTCTTAATTAAAATATTATAATTAAATTACTTCCCATCCTATTCCCCTATAAACCTACAACCCGTTACGGAACTAAAATATGCTAAAATACTTTAACATAAAATTCATTACTCCATTACAAACATAATATATACTTTTAACACATATACTAACACTTAAAACGTACAAAAAAATAAATATTTTTAACAACTATATCATGACTCTCGATATTACTAACTTCGATATTATTAAAAACGATATTTCTTACCTCCATTTCGATATTCTGCACCACTATATTTTTGTAAGTCGATATTTTGGCAATTCTATATTTTAAATTCAATATTTTGGCAACTCAAAATTTTAAATTCGATATTTAGACTGTTTACCGTTTGAATGGTGTCAGTGGAAAACGATGAGCATGTTGTATCTCCTTGTCCCAGTCCCAGGAGTGTAGTTCCGGGAAGGCTCCCTTAAGGAGTGTGATCATAAAAGTCCTGGGATCATTCCCTTCTGCTCCCTCCGGAATGCCAAGGACGCGTAGATTATTATGTCGTAATCTGTTCTCCTGCTCCTCGACTTTCAGCATAAGATCTTTAACTATGCCATCATGTTCATCTCCTTGCGTCTTCAGAATGGTGACATCCTTCTCTAGGTTCTCAGTTCATACTTCAACTGAGGCCATTCTGTCTGATATTTCGACACACGTTCTGCCAACTTTCCTTACTGTGCCTTGTAATTTTTGCGTGGCGCGACGTGATCTTTGCCTGTCTAGTTTGACCTCCTCTTGAAAACGCTTAATTGACTGTAGCACTGTAGCAAGGGTAGCTTCATTCTTGGAGTCAGCGGCTCCATCCCCTGTACTAACTATAAGTATATGGTTGCCCCCTGAGCACATCGTTGTATTGGTCAAAGTTGATAATTGTGAGGTAGAGTAGTCCCATCTGAGTTCCGCTGTACTACCTCGATCAGGGTCTCACACTTCTTATGCCGAGTAGCCTTTTTCCTCAGAGATTTTGTTTTGTGCACAAACTTTCATGGACAGTTCTGAGTCTGTGCTGCTGTTCCAGTTATGATAACTCCCTCTTTCGCTGGAAGCGGATGCGCTTATGCCTGAAATTTCAGATTCGTCCGTTAATCAATACAATTTTTTCCATGTTATCTGTGGTTTTTGGCGTGGGCCATGAGTCCTTTTGTTGATGATAGCAGCATCCTTGTTAACTATTCCAGATCTGCCAGCAACGTTATCTTTGGGGTTTTGTGAGTCATCTATGGAACAAGAAGTTGGAGGTTTAAGACTAACCTTTTTATGAGTCGTTCTGAAACTGGTAGCTGGAATCTTGTCTGATTCTCTTTGTGAAGCAAAAGATGCCTGTTTAGTTGTGACTGTCTGATATTTATATTCCTTCTCAAAGTCACCTTGCACTTTTAATGCCTGAGGTCTGGAAATCTGCAGACGTCCAACCTGTGACCCATGCAATTCTGTATCTAAATGTCTTTTTGTTTTTCAATTGCTTTATATTCAATAAATATATTGTATCTCCACTAGGGAGAACATCATCACAGGGCTCATTGTAGCTCTGCGTCCTATTATTTATTGGTTCCCTTGGAGGCAAACTGCTCTAAAATCACATTTTCTTGGTAGTATTGCCCCATTACTCCAGCCCCCTTACCTGTGGAGTTCTGGGCAAGGGCTGCCCACTGTTGACAGGACTGATGGATCTATGGTGTCCCCTCTGCTGCGCGGCCACCTCTGCCTCCAGCTCCAGGAGGACTTCCATATTGAAGAGCGGGGGCTCCGTCAGGACTCTTGGTGAATAGCTGGCGTAGGCATGGTCAGCAACTGGTTCAGAGTCGAGTGGTGGTAGGGGAACCCCCTAGGAAGTACCGGGGGCCTTCAGGGTAGGCCTTGGCACAAGGATAGGGTTGGTAGTATGATTCAGGGAGTTTGCAGTAGGGCGGGCGGTAACCACCAGGTTGGTAGGCCGCGGGCTCCGAGGGGGCTGGTAGAGTCAGTTGCTTTTGAGGGTGGCTGGCAGGCTCTCCTCTGCCGGGAAGTAAGTAAGGCACTTACAATCCCAGTCTTCGGGACCAACAGTCAGCAAGGGGCAAGGGTCAAGTGAGTACCAAAACTGCATAACCAGTCTATCAAATTTTCACTTCTCTAGTCTCAGGCCTAAATGGGAATGACATTTTCAGGAAGGGCATGTGTAAGCAATGGAATTGCAATTACATCCCCTCATAGAGGCACACCTGGATGTTCATAAGCAATGACTCTGTGGTTTTTCAAAGTTCGGCTTTATTTTCACATTTGTATTATTTTATAGAAGATTTCAGTGTTTCACAAATGTATAGATATTGAACTCATATCTATATGATGTATATCAATTGTAATCCAAAATGCTCCGATGCATTTCGGGCTGCACGCCCTTTATCAAGGAGACACTACAATGAAGAAAAAATGAGCCCGGGTCAGGGTGGATGAATGAAATAAAATAAAATAAAGTTGACAAAAGAATAACGGGTCAAGGAAGTGAGATGGCCTGGACAAACAACTTATAAAATAAGTGACATGCAGCGGGTTATCAACGCCAGTGGTAGTTAAAAACGTGAAGTTGTGAGGAAAGTGACACTGAACCATGTGAAAGGCGTCAGACTCATCAAAGGTAAAACATACGTGATAGTTGCAAAATAAAAAATTTGTGCTGGCGGAGTAAATAGTGACCGCGCTAAGCGCGAATGCAAATTAACGATTTACTAGTCTATGTAGGGAACATAAGTGCCCTAGGAAGGAGACGCGCTAACCGCGTGTGAAAAGTACTGGGCGACCGGGGTGACCGCGCGAAGCGCGTGTGCAAGTTATCATTTAGCAGGTCTGTGAAGGGAGCATAGGTTCCCTGGGAGAGTAACTTACTTGGAGCTGGACGCCGTAGCGGTCAAAGTAGATAACGCGACGGTCTGGCAATGCGGAGTAAAGCATTGTGGGGTGTATACATAGGTGAAAAAACAAATGACGGACTAATGATAGTAATAACGGTGGCCATCTTGAAACGATAAGTGAAAAGCTAATAACAAAGTGACCATGCAGGATTAATGGTGAAATCCTGCATGGTCACTTTGTTATTAGCTTTTCACTTATCGTTTCAAGATGGCCACCGTTATTACTATCATTAGTCCGTCATTTGTTTTTTCACCTATGTATACACCCCACAATGCTTTACTCCGCATTGCCAGACCGTCGCGTTATCTACTTTGACCGCTACGGCGTCCAGCTCCAAGTAAGTTACTCTCCCAGGGAACCTATGCTCCCTTCACAGACCTGCTAAATGATAACTTGCACACGCGCTTCGCGCGGTCACCCCGGTCGGCCAGTACTTTTCACACGCGGTTAGCGCGTCTCCTTCCTAGGGCACTTATGTTCCCTACATAGACTAGTAAATCGTTAATTTGCACTCGCGCTTAGCGCGGTCACTATTTACTCCGCCAGCACGAATTTTTTATTTTGCAACTATCACGTATGTTTTACCTTTGATGAGTCTGACGCCTTTCACATGGTTCAGTGTCACTTTCCTCACAACTTCACGTTTTTAACTACCACTGGCGTTGATAACCCGCTGCATGTCACTTATTTTATAAGTTGTTTGTCCAGGCCATCTCACTTCCTTGACCCGTTATTCTTTTGTCAACTTTATTTTATTTTATTTCATTCATCCACCCTGACCCGGGCTCATTTTTTCTTCATTGTAGTGTCTCCTTGATAAAGGGCGTGCAGCCCGAAATGCATCGGAGCATTTTGGATTACAATTGATATACATCATATAGATATGAGTTCAATATCTATACATTTGTGAAACACTGAAATCTTCTATAAAATAATACAAATGTGAAAATAAAGCCGAACTTTGAAAAACCACAGAGTCATTGCTTATGAACATCCAGGTGTGCCTCTATGAGGGGATGTAATTGCAATTCCATTGCTTACACATGCCCTTTGATATTTCAAAGTGTGAGACGGTCACACTACCCTCGAGAGCACCCTCTCCAACGTAACTTCTAATTAATCCTTACAACCAACCAGTGCAGTGCACCTACCACCCTTTCTTACTATTTTCAGGAAGGGAACCTAAAGGACGTCCTTAGTATAGCAACAAACCAAACATGTGATATATGATTTCCCTGGATGTCCCATAACAGCAAATCTACACCATATTTCATCCCACTGCTCCACTTCTAGAAACCCCCAGCAACTCGCCTTCCTGCCCACATAGACTAAAATCCCAATGATCATGGCTGAAACAGCAATGCCAGCTATAAGAGAAATGCTCACTGGGCACCAATGAGTGTTCCCAGTAGCCAGAAGATTTCTTTATTATGGTTCCACGGTTTCTTGTTCAAAAAAGTGCAACAGGATGGACAGAGGTAATGCAGATTGTCCCTCAAAGTGCCCACATTGGCATAGTAGGCCACTGCCCCATTACAAACATCTGGACATAAACTGGCATTTTCCTGCTCAGCACTTCCATATATGTATGTACATAGGGTGTTTCGGGAGCTGTAATTCTGACCTGAGGATTTATGACCTTCTGTTTGTACAAGCTTTGATGCTGAAGAAGTCTAAAGGCTGCTAGAATGTTCTGGACAGAGTGCCTCAGAGAAGACAGGTCTCCATAGATGAACATTATACAAAACATGACAGCGTGTGCAAGTTGGATAATATAGCAGATCGAAGCATAAGGTTTATCACTGCCATGCCCAAGTAAACAAAGTATCTGGCATAAAGTGCATACCTTTTGTACATTTCTTACTAAAATTGTATGATTTAAAGAACCAGTATATAGGTGACTCACTCTGCTTTTGCTCAAATCCATTTAAGTATGTTTGTGTACTACAAATGAGCCCTTCAGTGGCCCAGAAGTGAGGTATTTGTAAGCAAGGCTGTTCAATCACTCAATATGAGCATGACAACAATTGGCTGTTAGTGAACAGAAAGGGCATTCTGTGTTGTGCAGTCATTCTGCCCTAAAGTAAAACCAAGTGCACTAAAATATGAAAAAATGACAAGTTATGAGGGACTAAGGACCAGGGGTCATATTTATCAAATTTTCACGTAAGGCAGGAAGCCACTTTCCACGCTGTGTGAAAGGAGCAGGGCAGGAATGTGTCATAATTAACACTATACAGTGTATTCCTTCTTTCAGCTAGTGCTAGCCATCAATGTGCTGCCTAGCGCCAACATAGACACCCTAGCACCATGGTGCCAGGGTGTGTTCGTTGTAGGAAGGATTATTTTTGTGGAGGAAGGAACACCTTCCTGCACAAAAACAATCCTCAGTGGCATTTCTTTTCTTTGTCAGTGTGCTGCAGAATGCAGAGGGAAAAACGAGATGAAATCTCTTCATTACACCTCTCCTGGGGAGGCTTGGCATTTTGATGTTTTCCCAGTGATACCACTAATGGAAAATCTGGGAATGCACCAAAATACATGAGTAGATCATGCACACACCCAATCTCCTCCCATCTAATGCCTTACTGAAGCAGAGAAATGCAAGGGAGTGACTTGCCCTGCTGTGTGTTACTCCACATTTACCAAGCTATGCAGGGCAACTCAAGGTGGCCTTGCATGGCATGGTAAATTCAATTCTAGGTTTTGTAAAGCCCTTGTGCTCCCTTGCATGGCACAGAGGTGACGCGAAAACATTATGAATATGGGCCCTAATGTATTATAATACTGCTTGCCAAACGTGGTTGCAAATTGCGACTTTAGTTTTTGCAACCAGAATCTTTTTTTGCATACTGACTATGTACTAATAGGTCCGTTTTAGAAACATGGGAATGTAGTAGGTCACAGACAGACCTGCCTATCGAATACTAATTAGGCAGGACTTACTTTCATTGGTTACAATTAGAGATATGGTGTCCTGCTAGGGTCAGCAGACCACCATCCCTGTGATTGCTTTTAAAAAACGAAAACTTTTTTTTTAAAGCAGACAAATTTTCCTAAAGGAAGTGGCACTGGTTTAAAAAACTGTTCATTTCCAAAAAAGTTCAGGGAAATATGGTTTTGGTCCCTGCCACTGCCTAATCTCCCTCAACTACTAGTGTAATACACAAAGGGGAAGAAGTGCTTAAGTGACCCTTTCCCTCTTAGAAATGATTTAACATCTCTCCTTGGCAGTTGATAACTTATCAGTCGTGTGCATCTGCTTTCAATTGTAATTCTGCTCTTAAAGCATTGTTATGGACGGATTTTAATGCTCCTCCCAAATTGTGATTTGTAATCCAGTAATATAGGCATTTTAGCAGTCTCTAAATTTGGGTTTAGTACATTCAAAACTTGTGAGCTGACACATACACTCTGGGCCTGATTCTCGAAGGTAACTTACACAGGTTAGTAAGATTACTACTTGTTAGAAATGGGATTGCTGTTTGGCTTTGGCAAGTGCCTAAGCCAGACAGAAACCACCACTCTAGCCAGGCCAAGGGAGTTACACGCTGAAGATAACCCCTGCTCACCCCCTTTGTAGCTTGGCACGAGCAGTCAGGCTTATCCCAGAGGCAATGTGTAAAGCCTTTGCTCAACACACTAACACAGCAGTGACACACTAGGCACACCACAAAAGAAACGCCACACAAGGTTATATATCAAAAATTGCCTTTGTATTACTCATGAACACATTAGAATGTAATCACATTTGTACAATGTGCCACCTGCCACTAGATATAACTTTACAGGAGATTATATACATGACAGGGCAATTCGGCCACTGTCATAACCATTAGAATGCAAGTAGTGAAAACAAAATAACCAGCAACTACTGGTATTAGCACTTATGCATCATCACCTTGGGCATAAATCACAGTATGTATACATCACATTAGCGATGAACCTCAGTAACACTCCCCAGGTTCATTCATCGCTTTAGGGCCAGGTGTTCACAGGCCAAATGGCCTTCCTTGGGGGCCCGTCTGGGACTTCCCTGCAATGCCCTATGTCTAAAGAGTTGGGGCTCTAGGAGTCTGTGGCTTCCGACTGCCACCAGGCTGCCACTGCAGCAGGATACAGGTCCCACAGGCCGTTGCCAGAAATGGGGGGAGGGTGCAACTCACCCTTGTCTCTCCTGAGACGCAAAAATACCCCCAACGTTGCGGCTGCCGTGATCCGGCGGTACAGCTATATACCCAACGCTTAGGCACCAACAATGCCTTGGGAGACCCTCCTTCCCGGAACTCCTTTCCCAGGGACCTTGCGCTAGAGCACCCCAGCAAGCCCCACTCACCGAGGCTTCTGGTCTCCTACGCGAGGGACAGCAGGCTGCAGGGAAAGGCACGAAGCTGGATCAGGGGAGCCTGAGGGGTTCCGTTCCTATCCCCGGCTGCTGGCTGAGCCCGCGAGGCGCTGTCCTTCCTGAAACACCGACACGCTCTCTGCAGGCTTTAGGCAGCACATGGGGCTCTTCCTAACCACACGAGAGCCCCGCTCACCATCAGGCTGCACCTTCGCCTGACCTCTGGCTCCGCCTACAACCAGGCCCAAACTTTTACCCGTTTTCGGGCGGCCTCTTCTGGACTGCTCCTGTCGATAGGAAGAATTCGGCAATGGTCCTGCCCACAACCAGGCAACAGTCGCCTGACATCCAGCCTTTGCCGATTATCGGAGTGAAGTCTCCATTGCTCCTGCCGCCTCCTCTCCTTGGGCTCGGGAAATAAATTGAAATAGGGCCTGCCACACAACTTTCACAGCCACAACCCAAAAACAGGAGTGCTCCTCCCGCTGGTCTGACAGACCCCTCTTGGCAAGGGGGGGAGGGGTAAACGCAGCACTCAGCCAGTTTCAACCATGGAGACATCACCCTAGGCCCGACAGCGCTCTTCTCGTGCTTTCTAGCGCAGGGGCCCCCAAGCTGCTAAAGGCAGGGGTAAGCTCCAGCGCTCTCCAGGCACTCAGTCCCTGGTCATCTGGGCACCGGCAGGCCAGCACGTTGGGATCCCCAGGAAGCAGCAGCTGGGTCCCATGGCAGTACCTCCCGGCAACCCAGCAGCCTGCCGGCCACCAGTTCCAGGTCAACACCCACAGACCCCCACATGGGGTCACCACCCCAATGTTTATAGCAGCCAGATCTTAGTTCTGCCCTGGCACAGGGCTTGGGGATCCGGTCAAAACCAGTCCTGGGGGGCACTCAATATTTTATTTACAGTGCACAACAGTCCCCTTTGACATTGCAGGTCCTGGCCCCACACACACCACGGGGGGGGCAGTGCCAGCATTGTACAAGGCAGACACAGAACTATTCAGGGTCAGGGGCTACCCGTCCAACTGCTCCAAATGCAGATTTGCCTATTCAGCCCAGCGCTGACTTACCCAGCCGCTCTGGTGCCACTACACCTCACCAGCGTCTGTCACTCCAGAGCCAGACATGCAATACACATCAGGCAGGCACAAAGACACATGGTATACAGAAATGCCCACTTCAAAAAGTGGCATTTCTAAAATAGTGATAATAAATCTGTGCTCACCATTACGCAGCATTTATTACCACTATTCCAAACATACCAAACTTGATCACGCTACTCCTCTCATATCAGGAATTACCACTGAACCACTTTTCAGGGAATCCCCAATGCATTCCTAAGAGAGGGCAGCCTCACAGCAGTGAGAAACCATAATGGCTGTTTGTCACTACCAGGACATGCCACTCAGATAAGGCACATGTCCCACCTTTTACCTACAATGCACCCTGCCTATAGGGCCAGCTATGGCCTACATTAGGGGTGACTGACATGTGATAAAAGGGGAGTCAATGGCGTGGCACCCACTTTATGTGCCACGTCACAACAGCAGTAAACTGGGCGCGCAGGCCCTGCAATGGCAAAGGCCTGAGACGGGTTTGAAAGGCTACTTTGTTCTGTGGCGCAGAAGCGCTGCAAGCCCGAAAGAAGGATTTAATTTACTGACCCTGGGTTTATGAAATACCACTTTACAAGGAACTGACAGGTAAATTAAATACGCCAAACAGGTGAAGACCAATCTTACCATGTTTACTATCCTTATGTATGAGGTAGCTTTAAGCCACTTAACATGGCTTAACGCTGCCGTGTACATAAGGCCCCTTTTCAAGCTATGGTTAGCTTTAAAGGGGTGGACACTACGTGTTGCGGAGGTTGTTCCACAGCAACACCCATTCATTTTGATGCTGCCCCCTATGTACAGGGGTGGCATACATAGGAAGCAGCACCAAAATTAAGACCAGGTAAGAACTGGTCTTAGCATGGCGAAAAGGGGAGAAATGCATTATTTCTCCTCGTTCTTGATTTTTCCATGTATGCTGCCTTGTGCAGCACAGATGGAAAAAGCAAAATGCCATTGTTTGTTTATGTATAGGAAGGTGTCCCTTCCTGTACATAAACACATTTTTTTAAATTCCATTTTGTCACTTTCATGTGTTCTGCATGAAGCAGCACGCATTAAAGTGTCAGAATGGCATTTCTAGGTTTGTTTATGTGCAGGAAAGGACACCTTCCTACACATAAACAATCCTCCCCTGCATGCAGACACCCTTGCACTCTGGTGCAAGGGTGCCTGCGTTGGCACTAAGTTGTTAAACTTAGCGCCATTGTAGGGGGGAAATGCAAGGCTGCACTACATTCTTGTAAAGATGGTGCAGCCTTGCGTTTCAGAAGTGGAGGAGAGAGGCATAAATCCATGACGGCCAACACCTCTCTCCTCCACTTCCTAGTACATTTCACCCTAAAAATGTAATACTTCTGACCCTAGATCAGACCACACAAAGCAATGCTTGTCAATTTCCCTGACATGTGTGTGCAGGAATTGACAAAGGAACAGTTTACATTTTCTTAATTCCACCTATGAATTTCGTTATAGTATGTTTTTGTTGACAGGCCCAATTTCAAAACGAGAAGTGATAAATCATGCTGGGGCTTTTTAACCCCTATGTGTGGCTAGAAAAATGAAACTACACCTTAAAGCTGCTCGCCATTATTGTACAAAGTTGATAACTCCTGTTTGTGTACCATTGTTTGAAAAGATGCAAGGGGGCCTTTTAAAAGAAGGGGTCTCAAAACATTGATTTCCTATTGGAAATTTTGGGAAGTGATACCAAAAAACTGTTGAACAGAATTACACCAAATTTGGCATCATGTTAACGTTATACTGCGAAAGAATGCATTATGTTTTTTTATGTTCAGAGAATTTTTATTGATTTTAGAATGCATTATGATTTTAGTAGAAATCTGTTGAGCCCTTTTTGAGAACTTTTTGCTTAAAGAGGTGCTCAAAGTGGTAATGAAGGGGTTAAAGGTTAGGTATATCTGGATAGTTGGTGTTCAGATATCCTGCGATTGGCCAATTTAAAGGGAACAAGTCAATCCATAATGCCTGTCCAAAACCTGAACAATATGTTGTGGCACCCATTACGGTATTTAAGGACATTGTTCCTGTATTCTGAAAACTAATTAAAAAAATTAGATGAGGAGGAAAGGTAAAAACAGCATGACCTATGGGGCATTTGGGAGCTGGTGGTCCCAAAAGAAAAACCCTGTTGATTACTTAGCCACAATATGGACAATATGTTATTACTGCCATGACCTCCATTAAAATGCATTGTACTGAATGACAGGTTTTAAGGTGCAACACAAAGGAGCGCATTAAAAGAGTGATAACAGATTTTACTCACATTAAAAATAATGTTGTTAGTACTTCAGGGTTGGGAATTCTTCTATCTCAATTACCAGGTTTAATGGCCATACAACCCTCACTATTAGTTGTGTGAACCAATTTTAGTCAACAAAGAGAGAGGATAAGGAGCTTTCATTTAAATTAATTTCCATAAACAGTGTAGACCAATTTGGACTTCACAGGAAATGACAAGAAGAATTTTAGTAATCGGTATTACAGACTCAAATAATCTAAAAGTCAATATTTATAAATAAGATAGCACATTGG
Organism: Lissotriton helveticus; assembly: GCF_964261635.1. NCBI lineage: Eukaryota > Metazoa > Chordata > Amphibia > Caudata > Salamandridae > Lissotriton > Lissotriton helveticus. Next base: position 1,839,936,533 of record NC_136059.1, on the reverse strand, counting down.
TAAGAATTACAATTAGCATGTTAAATATACAGCAAATGTATTCTATAAAGTAAAATCCCTAATTTAAATTAAAGAACATTTGAATGCGAACGGCATTTAAATGTAGCAAAATAAGGTAAAGGGTCACATTCAGAAATCCCAAATGAAGGTTTTTGATGAGAGAACAGAAGTGCATAAGCATGAAGTCTGTGGGGCAGATTTACCAGCCATTATGTGCGACACTTACTCCGATGTTATGTCACTTCTGTGACGCAGTATCGGCGTAAACCATGCGCCACGTTGCGCCTTATTTACAACGTGTCACATCTAGGGAGATGCGTCACGTTGTAAAGTCCTGCACCGGGAAACATCCTTTACAACGCAACTTTTACCACGCAGTGCCTTTACGACGCAACTTTTACAACGCAAACCATTACAAGGCATTGCGCTGGGGGTCGCTCTAGGATAGGGAATAAGTTTAATTTACTATCCAACACCTTCCCTAGTGTCCACGGGGACTGGAATTGGAATACTAAATTAAACTATTCACTATCCAGCACCTCAAAGCGCTATGCGTTGTAAAGGTTTGCGTTGTAAAAACCGCGTTGTAAAGGCATGCGATGTAAAAGCATGCTTTGTAATGTCATACATCCTCCTGCACCACATGAAACCTGCGTTAGGTTTCATGTGGGTGTACCAGCGCAGGGTGGGCATTCTGTCTCGGGAACGCCTCGTAAAAGTGACGCAGTGAAATGTAAAAGATTACACTGAGTCACTTTTACATCCATTCTGAGTTCGAATAAGAAACAACAGAGACCCAGACCAACCGCAATGAACTGGACATTCAGTTTAGGAGATGAGAGGATCAGCAGTGAAATTGGAGACAAGGGAACATCAGCGAGAGGATCTCAAAAAATCTTTTTTTTGTCCTCATTCAACATAAATAAGTGAGAAATCTTAATGCAAACCATTGTTTATTCAAGGATCACCGTACATATATAATGATACCTTCGAGTTGTTCAGCCCTCGGGGATCCAACGAAACCAGTTGCCAAGAATCTGAAAGAGATTCGTGATAGGTGTAGTGGGGGATACCTTTCACACCGCCCGCAAGATAAATAGACTAACTCTGCACTCACTTACTTAATAATCATTGGACTTTTATGTGTAAGAAATCAAAAGGCGAAATACGTTTTACCAAACCTCATTCTCCCAATCAACCCAATCCCTCCATATTTTAAATCTTTTCCTTGATGAACTAGCCATATCTAAATTTTGAATGCGCCTAACCGAAGCCACCCAATCCAAAATTATCTGTGATTGTGGTATAATACATTTAAGGCAAAGTTCATGCCTAGCTAAAAGAACCCAAACAAACAAAAGAGGAGCCTGTGACTTAGACAAATTATAACTTATACCCTCCTCCAATAGGACCCCAAATATAACCAGACTTAAGCTTACCTTAATCTCTCGCCCCAAAACTTCCGAAACAGTCTTACCTATGTCTTGTCGGAAGCCCTGGATAGAAGGACACTGCCAAAACATGTGCAGATCATCCACATCACCAGACTCACACTTTGGACAAACCTTTCGATAAGCACCTCCCAATTTGTCCAGCTTCTTTGGAGACCAATATGCCCTATGGAGGGTGAGCAGATGGTTTCTCTTAAGATAGGCAGCTTTTACCACTTTCCAAAAAGTGTGCATTGATACTTGCCAAAGACATGTTACGTTGGTCGAGGGCAGGTCTCTTGTCCAGGACTCCTCCATAGGTACCAAAGGGCGTTCCCTCCTAATCAGAAGCTAGTAGCATTTGGAAACCTCCTTTTGTTGCGATAGACGGCCACGAAGAGAGAGTTCATGATCTACACTATCTTCTTTTTCTTTGTCCAAATGTGAGGCCCAACTAGATAGTTGATAAAGCTTAAATCTGGCATGTATTTGATTTGTAGCATTATACAACACGTCCCACAGGAGGAGTTTAATTCCTTGAAGCAGTTGACCCCAACTCATAATACCTTCCTCCTGTAATACAGTAGATAGGCAGTCTTTTAAGAAGACTGGCATACCTGGGGCGTTCCACATGAAGGCCCCTGCACTATAATAAGAGATCTTCAGGATCTTCCTGATTTGAAACTAAACTTCACATGCCGAACTTAAAACCTTTCGTTTTATTTTTTTTAAGAATTTTAGGTGCCCAAACTTAAAAAGAACTCATTTTCAGACATGGCTAGCAGCAGTTGAAACGGTAGACAGTAAAAGCGGAAATCCGGGCTAGCAATACTTCCCTCTAGCTTTGAGCATCTCAACTTCCGCCAAGCAATCCTCACCCCCTTATTAGCCTAGAGAAAACTATTATTAACTCTTGTACTTTTTTTCAAGCAGATTGAGCAAAAGATAAAGGGATTGTGTTAAAGATAAAAGTGAACTTTGGCACAATTGACATCTTGATTAAGTTAGAACAGGCCAAAATAAATAGCGCACGAATATTCCAAGAATTTATTAATATAATCATTTCTTTCTGTTTAAGATCTAAATTTACTAGGGTCATCTTAGTAATGTCATGAGTAAAATGGATGCCAAGATATCGAATTTGCTGTTTTGCTGTAACTGAACTTACAATAGTGTTCCATGTCATAATCTCTTTTTTTGAGGATTAATTAGATACCCTGAGATCCTTCCTAAACATGGCGGTAGATTCTCCAGGCAGGGTAAGCTATCAGGGGAGTCGCAAGAAAAGATCAACAAGTCATATGCATATAAGGTCACTTTTTTCTCCCAACCCTCCCATCTAAAAGGTGTAAATATATTGTTGGTGCTGATGCTAAAAGCCAGGGGTTCTATATATGAATTAAATAAATAAAGGGGATAACAGGCATCCCTGCCTCATCCCTCGATCTAGCTTAATAGATTTAGAGAGATTTCCATTAATAATAAGTCTGGCAGTGAGCGTTGTGTAGATTTTTTTAATCGCTCTAATAAAATAGTCACCCAACCCATACCGTCGAGTCATATATGTTAAAAAAGGCCAGTTCACTTGATCAAAAGCTTTCGTGAATAAGAAGAAAATCGAGAGGGGACAGCTATGGGCTGTAGCCATATCAATTACCAAAATTAGCTCTTGTGTTAGCTCATGAAGCTGACGTCCCCTGATGAAACCCTTCTGATCTGGTTGAACCAGGGAACTCATTACTCGGTTCAGCCTCCCTGCTAAAAGTTGCGCAAAGATTTTATAATCACAATTTAGCAGGGAGATAGGTTGGTATGACTAGCAGTTCTTTGGGTTTTTATTTGGTTTAAGAATCAAAGAAACTGCAGCCTCATCCCATGACAAAGAGCGATCTCTTCAGCCACCGCAAACTTAGAATTAATTTCGGATGGTGTCTGTTCCTGCTGCACTACCTTTCTTTAGATGTTTCAACACAGTCTTCAATTCTGCTTACTCACTCTCTTGACAATCCTATCAAAAACCACAATTACCCCCTCCAATGCACCCCTTTGGGTACTGGCAGCAGCCCTTTAATCCACAAGGGTTCCCTTACCAACAGGGACCGCCGCCTTTATTATTCATAGGCCGGACATGTGGAAGAGGATTGCAAAGGAATCAGAGACAAGGCGCCAGAGTCCAGTGGCAAGACCAAACACCCAACATAATGGTGACGAGAAGCAAGGGAAGAGAACAAGGACCATTAACAAGCAAATAGCCCCTAATGTGGTAAACCTGAGCAGTCACCCCTTGATGCTAGATTAAGAAAGCCTCCTCACTAAAGGATTAGGGTTTGTACCCACGTCCAAGAATTACCATTTTACTCTCCACACTGAGTTGGCAAAATTCTTCAGAAAAATCAAACTGAAAGACTTCTTCAGGGGAAAAGAACATGATAGGGAACTACCGACCAACAACACTGGCCTGAGAAAAAAATACACTTTTGTACCCCCCACCCAGGCTATTCCATGCCATATACAGGCTTTTGAACAAGCAGTCCTGAAAGAGATGCAATCATCTGTACAGAGAAAAGGGGTTTTAAAAATCTGAAGCATGGTGAGAAGACAGCATTAGAACACCTGAAGAGAAACACCAATCTGATAATCCAGCCAGCGGATAAAGGGGGAGCGATCATCATTATGGACCAAGACAACAATCATGCTGAATGCATGCGCCTTCTATGGGATAAAGACAGCTATGAAATCATCACAAATGACGACACATCCAGACTCTCTACCAAGATCAAAACCCTTGTTGAAGAAGGTATCGGCAACCATTGGATAACAAAATACGAGGTTTAATTTCTAGTGGGTGACACCCCACGGATCCCAAGGATTCCAATTAAAATTCTGGAGAAATTGGCCACAAAACATCTATCCAGCTTCTTAGAGACCAATGCCTGCCTGGGCGTGGCTCAATTCGGTTTTAGACCAGCCCATTGGTGACTGTCTTGGACGATCTTCGGACGCGTGTGGACCAAGGTCTAGCAGCCTTTTTAGTGCTGCTCGACATGTCGGCCGCATTCGACACGGTCAGCCATACAATCTTGATCAGGAGATTGGAGGAAGTGGGGGTGTCTGGCTTGGCCCTGGATTGGCTAGTATCCTACCTTGGTAACAGACACCAGGTGGTGGACTTGCCACCCTTCAAATCCAAAATCAGAGGGGTTGGGCAGGGCGTGCCCCAGGGGTCGGCCATCAGCCCTATTTTATTTAATATTTACCTCCGCCCCCTGATTAAGTTGATAAAATCCTTTGGCATAGCAGTTACCAACTATGCTGACGACACCCAACTTATCTTCTCGTTTGAGGGAAAGAATGCTGTGTCACAAGAGATATTTCACCGTTGTATGACAACTATGGCGGATTGGTTGAGTCACAATTCCTTGCAATTTAATAGCTCCAAAACCGAGGTGCTGCACTGCTCAATGGACCGCACCCCTAGGCCTCTTCCTCAAGATTTTTGGCCTTCCTCATTTCAGGGCACTATTCTCCCGGCTGACTCTGTTTGGAATCTGGAGGTGATGTTCGGTTCCAACCTTCAGCTGGATGTGTCCGTGAATAAAACGGTGGCCACCTGTATGGCACTACTACGCACGCAGGGGAAGATTCTACCTCTTCTTCCCGTGCGGGCTAGGCCAGAGGTAGTGCGTAGTATCATCTTAAGTAGGTTGGACTACTGTAACGCACTACTTCTGGGGGCGCCTGTCACCTTGGTGGGAAAACTGCAGCGAGTACAGAATTTCGCTGCTAAATTGGCCCTCTTGCGCCGGCGTTCTGACTCTTCCTCTTTGGCACTCACGAATCTTCACTGGTTGCCAGTTCTTCAGTGGATTGACTTTAAAGCCCTCTGTTTGGTGTTCAGGGCCCTACATGGTCAGGGTCAGTCTCCATTGCAGGATTTGTTCTCCTGGTATATCCCGTCTAGATCTCTCCGCTCTGCCTCAGCTTGCTTGGTAGTAGTTCCCAAGATTGTGAGGGGAGGTCGCTCTTTCATGTTTACCGCAGCTAGACTGTGGAACTCTCTACCGATATCCTTGAGAAGTATGGGAGACTTCCCTTTCTTTAAGAAAGCTTTAAAAACACATCTTTTCCCCAGGACAATGTAAGCATGGCAGTAGCTGGAAACATCGTTGTATGGATTACTGAAGTCTAAGCGCCAGGAGACCCGTTGGGTGACAGTCATTGCGCTATACAAGTATGCTAATACATACATACATACATACATACACCCTACCGAAAATCCACAAGGACAAGGATCCACCACCTGGAAGACGGATTGTGTCAGATATTGGTTCGGTACTAGAACCCCTCTCACAGTTCTGCGACTGGTTCCTAGAACCAATTTTTCAAACATCTATATCATATCTGAAAGACACAAAGGATGTATTATGCCTCATTAGAGACATGGAGATTGACCCAGGAGAAGACTGGTTAATTACAATGGACATAGAGACTCTGTACATGAGCATCCCCCAGAGGCGCACTCTAGCCGTTGTGGAACATATACTCCAAGAGGAGCAATAGGACTTCATCACCCCTGACAGTTTTATCATGTAATGAGCAGAAATGGCTCTGACAGAAATCTTCTTTGAGTTCAACAACACCATATACCACCAGATATGGGGTACGTCTATGGGAAGCAACTTTGCTCCCAGTATGGCGTGCCTCTATGTACAGCAATTTGAGGAAGACTTCATATACAACCAGGAAAACCCCTTCAGACAACAATTGAAGATGTTGTGCCGATACATTGATGAAATACTCATCATCTGGCATGGGAATCACCAACACGCTACTGATTTCTGCGAGTAGGTCAACACAAGAGACGAACATCTCAAATTTACGTGCAACATTAACAAGAATGAAGTGGTGTTTGTGGACCTCGTGATTACCCTGAATGAAGAAGGACTGAGTACGAAAGTACACATCAAACCCACTGACAAGAACAGCCTTCTCATGTACGAAAGCTTTCACCCTGAAGCACTCAGACAGAATCTCCAAGTGAGGAGCAAATGTTCATCATTAGAAACCTACAACCATCAAGCCCAACCCCTAAAATACATTACCATCAAAAAATGGTCAGTACGGCAAGAAAAAGAGCCCGGAACAACAATCGAGAGGCGTTGCTGGAGCACAATGAGAAACAAGAGAGTAACAGGATAGTGTGTGTCACAACATACACCCGAATTTTCAACAAAGTCCAAAACATCATTCAAAAACATTGGCATATACTGAACGGAGCAGGAAAGCAATGGACTGCACCATTATTTGCTTTCAAGAGAAACTCGAACATCCGGCATGCACTTGTCCACTCCAAAGTTACACCACCTCCACCACAGACACAAACCACTTTGCGGGATCAGAAAAGACCTGTTGGCCACAGCCCCTGTGGCAGCTGCGTAGCATGCCAATTCACTCATACTACTAAAGAGGTCAAAATCAACACAGACAGACCATGGGTGTTGACGAATCTGACCAATTGTAACAGTGAGAGTGTAGTCTATCTGTTAAGGTACCCCTTTAACCTCCTATATGTGGGCATGACACTACATAAAGTAAAGGTCAGAATCGATAAACATCGCAGCAACATAAAATGCAAGAAAAGTAACACAAAGCTTACATGTCACTTTCTAGAGCAAGAACATTGCGACATAGACCTTGAGTGGGTAGTGCTGAAAAAGATGCATCCTGGCAGTCCCAATCTACAAAAAAGACTGCACATTCGAGAACAGAGGTGGGTGTACTGTCTAAAATCTAATGACCAGGGGATAAACAACGAAATACCTTGGCTCCATATGGGTTAGACTCATATGACACCATTACCTCTAGGACAAACCAACAAGTCATACTAGAGACCAGCAATGGTGTGCACATGAATATTAAAACAAGACATATATGCAGCTGGACCATGCATGGTCCCCCACATCCACTCACTTTACTCATACATCAAACTATGAGTGCTATTACAGTCTACATCTTCCCCTCCCTTAGGGTCCAGTGCTTTTAGGAGCAGTCTTAAGGCATGTTTACTCAGAAACAGAGCTATCATTGTTGCTTGCTCTTTTTCAAACTTTAGAACTCATGCGCTCCATATTTAGTATTGATATAGCCTTCTGTGCTGAGTAGTTTATAACTAACACCCTCACCCTAGGTAGTGGCAATCCGGGGACAGTTGTTAATAAGAGAGCACACCACTCTCTGCCCGCAGTTGTTATGGGCTTTAAAACGCATGTATGACACTCAGAACACTCCGAAAGTCAAATCAAATCAAATCAACTTTGTTTGCCTTTTGGATTTAAAACCATAAAAGTCCAAAGTTCAATAGGTAAAAGCTCCTGATATAATACGTTCTCAAAAGAGGACCATGTACCTAGGTTACCAAAAGACACATTATCTGGCTAACATCATACATGCAATTATCTGGGCGTAGTTTGCGTAGTCGCGAACTGCGTTGTGCGGTAGGGAAAATGCAGTTCGCACTGATTGCACAGTAACGAATGCTTGTCCGCACTGTGCAATCATTGCAAACGACATCTTGCACAGTGCAAGCGGTCAGTAGATTTGTACTCAAGCGCAGTTTTCTCAACGCGGACTGGTAGTTTCTCATCGCGAGTGGTCGCAAGCATACGCGACCACTGGGAATGAGAAACCTGACCTCCCCGCGTTGAAAATCTTGCTGGGAGGTTTATTTTCCATGCTCACGATCGGCAATTTGATGTTGCTGATCGCAAACGAGGAAAAAGTCTCACCGGGATGTCATTTTGCTCGTTCATGGTCGCCAACTTGACGCTGAGGACCGCGAGCAAGCAAAATATGCTAGCCACGCTCTACTACGTGTTTTTGCACTGTGCTATATGCAAATTGCGCAGCACGTATTTGCGCAAACTACGCGAGTGGAGGGTAGTCCTAAGCCCAGGGTTAACATGCAATACTAATCACAGCTGATTGTGACCTTTAAAACGCTAAGAACATGGCATAATTTGGACCCGAAGAGCATAACTAAAAAGATAAAAGCGGGGCATGCTTGCATAAAAATTGCTTGTTGTAAAACAGGTATTATAGAAAATGTCCTAGGCAACTCATAAAAGTTACAAAACATGAGAAAATGGGTCATATTCTGTGGGGATTTACCATCGTAACTACATGGTGACAGGGACTCACCTTTACTGCACCCCTGCGGGTGAGCAAGGAGAAGATTAAAGGAATTTAATCAAAGTCTAGTTATTAAAAAACGATCATACGTGTTACGGAGCCATAAGAGATATTGTTCTGATGTGTGTATGGTTTTAAGGATCACATATTTGTGGACACTGGTCTTCATTAACTTCCTCTCCTCCCTCTTCACCAACCTCTGTCTGAAAAAGGTCTCCTTGGCCCATGGAAGACAATTTCTTACCATGTAGTCCCGATTACAATACAGGTCTAACCTACCCAGGGTTCTGTATTCCTCCCAGATATATTTTAACCAGGGAATATGATGAGCATGGTCCAAAGCCATGCAATCCCTAAGGATCTCTCTGTTTAGGGCAGATCCTTTATTCATCCAGACCTTGAGCCAGAAAGAAAGGGTGCGGAATTACAACATATCAGTCACATAAGGCATACCCAATTCCTCATGTACCATAAAAGAAGGGGTTACCTGTGGAACAAATAGGAGGTATCTCATAAACCCATTTTCTACTCTTTGCAATTCCTCATGAAAGGTGTATTTCGCTTCCATAGGAGACCTGAGTTAGACATTTAGCCCTATAAATCTCCAAAAGTGCCCCAACCAGTTTACTACCTTACCGTGAGGCAAAGTTAAAAATTGCTGCATTACTCCTTAAAAAATCTCCCTTCTTTTTATTTCTCAAGGGGCTCCAGTTAAGTTTAGCATCCATCATAACTCCCAGATATGAGAAGGCACTAGTCTTAGGGATAGGGATGTCCCCGACCTTAAAGTTAAAATCGTTTTTAGAACTTGGCCCCATCTTCATCACATATGACTTAGAATTGTTGACCAGCATATCCCGATCCCCCATAAACTCTAGAAAGGAATTAAGCAGAATTTACAGCTCCCTCGCCGTCCTGGCCCTAAGGACTGCATCATCTGCATATAATATAATATTACAGGCAGACCCCTTCCATCCTTCCTGGGGGAAATCTGCCTGGGTGTCAACTAACACTTTCTCCAAGCTGTTAATTTATAAATTAAATAAAAACGGGGCCAAGATACATCCCTGTCGAACCCCTCTACGAATGGAAAACTGTTGGGTAACCTTACAGTCTCTGGAGTACCGCACCTCTGCTCTGGCGTCCCTATGCAGCTCTCAATAGAATAAAACAATGATATTTTCCACACCTATGAGCAACAAGGTCTCCCATAACTTCTTTCTGTCAACTCAGTCAAAGGAGGATGATAAATCCATAAACGCCAAATATATTCTTCCTGATCGGGCGGTAGAATATTTACTGACCATCATATATAGATTCCGACATCGATCTACTGTTGCACCATAAGATGCAAGAAAAGTAACACAAAGCTTACACGTCACTTTCTAGAGCAAGGACATTGCGACAAACACCTTGAGTGGGCAGTGCTGGAGAAAATGAATCCTGGCAGTCCCAATCTACAAAAAAGAATGCACATTCGAGAACAGAGGTGGGTGTACTGCCTAAAATCTAATGACTAGGGGTTAAACAACGAAATACCATGGCTCCACATAGGTTAGACCCATATGACACCATGGCCTCTATGACAAACCACTCAGACTAGAGACAGGCAATGATATGCATATAAATATATATATATATAAAAAAAACCTTCTGTAAATAGTTGCGTTGACATATATGCAGCTGGACCATGCACCTTAAGTATGTGGTCCCTCACGTCCATTCACTTTACCCATACATCAAACTATGAGTGCTATTACAGTCTATTTATTCACCTCCATTAGGGTCCCATGCTTTTAGGAGCAGTCTTAAGGCATGTTTAATCAGAAACTGAGCGATCATTGTTGCTTGCTCTTTTTCAAAACTTTGGAACTCATCCGCTGTATCTTTAGCCTTTTGCGCTAGGTTGTTATTAACTAACACCCTCACCCTGGGTAGTGGCAATCCGGGGACAGTTACTAACAAGAGAGCACACCACTCTCTGCCCGCACTCGTTCTGGGATGTAAAACGAATGCGCGACACTCGTAACACTCCGGTTGTCACTTGCGCATGCATTGTTCATAAAACAACTAAACCAGATTGGCGTGCATGATCTCTTCGTCCCGATGACAACAGCAACACAAGAATGATGCTTACATGAGGCAGTTTTATGCGGACAGCGGAAGTATGACGCAATATCAAAGCATCTGGTACAGTTTCTATCGTACGCGGTGGAAAAGGTGAAAAAAAGTAGAAGTCCGTTTTATTCATTAGGTCCCGGGGGGGGGGGCAAATTACGGGGGCAATTTTTCTGCATAATGGGGGCTTGTAAGGTACCCCGAGCACTGGGGAACGGCACTCCTCTGGTTTTAATTTTGAAGTATGCGGGGGGGGGGTTACGGCCCTACTTCCCGCAGTCTCGTGAGTGGCACCCCTCGGGTCTTTTTAAAAAAAAAATGTTTTTAGCTCTCTCTCTCTCTCCCCATACACGTTGCGGGGAAAGCCACATTTCTGGGGCAGTGATATGTAAAATGACCTTCCAGCTCCGGGTACCTGCATTGTCTGGAGTTTTTTATTAATGTTGGGAGGGTGGGCTTGATAATACGCCCTTGACAATTCTCTGGTGTTAACATGGGCTTCTGTGGGAAATAACAAGGCCGTATTATGAAGCTCATTTTCGGCGTTTTAACAGCAGTTTTCTGCCAATACAACGGCGATAATATTAACACCGGTCCATGATAATATGCACCTAAGTTTACTGGTCAAAAAAAAGAGCTGTGATAATATGGTGTTGTGAATTCCCATAGCAGTCCAGGTTCTGTTGTTAACCTGGGGTACTATGGGAATTCACAAGGGCATATTATCAAGCCCATTATCGCCGCTTTAGCGGCAGTTTCCTGCCGCTGAAATGGCGATAATTTTATCGCCGTTCTTGATACTATGCCCCTACAAGTTTTAGTAACTGTACGGTTTTACGTGTGCAGTGTGACTCGTACATTCCAGTTCTGTTATAGTGCCGCGTTCAAGTGGTGTCTATATGGAAGTGCCTACTGCGTTACTGACGCCCGTTATGGCGACTTATTTCTAATGCATTCCTATGAAGGCTTTGTAGATCTAGGCCACTGTGCTTACCGTTGTATAAACCTTGAGGGTAAAGATTTCAGGCAGTTAGTGTCACAACTTATTTTGAACAATTCTTCTACACGTCTACACGTCGAAGACAGCAGTGTCTAAGTTTAAGAGAGAAAGAGAAATGATGTCACAGAGAGCGAGAGTGAGAGAGAGAGAAAACAACATTAAAATTGTGTTGCAGAGTCTGGAGTTGAGATTTTTTCTTGAAAAGTGAGATGTAGATTTACTAGCTCCTTGCATCACTTTACCCATGTTAAAAGTGACTCAAAAGTGGCGTGATAAGGTTGTGGATCTGTTTGTCAGACTGTTGTAACGTATCTGTTGTCACTGCTTGGAGGTAATTATAGATTTTACAGAGAAGCTGCTGTACACTACGCACTCTGGGCCATAATATCAAGCCTGGGCGACAAAATTATCGCCACTTTATCGTCAGTAAAGTGTTGCAAAAGTGGCGATAATGGGTTTGATAATATGCTCTATGGAATTCCAATCGAAGCTCATGTTAGATGTCCTTCACGTCTAACATGAGCTTCGATTGGAATTCAATAGAGCATATTATCAAACCTATTATGGCCAGTTTAGCTGCAGTTTGCTGTCGATAAAGTGGCGATAATTTTGTCCCCCAGGCTTGATAATATGGCCCTCTCTCGTTTCACAAATAAAGCGAACACTACAGTTTTACGAGTGCAGTGTACCTGGTACATTTTACTTGTTATAGTGCCGTGTTCAAGTGGTGTCTTTATGGAAGTGCCTACTGCGTTACTAACGCCCGTTATGGCGACTTATTTCTAATGCATTGCTATGAAGGCTTTGTGGATCTAGGCTGCTGTGCTTACCTTGTATAAAGAGTGCGGCCACCGGAGTTCACCATTCGACTTGAACTCTGCTTCTATACGTCAAAGTATATTCAATAAGTTGCAGAGAATTCCTTTGCTGTTGCTCGATAGGCCGTGGTTGCTTCTGAATGATGTTTGGTGAAGGAAAAAAAAGGACATTTTGATTAGTCATCGTAAACTGAGTTGCGTAACTACTATCAAAAGTGAATTTTAATGTGGGTTCTTAATATTTCGCAGTTAGACTGTTGCAGCTCCAGCAAACAAAGGAAGATCAATAAGTTAATAGAGGCCTGGGATGGCCTTGTGACGCAGAAGAAAAAAATACTATCATGGACGCACAATTAATAATAATAGAGGCCTAAGCACGTGGCGTAGTACAGAAATACGACACAGAAATTTATGAACGCACAATTTTTAAGATTAGAGGTGTATAGTACCTTGTGACTTATAAAGGAATATTTCAATTATGTAAGTACAACTTAAAACCATTGAGGGGTAGGAAAGCCATATGAAGGATAAAAAAATAGCAATATGCATATACAATGTACAGTGGAGGCTGATGTTGTGACGTCTTCTCTTACCTTTGCTTCTGTCGTCTTTTGTCGTGTCTTCAAAGGCTGCGGTTTCACTGAGTCTGGGGTGTTTTTGACAGTCTGTCTGTCACCGCAGCAGAGGTAGGCAAAGGAGAGCGTGCTCAAGTCAGTGCCCGCATTATATGGGAACCGCCTGGGCTGAACAAACCAAGCCCAGGGCCGTCATTGGTAGCGTTTTCGCGGTCTGTAAGAATGATGGCCCTGGGGGACATGCCATTGGGTAATGTATTGGTTTCCAGGCTAAATGATAGCAAGCATGCTAGGTGGTGGCATGTGGGTAGTGTGGGCGGGCTTGCACCCCGCATGTGCAAGTATGAGTGTGTGCACTAACAATTAACAACAAAGAGAGATGGGGGCGGTGTTATAATGTGCGCAGAGGCAGGCCCAGAATCGGATATGCAATGAGTCAGCACTTCTAATCATTCTCCTTAGCGCGCCCTGAGCTCTGATTTGTCACTGAGAGGGTGATCGCACCATAGTTAGTACTGCTTATCATACTCAGCGCGTACCCGCGCATACGGTACAAATATGCTTTGACTTTACGCGTCGCTTTAAAGCTTCGGTGTGACGTCATGTACGGAGTTCTGTATGCGAAAGGGGGCAATGTTTCTACTTGGTTTAAAACATGTATGTATTTAATGTACATACTAAGGGCAGACATTTGGGATAACTATGATTTTTTTAATACTTGTAATAATCATATAATACTTTAAAAAAGAATTACACAAATCGCGGTAGAACATCATGCGTACTCATATTGAAAGAGCTGCGCAAGCGCATCATAAGCGTGCGCAAAGCCATGTGACTTTGAAAGTAGAGATTTGATTGGTTCATAACTTTTCCTATTGCGACTGTTGAAAGTTCCGTCCCATTATAATTATTCGACTTTGACTTTCTAAGAAGAAGCATTTGTTCTGAGAATCTTCTCAAATAGAAGGAAGATCACAATAATCAGAGCAATGGAGTCATCTTCCAGCAGTTCTTCAGAGGGAGATTTAATTCCTGAGGAACGTCCAAAGAAGAGGAAAGAAGCTCTAATTTGGAAGTTTTTTCACTTTTCCAGAAGGTCAAAAAAAGGTTAATGCTCCAAAAGTAACCTGTAAGATTTGCCAAACAACTCTTTCAAGGGGTGATCATGTAAAAAATAGTCCTTTGGCACAGCAAATATGGTGCGACACGTGAAGAACTTGCACCCCAAGAACTTTGCTCGAGCTGCAAGACGGAGGTTGCACGAGAACCCACCTGCTGCTACACCAAGCAGATCAACTGCGGCAGCAGCATTTTTCAGCAAGCAGTCCACACCCACATATTGATTCTGACTTTGCTAAAGTTACAATTCTATGCATTTATTGCAATAAACTTTTGTGTTATGGGGAACAGTCTATAGACTTGATGAAACGCAGGATGCAGGATCATTGCTGTCCTCGACATTAGTTGTTCTTTTTTTCATTCTTTTGTTCCGTTTGGAATTTGTTGAGAAAACACAAAAAAAATACAAAACAAAAAAAACTGTTCTTTTTAGAAAGAACTATATTTCTACTCTAGTGTGTAAAAGTTTGTCAGAATGAATGTGTAGTTCATAAATGAATGAATATGTTACTAGTGTATGGAGAATGTGAAAGTGCAGAACTATAAGGAACTGCTACAGCATAAATCTACAGATAGATATTTAAATATTTAAAGATTACTCGCTAGTACACCTATTCACTAAGATATACTTAATAAGTCAGTTATAGAATCAATTTTACCAAAAAAAACATCCATTTAGACACTTATTTACCCATTTATTCTTCCATCGACCTTTAGATATACATATATATAAAAAAATATTTTTCAGAAAGACACACATTCACTGGATGATGTCCTCAGTGATGTCATCAGGGATGTCCTTTGAGATGTCATCAGTGATGTTATGAGTGATGTCACTGACCATGTCATGAGTGATGTAATATGTGACGTCATCAGCAGTGCATTGCGGGCGCGCAAGTTATAGTTAGCCGAGTTAACTATAACGGAGGAATTTCAAAGGTTTTGTATGAGAGAAATGTTCAGCTAACTATAACGTGTGAAACCTATGGTTTTTTCAATGAATTTGCATAGTTTTTTAAATGCTAATTCCTAACTATAACGTGTGTGAAACCTATGGTTTTTTCAATGAATTTGCAAGGTTTTTTAAATGCTAATTCCTAACTATAACGTGTGTGAAACCTATGGTTTTTTCAATGAATTTGCAAGGTTTTTTAAATGCTAATTCCTAACTAGAACGTGTGTGAAACTTTTTTTTAGTGATATATATATATATATATTCACTGAAAAAACCATAGGTTATAGACCATATATAGTTAGGAATTAGCATTTACAAAACCTTGAAAATTCACTGAAAAAACCATAGGTTATAGACCATATATAGTTAGGAATTAGCATTTAAAAAACCTTATTTTACTCACACAAAACCATTGAAATTCCATATATAGTTAGTTGCACTAACTATATATCGCGCACCCGCAATCCACTGCTGATGATGTCACATATTACATCATTCATGACATGGTCAGTGACATCACTGATGACATCACTGATGACAACATCCAGTGATTATGTGTTTCTGTAAAGTTTAAATATGTTTTACATATTGAAGAATGAGTGGATGTATAAGTGTCTGAATGAAGGTTTTAGTAGGTGCGTGATTGACTGTATGAGTGAGTGATTAAATGCGTCTTACTGAATGCACGGGTTAGTGACTAAACTGTCTAAAAGTGTGCATCAGTATGTCTGTTGTTGTGCAAGCTGCTGCATGTGTTGATCAGTAGCTATATAAGTAGCTATATGGGTTATTGATTGGTTGCACAAGTATTTGTATGGGAGACTGAGTGTGTGTATGGCTGGCTGGGAGGTGTGTGACTCTGTGCAGATCAATGTGTACTTGTATCAGTGATTCTATAAGAGAGTAACTATGTGTTAGTATATGTTTCAAAAATGTAAGGTGTTCTGTGTTTAACTGTATAGATGAGAAAATGGAAGTGTGATTGATTCTTTTCAGGACTGACTAGGTGTGTGAGTAACTCCATGGATGAGTGGCAGAGTGTGAGTGTCTGTATAGGTGTATGAGTGCATATGATAGTGTTGTAAAGATGAGTGATTGTATGTATGAATGATTGTATGAGTGAATGTGTGTGTAGACATAGGAATCAGTGAGTGCGTATGTAGTAACTAGTATTGGTGTGTCAATGGTTTCAAAAATGATACTCTCTATTTAACACTGGGTGTAACGGAGGTTATATTAGAGTGTGAGGAGATGCATTGTATTATCACATGAATGATATCATCAGTGATGTGATCATTGATGTCAAGTAAGATGTCATCAGTGATGTCATTTGAGATGTCATCAGTGATGTCATCAGTGATGTCACTGACCATGTCATGAATGATGTAATATGTGACATCATCAGCAGTGGATTGCGGGTGCGCGATATATAGTTAGTGCAACTAACTATATATGGAATTTCAATGGTTTTGTGTGAGTAAAATAAGGTTTTTTAAATGCTAATTCCTAACTATATATGGTCTATAACCTATGGTTTTTTCAGTGAATTTTCAAGGTTTTGTAAATGCTAATTCCTAACTATATATGGTCTATAACCTATGGTTTTTTCAGTGAATTTCATTGGTTTTTTAACATCTAATATCTGTAGCTGTAAAATGTATTCTTCTTTAAATCCAAAAATATATTTAATATGTTTATTAATAACTTTTTTTTAAAATATTTTTTTTTCTTCGTTCCCGCTTCGCGAATCGGGAAGCTTCCCGTTAGCTGACCTTGATGCCGCGAAATAGACCGCGAGCCGGTAAACGTTTCTTTACCGCAACTGCCGCGTTAGAAAACAACATCGTGACGCGTCCCGTCCGCATGACGTTTCGCGTTGTCGCGTGATACGTCATATGACGTGCTACGTTAGCGAACTCGTACGCTTACCGAGTCGCAAAGCACAGGTTTCTGGAAGCAAACCGGGAGGCCCTGCAAAGCGCGTAACGTAAACACAGCAGGTCATGTGACTTGGTAATAACACTTTTCATTGGTTCATTTCACTTTCGGTTTCCTAATGATGTAAGACTAGGTCATATGATCTAAAATGAACACTTTTCATTGGTTGAGAACTATTTTTTTTCCCAAATGGTGAAAATCCCTCCTTCTTTCCTCACTCTGACTTTCATCATTGTGAGAGAAAGACCCTTTGTTACCAGTGAGCAATGGCTTCTTTACTAGCTTCAGCTGGTGCTTCCCCACCACCTCCACCACATCCAAGGAAGAGTGGACCACCTGCTAAAGTTATAATTCAGCAAGAAGAGGAAGAAGAGGAACAGGACGACCTAGATAATCTCCCTATTATGGCCAGAAGATCTGTTGTACCGGAAGTAACGGGACCAGAGGGCAGGGAGATGGTGCCAAATATACAAACAAGATTTCGTGAAGTAAAACAAGTCTGCGTACATTGCAGTGGATTCATTTGCTACGGAGAAAGTAGCATCACTCTGATCAACAGAGCTATTGACAATCATGCTCATGTTTGTCCGAAACTCCCCAAACAATAAATTCTTTTTTTTTGTTTTTTTGCTCCTGTTGAGCCCTTTACAATGAATCGTTTTCGTTGCCCCCTCCGAAAAAAAAACAAAAAAAATATAAAACTGTTCAGAAAAATTCAAAAAAAGTAAAAAAATTTTCTGAAAAATAATAAAAAAAATATAAAACAACAAAAACAATTTAAAAAAAAGTTCTTTTCAGAACTACCTCCCCGTTATTAAAAAATTGGTACAATATTTGCAACTGTGCCAACCTCTATTTCTCTTAGTTCGCTTCCCAGTTCGCTCCCCGGTACGCGAACCGGAAGCGAACCAAAACATTTTTTTTTAAAAAAAGAACAGTAAGTATAAGGGAAGGAAACAGACAGTTATGTTAAAAGAAAGACAGCTATAGGGGAGTAAACTAGAGATACTATTACCCGTAATCCACTGCTGATGATGTCACATATTACATCATTCATGACATGCTCAGTGACATCATCAGCAGAGGATTGCGGGTAACAGTATCCCTAGTTTATTCCCTATAGCTGTGTTTCTTTTAACATAACTGTCTGTTTCCTTCCCTTATACTTACTGTTCTTTTTAAAAAAAAAATTTTAGATCAGTCAGAAACAGTGAAAGTAATGAAATATAAAAGACTACGTAGAATATGAGCACTGTATGCAACAACTTTGACACTTACAGAAGCCTCACCTTCTCCATGCCTCCTACACAGTTCTACATGTACATCATAAATGCAAACAGAACAGAATTAATTATACATGTTAAATGGTTTATTTTTGCTGTTCTCAGAATGTATCAAATTTCACTAAAACAGTGACTTGAAGGTATTCATCATATAACAGCGGGGGAAAAAAAACACAATCAAAATGATTGTGTTTAAAAAACCCATACAACATTACAAATCAGAATTCAGAACTCCTTAAAGTTAACTTACTTTCCATGACGGCCAAGGATGTCCTATGAACAGCTTACACTCTGTTGTGCTGTTATTACTTTCAACCCGCCACTTTCTGAAAGAAAACCTCCATCGTTTTCAAAAACATGTTACATACAATAAATGACTTCTTGCTCTCTACCACAAGATTCCACAAGGCCAAATCTTGTCAGAGCCATGTATAACTCTTGGAATTCTTGTTAGCCAATCCCGTCTTTTCGCATTTCCGCAACTTTCAGAATTAAAATGTTGAAGATCATTTACACAATCCTGGACTAGTAATATCTTCCCCTTCTTGCTCAATCATGTTCTACATTTCCTATCACACTGATACTGCTTACTATGAAGCAGACTTACACTACCTTTATGACTAGTACAATTATTTAATTCTCTACATCACTTTTAATCACAAAGCAATGTAAAACAGTAGACAGCATTGCAGACTTACATTCCCTCTACTCCATGTTTTGATTCGCTGCTTCAATTAGCTTATAAAAAGAAATAGTTTTTCTGAACTCATTCAAAGTGCACGTATTTCTCAATAACGTCCAGTGTTATGGTAAAAAGTTATGTCTCTGTACTACACTTATCTTCAAGGCCAAATAGTGTAGGAGCCATGAGAACTTCTTGAAATTCCTCAGAGCACATCCCGAGATTATTTCCCTAACATTTTGGTTTTAAAAACACCAGGTAACAGTTTTTAAGGTCATATGGCAATTTTTTTTTGAAAATTAAAACAGAATCATTGCAGAATGACCAGCCATTTCTACACTTTAAATAAGCTGTATAATGTCCTGATGTTATTGAAGAACCATCATGATATATAATTGCTACAGTTACAAAAGTCCTTCCTGATATTGACAACTGTGAAGCCACAAAATTTTTAATTAAAGTTGTCAATTTTGTTCCATCAGGCCTACATAGTTGGAACATTAAAATGACATACTGGCCATATGTTCGTATAAATAATGTGGACATCATTTCAGATTTACATTGCCTACACTCCATATTGTGATCAGCTGCTTTTACTAGCTTATTAAAAGAGACTGATTTACTGTCTGGCAAAGTTAAATATATAAATCTTTCTGAGTCTACACTAGTACTACTTGATACCCTACAGTTCTCGCAGTCATGCTGCCATTGATAAGAAAGCCCAAACAGATGATCTACATCTACACCTTCAGCATACAATACATCAAGCATATACATTAAAAACTCCTGACAATCTTGCTGACTATTTTGAGAGAATTGTGTTTGGCCTGAACATCTGTCTAACAGATTTCGAATTTCAGACACACTTTCTATGTTTGTTCTATCAGTGCTACATTTCTCTAACACAGAATTTAACAAACTGCAAAATCTTTGATCAGAATTGACCACAATCTCTTCGTTTACATTTTGTAGAGAAAACAAAACATTAACCACTACATTAGCATAGCAGTTGACACCAGAACTGTTTTCAAATTGAAAACCAACAACATCTTCAACAGAATCCTTTTTGTTTCTGCTTATAATTTAAGGTTCATCGACTTTTTGTCTTTTTGCTACAACCTCCCCAGTATTGGTCACATTTCTTCGTTTCCGGCCTACCACACGTTTCTCAAACAAAGGATACTGAGGCAAATGTGGCGCATACTCTCTTCTCAACCTATTGTATTCCTTAACACAATCTAGATCCGCACAAATGTTTGTGACATCACACTCAATCAAGTACAATCCCGATAAAGTCCTAACTCGTGACAATGCCACATATGCCATACCCTCCTTAAACACAGAACTGCCAATATTCACCAATGCACAGTCTACACTTAAACCTTGCGATTTATGGATTGTCACCGCATATGCCAAGCAAACAGGAAACTGCTTACGGCGAACATATAAGTCTTTTACAAGCAAAAATCTAGCAGA
Organism: Lissotriton helveticus; assembly: GCF_964261635.1. Taxonomy (NCBI): domain Eukaryota; kingdom Metazoa; phylum Chordata; class Amphibia; order Caudata; family Salamandridae; genus Lissotriton; species Lissotriton helveticus. The sequence goes on along the minus strand of NC_136059.1, from coordinate 1,839,915,951 downwards.
ACAACGAGCAATTAGCTGTACTTCCTCAATGCCATCAAATTTAATTTTTAAAAATTCAATTCCATCTCTATTTCTGTATTTCACAAAATCAACAACATTACCCATTGATCCATTTACCAGACCTCTTTCAACATGTAAATTCCTTCTTAAAATTATACGGCAGTTCAAGCACACATTCAGAGTCTTTTCAAAACCCGCAGTTTTAGATATACTCTTCTCTAATGAATCCAATTTTGTTTTCAGATTCTCAGACAAAATAATTGTTGATCCCATATGCTCTACTCTGTCAATAGCTTCCAATTTCACAATCTCTTGCTTTTCTAAATGCAACATTTTGTTGTTGAATTTGGCACATTCTGCAAGAGTTGGCATCAAACATATTCCAGATTTTTTCTCAGTAACTTTCTGAAAAATATTCTCAGGCACAACATCTTCGTCTGGATATAAATTTGTCAGTAATCGTGCATGTAAAGCTTCTTTCCCATTCTCGGTCACTTTTCCAATTCTAACATCTTGTAGAATAGTCTTGTAAACTTCATCCTTTGCCTGACGCATATTTTCATGCAGTTCAGCATAATTGAAGTTTAACCATATATTGACGTTGCCAATACTCCCTAAGCACTTCCTGGTATCTTCATGCGTGAGCATTTTGAACACAGGTTGCCCTTTCACTGGTGTCAGCTGCAGAAGATCTCCGAAAACAATGATGTGTTTGCCACCAAATAACACATCATACTCTGTTTTGAGAACTTCTTGCATTCTCAAATGCACAAAGGCAAGCATGACATTGGAAACCATGCTTACTTCGTCAATGATAAGAAGTTTCATTTTCCTCAAGACTCTTGAAACTTCAAAACAAGCATCTCCAGATAGCTTGTGATATTCTAATTTGTTGTCATGCTCCACTGGCAGCATCAGTAAACGATGTAAAGTAATCCCTTTAATGTTATGTGCTGCCAGTCCAGTTGGAGCGGTGACAACACAAGACAGCGATGACTCTGTCCTTTCCTGCAAATAACATGAAATTGCTTTAATAAGGAAACTTTTTCCAGTTCCCGCTTCTCCACTCACGTACAGTCGGACAGGCTTCAACGACGTACATGAGCACTCTTTCTTGTCATGACTTAATCCATGATCAATTTGCATGGTAAGTTCGTCATATATTTTCCTCTGCTCAACGTTGAGTTGTCTTTCCAACTCTTCTAAGTTAACCACATCCTCCTGAGCATGTGCCATGGCTCTTTCCACTTCATTCATAGCAGTGGCAGCTTCATTTTCGATAAGAGGTCCTCCTAGTGGATCCTGACTCAATGAAGCAGAACTCTGACTGTCCTGAGAACTGTCTCTGGCAATCTCGGCTGCAATCGTTGCTTCCTGCTCAATTTCCACATTCAACATTTCTACATATTTGGGAAAAGCAGGACATTCTATGGTCTCCTTGGCAGCATTGAATGAGTCTTCGTAACAAAGGAAATCTCCAAGCAGTTCCTCTTCTGCACGCCAAGGCTTAAAAAGTTGCAAAAGTGCTAAATAGAAAAACTCCTTTTTTTCAGGAGATTCGCCACTCAATTTTCGATGGTTTATCAAGTGGCATTTTCTTTGCTTGACCAGACATCCCTCACTTCCTATTACAGCATACACTCCTTTCTCAGTATCTTCTTTGATGTTCCTCTTGAATATGTAATTTTGCAGAACCTCATACAGACAAACATTCTCGAGGTGACTGCTTCGATTTGGATAATATGTATCCAACATGTTGCTCTTCAAAATGTCGGTACTGTTTGGCTCCTTTTCCGCCAAATACTCAATTTCCCGCACAGGTTTCAGAACTCGATTACGCGTTGCAGCAAGACCAACACTCGCCCAAACGATACTCCTGGACTTGGCATAGAGACTTGCTGAAGACAACCGGTCAGAACATTCGTAAGCTCCGATTTCTCGATGCGACAACATCTTCAGACTGAAACTGTACAACTTCTTGCTGAGGCTCTTTTCATGGGAAATGTCCTCCCACATATCCTTCAATTCTGTCTTCTCTTTTTTGGTGATGTAAGATGTCACATACCGAGCCACAGCCATACAGTTATCAGCCACAAACTGTATATCCATGTTAGCATTCCACATGGACAAAATCACCGGGTTGTAGTCGTTGATGTACTTAGACTCTTCGTTCCTCTTCAAATTGTATGTGTTTTTAGGTGATTTCTTCATCACATTATGTCGCAGCGAAGACATCAAACTGTTCACTCTTCCTTTAGAAATCACCGATCGTGGAAAGCCGAAACGACATTTGGTGTAGAACTTGTCTTTGTTCCGGAATTTACGACGACAGTACTTTCCACATCGATGGCTTTGGAAACGTAGAACTTTTTCTCTTAGGCTTTTTTTCTCCTTTGCGTTTGGAACAGCACACGTAGAATACTGTTCTATGAAACTCATCACTGAGTCGTCTGCATCCGTTCCAAATTTAGGTGCATCCTTGATCCACAGCAACATATGTATATGAGGAGCACCTCTTGCTTGGTACTCCTTCCTCCAGAAGAAATCCAACACCTCTCCAAGAGGTGGATTCTTCTTATTCATGATGAAAGACATCATACCTTCAAATCTATGATTGAAGTACCTACATACATTGACTGGATCCAAAGAGCACAGTTCTCCGGGTGTCTTGAATTCGATGTTTTCTACGTTAGCATTTGCCTCTCGTAGAAATTCAAGTAAGTCTTCCCAGCCATACTCAGCACAGCTCAAAGTGAGGAACCATGTGGGAGTTCCTAAGTTCCTCAGCATACATTTTAAATCACCATGACGACGGTACCAGTACTCATTAGTACCACGCTGACACGCCATGAGATTAATCAGGTGAGAATCCAAAATACTGTCTTGGACATTGACTTTATCCATAAAGTCACTTGCCGAGATGTTTTGCATGTGTATACCACTTTTCAAGATGTGGTTCACTGCATATGACAGTCCAGACAGATCGCTTTCAAACAGGAGATGAAACAAATAAGGAATGCATTGTCGAAACCTAGGATCTCCTGCATACAATCGCAAAGTCCGGTATTCAGAAGCAGGAATTTGATGAGGTCGCTCATCATATCTTCCTCCCTGACCTGTTGGAAAAAGCTGTGGGAAACACCGAGTTTCCAAACTTTCCTCCCAAACACTAATGGGACTCCCTTTCGCTTGTTTCATTTGAAACAACTCAATAGCATTCCCCATGACTTCCTTGGAATGCAAAGGATGAACACTATAATGTTCATATATTTCTTCACTAGTACAGGGTTCTACTTTCTCAATTTGACCAGCACACAAATCGCTATCCTCTTCCTCACTTACTTCCTCTTCTGCAACATATACATTTTTATAGTATTTATTATATTTTTTCAAATACAATGTTGCCCTTTTGACTTTCCTAACATCTACTAAATCTTGCCATATTTTCTTATTCTTTGTCGGAACCCCATTAACTAAGATAACAAGAGGTTCCTCTTCCACTTTTTCTACTCCAATTGTGTTAATGTTTTTCTTCAAATCTAGAGGCAAATAAACAACTCTTCCCTTTAATCCTCTCAGTAAATCTGATGGAGGCAATTTCCCTGTCTTTGGCTCCATTCTTACAATAGCCTGAAAGGGATGGATACTTTGAATCAAAATAGATTCATAAGTATTTAAATCCTTCAATTCAGAAGGAATCTCAACCAATTCCAGATTATTATGAACTGCTCTAGCAGGCATCTGGTTTTGATTTAATTTGTTACAACAATAAGTACACACACGTTGATCCAATCCCAAATCAAAACAATTTTCTACCATCAAGTATGTTGTAAAATCCTTCCATTCACTATTATTTTCCCTTTCACTTTTTCCATATAAATCCACTAACTTAGTCTGATTCTTATAATAAGTGCGTCGACAACACACACAAGTGAAATTTGGCCTCTCACTTGATTTCACCTCAAACGTCGCAATTTCCCTCTGGAAATTATCTGTACTGGAAACCTGTACACTATCTTCCACATTACTCTCTTCTTCTTGGTCAATTTCAACATTCTCCTCTTTACTTCCAAAGTAACAAAACTCAATTTCTTCACATTATTCTTCACATCTATTTCAGAACCATGCAAAAGAGCAGCGCATAATTGTTTAAGCATAATTGCTGGACTCTTAGCATAATACAACATTCTAACTAATTTCCTCACTTTATTATGATGCACTGCTAGCATCCTGAAATGATGAAAAACACTCTGGCATACTCTCCTGGAAAGACAAGCCAGTGAATGACCATGCAAACCTATCACTTCTCTCACTCTGCAAGGATCTAATTCTTGCAACAACTTCATTTTCTGCTTCAAACTTTTCTTACTAAATGACCGTATAAAATCACAAAGCAAATTGATGGAATCCTGTCGTACACTGCAAATACTACTACACTTCCAGGTGTACACAGGACCCTTAGGACGTCTCCCTAAAACCTCATTACCTAACACCTCTTCTATCTCTGTTCTCACAAGTTTTTCTTTTTCAACTGGACAACCATCTTTCACTTCATAAGCTCGACCACTGGTGTCAACTGCATGCACCAAATCATTATCCTGGAAATAACTCTCCTCATTAAAAAATGCCTCAGAGCTTGAACTATGCATCCATTCTCCAGAAAAAACTTCACAAAAATTACTACGATTAACTATTCTCTTCCATCTACTATTTCTTTTGAAATCATAAATTACCTTGTTTAGCTTCCTAATTCTATTGATTGTCAAAATAAATAACTTACGTTTAATTTCAAATGCCTGATCAATAACTTTCTCAACTATTTTTTTTCTCTTATAAAAAACCACTTTCTGCTGACCTTTCTTAATATTTTTTAACAAATTCCCAATTATCCTGTTGCGGAACATTCGTTTACGAATATCCCTAAACTATTGTTTCCTTCTACTTTCATGCATAGAGTTATCTCTTACTCTAGCAGTAACATTTCTCATTGGCCTTTCCTTACCATTTGAATTCTTTCTCCTTTTCTGGACTGAAACATTTTCTGTAGTAATATTTTTTTTACTACACATATTTCTTATGACTGTTTTTCGACTCTTACCCGGTGCTTTCTTGGTGACTTGACAAATCTTTTTGTTAGAGGACTGCTGCATTATTCCATGGTCCTGCTGTCTTTGACGTTTTGCAGCCTTTCTTACTCTTTCTTTGCTAGGCATCCTAAAATCTTGAAATAATCTGCAGTTGAATCTGTGGTAAAATATAATAAAAAATGTTATTAACCACTATTACCCAACAGTAAATTAATAACAGTCATCAAAAACTTAACACACTACTTAAGTATATAATATACTGAAGCCTATCTCCAATTTTTCACTGAACAGGACTCATCTCTTCTTAACCTTGGATAAACCTCACCTACTCTGTGTCCCCTGCACATAATTAAATGTAAAGGGGCAGATTTATATTAACTAGCACATCCCCAGGGATGCACCAGTTAACGTGCACCGCTGCTCTGCCACCCACGGTGTGCCGCATTTACAATCAGATAGGACAAAGCTACATCAAAACCCTGCGCCTGCTTGAAGCAGGCATAGATCTTGACGCAGTTAGGCTGAAAGCTAAAGCAACAACTAAGTGTCATGTGCAGAAGTTACAAAAAAAGGAAAAATGGCGTTTAAACCAGTAATGAGACCATGCTAACGTAATACAGAGTAAAAATATCCAGGATCTACATCAGTTTGGGGTTCACGAACCTGGCAGGTACAAGGCACTGAGGCTTTCCACCGTGCATGTCTCATCCCAAAACATATGTGGTTTGTGAATGAAACAATTTCCCAGACCAAATGCTTTGGATTGGCTACTTCTAAAAAATTAAACACCCCTACTATCCCGGAGTTAGAGGAATATGATGGTTGGAGTAATTTTACTCGTTGTCTATTAAAGATTTACAGGCCCTACTCCGTAATTCTTCCTTTAACATTTCCAGTATAAATCCAAAAGGTTGACTGCTTTGGCAACGTGCCTTATCCACGGTTTAATAACGCTGCCTTTTGCTTTATATAAGTTTTCAAATTGTATGAAATATATACCAATAGGTCGTTATTAACCTTTAGGTAGTGGTTTTCTTCATGAAGTCTGGACGCTTCCATACACATACAGATTTTCAAAGATGATCAAGAACTTTATCTGAATGGAGAGGAATGCACTGAGACGCCAGATCATTCACTAATGTGTAGGCACATACAGTTACACGGTTCATGCAACAAACACCGACCAAATATGGCTTGCGTGTTGCAAGGCACACCAGTTCCTGCTATCATCCCCACGTTCAAGTTCTTGGAAAATGGTAGTTATTTGATGCTCAATAATGAAGATTGTTCTGGGTTAATTAAAAGTATTCATTTTATCGTAACAGTAAATGAACGGGTTATTTGCTGCAGAAATGTTCTATTTCCTCCCACACATGAACATAGGGAGTTTTCAATCTGGCCACAAATACCAACCTTGGCAGCACATTTCAACGGCATGGCAAGAATAAGAGCTATTTTGTCTCAGAGAGAGGTGGCCTTGAGTTCGGCCCGTGAAACTTTCGTGCTTCACACAGCGAACACCCGTACAGAGGTGCAGACCCTTTTAAATACAGATTCGCCTTTCCATTTCAGCAAGATGGTTCGGACTATCTCTAACGCGTCCTCCACAAAGGGCCTGGCGCACTTTTTTAAAATTGTTACCAGTGGTCTCGTGACTTCATTTGAGAAAATCTTTGGAGTCATCCCTGCTTTCTTACATTCTATTTTTTCCACTCTGCTTCGTGGATTCCCATTTTTACTTGCATTACCAGCGGACGCTCTTGTGCTTTTTTACATTTTTAAATATGGATGTCCCTCCTGTGCAAGCTCCCGCCCTGCAGCTGCTGACACTGTTCCGCAATCGCATGCTAGAATATTATGGCACAATGCCGTTGGCGATATTAAGCACGGCATATGGATTATCTTTTCTATGCTGATGTGATTCCTTCAAATCTAAGACACTAAAGTATCGGCACGCCCTAAACCAACACAAAGAGACCTTCTTAGCAAATAATATATTATGTGTATTAGGGAGGGTGAGATATAAGCAGCCGCGGGCCGTGGAGGGAGTTACGGTGGGGCAGGGATGCGGGGAGGGGGAGGGGCAGGGTGGAGCCCTCTCCACCCTGCCCCTCCCCCTCCCCGCCTCCCTGCCCACCGTAACTCCCTCCACGGCCCGCGGCTGCTTATAAGTGTTGCTAACTCTTATTCATTTACAGCATGTTAACATACTGTCACCATTCGCTTTTTATGTACTATTGACTGAGCTGGTAATTTTGCTACTGATAATATGTGTACTTGTATAATCTAAGATACTACGCCTGAGAAGACGGCATTAGTAAATAAACATTTCAAATACACATGTGTTCTTCTTAACTCCATGTTCTCGTTTCTAAGAAATATATAACGACCGACTGTTCATGAGTTCCACGTATCCTGAGGTACTATAAGTTCATATTCTGGATTGTCTAAACATTGAGAGTTTGTTATATCCAATGTGACACTGTACCTAGCTTGCTAAGGGGTTTTGATTACTAAGGTGAGTTTTGGGACACCCTAATTCGCCGAGGTTCCAATCCTCTGTCCACAGTTCTGTGTCAGAACAGAAACCCTGCGACAGGGGCACCCCTCAACCTTACTGGAGCTTCATCACACTTGCGATACAACTCCAGCAATGCGCCAACTTTACGGCACAAATACGTCACGCATCTGTGCTGTTTTTGCCCCATGATGCGCCGCATTGTAAATGCAGCACACCATAGGTGACGGAACAGCGGCACAGAATGACTAACACATCCCTGGTGATGCGCCAGTCATCATAAATCTATCCCTATGCTTCTTATCTTGTTAGAGATAAACCGCCATATGTATCATCAAAGTTTTTTGCATTTCCTAAATAGCGAACTTTAAGGAATAAATAGCGATTCTTTACCATTCCTAGTTTGAGATGAGCTATTTGCTAATTACAAATTACCCATTCATTTCCATGCAGCAGGAGGCCCATAGGAATGAAGGTGCAATTTGCGATTAGCAATTACCTCATCGCAAATTACGAATTTTTCCGACGGTGCAGGGGTGTCTCAAGAACACCCTGCTGCACCCCTGAAAAAGAAAGTTGGGGTCATATGGCGCACATAAATTTTGAAAACATTCCTTTACCTCAAAAACGATTTTCAACTCATAATTTGAAAACACTGCACATGGGGAAATGACTTAAAATGTCCTTAAGACACATAAAAGCATTTTTTGATTGCCTTTGCAGCATGTTTCAGTCACCTTTAACATGCCTATGTAACGGAAACATTCAAAATCTAAATTTGCCATGCACAGGTGGGAGCATATTTACAAGCAATTTGCTCCACAGACAAACTTCTTACATTGAAATGGGAAAAATAACATCAGAGACTCTCAATTACCTTATAAAGAAGCAGACACCATTATGTCCTTCTCATCAATATTAAAACCATTGCTTTTTCTCAAAAACGATTTACAAGTCATAATTTGAAAACACTCCACAGCTCCTATGCACATAAAAGCCCTGTCAGTACTAATACTTCACATTTTCTCCAATAACAATTTCTCAAAGAAACAAAATCTATTTGTGAAACACTTGAGACAAAGCAACATTTGAAAAACACAACTTTCTTCATAATTTTCTCCTTAAAGCACACTATTTTCTATCTAAATTAAAGAAATCTTTTCTCACCTTAGCAAATACTTTGAGTTTCAAAACAGTCTCAGAAACACACCAATTTGTCTTCAGCAGAGCAAAAGGTATGCACTCCAGAGTCTGCAGCTATCAAAAGCACAGAAATGCTGTAATTCCTCACACATATCTCTCATGTCACCCAATCAAAACTCTTCCCTCACTTTTTTTCAAAGCAAAACCCTTCCCCCCTCTGCCCCCTCTCTGCTTTTTCTGCATAGCAACCACCTCTTGCAAGACCTCTCACACAACAATGTTGCAATTGAACTCTGAACTCTCAGTGCACCTGCATATCCAGAGCATTCTTTCATTTAATGATTTTTTCTTCGCCACTCAAAATACATCTTTCAACGAACTCATCCATGCACACTAACTTTCTGTTTTCAGCAATCAAAATCCACCAATCACTCTTACTGCTTCATTAACACAGAAACTCCTCAGTTTTTTTCATTTTACACTCTCATTTTTTCAACTGCCATTTCATTGCCACACTTCATCTGACTGCAGCAGAACCTTCTCTCACCATGTTTTCTGTCTGGATTGTTGGACATAGTTACATCTATTGGGCTCAAACGTACGCTGAAAACAGGAATTTACCTAACCTCAATTTACAAGATGTGGAAATTAAGTGGTTTGGCCACAGAGGATTAAAATGTCACCAATTGATACCATTGGTGAAAACCTTTATGCATTTGCCAAAACCTGACCTGTTAATTGTGCACTGTGGAGGTAATGATTTGGGCACTTTGACTGGGGTAGGTCTGGAAATGCTTTTAAAGGACACCTTTGAGCAATTGATGGCACTTTTTCCTCAGACTGCCTTGGTATATTCAAATATATGCCAAAGACAGAAATGGAGGTGGTCGAACCAATTTTGTCCACAAATTGAGAAGTCGAGGAAGCATGTAAACAAATCTGTTTCAGCTTACATGAGAGACCATGGAATGGGCTCCCTGTACAACAATAACTTGCGTTACTACATGCAAGATATCTACAGAGGAGATGGAGTTCACTTCTCAGATGAGGGCAACAGAGTTTTCACTCTGAATTTAAGAATGTGCATTGGTACCTACTTATAAGTACCTAAATGTACCATAAACCCAAAAGCTCTTCTCAGAGCTACCCTACATCTGATCACTCACAATTATTATTTTACTCTAACTTTTTTCACTAATTTTCAAGAAAGTACGCTCCCCAGAACGCTTCCCGGTTCGCGAACCGGGCGCACTCCACGCAAAAAAACTAAAAAAACTGTATATTTTTTTTTGCCCTGCGAGACCCCTTCAAAGCCTCCACATCAAACCTAGGGGGTCAGGGACGATCTACTATGCCCCCTTATGGTCATTTGCCCCTTCGCTTTGGCCTCCTCTTGTCTCTCGATCCTACCGAGAGACAAGATGGCGGCCGCTACGGACTGTTTGGAATGTTTACAGACGCCGAAAAACCAATCAGCTTCGCAAACCTCCGTAACGCGAAAAGTACGCGAAGCGGAGCGCTGTTACAGATATATATCTTTTTTTGAACGTTAATTTCTCAAAATCCACTGGAGCACATATATTGAGACCTAGCAAAGGCACATCGGGCTACCAGTCCCTACAATTTTGCCAAGTTTCGTGCAAATCCATTCAGCCGTTCGATTATTATTATTTTATTTTTTTTTGCCCCGCGGGGCCCTTTTAAAACCTCCACATCAAACCTAGGGGGTCAGCGAGGATCTACTATTCCCCCTTATGGTCATTTGCCCCTTCGCTTTCGCCTCCTCTTGTCTCTCGATCCTACCGAGAGACAAGATGGCGGCCGCTACGGACTGTTTGGAATGTTGACAGACGCCGGAGAACCAATCAGCTTCGCTTCACAAAGCTCCGTTGCGCGAAAAGTACGCGTCCTGGGACGCTGCCAGGTCCGCTGTTACAGATATATATCTGTTTTTTAAACGTTAATTTCTCAAAATCCACTGGAGCACATATATTGAGACCTACAAAAGGCACATCGGGCTACCAGTCCCTACAATTTTGCCAAGTTTCGTGCAAATCCATTCAGCCGTTCGGGCTAAAAGTGAGGCCAACCGCCCTATGGAAATTAACATGGGAAAAACGCGTTTTGGGACCCCCCTTTTTTCTCGGCCCCCCCTTGACGAACCCCCCCAAAATTTTCAGGGGCTGCTCAGAAACAAAATGTGCCATTTTCCTGAAAATTTCAGCCAATTCCGTCCACAAACGCCAAAGTTATTAGACATAGAATTTTCAAAAATCCCATAGAGAAAAAATCCTAACTATATATACCTACTGGCGACCGCCAGTAGGTAATATACAACACTGCCTCCCCAAGCCTTTCACCAGTGGGGAAGCAGCGAGGAAGGACCTCAGGGCATCAAGAGGGATGCACCTTGATATAGGAAGGGGATGAATGGATGTGTGATTGAGCTGCTTGGTGGAACAAGCAACCACTACAAATAAGAGTAAATGCAATTGTATGCATTCTTTTAATTTCCCCCTTTTTAATTTTCTCCAACTTAATTTGACATACAGAGTTTGACTATAGGGGTCCGTCTACTCCTTCCTTCCCATGGGACATGCCCATACCTCTCATAGGGTAAGAGTTTGAGCTGGTCTAGCAACTATTTTTTGAGCACCATGTATGCAGTACCACGTGCATGATGTTTCTTCATCAAATACCTTCCTGACCAGTATGAGGGTATTTAAAATTGTTCTACTTATACTGTGATATGTCATTGTCTTACAGGTGTTCCGAAAATGTTATGGTAGAGTTGGACTAGAGCCAACCTATGTGAGTAGATTTGTCTTTGTCACTTAGAGACAAGATAGGAGCCCTACTTTCACTTACGCCCTGATGAATGCAATGGAGCCTCCTGGCCGTAGTTGCAGAAACATGTTGGCAACACACTTCCAGATGAGGTACTAGACCCCCTAATCTCCACCATTATTTTTATTATAGAGCATGCTCTGCACTAATAAAGCCTTCTCGCAGGATCGTGCATCGATTTTTAACACCCCTACTCACTTTTTGCAGCACGGGCATCCACTTAGTTATAGAAGTGCCTTCCTGTCTCCAGGTGTAGGTCGGCCCTTTATCAAACGTGGTTTTTAAAGGGCGAGGACAGCCGATGATGAAGCATGGCACCTGTTGGTGTGTGATGCCAGTCAATACATTTTTATGAGATGTCCATCACCACCTACTTATCGGCATATTGTGCCTCAACTTTTGGTAAGAATCAGATACTGAGTCAGGGTAGCTTCTTGTTGTGTGATATGTCTTTTAATGGACTGTCACTCATTTTTTAATACAGTAGTTCATGAAACCCTCTGGTACGCTCGGGTGTGGCATCCCCCTACATCACTCACTTACTAAACCCTTCTACACTCACCAAAGTGGCTGTTCCAGAATGAGGGGCAGTTTTATTAACATTTCATGCAATGCAGCACAGGAAAGCAAATTGCTGCATAGCATTTCATGCAATGGAGTGAGTCGAAATGTGCAATATTTACAAAGATAGCGAGCATTTCTGCTGCCTTCTCTTCTTGCACTTTTCCAATGTGTGCTGCCTAATGTCAGTGAAGGCACCTATGTACTATGGTGCATGGGTACCTGTGTTACCATCAGGATTAGTTTCGAGCAGCAAGATACCCCATCTTCCACTAAAACAATCCTTAGAGGCATTTTCCTGTTCATTGTGTGTGATTTGGAACTGTTTCAATGTATTCCCAGGTTTATTACTCTTTGCAAATCTGGTAATCCATTTAAATCCATGGGTGGATCCATGGGAATTCCCACACTCCATCCATGGAACACCTCTATGCTGCATGTTAAGGCAAGGTAGCGAAATGTGCTGCCCTCCTTTACCTTAGATTTACTAAACCACACAGAGCCAGCCAACGTCTGCATGCCAGGCTTAGTAAATCCCAGTTAAAGGCTGGTATTACCTTGCCCTTAGTAAATATGGCCCTCAGTATCACATCTTAGCTGCATGTACAGTGAGCTCACATCCTTGAGTGGTTGCACCACAAAGATCTGTTGCCCCGTTGAACCAGCCCTGCCCTAAAATATTTGCTACATGGCGGCAGTGGAGCAGGTGCTCTCTAACAATGTGACCACTATCTTGCACATCTGACCACCCCTTCCATGTAACATATTTAAAAAGAAATTAAACAAACTGAGATTGCCTCAAAGTAGATTAATCTTTCACTTTTTAGAGGTGTAGAAAAGTGTATTCTTTAATAGGAAACCCTATTTCTTCTGTAATTCAGGCCTGAGACATGCTAATTTCCATAGAATGGGTTCACTGTTCATCATTCTTTAAAGGCATACTTTTTTTCTTTTTTTGTTCGCGGTTGTTAGAACCGTTTTGTGTCAACAAAAATTTAAATCCTTATTTTTTTATAGATCTAAACATTTATAGATCAATCCTCACCCTAAAAAGGTCACTCTGTACAACAGTAAATAATGAATGCACGCCTATTCAGTGAAAGCAAACAGAGAAAACACCCAATACAAGTTGAAGTAAAAATAACTGCAACGAGCTGGACCACAACATTCATATGAAATAAACACTTAGGCCATATTTATCTATGGGTTGCATTGTGCCACTTAGTGCATGCGCGACTCAACCCTAAAAAGCGATTTATTAAGCCTTGTAAGGCTACTTTGCATGGCCTAAAGTGGCTTGATGAGTCTATAGTAATGCAATGATGCGCAAATTGCTGTGTTGTGTTTCTCTGCCCAGGAAGGGATTGCATGGCTGTTGAATGGGTGCTTCCACGCAACACCCATGGATTTTAATGCATTATCAGGTTTACCATTACTGGTAGACAGGGGAATGCGCCAAAATGCTACGCCATTTCATGAGAAGATTAACAAGGGGAAATATTTTTTCTCCTCGTTATTTCCTCTTTCTATATATGCTGCATTGTCCACCACACATAGATGGAGGAAAATGTCTCAGGGAACAGTTTTTGTGAAATCAATCCTCTTTACAATGCAGGCACCCTTGCACCACGGTGCAAGACTGTCTGTGTTGGTGTTAGGCAGCACATTGTGCAACAGAAATGGGAAAAAAAAGAAATGTGCAGTATTGGGATAAATACAGCACATTCTTGTCCTCTCCATGTAAAGCAGAGCAGCAAGGTAACTTGCTGCACTGTGTTACATCGAGATAAATATGGCCCTTAGTTATGATAGTATTCACATGGAAAAGACCCCTTGGGGCACTGGAACATCACTTTTAAAAGCCACTTTACCTGCCTTTGCATGGCCATGTAAATATGTGCCCCTTTCACTCAGAAAACTGTATGAAAGTGGCGTTCCATGGATGTTACTGCAGGTTTTCCCATGCAACATACATGGAATCTGAAGCATTCCCAGATTTATGAGAAATCGTAAACCTGGGAATGCATCAGACTCTAACGCCATCCCAGGGGTGGCGTTAGGGAGGAGCAACGAGGAGAAATATTTTAATTTCTCCTTGTTTTTCCTTTTTCTATGTGTGCTGCATACTGCACCACGCATAGAAAGAGGAAATCACCTGAGTTGATTGATTTTGTTCAGGAATGTGTACCCTTTTGCCCAAAATCAATCAGCCCCGCAACACAGGCAACATTCCATCATGGTGTAAGTGTGCCTGCGTTGACGCACAGCAGCCCTTTGTGCGCCAACGCTGGGGAAAAGGACAGGAGTGTACTGTATCTTATGGATACGGCGCATTCCGCCCCTTTTCTTTTGACGTAAGGCAGATTCCTTTCGGCGCTGCCCTTCATCAAAACCTCACGACCGAGGTCCCCGATCTTTCTTGAAAGCCCTTTTTTGAAGGTCCAAGTGGTAAGGAACCAGTCAAATAGCAGAGGGATGGGGATTCCACAGGAGCGAGGTGTTTTGTGTGGTAGAGAAGAAAGCTGAGGTGACATTTTTTGCTCTGGGTTGATATCTCTTGCTGAAAAGTTGACTGGCATTTGGTTAGCTCACACCCGCTGCACTCCACGACTTTTAAGCAATATATATTTACCACTGTTTATCCGGAATACTTAATACATTATCCAACACCATGATCCGTAAATGGCTGTCTCAGCGGTTGAGCCATTTAGGATAACAGCAGTTTGGAACCTATTTTGTTAATAGGATGGCCATTTTTTTAATCTTGCAAATTTTATGAAGACTTCTCTGATAATGCTAAAACTTAGCCTCACTTGAACACATGAGGAAATCAGCTGGAAGTTAGTAAAGGTAAAGAGTGAATATTGGTGAAGGAGCCTGTTTCAGGAGACTAGACGTCAAACCGTCATGAGCCTATGGAGTTAATTAAATGAACTGAGACGGCGTTCCATTCCAGCACTTACTTCAAAGTTTTCATGGAGCAAATTTACATAATTTACCAATATGCAAATGGACAAGCAAAACGCGAATGCCCACAAAGCTCTTGACTTTTAGAGTGCGCCATCCATTTTGCATTTTGCATTCTAGAGTTGCTGAAATTACTGAAAATTTGCCCAGCTAGAAGTTCTGTTTGCAGGCATAAATGTCTGGAGATCGCAGCATCGTGGAACATACGCTTAATGATGGTCCTAAATATCACTAACCCTTTTTACAAGAAATTGAAAATAATGTAGGGGCATATTACCAACATTGGGCACTAAATATCGCTTTGCGCAAGTAGCGCAATGATAATTATATCGCAGGATATTATCGCCCGGGTAGCTCGTTATTAACAACGCTTATCACCAGGCAATAAAAATCCAACATTAGCCAGCAAAATGCAGGAATATCGCTGGAAATCCAGCGATATTCCTGCAGCTATAGGCAATTACTTGTAAATAGCCCATGGTGGTTGTAGCCTGAGATTCCACCCTTCATTACACATATAGCTGAGTCTGAATTTCAGCAGACGTTATCTTTCAGCGATACCGCGGTTACCACGGGTTTTGACATCACTATGTGTGTCAGGGCAGGCCTTGTAAATACCGCGATGTACGGTTGGCAACTTATTCCCTGTGGTTTTGCTCGGGAACGCCTACTTTGCATCTCATTAGAGATAGGATGCAAGTAGTATACAAAACCGGTGCTACAACAAGGAAACAAGCGCTAACCTGTCCTTGTTGATACTGCAATGCCATTATTGGCGCTTTTCGGCTGAAAACGGCATATAAAGTGGCGATAATGGGCTTGTTAATATGCCCCGTAATTCCTTCTCAGCATGCAATACGGCGCTAAATACTGGAATAATGATGGGAGCTCTCCTGGGCAGTTTATTGTAATCCAATACCTTGTGATTGATCCAGCCCCATTGTTGTAATTGAAAACAAAAAAAAAACCAGAACATTAATAATTCATATTTGTTAGTGTGTCACAAAGAGCGTATTAATATAGAATATGAGAAAACGAGAAACTCTGTTTTCGGCATTATCATTATGTTTTAACAATTGTTTGGTCTGCGTCACTTAAAACTGATACAATCTGAAAGTGTGAACCTAAAACCTCAATTTTAAGAACGAAGGGGCAGATTTATCATAACTGGCTAATCCCTGCAGATCAGCAGGGATGCACCAGTTATTTTACCTGGTGTTAGGAACCCCTTGCGCCACCATGGATGCGCTGTATTTAGAATACGGCGCAACCTGGTGCAAGGAGAGACAGATGTGTGACTCCACTGTCAGAGTATAGGTGATGCAGTGCTGGAGTAGTGTTGCAAGCACAACGCAACTCCAACACTGCTCAGGGGCATCCTATTATTGCAATGCTGCGTCACTCCATACGCCTGCAACAAGCGGACGTAAGGTATTGACGCAGTATAGACGTAAAAGTGATTCCGTGAAATGTTGTGTATTTCACTGGGTGACTTTTACAGCGCTTCCTTGCAACGGATAGCCCACCCTATATACATTATACCTGATGCAGGTATAATGTAGCGCAGGGCTTTACAACGTGACACATCTATGCGTCACGTTGTAAATCTGTCGCATAGTGGCGCATGGTTAGGACCCCACTGCGTCAGAGAAGTGACGCAGCAGTGTCGTAAAGATGACGCAAGGGGCTTGTAAACCTGCCCCGGAAATATCTAAAATAGCAATGAGATTTCCCTATTTCAGAGTTGGTGGGCATGAAAGATGAATAAACTAGCGACAGTTAAGTTTAACCATAACCACTAATGCTACTACACGGTTCTTAAAACTAGACAGACACTTTTAATCCAGTTCCAGATACTAGGCCTACATGTGTGTAGCATATAAACATCGAACTGCCTGTTCTTTTCATTTCTGCTTTCAGTTTATTTCGATTCAGAGCAGGCACCCAAGAGAAATATTGTTCAATTTCTTCTTGGATATGGAATATTGTTGTGTTACTTTCTTGGTGATGAGAAACAAGAAACGTGTTTTAAGAAAAAACAATTGCAACTATTTTTGTACAAAAAAAAGAATCGATTGCACAGGATGTGTCCATGACCAATAGATGGCAGCATGACTCTTCAGGAACTTTTTAATAACTTAACTACTTAGCACTAATGCAATTATCTCGGTAAAATGCGTTATATCTGATAGTGCTGTTCTGCAAGGATACACCCCCATAGAAATATTGTTATGCTGAAACTTTTGTACACAAGGCAAAGGACAGCCTGTACCCAGAAGAAATGAAGTAAAATATTAAACAAGTGATACAATTTATAATGATAATAAGGAACCATTATATGCAAAAACTATCACTGCTCATGTATTTACATGTTTTTAATATATTTTTAATCTTTTCAACATTGAAGATACATGCATAAAGTACGTTCTCTTGGTACTTCTGCCTCATTTGCAATTTTAATGAACACTACTAAAATATATTAACTCTCTGTCTCTATGTTTCCAAACGAAACAGAACCCCCAAGGGAACTACCTTAATACATTTAGAAAAAATACATTAATCACGTAATGGAACTTATCCTTTAATAAAAAATAAAAAAACGGAAACAGGATATTTTGGCAAACAGCCCATTAACATACAGGGGCATATTATCAAGGACGGAGTAAAAATTATCGCCTGTTTAGCGGCAGAAAACTGCAGCTAAAGCGGCGATAAAGGGTTTGATAATATGCACTGGAGAATTCCAATAGAAGTCCATGTTCACACCAGAACATGGACTTCAATTGGAATTCTCAAGGGCATATTATCAAGCCCATTGTCGCCGCTTTAGCCAGCGATCATTTTTAACGTAGTTCTTGATAATATGCCCCTTAGATTGCAAAATGACATCTTAAAGGAAGCAAGGCATTTTTATTCGTAATCATGCAGGCCTATTTACAAACTTGTAGCAGGGCAGTGCAGCAAGTCACCTTGCTGAGCTGCACTGTGTGACAGGGAACGGGCAGGAATGTGCCTGATTTAAGTCAATGTGGCACATTCCTGCCTTTTCCCCTTCACTGGTGCCTTTTTGGCACCATGGTGCAATGCTGTCTCCGTTGCATGAGGAATACTTTTGAACAGGAAGGGGCACCTTCCTGCACAAAAAACAACCAGGAGAGGTATATTCTATGCAGCACACATAGAAAGAGGAAGTAAGGAGGAGAAATAAAGACATTTCTCCTTGTTACTCCTCCCCTTGGAAGGCATATCTTTTTGCAACATTCCCACTTTTACCAGTTATGTGAAATCTGGGAATGCATAAAAACCATAGGAGTTGCTTGTGAACACCCACATAATGCACATGAAACACCTTCCTAGGGCAGTGTAAGGTAACACAACATTTTTCTCTGCATTGCTTTACTCCAGATTTATGGAGCCACTCAAGGCCATTAAAGTATCCTTGCTTGGTTTCATAAATCTCATTTAGGACTTGGGTCACTCTTTCACCACCTTGCATGGTACAAGATGAATGCAACTGTGCTTGTAAATAGGCTCCTTATATTTTTTTCTATTTGGACCTGGGAATCAGGCACCTTTCCAATGCAAGAAAGCCACCTCCACGTCCAGAAAGAAATACATCTCACAAACCATGCAGGAACTGCTAATGACCTGGCATTTGTCCTTCCTTTTCCGACAAAGTCAAAAAGCTCAGAATGACTTGCTTAGAATCAGAGGTTAATTTGAGCCAGTGGTTTCTGGTGAGGACCACCAGCATTCAATTTTGATGACCGGTACTTATTTTTCCTAATCAAACATTTCCGCAAGAGAAGGAAAACACACAACGTAGTAAGCCAGGGGAAAAGAAAGATGGAAACACTGTCACAAAGTGAGAAGGTGGGAACATGCCCGAGTGAGATAAGGGACAAGGAGAGTCTGGCAGGTGCTTAAAGATGCCTTGGGTGCATTCAGCGCTTCAACTTTGGGCTTCGGAGTAGGGCTTTGGATACCAGCACTCATTATTATGAAATGTAAGTACTGCTTTGACTGGGGAGTGAGGTTGCCGCAGCTCATCATATTCAAGTATCCTTAACTTTTACAAATGGGCACATAAATATGGTTTGGTCATGACCTTATGTTATGAGGGCTAGGGACGTTACGTAACAGGCATCCTCTTGTCATGACACTGACTCATTGTCAGTGAAATTGCTCTCCCACCCTCGCAGCTCCACCATTAAGTGAGGTGCCCCTGCCCCTGCACTCTTGAGTGTTGGTGATCGAGGCCCTCCTCCACCCGCAGGTTTCCCTGCGCCTCATCCCTCTGTCTCCTTTCTTTCTTTCTGCTCCTTCACTCGTTTTTCTCCCCTTTCTATCTTTCACCTTTCTGCACCTCTGCTCTTTTGCGCCTTATTTCTGCCCATTTCCCTTTCTCTCCCTCTGCTCCTTCACTCGTTTTCACTAGTTTTTTTCCCCTTTCTATCTTTCACCTTTCTGCACCTCTGCTCTTTTATGCCTTATTTCTGCCCATTTTCCCTTTCTCTCCCTCTGCTCCTTCACTCGTTGTCACTCGTTTTTTTACCCTTTCTATCTTTCACCTTTCTGCTCTTTTCTGCATCTCTGCTCTTCTGTGCCTTATTTCTGCTTATTTTCCCTTTTTTCTTTATCCCTTCTTTCCTCCCTTTACCTTTCCCCGCCGCTGCTGCCCCCGCGGCCCCTCCCCCCCCAGCACGACCGGCCCAATCCAGCTCCCCTCCCCGCTCCCGCCTCTCAGCTGTCCAGCCCTCCCCGACCCCTACTTAATGGCGGCCACTGCGGGGACAGGCGAGCAAGACCACTGACTCATTGTCAGTGAAATTGCTCTCCCACCCTCGCAGCTCCACCATTAAGTGAGGTGCCCCTGCCCCTGCACTCTTGAGTGTTGGTGATCGAGGCCCTCCTCCACCCGCAGGTTTCCCTGCGCCTCATCCCTGGTGGTCCAGTGGACCTCTGTCACCTTTCTTTCTTTCTGCTCCTTCACTCGTTTTTCTCCCCTTTCTATCTTTCACCTTTCTGCACCTCTGCTCTTTTGCGCCTTATTTCTGCCCATTTCCCTTTCTCTCCCTCTGCTCCTTCACTCGTTTTCACTAGTTTTTTTCCCCTTTCTATCTTTCACCTTTCTGCACCTCTGCTCTTTTGTGCCTTATTTCTGCCCATTTTCCCTTTCTCTCCCTCTGCTCCTTCACTCGTTTTCACTCGTTTTTTTACCCTTTCTATCTTTCACCTTTCTGCTCTTTTCTGCATCTCTGCTCTTCTGTGCCTTATTTCTGCTTATTTTCCCTTTTTTCTTTATTCCTTCTTTCCTCCCTTTACCTTTCCCCGCCGCTGCCCTCCCCGACCCCTACTTAATGGCGGCCACCGCTGGTGCACCGAAGGCGCGTCAAAGGCAAGCACGTCTGCGCCCGTCTGCACTCGTCTGCGACCCGTCCGCGACCAGCACCAGGAACCCTGGACCTCCGCCCCGCCAATGCTACGACCCAGCAGCACTCCACGCACTCAACCCAGGCTGCAACAACAACTGCAAGCTAGCATCACCAGCCGACACCCATGGACCCTTCAGCCGTCACTGCTGCCGGCACACCTGCAGCACCGCCAAGAACACGGATCCAGCACAACCCGCCCACAAGAACACAACCGAACCGAAGACCCTGCAATGCATCCTCCTCAACGTCCGATCCCTCCACAAACACGCCACAGAAATCTGGGACCTCCTCGACAGCACAACCCCAGACGTAGCATTCTTCACCGAAACCTGGACCAACACCACCTCGGGACCGGACATCGCCATCGCCATCCCCCAAGGATACAAGATCTCCAGGAAGGACCACCCCATCCACCCAGGAGGAGGAATCGCCATCGTCCACAAATCCAGCCTCCGCCTGAGCACACTCCCTGACGAGTCCACAGAACTGATGGAACACCTTCACTTCAAGATATTGGCCAGCCCCACCGCAGCCCTCCGAGGAACCCTCATGTACCGACCCCCTGGACCCCGCGGACCCTTCGCCAACTCCATCACAGACATTATCTCCCCGCAGGCCATCGCATCCACCAACTACACCCTGCTGGGAGACCTCAACTTCCACCTCGACAATCAACTGGACCCCAACACCACATCCCTCCTGGACAACCTCCACAACATTGGACTCCGCCAGATCGTGACCGAGCCCACGCACTCAGCAGGACACACCCTCGACCCCCTCTTCACTACAGGAAACTCCATCACCTTCAGCCACACCACCGAACTCCCATGAACCGACCATCGTTGCGTCCACTTCACCTTCAGAACACCCACCATCCACAGACATCAGCACCTGCTTCCACAAAGAAACTGGACCAAAATCACCAATGACCAGCTCGCCTCCTCACTCAACAACTCCACCCCAACCATCGCGGAAAACGCTGACCCCAACACCGCAGCCCGAACCCTGCATAGATGGATCTCGGACAGCACCAACACCATAGCCCCCCTCAAGAAAAACAACAATACCCGTGCCAAGAAAGCCAGATGGTTTACCACCGAACTTCGAGAGTCCAGGCGCACATGCCGCCGCCTCGAAAAGGCCTGGAGAAACACCAAATCCACAGAAGCCCACAACAACTTCAGAGCCGCCACCAACGCCCACCATCAACTCATCAGAGAAATGAGGAAAAAAGCGATTGAAGACAGAATCTCCACCCACGCACACAACAGCAAGGAACTCTTCAGCATCATCAAGGAGTTCGCCCAACCCACCAGCGAGTCTACCGACATCCCTCCCTCACAAGACCTCTGCGACAAACTCAGCATCTTTTTCCACCACAAAATCAAGAGCATCTACGACAACTTCGACGAAGACAACCAACACACTGAACCCTGCCCCCACCACATCTTCAACAGAGCCGCCAACACCATCGCACCCATGTTCCGCCAAACCATCAACCGCTCCCTGGCGACCGCCTCATTCCCCGACGACTGGAAACACGCCGAGGTCAATCCCCTCCTAAAGAAACCCTCAGCGGACCCCACCGACCTCAAAAACTACAGACCCATCTCCCTGCTCCGGTTCCCAGCGAAAGTCATCGAGAAAGCCATCAACAGCCAACTCGCCACATTCATTGAAGAACACAACATCCTCGACTCCTCCCAATCTGGCTTCAGAAAAAACCACAGTACGGAAACCGCCCTCCTCGCCGCAACAGACGACATCCGCACCTTACTGGACAAAGGAGAAACAGTAGCCCTCATCCTCCTCGACCTATCAGCGGCGTTCGACACAGTCTCCCACCGCACCCTAATACGCAGACTCTACGATGCAGGAATCCAGGACAAGGCCCTCGACTGGATCTGCTCCTTCCTCTCCAGCAGGACGCAGCGGGTCAGACTCCCACCTTTCCTCTCAGACTCCACACCTATCACCAGCGGAGTCCCCCAGGGCTCCTCCCTCAGCCCGACGCTTTTCAACGTCTACATGGCTCCACTTGCCCCCATCGTCAGAACCTACGGACTCAACATCGTGTCATATGCAGACGACACCCAGCTCATCCTCTCCCTATCCAACGAGCCCAACACCGCCAGACGCAACTTTCGAGAAGGCATGGAAGCCGTCGCCAACTGGATGAAAAACAGCTGCCTACAACTAAACACCAGCAAAACAGAAGTACTCATCATGGGCCCAAACCCCGACGCCTGGAGTGACACCTGGTGGCCCACCGCCCTCGGAAACCCGCCAACCCCCACAGACCACGCACGCAACCTGGGAATCATCCTGGACTCCGAGCTCAAAATGGACCGCCAGATCAACTCTGTCTCATCTTCCTGCTTCCACACCCTCCACCTCCTTCGTAAGACCTTCAAATGGATCCCCCTCGAACACCGAAAGACAGTCACTCACGCCCTGGTCACCAGCAGACTCGACTACGGCAACGCACTCTACGCCGGAATAAACAAAAACCTCATCCGCAAGCTACAGAACATCCAGAACGCCGCCGCAAGACTGGTCCTCAACCTGCCAAAACACTGCCACATCTCCCAGCACCTGCGCACACTCCACTGGCTCCCCGTCGAGGCGAGAATCACCTTTAAGATGCTCACCCACGCACACAAGGCCCTCCACGGCACCGGACCAGCATACCTGAACAGCCGACTCAAATTCCACGCACCCCAAAGGACCCTATGATCAGCCCAGCTTTTCTACGCTGTGGTCCCCCGCACCAGAAAGACCAGATCGGGAGGCCGCTCCTTCTCCTTCCTCGCGGCCAAAGCATGGAACGTCCTTCCGCTCCACCTCAGACAGACAACATCGCTCCCCATCTTCGCAAGAAACCTCAAAACCTGGCTCTTCGACAGACCCCCTCCTTGATGGAATGGAACCTGCACCCCCCCAACTCCCCCCCACCCTTAGCGCCTTGAGACCCTTACGGGTGAGTAGTCGCGCTTTAACAAACTCCTGATTGATTGATTGATTGATGACAGCAGTACGACACTCACTTGAAGTCAGATTGACAACTCTAACATTTCATGTTGATCAAGTTCTTTCCAAATTTTAAGAGACACATTGTGACCAACTAATAATAGCCATGCATCTTCCCATTATAAGGCCCTCATTTATGGGATTTTAGCATTGAGCAGTGCGGCACTTCACAGTGCTGCTCTGCCCTATGCTAAAGTGAAAGGACAGTTATTAATGCAATATGGTGCATTCCTTTGCTTTCTCCCTATGCTAACAGCGTTTTGACAGCCTAACGCCAACGTAGGCACCTCCATTTGATTCAGGATTGTTTTTGTGCAGGCAGGTGCACCTTCATGCACATAAATAATCCTAGAGGCTATGTCCTCCTTTTATTTGTGCTGCAGAATGCCGCGCAATACTAGGCGCATTCTCTACCGTGGCTCAATGCAAATAAAAAATTACCTTATACAGTGATGTCATTTTGTCACCATTCTTGAGCCACCCGGTGTATATTATTTGCACTAATGTTCACTGTGCGCCGTCCACGCTGTTCACCTTTTTTTTTTTTTTTTGGATTTATATAGCGCTTATAACCCAGGGGTCTCTAAGCGCTTTGCCTTGGGAACCCGTCCTGGCTTTTCCCTGTGAGATAGCCCCTACAGGGCATCCCCTAGGTGAAAACCAGGCATCCCGCCGCGGGGGGCCGTTGTGGAGATTAAGCAAGCTTAATGCCCAGAGTTGCAGAGTGTGAACCCATGATTAGGTCAGGCACCGAAGCGAGAATTATCGAGTCCGTGGACATTTGAGCTCGAGACCCTGCCGCATCGGGAATTGAACCCTGGTCCCGGGTCTGACCTCTGCTTCAGGGTCTGCCTGCTCTAACCAGTGAGCCACACTTCTCCACTTACCACTTGCGTTGCCACGTTCTTCACTTACACGTCTTGAGCACCAAGTGCTTTTTGGTTGTCACATGATTTTTCTTATACAGTGCTGCAATAACTGTATATGCCTGACCATGGAAAAAGTTTTTTTCTGTTGAAATACAAGATGAATAACAATCTGAAATCAATTGAATAGTGGTCTCCCTATTTCTGTCATTGTAATGCCTGCTGCATACATGTTTATTCGCCTAAAAACATTACCTGTTGGGATAATGTTTATTTATCTAGCAGAATGCAGCAAGCAGAAAAAGAGAAAAAAAATTGAAAAAAAAAAAGATATTTTCCCCCGTTACACCGCTCTTTGGAAGGCATAAGGATTTGGTTCTTCACCAGGCTTACATTATTTTGTAAATCTGGGGCAGCATAAAAATCCATGGATGTTGCATGGAAACACCCACCACAACCCCCATGAAACGTGCCCCTAGTGCAGAGTAAGGCAACACAGTGATTTGAGCTGCGTTGCCTTACTCAAAATTATAAGACCACTCAAAGCCACGCTGCGTGGCTTTGCCTGGCTTCATAATTTTGATTCAGATCCCTGCCTCATGCATGTACCACTTTATGTGGTGGAGAGGTGACACAAGTCTCTCATAAATAACCCCCTAAGATTTTACTAATATTACATTCATTGTGCTCAATTTACCGACCTCATACCGATAAATGGCTTGGGCTATATTAAGTGCTCAGGGGACTGGGGTCACCGTGCAGGACATTACTGTGCCTCATCAGAAAATGCCTGATGTTATTTTTTCTGGCTTCTCTGCATATAGGAACACTAGTCCCAATTCACCAACTGGGAAATCCAGCAAGTGCAGCCCGGTTCCAGCAATTTTATGGCTGCATGGGCGGAGAATGGAAGACTTCATGTGCCAGCTTACAGCTTCTCCTGCCCCCTGATGCAATTACCATCCAAGCCCCACACAACCATCTGATTCTCATTTACTATCTGATTAGTGCAAGGGGTTAAATGGAGAAGATCTGTCCTAGAATTTACACTCCACAAATGGATTAGGGCCTGGCAATTCCAGGTCAGCAAGTTATTCCCCATCCCAGTGAAAAACACTATGAATAGATTTAGGTGTATAATATCAACAGGAATAGTTATTTCCAGACACAGTATCCCAACATCTAAATCGGGTCCTCTCATATTCATAATAACTGCTTATCACTTGAAATACACATCACCACAATTGTATGGACACACATTTTGACCTCTTAGTCATAACTCCAGCAGTTAACATTATGTAATTCTGTTTTTTTAAGGTTTAAAAGCTTTATTTATTTTTAAACATATGTGAAGTTCATAAACAACCTGATAAAGTATAAAACATCTAGCATTGTTACACAATAAACATCAGAAATGTAAAAAGGATAAAGCTTTTCTAACATTTAATCATTAAAAGGGGGAGAAATGGAAGAAAATGGGGGGAGAACACAAGGCAAGGATTTATAAGTATATAATAGCATTGAATATCGTCCTCACATCTAGCATAACTGATGCATATTAATTAGCAATAACACAGGTCCTTAACCCGTAATTAATAAATAATCAATAATGAAGAAAAAGAAGCAGGAAGGTATAGCTTCATGGTGGCTAAACAATTTCTAAGCATATGCTAGAAGTAGACAAGCCATTGGTAACATTATTCTGTAAGAAGGAAGTCAGTGGCAACCATAAAGAGTTTCTATTATGCAAATAGTATCAAGTTTATGATGGTGCCAAAAGGAATCAGAAAGCTTTATATGAAATTTTAGAAGAGCATTTCCAATTAATTGCAATCTTTTGAAGGGCTAGTGCTAACAACTCATCAATCAATTTAGTTGTAGGAAAGTATGGAGAAAACGCATTAATCAAAGTCCCTAATAAGAGAGTAATGACATTTAAAAATTGAGAAAGCTTAAATGCCTATTTGATTTGAGCCCAAACCTTATGCCAAAATGATAAAGTGTTAAGACACCAACATAATATATGTGTAAAGTCACTGGAGGGAAAGTCACAATACCAACATTGATGTGATTTGTCAGGAGAGAACTTAGCACACTTGAGAGGTGTGATGAATACAAAATAATGTTTGAGTGGTGCTGGCTGATTTGGAGACTTTATAAATACGAAGCCAAATCTTATTCCCAAACATAATATTCCAAGTACTCCCTAACCTTTGTTCCCAGAACTTTTCAATATTGGACTTGGTTCATATGGTAGCTGGAGGTAGAAAACATTTATAAATCATATCATCTTTAGGACTGGAAGGGAGGAAATGAGACAAAATGGAAGTGCAATCAAGTAAGGATAAATTATCCTTTAAAATACAAAAATACATCTAAAAGAGCATTGATAAGCAGGGTAAAACCAGCGTGAAAGGATTGTGGACAATTAAAAATGTGTCTGAGTGAGGAAAAGAAAAAGGAACATCTCCTTCAAACAATTGCAACATCCACATAATACCAATATCTTTCCAAGATTTCCAGGAGATAGGCCTGTTGTGAATTTTAACATGTTATTATACCATATAGGCATGGCTAAAAGATTAGTATGAGAGATAATGACAAGTTGATTTACTAACCGAAGTAAAGAACAAGTATGATGAAGGGGGGGTAAGCGAGGATTCAGAGGAAAAGGATAACACCTTCTGTGGGATGAAAAGGGTGAAGTACTTTCTTCTCGATATCCAGCCAAAGAGGATGGAAAGGAGAAGTGGATATTGAAGTCCAAAGGAAAGTTTGACGTAGACCAAAAGGTTCATGATTCCAACTGAAATCAGGCACATTTACTCCAACATCCAAATTAGATTTTTGAGTAAGTTAGAGAGATCCTAGCCTTCTTATTTCGCCCAAAAAACTTGGAGAGAATCAAGTCAACCTTTTTGAAAATATGTTTAGGAACACATACAGGCATCATAGAAATAATATATAGTGACAGCGGTGAAACCATCATCCTAATGGAATTCACACATCCCCACCGAGATATAAATGATGGATTCCATGATAATACTAATTGTTCCATATGAAAAATACATTCTTTAAAATGATTATAAACAGAATCCTTAACAAATTATGTAAACCAGATCCCTCAATATTTTATTCTAGATATTTTATTCTAGAAGGTGTCCATTGAAAAAATAGCTGTTAAAAGATTGTTTGGTTATATATTTATTATAACTATAAAGAAGCATTTTAGTATTATCAACATTAATCGTGTAGCCTGAGACTTCAGAAAAAGAGGCAGTTTTTGATAGTAAAGCAAAGAGAGATTCCTCACGATTAGAGAGAAAAAAAGAATGTCATCAGCATAAGCAGCCAGTTTTAAAAATTGATCTTCATACGGAACACCTGTTATGGAGGAATTCTGTCTAATACTAGTGATGAAAGACTCATACATTAAAGCAAATAATAATGGGGAAAGTAGACAACTTTGGTGAACTCCACAGTGAAGAGAAAAATATGAGGAGGTCAGACCTCCTGATAAAGACCCAATTTATTCTATCAAAAGCTTTTTTGGCACCAACAGTGATTGCCGTGAGAGAGAAGGGAAGAAGAGGGGCTTTACTTAATACATTAAAAAATAAAGTAGTATTATCAGATGCCAATATTCCTTTTATAAAACATAATTGTTTTTTACCAATAAGATGTGGAAGGAAGGATTCAATGCAGGATGCTAATATTTTTGCAAAAATGTTATAATCTACATTTACTAAAGAGATAGGTCTGTAGTTTTCACATTGAGCCGGATCTTTGCCATCCTTAGGTATAAGAGATATAGGGCCAGATGTAGGTGGGCAAATACCTGTTGGTAACGGTGAAATTCGGTAAATGTCACCGTTACCGACTGGTATTTAGCCATGTGGTATGTAGGGAAGAAATCGGTAATAAGGAATCGGTAAATACCAATTCGTTAATAACGATTCCTTATTGGCCTCGCATTCAAGGAATCGGTAATACAGATTCCTTAAATGCAATGTAGGTAGCACTTAAAACAGTGCACCTCCGCATTAAGAAATCGCTATTTACCACCAAATTCAAGTTGATGGTAAGTAGCGATTTCCTTTCAAAAAGCACTTTTTTGCTTTTTGAAATGTGCCATGTGGCACACATCCATGCCCTTAAAGCAGGTATGTGTGCCACATGTGCACACATGCACATTTCAGGGGTGCAACAGGATGTCCTTTGGACACCCTGGCACCCTTGAAATACCTCCCTGTATTACCGATTCGGTAATACCGAATCGGTAAAACCGAATGTCTTCACATTCATTCCTAAGGGTCTCCAAGCCCATAGGAATGAATTGGTAGGTATTCGTTATTACCGAATATCAATTACCGATTCGGTAATAATGAATATTAAGAATTTGTTATTTTTTACCGAATACTTACCTACATCTGAAATACCGATTTCTAAATGCCGAATCGGTAAAATTCGGTATTTAGAATTCGGTATTTCCCTATTACCTACATCGGGCCCGTAGTGGCTTCCTGAAATCTTCTAGAAGTGTATCCAGTTGTATTAAAAAAAAAAAGAGACTTAATTGGTGGAGTTGAAGAATATTTTCAAAGTGTAGGAAAAGTTCTACTGTTAAACCATGGAGACAAGATGATTTCCCTTTTGGTAATAAGTTAAGTGCTTGTGAAATTTCTATCAAGGAAACATCTCCTTCTAAAGAATTGGAATGGAGATTTGTAGGAATGGGCTTAGAGGTATTGTGGAGAGACTAATCAATAGAGACTGAATTTGTTTGGAATTCCAGTATATAAAAAGCTTGGTAGATTCCTCTGAGATATCTTTTTCTTTAAGCTAAGAGGTCCTTTTAGAGTTAGTCAAGGAGTCTATCTTAAAGCATTGTTTTTTTATCTGAACATAATTATCCTGTAATTTACCAACTTTATTCCATTCACCATAAAACTGTGCACGACTTTTCAGTAAGATAGAAGAGGCTTCCTTAGTTCCATATGAAAAATACATTCTTTAAAATGATTATAAACAGAATCCTTAACAAATTATGTAAACCAGATCCCTCAATATTTTATTCTAGATATTTTATTCTAGAAGGTGTCCATTGAAAAAATAGCTGTTAAAAGATTGTTTGGTTATATATTTATTATAACTATAAAGAAGCATTTTAGTATTATCAACATTAATCGTGTAGCCTGAGACTTCAGAAAAAGAGGCAGTTTTTGATAGTAAAGCAAAGAGAGATTCCTCAGGATTAGAGAGAAAAAAAGAATGTCATCAGCATAAGCAGCCAGTTTTAAAAATTGATCTTCATACGGAACACCTGTTATGGAGGAATTCTGTCTAATACTAGTGATGAAAGACTCATACATTAAAGCAAATAATAATGGGGAAAGTAGACAACTTTGGTGAACTCCACAGTGAAGAGAAAAATATGAGGAGGTCAGACCTCCTGATAAAGACCCAATTTATTCTATCAAAAGCTTTTTTGGCACCAACAGTGATTGCCGTGAGAGAGAATGGAAGAAGAGGGGCTTTACTTAATACATTAAAAAATAAAGTCGTATTATCAGATGCCAATATTCCTTTTATAAAACATAATTGTTTTTTACCAATAAGATGCGGAAGGAAGGATTCAATGCAGGATGCTAATATTTTTGCAAAGATTTTATAATCTACATTTACTAAAGAGATAGGTCTGTAGTTTTCACATTTAGCCGGATCTTTGCCATCCTTAGGTATAAGAGATATAGGGCCAGATGTAGGTGGGCAAATACTTGTTGGTAACGGTGAAATTCGGTAAATTTCACCGTTACCGACTGGTATTTAGCCATGTGGTATGTAGGGAAGAAATCGGTAATAAGGAATCGGTAAATACCGATTCCTTAATAACGATTCCTTATTGGCCTCGCATTCAAGGAATCGGTAATACCGATTCCTTAAATGCAATGTAGGTAGCACTTAAAACAGTGCACCTCAGCATCAAGAAATCGCTATTTACCACCAAATTCAAGTTGGTGGTAAGTAGCGATTTCCTTTCAAAAAGCACTATTTTGCTTTTTGAAATGTGCCATGTGGCACACATCCATGCCCTTAAAGCAGGTATCTGTGCCACATGTGCACACATGCACATTTCAGGGGTGCAACAGGGTGTCCTTTGGACCCCCTGGCACCCTTGAAATACCTCCCTGTATTACCGAATCGGTAATACCGAATCGGTAAAACCGAATGTCTTCACATTCATTCCTATGGGTCTCCAAGCCCATAGGAATGAATTGGTAGGTATTCGTTATTACCGAATATCAATTACCGATTCGGTAATAACGAATATTAGGAATTTGTTATTTTTTACCGAATACTTACCTACATCTGAAATACCGATTTCTAAATACCGAATCGGTAAAATTCGGTATTTAGAATTCGGTATTTCCCTATTACCTACATCGGGCCCGTAGTGGCTTCCTGAAATCTTCTAGAAGTGTATCCAGTTGTATTAAACAACAAAAGAGATTTAATTGGTGGGGTTGAAGAATATTTTCAAAGTGTAGGAAAAGTTTTACTGTTAAACCATGGAGACAAGATGATTTCCCTTTTGGTAATAAGTTAAGCGCTTGTGAAATTTCTATCAAGGAAACATCTCCTTCTAAAGAATTGGAATGGAGATTTGTGGGAATGGGCTTAGAGGTATTGTGGAGAGACTAATCAATAGAGACTTAATTTGTTTGGGATTCCAGTATATAAAAAGCTTGGTAGATTCCTCTGAGATATCTTTTTCTTTAAGCTAAGAGGTCCTTTTAGAGTTAGTCAAAGAGTTTATCTTAAAGAATAGTTTTTTTATCTGAACATAATTATCCTGTAATTTACCAACTTTATTCCATTCATCATAAAACTGTGCACGACTTTTCAGTAAGATAGAAGAGGCTTCCTTAGTGGAAAGGTCACCGAACTGTGGTTTGGCTATGAGGAACATTTGAAGATCCTTGTTTGAAGCATAATACGACTGAATAATAGGTTTATTGAAGCCAGCAATAAATTCTGCTCCTTTGGTGTGAATCTTATTCTTTTTTTAAACATAGCCAATGATAAAAGCTCGAGCAGCATATTTAGAGGTGTCCCATAAAAGTTGAGCTGAAGTATCAGGGAAGTCACTAAGCAAGAAGAATTCAGAAGCAAAAGATACACAAGATGAGGAGAATTTAATGTCCTGTGATAAGTACTTATTAAACCTCCTGTTAGAACTGGGAGTCTCTAGTTGGCAGAGGTACGTACCTATGACCAAATAGGGACCCTTGCTTTTAAATCAGGAAAAGGGGATTAGACTCCTGGATAACCACTGCTCACCCCCTTGGTAGCTTCGCACGAGCAGACAGGCTCATGTCAGAGGCAGTGTGTTAAGCATTTGTGAACACATACAGTAATACGGTGAAAACACTACAGATGGACACCGCACAGGTTTTTATTAAAATAAGTATTTTTTATATAGACTTATCACAAGACCATAAGCGACAAAAATCCACAATACTGTAATCAATATTAATTTTTCAAGATGGTAGGACTAGTTAAAAAATAGGTTAGTCACTTGAAAGCAGCCTTTAGCAACAGGTAACCCCAACTGGAGTTATCACGACGTCAAAGTATGGCGCTAGCCGCGAGGTGCCCGGAGTCAAAACAGACCCACAGAGAACAGTACCTTGGAAAAGTAAAAACTAAGACAGCTCATGGCGCCGGGTAGGAGTGGTGTCGTTGGCGTGTTGCGGCGTCAGTTCTTTGCTTGGGGGTGGGTGATGCATCGGGACCTGGATGCTTGCGCAGGCAGAAGAGGTGGTGGTTCCTTACCGGAGAGGAAGTGACGTCATGATGGCGCCTAAACCACAGTTCAGTACGATGTTGATGGATTCTTGCCCATCCACGGGGATGATCGGCTCCGCAATGATGTCGGCTTTGGAGTTGATGTGGCACAGCAGCAGGCATCCGGCCTACGTCGCAAGTTGGAATGGCAGGAGGCTTCAGGTATACATTGTGAGTCAGAGCAGCGCTCATAGATATGATGTAGATGACTGCGTCGCTCACCGGCGTTGGTGGTGCAGAATTTATTCTGTAACAGTTAGAACAACAAGTTCCAGATGCAGGCAAACAGAAGGGGTGAAGTCTGGTATCTCTGAGTCTTTGGTCAGAAGGCAATCTCAAATCAAGCCCTTGGAGTAATATTCTGCAATGAAAGTCCTTTAAAAGTTCCTTCTCCTTTCCCTGGCAATGAAGAGACCACTGCAGGCCAAATCAGCAAACAGCACACTGGCGAGGGACAGGTCAAACTCCTGCAGCTTCCTTGGTTCTTCTCCTTCGCAAATATTTGTGTTGTTTTCCCAGAAGTGATCTAAAGTCTTGGGGTCTGGGTCCCCATATTTATCCTGCAAAAACCTTTGTCCTCTGAAGGCATAGGGCCCTGTACCTAGCCCAAACCAGTTCTGTGCAGGCCTAGAACACTTAGTTTACATGACTCCTTCTTTCCTTTATTTAACAAAGGGAGGGACTATGGGCTAGTTTTAAGAGGTCCAGCGTAAAAGCCCAAGAGACAGTATTTACAAAACAAGGGTGCGGAGTTCCTCTGGTTGAGAGGAATAATGGGGTACTGAACGAAGCCGGTAGTGTGATCCACAGGGGATCAGCAGGCTGTGTAATAAGGAGAGGGAGTTCTCCTTGTTGGAACTAGGGCACTCACACACCCAGCAAGCTAGGTGTCATTCTTCATCATTTGAGCCTGCCCCTCGTCAGGTCGGCGCTGCAATACCTGACTTGGCACCCGAAACCGGGGCTCTTTATCGGGGATCTTTTGTTCCTGCCGGTGGGTGCAGTGGGGGTGAGAGGCCAAGTGTGTGTAGTGGAAGGGGGGTTAAAATTAAAATAGGTCAGTTAATCCTAACCAAATTTTGTTATCAAGGTAAACTGCCTAATTAAAATGACGTGGAGAGGACCCAAACCTAGTCGTCAGGTGCCTAATGGTAGAGGTTCTACTCTCCGATGATCATGTTTCGTGTCTCAGTAGTCAATGATGATCAGGACACTTCTTCAGGATCAGTGTTTATGCTATCTACACTGGGGGGTAAGTGTGTAACAACATATCATGTCTTGTCTCGGTAGACCTGCAAGTGGGGATAAAAACAAAAGATACAAGAAATACTGTTTAAGACACAAATTGGTGAAGCCAAATATAGTGATCAGAGGTAAGTTACTATCCGGCTTAACTGGAGTCATGAGTGATCATGTCCAAGCGTTCAGTTGTATATCATTATAGTGAAGGTAATGTACAACATGCGGGTATTGGTCAAGCTACCTACTATAATGACGTCACTCTTAAAAGGAAAATGCACTGCATAGTATGGTGATTTACTAAAGGATTTGAATAAAATAAAATAAATTAAGGTAATATGAAGAAACATAAAAGCCCCAAAACCAGGGTGTGTGTGGAAGGACTCACCTAAACTAACTGCACAACCTGTATGCTACAGTGGTCGGCGGGTCAAGGACACCGATTGGGTCCTATTTAAGGGAGAGAAGAGAATGTATGAGTTAGTTATCAGAGTGATGTAACACCAAGGGATGGTATCTGGTGTTGCTAGGAAGAAACCAATACCGGTGGTAATTATGCTGCAATTGAAGCCATCCGTGTGAAAGTCCCATGGGGGGAGGGGGGCACCGGATTTGCACTGAGGCAGGAGGATCGAAAAAGGTCACACACGGGGGTGCACACCCGCGGCACCTCCAACGAGTTAAAGGGTCTCACGGAGGCACAGCGCCCCGGGGTAGAAGTGTCCGATCCCACCGGATCTCAGTGAAAACGGTACCGCCACAGGTAGCGGGGCACTCGAGCAGAGATCACAATCTGCACTAGACACTCACCTTCATTTGGTCGATGTATGGAGAGACTCACCCACGTGCAATGCACGTCTGTCTGTTGCACCTACCCCGCCGCCGACCCCAGGATGGTAACAGGAGACTTGGTGGTGGGCGTAGAAAAAGAGTACGTTTCCCGGGCTTCACTGTCACGTGTGCCTTCAGTGCATGGCAATGCAAGACAGCGCTGCTGAGGTGTCTAAACCTCATGCTATTGTGGTGGCCATTTTGAAATGTCTAAGTTAGGTAGTGGTGCGCGTTAATAGTTCTGTGTACACTGGTAAGCGTCCACATTAATTAGTGTACCTTGCCGGTACTGGAGGAAACAACAATGCGGGACCACTAAAATGAATCCTAGTCATTCTTGATGTAAAGTGGGTTTGTATATAATCCATGTACAGTGTATATATATTACTTAAGGATGGTGATAGTATATAAGCCAAAGGTGGTGTGGCTGTAGGTGGTTGCTAAAGGTTTAGTGGCTGTCGGTGGATGTAAGAGAAATAGTTATACAGAGAGAAGCACAATAGTACCAAGCTCAATTGCTAGTGCTCACAGTGATGACACATCGGGTAGCTGTAAACAAGGTTGTGGTAGGGGACCAATAGGTATCAACCTGCCTGTGTCAAGAATATCGGTATGTCATAGATCATTTGCCTGGTACAGAAAGTGACGGTGGTTAACAATGTCAAAATTAAATGTTCATAGGTATGGCCGCGCGGCCCACAGTTAGTGTATTGATCTGTATGGAATGTCATCATTCAATCCAGTTAAGTGTGTAGACAACCTGTGTATCCATCTTTGTTCGATCTTAAACAACGCAGTCTGGGTGATTGTTTGAAAGGCTTCCAATATC
Organism: Lissotriton helveticus; assembly: GCF_964261635.1. Taxonomy (NCBI): domain Eukaryota; kingdom Metazoa; phylum Chordata; class Amphibia; order Caudata; family Salamandridae; genus Lissotriton; species Lissotriton helveticus. Next base: position 1,839,880,750 of record NC_136059.1, on the reverse strand, counting down.
GTCCAACTTAGATCGTCAGAGCTATGTGAAGTTTCTTTGTAGTGAGTGTATAACTTAGTGGTAACCTTTTGGCAGCGTTTGTTGCTCCCATGTTCACTAAGTCTTGTCTTTATTGGTTGCATAGTCATGCCTATGTATTTCATTCCACACGGACATGTGAGCATGTAAATACATTGTTTACTGTTGCAATTCGTGTGTCTCTTTTGTGTCCACTTAAAGTTAGGTTGTAATGTTAACTCTTTGGTTGCAACTGTAAGTGGGCATGCGATACACGAACCACAGGGATAGTGTCCGGTTACCGGTGGCAAACTCCATGGGGTCCTTTGGGTTTCAGGGTTGGCTCTTTTGGGTCTAGTGTGTACTAGAGCACCCTTTAGGTTGCAAGTGAGCTTATATGCAAATCTAGGTCTGGGTAGTTGTAAGTCCCCAGTTTTCAAATTATGCCATTGTTTCAGAATTAACTTCTTGATCCGTGCCGAATCAGGAGTAAAGGATGGTAATTGTCAGTCAGTGGTTTAGAATGGGTTACTAATAAGGTGTCCTTGGGGTTGTTTCTGGCCCTTTTCAGGGAGTCTCTTATTAGTTTCTCAGGGTACCCTCTAGCTCTGAGGTTGTCTTCCAGTGTGTTAGCTTCTGTTTTGTAGTCGGTGATTCTTGTGCAATTACGCCTTATTCGTAAGAACTGGCCCACTGGTAGATTATCTGTCAGTGTTTTAGGGTGGTGACTGGTGTACAAAAGTAAGTTATTTCCATCGGTGGGTTTTTTGTACAAAGAGGTATGTAGATGCCCTGTTGTTAATGTAATGTTGATGTCCAGGAATGGAATTGATGTATCAGAAATTGTATGGGAAAACCTGAGGTAGTCATTGAGTCTATTGGTTCACCTCACAAACTCGTCACAGTCAGTTCGTGTCCCATGCCAGAAAATCAAAATATCATCAATAAAGCGTTTCCACAGCAATAAATTACTGTGGTATGGGTTATTGGTGTCAAAGATGTAGTGTTGTTAGAAATGTGCCATGTAGATACAGGCTAGACTTGGAGCGAAGGTGCTACCCATAGATGTATCCTTGCTTTGATGGAACAAATGTTGTTCGTACTCGAAGAAGTTCTCTGTCATAGCCAGGGTAGCACATTCCATTATAAATGCAACAGGAGTGTGGGATGACAAGTCAAGTTACCTGAGGGCTGACTTAACAACCTCTAGGGTGGCCCTCCCTGGAATATTCGTATAGAGGCCCTCCACATCAAGTGTGATGAGGAGGTCAATCTCATCTGTGTTGGTAATCCCATCTATGAGTCGCAATCGCAAGATGTCGGTGGTGTCTCTCACAAATTATGGAGTATCTCTGACTACTGGTTGCAAGAAGTGGTCACAGAAGATGGAGATGGGTTCCAAAATGGAGCCAATCCCTGACACGATAGGGCGGCCAGGGACCGGTGTCACACCCTTATGAATTTTGGGTAAGGTGTAGAAGTATGAGACCCTCGGTTCTCTAGCAATTAGAAAGTCTGCCTCTTTCTGGCTGATCCAGCTGTTGGATTCTGCCTCATAGACCAGTGAGGAAATTGTGGCAGCCAACCGAGGTATGGGGTCAATGGCAATTGGAGTGTAGTATCTCCCATTGGTGAGTTGGCGGCTGCATTCTGAATCATAGTCAGTGGTAGATTGAATCACTATTGCACCGTCCTTGTCAGCCTGTTTTATAGTGATGGACAGGTCATTTCCTAAGGTGCTGATTGGTCTTTCTCCACGTTGGACACATTATGGAAGGGTGCTTGCACAGAAGGTTGGTCTAGCTCTTTCAGGACTGCTTGTTCAAAAGTTAGCACCTCAACCGGGACCATGTTGTTGTAAGGTGTAAAGGTAGACGGATTCCTTAAACCAGGGTTCTCTTGTTTGTTAGGGGGGGTGTCTTTGAAGTAGGCTTTCAGGCGCATGGTACGGAACCAATTGTGTATTTCACAATGTGTCTTAAACTGGTCAATTTTGGGGGTGGGGAAAAAACCAAGGCCCTTCTGCAGTACCGATTCCTCAGACTCGGAAAGTGTCTGATGTGAAAGGTTAACCACTAGGTTTTCCTGCCTTGTGTCTTGCTCCTGGTGTCCATTCCGGTTGTCTGATCCTGCCACTGGACCTGTTTTTTGGAACCTCTTCTGTTGCACCCTCTTCCTCCACCCCAACCTCTGCCTAAAGAAGGTAGGTTGCCATTGCTGTTAAAGTATTGAGGAGAGCACTGTTGGTATTGGAGAAACTGCCAGAAAGGAGGAGGAGGACCATTATATTGTGGTAGTCCATTGTATTGTGGTGGTCCTTGATAGTGTGAAGGCCCTGGATATATTTGTTGCTCATAGTGGTTGGGGCGTTGATTTCTCATCAAGCTGTTGCCGCTGCCCCTGCTCCCTGTGCTAGAGTTGTCGCTAGATTCACTCCTATCCGAGTTATCATCAGAGGAATAACCAGTTCTGGTTGATGTGTAATCATCTTTAAGATAAGGATAAACCTTTTCTTTTTGATGTCTTTCCCAAGTTTGCTTATTTTCTGTTTCATTAGGTAGTCCTTATTCTCTGTGATTTCCACGTTTATCTCTGCAAGTTTAGTCTTATACGTGGTTAGTTGGACCACGGTTTTCAGCGCTCCCTCAGCAATCTGGATTTTGACCAGAAGACCGTCCGCTAACCTTTTTGCAGTATTGATAATTAAAACCTACCAGTCCCTAGTGCACTTCCATGCAACTAGGGACCATTCTTTCTTTGAAGTTGGGTCATCCAGGAATAAACTGGGGAATGTGTTAACAATTAGACCTGGAGGAGCGATCTTTGCTCGCAGGTATTCGGTCATTAGAGCACCGTGGAGGGTGATCTTGACCCATTCTCTTTTTAAAGCAGTAAGTGAGGTCCAATAATTCGAATTGGAACCTGAAGCTGCACTGCCATCTGTCCCTAGTAGTGAAGGGGTCCTATCCAGTATGTCACTGACTGCATTGTCATCAAAGCTCAGACCATGGTGGAAATCCATGATGGGTGAGTATATTTAAGCTATGGGCCAGGTGAGATCCAAAGAGTGATCCACTGTTATCCTAATTGAAGCGTTCCACGGGGAGAACCCGTGCTAGATATATTAAACAAAGGGAGGGACTAAGAGCTAGTTAAAAGAGGTCCAGTGTACAAGCCCAAGAGACAGTATTTACAAACAAAGGGTACGAAGTTCCTCTGGTTGAGTGGAATAATGGAGTACTGAACGAAGCCGGTAGTGTGATCCACAGGGGATCAACAGGTTGTGTAATAAGGAGAGGGAGTTCTCCTTGTTGGAACTAGGGCTCTCACACACCCAGCAAGCTAGGTGTCATTCTTCATCATTTGAGCCTGGCCTTCGTCAGGTCGGCGCTGCAATACAAGACGGGCACCCAAAACCGGGGCTCTTTATCAGGGATCTTTTGTTCCTGCCAGTGGGTGCAGTGGGGAGAGAGGCCAAGTGTGTGTATTAGAAGGGGGTGAATTAAAATAGGTCAGTTATTATCAAGGTAAACTGCCTAATTAAAATGATGTGGAGAGGACCCAAACCTAGTCGTCAGGTGCCTAATGGTAGGGGTTCTACTCTCCGATGATCAACATGTTTCATGTCTCAGTAGTCAATGATGATCAGGACACTTCTTCAAGATCATTGTTTATGCTATCTACACTCCTGTTACCATCTCGGGGGTCGGCGGCCGGGTAGGTGCCACAGACAGACGTGCATTGCACGTGGGTGAGTCTCTCCATACCTCGACCAAATGAAGGTGAGTGTCTAGTGCAGATTGTGATCTCTGTTCGAGTGCCCCACTACCTGTGGTGGTACCGTTTTCACTGAGATACGGCGGGATCGGACAACTCTACCCAGGGCGCTGTGCCTCCGTGAGACCCTTTAACTCGTTGGAGGTGCCACGGGTGCAGTGTGTGTGGCCTTTTTCGATTCTCCTGCCTCAGTGCCAATCCGGTGCCGCCCCCCCCCCCCCCGGGGTTCCTTCACACGGATGGCTTCAATTGCAGCATAGTTGCCAACGGAATTGGTTTCTTCCTAGCAACACCAAATACCATCCCTTGGTGTTACATCATGCTGATAACTAACTCATTCATTCTCTTCTCTCCCTTAAATAGGACCCAATTGGTGTCCTTGACCCGTCGACTATTGTAGCACACATGTTGTGCAGTTAGTTTAGGTGAGTCCTTCCACACACACCCTGGTTATGAGGCATTTATGTTTCTTCACATTACCTCAATTTATTTTATTTTATTCAAATCCTTTAGCAAATCACCTTACTATGCAGTGCATTTACCTTTTAAGAGTGACGTCATTATAGTAGGTAGCTTGATGAATACCCGCATTTTGTACCTTACCTCCACTATAATGATCCACAACTGAACGCTTGGACATGATCACTCATGACTCCAGTTAAGCCGGATAGTAACTGACCTCTGATCACTATAATTGACTTCCCCAATGTGTGCCTTAAACAGTATTTCTTGTATCTTTTGTTTTTATCCCCACTTGCAGGTCTACCGAGACAAGACAGGGTATGTAGTTACACACTTACCCCCCAGTGTAGATCGCATAAACACTGATCCTGAAGAAGTGTCCTGATCATCATTGACTACTGAGACACAAAACATGTTGATCATCGGAGAGAGTAGAACCCCTACCATTAGGCATCTGATGACCAGGTGTGGGTCCTCTCCACGTCATTTTAATTAGGCAGTTTACCTTGATAATAAAACTTGGTTTGGACTAACTGACCTATTTTAATTTTCACCCCCCTTCTATTACACACACGTGGCCTCTCACCCTCACTGCACCCACCAGCAGGAACAAAAGATCCCCGATAAAGAGCCCTGGTTTCGGGTGCCCGTCAGGTATTGCGGCACCGACCTGACAAGTGGCAGGCTCAAATGATGAAGCATGGCACCTAGCTTGCTGGGTATGTGAGAGCCCTAGTTCCAGCAAGGAGAACTCCCTCTCCTTATTAAACACCCTGCTGCTCCCCCGTGGATCACACTACCAGATTCATTCAGTACCCCATTATTCCACTCAACCAGAGGAACTTCGTACCCTTGTTTTGTAAATATTACTTCTTTCCTTTGCCATGGTGGGCCAGGGTCATCAGTCACACCACAGGAGGTGGAGCGAGCATTGTAGAAGGCAGGAACAGTCCTATCCAGGCCCACGTGCTACTCCTTCAACCACTCTCCATGCACATAGGTCTATTCAGCCATGTGCTGACTCACCCTGTCTCCTGGAGACACCCCAGTCCCTGTAACTCACAAAACCAGACATACAATACACAACCTAGTAGGGGCAGGCTGGATGGTAAGTCAAAAAAATACCTACTTTCTATAAGTGGCATTTTCAAACAAAGAATGTTAAAACCAACTTTACTAAAACATGTATTTTATCATTCTGCGTTCAGGCATACTCAATTTGAATTTCTACCATGTTCCCTGGGTCAGTTAGGATTATAAGATGTTATAATCAAACTGCCCATTCTGGCCTTTGGGGACAGGTAATCCTGCAATAGTGAAAAACGAAAATGGCTGTAATTCACTATTAGGACATGCCATACACATCAGGGCATGTCCTACCTTTTATATACAATGCACCCTGCCCGAAGGCCTACCTAAGGGTTGTTTGATATGTAGAAAAGGGAAAGTTTAGGGACTGGCAAGTGGGTGCACTTACCAAGTCGACATGGCAGTCACAGACTGTACACATGCTCAGCAATGGCAGGCCTGAGACACACTTTACAAGCTGCTTCTGTGGGTGGCACAATCAGTGCTGCAAGCCCACCAGCACCATTAGATTTACACACAAGCCAATCATGGAGCCACTAATCAATACATCAATTTAACATAGGGAGCACCTGCACTGTGGCACTGAATAGCAGTGGCACAGTGCCCAAAGCATCTAAACCAGCAAAACATATCAAAAACAGAGGAGGCAAACAGTAAAAGTGGAACTGAGACTCGCGCCAATGGTACCAGGTCTAACACCTCCAATGACTACACTGAGATTGAGGAGGAAAAAAATCAAAATTCCTCATTAACACAGCATGATCTGAAAGTAAAATAGGGCTAATGGTATCCCATGGGCATTGCATGGGTTTTCCGACACAACTCCCACAGATTTTTACGTTTCCAAATATTTACAAGAACATGAAAAACTGGGAATGTGCCAAAATGTTTCACCTTCCCAGGGAGTTATGCCTCCCAGGACTGGTTTATGCAGGAAGGTGTGCCTTCCGGCGCAAAAACAATCTAGTACGCAACACAGGCCCCCTTGCTCCATTGCGCAAGATGGCCCGAATTGGCACCTGAATTGGTGCTTGGCAGCCAAAAGAGCACCGGCACAAGGTAAAGGACAGGAATCTGCCATATTGCCTTAATGATGATGCATTCCTGCCCTTTACCTGTCATGTGGTGCAGCGCAGGGAGGTGCCTTGCAGGGCTGCACTGCATGACTTCTTCATAATTGAAACTCCATGTATGGGAGTCAAAGCTTGCAGCTAAGAAAGGTGGCTGCACTTTTTGAGGGATTGTCCCTTTCCCTGGTTTTGTTATTAACAACCCTCAGTGTTTATAATGTTCATTTGTAGACACTAAATGTTGGAGAGAAGAAAGAGTTTTCTGCCTCTCTTAATAATTTAAAAAAAGTCTCAAATGTTAGAAGAGAAGAATGAGGAAATCTACTTGGGAAGGAACGTTTCAACCGTTGTATGGAGGTTGCCTCTGTGTACTGTAATGTGTTGACAATGTGGATCTTCATGGCATCATTATTGTGAGTATTAAATCCCCCGATGAATGTCCCAGTTACCAGTGGGCAGCTATAGTAAGGATGTAGTTTCCATAGGAAGAGTGTTTTTTCTTTTGCCAATAACTTTAGCGTCATTTAACAAATTCTCACAAACATTTCAAAACTAATTTTTCACTCATTTCATCTGCTGTTTTGAAAGTTTTGGGGTGATCCATCAAGTGGGGGTCGTGAAAAAAAATCCTGCCCCCAGGGGCATTTACAAAATATGTAGGATGGGGGAACATGGGGCCCCTTCCTAGGAGTGCTAAAGACCTGAGACTGCCACCTCCCTGGGGCATTGTTAATAATTTATGTGGGGATTGCCATGGGGACCGCCACTTACCCAGGTCAAATGTTGTAATAATGCAGAGGGCCTGCGTGGCCCACTGTGGACCCGGGACCACCAGCTTCCCAGGGCTAAATGTAATATTAATGACGGGGCTCTGGCCCCCCACTGTCCCAAGGACTGCCACTGTCCAGGGGCAATAGGTAACAATGAAAGTGGGGGGTCACGTTACCCTCTTCAGCCTCGGGGACCACCACCTACCTAGGGCTATGACCGGCAATGGATGAGGCCCCCCTCCTTGAGTTATAGGTGACCATAGGGACCGCCACCAACCAGGGCTAGCTCCTGCTACCTTCTGAGGTGCCTCATTTTGGTGTAGGCTTGGCATTGGGAGCTCTTCCTCTCTAATGAAATTGGAAGAGGAAAGTGAGTTTAAAGCATGTTGTCATATGTATTAAGCTGTTTCTGACTCCATAAAAGTTCGAAGCCCAATTCTGTCATGTCACTCTTCTGAGTATCAGCATGTACCAGTGTCTTCCTATGGGCAGGATAACACATATAAGCAAGCGTGGAGGTACTACACTACCTCTGTTGTACACCGCAAACTCTGTAAATGTCTGTAGAAGAAGCTGCATGGATCACTTTTTAAATATTATACAGGGCAGCCAGAGCTGAAGCTGTCTGTTCAAATATGTCCACAAAACCTACCTTGCAAACAGCATTGTGCGTGTGGGAATGAAAGGTGAAGTACCTCTCACAATATTTATCTAGGGTTACAACAGAACATATAGTTTTTGTCGGAGTACATGTAAAAGAACAGACATACCTGAAACATGGTAGCAGTCACAACTTCAAACTTGACAGAGTAGGCTTTCAGGTTAAAGCACACACCTTACCACCTCTAGCGTACTTGCAGTGTACCATTGTTGACACTTATACGTATAAGGATACAGATTAATACATGTGGCAACCTCTTTTAAACACCAATTTTCTCCACCAGTTTCATAAGGGGTTCAGAGATCGTAATGCAGGCCTAAGCCAAAATAAAAGTTTGACTCCTGCCGTTGCCACTCTTCTGAGCCTCACCATGTTTCTAGTAATCTCAATAAGCGGCAGGCCCTTTTTTGGGGCAAGGCATAACATGTAAAGAAGCCTATAACTATAAGAATACCTCTGTTTTACACCATATGCCCTCTAAATTTGTCTACAAGAACCTGCATGGGTCACTTTCTGCTCATTATACAGGGCACACAGTTATGAAGCTGTGTGATCAACAGACTTGGAGAACACTTTTTTTGACACTGATTCTGTTCTTTATTATTGTTTAATATGCAAGATTTCAGTGGTGTACCGTTTGATTTTGATTGCAAAAGTGATCGAATTCACTTCACAGTTTAAACAGAGTGTTTCTCAGCAACCTGAAACTGTGCATCTGCACGTACATGTAGTTGCAACAAACTCATTATAAACACATAGGCTCTTCTCAGAGCCACGCTATAACCCAACACCAGAAAGTATATATCTTTAAAACTATATTTCTGAAATATATTTGCGGGCTCAACGAACCAATCGCAGACCAGCAAAGCAAAAGCATGAACTCAATGCACAACAGCACATTAAAAAAAATGTGTTATATTTTTAACTACATACATATTAAAATGGTTTTCTACCTACCTTTATAGGTGTACACTATCTGAGTAGCTTTCTGATAGCCATCACAAATGTCTTAGTGGGAATGTGAGTGGGTGCATCCGTTTATATGTTGCTCAGTTACTGATCAAACTGTTTTCTGAGTGGGTGAATCAGTATGACACTGGCTGTGTCACTAGCTACACTAGTGTCTGGCTAAATGTCTACATAGTTGCATTGCTGTATGTATAGGTCAGTGGGTGACCGTTTGAGTGTCGGAATGAGTATGTAAGTGTATCAGCAAAGGTACTAGGGCGGGTGGTTTTAAGTAGGGTAATATATTGGGCTGATGAGCACAAAGTCATAACTGATGTTCAATTTGGCTTCAGGCCAGGAAAATCTACTACTGACCAATGTCTCAATGTGTACCTTATTTCAGCCAAATACACAGTGACAAGTCCCGGGACGGTGTATTTAGCATTTATGGACTTAACCGCCGCCTTTAACAGAGTCAATAGAGGGAAACTGTGGGCACTAATGGGTGGGCTTGGGGTGGACCCTGGGTTCATTAATATTTTAAAAACTCTGCACTTGAACACCACTGCTACGGTTAGATATTGCCAGGCTGGAAATAAAACAAAACCCTTTACGTGTTCCAGTGGTGTTAGACAGGGTTGCATATTAGTTCCCTTTCTGTTTACCTTATATATAAACGGTCTTGATCATACTCTCCACGCCGATACTCCAAGGATATGTACCCGTGGAATTCCAATTCTGCTTTATGCAGACGACGCGGTACTTCTCGCACACACTCCCAAAGGTCTGCAGATCCTAATAGATGTATTTGTTTTTCTTTATGGAGAATCTGCACCTGTCTCCCAATTTGGCAAAATCTTATGTCATGGAGGTGGGCAAAAAGGCAGGTAAATCATACAAATATACAATTGGATCTCATTGTCTAGGCAAGGTGCAGTCCTTCTCTTATCTGGGGATTTTATCTGACTGGGTTTTCCAAAGGGTGCATCAGTCTCTGAGTGGATCTGTAAATGGGTAGAACAGTCTATAAGACAGCTTCACAATAGATGTTTCACAGTCTGTGAATGCATGTGTCAGTATCTGAATAGGTCTGTGACTTGATATCTCAATCTCTCAGTGGATCTGTCTATAGTTACATCATTGTCTGAGTGGGTATGTCAGTGCCTCAAGGGCTGTGTAATTGGGTGTATGAATGCATGAATTAGCTTCTTAATGGGTTTCGTACTAACTTCATCAATAACTCAGTTGATCTCTCAAAGAATACATCAGTGTCTCTGTACGTCTATAAGGGGTGGCGTCAATGTCTTAGTGGGTATCTGTGTGGGTTGGTCAGTGAGTGCATCGGAGTCGAAGTCGGTGGGTCAATGTCTAAGCACCTGTGTGAATGAGTGCATTTGTATCTGACTGGGTCTCGGACTAGCTACATCAATAACTCAGTAGGCTCTGTGAAAGGATGTATCAGTGGGCCCGATTCACAGAACTAACTTAAGACAAAATCCTACACTTAATACCATTTTGGTATTCACAGAAGGCACTTACTTAATGTGGTATTCACAGAAGGCACTTACTAATTTTGGTATCCACAGAAGGCACTTATTCATTGATGAGTAAATGCCTTCAGTAAAAACCAAAATGAGTAAGTGCCCTTACCCATTTTGGTATTCACAGAAGGCACTTACTCATCAATGAGTAAGTGCCTTCTGTGAATACCAAAAGGAGTAAGTGCATTCTGTGAATACTAAAATGATAGTAAGTTTAGGATTTTGTCTTAAGTTAGTTCTGTGAATCAAGCCCAGTGTCTGTATAAGTCTCTGAGAGGGTGCATCAGTGTGTGAGTCAGCTTGTCAGTGGATGTTTTAGTTGTGAGTGGATTGATGAGTGGATGCATCAGTCTCTGTGTGGGTTAGTGAGTGGATATGTCAGTAACACAGTAGGTCTTTAAGTGGGTGCATCATTGCCTAGATGTGAGTGCATCACTGTCTGATTAGATTGATAAGTATGTGCATCAGTGTCTTGTTGACTCTGTGAATGGGTACATAAGTCTATGATTTTGTCTGTGAGTACATGTGTCACTGTTTGTATAAGTGTATGAGTCAATACATTATTGAGTAAACAAATGTTTGAATACTATTTATTTATTTATTTATTTTGGGGGCCATGCAGAGTACCGCGATGGAGTTGCGACTCCAACCACGTGGAAAAAAGATATAGTATTATTGACAGAAGGGCAAAGCATGGCCCTTCATTTCAGGACCGATTTTGGCCCTTGGGACCCATTTCCCTTTTTAAAAGAAACAAATGGAAGGAGGGCTGTGCGGCCCCCCTCCCAAGCCAATGTAGGCCCCGTGACCCCATCCTCGTGGCCCGGCCTGAAGTGTGGGTGCCCAGGGCACCCACATTCTCCACATTGGGGACCGCGTGGGGAGCCTGAAGGATCCGATGTTCCCAGACGGCATTGCTTTTTACACTTAGGAGCAGCTGACATGTAGCGCCCTGTGTGTAAAAAGCAAACTGCTCCACTTTGAGCAAACAAGAGCAAAATATTCTTGCTTGTTCAAAACAGACCACTTGTTTGCTTTGGCATGGCAGGAGTAGAGCTTCTGCCAAGCATAGCAAACCGCAATGGCCCGGGTGGGCACTATTTGACATTGCTCGAGACGCTACTGGGAAGGTGGTGGTCCCCGGGGCTGGGGGTCCATAACAGACCCCCTTTATACATGTATTTATGCCCCTGGGAGGTGGCGGTCCTTAGGGCTGCATGGGGGATACTGGAGCCTGCCCATGCATCATTTTTATTTAAGCCCCAGGGAGGTGGTGGTCCCCAGGGCAGCGGGGTAAGCTGTAGGGCCTATTCACCTTTTTTTTAACATGTATGTGCCCTGGAGAGGTGGCTTTCCCCAGGACTAGGGTGGGGGGGGGGGCGCATGGCCCCCAAAATTACTATTATTCACACACACATACACATATATATGTGAAAATCCTAGACTTTGCCAGTCACAAAGCAATCTACACACTTTCCAGTTATAGTAGTATCCAAATGTTTATTGCATTGGCAGAAAAGCACTGGCAAACAACAAAGTTCTCTTGATCGGGAGTCACGGTATATAAAATATTTACCTTAAAAGATACTTACCATGCATTCTAAAGGTAAAAGCATGCATGTGATGAAGGCATAGTTGTACAGACTGCTTCTGCCACTAATAAATATATTATAACTAAGGGGCCTACAGTCGCTATGTTTAAATTTATCATGTGATTTCAATACACTGGATGATGGTTTAGAATTGTTAGCACTAAGACGGGGATATGAATGCTGAAATCCTTAAAGATATAAAATTGCAGTCTATCTATACAGTCCATCAGGTTTTCAGAGCTGCAGATATGAAGCTCAATAGTTTTAAAGTAATGAATAAAGTGTATAAAACTCCTAAGAAACTGTTCAATTGCAAACGTTGAAATGATCGTCAATGACATTCATATTTTCCCTAAATGCCAACAGCTCAAGCTGTTATGGAATGAGGTGATCCATGTGTGAAAGATAATTATTAGTTAAGATGTAGAGATCACAATCCAGATAATTACGGTGGGTTTTGATGAACATACTACAGAAGCTTTAAAGGGTGTTCTAATTATTGAAAATGCTGCAGCTCGTTTGTGTATTGCTAAATAATAGATAGATATTAAACCAGTTAGGCTACAGCAATGGTGAACCGCTTTTTTACCATATTCAAGTTGTAAAAATGTATCTACCTAGCTAAAGGCAAAATAGGGATTTTGACAATACAGTGCAACCTGGGGGCCCTTGTGGACTTCGGTGATAAAAACAATGAACTAACACATAGATCAACTAAGTGGTGACCCCTTAAGTGGTGCCCCTCAACATGGACCTTAGAAATGATGCTGAAGGTGACCAGATAGCCAAAATCTAAAAGTGGGAAATATGTCTGGCTAAAAACTGATCTGAGAACCAGGAAATAGACTGGGATGAGCCTGCTTGATGGTCGGCCATCTTTTTTTACTTTCACCTGATTTTGCGCAACTAGATGTCCATGGTTGGTGATTTGATACTTTAGGCGCTAGGTTTTACTAAAACGTTTTTAAAAATCATAACTCCGGTTCTGCTGATTGAATTTTTGTTGTTTTGGTGTCATGTAATTTATTAGATTTCACTCTATTTTTCTAAATAGGTGTTGGATTTTTCTTGTGTTTTGTTTTCCCTTTATTACTGTTCGGTGCTTCATAAATACTTTACACATTGCCTCTAATTTAGGCACAGGTTAATTTAGTGACTTTTTGTGGTTCAGCCTGCAAGGGATTGTGGCTGTTCCTTGACCAGAGCTCACACCCCATTAAACTAAAAACGCGTCTAGTACAGTATTGTTTGTTTTTATTCTTAGTGAGTTAATATTAATCCAATGACTACATGATTAGGATTATTGCTGTGCATATTTCCAGCTCTTTGGAATTTTCATATTACCTGGTAAGATCCTGATAGGCATAGTGTTGCACTATCTCATCTCATCGAGGCACACAACAGGTGAGACCTCACCAGAACAGACGTTTTGCTATGATTAGTTAATCCGTACTACTGATGGGATTTTATATCGATTCTCATGTTTTGTACATAATCATGCTCCATGGCATTAATCGGAGACTGGAGAGGCCAAATACAGCTCTGATAAAAAAAGAATAGAGCAATGAAAGTGGAAAGACACAGCCATCTAAAGTGTTGCACCGATAGCATGCCTTATGCTTAATATTCAGTTTATTTTGTCCTTTATGTGATTTGCTAGTCTGAAAAAAAAGCAAAGTTCAAACCAGAATTCACTAATTTTTCAAACGACAAAGTGCCATCCCTTCTAAAGCTTGCTAAACAACCTCCGGACAGGACAAGGCGTTGTAATAACCAGCCCTTCTCTCGCCTCATATTGTCATCTCCTTACTCTGAGACATTAAACTGCCGGGCTTTGTCCTACAGTCCAGTCCACCGAATAAACACGTTTCTGAAAGCGTTCCGTGGCTCACCTATGGTAAATTAATAAGAAGAAAAAAAAGAAGTTATATTAGGTCCCTGGGCTGCTCCTACGCCCCTTCCCCTTGATTTGGTACAATTACAGCTGTTAGATCTTCTGTTATCTATTGCGGTAAAGGTTATCCTTATGGATTGGAAATCCTTCTCATCAGTCTCTTACCATACGTGGTGGGCATGGGTTTCCTTCTTACGCAGTGCTCACACCTCAGTAGATCTAGCACACCTATCGCCTTACATTTCAAGTGGGATTTGGGCATCATTGGATGAATACATGGACCTCTCCTCGCAAGGTGTAGTCCCTCGTTTTCCTGTTGGTTTGTCTACTTAATGTTTGGTCTACTAGCTACGTTGCATTGGGCTATTCCTGTGGGATTCCCTCCCTCTTTCTCCCTCTTTCCTGTCCTCTCATCCCGTTCTTTCTGTCTACTGCTATTTTTTCCCTTTCTTTCTTTCCTTCCTTCCTCCTTTTGCTCTTGTTTCTTCCCCTTCCCCCTCCCTCATCTCAGAGGCTGATATGTTCCACGTTCTGCACGATATACCCATTATTGACTTATATTAGTAACTTCTTATTGATTCCCTTCTTTCTAATTTTATTTCCATATACTTGAATTATTGATCAAATGATATCCATGTTTGGTTTTTCACGTTTTACTCACATTGGAGTGTATCACCTTTTTGTATTTTGACTGCTATTATTTGGATCATTATTTCTCTCAATAAAATCTTGTTGAACTAAAAAAAAAAAAAAAAAAAAAAAAAAAAGAAGAAAAAAAAGAAAAATGCCCGTAAAAGCATATTGGCAAACATTGTTGAATATGTAATACTTGTTCAAATCAGAAACCGCATTAAATTTCAGCTTCTTGGCTCCATGAGTTATAGTCTTTGTACTTTTTCACACCACATGATTAAGGTGGAAACAGTCTGGCTGCGCAGTTCATCAACACCCTTGCTCCTGGTGTAAAAGACACTTTGAAAAGGATAAGAGTGACACACGCTCATCAACAAAGGTGCAAGATGCAATGTGAGATGAAATCAAGTTTGCTGCAACTTATCATGTTATTTAAAATAAATTGTGATTGATATTCACAATTTAAAAGTACTATTCCTTAATTATGAAAAGTTCAATTTCTAAAGAGGCTGGGGCATATTTATGAGAGGCTTACGTCACGTTTGCACCATGCAAAGTGGTAAATGCGTGATGCAAGCCTCTAAGGGTGGTTTCAAATGGATTCCAAAGTCTAGAGTTAGGAAGCACAGCACAAATGGCTTTAGGGTACCTAAACCTATGCTAGATTGAGGCATGCACCATAGCAATATGGTGCTAAAGTGTGTGCCTGGGGCATGGCAGATGAAATCAGTGCCGGTAATAGGGGGAGGGGAGGAGAGTATCATATCTCTGTAAATATAGCACTCGCCTGCTCTCTCTCTGTCATGCAATGCAGCACAGCCCCTTTGGGTGCTGTGCTGCATTCTGTGAATGGTTGCAGAATCTGGACCTATGTCTCAAAACCAAAGCTGGCATAATCGAACAAAGGAGTTAGAATTATTTTTGTTGGTGATTGTTAGTGTCATAGAGCTAGGTAAATATAGCTTTGGTTTCTACTCAATAGCTGGGCTCTTCCATCATCAAGCAACAGTCCCTTGTAAAACTGCCTGCTTCAGATTTCCAAACATCTGAGGTTTCTGAGTGGCTTCGAAAATCTGGAACCAAATGTAATTGACTTCATGTTTATTTCACAAGTAATACTCATCAGCTCATTATTTGATGTACCACTTTTGAAAATTGGATTTGTTGGATCCCTTTAGATCAAGCACAATTCATGGTTGTAAATCATCCAGTGTAAGGGGGAGGTTGTGTCTTCTGATATGCAAGGTTCTTAAATTGCTCAACCTCAAGTGGTTCTATAAAGGAAATGTGGTCCTTGATGTGGCATGGAACTCAATTAAATATGTCTTTAAATTTTAATGCACCATACTTGCATACCCTTCTAGTGTAGGGTTGACGAAGTTGAAACATCCAGTAACATGTGGTCAATGAAATTCTGGACCAAAACATGATGTGCTTTCCATTTAGATGATTTCAATGTCAGATATCTGTTGAGCTACCACTGGGTATTTGGGCCAACAATTGTGGGAAAATTACCTTTTTTGTATGGTCATCTCAATTTTGTGCAGAATGTTATTGTTAGTGGATTCTGCACCCTGAAACATGTAAAAATAGGCTAACCCCTGATTGCCATATTTAACTCCCCCGTTAGGCCATGTTATATGTGGTAGAAACTATACCCATGAAAAACCTTCCTTTTAAATATTTGTAAGTCACCCCTTTATAGGCCTTGTAGCCCACAAAGTAGGATTTATGGTATTTAAAAGTGGAGCATGTGGAAATGTAATGTTACCTTGTCGCTACAGTAATAAGGCCCAAAAACAATTTTCACTGTGGAAGGCTGTCCTATGAGGAAAACTAGAACACAGATTGAAATATTAGTGCTGCTTTTTCAGATTTGAGACAATCTAAAAAAGCAGTTCAGCCACTACTTTTAATATTTGTAATACTTATAGAAAATGCAAGCCAATGGTGAACTTCAATTACTAATATATATTCAGAAAAAACAATCTTTTATAAAGTTAAAATTTCCCTGCTTGAGACTCCCAAAGGCTAATTTGCAATAGTCTTAAAGCAATTTCCTTGTAGCTGCTTTACCTTCATGAGGGGTTGAAAATTGCAACCCAGCACAGGGAAAATGACTTTGGTATGGGGAGATGGGGTTTTTCCCGGCTGCAAGAACACATCTCTAGTGGACTAAGGAACTTCATTAACTTCAAACTCTATGCCCTATAACTAGTAAATGTTAGGTGTTTCATGGGAATGAACAGCCTTTGCTCCATTAGGCTGGTTGGCTCCAATACCAGTGGAAAAAAGCTACTTCAGAATTGGTTTTGACTGACCACAAAGAAGGCTCTACTCTTTTCTTTGGCACGCATTTAGATGGGCACAGGGACTCTGCACAAGAGACAAATAGCCTCACTATCCTGGGATTTGGGAATAAGGTGCACTGTGGCATTGTTTGTATTAGGACAAACAGGAACTGATGCAAAAGAAGGTATAGTTTCCCCTGGGAACCTTTTCCTCATTGGTTAGGTCATCACACCCACAAGCATAACTATGGCATCCTAAAGCACCTGCCTTAGAACACTCACTAGGCTTATGCAAGAACAGAAAATGAACTGCACCTGCTGTTTGAGACCGCTGAGGAGATCTGATGGGCTAGACCAGCTCCTACTTTTACCCAGGATGGAGACGTGAACTGCAAGGGTAAATTGACTGCAGGAAGCTACAAGAGGCCTTTTTCTTGAAGTGTCAAACTAACCAGTAGTAACTAGACCTCTACTGACTCCTGCTTTTGGCCTTTACCTGACATCATGAGAGATTCTAGTGCCTTCCTCCAGTCCTATGGGCCTTAGAAGTACTCTATCGTGGTTATTAGGCACTAGATCCATGCTTGGAAACTTTTGACAACTTTTACTCCAACATTCCAGAGCTTCAGTGTGACCCACTTGAAAAAGAATCCAACCAGCAGTTCCACAGTATTACATTGGATTTCAGCTGCATTCTGCTCAAAGATCCTTATACCTCAGAAAGAAAGACTGAGGGCCTTATTTAGATGTTGGCGGACAGGTTACTCTGAAATATAAATCCCAAATATATCCTATGGGATCTGTATTTCGGCGGAAATATAAATCCCATTTTATCCTATGGAATTTATATTTCGGCGGATGGGATCTCCATCACTTTTGTGACAAAGTGACCCATCTGCCAGGACCTAAATCAGGCCCTGAGTCACATTCTGCATCTGGACTTTTCCAATTTTCAGCCGTACATGGCCCTGGGGACAGCCAACTCCTGGGCCTGTTCCGGCTATGTCCTGTGGTGCCCACTGCAGGACATTGCAGGTTGCTATGGCATTGTTGAAGCACTGCTCCCACCATGCTGTTGCAACAGTGTGCTCCGCTTTGAGCAAGCAAGGACATTTTGCTCTCATTTGCTCAAAGTGGAGCATTTTGTTTTACACACAGGGAGCTGCATGACAGCAGCTCCCTGTGTGTAAAAGCAATGCAGGCTCCCATAGGAAGCGGGGCGCATGTAGGGACTGCAGGGAGCTTCAGGCTCCCCCCGTGGCCCCAACAAAGTTACCTTGCCCCAGAGGATGGGGTCACTGTCGCAGAAAATAGCCCAGGAGTGGGGCCACTCAGGCCCCTTCCATCTACATGAAAAATAAAAATAAAAAAATGCCTGCACTTTTTCAATGAAAACATTTTTTTTCAAAAGGGCAAGCCCCGGGAGACAGAGGGCATTGACCGAAAAAGAAATCAGACCTGGCGAGGGGCTGCACGGTCCCCATCCTGTTTATTTATATTAAGAACATTTTAAAAAGGGTCCAACCCAGGGGCATGGGGTCCCGAGGCCTAAAATTGTCCCTGGAAAGAGGGCCACATGTCCTCCCTTCCTAAAATATAAAAAAAAGAATGCAACTCACTGGAGGCCCTGTGCCCGTTCCTCGCTACTCTGCAAGCACACCTCATGACACGATTCTGGTTGGGACATGATGTACCCTTGGCTGCTGAGAATCTTTAGGGCCAACAAGACCACCTGTTACCGCCAGTGAGCCCCACACAGTGGGATTGCTTAGAGGTGGTCAGAGGCCACGCCCCATTTCTCCACCACTCTGCAAATGCACCTCGCTGCACATTGGTGGTGGGCAGATGAGGTCCCCTAGCATCCTGAGGGCCTCAGGAGTAAAGTAAAGTGGACTTCTTCAAGGGCGTTTTGAAGGAAATAATCACTGGTTTTCTACAGATGTGGGCTTCGATATATCGTGCTGTGTGTGAATTCTATGACAGGCCACTCCATACCTGGTTAAACTAAGCTGCCCTCCAGGGATGGGGCGCCCAGCAAAGATGGAGAATGTCGTGTGAATATATATATATATATATATATATATATATATATATATTCCAAGCAAGAGCCAAAACCGGACCCGCCGTGGCAGTGAGCTTCTCTTTCCGGCTGTGCAAAGCCGTATAAATTCCACAGTTCAGGTAGCACCCACTCGAGAAGCCACAGGAAGCACATTTAGTTCAATGTTTTTAATATCGATCGGTAACTTGCCAGCATACACAGCACCAATTCAGGCATCCTCAGTTAATCAGCCAGACGCGTTTCAGGATTGACTCCTTTCTTCAGTGGCTTGGCAATGGGATGGGGAAAACGCGCTGCTCACGCAGAATTAAAGAAGCTCACGGCGGATCCGGTTTTGGCTCTTGCTTAGAGCCTGACACAGCGGGAGGAAGGCGTGTGAGGTTGGAGTTCAGGGCTCTAGCCCGCATGATGTTCGAGGTCGGTAACTACAAACTGGGGCAGAGACAGCGCCGAACTACGCACCAACCCACTTGGGTATTTATTTGCACGAACATTAAGGATTGAAAACGCACCCACTGGGGTAATACATGACTACATTAACCATGAGGCTGTGTTCACGGCCACGCCCATCCAGGGCGGGAGGTTTGAACTTTAATTCTGCGTGAGCAGCGCGTTTTCCCCATCCCATTGCCAAGCCACTGAAGAAAGGAGTCAATCCTGAAACGCGTCTGGATGATTAACTGAGGATGCCTGAATTGGTGCTGTGTATGCTGGCAAGTTACCGATCGATATTAAAAACATTGAACTAAATGTGCTTCCTGTGGCTTCTTGAGTGGGTGCTACCTGAACTGTGGAATTTATACGGCTTTGCACAGACGGAAAGAGAAGCTCACTGCCACGGCGGGTCCGGTTTTGGCTCTTGCTTAGAGCCTGACACAGCGGGAGGAAGGCGTGTGAGGTTGGAGTTCAGGGCTCTAGCCCGCATGATGTTCGAGGGCGGTAACTACAAACTGGGGCAGAGACAGCGCCGAACTACGCACCAACCCACTTGGGTATTTATTTGCACGAACATTAAGGATTGAAAACGCACCCACTGGGGTAATACATGACTACATTAACCATGAGGCTGTGTTCACGGCCACGCCCATCCAGGGCGGGAGGTTTGAACTTTAATTCTGCGTGAGCAGCGCGTTTTCCCCATCCCATTGCCAAGCCACTGAAGAAAGGAGTCAATCCTGAAACGCGTCTGGCTGATTAACTGAGGATGCCTGAATTGTTGCTGTGTATGCTGGCAAGTTACCGATCGATATTAAAAACATTGAACTAAATGTGCTACCTGTGGCTTCTCGAGTGGGTGCTACCTGAACTGTGGAATATATATATATATATATATATATTATAAACACAGGTTGCCCTTTAGAGTTCGCCCTCACAGAAAGTATCCCGTTCATGCGCCGCGGCAGCCCATCAAGCAGCATTCAGCCTCCAATCTTTACATGCATGGCTCTACGCGTTTCGGAGCAGGTCTCCTTGATCACGAGCCTCAAAGAAAAGAAAACAGCAAAAGTAGCTGTAGACCTTCTGCTTTTAATTAATTACAGCCTCGTAGGGCGTGTCCAAATGTTCCGCCCTAATGTGCGTGTGCAGCAAGGCACTCTGGTATTTGCAGTGTATACCTTGAATTTAAACCCTTGTGGGTGTTTGCTGTGTCCATAGTACACTTCATTGCTTCCCTGGTGGGTAGACAGTCGCTGAATGAACCGCTAATTTAGCCCTTCTCTCCATCGGCGATGGGCCTTCTGTCCTGTGTGGCATGTCGACAAACACAACGCCACAGGTCCGCCTTGGCAAGCGACGGGCGTCCTCGCGACCAGGCAGGCCGCTATTCATTATAAACACAGGTTGCCCTTTAGAGTTCGCCCTCACAGAAAGTATCCCGTTCATGCGCCGTGGCAGCCCATCAAGCAGCATTCAGCCTCCAATCTTTACATGCATGGCTCTACGCATTTCGGAGCAGGTCTCCTTGATCACGAGCCTCAAAGAAAAGAAAACAGCAAAAGTAGCTGTAGACCTTCTGCTTTTAATTAATTACAGCCTCGTAGGGCGTGTCCAAAATGTTCCGCCCTAATGGGCGTGTGCAGCAAGGCACTCTGGTATTTGCAGTGTCTACCTTGAATTTAAACCCTTGTGGGTGTTTGCTGTGTCCATAGTACACTTCATTGCTTCCCTGGTGGGTAGACAGTCGCTGAATGAACCGCTAATGTAGCCCTTCTCTCCATCGGCGATGGGCCTTCTGTCCTGTGTGGCATGTCGACAAACACAACGCCACAGGTCCGCCTTGGCAAGCGGCGGGCGTCCTCGCGACCAGGCAGGCCGCTATTCATTATAAACACAGGTTGCCCTTTAGAGTTTGCCCTCACAGAAAGTATCCCGTTCATGCGCCGTGGCAGCCCATCAAGCAGCATTCAGCCTCCAATCTTTACATGCATGGCTCTACGCGTTTCGGAGCAGGTCTCCTTGATCACGAGCCTCAAAGAAAAGAAAACAGCAAAAGTAGCTGTAGACCTTCTGCTTTTAATTAATTACAGCCTCGTAGGGCGTGTCCAAATGTTCCGTCCTAATGGGCGTGTGCAGCAAGGCACTCTGGTATTTGCAGTGTCTACCTTGAATTTAAACCCTTGTGGGTGTTTGCTGTGTCCATAGTACACTTCATTGCTTCCCTGGTGGGTAGACAGTCGCTGAATGAACCGCTAATGTAGCCCTTCTCTCCATCGGTGATGGGCCTTCTGTCCTGTGTGGCATGTCGACAAACACAACGCCACAGGTCCGCCTTGGCAAGCGGCGGGCGTCCTCGCGACCAGGCAGGCCGCTATTCATTATAAACACAGGTTGCCCTTTAGAGTTCGCCCTCACAGAAAGTATCCCGTTCATGCGCCGTGGCAGCCCATCAAGCAGCATTCAGCCTCCAATCTTTACATGCATGGCTCTACGCGTTTCGGAGCAGGTCTCCTTGATCACGAGCCTCAAAGAAAAGAAAACAGCAAAAGTAGCTGTAGACCTTCTGCTTTTAATTAATTACAGCCTCGTAGGGCGTGTCCAAATGTTCCGCCCTAATGGGCGTGTGCAGCAAGGCACTCTGGTATTTGCAGTGTCTACCTTGAATGTAAACCCTTGTGGGTGTTTGCTGTGTCCATAGTACACTTCATTGCTTCCCTGGTGGGTAGACAGTCGCTGAATGAACCGCTAATGTAGCCCTTCTCTCCATCGGCGATGGGCCTTCTGTCCTGTGTGGCATGTCGACAAACACAACGCCACAGGTCCGCCTTCGCAAGCGGCGGGCGTCCTCGCGACCAGGCAGGCCGCTATTCATTATAAACACAGGTTGCCCTTTAGAGTTCGCCCTCACAGAAAGTATCCCGTTCATGCGCCGTGGCAGCCCATCAAGCAGCATTCAGCCTCCAATCTTTACATGCATGGCTCTACGCGTTTCGGAGCAGGTCTCCTTGATCACGAGCCTCAAAGAAAAGAAAACAGCAAAAGTAGCTGTAGACCTTCTGCTTTTAATTAATTACAGCCTCGTAGGGCGTGTCCAAATGTTCCGCCCTAATGGGCGTGTGCAGCAAGGCACTCTGGTATTTGCAGTGTCTACCTTGAATTTAAACCCTTGTGGGTGTTTGCTGTGTCCATAGTACACTTCATTGCTTCCCTGGTGGGTAGACAGTCGCTGAATGAACCGCTACACAGGGCGAGAGAAAAATAAAAGAAATGAAAGGGATAAAATGAATTTCCAGAATACAAAAAGATAACAACAAATACAACCATAATTGCACATACAGTAAAACAAAACATCTGCATGTCATAATCCAAATAATTTGGAATTAGGGGAGACGCCTTAACATGATGCTGATAAAACAACTAATTCGGCCTTTGAAATGAGACTAGCAACTATGATACAAGTGTCACAGCATTTAAACTTGATTGAAATTGTATTATTGTCTCATGATACATACAACATTCATGAATTGTGACTGTAAATATGGATATTTGCGTCTCAACTCAAAAGTGGCCAATTTTCCCTTTTTCCCCCCTTTTAATTAATTATGGGAGAACATGCGTTTTTATAAGAAATGTATAATGAATGTTTGTGGTTTTTGAAAAACATGTTTTTAATTGCACAAGCACTTTATTGACACCATTCTCCATGTATTAGCAATTGAATGTTTCCTTTCCGTAATGTTTTTGTAATATAACATACTGAAAGATGGCCGCCATTAAGTACCTGGCGCCTTAGTCCTCTGTCTATTTTCAGAGAGGGGTGGAGATAAAATGGTGTCATTTCCTATGCACGGGATGACACTGAAGAAGCCTTACTGGTGAAACGTGTCTGTTGTCTTGGGGCAGGGGGGTCTGCCAACAAATCACCTTAAAAACTAAAGCTCAAGAGTGCCGTCTACTTTTGTTTTAAAAAACGAGCGTGTTCGAGAAAATATATGTATATACATACACAAAACCCCTTTGCTCCAGCAGGAGAAAATGCACGTACACGAAGATTTTAAGATTACGGCTTCTTTTAATGAAAAGGGTACCTCGTGACCCAGCAGATGAAAGAGAGAACGTTTTCGGCTGTTCAACAGCCTTAATCAATCTACGTATATATATATATATATATATATATATATATATATATATGTATATATATTTAAATATATATATATATATATATTACCTACTGGCGGTCGCCAGTAGGTATATATAGTTAGGATTTTTTCTCTATGGGATTTTTGAAAATTCTATGTCTAATAACTTTGGCGTTTGTGGACGGAATTGGCTGAAATTTTCAGGAAAATGGAACATTTTGTTTCTGAGCAGCCCCTGAAAATTTGGGGGGGTTTCGTCAAGGGGGGGCCGAGAAAAAAGGGGGGTCCCAAAACGTGTTTTTAACATTGAGTTTCCCATAGGGCGGTTGGCCTCACTTTTAGCCCGAACGGCTGAATGGATTTGCACGAAACTTTGGGGGACTGGTAGCCCGATGTGCTTTTGCTAGGTCTCAATATATGTGCTTCAGTGGATTTTGAGAAATTAACGTTCAAAAAAAGATATATATCTGTGGAAAAGTAAATTTTGCCATGTTCTGTGTCCCTACGTGTCCCCCATCTTATGTTATGTGTGTATGATTAATATGCATATGTATTCCCCATGATCGATTAAAGATGCAATTACAGTTGTGTCCATCTCTAGTATGCCAGTTTCCAGTTCTCGTGAATACTACGAATATTAGGCCTATGTAAAGTTACGTTGCCACGTTTCTCAGTGTGCACGTTATTTCATTGTAAAGTCCCCGTTTCTAGGCCTCAAAAGGGCCCGGACACCAGATTCAGCTCCTGTCTCCTGAACCCTCGCTGAGGAGCGATACAGCCCCCACCTGTATCCTCGACCCTTCACTTACTTCCTGCCTCACAGTGCCCGGCTCGGCCTGGCTCTGCCTACGAGTCTGCCAAGAGTATGTTATGATTCTAGTTATCAGTCCAGCCCTCCTTCTCTGCATTCCTAAGCTACTGAATCGCATCAATAGTTTCCGTCATCATCTAGCCTTTACGTCTCCATGTAAGAGAAATACTGCATTTAATGGTCATTTAATATTCTTCATCACGCACTACATGTAGAATAATGCATGCTCCAGTCTTAGAGTCTGTTAGCCTCTACCCTCCTGACTCTTAGTTTATATCAACATGTCCTCTAAACATTAGATACTAGATAGGGTTTAGGTACATGTCGCCCTGACTCTCCAGACTTCAGTCTCTACTCCTAGCACAGAGTTCATAGCCCCCAGCTTCTCCTAGTAACACGTCATTGTCAGTTTGCGCGCACCATTAGGTTAGAGGTCCCGGCTCCTTAGGTAGCCCCCTCCATGTTTCCGCCCCATTTATGACATATTCCGTTACGTTTACATCACATGTCTATGTATACGCCTCCTGTTACACCTACTTTCACCCTTATCTTTCGCGACTGCTATTGACCACACCCACTGCTCCGCCTACTGTATTCATTGTAATGCAACTGTTTTAGTATATATGCTTGTGTACTGTTATTAAATGTTACGCCGATCCTGATCCTGCCCCCGGCAGCGCTGCCATCCTATTCCTATGCAGGTTGTCCTGTTCCTGTCCTTATGCTGTATTAAACCTGCAAACTCCTACTACCTCGAATCTTGACTCTTATTTATTGAGCTATCTGTTATTACTATGTCCAGTAAAACCTAGATCCGGTATTATTTATTTATATACCACATAATGGCGCCCGAATAGGGACTTGCCCTTTCCCCACGCGCCGGTGAAGCCACGCCGGCCCCCTGACCCTCTGCAGCCGTGACGGAACCATACCGTGCACGTGCAGATATTTCTGCTTCAAGTATCCCTCAGGCCCACGGAGGAGACGGAGGTGGCGGTCCAGCATCCAGACGAGGCGGTGGAGGAACGCGGCGAGTCCCGACCAGAGCCCAAGCCGAGAGTCCAAGGTCCGAGGTATCCGGAGGCCCACCCGTAACTGAAGTCCGAAGTTCGTCCGTCCGGCGTCGAAGCAGTCCAGTCCAGTCCGAGGCCTTCCGTTCTTGCTGCCCGGTGAGTACCGTTGCTGGGGAGTATCTAGACAGGGTCAATCTAATTGTCTCTGGTCCGTGGGGTTTGGTGGTACACAGATCCCAAAACGAAGTGTCCACTTCGGTGGATGCGGGTCCTGACGTGTCTCTTTATGAGACCGGTAAGTTTCGTACTGTTTCAGCAGTGCATCTAGTTTCTGTTCTAGTCAGTTCTGTTCTCGAGAAATTCATGTATTCTGTTTTCAGTATTCCAGGTAGTATTCTGTTCGAACTGTTATTTTGAATGTCATTCATGTATTTTAATGTCGTGGTATGAATGTGGAGTAATTATCGTGTTCATTGTGTATTGTATTGTGTCTAGATTACAGTTCAGTCATGCCGTTATTTTCCAGACTACGTCAGTTAAGAACTAGAAAAGGTCTGTTAGAAGAAGCAGTTCCTGTCCCGCCTAGGGACAGTCCAGGTCATTTTATGTATCAGAAGCATGGCATAAGTGCCATATTATATCTAGATTTATGGGTAGAGTATACCAAACAGTTAGAAGAAAAGTATAGATGGCCCGTATCGGGTACATGGGATGCCGAGTGCATCATGCGAGTAGAAGAAGCATTATGGAAAAAGAAAGCCAGACAGTCACAGAAAGATGCCATCGAGTTATGGCGCAAAGAATCTCATAAAAGAACCGAAAAAGAAATCAGAAAGTCAGAATTAAGTAGAGAATCCTTAGAACGAGCCCACGAAAGGGAATTAATCGAGATAGGTGAACGAGTCAAAACCGAACAGTCAGACAGACAGAGGAATGCCCTCATTAAGGGTATGTATCCTCTTCTTGCCGAGGGTTTGCCAAAAGCAACCCCGGAGGCATCCAGTAATTTTCCGCCACCATTAGTTCCGACCAAGCTACGTCACAAACCGACCGCAGCTGATATTTTCATCTCGTCCTACTTGGACGACACAGTCCCAGAATATGCAAATCCTGTCCCGCCAGCTCCTGTAAATAAGGTAAATCCTGCTCCTCCAGTCACCGGAGTACCTGCTACGGTACCCCCGGTCCAGCCTACATTACAACTTCCCGCCACTCTGCCAGCACGAAGAGTATCAGTCGAAGATTCCAGTATAGGGGCCGCAGGAGGAGGTCCTCCTGGTACCCCGCCACCACACCAACGTTTAACATTAGTCGAGTTACATGAATGTGCGTTACAGCGTACGCCCAAATATAAGTCCGTTGCAGATATCCGACGAGCCCTTACTGAATGCCGCTATGATCCAGTTGCAGGTGATGATAGTACAGTTATATATTCCATCCGTGTAAGACGGGTGACCGGGTATTTGGACACCCTACCAGATATGAAAGAAGATCTAGACAGAATATATCGTTTCATCCGTACAGGGGATGATCCAGAAAGTATTGGTGAAGCCATGTCTCAAAGGAAAGCTGAGATCCAGCTCATGCTATTAAAGTTTCTGATTAATTGTTTAATAAGGGAACAAGATTATCCGACCAAAGATCCGGCCGAAATGAGAATCCTGACAAGGTGGAGTGATAATATAGCCGAGGGTAAACACAGAACTATCAGTAGTATAGAGAGTATGTACAAGAGAATTCGTAAGGAAATAATAAGGTTACACGAACAACGTAAAGCAGCACAAGTAAGCGAGAAAGAAAATGACTCTTCTACTGAAGAGGTAGACGACGAGAATCCCGCCAGAATAGCGTATGTAGGAAAATCTAGATTTCCAGACCGCCACTTACGCCTAGAACACAAGTCAGTTTTTCATCATCCAGCACCAGAACAAGGTTCTCTAGAACAAGTATTTCAAGCTACCGATCATATTCTGAAATCACGAATCGGTTATAGTGAGTTAAGTACTATGCATGAACAAGAACTAGCCCGATCAGCAGTCCGATGGATTACTGATTCTACCACTTTTCCAGACGAAATAGTGGCACAAATGTTTCTGAAATTGCCCCCAGCCGAGCAGCGACTGGTGGGTATGTATATGATCCAGCACCTCATTACTCTGTATGAGGGTCAACATTCTGATCCAGGTCCGTTACACGATGTCCTGAACGAGTTACTCCAGTATAGATGGAAAGGTTTAGGTACCGATTTAATTAGTGTCATTCTAGAACAGCGCCACAAATATAGTATGTTTCTGAACCCGCATTTTGTTCATGTCTCACCTCCAGAAAGTAAACCGTTTTACATAGATAGACAGAACCCGTTACGAGAAGTACACCCAGTCAGGACAACAGATGGTGAAATGCAACGAGTGTTTGTTTACACCCCGATTACAAAGATGGAACTCTTAGAGATGAAGAAATTAATTCCCTGTCACGACAAAGATCCAGCAGGGTTCCACCGAGAATTAAAAGACATGCTCCGTATGGGAGAATACACGTATCCAGATATTATTAAAATGTTAAAAGTCCTGTTGCCCGCAGGGGTATACGAGAAACTCAAGGAAAAAGAATAGGAGGTGGGAGAGAAAAACATCGATTGGGCAGTTCTAGAAGCTGAAGATAAGATACGAGTACCAGGTACCGGTCTAGGAGAGAAATGTAAAGAATTACCAGAACTGTTAATACAAGTTTTGCCCAGATTATTAGCAACTAAAAAGGAAGACTGGGATGCAATCTCAGCCTGTAAACAGAAACAAGACGAAGACACTAGTGATTTTTATTCTAGATTTGAAAAATGTTTTATTATAAACAGTGGCCTCAAGACAAGTAGCGAGTCATACCCTCATCTTTTTGTTACTAAATTAGTCGAGAATTCAAGTCCACAAGTTAAGAATCGAGTTTTGAAAGTCGAAAGTACATGGCAAGCTAGTACCCCGTCCCAGATGTTACAGATGCTTCAGTACCACCAGAATAGAATCAGAGAAGAGCAAGATCACGAGAGAAAACGTATGAAAGACACGAAAATGAAAGTACTAGTTGCACAATCTGTTCCTCAAGACAGTCAGAAGAGGGGTACGAATCAAGCCAGTCATTCTGCAGCTCCCGTTAAAGGGACATGCAATTATTGTAAACAGCCAGGTCATTTCATAAACGAGTGTGCAGTTCTGAAACACAATATAGCCACTGGTAAAACTAAAGAAAGACCACGTCCGCCTAGACAAGAACAAGTTTCACAGACTTCTCAGCCACAGAATGCACAACAGACAGTTCCAGCACCGCAGCCTATTGCTGCAACACAGCATGTTACACAGCAGATGTACCAGTATGCACAGTCTGAGTATCCAGAGTATCAGCCATATTCATGAAACAGCCTAGAGAGGGAGGTAGGCTTGCCTCTCATCGAGATTCCTGTAGATCAAGAAGGTCCCTATGTTCATAGTCAGGTACTAGGGAAAGACAGAAAGTTTCTGATTGATACAGGGGCAAGTAGGACGACTATCAGTCACGCCGAAGTTCCAGGGGCTCCGCTCTCAGGCTCTAGAAATGTTTCCCTTGGATTTTCAGGAAAGCCTATTGTAAACGAGATATCTAAGCCAGTTACTCTAGAAGTAGGTCCATTGTCCCGCACTACTGATCTGTTACTTACGAAGTCATGTCCAGAAAATCTGTTAGGCATTAAGACACTGAAAGAATTAGGTGCAGTTATTTGCTGCTCCCCAGAGGGAATACGCCTGTTTCTACGTGACTTCAAGGGTCACTATGTATTACGAGATTTTGATCCGAGATTGTCTAATGTTCCGCAGCATCTATGGGCGCAAGGTCCAACTGATGTAGGTTATATGCAAATCACACCCCATCGTGTGACTCTCAAACCAGGTGTGTGTTACCACGAATCAGACAGTACAGATTGCCACCTGAGGCTGTAACAGCCTTATCCAAAATTATTGACAAGCTCATGGCTCAAGGAGTAGTTGTAGAAACTGACTCCAATGTATGTAATTCTCCGATCATTCCAGTCATGAAACGTACTGATCCAAATGCACCCCCAGTATATCGATTAGTGATTGACCTACGAGAACTTAATAAATGTATTATTCCCCAGTATCCAGTTGTCCCAGATATTTCTTCCCTATTGACAGCCATTGATTCCGAAGCCTCATTTTTCACAGTCATAGACCTCAAGAACGCGTTTTTCAGTGTACCCATTCATCCAGACAGCCAGTTTCTTTTCGGATTTTGTTTAAATGGAAGGAGCTATATGTTCACACGAGCTCCTCAAGGTTTCACAGAAAGTCCTAGTATTTACAGTCAAGCGCTTAAGAGACAACTAGACAACATTCACATGCCAACAGACACTGCCCTGCTCCAGTATGTCGATGATCTACTGATCACAGCCCGTTCTGAACGTGCTTGCGAGCAAGCATCACTTACAGTCTTGTATTTTCTCGCCGAGATGGGGCACAAGGTGTCCCCTTCAAAGCTTCAATTCTGTGTCCAGCAAGTGATCTACTTATGCCACTTACTGTCCAAGTGGGGTAGGCAGTTGACACCAGACCGTATCCAGTTAATAGCAAGTCTTCCTCAGCCCAAGACACAGAAGGAGGTACGTGCTTTTATCGGCCTTACTTCTTATTGCAGACAATGGATTCCTCAGTATGCATTTCTAGCTAAGCCACTGATACAGTTAACGACACAGGAGGCAGCCGTATCGACTGTCCTCCCTTGGACATCTGAACATACACTTAGTTTCAATGAGTTAAAGAAAGCTTTATGCCAAGCTCCAGTTCTAGCTACACCGAACTACAGTAAGCCTTTTACACTTTTCGTCACAGAACGCGAAGGTACAGCATTATCTGTTCTCACACAAGATCAAGCAGGTCAATACAAGCCCTGTGCTTATTTCTCTAGCACACTAGATCCTGTAGCCCAGGCTTTGCCTGCGTGCCTCAAGTCAGTTGCAGCCACAGCACTAGCTATCAGACAAAGTGATACCATAGTATTAGGACATTCCTTGACAGTACAAGTTCCACACTCTGTGGAAGTTCTTTTAAACCGAACCCAGACTCAACACTTGACAATTGCACGTTTAACAGGTTATGAATTGACACTGTTCCAGCCACACATAGAAATCAGACGCTGCAACGTTCTAAATCCTGCTACACTGTTACCGTCAGTTAATTCGAATCCTGCCACACACGACTGTGTGGAAGTAGTTAATATTATGACTAAGCCAAGACAAGATCTGACAGACATCCCATTACCAGATCCCGACCTGACACTTTATGTGGATGGTTCATGTATGAGAACAACTACAGGAGAACTAGTAGCCGCGTATGCAGTGACTACTGACACTGAAGTTATAGAAACACACCGTATTGACACCCTGTCTGCTCAAGCAGCAGAGCTAGTTGCTCTGACACAAGCCTGCATACACGCTTAGAACATGAAAGTTAATGTTTACACAGATTCACGTTACGCATTTGGAGTTGTCCACGACTTTGGAGTACTCTGGCAGGAGAGAGGTTTCATGACTTCTCATGGAACCAAGATTCAGCATGGTCTCCTTATTCAAGCTCTGTTAGATGCCATACATTTACCGACATCTATTGCTATCATGAAGTGCAAAGCACATACGAAAGTTACTGACATTATTTCTCAAGGTAATGATCTAGCAGATCGCACAGCCAAGCTTACAGCACAGACTCCAGACATTCCAGTTAATCCAACACAGACACATACTCCAGATCCGACTACATGCATGACAGTTAAGGACCCTACTCAAGATGTCATAGATATCCAGTTACATGCTACTCCCGATGAAATCAAGAAATGGTCCGAACAAGGAGGGGTCCAGACAGATCAGGGATGGGTAACTAAGGGTAGAGCCACATGGTTTCTCCCCGACTCTATGATTCAAGTCATTATCAATACCGCACATAGTCCAGCACATTTAGGAGAAAAAGCTATGTTAGACAGTATCCAGAACATTTGGTTCAACAAGCATTTACGAGCTGCAGCCAAGCAGAAAGTCCGTACCTGTATGATATGTTGCCAGTTCAATCCAGGTAAAAGTGTCCCGGTGGAACAAGGTGGATTCCAGCTCCCTGACCACCCTTTTGAAGTCCTCCAAATGGATTATATTCAGATGGAGCGATGTCGAGGTTTCAAGTATGTCCTTGTAGTTGTATGCGCTTTGTCCAGGTGGACAGAGGCATATCCAGTTCCAGATTACACAGCCGCGACCACTGCCAAGCAGTTGGTTCGTGAATTCTTCCCCCGTTATGGACTCCCTAGAGTCGTATATTCTGATAACGGACAGCCATTCTCATCTGAGCTTATGAAACATGTTTCCCTTTTGTTAGGGTACCAGTGGAAGTTCCATTGTGTACGCCATCCTGAAGCAGCAGGTCTCGTAGAGAGACATAATCAGACCCTGAAAATCCGCATTGCCAAAATATGTAAAGAGAAAGGTGTAGACTGGCTAGTAGCTCTGCCAGTCGCCTTGTTTTATATGCGCATGGTCGCACATTCCAGATCAGGTCTGTCCCCGTATGAGGTCGTATTCGGCCGCCCCCCTAATGTGTGGGGTACACCTAGACCCCGAAGTATTACCGATGTTTCAAGTAATATGCTGACAGATTACCTAGCTTCCTTGATGTCTGCCCTACACTCTTGTCGTTCACAGGTTGCCGCCGCATTTCCAGACAATACCGAGGTGGCACCGCATGAAATCGTTCCCGGATGCATGGTTCTTGTCAGGAACTTTGATCGTTCAAGTCCGCTGGAGCCTCGCTGGAAGGAACCCCGACAGGTCCTCCTGGCCACCCGTACTGCCGTCAAGCTGGAAGGCAGGAAGGGCTGGGTCCACCTGTCTCATGTGAAAAGATTTTATGGATTGAAGCCTGTTTCTAAGAACATTTCCCAGGATTTGAAAGACTGCCAAAGTACTATTCTTAAGGACTGTCCCGCAAAAGACAATGGTACTGAACCCTCCCTGTTAGAGAAAACTCCGCAACAGGAGTATAAGCAAAAATTAAGGTCTAGTAAAATAAGTCAGCCAGTTTGATTGTCTAAGTCCTCCCCTAGGTGAAACGGTTAGACCGGTTTCTGACATGTATAAAATAGACCCCCATAGTGAGAGAGTTAGTCAAAACTCAATCCGATGTATCGTTTTTCTAAGTTTCATATTGTTTTTCAGCCTTATGACTACCTGCACAGGTTATGCTTTTTATTTGTATTTTCTAGTTTCTCATGTAAATAAGTCTTCTATTGCTACAGTAGAGCACACGTTTAGTGATCTGCCTCCTCATGAACTCTCATATCGTCTCGCTATGCGTAATAATTCCTTTATCCGCATGTTACATTATTCACACCAGACCAGCAATGCCACTAATTGTTGGGTGTGTGGTCGACTCCCCCCTTTCGAGACACCGAAGGGAGTTCTGCCACTCTTTCCTTATCCATTTTCACATAATGGTTCGTGTGGAGCATGGTCCACGTTAACGTCATCCTCAACAGATATGTCTTTTCTTAACAGTACATGTTTTCCAGACAAGCAAGGTCTGCCCCACAGAACAGGGTTAGATCTAGAAAATGAAGTTTATAATCTAGGTAATTATTCTTCGAATTTCATGGTCCTGAATGTTCAGTCTGATACTACTCCAGACTTACCTGCTATGTCAGTATTACCAGTCAAAGGTGAATTATGTGTCCGAAAGAATGGTTCCGTACATGTAGGACATAGTGATTGTACTACTATCGTCAAGTATAGTGACAGTGGGAAATCTATTTTCAAAGCTTCACGTCATTCTTATTTTGTTTGTGGCCAGACCGCATATGTTCGTCTGCCCCTCGATTGGGAGGGAACCTGTTACATTGCATTCCTACTGCCACCAGTTTTTCTAGCCCCACCTGACTACCATAGGAATTCCCACCTAGTACATACTAGACACAAGAGAGACCTCCCGATTGTCGATTATACTGAATCTGCTCTAGAACAATACATAGATATCAATAAAGGTGTCTTCCCTTATTTAGGTACTGTTGTGAATAGTAAACTGATACGTAGATTAACCAGAACCCTTGAAGCAGTAGTGATTGAGACTACTTCTGCTCTAAGTAACTTAACCGAAGAGCAATCCTTTATGAGAATTGTCGTGCTCCAGAATCGTCTCGTCCTTGACGTCATACTGGCCGATAGGGGCGGGGCATG
This sequence comes from Lissotriton helveticus, assembly GCF_964261635.1. Classification (NCBI taxonomy): domain Eukaryota; kingdom Metazoa; phylum Chordata; class Amphibia; order Caudata; family Salamandridae; genus Lissotriton; species Lissotriton helveticus. Next base: position 1,839,847,311 of record NC_136059.1, on the reverse strand, counting down.
TAGAGTCATCGGATCTAGTTGCTGCATTTTCATTCCTAATAACGCGCCGTCTGTTTATTCAGCTATAACCAGACTCCATAAAATTGCCCATATGTTACACCAAGATCCAGGCACCTGGACATGGTCCGGTTGGTTCTGGAATATAATTTCCGCCTGGGGATGGAAAGTATTGTCCTTTCTAGGTATTGCAGTAGCGATCATATTCAGTTGCTGCCTATGTATACAATGTGGCCCTGCGATTTGTGGCATTTGTGCTACCTCTTGTATTCCTAGTCCCAAGTCCCGTTCTAGATCTCGTTCCAAGAAAATTCGAGACGAGCAAATGATACTGTATGAAATGATAGATGGTATCATGAATATTGATGTTTCCTGATGGAAACGTAGTGACAAGGAGGGAATGTGGAAAAGTAAATTTTGCCATGTTCTGTGTCCATACGTGTCCCCCATCTTATGTTATGTGTGTATGATTAATATGCATATGTATTCCCCATGATCGATTAAAGACGCAATTACAGTTGTGTCCATCTCTAGTATGCCAGTTTCCAGTTCTCGTGAATACTACGAATATTAGGCCTATGTAAAGTTACGTTGCCACGTTTCTCAGTGTGCACGTTATTTCATTGTAAAGTCCCCGTTTCTAGGCCTCAAAAGGGCCCGGACACCAGATTCAGCTCCTGTCTCCTGAACCCTCGCTGAGGAGCGATACAGCCCCCACCTGTATCCTCGACCCTTCACTTACTTCCTGCCTCACAGTGCCCGGCTCGGCCTGGCTCTGCCTACGAGTCTGCCAAGAGTATGTTATGATTCTAGTTATCAGTCCAGCCCTCCTTCTCTGCATTCCTAAGCTACTGAATCGCATCAATAGTTTCCGTCATCATCTAGCCTTTACGTCTCCATGTAAGAGAAATACTGCATTTAATGGTCATTTAATATTCTTCATCACGCACTACATGTAGAATAATGCATGCTCCAGTCTTAGAGTCTGTTAGCCTCTACCCTCCTGACTCTTAGTTTATATCAACATGTCCTCTAAACATTAGATACTAGATAGGGTTTAGGTACATGTCGCCCTGACTCTCCAGACTTCAGTCTCTACTCCTAGCACAGAGTTCATAGCCCCCAGCTTCTCCTAGTAACACGTCATTGTCAGTTTGCGCGCACCATTAGGTTAGAGGTCCCGGCTCCTTAGGTAGCCCCCTCCATGTTTCCGCCCCATTTATGACATATTCCGTTACGTTTACATCACATGTCTATGTATACACCTCCTGTTACACCTACTTTCACCCTTATCTTTCGCGACTGCTATTGACCACACCCACTGCTCCGCCTACTGTATTCATTGTAATGCAACTGTTTTAGTATATATGCTTGTGTACTGTTATTAAATGTTACGCCGATCCTGATCCTGCCCCCGGCAGCGCTGCCATCCTATTCCTATGCAGGTTGTCCTGTTCCTGTCCTTATGCTGTATTAAACCTGCAAACTCCTACTACCTCGAATCTTGACTCTTATTTATTGAGCTATCTGTTATTACTATGTCCAGTAAAACCTAGATCCGGTATTATTTATTTATATACCACATATCTGTAACAGCGGACCGGGCAGCGCTCCGGTTCGCGGACTTTTCGCGGTACGGAGCTTTGTGAAGCGAAGCTGATTGGTTCTCCGGCGTCTGTGAACATTCCAAACAGTCCGTAGCGGCCGCCATCTTGTCTCTCGGTAGGATCGAGAGACAAGAGGAGGCCAAAGCGAAGGGGCAAATGACCATAAGGAGGCATAGTAGATCCTCGCTGACCCCCTAGGTTTGATGTGGAAGTTTTAAAAGGGCCCCGCGGGGCAAAAAAAATAAATAATAATAATAATCGAACGGCTGAATGGATTTGCACGAAACTTGGCAAAATATTAGGGACTGGTAGCCCGATGTGCCTTTGCTAGGTCTCAATATATGTGCTCCAGTGGATTTTGAGAAATTAACGTTCAAAAAAAGATATATATCTGTAACAGCGCTCCGCTTCGCGTACTTTTCGCGTTACGGAGCTTTGCGAAGCTGATTGGTTCTCCGGCGTCTGTAAACATTCCAAACAGTCCGTAGCGGCCGCCATCTTGTCTCTCGGTAGGATCGAGAGACAAGAGGAGGCCAAAGCGAAGGGGCAAATGACCATAAGGGGGCATAGTAGATCCTTCCTGACCTCTTAGGTTTGATGTACCATTTTGCCAAGTTTGGTGTAATTCCGTTCAGCCATTCAGGCTGTAGACGTATGTAAATGTCCTATGGAAAATTGCATGGGGAAAACACATTTGAAAGTGTTGAAATTTAGAACCAATTAAAATGTTACTTTGGTTTTGTATTTGTGTGTGATGAAAGTTAATTGGTTATGTATATATCTCAAATGAGAGGAAACCACAGCCATTTTGTGATACTACTGTCTGAGGTACATTTGTGAGGAATTTTTGGTGGTGAATTTCTGGTGTTTGATTTACACAGTACTAACACTTCTCCTACTTTTAAAAAGGTGAGTTGTTAATTTGTAAGGGGAACTATGTTGTACACTTGAAGATAATTTGAAAAATGTTTTCTGTTATTTATTTGCAGTCCTTCTGTTATACTAAATACTTGATAAAGTTAGTTTTATATTATGTATTACTAAAAACGATAAATGAAAGTGATTATTTTTTTCTGCAATTTACAGCAAGCAATTTCAAAATAAAATGGCTCACAATGAAGAGACCGTGGCAATTTCTTTTGAATTGTCCACTACATTGATTGAAATTGACAGCACCAATAATGAAATATTGTCACAAGGAGGAGATGACTTGAATGATTCCACTACATTGATTGAAATTGACAGCACCAATAATGAAATATTGTCACAAGGAGGAGATGACTTGAATGATTTTTTTGATCAATCTGTTGATGGCGAATTTATCGAATGTTTGGAGACCATAGAGTTACAAGAATCATCATTGCAGACTTTTAATGAGGAGATTCCAGATGAGATGATTGAAGAGGAAATTCCTGATGAGGACATGTTACTAGTTCTTTCAAATTTAGAAAATTCAGAAGAATAAATTTATATTTAGAAATCAAAAATTGTTTGAGACATTATTCATTTTTATTTTTAATTTATGAGGTTGTAGCGAAGTGATTGTAGTATAAAATGAGACTTATAGTATAGAGTGCAACATTTTTATGTTACATGGTAAGTTTACTCATATTTACTTCCCTTCTCCCACTATATTATCTCCAATGTGTATTTGACATCTCTTCTTCATCTCCGGCCTCCTTTCTCTCACTGTGTGTCTCTGATGCATCTTATCGCTGCTATTTTGTGTAATTACAGAAGAGAGTGAAATAAAATAGTTCGGAACGTGAAAAGGGGGCAAAGTAGAGTACCCCTCACCCCCTAGGCCTTCTCAGGCGGTCCCAAAATGATCAGTTTCTGCTTTCCTGAGAGATTATGGTATGAGTTCCATATACCACAATAATTTGCATTACAACATGCAAGATATATATCTCCTATTACCAACTTTTGGAGATATTCGCGCTAAGCGCGAATATCTCCAAAAACTAACACCTGCCCTGAGCAGTTCTTAGCCATGTTATCCATGAATATCGCTGAGTTTTCAGCGATATTAATGCATTGCGGTCGTTTTTTATCGCATTTGCGATAAACCTTGATAATAGCAAGGTTTATCTTCGATAATTTCTGACGATGCTTAGCGGTAAAAAATTCGTTGGTAAGCATCGTTAGCGATAAATATCGCTTAACTTTGGTAATATGCACCAACGTCTGTTAACGTTCGATTCGAAGGAAATGAGGAAGTGTTGAAAAACATTGTTTGCGCCATCTTGCCTTTTTTGAAATGCCACACTTTTGTCGTGCACGGCAGCCATTTTAGATGCCTTGACCAGACCCACTCTCTGCACGCTGTTGATTCGTAGCATGGCTCCCCACCCTCGCAAGCATCTTCCCCAGGCACTGGTCACCCCCGCTCTCTGTGTTATGCATGGGCAATAAACCTCTCCCCATCTGCGCTGCTCTTCCCTGAGAATCACACTCTGTGCCCGCCCGACACCTCCCTTTCGCCCTATTCACTACCGCACCCTCTGACACTCCTCTTCCTCTGTGTCCGATTGTCCAGGCTATCAGCTAGCCCTGCAGATGTAGTTTATGGCCCCAGCTGTAAAGAATCACCCCTCTTCAAAGGAGTTATAGTAGATCAAGGCCCACACCCGATGAGATCCGTCACACCACACGTGTTCCTACTATCTGAAAACCATCCTGTATTGTGATTGGGGAGGAGACCGAGCCTGAAGCGGAAGATTCCAGGGATGACTCTTTGTACATCAAAGTTTTTACAATTATGTGTCATATTAAAAATATATAGCACTCCAACAAAGTAGTAGGATTATAAAACTTTAATAACTTATAAATATATACAACAAAACAAAAACAGTAAAAACATTTAAACAACGAAGAGACCGTGGCAATTTCTTTTGAATTATCCAATACATTTATTGAAATTGACAGCACCAATAATGAAATATTCTCACAAGGAGGAGATGACTTGAATGATTTTTTTGATCAATCTCTTGATGGCGAATTTATCGAATGTTTGGAGACCATAGAGTTACAAGAATCATCATTGCAGACTTTTCATGAGGAAATTCCTGATGAGGACATGTTACTAGTTCTTTCAAATTATGAAAATTCAGAAGATGTTGCCTGGGGGTGGGTCGTCAGTAGCAGTCTGTTGTGCGAATAGTTCCAAGGCAGCAGAACGCGCTGAAATCTAGATGGCACGAAGGTGATGTCTAGTAAGTTGCCGCCCAGCAAATAATGGCGTGGGGCGCCGCGGGGGTGAGTGAGTCCAGTAGGCACCACAGCTATTCTTACCGGCATTGCAGAATTACTGCTGGGGACAATGCCTGTGCTGTAGCAGGGTCACAGCAGAAACAAAAAGGATTCTGTTGAAGATGTTGTTGGTTTTCAATTTGAAAACAGTTCTGGTGTCAACTGCTATGCTAATGTAGTGGTTAATGTTTTGTTTTCTCTAGAAAATGTAAAAGAGGGGGAGGCAGTCCAAAGTTCTGGTAAAAGGGCAAAGGAAAGGATCGGTGGTTTGAACTATCAGTCAAAAAGGGGAGGGGGTGCAACAATTTTTCCTACCGGGTCACAGTGTGCTTTCACCGGAACTGAGGTTTGCAGGATTCTAGTAATTCAAAGTGAGGCTGGCGCCAGCATGGGAGCGCCGATGTCCCGCGGATACAGTTTCGTCACTCCACGGGCGATCATGGCAGTCATTCCCCATCGGGGGTTGGAGACTCCCGCGGCTCCTGTAGAATCCTGGAGCGCTGAGGGTGCAGCTGGGAAGCCTCCACCTGGGGAGGCGGGAGAGGCCTGTTCGCACCGTCTCTCCCTCCCAGTGCACCCCACGGCGTCTCGCTTGAGATTTGTTATGGCCGGACCAGGCGATGTGGACGAGGGGGGGGGGTCGGAGGCATGTGCAAGACATCCCCCCCAGTGTTGTCAAAGCCATTATTGAAGAAAGAAGAAATGTTCCGTCCGTCTTCGGGCCGGGCTTCCGGTGGATGTCGGCCGGACGCCCCTTGCTCTGGCCCCATGAACGGGTTCCTTGGTTTATCGGCTGCAGCCGGATCCCATCGGCCCCGGCCGTTGGTGGCCGGACCGGTAGAGAATGCGGCGGGACTTTTCCTGAAACTGTCAAGGGCCACCGCGGCCGGACTGGGAGAGAGAGGGGAGGGTCGAGGACACGGACATTCCCCCCCTGCAACTCTCCAGCGTTGTCAATCCCCCTGGCCGGGTCCCGCTGGCCTCGGCCTCGGCCTCTCCTCCGGCTACACCCTACGTGATGATCTCCGAGGCGTGGCAGCAGGACCCGCCTTATATGTGTTGCTTCCGGCTGGGCGTAGCCGAAAACCTGTTGCCCTTTGGAAGTTTCTAGAATGGGGCGGATGTCTGCTGACTTCTATCTTTCCCAGTTTGCCGTTATTTGGCCGTGGCAGGCGGTGGGACAGACACGTTTTGGGGCAGTGAGGGGCAATGTTTTCATGTTTCTTATTACGGGCTTACTTCTAACGTTTCTTGTTTCTAGGACAATAATAGGTTTTATCATTACGTATTGTTATCGTTTCTTTGTTTGTTATTTAATAAAAAGTTCATCAGTGGCCTACTGATTTTCGTTTTCCTATTCTTTTCTTTCCAGGTTGTTTCATGCTAAAGTTTCTGTTAACAGGATACAGTGATCACTTCGTTATTATTGCATATGTCCTTTTCACTAGGGGTGCTCTCTTGTTGGGCCAGATGACCTATCTCTAGTAAATGGTCCGGGTGAAACAGGTGCATCAATCAGTGGGGAGTAGATAGGCATGACAGATTACAACGGGGGAGAAAGGTCCGCATTACCTACACTTTCACTACTTGCAAAGATTTTCCTACGTTTATTTGCAAACAGGGAATACCTCCAAAAAGATCTAATTCCCAAACAGTCAATGTTCGGACAATCAATCAATCAATGAGGAATGAAATAGGTACGACGTGTTAAAGGCTTGCGTTATGAAATTCCATATATAGTTAGTTGCACTAACTATATATCGCACACCCGCAATCCACTGCTGATGATGTCACATATTACATCATTCATGACATGGTCAGTGACATCACTGATGACATCACTGATGACTTCTCAAATGACATCACTGATGACATCACTGATGACATCTCATTTGACATCAATGACCACATCACTGATGATATCATTCATGTGACAATACAATGCATCTCCTCACATTTTAATATAACCTCTGTTTCACCCAGTGTTAAATACAGAGTATAATTTTTGAAACCATTGACACACCAATACTAGTTACTACATACGCACTCACTGATTGCTACGTCTACACACACCTTCACTCAATCACCCATACAATCATTCATACATACAATCACTCATCTTTACAACACTATCATATGCACTCATACACCTATACAGACACTCACAGTCTGCCACTCATCCATGGAGTTACTCACACACCTAGTCAGTCCTGTAAAGAATCAATGACACTTCCATTTTCTTGTCTATACAGTTAAACATAGAGCACCTTACATTTTCAAACATATACTAAAACATACTTACCTTCTTATACAATCATTGATACAAGTACACATTGATCTGCACAGAGTCACACACCTCCCAGCTAGCCACACACACACTCAGTCTCCCATACAAATACTTGGGCAATCAATCAATAACCCATATAGTTACTCATATAGCTACTGATCAACACATGCAGCAGTTTACAGAACAACAGACATAATGATGCACAAATTAAGACAGTTTAGTCACTAACCCATGCACTCAGTGAGACACATTTAATCACTCACTCATACAGTCAGTCATGCACCTACTAAATCCTTCGTCCAGACACTTACACATCCACTCATTCTTCAATATGTAAGACATATTTAAACTTTACAGAAACAAAAAATCACTGGATGTTGTTATCAGTGATGTCATCAGTGATGTCATTTGAGATGTCATCAGTGATGTCATCAGTGATGTCACTGACCATGTCATGAATGATGTAATATGTGACATCATCAGCAGTGGATTGCGGGTGCGCGATATATAGTTAGTGCAACTAACTACATATGGAATTTCATTGGTTTTATGTCAATAAAATGTCCAGCTAACTATATATGGTCTCTAACCTATGGTTTTTTCAGTGAATTTTCAAGGTTTTGTAAATGCTAATTCCTAACTATATATGGTCTATAACCTATGGTTTTTTCAGTGAATACATATATATAAAAGATGGAATATGTATCTGCCGGCTGGCCTCCTTTCTTTGGGGCGACCTTGTGTGTTTGAAATATTGAGCGGCTAAGTCCAAGCCGCGAAAGGAGGGCCACCGCTGGTGAGCGGGACTACGCTGAAACTCACATGGTGTCAGCATATTGCCAGGCAGTTTCATTGGGGACTACTGAAAAGCAGGACAGGGTGCAACATGGAACTTTGCATCTACCCACATGGGTTTTACTTCGATTTTAATATTGCCCTTCAAGACTGACTCATTGGAGATTACACTATCGCACTACAGGAACCATAATGCCTTGTCGGCTACGCCCACTGGGGCGGGACCCTGGAATTTAACAAGTGCGGAGAATACAGTCTTGCAGCGGCAGTCGGAAAGCCATTGAGGAAGGGAACGAGATTCCTGAAACGCGTCTGGCTGAATCTGTATGCTGGTGCTCTTTCCACGCTGCTACCTGTTGGCAAGTTGTTCCCAAATAAAAGATGGAATATGTATCTGCCGGCTGGCCTCCTTTCTTTGGGGCGACCTTGTGTGTTTGAAATATTGAGCGGCTTAGTCCAAGCCGCGAAAGGAGGGCCACCGCTGGTGAGCGGGACTACGCTGAAACTCACATGGTGTCAGCATATTGCCAGGCAGTTTCATTGGGGACTACTGAAAAGCAGGACAGGGTGCAACATGGAACTTTGCATCTACCCACATGGGTTTTACTTCGATTTTAATATTGCCCTTCAAGACTGACTCATTGGAGATTACACTATCGCACTACAGGAACCATAATGCCTTGTCGGCTACGCCCACTGGGGCGGGACCCTGTAATTTAACAAGTGCGGAGAATACAGTCTTGCAGCGGCAGTAGGAAAGCCATTGAGGAAGGGAACGAGATTCCTGAAACGCGTCTGGCTGAATCTGTATGCTGGTGCTCTTTCCACGCTGCTACCTTTTGGCAAGTTGTTCCCAAATAAAAGATGGAATATGTATCTGCCGGCTGGCCTCCTTTCTTTGGGGCGACCTTGTGTGTTTGAAATATATATATATATACATATATATATATATATATATATATATATATATATTCACTGAAAAAACCATAGGTTATACACCATATATAGTTAGGAATTAGCATTCAAAAAACCTTATTTTACTCACACAAAACCAATGAAATTCCATATATAGTTAGTTGTACTAACTATATATCGCGCACCCGCAATCCACTGCTGATCATGTCACATATTACATCATTCATGACATGGTCAGTGACATCACTGATGACATCACTGATGACATCTCAAATGACATCACTGATGACATCACTGATGACATCTCAAATGACATCACTGATGACATCACTGATGACAACATCCAGTGACTGTATTTTTCTGTAAAGTTAAAATATGTCTTGAGTGGATGTATAAGTGTCTGGATGAAGGATTTAGTAGGTGCATGACTGACTGTATGAGTGAGTGATTAAATGTGTCTCACTGAGTGCATGGGTTAGTGACTAAACTGTCTTAATTTGTGCATCATTATGTCTGTTGTTCTATAAACTGCTGCATGTGTTGATCAGTAGCTATATGAGTAACTATATGGGTTATTGATTGGTTGCCCAAGTATTTGTATGGGCGACTGAGTGTGTGTGTGGGTGGCTGGGAGGTGTATGACTCTGTGCATAGATGTGTAAGCAGTTGATTCACTAGATGTATGGGTTCAAAAGTGCATGTGGAAACAGCTGTATGGGCGGTTGACTGTGTGCATGAGTGTATTGGTGAGTGAATGGATATCTCAGTGTTACATGTCAAAGTAAGTACATATGTAAAACACAGTACATGTGAGAGTTGACATATATAAATAACTGTGCATAAGAGCCAGTGAATGTGTGAGTGGCTGTATGGATCATTGTGAACTTGTATCAGGGATTGTATAAGAGAGTAAATATGTTTTAGTATATGTTTGAATAAGTAAGGTGTGTATAACTGTATAGTTGAGAAAATGGAGGTATGATTGATTTTTGCATGACTGACTAGGTGTGTGAGTAACTCCATGGATGAGTGACAGTCTGTGAGTGTCTGTTTACACTGAGTGTATCTAAGGTTATATTAGAGTCTGAAGAGGTTAATTGTATTATCACATGAATGATGTCCTCAGTGATGTGATCAGTAATGTCAAATGAGATGTCATCAGTGATGTCATTTGAGATGTTATCAGTGATGTCATTTGAGATGTCATCAGTGATGTCATCAGTGATGTCATTTGAGATGTCATCAGTGATGTCATCAGTGATGTCATTTGAGATGTCATCAGTGATGTCATCAGTGATGTCACTGACCATGTCATGAATGATGTAATATGTGACATGATCAGCAGTGGATTGCGGGTGCGCGATATATAGTTAGTACAACTAACTATATATGGAATTTCATTGGTTTTGTGTGAGTAAAATAAGGTTTTTTGAATGCTAATTCCTAACTATATATGGTGTATAACCTATGGTTTTTTCAGTGAATTTTCAAGGTTTTGTAAATGCTAATTCCTAACTATATATGGTCTATAACCTATGGTTTTTTCAGTGAATATATATATATATATATATCACTGCTTCCTTGTGCCGCCAAGTCGCGCAGTCAAACACGGGTGCTTGTGTGCGGGGGGCATCACCCCGCTTTAATCGAAGCTTTCCTCTCCCTCACCTTTGAAGAAGACACAGCACTCACAGGAGGAGGGTTCAGATTCTTTATTGCAACCCTCAGAGAACCAGACGCGTTTCGGCTACCGCCTTTGTCTATGGTACACTGGCGCGCCATTTTTTTTTTTTAAATACCCATCACGTGCATGTCATAGAGGTAAACAAAGGACTATTCTATAGTCGCCATCTTGTAATGGTTTTTTGTGATATTACGTTTCACGCCCTGAATGGGCATTTCATCCTTATGCATATATTATGAACATAACATCATGGACATAACATGGTTAACATATGGTGGTATGCCGGCATACACTTATTAATTACGATTTTGAAAATCCAAAATACGTTATTTGTTATCATTGCATTATAAGCATTGGTTCGTTACATAATGTCCTGTATGGACTGTTCTCCCAGGTCGTGCCACTATTGCCAGCCCCACCATAATAATTTCAGTTCATCTTGCCCTGGATGGGCTATTGCAAATTCACATGCATAGTTAATATACCATTACTTTCACATATTGCCCTGAATGGGCTTGCCTCACATAATTACCTCCCTTAAACATGTTCCTATAACCCACTGTGCAAATCAAATTAACTCTAACAAATGAATGTAAAATATCATAAAATGTCATTAAAACACGAGGTCAACTTATCAATTTCATTACTAACTCTTTTGATCTATTCATTTACAGCATTCTCTCTTAATGAAACAGGGAGCCCCCTATCCCAAATGTACCGTCATTTCTTCATGGCTATTCAGGCCCCCCGGTGCCTTCGTTCCGATGTCTATTATATGTCTTGATTCCAGCCTTCTCAATTTTTTTAATCTATCACCTCCTCTAGGGCTTGCTTGTACATGATCTAACCCAAAGTAGGAAATAAGGTCACTATTACTCTTATGATGTTGCTTAAAGTGCCTAGCTACAGGGTAAGCAGGATCACAGTTTGTGATGGCCCTGAGATGTTCTAAGATACGCATTTTCATCGGGTTTACAGTGCTGCCAATATAACGTAGTCCGCATGGACACATGAGACAGTATACTGTAAAAGGGGTTGAGCATGTTAGGAATACCTTGATTTTCCGCATTTGTCCCCTGACATCATAGGATATTACTTTTTTGCTATGTTTGCACGCCTTGCACTGGCCACATGGGTAAAATCCTGGTCTATGTTCCCCGAAAGGTCGGTCTACTGGGCGTGCCAGATAGCTTTTTGTCAGAGTATTCCGTCGTGCTCTAGCGCTTCTGTATGTTATCATTGGTTGGTTGGGAATATCTATCCCAATAACTGGATCCGTGGTTAAGAGTTTCCAGTTCTTTCTCAGGATTTGTCTTAGCCCACCAGCCCCTTCAGAAAAGGTAGTAATGAATTTAAAGTTTCCTTCCTTTTCGGTATCTTTCACTTTTTCTTTTAACATCTCTGTTCGTGACATAGCATTAACTTTTTTTTGGGCCTCTTCTAGACATCTGGCATTGTAGCCTCGCACCTTGAATCTCTCTACGCTAGCTCTCGCATTTCTGATGTAATCATCCTCCGATGTACAATTCCTTTTTATCCGGAGTAATTCTCCGTAAGGAATGCTGTAGATTAGCTTAGGTGGGTGGCTACTGCTGGAATGAAGTATTGAGTTTCCTGCCGTGGGTTTTCTGAATAGCTGTGTATGTATTCTTCCCTGTTCTATTCTTATCTCAAGATCAAGGAAGTTTACTTTGCTGTCACTCAGTTCCACCGTGAAGTGTAAGTTATATTCGTTGTTATTCAATTTATCTATGTACTTATCAGCCATGCTTTTGGATCCCCGCCACACAAGCAACAAATCGTCTATATAACGTAATATCACAAAAAACCATTACAAGATGGCGACTATAGAATAGTCCTTTGCTTACCTCTATGACATGCACGTGATGGGTATTTAAAAAGCAAAAAAATGGCGCGCCAGTGTACCATAGACAAAGGCGGTAGCCGAAACGCGTCTGGTTCTCTGAGGGTTGCAATAAAGAATCTGAACCCTCCTCCTGTGAGTTTGGCTACTAGTATAGTGGTAATTTATACTAGGTTAACGGCGCCACAGGGAGATGTGCACTTTTCTTGTATACAAGTAATTGGATGCTGATTTTTTCACGGTGCTACAAGGAGAAGAGAACCACTTTCCCTCTTCTGGTTAGGCGATGCCACAAAATGCTTGTTACTCCTTAGCACACGTTTTGATATTATACGTTATTGTTAAATACAAGTGTTTCCACAATACAGTTCATACACCAGCAAAATAAATTTCTTAATCCTTTTGTTCAGGGTTTGTCGCTGTTTATTGAAGGAGACGTCACAGCCAACACGTGTTTCGTCGTACTGGGGAATGTAACCCCCGACTTTTTCAAGGCTGTTTAAAGAAAATGGTAATGTTGTAGCACATTACTTTAGATCATAACATTTGATCAGGTTTTATACACAACATTAGATGGTTCTTAAGATTAGGTGGTAGTGCAATATTCTATTTACATTTTTTTGTAAGCATGCTCGTACTGTGACATTATTAGTTACCACATTTGGTACATGCTTATTGGTATTGATAAAGATTCGTTTACAGTGTGTTTTTTCTTAACATCATAGAAAGTATGAGCCCATTAGAAGGTATGGAGAGACCGGTGAGGGTGTCATTATCGTTATCTTGGGGGTGACATGCAAATTCCTTTAGTTGTGATTATTTTTGTGAAGTTTAACGTGGGTTCATGCTTATCTAGGAACCATGCATTTTTGTACCTATTCTCCGATGCTGTATCTCGTTCTGTGTGAGGGAATATGGAAGCAAGATGTAAGCTTGTACTTGTCCTGTTTGGAACATCTAGTACCACATACGCACTATTCTTAAAGATTTTGTAACTTTACTCACGTTAGTTGAGGTGATACTTCCAACCCTCAAAGGGGTTCTGGTGTGGATATCGTGGGTACTATTCAAGCTTCGATGATGTGATGACCAAAATAATGGTTCACTCTCTGTAAGCTGTAATTAATATATCAGACTTTAATTCGGTACACTCAGGAAATTTCTGTTTTTGACAAAATCGTGCTGTCTTTTAGCAAAAAATGCCGCCTGGCGTCCTATGCATTATATTGGGTAGTTGGTAATCAAATGGTGCTATTTTGTTGTTTACGAGTATAAAAAGTATATAAGATATATATAAAGCGTAGTGCTTCCCGATGTATAGTATTTATTTTTTGAGCCATAATATTTTTAGTGAGGGAAGGGCTTTGCCGATATTGGAAGTGCTCCCCGTCTCTTGCCCCAAATGTGCATATCGCCGAATAACACTAGTTTTACTCGTTTCTTTTATGGTGCTCCCCAAGTCTCTTTCCCCGTGTCCGTCACTTTATTATTAAAGCTAGTTCAATCGGGTCTGCCTCCTTTTTATATTTTCAACTTAGACATGCACCAGAGTTCCACACGAGTCACACACACTAGCGTGTGGACCCTCACTCGGGTGGTTAGTCATAACCTCCGCGCTCTTAACTCTTACCTTCTCGTTGCTTTCTTACGGGAATAAATTCGTCCCGTCTGCTTCACGTAAGATGCAGCGTTTGTTTCAAACGACTGGCGCCGTATATTTAGAAAGGAAGCGCTGCCCAATTACTGGCAGGCGTCACTTCCTGGTTGCTTCACTTGAAAGCCTAGTCCCGGTTTCAACACTCTTGACTTCAACTGCGGCCGCCATTTTAGACTGCCTATTTAGTGTATTAAAATAAATCCTTGTTGTGGTTTTCTCCAATGTTGTCCTCTTTTGAAGTATTCATTATATGCATTAAATACAATTACGTTTTTTAAGACATGAAATACACAAGTTAGGTAATTCCCGCTTGATGTATGTATCTCAATTTTATAGTCGTTCATATGTGTTGATGCTAACATTAATTTATTCATATTGGGAAAATGTATCTCTCAAAGCAAAAAAGTAGTTAAAACGTTTTAGTTATTCCCGGTAGTTGCTTCAATTTACATTGTGCTAATTTATAATAAACCCTGTGTTTCACACTTGAGGGCATCAAATCGATGGTGGCTGAAATCCCACCCTCCCGTGCTTCCAATCGTGCTTGTGTGTTGTGTGATTCTCACTATTCTCTATAAGTTTTGTATTGGGCCAGTCACTAATGATATCGAATTCTCCATCCCAAATGGGCTCAGAACAATTTTATGTGCCATTAAGTGGCCTCATTCTCGTTCAGTGGTACAGGCATACCATACACTTATTTTCTTTTTTTAAATTGTAGCACAGATTTTCATTACATAATATACAATGTTACTCTTTCGTTGTAGTTCCTCTACATTACAGATATTCATCACTCTATGCATATTTCTTCCTAGGTTCTTCCTATGTTTACAGTGGTCTACATTGTGTATGGTTGTGTTGTGCTTATGTGCCTAAAAAATAATGTAGCTCCTGGTCAATGTTAAGGCCCAGTTCTACACTTTTCAGAGTCATAATCCAGATAGCCTCTCTCCGTCGTAGGGCTAGTTCCCTGTTACCCCCTCTGGGGTGGATAGGTACATGTTCCATCCCAAAGTACTGGAATGAGTGACTCGATGTTTGTGCAGGGAAAACTGACATGTGAGCTGCCACTGGGTAGCGCATGTCACCTTGTTTGACTGCCCTGATATGTTCGTTTATTCTGTCCCTTAGCATTCTTTTAGTGCTCCCTACATATCGTTTGCCGCATTTGCAGTCTAAAGCATAGACCACAAATTTACTACAACAATTGATAGTCGTCTGTATTCGGTATTCCTCATTGTGTGGTCCTTTGAAACCCTTCATCTTTTTGTAGGCCCATTTACATGCTGCGCACATTCCACAGCCGAAAAAGCCTGGGTCTGTTAGCCAACAGCTTTTGGTTGTTTTTTGCGGGTAACTCGGGCTCAATATGTTTCTCAGTGTTGTCCCTTTTCTGTATGTTAGTGTTGGCTTTTCTGTTAAGTGTTTCTTCAGTATGGTGTCTTTGCTAAGTAGGTGCCAGTGTTTGTTTAGACTCCTACGCAAAACAGGAGCCCAATTATTGTAACATGTCACCATTCTAATGGTCTCTTTTTTGTTTACTTGTTTAGGCTTTTCTGTTAGTGTGTCTATTCTGGCTAGTTTGTTTACTCTACTTTCCGCTTTCTGTAGTACCTTCTGTTTGTAGCCTCTGTTCCTGAATCTTTTAATTGTTCCTTGTTTTTGTGTTTCAAATTCTGTGTCCATGCTGCAATTGCGGCGTGTTCTGACTAATTCCCCATAAGGGATTGCCTTCTTTTGATGTTCTGGGTGGGCACTAGTCGCATGTAGCAGGGAATTGCAGGCTGTGCTTTTCCTATATAGTCTGCTTTGTATCGTCTTATTCTCAATAAAGAATTCCACATCCAAGAATGGTAATTTTACATTGCTGTGTTCCATAGTGAATCTGATATTTTGATCATTGTCATTTAGGTATGTGTGGAATCCTTGTAATTTCTCTGGTGTACCTGTCCAAATCATAAAACAATCATCAATATATCTTCCCCAATATAGTATATCTTGGTTCCATTCTGAAGCTGGTGGGCCCCAGATTCTCGTTTCCTCAAACCTCCCCATCACTAGGTTGGCATATGAGGGCGAAAATCTGGAGCCCATCGCCACTCCTTGCTTTTGTCTGTACCACTGATCCTTAAAGAGAAATATGTTGTTATCCAAAATTGTTTCAATCATTTCTAAAATCATCTCAGTATGTGACCAAGCACTGGCTGGTCTTTTGTTGAGCATGTGTTTTACAGCTGTCAGTCCTGTGTCTCTTTTGATGCACGTATATAAAGAGACAACGTCTAATGTGACCATTGTCATGTTTTCATCCCACGGCAGGTCTGCCATGGTCCCCAGGATGTGTTTCGTGTCCCTTATGTACGATGGGAGGTTTTGTACTAGTGGTTTCAGGAACACGTCCACATACTCTGAGAGTCTCTCAGTTGGCCCCCCGATACCTGATATAATTGGTCTACCCGGAGGGAAAGTGTGGGGTTTATGTACCTTGGGTACTGTATAAATGCATGGATATCTTGGTCTATCTATCCTTAAATATGTATGCTCATTTTCATCAATAAGACCTTTACCATGCCATTGTTTTAATAGTGTGTTAATATATTCTGTCAGTCTCCACATTGGGTTGGTTCCTATCTGTTCATAGCAATCAGCATTTTTTAACTGGGTAAGTATTTCATGGTCATAATCCCTACTTTGCATTACTACCATGTTTCCCCCTTTGTCTGCTTCTCTGATTGTTATTTCTCTGTTTGTACTTAGTTCTTTGAGTGCTTTCCTCTCTTCCTTTGTTAGATTGTCTCTGTGTATGTGTTCAACTGTTTTCTTCATGTTGTGTTTGTCTAAATCTGCTGGCCCAATACAAAACTTATAGAGAACAGTGAGAATCACACAACACACAAGCACGATTGGAAGCACGGGAGGGTGGGATTTCAGCCACCATCAGAGTATGTGGACGTGTTCCTGAAACCACTAGTACAAAACCTCCCATCGTACATAAGGGACACGAAACACATCCTGGATACCATGGCAGACCTGCCGTGGGATGAAAACATGACAATGGTCACATTAGACGTTGTCTCTTTATATACGTGCATCAAAAGAGACACGGGACTGACAGCTGTAAAACACATGCTCAACAAAAGACCAGCCAGTGCTTGGTCACATACTGAGATGATTTTAGAAATGATTGAAACAATTTTGGATAACAACATATTTCTCTTTAAGGATCAGTGGTACAGACAAAAGCAAGGAGTGGCGATGGGCTCCAGATTTTCGCCCTCATATGCCAACCTAGTGATGGGGAGGTTTGAGGAAACGAGAATCTGGGGCCCACCAGCTTCAGAATGGAACCAAGATATACTATATTGGGGAAGATATATTGATGATTGTTTTATGATTTGGACAGGTACACCAGAGAAATTACAAGGATTCCACACATACCTAAATGACAATGATCAAAATATCAGATTCACTATGGAACACAGCAATGTAAAATTACCATTCTTGGATGTGGAATTCTTTATTGAGAATAAGACGATACAAAGCAGACTATATAGGAAAAGCACAGCCTGCAATTCCCTGCTACATGCGACTAGTGCCCACCCAGAACATCAAAAGAAGGCAATCCCTTATGGGGAATTAGTCAGAACACGCCGCAATTGCAGCATGGACACAGAATTTGAAACACAAAAACAAGGAACAATTAAAAGATTCAGGAACAGAGGCTACAAACAGAAGGTACTACAGAAAGCGGAAAGTAGAGTAAACAAACTAGCCAGAATAGACACACTAACAGAAAAGCCTAAACAAGTAAACAAAAAAGAGACCATTAGAATGGTGACATGTTACAATAATTGGGCTCCTGTTTTGCGTAGGAGTCTAAACAAACACTGGCACCTACTTAGCAAAGACACCATACTGAAGAAACACTTAACAGAAAAGCCAACACTAACATACAGAAAAGGGACAACACTGAGAAACATATTGAGCCCGAGTTACCCGCAAAAAACAACCAAAAGCTGTTGGCTAACAGACCCAGGCTTTTTCGGCTGTGGAATGTGTGCAGCATGTAAATGGGCCTACAAAAAGATGAAGGGTTTCAAAGGACCACACAATGAGGAATACCGAATACAGACGACTATCAATTGTTGTAGTAAATTTGTGGTCTATGCTTTAGACTGCAAATGCGGCAAACGATATGTAGGGAGCACTAAAAGAATGCTAAGGGACAGAATAAACGAACATATCAGGGCAGTCAAACAAGGTGACATGCGCTACCCAGTGGCAGCTCACATGTCAGTTTGCCCTGCACAAACATCGAGTCACTCATTCCAGTACTTTGGGATGGAACATGTACCTATCCACCCCAGAGGGGGTAACAGGGAACTAGCCCTACGACGGAGAGAGGCTATCTGGATTATGACTCTGAAAAGTGTAGAACTGGGCCTTAACATTGACCAGGAGCTACATTATTTTTTAGGCACATAAGCACAACACAACCATACACAATGTAGACCACTGTAAACATAGGAAGAACCTAGGAGGAAATATGCATAGAGTGATGAATATCTGTAATGTAGAGGAACTACAACGAAAGAGTAACATTGTATATTATGTAATGAAAATCTGTGCTACAATTTAAAAAAAGAAAATAAGTGTATGGTATGCCTGTACCACTGAACGAGAATGAGGCCACTTAATGGCACATAAAATTGTTCTGAGCCCATTTGGGATGGAGAATTCGATATCAATAGTGACTGGCCCAATACAAAACTTATAGAGAACAGTGAGAATCACACAACACACAAGCACGATTGGAAGCACGGGAGGGTGGGATTTCAGCCACCATCGATTTGATGCCCTCACGTGTGAAACACAGGGTTTATTATAAATTAGCACAATGTAAATTGAAGCAACTACCGGGAATAACTAAAACGTTTTAACTACTTTTTTGCTTTGAGAGATACATTTTCCCAATATGAATAAATTAATGTTAGCATCAACACATATGAACGACTATAAAATTGAGATACATACATCAAGCGGGAATTACCTAACTTGTGTATTTCATGTCTTAAAAAACGTAATTGTATTTAATGCATATAATGAATACTTCAAAAGAGGACAACATTGGAGAAAACCACAACAAGGATTTATTTTAATACACTAAATAGGCAGTCTAAAATGGCGGCCGCAGTTGAAGTCAAGAGTGTTGAAACCGGGACTAGGCTTTCAAGTGAAGCAACCAAGAAGTGACGCCTGCCAGTAATTGGGCAGCGCTTCCTTTCTAAATATACGGCGCCAGTCGTTGAAACAAACGCTGCATCTTACGTGAAGCAGACGGGACAAATTTATTCCCGTAAGAAAGCAACGAGAAGGTAAGAGTTAAGAGCGCGGAGGTTATGACTAACCACCCGAGTGAGGGTCCACACGCTAGTGTGTGTGACTCGTGTGGAACTCTGGTGCATGTCTAAGTTGAAAATATAAAAAGGAGGCAGACCCGATTGAACTAGCTTTAATAATAAAGTGACGGACACGGGGAAAGAGACGTGGGGAGCACCATAAAAGAAACGAGTAAAACTAGTGTTATTCGGCGATATGCACATTTGGGGCAAGAGACGGGGAGCACTTCCAATATCGGCAAAGCCCTTCCCTCACTAAAAATATTATGGCTCAAAAAATAAATACTATACATCGGGAAGCACTACGCTTTATATATATCTTATATACTTTTTATACTCGTAAACAACAAAATAGCACCATTTGATTACCAACTACCCAATATAATGCATAGGACGCCAGGCGGCATTTTTTGCTAAAAGACAGCACGATTTTGTCAAAAACAGAAATTTCCTGAGTGTACCGAATTAAAGTCTGATATATTAATTACAGCTTACAGAGAGTGAACCATTATTTTGGTCATCACATCATCGAAGCTTGAATAGTACCCACGATATCCACACCAGAACCCCTTTGAGGGTTGGAAGTATCACCTCAACTAACGTGAGTAAAGTTACAAAATCTTTAAGAATAGTGCGTATGTGGTACTAGATGTTCCAAACAGGACAAGTACAAGCTTACATCTTGCTTCCATATTCCCTCACACAGAACGAGATACAGCATCGGAGAATAGGTACAAAAATGCATGGTTCCTAGATAAGCATGAACCCACGTTAAACTTCACAAAAATAATCACAACTAAAGGAATTTGCATGTCACCCCCAAGATAACGATAATGACACCCTCACCGGTCTCTCCATACCTTCTAATGGGCTCATACTTTCTATGATGTTAAGAAAAAACACACTGTAAACGAATCTTTATCAATACCAATAAGCATGTACCAAATGTGGTAACTAATAATGTCACAGTACGAGCATGCTTACAAAAAAATGTAAATAGAATATTGCACTACCACCTAATCTTAAGAACCATCTAATGTTGTGTATAAAACCTGATCAAATGTTATGATCTAAAGTAATGTGCTACAACATTACCATTTTATTTAAACAGCCTTGAAAAAGTCGGGGGTTACATTCCCCAGTACGACGAAACACGTGTTGGCTGTGACGTCTCCTTCAATAAACAGCGACAAACCCTGAACAAAAGGATTAAGAAATTTATTTTGCTGGTGTATGAACTGTATTGTGGAAACACTTGTATTTAACAATAACGTATAATATCAAAACGTGTGCTAAGGAGTAACAAGCCTCCTCCTGTGAGTGCTGTGTCTTCTTCAAAGGTGAGGGAGAGGAAAGCTTCGATATATATATATATATATATATATATATATATTCACTGAAAAAACCATAGGTTATACACCATATATAGTTAGGAATTAGCATTTAAAAAACCTTATTTTACTCACACAAAACCAATGAAATTCCATATATAGTTAGTTGTACTAACTATATATCACGCACCCGCAATCCACTGCTGATCATGTCACATATGACATCATTCATGACATGGTCTGTGACATCACTGATGACATCACTGATGACATCTCAAATGACATCACTGATGACATCACTGATGACATCTCAAATGACATCACTGATGACATCACTGATGACAACATCCAGTGACTGTATTTTTCTGTAAAGTTAAAATATGTCTTACATATTTAAGAATGAGTGGATGTATAAGTGTCTGGATGAAGGATTTAGTAGGTGCATGACTGACTGTATGAGTGAGTGGTTAAATGTGTCTCACTGAGTGCATGGGTTAGTGACTAAACTGTCTTAATTTGTGCATCATTATGTCTGTTGTTCTGTAAACTGCTGCATGTGTTGATCAGTAGCTATATGAGTAACTATATGGGTTATTGATTGGTTGCCCAAGCATTTGTATGGGAGACTGAGAGTGTGTGTGGGTGGCTGGGAGGTGTATGACTCTGTGCATAGATGTATGGGTTCAAAAGTGCATGTGGAAACAGCTGTATGGGTGGTTGACTGTGTGCATGACTGTATTGGTGAGTGAATAGATATCTCAGTGCTACATGTCAAAGTAAGTACATATGTAAAATACAGTACATGTGAGAGTTGACATATATAAATAACTGTGCATAAGAGCCAGTGAATGTGTGAGTGGCTGTATGGATCATTGTGCTCTTGTATCCAGGATTGTATAAGTGAGTAAATATGTTTTAGTATATGTTTGAATAAGTAAGGTGTGTATAACTGTATAGTTGTGGAGCTGTGATTGATTCTTTGCATGACTGACTAGGTGTGTAAGTAACTCCATGGATGAGTGACAGTCTGTGAGTGTCTGTTTACACTGAGTGTATCTAAGGTTATATTAGAGTCTGAAGAGGTTCATCGTATTATCACATGAATGATGTCATCAGTGATGTGATCATTAATGTCAAATGAGATTTTATCAGTGATGTCATCAGTGATGTCATTTGAGATGTCATCAGTGATGTCATCAGTGATGTCATTTGAGATGTCATCAGTGATGTCATCAGTGATGTCACTGACCATGTCATGAATGATGTCATATGTGACATGATCAGCAGTGGATTGCGGGTGCGTGATATATAGTTAGTACAACTAACTATATATGGAATTTCATTGGTTTTGTGTGAGTAAAATAAGGTTTTTTAAATGCTAATTCCTAACTATATATGGTGTATAACCTATGGTTTTTTCAGTGAATTTTCAAGGTTTTGTAAATGCAAATTCCTAACTATATATGGTCTATAACCTATGGTTTTTTCCAATGAATTTCATTGGTTTTTTAAAAGCTAATATCTATAGCTGTAAAATGTATTCTTCTTTAAATACAAAAATATATTTTATATGTTTATTAATAATTTTTTTTTAATATTTTTTTTGTTTCGCTCCCGGTCCGCGAACCGGGAAGCTTTCCGTTAGCTCAAATAGATGCCGCGACCCGGTCCGCGAACCGATAAGAAATCAACATAGTGACGGTATCGCGTTGCCGCGAAATGCGTCTTGTGACGTATCGCGTTAGCGCACCCGGAAGTGTCCCGGGGCGCGGACCGAGGCGCGAAGCGCAGCGACCCGGAAGCGATCCGCGGCGCGTCGAGAAAGCGCGACGTATCGCGTTGCCGCGTAATGCGTCTTGTGACGTATCGCGTTAGCGCACCCGGAAGTGTCCCGGGGCGCGGACCGAGGCGCGAAGCTGGGTGACCCGGAAGCTAACCGGGGAGCGTTCCGCAGCGCGTAACATGAGCGTGAGAGGTCATGTGACTTGGTAATAAAACTTTTCATTGGTTCATTTCACTTTTGGTTTCATAATGATGGAAGGCTAGGTCAGGTGACCTAAAAATAACACTTTTCATTGGTTGAGAACTTTTGCTTTTCCCAAATGATGAAAACCCCTCCTTCTTTCCTCACTCTGACTTTCATCTTGGTGAGAGAAAGACCCTTTTACATTCTAGAGAAATGGCTTCCATTGTTGCTTCAGCTAGTGTTCCCCCACCACCACCCCCACCTCCTCAAGGGAAGAAAGGACCACCTGCTCAACCAATCTTTGAAGAAGAGGAAGATCAAGAAGAGGAGGAAGAGGAGGAAGAGCCTGAGTTTTTGCCAGAGGAGCCCAGGAGGTACAATAGAAAAGAAAACTACATCTGGCAATTTTTTAAATTTCCAGCAGGGCAAAAAAAAGTCAATGCCAGATATGTGTTTTGCCGTATTTGCGACGATCGACTTTCAAGGGGCACTGACAAGAAATACAGCTTCGGAAATTATACGATGCACAGGCATATGAGTAGGTGGCACCCAAATAATTATAGTGCTGCCCAGCTTCGTGATGAACAGCAAAATCCCCTGGCAATGGTGAGAAGATCTGTTGTCAAAGAAGTATCGGGACCAGAGGCGAGGGAGGTGATCCCGAACATTCAAATGGACATGGGGGAAGTAAAGCAAGTGTGCATGTGGTGCAGCCAAACACTTTGCTACCGAGAAAGTAGCATTACTCTTATAATGAGAGCTATCAAAAATCATGTTTGCCCGAAACGCCCCAAAAAATAAATTCTTCTTTTTTTCGTTGCTCCTGTTGAGCCCTTTTCAATGAATCATTTTTGTTTCCCCCCTCCCCCCAAAAAACAAAAAAATTACAAAATGTTCAGAAAAAACAAAAAAATATAAAAAATGTTCAGAAAAATAATAAAAAAAATTTAAAACAACAAAAACCAATAAAAAAAGTTCTTTTCAGAACTACCTCCCCATTATAAAAAAAATTGGTAGAATTTTTGAAACTCTGCCAACCTCTATTTCTTTTAGTTCGCTTCCAGTTCGCACTCCGGTACGCGAACCAGGAGCGAACCCAAAATTTTTTTTTAAAAAAAGAACAGTAAGTATAAGGGAAGGAAACAGACAGTTATGTTACAAGAAAGACAGCTACAGGGAGTAAAGAAAACATACTGTTACCCGCAATCCACTTCTGATCATGTCACATATTATATCATTCTTGACATGGTCAGTGACATCATCAGCAGTGGATTGTGAGTAACAGTATCTTTTGTTTACTTCCTATAGCTGTCTTTCTTGTAACATAAATGTCTGTTTCCTATCCTTATACTTACTGTTCTTGTTTTAAAAAATTTTTGAGATCATTCAGAAACAGTAACATTAATAGAGACAGAATGAGTGAATAATAATGAAGAAGTATGAGAAGAGAGGGACTGAGAAAAATACTGGAAGGAGTAGAATAATTAAGTAATAGAGAAAGGAATGAGAGAAGTAGCAAACGCAGGAAAGTAAGGATTAAAGAAATGAAGCAGTAGAACTAATAGATGTTAAATGTGATAGATTAAATGATTGATTCAGGATGACGATAAGGTGTGTCCTCTCCAAAAGTTTGTTTAAGATGAGGCCTACTCAGGGTTGCATATCAAATTTATGCTTGTTGAAGAATACAGAGGAGATAATACATGTGAAGGCCTACCATTGAAGTAAAACATGTCCACTTCACTCTTGAACAACGGCCAGACCTCTTCTGTGTCCATAGACAGACCAAAAGTTCATCTGCACAATGTCATCCGTAAACTTAGAAAACACAAGTAATGTAATTGAAAAACGTGGAGTTTCTTTTGCTCATTTCAAAATCACATCACCTGTGTTGCCTTTGCTTAGGTATCTCATAGTGCAGATGTAGTTCAGCATATGAAACAGTACGCAGAAGTGCAGCAGTGTATGCATTAATACATGTGAAGGCCTACCAATGAAGTAAGTCATGTCCACTTATTACATCATTCATGACATAGTCAATGACATCATCAGCAGTGGATTGCGGGTTAAAAGAGTAGAAAACATTTACCTTATAATTCTTGTTAACTTTTTCAAATATTTTTTCATACTTTCAATCTGTAAAAGAGAGAAGAAACATTTCAAAAATATTAAAACATGTATTTAAAAATTTGAAAAGACAAGGGAAAAGGTTCAAGAAGAAACAGTTTTTCAAAAACTTTGAGATTTACAGAAGCCTCTGCTGCTATACGTCCCCTACACAATCCTAAAGATATATATTTTAAACAAACAGTATCTTGATGCTGATGAAGTGAGGCCTATTTTGGAACATGGTGCATCTTTTGCACTGCTGATGTCTCACAATAGTGATGCAATAGCAGCGCAAAAAAGATGTAAAGCCATCATAAAATTGTGTCTAACATTTTAAATGATTCTTTCAGGATACAAATAAGATGTGTCCTTTCAAGAGGTTTCTTTAAGGTGAGGCCTATTCAGTTTTTTAAAAAAAACAGTACCCAGAAGTGCAGCACTGTAAGCATTAACTTTGACACTTACAGAAGCCTCAGTTTCTCCATATCTACCTCACATTTCTAAATGTATATCATAAGTACAAAAAGTAGAACATTAATTATACATGTTAAATGGTTTATTTTTGCTGTTCTCAGAATGTATCAAATTTCACTAAAAACAGTGACTTGAAGGTATTCATCATGTAACAGCGGGGAAAAAAAAACACAATCAAAATGATTGTGTTTAAAAAACCCATACAACATAAGAAATCAAAATTCAGAACTCCTTAAAGTTAACTTACTTTCCATGACGTCCAAGGATGTCCTATGAACAGCTTACACTCTTTTGTGCTGTTATTACTTTCAGCCCGCCACTTTCTGAAAGAAAATCTCCATCGTTTTTAAAAACACGTTACATGCAATAAATGACTTCTTGCTCTCTACCACAAGTTTCCACAAGGCCAAATCTGGTCAGAGCCATTTATAACTCTTGGATTTCTTGTAAGCCAATCCCGTCATTTGGCATTTCCGCAACTTTCAGAATTAAAATGTTGAAGATCATTTTCACAATCCTGGAATAGTAATATCTTCCCCTTCTTGCTCAGTCATGTTCTACATTTCCCATGACACTGATACTGCTTACTATGAAGCAGACTTACACTACCTCTATGACTACTACAATTATTTAATTCTCTACATCACTTTTAATCACAAAGCAATGTAAAACAGTAGACAGCATTGCAGACTTACATTCCCTCTACTCCATGTTTTGATTGGCTGCTTCAATTAGCTTATAAAAAGAAACAGTTTTTCTGAACTCATTCAAAGTGCACGTATTTCTCCATGACGTCCAGTCTTATGGTTAGAAGTTATGTCTCTGAACTACACTTATCCTCAAGGCCAAATTGTGTAGGAGCCATTAGAACTTCTTGAAATTCCACAGAGCATATCCTGAGATTATTTCCCTAAAATTTTGGTTTTAAAAACACCAGGTAAGAGTTTTTAAGGTCATACGGCAATTTTTTTTTGAAAATTAAAACAGAATCATTGCAGAATGACCAGCCATTTCTAGACTTTAAATAAGCTGTGTAATGTCCTGATGTTATTGAAGGGCCGTCATGATATATAATTGCTGCAGTTACAAAAGTCCTTCCTGATATTGACAACTGCGAAGCTACAAAATTTTTAATTAAAGTTGTCAATTTTGTTCCATCAGGCCTACATCGTTGGAACATTAAAATTACATACTGGCCATATGTTCGTATAAATAATGTGGACATCATTTCAGATTTACATTGGCTACACTCCATGTTGTGATCAGCTGCTTTTACTAGCTTATTAAAAGAGACTGATTTACTGTCTGGCAAAGTTAAATATATAAATCTTTCTGAGTCTACACTAGTAGTACTTGATACCATACAGTTCTCGCAGTCATGCTGCCATTGATAAGAAAGCCCAAACAGCTGATCTACATCTACACCTTCAGCATGTAATACATCAAGCATATACATTAAAAACTCCTGACAATCTTGCTGAATATTTTGAGAGAATTGTGTTTGCCCTGAACATCTGTCTAACAGATTTCGAATTTCAGACACACTTTCTATGTTTCTTCTATCAGTGCTACATTTCTCTAACACAGAATTTAACAAACTGCAAAATCTTTGATCAGAATTGACCACAACCTCTTCTTTTACATTTTCTAGAGAAAACAAAACATTAACCACTACATTAGCATAGCAGTTGACACCAGAACTGTTTTCAAACTGAAAACCAACAACATCTTCAACAGAATCCTTTTTGTTTCTGCTTGTAATTTTAGGTTCATTGACTTTTTGTCTTTTTGCTACAACCTCCCCAGTATTGGTCACATTTCTTCGTTTCCGGCCTACCACACGTTTCTCAAACAAAGGATACTGAGGCAAATGTGGCGCATACTCTCTTCTTAACCTATTGTATTCCTTAACACAATCTAGATCCGCACAAATGTTTGTGACATCACACTCAATCAAGTACAATCCCGATAAAGTTCTAACTCGTGACAATGCCACATATGCCATACCCTCCTTGAACACAGAACTGCCAATATTCACCAATGCACTGTCTACACTTAAACCTTGCGATTTATGAATTGTCACCGCATATGCCAAGCAAACAGGAAACTGCTTACGGCGAACATATAAGTCTTTTACAAGCAAAAATCTAGCAGAACAACGACCAATTAGCTGTACTTCCTCAATGCCATCAAATTTAATTTTTAAAAATTCAATTCCATCTCTATTTCTGTATTTCACAAAATCAACAACATTACCCATTGATCCATTTACCAGACCTCTTTCAACATGTAAATTCCTTCTTAAAATTATACGGCAGTTCAAGCACACATTCAGAGTCTTTTCAAAACCTGCAGTTTTAGATATACTCTTCTCTAATGAATCCAATTTTGTTTTCAGATTCTCAGACAAAATAATTGTTGATCCCATATGCTCTACTCTATCAATAGCTTCCAGTTTCACAATCTCTTGCTTTTCTAAATGCAACATTTTGTTGTTAAATTTGGCACATTCTGCAAGAGTTGGCATCAAACATATTCCAGATTTCTTCTCAGTAATTTTCTGAAAAATATTCTCAGGCACAACATCTTGTTCTGGATATAAATTTGACAGTAATCGTGCATGTAAAACTTCTTTCCCATGCTCGGTCACTTTTCCAATTCTAACATCTTGTAGAATAGTCTTGTAAACTTCATCCTTCGCCTGACGCATATTTTCATGCAGTTCAGCATAATTGAAGTTTAACCATATATTGACGTTGCCAATGCTGCCTAGGCACTTCCTGGTATCTTCATGCGTGAGCATTTTGAACACAGGTTGCCCTTTCACTGGTGTCAGCTGCAGAAGATCTCCGAAAACAATGATGTGTTTGCCACCAAATAACACATCATACTCTGTTTTGAGAACTTCTTGCATCCTCAAATGCACAAAGGCAAGCATGACATTGGAAACCATGCTTACTTCGTCAATGATAAGAAGTTTCATTTTCCTCAAGATTCTTGAAACTTCAAAACAAGCATCTCCAGATAGCTTGTGATATTGTAATTTGTTGTCATGCTCCACTGGCAGCATCAGTAAACGATGTAAAGTAATCCCTTTAATATTATGTGCTGCCAGTCCAGTTGGAGGAGTGACAATACAAGACAGCGATGACTCTGTCCTTTCCTGCAAATAGCATGTAATTGCTTTAATGAGGAAACTTTTTCCAGTTCCCGCTTCTCCACTCACGTACAGTCGGACAGGCTTCAACGACGTACATGAGCACTCTTTCTTATCATGACTTAATCCATGATCAATTTGCATGGTAACTTCGTCATATATTTTCCTCTGCTCAACGTTGAGTTGTCTTTCCAACTCTTCTAAGTTAACCGCATCCTCTTGAGCATGTGCCATGGCTCTTTCCACTTCATTCATAGCAGTGGCAGCTTCATTTTCAATAACAGGTCCTCCTAGTGGATCCTGACTCAATGAAGCAGAACTCTGACTGTCCTGAGAACTGTCTCTGGCAATCTCGGCTGCAATCGTTGCTTCCTGCTCAATTTCCGCACTCAACATTTCTACATATTTGGGAAAAGCAGGACATTCTATGGTCTCCTTGGCGGCATTGAAAGAGTCTTCGTAACAGAGGAAATCTCCAAGCAGTTCCTCTTCTGCACGCCAAGGCTTGAAAAGTTGCAAAAGTGCTAAATAGAAAAACTCCTTTTTTCAGGAGATTCGCCACTCAATTTTCGATGGTTTACCAAGTGGCATTTTCTTTGCTTGACCAGACATCCCTCACTTCCTATTACAGCATACACTCCTTTCTCAGTATCTTCTTTGATGTTCCTCTTGAATATGTAATTTTGAAGAACCTCATACAGACAAACATTCTCGAGGTGAATGCTTCGATTTGGATAATATGTATCCAACATGTTGGTCTTCAAAATGTCGGTACTGTTTGGCTCCTTTTCCGCCAAATACTCAATTTCCCGCACAGGTTTGAGAACTCGATTACGCGTTGCAGCAAGACCAAGACTCGCCCAAACGATACTCCTGGACTTGGCATAGAGACTTGCTGAAGACAACCAGTCAGAACATTCGTACGCTCCGATTTCTCGATGCGACAACATCTTCAGACTGAAACTGTACAACTTCTTGCTGAGGCTCTTTTCATGGGAAATGTCCTCCCACATATCCTTCAATTCTGTCTTCTCTTTTTTGGTGATGTAAGACGTCACATACCGAGCCACAGCCATACAGTTATCAGCCACAAACTGTATATCCATGTTAGCATTCCACATGGACAAAATCACCGGGTTGTAGTCGTTGATGTACTTGGACTCTTCGTTCCTCTTCAAATTGTAAGTGTTTTTAGGTGATTTCTTCATGACATTGTGTCGCAGCGAAGACATCAAACTGTTTACTCTTCCTTTAGAAATCACCGGTCGTGGAAAGCCGAAACGACATTTAGTGTAGAACTTGTCCTTGTTTCGGAATTTACGACGGCAGTACTTTCCACATCGATGGCTTTGGAAACGCAGAACTTTTTCTCTTAGGCTTTTCTTCTCCTTTGCGTTTGGAACAGCACACGTAGAATACTGTTGGATGAAACTCATCACTGAGTCTTCTGGATCCGTTCCAAATTTAGGTGCATCCTTGATCCACAGCAACATATGTATATGAGGAGCACCTCTTGCTTGGTACTCCTTTCTCCAGAAGAAATCCAACACCTCTCCAAGAGGTGGATTCTTCTTATTCGTGATGAAAGACATCATAGCTTCAAATCTATGATTGAAGTACCTACATACATTGACTGGATCCAAAGAGCACAGTTCTCCGGGTGTCTTGAATTCGATGTTATCTACGTTAGCATTTGCCTCTCGTAGAAATTCAAGTAAGTCTTCCCAGCCATACTCGGCACAGCTCAGAGTGAGGAACCATGTGGGAGTACCTAAGTTCCTCCGCAAACATGTTAAATCACCATGACGACGGTACCAGTACTCATTAGTACCACGCTGACACGCCATGAGATTAATCAGGTGAGAATCCAAAATACTGTCTTGGACATTGACTTTATCCATAAAGTCACTTGCCGAGATGTTTTGCATGTGTATACCACTTTTCAAGATGTGGTTCACTGCATATGACAGTCCAGACAGATCGCTTTCAAACAGGAGATAAAACAAATAAGGAATGCATTGTCGAAACCTAGCATCTCCTGCATACAATCGCAAAGTCCGGTATTCAGAAGCAGGAATTTGATGAGGTCGCTCATCATATCTTCCTCCCTGACCTGTTGGAAAAAGCTGTGGGAAACACCGAGCTTCCAAACTTTCCTCCCAAACACTAATGGGACTCCCTTTGGCTTGTTTCATTTGAAACAACTCAATAGCATTCCCCATGACTTCCTTGGAATGCAAAGGATGAACACTATAATGTTCATATATTTCTTCACTAGTAGAGGGTTCTACTTTCTCAATTTGACCAGCACACAAATCGCTATCCTCTTCCTCACTTACTTCCTCTTCTGCAACATATACATTCTTATAGTATTTATTATTTTTTTTCAAATACAATGTTGCCTTTTTAACTTTCCTAACATCTACTAAATCTTGCCATATTTTCTTATTCTTTGTCGGAACCCCATTAACTAAGATAACCAGAGGTTCCTCTTCCACTTTTTCTACTCCAATTGTGTTAATGTTTTTCTTCAAATCTAGAGGCAAATAAACAACTCTTCCCTTTAATCCTCTCTGTAAATCTGATGGAGGCAATTTCCCTGTCTTTGGCTCCATTCTTACAATAGCCTGAAAGGGATGGATACTTTGAATCAAAATAGATTCATAAGTATTTAAATCCTTCAATTCAGAAGGAATCTCAACCAATTCCAGATTATTATGAACTGCTCTAGCAGGCATCTGGTTTTGATTTAATTTGCAACAACAATAACTACACACACGTTGATCCAATCCCAAATCAAAACAATTTTCTACCATCAAGTATGTTGCGAAATCCTTCCATTCACTATTATTTTCCCTTTCACTTTTTGCATATAAATCCACTAACTTAGTCTGATTCTTATAATAAGTGCGTCGACAACACACACAAGGGAAATTAGGCCTCTCACTTGATTTCACCTCAAACGTCGCAATTTCCCTCTGGAAATTATCTGTACTGGAAACCTGTACACTATCTTCCACATGACCCTCTTCTTCTTGCTCAATTTCAACATTCTCCTCTTTACTTCCAAAGTAACAAAACTCAATTTCTTCACATATATTCTTCACATCTATTTCAGAACCATGCAAAAGAGCAGCGCATAATTGTTTAAGCATAATTGCTGGACTCTTAGCATAATACAACATTCTAACTAATTTCCTCACTTTATTATGATGCACTGCTAGCATCCTGAAATGATGAAAAACACTCTGGCATACTCTCCTGGAAAGACAAGCCAGTGAATGACCATGCAAACCTGTCACTTCTCTTACTCTGCAAGGATCTAATTCTTGCAACAACCTTATTTTCTGCTTCAAACTTTTCTTATTAAATGACCGTACAAAATCACAAAGCAAATTGATGGAATCCTGTCGCACACTGCAAATACTACTACACTTCCAGGTGTACACAGGACCCTTAGCACGTCTTCCTAAAACCTCATTACCTAACACCTCTTCTGCCTCTGTTGTCACAAGTTTTTCTTTTTCAACTGGACAACCATCTTTCACTTCATAAGCACGACCACTGGTGTCAACTGCATGCACCAAATCATTATCCTGGAAATAACTCTCCTCATTAAAAAATGCCTCACAGCTTGAACTATGCATCCATTCTCCAGAAAAAACTTCACAAAAATTACTACGATTAACTATTCTCTTCCATCTACTATTTCTTTTGAAATCATAAATTGCCTTGTTTAGCTTCCTAATTCTATTGATTATCAAAATAAATAACTTACGTTTAATTTCAAATGCCTGATCAATAACTTTCTCAACTTTTTTTTTTCTCTTATAAAAAACCAGTTTCTGTTGACCTTTCTTAATATTTTTTAACAAATTGCCAATTATCCTGTTGCGGAACATTCGTTTACGAATCTCCCCAAACTGTTGTTTCCTTCTACTATCATGCACAGAGTTATCTCTTGCTCTAGCAGTAACATTTTTGATTGGCCTTTCCTTTCCATTTGAATTCCTTCTCGTTTTATGGACTTAAACATTTTCTGTAGTAATATTTTTTTTACTACACATATTTCTTATGAAATATTTTGTGCTCTTACCCGGTGCTTTCTTCGTGACTTGACAAATCTTTTTGTTAGAGGACTGCTGCTTATTTTCTTTCACCTGCTGTCTTTGACGTTTTGCAGCCTTTCTCTGTCTTTCTATTGTTGGCATGGTGAAATCTTGAAATGATCTGCAGTTGAATCTGTGGTAAAATATAATAAAAAATGTTATTAACCATTATTACCAAACAGTAAAACAATAACAGTGATCAAAAACTTAACACACTACTTGACATTTTAAATAGAAGATTTTTTAGTCCTTGCAAATTTACAATACAGAAATAGCAGAAAAGAAATGACATTTATATTTATGTTACCTGTGCTATTTTATATGTGAATCTGATCTAATTTTATGAGCATATTTTAATATTTTATTGAAGACACTACACATAACCTGCTTTTGAAGGTGTCTTTATTTTTAAATTAAACGGTTTACCTTTTTACTTTTTATTAATTATAAATTTTAAAAATAAATGTTTATATTTCCATAGGCTCAAGCAGGTCAGCTTCCCATCCTATGTCATATAATTCGGACAAATCTGCATCCTCATCACGCTCTTCTTCATCCTCAGGATTTAAATCATCCAAGGGATCAACATCCACTGATGTTTCAATTACAAGTTCAATGATGAGGTCAAAATCAACTGATTGCAGATTGTCGCTCATGTTGAGGTTGTCTTTATCTTTAAAGAAAGATAACAACAATGAGATGTTGCAGAGTAAGAGACAAATCTCAGAGATTATAATAGTAAAATTGTTTAACAAGAGTAATATTTTGCAGCTATTATTTAGCCATGTCCAGCAATGCTGAGCAGGTGAAGACTATGTCTAAATTTTCAGTGAACAGGACTCATCTCTTCTTAACCTTGGATAAGCCTCACCGACTCTGTGTGTCCTGCACATACTTAAATGTAAAGGGGCAGATTTATGTTAAATGGCACATCCCCAGGCATGCACCAGTTAACGTGCACCACTACTCTGCCACCCATGGTGTGCCGTATTTACAATCAGATAGGAGAAAGCTTTGTCAAAACCCTGCGCCTGCTTTAAGCAGGCATAGGTCTTGACGCAACATTGTGGAGATGGGGCACCCCTGAGCCTTGCTTGAGCTGCATCGCACTTGCGATACAACTCCAGCAATCACTACCTTTACAGCACAGATACGTCACGCATCTGTGCCATTTTTGCCCCATGATGCCCCGCATTCTAAATGCAGCACACCATGGGTGGCGGAACAGCGGCGCAGGATGACTGACACATCCCTGGTGATGCACCAGTCATCATAAATCTATCCCTAAGCTTCTTATCTTGTTACAGATGAACCGCCATATGTAGCATGAAACTATTTTGCATTTCCTAAATAGCGAATTTTAAGGAATAAATAGCAATTCTTTACCATTCCTAATTTGCAATGAGCAAATTGCTAATTGCAAGTTACCCATTCATTTCCATGGGCTAGGAGGCTCATAGGAATGAAGGTTTAATTTGCGATTAGCAATTTGCTCATCACAAATTAGGAATTTTTCCAAGGGTGCAGGGGTGTCTCAAGAACACCCTGCTGCACCCCTGAAAAAGAAATTTGGGGGCATATGGCACACATACATGCCCTAAGGGCATGTGTTGGCGTCATATGGGACCTTTTGTTTTTTTGAAAAAAAGCTTTTTGAAAAGAATTCACAAATTACCACCAATTTACCACAATAGTTTCCAAATCCTTAATGTCATTTTTTACATATTTTTTGTTTGATACATTGCATTTAAGTAGTCACAAAATTTGCAAATCCTTCAGTGCAATTGCAAAATAAGGAATAGCAAATTTTGCTACTCCTTATTTTGCATCAAACTTGTTTGATACATACCATTTGTCTAATTAACATTCGCAAAGGCCGAAATTCGTAGAATTTTGATCTTTGCGAATGCTAATTAGCTTGATACATATGGCCCCAAGTGAGGCCTGTCTTGCGACATGGTGGATCTTTTGCATCACTGCTGCATCGGTTTCATGTGGTACGTTTTTTTTACACCATGACATATCTGCCTAAATGCATCAATTTGTAATGTTGTCGCCTCATAGCAAATCTTTTGCACCGCCGCTGCATCATAAAAGTGACGCACAGTGGCACAAAAGAGGCATACACCTATCATAAATCTGTCCCTAGCATTTTAAATGATTAATCCAGGATGACGATAAGGTGTGGCCTATCCAGAGGTTTGTTTAAGGTGAGGCCTACTCAGGATTGCAGATTAAAGTTACGCTTGATGAAGAATACAGAGGAGATAATATATGTAAAGGCCTACCAATGAAGTAAGTAATGTGCACTTTATTGCGCCAGTCATCATAAATGTATCCCTAAGCTTCTTATCTTGTTACAGATGAACCGCCATATGTAGCATGAAACTATTTTGCATTTCCTAAATAGCTAATTTTAAGGAATAAATAGCAATTCTTTACCATTCCTAATTTGCAATGAGCAAATTGCTAATTGCAAGTTACCCATTCATTTCCATGGGCTAGGAGGCTCATAGGAATGAAGGTTTAATTTGCGATTAGCAATTTGCTCATCACAAATTAGGAATTTTTCCAAGGGTGCAGGGGTGTCTCAAGAACACCCTGCTGCACCCCTGAAAAAGAAATTTGGGGGCATATGGCACACATACATGCCCTAAGGGCATGTGTTGGCGTCATATGGCACCTTTTGTTTTTTTGAAAAAAAGCTTTTTGAAAAGAATTCACAAATTACCACCAATTTACCACAATAGTTTCCAAATCCTTAATGTCATTTTTTACATATTTTTTGTTTGATACATTGCATTTAAGTAGTCACAAAATTTGCAAATCCTTCAGTGCAATTGCAAAATAAGGAATAGCAAATTTTGCTACTCCTTATTTTGCATCAAACTTGTTTGATACATACCATTTGTCTAATTAACATTCGCAAAGGCCGAAATTCGTAGAATTTTGATCTTTGCGAATGCTAATTAGCTTGATACATATGGCCCCAAGTGAGGCCTGTCTTGCGACATGGTGCATCTTTTGCATCACTGCTGCATCGGTTTCATGTGGTACGTTTTTTTTACACCATGACATATCTGCCTAAATGCATCAATTTGTAATGTTGTCGCCTCATAGCAAATCTTTTGCACCGCCGCTGCATCATAAAAGTGACGCACAGTGGCACAAAAGAGGCATACACCTATCATAAATCTGTCCCTAGCATTTTAAATGATTAATCCAGGCTGACGATAAGGTGTGGCCTATCCAGAGGTTTGTTTAAGGTGAGGCCTACTCAGGATTGCAGATTAAAATTACGCTTGATGAAGAATACAGAGGAGATAATACATGTAAAGGCCTACCAATGAAGTAAGTAATGTGCACTTTATTGCGCCAGTCATCATAAATGTATCCCTAAGCTTCTTATCTTGTTACAGATGAACCGCCATATGTAGCATGAAACTATTTTGCATTTCCTAAATAGCGAATTTTAAGGAATAAATAGCAATTCTTTACCATTCCTAATTTGCAATGAGCAAATTGCTAATTGCAAATTAGCACCGCCGCTGCATCATAAAAGTGACGCACAGTGGCACAAAAGAGGCATACACCTATCATAAATCTGTCCCTAGCATTTTAAATGATTAATCCAGGATGACAATAAGGTGTGGCCTATCCAAAGGTTTGTTTAAGGTGAGGCCTACTCAGGATTGCAGATTAAAGTTACGCTTGATGAAGAATACAGAGGAGATAATACATGTAAAGGCCTACCAATGAAGTAAGTAATGTCCACTTTATTGCGCCAGTCATCATAAATGTATCCCTAAGCTTCTTATCTTGTTACAGATGAACCACCATATGTACCATCAAACTATTTTGCATTTCCTAAATAGCAAATTTTAAGGAATAAATAGCAATTCTTTACCATTCCTAATTTGCAATGAGCAAATTGCTAATTGCAAGTTACCCATTCATTTCCATGGGCTAGGAGGCTCATAGGAATGAAGGTTGCAATTTGCGATTAGCAATTAGCTCATCACAAAATAGGAATTTTTTCAAGCGTGCAGGGGTATCTCAAGAACACCCTGCTACACCCCTGAAAAAGAAATTTGGGGGCATATGGCACACATACATGCCCTAAGGACATGTATAGGCGTCATATGGCACCTTTTGTTGTTTGGAAAAAAATGCTTTTTGAAAAGAATTCGCAAATTACCACAAACTAGAAGTTGGTGGTAGTTTCCAAATCCTTAATATCATTTTTTACATATTTTTTGTTTGATACATTGCATTTAAGGAATCGCAAAATTTGCAAATCCTTCAGTGCAATCGCAAAATAAGGAATAGCAAATTTTGAATTAAGGACATTTTAAGTAATTTCCACATGTGCAGTGTTTTCAAATTATGATTTGAAAATCGTTTTTGGGGAAAAGTAATGGTTTGCAAATTTATGACAAGGACATAATGGTGTATGCTTCTCTATAAGGCATTTCAGTGTCTCTGATGTCATTTTTCCCATATTACATTATAAGACCTTTCCCCATAGAGCACATTCCTTGTAAATATGCTCCCACCTGTGCATGGTGAATTTAGATTTTGACTGTTTGAGTCACATAGCCATGTTAAAAGTCACCCCAAAAAATTGCAAACGCTTTAAAAAAACACATTCATGTGTCTTAAGGACATTTTAAGTCATTTCCCCGTGGACAGTGTTTTGTAAGTGGCGCAAAAGAGGCATACACCTATCATAAATCTGTCCCTAGCATTTTAAATGATTAATTCAGGATGACGATAAGGTGTGGCCTATCCAGAGGTTTGTTTAAGGTGAGGCCTACTCAGGATTGCAGATTAAAGTTACGCTTGATGAAGAATACAGAGGACATAATACATGTAAAGCTCTACCAATGAAGTAAGTGATGTCCACTTCATTGCGCCAGTCATCATAAATGTATCCCTAAGCTTCTTATCTTGTTAGACATCAACCGCCATATGTATCATATAACTATTTTGCATTTCCAAAATAGCGAATTTTAAGGAATAAATAGCGATTCTTTACCATTCCTAATTTGCGATGAGCAAATTGCTAATTGCAAATTACCCATTCATTTCCATGGAGCAGGAGGCCCATAGGAATGAAGGTGCAATTTGCGATTAGCAATTAGCTCATCGCAAATTAGGAATTTTTCCAAAGGTGCAGGGGTGTCTCAAGAACACCCTGCTGCACCCCTGAAAACGAAATTTGGGGGCATATGGCGCACATAAATTTTAACAACATTCCTTTACCTCAAAAACGATTTTCAATTCATAATTTGAAAACACTGCCCACAGGGAAATTACTTAAAATGTCCTTAAGACACATGAAAGTGTTTTTTTATTGCCTTTCCAGCATGGTTGGGTCACTTTTAACATGGCTATGTAACACAAACATTTAAAATCTAAATTTCCCATGCACAGGTCGGAGCATATTTACAAGCAACTTGCGCCACAGAGAAAAGTCTTACATTAAAATGGG
Organism: Lissotriton helveticus; assembly: GCF_964261635.1. Lineage (NCBI taxonomy): Eukaryota > Metazoa > Chordata > Amphibia > Caudata > Salamandridae > Lissotriton > Lissotriton helveticus. The sequence goes on along the minus strand of NC_136059.1, from coordinate 1,839,809,214 downwards.
AAAAATAACATCAGGGACAGTCAATTGCCGTATAAAGAAGCATACACCATTATGTCCCTGTCATACATTTTAAAAACAATTCCTTTTCCCCAAAAACGATTTTCAAATCATAATTTCAAAACACTGCACATGGGAAAATTACTTAAAATGTCCTTAAGACACATAAAAGCGTTTTTTGATTGCCTTTGCAGCATGTTTGTATCACTTTTAACATGGCTATGTAACACAAACATTCAAAATCTAAATTTTCCATGCACATGTGGGAGCATATTTACAAGCAATTTGCGCCACATAATTCATAATTTTCTCCTTAAAGCACACTATTCTCTATCTAAATTAAAGAAATATTTTCTCACCTTAGCAAATACTTTGAGTTTGAAAACAGTCTCAGAAACACACCAATTTGTCTTCAGCAGAGCAAAAGGTATGCACTCCAGAGTCTGCAGCTATCAAAAGCACAGAAATGCTGTAATTCTTCACACATATCTCTCATGTCACCCAATCAAAACTCTTCCCTCACTTTTTTTCAAATGAAAACCCTTCCCCCCTCTGCCCTTTCTGCCTTTTCTGCATGGCAACCACCTCTTGGAAGACTTCTGGTGTTTGCAAGTTCACACAACAATGTTGCAATTGAACTCTGAACTCTCAGTGCACCTGCATATCCAGTGCATTCTTTCATTTAATGATTTTTTATTGACCATTCAAAATACATCTTTCAAAGAACACATCCGTGCACCCTAACTTTCTGTTTTCAGCAATCAAAATCCACCAATCACTGTTACTGCTTCATGAACACAGAAACTCCACAGTTTTTTTCATTTTAAACTCTCATTTTTTCAACTGCCATTTCATTGCCACACTTCATCTGACTGCAGGAGAACCTTCTCTCACCATGTTTTCTGTCTGGATTGTTGGACATAGTTATATTCACTGGGCTCAAAGGTACGTTGAAAACAGGAAATTACCTAACCTCAATTTACAAGATGTGGAAATTAAGTGGTTTGGCCACAGAGGATTAAAATGTCACCAATTGATACCATTGGTGAAAACCTTTATGCATTTGCCCAAACCTGACCTATTAATTGTGCACTGTGGAGGTAATGACTTGGGCACTTTGACTGGTGTAGGTCTGGAAATGCTTTTAAAGGACACCTTTGAGCAATTAATGGCACTTTTTCCTCAGACTGCCTTGGTATATTCAAATATATGCCAAAGACAGAAATGGAGGTGGTCAAACCAATTTTGTCCACAAATTGAGAAGTCGAGGAAGCATGTAAACAAATTTGTTTCAGCTTACATGAGAGACCATGGAATGGGCTCCCTGTACAACAATAACTTGCGTTACTACATGCAAGATATCTACAGAGGAGATGGAGTTCACTTCTCAGATGAGGGCAACAGAATTTTCACTCTGAATTTAAGAATGTGCATTGGTACCTACTTATAAGTACCTAAATGTACCATAAACCCAAAAGCTCTTCTCAGAGCTACCCTACATCTAATCACTCACAATTATTATTTTACTCTAACATTTTTCACTAATTTTCAACAAAGTACGCTCCCTGGGGCGCTACCCGGTACGCGAACCGGGAGCTAACCTCGCGAAATTTTTTTTTTTAAATGTTTTTTTTTCGCACATATAAGCCTCCTCAGCCACCCTCAGAAAACCTAGGGGGTCAAGATAACTCTACCGTGCCCCCTTCTACCCATTCTGAACAATATTTGCCCTCCATCTTGTATCTTAATTCGACCGAAACACAAAATGGTGGACTCCCGGAACGCTTAAGGTCCGCGAACCGAGGCGCTCAACGGTTCGCGTACCGGGTCGCTCCCTGGGAAGCGCACCATCAAAAAAGGTGGGAAAGTAGTTCACAGAAAAGCCACTGGAGACAATTTCACCAAATATAGATTAGCTCATACTACATACCAATCCCTACCATTTTCACAAATTTGATTGGAATTCCATTTAGTCATTTAGCCTGTAGACCTCTCTAAATACCCTGAGGTAAATTACTTCACAAAACACATCTGAAGTGTTGGAATTGACAACCAATGAAAATGTTACTTTCATTTTCTACTTTTTTTACCTGACATTTCATTGGTTATATACCTGAATATATATAAAGGAAGAGAAGAAAACACAGCCATTTTGACTACTACTTCTTGCTGTACATTTCAATAGTATTTTCACTAATTCCTTCAACTTCTTTCTAAAGGTAAGTTTTTATTTTTAAAACTGAAGTATATTGTGCACTATAAGTTAATATGGTAAACTTTTTCTGATAGATATATACTATCCCTCTGTAGTAGTTATAGATTTAGAGAGACTTCTCTGTTCTAGTTATGGATGGAGTTAGGCTTCTCTTGTATAATTATGAATTTACTTACGTTAAATCACATACACTTTTTTATATTCCTACTTCCACTCTGATACTATACACTGCCCAAAGATAAATTCACTGATAAAAAATGCCTATCTAAAATTATTCCCAACATTGCCCTATCTCTACTAATATATTTTTTTTAATCCAAATTTCAGGCAAAATGGAAGGCGAAAACCAAGTTTCTTTTGAAATGGACCTGCAAGAGAGCAGCCAAGAATTGATTGATACAATTGATCAAATTGACATTGAATTTTTCGATGAAACTTGGGACAATGAACTACTGCAATGTGTACAAGCAGTAGATAACCTCCTTGCAAATGAGGACATTTTACACCCTCAGAGACTACAATGTATATTCCATGATAATTATGAAATTTCTGACAATGAAATGTTAGAAAGTTTAATAAATTATGAAACACAATCACAATAAAAAAAAATGCTTAAAAAATAAAGAAAATAAAAAATAATCAACAAAACCAACAATCAATTAACATACTGCATTTGAAAAGTCTCTCATTCATTTTTCATTGTAGTACGCTGCCCAGAACGCTTCCCGGTTCGCGGACCGGGTGCTACCCACGCAAAAAAACAAAAAAAATTTATTTATTTTTTTGCCCCGCGGGGCCCTTTTAAAGCCTCCACATTAAACCTAGGGGGTCAGGGAGGATCTACTATGCCCCCTTATGGTTATTTCCACCTTTGTTTTGGCCTCCTCTTGTCTCTCAATCCTACCGAGAGACAAGATGGCGGCCGCTCCGGACTGTTTAGAATGTTGACAGACACCGGAGAGCCAATCAGCTTCGCTACGCGAAGTTCTGGTACGCGGCCCGGTCCGCGAACCGGGGAGCTGCCCGGTCCGCTGTTACAGATATATATCTTTTTTTAAACGTTAATTTCTCAAAATCCACTGGAGCACATATATTGAGACCTACAAAAGGCACATCGGGCTACCAGTCCCTACAATTTTGCCAAGTTTCGTGCAAATCCATTCAGCCGTTCGGGCTAAAAGTGAGGCCAACCGCCCTATGGAAAACTCAATGTTAAAAACACGTTTTGGGACCCCCCTTTTTTCTCGGCCCCCCCTAGACGAACCCCCCCCAAATTTTCAGGGGCTGCTCAGAAACAAAATGTTCCATTTTCCAGAAAATTTCAGCCAATTCCGTCCACAAACGCCAAAGTTATTAGACATAGAATTTTCAAAAATCCCATAAGGAAAAAATCCTAACTATATATACCTACTGGCGACCGCCAGTAGGTAATATATATATATATATATATATATATATATATATATATATATATATATATATATATATATATATGAATTTCACTCCTGCATCTGTATCCACCAGATATCCTCCAAAACAGGCACCAACACTGGATATCGAGACAGAGGGAAACACAAGCCTCCTCTTACAAGATCTGCAAAACTGGGTTAACGAGAGCAAAATCTTACCAGTTCATCAATCTAGCTTCAGGGCAGGAGCATCAACATTGGACAACATTCTAGCCCTAGCATATCTGGTAGAACAGTCCACCCAGAAAAAAACAGCACCCGCTCTTTGCATGCGTCATAGATTATTCTGCGGCGTTCGACTGTATCAACAGGAATCTGCTTTGGCTAAAATTACAAAACTGGGGGATCCCGACCATGCTGCTGAAAGCCATCATTGCCCTCTAAGCCCGAACCTGGGTGTGGGTGAAACTAATCATGAGCACAGCAACAATGAAAGTGCACACGGACTGAGGGTTGAAACAAGGATATGTACTGGCTCCCCTGCTTTTCAATCTATATACTGCAAACCTTTTTAAAACAATATCAAAAGCCAACCTGTTAGCTTCTACAATTGGGTCGGCTAGAGTGTTCCTAATGCAATATGCAGATGATATTGTCTTAATGGTCCACACTAAGACGGGTATGCAAAGAGCACTGGATGCACTAAGTAGATACAACAATGAAAATTTCTAATAGCAAACGCAAGCAAAGCAAAGGTAGTAATCTTTGGAAAATACGCCAACAAACCCAAACATCAATAGAGACTGGGCAATTTGAAAATAGCAACAATAACTGAATATAATTATCTGGAGGTTTGGATCTTGAGCAACGGCAAGTCCACAGCACATATCGTATCAATAGAATCAAAAGTTAAGGTGGTGGCATACGCACTTTGCAAATTCCACTCCAAACTGCACAGCCTGACAACTGAGCTCATCCGAAAGGTCATGAGAACTAAGTTACTTCCCTCAATTACCTATGGCCAATTAGCATTGCCTCCGGCATCAATTAACACTATGGAGTTTGCCAACTGCCGAGCATTTAAACCGATTTTTCAGAAACCTGCCCATGAAGGAAATCTTCATGAAACGTAAAAATTCCTGGGCCTATGGCCTTCTTACTGCCTGCACTGAGCTGCACCTTGACCTGTCCAACTGGTGGGATTTTATTCACCCACCCGGGATTTTTAAAACCATTTTAAAGAAACAAGTTAGACTACAATTTAAGCAAGACAACATGAGGCTAATAGACTCCTCCACCAGCAATTTTGGGCTATTAGCTACTTCCTAAAAGGATAAACTGAGACAGCTATATCTTGACTCGGCCTTGAACAAAACGATTTTAAAGCAAATTCTGTTAGTCAGACTCATGGTACTGTCAATAAAAGTTATAATTATTAGCTGGAAACCACTAGAGTTGGTCACCACCTGCAGACTGTGTCATCAGTACGAGGAGTCTATGGCTCACCTGGTTTGCCTCTGCCCCCAACTGAATCATGCACGTTGCACTTTACTAAAACCTATGTTTTTAAAATATGGCACTCACACCTGCTCAGATGCTATGAAACTTCTTTTTAATTTGGAGATTCCAATGGAATTTGCCAAACTAGTGAAATTTGCCTGACAGCTCAAAGAACTCATAGGTAAAGATCGAGCCATGGATTATAGGTTGACTGCAGCTTCAAACCGCTCAATATATATCTAATGTTTTTGGTCTCTTAATGTCATGCTTTGTGATTGCTTGACTTGTTAAATGATATGATATGATTATGTTTTTTAATGATCGAAGAAGGTGCGTGGACCCCACACCCAGTTTTTTTTAACAATTTTAATTAATTGAAACAACAAAAACATGAATTCATTCATTCACTCTTGGAATCCGTTGCAAACGTTTTATGTTGCTGGAAGCTTACCACCTTGCTCGCATAGTGTCTTAGCCATCTAGCATGTTTACTTAAAGGCACTTATGTCACTCTATTCAGCGTGGTGGACAAAGAAGACATTTTTCTCTCTGTGAAAAAAATTGAAGTGCTCTGTGCAAACATAAATTACAATTCATATCTTCTAATTTTAGATGATTGAATTCTTGATGCCGTTAGGAAATATTACATGCTTTTTGTTGACTATTTGCACTTCAGTATGATTCATTTATAGGCAAGTGTAATTACAATTGGTGTCATGTTCCTGTATACAAGACCACTCTGTCATTGTGCCACATAGAATATCAACTCCTTCTATTTGAGTCCTAGGACCTTGTTCCTCCCCACCCCGTGCCTTGAGACCATTACGGGTGAGTAGTCAAGCTCAAAAAACCCATGAATGATTGATTGAGGTAGAAAATGTAAAACAGCATTTCAACATTTGTTTAACCCAAGTGGGGAATTACTTCAATTGTGGACTCCTTAATATCTGTCCACCATGGCTGGTTCCATTATGTTCCACATGGTTACCTATGTCTTGTAATCATACACTGTGCCTCCTGATTGTGTTTTGAATAGCCATTTTATTAAAAAAAATACTCAACGTGCAAAGAATAATAAAATAACGGTAAACTAAAATAAAGCCAATATATTCCAATTATGTAACACTACTAGACACTCTACTCATGACTACTTTTAGCAGTACAGAAACTTACCCCTGACCATTACAAATGCACATACAATTCTGAATTTTGACAATTAGGTATTTTGCTTTTCAGCACAATCTTCTCAGACTTTATTCCCTTTTTCCCCCTCTCTCACTTTTCGTTGCTGAGTCTAACATGAGATCTGCTCCATCGCCATTATGCTTTTCATGGATATGTTGGGCCACATGGTAGCTTTTGTCTCAGTTAGCTATGGCACATGGGTGCTGAGGTATTCTTACGTGCACCATATGAATTGCACTCCCTACTTATATCTTGGTACATGAACATTGTAGTATCTATACCATATAATCACTTCCACAGTTGTAAGCATGATGTAGTTTTAATGGGAATTGAGTAATGGTGATGGAAACATTTTCATATTGTGACCATGTTTACAGGATTTATACCTGTGGCACTTCTGGAATCCCTGTCCCAACCAAGAATCAGATGTTCTCATTTCTGGCCTACTCACAAATAGCTCATACTGCATGGACTTCGCTCTTCTAAAAGTTAGAAGAGGATTATTTGTCATTGTTTTTCGTATTATTGGATCACTTTTCATTAGGTTACAATGGGTAGATATGATTTGCCTTACTTTTTGAATTACTCGCCCTTTTCTCATTTCTGTGAAACAGTAATGTATCTCGTGTTTTTGAATTTGCTTTTTTGTGCTATGTTTAATATTTTTTGCTAATACACTCTATCTAGGAACCTGCCGTTAAGTTCTGTCTGAACCTCTGCTAATGTAATGTCGTCACTGCAATAAATTCCTTCAAATGCGTAGATTGTCTGCATATGGAAGCTATTTATGAGATTTGGTGGATGGAAGCTGCTTCCATGGAGGATTGTATTTCCTGCTGTGGATTTTCTGTATTTTATTGCTTTTTTACAAACACTACTGGGTCCAGAAAGTGTACTTCATTCGTACAAATTTTACTAGTGAAGGTGAAATTATGATTATTATCATTACGTTTTTCCGCAGACTCCTTTGCCCTATTCTGGTGTACCCCTCCATAAGATACACAAACCATCGATGAAACGGGTCCATAGGACCATGTTTTCTGCCCATTCCTGGGCATATTCCACCACAAGAACCTGCTGCTCCCACCTGCCCATTTGCAGATTGGCATAGCAGGGGAAAAGCAGTTCCTATTATCTGTCTGTATAACTCTTTTCCAAAAATAAAAAAAGTTCTTCTTTAGACACCATTCCATCATTTGGAGGAGCACCTGTGTATGCTGATAAAGGTGGAGAAAGGTGGATAGGCCTTTTGTCTAGGAAATGCTTTGTTGCACTTAAACTGTCCTAATGTAAAATCCTCCTATATAGCGTGGTGACATTCATAGTCATAAATTCATAGGCATCATCCCAAATTATATCATATATTCTATCTGGGATGTCACCAGTGTCTAACAAAAAGGAAGGTGGATGTTGAACATGTTCTTGTAAAGAATGATCAATATACCTCGACTTTTCAAGCGCGCAAGACCTATTGCAGGTTGAAATGCATTGGTGGTGGTTAGTGGTGACTATTTGCACAATTGCAATAAATCCTGGTTGAACATACAATTTCCTCGAAGTGCGGCGATTTCCCTGTTGGAAGTATTTGGGTGTTTACATGAAAATACGAGGACCAGCCAGTCCTTGACATCGACACCCACTATGTGAGGAGCGCTTTCCTTGGGGCTGTTTGGTGATAGATATATATATATTCACTGAAAAAACCATAGGTTTTACAGACGTTATAGTTAGGAATTAGCATTTAAAAAAAACTTCAAAATTCACTGAAAAACAATAGGTTTCAGGGACGTTATAGTTAGTTGAGAATGTGATTCATATAAAACCAAAGAAATTTGCCTGCTATATTTAGTTGAGCTAACTATAACTCACGCCCCGCAATGCACTTGTGATGATGTCACATATTACATCACTCATGACATGGTCAGTGACATCACTGATGACATCACTGATGACATCACCGATGGCATCTCAAATGACATCACTGATGACATCATCCAGTGAATGTTTGTTTCTGTAAAGTTTTAATATTTTTCATATATATCTATGCTTTGAAGAATGAGGGGATTTGCAAGTGCCTGAAGTGATTATTTAGTAGGTGCGTGACTGACTGTATAAGTGAGTGATTGAACGTGTATTACTAAATGCATGGGTTAGTGACTAAACTGTGTGAAAGTATGAATTAGTCTCTCAGTTGGTGTGTAAGCGGCTGCATGGGTTGGTCAGCAGCTGCATTAGTGTCTATATGGGTTATTGATTTGTTGTCTGAGTATCTGTGTGGGTGCCTGAGTGTCTGTGTGGGAGGGTGGGGGGTGTGAATCTGTGCATAGATGTCTGAGTGTGTGATTCACTGGTTGTATGGATTCAAAAGTGCATCTGGGAAGGGCTGTATGGGTGAGTTAGTGTGTGTATGGGTGTGTTGGTGAGTGAATTAATGTCTCTGTGGTATATGTGTGAGTAATTACATATGTTTTAAGGCAGTATATGTGAGTGTTGGGGTATATAAATGACTATACATGAGAGTAAGTTATTTGAAGAGTGGATGTACAAATGAGTGTCTGCTTGTATCAGTGATTGTATAAGACAGTAAGTATGTGTTTATCTGCATAAATAAGTGATGTGGTGTGTGTATAAATAACGGAGTGTGTGTTTATAACTGTATACATAAGTAAATTGCTATGTGATTCTTTGCATGACTGACTAGGTGTGTAACTCTATGGATGAGTAGCGGAGTGTTACTGTATGTAATGGTGTATGATTGCATATTATAGTACTGCATTGATGAGTAACTGCATGTATAAGTGACTGGATGTGTGTACAGACCTTGGAAATAGTGGATGGTATGTAGTATCTGGCATTATTGTGTGTATGGTTTCAAAAATAGTAGTCTGTATTTTAGAGATTTTCTCGTGGATGATGTCATCAGTGATGTCATTTGAGATGTCATCAGTGATGTCATCAGTGATGTCACTGACCATTTCATGAGTGATGTGATATACTAACTATAACAGGCAAATTTCTCTGGTTTTATATGAGCCAGATATTCAACTAACTATAAAATCCCTGAAACCTATGTTTTTTTCAGTGAATTTCTAAGGTTTTTTAAATGCTAATTCCTAACTATAACGTCTGTAAAACCTATGGTTTTTAAGTGAATTTCAAAGGTTTTTTAAATGATAATTTCATATTTTAATGTTTATAAAAACCTATATTTTTCTATTATATTATTAAATATTTTGGAACTCTATTTCTCCTTTTTTTTAGCTTTAAAAATTATGTAATGTTTTATATCTTCCCAAAAAAATATGTATCTCTTTGGTTTTATTTTGTTCAGAAAACTGCACTCCCATACTGGTAGCGTACCAAGTTCCATCACCACATGAATCCGATCCGCCATATTGCTAAATCATAGCAAGCAAAACCGTCTTGCCATTCATTATTATATTAAACAGGTAATTAGAGTACGGAAATGTGAGGATATGCCTAGACTAATTGCTTTTTTGGAATTGTGTTATATCTGGGGCCTACTCGCAAACGATACATGTAGAGAATCTAAAGAGTACCACTATAAGACAGAAATTAAATAGATAAAAAAGCACGATTGGACAGTGTTGACCCTGATTTTAAATCTAAAATATATTAACCTGTTCTTTTGCATGTTATTATTTTTATGTAGCTATAAAGACGAAATTTCCATCTTTACGAGTCAGAACTTTTTAACTCCAGAAAATTCATTTTGTCAATTTTAAAGGTAAGATCCATAGAACCAGATAAATCGTAGCATGAATAATTTAGGTTTAATTTATCCTTTGTCTATAACTTAAAAATAGGATTGCCATATGTCTTAAAAATAATTAGTAGGTAGTGTCACTCAGAGACATCAATTGGTGACATTCATAGGAAGTGTAAGGTGAATATATAAGAATTTAGGAATTCAATCTAAAATTAGTTAAGAAAAGAGCACCAGTGACCCCTCATTCGACTTGTTTTTCTTCATCAATGCTTCTATCTAAAATCTGCTCTTTTTCCCACTATATGGCTTTTTCTGAATATTGATATTAGTCTCCAGAATGTACATGACCACTCTGTTGAGTACCAACATTTCTGTGAATCAAAATATATATGTTTCTGCATTAGCGATGTATCATGTTAAATTACCATCCCTTTGGCAACAGAAGATAATACCCCCATGTTGAATAGTAATGAATGTATTGTATCAGACATAAGGAGGAAAAATTCTTTTTTTTTTAAATTAAATTTTTTTTTTATCTGTTTAACTCTAGAATTTTGCTGAAATTGTCCTGATGAAGACACAATGTATGTGTCGAAACGCTTTGACAGGAATCCGCTTCTTCGATTAATTTCGGGAATCAACAATGCTCTAATATTTCTCTGATTACTGTATATCAATTGGATTGAAGGACAGGAATCAGCTTCTTCGATTAATTTCGGGAATCCACAATGCTCTAATATTTCCCTGATTACTGTATATCAATTGGATTGAAGAATTGTGTTTTTTTTTAAACTTTTTTAAAATAATCTGTATCATTGAATATGTTCATATCAATTTTTATAAGTACAATTACATTTTTCATGTCATCATAGTTTGTTTGAGTGCCTTTCTCCTTCTGCTGTGTTTCCTCTCAATTATATCTTCTTTTGCCAGATAATTGTTTTAATTTGCCTGGGTTTTTACCTTCGCATTAAACTTGTAAATGATACACATTTAGTATCCGACGGGTTAGTGACACCGCATCCCGTGGAACATGATATACGCATGAAGTTGCTGCAGCTGCTACTTTGGTATCCAACGGGTATGGAGTACCAAGCCACGCGTTACGTCATGTACGTATGTCTCAAAAGTATATCTAAATAACTTTAAACAGTATATGACAGCAAGCGGTAATCAAAAATATTTTAAACATTTATATATTTCTAACTGTAATAAACGTATATTATGAAAAATATATTTTGCCAAAATCGCGTCAGATGCGGCATCCTTGCGCGCTCGGTGCGTGATTGCCATGTGACCTTAAAAAAACATTTGATTGCTTCATAACATTTCCCATTGTAACAATTGAAGGACCCCCCTTTTTTAGTCATTCTCTCTACAGCGTTTGATGAGACACACCTCTACTGCTTAGAGAGCTTATTTGAAAAGTTGTTTTGCTGTGTACACATATCTTATACTACACACAACATGCAACAATCATCTTGATCAATATTCATGGTCTGTACATTAGCCTTCCACGTGTGATGGCCATGCATTTCAAACGTTACATCGTAAAAACAAATGTGTGTTACACAATGCCCCTGGTGTGTGTGTGTGTGTGCATTACTGTGCTGCCTTTCGGCCTGGGTATTGGTGACTCTAAGAAGTATCAGAAGCCACGGGCAGAGTGAACATCCTAGCTCACATGTGACCAACAGTAAACAGCAATGTGTAGATTTATCAGTATAGTAGTGTGTCATATATGAGACTTTCATATTCAGGTTTGACATGCATTGCTTGACTGTAATGAACGTTGTCACTGTGTATGACGTAGCCTCATTGCTGATGCTCCCTCCATCCGAGCACATTCACAAGTGTGCGCTTTGCTATAGCAACACTTTCAATAGTACCGCACAACATTGACATGCTTGTCTGCTCCTATCCACAACCTTAACAACGACATGTGATATTCGCAATTCAATCTTTTTGAACAGCATCTCATTAGCGATAGTTGCCGTACTCCCGACACATGCTACATTAATGTAAATTGCGCATACTGCGACATCAAAACTACAAACGAAAACATACATAAGTACACTTCCTGGCCAGCTAGGTCCCCAGAATAATTATTCACACTCTTACGCTGGCCTGGCGTACGCCTGGCCAGCCCACTTTGGGTACGTATAAATAGGATAATGACAACTCCACATACCCCAGTTCTTCCACGCTGCCTCAGGTGATATGGCCGCATCCACCTCGCATATCACAATGCGCAATAAAAAAAAGGGACATCAATTGTGAACCCTACTGGACGTCATGTTTCCAAGGGAATCCATGAGGTGTACACCATCCTGCAATCAACACTCATTTTGAATTGTAAGCACTGCTGCCCGTAGTGTTTGCACACACAACAATGACAGCAGGTGAGCAGTGGGGCCTGGGTGCACAGGGGCTCCAATTGAGCCTGGTGCTGCGGGAGGGGTGAGGTGCCTCAGCCTGGCTGCGCAGGTGCAAACAAGCGATGTTGCCGTGCGTAATGATATGATCTCTGACCTGATTTAGTCTCATCTCTGTCTCTTTTTAAAGAACTGCTGCACCGTACTGTAGGCCTGAGCCAGCGGACAGGGCTGCCCTACAGACACGTGTTGAGTGCGGTGCTGCGTGAGGTGCATCAGCCTGAGTGCGCAGGTGCGAACAAGCGATGTTGCCTTGCATAATAATGTGATCTCTGACCTCATTCAGTCACATCTCTGTCTCATTTTAAGGACCTGCTACACCGTACTGTAGGCCTAAGCTAGCGGGCCGTGCTGCCCTATAGACACGCGGTGTTGCCTTTTAGGGCACTTTAGTGAGCTCATTACTAGTGTACATGCACACAGCCTTCCGCCACTGCATTATAGGTTCACATTATGCTTCTACCATGCGCTCTGTTCCTTTCTATGTGAACCTTCCTATAACATATTATTATTTAACCTTGTGTATTCTCGTGCACTCCAACTCCTCTTGGAACCACGATTACCACTAACAGTTAGTAGATCGTACTTCTAAAACGAAGGATGCACTCAACTGCTGTTTTCGATTAAGTTTGAAATAAACCTTCATTTACCTCCAGATGTTTCCACCAGTAAATTATTTCTCCCTTTTCAGACACTGAATTGATGGACCCTGCAATGCCACCCTGGGCATTCTGACACCTTCCATTGTGGTATCAAGTCACCGCCCCAGATCAGAGACCTGCTCTCCTACCATAAAAACAATCTCTGGACTTGGAGCTTGCACGAACACGTCGTTGGACACACCGATGGGGGCAGGTGAGCAGTGAAGCCTCCGTGCGCAGGACCTAGAATTGAGCACAGTTTGGGGGAAGGGGCTGGGGTGCAGCCCCCTGGGTGCACAGGTACAGGCAAGCAATTTTCCCGTAGCTAATAATGTAATCTCTGGCCTCATTCATATGTTTCATTTTAAGGACTTTCTGGACCACACTCTTTCTCGTGGACCCCAGTGTCCTAGACAAACGGGTGACGGGAGAGCAAACACTGAGGGCTGGGTACAGGAGGCTAACGCCCTGTCTCTTCCTCCCTCTGTTCTTTTGACTCTCCCTCCCCTTGTCCCTTCCACCCACTCCCTCCCATTCTCACTATCGTCCTTTCATTTCTTTACCTCTTCCACATGGCACACATTCTTATGTTTCATTTTTGTCTTGCAGGTTTTGAACGCTGCTTCCACAGGAGTCCAACTCATGTATTTCATTTTATACTGTTGTTTGTTCAAATAAACATATGTTTCCATTTATTTGTGATTATATCTTCTTTTTCTGACAACACTTGTCTATACTTTACTGTGAAAATCGTCGGTTTATAGGAAGTTATGAGACGAAACATTTTTAAATTTTTGGTGCACTTACTAAATATAAACTAATACATAAATGAAGCCTGCGTAATTCTACAACTGCAAAGGTTCTTTCTATGAGTGTATCACTTTATAACACCATGAGAAATGCCCGTGTGATTACAGAACCAATAGGTCACTGCCTAGGACCACCGCGATTTCAGGGACTTCAGAGGCCCACCCTACATATTTAAGTAAAGGTCCAGAGGGTGGTGATTCCCGGACTTCAGTTGGCCTTGAAGCCACCCGAACAATTAGTAAACAATACCCAAGAAGGTGGCGATCCCCTAGGCTACGAAACATCTCTGTGCCCTTCCGTGCCTAATTTGCATGTGACATAAAGATCCCCAGTCCTACAGAGACCCCACAATATAATATTAGGATTAGCCACAGTACATTACCCACCAGGAGCCTAATTTAAATGAACAAGGGAGACCCCGCGTTTTTTCACCCATTTCTACCATCCAGGTCCGCTCTATTAAAGCGATACGAGGATTTCCTCCTCTCGCTTCAAAAAGTCAAACAAGGATTTGCTATCACAAGGTGGAAGCCATACACCCGCCTTCTAATAGCAAACACAAATGTCCTGCCGATGCACACCTCGTGACATTGTATGAGCTGCGCCTGGGAGGTCGTGTTCCCTAGGACCATGATGCATTGGTTAGTATAAACGCATACTAACACTACTTACACACGTGTAGTACAGCAACGAGAGTGTAGTGAAGAGGAAGAAGAAGCTCAAACTCTAAAAATATAAATCCTACCAGAGGTTGGATGACATAGTTCAATGGGCCGACGACCCTGGGATCAGTAGAAACAGCTACACGAAGAAAACGGGTCTTCAGCACAACACAAGCAACTTTGAAGTATTGGTGAGTGTTGCTTCTTTTTACCTTCTCCTGCTCGTTGCTAAATTTATGTAGTGAAGAGGCAGACAGCAGTGGATCTGATAAGTAGATTTAATGCAGGAAAACAAGACACCTTAAACACCCACCAACAGGAGCAGACAGCAAGGCAACTGTCTTCTCCAGCACCGTGTAAAAACTCCCCAAGGTCCCCCTATAACATTCTACTATGTCTTACATTGGAATACTACACAGAGCACATGACTTTACTGCAATGAGCTCATGGTTTCATCCAGCAGTCTTAAGTCTGGAAGGGGTGAGTATTTCGCTTCCCACTCCCTGTATTATATAAACACAAACTAACACTACTTCCACAGGTATACTACAGGGCCCAGAGCCCATCATTTTACAGCAATCAGCTCGGTTTGATCCCCGAGTCTTCACACCGGTAGGCATGAGTACTTAGCTTCCGGTATAGCATAAACACACGGGAGAGGTCAGTAGTTTGCATCCCACTCCCTGTATGATATAAACACCTACTAACACTACTTGCACACGTGTACTACAAAGACCAGAGCATACTCAGTTTGATCCCTAAGGCTTCACACCGGTAGGAGTGAGTACTTCGCTTCCCGCTTCCGGTATAGTATAAACCCACGATAGCGGGCAGTAGTTCGCTTCCCACTTCCTGTATGGTATAAACGCGTACTAACACTACTTGCACACTTATGCTACAAAGACCAGAGCACATCACTTTACAGCAATGAGGTCACGGTTTAGGCTCTCGCTTTCATACCTGAATGTAGCAGCATATCATCTCAGCACCATGTCACTCTGAGCAACACCGCACTTTCAGACCGGTAGGAGTGACTACTTCGCTTCGCACTCTCCCACAGAGCTTACAGTGTTCCTACCCTCCTACCCTCCTTTCCTACTTTTTTTGACCCTTTTTCCCCTTACTCGCTTCAACGGAATCACAAATGGCGGCCAACACTTCCTAGTTGCAACCGCTCCCAGCGCTCGCAACCAATAAGCAGCAAGCTCGTGCTCATAATGCCTCAGCCAATCAGATGGCAGAATTCCCAAATATCGATATGTGTACATTTTGATATTTCTCCACAACTACTAAACGGATTTATACCAAATAAACAAAAGCGTGCTTTCTAGACCAAGACCCTTCTCCCTGTCAAATTTGAGGTAATTTCTTTCACCCATTCGACCTGCAGCCTTGTCTAAAGTTTCTTATGGAAATTAACATGGAGAAAACACATTTTGGGACCCCTTTTTTTCTCGCCCCCCCTTGACGAATCACCCCCAAGCTTTCAACATAGGAGATAATATCCACAAAAAATTAATTTTTGAAATTTCATGACTATTCATCAAACGACGCCAAAGTTATAAGCAACACAAAAAATGTTCTTCCTATGGAAACTATTTCCTAACTATAACTACCTACTGGCAAACGGCAGTAGGTAATATACATATATATATATATATTCACTGAAAAAAACATAGGTTTTGGGGATGTTGTATTTAGCTGGACATTTCACTCATTCAAAACCATTGAAATGCCTCCCTTATAGTTAGTTGTACTAACTGTAACTCTCGCGCCCGCAATCCACTGCTGATGATGTCACATATTACATCATTCATGACATGGTCAGTGACATCACTAATGACATCCAGAGGAGATCCAAACAAGAAATACTCCTGTGGCACTGCTAGTATGCGCAAGCACCTCCAATCCATGCATCCTGTCAACTATGCTCACGAAGAATGTAGAAGACTGCACCAAAATGTACCTCCACCACCGGCAATACCAAGTACCTCTGGGCATCACCTTCAACATCGCCACCAGACATACGTCCCCAATTTGGGAAAGTTAGAAAGCACTGCATGAAGTGCAATTGTTTAATTTGTTATGGGGAGAATGAGTAGACCTAGTTTGCAGAGCAATTGATAACCATCAATGCTAATTTTTATTCCCTCAAAGTTCATGGTTTTGTTTGTCCTGTTAACTTTTTTTCTTTTAAAACAAAACAAAAAACGTTCTAAAAATCAGAATAAATTAAATAAGTACAAAAAAAAAAGGTTTTTTTCAGAACCAACTACTCTGGTTAAAGAAAGAGCTACATGTATATGCTAGTGTGTGAATGTTTACATAAATGTATACATACTGTATAATTAACTAAAGAATGTATTTGTCATATATGGTGAATATATAACTGCAGAACTATAAGGAAGTGCTGTAGCATGACACTGTAAGCTCTTTAGCTACAGCGTGCTGAGCTACTTCCGAAGCACAGAGATGCAACATATGTACATAAATATGTTGGAAGTCTGTCCTTCCCTCTGCACTGCTGCTTAAACTGCAGGCATGTGGTGATACAGGTACCCTTGCACCATGGTGTAAGAATATCTGTGTCGTGTGGAGTTTGTTTTTGTGCAGAAGACACACATTCCTGCACAAAAACAATCAGTGAAGGCATTTTTCTCCTACAAAGTATGCTGTGCATTGTAGCATATATTGAAAGAGAAACAATTAGCAGTAGTGAAAAGAATTCTCCTAGGTCATGCATTGGTCTTTGTGTAGAGTAGGGGGTCATGTTGGTGGTAGATTTAATGCATTGGGTAGTACACTGGTGTTTTTGTAGTGTAGAAGGTCGCGCTGAGGATAGTGTTTTAGGGTTTAGAATAGTGCAGTGGGGTTCGTCTTCTGTAGGAGGTAGTATTTTAGGGTTTAAAGTAGTGCAGTGGTGTTTATGTAGTTTAGACATTCATGCTGGGGGTAGTGTTTTAGGGTTTAGGGTAGTGTAGTGGTGTTTGTGAAGTGAAGTGTAGGGATTCTACAGGGGGTATGTATTAACATTACACTATGACCACCCCAAGCACAATTATCAAATTACCAAAACATTCCAGGTGAAGTTATCAGCTGAATGCTAGGAAAACGTTTATCAATATTAAATGCTTCTAATCAAGTAAAATTCAAATCATCACATACATTGTGCCACACATGGTATTACCACAGCAGTAAGACTCCCCAACTTAGATTTAAAGTGGATAGACCAATAGGCCAACGCTGCACCTTCCACATGCTTCAACACTCTCCACATACTCAGCAAGACCTTCAAATACACCCACCCCCGAATCAAGAAACACCATCACCCAAGCACTCATCACCAGCAGGCTGGACTACGAGAATGCCCTCTATGCCGGAATCAACAAATCTATAATCCTTAAACTTCAGACTGTCCAGAACACCGCAGCCACACTCATCCTCAGCATCCCACGACAAGACCACATTACCCAGCATAAACGAGCACTCCACTTGCTCCCCATTGAAAAAAGAGTGACCTTCAAGCTGCTCACACACACCTATAAAGCCCTCCACAACTCCGGACTCCAGTACTTCAATCTCCTTCTACACCCCCAAAAGAAACCTCCACTCCACTGACCAGGCCTTGGCCGAAATCCTCTGTATCCACAGAACCGAACAGGAGGCACACCCTTCTCCTACATCATGGCCAAGGCCTGGAATGAACTCCCTCTCAGCATCAGATGAAGCCCCACACTGAAATCATTCAGGAAGAGCCATAAGACCTGGCTTTTCGAATGACCAAAGCTGCACAAATCCCCCCCACATACTCCCCCAGCGCCTGGAAACCCTCACACGTGAGCAGTGCGCTCTATACATCCCTAATTGATTACATTAATAGTCGGATATAAATTAGAATACTCAAAGTTTAATAGAGAGTATCTCAGGCACAGGATGCAGGGAAAATAGGGGTTTAGGGTAATGAAGAATAATAAAAAAAGTTTTACAAAAAAAGGGAAGTTACTAGAATAATAAGTCAAAAAAAAGAAGGGGAATGAATGTTAATAGTTGTATTAAAAAAAAGTAACCTATAGAAATGCTTTAATGAGAAAAACAAGTTTAAATAAAGCATTTTAGAAATTATACGAAAGTGAAAAAGTATGGAAAGAGGCACGTTTACATAAACACGTGACGCACTAAAACAGTGAAAATGAGAACACCTGTCAACTGAAAAAAGTGACTTAAGAGTGGGAGAAGCAATAAATTGATCCCATAGACTGTTAAGTTACCAAAAAATATATAAACCACACCCGTGGGATAATTAGTTTCATTTCGGAAAATCAATACGGGCAAGGTAATGATTCAGGGCTGTGGAAGCATCTTGAGAATATCTTTCATTTCCTCAGAGGGAACATATTGTTAATGTATATCTAAAAATAAATAAAACATTATGTGCCCTCCAGAGGAGTTGGATGGATTTCGACGCAGGAAGGTAAGAATATCCAACAGAGGTAAATTATGTAAATTGGTATATGTTTGATATTTTCAAAAAAGAAAGCAAAAATATTTAAATGATTATAAAATGTTCTATGTTTAAGTTGAAATGAAATATAATAATAATAACTATTACAAGAAATATAGGTTTAATAAGGAATTACTAGGTGCAAGGTAATGATTAGGAATGATGGTATCATCTTCACTTTATCTTTCATTTCCACAGAAGGATCAAATTGTTAATGTATATTTTAATTTACATTCAACTTTATGATTCTTCAAGTGGAGTTGGATGACTTTCAAAAGATCATTTTTTTTTTAGCATGCAAGTATTTCTTAATGATTGAAAAATAAACAATAAATACACTATGGACACAAAAAGGAAATACTTTACAATAAAGGAAAATACTCTTTAGCTTCTACAGTGAAAATGGGATAAAAGTATTTATATTGAGTAATGCTTTAACCAATTTTCACTCATGAAAAACAGGAGGATTATCTTTGCAAGCACTTTTAAAAAAAATAATATAATTGTGCCCTCAAATGTTAATGTTAATGCTTTCTTTTTTTTAAAATGATTGTAAAATGTGATAATGAAATGAAATGTACATAAAAAAAGAATGATGAAGTAGTGAGGGAATGTTTGTCATAGAACTTCTATACTACTTTATCTGTAAGTAAAAAAAGGCCTAACATTAAACAAATGATGATGGGGCAACACTTATATAATGTAAACTTTAGAAATGAGTGCTTATGATCAAATTTAAAAAATGTGGTCCAAGGCGTGATACCAATGAATGAAAAAAAGATTTTGCATTTCACCCATGTGATGAATATAAAAGACTCAATAAAAATATTTTGAAAACTTGTGCATTTTTCTTTCAAGGATTCTTTGAAGAATTATACATTTAGTGAAAGGACAAAGTACTCCACGCTAAAGGAAAAAAGTAAGCACAATTATGATACAATAGAAAATAGAATAATATTTTTAAATACCTTTACAGTCCCCAACAAAGAGGGCCAGCCCCTGGGGATGGGGTCCCCAGGGCAAATTTTGGCCTCGGGAGGCCCCCTCCCTGAATTTTTTTAAATGAATAATTGAGGGCATGCCCTGGGGATGAGGTCCCCAGGGCAAATAAATTAGAAAACGAAGGGAGGCAACACAGCCCCCCTGCTTAAAAAAATGAAATAAAAAAACAGGATCGGGTCGGAGGCCACGCTCCCTACCAGCATCACTCTGCAAACGCGCCACCCTGGCACGTTTGCAGAGGGGCAACAAATTCCCCTTGAATACTGGGAGTCCCTGGGGGCCAATTAGCCCACCAGGAACCTCCAGTATGTGCCAGGGGCCTGCGTTGCAGAGAGGTTTTCTGAGGCCACGCCCCTTTTTACACCTCTCTGCAACGTAGCTCCCTGGTGCTTAGTGGAGGTACCTGGTGGGCTAGTTGGCCGCCAGGGGACAACATGATTCAAGGGGACTTAATCCCCCAACTTAAAACATGCCACGGGGCGCGTTTGCACAGTGCTGAAGGTAGGGGGTACGGCCTAAGGTGATATGTGTGCAAACACACCCTGTGGGGCATTTTAAGTTGGGGAATTAATTCCTCTTCAATCCAGAAGTTCCCTAGGGGCCAACTAGCCCACGAGGTACCTTCAGTATACGCCAGGGAGCTGCGTTGCAGAGTGGTGTGCTGAGGCCACGCCCCTTTTTACACCTCTCTCCAATGCAGCTCTTTGGCGCTTACTGGAGGTAGCTAATGGGCTAATGGCACCCCAGGGACCCTCAGTATTCAACGGGAGTTAATCCCCCAACTTAAAACGCGCCACTGGGCATTTTTGCACAGTGGTGAAGGGAGGAGGCGGGGCCTGAGTTCACATGTGTGCAAACACGCCCTGTGGTGCGGTTTAAGTTGGGGAATTAATTCCTTGTCAATACTGAGGGTCCCTGGGGGCCAACTAGCCCACCAGCTACCTCCAGTAAGCACCACGGAGCTGCGTTGCAGAGTGCTGTAAAAAAGGGCATGGCCTCTCAACACCTCTCTGAAACGCAGCCTCCTGGCGCATACTGGAGGTACCTGGTGGGCTAGTTGGCCCCCAGGCTACCTCAGGATTCAAGGGCACTTAATCACGCAACTTAAAACGCACCACAGGGCGTGTTTGCACCTCAGGCCTTGCCCCCTTCCTTCACCATTGTACAAACATTCCTCTAAAATCAACTGAACTACGAATTCCGATTTACTCACCTGTTATCAGGAGTGACCTCAGTGCTGCTTCTTTTAGCCCAGCACTAACCCTGAAAATTAATTCTAACCATACTTACCAGTAACTTGTATTTCCTTCCATAGAATCCATTGTCTGGTTTTCAGCAGAAAAGTTTCTATTTTCACAAACTACAAATATTCCTAAAACATCGCCTGTATTACTTAAACACATTCTTTCAACTGTTTACAGGAGATGCATCAGTGCTGGATCCAGGATACACCACTGAGTAAGAAAAAGTAACGATAACACTACTTTCCTTCCATAGGGTAGTATTGACTGGTTTCACTTTGAAATTCTTTAAAGTGTGGAATTTTGAACTTTAAAATATTCACCTAAAATCAGCGGAACAACTAATTCCGATTTACTCACCTGTTATCAGAAGAGACCTCAGGGCTGCATCTTTGAGCCCAGTACTGATCCTGAAAAGTAATTCTAACCATACTTACCTGTAACTTGAATTTCCTTCCATAGGCTAACATTGACTGGTTTCACTTGGAAATTCTTCTAAGTGTGGAGTTTTGGAACTTTAAAATATTCACCTAAAATCAGCCGAACAACGAATTCTGATTTACTCAACTGTTATCAGGAGTGTCCTCAGTGCTGCATCTTTGAGCCCAGTACTGACCCGGAAATGTAATTCTAACCATACTTACAAGTAACTTGTATTTCCTTCCATAGGAATCCATTGTCTGGTTTTCACCAGAAAAGTTTCCAAGTGTCTATTTTCACAAGCTAAAAATATTCCTTAAAAATCGCTTGTATGACTTAAACGCATTCTTTCAACTGTTTACAGGAGATGCACCATTGCTGGATCCAGGATCCACCACTGAGTAAGAAAAAGTGACAATAGCACTACTCGCCTGCTAAAGGAATTTCCTGCTATAGGCTAACAGTGATGTCATTGACCATGTCATGAATGATGTAATATGTGACATTATCAGCAGTGGATTGCGGGCGCGCGAGATATAGTGAGTACACCTAACTATATCAGAGGAATTTCAATGGTTTGAATGCTAATTCCTAACTATATCAGGCCTGAAACCTTTGTTTTTTTCAGTGAATTTATATATATACATATCATATATGTACATATATATGGAACTTGGTATACTATTATTATAACCTACTTACCTGTCAATATTTTAGATTTAATATTTTGTCCTTGATATTCTGTGTCATTGATATTCTGGTTTCGATATTTAGGTTACATATCTGAAGTGAGAATCATTTTGAGTTTCACCAGGGTTTATACATTTGGTGTATCCACCGTGACTGGGCTCCATTGCATGTAATCACTGTGTGGTACTGTTCCTAAAGTACAGATGGCACGAGGAGCAATGCCCGATGATGAAGCATGACACTTGCAAGGGTGTGTGAGGGCACTAATTCCGAAAGGAGAAATTCCCCCCACCCCCATCCGTGGGGAACTTCGTATAGAGACTTCGTTTTTTTTTCTTTTTTTCCTTCTGTAATCATAACCAAATCGGTTATGGATCTGTACTTTAGGAACAGTTACCACACAGTGATTACATGTTAGTCCTTGGTTGTAACTGCACTGGACCTAGCTTTTTCTAAATGTGCTCCCTGTCCCTCCTACTGAGTGCTATATGGGCTCTATTGCAGCCAGCCTGAAATTGCACCTTCGTCCTACTTTACCATGACCATTGACTTTCTTTGCACTCTTTACTTTTCTTGGAGCTTATTCTATTTAAATATTTAAAACATCATATATCTTGTTACCCTTTTGGGTTTTTGTAATTTTGTGTCTTTTTGCTTATAACCTTTTTCTCTATTTTTACAAACTGAAGTGGGGTTATTATTGTGTTGTGTCTTTTAACTTTTTAATAGTTTTAGTACTTCTAAATGCTTTCCAAATTTTCAGTGAGTTAAGCCGTTCTGCTCTGCAACATAGCCATCAGAAATTGAGCTCAAGTTTCAATTCATAAAACTTTCATTGGACCACTGGACGTAACATGTTTGGGACTCCATTGTTTGTGGTGGATCTCCATTCACCCAAATTAATAATTCACTTTCTTAGATTGTGACAACAGTGGGATCCAAAACATTAAAAGCCTTACATTTATTTAAAGGCAAAAATGTATTGTGTCATTATTTATAATTTCTGTGTCCAATTTTTACACCACAATTCTTATTTGGAGAACGTGGAGGTGGATCGGTCTATCTGACTAATCATACTATTGTGGAGGTAAAGTCCATGTGCAAAGAAGGACGCTGAAGATGGGCCTCAATTCAAGGAAGGCAGAAAGACTATGGGAAAGCACTCAGGACCTTTGTGCTTAACTGCGCATGATCAAAAGCTTTCAAAATGGAGTACATGTCCCCCTTCAGGCCCAAATACGAGCTGATAATGAAGTCAAAGAGAGACATATAAGAATACAAAAATAAATGAATGCACAGTATACACTTATTTCTACTCTAACCCCATTACTTCATTTTAATCATAGCATTAATAGTTAAGCAGAACACATGAGGTTTAGTTCAAGCACAGCATAAGCATTAGCATGTGAGGTTTGAAGTGGCCATCTTTGGCACTAGTGCGCAGCTGCAAGAAATTCCCACCAAAAGCAGAGATACGCCTCACCACGTAGATGTGGCAGACGCATGCACATAAGGGTTCCCGCGTGTTCGGTGGCCATATTAAGACACTCGAGTTACTGTTAGTAAAAACACATTGACAAGCTTCCCCTTGATACTAGAAATGTCGTGTAATGCAGTTTATTATTTCACAAAACATGTTGGTTAATTTGTTACATGTTATTTTGAGAGGATTGAATCCGAGCAAGTTTCTGTACGTATGAAACCTTGCTCCATCAATCCCCTCTTTGATGGCATTCTATACCATCACTAATTACGGAAATCAGATGCCAACTTTAACAATTTCCCAATTAAATTTCTTCAATTTTTTTTAGAATTTCCTCTTTCTCTTTGAAAACCTTTCACTCTTTTGTAAACATCCCCATTCATTTCTTCAAGTTAAATTAAATTAATGTTTTGCTTCTTTCTTTTCTCATTTACTGCACACCACTTTCTGTTTCTGCAGCATTTGCACCAAATCATTATCATTAAAATCAATAGGGCTATTCCCATTATTGGCATCAGTATTCGACCTATAATACTTTTTCCTACATTAGAAAACCAACTACCTACAGAGGAGAGACCATCAGTTAGTCTCTTCCATGCACTATCAACCTCCAGTGGTTTCAATTATTCTTCCAAATGTGTAACATTTTTGACATACCTTTCAATTTCAATACTCTTATCGGGTATGTAAGTGCAACAATGTTGCCCTTTCAGCATTCTGCAGACTCCACCCTCTTTTGCCAATATATATCAAGAGCAAGTTGATTTTGTAAAACCATTGATCTTATCGCAACTAATTCAGTATTGATCAATAAAAATCCTCCAACAGTGTCAGTTGATAAACGATCAACCACTGTAGACAATTTACACATTCTTTGTGTATTCAGAATTACTCCCACTGAAGGTATCAATGCACTAAATATATCCCCTACAATTTCTGAAAAACTAGCTCTTTTCTGTAGTTTTAGTCCATTTATTTCCTTCATTGCTTCCAGTGATTCTTTTTACATGGTACACCTTCGGGAATACTGTTCTGAAATAGCAACTCCCATACCAATGATCAGGCAGCTTAAAATAAGCTTTGTTTCCACAAATGTAATGCACTCTACGAAATACTGGATCAGTTCCACCTTTTAGTCCCTAACCCCCAATCATCAGGAAATTGTGTTCACATTCACTGGAACAAATGAACACATTATTGTATTCTGTTTTTAACCTATGGAGACAGATTGTCCCCTTCTTTTCAAAGTCCAGAGACATAGCAGTATGAGTCTTGCCAGTTGCCATAAATTCTTCCCTTTCAGCCCATTTTGGGAATCAGGGGTTTCGGTTCATAGGCCTTTCTAAGGAAATCCTGTCTCTTTTTCTCTACTAGATTCAAAAATATCTTTTCCTTTTCATGTAATCTACACGTTAGGTTGTCTTTATGTGCTTCAGATATATCTATTGTTTTCATTGTTAGGAAATATTCGCACATAAACGGTAAGTCTCTACTGCTAAGGACAGGGTTCATGTTTCTGTGTATAGGAATTTCAGAAAAAATCACATCTGCATTAGAATAATAATACTGTAACTTTCCAGTTCTATAAAAAAAACTTGCTAAAATACTACATGAAATATAATATTTCAGTGGTAAATAATGATATGTTACTCCTTCTGCTATTGTTGTCGGTAATTTCATACAGACATGGTAGCCACTAACTTCCATTGTTTCTACATAACGTACTAACAGGTTAGCAATTACATTTAAATCTGTTTCATTTTTATTTGCACTGTGTTGTTAATCTGTCTCAACTGGTGCTTCTAAATCTATTCTGTCCTGCTTCAGGTTAGCTACCTTTCCATGTGTACTAGTGTCCTTCTGTTGTTTAGCAGCCATCAAGTAAGGTATTGCTACTGTCAGTCCTAGCCATACTATGAGCACTATCAATATACTACATATGCAAAACCTACAACATGTTTTTATACAATTTCTTTTCATGTTTTCAGTTACTCTATTGTCAGCCATTTCTGACTAAGGAGACTTAGCCCCTCTTTGTAACTTTTACACAGAATACAAACTGTGAAGCTTTTCAAGTTGGTCTCACTTCTTCGATAATTTGATCAGCAATTAGTTCTTCATCATTTTCATCACTGATTTCCAGATTCCCAAAATCCTCGAGAATCACGTATGTCCATTCAGGACCCTTGAATTTATTATTTGGTCTTTTCAAACGTGGACGTGTCCTTCTCAGGATACTTGTTGGTGGTTCAGTTTGACTGGTTATTTCATCTACTTGTTCAGGTTCTTCATTTAGTGTTTCAAGGCGATATTTCAGTCTTTTTACAAAACCAGGCCAAGTATCGCCTTTTCTCAGTCTTTTAGATGGCACTGTGCTTTCATTTTCTTCAATTATTCTTTTATTTTCATTAATTTGTGGCACACTTTGATTGTTGTTGTCTTCAGGTATCCTCTCTATCTGACCTTGTCCAGGGTTTATTGCCTTTGACGTTTCTGCCTGGATGTGTTCTACACTAGTCTGACCCTGTTCAGGAGTTTGCTTTGTTGAGCCTGGATTTTTCTCTTCTTCCTGAACATGTGTTTCTTCACCAATCTGGTCCTGCTCGGATCTTGTAATTTCTTGATTGTCTTCTGCCTGGGCATTTTCTCTAATGCCCAACTGTCCCTCCTCAGACTCGGGCATTCTGGTGGGTGTTCTGTCAGTCTGAGTTTAATGCTCTTACCTTTTCTGGTCCTCCTCAGAATTATTATGGACTTTGATTTCTATAATCTGAGTGCCTTCTTCTAATCCTGTCGCATCCTCACTATCCCTCTGACTATCTAGATATGTTTAGCTTCTTGTTTTTACTGTTACTTGAAGTATATCGACTATTGGAATTCATTCATCCTGACTTGTGCTCGGTCGTTCCTCTTCAGCTAGTTCAGGATCTATCACTTGAGACCTTACAGCTGCACAACCTTCAGCCTCTACTTCGTCAGGTTCAGTTACACTTTTAGTATGGCTGGCATGAATCCAATTTGGAATTCCCTTGCAGTTCACAGCTGTGGTGGTAACCAATATTACTTGATGTGGTTCTCCTCACCTTGTGCGAGGCAAGATTCCCGGGAGCGATCTTTTATCACTACCCGATCTCCTGGATTCAAATCATGTGCTGGAGTCGAATGTCTGGCCACAGCATCTTCCCCAACCTGGTGAGAGATAGAATGCACTTGGTCAGCCAACTCTTTGCAGTACTCCAAAGCCAAATCATCAGCTATAGTTAACAGCTTGTGTCCTGGCACACATGTTTGCCTCATTGCCCTTCCCATGAGTATTTCATGGGGACTCAACTTGTTTTCTTGCCAGGTATGCTTCTGAGTCCCATCAAGACAAGAGGTAAAGCATCAGGCCTTTCCAAGCGGGTAGATTAACACATCTTTCCCAATCTTGAGTTGATTGTGCCATTTAGTTGTTCTACCACTCCAGAAGCCTCTGGGAGGTATGCACAGTGCAGCTTTTGCTCACTTTTGAATGCTTCACAAATGAATCTAATTATTTCATTATTAAAATAAGACTCTTGGCCTGATTCAGTCGTTACTGGAAAACCAAACCTAGGCATGAGTTCTCTTAAAAGGAGATTGGCTACAGTTAGGCTGTCATTTCTTCTGGTCGGGTATGCTTCTACTAATTTGGAAAATAGGCAAACAATAACAAGGACATATTTTAATCCTTGACAAGCAAGTAATTGAATAAAATCAAGTTGGAGTCTTATTAATGGACCTTCTGCTTTTCCAATCTTTTTGGGGCAAACCACAGTTTTTCTACCAAGGTTCATTCGTTGACAAGTTAAGCATGTCTGGCAAAGACTCGCTGCTACATTCCTGAACCTTGGACTAAACCAATCCTGTCTAAACAGTCTTATCATTGCATCTCTACCTATGTGTGTGCTCGCATGATACATCCTGGCCATGGGTGCAAGCATACAGTCAGGTAACACTGGTCTCCCATCTTAAAAAAACTATCAACCTATTTTCTCCCATTCTTCTTTTTCTTTGGGTTCTGCCTCGTTTTGTAGATCTCTCACTTCCCCCCATGTATTTACAACTCCTAGCAGCATAAGTTGGCAGCTGATTCCAAATGCATCAATTTTCTTACTTACGGCCAATTTGTATTTGGCACAATGTTGGGCCACCTTGTCAGCATATCGATTATCGGCTGTCACTTTGTCCGTTCCAGATTGGTGAGCAGCACACTTGACCACGGCCACTTCTTTTGCCAATTGAATTGCTTCAAGTAATTCTTTTACAAACTGTCCATTTTTAATAGGGGTTCCTGAAGAAGTCATGAACTCCATGTGCACATTTGCATCCATAGCTGGCCAAAGTCATGCACAGCCCCATAACCATACTGACTATCAGTGTAAATGGTTACTTTCCAATTTCTCCCAATTTTGCATGCTTTTATTAGAGCAATCAATTTGGCTACTTGTGCAGACTTGTCTCCTGGTAGATAGGATGCTTCGACTATAACAGCCAATGTACATACAGCATAAGTAGCACTTAATCCTCCTTCCTCATGACGCATGCATGAACCATCTACAAATAGCTCATGTTTGGGATCTTTTAGGGGCTCTTTCTGTATGTCTGGACGTGGTTTAGTACTGTATTCAGTGAGGTCAATACAATCATGTACTGTGAATTAGGTAACAGGGTTGCTGGAATCAGAACAGTACATCGGGTTATTGTCACATTTTCTGCACCTAGAATGATTCGCTAGTACTTAGCTGACTAGGAGTTAGGTACTGAGTAAGTGTTCTAGTTAGTAGAATCACGACTGCATGTGGAACATACACTGTCAAAGGATGTCCCATTATGATAGATTCACTTTGTTCTAGGCTCATAAAAATTGCAGCTACAGCTTTTAGGCACCCTGGTGAGGCCACTGGGTCAAGTGTGGAAGAGAAATATGCCACTGGACGTCGCATTAGGTCATGGGTCTGTGTTAGGACTAAGAGAGCGTGATTGCCTCTCATGTCACGGAACAGTGCAAAATCTTTTTTTTTTAAATCAGGCATCCCCAATGCCGGGGCTTCGCACAGACAGCTGCGTAATTTTAGAAAAGAATTCATGCTTTCATCATCCCATTCAACTGGATCTCTTGCTCATTTATTTGTTAACTGAATCAGTGGTTTTGCTAGCACTTCAAATCCCACAATCCACTGCCCACAGTAACCTACAACTCCGAGAAACATTCTGATTTCTTTCTGTGTCTGAGGCAATTTCATGTTTCTGATTATTTTGATTCTTTCTGAAGTCACTATTGTGACCCTCTTTCTATCTGGTGTCCCAGATATTTGACTGTTGTGGTGCAGAATTGTAATTTTTCAGATGACACTTTATGTCCACCTACAGCCAAATGATTCAGTAATGCAATTGTATCTACAATGCAGTCACTTTGGGTCTTGGACGCGATTAATAGATCACCAATATACTGCACCAGAGCAGATTGTCCGGGCAGCACCAAAGATTCAATGCATTTTTTCAGAATTGGATTAAAGATTGATGGACTTTCAGTGTACCTTTGAGAAACACGATTTCAAATGTAAACATGCTCGTCAAATTTGAACGAAAATAAAAACTTACTGTCTGGATGTAATGGGATAGAAAAGAAGGCATGGCACAAATCAATTACAGTGAACCATCCTGCAGCCCATGGAATCTGGTACAGAATTACTGCTGCATTCTGTACTACTGGGCAAAATGGGACGACAATTTT
The DNA here is from genome assembly GCF_964261635.1 of Lissotriton helveticus. NCBI lineage: Eukaryota > Metazoa > Chordata > Amphibia > Caudata > Salamandridae > Lissotriton > Lissotriton helveticus. Next base: position 1,839,779,538 of record NC_136059.1, on the reverse strand, counting down.
TTTTATTTTTCGCAGGTCTTGGACTATCCTATATTTTCCATTTGGTTTATTTATGCCAATTATAGGTGAATTACATGGACTGCTCATTATTTCTTTTAGAATGTCTTGCTCAAACAAACGCTCGATTTCTGCTGCAACACCAGCTTTTATTTATTGGCTCATTTTGTACTGTCGTATATTTGGGTATACTGTACCTTCTTGTATTGTCACTTTTACTGGATCAACATTTGCCATTAACCATACTTCTTTTCCTGAAAAATCCCATACGTCAGGATTTACAGTATTGTGGAGCTCTTCCGGTAAATCTTTTAGGGTCATCTTCTTAGACACAGTCTCCTGTTTAGCTAACATACTTTTTTATACTCCATCTTCATCAGGAGTCTGAATCTCGAACTCCATTTGGTGTGCAAAAATTGGTACAGTTCATTTTGCACAGTAAAACCCTTACTAGCAGATTTACAGGACCGGAATCGCACACAACAAATTTGTGCATTTCCTTGTAGTTGCCAATGCATACCTCCATAGGTTTTGTGATAGGGGTCCTAATCTGTTTATTAGAAATGACCACTACTTGGATCGCTTCTCCCGAGACGGTTAGGTTTGGGATGTCTGCTGTTCTCACAGTAGAACGGGTAGCACCAGTGTCCAACAAGAAGGTGATGTCATTTTCCTCAACCTTGCCTTCTACATAAGGACCTGACTGATTAACCGGTAAGGATTCGCCAAGTACGCACTCCTCTTTCCCCCTCTCAGGCACCGTCAGAAACGATTTTCTTCAAAAAATGTGGCCTGCAAAAGAAACTGTGGTGTTACCTTATTTTTCTTACCCCTTCCCTCCTGAAATCCGGTATCCACACTGTGTTTGACTTGACTCACAAAATCTGGCATAGGGGCAGGTGGTAACTGATTTTGTATTACCTGTTGCTGTGGTCTCATTGAAACCTCATTCTGCGTCTGTGGATTTACATTTTGATTTTGAACATTATATTCTGTATTAATTTACACTCGTTCTTCCAATGCCCCTATTTTCCTCACATGTGACAGGGAACACTTTTCTTTGCCTCTTCTTTACTCATTATATTTCTAGGTTTGCCTCCACTATTTTCTCCTTGAACTTCTCTTCCTTGATTATTTGCCTGCTAACTTAACTGGAGGTCCTGCTGTTCTGCTAATTTTACCTGTGCCCACATTACCTTTTCTTCTAATTTCTTTTGCCTATTATCGATTTCATCCTCACAGTATTTTGCATACTTGAGAATCTCATTGATAGGCTTTGCCTGCCAACATCATGTATGTTCTTTAATCATTTGAGATATTTCGGGTTTTAGGCCGGAAACAAAATGAAAAATAAAATGTGTCATGTCCTTGGTGTCAATATTTTCCAACCCACTATACTGTTTGAACACTTGCAAAAGACGCTCATAATATGCATGCACGGATTCATCCTTATTTTGGGTTGTTCTGTCTATTTTTGTCCAATCTGTTTCTTTTGGAAGTCCTTTTCCCTTAAAGGAAGTTATTACCTGATTATTTTTCTTCATTACCTAATCTGATGGGGCTCCTGTCTTTGCATCTCTAGGGTACTCATCATTTTGCCAATCTACCATAATTTTGCATTCTGTCCATAAATCTACAGGCACAACTAAGTCAAATAAACCATCTAAATCTTCTAATAGTACTTTTGAAACTTTCACAAACCTGTTGGCTTGCCTACACCATTCTACTGGTTTCTCTCTAAGCTTTGGGAAGTCATATGTAAATGATAAAATATCCTGCCGAGACCACAGGACGTATACATAACCTCCTCCTGGAACTTCTCTCATTGGACACAAACTTCCAAATGTTTCTGTTTCTTTCATTAAATACTGATGCAGTTCGATTTGCCTGTGCTTCTTCCCTTTTCTTTGTCCATCTAGCTTTCCATCTGTCTAAATCTCCCCATTTCTGTAACAACAACAATAATTCTTTTATCTGCAATTTTCGTACTGCCACATTCATGTTTTCTAAAACTTTGACAGAAAATTCAGCTCTGTGAGGTTTCTGCAATACTTTAGATTTGCCTATGTGAATTCCCATATCCAAGGACAAATCCATTCATTTTTCATGGAATATTTTCGGATTTTGAGTAATGCTTCTACATATGAATAACAACTCTTCTTCACTAAATGTGTTTAATCTCTCTAATCCTATATTTCCAGCTATCATTTCTTCCAATTCCGAGAGGAGGAGGGACCGTCCGCAGGGTCAGCGGCGGTCCCTCCAGTGCAATTAGGATGTGACCGCCAGCCTGGCGGTCACACCCTCAATATTTAACATTGCGGCGGGTGCTGCTTGAAGCAGCACCCGCCGCAAGGTTAAATATGCATGCTTAGCATTTGCATGCACAAAGCGGCAGGCACCGCGCGGTGCCTGCCACTTCGTGCACGCAAATGCAGGGGGGTACCATAGGTACCCCCCACGTACACCCCCCACCCCCTTCACTTACCCTGGGGGCCCGCAACAGGCCCCCAAAGAATTCACCGTATGCCTTTCAACGGCGGAGAATCCGCCGCAGAAAGGCATCTGTTTTCCGCCATCCTAATATGGCTGGCGGTGTCTCATAGACACCGCAGCCATGTTAGAGCTTTTCCGCCGCGGTCGGAAGGCGACCGCGTCGGAAAAGCTGCCGAGCGATTTTGAGACCCACCGCCATCCTAATTGGCATCCTCCGGGCCGGCGGTGTCTTCCGCCGGCCCGGAGGATGCAAGAAAACCGCAATCCTAATCGGTCCCTTAATTTGAAAATGCCCAATACCTTTGGCTGAGACTTTGGCTTCTCTATTTCTCGAGTCCATCTTTCTATTTTTTCTGGGGTTACTAAATTAGCACTTCTTGTACCAGTCAATGTTTCAATATGTACTTCTCTCGAGCGCCCAGGGGTAACCTTGCTAAGTAAGTAATTCGTTGGCTCTCTTATGGGCAAATCCATTAATGATATTACTGACTCACACTCACTTGCTTGTTCATCAACTATTATGTTTTCTTTTCTGGGATGTACAACTGGTGTAGTTAGAACAGGAGTTTTAGGATTAGGTTGCTTATCTTAATATAAGGGAACTACGAGATCTATAGTTACTGGTATCGTCAGGGCTCCAGGACTGGTATTCAGTTGTGTTATTTTCTGAATTAAGTAATTTCTCTGTTTATTTATTGCTTCCCTTTCCTTTTCTTGTAGCACTTTTTCTATACTAGTTTCATGTACAATCTGCGGAACTAAGGGTGGTTTGAAGAACGGAGCACTAGGGGTAACTCTATTTGTTTCTTCCTGATAAGGCGGTGGATTTTTCAATAATAAATACTCAAAATAATCATCATCTTAATCACCACCACTAGTCAGTAAATGTTTCATTTTCTCTGTACTTTTACTTCCTGATGGTTCTTCTGTGGTTAGTACAGGATATAATCCTTCCACTAGCATAGACTGTCTCCATTGTTTCATCTGTTTACCTCTTGTCTCTTTGGTAAACTTAGGATAACATTTACTAAAATTCCTGTAACTTCTGGGTCTCTCGCATAAAAGCCTCAGTCTCCGACTCTTCTAATGCTTCATATTGCGTTAATCTTGGTCTTTGATCAAATTCTTTCATGCGAGTTTGTAAATTATGCAAAATTCTACCATTGAATGTACCATATTCTGGAAATGCCAATATGCCATCATCTTTTGTGTACTAGTGTGGTAGCCTCTTTCTATCATCATGTATGAGGCGGGCGTTTTCGGTAGTGGAATAATAATTCCTTCTCTTGTCTTAATGGGTTTATCCTTTTTAAAATAATTCTTAACTTTTTGCAAAAAATAAATGTTTTTCTTTTCTCCGTACATTAGATATGGTCTTCCTCTAATACTCTGTTCTTGGGCAAAACCTAAGTATTTTCTATCAGGGCAATTTCCTATAAATGCCAGATCTAGATGCCACATATATTTACCGCTGTTCTAAAATTTCAATGATTGCAGTTTTAATCAATTGTATACTTCACTTAACTGCTTTTCCAATACAGCGCTTCTCTTATTTTTCAACAACCAATCAACATTTACTTTTTAAAACAATTCAACCAATCGTTGCGCGGTTTTCCGTTAGATGAGTTCTCACGCTCTGCACTCACCCCTCCTTTACAAATGTTACCTCAGCTACACACCCGCTGCTTTACCCAATCCCAGCGCAGCTCTCTGTGACTTCAGTGCAGCACCCCCGACTGACCACTCCTTTGCAGGGTAATATGACAACTCAAATTCTTTCAATTTTTAAATGCACATTTCATTAATATACAACATAGAAACATTCGCTACTGAATCTGATTGGCTACATTCAGCGAGTAAAACCCTTCAGTTTACCCTTCACGCACTACGAGTAAAGCTTCTTCCGCTTACTCTTCACTCAAGCATCAAAGAAACTGTTACTTCTTCAGACTTACCCTTTCTAGGTGATATAAGCAAAAAGTTTCACCAGCGAACCTTTTTGCTATCACTTATTCTCACTTTTATACAAGAAAAATAATCCCTGACTAGTGCTTCAAGTTTTGCCTAACTATCTGCACTTACTTCATCAGGCCAGTAACCTCACTGCAGTGTGGCTTCCATTTACCACCCGCTATTCAATATCCTCGGGAAATTCCAGACAACGAATTACAATACAAACGGGTGTTGGTTAAAACCTGAATCAATACAAAATCAATATGCAATTAACTATCTATCTTAGCTAATCCTAACCATCCTCTGCTACCAAAAAAATACTGATGTTGCTCGCGATTTCCAGCTCAGTTTACCATAATTAACTGGGCCCATAAAAATTCACACTTTAAACCGGTAATCCAGCTTTCATTAACTTTCCTGCCTATCAGAATTTTATTCACCTTTTAGGACTTATACATGTACACCATAATTAACCAATCATTGTCACTTGTGCTCTAAGTCCTAAACTGAGGATCAAAGGGAGTTAGAACACTTTATCTATGCAATATTCTATGAGTCAAAAGCCACATCAGAAACACCACAGATTTTTCTAGTAAGCAATTAATTATTAAAGCAATAATTCTACAAGATTTTAAAGACACATTTTTAGGCATTGGTACCTGGGATGGGTGAGAAATGGAAACGGTACAAGGACATCCCACACAGATTTATATTTACCTAGAATGCTGCGAGGACCAACCCTGGCCACAAGCTGGGATAAGAGAAGGGCTCCTGACTTATCAGGAGCCAACAGAACAGGACAGGTGCAAGTCAGGACAGGTATCCTCCACTAAGTGCAACGCCAGCTTCGCACCCCTCTCTGTGGCTACTCGGACCCCGACTGGGTAATCGATACTTCCCCCTCAGCAAAACCCCTGATTCTTCTGACACGCTGCTCAGCCAACAATCTGCTCTCAATTCTCCTTCAGCATACGTTGGGTCAGTGACAGGTCTGTGACAAGTCGAACAATCTATCTAAGTAAGCCCACCTTAGTAATACCATTTCCAGGGCATGTACCACCCCCAAATATTTCGAATATGTGTATTCCCTTCAATTTTATTGGTCAGAAAGATGAGGAAAGGTCATCAAACCATGCCAGTATGAGGTAATTTTCATTGACTTAAATTGATCAAGTTCCCGCCCATAATTTACTTCCCCATTATTTTTTATAGCACCCAGCAATATTATTTTAATTTGTATACAATGTATAAATGCAGACAATATTTCTTTGTTTCATGGGGTCAGATGGTCAGGTTCCCAGGAACATCTTGGGTAAGACAGGTTTTGGCAGCCATTCAATGACATGGACTTCAAGGATCTTTGTGCTTGACTGCGCATGATCAAAAGCTTTCAAAATGGAGTTTGTGTCCCCCTTCAGGCCCAAATACGAGCTGATAATAAAGTCAAAGTGAGACATATTAGAATACAAAAATAAATGAATGCTCTGTATACCACTTATTTCTACTCTAACCTCATTACTTTATTTTAACTATAGCATTAATAGTTTAGCAGAACACACAAGGTTTAGTTGAAGCACAGAATAGGCATTAGCATGTGGGGTTTGAAGTGGCCATCTTTGCCACTAGTGCGCAGCTGCAAGAAATTCCGACCAAAAGCAGAGATATGTCACACCACGTAGATGTGGCAGACACGTGCACATAAGGGTTCCCGCGTTTTTGGCGGCCCTACTAAGACACTCAGGTTACTGTTAGTAAAAACACATTGACAAGCTTCCCATTGATACTAGAAATGTTGTGTAATGCAGTTTATTATTTCACAAAACATGTTGGTTAATTTGTTACATGCTATTTCGAGATGATTGAATCCAAGCAAGTTTCTGTATGTATGAAACCTTGCTCCATCAGTGGATAATAACCTACACATGTGGCTCACCTACTATGAAAGGACATTAAGAATGTGTAGTCTGGACAGCATGGGGAGCATGGTTGTGGGGTTTGGGACCTGCACTGGGAGAAGGGAGGAATACACTGCTAAATGTAGGGGTTGAGTTAGATGACGCATAAACCCACATGATACATGCCCAAGTGTAGAGATTTGGTCTCATGCCAGAAGAGTACAGGAAGATGTTTGGAGTACACAGAAACAGATACATCAAACATGGATAGATTTCGCAGATACCTCATTAAAAAGCACTGGACAGCTGGGTGAAGGGCTATAAAGTGAGTACTTGTGATGGGCTAAATAATTTGATAATGAAAGATTACATCTTGACTGAATGTCTTTCCTAGTTGGACCTGCAGTTCATGGATTCTAAGCTCACTGATCCCAAGCAACTTTGTAATACAGCAGAACTGTGCATGTGCATTAAGCTAAAAAGTACCATAAGGTGATTCCAAAAACAGAGAGATCGGCCTGCACCAAGAAAAAGAGATTAGCAACACATCTAAAAGAGACAACTTCTTAGGTCCCTAAACTTTGGAAAAGAGGAACGAATCATAGTCTGCTCCAACATAGCAAGGTAGTGAGAACCCAGTGGGAAATAAATCCTTTGAGAGGTGGAGGTGCTTTCGCTGCCTGCGATCAGGGCACCAAAGTGGATATTCTGTTGGCCCAAGAAGAAGGTTAGCACTAGCGGGCACTCAAAATGGGCAACAAGAGTAGCTTTAGGGGAAGATTACTCAAGAAACCCTCAATTTGCCTTAGCTGGGAGGTTGACCAAGATAATGAGCTAGTAATTCCTGAAGGTGCTAGGAAACACTTTGAGGGGGTCACAATGAATAGGATCCATGGCAGTGCTTTGTGTGACACCTGTTTTAGCCATGCAATGGTGTTGGAGTGGCTAGGTTCTTAAGAACAGTATTTGCCAGCAAAGGTTTGCATAGTCAGGAATATCCATGTGTGGGAATCTGTCCCATGCAGCTGTTGACCTTAAACTGAGTACCTTTCCTGCACCCCCATCTTCCTCTTCCCCTTTGTCAAATCCCTATATATATCTTACCAACAATATATCTTTCCTGGCTTTACAATGTCCTGTATTTGTGATCTAGTTACATTTCTTGTTTTAACGTGGATCGAGCTAGAGCTAAAACGCCAATACTAAAAGAGGAGAAGGTTTTACCATGCTTTATATATGACTATTTTTACCTGCTCAATTAAATCAATTGTAAGGTTATGCAATCATGTGCATTGCTACCTTTGTTTCGAATTGAAGCTTGAGAACATTTTTTTCTAAGAAATTGCTTTGATTAACATATAAGCTTTGGAAATGGTTGAAAGGCCAAATTTTCCGTGACAGTATACTGCACCGTTTATGCCTGATACTTCTACAATATAGGCTTGATTACAATAATGCACATTATGATTTTCTATTTGAGAGGATTGCTTTGATTGTTATGCAAAGGTATTTTCTTTACTCATTTTCCTCAGGGCTCAGCTCCTTTGAAAGAAAATGTCTGTCAGAAGAATGTATGTACAAATATGTTCTATAGAATGAAATATACATAATGTATTCTGTGATGACTGTCAAATATTCATTTTCCACGTTCTCGGGAGATGGTAGGTCCCATTATTATTAAATGTCTTCTTGTAAACAGCTTTGAAACATCAATTAAAAAGTTGGCATTAATAATGATGCTTATGCCTAACACAGGATTGTTTATCAACAATTGCAGTCTTACTTTGGGCTGAGTGCCTAAACAGTTCAATGTATCTATATTAAATGTGACAAATAATATTCAATGAACAAAGTAAACATAGAAATCAATTACCGACACAAACGTGTTTCTTTACGGGATATTATAAATAAGCAATCTTTAAGGACGCTGTACTAACACTTTGTGCCAGGTGATGCACACCAGGCGCAACGTCTTGTGTTGAAATTTACTTTACGACACAAATCATGATTTGCACTGGAAAGTTACCTCAATAATGCAACGTATACTTGCAGGGGGCATTCCATGTTTGGGACATGAATATTTCCAGTGTAACCATCAACGAGTTTTGATTCACATCGCTATTTACTAATATTTGCAGCCAGGGATTTGGGATTATGAATTACACCTCCCCAAGGCAGGTGTAATGGTGGATCAAGGTTAAAAAGACTATACACGTTTTTCCACTTTGCAATTAGTTGCACTGCACAGAAATCATACAAAGTGTGAAAAGTGTTACCTTTTGTCACAGAATATTATTTTATCCTGGATGGTACCTTTACGTTACAAAAACTATGACAGAACACACATACCCTGGCCTTGCAGCAGCAATTGTGCCTTTTTTTTCTCTGGTGGAATACAGATACATTGTTTGCTGTGCTGCGTTAAATCAAAATGTGATACATTTTCCTTTGGTATTTTCAATAATGCCATATAAATATTACTACTTTCGCTATCCAATTAACAACAATAAATGAAACTCTATCACTAAAAGAGGACCTGGCTAATCAATCGACTTAACAATATTGATCCTTTCTTAATCATTATCATTCACAAATTCTACTTTCATGGTACATGAATACTCGGTTGTGAAATTCATGCACTGAGTCAAATGAGGAGGGGTTTAAAACATTGAAGATGGTAGAAAGGTGCCCTTTGTTAAAGAAAAACGCTTGACATTTTATTAAAACAAGAACTTTACATTAACAAAATGTGAAAATGTGAAAACAGATGTTATCTTGTCACATTCTGAACGTTAAAGAGGGTGAAGTGCGAGGAGTATAGGTTGTTGTTCAGATCAATATATGGAGTGCTGCTAGCGTGAATCAGAGCATTTTAAACAGGTAGACTCATCTACAAATGCCATTCTAGAATTCTGGCCCTGACAGACTGAGTACATTGGGGCATATTATCAAGAAACGGTGTTAAAAGTATCGCCGCTTTAGCGGCAGGAAACTGCTGCTAAAGCGGCGATAATAGGATTGATAATATGCCCTTGTGATTTTCCATAGAAGTCCATGTTCTGGTGTGAACATAGGCTTCTATGGGAATTCTCAAGGGCATAATATCAAGCCCATTATCGCCATTCTAGGGGCAGTTTCCTGACGCTAAAATGGAAATAATTTCAACTCCGTTCCTAGATAATATGCCCCCACATTCGTTAAGCACACATTGCCCCAGAAGGCATCTCTTAGCGCAGGTCTTATGACGCCTTAGAACAAGTTAGTCTATAGGGTCCTTTTATAAATAGAAATATAATTAGGATCAGGTTCAGGATAGACAGAATCAGAAAAACAGCCCGCTCGCCAATGACTCATCTAAATTTTGGTCTGTGGTCCTTTGGGGCAACAATGGCACATAGCTCCATCTCTTCCAAACTATATATTCATATCAGATTGGTTTCTTTATTTCTCTTCTTTAGTTCTTTGTACTCTAGTCGTGACTTAGTAGCTTCCACAATACCTTCCTTATTACGAGCCACTTCTTTTGCTGAGAGCCATTAACATTATTTCATGTGGGGTTATATTTTAATCCCTACCTCTATTTTTTCAATGGAAGGGTGTTGCAGTACCAGTGGTTGGCCATGTGTGGTGATGCTCTTACTCCAGATCGGAGCTGGAGTAATTTACCACTATTTTGGGTCCTTTTTTGGCTGCAGTGCAGTTTGGGCATTGCAATAGGCTTACCCTTCTGTGAGTTTGTGCATATCCCTCCCTAAATCCCTTCTTATTACTCCCTTAACCCCTTCCCAAGTAGAAGCAAATATGTAACTTTTCTTAGGCACTCTCTCTGTCCCTGCGACATTTATTACTAAGTCAGAAATGTAGATGTGTAATGATCTTCCCATACAAATTATAGGAGAGATGGAGTTTGTGATTAACACTCGTAGGTGTGTGAATAATTCCTGATTTGTACAGTGTGACTTATCACCCCTAAGGGTATCCAGGCACTGGGGAGCCATTGGGGGAGATTAAGTGAGGTAGTGCCCAGAGTCATGTGATGCTGACCTGAGCTGAGCTGGCGCCAGCGCCGGGGATCGGACTGTGAGCCCAGCGACCCGGACTCAGCTGCTATCTTAGTACTACTAAATGTACTTCAAAATTCTGTTTGTGATGTACCCCATTGTTATCACATACTTCCTCTATGGAGTCCAAACTCTAGAAACTCCACTCTAGCTATTGCTAGCACTGTTTTTTATGTCCGGTTTACACAAGCAGTGGATGGCTGATGGAGTAGCGCTTGCAAAGTGACCATTCTCCATGTGACATTGCTATATTAAGATTGGAGATGGGGATGGACATCAATTCACCAAAATGGCAGGGTTAGAGGAAGTGACATCATATACCATTTGACCTTAATGATGTCACAGGAAGTGACAGCATACGATCTTTGACCATGCGTTGTCCCAAGAATTGAAGTCTTATAACCTTAATCCTGATGACATCACAATAATTAACATTACATAGGTGAGAACAAAGGGTGAGGTTTTTTCTTCTCTGAGAAAAGTTTTAAAAAAATGGGCTTTACTAGTGCATTTTAGTGCACATTATTCACATATATTTGCTAAAAAGCCTAAGGCTCTAAAAACACTCACTAAATATTCAGGTCCATCAATGGTGTGCCAAGCTCCTGAAATCTGACAGTCACATGAGTTCAACCAATTATGTTTTTATAAAATCCTATGGGTGTGCCCTTAAGTAAAAAATGACTTCCATTGGTAGGACCAGCATTTTGCCATGGTGACCCTGATTACCCAAACATTGAATTCAATATGCCAGTGCCAAACGTTATGTCTAAAATGACAAGGACCACATTTTGTCATGGCTGGCCCATTGGCCTTGCAACAATTGTCTTCCCATACGGCAAGAATTTTCAGGAGGCCAGCGCTGGCATTTTGTCATGGGTGCTCCATGGCAAAATTTACCTACAGATTGCCAGTAGGAGCATTTTTCTGAGGGTATCCCATATGCAAGTCTTGCCTCGAGTATTCCAGTGACAACATTTTGTCAAGCGGGCTTCTATAAACCAAGAAGCATGCAAGGTCCAACAGCAGATCTGCAAGCATTAATAATAATACTAATAATAAATAATAATCCACATTTGTAAAGCGCAAACCATCACCCATTTGGGTCTCTAGGCGCTGGGGGCCGTCGGGAAGATTAGGCAAGCTATTGCCCAGAGTAACATGGTGCTGGGCTAATCTGCCGCCGGCCCTGGGGATCGAACCGTGATCCCCAGATTCCGGAGTCAGTCACCCTGGCCACGGCGCCACACCGCAAGCAAGCATTGCAACACATGCTCACTTAAATTCACTTATTTAGACTCAGTTTATCATTAGTACTGGCTTGCCCTTATTCATTTTCACCTACTCTTGTGCACTCACTCTCACCCTGAATAACTCATTCACAGTGTCTCATTAACTCTTACTCTGACTCACTTCTACTTACTCAATCATTTTGACACACACACACACATCCGCGATCCCATATGCAAACATGCATGCTCATACATATACATGCTCTCTCTCCCAAACTCGCTATCATTCACATGCATGCATACAACATACATTAAAACCATTGTATTTTTCTTATCTGACATGTCAGTGTAGGTCCAGATCTTGCTGCTTCACTTTTTATTACACTAGTATTAAAAAGTAAATTATTATTCACTATTAATGTCATAACAATGAGTAGAAAACGAGATTAGAGCCTGACTCTGATAATGCGAGGCACCCCTGTGTACTTGACCAGGGATCGCAAAGGCAGTGCCAGGGGTGCCAAGGAGCAATATAAGGATCACAAATGTGACTGCTAAATGACATTCATGAAACAGGTGGGCATGTTGTAAGTACTGCAGGCTGTCACTGTGTGTGTTTCTGTGTCTGCTGTTGGGTTTTCAGCAGGTCACTACAAGGATAGGGATATTAGTATACTTGCCTTCTTTGATATGGAAGACACTCTGAATTACATTCTGTGCTGGGCTGCACTCCAGGGAGTTACTTAGAGGGTACTGGTGAGGTACGAGTAGTTTCTGATCTACCTGTTGGCGACCCCTTGTCAGAGCAAAGCACACATGACAGAAGAAGTCAAACTTTTACTTCCCCAGAATTCTATTTTAATAAATCCTTTGTTGAATCATATTCAATATTCCTACAGCTGCAGAGTGCTTAACTTGAGCTGGTGGTTGGAGGTGGTTCCATCAGCATGGGTTTTAAGAGACCAAACACCTAATTGTCCTTGTCAGACTTTGACCCAGAGCAAAAGTGAGAAAAGCACAAAAGGGAAGAAAGGAGGAAGAAGAGACACCGCCAAAGGAAGAAAGCAGTGATGAAAAATAACCTGAAAGAGTGCCATGTGGGGGGACAGGGTATGTTTGAATGAGGATGAAAAAGGCACTTATTATTTCACAAATTAAGTACTGCTACTTATATTTTGGATGAAACCACATGAGCTGTTTGCTGACTTCACTTGTTCTTTTACTTTAAAAATTATATTCTGAATATTTATCAAACAAACTAGAAATTCAGAAAGTGTCAGCCGATATACTGCTTGTGAGAATTTGGATTACTGGATGACTGGGGTGTGAGGCCTGGTGAAGCAGCATCCACAATCCGTGTAAGGGGAAGGCACAAGCAAACCAAAATTAACCAGTGATCAGCACCCTGGTAGCTTGACACAGTGCAGTTAGGCTTAACTTAGAGGCAGTGTGTACATTATTTCTGCAAAACTTCAAACAGAAAAACAATACCCCACAAAAAGAGCCCATACCATGTTAGAAAAATAGAGGTGAATTAATAAATAAAACATGACCACAATGACAAGCATCCAATCTGCAGAACCAAAGTTATGAATGTTTAAAGAATAAAGTGAAAAATTGCTCTTGATAGAATAAAGCGCCAACTGCCGTATCTGGTCACGCTGAATCGAGTCAACGTCAAAAGTACAAGCCTACCGTGATGGAGCATAAGTCGAATACAGTCCCAGATTAGTCCCGCTAAAGGTTTACCGTCTCAAGTTTTGTGCCAGGAATCCTGTTAACATTGAAGAGAGCCACTGGGAGCAAGGAAAGCGTCACAGGCGGTTGTTGGCGCAGCACAAAGAGCAGACTGGGTGTGGTGGAGGGTTAGGCTGGTGCTTGGCTCTGGTGGTCTCCCGTGAAAGGTCGATGCTGCGGTGCAAAGAGATGGGCTGCCAGCGGCTTGCTCTTGTTACCAGTACAAGCTGCGTGGTCTCAATGCAAACAAACATGTTTGGGGTCGCAAACAGCCCGAAATCTTGATTTAAGACCCCAGGAGCCACACCAAGGGTCCAGGACGTAAAAGGCACCACCTGGGGTCAGTGACTTGCTGCAGCTGGGTCCAGGAGCTGGTTCAGGTGCTTTTTATGTCCCAGAGGATAAGATCAGGAGCCCAGTGTGCTAGTCCTTGCAGTCATTTAGAGGTCCTGGATTGAAAATTAAGTTGCAGGTCCAGTTCTTCTTCCCCAGGCAAGAGGGCAACATGCAGCAGGTCATCTTTAGGACAGCCGTCCTTGTATCAGCACAGCGATCCTTCTTCCTGGATGAGTATTCACTATTCAAAAATCCAGAAGTGTTCTGAAGAGTTGGTGTATGAATTCCTAATTATATACCCTGGTTTTGGAAGGTGGGAGAAGCTTCTAGACAGTGGCTTTGAATTTCATTCCATTCCCTGCCTCCACTGTCCTGACTCCAAGCTGACTGAAGTGAGAGTGCAAGGTCATTAGACCCCTTGTATGAAGGCAGAGCACAGGCTATTCAATTGTAAGTGAGGCTGTGCTCAGCTCACCCATCCTGCCAGTAGATAGTCCATTCAGGTAAACCTAATCCCATTATTGTGTGCCTGTTTTGGAAGGAGTTTCTAAAGTCCAATTGTCAGCTACACCCAGTCATGTGGCCCAAGACAGGCTACAGGCACAAAGGTCTAAGGAGAAGGAAATGCCAACTATCTAAAAGAAGCATTTTCAAAGAGTTTATAATTACAATTTCATAGACACCAAACATGGTATAGACACCAGCTCCCAATTGGAAGGACAGCTTATTAAATGTAATAAGGAATCCCCAATGTTATCCTATAGGAGGGATAGGCCTCATAGTAGTGAAACACAAATTTAGTATTTATTCACTACCAGGACATGTAAAACTTAAAAGTATATGTCCAGCCTTTTAAATACACAGCTCCTTGCCCTATGAACTACCTAGTGCCTACCTTAGGGGCGACATGTGTATTAAAAGGTAAGTTTAAGGCTTGGCAAGGGGGTTTAATTGCCAAGGTGACATTACAGTTTAAAACTGCTTTAAGTCCGCATTGCCATACCTGGGAAATATTTTAAAGCTTCACTAAAGTGTGCAGCATAGTCGATGCTGTAGGCCCACTGGTAGCATTCAATTTGCAGTCCCTGGCTATACGGTATACCTCTCTAGACGATACTTATAAATCAATTAAGTATGTGAATTAGGCATGAGTCAATTTAACTATGATTTAGGGTATGGACTACAAGCATTTTAGCACTGGTTAGGAGTTGTAAAGTGCAGCAAATCCTACAGCCCACAAAATTAGGTTCAGCAAAATTGGAGAGGAGAGGCAAAATGTTTGGGGGAAGACCACTCTGAAATTGAAGAATATAACACTACTCTGATTGCTCCAAGAGAACACATTTGTGCTCTCAACCACTACGAACAGACTTACACACCTGTGCATGTTTTGGTGGTTGCTCAGGCTTGCTGTCCATTAGCATTGTACTACCTGGCTTCATAGATCATTTCATGCAATGAGCCCTGCAAAAGAGATTTCTCAACAACAGATGAGCTTGCAATAATAGCTAACAGGCTACTAGTGTCGGTGCCATGGAAAGACCTCATAATGAAAATAAGGGTTATAAATGTTGATCCATTATTCTTACAGTAACAAACATCTCAATGGTAATACTACTGACTCACAAAATTATTATTAAAAGGAGTTGCCTGCTCAAAGGCTAACATGAGTCAATTCTAAAGCAAATCTCCATGTAAACAAATAATAAAGGTTGAACTTTCAGAGAAGCTGATTGGTGGCTGTAGATAGCACAGTCTCTAGTTGACCATTGCCCTGACACCAACAGGCGAGTTCTTTCAAAACTGAATTTTTTTTCTCAGGAGGCAGGATGAAATGGGCACACAATCTGGCACTGTCTGTTGTTGTAATGTATTGTATGTATTGTCATGGACTGTGTGATGTCATGTAGAAACATCAGATAGTGAACGGAATATTGTTGATGTTCCAAGGCAGTTGATGAAGGAGATTTGAAGTTTGTGAAATATTCATTTGCTGTACCGTGACAGGTTGTACAAAATAAACCACTTACCTCACTACGGGGGGCATTAGCATGGTGGCCGGACTTTGTCCGCCCGCCATCCTATCGTGAAATGGGACCCGTGGGGGCCATTATGATGCGCCCACCACAGTGGTGGGCGCATCCTGCATTCCTGACATTGTGGTGGGCGGTGCACTCAGCACAGCCCACCACAATGCCAGGAAGGCATGTTGTGCACTTCCATGCACAACATGGCAGGCACTGCGCGGTGCCTGCCATGCTGTGCGTAGAACTGCAGGGGAGTTCCATAGGTACCCCCCATGTGCACCTTCTACCCCCAAAGTCCATGGGGGCCCGCAACGGGCCCCGGCAAGCAATTTTCGCATGCCTTTCCATGGTGACAATGCCGCCATGGAAAGGCATGTTTCCGCCCCCATAGCAATATGGCTGGCGGTGTATCAGCACAGCGATCCTTCTTCCTGGATGAGTATTCACTATTCACAGATCCAGAAGTGTTCTGAAGAGTTGGTGTATGAATTCCTAATTATATACCGTGGTTTTGGAAGGTGGGAGAAGCTTCTAGACAGTGGCTTTGAATTTCATTCCATTCCCTGCCTCCACTGTCCTGACTCTAAGCTGACTGAAGTGAGAGTGCAAGGTCATTAGACCCCTTGTATGAAGGCAGAGCACAGGCTATTCAATTGTAAGTGGGGCTGTGCTCAGCTCACCCATCCTGCCAGTAGATAGTCCATTCAGGTAAACCTAATCCCATTATTGTGTGCCTGTTTTGGAAGGAGTTTCTAAAGTCCAATTGTCAGCTACACCCAGTCATGTGGCCCAAGACAGGCTACAGGCACAAAGGTCTAAGGAGAAGGAAATGCCAACTATCTAAAAGAAGCATTTTCAAAGAGTTTATAATTACAATATCATAGACACCAAACATGGCATAGCCACCAGGTCCCAATTGGAAGGACAGCTTATTAAATGTAATAAGGAATCCCCAATGTTATCCTATAGGAGGGATAGGCCTCATAGTAGTGAAACACAAATTTAGTATTTATTCACTACCAGGACATGTAAAACTTAAAAGTATATGTCCACTGAATACACAGCTCCTTGCCCTATGAACTACCTAGTGCCTACCTTAGGGGCGACATGTGTATTAAAAGGTAAGTTTAAGGCTTGGCAAGAGGGTTTAATTGCCACGGTGACATGACAGTTTAAAACTGCTTTAAGTCCGCATTGCCATACCTGGGAAATATTTTAAAGCTTCACTAAAGTGTGCAGCATAATCGATGCTGTAGGCCCACTGGTAGCATTCAATTTGCAGTCCCTGGCTATACGGTATACCTCTCTAGACGATACTTATAAATCAATTAAGTATGTGAATTAGGCATGAGTCAATTTAACTATGATTTAGGGTATGGACTACAAGCATTTTAGCACCGGTTAGGAGTTGTAAAGTGCAGCAAATCCTACAGCCCACAAAATTAGGTTCAGCAAAATGGGAGAGGAGAGGCAAAATGTTTGGGGGAAGACCACTCTGAAATTGAAGAATATAACACTACTCTGATTGCTCCAAGAGAACACATTTGTGCTCTCAACCACTACGAACAGACTTACACACCTATGCATGTTTTGGTGGTTGCTCAGGCTTGCTGTCCATTAGCATTGTACTACATGGCTTCATAGATCATTTCATGCAATGAGCCCTGCAAAAGAGATTTCTCAACAACAGCTGAGCTTGCAATAATAGCTAACAGGCTACTAGTGTCGGTGCCATGGACAGACCTCATAATGAAAATAAGGGTTATAAATGTTGATCCATTATTCTTACAGTCACAAACATCTCAATGGTAATACTACTGACTCACAAAATTATTATTAAAAGGAGTTGCCTGCTCAAAGGCTTACATGAGTCAATTCTAAAGCAAATCTCCATGTAAACAAATAATAAAGGTTGAACTTTCAGAGAAGCTGATTGGTGGCTGTAGATAGCACAGTCTCTAGTTGACCATTGCCCTGACACCAACAGGCGAGTTCTTTCAAAACTGAATTATTTTTCTCAGGAGGCAGGATGAAATGGGCACACAATCTGGCACTGTCTGTTGTTGTAATGTATTGTATGTATTGTCATGGACTGTGTGATGTCATGTAGAAACATCAGATAGTGAACGGAATATTGTTGATGTTCCAAGGCAGTTGATGAAGGAGATTTGAAGTTTGTGAAATATTCATTTGCTGTACCGTGACAGGTTGTACAAAATAAACCACTTACCTCACTACGGGGGGCATTAGCATGGTGGGCGGACTTTGTCCGCCCCCCATCCTATCGTGAAATGGGACCCGTGGGGGCCATTTGGATGCGCCCACCACAGTGGTGGGCGCATCCTGCATTCCTGACATTGTGGTGGGCGGTGCACTCAGCACAGCCCACCACAATGCCAGGAAGGCATGTTGTGCACTTCCATGCACAACATGGCAGGCACTGCGCGTGCCTGCCATGTTGTACGTAGAACTGCAGGGGAGTTCCATAGGTACCCCCCATGTGCACCCTCTACCCCCAAAGTCCCTGGGGGCCCGCAACGGGCCCCGGCAAGCAATTTTTGCATGCCTTTCCATGGTGACAATGCCGCCATAGAAAGGCATCTTTCCGCCCCCATAGCAATATGGCTGGCGGTGTCTAACAAACACTGCCACCATATTAAACTCTTTTCCGCCCGGTCGACTTGTTGACCGGACGGAAAAGCTGCGGACGGTCTTTCCGTCCGCCGCGGCCACCCCGGCCATAGTAATATTGCGGGGGAAATGAGTGGCAGGCGGGGACAGATCTCGGGCGGATCGCCACCACCATGTGGGCAGTGGCGATCCGCCTGCGATCCTAATGGGCCCCTACGTGTCTTGTTGGAGTTTCACTATAGAATTTGACGATGAGTAGAGCTGGTGCGAGGACCAGCGCGCAGAAGCTGAATTACGACGAAACCAAGATCAGATGTTTCTTTCTTTCAGGTGCAGTCACGGTTCATGTTGATTCAGCTTTCTGCGTCAGTAATCAATTCTACTGTAGGAAACTGCCTTTCCTGTGCTGCTGTTGCACAGCTGTGAGTTATAGACTGAGGCCCCCATTCCTCAGTTGTGTCTTGTGATTGGAAGCAGGTCGCTTTTTCCTCTTTTCCAATCTCCTTCGGTTAAGAATGCCCCCATGCTTCCTTAGGCTGTTAGTGCTGCCAGCCGTGCCTCCTTGTCCTCTGAAGTGTGTTGAACCCCACTTCAGCTTCATTGCAGTAGTGAAATAAAGATGGGGAAGGGTTGTCATGTAAATTCTGCCTCCTTCGCCTGGGGTTTGTGATGCATTACTAAAGCTAAATGAACAGCCATCTTGCATTGGGCAATTAAGTATGATATGTCCTATTGGCCTTCAAAACTATATGTGCAATACATATGAGGTAGCCCTAATAAAATTGACACTACAAAGGAGAATCAGGGCCATTTAACATTGGGCAATAGAATAGTGTTGCAGACATTGTACGGGGTTCTGCACACCTTAAATTGGAAGACAATTGTTCATATTTTGCTCCAGCACAGGTTGAATTAAACATTATATTTGTTGTGCAGGGTTCACACTGTGACCTGCACACCGTATCCCAATTTAGTATGAATTTTTACTGGGAAGATTGTTGCAGACCTTGTCATTATAGCAGGTTTAAATAAAGGAAATGTGTCACCCCCAAAGTCATTTATTGGTACATCTATAGAGCCTTCCATTAAATGGGAGGAATGGAAGGATTATTTTATTCATTATATTTCCTCCTTTGAAAATGATGAAGATTTTACCCCAGAAATTGTTTAGGTCCAGGGGTTTTAAATGTTGTAACCATATAGCAAAGAAAGCTTGAGCGCAGGTTGAAGGAAATATGTTTACTAATGCAATAGAAGGTTGAGATACACATTTGTAACCCACAGTATGTGTAGAAATAGATAAATACACATTCTTCCATCAGAATCAGGTCAAGGAATAGTCCATGGAAGATTTTACAGCATCTTTGAAAACTCTTGCTATGGCAAGTTGATTTGGAGTACTACACGAAAAACTTATAAGAAACCAGATTGTCATGCATGTAGCCAATATGAGTATAAAAGATTTTTTTTTGGTTAAAGGAGAATCCCCTTTAAAGAAGGGATAGGTATTGTTAGAATTAACGGCAAGATGTGCGATGAAAGTAATTGTTGAACATGAAGACAAATACAAAGAAAAGGAGATATATTTGGTTGGCAAGGATGACTACTGCTCAGAAGATCAATACAAATCAAAAAAGGCCTAAAAAGGGAGTCTAGACAAGTTGGAAAAAAAGTTACCAGGGAACTAAAAATAAGAATATAAAAGAAAAGAAAGGATGTTTTACATATATTGTAATAGTGCCCATTTTGTCAATGATAAAAAAAGTCTCACTTGTAAACAAAAATGTTCAGGATGCGGATTTTTTGGCCATTTCTATAAATTGTGTAGAAGAAGGAAAGATAATATGGTACAGAATTTGGAGGATGGAGCTTCTGAAGTCCCTGATGGGGGCGATATGCATATATGCCTTCTGAGCATTAGTGAGGAACAGGAAGATCAAGAAGTGAACATTGTAGCTGAGCTGACCCCGGAAGTGAAGACAACAGGAAAACAAACACTACAGATTGCATGGAAGAAGAGTGGGAAAAAATAAATTGGAAATAGTAGCTGACTCTGGTTTACCCTATACAATTGTAAATTATAGTGTCATGTCTGGAAAATGTGTGCCTATACTGGGAACATTTCTTGAAGCTCCTGATATTTCACCAACAAGATTTATGGGGTAGAGTTTAGATATGATGGGATTTAGAAAAGTGTTACTTAAATTTAAGAATAAGCAGGCAGAATGTCAATTGTATGTCTGAAAAGAAGGACCATCTGTGTTGGAGTGGAGAGATATTGGAGATTTAGTTATGGTTTTAGATCCACATAGTGATTAGCCTGTAATGACTGTACAACGTGAGAAGGAGACAGAGTCATTGGTTTTCGATTCATTCCCTAAGGAGTTCTCTGGTATGATTGGAAACTTAAAGGGGTTTCAACACAGGATTGTGTTAATGAAGGCCACTGTACCATGCATCCATTAGGCAAGGAATCTTCCTCTGGTAATGTGTGAATTAGAAAAATTACAGTCAGCAGGTATATTTTGGTTTTGTTTGGAATTCTTTTTATTAAACAATTGCTTAGTATACCATTACAAACAGTGCAGAGACAGAGGTACAATACATTGGCTGTCGTGGGAGAAAATCAATACATTAGTAGGCCACAAGTCTTTGGTAATAATAACCCACAGAGTCACCCCCCTGCCTACTTTCTCCACCTGCTGGCGCCAGTCCAGATCATGCTCTCAGTCCCGAACCCTAGGGGAATCTGCAGCACCCCATGACCTTGTGATGTTCATCTTTGTCACTCCAGAGGCCATCATAAGCCATATTTTCTTGGGCCTGGGCCATGTCTCCTCCCCGTCCTTCCAAGTAGGTGCCATTTCACCTCCACTGGGACCTGAAGACCCGTGACATCCACCACCCAATAGTTCTGAATTTTGGGACAAGCCCAGAGATTATGCAACAGGCATATTTGAACCTAAAGTAGCGTCTGACTGGATGGGCCCATCAGTGATAGCAAAATAGCCAATGGAAGCTAAACTTATGTGTCGACCTTAGAGACCTAAATAAAAACATTCAGGTGGATCGGTTTCCCATACCTAGATTTAACAATGTTATCCATGACAAAAGGTGTTCAGTGGTTTAGCCCGATTGATCTGACTGCTTCATATCACCAGGTACCCCTGCATCCTGATAGTAGAAGGTTAACAGCATTTGATGTATAATTTGCATGCTTTCATTTTGTTTGCGGTTAAGTTTGAACTGGCATCTGCAGCCACATTGGTTCAATGATTGATGCAGAAGTTATTCGAAGATAAAGAAAACAGTCATGATCCTTTAGGAAGATATCTTGATTATGGGGAAGACCAAGAAGGGATAAGGATTCTGGTTATAACAACAATCTCCCAATAGGCCAGAAGAGAGCTTTAAAATTGCTAAAATGAAAATGATCAGCCTACAATTAAGCCTGCTGACAAAGGCGGTGGAGTGGTGGTCTTTGACTCCACAGATTATGAAGGCAGAATGAGAGACCTTCTTAACTTTGAGGACCACTATAAATGAATATGTTTTTCAGCAATTAACGACCTTAAAAAGGAGGTAACAGATCTTTTAATGCAGGGGAGAGACGCAGGATGGATATGTGAGAATGAGTATACGTTTCTATTGAATATGCATCCTATCCTTCCTGCAATTTATGGTTTGCCAAAGATACATAAAAATATATTTAATCCTCCCATGTGCCCAATGGTTAGCAGTCTAGGGTCAATGTTGGAACCACTAGTAAATTCGTGGATTTCTTTTTAAAACCATTAGTACACAAACAGAGGTCTTACTAAAGGACACAGCACACCCCATTTCTATTTCTGAAGGTCAGGGATTCAACAGGGTGACCCAGTTTTGGGTCACCCTGGACATTGAAGCCCTGTACACCAACATTCCTCAGGATGATACAATTTGTGTGGTTTCATCTATCTTTGAACAAGAGGAATTAAATGGGGCCAATACTGATTTTAGTATGGCGTGTGTCAGTATGGTTCTTAAAAAGAATATCTTTTTCTTTCAAGATGAATTGTACAAACAAATTAAGGGGACCAGCATGGGGGCCACTTGTGCCCCCAGTCTGGCTTGTTTGTAGGTGAGCAACTTCGAACAAATACACATTTATGATGAAATGGTACCCTATTACGAAAAAATTAGCATAAATAGAAGAGGAGGTGACTTGGACAACAAAAGAAAGAAAAGGGAACAATGGTATATGTGCTATCTGTATACGGTGGATAGTGGTTTGAACTCAAGAGAGGACTGGATGAGGATATTGGCAAACTAATTGAAATAGTCAGTTACAGGTGCTTAACACTTGCGTCCCCTATGTGGGCTCAAAGATTACCTATTACCTAATGGAAAACAGTGAACAAAAGAGATGGCACCATATTAGTGAGGTGCTAAGCTGGGTTACACACAAAGCACTATGGTAAAGTGTAAAACGTATAGACTATACACATGAGCCGATCAACAAGCAATCAAGAACATATGTTTATTTTATGAAATGATTCCACAATAATATGGGGCAGCTACAAATGTAACGAGAGGTAAAATAATTTAAAATAAGTCTTTTCTTCTGCACATTCAGGGCAGGGAAACTGGTTTAAAGCTATCATAATATCTGCCAAGCTCAGAAGTGCTGTTACTACATATGCAAATGGCAAGGGTTTGGGCCACTGCTAACCAAATCAATTCTCAGGGTAAAGAGGTTGTTATAGCCTTTACATCATGAGCACTCTCTCCTTCTGAGGCAAAATACTCTGTTATAGAATGGAAAGGACTTTCCTATCTATGGAGCATGGAGCATTTCAAGTAATACATATGGAGCAGATGTACAACATTATGTAGTGACTATAGACATTTTACTGAGGTATTAACTACAAAGGGAATGGTGAATGCATTTCCAAGATTGGCCTGGTTTCTGCTAAGATTATTGAGGTATAGCTACACAATACTGTGTGTCTATTGGTAAAGAATAGAACAGCAGAATTCTTGTTCCGATTCCCTTTTCATCTGAAGGATGTGTCTGTGTCAGAACGGAATGAAGAGTGTGTTGAGGATGCACATGAGGAGAATGCAGGATTGACAAAAACGATTTGATTATGGTGCAAGATGAAGATGTGTTTTTAAAAAGGAGTAGAGAAGCATATAATAGAAGGTTGGCCTGAGAAAAAGATGTTGAAAAAGGATTTGAGAAATGTTTGGGACATGAGCTCATAATGTCAGAAGTCGTCAAGTCAAGTCAAATGTTTTTATAGTGCGCACTTATCATCGTGAGGTCTCAAGGCGCTTGCAGCAAAAAACAGTTGACGACGTCAGGAGCCTGCTCCTGAAACAGCAGAGGTTATTTGGGAAAAGCCATGTTTTGAGGTATTTGCGGAAGAGTTTGTGTTCAGTAATGGATAGAAGATGGGGAGGTAATTTATTCCAGAGCAAAGGGGCAAGATAGGAAAAGGAGCGACGGCCGTTACGGGAAGTACGGATGCATTGGCTGGACCAAAAATGATTTATTGCTGGACCTTAAAGGTCTTTTGGGTACGTACCAGTTGAGTTTCTTTAAAAGATATTTAGGACCGGTATTGTATAGAATATTGTGTGTCAGACTCAAAATCTTAAAACGGCTTCTCCGACTAACGGGAAGCCAGTGGAGTTTTTTCAGACAGGGGGCAGAGGATGCTCTATGAGGAAGGTCCAGAATCAGTCTGGCCGCAGCGTTCTGAAGGGTCTGCAGCTTGGAAAGCAAATCCTCATTGAGTGCTGCAAACAGGGCATTGCCGTAATCAAGACAGCTAATGACCAAGCCCTGCACCAGAGGTTTCCTGGCTTCAGTGGGTAGCCACCAATCTTGTGACCAAAATTCTTCTGCCTTTCAAAACAAGATGATATCAGTTTTACTGCCGTTCAATTGGAGTTTGTTAGTACTCATCCAATTGCTTATATCAATCATGCAGTTTTTGAAACGAGAACAGGTACCATAATAATCTGTGCCACATGTGAAAAGCAATTGAGTGTCGTCAGCATACGATACGGTTTCAAAACCGTATGGCTTGATAATATTAGCCAACAGAGTTAGATACAAATTGAACAGCAAGGGGCTTAGGATTGATCCTTGAGGTACCCCCATGATGACTGGACGACTACTTGAAACCAGAGTATCAACTTGAACAGTGGTGAAGCAGTCAGTAAGGTAGTTTTCAAGCCAGTCAAGGGAATTTCCTCTGATACCCATCTCCCACAATCGATGTTTCAAGATGTTGTGGTAGATGGTATTGAATGCTGCGGATAAGTCCAGAAGGATGAGAATTGCTGATTCACCTCTGTCCAACGTGAGCCTGATATTGTCTACAATCTCGATGACTGCTGTCTCTGTACCATGAGCTACCAGATGCACAGCTTGTAGGCTGTATGCCTTTTCAAAAATTATTATTATCTTTTACAAAATCCAGTGAGTTGAATGTATGGTCACATTTTATTTAAAGTTCAAAATTAATCATACTAGTAAATTAACATAATCAAAACATTATTTGAAATGCATTGTTTTGCAAACAAGTATTGCTTACACTTCAAAGTGAAAAAACGTGTTTGAAATCAATTCAATGATAGACACATATTATGCTTTACATTACTAAACAAACTAAACATTGTTAAACTATTGTGCGTTTGACCCAATGCATTTCGGGTTCAAGCTGAACCCTTCTTCAGGGGATGCACAGTTCAAAAATATATACAATGCAAGTCTTGAGATGATGCAGTTTCAATTTCGAAGTTTCTACGGGACCTAGAAAAACAGCAACACATGAACATGTCTCGAATATTTACATTGATAACAATATCACCAGAGGAAACAAAACGGGCTAGAGAGCCACGGGTGAAATACCTTCACACGTGTGTAAAGACAACAAACACACCAGTGAAATAGTGCTACCAATAGTGCACATCCATACAGTTTAAAGAAGCATCTTCCCATTTCACAGATGATGCGCATCAAGAGAATAACGTCGGATGGCGCACAATGCAAAGAGGAGATAGACAAACAAGTAAAACTGTATGAAGAGCGTGGTTACTCAGAAGACATCTTGAAAAATGCAGTTCATACAATTTCTCAAAAAACAAGAGATGAACTTTTGATACCGAGAGTCAAGATGCCACAAAAAAGAGAGGTGCTTGTCATCAAAAACTCGATCCAAACATCGCAGATCAAATCCATCATTAGGAAACGATGGGAAATCATTGAAAATGAACCAGACTTCACAGAAGTGTTTCATGGCACCCCTCTGTTTGCGTACACGAGGGCAAAAAACTTACAAGAATGGTTAAAACCCATGAAACAAACGAATAGAGTCCGAGAAAAAGGCATGATGAAGTGTTACAACTGCGGACAGTGTGGCAACGTTATCACAGGAAATCAATTCATGCACCCTCATACAGGACAGAGCATTAAACTCAGGCATAATGCAGATTGCACCACAGAGGGAGTGATATATGTGATCAAATGTCCTTGTGGACTAGTATATGTGGGCCGCACTAGCAGGAAAATCAAAACACGTATAGTGGAGCACAAAAGTTGCATAAGAAATCAAAATACTCACTCCACATTGGCCAGGCATTGGGTAGAAGCAAAACACACTATTCCCCAATTAAGATATACAGTCTTGGAACGTATTACAGCAATCCCAGGGTTGGACACCCAAACTGTTTTAGCTAGGCGAGAAACAGTTTGGATTAAGACCTTGGGGACAGTGATCCCGGGTGGCCTTAACGATCATTATGAGTTACTATGTTTTTTATAATGAGGAACCATGATTACATAGATTGTACGGGGGCGCACTGGAGTTTCCTTCACACGGGTGCATTCTCTCCAAACACACATTTTTGGTAACTAGCATGACACTACACACTTATTGCACAAATAGGGACACATTTGAGCTTTGGATGATCTTGTTGTAAGTACTCAGTGTGGAATATGGGCACCTTACATAATTCTGGAAGCACAAACCCTAGGATTCTATCACTTAGTAGATGGCTAGTTTTATTTTTTATTTTTTATTTTTTATTATTATTTATTATTTTTTATTTTGAATTGATTCGACCTCAATTCAGTTTCAATCTCATTTTACTTTTACATTTATTTTTATTTTTCATTCTCATTTTTATTTTTCATTCTCATTTTTATTCAATTTTAGCATAGAGTGTTTTATTGGTATGGGCGGACTAGATGGTCAAGTTGGAGTTTTCCATCCTCTGTTGTTTCTACGATGTTTCTCGGTTGGGTTACAGGCATACGAGCCTTAGTCTGTCTTCGACTTTGATTACGAGGTTAAGTCGTGGGGAGTTCCATACCACATGATTGTGAGGGCGGGCTCGAGGCGAGAGTGTTGGAGATTGAGGTGGCGTCCGACTGCAGATATCTTAAGCAGGTAACTGGCTACGGGTTAGAGTTCGCATTTATCCATTCAGTGCTGATGTCTGAATAGTTATTTATAGATTCCGGTGTTTATCCACAGGCTCCCCGTCGTATGGGACGTTGGAAGCATGACAAACTGAGACTTAAGCTGGTAAGAGTGGTATAGCGTATATTGCAACCTAACGCTAAGCCTTTGCAATTTGAGGGTCTGACATTATTGTCATTTCTAACAGGGAATTCGGGTACAGTGTGGAAAGTTTGCACCTCGAGGAATGGTTCGAGGTGAACTAGGCTTTCAGCGTTTATTTAGACATTGTGAGTAATTATTTAGGCACTTGGCTACATTTTATCACACAGGGTGAGTGGCACCTTTTTTGTTTGAATACTTAACCACCGATATTTTGGCAGAGGTTGCTTATCCTGTCTTATTCTGCAGTTCTATGTAGGGCTTTTGCGGTATTATTGGTAGCACTATTTCACTGGTGTGTTTGTTGTCTTTACACACGTGTGAAGGTATTTCTCCCGTGGCTCTCTAGCCCGTTTTGTTTCCTCTGGTGATATTGTTATCAATGTAAATATTCGAGACATGTTCATGTGTTGCTGTTTTTCTAGGTCCCGTAGAAACTTCGAAATTGAAACTGCATCATCTCAAGACTTGCATTGTATATATTTTTGAACTGTGCACCCCCTGAAGAAGGGTTCAGCTTGAACCCGAAATGCATTGGGTCAAACGCACAATAGTTTAACAATGTTTAGTTTGTTTAGTAATGTAAAGCATAATATGTGTCTATCATTGAATTGATTTCAAACACGTTTTTTCACTTTGAAGTATAAGCAATACTTGTTTGCAAAACAATGCATTTCAAATAATGTTTTGATTATGTTAATTTACTAGTATGATTAATTTTGAACTTTAAATAAAATGTGACTATACATTCAACTCACATGATTTTGTAAAAGATAATAATAATTTTTGAAAAGGCATACAGCCTACAAGCTGTGCATCTGGTAGACCAGGGTTTTCCTTGGCCTCACAAATATACTTTTAGCACTTGGTAGGGAGGTGGCACGATCCCTCACATTCAGAAGCACGCTAAGATTGCCAATTTAGTGACAACTAAAGATTACCAGTATTCCACAGGGTGTGCTGAGCCACTCTCTTTCACCCATAAGTCTGTACCATGAGCGGCACGGAAACCGGATTGTGAGGGGTCCAGAATCCCATGTGACTCTATAAAGGCAGTAAGCTGCTTTTTAACCAAATATTCCAATCCTTTCCCAAAATAAGGCAGTAGGGAAATAGGCCGATAATGAACCGGTTGGGTGGGGTCATTTGAGTTTTTTTTTTAATTGGATTGACTTGTGCATGTTTCCAATTGTTCGGTACAATAGCTTGCTCTAGTGAGGTGTTAAAGATTGTCATAAGAGAGTTAGCCAGTAGTGGCGTGATTTTGGTACAAAAGCGGGGAGGGAAAGGGTCCATTGGGGAGCCTGATTTTATTTTGCTTAGATCCTCGAGTACTTCAGTAACAGTTATGGGGTCAAATTCGGTTAAACATGGGGTGTCCTTAAGTTCAGCCAGGAGAGGTTTCACCAGTAAATTATTATTTTTATGGTGTTGACATGGGTCAATGTTCAGGAAGGAAGAATGAATTGATTTGATTTTACTGTCAAAGAATACGGACATAGAGTCAACCCATTCTTGGGTGGGGACGAAACAAAACTGTTCAGCTCGAGGCGAAGTAAATTCTTTTAATATTGTATATAGTTCCTTACTTGAATGGGCCGCATTATTTATCCGCTGGGTTAAAGAAGTCTTTTTAGGCAATTTGATATTTTTTACATGAAGTAAATGCAATAATTTATAGTTCTTTTGGTCCTCCTCCGTTTTAGTTTTTCGCCATTGACATTCGGCTGCTCGACTAGATTGCCTATCAATTTTTAGAGCAGCGGTGAACCATGGTGATGCAATGGTTTTCACGTTAACATTCGTCTTGGGAATAACCTCATCCAAGGCTTTTAGAATAGAAGTTTCTAAGTTCTAACATTTGTTCCACTGAGATCACCTGATCTGTTTGATGAGGTTTAAAATGGGTTAGAAAAGCTTCAGGGGTCAATTTGTGCCATGGTCGTATCCGTACTCTTTTATTACTTGCTGAGTTAACCAGGCCATGTCTAGGGAGACTGAACTTTAAAAGATAATGGTCTGTCCATATCATGGGGAGCGGAGTCTCATTACTCATTTTGGATGAATTAGTGAAGATCAAAACTAGTGTGTGACCAGCTCGATGCATCGGACCAATTACCCTTTGGGTTAAACCTAAGGTTTCCATTGTTCCAATTAAATGGTTTGTTTCGGGGTCCAACAATAGTTCAGCATGGTAGTTGAAATCCCCGAGCAAAATAAAATTTTTGGCTGCTAACACATGAGAAACTATTAGTTCTAAATGATGGTTGACAAATTTGGATTTAGGACCAGGGGGTCTGTAAACTAAGGCACCTCGCCATGTTTCAGTACTGGAGATTTTAATATTGACAATCATAATTTCAGCAATTGAATTGGAGAAAGACTCCAACAACTTAATCTCTCTGGGGGCTTTCGCTACAATTGCTATGCCTCCGCCTCTGCTCACTTCCCTGTTCAACCTAATTAAATGGTATTCCGGGGGGAAAGCGGTTGCTACGTCCGATGAAGCCTGACAATGGAACCATGTTTCGGTAAAGAAACAAATGTCAGGTTTTTTGCCATCTAAAAATAAAGGATGGTCATGAGGAATGGCAGATTGATTCCACCTAGTAGCCTAAGAGAAGGATCATGGATGATGTGCTATGACA
The DNA here is from genome assembly GCF_964261635.1 of Lissotriton helveticus. Lineage (NCBI taxonomy): Eukaryota > Metazoa > Chordata > Amphibia > Caudata > Salamandridae > Lissotriton > Lissotriton helveticus. Next base: position 1,839,749,907 of record NC_136059.1, on the reverse strand, counting down.
GTCACCTTCAGATCACAAAAACAAAAATTAGGGTAAAACACTTCTGTTGGTGGCATGGAATAGATAATCACTTTTATGTGTTAGTGCGCGAATGTGTGCTGTATGATGAGGTGGACAAGACCAGAGCTACTCAAAGACCAACATTATGCCCTGAAAGTGCTACAAGTATGCCTTTGGAAACAATTAGGATAGATATAATTGGTCCGATAAGGGATGAGGATGACACACAAAAATGCATTTTAGTTTCATTGATCATTTTTAAAAATGACCCAAAGTGAAAATTGTTTCGAGAGCAGAATTGTGCACAGTTGATAAATGTATTTATTAAGGTTTTTTTTTAGGGAAGGGTTACCTAAGTGTATACTTTGTGACAAAGGTCCACAGTTCCTTTCGGATGTGCCCCATTGATTAAAAAAAAAATGGGGTTGTTGAAAGATTCAATAGAGTTATAAAAGGTACCATTCAGTCAGCTGGCTGTAAGTGCTAAAGTGGACTCACAAACAGAAGTCATGTGCATGGTATGGGCATACAGAATAATCCTGTGTGAACCCAGCCTGTTCAAGTTATTGAGGGGTAGGAAGGAGATATCTAAGCACAATTTCGGTTGGATGACAGAAAATAGGAGAGTTAATTGGTCACCCATTGCAGTTAAGGAAAAAATGATTGCTGCACAGAAAGCATTAAAGGAATATTTTGATGATAAGCATGTATAAAAAATGGCATTAGGAGATTGTGTAAAAGTAAATAAACCTAGATTGGTTATCAAATGAGAAAGCACATTTTCTAAACTATTGAGGGAGGAGAAAGTATTTTGTAATTCTCGTCTACTAAGTGATGGTAAAATATGGCATTTAAGTTGCATCTCTGTGTGGGGGAAGGATTGGTGTAAACATAATGCGACTCCAAGCATTAACAGAGAATAATTGTTACAAGAAAATGGGCAGAGGGAACTGAGAGACAGGGAGAGGGTCGACCCTTAGGGCATTTCATCCTCCACTTGTGAACAAACTATAAGGGAAGCAGACAACCAGGTGTGTGAAGAAATACCAGAAGGATCTAGAACTAGGCAGTGGTAAAATGATAGATGTATAAATAAAGCCAAGTGGCTTAAGGATTATATTTGCGAATAGATAGCAAAACATTAAGTATGGTTATGTCTGAATATTTACATATTTGTTAGTTGTTAATTTTGGAGTTGTTTTGGATAGATACGTATAATTCAAATATACATTGTTCATGTATATGGAGGGATGATGTGTTGTACAAATTGAACTGCTGAGGGATGTGTTGTATTGTATGTATTGGCATCGACTGTGTGATGTCATGTAGAACCTTCGGATAGTGAAATACTCAGGTTGTATGATATAAACTACTTAGCTCACTATGGGGCATATATATCAATCGAAATTTGAGTCGCAAATGCTGCGAATCGCAAAAAACAGCATTTGCGACAAAAAACTCGCTATGAGAGATGTATGATGCACAATCGCATCTCAAAATAGGAAATCGCAAAACTTGCGATTACTTACGTTGCGATACCATGAATTCTGCAAATTTTCTAGCGATTTCTCAATTTGCGATTTTCACCGTTTGCAAAATTTGCATCCATTCACTACTTCTTTTGGGGGGGGGGAACATTGACTAACCTATTATTTGTATCCATGCAGGTGAAAGTGCCTACGCAGTGCGAGACTTCATCCTCACACCGTATCTGGATCCAGCAAATGCAAGGGAGAGGAGGTATAACAGGCACACAGATCAATACTGAAGAGAGACGATTCAGATGCCTACAAAAAATGGGAGGGGCACTGCAATACAGCCCAGAGACAAGCTGTAAAATCATGACAAGCTGCACAATGCTTCACAACATCGCAATGAGGAAAGGCACAGCAATTGATGTGAGCGACACAGACACATCGGATGATGATTGCCCACAACCCCCCCACCCGGCCGGGGAGCAGCAGGAGTCAGGGCAGCTGCTGGATGTCAGAGAAGGTCTGAGATCACACAAAACTACGTTTAGGTAAGAAATAAAGGTGCTGGGCCAAAATGCTTTTTGTTACATGTGATGTGTTTATTCACACTTCACACTCAAGATTTTTAGCAGTTCCCAGCACATATTTTGTACACAGTGAAGGTACTGATCAATAATGTGCAACAATATGTTTAGGTGGGTTGCTTCACCCCTTTTCACAAAAGTTTCAATGTTTAGTTCACTTCCTCGGTTGGCGGTTTGGTGCAGGGCGGTGTTTTGCCCGAGTGCCCTCCGTTGTCTGCCTAGCTGAAGCACCATATCTGCCACAGCAAACATCGTGCATCAGGTAATGTAGGAGTGATGCTGCTCCTACTGGAGGTCTCTTAGCTCTCCCTAGAGACCATGAGTGTGCTGCCTGCAGAGTTTGCAGTTTGCATTTGTTCCACTGCGTTTGTTACTTGTTCCAGCCCTCTCGCAATGTCCTGGCAGCAGTGTGTCATTTGCAGCTGCATAGTAATTCTGCGCCTTGTAAAGTTGCTGGTGGTGGTGCAGAGGTGGTTCACCGCCTTTGTATAATTGTGCAGTCTTGCATTGGCACGTTGGGCAGCCCTGTCCATGGCATTTTCATTATGTTCCAGTGTGACGCATAGGTTTTGTATGGCACCTGCCATGGCCATGATGCCCTCTCCCATGTTCCGCTGATTTTTGTTCAGGGTGCTCAGCTGCCTGTTAATCAAATGTAATGCTTTCTGTTGCAGGCACTGAACTTGCATGTCCTGCTCAAGTCCAGCAAAAATAGTTTAATCCTGTTCACTGCCAGTGCTGCTCCTCGGCCTTGACCTTCGTGCTTCATGTGCTTCAACACTTTTTTGTGGTCTTTCATGTCCACGACTGTCAGACACTCCCTGCCTTTCCTCTCTATCCTCACTTGCCTCCCCTGTGGTGTCCAAGTTGTCCTCCAATGGAGCCAGTGTGGGCACATATCTGCGCTTCCTGCGCATAATGGATGTGGTATGAGAGTCATCACTTGTGTTCCCATCATCGGAATGCTCCAAATTATTTGGGATGTCTTCTCCCTCTGCATTGTCCTCAGGTGCCCTGGATTGTGCTGTGGAGGTAAAGGGGGACATATGAGTTTGTGTTTTGTCTAAATTTGGACTCAATAAAGTTTACAACTTTAAAGTTGTCTGACTCCTGACACTGTCATTGTGCCTTAACTGCAACCCATATTTTATGCATTATTTCCTATGTCTCATTCACAAACTAACATACATCCAACTACAACTCCCATGATGCATTGCTGTGTGTGTTGTAAGGAATGAACCGGAGTGACAAGTGTTGTTTTTCTGTTACACATTCTACACAGTGTGCATGCTATGGGGAGGTGTGAAAAAAAATATTTGCCATGCATCTTACCTTGACTGCTGGATGCAGGGTCAGAGCTATCAATATCAGCCACACCACTTACACTCTCAGGCAGCTCTTCATGGGGTGTTGACTGTCCTGCTGTGGATGTTCCTCCCCCGGTTTTCTGTGACTCCTTCAAGTTGGCTGCCACCCTTTCCATGGACCTTTGGCGCATATCGTACCGCCTCTAGCGCAGTTCTTCGATGGTACGATTGGTCAAACCCACAGCATTCACCTTATACTGTATTTGCAGCCATATCTTCCTTTTTCTTGCCTCTGGTACTTTCAGGGCTTTATTACCAGACAGGAGCTCATGGCTGCTTGACCATCTCCTCTATGAGGACCTCCTGCTCTTTCTTTGAAAATGTGTGCTTCCTTTTCCTCTTCTCACCCTCCTTTCCCTCCTGTGGCCTCTGAGACTCTATTGGGGTTCTTGATGTCCTTTGCAGCCTCCAAACACACTCCAAACTGCCTCTCACTGTGGCTCAGGCAAAACAGGTGCAGCTAATCACTCCCACTTCCTGGTTGTGATGTCATCACGCTGCACCTGTATTGCAGATTCCTGGTTTTGTGATTTCTTAATTTGCGAATTTCGCTATTAAGGAATCGCAAAACAAAATTCTGAGAATTTTTTGCGATATTTATGAAATCGCAAAACTTTAGCGATTTTTTTAGATACAGCCCGTTTTGCGAATCTGAAATTGCGAATCGCAAATTATCGCAATTTGAGATTCGCAAAATGGGATATTGATACATATGCCCCTATGTGTCTTGCTGGAGTTTCACTACATCTGTGTTCATGGGGGGACCTACCTTGTTACGTGTTTGAGCACACAAGAATACTTTGTGTAACTATACTCTTTGGGGTGCACTTTCTGAAACTCACTAATAGTTGGGAGCAGGAGAGACTTAAACGTGTCATAAACAGGTCATATGTAGCAATTGATAAAAACACCCCCTCTGAATCTATTATGGAATGCTTATAAATGACTTTACATGAGCGATTCTTTGGGGAAGGACATTATTGAGGCTTATGTGTCTTTAGTACAAAGAAAATGCAAAATGCTTATGCACTAACATTTTTGGAAAAACACTCATTGAATCGCATTTTAAAAATTGTCATATTAATGATTCCCCCACTTTCAAGAGTTTTCACCTGAATCCACATTAGATATCCCAAGTTATTACTGAAATGACTTGGAGTACAGTGATTCAGAAAAAGATTGTAGTTTATTCAATACAACAACCCCAGAGGCATACAAGGTCCAACTCCTTCAGTATCTGTGCATCATCTGGTCTGCTCCCTGGATTCCACATTCTGGAATCCAGTGAGCACAGCAACCATGGAATAATGACATCATTGCTTAGATACAACAATTACCCACTGCGGTATTGCACCCTGCAGCATGTGACTCCAGAGGCAAATCCACAACGACAAACATTGGTATTTGCCACTACAATTCTGCCAGAAATTTGGGAATATCAAGTAAAAATCGGACCCATAGCACTGATATCCTCATGTTAGTCCCTATTCCAGTATGGGATCCACTGGAATCCCATTATTGTAATACCCATCAGTAAGACCGGCACTATAATATCACACAGCTAACTTACAGGACCTGGTAATGGGGTCCTAGGTACTTAAAAATGCATACAAGCAGTTACTATACAGTGAGGTATAGATACATATTCACCCACACGTACACATATATTTGTATTAGCACTTTCAGTTACAATGGAAAACAAGTGAATAGGGCCTAACACTTTGTCCTTTGTTAGGGGGAAGATAAACTGAAACATCAAACGTAAACACACACTTTATTGATGACACAGATTACGCCATTTTAGCCTTACACTCAATGGGTGAAAAATAATGTTATCTATCTAACCTCTACTGCACCCTGTTCCAGGCAATCGTTTTATAGCTCGTTTTTTTCCCCTTAAAATTGCATTTATTCTTGAATAAAAACAACATTTCCATCTATTTTCCTACTCTAATGATAGACCAAAAGTTGTGTAAACAATAACGAGATGGTTCAAATGCATTTTCAGAAAAGCAGCTGTTTGCTCCTTGCAGGTTTGTTTCAGTCCCAGGAATTATTAATGACTTTGTTCTGCCGGAAAGGCCAGTTACAGCTTTGGATCAAAAGCCTGGGGAGGTAGAAACATAATGATCATTGCCTACCGAGGTTGTTGCCTGAAATTAGGTTGTGGGTCTGCATGGCTACTGATCACAGATGGTAGGTTGAGGGTCACCTCGGGCCCCTCATCTCATTCCTCTTCATCATTTTCCTTAGCCACAACAGCAGCCAATTGAAGTATGCTAGTTGTGCATGAGCATATTGTTTGGAGTACCAGTTACATTGGAAGCCTGGTGATCGCCGCAGTGGTCATTATTCGTCCTCTCTGAGGATGCTTCATTTTGATTCGGGTCAAAGCTAAAATGTAAGCATCGGCACAGCTAAAATGGTGTGTGCTCTGTGTGTTGACACACTCATTGACCTTGGGAGATGTGTCCAATGGCGTTCCACTGCAGCCAGTCAGAATTCTAAGAAACAACAGCAATTCTGGTATACTGCATAAAAGGTTATTTGATTAATTCCTTCAAATTCACAGTCCAGGCAGGTTTCTCTCATCTTTGTCCTTTGAGATAATGCAATCCATTCCTTACGTAATTCAGAAACTTAAATTAGTGTTTTAATGACTGTTTCTATATAGAATAATACCGACAAACCGAAATTCAATTTACACACTACGCTGCGTCTTTAAGGGTTTTAATTGAATTTCTGATAATAATTAATTTGTCTTTAAAACGGTTATTTACATGCAAATCCTACCCTGTGAACTGAGCACCATTCCTCTTTCTAAAATTACCATTAAATAGTGATTTGGCTTCCTAAAAGAGCTCTTTCTTATAACAAAATCCGGACTGCTTTTGCTCTTCGGTTTCCTAGAATAAGGAGCAAAGTGAATAGCTGAGTCAAACGCACAGATATTTTGTGTACTTTATGGATTAAGAGAAGGTTGTGCTCTTCGGCTTAAACCACTGGTTGAAGAGTATGCCAGGCGCTAATGAGACAAGGATTGACAAAGTCTATAGTTTGGTTATTTATTTTTTTTATTTTCTTTTGTCGTTACTTATTTTTTTTGTGTGGATAAATACTGAGGGCCACATTTATCAAGGGTTGTGTGTTGTAAAAGTGATGCAACCCTTGAAATGCAATGCATCAATCCATTTGGAGTAACGCAATGCAGCACAAATCGCTGTGTTGCATTACTCTGAACCAGGGAGGTCTTCCATTGGCATTGTAGGGGTGCTCCCATGCAACACCCATAGATTTTGACGCATTTCCAGTTTACCATTTCTGGAAGTCCAAGCTGCAATTAATTTCCAGGTACAATTTAATTTGACTTCATCAAAGTGCATATGCTGTGCAGAGAAGACAGAGGGGCTTATTCATTAGAGGCTTGTGCCACAGAGCAGTACGTTTTTGACACTCCGGTAATGTAAGTTTTTTAATCATATCTATGAGGTGACAAAAAGCCACTCTACATGGCTTTGAATAAACTCCTAGATATGGAGTTAGACATGGATCTTGCATTTGATTTTTCCACGCAACACCCATGGATTTTGACACTGTCCCAGATTTACCTAATCACGTAAAGCTGGGGTAGCACCGAAACATTACTCCTCCTCAGAGCAAGCGTAACCAGGGGAAGTATTTATATTTCTCCTTACCTTTTCCTTTTTACATTTGTGCTGCATACATAGAAAGAGGAAAACGCCTCTCTGGACTGTTTTTGTGCAAGAAGGTGCCCCTTCCTGCACGAAAATAATCCTGCCTGCAACAGAGGCACCCTTGCACTACGGTGCAAGGGTGCCTATGCTGACGCTTGGCTACAAATTGTGCACCAGTGCAGTGGGAAAGAAGATGAATGCACTGTATTTCACAAATACACTGCATTCCTGTCCTTTGGCATGGGGAAGCGCAGCAAGCAGATCTGTAGTGCTTCCCTAAGCCAATTGCTCATAAATTAGGCACAGCAGCTTATTAATGAGAGCCCTGCATCACGTTTGACCATGTAAAGGGGTAGTGAGTGATGCAGGGCTCTCATAAAGATTTATGAGGCCAAGTAAAGCGACCCTGCGATGCTTTAAGTGGCCTCATAAATCATGATTAAGGTGACACAGTGCAGTTCACTGCATCACCTTACTGTGTGCCCGGGAGATGTTCCATAGGTGTTGCAGTGGGTTTTCCCATGTAGCACCCATGGAATCTGATGCTGCCCCATATTGCTTAAAATGGTGCATTATTGTCCTTTCCCTTTGACCTAGGGCAGTAATGCAAGGGGCCTTGCTGTGCTATGATAAAATGCCATAAGTGAGGCCCCTAGAGTCTCAACCGTCTTTCCTCTCCACACCATCTATTATAGCATTCCATGGCAAGGTCCATGAACCAATGATACATGGAGTGCACATTTCAACAACCTCCATAAATCACAAGAGTTATACTTTAATAATATTGTTAATTAAGGAATTTGTGAAAGTCCTATGACTGGATAATTATATAATATTGTTACTAATTAGTAATTACAGTAGACACATTTCAAAGTTAGATTTAAAGATTGTGGTGAACAAAAATTGTTAGAGCATATGAATTTCTTTGTTTATAAAATATGTAATGGGTGTTATGAATTATACTGATGTCATATATGTTAAAGTCTAAGAACATGTTCACTTGTGACTGACAGTAGGAAGTGGGGGAAGTGGAATTGGAAAGTAGGCCAAGTCTCTTTGCAAGGCGGACATGGATCCTTTGTTGGAAAGGAGTCCATTCTGTAGAAGATTTATTTTAATTTGATGTAGACAAAATAGCTCTAATCTAAGTATTTTTATTTTGCGAAATTCTAGTATGTATGTTTCATCCTCAATATATGGGCCATACCAACTAGTAGATTTGTATCATGTAGGAACGAAATATTATTTATAGATTTGTTTAGTGTGTTTAACCGTTCTTTTGAATGATGATGGTGGGACTGGTAAATCTGAGTTCGAGGAATGCAACACATGAACACAGATGACCTTGCCATTAATTTAAATGTATTGGCCTCCTGATTTCGGCCCAGATTTTGAAGCTCAAAAAAGTTTTTGGTGTATTCCGCAGTTTTTAGCAGATTTTGATGAATGTTCACCATCGACCTATTTAATCATTAAAAAGGACAAACTTCAGAATAACTTGACCTTGGGATGGATTTGATTGAAGCTCGGAGAACTGCGTGGATATGTTTGCTTGTAAAGTGTCTAGAACCTTGCTAACACGCTTCCCAGTATTTCAGATCCACAGAAGAGAGTTGAGATTAATTTACATGTGATTGACTTTAAGAAGTGGAGACAATGAAGAGTCAATTCAATTCAATATATTTATTAAGAATTTGGATCTCCAATGAGGTCCACATAAAATATACACACAATTATTGCACAATAAGCATAGATATGATAGAATACAAAGACAGACGATATATTGAAATTACATCAAAATCACTTCAAATGATTTTAAAATTCATTGTGGAACAGAAACTATAACTATATAGCAGCAGCAGTTTAAATACAAGTTAGTTCATCATAAAGATACCGAGATCCTTCATAACCAGTTCTGAGTTCTACCTTACACAGCAAAATAAAATGTCGATTGGCAGATGAATGCAAGCAATGGCAACCAATGAGCTAAAGGTAGGTAAGAATATTCATTATTATGACAGAACAACAAGGTACAATACAATCGTTAAATACATAAGCAACTCGTAAATATTGAACTACCATGCAATAACAGCTTCATACTGGATCCAATTTTAGATAAAGTGCTTTATGTAGCACCAGAAAATTATACACCAAAAGAAATTCCAAGGAAGAGACTAACACATTTATAACTAACAATTCATTTTCCCTTAGGAGCATTGGTTACAAATCTAAAATATATCCCAGTGTTAGTGCAAAGAGCAGTTGAGTAGCAGCAGTAAGTGCAAATTTCAATCAAAAGAGTGCTAAATTCCATTAGCCCTAAGAAGTACAAAGGCCCGGAACTTAATGATGTAATTGTGAGGCAGGCCATGCAAATTGTGAGGCGGGCCAATGAAGAGTCACATAATGTGTTGTGTAACGACTTAAACACAAAAAACAAGGATCTAGCCTTAGCCCTTACACATATTTACACAGATGGACCGAATTTTACACAAGTGTTCAACATTAGGTACATAAACCACAGCAGAATATAGTATTTCCTTATTCTAGTTGTGGAATTGGGTGGACAAGGTGAATTACAACGTCAGAGTTTCAACCCTAAGATGTAGTGCAGATTCGTAAACATCTATAGCGGGTCTTCATCAGGACAGGAAAGAATATTTATTTATTTATTTATTTTACAGATTTGTAGAGCGCAGGCTGCCCGTGAGCGTCCCAGCGCTAGTGAGAGAGCAGAGGAGATTGAGGGAGGAGTGAATTAGGGAAACAGCCAGGTTTTAAGTAATTTGCGAAATGGAAGGAGATTGGGCTGAGCCCGGATGTCTAGGGGCAGTGTGTTCCACAGCTTGGCGGCATTGTATGAAAATAGTCGGCCTCCAGAGCGGGCCTTCCTAATCCTTGGTATTGACGCCAAGTGTAAGTGTGAAGAGCGGAGAGTTCTGTTAGTTTTGTGGGGGACAATGAGGTCCTTTAGAATGGGTGGGGCCTTTCTGTGCAGGATTTTATGGGTGGTGCAGAGAGCTTTAAAATGCACCCTTTCTTGGATAGGCAGCCAATGTAATGACTTAAGGGCTGGTTTGGCTAAGCAACGGCTGTGTGTACCCGTGAGGAGACGGGCGGCGGTGTTTTTCGCAACCTGGAGTTTTGCTAGCACCTTGTTGGGGGCCCCTAGATATAGGGCATTGACATAGTCCAAACGGGACATCACAAGGCCTTGAATCAGTAATTTTTTAGATTGTGCAGGGAGTAAAGGGAGAATTTTTCTAGAAGTCCGTAGGAGGCCATAGCAGGCTCCGGCCGTTTTCCTGGCATGGGTGGAGAAGTTGAGACCATCATCTAGCCAGATCCCCAAGCTCTTAATTTCATTTTTAGGAATTGGGGGTGTACCCATACAGGGAGGCCAAAGGGACTCGGGGCGGGAGTATGACTGGTTGCCCAGGACCATAATCTCCGTCTTTTCGCTGTTGAGCTTAAGGTGGGACCTATCCATCCATTTGGTTATTTCTCCAAGACAGGTATAGAGATTGGTGGAGGGATGGTCATGCTGACTAAGGGATACCACCAGCTGGGTGTCATCCGCATAGGTTAATAGCTTGATCCCAAATGGAGTGACGATCTTCTCAAGGGGGGACATGTACACGTAAAAAAGGGTCGGGCTCAGGGATGAGCCCTGAGGAACCCCACAGTGTATAGATGTTAGCTTAGAGATGAAATTATTATCCGCCACCTGGAAGGAACGGTCGTTCAGGAAGGACTCCAGCCAGGACAAAGCAGACCCTGAGATACCCAGGTCCTTAAGCCTGTGGACCAGTATGGAATGGTTGACGGTGTCGAAGGCCGCACTGAGGTCCAGGAGGATCACTGCCTCTGATCCTCCTGAGTCAATGATCTTTCTGGCCTCTTCGACCACCGCCACCATCGCGGTCTCCATGCTCTGGCCTGGCCTAAAGCCCGTCTGTGAGGGTTTGAGAAGGCCATTGACTTCAAGGTAGTCGGATAGTTGCTGATTGACATATTTTTCTGCCACCTTACTGATGCCTGGCAGTAGGGAGATCGGCAGAAAATTATTTAGCTCCAAGGGATCTAAGTATGGTTTCTTGATCAGGGCTTTGATGATTGCCTTTTTCCAGCTCGGCGGGACGATGCCATGAGAGAGCGAGGTATTAATCAGATTCGCCAAGTGGGGCAGGATGGTTGGGATAACTGATTTTAGAATGTTAAAAGGTGCAGGGTGCAGTGGAGATCCACTTTTGATTGATTGTAGTATTGGGGATAGCGTATCTAATGTCGTGGGAGCAAACCGAGTCAGCTGGGGCTCCGAGGCCTGGGATGCCAATCCAGGCGAGTTATGAGGGATAGATTTGTCAGGTGTATACAGGGGAAGGGAGTTGAGAATCTTTTTAATATAGGAGTCAAAAAATGCGGCTAATTCGTTGCACCTACTGACCGAAGGTTCCACAGGGGAGGGAGGATCAGGGGCTTTCAAGAGTTTTTATGCAATTTGAAAAGTCTCCCTTGATGAGTTGGCAGATAGCCTAATTTTTTCTTCAAAAAAAGTGGACTGTGCAACTTTAAGGGCCTTTTTGTCTTTAAGGATCATATGTTTGTATTCTAGCTTCTTGATGGGGTCGAAGTTTTTCCTCCACTCTCTTTCAGTTTTTTTACAGAGGTTTTTTAAGAGGCGTACTTCCGTGGTGAACCAGGGCGAGGTGATTTTGCCTCGAGGTTTGCAGGTAGCTTTTTTCGGCAAAGTTATATCCAGTGTCTCTCCAATCCACTTTGAGAATTCAGAATCAGCTATTGCGGGATCTGAGACTAATAGTGGAGGGGAGAGCTCCAAGTTGTGCTTCCATTATGATATGACAGCCTAGTATCAAAGGAGTGTATGTGTTATATTTGTACATCACCATGTCACTTAACACAATAAGTCACTAATTGCTTCACAGTCCACTTGTTCTATTGTTTTTGGACAGCTATATATATTTTTCTGATTAATCTAAAGAGTAAAAAGGAACTCATCCTCTGAACTTTGTTTATTGTTGTGTGTTAGTGTGATTGCCTCATTCTATGCTTAATTTAATTTCCTTGAAACGTATTGAGTACATTAGAAACTAAGTATACGTAACTCCCAACAGAACCATTGTTTTTGTTTTACCTTCTAGAAGACAGCATCATCTGATGAATCATCTGCACCTGTTACTTGTTATAAGCAATTAGAATGTGACCTTTGTGACAATTCCAAAGCACCTTCTCGAAGGCAACCTCATTGAGTTAATTGTCTGCACCTGTTCCTTGTTATAATTTGACCTTTATCAATGTTCTAAAGCAGTCTTATTTAAAGACCGTCCAAATTCCTCCCCCCTCACTTGCCCACTCCACCTGCCACTGACCTGTTTCCCGGCTTCCAAGGCACTATCCTGCCAGCTCCTTCTTCGACCTCACCACAAAGAGCATCCCACATTAGTCTCGCTACTGGTTGGAAAACAGAGAACAAGTCGAAAAGGAAAGATGCCTCAACACACTTGATTTTACTATGCACTGAGCTCATTCACAACATTGTGCTGCAAACAAAAGTAACCAGTATTTTTGTTCAACTTGTACATACTGTTGGCAGAGCTCTGCCTTAGAGAACTTGGGTGAAGCTAACCCTGTCCAAATTTGCTTGTGAATTTGATGCTGAAATCATACTCACTACATGTGGCAATTTGGACATATCCAAGTGCAGATACCGCCTAGGGGTCAATGAGCATATACATACTAGTGTTTTGATTGTACATGATCCGGATGTTCTGAGAGTCAATGTTCTTGATTTGCTGGACTCGGGACCAGGGTCACGTTCAGGCAGTGAAAAGGACTGATGGCTTTGGGGTAGGAGGAACTGGGTTTTGAGAGGTTGGACCACACTGGAGGACAGACAGACAGGGAAAGAGCAGCAGATGCAGTTTTGGAAGTGGAAGACCTGACAATGTGGGCCCAAATTCGGACAGCGGAGGAGCGGATAGTGGAAGAAATACGGAGGCCCATGGGCATCGGCAAGAACACCTAAGGGACGGTGTGCTGGTCGAGGCTGCTCTGACTCCACTTTGGGGTCACGGCTTCAGGGAAGTGTACTTAGCAAGCATGCACATACTGGAAATGTGGCTTGTGATATTTGATGCAATGTCTTTGTGGGAGTTGGTGCTCTACTTGGGACAGAATGCTATTTGAGCAACAAAATAAAGACACTGTTGCTTTGGAAACAGCATGACGTGTGTCACTTTCACCCACCTAATTGAGTGGACTTGCATGGTGTTTTGTTTTGGGCACTAAGTGGTTGGACCAAGTGTCTCCTCTTAAATCCTCTTACAGAAGAATTTTTCTTGACAGTCACAAACTGATCATTCCTTCCACAAAGGTGCTAATTTGGTAAAGGATATTTATAGACAGGGAGTCTGGTTATTGAAGGCCTTGTATTTATGTTTCCTACAGGGTGCTGACACTAAAGAGAAGGATTGGGTGTGAGTGGACGGATTAAAAGACCCTAAGACCTGCAAGGAGTGACTGTCTATTTTTGTTAGTTTATAAGCGATTGACTGTGGTTCATTTGGAGAAAAAAAAATAAAGAAACCCAGCAAACTGAGTGGGTCCTATATCTCTTGTCTTGTAAAAGTGGGTCAGAAGTGGGATTTTGGATCCTGGACAGGACAAGACTCATTATGATATGATTAAAGAACTGGCCAAAGGGCAGTGTCATTTACAATTTGTGGTTGAGGAACAAGCAACCACAGCACAGAAGGATCGTGAGAACTTGCATGTCGCCCTTCAGACACAGGCGAGTGTCCTGGCCAACAACCAAGAGGTAAAAGATACGGCCATTCAGAGGTTAGCAGATACTATTGCTAACACTAGGGTCCATCCTAATGTTCCAAGTTCAGTCTTACAGAAGTTTCAACCAGGGGAGAATCCAGGCTTTTATCCACTAATTTCCCGCCAGAACTGTGGAGTCAGTATATTTCACCCCTGTTGTCAGGGGAATTACAGATTTCATATCAGGCTGCGAACGCATCTGGTCTCACTCCTTATCCCAAGATTAAGAGGCTAAATCTGGAACGGTTGGGTTACAGCAGTGAATATTACCAGTCAAAGTTTCACAAAGAAAAGTGGAATTCCCTCGATAACCTTAGGGCTTTAGTCTATTGAGTACAGGCCTTGGGAAATCGGTGGCTACAGTCGACCTTGTTAACAATGGGAAAGGTCCTGGATAAAGTGTACCTAAAGCAATATTTGAACGCCCTTCCAAGTACTACTTTGGCTTGGATTAAGCAACATCTGAATGTTACTCATAGCACAGTCATTGATCTGGCTTGTGCTTTTCATAAGGCTACTAATTTTAGGGTCCCTCAAATCCGACCTTCTGAATTAAGGGTATCTCACCCAAGAATGCCCACTCCTGTCTCACTACATTGGCAGTTTCCATCACTCATGGCTGGTCCCTGATCTACTACAGATGTCAGACAACAGTCCCGTTTTCCCAGTAGAGAGGCAGGGCAGGGACCCCACGTTATCACTGTGGGGAATGGGGACATGTTGTAACAAACTGTCCTCAAAGGACACAGGTCAACCAGGTTCCCACAAAGGACTTGATTGATTTTGGTTGTTCTGACAGTGAAGAAAGGGCAGTGGTTGTCTAGAGAGACTCTTGTCATTACCTGTGTACATGGAGATGGTAAGCCCTATCACTGCCTTTGGTGGAGTTTGAGTGGGATGGGCATGAGGAGAGACTTTGGGTGGGAGGAAGAACGCAGTTAGTGGAGGAGATGGTCTTAGATACTGACTATGTTAAATGTAATCTCGTCTTAACTGGTGTTTAAAAGAGAGTCAGGAACTATTTTGGTTCGAAAAGCCCCCTTTTGTGTATGAGGATTTAATAGCTGGCAGGTATAAGTCTAGAAGTCTAGAATGTTTCACCATGAGAGATGCTCACAGACCAGATGGGTCATCCTAAACTGCTTGGCTAATGTTCTGTCTATTTCTACTTCTTTTTTACAGATAGGGAGGTGACTGTACCTCTCAGTTTTAGTGCATCCCAAAAAGATAATCCTAATTTAGTTTGTGCATGTGCTCAAGTAACGGATGAGAAGGATGAGCAGGTAGGACCCTATTTTCGTGTTTCCAAGGGTTTGTTGTATTGAAAGAACAAACAAATGAAACTGTCACACAATTGCCGGTGCCTTTGCCCTTTAGTAAACAGGTGTTGCATTTGACTTATGACAGTGGGTGGGTGGCATTATGGACAAGATTAAGAGAGAAATAGTTGTTAAAATGTTTTTATTGGCTGTTTTTTTTTCTGATGTTAGACGGTTTTGTGCTGCGCTTGGAAGGTGCCAACGAATAAACAAACCCCAAGTATCAACCCCTCCCCCCGGCAGCCTCTACCTATTATTAAGGTTCTTTTCTACAGAGTTGGTATGGATTTGGAAGGGCCTTTGGTATGTCAACACAAGGGTATCATTATATCCTGACAATAGTTGTCTATGCAACTAGATACCCCTAGGCCCTACCCTTAACCAGCATGACAATGACCGTGTGGCTCAAGCAATGATCTTTTTCGAGTTGGATTTCCTAATGAGCTTTGATGGATCAGGAAACCTCTTTTATGTCATGGATAATGGCCCAAATTTGTAATATATGGTGAGTCAAACAAATATGGACCTTAGTATATCACCCTGAAACAGATGGTCTTGTGGAATTGTATAATTGTACCTTTAAGACCATGTTAAAAAAAAGTGGTGACCAAGACAGGTAGGGATTGGGATAGACACCTCCCTTGTCCTATTTGCCTCTGTCGGTTATTGCCCTTTTGAGCAAGTTTTTGGGTGAAAATCCTGTACCTTATTGAACATGGCTGCTGAGCAGTGGGAAGAGAGGAAGATGACGTAGTGGATCTCCTCGACTATCCATCTACGTTAAGACACACAGTTGTTACTTTGTGGGAGGAAGTACAACAATTATGGAGAAGGCTCAGAAAAGACAGAGAAATTGTTCCAACTACAACACCAAACTAAGGGAGTTAGATGTTGGAGAGATGATTTTGCTACTCCTTCCATCTGACAACAAAGTATTGACCGAATGGCAGGGTCCTCATACTGTGTTAGCTAAGTTTACCCCAGTAAGACACAGGGTGGAGGTGCCTCATTTGGACCGGCTTGGACAGATTTAGCATAATAATCTATTTAAAAAATTGGGTGGAAAAAACAATACTACCTTACTATTGACTGATTCAAAACCTCTGGGGATCTCTTTGTTTTGTAAAGAGAGACCGGAGGATCAAGAGGTGGTTACATTGGGGTCTAATCTTTCACCCTCACAACAACAAATACTACCTGATTTGGTAGGGAGAAATGGTGATGTGTTTTCCATATATCCAGAAAAAACGCAGTTGATGTATTATAATATCAAGACTGGGAGTGCAAAGCCAATATGGCCTCGTCCTTATCGATTACCAGAAACGAGGAGACAAGTAGTCGAGAATAAAGTTGAGGAGAGGTTAAGAGATTAAATCATTGAACCCTCTTGTAGTGCGTGGTGCTCTCCAGTTGTTTTAGTTCCTAAACCTAATGCATCTATTTCAGACAATTGAATATGGTGTCTCAGTTTGATACTTATCCTATGCCATGAGTAGATGGAATGATTGAAAACCTAGGCACAGCACCATACATGTCCAGCTTGGACCTTACTAAAGGCTATTGACAGATTCCACTCACACCTGCAGCAAGGGCAAATATAGTATTTTCTACCCCTTAGGCGTTTTATCAGTGTAAGGTTTTGCCCTTTGGTTTACATGGAAAACTTGCCATGTTCCAGCGATTGATGGATTTGATTTTAAAGTAACATCACCGGTAAACAGGTTGTGTTCAGTCAAACTGGGATCAACATTTCTAACATTTGGAGGCTATTTTGATCAGTCTAAGGAAGTTTGATGGCTAATCCAGAGAAATGTGTTTTGGCCACAAATTCAATACGTTACCTGGTATACCATATAGAGGAGGTGATGATCTGTCTTCAGGTTGATAAAGTCCAAGCAATCAGAGACTCACCTCAGCCGGTTACTAAGGAAGGGGTGAGAGCATTGGTTGGTTATTACCGCCATTTTGTTCCCCATTTTTTGGAGTTAGCAGCCCCTCTGACACACTTGTTAACAAAACAATTCCCTGCCCACTTGGTGGAGTGGTTACCCAGTTATCAAAGGAGGTTTGACCATCTGAAGGATGTCTTATGTGGGGAACCAGTGTTGGCTTGCCTGGATTTTACTTAACTGTTTGTTTTACAAACTGATGCTTCTGACATTGTATTGGGTGTTGTTTTGTCAACCAAATGATGCAGGGTTGTTGCATCTTGTGTTGTTTCTTAGCACAAAACTGTTGCTCGTGAGTCCCATTCTCCTACTATTGAAAAGGAGTCTTTGGCTATTAAATGGAGTCATGTCAATATTATTTATTGGGGTGCTCCTTTGTTTTATTTACGGCTCATGCTCAGTTGATTTGGTTCTCCAGACATAAGGATTCTAATGCTCGTATTTTCTGGTGGTTATTAGCAATGCAACCCTTCACCTTCCAGAATCAGCATTTATCAGGAAAGTGCTGCTGCTGATTTTATTTACTGTGTGGCTGTGTCTTCATGGCCGGATCCTCCATGCCTGGATGGGGAGTACAGTGGCAGTTTGGACATGCCGAATTGAATAGGCTGCCCATGGGGCACTGAGCGTATACACAGTAGTGTATTGCTTGTACGTGACCCTGGTCTTCTGACATTCCATGCTCTTGATTGGTTGGACTCGGGACTTGGGTCACATTCAGGCAGTGAAAAAGGACTGGGGAAGAACAAACTGGGTCGCAAGAGGTTGGACGATGCTGGAGAACAGCATAGGAAGAAATGATGGCAGGCGTGGTGTCGGAAGTTAAAGACTTGAGCGACGTGTGAACAAAGCTCGGAGAGCAGAGGAGAAGATGGTGGAAGAAATGGGGAGACCAATATGCATCAGCATGAACACCTGAGGAACAGAAAGCTGGATGAGGCTGCCGTTACTCCAGATTGGGGTCACAGTTTTAGTCAAGTGTACTTTGTGAGTGTGTATGCTGCGAGTGTGGCCTGTGATATATGATGCTATGTCTTTGTGGTATTTGGTGCTCTCTTTGGGACCGAACGCTGTTTAAGCAAAAAAAAAATAAGGACACTGCCTTGTTTCTGAATTAGCACGATGTGTGTCACTTTTACCCACCAAATTGAGTAGACTTGCATGGTGTTTTGTTTAGGGCACTAAGTGGTGTAACTAAGTGTCACCTGTAAAATCCTCTGAAAGATGATTGTTTTTTTTGACAGTCACAAACTGATCATTCCTTCACAAAGGAGTTAGTATGGTGAAGAATATTTAGAGACAGAGATCTTGGCTATTAATGGACATGTATTTATTTTTTACCGAGGGTGCTGATGCCAAAGACAAGGATTGGTTGTGAGTGGATAGACCAAGAACAGCAAAGAGTGACTTTCTATTTTTGTTACACTATAAGTGATTGACTGTGGTTCAGTTGGAGAAGTTAAAATAATTTAAGTATCCCAGCAAACTGAGTGGGTCTATATCTCTTATCCTGTCACACTACAGTTTTGAGAACTTTGATTAAGGTGCCTCAACGGACAAACTAAATAAAAACAAAACTAAAGGTTTCTCAAGAAATGAAAAGCTTACGCGAGGTGATACCCTAAGAAATAGAGTTAAAACCTGACTATAGCCCTGTTATTTGTTTCTTTATAGATACCATATCTGCCGGTACCATTCGGCAGACTGGTGTGAATGCATGCTGCAGTTATACTGTTAATTAGATGAGCCGCATCGTCTTTGATCCCACATGCTCTCTCCATCCAAACCTCCTTCCCCCTGGGATTTGCCACCGGAGCAGTGTATCCTCCTGTATACTGAGGGCAAGTCTCTGGAGGATTCGGAAAGTAGTGTTGCCACCCAATTGAAATCCTCTGGGATCCAGGTATGTGGCTTATGACAACAGTAGAAGCACTGCAAATGTATTTTAAATAATGTGTGGTAAACAATATCAGATCATATTTGGTTCTCGGTGTCTAATTAAGTAATGAATTTTGTCATTTATAAAGATGTTAACTTGATGTTTAGTACATGTCTTCAAGACATGTTCACTTGCGATTGATATTGTTAATTGAGGAACGCTTGAAGTTTCGTAGGTTTCGGTCCACTGCAAAACATAGCAAGGTGATATCAGAAAGCCATCACACTCCTCCCGTGAGTACTAAGAACCAAGGGATATAGTTAACAGTTGGCTTCGATGTTTGAGCTGGTTCACTTTAGCCTTTTTAAGGTCAATGAATGAGGCTGGAGCAAAATATACTGTTTTCCATCAGATTTAGATTCATACATAGATAAAAGTTAATTATTTGTGGGAAATGATCATTCTCTGTACCTGTAACAATTTTAAAGCCTGCTATCTACTTGAACATTGTCAGACTTGCTAAAAAATAATCTAATATTGACTTAGAAATTGAGTCAATATAATTACTTATTGCAAGAAAAGATTTTCCATGGGTGTCTATATTCTTAGTGGTCTTATGTTGGGAGGGCATGAATCATTGATAGTTCCCTAGAACAACTATATCATTTTGAGACAGTCATTTAATTTATATTCCAGTCACCACAAATAAACTGGTATGAATCTAAAATATTTGCTTTGAATGCTTTTCTTTCTTTTTTTTAAATACACAGCTTTGCTGAGATTTATGGTTGTATGTATGTATATTTTGAAGTCATATAAAGGAAGGCTTAAGTGCATCAAAGACCAGTTTTATAAGAGTACCACCAACATCAATGGAACGTCTAATTTCAGATGGGTGAAATTAAGATTCAGTTTGGAAGCTACATAAACAGTTGCAAGGAACAGAGTTTCAGGTAATCAATCAATAGTAAAAAAGATTCACGTTTCTCCAGTCCACTTACCGGAATAGTAGGATATCAAAGGCTTGCCAACATTGTATTACATCATTATCACATGCTATATTGGATAGGCCGCCTATGTTCCATGAACAGATATGGAGGGCTTATAGGAAGTTTATTAGATATAAATAACTTGCAACAAGATAATACAATCAAATCAAAAAATGCAAAATATAGCTGAAGGGAGGGAGGAGGAAGTGGAAACATGTATGGGGAGTGATATGGGAAGAGTAATATACCAGGTCCAAACGAAGTATAATCTGATGATAATATGAGGTAACATTTATATATGTAAGTGATTAAACCATAACGTGAAGATACATATTTCCTGTGGAAAGAGAATAAGAAAATCAAGGAGGTTGACATAGTTCTTCAGTGGGGCTTGGCATTGAAAAGAGGATCTGGCCTGTTGATCCAAAAAAGTGGTAACAGGAGCCATAAGGCAGTATGTTTAAATGGAAGCTAATGTGGTTAAACATAAGCAAGGTTGAGTTTGTGATTGTAACAAATTGAGTATCACCGGGCTTAAAGGGTTATTTGAGTAAACACCTTCTGATTCTTCATTATTTGTTGGAAGGCCACTGATAAAAAATCTATGATACTTGTTTCAGGTAAAACATCTCTCCAATTACAAGACAAACTAACTAGAAAGATATTCATAAAGGAAAATGGAACTGATAAAAAGGAAAATCAGAATAACTTGTTCCAAACCTGTATCCAGAAAGCATGCACTAATGGACAGGTAAATAATAAATGTAATAGATCTGCATGTGGTGAGTGACATGATCAACAATTATTGAGGAGGTCAAGCTATTATGGTCTTAGTGTAGAAGGGGGAAAGAAAAGTCTGCTGAGTTTGTAAAACAATGTTTGTGTTGTATTGGCATCACGTGATGTTTTCCGTATTTTAGTCTAAATCTGTCACCATGTGGATTTAGGCCAGAATATACCTAAATCTTGTTCCTGTGCCAACTTGAGTCTATCATTGGATGGGTTTGTAAGAAGTGATAGCTAGTCGAAACTTTGAGAGATGTGCAGAGAAGGGTACTCAGTTTATAGGGGGGCTGCACAGAATGTTAGGTTAGTGATTGAATGTGGTTATTAACAACAGTAATGATTGTTTGTAATAATTAAAATTAATGGCCTAAAGAGTGTGGAAAAAAATAAAAAGGTTTTGGGCTTGCAAAAACATCAGAAATGTGTTGATGGATCCATTTCAAACCAGTTTTCCTCCAAGCTTTCCAGTAAAAGGGCTTAATCTTATTTAATAATGAAGACTTATGCCATTTTTTAGATTTTACAAAAGGAACAGTATCACTGGAAGTGTATGATAAGAGTGGTTCTAACAGTCAACAAAGATGTTTTAAAATGGGGGTTGAGAGACATTGAGTTTTTTTTTTTTAAAGTCAAATATTCACATTCACGAAAAGCTAACGCAATGTGAAAGCATTTCTCCAAGTCTGTCCTTAGACAATGATGATTTGAAAGTTCCGAAATCCAACATATATATTGTTTTAAAATGAAAGCTTAGTGATACTTATATAAATCAGGGAAATGTATGCATTGTCGGATTTAGAGCATTTCAGTTTTATTAAAGATATGCATGTATTTTTCTTGTTCCATAATAAAGAGGAGAGTATGGAATACATTTGTTGAACATTTTTTGGGGAGGAGAAGGATAATGGAATGTCAGAAATAGTGATTGAAACAATGGGTACCAGCATCATCCTTCTTGTATCGAACCTACCAAGAGAGGTGAAGGTGGTTCCAAACTATTAACTAAGGTGGATATTCTTTGGATGCAATCATTAAGACTCAAAGAAATAGAGGTTTTGATTGCAACCATAATCCTAAGTAGGGCAGGAAAGGGGGCTTGACTTCCCCCATATCTGGAGGTTCCTGTTTTGAGTTTCAAAGGTGGCATCACCTTTGAAGCTTTCCACCAAGGAATGCCATCCTGTCCAGGAGAAGGTCTGAAGCATCTTTGCTCAGAGTAGGCTTTGTATCTGTCCTCTGAGAGCGATGGCAGGTATCTATATATACCTGCAGGTGGTTATGGTTAGGGCCATGATTCCATAGAAAAATATTTTTTGAATTGGCTATATCTTTCGCGCTGGATGACGAATCTTCACAACATTTTCCAAATACATTCAATGCTTATTTCAGCTGCTGTCTGAAAATTATTGGGTGATTTGTGAAGTGGAGGCTGAGAAAAAGGCGGGGTCCCAAAACGCATTTTCCCCATTGTTAATTTCTGTAGGGATTATGAACACCACTACAGCACAAACTGCTGGCCGAAATTACACCAGCTTTGGCGTAAAGCTATCTCTTGGTGCACAAAGCAGGCTTTTTGTTATTTGGTATAAATCTGGTTCTAGAGATATTAACTGTAAATAAAAATTTGAATATCTGGGGATGCAGTTCCTCCATGTCTCCACCAGCAGAGGATCAATCGATCCATGTGCAACAGCAGGGTCCTCATTGGCTAGCTGTGACCTAACTGGGACGCTTAATGCATCGAGAAATGTCCCCGGGGCTGAATATGTCTGTACAAGTAAATAAAGGGCTAATGGTATAGGGCCCCTGACCCCCTAGATGTGTTAGAGGGGCCCCAAAAAGACTCATTAAGGGCAATAAATTGCCTTTTAATGTTTTTTTCCACATACAGGAATCCTCAGATCCCCTGTGGTGCTCAGCACAGCCCTGTCTCCCATTGAACCACAAATCCTATGCAGCTCATTAGAACCCCCACCTTCTTTCTCCATCACTCTGCAAACACTCCTTCTGGTGCACTATTCATTGGGGGATGAAGTCCCCTTGGATGTTGAGGGTCCTTGTGTGCCAAGAACCCCTCATGTTACCACCAGTATGTCCCTCACAGTCCAACACAGTGGGATTACTGGGAGTTTGTCCGAGGCCCTGCCCCGTTTGTCCAGCACTTTGCAAACACACCTCCTTGTGCACTACTGGTTGGGGGATAAAGTCCACTTGGATGCTGAATATCATTGGGGCCAAGAACCACTTCTTTTACTACCAGTAAGTCCAACACAGTGGGATTGCTGAGAGCTGGTTGGAGGCCCTGCCCCCTTCACCACCACTCTGCAAATTCACTTCCTGGCATGCTACTGGTTGGGGCATGAAGTCTCCTTGGATGCTGAGATTCCTTGTGTGTTAAAACCCCCTCCTGTTACCTCCAGTAAGTCCCATAAACAGGATTGCTGAGAGGTTATCCGAGGCCTGCCTCCTTTGTCAAGCACTCTGCAAACATTGCTCCTGGCAAACGACTTGTTGTGGGATTAAGTCCCCTTGGATGCTGAGGGTCCTTGAGGATCAAAAACCCTCCTGTTACCTCCGGTAAGTCCTTTCCACAGACCATGATTGCTGATGTAATCAGTGATGTCACTGACTATGCTATGAGTGATGTAATATGTGAGGTCATAGGGAGTGCATTTTGGGGTATACGTTATAGTTTGCTCAGCTAACCATAACTGCTGAATTTCACTAGTTTTTTAGGAGTGACTAACCAAAAATGTCCCTGTAACCTTTACTTACTTCAATGAATATATATATGTATAACCAGTCACTCACCGATACAGCCACTCACACAGCCACACAATCACCCATATAGCTATTCACACACCCAGATCAGACATCCCTTTATTTGGCCATTAGGCCACAGAAGTCAATAAATATACATACATAAAAATTCCTAAATAATTAGCATTTAAAGTCAATCAAAATTTAATAAAAAGCACGTGAGTTTCATATTACACCAAGTAATACATTTCCTGGTATTATCTAAAACCATGATTCCATAAAACGTAAAAAGGGGGAACATCAGCTGAGATACATTTCATATATTTTTCTCAGTTCAAAAGCCTTCCTGATAAAGTTTAATATCATAGCACATCTCTGCGGTAGAAAGTATCTGTAGGACGGTCAAGCCCTATTTGTGCATTCTCAGTTTAGAATACTTTAAAACAGGAATGAGAATATCACGCCTTAAATCAGTATACAGGGAGCAAAACATTTTAAAGTGGTTTGTGCGTTGTATGGAAACGTTATCACAGTTACCTAGAGGTGAAATGTGCTACCAGCCACTTTGTCGAGGAAAAGCTATGTTATAATGTGTCATGTATTGTTTAAAAAGGGTAAGGTAGCTATGGTGGATGGAATCCAGGACCCATAGAAGATATGGTTCCAAATATTCTGTGGATGAGATCTCAACGTATCTTTTCAGTGAAACCATGGACTGTGCTTTCCTACGTCTTATGTCTGTGCGATAAATAAGAACTTATTTTTAACCTCTTCCTCCTTACTTTCACTAGAAATTTGAAAAGAGTTATCAAACAGCTCTTTTTGACCGATGGCCTTAAAAGTTTGTTTCAGTAATGTAATACATTGAATACAGGCTACACCATCTAGGGCCAGACAATCCTGAATACAAAACCCAATCAAGTGGGCCTCAGTGTTAATCTATAACTTAATCAACAATCACACACCCACTTCTTCACCCATACAGGCACTCATACACACACTCACTCACCCATACAGCTTCTTATATACCCATTCACACATCCAGACATGCACTCCCAGATCTGTTCACTCACCCTTACATACATTCATACAGATACTTACTTCCCAAAATAATCACTCACACCCCAACTCAATTATTCAAACACCCACTCAAACAGCCACTCACTTTCCTATACAGCCACTTACACACCCATATGCTCACTCATATAGGCATTCAGACTAGGGGTGGGTGTCAAATTCCGTTCTGCTTGCTGAAATTGCGATAATTTGACATTTTTGCGTTCCGCTGAGAGTGCGAAAATGTCAAAATTTCCACGATCCGCAGCGTAGTGGAGATTTTTTTCATGCTCCTGCTTTGAGAATACGTTCTCGCACGTGCGATCGCCTTACCGGGATCCCTGCGTTCACCATCGAGTTTTCCGATCCGTTCGCGTGCTCCATGAGATGTTGGTAGCCGTTTGTGCTATCTCGCGAGAGTTCGCGCCCGCGATCACGTCATTCGTCTCGCTATCAGGCACCGCGAAAGTTTGAGATCTCGAACACGTCATTCTCCACCGTGAGCGAGAGCGCGAGGACGCGAACACGTCATATCCAACATGACAGGGAGCGTGAGAACGCGAACAAGTTATTTTAGACGCGCCATTGGCATCCGGCGGAAGTGTGGTGAAGCTCGAGAACTCGAACACAAAAAAAATTCAATCTGGAGAAGAATATCATCTCTAGCAGCATTAAATCTTCTGTAAATGATGATTTGGATGAAAAAAACTCCTCAGATTGACATTTGGCTGTCCTCTTTTGTGCAAGGAGTCCTGTTTTAAAATGGGGGGAGAGGGAGGAGGTGCCACAGAATCTCCAACTTCCTGTTCCTGTCCAGCAGGCTCCTCCCAGTGCTTTGTCTATCTCCTGTTCATTCTGCTTTTGGATTTTGAGCTGGAAGGATCACTCTTTGTGTCTGCTGCATCATTATAATTGGAATAGAGGATTTTTGAATTTGATATTTTACAAGTAAGTTGGTGTTGTGTCTGTTTGATTGGGTGCATTGCAGTTGTTGCAACTACAATTTAATTTTCGTACTTATAATTCCTTTTTTTTAAATTGTTGTGGGTATTATTAGTCACAAGGCCCAGAGCTAGTCATGGGTGGGTGCATGATGAAGCAAGTGTTCCTTTGGTGTGTTTTGAATGTATTTGATTTTCAAGCATCATTTAGGGCAAGGATGGCATTGGATTGATTTGGGAAATGTTTTTTTTTGAGGGGGTGCTGTTGTTGGGTGTCTTAAAGAAATGCCATTGTTGTGTGTGTCTGGCGTGTTGGTGTGCAATGCATGCACCCTGCAGACCTTTTTTTGGCCGGTGTATTTTCATTTTTGCATTTTATTGCATTAAAAAGACAAAGCAGTGTGCTTTAGCATGCATCCTTTGCCTGGCTTTTATAGGCCTTTTGTCAGATCATGGTGTTTCCCAGGCCTCCTGCTTGTTGCTTGTGATTTGTGAGTGTCCATGTGGCTGGTGGCCTTTTGTGCTGGGAGTTATTAGTGTACTGCTTTTGCCATATAGGCCTGCATGGTTTTCGGATTGGCTTACTGCTTCCATCCATCCATCCCCTTTGCCAGCAGCAGCTCCATGAATGATGTGATGCTCAAAAAATTTAATGCCAAACAGGGTGTACCCCACTTCCATTACATTTGTATTCTGGTGGTTATTATTCTCTTTCCTACCCTTCCTGAGAGTATAGTGTGTACACAGTAGTATACCATAGCCCTTGTTGACAAAGTCTCAGAAATGGCTAGACTATATCTTTTGCTTGTTTGTTTGTTTGTTTGTACTAGTACAGTAGTAATTGAACCACAACAACAAATGCAACATTTCACTGATGTGTCATCATCATCATCATCACCCGTTGTACTGACAGTCAGAAGTCCTGTTGCGCATCACGTCCACGTGTGACCACAACTTGTGCACCTGCATCCTGCCTGACATCTGAAGAAGATGGCCCCAAAGAAAGGTGCCAGGTCCAGTACCAAGAAAGTTGCAGGTGAGAAGAAGGAACATAAAAAGTGCCACTAACCACGACTGGTGTGCCAACCAATGTTTTTTTGGGGACCAAAAAAATTACACATGCAGCAGCGTTATTCGGGAACCAAGCTGGAAGCAGCACCTCTGCACCAGTGGTCCAACCCCACCAACCTAGGCTCAAGCCCTTGAGTGTCGCAGAGGTAGCCAGTCTACTAACTAGCAGCAATGTTGAAATGTCATTATCACAAAGTAGTAGACAATCAATGCAGGCGGAAACTCAGCAGATAAGTGTGCAGCAGGAACCGCAACAACAACAGCAGCAGCCGCAACAACAACAGCACCAGCTGCAGTAACAGCAGCAGTCGCAAGAACAGCAGCAGCCGCAAGAACAGCAGCAGCCGCAAGAACAGCAGCAGCCGCGAGAACAGCTGCAGCCGCAAGAACAGCCCACAATAAAAGTTGTTGCTCAGGCATTTCAGGCAAAATCGAGCTTCCTGCAGACAAAGTGGAGCAAACCACTGTTTTGGAAGATCTATTGTCTTCCAGACCACCAGCAAGGAAAAGGAGGCTTAGTCCATCACCTTCTTCTTCAAGCCCCGCTTCTGATGATCTTGATGCCACTTGAAAAACACCAGCTCAGTCTGAGAGTGATGCATGCTACAAGACAATGCTAGTGAAAAGAAAGGTTCCAGAAAGACTTAAAGTTATGGAGGTAGATGTACAAGAGGGGGATGATGTTGCAGATGACGAGCCGGTCATCACTCATATCAGTCCCGCCCCAAAGGGGATAGAGATCAACATTATCACCCTATCCAAAAAGGCAGCTGCTGAGCGGGATGTAGCACAGATACCACCAACACAGTTTACACCACCACGATCTCCAGCTGCCATATTTTCAAAGGCCGGCAGGGACCTACATCCAGCTCAACCATCTCAGTAAGTAGTGGTAGAAGTCGCAGTGTAGCTGCACAGAGTCACATTCGATGCACACCCTCCAGTTCATCTGGTATTGAAAGTGGCACATCCAGAAGCGCCAGAAAGTTCTCCTCCCAAGTTTGGGACTTCTTTTTGGTTAGCACTAAGGAGGAGAACGTTGCTATATGCTCAATTTGTCGACAAAGTGTTCGGCGAGGTAAGCTTGTTACAAACTATGGTACCAGAGGCCAAACAAGTCATCTAAACATACACCACAGTATCGTGTGGGAGGATCACCTACTTCACTTACAACAAAGTAAAAAAACTCAACCCATTGATGTCAGGCATGAAGAATCAGGGGACGATATTATTGCGGTGGAAGGTGAAGAAGAGGGAGGCATTTATAGCCCTGTCCCCAGTACTGTAGTGGTACTTTCCAAATCCTCCTCAGCAACATCTCAGTGGCACCGCAGTAAGAGCCATACTCAGAGTCAGGCTGACACACCAAGGCAACCGAGTACTGCAATGAAACAACGTGCGTCATTGAGCCTAAGTGGGTTAATGTAAACAACAGCACCCCAAAGTAAAGTAATCCAGCCTACCATTGAGAGCATGCTTAGGTTAGAGGGGCAGTTGCAATGCAACCACCCAACGGCACTGTTGTACAATGCGAATCTGGCTAAAATGTTAGTGCTGGACCTTCTCCCTTTTTCATTTGTGGAAGGGGTGGGTTTCCTTGAATTTGTGTCAGCCATCTGCCCTGAATGGAAGGTTCCAGCCGGTCCTATTTCGCAAGAATTGCTGTTCCGGCACTACATCATGATGTGCTGGAATTGGATGGACAAGCTTTGCAGCAGAGTGCTGTTCACAATATCCACCTGACAACAGACATGTGGACCAGTTGCCAAGCCACAGATTACATGTGCATCACTGCACACTGGGTCTCTTTTATGGGGGTTAGAGATAAGCTATCTGAAGAAGGTGCTGTTGACACAGCTGAGATTTTTTAAAGCTACTCAGAAACATGCAACTGTAGCCATGTTCGCCATGGAGAAATCTCATACTGCTGTAAACATTTTGGAAGAGTTTCACAGCAAGGTTTTTGAATGGCTACGCCCATGAGGGCTTAGTATTGGTTTTGTTTCCACAGATAATGGCAGTAATGTACCTAAAGCCATGGAGCTTGGTTCCTATTTCAGGGTTCCGTGTTTGGCGCACAGCATAAACATTATAGTTCAAGACTTTCTGAAAAAAGAACCCATAGTCAGCAACTTACTGACCACCTGCCGAAGAATATGCACTCATTTCAGCCATTCTTTTAAAGCTTGGAAGCAGCTGAGGATCATTCAACATGACTATAGAATGCAAGTCAAAGCACTCATCCAGGAGGTGGCAACACATTGGAACTCAACTTATTACATGCTTGATCGTCTGTTTGAGCAGTACAGGCCACTCAATGAATATGTCATGCGAAGATGGACCAATGGTGCCTAGTTAAATGCCCATGAGGGGTCCCGGTTTGCGAAAGATTGCAGCCAGCGTCCTTGCCGCTTCCGAAGGACTCCAACTCCCAGGAGCCCCAGGACAGCCCTCACCTGCTCTGGATTGTCACAAGGTGCTACTTAACAACTCGCGGTACCCGCTGCGCGGGTCCCACTTCGTGAAAGATTGCAGCCGGCTTCCTTGCCGCTCCCGAAGGACTCCAACTCCCAGGAGCCCCAGCACAGCCCTCACCTGCTCTGGATTGTCACAAGGCGCTACTTAACAACTCGCGGTACCCTCTGCACAGGTCCCGCTTCGCAAAAGATTGCAGCCAGCTTCCTTGCGGCTCCCGAAGGACTCCAACTCCCAGGAGCCCCAGGACAGCCCTCACCTGCTCTGGATTGTCACAAGGCGCTACTTAACAAATCGCGGTACCCGCTGCGCGGGTCCCACTTCGCGAAAGATTGCAGCCAGCTTCCTTGCTGCTCCCGAAGGACTCCAACTCCCAGGAGCCCCAGGACAGCCCTCACCTGCTCTGGATTGTTACATGGCGCTACTTAACAACTCGCGGTACCCGCTGCGTGGGTCCCGCTTCGCGAAAGATTGCAGCCAGCTTCCTTACCGCTCCCGAAGGACTCCAACTCCCAGGAGCCCCAGGACAGCCCTCACCTGCTCTGGATTGTCACATGGCGCTACTTAACAACTCGCGGTACCCGCTGCGTGAGTCCCGCTTCGCGAAAGATTGCAGCCAGCTTCCTTGCCGCTCCCGAAGGACTCCAACTCTCAGGAGCTCCAGGACAGCCCTCACCTGCTCTGGATTGTCACAAGGCGCTACTTAACAACTCGCGGGACCCGCTGCGCGGGTCCCGCTTCGTGAAAGATTGCAGCCAGCTTCCTTGCCGCTCCCGAAGGACTCCAACTCCCAGGAGCCCCATGACAGCCCTCACCCGCTCTGGATTGTCACAAGGCGCTACTTAACAACTCGCGGTACCCACTGTGCGGGACGCGCGCGGGCGGGCGCCGGGAGAAGCCCGGGACAAGGGCGGGGCCGTCTGCGGCCGTCCGAGGTCCGAGGAGGCCGGGCTGGGCTCCCCCTCTTGACTTCCTTGCCCAGCACAAGGTAGTCTTGAATTATATCCAGGACGATTGAAACTCTTTGACAATGATTATTATAGCCACTGACTTTCGTGCTTGATAAATGTATAAGATTTCTCTGTGGAGTGGTGTGGGTCATTGGTTAGAGGCGGCAGACCCGGAAGCAGAGAACGGCCCGGGACCAGGGTTCAATTCCCGACGCGGCAGGGTCGTGGACCAGGGTCAGCGGACTTGATAATTCTCGCCTCGGTGCCTACTCTAACCAGGGATCACACTCGGCAACTCTGGGCATTAGCTTGCCTCATCTCTACAACGGCCCCCCACATTCGCAGGGGATGCCTGGTTTCACCTTGGAGATACCCAGTAGGGACCATCTCACAGGGATAGCCAGGACGGGTTCCCCAGCGGTCTACAGCGCCACGACGCCTCAGGGCAGCAGTGCGCTTTACAAGACACATACATACATACATAACATAAGCCATACAATATATAGTCTGGTTTGGAGTAGAATTGTTTGACAATTATAGCACTAATAGTCGTGCAACTCTCCCTTGCTAGTCTGCATATTCACTTCAGCTATGTCCAATATAATGACGAGTAAAAGGAAGGGTACAGCTGGGACTTTAGATGATTTTATCACACAAGCAGAACTTGTTTTAACACATGAAATAGAAATTGCACAAAGAAGACTCTCGCTAGACCCTTCCAAATTACCCACACATGTTATAACAGGAGGCTATTCCCCAGCAATTACTCAGGGCCCAAATATAGGAATAGAAAGACAACAAGAAGATGGTAATTTGAACTCATCTTTGAATAACCCAGTAATAGATACAATAGAACAGCCTGGGGAAAATGTACAGCCAAGCCCAGGGATTGCAACCAGACTAAGAGTACATAAAACGGCGGGGACAGTGGGTTCATCAAGTGAGGAAAAAGTGAAAAATCACAGAGGGGGAAGAAAACCAGTTTAAAATAGGAAAAGCAGGAGTGAAAGGGAACTCTTGCAATGGGCATTCAAATGAAATAAGGAAAAATGATAACAATTCAGGAACAATAGGGGTACAAACTGATAATATCGACCAAACCTGTGAAAGAAGGGACAATGAGGTAATAGGTGCCATGGAAAAAACAGTGGCTGATATTTTCCTAACTGCCCTGGCTTCAATCCAGACACAAATAAATGATTGTAGGGACACCAAGTTAAGGGCCATGAACACTGAGATTGCCTGATTAAATGACACAGTTCACCTCTTAAGCAAGAACATACAAGAAGGCAATGGAATAATTGCAGAAGGGGAAAAACTAATTGTCGATTTGAAAGCCCTTACAAGGGTTAATACGGCAAGTGAATGTGCGGAAAGAATCCCGCACCAAAAAGATGCAGGATGCTTAGATAGAGCTCAAGCAAGGAATGGAGAAGTACTTGCAGGGGTATGTGATCGTAGGAAGAGGGCTCCTGTTAATTATGTTAATCATGTTAGTACTACACCCAACCCAGAACCCCACACCAATAGGGAAGTGATATATAGCCTGAATGAGACAGATCTGATCCCCAATTCAGACATCTTGAATTTGCCCCCTGCTACTTGCCCATATGTTATAGTTTTAGCTGGTGTCCTGGTACTAAGGAGGGACCAAAAAGAATCCTGGCAAAATCTAAGAAACAAAGCTGTAGACTGGCTATCTAAACATAAAAAATGTAACCCTAGCAAAGCTAATGAAATGTTGATGGTATGCAGGGTAGGTTGGGTGGGGAGCTCCCAGAAAGATATACAGGGAGATTGTATCGTCATAAATTTTAGACACCACCAAGTAGTCCGCTTCCTCTTGCAGGCTCATGAAGCAACTCTAACTTGGAAAACAAACATATATATACGCTTTACCACTAGGATACTTCTAAAACCTCTACAACAGGGAGTGAATAAACAATTAAACAAATTTACAGTCCCAGAAACTTCTAACAGATTCCAGGAATTAACCCTGCTTGAAGAAGTAGATTGACTACAAGGGTTAGGCGCACCCACAATCAATATTAGGGATGTGATTACGATAGGCAAAGAACCATTAGGGACCTTGGGTGAGGTGAAAGGAGGGGACGTAACCAGTTGTGAAAATGGATACGTATCCTTATTATTAAATGATACTGATCAAATTAATACTGAAGACCCCATTGGAGTCCAAACTAATAAAGAACGAGTAGATCTGAAAATCATCTCGTGGAATATAGCGGGATTAAAAAGGAACACCAGGGACCCAGAGTGGAATAGTTTCATTGAAACAAGTGATATATGTACACTGCAGGAAACCTGGTCAACTAAGACCTTACATGAAGTGGGTTATAAAAGTTTTTACACACCTGCTGTACCGTCAATAAGAAGAAGACCCTCTAGTGGCCTAGTAACTTGGGTAAGGGTCAGCCTCAATATTAGCATAACACAATTAGTCATGGACTCTCCTGATATCCTAGGTATACAAATAGTGACAAAGGACAATAGGGTCTTGCACATTTATAATGTTTATAATCGACCGGGGCCAGGGTCAAAGGAGTCAAAAAAAATTGAGAAGTTGGACTCTATTTTAAACTTATTAGATCCAGGTACAGGCATAGTAATCTGTGGAGATCTCAACTGTAATTTTGAACCCATTAATGAGCTCGAAAAGATTTTAGAAGTTAAAGATCTGACCAATAAAATTCCTGCTTTATCTAGTACTAAATGGGTTCCATGCGCTGCTCTAGCTTTGCAAATACTGAGATTAACAGTGACACACGGCCTAAGGGCATGTAATGGCCGCCTATATTCAGATGTGGGAAAGCATCCCACTTTTTGTAGAGGCTCCACTCAAAGCAAAATAGATTATATAATGCTATCCCACGATTTATGGCAATATGCCGTTGACTTCTCAATCAAACCGAGGGTGGAAAGTGACCATCGCCCGCTTGTACTTGTCTTAGACGACGGGTTGATGCTCAGTCCATCGGTTAATAGAAGTACGCCATTTAACCAAACTGATAATGTTATAGTGAGCAACAATTGCCGCTCAGTTAAATGGGCCCACATGCTGGAGCATGGCGAGAAGTTGGCATACATCTATGATACTCTGGTGGACACATTTGGTCCATATATCTCTGACCACGAGGACAGGGACAAATTTCTAGAATTACATAAAAGCTATTTTGAGGCAATTGTCCCAATGATATCACAGAAAGTTAAAAAAGGGAAAGAAGATGGAAGCCAAAAATCGATGGGAAAACCCTGGTATAACAAAGATTGTCGTAGTGCTAAAACCGAATTAATACACGCAATGAGGTTCTGTAAATTACAAATTCGTTCGTGCTCAGCCTCCATTTTGTAGACGCCGCCATCTTATGTTGCCCTCACTCAGGCAGCGCAGCAAACGCGATGTTTTTGTCGTTTCTGCATTCACATGTTAGGTGGCTTCCTTGCCTATGTTTACTAACAAGTGTCAGGGTCATGCCGAGTACACTAATTCCTGTCTGAGCTGATTAATCCCCGTCCGGACTGTTTGTTGGTTCACACCATTCTTTCCTTTAAGTTATCTTATCTGCTGTCCTTCGCTACAAGTCTCATGCATTCTCCTGTTTCATGACTGTCCTTCTAAAACATACAGCTGTGTTTTCTCTACTCGTAAATCGAATTGTGTGGATTCATTTGTAATTTGCTTAAGGGGTCGAGTGACAAACACAACCGGAAACTTGAGTTGCTTTAGACTTAAAGCATTGTTTATAACGTTTGCCTATGTCTCATGTTTTTGTGTGATTGCATTTTGCATTGTATTGTACCGTATATAAACCTGTGCGCCACGGAGTTAAGTGGCAGTCTATTTTGAACCTCGTTTTATCAACGACTTCTAAGACCACTGTATTAGTTGCAGCAAATAAATACTATCTTCTACGCCAGACGAAGAGTCCGTGTCTCTGTTTCTCACAAGGCAGGTGAATCCCGGGGATTTCAGGCGTACCCTGCGCTGCTTGGCCTTAAGGCTGCGGTTCTCCAGCAATCAAGCACAAAGATGGATTGATAGCTAGGGAAGCCAGGTCCAAATACAAGAAAGCATTAGAGATTGCCAAATCAACGTGGGATGAAGACTTATGGACAGGTATGCTAGAAGCAGTGAAAAACAGGGACCATAGGACTTTCTGGAATATTGTTGCCAATGGAATCAGAAAAGAAAAGGGCTGCAGGGAAGTTTATTTAGATGAAACAACTTGGATACATCATTTTACTAGATTGTATTTGGCTCCGGATTTAGGTAACTTTGAAAATGGTGTATCACCATTAGGTCAGAGTGAAGGTAATTTAGAATTTAGCTTACAAGAAACTATCATGGCTATTAATTCAGTCAAAGCCAGGAAAGCCCCTGGACTAGACAAGATCCCGGGAGATCTGTATAAACACAACACTAGTGTTTAGGGCCCTTACATTAACTACTTATGCAACTCTGTAGCTGCTGGAGCAGAAATACCAGAAACATGAAGGGGCGCATAAATCATTTGTATTTTTAAAAAGGGCGAAAGGAGCAGTCCTGCGAACTACCGCCCGATAAGTTTAATTGATATATTACAAAAAATATATGCAAGGCACATTTTAAATTGCATCATTTACTGGATTGATGAAGAGGAGATTTTAACCAAATTTCAGGCAGGCTTTAGAACCAAAACCAGCACTATAGACCAGGTGTTCAGATTCTCTTGAATGTGCTGGAAATATGTCAACTTAAGGAAGGGCCACTTATATGTGGCATTCGTCGATTTACCGCATCCCGAGACACCTGCTATGGGAATCACTTAACAAACTGGGACTACCAGCAAACCTCCTGGAGCAAATAATTAAATTACACCAAAATAAATATGCAAAGGTCAGGTGGGGTCCAGATGGCGAACTAACCAGTCCAATTCCAATAAAGAGGGGAGTCCACCAAGGATGTGTATTAGCACCAACTTTGTTTTCCCTTTTTGTAAATGACATCCCATGTTTTTTAAAAGATTGTAGCAATGATGCACCCAAACAGGGGGGTGAGACAATTCCTGCTCCGCTATTTGCGGACGATACTATTCTTGTATCACAAACACCAAAGGGTCTGCAAAGTTTACTCAACACCTTTCAAATTTACTGCAGCAATAAAGGTCTCGAGATCAACGAGACCAAGTATATGGCAATAAATTCCCATAGGTCTTTTAAAGAAAATATGGTTTTAAACGGGCAAAGAATAGAATATGTTCAGAACTTTACATATTTGGGAGTTTCACTTGACTCAAAAATGTCGTAAAAAACTTACATCGAAAAGAGCAAGCTCTTGCTTATACAAAACATACTCCAGATCCTAAAAAAACATGGTAATAGTCATAACAAAGCGGTCCTTCCTGCGCTTGAGGTATTTCGTTTTAAAGCCCAATCAGCTGCCAAATACGGCGCTGAACTGTGGGGCCCAGCATGCAACAAGGCATTTGAGGTGAATGAAAATAAATTCTATAGGGCTTTGTTAAAGCTACCAATTCGCACTCCGCTAACACCATTGATGCTGGACCTCAATGTGAAGCGCACTGATTACCATGTAATTATCAGGCCTATGATGTTCTGGGTCAGGATTTGGACAACGCTCGAGTTACTGGACTATAGGGCAGCTCTTATAGAGATAAAGGACCTAGATGTCTGTAACCGTATTACATGGTTCAACCATGTCAGTACATGGTTGAAGAAGATCGGCTTAGCACACTTTTGGAATAATCTATTTGCACTGACTCTAAGCTCAAGGAAGATTTTAAAAGTATCCTTTTGGGGCTATATGGAGCAATACAGACCGAATGATAGAGTAAACGGATCACTGACTAGCGAATTTCTCTTGTTCAAAGCCAGCCCAAGTTTTGAACCCTTTTTAAATGAGGTAAATCCCCCCCTGGCAAAAACTCTTAACTTGAAGTACAGATACGGTATATTAATGCTAAAATCAAGTGTGGCAAGATGGACAAAGGACAGTAATGAATCATGTACCTTGGGTTTGGGGGAGTAAGGGAAGATATTGGACACGTTCTCTTTTGTTGCCCGGCCTACGTGATTGCAAGAAAAGGATGGATTAAACCTTTGTGTACAAACATAGGTGTGAGATCGTACAGAGAGGCAGAAAGGATACTAAAAACAGATACCTGCCAAATCATTGTTTTTGCTATAAGCAGATTTTTGTTAGCAGTGCACTTCATTAGGTTAAAGGCAGGCGAGAAGTTTTAGAATATGTTAAGACAATATAATTTATATTCAGACACATGCATGAACTGGAAACAATGCTGTTTGTTTACGTCTATCGTGGGGTTTGGGATAGTTTACTGGCTAATTTTCTACTGCCTAATTGTTTGTAAATTTACAGATTTTAGCTTTGCTACGTGCCTTTTTAAGTATTTATTGCCTTAAATTATATTTACACAAAGTTGTATCAATACGGAAAATGTCTTTTATGAATTGCACTCTATGTATGTACCTTTCATGATACAGTTGTATCGAAATAAAGATGAATTGAAATTGAATTAAATGCCTGACTGAAATGCTTTGTCCTTTTTTTTTTTTTTTTTAAAGACCTTTATTGTGATCTTCCACGATACACAGCTTCCAGCCTACAACCCCTCGGGCTGGCCACGCAGTACGTAACACATGCATTGCTTCAGATATTACACAGCCCATTGCTGTCATCCCGGGGGCACGGCGGCGTGGTAAAGTGTAGGTGTCTCACTGTGTGGAGAAGGATAGTGAAGGTCTGATTTTCCTGTTTTGATAGCCATAGACATGAGAGCATGTTTCAAGAATATCGTAAAATGAACCCCAACAATCGAACAAACCCCCCTCCCCCAACCAACACGGTCATCACGTTTAGCACGATAAGTTCACCTCTGTACAGGCGATGCAATGTTATTTCCCAACTCTAAAGCACCTGGAACCACAAGGTCATTAGGATCCCTACATATCCTCTGTGCGCGCCTGCATGATGGATGGAGGCTCGCAGATGCCCCCCCTGAAATCGTTCCAGTTGGACCATACTTCCACTCATTTTCGGGGACAACCTCTCACCACATACACAGTCTTTTCCTGTAGCATACACCAGTCCATATCGCTATGCCATTCTGTTAGTTTAGGTGGGTCAGGACTACCCCAGAGACTGGCGATGTTTCTTTTTGCCACCATTTGTCCGAGCGTAACCCAGAGCCTCCCCTTCGGTGGCAGGTCCGTTGGCTCCCAGATATTGAGAACACACCTCTTGGCCTCTGGGCGAATCTCCACCTCCCATACCTCCTGCATACACTGCACTACCCTTCTCCAATACCGCTGAATCTTAGGGCATCCCCACAACACATGAAAGAAGGTACCCTTGCCACCGCATCCCCTCCTGCAGAGTACAGTATCAGCCCTCCCATTAGGTGTAACCTTGTACAAGAGATATATACTCTATGGAGTACCTTCAGTTGGATTAGTCGCAGGCGGGCCGATATCGCGACCTCACGTGGTGAGACCAAGTCATACAGCCATTCCTCGTCATCTATCACAAGCCCGTCAGCAACCCATTTCTCTCTAAGGGGTAGGAGCATGTCAAGGGGGTGATTGATCAGTTTTTTGTATGTGAGTGATATGGCGTGTTCTGTCATGTGCCTATCAAGTACCCTATCCTCGAGTGGGGAGGATTGTGGTAGTTTAGTCTCTGGTGGGATATTTGCCTGTAGGGAGTGTCTCACCTGTAAATATCGATAGTTTGCGCCAACTCGTATGTGTCCCGTAGGTGGGCGAACGCGTGAATCCCATTGGGGCCCCAGATATCCTTGATTTGGGAGATTCCGATCAGGTCCTAGTTGCGGAAGCCCTTAGTACGTCCAAGGTTGCCCAGTTTTTCAGAGGCCCAAAGTGGCGTGGCCATAGTAAGGACTCCTGACCATCCGAGCTTCTTCTGGGCAGCGTGCCATACCTGTACCGAGTGTAGTGTAGGTCCAGTGAGTTGGCGTGCACCCCGTTTAGAGTAGAGTGCTATCTCGTAGTTCCCCCCGGGAAGCAACCATCTGTCCATACCGTAGGCGGGATCATTCCCATCGCCATATGTACCCTGGTTGACTGCTGAAAGGTGGGCTGCCCTGTAATACTTGTGAATGTCTGGGAGGGCTATACCGCCATCATACCACCCCAGCGTCAATTTGGTCAGCGCGATTCGGGGTGACCCGGCCCAGAGGAGGTCGCGCTGTGCCGCCTCAATTGCTGCAAAGTATCTGTTAGGGACTAACTCTGGATAATTTTGTAGCGCGTAGAGGAAGCGTGGCAGCGCTAGCATCTTAAATAGTGCTGCCCGGCCCAGTAGAGACAGTGGTAGGTGCTGCCAGGATTTGGCTTCCCTTTGGAGCCGACTTAACGGCGGTTTGAGGTTTAGATCATATAGCAGGGCCTTGTTCGTGGTTATGTACACTCCCAAGTACTTGAACCCGTCCTCTGCCACCGTGATAGGACAGGTGTCAGGGAGCCTCAGAGGGTCACCACGCAGGACGTAGAGATATGATTTGCTCCAGTTAACCCGGAAGCCAGAGTTGCGACCGAAGCTTGCGAATATATCAAGGGCTGCCATTATCGACCTGCGCGGTCTACATAGGTACAAGAGGATGTCGTCGGCGTATAGGGATATTTTGTCCTCCCACCCTTTCGTACAGACTATGCCTTTCAAGTAAACGTCTTGTCGTATCCAGGCTGCCAGTGGCTCAAGGGACAGGGCGAAGAGAAGAGGAGAGAGGCGACAACGATTCACGGTTCAATGAAGATCTCAAGACCACTAAACTACCGGTACGCCGAGCGGAGCGTGCCTGGAGGAGAAACTATTGCCCCTCACTCGGATTGGAGTTCATTAACATCTTGACTCAATATAAAAAGGCTATTTTGGCGGCTAAAACAGCCTATTTCTCCTCTAAAGTTCTCGCAGCTGAGAACTAATCGAGGGAAATTTTCTCGATTGTGCACAACCTGGCATTCTCTGACAGAACTACCCTGAAGCCCACCCCCTCCCAGGAACTCTGTCACTCCCTAAACAACTTTTTTATTCAGAATATCGCCACTATTAAAGCCAACATTCCTCTTCCTTCCCCTACTTTTGTAGATCCTCAATGTCCTCCCCCCAAGGGACAACTCGGTGCCATCCCTCCCTTGACTAAGGAATCCCTGGCCTCGATAATCTCCCTTGTTAAATCCGGCTCCCCCCTAGACCCTTGCCCTGCTCACATCCTTCGTCACATTTTTATCACTTGCCCAGACCCTCCCCTTCATCTCCTCAATAGCTCTCTTACTCAGGGTGTCGTACCCATCTCACTTAATACAGCAGTTATTGTTCCCATTCTGAAGAAGCCGGGCGCAGACCCTTCAGTCCCCGCCAACTTTCGCCCCATCTCGCTCCTACCATTTTTGGCAAAAGTGCTCGAGCGCCATGTCACCTGCGCCTTGAGCTCTTTTGTGGAGACGTATGGGGTTTTAGCCCCCCGCCAGGCCGGCTTCCGCCCCGCACATCGATCCTTGATAACCTCAGGGAGGGAATGGACACCAACCAGACTCAGGCCTTGGTCCTCCTCGATCTCTCAGCCACCTTTGACACGGTTGATCATACCATCTTACTATCCCGTGTCAAGGCGGCGGGGATCGGGGGTACCGCCCTGGTATGGTTGTCCTCCTTCCTGAGGGACCGCACCCAGGCGGTTCGCCTGGGTGATTTCTCTGCGGACTTCCGGAAAGTTCAGTGCGGGGTCCCCCAAGGCTCTTCCCTTTCACCCCTTTTGTTTAACCTTTACATCGCCCCTCTTATTTTTTCACTGCAGCAAATGGAGGTCATTGTATTTAATTACGCGGATGACCTCCAACTTGTCTTCAACCTCTCCTCTTCCCCTGCTTCTGTTCTTAATTTCCAATCAGTTATGATTCATATCCGGGACTGGATGAACCACAACCATTTGAAACTCAACCCAGACAAGACCGAGCTGGTGTTGACAGGTGGTTCATCCAGTCCCTGGTCTTCTTTGTTTTGGCCCCTTTCCTTAGGTTCTCCACCTGTCCCCTCCACCTCAGTAAAAACATTAGGCATTAAACTCAATTCCCAGCTCACCCTTCACTCCCAGGTTAGTTCTGTGGTGTCTTCTTCTTTTCTTTCACTGCGTACTATACGCAAGGTGTCCCGTTTCTTTTCTTTTGACGCCCTGAAACTGATCACCTTGGCAATGGTCATTTCCCGCCTGGATTATGGCAACGCCGTATATGCAAGTATACCTGCATATAGCTTAAGGCGGCTGCAGCAGATCCAGAACCAGGCGGCACGGCTGGTGTTTAAATTGCCAAAATTCCACCATGTCACTCCCCTCCTCAAGTCTCTACATTGGCTCCCAGTACGTGAACGTGTCAAGTTCAAGCTTGCTACTATTACCTTCCAAGCACGACTGGGCACGGCACCGGCTTTTATCTCATCTGAGATCATCCCTTATGTACCTACTAGGGAACTGCGCTCATCTACTAAAGCCCTTCTCACAGTCCCGCGGTTTCGGAGGAAGAAATGGGGAGGATCGAAGTTTGCGACCCTTGCTCCATTCATTTGGAACTCCCTCCCTCCAGAGCTTAGAGCCTTAACTCTCTATCCGCAATTTCGGAAACAGCTCAAAGCTCATCTGCTTACTAAATCTTTTAATTAGTATATTAGCACCCCCGATCTCTCTTAAATTAGTTCTGCCACTTTCGCCCTGATATCTGTAAGTTGTAGCGCCATGAAACCGCTGGTGAACGTGCGCTATATAAATAATTTTAAATTCAATTCAAATTCAACCTGCTTTGTCCTTTTGAGGTCTTCACACGTGAAGTCAGCAAGGAGGACTGTACTATGGGCCAAGCTAACCCATTATTGCAAATGCTAGAGCATCAGCTGAATCATACAAAGGTATAGAGGAAAAAAAAGAAGCCTATGAATTGGTGGAGAGCTTAGCCCATCACTTAGCTGACAATACAAGGGTGGAAAATAAGATTTTGTCACAAGAACATTACATTTCTGCCACAATTCTGGATCCGCTTGCAAAATTGGCACTGAAGACATTAATTCCTTTTTCAGAGATGTATGTTGCCCGCTACAAAATTTGGATAGCTGAGGCAGCGAGTAAGTTGGAAAATGAACGGCTGCTAATTAAAAGCCCGCCAGATCAACCCACAACAAGTACTGCAGCAGGGCATCCGGCATCAAGTGCAACTTTGGAGGCTCTGGGCAGTGCGTTTGGCTCAGAACACTCACCATCACTATCGACAACAGCAATAACTGGAACATTAGGCCCAGTAGCATCGTTACAGGATTGGTATTTACATTTAGGCATTGGTAAACGCAGTACTGATGAACAGAGAAAAGAGCCCGAAAAAAGTTTAGCACCCCTGAACATTGAGCTGATGGTCCAGGCCTATTTGGACGACCCAACAGAGGTGTACATTGATCAAAACCCATTGCGGTATTGGTATGGGAAAAGGGCCCAATGGCTACTGCTCAGCAGGCTGGCGATAAGCTATCTGGCTTGCCCTGTTGCAAGTGTCTCCTCCGAACATGTTTTCAGTGCTGCTGGTTCCATTGTAACAGTGAGAAGGACCAGTCTCTCGCCCAAAAACGTGGAGAGGTTAACAATGATCAAAAGGAATCA
Source organism: Lissotriton helveticus (assembly GCF_964261635.1). Taxonomy (NCBI): domain Eukaryota; kingdom Metazoa; phylum Chordata; class Amphibia; order Caudata; family Salamandridae; genus Lissotriton; species Lissotriton helveticus. The sequence goes on along the minus strand of NC_136059.1, from coordinate 1,839,708,069 downwards.
GCACTTCATACCACCGAATTACACAATATATGAATCAAGGGAGGAAGATGAGGACAGCGGCTCAGGTGAGGGAAGTAGTGTGTTACATGATTATTACCTACTTCTGGTTGAACCCCCAGAGTTTGAGGACGAGCTATACTTCCCTGACAATTCGGCTTGCACTTACTGTCTTCCTCCCTTATTTTCCTTTATTTGTGTGTCTGTCTTTCCGGTTACAAACTTTGAATCACAACAAATCCATCACCTCCATCTTCTACTCTTTTTATTTCAATATACTAGTTTCAGCTGTCTGCATTTCACAGTACAGTCCTCCGAATTCTGCTCCTCCGCTCCATCCTCCTGAATCTCCCTAAACCCATAGCCCTCAAGACAGATGATGATTGGATGATGCAAAATAGAAGACAAAATAAAATATTTCCTAGTCCCTCCAAAAGAAGTGGAACATGATGATGACTACTATAGCTATCCTCCTTTCTGAGCCGAGAGAGACTGCCCATTAACTGAAAATGAGATGGAACAGGTAATGAATGATGCCATGCATTGGACACAGACAGAGTGATTTTGTTGCTGTTTGTTGTGCATGAAGTTATTTCATTGTGCACTATTTGTAATAATCATCATTCTACACACTAAAAGTGACTCAAGGCAATTTTCCCCTTCTTGCAGATATTTTTAATAAGAAATTTGAACTTCTACTGAAGCCTGATACGTTGCTTTTGAATATAGGAAAGGAACTCAATCTGTACACTGCACACTGAGTAGGACAACAGCACCATGATGATGATGGTGAGAGAGACGGCCCCTTAACTTAAGATGAGAAGGAACAGGTAATGAAAATGAATGGCATGCATTGTACACCTGACTCTGAGCAATAGGTTGACGGGAAAGGGGAATCAGGCCCTGTTTCTGAGGTGCATTTTTGCCATTGGCTTACATTGGCGGCCTGCAAGGTAGCTGTATTGCATGTTTTTGGGAAGCTATTTGGGGGTGATCTAGATTTTTGGGAGTGGGTTTAGGGGTCTGGGAGCACTGCTGGGAAGGTCTAATTTTGTGTAAAAATAGCAGTTTGGTCGTAGGTTGAGGGGAAAGGGGAATTAGGCCCTGTTTCTGAGGTGCATTTTTGCCATTGGCTTACATTGCGGTCTGCAAGGTAGCTGTATTGCGTGTTTTTGGGAAGCTATTTGGGTGTGTTCTAGATTTTTAGGAGTGGGTTTAGGGGTCTGGGAGCATTGCTGAGAAGATCTAATTTTGTGTCAAAATAGCAGTTTGGTCGGAGGTTGAGGGGAAAGAGGAATTAGGTCCTGTTTCTAAGGTGCATTTTTGCCACTGGCTTACATCGGCAGCCTGCAAGGTAGCTGTAATGCGTGTTTTTGGGAAGCTATTTGGGGGTGTTCTAGATTTTTGGGAGTGGGTTTAGGGGTCTGGGAGCACTGCTGGGAAGGTCTAATTTTGTGTAAAAATAGCAGTTTGGTCGTAGGTTGAGGGAAAAGGGGAATTAGGCCCTGTATCTGAGGTGCATTTTTGCCATTGGCTTACATTTGCAGGCCTGCCAGGTAGCTGTATTGAATGTTTTTGGGAAGCTATTTGGGGGTGTTCTACATTTTTGGGAGTGGGTTTAGGGGTCTGGGAGCACTGCTGGGAAAGTCTAATTTTGTGTCAAAATAGCAGTTTGGTCGTAGGTTGAGGGGAAAGAGGAATTAAGCCCTGTTTCTGAGGTGCATTTTTGCCATTGGCTTACATTGGCGGCCTGCAAGGTAGCTGTATTGCATGCTTTTGGGAAGCTGTTTGGGGGTGTTCTAGATTTTTGGGAGTGGGTTTAGGGGTCTGGGAGCACTGCTGGGAAGGTCCAATTTTATGTCAAAATAGCAGTTTGGTCGTAGGTTGAGGGGAAAGAGGAATTAGGCCCTGTTTCTGAGATACATTTTTGCCATTGCCTTACATTGGCGGCCTGCAAGGTATTTGGGGGTGTTCTAGATTTTTGGGAGTGAGTTTAGGGGTCTGGGAGCACTGCTGGGATAGTCTCATTTTGTGTCAAAATAGCAGTTTGGTCGTAGGTTGAGGGGAAAGAGGAATTAGGCCCTGTTTCTGAGAAGAATTTTTGCCTTTGGCTTGCATTGGCGGCCTGCAAGGTAGCTGTATTGCGTGTTTTTGGGAAGCTATTTGGGGTGTTCTAGATTTTTGGGAGTGGGTTTAGGGGTCTGGGAGCACTGCTGGGAAGGTCTAATTTTGTGTCTGGTTAGCTGACCTACTCCATGTTCAATTCACAGAGTTTGAGGACGAGCTCTACTTCCCTGACAACGAGGCTTGAAAAACGTACTTTTTGTTTTCGTCCTTTTTGACTTTTATTTCTGTGTGTCTTTCTTTGATTTGCAACTTTTAGCACAACAAAACTTAAATCACAACAAATCCATCAGCAGCACTGTCTTCGTCTTATTTTCCATATTGAAGGTGCCGCTGTCTGCATTCCTGAAGTTCACAACTCAGTCATGCTCCTCTATCCTCCTCCTCCAGACTCCCCCTATCCATTTCCCTCAAGGCAGATGGCCGGATTACACAGAATCTAGAAACTGACGCTTCAGTCCGTACACGAGTCCCCTCAAAAGAAGTGGGACTGGAATGACTCACTATGCTGACTGAACCTTCTGAAATTGGCACGAGAGGCTGCCCTGTGGCCCTTCACCTAAATAAGATGATGACAAGTGGAACAGGTAATGAATGATGAGATGGCATGCAGTGGTGGACAACACTGGCTGTCTGGCTCGGATGAAAGCAATTGTTGTTTGTTTGTTGTGCATGAAGTGAATCCTATCTGTGTTCTGTTATTGTTATTTAATCTTTTACACACTAAATGTAACTCAAGTGTACTCTGTTACCTTGTTTAATAAAAATTGTACTTCTACTGCAGGGTCCAGCCACTACGTTGCATTTTTCAGTATGGAAAATGTCCTTGGACTCAGTGTGTAGACAACATTGAGTTTGCAAATAACATACCATGATGATGATCAGTCTTGATGATTACAGTTACATATTATCTTTATTCTTTACACAGTCACTCACTGGGATGGATGGATCATCATCATTGTCGGTTTATGGAAGAAAAATGGCCGTTTCGTGAGTGGCAAACAACAGGAAAACAAGTCAACAACAACCACAGCAGACCTACATGTCTGTCTAGTCGTGGTATGGGAGTGGTCGAGCCAGTGTAGTGTATGCCAGAGTCCAGACAGCAGTTAATGTAAAATTCTGCTATGTGGCTTGCTGCATAAAATTAGACATGCTTTGTCTGTCTGTGTCAAAGTGGTATGCTACATCATCAGGGTGGTTCACTCAGTGGTGCCTGCCTTGACCGTCTGCATGGCCCTGGCCTGCTGTGTGCAATTACTATCCTTGAAAAGGAGACTCAGAATACGCACTTTAGAAATTATGCCTGTATGTAATACTGTCGCCTCTGAAAGTGTTATTTTTGCACTACACACCGTACCTTATATTTTTTCACAGTGCTGTTTTAATATCTCTTCCTGTTTTTCCATCAACAATTGCAGGTCGGCTTTTACCTTGTGCCATGGGAACAACATCAATCCGCAATTCTGCATCCGCCAGGCAGGCAGGGGAGAGTGTGTCTGGTCAACCAAGATTGATCGACGGAGCATCAGAGGGAATGGAGGAGTACCGCGAAGAAGAGGAATGGCTGGATGCATGCAACTTCCCAAATTGAACAGGACAACAACAACACACAGTTCCAGTATCCTATTCACATCTCCTTATCTTTTAAATAACTTATTGTTGTGAACTTCTATGAGTGCGACTCTCTGCTTCAAATTCATCCCTACAGCTATTTCATAACTTTCTTTGCTATTTTTAAAACTAATGTAATGTACTACTAAGTCATTCTCTCTGGGTGAAATTGCGTAATTACAGCAGCCCTGTACTGTCTAATAGTTTAGTACTACTTAGTAAGTTGTAGTTAGTACTACTTTTCAGTAACTGAACCATCCATTTAGCAAACAAATTCATGCATGCACTTCCTTTATGTCCCTTAAAAGATTTATGGATATCTTCGTATATAAAGATTTGTTTTTCTTCATTTGTTGTTTGTCCATGCTGTGTTTTATTTCCTCTCTCCACAAAACCTTCCCAAAAAAACCCCATTCCCATCCAATTTTCAAACCCTAACCCTCTTTCCCCGGGCTGTGTGGTTTTCATTGAGGTGTGACTAAATGACAGCAATAATTCCACACACTTGCTGGGGAGGATAAGGTGCAAGCAACCTTCTCAAAACAATTGTAAGGCATCTAGATGAATCCTAGGATATTGTAATTCTGCTTAAAAAAACACCAATGAGTTACTATTTTAAAATCAATTCTGATTTTCATGCCCACCATCGATAGGATCCATCGTCAACATCATCCTCCTACATGTCAAGACTTGTTACGCTGCTGTGTCACTGTTCTTGTTTTAGCCATAATCATACATGCAAATTATTTTTCGCCATACTTATCTTCAGCATTGCTAATGCTACAAATATGCTGTTCCTTCTAATACTCCTCTCAGGCCACTCAATGTCTCATTTTTTTCCTTTGATTTTCATATGCTGCTACTGCTAGTGTGGTACCACTACTACTACCACCGGTACCACTCCTACTGCCGCCACCACAATGGAATTTCTGTCCTGGATGGATGGGCAACCGTAATCGCCATTTGCCATGCAGCCAGCGCTGTGCCTAGCTCTATTCTCAAACACGAATCACAGGTAAGATAAGCATTTTGGGGAGGTAAAAAATTGGGCTAGGCCTCGAGGAGAGGAGAGACTGACAGTAGTACTAGTAAAGTACTAGTAGGCCAATTGAATTCACTAACTCTGTTAGTGGCACTTTTGTACATTTTTGGACGTTTTAGATTATTCATGCTGGTAAGATGGAGGAAACCAAACATGCAGTAACCCCCGCCCACCTCCCCACAAAATAATATGAACGCGTACACTATGTTGAAGTATGCAAAATAAATAAATATATATTTTTCCCTAACAAAAATAAAGTTGTCCATAGACTCAAACCACCCCCATACCTAACCCAAAAAATTGTCCATTTCAAATGTCCCGCAAAAACCCCCTCAGAAATAGAATCCCCAACTCCCCATTCCCACCCCCCAACAGTCTTTGAAAAAAGGGGCAAGGGACACAGTCACTTCCGGCGGTGTCCTGTGGACAGGTGGTCCCGCAGCTCTCTGCGGAGGTCCCTGAGCTGGTGCTGCTGCTTCTCCACCGTGCGCTCCAGGTAGTCCACTCGGCGGCGTAGCCGGCACAGGCGTGCCATCCAGGCTCTGGGGGGGCAGCTGCTGGTGTTCTTGCAGCTGAGCGGTGGCGGCGGGAGGCTGTCGGACTAAGGCACCATGCTGGAGGCTGCTGGCTGGTGAACCCGGGGGCACTGGAGGAGGATGCAGCTGTTGCCGCCTCTTCCTCCTGTTCCGAGCCCACAGCCGGTGATATTCAGCACAAATGGCCTCCAGCTTGCGCGCCCTGGACCGGACAGCCATCTCCTTTTGGGTGAGCTTTTGTGGAGCATCTATACGAAAAGAAAGAAAAATACTGTAACCAATAATCTTTAACAATAACACAAATAATTCAACAGAAAGTTGTCTCACAGTAACTCTAGCCACTTGCAAGCACAGTATAACATTTTGGCATGTATCTTTCCGCCGTCTTTGTAGGCCAGTAACATTAGTGGGAGTTTCAGGAATTCTACTAGCAGCACTATGGACTCACTACATAGTCAGAGAGTCAGAGAGTACACCAGTCTTCTTCTTTTTTTCTCTAGTTTTGCAAAAGAAATTACTTGTACGTGAACTTGTGGTAGCCGGCATAATGCCAGCTCAGTCAGCTTGCACCCAAGAAAAACAGACACAAGCCATGATGATGACGCAGACTCGCATTACTTTAAGCAGTACATGCAGGTGGGGATTGGAAAGCTCTTAATTTTCTATAAGGGTGGCACTGGCCATACTCGGTTACATCAATGGCTACTGCTCAATGTAATTTATATTTCGCACTGCCCCCCCCCCCGGGTCTTCAGTACTACAAAAGGAAAATGAAGATTATTAATTTCTGATCATGTATCCAGCCAATCACATGATCTTTGCTTATATGATGGACGACTTTAGGTCCTTTGTTGTGATAGATTGAGTGAACAACAGCGATTGTTCACCCATGATTGACACAGCTGAAACTGTCCAACCATCCTTGCTTCAAGCAGCCATGCATCTGATTCCTTCCTATCAGCCACCTCTGCATGCATTCAAAAACACGTATCATTCTTCACAGTCATAAATGTTACGACTCGCTCGTTCTTCCTTATGTAATTGTAATTGTAATTGTAAGATAGTTTTTATAGAGCGCATACTATCGCTCCAAGGAGCATCTTGGCGCTGTAGTCCGTAGCCTAGAATGGTGGTCCGGAAACACTACTCACATCAATTTCATAGTACCTGAGGGATATTTAAAGCCTAGACTAGCTGTTTGCTAACCGTGTCTGGTAAATTAAAAATCCAGGTTTTCAAAGATTTCCTGAATTCGATTTCAGAGGGGATTTGCCGTAGGCTTTGTGGGAGTTTATTCCAGGCTTTAGTACCAAGGACGGCCAGGGATCTTCCTCCTTTGGTGGCTAGTCTAAATCTGGGGACTGTTAGAAGACACATGTCTGATGACCTCAGGTTCCGACCTGGTATGTATGGCTTGAACCGTGGGAGCAGATATTTAGGCCCTTTTTTGTGGTACGCTCTAAAAGTAATTACCAGTATCTTAAAGAGCACTCGCTTATGTATGGGGAGCCAGTGTAACTGTTTTAAGGCAGCAGAAGCAGAAGATCTCCTAGGAAGATTAAGCACCAGGCGTGCAGCAGCATTTTGGACAACCTGCAGCCTATGCAGGGTAGATCTATTCACTCCTGCATATATGCTGTTGCAGTAGTCCAAGCGTGATGAAATTAGTGCCACTGCAACTGTCTTCTTTGCTTCTAATGGGATAAAGTTAAAAAACTTTCGAAGACCACGTATGATGTTGAAACAGGATCCTGCCACTGCAGCCACTTGCTGTTTAAAACAGAGTTTTTCATCAAATCTGACTCCCAGGTTGCGTGCGGATAGTACTGTTTTTGGCGGAATTTCCTCATTTGGGGGCCACCACAGCTGGGGGGAAAACAGATTTTTGGGACCCACAGGGAGAATTTCAGTCTTGCCCGTGTTGCATTTCAGATGGTTAGTCTTCATCCAGTTAAAGGTTGCAATGAGGCACTTTCCAAGATTCTCCTCCGCTCTTGTCGACTTGCAGTCTAAAACTAAGATGAGCTGAGTATCATCTGCGTATGATACTGTATTGATGTTAAATGATGTTATTAGCTCAACTAAAGGTGTCATATATAGGTTAAACAGCACCGGGCTTAGCCTTGATCCTTGGGGTACACCTGTTGGGTTTGTTTTTTTTGCTGATAGATACTGTCCGAGGACAGTAATCTGTTTCCTGTCCGCAAGGAGATTTTCCATCCATGCCAAGGCTGTGCCCCCTATGCCCACCGTAGCTAAACGGTTGATCAGTATCTCATGCGAGATCGTGTCGAAGGCCGCCGACAGATCCAGGAGAACTAGGACTGCCCTTACACCCTTCTTTCCCTTTTAGTTCATCACATCCCTCAAGTTCATCTGATCTGACTTGGCTTCACGATAAAAGTTTCACGGCTGAGTTGAATTGATATAGAGGGGGCCATTGCTTACTCAAGAAATACCGCCGCTAATGCTATGGCTAAGTCAAGGGTGACTGTCTTCTCCGTGATTGGCAAAAATGTAGTTCTAAATTAGTAACTGTTCATAACAGTACAGTGTACTTCTACTAGTGTACTGTCTACTGTACAGTACATCAGACACCCCTTTGCAAGCCTACTCTAAAATGTCAATAAGTAAGGAGTATAATAACTTACCACCGTCCGCCGCTACTGAGCCATACCCCTCAGCTCCTCCTGATGGCACTTGTGGCGCCACCGCATCCGCTCCTGGAGTGGGCCCCTCCATGCTGCTGGCCCCGGCACTGGTGGTGGGAAGTGCCGCATCCGATGTTGTGATGACGCCTAGAAAAAAACCACGTCATATATTTAGTACACCACTCCTATTTCGTCTCGTAATGGAAGAGAAAATGTTAAGTTATAACACTTAAACAATTTTTAATTATTGGGACAAAAACAAAATCACGGTTTTGGGGAGGGTGTTAACTTATATGCTTAGCCATAACATGCAACACTTTTTGGCACAACTGATGAATGCTTGCTTTTTAACGTGCAACATTTCTCTAATTACAGACAGGACCACCCACTCCTCATCACCACCAGGAGGACTTGAAGTTCCAACAAGGTGAGGGCTCCCGAGTCCCGCAGTTACTTTTGTTCTGACTGAGGTATGTGGAAAGTCGAACTGCACCTATCATCAACAATGTCCTATTTCTCTTGTCCATACTCCTGTATGTGCAGAATAGTCCCTGAAACACTAACGGTATGGTATGTGCTACTATCAAATCAAAAAGCCAACTACTAGCTTATTCTTGGTGGACATTGACATTTTGTTGTTGGAAATTGTCAAAGCACTAACATTAAGAAGACTGGAATAGACAGCAAGGGCAACCCAGAGGACTGCACTCAGTGCCTCTAGAGCTATTTCTGGATCAGAGTTTTGTTTAACACCGTTTGCCGACTGGGCAAGCTTAGCTACCTACACAGATCGACTCATAATATTAGTAAATAGTACTAGCACAGAGAGTGATGGTAGAGAGGCAGGATAAGAATGTAGAAACAGTCTACAAGAAGATCAAAGACTATTTTGTTAAAAATAGAATTAGGAAACAGTTTGGATTGAATAGGAGCTGTAAAAGTTAGGGAAGTATAATTATATTAACAACAGAACAACTTACTGGGGCCAGCAGAAAAGCCTGCAGAGGACCGTTCCTGCCCACTTTGTTCCGCCGGAGTCTCAGTAGTCTTCTTGCCCCTGGGAGGTGCTGATGATCATGAAATAAACACAAACATGGATGATTGTTTTTTTGAAATATTTGATTTCTTTGACCACAATCTAAAAGTATCTCGGGGAAACAAATTACCAACAATTGCACTACATGTAGTGATTGACCTATCTGATCTGGTCAACTAGGATAGATAGTACAGTATTGCTGGATTCGCAGACCGTCTACTTGAAAAGTTATGTAAATCACTAACTAAACCAACAACAAAAAGGTTCTACTACGACTGCCAGCACTCAGCAGCACGCGAAGACAAGGTCCGTCATCATGATTGCAGACCACTAAAAAATGTCCTACTACTAAATAACAAGTATTATACTCACCTATCAATCCACCACTATCTCTTCTTAGTGGCAGCAGGAGTACAATGGAAGGACTAGACTTGAGTCTCTACTCTCTAGTCTCTCTAGCATCACACAGTTCTGCTCAAATGAGCACAAAGTTGCAAACAAGTAAGCATAGTAGCAACACCACTGAGCAGGCGAGCACCTGCAATCACAGAAGCTATTTAAACATTAATTTACCTGCAATGTAATCGAATCGGCAGCATTCTTGCTCTTCGGGAAAAACAAATATTAGCAATATAACGCAGAAGAAAACAAAGTAGGTATTGAATAGCTACTCACCAAGGCCAGGGATCTCCACGCCTAGCAAGTGGAGCAGGTCCTGCTCCCGGTCGAGGAGGTCAGCCCAGTGGTGCATCACTTACCGGACCCCCGACTCCCTACGCATGGCCCGGCACACCTTATCCCACAGCTGGCGACGCTGCCGGAGGCTATACCCTGAACCGGGCCTGCCCCCTGCTGCCACGGTCTTTGGGAGGTGGCGCTGAACATAAAATGTAAGTGCGGCCACCTCCACCGCTCTGAAAATCTCCCTGGCCACTACATCCTCCCCCCTTAATCGCCCGCAAGGAAGCTGTGTACGGGGTGCTGGACCCTTCCCCTTGCTCTTCCCGGCTCCCTTCGCCATGGTCCTGGATAGGAAAGTTAAATAAAAAATAGGAAAGAATAGGGAAAAAGTAAATAAAAGAAAAAAGTTAAAAAAATTAGTTTATGAGATTTATTGTCAATCTGGTATAGTAATCAACTTTCACATTCATGATCTCTATCATTTAAATGCCAAATGTCCTGTATTTTTTGCAATACTTAATATAAAATAAAAATGAAAATGTTAAAAAAAGTAGTTTAAAGTAACCAAAAGTAAAAAAAAACACAAAATATAGATGTAGAAAAAGAGAGAGACAGATAATGAGTAAAAAATATTAAAAAAAAGATCAAAGAAACAAAGGATTGCAAAGATTAGGGGAGGATTGAAAAAGCATCCCCAGAACCATAGCAATGAATGAAAAACAAGATGGCTGCGCCCATTGAGGACCGTGTGGGTAAGTTTGCGTGATATTTCCCCCGTGAGCACGCAAAAACGCCTGCGACCACGTAATCGCGTCCCGCGCACAATGCGAGAATGCAACTAGCAACCGGAAACGGAAATACGCAACACAAACAAGATGGCCGCACCCATGTACGACCGCATGGGTAACTTCGCGGTCGGTGCGCTGCAAGAGTACAGCGAACACGTAAAGCGCCCTGCGAACACGCCCCAAAAAAAATCGGCAAATTTGCAAAAATTCTCGTAATATGCAGAATGCGAATTTGCTTTCGCACAAATTTGCGTACCGCGAATTCACAAATTTCGCCCATACTTTCTAAGCACTGCGTACCAGGTCAACCAAAAGATTAACAAGCCACATTATGGAGTTCTGGTGTTAGTCCATATTGCTTATCCATAAAAATGCTACACTTTTTGGCACGGCTTGCAATGTAGTAAAGCGCACCATTTTTCTCATTACAGATGGAAGATTCCCTTCTACGAAACAGAGCTTTGCAGAGCTTATGATGTAACAACTACCAGTACTAGGTCCTTCTAAGGTGAGGGGTCCCCAGAATTCGCTCAGAGATCTTCATTTATAATTTTATATAAACTATATTCCTACCAAGGAGATGATGGTGCTTCTACCACTGTTCAGTTATCATCATTTCCCATTTATTTCTATGGACTTGTAGTTGTAACTGTAACTAAGTGTAACAATGTTTATTGTTTTAATGTTATGCATTTTCATGTTGGTGCTGCATTATAGAACAACGTACAGAGCTTGTTAATTGAAAATAAAACCTTTGAACTTACATAGACTCGGTGGTATTTGGTGTGGACTTACATGAGTGAGCGAGCAAAAGGATGGGTGTGCATGTGCATTGCTTCCATGACTGAGAGGCCGGGAGTGTTATGTTCTGGGTTGTCTGCTTGTTGGATATCTTGGAGGGGTTCGGAGAGCTAATAGTTATGATGAGACACTACTATATCTAGTCGAGCAGGGGATTGTGGTGGGTTCTGAACTTCTGATTGAGGTGTGAGGAAGGTCCAACCTACCATCACCAACATCTTATTTTCTTGTGCATAGTTCTGTATGTGCAAAATTCCTACAACAGTAGTAGTATGTCCTATCCAATCAAAATAGTAAAATCTGGTTGGGCATTTGTTGGTGGGAATTGTTGAAAAGCCTCAAGATTAACAAAGACTCAAGATCAATAAGAATAGAAGTAGTACTAGAGGACAACCCAAACGACTGGACTCAATGGCTGGAGCTACTGGGCAATCTGAGTTTTATTTAAAACCTTTTAAATAAAGAGTGGCCAACTGGGCAAGCTTAGCTACAGACAGGCTAATAGTAATAGTACAGAGAGTCATCATAGCAGAGGCAGTTAGAGACAGGGATAACAAGAATTTAGAAACAGATAGTCCAGATCAAAGGATAATTGTTGGTAAAAAATAGCATTAGGAAATGGAACAATAGTTTGGAAAAATATGGTGCAGTAAAAGTTCGGGAATAAGAATTATTAATATTAAAAACAAGAAGACTTACTAGGGTCAGCAGAAGAGCCCTCGTTGTTGTCCTCCTGTTGTTCTGCTCCTCCCGCCGAATGAGACCCTGTCTGCTTGCCCCTGGGTGCTGAACATGAAAGATATAAGAAAGAGACAAACATTGAATTTGGTGTGAAACAAATAAAATATTTTTAAAGGACGGTCAAAAAAACATTTATGTAAACAACAATTGCAATAAATAAATTGAACTATCTCATCTGGTCAACAAGTAGTACTAGGGGATTCGCGGATCGTCTACTTACTATTTATCAACACTAATCCAGTCTTCCATTCTGATTCCAGAATACTAACTAAACCTAAGTAGTACGTACCACCTGACCTAGCCCGCCTATTCTAGGTATGACAATTGTACATTAAGTATGCATTTCCACTTCTTTTAGTCCTCAAAAATGCATAAATGGTCAAATGTAGGACACATGACTACATTTTTGCATACACCAAATTGTGCTGATGTTCTGCTAGTGCTAAGCCTATCGCCACTCATTGAACAAACTAAAAAAGTTCTAGTAAGGACTGGGGTAAGCACTAGCAGCATGTGACGTAACAGAGGGGGCATCAAGCAAACCACTAAAAAACTACAAACTCATTCCAATAAGTAACTAAACCTAAGTATCAATCCACCCATATCTCTTAGTGACAGGACAAAGTAAGGACTACAGTCACTATAGCATTACGTAACTTAATTTCTCTAAAATAAACTCTGACATAATCACGCTAAGCGAGCTCAAACGCAAAGTTGCAAACAAGTAAGATTAGTAGCGCAGAAGAGCATCTGTGTCATAACAATCACAGAAGACTTTTAAATGTCATTTACCAGTAATGGTAGCAGCAGCATTCTAGCTGGTTGAAAAAAAAAAATATTCGCAATATATAACACAGAGCAGAAGAACAGACACAAATTAGTAATAATTAAATAGTTACTCACCAAGACCCGGGACCTCCACTCCTAGCAGGTCCAGCAGGTCCTGCTCCCGGTCCAGGATATCGGACCACCGGTGCGTCAATTGGTTCTCGGTGCGGCGGACACCAGAGCAGCGAAACACTGCCCAGCATACCTTCCCTCACCGCTGCCGACACTCCTGGAGCCCGTACCCGGACCCAGGCCTGCCACCTGCTGCCATGGTTAAGGGGAGGTGGCGCTGAACAAAGAAAACCAGTGCAGCCAACTCCACCTCCCCAAATAAGGCCCGTGCCTGCACCACTTGTGGGCGCCGCCTTCCGCAAGGAAGGTGTTCGCGGCTACGGCTCCGGCGTTGAGCCCTTTGCCCTTTGAACATGGTTCTGGGGTAGGCGGGGCAGGAAAGAAAAGGTTAAAATTAAAAAAGTAAGTTAAAGAAATGAAAAGAGCAGCCAATAGAAAAACAGCAAAAAAGTACTTAAAACACACAAAAAGTAGACAAAAACAAAAAATATAGAATCAGGAAAATAGTCTGAGAGATAATAAATAAGAAAGATCAAAAAAAAGTTTCTAGAAACAAAGGGTTGAAAAGATAGATGGAGGATTCAAAAGCAGGCCCCAGAACCATAGCAATAGAGTGAAAAACAAGATGGCCGCGCCCATTGCGACCGCATGGGCAAGTTCGCGCAATATTTTCCCCCTAACACGCAAAAAGCGGTGCGAACACGTAAAAGCGTTCACGAACAGGAAATACATATCGCTAACGGGCACGAGCATGCAATGCGTGACCCGGAACAGGAAATATGCATCCCATAGGCGACCACATGGACAAGTTGGCGAGCCATTTCCAACGCGATCACACAGAAAATATCGCGAACAGGCGGCTAAAGAACTTCCGCGTCTTTGCGATATTTCCACTTGATTTTTGACATTTTCGTGAAGAGTTGCGTAACGCGATTATGCAAATTCCACCCACCCCTAATTCAGACACCCACTCACTCACCCTTACAGTAACTTACCCACCCACTCACCAAAACACATACAGCTACCCACACACCCACTCATACACCCACACAAGCACTCACATGTATATTCACTCACCCATATAGCAACTCACATAAGCACTCACTCTTCAATGCAGCCACTCACTCAACCAATCAATTAACGAACACCCACTCAAACAGCCACTAAGTCCCTCATACAGCTAATTACACATACAGTCACTCACCCATATTCGATTTGAAAGCTTTTATTCGGTTAAATGAATCAACCATATAAGCGAAGGCAAACATAAATCATAATTCACAACAGATACACAGTAATAATAAAAAGCATTGCCCATACATAAAATAGTAAAATATTGATCGAGAAAAATCTTAAGCATAGAAAAAAAACTATGTAATAGACACCAATACATAATTCATATACTCCCCCTAGATTAATGCAAACATAAGTAGGCCATATCCATAAAGTGCGTGTGAGCAAATTACTTGAAAAGCCCTATTAATCATACATTCAAATATCAAAGAGCGTTAATTTCCTAGTATGAATCTCTTACAAGAGGAATATTACTGCCTAGGTACATGATTCATATACTCCCCCTGGATTAGTATGAACATAAATGGTCCATATCCCAAAAAAGTGCAAGTGCAGAAATTACATAGGAAGCCCTATGGATCATACAATCAAGTGTCAAAGATCATTGATTTCCTGATATGAATCGCTCTCAAGAGGAATGTTGCTGTATAGAAACATAATCCTGGATCCTCTAGTTTTAAAAGCAAATTCATTGCGTCTTTAATAGATCTAATATTAAGACTTAAAAAAACGGTTTTAAATAGATTTTTCGAAAATTAGAATACAAGTTACAGAGTAATAACATATGGCAACAACTTTGACGAGAAACTCCATCACATAGGCAGGGTTGGGTAGAACCTTGTTTCATAACAGGAAAATTGACAAGGTGATGTATAGTACCCAACCTTAAACGTGTTAGCACATGGCGGTGTGATGCTCTTGTTACAACAGACAAGTAACTTTGGAACCCTTCTTTAAGATCCAATTGCATGTAAAAGATATAAGTTGATTTGGTCAAAAGGGAACGGGAACAATGCGCTATTTTGTGGGCTAACAAGGATATTTTAATCTCCCCTCTAGCAATAAAATCCACATATTCAGGATCTTGTTGAATGACACAGTTAATCAGAACTTTAAACCAGTGGGAGATATAATTAGGCCAGGGAATTCTTAAGCAATTCTCCATTTTATGGCAGTCCTGTATTACTGATTGTGTAAACATTGTCTCTTCCTTGCTTCAATGAATTGTGTGGTAGCTGAGGGCGTCTGGGAGGATTATTTGAAAGAACTATACCCTCCGGGGAGAGAAACCGAAGAGGAAGTACAAGGGGACTGGAGAGGTCTAGTAGATGACCTAAAACCAGACTTCTCAGAAGAAAACGTACTTAACACAATAAAAACCCTAAATTTAACAAGAGCCTCAGGACCAGATAACTTGCCTGCCCTGATAATTAAGTCACGGACATCTTGGTGGGCTAAATTCTTCTCCCAAATGTTCTTAGTAATCCTAGAATCAGGGATACTTCCAAGCAATTGGAAGGGTGCGATAATTCGACCAATCCACAAAAAAGGGGACATCAATGCACCAAGGAACTATAGACTTATTAACCTACTTGATATTGGTGAAAAAATATTTGCTAAAATAATATTAGGCAGGTTAAAGACTTGGGCAGAAGAGAGAGCAATTATTCCAGTAGAACAAGGCGGGTTCAAAGAAGGCCATTCCACAATAGACCACTGCTTTGCCCTATGGGCCTTGGCCCGGAAATCAATAGAACAAAATGGGAAGTTGCATTGCTGCTTCGTTGATTTTCGGGCCGCGTTTGACTCAGTGGACCGTAATAAACTCTGGGAGGATCTGTCAGGATATGGAATTCCGGATGGCCGATTGATGATCTTGAGAGATCTGCACAGAGGGAACTGGGCCCAGGTTATTAGAGATTCGCATGGGTCACTAACTCATAAGATATTGGTAGGGAATGGCCTTAGACAGGGGTGCGTTTTGGCACCCCTGTTATTTTCAATCTTTCTGGCAGATCTCCCTGTGACACTTGAAGTAGAAAGAAGCGCAAGCCCTAGAATGAGCGGGCATAAAGTGCCTTGTCTCCTATATGCTGATGACCTAGTCATCTTGGACCAAACAGAACTAGGACTTCAAAGGAAACTAAATGTTTTTAAAAGCTATTGTGATAGGAAATTTCTGACTGTAAATATGGAAAAAACTAAGGTTTTATGTTTTGGAAGGAGTAAGAAGAACTTTAACTGGTTTTTGGGTAATGACAAACTAGAGGCAGTCAAGGAATATAGATATTTAGGCCTCTGGTTTGATAGTGCGCTAAAATGGCGCACTCATTTAGAGGCTCAAAGAGCCAAAGCATTTTCATCCACATGTGGGTTGAAAAGGTTTAACAAAGAATATGGTGACATGACTCACAAACCAATGTTAAAGGCTTTTGGAGCAATGATCCCCCCCCAAGTATTGTATGGGGCTGAAGTGTTATACTTGAGCGGTAAACATGAGTGGGACCAGGAAGAGGGAAAAATTTTAAAAACGCTATTGTCCTTACCGAACTGCACTATGGTTCAAGCAATAAGAATGGAGCTAGGGCTAACCTCATGGACTGTACAATCCCAAATGGCCCTGGTAAGATTCTGGAAGCGCCAAGACCCAGGAGTGACACTTAAGGTCTCACAATGGTGTAGAGATGAGATCCAAATAAGTAACCTTGCCTGGGCAAAGGATGTGAGTAAAACTCTCCAGAATGTAACAGGGCGACTTAATGTGAAATTCTCCCAGGACGCCTTGATAGCTGATTTTACTAAGAAATCTCTTAGGGAACAAGGCCAGTCACTCTCCAAGGCGCAGGACCTAGTTTATATGTCAGAGAAAAAATCAGTCCAGTGGGTAAAAAAGTCATGGGTTAATGATGGCTGGTTCCCGTATTTGGACATACTGCCCAACCAAGTTCTGAGATATGAAATTCTTAGAACTCGGGTTGGGGTTAACCCTTGGAAGATTGATGGAAAACTAAAGTCTGCTCTGATTGGCCCAGAAGGTAATTGTAACTGTGGCCGTGGCCTAAGCCAGGATATGCTGCATATTTTACTTGATTGCTTATTTGTACATGATATAAGGAAATTGTTCTTACGTCCTATATTCCTATCACATAAGATAACCTCACGTGCCCAGGCCATCTGCCTACTTACCGAAATGCCCACGTTAGAAATTGCAATCGGATTGGGTACATTTTTGAAGGGTTTAAAAGAATTTGGAAGGGAGACTTTGAAGGAGGGGCACTGATTTATTAAGGCAGTTTAAAGTTTTATAAATGTAAATTTTCAATTTTATCCTTTTAGCGATTATGAGATTTCTGTAAAAATAGGGTGCATTGTATGTTGCATCTCTGAGGGCACCACCCTCTTTTAACTTTCCAATAACATGCAGTGAATTTTATCTATTTAAGTTGTTGTAGAATTTTATCTGTTCGTACTTCTTTCGATCCTGATCGTGTATGTTTTGTACTGTTTAAAAGACCAAGGTCTAAATAAACAAGTTTCTCTCTCTCTCTCTCTCTCTCTCTCTCAATAAAATCCACATATTCAGGATCTTGTTGAATGACACAGTTAATCAGAACTTTAAACCAGTGGGAGATATAATTAGGCCAGGGGATTCTTAAGCAATTCTCCATTTTATGGCAGTCCTGTATTACTGATTGTGTAAACATTGTCTCTTCCTTTGACCATATGGATTTCAAAAGTAAAAGAGGGCGCAATGAAGCCAGATCTGAGATGTACTTAATGCCCACTTCGCGGTGAATAATTTCCATAGAGGTCGATCGTGGGGCACATAACAAGCGTTTTAAAAAGGAATTTTCAGTTTGTAACAATAAATTGCCATGACAATGGCCCCAGCACCGTATAGTGCGGCTATAACACATCGGGTCTCATAAATTGTCATAATATCTTTAATGCGGCGACTGCCCAGTTTAATAGAAAATCTGAATATGCCATTGATATTTCTCAACATCTTTGCGCAGACGTTGTCCTGTTCCTGTACCCAGGACCCACTCCCTGCAAAAGTAATACCTAGGTAGCGGAAAGTTTTAACCGTTTCAACCTTAGAACCTTCTATAAAATAGGATTTGGATCTAATCGGGTTTCTACCACAGGCCATTACAAAGGTTTTAGATTTGTTAATTAAAAGCTTCCTTTTTTCAATAAAAACAATAAAATTATCAATAAGACGCTGTAACCCAATGGGGGTACGGGAAAGTAAAACCGCATCGTCTGCATATAAAAGAATTGGGATATGATTACCATCCACTCTCGGGGCGTCCGCCGCTATTGGTGTTAGGGCTGCGTCCACCTTGTCAATAAATAATGAAACAAGTAATGGAGCTAGGACGAAGCCCTGGCGGATGCCTCTTTTAACTTTAAAGGGAGGGGTATATTCGCCTGAAGATCCTTACTGCACCTTACTGGATAATTCCTCATATAATCTTGCCAGGAAATATATTATCTCTCTAGGTGCGCCCATTTCCAGCAATAAAGGCCATAGGATAGAGTGGTCTACCAGGTCGAATGCACTACTAAGGTCGGCAAAACATAGGTATAAATTACCCTCCTTAGCTATGGTATATTTACCGATCAATAGATCCAGGTTGACACACTGCTTTAATGTGCCAACTCCTTTTCTAAAACCATATTGTACATTTGTAAGGATCGACTTCTCGGTTACCCAGGCTTCCAATCGTGAGAGCATGACCCGGCTCATAATTTTTATAGAGGAGTCCAAGAGGGAAATCGGGCGATAATTGCGGGCATCGGTTTTATCCCCCTTCTTAAAAATAGGTATTATAGTTGACTGACCCCATGATAGGGGGAATTGGGTCTCAGCGGCGGTATTAAAAACTCTAGTTAAAAGTGGAGACCATAAGGCCATTCAATTTTTATAAATGTAAATCGGGACCCCATCGGGTCCCGGTGCCTTTCCCCCTTGCTGCTAGTTATAGCCTCGATGACCTTCTCAACCTTAATTGACAACAGCATAATTGGCCATTCCATTAAGGGATTGGCAGTCGGAAAGTCCTCTCTAACAGTGAGATTAAAAATATTTGAATAATGCTCCACCCAACTGTTACAATTAATCTGGGAGTTAAGTTCTGAGATACGTACATCTTTTAGAAAAGGACTATTGACCGTATCCCAGAACAATTTACTGTTTTTTGTTTCAGCAGCTAATTTTAATAGCTAAAGCATAAGCTGCACGTAGGTCCTTAATGGTGTTAGGATTACGCGGTTCCCCCCTTGGGGCTTGTTTCAGGTGGCCTACAGTCGTAGTACAATTAGTATCAAACCAGCTAACCTTTGGTTTTTTGTTTCCTCGAGCTGGTTTTGTCAAAAGGCCTTCAATTGCGTTGTTGATCTTAATAAAATTAGCAAGAATCAATCGGGGGGTCAACCTCATCCCTTAAACATACTTGTATTTCACTTTAACAGTATTTGATGACAACAGGCTGGACTTTTTTCGGATCTAAACCGGCCCATTTTATTCGGACAACCTTTGGCCTAGTAGGCACTATGGGCGGGCTATTAAAAACCTCAGTTACTTTTTTAAAACCCCCATGTAGCCACTCACACAGGTACTTTTTCACACACACAGCCACTTACATATCCATTCACAGACCCTTACGGCCACTCACTCAGCCACTCACTCACCCATACAGACACTCATACACCAACACACTCACCCATTGAGCCACTCACTAATGCAGCCAGTCACAAAGCCACTTCCACACCCATACCGGTATGCTCTGACACACTTATTCGCCCAAATAGGTTCTCACAAACAGACTTATTCACCCATACAGCCACTCACATTCCCAAACAAATACTTATACAGCCACTCAGATATCCACTCACACACTGATATACACAGTCACATAGTCACTCACATAATATATCTTAGAAATGGTATTACTCATTAGTACTAAGGGTGGGCGTAGTTCGCAAAGTAGCGCTACGCGAAGCTACGCGAAGTGCACTTCGCACTACGCGGACTTCACGTAGCACTACGCGAGCTGCGTAGTAGCATGTTCGCACTGTGCAAGATGCATTTTCAATGATTGCACAGTACGAACATGCATCCGGCACTGTGCAATCATTAAAAACGGCATCTTGTACAGTGCGAGCTGTAGTTTTCTGCCGCTCGAGTAGATTTCTACTGGAGCGGCAGCTTTCTCAACGCGAACTGGGAGTTTCTCATCGCGACCGGTTGCAAGCATGCACGACCACTCGCAATGAGAAACCTGACCACCCCCCGTTCAGAGTCTCGCCGGGATGTTATTTTGCTTGCTCGCGGTTGCGAACATGACGTTGAGGACCGCGAACAAGCAAAAAATGACCGCTGCACTACGCTATGCGTGTTCGCACTGTGCTACGTGCAGCTCGCGTAGTGCGAAGTTGCACAAACTTCGCAAACTACAGAAGCGTAGCATAGTGCTTCGCCCAGGGTTAATTATTACACATATAGTAACATACCGTTTGTAGTACATTAGCATACCATTAGGAAACCAATCACACTCACTGGATGATGTTGTCAGTGATATTATTTGAGATGTCATCAGTGATGTCATGAGTGATGTCACTGATCATGTCATGAGTAATGTAACATGTGAGGTCATAGGCAGTGCATTGCGGGTGGGCCTAACTATAACATCCCTGTAGCCTTTGTTTTTTTCAGTTAAAAAATTCTATTTCCTAATTATGATGTCCCTGTAAATGTTGTTTTTTCCAGTGAATTTCAAGGTTCTTTTCAGGTTAAGTAAGATGCCCATCGCAAAGCAGAGTGTGGTCAGGTGGTCAAACACTAAGCCTGGCCTGCCATCGGGCAGCCCTCTTCCAAGTTTGCTGCTCCTGTCCCCTCCTCCCTATCATCCATTGCTCAAGTCATTGACCCAGCTTCCTTGTTTCAGCCATATATGGTAATTGTTCTGCCACTGCCCTTCCCACCTGCCCTAAGTAGCTTGCTGCCTGATAGACCTACTTATCCTCTGTTGTATGAGTCCATGCACCAGCCCCCTCCCTAAGACCCTGCATGGTCTGATGTGGTGCCTCTGCACTCCATTTAACTTGTTGTTCCTTCCCACACCTCCTGCCCTCCGTTGCCCAATTCTATGCTGTGCTGAGCTTGCTGCCCCTACTCTCCTCCCCCCTGCCCTCCATTGTCTGTGTGCATGCCCCTTCACCCTCCATTTTGCTCATCATATTCCCTGGACCTGCCACTGCTCATTCTATCTACTCTGAATGTTCTGTTGAGCTACCACTTTCCCTCCCACCAGCCTAGCATGGTCAGAAGGATGCTGCCTGTCCCTGCCATCTCCGCCCTGCCTGTTCAAGTTCCATGTACCTATTCCCTCCCCCTGTCCCCCATTGTCCCTTTGCTTGCTACTTCCTTCTGTCCTCCATGCCCTTTTGTGCTGAAACTGCTCCTCCTGCCTGCCCTGTGTGGTATGTTGTTAAGCCCCTTCCACTTCCCTCTGTTGCCTGTGTCCATCCCCTACCCCTCCCTTCTGTCATCCATGGTCCTTTGTACTTGTCCCTGCACTCTCCCTCTTGCCGACCATGGCTATTGTGCTACCACTAACCCTGCATGGTCTTCTGGGCTGCTACAGACCCTCCCACCTGCCCTTTTTGGTCAGCTTGTTGCCCCTGACCTCCTCCCACCTTCCCTCCATTGTAAGTGTGTATGTCTTTTTAGACTCACTGATGCCCTCCATGGTGTGTTGTGCTTCCGGTGCTCATACCGCCTGCATTCCATGGTCAGCTTGCTGCTCTTACCTTGGTTCCTTGCTTGCTGCCCTCTGTTTTTCATGTGCTGGCCCCTATGCCCTCGCTCATACAATTTCTGGTCCATTGTCATGCCCCTGTCCCCTCGCTCCTGACCTTTATGGTCCGTTATGCTGGAACTGTCCCCCCTGTCTTTCCGGTATGGTCAGCTTGCTGCCCTTTCCTCTTTCCCATCTGCACTCTGTTGTCCATCTTCATGACCCTGCACCCCCTCATTGCATACCATGGTCCATTGTGCTGCAGTGCCATCCCACTTGCCACGTGTGGTATATTGTGTTGCTGAAACCACTGACGCCTACCCTGTAAGGTTAGTTTGGTGCACCTGTCCATCTCCCTCCTGTCCTCTGTTATCCGAATCCATGTCCCAGCCCCATTCTTCCATCACTCTGTGGTCCAATGTACCTTACCTGCCAACATTTTGAACTTGGAAAGAGGAGATTTTTTGCAGGAGACAGAGAACATAAAGCCTTTATGGACTGAAAAACATTGGGAATCTCCTGCCTGAATCGGTTCTTTTGGCATGTATGGTCACAGACTCTTACATCTGCCCTCAATGGCCCTTATATTGCCACAGCCTCTTTTGTCTGTACTACATGATTGGCTTTTTTCCCCTGCCCCCTTTTCCCTGCCCTCCATGGTCTGTTGTGCTGTTGGACACACGCTGTTGTGCTTCCCGCACAGTGGATCCTCACGCCCAGTTCGAACTGACACGAATATGGGGCATATTATCAAGAACAGCGTTAAAAATGATCACTGCTTTAGCAGCAGAAAACTGCCACTAAAGCGGCGATAATGGGCTTGATAATATGCCCTTGAGAATTCCAATAAAAGTCCATGTTCTGGTGTGGACATGGGGTTCTATTGTAATTCTCCAGAGCATATTATCAATCCCATTATCGCTGCTTTAGCGGCAGTTTTCTGCCGCTAAACCCACGATCATTTTAATGCCGTTCTTGATAATATGCCCCTCTACGTTTATCAAGGATTGATTGATTATCCATGTACATAGACTAATGCTGTGACTGCAAACTTGCGCTTAATACCGCAATACGATTTCGGACCTCATCCTGCTCACATTGTGTGAACACTCGTGATCCACAGGTCAATGCGGCAGCGAAGCCTGTTCACATCATCTAGAATCAGAGTACCCTACCACACCAGCCCACACACGTGTCACTGCTTCATTAATCAGCCTTGTGCTACCCATTGATTGCCAGCCTTCACCCTCACATGGGTACCTGGCTGGGTCCCTTGTGAGTATCTTTTCATATTTACTGTCACCCACTGTAGGCCCACACTCTTCACACAGCTGCGCAGTCTACCCATCAGATGTCCCTACATTTCCAGGTCCTGATGAGACCCTAGACTTCACAAAGGGGCGAAACGCTATCGACAAAACAAGAAAGAGAACCATTCACAGCACATATCATTGTATATAGTTGATGTACACTGTGTATAGATTTCCTAAAGGTTGACTTTTATAAACACTTTGTAAACCTAGTAAAAAATGTCACAACTATGTCACTGATTTTTTAGGTTCCTGTTTTTCACTAGGGACACTACGCACTATTTCTTTCTTACTGTAAATAATTTTATTTGTGAACAAATATAAAAAACGATTGGATCAAATTGCACCATTAGTTTATGTGGTTTTTACTTCTTCCTCTAACATCAGCCTAACCCTTTCATTGTGATTGTGCATCATATTATTAATATATGGCTTTATTATTCCATGGGAACCACTGTTTCTGTCAATAATTTACCTACCCTGGATCCTTAGTGAGTAGGGCCCCTTGTCCTTTTTCTCACCTCCTGCCTGGCCAGCATGGTCAACCTGTTGCCTCTGCACCATCCTCCATGAGAGGATCTTATTCCCATAGAAATTATGGTTAGTCCTCTAAAAAACTGAAATGAGGGCATATTTTTTGAGTTCTCAATTAGCGACAAAGTACTTTTAAATAATTTTCTATCTTTATGATTTCTTCATACAGTTGATCACTTGATTATATGTTACCCTTTAGGGAAAGGATGCGGTGTGTTGGCCAGAGCTGCAGACTTTGCAACTGGGAAACCTTTTTTTTTTTATTTGTCAACTTTTCATTGAGCATACAACATAATCATAGCATATTTGTATCATTTCTACATATGACAATAGAGTATCATTCAATGAACTTCAACATAACAAAGCCAGAGGTCACATTGATTCATGTGTGAATTAGCGCACCATACATAATATGAAGTGAATTAATATGCCACAGTTTGTAATACCTCCAAGCGCAAACAGACTATGACATAATAACAGCATCCTGGCATCATAAACACCCCCACCCTCACAGTCCGTATCTACTATTCACCTTCAGAGTCTACTTCACTGCAAGTTAGTAAATACTCCCGCAGAAGGGCCCAAATGTCCTTAGGCCGGGATGAAGTCGGGAGTTCCTCAGCATATGTCTCCAATTGGTCCCTGCAGTACACCATGTCTTTCAACCAGCTGTCCACTTTGGGACACTTTCGACTATCCCATGTGAATAGTGTGCCTCTCTTCGCCAAGAGCAAGGCCAGCTGCACAAATGTCCCCACCATACCTTTAAGCTGAGGAGCGTGTCCCAGGAGGCACAGCGAAGGGGTATTCTGTAAGGTTAAACCTGTCATGTCCGTGAGAAGAGATAGCACCTTTTCCCAGTAGTTGAGGACCGGCCTGCAGTGCCACGCTAGATGTATAAATCCAGCCTTTTCAACGCCAAATCGTTTACACCCACCAGTGGCCCTGAGACGTATCCTCCACAGCTTGCGGGGTGTGTGGTATGTTTGATGTAGAAATTTAAGGTGTATTATGCAAAGGTTACTATTGGAAGTTAAGCGCCCTGTTACGGAGCATATTTGTGTCCAGTCCTGCTCTGTGAGGTGGGGGTCTAACTCACTGTTCCACCGAACCAGACTGGTATCAGTGCTATGCGGTGTGTCTTTCTGTACGGCTTTATACAGTTTGGTGACAAGCTTTTTCCTCGTTGAGGCTGTGATTATCAGCTGTAAGGCCGACAGTGCCTCTCGTTCTTCCGGGAAACTAGTGTAGTGTTCTTTAATCGCCCGTCTCAACCGATAGCAAGTGAACTGGAATAGAAGTGTAGGGTTGCGTATATAAGATAAATACTCCCCTGTGATGTATGTGCCCTCAGGGAACAAGTCACTCATGTGCGGGATGCCAGCCTCACGAAGTACCAGCACAACTGGGGCACCTTGTTTGAGTTTTGGCATCTGTTCAACATCCTGTGATTCTGAGTAAATCACTTACTATTCCCATGCCTAAAGCCAAAATGAATTTGTCCTTACGTAATGTAACTAATGTTTATGTAAAGGACTCTTCAGGTCAAGTGGCTCTATATAAAACTGCAAAAAACAAGAAAACTAAGTTTCGCACCTTTCTGCCATTGAGCTATACTTGGACTACATTTGGGTCATATTTGTTCTATAAGTGGACTCTTTTTTCACTGGTGGCCATCTTCGGAGAGTTATTTGTTATGAAGCTCCCTAAATTCCTCATTTACTGAAGTATCCTCAGAAAAAATGCTTTCAGTTTGCCACTATGATTCCATCAAGATGATGTTCAGATGTGGCACACATTTGGCATAAATTTCGAAAACTAGTTGCTCATTAGAGCACTTAGTAAAGCTGCTGATCGCCAGAGAGTTAACTGGCAGTATGTTGATGTTGTTGAAAGTGGATGTTTTCAGTCTGCATGTCAGAATGAAATAGAAAAGGAAGGTATTTGAGAACCTAATTTTTCTTCCTACAGCACAAACCATAATTTCTATACAAACTGAATAGCCTCATTTTGTTCCTTTCTAAATTAAACTTTTTCATTTTTATCAGTTTGATTCAATCAACATGGCTTCAGGTGTGCCATACTTTTTTTATAAGTAACACTGTTAGCACTCAAGTTGTTCTTTAAAACACGCTGGGAGACTGCAGTAGAACACAAGAGAATCAACTGACAGGCTGCTGATGTTGGAATTACATGATTTACTGAGAATGTCAGACTTCCTTTTCATATGGATGAGAAAGATATTGTGAATTTACAGAAAATATGATCTCACTTTAGCTTCCGGAGCACTTTCCATAACCTCTATGGGAAAATCAAGAGAAAAGAGTTTTCTCTCAAACATGATTCAAGAGCTCCCAGCATAACACTATTTCACAGGGTAAAATCACCTTAGAACACAGCACAATCCCTTAAATAAGTATGGTACCATCAACAAATGATTTATATTGTAACTAAATCTGTTATCACTTAGCCTGTCATTCACTACAATGCATTTCAATGGGGTGCTATCAGGTATGTCAGTCCCGGGATGGCTGCCAATCCTTTGTGGTTGAAGTGTTGGCAGTCAACCAGCTCCCACCATGAGATCTGTGCTAAGGCTCCACCCATATGTGCAAATTTGATTTTCTTTTAATATCTCAAAAAACTACAGAACGGATTCATACCAAACAACAAAAAGCATGATCTTTGGAACAAAATTTACCATTCTATCAAATTTGGTGTAATTCTGTTCAGGAGTTCGCGCTGCAGGCATGTCTAAAAACTTTATGAGAATTAAAATAGTAAGCAAACTTTTTCTAAACCCCCCCCTTTTCTTAGCCCCTGCTTAACTGAGCACCCTGAAACTTTCCATGCACAACACAACCCAACTTGACACTTTTTGGGGAAATTGTGTCAAATGGTGTCAAAGTTATAGGAAAGTAAAAAAAAAAAAAATCTATGTATCAACCTACTAGTGACAACCAGTAGGTGATGTATATTAAGTTGTTTTAGCCTACTGTGGTTTCAATATTTGGGCCAAGAGAAATATATATGATTATTTATTGATTGTCAATCTACTGTTACTGGTGTTAGGTTTCTTTTCAGCAATGCTCAGGAACCTTGCAAGGCAGCAGGATAACAGAACATCTTCACCCAAAAAAGTATGCTTTCACTGCTTGCCTACAAGTTCTTAAACTTTGGCATTACAAAAACAGGGCTGTAGCAGTAACCTGTGTTCTCTACATAAGCACAGCAGGTGAATCAAATCCTCTTTTGCTGCCCCACACAAACGGCAACTAAAGGTTGCCTTGCAGATGTTTCCATTGTGGTAAGTTGAGCAGAGATGTAAGGATGCCAAATGGGTGCCGTACATATTTTTCTTAAGTTTCTTTGGTGAATCCTGCACCTAGGTAAGGTTAAGGCACTGCCTTATGGGAACTTTGCAGAGTACTCCCTCCATGCACCCTCCCAGACAGCAGTGTTCTATCTTCTGCCAATTAGACCCTTTTAACACTTCTGCCAACAAGCTATATAAAGCTGTTTTATGATCATGAGGCCTTCCAGAGATCTCGTAAACAATCCGAGAAATGTATGCCTAGATGCATCAAACAGAATTGCATTCGCAAATGGTGCGAATACCAAAAATCGGCCGTTTGCGAATGCAATTCATGGTTTTGGATGCATCAAATTTAAAGGTATTTTCGCTTTTTAAGGAAACGCAATATATTTTGCGAATTCGGAAAAAAATCGCTAAATTTGCGATTCGCAATTAAATTGCGAAAAAATGCAATGCATGAAAAGTCGCAATTTGCGATTTTTTAAGAAATCGCAAATTAGAATTCTTAAAATTAGAAGAAGTTGAACCTGGTGCTAATTTAACAAATTTTTTTTCACTACAGCTGACAATCATCAGTGCTGCATATAAGGACCTCATAGACCTTGATTTTGCATTTCAGGATGGCTGCACTTTTCTTTTTGGCTCGCAGGCAGAGGTTGAGAGTAGCTGCAGGATGGAGGAGAAGGCTCATACAAGAGAGAATCTTCAGAGTGCGTATTACCTTACTAGGGCAGACTGAGGCAGAGATCTTTGCTAAGTATAGGTTGAATGCTAACTTAATTTTAGACTTAATTCAGGAATTGGACCCAATTTTGCAAGGGCAAACACACAGGACACAAGCAATACCAACCCATGTGCAGGTATTGTGTTCACTGCACCTCCTTGCTTCTGGGTCATTTCAGGGAGTAATAGCCATTGCTGGTGGTGTCTCCCAGAGTTCACTTTCAAGATTTTTTAATGCCTTTCTAAATGCCATGTTACAAAGAATAAGGTATCATATTAAATTTCCAAACACTCAACAGGAGTTGATGAAAACCAAACTAGATTTCTACAACATGGCTCAATTTCCACATGTGATTGGCTGTGTAGATGGCACACATGTTCCCATTTGCCCACCCTCTGAAAATGAGTATATCTTTCGCAACAGAACATGCTTCCATTCCCTTAACATCCAAGCAATTTGTAAATCCAAAACCATCATCACAGACATAGTTGCTAGTTACCCTGGAAGTGCCCATGACTCCTACATTTTTAGACACAGTGCCATTCATGCTAGACTGCTTGCTGGTCAGTTTGGTGATGGATATCTGCTTGGTAAATATTTTTTTCAAAATTGATAGAGATTTTACTTTTAACTCCACACTTTTTATCTGTGCATTTTATTGTGTTACAGGAGATAGTGCCTATGCAGTAAGGTCTTATATTTTAACTCCATACCTAAATCCAACTTCCAGGAAAGAGCAGCATTACAACCAGGCTCACATAACTACCAGGAATGTGATAGAAAGGACCTTTGGGGTGATGAAATCACGCTTTCGAATACTTCATAAGACTGGGGGAGCATTACAATATCGACCAGACATTTGCTGCAAAATAGTGGCAGCATGTGCAATGCTACACAATCTAGCAACAGAGAGAGGCATAGAACTTGAAGAAGAAGATGTTTTACCTCAACAAGACAATCAGCCTCCTCAACCACAAGCAAGAGCACATGGACCAGAGGCAGCAGAGGTGAGAAGGAGAAGGGCAGAGATCACACAGCATTACTTCTGAATGAGGTAGGAAACATACTCTGTATAAATGCATTACATTCATTGACTTTGATTGTTTTGCAAACTTGAAACTGAACTTTAAATTAGAAATGTTGAACTGATAAACATTGCCCCATAGGTAACTTTGACATTATTAATACAAATCAAGAGGCATCACAGACATGTCATTTCTTACGGCCACGCACTCCTAATGCCTTTCCTGCATTGTTTTCACTGTGCATCTCCATATTACTTGCATCAATCTGCTTTCTATTACTGCGCTGTGTGCCACTTAAGCAAAGCTCCATTGTGCCACTCACAGCACTGCTGGCACCACTCTCCCCCATTGGTAGGTGTTTTTCTTGGGAATCATTAGAATGTGAATTTCCAGAGGGATCATAATTAGTCCCCATTCCCTTTTGAATATGTTCAAATGTTTTCATCAAGAGTACCTGGGTTGAAAGGGTCTGCTTGCAGAGGGCACTTGTACAATTGGAAAGGCGAGCCATTTGCCTGTTATGAGCCTGCATGTTGTTCAGAAGTCGTACCTGCCTTTTGCCACTTATATTTTGATGTTTTTGCATCAATGTGCACATGGTCTCCAACCAGTTGGTAATGCGGTCAAGCGTCAATGAAGATGTTTCATGCCCTGTCTTCATTACATTTATCATTTTATTCATACTACTTGTGAAGGAACCCATTTGCTTGCTGATATGTCCAAGTTTCCCTTTAATTACTCTAATATCTTTCCCTTTCAGGCGCTGTATCTTGAGTATTTTGTCTTCAACAAGATTGCCAGTGATGGGACCCTCTCCAAAATCTCCACTTTCAGTCACATTACCTCTGCACAAAGAAAACTGCTGAAGTCTCCTTCGCCTACTCATCCTGCTATTTGTGACTGTGGTAGTGCTTTGAGGTTGCCTTTCAACAACATTGTCATTCTGCTCTGTTTCTGAATCAGTTTGGAGCAGTTGTCGCACTCTCTGTCTTTCCCCTGTTTGTTAAATTGATGCTGATGTGCTAGGGGCATTTCCCTCTTCATTTTCTTTAACTTCTTGGTTAATGAAATCCCTCAAATCCTGCTCAATTATTTCCTGCAGTGCCTCTATGATTGAAGAAATGCAAACATGTAGTTATTAAAAGTTTGCACTTTCCTAAACGTAATTAATAAAAGGTTGTTTTCTACACATTTACATGATCCCAGTCTCATCCTTAAAAGTTCTTTATAGTAATAAATTGCAATTTGAAGGTTTGTGTACATGATGGACTTTAAAAAACTACAACTCCCATAATGCACGGTTTAAAGTTCCCAAACATTTATTAACTGTTGTGGGTGACACACAGGTAAGATATCAAACACAAGATAAATGAAAACCTTGTATTCCAACTACTTTCTCAAGACTCATTCAATTTTTGATGTCCATTCAGACAATCAACGGCATGTACAGTTCTCTTACCTTCAGATGGACTTGGAACCTCAGAAGTATCAATGTCTATGACACCAATAACAGCCTCAGTCAACAGTGTGCCTTCCACCATGTCTTCCAGGGGGGTGTTGGGTCGATCCCTGGGGGATGTATGACGGTACAACGCGTACCGTCACAACGCATCCCTTTACCACGCATCCCTTACAACGCAAGTCGTTACCACGACTTGTGTTGGGGGCGCGGATTTCGAATAGTATAATTTACTATTCTAACACCAGTCCCCGTGGACCCTAGGGAAGGTGTTGGGATAGTAAATTTACTATTTTTAATCCTTTAGCGCCCTCCAGCGCAAGTCGTGGTAACAACTTGCGTTGTAAGGGATGCATGCTAAAGGTACCGCGTTGTAAAAACTTCGTGGTAAACGATGTTTACCATCCCTGGGTGTTCCACCTCCAGTTTTCTTAGAAGATTTAATCCTGTTTGCTAGCTTCTCTTTTGCACGACTGCGCAGGTCATACCATCTTTTTTGTAAATTATTTATGTCACGATGTGCCACTCCTATAGCGTTAACCTTTGCTTGTATGGCAATCCATAGGTTTCTTTTTACAGCTTCAGGAACCTTGAGAGACAGCTTACCAAAAAGCTGTTCCTGTCTTGCAGTCACCTCCTGAATTAAAATTTCCAACTCTTGATCAGAAAACTTAATTTTCCTTTTCCTGGCTGGCCCCTCTTCAACAGGATTCTCATTTTCCATTTTTCAAAAGGTTTCTCAGGCACACAGCAGCAGCAGCAACCTCCTGGGAAAGCACACAGAGCAAACTGCCAAACTTCACCTTAAAAAAAAGGGAGCAGCTGTGCCTAATTGCTGTACTGGCTTTCAGGCAGTTGATGTAATGAAATTCATCATGTGTGTAAAAACGCTAATTGCGATATCGCAAAATGCAAATTCGCAATTAAGAATTCGCAATTTCACTGCGATTCGGTAAAATTTGCGAATATTACCAAATCGCTAAAAAATTGCGAATAAATTGATGCATTGACTTTTGCGATTCTGTATTTGCGATTCCTTATTTTTCGCAAATAAGGAATCGCAAAAAAAAACTTTGATGCATCTACCCAGTAATGCTTTAGCCCACTTACTTTCATTAATAGCGTAATTACATGCCATGATGTTTTTAAGTTTCTGAGATTGTTTAATTTGGCTTAGTTTGTGCACAAATGTGTTTTTCAAATGTTAAGTTTAGGAAGAAAAATAATGAAATAAGGATCAGCACTCCTATGTAATATTGCCTTGGCAATGTAATTGGAAATGTAATGTGTTACAACCAAAGTCAGTGGCACTATGAGTGCAATGCAACAAATGTGAGTCTACCGCTGTGCCGTATAATGAGTCAAAATAGTATGCCCACCAGGGCTAGAAATACTATTGAACAGCAGCAATTTATAAAATATGCATGTCCACTATAAGCACACAGTGAAAAGCACTGACTAGAATGATTTTGCACCCTGAAGTTTGATGTTCCTCTTCTAAACATGAAATTATTCCTTGTTTAATGGTGTTTATCTGTCTGCTAACCATTTATTGAGTTTAGAAATGCCAAAATGAATTGAAATAATATGATTTTTTTTTAAGTTGGACAATGGGTATGTGAGAAGTTGTGTGGGTCTTTGAGTGGCTGCATGAAAGGTTGCATAGGGGTGTGAGTGTGTGTCTGCATGTACATATTTTATTAACTGAAATAAATAAGAGTTAACGTTTTCAGTGATAACATTAACATTTTGAACTAAATAAAGCACAGAAATGTACCCGTTATAGTTAGCAGAGCAAACTATAACTTGCACACCTATCATGCAGTGCCCTGCAGTGCTTATGACCTCACATGACGTCACTCATGACATGTTCTATGACATCACTGATTACATCTCAAATTACATCATCCATGAGATCACTGATGACACCATCCAATGAGTATGTTAGTTTGTTTTATATTTCACACGGTGTTGGGTAACCGTCATAGTACTTCTCAACCTAATTTTGTACAGCCAGTATCTAGCGAATGAGTGTGTTTACAAAACGCATGTCCTCGTAATGCATCATAGCTGTGTAGAGGTATTGTACACAAAATAAATGTTTGCGTTCCAGAGTAACTCTATGTGCAAGTGACAGTTGACTTGTATTCATTATGCTCCACGCCTCATTTTGGTCTTGTGTGGCAGGATTGGTTGCAGTGTCTGGCCTGCAGCTGGACCCTGCAGCCAGCACCCCCGCTTAAGCCAATCCCATGCTTCACATGGCCTTTGACCATGCACAGAGGAGGGTTGAATAGGGCTTAGCCTTGAACACCCCATCCCAGAGCCACTTATCAGAAGAAAGAGGTGAGGGCATGTGGCCCCCATCTCAAGCCTTGCAAGGCCCTGGGACCCCACCCCCCATGGCCCACTGTCAATCTTATGGGGACAGGGGCATACAGCACACTTTTCAGAGGGAGGAAGGAATGCAACACCCCTCCCCGGGCTGATTTCTGCCCTGGGTCCCCTATTTCCACACCATTTAGAAGGACTACCTCCACTCCATTTAGAAGGGGAAGGGGGCACTTGACCCCCTCCGCAGTCAGATTTCGGCCCCAGGGAACCCATCACCTGGGGCAATTTGCTAAAGTTCTTCAAACCAAACCGTCCATATATACATTTTTAAACCTTAATTTTTTCAAAACTACTTAACTGATTTACACCAAGTCAGAAACTGTACAGTCTACGTACCAAGATCTAGTTCCTGACAAATATGAAGAAATAACTACCCCCCTATGAAATGGGGAAATACCTCTACTGTTCAATGGCCATTGCAGCCCATACCCACTTACAATAGATTTAATGCTCTTTCAGGGCTAGATGATAATGAATGACTGGACCAGGAGGATACTACAAAAGGAGACCTATTAATAGAGAGTAACAGCGTGGTTTGCAATCAATCGGCAACATTAGTAATAGGGAACTCTAATGAATCTTTAAACTCCCATATTTATAGCTCACTTAGTTTATATTCTATAATAAAAACAGAAACGGTGGGCCCTTATTTGAATGAGGATGTGTCGGAAAAAAAAAGATAGTGAACCAAATAAATGTAGAGCCATCCTTTCAGCCCTTGGGACCACAACCTTAAAAGATTTGCAACGTCATATTGTTTTTGGGAATATAGCAGGATTATTCTCAAAATGTAACAGTGAAATGTGGTTGGAACTGGTAACCTATCTCGAGTGAATTACACCCGACCACTGTGCACTGTTGCGAATCTCTATTGAGTTTATTTTTCAAAGTTTAAACCATATCAAGGTGAAATTTCAATTGTGTCAACATAACTTGTCAATTCAGTACATTGAACAAAACATTCATAATTTTTTACATTTCTGTTCTCTTTGAACTTAGAAGTATACAGCGTACACAACACAACATATCATCATTTCATTATACATTTGAGATGCCCGATGCATTTCGAGCCCTGTGAGGCTCTTCCTCCGGGGCCTGAAATCTGAACAAATATGAAAACAGCGTTACATTTTGGGACCACAACTAAATGAAAATTAAAATAAAAATTCTTGCTTAGTGCACCACCACCATCTCACCGTGTGGGTGATAAAAGTAAGGCTTACCCTCTACTTCTTAATGCTGGACGAAAAACCTGTGCAATAGGGAAATATACCATGAACTCTCAATCCCTATATCGAAAGCTACACACTAATAACAAAGACCACGTCAGCGTGGCAACTTAACTCACCCTCGTGCAGGCATGTATCCGCAACTAATTCTACAACAAAAAAAGACCATGATCAGGATTCCTGGACAATCTTAAGCTATTCTTTAAAAGGAACCCTCAAAGACCGCTTCAGCAAACTACGTACCTGGATGATAACGCTGTTCCTCTGTAACATTACTCGTGGCGGTTGCCAAGCGTTTAGGTGCACCGCAAATGACTGACGTACTAATCTTCACGTCAACTACGTAACTCCCAATCAAAACGCTAAACTACCTCGGACGTCACGAAAACAACTAGAACGGCCCGCTCGCACTGAACGCAGCTTCACTTCCTGGTCTATCTCCTCACCAGTAACCACGTGTTACTGTTTCAACCAATCCGCTTCTACCTCTAAGGTGCATTAAACTTAAAAGCACTCGTGAGTGCACGGCGCATGGAAAATGATGGAATAAAATAAAATAAAATGTGGTGAACTTAAAATGTGACACATGCAGTGAGAAAATGCTAGGGGAAGACTGTATATACATTATTTTCGATCAACCATCAGTACATTCAAAAATACATGGCGCATTAAATTACATGAATTTACAGAAAACATGAAAAATCATTTTTTTCATTTAACCCTTTGGGATCTTGGGTCCCCAACCTTTTAATCCAAAAAATTTCTCTCTGTAGCAGAGATCTGGTGAGATCTGTGCCCTCAAACTTCTTAACTTTTTCTAAGACTGAAAACTGCAGTTGGGCTATGCTGTGTTTAGCCTCCTGCCAGTGTGCTGCTAGTGGGCTCTTCATAGATTGATTTCTAATTGTGCTTTTATGTTCCGAAATCCTGACTTTGATTTTACGCTCCGTTTTACCCACATAGAGTTTCCCGCATGGGCACTTTATGTAGTAGATCAGAACATTGGAGTTACAATCAGCATTGAAAAATAATGGTATAGTTTTGCCTGTTTGTGGATGATGTATAGATGTGCCTGTAATAACATTATTACAATGAACACAATTACCACATCTCTTCATTCCTTTGAAAGAAGAGTTTTGTTTCTGTTTGAATTTAGGTGCCAAAAGTTCTTTGAGATTTTTAGACCTTGTATAGGCAAACATTGGCTTTTGTTCGAATATTCCGTTAAAATCAGCTTCATTTTGTAGAAGTGCCCAATGTCTATTCACTATGTTCTTTATCTTTTGGGAACTAGTGGAAAATTTCGAAACAAATACATGTCTTTCCAATTTCTGTTTCATTTTTTGGTGTAACAAATTAGTTCTGTCATACGTTTTCACTCGTTCTCTTGTTTTATCCAGGATTTCTTTCGGATAACCTCTCTGTTCATATTTGTTCTGTTGTATATCTAAATGTTTCTCCAAGTCTAAATCTTTGGAACAAATCCTTTTAATCCTCATAATTTGAGAGAGGGGTAAGTTGTTTTTCAGATTCTGCGGGTGGAAACTTTGATACAACAGTGCATTATTTACATCAGTCTCTTTACGGAACACTTCTGTGTGTATTTCTGAATTCTCCAGACTAATTGCCACATCTAGAAAGGAAATTCTCTGTTCACTGATGTTTGACGTGAACTGTATGTGTTCATTGAATTGATTTAGTTGGGTCAATTTATTTTCCAATAAAGCTTTCTCAGCGTTCCAGATGACAAAAATGTCATCTATAAATCTACAGTACAATACTGCATGCTTTTTCCAGTCCTCATCAGTGTATATATGGTCTGCCTCAAATTTAGCCATAAATGTGTTGGCATATGCCGGAGCCCCGGCAAATCCCATGGAGGTTCCTTGTTGTTGTAGAAAGAATCGTTCTTCCCATTGGAAATAACTGTGATACAGACAATAATGAAGAATTTCCAGGATGAACACTTTATCAGCTCTGATTGAAGGTTGACTCAACAAGGCCCATTCTACAGCTTCTAGTCCGCCCTGATGGGGGATGGATGTATACAATGATTTTACATCGATGGTACATAGTAGCATTTGGTTGTCTGTTTTTACTGTTTGTATTTTTAGAAGAAAGTCCGTGGTATCTTTGACATATGAGGGCCATTTTTGGACGAAAGGTTGTAGAAATTTGTCAATGTAGATTCCGAGTGGTTCAAAGATGGTACCGCACCCCGTTACTATTGGTCTCATGGGAGGATTGTTGAGACGCTTATGTATTTTTGGAAGCATATACAATCGTGGTCTTCTCGGATGATCTGCTGTTAGAAATTGTTTCGTTGTTGAAGTGATATGTCCTAATTCCAATGACTTTTCCAGAATGATATTCAAAGTTGTTTTGAGGTCATTAATGGGATCTTTATCCAGTGGTAAATACGTTAATCTGTCTGCAACATGTTCTTCTACTTTGTCAATGTAGAATTTTTTGTTCATCACAACAATAGCTCCACCTTTATCTGCTTTCTGGATCATAATAGCTGGGTTGTCTTGCAAAGATTTCAAAATATTCCTGTCCTGAACGGATAGATTTTTGTTGGCAGTTAGGGCGGGACTGTTCCCATGAGGCACAGGGTCAGACTGATTTGCATATAGCCATGTCTGAACTGGGGTGGCAGAGTGGGCTAAAGAACGGTGATGGATCAAACCCAGATCCTTTGACTGGGTGTGAGTGTTTGATTGGCTCAGATGCTCCGTCCATTACCACCCCCTTTTGTACCGCTTTTGGCCGCCATAAGTGTGGCAGGGTATGCTCAGACGTGAGTCCCTTGCTCACTTTTCCACTGGATTCAAGCAAGCCGGGCTGAAGACGGCTGTAATGCCAGAAACCGGTCCTCGGAAGCTTGTTTCCGGTCCAGGGAAGGCATGGCTTGGCAGTTCGGGCTGGACTGTTCCCATGAGGCACAGGGTCAGACTGATTTGCATATAGCCATGTCTGAACTGGGGTGGCAGAGTGGGCTAAAGAACGGTGATGGATCAAACCCAGATCTTTTGACTGGGTGTGAGTGTTTGATTGGCTCAGATGCTCCGTCCATCACCACCCCCTTTTGTACCGCTTTTGGCCGCCATAAGTGTGGCAGGGTATGCTCAGATGTGAGTCCCTTGCTCACTTTGCCACTGGATTCAAGCAAGCCGGGCTGAAGACGGCTGTAATGCCAGAAACCGGTCCTCGGAAGCTTGTTTCCGGTCCAGGGAAGGCATGGCTTGGCAGTTCGGCTGGACTGTTCCCATGAGGCACAGGGTCAGACTGATTTGCATATAGCCATGTCTGAACTGGGGTGGCAGAGTGGGCTAAAGAACGGTGATGGATCAAACCCAGATCTTTTGACTGGGTGTGAGTGTTTGATTGGCTCAGATGCTCCGTCCATCACCACCCCCTTTTGTACCGCTTTTGGCCGCCATAAGTGTGGCAGGGTATGCTCAGATGTGAGTCCCTTGCTCACTTTGCCACTGGATTCAAGCAAGCCGGGCTGAAGACGGCTGTAATGCCAGAAACCGGTCCTCGGAAGCTTGTTTCCGGTCCAGGGAAGGCATGGCTTGGCAGTTCGGCTGGACTGTTCCCATGAGGCACAGGGTCAGACTGATTTGCATATAGCCATGTCTGAACTGGGGTGGCAGAGTGGGCTAAAGAACGGTGATGGATCAAACCCAGATCTTTTGACTGGGTGTGAGTGTTTGATTGGCTCAGATGCTCCGTCCATCACCACCCCCTTTTGTACCGTTCATCCCGAGTCCGGCAGCAGCTCAGCTTACCACCAAGAGACTCTAGACAATACCTCACATATTTTCCGTACCACAAGACTTTCAGACCAGTATGGGTCAGTAGTTCATCCTAGTAGGTATAAACACATGCTTACACTACCTCCACAGGTGTAGTGCAGTGGCCACGGCACATGACTTACCATACCAAAAGACACACAATTTAAGCTCGCGCTTTAATCCCCGAATCCTGCACCAGCTCACCTTAGCAGCATCACATTCAACCCAATACCTCACTTAATTTCCGTAGCCCAGCACTTTCAGCCCAGTAGATATGAGTAGTTCGCTTCGCACCCCCTGTATACCACACCCTAAACACCCCACAGAGGTTACAGTGCCCCTACCCTCCTATTTCCTACATTTTTCGCCTGTTTTTTCTCGTACTTGCTTCAACAAAATAACAAAATGGCGGCCAACACTTCCTAGTTCCATGAGACTCTAGTCAATACCTCAAATATTTTACATACCACAGGACTTTCACACCAGTTCGGGTCAGTAGTTCATACTAATAGATATAAACACATGCAAACACCACTTCCACAACTGTACTGCGGCGGCCAGGGCACATGACTTCACAGCATAAGACACACAGTTTGGGCTAACGCTTTAATCCCCGAGTTTCGCACCAGCTCACCTTAGCAACATCACACACTAGGCAATACCTCACTTAATTTCCGTAGCCCAGCACTTTTACACCGGTAGGGGGAATACTTCGCTTCGCACCCCCTCTGTAGCTCACCCTAAACACCCCACAAAGGTTACAGTACTCCTACCCTCCTCTTTAAAACTTTTTTCCCCCTACTCGCTACAATGGAATCAAAAAATGGCATCCAACACTTCCTAGTTGCAACCGCTCGCAGCACTCACAGCAAGCTTGTGTTCGTAACGCTTCGACCAATCAGATGGCAGAATTCCCAAATATCTATATCTGTAAATTTTGATATTTCTCAAAAGCTACTGAATGGATTTACACCAATTAAACTCAAGTGTGCTTTCTAGACAAGACCCTTCTCCCTGCCTACTTTGGGATAATTCCGTTCACCCGTTCGACCTATAGCCTTGTCTAAAGTTTCCTATGGAAATTAACATTGAAAAAACACATTTTGGGACCCCCTTTTTTCTTGGCCCCCCTTGACGAATCACCCCCAAACTTTCAACATAGGAGATGATCTCAATAAAGAATTTGTTTTGAAACTTTCGCAAAGATTCGTCAATCGGCTCCAAAGTTATTGGGAATAGAATGTTGCCATTTTCCTATGGTAACTAGGTCCTATCTATAACTACATAAGCAGTACACTTCGCCGTACACCATCCATCTTCCAGAAACAGATGCATGTATGTCTGACATAACAAACCTTTCAATTGTCACAAATGCTTTATGGAATCATGTCACTAGTAGATAGTAGAGTATTCTGTGTTGATGCTGGTTGGGCCTCCCCATGTAATACTCTAACAATATCCCAAAGATTGTCCTTGGAACCACAATAATAAATGCTTAGCTCAGTTCTAGTAGAGTGGTAAAGAGCAGTCAGGATTTATTAGACGAACATTTGTTAAGCATTTCAGAGTGCCAACATGGATGATAAGTAATTGACACGACTCGAAAGAAATCTGACACCAATTTATAAAACTAAAGCAGATTTTTTATAAACTTAGACACCAAAACAAAGTTCATCAGATAAGCATAACCAGAGTTATGCATTTTAGAAGCAAAATTAAATCAGTGCAAAACAGTACTGCAAAACATTATCTAGTCTGTCTAGGATAAAAAGCGCTAGTGACAAACAGTCACTTGCAGGTCGAGCTGCATGGAGTCTAAGTAGGGTAGAGGTGATACGAGTCTGAAGACCAAGTCACAATAGTCTGTTTGTTTTTACCTGGCTTAAAAAGCCTGGGTGCAGAGTTGTCCTGACTGTACTTGGTGCTGAAGCAGGAGCTTCAGTAGGGCTGGTTTCACCACCTACATAGTGCTGGTGGGGAACAGTGTGCAAAAAGTCAGCAACAAAGTAACTGCTGATGTTGGATGAAGATTTTGTGCAGATCCCTTGAGGTGCAGCATCGAGCAAACGGGGTGATTGCCGGACTGGTGACCAGCAAGTCTCAGCAGTGATAAGCACATATGTAAATGTTCTGAGGTCTGGAGGAACACAATAGGTGTCTGAAACCTTCGTGGAGGTCAGGACTACATTGCCCACAGTGCACTGGACCATCGACTTCAGGATGATCTCTCGGAGGGTGGACACGATTCTTTGGTTCTTGTACATTTGTTGTACCTGTGATTGCAGGGGACTGGGGCCACTAGTCCAGGGGGTTCTGGTGATTCCTTTAGCTCTCAAATGGGCCCATCTGTCTTCAGGAACCGAGCTTTGGTCCAGGACATGCTTTGGTTATGCAGTTCCATGAAGGTTGTCACAAGTGCAACGTATCACACCTTTGGTTTGTGCAGCTCCTGTTGTCACTGTTGTTACAGACACGGGTCTCTTCTTTTGTCCTTCTTGCAAGTAAGATTAGAATGCATGTTTTGGTGTCAGGTGTGGCCCTTATTCCTAGATTTAGGGGCTTTAGGGATGAGGGTGCAAGTGGCCAATGGGCTGTTATTCCCAGCGGCTAATCTGCCCCTGAAGTGACCACATCCGGGGGTGTGGGTCACATTTTCTGCCCAGAACCCTCTATTCTACCATGTTTAAAAATGGCAGAAGCCTTCATCAGCTGTACAGACCAGGGTGTACAACTCCTAAATACATAATTTTCCTGCCTGCCCAGGCGCAAATGTGCCTGGGGCTTGGGGGGGCTGTTTCCTCCTTTGGAAGGTAGCATGGATGCATATCCAGGCTGTGTAGCCTTTAAAGCTCACCACCTTCATGTGACACTTCATTAGCCATCCTGTGAAAGAGGGAGGTGTGATCTCCTTTCTGTCAAGGCCTTTTCTCTATGGTAGCCACCTGGGCGCATGCCACATCAAGTCACGGTGAATGGGCAATGTTGTTTCATACCAAACACAACATATTTAGGCAGTACCAAAGTAGAGTTGCCATCCTTAGGTTTGCTTGGGGGCCAGCCCATGGACTGTCTATCAATAATAATTTCCCCTAATGGTAAAATCCACTATAGGGACATTTAAGCTTGAACTCAAATGTCCACACGTTTATTATAATGCACCCTGCCTCCATGCTTATAAGGCCGTCCCTAGGGGTGACTGGCATTTGTTAAAAATAGTGCCTGGACTTTGCCACACATTGTGAGATAAAAGTGGCGTTTGAGCAGTTTGCACTGCTCTTGCAGTCTGCAATTACAGGTCTGCTCTCAGTAGTTAACTTGGTTCACGCAGGGTGGAAAAACAGTGCTTCAGACCCTAGTGATCCCTTTAAAACCCATGCTCTGTTTACCACTGATACCATATACTAGGAACTTATAAGGGGTTTAAAGTCCTTGTCAATTGGGGTTACCAATTCAGACATATCAGGTTTAGGGAGAGAGAGCAGTGGCACCGAGGCCTAGGCCGCAGGCTCCAGTGCACTTTCAGAGTCATAACCATCAGCTTTGGAAAAGAATGTGAGGGGGTGACCATACAAAAAGGACACTTTCCTACAGATATATACATATCAATTATATATTGGAATAAAGGGGTTGTATTTAATGTATCCTATGGGAAAAACTATTAAAATAGGCTAGCTTTTGGAAGGAGTGGTAGCAGGTAGAGAGTAAGAGAGCACCACATTTTCTCACGTTTTGGAAGCATAAAATATGAGCCAAGAGTATGGTGTAGAGGATGCATATGTAGCAAAGGTTTTTCAGTTGGGAAACTTCGGAAAGTACTCATGATAAGAGGAGAATCAGATATGATTTTACATTGTCTCTAGACTAATAATCACAACAGGTTTATTCTGCTGGCATACAGTCTGCTAGGGCATCATTAAAGCGACCTTAGCCGACCTCATACGATTACAGCTTCAAATTTAGAAAAAAAACACAGAGGTTCATCATTTTAAGAAAATGTGTCTACAGCCTGTGAAGAACATTTATTTGCCCACCACTGAAGAAAATTGAATCTGTCCTGTGCAAGGGATCAAATCTAAAATGGTCTTAAAGAAAAATACAAAAAAAGAAAATAAACCATGACTGCCAATTTCTGTGGAATAATGTGCTTAATTTATGTCCTAGCATTTGAGTAGCTGCTAAATCCCGAAGCAACAGCGGTTGCCAGCATTTGCACTCTGGTTCATTACTGCATAATGAAACTGCTCAACTTTACAACAGGTCAGTTTATTGATTTTTAGGGCACGGGTTCTGAAAGAGGTTTTTTTTCCGATGCTATAATGTGCATGCTTTTTAATAGAAATCTGCTGTTGCAACTGGTGAAATAAATATGCTGATAGTATGGCCATCGTCTTGAAGACGGACGCCTGTACAATACCAGGAGAAGTGCATAGATAAAGCATTCAAAGTAACTCTTATGAAATTCAATTAGTACATTTAAAACAGTTTTAATCAAGACGCAATTGACATGTTTTTGAATGTTATTATTTGTTACACCGTTTTTAATAAAGAGAACTTTGAAGCAATCTTTGTATTCCTAGAGTTGTGTTTTTTTTCTGGTTATTTTATGTGTTTTGGTGGCTGGTGTGCAACCTAATTATTGTGTAATTTCATTTGCCTCATTTGCTTCTCTATTTAGAAGTTTTGATTTGCAGGATACAAATATGACAAAGATCGAAATGATTTTCAGAAATATAAACCATATAATTTGACATCTGCTGATTCGTTTTAACTACTGCTGTGTTCCTTAGCTAATACTTCATTTTGAGAGTTCAAAAAAAGTTGCGAAACCCTATTTTTGCAACATTTGTTGCCATATTTACCAGTGAAAGTTTCTGTGTCAGAAATGCACGTGTCAGCCTTATATCAGAAACAGGCGAAGCGCGTGCAGTTGATCGTAAAGGAGGCAAAAACCTAAGGGGCATATTATCAAGCACGGTGTTTACATTATCGCCGCTTTAGCAGCAGAAAACTGCCGTTAAAGCCGCGATAATGGGCTTGATAATACACCGTAGAGAATTCCCGTA
This sequence comes from Lissotriton helveticus, assembly GCF_964261635.1. Lineage (NCBI taxonomy): Eukaryota > Metazoa > Chordata > Amphibia > Caudata > Salamandridae > Lissotriton > Lissotriton helveticus. Next base: position 1,839,665,425 of record NC_136059.1, on the reverse strand, counting down.
GAAGCCCATGTTCACACCAGAACATGGGTGTAGTGTCCTTTGTGGAAAGATACCAGGAGCCAGGTAGTATGTTCAAGACTTGTTTATTGAGTCTTCAGATCAGGTTACATATAAGATGACTCCAGCAAGCCTAGTGTGGTACCAGCCCCACCAGGAGCAGCCTCCCTAGCTGCTCAGCCCATCTCCTAACTGCCACTGCCACATTCACCCAACTCAGTCACTCAGGCATTCCACGCATCACAGGCACACCAACATTCTATTACCAAGACACACTCTGGCTGAGCAACTAGTGGCAGCAAGGCTGGAATACATGTTAAATAATTATGTAGGATATAGCATTACCAAAAAAAATGATTGCAGAAGATGGAAAAGTCACGAAGACACTGCGTAGTTCTCAACTCACAATTCATTTTGCAGTAAACTTTATTGAAACGTGACACGAACACCGTGGTTGGCAAGAAGAAGGAATGTAGACAGCAACTCTGCTCCATACTGGACTCTAAAAAGTAGAAATGCAAAACGAACACCAGAAGACTGATGAAATAAATTAACGGTGCCATCGCTCCCCGAGCATCGATTTCTCTCCACAATGTCTATCACATGTCGTAGGTCACACACAACTCGCTCCTTAAACTTCAAAAACAAAACAAACACAGTCTAAAAGGTCAGACTTCATCAATAGACGTTTTCCATAAGCGCAGACAGTTAATGCAGACGGTGGTGACTGCTAAATTTAGAGACAATGCCTTTTCCTGTAGTTACAGAAGACCCCGTAAAACAAAGTGAAAACCTGTGGTTTAATAGGCACTTTAATTTGCTGGTTTTGCCAATTACAAACCACAAGAGTATTCCTCCTATGTGTAGCCACTGTACATTGTAAGTTCCTACATCATCAAAATGCCTTGAGCTTATTACAGTCACTTTATTTAAAAGGCACTCTTCACACATTAATGTGATGTAGCTGGTCCACCAACACCTGGTTGTAGCGACGCGACCCATCCAACTCACAGTCATTCTTGTACTTTACCAAGTGGCTGGAACTCCAGTTGAGGTTGTAGTTCAACTACTCCCCCAACTCACTGTTCACCGCTGTGGCTGGATCACCCAAAATCGGTTTTAGTTGCGCTACACCACCAGCTCACAGTTGCAGATGTATTCCCAGGCTGAAGTGTCAGTTGGTGGTGACACTGCTCGTTGGGGCCGTCCAAAGGAAGGACACTGGTGGGGCTGGCGCTGGCTTGCCTGGAAATACCATCTTTTTCCTTGAAGATGCTAGTAGGATCTCTTGGTTGCTCTGTTACTTCCTTAGTTTCTTTGTTTCTTTGTTGCTTAGCTGTACCAAGAGCCTGTGGGGTTCAAGATTGTCCTCGTCGCCAAAATAATGTAGTGTCCTTTGTGGAAAGATACCAGGAGCCAGATAGTATGTTCAAGACTTGTTTATTGAGTCTTCAGATCAGGTTACATATTAGATGACTCCAGACAGCCTAGTGTGGTACCAGCCCCACCAGGAGCAGCCTCCCTAGCTGCTCAGCCCATCTCCCAACTGCCACATTCACCCCACTCAGTCACCCAGGCATTCCACGCATCACAGGCAGACCAACATTCTATTACCAAGACACACTCTGGTGTGGCAGCAAGGCTGGAATACATGTTAAATAATTATGTAGGATATAACAATGGGCTTCTATGGGAATTCACAAGGGCGTATTATCAAGCCCATTATCACTGCTTTATCTGCAGTTTTCTGCCGCTAAACCGGCGATAATATTAACGCTGTTTCTTGATAATATGCCCCTAAGTTTCCCTAAATATTTTTATAGTGTACAAAGAGATTTTTTTTTTATATATAACAAATGTCATTCCTCGAGTTAATAATATAATTTCTACCATGGCAGTGAAAATAAATGTGGCCCAGTAACACGCGTTATTTAGAGCGAGTTGATTAACACATACTCACACGATTATTACTGTCGGGCAAAGGGAAAATTAATGTTTATTACCACCGTTAAGTAAATTGGCTTTGGAAATACACGCATGTTTTACTGCCACACATATTACTTTACACATGGGAAAAACTTTATTAAAAGTCATAGGAACTCTTCATTGTGATTTTATCTTAGAATGCAACTGTAACCCCTTGCAACCTGACATTGGTGCAATCCTTTTCCTTAAAAAAAGTACAGAAAATAAATGCCATGATGTAAATCATAATTGCCAAGGAGCAGAATATAATAGCTATTTATATCTATGTCTGTGTACTGGTTCTTGTTGAAAGCATATATCACCCTAGGGTCTCATAGCGCTTTGCTGAGACTCAGGAACAGACAAGAAGGATGGCTAGAAAGGAGGAAAATTTAAAATAGACAGGTCCTAAGGGACTTAAGAAACTTCTTATGCTCTATCTCGATTCGCAGGTGCAATAGCAGAGAGTTGCAGAGAGTGGAGGCTAGTTTTGAGAATGATCTGCTGACATACTTAATTGTGCAAACCTTCGGGATTGTTAATAGATGTTTATTAGCAGAGCCGAGAGACCTTGTTGGCTGATACTTTTTCAATTTATTTACGAAGTAATGGGGACCCTGTCCATTTAGAGTTTTATGAACAAGACCGCAGATTTTGAAGTTTATCCGCTTCTTGATTGGCAGCCAATGGAATATCCTTAGGCTAGGTGCAGAAGGAGATCGAGCGGGAAGGTTCAAAACCAATCTAGCTGCTGTATTCTGCAGAACCTGGAGCTTATTTAGGAGTTCTTCATTTAAGGATGCCGATAGAGCGTTCCCATAGTCCAGGTGACTGATAATTAGACCCTGAATCAATGGCAGACGGGAAGGCAGTGGCACCCATTTAAACATTTTATGGAGGGCATGCATTAGCCGTAACAGGTACGTGTTACTTGATTGACATGGCCACACATGGAAAGTTGATTGTCGATCATTACGCCATGGATACGGGCTGTTACTTTCAGAAGGGGACAGGTACCTAAGGTAGGAGGCCACCAATCATTTGTCCACAACATCTGTGCATTGCCAAAGAGAACAACTTCTGTTTTATATGCCTTTAGCTGGAGGTTGTTGGTTAACATCCAGTTGTTTATATCCAGCATGCATTGCTCAAATCTATGTTTAGCATTGGCAACATCGGGTCCAAGAGTAATTAACAACTGCGTATCATCGGCGTACAACAGTGTGTTGAAGCTGTGATCCTTGATAAATTTAGCCAGGGGGGAACATATACATTAAGGAGCATAGGGTTCAAAATACATCCTTTGGGGGAAGCCCCTGTTGATTGATTGATTCTTGGAAGTCAAAGCACTGATTTGAACTCTAGAAGTTCCGTCACTCAGTTAACACCTGAACCAAGCCAGTGCGGGGCCTCCGACACCCGCCTCTCTCAGGTGGTCCAAAAGGATGGAATGGGAGATGGTTTCAAAGGCGGCCAACAGATCTAAAAGGATCAAAATGGCCGATCTTCGATTGTCCTGAGAGATTCTAATGCTATCCACCACTTCTAGTAGAGCTGTGTCGGTACTATGACAAGCTCGAAACCCCGACTGAGAGGGATCTAGCACTTTATTTTTTTCCGGATGTTTAATTAATTCACCATTTATCAGTGACTTCCGGATTTTACCAAACAAGGGGACAAGGGAGAATGGTCAATAACTGTTTGTTTGTATTGCCATTGTTGTGGTACGGGGGCATCACGATCCACTTTAGATTTTGCCTCTTGTGAGTCAAGCCCCTGCCACACATTTAACAATGTTAACAAATTGCATATTGCACTCTGTGTACTTACTATGGGCCAGATTCACAAAGATAAATTTACTATTTTGTGTAAGTTAACGATTGTTTGCTATTCACAAAAGTATTTTACTACCAGTTTACCTTTGTGAATCAAGCTTTGAATCACCAATTCAGTGAGGCATGTTTAACATCTATCCCCAAATGAACCCCTGCAAAGAAACGTCCCTGTCTAGTTTTATGCTACACTTCTCTTCTTAAACGCAATTGACTAAAATGTGTGGTGAGTCTGTCACATAAGAATTTTGCAACACTACAGCAAGCTGCTATTGAAAGGGTTTGATATCTTCTAACGATAAAGACCCCTTTCTTACTATTTAAGGTATCACTCTTACTCTGACACACATCTTGGGCCAGATGGCAAAACCTTTTTGACTGGTGCAATTTCATGTTTTTGTTGGTAAGGTATCTCTAGTTGAAAAGTCTTTTAACACTGTATTATAAAAATAGATGTATCAAAGTGATACTATGTGAAAAAAATAGATGTGCAAATTTGAGGTAATTCATTTAGATTTGTGGTGTTTTTTGTGATGCCATGCTTTTCCGCTAATTATTGCTTTGTATTGTTATTATTCTGTACTGTGGTTGTTGTGTTGTATTCTCTTTTTCTTGCTTTGTTGTGTTGGATACTGTTATGTTTTGATTGTCTTACTATTTTGCTAAAGATATAATACTTTTTTTCTGTCAGTTATACTATATAATTAAATGTATGTGTCAAAAAAATGCTTATACGTTTCCAGCCAAAAGCAACATCCCTTTAAAATTTCAGTGACAGACAACCCTTTACCTCTAAGTTGATACAGGACAGCTGCTTTAACTCTTCAACTTTTTAAAGCAGTGGAAAAACACAACAATACAAAAACACAACAAATCTTCATCACTACCTCTACCGCTCAACACATACGGGGCCCATCAAATTCAGTTTCTTTGGTATTGATCACATTCCACCTAGCAACCGGGATGGAAACAGGGAACTGACACTCAGGAGGACAGAGGCCAAGTGGATATGCAGACTAGATGTGGTGAAGCGGGGACATAACACTGACCATGAGTTTCATTATTTTCTTAGATAAATATCCTTACACGTCGCAACAAAACACCGATGGACCAACCCTAACTCTAGGCTAGCCTACCATAGCTAGCACTTTGGGCCCTCTTACGCCCTTCCGCGGTTCGCTGATGTTCTGTTCATGTCTTTTCCTACTTCATATCTCTCTCTTCTGCTCTCCCTCCTCCTGGGTTGCTTCTGATGACGTTTGCATATGTCAACATTTATGCTCTACATTCTCGCCACCCCAGCCAGCGCCAGCTCACCAGCTGTCATCCTGTGACCCCTTGTGGGCGCGACTCCCGTTGATGACCACTGACTCTTCCCCTTGTGATACAACTGAGAGATGGCATCAGCCCACTATCTCTCCCCCCCTGGTACTTGATGATATCAGGCCCACCCGCCACCATATCCTTTAGACTTTTACTCATTGTGTATATAATTTCTTTTTACCCAACATTCTTCATAATATCTGTATACTTATTCTCCACTTTTGGTTACGATGAGACAGACACACGTTTATCCCTGTAGTCATCACTCTCTGCACTCTCTTATCTTCAGTTTTTGCGCTACTGCTGCCTCTCTCACCCCAGTATTGAATTCATCAGGCCTGCCTGCCACCATATCCTATAGACTTGTATTCATTCATTACTTATATAACCCCCTGACCCCATTTGGCCATCCTCCATTATGTTGTTTCAATTCCAAATAGCACCTCACGCAACCAATGATGAGTAGCCACTGCCCTGGCTACAGCAAACATGTGTATATTATGACACTGGAGGAGACCCAAGAACTCCATATGCACAATGGCTGATAGAGCACTATAGGCTTTTTATCCATGAAATGCTTACGCACATTCTTAATAACCATTTAACTGCATATACTAATGTATGGGGAGTATTCCTTAAGGCATGGGAAAGGAGTCTTAGGGAAAGCTCTATCTTGGCAGGAAGGTAAATCGGGTTGCACATTGATTTTTTTTTTGTTCTGAAACCTGCAGAGTGAATGTCTATTGATCATTGATGTCATTCTCATAGGGACTTTATTGTGGTGTCTTCCTTCATTACATCTATGCGATGAAAGTTCTATAGAACATAGAACTTGGAATGTATTTGGTTAAGTGTCTCATCTGGCAGTTGCTGATCAGCTGCTGATGGATGAGGTCCTTTCAATAAACCTCTACTGAGAACCTACTACGTGTGCGTATTACTTGAAGAACTTTTACTTATGGTTTTTGATTGTTTATTATAGTACAGTATACCAACTCTTCTCCCCTTTTACCTCTCCCTCCCTCCCTTCCCTCAAGTTCCTCATTGCCCGTAACCAGTATCCCTCATCTTGGTCTCTTTATTATCGGATTTTTTGAGGTTGTTATGCACAACATTGGTTGCAGACCACACCATGTTGCTGATAATCCCTGATTCAGGAATGGTTGTATCCCAAATGATTAATTGGATACTGTACAACCATAATAGCCGATGTATACCTTGTACTCTATGAAAACAAGAAAAAATAGCCAGGATTTAAGGTTAAGATGTAATCGTCAAGAGGAGCATAGTAGACAATGCCAATCCTCCACTTGTTCCAACTCAGACACTCAATAATAATTTGTAGGTCAGGACCCTGGAGAACAATTTGGGAAATTAAATGACACTTAGGGACTCTGGTTCACAATGTCTCCACAGAAACTAAGATTAATTTTTTGGTAACCACTGTTGTCCATTGATCTTTTATTCTCTGGCTTTTACCTGCCTTAACAATGCTTTGATTATGCCACATTATTGTGATGCGACCAATAAGATATTAGGAACAGTCATCAATTTCATCGTGCTCTCCGTGTCTTGAGAGAGCATCTGCTATTGATTTTAAATACAGCAAATGTTATGGTCCATCCAGATAGTGATCTCACGTTATTTCCCTTCTAAACAGTGCTGACATTGTGTGACTGCCTTCGTAATCACTAGCAGCCCACAATTATAGAAGGTACAGTTTTTTTCAGAAGTGAAAAGGGTTCTTGGATGTTCTGTCTCTGTCTCATAATCTCTTTGAGTCAGTACTGCTCTGCCCAAATAGTGACTGCTGGTGCATCACACTGCTATGAAGGGTATCTGCCGATTCACAAGTCATGGAACAAGTGGTGATGTAAATACGGTCCAAAAAAGTTAAAGGACGCTTTCTGTTCTTAGCCCCATTGAAAAGGTTGACCTTTCTGAATCAGTGCAAAAGCATTTTATGAAGTGGCAATAAAACGTTGTACATCCTAAACATTGTTGTATTCATTTAACAGATGTTAGCGTCGCCAGCTTAATTACTGTTTTCAATGTGTTTTGCTTCATACTGATTCCTTTTTTAGAAATGTAAAACCATAATATTGTGACCAGATCCTTTTTAAAAACACTCTTGTCTGCTTATACTGTTGGTTGAATATGAAGGGTTCTCTACAGTTCAAAATGTGATTTTCAATTGGTGTAGAAATTGAATGCGAATCTTTCTTTAACTACATAATGATAATTAAAGTTGGAATGTAACATAAAGGTGCTGTGGAAAAAGTACTTTTGTACAACTGCCTAAATCATTTCCCAGGTATTATTTACCTTGTCTTTTAGATGATGGCAGCATGAGATGGACATGGTTGTACAGTTTGTCATCATTCCCCACTGAAAAAAGTGCGACAAGTCATGCTTTCACTTACACAATACTGGCAGCATATACTACAGTAACCACAGAGTCTTTGCTCTGCATGATTACTGGAGTAAGTCACCAAGCAAAGTCAAAGACAAGCTAAAGTAGCTTTCGCCTCATTCCTCACACATTTTTTTTTTTGTTTAAGAAATTTTTATTGATGCTTTTTACAGAGAAAACCATACATATGTCATAGCTAATGGTAGACATCATAAAAGAACATGGAGCCGAAAACATATGTAATAATAGAGAAATAAGTATAGAAAAGGAGAAAGAGAGGAGGGAAGAGAAACAGGAGGAAAAGAGAAGAAAGAAGAGCAGAGGAAAGAAGGAAAGAAGGAATAAAGGGAAGAGTGAGAAGCAATACGGGTATACATGTGAGAATAAATTTAAAGCAGTCAACTAGGGGAGTTGGAAGAAATATACATAGTAAAGGGGAGCCAAAGGAGATCAGATTTATTTTTTAGGGGAATAGAAGAGGAGGAAGCAATAGCGATCCTATGTTCATCACAAATGAAATTCCACCAAGTATGTACAGAAAGTTTAGAGTTATCCTTCCAACACGATAAAATAACTTTAAATGCAAGAGCAATAAACAGGTCCAACAGTCTGGCAGAAGAAGATACAATATCAATATCAGTTGATAATGAACCTAGAAAAACATTCAATAGTGATAATGCGGTGGAAAAGTGAAACATTGGCATGCAAATATTCCAAACATCATTCCAAAAAGACAAAACAGAAGAGCACTCATATAACTGATGTTTTAGAGTACCTAGTTCTTTAGAGCATGACCAACATAGCGGAGAGGCAGTTGGGGAAAACTTATGAATACTAACAGGAGTAATAACAACTCTATGATAAATGAAAAACAAAGATTGAGTAATACGAATCCAAAGTAATACTTTAAACATTTTGGACCATAAACGATACCACAACGAGACAGGAAGAGGGATAGCAAGATCATTTTCCCAAGCAGTCTCTGTATTTGATTTAAGGCGATCCGTAACATTTGACAACAAAATTGTATAAACAAGAGCAGCCTTAGGCTGTTGAGTTGAGAATAACGGGTAAAGTTGAGTGGTAGCAGTGTAAACGGGAGAGGCATCAGGCAACGAAAGAGGATAAGTGTGATTGAATGGCAGACGTTATAATAGTATATTCATTAAGAGACGATGAAGGCAGGTGATATACATTTTGCAGCACATGGAAAGGGATAAAAGAGTTAATTTAAAAAAACTGATGAACAAACAAAATATCCTTCTCTTTCCAATATTTGAAGTAAAACGATTTGCCTTTGTATTTAAGGAATTTGTTATACCACACAACGGAGGATAAGAAACATTGGAGAGGAGAGAGGTTAGAAGAGAATACATTATGAAGCAGTGTCTGTGTGTATTTTAAAATAGGGAATTTAGTCAAAAAAGAGCAGTTTGTCATGAATACAATATGTTGGAATGAAAAACCTTTTAAGAGAGAGCGTTCTAGGAGAAACCATTTAGGCACAGGATTATCTAGGAAATCATAGGCTAAAGAAAAGGACTGTTTAATCAAGAAGGCGGAGTGATAAGATTTAAAGTTGGAGAAACGAACACCACCCTCATTTTTAGGACAGGTCAGTTTATGTATAGCTATACGAGGGTGTTTGTCATTCCACAAAAATGTTGTACAAATAGAGTTGATGCGGGAAAAATATGAATTGGGGATTTTGAAATGGAGCATAGAGACAGTATAGAGGACATGGGGCCAGATGTAGGTAATGTGATTTTACCGATTCTTAAATACCGAATTTTACCGATTCGGTATTTAAAAATCGGTAAATGATATGTAGGTAAAAAATCGGTATATTTTACCGAATCGGTAAAAGTCGGTATCGGACGATCGGAAAATACCGATCGGTATTTACCTATCAGTATTTACTGATCGGTATTTACCGATCAGCATTACCAATGCATTCCTATGGGCCTTTTGGCCCATAGGAATGCATTGGAAATACCGATCGGTAAATACCGATCGGTACATACCGATCGGTAAATACCGATCGGTATTTACAAAAACGTGCAGAAATCAAAAGTGAAACTTAACACAACAGCCAATCAGGTGCAACCACCCTCCCCCTTCCTACCAGGAAGTGCCTGCCCAGCCAACTGCAACTCATTAGAAAGTTCTGGAGGCAGGCAGAGCTGAGCAAACAGACAGAGCAGCAGGGAGAGAGTTTTTGGAGTGAAACACAGAAAGAATGGCAAGCAGCACAGAGAGCCAGAAGGCTGAGAGAAAAAGAAAAATAAAGTTTAGCAACATGGAGTTGCAGGTACTAATTGAGGAGGTGGTGAGAGTGCACACCCAACTTTTTGGAAAGCTGTCCCTTACACTAGCAGAGTCAGCAAAACGAAAGCTCTGGCTGCACATTGTAGAAAGGGTGAATGCTGTTGGAGTCACCACCAGGAGCATGGAAGAACTGAAGAAAAGGTTCTATGACCTCAGGAGCCACACTAAGAAAAAGATGGCTGAGCTGCACAAACAGGCTGGACTCACAGGGGGAGGCAGGAATCCAGCACCCCCCCTGACTGACCTGGAGGAGTTGGTGGCGTCTACCATCGAGCCTGAGAGTGTGGTGGGACTGGGAGAAGTGGACAGCTCTGCCAGAGCCAAAGCAAAAGGTAAGAAGCATGCGCAGCACAACACCCCATACCGAGCAGCATCCCTTAACCCTTTGTGCACAGGCCAACCCCAGTCCAGTACTGCTAGCACTGTACAGGAGCAATGCATTATGGGAAATGTAGTCAGCAAATATTAGACCATGTATAACTTAACAGACATCAGCAAGGCAGTGAAAGTAATGCAGATTAATGAAAGTTAAATGTGTAAAGATTTATTTTAAGTCACTGTGACACAGTAGCACTCATTTGACATACGCTTATTTACACCTAGGGGCACCATCAGCCAGTCAAGGCACACCGACAACAGGGACAGCAGCAGCGAGGGAGGAGAGTGAGGAGGCAGGGCCAAGCCATGTCCATGCATCGCAGGATGAGGAGGATACAACTGCCATCACACAGGAAGAGGAGACAGTCCTGACCCTCGAGTGTCCACACTCCCCACACCTTTCCCAATCCCCAGCATTGCAATTCTCTCCTGAAACATCACCATCAATGCTACAGGCTGCACCTAAAACCCCACCAGCCAGGAGGCGACTCGTGGCCCCACTGACAATTATGGACACAACAGAAGCTGAGGATGAGGACACTGCACCTAGGGCTCAAGCTGCACTGCAGCCCAACACAGATCCTGACACCATGCGCAGACGTCGCCGCATGCCCAGCACTGCAGGTGGCTCTGGAGATGGCACTGTCTTCCGTGGGCTGGAGGGAAGCATGGTGCGCATCCAGCGCATGCAGGGCAAATCGCTACAGGCCTGCCACCGCCAAATCCGTGCCCTACATCAAACAATAGGAGAAATGGGTAAGAGCCTTATTGACATCGCAAAGACCAACAGGGACATTGTCAAATCCAATGATAACCTAGCTGCAGGAATTACTTCTGCAATCACGCAGCTGTGCACTGAAATGAACAACATAGAGCACACAAGGCGCAGGGACGCCCGAGCAACCAATAGGGCCATTAATCGCCTCGCCACTGCCACAGCCCAGCTATGCCGCAGAGGCAATAATATGCAGGAAAGCCTGACCGACCCAGAACACGGCCGAGGTCACCAGGGGCATGGCCAGAATAACCAGTGCCCTAGAGGCAATGATGATCTCACAAACAGCTCAAAATCCTGCCCTGGATGTGCCTGAAGGAGAGGACACCAGTAGCCGCAGCAGCTTGGGAAGTGCTGTCTTGCCACCTCGTAGGAGCCGCAGGCGCCCAGCTGAGCCTGCAGGCCAGGAGGAAGGTAGTGAGGAAAATCCCAGTGGCTCTGGGAAGCGGGCGCGAAAGTGACTTTGCCAGGACATGTTGTCCCCACATTTGTTTTACTTCATTAGTTGCACTTGAGTGCTTTAAGTTTGTGGAAACATATAAATACTTTAGTTCCATACACAACCTGTCTGTGTCTCATTACTTACTCAGAAATAGTTGCTTGTTATTTCCTCACGCCTGTATCTCCCATCACTTGGTGTTGTGACTCCAGCAAGTTGTCTCTCAGGCACTGCATTGTCGTCATCATGATCCTCATAGTCAGACAATTCAACCTCTGTGCCCTTCCTCACAGCCAAGTTGTGCAACATGGCACAGGCAGCTATGATCTTGCAGCAGGTGGTGGGGGTATACTGCCTTGCGCCTCCACTTTTGTGAAGGCATCTAAATCGGCTTTTCCATATGCCAAAGGTCCGTTCTACCACATTGCGTGTACTTTTGTGGGCCCGGTTATACCTCCTTTGGCTGGGTGTGGAGGGGTTGAGGTAGGGAGTCAGGATAAATGAACGTAGGGCATATGCACTGTCTCCTAAAAGGGAAATGGGAATACATTACTCACATGCATACTTGTAATTCTCACTGCAATAGGTGTGGAAGGGGTCGCAGACTCTGTCTTACCTAGGAGGTATCCTTCGCCAAATTCCCCTGCTGACAGACGTGCATAGATGCCGCTGTTCTGAAATATATAGGAGTCATGGGTACTTCCAGGGAATTTTGCGACAAGGTCTGTGATGACATACTTTGCGTTGCAAATCACCTAGACGTTGATGGTGTGGCTTGACTTCCTATTGCGGTACATGTATTCTGTGGCAGCAGGGGGACAAATGGGGATGTGCGTGCCATCAATGCATCCGATGATATGGGGAAATCTTGCCATCTGGTAAAACTCAGATTGTGTTTGCACAAGTTCAGCATGGGTGGATGGAAAAGAAATGTAATGATCCATCCTATGCAACATGGCGTCAAGGAATCTGTGAAAAAACCTTGAGAGGCTACTCTGGGTCACCCCTCCCGCCACAGCAACCACGCTCTGGTAGCTCCCTGACGCCAGCAGGTGGAGGCTGCACAGCACCTGTACATGTGTTGGGATTGCATGTGCCCTTGGGGTGGGGTGCTCCAACAGTGGTTTGAGGTTCCTGATGAGCTCCATGATGGTGTCTGGAGCCAACCTGTACCTTTGAAGTATCTCCTCCTCTGTGAGCATGAACAGGGTCACCCTCTGCCTGTAGACCTGCTCCTGTCTCAGCCATTCCCTCTCTCCTTCCTCCCGTAGCCGTAGCCGTCTTGCTATTACGTAAAATGCTGCCATTGTGCAAACTGAATTGCATTTTGGGTCCTTTTTTATAGGCTGCACCTGGTTACCACCTGATTTGAATCCATGGTAAATACCGACTCTTAAATACCGATTTTGAGGCAAAATCGGTATTTCAGAGCCTCCCTACATCTCAAAGTTAAATTTTACCTATTCTAATTTACCGATTCGTTAAATTTACCGATCGGTAACTATACCGATCGGTAACTTTACCGATCGGTAAGTTTACCGATCGGTAACTAGACCGATCGGTAAATTTACCGATCGGTAATATTACCGATCGGTACTTTTTCATAATCGGTATTTTACCGATCGGTAATTTTACCGATTCGGTAAATTTACCGATTCACCCTCTTTCCTATCACCTACATACCGAATACTCAATGCCGGTCGGTAACGGCCGAAAATCGGTATTTTCGGCCGTTACCGACCGGTATTTGGCTACCTACATCTGGCCCATGGGGAGTAATCATCATTTTAATCGTATCCAATCTACCCCACCAGGAAAGGAATAAGGGGGACCGAATCTGAAGGAGGGGTTGGAGTTTCTTTAAGAGGGAATCAAAAGTAAGTTTAAGTGTATTAACTAAGGATGTTGAGAACCAAATACCAAGGCATTTAATTTTGGAGGGACACCATGCAAATTCCTTATCACTAAACATATAGTGATAACAGACCGCATTTAGGGGCAGAACTTCTGTTTTGGATAAATTGAGCTTATGTCCCGATATAGAAGCATACATCCGCACCTCATCCAAAAAGTGTGGAAGGGAAGAAGTAGGGTCAGCCATATAAACCAGTACATCATCCGCATACGCAGACAATTTAATCTCAGTAGAGGGGAGCTTGAAGCCAACAATCTTGGGATTAGAACGAATGCGTTCTAAAAAAGGTTCAAGACATAAAATAAATAATAAAGGAGAAAGAGGACAACCTTGCCGTGTACCCCTAAATAGAGAGAAGAGCTTAGAAAACTGACTATTAACAAAAATGCTGGCCCGGGGAGAGGAATAAAGGAGTTTGACCAGAGAAATGAAAGAGGGACCAAAACCAAACCATTGGAGGGTGCGGAACATGAACTGCCAATTAATGCGGTCAAACGCTTTTTCCGCCTCTAAGGACAAAGCTGCCATTGGAACCTTAATATTTTTACTATGAGCAATAACATTGGAAAACATGCGAGCATTGTCAGCAGCAAGCCTAACCTTCACAAACCCCACTTCGTCTGTTTTAACTAGACGGGGAATAACGGAGTTAAGACGTAAAGCCAGAATTTTAGCAAAAATTTTGCAGTCAGAATTAATTAATGAAATCGGGAGGAAATTTTTACATTGTGAATGACCTTTTCAGGTTTAGGGATTATTATAATTAGCGCATCTAGAAAGGACCCAGAAGCCTTAGCATCTGCAATAAAGGAATTAAACAATTGTAGGAGTTTTGGAGCAAAAAAGGCATGAAAAGCAGAATAAAACTCATCAGGCAGTCCATCAGGGCCTGGCGCTTTTGTTTTTTTAAGGGAATTAATGGCCCGAGTAATTTCCTGGAGAGAAATATCCTTCTCCAATAGCGCAAATTCATCTGTAAGGGAAGGAGGAGGGGGAGGGCGGCAAAAAAGGAGGTTAAGTTTATCTCAGAGGGGTGAGTATCGTCAGTGTACAAGCATTGGTAAAAATTATGAAACACTTCAGCAATATCTTCATCCAACGAGACAAGTTTATTGATAGAATCATTGAAGATAGGGCCTATAGTTTTACGTTCTGACTTGATTTTTAAATAATTTGCCAACATGTTTCCCGCTTTATTTTGACCACCATGAAATTTGGATTTGATTTTAATAAGGGTGTTACAAGCTTCATTGGTGATAATTTTATTTAGGTCCGTTTTAGCTTGGATTAAGTCCTGAAGTGCAGAGGGGGATTTGGAGGAAAAGTAAAAATGTTCAATCCTTTTAATTTTCTGAAGTTGGTCCTCATATTTCCTCCTATTTAGTTTCTTTTTCCTAGAGACATAAGAAATAGTAAAGGCCCTGAGTGCGGCCTTAAATGCATCCCAATTATTAGGGACAGAGGTGTCCGAAGGGTCATTAATGTTAAAAAATTCTGTAAAAAAACCCTCGATTTCTTTCATAAAAACAGTATCAGATAAGAGAAATGAATTAAATTTCCAAAGACTAAATTTAGAAGAGATAAGGGAGAGGTCTAGGGAAGTATAAACAGGAGCGTGGTCAGATATGAATATGGAACCAATCACAGAATTCTGAATAGAGGGAAGTAGAGATTTACTGACCATAATGTAATCAATTCTTGAGCGGGTATGGTGTACATTAGAAAAAAAAGTATAATCAAGCAAGTCAGGATTGCACATTTTCCATGAATCGAATAAAGGATGAGAGGCAATGGCAGATTGAAAACTCTTATTAGATTTATCAGGTTGAAACTTACTGGAGGATAATCTATCTGAAAAAGGGTCTAACCATTGGTTAAAATCACCTGCAATAACAAAGTCTGGACAATCAATGGACGATATCAGAACTTTAATATCTTTCCAAAATTTGGGATCTGGACGAACGGGGCCGTAAATGTTTAGTAAAACCAATGTTTTATTTTGGATAACAACCTTAGCCAATGCCCAGCGCCCTTCATCACCATTCTGGGATGAAATAATTTGAACATTTAACGCTTTATGAAATAAAATAGCAACCCCCCTTTTTTACTAACAGCAGGAAAGAATACTACTTGCCCCACCCATTGCCGATTCAACTTAAGAGATTCAACATCAGAACAATGTATTTCCTGGAGAAAAACAACATGCGAATTAAGTTTAGACAAGTGAGACAATACCTTTTGATGCTTGACAGGGTGACCGAGACCTCGTACATTCCACGATACAAAGTAACACATGGTGATAGGAGGGAAGGATAGACGACAAATGGAGTATACATACTTCAAGGAGGTAACTATAAAAAGGGAAACAACAAATAATCATTGACCAAAAGGAGAAAACTCCCAACACATCCACAACACTGAAGTACAATGCATCTGAAGTCAAAAAGGATAACCACACCCAGAACAAATAAAGAAGGAGAGACCGTTCAGTAATACAGAAACATGGGACACAGATGACAAGGCAGAAAAGCCAGATAGAGAGAGAACAGGAGATAGGAAAGAAGAAGGGGATATAGATGAAGAGGAAAAAGAAAAGAGTAAGCAGATCAAGACATAGAGGCCTGATCAGAGAAGAGAACAGCAACCAAGACAACAGGGGCGTAGGTACACCAAAGAGGGGACACATCCCCACGGGCTGCCAATGAAAGGACATATACATAAAGAAAAACATAAAAAGATGAAAAAGCGGAATCACAGAAAAGGAGGCAGAAACTAGGAGAAAAATTAAATAGAGACTAAAGTGGAGACAAGAAATGCTACAATGAAGACCATAGGAAGGGAGACACTAATTAGCAGTGTCCATGTTGGAAGAAGAGACACTCTGTAGAAACGTGTGCAGCTTTTGTGGATCATCAAAGGAGCTGGTACGGCCATTGTGCGTTATTTTGCAGAAGCACGGATGCAGAATTCCATATTGAATGTTCAACTGTCTCATCAGAGGACGAAGATTAAAAAATTCCTTACGTCGGGAATTCGTGGCAGACGAAAGATCCTGTGAGATAAAGATGTTGTGACCGGACCATTGGAGACGCCGTTTAAGCCTAGCTGCCTTCAAGACAGACATTAACTCTGTAAACTCAAGGAAAAGCATAATAATACCCCGAGGCTTGGAAGAGTTGGAATTCAAACGACCTAAACGGTGAGCTCTCTGTATGTTTAGGGGATGACTAGGAGGCTGGAGATCCAAAAGTTCCTGTAGGAATTTACGTATGAAAGACACCATGTCTGGACCCTCAACATTCTCCAGAATACCATAAACGCGTCGATTGTTCCTACGGTTACGATTTTCAAGGTCCTCAGTGTGCAGTTTCAATATGTGGATCTCTTGTTCCAACAAAGGAATTTTAACAGAGGCATCCTGGATATCGCTCACTCGCTGCTCCAAATTCAACACCTTGCCCTCCATAACAACCCAGCGCTCCTCAATCTGCTTAAGCTTTTCATTTGTGGCAGACATGAACGGTTGGAGACCACGAACCTCTTCCAAAATGGAGTCTAGGACAGGGTTAGAAGAAGGCTGAATGGGGGAGGGTGGGTCATTCTTGGGTCTCTTCGGTTTGGTGCCAGTATGAGACAGTTTTGGAGTAGGTGAGACGTTTGCCATTTTGCTATCAAGGTAATGTGCCAGGAAAAAAGTACAGTAATGGTAGATACTGTGTGATGTGCACTGCCCAAACACCACCGGAAACTATACTGCTTGAGTAGTCTTCACATCCGCGGAGAGACTAATACAGCAATAGGAGCACAAGACCCCAGCACAAGAAGTAGTGAGAAATGATGTAACTGCACGCAAAAAACACTTGAATGAATGTGAGAGCACGGGGTCGAGATATTTGGATTATTCGTCACAACATCTGTCGAAGAGGGACTAAAGAACCTTCAAGAGAGTCTCCTCCATAAGTCAAAACAATTTAAATGCACAACTTTGTAGTAAAATCCACATTTATCTTCATTGTAAAAGCATTGACAGGCTTAGAGCAAACAGTCTCGTCAGGTAAAGCATATCTAAAATGGCGGCTGTGTTGCTTCACATAGAGTCAGAGAGAGCTGCTTAAAACTTAATATCATCTTGAAACTAGCAGACAACAGCATTGGCTGTGGCACAAGAGGAAATATCAGCATCGCTACCAGTCTATGAAGCAATAGAGGCTGGAAGACGAAGCGGTAAAGCGCAAGGCAGGCTGAATGAGAGACGCGGGTACGGCGGCTCAAAATGGCGGCCACCCGCGTCTCCAGAGACAAAGAAATTACCGCTACTAATAAAAGGCGATGTACGGCATGGAATCAGCCACCGATAGTCTCAACATAATCCTCACACCTTCCAACGACGCTGTAGAGTTGAAGGCCGCTCAGAAATGCGACGAGAAAGGTTTTCAAGGCATCCGCGGGTCCGGTCCACCACGGAGCTCCTGGGGATTCCGTCCTCGCTCTCCGGCGCGGAAGCCACGCCCTCCCATTCCTCACACATTAGCCTGAAAATTCAGAGCCCAACTGTGTATACCAACATAGGCGTTTAGGCGCTAAACAGTGCATTGCGAAAAGGTACCATCTTTTAGAGTTTGCAGTGAGGCTGACTAAAAATTTTACATCTGGAGACATGCCAGGTCTGGTGGGTTAGTGGACTAATGTGTTTCACCTCATAGTCACAGATTCAAATCCTGGTGGGTCCACTCAGCATTTTATCCTTCTGAGGTCGATGAGTACCATCGAATTAGGTAACAATAAACATGTTATTCAGCACCAAGATACCTGTCATGGTGAAAGTGCGCTTTACAAATACACATGCTATGTTATGTTCACTCTTATGTGTTACAACCTGAAAAAAATATAATGCTCAAACCATATGTAACCCCTTGAAAACTCTCTTCCCACACTGTCCAAAAGGTAGGCTGCAGCTAAGCCTGTGCAAGGGATGATAAGTGACTTTAGAAAGTTGACTGAAAACACACTTTCATCTTTGTACTCAACTGCACGTTTACTTCACACAATTTGTATATCTCAGCAACTAGAAACAGGAGTTTAACACAAGGAAATGTGACCACTGAAAACATTCAAAATGAAGCCTGGAGGAAGGCATACAAATACTGAAATATTACAGATTGCTATTTTGCTACCCCTTTCGGTAAAATGAACAAAAAAACAGACATCGCTCATGGGTACAGCTTTGACATGTGTACTTTTGGGTTCAAGAAAGTAGTCCAGGAGGAACCTGCACAAGTAACTGAATTTCACTCCAATATGAAGATACGGCAAAGAGTGAAAAAGGCCTCAAGAGAATGGAAAAATGTCAAAAAAAAAGGAAATTCAACAGACACAACACAGTAGATGCTATTGTACAGCTACAACAACTCTTTGCCTAGCATAATAAACCACGTCAAGAACAAGAATACTTGTATTTGCTGACAGTGGTACTACACCCTGTCCTCTTTTCATAGCAGAAACATGTGCAACATGTTTTGTTCTTGTTAGTGCAGTACTGGGAGCATGTATATTCTTATAGGAGGGTAAGCTTAAGGACAATTGCGAGTTGAGTAAGTCATTCGGATATACCTACAGATTGTTGTGGTTTACTGAAAGGAGGAAGGCTTTAAACTGCAAACACATTAACAGGCTTAAGTTGTTGAGGTATCCGTTATTTGTATGATTGAAGAGTAAAAACAATAACACATCCAAAGTAAAAGGTATTATCATTTTTTTGCTAAGTAAATGAATACTGCTGTACAACTGAAGATCTGACAATGGAGCTTCCGCAGGAAAAAACTTGGCAAATTGATGTTTTGCCTTTTGGTACGGCGATAGTACAGCTGTACCATTAAACGTCACAATAAAATAAAAAAATATGAAACTGAACCATTTTTGAATAAATAAAGAACATTAAATATGGTAATTTGCCAACAACATACAGCAGTAAACAAATAAAATATAAGTCCTTCCTGCATTCAAAAGTGAAATCCAGAATCCACATCTCTACCACCTTCACTGGTAGTTTGTTTCTCATAGAAGTCTTTTTAAAGTATTATGTCTCTGTTATGAAGTGAGGTATAATGCTCAAGCTAACCATATATGTCCTCGCTATTTTAAAGGTACTCTTTATTTTTTGCCCTATGTTCCAACTCTCAATATTTGTTTACACTCCCTTAATACAAAATAAAACCAGAATGGGATCAACCTTTTTCACATCTAGATTCTTGAACTCTATACCCATGTCTTTACATGATTAATACAATCTTGACGCCATCAGGAAACAACTAAAGCCCTATTTGTGCAAAGTGACTGTCTAGTTGTTTTTAGTGCACATATTTTCCTTCTCTGTTCAGTTTGATTTGTCAGCTCCAGGACACTGCCTAACATTATTTTCAGGATATTTTTCAGTTTCATGATCATAATGTTTCCGCCTATCTATGTAAAATAATGAAAAATGTTAAGGTTGTTATCATTATATGGTTTCAAAGGTTTGTATGAGATTATATCAACATATGAATTTCTATACTCATGCAGATTCATTTTCAAATAGTATGCATTCCCATTTACAGCATAGAGGCAGAAATTGGTTGCATTGGTATCCACAGCAACCATGGTACAGTAGACAGTAACTTTATTATTCACGGAACACTGAACAGAGGTTACAGCAATTTCCACCAATTTTTGTTGTTCACAGTAATTTTAAAAAACAAAGCTTTACTCTCATTTGGTAATGGGCCATAAGTCTCAAGACATAACCCTTGTAAGATAAGTTCAACTCTGACAGGATTGATGGTGTATGAGTTCACTTCTTTTTTTTTTTTACATATTTTTATAAAGTTTTTCTTTACACAAAAGCCTCCCCCACCCCTACAGCACCCCCACACATTTTGAGCAAGTTCAAACAAAAAGACACATTTTTCATAATTACAATAAGATACATTGAGAATGTAAGAAAAACACAAACAAAACAAAAAGAAAACAAAAAAACATGAGGAGCGATTACAGACATCCATAATTTAGTACCCTTACATCAGAAGTTGCTCAAATCATATAATACAGACGACTTTCCCTCCCCCTATTCTCAACTATACATCCTAAGCATGATTATTCATCCAATGCAACAGGGGATCCCACATCATCATCTCTCTTCTGCAGTTATTTTGCCCTTTTCTTTTGTATATAGCCACCTCTGGACTACAGGTTGCTAGCAAACGGGCCCTCCATTGCTGGAATGCCGGTGGATTCGGATCCAACCAGACTGAGGCTATGCATAGCCTAGGAACGGCCATGGCCACAAAGATAAACCCTTGCATATAGTTTGGGCGATTACAATCCGCTATCCCCAGCACTATTTCCTCAGTTGAGATATTAACCGCTGTTCCTAGGATTTCTGATAAAAAGTTGGAGATCTCCCTTATTAAGCTCGTTAATACATTACATGAGGCAAATATATGTACACTATCAGCATCTAATAGTGAGCACCTTGGACATGTTGTACCCTTTCCGGTCCCCCATTTTGCTTCTTATTCGGGGTGTAATACAATGAAAAAAAGGTCTTATAATATTGGACTTGTAATTTAACTGACATAAAGCAAGTCTGTGACAAATCAAAGGAACGCAAAGGAGTTTGGGGCAATACAGCTAGTTTAGCCTGCCACCTCACTACCTGTTTCTCAATATCATCGGGACATAGGGAATTAAAAAATTCATAGATTTCCCCAATAGTTAAAATAGATTTTTTACAAATATTATCTATAATTTGAATCGCTTGGAATTTTACCCACCCCACCCCCACACTTTCTTTGTCAAGAAGTCTCTAACCTGTAGGAATTTAAAGAAATCCCTGTGGCTAAGATCAAATTCTGTATGGAATTCCTCAAAGGTCTGCAATCCGTTCCTTGTATAAAAGCAGCCCAACTGTAAGATCCCTGCCTGTATCCAACGGTCCATACACCTATCCCCAAATATCTCTGGAAGATTGTCATTGTTAAATAGGGGCGTATAATGGGAGTAGCGTCCAAGTCCGATAAATTTACGAGCATTACCCCAAAGCTTAAATATACCATAAATCGTCTTGATTTTCACTTTCTTAAAGTAGCTGTCATTAATATGTCGCCAGAGGCAGCCTTCTGCGTCTCTTCCCAAACTTAATTTCTGAGGAGTAGGTATGTTATTGCCGCTAGGCCCGGGAGATATAAGTGTTGAACAGTATCTTAATACTGTAGCCCAGTAATCCAACTTGAAGTTAGGCAGTGCTAATTCCCCTCTTTCCTTAGGTAGTGATAGAAATCTCAAAGCCCTACGGGGCTTTATATACCCCCATATAAATCTAGTGAACATGGAATCTATAGATCTAAACAATTGAGGTGGAAATTCCAGACAAATAGTCCTAAAAAAATATAGAAATCTAGGAAGGTAAAGCATTTTAATCACGTTACATCTTCCACCTATCGTTAAATGTAAATTATTTAGGCGGACTAGTTCTTTTTTTGTTTGTTGAATCAAGGGTTCCAGATTGTTACCAACTTTACTGTCCACCCTTGCCGATACACTAACCCCCAGATAGATGGCTTTGTCTGTAACTCTAATATCACTCATCTTAATCTGATCATTAAGAATGATTTGCGTTTTGCTTTGATTTAATTTACAGCCAGAGACTGCTGCAAAAATCAATGCCTCCTCTTCTATTGCTTCAATTGCGGAAAGAGGATCACTAGTGACTACTGCAATATCATCTGCGTAGGCTAGTGTTTTGGTGTCGTATTCTCGTGCCCATATTGGTAGAATTAATATATTTTTATCTAGCCTACGGATGAACGGGTCAATGTAAAGTGCAAATAGGAGAGGAGAGCACGGACAGCCCTGCCTTGTCCCCCTTTTAATGATTATTTCATTTGATAACACCCCATTTATTGATATACTAGCTATCTGATTCACATATAGCATTTGTATAGATTTAATACATCTCTGATTAATCCTACTATTTGCCATTGTGGCCCATAGGTAATCCCAGGAGACCCTATTGAAGGCTTTTTCAGCGTCGAGTAATAAAGTCCACATTTGTAAAGCGCACAATCACCCGTAAGGGTCTCTAGGCGCTGGGGGGCCGTCGGGAAGATTAAGCGAGCTATTGCCCAGAGTCACATGGTGCTGGGCTAACCTGCCGCCGGAGCCGGGGATCGAACCGTGGTCCCTAGATTCCAGCGTCAGTCGCCCTGGCCGCGGCGCCACACCTCTCCCGAGTAATATAAGTGCCATAGGGTCTCCTGTCACCTCGGTAAAATCAAAAAGGGAAAATACCCTTTGAACATGATCGATTGTAGATCTCCCGGGGATAAACCCGTGCTGGCGTCTGGATACGATCTTATGAATAATCGGTGCCAATCGATTTGCTAATAATTTAGAGTAGATCTTGGAATCTCCATTTATCAATGTAATTGGTCGATAAGACCCGAGTTCTGGTGGATCTTTATTTTTTGGGGGAAAAACTACAATTTTGGCAGATGACCATGAGGCTGGCGGCCTACCTCCCTGAAAAATGTGGATAAACAATTCCTGCATTATTTCTCTTAGTTGTGCTGAGACTTTTACATAGAACTCCATTGGGATTCCATCTGTGCCAGCAGCTTTCTCTACGGGGAGATTATTCATAGATAAAAGAATTTCCTCCCAGAATGGAATACTATCTAAGCTTTCTTAGTCCGTGTTCTCGAGTCGTACTGGGGTATTTAATTGTAGGTAGCCCTCGGGTCTGTCCTGGTGATTCTCTACTGTATCATAGAGATTCTGATAAAATCTCGGAAAAACAGTTCTGATTTCAGAGGCCTCGGTCTTCTTGAGGCTAGATTCTGGGTCCTTAATATCTTTGAGTAAATTAGTTAAATAATCTTCTCTAGTGCGTACTGCCATTCATAATTTTTTTCTTTCTGAGTTGTTGCTTTTGCCACTGCCTAGTTCTCCGTTAGAATGTCAATTATCTGGTTTTTAGTCACCGCCACTCGACTTCGTTCATTCCCCAATAATGCTCTTTCAAATGTCCATATCTTAGACTTGGATTTATTTAACCCATACTCCAGACTTAATACTAGGGGATTATGGTCCGATAAAATTCTTGGACTTTTATCTATTGTACTAGCAGACCTCAGGGTACTGGACATGAATATATAGTCCAAACATACATGTCGGGCATGTGGGTATGAATAAAACGTGAATCCCGGGTCCCCAGAATGCCCCGGTTGGCAACCATCAATTAACCCATGTAGAGCGCACATATTTTTCAGAGCCTGAAAAACTTTCGGTTTTCGCCCTAGATATTTAAAGACTGGATCTGAGAGCCACTCCACTGGTAGAGGTACATTAAGATCCCCACAAACAATTAGAGGAAGTGGCCAATGAGAGAGTTTGTTAGACATACTCAATAAGACCTAGGGGTCATCGCTGACATTACCATATAGTATGGATAGTCATTCTACTATCCCCAGAATCGTATTGACATTCTGCGATAGCCCAGAGCCCAAATCTATCAGCTTATGTGCGTGTAAATTGAACATCTCCCCCTTTTGCCAGAATAGCCACACCTCTTACCCTCACCCCCTGTGTTGAAGCAGTAATTTATCGATACCCTAATGTTTTCAACAAAAAATGTTGTGACCCCTCCACATGTGTCTCTTGAAGACATATGATGTTTGCCCCCATCGTTTGTAGCCCTACTGTTACTCTCTGTTTTTTCTTGATGTCATTAAGGCCACAGATATTAATAGTCTCAATTTTCAACTTAGCCATGATGCTGTTTGTTTACCGGGGCTATATTTAGCAGAGTAGTAACCCCTATTTTGAAACATACTGGCCCTACGTTAATATTTTTATCTTTAAGAAAACCGCTCCTCCCTACACCCATTGCATACTCCTTGTGTCTAAAGATTTGCCTGATTTCCCCCCTCCCACAAACCCACCACCATTGTTTAAGCCACCAGGCTCAATCCTGAGCCTGTGTGATAGCATCTGAACTGATCTCACCCACTCTCCACACCCCTCCAAGCCCCCTAGCTTTACAAACTTTCTCTCTTTTTGTCCCCTTTTTTTTATTTCCCCCCTCCTTTTATTTTCCTCTCCCCGCTCTATATGAAAAAAAACACCCTGCTAACAAAGAATCCTCCAATACAAAATGAAATAGCCTCAAGCATACGAGTGGAAAATAAATACTATTGATTGCTCTGATTGCTCTGAGCACGTCCCAACTTTCCTGTAACAATTTCCTTTAATGCCTGCTCGGCTTGAATTTCTGATGTAAAGAACCAGGTTCGTCCTTATGAGCCCACTTTCATTTTGCTGGGCCTTGGAGAAAGGCGGTTGCACCTGCATTTTGGAACGGCGTGATCAGCTGACGAAGCCGCCAACATCTCTCCACTGTGGCGTGTGCAAAATCCGGTTTAGCAAAGAAGGAAAAGCTATCCCAGGTCCGTTTTTTGTTAGGCCTGGCCAAATCATATACCGCCTGCCGGAGCAAACAATTTTCAAATTAAATCAAAATCACTCTGAGATATGATTGATTACCTTTCGGACGTTTAGTCATTGTCATTGGAAACCTATGCACACGTTGGATCTCTTTGTCCCAATCCCATTGTGCTAATTCTGGGAATGTGTTCTTAAACAGGTTGATAGAGAAGGCACGAATATCACTTCCTTCACTATTTTCCGGGATTCCTAAGGACCGAAGGTTATTTCGTTGTTGGCGATTTTCTGCCTCCTCAAGCTTCCACATGATGTCCTTCACTGTGGTCTCTTGTGAGGTTACCTGCGTTTTTAATACGTCAACAGTGTTTTCCAGCAGTTCTGTCCGGTTTTCTACCATACTCATCCTTTCTGCAATTTCTTTGCAAGTCTTACCAATTTTACGCACTGCCCCCTGTAGCTCTTTTGCAGCCACACGGGCATATTGGTTTTCTGTCTTGACCTCATTTTGAAAACTACTCAATGATTGTAAGATTGTAGCTAATGTAGGCTCCTGAAGCTGCTCCGCTATTCTAAGCTCCTCCTTACCTCTTTGAGCTCTCTTGTCGGTATTCATTGTTACAGGCAGGCCAACCAGGGAGTTTGGCTGTGTGTCTGAATAATCCCATCTGAGTTCGCCATCTTCCTCCATTCCATCCAACTTGCGGGTTTTCTTTTTTCATTCTGCCAACTTCTTTGATTTCCTGGGCATCTTTCTACCCCCTTGCTGGCTGCCATCACTCGATGAGGTGTCCGCACACCCATCGTCGCTACTACCATTTTGTGATTCCATGATTTCCGAGTCCCCAGACTCTTCATTTAAATAAAATAAATTCTCCATAATGTCAGGTGATAGATAGCCCATTTCTGTATTCTCTGCAAGGCTTTCTTCCTCAACATCCATCCCTGCATGTGGAACTTGTTTTCATTCCTGACCGATATTTACATCTTCCTCATTGTTTTCAGTAGCTGGAGGGGGGGCTGTGCGGGGGGCTGTGCGGAGGGCTTTTCCTTGCTACCCTCGTAATCTTGCTGGGTTGTCCCGGAAGATTCAGCCATATACAGTACAGTAGTCTCAGTGCTTGACCCCAAGGAGGCACGAGTATTATTAGCGTTTGCTGAGTCTTCTTGAGCCCGCATTTGTGTTTCACCAGTTTTATCAATATTATCGTCATTAGTGCCACCCTGGATTAGTTTGGTCTTCTGCCCTCTCTCCTTGCTCATTTTCTTTTTGGCAAATAAACTGGCAATTACCGTCTGTGTTTTGTCACCCGATCTCCCGACCAGTGCATTGCCCACAGTACATGATTTAGAAATTTTCCAGCAAGTAGATTTACTGCTCTTACCCGCAGTCGCAACTTGACTGCGCTTCTTAATCTCGGGATTCGCTTTTGAATCAGGGTTTTTTCCGGTAATGCGGAGCGCGTTTTACTGCGAGCTGCTCTCGCCGCCATTGCTTTCAACTTCCAAGACGCTTCCATGGAGTCCGCGTCCTCGTTGCTAGGCGACTCTGATCTCAACTTCGGCAAACGCCGAACAGGATTCCCCCAGCCTGGGTCACTGTCAGAAGAAGTCTGGCGAGTGTCTCCCAACGTTAACAACAATGCCTGTCGCCTACCCGCCTCACATTTGGCACCCGCACACCTTCCTGCCAGCGCGGCCAAACTCAAAAGCCAGGATGCATCGACTGGTAACGGTGTTCGTCTCCCGGGTATGCAGAGATGCAGAGGTGAGTTTCTGAGACCTCTCACTCAGCCGCCATCTTGGCTTCTTTCACATCTGTATAAGTTCACTTCTTCTGCATAGTCTGATCCTCAAAGCTGACATTACAATTTGGTGTGTTATATAGGTCTTCATTATCCCTATTTGTACCAACAGCTTCTATTACAAGTAAGAAAACCTATAGCAATACTGAAGAATATATGTGTGTTGTGAAGAGACAAGTACTATTGCATCATTATAAAATACAGGTATACATTTAAATGTATTTGGAGTTTAGTCACGCAAAAGGGTTGAGGCAACACAGATCTGAACCTGTTAACATCAGTGGCTAGTTATTCTTGTGATGGTGCTTGTGAAACCGGGGAATACAACCCTATCTATTCCCTCTTGGGCAAGCCCAAATTGCAAGACAAGTTAAATATGGAATCAGCACCCATCAAGAAAAATATCATAATCAGTCTTTTTTATGTTGAGTAAATCAGAAGAGAGTTTTCATAATGAACAGGTCCGGACTTTAGTGATGATCGTATTCAATTCTTTATTAGTCAATCCAAAACAGATAAAATCCAAATGTACATGTCATTTCTCTTTTAGCCAACGCGTTTCGTCTCGTAAACGAGACTTCTTCAGGGCAAAAATAAAAATTAGACTAATTACACACCCGGAGTATATATACACAAAACTATTTACAACATTAAAAACAAACACATCTCTCAATGTCATAGGGCATTTCCAGCCAGTCCAAGTTAGGTTGCATTTAAATTTCATTAAAAAAAATTCATTACAAGTTTATAAGAAAAAACAGAGCTGCATTTAGAGCGATTTAGGAGGAAGGCATACTTCTGCGAGTGAATTATCGGCATGTAGTAAGCATCATGAAAGAAAATCTCTAAAAAGGATTCCTTCTGGAAGCTATCACGATTCATTGTAACAACTGCTTGTAGAAACACTTGAACAGATATTTATACATATAAGTTTCATATTCTAAACATGGTAATTTACGTGATATAATGAACTGTGACACATACCTCAGTAAACTGTTCATGTTTTTTCTAGAATACTAAGAACTGTAAACCCATGTCACTGACACAAGAGTAACTATATCGTATTCAAACTAGTACAGACAGTTTACTGAGGACACAACACCATGTTATGTTATGTTATGTTATGTTATAACCCATTTGTAAAGCGCACGTAGACCAAGGTTTCATGGCGCTGTTCAGAGTAGGATGCGGGCAGGACTAATTTACTCATATGCCTGTGTGAACAGCCAGGTCTTAAGCTGCTTTCTGAATCGGAGTAACTCAGAGCAGGAGCCGATCTCTAATGGAAGTGTGTTCCAGAGTTGTGGTGCCAGGAACCCGAAGCGACGGCCGCCATGTCGCTTCCGTTTGAACCTGGCACTCACTAACAGATTTTGATATTTGGAATGGAGATCGCGAGTGGGAGTGTGCCTTAATATCAGGTTATTAATAAAGATGGGGCTATAGCAATTTAAGGACTTGAATGTTAGGCAAGCTGTTTTAAAAATGGACCGTTGGAGCAGTGGAAGCCAATGTAGCTTCTTTATTAGGGGTCTTACCGATTGCCATTTAGGCTGCTGATAGATCAATCTCGCAGCCTGGTTCTGTACCAGCTGGAGCCTCTTGATGTGATACAAAGGGAGTCCTAGATAGATTGAATTTGCATAGTCTAGGTGAGACAGGACCAATCCTATCACAACTTGTATCAGTGCTGCCTGGGTGAGCAGGTGGTGTATCTTCTGGATCTTTCGCAATTGAAAGAAGCATTTAGATATTACTGTACCCACCTGAGTATTCAGAGAGAGATCTCTATCAATAGTTACCCCTAGACTTTTTACAGAGGAGGAGGGTTTGGGAAAAGGCCCTAATTCTGTAGGCCAATAGTGGGGGCCCCAGGAGATGCAGCTGTCTGCTATCAATAGCACCTCCGTCTTCCCGGGGTTGAGCTTCAATTGATTATGATCCATTCAATGAGGGATAAACACCATAGTTTCCTGAAAATTAGTGATAGACTCAGTTGAATTATCTATGGTGAAAGAGAGCTGCAAGTCGTCCGCATAATTAAATGTGGATACTTTCCTCTGTTTTAAAGCTTTAATCAGGGGGAGAAGGTAGATATTGAACAAATGTGGGGACAAAGAAGATCCCTGTGGGACCCCACATGTGGTGTTTGACCTAGAAACAGTGAAATTTGCTAAGCGAACTGCCTGCGTACGATCTTCCAAAAAGGAGGCGATCCATTTCAAGGCCTTGCCCTGAAAGCCTGCCCATCCGACACGGTCCACCAAGATCTTGCGGTCCACCGTGTCGAACGCAGAAGACAGATCTAAAAGGACCGGCGCTTGGGGGATTCCAGCATCAGCCTTCCTTCGGAGCTCGCCCAGGACTGCCAAGATAACCACCTCCGTGGAGTGACCTGGCCGGAAGCCGGCTTGGTGGGAGTCCAGATATCCAGTGTGTTCCATAAAGTTGGACATACATTTTGCCACGTGTGCCTCCAGCACCTTAGCCAGGTAAGGGAGCAAGGAGATGGGGCAATAATTGGAAGGTTCCGAAGGATCGGCGCCGACCTTTTTTAACAGAGGAACCACTATGGCATCTTTAAACGATTTAGGGACACAGCCTTGAGTTAATGAGGAGTTGAGCAAGGACAAGGCAGGCTGAGGAGTGATGGAAAAAAACTCCCTCAGTATGTGCGGTGGACAACAATCCCGGGGGGAACCTGATTTTACTTTAGACAGTAGAGGAGAGAGTGATTCAGCATTAATTATAGGGAAGATGTCCATTGTAGAAGTATTCATGATAGTATCAGTCGGAGGCTCAGTTAATGGAGAGCATACAATGCTAGCTTTAATAGCTACAATCTTTTCCAGAAAGAAAGTGTTCAGCTTGTCGCATAGCTCCAATGAAGGAGTTGGTTTAAGTGACAGTCTACCTGGGTTAGATAGCTCATCCACAATCGAGAAGATCTCTCTCGATTTGTTGGAAGAGGTAAGGATCCTCGAGGAAAAGTGTTCTACCTTAGCTGTTTTAATGGCTTTATTATATTTTACCTGCTCTTGTTTATAAAGCATCCTGTCCCCTAAGTCATAACGAGCTCTCCATTTTCTCTCCCTCTGGCGGAGTAACAGTTTCATTTCTTTTAATTCCTTGGTAAACCACTTATGAGCTTCTGCCTTTCGATTAATCCTCATCTTTTTTAGTGGTGCAGAGTGGTCGCTCGCTGTTGTTAGCCACAGCGAGATCTGAGAATCGTAAATGTCCACATTCTGCACAGGACGTGGCATAGAGCTAGTTAGAATGTTCATAAATTCTGGCTTGTCAATAGTATTCCAGCATCTCACTGAGCCACCCTCAACTAGGGGGGGCTTGACTCTTATGGGCAGAGTTAGTTGGAATGTGACCAAAAAATGGTCAGACCATATGCATGAGAGTACCCTCAGGGCAGAAATAATCGGGTTTGTCGTCCAGAACTGGTCCAGTATATGGCCTTTCTGATGCGTTGGCGTTAAGAGATGTTGTGTAAGATTAAAATTTGTTAAGAGGTTAGTGAATTCGAGAGAATGAGGGCCGCCTAACGGATCGCCGAACCAGTAGTTAAAATCACCAATGAGCAAAATATTTGAGTATTTAGTTGCTAAGTTTGCTATCTGCTCGCTCAAGGTGAGGGGGAAGAGGGGCATAGGCTGAGGGGGCCTGTAGACAATGATGCAGATCAGAGAGGTGAGATCAAAATCTAACTTGATCACTACATTGTCTGCAGCAACCAAATTAAGGGGCGTAATAGTCGTAAAAGTATGTTTACGCTGAATAATAGCAGCCACTCCACCACCCGCTTTTCCTGGAGAGCGATCAGTGGGGAGTATATAGTAATCTGTAGGGAGAGCGGTCAGTATATCTGGAATGGAATCAGGAGTCAGCCATGTTTCGGTAAGAAACAGAATGTCCGGTGATTCATTCGAGAGTAGTGTAAAAATCTCCAGTTTATGTTTCACTAATGAGCGTGTGTTTAAGTAGGAGATCCGAAGAGTCACCTGTTTTGAGGGGATAGTTGTGGAGTTTTTCCCCTGGACACGCAATATGTCCCCCCAGTATCTTGGAGCCCGATAGTTCGGTTGTCATGATAGCAATAAGGAATGGCAGCGGTGCCACGGCATGCATGTCCATCGTGACTACATTCTCCCTTTCCAACAGCCTTTTCATGGCATGGTCCCTGCAATGAAATGTTATTCTGAAAGGGTGGAAGGGACCCCAAACAGGGCCTCCAGGTGTCAGAGGCAGGAAAAATGTGCTGGGGGCCCTCCTCCATGGCATGGTCTTGCATGCACTGTGTGCCATTCACGACATGGTGCATGGCATGCAGTGCACTGATATGCTGGAGGCACTGCCTCAGCTTTGGGATATGCTACAGGTTCTTCATATGAGCCTAGCATTACCCTGCTGTGGCACTGCCACTGCAAGACCCCCACAGCGACAGTCATGTCAAAATATGGTAGTCTTGCAGCACCTATTTTGTCATCCATAGAGTGGGCCTAGAAAACATTACTTCAGGCTTACCATGTGAAGCCTGACAGCATCAGCTTGAGGCCTGCTACCTAAACCTGTCAAAATCACCCTTTTAAAAGTTAGGAAACATGATTTCAAATATGAAATGTCACCCAAAACACACCTTAAGGCCCACAAGGTAGAATACAAAATATTCAAAAGAAAAACATATGTGACATTAGAAATGGACTGCTCCCCCAGGGAATCACCCCTAAATGACATTGTCACTTGTCAAGCTGTACAATCTTTAATCATTAACTTTGACCTGTACAAGCTACAGATTTCATTAAAATAAACATCTGATGTAATTGAGAAGTTAGATACTCATTAAATGTATGGGAAATGTAACTTTTGAAAAGTTACATTCACCAGGCTTGACGATGCTGAGGGCTAATTTGCTCTCCAACCACTGGTCAGTTGGCACTTGACTTGAATGAGGTACCAAAGAATTGTGAAAACTTCTCCCAGAGCAAAGGTAATGGCCTTGAAGTGGGGAGATGTTTTTTTCACCTGGCAGGAAGATTTTTTACGGTGGGATAAGGAGCTTAATTTACTTCAAAGGAGACCTGCACTGTCACAAGTAAATGTTAGTTTACACCTTGAAAGGCCATAGCCAATATGCTGCTATTAAGGCTAACAACAAATTCAATCCAAACAAAGCTATCCTCAGTACTAGTTTTGAGTGACTACAAAGATCACCTGCTTGTTATATGACTATACTTCTGGGTGGCCACATAAGTGCTGCACAATGAAATAAGGGTTTCCCATCTTGGAATGTTAGATCTAGGGGCACAGTGGTATTGTTTGCAATGGAGCAAATAAGACCATCTGGAAAAGTAGGTAGGGTTGCTCGGACAATGTTTACAAACTGGATAGGAAGTGCACATGGTCACCCCTACCCTCGAGCTGGTGCCAAGAATAAATATGAATCACATGGCACCACCCTTAGAATACTTTCTCAATCTACGGAAGATCAGAAGAGAACTGGGGCTGCTGTCTCTGATATTTAAGGAGCCCTGAAAGACTCGACCAGGTGCCTCTTGGACCCAGGACAAACACTTGGACACCCAGGGTCAGCTGGATAAACTCCTGTATGCCTACAGGGGCACAACAAGATGCAAGAAGTATCTTTCCTGAAGTACCCAGCTGACCAGTGGTAACTGAACCTAGACTGGACTTTGCTCTTGTCCTCTGCCTGATACCTTGAGAGTCTTCTAGTGCCTTCTCACAAGGTCTTGGAGCTCTAAGAAGTGTACTGGTTTGGTTGTTTCACCACAAGAAGAAAGTTTGTAAACTTTTGAAAACTTTACCTCCAGAACTTTACGGTGATCCGCCAGTAAAAAGTATCAGGCCGGCAGCCCCACAACACATTCATTTTTTTCCCCACCTTTCATTCCTGCAGTTTTCTCGACTATGTTAATCTTGCTCTTATTGGTTCATCTCCTCTGCGTTCTGATCACTACTTTATCCTACATTTTTCCCGAATATGATGTTATTGTTGTTATTGCTCTGCTATGTGCATACCTGTAAAGGGCTCTGATACCCGGAAAGGTCATGTTCGCTCTATTTAAAAAATAAAACATTCTCAAAGGTTCCTGAACCTATAAAAGAAGGCAAAGGGCCTGATTATGATCTTGGCAGATGGGATACCCCATCACAAATGTGACGGATAGCCCATCTGCCATATCACGAGTTTCAATATATTCTATGTAACTTGTAATATGGGAGACGTGATGTTTGTGAGACAGAATCCCATCCGCAAAGATTGTAATCAGGCAAATCCTTGCTTCTGGTCTCCAGTCTTCAGTTACATTGTGGCAGCATTGAGGAGGATTTTTCTTCTTAAAAAGTGACAGAGTCTTTTTCTGAAGTGGTACATAGAACTTTTTTTGGGATCTTTTTGATTTCCAGACTTTCACCGGGTCAAATATACTTGTGTTCAAACAGGGCTCTATCGCAGTCAGACTCAAATTGACTCTAGGTCCCTGTCAACCACTTCCATGACCATCATTACAATTTTGTGTTTTTTTGGGCTGTGGGAAATCACACTGCACTTAATTTTTTGTAGTAGTAGATATAATATGGAATGCTTTTATTAGCTTACTGAATTTTGTTCAACTAAGATATCACTGATGATAATGGTGTCAAACTTAAGTTAGTTAGAACATGTCCAATGTAGGTCCAAATTTATGGTGTATGCTCAGTCCTCTGTTTCCCACTTTTTCATTCATTTCCAAAATATTACTTTAACTCTTCTCTCTTCCCCTCCTTTCTATTTTCCCGTCCCTTCTAAAATCGTCTTCCCTTCCTTTCGTTTGTGGAAGTTAGATGCTTGTATGGCATTCTGAGACTGACATATACAACCAAGCTATTCTGTATGGTCAAGACGCTAAGCAGTAAAGGACAATATATTTAAACAATATGCTTATTAAATAGTGTACATCATACATTTTAATATGGAATGTTTCTGATTAGAAAACTTTGTATTTTACATTTAGAATATCACAGATAATAATATTATATTAAATAAAATAATTCTCTATACTTCCCATCTCTCTGCCTCTCCTGTGTTGTACTCGCCTCTCTTCTCCTGTCCTCTCTTCTTCCATCCTATTCTTTCCTCTCTTCCCTTCCCCTTTAAAATCCTGTGCTGTCCTCTTCTCTGCTCTCTTCTCTTTTACCCTTTAATTCCCTCAAGCCTTGTCTCTTCTCTTTGTTTCTGTCATCTCCAGTACTATGCTCTTTTCTAATCTTCTGTGCACTACACACTCCTGTTATCTGCCTCAATTCCTAATGGGTACCCTTCTCAAAATACCTTACATTCCTTTTGAAAACCATATGTCCTTGCATACCATTACCCTTGATTTCCTTCCCTTTCCTTTCTTTGTTTTCTTTTCTGTTTCCTTCTATACAATATCTATGTGTCCCTTCATATCTCCCCTGTTACCTTCCATGCCTTACAAGTATGCTCTGTGGAGCAAAAATCTTACTTGGATCTTCACTCAACGTTCTCATGTCCTTCGCTATAGATTTTCTCACTAGCAGGCTTTGATACTATACCTCAATTCAATATTGCTTCTGTTGGAAAATGGATTATTAGTAGCGATAAGTAGTGTCATACCACTAGTATTAAGGCCAGGATTACAATAAAAGATTCATTTAGGGTTTCAATAAATGAATCCCTCGCTCAACCTTGGTAGCTAGCAACAAGCAGGCAGACTTACGTTAGGAGACAGATGTGTAAAGCATTTAAAAACACCAATACATTAAATAAATAAGACAAAACACACAATAAAAATCCAACTCGAATGTATGAAATAGACGATATTTGTATGACCAAATAGACACCAAAATGACAAAAATCCAATGTAGGGAACTGGATATATGAATTTTTGAACAATAAACATTTTCTAGTGTTTAAAAACATATAGCGCCACTTTCGCACATCTGGTCGTGCTTGACCGGTACAAAGTCAAAGTTTGAGGCTGACAGGGATGGAACCCAGGTTGGATACACTAAGAGGGAGGTCTCGGTCCAAATTTTACCTTCACACTTTGCGTTTTTCTGGAGCTTTTTTCATGATGTTGAGCAATGGCACATCGTCAGGCCACATTTCGTTCTGGTTCATGGGATTGACTTTCTGTGAGGCCCTGGTCAAATCCTGGAAGCCTTCCCTGGTACATACATGTTAGGGGAGATAAACTTGCCACTCACTATAGAACATTCACTGAGATGTCCACAAACTCCTTCCAGGACTGTAGATGGCTCCTATCAATATTTGTATTTAAATAAAATATTGTAATAGCCAATGGAACCATTCACTACAATGGGTAAAAACAGAACTGGCAGTTTTTCCCTTACCAGGGCTTATAAAACATATTTTATAATGTCTCTGCTTATCGTTACCAGGCACCCTACCCATCGCGCACCTAGGGGGGACCTTAGAGGTGACTTATACGTAAGAATAAGGTAGATTAATACTTTGGAAATACCTTTAAATCCAAAATCCAATTAGCTTATATTTTCAAATAAAAATCAGCCTGCAAGGTAGGGCTTGCTTTAAAATGACAGCAGGCACCACCGTAGCGCAAATTCCAATGCAGGAAATCTACTGGGCCTCTAACCTTCCCTGCCCTATTATATAACAGTGACACATAGGTAGTTTGAATACCCCTTGCCTTATTATATACTAGGGATATTTAGGGATCTGTCATTGTCAATTGTAATTATACCAAATTACCATGTCATTTATTCACAGAGCAGAGGCCCTGGGTCTGGTCTGCAAAGACCAGGGCACAGTCAGAATGAGACAAGCAGCATCGAGTGGTCAAAATGGGGCAAAAAAGTAGGAGACACTGCAAACAGGTCCTGAAATATCACAGCTCCTGTCTCACATCTATTACCTTTTTTAGAGTACTACTTACCAAAATGTATGGTGTTGCAGCGCTTTATTTCAGTCACAAATGTGTTACAGAGACAATGTATAATAGAGGTATGTGAATCAATCAACAGAACATTTTACATAAGAGACCGAGGGCTAAAATGTTGGAGTCACATATCAGGTATACTGGTCAGCATTATATGTTAAGATTGGTTAGCCTGGCGAACTAGCAACCTAAGATTTGAAAATAACTGTGACTGGATGTATATAAAGTAGTAAGAGTTTATTACTGCTGAAAAACCTTCCTAGTAACTTTACAATCACAAAAGATTTTCAAATTGAAGAGTATAATGTTATAAATGCATGGCTTGAAGTTTGCATCGGAGGGATATGTCAGAAATATTGTAATGTATGGACTACAAGTAAATGAAAGAAAATATCTTTGAAATAAAAAGAGTACTATGCCTTTTCTCCTTTTAAAAATTAAAAAAAGTTAATAGGTAACTCACTCGTAATTTCTAATACTTCCATCTGAAGACCTATGGATGAACCCAGCAGACCCATAGAGGTTTAAGAGCCTAAACAGCACATTATTAAAAGACACTATAAATCGCTTATCAGCCAGTCTGTAAATTCAACATCTCGGCAAATGTTTATGTTCCTCTCATATATACAAGCAAATCCAAATACAGCAAATCACACCTCCAATGTGCTCAAAACCCCCTTCACATACTCACTGAAAATTAGGCTGTGCTTATACCCTCCAAAAAGTGAAAATCAGGTTCATAAGGTGACCTAAAAACTACCTGCCAGCATAGTTGTGTACGTGAAAACACTATGGAACAATCTTTACATTTCAGAAAATAGCTACAAGGCTTTAACACAGATAACACTACCTTCTGTGGAGAAGTGGGGCTCACTGGTTAGAGGAGGCAGACCTGGAAGCAGAGGTCAGCCCGGGACCAGGGTTCAATTCCCGGCTCGGCGGGGTCTTGAGTCCTAAAATGTCCATGGACTCAACAATTCTCGCTTCGGTGCCTACTCCATTCACGGGTTCACACTCTGCGACTCTGGGCAATAGCTTGCTTAATCTCCACAACGGCCCCTCGCGGCGGGATGCCTGGCTTTCACCTTGCGGATACCCTGCCGGGGTTATCTCACAGGGGAATACCAGGACGGGTTCCCTAAGCAAGCGCTTAGAAACCGCTTGGTGATTTGCGCTATAGAAATTCCTGTACATTTACATTTACATTTAACACTACATGCACTAGACTGCCACTCATAACTAAAAACATGCAAAGTGGAGCATCAAAGTAAGCCTGAAAAATACCTAAAAGTGAGTTTTTTGCGCAGTCCTTTAAGACACTCTTTATCTGAAGCAAACACAACATATCAGTCATACGTATGTGTTTCTCATGTCTGCAACTGTAAAAATAGAGCGAACAAGCAGTAACAGACTGCAATTTCACTCCAAAATTATGCATTGTGCTAGGAGCAACAGTAGGGCTCAATTGAGTTGAAACATGTTTGAGCATGTAATCCCACACCGAATTCAAGCAAAAAGCACACCTGCATCTAGATAAATTAAATGCCTCTGAATTCTAATGCAGTGCAAGACCTGAAGCAGAGTAGCAACTAGGAAAGAAGGTGGTATACACAGTAATCATTCAATGATAAAACTGGTTAACTCCTAAATTTAATGGTGAAGCTGCTCTTTCTAACACTGTCCTCTTTTTCACAGTAACATTTCTGCTGTGATCTTTTGCAGATATTCGCATGCGTGACAATTTTTGATTAGTTTCTCTGAAACTACTTCTGTTTAAACATCTGGCTTCGCATACAATTATCACAAGGCCTCGAACACCAAGTACAAGGCCTTTATGCACAAATGTTGTTCTATCTTCATATCCATAACATTGCTAATCTGTACGTACTTCACAAGGATGCTTTTTATTATAAATAATCAGCATCTCATGGGATTTTCAAAGGAGGCGCTTCAGCTGACAACTGAGACTTCACCACGCAGTGGTCTGACGTCTCCGTGAGGGCTGCCCAGTTCTTGACCAAGAAGGAGTCCTACATTTTCTCCCACCAGGTAACAGGTTTGGATTGTTCCTTGGGGGAATTCTTGGCTTCAGACCTACACACACTCGAGGTACACAAAGAGTAGGGTTACATAGTAGGAGTACACCTGATTTTTATCTTGAATACATGCCTGCACAGATACACTGATTTAGCACCATGGTTGAACTATGTATACTTTTTACTCTTTTGGTGCTTGTAATCACTTTCATCTGCTTCTGTCTACTGATTATCGCAGCACATGTGTTTTATACAAGAATAACGTTGTTTTAATAAATATATTGAAAATGTCCCAGTGTGTATTCTTTGTTTATTTCTCTGAGTGCACGTGAACACGAGTGAATGAGCGGGACGCATCTGATCTGTTAACCAAGATCCCTGAGGGGTCAGGTTTGTCATGTTCAGATGTTGCCAGAGCTATTCACCCCCTGGTTATGTTAGGAGGATTTATGTTGGCACTGTGAGCTAGATGGTCACTAGGCCAACATATCCTGTGAGGGTGCTCGGAATCAGTCTAGGTACCTCACCCAACATTTAGGTTGTCAAACAAACGTGCTGAACCTATGGATTAGTGGGAGCCACACGAAAATAGCACTGTGGAAGCAGTATTTATTTAATAATGGAAGGATGTGTTTAGAGATGTTATCCATCTTTTTTTTTTTTTAAATGTAATAGTTATCAAACAATATTCTTATATTTCATACCATTTTTCATTATATTCTCTCATCCATTTTGCTGCAGGTCCACAAGTTATTCAAGGCACTATACCTGCAAATCTAAAGAAAACAATAAGGAATGCCATCATTGTTTTAAAGGAAATCCTGCATGCATAATAGTCAAATATTTAGATAAAAGGGTAGATTAAGAAGATGTCATGGGAAAAGAAATAGAACATTTATAACAAATGTAGTGGATAAAAGAAAACTAAGAAATGAAGTTGATGGTGAGAAACAACTGAAAACAAAATCAGAAACACATTGAAATAAATAGATTTGAGACATCTAAGAATGTATCTAAATGTAGAAATGAGAACAGCAGCGTAATTAGGAAGACATTCAGTGAGCTTCACAATAATGAAATCAATGGAACAGACAAAGAGATGAATTGCTGGATGTAAACAGAACCAGTTTGTTGAACATCTTGTAAAATGCAATTTACTTTGTAAAGGAAGCTGTTCATTCTCATTATAAATAAAATAAAATCTTTAGGTAGGCTAGTTAGCTCATTATGAAAATAATGCGGACAAATGGCAAATATAAACAATTCCAGATTTTGTGCCATGACCAAGAAACACTGAAAACATGCTTCCAGCAGAGAATGGGACTGGAGAAAGTTACAGTCCCAAACGAGAAATTAGTGCCATTAAAAAAGAAGAAATATTTATAGATCAGATTTTTTAAGATTCCTCCAGCTCCTGTCCATAACTAGAATTACAGTATTTTTTGTAGCAGAAGACAACAGTCGGTTGATTAACTGAAATGTTTCTTAAACAAATACTGTTGCTGAATAGATGTACTTTGCTAAAATTAAAGGCATTGATATTCAAAACATTTTGGCCAACATATGTTTCTTGTCTAAGAAATTAATCGGTAGTTGTTGCTTCTGTAGGACCACATCATGATTAAGTTCATCTTGACTAATAAGTCCGATTGATTTGTTTTTTGAGGAACCGTGTATAATAAATTCAAAACACCTATTGTAAACCTTAACAACTTATTGATCAAGTCTTTCCAAAGAATGTTATATCTCAGTAAAGATTAATCATTATATTTGAGCTGCAAAGAAGCATGATAACGTATAGCAATACAGCTTCTGCTCTACAGCTATGGAAAAGTTTGAAAAAAAAATGTACATTCTCTTTAGTTGAAACCTCTTGACCTCAACATTCAGAACATCTACATTAAAATATACAGTGTCAAATGGTAAACAGTTTTTCCTTGAGGTACCCTCAGGATTAAATATAGTCATTTTCCCTAATTCTTTAATTGTGTTTACAGTAATATAACATTTAAGAAGAAACTTAGACTTTTACAAAAATCTGTGCAGAGTAAGGAAACTGTCATGTTTGAAGCGACATTCTTTAGTTTGTATGTCACAAAATGTGTGCAGCAGTACTTTCCAACACATCTCAAAGCTGTAAGTTCACCACAGTATGATACACAACCTAGTGAGGCGATTCTACTATGAGAAAGTCTCACTCTTCTTCAAGGAGAACTTAATAGTGCACTTCTATCTTTGAAACGATTCCTGATGTAACAAAATATTGTCATACAAAATTCAAATGAAATGATTTGGACTAGAGAAAGAGAGGAGAATGAAGTTAAAGTACAGGTGCTCAATGAAACAATAACTCCAAAGAATGAATTAGAGTGTTTTAGAAAAGAAATTGCTGAACCCGCAACTACCTCTGCAGGAATTCCTAAAAAGGTATGTGATTATTGTCGTGTGTGAACTATGAGGCACAGACTAAAAAGGTAGACATGAACCTAAAGACTGAAGGCAGAGATTTTTACTTATTAGATAAGAAACATTTTAATTTATTTCAAAATAAATGTATCTGCAAATTCTCTGTTATGAAACTGAATGATAATAGCATTCCTGCTAGAGGTATTTATAACTATTTAGAGATCACCCTGATTGCTGATGAACTCCAGCAGGTGAATGTTTATGATAATATTGTCATCCAATTTGTTTGTCCTTTACTTGCTATACATCTTCTGCAGCCAAAAAGTTCAAATTTACCTCTGAGTGAATTATTGAAGGACCTGAAAGGAAAAGATATTTATCCTCCTTTAGATTGGAAGGAGAATATTGGAACTCTTGTTGTAGATTGAGAAAGTGAAGAACCACTATTGGTTTTAGTGAATGGTATTATAAAAGCATTCTGTAAATATTGCGTGGTTGGTTGAATTGGAGGTGAACCCTGTTTCAACAACAGCCACAATCCCTGTCAGGGTCAACCACAAAAGTCACTACATTAATCAGTCCTTAATTGCGGAAGCTTGGCACAAAAAGCAGTCAAGCATAACCTAGAGTCAATGGTTAAAGTATTTATGCAGCACACAAATAGTAATACATTGAAAAATACACAACAAACATCCCACACCAATTTAGGAAAATTAAGTACATTTGAATAAATTATCTGATACCAAAACAACAACCATCCAATCAGTAGAATCGGAGTTATGAATTTTAAATTTAGGGTAAAAGCTAGTGCCCAAAAAATTGAAGCATCAACAGAGGATATCTAGTCGCCGGAGAATTAAAGTAAAAAAATGATGGCCTACTCCAACGGAGCATGGGTCGAATACAAGAAGTGGGCAGGACCTGGTCGGCACTTAATTTTGTAGAAAGTTTTCTGAGATGACAATTCAGAAGGACAAATCTGCAGATGGTGCCTGAGGAGTGAGCACCATCGTCAAGGAGCTGCTGGATGACGTAGTAGTCAAGATTTCTATGTTCATACAAAATCACATTTTTAAAAGTTGAAAACCTTCAGTGGGACACAGCTGGAGCCTGTATCTGACAAGAGCTCCATGAGGCTGGATACCCTCTAGCAACGGGACCGCTCAGCAGGACTTGCTACTGCAGAGAAGCATTTAGTGGGAACTAACTGCGACGTCAGGCCGACCAGCGATACATATGAGCAGGTTGGTCCTTGTCTTCCTTCAGTTCTCAGAGAAGTTTTTAGTCTGCATACCTTTAAAACTACAACCAAGAGTCCAGGACTGGAGGTGCACCATTTGGGGAGTCCAGACTCACTCAGGGTGGATACAGGTATGGATTCAAGATGGTGGGAGCATTTTATGTCCCTGCCTAAGGCTCTGATCAGGCCCTTAGAGTCACTGTGGTAGTCCTGGATTCAAGTGATGAAGCAGGGCTCAAGCAGAACAGCAACCCTCTAAGGGTTCAAGACAGGCTCAAGGAAGCAAAGCAGTCCATCCAGGTGTGGCAAAACAGTCTTGTGAAGTACACAGCAGGCCACAGAAGAAGGGAGTCCTGCAAAAGTCATTTCACAGGTCCTGAAAGGGTTCTGAAGAGTGGGTCTGAGGGTCTTATTTTAATACTTGGTAACTTATTTGACGAAGTAGATGTTTCTAGAGGTTTTCCTTCAAGC
This sequence comes from Lissotriton helveticus, assembly GCF_964261635.1. Taxonomy (NCBI): domain Eukaryota; kingdom Metazoa; phylum Chordata; class Amphibia; order Caudata; family Salamandridae; genus Lissotriton; species Lissotriton helveticus. The sequence goes on along the minus strand of NC_136059.1, from coordinate 1,839,623,676 downwards.
ACTTAGAATATGTTTTGACTCTCCTGCCTCCAAGCTGGCTGTGGGGACAATGCACTGGTGACAAGTCATTTGTGTGAAGGCAGAGCACAGTATATTTAATTGCAATTGGGGCTGTACCTAGTTCTGCCCACCCATTCTGTCATTAAATTGCCCATTCAGGCCCAGTAAAGGACAGAAAATTGGCAACTTTCTAAAAGTGGCATTTTCAAAATTTTAATTTAAAATCTATCTTTACCATTAAAAATGATTTTTGAATAACATTTTACAGATGCCAAACATGAAATACTTATTTGTTCCCAATCAAAATTTAGCACTTAATCTGTAATATGTCAACCCTACACTATCCCATGGGCCAGGTAGGCCTCAAAGTAGTGAAACACAGATTTAGTAGTTTTTCACATCCAGAACATGTAAAATGTAAATGTACATGTCCAACCTTTTAATTATAATGCATCCTGCCCTATTGGCTACTTAGGGCTTAGCTCAGGGGGCCTAAATGCAATAAAAAGGTGAGTTAAGGCTTGGAGGGGGGTTATATTGTGAAGTCCAATTGGCAGTTTAAAACTGCAATCAGGTTACAATGGCAGATGGGACATGTTTTAGAAGGCTGTTTTAGTGGGGGGGGGGGGGACCATATGTGCTACAGGCTCTCTAGTAGCATTTAATTTACTGGCCCTGGATACATGGTATCCCACTTTACTAGGGATTTAACAGAAAATGATATATTCAAATTAGATGAAAGGCAATTGTATTATGTCTTACGGAGTGAGAAAAAGCACGTTAGCACTGGTTAGCAGTGGTAAAGTACACTGTCCTAAGGCCAACAAAAACGAATTCAACAAAAAATAGGAGTAGTGATAGCAAAAGGTTTATGGGTTACACTGCACAGAGGGCCAAGTCTATTATGACCTCCTCCAGCCAAAAGCCTTGGGAGGCTAATCAATAGTTTGATGGGCATCCATGCTTAGGCAATAGAACATGGACAATGATGAGCTACTGCAGAGGCCCTTGTTCGTTTAGGCCCCTCTGAATTTGGTTGGATCCCTCTGTCTACACTCACTTGAACCACTGAACTGACCCAAGGGGAACCCCTGTCCTGACATCTGTACAGCACCTAAACTTAGGTTTCTCACAGATGAAGGCAGATTGTACCACCATGAGAAACAAAGTGATGTGGCCCATTCCACCCCTTGGATCAGACTTTTGTACCCAACACAAGTTAAATCCGCAAATGAGGACAGTAACCAACACAAGTCACTCACAGCCAGCAGTTTCAAGATCCAGACCCCAGACAATCCAGGGATCTCAGACCTATGAGGTTTCTTAGAGTGGGGGGGCAACAGCAGCAGCTGTTAGGAACCCTTTGTATAATCTCCCTGCCACCAGTCCAGGGGTAGTAGGTTGAGACTGGTCATCCAGCCCATGAAATGTGCCCTCAGGCTGAACAGGGGCCATGGGTGAGTCCTTCATCCTCCTATCCTTCCATCATTGGCCTCTGTACCCTTGTATGGGAGTGAGACCACCATCTGATCTTTTAGTGTACCCTGTGTAGTTGCTACTCCAGAGGTGGCTGCCTCAGAACAGGGGTGGTGGGCAGAGGGGAATCGATAAGTATATGTAATAAACTTCCCTTTCCTTCACTGCAGCGACCCCCGCCACATGCCTCTCCTCTATCCTCTTCATCTGAACTGGCAGAACGGAAGAAAACTTTCCCAGCCAATCACAATGCTGCATGAGCAGCATCATGATTGGTGTGAGCGGCCTGTTTGACTGCTCAGGCAGTGACTAAGAGCCTGGGCATGTTCTCCATTGGTCTGTGCAACACAGCCAGGTGGAGAACATGCTAAGTGCACATGACTGTTTGGCCGACCCAACAGGGCTGGCCAAACAGTAATGCGACTTAGGGTGAGCAAACCACTCCTTACTCTGCTCTGGAAAGCTCAGCCTTGCCCCACCCTGACCTGTCTCCAGTCCCGCACAGAAACATAAAATGATAAAAATGTCTTATTATTATCATTTTATTTTTATTTTTGCACTGCTCAAATAGCAGTGGGGCGACACTCCTCAACCTTAGCACAGGAGCCACCACTGTGCCATTCCCAACTCTCCTGACTCTGCTGACAATTCATTTTCCAGAATGCAGTCAATGGACATCTCGGTTATACCAAGAATGCAAGGGACATAGGGTGGAAATGGTTCTGCACCTCTGCCTGAGTTACCCCACATACTTGAACGGTTTACTGCTCTAGGGAAGCCAGCCTTTCCAAAACCATGGTCTGGCTGGCAGTGATAGGGATGCCATTCACTTCAACCTGGTGGAGGGGACAACATTCTCCCTCAGTGATCACAAGGCACCCTCCCAATACCAACACCATGAAAAGGCGCTGGGCTAAACTCAACTCAGAGATATGGCGGAACATCTTAACCAATACAAATATATCTGACACTGAGACTCCGGCAATGGTGGAGGAAGCATACTCCAGATGGGAGACCTGGATTACTCAATCATTGGATGAAGTAACCCCTGAGGTTACCCCCAAACCAAAAGCTGGACCCAGGGCGGGCGGATGGTTTAATCCCCAACTCTTGCCGCTAAAGAAAAATTGCAAAAAAATCAAAAGGGACTGGCGAAAAATGTATGATCCAAAACTCAAAACCATGTATAAATCAGCCATCAGAAACTACCACAACAGTATCAAAATAACTCAGGCAACGTTCTTTGAGAAGAAAATTAGTGTGGCCCAGAACTCCTCAGGGGAACTGTTTGCGATAGTCAAGGCTTTAACTACTCCAGACTAGGACAGGACACCCTTCCAACAGAAGAGAGGTGTAATGAATTAGCCATCCTCTTTCTTTTGAAATTAACAGATATATAAAGCTCATTAAAGGTAAATGGGGAACTAACTTCACAGTGGGAAAGGGGTCAGGAAAAAGTTTCCCTACTAAACACCATCACCAATCTCCCACCAATGGAAGCAGAAGATGGAGAAGCTCTGCTGGCCAATGTGAAGACTGGCTCCCCTCTAAATCCATCCCCACTGCATGTCCTCAAAACAGTTATACGTGTCATCCTTCCTTTCCTAACTAAGGTCATGAACCAGTCTCTGGAGATGGGCATTGTCACAACCTCATGGAAACATGCCATTGTTAAACCTCTGCTAAAAAAGGGTAACGCAGATCCATTGCAACTGGGAAATTACCACCCTATCTCCCTGTTGCCTTTGTGTGGGCAAGCTACTGGAAAAGCATGTAAATAGATCACTGTCTGAATCCCTGTTGGTGTTGGTGGAGCAACTCACATCATCGCTAGAACGTCGAAACTCAGCTGCCCTGCTCCTCTTGGACCCGAGTGCTGCCTTCAACACTGTAGATCACCAGACATTATGAAGGAGACTATCAGCCATCGGGGTAGAATGTACCATGCTCAAGTGGTTCACGTAGTTTTTGGAGGGAAGAACATTCCAAGTATTGGAAGATACTACCATCTCGAAAACTGTGTCACTAAGATGTGGGATACCACAGGGGTCCTCATTAAGCCCCACACTATTTAACATATATATGGAACTACTCGCTAAGACTGTCCTAGAGTTCGATATCTCAATGACGTCCTATGTGGACGATACTCAGCTGGTGATTTCTTTGGACCCAAATAACAGTGAGCAATCAAGTAGTGGATGACAAAAATCTGCTTAAAATTAAATGGGCATAATTCAGATTAATGATCCTCGGGAACAAGATCAGTTCATGCCCTCCACAAGCTGGCCCGAAAGTTTGGGCAGCTGACCCATACCTAAAGAAATCATCAGGAATCTGGGGTTTTGGCTAGAAAAAGATCTCTCCATGGCCACACAGGCTGAGAAAGTCAAAGCCACCTGTTTTGAACTGCTTAGAAGTCTCAGAGAAATCCAAGATAGGACACCAATTCAGCTTAGAAAGACAGTAGTCCATTCCCTGGTGGCCTCGCGGCTGCTGAACAGGAGTTGCTGCTGCTAAGAAGAACATAGCTGGAGCTACAATGAATTCAAGTCAACCAGTGAAACACCCTGGGCTGATCAACAAGCAGGGTGGTGCCCGGTCTTCCTTTGATTCTCAGTGGAGTTTTTATCAAAATCCATTGAAGTCCAAGGTTTTCATTTTGGCTATCTTGCCTCCTTAAACACCACAACCAAGTGCCAATGATTGGAGGTGCACCACCTGTTGAGCACACCAGAAGGCAGTCCTCCGAGAGTCAAGCAGGCAGAGAAAAAGGGAGGGGTCCCATTATAGATTTTCCCCATGCAATTTCCATTGGGATGTTGATCATGCCTACAGCCCAGACCACTGAATGGATGACACCAAATGTGGCAGAATGCTAGCTTTTGGTCTAATAAATCTCCTATTGTAATATGGTGTAAATCCATTCAGTAGCTTTGGAGTTTTTGACGAAAGAAGATTTATAGATCTCTAGGGACACAAATCCTCAGTGAATTGGACAGATCTCATGGTGTGATCTGGCTGGCTGCCAATACTTCAACCAAGAAGTGTTGTTAGCCATCTTGGGACATGGGACTCAGCCAGAGTCCACAAAATAATCACCAAAAAAAACAAAAGGGGACAGAGGAGGAATAACCTCCCCCCCTTGGCCTGATGGTGTGATCCCACAGGGACCATGCTGGTGGCATAAAACATAATGTTTTTATTTAACTGCAAATTCATGGAGGAGCGGTAGATTTGTTGCAATTTTTTTTTTTTAAAACAGCACTGTCTCCCATGCTTGTTTTGTAACTGGCCCCAGGTGGGCCAGCTCCCTGGGGAAAATCTTTTGGGTGGGAGGGGGTGCACATGGTCCCCTTCATAGTGCCGCTTTCGGCCCCAGGGACTGTAAGCCACCGGGCCCTGGCAATAAGAAATAAGGGGAAGGTGGGCCATGTGGATCCCTTCCTCTGGCCGTTTTTGGCCCCGGGTACCACCACACCCAAGGCCCGTCCATCTCTTAATATATTGAGAGGGGGCATGTGGCCTCCCTCCCAGGCAGATTTTGGTCCCAGGGACTACCACCCCCCGGCCTGGCCATAACAATTAAGGGAGAAGGGGGCCATGCCACCCCTCTTCCTAAGCCATTAATTGCCCTAGTGACCCTATCCACCAAGGCTGGCTCCAGCTATGATCAGGGATGCCCACTCCCTGGACATAGTGGTTTCCCTGCTTGCACAAGTGCAGTCGAGGAAACCTGTATTGGCACTCGCTTGGCAGGAGCAATATCAAAGCTACCTCCAAGCAAGACCAAACTCATAGTGAGGGGAAGCATAAAAAATGCCCTACCCACTCGGAGAGGACTTTTCATCAGTTTCCCGGCTCACTATGAAGCAGGCAGGAAAACACATGGAAATCACAATAAGGCTAGGTCCCTGGAGCCAAAATACGACCCAGAGAGGGGGGCCACATGCCCCTACCATATGTGGCTATGCCTTAGGAGATTGGGTCCCCGTGGCCAGAGACCAGCCTGGAAAGGGGGGTGCATGCCCCCTCCCCATTTACAGTATGGTCGGTACCCAGGAGATGGAGTCCTTGGGGTCAAAATAAGGCCCATGGTCGGGTACTACATACCACCTCCCTAAAATAAATGTGGGGACCTCGTAGAACAGCTTGGCTGCCTTTGGGCGATTGGCCACAGGGACTGGCCGCAGGGCTGGTTGGGCTGGCTGAGTGCAGGAAGCTGGCCTTTGGCAAACACCCACTACATTAAAAAAATAGAAATTCACTGAAAAAACAAAGGTTACAGGGACATTATAGTTAGGAAATAAATTACAAACACTAGAAATTCACAAAAAAAAAAAAAGGTTACAGGGACATTAGTGTTAGGTTCAGAATTCACACACACACACAACCATAGAAATTCGGCAGTTATAGTTAGAGTTATCTCATAAAACTCCAACTCATGCCCTAATGTAATAACAGTACTGCAACATTTGCAGTAAAATTATTGATTTGAAACTATGCTTTAGTTTAAGAAAAGAACCTTTGGAATTCAATTTAAAAAAACTAATGGTTAACATATTGTTATGGTAGGATGAATGCTGTCAATGACAACAGTAAGGTTTTAAACTAAAAAAATACAGGAATTCACCAGTTATAGTTTGCAAAGCTAACTGTAACTTGTGCCCCACGTCCACAATGCACTGCTTATGACCTCACATATGACATCACTCATGACATCTTGAATGACATAATTTATGACATCACTGATGCCATCTCAAATGACATAATTGATGACATTACTGATGACACAATCTAATGAGTGTGTTAGTTTGAATACACATTATTCTCCCACAATGTAGCAAAATGGAGGGCACTTCACTGCAACTTATAACTTATACTTCGGAGTATGTTTACTACTTTTGACAATTTCCAAAGGGCCTGATTTACAAATGTAGCTTACACTGTTGGGTAATTCACAGATTTCACTATGTTTATTATGTTTTGCTTATTTTCGAAATTTGAACGTGAAAAAATGATTATAAATTCCCCCACCATACATGTCTACAACATCATCCCATAGAATAAATAGAGGTAGGGAATCACTGTGGAGTCTCCCTATAACGTAGGGTAGTGAAAAGTTAAAAAAAATATATCACAAAAAGAAATATGAAAAATATATGTATGTTCAATATTGATGAAATCAATTTTATATATGTTATTTAAACATAGAACAAAAAGAAATGGTTCAGCACTGTTAACCTAATTTTGAAATAAATCTTAAATTATTAGGAAATGCATTAAATTACATTTTATTTTCTTTCTTAAGTTTAAGTTAAAAAATTCCTGTTGAAGCAAAATAAATATTTACTATTATAAGTGATGTACATAATTAATTAATATTAATTTACTTATATTCAAGTGGCAATTGTTACATTATTCTAAAATCCACAATAGTGTATTCAAATATTTTACCACTAAATCTGTGCACTATTTCTATACATTTTTGTAACAAAAATTTATTTATATTTGTTACTATGCACATAATTTAATAGAATGTAACCCTTTTTCCTATTTTGTTTTATTTTAATTATCTACCTCTTCTATTTTTGACAGGACAGTGTTGCAGTATCAGTTGTTGTCCATGCAGTAGGTGCACTCTGATTTTGTGAATAAGCAAAAAGTAACACCCTTACTCAAAAGTGTACATTACTCAAAAGTGTTTCACCTTTGTGAATAAGGCCCATTGTTAGCAGACAACACATTTACCTTAAGGCATCTGGGAGAAAAATGTGCTGGTCTGTCAACCACTGCGCCCCATTCCCGTCCTCTAGCTGAAGATGCTGCTTCTGACCTCATGTCAATAAAGGGGCAAGCACACGTGGCGAGATGTTGTAATCTCATGCATAAACTGTGCTATTCTTTATACTTTATCAAGTGAAGTATTTGTCCTTTGCTGTGAGGCGGTTTAGGGGAGATTCATCACGTTACTGGATTAATTGATTGTATTTTTATTTATTGCTCATTTAAGGATCTTGGCATGTTGCAATTTATTACTTTAATACATTAAATACTGCTAAGATTCTCCCACTTTGATACATTTTTGGGGGAACGCTGTTACTACGTGGTCAGTTGTTGCAATGGCTTTATTAATCTGGTAAAAACGATTTTCACCTTCTCTTTCTTTCATTGTACATCACTAATGTAATTCATCAAGTCACGTTCCTTGCTGCAACAAAATAGTTATTTTACTAATTCAATTAATACAGCTGTTGGAGTTAAAACATCATAAGTAAAATCATCAAGAAACAATATAATTAAAGTCATTAAGAAAACAACTGTTTTGTGGTGATTGATGATACTTCAGTATAATCATGTTCTATTATTAAATTTTACTAGAAGTATGGCATAGAACTGACAGCATTTTGTGCTGTGTGAAAGAGAACTGGATTTTTTGCATTGCCTTTGGGAATAAAAAATGTTTTGCTAATTTAATTGAGGAAAGAAGCGCACACATTTTTCATGTAATACATAGTCATCTTGAATGCTTCATATGTTGTGCTGAAAATGTAAAATAGTAACGAAAATGTGCATCATTCAAACTGAGTTAACATCTTTCACATCATTTTCAATGAAATGCTCATTTAGAGGGTCTTCTGGTATTCTGCAGTTATAAAGTATTTGATTAATTTTATATAGAAATAATGATCTAATTAAAAATCTGAATAAGACTCTGACAAATGCCAAGACCGTAAAATGCAGTATTTTCTTGGTGTCCTACTACTGTAGCGTTACAAGATGTTCACTATGGAATGCTAGACTACCATTTAAACCAGTGTTTCCACGTCAAATTTCGCTTTCAATTCCCACATTCATGGTTGAGTCCAGTAAAACTTCATGCTGTAATAACACATATGTCGGAATAATAATATGGGTGAAAACCCCTGTTTCCATCTAAATAAGTAATTTGACGCTACCTAAAAGAGGGCCTAATTGAAAAAATAAGGACCAAATATCAGTCACGTGGAGTGGTATATTGGTATGGCATATCACCTTTCCAGATAAGGGGTGACCAAGTGCATTCTCACACTCTGTTAACTTGATTTCTTTTTATGCCTAGAATTGTCTTCCTCTGAAAGCAGAAGGAGTAATTGGCTGTGCAGAAGCAGGTTTGAATCACAGACTTCCTCTTCTATCTATTCATTGACTCGAAAGCCATCATACTCCTCAGCAAACTCAACTTCCACTTAGAAGACAGCACCAGCCCCTGCTAAAGCCTGAACAATAATGGAGTAACCCAGCTCATTACAGAACCAACACACATCACAGGACAGACACTGGACCCCATCTTCATGCCCATCAACTGCATGAAGTACAAGTTACTTCTCCGCTCACATGAACTGACTACTCCACCATCGACTTCCTAATCAACACACCATGAGTAAACCCTCCTACCAACATCAGGGGGCAAAATCTCTCAACCGGAGTGGCTCAACAGCCTCAGCATGGATCAACCTAAGCCCACAGATAACCTCAACAATAAAATAACCAACTTCAACAACTAGATCAAGAACTGTTTGGACACTGTTGCATCCATCAACACCAACCACCGAAGAAGAACCAAAAAACAGGGCAGCTGATACTCAGAGGCCCTTTGAGACTCCAAATGACACTGCAAGCAGCTAGAAAGAAAAAAAAAATCAGCAGCCGCTAAACCAATGATAGAACCACCTACAAGGTGGCACTCAGATGCTACCATCAGCTACTAAGGGACACCAAGACATGAGTGCTAGCTGAATGCATTGGCGGGAGCTCTATCAGATGCAAGGAGATGTTCTTGATTCTCAAGGACTTCGCCACACCCTGGCCTCTGCCAAGAGCATCACCTCCTCCTAAGTACTCTGCGATCACCTGTCAAAATAAGCAAAACTGCTAACATCTACAGCAACTTCATTCACCAACCAGACCCCAGCGATGTCATGGCAAAACTTCCTACCACAAACCAAGACGGCCACCTGAGTGAATTAAAAATATGCAAACATTCGTGACAATAATTTTCAATTCTATTAAGGACACGAAGGCGAGGATTATGCTTTCTCGATTTCTTTACTACCAACAGCAGCCAATAGGAACATAGTAAAGAAAAAAGCTAACTACAACTCCCATGAGCCCTTAGGCAACCATAGAGACTACATGCTATATAAACCACCATAGAGGACAACACTTCCTCTTTCTTTGTCCAGGAAATCATAACAGTCAAAAGTCATTGAAGAAAAATACCGCCGACCATCCTGAAGGAAGAAGACCGAAAGCAACTGCAAAGTGGGCCAACAGGAGACAGGCAACCAACCAAAGGCGAAGAGGCCGCAGCAGGAAATACAGCAGATCCAATATCCAAAGTGGCGGAAAACACTGCAGGAGAGACCATGATGAAGGATCACTTCTGGTCAGAACCTGAAAGAAAAAACAGAGCCGTAATACACAACCCCAAAACCTTGGAAAGGTAGCATCACATAGGGTGGGGAAAAAATAATCAACGCAAGAAACATTGCAGATCATAGCAAAGCAAAGATGCAACATAAACAATGCAGTAGAATACAAATGGGTGGGATAATCCTCGCCTCCGTGTCCTTAATAGAATTGAAAATTCTTGTCACGAATGTTTGCAAATTTTTAATTCTATGGCAGGACAGGAGGCTCAGATTATGCTTGTTCAAAGCTTGTCCACCACAACAGAGGCAATATCCACAATGGGTTTGAAATAATACGTCTTAAACACAGTATCAGAAGACCAATCAGCCGTCTTCACAATGTCTTGCAAACTTACACCAACATGGAAAGCCTTAGAGGCCATGGCACCCCTAGCGGAATGAGCTCCAAAAATGGAGACATCAATACCTGCCTCAGACATAAGCCAGCGCACCCAACGAGCAAGAGTAGCTGGCGCCACAGGCTTAAAAGGCTTTTGCAAAGCAATCAACAACTGTCCAGACAAATCTTGACGAAAAGGAGCAGTACTCACCTCATAATCTTTTATGCACCGGACCACACATAATTGTGGGTTCTGAGGAAAAGCTGGATAAGTAACAGTAGACAGATTAGTCTTTGTACGTCTGGAAACCGTAAAAGTAACGCCTTCCGGGGAAAAAGAACGGCCCGCGAGATCCAACGGGCGTACATCCAAGATACGCTTACAAGAATCCAAGCATAAAAGCATTGTCAATTTTTTAGACAATTATTTACGAGACAGAGAAGCGTTGGGAGGCCAAGCCTCCAGAAAACGTAAGACAACGGAGACATCCCAAAGAGCTACATACTTCGGACATGGCGGCTTAGCCATCCGAACACCACGAAGCAATTTAGAGATTAGATGATGTTCTCCAATAGGTTTCCCGTAGACAAAATCATGGCCCGCAGAGAGAGCGGAGCGAAAAGAGTTGACAGTCCTGTAAGCAGAGCCAGAAGAAGCGACGGAAGCAAGAAAATTAACCACTAAAGAGACATCAGCTGAAGCGGGATCCAGGTCTCGTTCAGAACACCAATCACGCCATCGTCGCCAAGCTGACGCAAAACGCTTGCGCGTGTTGGGGGCCCAAGCTTCAGTGATAAATCTCTCAGCGTCTCCAGATAAGCCAGGGACTTTCCAGCGTTCCCCGAAAGACGCCACGCCACCAGACGGAGCTGGCCCGACAGAATTAGAGGATGTGGATGGAGCAGAGGATCCAACAGCAGGTTCCACTTCGTTGGAAGCAGAAACGGAGTCGAGCAACTCATTTCCAGAAGGTCCGGAAACCACGCTTGAGCCCTCCAAAGAGGAGCTATCAGAATGATCTCCGATTGAAACTGCTTCGTCCTGGCCAAGACTCGCGGGATCATTGCGAACTGGGGAAAAGCATAGCAAAGATGAGGAGGCCAAGTCTGGAGAAAGGCATCCGTGGCAAGAGCCTCCGGATCCGGACGCCAGCTGTAAAACCTGGGCAGTTGAGCATTGAGGCGAGAGGCGAAGAGATCGATCCAAGGTCGACCCCAAAGGCGAGACAGAGTCCGAAAGACACGGGGGTGAAGCCGCCAGTCGCTGAAGTCCAGCAGATGGCGAGAATTCCAGTCGGCCACCTGATTCTGGCGACCTGGGAGATACTCTGCAATAAGAGTGATCTTCCTCCGAAGGCAGAAATGCCAGAAATCCTTCGCAATCTCCGCCAACAGTCTCAACCGTGTTCCCCCCAGTTTGTTCACATACCTCACCGCTGAGACGTTGTCCATGCGGAGCAAAATGCAACAGCTGGTGGCCTGAGGAGCAAGGCTGCGGATCGCAAAAGATCCCGCCAGAAGTTCCAGGCAGTTGATGTGAAGGGCTAGTTCGTCCTGAGACCAACGGTCGCCCGTCGTCATGTCTCCGCAACGGGCTCCCCAGCCCCACAGACTCGCATCCGATTCCAACACCAAATCCGGAGTCGAACCGAACAGGGCTTTCCCGTTCCAGGCTTCCATGTGATGGAGCCACCACAACATCTCCGACTTCGCGTCCTGTGACAGAGGAACGAGGTCGGAATAACGAAGACCTTTCTGCAAGTGTCGGATCTTGAGCCGTTGCAGGGCCCGATAATGCAAGGGACCTGGAAAGATCGCCTGAATGGAAGAGGCTAATAGTCCGACGATCCGAGCGATCGACCGCAAAGATACGTTCGGAGCGGACAACAGTAACTTCAATTCCCTCTTGATAGACCTGACCTTCTGGGCAGGCAAGAGAAGCTGGCAAGATATCGAGTCCACAAGGAAACCCAGAAACTCTATCGACTGAGTGGGTTGTAAATGAGATTTCTGAGGATTCACTAGAAATCCGAGAGACCGAAGCAGATCGATTGTCCACGATAAATGGGAACGTAGTTGCAGCGGGCACTGAGCCATCAAAAGAATGTCGTCCAGATACACGATTAGCCGCACCCCGCGTGCTCGCAGCGATTCCATAACTGGTCTCAGGAGCTTCGTGAAGCACCATGGAGCGGACGATAGGCCGAACGGGAGAACCGTGTACTCAAACCACTCCCCCGACCATTGGAACTGAAGAAAGCGGCGATGAGGCGGAAAGATGGGAACGGACAAGTAAGCGTCCTTCAAATCCAGGCGAACCATCCAATCGCCCTTGCGAAGAAGATCCCTGAGAAGATGGATGCCCTCCATCTTGAAGTGTCGATAGACCACCCCGTTGTTGAACTCCTTGAGATTGAGCACAAGGCGAGAACCTCCCCCTTTCTTCTCCACCAGAAACACATTGCTGACGAACCCCTGTGAATGCTGGGTTGTTCGCACAATGGCCCCTTTGAGAAGAAGAGAATCGATTTCCTTGGAGATCACCTCTCGATCTCGTTGGGAAAAAACAAGGGGAAAAGGGACGGGACCTTGAAGGGGTGGGTGATAAAATTCGATGTGGTACCCTTGAACTGTCTGCAATATCCATGCATCGTTTGAGATCGTGCGCCAATTCTCTAGAAAAAATTGCACCCTGCCCCCCAGAACAACACTGTCGTAAGGAATCAAGCTCACCTGTGGAGGAGAAATCTTGGCGAACTCCCTGGTTTCCACCGTAGCCTCCTTTGTTGCCTTGACCACGACCTTTACGGGAGGGGTAGAAGGTCGTCTTGGAACCTGAATAGGAAGACTGTTGTTGTTGACGTTGTCCGCCTCCTCCCTGGTGGGACTGTTGGCCACGCTGCTGACCAGAACCTCGGCCGAACGAACGTCCCCCAGAACGTCCGGCCCTGGCAAAAACCGGGCGGAACGCCCTGCGCAAGGAAGACTGCACCTTGTCAAGGCCACTAAAGGTCGCAACGAATTTAGTTAATTCCTTCAAAAATGGTTGGCCAAACAGGAGACCCTGAGCCTGGGGGCCCGACTCAGACGTTGCCAGTTCAGACAACCGGGGATCCATTTTCAACAGGATGGAATGTCTACGTTCGGTGGAAAGGGCACAGTTCGCGTTTCCCAGGAAACAGATAGCCCGCTGGGCCCAACCAATAAGCTCATCCGGGTCGATGCCAGATGCCGACCCTTGTGCCTGATAACCTAAATCCAAGATCTTCGTCAGGGGGCCAAGAAGATCAAGCAACTTATCCTGACACAGGCGCCAAGAGCGATCAATCCCCTTCTTTGGATCTTTAGTGAATTTTTTGAGGTATGTCAAAATAGTCGGATCGACCTCCGGGGTGTCAGCCAACTTATCTTCCAACTCCGGGCAAGGGCACTCGGCGCGTAACCGAGAGCGCACCTCCTGATCAAAGGATTCACGGATGTGAGCCTGTATGTAATCAGCAACCTCTGGTGCAGGGGACCAAGTTTTGGAGTTGGGATGGATGATATCCGTAGGCTCAAAGGTCAGGCCCGGAGGATGGGAAGAGGCGTCAACAAAATGTTCTTTGCGTGATTTCTTAGCAGGGGGAAGACCCGAGGGACCTGAAGACGAAGAGGAGGAGGTGTCCTCCGTGTCCGGGGGAGGGAATGGGATATTTTAGACACAGTAGGGGCAGACAAAGATTTAGCTAATTTCATAAAGTCAGACTTATGAGGATTCTTAGGCGACTTAGAGGAGTGCCTGGTAGAAGAGGACGGAATCCAGCCCTGCTGCTGAGCGTAATCTGTCAAATGGCGCTTCAGAGGTCCTATTGCGCGGACTAGCGCTGTATTAACTGACTGCTGGACCCCTTGGTCAAGGGCATCGACCAAGTCGTATTCAAAGGACTCCTCGGGCTCCTCACCGTAATAATATTCCTCAGTGTCCTCATATTCAGTCATGGTGGAAGAAAAGTGAATACACACCACTGAGGAAAGATATATATAAAAAATATATATATATACCAAGAAGCCCACTAAAATAATAAAGAAAGGTCTAGGCGTAAACCAAGCGACCCAGTCAGGGGGAGTGACAGCCCCAAGCAAGCCTAACAGGCAGAGCAACAAACTCGACCAAAGAAAGACAAAATTGAAAGTGGAGGGACAGGCTTGCAAATATAGTCACCCTAGGCAACGCCTCTACAGATTATTCAGCCCTAAACCCTATGCTGAGGTAAAGGGCGTCTTGAGGGGCTCTCCGGCAGGCAGTGGGCTGAGGCACAACAAAGCAACGCCGCCTCTGAGCGTGTCCGGGCTCCGTGTCACACACGGAACGTAAAGAAAGCCAATGCGCATGCGCGGAGGCTTGCCTGACACTCCGGAAGAGGAGCGACGCGCGACACCAGCGCGCGAGCCCCTGTCCCGCTCCACAAAGAAGAAAACACACGGGCACAAAGCGCCCGTAGTACATGAGAGGCGACACGCGCTCTCAGAAGCGAACAAGAAACAAACCACAATACGCCGAAGCAACGGACGCCAGAGGCGACAAACACACGGCAAAGCGGCAATAAGCAAAGGAATCAGCCGCAAAGCGGCGTACAACGTTTGAGGAAATGCACAATGCAATATACAATGCACTAAACAAACATGCAAGTAGTAACAAGTAAGAGAAAAGGACTTAACTGGCTGCGAAGCAGCAAAGAAAGAGGAAGTGTTGTCCTCTATGGTGGTTTATATAGCATGTAGTCTCTATGGTTGCCAAAGGGCTCATGGGAGTTGTAGTTTGCTTTTTTCTTTACTATGTTCCTATTGGCTGCTGTTGGTAGTAAAGAAATCGAGAAAGCATAATCTGAGCCTCCTGTCCTGCCATAGAATTGAGAACTATCACCAGCAAAGATACAGTGACCATCATGTAGACCATCTACTCAGGAACCTCAACCGACCTATCCCCCACCACGTCTACAACCTTGGAGTATCATCCTTCCGCATTGCCCTCCCGCAATTGATCAACACCTCCGTCACATCCGCCACATTCCTGGAAAACTGGCATGCAGCAGTCAATACCCTCCTCAAGAAGCTGTTAGTCGACCCAAGCCTTTGAGCAAATTATGTCCTACTTTCCTGCTCCTCTACCCAGCCAAAGTGATAGAGATGGTTATCTTCAAGCAACCCACAACCTACCTAGAACAACATCTCCAACTATACAACACTCAATCTGGATTTAGAAAGAATCACAGCACCGAAACAACACTCATCGCAGCCACCAACAACATCTGGACTGTCCTGGACTGAAGGGAAACAGCGACCTTTCTGCGGCTTTGGCAGGGTCTCCCAAAAATACAGTAATAAGAAGACTCTTAAAGGTTGGCACAAAAGTGCCAGCACTCAACTGGATGAGCTCCTTTCTCATGTGAAGAAACCAAAAAATCAGACTGCCATCATTTACATTGTATATCAATAGCCTGATTTGCAGAGTTTCCCAGGGATGATCTCTCAGCCCTTCGCTGTGCAACATCCACAAGACTCTGCTCACCAATATCATCCAATCTCAAGGCATCACCCTCATGTCTTACACCGATGACACCCAACTCATCCTCTCCCTGATGGGCAAGACAACCACCACCAGAATAATCATCACCAATTTCACAGCCAGAGTAGTAAAATGTCTGAGAACCAATTATTTTAAGCTCATCTCCAACAAGACGCAAGGACTGGCCTTTAGAAACAGAAGCTCCCTGTGGTACACCTCCTGATGGCTGAAAGAGCTAGAAACAACACCTACAAACATTCTCCATTTCATAAATCTGGGCTCATCCTAGATGACTAGCTCAACATGATGGCACTAGTCAATGCGGTGAGTGCTCCCTGATTCCACATCTTACATATGCTACGAAGAACTTCAGATTTCTGCCACAGAAAACCAGACACACCACCATAAAAGCACTATCCACAAGCAGATTCGACTGTAGCAACACACTTTAGGCTGAAATCTCCAAGTGGCGCCTACATAGACCTCAGACCATCCAGAATGCTGCCCCAAGACTCGTACTCATCCTCCCACACCAACCCACACCCACATCTCATCCCATTCAAGAGAGTTCCACTGGCTTGCCATGTATATACCGTGCCATTTCGAACTCCTCAGATATAGACACAGAGTCTTGCACAACACTGAGCCAGCATACCTGAAAGGCCACATACACTTTCGCCAGACTGCTAGATACCCATGTCCAGCCTCACTCTCACTAGCAAACACCCCCTGAAATTCACAGAAGCAGAGCAGGAGGTTGGTTGTTCTCTATATCACACCCATATCATGGAACAGCCTCCTGCATGACATCAGGGCCTCCTCCTCACTTCTGGAGTTCCGCAAGAAGTTGAAGACCTGACACTATGAATACCTCTAAGGGGGCCACATACCTACACACCTGCTCAAGCACCTGAATATCCTCATGGGTGACTAGTGAGCTATACAAACCGACATAACATAAGAAACCAAGCTAAACGCCAAGACTGGTAGGAGAGGTTGCTCGTTTGTGGACAATTAATGCATTATGATGCTGTGTTCTATAAAGAGGTACATCTTCTAACTGTTTTCTAAATTTGAGCAGAACTTGGATGGTCCTGATGGATATGGGGATACTGTTCTTGATCCTGGGTGCAGAGATTGAAAAGGTAGTAAGAGGTCAGACGGAATGTAGAATCTCCCTGAAGAGCCAGTTGTAAGAAGTGAGCCATGACACATCTTTGTTTCAAGCATTCCTCTCATCAATTTTGTGTGTTTGATCTTTGCCCTACGTAGCAAGTGAATAACCTTAAGTGGGACCTGTACTCAAAGTGCCACTGGATCCAAGCTATACCCGCATAAGGAGCCTTAAGCAGGGCAAAACCTGGATTGAATTACTCGTGTCCAGGTTCAGAGAGAGCCTAGTCTGGCATTTTGGGCTGGACTGTTCCTATTGGAGCAGGGTCAAGCCTGATTTGCATTTGGCTGCGTCCAAACTGAAATGGCATGGTGAGCAAAAGAATGATTGGTTGAGATACCACCCCAGAGGTTGCGAGTGGTTAGACAAATTACAGGCATTCTCCCATCATCTTTTTGTGTTTGATGTATGACCTAAGTGGCATGGGTATGCCCAAACATGGGGTCAGTGCTCACTGTTCCACTTGAACCAAGCTATACCCGACTCTAGAGCCCCAACCAGTGCAAAGCTGGTCTTTAGTTGTGTGTATTACTGTTCAGGGAGGATCTGGTCTGACAGTTCGGGATTGACTGTCCCTATTAGAGCAATGTAAAGACTGATTGCATATGGCTGTGTCCAAACTTAAATGGTGTCATGAGAAAAAAAAGATGTTGTGGGATGCTGACCGAGTGAATGCCAGTGCTTAGAAAAATGTACAAGAATTCCTCTCAACACCTTTTGTAAGTTTGATGTGCACCCTAAATGGCAAGGGTGTGCCCAGACATGGATCCGAGCTCCCTGTGCCATTGGAAACATGCAATTCCTGATTTGTGAGCTCAAATCAGAGTGAAACAGGCAGTGCTTAATTTGTAAAACGTAAGTGCCAGGAGGCCACTGCAGCCTACACCACACATTGTCCCTGACAGTGCTGCCAATGACAGTACCAAACCCGCTATTATCCATCACACACCTACAAGTGAGGCAATTCAGATTATTCTAGGCCCCCAAACCTATAAGATGAGCATGGGGAGTATGTAATAGCCATTTTTAACATTCATTGATATAGTAAATAACTGTTGTTGTTCTCACTCAAAATCAGACAATTTGGCAGACTATCATAACCACCGATGCTGCTTTTAAGTGCAGGTGGCGAGCACGGAAACCACTGGCTCAAATTAAGTACTGGAAACAGGGATCGGTTGTTTGTGTTCTGGTTCATATATGAACTGGCCTGGCAGTGCAGGCTTGCCTGCTCCTTCTGGGGCAGAGTCAAGACAGATTTGCATATGGGTGGGTTAAAATTGAAATAGCATGGTGAGCAAAAGATGGGTTGCGATGCTTCCCCGAGTGATTGCTATCGGTTAGACAAATTGCAAGCATTCCTCCGATCACTTTTTGAGCGTTTTTGAGTAAACCAACCTATGAGCTAGACATCCATAATTGGCTGGGGCCTGAGGGTTAGGCCCTTGAAAGTGATTTGCGTTTCACAGATGACTTGAATCTAGCGTTCCTTTGCAGAGGTTTTACAGTTGGTCTCCAATGAGAGGTTGGGCTACTATCAACGGTTTGTCACATTTCGACTTGCAGATTATCAGAATGTCTATCCAAATAAACTATCATTCTCTCAATACTACCTTTCAAAATGCAATTTGAAACTACTGCTTAATCGTTTGCAGTCCGTGTACCTGCTTACTAGAAACACTGCGAGGCTGGATCATTTCTATCTGGTATGATTGACAGTTATGAACTAAATTCAACCAACAGCTTGACAGTCACTGTGAACTTGAACAATGTGGGAGGCAGTCACATGAATGCACACACATTCTGAAGTGTTGCGTGTTGCTGCCATTGTTTGTAGCACAGTATGTGCAAGGAAGGGAAAGCTACTTGAACAGGCAACATTAATCAACTCCTGGTGACTCTAATATATGTTTCCAGTACGCATGTGTTTTAGACAATGTCCCTGTTGTGATTTGGTGCTTTATTCAAGGAGCTAAATACAATAGGCCTCGTCCTTAATGGAGAAAATCATAAATCAATGCTTGCCGTTTGATTTTATTGTAGCAGACATAAGGAGTAAACATAAATGAATGAATTGAAGCTATGCTCCCCACCTGTGTCCCCTGCATTTTTTTGTTTTGCTTTTGTCTTCATGTCATCACCGTTTGTCACCAATCGACTCACCCTTCGTAAGGGCCCGGAATCGGCTCTAAATCAATCAGATTTACTGGGTTATATCTAAACTCAACAGACATTATTATTATTATTATTATTATTATGCGTTCTTATATACCGCTCGATTACCCGTAGGCATCTCGGCGCTTGCCTTGGGAACCCGTCCTGGCTTTTCCCTGTGAGATACCCGTACTGGGTATCCCCCAAGGTTAAAGCCAGGCATCCCGCCGCGGGAGGGCCGTAGTGGAGATTAAGCAAGCTAATGCCCAGAGCTGCAGAGTGTGAACCCGTGATTCGAGTAGGCACCAAAACGAGAATTATCGAGTCCGTGGATATTTGGGCTCAAGACCCTGCCGCGTCGGGAATTGAACCCTGGTCCCCGGTCTGACCTCTGCTTCAGGTCTGCCTCCTCTAACCAGTGAGCCACACTTCTGCAGACATGCCAGTTTTGCTGAATTGAGAGGGTGTAATCATTGGACAAAAAGATCATCAGATCTTTAGCAAGTCCTAGAACCTACCCCTACTTCTATCAAGCTCCTTAAAGCATCCCACAGATCTCTTCCATCCCTGCCACAAAAGAGCCACTGCCTGAGTCCAAAGTTTACAGATTTCTTTCCTTGATAGTTATATTAAACAAAAGATCAAATGGTGAAAGTTTACCTGCAGGTCATGTATGTCTTTAACCAGCTGAGATTTCCCAAACATAAATAAATCAGTGCTTACCTCTATGTTGACTCCCACAGAGTGAGATATAGTCTTATCCACTGCTGACCAAAATGCTTCTAACTTTGGGCAAGTGGTAAAAATATGCACATCATCTGCCGCTCCGCTGCCACACTGTTTACACATTAGGTCAACACTTCCCCATAGGTTTTCCAGCTTTTTGGGGGTCCAGTAGATGCTAAGCAAGGTGCACACATTATTTTTTCTTAATGTAGCAGGTTTAACCACCAAATAAAGTATAGCACAAGATACTTGCCATAACTCTGCCAGCTCCGCTTCCGGCAAGTATCCATCTCATGCACTATATGGTGTTTTCATTTCAGTCAACTCTGCTGCCAGTAGATATTGATACCAGTTTGCCACTTCTCTTTTCCTTGCCGATGTATCCTGAAGTTCCAGCTCCATTTGTCCAGAATCTACATCCAACCAGTTTTGGCCCTTAAGCCATGCATTAACCTGATACATTTTAAATCTAGAGATAGTCCCGTTCGTCTTATTGTACCAGAAGCTCCATATTAGCTTTTGTCAATCATCCACCAACTGTCCCCATGCCTAACATCATGCTGTTTCAAAGGTTTTGCCAACATTGGTTAAACATTCTGGAGTACCTGGAGAGTTCCATATAGGGAAAACCTGCTATAGTAAGGTATACCCGGAATTAATCCTATCTTGTACCAAGTCCTTGCCGCTGTCTGGATACATTTCAGTCTGACCTATTTGAAAAGTTTTGGGGCCCCATATTTGTAAGAGAATCCTTCCTCAGGTATACCCGCCAAAATGGTTTTGAACATAACTCCTATTAGGGACTCACTGGGACGTTGAAGAAGCATTTTATTGTTTTTAAGTTGGAACGCTCAAAAGTAAAGCTGAAGCTCTGGGAGACCCAAACCTCCACATCCTGATTTCCGTCTCAACCTTTTGCATGGGAAACATATTCCTCTGCTAGCCCAGATAATGGATGTTATCTTCCCTTGCAATTTCAGGAGTGTTTTTTTTCAAAGCCTAATGGGATGTTATCAAAAAGAAAGGTAAGTTTGGGCAGGATAGACATTTTCACTATATGAATCTGGCCATGAATCAGGAGTGGAAGGTTCTGCCATTGGATAATAACCCATCTATCTCTTTTCCTACCCTCTCAAGATTAACAGCATCTATCTTCCCAAGGTCTTTAGTTATTTTTATCCCCAAGTATCTCAATTCCTCAACACAGTTTATCTCTCCACCATCTTGGTTCCAGATCATTATCTCAATTGTTTCTTCATTTGCTGCATATCCTGCCAGTGCACCCAATTTCCTCACCTCCGCCATGAGGTGTGGAAGGGCTGATACTAAATCCGTAGTGTAAACCATTAAGTCATCAGCATATAGTGAAATCTTCCTTGTGTATGATCCAATTTTTAAAGACGAACAGCCTGATTCATGTAGGTAAATTGCACTCGCAAAGGGCCAGATTCTGAGAATCTGGCCCTTTGCGAGTGCGATTTTTGCATTTGGTATTCACAATCCCAAATGCAAAAATCGCTATGTAAGAATTCGCATATTTGCGTGGAATGG
This sequence comes from Lissotriton helveticus, assembly GCF_964261635.1. Taxonomy (NCBI): domain Eukaryota; kingdom Metazoa; phylum Chordata; class Amphibia; order Caudata; family Salamandridae; genus Lissotriton; species Lissotriton helveticus. The sequence goes on along the minus strand of NC_136059.1, from coordinate 1,839,602,260 downwards.
CATTTAAGGAATCTCTAATAGAGATTCCTCAAATGCTATTCATGACACAAAACAAAATAGCGATTTTGGACTTTTGGGGCCGCTATTTACCGAGAGGTCAGACCTGTCGGTAAATAGCAGAAACTCAGAAAAATGCTTTTAAAAGCATTTTTCTAAGTTGCATGTTGCACACACACATGTCCTTTGGACACGTGTGCGCGCAACACCTGTTCAAATGTGCATTTTAGGGGTGCTACAGGGCGTCCTTTGGACACCCCTGGCACCCTTAAAATCGCTATCTCATTTGCGAGTAGCAAATTGCTACTCGCAAATGAGGGATACTCCCCATTCATTCCTATGGGCCTCTTGGCCCATAGGAATGAATGGGGAGTATTTGCGAGTCGCAAATTGCTACTCGCAAATAAAGAACATGTAGGAATCTCTATTTAAGTAGCAATTCCTACATGAATGCCGTTTTGCGTGTCCTCAATAGCGAATCGCTATGATTCGCTATTAGGGCCACGCAAATCGGATTGTACATGAATCAGGCTGTTACAGCCTGATTCATGTAGGTAAATTGCACTCGCAAAGGGCCAGATTCTGAGAATCTGGCCCTTTGCGAGTGCGATTTTTGCATTTGGTATTCACAATCCCAAATGCAAAAATCGCTATGTAAGAATTCGCATATTTGCGTGGAATGGCATTTAAGGAATCTCTAATAGAGATTCCTCAAATGCTATTCATGACACAAAACAAAATAGTGATTTTTGACTTTTGGGGCCGCTATTTACCGAGAGGTCAGACCTGTCGTAAATAGCAGAAACTCAGAAAAATGCTTTTAAAAGCATTTTTCTAAGTTGCATGTTGCACACACACATGTCCTTTGGACATGTGTGCGCGCAACACCTGTTCAAATGTGCATTTTAGGGGTGCTACAGGGCGTCCTTTGGACACCCCTGGCACCCTTAAAATCACTATCTCATTTGCGAGTAGCAAATTGCTACTCGCAAATGAGGGATACTCCCCATTCATTCCTATGGGCCTCTTGGCCCATAGGAATGAATGGGGAGTATTTGCGAGTAGCAAATTGCTACTCGCAAATAAAGAACATGTAGGAATCACTATTTAAGTAGCAATTCCTACATGAATGCCGTTTTGCGTGTCCTCAATAGCGAATCGCTATGATTCGCTATTAGGGCCACGCAAAACGGATTGTACATGAATCAGGCTGGAAATCCCTTCATCTAATCTCAAACTTTGAGCGAAAGGCTCCATACAAAGATCAACAAAAACTTGGGAGAGAGGGCATCCTTGTCTTGTCCCTCTCTCTATTCTTACTGGAGAAGACAGTCTATCATGCATCAAGATTGTTGCTGTTGAAGCCCTGTAGATTTCAAACATTGTATCTATCATGCTTTTCCTAGACCAAAATGTTCTAGTGTAGTCTTAAAATACCTCCAATTAGCACCGTTGAATGTTTTTGCTGCATCCAAGTAACAATCGCCTCCAACGATGTAGCTAGGTCTATAGAGCCTATCTAGGTGTGGCTAAACTCTTTCAGCTTCCTACCTGGAAGTAAACCCTTTCGGTTTTGATGTATCAGCTGCCCCACCCCCTTATTCAGATGGGCCACAAGAATGCTGCTGAAGATCTTATAATCACAAATAACTAAGGAGATTGGGTGAAATGGTTGACAATATACCGGGTTATTGCCTGGCTTCAGGATTAGGGGAAATTACTGCCTCATTCCATGATAAGGGAATTGACCCACCTCCTATCAAAATGGAGTTAAATAGCCTAACCTAAATGGGATTGATCTCTTCCTGTAATACAGAGTACAATTCACTGGGGATCCCACCTGGGTCTGCAGCTTTCCCTTTTTTTTTGCTTTTTCAGTATGTCAGTATGTAGATCTCCCTGCCACTAATTTATTGCCCTAGATAGAGTGATGGGTTCCTGTAAGGTTGGGGTGCTGTTTTTCTAGGAACCAATCTTGTATTTCTTGCTCTGTAACCTCTAAATCTTCTAAATAGAGCTCATGAAAAAAGTTGGTAAATGCGGCTCTGATTTTGTTGCTCTCCTCCACTATCAACTCTGACTTCCCTTCTATGATCTTCCCATTATAATTTTGGTTCCTATCCAACCTTGATTTCCAAGCCAAAAGTTCCCCACAACATCCCCCTTGTAAAATGTCTCTAGCTCTACTAACCTCCCATTGATGTATCACTTTCTCTTCCGTTTTTGTTCTAAACTTCAATTGCAGGTCTTCCAGCTTATCTGCCACCTCTTTTAATTCTATTTTCCTGTTGTATATTGCCTTTTAATAAACTCTCCGCATTACATATCTCCTCCTTTAGACTGGTGAGGTATTTTTCTCTTCTCTTACCCAATTCACTGTCAAATGTTTAATAATTCCCCTTAACCAGACCTTATATCCATCTCAAACCGATTTTAGGGGGGTTTTCTCCAAATTCCAGGAAATAAGTTACTCTCTCTGTATTACAGTGTATCTGGTCCATTATCTTGATCTGCCATGTTGTCCTTCTATCACCGTCCACCTCCTAATGCTATAGGTGTCCCTCCTATTGATTTTTAGAAGTAATGCTGCATGATCTGACAGATGTATAGGCAGATGGTCTATCCCCACTACCTGCTCCACTTCTTTCCTATCCATTAACATGTATCTATTCTAGAAACGTGCCCATTCTTCTTACAATGGAAATTATCATCTCTTTCTGTTCACGCTACGAAAAACATCACAGATGTTAAAGTTCTCTCTTGTATCCAGTAGGTATGCCCTCATCTTGGAGGAGGTGATCTGGGTCCTGACTGAGGATCTATCAAGATCATTATTCAATACAACATTAAAATCCCTACTAAGAGTAATGGGGTATTAAAAGTCTACGAGGTTAGAGAAGAGCTGAGTCAGAGGAGGTACATCATCTATATTTGGACCATAGAAGCTGGCTAATGTATGTGTTGTAGGATTTATTTTAATTTCGGCATTTATCCAACGACCACCCTCAACTGCTCTGTACCTAAGTAGCTTTATCCCTGCCTTTGCTTTTAATAGTATAGCTATTCCTTTGGTACAGTGCATTTGGTCTGTATAGACCATGGGCCCGATGTAGGTAATCTCAATTTACCGATTCTTAAATACTGATTTTTACCGATTCGGTATTCAGGAATCGGTAAATAGGATGTAGGTAAAAAAAATCGGTAAAATTGACCGATTCTGTAATATTCCTTATTACCGAACCGATAATACTGATTCAGTAATAAGGAATATCTTTCATTCATTTCTATGGGCCTGGAGGACATAGGAATGAATGGGAAGCCATTCACTATTACCGATTCGGTGTTACCGAATCGGTAATAGTGGGAGCATATTCAAGGGTGGCAGGGTGTCACATTGACACCCTGTTGCACCCCTGAATCGTGAATGTGTGCACATGTGGTGCACATATATGCCCTAAGGGCATGTATGTTTGCCACATGGCACTTTGAAAAAAGCTAATAATTGCTTTTTTAAAGGTATACGGTATTTACCACCAACTTGTAGTTGGTGATAAATAACGAATCCTTGAAGCAAAAATGCACTCACTTAAGTGCTACCTACATAGATTTTAAGGATTCGGTAATTTACAGATTGCTTAAAATAAGGAATCAGCATTTTACCGATTCCTTAAAATAAGGAATCGGTAAATTACCGAATCCTTATTTACAGCCTCCTACATTGGGAAGGGCTAAATACCGGTCGGTAACGGGAAATTCACAGATTTTTGGCCTTTACCAACCGATATTTAGCTACCTACATCTGGCCCCAAATTTCCTATCCATCTTTGTTTTAAGAAGAATTCCTTACATTCTTGTCTCAGGAGATGCGCCTCCTGAAGCATAAATATTTAGGCATTCTGATTTTTTAAATATTGTGCTATTACTGTCTGCCTTATTTTTACACGTAGCCCATTCACATACCATTATAGAATCGTCATTTTTTTCTTATTCATACTCCTTCATCTTCCTCTTTCAGCACTCCATTAATTTGACTGTCTTGTTTGGTGATTTCTGTCTAGCGTTTCTTCCTTAAATTGAGGACAACATATTGATTTTTTCCCCCATGCCCCCCCCCCCCACTAGTGCACCCTCCCATGGAAACCCACCCAGAAAATGTATTAGGCATCACTACTGCCTAATGAGCTCATGTCGGGGAGTGCATATATTGCCTTCCCTGCTCCGGTTCTCAGTTATCTGTTGCCTAGTTTTGCCTACACAATAAATGTATCCACCTCACCAGGGTCTGAGAAGTTATGCATCTTGTTCTGCCACATCACCTTTAGAAAGGCAGGGAATCACATTTGTACAGATGCTCCCAGTTTTTATTTAGCTCATCCATTCTGTTTCCCAATTACTGTCTACCCGATGTTTCCTTGGAAATATCTAATCTAATTCTGCAGGAGGCTACCAACGCTCCCAGAGACTTTTCTTTTAGAGCTAACCCCACAATTTTTTCTTTCACAGAGTATGTGAAAAGTTTACCAGGATCTTTCATGTTTTTTTTTTTACCAGGATGTAATTTAAAGGGGTCTCTGTGTATTCGCTGGATTTCTGTGTCTAGGTTTAACGATGAAAACTCCTGCATGAAGGAGTTTTTCAGCATGCTTATCACAAATGTGTTGATGTCTGAACCTTCCAACTCCTTGGCCACACCCAGGATGCTAGATTATTCCTCCTGGCATTATTTTTCAACATTTCAAGTCTTTACGATAGTACCCTTTCTCTCTACTTCAACTGTTCCACCTCTTGGGTATTCGTTTGAGCTTTAACCTGTAAATCCTGTACTCCACGCTCCAACTCTTGTTTTTGCAAGGTATTTTCTCTTCTAGGTTGAGCATGTTTCCTGAATTTCCTTTTGATTTGCCTCAGATGTATTAAAGCGTTCTTTAATTGCTCAGGATAGTTGGCTCAGCATCTCCTGCACCACATCCTTGTTGTTTGAGTTCCTGGTGCCCAGACCTGCTCCTTCAGAACTTGGTGATCTGTCAGCCCCATAATACTGCTCCATAGTGATTCCTCCTTCTCCTACTACCTCAGGGTTTACTTCCTCCATGTTCAGTCCCAAAAATCTGTTTTGTGTTGTAACCCCTGGGTGGACTAGGGAAGTTCCAGAGTCTACAGTCCTCACTTCAGTCATTACATTTGCTCAACTCTCCGAACATTCCTGGTCTGGGGAAAGCCCTTTACCTTCCATACTTTCCTCTGCACTTCTTACGTAGGTCCTGACTTTGAACTATGATCTGAGTGAAGGGGGAAATTACTTTGTTTCCCCTTTAGCGATGTTAGATTTGCCAGGTTTGTTTTGGTCTTTTTTTGAGGTGGATCTCTATTAGCACCAGTATTTGCTTACGTTTTTTTCTGTCTAACCTGCAATTTCACTGGGTATTAGGGAAAATTTTTACCAATACCTCCACCCTCTTCCAGCACCCACGAAGAACAGTTATGGAATCTTAACATATAGAGTTTATTGGGTCAGGTCTGTATTTTTCCTATATTTTCTGGCTCCAAGGGGTCTATTACTATAGCGGGCGGATCGCCACCGATCCGCCCGCCATTCCTGCCCGCCAGCCTACCATTTCCCTCCGCCATATTACGATGACGGGGGGACCTCGGCGGACGGAACGGAAAGACCGCCCGCCGGTTTTCCACCCGTCGACAAGTCAACCTGGGAGAAAAGGGGTATAATATGGATGCGGTGTCTGCAAGACACCGCCATCCATATTAAAATGCAGGTGGGGCTGTGCCTTTCTATGGCGGCGTTGCCGCCATGGAAAGGCATGCAGTGTCTGCATGTGGGGGCCCGTTGGGTGCTGGGGGGTGGGGAGTGCACATGAGGGGTACCCCCGCATTTGCATGCACAACGTGGCAGGCACCGCGCGGTGCCTGCCATGTTGTGCATGCAAATGCACAACATGCCTTTTTTACATTGCCACGTGTGCTGCCGACAGCACCAACTTTGTCTGCCGTCATCTTAAATGACCCCTTAGTTGCTTACACCCCTGTTGGAACTCCCACTGTGAACCTAACTGCTGGCCGTTAGGTTCCGTGTGAGCACTGTGGCTACCATCCTCTTCATGGCTCTGTTCTTTAGAAAACACAGCTTGCTGCTCACCTATGGCTACTGTCCCTGTTTCCACCAGCTCAGCCAGACTTGCCAGATCCTTCTCTGGGAACAGGCTGCTTGCGCTCACTCTGCGCCCTCCATTCATGTCTGCCCCTTGCAGCTGCAATACTCGCTGAGCAGCGTGGAGCTCTCTCAGTGTCCACGTTGCCGCGACCCAGGGTGGTGAAATTGGAGCCACCATTCACCATGCAAGGACTGCTACATCTGTACCGGCAAAAACAATGAGAATAGGGAGCAAACGGCAATAGCGGTGAATGTATTTTACATGGTTTAATGGCACTCCCCTGCTAAGCTCCCGACCAGCGTCTTCAGCCGGCCATCATGTTTCCCCCTGTCCCCTGCACTTTCACTACAACACAGCAGCCAAACCGTTGGGTGAATGTCCCGTCCAAAATGAGGAAATACTTGGTGAGATCAGAGGGTCCAAATCATATTGAGCCAAAAGTTTTTCACCCTCATAAGCACTGGTACCGCCAGGATTAGGTACTTCGAGGAAGGGCTACATTGAGGCATTTTCTTTGTCCAATCATGACTAAGGCCTATGTCTATTTCTGGGTTTCCTTCCAGATTTCCTTTAGGCTTAATTCCAATTAGACTGTAACTGCCTGTGTCAAAGATTAGGTTAGACCTTACCCATGCAACATGGATCTCTCCTCCCATTTGTTACTAAGTTGAAATCCCCTTCAGTGATCAAGTGATCATGTCCCTTTTGTGTAATTGATCCGCATAACATGCTTAACTCTAAAGCAGCCATTCAACCCGTGGATGATCTTGGTGCTAAATAACAGAAGCCTATTTCCACTCAGTGCAATGGTAATCCTTTTATTGGCCTCAGAAAGATGAAAAGCTGAGCAGACGCACCAGAATTCTAACCTGTGACCCTGAGGTTAAATGTTGTGCTCTAGTGTTTGACGCCAGCGGCGCTACTTACGCATAGCGTGGCACCATGTGATCCCTGTCAATAAATAGGGTCCAGCAACGGACGTATGCCAGTTGGCGGCGGCGTGCGGACCAGCAAAGTAGTCATCTGGTGTTCGAGTATTCATTGCCTATAGTGCATGCTGCCATGTGCTAGGCCCATAGTGTATGCTGTCCCCACTGCCCAGCCTACCTGTTCAGTGGTCACCTTTACCCCAACGACACAACAGCTGGCGACGAGGGTGGGCGTGCCCTCACTGTGTGTTGCACCTTTCCTCGTCGGGGCGGCCGCAAACTCGCCCATCTGCTCGCGGTGCTCGTGCCCCAGGGGTCTGCTCGCTGAGAAACTACGACCGTGCGAGCCCGGCTGGGAGTCCGATTCGGCAGCAGCGTCACTTGGAGGTGAGCCGCTCTGCCCCGGGACCTCGCAGGTCCCAACTGCATGCACGCACACACGCGTGCTGAGCCTCGTGCAGGGAGGGGCACTCTAAGCACGTATGCGAGCGGAAGATCGGCGGGCTTTCAGGGTTTGAGCCGAGCGCATGGAAGAGCTCCGCTCGTGTGCATAGCCACGCCCCCTTTTGCTCCGCGGCCACGTCCCCTTTTCATTGTGTGTGCCGCGAAGGGGGACAATATACTTGTGAGACTGGCAGACACTCATCCCCAGGCCCAAAAAAAAATGTGGTCATCCCCAGGCCCAAAAACACACGTGGCCAAGTGGAAACGCCCAGTGCTGGGCCAGGAGGACACTGAGTGCTCGCAGAGGAGCAAGTGGGTTGTGTGCCAGCCCCATATCATGACAAGGAGGCACTGGGATCATCCCTGCAAGTACACTATAATGAACAGGGCCCACAACACAGCGCCTTGAGAGCCAGGGACTCCTATCACAGGCCACCGCCCATCAACAAGCAGCGGCACAACCTACTGGTAGGCTAGCCAAGGGAGCAGAGAGAATCTCCCACGGGCACAGCTACGCCCATCGGAGCACAGGGACAGAGCATGGCCACCATACCCCCAATTGAGCCGTTCCTCGTGGAAGGGTCCCCTTCATCACTAGCTCCGAAGTGGAAGGACTAGGTGGATCGCCTCCTAATTTTCTTCGAGGCGACCAAAGTGCACAAAGATCAAAAACGCGCCATGGTCCTTCATCTAGGAGGAAAAGATGTCCACAACATAGCCAAAACGTTAGTGGAAGTACCCCCTAAAAATCACATCTCGCTGATCAATGCCCTGAATGCGCACTTTGAGCCCATGGCCAACCGGGACTACGAGAGATTCATATTCCGACAGGCCAACAGCTACCGGAGGAATCGCTAGACGCGTATCACGCCAGATTAAAGAATTTAGCGTTGACCTGCGGATTCGCGGATACCACGGAAGAAATACGTGGTCAAATTATCCAGGGCTGTGCCTCCGCCAAACTCAGGGAATGCATCCTGGAGGAATCGGGCAAGCCGCTAGCAGACATTTTGACCCTAGGACGCACCAAAGAGCTCTCGAAGGCCCAAGCAGCTCATATGGAAGCGGCGCTTCAGGCGTCGGTCAAAGCTGAACCGGTCAACAAGCTGACGGTGAGATCCCCGACAAAATGGAACAAGAAGAGTGCAGGAGCCACTGCGGGAACCACGCCAAAGACATGCGGATACTGCAGGGGACAACCTCATACTACTCCGACGGAATGCCCTGCCAGAGGAAAGCGGTGTTCCGGGTGTGGGCACATCAACCGCTTCAAGAAGGTCTGTCGCTGCAAAAAGTTTCGAAAACCCAGACAGGTGGTGAACACCGTGCCAGATGGGGACCCCGGACAGAGTGACATGGACGATGACGAGGAGGAGGAGAGGACTGTGCACAGAGTGCACATGATTGGTACCGCCATCTGAAGAGCCAGGCGGCTGTCCCAGTGTGGCATCCGGGTAGGTGCACAAGAAGTCATGGCTGTAGTGGACACCGGAGCAACCATCGCCCTCATGGCCTCCACCCTGCACCAAACACTGGATCCACTGCCGGTACTCAGCCCCTCTGCCATCACCTTGTTCGCATATGGACAGGACACGCCTCTCAAGATTCGAGGGAAGTTCAAAACATCCATCTCGCATGGGGACAAGTCCATCACCACCAACGTCTTTGTCTCGGAGGAGGGGCAAGGCATGCTGCTAGGGTGCCGAGCAGCGGAGGACCTGGGCGTGGTCTCATTCGCCTTCTGGGTGCACCAAGAGTCCATCCAACAACTGATAATGGAGTATGCCGACGTGTTCAAAGGAATCGGGAGGTTCACAGAGAAGCAAGTACACCTACACATTGATCCGACTGTTCAACCGGTGGCCCTGAGGCATCGTCGAATTGCATTCCACCTGAGGCCCTCCGTCGAAGAAGAACTCAAGAAACTGGAGGCGGCTGGAATAATAGAAAAGGTGACTGGCCCAATCCCATTGGTGTCCCCCATAGTGGTCACGAGGAAACCAAAGCAGCCAGGAGCAGTGCGGATCAGCGTCGATATGCGACTTCCCTACGCCGCTATCAAGCGAGAACGCCACATAACACCCACTATTGATGACCTAATAGGGGCAATGGCCGGAGCCAGCTGGTTCTCCAAACTAGACTTGCGGTCCGGGTACCACCAGCTGGTGCTTGATGAGGAGTCGCACAATATTGCGACATTCTCGACGCACGTGGGACTCCGCAGATACACCCGTCTCAGTTTTGGAGTGTCCAGTGCGGCAGAAGTTTTTCAAAATGTCATCCAAGAGCTCATCGCAGACATACCAGGCGTGGTCAACGTCAGTGATGATATCATGATCCATGCACAAACAATTCCTGAACACAACAACAGACTAACCCAGGTGCTTCGAAGACTGCGGGAGGCCGGCCTCACGCTGCATAGAGAGAAGTGCTAGTTCCTAAAATGGAAGCTACAATTCTTTGGATACACATTCTCAGTGGAGGGTGTCAATCCAGATCTGGAAAAGGTGAAGGACATCAAGGAGGCTGCGGCCCCCACCACCGTCACGGAAGTCCGAAGTTTTCTCGGAATGGTGAATTACTGTGGGAGATTCATCCAAAACCTGGCCAACCTGACGTTACCCCTGAGAGAACTTACCAAAGATGCCACGCCATGGCAATGGGGCCCCAGGCAGGCCAAAGCCTTCTGAGCAAACATGGAAGCCCTCTCCGATGCCACCACGCTGGCCTTCTTCGACCCCAGGAAACTGACGCTTGTGGCTGTGGATGCAGGTCCCGTGGGACTGGGGGCTGTACTGATGCAAAGACAGCGGGCCGATGAAGACTGGACCCCCGTAGCATTTGCCAGCCGGTCCCTCGCGGAAACTGAACAAAGATACTCTCAAATTGAAAAAGAGGCGATAGCCATCCATTGGGGGTGCCGACACTTCCACTTATATGTGTACGGAAAGCCCTTTGTAGTAATTACCGATCACAAGCCGTTGGTTGCCCTATTCTCGGGAACCTCCACGAAGCCTCCGCCATGCATTGAGAAATGGATGCTCCCACTCCAAGACTACAACTGCAGGGTTGAGTACCAGCCTGGGTCTAGAAACCCAGCCGACTACCTGTCTCGCCATCCGAGAGCGGCCACTCTGGAAGAAATGGAGGACGCGGCGGACACGGAGGCCTATGTGAGATGCGTCACTGCCAGATCATGTCCAATGCCCTTATACCTAGAGTCAATTGCCGGAGCCACTCGAGAAGATGACTGCCTGCAAAGGGCCCGGACCGCACTTCGGAGTCGGAACTGGCACAAGGCCAAGGAGGAATGGAAAGTGTTGACCCCGGAAGCGCAACACATAATCGAGAGTCTTCACCATGTACGAGAAGAACTTAACAAAGACGACACAGGGTGTCCACTACGAGGGCACCGGCTGGTGATACCATCCTCCCTAGTGTCTCAAGTGGTATAACTGGCTCATGTGGGCCAGCAAGGAATGGTTAAAACAAAATCCAGACTACGCACCAAAGTCTGGTTCCCACTAATGGATGACCTCGTGGAGGCCGCGGTGAAAACCTGTGCCGCCTGTCAGGTTGCGGGGGAAGGACCGCGAGCAGCACCATTCATAGTGGAGCCCCACCACAATCCCCCTGGTAGTGCGTCAGCCTTGACTTTGGCAGCCTCCCGGATGGTCGACACACCATGGTAGCCATTGATGACCACTTCCAATATCCGGAAGTCGAAATATTATCCACCACAAGTGCAAGTGAAGTATTCCCCAAACTGGAGAAGATTGTGGCTGCGCATGGGCTGATGCGTGAATTGAGGACGGACAATGGCCCTCCTTTCCAAGGACAAGAATTATCTAACTATCTCAGTGCGTTGGGCATCCAGCACTGCCGAATAACCCCCCGATGGTCACAAGCCAATGGCGAGGTGGAGCGATTCATGCGGACAATGAATAAAGTTATTCGGATCGCATAGAGGAAGGATGATGCACCAAAGAAAGTCCGTAGCAATGAAGTGATTTGAAAAAAGTTCCTTTATTATTAGAAATTGTTAAAAGGCCTCAGCCAACGCGTTTCGTCCCAAAAGGGACTTCGTCAGGGCTGAAAGGACAGAGATAAAAACACTTGAGCAAACAAATACATGAATATACAAAATATATACAACAAATATGACCAAAAATTTGACAGAAAAAAATGACAATAAAAATCACTAATGATTGAGTACATAAACACGACACAACCATACAAATCGGGAATAACAAGAAAACCACTAAACCATATTGGTGTTGTATTGACATGGGAAATGACAACACAACAACAGCCAAAGGAAAAATAATACAGACTAGACAAATTATTACAAAATTTGAAATACACCGTAATCACTGTAACAGTAATAAAAGAGCATGTAATCTAAATAACATTAGAGAAAAAATTAATCCACATATGTGTATCAGCAAAGAGTGTCAGAGAAAATGTCAGAAAAAAATGTCACAAAAAATAACCGAGAAAAGGTAAAAATATAAAAAAGGAAATTAAGACTAGATATAAAAATGGGTGAAGAGAAAGAAGCTAGTAAGAATAAGACATAGCTAGGCAAAATGAAAAGTATAAGTAAAGAAAAAGAAGAAGAAGGCAGGAGAGTCTGAATCAAAGAATAAATAACATCAAAAATCTAGCAAGGAGTAGCCATCTGTGGATATGGGCTCACAAAATAACATAATTCCAAGGAGGAGTATGACACAATTGAAAGAAACCGTAACGGCACTCACCAAAAACAGCAAGTATTTAGAGGTGTGCCCAGGACATGCTAATCCCAAATATTAGGCGTCCACATAATTTGACCACAAACTCAGTCTGTAGTGAGAAGAAAAATAATCTGGGTGACAGAAGAAGGTACATAAGAATAGGACATGCCTATTGTACACAGAAACCATGTATGAATACTAAATGGACCGGAAAAAAGAGAGAGAGGGGGAAGAGTGGTCACTCCTATAGATAGTACAACCGAAAAATTAGCTTACCTAATAAACATCACAATGTACGAATGTTCAGAAGTAGCAAGGTTAAATAATCATTCCTGTAATAGCGACTCGATCTATCTGTACTGTGCAAAAAATAATGATCTGAAAAGCAAAAATCAAAAAAAAAAAAATGAATTACACATTTTGTATTTAATTATTTGTTTGCGTACTGTCGCCGGCATTATATTGGTTTAGCTCTTGGTGGGGCCATACTATTGTCTACTTTATTTATGCCTTCAATTACTGGTTTTACAGTCCACTGTTTTTGTCCTTTCTATCCACCAGCATATTCCCTTATCATGGGGAGAATAATACTTAAGCCATGAACAGGATTGATACAAGCCCTATCACTTGCTGTCTTTTATATTCATTATAGGTATGTTTCTATGAGCGACTTTCTATACGTGGCGTCATTTTCAAAATGTGCTCTTTAAACACGGGTAAAACTGTGACAGTCATGCATTTCTTTTTATCTGACCTTTTGAATTTCTCTATTTTTATATCAGTTCCTGAATTCGGTTGCGCTGTGCGGTTGTTGGTATTTACAATATTGATCAAGTCTTGGCGTGACATCATTTTCACTAACCAGGTTGGTTGTTTACTGTATAAATTACGGGGGTATGTTCTGATTACCAATTACCACAAAGTGTATTATTAGGTGTGCAGTCTAAATATCGAGTTTTTATTTTCGACTGGACATAATATCGACTCCAGAATATCGAGATGGCATTAATGTCGAGGTAAGTAATATCGATGTATTTTTTATCGATTTTCATGTATGTTAAAAAATATCGATTGAAAAAATATCGAGTAAGTGATATCGACAGTAAAAAATATCGTTATTTCTAGTAGTTTAAAAATATCGAAAGTCAGAAAATCGGTTTTAAGAATATCGAAAGTTGTGTTATCGACAGTCATGATTAAATATGTTTTTTTAAATTTATTTATATTGAAAATAAATTTATGAAAAATTAATAAATATAAAGATGAATTCAAATAGTATAATAATTTCTAGGAGCGGGTAGTGGGTTTTTAGGGGAATAGGGTGGGAATTAATGTAATTATAATTAATTAAATATGTACATTTATTAATTGGTAGTAATATTTAATTAATTGTTAATTAAATAATATTTTTTATTTATATAAAATTTAATTGGTAATTAATTTAATTTAATGGATTAATTGCTAATTATGCTAATTTAAATAATTTATGTCATGTAGCGGGTTGTGGGTTTATAGGGGAATAGGGTGGGAAGTAATTTAATTATAATAAATAAAATATGTAAATTTATGATTTGGTAGTAAGATTTAATTAATTGTTAATTAAATAATATTTTTTAATTATATAAAAATTAATTTGTAAATAATTTAATTAAATTGATTAATTGGTAATTATGTTAATTTAAATAATTTATGTCATGTAGCGGGTTGTGGGTTTATAGGGGAATAGGGTGGGAAGTAATTTAATTGTAATTCATTAAATATGTAAATTTATTAATTGTTAGTAATATTTAATTAATTGTTAATTAAAAAATATTTGTTGATTATTTAAAATTTCATTGGTAATTAATTTAATTTAATTGATTACTTGCTAATTATGTTAAATTACATTTTTTATTTCCTGTAGCGGGTTGTGTGTTTATAGGGGAATAGAGTGGGAAGTAATTTAATAATAAAGAAGGAAATAATAATATTTATTAAAGGTATACAACGTTTACCACGCAACTTTTACAACGCACTACCATTACAACGAAACTTTTACAACGCAAATACCATTATAACGCATGTATTTACAACGAATGTTTTTACAACGCAGGTACTTTTACAACGCATACCATTACAACGTAAGTATTTGTAAGTATATAATTATATTTAAAATGTTATAGGTTTGGGTTTTTGGGTAAAGGGGTATTTTTAGGGTTCAGGGTCAGTTTTGGGTTTTTGGGTAAAGGGGTATTTTTAGGGTTCAGGGTCAGTTTTGGGTTTTTGGGTAAAGGGTAATTTTTAGGGTTCAGGGTCAGTTTTCAGATTTTGGGTAAAGGGGTATTTTTAGGGTTCAGGGTCAGTTTTCAGTTTTTGGGTAAAGGGGTATTTTTAGGGTTCAGGGTCAGTTTTCAGTTTTTGGGTAAAGGGGTATTTTTAGGGTTCAGGGTCAGTTTTCAGTTTTTGGGTAATTAGGTATTTTTAGGGTTCAGGGTCAGTTTTCAGTTTTTGGGTAAAGGGGTATTTTTAGGGTTCAGGGTCAGTTTTCAGTTTTTGGGTAAAGGGGTATTTTTAGGGTTCAGGGTCAGTTTTCAGTTTTTGGGTAAAGGGGTATTTTTAGGGTTCAGGGTCAGTTTTCAGTTTTTGGGTAAAGGGGTATTTTTAGGGTTCAGGGTCAGTTTTCAGTTTTTGGGTAATGGGGTATTTTTAGGGTTCAGGGTCAGTTTTCAGTTTTTGGATAAAGGGGTATTTTTAGGGTTCAGGGTCAGTTTTCAGTTTTTGGGTAAAGGGGTATTTTTAGGGTTCAGGTTCAGTTTTCAGTTTTTGGGTAAAGAGGTATTTTTAGGGTTCAGGGTAAGTTTTCAGTTTTTGGGTAAAGGGGTATTTTTAGAGTTCAGGGTCAGTTTGGGGTTTTTGGGTACAGGGGTACAGGGTAAAAATTACGTTTATACTTGGTGGAGTTGGAATAGTAATTTGTATGGGTTCAGTGTCCAGCTCCTTCCCTGATGTTATACTTGGTGGAGTGGGAAGAGCAATTAGTATGGGTTCAGTGTCCAGCACCTTCCATGAGTTTTCAATGTATCTATTTTTAGCTAGTTTCTATTTAGTTACCTATCTATTAAATGTCGAAGTTACATTTAAATTATATACTTACTTATTTATATTTAACTTTTGATGTCCAGGTGTTGTCTAGGTCTTCTGTATTTTCTTTTTGTCTGTAGGATAAATAGTAAAAAAAAACATATTTTAGGTATTTGGCTTTTAAACATAGGTGTGAGGTTTGAGAGTTACATTTTCGACGGAAAATAATGTAGTAGTACTTACTTTATATAGGTGTAGCTGTCTTTATGTTGAAGTCAATACGTTTTCTTTCAGAAATCCTGCAGAGTTTCGTCTTCCTTTAGTTAGGAGATTTAGGCTGCATTTTTTGTTTGCTGTAATCTTGTTTATATAGTATTAGTCTAATAGTTTCTGAAGTAGGATTGGTTGTTTTAAAATTGATAGTCTGTTTTAATTCGTGGATTTGAATTTTTTAACCTGTTATGCTAATTGCTTTCCTTATATGGGTGATGCCAATTAACGTTTATTTAATGTGTAAGGCCTTATTTTGTATAGGTAATGTTATCTTTATATTTTTAAAGTGGAGGAATATATATAATTTGCAGTAAGAAATGTTTAGTTGTTTGAAACATTGTTTATGTATTATAAAATGTATGTTTGTATTTATTTTGTGTTATAAATGTTAGGAAAATATATAGTATGTTTTTTAGCTTTTTAGAAACAATTAGTGAATAAATATGAATAGTATGACTAAATTTTAAGATAATACAGTGATTTATTCAAGGATGTAGTAATTTCGATATTTTAAAAAAACCATCAATTTGCAATCTATATTTTTGTATTCGATATTTTGTCAGTTTTTCATTTAAAGATGTGATAATCGATGTTTTAGAAATCGATAATGTTGTTAGTCGATATTGTTGTAGTCATTGTTTTTTTTAGTCGATAATGTGGTTTCGATATTTTTGTGTTTTGTTGTTTAAGTATAGGCAATCGATAATTTTGTAGTCGATAATTTTTCATCGATATTTTGTACAGTCGATATTCGGTCAGTCGAGGTTATGTCAGTGATCCGTATTATTAGTATTTTATTCTGTTTTTTCTCGGTCCATACAGGGATTGGTTTATTTAAATCTATGCCCCGATCTACTTATCTTCCATCTGCTTGACACGAGGACCGAGTTCCTAGGTGAGTAAGGTTCTGGGGTATTCCTAAGGAATTTAGGGTGCTTGGTACTCTTATTTTAGGAGATACTGGACGAGGAAGAGTGTTTACTCTTAGATGGTACACTGGGGGCTTTTTTGTCCCCTTTTCAGCCTTTAAATTTCATTGGCTTTATTACATCTGCCAGTGTTGAAGCATTTTTGGGCCTTCGGGCGCTGCGTTTGGTTAATATTGTGTTTAATCTGACCACTCACTCTCTACGTTTTCCAACCCCAATTTGACCTGGGCATTTTTCGTTTGTGTTTCACCCCCTTTTTTTAATTTTCCCCTGGATTAATTCATTTTTAAAATTATTTTATTTTTTATTTTTGCTTTTCAGATCTTTATTTTCTGCACAGTGCAGATAGATCGAGTCGCTATTACAGGATGAATATTTAACCTTGCTACTTCTGAACATTCGTACATTGTGACGTTTATTAGGTAAGCTAATTTTTCGGTTGTACTATCTATAGGAGTGACCAGTCTTCCCCCTCTCTCTCTTTTTTCCGTCCATACTTCCCACTTCTGACTTTTATGTTCTGCATTTAGTATTCATACATGGTTTCTGTGTACAATAGACATGTCCTATTATTATGTACCTTCTTCTGTCACCCAGATTATTTTTCTTCTCACTACAGACTGAGTTTGTCGTCAAATTATGTGGACGCCTAATGTTTGGGATTAGCATGTCCTGGGCACACCTCTAAAACCTGTCAAATTTTTGGTCATATTTGTTGTATATATTTTGTATATTCATGTATTTGTTTGCTCAAGTGTTTTTATCTCTGTCCTTTCAGCCCTGACAAAGTCCCTTTTGGGACGAAACGCGTTGGCTGAGGCCTTTTAACGATTTCTAATAATAAAGGAACTTTTTTCAAATCACTTCATTGCTACGGACTTTCTTTAGTGCACCATCCTTCATCTATGCAACGTGGTATCTGCCCAGACAGTGGAGCTTCTGTGCGGCT
This sequence comes from Lissotriton helveticus, assembly GCF_964261635.1. Classification (NCBI taxonomy): domain Eukaryota; kingdom Metazoa; phylum Chordata; class Amphibia; order Caudata; family Salamandridae; genus Lissotriton; species Lissotriton helveticus. Next base: position 1,839,584,776 of record NC_136059.1, on the reverse strand, counting down.
AGCTCCGGATGAGATTTGCACAACCATTTGAACTTTTTCCACTATGAAACTTGAGTGCGAACCTTGGTCAGCCGCATTTTTCTTTTCTTTTCAAAGTTATTAGGATCGCCCATGAGAAGGAACAGTCACTAGAAATGGCCATATTCACATTCTTGAGGAGCTATCGACAGACACCACACACCACAACTGGTGTAGCTCCGGGACACGTTCTCATGGGACGAGTATTCTCGGACTCCATACCTCACCACCCCCGGTGGCTGCCGAATTCATCCAATGAAGATCAGATTGAAACTCAACGTCAGAAATCCTATGCCCAGGTCAGCCAGCGTAGGAGGTCCCGAGTGTCACAGATCGTCAGAGGAGACCGTGTTTTACTCAAGAATCATGCGACTAGCGGTAAATTCTGTTTGCCCTATGAAACACGCCCATGGACGGTGATTAGTGTAAAAGGGACCTGAATCATCGCAGCTCGGGGCAGAGAAACGGTGACTCGCAACGTGTCCCATTTCAAGAAATACCATGACGACAAAGTTGCAGCCTATGCCCCCACATCTCCAGAAGTCCATGGGTCCCGAGGCCCAGAGCCAGGGTCATCAGCGTCCCCACCAAGAGCCCGGCCACAAGGTGATCAGGACCTGAACTCTGCCAGTGAGGATGGCCGCGGTCCAGACGGACCTGAAGGCACTGGCTTGGAGTGCAGCGAGAGCGATCCTGAGCCTCCCACCAGTGACGCAGCATCCCCGGCTGGGGGTGGCTGCACGCCGAGACGAGGGGCATCCCAGTATCAACTGAGAAGAAATCCGGTGCCATCCTGTCGTCTTCGAGATCATTTCCCCTAAGACTGTTCTGGTGTGTGTGCCATGATGTCTGCCACCCTAGCTGGCACTGAGCTGAAAGACTGGAATTGACTGTTTGATAGAAACCATTTTCCGTTGTGCTTATTGTTGTTTTCTTCTAGTTGGGGAGGAATGTTGTGTTCTAGTGTTTGACGCCAGCGGCGCCACTTACGCATAGCGTGGCACCACGTGATCCCTGTCAATAAACAGGGTCCAGCCACGGACGTACGCCAGTTGGCGGCGGCGTGCGGACCAGCAAAGTAGTCATCTGGTGTCCGAGTATTCATTGCCTATAGTGCATGCTGCCACGTGCTAGGCCCATAGTGTATGCTGTCCCCACTGCCCAGCCTACCTGTTCAGCGGTCACCTTTACTCCCACGACACAACAGTTAAACACTGATGCGTTGAGTGAATGCATTAGTCCACTGAGTCACAAGATCCTGCACAGAATGTTTTAATATTTTTGTTCTACATTTGAGGTATGTTCAAGTGCTATAGTCACACTTTATTTTATATTCTCACACATCATATTCTTCCCTCGTTTGTCTGCTTCAATCCTCAACACCTCAACATCAGAACCTGTAGATATCGATGTTGCCACCACATTTTCTAGCCTGCCTTAGTGAAAACTATTGTGAACAATGTGCCAGTCTTTTGAGTGGCATTAATTATTCATAAGTACATGACTTACCAGAAACAAACAGATATCTCCACAGTTATCTTTAATTAATTTGCGAATGTTGTTTGTCATTGATTCCTTCGCTTTGTATTGAGTTTATCATGGTAATGTACTCTTCCTCCACTCTTTAATAAAAGCTTTTCCTGCTCTTTCATTCTGAGACTTACGTTTTTCGTAGCAGTGATATTTCTGCCCACAGCCTAAGCGACCTTCAGATTCCCTGTGCACCTTACATGCTCACTTCATTCTCACAGAGATATGTATGCTTGATTGCGATTAGTGGGTGGACAGTACACTAGGTGAAATTGCCCGTTCTCCTAGCTCTGTAAGCAATCACCTGGGAAAGGAGCCCAGGTTACATTCAATTGCAATGTTAATTCCCTTCTGGGCCACTGAACACAAACTCCTGTCTCTACCTGGTCACATTCCATGATGCCTTTCATTTTTCTGCCCACCCATCAATGGTACAACTGTTCTGTTTCATACTCCTGAGCAACTGTCAGATTCATATTGCTTTCCTCGTGGTGTCTCCACACGCCCATATACCCCAGGCAGCCCTCTCTTCTCCACTCTATGCATGTTCCTTAACAACAAGGGGATGGTGCGAGAGTCTCCTTAGGGGGAAACCTCTCCTGCAATATTGTTCCAGTCTTCTATGATCTAGAGACTCAGGGGCATATTATCAAGGGGGTTTATCTCCGCTTTTTTGGCTTTAAAAGCCAAGAAAGCGGAGATAAAATTATCTCCCTATTACCTAGCTGTCGCTAACGCTAGTTAGCGACCGCTAGTAGGAGATAGTGACCATCTTGGGCCCCACTTTGCATGTCAGTGATATTTATCACTAATGACATGCAAAGTGGGCGTGCCAAGATGTTAGCGACTGGAAACAGTCGCTAACATCGCTATCTCCTATTACCAACTTTTGGGGATATTCGCGCTAAGCGCGAATATCTCCAAAAACTAACACCTGCCCTGAGCAGTTCTTAGCCATGTTATCCAATGGGAGGTGGATAACATGGCTAAGAGCATTAGCTCGGTAATGCATGAATATCGCTGACTTTTCAGCGATATTCATGCATTGCGGCCGTTTTTTATCGCATTTGCGATAAACCTTGATAATAGCAAGGTTTGTCTGCAATAATTTCTGACGATGCTTAGCGGTAAAAAATTTGTTGCTAAGCATCGTTAGCGATAAATATCGCTTAACGTTGGTAATATGCCCCTCAATTCCGTCCGTGATAAGTAGGCCCTTGGAGGACTGTGTATCTGTGGTATGGTTGTCTTTGCAGTCTCTCGAATACCTCTTGCCTGTCAGCACACTTATTGGCGGGCGCCCAGTTAGATAGCTATTCACATCTGTGTTCTTACCCGGTGTGGCGCCGCGGCCAGGGCGACTGACGCTGGAATCTGGGGACCACGGTTCGATCCCCGGCTCCGGCGCCAGGTTAGCCCAGCACCATGTGACTCTGGGCAATAGCTCGCTTAATCTTCCCGACGGCCCCCAGCGCCTAGAGACCCTTACGGGTGATTGTGCGCTTTACAAATGTGGACTTTTTTTTTTTTTTTTTACATGGGAGCACTTTTCTGCTGCTGTTGGATACAACTCCCGCTGATAAAGGCTAGTCTAATACCACATGTTTTGTAGCATTCTCAGTACCTACCTACCTACCTTCATGCACCTCAGTTTTCAGAACCATTCCTCCTACCTTTTGGTGGTATCCATGGCTTTGCAATAGTGATGTCTGCTTAAAAGTACTTTAATGTTCAGGCCGAATCGAACCTCTTGGATTCTACTCTCTACTCCACACTCAGACTCACTATTGCCTTTGATGAAACCTTATCAAGGAGATCCACATAGCTGGACCAAATCCTGCTCTCCTGCACATCAGTCATTCTTTATTTTGCAGTACCCACATTGTCTGTACTATTCTTCAATATCACCAAATATACATTACTGTGCAGTCTTCAAGTAGAAGTGAATAAATGCACTTCTCCACAACAAATATTGGGGTATATAACAATACTGTCACTGAGCTTGTCCACTCTTCTCTCCTCTCTTATCCCCCCTTCCATTCTGAATGCAACTTTATATCCCTTTTAACTGTTTTTCGCCTTTTTGTAAGTTTACCTTTCTTTTATTCCCCCCTTTTAAATGACGTATTGCAATACTGTATCACGTTGCTAATTTTGCACCTATTGTTATCCTATATTTTGTTGTTCTACCTCTGTTGTAAAGCGCTCTGATACTCGAGGGTCCAGCAGCGCTATATAAAACCCTCGAAATAAATAAATAAATAAAAATCTGAATGCACTTTGGCACAGGAGAAGCCTTTTCCCTTTTGCTCAGGACTGCATTAGCCACTACTGACCTTTCTGAAACAAGAACGTCTCCTGACACTATTCTCTCTGAGTGTAGCGACTTATTTTCTAATGTTTTACTAGGTGTACTCAATCTTTTAAATTGTTTAGGGGCATATTATCAAGACAGGCGATAAAATTATCGCCGTTTTAGCGGCAGAAAACTGCCGCTAAAACAGCGATAATGGGCTTGATAATATGCTCTATGGAATTCCAATTGAAGCCCATGTTAGATGTGAAGGACATCTAACATGGGCTTCAATTGGAAATCTATAGAGCATATTATCAAGCCCATTATCGACGTTTTAGCGGCAGTTTTCTGCTGCTAAAACTGCAATAATTTTATCGCCTGTCTTGATAATATGCCCCTTAGTGCTTTACCAACTTCTTTGGTGATGCATTTTTAATAAATCCGCAAAGAGAATTTAACAAGACTCTCTGGGAGCCTCCGATGTCCCACCTCTGCGCAGAAACTTTGGGGCATATTATCAAGCAGGGCGTTAAAATTATCGCCGTTTTAGCGGCAGAAAACTGCCGCTAAAGCGGCGATAATGGGCTTGATAATATGCCCTGGAAAATTCCAATAGAAGCCCATGTTCACACCAGAACATAGGTTTCTATCGGAATTAAAAAAATTTCTGCCGCTAAAACGGCGATAATTTTTAATGCCCTGCTTGATAACATGCCCCTTTTATTTGCAATGTAGATGACGATGGCCTACTCCATGTGCTTTTGATGTTAAAACCTAATGAATACTGCACACTTTCACCTTATGCCCCTACATCCGGAGTAAACAGCAAGGGGCATATTATCAAGAATGGCAATACAATTATCGCCGCTTTAGCCGCAGGAAACTGCCGCTAAAGCGGCGATAATGGGTTTGATAATATGCCCTTGTGAATTCCCATAGAAGCCCAGGCTAACACCAGAACCTGGGCTGCTATGGGAATTCACAAGGACATATTATCAAGCCCATTATCGCCGCTTTAGTGGCAGTTTCCTATCGCTAATCGCCGATTCTTGATAATATGCCCCCAAATTCTTATTTTACTAGCCCAGGCCTGTTGAAAAATACACAGCATAGTTGTCTTCAGGAGAGTCATTACATTTGTTTGCTTCAGTGTGATGCAAGGACATTCAGATTAAAAGTCGATCCCATTTGCTTTTGTTAAATTAATAGTTAGAATTTTGGAAGAACGACTCTGTATATATCATTCTTTATTAGCATTTTTATGTCTTAAGATATTTAAAGTAATAACGTTTAAAAACAATAGACTTCCCAGTTATGCAAGATATCTCAATAAAACCCATTACAACAATCCCAATTGGAATGGGGTATAGTTATTCAGTAGATGTAGTTAGGGCTCTCTGTGGCCTTCTTGTGATGAACCATGCTCCCATAATATAAGTGGACATAGGCTTGTGGATGGTGGCTAGTTCTTATCTGGTGCAAAGTGCAAGTGCTTCTGTGCAAGATGAGATTGAAAATTGTTCAAACAGTATGGAAGTGCTTAGTCTTGGTGCAAAATAGAATAAAGTGCGTTGTTGACTCCTTGCCACCCATTTTGCACTTGCAGAGCTCTGACCTGGTGCAACTGTTAGAGAATTTAGCAGTATACTTTTTAATGGGCAAAGTGCATAGGCGGAATTTTAGGTATAAAGTGCGATGTGCATCGGGGCTAATGTCGTTCAAATATTGCTCAATGCACAGGGTGTGCTTTGTGTCCAGGTAGTAGCAGGTTAAGATGTACGAGCATTGTTAGATTTGGGGGTCTCTAGTTGGCACAGGTAGGTACTTGTGACAAATAGGGACCCTTGCATCTAGTCAGGGTAAGGGGGTACACTATCAGCTACAGCGGTGACATCCAAGATGCAACGGCAGCAGCAGCAATGGCTACACGCTTCTTCCTCTTGAGTCGCGCTTCCAGCTCCGTGTGACACGCAGTCCCTCAGAAGGCCCAAAACAGCAGCAGGAAATTCCCAAGGAACTCTGGGGAGCTGGGGGTTGAAGTCTGTTGTCCCTGAGACTTCAGCAGGAGGCATGTTCTGTTCTTAAGCCCTTGGAGATCCTTACAAGTTGATGAAAGTACACAAAGTCCCTGTCTCCTTAATTTGGCAGTCAGGCAACCACTGCAGGCCAATCCCCCAATCAGCAGCACTTCAGCTTAGGGATAGTCTCTCCTCAGTTTCTTCAGGTTCCTCTCCTCAGCAAATGTTTCTTCTTGTTTGTCCAAAAGTGATCTAGTTTCTTGGGATCAGGATCCCAATACTTATACCCCAAAATCATTTGTCCTCTGAGGGCAGAGAGGCCTTTATTTATTTATTTATTTTTGAGATTTACAAAGCGTGCAAATACCCGTGGGTGTCTCGGCGCTAAGGACAGTGGACATGTGCCATATGACAGAGAGCTTACTGATTGAACAACCAGGTTTTTGTCTTTCTTCTAAAGACCAATAAAGACTGACTGGATCTAATCTCAGCTGGATGGGTTTTCCAGAGTTTTGCTGTGGCCACGGTAAAACGCCTATCACCCCAAGAAACAGTTCTTGTGCGAGGGACCATGAGAAGATTTGCTGTAGAGGAACGGAGGGCTCTAGAGGGAGCATAAGCTTCTAAAGCCTTGTTGAGGAAGAGAGGTCCAGATTTGCAAGATGTCTTATAGGCAATGCATAGAGCCTTAAACTTTATGTGGTTTCTCACAGGAAGCCAGTGATAATGTCGAATAATGTGAGAAATGGATTTTTGTTTTGAGGTTCCGGATAGCATTCTAGCTGCGGAGTTTTGAACAAGCTGAAGTCTACTAATTACTTTGTTTTGGGCATTCGTAAGAAGACCATTACAGTAGTCAATGGTAGACATTACTAGATTGCTAACTAATGTTTTCCCCGCATTTAGCGGTAAGAATGGTAGTAGTTTTTTTATTATTCGCAGCTTGTGGAATGAAGATGATACCACGGCATTGGCGTGGGGTACAAAAGACAGCCTGTCTTCAAACATGACGCCCATGTTTCTGAGCTTAGTAACTGGAACTGGTGGAGGACCCTGCGAGGAAGGCCACCAACTCGGAGACCATATTGGCAGTAATTTACCGAGTATCATTACCTCTGTTTTCTCAGAGATCAATTTGAGACAGTTTGTTGTCATCCAGCTACTGATGGTGAGCATGGCCTTCTGAAATTTAGCTGCTACTATGTCGCCATCATTGTGTACAGAGAACGCCAATTGGGTATCATCGGCATAGGATGTAAGGCCCTTCCCCTGTGATTTGATGACTTTGGCTACGTCCGACACATAGATGTTAAAAAGGGTCGGACTTAAGGATGATCCTTGAAGGACACCACGCGGGAGGGCCAATTGAGATGAATTGAAGGGGCCGATGTTTACTGATTGTGTACTGTCAGTTAGAAAGGATTACAGTAAGGCTAGATGGCGGCTGCTTAGGACGGCCGTGAGCAGCGAAGCAGTGGGGATGCGGTCAGAGCCCTGATCACGGATCGAATGCACCACAAAAGACGCCACACATCCAACTGAAAAGATAGTGTAATCGGTATATCGAATTTAACCGGCAGAGCAGAGGAACGGCGAGGAGAGATTCATGTTTCTGCCCCTTACCTGTCGCGGACCCATTGGACGGCTACTGCGCGAGCTAACGCTGGCCGTCAGAGCTCGTACGGAGGGGAGGAGTTCGGAGTCGCGGAGTCCGTGGAGTTTGAGGAGTAAGCCTGAGCTCTCAGCTGAACCAGGAAGAGCGGTTCGAGATGTTCGAGGCTCACGGAATTGGTGGCACAGCAACAGGGAAAGGAGGAGGGGGGCCATGGCTCCCAAAGTGAATGCAAGCTCCAAAGCTGCATCAAAGAGGAAAGAGCCGAAGCTGAGGAGGAGGGCAACCGGCAGAGGAAACAGACGCCCCCGGGAAGGAAACAGCACCAGCTGGCGGTTAAAGTTAAGCAGGTCGGCACTCCAATTGCCGATATTTTTGCTAAAATGGGCAAAGAAAAGGGTACAAAAACTAACGCTTTGCCAGAGGAGGGGGGCCAGGAAGAAGAAGCTGAAGGGGCCGCAGCAGTAGGAGGGGTTGAAGGGGGGGGCCTGTAGGAGCACCCTCTCCCTTGCCGGGATCAGCTGTTGACCCCCTCCAGAGCACTGGAGAGATTGATGGGCAATCCAACGGCACGAAAAAAAACTGTTGCAAGGAGTGGTAGTGACACAAGGAGGGGCAGCGAAAAACACAGAGCCAGCAAATGTCGTGGATACAGTAACATCAGGTCCAGAAGAACTAATGAACGATATGTACCAATCTAGGCAACAGAAACAGTAAACATAGGAAGGGACTGAGCTACAACATTAGTTTTTGGTAAAAAATATACAGTTTTATTCAAAGTTATCAACACATATATAATTTCAAGTTATACAATCAATATCAATGGTGGCAAATATAACACAATAAAAGTAAAAATTCAGAGTATCATTAAAAAAATCACATTCAATTAAGTATATGAATATACATGAGATAGAAACAGAGTAAAAAGGAAAATGTGGCAAGTTATATCTCTACGCGCGTTTCGGCGGACCAGCGCCTTCTTCTGGAGCAGCCACGATAATTTTTAAAAAATTGGAGTATAATGTGAGTGGATGGATCTGGTTCTTATATAAAAAATCTTTTCTCTCTTGATTTCTGACGTTAGTACTATTTTGATTTAGATCCAGGGATGGGTTTCCAAATGCAATCTATGCTGTCAGATGATTCCAGGTCTTAGTCTTTTTGGTTGTATATTTCCTGAGAGGTGTAAAAGAGTTTCATTTAAGCCCGCCAGAAGAACTATCCAATGCAGAGCTGGAACCAGCAGTAGCACAGGAGCTTGTGTTGGCGAATAATGATGCAAACCCTGACTCTGATAGACTGAGAGATAAAGAAAAGGCCCCAAGTGAGTGTTTTTTTTCTGTATCAGAAGGCGGCGAGTGGTCGGAGGAGGACGACAGCTCTGTACAGGAAGGGAGTAACTTGGACTCAGAAAGCGAACCAGAGCACGAGCATGAGTCACTAATAACTACGGCAAAACCGCCTGTTGGAATCAAAGCGCAGAAGCTCAGCTGGGATCACTCCTCAGCTATGCCACTACTTGGGAGCCCACACGGGGAAGCTGCACAGATGTCACTCCTAGAGGTGATCCACCAGGAGATCATCGCACACAGAGAAGAGACTCGACAGGACAGTCGTAAGCACAGGCCGCTGTTAGAAAGATGCAGGGTGCTGTGAGGAAACTGTCCAAAGTGTGTGTTAACTTGGGGGATCGAGTATCTAATCTCGAGGAGAGAGTAGTCTCAACAGAGACGGAGGCAGCTACTGCAACAAGAGCTTGAGGACGATATGGAAAAAACGGAAACTACCTTGGCTCAGAAAATTGGCGATCCTAGATCTCGCATTAGTTCTGAATAAAAAACTCTTTCGGTCCTCAAACCTGAGGGCTCAGCACTACAAGACCCTTTTTAATTTGTACTTTACTCCCTCCACACACTGTTTACTTGGGGCTTAAGAGATAATGACAGCTGCCCTAGGTGTAATATGAGTCCAGTAGATTTACTTCATATGTTTTATCACTGCCCGAATTTGACCCCAGTCCTTAGGGAGATACAGCTGTTTCTGGAGGGGCTGCTCGAACAAAACATAGTTCTATCCCCTACTGTGGTCTTATTAGGTACTGACGGCAAGCTGAAGGCAGAAGGGGGTGCGGAAGCCCTTGTTTTTATCTCAGTAGCTGTATTGCGCATACTAATCTCTGCTGGCTGGAGGGACACTACAGCACCCACATTCCAGCTGTGGCTCACTAGGCTTTTAGGATGCATAATATTGAGGAGTGCCTTTATGATTTTAAGGGAAAGAAAACACGGGAAATGGGCAGAAACATCTGGGACCCCCTCAGGAAATGGAGGGAATCTAGACGTTGAAAATGTAAGGTGAAGTGTGTATAGAGATAACTTGTTCCCATGTATATATTGATTGATCTGTCCTGGTATGAATTCTTAAAGTTATCTGACCTTCTATATCTGTTATTTATTGTTGTTAATGTATTCATTCTGATTGTGTAACTGTATTATATATATGCTGATTCTCGTTTTATACCTCAATTCATCGCAACATCTCAATAAAGAAATTATAAAAAAAAAAGAAAAAAAGGAAAACAGTAAGGCTCCGGCTGTCTGTTGAATGCCCATGTGTGAGACACGGTAGATCAAGATGGTGTGATTGACTGTGTCAAACGCTGCTGAAAGATCTAGCAGTATAAGGACAGCCGTTCCTCCCTGATCGAGGATGATTCTTATGTCCTCTGCTGCTTTAATTAGCACTGTTTCTGTGCCGTGGCCTTTACAGAAGCCAAACTGAGAATCATACAAAAGTTGGTGATCGTCGATATATTTGGAGAGCTGGGTATTAATCACTTTCTCAAAGATTTTGCCTGGGAAGGGAAGATTAGCTTTTGGTCTATACTTCTTTGGTTCGTTCAGGTCTAGATTAGGTTTGTTCAGTAGAGGTTTAATATTGGGTTTTTTCCACATCTTGGGGTATATACCAGATGAAAACATTGCATTACAGATGTTAGACAATGCTGGCGCGACAAAGTCAGCTAGTGGTTTAAGTACTGATGGGGGACAAGGGCCAGTGGCAGAGCCTGATTTAATAATAGTGATTACATTTGAGATCTGCTCAGGTGTAGTACTCTCGAATTTTGCTAAAGAGTGAGTGCATTCAGAGAGGTCCAGATTTAAAGGCTGGTTATCCCTTTGCGTTTGAGATGAGAAATTGGTGTAGATGTTGTTAACCTTTTCAAAGAAATAATCCACAAGGGAGTCGCATAGTGCCTGAGAGGGAACTGGATTACAGTTTGAGACTTGTCCTGATAATTTAGCAACTACCTGATACAGCTGTTTACTGGAGTTTTGTGCAGTCTCAATCTGAGCGATGTAGTATTTACTTTTCTCCTGAGTAATCATCAGTTTATATTTATTGAGTGACTCTTTATAGCAAATTTTTTCTTGAGTGTTATAATTTTTACGCCCTTGCCTTTCACAGTTTCTGCACACTTTCTTCTTTGCCCTCAGGGTTTCAGCAAACCAGGGGTCGATGGGGTGCAATGATTTTTCAAAAATGTCTTCTTTGGCACCAGCAAATCAAATGCATTAATTAACCATTTAGAGTAGTTTGATGCTGCTAAGACAGGATCTGAGGAGGCTTCTGGTTGAGTCAGAATTAGATGTACTTTAAGAAGCTCTGGATCTGTACTCTTCCAAGCTTTGGTGGGTATATGGGGATTTGGAAAAGTACTAGATATTGGTTTTCTAATAATACAAATATTGAATATGATAGAATAATGGTCTGTCCAGACCAGGGGAAGAATACTCTTTAAAGAGATTGTTTGAGAATTGGAAAAAAGGCCATCTAACATATGTCCAGCTATGTGTGTAGGGTCCTAGTCTAAACTAGTTCTGGAGAAGTCTATTGACAAGACTGCTTATTTCCTTTCACAGTACAGGAAACATCAGATGCCCCACTGGAGGTGGAGCCAGCATTGTGGAGGGAAAGCACAGCCCTGGAGCACTTTGTTGACATGATTCCTTCTCTTCTTTCACAGTGCAGGGCAGAGACATCAGTCGCACCACAGGAGGTGGAGCCAGCATTGTGGAAGGCAGGCAGAGCCCTATTCAGGTCCCAGGTGCAACTCCTCCCACCCATCTAGATGCAGATCTCTCTATTCACCACTGGGCTGACTCATTCTGTCTCCTGGAATCCCCCAGCCCTGTCACTCAAACTCCAGACAAGGAATAAACAACCTAGCAGAGGCAGGCTTGGATAGTTAGACAAGAAAATACCTACTTTCTAAAAGTGGTATTTTCAAACACAGAATGTTAAAACCAACTTCACTAAAAGATCTATATTATCATTCTGAGTTCAGGCATACTAAACTCGAAGTTCTACCTTGTTCCCTGAGTCAGTTAGGATTATAAGATGTAATAATCTTTCTGCACATTCTGGCCTATGGAGACCAGGTAGCCTTACAATAGCGAAAAACGAAAATGGCTGTAATTCACTATTAGGACATGCCACACACATCAGGGCTTGTCCTACCTTATACTTACAATGCACCCTGCCCTTGGGCCTACCATAGGGGTGTCTGATATGAAGAAAAGGGAAGGTTTAGGGACTGGCAAGTGGGTGCACATGCTCATTCAACATGGAAGTACAAGACATAGGCTCTGCAATGGCAGACCTTAGACACATTTTACAAGGCTGCTTCTGTGGGTGGAACAACCAGTGCTGCAAACCCACCAGCAGCATTCGGTTTACAAGCCCTGGGTACTCCTGGTGCACTGTACTAGGGTCTGACAGGTAAACCAAACCAACCAATCATGGAATCACTAATTCATACATTAATTCTTAATAGGGAGAGCATATGCACTTTAGCACTGATCAGAAGTGGTAAAGTGCCCAGAGTCATAGAATAGCCAACAACAGGTCAGAACAAATATAGGAGGAAGGCAAAAAGTTCAGGGATGACCCTGAAAAAAGGGCCAAGTCCGACAAGCATACTATGCCCATTCAAGCCTTGAGTTTAGTATGTATGAATGCTTCTTTGAGCGTGGCAACTATGGTTCTGATAATGTTGGTTGGCACTTGCCAAAGATGCTTGAGACCAAGAGTTTGGAGGTAGTATTTCACATAGCTTGCAGACAGGTTATTGTTTTTTGTTTTCAAAATATTGTATTTGTTTTTGTAATAGAAAGCAAACAATACATAACAAGAAAGCAAGAGGAGTAGAAACAAAATGAACAAATCAATAATCAATAAAATGTTCAAGATATGCACAACAGTGTGACATTATATCTGGTGATAAATACCTTCAATGCCTCACATCAGTTGTAGAAATATGAAGACAAGTGGTTATAGTTAGGAGTAGAATGAGAAAGATATAGGCTAAGGAGAGAAAAGCGCTAAAAACGTTCTTGAAGACGGGAAGTCAGCGGGTGTTTCTAGTGTGGAGTCTGATATGAGAGGGCATAAGGGGATAGGGCAGAGGGGAGAAGAGGAATCATGTGTATCAGGAAGGAGATTTAGCACTACCTAGATTGCAGTGGTGCTACCTGTGCCTGCTGGTGAGAGTAAAGGATTTCGCCCTAGGATGGTGAATTGCACATAAACAGGTCTAACCTGTCCCAAATACCTTTTAGAGGTTACAGGGCAACCTTTAGTATTAGTGAGGTTTATTTGTGTGCTTCTCAGATAGGTTGCCCAGGCCCACCGAATGTGATATGATACTATGTTGCTAGACTTTCAGTCGATAAGTATAACTTTGATGACATTGGTGAGTAATAGGTCAAGTAGGTAGACATCTGAGTCAAGAAGGTCTTTTGGGGGATCTGCCAGGTGTGGTCCTAGTAAAAAAAAATTACAGGACAGTGGAATATTCATTTTGAATATGTTTTGTAATTGTATGGTGATATTTTGCTAGTGTGAGTATAGGTGTGGTCAAAAATCCCCAGGTAGGGAGGAGGAAATTCATTTGTCCATTCTGTTTCCTCGTGTAAGTACTCATTAATCAAAAAGAAGGGGGGGAATGGACAACTTGTAACTGCGTTACTGGGGTTCTCTATCTCTCTTAATAAAAAACCCTCATACACGCATTGTAGGAACGTTGGCGGTATATCTTGATTCTCTGCCTACACTAATGCGTTATTGCATCATCATTGGGTTTTTTGAGTGTCGTATGCATGCCTGAGGCAACCACTGGAAAACGCAGTAGTGTCGAGGGATAGGTAGTAGACCATACTCATACGTGGAGTGAGTAAAAAACAAACACTCATCCCAAAAAAAAACTTTAATTCGGACGTGGATAAGGAAAGTTATTAAAAATTATAGTGTGTATATATGAGGACCCTGTTACAGGATCCACTATACATCTATTGATCATTTAGTCGACATGTTTCTGCCCCATTATGCCCAGCCGGGTCTATGGGGCATTCATCAGGACTATAAAAACGGTACTTACACTATTTGTGCAGTAACTACAGTGGGTCTTGCGTTCCACTTTATTCTGGGCGAGGTTATTTTGTGCCTGTAGTTTGGAAACACAAACAACAAATATGCATACAACATACAAATTAAACACTTATATATGCTACATTTTAGCTGTGTTTGCGAGCTTAATATTGGCCTCTTGCCAGACTGGGGTGTACTTAAAACGTTTCGAACAATTCTGGTTTTACTGAAAGTTGTGGTTTTTATAGCGCGTTCTTGATCTATATGAAAAGCGCTGCGCTCTTTTAATGCAAATCAGATTACTGACAAACATAATGGTGTATTTTAGTAAACAGTAGACACAGAAATATTATCAGTCAAATTGCCTCGCTTTCAATCCCTACGGTAAGAGGAACATACATTGTTAACATTATAAAATAGTGTCCTGCATTACATTTTAGCACCGGTCTTAAACTGAGTAACTAAATCCAATGCAAATCTCCTTCATATATTGTGACCAAACTAAACGAAAATACGGAGTTATGTTTCAGGCTCAGATAACAGTTCTAGTATTACCTCTTAAACCCTTCCCACTTTCTTCAGCGGGGGAGCGGAATAATATCCCGGAGCTATCTCAAAAGGGAACACGTTCTTGTTAGTTACATTACTCACGTGTCCCAGGTTTTGAGCTTGTTCATGCCAGTAGAATCGTTCTTACCCACTCTTCGCATATAGCTCCCTTGTGCTGACTCTGCTTCCGGAAGGTGTGAGCAGGAGAAGAACATGTGTTCTCCGTCTCCATGGGAAAAGTCACATGCCCAGCAGCTGTTGGCATCCTTTAGTATTAGGCAGAAATACTTAGGGGGAGGGGGGTCCAGTAAAGGAAGTGTGCAGAGAAGAACTTGGTATGGGTTAAGGAAGAGATCAGCTTGTGTTGTAGTAAGTGTGATCCAATTTTACTCAAAGTGCCTGTGTTCAGAGGGACCATGTTCTTAGATGAGAAGTAGGAGGCCCATTCCTGTGTGAGAGTTATGAATAAAATCATAGCGATCCATATTTGAGAGGCCATGTTTATGTTGGAGGAAGGCAAAGGAGAGTGGTTAAGTATTATCGTAGTAGGCAGATATTGTTGTATTCCTTTAGATGCCCAATTTGGCCCAATAATTGGAGCGTTAGGAATATATAGTTTCTTATTCTACCACAGAGATGTAAGGTTGGATTTATGGATTTTGGTATCCAAAATCATGTCTAATGTGAGTTTGCTGGATATAGTGTCCTGGAATATCAATGGCCTTCGCAGTAGCGTGACCTTCTGGACGTCCCTGCCCCTGTCTGTCATGGGGGCCGGGTGGCAATTTCAAAGATGGTCCTGCTTCCCCGAATATTGTACTATTTTGTGAACTTGCCGGTCCTCCTCCCACAACACATATTTACCACGCTAAACTCGTTACTGATCACCTTGATCTGGGGGTCAGGGAGGAGACGGATAAGCCTCAAGAAACTACAGCTATCCACCAGACAGGGGGGCCTGGGGGTACCAGACCTACAAAGCTTCTACTACGCTAGCCAGCTCCAGTGGCTGACAAGATGGGTGGCGGGTAGAAACCTCCACGAGATTGCTTTTACGTCACACAAGCTGGCACGTGGTGATCTCCATTCCCTTCTGCTGCCAGCGGCCAGAACCCCTAGGGATTGCCACCCCTTATTACTCGTGGCTTTGAAATGCTGGCGGAAGGCGCTGAAATACACGGCGAGGACCCCTCTCTATGCAGACAATATCCCCCTACTTGGCCTCCCAACTCCACAGGGGCACCTGTCGAGACGCAGACTACAACCCTGGACGGAAGCCGGAGTAGACAGGGTGGGGGACTTATTTGGAGACGATAACCTGTTAGATCATGCTACCTTCACACAATCCACGGGAGCCCCGCAACGGATGTACTTTCTACACGCCTCGGTGTCCCACTATGTGGGACGCACTTGGGCTCCATAACGCACCAAGCCGGAACAACACGAACTGGTCCATCTCCTCCACTATATGGGGTCGGGTGGACATTTAGTGAAATGGCTATATATGGGAATTAGAGAACACGCAGCTTGGTCCCTCACCGCACTTAGGGAGGCCTGGAGTACAGACACAGGGGAGGCAATTACAGACGGGGACTGGAAGACCATCATTGGACACCCTAGGAGAGTGTCCAGAAATGTTAAATTCAAATTTATACAGGCCATGGTGTTACACAGGGCTTATCTCACTCCCCAAAGATTACATAGGATGTGTCCCAACACCCCCCATTGCTGCCCTAGATGTCGTGAAGATGACGCTGATATTATTCACATGCTGTGGGCGTGCCCGAGACTGCGTATTTATTGGGGGACGATCCGTAACACACTCTGCACTGTAACTGGTCTACAGATCCCTGAGGGCGCCTTACCCTGCCTGATAGGTAACAGGAAGAGATCCAAAGCCTGTAAGGCACAATTGAAATTTATAGATTTGGCTCTCTTGTTAGCACTCCGAACCCTTACTATGAGGTGGAAGTCACTCAGACCCCCAGATGTAGTGGTATGGAGGACCGACATGTTGAAATGGGGAAAAGCGGAGGCAGCAGAACTGCGTAGCGAGGAGGAGAAGGGCCACCGCAAATACCCGGTTGCACAAGACTGGGACCGCATGCTAGCGGCAATGGAGGATGATGACCCAGAATTGCCCCAGGACGGAGTGGCTTGAATACACACCTGCTATGGGGAGGGACCACTTGCACGACCGCATAGCCTAGATACACTGGTGACCACGCCTATAAACTGCAACATCCATTCATGCAATCACACAATTGTTCTATACACATTCCGGAAGAGGTACATGGGAAGGACCAGAAGACGGGAAAAGGGTGGGTGGAGTTGGGAGGAATGGGGTAGGACTGGGCGATATAGTATCCTACTGACATGTAATAAGTGTTAACCTGATTTGCTATGTGGAAATTTACGAAACATGATAGCCGAACTGATGCAAGGATTACTATGGCAAAGTTAAGTTTCAGAAAAAGGAAAAGACTGATATTATGATGAATAATAATATGCACAATGTAATGCTTGATACAGTCACGAATAAAGAGTTTTAAAAAAAACAAATAGTGTCCTGGAATACTGTGGAGGAGTAGGGAAAAGGAAATTGAGCAATTGTTAGTATGGACAGAGTGAGAAGGGGTGGCAAATGTAGAGGTCCACGTTGATCCAGATAGGTTTCTTTTGTGGATTAGTTTCAAACTACAGAGAGCCTTGGGCTGCTAAGTAGACAGTCTGGTAGGTGATCCAGTTAGAAAAGTTATAAACCCCCTATTTCACAGTTTTTTAATGCTACTTCTAGGTTTTTGGTTTTCCCATAGGAAATAACACACAGCTTTGTCAACTTTAGTGAAGAATTTCGGGGAGAGTTGGTTAGATAGCATTCTAGATAGGAAATTAACTTGAATCTCCCCCTTCAGGATATGTGCTTTGGGGACCAAGCTGACAGAAGCTCTTTTTTAAAATTTGAGATTTACTCTCATAAGCGGTCACTGTTTTGGTGATGGTTTTACTGAATCGAATCCTGAGATATTTTACAGGAGATCTCCTTTCAAATTAGATGAACTACACACTGAAGGGTGGCAGTGGATATCTTAAAGGGAGGACCTTGGTCTTATCCTTATTTAGGAAGTATACTGAGAATTTAGAATTTGAGTGTTCTATATTGGAAAGGATTTCAGAGATTGTAAGCTCGGCGGATTCTGTAAAAATCTAAATATCATCTGCGTATACAGCTCTTTTATATGGGGTATCGCCAAATGAAATTACTGGAATATTTTGCGATACATTAATTAGTAGTAGTAGGGGATGTCAGTGGCAAGTAAATACAGTAATGAGGATAGGAGTCACCCTTGGCGAGTTCCTTGTTGGAGGGTAAAGGTTTGAGATAAGGACCCACTGATTATAATTCTTGCAGGGGGCTAGAGTATAAAGCCATGGTCATCATGATAAACTCTTTCCCCAGGACATGTCTGGAAACAACGACTTCAAGGTACTGCCAAGAGACCTCATTGAAGGCCTTCATCAAGTTTGGGCTATAGCCACGGATTGGAAAGAGAACATAATTGAGGGTTTCTCAATGATGTGGGAGTAGTGGTGAATGTTGTCAGTAGCTAGGTTTCCTTTAATGAATCCAGATTGAGTTGGATTAACAAGTTTAGGAATCAGTGGGGTGAGACAGGTAGGGAGGGCTTTAGCATACATTATTTCATCCATGTTGATTAGGAAATTAGGCCTAAAGGTTTCTTGGTCCAAGTGGTATTTTCCCTTTATAGAGTTGACTCCAATAGACGCCTCTGATGTCGACCCAAAAAGTGAACCAGAATCTGCAAAGTGGGAGAGGATCAACTCTAGAGTACTAATAAATGAGGGGGAAAATGTTTCATAGAATTCAATGGGAAAGCCATCTGGTCCCCGAGGTTTACCAGATAGAATGTTTTTGATGGCTTGGAGGATCTCTTCTCTGGACTGGCTAGGGCACTTCAGTAAGAGTCGGAGATTTGTTTTATTGGTAGCAAATTCTGAAATGTTAAGCAGGCATCAGTGGGCATGTTAACAGAGGCAGTGTAGAGTTTAGTGTAAAATCGCTGGAAAACCTTAAGTATCACTTCTGTTGATGTTTGGCTTTTTTATGTTAATTTTTTGTCAATTGATTTAAATTGTAGTTGTGCTTTACTTAGGTAGAATTTTTTTTGCCTTTTTGGTCATGGACCCAAAGATGCTCTTGTTCACTCACTATGGAATAGAATTTGCACTTAAGATGTTTTAGGAGTGCCAGTGTAGTCTATTTGTTATTTTGTTGGTAACTTAATTTTGCAGCTTTGATCTCTGTGGTTAACAGCTCCATGAATGACTTAGTTTATTTGTGTGTGACAGACAGTGTATACTTTGGTCTCTACACTACATTTCATGGTATCCCAGAGATTTACCGGGGAGTTCACTGAGTTTTAGTTAGTCTTAATGAATTGGGACAGCTCAGTATATAGGTCCCAGATCCCTCTGGGGTCATCTAATAAGTCTTGGTTCATGCACCGTGCTTTTAAATTCAGCGAGGGTGGGAGTAGTTTCAGTTGTATCGAGATGGAAGCATGAGGTGAGAAAATGATCTGCTCTATTTTTATCGAAATGGTGTGTGGGCGAGGGTGGGATCAACCAGGAGGTAGTGTATTTTTGAAAAAGTATTATGTGGGGGTGAGAAAAAGTTAAAGTTCCCTGGGGATTAGCGATTCTATCAGCCTCAGTTAGTTTGTGAGATGAGCACAGGGAATGAAGGGCTTTGTGGGATCTAGAGATTCTGTATCTGAATGCAGATTACCTATCTGGAATAGTGTCCATAGGGAGATTTAAATTGCTGCCAAGGGTGATTTGTGCCTCCTGGGAAAGAAGTGCTGAGTGTGCATTCCAAAATTTGGATCGTCTGAGGTAGGGGCATATATATATATTTACTACATAAATTTATGTGGCCCAGCATTGTAATTAGCCATCTACAATTGTTCTCTGGCTCAGCGAATGTGATAGACAGACCAGAGATCTTGGAGATATGTGTAACAACTCCATGTTTTTGGAGGTAGCAGGAGAGCAAGCAATTTTAAAGACCCAACCTGTACAGCGCAAGAGAGCTTCTTTGTAGCTGATTTTGGTTTGCTGCTGAAATACAAGGTTGCCCTTAAGAGAGTGGCTATATTCATGGAACTTTTTTTATTCTATGGGGTGCTGAATTCGTTTAGCATTTTAAGTATAGCAGCATTTGGGTTAGCCATAGGGAGGTGTTAAAATCAGAATTGGTAATGTATGTTGAGCAACCACAGCGTGTTTTAGTGCTGATAGGTGAACATTGATATCACATGACTCAAGTTGTTGTGGGAGTTGGAAGGGATAGTTGTTGTGGGGGTAGAGTTGAAGCACATGAGTAAAAATAACATCTCCCACTGGGAGAGGAGTCTGAAGAGAGGAGGTGTAGAGTGTGTGGTAGTGGGTGCCACATGCAGTACACAGGCTATAGGATGAACAAACAGGAGAGTGAAAGGAGAGCACCGGTCCATGCAGGGAATGCAAGCTACCAATGATACACTTTAAGTCCCCGGTAAACATTGAATGCAGATTAACCCTGGGCAGTGAATTCTGCTCAGCTTGCAGTGTTTGTAGAGTTTTCTGCACTCCGTGTTAGGTGGAGCCTGCAGGGTTCTGAAAAACTGTGCTCCGCAGAGCGGAGTTTTTTTTTCCTCGCTCTCATCTGTCAATGTCAATTTGTGGACCTCGAGTGAGGGAAATCAACCTCCCGGCAAGATTTTTCCTCATTCGCGATCGTCAACATCAAGTTGGCGAGTGGGAGCATGGAAAACCAATATTCCGCCGGCGAGATTTCTCAATGCTGGGGGATCAGGTTTCTCATTACGAGTGGTCGCGTATGCTCTCAAAAGCTCGCATTGAGTAACTGCCCGTTCCCGTTGAGGAAGCTGCCGCTCAGGTAAAAATCTTCTCGAGTGGCAGAAAAGGAAAGCAGGTACCTCTTGCACTGTGCATGGTGCCGTTCACAATGAGTGCACAGTGCGGACAAGGATCCGGCACTGTGCAATCACCACAAACAGCATTTTTCTATTGTACTCAGCCTCTTGCGGAGCTTCGCGTAGTGCAGTGGAGATTTTTTGCACTTTGAGGAGTTCCTCGTAGTGCAACTCCACAGACTCCGCCCAGGGTTAATGCTGATCAGTTATGTACAGTGCCTGGTACAGAACAACATAGTAATTTCAAGGAGCAGATATAACAAGGAGAGATATGGCCTAACAACTAGAGGGGTCGACCTCAAAGCTGGGGTACCAGGTTTAGGCATCAGCAGGGATGCTCAACATCATGTGATTCTGGGTAAAACACTTAGGGGCCGATTAGGATGGCGGTTTTTCCGCATCCTCCGGGCCGGCGGAAGTGTCCGCCGGCCTGGAGGATGCGGAAAAACCGCAGCGGAGACTCCAAAGACCCACCGCCAAATTAGGATGGCTGGTGGGTCTGATAATCTGTCCGCCGCTTTTCCGCCGCGGTCGGAAGGCGACCGCGGCGGAAAAGCACTAACATGTCTGGCGGTGTCTATCAGACACCGCCAGGCATATTAGGATGTCTGTAAATATATGCTTTTCCGCGGCGGCTTTACCGCCGTGGAAATGCATACGGACCTTCACTTCGGGGGCCCGTTGCGGGCCCCCTGGGTGAAGGTGGGGTGGGGGGTGCACATGGGGGGTACCTATGGTACCCCCCTGCAGTTGCGTGCACAATGCAGCAGGCACCGCGCGGTGCCTGCCGCTTTGTGCACGCAAATGCTGTGCATGGATTTTTTACATTGCGGCGGGTGCAGCTTGAAGCTGCACCCGCCGCAATGTTAGAGATAGAGGATGTGACCGCCACCCTGGCGGTCACATCCTAATTTGATCGGAGGGAACGCCGCAGCCCATGCGGACGTTCCCTCCTCCTCAGGGGTCGCGGACGGACTCAAGTCCGTCCGCGATCCTAATCGACCCCTAAATCTCCCCATGCCTAACAAAAATGAATGTGTTCATCTGTAATGTATCTGGTGCTCATGTAAAGCACTCTGATATCTTTGGGTCGTGGTCATGCTATATAAAACAACCAAAGAAACTATCAAACTTAAGGCAGTTGCACAGTTACAGAACAAAAGTAATAATACAGAGCAATGCTATTTGCACAATTGGATAATTGTAAACCACAAAATTATATCACTCTGTATCATGCAGGCACTTAGGTTCAGTTTATACTATGGTTATGTGACAGATAGGTCATGCGGTGGGGGTTGTAAAGAGAATAGGAAGGTCTCAAGGGGGTTGAGGGCTTAATGATGTGTCAGAATGTGAAAATATGTTATAATACAGTTGAATAGCTCGGATATCATGTATTTAATAGGTTAATACACACCTCTGCTGCCCGCCTCTGGTCATGTGATGGGTCGATAGATAAATACTGTGAAGGTACTGTGTTTTGGTACACGCAGGAATGTGGCCAAGACTAAGTAAAATTGATGAGTGCAGTTAAGGAACTGTGAGGCTATGGTTATTGGACCCATTAGGCAAGAGTATGGTCCTGACTATGCTTCATGTTGTATTGTGGCCTGCCCAGGGGTATTGTGTAGGAAGCACATTTGAGTTCAAGAGGGTCCTTTTATAACCCTGACTAAGTATCATGGTGTATAATGCTGTACCATGGTCCACTTGTAGGTATTGAGCTTTGAGTATGGTACTGAGTAGATATTAAGTAGAGATATTGAGTAGGGCGCATACTTAGTTAAAATTGGTCAACCAGGATGAGTACATATTGCCCTGGTGCAGATTTTAAGAGTTCAGACTGAGTAGGTGGGTAGAAGCATATGGTGTGCTAAGGGTACCTTTATTTTGAAGACCTACAATAGTAGACCCACATCAGTAGGGTTGTTAAAAGGTGATGTGTTAATATTTAAACACAACATTTTAGACATTTTGCCACATTCAAGACAATGTTCAATAAAGTTAGACAGGGTACAAGCAACAATACCCTGGGACAGGAAACTGAAGCAGGAATGGACCTATTTAAGCACTGTTACGGTGGTCTTGCTACCTCCAGGAACCTTTTTTCTATGAAGTCCTGGAGCCAAACAGTGTCCTCCCCGACAGTGCCCCTTATGTGCATTCTATCTACCTCACATTGGATGTCTCTAGGCTCAGTGAAGAGATACAGTGCCGCAGGGTTAGTCTCATGCCGAGTGATGTTTACTAGTGCCCTGCTGAGCCCTACTCTATGGGGTTCGATCTTTGTCCCGATTCTACATAGGGATAGGTGAATGGGGCATTTTGCTCTTTCACAGGCTATCTTCTGGATTAGGAATAGCCTGCTTGCACGTATGGCATGGGGTATCAGTGTACATATATATCATGACCTGCTGGTAGTTTGTGTGCCCACAGTGGTCATGTATTGATACCATGTGCTGTGTAGTGCGTATGGAATACTTGTGTTTGGTTCAGTGGGGGGTGTATGTAAGGTAAGGGAGGTTTCTGCAGATGCATTGCAAGAATGTAGAAACAGAATTATGACTTTAGGCATAATTCTAACTTCAGAGAGACAAGAGACCTTGTTAATAGAGCATGTACAGAAATACAAAATCACACAACTTAGAAAGCATTTAATAGGTTGTAGGGTCCTCTGACAGTGAGGTTTCTGTCGTCTGGGTTTCCATAGGTGTCTTGTATTAATGCAGAGAAAACAGTGACTTTCATGGGATTGTAGCAAAGGTCAATGTATCCTGCATTGCTTGAGTTATCCACCACGCAAATGAAAGTCTTTGAAAGCTTTGGTCAAAGGAATGGCAGGCTTTTTCATTTTGGGTGCACTGTCAGCTCGATCATGGACTTGCTGGATAAGTGCTGTGGTTTGTAGGTTAGCCTGCAAAAAAATTCAACATTAGGCTGGTGTCATGGAAAATAACTGTGTTTACATTTTACCGATGTGCTCAGTGGTTTAACTGTGTGCAATTTGGTTTTCCTTATAGGGCTCTGGAAAGGAAGTGCTAACATTTTAAGAGGATGGTGACTTTAAACTGTTTTAAGAGGTGCTACAATTTTAGGGGAATAGTGAGTGTTAAACTATTTTAATGGTCTTTGTATTTGGGTTCCCCGTCTCCTAGCTATGGTGGGAACAGTGCTCTTTTCCTGTGGGCTGCCCCGTCTAAAGGTGTGCTGTTTTAATCAGGGCAGTAGTGTCCTTTGCACCTGCATGTGCTGGGTGAAATTGTGAAGGGAAGTGGGCATTTGGATTTCATGTTAATGTTTCTGTTGACACATGCACGTCCCTTGGGTATAGGCACATGGTGTGGAGGAACCGTTTTCTCGAAATGGTTCCTGGGTTACAACCTTCTTCTGGTAGAATTGAGAATCTTTTGAATTACTTTTAGGTTACTTTGGACGGGTACCAGTGGGGGGTTACCTGATTTGTTGGGGCATTTCAAATTTTAACAAACAATTGGTTGTTGGAAGGTCATGTTCTGTCCCCCATTGAAAACTGCAGTAAAATGGCAGGACCGTGTTTGTTTGCAGTGCTTCCTCTGCAAGAGTCGGGGATTTTGTTAGATCTGGGGTCTCTAGTTGGCAATGGTATTCACCTTTGTCCAAATAGGGACCATTACTTCTAAGTCAGGATAAGGGGATTACACTCCTTAATAACCCCTGCTCACTCCCTTGGTAGCTTCGCACCAGCAGACAGGCTTATCTCAGAGGCAGTGTGTTAAGCATTTGTGAATATACACAGTAATACAGTGAAAACAATACAGATGGACACAACACAGGTTTTATAAAAATAAGTATTCTTTATATGGACTTAACACAAGCCCACAAACAACAAAAATCCCACGATACTACACTTAAGATTGCTGTCAAAATGATAAAAGTTACTTAGTTCAAGTTGATGATAAATGCGACAAAGTTCTCAAGAAAGTACCTGGATGCGTAACGCAAAGTAAACAAAAGGCACGCAAAAGGGGAGATGCGTAGGTTCCATGATCCGAGGGAGATGATGCGTCGTGCCTCAATATTTCTGCAGAGTAGGGGATGCGTCGTAATCCTTACTGGTGAGGAGGTGATGCATAGATTCTCAGCCTGCGGGCACATTGTGGTGTGCAAGATAGTGCCTTGATGCGATGCAATGATCCAGTAACGATGCGAGAAGATGGGGCCCTTGATGCGATGATGCGATGATGCTGCGGTGATGATGCATAGCCTTGCGACAACTATTTACTTTGGAGCCGTGACAGGCCCTGCGACACGCTTCTCCGGTGATGCGAAGGGGACTCTCTTGATGACGTCACGCTTCTCCGGTGATGCGACAGCAGGCAACTTCGATGAACACACACTTCAAGGGAGATGCGGCAAAGGCTCGCTTTCCCTGCGTTGCGACGATGTCAGCTGCGGCGGCGACACGCTTCCTCTCGATGCGTCGCTCTTCCAGCTCCCAGCGACACGCAAATGCCTGGAGTTGAGAAATCCCAGCAAGGAAATTCAGAGGGGAGCTGGAGATGAAGTCTTTTGTCCCTAAGACTTCAGCATCAGGCAAGCACAGTTCAAGCCCTTGGAGAATATTCTGTAAATGATGAAAGTCCTTAAAAAGTTCCTTCTCCTTTCATTGGCAATGAAGCAACCACTGCAGGCCAACCCAGCAAACAGCACATTGGCAGAGCGGCAGTAACATCTCCTGCAGCTTCCTTGGTTCTTCTCCTTGGCAAAAGGTTTCTTGTTCCAGAAGTAATCTAATTTCTTGGGATCAGGGTCCCAATATTTATACGCCAAAATCCTTTGTACTCTGAAGGCAGGGAGGCCTCTGCGCAGTCCAAACCAGTTCCTGAGCCTTCTGTTTACATGACTCTCTTCTTCTTTTCACTGTGCAGGGCAGATACATCAGACACCCCACAGGAGGTGGAGCCAGCAGAGGGGAGAGAAGATACAGCTCTGGAGCATTTTGTTGACAAGATTCCTTCTCTCCTTTCACAGTGCAGGGCACAGACATCAGACAAGCCACAGGAGGTGGAGCCAGCATTGTAGAGGGAAGGCCCAGCCCTATTCAGGTCTCAGGTGCAATTCCTCCCTCCCATCTAGATGCAGATCTCTCTATTCACCACTAGGCTGCCCCAGCCTGTCTCTTTGAATCCCCTAGCACTGTCATTCGCAAACCCCGACAAGCAATACACAACCGAGCAGAGGCAGGCCTGGACAGTTAGGCAAGAAAATACCTACTTTCTAAAAGTGGTATTTTCAAACACAGAATATTAAAACCAACTTCACTAAAAGATGTATTTTATTATTCTGAATTCAGGCATACTAAATTCAAATTTCTACCATGTTCCCTGAGTCAGTTAGTAATATAAGAATGAAAAAATCTAACTGCACATTCTAGCCTATGGAGAACAGATAGCCTTGCAATAGTGAAAAACGAAACTGGCTGTAGTTCTCTATTAGGACATGCTACACACACCAGAGCATGTCCTACCTTATACTTACAGGGCACCCTTCCCTTGAGCCTACCATACGGGTGTCTAATCTGAAGCAAAGGGAAGATTTAGGGACTTCCAAGTGGGTGCACTTGGCCAAGTCGACATGGAAGTACTAGACTACCCATAGGCCTTGCAATGGCAGGCCTAAGACACACTTTACAAGCTGCTTCTGTGGATGGCACAACCAGGGCCACAAGCCCACCAGCAACATTTGATTTACAGGCCCTGGGCACTCATTGTACACTGTACTAGGGGCTGACAGGTAAATCAAATAACCCAATCGTGGAATCACCAATTAGTACATTAATTTAACATAGGGAGCACTTGCACTGTGGCACTGAATGGCAGTGGCACAGTGCCCAAAGCATATACCCAGAAAATACATATCAAAACAGAGACGGCAATCTGTAAAAAATAGAAGGGAGACTCACGCCAATCATGCCAGGTCTAACACGTGTCCCTTCCAGCTGAAATTTGGGGAGAACTACCGTTCCCCTTGGGAGTTCTCTTTACTAAGGCGGAAAAATCTGGACAGTTCATCAGCGTTGGCATGTTCTGTACCAGGGCGGTGTTCCACTGTAAAGTCCACACCCCTTAGGGAAATGGACCACCTCAACATCTTTGGGTTCTCACCCCTCATCTGCATCAGCCATCTGAGGGGCCTTTGGTCGGTCAGAACCAGGAAGTGAGTCCCAAACAAGTATGGTCTCAATTTCTTCAGCGCCCAGCCCACAACAAATGCCTCACGCTCAATTGCACTCCACCTCTGTTCCGGTGGAAGTAACCTCCTACTGATAAAGGCTACTGGTTGGTCTGCGCCCTCTTTATTAATCTGTGATAGAACAGCCCCCCCCATGCTCTGAAGCGTCTGTTTGAACAATTAATTCCTTTGAGAAGTTGGGCGCCTGAAGCACGGGTGCTGTGCACATGGCAGTCTTCAGGGCGTCAAAAGCCTTCTGACAGGTGTCACTTCAGTTCAATTTCTTGGGCTGCTTCCTGGAAGTCAGCTCAGTCAAGCGTGCAACAATGTTGCCATACCCCTTGACAAACCTCCTGTAGCACCCCATGAGTCCTAAAAAGGCTCTCACCTGTGTCTGAGTCTTTGAGGGTTCCCATGCCAGGATGGTATCAATCTTGGTTGTAGGGGCGCCACCTGGCCGCTTCCTACCTGGTGACCCAAGTACATCACGGAACCCTGCCCGATCTGGCACTTACTCGCCTTGATCGTGAGGCCTGCCTTGCGCAGTGCCATCAACACTTCCCAGAGGTGGTGCAGATGTTCTTCCCAAATGGCGCTGAACACTGCAATGTCATCCAGTTAGGCAGCACTGAAATCCTCCAGTCCAGAATACCTGGTTGACCAACCTCTGAAAGGTAGCAGGGACATTCTTCATACCAAAGTGCATAACTCGGAAAAATTTTTGGTTGCGTGAGTATCAGAGAAAAAATTATCGCTGAATGGTCTGAGAGGTGGGGGGGTAAATACCGTAAACCCTTCACCATCTCTTGGATGCTGTAACTAAAAAGAGCATAATCGATCCTTGAACTGTGTTTGTATTTGAGGTTCCTGTACGAAACCCCAAGAGCATTCCCCGCCCTATCTCTCCATACATCTGCCAACCCCAGAGACGACATTATGGACAACATAACGGGTCTTGATTTGGACGCTATCAACGCTCTGGAGTTTGAGGACTTATCAAGCTTGGGGTTCAGGACGATATTAAAGTCCCCCACCCATATGATAGGATGATTCAAAGTAGCTAATGCCCCTAGGATTTTTTGGAGGTAGGATGGGTCGTCCTGGTTCGGACCGTAGTACCCTACGAGTGTATATTGTTGACCATCTAACGTTATTTTACAGACTAGCCACCTACCACTAAGATCTTCTTCATAAGCCAGAATTTGCGCTTTTGCTGATTTTTTAAACAGGATGAGAATCCCACGGATGTTGGCGGACTGGTTTGTACAAATACATTTATCCATCCACTTCTGTGTTTTCATTATTGTTTCCACTTCTTGTTTAAGTAGGTGAGTCTCTTGTAACACTATAATCTGGGCCGGGGAATCCCTGAAGTATTGTAGAATCCTATGTCTCCTCCCCTTCACTCGCAGCCCGTTGATGTTCCAGGATAAAAAATGTATTTCTGTCATGTTTTTTCTCCTCTTCTAACCCTCCACGACTCTTTATCTCCCCCTCCCTTTAGCAGAGTTTTTACTCTCTCGAAGTAGGATTGTGATGTTAGTTGATGTTGTTTGTGCGTGGACTTAAGAGTGTGATTGGAAAAGAAAAAATGAATACAGGCATCTGAGGATTTTTCATTGCTCCCCCCTACCCCCCCCCCCCTTGGAAAACCCCCCCTCACTTCTCCTGGCGTGTTGGTTTGCCAGGTTTGCGTAGGTGTGTTTGGTCTCTGACCCCGTCTACCCTCTTTCGGTGAGACTAATTACCTGCTATTCTTAGAAGTTGGTATCCTCCATATCTCCCACACTAAGTACAAGTGAGAGAGGAAGGGATTTTTTGTGAACATTCTTTTTTTTTTTTTTTTTTTGCTATTTTATAAGTTGTGTGTTTAGGTTATATTTGTGTTTTCTCCTCTATTACCTTTTCCCTCCCTTTTCTCCTTTTTGATAAGGAATTCGCCCTTTGAACTTTTTTTTTATTTTTTTTATATACTTTACTTTTTTCTTTACATTTTTTCGTCATGGTCTTTCGATCGGACGATACTC
Source organism: Lissotriton helveticus (assembly GCF_964261635.1). Classification (NCBI taxonomy): domain Eukaryota; kingdom Metazoa; phylum Chordata; class Amphibia; order Caudata; family Salamandridae; genus Lissotriton; species Lissotriton helveticus. Next base: position 1,839,556,088 of record NC_136059.1, on the reverse strand, counting down.
TTAGATCAGGTGGAGACCGACCTGTTGGCAGAGGAAGTATCAAACTTCTTGGAAATAAACCTGGATTCAGCGGAAATAAGTATTGTATGGGAAACCCTCAAAGCTTTTTTAAGAGGGCATATTACAAACCGTGCATCATTCAGAGGAAAAGTCTATAGGGAAAAAATCAGGAACCTAGAAAGAGATCTGGTTAGCCTAGATAGGAGCTGTGGTTCTTCTGGGGGTACCTCTGCAGAGCAGGAAGAGCGAAATAAAGTGAAGTGGGATTTGAATAAATTACTACAGGAAAGAGTAGAGAGGAGGTGGGAGGCAAGTAAGATCTCGAATTTCGAATATGGAGAGGCGGCCGGTAAGGTTTTAGCTTGGAAAGTCAAAACAGACAAATCTAAAACGTTTATAAAGGGCATCTGTAAGGAGGGAGACACTACTGTTAGGAGCACCAACATCGAGATTGGTAGGGCTTTTCAGGAGTTCTTTCAAAACATATATACCGAAGATATTGAAGATGACCCCCAGGCAAGAAATCTATGGCTACGTAGGATTCAACTACCCACCCTCTCAGGAGATCAGATCGACCGGCTCGATAGGGAGATATCAGAGGAGGAAGTGAGTAAGGTGATAGGTAAATTAAAGCAGGGGAAGGCGGCTGGGCCAGATGGCCTCCCAGGGGAATTATATCGGGTTTTGCGTTCAGAGCTAGTAACAACATTGACTCAGCTATTCAATAACATCTTCACAAAAGGGTTGGTGCCTCCTGAATCATGGAGTGAAGCAACCATAGTCCTTATACCGAAACCAGGTAAAGATCCAACTGACTGCGGGTCCTATAGGCCGATCTCGCTGCTGAACATAGATTATAATATCTTCGCAGCAGTTCTATCAGCACGTTTGGCAAGCGAGATCGGCTCGATAATCCATGAAGATCAAAAGGGTTTTATCAGGGGACGTCAGATGGCGGACCTAACTAGGGACTCGGTTGCGGCAATAGACATCGCCACAACTTTCTCCTTACCTCTGGCCACCCTAACATTAGATGCCACAAAGGCTTTTGATAGGGTCAATTGGTCCTATCTGATGGCAGTATTAAAGAAGTTCCAACTAAGCGAGAAGTTTTGCCAAACTATCCAGCTCCTATATAGAGCTCCTACCGCTAAGTTATTAGTAAATGACACACTTACTGAGCATTTCACGAAGAACTAGGCAGGGCTGTCCCCTTTCCCCGCTCCTGTTTAATCTTTATTTTGAGCCTTTTGCGCAGAAGAGAAGAACAGAATATTATTCCCTTTGAGTTCAGCGGATGGGTGAAACGTCTGGGTATGTATGCAGACGACATTCTTATATATACGTCAGACCCCATTCAGGCCTACCCAACAGTTGTCAGGAGAGCAGAAGCATTTGGTCAGATCTCGGGGTATGAGATAAATGCGGGGAAAACCGAAATAATGGAGTGGAATATTATTAACACACAACTGGACATAACCTCCTCAATGCGCTATCTGGGAATTACGATCACCCAGGAAAGTAGGAATATAGCGCAGGTAAATTTGGACCGGGTTTCCCAATAATGTTGGGCGCTTCTAAAGACATGGACCTTTCTCCCACTGACGATCTATGGGAGGGTAAGCCTTATAAAAATGTCAATTATACCGAAGCTTACATTTATATTTAATAGCATTCCACTAGCCTTTGACCCAAAACAAATCATGAAATGTCAACAGGACATCAACTCGTTTGTTTGGAATTATAAGGCAACTCGGATAGCATGGAAGAAACTGAGGAGGAGGAGGGAAAAGGGTGGGCTCTCCCTTCCAGACATACAATACTACGCCTGGGCCTTTCAGTTATCTTTCTCAAGAATGCTACTGAAAACCCCAACAGATTCATCAGTAGGGAGAATGTTCAAGGCCATGTTAACCGGAACGGGCCTGCCAATGGACGGGTTTTTATTTAAATTTGGAGAACAGAAGTTTTTCAAGAAGGTGAGGTTGAAGGTCTTGCAGTCGCTAGCCAGAGCCTGGACAAGGATTAAGAGGTCAATAAAGATGGCCTACTACTCAAATTTGGCCCCAATTTGGGATTCCCCGGGGCTCCCGCCGTGTCTGGGTGACAACCTCTCGATGCCATTAAGAGAAGGGGGGATTACGAGATGGGGAGACCTGTTAGCTGGTGGGGCATTAATATCATGGGACAATCTGTTTGAAAAAGTAGGCCCAGGGCTATCAAGGTTCAAATATATACAACTAGTAAGCTGGTCTAAAGAGCTCCTTAAAAAGAATCCCATGGTGGGGAGGTGTAGCATGTTAGAACAACAGCTGGTGGAGAAATCTCAGGGAAGCAAAGAAGTGGCACATTGGTACTGGGCAATATCGGAAGAGGTGGACGGAGACTTCGACCTTCCTGATGAAGTATGGGCGGAGAATACACTCCCTCGAGGAGAAGACTGGTGGATAAGATCATTCACTCTTTTATATAAAACTGTCAAACCGGCATGGTTGAGGCGAAACCATCTCTTCACACTCCACAGAGCCTATTGGTCACCACAAAAGCTTGCAAAGTTCCAAGCTGGTAAATGTTGTAATAAGTGCAGTCTTCAGGGTGCATCAGACGTTCACATGTTTATGGACTGCCCTCCAATCAAGACTTTCTGGGCGGAAGTCCTAGATACACTGGGCTCGATACTTAAAGTATCCTTAACCTGTTCATTAACACTGATAATCTCTGGAATGGTTGATAATGTGACTGGTACAGCAAGGCCGCTACTGTTTTATGCAATTTTACTTGCCAGGCGTCAGATATGTAAATTTTGGGTTGACTCCAAGGCGCCAACACATGCCAGCTGGCTATCATCTCTAATTGAAACATCAAAGGTAGATCTGGCTAGATCTTGTAGCAGTAAAAACCTCTCCTTTTGGAAACTATTGTCTTCTTGGTGTTAGGGTGCCGGGTTTTTTTTTTTGGTTTTTTTCCCCGGTCCTATGATTATGCTTTCAAACTTCAGAGTCCATTGTGGCGGTGCCGTTAGACAAGAAAAGGACCTCGCGGTAGTCTCTACCTTGATGGAGTCTGTGTCGGGTCTGGCTGGTCGTCACTCGTCACTAAATCCTCAGTAAACCCAGATTTGGTCTCCCACCAGGTCGGTCCCCAAGGATCTGGCGACAGTGAGTGCTTTCCACTCTGAGTCGCACGAACAGGTGGTTGGCCATATAGTCTGCGGTGCAAGAGGTACAGGCAAATGAGGACAAAGAAAAAAAAAAAAAAAAAAAAAGTGCATAACTCGGAATTGGTAGTACCCATCTGGTATGGAGAATGCTGACCTCTCCTTAGCCCCATCGGTCAAGGTGATCTGCCAGTACCCAGATGTCAAATTAAATGTGCTGAGGTACCGTGCAGCCCCTAACCGATCAATGAGCTCATCAGCTCTGGGGATGGGGTGCGCGTCAGTCCTGGTGACTGAATTGAGCCCTCTGTAGTCCACACAGAACCGGAGTTGAGGTGTGGCACCCCGCGAGGCAGCCTTTGGGACCAAGACCACTGGGCTGGCCCAAGGACTGTTTGAGGATTCAATGACCCCTAAAGCAAACATCTTGGAGAATTCCGCCTTAATGTAAGCCCTAACCTTGTCTGTCATTCTGTAAGAATTGTGCTTCACAGAAGGACTGTCTCCAGTGTCCACATCATGGACGCACCACTCTGTGACATCAGGAACCAAGGAAAATAGATCAGAGAATTTTCCCAACAGTTGGCGACAATCTTGCTGCTGATCAGGGGTCAGTGTGGCAGGGAGGCTGACACCAGCCACTGACTCATCTTGCTCTGTTGCAGACAGGAGGTCAGGAAGAGGCTCTGTCTCCTCCTCCATTCCATCATCTGTCACTAGGAGCATGCCCACTTCGGACCTTTCTAAGTGGGGCTTCAGGCGGTTAACATGCAGGACCCTCAAGGGGTTCCTGGAAAACTGCAAGTTCACTAGATAGGTGACATCACTCTTGCGCTCCACCACCTCATGTGGACCGGTCCACCTGTCCTGGAGCGCACAAGGCTGCACAGGGGCCATGACCCAAACTTTCTGTCCAGGCTAAAGCTCAATCAGAGTGGCATTCTGATCGTACCACCGCTTCATTTCCTCCTGGCTGGCTTCCAGATTCGCCTGAGCGAGGTCTCTGAATCGCCGAGTCAGGTTCCTGAAGGCCAGCATGTAACTATATACATCCTGGGGAGGTTTCCTGGGAGATTGCTCCCAGCCTCCCTTGACCAGACTCAAAGGTCCTCTTACCGGGTGTCCATATAAAAGTTTAAAGGGGCTGAAGCCTAGGGACATTTGTGGGACCTCACAGTAGGCAAACAGAAGGCATGGCAAGAAGACATCCCACTTACACCTCATTGGTTCCTCAAGACCCATGATCATGTCTTTAAGGGTCCGGTTGAATCTTTCAACCAGGCCATTACCTTGTGGGTGGTAAGGAGTGGTGAACTTGTAGGTAACACCACACTCCTTCCACAGAGACTTCACATAATTAGAAATTAAGTTTGTACCTCGGTCAGACACCACCTCTCTGGGGAACCCCACATGGGAGAAGATCCCCATCAGTGCACGTCCTACCACGGGGGCCGTCACTGTCCTGAACAGTATGGCTTCCGGGTACCGGGTAGCATGGTCCACCAAGACCAGGATTAACCTGTTGCCCATGGCTGTCTTGGGGTCCAGAGGCCCCACAATGTCAATGCCCACCCTTTTAAAGGGGGTAATGACTACAGGGAAAGGTTTATGAGGGGCCTTGTGCCTCCTCCCACTTTTCCTACTAGCCTGGCAAGTTTGACAGGACCTACAATGAGTACCTGAACTCTTCCACATCTGGGGCCAATAATAGTGGGAGACAAGCCTTTTAAAGGTCTTGTTCTGCCCCAGATGACCAGCTAAAGGAACATCATGAGCCAAACCGAGTAGGAAGGCGCTGAAGCGCTGGGGTACCACCAGCACACAGGCTGACCCAGGCTCAGCAACCTTAGGCTCGCTATACAGGAGACTGTTCTTCCAGTAGATCCAATGTGATGCAGACGGATCACCTGCTGCCTGGTTTGTGGCCTGTTGCCTCAAACCCACAAGAGAAGGGCACTTCTGCTGCTCTTCACAAAATTCCTCCCTTGAGGGACCCCATTCTTGCTGCCAATGGGTCAGCTCAGGTAGGTTCCTCAGTTCGGAAACTTGCTACTCTGTAGGTTCCAGTGCATCCCACTCAAGGTCTGCCTCCTTCTGGACCGTGGGAACAATGGGGGCTGGCTTCTTGTGCCCCTACCTCTTCTCTTTAGGCCAGGTCCCTGGGCCATACTTTAAGGCTCCATGGTCTGGTACACAGTCAAAATATCGAGTGTTTTATGTCGACTTGCAGTAATATCGAGTTCCAAATATCGAAGGTAAGACATGTCGATGTATTAAATATCATAGTTAAAAATATCGTTTTGATGTATTGTTTTTAATATCGAGGTAAGTAATGTCGAGATAAGAAATATCGACATATAAAATATCGAAATGTCAAAATATCGATGTTTTTAGTATTATGAAGTAGAAATTTTTAATAGTTTAAAAATAAATGTTTATAGTGAATTAAAAAAGTTTAGTAATGTATTATAAATTTTTAGGAGCGGGATGTTGGGTTTATAAGGGATAAGGGTGGGGAGTGTTTTAACATTTTTTAATAAAAATTAAAAATTGAAAATATTTATTAAATAGAAATCGGGATTTCAAATTTCAAATTTCAAAATAAATATCAAATTTTAGGAGCGGTATGTTGGGTTTATAGGGGATAAGGGTGGGGAGTGTCTTAAAAATATTTACATTTAATTGAAATTTTGTTAAAATTTAATAAATCTAATTAGGAATTTCAAATTTAAAAATACAAAATAAATATCCATTTTTAGGAGCGGGATGTTCATAGGGGATAAGGGTGGGGCGTGTTTTAAAAATATTTACATTAAATTGTAAACTTGAAAATATTTTTTAAATCTATTTCAGAATTTGAAATTTCAAATGTATAAAAAAAAGAAATTTTAGGAGCGGGATGTTGGGTTTATAGGGGATAAGGGTGGGAAGTATTTAATTAATATTAGAATAAAATTGAAAATGTTGAAAAAAAATTTAAATTGAATTTGGAATTTGGAATTTGAAATTTGAAATTTCAAATACATTTTTCGATTTTAGGAGCGGAATGTTGGGTTTTTAGGGGATAAGGGTGGGAATTGTTTTTTTAAAAAAATTAATTACATTGAAAATTAGTACAACATTTATGAATTAGTATTTAGAATTCCAAATTTCAAATTTCAAAATAAAATTTCAATTTTAGGAGTGCATTGTTGGGTTTTTAGGGGATAAGGGTGGGGATTGTTTTTTAAATATTTAAAATAAATTAAAATTTAGAAAAAAATCTAAAATTTAATTAGAATTTTGAAATTTGAAATTTCAAAATAATTTTTACATTTTCTGAGTGGAATGTTGGGTTTTTAGGGGATAAGGGTGAGGATTGTTTTTAAAATGTGTAAATAAAATTGAAAATTGGTACGAATTTTAAACAATTATTTTGGAATTTGAAATTTAAAATTGAAAATAAAATTATCAAATTTAGGAGTGCATGTTGGGTTTATAGGGGATAAGTGTGGGGAGTGTTATTAAAATATATATTTAGAAATAAAATGTTTGGAAAAAAAATATAATTTAAAAATGATTTTGAAAACTCCAATTGAAAGTGAATATTTTTATATTAAGAAGTGAGATGTGTTTATAGGGGATAATGTGGGGGGGTGGTTTTAAAAAATTTCACTTTGAAAATAATTTAACAAAAATGTAAACATTAATATATTTAATATTATAATATGTTAAATTTGATTTAAATATTTATGAGTGGAATGTTAGTGTTTTAGGGTATAAGGGTGGTGAGTTTATAGATCAATATTAAATCCTTTAAATGTACGCAGTATATTAATAATAAAATGTAAAAAACTCATTTGTTAAATGTTGTAATACTTTTTTTTAGTTCAATGGAATGATTATTTGTAAATATTTATTACAATATAACCAATTTATATAAATAAATTGATAAATTATTAAAATGTTTGAATTTCTGTTATAAATATTTATTCTATAGGTGTTTTATTTGTATTTAAAAATGACATAGGTTCAGTGTCCATCACCTACCCCAATTCAATGTACATTGGAGTTGGAATGGTAAATTAAATAGGTTCAGTGCCCAGCACCTACCTCAATTAAATGTAGATTGGAGTTGGAATAGTAAATTAAATAGTTTCAGTGTCCAGCACCTACCCCAATTAAATGTGGATTAGAGTTGGAATATTACATTAAATAGGTTCAGTGTCCAGCGCCTACTCCAATTAAATGTAAATTGGATTTGGTATTGCAAATTAAATTAAATAGGTTCAGTGTCCAGCACCTACCTCAATTAAATGTAGATTTTAGTTGGAATAGTAAATTAAATAGGTGTAGTGTCCAGCACCTACCTCAATTAAATGTAAATTGGAGTTGGAATGGTAAATTAAATACGTTCAGTGTCCAGCACCTACCCCAATTAAATGTGAATTGGATTTGGAATAGTAAATTAAAGAGGTTCAATGTCCAGCACCTACCCTAATTAAATGTAGATTGGAGTAGGAATAGTAAATTAAATAGGCTCAGTGTCCAGCATCTACCCCAATTAAATGTAGATTGGAGTTGGAATAGTAAATTAAATAGGTCTAGTGTCCAGCAACTACCTCAATTAAATGTAGATTGGAGTTGGAATAGTAAATTAAATAGGTCTAGTGTCCAGCACCTACCTCAATTAAATGTAGATTGGTGTTGGAATAGTAAATTAAATAGTTTCAGTGTCCAGCACCTACCTCAATTAAATGTAGGTTGGAGTTGGAATAGTAAGTTAAATAGGTCTAGTGTCCAGCCCCTACCTCAATTAAATGTAGATTGGAGTTGGAATAGTAAATTAAATAAGTTCAGTGCCCAGCACCTACCTCAATTAAATGTAGATTGGAGTTGGAATAGTAAATTAAATAGGTCTAGTGTCCAGCACCTACCTCAATTAAATGTAGATTGGAGTTGGAATAGTAAATTAAATAGGTCTAGTGTCCAGCACCTACCCTAATTAAATGTAGATTGGAGTTGGAATAGTAAATTCAATAGGTTCAATGTTCAGCACCTGCCCCAATTAAATGTAGATTGGAGTTGGAAGAATAAATTAAATAGGTTCAGTGTCCAGCACCTACCTCAATTAAATGTAGAATGGATTTGCAAAAGTAAATTAAATAGGTCTAGTGTCCAGCACCTTCCTCAATTAAATGTAAATTGGAGTTGGAATAGTAAATTAAATATGTTCACTGTCCAGCACCTACTTCAATTAAATGTAAATTGGAGTTGGAATAGTAAATTAAAAAATAATGTGTATAGTTATTTACATTTTATAATATCTCTATATATAAAGTTTTTAAAAAATAATGTTTTTTAGATTGGTAGTAATATTTTTTAATATGTAGTAGACAAGAATGACAGTTTTTGAAAAATAATTGTTTTTATTTGTTTATATATTAAATAAATCAAATAATAACTTTATTAGAAATGAATGTATACAAATTTAACAAATAAATATAAGTATAATTTTAATAAAGTATTTAGTTGTATAATTGTTGAATAAAGTACATTTTAGGTATATATGAACAATATAGCAAATGAAAATATAGTGAATATTAGAATATATTTAGTACATACAGTTGGAAAAAAATATTTTACATTTCAAACATTTTAATAATGTTTATTTATAACATTTTTAACATATAAATTTAGTGGTAAAATTATGTTATACATGTTGATATATTTATCAAAAATAACACTGATATTATATATTGTTTATATTAAACAATATAAGTATTTTTTAACATTTTAGAAATACGTGTTATGATATTTAATTTGAATAATATTAATTTTGTATTATTAATATTAATACATTTAAAATGTTACACTTATTTTTAACTAAATACATAAAAAGTATACATTTTGCTTGAGAAATTGTAACAGAAAAATATTTAATAAATATAAAAAAATATTAAATTTTATATATGTAAATATATGAATATAATATTATATTTCTTAAATAAACATACATACATTGCATACATTGTGAAAAATCATTTGATAAAGTTTTACGAAAATTTTAAATGTTAAAACCATTTTTTTGTCATTTATTTAACTATTTTTGTGGTTACATTATTATTTGGGACTTTCATTTTGTAACCGCTCTTAGTCTTTTTGTGTCATTTTTGAAGATTCAAGCTCGCGGTTGGAAGCTACTTCGCGTCTGAGAAGGTAAGAGTTATATTCTTTATATTTTAACTATTTTAAGTAAGTTTTGAAGGTAATAGTTTGTTATTTAGAGTTTGTGGACTTCTGTATTAGACTTTAGATTGTATGTAGTTCGTTATTTACGTTTTTATGTTTTCTCAGCATTTTCTCGATTTAAGGCCTTGTTGGAGTTATTGTGTTTGTGGATATTTATGTACTTTTCGTTTTAAATATGTATGTATTGGTGATTAATAATGTATGGTTTTAAGTTTATTGTGGGTGGGAAAGTTTATTTTTGTGTTCAAGGTTTTTGGATACAACGTTTACAGTTTCAGAACTTTTCCGTTTTTTTTTTCAAAAAGAGGTGTGTTTTAGTTGTTTCAACTAATATGTATTTTACACTTCCTTTATTTTTCGGGTTTCCAGGAGCGTTTCTTAATATTTTAAACCTTTTTCTGTTGTTTTATGGATTCTGGATTATCTATTTTTTTGGATATTCGAAGAATTTTTTACAGTTGTATTTTTTCATTTTATTGGGGTATTTTATTTTTAATTTTGGAATTTATTACTACCTGGATTATTATGGACATTTGGGTTTGCTAATTACGTTGCTGTGAAAGGTAAGTGGTTTTATATTAATATTTTTGTGGGTTGGGAAATGTACATTTGTTATACTGTTTTTGTTTATTTAGATATTTGTTTTGTCGACATATTTTTGAATATTTAAATATTGTCGATAAAATAAATATGTAATCATTGGTGAAGGAAATGTGTTTGTTTATATAGACGAAGTACAAATTGTAAAACCAAAAATGTTGTGTACGCCATTATTTGCCCGTGCCCTTTGGTTTACATAGGCAAGACCACACAAGAAGTAAGGAGCAGGATTACTCAGCATAAGTCCCGAATAAGGAGAAGCGTGGAAAACGCGCCATTAGTTAATCATTGGACCAATATGCAACACAAACAATCGGACCTAAGATGGACAGTACTGTCAAAAATTGAAAAAGATCCTAGGGGCGGAGATTTGGATGCCAAATTAGCCCAACGAGAAGCATTACTAATAATGAAGTTCAATACATCGATACAAGGACTGAATGAAATGTCTGAGATATATAAATCTAATACATGAATCACCCAAACTCGCAGACTTGCCTAAGATGTGAACTACAAATCCCAGAATTCCCTGAGGGCCCTAACAACCAGGAAGTATCAGTCCAAACAGCCCTGCAGCCTTGATTCACTCTGCAGCTAGACTCTGAGGACAAAGGACTCGCTGTTTCACCCGGTATGTAGCTCTCAGGCGGATCGCTATGCCTCGACCAAACAAGCGCTTTCGCAAAACTAATCACAGAATTCCATCTCTCCCACGCTTCGTTCACAGTGAAACTGAGACGGAAACCAAACCCGCTCCGCGCAGCATGGATCAAACGCGCCCAAACAGCTTCTGACGGCAGTGCAGGTAAACAACCACCATCGCGTTTCACAGCCAAACTAGACCCTGTAGGTTTTGAAACTAAGCGCGCGTGTTTTATTTATTTATTTCTTTTTATTCACAGCCCCTGAATGCGCACCTTGGTGAAAACCTTTGAATTTCCGACTTTTCATTGCAAACTTGGTTCAATTGCTAAAGGTAGGCTTGGGTTGGACACAGGGTGAGTGTCTCTCTCTCTGAATTAGTTTGTCAGACTAAGTATCCCTTTTTGATTATTTCCACAGAACCAATACAGGTCCTGAGGAGAACCCCACTATTCATACGGGTTCAAAACGCGTCTACCACCTTCCCACGTATCTGGTCTACATTTCTTGCGTTACGAATCAGCAGATGCATCAACTTCTTTAAAAAGAATATTTCCACTCAGAAATTCAGTTAAAAAGCCCTTTAAAAATTCACTATAAAAGCTCTAGGGATTCATCCTATTAATTCATGACTAATACGTGGTTTCATGTATTTTTTGCATTTGTGTTTTGAATTGTCTTTTGTTTTGTATTGTTCCACTGACTTCTGTGTTTGCAAGTATTTTGTATGATTGGAAGGCCACGAATGTTGAGAGTGTGTAAATAATTCGTTCACATGTAAATATTATTCACGGTACATACAGATTTACAAAATTGTTGCTCGTTCCATGCACTATAAATATTGTGTAATTGTTGAATTGAAATAATTGTTAAATTGAGGAATAAATTCTCAGCTGCTAAATGAACATGCAGGTAGTTTATGCTTTATTCTAAACACCGGTCAGATTCATTCATGTCTGTTAATAATTGTTCTCAGCATAGGCGCTTGTGCTGTTTTCTAGTTTAGTTTGGCTCAGCCGTGCTGAGTAAAGAGCCAAGACCCTTGTGTGTTTTTTGGTTTGTTTATATAGAGGCATTCTTAGGATTAGTTTACTTTTAGATGGTTAGTGTTTTTAGTTTAATGTTTTGGCAATCATTTTTAAGTACTCTAGTCCTCTTGTTGTAGGATAAAGTTGTACTTGTTGTTGTAAATATTGGTACATTTGGGCCGTTTGTCTTGATAGTTTAGGTTTTAATTGTAAGACAGATTGCTCCATTCTTAATTCCTGAAAACTTTGTTATTTTTGTATTGCTAGTAGGAGTTTTTGTAGTGTAGGAGTTGTTCGGCCAGTTGAAGATAGGAAGGCATTATGCCAACCCTCCACTGCGTTGTTTGTTTTGGCTTCTTGGTTTAGGGTTGGTAGATATACATTCCACCAAGGTATTAGGAATTTGGGTTGGCGTCTGTGGCCTGACCTGTGTAGTCTCCCCACCCAGGTGTCCTCAAAATAATCGAGAAGTGGAGCTAGTTTTTGTTCATTTTTTGTATAGAAAGGACTTTCTATTAAAAGGTTATAGTGCTCAGCCACATTGGTTATTGGCACGTATGCTAGGGCTATCAATTGTTTTATTTGGTATGCAAATGTAATATTGGTAGCATATTCAACACTAAGGGGCACATTATGATGGAGGATTTTCCGCATCCTCCGGGCCGGCGGAAGCTACCGCCGGCCCAGCGGATGCGGAAAATCCTCTGCGGACCCACCAAAGACCCACCGCCACATTAGGATGGCTGGTGGGTCCTGGATGCAGTCCGCCACTTTTCCGCCGCGACGGAAAAGCTCTAACATGGCTGGCGGTTTCTATCAGACACCGCCAGCCATATTAGGATGGTGTAAAATGTATGCTTTTCCGTGGCGGCTTTTCCGCCGTGGAAAAGCATACGGACCTTCACTTCGGGGGCCCGTTGCGGGCCCCCTGGGTGAAGGGGGGGTGGGGGGTGCACATGGGGGGTACCTATGGTACCCCCCTGCATTTGCGTGAACAAAGCAGCAGGCACCGCACGGTGCCTGCCACTTTGTGCACGCAAATGCGGTGCATGCATTTTTAACATTGCGGCAGGTGCAGCTTGAAGCTGCACCCGCCGCAATGTTAAATATAGAGGATGTGACTGCCACCCTGGTGGTCACATCCTAATCTGCACGGAGGGAACGCCGCAGCCCATGCGGACGTTCCCTCCTACTCTGGGGTTGCGGACGGATTCAAATCCGTCCGCGATCCTAATGACCACCTAAGTGTTATTTTTGAAAATGTCTCCATAGACATTGGTTAAAGTGGAAGTAACATCCTTGTATGGATGTGTGAGGATATATTTTAAGGATGGAATTTATCATTGTTTGTTCAACGTCTATTATAATTTTAGGGGAAAGAAGTCTGTTGTTTATTCTTTTATTTTGTTTAAGATTTCTGTTTAGGTTTGTTTGTTTGGTAAAAAAAAATAGATAAATGGTATGCATGTATTATGGTATTGCCCATGTATCGTATATAATTTATAGAATGGTTTAGGACATATGGTAAATGTGCCATCCATCATCCAGGTTTGGCTTTCTTTACATTTTTTAATGTTGTTGTTTGTAGCAAACATAATTATCCTTTTATCTTTATTGTTGTTATCGTAGAAGATAACAGGTTCATCTTTATGAGTAATGGTAAGGTCAGGTGGAATTATGACCTCTTCAAAAGTTTTAGGTGTTGGTATTGATGGTCTTGTTGATCTTTTTTGTCTTAGCTATTGTTATTTTTATAGCAGCTAATATTGGTAATTGACCTCTTGCTTCTCTAAGTACTTTAGGTAGTAATTCTTTCAGTATTACGCTTGTTGGTAGGTCTGAGGTGCTGCTTAATTATTTAATATTTTCTAGAGTAGATCTAACCTCTTTTTCTGAGATATTAGGTGGATGGTTGTGTTCAGTTGTGTTAATTACACTTGTTTCTCTAGTTGTTCCACGCCCATAGCATTTGTTAGAGTAATACTTAGTACATTTCCAGTTTACTTTAAGGTCTTTTTGTTTTTCCTGAGTATAAGTATACCCAATATAGCATAACAAAAATGTTCCTTTCTGAGATGTAATACATTTTGCTTCTTCAGTCATTGTTCTTTTCTTAAATCTAGAAAGTATGTATTAAATAATATAAGAAAATGTATTTTTAATATAAAAATACAGAATCGTATATGTTCTATAGTTAGGTACTTACCAATTTTAATGTAGTTGAGTTTGAATGTAGATGTTGTCTTTTTTCCTTGATGCTCTTCTGAATTTTAGTAGTCTGTGGAAAGGAAGTTAAGTATTTTGTAGTGAATGTTTACATGTGTATTTTGGTTAAACATTTTGTAGGGTGCTATATTTTATTCTAAAAAAGGTCAGTTTATTTTAGATAAAGTAAATACTTGTTAAAAAACATTTATCTAGATTTTTAGTTAGTGAAGTATTAACATTGTGGGTGTATACCATGAATAATAGGACATGTGCAAGTCTTCAATACTTACCAAGTGTTATTTATTTGTTGTTAAATGTAGATATTTTCTTGATATTTTGCTGCTTTTCCTGGTTAAGCTGTCTGTTGAAATAAATAAATGTATGTTTAATATTTTGTTTGTTATTTAAATGTGAAGTTGGTTTATTTAAACAAGCATTTTACATTTTATTCATTTTAAAACATGTGTTTACAATTTTAAATAAATTTGAAAGTTAAGTAGGATTTTTTTAGATGCTTATACAATTGGAGAATTTTATTTAGCTTTTCATTAGTGTTTAAAAAAAACATTTAGTATACTTACTTTTTTATTTGGTTGTTTTAGTTTGTAGAAAATGTTCTTATTTTTCTTAATGTTGATCTGTAGTGGAAATATGTTGAGATAGAAAGATAATTAATTATTTAAGTTCTGAGTATATATAGTAGGTTACATTTTATTTAACATTTTAATCAGAAAACTAAGATTACTTACTTTTTGTTGTTTGTACTTTGTTGGTTATCAGATGATTCTTTAAGGTTGTCGAGAAATTTGCAGGGTTTCTTCGAGCTGAATATTTTCTGCTGGTTTTAGAGTATAGAATGTAGTTCTTTATATAGTGTGTTTTTAATTTGTGTTTCTATGTGATTGGTTAGATACTTTGAAATGTGTTTCTATTGGTTAGTTTGATTTTTTTTTAGTTATTTAATTAAGTTAGTTGTATGTGAAATAGTTGTTTAGATATGTCATGTGTTTTTAAGTATTTTAAGTATAGTTTATCGATTTAGGATAGATTTTAAAAAAAGTATTATGTTAATTTAAAAATGTGTATATTTTACATGTGTTTGTTTAAATCGTTTTAATTTATGTAGTATTTTTGTAGCATTATTTTAGGGAGGTATCTTTTTTTAATTGTGTTTGGTATGTTTATATATTGTTATATGAAATTATTTTTAATACTTTGAATGTGTCGTGTGTTTAATAATATTTTTTGATTAGTTTAGGAATGTCGATATTTAGGTAACGCCGATATTATTGATGTCTATATTTTTGTTATCGATAAATTTGTAATGTTGTATATTTATATATAAGCGTCGATATTTTTAATTCCGATATGAGTGTTTTCGATTTTTTGGAGATCGATGTTTTAGTATAACGATATTGTTTGATCAATGTTTTAGTAGTTTTTTAAATAAATATAGGATGTCGATTTATTTGTAGTCGATATTTGAGACACGATATTAGTGTAGGTCGAATTTAGTGAAATCGATACTTTGACAGTGATTCCCATGGTCTCTTGAAGACCCTTAGCTGCCATAGACCGAGTGGTCACACACGCCCACTCAGGCTGACCCAACATCTCTAAATGAGTCTTCTTCTCTACCTTAACCCAAGGGGAGCTTTCCAAATCATTGCCTAACAGACAATCAACAGGCATGACTGGCCTCACAGCTACTTGAAGAGTACCAGAGACCCCCCCACACTCAAAGGAAACCTGAGCCACTTTGCAATGGCTGTCTGTGTTGGTAACAACTGGGAAGAATGCAGTGGGGAACACCTGCTCTTCAGACACCAAGTGACACTTGACAGCTGTCACACTGGCTCCGGTGTCTCCCAGAGCCTCCACTCTATGGCCATTGATGGTCACCCACTGCCTGTATTTCTTAGTGTTATCAGGCAGCTGAGTTCTAGGGACCATCTCAAAGTCTCCTAATGAGACAGGGGACGTTTCTGCTGGACCCCTTCCACCTTGGGCACCCATCTCCTCCCCAACCAGGGCAACACTGGCCATCTGATGTGGTGTGCACAGGGTGGCACATACTGACCCTTTTGTGGACACTGGGGATCATACCAACAGTGTCCCACCTGCTTAAACTGAAAGCAGGTAACAGGCCCCCTATGAACAGGTTTATCTGTCGGGAGTCCTGACTTCTTCTCAAGGGGAGGCTGGGAACCCTTACTTTGGTTCCCTTGGGAATTACTTTGGGGCCCTTTCTGGAACTCCCTCCGTTTACCCTTGTCCCCCCCTCCACTCTTCTGCTGGGGACCTTGCCCACCTTTGGCAGAGTCTCCCGCAAGACCCTTGTGGACCCTGGTACTGACTCAGTGGTCCGCTTCTTCTGCAGGCTTTCTAGGGTTAGTCAACTTGCTATCAATAAGGTGCTGGCGTAGCTCTGGAAAACAATTAGCAGACAAGTGCTCCCTAGCAATCAAATCATAGAGCGCTGTAAAATTATCAACATTGCTACCCCTCACCCAACCATCCATAGCTCTGCAAAAGAAATTCTATTCTACCCAAGTGGTTCCCTCCAACTTCTTACAATTCCTGAACCTCTGTCTATATAGTTCCGGAGTTAAACCATACCTTGTCATCAGTGCTTCTTTCATGTGGGCATAAGACATCCTATGATCACTGGGCAAGTCTAACAAAGTATCCCTACCTTCAGTTAAAAAGCAGCCCCACAACCCCGCTCCCCAATCCTTCCCAGGGACCCGGTGGGCCACACATTGCTATCTCATAGGCTGCAAAGATCTTCACTTTTGTGGAAATCTTTGATGACATCCTTGGGAATATGTACCCTGCCTTCTGAAGGCACAGATGGTGCGCTGCCACCAGAGAAATTGAGTTCGAAGCCCTTAGCCTTGATTTCTAACTCCCTCAACATCCTCACATGTTCCATTCTCATTCTCTATCTTTCCAAAGACAACCTGTTATTCTCTGTTTCCCTCTGACTCTCCATCTTAAGCTTAACTAACTCCAGTTTGAGTGCCCTATTTCTCTCCCTATCTTCCAACTCTCTGGGGGACAGGTCTTTGGAAGAGATACTGCTGCCAGGTGGAGAGAGCCCCCCTCCCCCAGCTGAAAACACTGGCCTCTCAAAGGGCCCATCTGCATCCACAACTGGCTCCACCACAAGATATGGGGCATTTCTGGCTTCTACCCAGGCCCTCTGCGCCTTTTGGTAGTCATCCTGGTATAGCAATTTTCAATTTCCTGCACAGATGTTTGAGCTGTTTCATAGTGTAGGTATCCAACCTCTCTTCCTCAAATTCAAGATCCATAGATGCCACAGATGCTGGTTTACTCATGGTAGTAGCAATTGGGAGTTTTCAGGAAAAACTAACAGTCCAAGGAAAAAGATTCTAAAAAACTGTATGTGGTCGCGTTTGGTCTGCACTCACTAGTAGTGTACACCAATCACTGTATATGAAACACAAATGCAAAGTCCAAATCCTCACCGCTGACCACCAATGTTAGATCTGGGGGTCTCAAGCTGGCAATGGTATTCACCTTTGTCCAAATAGGGACTCTTACTTCTAAGTCAGGAAAAGGGGATTACACTCCTTAATGACCCCTGCTCACCCCCTTGGTAGCTTGGCATGAGCAGACAGGCTTATCTCAGAGGCAGTGTGTTAAGCATTTGTGAATAAACACTGTAATACAGTGAAAACACTTCAGATGGACACAACACAGGTTTTATAAAAATAAGTATTCATTATATGGACTTAACACAAGACCACAAATGACAAAAATCCACGATACTACACTTAAGATTGCTGTCAAGATGATAAAAGTTACTTAGTTCAAGTTGATGATAAATGCGACAAAGTTCTCAACGAAGTACCTGGATGTGTAATGCAAATTAAACGAAAGGCTTGCAAAAGGGGAGATGAGGTGGTTACGTGATCTGGGGGAGATGATGCATCGTGCCTCAATGCTTGCGCAGCGTAGGGGATGCGTTGTAATCCTTACAGGTGCGGAGGTGATGCGTAGATTCTTGGCCTGCGGGCCCGTTGCGGTGCACAAGATGGTGCCTGGATGCGATGAGATGATCCAGTTACGATGCGAGAAGATGGCGCCCTTGATGCGACACTGCGATGACGCTGCAATGCAGATGCATAGGTGCCCTTTCAGCCTTGCAACGACTATGTACTTTGAAGCCGCAACAGGCCCTGTGACACTCTTCTCCGGTGATGCGATGGTGACTCTCTCGATGGCGTCACGCTTCTCTGGTGATGCGACAGCAGGCAGATTCGATAAACACACGCATCCAGGGTGATCCAGTGAAGGTTCACTTCTCCGGCGATGTGACGATTTCAGCTGCGGCTGCGACATGCTTCCTCTCGATGCATCGCGCTTCGAGCTCCCAGTGACACGCAAATGTCTGGAGTTGAGAACTCCCAGCAAGGACATTCAGAGGGGAACTGGAGATGAAGTCTTTTGTCCCTGACCCTTCAGCTGGAGGCAAGCAACGTTCAAGCCCTTGGAGAATATTCTGTAAATGATGAAAGTCCTTAAAAAGTTCCTTTTCCTTTCCTTGGCAATGAAGCAACCACTGCAGGCCAACCCAGCAAACAGCACACTGGCAGAGGGGCAGTGAAAACTCCTCAGCTTCCTTGGTTCTTCTCCTTGGCAAAAGGTTTCTTGTTCCAGAAGTGATCTATTTTCTTGGAATCAGGGTCCCAATATTTATACCCCAAAATCCTTTGTTCTCTGAAGGTAGAGAGGCCTCTGCCTAGTCCAAACCAGTTCCTGAGCACCCTGTTTACATGACTCTCTTCTTCCTTTCACTGTGCAGGGCAGAGACACATCCAATGTCAAAACAGGACATATCATTCCATGGGGTATTTCAAAGGATCTTGTACATCGAAGAACGTCTTAAGGAAAGTGATAATCCAATGAATGAAAAAGTATAGCACAAATATCAAATCCAGAGCGGTGTGTATCTGGTAAAGCACTCTCTTGTGAATGTTTCTCCAAGTAAAGTGCAAATACGAAGAAACCGGAGGTCTTGTAATTCAACTCCTAGATACGTAAGGCAACAAAGTCGGTAGATGGTGTCAGAGTCCCTGCATGATTTTGGAATCGCAAACGGAGGAATTTTCCGATTCGCACCGTTTGCGACTCCAAAATCGCTTGATGCATGTGGGTGATAGTTCAGATTCTTCTCCATCTCATATCATGAATATATCGTCTATGTAACAACACCAATACCCCATATTAGATTTAAAAGGGTTGGTGTCATCATAGATCCAGTTCTCCTCAAATTCAGACATGACCAGGTTCGCAATCTCAGGAGAGAAACTACAGCCATTGCAACTCCTGATACTTGCAAATATAAAGTGCCCTTAACATTGAAAAAGTTGTTTTTTAAGAATAACTGTGCTAGTGATATTATGAAGTTTGTAGGAACTTCATGGGGCCGTTCTCTTTTATCTACGGCTTATTTCATCACTGCCAATGCTTCTATAAATCTGCTGTATATAAATCTGTCCCCAACTTTGGGGACCTATCCTGACAACGTCCTATCACAATATATCCTGATATTAGTATAGGGCTGAGAGCACTCTGGAGCACTGACCATGAACATAGGCATCCCTCTGTGTTTTCTTCCCCTCAGTAAAAATCCGATTCCTGAATTCTCTGGCCCAGGGCAGCACGGCGTGTTTACATACTGTGTCTTCTCTCAGTGGACTGTAGAGGGCTAGCAGTGCCTGCACAATATCTGATGCACTTCTCCCGCCTGTAGAAGGCACAAAATCAAGACAGGTATACAGATACACTGACATAAAACATGCATACAGGAACAGTGGAAACACAGGCATTAGAGGTGCATGTGGAGTGTGCTACTTGCACTTCAAAACCCCATCAGGGGTAGCAAGCGCTATACAAATACAAACCTCTTTCCCTCTTCTATCCCGCCACCTACCCTTCTCTACCCAAATAACTGAATAACATATCCACTACTCAAATTACTTCATATTTCACTATACTAATTTTCAACACTAATCCTTTATGAGTTCCGGAGTGGCGTGCTACTCGCCAGAAAAGCTCTTCAACATCCATCAGGGGTAACAAGCGCTTTATGAATGCAAATCTTTCTTCCCATTTTGTCCCTCCGCTATCCTTCTCACTCCAAATAACTGACTAATTTCTACCACTAAAATGGCTTTCATATTTCACCATATTAGTTCACCACAGATCCTTTATGGGTTTCCAGAGTATCCCATCAGGGGTAACAAGCGCTATATAAATACAAACCTTTTTTCCTCCTCTATACTTCTGGTATCATTCCAAATCCAAATAACTGACTAACCTATCCACCACTTAAAATGTACTTGCATGTTTCACAATACTAATTCTACACTAACCCTCTATGGGTCCCTTAGTAGCATGCTACCCGCCGAAAAAGCGTTTTGACGCCTCGTCAGGGGTAGTAAGCGCTATATAAATGCAATTACGATACAATACAATGCAAAACCATGTAATGCATGCAGGCACAGAGGCATAAGGCATGCATACGGAAACACAAACTCGAGATATATACAGAGGCATATAACATACACTACCATTAGGCCAGAAGCAAGTCATGCATACAGAAAACACACAGGAACAAACAAAGACAAGATATGGACACTGAAGAGCAAACATAACACATGTAAAGAGATACACAGACATAAAAGAAGCATACAGACAAACATGTAGGCCAATGAATACAAAAAACAATGTACTCACGGAGCATGTCGACACAAAATATACAAACAGACAGCACCAACCTACGCATATATACACAATGTACACAGGCACAAGACAACACTTACACACGGAGAACGTGCAGTCAGACATACACATTAAGATGCTGGGTACATATACTGATGCTCAGACCTGGGATATACAAATACATAGTTAAACATACATCAAACGAGGAGCACAGAGGTGAGCACAGAAATGCCAACATTCCAGGAGGCCCCATTCATGTGTTTCTGTACACATTCACCACCAGCCAAAAAAACACCGTGGATTGGGGTACCGGTTATATCCCATTCAACATGATCTGCTCCCTTGGCTCTCCTCAGGGCTGCGAAGATCCTAGAGACAGAGACCCCCTCCCCCATGGGATCTGCAACCCTAAATCACCAAGCATGCACTTCGTACCCCAGTAGCATCTGTGGACCTGGTGGTATTACTTCTCACACCAACAACCGAGAGGATCAGAACACTGCAGTCTATTGTGCAGCTGCCACTGGCAGGTGACAGCAGACCCCCGGCTCAGCTCTTAACCCATCCCCTTCACCGGGATCTTTTCTGCATTGCCCGTGCCCCCAACACACACACATATACCCGTCCACGCCAGCCACCCAGGCCGTGGCAGGGCACCTCTGCTTTATTGTGCCTATCTGTGTTTTGTCATGACTCCATCAAGACCACCAAAGAGATGCTGCTAACGAATCAGCTGATTCACACATTATTATTATTTCCAATAAAATCAGATGTGTTACCCTCAATACATCCTTGTGTCTTGCAGAACATATAAATGATAGAGACAGCATGCTCCGATTGCTGTAGATATGAGTGAAAGGACTGTCAATAAAGTCTAGATCATTCAAGCTTGTAATGCCACAAAATTGTGGTTCCAGAATCAACTAGCGAGGCACTCGAGGACCAGCCAGCCACATTAGGGAAGAGAACATCACATTAAGTAAACAGAACCTGGGCTATTATGGCAGATTGGACAGTTTCATCAAACTGTTAGGCAAAGTGAGAGGATGTGGTCTGCCGGCTAGATTGCTGACTTTGGTGCCTAGAAACCCAGATCTGTGACTGGGGGTGAATGTTTTGCCATTGTGCAACATTCCGTCCCTCAATTGTTGTTTTTGCATTGTTCACCCCGAGTGGGACGGCTATGCTCAGACGTGAGTCCCGTGCTCTCCATGTCACTGGAATCAAGCTATCCTGGCTGATGAAGGCTTATAGCCAGAAACCGGTCCTAGGATGCTTGATTCCGGTCCAGGGAAGACATGGCTTGGCAGTTCGGGCAGGACTGTTCCCATGAGGCACAGAGTCAAGACTGATTTGCATATGGCCATGTCTGAACTGGGGTGGTGTGGTGAGCACAATAACGATGGATTAAATCCAGATCTGTGACTGGGGGTGAATGTTTTGCCATTGTGCAACATTCCATCCATCAATTGTCTTTTTTGCATTGGTCACCCCGAGTTGGCCGGGTATGCTTTGACGTGAGTCCCGTACTCTCCATGCCACTGGAATCAAGCTATCCTGGCTGATGAAGGTTGATAGCCAGAAACCGGTCCTAGGATGCTTGTTTCCAGTTCAGGGAAGACATGGCTTGGCAGTTCGGGCTGGACTGTTCCCAGGAGGCACAGGGTCAAGACTGATTTGCATATG
Source organism: Lissotriton helveticus (assembly GCF_964261635.1). Classification (NCBI taxonomy): domain Eukaryota; kingdom Metazoa; phylum Chordata; class Amphibia; order Caudata; family Salamandridae; genus Lissotriton; species Lissotriton helveticus. The sequence goes on along the minus strand of NC_136059.1, from coordinate 1,839,533,780 downwards.
GCCATGTCTGAACTGGGGTGGTGTGGTGAGCAAAATAACGATGGATTAAACCCAGATCTGTGACTGGGGGTGAATGTTTTGCCATTGTGCAACATTCCGTCCATCAATTGTTGTTTTTGCATTAGAAACCACGGTTGGAGCCTCGGGCCGCGTCCACATCCTGCGAATCTGCATTTAAAACAGGCACTGAAAAAAAAGGAAGCTCTTTCTAAAACCAGCGAGATGCAAGTACGAACAGAGGCATGCCGGGATATACAATCTCCCTCCTACGTGACACAAAGGACTTTATAGTGCTGCACACAGGGTTCATCTGCACAGAGGGCTGTACATTGGCACTGCTTGCAAGATGCTGTGGGTGGGGAGTCGTCCTTAGCCCCACTTTCTTTAACATTACTCTATAATTCTGCACAGGACATTAAAACAATGCTACTGAGATGCAAACATAAAGTAAAGTGTCCCTTGTGTTTAGACAAACATTGGTGTTACTTCCCAGTTAAGTGGCGGAGTTTTTATTGACCTCATAAGAATGAAGGGCTGAGTAGGCCCTGTTTTGGGATGCCCCATGGACCAGTAGTGTACTATAATATACCGACCACGTACTGGCTCCTGACCACTACTGCTCCAGTCTGTGAGGACACCCAGACTGCGGACACGCTTCGAGTTGTAGGAAGTGTAAATACAAAAGTCGATAACATAACATTAAACAACGTGACAATCTTATGAACCTGCAGATACCGGGGCCCGTCAAAAGGAGACAAAGCCCATAGGAATGTATTTGTCCAGGACAGTGCTACAATCAAACAGAGCAATGTCCAAGGGGTTATTCTCTGTTCCTCCATTCTAATGAGACGTCTGAGGTCCAAGGGGGTAAAAGAAGGGTCTGCATCTGCTGTAGGAAGCAATAGGGGTTCGGAGGCCCCCACCTCATTTCTGGTCTGACATGGATTTATAAAGGGTAAATAGTAGAGTTCGGCGGTGACATCCAATTCACAGCCCACTGGTTACGCACAATCATCTACAGCATGTGCATTGACCTTTGTTAGCAGGAATCGCGTCCACGAACCCTGTAGCGCTGCGAATCCCCAGGATGTCATGGCACCAGAGATGCCACTTCTACATTCCAGTCATAACAGTTTGACGAGATCGCCATATAATCCAAGCACTCAAACAAAAAAGTAGGTAGCTCTTTAAAAAACAAGCGCTGTTAAAATAGCTGATAGACACGTTTTATTGTTGACAGCGCTTAAAAAGGCAGAGGTGCATGGAGCACTACAGTGCCCTGCACAGGCTGCACTTACCTTGCCTTGTTTCCTTTGTCTGGAAGCTCAGGCTCCTGCCTGCCTTTGGTAAGGTGCACCGCGGGATGCTCATTTGCTTTACAGCCCCCATGCTGTGTATCGAGCGGCTTCCCTCTTCTGCTAATTAACCCCTTTGTGCCTAAGTTTTGTAAATTACTCGCTACTACATTCACATTACTGCACCAGAAACAGCAGCAATGAGACTTTTTTTTTATTCACTGCTCTATAATTGGGATGGCTGTACTGATACTACTGAAAGCTTAGTCTATGGTATTTGCTGACTCTCCATTCTTATTTTATCAGCCAACTTTAATTATTGAGAAGAACTGCTACCTTGTTCTTCATAGTTAGTTTATTTTTATTTTTATTCTTCTGCTACTTGTGCATTGCTTGGGCATTCTTTGATGTGCTCTGCTTTAATAATGAGATAAATAATTAATTCACACAACAGAGTTAATGTTTGATTAGTAACTCGACTTGCCCGCTTAGTCTCTTCTATTTATTGACAGAATAAAAAAAACAAAGTCTTCAGCGGCACCCTCTGCCCATAAATGTATAAATAACTCATCTTTTTTTCTTACAACTCGCAATAATAGAGGAGTCAGTGGTTCCTTTACATAAAGGCGCCTCTTTATCGGCTCCAAATGCCACCTTGGCTCCACTTGAAACTGGGAAAGCATCTACCAAATGCCTGAAGAAAGATCCACCATCCCCACAAAAATCACTTACGGTTATCTCTTTGGATATTCTTTCACAAGAGATACATGCTTTCTGACCTTTTATGTAAGAGACCAATGCAAAACTATAACACCTTACTGATAGATGGTTACAGATGGAAGAAAGACTTATTCATGCTGAACAAAACATTGCGTCATTTGGATCAACAACTCTTAAGTTGGATGCACTTCAAACTCAGGTTTTGTTTCTTCAGAAACAAGTTGAGGACCTTGAAAACAGAAATAGGAGGAACAACCTTTGCATATTTGGTTTACTTGGGGAAACGGAAGGCCCTGACCCTATTGCCTTCTTTAAATCATTTCTCCCAAAGATCTTAAACTGGCCTGATGGCACTCCTCTTAATATACAGTGTGCCCAGCGATTAGGTCATCAGCCTACGGTAATTCCTACATCGCAAAGACCAAGAGGAGTTAACTTATATTTTTGGGAATACACTGATCTTCTTAAGGTTCTGTCTGCAGTTAGATCTGTGAAACTAGTTTTATGGTCAGGCAATCCTCTGTACTTTTGTCAGGACTATGCAAACAGGGGCAGAGAATTTCTCGCTATGAGATCAGTTCTTCGCCCTCCTAGAGCATGCTCCTTGTCTGTTAAAAGTAACCTAAAACAATAAAACAACTACCTACGAGGATCCTGTCAAGCTGAAATTTTTCTTAATGCTTGCAAAATGGACACTATGGATACTTCTACAATGTCTACTTTTTAATTGGTTCTACGTTTGTTATTCTTTGTGCTATATCTGATGCCTTATTTCAATACTTATACATCCATATGTAACTATTAATAGCATATTGTTGTGTTATTAGAGATAATATATATTAACAATTTTATATTTTCTTACATGTACTTCCACCTCGTTTTATGTCTTTCCTATTTTTCATCTTGTGTGTGCTGCAGTCTCTCTCACCTTTCTTATGGAGATTGACGTGTCATCTGCTCCATGTGGTCTCACCCCCCCATCCCTTTCAGAATTTTGTTTAGGTATGTTCTGTTCTTTCATTGTATTCTTCTTATTATCCTCCTTCTTTTTTCAGTCTCAATCAAATCTTTTCCTAGAACATCTTTTATAATCTTTTTCTTGCTACATTTTCTTCATTCTCTATTCTCTTTCCCTCCACATCTCCTGTTTTATACTTTTTAACATCATTATGTATATATTAGTTGTCCTTTGGTCTATATTGTACATTATTCATATTGTGTCTGTTTTTTTCTGTTTCATTTCCCATACGATTGTTGTATGTCCCCGAAAATTGTCTGCTAGATTGTCAGAGGCATACATTCCCCCGATATTAAGAGGCAACATGTTTTACTGCATTTATTTAGACTAGATGTCAACATAGCTCTAAATCAGGAATCACATCTCACAGAATCTGAATCATTAAAAATTGAGAAAATTTGTGTAGGTGATGTTTTCTTCTCACCAGGTGATAGCAAGAGAAATGGGGTTATAACGTTGTCTTGTAAAATGCTCCGTATGAAGCTTATTTTTTCAATAATCTGATGATGAAGGCAGTTTGTTATTTACTACATTGTTGTTTGGGAAGATCCCGTTTTTTTGTTTAATGTACACGCTCCTACCAATGGTGATGTTCTTTTTTGGTCCAATTTAACCCAACACCTTGTAAACTACCCTTAGGATAATTTCATTCTTGCAGGTGATTGCAATCAAATTATTGATCCCTTTCTTGATCGCAATTTTGCAGTATCTTTTATTGATGCCTAGAGGCCTTGTAACCCTTCATTGAGAGAATACGTTTATTTTTCCCTGGCACATCAGACCCAATCCAGAATAGATCATGTTTTTATATGAGTGAATTAATGAGGAAGTTTTATAAAGCGCACACTACCCAAGGGTGTCTTAGTGCTGAGCAGATCCAGGCCGAGAGAAGGCGCTACAGGTTTATAGGAAACTCAAAACTAAGTTGATCCCGCTTCTTAAAAAGGAAACAGCCAAGTATTAAGCTGTTTTGTAAATAGCTGCATTGCTGGCTGTGAACAGAGAGCTAGGGGAAGAGAGTTCCATAACTTTCCTCCCTGATATGCTAGCGTTCTGCTTCCTCGGTATACTCTTTTGATTCTAGGGACCATGATCATGAATGCGGAACTAGATCTAAGACTTCTGATGGGCATTTACCATGAGAACCGTTCTTGAATACAAGACAGGCCTGTCTTGTGAAGAGCCTTGTGTATAAGGCATAATGCCTTAAAAGACACCCTCTTCCCCACTGGCAGCCAGTGCAGTCTATGCAGTAAGTGAGACACTGGCTTGAACTTGGGAATTTTGAAAAGAGTGTGAGCTACGGCGTTCTGAAGAAACTGAATTTTTTTAGCAGGTATTTGGGGCTGCTGAGATATAGTGAGTTGCAGTAATCAATTTTTTAGATTTGATGAGGGCCATCATCACAATCTTCTGAAAGTCAAATGGAATGTACAGGAGTATTTTTTAAAGAACTCACAAAATGAAAAAGCCCCCTGAAGTTATTGCATTAATTTGAACAGAGAAGCACAATTTAGTGTTAAAAATGACTCCCGGGTTTCTTACCTTCTCCACAGGCTCCGGAAGGTTGCCCAGATCAGCCGGCCACCAGGATGCATTCTAAAAGGAGGACTCTTTCCCAAAGAGTAATACCGCTGTTACATTCGAGTTTAATTTGAGGCAGTTGCTCTGCATCCAACACGCCACTGCCGTCATACATCTACATCTTTTTCAACCTGTGATGAGATGGATACCACTATCTGTGTATCGTCCACATAGGAAAGTACAGTCAGACCAAAACTGTGTATGAGCTGCACTAGGGGGTAACATACACGTTAAAAAGAGTGAGACTGAGGGGCCGATTCCGATCCTGGAAAAAGCGCTCCGAATCGTCGTACGGAGCATTTTTTTCCTTACGAATCGTACCCGTAACCATCTCCGTACGAACGACATAGTACGATCCACACCCGATGCAGCTATCCGTCCGAATCGTACGAGGGACCATACGAATGAAATCCCCGTACAAATTGCCCTCGGAAGCCACTGTACACGACGTCCATACTTTTCGCGGCTGCTTTTTACGACCCGGCAAGTACGATCCGTGTTGTGTACGCTCTGTACAACCCTTTTTTTACGGGAGCTGGAAACTGTCGTACAGTCAGAGTTCGCCCCGAAACAGATACGGAACGGCCCCCCCGGGTACGCCGCGTACACCCCATGATCGCAGGGGTACGCGCCGTACCCCTGCGATCATGGGGGTACGTGCCGTACACCCAGCATACATGGGGTACGTGCTGTACCCCATGTACGCTGGGTGTTCGGCACGTACCCCCATGTACGCTGGGTGTACGACATGTACCCCCATGATCGCTGGGGTACGGCGCGTACCCCTGCGATCATGGGGGGTACGCGCCGTACGGTGTGTAGGTGATCGTGCGCTTTTCCGTACGAATCGACGTGGACCGTACGAATCGCGTCCGGGTTGCCCAATCGGGATCGGAATCGTACGGTCGTACGGCGTCCGTACGAGTCGTATGGAAACGGCTCCGGATGCGATTCGTACGGACGGAGATTTTTAACGGATCGGAATCGACCCCTGTGTGTGGAGCCCTGCGCCACCTCACAGGGGAGTGAGAAAGGGTTTGACTTTGCAATTCCCATCTCCACCCACTGTGTCTGTCTGCCAGAAAGGACCTCAGCAATGCTAGTGCAGTATTCCTAAAACCTAATGAAGATGGTTAATAAGTAACGCATGGTGGACCTTATCAAAAGTGGCGTTGAAATCCAGTAGGATTAGTGCCGCTCTACTGTCTTTATCCACCCTGACTCTTACTTCCTCTGCTGCTGTTACCAGAGATGATTCTGTACAATGGCCTGATCTAAAACCATATGGGGCAGAATATAGCAGTTGATGCGTGTCCAGAAACGCTAGAATGTCTTCATTCATGGCCTTTTCTAGCAAATTGGCAGAGAAAAGAATTCAGGAGATTGGTCTGTAGCTTTCCACAAGCTTGGGGTCCAAGGAGGGTTTCTTCACCAAGGGAAGAATGGAAGCTTTTTCCCAGATATTTAGATAGTGCCCTGGGCTAAGCACCACATTTATTAGAACTCTCAGTGGTTCTTCCATCATGCTTGCTGCCTTATTGAAAATCAAAGAGGGACTAGGATCCAATGGGGCACCTGATTTGATGGAGCTCATGAGACTGATTGTTTCATCCTAGGAGAGAATTCCACAAATAATGGAGGCTTCCATCCCCTGAGGATGCCACCTGGGTCACGGCCTCAACCTGAGAAAGAGAGAGGTCAGAGCTACAAGCATTTAACGAAAAAGCTTGAAAAATAGAGTTAACCTAAGTTTGGATGAACTCCGCCAACTTGTTGCAGAACGATACATCCGGTACGAAGATATTACTGTTCTTCTAATTGGACAGATTTTTGACCATTTTAAAAAGTTCCCTAGTGGAGTTTGCAGCGAAGCGAATTGTTATCACACAACATCTCCCAGTCTTTACATTCTGCTGATATATGACCTATTTTTATATCTGATCGTGGCTCTGTTTTGATTCAATTGGATATTATTTCTCAATCTACATTGCCTAGACAATGGCGTTTCAATAACTCACTCCTTTTGGACCCTGCTTTTCCCCCCTCCTTCATTTCCTTTTTTCATTGATATTTTTCAATTAACTAAGCTGATATTCTGCTTTTCACACAATTTGGGATGCATGTAAACTTGCAACTCGTGATTTTATTAGTAGGTATACTTCTAATAAAGTAAAAGAATCCCATATTTTCACTGCAGAACTCCTAGCAAAGTTAAAGAAACTGGAACATTCCTTTTATACTTCTAAATGGAAGTATAAGAAATCTACAGACATTTCCTCATTGTACTTTTTTAAATCTAGTGAAATTTTTTTGCAGTGGTCAAAATAAATCAGGAAAACTGTTAGCAAATTACTTCAAAATTAGGTACAATACGCTTCACATGAGACCAATATGAATATACACCAAATGCCAAAATACAAAGATTCTGACATTTTAGAGGAATTTGAGCAGTTTTATAGGTCACTATACACACTGGAGGACATACCGTCACACTTTCTCATTATCTCGCTACTATTCGAAAGTTCTCTAATGTTTTAGTTGACTTTGACTAGTTGGAATCTAATGTGTCACAAACGGAATTGCACAATGTACTGAATGTCCTTAAAGAAGATGAAGCCCGGGTCCAGATGGTTTTACAGTTGAGTTTTACATTTTACTCATTTACTTCTCCCACAACTACATACTCTCATAACTTCTTTTTCAAAATTACACAGATCTTCTTGCTTCTTTTTAGATGCCGTAATTTGTCTCATCCCAAAGGAAGGGAGATATCTGCATTACTGTAAAAATTACAGACCTATCTTGTAAGTCAATGTTGATTGTAAATTGTTTTCTAAAGCTCTTGCCATGCAACTTGAATCCAACCTTCGTCAATTACTTGGTAAAGATCAGTCTGGTTTTGTTAAAGGACATTATATTTCTGATAGTACTCATTTATTTTTTTATATTTTATCAAAAATGTCACATTATTCTGATGCTCTTGCAGTAATTACTTTGGATGCTGGAAAGGCATTTGATTGAGTATATTAGCCTTTTTTTTCCTCACTCGGTTTGGGTTTTGTCTAAAAATGAGATCCCTTATTTCTCTTCTCCCTAAAGACCAAAAAGGCTGCTATTTTCGCAAATGTCCTACCTCTTCATATTTTACCTTATATAGAGGTGTTCACCAAGGTGGACCGTTATCCCCTTTTCTTTTCAACTTAGCGCAATAACCATTTTTATCCAAAATATAACAGAACCAACATATACATGGTTTCATGTTTAATACTCACCAGATTAAATTAGGAGCATGCACTGATGATGCTTTACTGTTCCTTTCTCAACCTCATTCCACACTACCAGCTTTTTTACGAAAAGTTGATTCATATGATCCAACGGTAAGTTCACAGTAATTTCACAATGCAAAATCTTATTACCTCTAGTTTACAGCTTAAAGGATTCTGACCTTTGCCACCTTGTATCATCATCAAGAGACTTTACATAAACATGAACAAATCAAATGCAATTCATATTCATGGCAATAATGAGTGTTGTGAATAGTTTTAAAGGGGTTTTATTTTTCTTGTCAAAAGTTAAAGTTCTCTGACCCTTCATTCATTGGTCAAATATCAATCATGATAGAGAATTGAAACATAGGAAAAATAGAATTATTATCACAGAAGGCACTCCATAAAGGAAGGGAAACCACTAATTCTATGTCAGTTAGAACTCTTTAACAAGTTTCAGGAAAAATATAATTTAAGAGTGAGTTTTGCAAGGCTAATAAATAATTAATAATTGGCAAACGTCTCCCATAAAGAGAAATAAATGCATAAGACAAAAACAATCCTAATCTCTCAGCTGCTCTCTCTACACTGGTCTGTTCATCTCTCTCTCTCTCTCTGTCTCTCTCTCTCTCTCTCTCTCTCTGTCAGACACAGAAGCTGGGTATGGCTCCCACCCTTCTCTGAGGCTTCACAGAACCTTAAAAAAAACACTGTCTGTTCTGCCTCGTGTCCTGCTAAAACAATATGTGCATCCCTGCTTCTTTCAGCTTAGCAACCAATATTTCAAGCAAAAATTCACATGATGGTTTTCGTATCTTGTCCAATCAGATTTTCAGGATACATTGAAATACTGTATCTACCCGTGCGTCAGCTGATATCTAGCAATTGCAATCTGCTCTGCAAGCGAAGAATCAGGAAGGCCAAAATGGGTGGGCGTGCCTTTTATCATCTAGCCCCCAGCTACTGGAACAATCTCCCTGATTAGATACGTGCCTGCTCCTACCTGTCTCGATTCAATGAAATGCTTAAGACCTGGCTGTTTGAAGATTATACTGCTTATTGGGTGTCCGCACCTCAGGCACCGAGAGATCCCCCTGGAGATGATTAATCACACCATACAAATGAGTATATTAATAAAATAATAATAACATTGACACCCATGGGCTGACTGGTCACCTCATCAATCAGGCAAATTCTTGTATCATATTTGTGTCTTGTAATAAATTACTAACATCCTGACATTTTTGCAACAAAAGTATTAATTATGTGGAAACAGGAAATGCATATTATAAGAAAAATGTATGCTTTGCACTTTTCACTCCATTTAATTAAATGAAGCAAGCTTTGTTTAAACAAAACTGTAACTGATAAAAGTATGCAACATGCTTTCATGAAGGGACAGAAACAGATGAATAAAGGTATTTTAATTTAAAGGAGACATGAGGAACCAGAGAGCAAACATTCCTCTGTATTCCCCAAGGCTAAATGCCACAGTAGGCCTGACACTGAGCTGTGTATTTCAGCCTTTTCTACCCTGTAAAATGCATGTTAATTCAGCAAAATTATATGATCCTCGAAAGTTCAAAGCACATTTTCTGAATTAGATATAAATTCTATAGTCAGGTTAAATAAAAAAAATAAACTTACTTAAACATTGGATATGAGTTGAATAATGAGAAATGCAAAATACTCCCCTTAACTAAATAGACTTTCAAAAAGGAATTCTCAATCTCCAATTTTATGTGTTGTCCTGAACATTTTAAATATCTTGGTTTATAGTTCACTCCATCCATCAAAACATCAATTTCTTTAAATTTCACTAAATATCTTCATAAATTAACTACCCTGGTTATGTAATGGCATCCACTATATCTCTCTTGGTGGGATCATCTTGACACCATTAAAATGATGTTAGCTCCTGTTGTAATTTATACTTTTTCTAACATTCCATTACCTAAACCCCTTAAGTCCTTTCAAAAGGTGAGTTCTATACTTACCTCATTCCTGTGGAATAACAAAAAATCTTGGATATTGTTGTCAAAATTATCACGCCCAAAATTGGAAGGAGTTGGACATTGTTTAAGTATCATAAGGTGTTTTTACTACATCAAACAACTAGATGGTTATCAGACTCCCTACTAGACTCTCTATTATGGGTAGATCTTGGAAAAAGTTTCCTGTCCCCTTTTTCTTTCCAAGAATACTTGTCTTTCACTCACAAACCACAAACTGTATCTACACCAGTTCTCAAGCATTTCTCTAAATTGCTTGATTCTGTAAATTACCTTGGTAATTTTCTTCCTTCCACTATTTGCATCAAAAAATCATAGTAATAAATAACAAGCCCAGTTATTGGAAATCATTTGGGTACATCAACTTTTTGATCAGGACACATTTCTCCAGTTCCCACACGCCTATTCCCTCTTTCATCTTCGCTTTTCCTTTCAAAGCAAATTTCCGGCTTTGGAAAAAGCATTATACACTACTTATACTCAATTTCAATTCCCCCTCCTTCTGCTTCTCGGTGGCACGACCTTTTACACACAAACCCAAAGTGTCTACTATATATTCACAACTACTCTCTTCCTCTACTAACAGAGTTAAACCAAAAGAGGAGATGTCTTGGGAAAATGGCTTAGGAGTGGAATGGTCCACCCCCCTCTGGAATAATATATGGACCAAACTTAGGAAATCCTCTTGAGTGGCAAACACCACACAAACTAATTTCTTTATATAAAATATACTTATTTTATCTCCTACAACCTTACATAAAATGCATCCTGCGGAGAGGGAGGAGCCTAGCTCGCGAGCGTGATGGTCGCCCTTTAGCTCGGCTCCCGCAGCCCTCCGTCCTGATTGCCTATCCTGTCTTCTATCCTGCCCGGGACGACACATTTTTGGGGAATTGGAAACATAACGGCTTGTTTGTACTTACCATCTGACCCAGGGGTCTCGATGTGCGGTGGCTCCGGAGTTGTGTCCTCTGAGAGATCGGGGCCTCCGCGAGACTTGGACCGGGACCTAGCCGGTGAGATCCGACGGCTCTCGGCCCCGGCCGAGAGCGAGAACCAGTGATGGGAGCCGATGTGCGAAGATCCCGGCGATCCTGACCCGGGCCTGCCCTGGTGGCCGTGCGGCCGAGGTGGGTGAGCAGCCCCGGGACCTGACTCAGTGAAGGGGTCCCCCCCCGCCGCTGCTTTGTCCGGCGGCCCCGGTTCTCGGTGCCCGGATCCGCTCGTTTGGGGCGCCGGTGCTGGTGCTGGCGGAGACCCGTCTTGGGCAGATATCCTTTAGGCATCGAGGCCGCCCTTGCTGGGACCCCCGGAGCTTGTAAAGTCCTACATTTGAGAACTGTTATTTCCGGGGGTCTTGGTGGGCGGCGACTGGGCTGATTCACGAAATGGCGGCCGGCCCTCTGGAACGAGAATCACCCTGTGGTGGCGGGCTCGTGTTGCCTAATTGTGTGGGGATCGGATCTGGTGCGCGTGAGCCTACGGTCAGAGACATCCTGGAAGCCCTGAGATCCCTGCACGCTTCCTTGGCCCCGGGTGTCTCGGTGGGTCCGCCACGATCTGCCGCCATTTTGGGCGGCCGTTTCTTCTTGTCGCCCTCTGGGTTTGATGACTCCATTGCCTCTCCCCCCTCGATTGCCTTGAGTGTCTCCAACACTGATCGAAGATCGTGTGGTGTGCCGGCGACTTTGGGGCGCCCTGCTTTTCGGGGTTCGGGCCCCGGGGACTTGGACGCTGTGCCGCGACCCTGTTCGACATTGCTGCCTGGAACTATTGATGGACTGCCTCCTGTGCCTGCTTCTATGACTTTGCCTGTGTCTATAATCGAGACCACCTCGCCCGCTCCAGTGGCGCAACTGTACTCCTGTTTTTCATTGTTCGTGCTGCGATTGTTGATTCATTTGCCCTTTCCGTTTCGACTTCTGCTCCCTTGTGGCTCTATCTGCCCCCAACGTGGCTATGCTAGTAGCCATTCCACTCGATTTTATGCTGAATTCGTATTTAGTATTTGGTTTTACATCGCTATGTGGTGGGTGGGGTTTGTCGCTCGAAAGGGTTGGGGGTGAAATGTATGACTTCTGGTTGATTCCTGGTTTACGATTTAGTAGTACAATTGTTTCTGATTGTGTAAAGGTGGGAGGTCCCCTTCTCATACAGTTCTGTGGCGCGTGATGGGGTGTCATCCTGGTCTGTTTTTGGCTGTGTTTGTCTGGTTGGGCGGGGGGCTGCGGCCGACCAATCTGATTATGGCTATCCTGCTCCTCCCTCCTGTTTTCTTCTTTCCGCTTTTGTTGTCTTTTTGTCTCGTTTTTCTTTCTTGCTTCTTGCTATATTTCGGGTTCTGGTTTAGGGCGACAGGCACGCTGTTTGAAGGGTAGGCCATAGCCTTCTACAGGGGTGCAAGGTGGGACGGGTGGGTTGGGTTCTATTTTTTGTTTGTCTTCTGGTTCTATGGCCCTTTTGTATCTCTTTTTCGTGAGGCCGCGCCTGTCCTGACCTCCTGTGGTGTGTTTCGGGTGGGGGGTGTGGCGTCGTTAATCCTCCTGATATGTTTCGGCTGCCTTTCTCCTCGAATGCTATACCCTCACTTGTGCCGCTACTCCTTTTGTCTCCTGTCTTTCCGCCACGGGGGACCTGTGTCGGCGTGTTTTCTTCCTTTCGTTTTTCATATTTCCTTAACCCCTCTTTTATTGCTTTATTTAGTCTTCCCTCCCTTCACCTTTCCCCTCCTCTTCCCTTCCCCACTTCGTCCCCCCCACCCCCCTTTTTCCTTCCTGTGTCCTAGAGGTTAATGTGACAGGCTGGTTTTGATGCATGGTTTTTCCGATCCCTCTGTTCTGGCTAGGTTATGTCTTGTGTGGTGGGCATGTTCCGATGATAATGCTTAGTGGCAGATTGTGTCTCACATATCCTACATTTCTCGAGTGCAGCGTATTGTCCCCCCGATATTTTGGTCCCATGGCCCCCCTTATTAATGTTGAAGCTGGTTACGGGATATTGGATGCCTCCATATTGAAAGTGAGCCTGTCATATGACTTCTCCCCATATTATAAAATTAAGCCTTAGTTACTCCTGTGTCTTAGCCCTTTGGGGTCTATATTTCTTTCCCCTTTTATGATTATATGGCCTCTGCTTTGTATTGACTGATTATGTACTAATTGCCTTGTGACTCCTGATTGCCTCATACATTGCGGCCGGCCGGCTTGGTTGTAGGCCTCGACTTGTCTCTCCTTTTGATGTCAATAAAGGTTTAAAAAAAAAAAAAAAAAATAAATGCATCCTGCACTTCGAAATACCTGTTGGTCATTTTCTCTAGTACATGCTGATTTAAAACATTTTCTTTTCAACTGTTCCTTTGTGTTTAATTTCTAGACACAAATTTGGAACTAGATTAATTAAATTTTTCATACCACAATTTCTTTTTCATTTGTTAACATTTTTTTAGGAAGTTTATCTACTGACTGGGACATGTGGTCATCAATGGTGCGAATCCTGTTATTAGCAGTTGCATTCTATCAAATCACAAGAAATTAGAAGGACTTGTCTATATGGCTGAGATACCCGCCACCCCCTCTCGACACAATCCCCAAGGATGGGAAACCGAAACGGTTCTGAACTTTTGGAAGGCGGGAGGGAGTGACCCTCCCGGCCGTATTTATTAAAATATGAAACAAAATCAAAACATTAAAATAACAGTTTCATATTATGTACAATTTCATTTCCACATTACGATGTTTGGCTAACCTTAGCAGATCTCTAATACAAAGATTCTCCTAGCCGATCCAACATCCTACAAAACATTTGACTTGAAATTGTACATCCTAACGTTAAGGGCCAACGGCAAGGTCGTAACCGGTGTCAGATCCCTAAACCAGAAATACAACCCTCACTTGTGAGAGGACCAACCGCACAGAGGCGTACCTCAAGTGCATCTACCAATTTCCCTTGGACTTGACGGGGGCCCCAATGAACTCGACGCCATTTAACGGTCGTCCGAGGACTCGTGTGAGGTGTCTAAGAGGTAGCGTAAACCCCCTCCCGAACTCCACACAACTTACCCATCTGCCGTCGCAGATGTCCTGGCCCCGGGAAATTCCCCAGGAGGGCCCGTAGCCCCTCCTATCCAGGAAGGGGCCTTGACCACCTTTCCTTTCCTTCCGGCGGCCTATCCTTAGACGGGACCGCCTCCCCGTTGAGGGGCCAATGGCCACCTCCCCCGAGCGCTCCCATCCGTAATGGGTGACGCCCCCCCATAGGGATCTTCCAATTACTGCTCACCGATCATGACCTTACCGCCCGACAATAAATACGACAAATTTACCTAAATTACTAAATCACGAAACAATTATAGCCTATTAAAGGCATGATTACTGATCAACACCACTGCAAAATCCTTTATTTGCACAACATACTGAAAGTGACCCTCTTTATTGCATACTCAAAAAATTATCACGACAATCGTCACAACCTGTAAGAAAATAGAGTTACCACATCAAAACTTTATTTCAAAACAACTAGCTGTCCTCAGGGGCTGGTGGGTGGGTCAAAATTGGCTCTTCGTTCCGTCTTGAGCTCACGTGCAGTGGGGAGGTGCAGCTTCAGAGCACAGGAACGAGAGGATGTTTTCTTGGCTTGTTGCTTCTTTTATCCGTCTTCGGGGCGGGCGTCAACCCGCCCCCGCCCGCCACTGAGGGCGTGGCCGAGTGCGTCAGTGTCTAGGACAACCCACTCCAGGGCGGAAAAAGGCGCGCCCCGGCTACGCCGCTTCGGGCATACCAGCCGAGACTCGCCTCCCGCCCAAGATGGCTTCCCGGGGGGATCGTGGTACTCCACCATACGTTCGGGGGGACCGAATGGTCGCCCCTTTCCATATGGCTGAGATACCCGCCACCCCCTCTCGACACAATCCCCACGGATGGGAAACAGAAACGGTTCTGAACTTTTGGAAGGCGGGAGGGAGTGACCCTCCCGGCCGTATTTATTAAAATATGAAACAAAATCAAAACATTAAAATAACAGTTTCATATTATGTACAATTTAATTTCCACATTACGATGTTTGGCTAACCTTAGCAGATCTCTAATACAAAGATTCTCCTAGCCGATCCAACATCCTACAAAACATTTGACTTGAAATTGTACATCCTAACGTTAAGGGCCAACGGCAAGGTCGTAACCGGTGTCAGATCCCTAAACCAGAAATACAACCCTCACTTGTGAGAGGACCAACCGCACAGAGGCGTACCTCAAGTGCATCTACCAATTTCCCTTGGACTTGACGGGGGCCCCAATGAACTCGACGCCATTTAACGGTCGTCCGAGGACTCGTGTGAGGTGTCTAAGAGGTAGCGTAAACCCCCTCCCGAACCCCACACAACTTACCCATCTGCCGTCGCAGATGTCCTGGCCCCGGGAAATTCCCCAGGAGGGCCCGTAGCCCCTCCTATCCAGGAAGGGGCCTTGACCACCTTTCCTTTCCTTCCGGCGGCCTATCCTTAGACGGGACCGCCTCCCTGTTGAGGGGCCAATGGCCACCTCCCCCGAGCGCTCCCATCCGTAATGGGTGACGCCCCCCCATAGGGATCTTCCAATTACTGCTCACCGATCATGACCTTACCGCCACAGGCCGGATAGTTGACCGGCTATCCGGACCCCCCACAACAACTCCTGCCTAAAGGTCATGTTATAAACTTTTTAACCAAGCTATGAGGTCTCCTATGAGTAACTCATTCCCCACCCGGGACAAATGAACACCGTCCCCCAAATACATACTGTCCCCTCTGATACAACCATGCGAGACAGAATGCAGAGTACTTGAACGAAACAATCTACTCACTTTGTTATTTATTTTCCTTACTGAATGATTCAGAGCAGAAACAGAAATAGCCCCCCGCCACTCTTTTCGTGGGATCATGTGGGACCATGCAATTGTGCACCCTGGAACTCTCCTTGCCAACCAACTTACTGTGGAAAGCATTGCCTCAAGAAGAAGTCGTCTACCAGTGGCCACCAAATCGTTGCCCCCAAGATGAACTATGATTATAGACGGCGGTGACCTTGTCCGCCCTAACAAATCCTCGAAAAAGGTCTGAAACTGGTCAATACAGAGCCCGCCCTTTCCGTAGAAGGACACACTGTACCCGTATTCCCCAGCCACGTGAATCATGTCACCTGCTTTGAATACGTCCGCGGCACGCCTCACGTATGAGTGGCCCACGACCCACACCTCCTTTTTCCCAGCCGGTGATGTCTGACCGCTGGTCCCCATGTGTCGGGTCGACTGCACAGTCCGCCCCGCCTCGTAGGCTTGCGCAACTGAAAACCAAACAAAACAAGAAGCGTGAGTACATCATTACAGCTTCATAACATGTGCAACCGCACATACCTTTTATAACAGTTCGAAGACCAACGCCCTACACGTTTTACTTCTTCTACACTCAGACCCCTGGCTGTAGCCTCTGTAGCAGCCCCTATCCGAAAAGAATGGGTCCCAAACTCGCCGGGGTTCAAGCCCGCGGCCGAAATCGACATCGCAAGCACCCGCTGGAACTGAAACCTTGTCAGTGGGGTGGTGTCAGCGTGTCTCAAAAAGGTCCCCCCCCATGATGCCACTCTCTGCGCTAAATATTCCTCTACGCAAACCACAGGGCACATGGGGGACCCGGGAATCCTCTGTATGATTATGCAGTCCCCAAACGCACCCTGATCGGTTTTGGACCTGACAAACGAGACAGTCATTGTCTCCCCCTTGACCTGAACGTGCTCTTGGCACAATCCCCCCATCGTATCCCGCTTGTTCCTCGCCACTAGTTCGCTTACCCGCATAGCCCCATGGAATGCTAGCGCAAAAGCGGCTCGGAATAACACTGTCTCATACTGTGATGAACACGTTGCCGGGAGTACGGAAAATAACAGGGCCAACCTATCCAGACCTATCGGGCGCCTCTCATCTGCTTTGCGACCCTCCAGGCGTTGCCACCCCCGTAGCGCTTTCTGGACTACGAAAGACGCTGTCGGGTCCTGGATCCCATGAGCCCTTGCCATAAAGGAAATGGCGGCCCGATGCCTCTGGGCCGTAGCTACTGATTTGCCTGCCTGATGTAAAGACAGCAAAAATTTAACGACAAGCTCCTCCTGGCCCCAAAGCTCCCCCCTAGCAGAACCCAAAAAGGACCAATAGGAACGGAACGCCCCTTCGTATGCCTTCCTTGTCCTGGGCGCTAAACTCTCTCCCACGAGGTTTTGTAGTTCGGGGCACCGAGAGACCAGAGAGCTTCGGGAAAGGGTGCTGCCACCGGGTCCGCTGCGGGCAGAAAACCCCAGAAGGCCTGCATATGGAAACGAGAAAGCGCATCAGCCGCTTGGTTCAATACCCCCGGGACATGTCTTGCCCTAAAGAGCACATTCAACTGCATGCACAATAACACAATTTCTTTAAGCAGTCTCAGCATCCATTTGCAACGTGCTGCCTGACTATTGATACACTCTACCACGGTCATGTTGTCAGACCAAAACACCACAGACTGATCCCGGAACCCCTCAGGCCAAGTTTTCAGGGCCACCAAAATAGGGAAAAGTTCGAGAAAAGCAATGTTCCTCGTCAATCCGCACTCATGCCACCATGACGGCCATTTTTGAGCCGTCCATTGTGTGCCGAATATGGCGCCAAAACCTATACTCCCCGCCGAATCTGTCCACAGCCCCAGCTCCTCAGAGGACACCGCCGGTTTTATCCAGACAATTCGACCATTGAAATCCGCAAGAAATGCCAACCAAATGCGCATGTCCTGGCGAACCTCTGCCGAGAGCCTCGTGCGGTGATGGCCCTCCTTCAGGCCGACCATGGCTTGTGCAATCGAGCGGGAAAAGGGGCGGGCCATCGGCATTACTCTCAGGGCAAAATTCAACTGGCCCACCACTTGTTGTAATTGATGCAGTTTTACTTTAGTCTCACTGATACATGTTTCAAGGGATGCCCTGAATTTCAAAA
This sequence comes from Lissotriton helveticus, assembly GCF_964261635.1. Lineage (NCBI taxonomy): Eukaryota > Metazoa > Chordata > Amphibia > Caudata > Salamandridae > Lissotriton > Lissotriton helveticus. Next base: position 1,839,515,896 of record NC_136059.1, on the reverse strand, counting down.
CCTTATCTCTTGGTAGTCGAAAACAACCCTCTACCGAGTCGAGCTCGATCCCCAGAAACTCGAGGGAAGTCGAGGGACCCACGGTCTTACCTGGCGCCAATGGCACACCAAATTGGTTCATCAAGACACAAAATTCATTTAAAGCCTGTCCACATTCTGGATCCCCGGTTGCCCCCAAGAACAAAAAATCATCGAGATAATGCATAACATGTTGAAAACCCGTCTTGTTTGTGAAGACCCATTGCAAAAAACAACTGAACATTTCAAAATAGGCACAAGATATAGAACATCCCATTGGCATACATCTGTCCATGTAATAGCGACCCTGAAACCTAAAACCAAGGAGACGCTGATCGTCTGGGTGTACCGGGAGCAACCGGAACGCTGACTCGATATCTGATTTTGCCATCAGCGCCCCGGGCCCCAGGCGATGCAACATGGCGACGGCCTCATCGAAAGATGCGTACCGCACCGAACATACTTCCGGGTCTATCGCATCATTCACAGAAAGACCCCGTGGGGCTGACAAGTTATGTATCAGCCGAAACTCACCCGGGTCCTTCTTGGGGACCACCCCTAGAGGGGAACAAACAAAATTATCAACCGGTGGCAAGTCAAATGGACCGGCGACACGACCTCGAGTCACCTCCTTCCCAATCTTTGCCTGTACCACAGCCGAATGCTGTAGGACCGATAGTTGATTCGTACAGTTAGCTACACCCTGAAAATCCCCCACTGGGATGCGGAAACCATATGAAAACCGGTTCCGCAACACCCCAGCGGAAGCATGATCCGGGTATTCACTGAGCCAAGGAATCATTGCCATGGTATCAATCGGAGTAGGTAAAGTCGCCCCTCGGACTATTTCAGACCTGTTTGGCGCTTCCCTTACCACCGTTATCACCCGTTTTGGCTCTGCACATGGACTCAGGATGGGATGGCTGCCCACACCCCCCACATTCATGTCTGAACTTGCACGACCCCTGGGGCCTCGTACATTTACCTCTGTTAAAATTCCAACAGATTCCCCTTTTACCTGCGTTGCCACTCGTCTTCGAGTGGTACTCGCTACCTGCACCCGTCCGAAAGGGTGTCCCAGAGTATTGGCGGGAAGATTCACCCCCGCTACTCCCTGACAATGGTACTTTTAACATTCCAGTACTCTCCATTTTTTGCCATGACACGGAGTCGTAACAATCCCAAGTCAAAACTGGGTCATGTTCCTTAGCTTTTCTAAAAATATTGTCATAGCAGAACCACTGATTGCCCCCATACGCTACGGAGTACTCCATGATACGCGATTGATAAATAGGCAACTCGGTCAGCAACTCGGGCCTGCGCTCACCCATGATGGAGGTAAAAATGCCCCACGCTCTGCCCCAAGTACCAATGTTTTCGTCAACCTTAAAGGCGGCCATTTTTGTGCGCCAAACACTCGGATGCATGAGCTCCTTTTGGCTCTTAACATGCTCCATCTCGTAATGGTCGGTAAGCAAAGAAAAAATATTAACATACTTATTCGCCCAAATCTTTTCCTTAATTTCCAGTGGAACATGCTGAGCCACCTTCTCCCTTCGTGAAGGTACAGACCCTTCCCCCGCGATCGGCAATGGCCGCTTACCTGAACCAGAAGCTGCATTTGCCGCCGAAACTGGGCCCGTTGCATTTTCAGAAGCTGGTGTCTTCCCAGCCTCCCTAGATTCCCGCAGTTGTCTCATTACTGCCCGGGCGTCGTCAGCCGTGGTGCCCTCGTTTTCTTTTCCCAACCACGCTGCCAATTGTGCCGCTAACTCGGGAGGCATATCCTCCCTGGTCACGGGGGTGACCATCACGGGGATCGGATTTCCCCCCTTCGGCACCGGGGTTGGCTCCTCAAGTGGGGTGTCAGGGACCGGAGTTTCACCCCCAAGCGTCCCCTTTCTGGACCTCTTGCCTCTCCCACCGGGGACTACTCCCGGCAAAGGCCGTTTCGGTCCTCCCTCCCCGTTCGTAGCCGCCATCTGCTTCTTCAAATCGGCTACCTCCTTCATGAGCATGCGGAGCATCTGATCGGTACTGACCCGCTGTCCGACTTTCTTAGGCATTCCCAGACGGATATCTGTAAGACAAAAAGAAAGATTACAACGCTCAAAATTGGCTCTTCGTTCCGTCTTGAGCTCACGTGCAGTGGGGAGGTGCAGCTTCAGAGCACAGGAACGAGAGGATGTTTTCTTGGCTTGTTGCTTCTTTTATCCGTCTTCGGGGCGGGCGTCAACCCGCCCCCGCCCGCCACTGAGGGCGTGGCCGAGTGCGTCAGTGTCTAGGACAACCCACTCCAGGGCGGAAAAAGGCGCGCCCCGGCTACGCCGCTTCGGGCATACCAGCCGAGACTCGCCTCCCGCCCAAGATGGCTTCCCGGGGGGATCGTGGTACTCCACCATACGTTCGGGGGGACCGAATGGTCGCCCCTTTCCATTTTATCCTTTCAATTATCGTGGTACACGGTCTGTCATAATCAGAGACTGGATACCACATATGTATACCCTATGTCTCTTGCTCTGAAATGTCTACATTTATGGTCTCCTGTTACACGGTTCCTAGATGATAAACACATCGTTTCTTTGCTCCTACTCATATCCAATAAGAAGTTCCCCAGCCTCCTTGACTTCTCTTTTATTGATATTAGTATAGATTTAACTTGGTTATTTTTATTATTTCAATAATTTATGTCCATATTGTATCATGTTTCTTCATATACAAACCAGCCTTTTCTAAGTCCAGACCATGTATTTCTCCCTTTTTCAGATTGTTGTTTATGTAGCTCTTCCCATACTATTGCATGAGGTATTGCCGTTTTAATATTTCTTCAACAAACGTGCTTTTAAACGTAACTATTAATGAATGGTTACAGGCATGCATCTTTTCCTTATTTAGGGTTATCTGGGCTCATGCGTTTCTGGTGCCATCCTGTGATCACACTCTGGTTCAGGTGGAGGGGATACCAATATTAACAGACATTTTTTACAGATCCTGCTAATCTTAAGATGGTCTTTGTTAAGACTGGAACACTGCTGAATACGAAGACAGCACCCACCAAGGGTAAAACACACAACTCTCTCTGATAATGATAAGGTGTGTGTGAAGTTAATGTGTCTTTTCACTCAACTGCTTGCAACATAAGTTAACCTAAATGCTGTTAAATTACATATCCCCCTAAGCATCTATAATTTTTAAGTATCAACCTGGTAATCATTTGTAAACAGTTCCCGCCAAGAGTAATACCGACACTGCAGTCTGACAGTTATATGGTGTGTAGAGGTTTAATGTATTCTTCTGTCAATTGCTTGCATCGTAAGTTGATCTTGATGCTGCAGAATAACAACTCACACTCAGCCTATATACATATTTTTTCAAATAGAACAGTTTAGAAACCTAAGGGTATACTTCTAGCCTCTATTGCCACCCGAGTGTTACTTTTTCTGATGCTCCAGTGTCATAGCGGCATTCTCCATATTTTCAAGGTGGCACTAAGCTACCTAACATGGCTCAAAGCCACCTTGTAAATATGCCCCTTTCTTTTTGTGTTGAAATTTTTTATTAATAAAATTTGATAAAGCGTAAATGTAGATACATATGCAGAGGAAAAAATGAGACATAGCATAAATGAGGAAATGATTCATAAAAATATAACAAAGGAAGCATAAACAACAAATCCTCTAGAATTCATAAGGCAAAACTAAGGATAAAAGGGAAGAAAAAAGAGAAGAGAAAAAGAAAGAAGAGGAAGAGAGAAAGAAAGAGAAAAAGAAAAGAAAAAGGGAGCCCCAGAGTAACAAAACTAACTGTGAAATGAGATGGAAGCAAGAAGAGTGAGAAGGAACATAGGAGAGAGGAATACAAGAGAATGAACATGGTGCGAAAAAGGTGGAATTAAGAAGGAATTAAGAAGGAAGAGCAGCCGTAGAAGAAGAAGGAGTAGAAACAGAGTCATTACCCACTGTGGTTTCCAGGAATGGGGACCAAACTTGAAGAAAAATGGAAGCTTGATCTTGCAAATTATTAATTATACGTTCGTAAGAAGCTGTTTGTATCATTGCCACCAACCATTCCTCCTGAGAAGGAGGTAATGAGGACTTCCAATGACGCAATATACTAATTTTTTCCGTGGCTAGGGCAGTATGTAGGAGACAAGTCTGTGGTTTAGTAAATTTTGGAAGGCCACGAAGGTCGTATAAAATTATATTTGCAGAGGTAAGGGGCAAAGGCAATGACGTAGAGGAAGCCAAAGTCTTTCGCACAAAAAGCCAAAATGATCTAGTACGAGGGCATTCACAGATATTGTGCGTTATATCACAACTGGAAGCAGGACATCTCCAGCACAAAGAATGGGAAAGTAACTTAGCACGATGTAATTTGACCGGGGACCAGTGCCATTCATGGAGAATTTTAAAAATACAGAATTTAAGGCGAGCTTCTCGAACACCCTTATGTAATCCTTAATCCTTCCAAAATGAGATCCCACTGAGCATCTGCTTATATCACAGAAAGGCGTGATTGCCACTTCAATTGAAGAGCTTTTGAAAGGGGTTGCAAAAATAGAGGATGTAAGAAAGTCTTATAAAGGCCAGAAGTGACACCCTTAAAAGTTCCCCGTAAAATTCAAATAAGATAAAATAGGAGAAGTGGACAGTAGCTCAGGTGGGGAACCCAGACTTTTTGTGAGAGCTTGTTGAAGATGGGAATATTTACAGGATTGTGAGGGCGGAAGATGGAATTCCTCACTGAGTTGGGGAAAGGATTTAAAATTGTCACCATGGAACAGTTGTTCCAGGGAATGAATACCAGCCTCCTGCCACAGAGGCCAGGACACAGTACGACCCCGCACTCGAATAGCCGAGGTAGAACATATAGGAGCATTAAAGTGAAGCCGCGAGTTAGACTTAAAGATACGGTGACTTCTTTGCCAAGACTTATACATAGCGGATAATATAGGATTTTTGGGATCAAGAGAATTGGAACCCTTGCCATATAAAAGGGATAAACCAGGGCCAGAAGCCAATAAGTGACGTTCAAGTGGAACCCATTGGGGGATGTCTTTAGACTTAGGTAAAAATAAAGAAAGATGGGAAAGATGGAGGGCAAGGGAGTAATGCTGGATAGAGGGAAGACCTAAACCTCCATGCAATTGGTGGGACTTTAATTTGGCTAGGGTGAGACGCGGTTTATCTGTACCCCATATAAAAAGTTTAATTTTCGAATCAATGGACCGAAGAGTAGCCAAGGAATGGTCAAATGGAGCATACCCAGAACATATAGAAAACGTGGTAAGGTGACCATCTTGATCGCCTGAACCCATCCCCAAAGGGATAAACCTAGGGCCTTCCATTTATCGAAGTCTCTTTGCATTTGCGCAATTAAAGGAGTTAAATTGTCCGTGACAACATTATCCAATCCCCTATTGAGGAGTATACCTAAGTATTTAAGCCGAGAGGGTTGCCAATGAAATGCAAAACGAGAGATGGCGTCCTTCGTGGTACCAATGGACATAGGTAATGCTTCGCTCTTGTCCCAGTTTATCTTATATCCAGAGAAAGAAGAAAAATCATCAATGACACGGAGGAGAGCAGGGAGAAAGCGGGGAAGATCAGTAAGTGTAAGAAGAATGTCATCCGCATATAAATACATTTTGGAGTGACCAATTGGAAGAGGAGTCCCCACTACATCAGCCGATTGACGAATTGCAGCAGCCAGAGGTTCCATAGCCAAAGGAAAAGAAGAGGGGACAGTGGGCAACCCTGGTGGGTACCCCGTCGGATAGGAAATGGAGTAGAAAGAAAACCGCTACAGTTAACTTGAGCAGATGGGCTATCATAAAGTAGTCGTACTTTAGCTATGAACTGATCACCTAATCCAAATCTTTGCATGACGGTAAAAAGGTATTCCCATTCGATGCGGTCAAATGCTTTTTCAGAATCCAAAGAGAGAAGGAGGGCATCATCGGCAAGATGCTTAGCTGACCACAATTATTTACAACAAGGGGTGGTGATGGACAGAGTCTCTGAATTAAGCAGAGTACTCTCACCCAGTCAAGAGATCAGGGCTAGATCCAACACCGTTTTTTAGCTCATTGCACCATCCCAGTTTCAGAACCTGGCTGTATGCAAATTAGTCTGTCCCTGGCCCAGTGCATCATGGGAACAGGGCAGACCAGACTACAAAAGCCAATTCTTACACTGGGAAGGAAACAAGCTTCCGGGGACCGGTTTCTGGCATTACAGCCGTCTTCGGCCCGGCTTGCTTGAATCCTGATGGTGCAATGAGCAAGGGACTCACATCTGAGTATACCCTTCCACGCTTAGGGTGGACAAAATTATTTACAACAAGGGGTGGTGATGGACAGAGTCTCTGAATTAAGCAGAGTACTCTCACCCAGTCAAGAGATCAGGGCTAGATCCAACACCGTTTTTTAGCTCATTGCACCATCCCAGTTTCAGAACCTGGCTGTATGCAAATTAGTCTGTCCCTGGCCCAGTGCATCATGGGAACAGGGCAGACCAGACTACAAAAGCCAATTCTTACACTGGGAAGGAAACAAGCTTCCGACTAATTTGCATATAGCCAGGTTCTGAGCTGGGATGGGGCAGTGAGATAAATAACGGTGATGGATCAAGCCCTGATCTTTGGACTGGGTAAGAGTGGTCTGCTTAATTCAGACACTCTGTTCATCACCACCCCCTTTTCTGAATCGTAGCTGACCACAAGGCATGGGAGAGAGTACGCAAGTAATTGCGAGAGGAACGACCGGGAACAAAACCTACTTGGGAGTTATGAGTTAAAGAAGGTAAAATCTTGCGGAGTCGTGATGCAAGAATGCTAGCAAGGATCTTAACATCAGAATGCAAGAGAGATATAGGACGATAACTGCCACACAATAGAGGATCTTTGCCAGGTTTAGGCAGAACCGCTATGATGGCTTTGTTAGAGATAGAACCAAGAGAAGATTCCTCCACGGCCTCCCCAAAGGCAGCATGAAGAGTATCAATCTTGCTCTGACCAGTCCATTTAAAAAATTCAGGAGGAAAACCATCATCCCCCGGAGCTTTATGGCACGGCAAGGCAGATACAGCTGAGGAGATTTCATCCATCGTGATAGGTCCTTCCAGTAGAGCTCTTCCATCATCGGAGAGTCGTGGAAGATGTACTGCATCTAGAAATTTAGACATCGCTAGCGTATCTACCTGAGTGCCTGGAGAATAAAGAGATCTATAAAATGAGGCAAACTCCCCACCTATGTCTTGTGGTCGAGTAAGGACATCGCCACCACTTGATTTAATCGCTGGAATCGCCATAGCGGCCTCTCTTTGACGCAGCTGCGCAGCCAATAATCGACCAGCTTTCTCCCCTTGTTCATAATGACGACCTTTCATCTTTTGGTAGGCATATTCTGCCTTAGAAGTAAAAAGAGTATTGAGGGCCATGCGTGCTTGTTCCAATAACTTACGATTTTGGAGAGTCGGTTTCGAAATATATAGTTGAGAGAGTCGACGAATATCCTTTTCCAGATCAAGTTGTTTGGCAGCATTCTGTTTATGATAAAGAGCTGCATCCCGCATAGGTTGACCTCTGATAATCACGGAAGTGGGATTGCAAAAGAAGTTTACCCGCTGGCGTTTTATATTTGTTGATATTCAAACGCCATGGTTTGCGCCCCAGACTCATAAGATCCAAGTCTAGAGATAGAAGAACAGGGGAGTGATCAGATATAGCTGCTTCTAAAACCTGGAAATCAGTAACCAATCGGACTGAATGTTGCGAAAGAAGAAAATAATCAAGGCGCGAAAACGTACCGTGAGTAGAAGAAAAAAAAGTGTACTCCTTATCCTGTGGGTGACTTAGTCTCCAATGGTCAACAAGACCAGTGTCAATAAGGATGTCACAAGAAATGGCTCTGTCCGAAGCGTTGTTAATGTCAATGCAGCCTGTTCTGTCAAGAGCAGGATCCGGTGCCAAATTCCAATCACGACCGATGAGAAATTGAGAAGCATTTATTTCCGTAAGAAGACGATTAAGTCTAAGAAAAAATTGTTTTTGGAGCCTAGCGGAGCATATACAGAACCAAGACAAATGAAGGAATTGCCAAGCTTTAGTTTAACAAATACATATCGACCTTCTGGGTCAGACCATGACTTTAGAATTGTGAAAGGAAGTGACTTCCGAAAAAGGATGGCTACTCCGCATTTACGAATAGGATTAGGATTTGCGGGATCAGGTTTAGAGACTGAACTATGAATGACTTTACCAACCCAGTCCCTGCTGAGTTTACTAGACTCAATATCGTCCAAATGAGTCTCCTGTAAGAGAGCAACGTCCACATGTTTACAATGTAAATAGGAAAGAACTTTCTTGCGTTTTATGTAATGGGTGAGGCCATGAACATTCCAAGAAATCACAGACAACGGATGGGTAGAAGGCATGAGAATAGGATTAAGTAAACAAGAAGTGAGGAAGAGGAGAGATAGAAAAGAATAGCAATGCTACTCTGGGAAACAAAAAACAAAACAAAAAAAAAAGTAAGTAGGGAAATGAAGAAGGAAAGAAGGAAGAAGAAAAGGAAAAGGAAGAGTAGATAGGAAAGTAGAAGAGAAAAACAACCTGGACTGTAAACTGCGGGTCTGGGCGCACCTAGAGCAACGCCAAGGGAGACCGGGCCCTCTTCGAGCAAAGAAGAATGGGGTTCTAGAGGATAGATGGTAACATGAGATATATAAAGCACAATATAACAAAATAACATCATCAAAATCGGAATCAACTCCTCTTAATCCCCTCCAAGAAACTGTCATCAATAAACCCCCAACCCAAATATTACATGAGAGGAACATGAGGAGAGTAAATAAAAGCAAGGAGGATGAAGCAAAAGGAAGACAAGATATAGAAGAGAAAAAGCAGAAGAAAAATATATCAATGTATCGCATCAGGAACAGTAAAGTAGAAAGAATTATTAAAGGTATGATACAAGAACCAAACAAAAGGAGAGTAATGAAAGCAAGGAGGATGAAATAAAAGAAAACATATTATATAATAGAGGAGGTCTGGAAGATAGAGTGAAATAAATATGAAAGGTAAACGAGAGGATGAGAAATCCACATCTATATTAAGAAGAGTGGAAAGGAGATGGAAAGTATAAATGATAATGCATAGTAATAGGGGCAGACTATCCAAAGCGGAAAGTCCAACAAAGAAGATAAAGAATGTCATATGTAGCAACCAGCACAACATCGGAAAGAAAAAAATAGAAAAATGCATTGAAAAAGGAATCGCCATAGGAGAGGGTCAACTTGGAGAGAAGTCTGAAATCACCAAAATACTGTGAGGATATCAAATATCCAGTGTAAAAACATAGAAGAACAAGGAAACATAGGTCACAATACAAAACAGAGAACCAAAGTGATCACACCACAAAAGGAAAGCACAAGAAAATTAGATGAAGCAAAAGACTAAATAAAAACATGATATACCAGAAAAAAGAATATGAAAAATAGAGTGAGGGGAACACGAAAGAGGATGTACAAGGAGGAACCAAACCAACAATATCACATAAAAGGAGGTAGAAAGATAGTAGGTAGAAGGAGAGGAGGAAAAACCCAGAAAGTTATACAATAGAAGAGAAACAAAAGAAAATGACAAAAGACACTCTAAGCAAGGGGAGCAATAAGACACAAAGACATCATACAAAAGCAGGACAGGTAATAAATGTGGGAGAGATAAGAACCGTACAATACATAAGAAGCAAAACTTGAAAGTGATTAAAGAACTACAAATCTGAAAATCCCATACTAGCAGCGAGTAAAGGAAAACAATAGAGCATGAATCAACATATAAGAACAACAACAAACACTGCTATATGCCTTCAATCAGCATCAAAAAATTATACCAAGCAGTAAAATCTCAGTGAGCTAAGCGAGCAACAAGAGCATTGTGAACAATAAACACTGCTATAAGCTTATATAATAAGAAAAGGTAATAAAGCATTAAAGCATTAAAAGAATTCAGTCAGCATCAGATGGCATCTTAAGAGAAGCGATCTAGACTTGTCTCTTTGTTGCGTATTAGTGTGAGAAGAGACAGAGCGCAGAGCCGAATCCATGTCATCCTGAGAGCGAGGCAGACGAGTGAGATCTCTGCCACGCTGTCTAGATTCAGGAGAGGTATACAAATGAGATGATGGTAAATTCGCAGATGAGGACTTGGATTGAGAAGATTGGGCATTGGAAGAAGACTGAGTTTCCATATCATCGGACCTGATACCATCCAGAAACTGCTGTAGAAGTGCAGGATCGTAAAAGTCTTTGGACTCTCCATTCCTAGTAATACGGAAACGTGCAGGCTCAAATAATCCATATTTGAAGTCCATTTGACGTAACTGGCGTCGCATGGAGAGAAACGCCTTCCTCCGTTCATTCGTTTCTTTAGGGAAGTATGCAGCCATGTAGATGGCATGACCCTGAAACAGAAAGGAGCCACGTGTATGAGCCATTGATAGAATCTGTCTAGTTTGCTCATGGCGAAGAAAACAAGCAATGATTGGTCTAGGTCTGGCAGAAGATCCAGGACGTGGAGGGCCCAGTCTATGAGCACGTTGGAGTTCAAGAGGAGGAGTAAAAGAAATTCCAGTCAGAGTGGGAAGGGCATCACAAAGAAAGGACTTCATATCTTGCTTTTCAATATTTTCTGGAAAACCGAAAAAACAGGTATTGTCTCTACGACTGCGATCTTCCAAATCGATGATCTTACTGTGAAGGAAGAGTAGGTCTTGATCTGAACCCTGAACAGAATCCAGTCGACCCTCTATGTCCATTATTTCAGAATCAATGACATCAATCCTGGTGTGAAAAGTAGTAAGTTCTGCCCTGATAGACTTGGTTTCTGCAGTCAATGAAGTCATAGAAATATCCAGGCCCTCCAGTCGTCGGTTGACCCCAGAAAGTTCCTGTAAAATGCGTTGCATAGTGTCAGACAGGGACTTGTCGCTCTGAGGTAGTGCAGCTTGCGACGAAGGAGGTGACGTAGAGCCATTACCTTTAACTGCCAAAGGAGAGGGTTGTTTTACCACTTCATTGAAAAGTGGTTGTTTAGGCCCACGACCACCATTCCTATTGTTAGACATGTCTAAGTTCCGTTTTAATGGTGGTCTGCAATAGGGAATAGAGGAAATAGTGGAATTTGAGGCAATAGTGAAGCAAGGGGTGTGTCAAATAACAAGGAGGTAATAAATTGTATGCAGCAAGAAAATGACCAATACACAACTAGTGCCTGAAATCGGAAAAATTATTACAACATTGCCGCAAAATAGCAAATAGTAAATCACAAAACCAATGAGGTGTTGGATTAATTAATCTTGCGTACCAAAACTACCTCATAAGCAAAGCAAGGAAATACAGTAAATGGGTACGACATTAGAGTAGCAGTGTGATGGTAATACACATTGAGTAACGCGCACTAAATCTGGAGGTAAAGCGCTTTCCAAATAAGGACGAGGCATATGAGAAAGGAGAAATATCATACACCCAGGACTATCTCCAAGGAAAACATGAGCTTGTATTATTGATATAGGAGGCAATGCCTATGAGTGAAAGTCAGAAGTTTCTTGCAGGCATAACTGGTAAAGAGATAAAGTAAAAGAACAAACTGAAATATTAAGGATGAAAATAGTGCTTATAATCCTGCCTGCGAAGATCCAACAACATGAAGCAATAGTGTTCTGTATGTTTGTAATATCAACACACTGAGGTACATAAAGCTCAATTGGAAAAGGCAGAAGAGAAAATCCTGCAGAAAATAGTTCAGAGGGCCTCTAGATGGTGAAGCACGTCATGTGGAAAGAAGTCTCAAGGGAGTCTTTCACTCTATTGCAAAGAAATCCACTGGAAACACTTTTAAAAGAAGGCGCCGTGTATTAGGAATATACACAATGTTAGGCGCATGAAGTTCTCCGTAGGCTGAGGAGCATAACCTTATCGTCTGAGGGGGCGCGGCCTGGATTGTGTTGAAGCCCAGCCCTAAATTTGCAGGGGGCGCGGCTTACCCTGAGGAGAGGCGCGGCGTTACCAGCGCGCAGTTCACAGTGCGCACTTCAGGGCAGACAGGCTCCGTGAGGACATGCCGGAAGGAAAGAAGAACAGCGTCGCTGAGCCTCGGAAAACCACTGCCGGGCTCAGCCAAGTCCCCGCCTGCAAAGGAGCACGAAAAGCAGGATCCCAGCCATCAGGTGAGGGCAGGAAGCTCGTCAGGGGTCCGTCCCTCGGCGGAGCTTCTCTATCAGGCAGCCATCTCCTTGCGTGGCCAGACCACGCCCCCAATATGCCCCTTTCTGCTGCAGTCCTCCACAGCAAAGTAGCTTGCAATGGGTGATGCAGTGGGCATTCCAATGCACTACCCATTGCTTTTTGATGCTGCCTCAGATTTACAAGGCGTGGGCAGTTCTTAAAACGAATGACACCTAATAACTGTACTTAGAATGGCGTTCCGAGAAGAAATGATAAATTTCGAAATTATTGATTGTTTATATTCAAGAAGGTGTCCGTTCCTGCACATAAACAATCGCCCCTGCTGTTCAGGCACCCTTGCAAATTGGTGACAGGCTGCCTATGCTGGCGCTAGGCAACTTTTTTAGTGCTCGGGTAAACATTTTTATAAATTTGATGCATCCCAGTGTCATTGCCAAATTTGACATAACACCGTGCTCCAGCATTTTCTTTTTTATATGCCCCCAAATATCAACCTGATGTGCCAAAATTGTACTTTTGGGGGAGTTTACGAGGGTGGGGACAATGCTCAATCATTTGCTGGGTTCATATATGTTTTATATACAAGGTCCTGTAGGATGAATAATTCTGCTCGTGCTGTAGAGCCCATCCTCTCAAAAAAGCTCCCATGTGGCTTCCACCTCAGGGAACTACAACAGTAAAGTACATTGACTTGAATAAGTAATCACCTCAAACAACCCCTTTGTGCCTACATCAGGAATTTAACGTCTAATCATACATTTTGTACAAGCCCAATCCAAAGAGAACTGGTGCATGGGTGTGGAAGTACCATTACTCACCAAGTCAACGTACTAGCACCGCTCGTATGTCTATAGGTTCTTGCTGCTCAGATCACCACCAAAAACAGTGATCGATCCCCCCAATAGAAGGTTGTACCACAAAAAGCTCAGAGGCAAATGGCCAAATTTAAACACATTTGGACAAAGGCTCGCATTCCCCATAAATACTACAAATCTAGTTACCACATGTAGATAGACATAGTTGGCCTATCAGAACATGACATGCACACCACACTTAGGAGCCCATTAGGATGGAGGGAGGATCGCCCCCGCCAGGCTGGCGGTAGCCACCGCCGGCCTGGCGGGGGCGTACCGCCCGCCATCCTTGCTCTGAAACCCCCCCGCCATATTAGGATGGCGGGGGAACCGTGGCGGACGGTAAGACGGTATAATATTGTGGCGGTGTCTATGAGACACCGCCAGCCATATTATGATGGGCCAATGTGAATGCCTTTCTGTGGTGGCACTGCCGCCACGCAAAGGCATGCGGAAAATCCCTGCGGGGGCCCGTTGCAGGCCCCCAGGGACTCCGGAGTTTGGGGGGTGCACATGGGGGTACCTATGGTACCCCCCCGCATTTCAAAGTGCAACATGGCAGGCACCGCGCAGTGCCTGTTATGTTGTGCTTTGAAATGCAGGAAGTGCATTTTTACCATTCCGGCGGGCGGCGCTTTCAGCACAGCCCGCCGCAATGGTAAAAATACAGGATGCGCCCGCCAGTGTGGTGGGCGCATCCTAATGCCACCATCGGGACCCCCACCCCTATGGCGGGCGGTCCCTTTTTCGGATGGGATGGCGGGCGGGCAAAGTCTGTCCGTCATCCTAATGATGGCCATAGTGATCACGTGCTTCTCATGCCAGACATCTGGACACATACACACTGGCCCACACTAGCTCTCCCAGAGGTTGAGAACCATCTGTGTCCTTATTTGATGACTGAGCTTGTTAATTTATGATTGATATGCTTTTCAGGAATGCATAAATTGTTTTTTTCTACCTCACAACATGTTTATAATACTAACTCCCAGTCACCTTATTTAATTAAGTCAACTTGTTCCTATTTTGCCAAATGCCTCTTGGTTTTTGTTTTTTCAAGGTAAATTCATATTTCAGGAACATTTTGGCAAGCCGACTAGGAAAGGTTGGTTCTTCGAACCTGACTGCAGCCAAAGGAAAAGGACCCAAGCCGAACGGATTCACATCTGTGCAGCAAGGAAGTTGAGGAGACCCGCAATTGATTTAAAGTTCTACTGAATCTGTGCGGTGGAGGTCCATTCTGAAGCTGTGGGTAGGAGACTACAGGGCATATTTATAAGGAAGTGACAGAGTGAGGCGTTAGCCTTCTTTGTTTAACACAGCGCTCCGCTACTTCTAAAACTCAGGGCTGCACTCCTATTTACAACACTCCGGTGCAGCCCTGTATTTCCACCTGTGCTGGTGCTAATTTCAGTTACCTATCACCACTGCGGGCACCCATACACCATAGTGCAAGGGTGCCTGTGTTGGGGGGAATGATTGTTTATGTGCAGAAAGTTGTACCTTCCTGCACATAAACAATCTTAAATGGTGATTTGTAACTTTTATGTGTGCTTCTTTCTGCAGCTCACATTGAAGTTGCAACTCGTCATTTTTAAAATGCAACACCCATTGCCCACCCCTTTCATGCTCAGTATTGCGTGAAAGGGTGCCTTTTTTACAAGGCACTGTTAAGCCATGTTAAGTGGCTTAACACCGCATTGTAAATAAGGCAAAGCCCTTATCACCAAAGGAACATCTTGAAAAGTGACATTCCTGTGACGATAGGGGCTTGTAAATATGTCCCAACATCTGATCCTCATTCCTAACATTTGGCATACGGCAAACTAGGAAGGAGCACAAAAATGTAACCTGGGCACTCTGACAATAAAAAAAATTGAACTATTGCCCACTTCATGTTTCCAAACTGAGTAGTCTCAAGGTGGCCTCTAAGGCAATTCTGCAGCAGTCCCCTTTCTTCAATTGCCAACAAGCTAGGAAAGGTGAATGTTGTTTGTGTTTTCAACCTTTGTGTGTCACACAGTTGGCACACTTGTACCTGGGGTGTGATACAGGGGTGAGGTTTCACCGCTTGAACCTCTGAGTGTAACACAGAATCACACTTAGGTCCTTGTGTGATATTGGGCAAAGACTCCAATCTAATTTTTTTGTCTAAATGTTTTTTTCTCACTGCTGTTGGTTTCCTAACATTGCTAGTATCTTGAAAAAGGGAGAGGTGCTACTCGTTAAGATCACTGGGCATTACACAGAAAGTACTCATGACACTTGGGTATGACTTAGGGTGCGATTCGGACATTAGGAAACATTTGGATCTTGGACAATAGGTGTAGCTTGTGTTTGGCCAAGGAGAGCCTGTGATTGTCAAGTTGTCCCTTTTTCTCCAAGAATGTTTTTGCTATCGTTGTCCTAGAACTGATATTGACAGACTATCGGCCACAGTTAGTAATGTGTACTGCTCCCCTTTTCAGTGGGCAGCATGTAGTAGGAAAGGACTTAGGGACTGATTACGATGGCGTGCTCACAGCTGCAAAAGGGACCGCCCGCCATAGGTGCAGCGATTTCGCCATACAAATTATTCTAACATTGTGGCGGGTGGCAGCACAATGTTAAAATACATGTTGTGCTTTCGTATGTACAACGTGACAGGCACCGTGCGGTGCCTGCCACCTTGTACATGCAAATGCAGGGGGGTACCATAGGTACCCCCCACATGCAGCACCCACCCCCTGGGGGACCCGCAACAGGGCCCCAAAAGCATTCTCCGCCTGTCTTTTTGCCACAGCATCGCTGCTAAAAAAGACAGGCATCATAATGCCCATGGCGGTGTCTGCACGGCACTGCCGCCATAGCCCCATTGTACCTTATCCCGCAAGGCGGGCGGAAGAGGCCTGCCTTGAGGGACCACAGCGGACGGTCTTTCCGTCCGCCACGGTACCTTTCCCATTCCCACCGCCATCCTAATTTGGCACTGGGAATATTCAGGGTGATGGCGGGAAGTCCGCCACAGCCGAGCCGGCGGTCCTCACCACTGGCCCAGTGGTGGCGGACTTTCCGCCATCAAAATCAGCCCCTAAGTTCTTTTTTTGGTCAAAGTCGCAATTTTTTCTGTCAATTTTGTATTGCTCTCTCTCTCTCTCTCTCTTTTTCATCTTTAAGCGCTCAGATGTTACATTTATGAGGTTTTGTATATACTTGATGTGGTGGTACTGGTAATTTGAATTTAACCATTGAACTTTCTTTTAGGTTTTGTCTCTTCACTGGCATTGCTGTTTTGTTTGTTGTTAAAAGTCTGTTTTAGATGCATCATTGTCTAAAACTGAGCTCATATTAAGTGGTAATTGCCGGCATAAACCTATGTACATACTTCCCCCGAATCCCAGTAGAAACTTAGGACTATTGTGACCCGAGAACCTACAGTATACCATGCCCTTGAACAGTTCCCAAATAAATCATGGAGTCACCTCTGACCCTATGCAACCTAGGTTCCCCACTCAGGCTAAAAAACTAGATACTTTTTGCTGTGAATGACAGTCATACACAAATGGCATACGCTATCCCCTGGCTAGAGGGGGAAACATTAGGCACCAACATAATAGAACACAGAGGGACACACTCTCAGATCAAATATGTAGGGCGAAAGAAAGGTAGAAGAGAGGCACTGCTTAAACTGTGGGCCTTCTTTGACCGACAATCCCATCCCATGCAGGTGACTGGAAAGTTCATAGCATTTCTGGACAGTGACAACACTAGTGGTGATGAGGAAGTGGGTCCCAGTCTGCCAGTATCTGACATTAAGGGGGAGACACAGGGTATACTCCCCCAGGCTATGCTCAGGCAGTGGAAGAGACAACAGAACATGAGTATGAGTGCATATTCCTACCAACAAGAACCTTACACAGCACCGAATAAAAGAGGCAACCCAGGCAGGATTTAGTGGAGAGTACCAAACAGTGTGGTCACAGCAGTAAGCAATTCTTTTGTGAAAAATAAATGATAGTAACAAAAACACAACACAAATTTGTTGTGGCATGTATCCACTTACATGGGTGCAAATCCTTTCTGATGCCAGGCCCTCAGACCAACATAATTGTAACTTTTTTGGTGAAGCTAAAACACATCCACTTCAGTTGTTTTATAGCAGTATAAAGTTTCTTATTGCGGCAATTGTGCAGTATCATACAGTGCTCTTGGTGTGGTAGGAAAGAAGTGAGGGAATGGGTACTGAGTGGTCATGTGTGGGTAGGGGACAAGGAAAGGTATTTGTGACATATATACATCAAATGGTTTAGTGTAGACGTTTCCTCCTGTGAATGATCAAATGTTCCCAGTGTTACACATAACTCAGATGGGCCAGAGGTTGTTTATATTCAGTGTCACAAGAGTTTGTGTTCAAGTGTTGTCGACGTTTTGACCCCTCAGGGCAGGACAGAGTGTTATCCTTGCAGTGGGGTCTTCATCAGGACTGGAAGAGCACTTGATAGGAAAACGGGGAAAGAGCCGCCGTGGGAATGGGAATTGTGGGCCAACGTAAGCTCTCCTGATTGCTTGGTTAACGGATCTGCAGCTATCTTAGCTTACAACCGTGGGGGAACAAACAAGTGTTTCTCCTGAAGAACAGAAGAAAAATCTGCAGCAGAGTCCGCTTGCAGATGGTAGAAAAAAATCCTGTGTTTCCTAGCATTGCCGGCTGGAGCTCAGAATGGAAAGAGGAGAGGCAGGAGTCAAGGATGGGAAGAGAGAGAGAACTATGGGGGTGCCAAGAGAGAACAGAGAAGCACACCCTCCTCTGGGAGAGAGGGGGGCCAGGCCCAAGGCTCCACATGAAGAGAAGTCCAAAGTAGATCTAGAAGGAAGGTTCCCACTGGGAGCCCAAGCCTCGCCAGATCGACAGCATAGGAGAGGGGTCAACCAGGAAATAAGGGATCAAGGTAGCCTAGTTCAAACCCAATTAAGGCATAGGAGAGGTAAAAATGACCCCTTTATGCACATTCAAGCAGAGCAGTGACAAATATGTCCACCGCTCCGCCCAAATTCACTGGTCAGACAAACTGACCCCCAGAGAGATAGTGACTATAGAAGAAAGTAAGTTCTTTGTACAACTATTTTGGCACCTGCTAGCCCATTGGAGCAAAAGGAAGGGTCAATATGATAGACCCTGGATCATTCGAGTCTGAGGACATGGCCATTCCATAAGACTGCATCTGACATGGAGGGGGAGATCCAAAATGGAACTTCCACCACATGCAGAACTGCCTGAGAAGATGGGAGCACTACGTTGGGGTGAAACAAGCGGAGCTGCTCCAAGCCAAAATATGACCATTATTGCAGAAGTCCAAAACACAAAACGGCAACCTGGCTACGTGCTATCTTAGACTCCTATTACTAATGGAGTAACAAACAGACTACTTTTTTATCCGTTTGAATTGGATTTTATTAAACCATTCCTTTTTTAAATACTCTTCAGATTCACCAGAAAACGTTTTTAAATGACTGAAAAAGAAACACCATTATCTCAAATGAACACACAAAACACATCACATATGTAAAACAATTCACAATGACCTACAATCATGGACATAAATGAAAAAGTAGTCTGTTTGTTTCTTCATTAGTAATAGGAGTCTAAGATAGTATGGAGCCAGGTGCCGTTTTGTGTTATGAATTTTGAATAGTCCTACCTGGCGCCGGTCCTTTGGGCTTAACCACTACAGTATTTTGCATTATCGCAGAAGGTCATGCCAGCGACCATCTATGTGACATGGGTTCAGATTGATAAACAAGAGCTCAGCGCTAAACTGCCCACTTTGATTGAGGGGGCAGGAAAATTGATCTTATGTATTGAGAAAACACTGTGGGAATAAATCTAACAGACTCATTGGAGATGAACACAGTGTTCACCCGAGTCTGCATCCCAGCAGTCACACTGACCAACATCAAGCATGATATGGTTGCATTAAATGCCTCATTTTTAAGGTAAATGAAGCTTCAGTTAACAACATGACAGACTTTGTTTGGTAATGAAATAAGAATGGTGAAAATATTAAATATGGTTTTTGGGACTGTTTTGGTTTCAGTAGAATTAACGTCTGTGGAATAAAAAACAGCTGTGGAGTACCATATGTGCTGTCACAGAGAATTAATAAGGTAAAGAATGTTTTTACTTGATAGAGGTGTATGAGAGTGCTTGGAAGGTGCATTTGTGTAACACAAGCACATTTTGTTTTAATTTTTGGAGCTCATTTTACCAGATCCTGAGGATAGCCCACAAACTAATATTGGGTTTGAAACGCCTAGACCATGTTGTTGTGTCCAAATAAGTATTGATAACAGATGAGAGGTGTCAGCCTGACAAACAATGCACTATTGATTAAAATTTAGGTTGCACAACCTGAACACTGTACTGTTTGGCCAACATTCCCTGGAATACTATTGTATTCCTTCCTACTTGTGTGATTTCTTTAAACTTTCCCTTGGGTTCTTACTATTTCTTTTCTTTTTCTTTCTTTTGTTTTCAGGGAATTTGAGTGAACTCAAATTAGGTGTATTTAGTGAATTTTTTCGTGTATTACAATATTTGTGTTGCTTTGAAATTGAAAATATTGTATTGACTTTGTATGGTCCACTCAATGTTTGGATTGTTATTGTAATGATTTATCAATTAACATATTTTGAAAAGAAAAATTGAATATAAAAGGAAATAAAATATTTACTAATTAATATTTTTGAATCACTATGACTGTCACATATATAGGGGTCGATTCCGATTCGGGAGAAAAAACTTCCATACGATTTGTATCCGGAGCCCTCTCCATACGAATCGTACCCATCCGTTCGATTCGCGTAGTACGATCGTATTCCGTGAATCCGTCCGATTCGTCGCGATCCGTACGTATTGCAAGGCTGAAACCGTGAACCGTACAACTCGTACACATGCCGTACGACTCGTACACATGCCATACGACCCGATGAGTACGATCCGGACCGGGGTATGAGGACGCCATTCGTACGGTCCACGTCAGGTAAGGGCGAGTCGTACGGAAAAGCACACAAACACATACACACCGTACAGTCCGTACACCCCATGATCGCAGGGGTACGGTGCGTACCCCCCATGATCACAGGAGTACGGTGCGTACCCCTGCGATCATGGGGTGTACGCACCGTACCCCATGTATGATGGGTGTACGCACCGTACCCCATGTACGACGGGTGTACGCACTGTACCCCATGTACAATGGGTGTACCCATCGTACATGGGGTACGGTGCATACACCCCATGATTGCAGGGGTACGCACCGTACCCCTGCGATCATGGGGGGTATGCACCGTACCCGGGGGGGGCGTTCCGTACTTGTTACAGCGCAAACTCTGATTTTACGGTAGTTTTCAGCTCCCATAGAAAAAGGGTCAAACGGTGCGTACCCGACACGTATCTTACTTGCTGGGTCGTAAAAACCAGCCGCGAACAGTACAGATGTCGCGTACAGCGGGTTCCGAGGGAGAATCGTACGGAGATTAGAGTCGTACGGTCTCTGTACGGCTCGTACGGAGTACGGCTCCTGGTACGAATCGTACTTCGTCGTACGTACGGGGGACGTTGCAGGGTACGATTCGTACAGGAAAAACGCTCCAAACGGCTATTTGGAGCGGTTTTTCCCGAATCGGAATCAGCCCCCAAGTGTAATTGGCATGGGCAAGTGATAAGTCAGAGCACGTTTTTTGAGATTGCAATTGATGAATCGTCTTTGTTCCCACTCGGTGTTGTCATTGAATCGTATATTTTTGCATTTGGTGGTGAAGTTGCAAACACGTGAAAAAACGTAAAGAAGACCCATTTCGGTCTCCGTCTAGCTGCACAACCTATTAGAATGAATTTAATGAATTAAATTCGTAATCCACATATTTAATGTTCCAAAATTTTTTCAAGCTTATTCGTCCTCTCTTTTAATCAGTTTTCTCTTCAATCCATTATATCCATTTCTTAAATTGTTTGACTTTGCAATAAACACAGGCGAATCCTTGTTTCCTTGTGCCACATTTTATTTCCAGTCACCCAATGCATTTCGGGAAAAAATCCCTTCTTTGGGGGTTTCTAAAGTATGAAAAAATACAGTCTAATCAATTACATGGCAGTCATGTCATGTACAAACACACATTGTTAGAACAATCGTTTAAAAAAATGAAAACACACTGCATCTGCCATATTTCCTTTTGTTTTGTGTGTATACATTAAGATACTGTCATTATTTTAAACATAAAATGCTTCAAGCGCTCCCCGTATTGAACTGCTTTAACGCCCAATCATTTTAACATTCTAAAGTCACTGCAAACTCGCCGGTTTCTGAAATGATGTGTACTCCCCTGCAATCTTAGTTTCTAGCAAATCACCCTTGTGTATTAATGCGCGCTTACCGTGGCACTGGTTATTTCAATCATTTTACACCATCTTGGCTGCATGTTCTTCCTACAGCTACACTGTGTTCAGCTCCCACTCTTTACTTCAAGTAAAAGCTTTGCTTAATGCTAACGAACGCTCACCTAAATCACCTCACTACTGCTCAGCTGCGTTCTCACGTGACCTACTGATTAGTATTGAGCTCCTTGTCAAACTGCTGGGGCCATGCTACCTACCACGTCCTCACTACTCTACAGCACAACATTTCCCAGAAACCCTCTGTATCCGGATCGTTTGGAAAGTGCAGACCAAAATCTACTCCCTTGCTATTACCATGCTACTTAACTATATGAAGCCCGGAAGCTCTTAAAAATGCCATTAATACAATTAGAGTGTTTCAACAAACATGAACATACTACGTTGATATGAATAAATGCACATAGCTCCACACATGTTCTCCTTATGACAATTTGAATTTCTTTGATATTTCTAAGTGTTGTCAAGTGTGGCAAGGAAACACACCTCCTGCGTTTAATAGTATTGCAAAACTTAGTCCCATGT
The DNA here is from genome assembly GCF_964261635.1 of Lissotriton helveticus. Lineage (NCBI taxonomy): Eukaryota > Metazoa > Chordata > Amphibia > Caudata > Salamandridae > Lissotriton > Lissotriton helveticus. The sequence continues at coordinate 1,839,493,823 of NC_136059.1, read as the reverse complement.
ATCCTTTGTTCCTTTCATTTCTTCCTGGGTGCCACCTCTCTTGGGGCAGAAAATTCATACAATGATCATATAGATGGAGAGATGCACTCCTTTTCCTCTTTTAATGATCCAACATTACTTTGCAGTTCTTTTTTAACTCTGTCGGCGTGCTCGCTCTCCGTGCTCTGCCCATTCGCACTACAAATGAGTGAAAAAACGTAAAGAAGACCCATTTCGGTCTCCGTCTAGCTGCACAACCTATTAGAATGAATTTAATGAATTAAATTCGTAATCCACATATTTAATGTTCCAAAATTTTTTCAAGCTTATTCGTCCTCTCTTTTAATCAGTTTTCCCTTCAATCCATTATAACCATTTCTTAAATTATTTGACTTTGCAATAAACACAGGCAAATCCTTGTTTCCTTGAGCCACATTTTATTTCCAGTCACCCAATGCATTTCGGTAAAAATCCCTTCTTCGGGGGTTTCTAAAGTATGAAAAAATACAGTCTAATCAATTACATGGCAGTCATATCATGTACAAACACACATTGTTAGAACAAGCGTTTAAAAAAAATGAAAACATATGCATCTGCCATATTTCCTTTTTTATTAATGTGTGTACACATTAATATACTGTCATTATTTTAAACATAAAATGCTTCAAGCGCTCCCCGTACTGAACTGCTTTAACGCCCAATCGTTTTAACATTTGAAAAGGGGGGCCCTCGGCCCCCCCCGCACGCATGGCGGCGCGGCGACCGTCGCCCCCCCCTTTTCCCCCTTTGTTGTCACTCGCCGGTGGGGGCGTGCCCCGGGGGGCGCGACTCACCGCCGATTGGCCGGCGGCCTCCCTGACCCGGATCCAAGGTAGAAGGTCCGGGTCAGGGGGGGCGGGCTAAAGGAGGGGCCGCCTGGCCCCTCGGGAATAAAGAGGTGGGGAGCGCCCAGGAGACCCCCTTGTCCCTGGACGCTCCCTCGCTGAACGGTGTGCCCCGCGCTCGGGGCTTCTTTGTTGTTTATTAACTTTTTTCTTGGTTTTTCAGGTCGGCGAGGAGTTGCGGGCGGGAAGGATCCGTCCAAGCGCATCCGTGTTGCCATCCGGAAGTACGAGCGTGAAGGAGCAGTGTAATCGCACCCCAGAATCGGCAGGTTTCGAGGGATCAGCGTTAGCCTGAGCGGGGACGGCGGATGTTGAGGTAGTTCAAGCGGGGCGGGAAGGGTTGGCGGCACGCGTAGTCGGTGCCGGCATTAGATTTATGCCCGCTCACCGCGTTGGGGGACATCGTGTTTTGTTCTTAGGTCCGCCGCCTCCACCCCCGCGCTAAATCACCGCCGCATCTCCACACAAGCGGAGTGTATAGTCCAGGTGCTTTTAGAATTTAGCGATTTAGACGCTGTAACCCCGCCACATTTGCTCCCTACGCGGGTGCATGCTTGATTCTTTGTTCTTGTCTCCACCCCAGACTCGGCAGGTTGTGGTTGGGCCGGTCTATTCCTCGAACAGCAGATAACGAGGCAGGGCCAACACGTGGATGGGAGCCAGTGGAAGAACTGCGCAGTGGTTTATGAAAGAGCAAAAGCTTTTTTTTGATCATATGATCTGATGCTTGTTGAATGGTAGCTGTGGGTTACAAGGGGGTGCATTGAATTTTGTAATTTGATGTGTTATGTTGGTGCACATTGTTGGAAGCATATTGTGTGGGTGTCAGTATACATCGAGGGGCCTTGTATATATAGTTATTAACTGTGTCACATCCAACTGAGGGTAAGGAGGTAATTCAAAGATCCCTCCAGTCCAGTTGCAGGCGTGGGACGAATGTTACGTTATTATCAGCAAACATAAGATAATTCTGGTCGTAGGGGAGGCCCACTTCGGGATGTTTCACTGCTGTGAGTTACGAACTACTAAATGAATTGTTTTCAAGAGACAAACAAGGTGGCATTTCTTTAAGTGTTTTCACTATTGAAGTTGGGTGTTCTAAAACGTTGTTCTTGCTTTAGTACACGGTATTAATACCTGTTTTCAATTCCAGGCAACCTTAACTACATTATTGGCGCGTTTCACTCGCAGACAGGGCACACGACGTGGTGAGGGCTGTGATCGCAGATCATCATCGCCGGCGAGTGCACGGGACTGGTCGGTAAGAGGGGTACGGGGGGCTAGCATTCATTGCTCCAGGTGGCCGCCGGGTGGGTCTACATTAGGTTTACTCACCCCCTTACATAAGCGGACAAGCCGCTAGTGTTGCGGTCGCCGTTGCATGGTGTTGAAAGCCCCCTGGTGACCCTCCATCAAAAAGGTACACAGAGTTGGCCTGTTGTGATATTAGGAGAGTAGGCTGCGGTTTTTTGGGGGGGTATCATGCCAGGTCCGCGGGGTGGAAAAAGGGGGTCCAGCATGGAGGCTATGATGCGGGCCATGATGCGTGACATGAGTGAAATTAAGCAGCAGCTAGGGAAAGTAGATGAGCTTGAAGCACGGTTCAATGAGAGGCATGGGGATGCCCGGGGCCCATCGGGTAGGCCTATCCGCAAGAGGGTGGCACCAGTGCCAAGGGGGGATTTTGTCACCCCACCTGGGAAGTCTAAGTCCAAGAGACCCAGGGATGCTGCCCCTACCCCAGGGCCAGTAGAGCCGGTACCTGCCGTGCCGCCGGCGGTCGTCCCACCCCCGCATATACCTATGCCTACACCCCTTGCCCCCGTGGTGCCGGTGCCTGTAGGTCAACCAGTAGACGCTGGGCCTGCTCCCCCACCGGTGCCCACAACCCCGGGTACAGGCTTGCCACACCCGGCACCCGCCCTGCCAGCTGCGCCAGTACCACAGGGCATAACCCCAGTGGTACCTGTTGTCCCGGGGGGTAATTTAGAGTCAATGCCCCCTGAATTGTTATCCCAGATAACGGCCTTGATGCCATGGCTCCAAAAAGGGGGAGCTTTCCCGAATTCTGCAGACCATGCAGCAGAGGCGGCGAGGTTTGTGGAAAAAATCAGATCGGCAGCGGTCGCCGACAGTGTTGCATTGCCAATATCTTCTCCCCTTGCAGGTCCAAGTGTTCCCCAGCTGGACGGAGCTAAAGGGCAGCCGCCCCCGGTGCCCGCAATTGGTAAGGAAGTGGCATTGCCGCTCTTGGGGGACAGTGTTCTACCTTCCAGGAGCGAGAATTTGGCTCAGCATGTGTCATTAGCTGTGAAAGAGATGATTTGGGCTGACAAATACGTTTATATTTATTCCTTGTTGTTAGACAATAGGGAAATGGAGCAGGCGAAAACACTAAAAGAGTGGATGCTCCCAAGCGAATGGAGGGTGCAGTGTGCTAGATTTAGGGTTGAGGAAACTCTCAACAACTGGATGAAAGCATGGGCTGTATTCACTGCTATTAAAGCTGAGCGTCCTCCAGATTTACAGGCACCATTGGCATGCTACTCGAGCAGGATTGTGGGGTGGAGTGAACAGTATTCTGGGGAGGCATGGAAAGTGTATGATGTCAATTTCAGGAAGGCATTGGAATTTAATAGAACATTGGCATGGGACACGGTAGATTCCATGGCATGGCACAAACAGTTCTCAGATACTGCACCTCCCCCCCAGTTCGGTTCGGTCAAGGTGTTCTCTAGACCTCAACAGCCCTTTCGGCCCCCCCAAACGAGTGAGGTACCTGGGAAGTTTAGGGCCAGTGGCTCAGAGAAAAAATGGGTGTGCTGGGATTTTAATAGGCGCACCTGCACGAGGGCCGCGTGTAAGTTTAGACATGCATGTTCCTCCTGTGGTCACCCCTCTCATCCAGAAACTACCTGTAGGTCCAAGCAGGGAAACACGGGACAGAGGGGTAGGGGAAAGCCACTGTAAGACAAACAAGTTAGGCCCCCCCACTCCAGTGGATGTTGTGGCAATGATTCCATGGTTGAACAGATACCCGGACCACACATCGGCCACCCTACTCCAAGAAGGTTTTTCTAAAGGCTTTAGGATCCCGGCAGCGGGATACATGGGCAGCGCGCACTGTAAAAATCAGTTGTCGGTAAGACACAATCCAGCTGTGGTGGCCGCGAAAATTGACAAGGAGCTATCTTTAGGCAGGATAGCTGGCCCTTTCACTGAAGTGCCGGTACCTGATTTTGTCTGTTCCCCGTTAGGAGTTGTCCCCAAAAAGGAAAGAGGGCAATTTAGACTAATCCACAACTTATGAGCACCTAGGGGGACGTCACTGAATGATGCCATTGACGAGGGTATCTGTAGCGTGAAGTACGCCTCTTTTGATCAGGCAGTTAACTTATTACAGGCCACGGGCCCGGGGCGCTGATGGCGAAATCAGACATAGAATCAGCCTTTCGCCTTCTCCCGGTACACCCAGCGGATCAACATCTCTTGGGCTTCACCTTTGGGGATATGTTCTACATGGATAAATGCATGCCCATGGGTTGCTCTATATCTTGTGCTTACTTTGAGATGTTTAGCTCTTTTCTTGAATGGGCCATGAGACAGGTGACGGGCCATCAGCAGGTCATGCATTATTTGGATGATTTCCTCTTCCTGGGTACAGCGGGATCTCAGGAGTGTGCACTAGCATTGCAGGAATTTTGCGTGCTCATGCGGGCTTTTGGTGTCCCGCTTGCGCCCGGGAAGACTGTGGGCCCGACTACCTGCTTAGAATTCCTCGGCATTGAGATTGATTCAGTGGAAGGATGTTTTAGATTGCCTGGGGATAAGGTGGACAAATTCAAAACGGCACTACGCTTATGCCTACGGAAGGATAAGGTCACCCTCCAGCAATTACAGGAGGTGGTAGGGCAATTGAACTTCACATTGAGGATCATCCCCATGGCTCGCCCTTTCTCTCGCTCCATTGCCCAGGCAATGAAGGGGCTGAGGGAGAAGCACCACCGCACCCGGCTATCGGCTGAAATGCGCCAGGATATGCTCATATGGATGGCATTCCTGGAGGATTTTAACGGCAGGGTTGTCTGGCCCGGCCCGCTGACAACGGATGTATGACGTTACAACGCATACTTTTACTCCGCATACCATTACAACGCGGTATTTACAACGAATACCGTTACAACGCATAGCGCTTAGAGGTGCTGGATAGTGGTAAGTATAATTTTCTATTCCAACTCCAGTCCCCGTGGACACTAGGGAAGGTGTTGGATAGAAAATTAAACTTATTCCCTATCCTAGAGCGCCCCCCAGCGCAATGCGTTGTAATAGTATGCGGAGTAATGGTCGCGTTGTAGTGGTAGTGCGGAGTAAAAAATGCGTTGTAACAGGTGTATACCGCTGACAACATCAGCAGAGTTGGGCCTGTGGACGGATGCGGCCGGGAGTGTGGGCTTTGGCGCCATCCTAGGGAACAGGTGGGTCGCTCAACAGTGGCCGGAGGTATGGAGAACATGGGGTCTGGACACCAATATTGGCTTCCTGGAACTCTTCCCAATATGGGTGGCACTGATGGTCTGGCCCGAACACCTATGTAATCAATCAGTGGTGTTTTGGTCAGACAACATGACGGTGGTGGAATGTATCAACCAGCAGGGGGCACGGTGTCCTTTCATACTTCGTCTGATCAAAGAAGTTGTTTTGCAGTGCCTTAAATTGAATGTCATTTTTAAGGCCAAACATGTCCCAGGTGTTCTGAACAATGCAGCTGACTCCCTCTCTCGCTTCAAAATGCAGGTTTTCATGGAGCATCTTCCTACAGCAGACCCCTCGCCAGCGCACTTCCCAGCAGTACTTTGGCAGATTGGTGCCCCAGATTACAGGACCTCGTGGTCGCTAGCCTAGCCCCCAGGACCAAGACGGCTTACGAAGGGGCGTTTTTGTCTTATCGTTCTTTTTTCGGGCAACAATGGGAAGTGCTTTGGGCACAGGAGGATGGCTTTGCAGCCTATTTGGAATGGATGCATAAGGAGGGGCGCTCGGTGGCAGCGGCAAACAGACATAGGGCAGCGGTGTCATTCTTCGCTCAAGCTAGGGGCTTCCGGGATCCCACTAATACCTTTATGATACGTAAGGCTTTGAGGGGATGGCGCCGTATTCAGGGCCATCATAAGGATAAGAGAAAGCCCATAGGATTAGCCCGGCTGACAGCTTTACTGGGCACGCTGGACACTGTTTGTAGCTCGGAGTGGGAGGTCCTTCTTTTTAAGACAGCATTCTCTTTGGCATTCTATGGGGCGCTGAGAATTAGCGAACTTGTGGCAGGTTCTAAGTCAGACCTACTGGGCGGCTTGCAAAGGGCTAGTGTGACGATAAGGGAGGACACCATGTGGGTGACTATTCAGAAGTCAAAGACCGACCAGGAGTCTAGGGGCCACACCATAGTTCTCCAACGGGCCCCCGCCAACCCTTGCTGCCCAGTGAGGCACGTGGAATTATTGCACGGACTGCTGGTGGGCTCAGCGGGCAGGGCACTGCTCTGTCACGCCGATGGGAGCCCCTTGACCAGACATCAATTCAGGAAGGTATTGGAGATGGGGGTCAGGAAAGCAGGTCTTGACCCTAAAGAGTTTGGCTCTCATTCCTTTACGATTGGGGCAGCAACTGAGGCGGTGGCGGGGGGCCTCCCAGCGGAGAGAGTGAAGACAATTGGGAGATGGTCCTCAGAATGCTACAAACGTTATGTACGAATTGACATGCTGTGATTACATGGCGCTCACGCTTGGTTTGTTTCCGCTCTCTTACAGTTTCTCAGACCTGTTACGCAGGGGAGGAATTGGTCGTCGGGCACCAGCAACATACATCAGCATGGAGCGGCAGCCAGGAAACAATGGAGAACAGTGTTTGGATTGTGGGTCACTCCTATGTAAAACGAGCAGAATGTGTCTTTACGTCAGGTGACAGGGGGAAAAGGGCGGCACAATTAGGGTTGGACATCACGTTATTTGGCAGAGGGGGGTTGTGTCTGCACGAGTTTAGGGGATTCTTCCAGGGGCTTTTAGCGCGCCGGCAATCTCCACCGTCAGTGGTGATACTTCACCTTGGGGAGAATGATTTGGCAACACTGGGTAGGCGCATTCTGATCGAGGAGATTATCTCAACGGCGGGTTGGATGGCCAAGATCTGCCCGGGTTGCACACTAGTATGGTCACAACTCATACCCCGATTACAGTGGCGGGGGGGACATTCGGTCAGGGCGTTGAATCACTCGGTAAAGAGGATCAACACACGGTTGGATAGGTTGTTTCGAGCCCCCTTGTTACAGTCAATACCTCATGGGTGCATCTGGGGCGACAAGTATTACTTGAGGGACGGAGTTCACTTAACTGAGGAGGGGAATGTCTTGTGGTCTGACAATATCTGGGCCTGGCTAGAGGGATTTGCAAGTAGGAATGTTCCTTAGGTAGGGGCTAGAGGGGGGAGGCCAGATCGTCGGTTAACAATGCTGGCCTGTGGCGGTAAGGTCATTATCGGTGAGCACATATTTGAGGTCTGAGGGGGCGGGCATCATCCTATGGAGGTTCCCGCCCAGGGGCAGGGGCCTGCGGGCCACTCCTAGAACTCCAGGGGCAAGGTAATTCATGCTGCAAAGGAGCGCGGGTAGGAGTAGTTCACGCTTTCCTTAGGCTGGTAGCCACCCCGCGCGCGTATACTCATGACGTCACCGGCTGGCGCAGAGTAAGGGCCCTCCTTCAGTGGGTAAATGGAGTTCAGGGCGTAGATCGGGCAAGTCCCGTGGTAACACTGCGCATGCGCACGTCTCAGGGGGAGGCGCAGCTTGTAGGACCTGACACCGGTAGTGACCCTGCCATATGGCCAGAAATGTACAAAAATCAAGATGAGGATGTTTAGTCTCGGTTAGGAAACAACATGTATTAGAGTTTTTGTTAAGGTCAGGCTCTCAAACTTGTTGAAGAATTATGTATCTAAATGTCCTGCTGATTTTTGTATAAATTGTTGATGATGCAATTAAAAAACCTTTTTTAATTTCATACTTTAATAAATACGGCCGGGCGACTAGCGCCCGCCTTCCAAAAAGTAAAGATGTCTCGTGTCCACGTTCCTGGGTGTTGGGTGCCGGATTGGGGGGGGAGGCGGCAGCTAGTCGCTGACCATGCTAAAGTCACTGCAAACTCGCCGGTTTCTGAAATGATGTGTACTCTGCAATCTTAGTTTCTAGCAAATCACCCTTGTGTATTAATGCGCGCTTACCGTGGCACTGGTTATTTCAATCATTTAACACCATCTTGGCTGCATGTTCTTCCTACAGCTACACTGTGTTCAGCTCCCACTCTTTACGTCAAGTAAAAGCTTTGCTTAATGCTAACAAACGCTCACCTAAATCACCTCACTACTGCTCAGCTGCGTTCTCACGTGACCTACTGATTAGCATTGAGCTCCTAGTCAAACTGCTGGGGCCATGCTACCTACCACGTCCTCACTACTCTACAGCACAACGGGGCACATGCATCATTGTAGGATTTTGCACTTCCTAAATTGCGAAAATTAAGGAATCGCAATTTAGGAATTGCAAAATCCCATGCATCAAGAAATCCTAAAAGTTTTTAGGATTTCTTAATTTTCGGAAATTGCGATTCCTTAATTGCGAATCGCAATTAAGGAATGGCATTACATTGATTCCTATGGGCCTAGAGGCCCATAGGAATCAATGCCGTTTTGCATTTCTTTTTTTGGGAATTTGCAATTTGTTAATGCATTGCAAAGGGGGGTCCAAAGGACCCCCCCTGCACCCCTGAAATGTATTTTAAAGTGCATGTTTCACACACACATGTCCTAAGGACATGTGTGTGTGTAACATGACACTTTCCAAAATGCATTTTTGTGCTTTTTTAAAGAATTTCGCAAATTAACACGAGGGTCAACCTTGTGTTAATTTGCACTTCCTATTTGAAAATGTGCATTTTTTTAAAAAATTGATGCGTTGCATTTAAGGAATCGCACAAATGCGATTCCTTAAATGCATTCGCATTTTTACGAAATGCAAAAAAAAGCGAATTTTGAAAAATTGTTTCATGCATCCCAAAAACGTATTTAGAAAGCGCAAACGGCCGAATTTACCGATTCGCACCGTTTGCACTTCCTAAATAGGTTGATGCATGTGCCCCAACATTTCCCAGAAACCCTCCGTATCCGGATCTTTTGGAAAGTGCAGACCAAAATCTACACCCTTGCTATTACCATGTTACTTAACTATATGAAGCCCTGAAGCTCTTAAAAATGCCATTAATACAATTAGAGTATTTCAACAAACATGAACATACTACGTTGATATGAATAAATATTCATAGCTCCACACATGTTCTCCTTATGACAATTTGAATTTCTTTGATATTTCTAAGTGTTGTCAAGTGTGGCAAGGAAACACACATCCTGCGTTTAACAGTATTGCAAAACTTAGTCCCATGTATCCTTTGTTCCTTTCATTTCTTCCTGGGTGCGACCTCTCTTGGGGCAGAAAATTCATACAATGATCATATAGATGGAGAGATGCACTCCTTTTCCTCTTTTAATTATCCAACATTACTTTGTAGTTAATTTTTAACTCTGTCGGCGTGCCCGCTCTCCGTGCTCCGCCCATTCGCACTACAAATGAGTGAAAAAACGTAAAGAAGACCCATTTCGGTCTCCGTCTAGCTGCACAACCTATTAGAATGAATTTAATGAATTAAATTCGTAATCCACATATTTAATGTTCCAAAATTTTTTCAAGCTTATTCGTCATCTCTTTTAATCAGTTTTCTCTTCAATCCATTATATGCATTTCTTAAATGGTTTGACTTTGCAATAAACACAGGCGAATCCTTGTTTCCTTGTGCCACATTTTATTTCCAGTCACCCAATGCATTCCGGGAAAAAATCCCTTCTTCGGGGGTTTCTAAAGTATGAAAAGATTCAGTCTAATCAATTACATGGCAGTCATGTCATGTACAAACACACATTGTTAGAACAAGCGTTTAAAAAAAAATGAAAACACACTGCATCTGCTGTATTTCCTTTTGTTTTGTGTGTACACATTAAGATACTGTCATTAGTTTAAACATAAAATGCTTCAAGCGCTCCCCGTACTGAACTGCTTTAACGCCCAATCGTTTTAACATTCTAAAGTCACTGCACATTTTATTTCCAGTCACCCAATGCATTTCTGGAAAAAATCCCTTCTTCGGGGTTTCTAAAGTATGAAAAAATACAGTCTAATCAATTACATGGCAGTCATGTCATGTACACCAGCATGTGTGTAAGAAAAAACACTATCACGTGGCCACTTTTTTGCCATTCACCTTTTCACCTTTGGTCCTGACGAAAGCCCCAGTAACAACCTTGAGGGGGCTGAAACATGTAGACCGCATCACTTCAGACAACTAAGAGGATAATTACTCCTAGAACTAGTTGCATCACATATTTTATAACAATACCCTGGGCCGCCAACAATAAAACATTAGGTAAGGATCCCCAGAGGTATTTTTTTTTAAAACTCACCTTCACCCACACCACACTGTTGCACCACACCCGTTCCGCTGTAGTCAGGCGTTGACGCACAACCAGGTGACACTCGGCCACCTGGTTGGGACCCCGATGATGAAGCGTGACACCAACCAGGTTGGTGTGTGAGGGGTCTTTTAACAACACCTTATGGGTCCAAAATTCAAGCCACCATCAGGGGTGACTAATTGCAAAAATGCATACACATAGTGGGCTAGTCCACATTGTTTTTTCAGATTATCCTTGGGGACAGGACGCGCCCTACAAACCCTAGCTCTCCCATTGATTTATTGATAAGGGCCTCTTCTACCATGCACCTGATCTGTAGCCTCAGGGTTTCTGTTGGATTTGTTGTCCGTGCTTCATAGTTCCTTGGGTCTAGTAGGAGTCTCATACAGTCATTGTGGTGGGGAACAGCGTTTACTATGCAACTTTTACAACGCTGTGCCTTTACGACGCAACTTTTACAACGCAAGTCGTTACAACGACTTGCGCTGGGAGGCGCTCCAGGATAGGGAATAGTTTAATTTACTATCCAACTCCTTCCCTACTATCCACGGGGACTGGAGTTGGAATAGTAAATTAAACTATTCACTATCCAGCGCCCCCCCAACGCAAGTCGTTTTAACAACTTGCGTTGCAAAAGTTGCGTCGTAAAGGCATGCGTTGTAAATGCATGTGTAGTAAAGACATACATCCATTGTGGTAATCAGCCGCTATTTGTATCAGTATGGCTCCTCCTTTATCCGCTGGTTTTATGACCAGGTCCATGTTGTTTCCCAGTTCCTTCATCGCTTGTTTCTGTTCTCTAGTAGTATTATGAAAGACTTTCTATATCTTTCAACATTGCTTTTTCAAATGCCAACATTTCGAATGGTAAGTTAGTATTTGGTGGGGTGAACATTAGGTACTGTCACTACAGGATACGGTCACCAGTTTTACCCCTCAACTGCCCCTCAACTACTATCCCCAGAATTAGTAATCGCTGGCGGTCAGACACTCACATGAAATTATACCACCACAGTTTGACGTACATACACTAATTGAGTTGCGTCAGATCACTATTGCACTGTTACTGCCGAACATAAGTGCGGGATACAGTCACTATTATACCCCACTAAACATACACCACAAATGCCAAAGGGTGGTGGCCATGTGTGAAGGTCAGCGGGCGAGGCAACGCTAAACACAGGGCAGGTAACATGAACCGCAAAAAAACAAGGCAGATAACGTGAACTACGGCCACTACCACATATACTCCAAAACAAGCAATAAACATCTGCTCTAACATGTATTGTGGTATTCACGCTAAAACAAAAAAAATATCGATTTCACAAAGTTTAGAAATAGGGCCTTTTTCTAGATATGATCCAGTAACCACAATACCACTCCCAACATGCACCAGGAGTATCCACATGGCAGTGGCCATTTTAAAAGGTTAGCAGACCATGCAACGCTGAACACAGTGCAGGTATCATGGACTACGTAAAAGCAATGCAGGTAACATGAACTATTAACACTACAGCATGTACTCCTTGGGACTGATTGGGAGTTGCCAGCAATAATAAGTAGTACCTAGGCGAGGGGATAACAATAATGCACAACTGGTTGGGTAGCATTTAAAGCTTAATAATAGCACCCTCCGCTTGAACACTTTTTCTGGATAGAGATTTTTTGTTGTTACAGTGGTACCTTGAGGTCTGACCTTTAAGAGGCGGATGGGCAGTACAATAGGAACAATATAGGATTCCTCGCCACAGGACCACCTCTCCACTTTATTTACTTCTCTCTCTCTCTTTTTTAACCAATTAATAATTGAAAGTCATCATTTCACAACAACAGAGGTAGGTGGCCTAACCATAGCGAACATTACATGTAGAAAGCTTGAGTTCGGGACAGTTAACCAGATGGAACGAGGGTAACTGATTCCATTTTTGTTGTGTGCTTTTTCATTTTTCCTGTGTTCAGCTAACAAGAGAGTTTTATCATAAGGAGTCTTACAACACCTGAGATGGGGATTTAAACACAGGATTTGAGAGTTGCACAAGCCCTGAGGTCACCATACGTGGTCACGTCCTTACGTAAGATAACAGGTAAAGGACGTTCCTTTTTAAATATAGAGGATGCTCAACTCTAGCTTTGAGTAATTCAGCATTTATACAGAGTGTGTTAATGCTGCCCTCTTTAGGTTAATTTGCCATCTATGAGGATGATCAAGTACGGTAGGGAACCGATAAGTAGAGCATCGGTCTACTAGTTATTATTGAGTCTTTGATGAGTGTTGATGTGAGTTTCTTGATTGATTGGGTTTTACTGGAGTGAACGAAGGGACAGTTAGTCCCTTGTTATAAATGAGGGGGGTAGCTAGTCATAAATCCTTTCTCTCCCCCCCCTTCCTGGTCCAGGTAGTTGAGTTATAGCACTTAATTCAGAGGTAATTAGTGTGCATGTACATTCTACAGTTTTGGAGATAAACTGACATTTTATGTATTATGTTATTGTATTGGTTTTTGAAACATGATGGTACTGATGGAGAACTTGTTTGTTTAAAAAAAAAAAATCTCTTTCCTTGTTTATGTTCCCGCAGAAAAATGTTATGGTAGACAACATTGGTATTTTAAATGTGTATATATATGATCTGAATGAACCAATAAATGTTATATATGTATGCATGGATTTTTTATAGATGGAGGAATAATTTCCCGAAACACCTTTTGCCCTGAAGAAGGTGGATGTTAAATTTCGTAGTTACCACCAAAACGCGTCGACGCCAGTTTGGTATACAAGGAATCTAGCAGGGAACACCAATAAGGATAAGAGCAAGGGAATCACCTAGTTTCTTTCCCTTTACGCTAGTTCTGGACCTTTGACAGACAATGGAATTTTGTTTGTGTGAATAGGGTTTCCTCCCCCCTTTTTTAAATCAATCGTATGATGTTGTTTTTGTCAATGTACTGTGCCATTATAGAGTGTATATGTGTTATTTGCTTTTTAATAATAATTATGAAGTTGTATTTTCCAGTATTCCAGTATTTGGAGGGCTGATCTTGTGTTTTTAATATTATACATTGTTTAAAAAATCTATTTTTAATGCATTTTCAGTTTTATATGCGCTCTACCCAATTTCAGTTAGTCTATTCTGTTGGAGCACCCTGGGGGGTTTTGTTGGAAGGGGGATATTATCCCACGGGCTGTATGCATGAGGGACTTTATGTTTGTTGTTGGGGGAATCCTGGTTATCAGCCGTGCTAAATAAGACCCTAGCAGAATATTTTATCTTTACTGGTTCTTAGTGCTTGGGCCCTAAGGACAGTTGAGCCTCTTCTCTCTTTTTCTGCATGTACTCCTAAACCAGCAATAAAAGTCTGCGTGGCAGTCAAAATATCGAATTTTAAATATCTACCTACATTAATATCACATTTTTAATATTGTAGGGACAGAATATTGAAGTCAAAAATATCGCTGAGCAGGGTATCGACCCCCAAGGTAAGTGAAATTGTTTTTTTAAATATCAAAATAAGTAATATCGAAGTAAGTACTATCGTAAGCAAAAACTATTGTTAATAACATCTCATTTTTTTGTCTTATGTATTTTATTAAGTATTTTATATGTATGTTAAACATTTTTTAATGTATTTGTATACATTTTAAAATAAATGTTTAGAAATTAGCTATTTTGTTAAAGTAAATTTTGCATTTTAGTATTAGAGCGGGTTGTGGGTTTATGGGGGAATAGGGTGGGAAGTAATGTAATTATAATTAATTAATTATTATGTTTTTAAAATTGTTATTCATTAATTGTTAATTAATTATTAATTGTAAGTTAATCATTCGCTAATTATATTAATTAGAATTAATTAATCATCAATGTTTGTTTATTGGTATTGGTAATTAATACATCATTGGTGATGAATGTTTATTAAGTGATTAATTGATAATTATGTGATTTTTTATGTGCAGTGGGTTGTGGGTGTATAGGGGAATAGGGTGGGAAATAAGTAAATTACATAATTAATGAGAGTGTTTTTATTTATTGGTATTTATTATTAATTAATTGGTAATTAATTCAATGTTAAATAATTTTTCCTAATTATTTCATTTTATCAATTATAATTGTTTTATTAATAATGAGTGTTCATTGTCATTGTAAATTGTTTTATTGTTAAATAATTGTGAGTATTATTAATTGGTAATAATATTTATTAATTTGTTTATTTATAATTATATTAATTTATCAATATTAATTGTGGTTTTTTCTATGTGTAGCGTGTTGTGTGTTAAAAGGGGAATAGTGTGGGCTGCAATTTAATGTTATTTAAGTAAATATTTATTTAAATTTATTGGTATTTATTACAATTTATTTGAAAATTAAATATTAATGTTATTTTTTGTATACAAAATTATGTAATTGATAAGTATGTTAATTTAACCCCTACGCTATCCCGCGCTTTCCCTACTGTTGCACTCACTGGAGTGGGAATAGTAATTTCTACCCCTACTCTATTCAGTGGTTTCCCTACTGTTGCACTCTCTGGAGTTGGAACCGTAATTTTTACCCCTACGCTATCCAGCCCTTTCCCTACTGTTGCACTCACTGGAGTGGGATTAGTAATTTTTACCCCTACGCTATCCAACGCTTTACCTACTGTTGCACTCACTGGAGTGGGAATAGTAATTTTTACCCCTACTCTATTCAGTAGTTTCCCTACTTTTGCACTCTCTGGAGTTGGAACCGTAATTTTTACCCCTACGCTATCCAGCCCTTTCCCTACTGTTGCACTCACTGGAGTGGGATTAGTAATTTTCTACCCCTACGCCATCCAGTGCTTTCCCTACTGTTGCGCTCTCTGGAGTTTGAATAGTAATTTTTAACCCTACGCTATCCAATGCTTTCCCTACTGTTGAACTCACTGGAGTGGGAATAGTAATTTTTACCCCTTCGCTATCAAACTCTTTCCGTACTGTTGCAATATGTGGAGTAAGTATATATATTAATTTATATGTAGATGTTTTATTAATTTTAAAATTATATGTATTGTTTATATCTTTTTTAATATGTTTTAATTTTTATATGTATAATTATTTTAATTATATGTATTTTTTACTTATTTTTACATTAATATTAAAACATTTTAAAAAACAATATTTTTAACTTCGATATTTTTGACGATATTTTTTTTCGATACTTTTGTACCTACCTTTATGTAGATAGGACTTCGATATTTTTGATGTCGATATTTCTGTGTCGATATTTTTGTAGGTACATTTTCTGTCTGTCGATATTCTGTCAGACATTCAATAGTCTGCTCCAACTCGTATTGTGCTATCCATACTCAAACTAACACAATATCAATCTCACAAATATAAAGAAAAGAGCCTTTTTCTAGACACGACCCAGTCTCCGCAATACCATTCCCAACATGCGCCAGAAGCAGCCACATGGCGGCGGTCATTTTGATAGGTCAGCAGCCCATGCACCACTAACATGAGGCAATTGAACATGAGCAGACCAGTCTTTAAAAACAGATGGCCGAGCCACTTACTCTCACCCATGGAGCCATTCGTAGGCAGAGTATGCTGAGCGAGGGAGTAACTTTGAAGCAGTAATCAGCATAGCCATGGTAACTGGAAACCAAGTTGAACCCTGAATACTGAACCTAACCTAGTTTTTACATTTCGATTCCTCTGTCTCTCAGAGTGTGAATACAAGTGTCCCTCCCTTCCCGTGCAGGGCTCATGGGGCAAAGTTAGACTAATTATAAGTACGCCCTTTCAGCTAAGTACTCTCACAAAAAATGCAGCATTTAACTGTCAAATGAAGCACAACAAATAGATATCTGAATGAAACGGCTAGAGGAATTAGCACCTGAATGCTACTGCATTATATAGAATGTGTTTTCTGTTATGTGGTATGTATTGTCTTGTTCGTATAATTTCCTTACACAGGATAAGGACACTTTTTGACAATGTCACACCGATAGAAAAATATATCACGATTTTTCCACCAGATGGTGATGTGGTTTACAATGCTTAACATGCCGGTAAGTTAACCCATGTTTTGTATACCTTTATCATTCCAGAATTAATTAAGTCAACTTACCAAATAGGTAGTATTGAAACAACATACCCATTGGGCATTGTATAAAGCATATTAATAATCCTTGAATACGCACTAAGGAATACATCAGCCATTATTCAGGAGTGGTATTAAGGGATCAACTCATTTGGTCCTGATGAAAAGCTGCAGGGGAAGGCATGAAACATGTAGACCTGCACCAAACACATACATCATATTGTGCACCTCCCACCACCCCATTTTAACCCTACCAGCCACAGGTTTCAATGAAATTTACGTTCCTAGTGTCCTGGTATTTTTTACGAATTTTGTTCACTATCTCACTGGGGAAACAACAGTTACAACGCAACTTTTACAACGGACTACTTTTACAACGCTACTATTACAACGCAGGATCTTTTACAACGACTGCCTTTACAACGCATGGCATTACATAGCAGATGCTATTACAACGCATGCCATTACAACGTAAGTATAGGTAAGTTTATCTTTTTTTAATCATTTATTTAATTTGGGTTTAGGGGTATAGGGGTATTTTAAGGGTTCAGGGCTAGGTTTGGGTTTTGGGGTACAGGGGTATTTTTAGGTTTCAGGGCTAGGTTTGGGTTTTGGGGTACAGGGGTATTTTTAGGTTTCAGGGCTAGGTTTGGGTTTTGGGATACAGGGGTATTTTTAGGTTTCAGGGCTAGGTATGGGTTTTGGGCTACAGGGTATTTTTAGGTTTCAGGGCTAGGTTTGGGTTTTGGGGTACAGGGGTATTTTTAGGTTTCAGGGCTAGGTATGGGTTTTGGGGTACAGGGGTATTTTTAGGTTTCAGGGCTAGGTTTGGGTTTTGGGGTACAGGGGTATTTTTAGGTTTCAGGGCTAGGTTTGGGTTTTGGGGTACAGGGGTATTTTTAGGTTTCAGGGCTAGGTTTGGGTTTTGGGGTACAGGGGTATTTTTAGGTTTCAGGGCTAGGTTTGGGTTTTGGGGTACAGGGGTATTTTTAGGTTTCAGGGCCAGGTATGGGTTTTGGGGTACAGGGGTATTTTTAGGTTTCAGGGCTAGGTATGGGTTTTGGGGTACAGGGGTATTTTTAGGTTTCAGGGCTAGGTATGGGTTTTGGGGTACAGGGGTATTTTTGGGTTTCAGGGCTAGGTTTGGGTTTTGGGGTACAGGGGTATTTTTAGGTTTCAGGGCTAGGTTTGGGTTTTGGGGTACAGGGGTATTTTTTGGTTTCAGGGCTAGGTTTGGGTTTTGGGGTACAGGGGTATTTTAAGGGTTCAGGGCTAGGTTTGGGTTTTGGGGTACGGAGTATTTTAAGGGTTAATTTAAAAAAAAAAAACTTAAAAAAATACTTAAATTAATAAAATTAAATAAATAAATTAAATTATTATTACTTATTATATATTTAAAAATGATATACTTACCTATACTTACGTTGTAATTGCATGCGTTGTAATAGCATCTGCTATGTAATGACATGCGTTGTAAAGGTAGTCGTTGTAAATGATCCTGCGTTGTAAAATTCACGTTGTAATGGTATGCGATGTAAAAGTTCCCGTTGTAACGTCATACATCCTCTCACTGACCCTTCCACTCCTATTTAGGTAATTGTAAGGGGTTGGGCAAGGGCGCCTGACTGGAGCTGGGAGTTACTATCGTTGGTGCTGGAGATAAGGGGGTTTCTATGGAAGGAGAGGCGACATACGTTTGAATCCTTTTCAAGGAAGGTTTTATTTTTATGGGCACAGTATAGGTTTTCCGTCGGCGGCTGGTCAGTCGCTCCCTCGCAAAGGCGGCAGGGTCGTAGGTCGTCCGGGGAGTATCCAGGGTGCCTGGGCCAGGGGTCCGGTCTGCTGTTTGAGCCACACACCTCCCGTGGGCGTGTGGCGGGGCGGTTCATTTCTCCTCAGCTCTCCTGGCCGCTGTCTCTCCTCTCCTGGGCTCCTCGAGGTCTCGTCGTGTGGGCTCGTCAGGAAGTCGACTGCTGGGCACGTCCGTAATTCTTCTCCGCCGGGGCAACGCCTGGAATTCACCTCTCGTCCACTCGACTCGGGGCTCGCGTTGTCCGTCTCTTCCTCTTCGCTCTGTCCTTTTGACGTCGTCGCTTTCCCGGAAGGGGGCGGGGCTACCACGGAGGTCTCCCAGTCCTTAAAGGTGTAGTGTTCCGTCTCCTGGTTCGTAGGCCACCAGTACTCCGGATCGCCCTTCATCCACTCCTCTGGGTCAGGACAGTCCCGGGGCTGCATGGAGGCAAGGGAGGCACGTAAGTCAGGGGCGGCTGCCCACCAAAGGGTATTCCGATCTCCTGCCTCGGGGTCTGGCACACCCACCCCGTCACACTCCTCCCCCCCTGGACTCTCCCGATCGGGGAGAGGATGCACCCTTGACAAAAAGTCCGCATTGCCATTGTCTGTCCCTTTTCTATGAATCACCGTAAATGAATAGGGCTGGAGGGAGAGGAACCATCTTAAGACCCTAGGATTGTGGCTACCCTGTTGGTGCATCCAACGGAGCGGGGCGTGGTCAGTATGAAGGATGAATGGCCGGCCCTCAAGGTAATACCTTAACTTCTCTACCGCCCACTTGATGGCCAGACATTCCCGTTCTATGGTGGAATATCGGGTTTCCCTAGGGAACAGCTTGCGGCTGATGTACACCACTGGGTGTTCCCTCCCATCGGACCCTGTTTGTGACAAAACCGCTCCCACTCCTGTGTTTGATGCATCCGTGGCCAAAGAAAAAGGTTTCTCAAAGTTCGGGGATAGCAATACGGGAGCCGTGGTCATGTAACGTTTGAGAAGGGTGAAGGCCTGGCGAGCCGCATGGGAAGGAGAGGCTATGTCCCTGGGACGGACTTCCTTTCTGAGCAAATCGGTAAGCGGGGCGGCAACCTCCGCGAAATTGGGGAAGAATCGCCTATAGTACACAATAAGGCCCAGAAATGCCCTCAGCTCTCTTTTGGTGGTCGGATAGGTTACCTCTGAAATGGCCTTTACTTTGGCTTCTTGGGGGGCTATGTGTCCGTCTCCTAGAACGTACCCTAGATAATTCACTTTGGTGAAAGCGACTCTAGACTTTTTGGAGTTAATATGAAGCCCTGCTTTCTGTAGCGCCGATAGTATGGCCCTTAGATGTTCAAGGTGCTCCTCCCAACTCCTACTGAAAATCACAATGTCGTCCAGGTAGCCCGAACTGTAACGAAGGTGAGGCCTTAGGACCTGGTTCATCAGGCGCTGGAAGGTGGCGGGGGCCCCGTGGAGGCCGAAGGGTAGGACGGTGAACTCGTACAATCCCTCATCCGTTACAAACGCGGTCTTCTTCCGATCCTCCTCACGGAGGGGCACCTGCCAATACCCCTTCGTGAGGTCCAGGGTGGTTATGTAGACGGCGTCCCCGATCTTTTCAATCAGTTCGTCCACCCTCGGGATGGGGTAGGTGTCAAAGGTGGATATAGCGTTCAGTGCTCGAAAGTCCATACAAAATCTCTTCGTCCCATTAGGTTTGGGAATCATCACGATGGGTGAGGACCACTCACTGGTTGAAGGTCTGATCACTCCTAAGTCCATCATGTCTTGGACTTCCTTTTTCACCGCTGTTCTTCGCGCCTCCGGGATCCTGTATGGTTTCTGTTTCACGGTCTTCCCGGATTCAGTTGTGATGTGATATTCCACCAGGGTTGTTTTACCGGGGAGGTCAGAAAATATGTCCGAATAGGACTGCAGGGCTTGACGCAGTGAACCCTCCTCCTCCGTAGTCAATGCGGGATTTACTACCAGTTGGGGTATGGTCGAAGTACCCGTATAGAGTACTCCCCGGGGAGCAGGCCCCAACCACTCTTTCAGCAGGTTGATGTGGTAGCTCTGGGTCTTCCTGGGGGTCATTTGTAGTCGGTAGGTCGTATCTCCGATGGCTTCTATCACTTTGTAGGGACCCTGCCACTCCCCCTTGGTTTTCCCACTTATGGAGGGTATCAGGACAAGCGCCCACTTCCCCACCGCGATACGTCTCAATCTCTTTCCCCGATCGTAATTCTTTTTCTGCTCTTGTTGTTTCTGTTCTAGATTCGAGGAAGCGAGACCTCGTTATTTCCCCAGCCGGCTCTTTAGGTGCCTGGTATAATTGAGGACGGATTGTTGTTCATGTAGTTCCTTGGCTTCCCATAGGTCTTTCGTGATCTCCAGTAATGTCCTGGGGTGTCTTCCATACAACAGTTCAAACGAAGAACACCCCAGACTGCTCTGTTTTTGGGACCTTAAAACATAAAGGGCCAGGGGCAGCAGGCGGTCCCATTCAGGTCCTTCTGCGGTCATCATTTTCTTCAGGACGTTCTTCAGGGACTGGTTATATCGCTCCACCAGCCCGTCCGTCTGCGGGTGATAGACCGACGTTTTCAGATGCTTTATGTTCAAGGTCTTGCATACTTCCCTCATGAGCTTGGAAGTAAACGGAGTACCTTGATCCGTTAGCACCTCCTTCGGGAAACCCACTCTAGCAAATAGTTCCACGAATCGGTCGGAAATGGCTGCTGTGGTAGGGGCCCGTAGGGGAAACGCCTCCACGAACCTAGTGGCGTAATCCACTATGACCAAAGCGTATACATGTCCTTTTGCCGTTTTGGGCAGAGGCCCTATCAAATCCATGCCCACTCGCTCAAAGGGAGTGCCAATGATGGGCAACGGTCTTAGGGGAGTGGCGCTTGGCCGGTTGGTGTTCTTTCGTTGACACACCTCGCAGTGGGCGCAGTAGTCCTGGACCTCTTTGTATATGCCCGGCCAAAAAAAAGACCTCAGGATGGTCTCGGTGGTTTTTTCTTTACCCGCATGCCCTGCTGTGAGGTGGGTGTGGGCGTAAAAAAGCTCTTGTTCCCGGAAGGATCGGGGTACGACCAACTGTGGTTGGCTGTCTTCCCGGGGATGCCTGTACAGGAGACCATTCCGTATGCTGAAGTTCGGGTACTCGGGGCTGGATGTACTTTGGGGGGAGTGCGCACTTTCCCATGCATTGAACAGTGACCTATCTTCTGCCTGAGCGTATCTGAAGCTATGGTCAGTGGTCCACGGCTCGGGAGCAAGGTAATGAGAAAGGGGGGTGGTCCCGGAACCCTGGGAGCGTGTAAGAGAGTCCCTGAACATGGAGAGGAATTCGGGGTTATCTACTCCCACAATCACGTCTTCGGGTAGGGTGTCCACTATTCCAACCCTTACCGTGCAGGGGGCCTTCCCCTTGGGGGTGAGAGTGATGGTGGCAAAGGGGTATGGCTTCACATGCCCGTGAACACACCTAATGTGGACTAGGGAGTCGGGGATGTACTGCCTAGGAGAGACCAGGTTTTCTTGCACTACCGACTGTCTACACCCGGAGTCTAACAGGGCCCTTACTCGCAAGCCATTCATCCACATACTCACATAAAAGGAGGAGCCTAACTCTGATGAATAGAGCACCGTTCTTGGCAGGTACCCGACCTCCATAGGTTCCTCAGGGGGGGGTCTTTTCCGGGGACACAGCCTAGCGATGTGACCCCACTCGCCGCATTCATAACACTGTGGCCCTCTCATCATGGGGGCCATCGGCCCTGGTGGTTTTATCCGTCCGTAGTCCCCACCGGTTTTGGGTTTCTTCTCCGCCTTCACGGCCAAGGGTTGTTTCAGGGCTTTCTCGTGGTCCCACGGGAGGGCCTTGGGTTGGGCTCTGGCAAAGTTGGCGGCCATATTTATGGCCTGTTCTATCCCCAGACCGGAATGCTGCCGCAGCCACCTTTGGGAGGCATATGGGAGTGCTTCCATAAACTGTTCCAAATACACCTTGTGTAGGATTTCCTCTTTGGTACAAGTCTCCGGGGTGAGCCACTTGTCTGCGGCCATCTTGAGACGGTAGAAAAGGGTCTTAGGGTTTTCCCCCGGGAGGCCTCGCTCTTTCCTGAACTTAACGCGATAGGCTTCCTGGTCCAGACCCAAGTGGTCCAATATCACCCCTTTTATCGCCATATACGGGGTGTTCCCCAAGGGATTCGCGGCCTGGTATGCGGCCTGGGCCTCCCCGGTTAGCAAGGGGGCCAGAAAAAAAGGCCATTGTTCTTCGGGCCATCCCAACGCCCTCGCTGCCCTTTCAAAATTCATCAAAAACGCATCAGGGTCTTCCCCCTGCAGGTATTTCTGTAGGGCAATACCGGAGGGGTGTGGACTATGGGTCCTCGGTTCACTCACTGGGGTCAACGCGGGAGGCGGCCCACTCTTCAGACTCTCAAGCTGGGCGGAGATCGTGGACTTAAACAGGTCTCGGTCTGCCTGGGCTGAGGTTAACTGTCTTTCTACTGCCCATTCCAGTTTCTCTTGGCCCTTGATGATGTGTTGGATTAGGGCGTCCATCTCGCTGGTACAGATGGACTGATCTTCTAATCCCACTTCTGACACCAGTTGTAAGGGGTTGGGTAAGGGCGCCTGACTGGAGCTGGGAGTTACTATCGTTGGTGCTGGAGATAAGGGGGTTTCTATGGAAGGAGAGGCGGCATACGTTTGAATCCTTTTCAAGGAAGGTTTTATTTTTATGGGCACAGTATAGGTTTTCCGTCGTCGGCTGGTCAGTCGCTCCCTCGCAAATGCGGCAGGGTCGTAGGTCGTCCGGGGAGTATCCAGGGTGCCTGGGCCAGGGGTCCGGTCTTCTCTCGAAGTCAGCTCCGTCAGGACCGAGGAAGGAACGGAAACAGGAAGTTAGGAGCAGATAGTGTACGTTTCTCAGGGGCCGGGGGTGAAGGAAACCAGTGCACAAGTGTCTCTTTAACCAAAGGCTTGTAAGTGCCGTGAGAGTGCTCGTGAGGGCTGGGGAGGGTGATGCAGGAGGACGGGCACACGTGCTGTACACTTAATCACAGGGGGGCAGGTTACGTTGTCCCAACCAACCCGCCATACGACCCCGTACCTGTTTGAGCCACACACCTCCCGTGGGCGTGTGGCGGGGCAGTTCGTTTCTCCTCGGCTCTCCTGGCCGCTGTCTCTCCTCTCCTGGGCTCCTCGAGGTCTCGTCGTGTGGGCTCATCAGGAAGTCGACTGCTGGGCACGTCCGTAATTCTTCTCCGCCGGGGCAACGCCTGGAATTCACCTCTCGTCCACTCGACTCGGGGCTCGCGTTGTCCATCTCTTCCTCTTCGCTCTGTCCTTTTGACGTCGTTGCTTTCCCGGAAGGGGGCGGGGCTACCACGGAGGTCTCCCAGTCCTTAAAGGTGTAGTGTTCCGGCTCCTGGTTCGTAGGCCACCAGTACTCCGGATCGCCCTTCATCCACTCCTCTGGGTCAGGACAGTCCCGGGGCTGCATGGAGGCAAGGGAGGCACGTAAGTCAGGGGCGGCTGCCCACCAAAGGGTATTCCGATCTCCTGCCTCGGGGTCTGGCACACCCACCCCGTCACAGTAATGTAGCCCACCCTTTCCCAAAAGTGTTCCCACGTCTCCGTCGGTCATAGCACGCCCCATCCCGCAGTGGAGCGAGAAGAACCCGATGATGAAGCACGCCACCAAGGGGCCTTTTGGTGGGTGAGGGTTATCTTAATAAAAATGATTATTTTCCCTCAGGGAATAGCAAAGCATCTGGAATTATATCCGTTTTTACTCTCTAGTTGCTTTCTTTTGATTTATTTGCATCCATCTGTAGCCAGAAATCTGCATAGTCAAATGGAGCACCATTTCAACAGTGCTAGCAAAGGTGCCTCTCCCACGCAATTTACAATTACACTGAACCCAACGCTAGTTTTCCACACACACTACACAGCACATTCTTACACAATACCTGGTATCAGCACATGACCGGAGAGGGTGCCCAGACATCAGCCAGGTCATGCTATGTAAGTACACTCACACCACATGCAATAGGCGCAGACAGGCTTTATCTGAAGCAGTAACCCACAAATGTGCAAGATGCATCCTCCAATTGTACCTATGGAGGATTAGGGCCAAGATACAACCCCACAGAGTAGAACTCCATAGAGTAATAGTAAACATAACTTGATACAAGACCAATCCCACAGCACTATACATTTACACTGAGGCTCATGAGATTTAAGCAGAGCTATACAGGATGCACGGGTGGTACACCATAGGGGAGGATGCTGTTTGGCCACCAAGACTTTCCCGGAAGCATATTTTTGGAGGTAGCAAAGTCACAGCACCATCCACCAACACATCAGCTTCTGCTTCCGTCTGCAGTCTCATAGTGGCCCTAAGTGTGGCTGATGAAGTCTTCATCAATAACAAATGGAAACCAGCCATGGAGTTCCTTTATATGGCCATCCGTCTCGATGATACAAAGGGAATGAGTCACTGTGGGGAGGGTTACATTCCAGCATAGATGAACCCTGTCAGGAAATATGGCTCACTAAGATAGCTCGATATATGTAGTTAGAGAAGAAGGCGCATCCCCTAATTGTACTGTATTCCTTGTGTATCAGAGGCAAAGGAATGATTGCACATGGCATGTTTTAGGGATGCGGCGTCAATACTGCACATACCAGACATGCAATGGGTCACTTCCACACCTATGGACCTGTACTGAGAGTGTGAGGAATTTGCATACTCTCAGCTCATCCCCAGATGGAGTAGCCTTTGCTCTCTCATCACCATACACACCCTGACCCAGGTCATCCCTGGAGAAGAGCTGTCAGAATTGTACCAACATCTGCTACAGAAGAAAACTACTCTATTGCATTAAGGGTGCCAAAAGGACACCCTGTTGCACCCCTGAAATTGTAATGGGAACACATGTTGCGCACACACATGCCACAAGGGCATGTGTGTGTGTAACCAGGTACTTTGAAAAAATGCACTTTAGTGCATTTTTCAAAGTTTTTGCAAATTACCATCAAGTTAAAATTGATGGTAATTTGCAACCCCCACTTGCGAAATCGCTACCTGCGATTTCATCATGCATTACATTCAGGGAATAGCAATTTGCTATTCCCTAATGTCTAATTATTTATTTCTCTGTGAGTGAGTAGGAGAGCAAGTGAGTTAGTTGGTCCTGGGCTTATGGGTATTAAGGTGGTATGATGACTCAGTTCCTATACACCAAGGTTCTATAATCCTGCCCATAGTTCTGTTCCCTGCAACAAACTCATGCCCTATAGCTTCTCGTGTAATGTCTTTGTCAATATTTTTTTAATAAAAATCTATTTTTGACTCCTTAGATCTCATATTTTATAACCTCATTGGAAGACCTACCTATCCGAGAAAATGAAGATGATAATAGCAGTCTTAAATATGGGAGATTTCTAAATACAGTTGCAGCAAATATTAAAAATACTAACCAGGAGTATGTGTGCATTTTATATAATGAAGGCATGAATTTATTGAAGAATACAATGATAAAATAATTACAATTGTGAGAGAGATGAGAGATGAGAAGAAGATAATAGAGCAAATTAAGGCTGATGAAGAATTTATACTGTCAAATTTGCGCCAAAGAATGAGAATGCAACATGAAAGAATGAGCACATTTTGTTTGATACATCGTGAACGAGCAGGAATTGGGTCAATTGAATATGTGGGTGAAAGTTAATGCAAAAAGAGTTAAGGTACAAATGGTGATTTTCTGTTTGATGAAGAACTTATTCTTAAGGGGATTTATTATGTGTGTGGTAAAACTGCACATTTCAATTGGCCGCAAACTGGGTACGATCTTGTTACCTGGCTTTAGTGTTTCCCAGAGTTTGCTGAATGATGCTGTTGGTTTAACAAAAGTGAAACATGGGTTTGGGCAGATAGTGTTAGAAATAGAAAAGGCCAATAATCCATCTATAGGTGTGGCAAAGAATCATGTGAAGATGTGATGTTTGTGGACAAGCTTGCTTTATCATGGCTGAAGTCTTGCACCTTCATACCTGATGACACTAGGGTTATTATTGGATATGTACCATAACTAACATCTCTTGTGGAGTTCAGGATTTAGAAGGGCAAACAGTAGGTTCTTGGGTTAGTTAGATAGAGAAGGGTGTAAGCAAATTAGTGAATGGTTTGGTAGTCTGGTAGGGGAGGTGTTTTGACTAATCATACCCTTGTTATCATTGTAATGATGTGTGCAATAGTCGAGCTTCTCTTGTTAAAATGGGTGTCTGTTTCAAAATTGCCGGTATCAAGGTAATTCTAAGTCATTAAATTAAAGGAGAGAGCTCAAGATGGAGGATGTCAAAAATCATGTTTACAACTAGTTAAAATTGTTGTAAGAATTGACTCAAAAGATACAGAAAGTAATACAGACTGTGTTATAATTGTTGATTAGCCTTATTTTATTAATTGTGTTGTATTGAATATAAAATAATCAGGGGGGGGGATTTGCAGGAAAATCTTGTGAGTTTATATTTTTGTGCATTATTAGTAACAGGGGAGAGGATGTTGCCTAACGGCTAAAGCGGTCGAACTCGAAGCTGTGGAACTGGGCTTGAGTCTCGACAGGGACACTCAACATCCTGTGATACTGGGCAAATGCCCTGTCGTGTCATTCCTACTTAGTCATAGGATCTGTGTGTTTGTTGGATAACATAACCTAAGGGCTTTGTGTCCAGACTGATTCCTGACACCCCACAGGATATGTTAGGCTAGATATCAGGTAGCTCACAGTGCCACCGTAAGCTCCCCTAACTTTACCAGGGAGCAAATGGTTTCTGGCACCCACTGAACATGACAACCGTGACCCCTCAGGGATCATGGAAACAGTACAGAACCTTTCCCTCAGTCACTCATGCTCACTTATTCTCAGAGAGGTATACAGAGAATGCACAGTAGACACCCTTCACAAGATGTCAGACCGCTGCATGGTTACGTCTCAGCATGCAAGGACCCTCAGTGTCAGCTGAAGTGCCTCCTCTCCTAATCTATTGGTAAGCTCATCTCTTATAATAGAAAGCAGCCTTGAGATGTGCGCTCAGATTAGTGATGTTATGAATATGTAAATAGCCCTGTCACTCAGTGAATGAAGATAGAGATGCCATTTGTGCAGAGTGTGAGAAGAGACCTTGTACATGATGTTAAGGGCATTGCGATAATGTTGTGCGAAGCTAGATGTTTTAACAAGTTTAGTTTCGGAGAAACTAATCCAACATTGTCTTGCAGGCAAGTACATGCAAAAGGGCACTGCTGAGAAATAGGACAATGCAAAAAATATGCTGCTATGCTACATGTGCCTAACCTGGGAATATAACACCCTGTGCCTAACAAAACGAATGTGTCTGTCTGTAACACAACTGGTGATCATGTAAAGTGCTCTGACACCTTCGGGTTAGGATTGTGCTATATAACCCCCCCAAAAACAAAACATGCTTTCTCACACTTGATTACACATGTATACACTAATATGATACTATTGCTTATCAAACAAATGCTCTCTGTTGTGTAGAGATGCTTTTTTCTGTTACGTGTTAACAAAGCCTTATTTTAGACATAAATGCCATCTTTTCTAAGATGGAAGTCACCTTGTCACTCATTTTTCTTCCCATGCCCACTTTTCTCCTCACTAGTTAATTACTAGTTAATTACACTGTTATTGCTATGCTGCTCTTGAAGAACTTTCTCCAGTTCATTCACAACCCAAAATATTATCAAGGTTCTTCAGTTGGAGAACTGTGCACCATTCATTCTTATTACACGTTACTGTTGATGTATCTAGTTTTGACAACAGCATAGACAGTACTGAATAATTATTGTGCAGTGGGATAGTGCATAGGCGTTAAGTGTGTATAACGTTTATTTTTCATGTGCTCTGTTTTGCTGATGAAATTATACATTTGCTCACAGCACAGTGATGCTTCAGTTTCCCTAATTTTATATATGAAAAGAATGCATAAACCTTTCAGTTTTGAGGATGAGTCTGAAGACATTCCTATTCTACTAGGGATGCTGTCTGTTCCTCTCCTGATTTTCCTGCTCACTTGGAAGTCAGAATAATGGTGTCCTTCCTTTGAGAGCCTTCATGGCATTGTCTCTGTATGCCTACGTTTGATTTTTGTCATAAAATCCTTTAACTTTATATCGACCTAGAACTCAGTTAGTGAGTGGGCCCATTCACTTAATAATTTGTATTCCCTAATTCATCAATTTTTCATGCATTTGTATGTGCCTTAATACAGGGACATATTGCCTCATATAATTGGGGTAGGACACTCTCTCTGATCCAGTGAAATGTGGGCATTCTTATTGAGGTAAAGTTTGGGGTGTGTAAAATTTTAGGGTACCCACTGCCCACAACTTGAAGGAGTAAAGAAGACGTAGCAAAATAAAATAGATGAGTGCTGTACTAGTATTTATCGGGGAAGGCAGACACATTACTTCACACCTCAGTAAGAAGAGAAGGAAGAAGGGGGAAACATATGGCTAGTCTGCTGCTTGGCATATTTTGAGTGGCAGGCTTGAGCTATAAAAATTACACAGTGTGCCTCTGACAACATTCCTACACCGTTAGAGCATCCACTATTTACTGGTTTATTAATTTTTCACTCAGCATTTTTCACCAAAACCTAATATGTTATAAGGATGCTAAAGGTGCTTACTAGACTTATTCAGACAGGTAAATAACCCTACTGCGCTTACCTTAATGCACTGACATGATTGCAGCTGAACTTTCGTGACAGAAGCATTGCTTAACTTGAGCCAGTAATTGCAGATGTTGCCCACAGTCACTTATTTTTGAGGACCAGCATCTTTTTTTCTTCTGCAGATTTTGACTCAGAGCAAGAGATTGGAAAACAAAAGAGGGTAAGTAGGAGGAAGAGAAGGACAGAAAAATAGGACAAAAGGAAAACATAGCGATAAACAAGAAAAAACAAGAGTTGAATAAAGTAGCATTGAGTAACTGGTGTTGGATTAGGCATGCTAAGGTAGCAACACTACACAACATTTAAGTAAATTACAGGCCCTACATAATTCAGCGGCCAGAATCCTGCTCAACTCCCCAAAACATCAGTCTGTTACTTCGGCCATTAAGGAACTACAATGACAGACGGTTAGAAATTGCATCAAATTTAAAACTCTCTGTCTCACTTACAAGGCCTTACATGGTACAAGTCCAGAATTTTTGAGTAACTCGATTTCATGGTGCAGAATTTTAGAGTAACTCGATTTCGCGGTCGGTAGTGGGAGTACCTGCCGGGCGATGACATGGGAAGGGGCAGGGTGGGGGGTAGTAAACTTTGGATTACGGAGGTTGACATGTAAGTAAACATATAAATATTTAAAACGAATGTCGTTGCGCGCCCTGCATCGCATTTGGGGATGCAGTGCAAGCAACGACATTTGTTTTATTTATTTATATGTTTACTTACCTGTAAACCTCCGTAATCCATAGTTTACTACCCCCCACCCTGCCCCTCCCCCCCCACATCACCGCCCGGCAGGTACTCCCACTCAGCCGCGGGCCGTGGAGGGTGTTACGGTAGGGCAGGGAGGCGGGGAGGGGGAGGGGCAGGGTGGAGAGGGCTAAAAACCGGCACATGGATAATTACAGGTAAGTAAACAATTTAATTAATAAAACGAATTTCGTAGCGAGCACTGCATAGCATTTTGCGATGCAGTGCGCGCTAGGAAATTCGTTTTATTATTTCAATTGTTTACTTACCTGTAATTATCCATGAGCCGGTTTTTAGCCCTCTCCACCCTGCCCCTCCCTCTCCCCGCCTCCCTGCCCCACCGTAACTCCCTCCACGGCCCCGCCTGCTCCCACTACCAACCGCGGCTGAGTTTAGCATAGTTTTTTGACCGGAAGGGTACCTTTCCAGTACGAAATACTAAGCCTAAACCAATTTTAAACGATTCCCAAATTGGATGTGTGTCTTGTAACATACACCATGCTTGCTAAGTGGGAAGGATTCGGAGAAATAAAAGCAGATCTCCTCTTTAACGACTGCTTCAAAGTAGTGTTATTTTATGGCACGAATGGGAACTCCCTGAACTACCCATTTAACACCCCTCTTATGCTAAGTAACAATGGGAAACAAAATTGCTCTGGTTTGCATCACATTTGTGACTCAAACACAGAGAAAAATATTTGTAAATCTGGGCCTTATTCTGTAACACATTAACCACTAGACAAAAGCTAGGACTCAAGAGGAAATATTTCTCAGTAAAGAGTTTAACATGACTCTTACTTAGTGAGGCTAGTGCATGCAATAAGTGAGCTTGTTGTGCCTCCAGGAGAATGGAAGTCTGCCAATTTTTCACGTTTGATTTTCCCCTGACATCACAGTAGTTGTCAGCAATACCTTATAAATTAAGTGCTGTAGCGGGGAATGAGAGAAGAAGGTAAAGATTGTCTGACTGGAAATAAAAAATTAGGTACATAATAGAATTGCTTCTTATTTCCGCTATGTGTACAACAGCCAGGCACCAACAAACTCCGCTGAGTAAGGGATACAACTTAAAGGGTAGAGCATTGCTTGGGTTGTTATTTGTGGTTTCAAGAACTAAAGGACGAGCGTGCTTTGACTTTTCAAAACCCTTCCAGTTGATACCTGAAAAAAGTGATTTAAGGTTTGAAAAGTAGTTTAAAAAGGCCTATTAGCATTTGCCAAGCAGCCTACAGGAAAATTGCTTTTTTCCCAAAACAACATCTCTGTGTGAAAACTGAAAAGAGTGAAATCAGCTCCAATCGAGGGGATTCTGCGAAGGTTTTCCTTTTACGATATGAAAACAATACCCTATTTCAAAAAGCTGTTAACCTTTCTTGCATTTTATGGTATTTTAATATTTGTGCCGCTTCAACTCAGCTAGACTGCATCCATTCTGAAGTATGCATTATTTTCACATCATCTTTCGACTTTATCATGACAGGTATTGCAAAACCACCCAAGTACCTTCTCCTGCAGATTTAATTCTTAGAAGAAGCTGAACTTTTGCTTTGGGGTTACCCTGCTATGGTTATTTTACATGAAACGTGTCGAAAAAGCAACATAAAATATCCAGTCTAGGAACACTCCTTTTGATGTTATATTTTCTTTGATATGTTGAAATCATTCAAAAACGTTCATTTAGAAACAACGCTCTGTATAGTGTTGAATTCATACTTTTATCCATAATATGCCATACATTTACAGCTTTATAATTTAACTTTTATTGTTATTCTTATACGTTATTAACGTGGTTTACACAACTGCATTTTCTTGTATGCTGACAATAAACATGCGATGTACCTATACTGATATTAAAATTATATTCGAAGATTGGAAAACTGTTCTATCCAAAATACTTTGCTGGCGAGGTATAGCTAAAAATATTCATGTCGCATTATAGAAATCTGGGGGCATATTATCAAGAACGGTGATAAAATTATCGCTGTTTTAGTAGAGGAAACTGCCGCTAAAACGGCGATAATGGGCTTAATAATATGCCCTTGTGAATTCCCATAGCAGCCCAGGTTGACACCAGAACCTGGGCTGCTATGGGAATTCACAAGGGCATATTATCAAGCCCATTACTTTCGTTTTAGTGGCAGTTTCCTGCCGCTAAAACGGCGACAATTTTATCGCCGTTCTTGTTAATATGCCCCCTAGTTATTTCAAATTGATTATTGCTTTGCCCATGGACTGATTTACAACATCAAAGGAGCATCAACATACGCAGCCGAGATGGTACCTGTATTGTGGTTTGTGCCAACCCCAAAAAATATACACACATGTCGACAATCCTACGTAACTGGCCCCTATGTGCAAG
Organism: Lissotriton helveticus; assembly: GCF_964261635.1. NCBI lineage: Eukaryota > Metazoa > Chordata > Amphibia > Caudata > Salamandridae > Lissotriton > Lissotriton helveticus. The sequence continues at coordinate 1,839,461,662 of NC_136059.1, read as the reverse complement.
CATCAACCCACCTAAGCAAACACATACATATACATCAAGTAATAAACATTTTAGAGAGGGCGTTATCTATGATATATATATACCGCCAGTACCTAGTTTTCCTAGGAAAAGCATTTTTTGACTTGGCTATAACGTTGGCGTCGTTTGGCGAATCTGAATGAAATTTTGCCAAAAAAGTGTCACATGGGTCTATTAAATGGGAATCTTTGGGGGAGAACCATGCAGTGGGGACCGAGAATTTGGAGCGTGAAATAAGGTTGCATTTGTAATGTTAATTCCCATAGGAACCTTTAGCCACCTCTACAGCCCGAGCCGCTGAACGGACTTACACCAAATTTAGGAGGAAGGTAGATGTCGGTTCAAGGAAGTGCCTTATGATTATTTGTTGTAAATCCGTTCAGTAGTTTTTGAGAAATTAAAGTTTAAAATGATAGTGATATCTCTGGCCGCAGATATTTTGTGGTGGTTTCGCGATGAATCGCGGATGCACGTGCCAACGGGAATGCTCTGATTCGCTGGACACAACCTGAATAGAAGGTTGCGGCCACTATTTTATCTATCAGGAACGGTTCCCAAGGTTGAATATCTGTGTGAAAGCCCTCATAAGGGGTCACTCTGACCCCATGGTTGAGAAAGTGAGGTGTTAGTGACATAAGTTATGCGTCCAAAATTGATTTTTTTTAATCACTTGTGATATTTGCAATCACGCTGCCAGCGCGGCCCTTCCATGTTCCATTGCAGGGACGTCCGGCTATCAACCTCATCCCGAATATTGGTGAAAATATAAAAAATATATCAATGAATCGTCAATATGCATTTTGTAGAGATCTTGAGATTCTGATCAATGTTTTTATAGAATTTTGTATATAGTGACATATACTGTGATGGTTAGAATTAATTATATAGCTATAATCTTTGTATGTGGTGGTACCTACTCAATTCCCGCTTTTGCTTTGTGCCTCCTCGACGATACCACCATGATCACGATTACCAACGTCATCTCGATCTCCGGAGTCACCACAAAAAGATAAAATAGGTTTTACAGATGGTTTGTATAGAAACTCTCCATAAAAACATGACTTTAGAGAATACTGTAAGAAGCTATTACTGTGTAAAATACTGTAATATTTGTGGATATATGTGTTTTACTCTTTATGGAAAAGGTGCGATCGTCGCAGTTAACAATGCCATGCGATGTCCCGAATAAACGCGAAAACAGCACATAGGTCTGAAAGATGGTGTTTAAAGAAACTTAATAGAAAAATATGAATTTCAACATGATTTGAAAGAAGTATGTATATAGTAATATGGTACTATTTGTAAGTTTGGATTTTTTTACACATTGTTTTTGGATGTGTCCGTGGTCATAGAATGTCTGCTTTGCTTTCTGTTTTTGTGAAGTGTCCACGGGGATCGCAACGTTGTCACGAAGATCCCAAAAAGTTGAAGAAAAAACCCTTTAAGAATGGTTGTGTGCATATAGCTGCTATACATAAGACCGGATGCAGCGTTTCAGGTTACTTAGAAACACCCTGTTGCCCTCATATGTGAAAGTACGCTCCATCATTTCTATATATTCCTTGCATATCAAAACGCATATTGTTGTTTAGATACAACCCATGCGATGGTCTCTGAGGAATGCAGAAACAGTCATATTAACATGTTTCCTGGCTTTGACAATCTGTGGACAGAATTGGTTTGACCACTTTCATTTCTGTCTTTGGCATATATTAGAGTACAAGCAAAAACTGTTAGTAAGGACCGAAGGGATTTTATAAGATCAAGCTCTGACAAGTTCCCTATACACATTTAACAACAAATATATCAGAGGGTCTAATAGAAGAACTCAAAAAGTGCACGCCATGTAACCTACACCTGAAACCTAAATGTCCTTAAGCATGTGTGTATCTATCTAGGGTCATCCCCGTCGTGGTCAACCAAGGATGCCTATCAGTCACCACACGGAACCGCCCTTCATCATTTGGGATTCCAAAGAAGACCAACATCAGGAGTGCCACTTTACTTTCACGGTGAAGGGTCCAGATGTATATAGAGGAACCCTTAACCGGTCAGATAGGTCTTGCTATGGTCTTGCTACTCAATTAAGAGGATCTTAGCACACATGATAAATGGGGGACTGATGTTGCAGTGCACAAAGAAAGTGTGAAAAAATAAGAAAAAGTGTTGTTAAAATTGGATCAGGGGGCACTAACAATTTTATTTGTTTGCTACCCACTCCTCCAATAATAAAAAGTAGGCAATGACAGTCACTATAGTATGGACTGCCTAGGTGTTTTATAGTGTTGGAACCTAATGATGTCAGGTCACCTAGGGTAGCCTGGCCTAGGGTAAGACATTATCCATAGAGGCACATGTGCAAAGGTTGCAAACCACCCAGCAGTAATCCAACGCAATATCACTCAAAAATGACGCTACACCAATGTTTGGAAAAATACGAGCTTGTTTATAAAAATATTCTTTGCTCTCTTGTCATTACAAATTACAGTTCAATACACTTCAACACACTTAACCTTAGTACTTTTATCACATTTAGCAAGTACCCCCTTTTTGTCTTTCAATTGGTAAAGTGCAACAATTCAGCTTCTCAAGGTTTTCTTCACTCCCCTCACAGGAATTATTCTCTTGCCACAAGTTTAGTTTATAATACCATAAGTTTCAATTGTGATACAGTGGAGGGCACAACTAACTCTCAAGAGACTTAGGGCTGGCAATCTCCTAGCTGGACCCACCAGGCGTTAATCCCTTACTTGGTTTGCGAGGAAAGAAGGTCACACCCAACTAAGCCTGGTATAGAACATGTGAGCACAACCAGAATTACCACCCGAAGCCCCTCCTTTACATTAGCGTGAGCTTTCACCCTCGACCAGAATCACTCGATCCTGTTGAATTCCCGCAGGACTCTTCACCGTTACTCCCAGGACGTGTGGGGGGTTACTGGAGATACTGTAGCTCAATATGGTACCACTCCTTAATACTGAAGGTTTTATGATCTTATACTGAACCCAGAGAGAGTGTTGTCTCTTTTTCAAGTTGGGTACTGTTCTGCTTTCACGTTCAGTGAAGTCCACCTCTCCGGACTAGTTCCCCGCCTTCCCCACCTTCCCGGCTTACTTCAGCTCAGTCAGAAGTCGGAGTCAGACGCCTCACCGACCTTCCGGTTGGAAAGCCACCTGGCCGGCAGTTCTCGCGGAGAATTCCCACTCTTCCAAGGGCTACCTGGGGAAGCAGGCGTTCCGCTGGCTCGCTTGGCCGCCCCTGGTGATTCTACAACAATGGGGCGAGGTACCGTTACCTCACGGTGCACTCCGGTGTCAGCGAACCTCCGCACGACCCTCGGCGGCTCCCTCAGCGGCTCCTCCCACAGGGGGTCCGCCTTCCGCCGAGCTTCGATACTGTGCCCCGCCTCCGGCCGTCCTCTTCCGGGGTATTCTCCACCTCCCAGCCGGCAGCTGATCTTCCGGTGACAGAACTTCCTCAGCGCTGCAACCCTCTTCACGCGTCACAGCAGCCTTCCTGAATGGCGCTCCTAATCGCGGAATTGGCAGCTACGGAGTAAGCTCTCTCCCACCTTGCCAACAGTCAGGGTTAGTGCCATGCTGCTGCGAGGGGGTGGGGGTCCAATTCGGCACCCAGTCGGAGAGTTCTTCTCCACGAGCAGGGGGGAGCTGTTTTCTCACGGAGGCGGTGTCACGCCAGAGCCCAATTCAGCACCCCTTTTTCCCTCTGTGTTGAGGACTTAAAGCAATCAGGGTTCAGTCCTTGGGTCAAGCGCTTCCTCTTTCAGGGACAGGGCTGGGTAGGCAAGCAAGAGGGCCTGTCAGTCTGCAGGGGAAAGCTGCCCTTTTGACCAGTCTCTCCCTACTCCAGTGCGCGCTCCTTCTCACTAGTCACCTTACTCCTGTCCAGGCTCACTGCAAGACAAAATGGCTGACCAGCATTCCGCCTTATATAGGCTGTCCCTCAGAGGTCCAGAAGGGACCAGAAGGTTCTGGAATGCCCTACTCTTTCCTATGGGACTGGTTCCAGGTATGTCAGTTATGACAGTTGGTAGCCACCATTTTGTGACTCCAAGGGAATTCCTGTCAGGAAAGGCCTCTGAACTGAGGTGAATGATTATGAGGGTAAAAGAGCACCTATCCCCCCAGGCCAACACCATAAAAATCTAGTGGACACAAAAATAAATAAAGGCATGAGGGGCAGAAAGGGGACAAAATAAATAATAAATTGGAGGGACTACACAAAAGGTCAGACAGGTCTAACACGCGTCCCCCCCAGCTGAAAGTGGGGAGAGCTACCCAACCCCTTGGGAGTCCTCATCACTAAGGCGGAAATACCTAGAGAGACCGTCTGCATTGGCGTGGTCCACTCCAGGCCGATGTTCCACCCGGAAGTCCATTCCCTGTAGGGAGATGGACCACCTCAACAGCTTGGGATTCTCCCCCTTCATCTGCATTAGCCAACGAAGGGGTCGGTGGTCAGTCTGAACCAGGAAATGCGAGCCAAACAGGTATGGCCGCAACTTCTTCAGAGCCCACACCACCGCAAAAGCTTCCCTCTCAATTGCACTCCACTTCTGTTCCCGGGGAAGCAGTCTCCTAGATAGGAAGACTACAGGCTGATCCAGGCTCTCTTCATTCAGTTGCGATAACACTGCCCCAATGCCATGTTCTGATGCATCTGTCTGGACAATGAACTCCTTGGAGAAGTCTGGGGCCCTCAGGACCGGTGCTGCACACATTGCCTGCTTCAGTTTCTCAAAAGCTTGCTGACAAGCGTTCGTCCAAACTTCCCGTCGAGGTTGTTTCTTTGAGGTGAGCTCTGTGAGGGGCGCTACAGTAGTGCCATACCCCTTCACAAAGCGACGGTAGTAGCCTGTGAGGCCCAGGAAAGCTCGGACCTCAGTCTTTGTCTTGGGGGGGTTCCCAGGTCATGATTGCCTCAATCTTTGCCTGCAGGGGCTGCACTGTCCCCCTACCCACCAAGTGTCCAAGGTACACAACCGCCCCCTGCCCAATCTGGCACTTGCTGGCTTTGATTGTCAATCCAGCTTGTTTCAGGGCCTGGAGAACTGCTTGCAAATGTTGCAAATGGTCCTCCCAACTGCTACTGAAGACAGCAATGTCATCCAGGTAAGCAGCAGAGAAACTCTCCATTCCAGAGAGGACCTGATTCACCAGCCGCTGAAATGTGGCAGGGGCATTTTTGAGCCCAAGGGCATCACGCAAAATTGGAAGTGTCCCTCAGGCGTGGAGAAGGCTGACCTTTCCTTCGCTCCATCTGTCAAGGAGATCTGCCAGTACCCTGAAGTGAGGTCAAAGGTACTTAGGTATTGGGCAGCTCCTAGCCGGTCAATTAATTCATCCGCCCTAGGGATCGGATGAGCATCAGTCTTTGTAACTGAGTTCAGTCCCCGGTAATCCACACAGAACCTCAGTTCTGGTGTGGTGCCCGGTGGAGCGGCTTTTGGCACTAGCACCACCGGACTGGACCAAGGGCTGTTGGAAGGTTCTATAACTCCTAGCTCTAGCATCTTGGCAACCTCTCCATGGATGCTAGCCTTCACCTTGTCGGACAGCCGGTAGGTCTTCGACTTCACTGGTGGGCTGTCCCCGGTGTCCACATCATGGGTACACAGGTGAGTCCTTCCCGGGACAAGGGAGAACAACGTAGAGTACTGCTCCAGTACCTGCCGGATGTCCTCCCGCTGTTCAGGAGTTAGAGTGGGAGAGAGATTCACTCCCTCCACTGACCCATCCTTTTCCTGGGACGAGAACAAGTCCAGGAGAGGTTCGCTTTCCGCTTCCTCTCCCCCATCAGTCACCATCATTAAGATGACCTCGGGTCTCTCATGGTGGGGTTTGAGTCGGTTGGCATGCAGCACCCGTAGGGGCTGTCGAGGGGTCTTAAGGTCCACCAGGTATGTGGCCTTACCCTTCTTTTCCAACACTTCAAATGGGCCTGTCCAGCGATCCTGGAGGGCACTAAGCTCTCCAGGCTCCATCACCCACACCTTCTGGCCAGGCTCCAATTCCACCTGGTGAGCATTGTGGTCGTACCACTCTTTCATGACCGCCTGGCTGGCCTCCAAGTTGTCAGAAGCTTGCTTCCACAACTACGCCATTTGGCTACTGAAGGCCAGCATGTAGCTCACCACATCCTGGGGGGGTTTCCTGGGAGACTTTTCCCAACCATCCTTCACCAGGCTGAGAGGACCGCGTACAGGGTGCCCATACAGAAGTTCAAAGGGGCTGAAGCCCACTCCCTTCTGTGGCACTTCCCTGTAGGAGAATAGCAAACAGGGTAGGAGGACGTCCCATTTCCTCCGCAGGCTTTCAGGCAGACTTCTGATCATGCCCTTCAAGGTTTTGTAGAACCTCTCAACCAGTCCATTCGACTGGGGGTGATAAGGAGTGGTGAACCGGTAAGTCACTCCACACTCCTTCCACATTGCCCGCATGTAAGCTGACATAAAGTTGGTCCCCCTGTCAGACACAACTTCTTTGGGGAATCCCACTCGGGTAAAGATCCCCATTAGGGCCCTAGCCACCACAGGTGCAGTGACTGTCCTCAGAGGAATTGCCTCTGGGTACCGTGTGGCACGATCCACCAGAACCAGGATGAACCTGTGACCTGCTGTTGTTGGTGGATCTAAAGGCCCTACAATGTCGATGCCCCTCCTTTCAAAGGGGGTGCTAACGACTGGAAGTGGTTCCAGGGGAGCCTTCAGCTTCACCCCTGTTTTCCCACTGGCCTGGCAGGATACACATGTCCGACAGTAAGTGTTGGACGCCACTTTCATCTGAGGCCAGTAAAAGTGGAGGACAAGCCGAGCAAAGGTCTTGTCCTGACCTAAGTGTCCTGCCAAGGGTATAGCATGAGCCAATTCCAGCAGAAAGGCTCGGTATTGTTGCGGGACTACCAAGGCCCTTGATGAACCAGGTAAGGGTACCTTGGGTTCACTGTAGAGGAGTCCATCCTCCCAGTAAATGTGGTAGTGTCCCGTAACATCACCTGATGCCTGGGCTTCAGCCTGTCGCCTCAGTCCCTCAAGGGTAGGGCACTCCCTTTGCCCCTTACAGAATTCCTCTCTGGTAGGCCCTCCCTCCACATGCCACTCAGCAGGGATGGGTAGGTCCTCCAGCGAGACTACTTCCCCCTCCACGGACTCCTGGTCCACCACCGCAGGTAGCCGATCTGTCACATGGGGTGTGGAAGCCGAAGCAGGCTCTTCCTGTCTTCTGGTCTGTCCCTTTTTGGCAGCGGGTTGGGCCATTGTTCCAGGCTCCAACCCAGGCGAACTCCCTCTCCGGGTAGTCGCAGACCTTGTGCTCACACAGGCCCAGTCAGGTGTACCCAGCATCGCAGAATGCGTCCGGTATTCCACCTCTCTCCAAGCGTTGTGCTCCATATCATTCCCCAGCAGGCAATCAACTGGCACGGCAGGGCTTACGGCAACTCGAAGTGAACCTGCAACCCCTTCCCACTCAAAGGGAACCTCAGCCACGGGATAGTGGCCCATTCTGCCATCAGCCATCGTGGCGGGGTGGAGTACATTGGGAACCACCTGCTCTGGAGACACCAGTTGACTTCTCACCATAGTCATACTGGCTCCTGTATCTTTCAGAGCCTCCCCTCTCTGGCCATTGATGGTGATCCATTGCCCATACTTAACAGTATTTGGGGGCACCTGGATCTTAGGAACCATCTCCCGTTCTCCCAGGGACACTAAGGTGACACCCGCCCACTCACCCCCCTTATCTAAGGGCAACTCCTCCCCGAGCGCTACACCAGCTACTCCCGGTGGTTTTCCTCCGGTGGGAGGGGATGGTCTTTTTGGGCATCTGACATCTCCCTTATAATGTCCAACACCACCACATTCGAAGCAGTGGAGAACCCTTGGCTGCTGGCTTTGGCCAGGATTAGGGTTCCTGGGCGGGTTTGCCTTAGGGGTGAAACCTGTTACCTTTCCCTGGAAATTGTTTTGGGGACCTTTAGAGAACTCCCGTTTTTTATCTCCCCTCTCCTTCTTCTGAGGGGCGCCCTGTCCGGCCTTTTGGGAATCCCCTCCAGTCCCCTTTGAGGACACCCGGGTACTTACCCAGATGTCCGCCTCCTCTGCAAGCTTCCGGGGATTGGTCAGCTTGCTCTCCACCAGGTGTTGGCGCAGCTCGGGAAAGCATTTCTCGAGGAGGTGCTCTTTCAAAAATAGATCATACAACCCCTCATAATCCCTCAACCCGCTGCCCTTTACCCAGCCCTCCAATGCCTTTCTTGCATAATCAAGGAAGTCCACCCAGTTCTGGGTGCTTAACTTGTGGCTCCCCCTGAACTTCTGGCGATACCTTTCCGGGGTAAGCCCAAACTTCCTGACCAATGCTAGCTTCATGGTGGGGTAGTTGGTCTGCTCCTCTGATTCCAAGGCAGGCAAGGTGTCCCGACCAGTAGGAGGCATGTACTTATACAACCCACCCCCCGCAGTGCTTCTCCTGGATCCCATGGGCTCTTAAGGAGACCTCATAGGCTGCCAGCCACTTGGCTATGTCATCCCCCTGACTATAGCTGGCAATTATATCCTTAGGCAGGTAGGGTCTGGACTCCCTGGTTGGTTCTCTGGTTTCCCTGCCACCATTTGGAGTTGGAAAGGATCCCCGTTGCAGGGCCTGGAGTTCCAACTCTTTTAGTTTGAATTCATGAGCCATTCTCCGCTCTTCCTTCTCCTGTTCTAACTTCCTCTCCTCCCTCTTTTCTTCCAACTCCATTTTTGCTATTTCTCACCTTAACAGTCTATCCTCTCTCCTGTCAGCTAACTCGGTTTCTGACAACCCTCTCGATGACACACTGCTGCCCTCCCGTGAGGTTGCCTTGGGGCTGATTGACATCTCACCCACCCCCGGGGAACATTCCGCAGTCCTATCAATGACAGTACCTCTGTCCGATTCCTCCTCTTCCACCGTTCCCTCCTCATTGCGCGCTTCCACCCAAGCCCTCAAACTGGTCTGGAGTTCCCCCTTCTTGGCACCACGCTTCAAGAACACTCCCAATTGTTGACAGAAATCTTTTAGCTGGGCCAATGAATAAGTGTCCAGTTTTTCCAGTGCAAATTCCATTTTGCAAAAGGGCAACAAAAGGTTAAGCACACAAAAAGAATAGAGTGGCAAGGGCAACCTGAAGCTACCTCCACCCCACCACCAGGAACAAATTTGGAAAAACAAAAGTAAAAATTAGGCAGGGCAGCTAGGAGAAAACTCCAGGTGTAGGCTAGTGGATTACACTAAATTACTACAGAGTAGTTTCAACCACATTCAAGATCCCACCGCTGCCACCAACTTGTTGGAACCTAATGATGACAGGTCACCTAGGGTAGGCTGGCCTAGGGTAAGACATTATCCATAGAGGCACATGTGCAAATGTTGCAAACCACCCAGCAGTAATCCAACGCAATATCACTCAAAAATGACGCTACACCAATGTTTGGAAAAATACGAGCTTGTTTATAAAAATATTCTTTGCTCTCTTGTCTTTACAAATTACAGTTCAATACACTTCAACACACTTAACCTTGGTACTTTTATCACATTTAGCAAGTACCCCCTTTTTGTCTTTCAATTGGTAATGTGCAACAATTCAGCTTCTCAAGGTTTTCTTCACTCCCCTCACAGGAATTATTCTCTTGCCACAAGTGTAGTTTATAATACCATAAGTTTCAATTGCGATACAGTGGAGGGCACAACTAACTCTCAAGAGACTTAGGGCTGGCAATCTCCTAGCTGGACCCACCAGGCGTTAATCCCTTACTTGGTTTGCGAGGAAAGAAGGTCACACCCAACTAAGCCTGATATAGAACACGTGAGCACAACCAGAATTACCACCCCAAGCCCCTCCTTTACATTAGCGTGAGCTTTCACCCTCGACCAGAATCACTCGATCCTGTTGAATTCCCGCAGGACTCTTCACCGTTACTCCCAGGACGTGTGGGGGGTCACTGGAGATACTGTAGCTCAATATGGTACCACTCCTTAATACTGAAGGTTTTATGATCTTATACTGAACCCAGAGAGAGTGTTGTCTCTTTTTCAAGTTGGGTACTGTTCTGCTTTCACGTTCAGTGAAGTCCGCCTCTCCGGACTAGTTCCCCGCCTTCCCCACCTTCCCGGCTTACTTCAGCTCAGTCAGAAGTCGGAGTCAGACGCCTCCCCGACCTTCCGGTTGGAAAGCCACCTGGCCGGCAGTTCTCGCGGAGAATCCCCACTCTTCCCACGCTACCTGGGGAAGCAGGCGTTCCGCTGGCTCTCTTGGCCGCCCCTAGCGCTTCTTCAACAATGGGTCGAGGTACCGTTACCTCACGGTGCACTCCGGTGTCAGCGAACCTCCGCACGACCCTCGGCGGCTCCCTCAGCGGCTCCTCCCACAGGGGGTCCGCCTTCCGCCGAGCTTCGATACTGTGCCCCGCCTCCGGCCGTCCTCTTCCGGGGTATTCTCCACCTCCCAGCCGGCAGCTGATCTTCCGGTGACAGAACTTCCTCAGCGCTGCAACCCTCTTCACGCGTCACAGCAGCCTTCCTGAATGGCGCTCCTAATCGCGGAATTGGCAGCTACGGAGTAAGCTCTCTCCCACCTTGCCAACAGTCAGGGTTAGTGCCACGCTGCTGCGAAGGGGTGGGGGTCCAATTCGGCACTCAGTCGGAGAGTTCTTCTCCACGAGCAGGGGGGAGCTGTTTTCTCACGAAGGCGGTGTCACGCCAGAGCCCAATTCAGCACCCCTTTTTCCCTCTGTGTTGAGGACTTAAAGCAATCAGGGTTCAGTCCTTGGGTCAAGCGCTTCCTCTTTCAGGGACAGGGCTGGGTAGGCAAGCAAGAGGGCCCGTCAGTCTGCAGGGGAAAGCTGCCCTTTTGACCAGTCTCTCCCTACTCCAGTGCGCGCTCCTTCTCACTAGTCACCTTACTCCTTTCCAGGCTCACTGCAAGACAAAATGTCTGACCAGCATTCCACCTTATATAGGCTGTCCCTCAGAGGTCCAGAAGGGACCAGAAGGTTCTGGAATGCCCTACTCTTTCCTATGGGACTGGTTCCAGGTATGTCAGTTATGACAGTTGGTAGCCACCATTTTGTGACTCCAAGGGAATTCCTGTCAGGAAAGGCCTCTGAACTGAGGTGAATGATTATGAGGGTAAAAGAGCACCTATCCCCCCAGGCCAACACCATAAAAATCTAGTGGACACAAAAATGAATAAAGGCATGAGGGGCAGAAAGGGGACAAAATAAATAATAAATTGGAGGGACTACACAAAAGGTCAGACAGGTCTAACATATAGGGTCAACATGTTTCAGCAATTCGTGACACATTTGTCATTGCTTTCTTCAGGACCGTGTCTAATAGTGGCTACTGCAAACAATAGTGACAAAAGAAACCAAAAACTGTGCTCAAAGTCAGAACAGATACAGAAATCACCTGAATTCACTAGGTGTTCGCATCGTTTCTTTCACTCTTCCAAGTCGTGTAAAACTACTACAAGGGAATAAACACATGAAGATAGAACACAGGGTACCCATTAGGAAAACATAGCGTACAAGGTTCAGTTCATAATTTGAAACAGAAAAGTATATATTCCTTTTAAAGTCAAGTGATCATATTGTGTATCACTGGCACTATACTTGTGCACATGTCTCAACATTGGATCTAGTTTAGTAAATAAGGAAAAGGGGAAGCACCGCTCTATAACAAAGGAGATAAGTACACAGAACTCTGTTATCCAACTCCAATGAAATATGTTTGAATTCATCCATCCCGGGCCTGTATAACCAGCCATGCACTCACTACCCACTTGTAAGGTTTACATTTTTAAAATTAAGTTTGAAGTTTGAAGACATGCTTCCTTTCCAGGTTCTGGTAACGGCCGCTAAAGTTCTTCCACTTATGCAGCCGTGTTAATTGCACAACTCAGTACCTGTTAAAAGCGCAGGACGCTTATCTTTGAGAGTCATGATATTCAAAACTTAATTTTAAAAATTTAAACCTTACAAGTGGGTAGTGAGTGCATGGCTGGTTATACAGGCAAGGGATAGATGAATTCAAACATATTTAGTTGGAGTTGGATAACAGAGTTCTGTGTACTTATCTCCTTTGTTGTAGAGCGGTGCTTCCCCTTTTCCTGAGCCGTGGCCAGGTGGGGTGAGGTCTTGACCTCTTACAAGTACGGTAAGATGGTTTCTGTGTACTATATTGGTATTTGCTAAACTAGATCCAATGTTCAGACATGTGCACAAATATAGTGCCAGTGATACACAATATGGTGACTTGACTTTAAAAGGAATATATACTTTTCTGTTTCAAATTATGAACTGAACCTTGTACGCTATGTTTTCCTAATGGGTACCCTGTGTTCTATCTTCATGTGTTTATTCCCTTGTAGTAGTTTTACACGACTTGGAAGAGTGAAAGAAACGATGCGAACACCTAGTGAATTCAGGTGATTTCTGTATCTGTTCTGACTTTGAGCACAGTTTTTGGTTTCTTTTGTCACAATTGTTTGCAGTAGCCACTATTAGACACGGTCCTGAAGAAAGCAATGACAAATGTGTCACGAATTGCTGAAACATGTTGACCATATAAAACACCTAGGCAGTCCATACTAAAGTGACTGTCATTGACTACTTTTTAATATTGGAGGAGTGGGTAGCACCCGAATAAAATTGTTAGTACCCCCTCATCCAATTTTAACAACACTTTTTCTTATTTTTTCACACTTTCTTTGTTCACTGCAACATCAGTCCCCCATTTATCATGTGTGTCATGTGTAGCAAGTCCGAGGGGAACAAACAGCCTGAACCCAGCGCTCCGCGCATATCGGGGAACCTAGGAACTACATTTCCCAACAGGCAATGGGGCAGTGACGTGATGGACGTACGGAGCGTATGCATCACTTAATCAAAAGGAGCCCCAGCAGCCTCGGCGTTGGCAATAATTCTTGTACCTGCTCGGAGGACGGTTTGTTCCCGAGACTATTGCGGTAAGAAAGCGGAGTTAGTCCGGGAAGCTCTGATTCCTTGAGGCTCACTGTGCGGTAACAGTGCCTAGTGAACTGGAGGCGTGGAGCCTTATTTTGTTCCTGGGTATTTCTCCCGGCTGGGGGAAATCTATGGCGCGGCTGCGTCACTGGTAATTCACTGTGTAGATCTCTCGGTGGCACACTGGGAAAAGTAATGATACAGTAAAGGGGGTGGTGATGGACAGAGTATCTGAATTAAGTAGAACACTCCTACCCAGTCAACAGATCAGGGCTTGATCCATCACCGTTTTTTAGCTCACTGCACCATCCCAGTTCAGAACCTGGCTATATTCAAATTAGTCTGTCCCTGGCCCAGTGCATCATGGGAACAGGGCAGACCAAACTACCAAGCCAATTCTTTACCAGAAAGGAAACAAGCTTCCGGGGACCGGTTTCCGGCATCACAGCCGTCTTCGGCCCGGCTTGCTTGAATCCTGATGGTGCAGTGAGCAAGGGACTCACGTCTGAGCATACCCTTCCACGCTTATGGTGGACAAAACGATACAGTAAAGGGGGTGGTGATGGACAGAGTATCTGAATTAAGCAGGGATGCTCAGACGTGAGTCCCAGGCACTCCACACCACTGGAGTCAAGCTAGCCGGGCTGATGAGAGGTGTTACCTCGAAACCGGGCCGGTCCTCGGATGCTTGATTCCGTTCTGGGAAGGACATGGCTTTTGTAGTTCAGACTGGACTGTTCCCATGGGGCACAGGGTCAGCGCTGATTTGCATATCGCCATTGTCTAACCCAGGGTGGTGTGGAGTGGAAAAACGATGGATTTGGGCCCAGATCTTTGGACTGGGGTGAATGTGTGACATTGATCCACATTCTGTCCATCACTGTTGTGTTTGCAATTACCGCTCTAAGTGTACTGGGGATGCTCAGACGTGAGTCCCAGGCACTCCACACCACTGGAGTCAAGCTAGCCGGGCTGATGAGAGGTGTTACCTCGAAACCGGGCCGGTCCTCGGATGCTTGATTCCGTTCTGGGAAGGACATGGCTTTTGTAGTTCGGACTGGACTGTTCCCATGGGGCACAGGGTCAGCGCTGATTTGCATATCGCCATTGTCTAACCCAGGGTGGTGTGGAGTGGAAAAATGATTGATTTGGGCCCAGATCTTTGGACTGGGGTGAATGTGTGACATTGATCCACATTCTGTCCATCACTGTTGTGTTTGCAATTAACACTGGGAAAAGTGGCGTCTTATTCTTCCGTGTGTTTTCCTCTTTGAGGGGGAAAGAAGTGAAACTTTGATTGCACAAGTAATCCTATTATCAGTCCAGGAAATCGAGGCTACTCCTCAATGACTCTTTGTGTTGTGTGTTTCCAGTGCTCTTTCGAGTAGGGTGTGAGATTGAACACCCTCTGCACGTTTACAACTATTCAAGTGAACCAAAACAGAGGACTACTATTATTCCTATTCTAAATACTTTGTTGTTACATCACTACGTTTGTGTTTTTCTTTTCTTCATACTCAAGGGACACATGAGGGGTATATATTCAGAGGGATAGAGCACACCCATTGAGGAAATCGTATTACTTATTTTAGGTAGGTGTGTTAGTCCGCTCATTCCGTAATACATCCCTATTGGTTCAGGATTCCATATGATGTCTCTTTGTCTGGTTCTTTCACAGCTGGGTAGTGTGCCTGATACCACCTCACTTCGTGTCTACTTGAGAAGCATCCATTTGTATTTTTCTTTACAGGTACGAGAAGTGGCACTATAAATCCTTTTCTGTTAGGTCGGGGTTTGCAAGAGAAGTGGGTGGGTTAGAAGCACCATATAGGGAGGGTCTTCTAAACAAGTTGTTCTTTGTCGTTTCAGGTCTCCCTCCCTGCTGTTCCCTTCCTTTCCATCCCCGGTTGAACTTCTTCAGTGGTCTGTGTTATTTAATTCAGACTCTGAGGTCATTTTATAGGGGAGGTAATAGGCATAGCAACACAGCCCCGAAGAGGCCAGAAAGCAGATCCTGACAATGTGTGCTAAGATCCTCTTATTTGAGTAGCAAGACCATAGCAAGACCTATCTGACCGGTTTGTGGTATATAAATAAATAATACCGGATCTATTTTTGTCTAGGCATAGTAATAACAGATAGCTCAATCAATAAGAGTCAAGATTCGAGGTAGTAGGAGTTTTGCAGGTTTTAATATAGCATAAAGGACAGGAACAGGACAACCTGCACAGGAATCGGATGGCAGCGCTGCCGGGGGCAGAATCGGGACAAGGAACAGGATAACTTTTTAATAACAGTACATGAGCATATATACATAACGCAAACACATAGCATTACATTGCAATAGGCGTAGCAGTGGGTGGAGCAATAGGCGTGACGCGTAGCAGTCACGAAAGATAAGGGTGAAAAGAGGTGTAACAGGGCGTATACATAGACATGTGATGCAAACGTAACAGAATATGTCATGGATGGGGCGGAAACATGGAGGGGGCTACCTTAGGAGCCGGGACCTCTAACCTGATGGTGCGCGCAAACTGGCAATGACGTGTTACTAGGAGAAGCTGGGGGCTACGAACTCTGTGCTAGGAGCAGAGACTGAAGTCTGGAGAGTCAGGGCGACATGTACCTAAGCAGTATCTAGTATCTGATGTTTAGAGAACATGTTGATAGAATCCAAAAGTTATCGGGGTAAAGGCTAACAGACTCTAGGACTGGAGCATGCATTATTCTACATGTAGTGCGTGATGAAGAATATTAAATGACCATTAAATGCAGTATTTCTCTTACATAGAGACGTAAAAGCTAGACAATGATGGAAACTATTGATGCGATTCAGTAGCTTTAGGAATGCAGAGAAGGAGGGGTGAACTGATAACTAGAATCATAACATATTCTTGGCAGACTCAGAGGCAGAGCCAGGCTGAACCGGGCACTGTGAGGCAGGAAGTAAGTGAAGGGTCAGGGATACAGGTGGGGGCTGTATCGCTCTTCAGCGAGGCTCAGGAGACAGGAGCTGAATCTGGTGTCCGGGCCCTTTTGAGGCCTAGAAACGGGGACTTTACAATGAAATAACGTGCACACTGGAAAACGTGGCAACGCAACTTTACATAGGCCTAATATTCGTTGTATTCACGAAGACTGGAAACTGGCATACTAGAGGTGGACACAACTATAATTGCGTCTTTAATCGAACATGGGGAAGACATATGCATATTAATCATGCACACATAACATATGATGGAGGACGCGTAGGGACACAGAACATGGCAAAATTTACTTTTCCACATTCCCTCCTTGTCACTACGTTTCCATCAGGAAACATCAATATTCATGATACCATCTATCATTTCATACAGTATCATTTGCTCGTCTCGAATTTTCTTGGAACGGGATTTAGAACGGGACTTGGGACTAGGAATACATGATGTAGCACAAATGCCGCAAATCGCAGGGCCACATTGTATACAGAGGCAGCAGCTGAATATGATCGCTACTGCAATACCTAGAAAGGACAAGACTTTCCATCCCCAGGCGGAAATTATACTCCAGAGCCAACCGGACCATGTCCAGGTGCCTGGATCTTGGTGTAACAGATGGGCAATTTTATGGAGTCTGGTTATAGCTGAATAAACAGACGGCGCGTTATTTGGAATGAAAATGCAGCAACTAGATCCGATGACTCTACAGGCCCCGCCCCTATCGGCCAGTATGACGTCAAGGACGAGACGATTTTGCAAAACTACAAACCTCATAGCAGATTGCTCTTCGGTTAAGTTACCTAGAGCAGAGGCAGTCTCATTCACTACTGCTTCAAGGGTTCTGGTTAATCTACGGATTAGCTTACTATTCTGGATAGGTCCTATAAAGAAGAAGAAACCTCTATTGAAATCTGTATACTGTTCTAGAGCAGTTTCAGTATAATCGACTATTGGGGACTCGATCTCCCTTCTATGTCTAATGTGTACTAGGTGTGTGTTTCTATGATAATCAGATGGGGCTAGGAAAACTGGTGGCAGTAGAAATGCAATGTAACAGGTTCCCTCCCAATCGAGGGGCAGACGAACATATGCGGTCTGACCACAAATAAAATATGAATGACGTGAAGCTTTGAAAATAGATTTCCTACTGTCACTATACTTGACAATAGTAGTACAATCACTATGTCCTACATGTACGGAACCATTATTTCGGACACATAATTCGCCTTTGACTGGTAGTACTGAAATAGCAGGTAAGTCTGGAGTAGTATCAGACTGAACATTCAGAACCATGAAATTTGAAGAATCATTACCTAAATTATAAACTTCATTCTCTAGATCTAACCCGGTTCTGTGGGGAAGACCTTGCTTGTCTGGAAAACATGTACTGTTAAGAAAAGACATATCTGTTGAGGATGACGTTAACGTGGACCATGCTCCACACGAACCATTATGTGAAAATGGATAAGGAAAGAGTGGCAGAACTCCCTTCGGTGTCTGGAAAGGGGGGAGTCGACCACACACCCAACAATTAGTGGCATTGCTGGTCTGGTGTGAATAATGTAACATGCGGATAAAGGAATTGTTACGCATAGCGAGGCGGTAAGAGAGTTCATGAGGAGGCAGATCACTAAACGTGTGCTCTGCTGTAACATTAGAAGACGTATTTACATGAGAAACTGGAAAATACAGATAAAATGCATAACTGGTGCAGGAAATCATAATGCTGAGAAACAAAACGAAACTTAGAAAAACGATACATCGGATTGAGTTTTGACTAACTCTCTCACTATGGGGGTCTATTTTATACATGTCAGAAACAGTCTAACCGTTTCACCTAGGGGAGGACTTAGACAATCAAACTGGCTGACTTATTTTACTAGACCGAAGTTTCAACTTATACTCCTGCTGCGGAGTTTTCTCTAACGGGGAGGGTGCAGTATCAGTGTCTTTTGCGGGACAGTCCTTGAGAACAATATTTTGGCAGTCTTTCAAATCCTGGGAAATGTTCTTTGAAACTGGTTTCAATCCATAAAACTTCTTGATGTGCGAAAGATGCACCCAGCCTTTGCGTCCCTCCAACTTCACGGCTGTACGGGTGGCGAGGAGGACCTGTCGGGGCTCCTTCCAGCGAGGCTCCAGCGGACTTGATCGATCAAAATTGCGCACTAGGACCATGGATCCGGGAACGATTTCATGCGGTGCCACCTCGGTATTGTCTGGAAATGCGGCGGCAACCTGTGAACGACAAGAGTTGAGGGCAGACATCAAGGAAGCTAGGTAATCTGTCAGCATATTACTTGAAACATCGGTAGTACTTCGGGGTCTAGGTGTACCCCACATGTTAGGGGGGCGGCCGAAAACGACCTCATACGGGGACAGACCTGATCTGGAATGTGCGACCATGCGCATATAGAACAAAGCGACTGGCAGAGCTACTAGCCAGTCCACACCTTTCTCTTTACATACTTTGGCGATGCGAATTTTCAGGGTCTGGTTATGTCTCTCTACGAGACCTGCTGCTTCAGGGTGGCGTACACAATGGAACTTCCACTGGTACCCTAACAAAAGGGAAACGTGTTTCATCAACTCAGATGAGAATGGCTGGCCGTTATCAGAATATACGGCCCTAGGGAGTCCATAACGGGGGAAGAACTCACGAACCAACTGCTTGGCAGTGGTCGCG
Organism: Lissotriton helveticus; assembly: GCF_964261635.1. Classification (NCBI taxonomy): domain Eukaryota; kingdom Metazoa; phylum Chordata; class Amphibia; order Caudata; family Salamandridae; genus Lissotriton; species Lissotriton helveticus. The sequence goes on along the minus strand of NC_136059.1, from coordinate 1,839,442,971 downwards.
GCTGTGTAATCTGGGACTGGATATGCTTCTGTCCACCTGGACAAAGCGCATACAACTACAAGGACATACTTGAAACCTCGACATCGCTCCATCTGAATATAATCCATCTGGAGGACTTCAAAAGGGTGGTCAGGAGGCTGGAATCCCCCTTGTTCCACCGGGACACTTTTACCTGGATTAAACTGACAACATATCATACAGGTACGGACTTTCTGCTTGGCTGCAGCTCGTAAATGCTTGTTGAACCAAATGTTCTGGATACTGTCTAACATGGCTTTCTCTCCTAAATGTGCTGGACTATGTGCAGTATTGATAATGACTTGGACCATAGAGTCGGGGAGAAACCATGTGGCTTTTCCCTTCGTCACCCATCCTTGATCTGTCTGGACCCCTCCTTGTTCGGACCATTTCTTGATTTCTTCAGGAGTAGCATGTAACTGGATATCTATGACATCTTGAGTAGGGTCCTTAACTGTCATACATGTAGTCAGATCTGGAGTGTGTGTCATATTAACTGGAATGTCTGGAGTCTGAGCTGTAAGCTTGGCTGTGCGATCTGCTAGATCGTTACCTTGAGAAATAATGTCAGTAACTTTCGTATGTGCTTTGCATTTCATGATAGCAATGGATGTCGGTAAGTGTATTGCATCTAACAGAGCTTGAATAAGGAGACCATGCTGAATCTTGGTTCCATGAGAAGTCATGAAACCTCTCTCCTGCCAGAGCACTCCAAAGTCGTGTACGACTCCAAATGCGTAGCGTGAATCTGTGTAAACATTAACTTTCAGGTTCTTGGCATGTATGCAGGCTTGTGTCAGAGCAACTAGCTCTGCTGCTTGAGCGGACAGAGTGTCAATACGGTGTGTCTCTATAACTTCGGTGTCAGTAGTCACTGCATACGCGGCGACTAGTTCTCCTGTACTAGTTCTCATGCATGAACCATCCACATAAAGTGTCAGGTCAGGGTCTGGTAACGGAATATCGGTCAGGTCTTGTCTTGGCTTCGTCATAATGTTGACTACTTCCACACAGTCATGTGTGGCAGGATTTGAAGTAACTGATGGTAACAGTGTAGCAGGATTGAGGACGTTGCAGCGTCTGATTTCTATGTGTGGCTGGAACAGTGTCAATTCATAACCTGTTAAACGTGCAATTGTCAAGTGCTGAGTTTGTGTTCGGTTTAAAAGAACTTCCACGGAGTGTGGAACTTGTACTGTCAGGGAGTGTCCTAATACTATGGAATCACTTTGTCTGATAGCTAGTGCTGTGGCTGCGACTGACTTGAGGCACGCAGGCAGAGCCTGGGCTACAGGATCTAATTTGGTCGAAAAATAAGCACATGGCTTGTATTGTCCTGCTTGATCTTGTGTGAGAACAGACAATGCTGTACCTTCACGTTCTGTTACGAAAAGTGTAAAAGGCTTACTGTAGTTCGGTGTAGCTAGAACTGGAGCTTGACATAAGGCTTTCTTTAACTCATTGAAACTAAGTGTATGTTCAGATGTCCAAGGGAGAACAGTCGATACGGCTGCCTCCTGTGTCGTTAACTGTATCAGTGGCTTGGCTAGAAACGCATACTGAGGAATCCATTGTCGGCAATAAGAAGTAAGGCCGATAAAAGCACGTACCTCCTTCTGGGTCTTGGGCTGAGGAAGACTCGCTATTAACTGAATACGGTCAGGTGTCAACTGCCTACCCCTCTTGGACAGTAAGTGTCCTAAGTAGACCACTTGCTGGACACAGAATTGAAGCTTCGAAGGGGACACCTTGTGCCCCATCTCGGCTAGGAAATACAAGACTGTAAGGGATGCTCGCTCGCAAGCATGTTCAGAACGGGCTGTGATCAGTAGATCATCGACATACTGGAGCAGGGCAGTGTCAGTTGGCATGTGAATGTTGTCTAGTTGTCTCTTAAGTGCTTGACTGTAAATACTAGGACTTTCTGTGAAACCTTGAGGAGCGCGTGTGAACATATAGCTCCTTCCATTTAAACAGAATCCGAAAAGAAACTGGCTGTCTCGATGAATGGGAACACTGAAAAATGCATTTTTGAGGTCGATTACTGTGAAAAATGTGGCTTCAGAATCAATGGCTGTCAATAGTGACGAAATGTCTGGGACAACTGGGTACTGGGAATTAATACATTTATTAAGTTCCCGTAGGTCAATCACTAATCGATATACTGGGGGTGCATTTGGATCAGTACGTTTCATGACTGGAATGATCGGAGAATTGCATACATTGGAGTCAGTTTCTACAACTACTCCTTGAGCGATGAGCTCGTCAATAATTTTGGATAAGGCTGCTACAGCCTCAGGTGGCAATCTGTACTGTCTGATTCGTGGTAACACTACACCTGGCTTGAGAGTCACACAATGGGGTGTGATTTGCATGTAACCTACATCAGTTGGACCTTGCGCCCATAAATGCTGCGGAACATTAGACAATCTGGGATCAAAATCTCGTAATACATAGTGACCCTTGAAGTCACGTAGGAACAATCGTATTCCCTCTGGGGAACAGCAAATGACTGCACCTAATTCTTTCAGTGTTTTAATGCCTAATAAGTTTTCTGGACATGACTTAGTAAGTAACAGATCAGTGGTGCGGGACAATGGACCTACTTCTAGAGTAACTGGCTTTGAAATTTCATTTACGATAGGCTTTCCTGAAAATCCAAGGGAAACATTTCTAGAGCCTGAGAGCGGAGCCCCTGGAACTTCGGCGTGACTAATTGTGGTCCTACTTGCCCCTGTATCAATCAGAAACTTTCTATCTTTCCCTAATACTTGACTGTGAACATAGGGACCTTCTTGATCTACAGGTATCTCGATGAGAGGCAAGCCTACCTCCCTCTCTAGGCTGTTTCATGAATATGGCTGATACTCTGGATACTCGGACTGTGCATACTGGTACATCTGCTGTGTAACATGCTGTGTTGCAGCGATAGGCTGCGGTGCTGTAGCTGTCTGTTGTGCATTCTGTGGCTGAGGAGTCTGTGAAACTTGCTCTTGTCTAGGCGGACGTGGTCTTTCTTTAGTCTTACCAGTAGCTATGTTGTGTTTCAGAACTGCACACTCGTTTATAAAATGACCTGGCTGTTTACAATAATTGCAGTTCCCTTTAACGGGAGCTGCAGGATGACTGGCTTGATTCGGACCCCTCTTCTGGCTGTCTTGAGGAACAGATTGTGCAACTAGTACCTTCATTTTCGTGTCTTTCATACGCTTTCTCTCGTGTTCTTGTTCTTCTCTGATTCTATTCTGGTGGTATTGGAGCATCTGTAACATCTGGGACGGGGTATTAGCTTGCCAGGTACTTTCGACTTTCAAAACTCGATTCTTAATTTGTGGACTTGAATTCTCGACTAATTTAGTAACAAAAAGATGAGGGTATGACTCACTACTTGTCTTGAGGCCACTGTTGATGCTAAAACATTTCTCAAATCTAGAATAAAAATCACTAATGTCTTCGTCTTGTTTCTGTTTACAGGCTGAGATTGCATCCCAGTCTTCCTTTTTAGTTGTTAGTAATCTGGGTAAAACTTGAATCAATAATTCAGGTAATTCTTTACATTTCGCTCCAAGACCGGTACCTGGTACTCGTGCCTTGTCTTCAGCTTCTAGAACTGCCCAATCGATCTTTTTCTCTCCCACCTCCCATTCTTTTTCCTTGAGCTTTTCATACACCCCTGCGGGCAACAGAACCTTTAACATTTTAATTATATCTGGATACGTGTATTCTCCCATACGGAGCATATCTTTTAATTCTCTATGGAACCCTGCTGGATCTTTATCATGACAGGGAATTAATTTTTTCATCTCTAAGAGTTCCATCTTTGTGATCGGAGTGTAAACAAACACTCGTTCTAGTTCGCCACCCGTTCCTCTAACTGGGTGGACTTCTCGTAACGGATTCTGTCTGTCTATGTAAAAGGGTTTACTTTCTGGGGGTGAGACATGAACAAAATGCGGGTTCAAAAACGTTCTATATTTGTGGCGCTGTTCTAGAATGACACTAATTAAATCGGTACCTAGACCTTTCCATCTATACTGGAGTAACTCGTTCAGGATATCATGTAACGGACCTGGATCAGAATGTTGACCCTCATACAAAGTAATGAGGTGCTGGATCATATACATACCCACCAGTCGCTGCTCGGCTGGGGGCAGTTTCAGAAACATTTGTGCCACTATTTCGTCTGGAAAAGTGGTAGAATCAGTAATCCATCGGACTGCTGATCGGGCTAGTTCTTGTTCATGCATAGTACTTAACTCACTGTAACCGATTCGTGATTTCAGAATGTGATCGGTAGCTTGAAACACTTGTTCTAGAGAACCTCGTTCTGGTGCTGGATGATGGAAAGTAGACTTGTGTTCTAGGCGTAAATGGCGATCTGGAAATCTAGATTTTCCTACATACGCTATTCTGGCGGGATTCTCGTCGTCTACCTCTTCAGTATCAGAGTTACTTTCTTTCTCGCTTACTTGTGCTGCTTTACGTTGCTCGTGTAACCTTATTATTTCTTTACGGATTTTCTTGTACATACTCTCCATACCACTGATGGTCTTGTGCTTACCCTCGGCTATATTATCGCTCCACTTTGTCAGGATTTTCATTTCAGCCGGATCTTTGGACGGGTAATCTTGTTCTCTTATTAAACAATTGATCAGAAACTTCAATAACATAAGCTGGATCTCAGCTTTCCTTTGAGACATGGCTTCGCCAATGCTTTCTGGATCATCCCCTGTACGGATGAAACGATATATTCTGTCTAGATCTTCTTTCATATTCGGTAGGGTGACTAGATACTCGGCCACCTTTCTTACGCGCAATGAATATAAAACCATATTATCCTCGCCTGGGACTGGATCATAGCCGCATTCGGTAAGGGCTTTCCTTATTTCTGCAACAGACTGATATCTGGGCGTACGCTGTGACGCTTGAGCATGTAATTCGACTGTCGTTAAACGCTTGTGTGGCGGCGGGGTTCCTGGAGGACCTCCCCCCGCGTCTCCTAAACTAGAATCATCGGCTGATGCTCTTCGTACTAGTGTGGCGGGAAATTGAAATGCGGGCTGAACTTGTATGGCGGGCTGAACCTGGGGGACCGTAGCAGGTACTCCGGTATCTGGAGGAACGGGAAGTGCCTGATTTACAGGGACTGGCGGAGCGGGAACAGGATTTGCATATTCTGGGACTGTGTCGTCCAAATAGGACGAAATGAAAATATCAGCTGCGGTCGGTTTGTGACGTAGCTTGGTCGGAACTAATGGTGGCGGATAATTACTGGATGCCTCTGGGGTCGCTTTTGGCAAGCCCTCGGCAAGAAGAGGGTACATACCCTTAATAAGGGCATTCCTCTGTCTGTCTGATTGTTCAGTTTTGACTCGTTCACCTATCTCGATTAATTCCTTTTCTTGGGCTCGTTCTAAGGATTCTCTACTCAATTCTGACTTTCTGATTTCTTTTTCGGTTCTTTTATGAGATTCTTTGCGCCATAACTCGATGGCATCTTTCTGTGACTGTCTGGCTTTCTTTTTCCATAATGCCTCTTCTACTCTCATGATGCACTCGGCATCCCACGTACCTGATACGGGCCATCTATACTTTTCTTCCAACTCTTTGGTATACTCTACCCATAAATCTAGATATAATATGGCGCTTATGCCATGCTTCTGATACATGAAATGACCTGGACTGTCCCTAGGCGGGACTGGAACTGCTGCTTCCAGCAGACCTTTCCTAGTTTTTAACTGACGTAACTTAGAAAACAAGGGCATGACTGAACTGAAACTGAGACACAATACGTAATTTGCACAATAAACACGATAATTACTTCTCATTCATACCACGACATTAAAATACATGAAGAACATTTAAAATAACAGTTCGAACAGATTACTACCTGGAATACTGAGAACAGAACACATGAATTTTCTCGAGAACAGAACTGACTAGAACAGAAACTAGATGCACTGCTGAAACAGTACGGAACTCACCGGTCTCTTAAAGAGACACGTCAGGACCCGCATCCACCGAAGTGGACACTTCGTTTGTGGGTCTGTGTACCACCAACCCACGGACCAGAGTCAATTAGATTGACCCTGTCTAGATACTACCCCAGTAACGGTACTCACCGGGCAGCAAGAACGGAAGGCCTCGGACTGGACTGGACTGCTAGGACGACGGACGACGAACTTCGGACTTCAGTTACGGGTGGGCCTCCGGATACCTCGGACCTTGGACTCTCGGCTTGGGCTCTGGTCGGGACTCGCCGCGTTCCTCCACCGTCTCGTCTGGATGCTGGACCGCCTCCTCCGTCTCCTCCGTGGGCCTGAGGGATACTTGAAGCAGAAATATCTGCCGGTGCGCAGAAGAGTTCCGTCACGACTGCAGAGGGTCAGAGGGTCGGCGTGGCTTCACCGACGCGTGGGGAAAGGGCAAGTCCCTGTTCGGGCGCCATTATGTGGTATATAAATAAATAATACCGGATCTATTTTTGTCTAGGCATAGTAATAACAGATAGCTCAATCAATAAGAGTCAAGATTCGAGGTAGTAGGAGTTTTGCAGGTTTTAATATAGCATAAAGGACAGGAACAGGACAACCTGCACAGGAATCGGATGGCAGCGCTGCCGGGGGCAGAATCGGGACAAGGAACAGGATAACTTTTTAATAACAGTACATGAGCATATATACATAACGCAAACACATAGCATTACATTGCAATAGGCGTAGCAGTGGGTGGAGCAATAGGCGTGACGCGTAGCAGTCACGAAAAATAAGGGTGAAAAGAGGTGTAACAGGGCGTATACATAGACATGTGATGCAAACGTAACAGAATATGTCATGGATGGGGCGGAAACATGGAGGGGGCTACCTTAGGAGCCGGGACCTCTAACCTGATGGTGCGCGCAAACTGGCAATGACGTGTTACTAGGAGAAGCTGGGGGCTACGAACTCTGTGCTAGGAGCAGAGACTGAAGTCTGGAGAGTCAGGGCGACATGTACCTAAGCAGTATCTAGTATCTGATGTTTAGAGAACATGTTGATAGAATCCAAAAGTTATCGGGGTAAAGGCTAACAGACTCTAGGACTGGAGCATGCATTATTCTACATGTAGTGCGTGATGAAGAATATTAAATGACCATTAAATGCAGTATTTCTCTTACATAGAGACGTAAAAGCTAGACAATGACGGAAACTATTGATGCGATTCAGTAGCTTTAGGAATGCAGAGAAGGAGGGGTGAACTGATAACTAGAATCATAACATATTCTTGGCAGACTCAGAGGCAGAGCCAGGCTGAACCGGGCACTGTGAGGCAGGAAGTAAGTGAAGGGTCAGGGATACAGGTGGGGGCTGTATCGCTCTTCAGCGAGGCTCAGGAGACAGGAGCTGAATCTGGTGTCCGGGCCCTTTTGAGGCCTAGAAACGGGGACTTTACAATGAAATAACGTGCACACTGGAAAACGTGGCAACGCAACTTTACATAGGCCTAATATTCGTTGTATTCACGAAGACTGGAAACTGGCATACTAGAGGTGGACACAACTATAATTGCGTCTTTAATCGAACATGGGGAAGACATATGCATATTAATCATGCACACATAACATATGATGGAGGACGCGTAGGGACACAGAACATGGCAAAATTTACTTTTCCACAGGTTAAGGGTGCCTCTATATACATCTGGACCCTTCACCGTGAAAGTAAAGTGGCACTTCTGATGTTGGTCTTGTTTGGAATCCCAAATGATGAAGGGCGGTTCCGTGTGGTGACTGATGGGCATCCTTGGTTGACCACGACGGGGATGACCCTAGATAGATACACACATGCTTAAGGACATTTAGGTTTTATATATTAGAGTACACCAAGATAGTGTGAGGGGAAAGAGACATCAGTTCTGTTGCATTGCCAGGTTTACAAATTTCTGTAAATTTGGATATGTGGCAGAAACTACCGATGTTGCACGGGACACCCACAGCAACACCCATGGCATGCTTCTTTCACAGAAAGTGCTGCTTGAAAAGCGCCTGTATTTATAAGGCCATTAAAAGCTATGCAGAGTGGCTTTAGGTGGCTTTGTAAAAATGGTGCTCCACATTATGGCTCTGATGTGTCAAAAAGGATGCTCTGGTAAGTGCATGGGGCTTGTAAATATGCCTCCCTGCCTTGATGTTCATTGTAAAATTTACTACAGAAGGGATAAACTGTTCTTTCGCCATCTATAAATGACAAGTAAGAAATAAAATATTGTAAAATCCTCAAAAAGATTAAGATGAATGCAGGATTGGTGATGAAGTATAATCCAAGTTTATTTCCAGGTAAAGATGAACCCATCCAAACCACAGCCAGTCCAAGTAACTGCCCAGCATCAACTGAATGTAAACTTTCCTGAACCTTGAGAACAGAGTAGGAACACAATCATGGGTGATGTCATATGTTGCTATGGTACATGAGTTACAGGAGAATATCACATATGTGCTATAGCTGTGTTGTACAAGAGGGTACTAAAATGTTAAAAGGTAACTGATAAATAACGTTTTGTGTTTTGTTTCAGGTTTGTTACATTGAAGTAAGTGTATGTAGTAATATTTCTAGGTTCATCTGTAGATTTAAAACTGCAACATAACATCTAAACAGTTTTTGTACTATGAGTAAGTCACTAGTAAAGTAATTGGTAGATTGGCTAGGGTAAAAAATTAAATGTATATATATTTTTTTACAGAACAATATATACATCACTAAACACAGTTGCAATGCCTACTAAAGCTCGGATGAAAAAGCTACAGAAGGAACTACAGTATTTTTGCAGAAATGAGTTGCAAAAGGGGCAAAATGCAGATAAAAGTGGTGAAAGAAAAAAGAGCTACTGGTAAGAGGACAAACACATTTCTTAAAAGTATATGTACACATTTACAAAGATTCCAAAATAGGAAAATGAAATTATGCCTCTGAGAAACAATAAGAATCAACAAATTGTACATGGCATGAACAGAAATGATTGTAAAAGACATGGACGCATGCTAAGGAGGAGACAGAAGCAGTTTAAGGAAAACAGAGCCACATGTTTCGTAGTAGAGTAGTTATAAATCTACAAAGAACTATGAAGAAGTATACAAGATGGAGAGAGGAACTGAACCAGAAAGAACAAGTTGAGAGAGTAATTGATAAGACCTTTGCTTTGAAGAGAACACTTTTCATTTTGATTCTAAATGGAATGGAGACTCTTGACAAAATAGTGTTGTGCATGAAGAGACAAAACCAGAAGAAAAGATAAGTGAATAGAAGTAAATTTTGTACAGTTTTTAGTGGAGAATGGATGCATACTTCTAGTACAGAGCCTTTCTTTAATGAAGAAAGCTATCCAGGATAGCAGCCAGGATCTTACACTTCAGGCAATTAGTCTTGTAATTTCTCTGCATTATAATACAACGGGCATATATAACACAATTGATTCAGTTTTAGACTAACAGAATTTTCAGAGGGGTCTAGTATTTCTAGGGAGCAATGAATCTCTAAGGCTGAAGTCTCTACTGAAAGTAATCAACTCCACATGGCTGGCAGCGTCATAGTATCATCTGAGTTACAGCAGGAGAGCCCCTAGTTACTAATCGAGGGTTCAAATACCTGGTTTAAAATAGTAAAGCAAGGGTTCAAAGCCTTCAATATCCAATGTATATGACTGAATATAGTCCCTCACTTGTAAGTACATAAGAAAGGAATTGTGGAAGTCCATATGATTCTTGCAAGCCCAGAAAAGGCTAAGCCATTCATTTCATAAAGCTGAGTGATAGTTACAACACCACTCCGTGCCAAAGCCCTGCAGGTCGTGTCCGGAAAGACTGAGGAGAAAGCAGGGTTATTCCAAAGTGGTGTGTCTCCTTTTAGAAAGGCGATGGAGTATTTGGAGTGGATCTCCTTCCATATATGGATAATTTCCCTTAGTACCTGAAACCTTACCCTCTTAAATAGATGGGCTCTCCTAATCGATAGAGGAAAACACTACACTCTTTCCCTACAGCTAATTGATAGCAGTTAGATAATGAATCGGGATCATCTGGATCGAGTAAGCTGCGCAGGCAACCGTAAAGGCCGCCCAGAATTATAGCTTAAAATCTGGGAGTGAGAGTCCCCCCTTCTTAAATGGAAGCTTCAGAAAGCATATGGTTCTCTGTGCACACATATACCCTCATAAAAAGTTTCTAATGGCACCCTCCAAGCGCTTAAAAAAAGAGTCCAGGACTCTTAATGGAATGCCCATGAACAAATATAGGAATTTGGGACGCATATTCATCTTAATGATGTTAGTTCATCCAATAAGTGCAAGTGGTAACTTGTTCCAGGATTTTAATTTGGAATTTATCACGAATAATAGAGGTTCATAGTCAATTAAATGATATTAAAGACCACCGGGCATAGCTTGATACCCCGATAACCTGCTGTAGTAGTTACCCCTGGAGTAGGAGAGTCTGGCTTTAAATTCAGGAGAAGCTGAGTTTTGGATATATTAAGCGTGTACCCTGGAGCCTCGCCAAACCTGACCGCCTCTTTGAAAACCTGTTCAATTGCTGTTAAAGGATTGGAAGAGAAAACAGCCACATCGTCCGGGTACGTAGCCAATTTCAGTTGTTGCTCTCCAACAGTGAATGGTTGAATACCTGCATTCCTATGAAGTTACTGCAGATATGGCTCTATCTAGAAAACAAACAAAAGAGGGGAGAGTGAACATCCCTGACGGGTGCCGCAGAATATTTGGAGTAGTTTAGACGAGTTTCCTGCAAGAACTTCCCTTGCCCTAGGTGTCTTATATAAGGCTTGGGTCAGATTGATAAATCTTTCACTAATACCAAGGACCTGAATTGGAGCCCACATAAAGTCCCATGCAACATGATCAAAGGCTTTTTCTGCATCTAGAAAAATCATGCCCATATTAATGTTCAGACTCCCAGTCACATTAAAAACGGTGATTGTCATATTGGTATGGCTAGTGATATCCCTCCCTGGGATGATTCCGTGTTGTAGAGGGGAACCTAGGAAAGAGATTACAGGGGTCAGATGCATGGCCAGAATCTTAGCAAACTATTCTGCTTCTGTATTAATTAAGGATATGGGCTGATATGACCCCATATCCATAGAAGGCTTATCTGTTTTTTTTTTAAAATACAGTAATGTTGGTGATAGTCCATGTATCTGAGCCATCCCACCATATAAATGTGTTGAACCACCTTATGGAACACAACAATTTATTATATCTTTAAGTGCCTTATTAAACTCTAGAGGTATGGCATCCTTTCCACCTGCCTTACGGATTGGCAGAGACATTAGTGCAGCATCAATCTCTGTTAAAGAGGGATGTATGGCGTTACAACGCATACGTTTACAACGCCTACCTTTACAACGTAAGTTTTACAATGCATACCATTACAACGCATAATGCTTTTGGGCGCTGGATAGTGAATAGTTTAATTTACTATTCCAACTCCAGTCCCCGTGGATAGTAGGGAAGGTTTTGGATAGTACATTAAACCTATTCCCTATCCTAGAGCGCCCCCCAGAGCTATGCGTTGTAATGGTTTGCAATGAAAAAGTTTCGTTGTATGGTAGTTTGTTGTAAAGGTTTCGTTGTAAAGGCTGTATACCGTTAAAGAGAGTTCAGCCTGCATATCATTTACTTGATTTTCCCCAGGTGAGGTAGGCTACACTGCTGGATATCCTTCGAGCCACTGGCCTGGTCAATACTCTGTGTCTGATTATATAACTCCTCATAGAACCAAGCTAATTTTTTCAGGATAGGCAGCGGGTGGTGTACATTTTAGTGTTCCTACTCTTGATGCCCATATTGTACACTTTGATTGTCGGTTTAATATCTGATGGGCCAGGAATCGCCCTGCCTTTTACCCATATTTGTATTATAGCTTTTTGTGTCTTGTATACCTAGGGCAACCTGATCTTTTAATCCATCGCCAAAAAGATTCCTTTTCTCCACTAACTGGAGAAAAACCAGCTGATCATCTGCCAGTCCTTGTGACATTTTGAAAGCATGTAGCCTTTCAAGATGTAAGGTAGCCTGGCAGAGCGTGAGCTTCCTCAAAGGTGTCTGTATTTTGCTTAACCACATACTGCTGAGTTATACCCCTGACATATACTTCATTGTATCCCAGATTATTTGGGGGTAAAGCTGAGTCCTCATTGACCTGTAGGAACTCAATAAGTAAACCTGATACATAAGTTATATAGGTATGATTTGCATGTTGGTGCCAGGGAATTAAACTTAGCGTGATTACCCCATCTCCAGTTAACCCAAATGAAAACATAATTGGATTATGATCTGAGACAATCCTGGGGCAAACCCTCATCTCCATGCTATCCAGCAGAGACCTCCCAGTAAAGACCATATTCATCCTGGAGTAGTGCCTGTGAGGGCAAGAGTAGAAAGCATAACCATGATCGTCCGCGTATAAAGTGTGCCATGAATCACATAGCCCATGCAACTGAATAGGATCCCTAAGTCAAGCCTGAGTTCTAGGTTTACGCAGGATAGCAGTACGATTGGTAGTATCTATATTATTATTGAATATACAATTAAAATCCCCCATTACAATCAGTTCCCCTGTTGGACAGGCCACATGAAGGGCTCGCTCCCTCCCCGCAGGACAGGGCCCGGGCCACCGTCAGCACCATTGCCCGGCCCAGCCGCCATCTTGGACACGGCACCACGCGGCCGTGCGGCCTCAGCCCGACCCCAACCCTGGGCCTGGCCAGGCCCCGACATCCCGGCACCACCCTCCACCCAGGAGGTGAACGGCCGACTTGGCAGGTCAATGGGAGTACGAAGTGTCGATGGCTCTCCCCCGCCAGGTGCCGAGCACCCCCAGCCTCCTCGGGCGCTGGCTCCACCCCCCTGCTGGGTGTCTGGACTCCCTCATCCCAGACCTCCCGACCTCCAAGAGCGAGGGTCCGGACATCAAAGGGCGCCAGACCTATAACTGAGGCAGCCCCAGGACAGGAAGGCAGTTGTATCCTGGAGTCGAGAGACACCGCGACGAACTCATCCTTGACGGACTGCTGGCGCTGCCACAGCCCTGCCTTGTGAACTATTGTCCTGCCTGCTGGTGCTGCCGCGGCCCTCTGCAACCTTCATCCTCGTTGGGACCTGCTGGCGCTGCCGCGGCCCGTTGTAACCTTCATCCTCGTGGGACCTGCTGGCGCTGCCGCGGCCCGTTGTAACCTTCTTCCTCGTGGGACCTGCTGGCGCTGCCGCGGCCCGTTGCAACCTGCATTCTCGTGGGACCTGCTGGCGCTGCCGCAGCCCGTTGTAACCTTCATCCTCGTTGGGACCTGCTGGCGCTGCCGCGGCCCGTTGCCACCTACGACCTCTTCGGGACCTGCCGGCGCTGCCGCGGTCTGACCCCTCCGAACACCGAGCTCGAGGATTGTGAGCCATCACCGTTACACCCCCGTACCTGTGGGTACCCAGACTGTCCCGCTACCCCCTTCCCCTACTAGAGACTAGAATTGAGAGGATCATCGTGTCCTGATTGCCTTGTATCGTACCACTCTACTCCCAGAAGTGCCTATAAAAGGTGTTACCCTGAACTTTGTGTGGTGTCCATCTGTGGGGGGGAAGTTACCTGTCTGTGCGATCACTGTGCTCGGCCGACCCTCCAGGTCCCCGTCTAACATTGGTGGCTAGCGGCGCGATCCGAACCAACGCGTACCGTACAGACAGTAACTCACCCTACGACTAAAACCACAATGACGACCAAAGAGAGCGGATCGGCGGAGAAGTTCCAGATGGAAAAGCTGGAAGAATACAACCACCGAGAGCTCAAACAATTTTGCATGGACTTAGGCATTGCTACCACCGGGCTAAGCACAAAAGAAGACTTCAAAAACGCCCTAGAGGCCTGGACAGAGACAAATACCGCAACCCCCCGGGACCCCGCAGCCCCGGAAGTCAACACCACCCGGACGGAGGAACAGAGAACAGGCCCCTCCCATGAAGAGATCCAAGAGCGGAAAAAAAATAGATTACTCGAGTTAGACTTGGCACGACTCAGATTAGACGGAGAATTGAAACTGGCGGAACAAAAAATAAACTTAGAACACTTACGGCTCAGAGAAGAGCGAGAGGAAAAACAGAGACAGAGAGACCTCGAAGAAAAAAGACTGGCATACGAGCACGAGTGCAAACTAGCGGAGATAGAAATGCGCAAACTGAACAAAAACCTAGGGGTGCCCGAGCAACCGCACTCCCCGGGTCCTACCGAGCAGAAGGTCCACATCCCCAAGGATGTGGTCCGAGAATATCACCGGAACGACGACATACAGCAGTGGTTCAAGGCCTATGAGATCGCCATGACCGCCCACCGGGTCGCTTGAAGTGACTGGGGAGCCGGTCTATGGGGGAGATTCGTCAACGAGGGTCGTGATGCCCTGCTGCAGCTTCCGGACCATCAAATGACGTCCTATGACCACATGAAGGCCGCCCTCCTCAGTCGATATGGACTTACACCCGAAATGTACCGCCAGAGGTTCCGCAACTGCACCAGGATCCCAGGTACGACGTGGTTGGAATACGTGAACTATTTCAGCCGAGCCTTCGAGGGGTGGATCAAGGGTAACAACGTAACCACTTACGAACAACTCTTCAATCTCATTGTGTGGGAGCACCTCTCCAACAACTGCTTTGTCGAGCTCAGGCAGCACCTCCTCGACAGTAAATTGACTGAACCCCGGCAGCTCGCCACCGAGGCTGACCGGTGGGAGAGCACCCGAGTGGCCCGGAGTGGGCCGAATGAGCAGAACAGAACCAACCAAGGTCACCATCGTCCCCGAGGAGGAGGAGGAGGCCCGGGCCGGGGCAGAGACGCCGCCCCGGCCGCACCCACTAACGCCACCCCGGCCCCAGCAGGCCGGGGAAACCCCCCGATGCGCCCGGGGTTCCGAGCTAACGTGACGTGTCATCGATGCCAGCGAGTCGGCCACTATGCCAGTGACCCGACCTGCCCGAAGAACCAGGCCCCCGGGCCCCGCCAGATGGCGGCCGCCGCCCTGGGAGAAGAACAAGTCTCCGAAGACACGGAGACCTATGAGTCGGAGCAGTTCGAGTGGGAACCCGCCGCCATGACCCTGGCATGCCTAGGAGGAAGAGACATGGTCCCGCGGACTCCCCTGCCCGCCAACACTCGGAAGTACAGCCAATGGGTGAGCATCAATGGGCGCAAGGCCGAGGCCCTGCGTGACACCGGGGCCAGTGTGACGGCCGTCCGCTGTCACCTGGTGACCCCAGAACAAATCCTACCAAACGTACTTTGCCCCGTCCGATCGGCAGATAACTCGGAGAGCCTGTGTCGGATGGCCTGCGTCCCCTTCGAATGGGGAGGAGTGTCCGGCATGCTGAAAGTAACTGTCCGTGACGATGCCCCCGTAGACTGCCTCCTGGGGAACGATCTCGAGAGCTCCCCGTGGGCCGCTGTGGAAAGAAGAGAGCATCTGGGGATGTTGGGTCTCCCGGACTGGGCGTGCGTAACCACCCGGTCCATGGCCACCCGCACCATCCCTAGACCAGAAGAACCAGAATGGGCAGCACCTCCGCCCTCGATCACTCCAGAAGAAGACTTCCTCCAGACCGACCGCCCGGACCCCACCCCAGAGGGGTCCACACAGCCCCCCGAGCTTCCCGACCTGGCTCAGTGGCGTCAAGAAGGGGGGCCCACCCAGGAACAATTCCGGCAGGAGCAAAAGACCTGCCCCTCCCTCGAGGGATTGCGACAGCAAGCGCTCGCCCAGAGCCAAGGAGACACCACCGGGGCCCACTGGGTTTATTGGGACAATGATCTCTTGTACAGCGAACAGAAAATCGCAGAACTGGGGGCCGGGCGAGTGCTGGTGGTGCCCCTCCACTTCAGAGACTTCCTGTTGAACCTAGCCCATGATGTCCCCCTGGCCGGACACCTGGGCCAAGACAAGACCTACCACCGCCTGGTGACTCACTTTTTCTGGCCCAAAATGAGGAATGACGTAGCCAACCATTGCCGGTCCTGCCCGACCTGCCAGGCCAGTGGGAAGAGCGGCCGCAAACTCAAGGCACCCCTACAACCATTCCCCGTGGTGACCACCCCGTTCGAAAGGGTGGGAATAGACATTGTGGGGCCCCTGGACCCCCGAACAGCACAGGGACATCGCTTCATCCTGGTCCTGGTGGATCACGCTACCCGCTATCCTGAGGCGGTTCCCCTTCGTACGATAACAGCCCCAGTAGTGGGTCGAGCCTTGATGGGGATCTTCTCTCGAGTGGGCTTCCCCCGGGAAGTCGTCAGCGACAGGGGTACGAACTTTATCTCAAAATACATGAAGTCCCTCTGGCAACAGTGTGGGGTCACCTACCGATTCACGACCCCCTATCACCCTCAAGGGAACGGACTGGTTGAGCGGTTCAACCGCACGCTCAAAGGGATGATTGGGGGGTTGGAAGAGCCCCTCCGTCGCCAGTGGGATGTGCTACTACCGTGCCTTCTCTTTGCCTACCGAGAAGTCCCCCAGAAGTCCCTCGGCTTCAGCCCTTTCGAACTCTTGTATGGACACCCGGTGCGAGGCCCGCTCAGCCTAGTCAAAGAAGGCTGGGAAATGCCCCCTCTAAAGAACCCTCCAGACGTTTTCAAGTACCTCCTAACCCTCCGCAACCAGACCAGAAGGTTCAGAGAGATGGCAAAAGCAAACCTGGAGGCCAGTCAGGAGGACATGAAAAGGTGGTACGATCAAAATGCATCCTCCATCGAATTTGAACCCGACCAACAAGTGTGGGTAATGTCTCCCACCGAACCATGCGCCCTGCAAGACAAATGGACGGGGCCCTTCAAAGTAATCGAGCGCAAGAGCCCTGTCACCTATCTCATCGATATGGAATCTTCCCGAAACCCTCTCCGGGTCCTCCACGCTAATAGACTGAAACCCCACTTTGTACGCTCCGAACTCAGTCTCCTGATGGCAACCGACAATGGAACCGAGGAGGACTCCGAACCCCTTCCTGACCTCCTACGGTCACGGGAGAAGGACGGCTCCGTGGACGGGGTCCGACTCTCGGAGGCCCTCACCCTGGAACAGCGCCAAGACTGCCGAGTCCTCCTGCTCCAGTTCTCCACCCTGTTCTCCCTCACCCCAGGGGTCACCCCCTGGTGCTTACACGACGTGGACACTGGAGACAGTCCCCCTATCCGCCATCGGGCCTACCGCGTACCAGATCGGGTACGGGCCTGCATCCAAGAGGAGGTGGCCAAGATGCTCACACTCGGGATCATCGAGCCCTCAGACAGCCCCTGGGCCAGCCCAGTGGTACTGGTCCCCAAAGCGGCCGCCCCCGGCGCCACGCCGGAGCTCCGGTTCTGCGTCGACTACCGGGGCTTGAATGCGGTCACCAGAACAGACGCACACCCCATCCCCCGAGCAGATGAACTAATCGACCGCATGGGAGCTGCCCGCTACCTCAGCATCTTCGACCTGACAGCGGGCTACTGGCAGATCGGTCTCACACCCCGGGCCCAAGAACGATCGACATTCTCTACCCCTGATGGCCACTATCACTTCAAGGTCATGCCATTCGGCATGAAGAATGCGCCAGCAACATTTCAGCGGCTAGTAAACCAGGTCCTGGCAGGACTCGAAGGATTCAGCGCCGCCTACCTGGACGATATCGCTGTGTACAGCCACCACTGGTCCGACCACCGCCACCACCTCCGAGAGGTGCTACAGGCCCTCCAACGAGCTGGCCTCACGATCAAGGCCAGCAAATGCCAAATTGGCCAGGGGTCCGTGACCTATCTCGGGCACCAGGTGGGAAGCGGTCTGGTGGCCCCTCTGCAACTCAAGATCGCTGCCATCCAGTCGTGGCAGTCCCCCATCACCCAGACCGAGGTCCGCGCCTTCTTGGGACTCACAGGCTACTACCGGCGGTTCGTGAGGGACTATGGCAGCATCGTAGGGCCCCTCACGGAACTCACCTCCAAAAACCAACCAAAGAAGGTCAACTGGACCCCAGACTGTCAAGCGGCCTTCGAGAAGCTGAAGGCCGCCATGTGCTCCGCCCCGGTGCTCCAGGCCCCCGACTACAGCCGGGAATTTATCGTCCAAACAGATGCCTCCGACCATGGCGTTGGGGCAGTCCTTTCCCAGCTGAACCCCGAAGGACTTGACCAGCCAGTGGCTTTCATCAGCAGACGACTCCTGGCCCGAGAACGACGCTGGAGCACCATCGAGAGGGAGGCCTTCGCCGTGGTGTGGGCCCTCAAAAAGCTCCGGCCTTATCTCTTCGGCACCCACTTCCGGGTCCAGACCGATCATCGACCCCTGCAATGGCTCATGCAGATGCGGGGGGAAAACCCGAAACTACTACGTTGGTCCATCTCCCTGCAGGGGATGGACTTCACTGTGGAACATCGACCCGGCCAAGACCACGCCAACGCGGATGGCCTGTCCCGCTTTTTCCGCCTCGATGAGGAAAGTCCCCAAGAAGATGGTTGACTCTCCCCGCCTTCAGCTGGGGGGGACGCATGTTGGACAGGCCACATGAAGGGCTCGCTCCCTCCCCGCAGGACAGGGCCCGGGCCACCGTCAGCACCATTGCCCGGCCCAGCCGCCATCTTGGACACGGCACCACGCGGCCGTGCGGCCTCAGCCCGACCCCAACCCTGGGCCTGGCCAGGCCCCGACATCCCGGCACCACCCTCCACCCAGGAGGTGAACGGCCCACTTGGCAGGTCAATGGGAGTACGAAGTGTCGATGGCTCTCCCCCGCCAGGTGCCGAGCACCCCCAGCCTCCTCGGGCGCTGGCTCCACCCCCCTGCTGGGTGTCTGGACTCCCTCATCCCAGACCTCCCGACCTCCAAGAGCGAGGGTCTGGACATCAAAGGGCGCCAGACCTATAACTGAGGCAGCCCCAGGACAGGAAGGCAGTTGTATCCTGGAGTCGAGAGACACCGCGACGAACTCATCCTTGACGGACTGCTGGCGCTGCCACAGCCCTGCCTTGTGAACTATTGTCCTGCCTGCTGGCGCTGCCGCGGCCCTCTGCAACCTTCATCCTCGTTGGGACCTGCTGGCGCTGCCGCGGCCCGTTGTAACCTTCATCCTCGTGGGACCTGCTGGCGCTGCCGCGGCCCGTTGTAACCTTCATCCTCGTGGGACCTGCTGGCGCTGCCGCGGCCCGTTGCAACCTGCATTCTCGTGGGACCTGCTGGCGCTGCCGCGGCCCGTTGTAACCTTCATCCTCGTTGGGACCTGCTGGCGCTGCCGCGGCCCGTTGCCACCTACGACCTCTTCGGGACCTGCCGGCGCTGCCGCGGTCTGACCCCTCCGAACACCGAGCTCGAGGATTGTGAGCCATCACCGTTACACCCCCGTACCCGTGGGTACCCAGACTGTCCTGCTACCCCCTTCCCCTACTAGAGACTAGAATTGAGAGGATCATCGTGTCCTGATTGCCTTGTATCGTACCACTCTACTCCCAGAAGTGCCTATAAAAGGTGTTACCCTGAACTTTGTGTGGTGTCCATCTGTGGGGGGGAAGTTACCTGTCTGTGCGATCACTGTGCTCGGCCGACCCTCCAGGTCCCCGTCTAACATCCCCAATCTAATAACTCCAATGACAACATATCTAATACTTCTGGGTCATCAATGTTAGGGCCATAGACCACACACAGAACTAATTTCATTGACTTTAGTAATAATTGAGCAAGAACTTATCTCCCCCGAGAATCAGAAGTGGTTCTCAGAGCTTGGCCACAGAAGTTCTTATCAGACAGTAGTGCCACCCCACGTATTGAAATTGATTGTGATGCGCAGACAACTATATCATATCGTAGTTGCTTATACAGGGTCCTAGCCTTAAATGCTAAGTGGATCTCAGTCAGGGCTACCAGTTGGGGTTTATAAAAACGAATCTCCTCCCAAACCAGTTGTCGATTACTGCACATGTTAATTCAAGATGCATTCTAGCATATGCATTTAATTTGAGCCATGAAAACTAACGGATTTCAGTAGCTCTACCAAGCTCTTGTAATCTTTGTAGCTCTAAATTATTTTTCTGCCACCTTAAAGACTACAAAAAAGTGAACCCCAGATAAACTGACCATACTTTAACTGTTGCCAATCACCCTATCATTCCTCATCGCCGAAGGAGGCTCGCCGGTTAGAAACCCACAGTTATAATTCTCCTCCCACACTCCCATCCCCCTGACCCAGTTCCCCACCCTCCCATGTGCTCTGGAGAAGGAATTAACCCCTACCATCTGGCTGTCAGCTAGAGACATCCCTATGGAGTACTACCTTTGAGAACCCCTAAGCCCTGATCAGCCACCCAACCATCACATGCCACTGAGAAAAAAGACCACCAGTAACGAAAAAAAGTAAAGCTATCTCACCCTGATAGTATATCATATTCAACTCCAAGATATTAGTGTCAAGTTCATGAAGCCATCTCGAAAAAAAGATGGACCATCCCATAACACAGAGAAGATGTGTGAGAAAGATATCAGGTTGTAAAAATGAGTAGATAGTGAAAGAAGTCGTCTGTACTACATTAGGAGTCCAGCGCTAAATTAGTGTTGCTGTCCTGCTCTCAGGCGAGCCAGGGCCTGCCTAACTCTTCCACAGAGTAACACATCTGAGTTCGCCCGTCTTTTATAATTTTGAGACGAGCTGGTTCCTGAAGGAAGACTTGGGTGCCCACAGCCTTGAGCGGATCTATAAATTTGCACACCTTCCATCTTTGGTCCATTGTAGATCTGCAAAGATTAGACCGAGCCACAATTGACATTTCCTCAATTAACCCTGGGTGGAGTTCGCAGAGTTGCGCTACACGAAACTCAGTGAAGTGATAAAAAAGCATGCCGCGCTACGCAGAGCTCCGCAAGCGGCGGAGTGCAATAGAAAAATGCCATACACAGTGATTTTCATTGGCGGATGCTCGTCCATACTGTGCAATCATCGCAAACGGCAACATGCACAGTGCATGCGGGTGCTGTCTCAATGCAAACGGGCAGTTTCTCAATGTGAGCAGTCGAAAAGATACGCAATCACCTACAATGAGAAACCTGACCCCCCCACCCCAGTGAGTAAACTCGCAGGGAGGTTTATTTCCCACACCTGCCAACTTGATGGTAACATTTGCGAACAAGAAAAAATCTTGCCGGAAGGTGGATTTTTCTCGCTCGTGCTCGCCAACATAATGTTGACAAAAAAAGGAGTTTTTTTGGGAACTCCGTGAGGTTTGCGTAACACGGTGTGCGGGAAAACTCTGCAAACTCCACGAGCAGGGCAGAGTTCACCACCCAGGCTTAGCCTTAATCCGAACTGGAGATGCAGCACGTTCTTCAAAAGAGATTGCCTGTCTCACATGAAAATTCCAGACATTCAAATTGGACGAGGCAGTGCTATATTAACATTAGAGGAGTTTCTGCTGAGCGGAAGGCATTGAGCTTGCTGGATATGAAAGTCCCAGTCCCAATACACAAAGTCAGGAAATGCCATCCAGAACAGTTGTACCATATTTTTCCTGGCCGTCAGGGTCTTCCTTTCCCTCAAGGATTCCAAATATGCTTAAGTTGTTTCTCCTCTGGCGATTTTCCATGTCTTCGATTTTTGTTTGGAGATATTTGAGCTGAGAATCATGCCTTGACTGTTGCTGATGTAGCCTCCTCGGAGTGAGCGACTCTCTCCTGTGGCTCAGAAATTCTATTGTGAGAGTAGTGATCTGCCCCGAGACCTCATCCAAGGATTGTTGTACCTTTCATTATCAGCTCTAGCCCGAGCATAATGCAGCTGAGCCTCCGAACTCTGGGTCTGAATGGCCTGTAGAATTACCCTTAGCGAGGCTTCCTATGTATCATCATCTTTGGAGGGTGGCGAGTGGTCAGGAGTAATGTCCAAGGGTATGCCAGTCTTGCAGTCAGGATTTGTAGTGGAGCATTCGCAGAGTGAATATTGCCTGGAAGGCAATTTATCAATCCCTGGTCCTGGGAGTACTGATGAAAAGTGGGGGGTAAATACGTGTTTTTCCTCCCCTTTCGATGTAACCCACTTCCTGAGCATGCTGCTCCTGGCACCATGATTGCCACCCTTACTTGGCTGCTGCTGTCTGGAGGATGGACAATTGATGCTGCTGGGCCTGGTCTTGGTCAGCACACTTCAGATTATTAATTTTAAAGTTTCCTGATTCTGCTGAGCATAGTGCCCCCCCTGAAGCGATGTGGGAGCATTCAGAGGGCCCCTATCTACATTGGGGGATGAGATATCAATTGAGTTGGTGATAGTTGTATAATCATCACGGCAACCCACCCTTGAGGGATTATTAGCACTGTTGCAGCACTGTGCCACTGCCCTTTCATCATGAGTTTAGGAATCCACCTCACAGCCTTCGCCCTATATGGCCTCCATATCAGCAGAAGTCCCCCCACCCTGGGTCCCTAGAGCATAAAAAACAGTACTCAAATTTATGGAACCAATCTTTTTATTATTAGCATGGGAAGAACACAGCTTCATGCCTACATCCACAGGCCGGCAAAGCGTACGTCTTACAAGAAATACACAGCTGTATGCCAACAACATTGAGACCGGCAGTGTCTTAGCAGGTGGATCAGATCATAACAAGCATAGACTATATAATACGAAAATAAAAATAAGGAAAGAAGACTAACAAGAGAAACCCACTTCCTCCCATCCCCCATCCACACCAGTCTAACCACCCTACCCTCCCCAGGTCACCAGAAATAAAGAGCTTTCTAGATTGCTTCTTGCAATGACAGCTATACCCTTGCAGGTGGAGTGCTTTGCAGCAGCAGGTTAAGAACTTGTAACTATTTGGGGCATGTAATCTTTCATAGCTCCTTAGATAGTAACTGCAGGAAAGGGGACCATAAATCAGCATATGTCTCTCCCTTGTGGTCTGCCACCAACGACATGCATTCCATGGCTAGCACAGTCCAGAGTCTATAAAGCCAAGCAGTTAATTCAGGACTCGTCGAAGTCCCCCAGTGTACTAATTTTGCTTGAAGTGATGCTAACAATGCCAGTGCTATTTGCCTGGCCCTCAAGGAACGAAGGGGGAAAGTTAGGGGATTTGAGAGCCCTAGTATAGTGTAGGCTGGGAATCTAGGTATAGAAGTGTCAAAAGCCTTGTCAATATTATCTAAGACCTCATTCCAGTACCTCTGCAATTTGGGACAGTGCCATAGTAGATGGACTAAGGAACCTGTCATCCCACATCCCCTCCAGCATAAGGTAGATTTGCTTGTATCCCATTTATGTATGCGTGCTGGCGTATAGTGCCAGTACGATAAGTCGTTGTAAGCAGACCACGCACCTGCCGTGTTGTGTGCTGCGTGGTGTGCACAATATTTGGTATTATCCAATTCTTTATCTAAGAGTGTTCTCTCCCACTCCGCTTCCCACCGGGATCGGGCTTTAGTGCATCACCTTGTGTGGCTGGCATTGAGCATGGTATGCAATTCAGAGATAAGGCGCCTGTCATCTTTCTTGCAAACCAACCATTTTTCGAATGTCGTGAGTGGTCGGGACTCCCCACTATGGTAGGAAGGAGATGTAGCCCAGTGTCGCAGCTGACGATACGCATACTCATCAACCGCTAGGAGGTCATAGTCGCATTTCAGCTGTTCAAATGGGATCATCCCCTTTGCATCAAATATATATCCTAGTCTTTTACAGCACTCCTATCTTTATCGTTGGAACACTGCCGAATCCCGGCCCGGTGGGAAATCCGGGTTGTCCACTATTGGGGTCATCAGAAAAGGAAAAGTGGTCCAGCCAATTTTGCTAGCTACCGCGTCCCAGACCTTCATCATGGGGGACGTGACAGGGGTGGAGTATAAACCCAGGTCCTGTGCTTAGAGGGTAGCCATATCTTGTGCCAGATATTAACCCTGGCGACAATCTGGTCCATGAAGTTCAAGTGCTTAGCAGACACAGGTCTGTTCCATTCTATGGTGTACCAGAGGGATGACGCCTGATAATACTGGTGGATCAAGGGTAGCCGTACTCCTCCAACTTTTTTGGGGAGTGCCATTTGGGGTAACCATATGCGAGGCTTCTTTCCCTCCCAGACAAACTTATTGATCAGTGTCTGTGGTTGGTCTAATGTTTTCGGTGGTGGGGCCATTGGTATCATTTGGAATAGATAAAGAATGCGGAGGAGCACTGTCATTTTGACAGCCACAATTCTTCTGAACCAGGCCAGCCATAGCCGCGTCCAGCTGTCCAGCACCTTAGCTGTATGTTCAAGCAGGGATGTGTAATTTAAGACCACAGTTTGGGCTATAGTCGGGGCGAGTCGAAGGCCCAGATACGACACAACTTGCGGGGTCCATTGGAATGGGAGCTGATTCCGGATACTATCAACAGTTGCTTGAGGGATCGACAAATTCTGAATGTGCGATTTAGCCAAATTGACTTTGAACCCTGCTGCATCCCAAATTTGTGTAATTCGAGGAGTGGAGCAAGTAGGGGGTTAGTAAGTGAAAGGATCAGATCATCAGCATATGAACTGACCTTATGAGAATCTTTTCCAAACCTCAGGCCTCCATATACAGGGCGAATAAAAGGGGGGACAGAGGGCATCCATGCCTTGTCCTCCGGGAGATTGGAAATGCCGCTGACTTTGTACCATCTAACCGTACAAACGCCCTCAGGCCCCTGTAGATGCAGTTAATCCATTTGATGTAGTTCTCACTAAACCCAAAGTATCGTAGAGTTTCAAACAAATAGGCCCAACTCACTCTATCAAAGGCCTTCTCTGCGTCGATGGATAAAAATAGTGCCTGCCTGTGTGATCTTTGCACACTATCCATAAGGTGGAAAAGGCGTTTTGTATTGTCTCCCCCTTGCCTAGTAGGGATAAAGCCTGCCTGGTCGGGATCGATTAGGTTTGCCATTAGGGGGTTAATGCGCACTGCTAAAATACTGGTGAAAATGCTTCCATAAATGTTCAGTAAAGAGTTGGGCCTATAGGACCCGCCGTCCAACAGATCTTTGGGGGTTTCAGAATAATGAAGATGGCCGCCTCTGACATGGAATCTGTCACTGCCCCAGACTCTAGCAATGAGGTAAATAATGTTGTTAGGAAAGAAGCCAACTCCTGACAGAAGGACTTGTACAACAGGGCTGAGAATCCATCCAGCCCCGGAGATTTCCCCAATTTTAGGTGGCAGATTACAGAGATTATCTCTCCTATATGTATGTGGTGGTCAAGCTGATCCACCTTAGCTTTTGGCAGAGGGGAAATGGTACAATTTTCTAAGTAAGAGAGAGGGTCTAACACCGGTGGGTCATGGCATGCGTACAGGGTCTGGTAAAAAGCTCTAAAGGTGTCTACTATCTGTGTGTCTGCACTGACCTCTTCCCCCGCGGTTGCCCTGATCGCCTGAATCATGGATGTCTGTGTTTTAGCCAGTAGCGGTTGTGCCAGGAGCTTGCATCATTTGTCATTGCTAAGGTAGAAATTATGGCGCAACCTGAGAAGCGTATGCTCCGCCCTATCAAGGTCTAATCATTGCAGCAGTAAACTTTTCTTTTTTAATTCTCTCCATACCCTCGGTGCCCCTGTTTGTTTGTGAATGGATTCCAAATCTGACACCCTCCCCCCGTTCCAACTCTTGTCATTTTTCTTTTTGTGCCTTATACCCTGCTGCCGAGGTTGCTATGAATGCTACACTCATGACTAACTTTAAGGTTTCATAAACCGCCAACGAGGACGCAGTCCCCATATCATTGAGCTATAGATATTCTATTTACTTTCTTTTGATCGCTGCCACAGTCTCTGGTGAGTGTAGGAGGGCATCTTTCAAGCGCCAGCCTGGGGCGATGTCTGGCCTAGTTGAGCGTGTTTGGTAACCACAATTACCGCATGGTCAGATAGGGACCGTGGTTCGATAGAGGCCTCTTTGAGCCAACGGGCCAGTGTCTTGGAAGCAAGAAAGTGGTCTATCCGTGCATGCGTTTTGTGAGCTGCAGAGTAGTAAGTAGAATCTTTGACTTTGCGGTTGCCATACATCCTGCATCCCGGGAACCAAAATGGCGGGTGCTGTGGCTTGCTCGACTGCTGTGCCTTCCACGGGTCCTGGTCGCCTTCCAGTTGAGCTGCCCTCAGCCAGGTAAGATGCAGGTCGGTTCCCTCGATTATGTGATCCTGGCACCGCTGTGAGTGCCTGGCTGTTCGCTATACCAGATCTCGATGTCAACCAGAGGCCTACCAGCAGAGCGGTTGACTCGATCACCGGTTCCGGCACCCCACTGGCCGTGCTAGCTGGTCGATATTGCTGCGTTTTAAAGTGCACTCTGGGTGCCCTTCTGCTTCCGCCTAATTCCGAAGTCTCCTAATGTGTGCTTTGTGACCGAGTATAGGCCTCAATACAAAGTGGCGAAGTGACGAAGCCGGTGGGACACTAATGCACGTCCTATCCAGTCGCCATCTTGGCTACACCCCCAGTACTTACATTCAGTAGATCCGATACTTCAGTTTGAAGGTGCCTAGCAGATGATACTGTGTGTCCAACATCTGTCAGGAGATTGTAGCTTCGCCTTTCAACTGCCTGCAACACCAAGAGGGGCTGCCACCATTATTATATCTGCCAATGAAGGTCCCTCACCAGAGGTGGCTG
The DNA here is from genome assembly GCF_964261635.1 of Lissotriton helveticus. Taxonomy (NCBI): domain Eukaryota; kingdom Metazoa; phylum Chordata; class Amphibia; order Caudata; family Salamandridae; genus Lissotriton; species Lissotriton helveticus. Next base: position 1,839,416,293 of record NC_136059.1, on the reverse strand, counting down.
GCTCTTTGGCCAAGATCTCTATAAGCACCCTCATAACTCCAGACCAAAGTAATTTTAATATGGGGCATCCAACTTGCATATTTTCCAGCCCAGGTAATGTAGTGTCTGGCTCCCTCTTGCCCTGCAGTTGATGCTCCTGGTGTTCCTTTGCTTCAATCGGCCCACCTGAGCTCCGCTAGAGGCATTCCCCTTTTGAGGCACCATTGAGGTACTAAGCTGATATCCTTTATAATGAGCAGATAGAGTTACGACCAGCTGGGTATAGAAGAAGGCTTTAATGCGGCTGAAAACATGGTGGCCGCAGTGCTGCAACATCCGGATTGAAGAAACAGCCGTCAGCCGTGGTTTTTATGAGTGAGTGAGTGTTAATAGAGCCGGAGAATCTTTCACTCAGCGCTAGGCACTGGTGATTGAGGCGCGATGGATGGCGGAAATCACGGAGCTACGGGATGGAGCGGCTCTCCACAGCGGGCTCAACCCGCCATCTTCCTTCCCCCGCAACACACCATAATCCTTGTGTCATTGTATCAGCATATGGTTTTTATTGGTACATTTTCTGATGCCATATTAATTTTCATCTCCTTGCCTAGCTTCTCCCACACTTCAAGTTTCAGATTTATGATTACCTGAAAATATGCAGTAATGGTTGTCACTCTATCTTAAGCTAGACGCATCTACATTAAATGAAATGCTATCTTGCCTCCTCTGCTCTCTCTTCACTGTCTCTACCAACCGTGTTTTCAACAGACACCCTGAATTCACGTCTTAAATTTCAACGGTGTGTGATTACACATTCCTTTCTACACACAAAAGTATTTTTTATATAAAAAGTTGTATTGTATTTCTTTCAGAGTGAACTGTGACTTGACTAATACAGAGCATCCCACTGAATATGTGTAGTAGTGAACAGCTGTCCCTCTTCAACTAAGGATGAAAGTATTAGTGTTTTTTGCCCGTTGATTGTCAGGATAACAAAAATACAATCACAAAACATGACATGTTGCGAGTATATGTTGCCCATTGGCAGTGCATATGATCGTGATCGAACATACCGTATAAATCACGATTACAGATAAAAGCAGTGCTAGTACATGCCAGAACCAAAGAATACCATATTGATATATGTTCTAACACAAACTCTTTCTGTTCCCATTACTTCATGCGGGAAAGGTTTGTTGTCCTATTATTCTGGTTGTACCAATCATGTAGTACTGGGGAAGTGTAATTCAACAATACACCTTAATGGGGTGCAGAATAACACATCTGCATCAACAGTAGCTTGCATGTCAGAAAATCGTGTACAGAAATTTGATCAGACATATATTGCGTCCTAAAAATGGTTTACAATATCGTCTCGTAAAGGTGGGGTTCTTGTATTATTAACTTCAACGTGGGGATGTTTTTAAATGGTGTTTAAGACACATGGGCCATATGTACAAAGAAGTGGTGGAGTGAGGAGTTAGCTGTCATGGCTTGACGCCTTACTCCACGACTTCAGAAGCGCAAGGCTGCACCATATTTACAAGAATATGGTGCAGCCTTACATTTCCCCCTGCGCTGGCGCTAAGTTTAGCAGCTTAGCGCTAACGCAGGCACCCTTGCAACATAGTGCAAGCATTTCTGCGTGCAGCGGAAGATTCTTTATGTGTAGGAAGGTGTCCCTTCCTGCACATTAACAATCTTTAAATGCCGTTTTGTCACTTCTATGTGTGCTTCTAAATGCAGCACACATGGAAGTTACAAATTGTTCTTTCTTTTAAAAAGATTGTTCATGTGCAGGAAGGGACACCTTCCTACACGTAAACTTTGTCCATGTGTGCTGCACAAGGCAGCACCCATGGAGAAAGCAAAAACACCCTGGTCTTAATTTTGCCGATGCTTCCTATTTACGCTGCCCTTCTAAATAGGGGGCAGAATGAAAAAATCAAAGGGTGTTTTAGTGGAACACCCACCGCAACATCCACTGCCCACCCCTTTCACGCTAAGCATAGTGTGAAAGGAGGCCTTATTTACAAGGCAGCGTTAAGCCTCATTAAGTGGCCTAATGCTGCTTTGCAAATAAGGGGAAGCCCGTATGGCCACAGAAACATCACAAAAAGTGACGTCCCCGTGGCGATAGGAGCTTGTACATATGCCCCAATATTTCTGTCAGACGATATTTTGACAAGATATTCTGGTACTCGCCGGGCCTATATCATTTTCTAAACATGGCATTTCTGGCCAACTTTCACTCGAGGATTCGACACAAATGTCATTTTTTAAAGAACTTTGAAGAAGCATTATGCCATGATTTAGAGTTTTAAATCAGAACTCTGGGATGACTTAAAGCAATGTCACGCAGTTGTAACCCTGTGGCAATGTAAGTGAAATATTACATTCCAAGCGGCATAAGTACATACAACTTTCGATAATATGACCGATAAATTGTAATAACACGCTGTAGTGTGTACTGCCTGGGGACAACCGCGTAACAGGGTTGTTTCAAAAGTATGGATTGTAAAAGAAAAAAAAGCTGAAGTGAGGGTAACTCGGTGGTGAGCTGGGAAAATGACCTACTTCGCTTAAGTTATTTTTTCCCTTTCATAATATCTCTTGTTACTACTGCAACTCTGCACTGGATCTTTAATTTCCTGAACCAACGGCCACCGTCTGTCGTAATTTCCTACAGATATTCAAAACGAAATATCAACATTATTGAAATTATACACAGTATATTAAAAAAGACGCTTCTCGGCGAATATCACTTGCTGATTTATCTTTCACTGACTGCGCCGCCGTTCATATCCCGGTTGTTCGCATGTTATTAGTGGCCCAACATTTGCAAAGTTAGTGACAGTAGTGTGTGTAAAGACCTTACAATTATTTGTCTCCCACTGTGTGCAACGCACGTCACTTCTCTGCGACAATCTTCGCATTCAAGCCCTTTGGGATGTTATACCAACGTATTTTGTTAGAATTGTCGTTTGACAAATGTTGATTATAAGACATATTTTACAATATGTATCCCTTAGGAGTTAATATTATAACATATATAACCTATCTAAAATATTTGTAAACTATATTTAGGACTCAGCGTGCATAACTAACTATCTTTCTGACACATGGGGCCTGATTTGCTAACGCTTTGCATCGGGTTTGAGATATTTTTGCAATGCAAACCCAAAGCGAAATTTGACGGTGTGTTTTTTTACTATACTGTGCAAATCTGGATTTATGTAGGGCCGTCTCCCTAACTTACGCAGAATGTCTTTGCCTCAAGGGGGTGGCCCATGGGTTGTACATGGCCATTCCCATGCAAGCACCCACGGGTTTTGAACTTAACTCCTTTCCTCAGACATTGGTAGAAGGGAATCTGCGTCAAAATCCTCCTCGAGGCAGGCATAAGAAGGAGAAATGTTTTCATTTCGCCTCGTTTTTCCAACTTTACCTATGTGCTGCATTGCACAGCATAGAAGGAAAGTGAGAAAAACCTTCATGCACAGTTTTTTACTAGAAGGAATCCATTGTAGTCCAAAACCTATGCATCAGAGTATGCACCAATGGTGGCCTGCACAGCTAAGCGTGGTCGGGTGGGGCAGGGCGCGATAGGGGGGAAGCCGACAGACGGAATAGGTATTATTTATTTAATTATCCCTATTCTGTCGACTTCCCCACGCTCCCATCTCTGTCCCGCTCCCGCCCCCCTGCCCACCGCGTTTACCTCTGCCAGCCACCACTGGAATGCTCACAGCCTAGCACTATGGTGCAAGGGTGTAGGGGTTAGCACATGGCTGCCAAAAGTGCACCAGAGCTGAGGGTGAGAAAAAATACACCATTTAGTAGAGGTGGTACATTAATTTCTCTCTTTATGATGCAAGGAACCACAGCAACTATTTGGCAGAGTTGCCTGGCGTCAAAAACAGTAAATCTGGGCCTATCTTCTGAAATACTAATTGCTTTCAGTGAATAAATGAGATGATTGTAGCAGGACCCATCCATCTTTTGTTTGTTTTATAAGAACAATCATAATAGTTGTTTTATATGACGTACAGAACAGTCTAGAAAATATTCCTATTTTCTAACTGACATGATGCAAGTTGTTAATTACACGTGGTGCTGAATTTGGAGGCTCCATTATGCTCACCATCGTAGTCCTTCTGCAAGCATTCCATTGGCGCTAGGCAAGCCTGTAAGATAGGTGGCACTGCTTGAATAGTAATATAGAACGATTAATTTGGATGCAGTGAGTACCTAATAGCCCTAGTATTCTGATGTCACTGCACTGTGTACCTACTGTCCTGTTGATAGTTATTCCCCTGTAGTACCTAGTTCCACCAAAATACAGTCTGCGGAACACATTGCCTGGTTAAACATTCTGCAAATGTTTGTTAGCAACACTAATGAATGTAGAAAAATCCACCTTGTTGAAATTGATTTAATTTATGCATTTGGTTATAATGGCTCTTGCCTCTTAGTAACTAATAGGGCCGGTAAAGCATGGGCATAGCTATCAGTGGTGCGCATAAGCTGGCCTAACAGAAAATTGTGGGACCCCCTGCAGAATTTCATGAGGCACCCCTGCATATCCAATGCCTCACAGATATTCACTGGCTATAGGCTGAATGAGGACCACCCGAACATAGAGACTGTGTTACACACTTCTGCAGAAGGTGCATTTGGCACAGGAGCCCAGAGGGCACTGTTGGGTCCAGTGGGCTCGGTACTGGCCTGTAGTTTTAGATCAAAGCTCTAGTGTCTTTTCCTTTGGCCTGGCTCTGTTGAACCTTCCAAAAGGTGAGACCGTAAGTCCCTAGTCAAGGAGAGCAGAGGTGTGCCAGTACTGAGAGGCTGTGTACTTCTCTCTTGCTAGAAAAAGAGCTTTATTATGAAAAAAAGAAGAAGAAAGAAAAGTGAAGAGGGGTAGAAGAAGCAAAGAAGCGAGATGACAATAAAGGTAAACAAAAAGGAGAATAGCAAGATAGGAGCAAGGTGAGACAAGAACAAAGAGGTCATCAGATAAAATTAGACCAAGGCAGCTGAGAAGCCGATAGAAAAAAAGAAGATGAAGATATAAATAACAGAGGGAAAAAGGTGGTAAATAATAGAGAGGATGAGAAAAAGAAAATGGACTAAATGGATACAAAGGGGGAAACAACCTTTACAACGCAACCATTACATTGCACTACATTTACAACGCAGGCATTACATAGCAACATCCTTTACAATGCTTGTCACTACAATGCATCCATTACGTTTCATGTCAATATAACGCATGACACTACATCACATTTCACTACAATGCAGGCATTACATCTCATGTCATACCAACGCATGCCATTACAACGCATAGTCCCCCTACACTAGCCAACACTTACCCTACTGTTGCACCCCCTGGAGTTAGAATCGTCCATTTTTACCCCTACACTATCCAACACTAACCTTAAATACAATGTAATGGTATGCTTTGGAATTGGTATGCGTTGTAAAGGTATAATGCGATGTTTTGGAATGAGTTGTAAGTGTAGTTTTAAAAAAATCATTGTAGTGGTATGCGATGTAAATGCATGCGTTGTAAAGGATGTTGCGATGTAAAAACTGCATTGTAAAGGCATGCATTGTAAATGTATGCGCTGTAACGTCATACATTCGAGACATGGCGAGAAATGAGTCGAAAAACATAGAAAAAACTGAAAATATAAAGAATATGGGATGGGAGAGAAAAGAAGAAGAACAGAGAATGGAAGAAAGATAAGGTATGTATGAGTAGGGTGAAAAGATAGATTGGACACTCACAAAGGAAGAAAGCAGAAGGAAAGGAAAAAGGAAGAAGAACATACAGTAAAGTGTAAGGGAGAGAAAATGTTTAAATCCAGTCAGAGAAAAGGACAGAAGTGTAAAATACAAGCAAGAGAAAGGGAATTGGACTTGAGCTACAAGGTGAGATGGAAAGAAAAATGAAGAAAAGGTGGATGGATTTTAAAATGTGTGAGACTGAGTGTGGGACAAAGACAGAGCAGAGGTCTGTAGGGTGGGCTACTGGAATGATGTGACTGCAGCTGCAGCATTTTCTGCTTAGTTATGGATTTGTTACATTATCAACCATCTACAGCATAATTTGCAGGTTTTCTGAAAAAATGGTTTCAAGAGCAAATTGATCAAAAGTTACTTTAAAAAGCATCAGCATGGATCTGTGCAGTGGAAGACACTTTGCAAAGATTAAGTGGTCACTATTCAGTTGCTGATGGCTGTATACAAGTGTTAAACTGGCATCCATGTGGTCCAACTATGCCCATAAGAATGAATAGTTGGTGGGGCCGCGCATTCTGCACCGAGCAAGATGGCGGTGTGCCCATGAGCACCAGCGATACACAGAGCTTATTTTACTTTTAAAGCCATCAGCTGGACCTTCCAAAGCTTCGGTTGGTTTTGCCTGCACGTAAAAAATTGTCCTGTTGCCGTGGGACCTTTTCTGTTACTTCCAGGTGTCATGCACTCGTCAAGACGTGGTTCCTGGTGAGTACTCTGGGAGCTGTCATGTTATGCAGCACGCTACTCTTGTCTTTCACTTCATGATGGGGTAGTTGTGAATGCCTCAATGAGTCACCTTCTTCTTGTTCTTCCGCCTCTCCTGCCCATCTTTTCTGGAGTGATTTATGGATTCCTCACGGCTTCATATTTTAATATCCCAGTATGTCTATTTGACTGCCATTTTCAGTCACATTTTTCTTGTTTGCCTGGCTGATTCTTCTAACCAACTCGTTCCTCACACAGAAGTCCATATTGTTCTTAAATTATTGGGCTCTCCAGCAAGAATTATTACAGATGTTTGGTACTCACATTTCTATTTCATGGGCAAAAAAAAGTCCATCTCTCACTGCACAGTGCACCACATCAAAATGGCTGGTGACTTACTTGTTGGGGCTATAGCCACCTCATCTGTTATGAAGTCTAAGTGAGTGAACATTGATCCTCAAGTCATCTAGAAATCCAGTCTTGGATACCATCCTTGTTGATGAGGTGGGTCTACAGTCATGTATGTGTTCCACTAATGGGAAATTGCAACGGATTGAGGATAGATGGATTATTATGAAAGGCAAAATGCTTAAAATGGAGCAGTATGTTAGTTCTCTTCAAGAAATATCTACAAAAATTCCACTACTTTAACAAAAAATCCTGAAATTCAAACTTCATACAGCGAATTTGGAGAATAAGAATCATCGCAATAATCTCTGTTTGCTTGGTCTACTGGAGGCTCTTGAGGGACCTAATTTTGTAGAATATAAAAAAAAAATCCTGCACACCTGCTTGGTGTTCCCACTGCTTCTCCTCTTAATTTGCAACAGTCTGATCATCTAGGTCAACTTAATCCTCATTCTTCGAAAGCTTGAGGCATAATTATGCTTTTTCCAGATTTTACAGACTTTTTTCATGTCTTGAAGGCATCTATATAAAAAAGACAGCCTGATTCACAAAGGTAAACTGAGACAAAAGTCTAACTTTACGACTTTTGGTATTAACAAAGGGCATTTATCAATAGTAAAGTTAGACTTTTGATATTTCTAACTCTTTCCAATCCTTTAATAAATAAATTGCCTACTGATGTGGAGGAAAGTGCCCCATTTGACATGGTTAGCCCCCACTTTTTGCCTGGAACATGATGTGATTTTGAATGAAAGTGTACTGGGTCCCTACAACTAGGTTCCCAGTGCCAGAGCTCTTTCCTTAAACTGCATCAGGATTGGCACAAGGTCAGCCACTCCTGTAAGCCCCTAGTAAATAATACTCCTGGTACCTAGGGCATTGGGACTGAAGAGGATCCATTAGGATTGCAACACAAATTGTGCCACCGTAGGGACCCCTCACAAAGACCATGCAAACTGCCCTTGCAGGCTACATGTCTTGATGAAGAGAAAACTGAAGAGTCAACATGGTACACAACCCTGTGTGTAATGCTCCCAGACACTGAATGAGGTACAGGTAAGTCACCCCTACTGCAGGCCTTAGTGCTCTAAGGAAGAGCACACTATACCACATGTGTGCTCATATCTGCCTGAGCCCAATATCTAAGCCCATTCTTAGGTCTTGTAAGTGAGCAGGGAACCATACCAAAGTGTGAGGACACCAAGGCTTACTGGAGCCCTGCTGTAGCAATATCCAAAGTACTGAACGACCTGCAACCAACACCGTGACGAAGAGTCCAATCTGACTTCAACTGCTCAGATGGTAAGCAACAAATTAGGGATGTCAAGACCACTAAAACTAATCTCCGCTAGTGGTTCAGCTGTCCCGAAATCATCTCTAAAATCTGCCTGGTCCTGACTGCGAAGACCATTTTGACTCAAAGAACCTGGCTGGCTTACTTGCTCTGCACCCATCTAGCCCTGTTTAGGTACGGACAAACCAGCTTTGCTCCTATGGTCCTTAGGCCCTAGTGACCTGATTCCTTATTTCGGGTCTCCCAGAATTACCTGTATGTCCCCTTGTGCAGCCTGTTTTGTAGGGCAGTAGCTACTAATGACCAACACCCCATTCCATGCTGAATCCGGGCCACTCCTGATGATCAGTTGGTGGAAAATTGAACCCTGGCCTGCTGCTACCCTAAACCTTGAAGGTGAACCCCTAGAACTGACAGTACGATTTATATACATTTCTGTATTTTTCTCAATATACTTTCATTGTTCGTAATTGCGCACGACAGTGAGTATTTTCCAAACTTTGAAAATTCATAACTAAAAAAGTACTTACATGTCAACAAAGTTATTGGTATTACAAATTATATGAAAATCCGTGTTCATGTTTGCAAATTGGTCTTGGATTTATTCTTGAGTGTGTGCCTAATTTATTGCCTCTGTGAGTTCAACAAATGCTTAGTGCTACCCTTCTGATGAGCATAATTGCTCACACACACTACCACAAATAGAGCATTAGCAGTAGCAGCTCGTGAAGGGAGTGCCACGGAGCGGGGAGTAAACTCTGGCTCATGGCTGACCGGAGTAATGTAAATAAATAAAACGAATTTCATTGCACACGCTGAAATGCCAAATGCGTTTCAGAGCACGCAATGAAATTTGTTTTATTTATTTATTTATTTACATTAGCTGGTTGGCCGTGAGCTGGACTTTACTACCCCCCACCCTGCCCCTACCCAGCCCCGCCGCACCGCCCCGGGCACTCCCTCCACAAGCTGCTCCTGAGCGTTAGTATTAGCTACTTATACCTCTGTATAGCAATATGGCTCTCACTAGACTTTCTGCACAGTATAGTTCATTTTAGTACAAGATATAGAGAGCAAGCTTTCTACATGATGACACTTCCTCCTCTGAATTCAATGTTCAGAAATGTTTTGATGATATCCCTCGACCACCCTCTCTTATAGATACCTTTGCTGAGCTATTGGCTGATATTACACTTCAGGAGGATTTATATGCAGTTAAGACCTTGAAGAGAGCAAAGGTACCTAGTCCGGATGGTTTCTCTAGTGAATTTGTCTCATTCCTGCCTACTTCATTTGCTCTCAAATTATTAGAAAATGTTAACTCATTTATTTCTGATTCAAAAGCTAGTGGTTCCATTTAAGAAGCCTTAATAACCATAATCCCTAAGCCAGATAAAGACGATAAATGCTATAGAAAGTATAAACCAATTTCCCATATCAATTACAATCGCAAGATCTTTGCCAAGATCTTAGTTTCACATTCAAAGTGTGTTAATCCTCTTCTGGTAACATCTGACCAATCTGGTTCGATTAAGGGTGGATGTGCTGCTGACAATGCTAGAATGTCTTCTGATATTGTCAGCCTATCTGGGAAAGGTAATTCTCCATTACCGTTCTCTCACTGGATGCTAAAAAAGCTTTTGGCAGTAGTAATTGCCAATTTCTGTTTATCACCCTTCATTGGTTTGGTTTTGACCTTAATTTCTTTTATAAATTTGCTATAATCCAATCTGCGTGCAAGTAATTTTTGTCAATGGTTGCTTTTCTTCTTACTTTGACTTACATTAAGGAACAAGGCAATGATACACCCCTATACTTTGTTATTTGTTCAATATTTGAAGTCTGAGTAAATCCTTTGTAACACAAACATGCCAGGTTTAAAAAGGGTTCCCTGGAAGTTAAAATATTTGCATATGCTGATGATATCCTAATATATATGTCCAATATGCCTACTTCTGTAAGTCAATTTTTGCAAGTGGTTTCTCTAGATTCCAGTATATTTGTTTATGAACCTAGCTTTACCTTTGAACTCCCTTTACTATAAGTACATATTTGCTAATACTACATTTACATGGTGTTCCTCAAAGAATACAAACCTTGTTATCTGGTTTTCTTACACTATTAAGGACACTTAGTCACAATTTTATTATGGTAAAATCTAAAATACAATTCAATACTCTCAATTTGGTCTCCGCTGTATATGTCATAGTGAGGAAGACTTGATACTATTATACTATGATTGTTTCACACATCCTTAGGGGTGGGCGAAACATTCTGTTCCGCCAGTGGAATTGGTGGCAATTTGGAAAGTTGGTGTGAGCAAGAGAGATTTTGCTCCCCTAGCAGGATTTTCAGTAGACAGGAAGACATCTGATTATATTTTTCCAATGCGTGCGGTTGTGAGTGGTTCCGACAGTCCGCAGTCAGAAGGCTGCCACTTGAGTCGAAAATCTATTCAAGTGGCAACAAAACAAATCAAGAATATCACGCATTGCGATCTTTTTGGACTGGGAGGGGGGGCAAGTTGCCTATATAAGGTAGATGTGGAGGTCTGCGCTGGTGGTATGTGTGCCTGGGAAGGGTACAATATGGGGATAGAGCAGTACTGTGCAGCGTATAAGTGGTTAGTGCATGACTGGGTGTCTGTATGCCTGTGAACAATACATTACATGAGGGATGTGGTGCTTGGCAGCGCATGTGCTATGAGAGTATGTGTGCTTGCGTGGGATAAAATAAATGAAGAGTGAGGTTTTGTGCAGTGCGCAGTAAGTCTGTGTGCTGGCAGTGTGTTTGTTTGTATATAACACACCATTTTGAAATCTAGAAAAGCTTCAGTGTTGACCTGTGCTCTCAAATTATTAGAAATTATGTTCATGCTGAATGCATGTATACATGTAAGGGTACAATGCATGGAGGTACTAGGGCTGGACGGTAAGGGCCAAATTCCCAAAGGTAACCTTAGACCTGAAGTCTATGTTTAGACATGAAGTCTAAGTTTGGTTTTACAAAGGATCATATACGAATAGTATCTTTACACCTGTCGAGATTCTGCACTCGAGGCAGAATTTCCACACATGGGGTGGAATCTCCACACTAGGGGAGGAGACTCCACAACTAGGGCATAGATCAAAGAAAATACACAGGAAGTGACATGCAGGAATTGACATACAGAAATGTTGTGCTCATTCTGTACCATCCTCTCCTCAGAGCAATATCCTCTGCCATCCTGCTGCTCTGTGTATCTACAGGGGAGAGGGAGCACACTGCCTCTCATCCCAGCACAGTTCACCCCATTGCATCCTGGTAAATGCAGTGCGCTTACTTTGAAAGTTTTTGTAGTCTTTCACTAAAGTTGGTGCAGGTAGTGCTGTTATCTCTAGACACGTGTTCTGGGTTAAGCCCGTCATCAGTAGAGAGCAAAAAGTATTAAGGAGCAGAAAAAAGTCATCAGGGGTTGCTGAAATGGTGTCCAAGTCTTCACAGGTCACGGTACCTCTCCACAGGCACACAGGTGCATACCAGGAGAGCTCGTCAGCTTGTTGGCTCAAGGGAGCCTTTTGAACAAAGGGGGGAAGGAGCACACTGCCTCTCATCCCAGCACAGTTCACCCCATTGCATCCTGGTAAATGCAGTACACTTACCGTGAAAGTTGCTGTAGTCTTTCACCAAAGTTCGTGCAGGTAGTGTTTCCTTCTCTGTTTATCTAGCCTGCCCCCATCATGCTGAGGGTCTTAATGAGAAGGCACTCCCCTTTCAGTGAGACTAAATTGATAATCATCTGGTGTGACATTGCTATGCACCGCAGTGCAGTTAACGTGTACCAGTGACGCAGCAAAATGTGTTGCAAGTTATGGGAGGACATGCGAATCAGGGCCTAGGACCTCATGGGTGTGCCCTACCATCTCTATTCACAAGGACCCCGCATGAGCCCACTGTATGGAGGGTCCTGAAGAGACCATGGATGACCCAGCAAAATGTGTCATGAAATAGGATGTGTGTGGTGACAGAAATGTGCTGAAATCTGTTGTTTGTCACTATTCGCTTTATCTTAGTCATGGCTGTAAATGTTATAAGGGCTGTACATTGGTAGAGATTTTGGATAGTGTGTTTAGAAAGAATTCTGGGACTGTTAGTTGTCATGCTGCAGACGGTAAGATATGCATCACAATTGCATTTCTGAGATTAAAAGCACTTGGACATTCATGACCAGTGAACTGAGGACCTCATAACGGTTGTTTGGTATGGTGAATAAAGTGACTTTTACATTGTCCATTTTAGGTATGATAGTGTGAATTGTACCTATGTTGCATCACACATGCTGTTAATGTGATTTATTAATCATAACTAATGTTTGTTGCTTGAAATAAATTAAAGGCTGACATTGTGTCAACTTAATTTGTCTTACTCCAAATGATACAAACATGTCCAATGTGTAGGAAATGCTCACATATATTCAACAATGGCATGTTTGTAATTTCCAAAATAGATGTAGCTGTACTTAGAAAACACACATGGGTTGCACTTTGCAGTACAAACAAAGCATTGTTTGAAAGCAAAATGTGCCCCATACCATATACGGTGTTGGATGTACCTAAAGAAAAGACAAATGTTTTTATGCAAATCTTTGCAGGGGTTGCAAAGGTTATCTCAAGGCCTTAATTTCTATAGGTAAAATGGAACTATAACGTAAGGTGTGTTTATCTATGTTAGGCAATATATGACAGTTGATTGTAAGTGTAAAGCTATTGAGAAGGCACAGTCTGGGTTGAGAACTACACACATGAAAGGATAGACCTGGAAACACCTTTAGTTGTAGAGATCTCTGTCCCAACTGTGTAGTATCCTCACTTGTAACATAAGTATAGAGGATTAGTATGTGAATACTATTGGAAGCTCAAATTACACTAAAGCTGAAGTAAAGGTGTGTAAATGCCACAGATAATAGTGACCAAATATCAGTAACTATTCAATACATTAAATATGTATTCACATTAAAGACACAGCACACCTACATTTTTTTCAAAGCACATACGTACTTAGATCAGGGAACTGCAATGTCATCACTTGCTTTTTGTTGTGTCTCCCTTTTAGAAAACATTTACACCACTTAAATAAAAGTCCTTCACTTTTCAGTGGAAGGGACTGGCCAAGGAACATCTGCACAGGACCTAGGGCAGGCCATGACATCCTTGGCTCGCAAGTGGGCAAGTTCGCTATATACCACCAATAGGGAGATGAAGCATCTATTGCGGGAGTGAGCCCACACAGACACTGACAATGACATCCACATCAATAACTTAGGTGGAGGCTCAGGAAGCTGACTGGAGGGATATTGAGAGGGGCTTCTCCAGCCCAGGGGATGAAGATTTTGGGTGTTCACCTGGTACGCAGGAAGTAGTGGAAGTACTACTCAAGCAGTCCCTACAACAACCTGGGCCCTTCAAATGAACCCTCTCTAACTTCTGAGGCCCCTATTCCATTGGGTTTCCAGCTGCACTAACTTCCAGTACTCCCCCTCCAAGTACCCATCAAGAAGAGCAAAAGCCAAAGCCAAGCCAAATGCCCCACATGTCTCATGTGCAACCCCAAACCCCTCCATGTGTGTTACCTCCTGTGGCTGCACCTTAGCGGGTGATGGGAGCAGAGAATGATGTCATCACTGTGTTCTCTAGAGGATTATAGGAGGTAAGGGATGAGATCGTTTATTCTGAGAGTTGCAGTTCATGCTGCTTGAAAATATGAATGTCTTCATCATTAACTTGAATGCAGCCACATTGTCTGTATTCTCACAAAGATCAGTTCAGACAACTGTTGATAGGTCCCCAAGTGTACCAAACAATCGCAGTGAGAGAGCCTGCTATCTAGATCCCTTTCCACTTGATCAGATGAAAGAGGAACTCCTATTTAGTGTTTAGAAGAACCCTCACCCACTAATATCAGTTAGTGGCATGCTTCGTCATAGGATTTCCAACCAAGACACCTAGTGCATCTGGTTGCCCTCCGAAGACTGATTTAAAACAGAGCAGGTTATTGACGTTTTAGGGATCTTTAAAAAAATATTAATTAACATTTCTTAATTGCAGCATACATTGTACATGCAGTACATTCACATTTCTAGGAGTTCCATTAACATCGGCATACATAAACTCCCGCATCCTCCTTACATTTTTTGTTAATTTACTGCTCAGAATAGAATCTGCTCTGTGTGTGTGAAATAGCATGGCAGGGTTGTCTCGCGCTGAAATAGTGTTACATTCCCGATTGTCTTCGCTCATTGCCTCCTGGCCCAAAGCCCTGGGGGACACCTGCTTCTTGTTGCTTTTTTTGGTTTGTTTGTTTTTTTGTTTTGTTTGGGGGGGTTCTTGTGTATTTGAGGGTGTTTGTATCTTGTTTGGCGTCTTCGGGTCTACCTTATCTAAACAATAGAGGTAAGGGGATCCTTATTGTCGCCAATCGCCTCCAGGTTTGTAAGCAGATATGTGCGTGCAGTGGGTCCCAGATATCCCTTGGCCTTGAAGCTGTGGGCAGTACTGCATTTATTAATGTCTGTTCTTGCCAAAGGAGGAGCTCTCTGATCCAATCCTTAAACTTTGGCGCCTCCCTCTGCTCCATTTGCATGCCACCATCTGCTTAGCCAGTAAAAGGCCCAGTGCGTGTATCTTCGATATGCTGAGGGCATATCTGTCGTGTAGCCCAGGAGAGCCACTACAGGAGTCTGCGTGACTGTTGTCATGATCATGCGTCCTAGCGTCTCTAAAACATTCCTCCAGTATAGTCTAATCTCTGCACACTCCCATGCCAAATGCAGTAAGTCTGCTTTCTCTTGTCCGCACCTGTCACAGGCATCACTTTCGCATAATTTGAGCCGTTTTAGGGATCTTGACAGTTAAAATTATCTTAAAGTTTTCCTATCCCAAAGGTGAGTTTTTTTAATACTAGGAACCTCAGGCAATGATAAAAACAAGAGTTAAAGAGAGAGAAAATGGTAAGATCTTCCCCATCTATTGTCTACATGTTACCACTAAAGACTTTTACGTCCATATAGTTCAAATGGATTTCTTCAGGGTTGAGTGATCCTTAGTCTCATGTGCCTGTTCACTATTTCTGTGCACATGCGCACTACTACTCGTGAAATTGTGCTATATTCGTAACTTACAATTTCCGTTTATTCTTCAGTACAGGAAATTTACCTTTGAAAGTATCTGTGACGATCAAGGTCGGAGAAGATTATGAAACAGGATATACAATAAGAATACAATGGTAGCTCCATTCATGCTATCAGGGCCGGTCCTAGAACTTTTGGGGCCCCGGGCAAAAGGGAAGATGTGAGGCCCCTCTAATTTGCATGTAACATCACAAGAAGTGACCACAGAAAGTGACATTGCGGGACTATTGATCTTATTTGGCATCACTGAAGAAACCTAACGTGGATATCAGTAACAATGACAAAAAGATGAATATACAAATAAAAGAAGTCCATATATTTTCAAACTGTATAAAATGGATTACATTTGTCACATTGGATGGAAAAGCTAGTTCCAGGTCTTAGAAAGATGGATGTTTTTTCACTCAATGTTAACTGATCGTTTCCAGATGAGTGCTTGATAGAAATTCCAGTTCTGTCTCATAAAGGGGGGAGATCCTGTTGAGGTAATGATGGGCGGGATCATTCAAAATATAAAATAACACAAAAGCAAACCTCGCACATTTCAAAAGTCTCCCTTACCATTGTGTGTCATTATGCTGCCACCTTAGGATGACATTAATACTAAGTAATTTGTTTTAACGTAAATCTTTTCACCAGTATACCACAAGCACATGCTAAGAGTCGTAGGACAATCTTTTTTGTGTGTGGG
Source organism: Lissotriton helveticus (assembly GCF_964261635.1). Taxonomy (NCBI): domain Eukaryota; kingdom Metazoa; phylum Chordata; class Amphibia; order Caudata; family Salamandridae; genus Lissotriton; species Lissotriton helveticus. Next base: position 1,839,400,243 of record NC_136059.1, on the reverse strand, counting down.
CTCTTTACTTGCCAGAATTATGTTGAGTGCAAAAACACAACACATATAATACAAAATTACAAGACACCATTGCAAACAAATAAAGATTGTACATAAATAAAAAAAAAACTAAAACAACCGAGACCACTTCTAAATCATATTTGACTTGAAGGTATGCTGCAGATGTAAGTTTTTTTTTTTTAAATCAACGTTTTTGATTTGGTGTTAGAAATGCAAGTGGCCGGCTTTAGCGCTGGTGGAGCCCTATGCAACAATGTTTGTTAGTGCCCCTAATTACTTCCTCTGCCACGGATTCCCTCACTACCATCCTTTAACAGTGCCCCTCGAGTCTCCATAACCACATTCTCACTGAGATGCATTTTATTTGATTTACAGCGCTACTGATACCAGTGTAGGGTGTCAGAGAAATGTATATCACACACATTATACAGAGACAATCTCTCATAAATGTCTAAATCGCTGTATAGGATATGCTACATAAGACAAAGGACTACAAGGTGTAGGAGTCATCAGACAATCATGTTACTAGGCATTATAGTTTATTAGTGATTGGTCTAGATAAACACAAACTCTGAATTTAGAACGTAATACCATGGTTGGAGGTTCTCTTTAATAGCCAGAATTGAATTCTATCCAAATGAACACTTTTTGCAACATTAAGATAACCAAAGACTGGGGAAAAAACATAACCCTCCAATTTATACCTTGAAGTTTGCATGCAGCTCCTAGATGACAGTTAATAGCTCACTGTTCAATGTTAGGATTTTGACTTATTAACTGACTTATTTATAATATGTGCACTTTGTGATCTGCATGGTACATGTTCTTTGCAGCAGGCACATTAATCCTCTGCTCTACCTTTCCACGAGTCAGAACTTCACTAGCCTAAACTTCTTTTCTCTCAAGGAGAAACATTAATCACTGGAGTTATCATGACATTTTTATTGTTGCCGAAAATTGCTGGAGGCCAGGAAGGAGGCAGCAAGTGCTTTTAAAAACATAATATACTTGCAAAGATGACGCCCCACCTGAAGTGAGCGCTCAGTGCGATGTCACCGGTCCCACCGCCCTAGAGCCTCCCTGCTCAAGGGTCCTGTGACCTCAATGACAGGGTCACTGACCATCTAGGGCATGGGTACTCACAAACTTTCTCGGGGGGGGGGGCAAATTTACAGTGTGTTTTTTGGCCGAGGGCCACACGGGTGGGGGCGGGGTCACAGGGGGAAAGCAAAAAAAAATTGTGACCATGAGGGTTCACACAGGTCCCTGCAGCAGACGCCTTTGTCCACTGAGCCACCAGACCAGCATACCCACATCTCTTTCTCTCTCTCTCTCTCCCTCTGTCTCCCTCCCTCTGTCTCCCTCCCTTTATCTCCCTCCCTCCCTGTCTCTCTCCCTCTGTCTCTCTCCCTCCTTATCTCTCTCCCTCCCTCTGTCTCTCTCCCTCTGTCTCTCTCCCTCTGTCTCCCTCCGTCTGTCACCCTGCCTCTGTCACCCTGCCTTTGTCACCCTGCCTCTGTCACCCTGCCTCTGCCCCATCTCATAAAAACAAAAGTAGCGCTTCACTGCAAACTCTTTAAAGTGGCGCTAATGTGCTTTGTGTTAGAATAAAATCAATTTTGCCACTTTTTTCGATCCACACTGTCTTGCTTTAGTTATTTTTCAATTTTAACCTTTTATTTCTGTCCGTCCCGAGGGAGCACATTTAAAAGTGAAAAATGTCAAAAAAAGACAACCTTTCCAGCAAGCATGTTTTTTTTGGTGGGGGACAAAGAAAGGAAAGAGGGAGTAATGGCTACAAGGCACAAGGAGGGGGGCCCCCACATCTGGATCTTGCTCTAGTGCCTAGAGGCCCAGGGAAAGGGGGCCCCCTCCCCTGGGCCTCCAAGCAGTAAAGAAGCATTTCGTAAAACACTACCGTGACAGTTCTACATACATTTTAAATGCACATTTGCATAAAAAAATAGGGGATACAAAAGTAAACACGAGCCAGTTGATCTGGCTGCTCACTCCTCCCCTCACCCACCTCTCCTTACCTGTGTCTGGCTGGTTCTGCTAACAAAGGGGGCCTTCTGTCACCTAGCAACAAAATGCAGAAAGGCAATGGCCAGTACTTAGCAGAGGTGTTACCTCTCCCCTGACACTTTGAGCACACATAATTGCTGGCCCAGTTGCGGTGCAGTCCCTACTTTGTTTGTCCCTTCCCCCCACCCCTGCACCCCCAGGAATGCCATCACACCCTGACAGCAAGGTCAAGACACCTCGCATTTGTAATTTGATTGCATAGGGCAGGGGGCCCTGGAGGCTAACTGTGAAAGTGTGCCCTTTCACAGTGAAGCAGGGGGCCCCCTGAGCGCGAGGCCCTGGGCAGCTGCCCACACTGCCATGCCTAGAGCCGCCCTGCATGCTATGTGTCACGATAAACCGCACTCAAGGTCATGCAGTTTTTCTCTAGCATGGCACTAACGCAGGAACTGATCCCAAGCCCTTGTGTACTTTTTGTTCGTGACACACCATGCAACATTTGAATAATACGTGTCACAAAGAGGGATCCAGATTTATGTGTGCTCTTGCTTTTAGCTGTAATCCTTGGCAGAAAGAGACATGCATTGCATGCACCTATGTATAAAATCAGGGCTAACATATACATTAGATGAGCTTGTCCTTAGCTTTATAGGAAATTAGCCGGAGGCGGACCCTGTAGTCACACACTGGGGGGGGGGGGAGAGAGGTGTTTGCTGTTAGTGTCCTATAAGAAAGCTCAAAGTATCATCGCAATGAGAGACCCCATCACTGGCACTTATTTTGTCATGGTGTCTCGCCTACATTTCGCCTAGTTGTCATCCTTTAATACCTGCATATTGCTACATCCATGCCTCCCCACCGGCACAGATATGCTTGGTCCGGGTATGGACGCATTTCATCTCATTGCACATGCGGACGTTGAGCAACGCCCCATGTCACTGCGAGAGGGGATTGCCTCCAGTCCACAGTGGATACAAAAGGAAGGGTCATATTAGCAAGAACCTTGTTAAAAGTATCGCCGTGAACTGCTGCTAAAACGACGATAATGGGCTTGCTAATATGCGTTAAAGAATTCCAATAGAAGCCCAGGTTAGATGACCTAGACATCTAACCTGGGCTTCTATTGGAATTCTATAACGCATATTAGCAAGCCCATTATCGCCAGTTTCCTGCCACTAGAACGGCGATAATGTTAACAAGGTTCTTGCTAATATGCCCACTAGAACACACACCTGCATGTTACAAGTTATGCTTAATTGGCGCCAGGGGTGCAGCCATAAAGTAAATGTTCTCATAGACTATTAGTCCTACATACTACATTTTAAGGAGATTTCAATGAGGAGTGTATTAGCTACTTGAAAGACGGGAAAATTACAAGTTCTAACCTCCCCATGAGATGCTTGTCCAAATGTCCGTGTTAAGGAGAACATTCAAAAGAGCAGATGTTTTTTGCATGCCCCGGTTATCTCAATTAAAGTGTAAAAGGGAGAGCAGTGTATTTTCCAGAAACATCCCTTGCCTGTTATTATCATTCTTCTCCTTCACCTGTAGTGTCCACAATAAACAAATCTGCCAAAACCTCAAAAGAAAAAGGCTACTATAGCCTTGGTAGAGCAAGGGCAAACCACAATTAATGATCACAGTGGCACTGAATTCCAAGGGATATTGGGTTATTTTGCATTCGCCAGCAGTGCGAGTCACAAAATTCAGCCGTGTACAAATGCAATTTAGCTTTTCATGATGTATGGAAGGCTTTCCAGACCAAATATAGGTAATTACAATTCTAAAAGGTTTAAAGCAATTCTGTCTATAGACCACTATGTATGCGGTGATTTTACGCAAAGTACCTCAAATGCTTCAAAATCCACAAGGCAAAACATCCACAGTGGAGGGCAACCTCGGAAAACATAGCAATGTGTTGATTCCTGAGTCCACAGGGAGGCGATGCACCAGTTCTGCTGCACGCAGGAGAAGTGTTGTGTCAAAACCGAACTGTAGGGAGTAGTGATGCATCAAAATCCAAGATGGTTCTGGTCTGAGGGCAATGTGTTGGAAGAACTTTGTGCATAGGTGCGATACTTGAAAATCCAGATACGCTGGAGGTCGATGAGGCGGTGGCAAGCAGGCGCTGCATCAATTTCTTCAGCTGCGGTTCCAGGATGTGTTGCTTCTTTCTGCTACACAGCAGGGCCTGCGTCGTACAGTCAGTGCGAGGGTCTCGGACTTCATATACATGGTGCGCTGAACACGGGTTGTGGCGGTTTCTTTGGCCGCTGACATGTGCTGGATTGTTTGATAGAACAGTTGTGGTGCATGGAAACATCTCCCACACGGCGGTGCTGCATTGGAAAAACAGGCGATGGAAGAACAATGCATTGATTTTGATGGTTTCAAGAAGGAACAACCTCCAAGGGCCCAGAATTGTATTTGGCACCATAAGGCAGGTCAGAACTCCCAGTAATGGAGTTCAGGAATGCTGCAGATGAAGTATTTGATGGCTCTGAGACTTCCAACAGGAGGCAAACTCAATCCTTTGGCGAAACTAGCAGGATAAAAAGCAAAGGCCAGTCCTTTTCCTCTCCAAAGCAGAAGCAGCAACTGCAGGTCAACCTAGCAAAGCAACACTCCGCAAAAGGGTAGTACTCCTCCCCACAGCTCTACAGCTCATCTCCTTGGGAGAGGTTCCTCTTGATCCAGAAGTGTTCTAAAATTCTGGGGTATTAGGTCCAATACATTTACCCCTTTTGGGCTTTGAATTAGGCATTCTTCAAAGGATTGTCTTTGTAGTGCACAATAGCTTGTCTTGCCTTATCTTGGCCTCAGACACACTCCAGTGGGTATAGGCAGCATTGTGAGAGGCAAGGCACAGCCTTATTAAGGTGCAGGTGACAGTCCCTGCCGGTACATTGATTCCACAGGCAGGCAGAGGCACAAGATGGTTGAAGAAGAAAATTCCCACTTTCTAAAAGTGGCATTTTTAAACACACAATTTAAAAACCACCCACAATAAAATGTGTTATTAAATGATGAGCTCATAGAGCCCAAACTCCAAATCTCTGGTTGTTCACAATTGAAAGCTTCACATGTAAAATGGTATAAGGCAGCTCCAATGATAGCCTGCCAGAGAGCTTGTCCTTGCATTAGTGAAAAATGCATCTGGCTAGGTTTTTACTATCAGGACATACAAAATACACCATTATATGTCTTACCCTTCACATGCGCTGCACCATGCACATGTAGGACCTTGGATATACATAATGGTGCCTTACATGTAGTTAAAGGGGGGGGGTTAGGGGCTGTTAAGTGAGTGCACTAGTCAGGTTGACATGGCAGTTTAAACCTGCACTCACAGACACTGCAATGGCAGGTCTGAGACAAGTTTACAGGGCTACTCATGTGGGTGGTTCAACCAATGTTGCAGGCCCATATGTAGCATTTCATTAACAGGCCCTGGGCACATACTGTGCACTTAACTAGGGACTTAACAGTAAATCAAATATGCCAATCATGGAGAATCAATCAGAAGTACAATGTACGCAGGAAGCACTTGCACTATAGCACTGATCAGCTTTGGTAAAATGCCCAGAGTACTAAACCAGCATAACATCAAAATTACAGCAGATAGAGGCACAAATATAGGGGAAGCCATGCCAATAATGCCAGGTCAAACATGATCTACTTAAGGTTATTTGTTGTGGGTTCATTTACTAAGAAATGTTCAGTGATTCTTGTGGTGGTGCTTTTGCAATGAATGTCACTCCAGTGCTCGCAGATTCATTTCTTTGCCTTTTTGCCCGTCATGCCTATGTAACGTAGCCCACATGGACAAGTTATCCTATAGATTATTTGCAAAGAATTGCAGTTAGTGAGCTTCCTTATAATCTATACATTCCCAAATTCTAGCGCCAGTGTCTTTGTGGTTCATGGTAGATGAAAAACACTGCAGTTCCCACAGTGGAAATTACATACTACATTTGGAGGGCCCTAGATGGAACAATACTGTACTTTTCATGTCCCCACACTTCTTTGGATGGGTGGATACCCAGTTGTCCTTCAGACGTCTTGCACAGTTATAGGAAAACATAGGCTTCTCCCATTTCAGTGCACCTGTATTTAGAATGCACCATTGTGTATATACACTCTTTTTTACCTGGTTAAAAGAAGTCACCCAAGTGAGAGGGGTTGTTTAATTATGTAAATGATTCACCTAAAAGACATCCCTCTTCCAGTAATTATCTCATTTAAAGGTCTTCTTGATACCCTCTAGGGATAATCATGAGCCCATAATTTCTCTAAAAGGTTTTTAGCTTATTGGTTAAAATGTGTCAGTTTCTTCTGAACCTTAAAAACTGTCCATGGGGAAGACTTTCTTTTAGAGGCCTAAGTCTTTTGTCTTGGAACAGGATCCACCTTCTTCTCTGGTGTTTGTAAGGGATAGCCTGGCTTTGGGCTTGGAACAGGGTTCGCCTACTCCCCAAATGTCAGCAAGGGATAGCTTGGACCGCTGGGATAGCGGGCTAGTCAGTTCACATTGGCCCTGGGTGTGAAATAGAGCCAACATATTACACTTGAATTTGTAGTTCCAAAAGCTTTTAGGGCTGTTGATTCCAACACTGGTAGCCCCTGAAAGTGAGAGGTGTTCCCTTTTTCTTTCCACTTGGATCACTGGGCATTAGGCAGTGATACACACAATCCCCTGGGTGTAATATAGGGTGTAATTTGGAAGTTAGGGAACATGTTCAGACCTGGGAGCATTAGAGAGCCGATAGTTTCAGGTTATTCCTTTTTCTCCAACTAAATTATTGCAATTTTTGTCCGCCAAATGGATAGTGACACACTATCAGGCTCACCCAGCTCCATGCAATGCACAGAGAATCGCCTCTCCACAGGCTATAGGCAGTAGGAGAGGACTCAGTGTTTGGACAGAATCATTTTTTCTGTCAACCTTTTTAGTCTGTTTTAGATCTTCTCCATGTTTTACATTTATTGATGTGGTACTGTTGAATTTTGCAAAATCATGCAGCAAGTTTAAATGTTATGTCTTGTTAATAAGTCAATGCTTTTAGGTGATAATAGCATTTTTTTTAATTGATGCTTGCTAGTTTTGTGCTGCAAGAAAATCTGCACTGGACTGCCCTGAACAATAGCACTTTTGTTACAGGTTGTCATTGCTTCATCACATTATTGTTTCTATTTTACGTTAACCAATTTTGTGTTGATGCATCAGGCTGTTTTTGAGCTCATAACCAATACATTGAGTTTTGGTACCACCCCCATGTACAAAGATCCCCAGATAACAGTAAAATTGGTAAATAATTAAAAAACAAATCTTGAGATGACCAAATGTTTGCTAACCCTTAGATCCAAAAAGCTTCCCACTGTGTTATGGAGACCGTTAGACTACATAAAAACAAGGTTCCATACCCAGGCTAGGAAACCGCAAGTAGCACGTCCATACCAAGACACATGCATACCCCTGGCCTGAATGGGCACAATCAACACCAACGCCATAGAACACAAAAAGACTCACATACAGGCCAGGTTTATAGGAAATAGGAAGGCTAAGGGAGAGGCCCTACTAGAATAATAGGCCATCTTCGAGGTGACCCCAGCCCGCAAAATAATCCCGGAACCCAGGAGTAAGGCATTTGAATCTCCTAACTAATATTGGGAACAGAATCTTGGCCTCGGGTCCCACGCAGAGTTGACCCCAGTGCTTTGCCAATCAAACAGATCCGGAAACACTCTAAAATAAACCATTCCTACTCCAAACAGATAGGCTTTTAACTTCTTCCAGAAAATCAGAAGGGCACAACAAGACCTCAGATCAGGAGGGAGCGAATTACTATGCTTTGGTCCCAGGAAGTAAAAGATCATCTGGGCATACAAGAATACACTACAGATCTAAGATAAATGTGATCTCAATTAGTTAGCCATATTATGCACACAACATAATGCTTTGAATTGAACTGGGTGCTCAATAGGTAACCAATGCAGTTCTTGAAGTAGATTTGCAGTTGAAGAGAACTTCGGGCATGGAGTAAAAGTCTGGCTGTCATGTTGTGCACCACCTGCAACTGGCTGAATAGGCTCTTCTTGACCCCTAGATAGAGAATGTTCCCATAGTCCAATCTGGACATAACTAGGGCCTGAATAACCGTGCTTTGGGAAGAGCTGATAAGACAGCCATCTTAGGTTACAGAAACAAGTGGCTGCCACTTTCATGATTTGGTGACTCATGGATAGCTCATTATCCAGCCAAACTCCCAAGTTCGTAGCCACCGGTGCAAGGCTGGGAATGTTACCCATCACATTTGACCACAGATGAGAGTCCCAAAGATGGGGAAGGTTACTCACCAACAGCACCTCAGTTTTGTCCCTGTTTAACTTAAGGGAGTTGGCATTCATCCATGAAATGATTTGCATAAGACAGTTGTTCAAGGCCTGTGCACTATTGTTTTCTAGGGAGGACAAGGACACCACAATCTAAGTAACATCAGCATGAGACAGAATTTAAAGACCACTCTTTTCCACAATGTTTGCCAATGGACTTACATAAAGATAAAACAAGGTCGGGCTTAACATGGACCCTTAAAGGACTGCAGATGTAAGATGGTGTGACATGGAACAATGCTGTTGACAGTAGCCCTGTAAAAACTGGTTCCTGCAAACAAGATGTCAAATAGGACAAAGCTGTGACCTGCACAACCATGGCTGTTAGTCTTTGAAGCAGCGTGGTATGGTACACTGTATCAAAAGCTGCACTGAGGTCCAAAAGAATCAGTGCAGCAGTGCCACTATTATCCAGTTGGTAACTAAGATAGTCTGTCACTGCTAAGAGCACTGACTGGTGGAGCAGGTCATTGGACTCAGTGAATGACATAAGCTGTTTGTTCACATGCTTTTCCAACACTTTGAATAGAATACATATTAAGAGATCAGCCTATAATTTGACCAAGTGTTAATGTCCAGGTTAAGTTTCTTTAATAGGGGGTTAACCATTGCGTGTTTCCATGGCTTTGAAACCACGCCTTGGGAAAGAGATATGTTTAAGAACTGGGTGAGTAGGTCCAATGGTTGAGATTTCAATTTACAGAAAGCCAAGGGATGGCAAGGGTCACGAGGTGAACTGGACTTATTAGTGGACAGAAGAGAGAACATTGTTTGCTGATCCATGGTTGGAAGGCATTTAGTACACATTGCTCAGATGGCCAGTTATCTTGATGGACACATATTAGTGTGGAGGCAATGGAGACGATAATTCCTCATGCTGGAATTGAGAGAGAGTAACAGCCAGGATTATATTTGTAGGATCTGCAAGTGGTCTCACCTCTTGGAAAAGAGTTTAGGACAGTTTTGGACTGCACTAACTTTGTCCAAAAAAAAGGTCTAGTTGCTCTGCAATTTTGATGGTGCTCTTTTAAAACCAGCTTATAATTGGGTTTTAACCAGATAAGATCGGATAGAATTTACACCAGATTGTTTCCAGCACTTTGTAACACTTTTTGTTTTCGTGCAAAGTATCACTGAACCAGAGAGCCGGAAGAAGGATTCTATGCAGTTTTTTCCCCATGACATTGAACAAGGAGTCAATTCATCTCTGATCCACCTATCAATGTTTAATGCATCCGAATTTACAGAACTGTCAAGTTTCGGGAAGTTATCCTTCAACTTCGAGTTCAAAGTGGTTCCATTATGCTTCAGTCAAATCTTGCCAACAAAAGCAGGGTTGGTTGTCACTGCACAAAAAAATGCCTGGCTGGTATGGAAGGAGAAAAATAGACTGCAAAATGACTTAACCAAGATAGGGAAACTGGCTAGTCAATCCTCAAAGTTTTTTAATTTGACACTATAGGATACAGTAGTTGGCCATCCTTATGCGTATGATCCTTTTTAACAAGCTGCATGTCAAGGACCTGCAGTACTCCATCAAACTAGAAACAATTATAAATGTCCCATCTTCAAAATGATTATTGAGATCCCCAAGCATTGTAAAATTGGCATATTTCACCATAAATGGGGAAGAAGGCCTTGGTTATCCTGAAAGTCCAGGAGGACGATAGATCAGTGCTCCCAAAAAAGTGAAATATTTAGTGAGATAAAGAGAAACCAATGCAGCTTTGCATTCTAAAATCATAAGCATTTCCATTGTTCATACATACAAATTCTAAAAACAATTGCAATGCCTCCCCCTATTTTCTTCAAGCGATCATCTCTAGAATGTTATGTTATGTTATGTTATGTTATAGATTTTTATTGTGCGCACAGCTACTCCAGCTAAGGAGCGTCCTGGCGCATTGACGAGGAATAGCATGAGAACCATAACACAGCTAAAAGAGCCAAAGGGACCACCTTAAATGCATAGCACATACGGAAGCTAAAAACTAAAACAGGAATGTTTTCAAGGCTTTCCTAAAAGCCATAAGATCTTCTAACAGGCGCAGTTCTACCGGGAGGTAGTTCCAAGCTGATGCCACCTTTACTCCAAAGGATCGGCCACCCATACGGCAGAGCCTATATCTGGGAACTACCGCCAGGGCCTGGCCCTGGGAGCGAAGAGTGCGCGTAGGGACATAAAAGAGAAGAGAGCCAGACAGAATTTCAGGACCCATGCCTCTCAAGATCTTAAAGGCGAGGCAGAGTATCTTAAAAAGGATCCGCTTCCGTATTGGGAGCCAGTGTAGGGAACGGAGAACATTCGCGACTGAGCAGAATTTAGGGAGGCCGACGATTGCCCTAGCTGCGGCATTTTGTACTCATTGTAATCGAGTAAGTTCGGCCTGATTGGCCCCGGCGAGAAGGGAACTCGCGTAATCCAAGCGAGAGATGACAGTAGCCTGGATTACAAGCTGTCTAGTTGGGGCATCAAAGTACTTAAGAACAGGTCTTAAGCCTCTCAACAGACCGAAACAACAAGCCGCTGTTCTTTTAGTGTGCCCTACAAAAGTCAGGCCCGAGTCTATCCACACGCCCAGGTTTTTCAGCTCCAGAACCGGCGCCGGGGATGGTCCCAGCTCACGTGGCCACCATTGGTCACCCCAGAGTTCCGCTCCCCTACCGACAACCATAACCTCTGTTTTAGTGGCATTCAGCTGGAGACAGTTTCCTGTCAGCCAGCTTGCCACTGCCTTCAATCCATCCTGAAACCTGGGGGCATCCACTTCTGCGTCCCCGCTGAGAGTAACCGCCAGCTGTGTGTCATCGGCATATGAGACCAATGTTAGGCCCCACTGCCTCGCGACATCAGCTAGCGGTCTCACGTAGAGATTAAACAACGTGAGGCTCAGCGAGGACCCCTGAGGGACCCCCATGGCCAGTGGTTGAAAATTGGACTTGAAGGGGGAGATGGAAACCATAGCCTGAAGGTAATGCAGCTATGATGTCTAGTACTGAGGCCTCATTAAACCAAGTTTCTGTTAGGAAGATGGCGTCTGGGGCCTGATCATTTAAAAAGTTAAAAATATTAAATTGATGTTTGCCGAAGGAGCGGTAGTTGATGCAAAACAAATTAAAATGCGTGTTCTTAAGTGTACGCACAGAATAGCTTGATGTGAGCGGGTAGGAAAAGGTATTAGAAAATAGATTGCAGAATTATTACCTGTGAAGGACCCACATAATATTCAACTAATATCCTGATTTCTAGCAGATATATGTGGAAATATATGGAAACCATTTCTTGAACAGTATATATATTAATTGCACACTATATAATACTTGCTGTGGGTTGCCCTTGTTTGGACAGCCTCTCCTCACGTTCCTATATTCTTCATCTGCCCCCTTTCCGGGTTAAGTTGATAAAAGAATTGCACAAATTAGAATGCTCATAATGCAGGTATGCTGTGTGGTGTATTACTACAACGTGTATTATTTAAGGTTAACGTGTATTATCTTTATATTTATGTGGAATGTGTGGTTAGTTATATAAATATAATTTTTAAAAAGACAAATAGTGGTGAGGGCTCTGTGCTATTAGCCATCGCTGATTTCAATAATTAACAGTGGACTTTTAGCTAAAAACCGAAAGCCTAATACTATATTACGTTTCAAAAAAGGCCTAGCTTTGATTTAGAGATTTACTCTGTGCAGATGGCTTAGTTAGTGGTAAGGTCTATATGGAATATTCTGAAACATTATGTTACATTTATCACAGCCTGGAAGCGTCTGCATCTCATTTACATTCATAGGTGTAAGCCATAACAGCACTGCTTCCACTTTGATCTATTCATAGTTGTAACTCCTGGCTGGAACAATCTGATATCAAAGAATTTCAAAATTGTCACATAAAAAAACTTACATATGATGGTATCTTGGTGAATCCCCCAAACTCATTACAATGCACTATTGACATTTTTTTGATTTTCTTAAACATTATTTGAGAATATTAACATTTCATCCAGATATAGGACAATAGTTTGTATTAGGACCGTCTCAGAATTAAAAATTCCTAAATGTTTTATATACTGCATTGAAATCCTATAATTTGCAATTGTCACTCGAATAATCAACTGAATCTTTCAAACAACGTTCCTATGATCAAAGTTATTTATATTGCAGTGGAATACATGTTCCTGTTACTTCTGCATCCTTTTACCAAGGAAAATCTTTGCGCAGTTTTGATTGAGCAACTTTGCTTTAAAACAAAAAAAGGATTGGAATACAAGTAAGTGCACGGCAATGAAACATTTACAATATTGCTTCAAACTCTGACTGCATCATTAACAGAACAATGTCAATACAGACAGTTGCAATCCCTCCACGATTCATACAGGTTTAGCTTTAAACAGCTGCTACTTCACTTAGTAGCCCTAAGGCCTCTTTGCTGAATCATTAGGGCATTTTGGGGCAGATTTAACAAAACGTCACACAACGCAGCAGAGCAAGGTTGCAGGGCATTCCTGTCCTCCCCTTGCGCTGGTGCAGCTGACTGTAACTTTGGGGGTTATTTACAAGTGCCTTGTGTCACTTTTGCACCGCGTAAAGTGGTACATAAGTGACACACGTCTTTATATCAGATTTAGCAAGCCATGCAAAGCCACCCTTTGTGGTCTTGAGTGGCCTCATAAATCTTGAGTAAGGTGACACAGCGCAACTCTGCACTGGGGAGCCATTCTACGGGCATTGCGGTGGATGTTTCCATGCAACACTCATGGATTTTAACCCTGCCACAGATTTACAAAAAAATATGTCAACCTGGAAAAGGGCCAAATCCTTACTCCTCCTGAGGTGAGGCTTAACAAAAAGAAATATTTTTATTTATACTTGTTTTTTCCTCTTCCTATGTGTTCTGGAGCGCACATAGAAAGAGGAAAATGCTCTTAGGATTGTTTCTGTGAAGGAAGGTGCCCCTCTGAAACAAAAACATTCCTACATGCAACAAAGCTACCCTTGCAATATGGTGCAATGGTTCCTACTTAGGGCTAGGCATCCAAAAGGGCACCAATGCAGGGAAAAACAATATGAATGCACCCTATTTCATAAATATGGTGCATTCCTGTCCTTTCACTTTGGTGCAGGGCAGTGCAGCAAGAAGACTTGCTACGATGCTGTATGCAAGAATCGTGTAAATGAGCACCTAGATGCCCACACCCTTCTCAACTACGTTGACAATTTTTTGGAAAACTATGTGAACATCTTCATTCCCTTTAAAACACACACATTGAAGCCAAAGAATTCAGCACTCTAAGCGTCTGAAGACCTTGCCGACAATAAATGATCCATTTGCAGACAGGAATGCACCTTAAAGGAAAAACATAACTCCTGATGACCTCATCATACTTGAATTCCTGAACACAACACGCAGACATCTCATATCAAAGAACAATTCCAAAACCAATAATCCAACAACAGATGTGGAACATTTTTCAGAACAAACAAGCAGTGCATCAACTCCTGCCAGAGCACATAATCCTCACCTGTAAAAATGTGAAATGCAATCAGCCACTTCTTTAAGAGAATCTGGCAACACAGCACGCACATAAGCTTGTTTCATCTCTTACGCCCACCCTTTCATGCCTAATTCACCAATGGTCATCCTTCAGAGACAAATCTCTTGCAGATCTTGCCAACATACTCAAGTCCCTCAAATTCACTATCACTGAAGATGATGTTTTACCCTTGTCCTTCATCAAAACTCACTCTCATGATTCTCTCTCATCCTTACTTGCCATTGTCTATTCCTTGCTCATTCAGGCATCTTTCTAGAAGCTCTCAAGATACCCTAGATCCACCAACCTCAAAAGAAGCTTACAATAAAACCTGATGACCTTGCCAACAACCGCCCTATTACTTACCTACCATTCAGCAGCATGATAATTGAAAAACAGTATATGTTCAAGTGCAGCATCACATGTAGTGCTAACCATCTCTTGCACACCTACCAATATGCCTTCAGTTTATGCTGCAGCATGGAAACTCCTTCCATACACATCATAGAACAATGTCATTATGGCAATTGATGTAGATGGACCGTCTGCTGATATTGCTGAACCTCTCAGTTGCTTTCAATACACCCTCAAACACACCCCAAACTCTCCACTGGTATTCATTTGCAATGTCATTCACTGGTTCTTCTCCTACATTTCCAATCAACACCTCCATTTTCATAAGGTACCTCCAGGTCCCAAAGGATTTCTTACACCTACAGTACCCATGGGGTTCCATTATGTCTCCTGTCATCTTCAACCTCCATATGACTATGCATCAGGATCCACCAATATGCGGATCATTAATTTTATCAATTACCCAATCAGGACTTGTATAGCGTGGCTAACACCAGTGAGGGTATCCAGGTGCTGAATACACAACTCTACCTGAAACTTCAACACTGCCTGCATCTAACCCCAACCTGGATGTTCAGCACACCAACCTGAAGCCTAACTCAACCAAGACACAATTCATGTTAGCTGTCAAGAACAACAAACAAGAAGCAACGTAAACCTTGTTCAATGGCATGAACCTTGATACCTTTAAACCCCCGGTTTCTCTGGATGCCAAGTACTTGCATTTAACGCAGGCACCAACCTCACCCTCAAGGATTGAATTTGAAAGAAGAGAGCCTGAACTAAGCTCTTTCTTAGAACATAAATTGAAACTGTTTATTCCAAAATGCGAGTCCAGAACTGTTGTTCAAACCCTTGTACTCTTGCATCTGGTTTGTAGTAATGCTCTACAACATGTACTTCCAGATTTCACATTGGCATCTATTAAGGGCATCTTAAAATCAGTTTCATGTTCTATCCAGGGTCTGATTTTTTTTTTATCACATCACTCTCTTCCCTATGAAACTCTTTTGGCTCCCCTTGCCAGCCAAACCGATTTTCAAATACATCTTCATCATTTACAAAGTAATTTACAAAGTCAGTATGATCAGCAACCCCAATTAACTTGCAACCAGCTGACTATATCTTGTGTTTTTTGATTCCCTTTAGCCAGGACACCATCTGACTGCAGATAGAGAAGTGTAAAAAATAATAATATTCAGCAAGTAGAAGGTCTTTTCCTTCTATGCACCCAGGATCTGGAACAACATCCCTATATCCATCTGCATAGCCCCAGTGCTGCTTCAATTAAGAAAAGAGCTGGAGACCCAACTCTTTAAAGAACACTAAATCACAAGGCTCCTCACCTATCACTCATTAACTTTATGCAGAACTTTGACCACATACAAAGCTCTGCTCCCTGTTGGATAGGTTCACGCTGTAGAAATAACAAATAAACATACAGAACAATGAATATTGATGCATGGTAGATTCCAGCACTGTGTACTCTGGTTGCCAGTGAGAGAGTGGTGGTTTGACCTCTTGCAGTAGGGTATTTCACACCCTCTCTCCCACGCTATGTAAATGATAATTGTGAAAAATGGGGTTGTTGGTTGAGTGGAGTGTTAACCCTGCTTAAACAGCAGCCACAATCCATGTCAGGGTGAACTACTAAAGTCACAAAGGTAACCTGTGTTTAACACTCCAGTAGCATGGCACAAAAGAGTCAGTCTTAACTTAGAGGCAATGTGTAAAGTATTTTTGAAGCACATTATCAGTAATAAAGTGAAAACACAACACAATTAAAATGCACCCTTTTTAGAAAAATAGAGTGTGTTTTAATAAATTATTTGACTACAATATGACATAAATGCATTCAGTAGAACCAAAGGTATGATTTTTTACTGTTCAAGGTAAAGACAAACTCCTAATAGATCAAAGCGCCAACTGCAGACATCTAGCCATGCAAGACGTGGTCAAAATTGAAAAATATGGTTGACGGTGTAGGAGCGGGAGTCAGATACAAATATGGATTTGCCTTAGTCGTGCTTACTTTAGAATAAATAAATAAAAATATGTTCAAAGAGTGTAGAAATTCAGCAGGGCAAGGCGGCAGGTATTGTAGGAGGAGGAGGCAACATCGCCAGGGAACCACTGTACGAATCAGCAACAAAGATTTCTACAATCAGAGTTAATCTCTTTTTGGGAAGTAAAAAATCTGCAGCTGGACAAGGCAGAAGGCTGTAGCTGATGAAAGCTCCATGGGGCCAGGTACCCCTTTAGCTAAGGATGGCTGAACAAGATTTGCTGCTGCAGAGAAGAACGTAGCTGGAGCTGGGATGGCACCGGGAAACCCATTGCGGGTAGCTGTGCGCAATACAAATTCAATAAAATAAAATAAATAAATAAATAATACAGCAAAGTCAGGTCAATCAGAGATGCAACTTGGATGGCTAGATAAGCAGGTTGGTCCCATTCTCACACGCCACTGAGTTCTCAGTGAAGTTTTTAGCTCCAAAAATGTCCAATTCCCAAGTTTTGGATTCTGATTATCTAGGCACCTTCGGGTCAACTCACAAGGGTCCAGGACTGAGAGGCACCCCTTGGAGGGTTGAGACTCACTAATTCTGGTTCCAGATGTGGGTGCAAGATGGTTGGAGTCTTTTCTGTCTGTGAGTCTCTGATCAGGAGGCCAGTCAACCAGCCCTTGATGTCACTTTGTAGTTCTGGGTTCAAGCAGTGGAGCAGGGCTCAAGCAGCAGTACAAACCTCGGAGAGTTCAAGGCAGGTGTCAGGTTGCAGAGCAATCATTCCTGGTGCACCAAAGCAGTCCTCTGAAGTACACAATAGGCCACAGCAGCAGGCAGTCCTCTGAGACTCCATCTACAATTGTGGACAGTACTATAGAATTTGCAAACAACTTTTCATATGTGTGAGTCCTATTTGATAAAGAAGACATATGGAACCATGCTATCTTGACTAGGGCACTATTATTCAGAAGTGCTTGTATAGCCCTACGAAAGTTTGCCATTGGGTTGGGTACAAATCACCCCCAAGAGATGCTCACGATTTATAGGGCCAAATGTATTAGTATAGCATTATATGGGCTGGTATAGGCAGGCATGGAAAATGTATGGCGCTACAATTGGTGGAAAATGAGTTTTTGAGGATATCTGCTTGCCACACCCAAAAGCACTTCTATGTTTGTTTGCCATGCTGAGTTGGGAGCATCATTTCTTACCAACTTAGGGCCCTATTATGATGGTGGACGGACTTGCGTCCATTCGCCACCCCTGAGGAAGAAGGACCATCCGCATGGGCAGCAGCGGTCCCTCCATGGCAATTAGGATGTGACCGCCACCCTCGCGGTCACATCCCCTACCTTTAACATTGCGACGGATGCTGCTTCAAGCAGCACCCGCCGCAAGGTTAAAAATGCATGTTGACCTTTGCATACACGTAGCAGCAGGCACCGCGTGGTGCCTACTGCTTCGTGCACGCAAAGGGTACCCCCATGTGCAACCCCCACGCCCCTTCACCTCAGGGGGCCCGCAACGGGCCCCCGAATAAAAGACCGTATGCCTTTACACAGCGGAAATGCTGCAGCGGAAAGGCATAGTACCGCAGACATCCTAATATGCCTGGCGGTGTCTGATAGACACCACCAGACATGTTAGAGCTTTTCCGCCACGGTCGGAAGGCGACCGCGGCGGAAAAGCTGCGGACTGAAAAAATATCCCCCAGCCATCCTAATCTGACGGGGGTATTTCTTCAGTCCACAGCGGATAATCCGCATCCTCCAGCCCGGCGGTGGCTTCCGCTGGCCCGGAGGATGCGGATTATCCGCAATCATAATGGGCCCCTTAATTAGGATCCAACCTATTTAACTTTGGCACAAAGTCTTGACATCAGAATACATCGCCTTAACCCCTTCGACGCTCATGACGAGCTGGGCTCGTCATGGCGTAGCCTCCTCGCACGCTCATGACGAGCCCAGCTCGTCACGTAAAGTGCGCTTTCGCAAAACCCAGCGTACGGGCGGAATTCCGCCCGCACGCATGCGGTTAAACTGTGCTATTATAGGGGAATGCTTAAAATCAACCATGCATGCACGTACCCCATGCCTGACATACATACAACATTTTTGTCGAGATTTGGGGCATCCAGACTATTTGATTAAACCCTGAACTTTTAGTAGAAATTAGCGGGAAAGATCTAAAAACCGAATGCATTATGCATTTAGAGAACATAAGGTTGACTGCTGAATTATTAAAGCACACTGTTTTAAGAAATCAACTTACTTGAACTACTTATGATATGCAGCCATACTTAAAAGATGTACCCAACTCAAGGCACATATTTGTCCTGACTCGTTTTAGAATGATTTTTTTCCACTGGATGGTTAGCTTTCCTGAATCTAATGATTGGTCTGCAAACCTAGGTAACTGCCCCTGTGACAATATAATGATACAGAGCACTATTCATGTTGTACTTTTTTATACATTTTATAAAAAGTGGAGGAAATACTCTATTTTAAGCCTTCTAAAGACATTACAGTTTACTCAATGCTGCCCGGCTTACCTCTTTCTACAACCATTGCCCACCATTGAGATTTGGTGTAGAATTTCAAGTTTTTTATGAGCGGCTTTTTATGCTAGAAAGAACATTTTTGATAGATGATTGGACTAATTCTGCATGATATTGAATAAGCGATCAATCAATCCATGATGTTTTACTAGCTCATTATTATTTTATATCATATATGTCATAAAATATGGATTTTAACAAAAATCTTAATAATATGTTACTACAAATCCTAATAAGAGATTTGAATAGGAATGTATGGCGGACCCTGAGCTGAGGTTTTTACACTCCTTCATCTCTACCCTTTCTATGCCTTAATCTGAATGCATAAAACTTAAGCAGGGGCGACATAAATGAGGATCAATATGATTGACAAATACTTAAATGAAATTAAATGAAGTGCTGTAAGTGACATGTAATATTTTTCTTGTATTTCTATGTACTTCTTTTGGTGTGCTTTTATGGTCTTATTTATTTAGACCTAATAAAGTTGGTCCTTGACTTGACTTGATTACTTCTGAAGGTCCAGAAGAAAACTGAAGAGTGGGACTGAGGGTCCTGTTTTTAGACCTGGGACCATCTTTAAAGTAGGAGAGAAGTTTCTAGAGAATACCCTTTGAAGCACTTAGCATTTCCTGACTCCCCTGCCCTGTCTGGCTGCATGAACAATGAAGTGGTGACAAGTCCTTTACGTGAAGGCAGAGAGCCTATTGATTTGTAAGTGGGCCTGTGCCCATCCCCGCCCCTACCTTTATGGTGATGAATAAACAAAGTTCAACTGCCAACTACACCAAGTCATGTTAACCAGGAACAGGTTGCAGGTACCAAATGTGGGAGGAAAATTCCAACTTTAGAAAAGTGTCCTTTTCAAAATTGTAATTTAAATCCGACTTTAGCATTCAAGATGATTTTAAATTACAATTTTTAAGACCCCAAACATGAAATCTTCACCTGTTTTCAATCAAATGTTAGCACTTATTGAATGTAATAATGTAGCCCGATGTTATCCTATGGGAGAGGTGGGCCTTACAGTAGTAAAAATGAATTTAGGGGTTTTCCACTACCAGGGCATATAACACTTGGAATTATATAGCCAACCTTTTAATAACAAAGCACCCTGCACTTTGAGCTACCTAGGTCATAACTAGGAGTGACATATATGTTAACAAAAGGGGAGTTTAAGGATTTGCAAGGGGTTTATGTTGCTAAGTCGAATTGGTAGTTTAAAACGGCATTCACACTGCAAATGCAGACCGGCAACATGTTACGAGGGGCTTCTTAAGTGGATGGCAAATAAGTGCTTTCGGTCTACTACTAGCATTTAATTGGGAGGGCCTGGGTATATGGTAAACCTCTTTTCTAGGGACCTATACGTAAATTGAATATGCCATTCACATGTAAGCCAGGTTTTAGGGATTGAGCACAAGCACTTCATCACTGGTTGGCAGGGGGAAGTCCACCCAAAGGCTGACAGGTATAACAGTCATGACATATAGAAATGAGCCATTGCCTCGATTAGAGAGCCAAGAAACACATTACATCCGGTAAGGAGAGTGAGTGATCTTGGGAGATGAAACCACTAAATCATACATGGGAGATAGCTCTGTGCTTTGACTGCTTACAGCCAAGGTACAAAAGTAGTAATTCCTCCTTCACCAAGAAATCCTCCCAGATGAGCAGTCTACCAGGTGCAATTGCAACCAGAAAAGATACAATCATACACTCATACATAATTACAGAGTAAGTTAAAAGTTAAGATAGAATGCAACTCCTGGTCACAAGTAATTAAAAGAAGATGAAAAAGAGCACACAAAAAGCCATTCAACAATCAATCAGGTCTAGAGAGTTTCGATCTATAGGCGGCCTGGAAGAAATTTGTAATTCACACTGCCTCCTTGGGTACCTAAAATATTTACATAAAAGGACAACATGTAATGTGTCCTGTGGAGACCTAGAGTTGCAGCCACAGGGTCCTCTCACATTTGGGGGGACAAAACCAGACGGGGATGACAAGAGATGTTGAATTAGATTGAACATAAAACGGGTACTTAAAACCTTTTGGTTGTGCTTGTGAGGATCGAGAGATAGTGTTCCCTGCCCTGAACTGAATTTAGCAAGGTATGTCCCCTCACTGATGGGTTCAGAAGCATGGGGTTTTCAGGAGGGCAGAAGCGTGTTTAAAGAAAAATTATTTTACAGTGTTAAAGTCCTGAGGCTTTACTGAGTCATGTGTTAGAAAAATATCTAACCTACCTAGAGCAAAAAGGGACTCCTTAACATACCATAACCAGGGGAATTTAAGAACTTGCTCCAGTGTCAGGCAATCTGATATGATCAGGTGGCTTAGATTCATATGCTTCCTGGACCGTACACAGGAGAGGTTTACCTGCCACCTACTCCTCTAAATAGTTAACATCAAGTTCTTCGTGTACGGCTAAGGAGGAAGCCCTTTGAGGAACCTTCAGAATCCATCGCAAAAACTTATTGTGGGCCACCTGTATCTTCTGTGCTGAAGCATAGTCCCTGTCTTCACTACCATAGAAAGCCTTCGAGGTGCATTTAGTGTGGTAAAACTTTAAAATCACATTTGGTGACCAAGATCCTAGAATATGGGGATATCTGGCAATAGTCCCTACAGATTTATTCAAATCACTCAGCTTTCCCTCCATCAATGTTTTCCAGTTTATTTTTCCGTCAAATAGGATTCCCAGATAGAGGAAGGCCGGGACCTTCACAAGAGGATGGGATCCCACTTTAAGAGTTTTAGTCCAGAGCTCCAGAGGGCCAACTTCCAAGATGTAAGACTTTGCAAAGTTGACTGACAGTTCCATGAAGTTAATGAACCCATCAATTAAAACCTGCAGGCCAAGAGCTGTGTGATCCAAAATTATTGAGTTGTCTGCATAAAATAAAACTAGCAGAAATTTCCTGCCGACGCTGGGGAAAACAGCCTGTAATGGCAAGTGAGCAGCTTCTAAACCATTAATTTAAATAGTGAATAAAAAGATGGCTAATAAACATCCTTTGCAGACCCCCTGGAGAAATTGAAATGCTCAGTAAGGCCCCCTCCCTGAGAGTACCTAGCTACAGTATGGGCATGGAGATCCATTAATAGGGATACAGTGGCTGAATAAGCGCCCATGGAGATCAACAAGTCTAGTTAATAGAACCTGACCAAGTACTTTGACTAAATCATCAATGAGGGAAACAGGGCGATAGTATTGCGAGATGTCCTTATCCCCTTTTTGTGGCTGTTGACCAAGAGGGCAGCATCCCTTTCTTCTGTGCAGCATTTAATAATAAAGTCAAAACTCCAGAAAAAGATCTGGAGGGATCCCATTAGGTTCTGGCGCCGTGTTCCCTGACAGTGTCAGAATGCCCATGTAGACTTCCTCCAAAGAGAAAGTGACTAATGTGTTACCCAAACTAGGAGAATCTCATTGAGAATCCCTTTGTGAAGGCTGAAATTATATACATCATCAAAATGGGTGACCCACTGTCCAGGGGTGATGTGGTGGCATAAGGCCGTCCGTGTTGGTTTGGAAAAACAGGAACTAATAATAATCTGCTAAAAGAGTGTGCTTTCCCTCAATTCACTGGCTTTGATTAGGTCAGCCCATGCCTGTTTTTGTAACGAGTACCTCCATTCTTTCAGAACCCCCTTTTAGACTCGGTGGCATTTTTGCCACCCATTCCCTATCGCGAGAAGACAGCTTCAGGGCTTTCTTCAGGAGGCGGAGGGCCAGGGAGCACTCGAGTCAAACCATGAGGGGTGTTCCGGGCAATGAACAGCCACCGAAATCATTAATTGTCCGGAGACTGACTAGACAATGCAGGCTAAGGAGCTTAAAACCTACTTATCAGGCACTAAAGCATCCAAGCAGTTACGTAACATCAGCTGGCAGTCTGCTAAAAGTCTGTGATTAAAGGCCTTTTTATCTATTTGCGACTAGCGTAAGTGCCTACCATGTACAGTTGGAGGTAAAGTTGACGGGGGCTTGCAAGAGCCTTCAAATGGTTCCTTTCACCCTCCAAGGTCAGAGACAAAGGGTTGTGGTCACTGAAGGAGTTATGTACAATATTAAAGGAAACAGGAGGCCATTCCTTTGTATGTTGGGGATTTGGATTTAGAGCGGTTAATCAGCTTGTCTAGAGTGAAAGCCAGATTGTGAATGTGAAGAAAATTATTTATACCAGCACCTTGAATGGTATGCTCCATGTGCAGGTCCTCTGAGATAATGCAAGGTTGTGTACTGAATGACGAGTGTGAAAAATTTGGGCTCAGATGACAAATAAAATCCCCTGCCAAAATAAGGGTCTTGTGACCGCAGGCTTCCCCCTTTAATGAATCCAAAGCATCACTTAAGGCTTTAAAATTGAAGGACCATTGCAGCCCTCTTTCGGTTTTATAAAAATGAATTACTACCAGAAGGAGAGCTCTCATAACATACAATTTTAGGCCCTGGAACGTGAAGGAGTTCCACTTCATGGTCTTCATGAAGCCACAATACTCTAGTGCTACAAAGATAATACGGCCCCCCTCGCTTTACCAGTGCTGGAACCCACTGCTGGACAGAAGATGTACTTACACACCTCAGGGAAAAGAAATATCCTTGATTTCCCATGTTTCTTGCAGGCAAATTATGTTGAAAGACTTGATAAACTGTATCCACCTTGAATCTAAGAATGTAGTCGACAAGCCTGCCACATTCCAAGGGATGAGACTTGCGTCCATCCCGGGTCTTTATGTAGAACCCACGGTAAAAGTTTTAGGGTTGGCTGCCGAGTTTGAAGCCCCCATGAGATGTGAATTACCAGGAGAATGCACTGAAGTTGAGAGAGAGATAGGGGGATAGATTAGTTTTGGGGGAGGTAAATCCCCATTGTCTGCCAATACCTGTGAGAATGTGCCCACTTGATGGGCCTGCCAAATTTGTTTACCTTCTCTCTCTCTGGGAGTCAATCCAGATCATTAAGATCCACCATGGAGGCATAATGATTTGAAAGTGCCCATTGCCACCCAATTTGTTTTCTGCGCCACCACGACCCAAAACTTTTCTGCACTTGAGGCACACAACGGGTGGTCTTTAAAAGAAGCCCAATGTGAGTGGTTTTATGCAGGTGTCTCAAAAATAGGATTTAGAAAACCACTCAAGATTCTTTGTACCTTTTCAGGGTAACTGACATTAATGATAATGCAATCTCCCTCAAATGGTTTATCCTTGAGACCCTCTGTGCCATCAGCATATTTTTATGATCCTATGCATTATATCTTGTATATTTACCTAGCCAATGAGAAACCTTGTTAATCAAATGGCCTGTGGTTTCCAGATTGTAAGTGGCAAGCCCAGGGAGCACAGTCAAGAATACAGTGCAGGTGGAACAAGCCGTGGGGGAGGGGGGGTGGAGATTAATTACCAGAAGCGGGTGTCTAGTGAATGTCCGGCCTCCGGGTTGGGCTACTTCAACTGAATTGAGTGGTAAGGGAGGCTGATTAATGGAGACTAAATCATGGGCAAAATGGTGGGGTTCAAGGGGCCCAGTAAAAGTATTCTGACTCGTTGCAACCTGGGACTTGGAAATACCGGTACAAGGCTGTCTACAACTAGGGTGATCAGTGATGGACATATCAGTAGTTACAACTTGGGTCTTCGGGAGTGGAAAGCGGGAAACCTTATCCATGATGGTCACAATTCTCTCCGTTGTACTTAACAGTTCCCTAGAAACTGCCTCCAAATGATCAAGTCTGTCCAAAAGAGGGGACAAAAAGTTGGTAAAGGAGTCTATGATTTTTTGTGATACTGGAGACAGATAGTCTTCCATGTCCTCGGGGCAGTTTCTCACATGTGCACTCCAAAATCCACTTCCGTGTGTCTGGTATATTGTCTGACTTTTTAGCCTTCCGCTTCCATTAGGCGGTTGGAGGGATCACCAAGTCAGTGTTGGGAAATGAGAGTAGAGGGCCCTGAATGTAGATGCCTCTGAAGCTGGATGAAGTGTGGTGCCCACTGGTTTTGCTAGGGAAGCAACTGGCTCATGCCCCTTTACATTTGGTGCACCCGTCAACGAGGCTTCAGTGGGTAAGGGCACGGAGCCTCCAGATCTGGCAGAAAGTCACCTTTCAGCTCAGTCGATTTCTTTAGAAAAGGCCCATTCGGCTTTTGCCAGAAATTAGTCAATAGTTGTGCAGCCTGTGGGTGTCATAACGGGCAGCGATTTTCTTTTCTTCATGCGAGCAAAATGGCAATATGGCAGTATTGCAGAAACAACAAGAAACAGCAGGGGGGAGAGGTTCACCAAACCACAATAATTGAGGAAGACTGCAGTAAAGCCGTTACTTACTGTGATGACTTCAAATCGCCCCGCAGGCATGAAATGCCACTGTTGCTTTTGAAGTAGAATTTAAAGCTCCGGGAGGCCAAGAGAGTGGACCCAATCCAGTCTAATTTGGCCAGTGGATGTAGGTGCCTCCAGGTGCACCGGCAACAAAGTGGGCGGCTTGCCACAAGTTCACTTGGGGCCTGAAGTCCTCCTGCTCCCTCCTCGCACACAACAAGCATCTACCAGGTTAGTCAGCTGTTGCCAGGAGGATGAAGTTTTGTGAGTAGCAGTTCTTTCTGTTTACATTAACAGAATTTTGTTCTGGCTGATCATCTATTTAACCTAATGAGCGCTACCGCGTTTTCCCGCTGTGCGCTGAAGAAGTAGAAAAAGGCTTGTTCATGACAAAGCCAGCTCGTCATGAGCGCAGAGCAGGTAACGCCCATGACGAGCTTGCTTTGTCATTAGCGTCCAAATGGTTAATCACATTTTGCCAATATGGTTAATGGGACGCTCTACACTGTCTGCTTTTGTCATATACCAGGCTTATATGTATGCAGTTTCACAATTGGCAAAGATTTGGTCTTCCTAAAGCTAATATGCTTCATGTGGAGGCTTCAGGAGATTTGGTGGCATGTGCCTTAATGTCCTCTTGCAGTGCATTAGTTAGGGTATTTTTTTTTCTTTTGCTATAAGCGGCTCTGAGTATTGCCTGTATTGACGACCCGTTTCTTTTCTGTGTTCCCAGTTATTGTAGAGTATTTACATTTAGGGTTATGATGGGGAAGCTGAACAGGGAGGCAATATGTTGATCACTTACAGTAATCTTTAATTGTCATAAACTTCCTTCTCACTGTTTCGACTGACCTCTCTCCTTGCCATTTTAAGGTTAACCACAAAGAAGGTTGGGTTGATTGGTTTAGGCCTAGTCCCTATTTATTGCTCATAGAAAATGCCCAAACCATGACTAGGACTAGTTATATTTGTCAAAAGATTGCTTTGTATTGTTTTGCTTTGGGCTACGCTAGAGAAATCTTTTATTTTGGAAATGGCAAATTGTTGTGTAGTTAGGACTTGGATGGGAAAGGCTATGACTCGGAGCAATGAAGTCACTAGTAAGTAATCAGGACATCATGTTTACTTAGTGGATCTGTGTAACTGAAGTGGACCATCTGAGAGGAAGAATGTGTGCTGAAAGCAGTTTTTCTTTAACAATAACATTAAATTGCAAACTCGCTTCTGGCAGAACTATGCAGCTGAGATGGTGTTAAGTTTGCGTGACTAATAGAAACTAAGGGGTAGATTCACAAAAGTATGCTTTGACCTGAAGTCTAACTTTAGCTTTAGACTTTAAGTTTAGACCTGAAGTCTAAGTTTAGATTTCGGGTCTAAAGTTAGGCTTCAGGTCTAAAAACAGACTTTGGATCTTAACTTAGACTTCAGGTCTAAAGTTAGACTTCAAATCTAAAGTTAAACTTCACAATTAAACTTAGATTTCAGCTTTAAACGTAGACTTTAGGTCTAAACTTAGACTTCACATCTAAATGCACCTTTGTGAATCGGGTCTACAGATATTTCAGTGAAAAAAGTACCAGGAAAAGTAACTGTAGGGTAATTGCTATTGGTCGCATTAGACTCTTTTTTACTAGTGTTCTTGTGTATGGACATTTGATACTCAATTAACTCCGTTCTCTCTTTTTTTCCATTCCAGCTTGCCACCAGTTATTACTCAATTGCATATCAAGGACCTACATTTACTATTACAATTTAAAGATGCATTCCCAAAAGTATCCAAACAAAATAATTACTACGTGCTTTGATACAACCCTAAAAAAGAATGCAGTTTAATAATCCAAAACAGATGAGGCAGAGAAAAGCTAAATTTGTTGTACTCCTCAAAGTACTGCACAAATGAATCTTAATCCCATGAAATTAATCTTACAGTAAAGTTCAAAGAAAGAGTCGGACATTTTTAGATTTCTGAGCAAGAATCATTATTTAAATGCATGCTTGAAAGGTGGAAGATTAGTCATTCTTTTATTTTGCAGTAATTATCCTGAAGAAGATAGTGATTTTTTTTCCAGCAATTAACCATACACTTAAATAAAAACGAGTCACATCTGACAGGATGCGTCTTGTATAAATACATAAGGGCTTTATAGAAAGACTATCCCATCCGTATACCGCATCTAGCACTTATTCTTTGTATTAAAAAGCCAGTGCATTGGCTAAGACTGGAAAATGATAACCCTCTCAACAAAGGGTAAAAGTGGTATTAATTGGTGAATTCTCATCATAAGAGTAACTTCCTGGTGATTTGGAGAATTTTCTATTGGAGTTTGGGAAACTTCATTGCTGTATTAACGTGTGATCACCCTTACACAGCTGTTGGGAACAATATGGACTATTTAATTTTACAACAGATATACAAGCTTCCTTGAACTGCATCTTTTTATATGCATACAAGGGGATGTACCAGCAATTTTCAAACAACGTCTAGCGCTGGACAACAAGGTTAAGGCATTCACAGAACATTTATGTATAACAAGTGGGAACTTAAATCTTAAACACAGTGTATGTTTGGCCCGAAAATGTGGAATTGTTGCAGCTTGCTTGGACTAACGTTGGTCACATGTGCATTAGATGAAGTATTCATTTCAGGAAATGTTGATTGCATCGATGTGTGGTCTGTGCAAAAAGCCTATTCACAAAGTGAATTCTCAAGAATAAGATACTGCAGCAAAGTTGAGGCCCTGTTCTGGGACTAATAAAAGGTTTTGTATTGAACAATTAGGGCTTGACTCAACCACCTAGCAAATAGTAAAATCTAGTTGGATTGTTCATATTGACTTACAAAATGATAACCATCCAAATGATATGTATTGCGTGCACATTGATTTCGTATATATGTACCATGGATAACTTTTAAACCTACATTAGGTGTCAGGCAAATGCATGCTTTATTGCAGGCTGTGCTGTAGAAAATTAATACAGCTGTGGGGAAAGTCCAGTTTGTTCTCAAAGGCAATCAATACATTTGCCCAATTCAAGGCTATCTATTTCGACATATTTAAATATAGTGACATATGTAATTATGTCGTACTTTATACATCAATATATATAAAATCATTTCCGTCAATTTAAAAAAAAAACATTTTTTATCTCTCCTATTTTGCAGCATCTTGTATAGCAATCCAATTTCCTCAAATGTCTATTGACACTATAGATATTTTTGCAGAAGCTGTAAATAAAGATCTACGTCGAAAAAATTGCAATATAACTAAAGAGCAGCAAGAAGCTCTGGAAAACCTGCAAAAAGACACATTCTGATAAAGGGGAAAATATTGTTCTACAAACAAGGGAACGATACTGTGCTGAAGCATAAAGACAGCAGATGGATATTAAAGGTTATGAGAAAACAACGAAAGAAGGTTATAATGAAAGCATAACGAGGTATCATTCTCTAATAAGAATCTGGTATGAGAAAGCGATGTTGGAAACAGATGAATACCTTTTCCTTTGATGTCTGAATCCAATAACATCTACGTTCTACCATATACCTAAAATTAACAAAGATCATGCCATCTCAGGGAAGTCTAACTGAACATCACTTGATATTTATAGATCATTTTTTGTTCCAATTTGTAACTGAGTTGACATCCTACATCAAAGACACAAAATACTTTTTATGCCACATATAAGAACTAATTTGGGATCCTACATATAAACTGACAGCATTAGACATTGCGAGTTTATATACATGCATAGACCACTAGGATGGTCTAAATGCAGTCAAATCCTTTTTTGAGCAAGCAACCCCTGTATTTTATTCCAGGAATATTACGACGGGCATATCTCCGGTGCGGTTATGGGCACCTGCTTCACACCCAGCTACGTGAATTCATTTGTGGGCTGGTGGGAGAAGCAGGTGGCATGGTCGTCAGAAAATGCTGTATGGATGGAAAATGTGATATCTTGGCAGATGCACATTGATGACTTGTCTATAGTTTGGAGTGGGTCCGTAGAGTCAGCAAAGGACTTTATTGAACATCTTAATAACAACAAAGTGAACTTATAGTTCAAAGGGTGAAGTCAGATCCATATCAGTAAATGTCCTGGATTTGAAGGTCACTGTATTAGAATGGAAACTAAGTACATCCCTGCACAGAAAGCTGACAGCAGGAAATTCCACACTGCATGCCACGAGTAGCCATCCATCTAAGTTAATCAAACAAATACTCTATGGAGAATTCCTAAGATTAAAGAGGAACAGCACCAGGGATTGTGATTTAAAGGCAGCAGTAAAGAAAATCTCTGCCGGATTCATTGCACAAAGCTTTGATAAACAACTGTTGGATATGACTCTGAAAAAAGTATACATTATTCCAAGAGAACACTTACTGAAAGAGAAGGTCAAAGTAAACAAGAACAAAGAAACAGTAAAATTTAGGATGGACACGACCTTATCGGAAGATGCCAACAGTCTAAGAAACATATTGGGGAATGTTAGACCTGGCATCCTTGGCGTGGTTTCCCCCTATCTTTTTGCCTCTACCTCCTGTATTTTTGATGAGTGCTGGATTTCGTTTTTGCTGGTTTAGATGCTTTGGACACTCTGCCACTGCTGATCAGTGTCAGAGTGTAAGTGCTCCCTGTGTAAATTGTTAATGTAATTGGATATACATGATTGGCATATTTGTATTACCAAGAAGTCCCTAGTACAGTGCACTGAGTGTGCCAGGGCTGGTAATGACAAATGCTTCTAGTGGGCCTGCAGCACTGGTTGCGCCACCCACATGTGTAGCCCTAAAATGGTGTTACAGGCCTGCCACCGCAGTGCCTATGTGCAGTCTGTGAACTGTCATGTCCTCCTGGTCAGTGTCCCCACTGACCAGGCCTAACCCTTCCCTTTCGGTGCACATTGGTCACCCCCATGGAAGGCCCAAGGTACCCCTTGGGCAGGGTGCAGTGTATGTGAAAGGTAGAGCATGTACTGGTGCAGGTGACATGCTCGGGTAGTGAATTACAGCCAATTTTGTTTTTCCCTATTGTAAAGCTATCTTGTCCATAGGCTATCATGGGGAATGCTGGCTACAGTGGCTACCAGCATATCTTCCAATAGGAGCAAGATAGGGCATACAAGTCTGGTATCCCTGAACTCAGAATTTAATAACACATCTTTTAGGAAAGGTGGTTTTTAAATCCTGTGTTTGAGAACAGCACTTTTAGAAAGTATCAGTTCTCTTGTCTGACCTTTCTGTGTGCCTTGGCTGGTTTGTGAATTGACTGTCTGGTTTGTGAGTGACAGGGCTGGGGTATTCTAGGAGACATAATGAGTCCGCCCAGTGGTGAATAGAGAGATTCGCATCTAGATGGGATGGAGGAGTTACACCTGGGACCTGAATAGGACTGTGCCCGCCCCCCACAGTGCTGGCTCCACCCCATGTGGTGCGTCTGATGTCTCTGCCCTGCACTGTGAAAGGAGAGAAGGAATCATGTCAACAAAGTGCTCCAGGACTGTGCTTTCCCTCCACAATGCTAGCTCCACCTCCTGCTGGGCGGCTGACGACTCTGCCCCGCTCTCTGAAAGGAAGGGAGAGGCCAGGAAAACAAAGTGCTCAAGGAACACCCAGAACTGGTTCAGATCGGGCTCAGAGCCCTCCTGCACAAAGGGAACAAAGACGTTTAGGGGTATAAGTACAGGACCCCTGACTACAGAAAATTAGATCATCCTGGAATCAAGAAGGAACCTCTGCCAAGGAGAAAGCTGAATCTGAAGAAGGAAGACTGTCCTGCTGTTGCTCTGCTGGACTGACCTGCTGTTGCTTTGCTGCCAAGGAGAGGGGAAGGACTTTGCTGTTGTGCTGTGTCCCCTGTCTTGAAGGCATCTCCAAGGGCCTGAGAAGAGCTGGCTCCCTGTTTTTGAAGTCCCAGGTACAAAAGGACTTCACCTCCAGCTTCCCTGAGCTCTGCTGAGAGAGCTCTGTCCTTCCTGGACTGCTTGGCCCATGTGTGGCGCCTCTGGAAGTTGTACCTGTGGAGGATAGCTGGAAATCACGCCTTTAAAGACTTTGCTACAGAAAATCTATAGCAAACCCGGCCGAGCGTGAAAATTCCAGCCGCTACGAAGATCGAGATCGTCGCAGCGCCTTCCGCGCTGCCCAAAGACGCCGCATCCTTCGTTAGCGGGAATATTTCCGCCGCTGCGAACCTCGTCGCAGCTCCTGCTGCTGCTGGGTGAAACCATCGCATCACGTCGCTGTGAGAATCATCGCAGAGCCACCGCAACGAGGAGCTGCGAGAGAAAGAAAGCGCATCGTCACCCTGGAGATCGTCGCATCACCCGAGAATCGTCGCATCGTGCCTTTGCGGGAGAAAACTTCCTACAGAACCTACGCACCGGAATCCATACAAGTGGCTTTCCTCCCCGTACAGACCAGATTTGTTGCAACACGCCCGCTGCTGCAGCGGGTCTGTCGCTAACATCTCCCCAGGGTCTCAGGAGCAACGCATCACTTGTCTTTCACCGCTACAGCTTCTGTGTTTGGAACTTTTTATCGCTAACAAAGGTACTGTGGCTAAAACCTGACGCAACTCTGGATAAAGTTATCGCTAACATTAAGAACTCTTTTGCAACCATATTCTTGAACTGTGTATGTTGGATTTTTGTCATTTTGGTCTTGTCTAGTTTAGATTAAATACCTTTATTTTTCTAAACTGTTGTGGAGTCAGTTTGTGGTGTTTTCACAGTTTTACTGTGAGTGTTGGTACACATGGTTTACACATTGCCTTTGGTTAGCCCTGACTGCTCGTGCCAAGCTACCTAGAGGGTGAGCAGGGGTTACCTCAGGGGGTTTCCTCCTTACCGTGACTAGAAGCTAGAGTCCCTATTTGGACAGTGGTACCTACCTCTGCCAACTAGAGACCCCCAGTTCTAACAGGGAAGAATTGGCATATCCTGAAAACGGATGTGATCATTGGTTCAGACATACCTTCTGTTACCCTGTTGACCTTTAGAAAGCAAGGTCGTTAAGAGATAGGCTAATATATAGCCACTTGAAGAAAAAAACACAGAACATGGGTACCCTCAAAGAAGTGAAGGGTTTTTTCCCATGTGGAAAAGGTAAGGCCTTTGTTAACAGCAAAAATATATCACCTATGAAATACCAGGCCTAAAGCAACGCAAGGCAATAACTAAATCCCTCACTTGCAACACTGCCTGCTCAGTATACTGTTTAATCTGTTCATGTGGACTTAGATATATAGGAAGGATAATAGGGCAACCCAATATTCCCACGGAACTGGGTATAATCAATAGCACAATAGAAAATTGTTCCTGAAGGAATCGTGCAACCTTTTTTTAAATATTTTTAATTCATCACAATAGTGAACATTAATTTCACAGTACTCAAGAGATTGTTTTTAGAGAAATATATATAATGTATTTATTTTCATTGAATTTTTTTTAAATTAGTCCCGCATGGGCTTGCAGGAGAGTAAAATAACGGCATGCTGGTACTGGTAGTTTGACTGTTAGGAGCATAATAACACCCTCATGGGCCCAGTAAAACTGCAATGTTTAGTTCATAAGTATTACCTCAGTGGGCTGCAGGGCTGGGATGGCCTGTCATCTTTCTCCTTCGCTGCAGTGCCATAAACATTCCCCAACAGAATGTCGAGTCATTGGCCCCGCCCTCTCCCTTCCCCACTGTGTAAACACGCCCTGTGGCCATTTTAAGTTGGGAGATTAAGTTCCCTGGAATCCTGAGGGTCACTAGGGTCAAACTAGCCCCCTAGATACCTCCAGTAAGCGCCGTTACAGAGAGGTGTAAAAAAGGGGCACGTGCGGGACCACCTGTCTGCATCGCGGTACAGTGGCACTTACTGGAAGCACCTGGTGGGCTAGTTGGGCCCCAGGGGCCCTCAGGATTGAAGTGGAATTACGTCCGCAACTTAAAACGCGTCATTTGAGATGTCATCAGTGATGTCACTGACCATGTCATGAATGATGTAATATGTGACACCATCACCAGTGGATTGCGGGCGCGAGAGTTACAGTTAGTAGAACTAACTATAACAGAGGAATTTCAATGGTTTTGCATGAGTGAAATGTCCAGCTAACTATAACACCCCTGAAACCTATGGTTTTTTCAATGAATTTCTAAGGTTTTTTAAATGATAATTCCTAACTATAACCTGCTTGAAACCTATGGTTTTTTCAGTGAAAAAAAATAAAAATATATATATATATATACAAAACCATGCTACCTTCCACCGAAAGGAACGAGCCCACGCGGGTGCATCAGGAAAGCACGCTTTATTTTAACAATGTGGCAGGACGCGTTTTGTTTATTGACTTCCTCAAATGCCAATAAAATGAATGTTCAAAAGATATCCACTTCAAAAACAGTGTGCCTGGTATATCTATCTATCTATCTATCTATCTATCTATCTATCTATCTATCTATCTATCTATCTATCTATCTATCTATCTATCTATCTATCTATCTATCTATCTATCTATATATATATATATATATATTCACTGAAAAAACCATAGGTTATAGGCCATATATAGTTAGGAATTAGCATTTACAAAACCTTGAAAATTCACTGAAAAAACCATAGGTTATAGACCATATATCGTTAGGAATTAGCATTTAAAAAACCTTATTTTACTCACACAAAACCATTGAAATTCCATATATAGTTAGTTGCACTAACTATATATCGCGCACCCGCAATCCACTGCTGATGATGTCACATATTACATCATTCATGACATGGTCAGTGACATCACTGATGACATCACTGATGACATCTCAAATGTCATCACTGATGACATCACTGATGACAACATCCAGTGACTGTATGTTTCTGTAAAGTTAAAATATGTCTTACATATTGAAGAATGAGTGGAAGTATAAGTGTCTGGATGAAGGATTTAGTAGGTGCATGACTGAATGTATGAGTGAGTGATTAAAGGTGTCTCACTGAGTGCATGGGTTAGTGACTAAACTGTCTTAATTTGTGCATCATTATGTCTGTTGTTCTGTAAACTGCTGCATGTGTTGATCAGTAGCTATATGATTAACTATATGGGTTATTGATTGATTGTCCAAGTATTTGTATGGGAGACTGAGTGTGTGTGTGGCTGGCTGGGAGGTGTGTGACTCTGTGCAGATCAATGTGTACTTGTATCAATGATTGTATAAGAGAGTAAGTATGTGTTAGTATATGTTTGAAAATGTAAGGTGCTCTATGTTTAACTGTATAGACAAGAAAATGGAAGTGTGATTGATTCTTTACAGGACTGACTAGGTGTGTGAGTAACTCCATGGATGAGTGGCAGAGTGTGAGTATCTGTATAGGTGTATGAGTGCATATGATAGTGTTGTAAAGATGAGTGATTGTATGTATGAATGATTGTATGGGTGAATAAGTGAATGTGTGTGTAGACGTAGGAATCAGTGAGTGCGTATGTAGTAACTAGTATTGGTGTGTGAATGGTTTCAAAAATTATACTCTGTATTTAACACTGGGTGTAACAAAGGTTATATTAAAATGTGAGAAGATGCATTGTATTGTCACATGAATGATATCATCAGTGATGTGGTCATTGATGTCAAATGAGATGTCATCAGTGATGTCATCAGTGATGTCATTTGAGATGTCATCAGTGATGTCATCAGTGATGTCACTGACCATGTCATGAATGATGTAATATGTGACATCATCAGCAGTGGATTGCGGGTGCGCGATATATAGTTAGTGCAACTAACTATATATGGAATTTCAATGGTTTTGTGTGAGTAAAATAAGGTTTTTTAAATGCTAATTCCTAACGATATATGGTCTATAACCTATGGTTTTTTCAGTGAATTTTCAAGGTTTTGTAAATGCTAATTCCTAACTATATATGGTCTATAACCTATGGTTTTTTCAGTGAATTTCAATGGTTTTTTAATAGCAAATATCATAAGCTGTCGAATGTCCAGTACGTGGTAAGTAAAAACATTTTCGTGTTTATGCACACTGATCTGCTTTGAATGCTGCCCCCCACCCCTCATTTCTATTAGGAGTACTCTCTCTTTGCAGATAGTGAAGGGTAGTTAACGCAGGCCTTTGCCCCCGTTGTAATCCGTCGTGCCTGCTTCTCTCTCCATTTGATTGATTGTTCTCTTTGGTTCATTCTCTATTTACAAACAAGCACAGAGTCGCAATACTCTGTTTAGTCTTTGCAGATACCAAAAAATCGTGTAAAAAAACAAAAGAAATCGAGCAAAATCAGTAGGCCACTAATGGGATCTCTTTTTGACCTCGCTAAAATAGAAACATTAGGGACAACCTGTTGAAAATAGCAATGTGTATGTACATAAGCGGCGTTCATTTGTGTTCACAGTACCCCTTGTTGATTGTTTGAATCGAGCATTGAATTGTTCGAAGTTGGTTCTCTTAAGGATCTTCTCTGCCTGCAAACGAGGAAGAATAGGAATATTCTCTCTCCCTTTGCAGATAGTGAAGGGTAGGTAACGCAAGCCTTTAACACGTCGTACCTATTTCATTCCTCATTGATTGATTGATTGTCCGAACATTGACTGTTTGGGAATTAGTTCTTTTTGGAGGTATTCCCTGTTTGCAAATAAACATAGGAAAATCTTTGCAAGTAGTGAAAGGGTACGTGATGCGGACCTTTCTCCCCCGTTGTAATCTGTCATGCCTATCTACTCCCCACTGATTGATGCACCTGTTTCACCCGGACCATTTACTAGAGATAGGTCATCTGGCCCGACAAGAGAGCACCCCTAGTGAAAAGGACATATGCAATAATAACGAAGTGATCACTGTATCCTGTTAACAGAAACTTTAGCATGAAACAACCTGGAAAGAAAAGAATAGGAAAACGAAAATCAGTAGGCCACTGATGAACTTTTTATTAAATAACAAACAAAGAAACGATAACAATACGTAATGATAAAACCTATTATTGTCCTAGAAACAAGAAACGTTAGAAGTAAGCCCGTAATAAGAAACCTGAAAACATCGCCCCTCACTGCCCCAAAACGTGTCTGTCCCACCGCCTGCCACGGCCAAATAACGGCAAACTAGGAAAGATAGAAGTCAGCAGACATCCGCCCCATTCTAGAAACTTCCAAAGGGCAACAGGTTTTCGGCTACGCCCAGCCGGAAGCAACACATATAAGGCGGGTCCTGCTGCCACGCCTCGGCCAGGAGATCATCACGTAGGGTGTAGCCGGAGGAGAGGCCGAGGCCAGCGGGACCCGGCCAGGGGGATTGACAACACTGGAGAGTTTTAGGGGGGGGGGAATGTCCGTGTCCTCGACCCTCCCCTCTCTCTCCCAGCCCGGCCGCGGTGGCCCTTGAGAGTTGCAGGTTGTCCCTCCACACTCTCTCCCGGTCCGGCCACCAACGGCCGGGGGCTGGGGCCGACGGGATCCGGCTGCAGCCGATGAGCCAAGGAACCCGTTCATGGGGCCAGAGCAAAGGGCGTCCGGCCGCCATCCACCGGAGGTCCGGCCCAAAGACGGACGGGACATTTCTTCTTTCTTGAATAATTGCTGCAACAACCCTGGGGGGGGATGTCTTGCACATGCCTCCGCCCCCCCCCCCTCTCGTCCTCATCGCCTGGTCCGGCCATAACAAATATCAAGCGAGACGCCGTGGGGTGCACTGGGAGGGAGAGACGGTGCGAACAGGCCTCTCCCGCCTCCCCAGGTGGAGGCTTCCCACCTGCACCCTCAGCGCTCCAGGCGCCCGGAAAAGGGTTCTTCCACATTGGCGATGCTGCAACGTCTCGCCCGGCAGGGTGGAGCCCGTCCGCTCATTTGACCCCGCGATCGCCAGTAGCTACCGAACTCTCAAAATGGCGGTCGACCTGGCAAGAGCGGGCCCAGCATAAAGAAATGGCCCGGTCACTGGTTGACTCCACCACCGTAGTCCTCCACGACGTTGAAGATTCTAGAGGAGCCGCGGGAGTCCCCGACCCCCGCAGACACCCTCGATGGGGAATGACTGCCATGATCGCCCGTGGAGTGACGAAACTGTAGCCGCGGGACGTCGGCGCTCCCATGCTGGCGCCAGCCTCAGTTTGAATGACTAGAATCCTGCAGACCTCAGTTCCGGTGAAAGCACAGTGTGACCCGGTAGGAAAAATTGTTGCACCCCCTCCCCTTTTTGACTGATGGTTCAAACCACCGATCCTTTCCTTTGCCCTTTTAACGGAAATTTGGACTGCCTCCCCCCCCCCCCGCGGCGCCCCACGCCGTTATTTGCTGGGCGGCAACTTACTAGACATCACCTTCGTGCCATCTAGATTTCAGCGCGTTCTGCTGCCTTGGAACTATTCGCACAACAGACTGCTACTGACGACCCACCCCCAGGCAACATCTTCTGAATTTTCATAATTTGAAAGAACTAGTAACATGTGCTCATCAGGAATTTCCTCTTCAATCATCTCATCAGGAATCTCCTCATGAAAAGTATGCAATGATGATTCTTGTAACTCTATGGTCTCCAAACATTCGATAAATTCGCCATCAAGAGATTGATCAAAAAAATCATTCAAGTCATCTCCTTCTTGTGAGAATATTTCATTATTGGTGCTGTCAATTTCATTAAATGTAGTGGATAATTCAAAAGAAATTGCCACGGTCTCTTCATTGTTTAAATGTTTTTACTGTTTTTGTTTTGTTGTATATATTTATAAGTTATTAAAGTTTTATATTCCTACTACTTTGTTGGAGTGCTATATATTTTTAATGTGACACATAATTGTAAAAACTTTGATGTACAAAGAGTCATCCCTGGAATCTTCCGCTTCAGGCTCGGTCCCCTCCCCAATCACAATACAGGATGGTTTTCAGATAGTATGAACACGTGTGGTGTGACGGATCTCATCGGGTGTGGGCCTTGATCTACTATAACTCCTTTGAAGAGGGGTGATTCTTTACAGCTGGGGCCATAAACTACATCTGCAGGGCTAGCTGATAGCCTAGGACCGGCCTGGACAATCGGACACAGAAGAAGAGGAGTGTCAGAGGGTGCGGTAGTGAATAGGGCGAAAGGGAGGTGTTGGGCGGGCACAGAGTGTGATTCTCAGGGAAGAGCAGCGCAGATGGGGGAAGGTTTATTGCCCATGCATAAGACAGAGAGCGGGGGTGAGCAGTGCCTGGGGAAGATGCTTGAGAGGGTGGGGAGCCATGCTACGAATCGACAGCGTGCAGAGAGTGGGTCTGGTCAAGGCATCTAAAATGGCTGCCGTGCACAACAAAAGTGTGGCATTTCAAAAAAGGCAAGATGGCGCAGACAATGTTTTTCAACACTTCCTCATTTCCTTCGAATCGAACGTTAACAGACGTTGGTGCATATTGCCAAATTTAAGCGATATTTATCGGTAACGATGCTTAGCAACAAATTTTTTTACCGCTAAGCATCGTCAGAAATTATCGAAGATAAACCTTGCTATTATCAAGGTTTATCGCAAATGCGATAAAAAACGGCCGCAATGCATGAATATCGCTAAAAAGTCAGCGATATTCATGCATTACCGAGCTAATGCTCTTAGCCATGTTATCCACCTCCCATTGGATAACATGGCTAAGAACTGCTCAGGGCAGGTGTTAGTTTTTGGAGATATTCGCGCTTAGCGCGAATATCTCCAAAAGTTGGTAATAGAAGATAGATATCTTGCATGTTGTAATGCAAGTTATTGTGGTATATGGAACTCATACCATAATCTCTCAGGAAAGCAGAAACTGATCCTTTTGGGACCGCCTGAGAAGGCCTAGGGGGTGAGGGGTACTCTACTTTGCCCCCTTTTCACGTTCCGAACTATTTTATTTTACTCTCTTCTGTAATTACACAAAATGGCAGCGATAAGATGCATCAGAGACAGACAGTGAGAGAAAGGAGGCCGGAGATGAAGAAGAGATGTCAAATGCACATTGGAGATAATATAGTGGAAGAAGGAAAGTAAATATGAGTAAACTTACCATGTAACATAAAAATTTTCCACTCTATACTATAAGTCTCATTTTATACTACAATCACTTCGCTACAACCTCATAAATTAAAAATAAAAATGAATAATGTCTCAAACAATTTTTGTATTTCTAAATATAAATTTATTCTTCTGAATTTTCAAAATTTGAAAGAACTAGTAACATGTCCTCATCAGGAATTTCCTCTTCAATCATCTCATCTGGAATCTCCTCATGAAAAGTCTGCAATGATGATTCTTGTAACTCTATGGTCTCCAAACATTCGATAAATTCGCCATCAAGAGATTGATCCAAAAAATCATTCAAGTCATCTCCTCCTTGTGAGAATACTTCATTATTGGTGCTGTCAATTTCAATAAATGTAGTGGATAATTCAAAAGAAATTGCCACGGTCTCTTCATTGTGAGCCATTTTATTTTGAAATTGCTTGCTGTAAATTGTAGAAAAAAATAATCACTTTCATTTATCGTTTTTAGTAATACATAATATAAAACTAACTTAATCAAGTATTTAGTATAACAGAAGGACTGTAAATAAATAACAGAAAACATTTTTCAAATTATCTTAAAGTGTACAACATAGTTCCCCTTACAAATTAACAACTCACCTTTTTAAAAGTAGGAGAAGTGTTAGTACTGTGTAAACCAAACACCAGAAATTGAGCACCAAAAATTCCTCACAAATGTACCTCAGACAGTAGTATCACAAAATGGCTGTGGTTTCCTCTCATTTTAGATATATACATAACCAATTAACTTTAATCACACACAAATACAAAACCAAAGTAACATTTTAATTGGTTCTAAATTTCAACACTTTCAAATGTGTTTTCCCCATGCAATTTTCCATAGGACATTTAGATACGTCTACAGCCTGAATGGCTGAACGGAATTACACCAAACTTGGCAAAATGGTGCATCAAACCTAAG
The DNA here is from genome assembly GCF_964261635.1 of Lissotriton helveticus. Taxonomy (NCBI): domain Eukaryota; kingdom Metazoa; phylum Chordata; class Amphibia; order Caudata; family Salamandridae; genus Lissotriton; species Lissotriton helveticus. The sequence continues at coordinate 1,839,360,106 of NC_136059.1, read as the reverse complement.
AGGTCAGGGAGGATCTACTATGCCCCCTTATGGTCATTTGCCCCTTCGCTTTGGCCTCCTCTTGTCTCTCGATCCTACCGAGAGACAAGATGGCGGCCGCTACGGACTGTTTGCAATGTTTACAGACGCCGGAGAACCAATCAGCTTCGCAAAGCTCCGTTACGCGAAAAGTACGCGAAGCGGAGCGCTGTTACAGATATATATCTTTTTTTGAACGTTAATTTCTCAAAATCCACTGGAGCACATATATTGAGACCTAGCAAAGGCACATCGGGCTACCAGTCCCTACAATTTTGCCAAGTTTCGTGCAAATCCATTCAGCCGTTTGATTATTATTATTATTTATTTTTTTTGCCCCGCGGGGCCCTTTTAAAACCTCCACATCAAACCTAGAGGGTCAGGGAGGATCTACTATGCCCCCTTATGGTCATTTGCCCCTTCGCTTTGGCCTCCTCTTGTCTCTCGATCCTACCGAGAGACAAGATGGCGGCCGCTACGGACTGTTTGGAATGTTTACAGATGCCGGAGAACCAATCAGCTTCGCTTCACAAAGCTCCGTAACGCGAAAAGTACGCGAACTGGAGCGCTGCCTGGTCCGCTGTTACAGATATATATCTTTTTCTGAACGTTAATTTCTCAAAATCCACTGGAGCACATATATTGAGACCTAGCAAAGGCACATCGGGCTACCAGTCCTTACAATTTTGCCAAGTTTCGTGCAAATCCATTCAGCTGTTCGGGCTAAAAGTGAGGCCAACCGCCCTATGGAAAACTCAATGTTAAAAACACGTTTTGGGACCCCCCTTTTTTCTCGGCCCCACCTTAACGTAACCCCCCCAAATTTTCAGGGGCTGCTCAGAAACAAAATGTTCCATTTTCCTGAAAATTTCAGCCAATTCCGTCCACAAACACCAAAGTTATTAGACATAGAATTTTCAAAAATCCCATAGAGAAAAAATCCTAACTATATATACCTACTGGCGACCGCCAGTAGGTAATATATATATATATCAATTCGAACAGGAGCCAAACTTTGAATCGAGGCCACAGGAAGTATTTTAACTCATTTATTTAAATTGTAGAAGGTTTGCATCTTGCTGTCAGGCATACATCACCAAAGGGACATCAGAAAAGTTCAAGCGCTGGACGCATTTCAGGATTCATTCCTTTCATCAGCAGCGTCAGTTCGTAAAGGAAAAGCAAACACAGTTCTCGGCGCACACATATACTCTTGATTGCCTCAGTGGGCGTGGTTCGTTCTACGGCTTTCTGGGAACCGTAGTGTGGCCCTTTGTATTCCCCAAGTGGGTGTGCTTGAATGCCTCAAATTCCGAAAGTAATTACACCTCAGTGGGTTGATGCACATCCGTGGCAGATGCCTTCCCTGCTTTTTAGATGCAAAAACTATTTCAGGCTGCCAACTCCCTGTGAGTATTCAGACTGACTTCCTCTCAAAGCACAAACACCCCAGTGGTATTTGAACGAGTCCGCAGCAGCAGTGGGCCTCAATTCCCGACCTTGGCAGGCCGTTAAAAATCAATTCGAACAGGAGCCAAACTTTGAATCAAGGCCACAGGAAGTATTTTAACTCGTTTATTTAAATTGTAGAAGGTTTGCATCTTGCTGTCAGGCATACATCACCAAAGGGACATCAGAAAAGTTCAAGCGCTGGACGCCTTTCAGGATTCATTCCTTTCATCAGCAGCGTCAGTTCGTAAAGGAAAAGCAAACACAGTTCTCGGCGCACACATATACTCTTGATTGCCTCAGTGGGCGTGGTTCGTTCTACGGCTTTCTGGGAACCGTAGTGTGGCCCTTTGTATTCCCCAAGTGGGTGTGCTTGAATGCCTCAAATTCCGAAAGTAATTACACCTCAGTGGGTTGATGCACCTCCGTGGCAGATGCCTTCCCTGCTTTTTAGATGCAAAAACGATTTCAGGCTGCCAACTCCCTGTGAGTATTCAGACTGACTTCCTCTCAAAGCACAAACACCCCAGTGGTATTTGAACGAGTCCGCAGCAGCAGTGGGCCTCAATTCCGGACCTTGGCAGGCCGTTAAAAATCAATTCGAACAGGAGCCAAACTTTGAATCGAGGCCACAGGAAGTATTTTAACTCGTTTATTTAAATTGTAGAAGGTTTGCATCTTGCTGTCAGGCATACATCACCAACTGAGGCAATCAAGAGTATATGTGTGCGCCGAGAACTGTGTTTGCTTTTCCTTTACGAACTGACGCTGCTGATGAAAGGAATGAATCCTGAAACGCGTCCAGCGCTTGAACTTTTCTGATGTCCCTTTGGTGATGTATAAGTGTCTGAATGAAGGTTTTAGTAGGTGCGTGATTGACTGTATGAGTGAGTGATTAAATGCGTCTTACTGAATGCACGGGTTAGTGACTAAACTGTCTGAAAGTGTGCATCAGTATGTCTGTTGTTGTGCAAGCTGCTGCATGTGTTGATCAGTAGCTATATAAGTAGCTATATGGGTTATTGATTGGTTGCACAAGTATTTGTATGGGAGACTGAGTGTGTGTATGGCTGGCTGGGAGGTGTGTGACTCTGTGCAGATCAATGTGTACTTGTATCAGTGATTCTATAAGAGAGTAACTATGTGTTAGTATATGTTTCAAAAATGTAAGGTGTTCTGTGTTTAACTGTATAGATGAGAAAATGGAAGTTTGATTGATTCTTTTCAGGACTGACTAGGTGTGTGAGTAACTCCATGGATGAGTGGCAGAGTGTGAGTGTCTGTATAGGTGTATGAGTGCATATGATAGTGTTGTAAAGATGAGTGATTGTATGTATGAATGATTGTATGAGTGAATGTGTGTGTAGACATAGGAATCAGTGAGTGCGTATGTAGTAACTAGTATTGGTGTGTCAATGGTTTCAAAAATGATACTCTCTATTTAACACTGGGTGTAACGGAGGTTATATTACAGTGTGAGGAGATGCATTGTATTATCACATGAATGATATCATCAGTGATGTGATCATTGATGTCAAGTGAGATGTCATCAGTGATGTCATTTGAGATGTCATCAGTGATGTCATCAGTGATGTCACTGACCATGTCATGAATGATGTAATATGTGACATCATCAGCAGTGGATTGCGGGTGCGCGATATATAGTTAGTGCAACTAACTATATATGGAATTTCAATGGTTTTGTGTGAATAAAATAAGGTTTTTTAAATGCTAATTCCTAACTATATATGGTCTATAACCTATGGTTTTTTCAGTGAATTTTCAAGGTTTTGTAAATGCTAATTCCTAACTATATATGGTCTATAACCTATGGTTTTTTCAGTGAATTTCAATGGTTTTTTAATAGCAAATATCATAAGCTGTCGAATGTCAAGTACGTGGTAAGTAAAAACATTTTCGTGTTTATGCACACTGATCTGCTTTGAATGCTGCCCCCCACCCCTCATTTCTATTAGGAGTACTCTCTCTTTGCAGATAGTGAAGGGTAGTTAACGCAGCCCTTTGCCCCCTTTGTAATCCGTCATGCCTGCTTCTCTCTCCATTTGATTGATTGTTCTCTTTGGTTCATTCTCTATTTACAAACAAGCACAGAGTCAAAATACTCTGTTTAGTCTTTGCAGATAGCGAAAAACCGTGTAAAAAAACAAAAGGAATCGAGCAAAATCAGTAGGCCACTAATGGGATCTCTTTTTGACCTTGCTAAAATAGAAACATTAGGAACAACCTGTTGAAAATAGCAATGCGTATGTACATAAGCGGCGTTCATTTGTGTTCACAGTACCTCTTGTTGATTGTTTGAATCGAGCATTGAATTGTTCGAAGTTGGTTCTCTTAAGGATCTTCTCTGCCTGCAAACGAGGAAGAATAGGAATATTCTCTCTCCCTTTGCAGATAGTGAAGGGTAGGTAACGCAAGCCTTTAACACGTCGTACCTATTTCATTCCTCATTGATTGATTGATTGTCCGAACATTGACTGTTTGGGAATTAGTTCTTTTTGGAGGTATTCCCTGTTTGCAAATAAATGTAGGAAAATCTTTGCAAGTAGTGAAAGGGTACGTAATGCGGACCTTTCTCCCCCGTTGTAATCTGTCATGCCTATCTACTCCCCACTGATTGATGCACCTGTTTCACCCGGACCATTTACTAGACATACGTCATCTGGCCCGACCAGAGAGCACCCCTAGTGAAAAGGACATATGCAATAATAACGAAGTGATCACTGTATCCTGTTAACAGAAACTTTAGCATGAAACAACCTGGAAAGAAAAGAATAGGAAATCGAAAATCAGTAGGCCACTGATGAACATGAACTTTTATTAAACAACGAACAAAGAAACGATAACATAACGTAATGATAAAACCTATTAATGTCCTAGAAACAAGAAAACCTTCACGGAGAGTGACGTCACGGACATACTATCCGACCCGTCCCTTCAAGCAGATTTTAATATCGCCAATACCATCGCACAGACCACTGATTGGGAGACCCTCACAGAGAGAAAACGCAACAGAATAAGGACTATCCTACATGGAACCATCCTGGCCCAGTACCTCAGAACAAACACCGCCCCGAGGGGCCTTCTAGTCACTAACGCACCCAGAATCTTCCTTGATGATCCAACTTTCAGGAAGGACTGGGCACAGATAGCCTGGCACTGCACCAGGGACTGGATGATCCTGATCATCAAGACCGCCAAAAGACTATCAGATGCCATCATGATAGAAATCCAGACAACAGAAAGTCATTTCAAAGCCACAATCACAGCATTCAAGAAAAAATTGGAAGATCAAAACAAAGACATTAACGAATACAAGGAATACCTAACCCAAGCTAAGATCAAAAAATTTGATAAAGACTTGAAAAGATTTAACTATGCCAAGGTTTACCCTTATTCGGAAGAGGATTACGTACCACAAACCAACAATTCCAAATTGTCAAACACCTCAGGGGACGACAGCTCCGACTCGAGTCACTCCAGCAACGGCTCACAAAAGAGGGGAGGACGAGGCAGAGGGCGAAGAGGACAACAATGGCCAAACAACTGGCCGGGAGGACAACAAAGCAATTTCTATGGCTTTCCACCAAACCTTGGGCAAATGCCGAACCCCTACTACGGCTTCCCGCCCATGTACCCACCAGGACCCATGCCACTGTTCCCTGGGAACCAAGGTCCACATATTCCTTTTTTAGGACAGGGCCGAAGAGCTCGGGGACGACGAAGATCATTCCAACAGCAACCACAGGTTCACTGGGCGCACACAGAGAACCCCGTGAGCGCGAACACACGCCAGAAGGCGAAGGAAGCAACCCCAGGAACGAGCAAAACCTAAGTCACACCCGCCAACCCTCCCTGGTATTCAATTTGTCCAGCACTGCGTTATCACAGGAAGAAGAGGCAGTCCTAGAGAAGGGCCTGTCCTTTGTGCCAACAACAAGATTGGACAAATTCCAGCTACACGTTGAATTGGCTCAATTTTTCCGAAAACTTAAATTGAAGTCTTTCTTCGAAAAATCTCAGACAGAGAATGAACAACCTCAGGAAAACCCAAACATCACCGGCCTACGGCCCAAGTCCACCTTTGTACCTCCCCCGTCCACTATCCCCCCAGAGATTGCGACATTCGAACAAGCGGTGTATCATGATATTGAGCACCTAAGCCCCTCCAAGCACTTTAACAACTTGTCATGGGCTGACCGACAAACTATACAACGCCTACAAAACATTGCTACCCTTGTAATCAAACCTGTAGACAAGGGGGGAGGCATTGTCCTGCAAGACAAAACGGATTATGACTTGGAATGCAGGAGACTCCTCAGCGATAAGAGGAATTATCGCAGGTTGGAACAGGACCCATCCAATGAACTACGGACGAGTATTCACAACCTAGTCAACAGGGCAGCAAACGCGGAACATATTTCGAAACAGGAAGCCGAATACCTATGCCCCGAACACACGAAGACACCCTACTTTTATACAGTACCCAAGGTACATAAGGGTCAACTACCACCTCCGGGCAGACCAATCGTGTCAGGCATCAATTCCCTCCTGGAACCGCTGTCACGCTATTGCGACTTCTTCCTCAACCCCCTGGTGCAACGAACCCCAACATATATAAAAGACACCAAACACCTGTTACAGGTCATTGACAAGATGGACTTCAACCCCGACACCCAACTCCTAGTGGGACTAGACGTGGAGAGCCTATATACTAGCCTGCCTCAGGATGCCACCCTGAAGGTCCTCCATGATGTCCTAATGGCATCCCCTTGGCCCTACCACACCCCCAGGGACTTCATACTAGCATGTGCCACCCTGGCCCTCAAGCAAAACTTCTTCGAATATGAAGGCGACTTCTACCTGCAAACGAATGGCACATCCATGGGCAGTGTCTTTGCTCCAAGTGTAGCAGGACTTTATGTACACCACTTCGAGTGCTCCCACGTTGCCACAACCAGTAACCCCTTCAGTCACCATATCCTGAAATGGCACAGGTACATTGACGATATCCTGGTCATTTGGCAAGGCACTCAGAGAGACCTGGACAACTTCATGACTTGGCTTAACACCAGGGACCAATACCTGAAGTTCACCAGCACCGCCAGCAACAAAGCATTGCCCTTCCTGGACCTAGACATCAGGGCAAAAGATGGAACCATAACCACAACGACTTACTACAAACCCACGGCCAGGAACTCTTTATTGCACTACAACAGCTTTCACCCCCGGCCCCTGAGAGAAAACCTACCATTCGGACAGTTTCTCCGCATCCGCAGAAACTGCACCAATGTACATGACTACAAAGCACAATCTGCCGAATTAGCTATCAAACTCGAGAACCGCGGATACCCCAAAACCATCATTCACAAAACCCAGAAAAGGGCGAGAAACCAAAACCGGGATGCCCTGCTGGAGGATCACGTGAAAACTGACCAAGATCAACCCATCACTTGCGTCACCACATATAACACGGCCTCCAATGAAGTGACCAAAATCATAAAAAAACATTGGAGAATTATCAACTCTGGACAGAGGGACTGGGAACCACCCAGATTCGCTTACAAGAGGAACAAAAACCTCAAGGACCAGCTGGTGAGCACCAGACCCAGACTACCATACAAGCAACCAGCCAATACCATCTTGAATGCCTGGGGCCTTCCAAAAGTGGTTGGCCACTACCCCTGCAACGACTGCAGTGTGTGTCACCTGACCACACATACCAAGACGCTCCATCTGGAACCAAACAAAACGTGGACACAACAAAGTCACACCAACTGCAACTCACGCAACGTGGTGTACCTCCTGACCTGCACGTGTGGCCTCCGTTATGTGGGGATGACCACCCGAAAGGTCAAGACTAGGATCACTGAGCACCGAAGCACGATCCGATGCAAGAAAAATGTCAGCAAGCTTACTAACCATTTCATTACCCAAGGTCACACTCCGAATGACTTCAACTGGACAATAATCGAGCAGATCCCGGAAAGTGCCATTGATAATGACAAAAGACTCCTGGGCAAAGAACAAAGATGGGTATACCGCTTGTCAACAGCTACCAACGGGCTCAACGATGCCATCCCGTGGAACTCGTTGTCCCATACATGATCAGGACTTTTAAAAGAATATAAAAAAACCCCCAAACCCGACCCCCCCCACCTGATCAGCAGTGCCAACCACTCTCAGACCATTGCCCGGTCGCCATAAAAATATGCACCTTAAAAACCATTGCCTAGTTGTAATGAGGCGTACATTTGTTATTAGCATCCTCCTATTGCCCCACGTCATTTGGTTATAACACATACTGGTCCTCGCTCGCACCGCCTTAACTGCGCATGCGCGAGCGAGTAGTACCGGCCCTCTCACTCCTGCACATGCGCAGAACGAACTCCATAATGCGCATGCGCGATAACAATACACCTCGACGCGCATGCGCAGACCGCCACCCCGACCATGACTAGCGCTTGCGAGCGCTCTAACTCGGAACCTCGAGTCTTTTCACCCTTTTTCGAGAAACACAGGTGGCAGTAATCAAACAATCAACCTGGAGTATAAAAAGCCAACTCCCATGGCCACTCGCTACCGGTGCAGCGAAGGAGGCAGTACAGGTCCACGGCAGGCTCTGACCAAGAACTCAGTGAGTACCAAGACAGTTCTTCAGCTCTGGTAAGCGTTTTTCTCCCCTACAGGTCTCTCTCTCTCTCCCAAAAATTGTGGCAAAACCTATGTTTTTACTCAACAGGGTCAACCCATGCCACTTCTCTAAACCATGAAGTAGCACTTTTGACAAACCAGCGTAAGATTGAGTTCTTATGTTTTTTCTCCTGTACCACTGTGCACCAATCTGTACAATTCGTGTTTTAGCCACCCCACTACCGTAATCCAGTGCGAACCCCACCCTAATGGTACCACCAGTGCCATTACACCTTAGCCGCTCATAGCCATCACTTACACCGCTATAGAGCCGGCAACCAACTGTATTCATATATATACAGCCAAGTGACTCTAACCTTCTCCCCTGTATGTTTTGTCTCTGTCCTATATGTTTAATGTACAGGTGTTTTCTCGAGTTGGGAATTCCCCACTCACACATAGAAAAACACTTTAGGGCGTGTATACACATAGTCTGGATATACACCCACTAATTTTAATTGCACACACTTTTTTACCCGTCCTGAAGAAAGCCAGCATAGTAATAAGGCACTGGCTGAAACATGTTGACACACCCCAGGATGTGAGAGGTCGTAACTCGCCTCCACCATCCGATAAGCCTTATTTTTAACCGCTGACGGTGACCCAGCTAATAAAGTGTACTTGCCCCTGGGCACTGGGATCCCCGCCAAGCCGTTTTAAATTCACAATCCATAACAGTCTTCACCGCACACACAGCGACATACCTGCTCCGCTGTCTTCAGGCGTCGAAGCACACCCGGGACACGCTAGGTGTCACTGGGTGGGCCCGATGATGAAGCATGCCACCAACTAGGTTGGTGGGTGAGGGCTTTATGAGCACACCTACCAGGTGCCTCAAACCATTGACAAAGCATACTTGAGTCCTTGATAAATTAAAATAATTTATTTTCTTTTGATTATTTAGCTAGTCCATTTTTGATTTATTAACGTTAGAAATATGCCAGTGGTGAGAGACCAGAAAAACAGTAAGAGAAACCAAATCACCCCTCGCTGTCCCACCGCCTGCCACGCCAAAAAAATCGATAGACTAGGGAAAATGCAAGTCAGTAGAACATCCGCCCCCACTCTGGAAACTTCCAAGGTGGGGCAGGGTTCCGGCTACGCCCAGCCGGGAGCAGCCCATATAAGGCAGGTCCTGCTGCCACGCCTCGGCCAGGAGATCCTAACGTAGGGTGTAGCCGGAGGAGAGGCCGAGACCAGCGGGACCCGGCCAGGGGATTGCCTTTACAACGCTGAACAGTTGCAGGGGGGGGGGAATGTCTCCTCGACCCTCCCCTCTCTCTCCCAGTCCGGCCGCGGTGGCCCTTGAGAGTTGCAGGTAGTCCCGCCACATGCTCTTCCGGTCCGGCCACCAACGGTCGGGGGGCCGAGGCCGACGGGATCCAGCTGCAGCCAATAAACCAAGAAACCCGTTCATGGGGCCAGAGCCAGGGGCGTCCGGCCGACATCTACCGGAAGCCCGACCCGAAGACGGACGGGACACTTCTTCTTTCTTGTATAATTGCTGCAACAACCCTGGGGGGGGATGTCTTGCACATGCCTCCGACCCCCCCCCCCCTCGTCCTCATCGCCTGGTCCGGCCATAACAAATCTCAAGCGAGATGCCGTGGGGTGCACTGGGAGGGAGAGACGGTGCGAACAGGCCTCTCCCGCCTCCCCAGGTGGAGGCTTCCCACCTGCACCCTCAGCGCTCCAGGCGCCCGGAAAAGGGTTCTTCCACTGTGGCGATGCTGCAACGTCTCGCCCGGCAGGGTGGAGCCCGTCCGCTCATTTGACCCCGCGATCGCCAGTAGCTACCGAACTCTCAAAATGGCGGTCGACCTGGCAAGAGCGGGCCCAGCATAAAGAAATGGCCCGGTCACTGGTTGACTCCACCACCGTAGTCCTCCACGACCTTGAAGATTCTAGAGGAGCCGCGGGAGTCTCCGACCCCCGATGGGGAATGACTGCCATGATCACCCGTGGAGTGACGAAACTGTATCCGCGGGACGTCGGCGCCAGCCTCACTTTGAATTACTAGAATCCTGCAGACCTCACTTCCGGTGAAAGCACAGTGTGACCCGGTAGGAAAAATTGTTGCACCCCCTCCCCTTTTTGACTGATAGTTCAAACCACCGATCCTTTCCTTTGCCCTTTTAACGGAACTTTGGACTGCCTCCCCCTCTTTTACATTTTCTAGAGAAAACAAAACATTAAACACTACAATAACATAGCAGTTGACACCAGAACTGTTTTCAAATTGAAAACCAACAACATCTTCAACAGAATCCTTTTTGTTTCTGCTGTGACCCTGCTACAGCACAGGCATTGTCCCCAGCAGTAATTCTGCAATGCCGGTAAGAATAGCTGTGGTGCCTACTGGACTCACTCACCCCCGCGGCGCCCCACGCCGTTATTTGCTGGGCGGCAACTTGCTAGACATCACTTTCGTGCCATCTAGATTTCAGCGCGTTCTGCTGCCTTGGAACTATTCGCACAACAGACCGCTACTGACAAGAATATTTCATTATTGGTGCTGTCAATTTCAATAAATCTATTGGATAATTCAAAAGAAATTGCCACGGTCTCTTCGTTGTTTAAATGTTTTTACTGTTTTTGTTTTGTTGTATATATTTATATGTTATTAAAGTTTTATATTCCTACTACTTTGTTGGAGTGCTATATATTTTTAATGTGACACATAATTGTAAAAACTTTGATGTACAAAGAGTGATTCCTGGAATCTTCCGCTTCAGGCTCGGTCCCCTCCCCAATCACAATACAGGATAGTTTTCAGATAGTAGGAACACGTGTGGTGTGACGGATCTCATCGGGTGTGGGCCTTGATCTACTATAACTCCTTTGAAGAGGGGTGATTCTTTACAGCTGGGGCCATAAACTACATCTGCAGGGCTAGCTGATAGCCTGGACAATCGGACACAGAGGAAGAGGAGTGTCAGAGGGTGCGGTAGTGAATAGGGCGAAAGGGAGGTGTCGGGCGGGCACAGTGTGATTCTCAGGGAAGAGCAGCGCAGATGGGGGGAGGTTTATTGCCCATGCATAAGACAGAGAGCGGGGGTGACCAGTGCCTGGGGAAGATGCTTGCGAGGGTGAGGAGCCATGCTACGAATCGACAGCGTGCAGAGAGTGGGTCTGGTCAAGACATCTAAAATGGCTGCCGTGCACGACAAAAGTGTGGCATTTCAAAAAAGGCAAGATGGCGCAGACAATGTTTTTCAACACTTCCTCATTTCCTTCGAATCGAACGTTAACAGACGTTGGGGCATATTACCAAAGTTAAGCAATATTTATCGCTAACGATGCTTACCAACAAATTTTTTACCGCTAAGCATCATCAGAAATTATCGAAGATAAACCTTGCTATTATCAAGGTTTATCACAAATGCGATAATAAACGGCCGCAATGCATGAATATCGCTAAAAACTCAGCGATATTCATACATTACCGAGCTAATGCTCTTAGCCATGTTATCCACCTCCCATTGGATAACATGGCTAAGAACTGCTCAGGGCAGGTGTTACTTTTTGGAGATATTCGCGCTTAGCGCGAATATCTCCAAAAGTTGGTAATAGGAGATAGATATCTTGCATGTTGTAATGCAAGTTATTGTGGTATATGGAACTCATACCATAATCTCTCAGGAAGGCAGAAACTGATCCTTTTGGGACCGCCTAAAAAGGCCTAGGGGGTGAGGAGTACTCTACTTTGCCCCCTTTTCACGTTCCGAACTATTTTATTTTACTCTCTTCTGTAATTACACAAAATAGCAGCGATAAGATGCATCGGAGACACACAGTGAGAGAAAGGAGGCCGGAGATGAAGAAGAGATGTCAAATACACATTGGAGATAATATAGTGGCAGAAGGGAAGTAAATATGAGTAAACTTACCATGTAACATAAAAATGTTGCACTCTATACTATAAGTCTCATTTTATACTACAATCACTTCGCTACAACCTCATAAATTAAAAATAAAAATGAATAATGTCTCAAACAAATTTTGATTTCTAAATATAAATTTATTCTTCAGAATTTTCTAAATTTGAAAGAACTAGTAACATGTCCTCATCAGCAATGTCCTCATGAAAAGTCTCCAATAATGATTCTTGTAACTCTATGGTCTCCAAACACTCGATAAATTCGCCATCAAGAGATTGATCAAAAAAATCATTCAAGTCATCTCCTCCTTCTGACAATATTTCATTATTGGTGCTGTCAATTTCAATCAATGTAGTGGAATCATTCAAGTCATCTCCTCGTGACAATATTTCATTATTGGTGCTCTCAATTTCAATCAATGTAGTGGAATCATTCAAGTCATCTCCTCCTTGTGACAATATTTCATTATTGGTGCTGTCCATTTCAATCAATCTAATGGAATCATACAAGTCATCTCCTCCTTGTGACAATATTTCATTATTGCTGCTCTCAATTTCAATCAACGTAGTGGAATCATTCAAGTCATCTCCTTGTGACAATATTTCATTCTTGGTGCTGTCCATTTCAATCAATCTAATGGAATCATACAAGTCATGTCCTCCTTGTGACAATATTTCATTATTGGTGCTCTCAATTTCAATCAATGTAGTGGACAATTCAAAAGAAATTGCCACGGTCTCTTCATTGTGAGCCATTTTATTTTGAAATTGCTTGCTGTAAATTGCAGAAAAAAATAATCACTTTCATTTATCGTTTTTAGTAATACATAATATAAAACTAACTTTATCAAGTATTTAGTATAACAGAAGGACTGCAAATAAATAACAGAAAACATTTTTCAAATTATCTTCAAGTGTACAACATAGTTCCCCTTACAAATTAACAACTCACCTTTTTAAAAGTAGGAAAAGTGTTAGTACTGTGTAAATCAAACACCAGAAATTCACCACCAAAAATTCCTCACAAATGTACCTCAGACAGTAGTATCACAAAATGGCTGTGGTTTCCTCTCATTTGACATATATACATAACCAATTAACTTTCATCACACACAAATACAAAACCAAAGTAACATTTTAATTGGTTCTAAATTTCAACACTTTCAAATGTGTTTTCCCCATGCAATTTTCCATAGGACATTTACATACGTCTACAGCCTGAATGGCTGAACGGAATTACACCAAACTTGGCAAAATGGTACATCAAACCTAAGAGGTCAGGAAGGATCTACTATGCCCCCTTATGGTCATTTCCCCCTTCGCTTTGACCTCCTCTTGTCTCTCAATCCTACCGAGAGACAAGATGGCGGCCGCTACGGACTGTTTGGAATGTTGACAGACGCCGGAGAACCAATCAGCTTCGCAAAGCTCCGTAACGCGAAAAGTACGCGAAGCGGAGCGCTGTTACAGATATATATCTTTTTTTGAACGTTAATTTCTCAAAATCCACTGGAGCACATATATTGAGACCTAGCAAAGGCACATCGGGCTACCAGTCCCTAATATTTTACCAAGTTTCGTGCAAATCCATTCAGCCGTTCGATTATTATTATTATTTTTTTTTTTTGCCCCGCGGGGCCCTTTTAAAACCTCCACATCAAACCTAGGGGGTCAGCGAGGATCTACTATTCCCCCTTATGGTCATTTGCCCCTTCGCTTCGGCCTCCTCTTGTCTCTCGATCCTACCGAGAGACAAGATGGCGGCCGCTACGGACTGTTTGGAATGTTGACAGACGCCGGAGAACCAATCAGCTTCGCTTCACAAAGCTCCGTTGCGCGACAAGTACGCGTCCTGGGCCGCTGCCCGGTCCGCTGTTACAGATATATATCTTTTTTTAAACGTTAATTTCTCAAAATCCACTGGAGCACATATATTGAGACCTACAAAAGGCACATCGGGCTACCAGTCCCTACAATTTTGCCAAGTTTCGTGCAAATCCATTCAGCCGTTCGGGCTAAAAGTGAGGCCAACCGCCCTATGGAAATTAACATGGGAAAAACGCGTTTTGGGACCCCCCTTTTTTCTCGGCCCCCCCTTGATGAACCCCCCCAAAATTTTCAGGGGCTGCTCAGAAACAAAATGTGCCATTTTCCTGAAAATTTCAGCCAATTCCGTCCACAAACGCCAAAGTTATTAGACATAGAATTTTCAAAAAACCCATAGAGAAAAAATCCTAACTATATATACCTACTGGCGACCGCCAGTAGGTAATATATATATATATATATATTCACTGAAAAAATCAAAGGTTTCACACACGTTATAGTTAAAAATTAGCATTTAAAAAACCTTAGAAATTCACTGAAAAAACTAGGTTTCACACATTTTATAGTTAGCTGGACATTTCACTCATACAAAACCATTGAAATCCCCCCGTTATAATTAGTTTAGTTAACTATAACTCACGCGCCCGCAATGCACTGCTGATGACGTCACATACTACATCACCCATGACATGGTCAGTGACATCACTCATGCTAATTTTTAACTATAACGTGTGTGAAACCTATGGTTTTTTCAGTGAATTTGTAAGGTTTTTTAAATGATAATTTTTAACTATAACTTGGCTGAAAACTATGGTTTTTTCAGTGAATTTCAAAGGTTTTGTAAATGATAATTTTTAAATGTATTAATTGTTATATTTTTTATACTAATTTACTACATTGTTTTAAAGTGTTTATTTTTAGATATTTTATTTTTTAAATGACATTACAAATTGTTAATATAAATTGATTTTTTTTTTTTTTTTGAGATTGTAATTTTTTTATTTAATATTTTTTTAATTTATATATATTTTATATAGCAGGCAATGATATCCTATGGAATTAAATTCAAGTTACTGGTAAGTACAGTTAAATTTACTTTTCAGGAATAGTAGTGAGCTGAAAGATGCAACAATGAGGTATCTCCTTATAACAGGTGAGTAAATTGGAATTCGTAGTTCAACTGATTTTTGAGGAATTTTTTTAGGATCCAAAACTCCACACTTAGAAGAATCTCCAAGTGAAACCAGTCAATGTTAGCCTATGGAAGGAAATTCAAGTTACTGTAACTACGATTAGAATTTCTTTTCAGGATCAGTAGTGGGCTGAAAGATGCAGCACTGAAGTATCTCCTGATAACAGGTGAGTAAATCGGTTTTAGTAGTTCGGCTGATTTTTGAGGAATTTTTTAAAGTTCCAAAACTCCACACTTTTAAAAATTTCCAAGTGAAACCAGTCAATGTTAGCCTAGAAAGGAAATTCAAGTTACTGTAACTACGATTAGAATTACTTTTCATGATCAGTCGTGGGCTGAAAGATGCAGCACTGAGGTCTCTCCTGATCGGAAGTCGTAGTTCGGCTGATTTTTGAGGAATATTTGTATGTTTCAAAAATAGACACTTAGAAACTTTTCTGGTGGAAACCACACAACCGATTCCTATGGAAGGAAATACAAATTACTGGTAGGTACGCTTAGATTTACTTTTCAGGGTCCGTACTGGGCTCAAAGATGCAGCACTGACGTATCTTGTGATAACAGGTGAGTACATCGGAATTCGTAGTTCCGCTGATTTTAGAGGAATATTGTGCTCAATAGTGAAGGAAGGGGGTGGAGCCTGAGATGAAGCGTGTGCAAACACGCCCTGTGGCGCGTATTAGATTGGGGAATTAATTCTTCTTCAATCCTGAGGTCCCCTGTGAGCCAACTAGCCCACCGGGTACCTCCAGTATGCGCAAGGTAGCTGTGTTGCAGAGAGGTGTTGAGAGGGCACGCCCATTTTTACAACACGCTGCAATGCAGGTCCGTGGCACTTAATGGAGGTACCTGTCGGGCAAGTTGGCCCCTAGGGAACCTCTGGATTGAAGATGATTTTTTTCCCCAACTTAAAACGCGCCACAGGGCATGTTTGCTTACATATCACCTCAAGCCCCGCCCCCCACCTTCACCACTGTGCAAACACGCCCTGTAGCACGTTCTAAGTTGGGGGATTAAGTCTCCTTGCATACTGGGGGTCCCTGGAGACCACCTAGCCGCCCAGGAACCCCCAGTATGTGCCAGGGGGCTGAGTTGCAGAGAGGTGTAAAAAGGGGCGTGGCCTCATTACACCTCTCTGCAACACAGCCCCCTGGTGAGTTTGCAGAGGGAGAACTAATTCCCCTTGCATACTGGCGGTCCCTGGGGGCCAACTAGCCCACCAGGAACCTCCAGTATGTGCCGGGGGGCTGTGTTGCACAGAGGTGTAATGAGGCCGCACCCTTTTTACACCTCTCTGCAACGCAGCCCCCTGGCACGTTTATAGAGGGGGAACTAATTCTCCTTGCATATTGGGGGTCCCTGGGGGCCAACTACCCACCAGGAACCTCCAATATATGCCAGGGTGCTGCGCAGTAGAGAGGTATAAAAAGGGGCGTGGCCTCTTTACACGTCTCTGCAAGGCAGCCCCCTAGCGCATACTGGAGGTTCCTGGTGGGCTACTTGGCCCCCAGGGACCCTCACTATTTATTGGAATTATTTCCCCCTCTGCAAATGCGCCAGGGGGCGCATTTGCAGAGTGGTGCCTTTATGTTTTCTTTTTGGGATCGGCAGGGTACACGTACCCTGCACGTATCCCAGGATTTTTTCCCCAAAAAAAAATTGGCTTTGGGGGTCCTTGTGGGACCCCCTGAGCAGGCCTAGGGGGTCAGGAACCTCTAGGTATGTGCCAGGAGGCTGCCTTACAGAGAGGTGTAAAAAGGGGCGTGACCTCTTTACACATCTCTGCAAGGCAGCCCCCTGGTGCCTTTGCAGAGGGGGAACTAATTCCCCTTGAATACTGGAGGTCCCTGGGGGCCCACTAGCCCACCAGGAATCTCCAGTATGCGCCAGGGGGCTGCGTTGCACAGAGGTGTAATGAAGCCCGCCCCTTTTTACACTTCTCTGCAACACAGCCCCCTGGAGCGTTTAGAGAGGGGGAACTAATTCTCCTCGCATATTGGGGGTTCCGGGGGGGAACTTGCCCACCAGAAAACTCCAGTATGCACCAGGGAGCTGCCTTGCTGAGAGGAGTAATGAGGCCACACCCCCTTTTTACACCTCTCTGCAACACAGCCCCCTGGCGTGTTTACAGAGGGGGAACTAATTCCCTTTGCATATTGGGGGTCCCTGGGGGCCAACTAGCCCATCAGGAACCTCCAGTATGCGCCATGGGAGCTGATTTCCAGAGAGGTGTAGTGAGGCCACGCCCCTTTTTACAACACTCTGCAAAGCACCTCTGTAGTGCTTACTGGAGGTACCTGATGAGCTAGTTGGCCCCCAGGTACCCCCAGTATTTAAGGGAAATTACTTACCCCTCTGCAAACGCGCCAGGGGGCGCGTTTGCAGAGTGGTGCAGAGAGGGGGCAGGGATTGAGGTGACATTGCATATTGGGGTCCCTGGACGCCACCTAGCCCATCAGGAACCTCCAGTATGCGCCATGGGGCTGCGTTGCAGAGAGGAGTAAAAAGGGGCGTGGCCTCTTTACACGTCTCTGCAAGGCAGCCCCCTGGCACATACTGGAGGTTGTTGGTGGGCTACTTGGCCCCCAGGGACCCCCAGTATTCAAGGGGAATTAGTTCCCCCTCTGCAAACGCACCAAGTGGCGCGTTTGCAGAGTGGTGCCTTCATTTTTTGGGGGGGATCGGCAGTGTACGCGTACCACGCGATTTTTAAAAAATATATATTTTTTTGGGGGCCCTGACCCCCT
Source organism: Lissotriton helveticus (assembly GCF_964261635.1). NCBI lineage: Eukaryota > Metazoa > Chordata > Amphibia > Caudata > Salamandridae > Lissotriton > Lissotriton helveticus. The sequence goes on along the minus strand of NC_136059.1, from coordinate 1,839,342,282 downwards.
GAGCAGGCCTAGGGGGTCAGGGTGTTTCTACCCTTCCCCCTTTTCTTTGTTTTTACCTTTGTTTCCCTGTTTTCTTGTGACTTGGTTCTACCGAGGCACAAGATGGCTGCCAACAATTCCTGGTTTCGAGTGTTGACAGACAGTTGACAGCCAATCAGCATGCAGCTCGTGCTCGGGAAGGTACGTGTACTGTACTCCGTCTCTAGATATCGCTATGATTTTCTCAGGAACTACTGAACGGATTTACACCATTCAACAAAAAGCATAATCTGTGAAACAAAATCTACCTCTCTGCCAAAATTGGTGTAATTCTGTTCAGCCGTTTGGGCTGTAGCCCTGGCTAAAGGTCCCTATGGAAAATTGCATGGGGAAAACACGTTTTGGGACCCCCTTTTTTCTCAGCCCCCACTTGACGAATCACCCCCAAACTATCAGGGAAGGAGCGGAGCGGAGCAGGCTATTTTCTTGGAGAAATTTGCAAAGATTCATCCACCGGCGCCAAAGTTATTCCAAATAGAATGTTGCAGAATTCCTATGGAAACTAGGTTTTAACTTTAACTGCCTACTGGCGACCACCAGTAGGTAATATATATATAAAACACAAAGATTGGGGTTTACCAAACTCTCCCTTGCCCAGGAAGTGAGCTGCTTATGCGAAAATTGCAGAGACACTCTAAGGCCAAGGATACCAGCGAATGCCAATCAAAAGCGGCAAAGGGAAAATCGCAAGCGGCTCCAACGTCGCAAGCACCATAAAAGAAAAAACGGGTGGAGAGAAGAGCAAGCATGGAAAATGGAACAAATTTCCAAACTGGGGGCAAACTCAGATACAACATCAATTATAAACCTAACTAACATCACTCTGACAGCAAAAGAGGTGGCTATTTTGGGCTTGAAACTATCATATTGTCTGCCTAAAGACTTTAACTGTGCCAATACATGAATGGACGCTTTTAGGTTCATAAGGATATTGAAATTAAGTAAATTCCACTGCTTACAGCCCTACAGAAAGCCCAAAACCACAACATTGTAAATTCCATCTCTCTTAACAGCGGGCGATGAACCTTCTTTCCAAGAAATCTGGTTGCTTCAGCAAGAAGGGGCGGATGTGAGCCTAGTGGGGGCAACCCCGACTGAGGGCGGCACTGGGATTGGAACTACACCGTTCAAAGCGAAATCAACCTTCTTGCCAGTCATGACACATGATAACCTCGATGTTTATCACGATCTCATCACGGAGGATTTGAAAAGGTTGCATATAGCCACAAATAAAAAGCACTCTGCCATCAATTGACAAAACCAAAGCTACAACAACTTGATGAAAAAATTAAACACCAATAAAAATGTGATAGTGAAACAGGCGGCCAAAGGTGGGAACATTGTCCTGTGGGACCGGAGCCTATACATAAAGGAGGCAGAAAAACAACTAGGGGACCAAACCTGTTACAGAAAAAGTAATATTGTAGCAATAAGAACATCTTGGAATGAACAAAATTCTAAATTAATGGCATGGAGGAGCAGTGGCCTAATATCCAATGATGAGTTCAGTTTTTTGAAAAAGAACACCCCGTTATTCCAACTTTTTATTTATTACCCAAGGTTCAGAAGGATGTCTCAACACCACCTGGGAGACCGATTATTTCAGCCATTGAAAGCTCGACGGAAAATCTCTCCAGGTATATCGATTATTTCTTGCAAGAATGGGTTATACAATTGAACTCATATGTGAGAGACACTACTGACTTTATTTGCAAACTGAAAGGAATTGATTGGAATGAAGACTTTTTAATAATGATTCTAGATGTTACTTCATTGTATACTTCGATCAGGAATGCGGATGGTGTAAAGGCAGTGGAATACTACTTGGACAAGCGCCCTACGAATTGTATACACCACAATAAAATGATTGTTGGTATGCTAAAGTTATGCCTGGAGCAGAACGTTTTCATATTCAACAACCAGGTATATCAACAGATGAGAGGTGTAGCCATGGGGCCCTGTTTTTCCCCCAGCTTCACGTGTTTACACATGGGGCTGTGGGAGGAGCGGGTGCTCATGGACCAACACAAGGACATCATGACCAACAACGTGATATTATACTTAAGGTATATAGATGACCTATTTATGGTTTGGAGGGGGTTCAAGGAGGAGGCCACCAAGTTCTTAGAAAAATTGAATGTTAATGCTTTCAACTTGCAATTTACATCAGAGATCCATAGAGAAAGAGTAAGCTTTTTGGATGTTGAAGTATACATTAAAGATAACAAGATGGAAACCAATCTGCACAGGAAAGCAACCGCGGGGAATACGTTGCTTCATGCAACTAGCCAGCATCTGCGGCATCTCATCCGCAGCATTCCCTACGGGGAGATGCTGAGGCTGAGACGCATTTGCAGCATAGATATTGATTGTGAGAGAGCCTAGAGAGAAAGCAAGATACACATCCTGGAGAGAGGGTATAGCGAGAGTGTAATAATTAAGGCAATTGAGTGCACTCAAACAATCTCAAGAGAACAAGCTCTAATACCCAAAATTAAAACAATACAGACAAACTCAGAGGTGATACAATAAAGGGCCATTGTAACCTATAGCACACAACATGCAGAGATCAGAAAAATATTTAGAAGGAACTGGAATCTAGTGAGGAGGGATCCGGTAATAGGAGGATTGGTGGCAAACAAACCAGACCTCACATTCCGTAGATCACCAACGATGGCTAACGCATTGGTAAGCAACAGCTTGGTTATGACAATCTCAGAAACCTGGCCCGCTCTGACCAAGGGATTTAAAAAGTGTCTATCCTGTAAAGCCTGCCGCCATGGAATAAATAAAACCCACTATTCCAATCCCTTTTGTGATAAACCAATTCCAATCGGCAAAAGACTCACATGCAAAACCGAATATATGGTCTACGTGCTGCAGTACCCCTGTGGGCTGCGCTATGTGGGCAGCACACGCTTGCCCGCCCACAAGCGGGTACTGCAGCACCTAAGAGCCATATCAGGGAGGGACCATACATATCCCGTAGCACGGCACTTTGAATCAATTCATAATAGTGACCCCGCGGGTCTCCAATATTACCTTGTCGATACGATCTTACCCCTTAAGAGGGGTGGAAATAGAGATGTCAAGCTACGCTTGCTGGAAACGAGGTATATTCTGGAACTCAATAGTAAGAACCCGGGGGGCCTCAATGCCAATGAGGACATGTATACCTGCCTGTGAGAGATTAAGATCATAATTTGCTTTTTTTAGAAGTCAGTATATGGATTAACTTGTCAAGGTGTAATAAAGGAGTCTGGGATCAGGACCTGTAGAAATCAATATATTTGAGGATTTTGATTCATGCTAGGAACTGATTCACCAGCTTCCAGAAATAGATAATGTTTTTAACATAGCACTTGCACTTTAGTTTAACACATATATTTATCTCAGCACCCTAAAGAGGGCATTTTAGAATGTTAATACAGTAGACTATTCACAATATTTTATTACCCACATGGGTTATATGAACAGAAAGGTGGAGATTTGCACTTTATCGAAAGTGACAGGTAGCTGGGGTATGAAGAGTGCAATATAGGATGATGCAATATCAAATCACCTATTCACAAAATACTCCAATACAGAATAATTAAAATACCAATGTAAATAAATGGATCTAGTAAATATATGGATTTATCCCTGTTTATGAACATGTATAGTTGGTTTTATGTTGTAGATATGTTTTTATCATTGTATATATATATTGTTTTCTTAAACATTTGGGAGAGATATGTTTACATTGATAATTGGGCACTATGCCCTACATGAAATGTCCGCTGCCGCGATGTATCTGCAGTATTTTTTCACTGTTCATGATCTGATTGGGAACAGCCGTTGCAATGCACTGATTTTAACTATAAATGCCCTCGTTTATGTCTATGGCACATCATGTGATCAAGCGTCTTTGAAGGCGAAACGCGTCATGGTGGATTGCTGGCGAGATTTTGCACAAATAAAACACTAAGGATTATAGCACGAAAATGGTGGTTTCACTCTGCGTTATTCTGTCTCTGAGGAAGGAGATGTGGTGAATGGCGTTTCTTGTATATATATATATATATTTTTGTTTTTTTGTTTTTTTGTTTATATATTTATATATACATAAAACTAATTTAAGAATTAGAACATTTAATTACAAATAATGTAAATAAATATTGTCTGCTAAAATACATGCATAACCTTTTTTAGTTTAAAAATAAATATACTTTTCATTTGTAAGAAAATATTACATACATTTAAATTAATGTTATACATAACTTTTTGTAATCACAGTAAATAAATGTATTTTTTACTGTACATGCATTTATTCTATAAATAAATATTTTAAAAAATATTGTTTATAGACTTTACTATATTTAAATTAATTAACGATATAATTCAAAATGCAGTCAGTAGTTCTGTAGCAATTTTTATTTTGTTCAACGTACAATGTACATCTATACAAAGGATGTACATTACTATTGAACAAAAAACAACTTTTTGAATTTGTTTTCAAGTTTAACAAACTTTTCTCACATTTTCTCTATTCTTTACTATCAGGAGGACTCTGCTCCGGTGTAGTATTTCTCCGCTCAGATAAATTATAGGAGAGACAGAAGTGGAATATTAGATGTTACAATGTGGGTCTTTAGCCAGCATGCCTGTACCCTACGGGCATTACAATGATTTGACCTTTACCTTCACAATGCATTACAATGTGTATGTATGCGTGTGTGTGTGTGTGTGTGTGTGTATATATATACATTTATATTCATACAAAGACACATATGGGGGGCCAAGAAAAGTGGTGGTACAGAATATCCCCATGCATTTTCCATAGACAGCTAAAACGGCTGAACAGTACTAAATCAAATTTGACAGGAAGCTAGATCTTGGTCAGCAGATTGTGCCTTTTGTGATTTGGTGGGATTCTGTTCAGTAGTTTTTGAGAAATTAAGGTTAAAAATGATTGTATATCTGGAACTTTGGGAGTGCCAATTAAAAAATGTAGTTTCTGATTGGCCCAGGCAGCTTTATTTAGTTATTTATTTATTTGTTTATTTTTTTAAGAGTTTTATATAGCGCTGGCCAGACCCAAAGGTATCAGAGCACTTTACAACATTTATCTTGATGCAATCGGCTACACAGTATTACAATAAACACCATTGTCTTGTGTCGAATCTTGTTCAGGCCTGCAGGCGGTACTGGGAGCGAGTCAAAACGCAGGTGATGAAAATGCCTTCTTATCGAAGTGTCTATGTGTACACTGGGCAAGATTTCTGTGGTAGAGGAGCTCTGTCTCTTTGGGAGGCAGCTATTCATTCAGATGAGATCGGTTGAGGAAGAGGTCTTTGAGCTGACTTTTGAAGTTTAAGAAGGAGAGATTAGTCCTGATACGGACTGGGATGGAGTTCCAAATTGTTGGTGCATTTCCTGAGAAGGAGCGTGATAAGGTTTTTTGTTTGCGAGTTTTCGGAGGAATGAGAAGAAGGGTGTTGGTGCTCCTGAGATTCTTCGATTTGCTTGCCTTTTTGAGTTTGGAAGCTAGGTAGGCAGGTTCACTGGTGTGAAGAGCTTTATGTGTGAAACTGCAGTTCTGAAGTTGGAAAGCATTTAGATTGGGAGCCATTTTAGCTCTCTTAGAGAGAGGGAGATGTAGTTGTATTTCTTTACTCTGGTGACCATCCTGGCAGCTGCATTTAGAGTTGACCGGAGGGGGGCTAAGTGATATTCTGCCATGCCAGTGAGTGTTGCGTTCCCGTAGTCCAATCTGGATTTGTGTGGCCTGTTTAAGGTCAGTGGGAGGGATAAAGGGTTTTATTTTGTTAAGTAGTTTCAAGTTGAAGAATGTGCTCTATGCAGTAATCTTGATATGTTTGCCCATGTTTAGGCATCTGTCCAGAGTGATTCCCAGGGATTTTACAGAGTCTGCCAGGGTAAGATTGCAATTAAGTGCATCAATAGATTTTAACCATTCTGTGACTTGGGAGAGAACTGATCTTTGTTCTTGGTATGGGGAGAAGGTCAGACATGAAGTTGGTAATTTTTATTCGTTGGGAGCGGTTCTGAAGGAAGGAGGTAAACCATTTTAGGACCACCTCATCTGCTCCAATCCTTACTCAGAGTATATTTATGAGCAGATTGGGGTCGACCGTATCGAAGGCAACTAACAGGTCTTTAGTTCTCTTGGGCCATCCTGTTCCCATGGGACTCAGACTCCTGTGGGAGTGAGCATTCTGATTACCTAACAGCAGCATAAGAAAAATGTTGCTGGCAGCCCTACAGGACTCAGGGACTTAGTCCCTTGTCCTGAACTTACAGAACAAAAATAAGATGAGGGGGCAGCATAGGTATTGCCCACCCGCTTAGGCCCCAAGGAGGGACCCAAAGCGACCCCCCAAGTACCCTCCAAAAATCTCAGCAAACAAATGCTGATATCCCACAAGACTTCCCATCACTGTAAGATGTCACCACCCCGAGTGTTCTGATTGTACATAGAGCTGATCAAGCCTATGGATACTAAACTCTTCGGTGTTACCCCAAAATATTGACTGAAACCTATTTTTGTTGATAGGCCAAACCCACGATCCCTTCTAATTGGGTTCTGATTAATTATAAGAACAATTGTGTAGCAGGGCATCTAATGTGTCCTCACTGTATAGTCTATTGTTTTGCTAACCCTCAAAGTGTGTGAGTGAGGGAATCCAAAGTGTGTTCAAATCCTTAATCTTTGCTAGCCCAAGACAGGAAGTCTGTTGCTCAGTCCTGTTTAGGAAAATCATTTGATGTATGAGGCATGCTCTAAATCGGGCCTCAATTCCCTCAACCCGCCAATCTTTATTCTCCCTGACAGACTTCGTGGCTTGTCTCTTGTGTTCCTCAAAAATTCGAAACCCTGTAAAGACAGTTGGGAAATAAAGGAAGCAAAGTATATCAGCTTAGTGTTAGTCAGCATATTCTGCTTTGCCGATGTAGGTGCAACCATCTAGTAACAGGAAGCCGGGTCTGAAGTACTGAATACCAATTCCAATTTCAATCTTTATTCGGTTAAAAACCTTGTAAGATACAATACATGTAAAAAGATACAAACGAATGCAAGGTCACAGTTAGATTTAAAAACAGTTAGCAGCACGTAATTCTTGTAGCAAAAAGATGTATTTACATGTCCCAAGATGTTTTTAGAATGGATGACAATTCATTACAGTCGGCTTGTCTCATCTAGCGAGATCGCTTACTAAATATGAAAAGAAGACAATGAAATGTTTACAATATAAAAGAAGCACCAGGATCACTAAAAACGAGTAATAATTTAACAAGTAGTGCAATACCAGTTCCTTTTGCCTCTGCACTTAACTTGTGGATACGATTCTAGCCAGCAATAATCCATATAGGTGTAAATAGGGTTAGATTTTAAAACCTTTTCTCTTTCTAATCAGGGCTACACATAGGAGGAAGCAGCTCAGGCTAAACACTATCGGTTGTGAGGTATTACCCTTAAATATTCTGAGCCCAACCCCAATATGGCAAAGGCCCAACAGTTTGCATATAGGCTTTAACCATTTTATCCTTGCGCTAGAATATGCAGGGCATGTAAATAATACATGGGATTCATCCTCTTTCAACCTCATTTCGCAAAACTCACATAGGATTGAATCAATATTCCTGTTTGCACCCTTATTACAATGCCATTTAGCTGTCATAACCCTCGTTTGCAAAATGCCATACCTGAATTTTAGATATAGACTCTTCGCAAACGGGGGATAGATTTCATCCATAAAAGGCTCCAATTGCATAGTCATTTTTACTTCAAAGAATTTTAAGGTCAGAGTTCCTATGTTGGATTTGGTTAACACTGAATCACTTATGAACTCCCAATACCTTTGTTTCAGGAGTTTTTTTGAAATATTGGTTAGCGATTCTGGGTCAGACCAAAAATTACTCAGGCCCAATTTCCCGAACCATTTTTCGACATACACTAACCATGGCAGATAAGTAGTATTTTTTATGGCCATTATCTCTCGCAATGCTTCTCTATAATCCACCAGCTCCTCTGTGGACCACAGGCGGACCCAATAGAGCAGCGGGCGAAGAGAGGCGTAGTCATCAGTGCGTCGGAAATTGAGGTCCCACAGTACGGGAGTCAATGGTGTGGAGCCCGGTATACCTAGGAGCTGTCTAATGAAGGAGTTCTCACGAACTAAAAAAGTATCCTTCAATGCATAACCCCAAAGGTCCGCCCCGTAGAGGGAAGATGATTGTGCTTTGCCTTTGAATAGTTCAATGGCCGGTGAAACAGCTTTAAAATGACTGTTCCTATGCTTTTTTACAATTGGGAACTGGTTTTGGGTCAACCTCAATTTAGCATTTTCAAGTTGTGTTTTCCATGTTATTTTACTATCTAAAATGATACCAAGGTATTTAAAATTAGGGACTTCTTCAATAATTTCATCATTTATTTTAAAAACTTTGTTAAAACCCTTGTGGGGATTAATTGTCATGACCTTTGTTTTTGAGGAGTTAATTTCCAATTTCCTGTCATGACAGTACAAATTAAATTTATTTAAAAGATTCTGAAGTCCTCTGGGTGTCTGAGAGATTAAAATCGTGTCATCTGCAAATAACAATGCCGGAACGGCTTCACCACACAATTTGGGAGAGTCATGCTCGCAGCCCAAAAGGGTGTCAGGAATGTCGTTAACGTAAAGGGAGAATAGGGTAGGTGCCAAAACGCACCCTTGCCTGACCCCTTTAGATATATTTATTTTCTCACTTAGCTCCCCGTTTGGTCCCCATCTGACTTGTGCATAATTATTCTCATGCAGTCTAATTAGTAGCTGTAAAATGTTTCCAGGCACGCCCATGTTATTTAGTGTCTTCCATAGGTCTGCCCTAGGAACCATATCAAAGGCTGCTTTGATGTCGACGAAAGCCACATATATGTGGGAGCTCCTTATAATAGTGTATTTCCATATTAAACATAAAAATCTAAAAACCTGGTCCACTGTGCTTATTTTTGATCTAAAACCAGCCTGGTACCTCGTAAAAATGTAGTGATCATTGATCCATGAGGCAAGTCGACTAAGAACTTGGCGGGCAAACATTTTTTGCAGCACGTCAATCAAGCTGATAGGACGATAGTGCGCAGGGTTGACCTATCACCTTTTTGGAATAGCGCTACAATCTCCGCCCCCTTCCATGTTTCAGGGACAGAGGCTCCACTAGCAATTTCATTAGATAATAGATTAATGTAGGGAGCCCAGATATAATCCTTGTGCTTCCAGAGGTCCCCTGGTATTCTGTCCGGACCGGGGGCCTTTCCTGGCTTAACTGCTTTAATTGCTAAAACCGTTTCATTCAGAGTAAACACAAGAGGTGGTTCTTGTAGTGCCATCTCTAAAAACGTGTTGGTCTGGTTTTCGTTATCACCTGAGTCGGCACAAGCATATAGTAGGGAGAAGTGCCTAACCCAAGTACTTTCTTCGAGAAATCTATCTTTAGTGTCTATTGCCCCTTTGGTACCACTGGCAATAAGGCTCCAGAAGGAAGTCTGATCTTTGCGCTTACAAGCATCTACCAGGTCAGACCATACCCTCTCGTACCATTCTTTTTTGGCCAAAAGTAGAAATCTTTTGTACTGGGCTCTTTTGGTTTTAACATTGTCTGATAGGTTTTCCCTGACTGCAGTAATTAACTTCGATTTGGCTCTCCGGCATTCCTGGTTATACCAAGAATTACCCGTTTTTTTACATTTGTGGGTGCTATTTGGTCTTTTTACCACTCTGGTCAAGATCTCGCTAAGCTGGCCAATTAACTGGTCATGGGATTCTATCAGACAAGGACTATGGTTTGCAGTCCTGTTCTCCATCAAGGGGGACATGTGTCTGACAAAGACATGGTAAATCTGGCTAACAGTATTTACATTTCCTAAGACTGATGGCCATTTTAGGGACCTGCGATTATTTGCTTCTAGAGGGCCTTGTGATAGAAAATTATGTCTGGCTCTCTTATTGGTAGAGTTTATAAACAGATTCTGCATAGAAAGAGTCAAAGGGTAATGATCGCTCTCCATGCGAACATCCACCTTCAGATCCACTACCATAGGCCATAGATGTATCGAGATCATGAGGTAATCTAAATGACTAGAACAAACACCTCTAATAAATGTTGGCTTGCTAGGGCAGTCTGAAGGCAGTCGCCCATTACATGCACGCAGGCCATGCTCAAACGTTAAACTCAGTAATTGTAGGGCACTCACAGTGCAGGCTACTTTGAATGTAGTGTCAACCAAGGGTATATTATTGGCACTATCCTCGTCTTTGTAGATGTCTTCGAGACCCAAAATCGGCTCGAAACTTCTATTAAAGTCACCACCTACAATTACTGTTGCATTCTGATCTAACCCTGCCATGATGTTACCTAGGTGGGTTATGACTGGCGATTCTTTGCATGCTTGATGGGGTCTGTTATAGACATTGATGACATAGATAGGCTGTCCCTTGGGCTTTCTTAGTTCGATCATCCGAAGGTCAGAGTTGTTAGTGTCTATCTGCTTATAACTTATCCCCCCTGTAATTTGTACCCATATTGTTAGACCACCAGACGGTCTACCTCCATTAGTGTTTATTGCAGGAATGAAAAAGGATCTATAATCGACCTTGAAGTGATTCTCTATCCCCCAGGTTTCCTGGAACAGGATAAGGTCCCCGTTGTCAAGATATTGATGCCAAACAGGATCGGATAGATTTTTTCTCAGCCCAGCAATATTCCAACAAATTATTTTGTCTATTTCTAGAATTTCTTGGTTTACCTGTGCATGGGGTTGTCTAATAATCTCAGAGGCATCAGTATTCAATATTCAAATTGCGTCATTTTGTCTGGTAGAATGATTGGACAGCGATTCTCCCATGCAAACCAATGCATTTTGGTTAGGCTCAGCTTCGGGGTTGTGCCTAAGAGTGGTATCCCTTGCTTCGTTGGAAAGCCCCCACCCCATGAGTCAATCGCAGTCGTTAAGGCCAGCCTAAACCCCAAACCTATTGGTGGTGTTAACTCCACAATTGTATGATGGAGCCCCGAACTCCCATCCATTTATAGCTGGATTCCATCTAGGCACTGGGGTATTAGGGTAAGGCAAGTTCAGCTGGTCTCCTAGCCATCCTCCGACGCAATTGTCATTACATGCTGGCGCATACATATTAACATGGTTTGGGTAGTCAAACAGGGCGTTTTTTGATGGTCACCTAGCCATGCACTAACCCTATTGCTGGGGGCAATATTAGAATCAATTTGCATGTGTCCCCCACCCCATCTTTTGTTTCTTACCATCCAATCTGACTTCAGGGCATTTTGTTTGGGTTCTTTTTTTAAATCATTGTAGAAGAATTCCAATGTAAGGGGGATTATGCTGCCACTTCTTCGTTGGGGGGGAAGAATGTTGGGCAAAATATTCAGAAGCGTGGCTGAGTAATGGAAATTTAGCACGACACAATCGCCCTTCCATTTTTTGGAATTATTCCCAATCCATGTAACCCTCCTTGCCGTTTTAACTTCATCAGCTAACTGCTGTTCTCCCCCCTGTGCCATCCTCATATTATTTGACAGCCAATGTAATGCCTTGCTTGTTAGAGATGAAGTTGTTTCTCTGTGGTCAGGTGGTAGGGTAGGGACATTTGCTAGTACTAAAATCAAAGGCGCAGCTTCAAGTACAAATTGTGAAGAGTGACTCTCAAGGCTATGGGGAGCTGGTGGGAGCGGTGGATGTATAGGGACCTCTTTTGCTGGTTCTTGAATGGTAGGTCCAATTTGTGGATTCTCAGGGGGGATAGTCTCTATTGGAGGTACGTCTGATACTATCCCACCCATATTGTGTATCTCTTGGCAAACCAACTGCTTTGTAACACTCTTTGAGACAATGCCTATCGCATCAACTAATGTGTCTTGAGTACCTCCCAATTTTTTTATTACCGCAGTAAGTTTGTCAATTTTACTAATCAGAGGCTTGATAAATGTCTGAATTTTCAGCTCTAACAGCTCTGAAATTTTGGACAATAAAGCTTCATCCAGTAACTCCCTAGTATTTTCCTCATACTCCCGACATTTATTTTTAGATTTTGGTGATGGGGTAACTTTATTCTTCCCTGACCTTCCGCCCCCACGATTTTTTTGCATTTTGCGACACGCTCTGACTGCCCTAGTCACCCTCTTTACAGACGGTGCTTCTTCCGTCACATTGTCAATATGTGTGTCCACATCAGTGTCCGTGTGAATCTCTATATCATCCCCATTAGGGCCACTTATGTCCATACTTGCATTGCCTGTGGAGTCAGTTTCACCGGTAATGATGATAGGGTCTTGTTGTATAACATCAATTGTTTGTGGAGTAGCAGAGGGGCTCATAGAAGGGAGGGTAGGTGACTGATATAGGCCCAATGATTGTCTACGATCACTATTTATCTTACTTACCACCTGGACGAGGTAGTTGTCCATGGTGCCATGTGGCTGTTCTTTTTGGACATGATTTTGAAGCGAATAGATTTTTATCTTGTGCCCATAACAAAAAGTAGAAGCGAGGGAACACTTGAAACGAGATGATCTTGCTTCAATTGCAGGGCTGGTAGCGCTTTTCTCCTCTTCCTTTTTAGGGGATGTGTTCGAGATGTGTAAACTTTTCCAGGCGCATTCCCTGCAAATCCAGGCTTTACACGATGTTAAGGGGGTGGCCTAGCCTAGCCTCCTCTGGCCTCTGAGGGCCGTAGAGGGCCCACCCTTTGCCCGGGCTTCGCCCCGGGCACTCCCGCGCGCTCCCGCGACGCGGGGGTGACGCTGTTCTTATGCGCCGGGTGGCGCGAAGTGCTGGTCGTCTCCCGCCGCACAGCCTGGCGGGAGTTGTGGTTCCGGGCCCCCCTCCGCTCGGCGCCCGCTACTGATGTGGATTGCGGCGGCGGGAGGGGGACGCGAGCTGGCAGGTACCGAGTGTCTCCTCTGTTGTCTGGGGGCAGGGCTGGCTTTCAGGGCTCTCGCTGGCCAGGGGTCCCAAATCAGTCTGTAGCGCGTCACCCGCTCCACCGGGGTGACGCTGTTCTTCTGCGCCGGGTGGCGCGAAGTGCTGGTCGTCTCCTGCCGCACAGCCTGGCGGGAGTTGTGGTTCCGGGCCCCCCTCCGCTCGGCGGCCGCTACTGATGTGGATTGCGGCGGCGGGAGGGGGACGCGAGCTGGCAGGTACCGAGTGTCTCCTCTGTTGTCTGGGGGCAGGGCTGGCTTTCAGGGCTCTCGCTGGCCAAGGGTCCCAAATCAGTCTGTAGCGCGTACCAAAAAATAAGCAAACGTCTGTAGAAATGTTGTTGAACTACCTTGCTGCTGTGTTAAGCAATGTTCCCATTGCTGTTAAAGCATTACGTGGGGTACTTGCTGTGTGCAAAAAATTGCATACAATTAATCATTTGAAAATAAAGCAGATTGTTCTTGGATCCGATGAGAAATCGTCAAAATCGCTGAAGTAGCCATACGCAGTCCAATCTATCTTTGGTAGCTCAGCAGATTTTGTGGAGCTGGCAGAAGCCTCCGATCGAGACCTATTAACGTAGATGTCGGTATTAGGCCAAATTGAGATATGTGTGTCATTTGTAGTTTAATGTTGCTCAGTTTCAACAGGTACAAGTTGCATTCCATTGTTGGTAACTCCTTCAGTTCGTGGAGTGGAGTCTTCAAAAGTCATTAATCTTTCCTTCTGAACTTCCTATATGGTAGCAAGAAGATATCAGTGGCTACCCTTGAGCCCACATGGCCTACTGATGAGTATCAGCCACATAGTGTGGTTTGATCAGATCAATTGAGACAAATCTCTTGCCTTTGCTGCCGGAAAGGAGTGGAGAACTGTTCTTGTTCCTTCGACAGCCAGGACAGGTACAGGCACTCTGTAAAATTATTTTTTGTCTGCTGTCTTTTCTCTGACCAGGGACCCAGTCTTCGAACCCAGGCAGGTCTTGCTGGAATAGCTTTCACTTCTCCATTGAGTTCCTGTAAAACAGCCAAAGAATCATTGATGTCAAATGGTATTTCATCCGCCACTGTGCTGCCGCAATCAAGGTCTGGTGCCCTGCCCACATTCTTATCCTGAAAAGGACTTCAGATGGGGTACGGCCCTCGAAGGATTTTCTTGGCATGTTATTAAGTGCCCTCTTGGCCCCCAATAGGTGATTGACCCGACTGCCACCCGAGCCTAATACCCTTGCTGTTAAGGATTGCTTTAGGTCCTGGTTCTTCTTCTCCATGATCAAAATTCCCTTGGGATGATATGGGGAGGAATACTGCAATGCTTCACCCAAACTTCCCATGGCTTCTTTGTAAGCCTGTGAGCTAAACGCGGGGCCACAGTGGTAATGTAATGTGCAAATTGCGAAGTCTCACAAATCCTTTATTACAGTTCAGGCAACAGCCGAGCGCTGAGGCCAAAACCACAGGAATCTAGAACATGAATCCACTGCCACCAAGATGCACTTGTAAGCCCCGTCAGATTGTAAGAGGCCGCAGTGGTCCAAATAGCCACATTCAAGGGGTCTGTCTGATATCAGCAGTGGTGTTTGAGGTGAACGTGCCACGGTGGATACCTTTCATCTGTTGACAGATGTCCCACTTAAGGACAGAGCCCTTGGACTGTTTAGCAAGACGTTGTCACAATAATGTTGCTCCAGTAGTTAAACAGTTGCAGCGGGAAACATCCTTTACAAGGCAACTTTTACTCCACACTACCATTACGACTCAACTATTACAACGCAAGTCATTACAATGACTTGCTCTGGAGGGCGCTCTAGGATAGGGTATAGTTTAACTACTATCCAACACCTTCCCTACTATCCACGGGGACTGGAGTTGGAATAGTAAATTAAACTATTCACTATCCGGCGCCCCCCAACGCAAGTCGTTGTAACGACTTGCGTTGTAAAAGTTGCGTCGTAATGGCATGCGGAGTGAAAGCATGCGTTGTAATGTCATACATCCGTTGCAGCAATACACCTGTGTGTTAAACCCAGACCCTCGTGTGCATCTAAAATTAATCCTAATCTCCTATTCATGTTTAGTATTTCTCTAATCCCACTCCTGGAAATTGAGCATATGGAATGTTTTTCTCATCTAACTTGTAGGAGTACTTGAGTGGAAAACCTTTTGGCAAGGCTGAGCTGTTTCGCTTTCACAGCTATCATTATTTTTCCATCTATTCTCATTCTGAAATGAGTGTTTGGAGCAACGGCAACAGTTTGCAATGTCACCGTGGCGGCTTTATTAGCCAATGAATTCCCTTCAACGTAGAAGCCAGCACATTAAAGACTCAATGTGTGAATAACATGATCCCGTGGCAAGCATTCTTTCAGCTTTTCCACTTGTTCCCAAAGCAGCTTGTGCTGTATTGTGCAAACTTTGAAATCTCTGAACACATTCTGGCCTCAGTAGGTAAGATATTCATTGTAAGACTGGACACAATAAAATGAATTGCACACAATGAGTGTGGTTAATTCCCGATCCGTATTCTGTAGTGTCGGTATCAGAGCTTTTAGTTCTGCCAGCTGTGCCATGCAATCTCCTAGAGACTTCACTTGTGTATTGCTAGGACGGAATTTGCCGTCCCACGTACGCTCCTTCACAATCGTACATGCTGCACTGTATTGCTGTTTACTTTCTACAGCAGGCTGGGCAGACCCATGTGTATAAATTATGTATTCATACTGGTCAAGAGGCCTTATTTAATTCAGGAGAAGATATTCTTGCTCATACTGCAAAACTGCTTGTGGTTTTAATGTAGAATTAAATTTAGAGTTAACATAAGTTGCAGTGAGAGAATTAGCCAATTGAATCCATTGTGGCTGCAAGTGCTTTTGCGTTTGGAACATTTGCTTTAGTGACAGCCTCTAAGGTTTGTACTGGAGTCACGACAATTATATGTTTACCCTGTGCTAGTGCTCTTTCTCTCACTAAAGCCATTTGTACTGCTGTCAGTATCTTTTCCGGGGAAGCGAAACGCATTTCAGTGTTTGTGTACAAATCGGATTTGTATGCTATGTCTACCATTTCGCCTTCATTGGAGGTGATGTAAGTGTACCCTGATTGACCCATTATTAGTGGTATTTACACATGTGTGTAATTGTTTTGAAGCTATCATGTCAGCTTCCTGTGTCCAATGTTGGACTGAAAAAATAGGTCTGATTAGGTCGTAGAAAGGTTTAAACCCTTTTAGCGTAATCCAAAATGTATATTCTGATAAAATTAAGGAACCTTAAAATGGATTGTAAGTCTTTGGAGGGTGGAGCAGCGCACTTTTGTGTAAAATATTAGCTGTCAGAATGGTCCCTTCACTTGATAGCTCATATCCCAAAACCAGGGCATTGAGGTGGACAAGTTTTGAAGTACATTTTATAGCCTACATTGGTGGGCCCCAGAAATATTTGTTCAACCTGTTTAACTCATAGTCCATCAGATAAATATCATCTAGGTAGGACAATGCCTCCTAATCACAATTTTGAAGTAACTCTGTTACTCTTGCTGAGAACAACCTAAGGTTATTCTTATACCCTTGGGACAGTCTACAGAATTGGCGCTGGGTGCCTAGAGTCGAGAATGCTGTCAAATACTCACTTCCAGGCTCTACATTTTGGCAAAAGAAACCATTTGAGATATCTAGTGTTGTTTTGTAGTTTTTTCCACACAATATTATTCATTAATGCAGCACTGTATGCATTTTGTAACACAAATATTCATGTGCATGTGTTTAAATGCTTGTAGTCTAAAATTATTGGGTTTCATTACGGGAAACAAAGGATTATTCATGGAAGAGGTTCAATTTTCAATCACTACTTGGTACTCAAGTTGATCTAAGATCTTCCTGACTTGTTTCTTTGCATCATGTTTTATTGAGTACATTCTCTGTGAAGTAGGAGTAGATTTTCATGGGATTTCATGGTGAGGTGACTCTATAGCCCACCCTACATGAATGCGGTAAAGTGAGGGAGCTAGCGCTAATGCCCACTACTGCACGTATGAACTTTTAGGTAACTCCAGAACGAGGGCAGAAAAAGCTAGTAAAATTACATCTTTCCCCTGAGGGCACTCCATAACAAACTCAGATCGTCAATCTCTTACTGCCAAAAGGATGTTGTATCCATATGTCAGGACCTCCCAAAAGAGACCTTTCACTTTCCTGGGTATGTCCTTCTCCATTTGGAGTGTAATTTGGTATAAATGATGTGAGACACTTAAGCGTGATATGTTTGTTCAACTCTGCTGTCACCAGAAATTCCATCAGTTCTGGCAAGCTATTGTTACTTTTGCTGCATTGTCTAACATCGTCAGAGCCCATTCCCCTTTCAGAAGCAGAGTCCTCAGTAGTCTGGACATTTTAAGGCCAGCTACCTTCTTCTTTTCAAATTGATATTTAGTTTTGGGTTTATATTCTTATTTGATAAGGTAGTTTGAAGTGCCATGGGTCTTCCTTTTCAGCTTGACTTGCTCTTCTGATTTGTGTTCTGAGCGTCCTTTCTGGGAGTGTTTGATGAACTCTGAAAGGAATGAGAGGAAAGTGTATCAGGATTGTGAAACCTAGTCAGGTTTTTTAATATTATCATAGTTCCTATGATTATATCTTGTTTCAGAGAGCTCCTGTTGAACCCACCCCGTGAGCGTGATGCATTCTGCTTAACATTAATTGTTCATTAATCCATCGTGGAAACAGTACAGTACTTTTCACCCACTCAATTGTGCTCAATTTAGTCTCAGGGAGATATACATAATACACAGTGGGGATGTTTCAATAAGCATTTATTGAACCTGCACCATTCTTTATTAAACATATGTGCTGCAGCAATCAGTAGACAGAAGCAAATCTAAGCGATTACAAGCACCAAAAGAGTGAACAGTAGATACATTTCTACTATGGCGGTTAAGCAATGAATATATACTGGCATATATGAAAACAGTAATATTTGCATACTCCTATGATGTTGACCCTACCTAAGTGTACCGAAGTGTACCTAACATGTATGTGGGTGTGGAGCGAAGAATCCCCTAGGGAAGAGCCAACCCCACTAAATGATGGAAGAGAATGAAGGACCCCTGTCTTGGTAATAAGTCGGATACCCCTGAAGGGATGTCAGGCTACTGCATGTTGAAGCTTCAATATACAGGAACCTGTGGAATATATAACTTTACTTCGCATAGCTTATATTGCATGCCTTTACAAAGCGGTCATTTAAACAACCGCGTTGTTACAACGCAAACTATGACATCGCAAGTAATTTCAATGACTTGCTGTAGGGGGCGCGCTGGACTTAGTAATAGTATAATTTACTATTACCACTCCAGTTTGTGCAACAGCAGGGAAGGTGTTGGATTGTAAATCCAATACCAGTGCGCCCCCTACAGGAAGTCATTGAAACGACTTGCAATGTAATGGTTTGCATTGATGTAAGGCATGCATTGTTATGGCTGCTTCCCGGACCTCCGTGTCAGTGTCACTGTCAGTGTAGAAGCATCTCCTCTCTCTACCTAGTGAGGTGCAGTTCTTTTATATCAAAAGGGTAGTCCTGGGAGTTCTGTCTAGATCGATATGTTTATGATTGTGAGTATGTAAATTAACCTGAATAAATAATTTTATTCATGCAACGTAGTGAACATATGTTAATCCTGTTATGTACAGCATGTGTAGGGGATTAAGATATGATGCTAAGAATCCTCATGCCTAATAAATGAGGCTACTTTCAAGGAACCCAATTGACATTTATTCAACACATAGCTGGGTAAAAGGTAATTACTAGAACCGTTATGCAGAGCTAGGTAGGACAAATGTAGGTAAAAGGTTGCTTTGCTATGCAGGCCTAGGTTACGAAACATAACAGAGAGGCATCAAGCAGACCCACTACCCGAGCCGATTTCAGCACTGGGGACTCCATCCTCCGGAGCCTTTCTGAAATACAATAAAGAAGGGGGCCAAACCTTCCCAGTCTGATTTTTTTTTGCTCCAGGGACCATATCCCCTAGGGCCCAGCTACATTTTGATGGTGGAGGGGGATGTGCAGCTCCATCCACCTGGCCAATTTTGGCCCTAGATACCCCATCCCCGAGGGCCGGCCACAATAGAGTGGTGGAGGGGAGCTGTGAGCCCCCCTCCTGCTTCAATTTCGGCCCTGGCCCCTATCCCCTGGGGCCCAGCCACAACTCACTAGGTGTACTTGTTTCAGTCACGGCGCCCAGTGTGCTATGGGACTGCATGGGGAGTCTCAAAGCCCCTGTGGTCCCAGCCAGCTCTCCGCCTCCAGCGGGAGCAGGCTTTGCTACTGCGCACAGGGAGCTGCTGGAAACACAGTTCCCTGTGTGCAAGAGCAAAAGTTTCAGCTCTTTTCCCATCCACAAGTCTGTGACAGGGAAAGAGATAAAACCTCTGCTTCTAGCAAGCACTTTCACAGTCCTGCCTGCTGGAACCATATTGCTTGCCTTTGCCTGATGGGAGCTGACAGATGCTACCATACAAAGGCAAACAGCTACGTCACAGGGCTGGGCACTCTGGGACATTGCAATAGGTGTCCCTGGGGGTGGAAGTACCCAGAGCCATATGTTTATTCAGGAGGTGGGCTGTGTATGGGTTGGCTCCGGGGAGAAGCTGGTCCCTAGGGCGTGTACAGCCTGCGGCCCCCCTCCCAGTAATATTTAGGCCCCGGGGAGGTGGTGGTCTCCAGGGTATGGGGGGTTCATGTGGCCCCGCAAATGTGAAAATATTGCCACAGAAAAATGATGGTCGCCAGGAGTTCTACAAGTCTAGGAGGTGGTCCGGGTAGTTCCCTTTATTGAAAAAAAGCCCTGGGGAGCTGATGGTCCCTGGGGCTTCTAGATGCCTCCAATATTTGAAATAAATCAATGGGGAGGTGGCCGTCCCTGGGCTTAAGGAGCCTCATTAGGGGGCCCCATTCCCTCCTTTCTTTTTTATAAAATGCCCTCGGACTTGGCCCACCCAGGTGCCCTTTTCAAAACAATTGTGGAATGCCGCAATTGTATTTCTTTTTTTTACTGCAAATTCATAAATTTCATGAATTAGTGGCAAATCTTTAAAAAAAGAAAATGTTTTTTTTTGCCATGTCGCGGTCCCTCTGGGACCCTAAGACCTGGCTTGGAGGTCAAGGTATTCCTACCCTGCCCGCTTTTCTTGTTTTGTCACTTTTTTGTGGGACTCAGCTGAAGCTGTATCCCAAGATGTTTACCAACAGTTCTTGGTTGAAGTGTTGGCAGCCAGTCAGAGCTCTACGGATCTCTGCATGAGCACAAGCTCATCTTTATTTGCGAAGACTTCGCAATCATAGATATAACAATTTGAATATCCTTAAATTTCTCCAAACTACTGAATGGGTTTACACCAAATGACTGTAAGCATGATCTGCTAACTAAAGTCTACACTTCTGTCAAATTCAGTGTAATGCCATTCAGTGGATGGTGCTGCAGGAGTGTCTAAAGACTCTATGGGAACTAACATTGGAATCAAAATCCTTTGACCACTCCCTTTTTCTCGGACCCCACTTGACGGATCACCCCAAAACTTTCAATGCAGAACAAGATTCACCAGGGCATTTTAGTGGAACATTTTGTGAAGATTCGTCAAACGGCACGAAAGTTGGAGCAAGTCAAAAAACGCTTTTCCTATGGAAACATGGTCTAACTAGCACTACCTACTGGTGACTGCCACATTAGTAGTCACTTAATAGAACAAAGGTTACAGGGTCGTTATACTCAGCAAATATGTTTTACAAAAGCCTTAGAAATTCACTGGAAAAAAACAAAGATTATAGGGATGTTAAGTTAGGCTCAGAATTCACTCTCACAAAAACAGTGAAATTCAGCAGTTATATTTACCTGAGTTATTATAACTTATGCCCCCGCAATGCATTTCTTATGACCTCACATATACATGAGTACTTCTTATGACCTCACATATACGTGATGTATATGTGAGGTCATAAGAGGTGCATTGTGGGGGCGCAAGTTATAGAATGGCGCAAGATGAACCTAAAGGGAAACATGAAGCAGAAATGATCTTGGGCATAAATGTATAGGAGTGCTCATATTCAGACCAGTGCCACTTCTATACCTCAAGTATGCATGATGTAAAGACATAAAGAATCATGTACAAGAATATATGTTGCAGTCATGCAGTTTAATTGCTGTAGAACATAATGGATAATAATGTCTCTTGCATACATTTCTTGCATGAGTTCCATTGTCTGCAGAGAAAAGTTAACACATGCCTGGTAGTTCTCATTACTTACCTTCCTGAGGTTTTTAAGACATGTTTTGGTTAAAAATGCAATACAATACATTATAAATGTAGTCCAAATAATGGGATGGCCGATGCCTTATCTTGACAGAATTGAACTGAAACTGAAAACATTTCAGTTCATAAATGACCCTTGATACTACGAAGCAGAGCAGAACATGTTCATTCTATTGCATTGGTCAATGTGTATTGCGTCTTATCAGCGGTCTGTACAGAATCATAGTCCATTGAAAAGAAAGTCTGGCTACTCAAAAAACAAAAGCGAGAAGGATTATTGTACCAAGTACATACTTAGGAAAACAAACAGGCTACGAGTTGGCTACATGATCATTAAACTGCAGGAAATCCTGGAACTGGCATGCCTTGGCTGCGGTTAAAAGGTATTTGTGGTAGCCAACTCTATTCACCGATGATACCAACGTGTGCCCACATGTGCTTTTTGTGACTAGTTTATAAGTTCACACACGGAGCCTGTGGAACCTTTAAGGCCATTGGCTGTTGCACCTGAGTCTTTAAATACATTATTCGTAGACTTTATGGGAGAATTAAGAAGAGTCAAAACTCTACTGTGATGCATTAAGTGTGATGTCTTATTCTAATGAATTAAAATATATTTTTGGGAACTCATATTATACATTTGCAGGAAATGTTACAGTTTTTAATAACTAATAGAAATTCATAGTTTACATTAAAGTTCTGGTTTGCCTTTGGCAAGGAACTGGATACAGAAGTTAGTTTGTCTCCTAGATATCATCCACAGGCTGAAGTACAGATTGCATTTTTGAATCAAGTTGATAAACAATATTTGAGTAAAGATTAGTGCTTAGAGGTTTGTAGTAAAACCTTGTGATTGCCAGGTTTAATACATAAACACAATGAGCATTTTGGTACAGGAACATTTCCCTTATTTTGTATGCTTGGTTATCAACTTCGAATTTGTACCGTTAGATTTACCTTCTTCCAAAACAGTGTATTCAGTACAAGATTTTTAAAATACGTGTAAAGTAATTTAGAAGGCAGAACATCAATTATTAGATAATATCAAATCAAGTTATAAACTCTGTATTGATAAAAGAAATGTAGCACCTAAAAATATATTAGGTGACAAAAGATTAGTTGCTCACTGAGAATTTGTGTTTACAGAAAATTCCTGATTTGTAATGTCATTTTTGGTTCCATTTACAATTCAAGGTTAGTGAATCTTCTGAATATCTGGCTGACTTTGGCACAGTCTACGAAGACACATCCTGTGTTTCATGGATCCTTGCTAAAGCACCCTTCTGCAGAAAAGCTTCTTGTTCCAAATCCGACAGCGATCTAGATTGTTGATGAAAAAGAGTGTGAAGTGCATGAGATTTTAGATGCATGACTTTTTAGGAGACTGTGAGACCGTTGCACTTTTTGGAATGTTACATGCTTCACTTGCAAAATCACAAGCCCATCCACCGCGAGGTTTGCCCTTAAGGTTGCACTGTAAGAATGCAGTACAGAATGCGTTTACAATTTTATGCTGCTCCCATGTAATGCTCTGCTTAGTGGCTGAGGAGTGTGTATGTCTTCAGGAATGGAACAGGATGAAGGGAATGGATGTGGGAACTGTGTGAGCAGAAGTTGTGTGTTTCAAAGGGAACAATTTGTGAAACACCTGAGTAAAGAAGACAAGAAGGGTTACAGGTCCCATGAGCCCACAGGACTTTCAAGAGACTTGGTAATGGTATCAGCCATGTCGAAATCATTGAGTATTCTTTTCGCGTGGTTGATAGTCTTCTTGTTAGGCAATATTTTCTTCTCTGAAGTTGACGAAATGCATCTTGGAATCAGAGAAGAATCTTGCAATGATACAGACTAGCAAATCTTGTTTACACAAAGAATCATCCATTGGGAGGATGAACGCTTCAGCATTTTCTTTCCACACGGAGTCATCAATCAAGGTTAGACACACTGTTGCACTTGCTTGTTTTCACAAAGAGGCATCCATTATGATTCTAAACTATATCACATTAGTTATTCTTTAAGGATTTACTTATGTGAATTATGAACTTTCTTCAATTAACGTTAGTAAGTTTATAATGACCAGGATTACAAACTAAACATGAAATATTAACGAATTCTTTGTCGTGTGTGGCAGGGTATTTCATAGAATATGTTCATGTTACATACGCTCCAGGCCTGATTTATCTAAACAAGAAAGCACTGATTTAGCTAAACAAGAAAGCACTGAACTATTTTAGAGTATGTGTGACAAGCACCGGGCCTAGAAAACTACTATTCTGAATTAAATGTTAGTCTGTGTGCAAGGGTACCATATTAATAAAAAACTTATTTTGAACCTATTTTTGTTAACAAAGCAGAGAGGATGCTTCCTCTATTGCGGATGTGAGCTCTCTAGAATTCAGAGCCAATCATTTTAGTTACAAAGTCATATTGCTCTACACAGATCTCTTTTTGGAAGCAAATAAGAAAAACATCATTTGCTTAGCTTTCTCTGTGCCTCTAAAACATGTGTTTGCTGTTCATAGCTCAAGTAAGAGAGTTAAAATTACTAACCGCTCAGATTAAAGAACAATGATTAAGCTAATAATGTATACATATATATTCAGAGCTCCTAGGCAGAAAAGTGCACTAGGCTAATTGTTTACCGAAAGTAGGGCTGAGTAATATAAAATGCTTTGGGTATTTTTCATGTTCATTTTCTTTTATATTATGATTGCTTAAATCAGTATGATAATTGCCATAACTCTAATAGAAAAAATGTATGAGCTGTTCATAATAAATCCTAACTACTGAGTGTATTTACTGTTTCCATGTATCAGGGAGTGGGTCTGCATACACATATGTATATTATTACGAAACTTATAATGCGCGCAGCTACCCCTAGGGGTTTCGCAGGGCGAGAGTTGAGAACAAAGATGGAAAGATCTGCATAACAAGTTAGAAAAGTCAGGTTTTCAGACCCTTACGGAAAGCAAGAAGGGTTGTCGAATGTCTCAAGAAAGCTGTCAGGGAGTTCCATAATGGGGGCCTTAGGAAGGAAAAAGATACAAAATGAGCCAGTCGGATTTTTGGTACAATGAACCAAGTCTGCAGAGCGGATCTCAAGGGACGGGAAGGCTGGTATAGGTGAACTAAATCCAAAAGGTACTTAGGAGCAGATCCAGATTTGACCCTTAACATATAGCAAAGTGCTTTGAACTTGATACGATTCAACACAGTCAGCCAGTGTAGGTTGTGAAGAACGCTGGTGATTGCGGTGAACTTGGGTAAGCGACAGCGAAGCCTGGTGGCTGTATTTTGTGCACGTTTCAGTCTATGGATCATGGATTTGATGGCTCCCAGGTACAGGACACTGCCATAGTCCAGTCTAGAAACCACAAGGACTTGGACCACCATCTTCTGTGCAGAGAGAGGAATCAGCCATAGAATCTTTTTTAACCACTTGAGAGCTGCAATGGTGTAGGTCACCTGTTGTTTCATGGATAGTGATTCGTCCACAATGAACCTCAGATTTTTAACGCTAATAGAAGGAGTGGGAAGATCTCCCAGTTCAGTAGGCCAGTACTACAACACCCAGAGATCCGATCCTTTGCCTAGTATCATAACTTCAGTCTTGTCTCCGTTGAGCTTGAGCAAATTATTCTGCATCCAGTTAGAGATCGTGCGCAAGCCCAAACTAAGATCAGAAGGCCATTGTCCATGCTTCAGAGAAAGGGAGAACATAATCTGGGCATCATTGGCATAGAAAAATAGAGACAACCCAGCATTTTCGACCACCTCACCTAAAAAAGGAATATATATGTTGAATAGCAGAGAGCTCACCACCTAGCCCTGTGGTACTCAACAGGGAGAGGCATGGGAGTTTGACCTGTCCGAGTAAGAGGAGCCCTTAAAGGTTTGGTCCTTAAGGAAGGAGCAAAACCTTTTCAGGGCCATTCCCTCAAGTCCCAGTGTCTGCAGTTCCTCCAAAGGGGTATGGTGAGACACCGTATCAAATGCAGCGCTCAGATCTATCAGGATGAATGCCACAGTTTCACCCTCATCCAAACAGTGCCATACCATCTCTGTAACCCTCAAAAGGGTGAATTCTGTAGAGAAGCCAGGCTGGGAGGGATGAAGAAAGTTCTGGGTTTCCACAAGGAGGCCAGTTGGCCTTTAATGTGCTTTTCTAGATTTTTTGAGGGAATGAGGAGCAGAGAGATGGGATGGAAGTTAGAGGGGTTAGAATGATCCAGGTTCACTTTCTTTAGGAGAGGGAAGACCATTGCATGTTTCCATCTTAGGGGGACTATCCTTTCTTTCAGAGAGGCATTACGGAGATCCATTAACACAGATAATATGGAGGGATCCAGCTGGAACAGCAAATGAGGAGGGAGGAGTTCAAGGGGGGAGCCTGATTTGGTTATGTAGATTATGTGGTTAAAAGATATGGTGTCTAGGGGGCTAAGATGTCCAGTTTAATTGGGGGGGGGGGTGCTGTGTAAGGAGCCAGCTACCTAAGTAAACTGGAGGTTCTGTCTGGTTGTAGGTGGGTCAGTCTAGTCCAATTTCATTACTGTGAACATTTGCTCAACAGCTGAGAGTGTATATTAACAACTCTATTGATAAAGAAGAGAGCGAGTTCCTCACATTGACTGTGGGAGAGAGCTGGGAAAGTCACCGACTTTCCGTGGTCAGATAATTCCCTCACCACCTTAAAATTAGTTTTTGCACAGTTTTGGGCCTTTTGAACCTTTGAGAAAAAAATTTGGCATGCGCAGATTTACAGAGACTATGTTTTTTTCAGGGCATTTTTGTATATAGTTTTAGCGTCTTCAGGATAAGATTCCCTCCAACGCCTTTCAAAGACCTTGCATTGTTTTTTCTCAAGTTTTAGCATTTTGTTGAACCAAGGCGCGGGAGGCAGGCAACGTCCCGAGCATATAACAGAGATTGGTAGACATTTTTGCACAGCTCCCATAAGTCAATTGCGAGCAAGCTCCTGGTCAGTAATAGAAATTTTCTTGAAGTCAAGTCTAGTGTTGCGAAGTAACTTGTTAAGAGTTGTGACATTCAACTTAGTCCAATTCCTGGGTTTTCATTCCGGGGCCAAATAGGACAGAGGAAGGGGGGACACCATTTTCAAAGTAAAAGGGACTGCAGAATGGTCGGACCAAGATAAAGAGCACATGTATATACATCCTACCCTCAGATAAGAGTTCCTCTGACAGGGTTGTCTGATTCCTAATGTTCTGGAGCCCTATTAACAAAGGAAAATCTACACATGTAGATTTACTACTAGTAAACTTACTCTTACAGTTTCAAGTAACGTTATGACTTTGGGTTATTCACGAAGTTTAAAGTGACTCAAAAATGTAGTCTTACTCATCTCCACCCCAAAAACAGGAGGGAGGGCTCATTTATGAGTGTAAAGTTACTAATATCCTGACTAGACTGATCCTGTGACACTGTAACTGTTCAGGTTTTCCGCTGGGGTTTTAATAAATGGATTTTTCCACTTACTTAATGCAGGTCACAGGTGCGCCAAAGCCAAGCTCTACACCCTGCAACCCAGATGCCACAACAAACACTGCCACCATGCAGACCCACTCTCCACAGTTACCTGCACCCAGTGCCTCTTCACCTGCCACTGCACACACATCAGCCTACCTACTAGCCCCACCCGAATACACCACAAACACAATCTGAACTAAACCACCAGCTTTCACGCGCCCTTCTTAACACACACTCACCATGCAAGCATTCCACTGAATTATGGGCCCTCACTGATACCCTTGCACCTGACATAGTCTACCTCACAAAGCCCTGACTCAACCCCACATCCAACCGAGACATTGCCAGAGCCATCCCCGACAGATATAAAATCACTCACCATGACTGCACCAACCAGCCAGGAGAACAAACAGCCATCATCCAGAAAGACACCATACAGTGTACCACCACCACTGACAATGCTACCACCCCCATGGAACATCTCAACTTCAAGCCCCACAAGGAGGACAAGACAACCATCAGAATCAGAGGCACCCTTGTATACTGACCCCCAGGCTCATGACCCAGCTTCTGCAACACCTTCACAGAATTCATTGAAGTAGTGAATATATTAAATATATTATACACTAACAGTGTCCTAAATAAGTACAATAAGCTGGAATATTCCCTTCCATGGTTGCTGAGCTGAGGTAAGTAAAACATGCTTTAAAAAATATATTGTGTGCATGCTTGCAGGTGAGGGTTTTTTTATGTTTGAGAGAGTGCATATGTGGGAATTATTGTGTCTGTGTAAGTATGTATGTGTTACTGAAAGTGGAGATCAAAGTATGTGTAATCTCACTTCTGCTACCCCAGGCATTTCTGTGAATTGATGTCCATATTCCACCCCAACTAATAACCCACTTTCTCACAAGCTAGTACTTCACTACGGAACCAAGGTGCGCAGAGAGTCACAAACATTTGACAGGTCACCTTCCCCTTGCATAAAGAGTACCACGTTTCGCGGATAGAAGCGAACAAGTATAATCCCACTTTTAATATTGCTCGAGTGTCCCTACTATTGCAAAAATAGCGGGTACAACTAAATACTTCCATAAACAGTTGCTATATCATTTTGAAGAAAGATCATATTTTGATATCAGACACTACTTATAACAATCTTATCAGGGAGGTTCAAAATATGCTGGTGTTTAAAATTGCTTTTAGAAAATGCAGAAGCAAATTTATAAGTGATGAAAGAACCAGATGGGAAATGAAGATATTCGCAGACTTCGTAACCACTTACATCTGAGCAGAGAAACATGTTTTGAGTACTGACATATTGCTTTTGAATATGTGCTTTTCGCTGCACATTTAAGAGGAATAATTAGGCGTAATATGGAAATGATGTTCTACTGGAGACAGTAAAGAAACTAGTCACAGTTTTCTCATATGTATTTTAACGTATGATTCATTTTCAAGAAAAAGCACTACCACATTTATAGAAAGGTTTAGGGGATATAAATATCATGGAGACATGCACGTCCAAACTCTTGACAGTGTCACTTGATATTTCTGAATACCATCTTTGTAAACATGATGTGCCTATCGCGATACCATTTGTTTATTTCAAAATAGTAATATCACTACAATATCATGCTGTGCCCCATGCTGCTGTAGCATAGGGTTATGAACCCATGAAAGACTTCAAACCTCCAGGACATTTGACCCGGCATCTATTTAGCAAGCTGCAACAAGGAAGTATAAAATGTTGCCAATGTCTGCTCTTGAGGCACATTTAAAAAAAAAATTTTTTGTTTTTCCTAAATGCAGAAGCGTGGAGATCTGCTCATCCCAGTAAGCCACCGTGCCTGTGCTGGCATCCAATTGGAATAAGTCGCAATTTTTGCCTTACCTCATGCATTACCATGCGGTAGGTTCAAGTCCTTCCCACTCCGAATGACGTTTTTGCAAACTGAGTTAATGATACATAGGTCGGTCGGCAAAAGTCTGTTGGCAATTTGCCAGCACTTTTCCGAAATCAATTTATATAACATCTGGCTCTAGACGAGCTCATTACACCTGCAGGGGACTATCTGGCAAGCCCCATGATGAGACTGCTTCTACTGTATATGCGAGTATTCCCCTCTTTAGCTAGTGCCTTAAATCTTTAATTCGTAATGTAGCACTAATCCACTCATGGGTTGTGTTTGACTATCTGCTAAAAAATGGGACTCTTGACTGGATGCTGGCCAAGAGTGTCACAATTTCTTAGTAAAATGTAGCTTCATATGTTTTACCTGACTGAGCAAGCAGGGCAACTCCTGGTGAAACAAAGTTACAGCAACTGATGCAACTTGAAGTTTAAAACCGCTCGCATTACCTGACACCAAATTGCAGTTCACTGATCCATTAGGAAGTATATCATATGAGGTATTATATAGTAAAGTGGCTCAAAGTCAAAATGATTTCTGAATCTGTGCAGTCTTCAAATGTGTATTTTGAAAGCTCAGTAGGCAGTAGCGGTCGGTGGTGGGAGTAGCTGCCGGGCGGTGACGTGGTGAGGGGGAGGGGGAGGGTGGGGGGTAGTAATCTATGGATTATGAGGATTACAGGTAAGTAAACATATAAATAAATAAAATGAATTTAGTTGCGTGCACGTCACCGCCCAGCAGCTACCCACACTACAGACCGCTACTGTCAATAGGTTCTAAGGGGCAGATTTACTAACAATTCTTCCAACGCAGAAAGACAACTTGCTGCTCTACGTTGCATGACAGGGAGAAGGCAGGAATGTGCCATATCTACTCAGATATGGTGCACTGAATGCAGCCTAATCTAAAAGCACACACCCTTGTCACATGGTGCAAGAGTGCCTGCGTTACAGGATTTGTGTTTGTGCAGGAAGGCGCTGGACTGTTTTTGTGCAGGAAAAACAATACTCTGTGGCTTGTTCCTCTTTGTAAGTGTGCTCCGTAAAAGAAACAATCCATTGTGGCTTGTTCCTGTTTTTAAGTGTGCTGTAGAATGGAAGAAAAAAGGAGAAATAAAGATATTTTTCCTTGTTATGCCTTACCCGGGGAAAGGTAACATTTTGAGACATTTCCTGGTTTACTCATCTTAGTAAATCTGTGAATGCCCTAAAATCCCCAGGTGGATGCATGGGAACACACCACATTCCACCATAGTATGTTTTCCATGGCAGAATAATGCAAGGCAGTGGCTTGTGCTGCCTTGCATTACTCCAGATCTATTAAGCCACGCAGAGCCACACAAGATGACTTTACATGGCTTATTAAATTTACCTGAAGCCCTTGCATCGCTATGTGCCATCTTGCGTGACACAATGCAAGGGCTTCTTAGATCAGGGCTCAAATGTGCTTCCTTCAGTGGCTAACTCACCCATTTTTGGATGATTTTGTGGACCTGATTTGCAGACATAACCCCTTTATCAAATGAAGCTAGGGAATTCATTGGCTCATATAAGGCTCCTTGGATGGAGTTGCTACATGGATGTTTTCCTGCACATCACTTTCTCTGTCAGTTGTCAGTAGCCCCGCAGGACCACTTTTAATTGTTTGGGTGCCGTCCTTCAGAGGGCAGAGGTCCAGGGACCTTTCAGCACACCCATAGAGAGCGGCACACAAGACTACCCTCTCAAATAGTACACCTTGTGCTTGTATGATATGTGTATACTCAAACGGAGAGCGCTAGGTG
Source organism: Lissotriton helveticus (assembly GCF_964261635.1). NCBI lineage: Eukaryota > Metazoa > Chordata > Amphibia > Caudata > Salamandridae > Lissotriton > Lissotriton helveticus. The sequence goes on along the minus strand of NC_136059.1, from coordinate 1,839,311,774 downwards.
CTTTAACAGCTAAAGTCATCTCTGCAAGTGCTACTTTAAGTTGTTTCAAACAGTGCGGACCTGACTGGTGTCTTAAATAGTTGAAGAGTTAGAGCAGCACTATTTTACCACCTTAGACATGAATGAATGAATGAAAAGAATTTTATAACGCGCAGACTTAGCCCCAGAGGGCATCAAGGCGCGAGACACAGACAGACACAAGATCTCAAACTACCTGAAGCAAGACCACTAGTACGCCTGGGAGAAAAGCCAAGTCTTCAAAAGTGTCCGAAAGACTAGCATGGAGGACTGACTGGCAAGTGCTGGAGGGAGGGAGTTCCAGAGTTTGGGGCCAAGGTGGAAAAGGCTCTCCCACCCCACCTTGCCTTCACGAATCTAGGGACCGAGAGCAGATTCTTAGAGGCTGAGCGGAGGGCTCTTTTAGGAGTGTAGACACACAAAAGGGACCTAATACCCTCTGAGCCTGAGCCATATACAGCTCTATGGGCCATACAGAGGAGTTTGAACGAGATCCTGGAAAGAATCGGGAGCCAGTGGAGCTCCCTTCTGGCCTGAGTTACCGAGGCAAGCCGAGGAATGTTCAAGACCATCCTAGCCGCGGCATTCTGCACCACCTGAAGGCGATCGATGGAGCTCTTATTAATGCCGCTATAGAGGGCATTACAGGAATCGAGCCTCGATAAGACCAAAGCAACTCTTGCTTGTCTTCGGGCTGCCTGAGACAGATACGGGGTGATCTTCCTGAGTGTTCTTTTAATGGCACAACAGGTGGACACCGTTCTGTTTACCTGGGAGTCAAATGAAAGAGCTGAGTCGATTAGCACTCCGAGGTTCCTAGTAGATGGGGTAGGATGAGGGCATTCCCCCAAAGAGGGTGGCCACCACTCCTCTGACCACAGGTCCTGGTTTCCTCCGAAAATCATGACCTCAGTCTTTTCCCCATTCAATTTAGGGAAGTTTCGCACCACCCATATGGAGGCTGCTTCCATACATGCCCTAAAATTAAGGGCTGAAACACCTACAGACTGAGTGATGGATACCAAGATCTGAGTGTCGTTGGCATATGACAGCACATCAAAGCCGAAGGACCTCACCACCTTTGCAAGTGGGGTAACATAGATGTTAAATAATAGAGGGCTCAAAGAAGAGCCCTGCGGTACCCCACATTGCACTGCCGGAGGAGAAGAAAGAAAATTACCCATCTTGACTCTCTGCTCTCTATGATGTAAAAAGGAGGAGAGTAAGCTGAGAGCCGTACCCTCTACCCCGATCTCCTCAAGCCTGGGAATCAGGATTGAAGGGGACAGGGTATCAAAGGCCGCTGTGAGGTCTAACAGCACCAGTAGAGTAGGATGTCCCTTATCCACCTCAGACCGGATATTGTTGATCACAACCGTGAGGGCTGACTCCGTGCTGTGTGCGACCCGAAACCCATGTTGGGAGATATCCAGCAACTTAGAGCTCTCCATGAAGGTGGAGAGACTTCGGTTGAGGTGGGCCTCAAGTATCTTGGCAGGGGCAAGAGCAGGGAAATAGGACAGTAGTTTTTTAGGACTCCCGGATCCAGAGATGGCTTTTTGAGCAGGGGTTTAACAACAGCGGTCTTCCAAGATACCAGGAAGTAATTGGTATCTGGTTCCAGGCAGGACCTTTAAAGAGACAAGCTGCTTTTGGCTGAACGTATGGCAGCATCTGTTGACATATCTAAAGTAAACAACAAAATATAAAAAATAAGATATGCAAACCCACATATTATAACAACCTTAAAACAAAATAGGTCAGAACACAACATAACCGTTAAATCAAACACAATACAGAAATACTGTATAACACAATCACATCGCAATGCAATAACGCAGCTAAAACACAGCAGCACAAAATAAACAATAGAAAACATCACAATGACAACAAAACGTCTCACAAGCACTATACACAATCATTCGGGTCCACATTACCACTTACAGTAACCTACTTACATAATACGTTTATGTAAAATGTGTTTTTACTCAGCACTTCCTTAATTTTCTACGTGCCCCTGTACTCCTAACTGGAGTACAGCTTACTTAATATACTCACTGACGGGCGATATGCTCATCCTGTTTCCACGTTAGGTCGAATGGAGCAAACATTTTAGACTTGCATTTTGCCTTGTTGCAGAAGCTCTGGTAGCAGAATTCCAACGGAATGCAGCCCTTTTATTCTCAATTTACTCATCTGAAATCAAAATGTTGCTGCGGCAGATAATAAATAAAAAATAATTTAGAAAATAAATTGACTCTTCTCCCTATTACACTACAGAAAAGATCTAAAAAAACATTATGCAGGCTTTGCACCATGTTCACTAGTTACCATCAAACAATTTTTTTGAGGGCTAGGCTATTTGATCTGGTACAGTATCTCATAATGATTGTTAATTATGCATGCTGTGTTTTATTTTCTGTCATTATCTGTTCTTCGGCACGCCTATTAAAGAAGTGAGCTTTGCTAACTTGCTAGAGTGCTACCATTTTGCTCTAAAATGCACGTGGATAATTCTAATCAAACAAATATCATATTTTATGAACGTGTTATTCTTTTAACAAAATTGCATCTCACTATACTTTAATAACGTGTCATCCCAAGTCTACTTTGTGTCTTGGACGTCTCATTTCCCTCTTATTTAAATTGGCATATTTCGTGTTTCTGCATGCTATACATAATAATGTGTTAGAAATATAATATTGGAAGTTGACTTGCCTCAATTAGCTGATACATTCTTCGTGTTGGAACAATGCACCACATCTAGATGTCATTTTTGTAATTTATAAAAAGTTCTCCAAAGCAATCTGGAGTGTTAGAGTTCTCATAATGTAGGGACATCTAAATGTTTTCACATTAAAAAAAATACATTAAAAAAACAAGTTTATTGTGTCCTTGTATGTGAAATTCTTGATGAGGTTTACTGCAGAGATACGCTTAGTGCATGTTATAATACAGTTCTGAAATGTTGTCTGAAAAGTAAACATAATGCTAGGAGGAGTGTGAGTACTCACTAGAAAGCGAGTAAGCGAGTTATTCAAAGATTCAAACTTGATTGGATTGTCTTATGCTGATACTGGTTCTTTAATAAAAATATATAAAAAAAAAAAGCGAGGCATGGGAGTTGGACAACAAATAAATACATTCTTGTCACACATTGCCGCCTCCAGAAATCTGCCTTCATAATACATTGTTAGGAGTTGTTTGCATCAAGCACTGTCTTAGATTTCCTCCAAAGCCATGAAATAACACAAGGCATAGTTGTGTTGTGATCTGACCCAAAGCCTATGTCACAGTTTCTAACTGATTGGTGTTTTCAACAGTTGAACAGCTGGGGCTGCTCTATTTTGTACTACGCAGTAAATGGTTACTAGTTGTGGGAATTTCAAGCTAGAAACGCTGTAACATGTTTGCCACATTTTAAGAAAATATTTAACATTTAGCATTTAAGCACCAAGGTACCCCCCTGTTACTTTCAGTTTTAAGAGGAGGGGGAAGGGAATAAATACAAAGATAGTAACCTTATATTCGGCCTTTCTTATTTCTAAAATGGTAGTGACTCTAATCAAATCATTTACCTCACAGCATAGAATCCCAACATAAGAATTAACTTTCTTTTGAGTTCTATTTATGTATCAAAAACGTTTTATATATTTGTTTTTTATTTTCACACTCTTTTTTGTTATTTTTAGTAAGCATTTTTATTCAGCAAACAAAATCAGTTTATTGTTTCAATTAGAAGACATTATTTGACTTTTCTAAACAGTGATTTGTATTTTAGCAACCTCCAAATTTACTCCATCATTCTTCCATTCTCACCTTTCATTCTACTCATACATACCAACTAACATACCACACAAGCAAATTCACAATAAAAACACATCTGAGCAAGAGTCCTACTCGTTGATTGTGTTTGTCTTTTGTCAACAAACACAAGTCCATCAATTTAATTATGGCTAGTTCTTCTTTTGGCTTGATTCTTGAGTGGGGCTCTCAGATGCGTGTCACTGGCCTACATACTTTTTGGTGAAACCAAAATAATATCACCTTCTTCAAGTCGAAAAAGATACAAATTCCATCTTTGGGGTGGTCTGGGGGTTTATCTGTAATAATACAATATTGTGTATGAGGGCAAAGTTCTATGCTGTACAAATTAAAAACACAGTCATTTTGTTTTCAAAAACATCTAATATTCTGCCTCCAATAGTGTGCGTAAAATTAATACAAGCACTCATCACTCCTGAAATACCAACTCTCGTGTTGAGAAACTAGAAAAGTGTGATGAAATGTAGTATAGAAAGTGTTGCAAAATACCCAAGACCTGGGCGAATAACAGTCATAAAAACACATCCCGTTGGTGAGGAAAATTGAAAATAAGATGTGAGAGGAGATACCTACACCAAGTTGAACGAAAAGCAAGAAATACCTTTCTTTTGAACCTACATGTCTCTCAGAAAGCTGAAGGTGGTTTAAATTCCACGCAATTTTTAGATACAAAGAGGAATCTGTTTGTAGGACAGAGATTTGTGGGAATTAGTTTCCTATTGTTTTTATTGGTACTTATTGTAGAAGACTAGGCAATGGATCAGACCTGCTTACCATTAATAGATTTAGTCTTCTATATAAGACAAGAGTCTGTGGGACCAAGTTAGGTAAAACTTCGAGCATTGCTATTTATCCATATTATAGGGTTGTAGTAGTTCCATCTGCAACCTGTAACATATGAATTGTCTAATGAGATATTAGGCGTAATGTGTAATCAGACCTCTCAGAAGCAGTGATTCCTAAATAGAACTTACCGAATTTAAAACAAAGTCTGATGATGTGTGGATATCGCAGTAATAACTGTATTAGTCTTTTTGAAGATTTAGAAACTACTGGAAATAATATTCGCAGTGAATCAATCTACAGTGATAAAAGTATACTGTTATAATAATTGCCATAAAATCAACATATACTGAAAAATATTTGCCTAAAATCTGTGAAGGGCTAGATGTCCTACTTCTTGACAGGTAGATAGTACCATTGGATCATGTTGCCACTTGCTAACAGGGAGCTTGGTTTTATAAAAGCTTTCTAAGTATAGCACATAGTCCCTAGTATTCTAACATAAACGATATAGATGATAAGACTAACCATCAGCTAGCTCTATCAGTCAGTACAAGGCTGTCAGAATGTAAATCCATATGGCACCCACTTGCTTTAAACTGCTAATGGAAAAGAAAATATGGATTTAAATATTGCGACTGAATAGATGTTGGCATGTCAGCTATACTGCAGCGAAAAAATCAACAAGGCGAAAGTGCATACCCTATTTGGGAGGTGACATTTAGGAAGCCAAAAGGGATTGCATTCGATATTACATAATGGCGTACGTACAAAAATATTGTACAAGCTACACGCGGCTGATTTCCCAGTGATTGACCCTCCCGATAAGCATGGAGATTCCATCGGAGGTGGAGAAGCTTGGCTTAAACAAAAGCAGGACGGTAGTCCTCGGTATATAAGGTTTATGTGTATTTCCTCTAATTAGCAAGCATATTACAGTCAGGGATTGGTACGGGAAGAGATTAAGAAGTTTTTATAGTGACTAGTAGGTTATAAATAGCTCCAAACAAATGGGCAAGGCAAGGGTACGGGGAAGTTGCCTTACCAGAGTCCTTGGCACACGCCCACGTCTACAACCATCTGAAGCTGCTCTGCCAGAGACGGTGCCTTTCCTGCATGCGTTTTTCTGGCGGATTATCGCGAGAATTCATTGCTATGCCTGCGATGTTTTGTTTTCTAAACAAAAACTCCTTGTCCCAGTGGGCGCCATCTTGGAAAAGGTGCTACTTACTTTATATTGTGCAATAATATGTCAATACACATTAAGAAAGCTATTCCAATGACGCGGCAAAGGTAGATTTAAAAAGCGAGTCCTTATGAAACACTGCTGGTTTCAAAAGGATGTAATATCTTCCGGTGGAGAATTTATTTATATCTTCTTAAAATATACATACAAGGTAGTCCAAAAAGCATCAGCTATTTGTTCCTCTAGAATAACTTTGTTAAGGGAAAAACCATGTGGTATTGAGAGATGTAATACTGCGGGCGTCTAATGTCATGCGAGCCGGGTGTCCTTGGCTCACGCCCACGTCTACAACCGTCCGAAGCTGCTCTACCAGAGACGGTGCCTTTCCTGCATGCGTTTTTATGGCGGATTATCGCGAGAATTCATTGGTATGACCGCAATGTTTTGCTTTGTAAACAAAAGCTCCTTGACAATTCATTAGACAATTCATATGTTACAGGTTGCAGACGGAACTACTACAACCCTATCATATGGATAAATAGCAATGCTCAAAGTTTTACCTAACCTGCTACCACAGACTCTTGTCTTATATAGAAGATTAAATCTATTAATGGTAAGCTGGTCTGATCCATTGCTTAGTCTTCTACAATAGGTACCAATAAAAACAATAGGAAACTAATTCCCACAAATCTCTGTCTTACAAACAGATTCGACTTTGTATCTAAACATTGCACGGACTGCTCTATACCCCGGAGGATTTAAAACACCTCCAGCTTTCTGAGAGACATGTAGGTTCAAAATAAATGAATTTCTTGCTTTTCATTCAACTTAATGTAGGTATCTTCTATCACATCCGATTTTCAAATTTCTTCACCAATGGGCTGTGTTTTTATGGCTGTTATTCGCCCAGGTCTTGGGTGTTTTTTCAACACTTTCTATACTAAATTTCATCACACTTTTCTAGTTTCTCAACAGGAGAGTTGGTGGTTCAGGAGTGATGAGTGATTGTATTAATCTTACACACACTGTTGGAGCAGAATATTAGATGTTTTTGAAAACAAAAGGACTGTGTTTTTAATTTGTACAGCATAGAACTTTGACCTCATACACAATAATGTATTATTACAGATAAACGCCCAGGCCACCCCCAAAGATGGAAATTGTATCGTTTTGGTCCTGAAGAAGGTGATATTAATTTGGTTTCACCGAAACGTACGTAGGCCAGTGACACGCATCTGAGAGCCCCACAGAAGAATCAAGCCAAAAGAAGAACTAGCCATAATTAAATTGATGGACTTGTGTTTGTTTTCGAATTGTGGAATTTATTTACAAAATACAAACAGAATCAACCAGTAGGACTCTTACTCAGACGTGTTTTTATTGTGAATTTGCTTGTGTGGTATGTTAGTTGGTATGTATGAGTAGAATAAAAGGTGAGAATGGAAGAATGAGGGAGTACATTTGGGGGTTGCTAAAAAACAAATCACTGTTTAGAAAAGTGAAAGAATGTCTCCTCTAATTGAAACAATAATGTGATTTTGTTTTCTGTATAAAAAATGCTTGCTAAAAATAACAAAAAAGAGCGGAAAATAAAAAAAAATATGTTAAAATATTTTTGATAAATAAAACTCAAAAGAAAGGTAATTCTTGTGTGGAGATTCTATGCTGTGAGGTAAATGTTTTGATTAGAGTCACTACCATTTTAGAAATAAGAAAGGCGGGATAAGAGGTTACTCTCTTCAATTTTTAAGTAAATAACAGATTATATCACATCAACACACAAAAAGCAATTTATCTGCACAACTAAACCATAACAAGGCACAAATCAATAAAACAGAAAACAACAAAATACCATACATTGAAACCACATCACATTGTAATAAGACAGTACAAAAACACAGTAGCACAAAAGAACAGAACAGACCACCATGACAACAAAATGGCACATAACAAATACTAACTAAATACTAACAAACTTTCTCTGCAGACATTACCAACTTCAGATGTTCCATGCTGGCAGATGACCCATCTCCATACTCCCACTGAGCATTATCTTGTTGCTGATTACTGAATTGAGTGACCCTCCTCCTATTGCTTGATGATCCTGCATCTGCACTCCAAAAGCTGCTTTTCAGTTTTGCAAACAGCCATACTTTTCAAGCGGTGGTCTTGCTCCCCTGTGACCATGGTACCATTGGTTGTGGTGACTGTCCATTAACTAATCTCAAAGGGCGTCCTGAACTACCAACACTGATGATGGAAGGTCGAGACCCCTGCCTTTGGCTGGCCTGGCGTTTGCTCATTCATCTTTCATCTTTTCTTATCCCAATGTCAAGGTCAGTTGGAGTTCATTGGGGCATTGTAACTATGGCGTATTTAATACGTCAAGCAAATATCAATGGTAACACATTGAGTCTTGTAGTAGGAGCTATTACATTATACTTGTAACAAAATCTGTCTCCTACTTTTAATGTCTTTGTTTTGCTCCCTCCAATCCTCAGTGATTTATTAAGGCTTCTCATGAATCTCTCCATCTACCCCTCGGATTGGGGTCACTGGGGTGAACTTTTAATGGGAGAATCCCAGCATATCATGTTGCAATTAAAATTCTCATCTCCCAAAAAAGCAGGTCCACTGTCCACTTTTAACACTACAATGATTTTTTCAGCTTTAGTTAAAAGATGCGGACTGCAAAATGTAAACTACTGAGTATTTAGGACAGATATCCATTTATTTTTGTTTGAAAAGTTTTTTAAAGTGCGAACAAGACCCAGACGGGTATCAGAGCGATGTACAAAGAGGAAAACTAACATTGGCATGAAGAAAACAGTATAATTACAATATAATCAAGCAACATAATAGGAACCTGATAAATGAAAGTAAATGTGGGTGCAAGGGAAGATGAGGTAGCAAGTGAGCAAACAGGTAAAAAGCCCAACTAGATGGGGTCAAGCAGTTTTAGCATCCTACTATTTCCAAATAGCATGGAACTATTATCAAATAATGATGGAATACATTTTAAGCACCGAATAAAAATGATTGTCAAGTACATACCTCAAAAACATAATTGTCGCGCATACATTTCAACACACAGAGTAAAAGTGATTGTCAAGCACGAAAAGGCACAGTCTAGCAATTGACAAAGGGCCTATTGCTGATGAAGTTCTTCCAATAGTAGCCATTAGACCTGTTGTTTTTTTAATGAAAGTGTTGGCTCTGATCTCTGTTGGAAGGGCATTCCAGATTCTGGAGCCAGTCCTGAGAAGGTGTGATTGTGTGTTATTTTTTGGTTGAATTTCGGTGGTTTCAGAAGTAGGGTATTGGAGCTTCTTAAGTTTCGCCTGGCTCCAGAGAGCTCAAGTTTTTTGCCAGGTAAACGGGGCTATTGAAGTGTATAGCTTTATGAGTCACACAGGTTATTTTGAAGTGGATCTTTGCTTAAATGGGAAGCCAGCTAAGCTGGATTAAGTCAGGTGTAATATGATCATGCTTTCTGGTACCTGTGATTAGTTTGACAGAGGTGTTCAGAGTAGCTCACAGCGGGGCTAACGTAGATTTAGGTAGCCCAGCTAGGGTCACCAAGCCATATTTTACTCGTGAGATAACTAAGGATTGGACTGTATGTCGTCGGGAGGTAGGAAAGGTTTGATTTTCTCAAGAGTGTTGAGCTTATGATTGGCACTCTTAATAGTGGCACTGATGTGACCTTGCATGTTTAGAAATTTGTCCAGGGTGACCCCTAAAGACCAAGCAGAGTCCACCATATGCGGGGTGCAGTTGTGTGTGGAGATTTATTTGATCCAGTTTTGCGTGGGGGCCTCGTGGTTGCGGGGGGTAACTAGGAGAAATTCTGTTTTTAAAGCATTAAGTTACAGATGGTTATGAGGTAACCATTGTTGAGTTTTTGAAGCGCTCCATTAAGAGTTTTTATGTCATCTGAAGAAGAGATCTTCAAATATAGTTGATTGTCATCTGCATACATGTGGTATTGAATGTTTGGATCGTTCGGAACGGCAGATAAAGGTTCCATAAATAGATTGAAGAGTGTAGGCGAGAGTGCAGATCTTTGACGTACCCCAATAGAGACCATGGTGCTTGCAGCCAAAGATTGGTTGACTTTGATTCTTTGTGTTTGATTATGCAGGAAAGATGAGAACCAATTCAGGACAGGGCCAGATAACCCCATCCTAAATTGAAGAAGGCCAACCAAGTTATCATGTTTGATAGTGTCAAAAGCAGATGAAAGGTCCAGAAGAATTAAGAGACAAGGTGTATCCTGGTCAAGAGCTCTCAAGGCGTCATCGACAATGGACCATCCATTAAAAGCTATCTTTTACTCAAGGGAATGTAGAAGCTGGCACTTACATTGCCCTATGAGATTAGATATACTACCTCCATAACTACTGGTGCACGTGCGCCACTTCCTCCTATGCTTTGGTAAATCATCTTCCACCATCTCCCACTGCACGCTAGCCACCAGACTACACAATGCTGGCATCCGCAAAAAGGTCCATGACTTTATATGCTCATTTCTCACAAGCAGAATTCAGTGAGTCAGAGTACCACCCTTCCTCTCGGATCCAACAGAGACCAGATGTGGAGTGCCCCAGGGATCCACTCTTAGCCCCAACCTCTTCAACACATACATGGCCCCCCTCGCAACCATCATCAGAAACCACGGGCTCAACATCTACTACTATGCCAACAACACCCAGCTCAACAACAACACCAATACATCATCCTCTCCCTCATCAAAGAACCCTTCATCACCAGTCACAGTTCCCAATTAGGGATGAAAGCTGTTGCCACCTGGATGAAGAACAGCTGCCTGAAACTCAACTCAGAGAAACCTTCCTCATCCTTGGCTCCACTCAATCTGCCTGGGAAGAAACCTGGTGGCCCCATGCCCTCGAAACCTCCCCACTCCGATGGACCATGTACGAAACCTTGGGATCATTCAAGACTCATCGCTCATGATGAACCGCCAGGTCAAAGTCGTATCCTTAACCTACTTCAACACCCTCCGCTTACTCTGAAAAATGTTCAGATGGATCTCACCCAAATCCAGAAAAACTGTCATGCATGCCATTAGCAGCAGCAGACTGGACTACGGCAAGGCTCTCTATGCAGGAATCAACAAGAAACTACTTTGCAATCTCCAGACCGTCCAGAGTGCCGCAGATAGACTGATCCTAAACATCCACCACCACATCCCCCAATACCTTTGTGATCTCAACTGGCTCCCCATCAAAAAAAGAATAACCTTCAAGCTCCTCACTCATGCCTACAAGGCCCTTCACACCATCAGTCCAGCATACCTAAACCACCGCCTCACTTTCCACGCACCCAAGAGACATCTCTGATCAGCTGTCCTCTCTCTGGCAACCATCCCGCATATATACCAGACCAGAACAGGAGGAAAGTCCCTCTATCTTGTAGCCAAAGCCTAGAACAACATCACCCTCCACCTCCGGCAAACCTCCACACTGCCCCAGTTCAGGACGGACCTCAAGACCTGGCTCTTCGAATGATCTCAGAACTCAATGGATCTGCACCCCACAAGCACCTTGAGACCCTCACCGGTGAGTAGTTGCAAATTACAAACCCCTGACTGATTGATTGATTGCTTGCTTACAGCAAAGAGTCATTTACTATTTGTTCTGATGCAGCCTCCTAGAGCAAGTTCATCACCTGCATTACTCATTTCAATACAGGCTCTCCACAAGGCCATTATGATATCCTTGCTGTTGGATTGTCGTCCCTTCAGCTAGAAAGGTATGTTTGATCATAGTATTTACTTCTTGAAGACACGTATCGATGCTTGTGTGGTCCACAATTACCATTAGGGTCATTGCTATGGGGCATGTGGACAGTGCAACAATGTTAGTGTACTCTTCCATGTTGTGAGATTGCACACTCACCTGGGCAGAGAAACTGCTCTCCCATAGCCCAGCTCCGTTGTTGCTTCTCTTCCCCCAGCACCTCTCTGGTTCAGCTAGGTGTTCGAGGCCATCCTCCACACTCAGGCTTCTGCCTGCGCCTTATCCCTGGTTGTCACGTGGGAGAGCCTTGCTCTTCTGCTGGTCCACTCTGCCAGCCTTTCTGTTTTTTTCTGTCTAATCCTTCATTGTCTGTCTGTGCCTTGTTGACTGTTTGTGCCTTTTTTGTCTGTCTGTGCTGGTTTCTGTGTGCGGTTTTACAGTTTTTCCCACTGCCTTTTTCATTCCCTTTCCCCCTGCTGCTGTCCTCTTGCCCCTCCTGCGTGTTTCCGCCCCGCCTCCCAGCTGCTCATCTCCCCCCAAACCCCTACTTAATGGTGGCACGCCAAAGGCAAGCCTGTCTGTGACCTGGCCAAGAGCAGCCCCAGGGACCCTGGTCCTCCGACACACCACTGCTATGACTCAGCAACCCTCCATGCACTCAACCCTGGAAGCAACAACAACTGCCAGCTCTCGATGCCGAGCACCACCCAAAGCCCGTTCTCCTGCCGACACTGCCGCCACACTTTCACCCACCTCCGGACCGTGACAGCTACTGCCACCCCACTGGACACCAGCACACGTAAACACTGAGCTTCATCCTCCTTAACGTATTCTCGCTGCACAGACACACAATAGAAATCTGGGACCTCCTCAACACCCTCTCACCCGACGTCACCTTCCTCAGAGCGACCTGGACCAATGTCATCTCCTCACCCAACATCGCAACGGCCATCCTCGATGGGTCCAGAGAAAAGATACCCCAACCACCCTTGCCATCATCCACAAAAGCCTCCTCCAACAGACAACCTCCATCTCAAACGGCTCCTTACCCCGTATGGAACACATCCACTTCCAGATCCAGGTCAACCCCAGAACAACTCTACATCTACAGACCTCCTGAACCCAGCACCCCACTCACTAACACCATCACAGACTACATCGCACCTGACGCCCTCGCCTCTATGGACTAAGTACTGCTTGGAGAGCTGAATTTCACCTTGTCAAACTCAGCGACCCTAACTCCCCCGCCCTCCTAGACAACCTCACCAACATCGGATTGAAGTAACTCGTCACCACCAAAACCCACAAGGCGGGACACACCCTCGACCCCATCTTTGCTGGAGGATTCAACATTCGCTTCAGCCACACCAGGCAACTCCTTTGGATGGACCACCACTGCATTCACTTCTCCTTCTCGAAACCCACTGCACACAAGCCAATGCAACAACCCTCATGCAGAAACTGGAGCAGGATCACCAAAGAGCACCTCGTCTCCACCCTCAGCCCGACTCTAGCCCAACCACAACCAATGACAACTCTGCAGCCAATGAACTCCCCAAATGGATCGCCGAATGGCCAACACTCTTGCACCCCTCCATAACTCAGACAGACAACACACTACAAAATCCACCTGGTTCACCACAGACCTCCGAGAATCCAAGCACACATGCTGATGACTAGAGAAAGTGTGGAGGAACAGCAAAATCCTGGAAGCATGCATCACCTACAGGACCGCAATTACAGCACACCACCAACTCATCAGATCTACAAAGAGGAATTTCATCTAGGACAAAATCCTCTCCAACTGCTGCAACTCCAAGGGACTCTTCAATATCATACAAGAATTCACCAGACTCCCTAGCTAAACCTCTGACGTCCCTCCCCCCCAGGATCCCTGCAACAAACTCAGCTCCTTCTTCCACCACAAGATCAGGTCTCTTTATGACAACTTTGATGAACAGAACCAAGGCACCAACCAAACTCCTTCCACCAGCAACTCCACTTAGCTGACCATCCTCGCCTGGACCCCTGTCACCACAGAAGACACCGCAAAGACCATGAGGAGCATACACTCCGGAGCACCCACTGACCCCTGCCTGTAGCACATCTTCCATAGGGTCACCTCTGCCATCGCACCTGAACTAAGACAGACAATCAACTGCACCTTCGAAACAGGCAAGTTCCCCGTCAACTGGAAATGCACAGAAGTCAAACCCCTCCTCAAGAAGCCCTCCGCAGATCTGACAGACTTTAAAACCTACAGGCCCATCTCCCTCCTCCCCTCCGCCGCTAAAGTCACAGAGAAGATCATCCACATCCATACTGCCCTAGGGATCCGCTCATTCCTCGCCGGACAAACTCAAAGAATTAGACTCCCGCCCTTCCTCTCCAAACCCACAGAGATCAGATGCAGAGTACCCCAAGGATCCTCCCCCAGCCCCATGCTCTTCAACATTTACATTGCCCCCTTGCAACCAACGTTGGAAAACACAGATTCAGCATAGTATCCTATGCCGATGACACTAAGCTCATCCTCTCCCTCACCAAGGAACCTGACATCACCAGGCACAACTTCCAGGAAGGAATGAAGGACGTCGCAACCTGGATGAGCAGCTACTGCCTGAAGTTTAATTCGGGAAACAAGGAAGTCCTTATCTTCATATCCACCCCCTCCACATGGTGGCCCCTGCCCTCAACAAAGCTCCCACGGACCACACATGTAACTTTGGCATCACACTTGACTCCTCCCTCACATGAACTGACAGATCAGTGCTGTATCCTCCACATGCTTCAAAACCCTCCACATACAACGCAAGTCCTTCACATGGATCCCCCTGAATCCAGGAAGACCGTCACCCATGCACTCATCATCAGCAGTCTGGACTATGGGAATGCCCTCTACACCGAAATCAACAAATCTTTACTCCACTAACTCCAGACTCGCCCTAAGCATCCCATGACAAGACCACATCACACAGCACATACAAGATCTCCACTGGCTCCTCATCGAAAAAAGAGTGACCTTCAAGCAGTTCATACATGCCTACAAAGCCCTCCACAACACCGGACCCCAATTCTTCAACAAAAGAATCTCCTTCTAGGCCCTCAAGAGAAACCTACTAGCCACTGACCAAGCCTTGGTCGAAATCCCCTGCATCCACAGAGCTAGAACAGGAGGCAGATCATACATTGCAGCCAAGACCTGGAACAAACTCCCCCTCAGCATCAGAGGATGCCCCACACTAAAAGCATTCAAAAAGAGGCTCAATACCTGGCTTTTCGGATGAGCGGAGTTTCCCGCCCCCCCCCAGCGCCTTGAGATCCACTTGGGTGAGTAGTGCGATCTATAAATCCCTGATTGATTGATTTCATCATGAGTCCGTGGATGGCTCAACTGGTAGTGAGCTGTATGGTGAATGCTTGAGAGCTACTCTATATTGAACTAATATTTCTGCAGCTCTAGTGCCTACATCTTTAATTGGGGGTGTGGTATTATGTGCCTAAAAATAAGAGCACAAGTCATTTGGCCTGTAATCCTGTGACCTTGAACCCATGGCCATATGGGTACAGGCGAAAATGGACACAGCCCTATCTTATTGTAAAGTGTCCTTTTTAATTTGTAATTATCTGGACTCTGTATCTGGGAGGGCCCAAGATGTGAAACCTGTTGGTACCCATTTATCTTTTCCTTGTTCTTGGAGTAGTACAGCCTATAGATCCTCAGCGCTCTCATCAACTTCTAGCCCAGTCTCCTTTCATTGATCAAAGTACTTCATTGTAATGCCCTGCAACAGATTTTCTTTAATATATAGAAAAGTTACAAACTGTGAGGTCAACAGCTCCAAAGCAGATTGGGCGCAAGAGAGTTTGCAGAGTGGCTCAGTGGATTGTTAATTTCAGGGCAAAAAATCTTCCAATTGTTGGCCACGTCCCAAAAACTGTAGACCTCGAAGGTGGCCTAGTAGGCCAAGGAAGCTTGAATGTTTTCTATCTTCTTGGAATCAATGTTGATGCATTTGTTTGAGAAGACATGCACAAAGAATTGCGCTTGATGTTTAGAAACTCGCATTTGGTGTGGCATAGCTTGAGACTGCACTCTGTCTGTATTTGAAGGGTGGGTCAGAATTGCTAAATGTTGTACGCAAAGGTCTTCACAAATATGTCAACATCTTTATCGATTTTCAGTTTGCCATATATTCTAGCAACCTTTTCATGAATGTTAGTCTAGTATACTTTGTCAACAGAGGATGTCCCAACGTTCAACAACTCATACCTCATAAACCCCTCATGCTAGAAAAAACCAGTGGACGGTAGTTGTTCATTATAGCCAGAGTTTATATGAAGTTTAGAGAATTACTTTGCTCCATAGAGGTCTCCCAAAATATTTACATTGGTATTAGATGACATTTTCTTGGTGTGTCATGCTGGGCAGCCTACGTTTTATGGAGATTCTTTTTGTTCTTTATTGAGAGAAACACAAATGATACAAGTTGAGAGCACATAGTCACTACATGCAGGAGATCATAGAGCACAACCAAAAGCAAAAAAGTATAACATATGTAGTTATACACCACCTGAGGATACAAGGGGTCCGGAGCGTGGCGGAGTCCAGCAGGAAAGACCTGCACTATCGTCTAGGTGATCCATCAGGGTCTAGTAAGGGATGATAAAGGACCCACCGAGCCTTGGGTAGCTGGGGAGGGGAGAGGGTGGCTTCTCCACGATTGGGTCGGGTAGGGGGAGTGGGTGGAAGGGAGGCAGGATACCAAAATGGTGGTATGTCTTGTCATTAAAACGGGGGGCAGCATATAGCAGGTAGAAAGGCCCAGTATTTTGCAGTGGAAGAGCCAATCACTCAGGCGGAACAGCAATTGGCCTGTGTTAACCTGTTGGGCGATCGAAGAACTAACAATGAACAGGGTCCTCTCCAGGTATGCCCCAGGAACCGGGGCACAGGAAGGTAAAGATAACTTTTCAGGGTAGGGGGGCAGGGCAGAGGGTCACGAGGTGACCAGGGAATATGAGTATGCGGAAGGTATAGAAGAGGGGGCCATGCAGGGGAAAGGGTGTGAATCAGGAGTCTTATAGAAAGGCCCCCCATAGGTCCATGAGTACCACTAAGTTGGGTACCAATAAGCATCTGTCATTCAGCACAAAGATACTCTTGGGTGAAACTATGCTTTACAAATACACGTTATGTCCAGAAATCTATCTTAACGGTCATTGAGTCTAGCAATGATAATTTAAAAACCAGCCACTTTAAACAATTTTGGCAGTCCTCTGGTGTCACACATGTGGGTTGTTCTTCAATGTCTCAGAATGCAGATTTTGGTGGTGGCCTGGGCTGCGACCAGCCACCTGCACTGTTTGTTAGTGATTGCCGGACATTAGACAAACTTATGGCGGTGGGCTGTATGTGTTTTTAACTCGCCTGTGGGAGGCACTGTCTTTCTAATTGTTGTGGTGAAGGAAGACCAGTATGCCAAAAGAACAGGGCAATCGCAGTGTAGATGAACGATGTCCACTTCCAACGAGCCGCACCTCCAGCATGTTGCAGACGGGATAAGGGAAGACTTACGAAGCCAGAGACGTGACAGATGCCAAAGATGCAGCACCTTGAAGTAACTTAGTTTGAGGCAGAACTCCCTGAAGTTCCTATCCTGTTCGGTTATCAGATCTCCCCGGTCGACCCTGAGTAGCCTGCAGCCTGTCCGATCACCAATCCAGCAGAGAGAGGGCAGCGGAACAGAGTGTTGTCAGTCCACAAAGATATAGGTACAGCCCATTTATCATCCCTTTAAAGGTACCCCACTTTCAAAAATAGTGCATCAGTGGTGAAGAGGGCAAGTCCAGCGTGGGGGCCCAAGGTGAAGAAAAGATAGCACTGCAAGTGTTGTTAGCAGATAAAAAGAGGCTTGTGAGTAGGGCTGATGGTTCTTGGGCCTGCACAAAGGATTTGTAGGCTCTGTCCTTGTTCAGGCCGGAGAGTTGGGGGCTACCCATGTATTTGAATGTTGGCCAATTAGGCTCCGAACCCTGATCAATAAAGATGCGTACACCACAAAGGGGCCTGTGCATCAATGGTGGGGCAGATCCCCAGCAGCAGGTGTGCCTTCCACTATGCATGGACATGGGGCCCAGAGCAGGATCGTATGTTGGTCAGTGCCTCAAGTGTATGGGATTTTAACACCCTTTATCAGACCCCAGAGGAAGGACTCCGGATGTACCCAACTGGGTGATTTCAGAGTGGTGTGTATGATTATTTAAAGGGTGCCAACTGGAATACCAACCAATAGCAACTGATGTTTGCCAGTCGCATACTAGCCTGCTCATTGGCAACATTTAGGGCCAGATGTAGGTAGGGTTTTACCAGTCGGTAACGGCCGAATTCGGCCGTTACCGACCGGTAAAAGGATTTTGAGATGTAGGGGGCAGAATCGGTAAATTTACCGTTCGGTAAATTTACCGATCGGTAATTTTACCGAATCTGTAAATATACCGGTCGCTAAATTTACCGACCGGTATTTTTACAGATTCGGTAAAATTGATATGTAGGTGGGACTCTTATGAGTCCCACAAGGCCTAAGAAATCGGTATTTTACCATCAAATTCAATTTGATGGTGAAATACCGATTCAGGTGTGCATGCACATGTGTGCATGCACACCTGTGCCATATGACAGGCAGACCTGCCCTTAGGGCAGGTATGCCTGCCATATGGCCCGACCCTTTTTTGGGGGTGCTAGAGGGTGTCAAAGTGACACCCCCTGCACCCTTGTCAAAATCGGTATTTACCGATTCGGTAAATACCGACCGGTAATGCCCCATTCATTCCTATGGGCTTCAAAGCCCATAGGAATGAATGGAGCATTACCGGTCGGTATTTACCGATTCGGTAAATACCGATTTTTACCGATTCGGTAAAATACACATCTGGATGGACCTACATGTCCACCCTTCATATTTACCGATTCTTAATTACCGAATCGGTAAAATTCGGTAATTAAGAATCGGTAAATATTTTTTACCTACATCTGGGCCAAAGTTTCTCCAGTTTCAGTCATGGCATTTGACACCACAGAAATGTTTTCATGGTTTTCTCAAAAGCGTCAATCAAGCAAGCAGGGATGTGGGGATGGATAACTGTAAACATGGAGTTTAATCCGGGCATCACATTCATTTTAAATATTTGCTTGTTCCCTCAAAGGGGGAGGTTAAGCTCGGACCAGCGGGCCATGTCAGCCTTTACGCTTGTGTGTAGTGGGTCTAAGATGCATTTCACAATGTAACGGAGACCAGGGGTGACTTCAATTCCCAGGTATCTTATGAAGGAGGAAAACCATCCAAAAAGCAGACCTGCAATGATAGTCTGAGGTGTGCGTTCTGTGAGGTGGAAGGTCTTGTTTTTACCCCAATTTATGCTGTACTCTGAGAAAGGAGATGTGTTTGATTAGAGTCATGAGGGTCCGCAGTGAGGTAGCAGGACATGCCAGTGGGGCCTGAATATCTTCCGCATATATAGCAAGTTTGTGCTCTCCACTAAGCAGGGGAATGCCTTGAATGTCAGGGGAAGTGTGTATGGTGATTGCCAGGGCTAGAATAAAGAGAAGAGGTGACAAGGGGCAACCCTGTCTAGTACACCTGCAGACCTCAAGGTGGGTTAAGGCATGGTTGTTGAAGGGAACTATGGCCATTATGTGATAATAGAGACTTCAGATCCAGTTCAGGAACAGTGGTTGCATCCCACAGCATTGCAGCACTTAGAAAAGGTAGTCTGATTTAACCCAGTTGAAACCTTTCCTGGCATCCGGAGATACCAAAAGCTATTCATCCTCATCGTGATGAACTCTCCAGAGGATGTGCGATAGAGAACGGATGTGGGATGCCGACATACGATGGGGGACAACTTTGTTTAAGCATGTTGGTCAACACCTTAACTAGTATTTTCATATCAATTTTCAACAATGAGATTGGACGGTACCTGGAACAACTCAATAGATTGTTGCCTAGTTTAGGTAGATGCCCTGTTAGCTAACTTCACTGAGGATGCTCCTGTGGCAGTGTATCTTCAGAGAACACCTTGCAAAGCAAGGGAGCTACTGTTTCCTTCTGCCTCTAATAGTATTCTGATGGACAACCATCCAACACTCAAGCCTTGCCATCAGGCAGACCATCAATTGCCTATAGGATTTCTTTGGGGGTGATGTAGGCATCTAAAATATCATTTGGACAGCCGAGAGCACATGGTCACTTTGCCATGAACCCTTATGGAAAGTATCTGTGAGGAATGGGGGAAGGAAACCTAGGGACTGATGAAAATGGGGGAAGGAAGAGGAAGAGGAAGAGGGAGAGGACACCATAGGCAGGCGATGAGTGACCCGCCATCCAAGGAAGGGAAGGTCATTTTTTGGCAGGCCAGAGGGGAGGGCTAGGGTGCCAAGATGCAGCAACAGGGATCCCCTGACATTCAAGGTATGGTGTGAGTGTGGGTGGCACCTGTGTTTCATTTCCTGCTGTGGGGGTACTTTTAAGGGGGAAGAATCAGTGGGTAACATCGTGAATGAGACCATCAGTGTGCAGGATAGTGGTGTGTGTAACACAGACTTTTCCCAGCATGAGTTCAAGAGTGAGATGTGTCTTCTGCAGGGGCAGCTAACTTCAGAGGGCACCCAGACTTGTCCGTCAAATGTGGCTCGTTGCAGGTTAGCCTAGTCTTGGGGCTGTCTAGCCACTGTCTGGTGACTTCCTCCAGCTGGTGTTTGTCTACTGGCACATCAGCGGCCCACCTGACTGGGCAAGAGTGGAGTATTGATAGGTTCTGTGGAAGGACTCAGGTTCATAACAGTGAGAATGGTTGCATCCAGATATCCCTCCAATAGACCAGAATCATGAAGGTTTGTCATTTTGTTGTCATGGGTGATAAGCATGATTGCCAGAACCAGGAGGCCATAGTGAATGCCAAGTTGAGAAAAAGACAAGAGTGAAGTTGAAGAAAGCATCTGCGGGTGGCCTGAATTTCTGGGGACATGATGTCCATTGTATAGAAAGTAGCCATTCTTTTTTAACAGCTTGGATCACTTGCCTGGCCTGTTGGTGTCTCAGGAAGTATGCGATGATTTGCCTCAGGCCCTCATTGAGTGGAGGTCTGTGGACCCTCTGGAACTCCAAGGGGAGGCGGAAGGGCAGGCCAGTGACAACAAGGGGAACTTGTGCTAAAAAACACTATATGTCTTATCATTCCAGCTTTTCTGGCACCCCTAATATCCGAATGCTGTCCCTGTTGGACCCGTCTCCCGACTCCATAATCTTCTTCTAGAGGTGCCAGAGATCCTACTCCCAGTCTATAAATGCCACCATTTTTACAGCAATCTTATTCAGGTGGGATTCAGCCAATGACATCCTGGCATTAAAAGAGGCATTGTTCTGCCACATACTCCGTGTGTCCGCAAAGGTTTTGGAGGTGTTCTCTAACACCTCAGAAAAAGTGGTCTTGACATCCAGGGCGTAGTCTGATGAGGATTTCGCATCTTTCTCAGGCTTATGTTGTTTCCTAATTACCTCCTCTGTAAACAGGAGCTGCCTAGTGGACTTCAACATGGTGAGGGGAGGCTGAGGTGAGCAGGGATAGTCACAGTAGAGGACACTGTGGTGAGAAGGAAAGGAGTCCCAGCAAACAAGCAGGTCTAAGGCCACAAAGGGGGGAAAAAGTGGTGGAGCAAGGTGCCCACGTGAAACCAAAAGGGTGCAGCCCCCACACATCTTGAATACCTTTAGCTTCTCACCATGCAGTATAGCTTTCTTCAACTATCCTTTCCTGATGTGCCATCCAAGTATGATGGCATTTGTTTTTACTGCGCTCATGATCAAATTAAATTCTTTATGGCATTTTTGTACAGTGTCCTCTGTTGTTTGGGGAGGCATTAAAGTTCAGGCAATCATAATAGATGTCTTTGTGTAAAATAGTGAAGTAGTTATAATCCGTCTTTCATTGCATCATATTTTGCACCTCTTAACACTTCTTCATACACAGTCCATGACGTGCAGTGAAAAGAGTAATGGGGCAAGCAAACCCCCTGATTTCACTGTACTTCTTGTAGGGGAATGTTAGCTCAAATTTCCTTTCTATAAAGTTCTCACCACGGCATGGTAGTTGAGTAAAAGCTGAATATAATTTTGTAAGTTGTTTTGCCCATGTTAATTCTCAGGAATTTCATTTGTAACTTCAATTATGATGCCAAACCAAAAGTAGGAGTAATGTCTAAGAAGGCAATCTAACTAGATATTTCTATGCAAGAAAAAAAAGGTGATGGATAGAATGCTTGAATTAATATCAGCCACTTGCAATCACTCAGTCTGCGTTCCAGTCTAGTGTCTCTAGCCCACTGTGCCACTCTAAACAAAGATCTCCCATATGCAAATGAGTCTTGGTCCTCCTCCAATTGAAACTATACAGCCCAGAATACCAGGCAAGGTACTCTCTAAGAAAGAACTCAAGCAACCCAAGGCAGGATTTGGCCTGGTTAGGCCTCATCTGTGGGGTACAGTTTGAGTCCTGAAACACATTGAGCACAGGATTGAGTCATTGGGATACTCATCACACTTAGGATATCTGCTGCAAGATAAAATAAGTTGATTGATAAAATGTTTGAATTAATCTGAAACACTGGTATATGCTTATGGCTACATTCCCGCCTATCATTTGCATCTAGTAAATCACTCTAAACAGAGATCTTCGATGTGAAATTAGTCTTAGTTCAACCCAAGCTGCAAAGGCATGGTTCCCTCCTGAAAATATAAAAAAAAGCCCCAAACTAGTTTCAGCCTACTTAGGTGCGGTCAGTGAGGTATAGATTGAGTCCTATTGAACAGTGAGCATGGGACTCATGGCTGTGGTTGCTTGTGTTTCCTATCTGAGGGGACTTGGCATGTTTTGCTTGATTGTTGTTGGAGCAGGACCAAAGCAGATTTTCAAGTAACTGTTGTCTGTCTGAGGTGGCATGGTGGGAGAAAGGATGGACCGGAATGCTTTCTCAAGTGGCTGAGCTGAGTTCAAAAATTCAACAGATCACTTTTTTCTTTTCGTCTGTGTTCTTTGCATAGCAGTTCTTATGAAAATATGGTTGAATATGACGATACGATCAGATGTAAATAGATTGAAATGGAAACCAATCTAACAGCACTTGGGATTTTATTTCCCTTCACCCAGTCTTCCATTGCTTTCAAAATCAATTTGCAGAACATGTTGCAATCATTGTCGATAACACTAATTGGTTGATATGCTTAAGCCTGAACTTTTAGTTCTACTTTAAAAATCACTGAAGCTATGTTTTAATAGGAATACATTTAATTTAAATTTTTATTTTAGATGTTTTATATAGCGCTGGCTAGACCCCGAGGTATCAGAGCGCTTTACATGAGTATGAAGATAGTAACAGAAGAGGACAATATTTAAACATCATAAAATACCAACAAATTACCAAAAGCGAAACGGCTTGAAAATCTACATATCAAATACACGGATAGATAGAGCAAAAGCTATATACATATATGGCATGGAAATGGGAGAACAATTTCAGGTAAACATTCAGGTAGAATTCAAGTATATGTATCAAATACACAGATAGATAGAGCAATAGCTAAAAACATATATGGCATGGAAATGAGATAACAAATTCAGGGCACAGGATAAGACCCCCAATATTGATTGAGGAGGTGCGTTTTGAGGTCTTTTTTAAAGCAGATATAGGAAGGGTTGCATCACAGGTGTTTGGGAAGGCAATCCAGATGTTTGGGGCATTTATGGGGAAGGAGCAGGATTGTGTGGATTACTAGCAGGGGTGGGACCAGGAGGAAAGCGTTGGTGCTTCTCATAGGTCATGTGCTGCCAGCTTTGTAG
Source organism: Lissotriton helveticus (assembly GCF_964261635.1). NCBI lineage: Eukaryota > Metazoa > Chordata > Amphibia > Caudata > Salamandridae > Lissotriton > Lissotriton helveticus. The sequence continues at coordinate 1,839,288,305 of NC_136059.1, read as the reverse complement.
AGTTTATTGGCGAGGTACGGTGGTGTATTTTGATGGAAGTCTTTGTGTGTAATGCAAGCAGTTTTATAGGCTGATTTACGTTCGATGGGGAGCCATTTGAGAGTTTTGAGGATAGGGGAGATGTGGTTGAAACATTTGCAGTTGGTAATGAGCCTGGCTGCAAGGTTGAGCACAGATTTGAGTGGAGCTAGGTGGATCTTGGGGATTACAGTGAGGATGGTATTACCGTAATCAATTGGCGAGAGGACATGTGACTGGACTACTAATTCAAAGTCATCCTTTGGAATAAAGGGCTTAATTTTCTTTAGATGTCGGAGAGTGAAGAGGGCTCCTTTAGCCGAGTGTTTGATGTGAACATTGAGAGTTAGGCTGTTATCGATGGAGATACCAAGAGATTTTACTGAGTTGGACAGATAGAGTATGCAGTTCAGGGCATTAAGGTCAGAGATCTAGATTTGAATGGGGAGAGGGTTGATTTTAGGCAATAAGAGAATGATTTCAGTTTTTTTAGAGTTGAGTTTCAGATGATTTAATTGGAACCAGGATTGGATCTTAGAGAGGGTGTTGTTAAAGTGTATGATGTCTGCATGGGTTTTGATCTTATAGTAGAGTTGGGTATCATCGGCGTAGGGGTGGTAGTTGATCCGAGCTTGTTTTAGAATGAGAGTGAGGGGTTCCACAAAGAGATTAACGAGAGAGGGAGAGAGAATAGATCCCTGGGGGACTCCAAGGGAGACCGAAGTGGGGTTAGATAGACAGTCGTGAATTTTAATTTGCTGTGTTCTGTGTTGAAGATAGGAGACAAACCATTGGTGGGCAGTTTCATTGAGGCCGAAACAATTCCTCAGCAAATTAAAGAGGGCAGAGTGGCTGACTGTATCAAACACTGCAGAGAGATCAAGGAGGATAAGTAGGCAGGTCTTGCCATTGTCGAGGGAGTGGTGGATGTCATCAACAAGTTTAGAATGCCAGTTTCCATGCTACAGTCTTTCCTGAAGCCTGATTTTAGGTGGTCCAGTAAGTTGAAATTTTCGATGTGTTTGTCTAATTGGAACAGGACACATTTTTCAAAGGCTTTGGAAAGAAGGGGGAGGTTAGAGATGGGGCGGAGATTGTTGAGGTCATTGGGGTCGGCATTAGGGTTTTTGATAATGGGAGTGATTTGTCCAAGTTGAAGGGAGATAGGGACACATCCCGTGGCGAGAGAGGTGTTGATGACTGAGGTCCAGAATGGCACAATGATGTGCTTTAGGCCTTGTACAAGGTTAGATGGGAGGGGGTCTTTAGTATGGGAGGATGGTTTAAGTTTAACCAAGATGTTGAAAACGTTGTGTTCGGTTACAGGGAGGAAGCTATGCAAGGACTTAGTAGTGAGTTAGGGTGGTTGGTTTCAAGAAGTATAGTTGCGGGTTTGTGAGGGAAGTAGTGGGCATGCGCGAGTTATGGTTACGGCGAGGTGCAGTAGTGGGCAAGTGTGAGGAGGGATCAGGGGGATGCGGAATGTGGTATGAGATTTTGAGGTGATGTCTGGTGTATGTTGGGAGTTGTAAGGGATCAGAGTTAGAAGGAAGGATTGCTCTATTTTAGCAATTTTTTCGGAGAAGTAGTGGGCTATTTCTTCACATCTAGCAGTCGAGGCCATCGGATTTGGAGGTGCAACGCATGTTTGGTTACAAATGATGTTGAACAGTTCTCTGGGTCTATTTTTGACCAGATCGAGTTGTGTATGGAAGAAGGATGCCTTTTCTTTAAAAATCTATTTCCTGTATGTAGATCCAGTTAATCTGAGGAGTGCCAGATGTGAGGGAGATGGATGCTGCATCCATGTTCTTTCCATCAGTCTGAGTGAGCGTCTTTCATTGTTGTGCTCTGAGTTAAACCATGATTTAGAGGGGATATTTCTTTGATTTTTAAGTTTAGGGGGGGGGGGGGCAGTTGGTCAATGACAACAGTGACTGTTTTATTAAAATGTTCCATAAGCTCATTAGCCATTTGCGATAGATGGGTGAGGAAATGTTGAGCTTGGAGTTTAGATTCAAGTTCAACAGGGGGATAATGTTAACATTTCGGTCCATTTCTTAGGTTTAATGATTGTAGTGGGGGGGGGCGGTGCCGTGGTAGCAATGGTGAACAGTATGAGGTGGTGGTCAGACCAGTCAATGGAGATGATATTGGTCAAGGAGGCCAGATCCTTGTTGTTAATGATAGCATCCAGGGTGGCTCCTTTGGTGTGGGTTGGGGAATGGCATGGCATAGTTGTTTGAGGTCAATGATCTCAAGAAGATTGATGAGGAGTGTGGTGAATGGTCATGGGTATCGTTCCAGTGGAGGTTGAGATCGCCATGATAGAGATTTTTTGAGTTTGAAACTGAGGATTGTGTCTGAAGGTCTGATAGTTCATTAATGAAGGGATGAGGATCTCCAGGAGGGTGGTAGATGTTACGTAGGCAAATTGGGAGGGAACCTTGTACTTTTAGTTCCGCTTCAAAGTATTCGAAGGTGGAGTGGCCAGAATTGTTCACATGGGAGAGATGCAGTTCTTTTTGGAAGATTATGGATAGACCACCCCCAATTCTTTCTGGTCTATCTTTTGTAAGGATGGAGTATCCGGGGGGTGGTCTTGAACTTTTCTATGTACATAATATTTGGATCGAGTCATTTGATATGGTGTTTTTCAGTCCTTCCCATATGCTTGTTTTAGGTCCAGTGCTTGATCATTACTTCTTATTAACCAATAACAATTACAAATACTTTATTCTGGCTGTTGTCGTTTGAGAGAGAACGTTTTTGCTAAAACGTTAAAACAGAGAAGTTAAGAATATTTGCTCCAACCCAGCTCCTAGTTGTTTTGATGTCTTCAACTTTTCATTTCCACATTTTTTGCATTCTTGTTTGCTGGAACTCTTTTAAACTGCTCACTTCAGTTATTATGAATTATTTCTATTAAGTTTTGTATAATCTCAATGTACTTTTTACACTCAGGTAGTTAATCATATTTAACTGCTCGTGCAATTCTTTCTTGTTTTTAGAACACTAATCATTAAACCTGATACCCCTCACCCATGTTTCTAGATTTTCCTCTGATACAGGGGCTCATACTCCAAAATAAGAAAGGAATTTGATTTTTCCTTTGTACATAAGTGTTTGTATTCTCTACTCCTTCATTCTTGAATAGAAGAAAGCATCACAGGACCTACATCTCAATGACCTAGACACTTTTTTGCATGCCACATAACACCTTCATGTGAATGATTCATTTGAAGCTTTGTGCTGAGAAGATACCTTCAAAACGTTTTCCTTATAGCTAAAACATTAATTTTAGTACTATCCCTTTTACTTGATCAAGACGTGGTTTGTTATGGAGAGGTGGATGATCAACAAGGAAGCTTCCCAACTGTCAAGGGTGAAAAGGAGCTACTCTCTGATATTTACCGGCATGGGTTTGAGTTCTCTCATATAGTTTTAGTAAAACTGTTGTTTGTGTTGACATTTATTTTTGCAGATATAGTCTTGCACATGTCTTGTCATACTCCTTCACAAGATTTGCCTGAGATATTGGTCTACAACTGATAAGTATCTGCCTATCTGCCATCAGTTTCTTCAGCAGAGCTTTGGTACAATGTGTGTTTGGAGCAAAGGGCCATTTTTCCTTTAGTGGAATATATTTACCATGGTGGGACATTGTCTGCTTCATACATAATTTTGCAGAGATGGATTGTTTGCTTTTCTATGTTCGCTTTGTCACCCCTCCTCTTGCATAGATTTAAAAATAGTTTCTGATATATTCAAAGATGGAGAGAATGTTAGTGAGTAGGGTGATTGTTTAATATTAGCAAATGTGTTGGATGAAATACTTTTGTCTTTGCCAGGTTGTACGGTGATTGCAATTTAGATATCTTGTTTTAGACAAATCCTTGAACAAAATAAGAATGTTCTTGTTTAGTTATCCTGTTGGTCCTGTTTTCAAAGTGTGTATTCACCTTTATTTGTGCAACCTGTTACGGGATTGCTTTAAGATTTTTTCCATTTTTGGGGGGGCATATACAATGTGTATTTTGAAATAAAATGTTTCTAGCAGGATTTAGATATGGCTGAGGAAGAAATGAGTGGACATATGTAGAATGTTAGCAGGGGCATGAGAGCTACCAGGCTATTCTGTGGAGAGCAGTGCTGTTTATGTTGGAGTGCTGTCAGTTCCCTTGATCATCAGGTGAGCTGATACTTACCAGGAGTTGAGGAAGAATCAGCAAGAGCAATAGTGAATAAGCTAGGGATGCTGGACAGTGTTGTAATGACCAAGGATTATTTGGCAGTGTAAAAGGCAAAATTGAAACCTCCAGGTTTGTTCATTCTTGACTTGTGTGGTGCTTTGGTGATTGAACTTCTCCTTTCCAATTGTGAAGTTTTAGTCTAGGTAGACACAAGAAAGGTAGGGTGTGAATGATGCTTGTCAGATTGAGACTGCCTTGGTACTTTTAGACATGATAAAGATGAAGTTTATTTTGACTAATACATGTGCAGCAAATGGGTGGTGTTGTAGGTGGTATTTCAATTTTCCTTCCAGGCCTCCTAATTGAAGCAGATGTCCTTTGGCAGTACTGTCACATAATCATTAGAATGTTTAGCCACTTTCATAGGTATTTTCACATTCTATGAAGTTGACTGGGTAAATTGGAGACCGATTGGACTATCATGGCCATTTTCGGCTTTGACTTGAAGGCTGCTGATATGATCCTCCAGCCAATTCAGGGCCCAATATCTCAGTATTTTTTTTAAATCCTCAAATTGGCATTACAACAGACTGTGGAGCCTGTTATTTATTGGTTGGGTGGAATAACAAAATTACTAGAGGCTTGTGTAGAAGGATATACTAGCCATGTTCTGGAATAGAAAATTGTATGTGGAATGTGGTGCTACTAATTAGGGAGCATGTGTATCCATGCTCAGAAGAAGCAGTTTTTATTCACCAGTTCCTTTTTTATCTCTTATACTGATTGTATGGCATCTTTAAATGAACAGTGTGGGTGTGGCCATGTTTCCCGGATCACTAAATGTTTTGGTTTGAAGCTGAAGAAATTCAAGCCACAGAGCAAACAACATCAATATCACTCCCATCTTGAAACCCCTGTTGCAATCCTAAGAAAATCAGAAAAACTTTGACCCATTTTATTGATATTTTTGTTAGTACAAAGCAGCAACAGTAGTAGTGAAGAGGGAAAAAGTAAATCATGGGGAGGTTTTTTATATGTTATATGTATCATGTGAGAATTGTGCTGCTACTCTATGTTGACTCTTATAAGTGTCTGGGGGTATGGCTAGACCACAGAGGACATGCAGTAGCACCTATTAAGGCCAAATAAGGGGTAGAAAACCCCCTAAAATGGGCCTTCCACAAGTTACAAAAATCACTGATGACCCTAGATCCCTCTCTTAAAGACATTGGGATGCAAGTTTGTCTCCATCATTGCTTTTGGGGCTATGTCATTAGAGACAAAATGGCCAATTGGCTGGACAGCATGCAATCCTCTTGTTACCATAGAGGTTTTCACTCTCAAACTGCACAGCACATGTTCAAATTCGGCAACAGTTTGGACTAGCTTCACAGCATTGGATAGTCAGAGCAAGGTTTCTGGCCTGCAGCGTCAAAGTGAAGCAGGCCAAGAACCACATGTTGAAGAGTACCATTTGGGAAGTGATTAGTAATCCAGAAAAGAAGTGGCACAAATATCTGAATGATGCCCTAGAGACGCAGAAGGCAGATGACATCCAGTCAAGTGGCCTGCTGGTCCCTTTGGTGGCAAAAAACCCGGTTAAACAAGTGAAGTCAATATCATCGAAACATGATGCACGAACAGTGAAGAAGTTGGCCCATGGAGGGATGTCCTCTTTGCTGTATGAACAAGCTACTTTTCCATCCTATTTCTCCTTGCCTCTTGGTCTGGGTATTAAACGTCAATTATTTGGTCTTTTATTCAAATGAATCCCAGTGCAGAAAATGAGTTTTGGCGATTGGGAGGCATGCCCACAAACAATCCATGACTTTTTATATTTTTTATATTTTAAAACACTGCTTCTCTATTCAACTAAAAATGAACATGCCGAACATAGAAAAAATAGCAGTGCTACTTGACTTTCAGTCAGTAGAAAGAAATATGATTTTAGAAGCCAAGAAGATGGTTTGGTGAGTTAAATGTGAGTTTAAGGGCATGAGATACAATCCGAATGAGGCAAATCCAGACTCCCATTTTTCAAGGTTTGCTAAAATTAGTACCATTGCATTGGATTATTGTAACCCTAATATGAACCAGTACCCAAGTAGCTACTACATCATTTTGTCGGGGTTCAATGGATCTTGCCACTATTTTGACCCTATAACTGTATGACAGGTATTAATCTAAATTAATTAAAATTGAATGTGAATATTTAATATTTAAATAGTATTCCACCATTAACCCTATCCCTTAATTAGTTAAACATTGTTTTAAATTACTCTAAACACAATCCCTAATTTCAATAAAATAAATGAAAAAATCAATCAGTTTTGTTTTACTATTCTACCAAATAAATTGATATTAAGTGATGTAAATGCTAAGGATTGATTTAAGTTAATTTAAAATAAAAAATCACCTAAACCTAATTTTAATGTCAAGGCTAACTCTAACCATAACTATTATTATTTAAGAATACATCATAATAAAATTTAAAAAATCACCCTACTCTTCAATTAAATAAAATGTATGCAAATAACTATTCCTAAATCTAACCCTTAATTAATCTACCTTACATAAACTATCTTTAAATTAAATATATGACCAGAAGTCATACAATTAAATGTATGTCCAGAAGTTATACAATTTCTGATTACTTTTCTAAACTTCTCTCTACAAGAGGAATATTTTCCTCAAGCATGGAAACATGCTATGGTTCTGTCCCTTTTTAGGAAGCCCAATCTGGATCCCTCCAATTGGTCTAATTTCAGCTCAAGTTTGCTGAGGCCGTTGTTCTCCAAACTCTTGGAGAAACATGGCAACTTGCAAATTTCTGCCTTTGTGAATTCTCAAAACATTCTCCATCACCTGCAGTCTAGCTTCAGAGAGGGATACAGCACAAAATTTGCCCTTCTGGTAGTCACTGAACATCTAAGACAGGTCCTGGATAATGATGGAATAGCTTCTCTGATCCTACTCAACCACGGCCTTCAAAGCTGTAGTTCACACCATTCTTCAAGGAAGACTGGAGAACTTGGGTCTCCAATACACAGATTTGTCTTGGATTACCTCGTTCTAGCTGGACCAAACCTTCCAAGTCTTTTTCTCCAGTTCCATGTCAAAGGCCCACTCTCTTACGTATGGAATATCAGAGAGATCATCCTTAAGCCCGATGTTATTCAACATCTATATTTGTCCTCTTACTGATATTATTGAAGACTGTGGCCTCACCTTGTTTTCCTACACAGATGACACTCAGATCATCTTTTCCTTGTCATCTGCTGAGGGCCACAGCTACGATCCCCTGAACTCTTGTGAGGTTTCCAACTGGATGAACATCAATTCATTAAAGTTCAATGGCGATAAGACCGAGGTGATGCTGATGGGTAAAAAAAAAACTTTTATGGGGCCCCCAACACTGGCCTGATACCTTAGAAGCCCTCCCTGTGCTGGTCTCCACGGTTAAGAAGTTCGTTTTTTGGCCACCCACCTGCTTTGCAATCCTAAAATGGCAAAAAAAATCATCTGGATGTTTTCATTTTCTGCTTAGATGATTGTTGTCCTTGATTGTATCGAGCCTGGACTATGGGAACAGTCTCTATCTGGGGGCCAGCAGGGCTTACATCAACCTCCTAAAAGTTATTCAGAACTCTGCTGCCCAGCTCCTTTTTCATCTTCTAAACTGCTCCTCAGTGTCCAGCCTTCTTTGAGATCTCCATTGGTTTACGGTGGACAGATGCATACAGTTTAAAGCCCTATGCAATTGCATAAAGTCAGGACTAATGCTGGTCTACTCTACTTACAAGAGCTAGTGGAACTGTCTCACCCAATGCAATCTCTCAGTCAAGCAACCACTACCTCTGCAAAGTCCTGAGAGTCAAAAAGGGAAAAATGGGTGGTAACTCCTTCTCATACTTGACCCCAAGCTTTAGAATACACTGCCTGACTCACTGAGAAACTGCCAATTGCTAACCACTTCTTGTAAAAATCTTAAAACATGGTTGTTTGATCTTCTTTCTTTCTCTGATAGGATTCTTCCTTCATGTATTAAGTACTGGAAAACCCTTTGGTGTAGCTATGTACTATTCAAAACTTTAAAATAATCATAACAATAACATGCAATGACAGTAACGTGTACATTGTTTGTTCATGTGACAGTGTTACAATTACTAACACATGTAGTTCACACTGTCTATGAAATTAGTTTGACAGTGTGAGAAGTTGGCCTGGTATATAATGCTCACTAGTTCTAGTGATCACCTTGTACCATGCCAAGCAACCCTTATGGTGCAGGTTGTAAAGTCAACCTTATAGACCAGCTATCCTAGGGGTAGCATGGACTAAGCAGTCTTAGGCTAAACTCTGTAAAGGCATGTGAAGCAAGCTGTTTTACCATACACAATCCCTTGAATACCAAATGAAAGGACACCACACAGATATATATTGAAAATATATATAGATTTATTTCTACAAATATCCCTGATACTCTTTATGAGCACAGAAGCAAATGCGTTAAAACAAAACACAGTTTAAATACACAAAAGTTGCACAATTATGGATGAGCCCTAGGGGCCACCTAAACCATATACTAAAATAGTGGTATAAGAACCACTATGGGGAAAGTGAAGAGGCCTAGGGCCTGGGGAATCGCTGGAGCTGTTCGGGACTAGCAGTGAAGAAGTCGGCAAAGGCCCGCGGGACTCGGGTGCAGTGCGGAAAGTGCACGCTTTACCAATGCAATGTCAATGGTGCGTAAAAGTTACAAAGTTAGTTATTAAGGAACCTTCCGAGTGACCTAGAAGGATGAAACTTTAGACACAGACACTAGAGGTGTATACCAGTGTGGGAACACCAGCGTTGCTGAGTTACCTCACCCACAGGAAGCGGGTGCACAGGGTCGAAGTAGTGTCGGGTTTCGTCACGCAGGTCGATGGTGCCTGGAGCTGAAGATGCTGCAGGCGGCTCGATGTGAAGAGTTCCGGTGGATCCAAGGGTGGATCTGAAGAGGTGAAGACCTGAAAGCAGAGGGGACAATGTTCAAAGTCACTAGCCAGTGACTACCGTGGAACCAGACTGGAACCAGGCGATGTCGGGTGCAAACAGGTGATGTTTTGTAGCTTCTCTCTGCAGCCACGTGGACACGAGGGGTCGAGGACATCCAGGAGTCGGTCACGAGCTGTCCCACGCAGCCTTCTCGCTGTTGGCGGTGTTGGCAACTTGATTGGAGCAAACGGGCCTTGGCTAATGCAAGCCACGCAGGAATCAAAAAAGGCTTGTTTCTCGGACCAGCAAGGTCAGAGCAGGTGCTCCTTTTTACAGGAGCGAGGGCTAGTCTGGAGCAACCAGACCCGCAGTGTAAGTTGAAGGTTTCGTCACCAAGATGGCCGCTAGCCACGTGGCAAGTGGACGGGATGGCGCGTCAAGTGGCACAGTGCAAAAGGGCCCCACGCAGATCGTGGAGATGCTGGGGGGCTGATCTTCAGTGCAAGGGCTGCTCGAGGTTGGGGCTTCTCAAACCCCAAAGCACAGCGTCAAGGGTGCCTCTGATGCTGCGCAGTCAGCGTTTCTGGGGTCTTCCAAGAGGTCCGGTCCCACGTCTCTCGGTGCCTCCACGGGTCCCTTCTTTGCAGGAACTGTGGATCGGGCGGTGAGAAGTCAGGGAGTCTGGGTCTTGTCAGGCTCTGGGCTCGGGCTCCGGTGGGAGGCGGCGGCAAAGCAGACATCGAGTTGCTGGTTGGTGCCTGTATTCACAGGGTGGTCACTCCTTGGCCACAAGGGAGATTCTCTTCTGTCTTCTGTGCAGCAGAATGTCGAAGTCCAGTCTTCTTCTGTATTTCAAGTTGATTCAGGATGATCTGAAGTCTCAGGACACAGCTCCCACTCTTATTCGAATCTGGGGGGCTGGATCACCTACTAGGTCCCTCCTCTTGGTGGAACCAGGAAGGGGGGTGGTTACACCCCCTTTCCTTTGTCCAGTTACGCGCCAGGACTGGGGCTGGAAAGCCCCAGCACCGGTTTGAACTGGCCTATGCACAGGGACATCTTGTGTGCCCCAGGCATGTCTGATTCTATTCAGCCCTGTCCTACCCAATACACAAAATCCTGTCTGGGGTGGTGCTAGCACCTCCCAAGGCAGGAAACCCTTTGTCCAAGCTGCCCTCGCTGGAAGGACTCCCAGCAGCAGGAGGTCAGGCTTGTGTCTGTGGTGACAGCATCCATTTTGTGATGCTAAGGCTCTGTTTAACTTTAACCGGGGTTCAGGTTAGGTACATGTCGTGTCCCTCTAGAAGGGTGGAATGCTACCCCCGTCGCCAGAACTGGCGAGGGGGTAGTATTCCAATTCGTATGACACCTTACTCGACATGTTTTGATAAAGCCAAACCCAAGATAGCATTTAACCGCGAGGTTCATAACACACTTAAGAGTATATGGTATGGCAATATCATGAAACAGCTAAAGGACATGGTTCCGAAAGCTGCAGACAGGCTCAGCTCATGCCAGAGCACCATCTGACATATTTCCAAGCACTCTGCCTCCAGGATTGATGAGGCCTTCCATAGGAGTGGCTGATAGGAACATATGTGTCCATTTTAGGTTAGGTATAGGCATACTACACCTAAGTAAGGGGTGGTTACACCGACTTACCCCAGCTGAGTGATCAGCCAGTTGTGTCAAATATGGAGGCCAGGCCAGGGGTGGCACAATACATGCTGCAGCCCCTGGTAGGCCTTGGAAACACCTATGCCCTGGGTACCTGGGTACACTGTTACAGGGGCCAATAAGGTGAACCAGTTCCAATTTCGTTATGCACCTAAAGTACATGGGTAACAATTTAGAGAGAGAACAGCAGGCTGTGGGTCTGATTGGCAGGCCCACAGCCACATTAAGTCATAAACCAGTGAAGCAAAAAGCAAAAATGTGGGGTGACCATAGGATAGCAGACCCTACTCTCCTACACAACCCCCCCCCCCAAACGCAGGGAAATTAGACTAACCTTGACCAGTTGTGTCTTCATGTTCTAAGTGGAAGTACCTGGAGAGACCATCTGCATTACCATGGTCAGTCCCTGGGCGGTGCTCCACTGTAAAGTCCATCCCCTGTAGGGAAATGGACCACCTGAGCAGTTTGGGGTTTTCACCCTTCATCTGATTAAGCCACAAGAGGGGCTTATGGTCGGTCTGAATCTTGAAGTGAGTGCCAAACAAGTATGGTCTCAACTTCTTCAGGGCCCACACCACAGCAAAGGCCTCCCTCTCAATGGCTGACCAACGTTTCTCTTTGGGGGTCAGCCTTCTGCTAATGAAAGCAATGGGCTGGTCTTGACCATCTACATTAAGTTGTGAAAGCACAGCTCCCACTCCCAACTCAGAAGCATCTGTTTGGACAATAAACTCTCTTGAGTAGTCAGGACTCTTCAGGATAGGTGCAGAGCACATGGCCTTCTTCAGGTCATCAAATGCCTTTTGACAGTATTCTGTCCACTGAACCTTTTTGGGCATCTTCTTGGATGTCAGATCATTAAGAGGAGTAACAATGGACCCATAGTTCTTAACAAACTTCCTGTAGTACCCAGTCAGGACCAAGAATGCTCTTACCTGAGTCTGGGTAGTTGGAGGAGTCCAGTCCTTTATGGTCTGAATCTTACTCTCCAGTGGTTGAACTTGGCCTCCACCCACAAGGTGGCCCAAGTACACAACCTTACTCTGCCCTATCTGGCACTTGGTTGCCTTGATAGTGAGGCCTGCCTTTTGCAGAGCCTCTAGCACTTCCTTCAGGTGGACCAGGTGATACTCCCAGGTGGAGCTAAAGACCGCAATATCGTCCAGATATGCGGCACAAAAGTCATCCAGCCCAGTAAGGACTTGATTCACCAACCTTTGGAAGGTGGCAGGTGCATTTTTCAAACCAAAGGAATTCACCACAAACTGATAATGCCCACTGGGGGTAAAAAATGCTGTCTTGGCTTTAGACTCCTCAGCTAACCTGATTTGCCAGTAGCCAGCTGTCAAGTCAAATGTGCTCAAATACTTGGCAGAAGCCAATTTGTCTATGAGCTCATCTGCCCTTGGAATTGGGTGTGCATCTGTCCTGGTGACAGCATTGAGTCCTCTGTAATCCACACAGAACCTCATCTCTCTCCTTCCATCTTTGGTGTGAGGTTTGGGGACCAGAACCACTGGGCTAGCCCAGGGGTTCTCTGAAGGCTCAATGACACCTAACTCCTGCATCTTTTGTACATCAGCCTTGATACAGTCTCTGACATGGTCAGGCTGCCTGTAAATTTTGTTCTTTACAGGAAGAATATCACCAGTGTCCACCACATGGGTACACCAGTTAGTCTGACTGGGTGTCAGGGAGAACATATGTCGATATGACTGCAAAACCTGTCTACAGTCATGTTGCTGATGTTCAGTGAGGCTGCCATCTAAGGCCACACCATCAACTGAGCCATCCTCAGGGTTCTGAGTCAGCAGGTCTGGGAAAGGGTCACTCTCTTCCTCCTGCCCCTCATCTGTAGCCATGAGCAAGCCCATGTCTGCCCTGTCAACATATGCTTTCAGCCTGTTAACATGGAGCACCCTGTGGGGGCTCCTGGGAGTTCCAAGGTCCACCAAGTAGGTAACCTCTCCCTTTTTCTCAAGGATGGTATGGGGTCCAGACCATTTCTCTTGGAGTGCTGCTGGGGCCACTGGCTCCAACACCCATACCTTCTGTCCAGGCTGGTACTCAGTCAGGACAGCCTTTTGGTCATGCCAGGCTTTCTGTAATTCCTGGCTAGCCTCAAGGTTTTTGGATGCCTTCTCCATATACTCAGCCATCCTGGAGCGGAGACCAAGTACATAGTCCACTATGTCTTGCTTGGGCTTTTTGAGAGGTAACTCCCATCCTTCCCTCACCAGACATAGGGGTCCTCTTACAGGATGTCCAAACAACAATTCAAAGGGGCTGAAGCCAACACCTTTTTGTGGGACCTCTCTGTAAGCAAACAGAAGGCAGGGCAGAAGGATATCCCATCTTCGCCTGAGCTTCTCAGGTAATCCTTTGATCATGCCCTTTAGGGTCTTGTTGAATCTCTCAACAAGTCCATTGCATTGTGGATGATAGGGAGTGGTGAACTTGTAGTTGACACCACATTCCTTCCACATAGCTGTCAAGTATCCTGACATGAAGTTTGCACCTCTATCAGATACTACCTCCTTAGGAAACCCCACTCTGGAGAAAACTCCAAGTAAGGCCCTGGCTACAACAGGAGCTGTTGTGGTCCTAAGTGGAATTGCCTCTGGGTACCTGGTGGCATGGTCCACCACCACCAGTATTAATCTGTGCCCAGATGCTGTAGGGGGATCCATTGGTCCAACAATGTCAATCCCCACCCTTTCAAAGGGCACCCCCACCACAGGTAATGGTATTAGGGGGGCCTTTGTGGTACCACCTGCTTTGCCACTTGCTTGGCAGGTTACACAGGAGCGACAAAACTCCTTTGTATCTTCTGACATGTGAGGCCAGTGAAAGTGACAGACAAGTCTGTCCCATGTTTTGTTCTGGCCTAGGTGTCCTGCTAAGGGAATATCGTGTGCCAAGGTAAGAAGGAAGCCCCTAAATTGCAGAGGTATGACCAACCTCCTGGTTGTACCAGGCTTGGGGTCTCTACCCTCTGAATAAAGGAGCCCATCATCCCAATAAACCTTATGGGTACCTTGAGCATTCCCAGCAGCCTCAGCAGCAGCCTGCTATCTGAGGGGTTCAAGAGAAGGACAGGATAACTGAGCCTGCCCCAAGTCTGCCCTAGAAGGTCCCCCTGTCCCCAGAAACTCAACCTGATCAGGTTCAAGCTCTATAGGGACAGTTCCTTCAGGGGTCTCAGAATCATCTTCCTGTGAAGGCTGATCCTCACTTGTAGGCATTTGGGAAGGCACAGCCTTTACCCTCCTGTTCCTTGTCTTGGAAGGTACTTGGTCCATTGTTCCAGGATCCAAGACCTGAGGTTCAGAGAGGCACTTTTTGGCCTGTGACCTGGTCACAGCAAGGACATGTGATGATATCCCTAACATCTCTGCATGAGTCCTGTACTCAACTTCTGACCATAGAGAGCTCTCCAGGTCATTGCCCAACAAACATTCTACTGGGAGATCAGCACTAACCACAACTCTTTTTAGGCCAGTTACCCCTCCCCAGGAAAAGTTAACAATTGCCACACTATGTGTAGTAGTGACATTGCTGGCATTGGTCACCAGGTAATTATCGCCTGGTATGTACTGTCCAGGGTCCACAAAGCTAGGCGTCACCATAGTGACACTGGCACATGTGTCCCTGTATGCTTGAGCCACTTTTTCGTTAATTAAAGGTGTCTGTCTGTACTTGCCCAAATTATTGGGACTGACAGTAGGGGAAAAATCAATCTCCCCATCACAAATCAGAACAGCCTGTGTGGGGACTCTGACTAGGTCAGAATCTCCATCAGTTCCCAAGCTGATACCCACTACCCCCTTAGTCTGTGGACCAACACTGCCAACTGTACTAGTGGGTGCAGGTGCCTTAGGGGCTGCAGTGTTGGGGGCTCCACCCTTTTTACAATCACTTGTCCAGTGCGTGGTGTTTTTGCAAAAGCATCTGTGACAAAGCCTTGCTCTGGTTCTCGTCTTTTCTCACTGACAAGACTTTTCAAATCTTTTCTAATACCTCCACTTCCAACACCTATCTTTCCCCACATGGTGTTCCCCAGGGTTCCATCCTTAGCCCTCTTCTCTTTAATCTTTATGTTGTTCCGCTAGCACATGTCGCAAATCATTCTGGTCTTAATCTTTTCACTTACGCTGATGATTCTCAGATTGTGTTTTCTCTATCTCAAGCTGATCCTTCTTCACCCTCTTCTCTGCAATCTGGTCTTAGTAACATCTCTCGCTGGATGAGCCGTCATTTTCTTAAGCTCAACAGCGATAAAACGGAGGTTCTCGTCTTTGGTAACAAGCCTGACCTTTGGAGTTCAAGACACTGGCCGCCTACCATGGGCGACTTACCCATTCCATCGGAACGAGCAAGAAATCTAGGGGTTCTTATCGATAGGGATCTATCGATGAAAGACCAGGTCAATAAAGTCACAGCCACTTGTTTTACTATCCTTAGATGGCTGAGGAAAATCTTCTGGTTTTTGCCATCCGACACCCAAAGATCAGTTGTGACGGCCCTCGTGACCTCAAGATTGGACTACAGCAATGTGCTCTATCTGGGGGCTACCAGGGCAGTCATGCATCGCCTCCAACTAGTCCAGAATGCCGCTGCTCGGCTTCTATGTGGATGCCGGAAATATGATCCAATCACGGAACGTATCAAGCAACTTCATTGGCTTAATCTTGACAACCGGGTAAAATTTAAGGCACTATGCTTTATGCATAAGATTAAGATTGAAGCCGCTCCCAGCTATCTTCAATCACTCGTCAAACCTTACATACCCACACGCTCTCTTCGATCTTCTTCCCAACACCTGTTTTGCGTGCCTAAGTTCAGGCTTTCAAGAGTAGGTGGTTGTTCCTTTGCTGTACTGGGACCCAAACTCTGGAATTCTCTTCCCCTGGACCTACGAATGGAGCAGTGCCATCTTCGCTTCCGTAAAGCCTTAAAGACCTGGTTTTTTGCCTAATAATGTGCTTTTTTCTTCAGGATCAATTATGCTGTTCACTGTCAATTAGCGCCGGGAAACCCTCACGGGTAGCTGTCGCGCTTTATAAGATTAATAAATAATAATACACCAGGGTTTTCTTTGACCTTCTTTCTTCTTTTTCTTGGTAGTTTGGGACCCACCCTCAGTATTGGTTTGGGGCCCTGTTGAAGACTTCTGGTCTTTAGCTTTCTGCTCCCCACCCTTCTGGTCTGTTTCCTTTTGGTCACCACCCTGGTTCTGGTTCTGGTTCTTTTGCTTAACTCTGGTTCTAACCCATTTGTCTGCCCTCTTTCCCAGTTCTTGGGGAGAGGTTAGATCTGAGTCAACCAAATGTTGATGCAACTGCTGGTTCTGACAGTTATTTAAAATCTGTTCTCTCATAAGCAAATTGTACAATCCTTCATAGTCTGTAACCTTACTTCCCAGCAACCAGCCCTCCAGAGCCTTAGTGGCACATTCAACAAATTCAGACAGTCCTGAGTCTGTGTCTTCTGGGTGTCTCTGAACATTAACCTGTACTGTTCAGTGGTTAAGCCTAACCCATCAATCAGAGCACTCTTCAGGACCAGGTAGTTTCTAGAATCCCCATCACTAACTGTGAGGAGTCTGTATCTGCCTCTACCTTCAAAGGAGAGCCACAAGATTGCTGCCCACTGCTCCTGAGGGACCTGCTGTACTTTGCAAGCTCTCTCAAGTGCAGTCATCCACTTGTGGATATCATACCCAACTTTGTAGGGGGGCACAATCTTACTCAGGTTTCTATTGTCATAGGACCTGTCTTTATCCTTAGGGATAGTGCTGCCACCAGTGGATTCTAATCCACTCTCTCTAGGCTGCCTTGCTCTAGCAAGTTTCTCTTTGGCCAGGGCAACTTCTAACTCTTGCCTCTGAATCCTAAGTTCAGCCTCTCTCATTTTGGCCTCATGTTCCCTTCTCTGAGGGCTAGTAAACTCCCTTCTGGAGTTGCCATGAGAACCTCTAGAAACATGGGAAGTATTGGACTCACCTGAGTGATTCCTCCTCCTATGCTCCTGGTTAAGTCCATTTGGGGGTCTGAATGGGTTGGACCCACCTTCAGTCCCAAATAAGCTTAGGTTAGCCTGGTTAAGCCTGCTGACTAACACCTGGCTATTTCTACCATCATCAGAATCACTTTCTTCTCCCTCCTCCTCCTCCTCTTCTTCTTCCTCAGGCTGAGAATTCCCAGGGGTCT
The DNA here is from genome assembly GCF_964261635.1 of Lissotriton helveticus. Classification (NCBI taxonomy): domain Eukaryota; kingdom Metazoa; phylum Chordata; class Amphibia; order Caudata; family Salamandridae; genus Lissotriton; species Lissotriton helveticus. The sequence goes on along the minus strand of NC_136059.1, from coordinate 1,839,271,225 downwards.
GGTCTTCCTCATCTATCTGGATGACAGGGGCAGGGGCATCAGGGTTATCATCTTCAGTGGGAGATCCTCCATCTCCAGTCCCTGAGGGGCCTGGTTTGGAGTTCTTTAGAGCTTCAGACTGGTCTAACAGCTCTCTGAGGTGTCCTGCTGTAGGAGTAGGACCTGTTTTGATTCCTCTCATGGAACACAGTTGCCTCAGTTCCTTAAATGGAAAGATAGCAAATATGGATGGTGCCCTTGGAGGGTCACTCTCAACAGAGATGGTCCCAGTGGATCCCTCTGCTCCAGACATTGCTCTAGTGTGGTGGATGTGTTGCAATCTACCTACACTTGTGTTTTCCTACAAAACCTATCTAGTAGTTGTAGTCAGGGTGTGCTACTCCCTATCCTCTACAACAACTAAGTTCAGTAGAACTTAAGTATATCTAGTCTTGTTTTAGTGTACCTATCAGGTACCTGTATGATCTTTCAAATGATATTTTCAAAGATTGTAATGGTAAAACAACAGCAAGCTCAAATCCCAATCCGCTGCTCACCAATGTGAGAAGTTGGCCTGGTATATGATGCTCACTAGTTCTAGTGATCACCTTGTACCATGCCAAGCAACCCTTATGGTGCAGGTTGTAAAGTCAACCTTATAGACAAGCTATCCTAGGGGTAGCATGGACTAAGCAGTCTTAGGCTAAACTCTGTAAAGGCATGTGAAGCAAGCTGTTTTACCATACACAATCCCTTGAATACCAAATGAAAGGACACCACACAGATATATATTGAAAATATATATAGATTTATTTCTACAAATATCCCTGATACTCTTTATGAGCACAGAAGCAAATGCGTTAAAACAAAACACAGTTTAAATACACAAAAGTTGCACAATTATGGATGAGCCCTAGGGGCCACCTAAACCATATACTAAAATAGTGGTATAAGAACCACTATGGGGAAAGTGAAGAGGCCTAGGGCCTGGGGAATCGCTGGAGCTGTTCGGGACTAGCAGTGAAGAAGTCGGGAAAGGCCCGCGGGACTCGGGTGCAGTGCGGAAAGTGCACGCTTTACCAATGCAATGTCAATGGTGCGTAAAAGTTACAAAGTTAGTTATTAAGGAACCTTCCGAGTGACCTAGAAGGATGAAACTTTAGACACAGACACTAGAGGTGTATACCAGTGTGGGAACACCGGCGTTGCTGAGTTAGCTCACCCACAGGAAGCGGGTGAACAGGGTCGAAGTAGTGTCGGGTTTCGTCACGCAGGTCGATGGTGCTTGGAGCTGAAGATGCTGCAGGCGGCTCGATGTGAAGAGTTCCGGTGGATCCAAGGGTGGATATGAAGAGGTGAAGACCTGAAAGCAGAGGGGACAATGTTCAAAGTCACTAGCCAGTGACTACCGTGGAACCAGACTGGAACCAGGCGATGTCGGGTGCAAACAGGTGATGTTGTGTAGCTTCTCTCTGCAGCCACGTGGACACGAGGGGTCAAGGACGTCCAGGAGTCGGTCACGAGCTGTCCCACGCAGGCTTCTCGCTGTTGGCGGTGTCGGCAACTTGATTAGAGCAAACAGGCCTTGGCTAATGCAAGCCACGCAGGAATCAAAAAAGGCTTGTTACTCGGACCAGCAAGGTCAGAGCAGGTGCTCCTTTTTACAGGAGCGAGGGCAAGTCTGGAGCAACCAGACCCGCAGTGTAAGTTGAAGGTTTCGTCGCCAAGATGGCCGCTAGCCACATGGCAAGTGGACGGGATGGCGCGTCGAGTGGCACAGTGCAAAAGGGCCCCACGCAGATTGTGGAGACGCTGGGGGGCTGATCTTCAGTGCAAGGGCTGCTCGAGGTTGGGGCTTCTCAAACCCTAAAGCACAGCATTGAGGGTGTCTCTGATGCTGCGCAGTCAGCGTTTCGGGGGTCTTCCAAGAGGTCCGGTCCCACGTCTCTCGGTGCCTCCACGGGTCCCTTCTAGCAGGGACTGTGGATTGAGCAGTGAGAAGTCTGAGAGTCTGGGTCTTGTCAGGCTCTGGGCTCGGGCTCCGGCGGGAGGCCGCAGTAAAGCAGACGTCGAGTTGCTGGTTGGTGCCTGTATTCACAGGGTGGTCACTCCTTGGCCACAAGGGAGATTCTCTTCCGTCTTCTGTGCAGCAGAATGTTAAAGTCCAGTCTTCTTCTGTATTTCAAGTTGATTCAGGATGATCTGAAGTCTCAGGACACAGCTCCCACTCTTATTCGAATCTGGGGGGCCGGATCACCTACTAGGTCCCTCCTCTGGGTGGAACCAGGAAGGGGGGTGGTTACACCCCCTTTCCTTTGTCCAGTTTCGCGCCAGGACTGGGGCTGGAAAGCCCCAGCACCGGTTTGAACTGGCCTATGCACAGGGACACCTTGTGTGCCCCAGGCATGTCTGATTCTATTCAGCCCTGTCCTACCCAATACACAAAATCCTGTCTGGGGTGGTGCTAGCACCTCCCAAGGCAGGAAACCCTTTGTCCAAGCTGCCCTCGCTGGAAGGACTCCCAGCAGCAGGAGGTCAGACTTGTGTCTGTGGTGGCAGCATCCATTTTGTGATGCTAAGGCTCTGTTTACCTTTAACCGGGGTTCAGGTTAGGTACATGTCGTGTCCCTCTAGAAGGGTGGAATGCTACCCCTGTCGCCAGAACTGGCGAGGGGGTAGTATTCCAATTCGTATGACACCTTACTCGAAATGTTTTGATAAAGCCAAACCCAAGACAGCATTTAACCGCGAGGTTCATAACGCACTTAAGAGTATATGGTATGGCAATATCATGAAACAGCTAAAGGACATGGTTCCGAAAGCTGCAGACAGGCTCAGCTCATGCCAGAGCACCATCTGACATATTTCCAAGCACTCTGCCTCCAGGATTGATGAGGCCTTCCATAGGAGTGGCTGATAGGAACATATGTGTCCATTTTAGTTTAGGTATAGGCATACTACACCTAAGTAAGGGGTGGTTACACCGACTTACCCCAGCTGAGTGATCAGCCAGTTGTGTCAAATATGGAGGCCATGCCAGGGGTGGCACAATACATGCTGCTGCCCCTGGTAGGCCTTGGAAGCACCTATGCCCTGGGTACCTGGGTACACTGTTACAGGGGCCAATAAGGTGAACCAGTTCCAATTTCGTTATGCACCTAAAGTACATGGGTAACAATTTAGAGAGAGAACAGCAGGCTGTGGGTCTGATTGGCAGGCCCACAGCCACATTAAGTCATAAACCAGTGAAGCAAAAAGCAAAAATTTGGGGTGACCATAGGATTGCAGACCCTACTCTCCTACAGACAGGAGTCAAGTCGTTTCTTCATGGATTTAGCAATTTAAAGTGCCAGACGCTAAAAAAATAGGACATATTTTCATGGTGACATAGATAGTCTTTATTACCCTATGCATCATCTGTAATGACGTGTATGTAGGTAAATGTTACAAATACAGATGATAATTATGTTAATCATGTACTATCAACTGCACTTTCTTCCTAACACCACACCTTACAAACAACATTACCATATAAAGAAACAATAAAGAGCAGACATCACACAACACCCCATGCACTCCACAGATGAAGGTATACACTGGTAATATGCATTGACTTACTTAGTAGTGTGCTACTGATCATGTGCCTCTAACTTTGCATGTAGGTCCGGCCAACCTGTCCTAAAGAACCTCCAGTGCAATGGACTAACCCAGGGATTGAGTGTTTGTGCCTGGGATGACACTGTGTCCTCAGATTTGCAGTGCTCTGGAAATTCTACTAGCCTTTCTTGTTCTCCCTGACTCGACAGATGTGAAGATCCACTACCATGTTTTCAGTGCCTGGCACTGGAAGGGACCCAGGTCCTCGCAGTTTCACAGAAGAAATTGAGAGCCTGATTTCTCACACACTAGCAGCAGAGAAGGTGGTGGTCTCTCTGGTGTGGTGGGGAAGGAGCACATACGCACATCAGCCCTTTCACAGACCCATCTCAGTGTTTGCCAATATGTAAAGCCGTCACCCACAAGAGACATTGTTAAAAGTGTGTAAGACACTCAGGGTCCGATTCCGATTCGGGAAAAACTGCTCCGAATAGCCGTTCGGAGCATTTTTCCCGTATGAATAGTACCCTGCAACATCCCCCGTACGTACGACGAAGTATGATTCGTACCAGGAGCTGTACTCCGTACGAGTCATACAGAGACGGTACGAATCAAATCCTCATCCGAATCTCCCTCGGAACCCACTGTACGGGACATCTGTACGGTTCGTGGCTGGTTTTTACGACCCAGCAAGTACGATACGTGTCGGGTAGGCACCGTACGACCCTTTTTCTACGGGAGCTGAAAACAGCCGTAAAAGCAGAGTTTGTGCTAAAACAGGTATGGAACGGCTCACCCGGGTACGGTGTGCACCCCCCATGATCGCAGGGGTACGCACCGTACCCCATGATCGCAGGGGTACGCACCGTACCCCATGATCACAGGGGTACGCACTGTACCCCATGATCGCAGGGGTACGCACCATACCCCATGATCGCAGGGGAACGCACCGTACCCCATGATCGCAGGGGTACGCACCGTACCCCATGATCGCAGGGGTACGCACCGTACCCCATGATCGCAGGGGTACGCACCGTACCCCATGTACGCTGGGTGTATGCACCATACACCCAGCATACATGGGATACGGTGCGTACACCCAGCGCACATGGGGTACGGTGCGTACACCCAGCATACATGGGGTACGGTGCATACACCCAGTGTACATGGGGTGTATGGACCGTACGGTGTGTATGTGTTTGTGTGCTTTTCCGTACGACTCGCCATTACCTGACGTGGACCGTATAAATCGCGTCCTCATACCTCGGTCCGGATCGTACTCCTCGGGTAAAACGGCATGAGTACGAGTCGTACGGCATGTGTACGAGTCGTACGGTTCACGGTTTCAGCCTTGCAATACGTACGGATCGCGACGATTCGGACTGATTAACGGAATACGGATCGTACTTCGTGACTCGGATGGACGGGTACGATTCGTACGGAGAGGGCTCCGGATACAAATCGTACAGATGTTTTTTTTCCCGAATCGGAATCGACCCCCTTATTGAAATGCTGTTTTTGCAAGACATTTTGGAACGCATAGCTATCCTTTGGTATGCTGTTTGTGTTAAGAGTGCCAGAAAACTCATTGGTCAATCTCCACATTATTCTGAATAATGTATTGTTACAGTAGCCTGCATTGAAATACAGGGTGCTATTAACTGCTCTGGGATGTCAGTAATCACTGCTGGGTCCTATAAACCACAGCAAGAATAGAAGAACCATTTTGGAGTTTGGCTGCTTCATTTGGTATTCTATTGTTTTATTCATGTCGTAGGTTAGAAGTCATTAATCAAAGTAACGCTGTCTTAAATGTTATAGTGATCTGTGTCTGTTCTCTCTGCAGTGGGATAGTGATTACAATACCTAACATGCGACCAGTTGTTTCAACTAGCTATCTCTTCCTTGTCCTTTTGGGTGGAGAGAAAGATACAAGCATGTAGTGACACTTTGTTAAACTAGCATCATGATGTCTGATAGAAGAAGAAAGCTACAGTTAGATAAAGGCTTTCCATCCGTTTCATTCCCTAAATCCATTCCCCCTCTTCTGGTCACTTCGATACTCTGTGCAGTATTGCAGTGAGAGTCTGTAGGAGGTCTATTGTGGAAATCCTGATGACAATGTAGGATCTGACAACAATGTTTTACATCAAATAGACATTGAAAGTAGGAAAAAGAGATAGAGTGAAGAGGCATTGATAGAATTCAAGTAGTGAAATTGCTCACTGGGAATAATAAGCATGAAATGTGTATATTAAAGTATGCACATTTTTCCTCCTACATTTATTAGAAATATTTTTCTACACACTACATGTGGATTGCCCTATTCGGGAGTGAATTTACGCTTGTGGGTGAATGCTGGTGAATATAGATGAGTAAGTGAACATTTTCTTAAATTCAAATACATTTTATTGAAAAGAAATTGATGTGACTAAACACAATATACAGTATAAAATGTACATCATCACATTCCAAGCTCGTTGCATACAAAATAGAAAAATTGTACTGATAATACAAAATTAAAACAGAAGAATGCAAAATAAATTAGATATAAATGCCTTTTAGGTACATAAAAGAAACTTATGGACCGATTAGGGAGTTCAGGGTGGTTTAGGAACCTCCTGTTGAGAAGGCTTTGGTGAAGAACATTGTTTCGCACTAGTATCAAAAAATATGTTGACAGGCAACCACAAGACAGCACTTTTTGTAGCCAGGTGAATAGGGTATACAAAGGCAGTATCTAACCTGTGATTATGGCAAACAGTGTACCATCAAACTCTATATGAGATTTTGGAAAAGTCTTTCCAAATGACAGTAATTTGTTGAAAGGCAACCGCTAATAATAAATCAATAACCTGCACATTATGTGAAGCGACATCCCAAACGGAAGATAGACTACCTAAGAAGATGTGAATAAAAGAGAAAGGAAACTTAGTATAAAAAGTTTAGTAAAATTTGAGACCATATGCGTTTCCAAAAATTGTGTACCCGTGAGCACGTAAAAAACATATGAAATAAGTCAGCGTTAGTGGAAGAGCATGTCCAACATGTATCTGGAGTGGATGAGAAACATTTATATAGGTCAGCTGGTGCGAATAAAAGTCTGTTATAAACAAAAAATAATATTTGGGTGATATTTGCTGCTCTAGAGGCCTTACGTAGTTTGGTCCATATGCCTTCCCAAAGTGATAATGGCCAATATGTAGTAAAGTCTTGTTCTCATGCCTCTTCAATTTTTGTCTTTTGTCTATTGGTACCATTACTTGTAGATATTTGTAAATGATAGAAGCCTTGGGTGTGGTCATTAACAAGGCCTGAAGACAAGGGGGATTCTGGTTTGTTGGAGGTTTTGGGTATGGTGGGGAGGTGGAAAAGAGTTTCCAGTACAGTGTTTTTGAGTAAGTTATATTTATTGAGAAAGGAGGTTGGTAGATTGAATAGCTGCATGAGTGTAACAAAAGACATAAATGGTGATTCTGAGAATAATTTATAGATCCATATCAAACCTCTTTTTCTCCAAGTCTTCCAATAAAAAGGTTTATTTTGGATCAACAGCTTATTATGCCAAATTGTTGAGTTTGAAAAGGAATGTCTAGCGTTGTGGGTAGAAAGTAAATCAAGTAATTTGGAAGTGTGTTTTAATATGGGAGTTGAAAAGGATTGAGGTTTGCAGGATAAGGAAAGATATTCACAAAATGAGTAAGGAGATAAGAAAAGGCAATCCGTTGAAGTACAAAGAGGGCAATCATCTGTGGAGTCAAGCAACCAAAGAGAAGCCTGACGCAGTAGGAAAGCTTTCTGATAAGCCTGGAAGTTTGGGAAATTAACTCCTCCTTCTGATTTAGGGCGAATTACTTTTATCAAAGACATTCAGTGTTTCTTATTACTCCACAGGAACGAGGATAAAGTGGAATTAACTTTTTTAAATAGTTTAGTTGTGATTGGGATCGGGATGTTCAAAAATGTGTACAAAACTATGGGTGATAACATCATTTTATGGTATCCAAGCGACCCCACCAAGACAGATACAAAGGATGCCATTCAGAGGTCAAATCGGAGATCTTTTGAAGACACTTATTCATACACAATATAACCATTTCCGAGATTGAAGATGTAAAATGTAGTCCCAGATATTTAATGTTATTCGGACTCCATTTGAAGTGGGAGGCTTGAAATTCTGAACTAAATGTATATGTTGTTAAAGGCAGTATTTCGCATTTGTCGTTATTTAACATGTATCCAGAAATGAGAGAGTAGGATTTCACCTCCTCTAAAAAAGTGGGAATTGATTCTCCTGGTCTGGATATAAAGAGTAAAATATCATCGGTATATGCTGCAAGCTTGATGTGGACACCCGATGACTGAAACCCATAGATGTTGGGGGTTCGATGTAATTTGGATAAAAATGGTTTAAGGGCTAAGTTGAAGAGGAAAGGCGAGAGAGGGCATCCTTGGCGTACTCCTCTACCTAAGTTAAAAAATGGGGAAATTAAGCCATTAGCATATACTGCTGCACTGGGATTAGAATAAAGGAGAGATAATACATGTATAACATTTGGGCCAAATCCAAACCACTTAAGAGTATAAAATAAATATTTCTATTCAACTCTATCAAAAGCCTTTGACGCCAAAGAATGATTAAGATGTGATGATTTAGACAAACATCGAAAAAGAGCTGTGTGTTGTCTGTAATGACTCTGCCCTTAACAAAGCCAGATTGTTCTTTACCTAGTAAATTTGGTAAAAAGGAATCTAGACGTATGGCTAAGGCTTTAGAAAACATTTTATAGTCAATATTAACCAATGAGATAGGTCTATAGTTTTTGCAGTGCTTGGAGTCTTTTCCTTCCTTAGGGATAAGACAAATATGGGCTTCTGAAAATGAGCCAGAAGAACTTTTGGAGGAAGAAAATAAGTTTATAAGTGAGTGTGGTTTGGGTATTAAAAGATTAGAAAAATGGTATAAAATTCAACAGTAAAACCATCCGGGCCTGGTGCTTTGCCTTTTTTGAGATTTTTAAGAGCATTTTGGAGTTCCTGCTGGGAGATATCAGATTCTAAGTGAGATAAATCCGAAGGTACCTGTTGAGGTTTTTGGATATTGGAGAAAAATTGCAATAATGAGAGATCAGTGGATTGAGTTTCTGAAGAATATAAGCATTTATAGAAAAGAGAGAATTTGTTTAAAATGTCGGCATCTATAAACTTTAAGACTGAATGTTCATCAAAGACAGAGTCAATGTTTAATTTGTTTTGGCAAATTTTTAAATAGTTGGCTAAAATTTTCCCAGCTTTATTTTTACTTCCATAGAATTTTGCGCTAGATTCTAATAAGTAAAGTGAGGCATCTTCCATTTACTTTTATTAAAATCCAATTTAGCATTTCAGAGAGGAGAATGGGACCAATATCTGCAAAAGTGAGGGATTGAACGATGTTATGGGAGACAAAAACATAGTCAATTCTTAATTGAGTATGATGTTTTGAAGAATAAAAGGAGTATTCTGTGGTGGTAGAATTGCAGAGACGCCAAGCGTCGAGCAATTTGTGTTGGGATATAGTATGAGTAAAGGACTTATATGCTTCATTGGGGATAAAAGCACTTTAGAATTCCTATCTAAAAAGGGGTCCAACACTTGGTTACAGTCTCCAGCCATGATAAAATGATCTTTAATGCAATTAGAAATTCATATGGCCAGAGCAGAACAAAGGAAGCATCTCCGCCTGTAGGTGCGTAAACATTGAGAAGAGAAACTGGAACATCTTTTAGTGATAATTTAACAATAAGCCATCTCCCTTCAACATCTGTTTCTTGCAACAAAAATGTGATCGGAAGAGATTTACGGCACAATATCACAACTCTATTTCGTTTACCATCCCCAGGAGAAAAGTAAACCTCTCCCTCCCAACCCCTTTTTAAGTTCAGAGATTCAATATCCGTTAGGTGTGTCTCTTGTAAAAAAACAATATCAGCATTTAATTTGGCTAGTGTGATAAAACCCGTTGTCTCTTGATAGGAGAATGTAATCCCCTAATGTTCCATGAGATTAGCTTAAGTGACATAACAAATTAAAACAAAGTGCAAAGAACAGGTTAAAACAACAGTTCAATTGAATAAAGTTGATTAATCAACAACAAATGAATCTGATCTTGTAATACTAAAGTCCAATTCAATATAAAAACATTGTGAAGCGTTAAGAGGGAGACGAGAAGGTAGAAGAAATTAAGTGAGCTTAGAACAATGAGAGTTATAGAAGATATATGAGCGAACGCAAGGATTAAGAGAAAGAAAAGTCACATGAGAGAGAATAAATGTAAAGGTTAGATGATAAAGGAAGGAAATAGATGAATGAGATGCAGAACAGAAAACAAAAAACACAACAAATAACGTACCAACTGACAACATACCTACAAAAGGAAAACTCAGGGGAAGACGTGAGGGGGGATTGAACCACATGGAGTAAGCGACACTTCTGGGATCAGCTAAGCGAGGGGAACCAGGACAATGACAATACAGGTATGAGAGATCTGTAAGGACGATGAATAATAACATTAAACTGATGAACTAGTCTAAGAAGACTATCAATGGGTAATCTGTGGAATGAAAGGTAACGATTAATGAGGAGATAAAACATAATATGAACAAGAGAACAGTACGAACATAATGAACTAACAAAGCGAACAGAATTCAGGTCAAGGATAAAATGAGAGACATAACCTAAGCAAACTGAGCAAGCTATTAGTGTGCAAACAACTCTGCACAGGAGAAGTTGGAATCTGAATAATTAGTGAATGGAGTGCAGGAACCAACATTGAGTAAGTAAAGGATCAAAGGGGAGATTTTGCAATAAACCCATAAAGGGCTAGGCACTGTATTATTTCAGTAGGTTCATAAAGTCAAGTATTTCTCGAAGCAGTTGGTCTTTGTGTTTGTGCATAGCAATTGTATTGCTTGAATTAATGAAACTTTGTAATCTCTCTGGGTCATCATAAGTTATTGTTCTGTTATTGTATGTAACCTTAAACAGGCATGGATGAAAAAGGCCATAGCGGGCACCCAATGATCGGAGGGCAGGTCTCATATTGAGGATAGCTTTGCATCTGTTAGCAGTGGCTTTGGCATAGTCCTGCCTGAAAAATAAAGTTGAACCAGACCAAGTAATACGTTGAGAGGATTTGACCGCAGATAACACCATTAACAGATCGGTGTACTCCAGAAAGGATATGATCACTCCTCTTGGTCGTTGTGAGGGCAAGGTGTTAGAAGGAGGACGACCTAGTCTGTGTGCTCTTTGAATGTTGAGAGCTGGACCCTCTGCTAGGTGTAGCACTTTGGGGAGAAAGGACGTAAAAAAGGTGAGAGGATCTGACCCCTAGACTCCATCCTTCAAACCGTAAATGCATAGATTATTCCTTCTGTTGCGATTTTCAAGATCTTCAATCTGTTTTTGGAGCATCGAAACTTGAGACAGGAGCTGGGATATGTTTGTATTTGTGTCCTTAAAAGAGGATATGCTTTGTTCAATTGCAGTGACTCTTGTGTCAAGTTGAGACCAATTATCAGTGAGGATTTGTAGCTTAGAGTTGGTTTCCTCCATAAAGGGCTGCAGGGCTCTTATTTCATCCAACAACATCTCCATGGAGACCGGTGAAGCTGATTTAGGAGGAGAAGGAGGATTATGCTTTAGGCGTTTGATAATAGTCTTTCCAGGTGGTGCTGGCAGGGGATCCATGTCTACTACCGGGATACATAATGTCGACTGCGGGGAATCTTCCAGCTTAGAGTATGCAGAATTTAGTTTTTAACAAACATATGCTTTTGTTGCGGCTTGGCAGATAGAGCACCTTTCTTTCTGCCCATAGAGACACCAGTGCAGCTTCCAAGCAAAAATGGGCATGAAAATGATCACTGTGATTTAAAATTCAGAAAGGGAAAGGGAATCATGTAAGAATCAAACCATAAGTGCAGATATAGCATCCAGGTCAAGTCGATATACTTAGTGAAAAACAGGCAGAATAAGTACAACCATAAGCATAGCATTGTATGGTCAAAAAGAGAAAAGAGTCAATGTAGCTACAAAATTGATAAATGCTGCTGTAAAGCATAGGTCATACAGGTATCAAGCAGAGTCAGTAGACTGAGGAGGTAATTGCGCCATATATCTTAGGAAGGATATACAAAATGGCCGGCGTGATTTCTTTTCACTCAAAAAAGCCAAGCAAGCACCTTCCTAATCAAAAAGAGAAAAAAAACAAGATATGTGCAGTAGAATGCATTCACATGGAGTAATCCTGAAGATACATTCAGGGGAATGTAAGCGTCGTATGAAGCAGCAACGTGTTAAACCTGAAGAAAGCTGCTGATTGCGGGTAACACAAAATGGCGGCCGCGATGTTGTGTCTCCGCTACAGGAGCTCACTTGGAAGATACAGGTATTGTTTTAATGGTTTCCATCACGCCAGGGTGCTCAAAGTGATCAGTGCATCATCCTGTGTCCTGTGGGCTTCTTGATTTTGTCTGACACTGCTGTAGAGCGCGAAAACTCCCAGTCCCGCCGGAGCGCATTACCCCGATTGCCAATCTCCGTGGGTGCCAAGCCAAGCCCCCTTAGTAAGTGAGTAATGTCTGAGCCGATGCATATTTCTTGAAAAGAGCAAGTTTGGTTGTACACCACGGTAATGTAACAGCTGTTTCTGAGGTTTCAAAATGAACCTTTCATCATCGACTTCACAGTATTCAACGACTGGGATGCAGTAACAAATCTATCAGCATGTGAAATACGAGATGCCCGGTTGTTCCCATACCTGTAGAACCGAGCCTTTGGGCTGTGGCCCACACTGGGAAGCCGGAGGGGTGCTCAGTTCTAGGGTAAGGTCTGCATGTAAGTCTAGCTGCATGGCAATGTTGTGCAATATGCAAAAGGTTGCAATGATCTTGCACGCATATTGTGGGGAGAACAGGTGTTCGATCGCATAATCAAGGAATTTGCAGCTTGATTTTACGATGGTAAAAGTGGATTCAGTGAGCAGTCTATATATATATATATATATATATATGGGCCCCAATGTATTTCTGTTTGGACTTTGTAGTTGGAAGTCAGATGGGGGAGAAGATAGAAAGGGAGACCAACCACAACATCACTCGCAAATAGAAATTGTGATATTTGTTTTGGTGTTGTAGCCAAGAGAAATCTGCAAACATTCCATACACTCTTGACATCCCTCTATACCAATGCAACTATGATTGTAGCAATGATTGCTTGCATGTATGGAATGTTTGCAGATTTCTCTTGGCTACAACACCAAAAGAAATATCACAATTTTAAACAGTTTATATTTATCTTTTTATTTATGCTTAAGGAGATTGTCACAGTTTTAATGCCCTAACTCTGACTGAAGGCTTGGTTTAGAGTTTGGAGAGTGGGGTGTCCTGCAACTGGGTGGTAAAGACTCCTTTGCTAGCCCAGCTGCATTCCACCCACCAATTCTAGGCGTAGGTATTTTGATGAAACTGCTCCCCCTGATTGTAGTTGAACCAGTTTTGGTAAAAATAAATGATATTGGCGAGTTTGCCATGCTGCGGTGGCTGTGGAGGCCAGTGGACAAACTCTCATATGAGGAGGGGTTTGTTTCTTGAAAACTGTAAGGCATTGAGCAACATGAGAGAGTGTTGGAAACCCATATTTAAGTAGGGAAGGACCTCCAATAACATTCTCTTTGCACTTTATCCCCGTGAGAGAGTGTGTATTACAACTGTTTCCAGTTGTGTTTCTGGTGTCGGAAACACAGCACTTTCTCCTTCATGGAAAGAGATTGGTAGGTGTGACATTTCGCAATGTATAGACAATGTCTTATTACCGTCCAATTTTAAATGAACTCCTAGGTTACTGAGAATCTCTGCAACAAGCTGACAAACTTCAACCAGCAAAAAATGAAGCCTAGATCTCTATTCATATATCTTAACATCTCACAGGACACTATCTTTCAAAATATTTTCATGATTCTCTTTTCTGAAAGGAAGACAGTACTCCAGTGACTGCTTCTTAGCATTTTAGCCAACCTTAACTATTACATTTCATAGCTGCACGTTTCAGTTCATGCTCTCCTAATGTTTCATTCGACCACTCTGCAAATATTTTTGTTTCATAGAAATGAACTCCCAAATAAGGAGTTATTTTGGTATTTTTTTTTAAAACCAAATACAAATTACCCTGACACCTTGGGATCTTTCTCCCAGGGTGTGCAGGTCCCTTTTTTTGGTGAGGGCCACCAGGCTTTGCCAGACAGTCTCAAACTGAAAAAAGTACATCAGAAAACCTGCTCTTAATATGACGGAAAGTTTTTTATTTTATTTTTATTTTACAGAGTTTTATATAGCGCCAACTTGACCCGAATCGGGTATCAGAGCGCTTTACATAGCAACAGTTGCATTACATGAGGACACATTCATTTTTGTTAGGCATGGGGAGATTACGTGATTTGCCCTGAATTTGACCAGAAGTTGTACGCACTTACAGCAGTGGCTGAGTTTGTCACGGTGACAGGTGACAGGTTTCTGCTGGCAAAAACCTGACGCTCCTCCAGAGCCTGGATACCCTCTTTGGTGATTAGTGCACTATACAAATTAATGTAACGTAACATAACATAACCTAAATAAAGCAACTTGCCTGTAGGTTTGGTGGATATGGTACTCTGCAACTTTATGGCAGACTACATTGATCGAATGGCTCTAGTTGAGGTGCATAGCCCCAGCAGAAAGAGGAACTAATCTATAAAAACTACAGATTCACAAGGTTGGCCTGAACAGACCTTTTCAGGAACTACATCCACTACTGCTGATTGACACACACAGAGGACACACACGACCTCCACTTGTGCAGGTACTCACCACATTGTATCTCCTTGCCTTAGGTTCTTCCCTCTATGTCCCTGAAACAGCTGGCGGCATTTCACATAGTTCAGTCTCACACTTGCTTCACTGATTTTTCATAGCAATGCTCCTGAACATTTAACAGACACATGTATTTTCCTGATACACCGTATACCCTACAGTTTATGAAGGAGAAACGTTATGCAGTGGATACCAAATGGGCTTCAAAACCACACAATGTGCAAATAAGAATGTGTAAGACTTCTGCCTAAAGAGGAGGTTTACCAAGTCCTCATTAGGGGCCCCAATGATTCTTTGAAAACTACTATTAAAACTTTGGTTGATGAATTCAACTTGGCTTGCCGGATAGATAAATATGAGGGTGACTTTCTTAACACACAAAGGCATACTATACCATATTTCTACATACTATAAAAATCCCTAAGAGATACATCCCCAACACACAAATTGTGTCTGAAATTTGTTTTATATTGGGATCGCTCTCACAATTAGCAGGCACATTCTTTCAAGCATTGGTAAAAAATGCCATCTTGCCTCAATTACACTAAGGACACCCGGAACTTCAAAAAGATGCTTACTTTAGACATGAAACGTTGCATATAGACATTCTGTAACCCTTCACCCTACAGATCTTTTACGATCCACCAACTGGACATTCCACAAGTCTATACATTTTGTCATGAATGGCCTTAATCTGGAAGTTAAGTGCACCCAGACTATTTTTTAAACCAATTTTATTGAGTTTTCAGCTGCACATAAACTTGCCATCAGGACTCTCACAGGTATCATGATATGGTGTTTGGACAAAATATTGAGTATAAAATATGGAGTTACCAAAATATCGAGTAAACAATATTGTGATATGGTAATACCAGCAAGAATATCCCTGTCAAGAATGTTGAATTTAAAGTAAGTAATATTGTTTTTTAAAATATCTAAGTCATTAATATTGTTTGCAAAATCATAGTTGGTTATAATTTCGTTTTTAATTTTGATATATTTTAGTATATATTTTAAATGTATATGATGGACATTTTTGTGTAATTATTGTTTATGTTTTTAATATAGTTGTTAACATTTTAGCAGTTATTTAATTTAATTAATTTTTGTGATTTTTAACACCGTAGCTGTTTTGGGGTTCATAGGAGTACAGTGTGGGAAATCATTTAATTATTATAATAAATAATGGTTATTATTAAACTAATACTATCTATTTCATTGAAAATTAATTATGTTATTTGTGCAATAATGTTTTTACATTTAATTTTTATATGCAAATATAGGGGTACAGGATGGGAAGTAATTTAATTTTAATTGATTATTAATTAGTTGTTAAATAATATTAATTATTTAATTGATAATTAACTGTGTTAACTGTCATTTTAATTTTTTGGTACAGGTTGTGGGGTTTTTCGGGGTACAGGGTGAGGAGTAAATTAATCAAAAATAATGTTTAATTATTTGTTAATTCATATTAATTATGTAATTGATAATTTTATTTATTTCTGGTGTGTGTTGTGGGTTTCATAGGGGTACAGGGTGGGGAGTGAATTATTTTAAATGTATATATTTAATTAATAGAATGAATACATTTCATAATTAATGTTGTTAATTGAGTAATTATGTATTTATGTTTCTTTAATTTTAGGTGTGGGTTGTAGGTTTTTCAGGGGTATTTGGTGGGATGATAATTCATTTTAATTAGGTAATAATTTTTTTTTATTGATATTAGTAATTAAATTGATAACAAATTGTCTTAATTGTGTAATTATTGTTTTGTAATTTTTTTAGGAGTGTGATGTGTGTTTTGTGGGGGTATATTGTGGGAAGCAACTCATTTATATGTAATTATTAATTAGGGCCTTATTTTGAAGTCAATAGGAAACCGTCTGACCTGCGGTCGGAGGTTTCCAGACCAACATCTTCGGTTTCACTTTCAACTGCCATATTACAATGACAGTGGTTGGAAGTGAAACCAGACGCTCATTCCGGCTGGCGTCTGTTGAGCTCGAAAAGCCGTCGGCCAGTTGGAAATGGCATGTAATCCCTTGAGGATGGTGCATCTGCCATCAGGATTACGATGTTAGTTTTCCACAGGCTTTTTATGTCAGGCTTTCTGACATGAAAAGCCTGTCTGAACCCAAATTTAGGGGCTCCTAGCAGAGCCCCCTTCTACCTGTGGCCTCTGGTTGGGGGCTGAGAAGGCCCCTATGGTGCCCCTCTGTAAATCTGTGCACTATGTAGCAGGCACCATGAGGTGCAGTGATTTACATAAGCTCACATTTCACTATGGGACCTTGTGCTGTGGGCAGTTTTCCATAAAGAAATGGGGGTTTTCAATGGCACAATGTGCGGTCGTATTGTAATTTGGTAGTTGGAACTGCCCACCTACGTTCTGTCGGTTCCAATACTGAAACGGTGCCTGACATCATATTAAGGTCCTTAATTTATTATTAATGATAATTAGTTTGTTGATAAATATTTATATTGATGGTGTAAATAATTTGCTCTTCAAAGTTTAGTTTTTGATGGAGGTTGTGATTTTTGTAGGGGTATATGGTGGGAAGTAACTAAATCAAAATTATAAAGAAATTATTTTTGTTAATAAATAATGTATAAATACAAATATTTATTTACATGTAAACTATTTTTGTAGTTTAATTTTAATATTATTTGTTGTTATTTATGATATGTATGTAACATTATATTATGCATTATTTTATTGAGTTTTTCAAATAAAATATGTGTATTTTTTAAAATATATTTATATTTTTATTTGTTTACTATGTTTTTTAAATTACTTTATTGTGTTGAAGGGAATTTGTTTGTTGCAAATGTTGCATTGACTGCAGTCAGAACAGAAATTGCTGTTCCTCCACAATCCAAAATGTTTCCTACTTTTGCATTTATTGAAGTGGGAATGATAAATGTTACCACTCTGCAATCCAACACTTTCCCTACTGTTGTACTCACTGGAGTGGGAGTAATAGATTTTACCCCTCCACAATCCAACACTTTCCCTACTGTTGAACTGACTGGAGTGGGCATAGTCAATGCTACCCCTCCGCAATCTAACTCTTTCCCTACCGTTACACAGACTGGAGTGGGAATAGTAAAGTTGACCCCTCTGCCAGACAACAAATTTTCCCTCATGTTGACCTGATTGGAGTGGGAATAGTTAATTTTACCTTTCCACAATCCAACGCTTTCTCATTTGCTGCATTTAGGGGTGGATTCCGATATGGGAAACAAATCCGTACGACGATTCGTATTCGTAGCCGTTTCCGGACAAATCATACGATTCCGTCTGAATCATGTAGTACGATCCGTTGCGAGAAAATACGTCCGAATCATTGCGAACCGTACGAAAATGAAGGGTAAATCTGTACGACATCGACCAGCACAGTGAACTGTACGATTCGTAAAAATGCCGTACGACCCGCCAAGTACGTTCCGGACCGGGGCATGAGTTCGCGATTCGTACGGTAAACGACGCATATGAGCAATTTGTACGGAGGGCAACAGTATCACATACGTACCCCTAACATCAAGGAGGGTACGCACGGGGTGTACGCACCATACACCTATGATTATGGGGTGTACGCACGGGACATACGCACCGTACCCCTGCAATCATGGTGTGTTGCACCGTACCCAGGGGGGGTCCGTTTCATACGCATTTCGAAGCAAAATCTGCATTTACGAACGTTTTAAGCTCCCGTAGAAAAAGAGTGTTGTCAATACGATTCGTACTTGCTGGGTCAGAAAATGCAGCTTCGGTCCGTACGTGCTGTGTGTTCTGAATGTGATTCGTACGGATTAGTGAGTTGTACGGTCTTCGGTACGATTCGTACGGAGAACTGCTTTGCGTACACATCGTACTACATCGTACGTATGGGTACGGTTCTGCATATGATTAGTACGGGAAAAAAGCTCCGCACAGCTATTCAGAGGGCATTTTATCGAATCGGAATCGGCCCCTTAGTGTAGTGGGACTTGTGAATTTTACACCTCCTTTGTACTACACCTTAGAGCCTGTTATAATGGCGGGCTGATCACCACCGCCCGACCGGCGGTGGCGATCCGCCCGCCAAATCTCACCACCGGACGGCCATTTACCCCCCACCACATTAGCATGGCGAGGGGTACAGCGGCGGATGGAAAGTCCTTCCGCCACTTTTCCACCCGGAGGCAATCGTTATGATTGCCTGCCGGGCGGAAAAGGCCCATAATATGGTGGATCAATATTAAGATGTGTGCGGGAGAATACATTTCCATGGTGGAGACTCCGCCATGGAAAGGCATGCGTGGTTCACTTTGGAGGCCCGTTGCGGTCCCCAGGGGATGTGAGAGGTTGGAGGGCTGCACTTGGGGGGTACCTATGGTACCCCCTACATTGATATACACAAGGTGGCAGGCACCGCATTGTGCCTGTCACGTTGTGCATGCAAATGCACAACATGCATATTCAACATTGTGGCGGGTGGTGCTTACAGCACCACCCGCCACAATGTTGAAAAGGGTGGCTGTCGCATCCTAATTGCCATTGCAGGACCACCGCACCTCTGGCAGGCGGTCCCGTTTACCAGTATGGTGGCCGGCGGACAAAGTCCGCCCGCCATCGTAATGGGCCCCTCTGTCTACTCTTGTATAAATTGTAATGGCAAAAGTATATGTATTAATTCTAAAATTTTGTAATTGGCTTTATATTGTTTAAATGTATATTAATATGTTGTTGATTATTGAAAAGTATTATATTTAAAATTATTAATGTGTTTAATATTTTATTTATTTTTAGGAAATTCACTTATTTTTCCATTTTTTATTTGCAATTAAAATGATATTCTTAAAAGAAAGTATGTTAGAATATGTATGTTTAAATATTCATTTTTTATATTATTACTTGTAAAAAGTTTTAAATAATAATATAAAAGAAAAATATTAATTATATATATATATATATATATATATATATATATATATATATATATATATATATATCCACAACAAAGCACATTGCACGCTCTCAGCTTCCGCCACAAAACACCAAAACAGGAAAGATCCAAAGGTGTTTATTCACAAGCTACATGTTTCGGCTTCTCACAAGCCTTGTTCACGCGTTCAAGCCGAAACATGTAGCTTGTGAATAAACACCTTTGGATCTTTCCTGTTTTGGTGTTTTGTGGCGGCAGCTGAGAGCGTGCAATGTGCTTTGTTGTGGATTGAAATTTCCGGCGTGCTCGACCGGAACGCACGCCACCTCCCGTGGGGCCTCCAGCACTTTGTAAATCGAGCATCTTTGTTGGAAATATATATATATATATATATATATATATCTATATATATATATCTATATATATATCTATTACCTACTGGCGGTCGCCAGTAGGTATATATAGTTAGGATTTTTTCTCTATGGGATTTTTGAAAATTCTATGTCTAATAACTTTGGCGTTTGTGGACGGAATTGGCTGAAATTTTCTGGAAAATGGAACATTTTGTTTCTGAGCAGCCCCTGGAAATTTGGGGGGGTTTCGTCCAGGGGGGGTCGAGAAAAAAGGGGGGTCCCAAAACGTGTTTTTAACATTGAGTTTTCCATAGGGCGGTTGGCCTCACTTTTAGCCCGAACGGCTGAATGGATTTGCATGAAACTTGGCAAAATTGTAGGGACTGGTAGCCCGATGTGCCTTTTGTAGGTCTCAATATATGTGCTCCAGTGGATTTTGAGAAATTAACGTTTAAAAAAAGATATATATCTGTAAGCGCGCTCTGGGCAGCGCTCCGGTCCGCGGACCTTAAGCGTACCGGAACTTCGCGTAGCGAAGCTGATTGGCTCTCCGGTGTCTGTCAACATTCTAAACAGTCCGGAGCGGCCGCCATCTTGTCTCTCGGTAGGATTGAGAGACAAGAGGAGGCCAAAACAAAGGGAGAAATAACCATAAGGGGGCATACTAGATCCTCCCTGACCCCCTAGGTTTAATGTGGAGGTTTTAAAAGGGCCCCGCGGGGCAAAAAAAACAAAAAAAAATTTTTGTTTTTTTTGCGTGGGTAGCGCCCGGTCCGCGAACCGGGAAGCGTTCTGGGCAGCGTACTGCAATGAAAAATGAATGATAGACTTTTCAAATACTGTATGTTAATTGATTGTTGGTTTTGTTGATTATTTTTTATTTTTTTTTATTTTTTAAGCAATTACTTATTATTGTGATTGTGTTTCAAAATTTAATAACATTTCTAACATTTCACTGTCTGAAATGTCGTCATTTTCATTGAACATAGCTTGTAATCTATGAGGGTGTAAAATGTCCTCATTTTGAAGGAGGTCATCCACTGCTTGCACACATTGCAGTAGTTCTTGGTCCCAAGTTTCATCCATAAATTCTATATAATTTGGATCAATTAATTCTTGGCTGCTCTCTTGCAGGACAATTTGAAATGAAACTTTCTGTTCGCCTTCCATGTTGCCTGAAATTTGGATAAAAAAAATATATATTAGTAGAGATAGGGCACTGTTGGGAATAATTTTAGATAGGCATTTTTTAACAGAGAATTTATCTTTGGGCAGTGTATAGTATCAGAGTGGAAGTAGGAATATAAAAAAGTGTATGTGATTTAACGTAAGTAAATTCATAATTATAAAAGAGAAGCCTAACTCCATCCATAACTATAACAGAGAAGTCTATCTAAATCTATAACTACTACAGAGGGATAGTATATAACTATCAGAAAAAGTTTACCATATTAACTTATAGTGCACAATATAGTTCAGTTTTTAAAATAACAACTTACCTTTAGAAAGAAGTTGAAGTGATTAGTGAAAATCCAATTGAAATGTACACCAGGAAGTAGTAGTCAAAATGGCTGTGTTTCATTCTCTTCTTTTATATATATTCAGGTACATAACCAATCAAATGTCAGGTAAAAAAAGTAGAAAATGAAAGTAACATTTTAATTGGTTGTCAATTCCAACACTTCAGATGTGTTTTGAGAAGTAATTTACCTCAGGGTATTTAGAGAGGTCTACAGGCTAAATGGCTAAATGGAATTCCAATCAAATTTGTGAAAATGGTAGGGATTGGTATGTAGTATGAGCTAATCTATATTTGGTGAAATTGTCTCCAGTGGCTTTTCTGTAAACTACTTTCCCACCTTTTTTGATGGTGCGCTTCCCAGGGAGCGACCCGGTACGCGAACCGTTGAGCGCCCCGGTTCGCGAACCTTAAGCGTTACGGGAGTCCACCATTTTGTGTTTCGGTCGAATTAAGATACAAAATGGAGGGCAAATAATGTTCAGAATGGGTAGAAGGGGGCACGGTAGACTTATCTTGACCCCCTAGGTTTTGTGAGGGTGGCTGAGGAGGCTTATATGTGCGAAAAAAAAACATTTTTTTAAAAAATTTCGCGAGGTTAGCTCCCGGTTCGCGTACCGGGTAGCGCCCCAGGGAGCGTACTTTGTTGAAAATTAGTGAAAAATGTTACAGTAAAATAATAATTGTGAGTGATCAGATGTAGGGTAGCTCTGAGAAGAGCTTTTGGGTTTATGGTACATTTAGGTACTTATAAGTAGGTACCAATGCACAGTCTTAAATTCAGAGTGAAAATTCTGTTGCCCTCATCTGAGAAGTGAACTCCATCTCCTCTGTAGATATCTTGCATGTAGTAACGCAAGTTATTGTTGTACATGGAGCCCATTCCATGGTCTCTCATGTAAGCTGAAACAGATTTGTTTACATGCTTCCTCGACTTCTCAATTTGTGGACAAAATTGGTTTGACCACCTCCATTTCTGTCTTTGGCATATATTTGAATATACCAAGGCAGTCTGAGGAAAAAGTGCCATTAATTGCTCAAAGGTGTCCTTTAAAAGCATTTCCAGACCTACCCCAGTCAAAGTGCCCAAATCATTACCTCCACAGTGCACAATTAACAGGTCAGGTTTGGGCAAATGCATAAAGGTTTTCACCAATTTTATCAATTGGTGACATTTTAATCCTCTGTGGCCAAACCACTTAATTTCCACATCTTGTAAATTGAGGTTAGGTAATTTTCTGTTCTCAGCATACCTGTGAGCCCAGTGGATATAACTATGTCCAACAATCCAGACAGAAAACATGGTGAGAGAAGGTTCTCCTGCAGTCAGATGAAGTGTGGCAATGAAATGGCAGTTGAAAAAATGAGAGTTTAAAATGAAAAAAACTGTGGAGTTTCTGTGTTCATGAAGCAGTAACAGTGATTGGTGGATTTTGATTGCTGAAAACAGAAAGTTAGGGTGCATGGATGAGTTATTTGAAAGATGTATTTTGAATGGTCAATAAAAAATCATTAAATGAAAGAATGCACTGGATATGCAGGTGCACTGAGAGTTCAGAGTTCAATTGCAACATTGTTGTGTGAACTTGCAAACACCAGAGGTCTTCCAAGAGGTGGTTGCCATGCAGAAAAGGCATGAAATGGCAGAGGGGGGAAGGGTTTTCATTTGAAAAAAAGTGAGGGAAGAGTTTTGATTGGGTGACATGAGAGATATGTGTGAAGAATTACAGCATTTCTGTGCTTTTGATAGCTGCAGACTCTGGAGTGCATACCTTTTGCTCTGCTGAAGACAAATTGGTGTGTTTCTGAGACTGTTTTCAAACTCAAAGTATTTGCTAAGGTGAGAAAATATTTCTTTAATTTAGATAGAGAATAGTGTGCTTTAAGGAGAAAATTATGAATTATGTGGCGCAAATTGCTTGTAAATATGCTCCCACCTGTGCATGGCAAATTTAGATTTTAAATGTTTGTGTTACATAGCCATGTTAAAAGTGACCCAACCATGCTGGAAAGGCAATCAAAAAACACTTTCATGTGCCTTAAGGACATTTTAAGTAATTTCCCTGTGGGCAGTGTTTACAAATTATGAATTGAAAATCGTTTTTGAGGTAAAGGAATGTTGTTAAAATTTATGTGCGCCATATGCCCCCAAATTTCTTTTTCAGGGGTGCAGCAGGGTGCACCTTTGGAAAAATTCCTAATTTGCGATGAGCTAATTGCTAATCGCAAATTGCACCTTCATTCATATGGGCATCCTGGCCCATGGAAATGAATGGGTAATTTGCAATTAGCAATTTGCTCATTGCAAATTTGGAATGGTAAAGAATCGCTATTTATTCCTTAAAATTCGCTATTTAGGAAATGCAAAATAGTTTGATGGTACATATGGCGGTTGATGTCTAACAAGATAAGAAGCTTAGGGATACATTTATGATGACTGGCGCAATGAAGTGGACATTACTTACTTCATTGGTAGAGCTTTACATGTATTATGTCCTCTGTATTCTTCATCAAGCGTAACTTTAATCTGCAATCCTGAGTAGGCCTCACCTTAAACAAACCTCTGGATAGGCCACACCTTATCGTCATCCTGAATTAATCATTTAAAATGCTAGGGACACATTTATGATAGGTGTATGCCTCTTTTGCGCCACTTACAAAACACTGTCCACGGGGAAATGACTTAAAATGTCCTTAAGACACATGAATGTGTTTTTTTAAAGCGTTTGCAATTTTTTTGGGTCACTTTTAACATGGCTATGTGACTCAAACAGTCAAAATCTAAATTCACCATGCACAGGTGGGAGCATATTTACAAGGAATGTGCTCCATGGGGAAAGGTCTTATAATGTAATATGGGAAAAATGACATCAGAGACAGTGAAATGCCTTATAGAGAAGCATACACCATTATGTCCTTGTCATAAATTTGCAAACCATTCCTTTTCCCCAAAAACGATTTTCAAATCATAATTTGAAAACACTGCACATGTGGAAATGACTTAAAATGTCCTTAAATCAAAATTTGCTATTCCTTATTTTGCGATTGCACTGAAGGATTTGCAAATTTTGCGATTCCTTAACCCCTTCCACGCTCATGACGAGCTGGGCTCGTCATGAGGTAGCCTCCTCGCACGCTCATGACGAGCCCAGCTCGTCATGAAACATGGGAATGATCAAATCCCAGCACAGGAGGGGAAAATGCATAGCATCGATCTGGTTAAAAGCAATGTATCAAACAAAAAATATGTAAAAAATGACATTAAGGATTTGGAAACTACCACCAACTTCTAGTTTGTGGTAATTTGCGAATTCTTTTCAAAAAGCATTTTTTTCCAAAAAACAAAAGGTGCCATATGACACCAATACATGTCCTTAGGGCATGTATGTATGCCATATGCCCCCAAATTTCTTTTTCAGGGGTGCAGCTGGGTGTTCTTGAGATACCCCTGCACCCTTGGAAAAATTCCTAATTTGCGATGAGCTAATTGCTAATCGCAAATTGCACCTTCATTCCTATGGGCCTCCTAGCCCATGGAAATGAATGGGTAATTTGCAATTAGCAATTTGCTCATTGCAAATTAGGAATGGTAAAGAATTGCTATTTATTCCTTAAAATTCGCTATTTAGGAAATGTAAAATAGTTTGATGGTACATATGGTGGTTCATCTGTAACAAGATAAGAAGCTTAGGGATACATTTATGATGACTGGCGCAATAAAGTGCACATCACTTACTTCATTGGTAGGCCTTTACATGTATTATCTCCTCTGTATTCTTCATCAAGCGTAACTTTAATCTGCAATCCTGAGTAGGCCTCACCTTAAACAAACCTCTGGATAGGCCACACCTTATCGTCATCATGAATTAATCATTTAAAATGCTAGGGACAGATTTATGATAGGTGTATGCCTCTTTTGCGCCACTTACAAAACACTGTCCACGGGGAAATGACTTAAAATGTCCTTAAGACACATGAATGTGTTTTTTTAAAGCGTTTGCAATTTTTTTGGGTCACTTTTAACATGGCTATGTGACTCAAACAGTCAAAATCTAAATTCACCATGCACAGGTGGGAGCATATTTACAAGGAATGTGCTCCATGGGGAAAGGTCTTATAATGTAATATGGGAAAAATGACATCAGAGACAGTGAAATGCCTTATAGAGAAGCATACACCATTATGTCCTTGTCATAAATTTGCAAACCATTCCTTTTCCCCAAAAACGATTTTCAAATCATAATTTGAAAACACTGCACATGTGGAAATGACTTAAAATGTCCTTAATTCAAAATTTGCTATTCTTTATTTTGCGATTGCACTGAAGGATTTGCAAATTTTGCGATTCCTTAAATGCAATGTATCAAACAAAAAATATGTAAAAAATAACATTAAGGATTTGGAAACTACCACCAACTTCTAGTTTGTGGTAATTTGCGAATTCTTTTCAAAAAGCATTTTTTTCCAAAAAACAAAAGGTGCCATATGACGCCAATACATGTCCTTAGGGCATGTATGTGCGCCATATGCCCCCAAATTTCTTTTTCAGGGGTGCAGCAGGGTGTTCTTGAGATACCCCTGCACCCTTGAAAAAATTCCTAATTTGCGATGAGCTAATTGCTAATCGCAAATTGCACCTTCATTCCTATGAGCCTCCTAGCCCATGGAAATGAATGGGTAATTTGCAATTAGCAATTTGCTCATTGCAAATTAGGAATGGTAAAGAATTGCTATTTATTCCTTAAAATTCGCTATTTAGGAAATGCAAAATAGTTTGATGGTACATATGGTGGTTCATCTGTAACAAGATAAAAAGCTTAGGGATACATTTATGATGACTGGCGCAATAAAGTGGACATTACTTACTTCATTGGTAGGCCTTTACATGTATTATCTCCTCTGTATTCTTCATCAAGCGTAACTTTAATCTGCAATCCTGAGTAGGCCTCACCTTAAACAAACCTCTGGATAGGCCACACCTTATCGTCATCCTGGATTAATCATTTAAAATGCTAGGGACAGATTTATGATAGGTGTATGCCTCTTTTGCGCCACTGTGCGTCACTTTTATGATGCAGCGGCGGTGCAAAAGATTTGCTATGAGGCGACAAAATTACAAATTGATGCATTTAGGCAGATGTGTCATGGTGTAAAAAAAACGTGCCACATGAAACCGATGCAGCAGTGATGCAAAAGATGCACCATGTTGCAAGACAGGCCTCACTTGGGGCCATATGTATCAAGCTAATTAGCATTCGCAAAGATCAAAATTCTGCGAATTTCAGCCTTTGCGAATCCTAATTAGACAAATGGTATGTATCAAACAAGTTTGATGCAAAATAAGGAATAGCAAAATTTGCTATTCCTTATCTTGCGATTGCACTGAAGGATTTGCAAATTTTGCGATTACTTAAATGCAATGTATCAAACAAAAAATATGTAAAAAATGACATTAAGGATTTGGAAACTACCACCAACTTCTAGTTGGTGGTAATTTGTGAATTCTTTTCAAAAAGCTTTTTTTCCAAAAAACAAAAGGTGCCATATGACGCCAATACATGCCCTTAGGGCATGTATGTGTGCCATATGCCCCCAAATTTCTTTTTCAGGGGTGCAGCAGGGTGTTCTTGAGACACCCCTGCACCCTTGGAAAAATTCCTAATTTGTGATGAGCTAATTGCTAATCGCAAATTGTACCTTCATTCCTATGAGCCTCCTAGCCCATGGAAATGAATGGGTAATTTGCAATTAGCAATTTGCTCATTGCAAATTAGGAATGGTAAAGAATTGCTATTTATTCCTTAAAATTCGCTATTTAGGAAATGTAAAATAGTTTGATGGTACATATGGCGGTTCATCTGTAACAAGATAAGAAGCTTAGGGATACATTTATGATGACTGGCACAATAAAGTGGACATTACTTACTTCATTGGTAGGCCTTTACATGTATTATCTCCTCTGTATTCTTTATCAAGCGTAACTTTAATCTGCAATTGTGAGTAGGCCTCACCATAAACAAACCTCTGGATAGGCCACACCTTATCGTCATCCTGGATTAATCATTTAAAATGCTAGGGACAGATTTATGATAGGTGTATGCCTCTTTTGCGCCACTGTGCGTCACTTTTATGATGCAGCGGCAGTGCAAAAGATTTGCTATGAGGCGACAAAATTACAAATTGATGCATTTAGGCAGATGTGTCATGGTGTAAAAAAAACGTGCCACATGAAACCGATGCAGCAGTGATGCAAAAGATGCACCATGTTGCAAGACAGGCCTCACTTGGGGCCATATGTATCAAGCTAATTAGCATTCGCAAAGATCAAAATTCTGCGAATTTCGGCCTTTGCGAATGCTAATTAGACAAATGGTATGTATCAAACAAGTTTGATGCAAAATAAGGAATAGCAAAATTTGCTATTCCTTATTTTGCGATTGCACTGAAGGATTTGCAAATTTTGCGATTACTTAAATGCAATGTATCAAACAAAAAATATGTAAAAAATGACATTAAGGATTTGGAAACTACCACCAACTTCTAGTTTGTGGTAATTTGCGAATTCTTTTCAAAAAGCTTTTTTTCCAAAAAACAAAAGGTGCCATATGACGCCAATACATGCCCTTAGGGCATGTATGTGCGCCATATGCCCCCAAATTTCTTTTTCAGGGGTGCAGCAGGGTGTTCTTGAGACACCCCTGCACCCTTGGAAAAATTCCTAATTTGCGATGAGCTAATTGCTAATCGCAAATTGTACCTTCATTCCTATGAGCCTCCTAGCCCATGGAAATGAATGGGTAATTTGCAATTAGCAATTTGCTCATTGCAAATTAGGAATGGTAAAGAATTGCTATTTATTCCTTAAAATTCGCTATTTAGGAAATGCAAAATAGTTTGATGGTACATATGGCGGTTCATCTGTAACAAGATAAGAAGCTTAGGGATAGATTTATGATGACTGGCGCATCACCAGGGATGTGCCAGTCATCCTGCGCCGCTGTTCCGCCACCCATGGTGTGCTGCATTTACAATGCGGGGCATCATGGGGCAAAAATGGCACAGATGCGTGACGTATCTGTGCTGTAAAGGTAGTGATTGCTGGAGTTGTATCGCAAGTGCGATGCAGCTCAAGCAAGGCTCAGGGGTGCCCCATCTCCACAATGTTGCGTCAAGACCTATGCCTGCTTAAAGCAGGCGCAGGGTTTTGACGCAGCTTTCTCCTATCTGATTGTAAATACGGCACACCATGGGTGGCAGAGCAGCGGTGCACGTTAACTGGTGCATGCCTGGGGATGTGCCATTTAACATAAATCTGCCCCTTTACATTTAAGTATGTGCAGGGGACACAGAGTTGGTGAGGCTTATCCAAGGTTAAGAAGAGATGAGTCATGTTCACTGAAAAATTAGACATAGGCTTCCCCTGCTCAGCATCGCTGGACATGGCTAAATAATAGCTGCAAAATGTTACTCTTGTTAAACAATTTTACTATTATAATCTCTGAGATTTGTCTCTTACTCTGCAACATCTCATTGTTGTTATCTTTCTTTAAAGATAAAGACAACATCAACATGAGCGACAATCTGCAATCAGTTGATTTTGACCTCATCATTGAACTTGTAATTGAAACATCAGTGGATGTTGATCCCTTGGATGATTTAAATCCTGAGGATGAAGAAGAGCGTGATGAGGATGCAGATTTGTCCGAATTATATGACATAGGGTGGGAAGCTGACCTGCTTGAGCCTATGGAACTATAAACATTTATTTTTAAAATTTATAATAAATAAAAAGTAAAAGTGTAAACCGTTTAATTTAAAAATAAAGACACCTTCAAAAACAGGTTATGTGTAGTGTCTTCAATAAAATATTAAAATATGCTCATAAAATTAGATCAGATTCACATATAAAATAGCACAGGTAACATGAACATAAATTCCATTTCTTTTCTGCTATTTCTGTATTGTAAATTTGCCAAGGACTAAAAAATCTTCTATTTAAAATGTCAAGTAGTGTGTTAAGTTTTTGATCACTGTTATTGATTTACTGTTTGGTAATAGTGGTTAATAACATTTTTTAATATATTTTACCACAGATTCAACTGCAGATCATTTCAACATTTCACCATGCCAACGAAAGAAAGAGAGAGAAAGGCTGCAAAACGTCAAAGACAGCAGGTGAATCAAAAGAAGCAGCAGTCCTCTAACAAAAAGATTTGTCAAGTCACGAAGAAAGCACCGGGTAAGAGTACAAAAACATTCATAAGAAATATGTGTAGTAAAAAAAATATTACTACAGAAAATGTTTCAGTCCATAAAAAGAGAACCAATTCAAATGGAAAGGAAAGGCCAATCAAAAATGTTACTGCTAGAGCAAGAGATAACTCTGTGCATGATAGTAGAAGGAAACAACAGTTTAGGGACATTCGTAAACGAATGTTCCGCAACAGGATAATTGGCAATTTGTTAAAAAATATTAAGAAAGGTCAACAGAAAGTGGTTTTTTATAAGAGAAAAAAAAAGTTGAGAAAGTTATTGATCAGGCATTTGAAATTAAACGTAAGTTATTTATTTTGATAATCAATAGAATTAGGAAGCTAAACAAGGCAATTTATGATTTCAAAAGAAATAGTAGATGGAAGAGAATAGTTAATCGTAGTAATTTTTGTGAAGTTTTTTCTGGAGAATGGATTCATAGTTCAAGCTGTGAGGCATTTTTTAATGAGGATAGTTATTTCCAGGATAATGATTTGGTGCATGCAGTTGACACCAGTGGTCGTGCTTATGAAGTGAAAGATGGTTGTCCAGTTGAAAAAGAAAAACTTGTGACAACAGAGGCAGAAGAGGTGTTAGGTAATGAGGTTTTAGGAAGACGTGCTAAGGGTCCTGTGTACACCTGGAAGTGTAGTAGTATTTGTAGTGTGCGACAGGATTCCATCAATTTGCTTTGTGATTTTGTACGGTCATTTAATAAGAAAAGTTTGAAGCAGAAAATAAGGTTGTTGCAAGAATTAGATCCTTGCAGAGTGAGAGAAGTGACAGGTTTGCATGGTCATTCACTGGCTTGTTTTTCCAGGAGAGTATGCCAGAGTGTTTTTCATCATTTCAGAATGCTAGCAGTGCATCATAATAAAGTGAGGAAATTAGTTAGAATGTTGTATTATGCTAAGAGTCCAGCAATTATGCTTAAACAATTATGCGCTGCTCTTTTGCATGGTTCTGAAATAGATGTGAAGAATATATGTGAAGAAATTGAGTTTTGTTACTTTGGAAGTAAAGAGGAGAATGTTGAAATTGACCAAGAAGAAGCGGGTAATGTGGAAGATAGTGTACAGGTTTCCAGTACAGATAATTTCCAGAGGGAAATTGTCACATTTCAGGTCAAATCAAGTGAGAGGCCAAATTTCACTTGTGTGTGTTGCCGACGCACTTATTATAAGAATCAGACTAAGTTAGTGGATTTATATGCAAAAAGTGAAAGGGAAAATAATAGTGAATGGAAGGATTTTGCAACATACTTGATGGTAGAAAATTGTTTTGATTTGGGATTGGATCAACGTGTGTGTACTTATTGTTGTTGCAAATTAAATCAAAACCAGATGCCTGCTAGAGCAGTTCATAATAATCTGGAATTGGTTGAGATTCCTTCTGAATTGAAGGATTTAAATACTTATGAATCTATTTTGATTCAAAGTATCCATCCCTTTCAGGCTATTGTAAGAATGGAGCCAAAGACAGGGAAATTGCCTCCATCAGATTTACAGAGAGGATTAAAGGGAAGAGTTGTTTATTTGCCTCTAGATTTGAAGAAAAACATTAACACAATTGGAGTAGAAAAAGTGGAAGAGGAACCTCTGGTTATCTTAGTTAAAGGGGTTCCGACAAAGAATAAGAAAATATGGCAAGATTTAGTAGATGTTAGGAAAGTTAAAAAGGCAACATTGTATTTGAAAAAAAATAATAAATACTATAAGAATGTATATGTTGCAGAAGAGGAAGTAAGTGAGGAAGAGGATAGCGATTTGTGTGCTGGTCAAATTGAGAAAGTAGAACCCTCTACTAGTGAAGAAATATATGAACATTATAGTGTTCATCCTTTGCATTCCAAGGAAGTCATGGGGAATGCTATTGAGTTGTTTCAAATGAAACAAGCCAAAGGGAGTCCCATTAGTGTTTGGGAGGAAAGTTTGGAAGCTCGGTGTTTCCCACAGCTTTTTCCAACAGGTCAGGGAGGAAGATATGATGAGCGACCTCATCAAATTCCAGCTTCTGAATACCGGACTTTGCGATTGTATGCAGGAGATGCTAGGTTTCGACAATGCATTCCTTATTTGTTTCATCTCCTGTTTGAAAGCGATCTGTCTGGACTGTCATATGCAGTGAACCACATCTTGAAAAGTGGTATACACATGCAAAACATCTCGGCAAGTGACTTTATGGATAAAGTCAATGTCCAAGACAGTATTTTGGATTCTCACCTGATTAATCTCATGGCGTGTCAGCGTGGTACTAATGAGTACTGGTACCGTCGTCATGGTGATTTAAAATGTATGCTGAGGAACTTAGGTACTCCCAAATGGTTCCTCACTCTGAGCTGTGCCGAGTATGGCTGGGAAGACTTACTTGAATTTCTACGAGAGGCAAATGCTAACGTAGATAACATCGAATTCAAGACACCCGGAGAACTGTGCTCTTTGGATCCAGTCAATGTATGTAGGTACTTCAATCATAGATTTGAAGCTATGATGTCTTTCATCATGAATAAGAAGATTCCACCTCTTGGAGAGGTGTTGGATTTCTTCTGGAGAAAGGAGTACCAAGCAAGAGGTGCTCCTCATATACATATGTTGCTGTGGATCAAGGATGCACCTAAATTTGGAACGGATCCAGAAGACTCAGTGATGAGTTTCATCCAACAGTATTCTACGTGTGCTGTTCCAAACGCAAAGGAGAAGAAAAGCCTAAGAGAAAAAGTTCTGCGTTTCCAAAGCCATCGATGTGGAAAGTACTGCCGTCGTAAATTCCGAAACAAGGACAAGTTCTACACCAAATGTCGTTTCGGCTTTCCACGACCGGTGATTTCTAAAGGAAGAGTAAACAGTTTGATGTCTTCGCTGCGACATAATGTCATGAAGAAATCACCTAAAAACACATACAATTTGAAGAGGAACGAAGAGTCCAAGTACATCAACGACTACAACCCGGTGATTTTGTCCATGTGGAATGCTAACATGGATATACAGTTTGTGGCTGATAACTGTATGGCTGTGGCTCGGAATGTGACGTCTTACATCACCAAAAAAGAGAAGACAGAATTGAAGGATATGTGGGAGGACATTTCCCATGAAAAGAGCCTCAGCAAGAAGTTGTACAGTTTCAGTCTGAAGATGTTGTCGCATCGAGAAATTGGAGCTTACGAATGCTCTGACCGGTTGTCTTCAGCAAGTCTCTATGCCAAGTCCAGGAGTATCATTTGGGCGAGTCTTGGTCTTGCTGCAACGCGTAATCGAGTTCTGAAACCTGTGCGGGAAATTGAGTATTTGGCGGAAAAGGAGCCAAACAGTACCGACATTTTGAAGACCAACATGTTGGATACATATTATCCAAATAGAAGCAGTCACCTCGACAATGTTTGTCTGTATGAGGTTCTTCAAAATTACATATTCAAGAGGAACATCAAAGAAGATACTGAGAAAGGAGTGTATGCTGTAATAGGAAATGAGGGATGTCTGGTCAAGCAAAGAAAATGCCACTTGGTAAACCATCGAAAATTGAGTGGCGAATCTCCTGAAAAAAAGGAGTTTTTCTATTTAGCACTTTTGCAACTTTTCAAGCCTTGGCGTGCAGAAGAGGAACTGCTTGGAGATTTCCTCTGTTACGAAGACTCTTTCAATGCCGCCAAGGAGACCATAGAATGTCCTGCTTTTCCCAAATATGTAGAAATGTTGAATGCGGAAATTGAGCAGGAAGCAACGATTGCAGCCGAGATTGCCAGAGACAGTTCTCAGGACAGTCAGAGTTCTGCTTCATTGAGTCAGGATCCACTAGGAGGACCTGTTATCGAAAATGAAGCTGCCACTGCCATGAATGAAGTGGAAAGAGCCATGGCACATGCTCAGGAGGATGCGGTTAACTTAGAAGAGTTGGAAAGACAACTCAACGTTGAGCAGAGGAAAATATATGACGAAGTTACCATGCAAATTGATCATGGATTAAGTCATGACAAGAAAGAGTGCTCATGTACGTCGTTGAAGCCTGTCCGACTGTACGTGAGTGGAGAAGCGGGAACTGGAAAAAGTTTCCTCATTAAAGCAATTTCATGCTATTTGCAGGAAAGGACAGAGTCATCGCTGTCTTGTGTTGTCACCGCTCCAACTGGACTGGCAGCACATAACATTAAAGGGATTACTTTACATCGTTTACTGATGCTGCCAGTGGAGCATGACAACAAATTACAATATCACAAGCTATCTGGAGATGCTTGTTTTGAAGTTTCAAGAATCTTGAGGAAAATGAAACTTCTTATCATTGACGAAGTAAGCATGGTTTCCAATGTCATGCTTACCTTTGTGCATTTGAGAATGCAAGAAGTTCTCAAAACAGAGTATGATGTGTTATTTGGTGGCAAACACATCATTGTTTTCGGAGATCTTTTGCAGCTGACACCAGTGAAAGGGCAACCTGTGTTCAAAATGCTCACGCATGAAGATACCAGGAAGTGCCTAGGCAGCATTGGCAACGTCAATATATGGTTAAACTTCAATTATGCTGAACTGCATGAAAATATGCGTCAGGAGAAGGATGAAGTTTACAAGACTATTCTACAAGATGTTAGAATTGGAAAAGTGACCGAGCATGGGAAAGAAGCTTTACATGCACGATTACTGTCAAATTTATATCCAGAACAAGATGTTGTGCCTGAGAATATTTTTCAGAAAATTACTGATAAGAAATCTGGAATATGTTTGATGCCAACTCTTGCAGAATGTGCCAAATTCAACAACAAAATGTTGCATTTAGAAAAGCAAGAGACTGTGAAACTGGAAGCTATTGACAGAGTAGAGCATATGGGATCAACAATTATTTTGTCTGAGAATCTGAAAACAAAATTGGATTCATTAGAGAAGAGTATATCTAAAACTGCAGGTTTTGAAAAGACTCTGAATGTGTGCTTGAACTGCCGTATAATTTTAAGAAGGAATTTACATGTTGAAAGAGGTCTGGTAAATGGATCAATGGGTAATGTTGTTGATTTTGTAAAATACAGAAATAGAGATGGAATTGAATTTTTAAAAATTAAATTTGATGGCATTGAGGAAGTACAGCTAATTAGTCGTTGCTCTGCTAGATTTTTGCTTGTAAAAGACTTATATGTTCGCCGTAAGCAGTTTCCTGTTTGCTTGGCATATGCGGTGACAATCCATAAATCGCAAGGTTTAAGTGTAGACTGTGCATTGGTGAATATTGGCAGTTCTGTGTTCAAGGAGGGTATGGCATATGTGGCATTGTCACGAGTTAGAACTTTATCGGGATTGTACTTGATTGAGTGTGATGTCACAAACATTTGTGCGGATCTAGATTGTGTTAAGGAATGCAATAGGTTAAGAAGAGAGTATGCGCCACATTTGCCTCAGTATCCTTTGTTTGAGAAACGTGTGGTAGGCCGGAAACGAAGAAATGTGACCAATACTGGGGAGGTTGTAGCAAAAAGACGAAAAGTCGATGAACCTAAAATTACAAGCAGAAACAAAAAGGATTCTGTTGAAGATGTTGTTGGTTTTCAATTTGAAAACAGTTCTGGTGTCAACTGCTATGCTAATGTAGTGGTTAATGTTTTGTTTTCTCTAGAAAATGTAAAAGAAGAGATTGTGGTCAATTCTGATCAAAGATTTTGCAGTTTGTTAAATTCTGTGTTAGAGAAATGTAGCACTGATAGAACAAACATAGAAAGTGTGTCTGAAATTCGAAATCTGTTAGACAGATGTTCAGGCCAAACACAATTCTCTCAAAATATTCAGCAAGATTGTCAGGAGTTTTTAATGTATATGCTTGATGTATTGCATGCTGAAGGTGTAGATGTAGATCAGCTGTTTGGGCTTTCTTATCAATGGCAGCATGACTGCGAGAACTGTATGGTATCAAGTACTACTAGTGTAGACTCAGAAAGATTTATATATTTAACTTTGCCAGACAGTAAATCAGTCTCCTTTAATAAGCTAGTAAAAGCAGCTGATCACAACATGGAGTGTAGCCAATGTAAATCTGAAATGATGTCCACATTATTTATACGAACATATGGCCAGTATGTCATTTTAATGTTCCAACGATGTAGGCCTGATGGAACAAAATTGACAACTTTAATAAACAAGCATTGACATAGCCAATAGGTCTCGCCTTTTGAACCTTATAAGTGTTTAGACATGCAGCACATTATCCTGGGTGCTGTGCCACCAGGTATTGAAGAGCTATACAGTTTCTACACACCGGGTCATGCTGTCTGATTCAGGAATAGATGCTTGCCTCAGGAGAGATTTATGGGCACATTCCAAAGCATTTTAACGCACAGACAGAAAGACAAGTGCCTTGATGCAAGTCAACATCACTATAACATTCTGTGTGCGGCTGCATCACTAGAGTATTGAACAGCCTGAAGAATCAGCATCAGGGACAAGTTAAGCTTTTAACATAATACGATGACAGATTTATCACACTTCCTGCTGTAAACTGTGCACTGATTTACAAAAGTCGAATTGTTTGAGCAGTGCAGGAACCTTGCTATATGTGAGTTTAGGCTGTCTCCGAACCGCCAGACCAGTAGTGATCTGTTCATAGACTGCCACCATTCACCTTGTTGTATTGTAGGCTAAAAAATAATTTTACTGCATTACCCTGTCTCCACTTTAAACGAGGACTTGTGATGTCTGACTGAAATGGGATTCCTATGGCTCCCTCCCAACTCCTCTCACAAATACTCCTCACTTTCTGCACATGGACGAGATGAGGAATGCAGAGAGAGGGTAAAGTATCAGGCAAGGGACGTGGCCTTATAGGCAGGGCTGTCGACTTTTAGTCAAGTCAAGAAATACTTTATTTCAGCCTCAAAGACCATAAAAGCAAAAACAAGTCATTTTAAATTTCATTGCAGATTATCAATCAAATGTCGACTTTTAAACGTGTGCCCTGGTGATTCAATTAAAGCCTAGGGGGTCATTTTGTTTGTCAAGCGAATGAAAAGAAGTAAAAAGTGGGCTAGTTGACAGGTATGCATAAATGCAAAAGATAAAGGACACTGAACAAGTGACACCATCATCTGATCACATTGTTCTTTTCCCAAATGTCAAATAACAGTCCTATCAAAATAATATAGCCCACATTTAGGTATGAGATAAAAAAAAAGTGCCTCTTAATGCTTCCCTTCCCGGAACACGACGATTTAATGGACAGGGTTAACCATTTAGAATATCTGGACTCAAAGAAAACAGAATAAAAGTAGAAGTACTCTTTTCCCATACATTAAAAACAAAATAAACAAATGTCAGTTTTTACACAATTTATACTAATAATAATCTCCTTCTTTCAGATGCAGGGCTTTTTATGTGCACTCAACTTGTGGGGTACAACTCCGAAGGTTACAGTGTACACATAGAAATAAATCCCTTTAATAAAATAACACCAACAACGATGTATACAGTGACACCATCTATAAACTTATCTACGTTCGCTATCTCTGCATTGACACCAAACCAACATTCCCTTATGAAAAGCCAAATTTCCCCCAGCAACTAAAGAGTATTAAGGACAAATGGTGCCAAAATCCCTATACGTGTTCTTTAACTAATCTTAAGAATTTCTTTTGCACTACTCTTGCTTCCCTCAACTAACTCATGCTGGATGGCGTTGATGAAAAGACAGACAAAAGTGTTGGAATTTACCTATGAAAGGCGATGGGCCTCTCCTGCGCATCCAATTATTTCGATTTACATTGATTTCTACAATTTACAGCAACGCAATATTATGGCATTTTAAATTGTTCCTAAATCCGCTATAAATCAACAAGCAGACGTCATATACTGCGAAGAAACAACACAATAGGTCAGTACAGTCAGTGCACTAACTAAAGATAGCTCCTCCATTCAGCCACTATCTCCCTTCGTCATCTCTATGATAGCGAACACGAAAACAGAAGAAGGACTACTTTCCCCCAATTCGAATATGGTTACTTTGTTGGAAGAGCTTTTACATATGTTGTTTAATTAACACATAAACAGGGTCTAAACTTTGGAAACATCCATGCCTAAAAGTTTACAAGGACTGAGGTGTGGCGAGGTGGGGAAGGGTGCAGACAAAGACAACCACGATCCAGAAACGCAGCTCTGGCAGTACGTCCCAGCCCCTTCTGTTCTCAAATGCCTGAAGCTAACTAAACAAGCAATTAGGGGAGTAAACAACATACGCATGACGGGGTGGGCCTTGTGCAAGGACTGACGTGTAGCGAGGTGAGGATAGGTGCTGACACAGACAAACAAAAGCAGAAAAGAAAGAAATATTTAGTCCCCCAAAACGAACAGATAAACACAAATGTAAAGATGGCAGTAACTGGTTGGTGCTCCGTGGGAGTAAACAAAGCACAACAAGCAGACACTGAGATGACATCACTCACCTACGAAACCAGCCCGGGCTGAGCGTGAGAGGGCGGGGGCTGCCGGCGCATGCGCGCTCCGAGCCCCGGCGCCAAAGCGGAGTGCGGCATCGGAAGTCCTGGGTCCCAGGAAGGGGCCCGGGTGAAGACCAGCGCTGCGGAGGGAGATCGAGGATCGAGACTGACCCCCTGGCTGACGAGAGACAGAGACACGGAACACACTAAAAGAGCCCGGTGAGTTAGGGGGGGGATGTGTGTGCGTGCGTCTGTCTGTGTGTGTGTGTTGTGTGTGCCTGCATGTGTGCCTGCCTGTGCCTGCGTGTGCCTGCGTGTGTGCCTGCGTGTGCCTGCGTGTGTGCCTGCCTGTGTGCCTGCCTGTGCCTGCGTGTGTGCCTTCCTGTGCCTGCGTGTCTGCCTGCCTGTGCCTGCGTGTGCATGTGTTGTGAACAGCCGGCCGGGATCGGAGCGCGTGACCTGATCCGATCCCGGCCGGCTGCGTGCTCGTGACAGTCTGTTGTCTCTGCCTAGTCCTTGAACGGGAAAAGGACTGAAATGATTGCAATAGATCGCTTTGCGACAGCAGGGGCTTTCGCCCCTGCATCGCAGGCGCGACCTAAAAATGTTGTAGCTTCGCAGTTGTCAATAT
This sequence comes from Lissotriton helveticus, assembly GCF_964261635.1. Classification (NCBI taxonomy): domain Eukaryota; kingdom Metazoa; phylum Chordata; class Amphibia; order Caudata; family Salamandridae; genus Lissotriton; species Lissotriton helveticus. The sequence goes on along the minus strand of NC_136059.1, from coordinate 1,839,232,672 downwards.
CAGGAAGGACTTTTGTAACTGCAGCAATTATATATCATGACGGCCCTTCAATAACATCAGGACATTACACAGCTTATTTAAAGTCTAGAAATGGCTGGTCATTCTGCAACGATTCTGTTTTAATTTTCACAAAAAAATTGCCGTATGACCTTAAAAACTCTTACCTGGTGTTTTTAAAACCAAAGTTTTAGGGAAATAATCTCGGGATGTGCTCTGTGGAATTTCAAGAAGTTCTAATGGCTCCTACACAATTTGGCCTTGAGGATAAGTGTAGTTCAGAGACATAACTTCTAACCATAAGACTGGACGTCATGGAGAAATAAGTGCACTTTGAATGAGTTCAGAAAAACTATTTCTTTTTATAAGCTAATTGAAGCAGCCAATCAAAACATAGAGTAGAGGGAATGTAAGTCTGCAATGCTGTCTACTGTTTTACATTGCTTTGTGATTGAAAGTGATGTAGAGAATTAAATAATTGTACTAGTCATAGAGTTAGTGTAAGTCTGCTTCATAGTAAGCAGTATCAGTGTCATAGGAAATGTAGAACATGACTGAGCAAGAAGAGGAAGATATTACTATTCCTGGATTGTGAAAATGATCTTCAACATTTTAATTCTGAAAGTTGCAGAAATGCCAAATGACGGGATTGGCTTACAAGAAATCCAAGAGTTATAAATGGCTCTGACAAGATTTGGCCTTGTGGAAACTTGTGGTAGAGAGCAAGAAGTCATTTATTGCATGTAACATGTTTTTAAAAACGATGGAGATTTTCTTTCAGAAAGTGGCGGTCTGAAAGTAATAACAGCACAACAGAGTGTAAGCTGTTCATAGGACATCCTTTGACGTCATGGAAAGTAAGTTAACTTTAAGGAGTTCTGAATTCTGATTTGTTATGTTGTATGGGTTTTTTAAACACAATCATTTTGATTGTGTTTTTTTTTCCCCGCTGTTATATGATGAATACCTTCAAGTCACTGTTTTTAGTGAATTTTGATACATTCTGAGAACAGCAAAAATAAACCATTTAACATGTATAATTAATTCTGTACTGTTTGCATTTATGATGTATATGTAGAACTGTGTAGGAGGCATGGAGAAGGTGAGGCTTCTGTAAGTGTCAAAGTTGTTGCATGCAGTGCTGCGCTTCTGCGTATTCTTTCATATGCTAGACTACATCTGCACAATGAGATACCTAAGCAAAGGAAACACAAGTGATGTGATTGTGAAATGAGCAAAATAAATTGCACGTATTTCATTTACATCACCTGTGTTTCCTATCATTACGAAGCACATTGTGTAGATCAAGTTTAGGTCTGTCCAGAGAAACATAGGAGGTTTGGACTTTGTTCAAGAGTGCAGTGGACATGACTCACTTCATTGGTAGACCTTCACATATATTATGTCCTCTATTCTCTTCAACAACTCGAAATTTCATCTGCAACCCTGAGTAGGCCTCACCTCAAACAAACCTCTGGATAGGAGACATCTTATTGGCATCCTGAAGCAATTATTTTAAATTTTAGTGTCTTGCGACACTTTTCTGAGACAACAGCAATGCAAAAGATGCACCATGTTTTAAGATAGGCCTCACTTCATCTGCATCAAGATACTGTTAGTTTAAAATGTATATCTTTAGGACTGTGTAGGGGTCCTGGAGAAGCAGAAGCTTCTGTAAGTGTCAAAGTTGTTGAAAAACTGTTTGTCCTTCAATCTTTTCCCTTGTCTTTTGTAATTTTTAAATACATGTTTTAATATTTTTCAAATGTTTGTTCTCTCTTTCACAGATTGAAAGTATAAAAACAAAAAGTGAGTAATTTAACGACAATTATAAGGTAAATGTTTTGTACTCTTTTCGTTACATTTCTATCACATTTAACTTCTATTAGTTCCACTGCTTCATTTCTTTAACCCTCAGTTTCCTGCCTTTGCTACTTCCCTCATTCCTTTCTCTATTACCTACTTACTCAACTCCTTCCACTCTTTTTCTCAGTCCCTCTCTTCTCATAGTTCCTCACTCTTGTTCACTCACTCCGTCTCTATTACTCTTAGTGTCTTTGACTGATCACTCTATCACTATTTGTTCATAATGCTTTCTCTGTGTAGTTGAAGCACACTAAGGGGCATATTATGAACACAGCCAATAAAATTATTGCTCTTTTTATTGGCAGAAAACTGGTGCAAAAGTGGTTTTAGCGGCAGTTTTCTGCCGCAAAAGCAGCTTTAGCGACACATTTCTGCCAATAAAAGCTGCAAAACTTTTATTGCCTATGTTGATGATATGGCTCTATGTTACTTACATTTCTTTGCTATTTCAATTAATCTTTTTCTGTTATTTTTTGTTTTCTGTTTTCTATTTTTTCTCTCTGTTATTCCTCATGTTTTAATCTTATTTTGAACATTCACTCACATTCTCCAAGAAACTCTTCTTTGTTAATGTTATACTCTCTTTTTTTTTCTTTCACTTCGTTATCTATTTTGTTTTTCACAATTATACCCTCTTCCGTCTTTTCTTCGGTAAATAGATCTATTAAACAGTATCTCTTCTTTACTCCCTATAGCTGTCTTTCTTTTAACATCACTCTCTGTTTACTTTCCTTATACTTACTCTTTTTTTTTTTTTTTTTGGTTAGCTCCCGGTCCGCGTACCGGGAAGCTAACCGGGAAGCGAACCAAAAGAAATAGAGCTTGCCAGAGTGCTAAACATTCTAGCAATTTTTTTTGAAAGGGAAGGTAGTTCTGAAAAGAACTTTTTTTTAAATATTTTTGTTGTTTTATATATTTTTTTTTTTTTGTGAACATTTTTTGTTTTTTTTGTATTTTTTGAACGATTTTATATTTTTGGGGTTTTTTTTTGGGGGGGGGGGAAACAACAAAAAACAGGCATTGAAAAGGGCTCAACAGGAGCAAAAAAAAAATTACTGGGGGCGGTTAGGGCAATTATGGTGTTCATACGCCAGGTTGATAGCATTTATGCTCATATTGCCACATGCTAACAACGCACGACAGTGCATACAAGTGTGGATCATGTGGCCAAAATTTTCTTGTATGTTTGGCACAGTTTCCCGTGCCTCTGCTGGTGTCAATGAAATGGATATTCTTGATCTGGCCACAGGAGTTGATCTTGGATTTTCCTGCAAATCCCGTATTTCCGCCCGGCTATCATCACCTGGGGAGGTGGTCCTCTCTTCCCATGAGGAGGTGGAGGTGGTGGTGGGGGTCCACCAGCTGAAGCAACTACTGAAGCCATTTCTGATATAGTAATAAAGGTCTTCCTCTCACAATGATGAAAGTCAGAGTGAGGAAAGAAGGAGGGGTTTTCATCATTTGGGAAAAACAATACTTCTCAACCAATGAAAAGTGTTATTTTTAGGTCACCTGACCTAGCCTTACATCATTATGAAACCAAAAGTGAAATGAACCAATGAAAAGTTTTATCAACAAGTCACATGACCTCTCACGCTCATGTTACGCGCTGCGGAACGCGCCCCGGTTAGCTTCCGGGTCGCTGAGCTTCGCGCCTCGGTCCGCGCCCCGGGACACTTCCGGGTGCGCTAACGCGGTACGTCACAAGACGCATTACGCGGCAACGCGATACATCGCGCTTTCGCGACGCGCCGCGGATCGCTTCCGGAGAGCTGCGTTTCGCGCCTCGGTCCGCGCCCCGGGGCACTTCCGGGTGCGCTAACGCAGTACGTCATAAGACGCATTACGCGGCAACGCGATACCGTCACTATGTTGATTTCTTACCGGTTCGCGGACCGGGTCGCGGCATCAATTTGAGCTAACGGAAAGCTTCCCGGTTCGCGGACCGGGAGTGAAACAAAAAAAATATTTAAAAAAAATTATTAATAAACATATAAAATATATTTTTGGATTTAAAGAAGAATACATTTTACAGCTATAGATATTAGCTTTTAAAAAACCAATGAAATTCACTGAAAAAACCATAGGTTATAGACCATATATAGTTAGGAATTAGCATTTACAAAACCTTGAAAATTCACTGAAAAAACCATAGGTTATACACCATATATAGTTAGGAATTAGCATTTAAAAAACCTTATTTTACTCACACAAAACCAATGAAATTCCATATATAGTTAGTTGTACTAACTATATATCGCGCACCCGCAATCCACTGCTGATCATGTCACATATTACATCATTCATGACATGGTCAGTGACATCACTGATGACATCACTGATGACATCTCAAATGACATCACTGATGACATCACTGATGACATCTCAAATGACATCTCAAATGACATCACTGATGACAACATCCAGTGACTGTTAAAATATGTCTTACATATTTAAGAATGAGTGGATGTATAAGTGTCTGGATGAAGGATTTAGTAGGTGCATGACTGACTGTATGAGTGAGTGGTTAAATGTGTCTCACTGAGTGCATGGGTTAGTGACTAAACTGTCTTAATTTGTGCATCATTATGTCTGTTGTTCTGTAAACTGCTGCATGTGTTGATCAGTAGCTATATGAGTAACTATATGGGTTATTGATTGGTTGCCCAAGCATTTGTATGGGAGACTGAGTGTGTGTGTGGGTGGCTGGGAGGTGTATGACTCTGTGCATAGATGTATGGGTTCAAAAGTGCATGTGGAAACAGCTGTATGGGCGGTTGACTGTGTGCATGACTGTATTGGTGAGTGAATAGATATCTCAGTGCTACATGTCAAAGTAAGTACATATGTAAAATACAGTACATGTGAGAGTTGACATATATAAATAACTGTGCATAAGAGCCAGTGAATGTGTGAGTGGCTGTATGGATCATTGTGCACTTGTATCCAGGATTGTATAAGTGAGTAAATATGTTTTAGTATATGTTTGAATAAGTAAGGTGTGTATAACTGTATAGTTGTGAAAATGGAGGTGTGATTGATTCTTTGCATGACTGACTAGGTGTGTAAGTAACTCCATGGATGAGTGACAGTCTGTGAGTGTCTGTTTACACTGAGTGTATCTAAGGTTATATTAGAGTCTGAAGAGGTTCATCGTATTATCACATGAATGATGTCATCAGTGATGTGATCAGTAATGTCAAATGAGATGTCATCAGTGATGTCATCAGTGATGTCATTTGAGATGTCATCAGTGATGTCATCAGTGATGTCATTTGAGATGTCATCAGTGATGTCATCAGTGATGTCACTGACCATGTCATGAATGATGTAATATGTGACATGATCAGCAGTGGATTGCGGGTGCGCGATATATAGTTAGTACAACTAACTATATATGGAATTTCATTGGTTTTGTGTGAGTAAAATAAGGTTTTTTAAATGCTAATTCCTAACTATATATGGTGTATAACCTATGGTTTTTTCAGTGAATTTTCAAGGTTTTGTAAATGCTAATTCCTAACTATATATGGTCTATAACCTATGGTTTTTTCAGTGAATATATATATATATATATTAATATATATGTTTAATTTTTGGAAATATTAATTGTTATATTTTGCCCAAAAATTATTAAATATCTTTTATTTTGTATATGTGTAATATGAGTTATTTTAATTATTGTGTACTATTTAAATTTATATATATTTGAATATCGAGATTTTAGACGATCGAGATTTTGACCAGCTGACATCGTAATAAGGCCCCTAGCTGCTAAAAGGAACCACCAGACCTCAGGTCGTCAGATCCAACTGCTGTATTTTTATGCAACCGCCCTGGTGCGTTTGAAAAACTCAATTTCTCAATGGGAGCTTGTGCCGTGGACCAAAATAGCCCGCAGCAAAGCTCACATTGAAAAATGGAGGCTATGAAACATCCCTGCACTGTGTGACAGGCACCGGATGCACACTGTGCAAGGATGTTTAGGGGGGCATCATAGGTTCCCCCAGGACCCATTGCGGAGGACCAGGGGCAAGGAGCCCCTTGTCAAAGGTTGCATTCTTCTGCAGACAACAGGATTAGCCACAATCTTTCATCAGACTTTAATGAGATGGCAGGTTTTCACTGGTGATAGGGCCTGTATGACCATCTTTTACTCCAGGATCCTTCTCCGTGCTCCGGCTACTGTTCAGATAGGTGAGCAGCCTTTACAACGAAACTTTTACAACGCACTACCTTTACAACGCAACTTTTACAACGCAAACTATTACAACGCATTGCTCTGGGGGGCGCTCTAGGATAGGGAATAGGTTAATTTACTATCCAATAACCTTCCCTAGTGTCCACGGGGACTGGAGTTGGAATAGTAAATTAAACTATTCACTAACCAGCACCCCAAAGCACTATGCGTTGTAATGGACTACGTTGTAATACTTACGTTGTAAAGGCATGTGATGTAAATGCATGCGTTGTAATGTCATACATCCGGTCAGATAGTGTCTATTTAGTCTGTGGCCATCTAAACAAAAGAGATTATGCATTATTTTCCGGCCACAGGGTAAACACCTACGATTATGTAGTATTTGGCCGCTGGCTGGGTAAAAAGCCATTTCCAATGAAAAAATGCTATATCAGCCTATAAATGTCGACACAAATATTGCCTCTTTTGGCAATGTTCCCTATCCCAACTATCAGAATCAAGAGTGCCTGAATTGGCCCTTTGCAGCCGGAGTTAGCCACAATCGCCACAATAAAGGATTCACTAAAGGTAGGGGTGGAGAGTTGCGTCAAGTGGTTCGACACTGGCAGTAAACAATGATGTGACAGTGACCACCTACTGCAATCCTTGTGGCACGTCTAACTTTAATATCTTCATGTATGCACACATTTCTTCCTGACACCCAGACTTTATGTGAAAATGATCTGCAACAGAGCGTGGGGATGGGTTCTCTCAGCCCTCTAAGACACTGCATACCGAGCATCCTTGATGCTTTCATTCATGCCCTGTATTTGGCCTTTGATATCACTGGTTTGTTCTTTGATGGCAGTTGTAATTTCACTTATTATCAAACACATGATTTGGTACTAGATACATAGTTCCAGCAAGACCCACATGATAAAACGTTGAGGCGACGATGAAGTGAATGGAACGTACCCTTCAGAATCTGAATTACAATTGCTTAACTGTATTTCAATAGATGTCACGCAATGTTACAAGTGCATCAATTGCATGGCTCTGGTCAATCAGTCATTTTGTTAGAGTGCTACAGATTCAAAATTATATTGTGCTTACATTTCTATTCAAGATAATGTATGCTAGTGATATTGAAGGGTTGTAACTGATTGCAAACTCAGATGGGTTTTCATTTACTCTAATTATTGCAGTTTACAATCAGCAGCTAGAGATTGGTGCCTAGATTAGATTGCTATTTCAAAGTGCAGGACTTTGGAATGCACTCTGATTTCCTTGTACAGCGAATAAAGTAAGAGAGAGGCTGGGGGATGAAGGAAAGAATAAAGGGAATGTGAGAAAGTGAGTAGACAGAGAGAACGACTGAAGTAACAAAGATTAAAACCTGAGGGGCAGAAAGAAAGGGGCATATCTACAAGGAAATGAGAAGTGCTGTGACAAATTTTGCAACAAAACAGCACCACTGCCAATACCGCTACATTACTTCTTTTACCTCACAAATCTACTTTTCATTCAAATGTCATTACAGTATTCACATTATACCTCGTAACAAAATCTTTTTTATATACCAAATTCCAAAATGTACACTCTAAAATTTCTATTCGTTGATGTGTGAGTGGGTTGAATGCAAGAAAATGAGAGTGTGAAGTGAGAATGAAATTTTAGAGTGCACATTTTGGAATTTTGTATATATAAGATTTTGTTACGAGGTATAATGTGAATACTGTAATGACATTTAAATGAATAGTTGATTTTTGATGTCAAAATTAAAACAAAGGAATACAAGATTAACTCAAGGCAGAAAAAGAAGCCTAAAGGTACATATTGTTGCATTTTTAATATGGGGTCCCACAAATAGGTACAGAAGTAAAGTAGCGGTATTGGCAGTGGTGCTGTTTTGTTGTTCAAGGAGGCTTGGCCTTACTGCTGAGAGTCCAAACCCAGTGGTGTTATTTCGTGACAAATTTTGCAGCGCTGTGCTGCGTCATTTAAAAAAACGCAGGAAAGCGCTGTATTTACAACAGTATGGCGCATCCCTCTGTTTTCCCTTGCGCTGGCACTAAACATAGCAGCCTAGCACCAACACAGACACCTTTGCACCATAGTACAAGGGTGCCTGTGTTGCAAGGAAGGATTGTTTAAGTGCAAGAAGGTACACCGTCCTGCACCTTCCTGCACATAAACAATCATTGAAAGCGTTTTGCTCTTTCTGTATGTGCTGCAGAATGCAGCACACACAAAAAGCAAAAAGGAGAAAGTATTGTCCATAGTTAGGTTTTGGCACCTCCTCACATTTACAGATATTTGTAAATCTGGGGCAGCATCAAAACACAACAGGTGTTGCAGTGACATGCCCACAGTAACATCCACTGTACGCCCCTTTCATGCAGAAAACTGCATGAAAGGTTACCATATTTACAATGCAGTGTTAACGCCACTTTGTAAATACAGTGCAGGGCAATGTGCCACCAGAACGTCATGAAAGGTGACGTTCCGGTGGCGCAATCCCCTTGTAATATGTCTCAAAGTGAGGTGGCAGAGAGTGTCTGTGAGGGGAGGAAGAGAGTGAAAGTGAAAGAAGAATGTGAGATATTAGACAGGAGATGATAAAGACTGAGGGAGGCAATAAGAGACTGAGAGGCACAGGGAAAGAAAGAGGTGTTGCCTAGATAGACTAAAGTGATACATGGAAAAAGACTATGGGGTATATTAACAAGTAATTGCGATAATACTCGCAAAGCGCGCTTAGCACTGTTTTTCCTATCGCCGGCTATCGCTAGATTTCATCGCCGAGTCAGCGAGGTATTACCAACGCGTTTCCCAAAGGCGATAAGAAATCCAGCTATAGTGGCGATAAGCACCAATATCGCGGGAAATACAGAGATAATTCATGAGCGCAAGTGAAAAGCTTGTTAATATGGGAGTGTGGACTTGACATGTCAAACCACCTCCCATACTAAACATGCTTAAGTCAAGTTTTGAGCAGACGTTAAGATCCGGCAGTTAGCTGGAGTTTTGTTATCGCTCCTCAAGTCCAGGGCTGCCTTGTAAATACAGCGCTGTTGTGGTAGCACCCTCTTTCATGTTCTATTTTCATAGGGACGCCTACTCTGCCTCTGAGAACGCCTACTTTGCATGTCATTGGAGATGCGAGGCGAGGCGTTAGGAATCCGCCTGCTAACATGCACTAATGCATGTTAGCGCCGCCTAGTAAATAGGGCAATGTAATTTACGTCGCTTTTTTGGCTTTTAAAGCCAAAAAAGCAGCAAAATGGTCCTTGATAATATGCCCCTACTAGTGGAAGCAGAGAGACAGAAGGTTTGGAGAGTCTGACTGGGCTGACACAGAGAGGCTGAGATGGGCACAAAGAGACCTAGGTGGGCAGAAAGATCGGCTCGATTAGCAGGAAGAGTGACTGAATTCAGAGAGCGAGACTGTGGATAGAGTGAGAGACAGCTGGGCAGAAAGAGAGATGTAGCCAATGAAAAAGAGAGACTGAGGAGAGAGACAGTGTGAGTGGACAATTCAGCCCTACCAATTTTCCCAGATCTATGCATGATGTACTGCTCCTGTCCTAGTTTTTGCTTTTTATCCCTGGGTCTTATAGCCTTGTCTATTCAATCATAAACCAGGACTACAAGTCCCAGGATTTTTAAAGGTTAAAAAAAACAGACTGGAGAAGCACATTTCACATGGATCTTGGAAACTTAGCTGCTATGTGGACAAGGAGAATGACTGAGGGTCTGCCGGAGGGAGACAGTAACAACATCTGATTCTCGACAGAGGTGATGACCAAGGAGGATGGGCTAGAAATTAGTGCCCTGCTTTTGAGCAGCCAATTGTATTTTATGTTTGACTACAGTCACATATATGTGTGTAATTCGAAACTAAACATTCTTCATAATTATCGGTGGTTACTTAATTTCTGTTTTCCTACAAAAAAAAACACTGGTCAAGTTGCATTTCATCGCCGAGTCAGCGAGGTATTACCAACGCGTTTCCCAAAGGCGATAATAAATCAAGCTATAGCGGCGATAAGCACAAATATCGCGGGAAATACAGAGATAATTCATGAGCGCAAGTGAAAATCTTGTTAATTTTTCTAATAATTTTTGCTTTTTCTCCTCCTCATTTTTGCTGCTTCTCTTTCTGTGGCCTTAGGATTCTGGGCACTTTCCCACTGTAATGGAATGTGATAGCTTGAACACCTTCCTACACATGCTAGGAAGTGGTGCTTCCTTGATAGGCTTAAGTGCTGTACCTGTTAGTGCCCTGTAAAAAGGTACATCACATACCCAGGGCAGGTACTGCACGGGCTGATGGTGGGAAGCAGCAATGATTGTGCAACCCACCAGAAGAGCCTGTCAAACATGTATAAAGCCCGCCATTGCAGGGCCTGTGGGTACACAGTTGAGCTTATGTTCAGATTGGCATTTTTAACTCATTAGCCAACCTTCGGTGGGCCTCCCACTACAACTAGAACACCTCTAGGGTAAGGCCTGAGGGGTGGAGCAAGTGGTTTTCCCTACTTAGGAGGTCAGATAGTTCCTTTGGGACAACACATGGGTTTTGCTAATTCTCTTTTTGTAGCCTTAGAACTCTGGGCACTTTCAAACTGTAAATGCAGTCTTAAAGTGTTTGCGGCCTTTCTACACAAGGTGGGACGTGGTGCTTACCTGATGCTTTTAAAAATGTGCTTGTGCAGGCCTGTGTGTGCACACTTGTATGCATGATATTTTTAAACATGTGTCAAAGCCTGCCATTGTAGGCTTATATATGCGCAATTGCACTTATGCTCAGATTGGTCCTTCTGAACCACTGGCCACTCCTGAGGGGACCTTTCACTACCACTAGGGCATCCCTGGGGTAAGCCTTAAGGGATGAAGCAAGTGGTAGGTGAAGGGAAGGGCAGGAACACATGTGTGTTCCCTGCCCACTTAGTAAAGACTACCCATGTGTTTTTTCTTTTTCTACCTATGAGGTTTGGTCTTCTCATAGGCTAACATGGGGAAATGGTTGAAATTACTTCAAGCTGCAGTATTGGCTTACAGTGGAGTAGCCTCATAATGTTTCCTATCATTGGATCCACAAAGACAACCCCTCTCCTTTGGTGATGAGGGATTTGTCATTAATAGCTTAGAAATACCACTTCTAGAAAGTGAAATGATGGATGGAATGCTGAATAAACAAACATTCTTCCCCATTCAAGAGATATGGGTTAAAACCATTGTTCTTTTGCTCAGTACACAACCCGAATTTGGACCCGGCCATTTGCAAATCAGTCTTGACCCTGCTCCTCATGGAACAGTCCAGCCCGAACTGCCAAGCTGGGTCCAGGAAAAAAGCATTGTGGGGCTGGTTTCGGGGAATATCAGCCCTCATCAGCCAGGCTAGCTTGAATCCAGTGGCACAGCGAGCAAGGGACCCAATACTGGGCATACCCATCCCACTTAAGGTGAAAAAAGCTGCAGCAGCAAATGATAGATGGAATGCTGAATAAATCAAACCTTCTTCCCCAGTCAAGAGATCTGGGTTAAATCCATAGTTCTTTTGCTCACTACGCCACCCACCAGCTCGCTATGTCGATATTGCCACATGACACCTTGCGCGCAGTGTTCAATTCACAGGTTGTGACCCTTGGAGGTGGGGGTGCACCCATAGTAGTGCCTCATTCTACCTCATGCGGCACTGCTGAGCTTGCTCCTGTACATGTGAATGGATTTGTCTGGTGCGACCCATAGCAACACACAACACGGGGGTACTTAATTTGCAACTCTTCATGGTTTGTGACCAGTATTGTCTAGTGCCACCCATATCAACATTCACCAGACAGTGTCCCTCATTTCCAGGGAGGAACAGAATTTGGAACTGTTCATGGGTGTGACTGGAATTGCCTGGTGTGGCTCGTACCAATGTGCACCAGATGTTGTGGCCCACTTACATGGAGGTTCAGAGGAGCCGATTTGTGTTCTGTGGTGCCCGAATTGCCCAGGTGCTACTTCGATCAACATGTGTCCGACGGGGTGCCTCTTTCTTCAGAGAAGCTCTCCCGCTACATCCCCCATTCATCGTCTGATCCTTTCATGCACTCAGTAATGTGGACCAATTGCCCTCTCTTTAACCGACAACAACTACTTCGGGATACCAGGTAATACTACCCGGACCAGGCCAGAGTGGTGAGAGAGATTGACTGGGCTAAGGAACGCTTCCGCGATTAATCAGAGGCAGGTCAAGAGACTGCATAACCCCCCTCCCCATGATTCACAGAACTGGGCTGGTGCCGGAAAGCACAGTTTGGAATACCTTGAATGAACAACTATTGCCCTCAGTCTGCTTCTGCTCCGCATACTGTGGGTGAACTTCCTGAGTAGTGATTAAACCCCCATTTGTTGACCTGCACCTAATTAGCCCTGCTACCTACCTCCACCTTCTTCCCTGGGGCCCTAATTATGTCTGACTCTGGCCGTTATTGGCCTTGAATCCAGGGGAAGGTTTTCTTTAGCTCCAGCCCATGGGTGTAGTGTGGTTAGGTTTGCTGACTGGTTAGATTTAGCTGACTGTTTGAGAAAGGCTTGAGCCACAGGGTCTGCATGTACAATATCAACTGACCTGCTGGATATCAGTGCACTGCATTAGGGTGATGTGTGTGTGTGTGTGTGTGTGTGTGTGGGTGTGCGTGTGTGTGTGTGTGCGTGCGCACCATAGGTGATAGTATGATATCCATGGCACCACATAGCAGTGTTGAATGAGTGTGTGGGAGTGGCTGATCTTAAAAAATGCTTTTACAAACATTCACAAAGGGGAAGGGCCCCTTGGGGACCCCTTCCCATTGGCGAATGGGTTACCACCTATTTGGTAACAGGTTACAGAATCGCAATTTGGGTTTGATGTATGTGAAAAGCCTTTTTTGCATGCGCAATTGGGCCGATTCTGTGAATCGCCTAATTTGCTAACTCAAAAAGGATACATACATGTTGCCCAAGGTCTTGGCAAGAGTGTATTGTATAGTATAAGGCATTGCTTCGTTCGTTGGAACTAATTCCCCTTTTTATAAATCTATGCACATGCATTTCAAAGATGTATTTAAATTAATGCACATCCTATGGTTTGAGACATATGTTTGCAAGATTTTCCTATGGCTAAATATGTCTACTGTGTTTTTCTATTGCCTTGGTTTAAGCATCGAATTTCTAAAATAAAAGGGCATTATACCTTTCTCTTTTTTATAACAATATCATGAGCCACTGGATTCCTAATTGTTCTGTAGTATTTAAGTCCATACATACATGTAATGATGTAGCCGAGGCAGATGTAATTGAGGATGTAGTAGATTTATTCAGCCATTAGTAGGATAGTAGGAAGTATAACTCTGGAACAAGCAGCCCCACCAGGAGCAGCCTCTTAGCTACTCAGCCCATTCTCAACTGCCAACTCACATACCAGTCATCCAAGCATTCCATCCATGTCAATCACACTAACATTCTTACCTGGAACACTCACACTGGCTGAGCAGCTAGATGCAGAGAAGTACAAGAACATAAATACAAAACCGAGAATACTACATTATCCTCTTCCTCTCAAAAAGGAAAACAAAAGAGAAACGGTCAGCGTAGAAGAAAACTATACACAATAAAATATACAATCGTTAATAATAATCTGTAAACCCAGGGATGAGAAGGACATCACACCACGAGAGGGAAAACAGACTAAAGTCAAGAAAGAAGGAAGAAAGAGACAGTTAACATTTACACTGACACCATCCTCCTCCTTTAATAGTGAACAAAGAAAATAAACCTAACATGAAGAAAAAGATCTTCACGAAGGTAGACTGTGGCAGCCTAAGGCTACTCCTCATGTGAGGAACTGAGAAGAGATGGGGCTAACCCATAAACGAGAGTGTAACAAGGGACAGACCCAAGAACACATGCAGCACGGGATGATGCAGCACTATGTGGCAAACCAAAAAAAAATTCCACTCCTCATCCAAGGAACTCAGAAAATATGGGGCTAACCCATAAATGAAGGTGTTACAAAGGACTGACCCATGAACACACGCAGCAGGAGAAGGTGCAGCACAATGTGTCAACAAAAAGAATTCCACTCCTCATCCAAGGAACTCAGAAAATATGGGGCTAACCCATAAATGAAGGTGTAACAAAGGACTGACCCATGAACACACGCAGCACGAGATGGTGCAGCACAATGTGGCAACAAAAAGAATTCCACTCCTCATCCAAGGAACTCAGAAAATATGGGGCTAACCCATAAATGAAGGTGTCATAAGGGACAAACCCAAAAACACACGCAGCACGGGATATGCAGCACAATGTGGCAAACGCACACATTACGTCAAAATGAAGCACAACAGCTTACATACCGGACACAAAAAAAAATAACGCACAAACTGACATGCACGCAAATGATGTACAACAAAGTGTCCAACACAGGTAGAGAAAGGATCATCACCTTATAACTCAAACATGAGAGTTAACAACAAAATAAATGGTGAAAATACCATGAGAAAGGATTCTAACCCTATAACCCAGACATATGGGTTAATAATAGACTATGAATGAAGGGAAATGGGACCACAACCCACTTCCATCCCATAGACCGGGATACTAGAACTTAACACAATACTGTAGTGTAGACATGAGGGTGAGAGAACCCAACATATGAAATGTGATTCAAGAGTTAAAATGACATGTATGGGAACACACACATTTCATAAATGAATGAAACAATAACCCTTGAGAAAAAAAAAACATGCTTATTGATTGCCCACAGTCATAGGTGTGCCTGTCACCGGGATGAAAAGACAGGCCCTTGAAAATGTTTTAATGACAATCCTGAAGAAAGAATTTCGTCAAGGTACAATGCCAAGTACTATGTAGCATGTCAGATTGTGGACGGAATGAACAAATGATTTGGCGGAGAACTCACCAAACTGGAAATAAAGAACAGTGTCCTAGACTTCGAATGCACCCGAAATAATACTCGATGTACACATGCGATGAATAAACAGTATGGAGTTGCTGGCATTGGAACTTGCTGCATTTACTCCCAAAACACAACATAGGAATAAAAACGATCCGAAGTTGAAACTAAAAAAAACGTTATTGTCCAAACACTGGATACCACAAGGAAAACACCACGGAGTAAAAAGTCAGATTGAATGCTTGTTCGTGTAAATTCCAAGATGGCAGGACGCTGAGGTGACGCCTGCCGAGGGGCACACGGTACGCTCCTGCTGCCAGACGTCCATATGCAGCATCGCCAACCATGAAGGACGAAGACGTCATAGAAAGTAGATGAGCGTCTCCGCGAGACACAGTCACGAGGCACGGAGGTAAATGTAAGTTGAGCAATCCAGTTTTAAATTTTGAAACAACACTTAACAGTCATCCATAAGAGGCCTTGCAAAAAAAAAAACTCGAAAACATCTTTCCCTTCTTTTTTTTTTTTTACGATGAAATCCACTCACCATGTCGGCCTCCTCCCAATAAGGCAGAGATACTCTTGGTTCAGAATCAAGTACAACCGTAACAACTGTCACAGTGCTCATTGACAAATAAATCAGGCGGTAGTACAAGAAAATCTCAACCATGTTCAGCGCTAATATGCATGAGTGCACGAAGATGGTTACAAATTCAACATCCTGAGTAAAAGAGAGTCATTAACAACGTACTTGTTCCAAAATGTAGACAGTCACCAAATACCTTGGTTTCAAAGGGACATTCTCCATTAATAGTGATGACCAAGACGTTGCTTTTTGTACCATGTACGTTGGTTCAAACCAGCTCTGATGTTAAATTTCTGTTGCTAGAAAACGAAAACGCTGAGATGAACATGACAGCACAACTGGATTAGGGCTGCCTGGTGTGTTCGGCACTGGTGGGGCTACTTTTCGTGCTTGTAGAGGTTTTTCTTCTTTTGTTGTATGATGCTTGTTCCACTTTCAATACAGGATACACCCAAACTTTGTTAAATGGCATGTTACGCGCAGGAAAGTCTCCTCTAGATCGTCGCCATAAAATATGTACTATTTAAGTCCATACATATATGTAATGATGTAGCCGAGGCAGATGTAATTGGGGATGTAGTAGATTTATTCAGCCATTAGTAGGATAGTAGGAAGTATAACTCTGGAACAAGCAGCCCCACCAGGAGCAGCCTCTTAGCTACTTAGCCCATTCTCAACTGCCAACTCACATACCAGTCATCCAAGCATTCCATCCATGTCAATCACACTAACATTCTTACCTGGAACACTCACACTGGCTGAGCAGCTAGATGCAGAGAAGTACAAGAACATAAATACAAAACCGAGAATACTACATGTTCCTTTTTTAATTCATTGTAACATTATTACTGAGCGACTGGCAGTCAAAATAGGCAAGAATTATGACAGTAATGAGGATACTAATTTGCTAACAGATACATTGGCGAAACGTGCTAAAATGATCTATGATGCAAAAAACGAAAAGGTGTAGGTTTAGGTTCCTTTTACTGTGCAATTTATAAGAAATAATATCAAACAGCAGGATGGTTGATACATGCAACAGTTTGGATGGCATATAGCTGAAGTAGATGAAATGCCATGGATTCCTTTCATTAAAGGATATGGTACATGGAGAAAGTATCCTTTAACATGCCCTTGGAGGCTTTTGCATTTCACAGAGAAGTTGGGTGATAAAACAGAGACCCTAGATAGATGCTGAGTTACTTTATAATGTAACACAACTTCAGTGGAAATTGTAGAACATTCACTAGAGCACTTTAACCTACCACAACTTAATTCCATCAACTTCTTTCACCCTCTAAGACTTTGACTCTTTCGCCATAATAGTTTAATAACCCGGCTTTGTTTCCACCACTTTGCTCCTAATCTAAAGCTACTGCCATGAGTTACAAGAACAGTTGTGAAATTCATTATTATCACCACTTAAACGTGTATCAAATTAAATGACCACAAGTTTATTTAATGTTTGCATTTACTTGAAACATTTCGGACCAATATTTAATTATATTAAATCCGTTACACCTCTAAACTTCGGTTAAAAAAGCAAGTTTGCATCACACTTGTGAAGCTACTTTTATAAAATATATACATTTTCTGTCCCAAAATAGTTGGCCACTTTTAGATTTTACTGAACAATTCATCCTATTTAAAAGGAATTGAAAATAAATCCACAATTCAATGAAACAGGTTCTTAATGGAGATTATGGAATGGGATCCACAAACTCCATAGGGCATATTTACAAGCCCCTATCATCACAGGAACGTCACTTTTAAAGATGTTCATGTGGCGATATAGCCTTTGTCTTATTTACAAGACAGCATTAAGCCACATAATGTGGCATAAGTCTACCTTGTAAATAAGCCCCCGTTTAACGCTATACTTAGCGTGAAAGGGGTGGGCAATGGGTGTTGCAGTGGGCATTCCGCAGCAACACCAATTGATTTTGACACTACCCCCTATTTACAAGGGTGGCTTAAATACGAGGCAGCGCCAAAATTAAGACCAAAAAAACCTGTTCTTAACATTGCAAAATGAAGAAAAATGTTTTCTTTCTCCTCATTTTTGCTGTTTCTATGTGTGCTGCATAGTGCAACACACATAGAAACAGCAAATCACCATGCATGATTGTTTATGCTGAAAGGTGCCCATTCCTGCACGTAAACAATCACTTTAAAAATGACATATTTGCAACTTCTATGTGTGCTGCACAAAGCAGCACACATACTGTGCAGCTACGTGTTTCAAAAGTGGCGGAGCGCAGCGTTAAGCCAAGAAGGCTAACACCTCTCTCTGTCACTTCTTTGAAAATATGCCCCTTTGTCCCTAAAATGTGAACATGTTTATGGTCAAAAGCGTTATACCTACGTTTCCCTTTTGAGAAGGGTGCTCAGAAGAATTCTCTGATTAGTTGGTTCAGGATTCTTCTCTGGGGAGGTTAGTAGTTGGTGGGATGGGAGAGAGCTAGGAAGGACAGGCGAGAGGTACTTAGTCATTGGGAAAGGTGTAGAAGTGATGAGGACAATGGGGCAGAGTGGGACAGGAGAGAGATCGAGAGGGGTGACAAAGACAGGAGTGTAGAGGACTGAAGAAGAAAGAGGAAAGAGAGCAAGTCAAGAGTGTTGTAAGGGAGGGTTTTAGGTGGGTTGTAAGTAGGTGTAACACAGGTGTAGGTAGGTGTAAGACAGAGCGGTGTACTTAGGAGACAGCAAGAGTGGTGCTGTGAAATGGAGCTGGGAGCTAATATAGCAAAGTAATATTGGGAGCTGGCAGGTTTGAACAGTGAAGAGATGATATTGAATTGAATCATAAATTATATACCTAAGGGTTGTATGGGTTTGTTGTGAGGTAGGTAAGAGCCGGCTCAGTGTTTCCAAGTGGTTAATGGCATCCAGGGGTGGGAATCACTCGGTCTATGAGGGAACTAAGTGAAGGACTGGGGCATGACATGGTCTTCAATGTCTGCACAGAATATGCTGAACTTTTTCCTTTGACCATCCTTCAAGGCTTTTATCTGTGTGGGGAATAAGAGTGACTCACCAATAACTCAAGCTTACGGAATGCTTGTGAACTGTATGTGTCACTCCATTACAGATGACCTCATTAAGGTAAGTACAGACCAATCAGCTTAATTGATGTGCCCCAGAAGCTGTTCGGTAGGATACTGTTGAATCGCCTGCAGGACTGGGTGGAGGAGACGGGCGCCCTCAGTCCATACCAGGCGGGCTTTAGGAAGGGAGTCTCTACAGTGGACCAGGTCTTCCGTTGGAATATTATCTTTTGGAGGACAGCGATATTCGAAGGTGGCAGCTTGTACACAATATTTGTGGACCTGAGGGCCGCCTTCGACCTGGTGCCCAGAGGGAAACTTTGGAGCGTTCTGGCTGAGATGGGGGTCCCCCCGGACGTTCTGACAATTTTACAGAGACTCCATCATAACAACTACGCCCGGGTCAGATGCGGGAAGCTTGGGGAATTAACGGACAGATTCCCCGTTGACAGGGGGGTTAGGCAGGGTTGTGTATTGGCACCGACCCTGTTCTGCCTCTTTGTCAACGGGGTAATCGCCCATCTCAACGGCATTGAATACACTGATGCCCCGAAGCTGAACGGCAGCAGGGTCCCTGCAATCATGTTTGCAGATGATACCCTGCTGCTGTCCAAAACCCCCATGGGGGTACAGAGGATCCTCGATTCTTTTGTGTCCTTCTGCATGGAAAGGGGGCTAGAGATTAATGCTACAAAAACAAAGTACATGGTCCTGAACCCAACCAAAAGATCACGCCTGAACCCCATACTGGGATCATCACGATTAGAGAGAGTCTCCACCTTTGAATACCTGGGTGTAACATTGAATGAAAACATGTCCTGGGGAACACACCAGACTAGGGCTAACCTTAAACTAGTGCAGACCACAGGTGGCATCGCACGCATGATGAAAAATTCCACATACCGTCCATTGGGGCCGGTCATCCAGATCTATAAGGCACAGGCCAGGGGTGCTATCATGTATGGGGCGGAATTGTGGGGTCACACATCTTCCCACAGTTTGTCTACAACTGAGAACATTTTTATTAGACAGTTAGTTGCACTCCCGTCTAGTACACCGATTGTCCCCTTGAGGATGGACCTGGGACTGAGACCAATAGCAGATGAACTGGGTCTCAGGCCCATAGCCTTCTGGCGAAGGTTATGGAGTAGTGAAGAACTTTCTACCTACAGGGCGGAACTGAGGGAGTTTCTAATCCACCCCAAAGCTCTACAGATCCCATGGATAAAATATATAAAAAAGTCCTGTGTGAGATTAGGGTTCCCCGACCTATGGTCCGATCCAGCTAATGCTTCACTAGGGATTCCACGAAGAGTCCTGGCCAACGCTTACCACGAGCAGAAACTAGCTAGGTTCATGGAATGCCAGGGTGAGGGGTCACTAACATCTGCATTCATGCATAGCAAGGATCTATACAGGTTGGAGAGGGTTTTGGATGGTATGACACCCGTGCTGGCCAGGAAACTATTCCTCCAATGGAGATATGGCACACTGCCTCTGCGGGCCGTTACTAGCTCCTGGTCAAGACCGCCCTCTACCAAGAAATGCCCGGCGTGCATTTGTGCTGAGGAAAGTGATTTACATGTGGTCTTGTTTTGCCCTACTTACAATGCCGCAAGGAAATACTGGCTTTTACCACTCATCAGAAACTTTGGTTGTAGGGAGTACCTCCCGATGTACAGAATTTTAAAAACTGATGTCTCGGGTCCAACAGTGTTTGCATTAGCTAAATTCCTAACAAATGTATGGCATACTCGCACCCGTATTTTAAAGTCGCAGTTGTTCACATAACTATAAGATCAAAATTTTAAACGTATGGTCTTTTATCGGTTTTCACTCTAGTAGTATCTATTTCTCAAGGTGAAATGATTTTATACTGTATAACATGTGTTCCTGCATATTTGCGATGTTTTATATTGTTTCAAAAGTGTTATTTTGCCTATCTTTGATGGCCAAATCGGCCGAAATAAAGAAAGAATAAGTAAGTAAGTCTTATCGGTGGGAAACTGTGCTAGAGTTGGCCCTGTCACATGAACCAACAGGAGAGGAGAAATGGGTGAAAGAGAAATATCCATTTGATTGGTCTTCAGTTCAAGAGAGGGAGAGAGAAGACTGGACCATTTTTCACAGCTTCCAGTTTTCAGCTCCTAACCCCGCCCAAATATTTTTTATGTATCATCAGCACTACTGGACCCTCCTTTAAAGCTTACCCATGTGAGGGAAAGAGCAAGTGTGGAGCATAACGTTGAAGTTCGTATCAGCTACACAGCCTAAGGATAATGCAAGTCACTAATTTGTGAACTATGTTGTTGTGTTTTACGTTTTATTTACAATAATTTCCGTGGACAGAGCCTTACTGTAGATTCTGTGATATCTGACTAAAAATGGTTTGAGAAGCAATATCCACCGCGAAATCTGTGGCTACAATATAAAATATGACGTGTTCCATTGTGATATTTATTTCTGGACAGTTGTGATGTCTCCTGTGTACATGTATGAAAGCAGTGCATGCAGTGGTTTATAATTTGTAAATATATAACATAGCAGGTGCACTGTTTACCTGTTATTGCTATTTTGGTTAAAGATCCCCATCGAAGTGCAGTCATGTCACTCTCTTACTTGCTCAAAAATAATTGAAAATATACTTCTTTGGATTGGACCTTGTGGGTTATAGAAAATAACTTTCTGAATATTCGTTGTTCTCCACTTCTCTCGGCTGCCTTCCTAGTCTGATTAAAACTGCTGTACATTCTCAGCACTAATAGATTTTCAATGGTTGTAAATTTGATCAAAGAACTATTTCTAAAATGTTGGTTCTTTTTAATAGGGTTTGGGAATTCCCATTTCCATATCCTAATTAATTTGTGACTGAAAACTTTGTTGTGAATATGGCCCTTTGTGAACATAATATTTAAAACTTCAAAATGAATAGCATCTGTAGATCAATTGACTTTTTTTAATCCAAACAAAATGAGTTCAAAACAAAACAACAAACTAACGGAATGGGTTTGTTCTTTCCAACAATATCTTAAATGTGTCATATTTTCCAGCCCTTACATACAAGATTACAGTTAACAACGATCTGACCTTGATCTAATATTAGTGTGATAACTTACTCTATGTGGTGATTAATACAAAGTTATTTTCCTAAACTGCTTAAAGTATTTTATGTAAAGTGTAATTTTAAAAACATCTCAGAAGGTTACACCTGTCCTCAAAGTCAAACACAGGGGTAATGGCCCTGGAGAGGCAGAGGTACATCAAAGCAAATCCTCCACCAGTTGAGGAGTCCGCTCCGGACCACGGGACCCATCACTGGCAGAGACCACAGAGTCGGAGGTGCAACGTAGAAACAGCACCTCAAAGAGGCAGTTGGCCTGTTGCAACGCCTTCTCCACCACCACGGTTGTAGGTTTCTTAGCTGCCGGTTCAGATGACGGCTTGTTCCATGATCTCCTGAAGAGCCAATGATTCGTCCTCAGTTTCAGACATTCCTCAGTGCCCTGGGTCAGTGCCGGCCACTCTGCCGGACCCTTGGCAAACAACAAGGTCCAAGCATGCTTAGAAGTGAATGGAGTTCCCAACAATCACCCTTACGTTGGCAGGGAACAATAGGGCGTACTTCATCGCCCAAGCTCCTGATCTGAGCATCCACAGCCACGTAGGAACAACAGTGCCGATACACCTGTGAATTCCAGGTACGCTGTGATGACATTGCCTTCAAACTGCCAATGGCCCTTCATCTTGAAAAGCTGGAGAAGCAAGTCTCGGTCTATATAGTTGAGCAACTTCATAATCATGGGCCACGGGCACACCCTCGGTAGGGGAGGTCGACCTGGCAGTCGGTGAGCCTGTTCAATCAAGAGGCATTTGGGGAGCCTCTCAGCAAGCCCTGTGTCCATCAAGGAATTGTTCCCTGTTCAAGCCTTCAGACTTCTCTCGGAACCGCACAAAGTAAACATTATTGCACAGCTCTCATCCCTTTCATCTGCAAAGTGGCTCGCAATGTGGTCAGGGCCGAACCAGTATCATCCACCCTCCAACCAGGCAATGATTATCTGCTCATAGCAGGCCAACATCCAAGGATATCACATCTATTTTGGATTCTTAAGATAGTTTTTGTGTCCAAGAGTGTCTACAGGATCCACTCAAACTGGCTTTAATGTTTGCCTAGGGTGGCCCTGAGGTTGCCCTCTGCGTCCTGGGAGCATGTCATCCCATCGGTTGGGTAGGATATCTTGAACTGCCGTGGTTTAACCATCTTTACAGGCCATGGTGAGGGTCCCTGCAGACACAGGTCCCAGCCGCTCAAGTAAGAATGTCAGGCCCTAGCAGGGATTACCAGGGCCGCCAAGTAGCCCAAAATCTCTTGCAACTTCAAAGCGAGCACCCGGTCCTGAACAGCTGCAGGTCCTCTTTCAGCCCTACCACCAGTTGTTGTAGGCCTCCCCTCAAGTGGGACCTCCCTGCTACCCATGTCTTCATCCACTCTGAGGGCCCACTCAACATCGGTGAGTCATAGCATAGTCCCTCTCATACCTTCAGGTCACCAAAGAAATTCCAGCCAGAGGACAGTGCCCAGAACCACTCCTCACTCCAGCACCATCCCCTAGGGCTGAGAATGTCACTTTGCCATCACCTAGGCAGGGGTAGCATCCCCACTTCACAAGGGCCATTCCACACGGGCCTCCAGGTTGCTGCCCAGCATCAGCTGCCTATATCAGTGTGGACACAGTCCACCTTTTGACTAAACCCCTCAATCCCAGGGGCCTGGGGGCCCAGGACCATCACTCTAGTAATAGGGGGAGGCCCGAGGGCAGCAACACCACTATCCACAAGCCAGCAGGGGCTTGTGGTGTAAATTGCCTCGCTCACAGCACCAGCCGAGTCCCGTCCATGACAATGGAAAGCAGGCTACTCCCGTGAAATAAGACTGCACCGGGACCAAATTACAAAATGGGGTTGGAAAGGCTTAAGGAATAAATATCTGGAAGGGTTGTGTCCACTTTCATCTCAACTAGGAGGAGGCTAAATCTGCTTTGTCACTTGGCTATGACTCGTTTTGTGAATGGATTTCTCATGCCCTTGATTCTCTGATTCCTCTGGTCTGGTCGAAACGCCGGGCTAAAGATCATAGCCCTTGGTATGACAGCACGCTAGCGTCCCTCAAGAGAGACTGCAGGCAAGCCGAAAGGCGGTGGCGAAAATCCTTCGACCCTGCGCTTAAAATCTGTTACGCGGGCAAAACCAAAGTATATCATAGAGCGGTATGTAGAGCTCGTGCAGCCCATTATGCACAGGAATTTCGGAACAGCTCTAACCCCTCCAAATTGATATTCAAGGTATTAAAAGACCTTATGGCCAAGAGGATCACTGCAACAGAAATAGGTTCAGACCCCCATTGTGAAAGCCTGGCATCTTTCTTTATTGAAAAAGTGCAAGTAATTTATCGCACTTTCCCCACCGACCAGCTGACTCCAGAACCATGCAGCTGCTCCATGGATAGTGGTGTGGAGTTGGTCACTCTACCCCCCCTATCTATGGAAATATTTAACTCTCTGAGCAGGAAAATTAAGTCAGGTTCCCCTATGGACCCACTAAAACCTGTTCAGTTGAGAGATATGCTGCCGGTATGTCGTGCCCCTGTGCTGGCTCTCATTAATTTGTCGCTGGCCTCAGGAACTGTGCCTATTAGGTGGAAACAGGCGGTAGTCACGCCCATCTTAAAAAAGGCTACCTTGGATCCTCTAAAGCCCGAGAACTACCGCCCCATCTCGTTGTTGCCGTGGGTTACTAAAGTTGCCGAGGCCCATGTGAATGGGATCCTGGCAGACCACCTTGCCAGAGCCAACATCTTGGATCCCACTCAAAACGGGTTCCGCGCAGGACACAGCACGGAGACGGCCCTACTTTTTATGGTCAAGCATTTGCGCTCCGTGTTGGATGCCGGTCGAACTGCGGCACTCCTGTTATTAGATCTGAGTGCCGCGTTCGACACGGTTTCACGCGGTATCCTCCTGCAACGACTTGAGGAAGTGGGAGTTAGGGGGTCCGCGCTGTGCTGGTTTCGGTCCTTCCTTACGGATAGATCATTCCAGGTTGCTATCCCACTCGGCAAATCTAAATCGCACCCGCTGACACTAGGGGTTCCAGAAGGGTCATCCTTGAGCCCCACCTTATTCAACCTATACGTTAGACCGCTGGCTGCGGTTGTTAAACGCTGGGGCCTGACAATGGTCTCGTATGCGGATGACACGCAGCTGGCGGTCACGTTGAGTGGGGACTCTGATGTGGAGGCCCTTAGGTTCCGCGAGGGTATATGTGCTGTGGTTAACTGGATGAATCAGAACTGTCTCCAATTGAACACTAAGAAAACTGAGGTCATGGTGGTGGGAAAACAGGTGGGGCTGTGGAACGATAACTGGTGGCCTCAGGAATTGGGGCTGACCCCTTCCCCTGTAATGGAGATAAAAAACCTTGGGGTCTGGCTGGATCCGGCTCTCAGTTTCACCTGCCATACCAAGAGAGTGGCAGGCTCTTGTTATGGCGTCATCAGAGGACTTAGGCCAATACTTAAGTTCTTTGACGCCTCCACCAGACAGTTGGTGGTTCAGGCGTCGGTGCTATCCAGGTTGGATTATGCCAGTGCACTCTTGGCCGGGATTAACCAGGCAGAACTCACCCGACTACAGCGAGTGCAAAATATCGCAGCCAGAGTGGTGGTGGGACTGCCTAAACGGTGTTCGGCTTCTAAGACACTGCACTCTCTACATTGGCTCCCTATGAGCCAGAGGATTAAATCCAAAGTACTCTGCCTGGCTTTTAAAATCCTCAAAGGCATGGCTCCACAAATCCTGGTAAATCTCTTAAGTCCTTATGTCCCTCTGCGACCCTTGAGATCCCTGGAAATGCACTTGTCGACGGTCCCTCGTTTCAGACTAAGCAGAAAGGGCGGCCGCTCTTTTCGAGTGGTGGCCGCAAAGCTATGGAACTCCCTCCCTGTTGAGATCCGGGCAATAGACAACTTACTGCAGTTTAGGCGGGCAATAAAAACGTTTCTGTTTGCCTAATTTCTGACTGAGCCTGCTCCTTTTTAGATGTTGTGTTGTGTTTACCTTCTCAGCGCGCCAGGACGCCCCTTTGCTGGGGCAGCTGTGCGCGGTACAAAAACAAATAACATAACATAACATAACAATGCTGGAGGACATGGAGGATGCGGCGGTTTCACAAATTCCGTCTTGATAGAGCCACCCTGAAAACCCTTTGTGATATGTTGGAGCCCCACCTGCAGCCTCGCCGGACATAACCAACAGCTTTCACCCCAACTCATAAAGTGATGGCAGCACTCAATTTTTTTGGCCACTGGATCGTTCCAGGAGACAGTGGCTAGTGCTGGTGGGGTGCCTCAACCGATGTTCAGCATGGTGCTGCGTGATGTTCTGTCCGCCATGATGATGTACAAGGACAGAAATATCCATTACCCCAGGGGTGCTGAATTGCCAGCTGTGAAGGGGGACTTCTATCCCCTTGGGCAAATCTCCCATGTTGTTGGTACCATTGATTGCACACATGTCCCTCTTGTGCCACCACAGGCAGGTGAGCACATATTCTGCAATCGCAAACATTACCACTCCATTAATGTGCAAGTGGTGTGCATGGCAGTTATGATCATCTTGCATGTGTATGCCAGATTCCCCATGACTCGTACATCCTGCGGAACAGATTTTGCCCCGGCTGATGTCTAATCTGCTTCCCAAGCTTGCATGGATTGTGGGTGAGTATGCCTAGTTGTATGACGTGCTGGGTATTTGACCTGCTGCCCTCTGCCTGTGCAACATTGCAATGTCTATTTGTCATACCTAGGTGACTCTGCATATCTGAACCATCCATGGCTGCTGAGCCCCCTGCGGAATCCCAGGACCCCGGCTGGTATCCGCTACAATGAGGCCCATGGGAGGACACGTCGTGTGGTGGAGCGTACTTTTGGTCTGCTCAAATCATGTTTCCTCTGCCTGGACAAAACCAGAGGTGCACTGGCATACTCGCCCAGGAAGGTGTGTCAGATCGTAGTGGCATGCTGCATGCTCCACAACCTGGCCATTCACAAGGAGATTCCCCTGCTCCTGGATGAGGATCAGGACCCAAGGCCCCACCAGCACACCAACCTGAGTCTAGTGATGAGGACAGTGCAGAGGAGGAAGGTGGTGACATGCGTCAACAGCTCATCACCTAATTCACTTGAAGGTGGGTGACGATGTACAACATAACCAATGTCTGGTGATCTTGCTGTTGTCGTGAAGGGCTATGTGCGAATACTGAAAACTGCCAGTTGTCAACTCAGCTCTGGGTGGATATGTTACTGTAACATGTCATCTGTGTACGTATATGGGACGTGTATGTTGACACTTGGTGCCCGTTGTGTTATCTGCATGTTGGCTCATGAAGATGGTCAGTGTTGTGTAATGTCTGTGATGCCACACTCACACCAGTGATTGTTGTTCTGTTGTGTTTCCCTAGATGCCTTAAACGTATCCTTGCCTACATACAGTACATACTCCTGATACATTATGGACATGTTGAAGACTGTACATCCTGCACTAAAGACAAAGCTGACACAAAAAAAGTGTGTAAAGTATTTTATGTACAAAGATGACATGTGAGGAGGGTGCAATTTTACAAAGAGGTGGGAGTGGAGCAGTGAGTTGACAGTCATGGTAAATGAGATGAAAGAGCAGATACCACATTGATGTGGTGACCCAGTCCAACAGACAGATGCCATTCACAAGGCAGTGTGAGGAAGGACAGTCCAAACAGTCAACGCAGTGGGGAAGAGGGTTGCCATCAAGGCTGGCTCTGTGACTGGCGTTTGGTAGGGGCTTTGCCTCCAGAGACTCCCAGGTTCTTCTTAGGACAGCCCCTTGGTCGCTTGGCAGGGGTAGGCCCTGCTATGGTGCCAGCGGCATCTGAGGACTCACCCCTCTTTGTGGCCAGACGGGGGTGGAGGTGTTGTTGGTGGCGCAGGCCTGTCCCTCAGTAACGCCACTTGCTGGCCCATGAGTTCCACCATTTGTCCAATGCAGTTGTCGATGGACCTCATCAGCAGGATAAGCTCTCGTAACAGGTCGTCCGACTGGCCACTTTGTCCCTTGGCCTCTTAACATGCCCCAAGGACTCTGGTGAAGTGTTCCAGGGATGGGATCCCACCCTCCTGGTGTCTGGGGGAGACCCTGGCCCTCCCACCTACCCTGCTGCCATGGACCTGTCGCCACACCACTGTGGGTCCCCACACACTCTCCCTGCCATCCTCAGTTGTTGGAGTGGGGTGTTCATCCTCTTGGATAGGGAGGGTGTTGCAGGTGGCACTGGTGGTGGTGGTGGACGCACAGGCCGTAACAGCAGGGGTCTGCTGTGCAGTTGGTGTTGCAGCAGATGTGTTGGTGGGGAAGATGGGGTCCTGGGACCTGTTGCTCTTTGACACACCAGATGGGCCTGCCTCAAGCTCATTGTCCTGAAAATCCTGGGAGTCTACATCTGAGAGTCCTTGTACAGGGGGGGAGACTGGCTCTGCAGGTCGTTTGTGTTGTCCTCTGCAGTAAGTTCTTGGTCATCTGTGGATTAGATGGGAAAAGGTCATTGTAGTGCACTCTGCAAGCATTGTGTTAGCTGTGTGTCATCCACTGTCTGTACACTACACAATTGACTAAACTTCACATCGTTTACAATGTGCACTACTGTGGCTCCTAACATGATGCACTTGTACATACATTACTTGTACATGGTGTGAGGTAGCAAGGCATGCCATGCAACTCGTGCAGAAATCATGTTCACAGGGACCTGTGACCACAAAGCAGATTCCATCATAGCACCACACCTCCGAGACGTCATCAACTGCTCCCTCAACTCTGCCACCTTCCCTGAAAGCTGGAAACACGCCGAACTCAGCGCACTTCTGAAAAAACCCACAGCTGACCCCACCAAACTCAAAAACTACCGACCCATCTCGCTCCTTCCATTCCCGGCCAAAGTCATTGAGAAAGCCGTCAACAGCCAGCTCGCCGCCTTCCTCGAAACAAACAAATCCCTGGACTCCTCACAGTCCGGTTTCCGAGCCAAACACAGCACCGAGACCGCCCTCATCGCAGCAACAGACGACATTCGAACTCTACTGGACAATGGAGACACAGTCGCGCTCATCCTCCTCGACCTCTCAGCAGCCTTCGACACGGTCTGTCATAGCACCCTGTTACAACGCCTCAGAAACATCGGAATCCAAGGAAAAGCACTGGAATGGATCACCTCGTTCCTTGCCGGAAGAACTCAGAGAGTCCGCCTGCCACCATTCAAGTCAGAGGCCACTGAAGTCATTTGCGGCGTGCCACAAGGATCTTCACTCAGCCCCACCCTCTTCAACGTATACATGAGCCCCCTCGCGACCATCGCACGACAACACAACCTCAACATCATCTCCTACGCTGATGACACTCAACTGATCCTCTCACTCACCAAAGACCCCAACACCGCCAAAACCAACCTACATGAAGGAATGAAAGAAATGGCCGAGTGAATGAAACACAGCCGTCTGAAACTGAATTCAGACAAAACAGAAGTCCTTATCTTAGGTACCTCCCCCTCCGCCTGGGACGACTCTTGGTGGCCAGAGACCCTTGGAAAAGCACCCATCCCGACGAATCACGCTCGGAACCTGGGCGTCATCCTGGATTCCTCACTCTCAATGACCAGACAAGTCAACGCCGTTTCATCATCTTGCTTCAACATTCTTCGCATGCTCAAAAAAATATTTCGCTGGATCCCCACCGAAACTAGAAAAACGGTCACCCACGCACTGGTTACAAGCCGCCTGGACTACGGAAACACCCTATACGCCGGTACCACCGCAAAACTTCAGAAAAAACTCCAACGCATCCAGAACGCATCAGCCAGACTCATACTAGACATTCTGCGTAAAGACCACATTTCTGATCACCTGAAAAACCTCCACTGGCTCCCCGTCAATAAGAGGATAACATTCCGCCTCCTAACCCACGCACACAAAGCACTTTACGAACTTGGACCCGAATGCCTCAACACACGACTTTCCTTCTACACCCCCTCCCTCCAACTACGCTCTTCCAACCAAGCCCTTGCCGCTGTACCTCGCATCAACAAAACCACCATGGGAGGAAGATCCTTCTCCTACCTGGCGGCTAAAACCTGGAACTCACTTCCCATTCACCTTCGCCTCACTCAGAACCACCTAGCATTCAGAAAGCAACTTAAATCCTGGATATTCGACAAGTAAATCCCCACCCTTCTTCAAGCGCCTTGAGACCCTCTGGGTATGTAGCGCGCTATATAAATTATCTGACTTGACTTGACATGTAGGGACCAGTGCAACCTTTTTTCATTGTTGACTCCTTGTTGATTTGTCTAACCTGGCAGACGTCACACCTGGTCATGGACTGGCCATTGCATTGTCCTGCATACCTTTGTCTTGTAATGTACATATCTAGATTTGTAACCCCACACATGCTTTCTATTTTTTGAAATGGTCATTCGTGGCTGGCCCATGGCAATACACTCATCAGTTTGTGCTGTGCATGATTGTGCCCAGTCTTCCTAGTGAATGTGCATTGGTGTGTGACTCTTTGATAGCTGTGACAGTTCCCTTTGCTTACCTGTGTGCACACTGTGCATGGCAAGCAAGGTCGGTGTGCATATTTGTGCAATGAGAGGGCTGGTGTTGCCATATGGCACCATTTCTTTAGTGACAAATGTGTGGTTGCACATACTGGCTACTTACCTGTAACGTCTGCACATTTGGCTTTGTGGCGTGGCACATCTGTGTGTGCATGGGGGAGGATTACATTCTGCTCAGTGGTGTAATGGGACCAGAGAATATGTCTACCTACCTAGTGATTTGGTTGAGGTGATCTATTAGATGACACATGCATCTTGTGGTATGGAGTGCTCCATCTTGCTGTACTGGTGAACAATGGAACATTGAAGGAGTATAATTGCAGACCTCCGACCCCCAAACAGCCTTCCCAGGGAGGATGCCTACTTACCTGTAAGTTGATTTGTCGCGATACAATGGCTTTCAACTGCTTCTGGGTGGGGAGTGCTCCATTCTGCTGGGCTGTGGGCCAGGGGCATGCTGGGAGTATTTGTGCAGGCCTCCCACCCCCAAACAACCCTCCCAGGGAAGATGGCTACCGTACCTGTTAGTTTGTTTGGTGTACTGCAATGGCTGCCAAATGCTTCTAGGTGGAGAGTGCTCCATCCTGCTCAGGTGTGGGCAAGGGGGCATGCTGAGAATAGTAGTGCAGGCCTCCCAACCACAAACAGCCCTCCCACAGAAGATGCCTACCTACCTGTAAGTTGGTTTGTGGTGATACAATGGCTTCCAACTGCTTCTGGGTGGGGAGTGCTCCATCCTGCTGGGGTGTGGGCCAGGGGGCATGGTGGGAGTAGTAATGCAGGCCTCCCTCCCACAAACAGCCCTCCCAGGGAAGATGGCTACCTACCTGTAGGTTTGTTTGGTGTACTGCAATGGCTTCCAACTGCTTCTGGGTGGGGAGTGCTCCATCCTGCTGGGGTGTGGGCCAGGGGGCATGGTGGGAGTAGTAATGCAGGCCTCCCTCCCACAAACAGCCCTCCCAGGGAAGATGGCTACCTACATGTAGGTTTGTTTGGTGTACTACAATGGCTTCCAACTGCTCCTGGGTGGAGAGTGCTCGATCCTGCTGGACTGTGGGCCAGTGGGCATGGTGGGAGTAGTAATGCAGGCCTTAATCCCACAAACAGCCCTCCCAGGGAAGATGGCTACCTACCTGTAAGTTTGTTTGCTGTACTGCAATGGCTTACATCCGTTTGTGGGTGGGGTGGGGGTAGGGCTCCATCTTGATGATGCTGTGGGACAAGGGGGCATGGTGGGAGTTGTGGTACAGGCCTCCCACACACACAAACCCTCCCAGGAAAGATCGCTTCCTACCTGAATGTTTTTTTGGTGTACTGCAATGGCTTGCATCCGTTTCTGGGTGGGGTGGGGGGAGGACTCTATCCTGATGATGCTGTGGGACAAGGGGGCATGGTGGGAGTTGTGGTACAGGCCTTCCACACACACAAACCCTCCCACGAAAGATGGCTACCTACCTGTACGTTTGTTTGGTGTACTGCAATGGCTTCAAACTTCTGGGTGGGGTGGGGGAGTGCACCATCCTGATGGGCTGTGGCCAGGGGTCATGGTGGGTGTAGTAGTGCAAGCCTCCCACCCCTAAATTGCCCTCCCAGGGAATATGGCACTTGTTAGGTGAGGCTGATCCATACAATGGCTGCATACTGCTCCAGGGTGGGTGTGGTGCTCCTTCCTACTCAGGTGTGGGCCAGGGTGCATGGTGGGAGTGGTAGTACAGGCCTCCCTTCCACAAACAGCGCTCGATTGCAAGATGGCTACCTACCTGGTAGTTTGATGTGGGTTGTGTAATGGCTGACTAATGCTTCTGGGTGGGGTGGAGGGAGGGCTCCATATTGCTGATGCTGTGGGACAAGGGTGCCTGGTGGGAGTTGTGGTCCTGGCTGCCTGTACACATGACCCCAGGGATGTTGGATCTGTGAGACATGTTTTGGGAGTGTGTGGTGCAGATGAATGGGATTTGTCCTAGGTGGTGTAGCTTTCTAGTTGTGCAAAACAGTACATATCAGTGTGGTGGTAGCCATTTGTTTGTACGTCCCAGCCTCCACTCCACGGCTAGTCCTGTGAGACTTTCTGGATGCAGTATTGCAAGCACCTTCTCCACCCATGGTGTAAATGTTTTTTGTGGAATGGGAGGGCTACTGCCAGTCCCGTAAGCCAGCTCCCAGTCTTGCTCCTCTTCTCTTGGACAA
The DNA here is from genome assembly GCF_964261635.1 of Lissotriton helveticus. Classification (NCBI taxonomy): domain Eukaryota; kingdom Metazoa; phylum Chordata; class Amphibia; order Caudata; family Salamandridae; genus Lissotriton; species Lissotriton helveticus. Next base: position 1,839,200,162 of record NC_136059.1, on the reverse strand, counting down.
CCCTCTTTAGATCATGCCACCGCTTCATGTTCTCTTTCTTGGATCGTGGGATGGTCCCTACTGCATTGACCCTTTGTACTATCCTTTCCCACATTTGACTCCTTGTGGCTAATGGTATCTGTTGGACCAGGCTACCAAACAGTTGTGATTCCACTCTGACTATCTCATTTACCATGACTGACAACTCACTCTCTGTGAATTTGGGCATTTTATGTGTGGACATGGTGTGTGGTGTGCAAAGTGTTTGTTGGCGCAGGGGTGTGGGTGGTGTGTGTGGTGGTGGTGTGTGAGGTGTGTTATGTGCTGGCAAGATTTTGGAAGGGGATATTGAGTTTTTTTATTTCGACCTACAGTAATATCGAGTTGTAAATAGCGTAGGGACAGAATATCGAAATCAAGAATATCGACGACCAGAATATCGACCTGAAGGTAAGAAATATTGTTTTTGTTAATATCTAAGTTAGTAATATCGATAGGAAAAATATAAATGTTACTAATATCAACATTTATATTAGTGTTATGTATTTAATTATGTATTTTATATGTTTGTGTTTATATTTTGTGTTAATTATAGTGCTAGTTTTTTATTATATGTATACAATTTTTAGAAGTTAGTATTTTCTTTTAAAGTAAATTATGTGTTTTAGTACTGTAGCCGGTTTTGGGTTTATGGGGAAATATGGTTGGGAAGTAATTTAACTATAGTAACTTAATTTTTTAAAATTCGGAATTTGTAATTATTTTTAAGTACATTTGCATCTTAGTTCTGTAGCGGGGTGTGGGTTTATAGGGGAATAGGGTGGGAAGTAATTTAATTGTAATTAAGTAATTATTTATTTTATTGTTAGGTATTGATAATTCGTTTATTGTTAATTAATTATTAATTGGTAATACATTTTTAATCATTCATATTTTTTTGTTTTGAAAATTAATTTATTGTTAATTAATTAATAATTTGTAAATATGTTGTATTAATTAATATGTATTGGTATTTATCAATAATGTATTAATAATTAATTAATTAATAACTGCTAAATACTTGTTAATTATAGTTTTTTGGTATTGAACATTAATTATTTGTTATTTCATTATTATTTGGTAATTCATTTATAATAATTAACATTTATTGGTATTCATCATTATTTATTTTAAAAAACGTATTTTAATTATTTCTAAGTTATTTTTACTCCTACGCTATCCAACACTTAACCTACTGTTGCACTCTGTGGAGTATGAATAGTAATTTTTACCCCTATGCTAGCCAACACTATCCCTACTGTTGCACTCTCTGGAGTTGGAATAGTAATTTTCACCTCTTCGCTATCCAACACTTTCCCTTACTGTTGCACTCTCTGGAGTTGAAATAGTAATGTTTACCCCTATGCTATCCAACACTTTCCCTACTGTGGCACTCGCTGGAGTGGGAATATTTTTTTTTACCCCTACGCTATCCAACACTTTCCCTACTTTTGCACTCTCTGGAATTGGAATAGTAATTATTACCCCTACGCTATCAAACACTTTCCCTACTGTTGCACTCTCTGGAGTTGGAATAGTAATTTTTACCCCTAAGCTAGCCAACACTTTCCCTACTGTTGCACTCTCTGGAGTTGGAATAGTAATTTTTACCCCTACGCTATCCAACACTTTCCCTGCTGTTGCACTATCTGGAGTTGGAACAGTCATTTTTACCCCTACACAATCCAACACTTTCCCTACTGTTGCACTCTCTGGAGTTGGAGCAGTAATTTTTACCCCTATGCTATCCAACACTTTCCCTACTGTTGCACTCTCTGGAGTGGGAATAGTCATTTTTACCCCTATGCTTTCCAATATTCACTGTTTTAGTTAATGTAGTGTAATTCTTTTTTTTTGTTATATATTTATATTTTATATTTTTATATGTATTGTATGCGTATGTATGTATTTATAATTTATAAAATGTTTTATTTAACAATTTATAAGTTATACAATAATTATTTGTATATATTATTAAGTAAGTATATGTTTATTTTTTACATTACGGGGTCGATTCCGATCCGGTAAAAAGCGCTCTGAATCGTCATACGGAGCGTTTTTTCCTCGTACGAATCGTACCTGTAAACGTCCCGTACGTATGACAAAGTACGATTCGTACCAGGAGCCGTACTCCGTACGAGTCGTACAAGACACCGTAAGACTCTAATCTCCGTACGATTCTCCCTCGGAACCCGCTGTACGCGACATCTGTACGGTTCGCGGCTGGTTTTTACGACCCAGCAAGTACGATAAGTGTCAGGTACACACCGTGCGACCCATTTTCTACGGGAGCTGAAAACAGCCGTAAAAGCAGAGTTCGCACCGAAACAGGTACAGAACAGCCCTACGGGTACGGTGCGTGCCCCCATGATCGCAGGGGTACGCACCGTACCCCTGCGATCATGGGGTGTACGAGCCGTACCCCCATTGTACGATGGGTGTACGGTCGTACACCGATCGTACATGGGGTACGGCTCGTACACCGATCGTACATGGGGTACGGCTCGTACACCGATTGTACAATGGGGGTACGGCTCGTACACCCCATGATCGCAGGGGTACGGTGCATAACCCTGCGATTATGGGGGGTACGGACCGTACAGTGTGTATGTGTTTGTGTGCTTTTCCGTACGACTCGCCCTTACCTGACGTTGTCCGTACGAATCGCGTCCTCATACCCCAGTCCGGATCGTACTCGTCGGGTCGTACGGCATGTGTACGAGTCGTACGGTATGTGTACGAGTCGTACGGTTCACGGTTTCAGCCTTGCAATACGTACGGATCGCGACGATTTGGACGGATTCACGGAATACGGCTTGTACTTCGCGACTCGGACGGACGGGTACGTTTCGTACGGAGAGGCTCCGGTTTTTTTCCTGAATCGGAATCCACCCCTATATGTATTACTTACCATTTCAAACATATTTTTAACTATGTTTATTTTAAATATATGTATTATTTACTTTATTTTACATTATTTTTAAACATTAAAAAAACGATATTTTTAACAATGATATTTTTTTCTTGTTTTTGGACTTACCATAATGTAGATAGGACTTTGATATTCTTGTAATCGATATTTCGCTTCGGATATTTTTGACGTTGATATTTTTGACGCCGATATTCTGTCAGTGATTACATTTTTTATATACCAGAAATCCCTTCTGTGAGAGGAAAGTAGTAGATGGGATGGATGTTTCGTGGTTATTAGTAATTGAGCAGGGACTAGTGTGAAGTCTAACATATCTATGCTGGTGATATATTTACGAGTCTCTTAGCGCAAAACTTGTACCACACTTCCTCAGACGAGGCATAATGAGGAGAAGTGTTTATTTTTCATTGTTGTTTCCTCTTTCTATTATGCTGCATTCGGGAGCCACCCTTGCACTATGGTGGAAGGGTACCTGCTTTGGCGCTTGGCAGCCAAAAGGGCACCGGCAGAGGGGAAAAGGCAGGAGCACGCCATATTGAATTAAATACAGCGCATTTCTGCACTTTCCTTGTCATGCAGTGTGGCACAGCAAGGTGACTTGCTGTGCTGCACTGCATGACTTGGCAATACATATTGCCCAGTGTGGCTTATAACCATATCACCAGCTAGGACAGCTGTACATGTGTATTTTGACACTGGGAACAAGCTAAGTTACACATGATGTTAGAATAGGTGAAGCCATTGGAAACCCCTATTTTCTTTTTAAAGAAGGATATTGTCATTGATGTTGAAATCATCAATGGGTCCACGTTTATTCCGATCACCAATTTGTAAAACAATCTTGCCACAGCACAGTTCATCATCATCATACTCAACGTTTTTCATACTCTCTTGAGCTCTACAGAACTCTGCGAAATGTCCTAACTTCCTGCATATCTTACATTTGAAATTCAAAGCATGACTGTTTGTATCATTTGCAAAGTGACCTTGCAGACCACAATGACAGCAGTTTCCAGTGGTTTTTTTTCTGATAGTCCTACTGCTTAAATGTATTATATTTTTTTACACTGGGAGTTTTATGATCATTATCTTTATGAAAAGTGACATTCTTTTTTTCTCTTTGCTATCACTTTGTATTTTAATTTCTTCTCTTTGAGCATCATATGTATAAATATATTCCTTATTGTCCAATTAATTAAAATCATTACAATAAAACAACAGAGTTTATAAAACAAGGCAATTTCCTACATTCCCTAAAGATAATGAGGAAGTGTTAACATATCGTTATAACTGTTGGAAATACATAAAATATCATAAAAACGTATTTTGTACATAACCCAATATTATTATTCACCATACATATTAGTAAACCCATCCATACAGATAATCTTTGAGTCCCCTATCAGGTTTTTAAACAGCCCCTAAAAAGAAGCAGAGCGTACAGTACCACATGTTTGGTCCAGTTGTGATCTTAGTACTTAAAATATAAAGCACATTCATGTTTCTTAAAATTACCCCAAACCTCAGATACTTTATAAAAATTTATCAAGTTACATTGTCAGCATAGGGAAAATAAATATAGTTGGAATCATAGCCGCTTTCTATTCTTATTATATGACCACAACATCGTCCTGAGCCAGTTTTTTCTTAGCTATAATAATAAATTTGAGAAAATTAACTGTTAAATTGATGATAGGCCCCTGGAGGAATAGTGTTATTGATTGGCAACACGTTCTCACCCCTTGTTCGTTTAATATTGGTTTTAAAAGTGTTAATCTTTCTTGACACAATTTGGGGCAAATACATACAATGCACAATAACGTTTCATTAATATAACCACATAATCTACACTTTTGTGATTGCCAAACTTTTGCCCATTTAGTGTACCATCTTTTGTTGGGTAATGTCCAAACCTAAGCTTACGCAATATATCACTTACCGCCGGTTTCAAGCAAGAAGTTTGTTAGAATTGGGGTGCAGTTTAATTATACCAATTAATAACCGACCAGGCTTGCTTTTTTTTTTACAGTCCGCTCCTGATCAAATATTAATGATACCAATTTAGTTGATTAATTTAAAATCTGTTTTAAAATTGTTTTATTTCTAATCATATTGTCAAAAGGTTGGAGCTTAAAACTAAGAATTTAAACTTTCTTTGTGCACCTTATCACTGTGTTGTTTAATAATATCCGCACAGGCTAATGAGTGTTCATTTGTTTTCACAACTACAAGACCTTCGTCAAATTTAGGATCATCCTTTAACCAAAGTTCATCCCGTACTCTATGGGCCTTATTTATGAGGCTGTGAGTCACTTTTACGCCACTGGTGAGTCACTTTTTGTGACGCACCAGCAGCGTAAAAAATGTGCCTTGTTGCACCATATTTACAAAGTGACACATCTAGGTAGATGCATCACTTTGTAAACCCCTGTGCCACTTTATACCTGCGCCAGGTATAATGTATGCAGATTTCACTGCGCCACTTCTAGGACGCAAATGCGTCAATATCTTACGCCTGCCTCACAGCAGGCGTAAGACTAATGCAGGCCCTTTCACATGGGGTTTGCCCCATGTGAAAGGACACATTGCTGGAGTTCCATCACTTTTGTGACACACTCCAGCAATGCGTCACTTTTGCGCCATACAGATACATCAGAAATACTGACGTATCTAATTCCGTGCTATATGATGCGTCATACAGTAAATATGACGCATCATTGGTGATGCAAGGAGGGCGCACTGAGAAATGATGCATCGCTGCTTTCACGCAGTGATGCGTCACTTCTCATAAATGTGGCCCTATGTATGTTGAATCCTAGCATAAACTGATCACGGATGTGTTCTTAAAAAAAAAAAAAAATTACAAGAAGCACCCAACTTGCAAAGATCTGTCACATAACTCTCTTCAGACTCCTGTGGACGCTGTGTTCTTCTGCCAAAATGATACCGTTCTAATATAGTGCTTACTATTGGTAAATAATGGTTATCCAGTATATTGATGCACTCACCAAATTCATCCAACCTATCAGTTTATCTACCACCAACACTTGGAAGTGTTCAAAACTTCCTGCCCTTCTTAACCAAAACAATTCAGAAGTAATGCTGTTTTAATCTACACTTAGTGATGTTCTTCATACGCTAGCATAATGTATGAACAATTTTTTCCATTTGGCCCATTTAATCACTGGGTGTCCTAGAGATGATAAGAAAAATGGTGGAAGAGTGACATTCTGCATCTTAATACACAACAAGTAGGCAAATAAAAACACATGCAAAACACAACTATTCGAATGCAGAAAATACCCAGAATACGAGGCAGTAAAACACCTAAGATGAAAAGTCTATTGTAAAATAAAATAGTGTCAGAGTAAATACGATGTTGTTAAAAAAAATTAAAATAGAAAGCTAAAGTAATAATACTTGTAGCACCGGTATTCGAATGAATACCTGAGATTGCAGACAAGAGAGTTGTTTCAGAGTGTTGTAGGAAGAGCACTTTCTTTTTATTATTTTCTATTTTCATCTCAAGTGCTTGCCTCAAAATTAGCACAACCAGACTGCTGCCAAAACTACTAAAGTGCTCAGACTACTACTAATTCAATTGGGAGTGATAACAATAAACTCATAGAGAAAAAGAAACAGAGCTGATGGTGAGCTCCTATCATCTGTGGAAGTAATGAAAGAGAAAAAAAATGAATTCTCCAGCAGCTGTTGCCAAATTATTACTAACTAACTAAAACAAGCCTACCGGCAATTTGATCATTCCGCTGCAACACTGGTTAACTAGTTGTAGTGTACGCGTAAATAAAGCAATAATCTAACAGTCATTGTCTGGTTACATGATGCAACCAAGACTGCTGCCACAGACACTAGAATGCTGTAACAATGGTTGCTAGGTTGACGCATAGAGGACAAAGGTGGTTCAACCATTGCCTGGTTACAACGACGCTAACAAGACTGCTGGCAATAAAATCAGAATACCATGACGCCGGTTACTACTTTGTCGCATAGTAGACAAAAACATTTCAGCTCCCACTAGATCACCACTGATGGCTCCACATGTCCCTGCACAAGAAACACATTATTCGCTTCACTCGCTTATCAACTCATATGCACCATGCGTCATCAATCAGCAAAAACTGTGAGTTGAAATAAATCTTCAAATAATTATAGACATATATCATAAACTTGTCTTAACAAGTTCACAGCATCAAAATACTTTGTAGGTGTTGAGACGTTTCTCTGGCTCCTTCCAAATATATTTTAAAAAACTCTTCTAGTTTGTCCAAAGCAGGAGATACATTCATGCATGGTAATCCAAATCATCACCAAAGTAGAAGGATCTGCTTCACTACAGTTAATTATGAATAAATTATATGAAAGTGTATTCCCAATTCAAGTCCAAATAAGCACAAAGGAACATCCCACCCACCTTCAGATCCACCTTACAACTGCCCCTTTCAAAGAATGCACATTCTAGTTCTAGGCAACCCCAATATCCCCATGACACATTTCAGAACCAAGGCTGCAAGTGGCCTTAAAGAGACAGCACTAAATGTTACATCACATTACGATATACCACAAGTATTTTCCTGAGAAGCTATATTAGGGGACAAACAGGGTATAGGAACATGTTAATTAAAGTGGATGTTTTCCGGGGGCGTGGCTGAACCAGCGACCCAAATGGCTGCCTGACTTCGCAGCTCCATAGCCCTCACCAGCCGACTGCTCCATTGCTTCACAAGAAGCTGTTTAAAATCTCCATTCTATATTGATTTGGATGATGTAGGTGTTGGGCATTCAAACAAGATATTTGTGTCCATTGAGCATGCCCGTAAACCCGCTGCATCTACTATCGTGCTCCTGGGCCTGACGTGGCCGTCAGAAGCCCCGAGACGTCAGGGGTCACTGGCGGGCTGAGGGAAGGGCCCAGTGAGCGTGCACCATACTGATAGCTTCCACCAGCTCTGGAGACTCGGTGTTATGTTTGAGTTGCATCGGATAATTTTGGAACTGAGTGTGGGCCCTCTGCACTGGACAAACAGCACCTAATATGATCACACGTGCATGCTAGTTGAGGTGAGTGTTGCCGGCCGCCCAATGCGACCATCCCTCCTGGACAACTTCACTGCGCAGCATCCGGTTGTGAGATTCAATCAATCAATCAGGAGTTTGTTAAAGCGCGACTACTCACCCGTAAGGGTCTCAAGGCGCTAGGGGTGGGGGGGGTTGGGGGGTGCAGGTTCCATTCCATCAAGGAGGGGGTCTGTCGAAGAGCCAGGTTTTGAGGTTTCTTGCGAAGATGGGGAGCGATGTTGTCTGTCTGAGGTGGAGCGGAAGGGCGTTCCATGCTTTGGCCGCGAGGAAGGAGAAGGAGCGGCCTCCCGATCTGGTCTTTCTGGTGCGGGGGACCACAGCGTAGGAAATTGGCTACCGCTGTGGTGACTGTTGCAGTGTAGTGATCCCGGAAACCACACTGAAATTTATTTCCAAGGTGGCGCAATGGGGCGTTTAGACCCCAAGCAACGCCAGCTGAATTTTGAAGCTGGGAAGAACCCCAAACGAGATGAAACGGAGGGCACCACCGAATCGGAATCACCCCAACTAGAAGGTGCTTCTGCAACAATGGCTGAACTACGGGTGGGTTCCCAGGCCATCAAGACCCGCCTAGACACAGTCGCTGCCCAACTTGATAACATACACAGGTGCCTAGAGGTACAGGATACCCGTATTGTGAATGCCCAGGAGCACATTTCCGATTTGAAAGACGCCCAACCATCAGTACAGAGACGTCTTGAGAGGACGGAGAGTCTCCTTAAACACCTTGCTGCGAAAACCGAAGATTCGGAAGCACGTTTGCGCAGAATAATATCCGCATCGCAGGCATTGCTGAATCCACAATTACTGGCTCGATGGCCAAATGTGTTGAGTCTGTGCTTTTGGAACTCTTTGGGAGTGACGCCTTTGCGGTTGAGTGTGTGCATAGGACTGGGGGACCCTGTCCAGCACCAGGCTCAATTCTGAGACTGATTCTTGCCAAAATTCTTAATTATTATGACCGCGATGTTGTGCTCCGACTGTGCAGGAAGCGCGCCACAAGTATATTGACGTCAAGCGCGCCCTCCAAAAAGCAAATGTTGAATATGCCATGTTGTACGTGTACCCAGCCCAACTTCGAATTCAGACCGGCGAAAAAAAACATTTCTTCGACACTCCCGAGGATGCGGCCAAGTTCTGGAAGCAGCACCAAAATATGGACAGGCCTCATTGGCGTGATGGTGCTCGAAATCCTGAAGCCTGAGTGTCTGTAAGAGACCTTGAGACCTGCAACAATTCTGCTGTTTTTCGCTTATATAATCCAAGTACACTCATTTGTCTTTCCTGAGTCGTGGCCATTATGAGACATGCTACATGCTCTGTATGCCAGGGCAACTTTTTGTAGAACCTCCACATGATGATCATCGCTCACTGCGGTATAACTATGGAAAGTGCAGTAACACGCTATCCCAGCTATGTTTATTATGCATGGGACATTTCCAGGGGAGTGTTGCCTAACCCCGCTGAGATGTCTATCTGTTTTCTTCATATCTTTTGTCTTGCTCCCTCTTCTCTTCTTCTCTTGTTTGCTTGGCTTTGTTTGGAATTCACCAGGTGCTTTTCTTCTTATCCGATGTAGGTGGGGGATGAGGGTGGGATTGTTTCTTGTTTATTGTTTTTCTCTGGGTTGGTATTATGTGGTAGTCCTTCATATTTTTTACTGTTGTGACTTGTTCATATTTGCATGATATAATGCAATGTTGTGTGCTGATTAGATTATGTCTCAAGGGGCATGCAACTCTTGTTTGTGTCTTCGCTGTCTATCCTGGAACGTTATAGGACTATCGAGCCCCAAGAAAAGCTGCCAGGTGTTCGTGTATTTAGCCAGACATACTATTCAAATAGCTTTCCTTCAGGAGACTCATTATGCCTCACTCCCGGTACATGGTTTTGCTGCATCCTGGGACACCCACTGTTTCTTTTCCAGCTATAGCTCATACCATACTCATGTGGGGTGTGCATACTGATTCATCAATCTATCCCCTTCCAGCTCTTGGAGGTTGTGGCTGACGACGAGGGCCGGTACATATTGGTTCTGGTTACATTAGGTGGTGAACCCCTTTTACTAGTCAATGTATACGCACCGAATATAGACACCACAGAATTGTTTCCTAGACTTGCAGCACAGATTGATCACTTTCATGCTGATAATATTTACCAGGGGATGACTTTAATCTCATGTTGGACCCCACCAAAGACACCACCGGCCCGGGCCACATCACAAAGCCAAATGCAACAATGGGCCTCCCTACACTCTTGCAGTCTTGAGAGGACGGAGAGTCTCCTTAAACAGCTTGCTGCGAAAATGGAAGATTCGGAAGCACGTTTGCGCAGAAATAATATCCGCATCGCAGGCATTGCTGAATCCACAATTACCGGCCCGATGGCCAAATGTGTTGAGTCTGTGCTTTTGGAACTCTTTGGGAGTGACGCCTTTGCGGTTGAGTGGGTGCATAGGACTGGGGGACCCTGTACGGCACCAGGCTCAACTCTGAGACTGATTCTTGCCACAATTCTTAATTATTATGACCGCGATGTTGTGCTCCGACTGTCCCGGGAGCCTGGCTCCCAGACTTACCAGGGGTCTGACCTTTCATTGTACCCACATTTCACTCCAGTCATGCAGGAAGCGCGCCACAAGTATATTGACGTCAAGCACACCCTCCAAAAAGCAATCGTTGAATATGCCATGTTGTACCCAGCCCAACTTCGAATTCAGACCGGCGAAAAATACATATCTTCGACACTCCCGAGGATGCGGCCAAGTTCTGGAAGCAGCACCAAAATATGGACAGGCCTCATGGACGTGATGGTGCTCGAACTCCTGAAGCCTGAGTGTCTGTAAGAGACCATGAGATCTGCAAGAATTCTGCTGTTTTTCGCTTTTATAATCCAAGTACGCTCATTTGTCTTTCCTAAGTCGTGGCTAGTATGAGACATGCTACATGCTCTGTTTGCAAGGGCAACTCTTTGTAGAACTTCCACATGCTGATCATCGCTCACTGCGGTATAACTATGAAAAGTGCAGTAACACACTATCCCAGCTATGTTTATTATGCATGTGACAGTTCCAGGGGAGTGTTGCCTAACCCCCCTGACATGTCTATCTGTTTTCTTCATATCTTTCGTCTTGCTCTCTCTTCTTTTCATCTCTTGTTTGCTTGGCTTTGTTTGGGATTCACCCGGTGCTTTTCTTCTTATCCGATGTAGGTGGGGGATGAGGGTGGGATTGTTTCTTGTTTCTTGTTTTTCTCTTGGTTGGTATAATGTCATACTCCTTCATATTTTTACTGTTGTGACTTGTTCATATTTGCATGATATAATGCAATGTTGTGTGCTAATTAGATGATGTCTCAAGGGGCACGCGACTCTTGTTTGCATCTTCGCTGTCTATCCAGGAATGTAATAGGACTATCGAGCCCCAAGAAAAGCTGCCAGGTGTTCGTGTATTTAGCCAGAGATACTATTCAAATAGCTTTCCTTCAGGAGACTCATTATGCCTCACTCCCGGTATATGGTTTTGCTGCATCCTGGGTCACCCACTGTTACTTTTCCAGCTATAGCTCATACTCACGTGGGGTGTGCATACAGATTCATCAATCTATCCCCTTCCAGCTCTTGGAGGTTGTGGCTGACGACGAGGGCTGGTACATATTAGTTCTGGTTACATTAGGTGGTGAACCTCTTTTACTAGTCAATGTATACGCACCGAATATAGACACCACAGAATTGCTTCCCAGACTTGCAGCACAGATTGATCGCTTTCATGCTGATAATATTTACCAGGGGGATGACTTTAATCTCATGTTGGACCCCACCAAAGACACCACCGGCCCGGGCCACATTACAAAGCCACATGCAACATTGGGCATCCCTATGCTCTTGCAGTCTGCTTTGCTATCAGACCCTTTGTACACAAAACACCCAACAGCCCAAAATGACTCCTTTTACTCTGCCTCTCACGGCTCCTGGTCGCGGATTGATCATTGGTATCGGACACCGTGGCTCCTGTTGGGGGTCCAGACAATTGATTATCTGCCCTGCACTTTGTCTGATCATGCTCCTGTGCTCTGATGGCCTATTGGGAGAGTTTTACAAAGCCTACCAGAATGAAAAATCTCCCCATTTCTTAGAGGTATATAACAAGGCCCTACAAATGGATCTCTCTTTCTACTATGCGGGAGGCAATAGTTATACTTTTTCTTAAACCCGGTAAATCACCTCGCCTCTGCACCTCTTACCGGCCGTCATCATTACTTAATCATGCCTATAAAATCCTGGCCAAAATATTGGCCACTCTCCTCTCTTTGCTTGGTAACACCATATTGTGCCCATTTCAAGTGGGGTTTATCCCTGGCAGGTCCACTGCACTAAGTTTGCATGCTATTTTTTTAGTAATTAATCAAATAGTACCTACATTACCAGCAGCAGTCGTTCTCCTCGACGCGGAGAAGGCCTTTGATTTACTTGAGTGGTCCTTTTTATATGCGGTATTACAGAAACTTGGTATCCCAATTGTCTTTTTCAATTTGATACGCATTCTTTATTCTAGTCCAACTGCTCGTTTAAAATTAAATGGGGTCATAATATCTAGATTTTCTCTGACGCGTGGTACCAGGCAAGGGTGCCCCTTTTCACCCTTATTACTTATTGTAGCCATGGACCCCTTAGAATATCATATACAAGAGAGACACCTCCATCAGGGGTTACAGTTTCATGCGGGTCCTCTTGCCGCCTCTTTTTATGCTGAGTGAGTTATGCTGTTTGTGCGTAACCCCACTTCAAATTTACCTCTTTTATTATGCGAGGTCGTCCATTCGGAATATACTCCGGACTGTTCTTTAACTGGATAAAGTTGGAGGTCTTTCCTTTGACACCTGCACACTACTCAAGAAGATTTTGAATTCCCCCTGAAATGGTATATCGATCCCCCTAAATATATCGCCATCGTCCTGCATTGCAATGCATCCGAGGTGATCCGTCTTAACTATGGCCCGGCCATAGATCGGCTCTCATCCCAAGTGGACAGGTGAATCACACTTCCACTCTCTGGCTGGCAGAATTGCCATAATGAAAATGCTGGTCCTTCTGCAAATGTTATATCTATTTTAAATACCCCCATAGCCACTACCACAAATGTTTTCAATACTCTTCGGTCTCTACTCATCTAGCTTGTTTGGGCTGGCAAACAGCTGTGTATAGGCTGGAACACTCTACTTATGCCGTACGAATGGGGGGGTTTGATGTCCCAGATTTTTATTTATATTATCTTGTCGCTCAGGTCCATTTCACAAATTATTGGTACAATCTGGATGCCAGACTTCAGTATCTTAAGCCCAAAGATCTCAGATAAATCCTAACCCACTTTTGGCTGTACTGCCACAGGGCTTACCTCACTTCCCTTCGGAGATTCAGACGTTATCTGCGATGTGTTGGGCATGGATGTAACTACGAAAATATCTACAAGTAGACTTTTTATATTCGGCAAATATACAGTGGGCAGACAATCCATGGTTACCCCTCATCACTGAGGCCCTCACTAAAAGCACTTAACTTAAGCATGGACTCCGGACTGTGGGTGATCTATTCAAAGAGTCTTGTCCGTGCACCATGGCAGAACTTCTTGCAACCGGAGATGCTCCGTATATGGACAGATTTTTTCTACATAGGGTGCACAGATCTCTGATCGGGGCAATCCCGGATGCTGCGTCGTAATCGGCAGACTTTCCTACTCTCACACTTGTTAGTGCTTCACAGGATGGAACCCACTTTGTTTCACACCTGTACCATCTTTCATTATCTCTGCGCTCCGTGGCTGGCATCAAAACATGGGCTGCCTGGGAACAAGACCTGGGGGTGCCAATGACAGATGACATATGACGTTATTGCTGTGCGCAAACATGCTATATTTCAAATAATTATCGCCACAATTTGTTACATTTTAAATATATAAACTGTGCTTACATAACTCCGAAATTACTGGCCAAGAAAGATCCCAACACCTCGCATGTGTGCGCTTAATGCTCGGCTTTGGATCCTGATATTTCACACCTGACATGGCACTTCACACTAATTCAGTCATACTGGAGAGAGATTTTTCATCATTTATCTCTTATGGTAGAGACAACTATTCAACCTGCACCGATGGCGGCACTGCTTGGGTACGTTCACCCTTTCAAGAAGCATGTTAGGCGATTCGTAGCAATAGCTCTGCTTATTGCAAAACGACACATCTCTTTACACTGGGGCATAATGCACACACTGACTATTAGGGCCTGGCTACTGGACATGATACATTGCGACATTTTGAATGACATATATGCTTCCCTACTCCCACTTTCCTCACCACCACAAGATCCCTTGACAAATGACTTATTGGCACAACCCATGTATGGGGACTAAGGTGCATTATTGTTTTTTGTGTGTTTTATAGAGAGCAATCTTGACCCGTGAGGGTATCAGAGCGCTTTAGAAGGTTTACAAAAATATAGTTTACAGATGTGAACAAAAAGGCATAGACATACAGAAGTATACGAAACGATAGGAAGGGGCAGGGGAGCTGGGTACATAGGGGAAAAAGGGACACAAATGTGTGGCTACAGATGCAGTTAAACAGTATAGAACCCCACAGCTTCTTGGTGGGGTGAGTAGGTGATCTGAGGACCAGGCGATGGTCTTAGCATAGTCAGGCTGTCAGTGGTGGTTGAAGGTAGAGATTACGAGAGGAATTTTCCCATGAGGAAAGTTTTGGCCTCCTTTTTGAGGCGTGCCAGAGAAGGTATTTTTCTGATGGTGGGTAGGAGAGAGTTCCAAATTCTTGGTGCGGCCCCTGAGAGAACTTGATTTTAGGTTTTTTTCTTTTGAAAACGGGCAGGTTGGAACAAGAGGTCACTGGCGGAATGGGAGTTCTGCTTCCTCCAGATAACACTAGTTTCTGAACAAAGATAAGCAGGGGAGTTTGCGTATAGAGCTTTGTGTGTAATGCAAGCCAGATTCAGCTGTATTCTGGCCTGTAAGGGGAGCCAGTTCAATGCTTTCAGATGTGGAGAGATGTGGTTGAATTTCCTAGTGCCGGTAAGTAATCTAGCGGCCATGTTGAGGCAGGCTTTTAAAGATGGCAGGGAGATCTTGGGTAAACCCGAGAGGGTAGAGCAGCCATATTCCATCCTAGAGAGGACTAGTGCTTGGACTGCCATTTTTAGGTCCGGGGCATCAACTAAGGGTTTCAGCTTCCATTGGTAGTTCAAGTGGAACCTGGCTGATTTAGCCATCGAGTTAATGTGGTCCTGCATGTCCAGGTTGCAGTTGAGGATTATACCCAGAGATTTGGCTGAGTCCACGATAGTCGATGGGCAGTTTAAGGCTGTAATAGCCCTGATCCACATCTGAATCTCTGGGTTGGCTTTTGTAGGGGAGATTGGGAGAAATGTGGTTTTCTTTGCGTTGAGTTTGAGGCGAGCCATTGGACAGTCAATTTCAGGGCCTCATTCAGTGAGAGGATCTCCTTGAGTGATGACATTTTGATGTATAATTGGGTGTCGTCGGCGTACATATGGTTGGGGATGTTAGTGGTGCGTAGTACTTCGGTAAGCGGCTCTAAATAGAGATTAAAGAGGGTGGGGACAGGGTTGATCCTTGAGGGACTCCAACCGTGACCGGGGAGGGAGCTGATATGTTGCCGTTAATTAGGAATCTCTGTGACCGGTTGTGGAGGAAGGACCTGAACCATTCTAGATCAAAGCCATCCAAGCCCATCCTGAGTTTGAGGCGTTTGAGAAGTTTTTCAGAGTCGACCGGGTAGAAAAGGATTGAATATGGTGGTGGTGTCTGCTAGACACCGCCGTCAATGTCACAATGTCAGCGGGAATCAGCCTTTCCGTGGTGGCATGCAGGTGGATGTTGGGAGGGTGGGGGGACATGGGGGTACCCCTCTGCATTTGCATGGACTACGTGGCAGGCACCGCGTGGTGCCTGCCTCGTTGTGCATGCAAGTGCACAAGTGCCTTCTTTGGATTGCGGCGGGTGCTGCTGACAGCACCACTCACCGAAATGCAAAAAATGCGGAATGAGCCTGCCAATGTGGAGGGCGCATCCTAATTGCGCAAGCAGGACAGCCGAACACAGTGCAGGGATCCTATTTCCCGGGGCGATGGCAGGCAGACTTTGTATTTGTATACTGATCTCAACAAAGAAAATCCCCCCCCCCCCAGCAAAAGTGGATATTTTCTAAGAATGTTTTAGTTGAGGACTTAGGTCAAAGGAAGTGCATGCGTTTGAAATTTTGGATAAGCGTGGAAAGATTATGTCTTATGCCAAGAGGGGTAGCTCTAGCAACTTTGTGACAGTTTTCTTAATGCATTTGTTAAAATATTCAAGGCTTGGTAGATAATAGCGTTCCTCATTTCATGGAAGGATTGTCAATGATTAAGGGTAATATCAATGAAGACCCATAATGGCCACGCACTGCTAGTTCCTTATATTTTCTGTCATTATGTAGAGTAGATACTCAAAAGAGGCACATGGATTTATTTACTGCACATAATGACTTTTGTTATTACTGAGGAAGAACATATTGAATTCGAATTCAGAAGGCAGGGTTCAAATGTTTCTAGGTTCATGCCCTTAAGCAATTTTGATATTCTCTTTGATGATAAGGGTTCACCAAAAAGACATAGCCAGGTGGGAGTGTAATTTGTATCGCTAATTGAGATTTGCAAATTGTATGTATGTAGAGAATCGAATTTTTTCTGCGATTTCTTAAAATTCCTTAATTGCAATTCGCAAATTGCGAATTGCAATTAAGGAATAATTTCCCATTCATTTATGTGGGCCAGGAAGCCCATAGGAATCAATGTGAAGTTATTCTCAATTTGCGATTCGCAAATTGAGAATCACAAATAGAGAATAATTTCAAGGGTGCAAGGGTGTCATAAGGACACCTTGATGTACCCCTGAAATTCACATGTGTGCGCATATGGCGCACATACATGCCCTAAGGGCATGTATGTGCGCCACATGGCACCTTCACAAATGCAAAAAAGTGCTTTTGTGAAAGAAATCGCAAATTACCACCAACTTCAAGTTGGTGGTAATTTTTCTTAATGAGAAATCGCACAACTTGGGTGCTTCATACATTGTATATAAGGAATCGCAAAATTTGCGATTCCTTAAATGCAATCGCAAAATAAGGAATCGCAAATTTGCGATTCCTTATTTTGCACTCAAATTTGCTATATACATGCCATTTAGCGAAAATGAGTTCACAAACACCGAAATTCTGTGAATTTCGTCGTTTGCGAACCCGTTTGAGCTTCATGCATCTGCCCCGTAGTTCCTACAAATCAATATAGAATATGCACGGTTAGACAACATAAACGAAGGGATTGGTGTCCAGACTGATTCCAGACACCCCCAAGGGATATGTTAGCCGTTAGACCAGATAGCTCACAGTGCCACTATAAGCCCCCTAACCTTACCAAGGTGTGAATAGTTTCTGTCAACTACTGAACATGACAACCCTTGATCATTCAAGGATCATGGAAACAGTACAACACTTTTTGCTCTGTCACTTGTGCTCACTTAGTCTCAGAGAGATCCATAGAATAAACAATGGGGACATTTTCAATAAGCATTTATTGGACCAGCACCATTCTAGTATAAAATATGTTTGCTGTGATAATCATTAAACAGAAACAGATGTATAAAATTACAAGCACCGACAGAGTAAATAAAAGGTAGAATCCTACCATGGTTCTAAAATAGTAATATATGCAGGCATATGGATACATGGCAGTATCCATACGTAGTCCTACTATGTGGAACCTATCAGAATGTACCTACGTGAACCTAGCATGTATGTGAGTGTATATCCTAGAAAATCCCCAAGGAAAGAGCTAACCCCATTACCTGATGGGAGAGAATGAAGGACCCGATCTTGGTCTCGAATTTGACGCCTGCAAGGTATTTCAGACCACTACGTGCTGGAGTTTATACCCGAAAGGTACCCTCAGGGGTTCTACGCAGATGTGTATTGGTACTGTGTGCCTGTCATCCAAGGATGACGATAGCAGTGACTTTTGTAGAGTTATTTTGCAGAAGATGGTAATCTTACTGCCAGTATCCTAGGCAGGGGATTAAGATATGATACTGAGAATCCTCATGCATAATAAATGAGGCTAGTCTTCAAAGAAAACCACATAACATTTGTTCGACCCGTAACTAGGTAAAAGGTCAGGGCCGGAACCGTTATGTAGGGCAACTTAGGACAAATGTAGGTAAAAGGTCATGTAGCTACCTTGGCCTATATTGGGATACATTGGGGCTCATAACAATAGTAGCATTACAAATGAGCTGTATATGCACAGTCCATATCAAGAGGCGCCTGTCTATTAATAAGAGGAGGAAAATACTGTGGAGAGTACGTATAGAGAAGATCAGAGGCACCAACCACTGAACAAGGACAGAGTTACTGGGTATGTATTCAATGTACATTGCTGCAATGTTACCGCTAACTCAGAGAGCGGGAACACAACAGTGGAGAGAGCACCTATATGTCAAATGATATTGAATATTTGGGTGCAACATTATCATTAAATGATTAGGGTGAAGAGGAGAATATCATGAATGTTCTAGTGTCTTTAATGATTGTTTCTCGCTTCAGTAAGTCTTAAACAAATGGACCAAAGTGTATGGTCCCTGTTTTCTCTCATTGGATCCCCATATTGACTTAAATCTCTCTCTTTCTTCAAATTTCTCAAATGTCTCCTCTAGTTCTGTGTCTGTTTCTCTATTTATTCCTCTTCTTTCTTTCTTTCTTTCTTTCTTTCTTACTCTCACATACATTCTTCTTTTTCTCACATACATTCTTCTTTTTCTCACATACATTCTTCTTTTTCTCACGCTTTTAAACAGTCGTGGCTTACCATCCTACACCCTAGCTGAAACAACTAAGTTAGCACATAGGTGCAGGTTTTAACAGTACCCCAAACACCAAATGAGCACCAATTCCTGGAAGAGAAATTTGAGGATTCTGATTTGCTCCCGACCATCTGACAAAGAATCAAGTATTCATGTTGAGTACTAATGGTGACCAAATCTATCTAGTGGATGAAGAAGCTGGAAAATCGTGGAGCAACATTGTCATACAGGCGAAGTGGGATAACCATGAATGTCCTCTACTGATTAAGGGGAGGTCAGGAGAGTAAGATTTTGAGGGATTACTCAACACATATTTTTCTCACTGAAACATGGCTAACAGAGCACTCATCCCCTTACATCGACATCCTCATCCCACAGGTCTTCTCAATTATTTGCAGTGAGTGCTAGGGTTGTGGAAGGCAGTGTAGCCATTATATACAAAAATGAGCTGTCCCTTACACATATCCATAGCTCAAAACTTCCCCTTCTTTGAACATTTGGTAGTGTGGCTACCCTCAAAAGGCCCTATCCTCATCAAATTTCATCTCATCTATCCCCACTAGGTGACAAACCAGGATTCCCCGAAGACTAGCTCCAGTGGCGCCTCCTCAATGGGTGCTGTGGAGTGGGGGTGCAGCGCGGGGGAGGGGCTGGGGGTAGGAAAACTCTGGCATACCGCCGAACGTAGTTAAGTAAATAAAACATATTACATTGCGCGCTTTGCATTGCCATTTGGCGTTGCGGCGTGCGTAATGTAATTAGTCCTTCAGTGGTTCTCCTCTGTACTAAACAAACGCACACAACTAATCAAATTCAGCAACAAAATAATCTCAAATTGAGCTCCAGTCTCAAAAGGTGTCTCGCAAGGGTCAACCCTATCCCCTGCCCTATTCAGCCTCTATATGGAACCAATTGCAGTGATCCTGAAACAAGCTAGAACTACCTCTCACCAATATGTGGATGGCACCCAACTTTACATGAAAATCTAATCAGTCAGAATCATCCAGCACCTAAATAGTACTCTACAGACAGTTCAATCTTGCTTAACCAGCAATCACCTCAAACTCGAACTCAACCGCAACAAAACAGAACTCTTCCTCATCAAACCCAAAGAAAAAATCTTTCAGGTAGCTAGCTCGCTCAACAACATCACTGGACCAAACCTCAAACTGTCCATCTCAAACTCTGTTAAATCACTAAGAAGCACACTGAACAGTCACTTAAGCATGAAGGAGCATATTAACACATCTGCAAAAGTCCTTTCTACTTGCTGAAACACCTGAAAAAGCCAAACCCTTTATACCCAGCGATGGCCTAAAGACTGTGGAGCAAGCCTTAATACTCCCAAAACTGAACTATGTTAACACAATTGGCTTCCAATAGAGGCAAGGTCTATATTCAAAAGTACATGCATACCCCACAAAACTCTCCACAAGGATAAACCAGCCTACCTCTCAAATAAATTATCAAAAGCAGGGCAAAAGAGACCTCTACAAAGCTCAAACAGCCTTCTTCTGATTCCACCTAAATTAAAGAAAGAGAAATCTTGCGTCTTCTCCATTCTATAGGAATGCCCCTAGAATCTGGAATGCGCTACGTCAAGACTTATGCGAAAAACAATCTTTCCACCACTTCAAGATAAAATTAAAATTCCTCCACAACAAATTTCTGAACCCACCCTCCTAAAGCTCCTGACAGACCTGTGCTGCCCCGACAAAGTCAAGTCTAAGCCTACGCACCTCTATCTGAGGAAAAACACTTATGCTTCCACTCCCACCAGACCAGCAAACTGCCCGTCCCTAGCAACCCATGAACTATCTGACCCATCCATTCTACTTCACGCCGCAGCACACTGTCATTCCCTTGTCTAAAGTCAGCCACGGCGGGTGGTAGGTGTAACTGCAGGGCGGTGACATAGGGAGGGGGAGGGGCAGGTTTGGGGGTTGTAATGTATGGATTACGGACTTTAACAGGTAAGTAAACATATAAATAAACAAAACGAATTTCTTTGCGCGCACTGCATCGCATTTGGTGATGCAGTGCACACAACGAAATTCATTTTATTAATGTATATGTTTACTTACCTGTTAAAGTCCGTAATCCATACATTACAACCCCCCACCCTGCCCCTCCCCCTCCCTACGTCACCGCCCTGCAGTTACACCTACCACCGGCCGTGGCTGTCTAAAGTATGTTTACTTATCCCCCAGGTTACCCTGTCAAATTGTTTATATGCATTGTAAAAAACACTGTGTACATCTACATAAATAAAGTATCAGCTACTGATCCTAATGCCTTCATGTATTTTGCTTATGCCCGCTGCAGACCACTGTCAATCTTTGGTCCTATTGTGTTTTTACTTACTCCTTGTATAATCCTACACAAATGTATCTATGCATTACTAAAAACTTGATATATGCCTTCAATATGTTTCCACTTCAATAATATGTCAGCTCCCGAGCCTAATGCCTTCATTTATTTTGCTTGTGTACTGCCATTATGTCTTTATTCCTACCTAAATAGGTACAAATGCTATGCGCTGTTAAACCAATATCTATGTCTATACTCTGTCGCTACCTCAAAAATGCCTTAGCAATTTCACTTACATACTGCCATTATGTCTTCATGCCTACCCCAATAGGTGCTGCACTAGGCATTGCTAAAACTATTTCTGTTAAGTTATGTCACCTCAAAAATGTTACAGCTACTGATCCTAATAACCGTCATATGTTTCGCTGATGTTCCTACTGTTTTGCTGTATGTCTCCCTCAAAATGGGTTATGTAGACCACATAATTACTGCTCTGTAACAAGGTGAAGCGCACTGATGCCTTTGGGTCAGGTTTGCGCTATATAAAACTCTACAAATAAAGTAAATACATTTGTAGCCTGTCTTTCTGTTCTGGGTAAGAGACTCTCCACTACTTTAATTGCAAACCAAGTGACAAGCACAAGCTTGACCACTCATCATGCATGATGCTAAGTACATGAAGGAATCATTGGTTTTAGGACCATAGTTTATTGTAGTTAGATATCTGCTAGATTTCACCAGGATTTTTTACATCGCCATCTCGGAATTGAAAGTCTTCACAAATGTTAGTTATTTTACAAACAAAATGTGATTTCTGTCCCTTAGTACCCCTACCAATCAGCATTCCTCTCCTTTCTTACTTCCCATGATGGCCCTCCCCTGCGCTCTTCTCTTCTTGTGGTATAAAATGTATTTTAACATTATAATTGTTGGAAAATATGAAGCTCAACCCCCCCCATCTTTCTGACCAAACTACGCTTCTGACTATCCCAGTAATTAATTCTCTAAATATTATAACTAGAAGAGCGCATTTTTCTGTGAAATACAAAAGACGGCGGATAAATGTGATAAGACAAAGTTAAGGCGAACAATATTGAGATATCTGTACAGTTTTCTCAGCACCAAAACCGAGGCTTCGTTTGCAAAATCATGGAATAAAATAATATGCATTTATGAAGACTGACTGTGGGTGACAAATTAAACCATGCTTCTACATGCAAATGTTCTACTTTGCATACAGTGATTGATTTTCTGACATTTTCTTTTATATACATTCACAGTTTGTTTTTCATTTTGCGCTGCAAGCTGTCAAATCACTTTCCTTGGCAAAGCTTCAGCTCCATAAAGTCTTCTGTGCAGCCCTGATTAGGACATACACAACAGACTTTATTTCAGAGAATTTCTTAATGTTTTGATAGGTTGCTCAAAATAATGTCTATATAAACCAATGTTGTTAATATATTTTCATTCTTCCAGAAGAGATCATTTTCTTTGGACTGAGGATCATAGGGCACATATATGTGCCCTGGAAAATAGTAAGTTTATATAGGCTGTGGAAAAAATAAAGCCTCTTGTTTTGGGGAAATTATATTAAAACCGTTCAAATCAGCTAGCTCAGAAACATCAGTTGCCACATCGTGAAAAGAAATTGTGTTTAAGGCTGGCACATCACGGTCAAGCAGCATGCTTCCTTACACACCCAATAATTAAATGGAGAAAAACACTATGGCCCAAGATTCTGCATCAGGTTTCCAGTACTTTTTTTTAATGCAGACCTGAAGAAAAATGTAGCCTGGCATTTACAAACCACCCCAAATGGCGATTTACGTTGGTTTGTAACCTACCGTAACAGAATGCACTGCAATGCATTGTCTTGTGTTACTTTGTATCAAGGAGGCATTCCATGGGCATCCCCATGCAGCCATCCATGAATTTTGAAGCAAATCTATATCTGCAAAGAATTGTAGAAATGCATTTGCAACAAAATCCTGTGTCTCCCTCAGGTGGCATAATGATTTTCTATGTTATTCTGCATCACACATACGAAGAGAAACTTGCCTTAAAGCATAGTCTTGTGCAACAAGGGACCCCTTCCTGGACAAGAACTATGTTGACCACAATGCAGGTAGTCTGACACTTTGGTGCACGGATGTCTGTGTTGACGCATGACTGCTGAAAGTGAGTCAGGGCAGGTAGAATGCAGAGCTCTGTCATTTCCTTGTAGAAATGGAGCAGTTCTGCTCACTCCAGTTTAAGCAACGCTGCAGAGCAAATTTGTTTGCTGCCCTCTTTGCGAACCAGGACCCAACAATACATCATATATATTTTTTTAACTTATTTTTTGTTGTATTTATATAGCACTATTCTGTGGCAAATGGTCTCGCCTTCTGCCTTCTTTGTTTGTTTGCCCCCACTCACGGCAGCCTAACATACCTCGGTGGAACAGGGGTCCCAAGGTCTCCATTCAAGCACTTTGCCACCAGGCTGCTGCTCCGTCCAGGGGGGACTACAAGCCCCAGAAGCCCCGGTTGCCCAGCTGCTGCTGTTTGAGAGGTGGAGGCGCCACCACCGTGCTATTTAGCGCTGCCTCTCCCCCCGCAGCGCGGGTCTCGCCTTCTGCCTTCTTTGATTGTTTGCCCCCACTCACGGCAACCTAACTTACCTCGGTGGGACAGGGGTCCCGAGGTCTCCATTCAAGCAATCTGCCATCAGGCTGCTTCTCCGTCCAAGGGGGACCACAAGCTCCAGAAGCCCTGGTTGCCCAGCTGCTGCCGTTTAGAGAGGGGGAGGCGCGGGACGTGCGCGGGCGGCACCCGGGCAAAGCCCGGGCCAAGGGCGCGCCCGTCATAGCCCGTCATTGCCAGGAAGAGGCAGGGCAGGGCCCCCACTAACATCTAGAACCGGAACGAACCCTGGGACTAGAAGTAAGTTTTGAGCGTACTAATTACGGTGCCCACCCTGCTTTGTGAGTAATCAGCGGTCCTCAACCTCTCTCTGACTTATCTTAGACACTGGTGACACTATTCCCCCCTGAAGTTGCACCCTAAAGACACTAACGTCATGAAAATACCCTTGGATCACGCAGTGTTTATATTTCTTTTGTCGTTTTTAACAGCCTAACCATTTTATTTACATATTTCATGTGCTTTTAATTGTATTGCTTCCTGTTTTTAGTGAATCGTATATTTCATTTCGCACCCCAGCTAGTTTGATAATTGTTTGGCACATGTCATTTTACTACAGGTCGTCCTATATTGCACTTTATCGCTAGCAGCAAAGCACGTGTCACTTTAACCTTGGCTACTATATATTGCACTTTCAGTGTAGCACGTGTCACATTATCCTTGGCCACTATATATTGCACTTTCAGTGTAGCACATGTCACTTTAATTCTAGCCAACTTAGATGACAATATAGTGATAGTAGTGAGGCCTGTATTCCCTCTACATATACCACCATGGCAAGAAGGAAGCCCGCTAAGCTGAACATTGATAGATCTTTCACAACAATTGACACATACTTGGTGAAAGCCGTAAGCGCCCTTTCAGAAGAGATAGATCACACTAAAAGACGCCTGTCCATTGGGTCTAGTCATTTGGGGGTAGATCAGGGGCCCGAGGTCAGGACTATTCCCAGCCAGAAACTGCTCGACAATTCAACTAACCACACCTTGTTAGTGAAGGAAACAGTTCCTGATGACCACAGAGATGAAGGTACTGCTGAGGATTATACCCGATTATCTTTGACCCTGACTTTGATTATCACGGCTAGCCCTGTACCCAAGAAAATGACTAGGGGCCATAGGAAAAATCACATAGAACCCGAGAAGACCAATCATAGGACAAAAAAAGTCAATAATAAGTCTACTATTGAGAAAGTAGGTCCTTGTGTTACCTTAGATCCCCACCAATGTGGCCCATCCTTAGGGGATATTTTAGAAAAGGTGATAGAACTATTGAGACCACTTTACGCTAAGCTCGATGATTTGGCTAGAGAAATACATAAGATTAGTGGATCCCTGGATAGCATTAAAGACAGATTTCAAATTGAGGTGAATAGAACACTAGAGAAACCTGCTGTTGTCGGCCCTTTAAATCAGACTATTACACATGATGGTAATTATACCAATAACACCAAGGAAGGGAACAATATGGTGGAGGGTGGAAATCTGGGCAAGGATGCTAATTCAGGTAAACATTCCAACAGTAGTTGCAGATCGACCCCAAGACAACAGGCTAGTGATGAGATTAAGCCAGCCAGCCCTACCAGACCTGACCATACTAAGTCTGATAACCTCAGAGCCATAGTCTGAGAGGATGGGAACCCTGTCACTTTCATAAATCTACCCCCTGCATGTAGTGCTTATGTTGCAATATTGGCCAATGTACCTAGACTCCAACCGGGTAAGGTAGAGGACCATGATTCACTCCTGAATAAAGTACTGTATTGGTTAACAAATAATTGTGGCTTTCCTATTGAAGGGGTAAACCAGATTCTGACCACACCTAGAGTGGGTTGGATTGGGCCCTTCAAGAAATGTTTTGAAGGGGATTATATTATTATCTATTTTCGGGACCCAATTTCGGCATACAACTCACTCATATATGCCCCATTACCATCATCACTGGAATTTAATACTACTCTTCTTCCTTTAGGGTATTTCTATAGACATGTGATGGCGATGCACGGAAAGGGCAACTGGTTTAGAAATGAACCTTAGACAGCTCCTGCCCGACCCTTGTCTTACCCAATTTTGCTATCCCAGTTGCCAATAGGTATCAAGCCCTGAGTAATTTTGACCGTAATGATTGACGTAAGGGGTCCACCGAGTCCAGGCAGTTAGCCCAGGATAGAAATGCTCTAGGTAACTTCAAAAGGGGTAAAAGGCCTAACGGTAATTCATTTGATATGACCAAATACTGTCTGATTGAGCAGGGGGTTTGCTACCAAGAAATGACTCACAGCCCCTCAATATTTAAAATGATCTAGCCTCCGGTATAGTAAAATAACCCATTATTAGTGATGGGGAGGGCCGTGTAGTGTCCCCCCTGGATGTTAACAAAATTAATATGTGTAATGGTTATCAAGTAACTACCTGGAATGTTTCCGGTCTTAAAAGTAAAACACCTTCCTGGTCTGATTTTTTAGCGGCACAACATGATATCATATGCCTACAAGAAACATGGAGTATCGATTCAATCTATGTCGAAGGTTTCACCTCCCACTGGCTCCCAGCTTAGGCATCCTCCTCAGGTAGAGCTAAAGGGGGTCTACTGATCCTAGTTTCTACCTCTCTGACAAAATATAGGATTAAGAGATGCATTAATGTTGGTAGCCATTCTCAGATCACCTGGTTGACATCTAGTGTGGGCAAGGACGTTATACTGATTAATTTTTATAATACTGTTATTAAGACTCCAAGAGGGTAAGTTGTTCATGCCCTGGAAAAGGAACTCGATACGTTGACTAACACCATTAAAGACCCGATTATTTTCCTCTGGGTAGGAGATTTTAATATTCGTGCATGCCCATTTTTTTTAACTAAAGTCTGTCGGACTAGGAGACGGGACTTTGATGATGATAGTTATATGCATTTCCCTCACTGTGAATATGGTGTAGCTTTAAATAAAACAATGGAGAAGTGGGACTTGGAATGGATGCCATGCGTCACGGATAAACAACAGGCGAAATGCCCCACCCTTACAGGAAAGAATGCTACGTCCAATATCGACCACATTATTATTTCATGTAATAGTTCACCCTGGTTCTCCCTATCCTGGATAATGACCCAACCATCTAGTGATCACAATAGTGTTTCTCTCTATCTATCTTGTTGGGGTCCTAAACCAGTAACTAAGGTTTCTATCAGCCCGCCTATAGTCCCTACTAGACCGAATGGTGTTCGAATAAAATGGGCTGGTCTAGATCCCATAGAAATTCAGCATCATGTCATCACATACTGTCAAAGTGAAATACAAGTATGTCTAAGGGAAGAGGTTAACCCCTGATTGATTCTTGCTAATTTTATTAAGATCAACAATGCAATTGAGGGCTTATTGACTAAACCAGCCAGAGGGTATAAAAAATACAAGGTTAGCTGGTTTGATAGTAATTGTACTATGGCCCTAGACCACTTGAAAAAAGCTCCAAGGGGGGAACCTCGTAATCCCTACACCATTAAGGTTCTACGTGCAGCCTATGTTTTAGCTACTAAAATTAGGAAAGCGGAGCTCCAAGAAATAGCATGGGAAGACCTAAGTCAAGCTGCTGAAACAAAAAACAGTAAACTATTCTGGGATACAGTTAATAGCCCTTTCCTAAAAGATGTACACATACCAGAACTTAACTCCCCCGTTAATTGTAACAGTTGGGTGGAGCATTATTCAAACTTTTTTAATCCCATTGCCAGAGAGGACTCTTTTGTCGCCAAACCTCTAATGGAATGGCCAACTATGCCGTTGTCAATTAAGATTGACGAGGTTATTTAGGCCGTAACTAGCAGTAAGGGGGGGAAGGCACCGGGACCTTTATAAAAATTAAATGGCCCTATTGCCCCCGCTTTTAACCAGAGTTTTTAATATTCCTGCTGAGACCCAACTTCCTTTATCATGGTGTCAGTCAATCATAATACCTATTTTTAAGAAGGGGAATGAAACCGATGCTCGTAATTATCGCCCAATTTCCCTCCTGAATTCCTCTATAAAGATTATGAGCCTGGTTATGCTCTTACGACTGGAAGCCTGGGTAACCAAGAAGTCGATCCTTACGAATGTACAATATGGCTTTAGAAAAGAAGTTGGCACATTAGAGCAGTGTGTCAACCTGGATCTATTGATTGGTAAATACACCATAGCTAAGGAGGGCAATTTTTTATCTATGTTTTGCAGACCTTAGTAGTGCATTCGACCTGGTAGACCGCTCGATCCTATGGCCTCTATCGCTGGAAATGGGCGCACCAAAAGAGATTATATATTTCCTGGCAAGATTATATGAGGAACTATCCAGCAAGGTGAGGTAAAAATCATCAGGCGAATATACCCCTCCCATTAAAGTTAAAAGAAGCATCCGCCAGGGCTGCGTCCTAGCCCCACTACTTTTTATTAAGGAGGTGGACGGAGCTCTAAAACCAATAGTGGCAAATGCCCCGAGGGTGGATGGTAACCCTATCCCTATTCTTTTATATGCTGATGATGCGGTTTTACTTTCTCGCACCCCCGTTGGGTTACAGTGTCTTATTGATAATTTTACAGTTTTTATTGCAAAAAGGAAGCTTTTATTCAACAAATCCATAACTTTTGTAATGGTCCGTGGTAGAAACCCGATTATATCTAAATACTACTTTATAGAAGATTCTAAGGTGGAAACGGTTAAAACCTTCTAGGTATTACTTTAGCAGGGAGTGGGTCTTGGGTACAGGAACAGGACAACGCCCGTGCAAAGATGCTGAGGAATATAAATGCATATCCAGATTTGCTATTAAACTGGGCAGTCGTCGTATCAAAGATATGAGGACAACTTATGAGACCCATTGTGTTACAGCTGCGCTTTATGGTGCCGGGGTCTGGGGTAATTGTCATGGTAACTTATTATTACAAACTGAAAATTCTTTTTTAAAACACTTATTATGTGCCCCACGATCGGCCTCCACGGAAATTATCCACCGTGAAGTGGGCATCAAATACATCTTGGATCTGGTTTCACTATGCCCTCTTTTATTATGGAAATCTATATGTTCAAAGGAAGAGACAATGTTTACACAATCTGTAATACGGGACTGTCTTATGATGGAGAATTGTTTAAGAATCCCCTGGCTTAATTATATCTCCCACTGGTTTAAAGTTCTGTTTAATTGTGACATTCAACATGACCCTGAATGTATGGATTTCACTGCTGGAGGTGAGATCAAAACATCCCTGTTAGCCCACAAATAGCGGATCGTTCCCGCTCCCTTTTGACCCAATCAACTTATATTTTTTATATGCAACTGGATCTTAAACAAGGGTTCCAAAGTTATTTGCCTGTTGTAACAAGAGGATCACACCGTTATGTGCTAACACGTTTAAGGTTGGGTACCATACATCACCTTGTCAATTTCCCTGTTATGAAACAAGGTTCCACCCAACCCTGTCCATGTGATGGAGTTTACCGCCAAAGTTGTTGTCATATGTTATTACTGTGTAACTTGTATTCTAATTTTAGAAAAATCTATTTAAAACCGTTTTTCCTACGCCTTAATATTAGATCTACCAAAGACGCAATGAATTTGCTTTTAAGATTAGAGCACTCAGGATTGTGCTTTTACACAGCAACATTTCTCTTGAAAGTGATTCACATTAGGAAATCAATGATCTTTGACTTTTGATTGTATGATCCATAGGGCTTTTACATAATTTCTGCACTTGCACTTTCTGGATATGGAGTATTTAAGTCCATACCAATTCAGGGGGAGCACATGAATCATGTACCCAGCCTGTATTATTCCTCTCGTAAGAGATTCATATTAGGATATTAATGCTCCTTTGATATTTGATTGTATGATTTATATGGTCTTTTAAGTAATTCTTGCATTTGCACTTTATGCATATGGTCTACTCATGTTTGTACCAATCTAGGGGGAGCATAGGAATGTATCGGGGTCTATTGCATTGTTCCCGTCATGTTTAAGATTTTACTTGATCAATATTTTAGCATTCTATGTATGGGTAATTCCTTTACCATTATTGCATATTGTTGTGATTTATGATGTATGCTGTTTTTGCTTATATGGTTGATTCATTTACCCGAATAAAAGCTTTAAATCGAATCTGTGGCAAATGGGCAGTGAGGACTTGTAAGAAGCAAAACATTTACGTGGTGCACACTACCAAAGCACTAACTGGTGTAAAGGGCTGTGTAAAAATACAAGAATATAGTGAAAAGATGCGTGCAAATATTCAGAGAACATGACTCTGAGAGAGGAAAGGAGTGATGGAACCAACAGTAAAGTATGTGAGGTAACTGGAGAATGTATGAGGAGATGCAAGTGCTTTATGTGCCCCTGCTGATGTACATTGATTGGTGTGTTAGTCTCTAATGAAGTTACTTCATTGCATTCAAAGTCACTACTCTAATCCTGCCAATCACTTTTTCGTCCTGTGGTTTGGACAATCTTGCTTGTTTGCAGCCTTTTACCCCATTGTCCCTCTAACCATCCAGCCGAACTTAACACCATCAGTCGCACTTACTCCAAAACCACCCTTTCATGCTCCCCCCCCACCCAGTGAAAATTCTATCCTTCTGCGGATCAGAATGATCCATGCCCCCTTCAGACTGATGTAACCTCGGGTATTCAGGGTTTCCGTTCCAGAGGCTCACCGTAGTTTTATTGTACTTCTCCACCTATTATCAAGTGCCTTTTTATCCTGCTAATCTAAGTCTGAGATGGAACATAGATTGTACTGGTTTACCACTGGAATGCATTTAGTGATTTTTCCCTTGTCTGATTTCCTGGATAATCCTCTATGTATATTTAACTGTTTCCTACATTCTACATTTTATATTTTCACTGTAATCTTCAACCCTTGTCTTGTACGCTTCTTCTCAAATGTTCCAATATTTATTGTGTCTTAACTCGCTTTGGCTAATGTTTCACTCCCCCTTCCTTACATCCATGAAACAGATAAACTGCTAAATGCATAATATTGCGTTTACAGAAGTTATGCTTTTGGGAATCATTCCCATATTTTATATTATCCCAAATTCAAACAATGGTGATATTGATAACTAAAGTTTACCCTCAGTTCTTTTGCTAATTATACATTATTTTTCTTCTTTGACCATCTTTCAAAAGTATTTTCTTTTTCTTCTAGAAAATTCCCTTTCCTCAACACCTTCAGTCTTGATTGACATAGTGTGGACTTGTACCTCACTACTTGGACAACCTTGATAAGGTTTCCCATTTATTTCACTGCGCAGTCTTGTATGCCACAATTGGAAATACCCGAAAGTTGAAACCCTCTTTTGCAGTAAAGATTTTGGATATCCGTGCCTTTCGTCAAATCCTCTACTTTGATTCGGCAATTTTGAAATATTCTTTTATTGTATAAAGAGTCTTCAGAGTTTAGTTTTCTCAAAAGGTATTTGGTTTATTCTACCTAATGTCAGATACTTGTCTTCATTTTCAGTATAGTCCTTGATTATTACATGTTTTATTAAATTGTACACATAGATCTTTAGGTTAATAGTCCTCTATAACTTCCAGCATTCTGACAAATCTCCAATTTGAACTTTGTGACCAATTTCAAATATTCAAATATTGTCACAGTGTCTGCATTCTCTGTATATGATGTTACTTATCTGCTCTACCCCTGCTCTACTAAAGTTAACATTTCTTGCTTATTTAGTATGTATGCTTGCCGGAAATGGGGTCTCTGGTTGGCTAGGGTATGCACCTAAGCCAAGCAGAACCCACCACACTAATCATGGCAAGTAAGTTACACCAAAGATAACCTGTGCTCACCCTCTGGTAGTTTGGCACAGAGCAGTCAGGCTTATCATCACAGACAATGTGTAAAGTATTTGTGCAGCGCAAACACCCAATAACCCAATGAAAACACCACAAAGACTTCACACAGGATTTATAATAAGAGTAAGTATTTACCTAATAGAAATAAGACAAAAATGACAAAAATCCAATCAACAGGTGCAAAGATATCACTTTTTAATGAATATATGTGTGATCAGTGCTTTTCAGAACTATAGATGGGTCTTACAGTATTAAGTGTTGAACAGACACTAGAATTCAGGATTTGCTAATCACGTTTGGACTAAGCCAGAGCCCTACCGGGGTTCACTTAAGGCTTTAATTCCCCAAGAAAGGAATACCTGTATGTGGGGTCTAATTCACGAGCACAGGAGTTTTTATGCCTTGATGGGTGCACTGAGGGAGGCTTCAGCGGTCTACTAGGAATGCTGTACAGCCTACAGGGTCATCCACAGTAACTCTCACACCGTACCTTCTTGCACGGGCCTATGGGGTTATGGCAAGTAGCCTAAGATCTCCAACTTCCGGCTGAGTATAGAGGCTGCACCCAAACACGCTGTTCCGACGTATGCCAAAGTATACCAGGCACTGGCTGCAGCGCTGTTATAGTACTGTGCCCAGGTTTTTTTTATGGGGCAGCTGCAAAGTCCCAAATGGGAAAGTGGATCCTCCAATTGGCACAGAATCCTCTCAGCACTGCTCGTCGCGTCTCTCCTCACTGGAGGGGCCATGCTGGGTGGGTTCCTCATAGTGCGGTGGCGAAGTCGCAAACTGGAAAGTGGTAATCGCAACAGATTCCTCTACATTCTGATCATCACGTCTCCCTTCTGTAGAGATGTGATCAGTAAGTGGTCAGTGAGTGCAGGGCTGTGACGGCTAACCTTCTGAAGTGCATGGGATCCCTTTCAGCCCAGCCGTTGCTTCAGACTGCCTGTAGGGGGTAAATCAGCCTTTTGTGTGAGGACAGGACACAACCTATTCAGATGCAAGTGTGAACACCCTCTCCATCTCCCTTCCGAGGAAGACTATTGGTATGCAGATGTATCCCTGTCACACCTTGCCTTTACTGTTATGTGGCTGGCCAGAGAGTATGCACAAAGTGTAGCTGCCACCAAGCCAGACGTTGATTGGAGGCAGGCTGCAGGCACACAGACCAAAGTTAAGAGCAGAGAATTCGCCAATTTCTAAAAGTGGCATTTCTGAAATAGTAGTGTTAAATCGAACTTTACCATTAAAGAGGATATATCTTTACTATTCTAACCATATTGAACATAATAAAACTACTCTTCTCTTATAAGGAATTACCACTTAAAGAGCCATAAGGGAAGTCCAAATGCTAGCCTGTGAGAGGAGTAGGTCTCTCAACAATGAAAAATGTATTTAGCTGGTTGTCACTGCCAGAACATGCGAAGCATAAAAGTGCATGTCCGGCCATTTAGTTACACAGCCACCTGCCATTAAGGTCACTTAGGGCCTACCTTAGGGGTGACTGATTCTTACTAAAAAGGCGAGTTTGAGGCTTGGCAAGTGGTTGTAAATGTCATATCGCAGTGGCAGTAAACTGCACGCACAGACCCTGCAATGGCAGGCATAAGACAGTTTTGAAAAGATCACATGTGTGAGTGGCACAATAAGTGCAGCAGGCCCACTTGTAGCATTCAACTTACAGGCCCTGGGTACATGGTATACCACTTTACAAGGGACTTGCAAGTCAGCTCAATATGCAAATTGTGTACATATCAATGTTACCAAGTTTAGGGGAGAAGCAAATGTACTTTAGCTCTGGCTAGCAGTGGTAAAGTGCGTAGTCTTAACACCAACAAAAAGATACAGCAAATATCGGGAGGCAAAAGTCAAAAAGTTGGGGATAAGACCACCCGAAGCATGACAGGTCTAACAATGTTTTATAATGTATCATATGTTGAAAATGAAAATGAAAGGAAAACAAAATACTAAAAAAAAACAAAGTTAACTTTGCTAGTACTATTTTTTTCTGTGGTTCTTCCTGTTGCCGTCTCTTTTTTTGGTACGGCAATGCAGAAGACATATGACTGTCTTGCAGTTCATTACTTGTTCTAATTCTATAGATTCATCCATGGATTTGTAAGATTCCTTCTGGGATGCTAAAGAATATACAATATTGAATGCTTACTGTACAACAACAAGGTCCCCAGAATCCGAATTGGACTGTCATTTATTACTCAAGCTTATTTCTGATCCTGCTTAACTATTCTGACACTGATTAAGAACTATCAGCCTGATTCATGAAGCGAAATAGCGCCCGCAATGGCTGCGAAAACGCAATTGCGGGTGCAAAACACGGAATCGGCATTCAAGTACGAAATAGCGAAATCGCTAAAAAATAATAGCGATCGGAATAGCGATTACGCTGTAATAGTCGCAGACTCCGGGAAGTCGAGCAATAGCGATACGGAAATAGAGACCAACCACGGAATCTGCGAAATCAATAGCGAAACGCAATATTGTCTCAATCGGCATTCATGAAAGAAATACATTAGCGAAAAAGCGCTAAATCGCACGTTTGCGCGGCGCAATTTAAGGACAACTCAAAGCAGGTGGTAACCATAAAAGCCATGATTAACCAAAATTTGAAAAACTGTTAGCCAATCACCAACAGGTCCAGGCCTGACCAATCACACATAAGGACATTCAGTAGCAGCATTAGGCGTTCCACAATACCTGGGATGTACATGGTGGTGAGGCGGCGAAGGCTACAGCGAGCAGCACGGAGGAGACGCATGAGGCAGGCAAGGATTTACCGGCAGCGGGTCACCTTGCTGGGCCAAACCAGAGAACAGATTTATGCAAAATACAGGCTGAATGGGGAAATGATCACCTGGCTGATACAAGAACTCGACCCCATCATGCAGCACCCAACAAGGCGAAACAATTCTGTGCCCACACATGTGCAGGTATTGTGCAGCCTGCACCTCCTGGCCTCCGGCAGTTTCCAGGGCATAGTAGCCGCTGCTGGGGGGATATCCCAGCCCACCATGTCACGCTGCCTCCACACTTTTGTTGACGCCATGCTCAGCCAGCTCCACCGGCACATCACATTTCCCACGAGCCAACAGGAATTGGACCTGACAAAACTACAATTTTATAATGTTGCCCATTTTCCCCATGTCCTCGGCTGCATAGACTGTACCCACGTCGCCATCTGCCCACCAGCTGGCACGGAGTATATGTACCGCAACAGGAAGTCCTACCACTCCCTCAACATACAGATGGTCTGCAATGCCAAGACCATCATCACTGACATTGTGGCCCAGTACCCAGGGAGTACCCATGACTCCTTCATCTTCAGGCACAGCGGACTCCACACACGACTGATCAGGGGAGAGTTTGGGGAAGGACACCTACTTGGTAAGTACACTTTGTCGACAATGTCACATTGCTATGAAGTAACTGCGCTGCACAGGCAATCAACATCTGCTCCTCTCATTCAGGTGACAGTGGCTACGCCCTACGGGAATACCTCCTGACCCCTTACCTCAACCCTGCCACACCTCAGCAACGCCGCTACAATGTTGCGCACATCCGGACAAGGAACTGTATTGAAAGGACATTTGGCCTGCTCAAGAGCAGGTTCCGTATACTGCACAAGACAGGTGGGGCCATGTATTACAGTCCTGCAGCGTGCTGCCGCATTGTGGCTGTCTGTGCAATGCTTCATAACATTGCAACCAAGCGCCGGATACCAGTTGACATATCAGGCAGTGAATCTGAGGGGGACGACCGGCCACCAGCTCATGCGCACCATGCACGCGGGGAGAACCCAGCTGAAGGCCACAGACGTCGCAACCACATCACAGCTAACAATTTCTAGCCCACCCACTTCCCCCACCCCACATATCACAATTGCATGCAAAATGTAATGATTACACAAGGCGAATGTGTGCAGCAAAATAAATGTATTTGTTAGATTCACAAGAAAAAAGGGTCATGGTAACAACTATTTACAAAATGCAGTATTCCTGCATACTGCATGAGACGGTTCATGGCAGGCTTAGCTTCAGCCTGCGCCTGTGTCCCTGACACAATGTCATTGGCGCCTCCGGCGCACAATTCCCAGGCGTCTGTGAGGCTCTTCCTCATCCTGGGCAGCTGTACCAGGCGTAGCCCTGGTGCTGCGCCTAGGTGGGGGGGCCTGCGTGGCAGAGTGGCTGCTGACACTCGAGGCACCCTCACTCGCATCGTCTCCCCCCACAATGGCCGGTAGCACAGGTGCATGCAGTGCGGTGACGGCGGTGGTCAAGTGCTCCAGCACCCGGGTAATGTCCTCGCAGCACTGGACCAGTTGGTGCTGCTGGGTCAACGAGCGCCGCGCCAGCTGGGTGGTGGCATTTGCTGACACATAGTTGGAGCGACTATAGGTGGACAGGCGGCTCAGCAGCTGGTGGTGGCGCCTGCTTGCAACACTGCGGTGCTTCACCAGCGCTGCAGTATTGTCCTCCATAGCCGCCGTCATGCGGTCCATGGCCGCCGTCATGCGGTCCATCCGCTCGCCGACTCCCGCCACATTGCGGCCAATCTTATGCAGCTGGAGCTGGATGGCTCCTTGCTGCTGCGACTGGCGCTGGTGTATTCGGAGCATGAGCCGCTCCACGCTCATGCAGGCCTGGAGATGCCCATTGCCCCTCCTGCTGTTGGGCCGCTGTGTAGCGGATGTGGCTGGCCCAGATCTTGTTGGACGTGCTGCAGGTGTTGTAGCAGCTGGTGTTGCAGGTGCGGCAGGCACTGGAGGCACATTGGTGGGGGCTCTGGTGTTGGCAGCCGGTGGGCCTGCAGATGTTGCAGCAGGTAAGGTGGGGGCTCTGGTCTTGGCAGCCGGTGGGCCTGCAGATGTTGCAGCAGGTAAGGTGGGGGGCCTGGTCTTGGCAGCCGGTGGGCCTGCAGATGTTGCAGCAGGTAAGGTGGGGGCTCTGGTCTTGGCAGCCGGTGGGCCTGCAGATGTTGCAGCAGGTAAGGTGGGGGCTCTGGTCTTGGCAGCCGGTGGGCCTGCAGATGTTGCAGTAGGTAAGGTGGGGGGCCTGGTCTTGGCAGCCGGTGGGCCTGCAGATGTTGCAGCAGGTAAGGTGGGGGGCCTGGCTGCTGGTGTTTGCGCAGCGGCAGGGGCTGGTGGCTGGGTATCGGGTAGGGATTCCTCCTCCTGGGCCTCCTCATCGATCAGCAGCCTCTCGCTGTCACTGCTATCATCCGCACCTGTGAGGGTAAGTGGATACTCATTAGGTGCATGTGACTGTCAGACGTGCAGATGTTACATGCATGCTGGGTGTCATTCCCTTGATGGCTGTGGATTTGCGCACTTTGGAACCTTTCTGGCCGCATTGTGGTACTACTACATTGTGGACATACTACGTCTCCCACAATGCTTCAGGGCATTTCCTGATGCACAACATAGGCATGACTAAGGGCCAATGAGTGAGCCTATTTGGTCAGGGGCGGTCATAGGGGACAGGGTCGCAGTCGCATGCCACTTACCTTGGGTGTCTTGGGTGGGGCGGGAGGAGTCCAGAGGGGTCACGCCAACACACGCCTCCCTCTCCAAGGTGTCCTCTACCTGGTCCTCCAGGGGGGTGTTGGGTGGGACAGTCGGTCCACCACCTCCGGTGCCTGATGCCTCACCAAGGCGCTCCGCCACCCTCTCCTTGGCACGCCCCCGGAGGTCGTACCACCGCTTTTTCAGCTCCTCCAACGACCTGTCCGCAACGCCCACAGAGTTGACGCTGGAGGCAATCCCCACCCAGATCCTCCGCTTCTCCTGCTCTGGGACCCTCCTTGAGTTGGCACCAAACAGCTGGTCGTGGTTGGCCACCACCCCTTCTATAAGGTTCTCCAGCTCCTGCTCGGAGAACTTTAGTTTGCGCTTGCGGCCAGCGCTGGTGCTGGGGCCAGGGAGAGGTTCGTCGGACATGGCGGTCGCAAAT
Organism: Lissotriton helveticus; assembly: GCF_964261635.1. NCBI lineage: Eukaryota > Metazoa > Chordata > Amphibia > Caudata > Salamandridae > Lissotriton > Lissotriton helveticus. Next base: position 1,839,162,415 of record NC_136059.1, on the reverse strand, counting down.
TCGGCAGAATCGGGAGTCGCTAACGGAGGTTTAGCGGCAGCTTTCCGTCGTCAACACTCCAATGATAGCGTCACTGTGGTGTTTGGGGGTGGGATTTGGCTGCTTCCTGGTTGTGATGTCATCACGGTGCTCGGAATGCGTCTTCCCGTTTTCCAGATCCCGCGAGAATGCGACTCGCAATCCCGATCGCACGGGATTGCGAGTCGCAATCACGTGCGATCGGGATTGCGAGTCGCAATCACGTGCGATCGGGATTGCGAGTCGCAATCCCGATCGCAGGTGGCCGGAAATAGCGATTTTTCTGCGTTTTTTGTAGGTTGCTAACGGCTTTAGCGCCCGCGTGCGAGTCGCTATTTTTTTTCCGAAAAGTACATGAATGCCGTTTTGCGTTTCCTCAATAGCGAGTCGCTATTAATCGCTATTAGGGACACGCAAAACGGCCCGTACATGAATCAGGCTGTATGTTTGCCTTTAAGTGTTTGACCCTCACTGAGAAATAGGTTGTTACCTTTCTTTGCATCTTGTTACTGAAGGGAGTACGTGTTCAAGCACTGGCGGCACTGTCATTGAGTGCTTTGTATTGCCTAGGGGTTGCCATCTCAAATTCTTCCCTGGTGCTATGGGGATTTCATGAGATTCATCCATTTATTGCATCTTTGTTTGCACAGTGATGCCTCCCTGTAATAGCAATTGCAACTGGGCCCTCTTTCCGCGTCCTCCATCTCCATTTTCATTTTTATTATTGTCAGTGCCCATGTGAAATGCGGGGTGTGAGGAGGACCGACCCAGTTGGTTACCTAGATTCTTCCCATCAAGAAGTGCTTCTGTTATTTCATCTGCTTACTCCAGCGAGGGGTCTCGGGCAACTTCCCCCTTTCTCATCCTTTGTACTTCTTATTTCTGGGTGAGTCACTGAAGCTTTTCTTCTCCGTGCTTTGCTGGCAGTGCTGTTCTTAAGCTAGACTTAAGTTTAATCAAGGAATGTTAGAATTGGTAGAGTTGCAGGAGTTGCCAAGATCATTGAGGGCTTCTTGGTGTGAGTTTCTGACATCTAATGCCCCTCTGTATATCCTGTGAATATTTAATATAGCTGGAGGGGATTTCATCAGATTGCTATTATTCTTATTATTGCTGTATCTTTTGCTTAATTTTTGGGGTGCTGTCTGAGAGATCCATATACATCATTATTTCTCCCACCACTCTAGTTGTTCGGCATGTGACAAATGTCCCTGATCATTTCCCTCTGTGGAGGGCTTTTGATTTTTTTTCATGTAGATGACTGCTCCATTTGATCCTTTTTCTGATAGCTAAGCTACTTCTTAATGTCTCCTAGAGATCCACTAGCTGCTTTCTGCTGATCCCTGGCTGTAACCACGCCGATATGTGTTATTTACTGAACCTTCAAGGCTGATATGGAAACTATGCTCATTTCTTCACTGTTACTTACTTTACCTCTGTTGTCTCTGATTGGAGCAGTTTGACCCTCAGTACCTTCTCCAGCATGACTGCAGGGGTGCTCCAGGGTGAGCCTTCTTAGCTTGTCCTCTTTGTGATGGTTGGCGGGTGGGCAGTTGGCAGTGACCACAAGGTGAAAAGCATGTGGGGAACACCACATCGTAAGAAACCATTCCGCCTCTCTACTGTTTATATTATCTGATAAGCACTGCACATGTTGAATGGAGCTCTCGCTTATCTAGGTAGGGAAAACAAAGTCTAAGTGTCCAGATGTCTATTAGTGCACTTTATGCTAAACATTTTCATCTGGTTACTAGGAAATTAAGATAATACATTCAGGGGGGAGGAGCCAAGTCGACATCGAAGATGGCCGCCCAGTCCCCCGGCTCCGTGTGTCATCTCCTCCTGAAGACGCCTTCTGCCTGCTGTCCTGCATAACGGTGGACGCGAGCGGGCGTGGGAGCAGCTCCGGTTCTCGGTGGCGTGCCCCCGAGGTCTGTACTACCTCCGCAAAGGGAGAAACGGAAGGTGGCGTTTGCGGCCTGGGGCAGCGTGAAGCCCGGGGACTCGCCTAGCTGCTGGACCGGCCGCCAATCGAACAACAACGGCCGCCAGTTGCAGTGAGGGGCCGGTCGGCTCCGGATTGATTCGAGTTGGCCGATTTTCGGGTCGCTCGCCCATCTGAAAGGGGACATGCCTACGAGATCGATCCTTCCTGATTTCACTGGGTCGTTTGTCCCCCCCCTTCTTATTTTGGGAACTTTGTTCGCTTACCGCCGGGGTCCGTGATTGGACCTGTCCCGCTACTTGCGGGAGCATCCTGAATTTGAGCCCAGTCGCATTTCACAGCGCGGACTCCCCCGGCGGATGTGTTTTTGGCCGAGTCTCCGCTGTTTTACTGCCCTGATCGTTAACCCAGGACGCCTGATGCCCTGCTGCGCATTCCTTGGCCCTGATCTCGGATGGTGCTTCCTCGTAACGTGGTGGAGGGGGCATAGTGCCACGTCCGTGAGACTGCTTCCCGGCCTGATTCCTGTCCTATGGAGGAAGGGCGCTTGACAACATAGGGGACATGGAGCAGACCTACGTCTTGGCGATCGCCCTGCTGCCCTAGCTAATCTCCGCTGTATTTTGTCGCAGGGTGCCCGTTCACTGGGTAATATGCTGGAGGGTATTGTCTTTGTGGCGGAACTACTTAGCCCGGATGGTGCGTGACTTGCCCAGGCGCGATAGGATGGCGCCGGTACTGATATCCTGTAACCCGGGCCACGGGCTCTCGAGCTATCTCCAGTTGGTGATGTTTGTGATCTAGGACTATCCGTGGGCACCTGCCTGAAACCGAACCAGGGACTTTGTTTCCACGCCATGCTGTTGATATCGTCGGTTCTGCTCCACCCTCGCTTTCCACTGTGACGCTCTTTTCCCTGCTCTGACTTTCCGATTGCGACATGGGTTTATCACGCTGGAGGGAAGCGGGCGCGAACGTGGTCTGCTCGCATTGTGGCACGACAGACTTGCTGCTGTTTCGATTTCCTCTGCTATCTCTAATCCTTCTGATTGCTGATTTGGGGTGTGACAATTTGTTGGGCCATTGTGATATGCGCAGGATGGGTCAAGGACAAATGATGTTTCTTCCGTTTCTATATTTCCTGCTTGCCGGTTTTAGGGGGAGTATGTGCCGTATTGCTTTACTCTTGTGACCATGCGGGGCTGCTCCTGTGCCCCGTGCATTGTTCTATTCTGTTGCGAGGGGGTGTTTTATGTCCTGTCTACATCCGTTCCTTGCTGAGGGAGAGGCCGGGGGACTGTTAGGGGGCTCCCCTCCATTTTCCTTTTCCATTTCCTTCTTTTCTTCCCTCGCTTGGGTTCCTTCTTTAGTCTAGGTGGGTGGTAGTTTCTCTTCTCTTTTTCTAAATTTCGGGTTTCATGACAGGGGCGACAGGCACTCTGCTGAGGGGGGGGCCGTAGCTGGAGGCAGGGATGCAGGGTGGGGGGTATTCTTCGTTTTTCTTTCTCTTTTTCAGTTTCTAGGGCCTCTATTTCTTCTTGTTTTGCTTGCCTTCTTCTCTTCTTTCTTCCTTTTTTCTCTATGGGTTTCCGCATGGCGTGTGGTTTACTCTTATGTCTTCAACCAGTGTGGGGGATGTTCTAATAACTTTCTTTTTAGACCCGGCGGGCGGGTGCTGCATGGGGGAACGTGCTGTACTGTCTATTGTTTATCCTGTTTTAATGCGCGTTCTTGCATGCGCCCCGCCTGCAGTGGTCCCGAATGTGCATATCCTGATTTGTGACGTCCCCTACCCCTGGTGTTATTATATTGTATGTCATCGGATCCTGTTTTATTTTTGATTCCTTTCAAAGAAAAAATGAAACCTCTCTTATCCTAGTGCCGTTATGGTGCGACAGTATCCTGATTGTTGATCCGGACTTTTCGAGGCGGGATGTATGTGGTTTGAATTATTGATTTGCACTGCCCGTCTTTTGATAATAGCCGGCTGTGTTCTTGCAGGCTGGTGATTGTATCTGCCTTGTTTCAAAATAAAGGTTTTCAAAAAAAAAAAAAAAAAAAAAAAAGATAATACATTCAGATATATGTTGTACACAAGCATCTCCTTAGAATTTATCGCCTGATGGGCTTGAGTACAGTAAAATGCCTAAACAAAGGTGCACCGAGGAGTGACAATTCTTTTATTGAATTTCCATATTGAAACAATATTTTTGCAGATAGACATTAGCAACAATATAGGTGACCATTCTTGAAATATCTGCGACAGACAATGATTTATTTCACCTGTCATTACAAATGGTGACACAAGATGTCTAATGGCTACACAGATGATGTATTGGTCTGGGTTGTACTACTAAAAATGTATCAACACCAACAATCTTGTGGTGCAAGAATATCAAGGACAGAATATCAAGGGACAGAATATCAAAAGGTAAGTGTATGTATGGAAGTATGGATTTACTGTTACTAAAGGCACATCTACATATCTTGAAGATATATGTATGGCATAGGTACATATATGTGGGGTTAGGTATAGAAAATCTAAACTTACTTACCTGTGGATATTTTATTTTTGATATTCTACCCTCAATATTATTGTGTTGATATTCAAGGGGCACACCATTGGTCTGTGCAAACAGTCCCATACATTCAATTGCAACAGTAAGAGAAGCTGCTATGTAATTTAGCACAGTATCAGGATATAAGCTTATGGCAGATAAAAGCTACATTATCACCATAAATTAACTGGGCTATAAAGTTTACAGGCTTACTTGCCATGCAAAATAATTCGGAGGGGTATTGACAAACCAAAATCAATAAAGTGTGGATGTGTTGGTCGACTAAGGGGGCTGGGTAGGGGGTAGAAAACTCCAGCATTCAGCTGAACGGATTTAAGTATATAAATAAATAAAATTAATTACATAGCGTGTGTTGCATCGCCTATTTGGCGTTGCAGCGCACAATGTAATTTGTTTTATTTATTCATTTATGTACTTAACTCTGTTCAGGCGTATGTCAGTGTTTACTAACACCCACCCTGCCCCTCCCCCGCCCCACCTCACCGCCCTGCAGCACTCCCTCGAGGAGCCGCAACTGACCTATATATCTCTCTGGTAGATAACTCTGATATCACAGCAAGTTTCTGGATTCCTGAAAGGCCTAAACAGGCCCTATGATTCCTCCAATTGCCAGTTAAGCAAAAGTTGTGGAGTTTACCACATTACCAATGCTACTCCCAGGCATCCTGGGGACGAAGACTGGCATGTATAAATAGGTGCAGACACATAACCAAGACTTGCATGTATGATTTTTCTCTCCCCATAACACAATATCTTTCCTGCTACTGTGAAACTTCAGATGGCACTACTGCCGTTTTGGCATAGGACTATATACATGTCTGTCACAATCTGACAAGTGCTAGCACAGTCACAGGAAGTGCTGCCGCCAATATTTGAGGTTATAAGGAACAGATTGTTGTGGAAAAGCCACATACAGTTCGTATATGAGCGGTTCAACAATGTTTATTCAAATTGTTTCTGAAGGTTCAGGAACATTTGATATTTATTTTATTTATTTATTTATTTATTTATTTAGTTCATTTATATAGCGCAACAGCTACCCAGCAAAGGGTTTCCCGGCGCTAAGGATCCAGTAGTTTGATTTAAGTCAGGCCTTTTAGATGTTAAACAGCCAGGTTTTTAAGGCTTTTCTGAATTTTGTGTAACTTGTCTCATACCGTAGTGTCTGTGGTAGAGTGTTCCAAAGTGAAGGTCCAAGAAACGAAAAGGATTTGCCGCCCATGCGTGACAGCCTAATTTTAGGAATCACAAAATGGTTCGCCGTGGCTGATCGAAGGGTTCGAGATGGACGATAGGGACATACAAGCTTTTGTAGATACTTTGGGGCATTTTTAGTGGAGATCTTATGCATAAAGCATAGAGATTTAAACTTGATCCGGTTCTCAATTTTCAGCCAGTGCAGCTCCCGGATGTACTTGGAGGTAGATGTGGAGATGGGAATTTTCCACAGTAGTTTTGCTGCTGCATTTTGCACTGTCTGCAGTCTTCGGATTGTAGACTTGTTAGCCCCTAAGTATAACACGTTACCATAATCAATCCTAGAGGTTATTAAGGCATTGATAACTGTTTTCTGAGTATGTTTGGGCAGCATCCAGCAGATTTTTTTTAACCACTTTAATATTGCAAAGCATGTGGCCGAAGTCTTCACAGCTTGCTGGTTAAGATTGAGCGAATCATCAATGATGACACCCAGATTACGAGCAAATTTGACTGGAACCGGGGGAGTACCCATTTCAGCTGGCCAATGTTGGGAACCCCAATGCTCTTTGTTCTTCCCCAGAACAATTAACTCGGTCTTCTCACCGTTGAGTTTAAGAACGTTTTTACACATCCACTCTGCAATCTTACTTAATCCAAGTAACAGCAGGAACTTTTTTTTAATATTGAAAGAACTGAAATGTATTTTTCAGGCCTGGAATTCATTAAATCCATCCATCATAAAGGAAATTATATAGAGAACTGTCAAAAATATATTGAGTATCACGGATCCTGAGTTACTAAGTACATTTATTAAAGCATGTATTGCATAAATGTCGAATCAAGATTTTTTTTAAATTTAACATACCTTGGAAACAATCAATAAATTGTCACAAATAGATGATTGACTAAGTGCATGCCGTGATGTGAAAAAAAATTGGTGTACAGGAAACGTATGCCATGGTCCCCAGCCTTGTACCATACGATTGTCTATGATCATTATGTAGGCACTGGCTTGCATTTTGGCCTGCAATAGTGCCTCAACTAATAATAACCAGAGATTGGAGTAGCCCGGGGATCCCCAGTCTGGCATGTTGTACGGGGTACCTCCTTGTCACATCTCGCAGTGTCTCGCCACTCTCCACCGTCGTCTCCAGAACAGGACCCGAGACACCAGGAAGCACACAGGATCCCCTGAGCTAATCACAATGCGGCAAACAGAGTTGTGATTCATCTGAGGGCCATGGTTCAGTGCTCAGATGGGGACTGGGGGCCTGGGCATGTTCTCCACAGAGGCTGTAATGCAGCCTGGTGGAGAACATGCAAAGTGTGCATGAATGTTTAGCCGGCCAGAGAGGGCTGGCCAAACATTTATACACACTTTAGTGAGTACAAACCACTCCTCCCCTCCCCTGCTCTGTCAGCAGAGCAACCTCACCCCTCCCACAAAGCTGCTGCATCAAGGAAAAAAGATAATAACTTATAGTTATTATAATTTTATTTTCACTTTTGTTACACTGCTTAGAAGCAGGGGGCAGCACTGCTCTGCCTTAGTGGAGGAGCTAACACACAAAAAATTGCCCCCTTCTCAGTTTACTTGTAATTGGGAACCAAATAAACAATTTCATTAAATCTGGTCCGGTATATTTATTTATACCTTTTAGTCATGTTATTTCATACAGAAAATTATTTTAAATGGCAGAAAGAGAATACGCAATACAAAAGATTACTGACAGTCTTACTCAATCGACAATTAACACAAAACACATTACGAAAATATCGAAACGAATAACATCAATATTACATCCAACAAACAATACAAATTGCAATGCAACAATTTTGCAATATATCAAACTATTTCAATGATAGTTCAAGTTCAAGTTCAGAAATTTGTATAGCGCACTACTCACCCAGATGGTCTCAAGGCGCTTGAGGGTGGATGGGTGATTTACTTATCGAATAGACAGGTTTTTAGCTGCTTTCTGAAGGAGAGGTGGTTCTGTGTGAGGCGGAGGTGGGTGGGGAGAGAATTCCAGGTTTTGGCCGCTAAGTAGGAGAAGGATCTTCCCCCCATGGTGGATCTGTGGATGCGCGGAATTGCGGCAAGCGCTTGATTGGACGATCGTAGTTGGCGGGTGGGTGTGTAGAAGGACAGTCGTGTGTTAAGGCATTCGGGTCCTAGGTCGTGGAGGGCCTTGTGGGCGTGGGTGAGGAGACGGAACGTTATTCTCTTGTTGATGGAGAGCCAGTGGAAGTCTTTCAGGTGACCGGAAATATGGGCTTGACGGGGGATGTCCAGTATGAGTCTGGCTGAGGCGTTTTAGATGCGTTGGAGTTTTTTCTGTAGTTTGGCTGTGGTTCCGGCGTATAGAGTGTTTCCGTAGTCTAGTCGGCTTGTGACCAGTGCGTGGGTGACTGTCTTTCTTGTTTCGGTGGGGATCCAGCGGAATATTTTTTTGAGCATGCGTAGGATGTTGAAGCATGATGATGAGACGGTGTTGGCTTGTCTGGTCATCGAGAGAGTAGAGTCTAGGATGAAGCCCAGGTTACGTGCGTGATCTGTAGGTATGGGTGCTGTACCCAGGGCTGGTGGCTACCATGAGTCTTCCCAGGCAGAGGGGGATGATCCTAAGATGAGGACTTCCGTTTTGTCTGAGTTTATTTTTAAACGGCTGTTCTTCATCCATTCAGCTACTTCTTTATTCCTTCGTGTAGGTTGGTTTTGGCGGTGTTTGGGTCTTTGGTGAGGGAGAGGATCAGCTGGGTGTCGTCTGCGTAGGAGATGATGTTGAGGTTGTGTTGTCGAGCGATGGATGCGAGGGGACTCATGTAAACGTTGAAGAGGGTGGGACTGAGTGATGATCCTTGTGGTGCGCCACAGATGACTTCGGTGGCCTCTGATTTGAATGGGGGGAGGCGGACTCTCTGTGTTCTTCCGGTGAGGAACGAGATGATCCAGTCCAGAGCTTTTCCATGTATTCTGACATTGCTGAGGCGTTGTATGAGGGTGCTATGACAGACTGTGTCGAAGGCGGCGGAGAGGTCAAGTAAGATGAGGGCAGTTGTTTCACCATTGTCCAGTAGCGTTCGGATGTCGTCTGTAGCTGCGATAAGGGTGGTTTCGGTGCTGTGTTTGGCTCGGAAGCCGGACTGTGAGGGGTCGAGGGATTTGTTGGAGTCGAGGAAGGCGGCGAGCTGATTGTTGACGGCTTTCTCAATGACTTTGGCAGGGAATGGGAGGAGCGAGATGGGGCGGTAGTTCTTTAGTTCAGAGGGGTCTGCTGTGGGTTTACTTCAGAAGGGCGCTGAGTTCGGCATGTTTCCAGTTTTCCGGGAAGGTAGCGGAGTTGAAGGAACAGTTGATGACATCACGGAGATGGGGTGCGATGATGGAGTCTGCTTTGTTGAAAATTTGGTGGGGGCATGGGTCGGTTGGCGATCCAGAGTGGATGGAGTTCATCAGGCGGATGGTGTCCTCGGTAGTGATTGGGTTCCAGGCGCAAAGGTTGTTAGAGTGCTTTTTTTGTTCGGAGGTGGGTGGAGTGGACTGGTCTTCGGAATGGTTTTCAAAGCTGTTATGTATGTCGGCGATTTTTTTGTGGAAGACTGAGGATACGGAGTCGCAGAGGTCTTGGGAGGGGGTGATGTCGTTGGTGCCGGCAGTGGGGTTGGTAAATTCTTTTACGATGTTGAAAAGTTCCTTGCTGTTTTGGGCATTGTTGTCTAGTCGATCTTTGAATGCTGATTTCTTGGTGGATCGGATCAGTTGGTGGTGTTTGCGGGTGGCGTTCTTGAGGGTGGCCAGGTTGTCAGTGGTTGGGTTTTTTCTCCAGGTTTTCTCGAGGGTGCGGCATAACTTCTTGGATTTCTTAAGGTCATCGTTATACCAGGGGGCTTTTTTGGTGCTCCGCTTGATTTGATGGTGTTTCAAGGGTACTAGTTCGTTGGCGCTGAGGGTGATCCATTGTATGAGGTTGGTGGCTGCTTGGTTTGGGTCCGATGATATGGCAGGGGGGTTTTGGTGGAGCGAAGTGAAGAGTTGGGCGGTGGTGATTTTGTTCCAATTTCTTCGGGGAATAGGTTGTGGTGGGTCGTGGGTCGTGGTCTTTTTGTAGTTGAAGTGAACGCAGCTGTGGTCCGTCCAATGGAGAGCTGTGGTGTAGTCGAAGGAGATGTTTGCTGGAGGTGAAGATTGGGTCGAGCGTGTGCCCGGCAAGGTGGGTGGGGGTGTCAACAAGTTGTTTGAGTCCGAGATTGGCCAGGTTGTCCAGAAGGGTGGTGGTGTTGTTGTCATTTATCTTTTCCAGGTGGAAGTTGAGGTCTCCCAGTAGGAGGTAGTTCTCGGAGGGGAGGGCATGTGGGCTGATGAAGTCAGTGATGTCTTCGCTGAATTGTGTGCGGGGTCCTGGAGGTCTGTAGATGAGGGTGCCTCTGAGTGTGGTCTTGGGGTCGGTGTGGATCTGGAAGTGAAGGTGTTCGGCGGTAGCGAGGTTATCGTCGGAGCTGGTCGTGATGCGAATGGTGTTCTTGTGGACGATGGTTATGCCTCCTGCGGTTTGGTTGATGCGGTCCTTTCGAATGATCTTGTAGCTGTCCGGGATAGCTATGGCGATGTCGGGCGCTGATGAGGCGTTCATCCAGGTTTCTGTAAGGAAGGCGATGTCCGGTGATGTGGTGTTGAGTAGGTTCCAGAGTTCGATGGAGTGTCTGTGGACCGAGCGTGTGTTGAGCAGGATGCACTTTAGGTGGTTGTAGTTGGTGCTCTGTTTGGAGTTTGTGGATTTGGTGTGGGTCCTAAAGCTGTCGAACTTGCAAGAGTGGCAGGTGAAGGGTCCATGGGTGTGTCCAGGGGCGGCTTGGTAGCAGGTTGGGAGTCGGCCGGGGTTCAGTGCTGAGAGGGATGCGGCGTCGTAAGTTGTGCGGGTGGTGTACATTTTGCGGGATCCAGGGGGTCTGGCGCTGGGCGCGGTCCAGGCGCAGACGGGCTTACCTTTGGCACACCTTCGGCGCGCATGGGGCGCGTCCGCTGCGCGTGACCTCTGCGCGCAAAAGCATCTGTCATATGTAGATAGTGGAGGGGGCGGGGGCGAGGGAGGTCAGCTGGGAGGAGGGAGCGGGGTGGAGGGCCGGCCAGGGATGCAAAACAACAATCAACAAAATGGCAGCAAGCCAAAAGCCAAACAGGATTGGGGCACAATCAAAATGAACGCGATGATAATGGCAAATGCACCGGCACAGGCAAGCACAGCTCAAATATACAGTCAAAAGGCAGCGCAGCACAATTTAAATCTTTTCAAAGCTCACTTTCGCAATAGCGCTACAATACCAAAGTAATATGCAATCAGGTACGATTAGAAGCGCTACGATATAAATATAAACTGCACTCAGGCACTGATGCTTGTGGGAGCAATGCGAGGGAGCAGAGAGCAATCAGGGACTCTAGCGCTACGATACCACAGGCGGCAGGCAGGTCAGGGAGTAGCGTGAGGAGCGACCGCTTCTGAGGGGATCAGTGCGGGTCACAATGATCAAAATTATTTTCCTGAAAAGAGCTAATTCATTACAAGAGCTAATTCATTACAAGAGCAAAAAAAGGAATGTATCACTTTTATCCTAAACACACTAAATGTCACAAGTAGCTCTTGCTGGATTTGCCGACGCGTTTCAAGTTCGGGCCATAAATGTCCAAACCATCATCAGGGCTCTGTTATTTTTCTATTAGGATGCAAAAAAACAATGTTTTAATACAACCAGTTTGCCTCTTTTCTGAAATACCACCGTTTGGATGAGGGATAAATGTACCTGTGTGTTCCTATGTGATTGACCTGGAGTGACTTCTATTCATGGACACAATCCTTTCTTCAGGTCTCAAATGGGACAACTTTTTTCACAAAAACAATCTAGGAAATGAACAACAAGTTGGCCATATTAACAGACGATTCAGAAAAGGGGGTGGTGATGAACAGTGCCTGAATTAAGCAGACCACTCTTACCCAGTCCAAAGATCAGGGCTTGATCCATCACCGTTATTTAGCTCACTGCCCCATCCCAGCTCAGAACATGGCTATATGCAAATTAGTCTGTCCCTGGCCCAGTGCATCATGGGAACAGGGCAGACCAAACTACCAAGCCAATTCTTCACCAGAAAGGAGACAAGCTACCGGGGACCGGTTTCTGGCATTTCAGCCTCGTCGGCCCGGCTTGCTTGAATCCTGATGGAGCAGTGAGCAAGGGACTCATGTCTGAGTATACCCTGCCACACCTATAGTGGCCAAAAACGATTCAGAAAAGGGGGTGGTGATGAACAGAGTGTCTGAATTAAGCAGACCACTCTTACCCAGTCCAAAGATCAGGGCTTGATCCATCACCGTTATTTAGCTCACTGCCCCATCCCAGCTCAGAACATGGCTATATGCAAATTAGTCTGTCCCTGGCCCAGTGCATCATGGGAACAGGGCAGATCAAACTACCAAGCCAATTCTTCACCAGAAAGGAGACAAGCTACCGGGGACCGGTTTCTGGCATTTCAGCCTCGTCGGCCCGGCTTGCTTGAATCCTGATGGAGCAGTGAGCAAGGGACTCATGTCTGAGTATACCCTGCCACACCTATAGTGGCCAAAAACGATTCAGAAAAGGGGGTGGTGATGAACAGAGTGTCTGAATTAAGCAGACCACTCTTACCCAGTCCAAAGATCAGGGCTTGATCCATCACCGTTATTTAGCTCACTGCCCCATCCCAGCTCAGAACATGGCTATATGCAAATTAGTCTGTCCCTGGCCCAGTGCATCATGGGAACAGGGCAGACCAAACTACCAAGCCAATTCTTCACCAGAAAGGAGACAAGCTACCGGGGACCGGTTTCTGGCATTTCAGCCTCGTCGGCCCGGCTTGCTTGAATCCTGATGGAGCAGTGAGCAAGGGACTCATGTCTCAGTATACCCTGCCACACCTATAGTGGCCAAAAACGATTCAGAAAAGGGGGTGGTGATGAACAGAGTGTCTGAATTAAGCAGACCACTCTTACCCAGTCCAAAGATCAGGGCTTGATCCATCACTGTTATTTAGCTCACTGCCCCATCCCAGCTCAGAACATGGCTATATGCAAATTAGTCTGTCCCTGGCCCAGTGCATCATGGGAACAGGGCAGACCAAACTACCAAGCCAATTCTTCACCAGAAAGGAGACAAGCTACCGGGGACCGGTTTCTGGCATTTCAGCCTCGTCGGCCCGGCTTGCTTGAATCCTGATGGAGCAGTGAGCAAGGGACTCATGTCTGAGTATACCCTGCCACACCTATAGTGGCCAAAAACGATTCAGAATTAATATATTAACAGGACGTAATCATGGGGCATTACGGCAGCTTATTGTTATATTTAAGGAATTCATACCTTAGTCTGAGCAATCTTGCGATGCAAGGAGGGGCGGAGGATATCTTTTTCTTTTTCTTTTAGTCCTATTTCAACGACACATAACCTGCTTTTAACAACCCAATTCTTTAGTGAAATTTGAGGTGCTTGTATACATAATGTACTTCTCATACCTGTCATGCAAACCACCGTGATGATCACAGTCAAATGCTTTGTTTTTTCATTAATCGCAGCCGCGTTTACCTGTTTGGGCAATACGCTTATGAGTGCACAGTTCTTTACGGGTTTACCACAAAGCAGTTCATCCACCTTTAAAAACAAGTTTCCAAGCCTCTCGTACTTGTTATTTTGTAAAACGAGGAACCGCCTCTCGCCCCCGTCTACCGCCCCGTCCGGGGCTGTAAGTGTAACGGAATCGCCTTCCTTTTAGTGCTTGCGGGTTCCGATTATAACAAAAAATCAGTCGTTCTCTAAGAAAGAGAAACGCATTGTCAGATACCTCGCGGTTTTCGGGATGGTGATGAACACAAGTACGGCCTACGCGGCCGTGTGTGTCACATTACCTATTTCTCCGATCTGCTTTTGCCGCATCCACACGGTGCTTCTCACTCGCTCACTGCTCACTGCTCGTTTGTGAACCCTGCGGCCATTTTGCAAAAGTATAAAGCGACCGCTATTGAGCTTAATGCATTATGGGAATTGAAGTGTATTTGAATTTAGAAGTGCCTTAATGATGTATACGTGGGTGGCAAATAGGGGTTATCCAATCTTCCCCAGTATTTCAAAGTGGGGAGTGCAGGGATGTGTCTTTGGGAAAAGTATTAGAGCAATTAGGTAATGATTCGCGCATTCTTAGGTCTAAAAGTTAATGTTACGTAGTTGCTTACGGCTTACTGCCATCTTAGCAATTACAAACCGGCAGTATGATGCAAAGTCTCATATTCTTGACAATTCTGACATATTGTTTAAGCCAGTCATTATGCAGTTAAATTTCAAAATAAGGTATGCTTCCTTCTCAAGTAGCATCCTATCAATATCAGCAGGGCGCTGTACGTTACTCATTGTGTGGAGAACCGACCACCTGAATTCATTCTCATTATGGGACATTTCAACAAAATGTTCAACCATAGGGGCTGTAAGTATTTTCTTTTTTATCCTTGACCTGTGTTGTCCTATTCGGAGGTTGACCTGCTGGTTCGTTTTGCCTATATAGATCCTCAGGCATGGGCAAATGATTACGTAAATTACGTTTTTGGTTTTACAGTTCGAGAAACCAAGGTGTTTCCACTTCACTCCTTGGTGTTGGAACTCGGTGCCTTCAATAGTGCTGCCACATGAAACACAATTACCACACCTATGGTGCCCTTCTATTGGTTTCATGTCCCATAACGCAAGAAGATCATGTTTCGGTTGGGACTTCGGAAGATCCGCTCTCACAATTTGTTGTCCTAAACTCTGATTCTTTCTGTATGCGAAAATGGGCGCGGGAAAGGACATTCCAGGTCTTCCAACAGGTGCCAGTTTTTAAGGACCGCTTGTCTCAGCTTGTGCGTGTCGGGCCCAAAAGTGGTAACGCATACTAGTCGATCTAATTCCTTCTTCTCCTTGATTTGTAGTAAGGATTCCCGAGGGATAAACCTAGCCCTTTTGCAAGAATTCTTCAAAAGCTTCCGTGGGTACCCTCTATGGATCATCTCATTACACAATACCTGGGCATGATGGTCATAATCCCCTATCTCGGAGCAATTTTTCCGGATCCTTAACATTTGCCCATACGGCAAATTGGCCTTCAGGCTTCTGGGGTGGTAGCTTCTGTGATGTAGGATGGTGTTCTTATCAGTTGGTTTCTTATATAGGGATGTTTTCAATTTACCATCCTCGCAGGTGACCTCAACGTCCAAAAACGTCATTCTCATAGTGCTTGTCTCAATAGAGAATTTGATGTCACTATGTCTATTGTTAATCCAGTCGTGGAACGCCAAGAGCTCGGTCTGGCTCCCCTGCCACAGGAGCCAGACGTCGTCTATGTATCGCCACCATTGTATGATATTGTCCTTGTATGGGTTGTTATTCTCTACAAACAAGGACTCATACTGTGCCATATAGAGCACTGCCATTTCTGGGGCATAAGGACACCCCATGGCAGTGCCCTTGATTTGCATGTAGAACCGATCGTTAAATGTAAAATAGTTCTTTTTTTAATGCTATCGCTGCAAGTTTTAGAATAAATGCAGTAGGCACCCTGTGTGGGTTCTCCCTTTTATCTAAACACAACTCAATTACCTCTAGTGCTTCCTCTTGAGGAATTTGTGTGTAAAGGGAAGTGACGTCCATGGTCGCCATTATGTGTTTGGATGGGTCAAAACTGGTTCCTTCCACCTTTGTTAGGAAATCTGTAGTATCTCTGAGATACGATTTTACCTCCGTCAGAAAGGGCTTTAAGAAGAAATCCACGTATTTGGATATTGGCTCCAAACAGGAGTCACAGCCCGACACAATCGGGCGCCCTGGTGGTTCGGCTAGGTTTTTATGTATTTTTGGGAGTAGATATAATACTGGTATTCGCGGAAATTTTTTATTCAAAAATTCAAATTCTTTACTGCCCAAAAAGCCTTCCTCTTTTCCTTTTATTAACACTTCAGTGATCAGTCCTTGGATCTGCTTTGTGGGATCCTCGTTTAAAGCTCGATACCATGTGGTATTGTTGACCTGTTTAAGTCCCTCAGCGACATATTTGTCGCGGGGCCAGATAACGACCGTTCCACCCTTGTCAGCCTGTTTTATGACAAGGGAGGGGTCTTCCTTAAGGCTTTGTATTGCATGTAGCTCTCCCTTACTGATGTTTGGAGGCACGTATTTCTTGGTTCTTTCCATTTTATTAATAGAAGAGAGCATGATTTGCTCAAACGCTTGTATCTGCTTCGGAATATTTTGATACGGAACAAATTTAGATTTGTTTCTCAATCCTGTTGTCTCTATATTATGGGATGCTGGTTGATTGAAAAAGAAGGCTTTAAGCCTCAATTTCCTGCAAAATTCCAAGGTTTCTATCTTCAATTTAGTAAAGTCTGTGCGTTTGCAGGGAACAAATTTTAAGCCTAAATTCAATAAGGATTCTTCCTGTCGTGTTAATGCCCGATAGGATAAATTCACCACCACATTGGGTTTACTTATGATTGGTAAAACCGCTTGCGGGTTCGCATTTGCCAAGGGGCTTTGGACTTGGTTCTTCCTTGTTGGCCCCTCTCTAAAAAAGAGGCCTGTTTGCGTGAATTATTGCCTCGTGAATCTGGATCTGATGAATCTGAAGACGAAGTCTCAGAGAAGGTGGTAAAGCGATTTCGAGATCTACCTTGATAGTCGTACAGTGCCCTGCGTGACTCGGCCTGGGTATAGTAATCCTCTTTTAGAAAAGGATACACTTGTTCTATTTTAAAGGATTTAATATCCTTCTCGTATTTCAAACTTTTGATGTTGATAGTGATATCCTTGAAAACCTGTATGTCTTTTTGAATTTTGTCAAGAAGAGTCTTAGCGTCAGTGACTGCCGGGTTGTCAGCTATAGCTTTTGTCAACTCCTCTATTTCCTCCAATTCCTTTGTGCATAACCTTTGCGCCGTCTCAATGGTGTGAACCATCAAGTCTCGGCTACATTTAGTATTGATGTAGCTGAATCCCTTTTTGTATTCAGCGTCGTCCACGAAGATCACAGGTATATTCTTTACCTGAAGACCCCAGGGGATAGTCCCACCCTGCAGATGTTTTAATAAGAAGTATCCGTGAAGTTCAGTTCTCACGTGTTTTTTACAAAGTCTTGTTAGTTTTTCGGACTCGTTCTGTTGCTTTGCAGTGATACTTAAGGAGATAGAACCAAACGGTGAAGAGGCTATGAGAGACTGGATATGACTCTCACTAAAAGAGAGTGTATCTTTCTCTGCCATATTATTCGAAGGATCTAAGATCCTTCCACTCTTTAAGTCTACGTTGTGCCCCTACACTTCTTGCGGATGTGGTATCCGCTCTAAATTGCGCAAAAAAGGAGATAGGTCCTTAACGGGGCTGAGGGAGGGCTGGACCCTATATAAATCTAACACACAAAAAATTACCCCCTTCGCAGTTTACTTGTAATTGGGAACCAAATAAACAATTTCATTAAATCTGGTCCGGTATTTTTATTTATACCTTTTAGTCATGTTATTTCATAAAAAAAATTATTTCAAATGGCAGAAAGAGAATACACAATACAAAAAATTACTGACAGTCTTACTCAATCGACAATTAACACAACACATTACGAAAATATCCAAACGAATAACATCAATATACATCCAACAAACAATACAAAGTGCAATGCAACAATTTTGCAATATATCAAACTATTTCAATGATCAAAATTATTTTCCTGAAAAGAGCTAATTCATTACAAGAGCTAATTCATTACAAGAGCAAAAAAAGGAATGTATCACTTTTATCCTAAACACACTAAATGTCACAAGTAGCTCTTGCTGGATTTGCCGATGCGTTTCAAGTTCGGGCCATAAATGTCCAAACCATCATCAGGGCTCTGTTATCTTTCTATTAGGATGCAAAAAAACAAAGTTTTAATACAACCAGTTTGCCTCTTTTCTGAAATACCACCGTTTGGATGAGGGATAAATGTACCTGTATGTTCCTATGTGATTGACCTGGAGTGACTTCTATTCATGGACCCAATCCTTTCTTCAGGTCTCAAATGGGACAACTTTTTTCACAAAAACAATCTAGGAAATGAACAACAAGTTGGCCATATTTACAGGACGTAATCATGGGGCATTACGGCAGCTTATTGTTATATTTAAGGAATTCATACCTTAGTCTGCACAATCTTGCGATGCAAGGAGGGGCGGAGGATATCTTTTTCTTTTTCTTTTAGTCCTATTTCAATGACACATAACCTGCTTTTAACAACCCAATTCTTTAGTGAAACTTAAGGTGCTTGTATACATAATGTACTTCTAATACCTGTCATGCAAACCACCGTGATGATCACAGTCAAATGCTTCGTTTTTTCATTAATCGCAGCCGCGTTTACCTGTTTGGGCAATACGCTTATGAGTGCACTATTGAAGGCACCGAGTTCCAACACCAAGGAGTGAAGTGGAAACACCTTGGTTTCTCGAACTGTAAAACCAAAAACGTAATTTACGTAATCATTTGCCCATGCCTGAGGATCTATATAGGCAAAACGAACCAGCAGGTCAACATTATAATCGGAACCCGCAAGCACTAAAAGGAAGGCGATTCCGTTACACTTACAGCCCCGGACGGGGCGGTAGACGGGGGCGAGAGGCGGTTCCTCGTTTTACAAAAATACAGGTACGAGAGGCTTGGAAACTTGTTTTTAAAGGTGGATGAACTGCTTTGTGGTAAACCCGTAAAGAACTGTGCACTCATAAGCGTATTGCCCAAACAGGTAAACGCGGCTGCGATTAATGAAAAAACAAAGCATTTGACTGTGATCATCACGGTGGTTTGCATGACAGGTATGAGAAGTACATTATGTATACAAGCACCTCAAGTTTCACTAAATAATTGGGTTGTTAAAAGCAAGTTATGTGTCGTTGAAATAGGACTAAAAGAAAAAGAAAAAGATATCCTCCGCCCCTCCTTGCATCGCAAGATTGCTCAGACTAAGGTATGAATTCCTTAAATATAACAATAAGCTGCCGTAATGCCCCATGATTACGTCCTGTAAATATGGCCAACTTGTTGTTCATTTCCTAGATTGTTTTTGTGAAAAAAGTTGTCCCATTTGAGACCTGAAGAAAGGAATGTGTCCATGAATAGAAGTCACTCCAGGTCAATCACATAGGAACATACAGGTACATTTATCCCTCATCCAAACGGTGGTATTTTAGAAAAGAGGCAAACTGGTTGTATTAAAACTTTGTTTTTTTGCATCCTAATAGAAAAATAACAGAGCCCTGATGATGGTTTGGACATTTATGGCCCGAACTTGAAACGCGTCGGCAAATCCAGCAAGAGCTACTTGTGACATTTAGGGTGTTTAGGATAAAAGTGATACATTCCTTTTTTTGCTCTTGTAATGAATTAGCTCTTGTAATGAATTAGCTCTTTTCAGGAAAATAATTTTGATCATTGAAATAGTTTGATATATTGCAAAATTGTTGCATTTCAATTTGTATTGTTTGTTGGATGTAATATTGATGTTATTCGTTTGGATATTTTCGTAATGTGTTTTGTGTTAATTGTCGATTGAGTAAGACTGTCAGTAATCTTTTGTATTGTGTATTCTCTTTCTGCCATTTGAAATAATTTTTTGTATGAAATAACATGACTAAAAGGTATAAATAAATATACCGGACCAGATTTAATGAAATTGTTTATTTGGTTCCCAATTACAAGTAAACTGAGAAGGGGGCAATTTTTTGTGTGTTAGATTTATATAGGGTCCAGCCCTCCCTCAGCCCCGTTAAGGACCTATCTCCTTTTTTGCGCTTAGTGGAGGAGCTGGCACTGGTAGGGGAGCCAATTCCCATCATCATGCACTTTGGCAGTGCAAGGTGTGGGGTTGGCCATAGGACTTGGTCTGCAGATCCAAATGACCGGACAATTTAGTATATCTCCCATCTGGTGGCTTTACACCGCCTTCTGTCTCTGAGTTTGTTGTGGTCACAGTACCTGCTTCAAAATGGATGTTAGTGTTAGGTCTGGGGTGACACTAGTGATTTCCATATGATACTCTCAAAAACATGTCCAGCTCTCAGAGCCCAAATTTAATCTGAAGTTTCGCCATCTTGGAAATCCCCTGGCACATGGCATTTTGGGCCTATTTGCAGTAAAGCAGCCAATGTAAACCAAAGAAGTGGATAGTGGATAGCACTGTCTCTGGACATTTTTACCCCATTGGTTAGGGACTACCCAGGAGTCACCTTCACCCACTAACTAGTGGCAGGCATAAATGTGCCACCCCAGGAAACCATGAAAGAACACTTTCTGAACCTGCAGAGGAAAAGAAAAGGTCTTCATCTGCTGTGTGTGACCTATGAGGAGCTTTGAAGGACAGGACTGCCTTCCCTTTCTACCCAAAAAAAGGAAGTGGGCTCCAATGGTCAATTTCTGACCTCTTATGTGCCAGCAGGGACATAGAAATCTGCAAGAGGCATTTTCCCTTGAATTCTCAGCTGAGTAGTGGCAACTTGAACATGAGCTGGACTTTGGTTTTAGCCTCTGCCTGGCACACTGAGAGTCTCTAGGTAGCGCCTCCACCCTAGGTCCCAGGGTGGCTTAGAAATGTACTCCTGTGGTTGCTTTGGCTCCAGGAAAAGGTTTTTTACTCCAGAGCGAAAGGGACCCACCACTAAAAATCGATAACTGGTAGTTTGATGGTGTAGGATTACTTTTCAGATTCACTTCCCTAAAAGGATCCAGCATATCTAAAGTTTCTTTCTGTTTTTGGACTTAGAAACTTTTTCAAGCAAAACCTTACAAACCCCACAGCCTTAGTGGGACCAACTTGCAGCAGGTATCCACCTGGCAGTTCCAGAGTGTCAACTTCAATTTCAGATCTGATGCATGGGGAGATAGCTTTTTCTTTTTTTTGAAAGATACTAAGTCCCTTTTTAAATGAGGACTTCAGAACTTTTTCACACTTTTTGAATTCCATAGTTTCACCAGGACCAATTCACCTGAAGCATCCGACCAGAGCCCAATTGCGGTTATCCTTAAATAGTGCCTAGGTTCTGGCCTACAGTGTCCAGTGGCACTTTGTGCTTTTTAGCACAATTTTTGCTTAAATCTTTAAAAATGTATATCTTTGATTACCCTTTTTGGACTTTTGATGTTTTGGGTTTAATTTTGTGATGTATTATTTTTCAATTTTTTTATTCTATTTAGGATTTTTATTTTGGTGTCTTAACTTTATTACTGTTTAGGCTCTGCATGAAAACTTTACACATTGCCCTAAGGTAAGCCTGTCAACTCTGTGCCAAAGCTACCAGGAGGTTCAGAATATGCTATTTTAGTGGCTTTAAGGATTAAGTGTTGTGATTATTGATTGAGGTGGGCAGTCGCCTGGCTAATTATCAGTGTACACGAGAGGGAAGAGTGTAGTGTCAGTGGGAGAGTGGGAGAAGAAAGAAGAAGAGCGAGAGGGAGAAAAAATCCTTTCAACACAAGAACCCTCACTCACCGTTAGGTGACATGCTTCATCATATGGGTTGCCTCCTAACACTGAGGTGTGGGCTACATCTCACTAAGGGGTGGAGCTCAGTTGTTTTTCCTCTCAAGATGAGCATATAGATGAGAGGCGAATGAGGGGCTGAGTGCAAGGGAGGTAGTGATTTAAAAATGCCTCTTGAGGTTCACTAACTCCTTATCGGGTGGTCTCGAGGACAATCTAAAAATAGAGAGGACTAGGGATTGAACAAATATATCCCTAGATGATGGTGGCAAAACGCTGCCTTGCCTTACACTGAGCTCAGGAGGTATTCCATAGGTGTTACAGTGGGTTTTTCCATGCAACACCCATGTATTTTGATGCTGCCCCAGATTTGCAAGATCATGCAAACCTGGGGCAGAGCCATGGCCTTCATTTGCAGGATTTTGTCATAGTGCAGGGCAAGAGGCAATTTCCTCTTTCTATGTGTGCTTTAAAATGCAGCACACATAGAAAGAGGAAAAAATAAACCAAGACCAAAAAAGATAATTCTCCTCGCCATGCCTCAACTGGGGAGGCGTAAGGATTTGGCTCTTTCCCAGGTCTACTTGATTTTGTAAAACTGGGGCAGTGTCAAAATCCATGGGTGTTGTGTGGAAAAACCCACAGCAATGGGGCAGGCGCCGAGTAAGGCAAAACATAAACTATCACTGCATTGTCTTACTCAAGATTTATAAGGCTACTCAAAGCTGTGCAGGGTTGCTTTAAGTGGCTTTATAGATATGATTCTGAGCCCTGCGTCACAAATGTATGTGGTGCTAAAGTGGTGCAGGGCTCTCATGAATATGCCCCCAAATTCTAACACTTCCTGAGGTGAGGCATACCAAGGAGACATTTTGCATAGAATTAGGATTGTTTTTGTGCTCTTGGTGTCCCTTCATGCACAAAAACAATCCTGCTGGCAACACAGGCACCCTTGCACCATGGTGGAAGGGTGCCTGCATTGGTGCTTGGCAGCCAAAGGGCAGCAGAATAGGGGAAAAGGCAGGAATGTGCCACATTGAGTTAAATACGGAGCATTCCTGCCCTTTCCCTGCCACGCACTGGGGTGCAGCAAGCTAAACTACACTGCATGACTTGGCCATAAATATGGCCCAATGTGCCTTATGAATAGCTCATCAGCTAATTCAGCTGTGCAGGTGCTTTTTGATACTGGAAATAAACTAGGCTACCAATTCGGGGCTAGCCTAGGGAGAAAGTACAGGAATGCACCGTCACAATGCATCAATACAGTTCATTGCTGCCCTTTCACTTTGGCGTAGACCAACGAAGCAAGGTGAGTTGCTGCACTGCCCAATGCCACAAACCCACTAAATAAGGGCCTATTGTTGCCAGAACCACACGATTTAATTCTCCATACTGTAATGCCTCAAGCACATTAGTCAAAAATTCCAGATTCAGACAGAAACTCCTGTTCCCCAAATCAAGATTTATAACTAATTCTGAATGAGTGTCATTATCTTCAGAACTCACTCTAGTCTTAACCAAACAGTGATTATTTCATATGAAAGAGTCTTGCGCTTTTTCCTGCTAAACGTATTGGGTAGGGTAAAATTGCGTTATGCTTCGATATTTACAACTAGGCGCAAGGCATTGTCTTTTTCCCTTATATTACCTTGTTTTTATGTTTTTTTTAAATGGTTACTGTCCCTTTTTGTCTTTTTTTAGCGTAGCTTGCATCACTGTTTCTTGGTATCAAAAAGATTAGCTGCTTGTATTTATTCACTGGAAGTGACATTCCGTGTATTCTAATGTCATGGAAATACAGGTGGCAAGAATTGCTTAAAGGAAGCTAACAAGACGTACATATAAATTGAAAATGGTAACCTTACCATCAGCACGGACTGAAAAAGCTAAAATACACCGATGTAATAACCCCACCATGTAAACTTGTAATCCTACTCTTAAAACTTGTGATGCGACAAACACTACTTTTAAAATACACTATAAATCGCTCTTTCCAATTTGAACATACAGTACTTACAGCTTGATTTCCATATTAGTATACGTCCAGATTTCATTTTCATCTCTAAGATAATTGCATCCCAAAGACACCAGCATCACAAACGACATGTGACAAAAATATTTCAAAACTTTCTTGATAAATGAAAGGAAACAATATAAGGATAATTTCACTTATGGCAGGTTCAACTTCAAAGTTATAAGGAATGTGTGGGTGGGAATGCAGTATTTGTGTCACTTAAGCTCACTTTATGATGGCATAATTCAGACCACTTTGCTTTTCATATTATTTCCTGATGAGATGAGAAGTTTGTTATATGCTGTAGCTCATAAATCATAGAAAGCAGCTTATGTAACTAACATTAGAACAAACCATTTTCCGTGATATTGCTATTTTAAGTGCGTAGAATAACAAATGCAATCCAGTCTACATAAGAATACCCTTCGAAATTTCCACAAATCTCCGCCCATCTAAAGAGCAACAAATTAAATTTAACAATTCTATTTCAGAAGTAGGAAAAAGCTAACCGCTTCTCTGATCGAATAACTTTTTATTTCTCTTATATTCAAATTAAATGTCGGTGTGACATGAAGATATACAATTACATTTCCAAAATAAAACGTGTTAAAAAATATTAGCACTAGGTTTAATATTTTCACGGTACTTTGCCAACGTGACCGTATTATCAAAAAAAGGGAAAGTTGCAAACCTCTAATATCTGTCTCTCGGTGTGCTAACTCAATTATTATTGTTTAAACGTAAGAGTTTTGAAATCAGGATCATTTCTGTGACTTTGCTGTAGAAACATATTTTGGTTCACTAAAAATTAGAATTTCATCATGGTACTGCCAGGGACATGAGGTTGTTTCACGTTTTTAGTGCGAAAAAATGCATCCCACTCATGGTTTTTGGTGGCTTGAACAGCTAAAAACATCATAACTTCATTCTGCAGATGTTTCATTTTTATACAAGCTACAGCAGCTGAATACTTACTTTAGTCCATGGACGCATTGCGAAGTAGCTTTGCTTCCCAGCAGTCTAAAATCACTTTTACTTAAAGAGAATTTTGCGTTATACATGCAAATACTAACAGTCATATTAGCAACAACTTGCGATAATTATCGCAAACCGTGCATAGCGCAATTTTTTTTATCGCCGGATTTTATCACGGAGATAACGCAGTATTACCAATGTTTATCTCCACAGCGATATAAAATCCAACGATAGCGGCGAATCCCATCTAGAACGTGAGATTTCCAGTGATAAAAATCCTATCGCTCAGAAAAATCTTGCTAATAGGCAGGTGGGTACTTACAGGTAGATTCATGAAAGAAAATTCGGCTCGCAAAGGGCCAGATTCTGTGAATCTGGCCCTTTGCGAGCGCAATTTTTGCATTTGGGATTCATCATCCCAAATGCAAAAATCGTTATTTGCGAAATCGCATATTTGCGAGGAATTGCATTTAAGGAATCTCTATTTGAGATTCCTTAAATGCAATTCATTAACCAATTTTAAATTGCGAATTCGCAATTTTTGGCCACTATTTACCACGAAGTCTGACTTCGTGGTAAATAGCGAAAAAATAGAAAAAAGCACTTTAGTGCATTTTTCACAATTGCATGTTACATACACACATGTCCTTCGGATATGTGTGTGCGCAACACCTGTGTAAATTTGCATTTCAGGGGTGCTACAGGGTGTTCTTTGGACACCCCTGGCACCCTTGAATTCGCATCCTTATTTGCGATTAGCAATTAGCTAATTGCAAATAAGGAAGCTGTAGGAATTGCAATAAATATTGCGATTCCTACATGAATCCCGTTTTGCGAGTCTGTAATAGCGATTCCTTATGAATCGCTATTAAAGACTCGCAAAACGGGTCTTTGATGAATCAAGCTGTTAGCCATAGAATCCCCCTCCTATTGTGTGTTATGGCTAAGTCAGGTTTTTACTAGGTGTAAAATCCTGGCGCTAATCGCGGTTAGCGTGCTTTTTTTATCGTGTCGCGGGTATTGCTAATAGGCGATAGCTGTGCTAGCGACTCCTTTCAGTCGCTACCAGTTTGGGTACTCCCCCTTTGCATGTCATTAGCAATAAATATCGCTGACATGAAAAGCGGGTCCCAAACCGGTCACTATAGCCTGGAAGCTGTCGCTAACTGCTGTTAGCGACAGCTTGGTAATTGGGCGATACAAAAATCGCCGCTTTAGCGGCAAAAAGTGCAGCTAAAGCAGCGATAACGCCCTTGCTAATATGCCCCTTTGTTTTCATATAAGATATTTTGCACTAATCTGGGACCGCTCACAGAGTGACCTTTTGTGTCCGCCCGCAGTTTGTAGACGGAATTCACTCAATTTGATGTGTATGACTTAGTGCTTTATTATCAGGCTGTGCAGCTTGGAATGAGCAAATGTTGCCTTTTTCTGTTTCTAGGTTATGCTGTCTCAAAATAAAGCAGTAACTCTGAAATATTGCTTTAAATGAATTCAATGTATGCACTGTTTCCACATAAAACAGACTTTCTGCTCTGCATGGCCCCGGCAAAACTCATTATGATATCCATAATCTCAGATTACGGAGGGTGGGCTAGGGGGGTCATAGATATCATTTAAGGGTCAACAGTGGTGGATTTTGCGACACATGGCTAGTTTTGCCAGCAAGGTTGCAAAGGAAGCAACTTGAATAGAGGAACTGGGCATTTTTTATTTCTCACTCTTCATAATATTAGCTAGTGGACACTATTGAACATAGAGCACAACTACAACTTTTTTTAACTGATTCAATTTCTTTGAACAGCTGTTGCCTAGCTAAACCCTTCTAGTCCCATAGTCTCCAGGCCGGCTTTAACACTGGTGGCGCCCAGTGCAACAATGTCTGTTGGCCCCCCCCAATGTCCACCTCTGCCTCGGATTCCCTCACTACCACCCTTTGACAGTGCCCCTGAAGTCTCTCCATAACCACTGTCTCTCAGATTACTTTTGTTTTATATCACCGCTCATACCAGTGTAGGGTGTAAGAGCACTTTACATCACACACACACATATAGTTTGTAGGAAGTGCTACATCAGAAAGGACTACAAGGTGTAGGAGTTACATGTCATCGAAACTGGTAGGCAATAAAGTTTAAGAGTCCTTGTTCTGGAAAATCACACATTCAGAAATTAAAACATAACTTCATTGTTAGTGGTTCTCTTTAATAATAAGAATTGTTTTCTACCCAAATAAACCCTTTTGGCAAGATTAGGATGATGAAAGACTGGGCAAAAAATATATAGCTCTGGCATAGACCTTGCAGTTTGCATGCAGCTTTTTGATGACAGTTAGTACCTCAATGTTCTATCTATATTAGGATTTTGACTTATAAAGGACAAGTTACAAAAAGAGCTCTCTTACAGAAGCAGTAACCTACTGACCTGTTTACATTATCTGCACTTTGTATTCTGCATCGTAAAAGGTCTGGTCGGCAGGCATTTTGACCCTCTAAGCTATTTTAGGCCGGGTCTAACCTCGGGTCTCTTTCAAGGAAGACGATTAATCACCAGAGTTATCATGACATTTTAATTGATGCCTGAAAATTGCTCGAGGCCAGGAACGCGGTAGCAGGTGATTTTACAAAGATAAAGTACTTGTGAAAATGACAGCCCCACCCTAAGTCAACGCCCGATCGCACGGCCCTAGAGCCGCCCCTGAGAGTAAGTGACCTGCACTGTTCCAGGATGAAGCGTTTTTGCAACTGGAGAGTCACCACAACATTGCCATCCTAGTAAGTGTTTTCATTTTACTTTTTCAACTAAACCAATGTCAATGTCTGCTTATGTTCCGCCAGTAGCACAATATAGCTGCAAAGTGTTTTGGTTGCTTAATTGTATATATATCTAATCTGTGTGTACCCCAAATTACTAAGTACAATTCTGCACAGTTTTTCCTATTCAAAGGGGTATCAGACACATATTTAACACCTACTCTCAGTAGCTAGTAAATGTCTGCAGGGGCTTCTGTGTCGGGACAGTGAGGTGTGAGCTAGTGGTGAGGATGGAAAGAGAAAAGGTAGATATTGACTGCCAAGGAGACTTACATGCTCTCCTCCATGCCTTGCCTGAAGGTTAGACTGGTGTCAGGATATGGGTCTGGGCAATCGCTTTAGCACGTGGTAAATCTGGGTGCAGGAATAACAGCTTTCTAATTATTGAGTGGAGCAAATTGCACAAAGGAATTACGCTCCACTCTGCTCATAAGCAGGATCTTGGAGTGACACAATTACTTTTAGGTATGAGAAGTTGAGAGGATGAGAATCCCACAGCCTCATGAAATTGGTTTTAAAAATTTGGCAGCATCATAAATTGAAAATCTGATATGCGTTTTTTAACAAATGAAACAAGGAAGAAATATAGAACCTCTACAACTGCTGGAGACATTCTTGTGGACTCCGAGGCAGCCAGCAATCCTCAGCTGCCAATTGCTTCTGTGTGAGTCAGTAACATATCTATCTAGTGTAAAGCATGTGCCCAAGTGATGATGACATTAAAAGATGTGACTGTTTCTCTGCAGCTGGAAATCTCTGCCTAAAAAGCACAATTTGCGGTATCCAGGAGTAACCAATGAGATGGTTCTATTTTAAAGTTGAAAAGAAAAATGTTTTATTTGGAAATATAGTACATCATAATATGATACAATATAATAAAGTACAAGATAAAATTGAATTAGATATAACATGAGTATGATAAAATAAAAGGAAAAGATGAAGGGGAGGAAAAATGGAAGGAACACATAACCATCTTGTGTATCTAATTGTAATATAACCACCCATGCAATTATCATTCATATAAAAAAATATGGAAAAAGGTCCAAAAGAGCTTGAAATATATTTATATGAAAATACAACAATAAGCATGTTCATGGCGGTTTTGGTACCTCCTTAATTCAGGGATTACGTGAGTATAATGAATTTGCAGACACAGCTAGGAAATGAGTGATGGTTGGCCATAGTTAATTTATTTTAATAGTAAGGGACAGAGGGTGAACATATGTTTTATCTAATCTGTGGTTGTAACAAACTCCATTCCACCAAACCTGCTAGAAGACAGTAGTAGCATCCTTCCATGTCCTGGTAATCTGTTGGAAAGCAACTGCAAGAAGCAAATCTATTATATGAACATTAGTAGAGTGAGAGACTCAGCCTTCAGATATGCTACCCAGAACCATGTTGAGGAATTTAAAAGGGATGTGTGTATGAAAAATATCATTAATTTGCCACCAGACTTGTACCCTAAAGGCATAAATATAAGGACAGTCAAATAGCATGTGTTTTAAGTCTGCCGTAATTGTCTGACTAGTCCAACAAGAGGGAAAAGAATTAACATTTAGTTTGTGTAATGAGGCAGGAGTAAACAGGAGTCTATTGCAATTAAAAAATAATGTTTTGGTGGTGTTAGTTGCTGTAGAGAATCTCCTTATTTTTCCAGATTCTGTTCCATACACAAGTAGAGAAGGAAATTTGAAGATTCTCTTCCCAAGAAAGTTTTATGTCGAATAGCTGGAGAGGAAGTCAAATATTTATACAATTGAGATGCATAGGGGGAAAGAGATAAAAATGCAAGAGTGGTAGAAGATGAAGAAAAAGAGGTAGGAACATGGGCAAAATGATTATAAGTTGATTGACTCAATGAATTTAAAGATGCATATTTGGATGCATAAGAAACAGGTGAATAAAAGTGTTTGCGCAACCATAAAAGATATACATGAATCACCTTTAAAAAGTTGATGAACCCAATGGATTCCTGTAATATGCCATGAGGATAAAAGAGAGACATAATCTATAAATGTATTACCAAAACTGAACAGGATAAGGTAGCATAGATAAAAGGCCATCTAACCTAATCAAAAGCTTTCTCAGCATCTAATGAGATGGCTGCTGAAGATTCTTTATAGGGTTTAGTCTTGCTAAGAACATTGACTAATTATCTAGGGTTCTCTGAAATATGTCTGCCATTAATGAACCCACAATTTTGCTTAGTGCACTCCCTGGCAGCGCTCTGTTACAGGCATTTCTTCTGAAATTTTAAAAATCCCGTTTTTGTATTTGTGTTATCTGTGTTAGCGCAAACCATTTCCCCTGCTTTTAAATTAGTTGGCCACGCTTACCTGCACGCTGCCACTTCCACTTGCACTATAATTGCTGAAGCACCGCATTTAGCGGGTCCCTCGCCAGTGTCTCGACGGCGGCCATATTGCATGAGGGGTGAGTCACAGCGCGGTCTAGTCCTCACTTAGGAGGCGCGACCACTATAAATTGGAGGCAAATCTTAGGCGCGGTCTCAATTTTGCTTAGTGCACTCCCTGGCAGCGCTCTGTTACAGGCATTTCTTCTGAAATTTAAAAAATCCCGTTTTTGTATTTGTGTTATCTGTGTTAGCGCAAACCATTTCCCCTGCTTTTAAATTAGTTGGCCACGCTTACCTGCACGCTGCCACTTTCACTTGCACTATAATCGCTGAAGCACCGCATTTAGCGGGTCCCTCGCCAGTGTCTCGACGGCGGCCATATTGCATGAGGGGTGAGTCACAGCGCGGTCTAGTCCTCACTTAGGAGGCGCGACCACTATAAATTGGAGGCAAATCTTAGGCGCGGTCTCAATTTTGCTTAGTGCACTCCCTGGCAGCGCTCTGTTACAGGCATTTCTTCTGAAATTTTAAAAATTCCGTTTTTGTATTTGTGTTATCTGTGTTAGCGCAAACCATTTCCCCTGCTTTTAAATTAGTTGGCCACGCTTACCTGCACGCTGCCACTTCCACTTGCACTATAATCGCTGAAGCACCGCATTTAGCGGGTCCCTCGCCAGTGTCTCGACGGCGGCCATATTGCATGAGGGGTGAGTCACAGCGCGGTCTAGTCCTCACTTAGGAGGCGCGACCACTATAAATTGGAGGCAAATCCTAGGCGCGGTCTCAATTTTGCTTAGTGCACTCCCTGGCAGCGCTCTGTTACAGGCATTTCTTCTGAAATTTAAAAAATCCCGTTTTTGTATTTGTGTTATCTGTGTTAGCGCAAACCATTTCCCCTGCTTTTAAATTAGTTGGCCACGCTTACCTGCACGCTGCCACTTCCACTTGCACTATAATCGCTGAAGCACCGCATTTAGCGGGTCCCTCGCCAGTGTCTCGACGGCGGCCATATTGCATGAGGGGTGAGTCACAGCGCGGTCTTGTCCTCACTTAGGAGGCGCGACCAATATAAATTGGAGCCATGCGTACGCGCAGCGTAATCGCGCAGCGGGATCGCCGGACCTCCGCCGGAGTTACGCCTGAGTTCAGCCCGTCTGCGCCCGTCCGCGCTGAGGACGGGCTGCAGGTCGGGCCGGACTCGGCTGTTACTCCTCTTTCTCCTCCTGAGGCAAGTAGACAATATTCTAGGGTCAACTTTCTTTCACTTAAACCACGCTTGTTGTCTTGCTCACATTGCTTTTCGCCTGAAGGGATTTTGCATTCCCGGTGTTGTAGCACATGCTTCTCTTCTTTTAATTTTGTATCTAATGACTCCATTAATTCGTTGTCCCGTCTAACTCGACCATCCACCTCTTCAAGAACTGGTTTCCTTATTAACGCGCGCTCACTTGTCAAGCACAATGTGGCTTTCCACGACTTTGTTGATGCGCGACAACCTGACTGGGTGTTTATTACTTAGACCTGGGCATCTGACACTTCTGGCCATGATTTGCTGATGGCCATTCCTGATGGCTATTCTTTGCACAGGCAGGATAGATTGCTCCGCAGAGGTGGAGGGATTGCTATTCTTTCTAGATCCTCCCTCCCATGTAACATCAAGCTTCTATCCACGCCTCAAGATCGCTTCGAAGCTTTTTATTTCTGTATCACTTGTGCCCCGTCGGCATCTTTTACAGGGATCTTAATATATAGGCCTCCGGGCCTTAGATCTGGCTTCCCCGCGGACCTATTGAGAATTCTTGAACCCTATTTTGGTAAGCCTTGTCTTACCATTTTGGGCGATTGGAATTTTCATCTTGAGGACATCAATTCAAATGATACTACATCTCTGGTTGAGTCACTTGGAGCTTGTGACCTTCATCAACTTGTGAGCAGTCCTACTCACACGGCTGGTCATATACTTGATGGGGTTTTTTCTAACGATCCCAGATTGTCGACTGGCCACCCTCTTCCACTGGTTTGGACAGACCACTTTGCAGTTCCGCTGGAATTTATTCTTCCTGCCCCCTGTTCTGTTAATCAGACTATTTCCGCACACACTCTCAGGAGAAACTTAAGGAATGTTATGGACAATGCTCTTGTCTCCTTTGTCTCTTCCACTGATTCTCTCGCTCATAAGGATGCAGGCGAGGCAGCTTCTGATCTGACGAATTCCATAGTCAGTGCTGTTGATAAACTTGCCCCTGCTTCTCTGCGATATGTAGCAAGGCGGAAGCCTACTGCACCTTGGTTCTCTAGCCAGCTGAGACTCTTGAGGCAGGGATGTAGGTGCACTGAGAGAAGGTGGAGGAAATCATGGGATTCTAGGGATCGAGAGGCCCATAAGTCTGCATTACGGGAGTATAAACAGAGAGTGGTAAAAGAGAAGCAGGAATACTTCTCCAATCTTACCAGTTCTCTTTCATCTCCTGGGGAGCTGTTTAAAATCGCTGACTCATTATGCTCCCATCAACTCCCTGATCCTGTAGTCAATTCACAGGAATTGTGCAACAAGATCTCTGACTTTTTCCATAAGAAGATCTTTGATATCCATGCTTCTCTGGATGTCGAACGCCTTTCATTGGATCATAGTATTTCCACCGGGCTATCCAGTCTTGATTCTTTCAGTAAAGATTCTTCTAATCCATCTTTATCGGAATTTCCCCCCCTGTCGCTGGAGGGACTGAATCTCTTGCTGGATAGAACCAAATCCTCTTCCCCTATGGATCGTCTACCTCTTAAAAAACTTAAAGAGTGTAGAAGCAGTCTTCTTCCTCCCATGCTCATGGTTATGAATAAATCTATTTCCCAGGGCTCTTTTCCAACGGTATGGAAGAAGGCTATTGTAAAGCCTCTCCTTAAAAAACCATCCCTTGACCCTGGCCTTTTAAAAAACTTTAGGCCGATCTCCCTTCTCCCTGCTCCTGCAAAAATGTTGGAAGCACACCTAAACTTTCATTTGTCCTCCTTTCTTGATCATTCTGGATATCTAGATAACACACAACATGGTTTCCGGAAACATCACAGTACAGAGTCCGCTCTGACCCTTGTGACCGACAAGATCCGGCGGAAAGTGGACTCTGGCCAAACTACTGTCTTGGTCCTACTTGATCTCTCGGCCGCATTCGATACCCTGTCTCCCGCCATTTTAACATCTCGGCTTAGGGAGGCAGGGGTTGAGGGATCGGCCCTGAGTCTTTTGAACTCTTTTCTTTTAGAAAGAGAGCAGAGAGTGATGCTTGGGAACTACCTCTCCCCTGCCAAGTCTTTGCAATGTGGGGTGCCACAAGGGTCGGCCTTGAGTCCGACCCTGTTTAACATCTATGTGGCCCCCCTTGCTAGACTAATAAGATCGCAGGGGATGGAGGTAGTATCCTACGCCGATGACACTCAAATCATGGTGTCTCTGGCTCATTCCTCTGTGGCAACATCCGCCTTGAGCTTCAGGGTATGCATGCAGTTGGTGGCAGACTGGATGACTGTTAATTCCCTGAGGCTCAATGGCGAAAAAACAGAGGTACTGGTCTTTGGAAAGAACCAGGACGTTTGGTCGAGTGAGTGGTGGCCTTCTTCTCTTGGCATCTGCCCCACTCCCTCCCAATCAGCCAGAAATCTAGGTGTGATATTTGACACCTCACTCTCTATGTCCCTTCAAGTTAATAGGACCGTGGCCACTTGCTGGGGTGTGATTAGGACTCTTAATAGAATCCGCAAATATCTTTCTCCCCAAGCTCGTAAACAAATTGCAGTCGCTCTTGTTGGCTCCAGGTTGGATTATTGTAATTCCCTGTATATGGAGTCCAACAAGAGCCACGTGCACCGACTGCAAATTGTGCAGAATGCGGCTGCACGTTTTGTATTGGCCCTTCCTAAGGTGTCATCTGAGACTAAAGCCAGGAAAGACCTTCATTGGCTTCCAGTGCAGCATAGAATTTCTTTCAAAATTCTTTGTATGACCTACAGAGCATTGGCGGAGGGACCAACGAGTGGGATTAGTTCCTTACTCGCCCGCTATGTTCCAGTTAGAGGCCTTCGATCCGCTGAACTACTCCAACTTGTCGTGCCACGTGTTAGGCTGGCCAGATGGGGAGCTAGGGCCTTCTCAGTTGTGGCCCCTCAGCTTTGGAATTCTATTCCAATTGAGTTTAAGAGGTTGCCATCAATTGATCTGTTCAAAAAGGAACTAAAAACTTGGTTCTTTAGGAAGTCCTACCTTTGATTGAATGTTCCTTCCTGTGATTCTGATGTTAGGCGCCTTGACGCCCATTGGGCAAAGTATGCGCATAATAAAAACATTTTCATTCATAATAATAAAAACATTTTCATTCATTGTGTATCGATCAAATGAGGGAGAAAAGATTCTAAACGAAGAGCCAACATTTTTGCAAATGGGTCTGTAATTCTTACACGGTATATGATCTTTGCCCTCTTTAACCAATTACCAATGCTACTCCCAGGCATCCTTGGGACGAAGACTGGCATGTATAAATAGGTGCAGACACATAACCAAGACTTGCATGTATGATTTTTCTCTCCCCATAACACAATATCTTTCCTGCTACTGTGAAACTACAGATGGCACTACTGCCATTTTTGCATAAGACTATATACATGTCTGTCACAATCTGACAAGTGCTAGCACAGTCACTGGAAGTGCTGCCGCCAATATTTGAGGTTATAAGGAACAGATTGTTGTGGAAAAGCCACATACAGTTCGTATATGAGCGGTTCAACAATGTTTATTCAAATTGTCTTTGAAGGTTCAGGAACATTTGATAATCCACAACAGGAATTTTTTTAATATTGAAAGAACTGAAATTTATTTTTCAGGCCTGGAATTCATTAAATCCATCCATCATAAAGGAAATTATATAGAGAACTGTCAACAATATATTGAGTATCACGGATCCTGAGTTACTAAGTACATTCATTAAAGCATGTATTGCATAAATGTCGAATCAAGATTTTTTTAACTTTTACATACCTTGGAAACAATCAATAAATTGTCACAAATAGATGATTGACTAAGTGCATGCCGTGATGTGAAAAAAAATTGGTGTACAGGAAACGTATGCCATGGTCCCCAGCCTTGAACCATACGATTGTCAATGATCATTATGTAGGCACTGGCTAGCATTTTGGCCTGCAATAGTGCCTCAACTAATAATAACCAGAGATTGGAGTAGCCCGGGGATCCCCAGTCTGGCATGTTGTACAATAGGGGACAATGGCAATTGGCACAGATCGGGGGAGGGCGGAGTATGGGGTCCGGGATAGAGGGTACCTCCTTGCCACGTCTCGCAGTGTCTCGGCACTCTCCACCATCGTCTCCAGAACAGGACCCGAGCCACCAGGAAGCACACAGGATCCCCTGAGCCAATCACAATGCGGCAAACAGAGTTGTGATTCATCTGAGGGCCGTGGTTCAGTGCTCAGATGGGTACTGGGGGCCTGGGCATGTTCTCCACACAGGCTGTAATGCAGCCTGGTGGAGAACATGCAAAGTGTGCATGAATGTTTGGCCGGCCAGAGAGGGCTGGCCAAACATTTATACACACTTTAGTGAGTACAAACCACTCCTCCCCTCCCCTGCTCTGTCAGCAGAGCAACCTCACCTCTCCCACAAAGCTGCTGCATCAAGGAAAAAAAGATAATAACTTATAGTTATTATAATTTTATTTTCACTTTTGTTACACTGCTTAGAAGCAGGGGGCAGCACTGCTCTGCCTTAGTGGAGAAGCTGGCACTGGTAGGGGAGCCAATTCCCATCATCATGCACTTTGGCAGTGCAAGGTGTGGAGTTGGCCATAGGGCTTGGTCTGCAGAACCAAATGAACGGACAATTTTAGTGTATCTCCCATCTGGTGGCTTTACACAAGCCTTCTGTCTCTGAGTTTTTTGTGGTCACAGTACCTGCTTCAAAATGGATAGTGTTAGGCCTGGGGTGACACTAGCGATTTCCATATGATACTCTCAAAAACATGTCCAGCTCTCAGAGCCCAAATTTAATCTGAAGTTTCGCCATCTTGGAAGTCCCCTAGCACATGGCATTTTGGGCCTATTTGCAGTATAGCAGCCAATGTAATACAAAGAAGTGGATAGTGGATAGCACTGCCTCTGTACATTTTTACCCCATTGGTTAGGGACTACCCAGGAGTCACCTTCACCCACTAACTAGTGGCAGGCATAAATGTGCCACCCCAGGAAACCATGAAAGAACACTTTCTGAAACTGCAGAGGAAAAGAAAAGGTCTTCATCTGCTGTGTGTGACCTATGAGGAGCTTTGAAGGACAGGACTGCCTTCCCTTCCTACCCAAAACAAGGAAGGGGGCTCCAATGGTCAATTGGCTGACCTCTTATGTGCCAGCAGGGACATAGCAATCTGCAAGAGGCCTTTTCCCTTGAATTCTCAGCTGAGTAGTGGCAACTTGAACATGAGCTGGACTTTGGTTTTAGCCTCTGCCTTTCACACTGAGAGTCTCTAGGTAGCCCCTCCACCCTAGGTCCCAGGGCGGCTGAGAAATGTACTCCTGTGGTTGCTTTGGCTCCAGGAAAAGGTTTTTTAATCAAGAGCGAAAAGGACCCACCACTAAAAATCGATGACTGGTAGTTTGATGGTGTAGGATTATATTTCAGATTTACTTCCCTAATAGGATCCAGCATATCTAAAGTTTCTTTCTGTTTTTGGACTTAGAAACTTTTTCAAGCAAAACCTTACAAGCCCCACAGCCTTAGTGGGACCAACTTGCAGCAGGTATCCACCTGGCAGTTCCTGAGCGTCAACTTCAATTTCAGATCTGATGCATGGGGAGATAGCTTTTTCTTTTTTAAAGATACTAAGTCCCTTTTTAAATGAGGACTTCAGAACTTTTTCACACTTTTTGAATTCCACAGTTTCACCAGGACCAATTCACCTGAAGCATCCGACCAGAGCCCAATTGCGGTTAGCCTTAAATAGTGCCTAGGTGCTGGCCTACAGTGTCCAGTGACACTTTGGGCTTTTTGGCACAATTTTTGCTTAAATCTTTAAAAATGTATATCTTTGATTACCCTTTTTGGACTTTTGATGTTTTGGATTTAATTTTGTGATGTATTATTTTTCAATTTTTTTATTCTATTTAGGATTTTTATTTTGGTGTCTTGACTTTATTACTGTTTAGGCTCTGCATGAAAACTTTACACATTGCCCTAAGGTAAGCCTGTCAACTCTGTGCCAAAGCTACCAGGAGGTTCAGATTATGCTATTTTAGTGGCTTTAAGGATTAAGTGTTGTGATTATTCATTGAGGTGGGCAGTCGCCTTGCTAATTATCAGTGTACACGAGAGGGAAGAGTGTAGTGTCAGTGGGAGAGTGGGAGAAGAAAGAAGACGAGCGAGAGGGAGAAAAAATCCTTTCAACACAAGAACCCTCACTCACCGTTAGGTGACATGCTTCGTCATATGGGTTGCCTCCTAACACTGAGGTGTGGGCTACATCTCACTAAGGGGTGTAGCTCAGTTGTTTTTCCTCTCAAGATGAGCATATAGATGAGAGGCGAATGAGTGGCTGAGTGCAAGGGAGGTAGTGATTTAAAAATGCCTCTTGAGGTTCACTAACTCTTTATCGGATGGTCTCAAGGACAATCTAAAAATAGGGAGGACTAGGGATTGAACAATTATATCCCTAGATGATGGTGGCAAAGCGCTGCCATGCCTTACACTGAGCTCAGGAGGTATTCCATGGGTGTTACAGTGGGTTTTTCCCTGCAACACCCATGTATTTTGATGCTGCCCCAGATTTGCAAGATCATGCAAACCTGGGACAGAGCCATGGCCTTCATTTGCAGGATTTTGTCATAGTGCAGGGCACGAGGCAATTTCCTCTTTCTATGTGTACTTTAAAATGCAGCACACATAGAAAGAGGAAAAAATAAACCAAGACAAAAAAAGATAATTCTCCTTGTGATGCCTCAACTGGGGAGGCGTAAGGATTTGGCTCTTCCCCATGTCTACATGATTTTGTAAAACTGGGGCAGTGTCAAAATCCATGGGTGTTGTGTGGGAAAACCCACTGCAATGGGGCAGGCGCCGAGTAAGGCGTAACATAAACTATCACTGCATTGTCTTACTCAAGATTTATAAGGCTACTCAATGCTGTGCAGGGTTGCTTTAAGTGGCTTTATAGATATGATACTGAGCCCTGCGTCACAAATGTATGTGGTGCTAAAGTGGTGCAGGGCTCTCATGAATATGCCCCCAAATTCTAACACTTCCTGAGGTGAGGCATACCAAGGAGACATTTTGCATAGAATTAGGATTGTTTTTGTGCTCTTGGTGTCCCTTCATGCACAAAAACAATCCTGCTGGTAACACAGGCACCCTTTCACCATGGTTGGGTGCCTGCATTGGTGCTTGGCAGCCAAAGGGCACCAGAATAGGGGAAAAGGCAAGAATGTGCCACATTGAGTTAAATACGGAGCATTCCTGCCCTTTCCCTGCCACGCACTGGGGTGCAGCAAGCTGAACTACATTGCATGACGTGGCCATAAATAAGGCCCAGTGTGCCTTATGAATATCTCATCAGCTAATTCAGCTGTGCAGGTGAATTTTGATACTGGAAACAAACTAGGCTACTGATTCCGCGCCAGCCTAGGGAGAAAGTACAGGAATGCACCATCACATTGCATCAATACAGTTCATTGCTGCCCTTTCACTTTGGCGTAGACCAGCGAAGCAAGGTGAGTTGCTGCACTGCCCTATGCCACAATCCCACTAAATAAGGGCCTATTGTTGCCAGAACCACACGATTTAAATCGCCATACTGTAATGCCTCAAGCACATTAGTCAAAATTCCAGATTCAGACCGAAACTCCTGTTCCACAAAATCAAGATTTATAACTAATTCTGAATCAGTGTCATTATCTTCAGAACTCACTCTAGTCTTAACCAAACACTGATTATTTCACATGAAAGAGTCTTGCGCTTTTTCCTGCTAAACGTATTGGGTAGGGTAAAATTGCGTTATGCTTCGATATTTACAACTAGGAGCAAGGCATTGTCTTTTTCCCCTATATTACCTTGTTTTTATGTTTTTTAAAATGGTTACTGTCCCTTTTTGTCTTTTTTAGCGTAGCTTGCATCACTGTTTCTTGGTATCAAAAAGATTAGCTTGTTGTATTTATTCACTGAAAGTGACATTGCGTGTATTCTAATGTCATGGAACTACAGGTGGCAAGAATTGCTTAAAGGAAGATAACAAGACAAACATATAAATTGAAAATGGTAACCATACCATCAGCACGGACTGAAAAAGCTAAAGTACACCCATGTAATAACCCCACCATGTAAACTTGTAATCCTACACTTAAAACTTGTGATGCGACAAACACTACTTTTCAAAATACACTCACTATAAATCACTCTTTGCCAATTTGAACATACAGTACTTACAGCTTGATTTCCATATTAGTATACGTCCAGATTTCATTTTCATCTCAAACATAATTGCATCCCAAAGACACCAGCATCACAAACGACATGTGACAAAAATATTTCAAAACTTTCTTGATAAATGAAAGGAAACAATATAAGGATAATTTCACATATGGCAGGTTCAACTTCAAAGTTATAAGGAATGTGTGGGTGGAAATGCAGTATGTGTGTCACTTAAGCTCAGTTTATGATGGCATAATTCAGACCACTTTGCTTTTCATATATTTCCTGATGAGAAGTTTGTTATATGCTGTAGCTCATAAATCATAGAAAGCAGCTTATGTAACTAACATCAGAACAACCAATTTTCCGTGATATTACTATTTTAAGTGCGTAGAATTACAAATGCAATCCAGTCTACATCTCCCGCCAAAACTGGGCCCTGCCAAAAGGTCTTTGCATATATTACAATACGCGGATGATATTGTAATTATGGACCAAGCAAAATCAGGCCTCCAACGTGCTTTTAAGTACGCTTTATATATATAACATCGCTAACGCCCTGAAAATCAACCAGGCAAAGACCAAGGTACTGATATTCGGCAGATGTAAGAACAAGAAAAGTTTAAGGTGGAACATTGGGCCTGCCAGGATCAATACAACCGCAAAATATAATTATTTGGGAGTTTGGTTCAACGAGATGTCTAGACCTGCAGCTAACCTAGCTGCCTTGCAAAAGAGAGCAGGAGCAATCACATACTCCCTGACCCGGTTGAATCTGTACATGAGCAGTCCCTCTTCAGAAGCCATCCTGAAGGTGATCAAAGCCACTCTTCTTCCTGCCTTAACCTATGGGCATCAGGCCTTTCCCGGCGCATGCTCTACTAGCCTTGATCTCGCCCAAATTTCCACCTATAAAAAAATCTTCCATCTTCCAAGTTTTATTCAGCGGGCAAGACTACGCTTGGAGCTTGGCCTACAAATACAATCAATTTATTGCGAGGCCGATACCTTGAAATATTTTATAAGGACCCTAAAAGCAGGCGACAACACTTTAAAATACCAGCTAATAGGAATTTTTTCCAGTCCTGGCAACCCTTGGAACACTCAGATTGCAAAGGCCATAAGAGTGCTAGAGATGGACAACGCATCTCTTTTTTCGGACACTATTCCATACTCAGCCTGGAAAAATGCCATCAACAGGCAGGCCAAATTAATCTCCCATCGTATGGATCTGCACTCTGTAAAAACATCTACCATTTTGCTCCCCTTGAACTCTTCGTATCTTCCCGGGAAACCGCAAGCTTATTTCCAGGAAAATTTAAATGCAGTGGCACGGAAGAATATAATGTTCATGCGTCTTCTTGGCCTGCGTTCGACGGCTTTCAATAGATAAGCGAGAGGGGGGCCTGCAGATTGTGCAATTACCACTCTGAATCATGGCTGCATCTTCTATGTTGTTGTCCGGCCTTAGCTGGCCCTAGAAAGTCTCTCTTGAAACCCTTGTATTTAAGATGGGGCATTAGGTCATGCTGGGAGGCTTCGACCCTCTGTTTTGCGTCTACTGACACTCAAGTGCTTGCAAGGTCTGGAAAATGTGTGAGACTCTTGGACAATCTTCTGTCACCTTCTTCGGTCCCTGCTCTCCTACCCCTTCCCTCTCAAAAACTCATTACAGATTTTTTCTCTCCGTGGTTTAGTATCCTTTGTTTTATTCATCTCTTATCTTTGGTCTAACGCAGAAAAATGTTCACATCGGCAACTATAAGACTGTGTTTTTATAAGCATAATGGACACTAAGCCTTGAGAGCCTTTTCTCAGCTCTGTCTTTTAACATGACAAAAGTGTTAATGCTGATTTTATAAAAGTGCTAATGTTGCCTTTTTATAGCAATGGTTTTAAGTAACTGTGCTAAATTAATAAAAACAGTCTACATAAGAATACCATTCGAAATTTCCACAAATCTCCGCCCATCTGAAGAGCAACAAATTAAATTTAACAATTCTATTTCAGAAGAAGGAAAAAGCTAACCGCTTCTCTGATCGAATAACTTTTTATTTCTCTTATATTCAACTTAAATGTCGGTGTGGCATGAAGATATACAATTACTTTTCCAAAATAAAATGTGTTAAAAAATATTAGCACTGGGTTTAATATTTTCACGATACTTTGCCAACGTGACCATATTATCAAAACAGGGAAAGTTGCAAACCTCCAATATCTGTCTCTCGGTGTGCTAACTCAATTATTATTGTTTAAACGTAAGAGTTTTGAACTCGGGATCATTTCTGTGACTATGCTGTAGAAACATATTTTGGTTCACAAAAAATTTAAATTTCATTATGGTACTGCCAGAGACATGAGGTTGGTTCACGTTTTTAGTGCGAAAAAATGCATCCCACTCTTGATTTTTGGTGGCTTGAACAGCTAAAAACATCATAACTTAATTCTGCAGATTTTTCCTTTTTATACAAGCTACAGCAGCTGAATACTTACTTTAGTCCATGGACGCATTGCGAAGTAGCTTTGCTTCCCAGCAGTCTAAAATCACTTTTACTTAAAGAGAATTTTGCGTTATACATGCAAATACTAACAGGCATATTAGCAACAACTTGCGATAATTATCGCAAACCAAGCTTAGCGCGTTTTTTTATCGCCGGATTTTATCACGGAGATAACGCAGTATTACAAATGTTTATCTCCACAGCGATATAAAATTCAACGATAACGGCGAATCCCATCTAGAACTTGAGATTTCCAGCGATAAAAATCCTATCGCTAAGGAAAATCTCGCTAATAGGCAGGTGGGGACTTAGCCATAGAATCCATTTCCCATTGTCTGTTATGGCTAAGTCAGGTTTTTACCAGGTGTAAAATCCTGGCACTAATCGCGGTTAGCGTGCTTTTTTTGTCGTGTCGTGGGTATTGCTAATAGGCAATAGCTGTGTTAGCGACTCCTTTCAGTCGCTACCAGTTTGGGTACTCCCCCTTTGCATGTCATTACCAATAAATATCGCTGACTTGCAAAGCGGTACCAAACCGGTCACTATAGCCTGGAAGCTGTCGCTAACTGCTGTTAGCGACAGCTTGGTAATTGGGCGATACAAAAATCGCCACTTTAGCGGCAAAAAGTGCAGCTAAAGCAGCGATAACGCCCTTGCTAATATGCCCCTTTGTTTCCATACAAGATATTTTGCACTAATCTGGGACTGTTCAGAGTGGCCTTTTGTGTCCGCCCGCAGTGTGTAGATGGAATTCACTCAATTCGATGTGTATGACTTAGTGCTTTATGATCAGGCTGTGCAGCTTGGAATGAGCAAGTTTTGCCTTTTTCTGTTTCTAGGTTATGCTGTCTCAAAATAAAGCAGTAACTCTGAAATATTGCTTTAAATGAATTCACTTTATACACTGTTTCCACATAAAACAGACTTTCTGCCCTGTATGGCCCCAGCAAAACTCATTATGATATCCATAATCTCAGATTACGGAGGGTGGGCCGGGGGGGTCATAGATATCATTTAAGGGTCAACAGTGGTGGATTTTGCGACACATGGCTAGCACCTTCAATTTAGCTCCTGGCACTGTTTTGCCAACAAGGTTGCAAAGGAAGGAACATGAATAGAGGAACTGGGCATTTTTTATTTCTCACTCTTTATAATATTAGCTAGTGTACACTATTGAACACAGAGCACAACTACAACTTTTTTAACTGATTCAATTTCTTTGAACAGCTGTTGCCTAGCTAAACCCTTCTAGTCCCATAGTCTCCAGTTTTCACTAAGCACGAGTATGCTTGGAATGCAGGCTCTGGATTTATGCCAGTTTCTAGTCTGGACTACCCTGATTCCCGGTGCTGCTCGACCCCCATTCTTTCTTAGAGTAAGCAGCTTTAACACTGGTGGCGCCCAGTGCAACAATGTCTGTTGGCCCCCCCCAATGTCCACCTCTGCCTCGGATTCCCTCACTACCACCCTTTGACAGTGCCCCTGAAGTCTCTCCATAACCACTGTCTCTCAGATTACTTTGTTTTATATCTCCGCTCATACCAGTGTAGGGTGCCAGAGCACTTTACATCACACACACACATATTTGTGTAATCAGTTTGTAGGAAGTGTTACAACAGAAAGGACTACAAGGTGTAGGAGTTACATGTCATCGAAACTGGTAGGCAATAAAGTTTAAGAGTCCTTGTTCTGGAAAATCACACATTCAGAAATTAAAACATAACTTCATTGTTAGTGGTTCTCTTTAATAATAAGAATTGTTTTCTACCCAAATGAACCCTTTTGGCAAGATTAGGATGATGAAAGACTGGGCAAAAAATATATAGCTCTGGCATAGACCTTGCAGTTTGCATGCAGCTTTTTGATGACAGTTAGTACCTCAATGTTCTCTCTATATTAGGATTTTGACTTATAAAGGACAAGTTACAAAAAGAGCTCTCTTACAGAAGCAGTAACCTACTGACCTGTTTACATTATCTGCACTTTGTATTCTGCATCGTAAAAGGTCTGGTCAGCAGGCATTTTGACCCTCTAAGCTATCTTAGGCTGGGTCAAACCTCGGGTCTCTTTCAAGGAAGACGATTAATCACCAGAGTTATCATGACATTTTAATTGATGCCTGAAAATTGCTCGAGGCCAGGAACGCGGTAGCAGGTACTTTTACAAAGATAAAGTACTTGTGAAAATGACAGCCCCACCCTAAGTCAACGCCCGATCGCACGGCCCTAGAGCCGCCCCTGAGAGTAAGTGACCTGCACTGTTCCAGGATGAAGCGTTTTTGCAACTGGAGAGTCACCACAACATTGCCATCCTAGTAAGTGTTTTCATTTTACTTTTTCAACTAAACCAATGTCAATGTCTGCTTATGTTCCGCCAGTAGCACAATGTAGCTGCAAAGTGTTTTGGTTGCTTAATTGTATATATATCTAATCTGTGTGTACCCCAAATTACTAAATACAATTCTGCACAGTTTTTCCTATTCAAAGGGGTATCAGACACATATTTAACACCTACTCTCAGTAGCTAGTAAATGTCTGCAGGGGCTTCTGTGTCGGGACAGTGAGGTGTGAGCTAGTGGTGAGGATGGAAAGAGAAAAGGTAGATATTGACTGCCAAGGAGACTTACATGCTCTCCTCCATGCCTTGCCTGAAGGTTAGACTGGTGTCAGGATATGGGTCTGGGCAATCGCTTTAGCACGTGGTAAATCTGGGTGCAGGAATAACAGCTTTCTAATTATTGAGTGGAGCAAATTGCACAAAGGAATTACGCTCCACTCTGCTCATAAGCAGGATCTTGGAGTGACACAATTACTTTTAGGTATGAGAAGTTGAGAGGATGAGAATCCCACAGCCTCATGAAATTGGTTTTAAAAATTTGGCAGCATCATAAATTGAAAATCTGATATGCGTTTTTTAACAAATGAAACAAGGAAGA
Organism: Lissotriton helveticus; assembly: GCF_964261635.1. Taxonomy (NCBI): domain Eukaryota; kingdom Metazoa; phylum Chordata; class Amphibia; order Caudata; family Salamandridae; genus Lissotriton; species Lissotriton helveticus. The sequence continues at coordinate 1,839,118,075 of NC_136059.1, read as the reverse complement.
AATATAGAACCTCTACAACTGCTGGAGACATTCTTGTGGACTCCGAGGCAGCCAGCAATCCTCAGCTGCCAATTGCTTCTGTGTGAGTTAGTAACATATCTATCTAGTGTAAAGCATGTGCCCAAGTGATGATGACATTAAAAGATGTGACTGTTTCTCTGCAGCTGGAAATCTCTGCCTAAAAAGCACAATTTGCGGTATCCAGGAGTAACCAATGAGATGGTTCTATTTTAAAGTTGAAAAGAAAAATGTTTTATTTGGAAATATAGTACATCATAATATGATACAATATAATAAAGTACAAGATAAAATTGAATTAGATATAACATGAGTATGATAAAATAAAAGGAAAAGATGAAGGGGAGGAAAAATGGAAGGAACACATAACCATCTTGTGTATCTAATTGTAATATAACCACCCATGCAATTATCATTCATATAAAAAAATATGGAAAAAGGTCCAAAAGAGCTTGAAATATATTTATATGAAAATACAACAATAAGCATGTTCATGGCGGTTTTGGTACCTCCTTAATTCAGGGATTACGTGAGTATAATGAATTTGCAGACACAGCTAGGAAATGAGTGATGGTTGGCCATAGTTAATCTATTTTAATAGTAAGGGACAGAGGGTGAACATATGTTTTATCTAATCTGTGGTTGTAACAAACTCCATTCCACCAAACCTGCTAGAAGACAGTAGTAGCATCCTTCCATGTCCTGGTAATCTGTTGGAAAGCAACTGCAAGAAGCAAATCTATTATATGAACATTAGTAGAGTGAGAGACTCAGTCTTCAGATATGCTACCCAGAACCATGTTGAGGAATTTAAAAGGGATGTGTGTATGAAAAATATCATTAATTTGCCACCAGACTTGTACCCTAAAGGCATAAATATAAGGACAGTCAAATAGCATGTGTTTTAAGTCTGCCGTAATTGTCTGACTAGTCCAACAAGAGGGAAAATAATTAACATTTAGTTTGTGTAATGAGGCAGGAGTAAACAGGAGTCTATTGCAATTAAAAAATAATGTTTTGGTGGTGTTAGTTGCTGTAGAGAATCTCCTTATTTTTCCAGATTCTGTTCCATACACAAGTAGAGAAGGAAATTTGAAGATTCTCTTCTCAAGAAAGATTTATGTCGAATAGCTGGAGAGGAAGTCAAATATTTATACAATTGAGATGCATAGGGGGAAAGAGATAAAAATGCAAGAGTGGTAGAAGATGAAAAAAAAGAGGTAGGAACATGGGCAAAATGATTATAAGTTGATTGACTCAATGAATTTAAAGATGCATATTTGGATGCATAAGAAACAGGTGAATAAAAGTGTTTGCGCAACCATAAAAGATATACATGAATCACCTTTAAAAAGTTGATGAACCCAATGGATTCCTGTAATATGCCATGAGGATAAAAGAGAGACATAATCTATAAATGTATTACCAAAACTGAACAGGATAAGGTAGCATAGATAAAAGGCCATCTAACCTAATCAAAAGCTTTCTCAGCATCTAATGAGATGGCTGCTGAAGATTCTTTATAGGGTTTAGTCTTGCTAAGAACATTGACTAATTATCTAGGGTTCTCTGAAATATGTCTGCCATTAATGAACCCACAATTTTGCTTAGTGCACTCCCTGGCAGCGCTCTGTTACAGGCATTTCTTCTGAAATTTTAAAAATCCCGTTTTTGTATTTGTGTTATCTGTGTTAGCGCAAACCATTTCCCCTGCTTTTAAATTAGTTGGCCACGCTTACCTGCACACTGCCACTTCCACTTGCACTATAATCGCTGAAGCACCGCATTTAGCGGGTCCCTCGCCAGTGTCTCGACGGCGGCCATATTGCATGAGGGGTGAGTCACAGCGCGGTCTAGTCCTCACTTAGGAGGCGCGAACACTATAAATTGGAGGCAAATCTTAGGCGCGGTCTCAATTTTGCTTAGTGCACTCCCTGGCAGCGCTCTGTTACAGGCATTTCTTCTGAAATTTTAAAAATCCCGTTTTTGTATTTGTGTTATCTGTGTTAGCGCAAACCATTTCCCCTGCTTTTAAATTAGTTGGCCACGCTTACCTGCACGCTGCCACTTTCACTTGCACTATAATCGCTAAAGCACCGCATTTAGCGGGTCCCTCGCCAGTGTCTCGACGGCGGCCATATTGCATGAGGGGTGAGTCACAGCGCGGTCTAGTCCTCACTTAGGAGGCGCGACCAATATAAATTGGAGCCATGCGTACGCGCAGCGTAATCGCGCAGCGGGATCGCCGGACCTCCGCCGGAGTTACGCCTGAGTTCAGCCCGTCTGCGCCCGTCCGCGCTGAGGACGGGCTGCAGGTCGGGCCGGACTCGGCTGTTACTCCTCTTTCTCCTCCTGAGGCAAGTAGACAATATTCTAGGGTCAACTTTCTTTCACTTAAACCACGCTTGTTGTCTTGCTCACATTGCTTTTCGCCTGAAGGGATTTTGCATTCCCGGTGTTGTAGCACATGCTTCTCTTCTTTTAATTTTGTATCTAATGACTCCATTAATTCGTTGTCCCGTCTTCAAGAACTGGTTTCCTTATTAACGCGCGCTCACTTGTCAAGCACAATGTGGCTTTCCACGACTTTGTTGATGCGCGACAACCTGACTGGGTGTTTATTACTGAGACCTGGGCATCTGACACTTCTGGCCATGATTTGCTGATGGCCATTCCTGATGGCTATTCTTTGCACAGGCAGGATAGATTGCTCCGCAGAGGTGGAGGGATTGCTATTCTTTCTAGATCCTCCCTCCCATGTAACATCAAGCTTCTATCCACGCCTCAAGATCGCTTCGAAGCTTTTTATTTCTGTATCACTTGTGCCCCGTCGGCATCTTTTACAGGGATCTTAATATATAGGCCTCCGGGCCTTAGATCTGGCTTCCCCGCGGACCTATTGAGAATTCTTGAACCCTATTTTGGTAAGCCTTGTCTTACCATCTTGGGCGATTTGAATTTTCATCTTGAGGACATCAATTCAAATGATACTACATCTCTGGTTGAGTCACTTGGAGCTTGTGACCTTCATCAACTTGTGAGCAGTCCTACTCACACGGCTGGTCATATACTTGATGGGGTTTTTTCTAACGATCCCAGATTGTCGACTGGCCACCCTCTTCCACTGGTTTGGACAGACCACTTTGCAGTTCCGCTGGAATTTATTCTTCCTGCCCCCTGTTCTGTTAATCAGACTATTTCCGCACACACTCTCAGGAGAAACTTAAGGAATGTTACCGACAAGGCTCTTGTCTCCTTTGTCTCTTCCACTGATTCTCTCGCTCATAAGGATGCAGGCGAGGCAGCTTCTGATCTGACGAATTCCATAGTCAGTGCAGTTGATAAACTTGCCCCTGCTTCTCTGCGATATGTAGCAAGGCGGAAGCCTACTGCACCTTGGTTCTCTAGCCAGCTGAGACTCTTGAGGCAGGGATGTAGGTGCACTGAGAGAAGGTGGAGGAAATCATGGGATTCTAGGGATCGAGAGGCCCATAAGTCTGCATTACGGGAGTATAAACAGAGAGTGGTAAAAGAGAAGCAGGAATACTTCTCCAATCTTACCAGTTCTCTTTCATCTCCTGGGGAGCTGTTTAAAATCGCTGACTCATTATGCTCCCATCAACTCCCTGATCCTGTAGTCAATTCACAGGAATTGTGCAACAAGATCTCTGACTTTTTCCATAAGAAGATCTTTGATATCCATGCTTCTCTGGATGTCGAACGCCTTTCATTGGATCATAGTATTTCCACCGGGCTATCCAGTCTTGATTCTTTCAGTAAAGATTCTTCTAATCCATCTTTATCGGAATTTCCCCCCCTGTCGCTGGAGGGACTGAATCTCTTGCTGGATAGAACCAAATCCTCTTCCCCTATGGATCCTCTACCTCTTAAAAAACTTAAAGAGTGTAGAAGCAGTCTTCTTCCTCCCATGCTCATGGTTATGAATGAATCTATTTCCCAGGGCTCTTTTCCAACGGTATGGAAGAAGGCTATTGTAAAGCCTCTCCTTAAAAAACCATCCCTTGACCCTGGCCTTTTAAAAAACTTTAGGCCGATCTCCCTTCTCCCTGCTCCTGCAAAAATGTTGGAAGCACACCTAAACTTTCATTTGTCCTCCTTTCTTGATCATTCTGGATATCTAGATAACACACAACATGGTTTCCGGAAACATCACAGTACAGAGTCCGCTCTGACCCTTGTGACCGACAAGATCCGGCGGAAAGTGGACTCTGGCCAAACTACTGTCTTGGTCCTACTTGATCTCTCGGCCGCATTCGATACCCTGTCTCCCGCCATTTTAACATCTCGGCTTAGGGAGTCAGGGGTTGAGGGATCGGCCCTGAGTCTTTTGAACTCTTTTCTTTTAGAAAGAGAGCAGAGAGTGATGCTTGGGAACTACCTCTCCCCTGCCAAGTCTTTGCAATGTGGGGTGCCACAAGGGTCGGCCTTGAGTCCGACCCTGTTTAACATCTATGTGGCCCCCCTTGCTAGACTAATAAGATCGCAGGGGATGGAGGTAGTATCCTACGCCGATGACACTCAAATCATGGTGTCTCTGGCTCATTCCTCTGTGGCAACATCCGCCTTGAGCTTCAGGGTATGCATGCAGTTGGTGGCAGACTGGATGACTGTTAATTCCCTGAGGCTCAATGGCGAAAAAACAGAGGTACTGGTCTTTGGAAAGAACCAGGACGTTTGGTCGAGTGAGTGGTGGCCTTCTTCTCTTGGCATCTGCCCCACTCCCTCCCAATCAGCCAGAAATCTAGGTGTGATATTTGACACCTCACTCTCTATGTCCCTTCAAGTTAATAGGACCGTGGCCACTTGCTGGGGTGTGATTAGGACTCCTAATAGAATCCGCGAATATCTTTCTCCCCAAGCTCGTAAACAAATTGCAGTCGCTCTTGTTGGCTCCAGGTTGGATTATTGTAATTCCCTGTATATGGAGTCCAACAAGAGCCACGTGCACCGACTGCAAATTGTGCAGAATGCGGCTGCACGTTTTGTATTGGCCCTTCCTAAGGTGTCATCTGAGACTAAAGCCAGGAAAGACCTTCATTGGCTTCCAGTGCAGCATAGAATTTCTTTCAAAATTCTTTGTATGACCTACAGAGCATTGGCGGAGGGACCAACGAGTGGGATTAGTTCCTTACTCGCCCGCTATGTTCCAGTTAGAGGCCTTCGATCCGCTGAACTACTCCAACTTGTCGTGCCACGTGTTAGGCTGGCCAGATGGGGAGCTAGGGCCTTCTCAGTTGTGGCCCCTCAGCTTTGGAATTCTATTCCAATTGAGCTTAAGAGGTTGCCATCAATTGATCTGTTCAAAAAGGAACTAAAAACTTGGTTCTTTAGGAAGTCCTACCTTTGATTGAATGTTCCTTCCTGTGATTCTGATGTTAGGCGCCTTGACGCCCATTGGGCAAAGTATGCGCATAATAAAAACATTTTCATTCATAATAATAAAAACATTTTCATTCATTGTGTATCGATCAAATGAGGGAGAAAAGATTCTAAACGAAGAGCCAACATTTTTGCAAATGGGTCTGTAATTCTTACACGGTATATGATCTTTGCCCTCTTTAGGGAGAAGGCATATCAAGGCATCTTGAAAATAGCCACTGGATTTTTGGGAAGAAATAAAAAGTGAAAGAGTTGAAGTAATATAGGAACAAGAAATTTAGAGAAATGAGAATAAAATCCAATTGTAAGACCACATTTCAAATTATGAATGGCAGAAGAATAGCAAGGTCCCTAATATCATCATCTAATACTGAAATATCTAAATTAGAAGAAGTAGGTGGAGCAATAAAAGATAAATAATGGCAAATATCTTCCTGAAGGGAAACCTTTTGGATTTTCACTTTAAACACAGTTAAGGAAGGACTCAATGAAGAAATTGTCTGGAATATTACCCAGAACTACTGCTAGTATGTGCGATCAGGCATCATACTCGGGTTCTTATTTTAATGAGCAAGACCCGCTGTTAAAAACTGGTTTGTTGGCATCTGATTGGGTAATGTATACAACCACCTCTATGTAGGCACGTCTAATAAGTATGTCAAACACAGCACAAACTCAGGATTGTCTACTTGCTGGACTATAAATTATGTTGTATTTACTACTCTGCTTTCCCTTATTAGGCATATCTTGCTGTATAGAACATTGTTGTAATAACTAACAGAGTTCCTATTGATAAACAGGAAATTATACTCAATATTCTTGCCTAATAATACATGTTGGACGCAAGTAACCTATGCATTGGGTATCAGTTATATAATCTTAAGCACACAATATCCACTCCAAGATGGCACTCGTATTGCATGACCCATATGCTCCATGCCATTATATTGTACCTATTGATATAGTACAATCTGAACTGTTTGTGTATACCGCATGCCAGCTGACCAAATTACCATCTTATATGAACAATTATTATTACAATATAATGTGCCCAAATGCTGTAGTTTATATTATTACCCTCAGCATATTAATAGCAGGTTTTCTTGCATGGTGAAATGAAGATATACATCGGGTACTTAATGGAACTCCCCCAAATAGCAGTATGGGCGAAATGAGATATGCGTGAATAATGGCTATTAATAGTCCTTTACAGAACACCACTGGGAAAACACACACTTCAATATGGCGCTTTCAGTTATATTGAGGATTGAGTAAATACCTCTTCTATGTAACATCATTGACACACCGCAGGTCGCGTCCCAACTCTAGGATATAAAACGCAGTACGATTTAGGTAGCAGTTGATGCACGGCGTTCTGGCCGCATTGAACTTCGTGGGTCTGATTGAGGAAACTGCCGGTGAGTAAATTAAGCACCAGTGTGTGTTTTGGTGGTTCATGCGAGGACGCATTAGCTTATGGACATTGCTATTTTGTGGTCCTTGTTTCTCCTGCAAAAAAGTAGACACATGTTCTTGGAGGTCCCATGTTTGTGTTCTTCAGTTGGAGGCCACTGTCACTATGCATTCTAGTCATCAGTGCACATGTACTCAGACAGCCTGGTTGTATATGAAGGTGCAATGGAAACAATACGCTATGTTAGAAGAGAGTTCTTGTTGACATACTATGTCATAATATGACCTTTGTACATCATATTTTTGCAGCCTTGGGTGACACTGTCTACCTAACATCTATTTTATAATTCAAGCACTGCCTGTAATTATAATTACTCACAGCTATGCTGAGGGTTTTGTAGTTTTTTTGGACTATAGGCAAACAACCGAGTGATGCTGGTCCGTACAGTATATGCTTACCTTAGTAAATCTATATAGGCTTAGAATTTTGGAAGTTTAGAATTAATGAGTGCACTAAACTTTGGAGTGCTCTAGCCAACATGGTCTTGGAAATTAGCAGAACACATGTCATATGACGGCTATATGCCCCTGTCATCGCATATTCTTCTTTTCTCCTCTTTTTGGACCAGCTATGAACTAATTAGTGAAGACTGGAGCCTTAAGATACTCTTGTGAGAGCCCCCATGTGCAGTAACACATTGATAGAATGTGTCATCCCACATTCAGTGTTCCGTGGAGAAAGACATAAAAAAAGGTATGTATGCATGTTCATACATGTTTGAAGGTGCCTTAACACATTCTTACTAGTGAGGTTTATGAGTATTTGGAGTTAGTGACCACTCACCCCATAAATTGAACCTACGTATAATTGCATCTCCACAGGTATTGATGCCATCCCTGACCGGTGCTGAAGGTCCTTGATCATATTTTGATTAATACCTCATTGTGAAAAGGATCAGTGGGGTTTAACCAATAGAAGGTGAATTCATCAAGGACAACACATTTACTTGACAACAACACACTGTTTTTAGGAGAGAGATGTCACTCACCTCGTGTTTTTTCCCATTTATACTACAATATGGATGCATTAGCACTTTGCATGAAACGAGAGATTCGTATCTGACCCGGAGGGTATGCAACATCTACGTACCAGCTAGTAGCGGTGCCTCTAGGAATTTCCACTTATTGTACTCACTTGTAAGTTAAAAGAGTGTTCTCTTAAGCACATATTGTGCCTCCTTTTGGGACACACATAATGTAACATGTCAGCAGGTCACTTAGAGCACTATTATTGGCATGTTTTCACGTTGTATTTCGAATTATGGCACGCGATGATGGTTGGGATATCTTTGGGCATAGTTATGCCCTCTTGACATTTTCTCACATCTTGGTGGTCTTGCACTGCTTAAGGCTGATATATACTTTTGATAAATGCTGGAACAACCACGTGCACAACAATGGCAGCATAACTAACTCCCGCCCTGATGAGCCTTTGCCTAGCCCATCCAGCGTGTCCAACCACTCACTAACCCCTCTAAGATGCTCCAAAACAGAACATCCCAACCACTCCAGCATATCGCCTGGCCTCGCCACCAGGATCACCCCTAAACCTTTGTTCGCCTCCCTACTAGCCCCCTAGGTCGACCTTGGCACCGGTACGCCCCCAAAGACCTACGATACAGGTAGCGCTTGCCCGCCCTGCCTTTTGTGAACCTACAAAGGGGTTCCCTCATAGTTCACCCTAACCCCTCTACCACTTCTCCCTACCTTGCCAGCAGCAACACCTCGAGACCCTTAGCTCCCCCCACTAGCTCCCCACCTCTATGGTGAGACTGATATGTCTCCAATGACCCACTACACAGGTCGATCTAGTCCTCCCATCTATACATGCCGATAGAATTGCTCCTGAACCACCGCCCCCTGCCCTATAGCGCCTCCATCTCACATGGACATTGAATCTCTGCACTCCAGAGCTGCCAAAGTAACCCAGAGCATTCATATTTCCATCCTGGATCTTATGAACCTCCTTCACCTCGCTGAACTCTCATTTGCCAACCTCATGCCCCTGTCAAACTCCACCCTCCCAATTATCAAAGAGTTCCCTAAACAGCCTCTTCCACTGTCCTTAAGACATCTCCGCCCACAAGCAACCACTTCTCTTCTCAGAGGAAGAAACCCTTGCTCTTGTCCTCTCCTACCACTCTACCCTTACCGCTCCAAGTCCACTAGACCTCACTGAAACAGAAATACTGGCCATCCTCCGGGACTACAACTCTTCCCCAGCTACCCCTTTTCCTCCTGATGTGAATGCCGAACAGGCCTTCTGAATGGTCAGTATCAACCCCAACAGACCAGCCACCTCCCGCAATAGAATAGTGGTAAAAAGTAACTTAGCGTCTGTTCACATGTCCGCCCAGACTCCCGAAACACCCTCCATCTCTACTCTGTCTGGCCTCTTAATAAACTGCCGATCGGCAGCTAAGCATGCCGCTGACATTGCTGATCTCATCCTTTACAAAAATCTCAACGTAGTAATCATAACAGAATCTTGGCTCAATGAATCCTCATCTCCATGTCTGGACCTCCTAGTCCCTCCCAAATACAACATCGCAAGGCTGGACAGGCAATCCAACAAGAAAGAAGGAGGCATTGCCTGCATCTACTCTTCTAGCCTTCTTGTCACGGAACTCCTGGCGGACACCTGCGAATCCTTGCGAATACCCCGCCCTCGCTATCTGCAGCAACTCCACCCAACTGTGCAACCTGCACATCTTATATCACCCCCCGGGCATGATCAACTCCTTCACCGTCCACCTTATGGAGATCATCACAGCTAAGACTTCCATCAACGCTAATGATATTTTCCTTGGCGATTTTAATCTGCACTGGAACGATCCCAAGGATACACATGTCAACCCCATCAAAGACTTCTTGACTGATCAAGCCCTGACCCAAGCCTGCGCTCTCCCGACTCATTCAAAAGGGCCATTCTTGACTGGATCATCTCCAAAAAATCATAGGTCAAACTCCCCTCCATAGACCCATGTGACTGGTCTGACCACCACGCCATCACCTTCCTTCTACCTGGCACCCAAAAGACAAGGGCACCGCAACCAGTGATTCCCAAATGTGGGGTCAGAGACATCAAGAACCTGGACCGCAGGGAGCTCGAGACTCATTAGAAATCTGACCTCATCCCACATATCACAACAGTCAATGGCCTAAACGATTACTACTCTGTGACTATACTGAACATCCTAGATGATCTAGCCCCACTAAAACTGAAAAAACCCAAAAACAAAGACAGAAACCCCTGGTTCACAGGAACCCTCAACAATGAGAGGAGAGACTTCGGCAAGCTGAAAGAACCTGGAGGCAGCACCCCTCTACCGTTCATCTAAAACTCCTATGCCAGGTCAGAAATGTCTACAACAGGAACATACTCAATTCTAAAAAAGGAATTCTTCATAACTGAACTAGAGAATGCCAAGAAAAGACCCCACAAGCTCTTTGAACTGGTCAAACACCAATCCAATAAACTGGCCAAATCATCTAAAGAAACCCCCATCCCTCTAATATCCTCAGAGGAATTCTTCTCTTTCTTCGCTGACAAAATCTCAGCCCTTGGAAATGAACTCAGCTCCATCACATACCTGCAACCCCTTCCAGACCTGCCTCCTTCTACCGCAACACTCTCACATGCTTCACCCAAAAATCATGCTCACTGGACTGACTTTGAAGTCTGTAATGAAGACTCAGTCTCCAAAATCCTTTCTACCCTAAACCCGAATAATCATTTTAATTACCCGCTCCCATCCAACTGCCTTGCTGCAGACGCCCAATCCTTATTCTGAGCTGGACTGCAATAATCAATGCCTCTCTCTGGCTGGGAATGATACCTGACTCGCTAAAAGCCGGCCAAGTCCTTCCCATTCTGAAAAAGCTGTCACTGGATCCAGCCTCCCCTAACAACTTCCAACCCATATCCAACATCCCCCTCCTAGCCAAAGTCTTGGAGAAGTGTTTGCAGCAGCAGCTAATTCAACAGATCAACAACTTCCACCTACTCGATGACTTCCAATCCGGATTTCAACCTGGGCACAGCACTAAAACCACCATGCTCCACATTGTTGATGATGCCCTCCAAGCCCTTGACCAAGGCAAACCCTGCCTCCTAATCCTCCTAGACCTTTCCTCTACCTTCGACACGGTCAACCATGAAAAACTACTTGAACGCCTCAAACTCAGGATGGGATTGGAGGGAACAGTACTTGAATGGTTCAGGTCCTTCCTCCAAAACCGATCACAGAGATTCCTAATCAATGGCAACCTATCGGCACCATTCCCGGTCACGGTTGGAGTCCCTCAAGGTTCAACCTTTTCCCACACCCTCTTCAACCTTTACCTAGAACAGCTCACCGAAGTACTACGCACAGCTAACATCTACTGCCATATGTACGCTGACGACACTCAAAAATAAATCAAAACCTCAACTCTTCAAGAGATTCTCTCCCTAAATGAAGCTCTAAAACTCACTGTCCAATGGCTCCCATCCAGACAACTCAAACTCAATGCAAAGAAGACAGAATTTCTCATTATCTTCCCTCCCAACACCAACTTTGAGATCCAATCATGGATTGAAGCTATCACAGCCTTAAATTGCCCACTGACAATCTTAGATTCGGCTAAATTCCTGGGAATTACCCTCGACAGCAACCTGAACATGCAGGACCACAACAATTTGATGGTCAAATCAGCCAGATTCCACTTGAGCTACCTTAGGAAATTGAAACCCTTCCTCAATGCTCCCTACCTAAAAACGGCAGTCCCAGCACTTGTCATCTGTAGCCTGGAATATGGCTGTTCTACACTCTCGGGTCTACCCAAGATCTCCCTTGCACCGGCACAAGAAATTTCGACCATATTTCTCCACACCTAAAAGATCTGAACTGGCTTTCCCTTGAAGCAAGAATACAGCTCATACTAGCATGCAGGACTCAGAAGGCTTTATACTCTCACTCCCCTGCATACCTTGCATACCTTGCACAGAAACTCATGATGTCCAGAGGAATCGGAAACTCCCGGTTGGCCAGAGACCTCTGGCTCCAACCTGCATGCTTTTGGATGAAACAAACTTACAACCGAGCCTTCTCTGGGGCTGCTCCAAGAATATGGAACTCTCTCCCACCTGACATCAGAAGAATACCCTCTCACTCACTTCAAAAAGGATACCAAAACCTTCCTAATGGGTAAATTTCTCGCTTAACCTCAGCCTGATCTACCACTATGGCCCTGATCTTTGGCTGCCTACTGCCTCTCTCCGGATTACCTAATCTCCCCACTAAGAACTCTGGGAACTTATCTAGAGTATTTGTAAATGTAACCTGTAAATCTATTGTCTCGCTTTTAATAACCGTGAATGTAATCTGTAAATACGTGCCCTCTCTCTTGGAAGTATCCTGCCCTCCCTTTTACCTGATCCTTTAGCTGGTGATGCTAAGCCTGTCTATGCAATGCTTTGTTTTCCTATAAAGCGCTCTGATACCCTAACGGGTGTAAGTTCGTGCTCTATAAAACACAAATAAATAAATAAATAAAATTAAAACGTTTCTTGCACCCTATTTCTCTCTTCTGATTTTTCACCTCCTCTTTTTGAATCATAGTTTGGTTCAATCAATTCAAGGCAAATTATTATTGTATGGGTCTTCTGAGTAATGTTATTTAAATATTAAAGGTACCCCTAACAATCGTTAAAAAATCACAATTTTGGAAGGTCCCGAAGAAGGTGCTCAACACAAGGCTAATACCACCGAAAAGTGCGTCGGCCCAATTGCATGTACGCCATACCCACAACACGGTCATGGAGACCTAAAACATCTTAGTCCCCCCCTGACCAGGAGGTATATTTGCTCTTGGGCTGGTTGTTTTTATGAATGGCTTGGTAGAGTATGAATGTGGATATGATTGGTTAGTATGATTGTGTGGTGAATCACTACAATAGGGGTCCTATGAAGAGAATTATATCTCATGTGTAAATAGGTACAGGATTTCTTTGTCTATTTATGAAATGTACAAAAAGGAAAAATATGGAAAAAAGTTCAATAATATGTATTTCTTTTAAAACCTTTTTTGGATACTACAAATGAAAATAAGTACACATAAAAAAAGCCTCCCACTTGACCTCTAATATGACATAAAATGACTACTCCATTACGTTTCCTCGTACCCGGAGAGGCAAAAACGTGACCAAACCATTGTCTTTTGAGTTTATAAATTTCCTTATCTAAAACATGTTTCTTGTAATAAAGCTATATCACAATTCAAATTAGATAAATGAGTTTGTACCCTTTGACGCTGTATAGGTGGAACCAAACCTTTAACAGTCCAAGAAATACCTTTTGAAGCAATTTGAAGATCAAAATATTATAAATAGAGAATAGTATCAAACATAACAATTGAGAGTCAATATTTGTGTATATGCAATAATAGTTAATAAAGAGCTTGCAAAAGTATACCAGCGACATCTGAATAGCATAGAGAAAGAAATAGGTAGTTATGGACAAGGAAAATATAGCAAATGAACATAAGGTTAGAAATAGAAAACAAAAGGAGTAGGAAATGAAAAAATAGAAAAAGGAAACCCGAAAAAGACAAAAAAGTAAAGACAGGAAAGGAGAGATATGAACAAAAAGGAGAAATACAACCCATAGTTTATGAGAACAGATGAACGAACTACGACTAACATGGGCAAGACGAGGGTGGTGATGCGACATAAAGAAGATGACACAACTAATCAGGCAACCAAGGTTGATCAGAGAGGAAGGAAACCATTCAACATTTACTTCGAACCATAAAGTACATGTATAAAAGTTCAAAAATATAACGTACGAAAATCCGCACCTAATCAATAAGAGAAAAACATGAAGGAGAAATAACACATAGGGGCGTCAAAATATTATAACAGCAAACCACTAGGAATACAAGGCTTGTTAAAACAATCAATACAATTAAGATTAAACATAAGAGATCCTTATCTTATATTATCTTAATAGGAATTCATAAAGCGCACGTTCACCCAGAGCTTTCATGGCACTGATCAGGCAGGAGTCACACCAAGGGAAGTCACCCGAGAGCTTGTTTGTATAACCAAGTTTTAAGCATTCTTCTAAACGCCAGGAGATTATTGCTCATCCGGAATGGTAAGGGCAAAATTGGATAGGCACTTAGTCAGATGGGCCTCTAAGATCTTGGACAAAAAGTGGAGAAGAGAGATGGGCCGATAGTTAGAAAGGTTCGTAGGGTCAGCCCCAGGTTTTTTAAGTAGGGGACAATTATGGCATTCTTAAGGGCAGAAGGGACCCTGCCCGGCATCAGTGACTCGTTAAGCAAAGGTAACACGCTGAGGGATAAATGGGAAAGAACATCTCTCATAATATGAGGGGGACAGCAGTCGTTAGGGGAGGGGATTTGACACGAGTCAATAAGTCTGAGAGCGTCAAAGGGCTAAGGAGAGGAACATTGTCAAGGGTGGAGGCATTGACTACCAGAATGTCCATCGATTCTCTGAGCAGTGTAGTTGGAATACTAGCTTTGATGACTGAAATCTTCTCCAGGAAGAACTTGTTTAGGGAATCACATAGATCTTGAATGGGAGTTTTGTTTTGGAAGGATCCTTTCAGCGTTACAAAGGTCGTTAACTATCAAGAAAATTTCCTTCGACTTATTCTGGGAGTCTAATATTCTTCGTGAGAAGTAGGTTGCTTTGGCTCCCAGAATAGCAGTTTTATATTCTTTACAAGCTGAGGAGTACTGGAGTTTATCTTCCAAGGAGTAGCGTGACCTCCATTTTCTTTCCTTTTGGCGGAGCTCAAGTTTCTGTTTTTTTAGTTCAGACGAGAACCATTTTTGAGAGTCTGAATGACGAGTACGAGTGAACTTGGTGAGTGGGGCATGGATGTTACAGGCTGACTGCAACCAGGAAGAGATGTTAGCTTCCATAGCATTCACATCTGAGATGAAGAGGGTACTGAACTATCCAGTGTGTCCGAAAAGGCTTGAGTATCTAAGGCCCTCCACTTTCTAGTGACTCCGCCTCCTAAGGAGGTGTTCTTTGACATAGAAGGCTAAACAATGTTGAATTGTATTAAGTAATGAACCGACCATATGCAGGGAGAAATGGTCAGTTCTGTCAATGAGAGATTAGTAGACCAAATTTGGTCCAATGCGTGACCTTTAATATGAGTAGCAGAATGAATATGTTGAACAAAATTTAAGTTTCAAAGCAAATCAAGAAGTTCTGTGGCATGGGGTCCACCTAAAATGTCGTTGAACCAATAGTTCAGGTCGCCTATGAATAAAATATAAGTGAAGTTCATGGCTAAATTAGCCAACTGTTCACATAGGGAGATGGGGAAGTTAGGTATGGGGTGGGGGTTGGGGGAGCCTGGAGATGCCCATATCTTCTTTTCTGCAATGGTCCAAAAACATTGTACTGAAACTGGATCTTTTTAAGAGCCGTGGTTGTATTCTTATAAGTAACTTGAGGGATAAAAAATAGATTTCCCATGCATTAGGAGCATCTGACCTATATTATGTAAGCATGATGCATCTATACGTACCCCCTTTTGCTTACAAATATATATATATATATATATATATATATATATATCCAAGCTCCTAAGTATCCATGGGATTTACCCCATAAAGATAGTAGCACTCGCAGGGGTTAGTTCCAACAATGATTTTATTTCGGGAACTGCACAACAACGACGCGTTTCGCCATAGGGCTTCCTCAAATTGTGCAAAGAGCCGCGGCGCCCGTCTGCCTATAAAGACGTCATACATATCATCAAAAGCAAGAGAGGACTATCATACACATCTACAAAGGGCCGCCATCTTAACGTATAATGACGACTATCGCAGTAATACGGGTGTTCAATACCCAGATGGTTGGCCCATCCATATACAATATATACATATATACATAGGTGATTTAAATAAATCCAAGGTGCATAAAGCCCACGATGGGCTAAGATAGTCCTTAACTTCGCATGTAATACAAATACGCCCATTATGGGTTAGTCTTAGGCAGAGTCGTTATATCAAAAACATTTCATCTCGCCCTGTATGGGCTAAATCAAAACACATATTTAAAAAACATTGTCTTAAAAAGATTCAACATTTTCATCTGTTCATATCTTAATCTGTTATGACATTTATAATATCATGCGGGATGGATGTATCTAAAAGGCAGTTAGATGATTACAGGTACACTAAATAAGATACTAATCTCAGAATTATCATGTCACTGTACATGTCAGCCTAAATGTACTGCTAGCTCTTCATGCATATTGAGACCTTTGGGATTTTTGCTCTGCATATCTATGATATACCTAGATTCAAGACGTCTAAGTCTTAAGAGTCTATCACCCCCTCTGATGTTAGCCGGTACACTGTCAAGGCAAACATAGGACAACAGGTCCCTGTTGCTCCTATGCACCCTTTCAAAATGCCTTGCTACAGGGTAAGATTCGTCCTTCTTGGCGAGATGAAATGTTTTTGATATAACGACTCTGCCTAAGACTAACCCATAATGGGCGTATTTGTATTACATGCGAAGTTAAGGACTATCTTAGCCCATCGTGGGCTTTATGCACCTTGGATTTATTTAAATCACCTATGTATATATGTATATATTGTATATGGATGGGCCAACCATCTGGGTATTGAACACCCGTATTACTGCGATATTCGTCATTATACGTTAAGATGGCGGCCCTTTGTAGATGTGTATGATAGTCCTCTCTTGCTTTTGATGATATGTATGACGTCTTTATAGGCAGACGGGCGCCGCAGCTCTTTGCACAATTTGAGGAAGCCCTATGGCGAAACGCGTCGTTGTTGTGCAGTTCCCGAAATAAAATCATTGTTGGAACTAACCCCTGCGAGTGCTACTATCTTTATGGGGTAAATCCCATGGATACTTAGGAGCTTGGACATTACAACGGGCACACCCCCGTTCTGTGTGCACCCGCTCACGTGTGCATCTGGCTGGTGTTTGGGAGCTGAGGAATTATTTACCAGTTGCACCGAGTTGCCTTCTGAGGAAATCCCGCTTTGCCGTAACCCGGATTGGATACAGATTTTGATCGGCATCCTTTCATATTCGGGTAAGGCGCGGTGAGCGCATCAAAGACTGTATATTATAGACTTTGAACTTTGGCATTTACTCAGAGCGAAGGGGGAGAAACAGCATTTACATTTTGGTAGTTGCAGCTGCGCTACCGTTATTATGTTTGACGAGGCTGAGAGGCGTGAAGCCGAACGTTGCATGTTTAAAAACAAGAAAAAAGTGGATGGGGGCACAAAAAACAGGCACAGGTCAAGCAAGTGGGGCGAATACAACTTTGAACACCAAACTGATCTCACTGGAGCGTTTATACGAACGTGAGATCAGGAAATGGTGGGAAGCAACATCTTTACAGAACTATATTGATGTTGATCGTGTCCCCAGAGGCCTGAGAATATACACTATTCCAGCGTACGAGAACCCTGATCCGCAGTTGCTTGATGCATGGGCTGAACACACGGCTGCATCATGTAAAGGGAGCTTAATAATATTAGTACGCTTTGCTTGGAGCGATAGAGAAAAGGCATTGGTACAAATCAAGGATCTCGAGAATGAATTAACGAAGGAGGAAGACCAAGTTAATTTGGAAGAAAAACATGAACAGATGAAAAAAGTCTAAAAAAATATGAACAAAAAATTAAACAGCGTAAAGAAGAAAAATTCGAGAGGGACGAAAATGATTATCAGACGGGAAGAGTCCTGACCTTCGCTAAAAAGTATGAAAATACCAGGAAACAATTAAGAACAAAGGTTACTGGACCAGCAATTGCTGAATCCGCTACATCGGAATCAGACGCCACCGCTGAAGAAGCGGTTAGCGAGGATGGCATTGATGACGTTTCTCCTTTTCATGTAGAGTACAAAGTTATGCGCAAACAACAATTGGAGGGAGGCAGGGGAAAGCCTCCGGACAATCAAGCGGCAAGAGGAAAACGCGGCGGGGGGGCGGCGGGAAGAAACCCACTAGGATCCCCACCCGTCACACGCAGCAGGAAAACCTTTTACAAGAAGAAGAATTGAGAGTGGATTCGGATAATCTAACTATTATCAACTTGATGAATAAAGTGTTGAATAAAGAAGAAGAATCCGTATTAAAATTGGGGTTATCCTACTGTCCACGCAGAAACTTCTGGCGAAACTAGCTGAGGTTATTAATCCTCTGGTTAATCCGCTGCTGAATCTCTCGTTGAGCCAGGGAGTGGTTCCGCAGGCTTGGAAGCAGGCGATGGTCATCCCGCTGCTTAAGAAGCCTGGCCTGGACCCTAAGGCCCCTGTTAACTATCGGCCTATCTCTCTGCTGCCGGCTCTGACGAAGGTTGTTGAGAAGCACGTGCAGACGGTGCTCTCCAACTTTCTAGAGTCGAATGAGATTCTGCATGCCACCCAGTCAGGTTTTCGCCCGGGTCTTAGTACGGAGACTGCGCTCCTCGAGGTCTCCGAAACAATCAAGGGGACCTTGGATTCAGGGGGCAAAGCCATGCTGGTGATGTTGGACTTGTCGGCGGCTTTTGACACCGTTCCCCATGATGGTCTTCTCGCAAGACTCTATGAGATAGGACTACGGGGAACGGTGTTCAGCTGGTTTTCTTCTTTTCTAGCTGGCCGCCGGCAAACGGTCTGGGCCGCTCCAGATTCCGCCGTGATGCCGCCTTTGGGAGTCGGGGTCCCTCAGGGCTCTATTTTGAGCCCGACCCTCTTTAATATCTTTATGACCCCTCTGGCGGCATTAGCGGAGTCGTTTGGGGCCCGGATCGTATCGTACGCCGACGATACCCAGCTCCTCTTCTCCTGTAAGAGAGGAGAGGACTTTGAGGGGGAGAGTATCCGGGATTGCCTTGGGGCTGTGTTTCAATGGTTCCATCTACACAGCCTCAAGTGCAATCCCGATAAGTCTGAGGTACTCTTCTTCGGGTGCGATGTGGAACCAGGGTGGCAGGCCTGGTGGCCCATTAACATGTCCCCCCCTTTGTGTTCATCCCAACTGGCCAAGAACTTGGGTGTGAAGATGGACACGGGGTTAACAATGAAGGCCCAGATCCTCGGAGTGTCGGGTATGTGTTTCGGCCTCCTGAAGATGCTACGGAGGTTTCTTCCCCTACTATCGGAGGAGCACAGGAGGCTGACTGTGCAGGCCCTGATAGGCTCCAGGTTGGATTATTCTAACGTTCTATACCTGGGCCTGCCAGAGTACCTGTTACAGCGGCTGCAAGTTGTGCAGAACGCTGCGGCGCGAGCAATCTACGGATTGAATAGACGTGCCAGTGCCTCGGCTCTGCTTCAGACCTTGCACTGGTTGCCAATCCGTAAGCGGATCGCCTTTAAGACCTTGACTCTGACTTATAAGGCGCTTCATGTGACGGGGGCTAAGTATCTCCAGAGGAGACTCACCTTTTACCAACCGGCGCGCTCCCTGAGGTCAGAATCTTTACTTCTGGCGACCGTTCCACGAGTGAAGCGAGCACGCCTGGGAGGCCGCTCCTTTGGTTTGCTGGCGCCCCAACTGTGGAACTCTTTGCCCCTGTCACTTCGGGGAGCTTCTAGTTTATTAGCCTTCAGAAAGGACCTTAAAACGTGGTTATTCTCCCAGTAGGCCCCCTGTGTCTTGTTTTGTTATTTTGTATCTGAAACTCTCTTCTTTTAATGTGTTATGTTAGTTTTACTGCAGCCTCGTTAATTAAAAGCGCCGGGACACTCTTTTTGAGTAGCCGTGCGCTCTACAAAAGCCACTATAACATAACATAACATAACATAACTTTGAATTCGCACAGACCAGGATTGATGTTTTTAAGTTCACACGAAAACTTAAACTACATAACTTTTTCAAGTTAAAACCACATTGTGAACAAACTATGTCGACCATAGACATCAAGACTACAGAATTGAGATGTAGTGACTTGGGAGGCTTGAGAACTATGGAGGGTCTACATCAGGAAATCAACACAGGAGGTGATGGTGATGTAACCAATACCCAGATGTTGGAAATATGTGATGTACAACAAAAAGGTGGAGCCAGTGCCTTTAAACCAGCTTCCACCTTTATGCCTATGATGGCAACTGATGCCATAGACACCTTCTCCGAAGCTGTGTTGAGGGACCTTGCGAGGCTAAGGAACACGAAAAAATGTGTGCCATCCAAGGGGAACTTTACCAAACAACAACAGGTGGCTTTAAAGACTCTGGGCGAGGATGCAGGCATAGTATGTAAGCCTTCTGATAAAGGGGGAAATATTGTTCTGCTCACGACCACCCAATATGAAACGGAGGCTTTACGTCTATTGGGAGATACTAACACTTATATGACTGTGAACGAAAAAGTGTATAATCGGAGTGTTAGTGAATACCATGACATGATATTAAAATGGTATCATTCGAATATGCTCAGTACTGATGAACATTTATTTTTACGTTGCCTCAGTCCTGTTATCCCTACATTTTATTACCTCCCTAAGGTTCACAAAGATATGTTCAATCCACCTGGTCGTCCCATTGTAGCATCCAATGGGAGCCTAACAGAGAATCTTTCTATTTATGTGGACTCTTTTCTTTCTCCTTTGGTCATGTCCTTAAAGTCTTATTTAAGAGACACTAAGCATTTTTTGAATTGTAATAATGAAGTTAATTGGAAACACACCTATTGTATGATGGTACTTGACATCACCAGTTTGTACACGTGCATTGCACATGGTGACGGTTTGAAAGCTATGGCCAGTTTTTTAGACAAACGACCTGCACGTTTTTATGAACACAACAAGATGTTACTGGAGTTCATGACATTTAGCCTTAATAACAATATATTTTTATTCGGTAAACAGATGTATAAGCAAGTGTCTGGAGTGGCGATGGGCGCCTGCTCTGCTCCCAGCTTCGCGAATCTCTTCGTGGGTTGGTGGGAAGAGCAGGTGGCCTGGAGCAGTGTCAACCAAGAATGGAATAATCGGATCGTAGGGTGGCATCGTTACATAGACGATCTTTTTATCATCCTAGATTCCACCATAGAATTAGCCGGTACATATGTTGATGTTCTAAACAACAATAATGTAAATTTAAGGTTTTCTGGCCAGATCAGTAGTACCTCTGTCAACTATTTAGATCTGACAGTTTTCATTGACAATGATGGGAAAATGCAGACAAAATTGTACAGAAAAGAAACTGCGGGGAATTCTACGCTCTGTGCTGCAAGTGGTCATCCCCGTCAATTAATTGACAGTATCCCTTATGGGGAACTATTAAGGCTAAGAAGGAATAACTCTAATGATGAAGACTTTGTGAGGGCGGCGGATGCTAGCCTGACACGATTCAAAATAAGGGGGTACAATGATGTTGTATTAACACGAGCCTATGAGAGCGTTAAGAAAATGAGAAGATCTGAGTTGTTGAAACCTAAAGTGATTGCGTAATCGAATAATGGGACGTTTCGTTTAATCACCACTTTCTCTCAAAATGCGGGGCAAATTAAGGAAATCTTAAAGAAAAACTGGAATATCCTTTTGTCCGATAATATCATCAAGGCTGATCTACCCACCAACCCCTTAGTTACCTTCAGGAAGGCGAGATCTCTGAGGGACCATTTGGTCTCCAGTCATTTTCTTCAAACAGGAGAAACCTCTAAACTGCCTGCTCTTAATGGTTTTTACCCATGTGGCCGTTGCAAGGCTTGCAAATTTAGCAAGTGGACACTCACCTATAAAATACCTGGATTGGCGAATCCTAAACGGATTATGAAATTTTTAACATGCTCCACGCCTTATGCAATCTACTGTCTTACTTGTCCATGCGGCTTGAATTATATCGGCAGCACGACCAATGCAGTTAAGCTGCGTATTTTGGAGCATATGCGTGCGATCGCCAAGAAGGACGAATCTTACCCTGTAGCAAGGCATTTTGAAAGGATGCATAGGAGCAACAGGGACCTGTTGTCCTATGTTTGCCTTGACAGTGTACCGGCTAACATCAGAGGGGGTGATAGACTCTTAAGACTTAGACGTCTTGAATCTAGGTATATCATAGATATGCAGAGCAAAAATCCCAAAGGTCTCAATATGCATGAAGAGCTAGCAGTACATTTAGGCTGACATGCACAGTGACATGATAATTCTGAGATTAGTATCTTATTTAGTGTACCTGTAATCATCTAACTGCCTTTTAGATACATCCATCCCGCATGATATTATAAATGTCATAACAGATTAAGATATGAACAGATGAAAATTTTGAATCTTTTTAAGACAATGTTTTTTAAATATGTGTTTTGATTTAGCCCATACAGGGCGAGATGAAATGTTTTTGATATAACGACTCTGCCTAAGACTAACCCATAATGGGCGTATTTGTATTACATGCGAAGTTAAGGACTATCTTAGCCCATCGTGGGCTTTATGCACCTTGGATTTATTTAAATCACCTATGTATATATGTATATATTGTATATGGATGGGCCAACCATCTGGGTATTGAACACCCGTATTACTGCGATATTCGTCATTATACGTTAAGATGGCGGCCCTTTGTAGATGTGTATGATAGTCCTCTCTTGCTTTTGATGATATGTATGACGTCTTTATAGGCAGACGGGCGCCGCGGCTCTTTGCACAATTTGAGGAAGCCCTATGGC
Source organism: Lissotriton helveticus (assembly GCF_964261635.1). Classification (NCBI taxonomy): domain Eukaryota; kingdom Metazoa; phylum Chordata; class Amphibia; order Caudata; family Salamandridae; genus Lissotriton; species Lissotriton helveticus. The sequence continues at coordinate 1,839,095,504 of NC_136059.1, read as the reverse complement.
GAAACGCGTCGTTGTTGTGCAGTTCCCGAAATAAAATCATTGTTGGAACTAACCCCTGCGAGTGCTACTATCTTTATGGGGTAAATCCCATGGATACTTAGGAGCTTGGACATTACAATGGGCACACCCCCGTTCTGTGTGCACCCGCTCACGTGTGCATCTGGCTGGTGTTTGGGAGCTGAGGAAATATTTACCAGTTGCACCGAGTTGCCTTCTGAGGAAATCCCGCTTTGCCGTAACCCGGATTGGATTCAGATTTTGATCGGCATCCTTTCATATTCGGGTAAGGCGCGGTGAGCGCATCAAAGACTGTATATTATAGACTTTGAACTTTGGCATTTACTCAGAGCGAAGGGGGAGAAACAGCATTTACATTTTGGTAGTTGCAGCTGCGCTACCGTTATTATGTTTGACGAGGCTGAGAGGCGTGAAGCCGAACGTTGCATGTTTAAAAACAAGAAAAAAGTGGATGGGGGCACAAAAAACAGGCACAGGTCAAGCAAGTGGGGCGAATACAACTTTGAACACCAAACTGATCTCACTGGAGCGTTTATACGAACGTGAGATCAGGAAATGGTGGGAAGCAACATCTTTACAGAACTATATTGATGTTGATCGTGTCCCCAGAGGCCTTAGAATATACACTATTCCAGCGTACGAGAACCCTGATCCGCAGTTGCTTGATGCATGGGCTGAACACACGGCTGCATCATGTAAAGGGAGCTTAATAATATTAGTACGCTTTGCTTGGAGCGATAGAGAAAAGGCATTGGTACAAATCAAGGATCTCGAGAATGAATTAACGAAGGAGGAAGACCAAGTTAATTTGGAAGAAAAACATGAACAGATGAAAAAACGTCTAAAAAAATATGAACAAAAAATTAAACAGCGTAAAGAAGAAAAATTCGAGAGGGACGAAAATGATTATCAGACGGGAAGAGTCCTGACCTTCGCTAAAAAGTATGAAAATACCAGGAAACAATTAAGAACAAAGGTTACTGGACCAGCAATTGCTGAATCCGCTACATCGGAATCAGACGCCACCGCTGAAGAAGCGGTTAGCGAGGATGGCATTGATGACGTTTCTCCTTTTCATGTAGAGTACAAAGTTATGCGCAAACAACAATTGGAGGGAGGCAGGGGAAAGCCTCCGGACAATCAAGCGGCAAGAGGAAAACGCGGCGGGGGGGGCGGCGGGAAGAAACCCATTAGGATCCCCACCCGTCACACGCAGCAGGAAAACCTTTTACAAGAAGAAGAATTGAGAGTGGATTCGGATAATCTAACTATTATCAACTTGACGAATAAAGTGTTGAATAAAGAAGAAGAATCCGTATTAAAATTGGGGTTATCCTACTGTCCACGCAGAAACTTTGAATTCGCACAGACCAGGATTGATGTTTTTAAGTTCACACGAAAACTTAAACTACATAAATTTTTCAAGTTAAAACCACATTGTGAACAAACTATGTCGACCATAGACATCAAGACTACAGAATTGAGATGTAGTGACTTGGGAGGCTTGAGAACTATGGAGGGTCTACATCAGGAAATCAACACAGGAGGTGATGGTGATTTAATCAATACCCAGATGTTGGAAATATGTGATGTACAACAAAAAGGTGGAGCCAGTGCCTTTAAACCAGCTTCCACCTTTATGCCTATGATGGCAACTGATGCCATAGACACCTTCCCCGAAGCTGTGTTGAGGGACCTTGCGAGGCTAAGGAACACGAAAAAATGTGTGCCATCCAAGGGGAACTTTACCAAACAACAACAGGTGGCTTTAAAGACTCTGGGCGAGGATGCAGGCATAGTATGTAAGCCTTCTGATAAAGGGGGAAATATTGTTCTGCTCACGACCACCCAATATGAAACGGAGGCTTTACGTCTATTGGGAGATACTAACACTTATATGACTGTGAACGAAAAAGTGTATAATCGGAGTGTTAGTGAATACCATGACATGATATTAAAATGGTATCATTCGAATATGCTCAGTACTGATGAACATTTATTTTTACGTTGCCTCAGTCCTGTTATCCCTACATTTTATTACCTCCCTAAGGTTCACAAAGATATGTTCAATCCACCTGGTCGTCCCATTGTAGCATCCAATGGGAGCCTAACAGAGAATCTTTCTATTTATGTGGACTCTTTTCTTTCTCCTTTGGTCATGTCCTTAAAGTCTTATTTAAGAGACACTAAGCATTTTTTGAATTGTATTAATGAAGTTAATTGGAAACACACCTATTGTATGATGGTACTTGACATCACCAGTTTGTACACGTGCATTGCACATGGTGACGGTTTGAAAGCTATGGCCAGTTTTTTAGACAAACGACCTGCACGTTTTTATGAACACAACAAGATGTTACTGGAGTTCATGACATTTAGCCTTAATAACAATATATTTTTATTCGGTAAACAGATGTATAAGCAAGTGTCTGGAGTGGTGATGGGCGCCTGCTCTGCTCCCAGCTTCGCGAATCTCTACGTGGGTTGGTGGGAAGAGCAGGTGGCCTGGAGCAGTGTCAACCAAGAATGGAATAATCGGATCGTAGGGTGGCATCGTTACATAGACGATCTTTTTATCATCCTAGATTCCACCATAGAATTAGCCGGTACATATGTTGATGTTCTAAACAACAATAATGTAAATTTAAGGTTTTCTGGCCAGATCAGTAGTACCTCTGTCAACTATTTAGATCTGACAGTTTTCATTGACAATGATGGGAAAATGCAGACAAAATTGTACAGAAAAGAAACTGCGGGGAATTCTACGCTCTGTGCTGCAAGTGGTCATCCCCGTCAATTAATTGACAGTATCCCTTATGGGGAACTATTAAGGCTAAGAAGGAATAACTCTAATGATGAAGACTTTGTGAGGGCGGCGGATGCTAGCCTGACACGATTCAAAATAAGGGGGTACAATGATGTTGTATTAACACGAGCCTATGAGAGCGTTAAGAAAATGAGAAGATCTGAGTTGTTGAAACCTAAAGTGATTGCGTAATCGAATAATGGGACGTTTCGTTTAATCACCACTTTCTCTCAAAATGCGGGGCAAATTAAGAAAATCTTAAAGAAAAACTGGAATATCCTTTTGTCCGATAATATCATCAAGGCTGATCTACCCACCAACCCCTTAGTTACCTTCAGGAAGGCGAGATCTCTGAGGGACCATTTGGTCTCCAGTCATTTTCTTCAAACAGGAGAAACCTCTAAACTGCCTGCTCTTAATGGTTTTTACCCATGTGGCCGTTGCAAGGCTTGCAAATTTAGCAAGCGGACACTCACCTATAAAATACCTGGATTGGCGAATCCTAAACGGATTATGAAATTTTTAACATGCTCCACGTCTTATGCAATCTACTGTCTTACTTGTCCATGCGGCTTGAATTATATCGGCAGCACGACCAATGCAGTTAAGCTGCGTATTTTGGAGCATATGCGTGCGATCGCCAAGAAGGATGAATCTTACCCTGTAGCAAGGCATTTTGAAAGGATGCATAGGAGCAACAGGGACCTGTTGTCCTATGTTTGCCTTGACAGTGTACCGGCTAACATCAGAGGGGGTGATAGACTCTTAAGACTTAGACGTCTTGAATCTAGGTATATCATAGATATGCAGAGCAAAAATCCCAAAGGTCTCAATATGCATGAAGAGCTAGCAGTACATTTAGGCTGACATGCACAGTGACATGATAATTCTGAGATTAGTATCTTATTTAGTGTACCTGTAATCATCTAACTGCCTTTTAGATACATCCATCCCGCATGATATTATAAATGTCATAACAGATTAAGATATGAACAGATGAAAATTTTGAATCTTTTTAAGACAATGTTTTTTAAATATGTGTTTTGATTTAGCCCATACAGGGCGAGATGAAATGTTTTTGATATAACGACTCTGCCTAAGACTAACCCATAATGGGCGTATTTGTATTACATGCGAAGTTAAGGACTATCTTAGCCCATCGTGGGCTTTATGCACCTTGGATTTATTTAAATCACCTATGTATATATGTATATATTGTATATGGATGGGCCAACCATCTGGGTATTGAACACCCGTATTACTGCGATATTCGTCATTATACGTTAAGATGGCGGCCCTTTGTAGATGTGTATGATAGTCCTCTCTTGCTTTTGATGATATGTATGACGTCTTTATAGGCAGACGGGCGCCGCGGCTCTTTGCACAATTTGAGGAAGCCCTATGGCGAAACGCGTCGTTGTTGTGCAGTTCCCGAAATAAAATCATTGTTGGAACTAACCCCTGCGAGTGCTACTATCTTTATGGGGTAAATCCCATGGATACTTAGGAGCTTGGACATTACAACGGGCACACCCCCGTTCTGTGTGCACCCGCTCAAGTGTGCATCTGGCTGGTGTTTGGGAGCTGGGGAAATATATATATATATATTCACTGAAAAAACCATAGGTTTCAGGCTTTATATAGTTAGGAATTAGCATTTAAAAAACCTTTAAAATTCACTCAAAAAACTATAAGTTTTAGGGGTGTTATAGTTAGCTGGACATTTCACTCATACAAAAACATTGAAATTGCTCCTATATAGTTAGTTGTACTAACTATATTTCGTGCACCCGCAATCCACTGCTGATGATGTCACATATTACATAATTCATGACATGGTCAGTGACATCACTTTATTTCCCAAACCACTGTGGGAAAAGCATGAGATAATAGTTTTCTTTCAAACATGATTCATGATATCCCAGCAGAAGGCTTTTTCACATTGTAAAATCACCTTAGAACACAGCACAATATCAGAAATGAGTATGGTACCATCAACAAATGATTTATAATGTAACTAAAGTCCTAAAACCCTCTATTAACTACAATGCTTTTTAATGAGGTGCTATCATGTATATTGGTCCCAAGATGGCTACCAACACTTCTTGGATGAAGTGCTGACAGCCAATCAGATCTCACGATGAGATGTGTGGTTAGGCTCCGCCCAGATATATATGTGTTTTTGAAGTAAATTTTCATAAAAACCACTGGAGCAATTTTCACCAAATATAGAAAAGGCACTTCTGCGTACCAGTCCATACAATTTTGCAAAGTTTGGTGTAATTCCATTCAGCGGTTCGGGCTGTAGCCTTGTCTATTCGTTCTATGGAAATTAACATGGGGAAAACACGTTTTGGGACCCCCCTTTTTCCTCGGCCCCCGCTTGACGAATCGCCCCAAAACTTTCAGAGCAGTACTGAGCTAGCCACAATTTTGGAAAATTTCACGCAATTTCCTCAATCGACGCCAAAATTATTCCCAATAGAATGTTGTGGATTTCCTATGGAAAATAGGTCCTAACTATATATACCTACTGGCTATCGCCAGTAGGTAATATATATATATATATATATGCGCTTGCAAGGGGGAAAATGTTTAATCGCTCCTTGTGTATATATTGCTAGCAGAGTAGGCCGAGAACCATACAGACGCCATTTTCTGAGCCTATGCTCGAACACGGGCCGTGATCACGTGTTAGTCACCGGCAGTTGTCAAGCCCCAGTTCATCTCAATTACTGGGAGCAGCTGAACGTAGACTGTCCTGTACCTCAAAGTTGCATCTGGCTTTGGGTGCGATAAGCGCATTCCTGGAGGCTCCGTGCCTACACTCCCAGGCACCAAGACGAAAGGGAGTCACCCCTCCTGACCTTCCCAGTAATAAATAGTTAAGCTTTGAACTAATCATGTGTGCCATATATGGTCATTTCCTGGAGCTCGAGGGCCAACTGGTGTTTTTCCTTTTAAGTGATTATATGTGTTGAACTGAAAAGTATATAACCTCATGTTTGAATGCAAGCCAACAGTCTTCTCCGCGCACCTGATGGATGAGGGTTGGAGAGGCTCCTCTATAGAGTATTTGTTGCTTAATAAATATTGAACTTTCTTCACTGCCAACTGACTGATTATTTGGTAATGGGATTGAGGCTATTGGTAGGTATAGCCCTTTATGTTATTTTTATGGTACTTCAGTTGGCGACTCTGGTGGGACTCCGTGATAGGGTCATCCTCCCCGTAACCAGGTAGAAAGGACAAAGAAAGGGGAGCTCTGGTCAAGTGGGTGGACGGACCGAACATTTTTTACTTACTCCACTCTCGCGATCAGAGTGCCCCAGCTGCTAGTGACCCTTCGCTGGAGTCCTACGGGTGTAACCCAGGAGCTGACCGTGTTGGTCTTCAGGATTTGGCAGTGGAGTATGCCATTCTACCTGCGTGCACCAGGTGGGTGGATTGTTTTTGATGTCTATTGGAACGCACTGTTAAGCAGTGTTTTTTAAAGCAGTTAACTGTGTAGGATTTGGTGGTCGGTGTACCACGGAGAATCTTGGGAGTCTGACAGGGCAGCATTGTGGCTGCCGGGGTAGATGCTCCACGGACTTGTTTTGTGGACAATAGAGACGCCAATCGGACGCCCTGGAGTGGCTCGTGTGGTGCACACCCGGCCGGACTGGTCTCGGAAAGGCCTGTGGTTGAACCAGGGTAGCCTTGGGGACGTATCGGAAGTGGGCTTAGTCAGAATAGCCCTAAAGGGTGAACCAGGAAGTCTGCAGCATGGTCTTTAGGACAGTCTGTGGGTATAACTGTCCGGCGGTCTCTTGGTAGTCTTTGGACTGCTTGATTTTGGTATCTGTTGGTCTGGAATCTGAATTGATTGGTTCTCCATGAACAGGAGTCGACGGGCTCTGTTCTTTGTTTGGAAAGACAGAAAGAGACATGTTGTTTTGAATATCTTTGTATGTACATATATTATTGTTTTGTGTTGTTCAAATAAGAGTGAGATTGAATATGTTGTGAATGTTTGAACATGGCCATGTTTGAAAGTACGTTTTTATGATTGAATGAGGAATACGTGACAACAATCATTATGCCGCGTGTTAGCAAATTGATTTGTTTTGGATGTTGTTGCCGCCCTAATGATACCGATTGGCTGAAAGTCAACCTGCCCCGTCTGAGGGCAGCCCGAGTTATGATATGTATGTAAAGCATGGTATTACACCTATCTTGTTTAACACACTATGGCATGAATATACTAAGGATAATGTAGAGTTGCAATGGCCTTTAACTGGGTCTTTTGATGAGAAAAAGATAATTTTCCTGCAGGATTGAATGTTTTCTAAACGTAGTCGACAGTCAATGTTTGATTCTCTAAACCTATGGCAGACAGAAGCAAAGCGTAGACGTATACGGGATGAGAAAGTATGCCGAATGAAGGGAGGTCCGACGATTACGCAGAAAGCCATTGCTTATGATAAAGCTAAAACTGAACAGGGAATTGATTGTGCAGATAGGCAATTCAGATTGTGGCAAGGACTGAAGCGGAGGATGAGATGGAGGATTTATTGGATACTCGTCCCCCTCCACCTTATGCCCCACAACTTATATATCCTGTTGCTCCCCCAACTCCAGTAGAGGTCCCTTCAGCCTCTGCCCCTGTTGTTTCCTCTTCCCCTGTCTCTCCGGGAACGTCCTCTGTTTTGTCTCCCTCTGTGTCTGAGACGGCTACCTTATGGTCTGTTACATTGCCATCTTCGGTTATGTCCACAGCTGTTTTGTCTCCTTCTACCCTTGCGTGGGCTTCCCAGTCCGCAAACACAACCCCATCCCTAGCTGTTTCAACTCCAGCTCGTGCTCCGGGGGATTTGGACACACAAATGTTGTTTACTCGCTCGACTGTAGGACTAAATGAGAAACAGATGGTTGAAAATCAGTCATCCCAGTGGATGCGACATTCTATTTATACTATAACTGATATATGGAGCACACTCCGAGACTTTGAGACTGCTATGCAGCAACATGCCTTGAAACACATGGCCACATGTCTTATTACTTTATGGGAACAGTGTTTTGCAGGAGGGATGGCCCCCCAAGTGATGTATGATATTAGAAACAGGGCTCATAAGTCTGAACTTAGACCAGAGGAAGTGTACAAAAATGTTGAGGTTTTATTAAGTTATCGAGGGCAGATGCACCAAAAATGTTCCTCATGGGACTCTCAGCACCCTATGCGAGAAGTCCATCCTATCTTTCACCCTGAAATACCGAATTAAAAAATGATCAGGATGTAGTGACTAGACCTCGTGTAGGGGCACTATTGCAGGAACAATAGATTTACACCCCTTGGAAGAGGAGTGAAGTCCTCTTGCTAAAATCACAACTACCTGACTCCCGTAAGAATCCCACGGCTTATTATAAAGAACTCACAGAAGCGGCTTCCTCAGCCGTTATGATGACCCTAGCTGACATAGAGCTATTTTTTGCATTGTTAGTCCCTGTTGATGTATGGACCCTGTATGATGAGGACCATGTTCAGGAATTGGGCGGAACATGGGAACAGATAAAAGATTGGGATAAGGAACGTAAGCCTGGTGATAAACCAAAACCCAAACTATTGGCATTACCTGGCCTTATTATTACTTACATGCATTCCTTAATTTCGCCTCGTAAGGTGGATTGGGATAAATTGACAGCATGTAAGCAGAAGAAAGACGAAAGTGTTTCTGATTTCTTCACTAGATTTGAAGGCGTATTCATCAATTTTAGTGGACAGGATTTATAATTGGAAGGTGGTATATGATTATTTGTTAATTGTTTTGTGACCAATTTTTTACCGGAAGTTTCTGCGCGGCCACAAGCCGATGAAAGTACCTGGACTGCCAGCTGTTGCTCTGGGAATAAACCAGTGTGCTTACTGTAAGGAGGAAGGGCGTTGGCAATTTCAGTGTCAATTGTTGCCGGCTCAGAATGGGACTATGAGAGGAGGAGGAAGAGTAAGTAAGTACATTATTTTATTGTATACTTAATAAAAACCATTACAAAAAAATAAAATGCATTCATATTTAAAACTGATCGAACGATACATACATAATTAAAGATTAAAACCAAAGGTAAGGTATGATATCCTTTGAACTTTGAAAAGCCAAGTCAGTTATAGAGGAAGCAGTCACGAAGATGCAAGATCAGGGTTTGTGTTTGATCTTTGCAAGAGTTCCTCTTTTTTCTCAAACATGGTGATTAATTTAACTGATCTACAGATGAGTTGCGGGTCCGCTGAGCACAGGACTTGTATGATCGCAGAACGGCAGGTGCGAATTCCGTGTTCATTGAATTTCGCTTTTAGCCTGTACTGGCGTTCCTGGTCCGGTACGGGACAAATGCAAATCAGATGGATAGAATCCTGTTTTGCGGCACCACGTAAGTCACACTCCTTGGAGATTTGGGACCTCCAATTAGGTTGATCGGCATTTGTTGGCAGGTTGCCCATCCTTAAGCTGAGGTATTTGAATTTGACAGATGATGAAAAGGCAAGTCCTAAATAGGCTGCCGGTATGGACTTTTTGTATGATTGTATTGTCATCCAGGCATGTGAGCGATGGCTCAGAGCTGTCTTATCATTGATCGGTGAGTGCCTATTGGCCGCCTTCTTTACTGCCAACTTGAACGTTGACACAGGTAGCTTGGTTTCCCACAGTGCTACTAGTTCAGTGGTTTCATGGGCGAGTTTTAAAAACTTGGCGTACTGGGAATTGGGACTATTTTGCATTGCTTCCCACATGGTAAGATTAACCTCAATTTCCCGATTAATCCGGACGTCATACCAGAATTTAACCGTCTCATATTTTTTTTGCAGAACTTGAGACTGAAGGCCGAACTTGAGTCGGACTGCGTAGGTGAATCGTTGTGCGGTAAGCCGAATACATGGTTGTAGATTCTCATTTGAATTTTGTCTATAAGCTATGCACTCCTTCCGTGGTGTAGCACGCTACCATAGGCTATTGTTGGGAGTAGCTTGACTTTGATGAAGGTTAGGAGAGGGTTGAACAGCGGGCCTTTTAGTTGGTTTGATAAACTGCAAAATGCGTGTAACAAGGCTGTTCCCTTCTTTTCGATGGCGTCGAAGTGCAAGGAAAAATTAGGCGCTTGTCCAGTTGTATCCCCAAGTACTTGTAGCTTTCCACTACTTCCAATTTAATGTTGTCTATTACAAAGGTTGGTGAAGCATTGCAGCATCGAGTTATTATCATAATCTTTGTTTTCTTGCTATTTATTTCAAGAAGGTTCTGTTTTGTATATCCGGCCAATTCTTGCAAGAGACGCTGCAAGCCTATTTTCGCCTGGCTCAGGAGAACCACATCGTCCGCATAGGAGAGATGTGTTAGATGTAGTGCTCCTAGCCGCGGTGGATGAGCATTGATCCTGTCTAGCCTTGATGTCAGGTCAGCCATGAATAAATTGAAAAGATGGGGGGCCAAAACGCAGCCTTGTTTTAGTCCGTCATGAGTACTGATCTTCCGCGTTAGCCGCTGCCTGTTTTCAATCTTTACCTGCATCCAGGTGTTGGTGTACAGGTCCATTATTGGGTTTAAGATTGAGTCCGGCAGGCCCTGCCTCTTTAGTTTAGACCAGAGTAATTGCCTGCTGACACGGTCGAACGCCGCCTTAAAGTCTATAAAGCAGGCGTACAGGGCTTGGTGATTTTGCATACTTTTTTCGGCTATTAAGCTTATCGCCATGGCATTGGCCATAGTGCCTGTGCCACGGCGAAACGCTGTCTGGTTTATCGGGATTTTATTGTTGGCTTCGGACCATTGTGCAAGGTCAGTTAACACCAGAGATGCATAAAACTTGGCTTCAGCATCAATAAGTGCTATCAGGCGGTAATTAGCTGGGTTTTAACGATCTCCGCCTTTATAGATGGGATTAATGATCGCCCCTCTCCAGCTTTCTGGGAGCCGACTTGTGTTGTTTATTGACCTAAACAAGAAGTTGAAGTTACGGGCCCAGTAGTGGGGGTCCTCCTTGTAGATTGCCTGGGGGACACCATTCGGTCCAGGTGCACTGTCTTGCCTACTTCTCTTTATTATTTGTAATATTTCAAATTCCTCGTATGTCCGCGGTGTTTGGTCTGGACCTTGCTGTTTGTTACCTGGGGTGTTTGGCTGAACACAGACAGTGCTCTTCCAGGTCACTATATTTGATGATTTATGTGCTATAGGTTCTGTTGTTGTCGGAGGCGTCAATGATTTTATTGAAAAGGTATCATCTAGATGTTGGACCCATGCTTTTTCCGTGATACAGGTCATGCTTATTGTTTGTGCTGGTCTGTTCAATGAATTTACTTGCAACCAGAATGCTCTGGAATCTGATTTTTTTACATTGTGTAATATTTTGGTCCAAAAGTCAGTGACTCGTTTTTATTTTCGGTACAGATTAATTTCTTGTATTGTTTCCTTATCGATCGCACTACTTGCCAGACATTTGAATTTACGCTGTGACCCTGGGCTCGCCTCGTGAACTTCTGCAAACGTCTTCTTAGGGAAAGTGTGGACTTGGAGAAATAGATGTTGTTCTTTGGGCTGGGCTTTTTTATTGTTAACACCAATCTTGGGTAGGTTGTTCAAGAAGGCAGAACAAGTTTCTGCGCACAGTTTGTTTTCCTGAGTTAGCGTTTGAATTAGCTTCTTAGCGTCCTGTGCTATTTGTGGTAGTGAATTACTCGTCCACCGTAGGCGCCTCAGATTAATTGTTGAGGTTTCCTCTGCTGTTGTTGGGGCTTGTGGGTATTTGAACGGTGCCAATTTTATTTCGATGTGCTGCATTGAGTGATCGCTATCTAGATAGCATATTATTTGGAACTTTGTGATTAATCCTAATAGAGAAAGCGAGACTATTGTGTAATCTAGGATTGTGCTTGTGCTGTATCCTATGTAAGTGGTAGAGGGGGGCTTGTCCTGCTTGGTTCTTCCAGGGTCAGACTGATTTGCATATAGCCATGTCCGAACTGGGGTGGCAGAGTGGGCTAAAGAACGGTGATGGATTAAACCCAGATCTTTTGACTGGGTGTGAGTGTTTGATTGGTTCAGATGCTCCGTCCATCACCACCCCCTTTTGTACCGCTTTGGCCACCATAAGTGTGGCAGGGTATGCTCAGACGTGAGTCCCTTGCTCACTTTGCCACTGGATTCAAGCAAGCCGGGCTGAAGAAGCCTGTAATGCCAGAAACCGGTCCTCGGAAGCTTGTTTCCGATCCAGGGAAGGCATGGCTTGGCAGTTCGGGCTGGACTGTTCCCATGAGGCACAGGGTCAGACTGATTTGCATATAGCCATGTCTGAACCGGGGTGGCAGAGTGGGCTAAAGAACGGTGATGGATTAAACCCAGATCTTTTGACTGGGTATGAGTGTTTGATTGGTTCAGATGCTCCGTCCATCACACCCCCTTTTGTACCGCTTTGGCCGCCATAAGTGTGGCAGGGTATGCTCAGACGTGAGTCCCTTTCTCACTTTGCCACTGGATTCAAGCAAGCCAGGCTGAAGAAGGCTGTAATACCAGAAACCGGTCCTCGGAAGCTTGTTTCCGGTCCAGGGAAGGCATGGCTTGGCAGTTCAGGCTGGACTGTTCCCATGAGGCACAGGGTCAGACTGATTTGCATATAGCCATGTCTGAACTTGGGTGGCAGAGTGGGCTAAAGAACGGTGATGGATCAAACCCAGATCTTTTGACTGGGTGTGAGTGTTTGATTGGTTCAGATGCTCCGTCCATCACCACCCCCTTTTGTACCGCTTTGGCCGCCATAAGTGTGGCAGGGTATGCTCAGACGTAAGTCCCTTGCTCACTTTGCCACTGGATTCAAGCAAGCCGGGCTGAAGAAGGCTGTAATGCCAGAAACCGGTCCTCGGAAGCTTGTTTCCGGTCCAGGGAAGGCATGGCTTGGCAGTTTGGGCTGGACTGTTCCCATGAGGCACAGGGTCAGACTGATTCGCATATAGCCATGTCTGAACTGGGGTGGCAGAGTGGGCTAAAGAACAGTGATGGATTAACCCAGATCTTTTGACTGGGTGTGAGTGTTTGATTGGTTCAGATGCTCCATCCATCACCACCCCCTTTTGTACCTACTGGTTATTCCATTTAGCACTCGCAACCCTAGGTGCTCGAGGTCCCACATCAACTGCTTGCCCACTTTGTCTTTCTTCTTTATGGGCGGGATCTCCTGGGTTTCAACGCCCCAGAATTCGTTAGCAGTGATGATATTGTCCTCATCTTCGGGACAATGTAAGAGATTGGCGTTGAAGTCGCCTGTAAGGATTATCTCCTATGCTGGTTGTTCAAGGCGGAAGCCAGATACGACATTATTAATGCATTTGAATAGGTCTTTTTTTACTTTGTTTTTCGGGTGAGCATATATATTGATTAAGACAATAGTTCCAGTTTTTGCCTGTGCTACCCTTTCAAGTTTGATGATTTGCATATCTGCCGTGGGTGAGACCAATTGGGAGGTCGTGATGTTTAATGCAGTGGTTATGTAGACCGACAGACCCCCCCTTTGCACGCCCATGACGCTGAGTGCGGGTTGCACTGACATGAAAGCATAATCTGCCTGGAACATCAATTGGTTCTATTAGCCATGTTTCCTGTGGAGCTATAATGTCATAGGTGTCCCAAGTGCCCGTTTTTCTGTTGTCATTTAGAATTTCTTTTGCACCAGCGATGTTCCAGGAAAGAACTTTTACTGAGTTTTGATTGAATTTAGCTGCCCGGAGGAGGAAGAAGTCGAGGTGGTGTGGATCGCAGTGAGGAGGCGACGCACGACGGATCAGAAAATAATTATTTCGATAATCCGAGAGGTAGGCAGTATTATAATCAGGACTGTGCAATGGATGCAACCGATGGGTATGCCTATACATAGAACAGCCAAGGACAGAGTGGGGTCCAGGTGTCAGTACCCGTTGATCGGCAAGGTCCTTATGTAAAGGCGCATTTGATGGGGACATCTGAAACGTTTTTAGTTGATACGGGTGCGATGAATAGTTCTATTTCGCGTTCTATGGCCCCAGGGGCTGCTCTGTCCGGGCACAATAATGTTTCGGTGGTGTTCTCGGGAATTCCAGTGGTAAGCCCCATTTCCAAACCTATTCTGTTCACAATTGGTCCAGTTACAGTAGACTCCCTGTTTCTTTTGACTTCCTATTGTGGTGAAATATTTGGCTTGGATTTGTTGAAGAAATTACTTGCAAAAATTCATTGTTCACCTGATGGTGTTTATTTGACTATAAATCTCCTGGGCAGGCATACTTTGCAGTGTTTCACCAAAAATGAACCCCACCCCTCCCTCCCGAGTTTGCTGCTGGCCACTGGAGACACAGATGTAGGATTATTAAGGATTCCACCCGTTTCTATTACTCTGAAACGAAATGCTTGGCTTCCACGTATACCTCAGTTCAAAATTTCTCCGGCGGGCGAGAAAGCTTTGCTCTCCATCATACAAGATCTGATCAAAAGGGGTGTGGTGGAGGAGACGGCTGCTAATGTATGCAACTGCCTCATTTTACCGGCCCCTGTTGTAAGTGATCCTGACTAGGTTGATACTTATCGTTTTGTGATTGTTTGCATGAAATTAATAAAATAGTGGTGCCCCAATACCCTGTGGCTTCTGACATCAGTACTATTCTTACTATGATTCCTCCCACTGCAAAATATTTCTCTGTGATTGATTTAAAGAATGCTTTCTTTAGCATACCTATATATCCTGATAGCATCATATTTTTGGCTTCTCATTGTCTGGTCGCAGCTTCCAGTTTTGTCGCACTCCCCAGGGAGTCCTAGTATTTATAGTCAAGCTTTGAAGACATTGTTCGATGATTTGGTCCTACCCCCTGGTAATGTGCTTTTGCAATATGTTGATGATCTGTTAGTGGCCTCTGATACTGAGGAAGGTTGTAAGGAAGCCACTGTACAATTATTGTCTCATTTGGCGGCTAATGGAAATAAAGTATCTCTTTCTAAATTCCAATATGGTCAACAGGAGGTGACCTATCTAGGTCATCTACTGTCAAAAGAGGGGAGTAGACTAACCCCTGAGAGCGTGACTACCATTTATAATATGTTTATACCTCATACTCAGCTTGAGGTTCGTGCATTTCTCGGCATAACTTTTTACTGTCGCCAATGGATCCCTAATTTTTCCCCTCTCACTAAACCTCTCCTGTATTTAACCACTAGAGATGTGAATGAACCTTTACCCTGGACTGATGATTGCCAAAATGCTTTTGACTCTTTGAAATCTGCGCTTTGCTCTGCACCCGTTCTTGGTACCCCTGACTACCGAAAACCTTTTGTGCTTTATGTACACGATGTGGACGGTTGCTCTCTTTCTGTGTTAACACAAGAATTTGGTGGTAAGCAGAGACCTTGTGCCTATTTCTCGGCAGTGTTGGATAACGTCGCCAGAGCACTCCCTAGCTTTTTAAGAGCTACTGCTGCAGTCGCAGTGGCTATCCGACAGTCGGAAGGGCTCGTTCTGAACACTGATCTCACAGTGATGGGACCGCACACTGT
The DNA here is from genome assembly GCF_964261635.1 of Lissotriton helveticus. Lineage (NCBI taxonomy): Eukaryota > Metazoa > Chordata > Amphibia > Caudata > Salamandridae > Lissotriton > Lissotriton helveticus. Next base: position 1,839,080,132 of record NC_136059.1, on the reverse strand, counting down.
GTATACATTAATGAACAAAACGAAGACCCAGCACCTTATGAGTGCGCGTCTTACGGGTTACGAATTGGCTTTGTTTGCTCCCCACATTACGATTAAACGATGTGCCACTCTGAACCCTGCCACGCTACTACCCCTCCCTTCGAACGAAAAGAACAATGATGTTCATGATTGTATATTTCGGACGGAGGAAGAGACGAAGGGACGGGTAGACCTGACAGACAATCCTCTATCTGACCCTCAAGGGGAGTTGTATGTCGATGGCTCTTGTTTCAAATTACCAGATGGCATTACAACTGCTGCATATGCGATAAGCCGATAACTACTCTTCACACTGTAGTTGAAGCTTCTCGAGTACCCTATCAATCAGCACAGTCGGCTGACTTAGTGGCATTGCTTCGGGCCTGTGAGCTAAGTGAAGGATTGAGGGTAAATATTTACACCGACAGCCAATACGCCATCAGCGTGGCTCAAAGTTTTGGCCGACTTTGGGCCGAAAGAGGTTTTCTCACTTCCCATGGTCAGTGAATACAGCATGCCCCTTGATTTTGCGATTGCTGACAGCATTGCCATTACCAGAGATGGTGGCTGTAGGTAAATGCAGTGCACAATAGGCAGGGGTTGATGCAGTGGGTGAAGGTAATGCCTTTGCTGATCAAGTAGCTAAGGAAACTGCGAAATCCAAAATGACCTCAATGTTTGTAACTACCTCTGCTAGGTGGGTGGCTGAAACAGAGATGTTTAATAACACCATGGAGAGTGTCCGAGAAATACTGAAAGAAGCTACCCCTATTGAGCTGGCTCACTGGAATGAGAAAGTGGGGAAATTAGATGCAGATGACTGTTGGATTGATTTGACAGAAAAACAACGGTGGTTGTTGCCCAATGCATTAGTGAATGGGGTGGTAACAATGGCACATGGTTCAGCTCATATTGGAGCGAAAGGTATTTGTGCATTATTAGATCCTGTATGGTACAATCCCAATATTCCAAGGACCTCTGCTCATTTGGTGCAATATGGCATGGTTTGCTTATGACATAATCCAGGGGGCAGGGAGCCTGTTCCGAGTGGAAACTTTGCACCATCATCTTTGCCTTTTGTGGTGCTCCAAATGGATTATATCCAGCTGGAGCACATAAATAATTTGAAGTATGTCCTGATCATGGTGTGCACTTTTAGTAAATGGGTGGGGGCCTACCCGACCAAAGAAAATACTGCTTTAGCCACGGCAAAAGTGTTGGTAAAGAAATACTCCCCACACTATAGATTGCCTCGGGTGATCTGGAGTGATAACGGGGGGCACTTTAATGCAGATCTTATCAGTCATATTTGTAATGGACTACAGATTAAACAGAAATTGCATGTGGCTCGACACCCCCAGTCCGCTGGGTTGGTTGAGAAGTATAATGGAATACTGAAGCTCAAATTAGCAAAAATTCAAGAAAGTACAGGAGTGAAGTGGCCAGATGCTCTGCCACTGGCATTAATGTCAATACGGGTTAACCCACATTCTCGTTTTGGCTTATCTCCATATGAGGTCATTTTTGGGCGCCCTGGTAATGTTTGGGGTGTCCCGAGACCCAGAACGTTTCGTGATATAGAGTATCCTATGTTGACAGATTATCTGTATGCTTTCACTAAAGATCTTCGTTCCATTCATCAACAGGTCTCAGCAGTTTTGCAGCCCCTGCCGGAGGGTCCCGGAAATTGCTTGGTGCCAGGACAGTGGGTTCTTGTCCGTAATTACCAGCAAAAATCCAGCTTAGATCCCCGTTGGTCTGAACCGTTTCAAATCTTGTTGGCCACGTGGACGGCGGTAAAGGTGAACGGCAAGCGACACTGGATCCATGTGTCACATCTGAAAAAACTACCCCTCCCGCTTCCATATGATCAGCGAATCCAGGAAGGGGTTCTGACCCAGGAAAGGGAGAGAGTTCCTCATTTTTTCCCTTTTTCTGACGCCCAGGTAATTGGAGAAGGGCAAGGAGAAGGAGTTTCGGGCTCGGACGGGGCTCTGTCATCAGCACAAGTGATTGCCCCAGATTTTGTCGCCCCTACAGTCGAACGAGAGGTTTGCAGTAACCCATTGCACTAGATTCATCATCCTCTGTTTTGTTCTCTGATCAAGAAGTGCCTGGCCATGCTCGATACAACACGTGGCCCTGAAAACAACACGGTACCCCAGGTGAATATGGTAGGAGGTAGGGAGAGACTTGAGTGATAGGGTACAGACCTGTTCTACGAATGTCTGTTAGATAAGCTTCTGGGGTACTGAGCAAGACACTGGACTGAACGCGCTGAGAGCCTTGAACATTTGCTTGCTCTGTTCAGAAAGAAAGACTGAATTTCTTGTTTAAAGAGGCCCTGGTTGTGTTATCTTGAATGGTTGTGTAAGAACATAACTCCAACGTGAGAAGCATTCTTTAATATTATTTGTGACAAACGATAGGAGCCTGCCTGTGAGGCTCTAAACGGACACAGGAAAGAAGCACCATCTGGCAGGTTGCACTGCATCGACCAAGTTTATTTTTGGACTTTTAGTTAGCATGTATCCCTTTGCTTGTTTCGTTCCTGAAGAGGAACGTCCTTTTGTACCTCATTATTTCCCTGCATATATACTGTCTTTTCTAGTTGGACCCAACGAGTTAAAATTGCATTTATAGTTATTATAGCAATATTATTAATCACATTGATGGGAGGATTCATCAATTTAGAATTTCGCCACCCTATGCATACTATTTTAGGAACAACTGCCCCACCTCCGGAACATATGTTTCATACTTTAGCCCCACATAAGGAAAGGCATTGTCAGATTTATGTGAAAAATGCATTTGTTGAAATGCTTAATCAAACACACAGCGCCACCAATGCTACAAATTGTTAGGTTTGTGGTCTTTTACCATCTGTTATGCACAAGCACGACTTATTCATATCCCTACCCTTGTCTCATCTGGGGAGTTGTGAGGCTTGATTTAAATTACTTTCAATGATGTATATGCATTATACTGTGAACACTCAAAATATCCCTGACTCCGCCCCCTCCATTCATTTGGCTATCCAGAAGCTACATCGTTTGGCTACCGAAATACATGTAGAGACAGGTACATGGTCCCTCTCTGGTTGCTTCTGGGGTCTTTTGTCTTCTTGGGGATGGAAAATTCTGATAGTGCTGGCATGTATAGCCGGTATCATATTCATGTGTTGCCTTTGTTTACAATGTGGACCTGCATGTTGCTCTTATTGCGCAACTAAACTCACCTCCTCCCTGGACAGTCCATCCCCAGCAGCAGTAAAGGCTCAGTTAGTTCAGCAGGAGCTCAAAGATTTAATGATGATTGATGAAGGAATATTTGAAGATTGAGCTGTTTTAGTTAGCTACATCTTGCTAAAAGGGCCGTTCTGAGGGATAAAAAAGTAGATTTCCGATGCATTAGGAGTATCTGACCTATATTATGTTAGCATGATGCATCTATACGTGCCCTCTTTTCTTTACAAATATATATATATATATAGCTATATGCGCTTGCGAGGGGGAAAAACATTTAATCGCTCCTTGCGTATATATTGCTAGCAGAATAGGCCGAGAACCATACAGACGTCATTTTTCGAGCCTATGCTCGAACACGGGCTGTGATCACGTGTTAGTCTCCGGCAGTTGTCAAGCCCCAGTTCATCTGAATTACTGGGAGCAGCTGAACGTAGGCTATCTGCTCCACTGTCCTGAGACTCAAGGTCGCATCTGGCTTTGGGTGCGATAAGCGCATTCCTGGAGGCTCCGTGCCTACACTCCCAGGCACCAAGACGAAAGTGAGTCACCCCTCCTGACCTTCCCAGTAATATTTAGTTAAGCTTTGAACTAATCATGCGTGCCATATATGGTCCTTTCCAGGAGCTCAAGGGTCAACTTGTGTTTTTCCTATTACAGTAATAATATGTGTTGAACTGAAAAGTATATAACCTCATGTTTGAATGCAAGCCAACAGTCTTCTCCGCGCACCTGATGGGTGAGGGTTGGAGAGGCACCTCTATAGAGTATTTGTTGCTTAATAAATGATTGAACTTTCTTCACTGCCAACTGACTGATTATTTGGTAATAGGATTGAGGCTATTGGCAGGTATAGCCCTTTATGTTATTTTTATGGTACTGCAACTTTAAAGAGACATGGATGAAAGAGACCAAATATGGTGTTGGGATTTCGAAGTGCTGGTCTCATATGCAAAAAGGTATTTCTTCTATCTGCTGTTTCTTTAGAGTTACTTGAGCAAAGAAAAGAGAGGATCCTTGCCAAGAAATTCATCCCTTAAGATAGGATGCTTGCAAAACTTTCAGTAAGTCAGTAGATTGCAAAAACTAAAAAATGACACCTCTGGGTTTAATAAAGGAGGTTGGCAAAGTTGGACCATGGCTCTGACGATGTGCTCCTTGAATATTCAAAACAGGAGAGTCAGAAATCCCAAGAATTTGAGAAGGAATGATGTAAAAAATAAGATGGAATCGGAGCGTCCCGAACCTTCTGCTAAACCATATATGAGTAAGTTGTTGTGCCTTCTGCGATTTTCATGGTTCTCCAATTGCCTTTTAAGTTGTGCAATTTCCAGTTTCATAGAGAGGACCTGATTCATCATATCCTGAACAGAGTCCACCCATTGTCCAGTTTCCAATTTCCGTAACTTTATGATCCATAGTAGATCATTTGTCCACTAAGGCTTGAAGATGTTTGGTAGTTTCTTCAATATATGGTCGAAGAGCACAAACGTCTTCGAGAATCAACACCATGGTACCTGGCGGAGGAGATGTAACAAGTGAAGGCAGATCCTTTTTGACACGTTTACTAGAGGAAAGCACAGAGGGAGTGGTTAGTTTAGAAGTACGTTTTTTTTTAAACAATTTTTATTAGAAACTAAACTGCAGCAATGCTGACATTACAAAGACATCTCAGCAGGGGGTACAAGCTTTTAGCATTACGTTACGACCTAAAATCCACCTGGAGCACCTAATATTACACAGTGTGAAAGGCTTAACAGTACAATGAGGGTCACAGAAGTATGTTTATTGGTGGAGTGAGGAATATTGGATGATGTTGCTGTTGCACCTACAAAATGAGACATTGTGTTGCATTCAGTCTCCCATGACTATTTGAAGGATAGTGAAAGGATAATGATCCACAAAAGATGAGGACACTGAAGAATTACTGGAGACTCGACATGCATATTTAATTCTCCCATTAAACTTTCAGACAAGAACTTTCTGATGATGAAAGTGCAGCCATCGTAAAAAATGACATATAAGCAGAAATATTGTATGTTGAAAAGGGAACCAGCAAGAGATTATTAAAAGATGTAGAGCTTCTCCAAGAAAACATAATTCAGCCTTCTCTCAGCTTAATGGAAAAGCTCCCTGAAAAAAAAGGGAGACAGAGCTTACGCATATTGTGTGTAAATCAGAAGCCAGAACGTGTGTCTTTATTATCCACCTCCATTCGGAATATGATTAACACAGAAAAATAGGTCGAACGATCAAAAACAGCACATTTGCACAGTCTTCCATCCTTGGTTGCAGTGGCCGTATGTTTTCACTTGAGAAATCAAGGCTCCAAATCTTCACCTTTAGTTCAATAGGCCCAGTTCCTCAAGTTAGCGGCACCTTCACACGGATAAAAATATATCATTTACCACTGATGCTGCTGTATAGTATTATAACATGAATAGCTATTATAGCTGCCTAAGTCTTTTCATAAACAGATGCAGCCCTTCATAAAAGTGTAGATATTGGATTAACAATGCAAATTAAAATGCAGCCGCGAGCCGAAATGTGGAGCATTGCAGCGTTTTTAAATGTGCGTAGGGAAATGAACATAAAACAAAACCTCGGGCGCGAGTCCCGTGAGGGGAAAAACGCACCCACCACAACCAATGGTAGTACATGCACACAGGTGCCGAAAAAAACAAAGAAAAGACCTCTGGGGTCCTTCACATCACGAAGGGCTTCAATCGTATGTTGCTGTTTGGCTCTGGACATACACCAAGGCCGACACTCTGACACTGAGCTCTGTCAGTCTGCATCCATATTTTTTCGTGTCAAGCTACGCCCCCAATGAGACGCTTCTGAGTAGGACTTATTTTGTCAGTAAGACTTTCCATGATGTCATAAGGTGTTACCAGTGGTACCAGCGTCTGCCCCTTGTTTGCCTGTTTGCGACCCTTGACACTGTCCTTATGACTCTTAAGATACAACATGAACACCAGGAGCTGGAAGAAATTAGGGGTTGAATGAGCCATGTTTTCTTTCTGCTGTTCAACCTGTAACAGAACATTTTAAGTTATTAGACAACAACATAGCTCTAACATTGTTTATTCTGCAAAAAGTAGACATGTTGAAGTGAAATGCGCAAACTAATGGAAGAAAGTGTGGCTATCATGCATATGTGTAGGAAACATCACTAAAGCTACTCCTAATGGCCTGGGTTTCACTATTTAGTGGGTCTGATATTATTGCAAAGGACACTTTCAAAAGAAGCAGCACTCTAAAGCGTAGCCAATTGCCCAGCACAGGTGTAAGTAGGACTCCAGCTCTTTTAGGCTACCCTATTGAAAGAGGCAAGGGCTGATGGATAGACCCCCATGCTGCTCCATTTTTCCTAACATGAAAGTTGAAGAGCCAATCTGAGGTGGGGCCAATAACCTGCCAGCATGAACAGTGCATTTCACAGCTGTAAGCCAGCAACATGGTCTGTTTCAGTTTCTATGCTCAAAACAACAACAAGATCCCGAATGTGAATTGAGACAGTAGTATTTAATTAACTGTTTGGAACCATAAAGTGGATGGGGACAATTAGACATTAGAGGAGTGATACCTCACTGCGATAGATAGCAGGAGTCCACCTCGGTATGTAAACAAAGAATACAACCTGAGTGATATGTACTCATGTCTCGGTAATGTAACAATCGCCCCAGGTATCGGGATCTTGTTGTTGTTTTGACTGTTCAGAGTGGAGGGCGATCCCTGATATACCTTTCCATATCCCTCTTGGCTCCTTGTGGTAGTGCGTCAGTTTCTATGCTGCCTGGGAAAAAAAAGAAATTCCAGAAGGAAATGCCTCATAAGGGCATCATTAGATGTCCCATGGTAATCTTGATGGGGCAAATGACAGCAGTTACTAGCCTAATCAGGGTAAAAGGTCCATGGTAAATTCACAAAGCCAGTGCATTTCAATAAAAAATGTTGGCATCTAAAAATAGCTGAAAAGCTGAGTAATTACTCAGAGAATTTGTGCAATTATCCTGATTTCCTGGGTATTTTGACACTTCAGAAAGTATCATCAGACTACATCTCATAATGTACAGTAATTCCAAAACCATATGGAGCTACCCATGCCCAAGGTATTGGTCCAAGGTGGGGGAGACATTGTCATAATACTGTTTTTATGGCTTGTGTCTGACGGGTGTGGGGTGAATAGAGTACAACAAACCCAAATCCTCCAGCAGGTTGTCCCAGACCACTGTGCATTTTGTGAACTTCTACCTTTCATTGCTTGAGTTCAATAACTCTTCTGAGAAAGTGCCAATAAAGAGGGTATGGAATAAGAACAAAAAAAAGACTTAGTAAGAGCAAAGTGGTATCATAAAGTATAATTCCTTCTTCTGTTGGATAAGTTACTGGAAAAATACATCAACCAGCAACTGACAACCTACCTTGAGGTTAACAGTCTATTAGACAGCTCTCAGTCTGGCTTTAGGCCTCTTCACGGTATTGAGACAGCTTTGCTTGCAATTACTGACCATATCAAATGCTCTCTTGATGCCAATGTCCCTACAATGCTGGGTTTGCTTGATTTGTTGGCAGCATTTGATACGGTGTTTCATCCTCGAGTTCTTCACAGACTATGTGAGATAGGGATCCATGGAATGGCCCTCAATTGGTTAGACTTCCTGCCTCTGAGATCCCAAATGGCCGTTCTAGGCCCCTACAAGTCTAGAACCATGTCACTCGACTATGGAGTCCCCCAGGGCCCCTTTCTTAGCCCTATGCTTGTTAATATCTATATGCCCCCCCCTTGCTAATCTAGTCACAGGTTTTGGGTTTGAGATTATCTCATACAATGACAATACACTGCAGAGTTTCTCCTTTGGAAATAATGTTTCGAATCCAAAGCTTCATTCTACTCAGGGATGAAAGAGATAGCTATCTGGGTGTTGGGAAACAGACTGCAGTTCAACCCATCTAAAATGGAAATCATGTTATGTGGACAAGCCCAACTTCTTTGGGCTCCTAACTGAAGTGCTGGGCCCTGGCCCTCTACCCAAACCGGTGGTAAAAAACCTGGGAGTCCCTCTGGACCAATCCTCTGCGATGAAAGTTAATACCGGCTCTTGTTTTCATATGCTACCTCTATTGAGAAGAGCCTTCCCTCTATTACCTCTCTCCTCAAGGAAAACCCTTGTCCACGCCCTGGTAATCAGTCGCCTTGATTACGGCAACACACTCTTAGCCTCCATAAATGATAATTTGCTCTCTCCCTGTTTCTGTACCTCTCTTGCCTCTATCTGCACCTCTTTTGCATCTTTCTATACTTGTTGCCTCTGTCTGCACTTCTGTTGCCTCTTTCTGTACCTCTCATGCTTCTTTCTGTCATTCTCCTGCCTCTTTTTGCACATCTGTTACTTCTTTCTGCATTTAAGTTGCTCTTTCCGCACCTCTCTTGTATTTTTCTGCAACCCTCTTGCTTCTTTCTGCACCTTTTTTTGATTCTTCATGCACCTCTCTTGCCTCTTTCTGCACCCCTCTTCCCTCTTTGTGCACCTCTGTTGCATCTTTCTGTACTTCTGTTGCCTCTTTCTGCATTTCTCTTGCCTTTTTCTGTTTTCCTTTTGCTTGTTTCTTCATCCTTCTTCCTCTTTCTGGACTTCTATTTCCTCTTTCTGTGCTTCTCTTGCTTATTTCTGCATATTTCATCCTCTTTCTGCACCTCTCTTACTTCTTTCTGCACCTCTTTTGCTTTTTTTTCAGCACTTCTCTTGCCTCTTTGTGCACTTCTCTTTTGTCTTTCTGCACTTCTCTTGCCTCTTTCTGGATGTCACCTGCTTCTTTTGGCACTTTTGCTTTTTTCTGCACTTTTCTTGCTTCTTTCTGCACTTGTCACGCCTTTCTGCACGTCTGTTGCTTCTTTCTGCACTTCTCTTGCCTCCTACTGTAAGCTCTTTTACCTCTGTCTGCACCTCTCTTGCTTCTTTCTGAACATCTCATGCTTTTTTCTGTACCTTTCTTGCTTCTTTCTGCACCCTGCTGCCATTACTGCATCCCTTTTCTTTCTGCACCTCTCTTGCCTCTTTCAGCACCTCTCTTGAGTTTTTCTGCACTTCTTTTGCCTCTTTTTGTTCCTCTCTTGCCTATGTATGCACTTCTCCTGTCACTTTCTGTACCTCTGTTGCTTCTTTGTACAATTCTTTTGCCTCTTTCTGCACTTCTCTTGCCTGTTTTTATCTCTCCTGCCTCTTTCTACACCTCAGTTACTTCTTTCTGCACCTCACTTGCTTCTTTCTACACTTGTCTTATATCTTTCTGCACCTCTATTGCCTCTTTCTGCACTTCTCTTGCCTCTTTCTGCACATCTGTTGCTTCTTTCTGTACTTCTCTTTCTTCTTTTGGTGCCTCTCTCTCTTCTTTCTGTACCCTCATGGCCCTTTCTGCACCCTCTTCCCTGTTTATGTACCTCTGTTGCCTCTATCTATACCTCTCTTACATCTTTCTGTACTTCTGTTGCCTCTTTATGCACTTCTGTTCCCTCTTTCTGTACCTCTCTTGTATCTTTCTGCCATTTGTTTGCCTCTTTTTGCACATCTGTTGCTTCTTTCTGCTTTTAAGTTGTTTCTTCCTGCACCTCCCTTGCTTCTTTCTGCAACCCTCTTGCTTCTTTCAGCACCACTCTTCCATCTTTCTGTACCTCTCTTGCATCTTTTTGTACTTCTGTTGCCTCTTTCTGCATTTGTCTTGCCTCTTTCTGTTTTCCTCTTGCGTGTTTCTTCACCTTCTACCTCTTTCTGGACTTCTATTCCCTCTTACTGTGTTTCTCTTGCTTCTTTCTGCATATTTCTTCCTCTTTTTCACCTCTCTTGCTTCTTTCTTTACCTTGTTTCCTCTTCTACTCCTCTCTTGCTTATTTCTGCACCCCTCTTACTTTTGTAAGCACTTTCTTGCCTCTTTGCGCACTTCTCTTGTTTTTCTGCACTTCTGTTTCCTCTTTCTGCAACTCACGTGCTTCTTTTGGCAGTTCTCTAGCTTCTTTCTGCACTTCCCGTGCTTCTTTTTTCACTTGTCTTGCCTCTTTCTGTACCAATGTTTCTTCTTTCTGCACTTATCTTGCCTCTTACTGTATCCCTCTTGCCTCTTTCTGTACCTCTGTTGCTTTTTTTCTGCCCTTCTCTTACTTTTTCTGCACCTTTCTTGCTTCTTTCTGCACCCTTGTTGCCTTTTTCTGCACCCCTCTTCAGTCTTTCTGCACCTCTATTGCCTCTTTCAACACCTCTCTTGAGTATTCCTACATGACTCTTGCCTCTTTCTGCATCACTCTTGCCTTTATATGCACTTCTCTTGTCCCTTTCTGCACCTCTGTTGCTTTTTGTACAATTCGTTTGCCTCATTCTGCACTTTTCGAGCCTGTTTCTGTATCTCTCTTGCCTCTTTCTGCACCTCAGTTGCCTTTTTCTGCACCTCAGTAGCTTTTTTCTGCACCTCACTTACATATTTCTGCACGTCTCTTGCTTTTTTATGCATCTCTCTTGGTCATTCTGCATTCCTTCTCCCTCTTTCTGCACCTCTCTAGCCTCTTCTAACCTCTTTCTGCACTTCACTTGCCTCTTTCTGCACATCTCTTGCTTCTTCTGAACTTCACTTGGCACTTTTATTTCTTTTTTCTTTTGTTTGTTTCTTCATCCTACCTTCTCTCCCGGCACTTCTACTGCATCTTTCTGTGCTTCTCCTGCATCTTTCTGCATGTTTCTTCTTCTTTCTGCACTTCTCTTGCCTCTTTCTGTACCTCTGGCTCTATTTTCTACACTTCTCTTTCTTCTTTCGGCACCTCTCTCTCTTCTATTTGCACCCTTAATGCCTCTTTCTGCACCATCTCACCTGTTTCTGTACCTTTCTTGTCTCTATCTGCACTTCTCTTGCAACTTTCTTTACTTTTGTTGACTCTATGCACTTCTGTTGTCTCTTTCTACATCTCTCTTGCATCTTTGTTTATGCAATTCTCCTGCCTCTTTTTGCACATCTGTTCCTTCTTTCTGCATTTCAGTTGCTTCTTTGTGCACCTATCTTGGGTCTTTATGCTCCCCTCTTGACTCATTCTGCCCCCTATTCCCTCTTTCTTTACCTCTCTTGCCTCTAATTGCACCTCTCTTGCATCTTTCTGTAAATCTGTTGCCTCTTTCTGTATTTCTCTAGCCTCTGTCTGATTTCCTCATGTTTGTTTCTTCATCCTTCTTCCTCTTTCAGGACTTCTGTTTACTCTTTTTGTGTTTCCCTTTCTTCTTTCTGCAGATGTCTTCCTTTTTCTTCACCTCTCGCTTCTTTTAATACCCTTCTTCTTCTTTCTGCACCTCTCGCTTCTTGTGCACCTCTTTTGCGTTTTCATCACTTTTCTTGCCTCTTTGTGTACCTATCTTTTGTCTTTCTGTACTTCTCTTGCCTCTTTCTGGACCTCACTTGCTTCTTTTGGCACTTCTCTTGCTTTTTTCTGCACTTGTCTTGCCTCTTTCTGTACCTCTGTTGCTTCTTTTTGCACTTCTCTTGCCTCTTTCTGTTTTGCTCTTGCTTGTTTCTTCATCCTTCTTTCTCTTTCCGGACTTCTGTTTCCTCTTTCTGTGATTCTCTTGTTCTTTCTACATATTTCTTCATCTTTCTCCACCTCTCTTGCTTTTTTCTGTTCCTTTTTTCTCTTTCTGCACCTCTCCTAGTTCTAGGACACCCCCGCGCCACACGGCCACCAGCTGCTGCGTGTGCCTACCCTGCCTGACTGCCTCGCTGCCGCCGCGTGACCACGCCCCCTGCCTTCGAGCGGCGTGGTCCGTGCTCGCCTGACCGGCCCCTGTTGTCTTTGCTGTTTTTGAATAGTATTTTGTCGTTCTGTATTGCCTGTTTTTCTAGTTTATTGTATTTTCCTTTCCTTTCTGCATTGCCTGTTACTTAGCTGCCCTTCGTCCTCCCTCCCCGCTTCCCGCCACCGCCGCTAACCCCGCCCCTTTTTGCCTTCTGTACCCTCCCCGCTCCCGCCTCCCAGCTGCTCCGCCCCCCGCGCACTTGGCCATATATGGCGAACGTGCGACGCAGGTGAGTGTGACCTAGTTCTAGGACACCCCCGCGCCGCACGGCCACCAGCTGCTGCGTGTGCCTACCCTGCCTGACTGCCTCGCTGCCGCCGCGTGACCACGCCCCCTGCCTTCGAGCGGCGTGGTCCGTGCTCGCATGACCGGCCCCTGTTGTCTTTGCTGTTTTTGAATAGTATTTTGTCGTTCTGTATTGCCTGTTTTTCTAGTTTATTGTATTTTCCTTTCCTTTCTGCATTGCCTGTTACTTAGCTGCCCTTCGTCCTCCCTCCCCGCTTCCCGCCACCGCCGCTAACCCCGCCCCTTTTTGCCTTCTGTACCCTCCCCGCTCCCGCCTCCCAGCTGCTCCGCCCCCCCGCGCACTTCGCCATATATGGCGACCGTGCGAACGCGCAGCGTTGACGCGCAGCGGGCGCGCCGATTGTGCGCCGAAGGCGCGCCAAAGGTAAGCCCGTCTGCGCCCGTCCGCGCCTGGACCGCGCCCAGTGCCAGGACCCCTGGCCCCCACCGACGGAAGCCGACCCGACGAACCTACAACGCCGCCGAACTCATCGCACTCAACACCGGCGGCATCCCGGGATGTCACCGAGCCACCCCGAAGCACACCCACGGACCCTTCAGCTGCCACGCCTGCAAGTTCACCTGCATCCGGACCTACCCTGCACCAGCACCCGCCAAGCCGAACACCAGCAGCAACCACCTCAAATGCATCCTGCTCAACACCCGCTCCATCCACAGACACGCCATCGAACTCTGGAACCTCCTCGACACCACAGCCCCTGACATCGCCTTCCTCACGGAGACCTGGATGAACGCCTCCTCAGCGCCCGACATCGCCATCGCCATCCCAGAGGGCTACAAGATCACCCGGAGGGACCGCACCGCCAACCAGATGGGAGGAGGCATCGCCATCATCCACAGAGACACCATCCGCATCACGACCAACACCGACGACACCCTAACCACCGCCGAACACCTGCACTTCCAGATCCACACCGACCCGAAGACCACCCTCAGAGGCACCCTGATCTACCGACCCCCGGGACCACGCTCACGATTCAGCGAGGACATCGCCGACTTCATCAGCCCGCATGCCCTCCCCTCCGCCGACTACATCCTCCTGGGGGACCTCAACTTCCACCTGGAGAACAACAGCGACCGTAACACCATCACCCTGCTCGACAACCTCGCCAACCTCGGACTCAAGCAGCTGGTGTCCACCCCCACCCACCTCGCCGGACACACACTCGACGCCGTCTTCTCATCCAGCAAAGACATCGCCTTCAGCCACACAACAGGACTCAACTGGACGGACCACAGCTGCGTCCACTTCACCTTCAAAAGAACGACGATCCACCACCACCAGCAACAGGTTGCCCGAAGAAGCTGGAACAAGATCACAGCCGACCAGTTCACCGCCTCCCTGAGCCAGCACCCTCCTGCCGGCTCAGCGAACCCCAGCCAGGCCGCCGTCAACCTCACGAAGTGGATCAGCAACTGCGCGGACGAACTCGCCCCTCTGAGGACCCCGCCCAGCAGACCCGGCAGCAGAAAAACCCCATGGTTCACCGACAAACTCAAGAGCTCCAAGAAGAACTGCCGAGCCCTCGAGAAAGTATGGAGAAGGGAACCAACAATGGACAACATGACCACCCTCAAGCTCGCCACCCGGAAACACCACCAACTGATCCGCGCCACCAAGAAAAATACATAGAAGGACCGGCTGGACAACAACGCACACAACTGCAAGGAACTCTTCAACATCGTGAAAGAGCTCTCCAACCCCAACGCCGGAAACAACGACATCACCCGTCGCAAGACCTCTGCAACTCCCTCGCCTCCTACTTCCACAACAAGATCGCGGACATACACAACAGCTTCAGCATCCAACCAACGCACGCCACAACCGCAGCAACGCCACCCACCACCACCCTCCGCGCCTGGACTCCGATCAGCACCGAAGACACCATCCGCACTATGAACTCTGTCCACTCCGGATCTCCGACCGACCCCTGCCCTCACCACGTCTTCAACAAGGCCGACGTTGTCATCGCACCCCACCTGCGGGACATAATCAACACCTCCTTTGACACCGCCACCTTCCCGGAGAGCTGGAAGCACGCAGAACTCAGCGCTCTACTCAAGAAACCTACAGCGGACCCCACCGAACTCAAGAATTACCGCCCCATCTCGCTCCTCCCGTTCCCGGCCAAAGTCATCGAAAAGACCGTCAACAAACAGCTGGCCGCCTTCCTCGAGACGAATGGATCCCTCGACCCATCACAGTCTGGCTTCTGAGCCAACCACAGCACCGAGACCGCCCTCATCGCTGCCACCGATGACATCCGAACCCTGATGGACAACGGAGAAACAGCGGCCCTCATCCTCCTGGACCTCTCCGCGGCATTCGACACTGTCTGCCACCGCTCCCTAGTGCAGCGCCTCGGCAACATCGGAATCCAGGAGAAGGCACTGGAATGGATCACCTCCTTCCTCGACGGAAGAACACAGAGAGTCCGCCTACCACCGTACAAGTCAGAGGCCACCAAAGTCATCTGCGGCGTCCCTCAAGGATCCTCGTTGAGTCCCACCCTCTTCAACGTCTACATGAGCCCCCTCGCAGCTATCGCATGCCAACACAACCTCAACATAATCTCCTACGCCGACGACACCCAGCTGATCCTCTCCCTGACCAACGACCCCGCCACCGCCAGAGCCAACCTGCACGAAGGGATGAAAGATGTAGCCGAGTGGATGACGACCAGCCGCCTGAAACTGAACTCCGACAAGACGGAGGTCCTCATCCTGGGCTCCTCGCCCTCTGCCTGGGACGACTCCTGGTGGCCCCCCGCCCTGGGCACCGCACCCAAACCGACGGACCACGCACGCAACCTGGGCTTCATCCTGGACTCCTCCCTCTCCATGACCAGACAAGTCAACGCCGTCTCCTCGTCATGCTTCAACATCCTACGCATGCTACGGAAGATCTTCTGGTGGATCCCCACCGAGACCAGGAAGACTGTCACCCAGGCCCTCGTCACCAGCCGACTGGACTACGGCAACGCCCTCTACGCCGGAACCACCGCCAAGCTCCAGAAGAGACTCCAGCGGATCCAGAACGCCTCAGCCAGACTCATCCTTGACATCCCACGAAACAGCCACATCTCCGGACATCTGAGAGACCTGCACTGGCTCCCCGTCAACAAAAGAATCACCTTCCGTCTCCTCACCCACGCACACAAAGCCCTACACGACCAAGGCCCAGGATACCTCAACAACCGAATCAACTTCTACGCTCCCAAGCGCCACCTCAGATCCACCAGCCCCGCCCTCGCCGCCGTCCCCCGCATCCGAAGAGCGACAACAGTAGGAAGGTCCTTCTCCTACCTGGCCGCCAAGACCTGGAACTCCCTCCCTCCCGACCTGCGCCTGACCCAAGACCACCTCTCCTTCAGGAAGAAGCTCAAGACCTGGCTGTTCGAGCAGTAACGGCACCCCCCCCCCCTCCTAGCGCCTTGAGACCCTACGGGTGAATAGTGCGCCTTATAAATGTCTTGATTGATTGATTGATTGATTGCTTATTTTTGCACCTCTCTTGATATTTTCAGCACTCTCTCTTCCTCTTTGTCCACTTCTCTTTTGTCTTTCTGCTCGTCTCTTGCCTCTTTCTGAAACTCACTTGCTTCTTTTGGCACTTCTCTCGCTTCTTTCGGCACTTCTCCTGCTTCTTTCCTCACATGGCTTACCTCTTTCTGCACTTCTGCTGATTCTTTCTGTACTTCTCTTGCCTCTTACCATATCCCTTTTGCCTCTTTCTGTACGTCTCTTGCTTCTTTCTGCACTTCTCTTACTTTTTTTGCACCTTTCCACACCCCTGTTACCATTTTATGCCCCGCTCTTCTGTCTTTCTGTGACTCTCTTGCCTCTTTCAGCACCCCCATTGAGTCTTTCTACACTTCTCTTGCCTCTTTCTGTATCTCTCTTGCCTATGTATGCACTTCACTTGCCCCTTTCTCCACCTCTGTTGCTTTTTTGTGCAATTGACCTCTTTTACCTCTTTCTACACTTCTCTTGCCTGTTTCTGTACCTCTGTTGCCTCTTTCTATACCACAGTTGCCTCTTTCTGTACCTCATTTGCTTCTTTCTACACCTCTCTTACATCTTTCTGCACCTCTATTGCTTTTTTCTTCACCTCTCTTGTTTTATTCTGCACACTTCTTTCCCTCTTTATGCACCTCTCTTGCCTCTTTCTGCACCTCTCCAGCCTCTTCTAGCCTCTTTCTGCACCTCACTTTCCTCTTTATGCACCGCTCTTACTTCTTTCTGAACCTCCCTTGCTTTGTTCTGCCCTTTCTTATTTCTTTCTGTGACTATCTTGTCTTTTTCATCACTTTTCTTGCTACTTTCTGCATCTCTTGTTTCTTTCTACACTTCCCTTGGTTCTTTCTGTTTTTCTCTTGCTTGCTTATGCATCTCTCTTCCTCATTCGGCACTTCTATTGCTTCTTTCAGTGCTTCTCTTGCTTCATGTGCTACCTCACTGGCCTCTTTCTGCACCTCTATTGCTTTTTTCTGCACCTTTCTTGTTTCTTTTTGCAACTCTCTTGTCTTTTTCATCACTTTTCTTGCTGCTTTCTTTACTTCTCTTGCTTCTTTCTACATTTCCCTTCGTTCTTTCTTTTCTCTCACTTGTTTCTGCATCTTTCTTCCTCATTCTACACTTCTATTGCCTCTTTCAGAGCTTATCTTACTACTTTCTATACATGTTTTTCTCTTTCTGCACCTCTCTTGCTTATTTCTGCACCTCCTTTTCCCTTTTCAGCACGTTTCTTGCCTCTTTTTACACTTCAATTGAGTCTTTCTGCACTTCTCTTACCTTTTCTGCACTTCTCTTTCATCTCTCTGCACATTTCTTACTCTTTCTGCACTTTGCTTGTTTTTTTCTGCAAATCTCTTGCCTCTTTCTATACTTCTCTTTCTGTACTCAAATGGGAAGTGCAAGCTGTCAAGTTTAAAGATCTGCGTGCTCTTGTGACTGCGGTATATGTGTACTTTTACATGTATTCTGAGATGTGTGATGCATCTGAAGATGGTAGCTTAAAAAGCGGAAACTTTTCCAATGGGTGGTCAAATCTTCTCAGTTCTGCTCTGTCATTTGGTTGCACAGGCAGAAATTTCTTACATTTATTTGTGTTATAGAGGCGCTCAAATATACTACTGAACACCCATGTGCCCTGTACAAACACCTTTTTGGAATTAAAAAGAAAGAAGAGGGACCCTGAGAACACAACAAGTTCTGAGGGGGGGGGGGCTACTCCAGGGAAAAGTACATTGACAAACATGAGTGTAATCCCCCACTCAAAATTCATGTAAGCACATAACTCCAAATATATATGTATCACCCACAGAGAAAATCATTTTTCAATTATTTATTCTTCAAGATATAGAAGGCGCTGATGACCGTCGTGGAAATTAAGTGAGCTATTGCCCAGAGTCACATGGTGCTGAGCTGAGCTGCTGCTGGGGATCAAACCATTAAACCTGTGCTCCGAAGTCAGCTGCCCTGGCCGCTGCACCACACCTCTCCACTTACCTAATCCTTTTCCCAAGATGTCTTAAACCTCACTTTTCTCTTGAAGGTTCACTATTCATTGACTGCTCAGAATGTTAGGTCTACAAATGTAAAACAGCAATCCTAACCATATCACTGTTGTAAGTCTTACCAGGTTTGTGAAGGTATGCATGCATGTATCTCTGTTTTTACCTAGTGAAATGTTACATGAAATGTATAGATGGCTGTAACATTTCCATGAATTCTGGAAATAAGCACTGAGCACTTTAATATGAGTAATGGGAAATCAAGGAATGATTTTTCTCACATTTTTGCACTTTGCACTTACTTTCCTCTCCGTATACATCACATAAAAGTACTTTACTAAACAACAAGGAAGTTTGGAATTGAAAATCAAGTGCAAAATGGCGTTGATAATGTGCCTTATACCTTTGCTCAGGATTGGTAGTCTAGTTGTATTTTTAAATGTATGGAAACTGACGAGGGTACTAACACAGCGCACAGTATAAATTGTCTAGACACATAGGACTCTATGGTCCAGTTGAAGACTAAGTATAGTCGAAACGCGTAGGCCGTCCTGTTGCTAATGCACATGGTGTTGTAAAGAATAAATAATTTAAACTTACTGCTGCTGTGGTGCCGTGACTTCTGTGAACAAATGTGGAAACCAGGAGATTCGAAGTAATTTATGTGCGGAGCTTGGAACGCACTTCACTGGCACTCGCGAGGGAGGAGAAGCAGTCCCCAAACATTATCCAGCAAGAATCGTATTTTGGAAAAGACGGGACTGACGCCTCTACTTGGATACAGTGGAGCCTGACCGGCGGTCTAACGGAGCGGACAGCTGAAGGAGAAATGCCGGAATCGGACGGTGAAAGCCGGGGCGGTGAGTGCGTGGGGCGTGGGGTGGGTGGGACTCACACTGCTCTGCTGCACGGCGGAGGCGGCGCGGGGAGTGGCTGTGGCTCGCAGCTTCCGTCCCTTGCACGAGCCGCCGGGGGAGTAACCCGAGGTGGCGGAAAGTGGTGGAGAGTGGAGAAGGGAGCCTTTCTTCGAGCCTGGAATAATCAGTGGTGAAATAACACACAATCGCAACAAATTCCCCGCGTTCCGCACTGGCCCAATGATAAAGGTAGTGTCTTCTATGAAAGAAATAGTAGGCACCTGTTATGAAGAAATGTTTAAAATCTCTTGACAAGTATATCGTGAATCTTGAACTTCGCAAACAGCGAAAGATAAGAGCAGCAGCAACGAGAGGATACTGCAAGGCTGGGAAGTAACAGGCAGATAATCCCTAATGAGTAAAACGAGTAGAAACAACACCATGTACAAATATAGCAAAATTGATGAATATACCGACCTGAGCATAAAAACATGGCTGATAAATCAAGAAATCGCCAACAAAGGGCAAGTGAGTTGTTAAATGATGAGGTAACCCCCTCCACAAGTACGAACATGGGTTCAAACACGAGGGGAATGACAGGGGATAAAGAAAAGAGAATCATATCAAATGTCCTGAAGCGCACAAATTTACAAGAGACAGGCTTGACTATGCCAACGGTCGTATTTATACCTTTTCCCAAAAATACGATACCCTGAGAAGCAGGGTCGTGATGGATAAATGCGCAGGAACCTCTGCAACAACAATAGACAATGTGGACAGCTCCGAGGTGAGCTCTGCGGATGAAGACTCGAGCGCAGTGCCACTGGAATTTCGGGTGGAAGTGCAATTAGCCAAGATGATAACGCGAGAGCAAGGCAGCGGCAGAATAAGCACGTGGGGGAGAGGACATCCAAAAATGCCAGAAGGGGCAGGAGAAGAAGCAAAACCAAAGAGAGGAAGAGGAAAACAAAAATAGCCCTCCAGAAGATGGAGACAATTTCGAACAACAACTTAGTCATAAATATCTCCAACAAATCTTTGACAGAGCCCCAACTGAAATTACTGAATAGAGGCTTATCATACTGCCCAAATAAGGAAACGGACTACCCCAACACACGGATAGACTTTTATAAATTCTGTAGAAAAGTAAAACTCAAGAAATTTCATCTGGAGAAAAAACCATTACCCGAGAACCGCCACAAAGATAGAGCAGAACCATCACCTATCTTGCAAAAAGAACTCCCAGCCCTCAGAACACTAACCTCATTAGAGACAGGAGTAGTATCCAATATTGAAGAGAATCAAGATCCAATAGACTCGGATATAGAATTCTGCAACAGAATAGAAATAACCACCAACAGAGGGGGAGAGAGTGGACTTAAAAAACAGCCCAGATTCTGTCCACAGTTACAAATTGGCAACAAAATTGACCTGTTTCAAGAGATTATGGTGGAGGAATTCACACAAATGGCAGTGAGATCAGCCAAAAATCATAATCAAAATAAGAACAGAACCAAAAGCAAAAAGGATTGGAACCTAACACACAAGGAATACAAAGCCATGACTGAACTAAAGAATGACCCCACAATAATAATCAATGCCTCAGATAAGGGAGGTAACATCGTGGTCCAAAATATTATTATGTGGAAGAAGCTAACCGTCAATTGGAAATTGGAGAACATTATGAACTATTGAAATACGATCCCAGTGAAGAGTGGATGGAAGAATATCACACCCTCTTACTGGGATGGAAAGAGAGGGAACTAATTGATTTTGACGAATATGTGTACTTAAGAACGGCTAATCCCATCACGGCAACAATTGACTTTTTGCCGAAAGTACACAAATCAGTAAACAAACCACCTGGCAGACCAATAGTTAGCTCGATTGGCTCCCTACTAGAAACAACTTCAAGGTTCATAGACATTTTCTTAATGAATTATGTGACGGAACTACCCTCATATCTACGAGACACTATGGACTTCGTGAATAAGTTGGATAAAATAAAATGGGACACGGGCTACCTAATGGCAACAATAGACGTCTCTTCGCTCTATACGACATCAGGACGGTATAGATGCGGTTCAGACCTTCCTAAAAGAAAGGTCAGTGAGCTTTCTGGAACACTCGGCCATGTTAATCGAGATGTTAACCTATTGCCTGACACATAACATCTTCCTATTTCTGGACAAGCTGTACTTACAGCGACAAGGGATGGCGATAGGGACATCTTTTGCTCCCACGTATGCGAATCTCCTCATGGCCACCTGCTAAAAAGAGGTGCTATTGGAAGAAAATAAAAAACATTGAAAATTAAAAGTTGGTGTCGCTACATCGACGACCTCTTTGTAGTCTGGGACGGGAAACAAATAGAACTACATGCATTCATAGACTCTCTGGAGGACAACCGGTACAATCTACACTTCTCATCAACCATCAGCAACACCTGTGTAATTTACTTGGATGTAGAAGTAAGCATACGGAAAAACAAACTATGCATTAAGATGTACCGCAAACCGACATCCTGTAATAGCATCCTCCATGCCAACAGCGGTCATCCCTCAAATTTAAAAAAGAGTATACCGTATGGAGAGATGTTAAGAGCGAAAAGAAATTGCTCGGAAAAAGAAGATTTGGATGCAGAAATAGAGAGAATGTTTAGAGGGTTGCTATCTAGAGGATATCCACTAGAAGTCCTGAAGACAGCGAAATCCCAGATGCATCTGAAGAACAGATCAGATCAGATCTCTTGATTTCACGGAAAGAACAAAAACGAGCGACGGAAGCCCAAGAGATCGTGAAAGATCTACAGATGGAAAAATCAGAAAACATAACACGTCTCATTATGGACTTTGACAACCAGAGCCAAAATCTGAAGAAGATTATAAAAAAGAATTGGGATATTCTTCTATTAGATGAAACTCTCAAGGAACACCTAACACCCTACCCGAGTATCACCTATAGGAAGACATCGTCCCTAAGAGACATTCTGACACAAAGCCATTTGGAGAATAAGCAACCAGAAAAAGGAAAAATATTGTGGTTGAGTGCACCAGGCTTTTGGAAATGTACCAAGTACAAAGCTTGCGAGCATGGCAAGAACGTCAAAGAATATACTTTGCAAAATGGGAAAATTGAAAAGATCTCAGACCACATCACCTGCGAATCAAAGTTTGTAATTTACAGACTTGGATGCCCATGTGGAAAAGAGTACATTGGCAGCACCATCAACAAACTAAAATTGCGGATCCTCCAACACCTGCGTGAGATAAAGAACAACGATTCGAATTACCCCATGGCAAAACATTTCAATGAACAACACAAAGAGGATTGCACTAAATTAACATATTCTGGGTTGAAACTCGCCAAGATATCTGAAAGAGGAGGGGGCCGTACTTTGAAATTAAGAAAGATGGAAAGCAGGATGATTCTCGGGATGGGAACTGGATCCCCACATGGTCACAATTTGGATGCAGAGTTACATGTACATTTGGAGAAATTAAAGAACAAATAATTCGCACAGTTCAACCAATAACACTGGCAAGCCAATTCCATCGAAAACAATGTACAATTAATGTACTCACCCTTCTCTCCCCTGTCTTTGGAATGGAAGCGAAATAGAAAGAATCTCACCAACAACAAATCCCTTAAGAAGTGCATAAATAATGTGAATATTTAACAAATTGAAAAAGACCGAAAAACAGGAGTATAAGAAGTGATAAGTGGGACTGACATGAGCGAAGAGCTTTTTTGTAACTGAACAAATGGCTGGAAACATTCTTGAAAAGAAATAAGAAGGAAGTGATCTTGAGTGTAAACTTTGCAAAAGGGGGAAAGAGCATAATGATAATTTTTCCACATTATGAAATGAACCATAATGAAATGATATATTATAAAAAAAAGTTAAAAAAAAGGAAAAACGAAGAAAACACTCATCTAAAGATATTTTGAACTCCAGAAAAGATCAATAATTTCTACTTGAGAAAAGATCCAGGAATTATCGAATTTGTTTAATCAAACGGATTCCTGCTTACTTTGATCAAAGCCTGATTGAATGAATTATTCCCAACTTTCACTATTCTTTTCTTTTCCTCTTTTTTCATCACTTTTTTTCATTCTTTGCTATCATTTCCCATCTCATTATATAACCGGCAACCTCATAGGAATTCGAGCAATTACAAGTTCACAAACAATTGAATGAACTTTTTCGGTCTTGGCATTGATTGCACTACAAATGTGACATATGGTATATCTATGAACACACATAAAAAAAGAAAGACATACACAAAGAAAATTCTTTGCATTATGCACTTTGCACTTTTCTAGTATGTCCTAAAGTCGTACTTTACTAGAGAGAGAAACAACAACAACCTTTATCTTAAAAAATAATGAGGAAATTGTGCAATTGCATAACAATGATGAAATAGTTTTTAGTTGCCGTAGACCAGATGATTGGATGATTTAATCACACGTTTATTGTTTACTTGTAACATATACAGATAGGAAAATCATGTACTTATGAATTTGAAATGAAATGTATAGATGGCTGTAACATTGGCATGAATTCTGGAAATAAGCACTGAGCACTTTAATATGAGTAATGGGAAATCAACGAATTACTTTTTTCAAAGTTTTGCACTTTACACTTACTTTCCTCTCCGTATACATCACATAAAAGTACTTTACTAAACAACAAGGATGTTTGGAATTGAAAATCAAGTGCAAAATGGCGTTGACAATGTGCCTTGTACATTTGCTCAGGATTGGTAGTCTAGTTGTATTTTTCAGTGTATGTAAACTGACGAGGGTACTAACACAGAGCACAGTATAAATTGTCTAGACACATAGGACTCTATGGTCCAGTTGAAGACTAAGTATAGTCGAAACGCGTAGGCCGTCCTGTTG
Source organism: Lissotriton helveticus (assembly GCF_964261635.1). Lineage (NCBI taxonomy): Eukaryota > Metazoa > Chordata > Amphibia > Caudata > Salamandridae > Lissotriton > Lissotriton helveticus. The sequence goes on along the minus strand of NC_136059.1, from coordinate 1,839,056,454 downwards.
CTAATGCACATGGTGTTGTAAAGAATAAATAATTTAAACTTACTGCTGCTGTGGTGCCGTGACTTCTGTGACCAAATGTGGAAACCAGGAGATTCGAAGTATTATATATATATTACCTACTGGCGATAGCCTGTAGGTATATATAGTTAGGATTGTTTTCCATAGGGAAATCGCAACATTCTATTGGGAATAACTTTAGCGCCGGTTGAGGAATCTTCCTGAAACTTTCCTTAACTTTGCCTCGCGGCGCTCTGGTCCTTCCCTGAAAGTTTGGGGGGGATTCGTCAAGCGGGGGCCGAGATAAAAGGGGGGTCCCAAAACGTGTTTTCCCCATGTTAATTTCCATAGGGCGGTTGGACTCACTTTTAGCCCGAACGGCTGAATGGTTTTCCACCAAACTTCGCAAAATTGTAGGGACTGGTAGCCCGATGTGCCTTTGCTATGTCTCAAGATATGTGCTCCAGTGGTTTTTACGAAAATTAACTTTGAAAAAATACATATTTGGCTACATTGGGCTGTATATATGTTAGAGCCCAAATGTAGCCCAATGTAGCCCAATGTAGCCCAAAGATGGCCACCAGAGGAAAAAAACAAAACAAATGTAGCCCAAATATCAGCCAGATGTAGCCCAACTATAGCCCAATGACAGAATGTCCCAGAGTGTTCTAAAGTACAACTAGAGCGCTAACAGTCTTACTTATGACAAAACTATGGCACACCTGAAGTCATCTTGATTGGAATAAAGTGTTAACACTTAAAACATTTAATTTGCAAAGGAACAAAATGAGGGGGCTCATTTTGCCATAGAAATTATGATTAGTGCTGAAGAAAGAAAAATTAGGGCACATTTTGAGTGACTTCTCAAATCCTCTTATATTTCATTAAAAAAATTCTGATACCGTGATCAAAGCCGTGGAGGCTGAAACACGTCGGTTGAGCTTGATTCAATAAAAATCTTTTGAACATCAGAACTTCCCTTGAGTGCCGCGTCTTTTGGAAGCAAGTAAATGAAACACGGGTCTGGGTTCGACCCTTGTGCTGAGCACCCGCTGGTAGTGTGCGTCTTCATGTATAGACCCTTTTGTGTATATATATATATATATATATATTCACTGAAAAAACCATAGGTTATAGACCATATATAGTTAGGAATTAGCATTTACAAAACCTTGAAAATTCACTGAAAAAAGCATGGGTTATTGACCATATATAGTTAGGAATTAGCATTTACAAAACCTTATTTTACTCACACAAAACCATTGAAATTCCATATATAGTTAGTTGCACTAACTATATATCGCGCACCCGCAATCCACTGCTGATGATGTCACATATTACATCATTCATGACATGGTCAGTGACATCACTGATGACATCACTGATGACATCTCAAATGACATCACTGATGACATCACTGATGACATCATCCAGCGACTGTGTGTTTCTGTAAACTTTAAATATGTTTTACATATTGAAGAATGAGTAGATGTAGAAGTGTCTGGATGAAGGATTTAGTAGGTGCGTGACTGACTGTATGAGTGAGTGATTAAATGTGTCTCACTGAATGCATGGGTTAGTGACTAAACTGTCTTAATTTGTGCATCATTATGTCTGTTATTCTGTAAACTGCTGCATGTGTTGATCAGTAGCTATATGAGTAACTATATGGGTTATTGATTGATTGTCCAAGTATTTGTATGGGAGACTGAGTGTGTGTGTGGCTGGCTGGGAGATGTGTGACTCTGTGCAGATCAATGTGTTCTTGTATCAATGATTGTATAAGAGAGTAAGTATGTGTTAGAATATGTTTCAAAATGTAAGGTACTCTATGTTTAACTGTATAGATTAGAAAATGGAAGTGTGATTGATTCTTTACAGGACTGACTAGGTGTGTGAGTAACTCCAAGGATGAGTGGCAGAGTGTGAGTGTCTGTATAGGTGTATGAGTGCATATGATAGTGTTGTAAAGATGAGTGATTGTATGTATGAATGATTGTATGGGTGAATGAGTGAATGTGTGTGTAGACGTAGGAATCAGTGAGTGTGTATGTAGTAACTAGTATTGGTGTGTCAATGGTTTAAAAAATTATATTCTGTATTTAACACTGGGTGTAACAGAGGTTATATTAAAGTGTGAGGAGATGCATTGTATTGTCACATGAATGATATCATCAGTGATGTGACCATTGATGTCAAATGAGATGTCATCAGTGATTTCATTTGAGATGTCATCAGTGATGTCATTTGAGATGTTATCAGTGATGTCATTTGAGATGTTATCAGTGATGTCATCAGTGATGTCATTTGAGATGTCATCAGTGATGTCATTTGAGATGTCATCAGTGATGTCATCAGTGATGTCACTGACCATTTCATGAATGATGTAATATGTGACATCATCAGCAGTGGATTGCGGGTGCGCGATATATAGTTAGTGCAACTAACTATATATGGAATTTCAATGGTTTTGTGTGAGTAAAATAAGGTTTTGTAAATGCTAATTCCTAACTATATATGGTCTATAACCCATGGTTTTTTCAGTGAATTTTCAAGGTTTTGTAAATGCTAATTCCTAACTATATATGGTCTATAACCTATGGTTTTTTCAGTGAATTTCAATGGTTTTTTATTAGCAAATATCAAAAGCTTTAAAATGTCAAGTACGTGGTAGGTAAAAACATTTTCATGTTTATGCACGCTGATGTGCTTTGAACGCTGCCCCCCCTCCCCTCTTTTCTTTTAGGAGTATTCTCTCTTTGCAGATAGTGAAGAGTAGGTAACGCAGGCCTTTGCCCCCGTTGTAATCCGTCGTGCCTGCTTCCCTCTCCATTTGATTGATTGTTATCCAAGCATTTACTGTTTTGGAATTGCTTCTCTTTGGTTCATTCTCTATTTACAAACAAGCACATAGTCGCAATACTCTGTTTAGTCTTTGCAGATAGTGAAAAATCGTTAGAAAAAACAAAAGGAATCAAGCAAAATCAGTAGGCCACTAATGGGATCTCTTTTTGACCTCGCTAAAATAGAAACATTAGGAACAACCCCTCATGAGAAATATGAAACTAGTGAGAGGAACCGAGCTCGACGCCATGATGGCTGCAAGACAGCTCGACTCCGCCGCCCACCCCGCCCAAAATAACGACAAACCCTATGCAGATATTATAAATATATACAACACACCAGCAAAGTAACAGGGTAAAACGTTTTATTAAATAACTATTTACATGGCAGCCTGCTGCAACATCGATCCAAATACATGCCGCCGTTCCCGGGATTTCTCCCCGACTACTCTGCGGCCTACGAGATGGAGAGGCCGGGGCGTTGACTATGCGGGGCCTCCGGCCGAAACCACAGCGCCAACGATCGCTGCTGACGGAGGGGAGCCTTGCCGGTGAGACCACTGATCTGAAGAACCGCTGCCTGCGGTGCCTCCCTGAGCCGCTTGACGGAGGCCCCCGAGGGGCGGTGTGGTGGCGCGGACTCGGAAGGGGCGCTTGGCTCCTGCCCCCTCCCCAAGTCTTGTTGCCCTGCTGTGGCTTGAGATCGCCCCCGACATAGGCGGCCGGCTCCCGGGGTCCGGCGGAACTTTTTGTCTTTTGGTGACTCTTGCATTCTGGACCTTGTCCCACAATCCGTTTGACCTGAAGACACGTCCTGCGGTGCCCTGGTCCGACCATCACATATACCTGCGCCAGGAGACGGCGTGGGGTGCACTGGAAGGAAGAGGTGGCGCGAACGAGCCTCCCCCACCTCCCCAGGTGGAGGTTTCTCAGCTGCACCCCAGCGCTTAACTCGGCATCTGAGTTACGCCCACTCTTCCGGCACAGTGCCTACCTGCGCCACGATACGCGTGGGGTGCACCGGAAGGGAGAGGCGGTGCGAACGAGCCTCCCCCACCTCCCCAGGTGGAGGTTTCTCAGCTGCACCCCAGCGCTTCACTCGGCAGCTAAGTTACGCCCACTCTTCCGGCACAGTGCCTCTCTCGGCCAGCTGAGTTCAGCCTGCTCTTGCTATTACAACGTCTCACCCGCCATCCGGCTGAATTGCACCCACTCTTGCAGTACAGCGACAGGCGGCTGCCACGGAGCTCACGAAATGGCGATCGGCTCCACAGACTTGGGCCTGGCCTGCAAGAATGGCTCTGGGCAACCCTGGAACTCGGACGCTTGACTGCTAGGGCATGGGCCCCATTCCCAAAAGCGTCCCCTCAGCCTTGAAGATTCTACAAGAGTCACCGGGGGCCCGACTCCCGCAGACTTCCGGTGGGGAGCGACTGCCATGATTGCTCGCGGAACGGTCACGACGTAGCCACGAGGTGCTCTCATGCTGACGCCAGCTTCAGTCTGTAACATCCAGAATTATTGTAGTATCGCGTTGTCGCGTAATGCGTCATATGACGCGCCGCGTTAGCGCACCCGATGCGCGAAGTGCAGCTTCCCGGAAGCGATCCGGAGCGCGTAACGTAAGCATAACCGGTCATGTGACTTGTTAATAAAAATTTTCATTGCTTCATTTCACTTTTGGTTTCCTAATGATGTAAGGCTAGGTCATGTGACCTAAAAATAACACTTTTCATTGGTTTAGAACTTTTTTTTGTCCCAAATGATGAAAACCCCTCCTTGTTTCCTCACTCTGACTTTCATCTTTGTGAGAGGAAGACCTACAGTGCCTCGCTCGGCCACCTGAGTTACGCCCGCTCTTGCGGCACAGTGCCTCGCTGGGCCAGCTGAGTTGCACCCACTCTTGCGACACAGTGCCTCGATCGGCCAGCTGAGTTCCGCCCACTCTTGCGACACAGTGCCTCGATCGGCCAGCTGAGTTCCGCCCACTCTTGCGACACAGTGCCTCGATCGGCCAGCTGAGTTCAGGCCGCTCTTTCGGCAGAGTGCCTCGCTCGGCCAGCTGACTTACGCCCACTCTTGCGGCACAGTGCCTCGCTCGGCCACCTGAGTTACGCCCGCTCTTGCGGCACAGTGCCTCGCTCGGCCACCTGAGTTACGCCCGCTCTTGCCGTACAGTGCCTCGCTCGGCCACCTGAGTTACGCCCGCTCTTGCGGTACAGTGCCTCGCTCGGCCAGCTGAGTTACGCCCGCTCTTGCGGCTACAGCGTCTCACCCGCCATCCGGCTGAATTGCACCCACTCTTGAGGAACAGCGACAGGCGGCTGCCACGGACCTCACGAAATGGTGGTCGCCTCTACAGACTTGGGCCTGGCCTGCAAGGATGGCTCTGGGCAACTCTGGAACTCGGACGCTTGACTGCTAGGGCATGGGCCCCATTCCCGAAAGCGTCCCCTCAGCCTTGAAGATTCTACAAGAGTCACCGGGGCCCCCGACTCCCGCAGGCTTCCGGTGAGGAGTGACTGCCATGATTGCTCGCGGAATAGCCACGACGTAGCCACGGAATGGTGGTGCTCTCATGCTGAGGCCAGCTTCAGTCTGAAACATCCAGAAACACTGTAGACTACCAATTCAATCAGTTCCGGTGGAGCCCCAACGTGACCCGGTAGGGAAGAACTTGCCCTCCCCTCTTTGACTGATGGTTCTTGTTGCCTGTCCCTTCTATTGTCATTTAACTGAACTTTTTGGACTACTCAAAGGGGTTCTGGTCCGACCGCTGCTTGGTGGAGACATTTTGACTATATTCTGGACCTGCCCGGCCTCCCCAAAATGACCAGACATCCCTCACTTCCAATTACAGCGTACACTCCTTTATCAATATCTTCTTTGATGTTCCTCTTGAATATGTAATTTTGTAGAACCTCATACAGACAAACGTTCTCGAGGTAACTGCTTCTATTTGGATAATATGTATCCCACATGTTGGCAACTCCTTGATGTGTACTGGTTGCTCAGCCTTGATATCACGAGATATGTATGCAGTTTTGGAGCACATGGCGGGCGGGGACGGGTACTGATTGAACATTTGGACATCCATATTGATATTAAGTTCTGATGTATTATTGATTACTGTACTAATAAAAATTTGAATTAATGTTACTCATGGTACTTGCCTGGAAATGTATATCTAGATAATTTCATTGTAACTGGTCCTGTCGTACTTTGATTGTAAAATTAACGTCCACCGATTCCGCAACTGTTAGACACCTTAATTCCTGCAACCTAATAGCCCGCCCGTTACGTTTTTCTACAGTGTAAATGTCCCCTCATCATATACGATTCCAGTTTGCTCCGTGGCCGGCCCACCTGGTTGTAGGCCCGTATTTGTATACTGACATTTTTGCAATAAACAATTTTCGAAGGAAGTATGGAATCAGCGTCATAAATATCGTCAAGGTTGGTTGGGTTTTTGAATAGTGGCTGTTATTCCCAATAGAATACAATAGAAAACAGATAATGCAGACCCTTTGCCTGAATTTTGGATTGATTGAAATTTGTATCCGTCACACCTGCCCTTTTTCCAGAATTATTTGAAAATGGTCGACCGTAGCTTAAGGTATCTGCCGAATGTAAGGTGTGGTATTTTGTCCCATAAAATACGACTAATTGAGAAACAAATACACAAAGAGGGAACTCGAATTTAGAGACAAACAAAATGAAACATTTTTTTGCATCATAAAAAGGGGAGGATATGTTACACAGAAAAATATAGGGATAGCCAAGATCTGTTGTATCACACGTTCCTGCAGCTAGTCTGATACATAAGTAGAACCTTTTTCGTGTTTGCGCGCGCTGACATGCTCTGAATGCTGTATCCCCCCCTTTCTTTTCTCCTCTGTAGGTTACATCGGAGTTCCGACTGAAGAATGGAGTGGACATGAACCACACCGTGCTCCATGTAGGGAAAGACATAGACAAGCGCTATGAGATATTGCATGGAGTGCAGACCATCACTGGGAGCGTGAAAGATTGTATGGTATGAATGTGCGCATGGGCCCTGATTTGTACGGTTTGAATGAGTATGTGTGGCGCACGACCGGGTCAATAAAAAATGCTTTTTGTATGACTGAGGCGGTGATCGAACGGTTAATGGAATGAGAAAAATAAGCCCGAACATGGTATCCGCATGTGAAGGACGAAAAAAAATATAGCACTTTCCTTACTTAGGAACGACTCTCTCTGGAGCTAGTGAATGGGAGAGTAGCCTACACCAGAAACTTGAAGGGTTATTTCAGTACGACGAACCCGACCCCAACCGATATCCCAAATGTACACCCAAAATAATGCGCACCAGTAAGTAAATTTATGTGCTGACTAAATAAGATAAGTTAGCTCGACTCCGCCGCCCACCCCACCCAAAATAACGACAAACCCTATGCAAATATTATAAATATATACAACACACCAGCAAAGTAACACGGTAAAACTTTTTATTAAATAACTATTTACATAACAGCCTGCTGCAACATCAAACCAAATGCATGACGCTGTTCCTGTCGAGGTAGCATAGGTGGCGGCCTAGGGGTGGAAGACCGTTATGCAAATAGCCCGGGGGCGACACCACGTGCAAAGGCCTGTCCCCGCGGTCAGCTGCAGCAGGGCGACCCTTAGCGTTTCACTCCCCGGTCAGCTGCACCATGACTGCCATTGGCGTTCCACTCGGTTGGATGGCCGGGGACCCGCTCCGGTGTCCGGGGTGAAGAGCGGCTGTTGCTGCGGAACGCTCAAAATGGCGGCCGACTCCCAGGATTTGGGCCTGGTCCACTAGAACGACTCTGGTCTACCCTGGAACTCCAATGGACTGTGGCAGAGCGTCCAAAATCCACAAAAAACACCACTGCCAAATCTTCAATAACTTCCATCACCCAGCACCGCATTTCCAAAGGAACAGCATAGCAAGCTTTCGTGGCCTTTAGAGTTTTCGGAAGCAGTTTCCCAAGACCATCACTGCAGCCATTGCAATCCAACAGAGGAACTTTTCCCAAGATCGTCATATTAACAGGGCTGCTGGTGTAATCGGGGCTCTTGCAGCCATTCAACTTAATTGAAGATTTTTTTTTTGGGGGGGGGGGGTGAATGCCTTCCTGATGACCCCCCCCTCTTATTGCCTTATCCGACCATCACATATACCTGCGCCAGGAGACGGCGTAGGATGCACTGGGAGGGAGAGGCGGCGCGAACAAGCCTCCCCCACCTCCCCAGGTGAGGTGGAGGTTCCTCAGCTGCACCCCAGCGCTTCACTCGGCCAGCTCAGTTGCGCCCCCTCTTGCGGCACAGTGCCTCGCTCGACCAGCTGAGTCTCACCCGCTCCGATGGTGGCTTCCGATGGGGGCAACCGCCACTGTTGCTGGACTATCCCCCATGGATATACCGCTGCCACGGGTGTCCGCCACCTTATCCACATCTGGTGCCGTGAGGGAGGCTGATTCAGTGCATCGGCGGAGGGATACGCCTGCTGTCCCGCTCTCCGGAAGTGGCCACAACATTGTCACAGGATGGTAGTGCTCTCATGCTGACACCAGTTTTTGTCCGAATTACTAAGAGACACTATAGACTGTCAACTTGATCAGCTCCGGTGGGACCTCAGCGTGACCCGGTAGGGAAGAATTTGCCTCCCTCGCCTTTGAGTCATGGTTCATGCTGCCTGTTCTTTCTCTTGGCGCTAACGAACTTTTTGAACTGCCGAAAGGGATTCTGGTCCTGCCGCTACTTATTGGAGACATTGAACTATACTCTGGACCTGCCTGGCCTTGACCAAAATGGCGCCAGTATGGGAGCGACTTGCAACTCCTTATGACGTTCTAGTTACTTAGCCTTGACGTTATGGGGGATATATGCAGTCTTTGTGCACATGGCGTGCGGGGAAAGGTACTGACTGGGCATACGGACAACCCTATTGATGTCAATTTTTCATTATTGATTATTGTATTATTAAAGCTTCGAAGTAATGTTACCCTTGATACTCGCCCATGGTGTGCGTATGGACGATTTTATTTTAACTGATCCTGTTATACTTTCAATTATAAAATCAACCTTCACTGATCCTGCAACCATTTGTCACGTTTAGTTTTTTCAATTAAATGGCTCGCTTGTTACATACTCCTATACCCCTGGCTTTTGACCCTTTCCTACGCGCGGTCTGTACTACCGCCCTCGAGCGATCTATGTAATGAACAGACTACCATTGCCGAGACACAAGGGAATGCATCTCAGAGAGATAAGTCAAGTATGTGGTAGATAAAAACATTTTCGTGTTTATGCACGCTGATGTGCTTTGAACGCTGCCCCCCCCCCATATCATTTAGATTACCACCGCCCATTGCACAAAAGCGTACCGGGCGCTCCCCACGTAAAAAAAACGATTATTTATTTTTTTTCTTGCCCCGCGGGGCCCTTTTAAAGCCTCCACATCAAACCTAGGGGATCAGGGAGGATCTACTATGCCCCCTTATGGTCATTTGCCCCTTTTTTTTGGCCTCCTCTTGTCTCTCGATCCTACCGAGAGACAAGATGGCGTCCGGAAAATATATATATATTTTTATTTTTTTTGCCCCGCGGGGCCCTTTTAAAGCCTCCACATCAAACCTAGGGGGTCAGGGAGGATCTACTATGCCCCCTTATGGTCATTTCCCCCTTTGTTTTGGCCTCCTCTTGTCTCTCGATCCTACCGAGAGACAAGATGGCGGCCGCTCCGGACTGTTTAGAATGTTGACAGACACCGGAGAGCCAATCAGCTTCGCTTCGCGAAGTTCCGTTACGCGTCAAGTACGCGAACCGGAGCGCTATCCGGAGCGCTGTTACAGATATATATATTTTTTTTAACGTTAATTTCTCAAAATCCACTGGAGCACATATATTGAGACCTAGCAAAGGCACATCGGGCTACCAGTCCCTACAATTTTGCCAAGTTTCGTGCAAATCCATTCAGCCATTCGAGCTAAAAGTGAGGCCAACCGCCCTATGGAAATTTTTCTCGGCCCCCCCTTGACGAAACCCCCCCAAATTTTCAGGGGCTGCTCAGAAACAAAATGTTCAATTTTCCTGAAAATGTCAGCCAATTCCGTCCACAAACTCCAAAGTTATTAGACATAGAATTTTCAAAAATCCCATAGAGAAAAAATCCTAACTATATATACCTACTGGCGACCTCCAGTAGGTAATATATATATAAATATATATATATATATCCTCACGGAAACACGCAGCATTCACGACGTACTCCAGGCCACACCAGCAATACTTGTCAAAATGCTTTATTTAAAAGAGTAAGGCATAACGCGTTTCGAGTATCACAACTCTTCATCAAATGCCATCAGCTGCATCAGTGGGTTCGTTGAGAGTTTTATACAACGTAACTCCTTAGACACTGAGAAGGGACCAAGTCCTGATACTTCCAGAATTAAAGGGGACAGTTCTATCTTTGTGCATTTTGATGTTATAATTGTCATTTTATCTTGAAACTGCAAAGGTGAGTACCGATTCTTTATTCAGGTTCACAGTGACCCCCAAATAGTAAATTATACAGGTGTCCTCTGCTGCAAAGTTTTTTAAAGGTTTCAACATTCATATGTGGGACTACACTTCCCAGAATTCTCTTTAACTGTCCTCAGTTCACATCACTGGATTCCCAATGTCGATCTTTCAAAACCACACTTTTTACACCGTAAACCGAGTGCAACACGTGCCTTTAGAGGGAAAGTTCCTTACCTCGGTTACGGTGTGCAAATACAGTCTCACAACCACTGTGCAGCTTTTTTCTTTTATGTCATAGGAACAAGTATGCCGTGCTTCGGAAAATTCCTCCGCAAACCCTAGCTGCTGGCAAAATCAATTTCCTTGGTTGAGGCGGGCCTCACTTGGTGGCCCTTCCATCTAAACTTCATTCCTCGGTTTTTCGCAGCCGGGGGGCACTCTAATTAAGCTCCACGCTTCTGTAACTCCTCCGACAACAGAGCGCCCTCCCATACGGATCAGGGCCCGGTTTGAAGTGTGTCAGGCACTTCTGTTTAATCCTCACGGAAACACGCTGCATTCGCTACGTACTCCAGGCCACACCAGCAATACTTGTCAAAATGCTTTATTTAAAAGAGTAAGGCATAACGCGTTTCGAGTATCACAACTCTTCATCAAATGCCATCAGCTGCATCATATATTGTCCCCACAGACCCTTCTTTCACTAGATCCCCGTTTCTTCATTATTGAACATGTACCATGAATATTGATGGCCGTGTGTGACCACTATCTAGATTGAGGAACTCTGCGCTTTGATGAAGGAGTTAAAACAAATTGGCATTTCTGAAACACATGTTGGCGCATTCCCTTTGTCCTTCTGTTTGTTGTATTTGGTGTATATTTAATGTGTTTTCCTTAAATTAATATTTTTTTTGTATTTGTTCTTCATAGACATTGTTGTTGTTTGTGTAGTTTTGTATTGTCTCATTGCACATGTTTATTAAGTTATATATATATATAAATTACCTAGGTAGTTTTAGTTAGGACCTATTATCCATAGGAAAACCCCAACACTCTATTTGGAATAACTTTGGCGTCGATTGATGAATCTTCTTGAAAAAAGGTTGGTCCCAAAACTTGTCTTCCCCATGCAATGTCCCATAGGACCTTTAGCCGCAGCAACAAAATGGAATTACACCAAATTTGGCAGAGAGGTGGTCCTCAGTTCCGACTTGTGCCTTTTGTTATCTGGTGTCAATCTGTTCAGTAGTTTCTTTGAAAAATACGGTTAAAGTCATTTAAATATCTATGGGCGTGGTGGATCAGCGGATTGCACGAGGATTGGCCTTGTAGGATAAGCGCACCGTCCCGATGATGCATTGAATTCTAATTGGCTGTCAAGCGGTTGTAAACATTCGAAATCAGAAACTGTTGGCAGCAATTTTGTGCCTCGGTAGAAGCGGGACTGAGGAAGTCAGTCAAATATGTGTGCAAAATGTGAAAAGGGGGCAGAGTAGACACACCCTGACCCCCTAGGCCTGTTCAGGGGGCCACAGAAGGACCCGTAGGGCAAAAAAAGTAAGATAGTATACTTTTTTTAAAGTCACGGGATCCGCATATTTCACCGCCGAGAAAAAAGAAGCATGTATTTTTGAGATATACATCAAGCTTATGTGTATAGATGTTGGGTGGCTCTAAAAAGAGCCCTTGTGTTTATTGAGAGATTTTAGTACTTACAAATAAGTACCAATGCAGAGTCTAAAGTTCATGAGGAAGACTCTGTTCCCTTCATCTGTAAAATGTACAGCATCTCTCCTATAGATGGCATGCATATTGAAACGCAGATTTTTGTGGTATATGGACAGCATTCTATAGTCTCGGAGAAAAGTAGAAACAGATGTATTCACATTTTTTCCTAGCTTTCTCAATCTGTGATGTCATTTGAAATGTCATCAGTGATGTCACTGACCATGTCATGAATGATGTAATATGTGACATCATCAGCAGTGGTTTGCGGGTGCGTGAGATAATAACAGGGGAATTTCAATGGTTTTGTACGAGTGAAATGTCCAACTAACTATAACACCCCTGAAACCTATGGTTTTTTCAGTGAATTTCTGATGTTTTTTAAATGCTAATTCCTACCTATAACATGGCTGAAACTTATGGTTTTTTCAGTGAATATATACATATAATAGTCATTGTCTGCTCAGCACTTACCCATGGTTTTTTTTCTACATACTATTTACTGCTGTGCTGTGCTGAAGGTGCATTGAGGAGCTCTCCCTCGCTTTTCCCTTTGAAGCATTTCTGGCACCTGTGGCATTTGTGGCATTGAGCAAGGGACGAGAGGCAAGTACAACAGACAGATATAACGGCTACTGCTGTCACGTTGAAAAAGTGGAAAAGGTGAAATGAGATCAGGTCGGGTTAGGCAAGTACCCCCCTACAACAAGCAAATATGCAAAAAAAGCAAAAAAAGTTGCATAACAAATTAACCATAACAGGGGGGACAACTCCTATATTTGTTCCTGAAAGACCCGATGGCAGCAATTTTCTCTGAAACAGGGAACATAATGGGCCTACTCACACCTCTCCCGCCACAAAAATTAATGGCTTCAAAAGAGCAAAGGGCCCAACTAGTGTAACCGTACCATCTATAGAGCCTATACAAAGTTTAAAAGAGGATCAAATCACAGCGGAGCGAATAGATGGGGAAAATCTAGCAAAAACTCCCCAATTTATAAACAATAAAAGAATCACAGTGCAGGCAATTATACACTCTCCTGACACTAATAAGACTGATCAGGAGCCCCTAAAACAAACAATTATAGATCTGACAAAGGAACCCATGGGAAAAAAATGCAACAACGTGGAGAAGTAGAGAAGGTATCAAAAATCAAAATAGTGGATTACCTTCACTCAACCCCTAACAAAGGAAATATGGTTGAGCATAGACAAGGCTATGACCTCCGTTTATCACCTTATGTCAACAATGGTTCTGAAGAGGACGAATTGCAAGTTTCATGGTTGCACTCTACACTGATAACGGACAACGCTGACCTCATAAAAGCACTAGAGACAAAAACTATAAACCAGACAAACTCAGCAATTCTTCCAATAATTCCATAGGCAGGAATAAATCAATAATTTAAAACTAATCAAGTTTCCGCAACAAAACCATTTGGCACTCCACTAAACCAGGACCTCCTTTTGATTATAGAAATACCAAGCCACTTTTCTTTACAAATTGCAACGGACTTAAAGAATAATACAATATACGGTCCAGCATCTAATTTAAGGATAGATCACTTTGGTCAATTTAATATTCAAATAGAGAATGGTCTAAGTATATCATCATTGGACATGGATACTTCCAAAATAGGAGGAAAGGAAATTTATAAATCTAAAAAACAAATTAATCAAATTGATACGGATAACTTATCCTCTCTACATTCGTCATTACTAAGCATTCTACAAACATCGATTTCTGTACTAAATATGCAATCGGACAAATTAGATTTACAGATTGATCTCATGAATATTATGGCAACACGTTTCAAGGATTAATACAAAAATAGACATACTCACCAACCAGCTGGTGGAAGTTCAAACACCCAATATCAAGGATTTAAAATGCAATTGCAAATGCGACAGAATAATAGAAAACTTAGCACTTTGCCATCTATACTCACAGACATTTTGAAGGAAATAAGATACAAGGAAGAGGACAAACCATCCTCAATGCAAATTCCAGATGAATGCATACAGGAAAAACATCAGGCAGTAGACAACTTAATGAAAAAGGTAATAAATGAACAAAGTGGAGATCAATTAAATGTGCCAGACGGTGCGGGTTCAAATGAACTTCAAAATAACGTATTAACAATGAATTCCTCATTGATCGGCCCACAAGCATCCACTATAAATACTAACACTTCATTTATTCAAGTACTAACAAAAAGGCAAAAAAAAGTGCTAGAAAAGTAAGAGCAACTACAAATGTTTCAATGCATAAAGACCCAGATGGCAAGGAAGTCTGTCCACTCTTTTACCACACACAAAAAAAACATTCTAGAAAAAAAGGTTATAGAAGAAAAATCTGCACCCAATGAATAAACAGTGGACAGGATATTGCAGCCTGCAATTAAGGCTGCGAATGAAGTTCCCGAAACAAATGGAAGGCAAGACAGAAGGATAAAGAGGACCAGATACCATCCAAAAAAGCTCTATCTCCCAAAAAAAACAGACGCTAATAACAAAACCAATAAAGGGGAAGACCTGCCGGTCACTATTCAAACAGAGGCATTTTTTTCGGATAGTCAGGATGCAGAGTATGATCATTAGAGGATATTACAAGGCAAGATTCTACCAGACGATCTGAGGCACAGTCTGCCAACCTTTCTGAACAGAATCTGCGGGTAGTATTGGCTTCTACAATTAACAATCAGAATAATATTAAAACTCATGACTGGGTAATAACTTCCAGGGTGGACAAAACAATCACAATCAAATGTCCCCTATTAGAAAATAATACGGAGCATAAACCACCCTACACAAGAAGCACCACTCAGCTTGTCAATAATGGAAAAAACATTAAGAGAACGGTTCCATGTTTAAATATCTATTACAAAAATATAGTTAACAAAAACATAGATGTAAAAATATCGATTATAAAAATATCGACTCCCTATACTTAAACAGGTAAATATAACAGTATCGACTCAAAAATATAGATGTAAAAAATAGAGATGTAAAAAATATCGACTTTAAAAAATAATATAACTTAAATTAAATAATTAAATATTATTAATATTATTAACAAAATAAATTACATTACATTTATAATTTATCTAATTATAACAAATAAACTTAATTTAATGAATATAAACACAATAAATGTGTACATATACATATATTTTCTTAAATACATTTTAATATTATATTTATTTATTTTATAAACTTTAATAATTATAAAAAAACAAAATCAACACATATATAAAACATTTTGAATAAAATAAAATATTCTATATTTAATTAACACATTAAAGTATTAAAAAATAATAATACATACATTTAATAACAAAATAAAAACATTAGTAGTGAAAACATTTGATAGCGAAGGGGTAAAAATTACTATTCCCACTCCAGTGAGTGCAACAGTAGGGAAAGCGTTGGATAGCGTAGGGGTAAAAATTACTATTCTCACTCCAGAGGGTGCAACAGTAGGGAAAGCGTTGGATAGCGTAGGGGTAAAAATTACTATTCCCACTCCAAAGGGTGCAACAGTAGGGAAAGCGTTGGATAGCGTAGGGGTAAAAATTACTATTCCCACTCCAGTGAGTGCAACAGTAGGGAAAGCGTTGGATAGCGGAAGTGTTAAAAATTACTATTCACACTCCAGTGAGTGCAACAGTAGGGAAAGCTCTGTATAGCTTAGGGGTAAAAATTACTATTCCCACTCCAGACAGTGCAACAGTAGCGAAAGTGCTGGATAGCGTATGGGTGAAAATTACTCTTCCCACTCCAGACAGTGCAACAGTAGGGAAAGCGCTGGATAGCGTAGGGGTAAAAATTACTATTCCCACTCCAGAGAGTGCAACAGTAGGGAAAATGTTGGATAGCGTAGGGGTAAAAATTACTATTCCCACTCCAGAGAGTGCAACAGTAGGGAAAGCGTTGGATAGCGTAGGGGTAAAAATTACTATTCCCACTCCAGAGAGTGCAACACTAAGGAAAGCGTTGGATAGCGTAGGGGTAAAAATTACTATTCCTTCTCCAAAGGGTGCAACAGTAGGGAAAGCATTGGATAGCGTAGGGGTAAAAATTACTATTCCCACTCCAGTGAGCGCAACAGTAGGGAAAGCATTGGATAGCGGAAGTGTTAAAAATTATTATTCCCATTCCAGTGAGTGCAACAGTAGGGAAAGCGCTGGATAGCGTAGGGGTAAAAATTACTATTCCCACTCCATACAGTGCAACAGTAGGGAAAGCGCTGGATAGCGTAGGGGTAAAAATTACTATTCCCACTCCAGAGAGTGCAACAGTAGGGGAAGCACTGGATAGCATAGGGGTAAAAATTACTATTCCACACTCCAGATAGTGCAACAGTAGGGAAAGCGCTGAATAGCGTAGGGGTAAAAATTACTATTCCAACTCCAGAGAGTGCAACAGTAGGGAAAACGTTGGATAGTGTAGGGGTAAAAATTACTATTCCCACTCCAGAGAGTGCAACAGTAGGGAAAGCGTTGGATAGCGTAGGTGTAAAAATTATTATTCCCACTCCAGAGAGTGCAACAGTAGGGAAAGCGTTGGATAGCATAGGGGTGAAAATTACTATTCCAACTCCAGAGAGTGCAACGGTAGGGAAAACGTTGGATAGCGTAGGGGTAAAAATTACTATTCTCCCTCCAGAGAGTACAACAGTAGGGAAAGCATTGGATAGCGTAGGGGTAAAAATGACTATTCCCACTCCAGTGAGTACAATAATAGGGAAAGCGCTAGAACCCAAAACAATAAAAAAACAAACTATCAACATTTTTATTAAATGTAATTTTCAATATAAACATAATTAATATATACATTTAAATATATTAATATTAACAAAGATAATAAAAATATTTAATTACACATAATTTAACACTATAATATCCACCTCACACACCTAAAATTAATTACACAATTACATTTAATGTTTACGAATTAATTAAGGAAAATTAATGTATTTTTTATAAATTAATTGATTATTTAATTACCAGCTTTCACACCATATACACTTATAAACACCACAACACACACCTACAATTAATTACACATTTACAATTAATAATTACTTATTAATTAATGGTAATTAATTAAAAAAAGTATTTAATAATGAATAAATAAATAATTAATTACTTACCACCCTTCACACCATTTACACGTATAAATTCCACAACACACACCTAAAATTAATTAAATATTTAACATAATTAATTATTAATTAACTAATTGAAATTAATTAACAACTAATTATTAAACTATTATTAATAAATTAACACATTAATTAATCAATTAATTTTATATAATTAAATTACTTCCCACCCTATTCCCCTCTAAACCCACAACCCGCTACGGAACTAATCACACAAAATTAAACATAAAATACATTAATAACTAATACAATTCCAAAACATATAATAAAATAACAAACAATTCTCATTAAAAACACTAAAATACATAACATTATTAATAAATTGATATTTTTGTAAACTTTATTTTTGCAAAAGATATTTATTACAACTATAATATAGTTATCGATATTACTTACCTGTCAGTCGATATTCTGGTCAAACTATATTTTTGTTGTCGATATTTGTTCCACTCGATATTTCTGCGGAGATATTAATGTCACACGATATTTCTACATCGATATTCCTACTCTGCACCTAAGAGAACCAATGATGCACATTGGGCAAACCAAATAAAAAATGTAAAAAGCCAATGCAGGATTGTATAAGTGAAGCACCATTTGAGGAAAACGACATCAGTGACCAATGGCAAATCACCCTAATTCCGCAATATAGTTGAAGAGGTAAGCAAGACATTTTAAATAGGGGTAATATCTTGAGGCTGCTTACTAAAATACAAACATTACGTTTTATTGAAACAACTGATTTACTATCGGTGAAGTTTTTGCCAAACGTACACCCGCATCAGTCAGAAATAACTGTAACATCATGGAAGTCAGAAAAAATTGTGAGTCATATCCTAAATGCCAAAGAACAAATTTGAATCATGGGGCATAACAATAATAAAATGTATCCCGCAGCGTTACCCAGCTCCATTAGCTCAATGGGTAAACAAGGATCGGACTCTTACCTCAGTATACTCGATTTTGCAAAAAGCCCGAGGACCGACAGGCAAAGACATAACAAGACCAATAAAAAGAAGATATCTCCAGGGGCATTGCTCATCGTTATCAACAACAAATGTAAATATGCAATGACCAATCTGTGAACCAACGTGTGCCTTGCAAAATGCCAAATTGAAAAAATATTCTTGGAACATTGCTGGTGCAAAAGCAAAATTTGCAGATAGGACTTTAACAGAAACTTGGGTTTCACATAGCATCATTGCACTGCAAGAAACCTGGTTGATAGACTCTCTCCAATTGCCGGGTTTTACACTATACCAGGTGGATGCTGTAAAAATTAACCACTGTGGAAGATCAAAAGGTGGATTATCGGTTTACATATCGAATAACCTCAAAGTTGAATCAGAACAGTTGATTGCCACATCGACAACTATTCAGATAATTACTCGACTTTGGTAGAAATCATTGGATAACTTTGTTAATCCTTTTTAATGTTTATGCTCATCCAAGTGCTCAAGAAAAAGCAATAGCAATCAAAAAGTTACTACATGAGATATCTGATAAGGTGTAACTCCCCGGATTGGATTATTGTGATCACAGGTGATTTTAATGCTTATCTCATTTACGCGCCGGAGTACGACGATCAGCTGGCAGAAGAAAATTAAATTTGGTCAATAAACCAACAAACACCCCATCCCTGGAGGAAACCTACTAAAGTCGGTAAGGACTTGGTTACCTCTCTGGAATACTTAGGATTGCGAGTAATTAATGGGAGAACACCGGATGATAATCCCCCTAATTTTACTCACTATGGTCCGTAATTGACTATACCATTCTCTCCTTGCCACTAATACAGCACTTAAGTTTGTTTAAAATAAAAAGTGCACAACGATAAGTGATCACTCAATCCAACATAGCCATACATCTTCATCCAGACAGATATCAGTCTGCTCCAACAATTGGCGAAGGAAGTGCACTAACAATCTTCAAATAACTTAATTGGACAACTCATCGACTTCCAGGACTCGCGGGCAAAGCCAAAACAGTTACGGAGAACAGTCTATTGTCATCCTCCACAGCATTAAAAGCCTGGATCAAATTTGTCACCGAAATGACAAATCACAAGACAAACTCGAAACAAGGACGGGACAAAAGTTACATACATCAATCACTACAGAGAATAAAAGTGTTGAAGAAAGAATTAAGAAGAGCAGTAAGAAAGGTAAAAAAGCAAGGCTACCATCCAGTTGTAATGGATACGTTAACACAACTGAAGAAGAAATTGAAGAAACATGGCTGGCAGGGAAAAAGAAAAATGACAGACGAGTTTTGGGCAAAGTTGCTCTTCAATTGTAAACAATCAAATACCATAGCGTTTTGGAAAACAATAAATGGATTACGCAAGGTAAACTCAGTATCACTATCTTCAAATGTTACGGAACAAGAGTGGGTAGTCCATCTCACAAAACTCTTTGCTGATGAAGACCAACTTCAAGTAATAAAAACTACTAAGGTTATTGAGACCGAGCAAGTAATTAAGACTAGAACACAATTTGAGCTGGTACATGCTCTAGACATGACATCATACACGCTCATAAAAGTTGAAAATGTGATCAAAGCAGGAAGAAGTGATAGCCCCCAAGTCCAAATGGCATCCCTCAGGCAATATTCAAACTGGACCCAAAATACTGGGCCAACCCGATAATGCTCTTGTTCAAAGAGGTGGAAAATACAGGGATGACTCCAGATAGTTGGAGGGGATCCATAACAAACCCTATTTTTAAGGGAGGTGATAAAAAGAATCATCCAACTATAGATTAATAGCTCTTATAGATTCTGAAGCCAAATATTATGCATCATTAATTTTAGATGATCTAATAAAGTGGTCTTATTCTAAGTCCCTGATCCCACCACAACAAACGGGATTTCGGAAAGGGTATGGCACGCTAATCAATATGACAACAGTAGCATCCATTGCGGAAAAGACCAAACGCCAAAAGAAAAAACTGCAACTCTGCTTTATAGATCTGAAAGTAGCTTTTGACCGGGTTGATTGACCACTTCTATGGATTAAATTGCGACAGTGCGAAATTCAAGAAACAATGCTAAGAGCAATTGAATCGTTATAAACAGATACATGGATCCAGATTAAGAAAGGAGATGGGACCAAAATATCAAGAAAAATACCAACCGCACGGGGTCTTTAGCAAGGATGTGTGCTAGCGCCACACCTGTTTAACCTCTTTACGACAGATTTATCGACCCAACTAGATCAAGTCAATTCACATGCACCAAAGATAGGTTCACTAACGTAATCCCATCTATTATATGCTGACGATATTGTCCTGCTGAGTCATACAGAAATTGGACTTCAAAGATTGATAAATGAAACTGCGGCATACACAAAACTCAATAAATTGGAGATTAACATTAGCAAGACAAAAACCATGCGTATTGTGAATAGTTCACATGCTGCACTAAAGATCAGGCTGGACAATGTAACCATAGAAGAAGTCAGTGTATATAAATATTTAGGTTTCAACTTTGATAAAAATGTTAACTTTCGTGCACATCAAGAATATATGGTTAGGAAAAATAATGCTTTCATACACTCATTCTGTCTACTTGCTAAAAAATTAGGCGGCCCCTCTTATCAACCACTGCTCTCTGTAATTAAAGCTAAACTGATTCCATCTCTTACTTATGCAACCATGGTGATGCACGACAAGGAATCCAAAATGTTGGATAAACTACAAGTTAAAACATACAGAAGGGTCTTTGGTCTGCCTTGTAATGCCTCTCCAGCACAAACTTGTTTGGAATTCGGACTGAAACAACAAACCATAGCAAGAAGATATCACTTCATCAAGTCGATGCATAAATTACGCAACAATCAGTCTAGTTCATTAATTAGTGCTCTATGGGAATCCGTGAACGACACTGTGAACTCAAGTTACAACAAATACCATGAATAAAACTGCAAAAATACATTTGATAGTTGAGGAGAAAAGTAAATTCTCGTAGAGATCACATGCTTGGATGACAATACAAACCTATGTCACATTGCAACCGGCGGCTTATTTACACCTAACATATCCAGTGTATCTTAAGAAAAAACTATTGGCCATGCGTTTAGGTGAACTGCCGTCCCTCTCAGACAAACCTGCATGGAGATACAAAGGACCTAAAACGTGCAGGCTATGCGATGCTCCGAAGGAGGATTTCGTCCATCTGGTTACCATATGTCCTAAATTGAATAATGCACGCTGCACATTCTTAAAGCATTTATTTAATGAGAGAGGGATACGTACATGCAGAATAGCCATTATGAGAAGTTAGGCCTCTACAGATCCTCAGCTAAACTGCAAACTTCTGAAATGTTTACAAATTCATGACAAAGCAGTTACGCAGAATTGTAAGCAGCGCACCATAGCATGAGGAATCTGCTTCGTAAAATGTGTACACAATGTTTACATATGGTCAAACAGCTCTGAAATGTTGACACTTAGGGGTCCATTAGGATGACGGGCGGTGGCACCACCGAGGTGGTGGCGGGGCGGAAAAACAGCATTTACCGCCCGTGAGCAGCGGAACTCACGTTTGCGACATTAGGATAGGTAAACACAGGTCATTTCCCGTCCGCCGCGGTGCGCCACGCACCGCCATCAAAGTGCGCCCGCCACCGCGGCGGCGTGAGCCAATCAAGACCCTCCGCCGCGCCCGATGACGTCCGCACCGCTCTACAAATTAGGATGGCCCAAACAAGCAGACGCACCGCAGCGGAGACCCCGCACAGCTGAAGCAGGCGGAAAGTCGACAGCGGAGCATGAACGCCGAGACCTGACATGAACCCCATGGACCCAGCCCTCCTCATGCATCCGGTCATGTACCTGCTGCAACACTATCGCCAGATGGGCCGCCGCGGACGCCGCCGCAGGTACGCAACTACACATATGCACCACACAACACACATGCCGACACAGGGCCCAAGCACCACACAGGCATCCTGCTGGGGGGCACAACACATCCACATGGGCACCCACACATCACCCACCTCACAACAAGGCACCCCACAGCATCCGGAACATACTACGTCTGCCAACCAGCAGCAACGTCCCGGTCACGGTCACGTCACCGCCGTGGTCAACACATGCGCCCTATGCAGAAGGCAGGGCCACACCAAAGCATGGGCAGGGTACAAACATCACAGGGACACACCACCCCAAACCACATTGCACCCCACCCAACCTAGTCACAGGCCAGGTGCTTATCCCGTGCACCCCCATGCACACCAACAAGCACTGTAACAACAAGCACAATACACACACACTGCAACACACAACACATAACCAGGGACGCAGGCACTGCAGGATTGGCTGACAAGGAACACACAACACCAGTGCACTCCCCACAGCCCACACAATTGCATACAATCATCCACACAGCGCAAGACAAAACAAACAACAGACATACAACTCCTGGCTGACACATGTGTGTCTCACACTATACAGGGGCACACATACATACACTATAAACTTACACCCTTCACCCTGGACACCTGTGCTACACCCAACACCACACATGTCATGTAAGCCATGCCTCCAGGACTAAGTGCCAACACAAGATGACCATACACATACACGCCAGGGCATACAGAAAGGAAAACACACACATACATCATGACATCACAGCCAGCCTCTGAACAGCAGCACACCCTGTGCTGGCAGTGTCCCCCAATATGACCTGTGAACAGTGTGTGCAACAATAGCAAATCACCAACAAGATAACTGCATGACCAGTAAAATAGCCATCACAGAGTACAACATCAGCAGGGCCAGATGGACTGAAGACCCTGTCACCCCTGTCTAAAAATCAGATGGCTACAAAGAGCCTTGCAATGTTGAACTGAAAAATAGAGCATGGTACACAGTCAAGCAAATGCAAACAAGAAAAGGACTTTAATCAGCAAGGAGACTGATAGAACACACACCAGAAGTAACTGTATTTATTCACATATTGCATAGATGTAGCAATACAACATTAGTACACAACAGCAAGCCACAAAATCATGTACAAATGGTCGAGACTATGCACAGGTGAAACACAAACAGGAAGGCCAGAGTCCATGGCAGGTGACACAGCAAGTACATGAGTGGCTGCACAGGGGAGAGTACAGCACATCAGAGCAACAGGCCCAGAGTCCTTGGCAGGGGAGTGTACAGCACATCAGAGCAACAGGTCCAGAGTACTTGGCAGGGGAGACAGCAAGTACATGAGAGGCTGCACAGGGGAGTGTACAGCACATCAGAGCAACAGTCCCAGAGTCCTTGGCAGGGGAGACAGCAAGTACATGAGAGGCTGCACAGGGGAGTGTACAGCACATCAGAGCAACAGGCCCAGAGTCCATGGCAGGGGAGTGTACAGCACATCAGAGCAACAAGCCCAGAGTCCTCGGCAGGGGAGTGTCCAGCACATCAGAGCAACAGGCCCAGAGTCCTTGGCAGGGGAGACAGCAAGTACATGAGAGGCTGCACAGGGGAGAGTACAGCACATCAGAGCAACAGGCCCAGAGTCCTTGGCAGGGGAGACAGCAAGTACATGAGAGGCTGCACAGGGGAGAGTACAGCACATCAGAGCAACAGGCCCAGAGTCCTTGGCAGGGGAGTGTACAGCACATCAGAGCAACAGGCCTAGAGTCCTTGGCCGGGGAGAGTACAGCACATCAGAGCAACAGGCCCAGAGTCCTTGGGAGGGGAGTGTACAGCACATCAGCGCAACAGGGTCAGCAACACACCCAGGTTGCAAACAATGGTCTTGACTAGCACACCTGTGTGGGGCACAGACGTATGAGGGAGTTGACAACTCACTCCTGGCTGTCATGCGGACTGGGACCTGGCTGTGTGTCAGGGACAGTAGGCCCACTTGACTAGGGTGACAGAGGCCCATGTTATGTGATAATAACAGAGGGCCGGCAAGGTGGAGGGCTGTGTGGCCCAGGTGGCACAGTGGCACGTGGAGGTGGAGTCATGCACACCCCTGACACCGTGTGGGTGGCATTGACAGCAGTGTGTAATGCAGAAATTGTACAGGGCACTGATGGGGCATATCTACTAATCAGTGTGAAGCAACTGTAGCATGTAAGTTGGCTGATGTTCAACGTTTGGCTGTGCAGCCACTGAACCTACTCTGTGGGTCACACTGACTATGACTACAGGGGCACCCTGAAATGTCCTCACAAGCCCCCACTGTCCTGGCATCTACAAGGCTAACAACCGTTGGTTCTGTATGCCCGAAATTGTAACACAACCCACTCACACATACGAGTACAGGCCTAGGAAAGAGTCCCAGTGCAACACACAAACTCCCACGAACTGGAAACAGCCTGCCTGTCAGTGTTTGTCATCACCCCACATCCCCAAGCATATACTGCAGCATCACGACTACACGTCTGACAACACCCTGCCCTACAGCTCCCTTCATGGTGACTTACCACAACATTGGGGCCACCAAACAGCCATGGGTACTGTGCCAGCACCTCGTTCACAAGGACATCCAGCTCCTCACTCGTGAATGGACTGGCACGGATCTTATCTGTTCTTGACATCCTTGTGGATATGGCAGACCTGTGGCTGAAGTGAGTCGTGAGGGGTCCCAGTCAGCAGGCTCTTGAAGCAGCAGCAGCAGGACAGGGTCCCAGGCAGCAGGCACTTGAAGCAGCAGCAGCAGGATAGGTTCCCAGGCAGCAGGCTCTTGAAGCAGCAGCAGCAGGACAGGGTCCCAGGCAGCAGGCTCTTGAAGCAGCAGCAGGAGATGGTCCCAGGCAGCAGGCTCTGTGAGCAGTGGAAATGTGAGGCTCACTTCCACAGATTTATAGCCCTCTGGGGTCGTCTGGAAGCTTAAAAGCTGCTACAATTGGTTGTCCGGGTCTGCCTTATTCAAAAGCATCCAATGACCGCCTCCGCGGTAGCGGAGCACACCTTCCGCGATTTTCAAATCTGCATCATGCCACCGCGATCATCAATGCCATTGGCTGTATGCAATGCCCCATGGCAATGATGCACCGCAGGGGACCGGCGGTAGGTACCGCGACTCAGGCGGCGGAACATACCCACCGCCATATACACATGTCCATATGCCAATGGCTAGCGCACTTGTGAAGGGGGTGGTGCTGGGGTCACACCGCAGGGGACCGGCGGTAGGTACCGGGACTCAGGCGGTGGAACATACCCACCGCCATATACACATGTCCATATGCCAATGGCTAGCGCACTTGTGAAGGGGGTGGTGCTGGGGTCACACCGCAGGGGACCGGCGGTAGGTACCGGGACTCAGGCGGCGGAACATACCCACCGCCATATACACATGTCCATATGCCAATGGCTAGCGCACTTGTGAAGGGGGTGGTGCTGGGGTCACACCTCAGGGAACCGGCGGTAGATACCGCGACTCAGGCGGCGGAACATACCCACCGCCATATACACATGTCCAAATGCCAATGGGTAGCGCACTTGTGAAGGGGTGGTGCTGGGGTCACACCGCAGGGGACCAGCGGTAGGTACCGCGACTCAGGCGGCGGAACATACCCACCGCCATATACACATGTCCATATGCCAATGGCTAGCGCACTTGTGAAGGGGGTGGTGCTGGGGTCACACCGCAGGGGACCGGCGGTAGGTACCGCGACTCAGGCGGCATAACATACCCACCGCCATATACACATGTCCATATGCAAATGGCTAGCGCACTTGTGAAGGGGGTGGTGCTGGGGTCACACCGCAGGGGACCGGCGGTAGGTACCGCGACTCAGGTGGCGGAACATACCCACCGCCATATACACATGTCCATATGCCAATGGCTAGCACACTTGTGAAGGGGGTGGTGCTGGGGTCACACCGCAGGGGACCGGCGGTAGGTACCGCGACTCAGGTGGCGTAACATACCCACCGCCATATACACATGTCCATATGCCAATGGCTAGCGCACTTGTGAAGGGGGTGGTGCTGGGGTCACACCGCAGGGGACCGGCGGTAGGTACCGCGACTCAGGCGGCGGAACATACCCACCGCCATATACACATGTCCATATGCCAATGGCTAGCGCACTTGTGAAGGGGGTGGTGCTGGGGTCACACCGCAGGGGACCGGCGGTAGGTACCGCGACTCAGGCGGCAGAACATACCCACAGCCATATACACATATGTCCATATGCCAATGGCTAGCGCACTTGTGAAGGGGGTGGTGCTGGGGCCACACCGCAGGGGACCGGCGGTAGGTACTGCCATTTTCATACCCATTGCTGTGTATGTCAATCAAGGACACTGTATCAGCACCCTGCAGCTACATGGTGAAGGGCACATCATTGTACACACGATGCCACACAGCCATGTCATCCACAGCTGGACGCACGTTCAGTGTGAGACACTTTGGCCTGTGTTTCAGCCACTTTAGTAAGAAATTTGATGGGTGAGGATGATTGACAGACTTCAGCTGGTCTAAATGATGTTGTGACGTTTAATGTGTTGTGGGTCAGTGCAGACCTTGACCTGGCTGGTGTCACTGCATTGTATCGGACCAGACTTGTGCATTCACAACTGCTCATGCACACAACCGTAAGTGTCCCTGCTACTGTGATCATTGTGTTGATGAATGTGTTCTGACTTTACATGATGCATTGAGGTGTGGCAGGTACAGCAGATGGGTATGATAGACATGGTAAGTCACAATACATTGGCGGGTCTTGCTGCACCTTGTCTGCACATGGGAATTGTTCATCCATTATATCCGCATTCACAGTCCCAGATGTGTTTGTGGCACTTGTGTATTATCACTGGAGAGGCGTGCCCTCTGTGTGTAGCTATTGGCCAGCCATGTAACCTGATGTGCCATGCATCTCTCTGGCACTCGTTGTTTTCCCACGACATCATTGATGCTTTGTGCTATGCCCATGTCATGATGCTGACATATTCATTTCACTCCTCAACTAGGAGGAGGCCGAATCTCCTACATCACCTGACAGTGCTGGAGGACATGGAGAATGAGACAATCATCAGGAAATTCAGGCTGGACAGACCAACATTGAAGATCGTGTGTGATCTATTGGAGCCCCACCTGCAGCCTCGCCGTCACTATCCTACGGCATTCACACCCACCTACAAGGTGATGGCAGCACTCCACTTTTTTGCAACTGGTTCCTTCCAGGAGACCGTGGCTAACGCTGGGGGGATGTCTCAGCCCATGTTCAGCATGGTGCTGAGGGATGTTCTTGCGGCCATGATGCTATATCGCAATCGCTACATACATTTTTCCAGGGGGCGTGAATTGGCTGCTGTGAAGGGTGACTTCTATCCCCTTGGGCGCATCCCACATGTAGTCGGTGCCATCGCTTGCACCCATGTAGGTCTGGTGCCACCGCAGGCGACGGAGCACATTTATCAGAACCGCAAACACTACCACTCCATAAATGTGCAGGTGGTGTGACTTGCGGACATGACAATATCACATGTGTGTGCAAAGTATCTCGGTTCGGCCCATGATTCGTACATCATGAGGAACAGCATGGTGCCACAGATGATGGAGAATCTGCATCCCGAACGTGCCTGGAATGTGGGTGAGTATTACTACTGCTATGGTGTGCTGTGTGTCACTTGCTGCACTCTGGCTGTACAACATTGCAATGTGTGTTTGTCATTCACAGGTGACTCAGCATATCCCAGTCGGCCATGGCTGTTGAGCCCACTCCGGAATCCACGGACACCAGCAGACATCCGCTACAATGAGGTCCATTATGTACTGAGAGGAAGGGGTCCCAGTGTATACAGGGAGCAATTAAATACAATTCAAGTGAGTTAATCAAGAACAAGTATTTAGATCCACAAAGGTTTATTCACAGTGGGATCCAGTATATTGAATATATAGTGCATAAAATACAATCAACTGTATTAAAAGTCATACAGTGCCCCAAGGAGGGAAAGGGGAAGTGATAGTGAGTAGGTAAGGGAAGTGATGGGATTAAGTGACAGTAAAATCAATCCTTCAACGACCTGTTTATGCTATAATAAGTGTAGCAACAACTGCCATCAAACATGGCGACATTATTTGGAAAGAGGCATACAACACAAGGTACAATGTATATACAGAATATTGGCGTGAGGTTGCCGCAATTGAGAAAACAGTCGACGTTTCGACCCTCTGAAGTTGCAGGATAGTTTAACCTTGCTGTGGGGTCTTCATCAGGACGAGGGGGTGGGGCAGAGGACCTAATAGAAGTATAATAAATTGAATTGAAATTAGAGGGTTGCTATTCCTGCCTCTAATTATCACACAGGTAGAGACGAACAAAATCCAGGATAAAGTCTATTAGATAGTTAATTATAAAGAAATGAAATCTACTATGTTTCGGAGGATCCGAGACATGGAACAGGGTAAAACCTTATTAACTGAGAAAATAGGGCGCCTGAGTGGGAAAACCAGCATGTTACACTTCATGAGGGTCGAAACGTCGACTGTTTTCTCAATTGCGGCAACCTCACGCCAATATTCTGTATATACATTGTACCTTGTGTTGTATGCCTCTTTCCAAATAATGTCGCCATGTTTGATGGCAGTTGTTGCTACACTTATTATAGCATAAACAGGTCGAAGAGAACATAATTCCGGTTGGACTACAAATTAAAATTGAACCGGCTATCTTTATTGAAGTCCCGAAATTTAGAGAAGGATTTAGCCACATCTCAAATAATTGTTCTCGCCACTGGATGGTGCTAGGCGTTGAAACGGCTGCTGATCAAGTGCAACAACTCACTGCTGAAATCACTGCATTGAAAGCTGAAATATCCGCTGATACCAACTTTGCAAGCGCCAAGGATACCCTAACCAACTTGCAAGCCACACTCACTGATTTTGACCTAACCACACAAAACCGCAAACTTGAAAAATTGGCTCGCGATATTCGCCTATACGACAAAAAAAAGACATCCATACCTACAGGACGACTACTACCGACAAGACACACAGGGACGCTTCACTAATAGAGGCTTTCTCTGACTCGTCCTACAGTTCCGAAGGAGAACAAGACTCAGCAGGCCCTAGTTACCAATACCAATATTTTGATTACAACTACCCACCCCAGCAATTCTCTCCTTTTTTAGGACAAGGTCGGGGATCTTGGCGACCTCCCCGAGGAAGAGGCAACTCATGGCCCCGCGGTCAGAATCAACGTGGCCCCCAGCAGAATCAAACCAACTGGGATGGAGGACGAGGCCAATCTTCGAAACAAGTTCGGTTTCAACCCGAACAACACGGCGAAAGAGTGACTCGCAACAAGACCTACCGTTGGTAGGATCGATGGAACCGGTTGTAACCCTCAATCCTGTGGTTAACATTTCCAACCAAACACTTACTGATGAGGAACTCCAAGTACTCAGCAAAGGACTATCGTACGTCCCTACGTACAATCCAGACAATTTTGTAATAAGAACAGAACTTTACAAATTTTTCCGAAAGATTCGACTTAAGTACTTCTTCCGCAACACGGTAACACAGCTTAAGTCATCTGTTACCGGCCTGCGTCCTCCTTCAACCTTTGTTCCATATGCCAACAGTATGTCGAATCAGATTCTAGCCTATGAAGCTGTTGTCTGGCGTGATGTGCAACGGGTTCTCCAAGATAAAACCTTTGTTCGATACAACACCAGCAAACCCCAAAAGACAGCTCTACAGTCATTGGCCAATAACCATCAAGTCGTGATCAAGCCTGCAGACAAAGGCGGTGCAATTGTTATACAGGATCTATCTGCCTATAAATCTGAGATACTACGTCAACTACAGGACGACAATTGTTACCAACTGTTGAGGTCTGATCCCACCAGCGCCATCGCTACAGAGATCCTAGAAGTAACCCAGGACGGTCTCAGTTTAGGCTTCCTTTCGGAGAATGAATTTCACTTTTTGAATAACAAACATCCTCGTCTGGCAACACTATACACTTTGCCCAAACTCCACAAAAGCATGGTAAAACCTCCCGGTCGCCCAATTGTTTCTGGTTGTGGCTCCATACTGGAACCATTGGGAAAATACATTGACTTTTTTATCAAACCACTCGCTGAGGCTACTCCATCATACCTTCGAGACACGAGGCACATCTTAAACATAACTGAAAGTATACCCTATGATCCGTCAAACCAAAGATTAGCTACCTGCGATGTAGTCTCCCTCTATACTTGCATTCCCCAACAGGAAGCTCTCACAGTTATAGCCAGATGTCTTCAGAAACGTCCTGCACCTGTCCAAGTACCCTCAGAGTTCATTGTAGCTTTGCTCAAAATCGCAATGACCCGCAATTTCTTTCTGTTTGACAACAAGTTTTACCTTCAAACTTCTGGTGTAGCAATGGGGGCTCCCTTTGCTCCTGATGTAGCCATTCTGTACATGGCAGCATTTGAAGAAGACACTATTCTCAACCAATCGAACCCATTCAGAGACCAAGTGGGCCTCTGGATGAGGTACATCGATGACATTTTAATGATTTGGAACGGCAGTCATGACCAACTGAACAGTTTCTTTACTTGGCTCAACCAACAGTCCCAATATGTCAAGTTTACAATCCAATCGGACAGCAACACCATTGACTTTCTGGATGTCACTATTTATCACCATTCTGGAAGACTCTGTACCAAGTTATATCGAAAAGCATCTGAGAGAAATTCCCTATTGGCTTATAACAGTCATCATCCTCGCGCTCTCCGGGACAACCTGCCTTTCGGGCAATTTCTGAGGATACGGAGAAATTGTTCGAACAAAGACGATTATTTCTCTGAATCACAGGATCTTTCTACCCGCTTGCTCAATCGTGGCTACCCAAGACGTTTGATCAAAAAAGCCCGCAAACGAGCTTGGTTCTATCCCCGTGAAGAACTATTAATTCCCAAAGATAGAACCAACCATGAAGAAAGTCGTATTGTTTGTGTCACCACTTTCAATACCAAAAGTAACAGCATCAAAGGAATCATCAACAAGCATTGGCATTTGGTATCGGATGATATCAAACAACCTGAGACCCCACTTCATGCATTTAAGAAAGCCAAAAGCATTAAAGACTATGTTGTCTGCTCTTTCCTATCCCCTGACATTCAACCTACGATCAACACCATGTGGAACCTACCACCAGTCATTGGTCATTTCAAATGTGGCCATTGTAAGGCTTGCGACTCTACTATTCAGACTAAGGAGTTTGTACATCTTCATCTTACCATTAAACTCAAATCATTCAGCAATTGCAATTCCAACAACATCATTTACGCCATTGTATGCCCATGTCACAAAATCTACATTGGCCAAACTCAGCAAAAAATAAAAGCTCGGATACTACAACACATGAGCCGAATTCGATGTGATGTTCAAGGGGCACCTTTAGTGGAACATTTCAAGCTGAATTCCCATCCCCCTGAAAGTTTACAATGGTTGGTCATTGAAAAAGCAACGATGGGACCACGAGGTGGCAACATCTCTGACATTCTAAACACCCGAGAACTGAAATGGATTTACTTTTTTAATTCAATAGAAACAGGTCTCAATGAACTAGACAGCTCATTCTCCCAACTGGCTACACTACCATGATGGGGTTGCTTTGCTTATATTAATTTCAAAAATTTTCATCATTGAATCTATGAGTATCCCACCCTTCTTTTTCTCTAAGTAGGGTTTCATTGTTTCATTTTTCCATTTAATTGCTTCTGAGATTCAACATGTGACCATACCCTAATGTTGTTGCACTGACACCACTGTCTCACTGCGGTGTCTCAAATTAAATCACATGTGATTATAATTGTCGATTCACTAATGGTCGGGCCTTTACCCTCATGTTTGAGAGGTACGCCCACATTTCACCAACATGTCGTTTTTATGATTATAGTGTTTTTCTATTTCTATTTTTTCTTAATATCGCATTGGCATTTATTTAATATTGTTCAATGAAACACAATGGACAAACGATACTCTAAATCCTTGACTCCACTTAAGCACCTTTCAGTGTTGGTAATCATGGCAGACGACATTGGAAGTCTTTCTTCCATTTTCATGAATTCCAAGGTCACCACGTGACCGGTTACCATGACTCCTTCCACAAACCAGGAAATGCGGCATTGATCGGCTGCCTTCGCACGGAGCTCTCTGATTCATTCCCATCAAGTGAGTATGGCTTCGCTCATTGTCCGCCTCCCGCCTTAAATTATACCAAAGTGGTCTGTTTCTTTACGGTCCCTCTGTTCTTGCCCCAACAGACAAACCACTGATTTATTCCGTGACCGGTTACCATGACTCCTTCCATAATCCAGGTAACGCGGCATTGATCGGCTGCCTTCGCACGGAGCTCTCTGATTCATTCCTATCGAGTGAGTATGGCTTCGCTCATTGTCCGCCTCCCGCCTTAAATTATACCAAAGTGGTCTGTTTCTTTACGGTCCCTCTGTTCTTGCCCCAACAGACAAACCACTGATTTATTCCCTACGATGTCTGAACTTACCGTATCCTGATACCTAACAGGACGCTACCAGCGGTAAGCACGATTTCACTGTTCCCAACCGGACATTGTTGTAATCCTCTCGAATGTCTGCTCCCCGATAATACAGATATGTGATTAATGTACGCTCATCATTTTAGATGCAGCTCCACTGTATTCCAATCCTTAATAAAGACCACACGGCGGACTTTTGACCCTATGGTATGTTTTTTATTCATGATTTTTATTAGCTTCTGGACTCTTGTTAATTGTTAGCCCTTAATCTGAGATTCCCTGCTTCTATTGAATGCCTATTGCGAGTGGCGGGCCGCCGTGTAACATGCTGGTTTTCCCACTCAGGCGCCCTATTTTCTCAATTAATAAGGTTTTACCCTGTTCCATGTCTCGGATCCTCCGAAACATAGTAGATTTCATTTCTTTATAATTAACTATCTAATAGACTTTATCCTGGATTTTGTTCGTCTCTACCTGTGTGATAATTAGAGGCAGGAATAGCAACCCTCTAATTTCAATTCAATTTATTATACTTCTATTAGGTCCTCTGCCCCACCCCCTCGTCCTGATGAAGACCCCACAGCAAGGTTAAACTATCCTGCAACTTCAGAGGGTCGAAACGTCGACTGTTTTCTCAATTGCGGCAACCTCACGACAATATTCTGTATATACATTGTACCTTGTGTTGTATGCCTCTTTCCAAATAATGTCGCCATGTTTGATGGCAGTTGTTGCTACACTTATTATAGCATAAACAGGTCGTTGAAGGATTGATTTTACTGTCACTTAATCCCATCACTTCCCTTACCTACTCACTATCACTTCCCCTTTCCCTCCTTCGGGCACTGTATGACTTTTAATACAGTTGATTGTATTTTATGCACTATATATTCAATATACTGGATCCCACTGTGAATAAACCTTTGTGGATCTAAATACTTGTTCTTGATTAACTCACTTGAATTGTATTTAATTGCTCCCTGTATACACTGGGACCCCTTCCTCTCAGTACATATTGAACCCAGGTCCCAGTGACGTTGTCTGGGTAAAACCCCCCTTCTATATACAATGAGGTCCATGGCAGGACCCGACGGGTAATCGAGCGGACTTTTGGCCTGCTGAAGTCAAGGTTCCAGTGCCTTGAGAGGACCGGAGGCGCACTCGCATACTCGCCTGGGAAGGTGTGCAAGATCGTTGTGGCATGCTGTATGCTGCACAACCTGGCCATCCACAAGGGGGTCCCCCTGCTCCTGGACGATGGTGAGGAACCAAGGCCACCACCTGCTCAGGGACCTGAATCCAGTGATGAGGACAGTGGAGAGGAGTAAGGAGTTGACCTGCGCCGGCAGCTCATCGAACGCTACTTCACTTGAAGATGGGTGACGGGGTACAACATGTACATTGTCTGGTGTGGTTGCTTTTGTTGTGAATGGCTATGCGCAGATGTAACCGATAGGCACATGTTCTGTCACCTATGTGTGGTATTGATGGAATTGACGTTCCGTACGGAGATGTATGCTGGACCGTATTTGGGCACATCTGCTAGACATTGTGTACTATGCCTGTGATGTCTTGGATATTTTTGTGTGCAGTGATCTGTGTGTGTTGCCACGATCAGACCAGTGACTGTTGTTCAGTTGTGTTTCCCTAGATGCTACAGAGGGTTCCTGCCCTGCATACTGTACATCATTTGTACACATCACGGACATTATAAACAATGTAAATACTGCACTAAAAAATTCACTACACAAAAACTGGTGCGTCAGGTATTTTAATTTGTGAGTGGACATGTGATTGGTGCGGTAATATTTACATGAAGGTGAGGAATGAGCAGTGAGTTGACAGTCCTGTTCAATGAGATGCAAGAGTAGACACCACATGGATGTGGTGAGCCAGTCCAACAGAGAGGTGCCATTGCCATGGCACTGTGGGGAAAGAAAGTCCAAACAGTGAATGCATTTGGGAAGAGGGTTGTCTTCACGGCTGGCTCCGTGACTGGCGTGAGGCAGGTGCTTTGCATCTAGAGACTCCCAGGCTCTTCTTCTAGATCTTTTTGGCGGTGGGAGGCCTGCTGAATGGCCAGCGGCATCAGAGGACTCGCCCTTCTCTGTTGGCGCAGGGGAGGATGGAGCACTGTCATCCTGCGGAGCAACAGAAGGGGACGGAGGTGGTGGTTGGGACACAGGCCTGTCCCTCTGCAACGCCACTTGCTGGCCCATGAGGTCCACCATCTGTCCCAGGTGGTCATGGATCGACCTCATCAGCAGGATGAGCTCCCTTAATAGTTCATCAGACCGGCCACTATGTCCCTGGACCTCTTGGTAGGCCTGCACAACTCTGGTGAAGTGGTCCAGGGATGGTGTCCACTCCTCCCGAGGTCTGGTGGTGACACTGGCCCTCCTACCTGCTCTGCTGCCATGGACCTCTTCCCTCGCCACTGGTGCGCCACGCACTCTCTCCCTGCCCTCCATAGGTGTTGCTGTGGGATGTTCATCCCTAGGGACAGGGAGGGTGCTGCAGGTGGTACTGGTGGTACTGGTGGTGTTGGTGGCGGTGGTGGACCATTACAACGCATTGCGCTGGGGGCGCTCTAGGATAGGGAATAGATTTAATTTACTATCCAACACCTTCCCTAGTGTCCACGGGGACTGGAGTTGGAATAGTAAATTAAACTATTCACTATCCAGCACCCCAAAGGTTTGCGTTGTAAAAACTGCGTTGTAACAGCATGCGTGGTAAAAGCATGCATTGTAACGTCATACATCCTGAATATGCAGGCATCTTTGAATAGTTTGGAAAGCCTATTTCTAAGAGTTTTGACAATGTTTATTATATTAATGTGTGTTTTACGTTTTATTTTTGGAAAACTGCAACAAAAATAAAGACTACCACTAAACTTATAAAAGTACAAAAAGAGGAACTGCATTCCAAATCCGCTGGTTGCTACAGCATTGCTTGCTCAAGTCATGTTTTCTTGATGGGAAGATTGAACCAGTGTAAAATATGTCTCAATAAGCTTTTTCATAAATGAATGCTTGCCGTCGAACAGGTTTGATGATTCAAGGTAACACACAATAGAATGAATACAAAAGAATTGAAATTGTGTTTTCTCAGCGTAACATTACAAGATTGGCATGTAAAGAAGGACTCTGGATCTGCAATTTATACTGGGAAGGTTATCTGTCTAATTTCCTGCTTAACAGATGCATCCATCTGTGTCATCTTCCTTTATGTGCATGAGCAGTTATAGGTAAATAACAGATGACAAAGATCAACTTTTAGAAAGTAACAGGGTTCAGGTGTTAAACACTATTTTGTGAATCACCCACGCATGTCACAAATGAGAAACTGTACGTGCTTCCCTGTTTTTCTAGACCATTTAGCAATTGTTGGAAATAATAAGAAACATGAAAGAATCCAGCTCCAGAGTTAAAAAGAGTGACTCATTTTCATTTCTCAAAAACAAATTCACTCTATTTCTTGAAAGTTAATTCCATTTTTATTTTTGTTTTGACAACAGGAGCTGCATTACAACCCCCTTTGAGGTGTCAGAGAAATATGACTGTTTTGCGACTGGGTTTCGGTTGGAAAACATTAATGCATTTGGTATTTGTAAGGGATGCCTCCAACACATCCAATTAGTATCCATTCTGAATCGCATTTATTTCTCAGGCTAGTGTAAAATTGGTGCCTAGGAAAAAGGTGTCTAAGGGCGGCAAACACCAGATTGGAGCATTTTTCATTGTGAAAATTGTTTGAACATCTGCCCCCAGATTTTCTTTTTAGAGGGCAAGATTGTTTTGTCAAGGAACTGCTCTGTTTTTAAAAGAAAATGTTTTTGCCCTTTGGGCAGAGCAAAATCAGATTTATTTGTAACTGAAAGCAACTTTCGTTTTGTGACAAACCAAGCCCAGTTTGCTTTAAATTATAATTGTTCGGATCCTGTAATGGACATTCAGAATGTGTTTATTTCTGCAGAAGTGATTCACTAAATTTATTTTTTGAAAGATACACACTGCCGGTTTCCTGCTAAATTTTACTGATTTCTGACTTTGTATTCACACAAATCAATAGAAAAGTGGCAAGACATCTAAACTAAGCATACATTTCTTTCTACGCCTCCTTCCAGTACATACTGCTGCAGAAAAGTGTGAACACTCAGCAGAAGTGTGGAGTGACCATTAGCAGAAATGTAAAAAAAAATCTTCACCAAGAAAATGTTTCCCCAGGGAATCCAACCCCTTTTCTATTGGCCTCAACAAATGTTGTTGTTCCACTCCATTTCTCATTTGAATTTGATACCTCCTTCTACCTATCTTACAGGTATACCTGTTTTTATTTCCAGGATGCAAATCCGATGCAAACATTATTGTGGATACCAACAGAGTTTCTAGTTCATGGGGGCACCAAACAATTTTGATGCCCCAACATTCTGCTAACCCATTTTACATATGTCTCACGAAACCTATGACTCTTTAATGATGTTCTCTGTAGAGCAAAAATATAATTAATTGATGAGAAGTACAAGGAATTGACACCCAACAATGACTCTTCTGGACACGTCAGGAAAGTGTCAATGCATTATAAGTTTGTGTTTGGGGGAGCCACAGAGATATGTGCATCCTAATTAATACCAAACATGTCTGCATGGCTTCAGATTACATCTCTTATGCTGGATTGGAATTATATTAATCTGTTAGAGAGAGAGAGATATCTGCAACATGGGCACTCCCTCTACTTTTGTCTGTAGGCACATCATCAGCAATGTGGTTTAATGAACTGCTACATATAGACATGAGAGAATTGCAGAAGAAAAAGTTGTGCTGACGTTGGTATAACACTACCTCCCACAGCAAGCCTTGAGCCGTGAAAATTCCACAAAGTAATGGCAGCCATGATAAGCAGTATGTGCAGTAGACATACATGTCTGCAGCCCTATAATTTCCCTTTCCCAGCATGGCATGGGCAATTTACCATTATATTGTAGTTGATCTCGCTATTCTTGTTGAGCATGTACATCGATTCATTTCATTCTGTTCAAACAGCAAAATATGCCCTTGACCAGATTCCAAGCAGTAAAAGGGAATTAACCATGACATGTCTCGTTTGCTTTATGCCATTGGGCATGTAAGCCCGCTCCAATTATGCATAAGATGCCACCAGAGATATTTCCTTTTTTTCTGCCCCTGCTCAGACGACACCTGCCAAGGGGAAGCAGTCACAATTTACATTGCCACCTGATTCATATATCATACCAGCCACAATTTTGACAGAGAATAGACAGCCATAGAGAACAATGGATTCTGATAATATTTGTGCTGTGACTCTGAATAAGGAACTTAGGGAAATATTATCAGTAAGTGAGGATAAGTACATATATGAGGTGGGTACTGGCAAAGGTGATATCTTTTGTTCACTCATCACTCAGTCTTAGGAGTGGACGGGGGGATGGGGAGGGGCAAACTAATTGTCTCATTTCTAGATGGTGCTGCATACGGTGAATACGATGCACATTTAGAGGGAAGGGCAAGGATGAACATGGATAAAAACACAGATAATGATTGAGAAGCGGTTGGTCAACAAGAAGTGAGTAGGTCATACTGAGGTTGACCGTGATGTGCAATATAGATGGTGTTATATACATTTTCATATCACTAACATTTTCAATGATTTAAAAGACTGCACAGGCAACTGTGCATCGCAAGAGGATTGAGTGTTGCTGAAACCCACAGAGTAGTGCATCTGTATGATATGATACCAATGTGAGGACAGTAGATCGACAGTGAATTCTAAAAGGTTATTGTTTGAACAGAGCAATGTGAATTTCAAGTAGTGTAGCTGGACCTGTGTGAAACTCCTCATAGTGTGTTGAATTCAACTCAAAGCATACATAGGCAAGAACATTAAGAACGTTTTGTTAGGTGCATCTCTTGAAGTGTGGGTCTAAATACCATCCTACTTCTCTGTGAATTTTTCTTATCCCCGCAGAAGAGTGGTTGAGCAAGCTTCTCTGCATCATGCATGAACAAAATGTGTAGATGACCTCAAAAGTAAACACTAACCCCATTTGCTTGTATTGGCCATAGATTCTATTCATTGAGGAATGCTATGTCCTCTTAAAGATTTCTACTCACTTTCATACCTACACATTAGCCAATGTGAGGTGGTTGTTGTATCTAGGGTCCATAGGAGTAGATTGAAGAGTCATTGTTCATATAGTCAAAGCATCTAGAAGTGGTTATTAGAGGGTTCCAGTCTCTAGTAACACTCATGAACGTCGATCCAACAAAAAACATTGGTACCAGAAGTAACTTCACACACCCTTTCACCTTAATGACATCCAAGGAAGTTAAAATCTATGGCATATAACGCCTGCAAATACTATTGGATATGTTTTCAGGTTACATGTTCACATTAGATCTTAAACCTAACTATGGTAAATCCTTTGTTGCGACATGTGGGCTACGAAATACAAAACACAAAACTTATTTGATGGGGAGTGCAGTAATTGAGAAAGTAAACATTTGTATTGTTAAGAAATATAGTTTAGCCCTTCTTTGGTTTGGAAGCATCTTTTAATTGTTAGGGCAAATTATTTAAAAATTAACATTGAAGATATTTATAGTTTTACACAGAAATTAGACCAAAAGCAGAATCATATGGCACTGGCATTTGGAGCTATATAAATGTAAAGATTTTAGAAAAAGTTGAAAAATCCCTTTTGAAGACATTACTAAAGGTCCCCCAGGGTACTACTTTTATTGTTCTTTTTCCATGCAGACCTTGTTGATCCACTTGCCATTTGTAGCTATATTGCAGTATGTCACACAAAATTTTAAAAAAATGCTTTTCTCCTGTAAAAATGAATGTGTATTGTGTCAACACATGTTATCTGCTTCCAAATGTATTTTCACTAAGAAATTGAGATGGGTGCAGTTGCTTTCTTTATGTGATAGGAATTTTAACAACATATCATACTTTTTTCTTTTTCACTCAAGGGAGGTTTAACTGATTTGCTCAGAATCAGAAGGGTGTTGTGCCAAGACTTAACAAGCAATGGGAAAGCCAATAGATCTCCCTTTCGAGACATCTGGCTCTTCCATTGTTTTTTGTTCAAGCTATATAACATGACTATGATAGATGAAGCACTAATGCATTTTTTAAAGTGCTTAGCCTTGGCTGCATCATAGCGCTTTTAGAAATATTTTTAGACACACTGCAACATGGCTACAGAACATTTTCAAAGCCATTAGATCTCATAGGTGGGCTCATTTGGACTTGCCAATATTTGTTTCAACTTTGCATGTGTGCTGCACTGTACAGGACACATATAAAGTGAGAGAAGTGTTAAGGATTATTTTTGTACTGGAAGGCTCTCCTTCTATTACAAACCTATGGTTTAGAGAACACACAGTTGCGCAAGTGTATGTTGGTGCATGGCATTCAAAGTATGCCAGGGTTGTAGTAGACAAAAAATGTGCCATATCTTTGTTTTATAATCTTCCACTTTGGGGAGATTACTCATTTCTCATAAATAGGATTCTGACCTAAATGAGGAGCATATAGACTTCTAAACCGATTGTACTCTCTTACACTTGCCTACATCAGTACTAACTTTCCTTTCATAGGATTCTACGAAACAAAAACTTGACAATGTCCTAACTCGTAATACTGCTAAATACGACATACCTTCTTTAAACACTGTACTTACAATATTAATAAAAGCTGTATCTACACTTAAATCTTGAGATTTATGAATAGTTACAGCATTCACTAGAGGCTCTGGAAACTGTTGCTGCCACATATAAGCCCATTTCATGCAGAAAATGTGCAATACATCAGCTAATCTGCTTCATGCCAACAATCTGCTCACATTGTTTGGAAGCTAATTATTCAACCTCATCCCTATTTCGAAAATTAATTAAATCAAAAACTTTACCCATAGCTTCATTTACTAACCCTTCCTCAACATTTACATTATGCCGCAAAATTACTCAACAGTTTCTGCACACATATAAACGCTTATTTAGTCCTGTATTCCTTGATATAGTCTTCTCCAAAAAATCCAATTTAGCTTGTAGTTTTTCTGTTAATAGTATTGTTACTCCTTCGTGTTCCATTTTATTGATAGCTGTATTTTTCAAACTATTTTCTTTCTCCAGTTTTAGTAATTGTTTGTTAAAGTTGGAGCACTCGTGAATTGAAGGCATTAAACAGACCATGGATTTGTCTTCTTTAATGACATTGTACATTTGTTGTGCTGCTGTGTTGTTAGCTGAAAATAGTTTCTTGCTAAGTCGACCTTTCATAGCATGTTTGGACTCTTTTGTTAGAACTCCTACTCTAAT
The DNA here is from genome assembly GCF_964261635.1 of Lissotriton helveticus. Classification (NCBI taxonomy): domain Eukaryota; kingdom Metazoa; phylum Chordata; class Amphibia; order Caudata; family Salamandridae; genus Lissotriton; species Lissotriton helveticus. Next base: position 1,839,015,391 of record NC_136059.1, on the reverse strand, counting down.
GCATATTCTTCAGTAGCTCCTTATATTCAAAGTTTAACCAAATATTTACATTGCCAGTACTTCCCAAATACTTTATGGAGGAGAGTCTTGAAAATAGGCAGTTTTTTCATGGGTGTAAGTTCCAACAGGTCACGAAAGACAATTAAGTGTTTTCCTCCAAACAGCACATCATACCTCATCGATGATTAAAAGATTCAGTTACTAAAGTACTCTTGAAACTTTGAACCAAGCTTCACTGGATAACGTCCGTTATTCCAGTTTATTGTCATGTTCAACAGGTAGCATAAGTTGTCAATGTAAAGTAATTCCTTTAGTGTTGTATGCAGCTACTCCAATTGTTGCTGTTACTACACATGATACATTTGATTTGGTAGTCCTCTGTAGATAAGAAGTAAGAACATTAATTTGAAAGCTTTTGCTGGTGCCAGCTTGACCACTCAAATATAGTAGTGCTTGCTGAAACAAAGAGTACCAATATTCTTTCTTCTCATTCAAAAATCCATGCTCAAATTTATCTTTTACTTCAATGTACATTTATTTCAATTTGTCATTCAGTTGTGCTACTAAGTAATCTAAATCAATACTTTCTTCTCGTGCTTGTTGCATTGCAGTCTCCACCTCATTCCTGGCTGTGGCTGCTTCATTTTGAATAAATGGTTGTCCAAGAGGATCTTGATTCAGTGGTCCAGAGATTTGGCTGCTTTGTGAAATCCCCTTAGCTCACTCAGCAGCAATAGTTTCTTCTTGTTCAATCTCATCTTTCAACATTTACAAGTAGATTGTAAAGACTGAACACTGAATGCTGTCTTTTACATATTTGAAAGAATCTTTGTAGCAATCATAGTCTCCAAATAGTTCTGATTCACCACACCAAGACTTGAGCAGTTATAGAAGCACCAAATAGAAAAACTCTCTTCCATCTGCAGTTTGGCAACTCAGTTTCCTATGGTTAATTGGATTTCCTTTGCTGCCACATCCAACTACTGCATATTTCCCTTCTTCTATGTTTTCCATTACTTGCTTCTATATTTGTAGTGTTGAAGTACTTCATAATGGTACATGTATGGTTTCACAATGTGTGTGCTTTCCGGATCGAAATCTGCAAGATACAGAATTTCTGAAAAATACTTCAACACTCTATTTCGTGTGCTTGAAAGGCCTAGACTTGCCCAAGCAATTCCCCTTAACTTCTCGAACACACTAGTCAAACTCAACTAATCCGAATACTCATAACATGTCTCTCTGGGGAAAATCATTTTCAAGCTGAAGCTATGCAATTTCTTGTTAAGACTTTTTCTGCAGAAATATCCTCCCACATCTCCTTTATCTCTGAAGTCTTAAGTTGTATTTGGTTTTGGGTGATTTTCTTGTAAATGTGTGTCTCTTTGCAGATAAAAAGCTGTTTACTCTTCCTTGTGAAATGGGGGTCGTGGGAACCCAAAACGGCATCTTGTATAAAATTTACTTTTGCATCTGTGTTTTCGACTACAGTACTTCCCACATTTACGAGTTTGAAAGCGCAGTTCTTCTTAAGTCTTTTTCACCACCGTCTTTTGCAATGGTGCACGCCACATACTGTTCTATAAAAACAGAAGACTGGCTCATCACTGTCTGTTGCAAATTTTGGTGGATCTTTTATCAACAAAGGTATGTAATATGAGGAGCACCTTGGTACACTTTACGTCAAAACAAATCAGTTACTTTACAAAGAGGAGGATTTGCTTTGTTGCAGATCAAGAACAGCATGGCTTGGAGCCTGTGGTAAAATATCTACAAACATTAGCAGAATCCAAAGAGCAAAGTTATCCAGCTGTTGACAAATTCACATCCTTAATTTCTAAGTTTTATTCTCTCAAAAATTCAAGGAGGTCATCCCACGCATACTCAGCACAACTAAGTGTTAATAAATAATAATAAAGAATTTGTAAAGCGCCTGGTTACACTAGCTAGTGTTTTCCCACGCTGCGGCCAGAGGGTGCTACAGAGAAGTATAAAAAAAAGGCAGGCAGAGCCCAAAAGGCTCTATGTCTTTAGTCTTTTCCTAAAGATTTTATCAGATGGGAAGCGCGTTCCACTGTTTAGCTGCCAGGTAGCGGAAAGATCGGCCCCCATTCTCATTCTTTTTATTACTGGGACTTGAATCATCCCTGTGCCCTGAGAACGCAAGGCCATGGTTGGAGTATCTGGGGACAGTAGGTTGTGTAAGTAGTTTGGGCTTCTCCTCATCAGGATCCGTTGACTAATAGATGGGACCTTGAAAAGATTCTTTCCCTTATTGGGAGCCAGTGTAGAGTTGTACGGGCATTTTTGGATGAGACTCTCCTAGGAAGCATCAGGACTAGGTGGGCAGCAGCGTTTTGGATGTATTGTAATCTTTGTACGCTCTTTTTACTGGTGCCTATGTAGAGTGCATTCCCGTAGTCCAGGCGAGAGGTGACAAAGGCGTGGACTAGGGTTTTCCTGGCAGCTACCGGGAGCACATCTAAGGTCTACCGGAGGCCCTTCATTATGCCAAAGCACTTACCCGCCACCGTCCTGGTGTGGTGATTGAAGGAGAGATTAGAGTCTAGCCACATCCCCAGGTTTTTAACCTCCTCCTTTGGGGTGGGGGTGGTGCCCAACGTCTGTGGCCACCATCTACTTGACCATATCGAGGGCGTCATTTAGCTTTAAGCAGTTGTTAGCCATCCAGACTGCAAGCTCTTGAAGGCATGCGGAAAAGTTAGCGGCAGCTTCTTCCTGAGACTGGGACAGGGATACGACAAGCTTCATGTCATCCGCATATGACACAACACGGATGCTGTTTTTTCCAATGATATTAGACAGAGGGGCCATATACAGATTAAAAAGCGTAGGGCTAAGTATAGAGTCCTGGGGAACCCCCTGCCCTAACCTGATATTCTTGGAGTAGTACTGCCCTTGGGATACGTGAAAGCTCCTGTCCTGTAGGAAGGAGCTCAACCATTTCAGAGCCAGCTTGGTCAATCCACTCTCCTTAAGGCGCTGAAGGAGTATGGGATGGGCCACGGTATCGGATACAGCGCTGGGGTCCAGCAGAATCAGTGCCAACGTATGTCCAGCATCAACTTGCCGCCGGATGGTTTCAGTGGACAGAAGCAGTGCCGACTCTGTGGAATATGTCGCTCAGAAGCCCGATTGGGTGGGGTAGGCTGGCCTGATTCATGTGCTCAGTTAACTGAGCATTGACCACCTTTTCCGCGATCTTGGCGAAGAGAGGTAGGAGTGATATTGGTCGAACATTCTCCAACTGACTGGCGCTAACCCCAGGTTTCTTTTTAATGGGGACAACCACTGCCTCTTTCTACCTTTGGGGCACTATTCCATCCTCAAAAGAGAGTCAGGGCAGCGGTTCTGGCCGCGGACGGGTGCAGACGGGCTTGCCTTTGGCACGCCGGCGGCGCGTCCATTGCACATCCTTCCTGGCATGTGCCCTGAGTAGCCCCTCCCACCTCCACACTAGACTGCTGACTGGGTCTGGAACTGGGAGACTGGAAGTCCTACACCATCCTCCCTGCCCTCCGTTCAATCGGCACTGGATACGCGTGACGGACCGGGGGGAGAAGTAGCAGAAACAAATGAGTGTTTTCTTTTTAAAATGATTAGCAGAGTGCAATTCTAAAAACATCCAGTGCTTTCAATGCCCCAATCGAGTTACCGCAAGTAGGTGTACCTAGGTTTTCTCAACATACATTTCACTTCTCCATGGTGATGATGCCAATACTTGTTGACATTATGTCAGCCTTGAGTGCCACAACCAGTGTTAGAGCCCCTGGTTTGGACAGCATACCAGCAGAATTTTATTTGTATGAAACAGATATATGGGCACTATCGATTTTCTTGTTGGCAAACGCAATCACACATGGTGCCCTGATCCCAGATTCATGGAAGAGATCATCTCAATATATAAAAAGGAGATAGATCAGTTGCTTTGAGTTATATGCCGAATAGTTTGATCGATTGTATAGAGAAGATTTTTGCTTAGTTGATCTTAACCAAAATCGAGACATGGATTGAAGAAAATGCCATTATTTACCCTTTTCGGGTGGTTTTCAGGAATAAAGTGTCTACAATTAGTCAAATCTTCCACTTTTTTTTACTTTATTGGAAAAGTGACGGTCAGCGGAGGAACATTTAATGTTACCTCCGTCGATCTTCAGTTCGCCTTTGATCTGGTCCCGCATGACCAGCTCTGATGAGTCTTGAACAGCCTGGGCTTAACTGACAAACTCTTTTTACTCCTGACTTGTCGCCACGAGGGGAAATTTGCACCGCGTTCTCAAAGAAAGTTGACAGACCAATTCCCTATCACAGAGAGTGGGCTGGCACCCACATTGTTTTAGCTTTATCTCAATGATGTTGTTTCCTACCTGTGCTCCATACATACTGATGCTCCACCTTGGCGGGCATCACAACACTGATTCTTCTTTTTGCGGATGACACCCTATAGATTTCCAAAACCCCAAGCAGTCTGTAACTTGCTTTAAATCACTTCTCGGAATTTTGCTGCATTTTAGGTTTGGAAATCAATTGCATAAAGACTATGATAATGTTTGTTAATAAGATAGATCTCCTAAATGGAACATTTGAGATAGGAGGCAAGCCACTTGTTAGTGTAAAGATGTTTTGCTATTTGGGAGTTACCATCTTCCTGAATGTTTCATGGAAATTTCAGCTATATTTGTTAACTCTTAAGCAGGCAAATAAAGTGGAGCCTTAATTAGAGAGTACAATAACTCCATAGCGAAACCCATTGCCCCAAATTTATAAATTTATGATGCCAAAGCTATTGGTGTCTGTTTTTATGGCTCAGAGCTATGGGGCCTGTCTGACCTCTCTCAGCTGACTAGATCAGAATATTGCTTTCTGAGGAAATTCATCAATTTACTGCAAAGCTCTCCTCATAAACCTCTAATGTTGGACATGGGTCAATGATCATTGGCAGATAGAGCCAAACTGTGGCCATTGTACACAAGTATTATGCAATATCATGGCTGAGACAGGTCTGCAAGTTGCTTGCAGCCATTGGTCTTGGGAGTATTGGCTCAATCCACTTTCAATTCTGCCCCAGACACCAAGACTATCAAAAGCCCATTATTGGCAGTGGGTAGAACAAAATGCAGTTAGATTAAGCATTGGTCAAGCATTGGTCACTCACTGATTGAAGGCTTCTATTATTTTAAATCCACATTACATTTGGAACCATATTGGGATTTAATAGCTGTACCCATAGATAGGGAATTACATTTCCAATTTAGGTTAGGTACACTGCCCCTAAAAGCTTTTACTGCAAGATGGGCCCCTCATGAAGATGACGTTTGTCCAGTGTACATTGCTGCCTCAGAATCTGTTGGCCACGTATTCTATGGCTACTCTGGATATGACGCCATTCGTCGATCATAGATAAAATCGATATGAAGGCTGTTGGGGACACGTTGTAGTCAAACTGCCCTCAGGATACTTAAATCAGACCCAACCCAGGCATCTGTAGGTGTTGTTGCCAAGTGCTTGGGTAAAATGTGGATTATTCACTCAAATGCAATAATAAGGGCTGCTTGATTACACTGACAACCTTTGTACTGCTCAAGCAGTCATCACATCATCTCTCCATGTTTAATGTACCTACACTATCACAAACATCCATCTATGAAGGGGAAGAATCCCTAAAAATCAAAGCAATACATTGGATCCGTCATGTAAGGGGTTGTCGATCTATCATTAGAGACAACATCATTAGTGTAAGGTGGATGACTATTTCCCACTGTCTATATGATCATCTTGAACTAACTTTTAGGTCTAAATTTCTGGTTGACAATCTTTTAGCTCTGGATATTAGGACCTGCCCACCATCATAGTTAAAAATTCAATTAAAGTCTCCAGAACAACTTTTATAAATGGTTACTGGCCATTTTACCCCTCTGTCTAGCCTTGTTAAGTCTTTAACACCCACTCAGGATGGTGGACTGACAAACAAACATCAGTAATTCAGGTAGAAACTATGTTAACTGCTTGGCAACACCAGAATCAGACTGACATCCTGTTAGACAGAGAGTTCCCTCAGCAGCATACAGAATTACCGTTATTAGCACACATTCAAATAATTCCATTTTAGTATCTGAAATCTTGTCTTTAACATCACACTCTTTGTCTCTAAGACCCCATTATCATATTATGAGTCCTTCAGATGCTGATGGTCAGAACATGGGTGGTCCGCTGTAATACATGAAGGGTGATCACCCTTATTAATCCAAATATGCCCCTTGAACTGTAAAATAACTTGTTTTATTCTGATTTATTTCTTCCAATCTTTGTATGTAAAAAGAGGATTATGCTGTTAAATCGACCTCTTAACACATTTTTATTTATTTATTGATGATATTTTGTTCAATTTCATGCTGTTTTATTATGCTTTATATAAGGTTTTATTTGTATGAGTACTCCTATATTTATTATATGATGTTATGACTTGTACTGTTGAATAAAGCAATTTGAAATAACTGAGCTTTTGCTTTTTTTTTATTGTGCTTCAATTTTTTTAATGTGTGAAACATATATTGATATATGATAAGAATGAATAAACGAATGCAATTATATTGTGTTATATGCACATATATACATATATCTAGGAAGGTATTCATATTAAGTAATGTTTGTTTATATTAAGATAAAAGTTAATTTATGATATTTTTCTAGTTCGTAGACTGCTTATGATTTGTGCATCTATATAGTAACATTGGGCTATGTTTTAGGCCATTTGTTTACATTCTGATGGTCATCTCTTAATCGCCATGCTTTTGGTTACCTTTATATGGTTTAGACTTCATTTGGGTTCTTTGTGTAGCCTAAACCTAAAACTGCTTCAAATTTTGTAAGTGCAAGGTGTTATGTATGTTCTTTATGTAAATACATTATTTTAGGTGTAATAGTTCAGTTTTAGTATGTATTAGTGAAAGAAATAAGTGAATTTTTAAAAGTATTTTTCTCTGGTACCACAGTAATTCCTAGAAACTATCATGGTAGTACGGTGGTATTTCACAATTTGTAAAAAAAGATTCTGATTGGCTAAAAAGACTCTCAGTTAGGAAAGAGGAAGTGTGCACCCTTTTGTCACAATTTGCAGTAAAAGCTTGAAAGAGAAGGTGATTTTAATTTTACCTAAGACTTTTCCAACTTCCTGTGTGTACTTTTTAGCAAAATGGCTGATTAACAGCATCCTGATTACCAGAAGGAGGAGGAAGAACAAGAGCAGGAACTGGTGCTGCAAGAGGAAGAGCAAACCACGAGGAAGAATTTGAAACAGTCAGTGGTGTGGTATTTTTTTCCAAGGAGAAAAATGGTGGAAAATGTAACATTTGCTAGAAGGCTATTACAAGGGGTTCTCAGAAGCACTATTGCTTTGGGACATTGGGGATACAACCAGTGCAGTACCATTATCAGCGGCCACTGGGTAGGAGTCTGCAACCCCCTCAACCTCTGGAGTATCAGCTCCACCTCCACTCCCAACCACTCTATCAACTTGCACCCACAGATCTGTTCCTGGTACCACTGTCATGACTCCTCTCTTGAAACAGGATTTGCAGATGTGTGATCACTATGGAGTATAGTCACATATCACCTACTCTGCCATACCAATGGTTTCAGGGACGTTATAGTTAGACATTAGCATTTAAATAACATTTGGAATTCAGTGAAAAAAACATAGGTTTCAGGGAAGGTATAGTTGGAAATTGACATTTAAAAAACCTTAGAATTCACTGTAAAAAACACAGGTTTCAGGGACGTTATAGTTATTTGGACATTTGTACAAAACCAGAGAAATTCGGTGTTATAGTTAGTTGAGCTAACTATAACTTGCGCCCCCGCAATGCATTGCTGATGAAGTCACATATTAAATCATTTATTACATGGACAATGACATCACTGATGACATCTCAAATTACATATTCCAGTGACTGTGTGTTTCTGTAAAGTTTAAATACGTTATGTATATATTGACTTATTTTTCTTCACGAGGAAATTAAAAATAAGAAAATGGTATTCGACTAAAGTAGGACATGGTAATGCTACTATCAGAGATGAACCACACCATTTGAGCATCTCTGATGTCAATTTAGCACACTCCCTCAATGTACTAAGTGGCGAATGTGAGGAGAGTTATGACCCATATCAAGATCTGGCTGATGCGCATGTATCATTAGGAATGAGTTCCAAAACTAATTTCAAACCCAAATCAATATTCCTACCACAAATTCGCAATGATACCATTGATGTGTTTGAGAAATGTATGATTAATGAACTGAACAAAATTGATAACAAGAAATATCACCAAAAATGGAGTAATGTCACCAAAGAACAGTGCAAATTGATTGAAAATTTGAGGAGAGATCACACTATTGTGATCAAAACTAGTGACAAAGGTGGTAACATAGTGGTTCAGTCTAGGGGAAACTACATAGCAGAAGGTCTAAGACAATTGTCAGACACCAATAGCTATTGCAGGAGTGATCGGATGGAGTACGAAAATTCGATTAAATTGTTTCACATACAACTTTCAGAATGGAAAACCAAAGGGCTATTAGAAGAGGAGGAATACAGATTTTTATTATGTAAATTTCCCAAATTAGCGGCTTTAAACCTCCTCCCCAAGATTCACAAAAATATGACACATCCCCCTGGCAGACCTATTGTTTCGTCCAATGGCAGTTGTTTTGAATGTACTTCTCAATATGTGGATTATTTTTTGCAGCCCTTTATTCACCAGTTACCATCTTATGTTAAAGATTCAGGAGATTTCTTGAAAAAGATTGAGACAGTGGAATGGGATGAAGAATTTTCTCTTCTCTCACTTGATGTGACAAGTTTGTACACCTCTATCCCTCATCAATTGGGACTTGATGCTTGCATGCATTTTCTCTCTAAAAGATCAGTGTCGTATTTATACCACACTAAAATGTTGATCACCATGATGGAGTTATGTCTCAAACAAATTTTTTTCTTGTTTGATAACAAGATCTACAAGCAGACTCTCGGTACCTCTATGGGGACTTGCTTTGCTCCCAGCTTTGCGGGTCTCTATATGGGGTACTGGGAGGAGACTGTAACATACAGGTCACCTATGTATCGCAAACACGTTGTCAAGTGGATGCGGTACATAGATGACGTTCTGGTTGTGTGGAGGGGAACGGAAGAAGATGTCAATATGTTTGTGAACGAACTTAATCTTAATGTTTTCAATTTAAACTTCACCAGCAATTGGTCAAAAGACAGCTTAGAATTTCTAGATCTTAATGTCAACGTGAAGAATAGGAAATTGGAAACAATTCTGTTCAGGAAAAAGACAGCAGGGAACACTATGCTTCACGCGCGTAGCTGTCATCCCAATTCCCTAATTAGGAGTATTCCAATGGGAGAACTCTTAAGAGCTAAACGAAATTGCAGTACAGAGGAAACTTTTGTGGTTGAACAACAAAATATGATTACGAGATTTTCCGAACGTGGCTATTCCATCAAGACAATTTCCGATGCACGGAAAGCAGTAGAAAAACGCTCAAGGGAGTCGTTACTACAGCCAATCACAAACGAACCAGTGAGTGACAACAAGACACGGTTTATCACCACTTTTAGCAGTCAAGCTGGTCTACTCAGGAAGAGCCTTAACAAATTTTGGCCTTTACTACTAAATGATTCTGATTTGGCGGAATGTGTTAACGATTCCCCCCACATTTCATTTAGAAAAGCAAGGTCTCTAAAGGATCAGTTATGTACAGCTGTGATTCCGAAAAAACCAAAAACCACTGGGGTAGAAGGCTTTTTTACCTGCAGAAATTGCAAGGCGTGCAAAAACAGTCGTAACTTGAAAAAAGTACGACTCTCACCCTCATCCAAAATTCTTGTCATCAAAGAACATACTTCTTGTACCAGTGACCATGCGGTCTATGCTTTGTTCTGTCCCTGTAATAAATCGTATATAGGGAGTACCATCAAGCCTGCCAAATTGAGAGTGCTAGAGCACTTACGTGCTATTACTAACATGGACAAATCTTACCCGATAGCACGACATTTTCATAGTCATCACAACCAGAATGCTAACTTGCTTAGCTTCTGTGTGTTATGTACAGTGAAATTTGATGAGAGGGGTGGTAATCGGGTACAGAACTTGCGAAGACTGGAATCGAAAATGATTAGTCAATATAAAACCATGGTCCCTAACGGTCATAATTGTGATGAAGAAATGGAAGTTCACTTAGGATGATTTATGTGAATAATATAGTTTCATTGAGCTTTCTGTAGGTTATGTCCAGTAGGAGATCCTTTTGGTTAGGGTAGAAAGACGTTAATGTATTCAGGATGTATTGCCCATATCTGTTTTTAGCTTTTATGTCCTTTACAAGAGTTGTGAAGAGTACAAGGTAACTTTTTTATGTATCACCGGTCGTTATTTTATCATTCACTATTTTTTTTTTTTTTATTTCTTTTAGAGATTACTCATATAAAACCCATTTTGTTTGCAGGGGAGTATCAGCTATAAGATAGCATAACAATGAGCTGACTTGGAACCGAAAACTGACTGACCGACACACATGAATGGTTAAGCCCACGAGGGCAGTACTTTGCTGAAGCTTGTGATTTATATTTTTACTGAGTCACCAGCCCACATGGGAGAGTGACCTATTGAAGTGGCTGTTTACAATCTGTTAGATCGTTTCATTTGTTAATTCTAGTGAATTTATAATTAATTTGCCCACTTGGGCGGCGATCTTATTTTTGTCAATCCAGCCTTTTTGCTATAAGCAATGAGCGTTAAGCAGGTCAAGTACACTGTTTCTTTGACGCATATGTCATTCCAAGTCTATTGTTTACATTTATTATTTGTATATCATGGAATTAATTATGTCACATGGCATATCATGAACATTGCTATCATGTGCTCCTTGACAAACATGAGAACTTATTTACTTATTGTCCCTAACGTGAACAGTTTATGATGAATTTTATTAGTTTGCGTGCATAAACGCGCCAGTATTTTGTTTATGTTTATTATTGCACAATGACCATGTGATTTTCACTATATTTACGTTGATCCTATTACTCTGTCAACTACTCGTGAGCAAGGGGAGGAGCCCCGAAACGCGTCGAGTGACATTGTTTTTGTTTTGCCATCTGCTGATTAAATATTTTGTGAACACGCTACTTTGTGTCCATGCTTCACGCTGTCCAGGGATTGTGAGGACGCCAGTGTGATTTCCTGAAATATATATACAGACATTTGAGGTGAGCAGATCTAGAGTGTCGCTGGTGTTGAGAGTGCTCTAACAGGAGCTGCTTTCCACCTAAACTGAGACCTACCCAGAGTTCTCTCCTTCGTTTTTGCATAATTTATGCGTCACTCTATGCCTGAACGGGTTTTGTTTTGACTTAATACTGGGTGCTCCCTTGTGTCTGGACAAAGCTATACCTCTCTGAAGAGCTCTAATTAGAGCGAAACACTGTGTCAGGGGTTGCTTTATTCATCTCAGGTTGGCTTGAGTTGGTATTTTACCAATTCAAAGCTGTAATATTGTGCCTGGAGTGATAAATGGCTTTTGTTATTTGACAGCTCGGCAAGGACTGCACTGTATTAGTCCTATGCTTAAAGACTTTGCTGTTTAAATGGCGAAAGACTTTGTCATTTTCTATCTCGGCATGGATAGCACTGTCTAATCCTATGCTTAAAAACTTTGATAGAAAAACAGACATTTGAGGTGAGCAGATCTAGAGTGTCGCTGGTGTTGAGAGTGCTCTAACAGGAGCTGCTTTCCACCTAAACTGAGACCTACCCAGAGTTCTCTCCTTCGTTTTTGCATAATTTATGCGTCACTCTATGCCTGAAAGGGTTTTGTTTTGACTTAATACTGGGTGCTCCCTTGTGTCTGGACAAAGCTAAACCTCGCTGAAGAGCTCTAATTAGAGCGAAACACTGTGTCAGGGGTTGCTTTATTCATCTCAGGTTGGCTTGAGTTGCTATTTTACCAATTCAAAGCTGTAATATTGTGCCTGGAGTGATAAATGGCTTTTGTTATTTGACAGCTCGGCAAGGACTGCACTGTACTAGTCCTATGCTTAAAGACTTTGCTGTTTAAATGGCGAAAGACTTTGTCATTTTCTATCTCGGCATGGATAGCACTGTCTAATCCTATGCTTAAAAACTTTGATAGAAAAACAGACATTTGAGGTGAGCAGATCTAGAGTGTCGCTGGTGTTGAGAGTGCTCTAACAGGAGCTGCTTTCCACCTAAACTGAGACCTACCCAGAGTTCTCTCCTTCGTTTTTGCATAATTTATGCGTCACTCTATGCCTGAAAGGGTTTTGTTTTGACTTAATACTGGGTGCTCCCTTGTGTCTGGACAAAGCTATACCTCTCTGAAGAGCTCTAATTAGAGCGAAACACTGTGTCAGGGGTTGCTTTATTCATCTCAGGTTGGCTTGAGTTGGTATTTTACCAATTCAAAGCTGTAATATTGTGCCTGGAGTGATAAATGGCTTTTGTTATTTGACAGCTCGGCAAGGACTGCACTGTACTAGTCCTATGCTTAAAGACTTTGCTGTTTAAATGGCGAAAGACTTTGTCATTTTCTATCTCGCCATGGATAGCACTGTCTAATCCTATGCTTAAAAACTTTGATAGAAAAACAGACATTTGAGGTGAGCAGATCTAGAGTGTCGCTGGTGTTGAGAGTGCTCTAACAGGAGCTGCTTTCCACCTAAACTGAGACCTACCCAGAGTTCTCTCCTTCGTTTTTGCATAATTTATGCGTCACTCTATGCCTGAACGGGTTTTGTTTTGACTTAATACTGGGTGCTCCCTTGTGTCTGGACAAAGCTATACCTCTCTGAAGAGCTCTAATTAGAGCGAAACACTGTGTCAGGGGTTGCTTTATTCATCTCAGGTTGGCTTGAGTTGGTATTTTACCAATTCAAAGCTGTAATATTGTGCCTGGAGTGATAAATGGCTTTTGTTATTTGACAGCTCGGCAAGGACTGCACTGTACTAGTCCTATGCTTAAAGACTTTGCTGTTTAAATGGCGAAAGACTTTGTCATTTTCTATCTCGGCATGGATAGCACTGTCTAATCCTATGCTTAAAAACTTTGTTAGAAAAACAGACATTTGAGGTGAGCAGATCTAGAGTGTCGCTGGTGTTGAGAGTGCTCTAACAGGAGCTGCTTTCCACCTAAACTGAGACCTACCCAGAGTTCTCTCCTTCGTTTTTGCATATATATATATATATATATATATATATATATTCCACTCCTTCCTGCTTCTCCAGGCACGGCACGCAGGACACAAGGACCACCACACAGCTTGTCCAGTACACAAGGTCAATTTATTATCCCTTTCTGTTTCTCTCTGGCATGACGCGTTTCGGGTAGGCACTACCCTTGATCACATAACGGTTTGGTGGTACAGAGGACCTTTAAATACTCATTTTTTTCTTTTTACTGTGCACACCATGTGATTAATAGAGAGTGAAGACATACTCGTAAAGAACAGGGTGAGCGGCTACTTCGTTAGTTCTAAAACACATTCTGTTGTATTTCTTTCTAAATTTATCATCAGAGCTTTCACATATTGTCACAGCATAAATGCGTTTGCGGTAAACGGATTGATATTGTGCAAATTCACGCGAATAAATTAGCATGGCATTTATCATTGCATTGTATATAATTAAAATGAATTTCCAACTATTTACTATATACATGTTAAAAAACCATATAGAAAAATATATATATCCATATAAAAATCTATACCACTATTTGTTAAATAAATGTACATATATCACAATTAATTGTCATTTCTTACAGCATGAATGCTAAGAATACATGTGCAAAAATATGCCATTCTGTAAACTTGACTACTCTCCTTCCATATTTTACCATATTATTATCTACTGGGTGCTATCCCTTGTGCAAACTTCCTGCCTGAATGCAGTCGCATATGTGCAAATAAGCCACCTGTGCCAAAATATTAGTTTTTATACATCAATGTGCAAAAATGTACTAGATCCATTCATGTTGACTATTGACAACTGATCCCAGTTGTCATGAAGAGCTCACGCCAATTCCTATATCAAAAAGTGCTAAGTGCTATACATTAAAAAATGAGTGAATGCTAAATATATTGCATCCAAAAATATATATATACAGTGAAGCTTTCTGCAGAATTGTCAACTATCAATTATACATTTCAATACACATATTTCCAAAACAGGGGGACTTCACAAATGGATTCTTTCAGCACAACTTATAGAGCTTGTGTCCATATGGTTCAAGTCAATTTCATACGGTTAATTTCACCAGTCTGATCTAAGTCAATCATAATTCTGCAGTCCTGCAGAGCGATTCGACCGGTTGGTAAGAAGACATATCTAGACTTTCTTCCTTATGCTCTTTTGTCAAAGTTCTAAAAAAAGTAAATGCAAATACAAAAGGAAAGTAGTGAGAACATGGCTATAAGTCAATAAATAAATAAATAAATGATTGACAGGCTATTTTAGAGAAATGTATGTAAATCCTCCGTATTATTAAGGCCCTGAGGAAACTTGCTGTTGAGGTTTAGGATGTATTTAGTCTCTTGTTGTCTTAAGAGAGTTTCCCTGTCACCTCCCTTCCTAGGCACAGGGACATGATTGATCACAAAGTATCTCAAACAGTTGATGTCCTTATTGTGCACGGACTTGAAGTGCCGTGCTACCGGGTATGCCGGATCGCAATTGATGATGGCTCTTATATGTTGCAGAATTCTCACGTGCACTTGTTTCTTGGTACTGCCCATGTACCTGAGCCCACAAGTGCACGTGAGAACGTACACAGCATAGTCCGTGCGGCAATCAAAATTGCCTCTAATAGTTTGTTCTTGTTCCCTGAATGGAGTGCTATATTTCGAGGTGTTAACCCCAAAATTGCAGGCCTGGCAGGTTGCACATTTAAAAAACCCTTGCTTTGCCGGTAACCATGTTTTAACTGAGGCCCCTTCCACCATGGATTTCGATAAATGAGCTTCCATGGTTTTACCTCTTCGAAATGTCACTGTTGGTTTCTCAGGTAGCCTATATTTCAGGATATTATCTGTTAGCACTATTGGCCAGTTTTTAGTTAGGATAGCCTTAATCTTGCGCTCCTGCAGGCTATAGGTGGTCACTAGCCTAGGTGTCTCCATGTTATTTCCTTCCTCCATTGTACTTTCTTGGCTCATAAGAAGCAGGGATTCTCTAGGTCTTTCATTTGCTTTCTGTACTGCTTTGTTTAACACGTTTTCAGTGTAACCCCTTCTTCTGAAATGATTTAAGGTTTCATTTTTACTTTTATCATATTCCTCCTGAGTACTGCATATATACGTTTTAACCGTAGCAATTCCCCGAAGGGAATGCTAGCGATCAGGTGTTGCGGGTGGGCACTAGTGGCATGCAACAATGCATTGCCTGCAGTGGGCTTCCTGAATGCGTACATCAAGGAACTACTGTGTGATGTGAAGTGTAGGCAATCTGGTTGCGACCTGGAAAATATTTGGCAATAACAGTGACCTTCCTCTGGAGTTAAAATTTTTGGCAATCTCCGCCAATATCCTGAACTTCGTTCCGCCCAACTTGTTGACATAACGAACCGCCGAGACAATTTCCATGAGAAGAAGTATGCAACAATGGATTGGCGAGGAGATAAACTGCGGATCGCAAAAGACCCCGCTAGGAGCTCCAGGCAATTTATGTGTAGCGACAACTCCTGGTGAGACCATCGTCCGCCCGTCGATAACGGACCGTAACGGGCTCCCCAGCCCCACAGACTGGCATTGGATTCTGTCACTACCTCCGGAGACGATCCGAACAGGGCTCGCCCATTCCAGGCATCCATGTGGTCTAACCACCATTGCATCTCCCACCTCGCTTCCTCTGAAAGAGGGACCAGATCCGAATAGCGAAGGCCGCTCTGGAGATGCCGGATCTTCAAGCGTTGAAGCGCCCGGTAGTGAAGAGGGCCCGGGAAGATTGCCTGAATCGAGGATGCCAATAGACCGACAATTCGTGCTATAGATCTCAACGACACATTCTGTCTGGATAAAAGTAAAGTCAACTCCCTCTTGATGTAGCGAATCTTTTGATTGGGTAAGAGGAGTTGACAGGAGAGAGAATTGATCTGGAAACCCAGAAATTCCATCACCTGCGAGGGAAGGAAGACAGACTTCTGAGGATTCACCAGACAACCCAGAGACTGTAAGAGAGTGATGGACCATTCCAAGTGAGTCATCAGTTTTTGAGGACAAACTGCCATAATTAGAATGTCGCCCAGATAAATAATCAGACGAACACCCCGGGCGCGTATCGATTCTACGACAGGCCTCAGAAGTTTCGTGAAGCACCAAGGTGCCGACGAGAGGCCGAATGGGAGAACGTTGTATTCGAACCAAGTCCCCTGCCACTGAAACTGAAGGAACCGGCGATGGGGTCTGAAAATATTCAGTACCAGACGGGACCCGCCCCCTTCTTCTGTACAGGAAAAACGTGCTCACAAAACCCTGTGGATGTCGGGAGGTCCTAAGAATCGCTCCTTTTTCCAGAAGGGAAGCGATCTCCGCAGTAATGAACTTTTGAAGGGAAAAAACTAGGGGGGTGGGAAGGAGGGATTGATGCTGGGGACATTAGAATTCTATCTTGTAGCCCTGAACAGTCTCTAGCACCCATGCATCGTTGGAAATCATACGCCAATTTTGCAGAAAACATTGAACCCTGCCCCCTAGAACAACCTCTGAAGGCTGAATCAAACTCACCTGGAGTGTTGGAATTCTGATGTCCACCTTGATTTCCGTAGTTTCTCCCTTTGTTATATTGCCCTCTTCCTTTGCGAGAGGGGTAGAAATTGGACCTATTGTTGTATCCGGGATCCTGTCCACCACCTCTGTGGGACTGGAATCCCCACTGGGAATTCTGATTGGAACCGCGGCCGAACGACCGTCCCCTGTGGTGTCCGGCCCAGGCAAAAACCGGACGAAAGGCCCTTCTCAGGGAAGCCTGAGCTTTATCCAGCCCGCTAAAGGAAGCCACAAATTTTGTCAACTCTTTTAGGAAAGGTTGGCCAAACAACAAGCCCTGGGCCAACGGACCGGAGGAGGAGAGCTCCGCCAACTTGGGATCTAACTTCAGAAGAATGGAGCGGCGCCGTTCACAAGACATCGCGCAATTGGCATTGCCCAATTGGCAAATAGCTCTTTGAGACCACTCAATTAGCTTGTCCGGAACCACCAGAGCAGAAGTTTCCTTGGCTTGAAAACCCAGATCCAAGATTTTGGTAAGCGGGCCAAGCAAATCCAGCATCTTATCCTGGCAGGAGCGCCATGCCCTGTCAATACCCTTTTTCGGGTCCCTAGCGTACTTTTTCAGGTAAGTGACCATAGTAGGGTCGACCTCCGGGGTATCAGCCAAGTTGCCGGCCAGATCAGGACGCGGACATTCCTACCGGAGGCGAGCCCTAACATCTTTTTCAAATGGCTGGCGAATATGTGCCTGAACATATTCTGCGACTGCCGGGGACGGAAGCCCGGAAGACGAATTAGGATGAACGATGTCTGAAGGTTCAAAAGTGAGAAGGGGAGGATGAGAAGGAGCATCAACATAATGTTCCTTACGAGACTTTTTGGAAGGTGGAGGGCCATCATGCTCAGAAGACAAAGAGGAATGAGTCTCATCTGTATCAGTATGCTGAACCTGAGACGTAGAAGCACTTAAGGAGGACTTACGGGAAGAACGGTCAGATGCGAAAGTCTGCGCCAATTTCTGAAAATCAGACTTGTGGGGGTTAGTCGGAAACTTAGAGGAAGAACGCTTGGAAGAAGAAGGCAAGAAACCCTGTTGCTGTGCATATTGGGACAGTTGGCGCTTCAAGGGAGTAATTGTGCGAACAAGCGCCTTGTTGACTGAATGTTGAACTCCCTGATCCAAGGCCTCAGCCAAGTCCTGCTCCATAGAGCCAGATGCATCCTCATCGTAATTATAGTCATCCTCGTCGTAAAAATCTGTCATGGCAACACAAAGTGTAAGAATAATGCCCACAGAGGAGACTCAAATCACAGTGGCCAAAGGCACAATGCAGGGGGAGTGACAACCCCAAAGCAAGCCAGCAGCACACAGGTAGAAAACTGTGAAATAAATACATTCAAGTGTGGAGGGAGGGCTTGCTGTATAAAAGCCACTCTAGGCAATGCCTATACAAATTGTACAGCCCAAACATCCAAAATGTGGTTTGGGCATAAATGGGGGCAAAAGGCAGGCTGTGGGCTAGTGAGGCATGAATGCCGATATAGTGAAGCACTCCGTGACAAAAAACGGAGTGAAACAATGAAAAAAAGGCCTCCGCGCATGCGCGGTAACGGCCGCCTGCCGAGAATGACAGAGAAGCACTCGCGCATTCAGCGTGAGCGTCTCAGGTCCCAATCTCCCGCTCCACATTCCCAAAAAGGTGCGGCTGCTTAGCGCCCGAACCGGGGAGGCGACCGCGCGCTCCCTGCAACGTCGGGCGAAACACGCAACACAGACGCGGCACACAAAAGCAATTAGCAACCGGCACAGCAGGAAGCAAGCGGCAGCCACAACAGAGCAGAATGAAAGCGCTGGCACAGCGCGCACCGAATCAGAACAGTAAGCCTTAAAGTAACAACATGTAAAGTCAATGCATTAATAAAACAAAATAACAATGATAGTAAAAGACTTAACTGGCTGCGGAGCAGCAAAGAAAGAGGAGTTGGTATTCTCCTTGGGTACTGTAGTTTGTTTTTTCCATACTGTTTTTTGATTGGCTGCTGAGCATTTCTATTAAAAGAATGAAAAGCATAATCGGAGCCTCCTGTCCTGACATAGAATTAAGGGGACTTTGTCAATTACTGTCGGATTCTAAGTGCTAACATATACATAAAAAAGAGGTCATCGCAACACTGTTGAGTCCCCGGGCTGTATGGTCAGTCGCCTGCTAGCAGTGAGGTCTGCGCTGCAGCGTGTTTTAACTTCATGTCCGAAGTGTGTGCGTGGGAAGGGTGAATGTCCTTCCGGTCTACACTACGGTCACCAAAACCTGATGTAAAAGCGGCCGCCATCTTTTAACGTATCTAACCTATTTGTGTTTCTACCTCCTGTAATAATTAAAGCTACTGGTCTATCGATAATTGAGTTGAACATTTGTATAATTTTAAGATTATTTACATGTTATATTTAGGCGGCGAAACCGCTAAGTTCAATTTGGACAAGGAAACATAATATAGAAGATTATTAACGTATTCTGTTTCTGGGGCAAAACTGCTCTGATTAATGTGGACAGGAAAATGGTCCCATATCTATGGGCTGTGGATAAAGTCATAATTCACTCTATAAAGTTAAGCTGAGATGGAAGAGAGAGTAAATGCTTGTGTGACTGGGGAATGCATGCATTTAATGTCGCGTTATCGCTACTGTTTGTTTTGCAGCCTTCCTGAAATATGACTGACCCATCTTGAAGGTTGTTCGTGCTATCAGTTATTGTCACAAGACCCGACCCAGGATGACCAGAAATGTATTTTTTTTTTTGTTCAAGAAAATTTTATTGATGAGAATAATGGTAAGAATAATGAATATAAAATACAATACAAGTGATACAATCGATGCAATAGAGGTATGCAAAAAGGGCTAAAATTGATAGGTAAACCAAGAGAATATATATAGAAAATGAACATTAGCCTGTGAGAGATATAGATTTCATTCAAGTAGAAGCCTCTATCAAGGCAATAAAACAAACGTATCACTATCAATCAATCAATCAGGAGTTTGTTAAAGCGCGACTACTCACCCGTAAGGGTCTCAAGGCGCTAGGGGTGGGGGGAGGGGTTGGGGGGGTGCAGGTTCCATTCCATCAAGGAGGGGGTCTGTCGAAGAGCCAGGTTTTGAGGTTTCTTGCGAAGATGGGGAGCGATGTTGTCTGTCTGAGGTGGAGCGGAAGGGCGTTCCATGCTTTGGCCGCGAGGAAGGAGAAGGAGCGGCCTCCCGATCTGGTCTTTCTGGTGCGGGGGACCACAGCGTAGGAAAGCTGGGCTGATCGTAGGGTCCTTTGGGGTGCGTGGAATTTGAGTCGGCTGTTCAGGTATGCTGGTCCGGTGCCGTGGAGGGCCTTGTGTGCGTGGATGAGCATCTTAAAGGTGATTCTCGCCTCGATGGGGAGCCAGTGGAGTGTGCGCAGGTGCTGGGAGATGTGGCAGTGTTTTGGCAGGTTGAGGACCAGTCTTGCGGCGGCGTTCTGGATGTTCTGTAGCTTGCGGATGAGGTTTTTGTTTATTCCGGCGTAGAGTGCGTTGCCGTAGTCGAGTCTGCTGGTGACCAGGGCGTGAGTGACTGTCTTTCGGTGTTCGAGGGGGATCCATTTGAAGGTCTTACGAAGGAGGCGGAGGGTGTGGAAGCAGGAAGATGAGACAGAGTTGATCTGGCGGTCCATTTTGAGCTCGGAGTCCAGGATGATTCCCAGGTTGCGTGCGTGGTCTGTGGGGGTTGGCGGGTTTCCGAGGGCGGTGGGCCACCAGGTGTCACTCCAGGCGTCGGGGTTTGGGCCCATGATGAGTACTTCTGTTCTGTCAAATGTGGAGAAGGGGATAGGGGAGGAAACAGAAAAGAAGAAGAGAGGAGAAAAGGGAAAGAGTAAAGAGAGGATGAGTAGGAAAAGAAGACAGGAAAGAGAGAAGAGATAAAAGAGAAAAAGAAGGATTCCCACAGGACAAACCCAGCCTAGAGACCAAATAGCAGACAACAATTAGACAAACACATCAAAAGGAAACTGAGGAACCAACCCTTTGGAAGACAATTCCATATAATCATCCAAAGCTTTCCAAACCCCACTAGAAATAGATGGAGAGAGGTGAGCTTGATCAACTGAAGTGTGTGCACTGCGTAAGAAGGAGACCCACGCCCACCACGTATGATAGGAAACCGATGAAAAGGATTTCCACTCCATAAGAATAATTTTCACCGCTACAGTAGATCCAACAACTGTAACTCCAATGGATCTAAAGGGAGAGGAGTAGGGGCAGCCATTGGGCCTAATAAAATTACCGGGAAGGAAAGTTGGAGATCAATACCAAAAATAAGAGAGAGATGTTTCTGAATGAGGGTCCAAAAAGGTTGAAGCAAGGAACAATGAAAAAACATATGAGGAAAGTCGCCTGCCATCAGGCCACAGCTCCAGCATAAGTTGTCCTCTTTAAGGTTAAGTGAGTGAAGACGTACAGGCGTCCAATGGAGGAGATTAATAGAAAAAAACTTAGACTGCATTAAAGAAGGTGCGATTTTATTACGAAGAGAGAATTTACCAATTGATTGCCAAGTTTCAGAGGAAATATGGTCTGTAATGGCATGATCAAAATGATGTAACCATTTTTGATGAGCAACCGTCTGTTCAGGGAGTGAAGCAGAGGACAAAAATTTATAAATTTTGGAGGCAACATGACCAGATTTGAACCAAATATGAAAAAGTGAGATGGTAGAAGAAGTAGGATGAAGACGAACTTTGGCAATGGCCACCTTAATTTTAAGAAAAGTATAAAAATCAAGATTTGTTAAGGAATGCTTCTGAGCCAAGGTAGAGAAGGGTAATGGTTCGTCAGAAGCACCATAGAGATGTTTAACAAGAGAGATTCCCTTGTCTGCACAATAGGAGATGAGGGTGGGAGAAATGATAAGTTTAAATTTGGAATTCCGCCAAATAGATGTCCACCTGGTTTTATGCAACGGAATTGCCACCTTCTTGTCTATTTTCCTGACCGCCGCAATTGTATCAAGAATGATAGATCGGGAAAATAGGATATGCAAAGTGGATGCAGTGCAAAAAGAGGCAGTAGGCAAAGGAGATGCTAAATGCTGTTCTATGAGCAGCCAAGAAGGAACATACAGAGATGGCGGAGAAAACCATAAAGCACCTTGAGACGCCAAAAAAGCAGTCTGATATTTCTCCCAATCAGGAAAATTACAACCTCCCATATCACAAGGACGACGCAAAAATTTGTATGCAAGTCGAGCCCGTTTGTCATTCCACAAAAATTTAGAAGTCAGAATATCGATTTCGCGAAAAAAGGAATCCGACAATTTAATCGGCAGCATGGATGAAACAAAATTAATAATCGGCGTTATCATCATTTTGAGAGTTTGGAGGCGACCCCACCAAGAAATATGTTTCGGAGACCATGTATCCAAAAGACGACGCACTTTAAGTATAGTTTGAGATTCATTATAGGCAATAGTGACAGATAAAGTAGAACAAAAATAAATTCCCAAGTATTTCAAGTGTGTAGACTGCCACTTAAAACCCGCTGATCCCATATGCGAGGGGATACAATAGGCATTCAAAGGGAACATTTCCGTCTTGTCTTTATTTAGGGTATATCCTGAAACCGAAGAGAATAGGGAAATGATGTTAGAAATAGCCGGGATTGCCAGAGCGATGTCATCTGAAAAAATAAGAACATCATCTGCGTAAGCAGCAGTTTTAATACAGTGAGGGCCAAAAGAGAAACCCTTGATATCAGGATGTAGATCAATCAAACGAAGAAGAGGATCAATGGATAATAAAAATAAGAGCGGGGATAGGGGACAACCCTGTCGAGTGCCCTGACTAAGATTGAAAAAAGAGGACGTAGCACCATTAACTCTAATGTTAGCTTTGGGTTGAGAATATAAGGACATAATCATATTAATGAAAGAGTCGCCAAGATTGTGCGCGCATAAAACAGCATGAAGAAACGGCCAAGAGACCTTGTCGAAAGCCTTTTCCGCATCAAGGGCCAAGGCCGCGGCAGGAAGTGGAGAGCGTTTGGCAACACCGAGAACATGACAGAAAGTGCGTATATTGTCTCGCGCAAGACGGCCTTTCACAAAACCAGTTTGGGAAGGATGAACAAGAAGAGGGACAAAGGATTCTAGCCGTTTGGCCAGGATTTTAGCAAAAATCTTTGCTTCCATGTTAAGGAGAGAGATAGGTCGGAAGTTTTTAGGATCCGAATGATCTTTCCCCTCTTTCGGGATCACTACAATAGTAGCTTCAGCAGCCGTACCAGATACAGACCCACCTTTAATAAAAGAGTCAAAGACAGATTTTAATTTGGGGACAAGAGTAGGGAGAAAAGTTTTATAAAATAAGATCGGATATCCATCAGGGCCTGGAGCTTTACCAGATCGAGTAGCTTTAATCGCAGACTCAATTTCGTCGGGGGAAATAGGTTTATTTAAAAAAGAGCGATCAACATCAGAGACCGACTGAATCGGAACCGATTTTAAAAAAGCTTGACACTGGTCAAAAGAGGCCTGATTAGAAGGAGTATACAACTTATTATAAAAGTCACGAAAAACTTCAAGTATTTCATGCGTTTGGAATTTTTTAGAACCGGCGCGGTCAGTAATAGAAGAGATCTGCGAGGATTTAAAAGAAAAGTCCTGAAATTTTAATGTAGCAGCCAAGATTTTGCCAGCACGATTTTTTAACAGCAATTTCTTCGATTTTTGAGCTTGTACCCCAATATAGGCTCTTCTAGTAACAATGGTATTATATTTGTATTTAAGTAACTTTATTTGTTGTATCCTTAGAATGCCTGAAGGAAGCTTCCAAAGACTTTATTTCAGATGACAAATCCGTAAGTTCTTTTTTAATAGCCGAGTTACGTTTGGACATACATTGAATGACCTGACCACGGAAAGTACATTTAAAGGAATCCCATAGAACAATTGGGGAAGAGACAGAGCCTTCGTTCTCATGAAAAAAGGTATCTATAGCTTTAGAGAATTCAGCAACCTGAGTAGAATCATGTAAAACTTTGGTATTCAATCTCCACGAGCGAGCGCGTGATTTAGGGGCAAACGATGACAAAGTAAAAGTGACCGCAGCATGATCAGAGATTAAAATAGGATGTATAAGCGGAGAAGAAGAAGATGAAACAAGAGAAGAATGAACTAAGAGATAGTCAATACGAGAGAAGGAAGAGTGAGGCGAAGAGAAGAAAGAGAAATCACTACCAGTGGGGTTATGAAGACGCCAAATGTCTTGAAGATGAGTAATGGAGCACATGTTAAGCATTTGTTTGTGGGATTTAGGAGGACGAAACTGGAAGGCAGAATTCCTGTCTAAAAGAGGGTCCATTTGTAAATTAAAATCACCACCAACAATAAGATTTCCAGAGTGCGGGGTGTCATTTAATTTTTTGGTAACCGATTTCCAAAAGGACGGATCATCAATATTAGGTGCATAAATATTCATCACATACAAATCATGCTGACCATCCGACAGTTTAGATAACAACCAACGACCCTCAGAGTCATGGTCAGAAGAAAGTAGCGATAAACCAGAATTCTTTGAGACTAATGTAATAACTCCATTTCGTTTACCCAGGGCATCAGAGCAGCAAACATCCGAAACCCATTCCTTCCTTAAAAACAACGCTTCTTTGTTAGTGACCTTGGTCTCTTGAAAAAGAACCAAATTAGACGACAGGGATTTACAATAATCTAAAATTTTTGACCTCTTCACCGGATGATTTAACCCCTTAACATTAAGGGATAATACATTTAAACCCGGCATGGAAAAACATAAAAATCGAAAGACGACAACATGGGTGACAGAAACAAGACCAACGACAGAACTGCAAGGAGCCAATCATCAAACAAAAGAAACACTGTAGGAGGGTTCATTTGGAGAATCCAAGAGAAAGGGAGAAGAGAAGAAAAGAGAAAAGAAAGGAGGGAGAGAAGAAGCAGGAGGGAAGGCCTAAAAGAGACCAACATCATACTAGGGAGAACGTGGAAAGGCGAGTAAGGGACCCGTACTAGGCGAAGAAATAATTAATAGCAATAGCCCCAAAGAAATATGGTAACCAGAGAGCAGGCATAGGGGAACTGGTAAGAAACAAAAGTATCAGCGCACAACAACTTAATAATGTAATTAATTAAACTATAGCTAAGAAAATACATAAACACATTTAGCTAACAGTCTAATGAAGAGAAACATAGTTATAGTGCCAGATATAATAGAAAAAATTCTAAAGAAACAATCAGCATGAGGTAAATCATGAGCACTAGATTACAGCATACCAAACAAAATGTAAATCCTTGAAAAAATAACTGTATAGTTAATAAACAATTTATAACTGTATATATTAACACTATGACTTCGACGCGGAAAAAAGAGGAATATACAGAAAAGTGAGAAAAGAAAAGGTAATATAACATCCAGAAGGAAGAAAAAAAGAAAGAAAGAAAATGATGCACAGCAGAAAAAGTCATATAACACTTAAGATATAAAGGGCAAGAGAGAAGAAAAGTGATACGAAGGAAAAAATGGCAAGAGACAGAAATAAAAAAAGGTAGAGTCAGGTTATAGAGACCAAACAGAAGACCAACAGCATACTAGGGAGAACGTGGAAAGGCAAGTAAGGGGCCCGTACTAGTCGAAATAATAGTTGATAGCAACAGCCCCAAAAACTATAAGAGCCGGATAGCAGGAAAAAAGAAACTGGTAACAATCAAAAACAGTACCGCAAAGCAGCTTAATAACGTACATAATCATACGCTAACTAAGATATATGTATAATCACATTTAAAGCAGTCAATGGCGAGAAAACATATCTATATTACTAAATATTATTAGAAAAACTGATAAGAAAAAGAAAAGCATGAGGAAAACCATGAACAGTAGATTAATGCATGACAATCAATATGTATATCCCAAAAAAAATAACTACATATTCAATGAATACACTATAACTCTATATAATAACATTATATATGTGAGAGAAGAAAGGTAGGAAAATATCAGAATAGGAGGAGAAAAAAGAAAAAAGAAGGATAGAAAATGTCCCACATCAGAAAAAGCAATGTAACTATTAAGAGATAAGCATCAAAAAAATAGAGAAGTAAGTCAAAAGAAAAGATGACAGAGAGGAGAGATAAGAATAGTTGAAGACAAGTGAAATAAACAGAGTAAAAGAAATGAGTAAAAGAGTAAGAATAAAGAACGAAAAGTTGATGAAGCGGAGTAAAATAGTAGAAGAAGAAAACATTAAAGAAAAACTAAGAGGTACTATTAGAAAAAGAGCTATAAAAGGAACGAACAAGTGTGGATGCCAGAAAAAAGGATAGAACAGAAATGAGTGTGAACATAAGAAGAACAGAAAAATATCATTAACATCTATGGAAGTTAAGGTCGGCCTATAAGCTCAACAGGAGAGAAAAGAGAACCAGTCATACAGAAAAAATATATCCAGACAAAAAAAAAAGGAGACAGTTCAAGTGCCCGAGGCACCAGGAGTCAGTGAAGTCGCTTTTTGAATCTCCATCTCTATCTCCAGCTGGTTGTCCAGGAAGGTATTTAGATCAGCCGGCTCCTCGAAAATTCTAGAACGACCTTTATAAGTAATGCGGAATTTCGATGGACCAGAAAACGAGAAGGGAATACCCATCTCAGAAAGACGTTTTCGAAGATTCAGGAAGCCTTTTCTCCGTATAACCGTATCTCTGGCAAAGTCCTGAGAAATGGAGATCCGATGACCGTCCCAGATGACTTGTTTAGCTTTCCGCATATGAGAGAGAATCAGTTCAGTATGCTGATGTCGCAATGGTTTAAAAATGATTGCTCTTGGCTGGGTAGCTGTCTTAGACCGAAACGTTGGAACACGGTGTGCTCTTTCTAACTCAAAGTCTCTGTGGAAAGAGATTTGTAAGGTATCCGGAATCCATTGGGATAAGAACTCTATCATAGATGAAGATGCTTTCTCTGAGTCCTCCGGCAGCCCAAAAATGCGTAGGTTAGATCTACGATTACGGTCCTCCTGCTCAGTTAGGCCGCCATTGAGCGCTCCAAGTGGTTGAGGGATCTGGATTGCTTATGCATACCATCCTCTGCACAACTGATTCGTGATTCCGCAGCAGAGACACGAAGAGAGAGGGCTTTAAAGTCATTCCTGATAGCAGACACCTCCACTTGTAATAAATCCGTGTTAGTTTTCGTGGACTGCGCAATATCATGTACTTCATTGAGGCGTCCTAATATTATGTCCAGCGTTGAAGTGGTGTCTGACTGAGGAGGTTCAGGCGTAGGAGACACTGACTTAAGCCTTTTCAACGACGTGCCAACATCCTTTGAGTCTTTGTTGGTCGAAGAGCGACCCATATTTGCAGCCATGAAGGAGCAGCCTCCAGGAAAAAGAAAAAATACAACCACTTGAGGAAAAAAGGAGAGGAAAAACTGCGCAGACTATACCAAAAAATATATAGCACACGGATCTCAATGGGCGCTAAGATAGTAACAGCGGCGGACTTATATGCAAGGCAGACAGGTAGCAAAAAATAATAGAGCTACAATAACGCAGGGGAGCACAGTAATGAGTTCATAGGACAAAGATTTACACCTACATGAGAGAGCTGCACTGAAAGAAACAGCGCGTGGACAGCTTAATCACCAGCCAAGCAGCAAAGAAATACCAGAAAAATAAACGTTACCAATTGCAGGCATCGCAGACAAGATGAAATGGACAGCGACGACAAACTGCAATTATGTATCCAGGCGGCGCTTCTGAGGAGAAGATAAATCAGCGTCAGTAGTGGGAAAATGGCGGCCGCTTGTGAGGTAAACGAGCGTCTTTGAAGCGTGAAGCAGAAGTCATTCAGCCGGTGACCAGAACGACATGAAAACACCGTCATACATCTCGCAGCATGTTCCGGTGCTGAAGGGTGTCTTTTCCGCCGATAGGGGCAGCTAGAAACGGAGAAATGCGCTGAACGGGCCGAGCTCGCCTCGGAGCTCAAGCGCGACCCGCCACACTGAAGCGGCGCGCAAGCCACGCCCATGTCCAGAAATGTATTGAGACCAAACTGGCAATGTGGTACTCAAAAGATCTTCGAAGTATAGAAGAAAAAACATATCTACAGATCAGTCACCCAATGATGCCCAAGCTCTGTTTACTGACAAAAATTCATAAAGGTGTAACGCCACCCCAAGGATGGCCGATTATAGCAGGTATTGACTCTCCATGTTTGAAAATAGGAGAATTAATAGACAGAAAACTCCAACCTTTTATGGAGGACATTCCTTCATTTCTGCAAGACAGCAATTATAACCGATCTAAACTGGAGAACATCACCTGGGAACCTGATTTCATCATGGTAACCATAAATATTGTCAACTTGTATACTTTAATAGAGCATAAAGATGGATTGGATGCAGTAAAAAACCTTTGGAAAAACCCTGCTAATTTCCTAGAATCAAGTAGCATGATACTTGAAATGCTGGAACTGTGCCTGAAAAATAAAATCTTCAGTCTTAACGGGAAATTCTACAAGCAGTTATGCAGAATTGCCATGGGAGCCAAATTTGGGCCCCCTTGCATATTTATAAGTCATGTGGAGAAATTCTGGCTCTGGGACAAAACCTTTACAGATTATATCCAGCATATATTCTTTTGGAGACGATTCCTAGACGATATTCTATGTCTCTGGCAAGGAGAGGTAACCCATTTACTAACCTACTTACATCTCCTGGGCGACAACCCATGGAAAATTAAAAAAGTGAATTTCCTTGACCTGACTCTCTGCATTAATGACAACAAATTACAAAGCAAAATCTACCACAAAGAAACTGCCGTAAATTCCATCCTAAGAGCAGACAGTTGTCATCCAAGACATAATATATTCATCATACCAAAGGGAGAATTCTTGAGGACAAACCTCACCTGTAGCGATGACTCAGTATTCATGACAAATAAAACAAGCAGTCATAACTCGTGTAGCCAATAAAGGATGTAATTGAACAACAACTGAAAACCTCCGTGAATGACATAACCAAAAAACCTAGGTCTATGACCATGATGTAAAAAGTCATACCTTGTAAAAACAAAGAGAAAATACGCTTCATAACAGATTCCCACAATGGCTATTGCAAGGTTTGGAAGGTACTCAAACACCACTGGCATCTACTACAATATACAGCTGGCATTACAGAACATCTACAGAAATTTCCAGAATTATGCTATCGTCGAGCAACTAACCTGAAGCAAATGATATGTAAATCAGAATTTGAAGACAAGCATAAACAAAAAAAACACCTTTCTAGAACGACCAGTGGGTTATACATGCCATAAATGCAACTCATGTAAACTAGGTAAAAACGATACCAAAGTCTTCTCAGTCGGCTATGGTCCTTCAATGAAGATTAGAGGATGGATAGATTGTGCAGTAAATTTGTGATTTACATCATCATGTGCTCCTGCAAATCCCCATATATCGGCAGTACAATCCGTCCGTTAAAGACACGGATTCAGGAGCACTACAGGAACACACTTAAGGACACCCACTAACTGAACATTTTCATGAACAGCATCCTCATAATAAAACTTTTTCCTTTGCAGGTATTGAACTTATACACATGAATAACCGTGGAGGTAATCAGGAATTAAAACTCCATAGAAAGGAAAGTGAACTGATTTTGTAATACAAAACTACCCAGAAGGGACTTAACAAAGTTTCAGAGCTGCAGTATTGGCTGGACCAGGACTAGGATCTCTGTGTGACTGTGTCACTTACAGGAGAATATGGTTGAAACTCTAATATATATGCCCTTACTGGTATGGGCACTGAATGTCAAATGGCATGTAGTGGCATGGAATACCCACAAATGTATTTATGGTGGTATTTTCAGACCTTTTTTCGTCTAAATGTTTTTGGTGGTGCATCTTGTACTCCTTTTTCATTTAATGGCCATGTGTGCATGCGGTTCTATACATGGCCCTTTGGGCTTTTTCTTTAACTACAAATAATATATGTCACCGGGAGAATTATATTCTCCTTTTGGGCAATGGGTGCGTCTTTATGGTAATGTCTTTTTGCTTATATTTGGTTTGTGATGTATGGTTTCGGATCTTTGAAATATGTACACTTTCTAATTGGGAAAAATGTGATGACTTGTGAAATTATCTCGTGTCACTATTTTAATGTTTTTGAAAAAAATTTATTTATTTCGGGATGATTCAGCCTTGCGGGCCAAGGGCGAAACACATGTTGGCTGATCCGTTCTGTAAAGCAGTTTTTCTATGGAACACAACATAAATTAAAGAATGCCTGGAAAATACACAAAATAGCGTTTGGAAATTGAGAGTACAATGACTGTCGTCAGTATGCTATTCAAAGTAGTGTTTGAGAGCAATGAGAAATCCAATACTTCAACAAAAACGGTAACTGCTATTCATGTTAATTAGCCATTCAGTATCTATAAGAAATTGACAGAAATGCACAGGAAAAAAATTGTGATCTATGATGAAATGAACATGATAGGCTATTTCATTACTAGAGGCCTTGAGCGACAGGTTTGAGAAGATACCCTTTTCAGCATGCCATTGGGATTGCTGCCCTATTCATCAAAGGCTTTTAAGGACCAATACAAACACAGCTGCATCTTCCATTAAAGAGCTTCTCTCTTTAAAGTTGTCCACCCTTGGCGTATAGGTTGAGCAGTGGGCACCTTGCATGAGTGAGGGCCCCGCAACCTTTGATTAAAAAAAATCTTCACCAGACTAGAATGAGATATGCCAAGGCACTTGCAACCCTTCTATACCACAAACTACATCTGGCAGTGTACCCTTTTTGACTCCTCATACTGAGCACAAAAGAGAACATAGAGAGAAGTTCGAGGAACAAAGGGAAAAATGGCAGGACAGGAAGATAAAATGCAGTCAACTAAAATTCCCTCTCTGCTGTTCAGCAAGGGATAAAATAGCACTGTTGAAGCAGACAAGGAATTTAAAACAAGGATGGGGGTTGGAGAGTTGGTGGTGGTGCTCCTAAAAAAGGTGGCACAGAGAACCCCCTACCTCCCTTAAACAAACAAATAATACAGATGACCATGGAAACACATCCCTTTCAGAATTACAACCAGCCGACTCAAACTTGAAATAAAACACTGCCCTAACAGGAACAAGTAAAAACGTTCGGGGGAGTTGGAGGAGCAGAGGCCATAAAGCCATCAAAGTGACAAAATCATAGCAGGAGACTCACTCATGAAAAGATTGTATCAAGGAGTGGCCTGAGGTGATATATCATAAAACCAATTAGTACATTTCAATACGACTGCTAATGTTAGCACATGAAAATATGATACCGTTCTCTTCTTTTGTTGACTGCAATGACTCTTGATTTTATTCTCTTCCTTTACTTTTCGTTGGTTTTTAGGCTTTACATAATTCATTTGTAGCAGTTCACTTAATCTATTGTAATATCCTCTTTGCAAACATATACATACCTACTCAGAAACTAAATAAATGCATGTATGGTGCTGCTGCACGTTCAGTAAAAGGATCCCCATTTTAAAACTACATGACATCATTCAGGGGATCAATGACATAATATAGAATGACAAAATATAGACTTACCAAAATATAGTCACCAAAATATAGAATGCCAAAATATCGAATTCCTATCTACAAACAGGTAAGTAAGAAAATATCGAACCCAAAATATAGTCTGTAAAAAATATAGTCAGTCAAAATATAGATTTTTTTTAAATGTCTTAAAAGTAATTTAAAATTCATGAAATAATAAATATAATTAACTAATACATACTTAAAAATACTCAAATAACCTTAAAATTAAGATATAATTAATTTAAGTTATTAATAAAAATGTACAATATTTTACCTTAGGATAGCAGGAGGGTAACATTTAATATTACCACTCCAATGATTGCAACAGTAGGGAAAGCGTTGGATAGTGTAGGGGTAAAAAATACTATTCCCACTCCAGTGAGTGCAACAGTAGGGAAAGCGTTGGATAGCGTAGGGGTAAAAAATACTATTCCCACTCCAGAGAGTGCAACAGTAGGGAAAGCTTTGGATAGCGTAGGGGTAAAAATTACTATTCCCACTCCAGAGAGTGCAACAGTAGGGAAAGCGTTGGATAGCGGGAGGGTAAAAAATACTATTCCCACTCCAGTGAGTGCAACAGTAGAGAAAGCGTTGGATAGCGTAGGGGTAAAAAATACTATTCCCACTCCAGAGAGTGCAACAGTAGGGAAAGCGTTGGATAGCGTAGGGGTGAAAATTACTATTTCCACTCCAGAGAGTGCAACAGTAGGGAAAGTGTTGGATAGCGTAGGGGTAAAAAATACTATTCCCACTCCAGTGAGTGCAACAGTAGGGAAAGCGTTGGATAGCATAAGGGTAAAAATTACTATTCCCACTCCAGAGAGTGCAACAGTAGGGAAAGCGTTGGATAGCGGGAGGGTAAAATTACTATTCCAACTCCAGAGCGTGCAACAGTAGGGAAATCGTTGGATAGCGTAGGGGTAAAAATTTCTATTCCCACTCCAGAGAGTGCAACAGTAGGGAAAGCGTTGGATATTGAAAGGGTAAAAATTACTATTTCCACTCCAGAGAGTGCAACAGTAGGGAAAGCGTTGGATAGCGTAGGGGTACAAAATTACTATTCCCACTCCAGAGAGTGCAACAGTAGGGAAAGCGTTGGATAGCGGGAGGGTAAAATTACTATTCCAACTCCAGAGCGTGCAACAGTAGGGAAAGCTTTGGATAGCGTAGGGGTAAAAATTACTATTCCCACTCCAGAGAGTGCAACAGTAGGGAAAGCGTTGGATAGCGTAGGGGTAACAAATACTATTCCCACTCCAGAGAGTGCAACAGTAGGGAAAACGTTGGATAGGGGGAGGGTGAAAATTACTTTTTCCACTCCAGTGAGTTTAACAGTAGGGAAAGTAATGATTTAATATATTATTAAAAATAAATTAAATATCAATACCAATAAAACATACATTGAAATTAATAACCAATTTAATATTATGTAATAATTAATTAAAAATACAACTACATATTAGTTATTAAAAATTAATAACCTATTCATAATTATTTACCAACTAAATAATTTTCAATAACAAAAACTAATTAATAATAAAAATTAATACCAATTAAAAATTAACAGTAAATTAATTATCAATACACAAAAAGTATTTTTAATATGTAATTAATTACAATTACATTACTTCCCACCCTATTCCCCTATAAACCAACATCCCACTACAGAAAATACATTAATACAATTATCATAATTATCAAATATTTAATTAATACAAAATAATTACCAATTAATAAAAATGAATTGCCAATTATTAGAAATTAATTCCCAATTAAAAATGAATTAACAATACATTTAAAATGAATACCAATAAATGAAAAAAATTATTTACTTAATTACAATTAAATTACTTCCCACCCTATTCCCCTATAAACCCACAACCCGATACAGAAAATACATTTAGAAAATTAACATAATTAACAATTATTCAATTAATACAAATTAATTGGCAATTAATAAAAATTAATTACCAATTAAAAAATAACAATAAATTCAAAATGAATACCAATAAATAAATAAAAATGTTTAATTAATTACAATTAAATTACTTCCCACCCTATTCCCCTATAAACCCACAACCCGCTACAGAACTAGAAAGCAAAATGTAATTAAAAATTATTAATAATTGCTAAAAATTAATATTTAATTTAATATAATTAAATTACTTCCCACCCTATTCCCCTATAAACCCACAATCTACAGAATTAAATTACGCAAAAATTAAATAACATAACATTCATTACTTAAAATACATTAAACATACATTACAAAAATTAATATACACTTTTCACACATATACTAACATACAAAACACTTTAAAAAAATTGATATTATTAAAAAATCGATATATTTAATGCCTATATTGTATACTTCGATATTTTGACTTCTATATTTTGAAAATCGATATTACTTACCTTAAATTCGATATTTTTAACCACTATATTGTGTCCATTCGATATTTGGTCCATTCTATATTTTTACTTCGATATTATGTCCACTCTATATTTTGGAATCAATATTATGACTGTTTACCCATTCAGGTTTAGGCAGAAGGCACTAGAGCATGACAGAGGCAACATTCAGGGGTCCGAATTGACAAAGCATAACATTGAAGGTAGAGATTTGGGAGTCACAAATACTTCTCAGATGTACACCTGAGAGGTGCTTCAGTGTCAGGTTTCCAGGTATACCCCTGAGAATGTCATGTGACCTATTTTAAAGGGTCTGTTCCCCCTTTATAGAGTGTTTCAAAGTGGAGAACTCCATACAGGGAAGACAGAACCTCCTTAACAAATGCACATTTTCTGTAGGTATTGTTCATTTCAGACATAAAGAAGGTAATATTCAGTTAACATTTAGAATCAATCTTATACTTTGCGAATAGGTGAAAATAGTTTGAGAAACCCCTTAAGCAGAGGAAATCACTTTTGGCCAGCCTTTATTGATCTTATATCTCCAGGTTTTGGATGTAAAAGACCTGTTAAAAGCTGTTATCACGAACCCTAAACCAGCTATTCAAGAAGGATAAACAAAAATTGGGTGCAATATATATGGAATTACTAAAATATTTTATCAATAGGTTGGGAATCATGCCCACCTATTTATGTTTCAACTAATCAGGTTCCCTGAGGACAAAGAAGGTTCTCATGATAATATTATCCATTATCTACTAACAAAATCAATCTCATGAATTACCTACTTTCATCATCCCAAAATCTTGCAACATCCGGTCAATGTTTACAATTACATTTTTGGATAATATGTACTCCAACAAGTCAGATATAGACTGAGGGGCTTATCTACAAGTCCTGTGCGCCACCAGAATGTAACTTTTTTGGATGTTACAGTGGCACACAGTGCTTAGTCATATCTGTAAGGCTACGAAAAGCCACCCTGCATGGCTTTAAATGGCCACATAGCTATGGTGTGAGGCAAGGCGGCACAATTCGGTAATAGGGATATATGACATGGGCGGAATGGTGGGGGTTCCAATGTACGACCATGGAATTTGACATAGTCCCAGATTTACAACATGCTGTAAATCTGGGAATGCGTCATAAGCCTACGCCTCCCCATGGGTGGCATAGTGGTTGGTTCCTGCACAAAAACAACCTGATTTCAAAGCAGGCACGTACAAGGAATTTATAAAGCTTAGGAAATTCGAGCTCAAAGAACAAAAATGGAGGCAATTGATATTAGCCTGCAAATCTAAGAACAGGAAAGCATTCTAAAGCAGAATAAGAGCAATTAGAGAGGGTGATAGCAACCCATACAGTCTAATTGCTCATATGACATCGCAGCAGTTGGTTGTCCATTACTCACACATTTATTGAGCAAACCTTTGTTCTAATGTCAGCCTGATGGATTCACTATATTTTGTTGATGGGGTAGGTCTATCTTTGAAGTTCACAAGGTCACTTGTGCCTTACAAGAGAGTCCATCTGACAAAGCCCCAGGACCTGTTTGGGGGCCCAAGAAAGTATGTAATCTAAATTAGAATTATAGGCAACCTTACTCACAAAATGTGTCAATCAAATTTCTCTTAAATGCATGCCAAGATCCTAGTTCTTGTCATCTGTAAAAAGGGGGAGAGGCAGCAACACCAGTACTTTAGGATTATTTCAATCATTGCCTTAATGGTTGAAGTCCTAGGCTGATTTATTTTTAACAGGATTAGTTAGTGGACTGATGAAAATGACATCATTCAACCCTGGGAATCACTGCTTCCTGGTGCCTGTCCTTTATGGACCTCTCTTGTGTGCTTGATCATTTCAATTGAGAGAAACGTTGAACAATTCTTCTGCAGCAGGGGTTAGATAACACCCTAGTGCATATCCACTCTGATTCTCATTTGGATTTTGATGCAAGAGTATGTTTTGGAACCAATGGAGAGTGTCCAACCCTTTTTAAACTTGAGCAAGGGGTACATCAGGGTTGTGTTTTAGTGCCCATTCTGTTTCTTTTATATATTAAGAACTTGCTCAAGCTTTTGAGAGAATATGGATTGGACATGCCTCAACTCAAACCTACACAGGTCCCAAGCCTACTCTATAAGGATAATGCAGTTGTATTAGCATACACTCCAAAAAGCATGTAGCTGTTAGAGCTTTCACAAACGTAATGACTGACTTGTTCTGAAAATTCATTTTAATAAATATAAACTGATGGCATGCAGTCCATGTAGATTAGCTGCGCGAACCTTCTCCATAGATGGTATGAAGTTAGAGATGGTTTCACAATCCCGTATCTAGAGATCATCTTTGAACCTTCTAACTTATGGAGTTACAATCTGATTGTAAGGGGTCAGAAACTCAGACAGTCAGTGGGTGCTTTGTTTATTCATTCTACGGCAATAGGAAATAAGTTGCTGGCCCCACTAATAAAAAATATACAAAAGGCAATGTGTGCAGGTAACGCTGTATTTTGCCGGAAATTGGAGCTATGCCAATACGCTTAACATGCATTTGGAAGGAAATTGCTGTTGGTGGCAACTTTTGTGTCTCCTTCTAAAAGGAAATAAAGAGGCAAAATACAGCATCCTCCCACAGCCATTAACAGAAGAAGGAAGTTTAATAAAAAAAAAATGGAAAAAGAGAGAAGAAAGTTTCAGAAATTAAACACCTGCCTCCTTTATAACCTATGATATTCAAAATACAAGATTCTTCCTTAGGATTTATAAATATGCATATGAAATTGACAAAACTGCCAGGAATTTTCCTGACTTTAATAAAAAAGCAAACCCAACATACGTAAGTGCCTTCTCTTTACCTTCCCTTTTAGGATACAATAGCTTCTGATGTTTGAGAGAAGTGTGCCACCAAGCGTATCTGGCCATACTAAGGGCCTGATTATGAGTTTGGCAGTCTGATGGACCGCCAAAAATATGGTGCCAGTGTGGCAACCACCGCACCATAGGTTCGAAATCCGCATTATAACTTTGACCAAGTTAGACCATCATAGGACCGCTGCTACCGCCAGGGATTCGTGATCCCTGTTTGTCTTGCAGTGGTCCGAGGCCACAAGATGCTCGCAGTGCAACTGCTGCAGAGTCAAGCGTATTATGAGTTTCCTCCCTGCGGTCCTTTTCATGGCAGTTAGGCCGCCATTAATAGGATGGTGGTAAGGAAGCTAAGGGGGCCCTACAGGGCCCCCCTGGTGCCTCAGTGAATGGGGGAAACTTGCAGGGGGCATGGTGCGCCCCCTATCTTTCTGCAACCCCAGTTTCTGCATAGCATGGACTTTACAGTCCCTGCCCTGCTGCAAAGCGCTGTGGTGATCCCACGGTGCTGCCTTTCTAAGTCTCTCCTATGAGCCTTTGAAAGGCAACTCCATAGGCAGCCGGGCCCGTGCAGGTAAGAGCAGTGGGGTTGTGGGGCCATGTGGGAGCTATTTCCAAGGATGATGACGAGGGAAAATTACTTATATTTAATTTTCCTTCCTCATCGTCTACCAAAATACCCCCACGTGGCCCCACGGCCCCACTGCTCTTACCTTCACTGGCCCCAGCAGGCTGTGGGCCAGTCCCCATAGGACTGCCCACCCAGATTACAACCTGTATTCTGGATGGCGGTTGGTGGTGGAGTTTGGAGGTGGGGGAGCAGGGTGAAGGCGTTCCACCCCACTCCTGCACTGCCAAACTGATAATCAGGCCCTAGGCCTGCTCTTGATTCCCAGAAACACTTTGGATCCCTTCTAGCAGTTTTTCTATGTATTGATTTGTAACTGGAGTTCCTTTGGTATTGATATATCAGTTCCGCTTTGCCGTGTCTCCATATAAGTGCATTTCAACTAAAATAAGGCACATGCCTCTATAGTTTTAAGTACTATGTGCTAGGGTCACTTCTTCTTTGGGCTGCTTCACCTACAGAGCGATGTGTCGAAGTCACTATACGAATATGCATGCTTAGGGAAAGGGTTATAATGAAACGTTGATTCGTAGAGAATTAAGGGATATAAGGCAGCACTTTTTCACAGGGAATTTAATATGGCTGAACAGTGAATGTGTGGATATAAAAACGTGGGATATATGTTGCTTCATCAATGTTTGCAGGTTTGCTTGAATTTTTTGTGTTGTCTAAGAGCTGCTTACTGATGCATTTGCTCATACAATATTCAATAGCATTTTTCCATTCTAGATTGAATCTTTAAAAAGGCCTCCATGTTGTCTTCCCTTCAGTCCTTATTTGTATTGGTTGTTCATTAGTTATCCATCAGTGCGAGCCCTGAAGAAGGTGGGAGCTCATATGATCGCCAACACTGAAACACGTGTTGGCACCATCACTAGAGCCTTGGGGCCACCAACCAAGAATTTAAATCAATACCAAGTTATAATTATATGCATATACAAAAAAAAGGAAAAATTTGAATGTATATCTTACATACTATATTGTAACATTAGATGAATTATGGATACCGTTTTGAATTTGATCTTCACTGTCAGTTTGTTCCTAAGACTTGTGCTTAGTATTAACTATCTAAGGCTGTCCCATTTGAGGGATCTATGTATGTTTTGTTTTCATAGTATGAAGTGAGTGAGTGCAATAATTGGTTATGAATGGTATGTATTCATGATGGGTCTCAGAGATATGTCTTGTGATGGGTGGGAGTCTATTATTTAGTTGAGTTATATATATTTGGTCAAGTATACTTATTGAATAATTATATGGACGAAGATAAAAGGGAAAAAATATAATTGGTAGCATAAATAAAAAAAAAAGAACTATCTTTTGAGCCGGCTTTGGCGGTGGGCCTTTTTCTTTGTACACATCCTGAATATTAAACTCATGATAATACTGGGACAGAATATTGATGGCAAACTATGAAAAGAAGATATTGAGATGTTTGTAAGTATATATTTTCTATACCTAACTCTACATATGTGCACCTACGTGGTTCATATATCATCAAGGAGGTACATAGATAGGAAGTTAGGATTAGTAAATCAACACTTTCTGATATGCACTAACCTTTAAATATTTTGTCCCTCGATATTCTTTCAATGTCTGTCTAGTTCCAGTAGTACAACCCTTGGGAGTATTACACAGCGAATGCATTTTACTTATTCACAGTGTGCTGAGAGTTTGTGTCCGCTCATGCCAATGAGAGACCTCCAGGTATAAGGTGCTGGGCCCTAAGATATTTGGGGCACAACAATTCTTTGAATTGTCCTGATAGATAAAAAAGGAAAGGGGCCTAATAAGGCTTGTAGTCCTTAGCCTTGCACTCCTATGGTTGTGTTAACCTCTTCTTTGCCAGTCAGTTGATTATTTCGGTAACCTTGCTGGGAGGTTCCCACACACCCTAGAATCATCTGAAGCATCACCATCTATTTTCTTGTAGGCCCCCAGCAACATTTCTTAGCTGGACCCTACAGGATTGTGATTTCAAATTTGCCTTCTGTTAGACCTGGCATCCTTGGAGCAGTTTTCTCTTTAACTTTTTGCCTCAAACTCTCTTATCTGTTGACTTTAGGACTCTGCACACTTTACGTGGGCTCTCTATTAGAAAAATAGTAGAATTGACTTGTAACATATTGGTATATGCAACATATTGGTATATAATATTTTCCTGTAATAACCTAGTAAAATGGCACTTCCCGTGCCCATGGCCTGAAAATCAATGCTACTAGTAGGCCTGCAGCACTGATTGTGCCACCCATTTAACCCGCACTTTAAACATGGCTAGGCCTGTCATTGCAGCCTGTGTCTGGATATTTAAACTGCCATTTCGACCTGGCAAGGCAAACATTTTGCCAGGCCTGAACCTTCTTTTTTAATACATATAAGTCCCCTAGTGTAGGTCCTTGACAGCTTAAGGGCAGGGTGCAATGTATTTGAAAGTAGGGCATGTACTCTTCAGTCACAAATATGCTGTTAGTGTAAACCTTTTAAATTCCTTTTTCACTACTGCAAGGCCTACCTCTCCCATATGATAACATTGGAGTTACCTGATTACATTAAATAAGCTGTAATTTGTAGGTGTAGGCGGAAATCTCAGAGTTTCACTCCACGCAGTTCAGTGGAGTTACATAAAACACTTCGACATTCCGAAAGCACCGCCAGTGGGCAGGAAATATGTATGTCGCACTGCAGTTTTTATGCAGTAGTGCTAGCAGTGCTGACAAAT
This sequence comes from Lissotriton helveticus, assembly GCF_964261635.1. Classification (NCBI taxonomy): domain Eukaryota; kingdom Metazoa; phylum Chordata; class Amphibia; order Caudata; family Salamandridae; genus Lissotriton; species Lissotriton helveticus. The sequence goes on along the minus strand of NC_136059.1, from coordinate 1,838,975,322 downwards.
CAGGCCGCGACCGCTCGAGCATTCTCACAACTGCCAGTGGCTGTTAGAAAATGGCACTTGAGGACAGCAAATCTTGCTTGCACCTGCATTCATGGAGCCTTGCTGGAAAAAATTCCGCCATGCGGTCATTGCTGGAATTTGGCTAGAACCCTCCATTACAAGAGTAACAAAGGGTCACCAAATTCTGTTAATTATGCAGGTGGAAGGCAGCATTGCACCCGCCCCTAGTAATTTCCAAATGGGAACAGGCAGCCAGTTTACATTTGGTGCAGTTGGAAATTTAATGAAAAATCCTAACTTATGGTGAAGTTGGAATTTAAATTCCAATTTTGAAAATGCAACTTTTAGTGAGTTCTAGAGCCTTAGCCACTTGGTGCCAGCAGCCTGGCTCTGGGTCACATGAGTGAGTTTAGCTAACAGTTGGGCTTTGTGTATTCCCTCAAGACAGCCTCATACAGTAGGGAGCTTAGGAGTGCCTGGATATACCATGTCTGGCAGAACAGGATGGAAGAGACGGGCACAGGCTGTGTACTGCCTCCATACAAATGACTGAATATCCCCTGTAGTTAGTCTGAAGCTAGGCAAAGGAATGGAGGGCTTATGTGCACTTCAAAGGCAAGCCTCTAGAAGATTCTCCCACTTCAGATGGGCCAACTGGGCATAAATATTATAAATTAGGCAACAACTCTTCAGTACACTTCTGGACCTTTAGATGACTGGCTAGGAAGAAGGACTGTGGTGCTGTGGAGAGGACTGCCACCCTGCTTGGCCGCTGCTCTGAAGGACTGCTGTGCTGACTTCTATCCTGGGTGAGAAGGACTGGACCTGCGTCTGCTGAACCAAGATCCCCAGAGTGACCCCAATGGCTAGTGGCTGGCATCATGACTTGAGCCTCAGAAACAGAAGGATTCAACCATCTAGACCCCAAGCACTTGGATTCTGCCATCTGTTAATGTACCCAGCCAGGTGGTTCCAGCCCAGTCCTGAACACTTGAAAGTGGGTGTAAGGTGTTCTGCCAGCCTCTGTAGATCCAGCTGAACTGATGCATCTTCTCTGTTGCATGGTGCTACCCAGTGCAGAGCTGACATATCATCACCACTGCATGGGTTTCCCCCGTCACAAAGACTTGTATCTAATCTCAGTCCACCACCTCGTCTAAACCGCCGCTGTGGAGTGCATCCTCGGCGCAAACGCTCACAGCCCTAATCAACAGCAGCCTCGACAACAATAATGGACTCCACATCACAGTCTTGCATCTCCTTGGAACCGATGCATTGCCCAGATGGCATGATCCTCAACGATGATGCAGGACCTCGCATCATATCATCACCACATCTTGGAACTGATGCACTGCCTTGGCTGCACTGTGCATCTTCGATGCGGACCCTCTCAATGCTCCACAAACTAGGATGTAAGGAACTTTGTTCAGCGGCTCTAACTGGGGCCCTGTAGCCAAACCACACTCCTTCACAGTTGGCCTGAACCTATGATTTTGTCCTAGTCCAGCATATCTACAGTTGTCTATTTGTTCTTTTTGGTACTATTTTCACTGCAAATTAGACCGATCAAAATAAATGTGCTGTATAAATAATTTACACCTTGTCTGTAAGTTAAGCCTGACAGTCTTTGTGCCACACTACCCAAGGATTAAGCGCAGGTTAATTTGGAGCTTGTTTGTGCCTCACCCTGAAAGAAACTGTGATACTCAGATAATCTTGGAGTTTTTCGAATCCAATCTTCAGGTTTTAAATGAATAGCAAATGGGAGGAAACATGGACTATCAAACTGATTCTCAACAACAGGATGTAATATAATTTTCAGAATAAAATAAGTATATAGGATTACCCAATTATTGTATGCATATTTACACAACACCATTGTATACAGATGAATTATTTATAAATTGTCAATATGATTTATGTACTGATATTTTTTTTGTATTGAAGATGTTATAATAATAACAAAGTGCTGATTAAATGTGTAACTGTTCTGAGACCTGAATGTCTTCCACAAAACGTATTATATATGTCTCTTACAGCCCTGACTAAGGTCTGTATGGGAGCAAAAAAACATTGGCTGGGCTGTTGCTGTCTGGTTTTAATGGAGTTGAAATGAAGACTAAAGATTGAATACTTTTTTTAAACAATCACATCTGAGTATCCTTTGTGGACGCACTTGCACAAAAGACCATGCTTGGCAGATAAAAGCTTCAGGGCTTCTTGTTTATTTGAATAATTGTTTTTTGCAAATTGAGCTAAATAGGTTTGGGTGCTCCTCCTCTTGTGTTATTTGATCCTCTCAGGCACTCTTTAGCAGTGACACAGACCCTCCAGTTTCGAGTGTGTAGTGTGATGGGCTGCAAGATGGGTATACCCTCAGCTATGGGGTCAACCTCTCTTCTTCACTCTGGCAGTCAGCTGCTCCTAGGGGTTTGACTTGCTCCTACACTCTTCTACAAAGGAGGTCGCCTCCAGGCATTCCATGACAGGGAGACAATGTTTCCTTCAGATCTGTCTCCAGAGAATGTCTGCTCATCTTTAGAAAGCTGACTTTCTTTCAGACACCGACCAGGGTTGTGCAGTAGTCCTTGGTTACTCTCAGGAGTACCCTCGCCTTGGTCAGAGAGAACTTGGAACTGAAATTGCAAGTGAGTCTGAAGCTAACAGTTTTACACAGCTATCACAGTCAGGAGACGTGTATTTTGGTCTGTACTTTCAGAAATAGTTCTCCTTTCATGTGTTCTTCTCAGGCTTCCAGGCTCAGGCTGGACTATAATGATGCTTCTTGCAGGAGGGTCGACTCCATGTTGGAGCACCCAGAACAGAGACTCAAAGCATTGTGAGCATTTTCAAGTGACACACAACAGGCACACTGATAGTGATCAGGAAGAGAGACAAAAGGCTGGCCTCTTGAGAAGGACCCTTCACACTCAGAATAACAGAGACTGTAATCCCACACTTCCCTAAATAGATGTTCTTTAGGAATACTAATCAGCAGCTCAGGACCTTATTCAATTACTAAGTAAATACCTGTCTTCTCCTTCCACCTTCAGTGTCTACATCCCTTCCTTCCAGTCTCAGGAATTTGGGTGTTACACTTCCACTGTCTAAGAAAGTAACTTCACCTCCACATTGTACCTATAAATATGTCAAAGGTTTCCATAATGGATTCCAAGGGAGTCCTTTACTCAGGTTCATTCAGACACAACCAAGTATATGTATTGCACAAGCATACCCATTCTTACAGCCACAACTGTATTGGGATGTTAGGGCAAAGATTAGATTCTAGATTGTAGCAGTGGAACGGAGTGGGAAAGGAGGCCACCACTCTCGTGACACAGGCAAAAAAGGTATGGTCCTGACTATATGATCAGTGAAACACTGTCTGCTGCCATCATCACTATATGACAGTACCTGTTACAGGTACTCACGTCAAGAGACAGGCTTAAATCTTCATGCATATCCTCGATTAATGTGAGGCCTGGCCAAAAATCAGGATACCAGATATTTGTCATTGAGCACTCCATGCAGTGGTCTCGTCTGTACACCTTTGCAGAGGCTAAATGCAGAAGTAGGTAATGAGGGTACGGGAATGGAGTAGACAGTACCAAGGATGATGGTTCTAGTCAAGAAGGGATTGTTGATAGGGCGAAGCTTATGGTAGGATCGAGCAAAGCAAAGAGAATGGCTAAGCTGCAAAAGGGATGGGGTAGAATGAAGGTAGCAAGCGGTATTCTGTAAACTGCCATGTCTTCTGCTTGCTTAAGCATTCCATTAGCTTTGCCATTTTTTAGTTTTTTTTGTGCATTTTTCATAAATATTTCGTGTTTATGAAAGATGTACAGCTAATCAGAGGAAAATTCTTGCAGTTTGTAGAGTTTTGCAGCCGTGGCCCGTGGAGGGTGTTTCAGTGGGGCAGAGAGGTGGGGTGGGGGGGTGCTAAAAACCGGAGTATGGATAATTGAAGGTAAGTAAACAATGTAATTAATAAAACGAATTTCGTAGCGCACCCTGCATCACATTTTGCGATGCAGGGCGCACTACGAAATTGGTTTTATTAATTAATTTGTTTACTTACCTTCAATTACCCATACTCCGGTTTTTAGCACCCCCCCACTCTGCCCCTCCCCCGCCCCGCCTCTCCGCCCCACCGAAAATCCCTCCACAGGCCGTGGCTGGAGTCTTGTGTTGTTTGCATTGTTTAAACATGATCTGTTACATTTCAGGCTTGTGGCCTATTTGTCTTTTTTATTTGCACATGGTTAACAATAGAGGTGGATGCTCTAGGTTGTAGATGTTATGACTTAATATGGGAAACTGCCCTTTTTGACTTACTTGGTGACCTGCTAATTGGCACTAGGTGATGGCAAATTTAGGATCTCTGGGACAGGGTTATTCCCACTTCCCGCAGGAAGTGGTCATATAGGGTGCATAGTGACCTTAGGGGGTAAGTAGCCCATTAGCTACTATGCTATAATCCTCTAATGCCCCTAAGTTCAGTATTTAGGGGAGCCCTAGCACCAGGAAAGTAGATCCTGTATAGGCATTTATATAGCGCACTACTTACCCGTAGGGTCCCAAGGCGCTTCGACCGCTGCGAAACCCTTCCTGGCTTCCCTGAGAGATGGTCCCTTAATGGGTATCTCCAGGGTGAGACCAGGCATCCCCGGCGGTCTGGTGGGGCCGTTAGTGAAGATGAGGCAAGCTAATGCCCAGAGTTGCCGAGTGTGATCGCTGATCAGAGTGGGCACCGAGGCGAGAGAATTATCGAGTCCGCTGATCCTGGTCCAGAAACCTGTTGACCAAAAGATGTTGAGTTGGCACCAGCCTTGCCACCTGTTCTCCTATTCTAGACAATTGCACCAAAGTCATCTCACCCTGCAAGCTGCTGATCCTTCAAACTGAAGCAACACTGTCAGCACTTCTCCAAAGGCTCAGGAACTCCCATGGAACAGCAGAGCTGTTCCCTTGCATCTTGCAGGTACCAAATACTGAGCTGTGAGAATACAAGACCACAAAAACCCAACACTGGAAAGTACCACTGCACCTGAGCTGCCGAGCCTGGGCTGAAGTGGTCCAATTGTTCCAACGTAGTTCCACTATGCTGACAACTTATGAAGAAGAACAATGAAGAGGTACAAAAGCAGAAGTCCGAGGAAGAGCAACTGATTTGGCACCAGCCCTACCAGTCTGTCTGCTGTTACTCATTGAAACTGGACCAAAGACTTCTCGTCCTGCATCTGTTGTGCCTACAAAGTCTGGGAGGTTGTCAGCCTTCAATAAAGACTGAAGAACTCCTGTGGAGCAGTGGAGCTACTTCCCTGCATCCGACAGACACCCCAAAGAAGAATGTTAGTGCTCTAGACCGCAAAAACCAGACACAGCAAAACATCACTGCACATGTGCTTCCAAGCTGAAGTGGGCCAACTGTGCAAGAGTGGTCACCTGGCCATCCAGAGACAATGCCGCCTGCAGCCTCAGTTTACAGGCCCCTTCTATCGCAAGTGCTCCCGGTGATGAAAATCCGATGCCTAAGGACACCTCTGCATCCATTGCTCTTGGAGAAGAGGAGCAAATGGGTCCCCACGTCCCTGAACATCGCAAGAGTTGGTCCCCTCTGCTGGCTTAGCCCAGCTGGTCTCCTAGTTTAGACTAGCTTAGCCTGCAGCCTCTTTTCCAATGGACCAAGGACCATAGACTTGAATAGGGCACCTGAAACTGTAAGGCACCTCTGTACCTGGCCCCAGTGCTGCCCAAAGTGAACTGTTTGTGCTGCCTTGGACCTTGCCCCATACTCATCCAGAAGATTGACCCATTAAGTCGCTGTTGAGGGCCCGACTGCAATACATGTTTTCCTTTCAACGTTAAAATTACCTTGAAGTGCTTCAATGACGATTTAAAGTTTCAAAATCACCTGCGCTGAAAAACACACCTTTGCACCCGGACGTCCCAGTGGCTCCAAAGTTGAACTGTTGGTGTTGCCTTGCACCATACTCACCTTAAGATCCAGGGAAGGGTCATGTAAGTCTTTGTTAAGTGACCAGATGTAAGGTATGTTTTCTTCCTAAGTTAACATTGCTGTGAAGTGCTTCAATTACGATTTGACGTCTCAAAAACCTGTTTTCCCAAACCTCCTATTTCAAAAAGTACTTTCCCGATTTTGATGATCATGGTGCCTAAAGTTATAATAAAAATATGTGTTATTTTTATAAATAGGTATGGATCTCCTTATTGAGTTGTGTGCGTATTTATTGATAATTGTGTGTATGTGCAGATGTCTAACACTCCTCTCTGAAAGGCCTAAAGCAGCTCGACCACACTACCCCTAGAAGAACACATTGAGATTGCTAGAGCAAGCCCCTGTCCATTAATAAGGAAATAACTGGACTCTTTGCACGGTATACCCCTTTTTTGGAGTATGATATAAAGAGCAGACTACCTACTCTTAATATCATATTTAAGGCATGCACGGTACAGTGATGCATTTTTTGCATCCTAATATCCCTTTCAAGGGTCTGCTGGGTGTGCATGCAATTTATTTATGGCTTGCTATTTCCCATCAGGTCAATGTAATGTCTATTTGAACATAAAAGGTGTTAGAACACCAGGTAAAATGCAATTACATTTTTTTTAAAATAATAATAAAATGTATCTCGGAGTAATAGAACAGTACAGTTATAAATATAGAAGCAAATATATTGTAAAGATAATAATGTAGATTTAATTTCTATGGGGAAATTAATTACTTCAGGACAAGAAAAATATTATTTGCGTGTTGCCAAGTTGGAAACAGTGTGAAGTCATCAAGCATACAGTATCTTGATGTCTACGTGGGAGTACCGGTAGGTTACCTAACTAAATGCACCATAGTTACTTCATGTTGTTCTTTGCTGCATTAAACATTCTACAACGTAATTGTTTTTAGATCAAAGAAACACGGGTACGGAATGAAACGCTGCTGTCTCACTTTTATTCGTACACAGGGGGTATGCGTAGGTGCACTGAATGGCACAATGGGTGCATTTGAAACCCACGTATGTATCTATTCATTTGGTGCTGTGGGTGTCCTCATGCCCATTGTGGCCGTATAACAAATTCTAAAGCCTCTATTTTGAACATCATGCTTCGTTAAGTTATAGAAAAAAATACGTTTAAAAATGTAGTTATTAGCCAAGCACACGAATGTTGTCATCATTTAAGAACTGCAATATTAACTGTTGGAGACTGCATTTTTGAGATCAAGATTAAATATATGCTTAATTATTTTGTCTTTTATTTATCAGAAGGCAAGGAAGTTTGACCTCCCTTTACTGACACAATAGAGAGATCATGCACCTCACATGGTGGTCAATCACAGTTAATAGAGCTACATGAAGCATTGGATTTTGACGTTAGATTTTTTTTTTTTAAACGTGCTGAACACCTCTTACCACAGTCTTATGAAAACTGCATACTGGAAGTGATAGTGTCTGACAAAATTGTGCACGTTTCCTGTCTCATTTATGAGGAATTGGCACAGTCACACAAGACTTTGTGCTGCTATCTGCCCTATGCCAATGTGAAAGGGCAGGAATGCATTCTATTTTTGAAATAAGGTACGTCCCTGGGCTTTCCCCTGCGCTGGTGCACAATTATCTGCCTAGTACCAACGAAGGAACCCTTGTACCATAGTGCAAGGGGCCCTCAGTTGCAGGCAGGATTGTTTTGTGTAGGAAGAGGCTCCTTTGTGCTGAAAAAAAATAATTCAGAGAGGCGTTTTCCTTTTTGTATGTATGCTTCAGAATGCAAATGACACACAGATGATGACCAGAATACAGAGCAAATCAAACATTCACCCCCAGTCAAGAGATCTGGGTTAAATCCATTGTTCTTTTGCTCACCATGCCACCCCAGTTTAAACCCAGCCATATGCAAATCAATCTTGATCATGTGCCTCATGGGGACAGTGCAGCCCAAAATGCCAAGCTAGGTCCTCCTTAGATCAGAAAAAGCATCCTGGGACCAGTTTCGGGGCATCACTCCTCTTCAGCCAGGCTAGTTTGAATCCAGGCGCACAGCGAACCTGGGACCCAAGTCTGAGCATAACCGGCGCACTTAGGGAGAGAAAGCAAAAGACACACAGATGGTGGATGGAATGCAGAGCAAATCAAACATTCGCCGCAGTCTACAGATCTGGGGTAAATGAAACCCATTGTTCTTTTGCTCACTGTTGGACTTGGCCCTTTTTGCAGGGTCATCCCTACACTTTTTGCCTTTCTCCTAGCCTTTTTTCTCACATGGTGTTGGTGGTTTTAGGCTTTAGCATTGATGTTCAGTGTAACTTACGTATGATCTCTGTGTTAAATATGGTAAGATTGGTCTACACTTGTTTGGCATATTTAATTTACCTGTCAGTCCCTTGTAAAGTGGTATCTCATACCCAGGGCTTGTAAGTTAAATGCTACTGGTGGGCGCGCAGCGCTGATTGTGCCACCCTCCAAAATAGCCTTTCAAACCTGTCTCAGGCCTCTGCCATTGCAGAGCCTGTGCGTGCAGTGTCACTGCTGCTGTGACGTGGCACCTAAAGTGTGTGCCATGTCTATGATCCCCATTTTACTACATGTCAGTCACCCCTGAGGCAGTCCCCAGCAAGCCCTATGAGCAGGGTGCAGTCTAGGTAAAAGATAGGACATGTACCTTAAGTGTTTGACATGTCCTGGTAGTGACAAACAGCCATTTTGGATTCTCACTACTGTGGGGCTGCCTTTCCATAGGAATGCATTGGGGATTCCCTGATAAGTGTTTCAGTGGTAATTCCTGAAAAGAGAGGAGCAGCATGGTCAAGTTTGGTATGTTTGAAATAGTTATAATAAATTCTACTCAATGGGGTGCGCATATTCATTATGACGATTTTAGAAATGCCACTTTTAGGAGTTGGCATTTCTCTGTGCTATGTGTCTGCCTGCCTGATGTGAATTGCATGTCTGGCTTTTGAGTGACAGGGGCTGGGAGGTGTGTGTGGCTCCAGGAGGGGCAGGGTGAGTCAGCACTAGGCTGAGGACATCGGCATTTGGAGTGGTGGGAGGAGAAGTCCCTGGTCCCTGAATAGGATTGTGCCTGCCCTAGTGAATGCTGGCTCCGCCCCCGTGTGGTGTGTCTGATGACGAGCCCCCACCTAACAATAGAGAAGAAGAGCCCTGTCAACAGAGTGCTCCAAATCCCCCCTCAGCCAGTTGCATCTGGTTCCCCCAAATGCCCTGTCTTGCAGGCAAAGTGATTCAGTGTATAAATACTAGGACTGTGACCCCAATAAAAATGTGCTGTTCCTGAACCTGCTGGGGGGCTTGCTGCTGCTGGGGGCCCAGGAGGAACCGCCACAAGGGTTTGCCTCCCTGCTGCAGGGCCCTGTGTGCTGGCCTGCCTGGCCGCCGCTATGCCACTTGATACCTAAGGACTTTTTTTATGTTGCCCCCAGCGCCTCATGAAAGCTATATTTATATTGCCCAGGAGGTGAGGAGCGTCTGTCCCCTGCAGCGCTGTGTGACGAGGGAATCCGCGGTGTGGGGGATTCCCCCCATGCGCTTCTGAAACCGAGCGATGCCCACCCCGCTTCTGGTGTCAATGAGCGGGTGCCCACCCTGATTTGGTAATTTTATTTTGAGATTAGCGGGCACATACTCCACTGTGTTGGGCCTTTCTGATGGTGGGTGCCCACCCCGCAATTATCTTTGGTTTGTAGCGGGTGCCCATCCCACATTGTACCGCTGCCTGAGGGAGCTGCCGGACCGCCGCTAAAACAACCCGTAAGACAGGCACGGCTATCTGAATGTGGGCAGGGCTAAGTCCTGGCCCACCAATTGAAACAGGCCAAGAGAGGAAGCTGCTGGGGCCGCCAACTGCTGCACGGCCAGAGCGGAAGACAGGCAACTCAGTGCCTGACTCGAGGCAGGGCTCCCGTACTGGAGGAGAGAGCCCTGCCGACAGCCTGGAACCCCGTGTGCAGACCGGGCGAAGTGGAGCGCAAAGTCCCACCAAGAGCCGGTGAGTGGGGCTTAAATCTATGCAAGGAACAGTACCAGTTCTAGTGTCTGGGCGGTCCAGCGAGAGAGCGGGCTGCCCCAACTATGGGGACATATTTGTTTTTAGAGTTCCGTGGGGATCAAGAGGGCACAGTGGTGCCGGGCCCGGTTATGGATGTTGTTACTGCTGCGCCACCGCAGCGGACAGCTGCAATATGGGCATATTTGTTCCTAGGGCCCCAGTGAGGGTCCAGAGGGCACCAAGGTGCCCGTGCCTGCTCTTTGTTTGCTCACAGCTGCACCGCCGTAGCGGGCAGCTGCAACAGTGGTCATAATTTATTCTTCGGGCGCCAGTGGGGGTCCAGAGGCACAGTGGTGCCTGTATTTGCATTGCTGATCCCAGCTGCCCTGTGAGAAGGCAGGCAGCTGCAACATTGGGGGCACATAATCTGCAGGTCCCAGTGGGGGTCCAGAGGGCACGGAGGTGCCAGTGCCCTTTTTCGATTTGTGCCAGTGTCCCTAGTACCTTAACAGCTGTACGGCAATTAGTGACAGCTGCAACTTTTAGGCCTGCGCAATTGCGCACTTTTGATGTTGCTGCATTGGCAGCCCAAGCCCTGACATTTGGGACATAGGGCATTGGAGCCATCTGAGAAGGCCAGTTGGCCAGGGGGGCTGTTGGATGGATAGGGCGCCAGACCTTAATGTGATTTATTTGGTGCACAGGAAATGTGATTTTTGCACCGTGAGTTATGCCTAATGTGACTTATGCTTGTGATGCCTATGACATAATGTGTTTATGTTTAGGATGTTTAGGCATACTGTGTTCATGCTGATAAGGCCTAGTGCATAATGTGTTTATGCTAACGAGCTTTGGGCCTGATGTGATTTATTGCCTAATATCTTGTAATGATATTTCAGGATGGGGTCTAATGCTAATGTGATAATGCTTAGGTCATTAGGGTACCAGTAGTTACTGGTTGTGTTTTTTACTTACCTGTTCTGATGGTTCTGAACGTGGCCCGATTGGCCTGGCCCTGTATATAGTCCCCAGAGAATATTGTCTATGCCAGTTGGCACAGTGTAAATGTGTGATTAGGTTTCTAATATGTTTTGATAATACCTAGGTTATGTTTTATATAACCTTGTGCGGAGTTTCTTTTGTGGTGTGCCTAGTTTGTTAGAGTGTGTGTTGCCCAAATGCTTTACACATTGCCTCTGAGATAAGTCTGACTGCTTGTGCCAAGTTATCAAGGGGGTGAGCAGGGGTTATCTGTAGCGTGTAACTCCCTTGTCCTGACCAGAGTGGTGGTTTCTACCTGGCTTTGGCACAAGCCGTAGCCAACCAGAAATCCCATTTCTAACACTCACCATGCCACACCAGTTTAGACTCATCCATATGTAAATCAGTCTTGACCCTGTGCCTCATTGGAACATCCCAGCCTGAACAGACAAACAAGGGCCTCCCTGGATCAGAAACAAGCATCCTGGGACCGATTTCAGGGCATTGTTGAATATTAGATTACGGAGTGAACATTACCAGCGCCATCTTGTCCCATTTTAAGCCTTTGTGAGCGCGTAAACGGCAGCCATTTTAAAACTGTGGCCACTCTCCTAACATTGCCAATCACTTGCACGTCTCCCCTTGCCTTGCGATCATCCCCCGCGCACTGGCAACCCCCAAGCATCTGTTGAAGCCATAAAACAGCCTCAGCGCGACCCAGCCCCGGAGCCACATCCCGTGCAGAACCCACATACCCTTTCATCTCTTTCACGCAAACGGACCCTTTGATAACCCCCTTCCCCTGTGCCCGATTGTCCAAGCTGATCCCAGGCCATCACCTAGCCCTGCGGATACGGTTTATTGCCCCCTACAGTAGAAACTCGCCTCTCTTCAAAGGAGCTGAGATTAATCAATGTCTTCACACCACAAGATCCGACCGATCACACATATTCCCGTTCTTAGCGGAATGTCCAGCTGCGCGATAGCCATCATGCTGAGATCGGGGTGGGAACCTCTACTGTAGATATGTGTGGGAACGGGCCTGGAGCGGGGATTCCGGGGATGTCTTTCCGTACATCAAAGCATTGCCAAGAATGTGTTGTATGCAATAAAGCAATAAACCTGTGTATAAGAGGCCAGGCCTCAGAGATGTTGTTAGAGCACCTCGAGAAGATACCCTGATTATCCGATCTGACGTGTTCTGCTCCGGAGCGAATTAAACTCTGTTTCCCGCTTTCCAATTTCCAGCGCCTGCCTCTTTATTTGATAATCGTCGAGTGGATTAGAGGCGACTAACGCCAAAGCAGTGTTAAGAAAGGTTACCAGGAATAGCTGCTTTTTTACAGCATCACCCCTCATCAGCCAGGCTAGCTTGAATCCAGTGGCACAGTGAGCCCGGACCCACATCTGGGCATACCTGGCATACTTAGGGCAAGAAAGCAAAAGACACAGACGGATAAATGGAATGCAGACCAAAACAAATCAAAAAATGTATGGGAGGAGAAGTTAGTTAATACATTCAAGGAAGAGTTAAAACTCACGACTGTACATCCTGTTACATTCACAGGTGAAGAGTTTCCCATGGTAGGATTTACTGTAGTAACGTTTGAATTCAAGGACAGATCAGCCTTGGGTAAATTCTATGTAGCTGAAAAAAGGTCCCTCAGTTTTGAGTTGGAAGGACCAAGGATCTCTAGGAATCAAACTTCACCCTAATAAGAGTGAGCAAGTCTTATTACTTGATGATCAAAAACAGGTTTTGATTGATTCCCTTAAAAAGAAATTTCCAAGTTTATTCTCTGGTAATGTGCGGGCAACATAAAATAATTTTAAAGGAAGGAGCTGTTCCCGTTTGTCAAATAGCCGGGAATATTCTATTAGGAGTTAGAGAAGGGGTTATGGCTGATCATGACTCTTTGGAGAAAACATTTATAATTGAGCCTGTTGAGAGTACAGAGTGGTTGGCTTTATTGGTTGTAACCGGAAACCTGATGGACGTCTTTGTTTATGCATTGACCTGAGAGATCTCAATAAGAGCATTGTAGTAGATACAGTTTCCCTTCCAAGAATTGATGAGTTATTAGCTCAGTCTCAAGGCGTAAAATAGTTCTGTACAATTAATTTAACCTTGGCTTATCACCAGGTTTTGTTACATCCTGCTCGCAGGAATCTCACTGCATTTATTATCCCTTTTGGATGCTATAGATTTGTACACATGCCTTTCAGGCTATCTTAAGCTGCTGCGTTTTTTCAGAGGCTAATGCATAAAAATTTTAAAGGCACAAAAGGGGTAACATACTTTCTGGATGATATTCTGGTGATGGGTCAATATAAAGTGGAACATGACAAACAGTTAGAACTTGTGCTGAACAATCTTTCTGATTTAGATTAAAACACGGGCGGTCTGAGTGGACAAACGAATACACCAAAGATACTGTTCTTGCAGAAATTAAGGAATTCATTGTCAGTGGATGGCCTTGTGAGAAAAACATTTGACCTAATCTTAAGAGCTTTTGGGTAATAAGAGAAGAATTATCTGTTGATGACTCAGATGTTGTTCTAAGAGGTGATAGAACAGTTGTACCATATACGTTAAAGACAAACGTTCTTGGTATTTGTCACAGTGGACATCTTGGGATAGTGAATATGGACAAGGACATTGAGGACTTAGTTACATCTTGCAGTGTTTGTTCTAGCTCTGATAAAACACAATTGTTATTCAGACCATCTATTGGTGAGAGTGGAGAACCAGGCCTTATGGACCCAGCGGCGCAGGGCACACCTAATATCTCCGGGTTCACCTGCCTTGTCAGACAGAGACACGAGACACTTTGTTGGGCGTAGAAAAAGAGATTTATTAGCTGCAGCCAAGCACAGTTGTCCAAGAAGTACAACAGAGGTAAGTTCTTAGGAGACTACCACTTAACTCCGTGGCTCACAATCTCTTTTAGGTCATATGTTTACAATGCCCACTCCCAAAACATACAAAACCAACGAATAGGAATAATTCGAAAACAAGCTATTGAATGTCAAAAACACACCCTCCTTTCAGACCCCGTGTGCTCTCTTCCCCTCAAGTTAATCAGCACTAGTGCCCGTAATTCAATTTGCAGGTGGTAGAACATGTTTGAATGCTTCAAAGGATAGTTTATGTAACAAGAGAATACACGAAGAGAATAGCGAAGGCCAGTCAAATAGAATGAAGTCAAGAAGAATGGTGGGACCCAAACAGTGGAGTTAGACAAGGATTAATCAGTCTAGACATGGATTTAACTAACTCGGCCAGGCCCTGACATCGGTTTGGTAATCAAGGACAAGGGTTACTCTTTAACAGGAGAGACACGTAGCAGCTGAAAAAGCAAAAACATTGCGTTCGCCGTGCTGCCTGAGTGAGGCAACACAAAATGGTGGCTAAGCACAAAATGGCGGCTAGATAAGAAGCGGAGTTGAAAACTACGGAACCTCAAGAGGAGTATTCCCAGTGGTCCTTGGGAAGAATTGAGTGTTGATTTACTAGGTCCTGTTTCAGAGACTGATGGGAAACCTTGGTATCTACTCGTCATAGTAGATAATTTTTCAAAATGGCCAGAAGAGGTTTTAATTGATAACATCAAAAGTAGTACCATTATTGATTGCTTGGAGAGTTTATTTTTTAAAGAAGGGATCACCAAAGTCATTTTAAGTGACAATGGTACTCCATTATGTGCTGAAAAATGTAGTGGTGTCCTGACCAGGAACGGTTTCAATGGAAAAAAGACACCTATTTATCATCCGGCTGGAAACGGAATCGTAGAACGATTCAATAGAGTGATTATGAGCAGCATTCAGGCTTCCATTAGTGGAGGTAAAGATTGGAAGAAAGAACTTTTCAAAACCATTTCGGCATTCAGGATTACACCCACACTGGGACTGGTTACAGTCCTTTCAGGATTTTAAGAGGTAGAGAACTTTTCATAAATAATATTGTTGCTGGATCCAAAAGAAAATTTGCAGTAAGTGGACACCTGCCGTAGTAAGATCCAAACTAAAGGCGTTACAAGACAATTGTAGAACTCATTATGATCAGAAGCACAACACAGAAGATGTTTTTCTTAAAAGGGGAGATTGGGTTAAGGTGAAGTTTGCACACAAAACAAAGAGAAGCTGTTCTAAGCCATTACAAGTAATGGAAGTATACTCTAAATCTGCAAAATTGAGTGATGGTAAAGTGTGGCATTTTGGCAGAATCTCAGGTGCAACAAAGTTTTGAATTGGGGTAGTGTTCCTGACAAGAAGTTTACTTCTGCCACCAATTGGTTGTGGGATGATGTCACTAACTCCGATACTGGAAGTGGTGCTTCATGTACTTCACCTTTAGCAGCCCAAGCTGAGCTGCTTTTACCTGAGATTGATATGGATTGTCCGGGAGGTAATTCTGCTACCTCCTCCTCTACTACCTCCTCCTCAAGGAGTAGACAAATTGTTCTTCCTAAGAAATTTAAAGATTGTGTTATGTAATTTGATTTACGTATCCTCTCTTGCCCCAGTGATCCGATCCCATGGGTTCGAGTTAACGTCCTACGCAGACGACACCCAAATTGTGGTCTCGGTGCTTCCAGGGAAGGAGCTGGGGGTGGCAGCAAGGTTCCAGGATTGTATGTCTGAAGTTAGCACCTGGATGGCCAAAAGCTGCTTAAAACTGAACTCCTCCAAGACCGAGGTGCTTATTTTTGGGTCAAATATAAATCTCTGGAGTTCCAAGTGGTGGCCCCCAAATATGGGATCCCCGCCATCTCCGGTACAAAAGGTGAAGAATCTTGGAGTCATCATAGACCAACAACTTTCTTTTAAACCTCAGGTCAAGGCGCTGACTTCCTCTGTACACTACAATCTGAAAACCATTAGGAACGTTTTGCCTTTCTTACCAGAAGGAAGCAGAAAAACGGTGGTGACGGCACTCATACTTTCACGCCTTGACTACTGTAACAGCCTCTTTTTAGAGGCCAAACAGGGGGTGCTTACCAAACTCCAGGTTTTACAAAATGCAGCAGCCCGCCTGATCGGGGGCTTGCCCAAATTCTCATCGGTGGCCAATGAACTACAATCACTGCATTGGCTGCCGATGAGGAAGAGGATTCTCTTTAAAGCCCTCTGCATTGTCTTTAAGGCACTGCATGGTTTAGGCCCAGTGTTTCTTCAGGATAATTTCCAGTGGTACAGGCCAGGGAGACAACTTAGGTCTGCCACTATGGGACTGATTAAAACAACTCGGATCAGGAAAGCACGTTGGGGGGGTAGGAGCTTTGTTATGGGAGCAACCAAGGCATGGAACTCACTCCCCCTGTTTCTCAAATTAAGCACCTATCTGTTAGCGTTTAGAAAAAACCTCAAAACATGGCTTTTTACTCTCTAGTCCGGCAATACTTTACTCAGGGAGTTACCACTTAGCGCCAGGACACCGATTGGTATTTGTGCGCTCTATAAGTGTTATAAATAAATAAATAATTTTGTTTGACAAGGGAGCGGGGTATACTTAGAAACTCATAAAGAGAATTGTTCTTTATTGCTGATGTACTGCTGATTATAGTAGTAATTTATCTTGTTAAGATTTCGTTCATTTATTATTCCTCTCCGTTCTATTTTAATGGTATGTTTATATTTTGCTGCTATGTTAATTATATTCTGTTAAAGAGGGAGGATGTGGTATCCTAGTTATCTGTTCCTAGGTGACTGGATGCTACTAGTGCCAAAGTGTTAGTTGTCATGAGTGGAGCTGGCTTGATGTTTCACCTGCCTGTTCTCCTACAATAAAGTTTATTTTAAAGATATTCCACCTCCGTGGTTCCTACAGAGGGGTTTGGAAAGCAAACATCAGCTTACACAACATGCTCTGTTGACCTTCCACATACCCAAATGACTCCCCTCAGCAAATCAGTCCACCTCGTGTGGATAACATCCTGTGTGCAGAGATTTGTTTACAGTGAGTTGCAATAGAAAAATACAACATCTATTGCATATGGTTTCTATCAAGGCTGCAATACGTATATGATGAGTTATGCAACCTACAGGATGAAAGTCATGCGGTTGCTAGTGCATTTAGATCTGTTAAACAAATGGAGAGAGTGAGGGTCGACATATGCTCGTCCTTCTCCCCTGGGAACTCATGATAAACATCAAGAACAATCTAGAAACCAAAGTGCATCAAGAATCCATTCAGTAATTCTACTTTGATTAAAAACAGTAGGTTTTTTTAAAGAACGCTCAACCACCAACCTAGTTGGTGGCATGCTTCCTCATTGGGTTCACCCCTATGGTGCCAAGTACATCCAAGGTGTGCTACAATGCCTTATTACAGCAGCAAAGGATTTTTTGTGTCAATTTGTTAAATAGGTGATTCCACCACCATGGAAAGGCTGGGGGAGGCTGGGTTCTGGGGCCCATTGCAGGCCCCCTCTGTGTGTGGGACGGTCTATGTGCACTGGGGGTACCCATGGTAACCTGCTACATATCCATGCACTGCTTGGCATCTGTGCATTGTGAATGGTGCTGCAGCCAGCTGCACCATCAGCAATGATCAGGGGCCTGGATGCACCTGCCATAGTGGCGGGGATATCCTCATACACTCAGCAGGACCGCTGCCGCACCAGCAGGCGGTCCCAGCTCCACAGCGATGGCGGGCAGGCAGACTGATGTCTGCCCGCCATTGTAATGAGCCCCTAAGTCTTTGGAATAGGATAGCTAGGTAGGTTTAGATCTAGGATTTCGGAATCAGATTGGAACTGTGAAATAATAAGGTAAACAGATATAATATCAACGTGTTTAGTATATAAAGAGTATTAACCCCTTGGGCGGGGCCGCGATTCTGTGCCTGTGCGGCAGAATCGCGAGTGGGCGGGTTTATGACGTCCCCCAGCCGTCATCAGCACACGAGCCCCATGATGCATGACGGCTGGGGGCCGTCATCAGCATCGAAGGCGTTAAATATCGATCTTGTGTATATCAATGTTCAAAATATTGATTTTTAGTGTTATATAACATATCGAAGTTTGAAATATCGAAGGTAAAATTATTGTTGTCTCAAAATATTGTTATTGTTATATTCAAATATGTTTTCTGTTTGCGTTTTGTGTAATAATACATAGTGAGAGGTCCATTAGAATCTCAGGCAGATCCCCACTGCCCGCATGGCGGTGGCGATCCGCCCGAGATCCTTCCCCGCCCGCCACCCATTTCCCCCACCATATTACTATGGCGAGGGGACCACGGCGACGGAAAGACCATCCGCCGCTTTTCCGCCCAGTCAACAAGTTGACAGGGCATAAAAGGGTTTAATATGGTGGCGGTGTCTGTTAGACACCGCTAGCCATATTACCATGGGTGTTGAAAGATGCCTTTAAAGGCATGCAGGAATAGACTGCGGGGGCCTGTTGCGGGTTTGGGGGGGTACACATGGGGGTACCTATGGTACCCCCCAGCAGTTCCATGCACAACATGGCAGGCACTGCGCGGTACCTGCAATGTTGTGCATGGAAGTGCACAACATGCCTTCCTGGCATTGTGGTGGGCAGTGCTGAGTGCACTGCCCGCCACAATATTAGGAATGCAGGATGCACCCGCCACTGTGGCGGGGACATCCTAATGGCAGCCACGGGACCCCAGCCCTTATGGCGGGCGGTCCCTTTGTACGACGTGATGGCAGGCAGACAAAGTCCGCTCACCATCTTAATGGGGCCCTTAGTGTAAAAATTTTTGAGCGGGATGTTGGATTTTATATGGGATAAGGATGGGGAGTGTTTTAAAATAATTGATTTAAAGTGTTATTATATTTGGAATTTAAATAATTAATTTAGAAATGTTTGTTTTAGGAGCGGGATGTTGGGTTTATAGGGGATAAGGTTGGAGAATGTTTTAAAAATTTAGACTTAACTCTTTAATAAAATATAAATTTTAATATTTACATTTTGAAATTATGATTTTTAGAGTGGTATGTTGTGTTTATAGGAGATAAGGGTGGGGAGTGGTTAGAAAATTTAGAATTTTAGAATTCAATATTTAACAAATTCAAAATGTAATAATTTCATTTCAAAATGTCTGTTTTAGGAGCGGGATGTAATATTTATAGGGTATAAGGGTGGGAGTGTTTTAATTTTTTTATTATTTTTTAAATAAATTCAACGTTTATAAATTTAAACCATACATTTTTTTTTAGGAGTGGGATGTTGAGTTTATAGGGGATAATGGTTGGAGGGTTTTCAAATAATTTTATGAGTTTTTGAAAATATTTAGAAATTTTAAACACCATTTTGAAATGTATGTTCTAGGAGTGTAATGTTGGTTTTATGGGGTAAAAGAGTGGTGATTGTTTTAAAATATTGTTTATAAAATGAAAAATTCTTAATTATTATAAAATATGAAATATAATTAGGAAATATTTTTTACAAAATGTTGAATATATTTGAGAATATTTTTATAAAATTTTTTTGTGGATGGACAATTTTTTTAAAAATAAAAACATATATTACGTGTTTAGAGAGGAACTCTTTAATTAAAATAATATTAAAAACAAGGGTGTATTATTACATATAAATATTCAGTTATAAATTGATGTTATTTAAAAATGAAAAGAAAATTTATATTTTGAAAAATTAATGTAATTCCTATTTTTAGATATTTCATTTATTAAAAAGTTTAAAAATAGTAATTATTAATTATATTTTTCAAATATAAAAAATATAAATAAGTAGTATGTATAGTAATTAGAAAATATATGTATATGTGAAAAAATATAAATATTCGTTTATGTAATAATATTTTGAATATTATAATGTTATAATTATATGTTTACTTTTATTGTTAAGTAATACAAATATATATTGTTTAATTAGTGTCCAGCACTTAATATGACTTTATATTAACTGGGGTCGGAATAGTAAATTAATTAAGTTCAGTGTCCAGCACCTACCCTGTCTTAAAACTAAGTGGAGTGGTAACAGTATATTAATTAAGTTTAGTGTCCAGCACCTACCGTGACTTAATACTACCTGGAGTTGGGAATAGTAAATTATTTAAGTTTAGTGTCCAGCACCTACCCTGACTTAATAGTAACTGAGTGGGAATAGTAAATTATTAATTCAGGGTAGGCGCTGGACACTAAAGTTAATTAATTTACTATTCCCACTCCAGTTAGTATTAAGTCAGGGTAGGTGCTGGACACAAAACTTAATTAATTTACTATTCCCACTCCAATTAGTATTAAGTCAGGGTAGGTGCTGGATACTGAACTTGAACCTACCCTGAAATAATATTAACTGGAGTGGGAAAAGTAAATTAATTAAGTTGAGTGTCCTGCACCTATCCTGACTTAATACTAACTGAAGTGGGAATAATACAATAATTAAGTTTATGTGTTAGTTAGGATTTAGCTGTTTAACTAATGTTAGTTTTTGAGGCCTAGATTGGAAAACTTTACGTATGTTAGAATATGTGTGAATATGGTGTGAATAATGTTTGTAATAGTATCATGTTGTACATTATATGTATATTTGTCTGGGTGGGAATGTTCGTGTTGTTTTACAGGTTCTAGTCGTGAGAAGTGGCAGTTACGAGAAAAATGCATATTTTTGTATTAAGAAAGTGTATATTAGTTTATGGTTTATCGTTTGTGGACTACGCCAGAGGATTAATTTTTTAACAGTTGGATTTTTCCTTTTTTTTTGTTCTATTGGAATTATGAGATACCTGGATTGTTTTAAAATAGTTGGGACTTCCTTTTTACTGCTATGGAAACAGAAAGTCATTTTAATTATTTATTGTGCACAATGCAACACCCCAAGTTGCTTCTGGTAAGGAAAGACACGCGCAGCATGGTAGAGACATCTGGAGGCCACCAAACATGTCGACATACCCACATACCACAGTACAAAACCAACCCGTCATGAGACCAATATCCTTTGCACACCACAAGCCGAAAAAGAGTGACAGGACACCATTGACTCACACAGCAAGACATCACACCCACCTATCTCCACACAACAACACTCTCACACACACACCTCACAAATCTCCACCACCACCTGGCACCCTGCACCCCCTCACCCATTTGCACCATGCCCCCAAGAAGATGCCCAAAACCGCAGTGGTGGTAGGCAAGACAATCAGGGGAGACCCACATTTGTTTGTGAATCTCATCAAACACACCCCTCTTGCCCGCAGCAATCAGATGTGGGCAAGGATCCACTGCAAAGTCAATGCTGTAGGGACCACCCTACGCACTGTGCTTGACATCAGGAGGAGGTGGCTTGACCTCAAGGGCCGGCGCAAGCTTCCGCCCCAGAGGAACCAGGCGGAGGCTCAGAAAAATGGTGGCAGCCCTCCAATTCCACCTCTAACCTACACTGAATGGTAAGAGAACGTGCCTGCCATAACGCATCCAGAGAGTCTCAAAGGTATTGAGGTGTGACTGTATGCTGGTAAGCATTAACAAAATTAGCACATCATACTGCAATGTACGGTCGTGCACAACAAGTGAGCCCCAATTTCCCACCCACATCAAACTCATGTGGAATGCATGCGTGCGACATGAATGGATCACAAGGACAGCATTTCCTTACTCAGCTACCCACAGGTAGGTGGTCAGCTGATCTACCCTGGCCTCCCTCCCACACTGCATGGCTCACCCACCCCACAGCCATGTGGCGGCTAACACTGTCAAGAGTGCCTCCCTACAGGTAGCTAGCCATCTTACTGGGGAGGGCAGGTGAGAGCTGACAGCAAGACCACAACTCCTACAAGGCCCTCAATCTTCCCTCACAAACAGCATGGAACCAAATGACCCCTATATCCCGCACTTGAAAGCCAACTCTGGAACCCACCATAAGTTTAGTCATTGCACATACATCTAATACCATTGAAAGGTCACATGAGTCACAATGTCATTGATGAAGTCAGATTTAATAGCAGAGCAGAACACAAGAGCGCAAGTCCCATTGCCTTAAAGCAGAAAGACTCAGCTCAACACAACACATGCATGGGAATTCTTCTGTTCGCCCTCACAAACCACAGGAGGCAAGCACAAAAAGCACAACACAAATCATGAAGTTGCGGCATAGTACTCAGATACACATAGAAAAAACCCAAATGTCCAAGCATAAACTGAATTGGAAGACCAACAAGTCAGCACCGGAGGATACGTCCTCAGAAATACAATATCTGTACCTATGAAATTGGCCCTCCAGCCACGTCATATCGTTAACAAGTAATGCAAGTACCCAGGGCTATAAGATGGATGAAACAACTGTGGGGTGTTTCAAAGGGGCATGGCCAATGTAATTAAGGACGTGGCCTATAAAACCTCAGCCATCAATCTGGGCCCAGCATATTGATCTTCCTGACTAACATTTTTCTGTCACTGCCATGGCACACAGATATATGATACAAGTCACATGATACCTACTCTAATTCTGGACTACTGAATTTGTCAATGTCTGTCAGTTGCATACAATAAAGAAGCAACAACTCTGGCTTGCATCTAACATTGAAAAAAGCCCCACATTCCCACAGCAAAGGCATACTTCAATAAGTGTGCATGCAAAATGGGCCTCTGTTTAGAAAATTAGTCAACCCCACACCAGCCCGGAGACCTTCGAATACCAGGTGTCTTGACCGGCGTGCACGATTAAGTCAGTGCTGACGCCAGAAGGCCTTTTAGTGTTCCAATGCACAGGAGCAGAAGGACACATCTTTCGCAGTGCCCCTCTACAGTTTCCCTGCAGCTTGTGGATGACACCAGACTACTAAGGAATCCACAGGGGGGGAAAGGGGATGTGACAGAGAAGAGATTGCCACTCAGGATTCTCTGGTTCAGTTTTTCAGTCTTCTTTTTCCTCTCCTGCTGTCTTCTATTCGATACCAGTTGGTGTCTTAGTGGAACTGAAAACGAATCTCCGGTTAAATACCACTCTATATATCACTGTCTGTGACAGACATAGGCTTGGCCCGAGGTTGGTGGGGTGGGTCCTCTGATGTGCGGGTGCTACTCCCAGCTTGCTTCTTGGACACCACTTTGCAGGCACAATTTTTGGTTTTCCCGAAAAAGGTCTTGGGTGACAAACCGATGGTGGTAATTGGCAGTGCCTTCTTTTTCCTACTGGCAACTTGCTTGGTACTGGACCTGTTAAAAATTGGACAGATTTGTTTGGACCAAGTATCAGTGGGACCCCTGAGAAGGTTTCTATTTTTCTACAAATGGCGTCCAATGTGGGGCCCATCAGAGAAGTGGCTATCTAAGGAGTGATCTTGTCAGGAGACAGAAATCTACTGAGTAGGACAGGGCAGGACTCTACAAAGGAAGTACTCTGTGCACCGAGATTCTGGGGATTCTCTGTCTCTGCAGCCCAGTATATTTCTGATCTTCCTGATTTTGATCCTGCACATGATGTCACTCCTGACTGCGAACCTTTTTGGCGTGAGTATTCTAAAAAAGACCGTTAGGTCATTCAGAACTTGGCAGTTAGAATTTGGACAACCATTTGTTTGGTAAGAGTCGTTCTGCGGCACTTGCTGTTGGTTTTGATGCCTTTGATTGGTAAGGTAGTTTAGTAACACTTACTGTGGCTTAGATTTGCATTGGCCAACTTTTGATTAGTATGTATGTAATATGTAAATTGCAATTTATGTAGGCAGGTAATGAGGAGATTTTTCTCTGTTTGAATTTGTTTGAATGGCGAAACGTACTAAGAGTACCTTAAGCATGACTTTGGTTATAATATTTGCATATTCTGCAATATTTTTGGCATGCCTGTTTCAAGAACACATCAAAGAATGTGTTGCTTTTTGGAGGTACCATAGTGCGATGTGAATTAAATTAGCCGGCTCCCTTGAGGGAATAGCTAGATAGGTTTAGGTATAAAAACATATTTCTTCCTTGGTGATTCTGTATCCCCATTGAATTCAAATATATCCTTTTCTAAGCACGTTTATAAATGGAGATATGCAGAGCGATTTTTTGGTGTTCTGCCAGACAAAGCTAGTAAATTAAGTGTATTTTGGCTTCTTGGAAATAAAACAGTTTGTTGGGCTGTTTTTTTTTGCAGTCTTTTGGAATACTATTGAGAAGCGCTTCTTGTAAATATAACTTACAACTAGTATTTACAAATGGTTTGGTTTAAGTACAGTCTGTGGGCAGTCCTTTGTTTCTGTCCTAAGTGTTGATCTGTGGGTTAATCATGTGTTTATATGTCTATGTGGTTTTACATTAGTGATACGTCTGAAAGTAAAGAGCGTTTGCGCTATTTGTGAAATAATGGCTCTTAAGCGCGCTGTATTATGTGATTCTGAGTGTATGACCCCTTCTGTATATGTCTGGAATGAGCTCAATGTGTGTGTTTGTGTTTTCTTGCTGTCATCAGTCTGTTATGTCATTTAATTATTATTAAATAAACATTAAATAAAAATCCAGAAATTAACCATATGATATGCTAAATAATTATATGTTACTGTTTAATTTAAAGAGTACGAAACTATGCACATGTACAAACTGCTAATGCTTAAAAGATAAAATTAGAATTCACGTTCAATAGGAATAAAATAGGCCTCAAAAATGAAATTGTGTGACTTTTTTAATAAAAAAACAATTATAAAACATTTTCCTTAGATACATTGTATTAGATATTAATAGGCAAACACATCATCTGAGTAAATTGGATGTTGGTGAACTAAAACACATATTATAGAACATGCATTGAAATGCCTCAGTTTTAAATAGACAGTCACCGTGCTTCCATTTCAACACTAAAAAAAGCTTTACAACAGCTGTGTTTTAACTGCCGCTTAGCAGCACCTGTTGTTTTGATTGTAGGCCACGGAGAGACAGGAATGTTGACTCAGCCAGGATTATGTCAGTTAAACACGGGGTAAAATCCTGCATTTCACACTGCTGTTTTAAAAAGTTACAAAAATCAGGTTCATTATTTTGGATAACAGGAAAACATTTAACGTAAGGATTTCCTTACTTAAAGCCTTTTTCATAAGCATATTCGTGGTTCTGATGTTAAATAATTGTCCTTTAAAAAAGTGGCACAAAAATGTGTCATGTTTCAAGTTGGGCTTCCATCTCCCTACAATTTGAGCCAAAGAATACGGCATCATCCGTGTACCAAGTATAGAGCGGGTAAGCCTTAATACTGCATAATATTAGGATGTGCTACTTCTTAAAGGATGCCCTATGTTGAACTTTGCTCTCATAGCATCTTCTCTCCCACGTTGAGAATTTGTAAATAAAACCGTAGAAAACATCAAGGGGCCATCTTGAATTAGATCCATACGGCGGAGAGACTCGCTTAGGAGGTAACTCGGCAGGGACACGAGAAGGGTAATTAGAAATATTAGCGCATTTCACACATCGCTTTTACAGCAACGCTTTGTTATCTTTTCAGAACATCAAGTGCATTTTAAAATACCCGATTGAGGCATAATACAGAATAAGACAGGTAGGTCTTCCATCTTTATAGAAATGTGAGCGAACATAACTATTTGGCAAGTAAGGTGAACAATGTCTCCTTGCTTTCTCTTTCTCCCGCACTGTAGATAGAATTGTTTAAGATGCAGCATGTTGGATGAACAGGCTTGTTCTCCAGTGTTCATCAAAAAGAATAGCTTATATAACTGAGACAGAACTACTATAAATATCATACACGGAAGGAAAGGTAGGTTAAATCCCGGACCCTTTCTTTTCATTGAACTAGTAATTACACGATATAATAGAATGACTAATACTCGTCGTTTTTTTTAAAATAGAGGTGTTTAGCCAACACAACAACGAACCAGTGCATATCGCATTTGAGTCCAAGAGAAAAGGTCTCTTTGAGAATAAATACAGATTCCCACAGTCCCCCGCCTGCAAAAGAACCGGTATGTAGATATTGTTAGAATCCAATACATTCAAAAGGTTTTGTGTAGCTGTTATGGAGACGAAATCTAAATTATGTAAATACAACTTTATTGTTTTCTTTACATCACATACAGACAAAAGAAAAAGCCCTGATGAGATTCCAGGAACTGGTTTCCTGGTTTTGAAACGCGTCGGCAGATTTGGAGGAATAAATGATTGACTATAGTAAAAACTAGTACTATCTAGCTTAGAGAATATCAATTAGTCCTATTAATTTAATTGTATTCCTTATATTTTGATGTGGTCGTTCATTTTTTTATATCAAATATACATGAATATATTATGTGTTGTTTTTTGTAAGAATTGTCTTTTGATATGGATGGTGTTGCAAATTTAATTTTGTATTCATATGTATTTTTTTATCTGTGTTTGTAAAACGTCATGTATAACAGTGTAAATATATAAATGTACAGTTGTTCCTTTTTTTGCTAAATCAATGTGTTGAAAAAAGTTTTTAAAAACAAATGAATGGTAAAAAATACTAATACCCGGACGAAATTCAATAAACGGCTTTTTGACCTACAAAAAACTGTGTTGTACAAAAATAAGGGTGGTTTAGGCATATTGTGTGTTGTGTTTCTACAAGCTATCTTGACATAACATAACATAACATGACATAGTACCTTGGAGAGGTCCCTGAGGAGGTTGTCTAGGGATTCAAGCAGTGTGTAGGAACAGAGAAGGTTAACAGTACGTCCCTCGACCAACCCGTTAAGGGCAAAGAAACGGCCCTGGAGGTCCATTGTTTCTTGGGTAACTGTCATAGGGAAGGAGTGCCGAAGGAGGATTGCCAACCCCGAAGAGCCCCGTGTGTATCCTGAATGGAAGACCCTGCTATAGCAAGGAACGCACAATGGCTCCCAGATGGTGTATCTCCTGCTGCATAAGGTTGGCGGGAAGGAAGCAATTTGTGTATCTCAGGACCACAGTGCACTTCACGCAGTCCTGCAGACTGTTAATGTTCCAGCACAGCACCCGTGTACGTCCCATGTCTGTATATTATCAGGGCAGGTGGGCAAAGGAGAAAAGGGAAGCCCATCCCTGTGAGGAAGGTCGTTTATGGCCATCATCGGATGTTTGCAACAAGTGACTTTGTATCACAGATTAATTAAATAAATTGACCCATTATAGCATATCTTAGTTAGATGTAAATCATCACATCACATATAGACAAACAAAATCCCCCCACAACATGGCTTCTCAACAACTCTTCCTCCCAACAACCTCCCATACTTCCACTCCAGAAGCATGTCACCTACAAACTAGTAACAAAATCACAATACACTTGTAACCAGGAGTAGAGTGGTAGACCCCTCCTTAATGCAGGATCATATGCAGCCTTCAGAGAATGAGTTACTTGAGAAACAATGAGATACCGAAATAGGTAAGACACGCACCGCGTTATAATTTATATTGTCTCCTTGTCGCGTGCAGTGGGGCTTTGCTTTCTGTTCAATCCAGCATATCGAAAATATCTATAGAGCAAATCCTGTTAGGGTTTGTCCCCTATTGCACAGCGTAAATGAACCTTAAATAGGGTATATATGAAAAGTCCACCAACTCAATTGTCAATTCATTAAGTTCTTTACTTCATTTGGTATTTGGTGTCGAAATTATCAATCATTTGTACAATTCGATTCAATTTTTCATTTTATCAATCCAAATATCCCAAAGCATTTCCACATAGATCCCTGTGCATTTCGTGCCTTTCATAGGCACTTCATCAGGGGAAATCTCTGTAACAAAAATTAGATGGTCTGATTATAGTGGTCTGTCCTCTGTAATCAATTTCAACATGTATCAACATTTCATCATTAAATCAAAAAATCAACAGCAATGATGGGTTAACATAATCATAAATAATGCGAATTTTCATGGCAAAATTAGTACTCTCGACGCGTATTCTATCTAGCAGTGACCTTGTGTGCAAAACAATTACTTATGTGTGTTTACTGGTATATAGGTATCCTCCTCTCCATTAAATGTGAACGTAATGTTGTAATATCATAGCGCATTTGAGACATCTCAGTGCATATGCCTTCCGTTAACAACAATCACTTAAAAGCAAAAAATCATTGAATTGAAACTCGCATGTCAATCGTGCAATGCTAAGAGCTGTTACGCTTGCTGTGTGGTCAAATTGTCATCTACATGCGTGTAAATAAACCATCACAGATTTCGTAATGCACGATCCTGTTTCAACTGTCTATGCATTATCTCATAAACGCCCGAAGGGTCAACAATGTAAGAGTGTACTTACTCGGAGCAGTATCAATCAACCTACGGCTTCACTCGTTGCGGTTACCACGAGGTTGTGTGTGACTGTTAAATAAAGTTAGACATCCGCGTTCATCAGCGGAATATTAAACATGAAAGAGAGACTAGTTGTTGGTTAAACTGGGGGCCATCTTGAAATGGATAAATGTGCAGGATGTATATAACGAACATGGTACATAATGGACAACTCGTAATAATCAAAAGCTTGATGGGCAAAAAACTATCTAGAAACTAGACAATTGTATATCTGTATCTGTTGTTTTGTGATTAAATTTTTTTTTAGCAAGAAAATGTTTGTAAACATGTGTGTGATGTACCATAATTGCTGATATTAGTAAAATTAAACCTTTCTACAGTATTCACAGGTAACATAAAAATTCCATCCTGTCGTTCAAGCCAATGGGCTGCATCGTGCACAGATAACGAATCCAAATGTTTTCTCTTTGTAGCAGTTTGTTTTTCATGCTCACTCCTTCAATGTTTATTACATTTTCCAACACCATGAATTGCAACTGGGCTACATTGTGTCTCTTTTCAACAAAGTGCGCTGCTACTGTGGATTTCATATTCGCTGTCCTAATATTGCTCTTGTGTTCAAGGACTCTTGTTTTTATTTTTATTTCTGTGTGACCCACATAACATGAGCCACATGGGCACTTAAGTAAGTAGATGACATTTGAAGTATTGCACATGGCGTTTACTTTTAGTTTGATGGTCGTTCCTTTCATGGGATGATGTAGAATATTGCCTTTCATCACATTATTGCAATTGCTGCAATTATAGCATGGTTGCATGCCTTGAAATTTCTCATTTGTAGTTCTGATGTTCTGTTATTTTTTTAACAGTTCCTTGAGGTTGGGGTCTCGGGTGTATGCAAAAATTGGCGGTTGTTCAAACAAACCTTTGAAGTCTGGTTCCCTACTCAGTAATTGCCAATGTTTTAAAATGATGTTCCTATATTTGTTGCTCAATGTGGAGTATTTGGGAACCACTGTCATTCTTTTGTTATCACTTGTTCCTTTCAATGAGAGTAATTCTTCCCTTTTAAGACTTGCAACCTTAGTTTTAGCTTTCATCAGTACATGTTCTGGATATCTACGAACGCTGAATCTGTTACACATTGTCTCAATATGTTTGGCACAATTTGTGGGATCCGATATGATCCTTTTTAGTCTCATCAGTTGAGATAAGGGTAGATTATTTTTCAAACTCGGTTTGTGAAAACTAGTGTAGTGTAACGAGCTAATGTGATCAGTCTGTTTCTGGTATAAGGGTGTCATAAATTTGTTATTCTGTAATTTGATTTGTACATCCAAATAGTTGATAGAATGTTGATCATTTATCCACGTGAATTGTATACGATCATTAATCTCATTTAATGATTTGAGAAACATCAGCAATTTGGATTCTGGTCCAGCCCATGCAATAAATATGTTGTCTATGTACCTTAAAAATACTCTTCCATGTTCAATCCAATTTGGTTGGTTCAAGATTTTGTGTTGTTCAAAATGGTGCATGAAAAGATAAGCATATACTGGGGCAGCGCAGTTACCCATCGAAGTTCCGCTGAGTTGTAGGTAGCATGAGTCTTTCCAGATGAAATAGCTCTGATACAGGGTGAATGCTAACTGCTCCATCAGAAACCCTTGTAGTTGAGGTTCAATGTCGGATTTTAGAAGAGCTTCCTCAATAGCTTCAATTCCTAGGTTGTGGGGGATAGAAGTATACAACACTTTTACATCCACTGTGCAAAGCCAATAATGTGATGAAAGGCAATATTCTACATCATCCCATGAAAGGAACGACCATCAAACTAAAAGTAAACGTCACGTGCAATACTTCAAATGTCATCTACTTACTTAAGTGCCCATGTGGCTTATGTTATGTGGGTCACACAGAACAAAAAATAAAAACAAGAGTCCTCGAACACAAGAGCAATATTAGGACAGCGAATATGAAATCCACAGTAGCAGCGCACTTTGTTGAAAAGAGACACAATGTAGCCCGGTTGCAATTCATGGTGTTGGAAAATGTGATAACCATTGAAGGAGTGAGCATAAAAAACAAACTGCTACAAAGAGAAAACTTTTGGATTCGTTATCTGTGACAATGCAAAGACAGGATGGAATTTTTATGTTACCAGTGAATACTGTAGAAATGTTTCATTTTACTAATATCAGCAATTATGGTTAAGGGTGGGCGTAAAATCCGTTTCGCGGGCGAATTTGCGGATTTTCCGCAATTTCGCGATCCCCGAATCTCGCGAAATCGCGGTAAAGTCCGCAAATCAGCGGGGACTAATTTTCAGCCAAGCAAGGGTTACAGCAGCAGGTGCAAAAGTTGAACCTAATTTCTTTGTAACCTTTTACAAAAGGGTTACAAAGAAATTAACTTCAACTTGGGCACCTGCTGCTAAGTGCTTCCTGGCGCCTCGTTGCCTACTTGCAACTATTCTCTGACCCTGCTCTGACCCTTGAAGCAGGGTCAGAGAATAGTTACAAGTAGGCAACAAGGCACCTGTCCCAGGAATTAAACCTCATCAGGAAGCACTTACAGATATAAAAAAACAGGAAGAAGGGAGAGTATGGCAAATACCCCCTTTTTGATTTGTCAGGAGGGGTTAAACTAAAAGAGACCTTTACAGCACAATTTTCATATGCATTTTGCTAAAAATAAAAAGCTGTATGTTCTGTAGGGGCAACTCAGGAATCTGGCCCTTCAGAGATCCGGCCTCTTTCTTTCTCTCGTTCTCTCTCTCCCTCTCTTTCTCTCTCTTTCTCTCTATCTATATCTTTCTTCCTCTCCTTTCTTGCTCTATTTATCTCTTTCTCTCTCTCTTTCAAGTTCTTCCTCTTTCTCTGCTTATCTCTTTCTTTCTCCGTTGTTCTCTCTCTCTTTCTCTCTATCGCCCTCTCTTTCTTTCTCTCTCTCACATCCTCTCTTTCTCGCTCTCTCTTTCTCTCTCTTTCTTTCTCTCTCACTCTCCCTCTTTCTCTTTCTCTTTCTCTCTCTCATCCTCTCTCTCTCTCTCCCTCTCTGTGTGTCTTTCTCCCCCTCTTTCCATGTCTCTCTCTCTCTTTCTCTCTCTCTTTTACTTTCTTGCTCTTTCTCTGTCTCTTTCTTTCTTTCTCTCTCGTTCTCTCTTTCTCTCTCTCTCCCTCTCTCCTCTTCTCTCTCCCTCTCTTTCTCTCCCTTTCTCTCTCTCACATCCTCTCTTTCTCGCTCTCTCTTTCTCTCTCTCTCACTCTCCCTCTTTCTCTCTCTCTCTTTCTCTTTCTCTCTCTCATACTCTCTCTCTCTCTCCCTCTATGTGGGTCTTTCTCTCTTTCTCTCTCTTTCCATGTCTCTCTCTCTCTTTCTCTTTCTCTTTCACTTTCTTGCTCTTTTGCTGTCTCTCTCTTTCTTTCTCTCTCATTCTCTCTCTCTCTCCCTCTTTCTTTGTTTCTTTCTTTGTTTCTTTCTTTCTTTCTTTCTTTCTTTCTTTCTTTTTTCTTTCTTTATTTCTCTCCCCTCTCTCTCTTACTCTCTCTTTCTCTCCCTCTCTTTCCCACTCTCCCTTTCACTTTCACTTTCTTGCTCTTTCCCTGTCTGTCTCTCTCTTTCTTTCTTTCTCTCTCTTTTCTTTCTTTCTTTCTTTCTTTCTTTCTTTCTTTCTTTCTTTCTTTCACTCTCTCTCTCTCTATCTCTCTCTCTTTCTCTTTTTGGAAACATTGCAAAGATCTCATAGATGACAAAGTACAAACAAGCATTTGCAATGCAATAGGTCTCGCATGTTTTGTATTTACGTGACTTAGCTGTATTGATATTACAAATTACAATGGCTTTCAATTTTTAAATAATTAATACTTAAATAAAAGTGATTTGAATGTATAATGGCAATAGCTTAAACTTTTGTAAATAACTTTTGTGAAGATTATGTTCAGTGTATTTTATTGTGATGAAAATCCAAGAACAGAAGTGAAATATTAACATCTTTTTGTGACATGTGTAATAAAGTTTGAAACATTGAGAGAACATATTTGAACCAGTTGTTGTTGAATGGTTGCGCAGGTTGATGCTGGGGTGGTGCTGAGTGGTGCTGTGGTGGTGCTGAGTGGTGCTGTGGTGATGCTGAGTGGTGCTGTGGTGGTGCTGAGTGATACTGGGATGGTGCTGAGTGATGCTGGGGTGGTGCTAAGTGGTGCTGTGGTGGTGTTGAGTGATGCTGTGGTGGTGCTGAGTGATGCTATGGTGGTGCTGAGTGGTGCTGTGATGGTGCTGAGTGATAATGTGGTGGTGCTGAGTGATGCTGTGGTGATGCTGAGTGATGCAGTGGTGGCACTGAGTGGTGCTGTGGTGGTGCTGATTGGTGCTGTGGTGGTGCTGAGTGATGCTGTGGTAGTGCCGAGTGATGCTGTGGTGGTGCTGAGTGGTGCTGTGGTGGTGCTGAGTGATAATGTGGTGGCGCTGAGTGATGCTGTGGTGGCGCTGAGTGATGCTGTGGTGGCTCTGAGTGGTGCTGTGGTGGTGCTGAGTGGTGCTGTGGTGGTGCTGAGTGATGCTGTGGTGGTGCTGAGTGGTGCTGTGGTGGTGCTGAGTGATGCTGTGGTGGTGCTGAGTGATGCTGTGGTGTTGCTGAGTGATGATGTGGTGGTGCTGAGTGGTGCTGTGGTGGTGCTGAGTGATGCTGTGGTGGTGCTGAGTGATGCTTTGGTGGTGCTGAGTGGTGCTGTGGTGGTGCTGAGTGTTAATGTGGTGGTGCTGAGTGATAATGTGGTGGAGCTGAGTGATGCTGGGGTAGCGCTGAGTGATGATGTGGTGATGCAGAGGGCAGAAAGGCACAAAAAGCAGTCTAACAAAGGGCATAAGGACAGAAAAACAAGGGAAAAACGAGTCTAACAGAGGGCAGAAGGGCACAAAAAACCAGTCTAACAGAGGACAGAAGGGCAGAAAAACAAGGGAAAAACTAGTCTAACAGAGGACAGAAGGGCACAAAAAACGAGTCTAACGGGGTAGAAAGGCACAAAAACGAGTCTAACAGAGGGCAGAAGGGCACAAAAAACGAGTCTAACTGACGGCACAAGGGTACAAAAACAAGGGAATAACAGAGGGCAGAAGGGCACAAAAAAACGAGTCTAACAGGGGGCAGAATAAATCCCGCCCTGCAAGTTTGTCCACGAAGATGCCACCTTTTTGTGCAATACCTCTACTCAACTGGAGTACTTTCTACTGTCTAATCAGTAAGTGCTCCCTCGTTGGCTAAATGTATTGGGGCAGATTTACAATAACTGGCGCATCCCCAGGGATGCGCCAGTTATTGTGCGCCGCAGCTCCGCAACCCATGGTGCGCCGCATTTACAATGTGTCAAAAATGGCACAGATGCGTCACGCATCCGTGCCGTAAAAGCAGCGCATTGCTGGAGCTGTGATGCAGCTCCAGCAATGCTCTGGGGGTGCCCTATCTCCCCAATGCTGCATCAAGCCTTGCGTCTGCTTCAAGCAGGCGAAGGGTTTTGATGCAGCATTGGCCTAAAATGCCTCCTGATGGCACAGGGCTTTACAATGTGACGCATCTCACAGAGAGATGCGTCACGTTGTTAATACCCAGCACCATGGCGCATCTTTTGTGCTGCCGCTGCGTCACAAAAGGTCTCGGTAGAGGGTGGCAGTGGTGAACCAGAGGGTGGCAGTGATGAACCAGAGGGTGACAGTGATGAACCAGAGGGTGGCAGGGGTAAACCAGAGGGTGACAATGGTTAACCAGAGTGTGGCAGTGGTGAACCAGAGGTGCTGTGATGAACCAGAGGGTGGCAGTTGTGAGACAGAGGGTGGCAGTGGTGAACCAGAGGGTGACAGTGCTGAACCAGAGGGTGGCAGGGGTGAACCAGAGGGTGCTGTGATGAACCAGAGGGTGGCAGTGGTGAACCAGAGGGTGGCAGGGGTGAACCAGAGGGTGGCAGGGGTGAACCCGAGGGTGGCAGTGGGGAGCCTGAGGGTGGCATGGGTGAACCAAAGGGTGGCAGTGGTGAACCAGAGAATGGCAGTGGTGAACCAGAGGGTGGCAGTGCTGAACCAGAGGGTGACAGTGGTGAACCAGAGGGTGGCAGTGCTGAACCAGAGGGTGACAGTGGTTAACCAGAGGGTGGCAGTGGTGAACCAGAGGGTGGCAGTCGTGAACCAGAGGGTGGCAGTTGTGAACCAGAGGGTGACAGTGCTGAACCAGAGGGTGGCAGTGGTGAAACAGAGGGTGCTGTGATGAACCAGAGGGTGGCTGTGGTGAACCAGAGGATGGCAGTGGTGAACCAGAGGGTGGCAGTGGTGAACCAGAGGGTGGCAGTGCTGAACCAGAGGGTGACAGTGGTTAACCAGAGGGTGGCAGTGGTGAACCAGAGGTGCTGTGATGAACCAGAGGGTGGCAGTCGTGAACCAGAGGGTGGCAGTGGTGAACCAGAGGGTGACAATGCTGTACCAGAGGGTGGCAGGTTTGAACCAGAGGGTGCTGTGATGAACCAGAGGGTGTCAGTGGTGAACCAGAGGGTGTCAGTGGTGAACCAGAGGGTGTCAGTGGTGAACCAGAGGGTGGAAGTGGTGAACCAGAGGGTGGCAGTGCTGAACCAGAGGGTGACAGTGCTGTACCAGAGGGTGGCAGGGGTGAACCAGAGGGTGGCAGTGGGGAACCAGAGGGTGGCATGGGTGAACCAGAGTGTGGCAGTTGTGAACCAGTGGGTGGCATGGGTGAACCAGAGGGTGGCAGTGGTGAACCATAGAGTGGAAGTGGTGAACCAGAGGGTGGCAGTGCTGAACCAGAGGGTGACAGTGGTTAACCAGAGGGTGGCAGAGGTGAACCAGAGGTGCTGTGATGAACCAGAGGGTGGCAGTCGTGAACCAGAGGGTGGCAGTGGTGAACCAGAGGGTGACAGTGGTGAACCAGAGGGTGGCAGTGCTGAACCAGAGGGTGACATTGGTTAACCAGAGGGTGGCAGTGGTGAACCAGAGGTGCTGTGATGAACCAGAGGGTGGCAGTCATGAACCAGAGGGTGGCAGTGGTGAACCAGAGGGTGACAGTGCTGTACCAGAGGGTGGCAGGGGTGAACTAGAGGTGCTGTGATGAACCAGAGGGTGGCAGTCGTGAACCAGAGGGTGGCAGTGGTGAACCAGAGGGTGACAGTCCTGTACCAGAGGGCGACAGTGGTTAACCAGAGGGTGGCAGAGGTGAACCAGAGGTGCTGTGATGAACCAGAGGGTGGCAGTCGTGAACCAGAGGGTGGCAGTGGTGAACCAGAGGGTGACAGTGGTGAACCAGAGGGTGGCAGTGCTGAACCAGAGGGTGACATTGGTTAACCAGAGGGTGGCAGTGGGGAACCAGAGGGTGGCAGGGGTGAACCAGAGTGTGGCAGTGGTGAACCAGAGAATGGCAGTGGTAAACCAGAGGGTGACAGCGCTGAACCAGAGGGCGACAGTGGTTAACCAGATGGTGGCAGTGGTGAACCAGAGGTGCTGTGATGAACCAGAGGGTGGCAGTCGTGAACTAGAGGGTGGCAGTGGTGAACCAGAGGGTGACAGTGCTGAACCAGAGGGTGCTGTGATGAACCAGAGGGTGGCAGTGGTGAACCAGAGGGTGGCAGGGGTGAACCAGAGGGTGGCAGTGGTGAACCAGAGGGTGGCAGTGCTGAAGCTTAGGGTGACAGTGGTTAACCAGAGGGTGGCAGTGGTGAACCAGAGGTGCTGTGATGAACCATAGAGTGGCAGTCGTAAACCAGAGGGTGGCAGTGGTGAACCAGAGGGTGACAGTGTTGAACCAGAGGGTGGCAGGGTTGAACCAGAGAGTGGCAGTGGTGAACCAGAGGGTGGCAGTGGTGAACCAGAGGGTGGCAGGGGTTAACCAGAGGGTGGCAGGGGTGAACTAGAGGGTGGCAGGGGTGAACTAGAGGGTGGCAGTGGTGAACCAGAGGGTGGCAGTGATGAACCAGAGGGTGGCAGTGGTGAACCAGACGGTGCTGTGCCCATACACCACTGCATGGGTAACTTCGCCATGCAAGCGGCCCGTGAACACGCAAAAAGCCCCGCGAACACGCAAAAAACCCAGCGAACACGCAAAAAACCCCGCAAACACGCAAAAAAACAAAAATCCGCAAATTCGCACGAATTCGCGGATTTTGCGGATTGTGAATTCGATTTTGCGCCAATTTGCGGAACGCGAATTCGCAAATTTCGCCCATACCTAATTATGGTACATCACACACATGTTTACAAACATTTTCTTGCTAAAAAAATTTTAATCACAAAACAACAGATACAGATATACAATTGTCTAGTTTCTAGATAGTTTTTTGCCCACCATGCTTTTGATTATTACGAGTTGTCCATTATGTACCATGTTCGTTATATACATTCTGCACATTTATCCATTACAAGATGGCCCCCAGTTTAACCAACAACTAGTCTCTCTTTCATGTTTAATATTACGCTGTTGAACGCGGATTTCTAACTTTATTTAACAAAGTCACACACAACCTCGTGGTAACCGCAACGAGTGAAGCCGTAGGTTGATTGATACTGCTCCGAGTAAATACACTCTTACATTGTTGACCCTTTGGGCGTTTATGAGATAATGCAGAGACAGTTGAAACGGGATCGTGCATTACGAAATCTGTGATGATTTATTTACACACATGTAGATGATAATTTGACCGCACAGCAAGCGTAACAGCTCTTAGCATTGCGCGATTGACATGCGAGTTTCAATTTAATGACTTTTTGCTTTTAAGTGATTGTTGTTAACGGAAGCCATATGCACTGAGATGTCTCAAATGTGCTATAATATTACAACATTACGTTCACATTTAATGGAGAGGAGGATACCTATATACCAGTAAACACACATAAGTAATTGTTTTGCACACAAGGTCACTGCTAGATAGAATACGCGTCGAGAGTACCAATTTTGCCATGAAAATTCGCATTATTTATGATTATGTTAACCCATCATTGCTGTTGATTTTTTGATTTAATGATGAAATGTTGATACATGTTGAAATTGATTACAGAGGACAGACCACTATAATCAGGCCATCTAATTTTTGTTACAGAGATTTCCCCTGATGAAGTGCCTATGAAAGGCATGAAATGCATAGGGATCTATGTGGAAATGCTTTGGGATATTTGGCTTGATAAAACGAAAAATTGAATCGAATTGTACAAATGATTGATAATTTGGACACCAAATACCAAATGAAGTAAAGAACTTAATGAATTGACAATTGAGTCGGTGTACTTTTCATATATACCTTATTTAGGGTTCATTTACGCTGTGCAATGGGGGACAAACCCTAACAGGATTTGCTCTATAAACAATGAGATACAACATGCAGACGCTGTCAGGCGCCTGGGAGCCCACTGATCAGATCTTTGAGCTATGTGACAGGTCAAAGTCTATCACTTGTGCATTGAGAGGTGTTGGGCTTCTCACGAGAATGTCATCTGGAGTCAAAAGAGAGTCACCCCACAGGTGGATGGAGTTAGATATGGAGCGCGCAGCTGCAAACCATGAACAGAAGGCGATGGCAAAGACCTATCCTGTTCGGTAGCTGTATTTGCCTGTGCTGACGCTGGAGGTCTGGTTTCTGAAAGTGTGGCGCCTTTCAGCTCAAGGAGTGGAGTTTCCTCAGTCAGTCACTTCCAGGCTGCCTCTGAGTTGTCAAAGAAGTGGGTTTTATTTGCAAAGACAACCCAAAGCTGGGCCGGCAATAGAAGCCTGTACGAAAGGTTAGGGCATGGACTTTTTATTTGACTGCCACATATGACCAACGTTGCTCCTGCAACTCTCTGGTATAGTCTGGAAAGATGACCACCTTTGCATCAAGACATCTGAGGTCTGGGCGAGAGCAACCCTCCTGAAAAATGACATCTCTTTCTTTAAAATTGAGTATGCGAGCATTCATGATCCCATGTGCTGCTACCAGAGGTAGCCTAGGTACAAGGCTCTGTGTGCTCTTTTGATTGCAA
Source organism: Lissotriton helveticus (assembly GCF_964261635.1). Lineage (NCBI taxonomy): Eukaryota > Metazoa > Chordata > Amphibia > Caudata > Salamandridae > Lissotriton > Lissotriton helveticus. Next base: position 1,838,937,134 of record NC_136059.1, on the reverse strand, counting down.
ACCAGGGAGACAATTGATCTGTTGGCATCTGAGATTTAATACAGAATTCAACAAATTGTGCAACTTGTACCCTCTGGTATGCCCACAAACAGCAGGTTGTTTCGCTGTGATCAATTTTCTGCGTCTTCTGCTTGGCGGCGAAGCTCAGTCTTGAGCAAGAGTAGTCGGATACATGGGACTTCAGGGTAGTGATGTCATCCTCTATTGTGGACAATCAGGTTTCTGCCTCAGTTATCCTAGTAGTGGCATTGCCACAGAAGAGCCATGTCAATGTGTGCCTTCCCAAACGTGGTTTTCTTGGATGCTTGGGAGATGTGGATCACTTGAAGAATTGTGGCCAGGTCACCCTCAGGGTGCGGTGGTTTATCCAAGGCAGTACCTCCAGGCTACCCATGGCCCATTGTGTATTGATCCATTTGAGTTTGGGAGGCCATTGGTCTGTTAAGTTTGCCTAAGGTGACTTTTTAAAAGTGCTTCTGTAAAATAATTATCATAAATCGGACTTTGGCAATGGTTTGGGTGTGTGTTAAATATTATAATACAGTCCAAAATTAAGATTTTATCTGGTTCCTCGGTAGAGAATATTATTTCACTTTAATTCTAACTTCTCGTTCTTTCCTCCAGGACAGCTAACACTGCTACAGTGAAAATAGCTTTCAGAGAATTGTCACTGTAAGGACATGTTTAACATTAAACATTTACATGTCCTTTTTGAAATGTCACACAACTTGCCTTATGTGCATTTGAGCCCTACTTATTGGTGACCTATTATTATTTAAAAAGAGGGTTTAGGCCTTTCAAAGAGTTTATTTTGATAAGTAGAATTTGCAGTTCAAACTCATGTAGCTAGGTTACTGGAGGCAGTCCTAAAGTCAAAATTCCATTGTCACTTTAGGTGACTTTTTAAAAGTGCTTCTGTAAAATAATTATCATAAATCGGACTTTGGCAATGGTTTGGGTGTGTGTTAAGTATTATAATACAGTCCAAAATTAAGATTTTTATCTGGTTCCTCAGTAGAGAACATTATTTCACTTTAATTCTAACTTCTCGTTCTTTCCTCTAGGACAGCTAACACTGCTACAGTGAAAATAGCTGTCAGAGAATTGTCACTGTAAGGAAATGTTTAACATTAAACATGTACATGTCCTTTTTGAAATGTCACACAACTTGCCTTATGTGCATTTGAGCCCTACTTATTGGTGACCTATTATTATTTAAAAAGTGGGTTTAGGCCATTCAAAGAGTTTATTTTGATAAGTAGAATTTGCAGTTCAAACTCATGTAGCTAGGTTACTGGAGGCAGTCCTAAAGTCAAAATTCCATTGTCACTTTAGTAATGGCAAAATATGTACTGCACCCCAATAGGGACATTTAATTTAGAGGTCCTGGGTACACTTAGTGCAAAATACTAGGAGCCTCATATATGAAAAGTGTCACATCACTGCGTGAAAACAGTGATGCAACACTTTTCAGTGTGCCCTCCTTGCGACAACATGGATGTGCGTTATTTACTGTACGGTGCTCCATGTCGCAAGGATTTACAGATACGTCAGTAATCATGACCTATCTGTTGGTGCAAAAGAGGCGCAATACTGTGGTGTGTCTGAAAACAGACTCCAATCCTGCAATGTGTCCTTTCACATTGGGCAGGTCCCATTTGAAAGGACCTGCATCAGTCTTACGCCTGCTGTGAGGCAGGTGTAAGATTTTGATGCAGTGGCATCCTAGAAGTGTAGCAGTGTAATCACATTGATTTTACTGCAACACTTCTAAGAGCCTTTTCTGTGGGAGAACACTCACCCTGCATACATTATACCTGATGCAGGTTTAATGTAGCACAGGTCTTTACAAAGTGACGCATCTGAGATGCATCACTTTGTGAATATGGCCGCAACGTGGTGCATTTTTACGCTGCCGCTGCGTCACCAAAAGTGATGCAGCTGTGGCGCAAAGGGCTCACAAATAATCCTCTAGGGATATATAGATACGTGAAATATGCAAATTAGGAATACAGCAATTTTCAACATGTTTTAGGGGTCAGTGTATATAACCTAGTTAGTAGAGTCCCAGTGTACACAGTAAAAAAAAAACAGTAGCATAGTTAAAATGAATGGGGGTGAATATGTAAAAAGAGACATTTGGCTACAAGTGCTGCATATGCAAAACTACAATTAAATATTACTGGAAACAATAGGAAGGCAATCTTTGTTCCAGTACCTTGGTTCAAGTCAATCAAATGGGTATTTAGATCAACAGTTTTTAAACAACACACAAATTACAAATATAATCTCAAACTTACGAAGACAATTTAACACAATTAAAATGAATCTACTAAAATCCTAATAAAAGCTGAACATCTTTAAAATACCCAGTTATTGTTCTGCCAACCTCATTAGTAACCCTGGGCGTAGCTTGCGTAGTAGCGCTACGTGTAGCTATACAAAGTGCACTTCGCGCTACGCATACCTACGCGAACTGCGTAGTGCCCTGTGCAAAATGCTGTTCGCACTGATTGCACAGTGCCGGATGCTTGTCCGCACTGTGCAATCAGTGCAAACTGCATCTTGCACAGTGCAAGCAGTCGTTTTCTGCCGCTCGAGTAGATTTCTACTCGAGCGGCAGCTTTCTCAACGCGGACTGGTAGTTTCTCATCGCGAGCGGCCGCGAGCATACTTGACCATTCGCAATGAGAAACCTGACCTCCCCGCATTGAGAATCTCGCCGGGAGGTTTATTTTCCATGCTCTCGATCGGCAACTTGATGTTGCTGATCGCGAACAAGGAAAAAGTCTCATTAGGCGGTCACCAGCTTGACGTTGAGGACAGCGAGCACGAAAAAAATGACCGCTACGCTACGCGTGTTTGCACTGTGCTTCATGCAATTCACGTAGTGCGAAGTAGCGCAAACTTTGCAACCTACGCAAGCGTAGCATAGTACTTCGCCCAGGGTTACTCATTAGTCTATTATACGTCCTTGTTATAAATTACCAAAAAACAAAACCAATCTTGCTTACCCATACAGGGCCTTTTTAACTGCGGTCACTTTCCCATAACAACTGCTATATCCAAATAACGCATATCAGTGAGAAGTTCTACAGCTTGTGCTCTATTCCTGATCCCATATTTGAAACAAATTGGACATAAAATCAATTTCTGAATGGGCAGCACTTTTCAGCAATCCAATAAAATATGCAAATTATTGCATTTTGTATGCAACTCATATGTACAATTCCTTCCGTGTTGGATAATTTCCATTTTTGTCTTGTCATTTGTATAACAGGGGTGAACTCCAGATTTTATTCCAAGCAATTCACATCTAAACCACTGATTTGGTAAAATATCTATATACAGAAACCATGCTTCCTTTTGCAAATTATTTACAGTGATGTAGCTAGGCCTAAGGCTGCCCATGGTGGTTCCTGCGCTTACTGCCCACAGCAGCCGAATGTACGTTGGGTGTTGGTGATCCCACCCCTAAGACTTGTGCCACCCGGGGCGGACCCTCACCACCCCCCTTGGTACGCCATTAAGTATTTAACATAAAATGATCCGATATTAATCCAGCCAAAAATTGCCATTCATTATCACGGGACAAATCCTGACCCAATGCCATCAGCTCACACTCTGAGACCTCAACTTGTAAATTCTGTGGACATGACCTCACCTTCCTATCCCTACATCAAAATTCCAAGTTTTTTTTACCCATTTAGACCATTTCAATTAATTTTGCTTAATCTCATTTTTACACCATTGTGAGACTTTCTGTTCCTCTCCTGAGCCCAAATGTCGCCAGAATCTTATTAGTACAACTTGAACCAGTATATTTCATGATGTCATGCCTGTCACCATTCTTGCAGCCTGAATGATGGAGCATCCTGGCAGAAACATTAAGGACTTTAGATATTTCCCCTTGTCCGCATCCCACCCGCTTATACCACTAATACATAACAATTGAACTGTGTGTTGTATTTGCGGGGGGTATCATGGCCAAAAAAGCCTTTAAGACAAGACTATGAGACAGCCCACCATAGTCCTGGTTGAATTGGTTCAGTCCATTCACCGAGGCAAGGGCCCTTGACTTCAGGGGCCCCCTGAGGGTATGCCATTTCAAGGTTCTCTCAAACCAAACCCCTAAATACTTATATTTGTTAAATATTTCCAGCTTGGTGGGGCCCAAATACCGACATAACTTTACCACTTTCTTACCAAACCACAGCACCTTGGTTTTATCAATATTTATTTATAGCTTTTTTTGCTACAGTATTCCCTAAACGCATCCAATTTTATCTGCAGCCCTATCTCTGTCTGATCTAAAATTACAAGTTTGTCTGCATACAAAAGGCATGATATATGTTTGCCTTTCATTCTGGGGATGGCACCCTAGTCACTGTCAAGGCAGACGGCAGATCAGTTACAAATTTGGCGAAGACACATTCCTGGCTTAATCCATTATTAATTGCTATTTTCTGTGTTAACATCCCTCGCATATCCATGATGACCTGGGCCCAGTTATGCCTATGTTTCTCCTGAATTAAGACCAAAAGTCCCTTTGGAATGCCACATTTTATCAAAGTTTCCCACAGATAATTCCGGTCCACCAGATCAAATGCTGCACTGATATCTACGAAACAGTAGAACAAACTGCCTCTCTTCTTGGCGGATTTCTGTGCAATGGACCAGAGGGCAAAACAGTGATCAATTGTTGAGTGACACTCCTTAAACTCCCTTGTTCTGTGGGCACGACTAAATTCAATTCGATCCATTCCTTCAATATTCCCAAAATAATTTTTGCTAATACTTTTTCTCCCACATCTAGAGGGTTATCGGTCCAGCTGCTCGAGTCAAGGATAAATTAGTTATAACACATAGTTGGAAAATGGGTTATTAGTAGTGGGGACTATATATCTAAAAAACAAACAGGTATGTGGAGGGTCAAGGGGAATGTTTAGTGACCTCTCTGCTCGCTCCCCTACTCTGAGATACAAAACACACAACAGAGCAGACCAGGTCTGAAAAAGGTGTGCAGCTGTAGTGGCGAATGTGCAACAGTGGGTGCATGTATGAACGTATGCTGTTGAAAACATCGGCTTAGAAAAATCCCATCAGACCACCCTTTATGGTGGAATTCGCGTCATGTGGGATGTTTGCTGATCATTCCATATCACAACCGACCATGTAGTGCCGATGTGGAAATGGATGTCAATAATCTAGCCGTGATGTCCATTATGAGGTGGAGTTTACTAAAGTGCAGTGCTCAAATGACAGTGATAAATTAAAATTGACTACACAGGCGTTGTAAAACATTCAAAACGCGATCTATGTGTCAAATGTTAAAAACACGCCGAGTAGTAAGACTACCCCATGGCGCAGTGCAGGACGGTCGACATGTTTCAGCCTATGGGGCATTGCCCCGGCTTTCTTCAGGACCATAGACAAAAAGGCTACTGCAACTATGAATAATGTGTTGAGTGAAAAGGACAATTGATGTACTAAGAAAAAAGTTACATATCTACCAGGAACCATCACAATTGAATGCCCACTGGAAGGAGAAAAGAACATCTTCTTCCCAACTTTGTGTGGGTGAAGACCTCACCTCACCCGGCGACCGCTCGGGAGTATGAGGCCCCGCTCTGTCCGTCGGTGCTCCCAATGGTGAGTCGAGCGGAAGTGGAGGTCAAACTGCCTCTCTTCTTGGCGGATTTCTGTGCAATGGACCAGAGGGCAAAACAGTGATCAATTGTTGAGTGACACTCCCTTGTTCTGTGGGCACGACTAAATTCAATTCGATCCATTCCTTCAATATTCCCAAAATAATTTTTGCTAATACTTTTTCTCCCACATCTAGAGGGTTATCGGTCCAGCTGCTCGAGTCAAGGATAAATTAGTTATAACACATAGTTGGAAAATGGGTTATTAGTAGTGGTGACTATATATCTACCACAGGCAATAAGGCCACAAACGCAATATAGGGCTCAGTACAAGTCTTAGAAATGTTTTCCCATGATCAACCCTTGGTAGCTTGGCTGTAAACAGGCAGGCCTAACTTCAAAGGCAGGTATCTAAAGCATTTAAAAACACTAATACAGTAAATAATTTTGACACAACCTATAATAAAAATCCAACACCAATCTATCAAAATAGGAAATATTTCTATATTTAAAATGACAGCAAAACAAAAATAAAATCCAATGTAGGGAACCAGAGATGTGAATTTTTGAAGATTTAGCACTATGTATCACATAGAAACCTACAGTGCCTATTGGGACATCTGGTTATGCTAGACTGGGTCAAAGTCAAAGTTTCAGGCCAACCACGATGAAGCCCTGCACGGCTATCCTTCGTGGTAGTTCTCGGCCAAAGTTTTTACCTTCTGATATAGAAACTTTTTTGAGGTTTTCTTCCCTGGGTCCCTCAAAGCTCTCAGACATCTCATTTCTGGATTTGGTGAGGATTCACCAGCTTGCCTTGCGACAAGCTCCCGGTCAAAGTTGTGGAAGTCAGGCATCAGGCGCTTTTGGGTGGAATGACCCAGGAATTCAGGCCTGGTCGCGGTTTAAGGTGGTCGGCTTGGCTCTCGCAGTTTATCCCGTCAACTAGTCTACTTTCGGACTGAGAAACTTTTATGGAGCTTATTCCTGGTCAATCTATGGACGTCGAACCCCCAGAGCTTTTCAGTGGGATAAACCTGGAGCAGGCTGGCTCGTAGTTGAGGGTCGCCGGCTTGGCAGTCCAGGTTGAGTCAGTCCACTTATGGAGCTTTGTTCCAAAGTTGCTCCAAACTGCTCCTAACTTCTGGAAGTCCTTCCTCAAGCTCCCCAAAGGGTCACAAAGTGTCTAAAAACACACTACAAGGCTCTGGAAGCTCCAAGATGGTCCTTGAAAATTTGAGACTTCAGTTCCCACAATCCACTTGAACAAAACCTTTACAAATCCACTGGTAGTACTCTGGGTTGATGATTCTTGGTGGTGATGTTTCATGCGACCTCTATTAACATGTAGCTTGCAAGGAGTCCACTCTTTAGTCATTTTTGATCAAGGTGGTCTATAGTGCTGTAGTTAAGGATTATGCAGCAGGCACAGTCTTCAGAGTGCAGGGCCTGGTTGGTGCAAATCCAACTTCTTATCATGGACACTTCTTCTCTCTTTAGTTTCAAGCAGCCAATCTCAGAGGCTCAGCCCCTCTTAAATACTTATTCCAAGTTATCTGGGCCACGCAAGAGGGCACTCCTGTCCAATGAGGTGCACAGCAACACTCAGGGTATTAGCACATCCTTCAAAGTGTGGCATTATTTTCTCCAAGGGAGCACCATTTCTCCAATATTCATCATGGCTGATTTTCCAGCAGAGAGAGAGGAGCTGGCTCCGACGGTGGTTAATCTCCATAGTCTCTCCCCCTTGCATCTGCTCATTCCTTCCTTAATCCTACTATCTGGCTGTGTTCAAAGAGGGGGGGTGTAAATGAAACTGACTTCTTCTTCCTGTTAGTTACCTCCATTGAAGAATATTGTTTACAACTCCTCCCGCTGCTCTAGCATTCCTATATAGCACAACCCTTCCCTCCCAAAAGAGGTTTCTAACCCTAGGGGCTATTTGTCACCTCATCAAATGAGCCTTACAAATCCACCTAACTCTGACCAATCAGGCCAGACCGCTGCAGGCTGAATTTTGGCTTACAGACACAAAGTCTTCTAACTTCTTGACTGTACATTTTATTAGAAATTCAACAATACCATATTGTTAGATTTAACAATACCACTCTGGGAAGTCCTTGTATGGTAATATTATGATTCTTCTAGCTGGAATTATTAGTCAATAATATTCTGCCAGGTTAACTTATGTGGCATGGGATTTGCAAAGGGAAAATGACTTGGGCCATTTTTTTCTTCACCAGGGCTTATAAAAACATATTTTATAAGGACCCTGCCTAGATCTACAGGACCACTCACCCCTTGAACCCCTAGGGAAGACTTCTACAGGGACCCCCACCCCTGGAACACCTAGGAGAGACTTTAGGGTGTCTAAATATGTAAACATATTGCAGATCCTCACTCCACGGTGCTCCTAGTACAAAAGTCAGGAAATTAAATGTACAATTTTACTAAACCCAGGGCATATAAAACTCATTTTATAAGGGTCCTACTTGAGAAACATGACCCCCACACCAGGAACATCTAGGGAACACCCTGGGGATACCTAATATGCTCCAAATTCAGAGTTTACCCATTTGTAAATGCCCCAAAATCGACTTTGGGCACAATTTATATTTTGTAAGCAGTCCTGCAACCCAGGATTGCTTTTAACCTAACCTCAGGCTTCAGCAGTACACACATGCAAGTGCAGAAAGAGGTGTGGGCCATGCTCTATTATATACTAGGGAATTAAAGGTTGTTTCAATCCCCCAGTCCACTATGTACTAGGGCCATATAGAGGAGGTCATGTCAATCACAGGCATACCCTACACTTAGGGGTCGATTTCGATTCGGGATAAAAAACTGTCATACGATTCGTATTCGTAGCCGTCTCCGTACGAATGAAAAAAGACCGTCCAAATTGCGTAGTACGATCCGAATCCCGAAAATACGTCCGAATATCAGCGAACCGTACGAACCACAATCGAAGAACCGTAAGAAATGTCATCGAAACTCAAACCGTACGATTTGTAAACATGCCGTACGAACTAACAAGTACGATCCAGACCAGGGACCATGTACGCGATTTGTACGGGCAAACATAGTCGCTCACGTACGGAAAACATCGCGTATGAGCGAGCCGCACCAACAAATACGAACCGCACACCCCTCAATCAAGCGTATACGAACGACCACCCCAAAAACGGACCGTAACAGCCAGCCGCACCAACAAATACGAACCGCACACCCCTCAATCAAGCGTACACGAACGCCCACCCCGAAAACGGACCATAACAGCCAGCCGTACCAAAAAATACGAACCGCACACCCCTCAATCAAGCGTACATGAATCCCCACCCCGAAAAAGGACCGTAACAGCCAGCTGCTCCAACAAATACGAATCGCACACCCCTCAATCAAGCGTACACGAACGCCCACCCCGAAAACGGACCGTAACAGCCAGCCGCACCAACGAATACGAACCGCACACCCCTCAATCAAGAATACACGAACCCCCACTCCGAAAACGGACCGTAACAGCCAGCCGCACCAACAAATACGAACCGCACACCCCTCAATCAAGCGTACATGAACGCCCACCCCGAAAACGGACCGTAACAGCCAGCCGCACCAACGAATACGAACCGCACACCCCTCAATCAAGAATACACGAACCCCCACTCCGAAAACGGACCATAACAGCCAGCCGTACCAAAAAATACGAACCGCACACCCCTCAATCAAGCGTACATGAATCCCCACCCCGAAAAAGGACCGTAACAGCCAGCTGCTCCAACAAATACGAACCGCACACCCCTCAATCAAGCGTATACGAACGACCACCCCAAAAACGGACCGTAACAGCCAGCCGCACCAACGAATACGAACCGCACACCCCTCAATCAAGAATACACGAACCCCCACTCCGAAAACGGACCATAACAGCCAGCCGTACCAAAAAATACGAACCGCACACCCCTCAATCAAGCGTACATGAATCCCCACCCCGAAAAAGGACCGTAACAGCCAGCTGCTCCAACAAATACGAACCGCACACCCCTCAATCAAGCGTATACGAACGACCACCCCAAAAACGGACCGTAACAGCCAGCCGCACCAACAAATACGAACCGCACATCCCTCAATCAAGCGTACATGAACGCCCACCCCGAAAACGGACCATAACAGCCAGCCGTACCAAAAAATACGAACCGCACACCCCTCAATCAAGCGTACATGAATCCCCACCCCGAAAAAGGACCGTAACAGCCAGCTGCTCCAACAAATACGAATCGCACACCCCTCAATCAAGCGTACACGAACGCCCACCCCGAAAACGGACCGTAACAGCCAGCCGCACCAACGAATACGAACCGCACACCCCTCAATCAAGAATACACGAACCCCCACTCCGAAAACGGACCGTAACAGCCAGCCGCACCAACAAATACGAACCGCACACCCCTCAATCAAGCGTACATGAACGCCCACCCCGAAAACTGACCGTAACAGCCAACCCCACCAACAAATACGAACCGCACACCCCTCAATCAAGCGTACATGAACCCCCACCCCGAAAACAGACTGTAACAGCCAGCCTCACCAACAAATACGAACCGCACACCCCTCAATCAAGCGTACACGAACGCCCACCCCGAAAACGGACCGTAACAGCCAGCCGCACCAACAAATACAAACTGCACACCACTTAATAAATCATACGTGAACACCCCAAAAACGTCCCGTATGAGCCAGTAACAACAACAAAAACGAACTGCGCCCCCCACTAATAAATCGCACACAAACCCCGAAACCAGCACAAGGAGGGTGCAAACGAGTCGCACAACCCCACAAAACATGTCTCCTGTGTACACACCATAGGAAAACAATGTCCTGGCCACATCCAAACAGGCAAACAGAGGGCCCAAGTCACACCCACCCCTTATAACACACCCACCAAAAATTCAAAATAAGCCACACCCACAAATGGACCAATAAAAGTGCCCACACATACAACCCATCATCCTTTGCAACATACCTATTTGCGCAAAGACACTGATAGCACACCAACAACTGCAGCCATACACCTTCACACATACACCCTATCTCATTCACACACACACCACCCCCTTCACAATCAGACCCACACACCCTCATCCATACACACCATCACCCCCAATCACATACACCCCACACCATGACCACACCAAAGAATCAGAAGTTCACTAACCCGGAGATGGAGATTAAGCATGGGCAGATTTTGCGAATTGGCAATCCGCGAAATTGCGTATTTACGGATTCGCAATCCGCAAAATTCGCGAACTCTCGCGAATTTTGCGGATTCCTTTTTTTTGTGTTCGCAAGTGTTTCTGCCATTTCACGAGGGTTTTTACCAGTTCGCAAACGCGAACTTACTTGTCGGGTAGCAACGGTCGTGAACATGTTGTTTCTACGTCTGGTTCATCACAGCACCCTCTGTTTCACCACTGCCACCCTCTGTTTCACCACTGCCACCCTCTGTTTCACCACTGCCACCCTCTGGCTCACCCATGCCACCCTCTGGCCCACCCATGCCACCCTCTAGTTCATCACTGTAGATTATGGGTGGAAAAGCACACCTGCCTTGCCTCAACTGACATGAATGAATTAGGGGCTGATTAATGTGTCACTGAATTTGAACTTCCAGGCTGGCACCTGCTTCCTTATCTGTAATTGCTTTCTGTTGCAGTGTAATTTTTTTAACAGGACCTTTGTGGTATACTTGTAGCTATTCTCTGAGCCTGCTGTGAGGGTCAGAGCAGGGTCATAGAATAGTTGCAAGTAGGCAACTGAACTCTGAAGGGGCCCTTCAGGAAGCACTACAGGGAATGGTTACTAATGATAAGATTGAACTTTTGCACCTGCTGAGTGCTTTCAGTTTTGCAAAAATCCAAATATCCAGCAGCATCCACAAAAAGTAATCCTTCCAGGCACTACAGGGAATGGTTACTAATGATAAGATAAGATTGAACTTTTGCACCTGCTGAGTGCTTTCAGTTTAGCAAAAATCCAAATATCCAGCAGCATCCACAAAAAGTAATCCTTCCAGGTCAAGATCCAAATCAAAGTGACCAGCACATGAAGAAAGCACGGGGAGGAGCCTGCTGGACAGGAACAGAAAGTTGGAGACTGTGGGGCACTTCCTTCCTCCCACCCCCACCCCAAAATGGACTTCTTGCAAAAATAAAGTGCAGACAAATGTCAACCTGAAGAGTTATTCTGATAAAAATCATAATTTTCAAGGTTTATGCTGCCTGCTGGTGGATTTCTTGTGCGAAGTGCAAATTTTGCAATCTCGCAATTGCGAGATTGTCACTGCTCGCCGCATCTACGTGTTCGCAAGTGTTTACTCCCGCGAAATTGTACAGTATTCGAGTTGGCAAGCAAAAAATCCGCTTCGCACGGATTTACGGATTTTCGGCAAGTTCGTGAGAGTTCGCGGATTGCGAATTTACCGAAAATCCGCAAAATCCGCGAGCGGAACGGATTTTACGCCCATGCTTAATGGAGATTCTTACAGATGAATTCATCAGAGTTGAGCCGCAGCTGTTTGGTGCATTGGTCAGACAGACCAGCATAGCTGAAAAAACACGCCTGTGGGAGAAGATCGTCGATAAGGTCAATGCTGTTGCACCAATTAGGCGCACCATGAGGGATTGCCAGAACAGGTGGTACGATCTGCGGAGGATGGTCAAGCGCAAGATGGATGAGGACTACTCCAACGCTCATCACACTGGAGGTGGCGGTCCCCGCAGACCTGCACAGTACCATCCCTGGGAGGAGAAAGTCATGGCCCTGCTACCACTGGTGGGAGTTCACGGAATCGAAGGAGTCGTGGAGCCTGGTGAGTATACAAACAACTCATGTAACATGGGGGGACTACCAGCAGTGCCTAACTGTATGGGGGGTGGCCATGACTCCCAGCAGTGCCTAACAATATGGGCGTGATGTGGGAGTCTGTGGCTATGACTCCCAGCAGTGCCTAACAGTATGAGGGGTGGTGTGGGGGTGTGTGGCTATGACTCCCAGCAGTGCCTAATAGTATGGGGGTGGCCATGACTCCCAGCAGTGTCTAACAGTATGGGGGGTGGCCATGACTCCCAGCAGTGCCTAACAGTATGGGGGTGGTGTGGGGGTTTGTGGCTATGACTCCCAGCAGTGCCTAACAGTATGGGGGTGGTGTGTGGGTGTGTGGATATGACTCCCAGCAGTGCCTAACAGTATGGGGGTGGCCATGACTCCCAGCAGTACCTAACAGTATGGGCTGGTGTGGGGGGGTGTGGCTATGACTCCCAGCAGTACCTAACAGTATGGGGTGGCGTGGCCATGACTCCCAGCAGTGCCTAACAGTATGGGGGTGGTGCGGGGGGTATGGCTATGACTCCCAGCAGTGCCTAACAGTATGGGGTGGGTGGCCATGACTCCCAGCAGTGCCTAACAGTATGGGGGTGGGTGCAAGGGGAGTGCAAGAAGTCTACAAGGGGAGGGTGAGTGGGTGCAAGGTGTAGGGTAGGAGGTTGCACTCAATCCATATTGCCCAGGTACACACCCATGCACCACGCTCAATGCACAGGGAGTGTGAAAGTACCGACAAGATAGCTGACACTGGGCCCTGTTGTAGGCAGCACAAGGACCTCCTGTGACCAGTGCAAACACTAACACCAGTGCAATCTCAGATATCCTGCATAAGAACTCACAACCACTATCATGGCAGCATGCTTCATGGGGGGACAGACACACCTCGAGGGATGCCCACTTGCAAATCACACTGAAACTACTAGCATGGCCTGTCACCCACACTCCTTACAGAAACTGAGCCCCTGGGGACAGGCAATGGAGTGCACCACTGTCAAAATCGTCATGTAACACAACCTAAAAAATACTGATCTGATGACGCATCCAAGCAAATAAAGCACATTGCTGAATCACAAGTCCATTGTGCCTCTCACACAATGCTGTTGCCACAGCTTTGGGACGCTGTGGATCCACTCAAGTAGCACCATGGACCTGGGTATAGACAAGGTAATGCATCTTGGAGAAGTGCCACGTTCTAAAGCCCTGTGCCAGAAGTAGGTGTACTGATCCTGAGGGGTTGGCAGTGGGTGGCCGCCACGGCATAGCAACACCTCTCAAACGTTGCTGAATGAAATCAGCAAAATTCCACTCAGTCTCCATCATAAACATGCTGCATTAAAACCCTGTGCATGCTTGAACCAGGCATAAGGATTGACGCTGCATTGTGCAGATTGCGCCACACAGAGCACAGCTGGATCTGTGTGGTGCTGGCGACACAAGCCACAGCAATGGCTGTGCCAGTCATTGTAAACAGCATCCAACACGTCAAGCACCCCTGAGCACATGTCAATCTAATCCCACAACATACCCACACAGAAGTGAACAATTACAACAATCCAAAGCAGGTGGAACAGTGCTAACGACAATGGATATCAAAATTGGATGTTGCATGATAGTGCATTAACAGTGTTTGTCTTTCACACCCACAAGGGAACGTGTGGAAACTACCCACAACCAGGGGGGAGATGTATCCCAGTCCCAGGCTCAGCACGGCCCTGACCCCACCGACAGCGATGCCTCTCAACAAACTGTGAATGATCCCAATCAACCTGGCCCCTCTGGATCCAGATACAACTGTGCCAACCACCACATCCATTCCCGCCACTCAACACACTGTGAATGACCCCAACCAACCTGGCCCCTCTGGATCCAGATACATCTGTGCCAACCACCACACCAATTCCTGCCACATCCCAGCAGACAGCTCGGAGCCCTGTCCATAATCCACAACAGAGCCAGTCTGACAATGAGGGACAAGGTTCGTCGGGCACCCAGGAGGTGGCAGACGACACCACCACTGCCAGCACTCATGGGTCCCGTCGACCTGATGTGCCCACAAACGCAGGCCGGGCTCGTGTGGGCAGGGGTGGTGGGAGTGGCGCAAGGTGGAGGCGAGAACCTGACCAGCCAGCTGCAGGGCCCGGTATGGCAGAACTCAGAGACATCATGGATGTAAACCAGCGGGACACCAGGGAGTTCAGCCTGGTAGTGGAGGCCCTCAACAAAATGACAAATCAGCAGGCCCAGCTACATGCCAGTCAAGAACGACACCAGGGACGGATGGAGGCAAGACTGAATGAGCTCATGACGATGCATAGGGAAATTAACCAATCACTCCGTCTGATCGCTCTCAACATCTGATTGTGTCACAAGGCCAGAAACATCTAGGCAAAGACCAACAACAGGCACAGGGAGGGAGGAGGAGGAGGAATTGTCAGACGGAGCATCACAGCCATCGTCAAGGCCTTCACGTGAGGGTCCCCCAAGGAAGGTGGATCGTCCATGGACAAGACGTTGAGAGGCATAGGGCCATGCACAACTCCCAGGTCACCTGGTCTGGCATCTTGCCTTCGTGTACAACAGCATCACCTTATTGACTTTCTGACTCTCCCACATGGACTTGCTGGTCGCAGTGTACCCAATGATGCCAAGCACTGTGGCCTGGACTCTGTTGACTCATACTGTAAGGCATCACATCTCCCGCTGTGAACTTTGGATTCCCCCCTGGCGGTACAGCACCTACTCACGTTACACGCACAAGAGTCAAAAATAAATCTAACTAGCACAATATGCATTGATGTATTTGTATCTACCCAGATTCAAATACACTTGTGAGGTGATATGTCTTCAAATGCCACTGTCTCCTGCAAACTCTAGCCATCCACATACTGGGATCTGAGTCCGGCTGTGGACACACATAGGTCACAAGATTTCCAAAACTACATACATGGATGGCAATACTCACCCGTGATGGTTACTAACTGCAGAAGGTCGGGTTTGCTTGAAATACTGCAATGACAGACAGTCATAGAAGAGTGTGCGAGGTGTCAAGAGCATGGCTAATATGTAGGTGTCCACGGAGGGAGCACCAGGATCTGTTTAATGAGGCATGAGAACTCTCAGCCAGATGCTGTTGTACTGTGGATGTGAAGATTGTTGGCCTGGCCAAGGGTGGCAAGACAGACTGTGGGCAACGGGGTCTTGGATGGTAGATGTTCATATCATTTATTGTGCCTCGGTCTGTGGAGTGCCTAGTGAGTGTGGCTGAGGAGTATGAAGGTGAACCTGCAGTTGACTGTGGGAATATTGTAGGTATCTCAGGCGGATGGTCACGTGGCAGTAGCAGGGGATGTTGAGGATGAGGTGTGTGCAGGCACCCTGGATTTCCACAAGTACTCCTGGAGTCAGATACTTGTTCCTGTGTAGAGGTTGTTGCTGTAGTTGGGCTGGCTGGTGTTGTTGACGGCAACCCGGCTGAACAACACCTTGCCAACAGACATCGCCATAGCCATACCAGAAGGCTATGACATCTCCCGCAAACACCGCACCAGCAGAGTGGTAGGAGGAATTGCCATCATCCACATTAACACTCCCAGAGTCACTACCAACACCAACAACACCCTCCCCACCGCCTAGCACATGCACTTACAGATCCACACCGACACCAACAGCACCCTCAGAGGAACACTCATCTATAGACCACCTGGAGTCCTACCACAATTCATCAACTCCATCGCTCACCTCATCAGCACGCACGCCCTTGCCTACACGGATTATATCCTCCTTGGGGAACTTAACTTCCACCGTCATAACAACAATGACGCAAACTCCACCGCCCTGATGGACAACCTTGTCAACCTTGGATTACAACAACTCGTGATGACACCCACCCACACCGCTAGACACACACAGGACCCCATCTTCTCAGAAACTCCACACGTCTCATTCAACCACACCACCTAACACCACTGGACAGACCACAGAAGCATCCACTTCACCTTCAGGAAACCCACCACACCCCCCGGCGCACAGAACATGCCACGCCGCTGCTGGTGCAAGCTCACCGAGGACTAACTGACAGCCACCCTTGCACTGGGACCACAAGCCTACCCCAACTACCCCCAAACCGCTGCCATCTGCCTCAAACAGTGGATCAACGCCTGCGCAGACACCTTCACCCCACTCAAGACCTCTTCCACCTATCACAACAACAACATTGCCGCATGGATCACAAAAGACCTCAGGACCTCCAAGTGCACCTGTCGGAAGCTGCAGAGGAGCAGGCTTTGCAAACAAACACCAGAAAGCTACAACGCACACAAGAGTGCCACCCGCAGACACCACCAACTCATCAGGACCGACAACAGGACAGCCATCAAGGACCGCCTAGACAGCAACGCACACAATAGCAAATAGCACATCAACATCGCAATTCAACTCTCAAAACCCAAATACAGCACCAACGACATTCCACCATCACAAGACCTGTGTTACTCACTGGCCAACTTCTTTCACAGTAAGATCATCGACATCCACAACAGCTTCTACTCCGCTAGCCCCACATCCACAACCGAGACAACCCCCCCTACGACCAACACCCACACAAATCACCTGATTGCCTGCTACAACGTCAGCAATGAAGACACCATCATGACCATGGACTACATTCACTCTGGATCCCCATCTGACTTATGGCCTATCCACATTTCCAACAAAGCCAGATAAGCCATCTCACCCCTTCTCCGTAAAAATATCCAACATCTCCTTCGAGGCAGCAACCTTCACTGGGAGCTGGGAGAATGCCGTGATCAATGCCTTACTGAATAAACCAAAGGTGGACCACAAATACCTCTAGAACTTCCGGCCCATCTCCCTGCTCCCCTTCCCAGAACAAGTCAAGTAGAAGATTATCAACAGACAGCTGACCCGCTACCTCAAAGACAACAACATCATAGAACCAACCCAGTCTGGATTCTGCATCAACCACAGCACGGACACCGCCCTCATTGCCTCCACCAACAACATCAGCATCCTCATGGACAAAGGAGAAACAGACGCCCACATCCTCCTGGACCTATCAGCAGACTTCCACACGGTCTCCCATGGCACCCTAACAGTACGCATCCATGACACAGGAATCAAATAGATTGCCCTGGTCAAGGCAACATCCTTTGCCACCGGCAGAACCCAGAGAGTCTGCCTCCCACAGTTCTTTTCCAAGACCACTGACACCATCCGCAGCGTCCCACAGGGATCATCCCTCAGCCCGACGTTGTTAAATATCCACATGGCACAACTCACCCATGTGGCACAACAACATAGACTCAGCATCATCTCCTATGCCGATTACACCCAGCTGATCATATCCCTCACCAAAGACCCACACACTGCCAAAATCAACCTCCACAGAGGAATGAAGGCAGTTGCAAAATGGAGGAAGGACAGCAGGCTGATGCAGAATCCTGACAAATCAGAGGTACACATCCTCGGCCCCACCAGCTCAGCCTGTGACGACTCCTGGTGGCCAACATCGCTAGGAACAGCCCCAGAACCCAACAACCATGCACACAACCTGGGGGGCATCCTCGGCTCCTCACTCCCCATGACCAAGCAGGACAACGCCATCTCTGCTTTCTGCTTCAACACCCTCTGAATGCCCTGCAGGATCTTATAATGGATCACCTCAAATACACAAAGAACAGTCACCCTGGCCCTCTCCACCAGCTGACTTGAGTAAGGGAACACCATCTACGCAGCTACAACAACCAAACTCCTGAGACGGCTGCAATGAATCCAGAACACCTCGGCACGTCTGATCCTCGATTGCCACAACACAGCCACATCACACGACACCCGAGAGGCCTGCACTGGCTCCCTGTCAACATCAGGATCACCTTGAAACACCACATTCACACACACAAAGCTCTATACCACGCAGGACCAGCATTCCACAACAACAGACTCAGCTTCTACATACCCACCCGCAGCCTCTGCTCTACCCACCTTGCTCTCGCCACTGTCCCTCACATCCTGAAAAACACCGCCAGTGACAGATCCTTCTCCTACCTCGACTCAAAGACCTGGAACAACCTCCCTACAAGTCTATGACAGACCCAGGACCTGCTGCCCTTCACAAGACTTCTCAAGCCCAGGGTGTTTTGATCAGTAGCAGCCCCCCAGCGCATTGAGACCGTCACGGGTAGGTAGTGCGTTTAACAAATGAATAGATTGATTGATAGATGGCTTAGCCAAATTGTGTGTGTTGGATAGGAGAGCTGTAGATGATAGTTACAATGCGGCTGGTCAGGATGCTGGTGTGAAACTGGATGTGCAGATGTTTGACAATGCAGAGTGTGTCCATGGTGTTGGATGTGACTCTGAGGGTGTACCCCGTTAAGTTTGACCAATCATAATCCTGGATTGGGTGTGTGGTCCCTGTGGGATTTTGACAATCCGTCTGTGATGGCTAGGCAGAAGTGGTGTGCTGAGGTTGCGTACTACAGGAGTATCATATAGGCATTTGTGTTGCTGCATTGGGCCACGCGGTGCAGCGTTATGGCTGGGGATGCAGCAGCCGGGATGAGTGAACACATGACGGCAGAAGGGGCTATAGAACATGCTAAACAAGCACACAACCCAAGGATTCTTGCTAGGCAATAAGTGACATGTGTATGTGAAGGCAGGAGTGGCTGGTTACCCATGGGTCACTGCGTGAAAATGTGTGAACATTCACCAAAGATCATGCCAAGCGGGGCACAGGACACACTGCGTCAGCAGCTGTAGCCTGCACGTTGTGTGTAGCAAGCTACACAACACATACACAACTATGTACATCATGCACAATATGGTACATTAGCCATTACGAACAGCATGCTTGTTGTCACTGTACACATAACCACATATCAACAATCATTGTAAACAATGCCATATTAAACGCATGCAGACTGGAAAGACATCGGCGGTGACAGCAATGAGGCACAATGTACTGTGTGAAACACAGTTCCTACACAATAGGATGGAGTTTGTGCAAGGCCATGCTGCCTCAACCAATTTACATGCCCAGTGGCATTGCTCTGACGACAATATCACTCATGCAGTGATGCTACCTGTAATGCTGGTGAAACACTCTCCACACGACTGCCAGGGACTGTCCGTACATGTGATCCTCAGAGTGGTGTGATTCTGGAAGTGTTCCATCTCCTAATATTCCCTTGATCTGACTACAAATGACAGACACATTAGGGCTATCAGGCGAGGGAAGGGGAGGATGGGAACTGCAGGGAGGGAGATATGAAACAAAGGAAAATAAGCATAATGATTCCATACTTTTTGTTACAGATTCACTGATTACCTCGGCACCTAGACTGTACCAGTCACACCTGTGTAGTGTAACCCCTGCCACTGTTTCCTATTACTGATCACAGATCTTGCAATGAAACAAGATCAGATGCTTGAACACGGACACATAAAAGTTAGTAGAGGTTGTCACCAAAGTGGTGCATGTATAACGCTCACTAGGCTGCTAAATGCAATTAGATCCATGCAGTCATCAACTACGTCACAGTGTATGATTGATGCTTGCTATCTCAGTAATTGTGACGTATAGCAGTGCAACTGACACAAAGCCAACAATCCGTAGTTAGGCCTGTGAATCAGTAACGGTCATGAAGGGAAAGTAGACATCACCCTCAAGAGCCGTAAGCATCTCCTCAAATGAGGAAGGAAATCACCTAAACACCAGGAAGCCCCATAGGGGCCAGTCATTACCTCTTGCAACTGTGCCTTACTATGCTAAACATGACAAGCATGTGTAACCAAACTCAACAGCGAGTAAATAGGAACATATCCACAAAAACAACCCTACCATGACCAGGATATGCTGCACGGCACAAGAGATTTCGGGCAATGACCTCACCCGACTGGTGCCACGTAAGTGTGAACATTTGCTACAGCCAAACGTTGTGATGTAATCAGCCCAACATACCTGGCATCATGAGAATGGAAAGTTAACATCAACTCACTGAGAAGGCTAGCAAAGCAGTGTTCTCCACCTGCACTGAGGTAACGACATGACAGTGACATGACATACTGCCACAAGGGGCTATGCATCCATGCAAACAGACTCACAGGACAGTTGACAGAACATGTGGGACATACACTGGCCCACACCAACACAACATGGTTTTCAGGAAATCAAACTGTACTGGCCCACAAGGTTGAGTGGATGATACAAACACATCCTGCTGCACACAGTGAGGCTGCAATTCTCCACAGAGCCTGTGTTTGTGATGTCACACACAATGGCAACCCGTGGTATCCACAATGTGTCAGGGTCAATGTTAACACACATTGATGCATTCACCAAAGTCAAAACTCAACTACAGATGACTGTCAAGAAAGGTGACTGTCTTGTCATGGGAGTGGCGCAACATGAAATTTGATACATGGTAATATGACATGTATGTATGGGCCTACAACATGCGCATGAACAGTTTCCACACATTTAAAAACCATACCAACAATAAACTGCCTGTTTGGAATCCTTACCCAAACTGACATTTCCACATGTCCGTGCAGAGAACGCAGATTCATCTGACGTTGCTATTATCAAGAGGAATTGCAGGAGGACCAAGATGACACGAACAGACAACAGGCAGGGCGACCTGGAAAGGACAGGCACACAAGGGGTCACCTACTGAATATATTCATTCAGACATGGTCATGTACAATACACTAACAATGTAGTACACTTGTACATTCAAAGTTCACTCATTGCGCTCATGTGTGTGGCATGACATCGGCACTTGTGTGACACTACACCACAAACATCAAAGTGACATTGTATACAGTTTGCTGGACACACAGTATGCTACACATGTCACTCTATGGTAGTAGCTTGCACACTATTTTACAGGTACCCACCATAATGAGAAGAAGTTGCGTATGAGCTGACTCCGGATATCATCATCATCCTCATCATTGCTAGCATCCTGGCCAAAGCCTTCATCCTCAACGGGTGGATGTTCCTCCTCATCAAGATCCAGGATGAGTGGCACGTCCTTCTCCGCTGCCATGTTGTGCAGCATGCAGCACACAATGAAGATGTTACACACCTTGAGCGGGGCGTATGGTAGGGATCCGCCTGTCTTGTCGAGACACCTGAACTGGCTCTTCAGGAGTCCAAATGTACGCTCTATCACAAGCCTGGTCTGCCCGTGTGCATTATTGTACCATTGGTCTGCAACAGTTCTGGGGTTGCGTAGTGGAGTCATGGGCCACGACATGTTTGGATATCCGGCGTCTCCTACAAAAATACATCATGGCAATGAGTGTGTAATGAGAAGCTGTGAGAGAAATAAATTACATTGAGACATGCATGAGAAACAGTGTTTATCCACCAACAAGACATGCCAGATGGTTGCGCAGCTGCAGAATCATCTGTGGTACCCTGCTCCGCCTCATGATGAATGCATCGTGTCATGATCCTGGATAACGTGCACAAACATGGGAAATCATCATGTTAGCAGGACACACCACCAGGGCATATATGGAGTGGTAATGTTTCCTGTTGCGGAAGGCCTGCTCCTGAGCCTGTGGTGGCACCAGTCCAACATGTGTCCCATCAATGGACCCAATTACATGTGGCATGTGTCCCAGGGCATAGAATTCACCCTTGACATCGGTCAACTCTTCTGTAGTAGGGAACTTACAGCCTTATTCATCAACGGGCCGTTTTGCGAGTCCCTAATAGCGATTCATAGCGAATCGCTATTAAGGACTCGCAAAACGGTATTCATGTAGGAATTGCTAAATAAATAGCGATTCCTACACATTCCATATTTGCGAGTAGCAAATTGCTAATCGCAAATAAGGAATAACTCCCCATTCATTCCTATGGGACAAAAGGCCCATAGGAATGAATGGGGAGTATTCCTTATTTGCGATTAGCAATTAGCTAATCGCAAATAAGATAGCGATTTAAAGGGTGCCAGGGGTGTCCAAAGGACACCCTGTAGCACCCCTTAAATGCAAATTGAAACAGGTGTTGCGCACACACATGTCCAAAGGACATGTGTGTGCGCAACATGCAACTTAGAAAAATGCTTTTAAAAGCATTTTTCTAAGTTTTTGCTATTTACCGAGAGGTCTGACCTCTCGGTAAATAGCGGCCCAAAATTGCATTTTCGCAATTTTCAAATGCTTCATGAATTGCATTTAAGGAATCTCAAATAGAGATTCCTTAAATGTAATTCCTCGCAATTTAGCGAATTAGCAATTACCGATTTTTGCATTTGGGATGATGAATCCCAAATGCAAAAATTGCGCTTGCAAAGGGCCAGATTCTCAGAATCTGGCCCTTTGCGAGCGCAATTCGGCTTGATGAATCAGGCTGTTAATGAATTAATCAATGTGCTCCAACATAGCAGCTAAGACATCACGTAGTACACGGCTGAACATGGTCTGAGACACCCCCCCCCCCACATCACCTATGGTGAATTGGAACGTACCTGTGGCAAAGAAATATAGGGCTGCCATCACCTTTACCTTGGGTGTCAGCGCAGTTGGATACCTGTGTCGTGGTTGGAGATGTGGTTCCAGCCTGTCCGTCAACTTCTGAATCAACTCTTGAGTGAATCTGTAGCGGCGGATGCAATCCCGTTCCCAAATGGCATCCAAGTCAGGCAACGGCCTTGGCAGAAGGGGTGCCCTGCACGACATGTTTGGGTAAAAAGGTGGACAACTATCAGCAAACAACAATTACAATGTACATAGCACAATCAACACTGCTTCAACACATGAAATCACTTATGATTCTGCCGTGGGCTATACATCATGGACACTTATACCAGCTAGTTGGCCCTCCTACAACAAAACTGATTCACCTGTTGCCTGTGAAATGGACACAATATGCACACAAATGATCAGCTGGGCTGGTCTGAGTTAGCAGAACAATGTATCACGTCAGTGACACAAGTCACGTGACCTGCATGAGAAGGTGGTCAACACATCCAGACAGCTGACTGCAAGGAACTCACCCACATCACATGGGCTATATATTTCACATTTCTGTGATATTGTGCATGAGTTGTACATTTGATAAAACTACACCACAGCCATCCTCAGAATGCAGATCTGTATGTCTGTGGACAAATGCCCTATGATGCCATCACACACATGAGCTGTAGAAATGCCCCTGTGGCATGGTGTGCGTACATGTGAGACACTTGCAATCACGACATAGACCATCATAGATGCACCTAAAGAGGATTACGTGTACCGGATACAAACAGCATGTCCAATCTATTACATGGCACACACATTACATTGTCACACAGGGTCATGCTGAGCGTCAATTGGTCAAGTGAGACAGTGCCCCTGTCCCTGGCATCATGTGACAGATGCCCATACTGAAGAGTGTGCCCTCCCAGTGTTCATGTGAATAACAACATGTTCATGATGTTACTTATGTGACAAGTGTCAAGGTAATGTAAACCACATAGTGGCCCATCACAAATGTCATGTCACCACAGCACATCACACATCAACTGTGCCACTAGATCACATGCACTCTGCTATATAACTGTGTGACACACCGAGGGCCTGCTCATGTAAGTATGCCATGCCAACACATACATGGACATCCTGGTAATGACCTCACACCCACATCCCTGCCATGTGTTTTCCTATTATCACTATAGTAATGGTTCCATGTGTGAGCTCGTTGAACGCACTGTACACATGCATTCACTAGAGCGTGTGTAACGCCCAGTACCCCACTGGTGCGTGCGTATGTGCGGGTCATCTCACTATTGCATTGTAGCCATACGCGTGCGGAGCGTACCCCACTGGTGCGTGCATGTGTACGGGTCGTCTCACTATCTATTGCATTGTAGCAATACGCATCCGGAGCGTACCCCACTGGTGCGTGCGTGTGTACGGGTCGTCTCACTATTGCATTGTAGCCATACCCATGTGGAGCGTACCCCACTGGTGTGTACGTGTGTACGGGTCGTCTCACTATTGCATTGTAGCCACACGCGTGCGGAGCGTACCCCACTAGTGCGTGCGTGTGTACGGGTCGTCTCACTATTGCATTGTAGCCATACGCGTGCGGAGCATACCCCAGGGGTGCGTGCATGTGTACCGGTCATCTCACTATTGCATTGTAGCCATAAGCGTGCGGAGCGTACCCCACTGGTGCGTGCGTGTGTACAGGTCGTCTCACTATTGCATTGTAGCCATACCCATGTGGAACGTACCCCACTGGTGCGTGCATGTGTACGGGTCATCTCACTATTGCATTGTAGCCGTACGGGTGTGGAGCAAACCGGTGCGTGTATGAATGAGGAACGTTTCAAAATCGGAAAACTGGCGTTTGCAACGAAAAACGCACCGTACTTGTGTGTGGAGCCCGATAAATACATAGGGAACACCTAGGGGGCGAGTAGAATGCCCAAAATGCAGGCTAGTTGTCAAGGAAACAGAGATTTGAGTGTGCTACAGGTTCAGTTGGCCAAAACTATACAATGTTGCAATATTTGTTGTGTAGCTAGAGCTCAAATTTCAAACCATGCAAATGTGTGTCAGGGCCTTATGTGGAATAGGATTGGATGAAACATAGGATTCAAAGTAATCTGCCCTATCACACTGTCTTCCTGAGACTGACAGCCCCTCAGCAGCATTGATTTAAGGCTGCATGTGGCTGTGAGAGGGCACTTGCCTGCACAACATTGGAGTGGACTACACTGCTGCTGTCTCTGTTTTTCCTGTACCCTGATTTTGCTGCCCATGGAGAGGGCACCTACATTCAGTGATGAGGAGAACCAGGCCCTGCTGGATGCCCTCCTACCTAACTACAGCAAGCTGTATGGGAAACCAGGGGATCAGGTGAGTGATGAATGTGTGAGTGTCACTACAGCCATTGTGTATTTATGGGACAGAGAGTTGCAATGTAGTTTGGAGTGAGTGCCGGGTTTGTACATTGTGGTACAAAAGGGGGTGATGATGAACGGAGCATCTGAACCAATCAAACACTCACACCCAGTCAACAGATCTGGGTTTAATCCATCACCGTTCTTTAGCCTACTCTGCCACCCCAGTTCGGACATGGCCATATGCAAATCAGTCTGACCCTGTGCCTCATGGGAACAGTCCAGCCCGAATAGCCATGCCTTCCCTGGACTGGAAACAAGCTTCCGAGGACCGGTTTCTGACATTTCAGCCGTCTTCAGCCCGGCTTGCTTGAATCCAGTGGCAAAGTGAGCAAGGGACTCACGTCTGAGCATACCCTGCCAACTTATGGCGAACAAAGTGTTACAAAAGGGGGTGGTGATGAACGGAGCATCTGAACGAATCTAACACTCACACCCAGTCAACAGATCTGGGTTTAATCCATCACCATTCTTTAGCCCACTCTGCCACCCCAGTTCAGACATGGCCATATGCAAATCAGTCTGACCCTGTGTCTCATGGGAACAGTCCAGCCCGAACTGCCAAGCCATGCCTTCCCTGGACTGGAAACAAGCTTCCGAGGACTGATTTCTGGCATTTCAGCCGTCTTCAGCCCGCCTCGCTTGAATCCCATGGCAAAGTGAGCAAGGGACTCACATCTGAGCATACCCTGCCAACTTATGGTGAACAAAGTGGTACAAAAGGGGGTGGTGATGGACGGAGCATCTGAACCAATCAAATACTCACACCCAGTCAACGAATCTGGGTTTAATCCATCACCGTTCTTTAGCCCACTCTGCCACCCCAGTTCAGACATGGCCATATGCAAATCAGTCTGACCCTGTGCCTCATGGGAACAGTCCAGCCCGAACTGCCAAGCCATGCCTTTCCTGGACCGGAAACAAGCTTCGAGGACCGGTTTCTGGCATTTCAGCCGTCTTCAGCCCGGCTTGCTTGAATCCAGTGGCAAAGTGAGCAAGGGACTCACGTCTGAGCATACCCTGCCAACTTATGGCGAACAAAGTGGTACAAAAGGGGGTGGTGATGGACGGAGCATCTGAACCAATCAAACACTCACACCCAGTCAACAGATCTGGGTTTAATCCATCACCGTTCTTTAGCCCACTCTGCCATTGTGGTATCTACCATGCAGTGAATGATGTAGCTAAATAGTGTTTACTGCTTACCGGCATTGTGCTAACTGTGACCTTCAATGCAATGCGAATCACTCTTTCTGCTGTGCCACACCTTGCATGTTTTTTACTGAGGTGTAACAGTGTTCCCCCCTAAAGTGACAGATGCATGTACTCACTGTTGTCAATTGGTTCTCGAGACCTGTGTGGATGTTTGACAAATGCATGCTTTGAAGTCATGGACATTGAAGAGTGTGTATGTTCCTTGTCACCAGGCTAATTGTGTATGTGATGTTTAGAAACACTGATGCATGGTGTATGCCACAGCTGTACCCATCTGATGAGACAAGAATGCAGTGCTGTGTGCATAACTTGGACAGTTAGCATGAGGCCTGTTTCACATCTTTGTAAAGTGTGACATGTGCAAAGTGAGGTTGTATACACTGTTGACACTGATAAGCAAGTGATCTGTGCCAGGGCGTGCATGTGTGGTCTGCTGAGAGTTCTTAGGTGTAGTGGGATATGTGACAGCATGTCACGTGCTGTCTACCACCCTGAAGTTGCATATCTTGTTCAGTGTTAGCCATGGTCAGTGAGTGGTTTGCACCTCTTAGGGCATCTGTTGCCTTTCAAAGGCATGTAGTGCATTGGTGTTTGCTCACAGGCCACATTCACATGGACAATGATGCAAGTCCTGTCAGCATCCTATTCCCTGTTGTCATTGTCAATGTGGTGCAAGTGTGTGTCTTTAGGACATGGAGCAGGTGTGCTGATGTTTTTTCACTTTGTCTTCCTGACAGGTATCTGCCTATGAGAAGGGGGAGATCTGGCTGGCCATAGCCAGGGCTGTCAGGGGTGTCAGGTCTGTGGGGGGGCCCTCACTGCAAGATCCGGAACATCCGCAAGAGGTGGCAGGACATCATGTGCTGGAGCCGCCGTATCACCCGGGTGCAGCTGAAGCTTGAAGCTCCACGCCGGCATGGCGGCACACGTCACCTCACCCCCCCCTGCTCCGGGTCCTGGCCGTCGTTTTTCCGGACCTCCATAGGCAGTTGCAGGAGGGACAGCAGCAAGGAGGGGGTAGGTACATGTGTGTTTGTTGTCATGTGTGTCACATGCTACCTGTAGTGCTCCGAAGCCTGGTAACACTCCCACAGTTGGGGTGGTCTGGTCAGACAGGCACTTTATGCATTGTCATTTCAATGTTCCATATTCAGAAGATGCTCTTTTACATCCCTTTCCCCTCCTCCACATTCGTCCCCTGCTTTGGGTATTTCATTTTTGCGCATGTCCTCCTAGGGTACAATGTATTAGTATGCATATGGCTTAGCACATCATCGTGTAGGAGGGAGGTCTGTGACACGTGTTGGTACCTTACCTGTTCCACGACCTGTGCTCTGTGTTTGCCCTTCATGGTTTTTGGCACTGATCATGAGTCTCAACATGGAGTTCAGCACGGGTCTGCCTCAGTGGCCTTTGTCCCTGGTATACTTTGTATTTCTCATGTGTTAGCTACATGTGCTCACTGTCCATGTATACAAAATTTGGCTTGTGCATACTCACACTGGGCAGTGCGTGTGTGCATATTCACAAGAAATGTTGCAGGTTGTTTGGGACTAATATTGATGGGCAGCCACACAATGTGACCTTAGCTTACTTAATATAGCTGCCCAGTTATTGATACCCAGATTCTGAGTTTCCACTACTTGAGCTGTATCACTCACATTGACGGAGTGATTGGGGTGTTGTGCATGGGAGGTGTGATGGGCCTGCCTGTTTAGCCTTGTCAGTGGTGTGCTGTGTATGTTATTTCAAATGTGAACTTGTCACAATGCACTCAGCCTGTGCTGCTGTACAATGCAGTCATTGTTGGATTTACAGGCGATGTTATTGGCTCACAGAGATGATTGTTCCACATCGTTTTTTGCTACATGTATGGATTGGTGGTGCCACGCAGTTTTGTCTTGGTGTGCACACTACTGTATTCACAATTCCCATGTGGTTACGGGTGTGTCAAGAATGTATCAATGTTTTTCACATTCACAATTGTAGGAACATTAGCTTTGTCTTTTCTGGATTTTGGACATGTGTGCCACTTAACTTGACAGCCAGTGTGTGTTATGCGCTAGCAACTGTATGTTCTGGTGATAGATGCCCCTGTGAGGAGTGTCACTAAAGTGTGCGGTGATGGAGGGAGCCTCTGTACCAATCATATACTCACACCCAGTCAACAGGTTAGGGTTTTATCCATCACCTCTCTGTTGCACACACTGCCCTCCAAGTTCAAACATGGTCATGTGCACATCTGTCTGTCCATGTGCCTCATGGGAACAGTCCAGCCATAATTGCCAAGCCATGCCTTCCCTGGACTGGGAACAAGGTTCTTGGAACCACTTTCTGGCATTACAGCCGTCTTCAGCCATGCTTGTTTGTATACACATCTGTGTTTCACACAAGCCTGGCTGTAGACAGCTGTGATGCCAGTGAGAGGTGATGAAAAACTTGTTTCAGGTCCAGGGATGGCATCACATGGCAGTTCGGGCAGGACTGTTCCCATGTGGCACAGGGTCAAACAGATTTAAACATGACCATGTCTGGACGTGGGTGGCAGAGTGGGCAACTGAACGGTGATTGATCAACACCTATCCTGTTGACAGGTAGTGGCTCATCATTGTGACTCTCATCCAAGTTGTGGCCTAGTCTGTTACTTGTATCTTTGTACACAATGAGCATTGTGTCTATTACAATTGTGCATTACTAGACTTATATATGTGCAGAGTTATGTGGCATGTGACTCATGATGCATGCCATGATTAGAAATGTCCCCAAATGATTTGTTGCTGATAAGTCTGATGTGTACAGGTGACTGATATATTTTTCATTTTCTCCTTGCCAACAGCATCATCACCCAATCTGTAGGAGACACAGGCACGGACCAGACAGAGGGACCCAGCAACATTGCCACCAGCTTTGAGGAGTCGGAAGGAGGCAGTGGCACAGAGGGTGAGGGGAGTCAGGCGGCCGGACCTCATGAGCACGACACCTCATACCATGCGGACGGCTCGGATTCGAACACCCAGGAGGAGGGGGAATATGCAGCTATGGCATCTACACCAACTATGCC
This sequence comes from Lissotriton helveticus, assembly GCF_964261635.1. Taxonomy (NCBI): domain Eukaryota; kingdom Metazoa; phylum Chordata; class Amphibia; order Caudata; family Salamandridae; genus Lissotriton; species Lissotriton helveticus. The sequence goes on along the minus strand of NC_136059.1, from coordinate 1,838,907,402 downwards.
TGTCCCCTCCTCCTCCAGACCCATCCCCACCCTCTGAGTTGTTAGGGTCCCTAGGGTCCATGCTACCCCCGTGTCTCCTTTGTCCCTTGCAGTGCTGAGTCTGTGGACCTGCTCCAGCAGATCCAAGTTGGTCAGACATCAATGCTGACTGTCCTCCATGGCCAAACACACATCATGACACACTTGTTGTCATACATGGAGGGCATGTCATCAGCCATGTCTGGCCAAAGTCGGAGTTTGGCCGCCATAGAGTCTTCACTGATGGCAGCACTGTCCATCCTGCAGCATCAGCCCCCCCACTCCTCAGACCCATCCACATCACCCTCTCCCATACCTGTCCAACTTACACGCAGACGCCACTGGTCAGACACTACAACAGACATACCCAGCACACCCACGCGGCAGTCGAAACGCAAATCTCTACACACCCAATCTCAAGGGGATGTAGGCACACCCACAGGGAGAGGGGACAGACGTCACACACGCATCCACAGACACACGACACCTGACTCACAGCCCTCTACCTCCACCCCCATTGTGTCCCCGGGTTCAGGTGGCAGTATGTCTCTGAACTGGCAACAGTGTGCAGCGCTGAATATTTGCCATCCTTTTGCGCTGCACCGGCCACTGTGGAGGAATCCACCCCACCTGCACCCACTACACCTGCCCTTCCCTCTCCTGTCCCTGCTGTGCCGGACACTTACCCCGATCATGCCCCCCCATGTGTCCACAGACATCTGAAATCCATGTGCAGGCAAGTTTGGGTGTGACCACAACGCCACCACTGTTGAGGACATTTATTTGGACTGGCCATTGGCCTTCTGTGAGCCTGGACTCATTATTTTTGTAATTTTGATTATGGCGGTGAATAAAGCTTTTCATTTTTCATTCTGAACTTTTGCATTTCAGGAAATTGCTATAGCTGCTGTGTGCCTACGAGTTGGTGTAATGTTCATTTTTGGGTATTATAACATATGTCTTTTTCCTGATGGTAATGAGGTGGACCATGGTATGTTTGTGCTATCCCAATGTTGCAGCAAAATATCTAGATTGGTGTGCGTGCAGTTTACATGCAGATATTGTCCCAAAAAGTGTCCCTTCCTCAGTGACACATGTGATCTTCACTACGGACAGTTGCACAATTGTTGTGATGACGTTTGTGTTGATTCCATATAGATTTGTACCTTCCCTTCAGCATTGGCCATGCCTGCTCACAAATGAATTCAGATAATTGGTCAGCGCCATCCATGCTACTCACTGTGCTTGGGTTTGTAGTATGTAGTAATGCCTTCAGGGAGACCATCATACTTTATCACACTATGCATGACAATGTTATCAGCCTTGACGTTATGATTCAGATTGTACATTTTTCATATTTGGACACACAAAATAAATTTTGGTTCTTTGTATCTAGGGGATTTCTACCCTGTTACATCCATGAGGGAGTGCATGTTGCACCACCTGGACATTCACATCATGTCCGGGATGTACACTTTATTATTCCATTTTTGCTTCATTTGTTTGGTGATCTGTTAATGACTACACACTATAGAGTCATGATGGAGCGGTGTGTGCCAGTGAACTAGACGGGTGGATATACATGAGGGATCTGACAATACACCCACATGTGGTGTGTCACCCAGTGTGTGACAGGATACCATTCTCCATGGAGTAGGTCATTGCTGTGTTAGATGTGTTGATATGCAACTATCATGAGTGTTCCCAGTTAGGGATGTACACATACAGGCATGTAGTTGCTGTATGATGTTTGATTGATTATCAATTGATTAATTGATAATTATGTTAATTTTGTTAATTTATTTACTGCAGCTGGTTGTGGGTTTAAAGGGGAATAGGGTGGGAAGTAATTTAATTGTATTTAAATACATTTTTACATTTATTTATTGGTATTTATTTTTAATTAATTAATAATTATTTTTAAATTGCTAAGTAATTAATTGTGAAATGACAATTATTTTGTATTAATAGGTAATGATTTTTAATAAATACTTTTTATTTGTATTTTTAATTGATTACCAATTTAATATAATATAATAATTAATTATTTTTAATTAATTTGTAATTGGTATTAATATATATATTTTTTTAATTAATAAAAGAAGTATTGACTTTCCCTAGTGTTGCACTCATTGGAGTGGGAATAGTAATTTTTACCCCTACACTATCCAACGTTTCCCTACTGTTGCACTCTCTGGAGTGGGAATAGTAATTTTTACCCCTACGCTGTTCAACGCTTTCCCTACTGTTGCACTCTCTGGAGTGGGAATAGTAATTTTTACCCCTACGCTATCCAATGCTTTCCCTTCTGTTGCACTCTCTGGAGTGGGAATAGTTATTTTTACCTCTACGCTATCCAACGCTTTCCCTACTGTTGCACTCTCTGGAGTGGGAATAGTAATTTTTACCCCTACGCTATCCAACGCTTTCTCTACTGTTGCACTCTCTGGAGTGGGAATAGTAATTTTTACCCCTACGCTATCCAACAGTTTCCCTACTGCTGCACTCTCTGGGGTTGGAATAGTAATTTCTACCCCTACGCTATCCAACGCTTTCCCTACTGTTGCACTCACTGGAGTGGGAATAGTAATTTTTACCTTCCCACTATCCAACACATTCCCTACTGTTGCACTCTCTGGAGTGGGAATAGTAATTTGTACCCCTACGCTATCCAACGCTTTCCCTACTGTTGCACTCTCTGGAGTGGGAATAGTAATTTTGACCCCTACGCTATCCAACGTGTTCCCTACTGTTCACTCTCTGGAGTGGAAAGAGTAATTTTCCCCCCTACGCTATCCACAGCTTTTCCTACTGTTGCACTCTCTGGAGTGGGAATAGTCATGTTTACCCTCCCGCTATCCAATGCTTTCCCTACTGTTGCACTCTCTGGAGTGGGAATAGTAATTTTTACCCCTTCGCTATCCTACGGTAAAAAAATTGGATAATTTTTATTAATATTACGTATATATATATATATATATATATATATATATATATAAATTCACTGAAAAAACCATAGGTTTTACACACGTTATAGTTAGGAAGTAGCATTTAAAAAACCTATGAAATTCACCGAAAAAACCATAGGTTTTACACCAGTTATAGTTACCAGGAAATTTTACTCGCATAAAACCATTGAAATTCCCACGTTATAGTTAGTTGGACTCACTATAACTTGCGCGTGCAATGCACTGCTGATGACGTCACATATTACATCACTCATGACGTGGTCAGTGACATCACTCATGACATCACTGATGACACCATCCAGTGAATGTGTGTCTTTCTGAAAAATAAATATTAGTGAGTAAAGTTTAAATTTTTAAACATATGTATTAATGTTTCACTTTGTGTATAAGTGGCTGCATGGGTTGGTGAGTAGCTACATGTGTAGGTATATGCGTTATTAGATTTTTTTTAATATCAATATGAGTGTCTATATGTTTGGTGGGGGTGTTACTTAGCACATAGATGCATGAATGACTGATTCTCTGTTTGTATGTGTTTTGAATACAGCATATGTGCAGGACTGTATGGGTGGATGAGTGTGTATATATGTATGTTAGTGAGTGAATCACTGTCTCACTAGTGTCTTTATCTGTAACTACATATGTTTTAATCTAGTATATGTGAATATTGATGTATATAAGTGAGTATATGTGTAAATTAGTATGTGTTTCTATAAGTGATTGTTTAAGAGAGTAAGTATGTGTAAGTTTCCTTAGAAGTAAAGTGGTAGTGTGGGTATAGCTGTATATGCAAATAAATGGATGTTTAATAGTTTATTTGCATGTGTGAGTATGTGTGAGAGTATCTTTTGGATGACTGTCGTTGTGTAACAGGATATATAGGTGTATCACTATATATGATGAGTGAGTATATGTATGAGTGACTACATAGAACTGTTGGTGAAAGAGTGGATGTGTATATAGATGGTGGATTTACTGAATTGGTTGTTGTAACTGGTATGGGTATCTCCATTTTTTTGAAAATTTTAGTTTCTATTTTTGAATATGTGTTTCAAGGGTTACATTACAGTGAAAAGAGGTCTGTCACTCTGTCGCAAGGATGGTGTCATCAGTGATGTCATGAGTGATGTCACTGACCACGTCATGAGTGATGTAATATGTGACGTCATCAGCAGTGCATTGCACGCGCAAGTTATAGTGAGTCCAACTAACTATAACGTGGGAAATTCAATGGTTTTATGCGAGTAAAATTTCCTGGTAACTATAACTGGTGTAAAACCTATGGTTTTTTCGGTGAATTTCATAGGTTTTTTTAAATGCTACCTCCTAACTATAACGTGTGTAAAACCTATGGTTTTTTCAGTGAATTTCATAGGTTTTTTAAATGCTACTTCGTAACTATAACGTGTGTAAAACCTATGGTTTTTTCAGTGAATTTTCAAGGTTTTGTAAATGCTAATTCCTAACTATATATGGTCTATAACCTATGGTTTTTTCAGTGAATTTCAATGGTTTTTTAATAGCAAATATCAAAAGCTTTAAAATGTCAAGTACGTGGTAGGTAAAAACATTTTCGTGTTTATGCACGCTGATGTGCTTTGAACGCTGCCCCCCCTCTTTTCTTTTAGGAGTATTCTCTATTTGCAGATAGTGAAGGGTACGTAACGCAGGCCTTTGCCCCCGTTGTAATCCGTCGTGCCTGCTTCCCTCTCCATTTGATTGATTGTTATCCAAGCATTTACTGTTTTGGAATTGGTTCTCGTTGGTTCATTCTCTATTTACAAACAAGCACAGAGTCGCAATACTCTGTTTAGTCTTTGCAGATAGTGAAGGATAGGTAACGCAGGCTTTAGCCCCCGTTGTAATCCGTTGTGCCTATTTTTATCCCTCATTTGATTGATTGTTTGGTCGAACATTGATCGTTCAGAATTGGTTCTCTTTGGGTGATTCTCTATTCACAAATAAGCACAGAGTCGCAATACTCTGTTTAGTCTTTGCGGATAGTGAAGGATAGGTAGTGCAGACTTTTGTCCCCTTTGTAATCCGTCATGCCTATCTTTGCCCCGTTTGTTGGTAGTTGGTTCAGCCCGTACCGTTTATTAGAGGTAGATCATCCGACTCCACCGGAGGACACCCCTAATAAAAAGGACATATATATAAAATGCGGACTAGCCGCTGTATCGTGCAAGCAAACTATAACATAAAAATCGTTAGAAAAAACAAAAGGAATCAAGCAAAATCAGTAGGCCACTGATGGGATCTCTTTTTGACCTCGCTAAAATAGAAACATTAGGAACAACCCCTCATGAGAAATATGAAACTAGTGAGAGGAACCGAGCTCGACGCCATGATGTCTGCAAGACAGCTCGGCTCCGCCGCCCACCCCGCCCAAAATAACGACAAACCCTATGCAAATATTATAAATATATACAACACACCAGCAAAGTAACAGGGTAAAACGTTTTATTAAATAACTATTTACATGGCAGCCTGCTGCAACATCGATCCAAATGCATGATGCTATTCCTGTCCCTCCTTGTGCAGCAGGTCCGCGGCTATGCCCATCCGGAAGACGAGGCCCAGGCACGTATAGGGCGGGGTCTTGCTGGCAGCCATCGGCTGAAGAGGTCGTTGGGTGGATGGCCCGGAAGCACCACGGCCACGATGTTGTTATACTGGCCTTCCCATTCATCCACCCTGAGGTGGCATCCAGCGAGCCACGGGTGGGGGGGGTGAATGCCTTGCTGATGACCCCCCCCCTCTTATTGCCTGGTCCGACCATCACATATACCTGCGCCAGGAGACGGCGTGGGGTGCACTGGGAGGGAAAGGCGGCACGAACGAGCCTCCCCCACCTCCCCAGGTGGAGGTTCCTCAGCTGCACCCCAGCGCTTCACTCGGCCAGCTGAGTTGCGCCCGCTCTTGCGGCACAGTGCCTCCCTCGGCCAGCTGAGTTGCACCCGCTCTTGCGGCACAGTGCCTCGCTCGGCCAGCTGAGTCTCACCCGCTCTTGCGGCACAGTGCCTCACTCGGCCGGTTGAGTTTCGCCTGCTCTTGCGGCTACAGCGTCTCATCCGCCTCCGGCCGCAACCACAGCGCCAACGATCGCTGCTGTTGGAGGGGAGCCTTGCCGGTGAGAGCCACTGATCTGAAGAACCGCTGCCTGCGGTGCCTCCCTGAGCCGCTTGACGGAGGCCCCCGAGGGGCGGTGTGGTGGCGCGGACTCGGAGGGGGCGCTTGGCTCCTGCCCCCTCCCCAAGTCTTGTTGCCCTGGTGTGGCCTGAGATCGCCCCCGACATAGGCGGCCGGCTCCCGGGGTCCGGCGGGACTTTTAGCCTTTTGGTGACTCTTCCATTCTGGACCTTGTCCCACAATCCGTTTGACCTGAAGACACGTCCTGCGGTGCCCTCGCAATGCGGCCTGGTCCCTGAATGTGTGCGGGGGGACAGTATTGATTGGATCAAGATGGCGGCTTCACACAAAGCTGACTCAAGTGTTGCTGCTGATGCTATGCAGACAAAAACTGGTTTTCAGTTTGTACATTCTTCAGGATTTTTCCAACCAAGGCTGGTTGAGAGTTTGTAGAACGATGGCTTCAGATTTTCAACATAAGAATGTGAGACTCACTAGGAGAAAGGCCGTTTATCTTTCCTTTCAAAATGCTGCCAACAATATTTTCTGTATGGAAGACACCATCTTGTAGCATAAAGGGCTGCGTCAAGGGTGGTATTGCCCAGAATGTCTTGTTTTCAAGTGCTCGTAATGACGAAGCCAGGACTGTGGCAGAGCGTCCAAAATCTACAAAAAACACCACTGCCAACTCTTCAATAACTTCCATCTCCCAGCACCGCATTTCCAAAGAAACAGCATAGCAAGCTTTCGTGGCCTTCAGAGTTTTCGGAAGCAGTTTCCCAAGACCATCACTGCAGCCATTGCAATCCAACAGAGGAACTTTTTCCAAGATTGGCATATTAACAGGGCGGCTGGTATAATCGGGGCTCTTGCTGCCATTCAACTTAATTAAAGCTTTCACAGTGACAGACCGCCCACTGAACTTCGTGCCATGACATTTACTTATAACATTCTGCTGGGTCTTCGCCGAACTGAAGTCTACAAATGCAAAGCATTTCATTCCGCTTTGACATTTCTTGACATGTAGTGGGTTGAAGTCTTTAAAGAGGTCCACAATTTGCTCCTCATTCACATCACTTGAAAGATTCCCCAAGCCAGGCAGGTCCCACACCACTTGAAAGGACCTGCCTGGCCTCGACCAAAATGGCGCCAGTATGGGAGCGACTTGCAACTCCTTATGACGTTCTAGTTACTTAGCCTTGACGTTATGGGGGATGTATGCGGTCTTTGTGCACATGGCGGGCGGGGAAGGGTACTGACTGGGCATACGGACAACCCTGTTGATGTCGGTTTTTCATTATTGATTATTGTATTATTTAAGCTTCGAAGTAATGTTACCCATGATACTCGCCCTTGGTGTGCGTATGGACGATTTTATTGTAACTGATCCTGTTATACTTTCGAATAAAAAATCAACCTTCACTGATCCTGCAACCGTTTGTCACGTTTATTTTTTTCAATTAAATGGCTCGCTTGTTACATACTCCTATACCCCTGGATTTTGACCCTTTCCTAAGCGCGGTCTGTACTACCGCCCTCGGGCGATCTATGTAATGAACAGACTACCATTGCCGAGACACAAGGGAATGCATCTCAGAGAGATAAGTCAAGTACGTGGTAGATAAAAACATTTTCGTGTTTATGCACGCTGATGTGCTTTGAACGCTGCCCCCCCCCTCTTTTCTTTTTCTGCAGGTTACATTGGAATTTCAGCTAAAGTATGGAGAAGACCTAAACCGCACCGTGTTCCACGCGAGTAAACATAGGCTATCTCTGTGAGACGGTACATTATATGTACGAGCTATCTCTGGGAGCGTGAAAGATTGTATGGTATGAATGTGCGCATGGGCCCTGATTTGTACGGTATGAATGCGTATGTGTGGTGCACGACTGGGTCAATAAAAGAATGCTTTTTGTATGACTGAGGCGTTGATCGAACGGTTAATGGAATGAGAAAAATAAGCCCGAACATGGTATCCGCATGTGAAGGACGAAAAAGAATATAGCACTTTCCTTACTTAGGAACGACTCTCTCTGGAGCTAGTGAATGGGAGAGTAGCCTACACAAGAAACTTGAAGGGTTATTTCAGTACGACGAACCCGACCCCAACCGATATCCCAAATGTACACCCAAAATAATGCGCACCAGTAAGTCAATTTATGTGCTGACTAAATAGGAGAAGTTAGCTCGGCTCCGCCGCCCACCCCGCCCAAAATAACGACAAACCCTATGCAAATATTATAAATATATACAACACACCAGCAAAGTAACAGGGTAAAACGTTTTATTAAATAACTATTTACATGGCAGCCTGCTGCAACATCAATCCAAATGCATGACGCTGTTCCTGTCGAGGTAGCATAGGTGGCGGCCTTGGGGTGGAGGACTGTTGTGCAAATAGCCCGGGGGCGACACCACGCGCCAAGGCACGTCCCCGCGGTCAGCTGCAGCAGGGCGACGCTTAGCGTTTCACCTGCCGGACGGCTGCACCAGGACTGCCATTGGCGTTCCACTTGGTTGGATGGCCGGAGACCCGCTCCGGTGGCCGGGGTGAAGAGCGGCTGTTGCTGCGGAATGCTCAAAATGGTGGCCGACTCCCCGGATTTGGGCCTGGTCCACTAGAACGGCTCTGGACTTCCCATGGAACTCGAATGCTTGCCTGCTCGGGCATGAGCCCCACTCTTGAAGACGTCCTCTCAGTTTTAAAGGTTCTACGAGAGTCGTTGGCCCTCGACTCCCGCGGGCTTCCGATGGGGGCAACCGCCACTGTTGCTCGACTATCCCCCATGGATATACCGCTGCCACGGGTGTCCGCCGCCTTATCCACATCTGGTGCCGTGAGGGAGGCTGATTCAGTGCATCGGCGGAGGGATACGCCTGCTGTCCCGCTCTCCGGAAGTGGCCACAACATTGTCACAGGATAGTAGTGCTCTCATGCTGACGCCAGTTTTTGTCCGAATTACTAAGAGACACTGTAGACTGCCAACTTGATCAGCTCCGGTGGGACCTCAGCTTGACCCGGTAGGGAAGATTTTGCCTACCTCGCCTTTGAGTCATGGTTCATGCTACCTGTTCTTTCTGCTGGCGCTAACGAACTTTTGAACTGCCGAAAGGGATTCTGGTCCTGCCGCTAGTTATTGGAGACATTGGACTATACTCTGGACCTGCCTGGCCTCGACCAAAATGGCGCCAATATGGGAGCGACTTGCAACTCCTTATGACGTTCTAGTTACTTAGCCTTGAATAATGGCATAGATTTCCTGTCAATACACACTCATATATGTCTCTCCAACCAATCATATTTGTTCCCGCACAATTTCATAATCAAATTAACATTTCATTTGGTTATCCTTTCAATATTTTATAAGTCACATAACGGTCACCCTTCACCCTCTGCCTTCTCTGGCTGTTACCATGGTAATAGCTCAATCTGCACCTAGCTGAAGGCACAGGTCAAAAGTTCATATCTCAACGTTCTAAATCCAAGCAAAAAGGATAATTTCCCTCCAAACACACCTGCCTATCCACTCTTGTTTTACATTACTTTATTTTCCACGACCAATAGATGGTTTGTTTATAATAAAACTATAACATACAGCGTAGTCTTCAATCTTGAAGTATATCAATTAACCAATCATGTTCAGTTTTCCTTTAACACCAAACCTCACACACTTTTTTTATTGTGACTTTCACCATCTACTTGCCATTCCACTTCACGAACCCATCGGAGTACTACTGCATCTACCTTGAAAATGAAGGTTTGGCTTGTAGGACACAGTTATATTCACTGGAGTGAAAAATATGCTGCAAACAGACGAATTTGTAACCTTGAGTTACCAAATGTGCAGATTACGTGGATTGGCCAAAGAGGATTAAGATGTCACCAATTGATACCATTGGTGAAAACTTTTATGCATCTCCCTGAACCTAACCTGATAATTGTGCACTGTGGTGGCAATGATCTAGGCACATTAACAGGGGTAGGTCTGGAAATGCTTCTAAAAGACACCTTTCGTCAATTGATGTCACTTTTTCCTCGAACTGTCTTGGTGTATTCAAATATATGCCAAAGACAAAAATGGAATTGGTCCAATGAACGTTGTCCACAGATTGAGAAAGCAAGGAAACATGTAAATAAATCTGTTTCTGCTTTCCTCAGAGAATATAACATGGGTTCTATATACAACAACAACCTACGTTTCAACATGGAAGGCATCTATCGGAGAGATGGTGTTCATTTCACGGATGAGGGAAATAGAATTTTCCTCTGTAACATGAGACTCTGCATCGGAACTTACTTATAAGTTCAGCAAAAACTCAATTAACACAAGGGCTCTTTTAAGAGCCACCTTAGATCTAAACACTCAAACTTGTAATTTATCTCCATCTTTCCTTATGTTTTTTGATCGCCGTGCGCGACCGAGTGCGCGCACCTCGTAACTTATTTGTGAAAAAAAGCTACTTTTACACTTTCGTCATCCTTTATAAACCCCTTAAGAAACCTAAGAAATCAAACACTCTCCACCCTGCTCCCTTTCCATTCTCACCACTATAGTTTTTCACAGTCTTGTAAATAGGGGTGCGCGACCGAATGCATGCACCCCGCAAATGTTTTCTCCCAAAAAAAAATAGTATTTTCGCGTTCAGGGTCCATACTGTACCCCCTTAGAAAACCTACCCAGCCAGACAATCTCTACCTTCTCCCCTTTCCATGTACTAACCCTTTGTTCTGTATTATATATTCACTCGCACTAACAAAATGGCGGACAACACTTCCTGATTTCCTCCGAATCGAATGTTGACAGACGTTAAACAGCAAATCACAATGCCGCTCGCGCACACCCGCATAGGTGCGCGCACCCGTGCTCGCTTACAGATATATAACTGATTTCAACTTTAATTTTCTCAGCAACTACTGAACAGATTTACATCATTTAAACAAAAGCGTGATCTGCGACCCACACTCTACCTTTCTACCAAATTTCTTATAAATCCATTCAGCCGTTCGAGCTGTAGCCGTGTCTAAACGTCCTATGGAAAATAACATGGGAAAAACACGTTTTGGGACCCCCCTTTTATCTCAGCCCCCACTTCACCAATCCCCCCAAAACTTTCACAGAATGAGCGCAGCGGACCTAGCCACCTTCTTTGAGAAATTCGCAAACATTCGTCCACCAGGGCCAAAGTTATTCCCAATAGAATGTTGCGGATTTCCTATGGAAACTAGGTCCTAACTATAACTACCTACTGGCGACCGCCAGTAGGTAATATATATATATATATATATATATATATATATATATATATATATATATATTCACTGAAAAAATGTCATTTGAGATGTCATCAGTGATATCATCAGTGATGTCACTGACCATGTCATAAATGATGTAATAAGTGACATCATCAGCAGTGGATTTCGGGTGCACGAAATATATAGTTAGTGCAACTAACTATATATGGGAATTTCAATGGTTTTGTATGATTAAATTATCCAGCTAACTATATATGGTTTCAAACCTATGGTTTTTTCAGTGAATTTTCAAGGTTTTGTAAATGCAAATTCCTAACTATATATGGTCTCAAACCTATGGTTTTTTCAGTGAATTTCAATGGTTTTTTAATAGCAAATATCTATAGCTGTAAAATATATTCTTCTTTAAAATGAAGACTATATTTTCTATGCATGTTTCAATGGTTTTGTGTGAGTAAAATATCAACTTTAAAGGTTTTCTAAATGCTAATTCCTAACTATATATGGTCTAAAACCTATGTTTTTTTTCGTTGAATATATATATATATATATAGCAATCCGCATCGAAGAATAAGTGGATGTATAAGTGTCTGGATGGAGGATTTAGTAGCAGTGTGATTGACTGTTTACTTGACTAATTTGTAGTGTGTCACTAAATATATTGGATAGTGACTAAACTGTGTGATTACTATTTTTTCTATGTATTTAATATTTTTTTTGGGATGTATGAAAGTATTTTATTTTTTTTATTTTTTTTGCTTTGGTACGCTTCCGGTGCGCTCCCCGGGGTGCGCCCCGTTAGCGTAACTTTGGATCGCGCCCCGGTTCGCGCCCCTGGAAATGTTCCATTAGCGCAACTGATGCGATCGAAAACAACATCGTGACGCGTCGCGTACGTGTGACCTATCGCGTAGCCGCGTGATGCGTCTTATGACGCGCTGCGTTAGCGCACCCGGAAGCGCTCCGGAGCGCTACAGAGCGCGACGCGCAGCGCCCCGGAAGCGCTCCGGGGCGCGTAACATAAGCGTAACAGGTCATGTGACCTGAAAATAACACTTTTAATTGGTTCAGACATTTTTTTTTTCAAAATGATGAAAGCCCCCACCTTTTTACCTCATTCTTACTTTCTACTTCCAGAGAGCAAGACCTGTTTTTGATAATGGCTTCTGTAATAGCTGCAGCTTGTGCTTCTCAGCAACCACCACCACCACCACCACCAAAAGGACCACCTCCAACACAGGACTTTGGTGGAGAGGAAGATAATGAGGACGAAGAGGAGGAGGAGGAGGAAGAACAAGTTAGGCAGTTCCTGCCAGAAACACCAAGGCAGAGCCATATTAAAGACCACTACATATGGCAATTTTTTAAAATTCCACCTGGACAAAAGAAGGTCAATGCACCCCAGGTGTCTTGTTTGATATGTAAACATGTACTTTCTCGTGGCAACCCCAACAAGAAATACAGCTTTGGGAATCATACAATGATTCGCCACATGGAGCGGTGGCATCCTAATAATCTTTCCCAAGCACAAGTAAGGGATCTTGCTGCCAACCCCCCAAATGTCATCCTCAGCTCCTCCAGTGGACAAAGCTCATTCGCCGGACCAGAAGGCCGAGAAATGATCCACAATGTTCAAACTCCTTTTGAAAACTACAAAATAGTTTGTATATATTGTGGAGGAACTATTTGTTATGGCGAGAAGAGTATTACTTTGATTAACCGAGCTGGAGAAAATGATTAATGCAACAAGAAGAGAAAACAATGAATCCTTTTTATTTTTTTTTGCTCCTGTTGAGACATGTTCAAACCCTGCTTTTTTGTTATTTCCCCTAAAAAAACACTAAAAAAACACAAAATAGTTTTCAAAAATCCTAAAACATCAAAAAATTGTTCAGAAAATTAATTAAAAAAATTTAAAAAAAGAAAAAGAATAAAAAAACAGTTCTTTTCGGAACTACCTTCCATTTATAACAAAATTGCTAAAAATTTTATACCCTGTCTTTCTTTTTTTCTCTTTGTTGCGCTTCCCGGAGCGCTGCCCGGTTCGCGTACCGGGCGCTTAACCCGTGAAAATTTATATGGGCCCTTTCAACCACCCTCAGTAAACCTAGGGGGTCAGAAGGTGTCTACCATGCCCCCTTTTACCCATTCCCAACATTCTTTGCCCTCCATCTTGTGTATAAATACTATCGAAACACAAGATGGTGGACTCCTGTAGCGATGCCGGTCCCGCTTCCCGGTTCGCTATCTGGTGCGCGAACCAGGCGCTTAACCCGCGAAAAAAAAAAAAAATGTTGTTGCTTTATATGGGCCTTTTCAGCCACCCACTTCAAATCTAGGGGGTCAGGGGGTGTCTACCCTGCCCCCTTTTATTCATTTCCCCTTTCGTTATTGCCACCTCTTGTCTCTTGATCTTACCGAGAGACAAGATGGCGGCCGCTCCGGACTGTTTGGAATATTGACAGGCACCGGAGAGCCAATCCGCTTCTCCTCGCGAAGTTCCGTTGCGCGTCTGGTATGCGAACCGGGACGCTAACCGGGACGCTGTCACAGATATATATATTTTTTTGAACGTTAATTTCTCAAAATCCACTTGAGCACACATCTTGAGACCTAGCAAAGGCACATCGGGCTACCAGTCCCTACAATTTTGCCAAGTTTCGTGCAAATCCATTCAGCCGTTCGGGCTAAAAGTGAGGCCAACCGCCCTATGGAAATCTCAATGTTAAAAACATGTTTTGGGACCCCCCTTTTTTCTCGGCCCCTGCTTCACGAAACGCCCCCAAACTTTCAGGGGACGCTCAGAAACAAAATGTGCCATTTTCCTGAAACTTTCAGCCAATTCTGTCCATCAACGCCAAAGTTATTCAACATAGAATTTTCAGAAATCCCTATTCAAAAAAATCCTAACTATATATACCTACTGGCGGTCGCCAGTAGGTATATATAGTTAGGATTTTTTCTCTATGGGATTTTTGAAAATTCAATGTCTAATAACTTTGGCGTTTGTGGACGGAATTGGCTGAAATGTTCAGGAAAATGGAACATTTTGTTTCTGAGCAGCCCCTGAAAATTTGGGGGGGGTTCGTCAAGGAGGGGCCGAGAAAAAAGGGGGGTCCCAAAGCGTGTTTTTAACATTGAGTTTTCCATAGGGCGGTTGGCCTCACTTTTAGCCCGAACGGCTGAATGGATTTGCACGAAACTTGGCAAAATTGTAGGGACTGGTAGCCCGATGTGCCTTTGCTAGGTCTCAATATATGTGCTCCAGTGGATTTTGAGAAATTAACGTTCAAAAAAAGATATATATCTGTAACAGCGGACCAGGCAGCGCTCCGGTTCGCGGACTTTACGCGTTACGGAGCTTTGTGAAGCGAAGCTGATTGGTTCTCCGGCGTCTGTAAACATTCCAAACAGTCCGTAGTGGCCGCCATCTTGTCTCTCGGTAGGATCGAGAGACAAGAGGAGGCCAAAGCGAAGGGGCAAATGACCATAAGGGGGCATAGTAGATCCTCCCTGACCCTCTAGGTTTGATGTGGAGGTTTTAAAAGGGCCCCGCGGGGCAAAAAAAAAAATAATAATAATAATCGAACGGCTGAATGGATTTGCACGAAACTTGGCAAAATTTTAGGGACTGGTAGCCCGATGTGCCTTTGCTAGGTCTCAATATATGTGCTCCAGTGGATTTTGAGAAATTAACGTTCAAAAAAAGATATATATCTGTAACAGCCCTCCGCTTCGCGTACTTTTCGCGTTACGGAGCTTTGCGAAGCTGATTGGTTCTCCGGCGTCTGTAAACATTCCAAACAGTCCGTAGCGGCCGCCATCTTGTCTCTCGGTAGGATCGAGAGACAAGAGGAGGCCAAAGCGAAGGGGCAAATGACCATAAGGGGGCATAGTAGATCCTCCCTGACCTCTTAGGTTTGATGTACCATTTTGCCAAGTTTGGTGTAATTCCGTTCAGCCATTCAGGCTGTAGACGTATCTAAATGTCCTATGGAAAATTGCATGGGGAAAACACATTTGAAAGTGTTGAAATTTAGAACCAATTAAAATGTTACTTTGGTTTTGTATTTGTGTGTGATGAAAGTTAATTGGTTATGTATATATCTAAAATGAGAGGAAACCACAGCCATTTTGTGATACTACTGTCTGAGGTACATTTGTGAGGAATTTTTGGTGGTCAATTGCTGGTGTTTGATTTACACAGTACTAACACTTCTCCTACTTTTAAAAAGGTGAGTTGTTAATTTGTAAGGGGAACTATGTTGTACACTTGAAGATAATTTGAAAAATGTTTTCTGTTATTTATTTACAGTCCTTCTGTTATACTAAATACTTGATAAAGTTAGTTTTATATTATGTATTACTAAAAACGATAAATGAAAGTGATTATTTTTTTCTGCAATTTACAGCAAGCAATTTCAAAATAAAATGGCTCACAATGAAGAGACCGTGGCAATTTCTTTTGAATTATCCACTACATGTATTGAAATTGAGAGCACCAATAATGAAATATTGTCACAAGGAGGAGATGACTTGAATGATTTTTTTGATCAATTTGTTGATGGCGAATTTATCGAATGTTTGGAGACCATAGAGTTAGAAGAATCATCATTGCAGACTTTTCATGAGGAGATTCCAGATGAGATGATTGAAGAGGAAATTCCTGATGAGGACATGTTACTAGTTCTTTCAAATTTTGAAAATTCAGAAGAATAAATTTATATTTAGAAATCAAAAATTGTTTGAGACATTATTCATTTTTATTTTTAATTTATGAGGTTGTAGCGAAGTGATTGTAGTATAAAATGAGACTTATAGTATAGAGTGCAACATTTTTATGTTACATGGTAAGTTTACTCATATTTACTTCCCTTCTCCCACTATATTATCTCCAATGTGTATTTGACATCTCTTCTTCATCTCCGGCCTCCTTTCTCTCACTGTCTGTCTCTGATGCATCTTATCGCTGCCATTTTGTGTAATTACAGAAGACAGTAAAAAAAAATAGTTCGGAACGTGAAAAGGGGGCAAAGTAGAGTACCCCTCACCTCCTAGGCCTTCTCAGGCGGTCCCAAAAGGATCAGTTTCTGCTTTCCTGAGAGATTATGGTATGAGTTCCATATACCACAATAACTTGCATTACAACATGCAAGATATCTATCTCCTATTACCAACTTTTGGAGATATTCGCGCTAAGCGCGAATATCTCCAAAAACTAACACCTGCCCTGAGCAGTTCTTAGCCATGTTATCCAATGGGAGGTGGATAACATGGCTAAGAGCATTAGCTCGGTAATGCATGAATATCGCTGACTTTTTAGCGATATTCATGCATTGCGGCCGTTTTTTATCGCATTTGCGATAAACCTTGATAATAGCAAGGTTTATCTTCGATAATTTCTGACGATGCTTAGCGGTAAAAAATTCGTTGCTAAGCATCGTTAGCGATAAATATCGCTTAACTTTGGTAATATGCACCAACGTCTGTTAACGTTCGATTCGAAGGAAATGAGGAAGTGTTGAAAAACATTGTCTGCGCCATCTTGCCTTTTTTGAAATGCCACACTTTTGTCGTGCACGGCAGCCATTTTAGATGCCTTGACCAGACCCACTCTCTGCACGCTGTCGATCCTTAGCATGGCTCCCCACCTTCGCAAGCATCTTCCCCAGGCACTGGTCACCCCCGCTCTCTGTGTTATGCATGGGCAATAAACCTCCCCCCATCTGCGCTGCTCTTCCTTGAGAATCACACTCTGTGCCCGCCCGACACCTCCCTTTCGCCCTATTCACTACCGCACCCTCTGACACTCCTCTTCCTCTGTGTCCGATTGTCCAGGCTATCAGCTAGCCCTGCAGATGTAGTTTATGGCCCCAGCTGTAAAGAATCACCCCTCTTCAAAGGAGTTATAGTAGATCAAGGCCCACACCCGATGAGATCCGTCACACCACACGTGTTCCTACTATCTGAAAACCATCCTGTATTGTGATTGGGGAGGGGACCGAGCCTGAAGCGGAAGATTCCAGGGATGACTCTTTGTACATCAAAGTTTTTACAATTATGTGTCATATTAAAAATATATAGCACTCCAACAAAGTAGTAGGATTATAAAACTTTAATATCTTATAAATATATACAACAAAACAAAAACAGTAAAAACATTTAAACAACGAAGAGACCGTGGCAATTTCTTTTGAATTATCCAATACATTTATTGAAATTGACAGCACCAATAATGAAATATTCTCACAAGGAGGAGACGACTTGAATGATTTTTTTGATCAATCTCTTGATGGCGAATTTATCGAATGTTTGGAGACCATAGAGTTACAAGAATCATCATTGCAGACTTTTCATGAGGAAATTCCTGATGAGGACATGTTACTAGTTCTTTCAAATTATGAAAATTCAGAAGATGTTTCCTGGGTGCCGCACTGATTTGGGTATCCGGTGTGGGGCGTCCCGGGGGGTGGATTGTCAGTAGCGGTCTGTTGTGCGAATAGTTCCAAGGCAGCAGAAAGCGCTGAAATCTGGATGTCACGAAGGTGATGTCTAGTAAGTTGCCGCCCAGCAAATAACGGCGTGGGGCGCCGCGGGGGTGAGTGAGTCCAGTAGGCACCACAGCTATACTTTTCGGCATTGCAGAATTACTGCTGGGGACAATGCCTGTGCTGTAGCAGGGTCACAGCAGAAACAAAAAGGATTCTGTTGAAGATGTTGTTGGTTTTCAATTTGAAAACAGTTCTGGTGTCAACTGCTATGCTAATGTAGTGGTTAATGTTTTGTTTTCTCTAGAAAATGTAAAAGAGGGGGAGGCAGTCCATAGTTCCGGTAAAAGGGCAAAGGAAAGGATCGGTGGTTTGAACTATCAGTCAAAAAGGGGAGGGGGTGCAACAATTTTTCCTACCGGGTCACACTGTGCTTTCACCGGAACTGAGGTCTGCAGGATTCTAGTCATTCAAACTGAGGCTGGTGGCAGCATGGGAGCGCCGACGTCCCGCGGATACAGTTTCGTCACTCCACGGGCGATCATGGCAGTCATTCCCCATCGGGGGTGTCTGCGGGGGTCGGAGACTCCCGCGGCTCCTCTAGAATCTTCAAGGTCGTGGAGGACTACGGTGGTGGAGTCAACCAGTGACCGGGCCATTTCTTTATGCTGGGCCCGCTCTTGCCAGGTCGACCGCCATTTTGAGAGTTCGGTAGCTACTGGCGATCGCGGGGTCAAATGAGCGGACGGGCTCCACCCTGCCGGGCGAGACGTTGCAACATTGCCACAGTGGAAGAACCCTTTTCCGGGGCCCGAGGAGCTGAGGGTGCAGCTGGGAAGGCTCCACCGGGGGAGGCGGGAGAGGCCTGTTCGCATCGTCTCTCCCTCCCAGTGCACCCCACGGCGTCTCGCTTGACATTTGTTATGGTAGGACCAGGCGATGAGAATGAGGGGGGGGGGGTCGGAGGCATGTGCAAGACATCCCCCCCCAAGTGTTGTCGCAGCCATTATAAAAGAAAGAAGAAATGTCCCGTCCGTCTTTGGGCCGCACCTCCGGTGGATGGCGGCCGGACGCCCTTTGCTCTGGCCCCATGAATGGGTTCCTTGGCTCATCGGCTGCAGCCGGATCCCGTCGGCCCCAGCCCCCGGCCGTTGGTGGCCGGACCGGGAGAGAGTGTGGAGGGACAACCTGCAACTCTCAAGGGCCACCGCGGCCGGACTGGGAGAGAGAGGGGAGGGTCGAGGACAGGGACATTCCCCCCCCTGAAACTCTCCAGTGTTGTCAATCCCCCTGGCCGGGTCCCGCTGGCCTCGGCCTCTCCTCCGGCTACACCCTACATGATGATCTCCTGGCCGAGGCGTGGCAGCAGGACCCGCCTTATATGTGTTGCTTCCGGCTGGGCGTAGCCGAAAACCTGTTGCCCTTTGGAAGTTTCTAGAATGGGGCGGATGTCTGCTGACTTCTATCTTTCCCAGTTTGCCATTATTTGGCCGTGGCAGGCGGTGGGACAGACACGTTTTGGGGCAGTGAGGGGCGATGTTTTCAGGTTTCTTATTACGGGCTTACTTCTAACGTTTCTTGTTTCTAGGACAATAATAGGTTTTATCATTACGTATTGTTATCGTTTCTTTGTTTGTTATTTAATAAAAAGTTCATCAGTGGCCTACTGATTTTCGTTTTCCTATTCTTTTCTTTCCAGGTTGTTTCATGCTAAAGTTTCTGTTAACAGGATACAGTGATCACTTCGTTATTATTGCATATGTCCTTTTCACTAGGGGTGCTCTCTGGTCGGGCCAGATGACCTATCTCTAGTAAATGGTCCGGGTGAAACAGGTGCATCAATCAGTGGGGAGTAGATAGGCATGACAGATTACAACGGGGGAGAAAGGTCCGCATTACGTACCCTTTCACTACTTGCAAAGATTTTCCTACGTTTATTTGCAAACAGGGAATACCTCCAAAAAGAACTAATTCCCAAACAGTCAATGTTCGGACAATCAATCAATCAATGAGGAATGAAATAGGTACGACGTGTTAAAGGCTTGCGTTACCTACCCTTCACTATCTGCAAAGGGAGAGAGAATATTCCTATTCTTCCTCGTTTGCAGGCAGAGAAGATCCTTAAGAGAACCAACTTCGAACAATTCAATGCTCGATTCAAACAATCAACAAGGGGTACTGTGAACACAAATGAACGCCGCTTATGTACATACACATTGCTATTTTCAACAGGTTGTTCCTAATGTTTCTATTTTAGCGAGGTCAAAAAGAGATCCCATTAGTGGCCTACTGATTTTGCTCGATTCCTTTTGTTTTTTTACACGATTTTTCGCTATCTGCAAAGACTAAACAGAGTATTGCGACTCTGTGCTTGTTTGTAAATAGAGAATGAACCAAAGAGAACAATCAATCAAATGGAGAGAGAAGCAGGCACGACGGATTACAACGGGGGCAAAGGCCTGCGTTAACTACCCTTCACTATCTGCAAAGAGAGAGTACTCCTAATAGAAATGAGGGGTGGGGGGCAGCATTCAAAGCAGATCAGTGTGCATAAACACGAAAATGTTTTACTTACCACGTACTTGACATTCGACAGTGTATGATATTTGCTATTAAAAAACCATTGAAATTCACTGAAAAAACCATAGGTTATAGACCATATATAGTTAGGAATTAGCATTTACAAAACCTTGAAAATTCACTGAAAAAACCATAGGTTATAGACCATATATAGTTAGGAATTAGCATTTACAAAACCTTGAAAATTCACTGAAAAAACCATAGGTTATAGACCATATATAGTTAGGAATTAGCATTTACAAAACCTTGAAAATTCACTGAAAAAACCATAGGTTATAGACCATATATAGTTAGGAATTAGCATTTAAAAAACCTTATTTTACTCACACAAAACCATTGAAATTCCATATATAGTTAGTTGCACTAACTATATATCGCGCACCCGCAATCCACTGCTGATCATGTCACATATTACATCATTCATGACATGGTCAGTGACATCACTGATGACATCACTGATGACATCTCAAATGACATCACTGATGACATCAATGATGACATCTCATTTGACATCATTCTTGTGCTAATACGATAAACCTCTTCAGACTCTAATATAACCTTAGATACACTCAGTGTATACAGACACTCACACACTGTCACTCATCCATGGAGTTACTCACACACCTAGTCAGTCATGCAAATAAACAATCTCACCTCCATTTCTTCAACTATACAGTTATACACACCTTACTTATTCAAACATATACTAACACATATTTACTCTCTTATACAATCCCTGATACAAGTTCACAATGATCCATACAACCACTCACACATTCAGTGGCTCTCATGCACAGTTATTTATATATGCCAACTCTCACATGTACTGTGTTTTACATATGTACTTACTATGACATGTAGCATTGAGATATCCATTCACTCATCAATACACTCATGCACACAGTCAACTGCCCATGTAGCTGTTTCCACATGCACTCTTGAACTCAAACACCTAGTGAATCAACTGCTCACACATCTATGCACAGAGTCACACACCTCCCAGCCACCCCTACATAAACTCAATCTCCCATACAAATATTTGGGCAACCAATCAATAACACATATAGCCTCTCGTATAGCTAATGATCAACACATGCAGCAGTTTACATCACAACAGACATTATGATGCACAAATTAAGACAGTTTAGTCACTAACCCATGCATTCAGTGAGACACATTTAATCACTCACTCATACAGTCAGTCACGCACCTACTAAATCCTTCATCCAGACACTTATACATCCACTCATTCTTCAATATGTAAGACATATTTTAACTTTACAGAAACATACAGTCACTGGATGTTGTCATCAGTGATGTCATCAGTGATGTCATTTGAGATGTCATCAGTGATGTCACTGACCATGTCATGAATGATGTAATATGTGACATGATCAGCAGTGGATTGCGGGTGCGCGATATATAGTTAGTGCAACTAACTATATATGGAATTTCAATGGTTTTGTGTGAGTAAAATAAGGTTTTTTAAATGCTAATTCCTAACTATATATGGTCTATAACCTATGGTTTTTTCAGTGAATTTTCAAGGTTTTGTAAATGCTAATTCCTAACTATATATGGTCTATAACCTATGTTTTTTTCAGTGAATTTTCAAGGTTTTGTAAATGCTAATTCCTAACTATATATGGTCTATAACCTATGGTTTTTTCAGTGAATATATTACCTACTGGCGGTCGCCAGTAGGTATATATAGTTAGGATTTTTTCTCTATGGGATTTTTGAAAATTCTATGTCAAATAACTTTGGCGTTTGTGGACGGAATTGGCTGAAATTTTCAGGAAAATGGCACATTTTGTTTCTGAGCAGCCCCTGAAAATTGGGGGGGGGTTCGTCCAGGGGGGGGTCGAGAAAAAAGGGGGGTCCCAAAACGTGTTTTTAACATTGAGCTTTCCATAGGGCGGTTGGCCTCACTTTTAGCCCGAACGGCTGAATGGATTTGCACGAAACTTGGCAAAATTGTAGGGACTGGTAGCCCGATGTGCCTTTTGTAGGTCTCAATATATGTGCTACAGTGGATTTTGAGAAATTAACGTTTAAAAAAAGATATATATCTGTAACAGCGGACCGGGCAGCGCTCCAGTACGCGTACTTTTCGCGCAACGGAGCTTTGTGAAGCGAAGCTGATTGGTTCTCCGGCGTCTGTAAACATTCCAAACAGTCCGTAGCGGCCGCCATCTTGTCTCTCGGTAGGATCGAGAGACAAGAGGAGGCCAAAGCGAAGGGGCAAATGACCATAAGGGGGCATAGTAGATCCTCGCTGACCCCCTAGGTTTGATGTGGAGGTTTTAAAAGGGCCCCGCGGGGCAAAAAAATAAATAATAATAATAATCGAACGGCTGAATGGATTTGCACGAAACTTGGTAAAATATTAGGGACTGGTAGCCCGATGTGCCTTTGCTAGGTCTCAATATATGTGCTCCAGTGGATTTTGAGAAATTAACGTTCAAAAAAAGATATATATCTGTAACAGCGCTCCGCTTCGCGTAACGGAGGTTTGCGAAGCTGATTGGTCATTCTGTCACTGGGCTATAGTTGGGCTACATCTGGCTGATATATGGGCTACATTTGTTTTTTTTGTCTCTGGCGGCCATCTTTGGGCTACATTGGGCTACATTGGGCTTCATTGGGCTTCATTGGGCTACATTGGGCTACATTTGGGCTCCAACATATATATAGGCCAATGTAGCCCAATATATATTTTTCAAAGTTAATTTTCGTAAAAACCACTGGAGCATATATCTTGAGACATAGCAAAGGCACATCGGGCTACCAGTCCCTACAATTTTGCCAAGTTTCGTGGAAATCCATTCAGCCGTTCGAGCTAAAAGTGAGTCCAACCGCCCTATGGAAATGAAGGAAATGAATGGGTAATTTGTAATTAGCAAATAGCTCATCGCAAACTAGGAATGGTAAAGAATCGCTATTTATTCCTTAAAGTTCGCTATTTAGGAAATGCAAAAAACTTTGATGATACATATGGCGGTTCATCTCTAACAAGATAAGAAGCATAGGGATAGATTTATGATGACTGGCGCATCACCAGGGATGTGTTAGTCATTCTGTGCCGCTGTTCCGTCACCTATGGTGTGCTGCATTTACAATGCGGCGCATCATGGGGCAAAAACAGCACAGATGCGTGATGTATCTGTGCCGTAAAGGTGGCGCATTGCTGGAGTTGTATCGCAAGTGTGATGAAGCTCCAGCAAGGGTCGGGGGTGCCCCTGTCGCAGGGTTTCTGTTCTCACACAGAACTGTGGACAGAGGATTGGAACCTCGGCGAATTAGGGTGCCCCAAAACTCACCTTAGTAATCAAAAACCCCTTAGCAAGCTAGGTACAGTGTCACATTGGATATAACAAACTCTCAATGTTTAGACAATCCAGAATATGAACTTATAGTACCTCAGGATACGTGGAACTCATGAACAGTCGGTCGTTATATATTTCTTAGAAACCAGAACATGGAGTTAAGAAGAACACATGTGTATTTGAAATGTTTATTTACTAATGCCGTCTTCTCAGGCGTAGTATCTTAGATAATACAAGTACACATATTATCAGTAGCAAAATTACCAGCATAGTTACTAGTACATAAAAAGCGAATGGTGACAGTATGTTAACATGCTGTAAATGAATAAGAGTTAGCAACACTTATAAGCAGCCACGGGCCGTGGAGGGAGTTACGGTGGGGCAGGGAGGCGGGGAGGGGGAGGGGCAGGGTGGAGAGGGCTCCACCCTGCCCCTCCCCCTCCCCGCCTCCCTGCCCCACCGTAACTCCCTCCACGGCCCGCGGCTGCTTATATCTCACCCTCCCTAATACACATATTATATTATTTGCTAAGAAGGTCTGTTTGTGTTGGTTTAGGGCGTGCCCATACTTTAGTGTCTTAGATTTGAAGGAATCACATCAGCATACACCAGCTCTCTCTTCATGTGAACTGCATCAACTGTTGTGTATGTGTGTTCGGCAAAGCAATATAAAACCCGCCTCATGCCCAGAATTGGCAGAAGCTGCACTTATGTTATGAGTATGAAGTCGTGGAGATCAGACCTCATAACAATTCTGTATCGTGTTGTTCTTGAAACTTCAGCACTCGCTGTACAGATATAGTTTAACAAGCAAAGCAGATAGTAGAGCAATAACATATTATTCTCATGTAAACCACGATGAACTACTAGGTTGAAAGCTAAAGCAACAACTAAGTGTCGTGTGCAGAAGTTGCAAAAAAGGAAAAATGGCGTTTAAACCGGTAATGAGCCCATGCTAACTTAACACGGTGTAAAGATATCCAGGACCTAGATGACACCTCCCCATGATCCGGAAACGAACTGAATAAGATAATAGAAGTGCCATCTCATGAGAGCAGATTGCAACTTTATATGTGGACGGTCCGCAAGGTAAAACATTAAAAACTAGGAAAATTTAATGCTAAAGAAAAATAAAACAGCCAAGTACTTTATCGAGTCTTAAGCCAATAGGCAAGCTAAATAATAAAAACTTGACAAATAAGTCAATGAATTGTCAATGAAATGCTAGTACTCAGCATATCAAACATGAAAAAGGTCTATGACATAACTGTGTATGCAAAATAAGCTGCAACAGCCTCCAATAGGAAGTCACCGTCTTCATCCGAAAAGAGTTCAGCCATCCAATTTAAAAGCAGAAAAGAACATACGTGCTCTCCCAGCACCGGATCCTCTATCACCATCAGAGGACAGCTCGGTGGGTTTTCAAGAAAGCTCTGTTCCAAGAAAGACTGTGTTGCCGCCAGTAAATTCCAGGGACCAATTAGTCCATGCATCAATGCCACAGCCATAATCCTTTCGCCAGGACAAACCAACTCGTGAGTAATGATAGGAGTCATCAGCTGATTAAAGTCGACGTCAGGAGAAACCGGTCCGCAGAGACACAAATCAATGGCCCAATCGAAATCACAGGTCAGGCAGTGAAATACAGGCTGGACACAGGTGAAGTAGGAGAATCGAAAAGATAATCCATATGCCGTGCTTAATATCGCCAACGGCATTGTGCCATAATATTCTAGCATGCGATTGCGGAACAGTGTCAGCAGCTGCAGGGCGGGAGCTTGCACAGGAGGGACATCCATATTTAAAAATGTAAAAAAGCACAAGAGCGTCCGCTGGTAATGCAAGTAAAAATGGGAATCCACGAAGCACAGTGGAAAAAAATAGAATGAAAGAAAGCAGGGATGACTCCAAAGATTTTCTCAAATGAAGTCACGAGACCACTGGTACCAACTTTAAAAAAGTGCGCCAGGCCCTTTGTGGAGGACGCGTTAAAGATAGTCCGAACCATCTTGCTGAAATGGAAAGGCGAATCTGTATTGAAAAGGGTCTGCACCTCTGTACGGGTGTTCGCTATGTGAAGCACGAAAGTTTCACGGGCCGAACTCAAGGCCACCTCTCTCTGAGACAAAAGAGCTCTTATTCTTGCCATGCCGTTGAAATCTGCTCCCAAGGTTGGTATTTGTGGCCAGATTGAAAACTCCCTATGTTCATGTGTGGGAGGAAATAGAACATTTCTGCAGCAAATAACCCGTTCACTTACTGTTACGATAAAAGGAATACTTTTAATTAACCCAGAACAATCTTCATTATTGAGCATCAAATAACTACCATTTTCCAACAACTTGAACGTGGGGATGATAGCAGGAACTGGCGTGCCTTGCAACACGCAAGCCATATTTGGTCGGTGTTTGTTGCATGAACCGTGTAACTGTATGTGCCTACACATTAGTGAATGATCTGGCGTCTCAGTGCATTCCTCTCCATTCAGATAAACTTCTTGATCATCTTTGAAACATCTGTATGTGTATGGAAGCGACCAGACCTCATGAAGAAAAGCACTACCTAAAGGTTCATAACGACCTATTGGTATATATTTCATACAATTTGAAAACTTATATAAAGCAAAAGGCAGCGTTATTAAACCGTGGATAAGGCACGTTGCCAAAAAACCCGCAATCCTCTGCTGATGATGTCACTGAGCATGTCATGAATGATGTAATATGTGACATCATCAGCAGTGGATTACGGGTAATAGTATCTCTAGTTTACTCCCCTATAGCTGTCTTTCTTTTAACATAAGTGTCTGTTTCCTTCCCTTATACTTACTGTTCTTTTTTTTAAAAAAAATTTTTGGTTCACTTCCGGTTCGCGTACCGGTGAGCGAACTGGGAAGCGAACTACGAGAAATAGAGGTTGGCACAGTTCCAAATATTGTACCAATTTTTTAATAATGGGGAGGTAGTTCTGAAAAGAACTTTTTTTTTTATTGTTTTTGTTGTTTTATATTTTTTTTATTATTTTTCTGATTATTTTTTTACTTTTTTTGAATTTTTCTGAACAGTTTTATATTTTTGGGGGTTTTTCTTGCAGGGGGCAATGAAAACGATTCATTGTAAAGGGCTCAACAGGAGCAACAAAACAAAAAAAAAGTATTTATTATTTGGGGCGTTTCGTACAAACTTGCATATGATAGTCAATAGCTCTGTTGATCAGAGTGATGCTTCTTTCTCCGTAGCAAATGAATCCATTGCAATGTACGCAGACGTGTTTTACTTCATGAAATCTCGTTTGAATATTTTGCACCATCTCCCTGCCCTCTGGTCCCGTTACTTCCGGTACAACAGATCTTCTGGCCATAATAGGGAGATTATCTAGGTCGTTACGAAACTGTGCAGCACTGTAGTTGTTAGGATGCCACCTAGTCATATGGCGATGCATTGTGTAGTTTCCGAAACTGTATTTTTTGTCGGTCCCTCTGGACAGTCTATCTTGACATATAAGGCAAGTTACGTATCTTGCATTTACTTTTTTCTGACCTTTGGGAATTTAAAAAAATTGCCAAATGAAGTTTTCTTTCTGGTGAGACGTCCTGGGCTCCTCAGGCAAAAAGTGCCTCTCTTCGTGCTCGTCGTCCTGTTCCTCTTCTTCCTCTTCTTGCTGAATTATAACTTGAGCAGGTGGTCCACTCTTCCTTGGATGTGGTGGAGGTGGTGGGGAAGCACCAGCTGAAGCTACTAAAGAAGCCATTGCTCACTGGTAACAAAGGGTCTTTCTCTCACAATGATGAAAGTCAGAGTGAGGAAAGAAGGAGGGATTTTCATCATTTGGGAAAAACAATAGTTCTCAACCAATGAAAAGTGTTCATTTTAGATTATATGACCTAGTCTTACATCATTAGGAAACCAAAAGTGAAATGAACCAATGAAAAGTGTTATTACCAAGTCACATGACCTGCTGTGTTTACGTTAAGCACTTTGCAGGGCCTCCCGGTTTGCTTCCAGAAACCTGTGCTTTGCGACCCGGTAAGCGTACCAGTTCGCTAACGTAGCACGTCATATGACGTATCACGCGACAACGCGAAACGTCATGCGGACGGGAGGCGTCACGATGTTGTTTTCTAACGCGGCAGTTGCGGTAAAGAAACGTTTACCGGCTCGCGGTCTATTTCGCGGCATCAAGGTCAGCTAACGGGAAGCTTCCCGATTCGCGAAGCGGGAACGAAGAAAAAAAAATATTTAAAAAAATAATTATTAATAAACATATAAAATATATTTTTGGATTTAAAGAAGAATACATTTTACAGCTACAGATATTAGCTGTTAAAAAACCAATGAAATTCACTGAAAAAACCATAGGTTATAGACCATATATAGTTAGGAATTAGCATTTACAAAACCTTGAAAATTCACTGAAAAAACCATAGGTTATAGACCATATATAGTTAGGAATTAGCATTTAGAAAACCTTATTTTACTCACACAAAACCATTGAAATTCCATATATAGTTAGTTGCACTAACTATATATCGCGCACCCGCAATCCACTGCTGATGATGTCACATATTACATCATTCATGACATGGTCAGTGACATCACTGATGACATCACTGATGACATCTCAAATGACATCACTGATGACATCACTGATGACATCTCAAATGACATCACTGATGACATCATGACACACCAATACCAGTTACTACATACGCACTCACTGATTCCTACGTCTACACACACATTCACTCATTCACCCATACAATCACTCATACATACAGTCACTCATTATTACAACACTATCATATGCACTCATACACCTATGCAGACAGTCACACACTGCCACTCATCCATGGAGTTACTCACACACCAAGTCAGTCCTGTAAAGAATCAATCACACTTCCATTTCTTCATCTATACAGTTAAACACAGAACACCATACTTCAGTGACATCACTGATGACATCACTAATGACATCTGAAATGACATCACTGATGACATCTCAAATGACATCACTGATGACATCATGACACACCAATACCAGTTACTACATACGCACTCACTGATTCGTACGTCTACACACACATTCACTCATTCACCCATACAATTACTCATACATACAGTCAGTTATTATTAGAACACTATCATATGCACTCATACACCTAGTCAGTCCTGTGAAGAATCAATCACACTTCGATTTCCTCATCTATAGTTAAACACAGAACACCATACTTTTCACACATATACTAACACATACTTACTCTCTTATACAATCACTGATACAAGTACACATTGATATGCAGAGCGTCACACACCTCCCAGCCAGCCACACACACACTCAGTCTTCCATCCATCCAGTCATTCTTCAATATGTAAAACGTATTTAAACTTTACAAAAACACACAGACACTAGATGATGTCATCAGTGATGTCATCAGTGATGTCACTGACCATGTCATGAATGATGTAATATGTGACATCATCAGCAGTGGATTGCGGGTGCGCGATATATAGTTAGTGCAACTAACTATATATGGAATTTCAATGGTTTTGTGTGAGTAAAATAAGGTTTTCTAAATGCTAATTCCTAACTATATATGGTCTATAACCTATGGTTTTTTCAGTGAATATATATATATATATATATGTATATATATATATATATATATATATATATATATATATATATATATATATATATATATATATATATATATATATATATATCACAATCCTGAAGTTCACAGGGACGGACGATGAACAGGTACAGACCACTTCAAGTCAAGTTGCAAAATAAGTGCTTTATTCCGTAACGGCCAGCAGCATGAGGCGTTTCGTCCGGGAAACCCAGACTTGATCACATATATATATATGTATTAACAAATAAATGTGTATGTTTTTTTAACTTACATTAATTATTTATTAATTTAAAGAGTATTTTAAGTATGTTTAAGTTAATTATATTTATTATTTCATTAATTTTTAATTACTTTAAAGCATTTTAAAAAATTCGATATTTTGACTAACTATATTTTTTACCACAATATTTTTGATTCAATATTTTTGCACTTACTGTTTGGAGATAAGAATTCGATATTTTGGCATTCTATATTTTTTACTCGATATTATGGTAGTTCTATACTTTTGTCCTCGATATTGTTTCAGTGATCCGACATCGCCATCACCATGGCACCCCAGGCCCCGTACGGCCAATACAATGCGCATGAACTGCTGAAGAGCAAGCAAGGACCATATGCCATAGCCGGATGCACGCTTGTGTTGGGGGGAATCCACTGCACACATGTCCCACCTGTGCCTCCTGGTGACACAGCACACAAATAGTGCAACATGGAGCACACATCACACATCTATGTGCAGGCTACAACAGAACACAGTGGGTCCTTCACCAATGTTGCATCCAAATACACAGCCAGTGTGCATGACCCCTTCACCCTCTGACATTCCATCAGCAACCAGCCTTCCCAGGATGGCACCCAGGGAAATGCACAGCTCCTTGGCAAGTTCCCAATGAACACCCCACTCACCTCAACTTCACAACCATGTAATCCACAAATCTGGCAATGCACATGTCGCAAGTTAACAACCAACATGTACAACAACATGCCCACCCACAAGACACGATTGAACAACTTACAATGATAACCTAGGCAAGCCGTGGACATGACCAATCAATGTCATGGCACCTCTGCCACACAATAGATGAAAGTGGGGAGAGGAGGCAAGCAGGATGCAGTAGAACCATGATTGGAAAAGTACACTATACCAAGAGCAGCGGCGAAGTGCTGGACAGACTTTAGTATCCAGAACACATCCATATCCATTGCGACATACACCTCTGGTGTATGGACTGTAGTGGACAGTGGACGCAACCATGTCACCCCAGCCGGTGGGGGTCCTTGCGGAAAAGTTGCCTGTCACGCCCCCGTAAGCATGAGTAGAGTGGGATGGGCCGGCGTACGCCAGGCCGACATAGGGGTGTGAATAAAAAGCACATAGCCCTGGGTGTGGTCCTCTTCTGAAAAGAACAACATCTCTGCCAGGGCGGCACCTTCCACCCCACCACCAGGCCGACGCTGTCCTCATTAGTGGAGTTGCCTGAGATCCTGTGCGCCTGCCGTACTCAGGCCTGCTTGAGCACAAACCCCTCAGGGCAGACCCTGCGCATCCAGGCCACACTGATCTGCATCGGACACTGGCGTGTGACATAGAGGGCCCACCAAGTGCCAATGCAAGCTCCAAGCCAGAGGCCCGTGACCAGGCTAGCCTTTCAGACAACCGCTGTCCCCCCGATGCTGGCTCACATTACTCCTTCCTCGTTGACAGATCCTACCAGCATCCTCTGCGGCCCAGTGGGTCCCATATGTGATTCTGTGTCCTGGCCCCTGAATGGCAGTGACCCCAAATCCTGGACAGCAGCCACAGCACCAGACTCCCTTTCATCCGTGAGGCATTGTTCCATATGCGCATCTTGCGCCATGTGCTGCCACAATCCCTGTTCAATGCCATATGGCGACACGTGCTGCCACAAACCCTGTTCAACGCCATCCGGCGACACGTGCTGCCACAAACCCTGTTCAACGCCATCCAGCGACACGTGCTGCCACAAACCCTGTTCAACGCCATCCAGGGACACGTGGATGAGGGACCAGGACTACCATGCGGACTAGTAGGTGTCACATCCAGCACCTAGTCGCGATTCCGAATGGCAGAGTCCACACCAGTGGTCGCACAGAAAGGAGTAAGTGGAAGATGCGGCCCAGGCCGGACAAAAGCCGGGTCACAGTCATGGAGGTGACCGAATAGGTGGCGCCACTGAACCTGAACTACGCAGGCCGTTGGGGCCACCAACCTATGTCGGCGACACTCGGTGAATGGCCCGTGCTGACCGCTGCCTCCGGCCTACACTGCGGTACAGTAGGTCACAGAGTTATGATTCAGCAATGGCGGAGTTCATATCAGTGTACCGCCATCATCCCAGACTGCACCTCCACTCAGCCTTGGTGCCACTAAGTCTGTTCCCTGACATTCATGAACAGTGGACACTCTCTGGTCGGACTGTGGTGGCGTCTGAGCCTATGGACTAGGGGGCAGTTTTCATCCACATGTAGTTGAAACGGAATTGGTGGTGGCAACGGGGATGTCGCATTCCACTCCTCCATTTGCTCTTTCAGGATAAAATCAAACCTTTCGGCGTCTTGCACCGGAGGACACCTTCCACTGTCCCCCGAAACACTTTGAAACATACACCTCGGACAGTGATGGTGACCCACTTAGGTTCCATGACCCATCCCATGGCTGGGTGCCTGTGCCAGCCGCAGTGCATCCGGTGCCACTAACTCGGTTATAGTCTTGTCCGGGGCCCCTTCTCCGGAGACATTGACTGGCCCCTGAGGCGTAGGCCTTGGCGTCATCAACGCCATTACTCTTTGTCCTTGCACTGTACACGGGCTCCGGGCCTAAATGTATCCCACCAGGCCTCACACAGCAAAGCGAGTCCAGACCGGCCCGGACGACGCATCACTACAGGAGGAACACACCACCACCGCAAGGACCGCCTCCAACTGCCATCTGCAAGACGTTGAAGCGGTGTTACTGACAGACTTTGGACTTGCTCAGGCCTGTCGGGGATGCCATCATCGGCCTGATACCCTGTTCAGCACTCCAGGTGCCAGTGGCTCAGTGCACTGCAGGCCATTTTCTGTTGCTGATTGAGTTTTGTGCTGGGGAGCGGTTGTGCAGTTGTGGCACATCAAACAGTGTGGGGGTCCTGTGATGTTGATGGGGAAGATGATGCAGGTCTAACACACCCCACTGCATCTACATCAGTAATAGCCTTTTTATGCACATGAGCGCGCTCATCTCCAGTGTCCAAAGCCCAGTGCGCTGCAGCTCACGGACACTTCTGTTTGAATGTTGGCTGTCCTCTGGACTTTCTCCGGGTCACTCCATGTTACTCAGCAGTTGACTCTGGATTGCATGTGTTTTCTCTTTCAGTTGCACCGGTGTCCTATGTTCAAGTGGTTACCAGCACCAGACATTCCGTGCGGAATGGCTTACACTCACCCCACAAACATTCAGCACAGGTGTCACTGTGCATGTGGCCCTGCCAATAAAGGGGCCGGGCGCATGTGCCCGTAGCCAGTTCACCATGATACCTACGTTTGTCCCTGTGGTCTTGTAGTATGTATGTGGGCCCTGGGCCCTATGACATAACATTATGATGTGTACCTCAGATGCAGACATGTCACCGCAGGCAGTGGGTTGGAGCTTAAACATGTAGCTTTGTCGTCACCCACTCAATTCGTAAGCGGAGTGGCCAGGGCCATCGTATGTACAGCCAACATGGGTGTGTGACAGCTATTTGCATGCCCCTGACCGTGGTACTGTGCTGTGTTGAGCCAGTTGTGTCCTCTGTTCTGCAGTGTTTGCTACGCGCATTGTTCCACGTTGTCGTCAATGTGGGTGTGCTGTTCATGCTATGTGTGTGCCGAGGGGATCTGGGACATGATCTTGGGTGTTTGTGGGTGTGGTGTGCTACGCCTCGTTGTGCATGTATGCCATTGTGCCCATCTCCCCTCGTCCACCCAGTCCCTGTTCTTGGCACTCCCTGTTGATGTATTATCAAGTCCACTTGAGCTTCTCCGTACTCCCTACTCCTTGCACTGTCTCCACACTGATGACGGTGGCCTGGGCTTCCTCCAACTCCTCCGTGGGCGTTGGACTGTCTCCTCCTGTCGCCGTTGCTGCCTTCCTGTTGGCAGCGGGTTGGTGCCTGATTTAGGTAGTCATGCGGGCGTCTATTGGCCTCCTCAGCCCTCCGACTGTAATCCAGGTGGTCGGCTAGTGTGTCAGTTGCTGGTAGTGTTCTGTCACCTCCGGTTTTCCTGCGGTCTGCACCCTGTCTTCCTCTCCCTCTCCACCTTGGCCTTCCCTGACCCCGTTGTTCCTTGTTGGTAGTCTGTGGGGGTTGTGGGGTTCGAGTTGGCCTCTGCGCTGGGTCAGGGTGTATCCTTGTGCTACGTGCTTTGCATTGTTTCTGATGTCTTTTTTCTGTGGTTTTTATGGTGCATTGTCCCACCAGATGCATGGGATTTTCAGGCCTGTGGCTGATTTTCACAACTTTCTGCACCACGTTTGGCCTCATTGCATGTTCTAAAGCGTTCGTGTAGCGGCGTGGCATTGATTTTCACTCGGACATTTGCTGCGTTACATGGTGTCTATCGCATGCTACCGCCTTGTTGTGAATTCCACGTTGACACAGGGTTATTTTCACGTGATGGGCTGCGATGTTGAAAGTTACGTTACGCTACACTTGCGGTAGTTATCACACGTTCTTGTGAATATACCCCAAAGCGTATGGATATTCCCCCGATTCAACCCACCCACACACACAAACACATACACACACACAACACTAATGCTGCTCCTTTGCTCTTTTTAGCTGGTCTCTGCGTGGCATATTATCAAGGGGGTTCATCTCCGCTTTTTTGGCTTTAAAAGCAAAGAAAGCGGAGATAAATTATCTCCCTATTACCTAGCTGTCGCTAACACCAGTTAGCGACAGCTAGTAGGAGATAGCGACCATCTTGGGCCCCACTTTGCATGTCAGTGAAATGTATCACTAATGACATGCAAAGTGGGTGTGCCAAGATGTTAGCGACTGGAAACAATCGCTAACATCGCTATCTCCTATTACCAACTTTTGGAGATATTCGCGCTAAGCGCGAATATCTCCAAAAGCTAACACCTGCCCCTGAGCAGTTCTTAGCCATTTTATCCAATGGTAGGTGGATAACATGGCTAAGAGCATTAGCTCAGTAATGCATGAATATCGCTGACTTTTCAGCGATATTCGTGCATTTCGGACGATTTTTATCGCTTAGGAGATAAACCTTGATAATAGCAAGGTTCCTAAGCGATAAAAATCGCGGCAGCTCGGCGATAAAAATATTGCCGCTAAGCCAACATAGCGATAATTATCGCTAGTTGTTGGTAATATGCCCCTGCGTTCTTACGTTTCTTCTATTTTTCGAAATTGTGCCCGTGCATTACAGATAATTAAGGAAATATGACAGGGATTAGAGTTAAAGTAGCAATTCTTTTTTTATTTCTCTATGTATTTTATTTGTTTGGAAAAACTGTATTAACCTTATGTTTACATTTAAACGATTCCTTCTATAAAAAATGTTCCTGCTGGTACATTTTTTTTTTTTTGCCTAGTATGATACATTTATCATAGACAACTTACAAACTTAAAAAAACAATTTAAGATGTTTAAGAAAGCTGTGCATTTCCTCTTCACGAGTAGCAAAATTGAATTCTGTGCACAAATATTCCCTTTTCAAGTTAGGTAACTAGGTTGACTCAAAGTTTTTGCAACTTGGGTTATTATTTGGAATACAATCTGGTTTTCACTTTAATCAGAAGAACGCTTGAAACTCTTTTGCTTCAAGTAGAATATCAGCAAAACTGCTCCTCACAAGTTTTTTCAAGAGAACACTTCTTTCAGCATTGTCTTGCAATATGCCGAGTGCATCTGCTGCTCTACTTTTGCAAAGTCAATCAAAATGCTTTACAAAACGTCCTTGTTTTTCACGCTGTACATTTCTATTCGATGTAATTGTTTATATTCGAAAAATATTATTTTATTTGTGAAACATTACATATTTTCGATTCAAAGCTGGCTTTTGGCGTAACGTAGAAGTGGTGCCAAACTAATGAACCAAGACCGTCATTGTGTGTAAGGAGGAAACATTCAGAGCTTGATTTGACCCAGTTGTTGCCTGTGGTGGCCATCAGAACTTATTTTTCTGCACTATGAGCCTCATTTATGACATTTTGGCGTAGGGCACCTGCCCCGGAACGCCCACCCTGCGCCGGAACGCCCACAAGTGGCGCAGGGCTTTACAACGTGACGCATCTGCCTAGATGCGTCACGTTGTAAATGGGTCGTAGGGATGCGCCACGTTTACGCCGCAGTTGCGTGACGTAAACATGGCGCATTACCATCATAAATCTGCCCCACTGTATGTACACAATAAGGTGCATGCATTCTTGTCTTTTCTGCCTGTGCTGCTGCCGTTTTGGCAACCTAGCAGCGTCAACGTAGGCACCCTTGCACTTTGGGTACAGGGTTGTGTTTGTGCAGGAAGGGACACCTTCCTGTACAAAAACAGTCCTATGAGTCGTTTTTCTCGTTCTTTGTGTGCTGCATTCTCACATGGAAAGAAGAAAACATAATAATAATAATAATAATAATAATAATAGTTACATTTATAAAGTGCCTGGTTACACTGAGCCAGTGTGTCCCCGCGCTGCAGTGGCAGTAAAGAACAGTAGCACCTATCACACAGGATTAGGACGCAGGGAAAAGGTAGGTCTTCAAACCTTTCCGAAAAATAGTTTTGGAGTGCTCCAAACAGAGTGTCTGCGGGAGCGAGTTCCACAATTGGGCAGCCAAGTATCGAAACGATCGCCCACCCATCCTGGCTCTCATAATTATGGGGACCTGTACAGTACCTTTCCCGCCGGACCTTAAAAGTCTGGTCGGTACATAGGGTATTAGAAAATTGTGAAGATATGAAGGGCCCTTTCTTTGTAAGATCCGATGACTCACGCCCAAGGCCTTACACTTAACCCTCTCCCTAATGGGGAGCCAGTGCAGAGAAGCCATCGCACCAGTCGCTGAGGCCCTTTTAGAGAGCCTGAGAACTAGTCTTGCAGCTGCATTCTGAATGCACTGTAGACGCTGCAGGCATCTTGCAGTTGCGCCCAAATATAAAAAGTTGCCATAGTCCAGGCGAGATGTTACCATGGCGTGGACCAGGATCTTTCTAGATGCAGTGGGAAGTGCGTCAAGGGTTTTCCGCAGTCTCTTCAATATGCCAAAACATGCACCTGCCACCAGCCTGGTGTGGTAGTCGAAAGACAGCTTATTATCCACCCAGACCACAAGATTCTTAGCACGCTCACAAGGTATGGGAGTCGAGCCCAGAGACTGGGGCCACCATGCCGAAGACCAAACAGAAGGAACCTTCCCAATCACCAACACCTCGGTCTTGCTGCCGTTCAACCGTAAGCAATTATTTGCCATCCAATCAGCCAGTTCTTGGAGGAAAGCTGCAAAGTTGGAGCAGCATCTGCCCGAGCTTGGGTCAGAGAAACTACTAGCTGGGTATCATCAGCATAGGACAAGGCGCTAATTCCATATTTATCCGAGATTTTAGCCAGGGGTACGACATAAAGATTGAACAGTGTATTGCTCAGTACAGAACCCTGGGGCACCCCCTTGGCCGGCTTGATGTTTCTAGAGTAATGGTTTCCCTGCATAACTCGAAAGCTCGGATAAAAATGACTCCATCCATTTTAATGCTCTGCCAGCTACACCCCCTCTCTCCAGATCGTAGAGCAAAGTATGGTGGGCGACAGTGTCGAATGCGGCACTTAAGTCTAAGAGAATCAAGGCCGCAGTCTGTCCTTCGTCCACATACTTCCGGATGGTCTCAGTGGAGTACAGCAGGGCCGATTCCCTGGAGTGCAAAGCCCAAAAGCCGGACTGGGAGTGGAGAAGAAGGTTATTGGTGCAAATGTGGGCAGTAAGCTGAAAATTCACAATCTTTTCCGCAACCTTTGCAAAATACGGGAGCAGAGAGATGGGGCGTAGATTGTCAAGCTGGTCAGCACTAATATGAGGCTTTTTCTGTAGGCGAAGCACCACAGCCTCCTTCCACATTTCTGGGACCACCCCTGAAATAAAAGACAGTTCTAAAAGGTGTCTCAGAAAAGGCTCTAGTGCATCCATACTACTCCTCAACACCTTTGGGGTAGCCGGGTCCCTAGGTGAGCCTGATTTAAAACCAATGGCAATTTTCTTAAGGATGTCCTGAGGCGGTACATCAAATTCAAAAAGACCCTGCATTTCAGACACATCCACTACTTCCATTTCCACTCTTTTCCCATCACGAGCAGAATTAGGAAAGGAAGAGTAAATCCTCTCCACCTTATCCGCAAAATATTCCGCTATGTGGTTGCATGACTCCTCAGAGCCAGCGCAAGGTGCTGCAGCGGATGCCAAGGAAGAAATCTCTGTAAAGATCTTAAACATCTCTTTAGTAGAGTACTCTGCTGTTTGAATTCTATCATTAAAATAGGCTGCCTTCGCCTTTCTAATGAATGAATGGTAGTTCTTAAGGCTAGGTTTGTAGTCTACTTTCAGGCGAGCAGAGAAAGCCTTCCTCCATCGCCTTTCCAACTGTTTACAAGTGGTTTTAGCGCAACGTAACTCTTCGCTAAACCAAGGTGCCATTTTACGTCTATTCGTGGACATTTTAGAAGACCAAGGTGCGGTACAGTCAAGAGCAGCAATAATACGTCTCTCGAGAGCTTTGCAGACCCCATTTGCATCCTGCCCGGAGGGAGGGCCCTCCCTCAAAAAGGCCAGGTCAAAAGAACCCTGTGAGAAACCAAACCACTTTCTTCTTTTTATTCCGGGCTTGGCTCCCTCCTGAGTTTTTTAAATGGGCAGCTTGATCCTAAACGGGATCAGAAAATGATCAGACCACAGCACCGGAAGTGGAAGCTCTGTTTCCAGCGCATCCCAGTTGGCAAAAATAGGGTCAAGCAAATGCCCTAGTTTATGGGTTGGGAGTTCAGATTTTAAGACTATCTGTAGTACTTCAAGTTCCTGGTGTAAATATTGTGCCCTAAAGCTGAGTGCATCATCAAGATGCAAATTCATGTCTCCCAGCACCAATAGTTTTTCAAACCGTATGGCTGGTTGAATGAGGTAGTCAATCAGGCTGGGCGTA
Organism: Lissotriton helveticus; assembly: GCF_964261635.1. Taxonomy (NCBI): domain Eukaryota; kingdom Metazoa; phylum Chordata; class Amphibia; order Caudata; family Salamandridae; genus Lissotriton; species Lissotriton helveticus. The sequence continues at coordinate 1,838,868,810 of NC_136059.1, read as the reverse complement.
AAACGCAGATGTGGTCCAGGGGGTCTGTATATCAGTAGCCCCTTCACAACGTAATTAGTGGCTAAACTGATAGTAAACAGGCCTGCCTCCCCATCTACTGTGTTAGCAGGTACCAGCGAGCATCGGATGGCATGTTTGTAAATAATTGCGGTGCCTCCCCCCCATCCTGCTACTCTGTCAATTCTCACGATCCCATAGCCATTAGGGAGTGCCTCCAAGATGTCAGGCGCAGAGTCAGCATCCAGCCATATCTCCGTGAGAAACAGAACATCAGTTTGATCTTCTAAAAGTAGGTCACATATTTCAAATCTATGCTTCCTTAAGGATCTACAATTGATAAGCGGTAGCCTGAGTGCATAGCCGCCTTCTTTAATCTCTGCTTGTGCTTCTGCCCCAAAAGAGCAGTGACTGCATTGCCAACTCTCCCCCTCAACATTAATGCTATGCTTACATTTTTTATCCAAGGTTGGGCAAAGAGCGCGGAGCCTCTCCGGGCTGTAATGGCGTCTCAGGCCGAATCTGGCAGGGGTTCTGGCCCCTAACCCTGGTCGGCCGCGGACGGGCGCATACGGGCTTGCCTTTGGTGCGCCTTTGGCGCACCAGCGGCGCGCCCGCTGCGCTCTTCCGCTGTGCGTCGCGGTGTCATGATGTTTTTAAGCAGAGCCCTCCCCACAACTAGACCGGTGCCCTCCCAGAAGTACCTGTCTCTGTCTCCCCTGCCCTCCGCGCAACGGTAAACACCACGTCGGACCGAGGCAGGGAGACCCAAAGATCGAGTACAGGTAAGTGGTGATTACACAATTATTCCCATACTGTGTTTTCTCCAAAGTAAAAAGAGCCAGAGCAGTAAGTTAAAACACAATTTAAAATCGTACTGTTCACAGAGAGCACCGCGAGCGGACCTGGAACACTGCCACTGTCCCCTGTCCACAGCGCGGCCGCTCTGCCAAGCTGATTTTAAGCAGAGCCCTCCCTACAACTAGACAGCTGCCCTCCCGGAAGTACCTGTCTCTGTCTCCCCCACCCTCCGCGCAACGGTAAACACCGCGTCGGACCGAGGCAGGGAGACCCAAAGATCGAGTACAGGTAAGTGGTGATTACACAATTCTTCTCATACAGTGTTTTCTCCAAAGTAAAAAGAGCCAGAGCAGTAATTTAAAACACAATTAAAAATCGTACTGTTCACGGACTGCACCGCGAGCGGACCTGGAACACTGCCACTGTCCCCTGTCCACATGAGGAGATATAAACATATTTCTCCTTAGGAGGTGTCCGGATTTGATGCTTCCCCAGGTTTACATCACCTCGTAAATCTGGGGTAGCCTCAAATTCCATTGGTGTTGTGCGGGAAAACCCGCTGCAACACCCATTGAAGGCCTCCTGGGCGCAGAGTAATGCAATGAAGAGATTTGTGCTGCATCGCCCTACTCATTATTTATGACCACTCAAAGACACTCTGGGTGGCTTTGCGTGGCCTCATAAATCTTTATGAGAGTTCTGCGTCATGCATATACCAATTTACGTGGTACAAAAATGATGCAGGGCTCTCATAAGTAAGCCCAAGATAATTACTGTAAGCAAAGGAGGAACAAAACTGATAAAGCAGAAAAGAGGATGAAGATAAAGATGGAAAAACCGTCATAAATGGAGAAAGCAGGAACCTGCAAGAGTGAGATTAAGGGTCAGATAATGTCTGGTAGTGTATTAAAGAGGCATGAGGTGAATTCAAGATTTCAATCTTGGTACTCAGCATGCTGGCATTTCATTGCCCCAGCCATGGGGTTCTGAGCAGAGCTTTACAGACCGGCACTCATTCTTGTATAAATTAAGCACTAGGAAAATTCTATTTTGATCGGGGTGCTAATAATCCTAACATCACTCCCGTATTGATAGGCTTCATTGAATAAAATTTATTGGAATAATGGGCCTACACCCCTTGGATCGATTTGTAAATATTTTGTTGTGACTGAATATTACTGTATTTCTGAATTCCAAAACTAAGATAGGTATATTCTTGGCTTACTCCTGCAATTCATGAGTAAGGCAGGAGTTATAAAAAAGTTAGTTACACTTATAATTTGTTTTATAAGGTGACTGAAATGATGCGGAAGACAAAAGAAACTAAACAAGTGAAATGTTCTGACTAACTGAGGGCTACATACACAAAATACAAAAATATTGTTGTCAAAATATTGATAACCAATATATCAACTCTTATACGTACTATAAGTGCAAGTGCAAATACAAGTATATCGACCACAAAAATATTGAATGCCAAAATATCACTCTTCCATTGCAATGCAATGCATGTTTTTAATATAATGAACATTATTATAAACTAAAAAGATGTTGCATCGTTTTTTATAGTAATACATAAATTAAGTTCCTTGAAAATACTATATAGTCAATACCTTATAAGCTTGAAAACAGTGAATCTTAAAAATGTAACTTTAATATAATTTTAACAGTTTATATGAATAAAATGATGCATTGAAAATAAATGATTATTCAATAGCGTGTAAATAGAAAGTACATTGTTTTATAATAAATCAAAACACAATATTTGTTAATTACAATTACGTTTTAAAAATATTCAAATACGTTTTATATTTATGAATCCATTACTTAAGATATTTATCAAAAGCAAAAAAAACCTGTTGATTGAAATACCTTCAAAACATCTTATAAATATGTTAATAATACAAAAAACCCCAATCTAAAAACATTAAAATGATAAAAATATTAAAGACTATTAAAAACACTACTGTAACTACAATGTGCGGATATTGTGGAAAATTCATACATTGAGTGTATGGTGACTCACATTTACTACTTCAACTCCAGTCTATGGAACAATGGGGAAGTGCATGCCTGGGGGAATGTGTGATTTAGTATCGGTACTCCAGTAAGAATACTAAATCACACAGTCAAACATTGAGGAAAGAACATAGATTTGGGGAGTCAAATCATGTCACTCTAATATTAAGCACATATAAGACTATGATATTTTTTCAAAATGTAAATGTAAATACAAATATCCCTGAAACTCATACATAAAACACACACTAATATATGTGTTAAATATGTTATATTTATTTCATAATAAATTATTATTTGTGCCTGGCTGTAATAGAGCATAGATGTCATGGTTGTGGCTATGTAGACAGTGAGTGACAGACTGCAACATGAAACTGAAGATATCTAAGGATATGCTGTCTCTAGGTAAGTCCCATATCACAGAGCCAATAATCATGCTTCACTTTGCACAGACCCTTTACACTTTGCGTGCATAGCATATCTGTTCAGAGCCACTCTCATAATCTTAATGTCAGTCAGTCAGTCAGTCAAATAACTTTATTCGGTTAATTAAAACCATAAAAGCAGTACATAATTCATAAACAATAAAATACCATTAAAAATACAATTAAACAGGTTTCAAGGGTGATTGCAAATCCTGTAAAATGCATTAAAAATGCTTAAAAGTGAAAGAAAATTATTAAATGAAAACAAATATAAAAAGTAGATGTGGGGAATACACTTTCTAGTAAATTTTGCACCTTCCCCCCGAACATATTTTACAACAAAGTTTCAGGTTTGGAGGTTGTTTATCGGAGGGAGTTTAGTTCTGTTTTGTCTGACGGCTGCTACCAAAAAACAAGCTACACTATATGTAACCTTGACCGAATTCAACATCTGTAGGTATAAGAGGGCCGGCCGTACCTGGGCGAAGTTTGGGTCTTTCAAAATTGGAAAAAGACATTTTTTACGAGCCACCAGGTAATGATCGCAAAGCATAACAAGATGAAGGGTAACCTGCATGGAGAAGCAGTCACAAGAACAAGGTGGGGTATTTTCTGGGGTACCCCATTTTGTATATGAGCCAAGCACAAGATGTATCTGGTTGAACCTGAACCTTATTAATAAAAAACGGTGGTATGGTTTGGTAACGTATTTTAAATAAGGTTCCATAGCCATGGACGACGAGAGTTGATATAATGTCCTTACCATTGGCTTACAAAGCTCAGCCGCTTCCCTCTCTGTCTCCAGCAAATTCCGAAAATGCTGCTTGACCCACCTTGCATCCTCTTTCTTGAGGCTCTGTGGTAAAGAGTACATGTCCGAGCGCCCTAGCCTCGCGCATGCCGCTCTAACATACGCCAGCCAGGGTATGCTGTCTGCTTTATCCAAGGCCATACAGTCTTTGAGAATGCAATGATTCAGTGTGATCTCCTCATTTGTCCAAGTTTTAATCCAGCATAACAGTGGAGACATTTTTAAGAGATCAGTAGCGTATCCCAAGCCTATTTCATTATGGATTGAATATGTAGGAGATGATTTGGGGAGTGACAACAAGGTACGTATAAATTTATTTTCTACAACTTGTATGCCTGGGGCTGAAACATAACCCCAGATATCTGCCCCGTAAGAGGCGATTGCCAAGCATTTGGATCTATAGATGCGAGTCATGGCCTCCATGGGTCTTGAACCAAGCCTTTTGGAGAAATGTATAAGTGCTGCAGTGGACCTACTAACTCCATTCTCTTTTAGTTTCAGTTGGGCACCCCAAGCTCCTTTCTCGTCAAAGGTGACGCCTAAATAGCAAAAAAAGGGTACCCTCGAGATTGGAGAGTTATTACAGCTGAACGTCCTGAGCTTCATGTTTTTCTTTCGTGAGCCTGTAACCATGACATGGGATTTAGCTGTGTTAATCTTTAGGTCCAGGGCTTCCATAAAACCACCAAAGTGATCCAGTAATCTTTGCAGGCCCACACCTGTACGGGCTATAAGGACGGCATCGTCCGCGTATAGGAGTACCGGAATGGGTGACCCCCCTATACGCGGCATGTCCAAGGTAGCTGAGTTCAGGGATTTCCCCAGGGAGTTAATGTACAAGGTAAAAAGGAGAGGGGCAAGAATGCAGCCTTGTCTGACCCCTCTCCCTCATCTAAACTTCTCTGTGCATCTTCCCTCCCTTGTTACCCTTACGGAGGCAAACAAATTTTGGTGAAGGTTGTGCAAAAAATTAACCAAGGTAATGTCCTAACCCAAATCTCGTAAAATAATCCACAGTTTTGTACGGTTAACCAAGTCGAAAGCAGAAGATAATTCCATAAAACCCAAATAAAGAAGCCCCCCCTTCACCACGGTGTATTTGCTAATAATAAGGTGAAGGTTTAGACATTGATCCATAGTCCCCCTATGTGCTCTAAAACCATACTGCAAATCAGAGAGGATCCCGCTCTCCTCCAGCCAATCCCCGAGTCTTTGCAGAATGACTCTGCCCAAGATCTTGACAGCAGAGTCCAGCAGGGAGATTGGCCTGTAGCAGGCAGGATCCCCCCTGTTCCCCTTCTTGAATATGGGAACAATAATAGAGGTTGACCAGGAAGACGGGAAACCAGCTGCAGGTATCGCATTAAAGACATTAGTGAGTATTTTTGACCAAAATTGCGGATACTGAATGTAGAGATCAGCAGGGAGCCCGTCAGGTCCAGGGGCCTTGTGTTTACTAGTATTTTTAATCTCCCTTTCAACCTCCGTTGTATTGAATTCCATGGCCAATTTAGATGGACCGTGGACCCTGACCGGTGAAGTTGGTACCGTGGCTTCATAAATCTGTTTGAAGTGACAAAGCCATCTATCATCATCAATCACACATTCCATGTCAGTCTTCCCATCCTCGGAGAAAAAAGGCTGATTCACAATGGGCCAAAACTTTTTACTGTCTCTCAGTACATCAATGTCTAATAAGCTGTCCCAGGCTTCCTCCTTGATTTGGTTCTTGCGTTTACCAACTGCAATTTTGTATTCTTTCCTTAAGTTTGCCACTAATGACCTGTCTCTGGGTTTATGTTTTAGTGCCTTCAACAGGGCAGAGTGCTTTTGCGAGCATTCCTTATTAAACCATTTATGAATTTTCTTACTTCCTTGCGTGCCCGAACTTAACTCCAAATTCTTGGCGATACTCGCACATATTTCCACATAGGCGGCCACTACATCAGAGCCCAAGGCAGTTGAGTCTAGGCAAACTGCCATATTATCCTCAGTCTCTTGGGCTAATATTTGAAAGAATTGCTCAGGAACAATCTTCTCCCATTTTAGCCGCCTTCCCTGATCCTTAGTCGTCAGGACTCTTGAACCCGCCACACCAGTTGTTCTTCCAGTCCGGAAGCAATCTAAGTCCAACTTTAGGAGGACAGGATGATGATCACTAAAGCTAGCAGTTACAACCCTATACTCGAATGCCTTTGCCAGAGCCCCGGTTGATACAAAGATATAGTCTATGACGGTGTTAGCGTCTCTCCCGATGAAGGTAGGTGCTCTAGGCTCGATTTTACCCTGGTCTGGTTCAAATAGGTTTAAGTTCGCAAGGAAAGTTTCAAGGCCCTCACCCTCCTTCGTATGTTCAAAATGGGGGATGCCCTCGGTCGGTAATCCTCCATATCTATCGTTGTAACAACCCCCCTCGCAGGGGTGAATATTAAAATCACCCAGAATTACCATCTCTGGGACCGAAATGCAATCTTGTTTATAGACTGACAAAAAGTCTAGCAAATAATTCAAATGCTCGTTCTCACAGGAAACCTCTTTGGAGTTATAGAAATTAATAAGCAGAAAAGTATGTGAGTCTGGCAAAGTCCACTCCACCACTAGCGAATTCGTGGGTGCAGAATCTAGTTTTTTAAAAAGACCCACCAGGTTCAGGGAGCACAATGTAAGTAGGCCACCCTTGGCTCTCCCTCTTAAACCCGACACAGCTGGTGTAAAAAAGCTACAATAGCCATCTATTGAAAAACTTGTTGTAGTGTCCCAGGTTTCTTGGAGTGCCAGGATATCATAATGTGTAACAAACCCTTGCCATATGGGGTCTAACGCCTTTGCATTTAAGCCCGCCACGTTCCAGGTAAGAATTTTACAGTGTAATGGATCATGGTTAGGCATGAAACGCGACTCCCGGATCTCGCCAACAACAGGGGCTCTGTCAGACATTGGGGCTTTGTCAGACATTGTAGATAAGTTTAAATTATCCCGATCCCTCGTAGTAGTGGCCATACGAAGTTGAATAGGAGTGCTCTGATGATTCCGTCCTAATGGGGAGTCCTGTATTTGTCAATCGACCCAGTCTGTAGTTGACAAACAATCAAAACGGTTTGCCGTTGGGAAATGAAAAGGATTGTTTAGCCCGTTTACAAAGGGATGGTAATTGTAGGGCTGAGTGTGATGTGGACCAACAAAGGGGACACCTTGATGCGGTCTACCTCTTCGTCTCCTTACCATATTCCAACCCACATCCCCCCCTCCTCCCATCCATGGTGTTGTAATTCCCATGGGGGGGTAAATCTCTGTCTAGGTTAAAGTCATGTGGTCCCTTTAGCCAGCTCCATCGGTTATCGGCTTGATTTTCTGGCAGATAAAAATAGGAAAGCGGTCTAGCAGTCACAGTACTTTCATGGTGTCTAGGAGGTCCACTATTGCATATAAATTCTACGGCCTCCGTATTCTCAAAGGTGACCACTACGCAGTCCCCTTGCAATTTTTTCCTATTACCTCCCACCCACGGTGTTCTCTCTACCATTAAGATGTTACTCGGTATGTTTGGGGGGAGAGGATAGTTTTTAGATAGCCAATGGCAAACTTTATTTTTTAGAGCCTGATACACCTCTACTTCTGATGGGGAAATTTCAGTAATGCCGGTAAGAATAACCACGTAGGGACAAGCATCCGGAGGAAGATGGATATTTCTACGAGCCGTGCCTTTGCCTCTGGCGGAAACATCAGAGTTCAAGTGCTGTGGTGTGCGATTGCTCAGTGAGGCCTGAGGGGTTGGATTAGTTTTTGTCGTTTTCTGAGTTTGATCATTTGTGTGGGTTTGAACTATTACAGAAGTCTTAGGTTTAGTACAGTCCTGTTTAGGAGTGTTACTTAAATTCACAGGATCAGCACTTTTCGTCTCGAGAACTCTTTTAACCACCACAGACGGCTTGTTGGCCATTTTGGGTTGATTGATGACCTGGGCTGGTTTATTATTCATAGTGAAACTAGGAGCACTTATATCCTTGTGTATGTTCATTAGGATAGTCTCCAGGCAGCGTAGTCTCATCTCTATTGGTTCCAGCAGTGCTTTTAACATATTAAAAATAGTAATATTGTCTGTACTTACACCGTTCCCCTCCTGTGATGAATTTTCTGGATTACCAACTTCCCCACTCAGCTCCAGAATTTCCTCTAGGCTCTGATCGATGATAGTATCATCTGGGAGGCTCAAGGATAGGCGATTCTTGGTGGAATGCGATCCTCCCATGGGAGTAGATAGATCTACTAATGGGTTATCCATGATAGGGGGGTCGGAAGCGGCCTTTTGGTCGTTAAGGGCAATTTGGGCCTTCTTCCCTTTAGGATTGGATGGTTTGTTAGCCTCTCGTTTATGTTTAGGGATTGCCCCTTCTATCCGGCCCCTTTCATTAATAGCATTTTCCGTGTTAGTTGAGTTCAACTCACTTTGATCAACTCCACTCTCTGTTAAGAGGTTAAGGTTCGGAGAGGCCTCCAGGTCCTGAAGGGTATCTGTAACATCCGGAACCCCAGTCGTCCTGATGTTATGTACAAGAGCCTGGATATTCAATCGGGAATCGGTATTTGGCGTCTGTGCCTGGGCGATAAGGCCCAGGGAGGATCGCTTGGCCGTTGCCAGGTCTTGGGAGACTCTCCTATCCATTAGTATAATTCCCTCATCAATTAATGCATTAGTGCGAATAATAAAGTCATCCAGTGTGCCAGTGAGTTTTTTAGCTCCTGCGGCAGCCATGCTTCTGGTTTCCCGATGGTTCATGGCCAGTGCTGACTTACAGTGGTAACAAAGGAATCTAAGGGAATCCGGCCAGGGGTTATGGGCCAGGCCAGGCTCCTCAGGCCTCGGAGGGCCACAGAGAGCCCGCCCTTTGCCCGGGCTTAGCCCCGGGCGTCCCGCTCGCGTCCCGCGACGCTGAGGGCTTGCTGTAAATATGGCCCCTCCTGGCGCGTCTAGCGCGTCAGGGAACGCGCCGCCGCAGGGGCTGCCGGGATTTGTGGTCCCGGAGCGGCGGCGGCGAGTCTGGTGGTAGCGGTCACAGCGGGTAGGTAATGCGGCGTGGCGTGGGTCTCCGGGACTCTTCTTGTGCCTCAGTCCTCTCCTTGTAGGTTTCCGGTATCTTCCACCTCTCAGGCTTAGCCGAAGCTAGAAACAAATGTCACAGTACCTAGTTCTCACTTGGCCGCACAATGATCTCCAAGTTGTACTGGTCATAAACATAATTGGGGTTGACTGAAATACCCTGAAGAACCTGGGCATTAATATATTTGAAACAAAATTGATTCTCTATAAGGATGACTACTGACATAACAACATTCTTCCTCAATGAAGTTATAATTTATCACTACAATGCTTATTAAATTAGCCCTCCCGTAAAATCAACAGATTTGTTTGCTTAAACCACTTACACCGGATCCATTCAGATATTTCATAATGTATTTAGTTGTTACGTAAGACAAAACAAACCAAGACATACAGAAATACAAACACATTTCTCATTTATTGTGTAGTCCAGATTATTTCTTAATTTTAAATCCCAAATTCCTTGTCCTTTGGACATTAAATACGCAATGAGTGTTTATGATGATAGTTAGCCCATAATCCACCATAAGGTAGTTTAATACCATCTAATCACAGGGACTTCATTGATGAGGACTCAGCTTTTGGCATTTCCCTTTGTGAGCGATTTGTCCTACAGAACAAACATACATTTAGTACATAATGTCATACAAACACTTTACTGTCAGATAGTGCAGTGCAGCAATTTACACTGGACTGGTTGATTTAAGTTGTGCCATGTTACCTTTACCCACTCCATGTTACCACAAGGTAAAAAGAGAGACTAACACAATGATCTAGATGTGAGGGTTCAAATGATCATGCAATTGTGAAGGAGATGCCACTATCACCTAGCATGCATAAGTGAAACCCTGTTTCTAGCCATGCTTCTAGCCATGTTTCTAAAACCACTGACCTGCACTGCAGAGTTGATGCGCGAATTAACAGGATTAGAATAGTAGTTAAGCTGTATCTGCTAGTCAAACCTCAGTGGTAGACAAAGTAAAAAAACTAGCAATTGTCCCCATAACCCACTGGCGAGGGGCATTCTGGCATCATTCTTACCAACTGGTCCAAAGGTGCCACTATCAACTATCCACCAGCCAAGTGGCAAGCAGCCTGGTCAAAATCTAGGTATGCCAAACATGTGGGAGTCAAGGCGAAACAAAAGGGGATGATGGACGGAGCGTTTGAGCAAATCAAACACTCACCCCCAGTCAACTGATCTGGGTTTAATCCACCACCATTCTTTAGCCCACTCAGCCACCCCATTTCAGACATGGCTATATGCAAATCAGTCTGACCCTGTGCCTCATGGGAACAGTACAGCCCGAACTGCCAAGCCATGTCTTCCATGGACCGGAAACAAGCATCCTGGGACCGGTTTCGGATTCATAATCCTCATCAGCCAGGCTATCTTGAATCCAGTGGCCAAGTGAGCAAGGGACTCACGTCTGAGCATACCCTGCCACACTTAGGGCGATCAAAGCGAAACAAAAGGGGATGATGGACGGAGCGTTTGAGCAAATCAAACACTCACCCCCAGTCAACTTATCTGGGTTTAATCCACCACCATTCTTTAGCCCACTCAGCCACCCCATTTCAGACATGGCTATATGCAAATCAGTCTGACCCTGTGCCTCATGGGAACAGTACAGCCCGAACTGCCAAGCCATGTCTTCCATGGACCGGAAACAAGCATCCTGGGACCGGTTTCGGATTCATAATCCTCATCAGCCAGGCTATCTTGAATCCAGTAGCCAAGTGAGCAAGGGACTCATGTCTGAGCATACCCTGCCACACTTAGGGCGAACAAAGCGAAACAAAAGGGGATGATGGACGGAGCGTTTGAGCAAATCAAACACTCACCCCCAGTCAACTGATCTGGGTTTAATCCACCACCATTCTTTAGCCCACTCAGCCACCCCATTTCAGACATGGCTATATGCAAATCAGTCTGACCCTGTGCCTCATGGGAACAGTACAGCCCGAACTGCCAAGCCATGTCTTCCATGGACCGGAAACAAGCATCCTGGGACCGGTTTCGGATTCATAATCCTCATCAGCCAGGCTATCTTGAATCCAGTGGCCAAGTGAGCAAGGGACTCACGTCTGAGCATACCCTGCCACACTTAGGGCGAACAAAGCGAAACAAAAGGGGATGATGGACGGAGCGTTTGAGCAAATCAAACACTCACCCCCAGTCAACTGATCTGGGTTTAATCCACCACCATTCTTTAGCCCACTCAGCCACCCCATTTCAGACATGGCTATATGCAAATCAGTCTGACCCTGTGCCTCATGGGAACAGTACAGCCCGAACTGCCAAGCCATGTCTTCCATGGACCGGAAACAAGCATCCTGGGACCGGTTTCGGATTCATAATCCTCATCAGCCAGGCTATCTTGAATCCAGTGGCCAAGTGAGCAAGGGACTCACGTCTGAGCATACCCTGCCACACTTAGGGCGAACAAAGCGAAACAAAAGGGGATGATGGACGGAGCGTTTGAGCAAATCAAACACTCACCCCCAGTCAACTGATCTGGGTTTAATCCACCACCATTCTTTAGCCCACTCAGCCACCCCATTTCAGACATGGCTATATGCAAATCAGTCTGACCCTGTGCCTCATGGGAACAGTACAGCCCGAACTGCCAAGCCATGTCTTCCATGGACCGGAAACAAGCATCCTGGGACCGGTTTCGGATTCATAATCCTCATCAGCCAGGCTATCTTGAATCCAGTGGCCAAGTGAGCAAGGGACTCACGTCTGAGCATACCCTGCCACACTTAGGGCGAACAAAGCGAAACAAAAGGGGATGATGGACGGAGCGTTTGAGCAAATCAAACACTCACCCCCAGTCAACTGATCTGGGTTTAATCCACCACCATTCTTTAGCCCACTCAGCCACCCCATTTCAGACATGGCTATATGCAAATCAGTCTGACCCTGTGCCTCATGGGAACAGTACAGCCCGAACTGCCAAGCCATGTCTTCCATGGACCGGAAACAAGCATCCTGGGACCGGTTTCGGATTCATAATCCTCATCAGCCAGGCTATCTTGAATCCAGTGGCCAAGTGAGCAAGGGACTCACGTCTGAGCATACCCTGCCACACTTAGGGCGAACAAACCGAAACAAAAGGGGATGATGGACGGAGCGTTTGAGCAAATCAAACACTCACCCCCAGTCAACTGATCTGGGTTTAATCCACCACCATTCTTTAGCCCACTCAGCCACCCCATTTCAGACATGGCTATATGCAAATCAGTCTGACCCTGTGCCTCATGGGAACAGTACAGCCCGAACTGTGGGAGTCAACAGTTATCTCGTTGACTCCCACATGAACACTCCAAATTGAACACTGAGTTGCCTAACCAGAGATTTGGCGTGACATATATGTGGTGGAGAGCTCTGCCTTTAAACCAATCAGTTCATCCGGGGTTTGTGGCCTCTAACAGTCGTAGAAGAAAACATCAGGAAGCTAGGGCAGCCATCTTTAATTGAGTTGGGTGGCTATTCCCATGTTTAAAACAGGGAAACAAGTATCATCCCTTAGGTTTAGCACCGTAACAGAGATTCTGAAAATTTTGCATAGTGCACCCAACCAAACAGTTCTCAATGTTGCACTTAGTTCGTATCATTCTTGTATATACAAACAGCAACCATATCATTGCAGCAGTATTAATGAGACATATCAACCTCGCCTGGGTACAAAATCACATGACAAGACAGAACCAACAAGGCCTGAGGCAGACTTGCCATCATCTACCACAAGAATATAAACTGCCAATCTCCTAGGCCACCGCAATCATCTGGCTGGAATACATGGCCTTCAACACCACCTTGACATCTTGCACACCCAGTACTAGGAGGACCACTACCAATGGACCAAATCCAGTTTTAGCATCACACTCACAGAAGGTATTGCCCCTCTTACCCTTGCTTCAAACTCCTTCATCCTACTCTGTGGCCTCAACATCTACCTAGAGGAACTGACTGACCACCAAGTCCCACTTTTCTCTAACCTGCATGGACTACTCCCTGATCTACTTCAGTCTGCACCTACCAATTCAACCCAGAACTGCCTCAACCTAGACTGCCTAACACCAGTGTAATAAAATCCCTGAGGACATTTGGATCTTCAAGCTTCAAACTTGATCCCCCAAAACACCGACATTATGAATGCCATCATGAACATTAATGCTTGGATTGCCTCCTGTGCAGATACATTGGCCTTTCTGAAACTTTCACCCACTCCTCACTCCTAGTTGCAGGCGAGCTGGAACACTGAGGACCTCTGACTCAAGAACCATGAACAGCTGCAGTAACAGTGGTGCTACTCCAACAACCCTCAATACTTTAATGCGGTTATTACTCGCAAAATGGATTTGCCACAGTTCCCATGCCACCAAAGAAGGTTCCTTGTTGTGAATTACCATGTCCCCCTCCCAGAAATGCTACACTTAACTGGCCGGTTACATCTCTGAAAAAATAAAAATCGTCCATGGTAACCTTGCTCTCCAAACAGTCATCTCCACTCTTGATTACCTCTACTCCGTAGACAGCAACACCATTGAAAGCACCTTTAAGTCCTGGGCAGATATCACCTCCATGGAAATCAATAACACCATGCCCTTCATCCACTCAGGAGTCCCCTCCGACTGATGCCCGCACTGCTACTTCGCCAAAAGCCTCAACCCTATCTGCCCAGCTTTCACTTAGATACTCAACCTACTCTCTATATCTCTCTCTAATGCCACCTACCAGGACTCTTGGAAACACACCACTATCCTACCACTCCTCAAAATCTTCAGCTGATCGTTTGTCCATGGCTAACAAACCAACCATCTCCCTTCTCCCTTACTCAGCCAAAGTCCTGGAGTAGCTCATCAACACTTACCTAGCGAACCACCTCAACGCAAACCACTGAGTAGGCCCTTCACAATCTAGCTTCAGACACAACCACAGCATAGAGACAGCAGAGGCATTTGTTTCATCATGGACAAAGTTCACACAGTAGTCCTCCATTCAACTTGACCTCTGGCCATATTTTACAACATTTGGGGTTCAGTCCTATGATGAATAATCTCCTTCCTCTCCTGACACACCGAGTCAGTCACCCTAACTCCTTACCGATCCAATGCTGTCAATTGGATCTCTGGAATCCCGTTCAAAGTCTATATGGCCCCCCCCACCATCATCTACTCTCACAGATCGAGCATCATCTCCTACGTTGATGACACACAGCTCATCCTCTCCCTATCAGAAAATGTCTTTGATAGCTGACTAGTTGAGCAGTAATTTCCTCAAACTGAACAGTGGCAAAACTAAAGTGTTAATCTCTGGTCCTCGTCCTACAGGACTTCAGAAGTTGAACCGACTCCTTTGCCCCTACAATTCCTCATGGAACTTGGGCATTGTGATCTTTATGTCCAACTAGGTCAATGCAGTGGCTTCTTCTTGCTTCCACATTCTCAAATTGCTCAGAAAAATCTTCAATTGGCTCCCTTTGGACACCCGCAGATCCATCATGCAATTGTTTATCACAAGCAGGCTTGACTACAGCAATGCTCTCTTTTTAGGCATTACTGACCAATTTGCCAGAAGACTACAATTAAGATAGAACCCAGCCACCAGAATCGCAATCAACATACCCCACTGCAATTCAAATATTTCAAAAACTGCACTGACTCACAATCCACAAACTTTCGCCACTAAAACTCCACACACACCAACCAAGCTTTACACAATCACACCCCACCCTGATAGCTCAGATCAGCTAGCCTACTCCTTGCCCACATCCCTCACATACAGTGAGCCACACCAGGGGGCCTCACCTTCTCCTACTTCATTCTGAAATCTTGGAACGAATTGACCTACCATATCAGAATACAATCCTACATTCTGAAGGAAAAAAATTTAAAAACTCTTTTCCAGTAGGTCCTCCTCAGAGAGGTCCAGTTCTTCTTCTTTGGCTACAGGATACCCTCCCGGATGATATGCATGCCCTAAAAATCTGCATTACTTAACATAAACGTTCAATTACGCCTGAGTTTGTATTTTTGCTCTGTTATACCTTTATTGAGGTAGAGTTTTGGACCACCACATAGAGATATAAAGAAACTGAGATGGTACCAAAGCCACAAATTAGGGCAGGAACAGGTTTGGGATTACCCTGAAACATTTAGCTGCCAGTTAGTATGTATATGTATTCCATTTCTCTGACACAAGTCAGAACTTGCCTTGCATAAGTTTACTTTATTTCCTACAAGTCATGCCTGTAGAGTGATACACAAATGCATACCTTTGCATTTTCTGCTAATTTTCACTGAGCAGGCTAGTGCCACTCTTGTTTCCAGGTTGCTTGTTTGTTAAAATTGCAGACTTCCAGGAGACGATTTTGTGATATTTGTACTAATAAATCAACCTATAGGTTAATGATATGTCTATTCAAATCACAAATGTTTCTTATTCTGATGCCATTCCAGAGGCAATTATTGCACAAACATTCAATTGGCTGGTAAGGTTGTAGTGAGGAATATGTCCAGTCCACCAAGCACAGAACATTTAAAAAAATCGAAAGATAATATATGCTGCAAATCGATTATTAGGTACGTAGTATACAAAGTGGCCACACTATTAGGCTAAACAGAAACAGCTATCTAGCAAAGCTAATTTGATCTACACAGAAAAAAGGGAGAATGTCAGTCCTCTTCGGCCACTGGTTTCTTGGATTAAACCAGGGGCTCCCAAACTTTTTGTAATATGAGTTACCTATGCTCAATAAAAATCATTGCAAGCTACTAATATTATTAGTGTTAAAATAGTGACCACATCAGAAAATAATATATTAGTAGGACCAAGGGCAAGATTACTAGCAGTGATCACCTCAATCCATCAGACCGGGCTACCAGCTGTAATGTAAAAATTGATTTGTCAATTCGGAATGCCTCAACATGGGCATTCATAACAGCCACAGCTTCAATGCGCCAGGGCCGAAAGTAATAATATTAGTAATATGTCTCCTCACATGATTTATCATTGAAAAATCCACTTGAAATACATTTTGGAAATTCAGCCATTTTCTCCAAAAATCAGCTTATGAGTTCTGAAAATGCACACCTTTTGATCTGACATTCTCTCTTTTGGCATACATACGCTAACTCAACCAAGGAAAAAGTTCTAATTTAGTAGGGTAAGATGCACAAGGTCGGACTTGTCCACAGGGCAATCAGGCAGTGCCTGATAGGCTGCCCTGACAAGTTAGTGTGTGGGCCAATATTTTGGCTGATGTGAGCCTATTTTATGGTCTGCTGGTCTGGTTCTTTCTGTTTACTTCATTGCTATTAAAACAAACATTGCCTGCAGCAACCTAATAGGCATCTTTTATACCTGACAAAGCATTTCAACAACATATAATCACAAGTTCAAAACTGCCACAATGTGCAAACATTGGTTATTTATTATCTTCTGATTTGCTAATGGGGCCCATTTTATTTTCATGAGCCTGATATGTGCATGATCTAATTGCCATGATCACTGAACAAGAGCTCTGTGGATGTGTGAAAATGTGTTAGTAGCTCACATGCCTCACAGTACCCATTTTGTACAGGTAGGCATTTGTGTGATTAGTTAGGCTTATCACTCTGGCCTATGACATCCAATAGTTAAATTAGACTTTCCACATAATGCCATGGCAGCGGATGTACATGATGCTCGGCCATCTCCAAAGAGAGCATGTGATAGGGACTGTAACGCAATATCCTTGAGATGATAACAAGTGTCTTTTGTATACACGCATCCACCATGGTCTAGTTAGTCCTATCTGCAATAGATATACAGCATGCTGGCAATTTCTACGTATCAGTTCTTAAGGCAACAACCCCAATATTGTTCGAGACCAAAGGATGTCCAGGCAGAGTCCATGGGGGATACATGTCATGTGATATGTTAAGGTGAGGAAAATTCCAGTGAGGAAGATGTCTAAATTGCCATTTGGGTAGGTAGGAAGGCTTGATCAGCAGTCCACAAATGGATCAGAATTACAGGTGGGCATACAAAAAGGTGATAGTCCCAGGATGATAAGGGTGGGGGTATCATGCTAATCATACGTCAAATGAGAAACTGACTAAGAGCCACAGACAAATGTTACTGGCCACTTCTCCACAGGAAATTGCTGAAGTCCACATCTTCCTCCTCTAGTGTGTTTTGCGCCTCTCCTGTGAGATGTGGTGTTTCCGTAGGAGGCGTCTGAGCCACACACACATTATGGGCAGAAGATGTGGTTCCCCTGTCCTCTGTAGAATTTGCATGGGCCAGCAAGGAAGGCAGCATAGCAATGACAAGGGCCTGATGGCTTGTCAGCAAGGCAGCAAATCACTGTGGAAGGCACTGATGTTTACAATATAGGAATCCTGCTTGTACTCCATTGATTGGAGGATGGCTTGGAAGACCTCAAGCTGGGAGGCTACCTCTCTGGTGTCACATTGGCAGTGCTGTTGTTCTTGCCTCTGCCCATGACAAAAGCAATGTCAGCAGGGACTGTTGCAGTATATGAATCAAATGGTATATTCATTTGATTGCTACAAAAGTGTCCTTATTGTGACTGAGGCACCTATGGACTCCCCCTGTGGTGCCGGAATTGGTATCGATCCTCGCCCACACCTCATCTACTAGCTGATGCTGGACTCCTACCACTTGCAGTTGACCATCAACCTGGGGGTCCTCAAAGTTCAGAGATGGTCTTGGGCAGGAAGATGGGGCATGTCCTATGGTAGGCAGTTCCTCTGGAGATCCAGCAATGCTATCATCCCTTGCCCGGATCTGAGAAGGTGTTCCAATGGAATCCAGGAGTTGCTGGAAGGTGTCATTTTCCACAGGGGCAAGATGTCATCACCAACAGGTTGGTCATCCAGGACAGGCTGGTGGCCAGGATGTGTTGTTTCTCCCTCTGCAATAAAATTGTACTATGTTAATGTTGATCTATGTTAGATGTTGACATGACAATTTGGCTGACATACAGGCTTTATTATCATTCACTTTCTGTTAAACATTGATGTGTAGGACATATGTAACTCATAGAAATAGAGGCCAAGTTACACTGTAGTAGCCTTTAAGATGACAATAACTCTATATTGTTCACATGTTCACTATGTGACGTGGGTGACTTTTTGTGTCATACCTACCTCATATTGCAACCACCTTGCACGCATAGCTGGCCTGACCTGACTGTCAGGGAAATTTGAGGTAAGGTCCACATCTACCTTGATGACCAACTTTCTTTTTCATGATGGCTATACTGAATGGAATTTCACTTATTAACACCACTACTGTGCACATTGCACCAAGTCACAAGGGTGCCTGCATTCTCTCTGACTACTACTTAGCTCAAAGCTCCTGGAAAAGTGAGGTGGGTTTGGTCGTTTATTTGAAATGTTCTTTCAGTCTACCTATCACACAGTACACCACCCCAGTCTACCTTGTTGTGCTGTATTGCATGCACATTGTGCATTCAAGTGGCTGAGGGCTCACATTTCACAACCACCCACACAACTGTACACAGCTAGCAACTTTGCTACATTGCAGGAATGGGTATGGGCATGTACTTACTTTGGTTTTCCAATATGTGTATACTTATGTGATTTCATGACACACACAGGTGTCTCCATACTTCACTACGGTAGGCACTGTGTAAGAACTCTTATGGGCTAGGCCCAGTCAAACTAAGAAGACTACTACCACTGATACCCCCCCTTTTCAACTTTGCCAGAGGTGGTTATCTCCAAAGTATTTTATCAAAAAAGAGAGGAACCCTTGGTTTCCCGAAGGACTAGGGTTCAAACAAGAACTATTCTCAAAAAGTGTCCTCTGGGCGCACAAAATTCTTTGGTGTATTTAATTTCTCTCACTTTCATTCGCCATATACATATTGCATATTCCTCTACACACTCCTCTCAATGACTCCCAATGTTACCCTCAAGGTCACCCAAGTATTGGCACAAAAATAGCTAATTGCTTGTAAGATTCATTTTGAAATATTTTATCTCAAAAATTCATATAAACATTCTATGAGTACCAAACATCATAATCACTTTTTACTATGTATACACCATAAAAACACATTAAAATCACAAAAGAATGAACAATATGTCCTAGGAGAGTTCATACAGATAGTAACCATTGTCTTTAAATGCCACAATTAGATGCTATTACAGATGTTTTAGAACCTAAACACCTTATCGGCTACTCCATTTTTTACCATCTAAGGTGATGGATAAACAATTAAATTTGTGGCTGTGCTAAATGCGCCGACGCGTTTTGAAGGTTCGTTCCTATAACACCTTTTTTTTCAAGATCGTACTTATTACTCCTGTTCTTATATAATATTACATTCCGTGATGTTCCCACCACTATGTTTGTGTGGCCCTCACGACCGTACTCTTAACCATGTGTTTCTTCTTTAAAAAAAAAAATTCCTTAGGTAGCGACGTGTGTCAGAAGTTTAGGAAGTCTCATTCATCTGGACTGGCATTCGTATTTAAAAAAGGGGTGAAGTCTGGCTTGAATAAAAACTTGCCTTCAAGACTTTGCCCACACTCGCTGAGTGGTATTCTATGCTTCAACACAGCTCGTTTTTAGTGGCTGTTACGCACACTTTTCTGTCTAGAGACACCCTTTTTGCCTTACGGGTTCTCACGTAACATTGGCATCCTCGCGTATTCGTTCGGCAGTGTTCCTAAGTATAGCAACATGCTCACTTGTCCGTGTACATGACTCCTCTGGCAATTCTCATTACAACTCAGGAACACAACTTATTGCCTCATACTGATGGCACCCAGATCATACACTGACTCTCATGTGACACCAACACCACCTTTGTAAGTCATTATATTCAATTGACCAATATGGCTGCTAGTATGTGAGGGCTATGGCTCAAGCTGTGGCTCACATGATAGTAGTAATTATATGCTGTGACATGTACCTACCCAGGGTGGCCACACAACTAGCCCCATAGACCTCATCCTCCAACCATCCCTTAAATATGTCCTTCATCATGGAAATCTATCCCATCCTGTCACTTCACTATTCCATGTTTTACTTCTTCCTGCTTTGACATATGTGGCATAGACAGACATTTATTTTTAGAATTCATGTCCTCACATCTACTACATCTTCACCCTGGTCTACATTACATGTCGGATATAGTACACCAATGTCCTCTACTACGGCATCCCTTCACAGGTGTGAGGCAAGTGTGACACTATAGGGTCGATTCCGATTCGGGAAAAAAAACATCCGTACGATTTGTATCCGGAGCCCTCTCCGTACGAATCGTACCCGTGAATCCGTCCGAATCGTCGCGATCCGTACATTTTGCAAGGCTGAAACCGTGAACCGTACGACTCGTACACATACCCTACGACTCATTCACATGCCGTACGACCCAACG
Organism: Lissotriton helveticus; assembly: GCF_964261635.1. Lineage (NCBI taxonomy): Eukaryota > Metazoa > Chordata > Amphibia > Caudata > Salamandridae > Lissotriton > Lissotriton helveticus. The sequence continues at coordinate 1,838,848,230 of NC_136059.1, read as the reverse complement.
AGTACGATCCAGACCGGGGTATGAGGACGCTATTTGTACGGTTCACGTCAGGTAAGGGCGAGTCGTACGGAAAAGCACATAAACACATACACACCGTACGGTCCGTACCCCCCATAATCGCAGGGGTACGCACCGTAGCCCTGCGATCATGGGGTGTACGAGCCGTACCCCTATTGTACGATCGGTGTACGAGCCGTACCCCCATTGTATGATTGGTGTACGAGCCGTACCCCATGTACAATCGGTGTACGAGCCGTACCCCATGTACGATCGGTGTACGAGCCGTACCCCCATTGTACGATCGGTGTACAAGCCGTACCCCCATTGTACGATCGGTGTACGAGCCGTACCCCATGTACAATCGTGTACGAGCTGTACCCCATGTATGATCGGTGTACGAGCCGTACCCCCATTGTACGATCGGTGTACGAGCCGTACCCCATGTACAATCGGTGTACGAGCCATACCCCCATTGTACGATCGGTGTATGAGCCATACCCCATGTACGATCGGTGTACGAGCGGTACACCCATCGTACTATGGGGGTACGGCTCATACACCGATCGTACATGGGGTACGGCTCATAGGGGTACAGCTCGTACACCGATCGTACATGGGGTACGGCTCGTACACCGATTGTACATGGGGTACGGCTCGTAGGGGTACAGCTCGTACACCGATCGTACATGGGGTACGGCTCGTACACCGATCGTACAATGGGGGTACGGCTCGTACACCGATCGTACAATGGGTGTACGGCTCGTACACCGATCGTACATGGGGTACGGCTCATACACCGATCGTACTATGGGGGTACGGCTCATACACCGAATGTACATGGGGTACGACTCGTAGGGGTACAGCTCGTACACCGATCGTACATGGGGTACGGCTCGTAGGGGTACAGCTCGTACACCGATCGTACATGAGGTAGGGCTCGTACACCGATCGTACAATGGGGGTACGGCTCGTACACCGATCGTACAATGGGGGTATGGCTCGTACACCGATCGTACATGGGGTACGGCTCATACACCGATCGTACTATGGGGGTACGGCTCATACACCAAATGTACATGGGGTACGACTCATAGGGGTACAGCTCGTACACCGATCGTACATGGGGTACGGCTCGTAGGGGTAGAGCTTGTACACCGATCGTACATGGGGTACGGCTCGTACACCGATCGTACAATGGGGGTACGGCTCGTACACCGATCGTACAATGGGGGTACGGCTCGTACACCGATAGTACATGGGGTACGGCTAATACATCGATTGTACAATGGGGGTACGGCTCATACACCGATCGTACATGGGGTACGGCTCGTACAACGATCGTACATGGGGTACGGCTCGTACACCGATCGTTCATGGGGTACGGCTCGTACACCGATCGTACAATGGAGGTACGGCTCGTACACCGATCGTACAATGGGGGTACGGCTCGTACACTGATCGTACAATGGGGGTACGGCTCATACACCATCATACATGGGGTATGGCTCATACACAGATCGTATAATGGGGGTACGGCTCGTACACCCCATGATCGCAGGGGTACGGTGCGTACCCCTTCGATCATGGGGGATACGCACCGTACCCGGGGGGGCCGTTCCGTACCTGTTTCGGCACGAACTCTGCTTTTACGGCTGTTTTCAGCTCCGGTAGAAAAAGGGTCGTACGGTGCGTACCCGACACGTATCGTACTTGCTGGGTCGTAAAAACTAGCCGTGAACCGTACAGATGTCGCGTACAGCGGGTTCCGAGGGAGTATCGTACGGAGATTAGAGTCGTACGGTGTCTTGTACGACTCGTACGGAGCACGGCTCCTGGTACGAATCGTACTTCGTCGTACGTACGGGACGTTTACAGGTACGATTCGTACGGGGAAAAACGCTCCATACGACGATTCGGAGCGCTTTTTACCGGATCGGAATCGACCCCTATGAGACACAGCAGTGAATGACTACTACTCAGCATATCTTGCAGCACACATGGCCCAACTCACCTCCTTGCTATGCAATGGATACCCATTTAGACACAGTGTCAGTTATGTGTGCTCAGTCACACTTAAACTACAATACATTGCCAGGGGCCCACCAGGCACACACGTCATCTATTCAGCCAAAAAACAATCATGGTGTCTGGTGTGCATCATTTGTATTTACAGCTAACCCAGTATACATTTGCAAATGACAGAACGTAGGGTGTTCTCTGACATGGTGTCCCTCAACTGTGCGCTCTCACCAAGCACATGCGGACAGCTATGTGCATAGTAGTTTCACACTAGTGACTATATACGTGGCTTCTTTGCAAGATCCTACTTGATAATATTTCACATTCTCCAAACTGAACCCCCTCTCAGATGACCCTCTGGCAACCCAATTCCATTCCATTGCTTTACAGTCCAGATTTGGCTACTTGGCCTCAAGTTGGATACACTATCTTCATGGTGCAAGTGGGCCTTCATTGTCAAAGTCAGGTTGGTCAGGGTTTAAGTGTCAATGCATGATGTGCTGCTCCAATCTAGGTTTTTTTGTTTTGTATTTTGGGGCTTGTAGACCTGGTCACTCTGGGCATATTTATAAGAGCCTTGTGTCACATTTGCACCAGGCAAAGTGGTACATGCATGACGCAAGGATCTGACTCAGATTTATGAAGCCAATAAAAGCTGCCTTGGGTGGGTTTGAGTGGCCTCATAAATATTGAGCAAGGCTACGCATGAAAAATCGCAGAGTCCTCTTACTCTGCGTAAGGGAGACATTCCATGGGTGTTGCACTGGATGTTCCCATGCAACTCCCATGTTTTTTTACACAATTTCCTATTTGCAAGGACTTGTAAACCTGGGAGTGCATCAAAATCTTACGACACCCGAGCTGAGGCGTAACTAGGAGAAATATCTCTAGTTATCCTCAATTGTTCCTTTTTCTATGGGTGTTGCAGTGGCTCAAGAGTGCCAAAATGGTGCCTGCACAGGGCGAAAGGACATGAATGCACTGTATTAGATAAGTAGAGTGCATTCATTCCCTTTCACTTTGGCATAGGGCAGCAAAGCAAGATGAGTTGCTGCGTTCTCCTACGTCAAATTCCCATTAAAGGGGGCCTCATGTTCTACACTCCACTACAAGTCCCAGAATACAAAGATGATCCCGGACTGGTGGTGTACACCTGGACTGAACATACTTGACAGAGGTGGACTGGGCTGTACAACTTATGAATGAGCAGTATGACTTACATTTATTTGATGTATGAATTAACAAGTGAGAGATTCCTGCATTTCCCTTGCACAAAGCACAGTGCAGCACAAGAACGTAGGTTGCTGCTCTGCACAGCATGACATTTTAACCATAATCTCCCTTGTAGCCACTTACCCTGGTCCTTAACCCAGCACTGTCCTATATCTTGTTCTCGGGTCCTCCTCCTCCGGTCCGCATGGCTGCCTTCAGTTTGTTGGTCAGTTTCTCCTTGGTCCTGTGCTTATAGTCATTTCAGCGCTTCTTGCAATCTGCCACTTTCTATTAGCTTTCCCTAAACTGTTAATCTTCTCCACTATGGACAGCCACTATCTTCTTTCTTCCCTAATGGCAATTTTGCGGTGACAAATACTTGATGTTCATGTTTTGTCACCTCTTTTACTAAAATGTAATTCTCCTCTTCACTAAAATTACTCTTCCCCTTCCCCTTCCCCTGGGGTTCTGTCTCGACATCCTGGCTGGTGTTGGGGTTGTTTTTCTGACTACTGTTTCCTGCTCCATGTCTTCTTTGTCATGTTTTGGAAATCTTTTTTTTGCCTATGCTTCAATTTTTAAGGTTTTTTGGTGCATGACACACTCCAATGTGGCGCAACGCTGATATGCAGCATATACGTGTTGCTTTACAATCCACAAAGCAGCTTAGCGTCACTTTGGCTGCACATGGATCACTTTTCTCTGTAGCATCCATCCCATGGATGAATCATTTTTTTGTAACGCACCTTGGGACCTTGCTACATGGTGCGTCATACCATAAATACAGTGCATCCATGGAATTTCTTACTGTCGTACCACAACACAACTTTTACTGATAAATCGCAGCCTCACTGGGACATGATAATCTGGTAACACACCCCAGATACCAAATGCAGAAATTCCTAATGTAATTAGTCCATCTGGCCAAAATATTCTAAGATCAGCTTGGTGCTTGTTTGCTGCATTTTTAACCCCTTGAATGCTGGTGACGGAACCACTCCGTCACTAGCCACTAACGCACTGTGCTGGTGATAGAGTGGTTCCGTCACGGCCCGGCTGCCGCGCCTGGGCGGCATTAATTCCGCGCCTGCGCTGAGCGCTCCACTGAGCGAGCGGGGCCGTGACGGAACCACACCGTCACAAGCACAGCGCGCCTGTGGCTGGTGACTGAGTGGTTCCGTCACCAGCATGGTGGTGCCGCACGGCCCCTCTCCCCCCTAGCGCCGTGGCGGGATTACCACCTCGGACAAGGGGTTAAACTCTGCTGTGGGTGCTCTGGAGTTGAGGGCACCCACAGTAATAAATATATTCCCAGTGCAATTGTTGGATCTCTGTTAGACCGGGCATCTTTGGCGTATTTTTCCCCAGTCTTTTTTGCTTCTCATCTTCTGTTTTTGACTGTGTGCTGCATTTTGCTTTTGCTGGTTTTAGAATTTTGGGCAGTTTAACACTGCTGATCAGTGCTAAAATGCAAGTGCTCCATGTGTACACTTTGATTAGGATTAGTTATACATAAATGGCATATTTTGATTTACTGGTGAGACCCTAGTAAAGTGCACTGTGTGTGCCTAGGGCCTGTAAATCAAATGCCGCCAATGGGCCTGCAGCATTGATTGTGCCACCCACATGAGTGGTCCTGCAAACATATCTCATGCCTGCCACTGTTGTATCTGTAAAGCCAGTTTCAAACTGTCATGTTGACCTGGCAAGTGCACCCACCTGCCTGTCCCAAACCTTCCGTTTTACTACATGTAAGGCACCCCTAATGTAGGTGCAAGGTAGCCCCATAGGCACAGTGCAGTGTATTTAAAAGGTAGTATGTGTACTGGTGTGTTTTTACATGTCCTGATATTGAAATATTGCTGATTTCATTTTTCGCTTTGCATGGACTATGTCTCCCATAGGTTATCATTGGAGCTGCCTTGTAACTGCTTACAGGTGTAACTTCCATTTGGGAAGAGATAGAGATTTGTAGTTTGGGGTTACTGTGCTTACAATTAAAAAATACATCTTTTAGTGAAGTTGGTTTTTACACTGCGTATTTGAAAAAGCCACTTTTAGAAAGTGGGCATTTTCTCACGATACCATTCTGTTGCTCTGCCTGCCTGCCTGCCTGTGAGATCCACATCTACTTTAGACTGGCTGTGTGTGTATTCACTCTAGACCATGTGTACTCACAAACTTTCTCTCGTTGGCCAAATTTACAGTGTGGTTTGTGGCCGAGGGCTGCACTGGTGGGGGTGGAGTCAGAGGGGGAGGGGGCTGGGCTAAAGCAAAAAACAATTGTGACCATCAGGTTCAACACAAGTCCCCACAGCAGACACCTTCATCCATTGAGCCAACAGACCCAGCATACACACATCTCTTTCTCTCTCTCTCTCTCTCTCCCTCCCTCCCTCTCTCTCTCTCCCTTCCTCAGTCTCCCTCCCTCTGTTGCCATGTGCCCTCCTCCCTCTGTATCTCTCTCTCTGTCTCCCTCCATCTGTCTCCCTCCCTCTGTCTCCCTCCTTCTGTCTCTCTCCCTCTCCCTCTGTCGCCCTCTTCCCTCTGTCACCCTCCTCCCTCTGTCGCCTTCCTCCCTCTATGTCTCCCTCTCTCTGTCCCCCTCTGCCTCCCTCCCTCTGTCTCCCTCTTTCTGTATTCCTCCCTCTCTGTCTCCCTCCCTCTTTGTCTCCCTCCCTCTATGTCTCCCTCCCTCTGTTTCCCTCCCTCTCTATTTCCCTCCCTCTCTGTTTCCCTCCCTCTCTATTTCCCTCCCTCTCTGGTTCCCTCCCTCTCTGTCTCAATTTCTCTGTCTCCCTCCCTCTGTCTCCTCCCTCTGTCTCCGTCCCTCTGTCTCCGTCCCTCTCTGCCTCTCTCTCTCTGTCTCCCTTCCTCTCCCTCCCTCTGCTGCCCTCCTTCTGTCGCCCTCCTCCCTCTGTCGCCCTCCTCCTTCTGTCTCCCTTTGCCACCCTCCTCCCTCTGTCTCCCTCTCTGTCTCCCTATCTGTCTCGCTCTCTGTCTCCCTCTCTCTCCGTCTCCTGCTCTCTCTGTCTCCCTCTGTCTCCATCTCCCTCCCTCTCCCTCCCACTCTGTCTCCCTCCCTCTCTGTCTCCCCCTCCCTCTGGTTCCCTCCCTCTCTGTTACCCTCTCTATCTGTTTCCCTCCCTCTCTGTTTCCTTCCCTCACTGTCTCCTTCCCTCTGTCTCCCTCCCTCTGTCTCCCTCCCTCTTTCTCCGTCCCTCTGTGTCCGTCCCTTTGTCACCATCCCTCTTTCTCCCTCAATCTTTCTCCCTCTCTCTGTATCCCTCCCTCTCTGTCTCCCTCCCTCTTTGTCTTCCTCCCTCTCTGTCTCCCTCCCTCTCTGTCTTCCTCCCTCTCTGTCTCCATCCCTCTGTTTCCCTCCCTCTCTATTTCCCTCCCTCTCTGTTTCCCTCCCTCTCTGTTTCCCACCCTCTCTGGTCCCCTCCCTCTCTGTCTCCCTCTCTCTGTCTCCCTCACGCTGTCTCCTCCCTCTGTCTCCGTCTCTCTTTCTCCGTCCCTCTCTCTCCGTCCCTCTTTCTGTCTCTGTCCCTCTCTCTGTCTCTCTCCCTCTGTCTCCCTCCCACTCTGCCTCTCTCTCTGTCTCCCCTCCCCTCCCTCCCTCTGCTGCCTGCCTCAGTCGCCCTCCTCCGTCTATTGCCCTCCTCCTTCTGTCTCCCTTTGCTGCCCTCCTCCCTCTGTCTCCCTCTCTTTCTCCCTATCTGACTCCCTCTCTGTCTCCCTCTCTCTCCGTCTCTGGCTCTCTCTGTCTCCCTCTGTCTCCATCTCCCTCCCTCCCCCTCCCACTCTGTCTCCATCCCTCTCTGTCTCCCTCCCTCGGTTTCCCGCTCTCTCTGTTACCCACCCTCTCTGTTTCCCTCCCTCTCTGTTTCCTTCCCTCTCTGTCTCCTTCCCTCTGTCTCCCTCCCTCTGTCTCCCTCCCTCTGTCTCCCTCCCTCTTTCTCCGTCCCTCTGTCTCCGTCCCTCTGTCTCCGTCCTTCTGTCTCCATCACTCCCTCTGTCTCTCTCCCTCTGTCTCCCTCCCTCTGTCTCCCTCCCTACCTCGGTCTCACTCCCTGTCTCTCTCCCTCCCTATGTCTCCCTCCCTGTCTCTCCTCCTCCCTCTGTCTCCCTCCCTGTCTCTCGGCCTCTCTCTGTGTCTCCCTCCCTCTGTTTCTCCCTCCCTCTGTGTCCCTCCCTGTCTCTCTTCCTGTCTGTCTGTCTCCCTTCCTCAGTCTCCCTCCCTCTCCCTCCCTCTCCTTCACTCTGTCTCCCTCCCTGTGTCTCCCTCCCCGTCTCTCTCCATCTCTCTCTGTCTCCCTCCCTCTGTCTCCCCCCTCTGTCTCCGTCCCTCTGTCTCCGTCCCTCTGTCTCCGTCCCTCTGTCTGTCTCTGTCCCTCCCTCTGTCTCTCTCCCTCTGTCTCCCTCCCTCTCTGCCTCTCTATCTCTGTCTCCCTTCCCCTCCCTCCCTCTGCTGCCCTCCTCTGTCGCCCTCCTCCCTCTGTTGCCTCCTCCTTCTGTCTCCCTTTGCCGCCCTCCTCCCTCTGTCTACCTATCTGTCTCCCTCTCTGTCTCCCTCTCTCTCCGTCACCAGCTCTCTATGTCTCCCTCTGTCTCCATCTACCTCCCACTCTGTTTCCCTTCCTCTCTGTCTCCCTCCCTCTGTTTCACCCTTCTCTGTTACCCTCCCTCTCTGTTTCGCTCCCTCTTTCTCCCTCCCTCTGTCTCCTCCCTCTGTCTCCGTCCCTGTCTGTCTGTCTCCCTTCCTCAGTCTCCCTCCCTCTCCCTCCCTCTCCTTCCCTCTGTCTCCCTCCCTGTCTCTCTCCCTCTCTCTGTGTCTCCATTCCTCTGTTTCTCCCTCCCTCTTTGTCCATCCCTGTCTCCCTCCCTCCCTCTGTCACCCTCCCTCTCCCTCTCCCTCACTCACCCTCTGTCATCTCACCATGTGTATGTGTCAGCCCCCAGCTCGGGCTGAGACAGCTTCCTCAGCGCACACACACTGCCGCACTGAGTACTTTACAGGTGTTTTAAAGACCATTTACATGTTAATGAGGCTTTGCTGTATTTCACCTCTTAGCCCCCCTGCATCTCCACTGACTCTGACAATCACTGGAATCCCCTCGGGCCACCACAGAGCAGAGTCTCTGAGTCCACGCTGCTGCGGCGTTTGCTAACACAATTTTCTTTTTTTTAACACAGGTACATCTCTGCAAGGTCCGTGGGCCGCCAAGGAAAGCTTGCCGGGGCACTGGCGGCCTGCGGGCCGTACTATGAGTACCCATGCTCAAGACCGTCATACAAAGAAAGCTGAAGTGTGCCCTGCATATCCTGATGGCCCATCACCATGCTGATGGATCTTCTTGAGCAAGAGTGATGGGAAGAGTTTTCACTGACACCTGAATAGGGCTATGCTTGTCCTCACACAAAGCTGTCACTTTTGTGGAGTGCCTGAAACCAGGTTGGGGCAAGGCAGAATCTTGCGTACTATAACTACTTTCTTTTGAAGTTTACCTACTACAGAGGCAGAAACTGATATAAGTATTGGAGCTGTGACACCATATCTTCAGAAATCTTATGAACTAAGAAGAGATTCTGCCAAGAAGAAGAGTTGGAGAAGCTGTAGGAGGGGAACTTCCACTCTGCTTGCCGCTGTGTTGTGCTTGCCTACTGCTTTCTGCTTCTGCCTTGAACAGTTAAAGGACTGGACTTTGCTTTCAGTATCCTGATTGCTAAGGTATTCCAAGGGCTTGGTTGTGCTGGTTTCTTTTAAGAAGTCTCAGGGCCATCAACAACTCCATCTGCAGCCCCTGCACTCCTCTGCTGGTAGTTCTGACTTGTGAAGTAGTGTCCATTTCAGTGCTGGGCCCTTGAAGGTGGCTTTGCTGAAAATGACTGAAGAAAATCCACACACCAACTTTTTTATTTATTTATATTTTCAAAGTTTTATATATTGCTAGCTTAACCCGTAGGTATCAGAGCGCTTTACATACACACAGTAAACAGCAGAAGGACATTACATTACACAGTAGGCCGGCAGTAAGGAAGCACACCAAGAACAAAAATACAGCATGGGAACAATATGCAGTGCAGAGGAGGGGGAGAGAGCAATAAAAGAAACAGGTGAGAATGGCATAGTCCGGTCACCCACTATCCGTGAATGTCCAGGGAGAGAGGAGATAACCTGGATATAGTAGTCTAGGTGTGTTGACGTTGGTCCTGGAAGTATTTGTTTAGGTGATGGAGTTTCAGGTCCCTTTTGAAACAGGAGAAGGAGGGGTTGCATCTGAGGACTCCAGGGAGAGCGTTCCATATCCTGGCAGCGTTGCCAGAAAACGATTGGTATTGGGGGTTTTTTTCTTTCATTTTCGGCAGAATAAGAAGGAGGGAGTTGGAGCTTCTCAGTGTTCTGGATTGACCTGCTCTTACCAGTTTGTTATTTTGGTAGTTGGGGGAAGGAGAGTGAAGGTTTTTGTGTGTGATGCAGGCCAGTTTATAAATACATCTCCCTTCCATGGGAAGCAAATTGAGCGAGAGTGTTATGCCATCTTGATAAACTCAAAACTGGTGTGACAGTTCCTTAGGAGTTGAATTGCTCAGAACTACAGTCCGCCAAACTAAAAGGCTGTTGGGTAGGAAATGTTTTTGCTTCCCCTGCTAAAGGAAAGAAGAACTAAGAACTAATTATATGTCATAAAAATTACACATTACAGTTATTAACCAGGAACATGATTCTGAAGGTGATAACCTATTGGTAAACTCCTTGTTGAAAACATACCCATAACAATTTTCAATGTTTAAGGCCTGGTCTCTGCTAACAATTTTTCTGGACCAAAATGTCAGACAAATTACTTTAATGTGCTGAGAATTATGTTGTATTCTGAGGTGATTGTAATCAAATTCACATTTTCATATTGGACAGAAACTCAGCAGTCAAATTTATATACACTAAACTGCATTTAGAATTTAAATCCACTGTTCAATGAAAGTCATTAGTTGATATTTGGAGATTATGTCACCCAGATATTCCAGAATACACCTTCCATTCTGCCCAATACCATTCTCAATCCAAATTAGATTATCTTTTCCTTAGTAAATCCTTGGCTCAACAGGCCCTTCACTCTGAAATATGATACATATTGATATCAAAGCATGCACTAGTATACACTGATCTTGATCTTATATCCTTTTCTCCGCATGCAGGGAGATGGCATTTTAATAACTTATTACATTTGGACACTAAGGGGTCCATTAGGATGACGGGCGGACTTTGCCCGCCCGTCATCCTATCGTAAATCGGGACCGTCCGCCATAAGGGCGGGGGTCCCGGGGGTGCCAATAGGATGTGCCCGCCACAGTGGCGGGCACATCCTGTATATTCAGTATTGTGGCGGGCGGTGCTCTCAGCACCGCCCGCCACAATGCTGAAAATGCAATTTCACATTGTCATTTGCAAAGAGGCAGGCACCGCGCGGTGCCTTCCGCTTTGCAAATGACAATGAAGGGGGGTACCACAGGTACCCCCCATGTGCACCCCCCCACCTGTACTTCACTCTGGGGGCCCGCAGGGGGCCCCCAGAGTGAAGACCGCATGCCTTTCCGTGGCGGCAGCGCCGCTGCAGAAAGGCATCTAACACTGCCCATTGTAATATGGCTGGCGGTGTTCAATAGACACCGCCACCATATTAAACATTTTCCGCCCCGGCCTCAAGGCGACCGGGGCGGAAAAGTGGCGGGCGGTGTTTTGGTCCACTGCGGTCCCCCCGCCATTGTAATATGGCGGGGAGGAATTCACGGAAGGATGTCGGGCGGATTGCCCCCGCCAGGCTGGCGGTAGCCACCGCCAGCCTGGCGGGGGCAATCCGCCCGACATCCTAATAGACCCCTAAGTTTACATCTCAATTTTGAAGACGTTCCCTCTAAAATGTTTGCTCTTAACACTACTCATGACTCCTCCTATGTAATGATTTGTGATTCCATTAAAGCAGTAGCACAGGGTTTTGAAATACATTTTGTTTCAAAAAGGAAAAATCCATAGAGGCTCAAACTCAACTTACAATTTAAAGAAACAAGAGTATGCTTACCATCACTTAAAAAGTTAGGTTTCCTGGAAGCACCTTATTGATGCTAAAATCACTATTAACAGATTAACCATGAACCCTGCTTCATATGTATTAAAGAGTAGTGTCCATTACTGTGGGGGTCAAAATAAAATGGGAAATTATTGACAAACTATTGCAAAATTCAAAAAGCTAAAACAAGAATAGAATCTCTAAGAACAGTGTGTCATGTGGTTACCATGGATTTATGACAAAATATAGAAAGACAAAATATCGACCTACAAAAATATCGGAGCACTAATATTGATGTAAACAATATCCACATGATATCTACAAACAGGTAAGTACAAAAATTTCGGAAAAAAAATATCGATGTCAAAAATATTGGTTTTTTTTAAATATCGCTTTTTTAATACAAAAAATATGTAAATGTTATTAAAAAATGCTTAAAATTATAATAAACATAGTACAAAATATTTATTGTAATAACTTATAAATAATAAAAAATATTATATATTACAAATTTATCTATACACATAAAATAATAACATAAATACAAATTAAATAATTATGCAAAACAAACTAAAAAAAAGTATTTTTAATATTTTACAAAATATGTACAACATAGTACAAAATATGTTGTATTATTTAAAATTAATAGGTAATATAGATAATGTAATAAAAAATAATTAAACATATAAATATATAATATAATATATATATATATAATTAATACTCAGTTGTAATATTTATTGTAATAACTTATAAATAATAAAAAATATTACATATTACAAATTCATCTATACACAAAATAATAACATAAATACAAATTAAATAATTATGCAAAACGAACTAAAAAAAATTAATTTATTTTTAATATTTTTTAAATTAATTATATACTAGATTAACTAAAACAATACAAAACATATTAAGTAACAGAGGGAATAAAATACTATTCCAACTCCCAAAAAAACAACAGAAAGGAAAATGTTGGATAGCGGAGGAGTAAAAATTACTATTCTCACTCCAGCGAGTGCAGCAATAGGAAAAGTGTTGGATAGCGTAGGGGTAAAAATTATTATTCCAACTCCAGAGAGTGCAACAGTAGGGAAAGTATTGGATAGCTTAGGGGTAAAAATTACTATTCCAACTCCAGTTAGTGCAACAGTAGGGAAAGTGTTGGATAGCGTAGGGGTAAAAATTACTATTCCAACTCCAGTTAATGCAACAGTAGGGAAAGTGTTTGATAGCGTAGGGGTAAAAATTTATATTCCAACTCCAGAGAGTGCAGCAGTAGGGAAAGTGTTGGATAGCGTAGGGGTAAAAATTAATATTCCAACTCCAGAGAGTGCAACAGTAGGGAAAGTGTTAGATAGCGTAGGGGTAAAAATTAATATTCCAACTCCAGAGAGTGCAACAGTAGGGAAAGTGTTGGATAGCGTAGGGGTAAAAATTACTATTCCACCTCCAGGAAGTGCAACAGTAGGGGTATGTGTTGGATAGCGTAGGGGTAAAAATAACTATTCCCACTAAAGAGTGTGCAACAGTAGGGAAAGTGTTGGATAGCATAGGGGTGAAAATTACTATTCCAACTCCAGAGAGTGCAACAGTAGGGAAAGTTTTGGATAGCGTAGGGGTAAAAAATACTATTCCCACTCCAGAGAGTGCAGCAGTAGGGAAAGTGTTGGATAGCGTAGAGGTAAACATTACAATTCCCACTCCAGAGAGTACAACAGTAGGGAAAGTGTTGGATAGCGTAGGGGTAAAAATTACTATTCCAACTCCAGAGAGTGCAACAGTAGGGAATGTATTGGATAACGTAGAAGGTAAAAATAAATTAATAATTTATAATAATACAAAAATTAATTATTAAACAAATATAAACTATTTACAAATACCAATACATAAATATTAAAAACATGATTAGCAATAAATAATTAAGTAAAAATTATTTAATAATAAATACCAATTAATAATAATAAATTACAAATTAATAATTAACTAACAATAATATAATTTACAAAACAATGAATTAAAATAAATTATTACTTAATTACATTTAAATTACTTCCCACCCTATTCCCCTATAAACCCATAACCCGCTCCAGAACATAATTATCAATTAATCAAATAATAAAAATTAATGACCAATTAATTAAAATAATAACCAATAAACTAAAATTATTTTATAATTCCTAATAATTAATAATTAATTTACTATAATTAAATTACTTCCCACCCTATTCCCCTATAAACCCAGAACCCGCTACGGTACTAAAATACAAAATGTACTTAAACTACATAAATACAAATTAAATACATAATAAATACATAATAATAGACATAAAAATCATACAAAAATCGATATTAGTAACATCGATATTACTAACATCGATATTACTAACATCGATATTAATAACATAGATATTACTAACATCGATATTAAACATATCGATATAACTTACCTTCTATATTATGTCCTTCGATATTTAAACATCAACGTTATTGTATGTCGATATTTAAAACTCGATATTTTTCTGCCTACCGGTTACCATAGGCGTGAGAAGGAATACAACCACTTTAGATTGTTTTGTCTCAAGTTGCCTTCTTTCTTTAACAACATGACATTTGACACAAATTAAATGTTGTGCCTGTGCAGGATAATATTCTCTGAAGCAGCATTGCTCACATTTCCACTTTGTAGGCACATTATCACAATATCTTGAACATCCTGTATTAGGGCTAAGTTTACTACGCAAAATGTTGTTGTTATTGTTGTCGAATTGAGGAAAAAGCACACAGTAGAGTCAATATTAGCAGATTGACTGAGACTTTGGCAGGGCAACATCGGTAAAGTTATTTCTATAAATTTCATCACTTTCTTGTTTAGTTAGGTTAGCATTTCACTGGCACTGAGAGGTCACCCATACCGGAACTGCAGACCATCTAATTTCTGTTCATCCCATGCAAGGGATGCTGAACAGCTCCCCACCACAGTGGACACCCTGATGACACCTACCCACTTGTAATGGGGAGTTAAATAACCCTACAGATATTTGGCAGATCCACCCACCCTAAACACAATAGGTTAGGTAGCACTAGGTAGGAGTACACTATATTACAGTACTTGTATGTGATCATATGTTCTCTGTGATCAGGAAAATGGTTGAACTGTTGATCTTTTTCACTATTTTCACAATGCTAATCACATTATTCTGTTACCATCCATTGAATATTGCAGCACACTTATTTTACTCAAGATCACAATGCTTCACTACATTTTGGAACACTTTACTGTATATTTCGTGTATATCCCTTTGGGTATGCATAAGTATCCAAACAAAAACATTTCTAGATCTGTTGCCTCAATTTCCTTGGGGAGTCAGGGTTTTCATGTTCTGAGGTTGCCCAGTTCATTTGTTACTTTGTCAGGTTAGGGGTACAGATGGTGCACTGTGAGCTAACAGGAGTAAGACCAACATATGCCGATGGTATGCATAGAGTCAGTCTTGCATAGTTCTGCTGTTTATGTTTCCCAACAAATGCACACTTTTTACTAAGAAATGATAAGTGGTACAACATGGCACTGGCAACATTCTAGCTTGAGTTCTTATTTATTGGATCGCCACAGTAGTTTTCTTTTCTATACCCAAAAACCCCCTACTCACTCTTAACCGTGGAAGTCTGTGGAGTTAGGGAAAAATCCTTGGCTGAATCGGTAAATTCTATGTATTGATTGTAGATTATTCAAGCTTAAACCTTTCGAATGATCACCCCATAGAGGTACCCTCTCTGAATTCCATATATGCACATGGTTGAAGATGAAGCAGCAATTAACAAAACAACAAACTTCAGACATGCAGTTACCCAGAAGCTACAACAATGTGGACTTCCCCTCGCTGGTAGGGATGTTACCATTATGGTTGAGGTCCACGAAGCATTTAGACCAGAGCTATTCTATTCATACAGTTCCTAACTATAGGTATTATGAAGCACTAGAAATTCCACTAACATACCAAGAATACCTAAACTGGTTTAAAGGCACCCTACCTTAAACAAACAACAATGTTAGACTATGCCCCCTTAACAATAAGGGAGCAACAAGGCCAGTCTTAGCTGGTTGTACACCATGACCAGATATCACAAATCTGACAGCACAAGATCTACATACACTATGCACATATCTAGTCAGATCATATAGACACAATTGTTTATGTGAACAATTACAATAAATCCTGCAAGGTCAGCTCAAGCTGCATAACCACAATTGGCTATATCTGGAATTAGCCCACAAACAATCACTGCAGTCATGGGTAAAATTCCTGTTGGACAGGAGGAAATTCTTTCTGTATTGCACACAAAAAATAAGCTTGATGCAGTGTTTCTCCGTAAAGGAAGAAACACAGAGTTCTCATAATATTCTTGCCATTGGGGACTGCTCTCCAAATGGAATACTGCTCCACTTGGGGGTAAAGGCTTTGCCGCAGTTTATACCAGAACACACAGTACACCCTCATTAGCTGTTTTGCCAGAGGTGCTCAAACAGATCCAAAATGAGTACAGGGTAGCCCCTGCCCTGGATTTGGGGATGAAACTGATGAGCAAATTTGCCACAGTATCCACCATATATTTAAGTAAAATTAAAGCGGAAGCAGCAACATTGGCAGTATGTCAACATCTCACAAATTTGGCTCCAGTGGAACAGGAGCGTGAATTACCAAACGTTATTTGGGAAACCTGTGCAACAATGGATAGAGATAATTTGGGAGCCAGACCCAGCAAACCACAAATTAAGAGTAACTCTGAAAAGTATAACTTGAATCACGTTGCCAAATCTTCAAAGAAGAAGTGGGAGAACAAGAAAAATAAAGAAAAGACTAAAAAATGGGGTGGATATCCCCAACAGGAGTCCACTGAAAAATGTTATCATTTGTGTAGCCATGAAAATATTAAAACACTTGCCAGCTAACAGGATGCTGATACACATTCATCTCGGTCCTCTCAGGAGTCATCTGAAAAATGCTTGGAGAGAGGTGGACATTTGGAGCGCAGATAAGAGGAGTATTAGAAACCAAAGAAGGACTCACAGTGCTCAGCTGACTTCATAAAACTGGAAGACATACTGTTAGACCTGTCAGCCTTAGGGTGGTCTTCCCCATTTTTTTCTCGCTTTTGCTTCATTTTTCCCACCTACTTTTTGTTGGCCTTAGGTCTCTGGGCACCTTCCCATTGCTTATCAATGCTTAGGTGCAGGTGCTCTCTTCCCCTAACATGGCTGCCACTGACCGCTGCTACTGCAGCGTGGTCGTTATAGACGCAATCTAGTAGACAGGAGCTGGCTGGAACCCTTAAACAGTGTTGCAATACCAGCCTGCCAGCCTGCCCATAGCTAGAGTGAGGAAGCTCCTGGAACTTTCCAGAATAGGGGAGTGGACACCAACTGCCACTGCCAACTGCCAACTGACGGTATAAAACGAAAGGGAGGGAAACTCTCTAGTCAGTTGGGGCATCAGTGACCTGTGGGAACCTACTCAGGAGACTTAGGCGGTAGGGCCTAGTCAGGAACCTATACCACTGGGGGTGACAGGGTTTAGGCGCTGCCCACCAAGCTGTGTGAGGAACACTGAACTAGCCCACTGATCTGGCCCGGTGGGAGGGGAACCCAGGAACCATCTGAAGTGACCGGCTGAGGAAAGCCTTCAACTCACCACCCCCCCTCCTCAAGAAACCAAGAGACTGAATCTGTCAAGGACGCAGGAACCACCAAGCGCCAAGAACAAACCTCACTGCAAGGACTACTGGGGATCGATCAGGTATAGGGCTGTGTCCACTCTGCACCCCTTTCTGCCATACCTGGGTCCCTGCGCTATTCTGCCTAACTCCCCCTGACTGATTGGCCTGAATTGCTGTGCCCTGAGGCACTTCTCTCCTCACGTGGAATCCTGAGGGGCCTCATTAATTGAACTGCCTGACTGGCCGCCTCTAATTGTAGTGCCTCTTCAGCGCTTCCCTCTGTGCCCTTGAAGAAGCGCTGGATCCCTGTCACCTGTGCCTGCTACAGCGCTGCTGCCCCTGAGCGCTCTGTCCTGAGAAGCGCTATTGAGGAAGCCTTCCCCAAGCGCCGTAGCCTGTTGACCTACAGTCTACCTCTAAGCGCTGTGATTTGTGGACCAGCCGTGCCGGGAAGCGCTGTTGACCCCGGGGGCCCCCCTGACAAGAACTCACCATTGCGACCCGGCACCCCACGAGAGGGGGTGCCGCTGTCATCATCGGGGCCTCGCCATCGCTGACGCGACCTTGACGCTTCTCCCGGCTTGGGCCCGGCTGCTGTGTGTGCCTACGCGGCAGCCCCCAGTGTCAGGAAAGGGGCCGCTGGAATCCAAGGTAGGCTGCGCTAGGCCTTGTGAGGCCCGAAGCCGCCTTCACCCGCACCACATGACGGGGGCGCCCGGCCGCGTCATAAGCCGCGCCCCCGATTTCAGCTGTGATTGGCCGTCGGGCAGAACCCCTGCCATCCCGGCCTCTGATTGGCCTGTTCCCGAAGAAGCTCCGGTCTGGCCCCCAGTACATTGCGGAGGGGCCCAGAAGGAGCGACAGCCCCCCTTGCTACTTGCTGCACCCTCGGGGCAGGCCGAATAATCGGCGTGGGGGCCCGTGAAGCCCGGCTGCACCCCGCGTCCGGCCCCGCCTTGCAAGACCCACCGGAGGGCTCCAGAAGGAGTACAGGCCCTCCCTCAACAAACTGTGCCGCCGCAAGGGGCCTGGAGGAGGCCTGAAGTTGAAAGGTAACCCCCCGGGGAGGAGGGCGGAAGGTCGAAGGAAGGCCCTGGGTTCGCCCCTCCCCTGGGGAAGCTGAAGTTGGGCCCCGTTGGCCCCCGATTAGCCCCTGAACCGTTTGAACTTGGCTAAAACTTTGACATGCCCATGGAGCCGGGGCTAGATAATTTAACCCCTGCCTAGGATCAAATTAAAGGCTCATTTAACTCTGCACATGTTTGACTTGGCTACCTAAAATGCTTTACTTCTGCTAATTAACTGGTCTGCATTTAATGAGAAGTTCTGCCTACCTAATGAGTGCCTGTTCGCTTATAATATGATGTTACAGGATCTTTACTGACATGTCTATTTTTACCAAATGAAAGGCATGCTTTTGCATAATAGAATGTTAGCTTTTGCCTAATAGAATGTTAGCTTTTGCCTAATGCAGGGTTGAGGAAATGCTGACTGATTGTTCTACAGGAGGAGACATTATTTTTGCTAAATGAAACGGTATTCGAATTTCTCCCTAAGGAATTTCTTGCAGGTGCTGACTAGGAGCAGGGCTGATGCCAGACCTACAGTTATTTACTATTTATTATTTATTTATTTATGTATTTATGTCTACTGCTACTGTGATCTATGATTGCCCTGATCTTGATCTTAGATAAAACTTATTTATTTGAATCAAACATACTGATGTGGTCTCAGTCTCTGCGTGCACTTATTGTTTCAGTGGATGCGTGTGCTGTGCAGTCACTTTACACATAAGCTTCGGGTGCCTACCGGCTCGGCCCATTCTACCCCCAGGGGATCTGCCAAACCCAGTTCCTACACATACCAAAACATTCTCCAATCAAATTCAAACCTCAATTCAAACAGAAGAAGGTGGCAGGCATCAAAGTCAAGCATGCCCCGGATTTTGAAGACACTGCTTCTAATTGGGGAGTGGGCTCTGACCATGCTAGACAGTGTGGCAGAAGTCACAATAGTTCTCCTACATCTAAAGCATGTCTGCTAGAAGTAGCAATGAGTCAGTATATCCAGGTGGAAACACCCGATTGGAGAGTATGTGTCCCACATAGGTTATACGTGATGCGCCTTCAAATGAAGGGGGATATAAAACGTCCCAATAATGTTCTCCTTAGAGAGAATTGGTCATTTGGCTATGACATTCTCTTGGCCGAAAAGGATTGGCCACCAGAATTTGTCATGTACTACCCTAAGAAAGAAACAATAATTGTACCTGTTTATCCAGCCCTCGTCCCTGATGCAATAAAACATTCATACAACAAGGAGTTATTCTTAGAACAGACTCTAGTATTATACCACAACCATGTGGGGTGGATGACGGTTACCCTCCTCACATAATACTAATATCATTAAAATTGAGGCCAAAGAGTACATTAGAGAGATACCCATACAGCTTGAATATTAAGGTGTAATAGAAAGTTTCACCTCCCCTATGAATAATCCTTTCTTTCCAGTTATGAAAGCAGACCATTCATATTGTCTAGTATTAGATAACAGGCACCTAAATACAGCCACAGGTACAATTGCTGTACAAAACGCGCATAGGATGGCATTAATGAACAACTCAGGGCCAGATGCATCAAGCGGTTTCCCGTTCTCAAACGGGCCAATTTGCAGAATCGGTCCGTTTGTGAACGGGAAAAAGCCTTTTGAGATGTATCAGCCTAAAAGGCATTCACAAAATAGGTAATCGCAATTTGTGATTCCTTAAATGCAATGAAGGAAGCAAGAAAAAATTGCGACCTGGCTTTAAGGAATCGCAAATTACCACCACCTACTTCTAGTTGGTGGTAATTTGCAAATTCCTTTAAAAATTCACTTTTTAGCATTTATCTAAGTGGAATGTGGCACGTGCCCTTAGAACATGTATGTGTGTCACATGTGCACACATGCGTATTTCAGGGGTGCAACAGGGTGTAATTTTGGCACCCTTGCTCCCTTGAAATTGCATGGCTAATTTGCGAGTACCTATTTGGTACTTGCAAATTGTGAATGCAATCCTATTCATTCCTATGGGGCTCTAGGCCCCTAGGAATGAATGGGAAGGAATTTCTTAATAGCTAACCACAGTTTGCGATTCGCTATTAAGGAATATGTAGGATTCGCAATTTTTTTTGCAAATCCTACATACATTGCATTTTGTGATTCTTGAATAGCGAAACAGTAAAATTTGCTATTTAGGAATCGCAAAATCAATTCTTGATACATCTGGCCCATAGTGTGTAAAAAATACAAAACTGCATTAGACATTTCCAATGGATTTTTCTGCCAAAATATAGCACCTGAAAGGGGATACTTAACCATATTTGATGCGCTTGGGTCACAAAAACAGTTCTGCTATTGCCTCAAAAACATGATATTAGTTTAACTCGATATTTATGACTCAATATGTTGTCCAAATACCCCACCCCCCGAAAGCACAGAGGTAGAGTATGAATTCTACATTTGGCTAGTAAAGATATACTTTATCCTCCATGGATATACATTTGGATTACAATTTTGTTCCCTTCCCTTTTCCTGTGGATTGACTTTTTGCCCATATTTTTCTGCGCCTAAACAGACACTATCTCCCAGAATGCTAAGGTGTTAAACCAGTGAATTTGATTATAATATGCCATTCTTCATCTGACAAAGTGTGAAGAGACCCTTCCCTGGTGACCATTTCTGCTGTTCTATTTCCTGATGAAACTGTTTGGGATAAGGTATCACATTGTATATATGTACCAACTGAACTTTCTCAAATACTGTATGTATTTAACAATTTATCACAGGATTTTATCACTTCTAGTACTATCTCTCATGATTGGGACATTGTTGCAGTACATGAAATTCTAGTTGATCTACACCATTCAACTGGTTTTGATTCAGAAGAAATTTATGAAGGCACGGATAAGTATGATAAAATGTTCTGTTTTCACCAGTATGGTCACCATTTGATGCATAAAGAAAATACTCAATGTGCAGCATTTAATTACACAAAGTTGATATATTCTGCAGGTTTTATTTCCCAGCTGTCTGTACAAGGTTTTGACTTTTGAAAAGACAATGTTGAATTAAAATCTACATAGGGATCTAAAGATTGGCAGGTTCAGGGGACTGAGGCTTTATTTAGAGCATGAGGTATACCATACCAAATGATATACCTGAACAAAACTGCGCAGCAAACAGTGTGTCTTAGCCTGGCCAAGATACAAGATTTGAATGAGACAAACATTCCCACATTTGCATGATTTGTTAATTGACAATGGTTCACAAATTACACAGAGGAAACATTAGACAACATGCGTCTCAATGATACATACAATTCTTCACAAACCAATCAGGAGCGATGGTTAGTGTGGCCGTTAGATATTAACAGATATCAGGCACATTTTTGTGACAAGACTAATGGCTTAAGAATCAGTAGGCCTGACCCACACTACTTGGGGACACAATACTCAAAGGTGGTAACAACCTCCCACATTGGTAAGTTTTGCCTGGATTGGCTTAAACATTCCATGTTGTCTCAAATGAAACAACAATTGTCCCTTCTTTCTGACGACATGGGACTACAGAACTTCTTTCTAGGTTCTCAAAACCAATTCAAATTATTTTTTCCATTTTTTCCTCAAAATTCTCAATATTTTCCAGATTAAGTCACAACATAAACCATTTGGCAGTACACCTCATCTGGGAGTTAGATCACTATTTCCCGAAGTAGTGTTCATCAATACAGAAGTGGCCACGAGCTTGGCATAAACAAATTGCCTATTATCGGAATATCCAAACAAACCCTGCCACTAAACAAAACACATTTCGTAACCCACCCTTCTCCCCCCTATGATCCCTACAAGTAAAAATACAGTACATGGGAGTGTCAGAGAAAACAGTGTAAGAATGCTACTTATTACAGTATGATTTTTGATAATATCAGTTCAGTACATGTGCTTGCCTGGCTTCCCTGAAGCATTATGCATTCAAAATTGGAACAAATGGAAGGCCCTTGTTCTAGTAGGACAGGTACACAGAGGCAGGCCGTTCGAGAGATAGGTCACCTGGGGTTCCATACACATTTAAAGTTTTTATAAGAGTCTAGTAGGACATCCGCCATCCGTTCAATCGTGACAGCCCTCCATAATTTTTCACGCCATTGCAACAGAGGGGGGCCTCCACTCTCTTCCATGCTGTTGCCACTGCCATTTTGGCAACCCCCAGGCATATCCACAGGACCGATTTGTCCCAATTCCTCTGATATTGAAGGAAATCACTTCTTAGCCCTAGAAGGACAAAGCCAGGGTAATCTGGAAGGGGATACCCCAGGATTTATTTGAGTTGCGTTAATATTTCAGACCAAAAAGGGCGGATCTTTGGGCAGTCCCACCAGATGTGTGTGAAATTACCCAGCAGCCCACAGCCACTCCATAAAAAGTCAGAGGTGGTTTTGGGGAATAGTTACTTGAGCTTGGTTGGCCAGAGATACTAATCAAATAAAAGTTTGTAATGAGCCTCCCTGAGACCCATCACATGATTAAACTTAGGTGTGCTCCTCACCAGTCCAGACCATTTAGCCTCCATAATGGGGCCCCCTAGTGTGAGTTCCCAGTGTCCTATATGTCATGGCTGGGATGTGTATAAAGAGCCTATCAATAACGTGTAGAGGAAAGATACCTCTATGCACAAAAAGCTCAATTGGTATTAGTGCCCTAGTGGCCACCTCTCATAACTCTGGTTGTGGTATCCAATGTTAAAGGCGATTATCATTAAAGTATTTCGTCGGTGGGTGCTGGAAATCTCGTGCACAGTTTCAAAGGTGCAGATGTTCCAATTATGGAATAAATCTGAGACAGTGAGGCACCCCCCCCAATCTCCATGCCTCAAAGGGACCTAGATGTAACGTGGGAGGAAATTATGGGTTACATTGTATTAGAATTACAGGAGAGGGAAAGGTCATCCAAGATTCTAATCTGGTTACTTCATCCCATACCTTAAGAGTTGTCCGTGTGCAGTTGCGCACATATGCATTCGAAGGTCAGTCTGCTTTTGGGTTCCATAATAAATCCCAGATATATTTCCAGATTATGGTTCTGTCGATGAGGAGCCATTTTTTTTTTACTCACGGTCATACCATTCTGCGATTACTCTCAACTTTGTAGCCTTGTAATACAAGTTGAAGCTTGGTAGGGATAAACCCCCTGAGGATTTAGGTAATCGTAACACCTTGTAGGAAATGTGGGCGCTCCCATTCATCTTTGATTGCAGGCTCTCCCCTTTTGCCATATAAAGTGGATCACAATGGAACGCAGGGTCGAAAAAAAGAAAACGGTCTGCATCTATTGGATGTCCCTGGAATAAATAGAGCAGTTTTGGCAGAACCGTCATTTTAATGGCATGCATTCTTCTCAGCCAGGATAGATGAACAGGTGCATACCGCTTTAAGTCCAATCTCAGTTGCCGCAATACGGATGGACAATTGGCTCAGAATAAATTTTTAAGCTTGGGGGTAATCTTAATGCCTAAATAGACGATATTGTGGGTTGCCCATTTGAAAGGTATCAACCTGTACAGCCTTTCCATTTCTGCGGGAGGGACTGTTAAGTTGAGCAAGTGTGATTTGGACAAGTTAATACAAAACCCAGCCTCTTCCTCAAACCGGTGCAGTTCCTCTAGGGTAGTGGCAAGAGGGGTGTGAGGTGAGGCCAGGGATAGCAGGATTTAAGTCTGGGAGTAAATCATCCACTCTGGTAGCCAGGATTTTGGGATACAATTTGGCATAAAGGTACAGAAGGACGATCTGGCAGTAGGAACTGCACATCCCCCAGTCCATGCCATGTTTTTGTCGTGTTTTGGCAGCTCCTGAGTTAGCGTTTAGCACAGCTACACGGTCTTTTCTGTTAACTTGACCAAAACGAACGGGGGCCATTTTGAATCCCTCTGACTTCCGTTTCCTATGAACACGCTGCCTCGTGGTCAGTGTGCCCTTTCGTCCTTTCTCGATACCCATGGTCACTATTCTGCTCGGCAACAGGCTATTTTTAGTACTGGTCAAGCGCACATGCGCACTATGCATCAACTGGTCACTCTTTAGGAATGTTCACACTAACTGACCAGTGCCGTTGAACTCCTCCCACGTGCTGGCTGTGTTCCAAAAATGACCTTATATGTACCTAAAATGTGTAACTTGTAACCGCCTATCTTTTTATTGCTATTAAACTATATAAAAGAGGTCGCGCACCGATGTTCGGTGTGCTACTTCTTACATTGCCGAAGGGTGCTGTAGGAATGTACCACCACCCCATGGGGTCTTAATTAACTTGTCTTTTACCTTTTCCAGTGTCCGTGCCAACTTCTATACTAAGGCGTTCGAGAGTTTAGCAGAGTATGTAGGCCTGATTTGAACCCGACACCACAATTGGCGACCACGAAGGGACTCATCGGTGACTCGGATGCCCGAAGGAGAGGTCGTGACGAAGGTCAGGAAACTCGCCATGGACGCGTACGCTGCCACTGAGTGACCCGAGTCTTGGCACCCACGGTGTGTTTTCCCTTCCTTCCGATCTGACCTCCCAGGTGGCGCCGGTCCTCGACTGAGATTCTGATCTTGGATTGTCGTGATGTGCCGTTTTGGCTGATTTGACCACAGAACTTGGCAATTGGACTTTGGACGGTTGAAAATATTTGGTAAGCTTTTGAGCGGTGAGGTAGTCTACTGACACTTACTGTGGCTTTTTGAAACTTTGAATTTGAATTTGAATTTGTTAGCTAACGTTTTGAATCTTTGAATTTGAATTTGAATATGTGAAGTGCACCTCACATAGGCAGGCATGTAGGGATATTTCTCTGATTTATTTGATTTGAACGGTACACCGCGTTAGGTGACATTTTTGTAGTATCACATTTTCGTGGTACTTTTTGGAACATGCCTGTTTTTAGCACACTCCGTAGGATGTGCTGTTCTGAAAATGGTACCAATTATCGATTAAGTGAAAAGCAGCCGGCTCCCCCAGAGGGGACTCCAAATCGTGAAATGTATGTCAAATTCGGTATTCCACCTATAATGTATAGTACATTATGGCATAAGTATACTAAGACTGATCGTGAATTACAGTGGCCGCTATATGGGTCGTTTGACCTTCGAAAGGTACAGTTTGTAGAGCAGTGTTTGTTTCAGCGAAGGTCTAGACAAGATATGTTTGATTGTGTGCGTATGTGGGAGAAAGAGGTGCGTGAACGAGCGAAGCGTGAGGAAGCCTTGGCGGAGAAAGTGCAGCGGAAGGCTGCACATGACAAAGCTTTACAGCTACAGGAGAAGGAATTACAGGAAAAGAAAGTGAGGGAGAGACGAGAACGCAATTTACAGGTTAATGGTCAATTCCCTATCAGGCGTCCTTTTTATCCAGTCCTTACTAATGAAACAGATGATTTTTCATTACTAGATCGTTGTCCGCCTCCGTACGTCGTACCTACGGCTCCGAACGAGGACTCGGACGAGGATAGTGATCGAACACAGCGTACCAGGTTACATGCGGAACGAGCTGCGGAATTACGTTCATTTGCACGAAAACTAAATATTAATACTGTTACTGTTTCTGACGTTACTGAACAAATGGAACAGTGGCCTGATAAGGAACGACTGTATTTTTTAGATCATTTTGGAGATGAAGTTGTTGAGCGGTATAGAAAATATTCTCTCGAGTTAGAACCAAAGGAGATATCCAAGGATCGTGAGAATTTTCGTAAAGGTCTTTTTGTTCTTTCAGATGCGGACGACTTCTTCAAGCGTTTGATTGAACTGCGTAATGAGGCGACACGACTACGGGAGTTGGAAAAGTCGAAGAATTCGTCTACGTCCGGAGCGACGGGGATATCCAAAGAATGCCCTATCTTTGAAACAGATAAGATCGCTGCGATTAATGTTAGACCTATGCGAGAAGCTGCGCCTTTATATGTCCCTCATAAAGGGGATGGCACAGATGATGATAAAAGATCCAAAGACGCGAAAGGGTATTTTGTATATAATTGGGTTTATACGCCTTGGAATAGAGCAGATGTCATGGCGCTTAAGAATGCTTTACCTGATCCCCGTAAAAACCCTGCGGCTTTTTATGAAAATGTTGAAAGTGCAATTTCTTCATGTATCATGACGTTAGTTGATATTGATCTATTTTTCGGGTTGATATTGCCCCCTGATATGTGGAGAGCGATTCGTAGGTTTGATGACCTCACGACTCTCGGGGCCACTTGGAAAGATCTTGTTCAGGCTGATTTAGATAGAGAACCAGCATGTAAGCCGTGTCAATTAATATTAGACCTTCCAGGGGCCATACTAACAAAACTAAAGACTCTTGCTCCCGCTAAAAAGATTGATTGGACTATATTAGCCTCTTGTAAGCAGAAAGCGGATGAATCAGTTTCCGATTTTTTCTCTCGCTTCGAGGAAGCGTTCCATGATTACAGTGGTCAATTATTGACAGAAGATACTGGCAGGCATTTATTCGTTGATAAGTATGTGGCTAATCTCCTACCGGAGATTGCGAAACGATTGAAAGCGAGTGAAAGTTCATGGACCACAGCAACCCCTGCTTCTTTATTGACTATGGCTCAATATTATGAAAGACAGGAATTAGAGGCAAAAGAAAGTAGTGAAAAGAAAGCAAAGGATTTGAAGACGAAGGTAATGTTAGCCCAGGTTCAGGCTACAAGAGGAAATAACAGAGGAGGGCGAGGATCATACAGTAATGCTCCTCCCCCTCGTTCTGACATTTCTGTGAATCAATGTGCATACTGCAAACAGTTTGGGCATTGGATTGCAGACTGTCCGGTGTTTCGAGAGCAGCGTAATTTGAGGGGACGAGGAAGTGGAAGGTCTAGGAATTATTATGGAGGGTCAAGAGGAGGTTATGGCACGAATGATCGAGGAGGCTATGGTACGAATGATCGTGGAGGATATGGAGCAAGGGGTCGTGGTCAGTCTGATTATAATACGTTTGATAACCGCAATCAATATCAGATAAATGAGGGTGGTCCTGCTGAACCACGGGATGAGCATTATGCATAGGATTGCGTAGGATGGGGTGTGGAATCGGTTGAGGTACCAGTTGATCAAAGGGGTCCATACATAGAAGCACATGTTCTGGGTTCCACTGATCAATTTCTGGTCGATACAGGAGCTACTCGTAGCGCTTTGTCCAAATACTTGGTTCCAAGGGCTCCCCTGTCTGGCGAGGTAATTACAGCAATAGGGTTCGATGGAACACCTACTTCTAGCCCATTGTCTCAACCAGTTGCATTTCATGTTGATAAATTTGCTGCCCCATGTCCCTTTTTGTTGTCTCCAAATACACCAGATAATATTATTGGACTCGATATGTTAAAACACTTTCGAGCTACTATTCGCTGTGCCCCAGAAGGAGTGCGAGTTGTGTTGAATGAGAATTACCCAGACTTTGAGCGAGTGTGTTTTCTCCATGAATCTGAAGTATTGGCCTCCTTACCAAACACGTTGTGGGCCACTTCTGACACGGATGTGGGGCAGATGTTAATCCCTCCAGTACGTATTACTGTAAAGGAGGGAGTATCTCTACCACGTGTCCCACAATATAAGATTTCCAGAGAAGGAGAACTTGCTTTGATGCACATTGTGAACGATTTGATTTTGGCAGGAGTAGTTGAGGAAGTCCCCTACAATGTTTGCAATAGCCCAATTTTACCGATTCTTAAAAGAGATACAGATGCTAAGGTTTACCGTTTCATTATTGATTTGAGGGAAATAAACAAGATAGTAGTGCCTCAGTACCCGGTGGTGTCTGACATCACCACGTTGCTTACGTTGGTTCCATCGACGGCAACTACTTTTACAGTTATCGATTTGAAGAATGCCTTCTTTTCGATCCCTGTACATCCTGACAGTCGATATCTATTCGGCTTTACATTAAATAATAAATCATACAGATTCTGTCGAATTCCTCAAGGCTATACTGAAAGTCCTAGCATTTATAGTCAGGCATTAAAAAGACAGCTTGATTCCTTTGACTTACAAGAGGGAGTGGTTCTCATTCAATATGTAGACGATATCTTACTTGCTGCAGACACGCCAGAACAATGTGAGAAGAGTACCTTTTCTTTGCTTTCCTTCCTGGCCAAACATAATCATAAAGTTTCGAAGAAAAAGCTACAATATTGTAGACCAAAGGTGACCTACCTCGGTCATCTTTTGTCTAAGGAGGGCCGTGCATTGACACCAGATCGAATTCAAGCAATCCTAGATACTCCAGTCCCTCGCACTCAGAAGGATGTTCGCGCCTTTATAGGTTTGACGTCTTTTTGTAGGCAATGGATATTGGGTTTTTCACATATCGTTAAACCATTGTTGGCATTGTTGTCTAAAGATACACCGATTCCCATTGAATGGACGGATGAATGTCAGAATGCTTTTGAGCAATTGAGACAAGCTCTTTGTTCTGCACCAGTGTTGGGTACACCTGATTACACGAAGATCTTTACATTATATGTACACGAGAAGGATGGGTGCGCATTGTCAATGTTAGTGCAGACACACGGAGACAAACAGAGGCCTTGTGCATACTTCTCGGCGGTACTCGACCCTGTGGCTCGAGGATTGCCTGGATGTTTTCGAGCAGTTGCAGCAACAGCAGTTGCGATACGACAAAGTGAGGGAATAGTTTTGTCACACAAATTGTTGGTGCTAGTTCCCCATGCGGTAGATGCGTTACTGAATCAAACAAAAACGCAGCATCTAACCAGTGCCCGTTTGACAGGATATGAGCTAACATTGTTGGCGCCGCACATCACACTAAAGCGATGTGCGACACTAAATCCTGCTACTTTACTGCCGGATCCTGTTGCTGAGACCCAGAAGGAAGAACAACATGATTGTGTTTTTCTGACTGAGGAACAGACAAAGGGTCGTATCGATTTACAGGATACGCCATTTCCAGATGTAGATGGGGAACTGTGGGTTGATGGATCGTGTGTGAGGTTACCAGATGGTACCACTTCCGCAGCTTATGCGATCACGACACTTAAGACCGTGGTAGAAGCAGCACGAATACCCCAGAAATCGGCTCAAGCAGCTGAATTGATAGCCTTAACGAAAGCATGTGAGTTAAGTGCTGAGCTATGTGTGAACATTTACACGGATAGTCGTTACGCTTTTGGAGTAGTGCATGATTTTGGCCTACTTTGGAAGGAACGAGGATTCCTGACTTCACACGGAGTACACATCATGCATGGAGAGTTGGTACGCGATCTCCTGAATGCACTGTTATGCCCAAAGAAAGTTGCAATAGTCAAGTGTAGTGCACACAAAAAGGTGACGGACAAAATAGGGCAAGGCAATGCTTTCGCAGACCGCATTGCGAGAGAGACCGCTATGCTGCAAAATAATTTCCCCATGTATGTGGTGAAGTCACAAGCTGAGCGGTGGCATGATGCTAGAGAAGAAATACTAGATATACAGAAGTCAGCATCTGAGGCAGAACGTATGAAATGGGCCACTGAAGGAGTATTGGATGATGAGGGTTGCTGGCGTAGTAAAGATATGGAGAGATGGAAACTACCCATGGCCTATTTACAAACAATGGTGCAAATGACACACGGGCTGGCACACATTGGAGCTCTCGCAATTACTAAATTGCTTACACGAGTTTGGGAAAATGCTGACATTGCTAGCACGGCTAAGAGAGTAGTGCAGACCTGTCTGATATGTTTGCAGCACAATCCTGGACAAGGGACTCATACTCCTAAAGGAGGGTTTGTTCCACCTACTGCACCATTCGAAGTACTACAAATGGATTACATCCAGCTGGAACGCTGTAATAATCTCAAGTATGTCCTAGTAGTGGTGTGTGCCTTCAGCAAATGGATTGAGGCTTACCCTACGAAAGACAATACAGCATTGACAACAGCTAAGGTGTTACTCAAGGAGTACTTCCCGCGCTACGGTGTTTGTAAACTTATGTGGAGTGATAATGGCCCTCATTTCATTGGAAAAGTAGTGGAATACGTCCTGAAAGGATTGGGAATCAAGCAACGATTCCATGCTGTCTTTCATCCGCAATCAGCAGGGTTAGTAGAACGATACAATGCAACTCTGAAGCTGAAGCTAGCAAAGATAGTGGCATCTACATCTCTGAAATGGCCGGACGCTTTGCCTCTGGCATTACTGTCCATTCGGTCAGTGCCACATTCTCGATCTGGCCTCACACCCTACGAAGTGGTGTTTGGAAGGCCTATGAATATTTGGGGAGTTCCAAAACCTCGTTTGATACATGATATGCCTTGTATAATGATGAACGATTATCTGGCACGATTAACAAATGATTTGCTTTCTATCCATCAACAGGTTCGAGAGGCGCTCCCTGATAACTCCACTGGTGAGGCTCACGATCTCCGCCCTGGGGACCACGTGATGGTCAAAGTATTTGAACGATCCAGCAGTTTGGAACCGAGATGGCATGGCCCTGAGCAAGTGCTGCTGGCTACGCGAACTGCTGTGAGAGTCACTAACAAGAAGCGGTGGATACATTCAACGCACTGCCGACGTGTCTCTCCGGATCTGGTGAGCCCTGTGGTGCTATCCGACTACAGAAAGATTTTGGATACAGAAAAGAGCCCAGCTGTCACGCCTGATGAATTGGAGGGAGCCTTCCCGGACCACGTTGTTTCTGATAAAGTGAAGTACAATCTACGCCCCAGGAAATAAGATTCCTTTTGTGTTTTTGAAACTGGTTGGTAACCGCTCTGAGGTTTGTGAAACGGAAGCCGGGAATATCAAGGGGGGGGGATCAGTTCTGCCCAGTGTAGCGACACCCGTCTTGAATCCCGGAGAACAAATCAACGGCAGCCTCGGTTCAGAACCATCGTTTTTATTTTTCCCGCTTAGTGTTGTTTTCTTGAAGAGTATTGTTTTGTGAACTATGGCATCTCCTTCGACACGAAGAGGGAGAATTCTTGGTGTTGTTTTGTTTGTCTTGACCGTAGTGGTGATCGCAGTATTAGCTTGGACTATAGAACTGTTGTTTCCTGCACGAGAACATTTGCTGCCCACCACTCCAAGTCCATCTGAACATTTTCATTTCACTCTGCCTTTTCACGAAGAAAGACATAGGCAGACTTATTTGAATAACAGCTTTATTAAGATTTTGCATCATACTCATAACATGACCAACACGTCCAATTGTTGGGTATGTGGAATGTTGCCCGGACATCAGAAGAAGGGAGGAACACCACTCATTCCTCTCCCGTTTTCTCATAATGGTTCTTGTCATGCTTGGTACACTCTTCTTTTTACTCTGCGATGGCCAACGAAAGGTGGACTACTTTTTCGGTTGAATAAAATATGTTATAACGACAAAGACGGCTATCCACACGCTGAAGGAACTAAGTTTGAATGGGAAGAGTACCGTCCGGACAATGTTTCTACACCTCGTGTATATACGAATCAAAGACTTATAAATGTGACGAGCTCGCATATGATAACAGTCATTGATACAAAAGCAGATTTGTGTATTAGAAATAAAGGTACAATCCCTGTAGGCCGCAGTGAATGTAATATTACACTTACCTTTGATACACCAATTGGAATTGCATTTGTAGCTTCACATAACACGTATTTCATTTGTGGAAATAAGGGATACCATCGTCTACCATTGGGATGGTTGGGAACGTGTTATATAGCTTTTGTATTACCACCTGTATTTATTGCTCCTCCCATGTACCACAATGATTACGTTCTGTACCATGATTTCATACTAAACAGGGTCAAACGAACAGTAGATCTTGATGAAATAGACCAGACTGATACCACTTTACAACAATATGTAGATTTCAATTTGGGGTTATTCTCATTCGTAGGAGCTGCACTGAATAGCAGGAAGATAAGGCGGCTTACGCGTGTGGTGGAAGCAGTCGCTAACGAAACTGCCTCCGCTTTAGGGAATATTACTGAGGAATTACAAATTACCAGAATTGTGGCGCTCCAGAATCGAATGGTTCTAGATGTGATACTAGCTGATAGAGGTGGAGCATGCCGCGTCATCGGAAGTAGTTGTTGCGTGTACGTACCAGATAACTCACCTTCTGTATATGATTCGATTACAAAATTACATAAGATAGCTGCTGAGATCCACCCAGAAAATGGAACATGGACCTTTTCTGGTTGGTTCTGGACCCTGCTTAGTACTTGGGGTTGGAAATTATTAACGATTCTCTGTGTTTTTATTGGAGTACTATTTTTCCTTTGTCTATGTATTCAATGTGGCCCTACATTATGTTCTGTATGTATCACAGCCTGTATTCCGTCCAAACGAGCTATTGATAAGCAAGAGAAACTGATCAATGATGAAGTATTGAAAATAATGGCTATTAACATTGAGGATGAACATTCTGACTACGTCCACTATGAGGTAGCTTTTGCTAAACGCTAAAAGGGCCGTCTGTCGTGTTTTGGCAGCTCCTGAGTTAGCGTTTAGCACAGCTACACGGTCTTTTCTGTTAACTTGACCAAAACGAACGGGGGCCATTTTGAATCCCTCTGACTTCCGTTTCCTATGAACACGCTGCCTCGTGGTCAGTGTGCCCTTTCGTCCTTTCTCGATACCCATGGTCACTATTCTGCTCGGCAACAGGCTATTTTTAGTACTGGTCAAGCGCACATGCGCACTATGCATCAACTGGTCACTCTTTAGGAATGTTCACACTAACTGACCAGTGCCGTTGAACTCCTCCCACGTGCTGGCTGTGTTCCAAAAATGACCTTATATGTACCTAAAATGTGTAACTTGTAACCGCCTATCTTTTTATTGCTATTAAACTATATAAAAGAGGTCGCGCACCGATGTTCGGTGTGCTACTTCTTACATTGCCGAAGGGTGCTGTAGGAATGTACCACCACCCCATGGGGTCTTAATAAACTTGTCTTTTACCTTTTCCAGTGTCCGTGCCAACTTCTATACTAAGGCGTTCGAGAGTTTAGCAGAGTATGTAGGCCTGATTTGAACCCGACACCACATTTTGGTATGAGAGATACCAGTGCCTTACTCACTGAGACAGTGACCGCGACTGTGTCGGCCATGTAGTTGAACAATGAGACTAAATGGGGGACTCATTTTCCATGTATGTTTTGTAAAAGTGGGCTGTTAGCCTATCTGGCAGGGGTGATTTGTGACATTTGAGGGTCGCTATCGCTTGGCGTACCTACTCTTCCACGATGGGGTTCCCTAGTCTTTAGTTTTGAGCATTTTAGGCTCAGGGTAGGGCATGCTATGTAAATACTCTAATTGTTCAGTCAGACTAATTTTATCTGCAGTGTATAAGGATTAGAAATACTTTTCTTAGACCTGAGCCTTCTCTGGAACCTTGTCCCCCTCCCTGCAAATGTCTTATATATATAGTCCTTCTCATTTTTCACCCTCAGTTGTCTTGCCAAATGAGAATCCACTTTGTAACCTTGCTCCAATGTTTTTCTTTGGAGGTGAAGAAGAGTAAGATGTGCCCGGTTCTTTAGGACATCTTTAGTTTCCACCTAACTGCCTTGACTTTTTACGGTCAGGAAGTCTGGGCTGTCCTTGTGAAGGCACTCTGCGATCTGAAGCTCTGACTCCAGTGACTGTTGTTTCTTAGTCCTTAATTTATTGAGTGAAGAGTTTAGAGCCTTAAAGCCTCCTTAAAGGCGTCCCAACTATTCAAAGGAACGGTGTCATTTGGATTGTTATCCTGGAAATAATCATTTACGGTCTTTCACAGAGTGTCCTGCAGTAGTCTATCGTGAATTATGGATCTTGGGAAAAACTGACTCCTATATTTCGGAGGTAGGCCTCCCAATCAAGGCTTAAGATGACCGGCTCATGATCAGAGAGTGCTGTGGGGTAAACTGTAGCCATTTGTAGAGCCTGTGTTATATTTTGGGGTCTCTAGTTGGCAGAGGTAGTTACCTTTGACCAAATAGGGACCCTTGCGTCCAGTCAGGGTAAGGGGCTATACTCCTAAAATAACCCCTGTTCACGCCATTGGTAGCTTGGCATGAGGAGGCAGGCTTATCTCAGAGGCAGTGTGTAAAGCATTTGTGAACACATACAGCAAGCGATACAAAAGGGGATGATGGACGGAGCGTTTGAGCAAATCAAACACTCACCCCCAGTCAACTGATCTGGGTTTAATCCATCACCATTCTTTAGCCCACTCAGCCACCCCATTTCAGACATGACTATATGCAAATCAGTCTGACCCTTTGCCTCATGGGAAAAGTCCAGCCCGAACTGCCAAGCCATGTCTTCCATGGACCGGAAACAAGCATCCTGGGACCGGTTTCGGATTCATAATCCTCATCAGCCAGGCTATCTTGAATCCAGTGGCCAAGTGAGCAAGGGACTCACGTCTGAGCATACCCTGCCACACTTAGGGCGAACAAAGCGATACAAAAGGGGATGATGGACGGAGCGTTTGAGCAAATCAAACACTCACCCCCAGTCAACTGATCTGGGTTTAATCCATCACCATTCTTTAGCCCACTCAGCCACCCCATTTCAGACATGGCTATATGCAAATCAGTCTGACCCTTTGCCTCATGGGAAAAGTCCAGCCCGAACTGCCAAGCCATGTCTTCCATGGACCGGAAACAAGCATCCTGGGACCGGTTTCGGATTCATAATCCTCATCAGCCAGGCTATCTTGAATCCAGTGGCCAAGTGAGCAAGGGACTCACGTCTGAGCATACCCTGCCACACTTAGGGCGAACAAAGCGATACAAAAGGGGATGATGGACGGAGCGTTTGAGCAAATCAAACACTCACCCCCAGTCAACTGATCTGGGTTTAATCCATCACCATTCTTTAGCCCACTCAGCCACCCCATTTCAGACATGGCTATATGCAAATCAGTCTGACCCTTTGCCTCATGGGAAAAGTCCAGCCACACTCACCCCCAGTCAACTGACTGGGGGTGAGTGTTTGATTTGCTCAAACGCTCCGTCCATCATCCCCTTTTGTATTGCTTTGTTCGCCCTAAGTGTGGCAGGGTATGCTCAGACGTGAGTCCCTTGCTCACTTGGCCACTGGATTCAAGATAGCCTGGCTGATGAGGATTATGAATCCGAAACCGGTCCCAGGATGCTTGTTTCCGGTCCATGGAAGACATGGCTTGGCAGTTCGGGCTGGACTTTTCCCATGAGGCAAAGGGTCAGACTGATTTGCATATAGCCATGTCTGAAATGGGGTGGCTGAGTGGGCTAAAGAATGGTGATGGATTAAACCCAGATCAGTTGACTGGGGGTGAGTGTTTGATTTGCTCAAACGCTCCGTCCATCATCCCCTTTTGTATTGCTTTGTTCGCCTTAAGTGTGGCAGGGTATGCTCAGAAGTGAGTCCCTTGCTCACTTGGCCACTGGATTCAAGATAGCCTGGCTGATGAGGATTATGAATCCGAAACCGGTCCCAGGATGCTTGTTTCCGGTCCATGGAAGACATGGCTTGGCAGTTCGGGCTGGACTTTTCCCATGAGGCAAAGGGTCAGACTGATTTGCATATAGCCATGTCTGAAATGGGGTGGCTGAGTGGGCTAAAGAATGGTGATGGATTAAACCCAGATCAGTTGACTGGGGGTGAGTGTTTGATTTGCTCAAACGCTCCGTCCATCATCCCCTTTTGTATTGCTTAACACATACAGTAACACTGACAACACTGCAGATGGACAACACACAGGTTGCATTATAAAAATAAGTATTTTTATATAGACTTAACACAAGACCAAATGAAAAAAATCCACAATACTGTACTCAAAAATAGACTTTAAAATGGTCCAAAATAGCTCAGTACTCTCAGGTTGTTAATGCAAGACTTTACTGTCAAAGTACCTGGGATGCGTAAAGCAAAGAAAACAAAAGGGTCGCAGGGAAGGTCATGCGTTGGTTCCTTACACTCAGGGAAGTGGATGCGTGGTTCCTTACTGCTGCGCAGGGGAGTTAGTACACTCTTTCTTACTGTGTGGGAAGGTAATCAGTCGGTTTCTTACTGCTCTCCGGTACAATGCCACAAGAAGGCACCTCGATGCGATACTTCTCTTCGGTGTGATGCGACAAAGAGGGCGTCTTGGTTGTGGTGTGACAACGTTGATGCAATGCGTGCATGCTCGATGGCCGCGTGGCGACTCGATGATCTTTGGAGCCGCGACAGGCCCTGTGACGTGCTATTCCGGTGATGCAACAGCGACCTCTGTGGAGGCGGCATGCTTCTCGTCGTTGAGTTGCGCTTCCAGCTCCCAGCGACATGCAATCTCTCAGAAGGCCCAGCACAACAGCAGACACTTCAAATCCCAGCAGGGAAATACAGGGGGAGCTGTTTGGTGAAGTCTTGTATCCCTGAGACTTCAGGCAGGAGGCAAGCTCAAGTCAAGCCCTTGGAGATTCCTTTTCAAGTTGATGAAAAGCACACTCAGTCCTCTACTCCTTTCTTTGGCAATGAAGCAACCACTGCAGGCCAACCCCCAAACACACAGCACAGCGATAGTCCCCGCCTTCAGCTTCCTGGTTCTACTCCCCAGCAAAGGTTTGTCTTGATTCCCATAAGTGATCTAAAATTCTGTGGTCTGGGTCCCCTCTATTATACACCAAAATCCTTTGTCTCTGAAGGCACAGTGTCTGTGCCTAGTCCAAACCAGTTCTGTGCAGTCCTGGAGCACTTTGTTTACAGGACTCCTTCTCTTCCTTTGACAGTGTAGGCCAGGGACATCAGGCACACCAGGCACACACCAGGAGGGGCAGCCAGCATTGTGGAAGGCAGGCACAGCCCTATTCAGGTCCCAAGTGCTCCCCTCCCACCACTCTACATTCAGATGGGTATATTCAGCCCTGTGCTGACTCACCCTGTCTTTTGGAATCCCCCAGCCCCTGTCACTCACAACCCAGACAAGGAATACACAACCTGGTAGAGGCAGGCTTGGACAGTTAGGCAAGAATATCCCTACTTTCTAAAAGTGGTATTTTCAAACAAAGAATGTTAAAACCAACTTCACTAAAAGATGTATTTTATCATTCGAGTTCAGGCATATGTAAGTCAAATGTCTACCTAGTTCCCTGAGTCACTTAGCATTATAAGATGTGATAGTCAAACTGCCCATTCTGGCCTATGGCGAAAGGTAGCCTTGCAATAGTGAAAAACGAAAATGGCAGTAATTCACTATCAGGACATGCCACACACATCAGGGCATGTCCTACCGTTTACCTACAATGCACCCTGCCCTTGGGCCTAACTTATGGGTAAATAATATGTAAAAAAGGGAATGTTTATGGACTGCAAGTGGGTGCACTTGCCAAGTCAACGTGGCAGTACCAGACTGCACACAGTCTCTGCAATGGAAGATTTGAGACACAGTTAACAAGCTGCTCTGGTGGGAGTCACAATCAGTGCTAAAAGCCGACCAGCAGTATTTGATTTACAAGCCCTGGGCACACGCCGTGCACTGTACAAGGGTCTGACAAGTAAACCAAACAAGTAAATCATGGAGTCACTAATCCATACATCAATTTACTATAGGGAGCACTTGCACTGTGTCACTGAATAGCAGTGGCACAGTGCACAAAAGCATCGAATACCAGCAAAAACATTAAAGGCAATAGCAAAAAATGGAAAGGAGACCCACATCAATGGTGCCAGGTCTAATAGCTTTGCATAAAGTATTGCTTACAAAAATGTAGTCTAGGTGAGAGTAGCTTCTGTGTTAGTGTGAGAAGAAGGTATAATCCCGGGGTGCACAGTCAAAATATCGAGTCAATGATGTCGACATGCAGTAATAAAGACACCTAAATGTCGCAGGTAAGAAATTTCGATTATTTTAATATTGATGTATTAAATATCGTTTATTGATTGATGTATGTAATATCGATGTAGGTAATGTCGATGTCAAAAATATTGAAAAGTAAAAATATTGTTGTTTAAAGTTTTGTACATTGTAATTTTTTATATTTTATGTATGTTTATTTTCTAAGAAATATTTAAGAAATTTTTAATGTTATTAATATTTTAGGAACGGGATGTTGGGTTTATAGGGGATAAGGCTGGGAAGTGTTTTAAATATATATTTATATTTTTTAGATTTATTTGAAATAGGAAATTTAAAATTTTGAATTTAGAAATTAATTTGAAAAAATTAGGAGCGGGATGTTGGGTTTATAGGAGATAAGGTTGGGGAGTGTTTTAAATATATATAATTTTTTTTTAAATTTGAATTACGAAATTAAAATTTAGAACTTAATTTTAAAATTTTAGGAGCGGGATGTTGGGTTTATAGGGGATAAGGGTGGGGAGTGTTTTAAAAATATATAAATTAAAAAAACGAAATATTAGGATTACGAAATAAAAAATTGGAATATATAAATTAATTAAAACATTTTTGGAGCGGGATGTTGGGTTTATAGGGTATAAGGGTGGGGAGTGTTTTAAAAATATATAATTAAAACAAAAAATGTAATTTCGAAATTGAAATTCAGAATTTAGAAATTAATTTTAACATTTTAGGAGCGGGATGTTGGGTTTATAGGGGATAAGGGTGGGAGTGTTTTAAAAATATATTATATTTAAAACTAAAAAATATTGAATTACAAAATTTAAATTTAGAATTTAGAATTTTTTGATATGTTAGGAGTGGGATGTTGGGTTTCTAGGGGGTAAGGGTGGGGAGTGTTTTAAAAGTATATAATTTTTATAAAAAAACATTTTTTTAATAAAGAAATTAAAATTTCGAATTTAGAAATTATTTTTAAAATTTAGGAGGGGGATGTTGGGTTTAGAGGGGTTACAGGTGGAGAGTGTTTTAAAATTATAACAAATATTTAAAAAGGAATTCAATTAGGAAATTAAAATAT
This sequence comes from Lissotriton helveticus, assembly GCF_964261635.1. NCBI lineage: Eukaryota > Metazoa > Chordata > Amphibia > Caudata > Salamandridae > Lissotriton > Lissotriton helveticus. The sequence goes on along the minus strand of NC_136059.1, from coordinate 1,838,809,302 downwards.
ACAAATTAGAAAATATTTAATAATTTTAGGAGTAGGATGTTGGTTTTATAGGGGATAAGTGTGGGTATTGTTTAAAAAATATAAAATGTATTTAAAACATTTTTGGAAATTGAAATTTTAAATTTTTAAATGAATTACAAATTTTAGGAGCGGGATGTTGGGTTTATAGGGGATAAGGGTGGTGAGTGCTTTAAATATATATATATATATATATTATAATTCTAATTGAAATGTGATTTTAAAAGTTAGGAATTAGAAATCATTTAAAATTTTTACGAGTGGGATGTTGGTTTATAGGGGATGAAGGCGGGGATTGTTTCAAAAATTGGGAGTTATTTATTAGTAAAAATCAATAGAAATATGATTGTAAAATAATTTTTTTTAATAAATATTAGAATAATTTAAAAGTGGGGTGTTTAGTTTATTGTGGGTAAGTGTTTGCATTTTTAGAAAAAAATAATGTAAATAATGTTTTTATTTATTTGAATTTGAAATAAAAAAAAATTAATTTTAAAAATGTATTATTTATTTTAATTTTTATTGTGAATAGTATGTTAATGTATATTGGAGTGGGAATAGTCAATTAATTAGGTTCAGTGTCCACCACCAACCTCAATTAAATGTAGACTGGAGTGGGAATAGTAACTTAATTAGGTTCAGTGTCCAGCACCTACCCCAATTAAATGTATATTAGAGTGGGAATATTACATTAATTAGGTTTATTATCCAACACCTACCCCAATTAAATGTAGATTGGAGTTGGAATAGTAAATTAATTAGGTTCAGTGTCCACCACCTACCTCAATTAAATGTAGACTGGAGTGGGAATAGTAAATTAATTAGGTTTATTATCCAACACCTACCTCAATTAAATGTAGATTGGAGTGGGAATATAAAATTAATTAGGTTTAAAATACAGCACTTAACCCAATTAAATGTAGACTTGAGTGGGAATAGTAAATTAATTAGGTTCAGTGTTCACCACATACCCCAAATAAATGTAGAATGGAGTGGTGATAGTAAATTAATTAGGTTTATTATCTAGCACCTACCCCAATTAAATGTAGATTGGAGTGGGAATAGTAAATTAATTAGGTTTACAATCCAGCACTTACCCCAATTAAATGTAGACTAGAGTGGGAATATTAAATTAATTAGGTTCAGTGTCCATAACCTCCTCCAATTAAATGTAGACTGCAGTGGGAATAGTAAATTAATTAGGTTCAGTGTCCAGCACCTACCCCAATTAAATGTATATTGGAGTGGGAATAGTAAATTAATTAGGTTTATTATCCAGCACCTACCCCAATTAAATGTAGACTGGAGTGGGAATAGTAAATTAATTAGGTTCCATGTCCAGCACCTACCCCAATTAAATGTAGACTGGAGTGGGAATAGTAAATTAATTAAGTTCCGTGTCCAGCACCTACCTCAATTAAATGTAGACTGGAGTGAGAATAGTACATTAATTAGGTTTATTATCCAGCACATATCCCAAATAAATGTAGATTGGAGTGGGAATAGTAAATGATTTAGGTTTATTATCCAGCACCTACCCCAATTAAATGTAGACTGGAGTGGGAATAGTAAATTAATTAGGTTCCGTGTCCAGCACCTACCTCAATTAAATGTAGACTGGAGTGAGAATAGTACATTAATTAGGTTTATTATCCAGCACATATCCCAAATAAATGTAGATTGGAGTGGGAATAGTAAATTATTAGGTTTATTATCCAGCACCTACCCCAATTAAATGTAGATTGGAGTGGGAATAGTAAATTAATTAGGTTCAGTGTCCAGCACCTACCCTAATTAAATGTATATTGGAGTGGGAATAGTAAATTATTAGGTTTATTATCCAACACCTACCCCAACTAAATGTAGATTGGAGTTGGAATAGTACATTAATTAGGTTCAGTGTCTACCACCTACCTCAATTAAATGTAGACTGGAGTGGGAATAGTAAATTAATTAGGTTTATTATCCAACACCTACCTCAATTAAATGTAGATTGGAGTGGGAATATTAAATTAATGAGGTTTAAAATACAGCACTTACCCCAATTAAATGTAGACTGGAGTGGGAATAGTAAATCCATTAGGTTCAGTGTTCAGCACATACCCCAAATAAATGTAGAATGGAGTGGTAATAGTAAATTAATTAGGTTTATTAGCCAGCACCGACCCCAATTAAATGTAGATTGGAGTGGGAATAGTAAATTAATTAGGTTTACAATCCAGCACTTACCCCAATTAAATGTAGACTGGAGTGGGAATATTAAATTAATTAGGTTCAGTGTCCATAACCTCCTCCAATTAAATGTAGACTGCAGTGGGATTATTAAATTAATTAGGTTCAGTGTCCAGCACCTACCCCAATTAAATGTATATTGGCGTGGGAATAGTAAATTATTTAGGTTTATTATCCAGCACCTACCCCAATTAAATGTAGATTGAAGTTGGAATAGTAAATTATTTAGGTTTATTATTCAGCACCTACCCAAATTAAATGTAGATTGGAGTGGGAATAGAAAATAATTAGGTTTATTATCCAACACCTACCCCAATTAAATGTACATTGGAGTGGGAATAGTAAATTAATTAGGTTCAGTGTCCAGCACCTAGCCTAATTAAATGTATATTGGAGTGGTAATAGTAAATTAATTAGGTTTATTATCCAACACTTACTTCAATTAAATGTAGATTGGAGTGGGAATATTAAATTAATGAGGTTTAAAATCCAGCACTTACTCCAATTAAATGTAGACTGGAGTGGGAATATTAAATTAATTAGGTTCAGTGTCCATAACCTCCTCCAATTAAATGTAGACTGGAGAGGGAATAGTACATTTATTAGGTTCAGTGTCCAGCACCTACCCCAATTAAATGTATATTGGAGTGGGAATAGAAAATTAATTAGGTGTATTATCCAACACCTACCCCAATTAAATGTAGACTGGAGTGGGAATAGTAAATTAATTAGGTTCAGTGTCCAGCACCTACCCCAATTAAATGAAGATTGGAGTGGTAATAGTAAATTAATTAGGTTTACTATCCAGCACCTACCACAATTAAATGTAGCCTGGAATACATATATTTTAACAAATTTTATAAAAATACACATTTTTGTACAATGCTAGTGTTAGTTTTTTTGGTATTGAAATAAATTACACATTTTTTACAAATATTTTGTATTACATTATTCCAAGAGTACATAAATTAAAGCAAATATTTATTATAAATAATAGTATGCATTTTTAACAAATATATAAGTATTTGGATTTTTCAATTTAATACAAATTGTTTTTCATTTGTATACTTTTTGAGAGAAGTACATTATATGGATATAGAAACAGTATAGTCAATGTAAATACATTATACATTTGAATATATTTTGTACATATAGTTGGATGAATTTTTATTTTTCTATTACAAAATTTGTTTTTTTTATACATTTTGCATATTATTTTTCTCAAACAATTATGATATATGTCAATATAAATGTAAAGTAAATGGATTACATTATATCTTGTCAATTTTGTACTATACAGTGGGTATATATTAACTTTTCAGCATTTCTGTATGAATTAAAGTTATGAGTTTTATTAATATTAATATGTTTTTATTAATCTTAATAATTTTCCAATATTAGGAAATGTATTATTTGAAAATATTTAAATGTAGATGTTAATTTGCAACTTTTTTTTAAACATACATATTTTTTTATTATAATATTAAATATTATAATGTGATAATCTTTCATTTTATAATTTTACAATATATGAACAAAATTAAATATGTTGTAATACATTATATACAATTTTAGAAAATTGGAACAATGTTTGTATAATTTTTCTAATATTTATTTTTTGTTAAAAAAACTTTTTTGTCATTTATTTAACTATTTTTGCATTGATATTTTTATTTGGGTGTTTTATTTTGTAACCGCTCTTGGTCTTTTTGGGTCATTTGGGAAGATTTAAGCTCGCGGTTGGAAGCTGCTTTGCGTTTGAGAAGGTAAGAGCTATTTTCTTTATTTATTAACAATTTTAAGTGTGTTTGGAAGGTAGTAGTTTCATATTTAGGGTGTGTGGAGTTATGTTTTAGAAGCTGTGATGATTGTATTCGTTTATTTAGGTTTTACATTTTAGTGGCGTTTTTGGGATTTACGGCGTACTTAGTCTTATTGTGTTTGTATATATTTAGCTAGTTTTTGTGTCTATGATGCATGTTATTGTGTTTTAAAATGTGTATTTAACGTTTTATGTGGGTGGGAATGTTTGTTTTTCTATTCTACGTTTTTGGAGAAAGCGTTTTTTGAATTTTGAAGTTTTGCGGTTTTTTGTAAAAGGAAGTGTTTTGTAGTGGTTTCAACTAATGTTTTTTTAACACTTCCTTTAGTATTCAGGTTTCCTGGAGCAGTTTTTTTACTTTTTTTTACGTTTTCGGGTTTTTCATGGATTGGTGATTATCGATTTTTTATGGATATTCGATGGCTTTGGCACAGTTGTATTTTTCCATTTTGTTGGGGGGGGGGGGTTTCCCATGGATTTATAACTATCTGGATTATTTTGGAGAAGTTGGATTGTCGATTTACATATTTGGTAAAGGTAAGTTATTTTAAATATATTTCATTGCAGGTGGGAAAAAGTGTTATTTTTAATTGTTGGTGTTTTGTTATATAATTATTTTGTCTATATATTTAAGAAAAATGATATATATTTTAGACAAAATAATTATTCATTTTTTAAATGAAAAGTGTTTGTTAATATTTTAGAGATATTTTTGTTTGTTTTTAGTTTAGTAAGTTTTACATTTTAGATTAGGGTTTTGGCAATCATTCTTAAGTATTCTAGTCCTTTTGTTGTAGGATAAAGTTGGACTTGTTGTTGTAAATATTGGTACATTTGAGCAGTTTGTCGTGATAGTTTGGGTTTTAATTGTAAGACAGATTGCTCCATTCTTAGTTCTTAAAAGAGTTTGTGTAGGGTAGGAGTAGTTCGGCCTGTTGAAAATAGGAAGGCATTATGCCAACCTTCAACTGCGTTGTTCTTTTTTGCTTCTTGGTTTAGGGTTGATAGATATACATTCCACCAAGGGATTTGGAACTTTGGTTGTCGTCTATGGCCTGATCTGTGTAGTCTCCCCACCCAGGTGTCCTCAAAATAGTCTAAAAGGGGAGATAGTTTTTGTTCATTTTTGGTGTAGAATGGACTTTCTATTAGTATGTTGTAGTGCTCAGCTACGTCTGTGACTGGCACGTATGCTAGGGCTATTAGGTGTTTTATCTGGTATGCGAATGTCATGTTGGTTACATAATCAACATTTAGGGCCCTATTAGGATGGCGGACGGACTTGCGTCCGTCCGCCACCCCAGAGGTGTAGGGAACGTCCGCAGGGGCTGCGGCGTTCCCTCCATGCAGATTAGGATGTGACCGCCACCCTGGTGGTCACATACCCTATGTTTAACATTGCGGCGGGTGCTGCTTGAACAGCGCCCGCCGCAAGGTTAAAAGTGCATGCTTTGCATATGCATGCACAAAGAGTCAGGCACCGTGCGGTGCCTGCCGCTTTGTGCATGCATATGCAGGGGGGTACCATAGGTACCCCCATGTGCAGCCCACACCCCCCAACACCCTGGGGGCTCGCAACGAGCCCCCAAAAACGAAAAACCACATGCCTTTCCACGGCGGAAAAGCCGCCGCGGAATTGCATGTCTTCTGCCCCATCCTAATATGGCTGGCGGTGTCTGATAGACACTGCCACCATATCAGAGCTTTTCCGCCGTGGTCGGAATGCGACCACGGCAGAAAAGCGGCGGATGGTCTTCCTGACCCACCAGCCATCCTAATCTGGTGGTGGGTCTTTGGAGCCTCCGCAGCGGTTAATCCGCATCCTCCAGGCCGGCGGTGGCTTCCGCCGGCCCGGAGGATGCGGATTACCCGCGATCATAATCGGCCCCTTAGTGTTGATTTTTGTAAATGTCTCCATAGACATTGATTGAAGTGGAAGTAACATCCCTGTATGGATGTGTGAGGGTATATTTTAAGGATGGTATTTATCATGGCTTGTTCAAAGTCAATTATTATTTTTAGGGGAAAGAAGTCTGATGTTTCTTCTTTTATTTTGTTCAACATTTCTGTGTATGTTGAAGTTTGTTTGTTTGGCAACAAACAATAGATAAATGGAATGCAGGTGTTATGGTATTGTTCATGTATTGTATATAATTGGTAGAATGGTTTGCGACATATACTTAAGGTGCCATCCATCATCCATGTTTGGCTTTCTTTTAATTTGTTTATATTGTTTAGCATAGAAAACATAATTATTCTTTTATCTTTATTGTTGTTATCATAAAAGATAAAAGTTTCATCATTATGAGGTACGGTAAGGTCAAGGGGAATTATTATCTCTTCAAAAGTTTTAGGTGTTGGTATTGTTGGTCTTGTAGATTTTTTATTTCTAGTTCTAGTTCTTTTTATAGAAGCTATTGTTGGTAGTTGACCTCTAGCTTCTCTAGGTACTTTAGGAAGTACTTCTTTAAGTATTACACTTGTTGGTAGTTCTGAGGTGCTGTTTAATTCTTTAATATTTTCCATAGTAGATCTAACTTCTATTTCTGATTAGGTGGATGATTGTGTTCAGTTGTATTTATCACACTTGTTTCCCTTGTTGTGGCATGACCATAACATTTATTACTGTAATACTTTGTACATTTCCAATCTACTTTAAGGTTTTTTTTTGTTTCTCTTGAGTATAAATATACCCCATATAGCATAACAGAAATTTGCCTTTTTGAGATGTAATAAATTTTGCATCTTCAGTCATTGTGGATTTCTTATTTCTAGAAAAAATATAAAAAATATTATAAGCAAATGTTTTAATTTGTAGGCATTAGTAATAGTATATGCATTTTTAATATATACTTACCAATTATATTTTAGTAGACTTTGCATGCAGTTTTATTCTTTTTTGGTTGATGCTCTTTTGTATGTTAGTGATCTGTGGAAAAAAAGTGAATGATATTTTAGTTCATGTTTAAATGTTTTATTGGTTTTAGCATTTTGTAGGATTCAATGTTTTATGACTAGCATATTAATTTCCTTTTCTACGCATTTAATAAAAGTATTTAAGAAAATGGTCAAGTTGTTTCATTAAGTTAAGTTTAGAATTTGTTAAATATTAAGCATTATTAGTAGTAATTGTGGTTTTTAATATATACTTACCAAGTGTTCTTTCTTTGCACTTTAATGTTGATGTTCTTGTAAGATTTTTCTGTTTAATTTATTCAGTCGGCTGTGGAAAGAAAGTCATATGTATTTTATGTGTTGAATTTTATTTTTATATACATTAAGCATTTTTTAAAGACTAGATGTATTTCATTTGTGAAAATGTGTTAACATTTTTAGGAAATATTAAAAATCAGGATGGCATTTGTTTCATTGTTGGAATATTTTAGCTGTTTAGTTGTCTTTTATTTAGTATTTAAGGCATTGGAATAGTATACTTTTTAGATTTGTTGTTTTTGTAGGTAGAACATGTTCTTCTGTTTTTTGTAGTTGGGTCTGTTGTAGCTATATGTAGAGAGATAAAAATATACATTTATATTTATGTTTTGATGATGAAAGGCAGGTTACAAGTAAATTGTTAGTTTATTTTTAAAGTTTTCTTTACTTTCTTTTTGATATTTGTTAATGTCTCGTTTTTAAATTAGTCCTTAAAGTTGTAGCAGATGTGGTAGAGTTTCTCCTTGTTTCTTTCCTTGAAGGTGTGAGAGTTTTCAGTTTAGTTCTTTATATAGTGAGTATTTAATTAGTTGATCATTTTGATTGGTTAGTTATATTTAAATGTGTTTCTATTGGTTTGTTTGAATTTTTTTCACTTTGTTAATTATTTAAATTGTATGTGAATTTGTAACGCCAAATTTTGCTGAGTTTATCTCATTTTATGAAAGGTCTTTTTAAAGTATGTTCTTTTTTAAAAGGTATTATATTGTTTATAATTGTTTTATAAATTGAGGGGTCCATTATGATGTCGGGCGGATTGCCTCCGCCAGGCTGGCGGTAGCCACCGCCGGCCTGGCAGGGGCAATCTGCCCGACATCCTTTGCCCAATTCCCCCCCCGCCACATTAGGATGGCGGGGGGGACCGCTGCGGTGAAAAACACCGCCCGCCTGTTTTCCGCCCCGGTCGCCTTGCAGCCGGGGCGGAATGTGTTTCATATGGTGGCGGTGTCTGTTAGACACCGCCAACCATATTAAAATGAGCATATTGTCAGGCCTTTCCGTGGCGGCAATGCCGCCACGGAAAGGCAGGCGGTCTTTGGTTTGGGGACCCCTGCGGGCCCCCCTGGTGATGGCCGAGGTGATTGGTGCAATGGGGGGGTACCTGTGGTACCCCCCCCGCATTTGCATACACCAAGCAGCAGGCACCACGGGGTGCCTACCGCTTCGTGTATGCAAATGCGTGCATTTGATTGTTAGATTGTGGCGGGCGGTGCAGTGAGCACCACCCGCCACAATGTTAAAATGAGGATTGCGCCCACCACTGTGGGGGGCGCATCCTAATGCACATTTCGGGACCCCCGCCCGCCATCCTAATGGCCCCCTGAGTGTTTATTTAAAATGTTTTAGTTTATTGAGTATGCTTATTTATTTTTAAAGTGAATTTTTCATTTTAGTTGTGTTTGTAATATATATAACATTTCTTATGAGTTTGTATTTCATTATTTGCAATTATAGTGTGTAAATCAAGAATTTATTTGTATTTTCTAGCTGTCGATATTTATGTATTTTCGATAATATTGATGTCTATATTTTTGTTTACGATATTTTAGATATGTGCTATATTTATTTAAGACTGTCGATAATATTGATTTCGAAATGAGTGCTTACGATTTTTTTGTGGTCGATATTTGTGTTTAACGATATTGTTAACTCGATATTTATGTTGTTTGTTAGTTAAATATAGGAGGTCGATTTATTTGTCCTCGATATTTAGTAGTTGATAATTTTGTAGGTCGATTTTATTGATTTCGGCATTTTGTCATAGATTCTAATCCCGGTCATCTGGATGTAGTGTACGTCAACCATCCAGTAGACCCAGTTGTCCAAAGGCCTTTTTCAATGAGTTAGGGAAGCTGCCTGTGTAGGCTATCTGTCCCCGGTCCCATGTAAGATTAAAGTCTGACATGACTATTATCACCCCTTCCGTGAAGTCTCTCCCAAAGTAAAGAGGAATGTTTGTAAGAACAAGACTTGATTAGTGCTGGGTGGATACAGAGTAGCAAACATACAATGACTTCCTTGTATGCGACCTAGACCTAGGAAGAAGAAGAAATAATGCATGGGAGCAGAGTCTTGTTTGAACCCGGTCGTCCCAAATGGAGCCCCCGCGACAGTTCAGTCCTATTTGGTTTCCAAACCTTCAGTGCGATAAGTTGTGTCTCCCCACCCCTACTGGAGAGCCTTTTGAAAGTTCCATGACCCCACAGTCAAATGTAGAGGCAAGGCTCTTCAGCATTTCTTACGCATCTTCTGACGTGGCTTGGTCCTCCATTGTCTATCCTCTGTGGGTCACGGGGGGAGCCCGAAGGTCTGATACCCTCATCGTCTGCATCCCCCTCCGACTGAGGTGAGAGGCTGAGAAGCTGTGTTGCCTCCAGGAACTAAGTGACATGGTGGGGCTTATTGTGGAAGTCGAATGCCAAACCAAAGAGATATGTCCATCTGTATTTGATGTTGTCTTGCCTGAGCTTGTAAGTGGTAGGCCTAAATTGTGTTCATCTCACCAGCATAGCTGGGGCAATATCCTGTAAGATGGAGCAGCACTTTACTTGGAAAGGGACATAGTTGTTTTTTTATGTTGCTTGAAGGATTGCTTCTTTTACCTTGAAGGAGTGTAGCTTAACCAATATATCTCTAGGATGGTGTTTTTCACCCGGCATGGGGTTCCCACCCTAAACACTTTTTCAATCTCCACCTTCAGCTGGGTCTCCCCGAGCAGCTCAGCAAAGAGACCCTGGAAAAGGCCTCCAGGTCTGGTCCTGCTGCACCTTCCTGCAGATTCAGAATCCACACTTTGCCTCTTTGCACCCTATTTTCAAGGTCTTCACTTTTCAGTATTGAGGTCTTAAGTTGTCCGCAAAGAAGGTCAACAGTGGTCTCTAAACAATCTGTGCAGCCCTCCAGGTCCTATACTTTTGATTCCAGTTCTAGGGGCCTGGTGCAGACAGCATCAACATCCTGTTGGAGAGTGATCAGGCAGGTGTTAATATCTGACCTAAGTGCCTCAAGAGAGGAGGCCATGTCTGCCTTCCGCTCGTCTCGCAGTTCTTTGTTAAAATCCTTAGAGAGGCTAAGAAATCGTCCTTGGTAAGGGCCATGGCTTCGGGCCAGGAGATGGAACTTGGGGTTTTGCAGTGAGGAAGTAGTTGGAGACCCTATTGGTCTGGGCCTTCTTCAGAGGCATAAAGGCTTTAAGGAGATACTTGATAGTGCCCCTGCCCCAGAGATTCTCAGCACCTATCAAGCTATGGCAGCCAGTATCCCCCCATAGACAGGGGCAGCTCCCAAGGAAGACATTGCTAGTAGTCATCAACATTGTCATAGCACTTGGAGCCTCCAAGCCCCCGGCCAACAGTCACGTCACCCCTTCTGCTCTAATCAGGCTTCCGTGGGGTAAGGCATAGAATGTTATGGGAGAAGTCTTTCCACATTTAAATTCAGGGGCACAGCCACCAACGCTGCCACCAGGTGCCCGAGTGCACTGCCTGACCTATTGCACCACCATCTAAAGGTCAGGCAGGTGGTGGCTGATCACTTGGCCTCTCCTCCAACAGGTACAACTGGATGCGGGGTCCCACCTCAAGACCAACACCAACAATGCTAAAATGTAGGGGGGCAGCGTGTGTAATCTTGGCCCAGCCTGGGGCTTCCCGTCACAATCTGCAGTCGCCAAGCAGTAGCGTTGCCACTGCATGGCTCCAGATGCCTTAGCAACAATTTAATGTCCCAGGGCGACCGGGGAACCTATTTTTTGCAGTCCCCAGTTCCACTTGAGGAGCCCACTGGATCACATTGTGGCCTTGCACATCCCTGCTCATCCGAAAGCCCCCTTGGTACCCAGAACAGGCTGCTCACCACAGGCACCTCCACGCTGTCTGCTCTGCTCAGCAGGGACTGCTGGCTGTCAGCTCACCGGCTCAGCAGGCCCCGTCTCCGTCATACTCCAGCCGCAATGAGGGCACTTTGAAGTCTTCTTCCATTTGTGCATTGCTCCCCGCTTGTAAGATGGTATCTTATATTAATAACCCACCCTAGACATACTAGGTTAGGTAGCACTAGGTGGGAGTAAAATATATTGGAGTACTTGTATACAATCATTTATTCTCTGTAAGCAATAAAATGGTTGACCTGTTTATCTTTTTCACTATTCTCATAATGCTAATCAAATTATTCTGTGTCCTTCTATTGATTATCACAGAACACGTATTTTACTCAAGAATCACAATGCTTTAACGAATAAATATTGAAACGCTTTACTGTATATTTCTTGTGTATCTCTTTGGGTATGCATTTGTAAACTAACAAAAATCTGTTACCTTGGAAATCAAGGTCAGAACACAACGTTCTGAGGTTGCAGAATGCATTTGTTACCATGTCAGGTTAGGGGTACAGATGGTGCATGTTGATCTAGCAGGACTAAGGCCAACATACCTGGATGGTGTGCCTGGAGTCAGTCTGGCACAGTTTTGATGGTTATTTTGTCCAACAAATGCACAGTTTTTAATGAGAAAGCATAAGACATACAACAAGTAAGGGACTACTCTTTTTAAAGAGAATGATATTTTAAATGAAAATATTAATATGTATGCAAATCTTTCCTACCCAGAGACACAACCCTTCCATGCAGATTGGGCCAAATATTTTCAATTCCATCAACCCCTTCAATGCCAGCATATTGATTTTGGCCAGCTAGGTGCAGATATTTTATTATCAGAATTCATACCATGCAGTCTCTATCTTATGAAGAGGGAAGGTCCCTGGACCTGATGGTTTTACTATCAAATTTCATTGTCATTTTGCAAAACTCTTCCTTCCCAAACTACTACTTTCATTGAACTCATTCATCTATAGCGATATTTCCCCAGCCTCCTTCCAACATGCCATGATTTGTTTGATTCCAAAAGATAATAAGGCTCCCACGCAATGTAAGAACTATCACCCTATTTCTTTAGGTAGCACTGGCAGGCTGGCCTCTGACAATGATTGTGTCTTTTTTTTAACATTTTAGGTAAAGCATCCACCTAGAACTATCTTATTGCTGCAATTGCTTTGAATGCAAAAAAAGCCTTGATATAGATTGTATGTTTCATAGATTAAAATTGTTTATCTTCCAAAGGGATTGCTTAAACTTCGTGTTGTATACAGATACTCATGTAACAATTTTGGTCAATGGAATGCATTTTGATTACTTTCCCTTATTCAGAGGTGTATATCAAGATTGCCTGTTATCTCCCATCGCTGGCTTTCAAATTGGGGCACAACAAAGTAAGTTGTGAGTTTGTGCTGATGGCATCCTCTTATATTGCTCTAACCCTACCAACTCCTTCCCTCCTTTCCTTGAACAAGTCAGTTTTTTTCTCCAAATGGTCAAGTTATCAACTTAATACTTATAAATTGGAAATACTACCTCTAAATGTCTTATCTAATAAGCAACTTTTTAGCTCAGATTGGTTTGCCTGGCAACCCACAAAAGTAAAATATTTGTGGTCATGGTTTTCACAGGCTATTAAAGATACGCTCAGATTGAACTTCGATTATATTACTAAGAAATAAAACAATAATATTACCTGTAGGCATCCATTATTTCTCTCTTGTTGTGGCAGGATCAATTCTATCATAATAGTGCTCAGTCCTCTGATTTTATATATTATATCTCTGATTCCAATTCACATTCCTGATTGCTATTTCAAAGGAATAGATTCCATTTTATCAAACTTTCTTTGGAAAGTCAAACTTAAAGGTTTGTGCTGGCTATCACAACTTTTTAAGGATGATCAGATCCTCCCCTTTTCTGATCTCGAAGCTAGATTATCTCTACCATCAACCGCTAGAACACAATATGAACTTCTACACACCTCCTTCACTTATTACATACTACCTCATACATCCCCCTATCCCTCTTTATAAGCAATTATTTTCCCTTTCTTAGGTACCAACCCCTCGGCCTCTAGTATTTATAAGTCACTGAATGTTATTCATGACAGAACTAAATCAAAGTTTGAGTTATCTTGGGAAAAGGACCTTTTAGACTATTGGTTTGCTGCTCTACATGATAAGATATGTCTTAAGCTTCATAAATCCACTCAAGCTGCAAATGCTACGCAAACTCTTTTTTATGTTTACTGCCATTAATTATTTGCTCCCAACCTTTTCTCCAACCTCAAGCTTCTCTTGCTCGACTTGTTCATGCTCAAATGCTTATTTGAAACATATGCTGTCTGAGTGTCCTTCCATTTTCCAGTTTTGGAAACTGGTATGGCAGCAAATTAATAAGATTTTCAAGGTTGATATTCTATTTTCCTTAACAAATGTTTTCCTGGACAGTTTAGCTCCTCAATGGCCATAAACTCAACTCCAAGTCATAAGCTGATTGATTTATTATTATATGTTGCTTATCATTTAGTAATGTTCAAATGGAACCAAGCTTATATTGTTACCATTCGATCTTGGTGGAATACTATATATTTTCATCATAGATTAGACACCAACTATGTCTCTCCTATATTGTTGGTTATAAAGAGAGAACTGTTATGGCTTCCCATTACAGCTTATTTATCCCACACTAGTTCCCTTGTAAATAAAACCAGTAAGGAAGCCTCCTTGAACTCATTCATCTGCCTTTTAATATTTATGTTAACATATACATATATTAATAATAACATATACAGATTTTTGCAGTGTAAAAATATATATAATATTCACTCTTCTCTTTTTAATAATGCCTTCAGATTTTATTGTTATTCTTTTTTTTATCTTTATTGTGTAGTGCATTGCTTCCCCCATGCACTTTATACATTAAAATATTTTTTGCAGGTAAGATCATTTCCTCCATACAGTATTTTATTTTTTTATCATTCCTGCCCTATTGCACTATCTTTGCTTATGTCAATTATTGTGTGCTGTTTATTGTTCTAAATAAATTCAAAGTAAAAAAGAAAATGTACATAAGACAGCGAGGACTACAAGGTGTAATATTCATGTCATCCATACTGAATGTAACACAGTGGTTATGGTTGGCTTTGCTAATAAGACAGTATTTCTACCTAGGAAACCCCTTTTTAGCAACATTAGGATAAATAACTAACCTATACCATGCAGTTTTCATGCATCTCGTTGATGACACTTCATAGCTCGCTGTGCTAGCTTGTGATTGTAACTTATGAACTGCACAGTAACAAAAGGGTCTCTGTGACAAAAGCAGTAACCCAAAGAGGTATACCCATAAAATACTGTTCTATGATCTGCATGGTGCACATCCTTTGCAGAGTATGATTTTAAAACTTTGCACTGCTACAAACATGGCCCCCAATAACAAAGTAACAAAACCATCCCCCCTCCCTTCCCGAGAAATGCCTGGTACAGCCAGGAGAGGTAGCTCCTTCTTTATAGCGGAGGAGCTTCACCCCACTAAAAATATCCAGAGGGACGAAAAATAAATTGGTAATTAAGCTAATTCATTACCATTTTATTTTACATCACCCCTTCCCAAACCAAACGTCATGACATGGTGGGGCATGCTGAGTGGCAGCAGGGAGGGGTGGTGGGGAGAGGGCTGTCAGTGCACTGTTTAAAGTGTGCATGTCCCTTTGGCCAGCCACACTTTAAAACTCTCAACCCAGCTATCTTAAGAGAGCTGGGTTGAGAGCAAGTGCAAGTGCAGGCCTCCAGTGCACTTGTTAGCGCTGACTGAGGCCACTCCCTCCAATCCTGGCCCTTCTCCTCTCATGCTGGTTAACAGCATGAGAGAAGCACCAGAATTAGTTAAGGGAGTTTGCTGGGGCCCTGAATTCACAGAGAAGAAGAGCAGTGGAGCGAAGAGGATGGCTGCTGCATGGTAAGTAACTCTTTATTTATTTTGTATGTAAATTCCCTGCCCCTGCCCTCGCAGTAGTTGCCCGCCGCCAGTGACAGCCAGTCTAGCCAGTCTAGTCCAGAACCACAGAATGCTGAGCCGACATCCAGTTCCAAAGGCAGCAGCTCAGGTCATTTTGAACATCCCTTCCTCTACAATCCTGGAGCTGAAGAAATAAATGGTGTCATCTTTCAATGTTGGCAGGGTATGCCCAGACGTGGGATTCTTGCTCACTTTGCCACTGGATTCAAGCTAGCCTCACTGATGAGGGCTGTTAGCCCGAAACTGGTCCCATGATGCTTGTTTCCGGTCCAGGGAAGACATGGCTTGGCAGTTCTGGGTGGATTGTTTCCATGAGGCACCGGGACAAGACTGATTTGGAGTGCTCGGGAGTGACCGCTGCGCCTCTCACCAGGCCGGGTCACCCCCTTGCTCCTCCTGCCGCCTCCTGCTCCAGCCTGCCTTGCCAGCCTTGCCAGCCTGCCTAGCCGCATTTCCCGCCGCCGCAGACGCCCCCCTGGTCCCACGAGCGGCCCAGCCACTGCAGAGCCGGCCGCTCGCCCGTTCCCGCCGCTGCTCGCCCAGGCCCCGCCCACCACCGGCCCATTGGACGAGCCGCTCCCGCCGCCCAGCTGACCCGCCCTCACGTCCCCCTTCTTATGACGCCCCCAGAGCGACCGCGCAGCGGACGCGCGCAGCGGGAGCACCGAATGAGCGCCGAAGGTGCGCCAAAGGTAAGCCCGTCTACGCCCGTCCGTGCCTGGACCGCGCCCAGCGCCAGGACCCCTGGCCCCCACCGCCGGAAGCCGACCAGACGAACCTATGACTCCACCGAACTCAACGCTCTCAACACCAGCCGAACCCCGGGATGCTACCGAGCCACACCGAGACGCACCCACGGACCCTTCAGCTGCCACTCCTGCAAGTTCACCTGCAACCGGACCCATGCCACACCAGCACCCATCAAGCCGAACTCCAGCAGCACCCACCTGAAGTGCATCCTGCTCAACACCCGCTCCGTCCACAGACACGCCGTCGAGCTTTGGAACCTGCTTGACACCACAGACCCAGACGTCGCCTTCCTCACGGAAACCTGGATGAACGCCTCCTCAGCGCCCGACATCGCCATCGCCATCCCGGACGGCTACAAGATCATCCGGAGGGACCGCGTCAACCAGACAGGAGGAGGCATCGCCATCATCCACAGGAACACCATCCGCATCACGACCAACACCGACGACACCCTCGCACCCGCCGAACACCTGCACTTCCAGATCCACGTCAACCCCAAGACCACCCTCAGAGGCACCCTCATCTACAGACCCCCGGGACCACGCACACAATTCAGCGAGGACATCGCCGACTTCGTCAGCCCGCTCGCCCTCCCCTCAGCCGACTACATCCTCCTCGGAGACCTCAACTTCCACCTGGAGAACAACAACGACCGCAACACCACCACCCTGCTGGACAACCTCGCCAACCTCGGACTCAAGCAACTGGTGACCACCCCCACCCACTACGCCGGACACACACTCGACCCGATCTTCTCCTCCAGCAAGGACATCGCCTTCAGCCACGCCACGGGACTCCAATGGACGGACCACAGCTGCGTCCATTTCAGCTACAGAAGGACCACGCTCCACCATCACCAGCAACAGGCTCCCCACAGAAGCTGGAACAAGATCACTGCAGACCAGCTCACTACTTCCCTGAGCAAGAACCCTCCCACCAGCACAACGAACCCCAACCAAGCGGCCACCAACCTCACGAAATGGATCAGCGACTGCGCAGACGACCTCGCCCCTCTGAAGACCCAGCCGAGCAGACCCGGCAGCAAGAAAGCCCTATGGTTTAACGACGAACTCAAGAGCTCCAAGAAGAACTGCAGAGCACTCGAGAAAACCTGGCGCAGAGACCCAACACCGGACAACATGACTGACCTCAAGCTCGCCACCCGAAAACACCACCAGCTGATCCGCGCCACCAAGAAAACCGCATTCAAGGAACGACTGGACAACAACGCACACAACAGCAAGGAACTCTTCAACATCGTGAAAGAGCTCTCTAACCCCAACGCCGGAAACAACGACATCACCCCTTCGCAAGACCTCTGCAACTCCCTCGCCTCCTACTTCCACAACAAGATCGCGGACATACACAACAGCTTCAACACTCAACCAACGCACGCCACAACTGAACCGCCGCCCCCCACCACCACCCTCCGCACCTGGACCCCGATCAGCACCTTAGACACCATCCGCACGATGAACTCCATCCACTCTGGATCTCCGACCGACCCCTGCCCTCACCACGTCTTCAACAAGGCCGACGCTGTCATCGCACCCCACCTGCGGGACATCATCAACACCTCCTTTGACATCGCCACCTTCCCGGAGAGCTGGAAGCACGCCGAACTCAGCGCTCTACTCAAGAAACCATCAGCAGACCCTACCGACCTCAAGAACTACCGCCCCATCTCGCTGCTCCCGTTTCCGGCCAAAGTCATCGAGAAGACCGTCAACAAGCAACTGGCCGCCTTCCTCGAGACGAACGGCTCCCTCGACCTCTCGCAGTCTGGCTTCCCACAGCACCGAGACCGCCCTGATCGCAGCTACAGATGACATCCGAGCCCTGCTCGACAACGGAGAAACAGCGGCCCTCATCCTCCTGGACCTCTCCGCGGCCTTCGACACTGTCTGCCACCGCACCCTAGTACAGCGCCTCAGCAACGTCGGAATCCAGGAGAAGGCACTGGAGTGGATCACCTCCTTCCTCGCCGGAAGGACACAGAGAGTCCGCATCCCCCCGTTCAGATCGGGGGCCACCGAAGTCATCTGCGGCGTTCCTCAAGGCTCCTCGCTCAGCCCAACTCTCTTCAACGTCTACATGAGCCCCCTCGCAGCCATCGCACGCCAGCACAACCTGAACATCATCTCCTACGCAGACGACACCAGCTGATCCTCTCCCTCACCAACGACCTCGCCACCGCCAGAGCCAACCTGCACGAAGGGATGACAGACGTAGCCAAATGGATGTCGAACAGCCGCCTGAAACTGAACTCGGACAAGACGGAAGTCCTCATCCTGGGATCCTCACCCTCCACCTGGGACGACTCCTGGTGGCCCCCCGCCCTGGGCAGCGCACCCAAACCAACTGACCACGCACGCAACCTGGGCTTCATCCTGGACTCCTCCCTCTCCATGACCAGACAAGTCAACGCCGTCTCCTCGTCGTGCTTCAACATCCTGCGAATGCTACGCAAGATCTTCCGATGGATCCCCACCGAGACCAGGAAGACGGTCACCCAGGCCCTCGTCACCAGCCGTCTGGACTACGGCAACTCCCTCTACGCCGGTACCACCGCCAAACTCCAGAAGAGACTTCAGCGGATCCAGAACACCTCAGCACGACTCATCCTGGACATCCCTCGCCGCAGCCACATCTCCGGACACCTGAGAGACCTGCACTGGCTCCCGGTCAACAAGAGAATCACCTTCCGGCTCCTCACCCACGCACACAAAGCCCTACACAACCAAGGACCAGGATACCTCAACAGCCGCCTCAACTTCTACGCTCCCACGCGCCAGCTTCGATCGACCAGCCACGCCCTCGCCGCCGTCCCCCGCATCCGAAGAGCCACTACAGGAGGAAGGGCCTTCTCCTACCTGGCCGCCAAGACTTGGAACTCCCTTCCGACCCACCTCCGCCTGACCCAGGACCACCTCGCCTTCAGGAAGCAGCTCAAGACCTGGCTGTTCGAGAAGTAGCGGTCCCCCCCCCCCAGCGCCTTGAGACCCTCCGGGTGAGTAGTGCGCTATACAAATGTTCTGATTGATTGATTGATTGATTGATTGATTGATTTGCATAAAGCTGTCTGAACTGGGGTGTCGAAGTGAGCCAAAGAACGATGATGGATTCAACCCACATCTGTGGTTAGGGGTGAGTGTCTGAAAAGTTTCAGCGCTCCATCCATCATCTCCTTGTGTTTGCTTGGTTCGCTCTAAGTTGGCAGGGTATGCCCAGACATGGGTCCCGTGCTCACTTTGCCACTGGATTCAAGATAGCCTGGCTGATGAGGGCTGTTAGCCCAAAACCGGTCCCAGGATGCTTGTTTCTTGTCTAGCGAAGACATGGCTTGGCAGGTCCGGCTGGACTGTTCCCATGAGGCACAGGGTCAAGCCTGAGTTGCATATAGCTGTGTCTGAATTGGGGTGGCAAAGTGAGCTAAAGAATGATGATGGCTTAAACCCAGATCTGTGACTGGGGGTGAGCGTCTGAAAAATTTCAGCGCTCCCTCCATCATCTCCTTGTGTTTGCATCTTTCAATCTGTCATATGGAAGATGATAATTCTCTTAAAGGTATATACTGGGGTCCAAACGTGCTTTTCATTTTTATATACTATTTTTAGAGTGAGGGTGCGCGCTGAAGTTTCAGGATGGTAAAAAAAACAGACTGAAGGGAGAACACATATAGCAGAAGCAATAATATGTGAAGTCCCTCCTGAATCAAAGCTAATTACCTGTGTTTCTTAAAGCAGATGAAGGAGGGTTCTACACAGCAATGATGTCCACTAATAGCTCCTTACACTGCTGTCGATAACTAGGCCACATGTGCCTGGACTAGCAATCATTGCAGTCTTTGTTAAAGAAGGACACAAGGTGGCATTAACAGATGTCCTTCACCAGGGCAACTGTCAAATTCTTCATGTTCTGCAGTTGATTCATTAAATAGGTCGGCATGACTAGATACAAAGTGGGACCATACAGTAAATCCGACATCTCAATGCCATTTGCAAGTGTTTTTGAGACACTTGAAATGAATGTCGCCATGATATTTATCAAAGAGAACTCCACCTCACTTTTAGGGTGGGTCTCCAAACTACTGCAAAAATCAATTAGGTCTGTATGTCACAGAGTAAATTGATGAAGGGGTCTTGCTGCTCCCGTAATGTGGACACGATACCCGAGAGAAGACAAGAAGGAAGTATATGCCGCATCACATCATTTTCCAGTATTAATGAAATACCTACATTCTCACCAAAAACACATACAAACAGGTGCAAAGTTGAGCTCATGAAAGAGCTCATAGTTATCCGTCATACGTAACAACAATGCACACAGGTTTGGCTGAACAAGTTACATTTTCAAATGGAACATTTTAGGTTGGTCCCCCTCCTCCGCACCCAATTAGGAGCTAGGTACACATGTTGAACCCATACTCATGTATATCGAACTTGACAGTGGGTGTGTATGAATGCTGAAGATGACAGAGGGTAATGAGGAACCCTGCAGAACTGTACATTGGAAAGGGACAAATTCCGCTGAGAACGAAGACAGGACCACTACTGGCCACAATCTTCCTAGCAGCTGGAACGACAAGCAAGGGTATACCAATGCCCCCCACAAAAAGACACACATTACCAGCTCTTTCAGACGTTTCAGGAGGATCAGATCGTCAACAATGGTAATTAGGGCCAGAAAATAAAAGTTTCAAACAAGAAAACACACCACCTTCCCCTTTTTCTCCTGACATCATACAACACTGAGAAAGGCCGGTTCTAGGATTTTCGAGGCCCTAGGCAAAAGGGAATGCGCGAGGCCCCTGGAATTTACATAAGTGACACCTTCTGGGCTGGGGGAAGCTGCTTTGTGCAGACTCCACCTGGGCCACAGCTCCTTCTCTCATACACCCTCAAGCACCTCTTTTAAAGCCCATTTGGTACTGAAGGTGTGAGTATTGCTTGGGGGCTGAGAGTTAAACCTGGGTGGGCTAAAATGCTGACAATGGGTGTCCTGCAGAGTCTCTGAATGGGCAGCCAGCCCTTAGAGGCCCAGGAGGGGGGACCCCTCCCATGAGCCCAATTGTAAAGAGACGCATTTCTTTCACTTTGATCCGCAGTGGTACACGAGGATTGGTGGGGTGTTGTGATTGTGCGTGGTCCCATCCTGGTAGGCAGAGTGCGAGGCCCTGGGCAGCTGTCCACACTGCCCATGCCTAGCGCCAGCCCTGACACTGAGTACAAACATGACCGATTTTGCTCCGTTATTACAAAATCTCACATGAAAGTCGTCCAGAAGGCTGTATATTTCAACAAAAATCACATACCTTTAATGTATTTAAATTATTCAGTGATGTAGATGGTAAATGCTATTTGGGAATGAATTACTGTGAAATCTCTGTCCAAAGAGTTGTTTTTTTTAAAAGGAGAAAGCTGCTTATCACTTTACCCGTTTTAGAGCAGTTCTAGTTTCTAACAATTGAATAATCACTTTACAAAGTATTAGAAGACCGAATTGGAATAATGTTTTAATGCAGCCAACCATGCCAGGCTCCAAGTAAGGAGTAGAATTCAAATGAGAAAAACAATGTTCTATTATTACCAAATATGTATTATATATATGGCATAGTTTATTTGTGTGGAATGAATGTCCAGGGAAATTAAAATCCTTATTGTTTAAATGTGTAAGTGCTACTTAACTTTGCCGATGAAAAATGTGATTTTGTCACAAACCTTATGGGATGGTTTAACTCTAAAGTAATCTGAGGTCAAATTCGCATAGTTTCCGAAGTGCCAGAAATTAAGCAACATTATGCCAGTGTAAACAACATTTAATCCAGGTTTATGCTATAGACAAAACCCTTTGAGAGTTAAAGTGGATGGGCAACATGAAAAAGCTACTTCCACTTGTAAATGTCAATGTCCAGTATTTGTAAAGTGCGAACAATGACCCGAAGGTGTCAAGGCTCTGTGGGCCCTCGGGAAGATTAAGCAAGCTATTGCCCAGAGTCACATGGTGCTGGGCTGATCTGCCGCTGGCGCCGAGCCCCCGGGTTCCAGCGTCAGTTGGCGCTGCACCACACCTCTTCCACATTGATAAATGTTGTGGAAATTCTTTGATTGCAGTTGGAATTTCTCTCTATGCACATTATTAACTAAACTAAAGATATCTTTAAAAGCAGCTGTCAGCTCTGGATCATATTACATTCCCGATTTTTTTCACGATTAAACGAAATGAATCCCTTATTAACACAGGGGGCTGCGTATAGCATGCTCAATGTGCATGAAGCAACACAAGTCACCCGTTTGGAAAGAGTACCACCTTTCTAGGGCCATATTTAATACATTTGTGGCACATGGCAGCACAGCAAGTTACCTTACTGCGCTGCCCCATATCACAGAGAAAGGACAGTTATGGACTGTATTTATCCAATATGGAGGATTCCTGTCCTTTCCCCATACGCTGGCACCATTTTGGCAGCCTAGCGCCAACGTAGGCACCCTTGAACTATGGTGCAAGGGTGCCTGTGTTGTACTCAGGGTTGTTTTAAGCAGGATGGGGCAGCTTTATTGAGATACTTTATTCAATAAGGATTTCACCTTTTTTGTGTTCTCTTAATGAAGAATTAAAATATTTAAATCAACCACCGATCCTGTATCCACAAAATTACTGAACATTAATCTGGAAAGACCATATAAACCAATGCACTATAATTTCCCTGCAGGCCTTAGAGTAAGTCTTTCAGGTTTCACATTTATTTCTGAGTGCTAAGGGAAAGGAAGTGAATACTTCTGAGGTCTCATGTGTCTAATGATTACAGCCTTTTTCCCCTTCCTGGGTTCAGTTGACCTATCTACACCATGAGCATACTTCACATCCCATAAACCCACCCTACACACTCTCCCCAACCCCTCCCTGCTTAGCATTAAGGTAGTCTTTGATCACACCACAGACCATAGTTTTTGGCCCCTAGGAAATGTCTGTGAGAATCCTTGTCTTAGAGGGTGTGTTTTTAGGCCTTTTATACAATAGCATGAGGTACCCAAATGGGCCAACCTGCCTTAAGTCCTAATTTTTCATTGATAAACCAGGAACGCTCACTCCCATAGAGCTAGTCCCATAGCTGACATAGTGTTTACTGAGATTATATGCACTAGCCCAATCTTAGTAAAACATTATGGGTGGTAGCTCCTCAAAGGACTGTTTTGAAGGAGTGCCACGTTTAGATTTAACCATGCAAGCAGCGTTCACATGACATAGTGTGTCCGTCCCCCCCCCGCTCCCCCCCACACTCCACGAAACAGGTTTCTCATGGAAATAGCAATATATTTAGGTTCTTGTCATGGACAAATTTTAGTTGTATGGTTAAGTAGCTTACCTTTTTTCCTGGGCACGAATGTTTTTTCAATCATGCAGGAACAGTAAAAGAAGGCATTTATATAATCATTTAGCGCACAATCTTGCGAAAAATAAGATTCTGTTTGTTGATAGTTAAGTGCTGGGACAATTCTATCAGCCCCGTTGCAAACATGTAACATTAGTATACAGCAGACACATGCTTTTTTTTTTTTAAAAACCTTTATTGGTAATTGCGAACATGGACACAGCTTAGTGCCTACAACCATAGCATGGCCGGCAGCGCTTGCAGTAATCATCAGGCATCAAATATAACTCAGAACGATATGCATCTTAACACAACAAGTAAGCATCTTTATTCGATTCACAGAATCATCAAAGCAATTAAAAACATATCATTTCCATAAAAAAGATATAAGTTAACATACAGCTTTGTACCAATTAAAACACTGTATATATAAAATACAGCATTTTAACAGGGTATACAACAGTTTTTAAAGTACGAAGCGCCAACACTTAGATATCTAAAGTGCAATTTTTAATTTTAGCAGCATATAAATTAATGTTCGTATAAACCTACAATCTCTCAATAATTGTAACCCTTTGAGTTCTAAGTTCCACTGTACAATACTATTCAGCAACAAGAATGAATATAGCCTAACAAGTCATTAACAGGCTCCTAGGTGCATAAAGTGCTGCTGCATCACAGTAATTCATTCATCATTATTGTATATTTATCTTCCTGCTGCAGGGATATTTGATGCCATAGTATACAAACACAGGTAAATGGGATACCGAATCTTGCATAAAACAGTAGCATCAAGCTTTAACATATTCCCTTACTTATTCCAAAAACAACCAATCTGGAAGTATCTGTTTTGAGAATGCGCGTCATTTCAGTATACTGCCTGATGCAAAGGTTCCTACCCAAGGGGCAAATCCGTTTTTTCCTAGGAGTTTCATAGAGTGTGCAAAAAAATAAAACGTGAGCAATATCCTCTTCTCTTCCCAGGGAACACTCAGTGCATATAGTACAAATATGTTTTTGAAAACTCCAAACTTCACAATTTGTAAAAAAAGATTTATGTTTGTGTGTCCAACATCTCTGTTCTTCCCAGTACCAGACGCCACAACAGGGACAACAGGGAGCATTTGGGAAAACCTTCAGCGGGACAAAGAACAGGTGTCAAAAGCATCAGGAGCTTAAGCATAGTGGCCATTGGGGCATAAGCATGACACGTGTATTTTGTTGTACCTTTATTTATATAACACAACATGTATTTGTAAATCACATGGTCACGCCTTGGTGCTGAATTACAAATCTGTTTGGCTACTTAACTTAATAGAACTCATTTAATTGACTTAAGAAAGTGGCTGAATGTACCCCGAAAATCAGAAGTGGTGACCCTTTGTTCGATTACAGCCCGTGTTACATTGTGAATAATGCTGACATCTGCCATGTTCTGAAAGCCATAAGTTTGGATCCCAGCAAGACAGATGCAGCTGTTGTTTTTTCTTAGGTAGGTACATTGAGTATCATTACAGTGGATAACAGTACGATATAGGTGCAGAATTACTAAAGACTTGAGTTGTCCTTGAATCACGTAAGTCATCATAAGGTTAATGCAAGTCCTTAGCTGGGATTTCCAAAGCCTGGTGGTAAAGCCACTTTACTGGGTTTCCCTAGTTTTGTAAAGACAAAGGAACACAAGGCAGCACAAATGTGGCTGGACAGGCATTACATGGGTGGGGCATGGGTGTTTCCATGCATCTACCCTTGTAATTTGACACAAACTCAGATTTACAAAGACTTGTAAACCTGCGTTTGCACCAGAAAACGGTGCACCTACCCGAAAGAGGTGCAATGGGGGAAATAGCATTCTGCAACATATGTAAAAAGAGCAACTAGCCTCTAATGATCCTTTTTGCGCTGGAATGCTTCCCTTCCTGAACAAAAACAATCCTGGCTACAACACAGGCTTATTTGCACCATGGTGCAAAGGTGCCAGTGTTGGCGCTAGGCAGCACAGAGTGTGCTAGCACAAGGAGAGAGCAGAAATGTTCCGTACCTTTGAAAATATGGAGCATTTTGGACCTTTCACACAATACAGCTCAGGAAGTCACCCAGCTGCATTGTGTGAAAGTATGGTAAATCTCCTCTACAGTGCTTAGAAACACAATGAGGTATAAAACACTATTAGTTATTTGAATTGTCATTGATTTTAGAGCTTTCATGTATTGGTTATTACGGATCTTACCTGTTAGTATTTTATACAGGGGTCTTTAAAATTGGGCTAGGAGGCTGAAAACAAATGTGCCAACAATTCATGTAACACCGATTTATACCCAGTCATTCTAACAGTGAACAATTTACATAAAAAGCAATCCTGAAAAAAATGTGCATGGGTCTGGACTCGTCGATCAATGTTTAATGTTCCCACATGTAGAATTGGACTTACCCATTTGGAAACTGGGCGCTCACCCAATTGACAGGTGCAGGTAAAAGAGTGCAAAGGTTTGGGACAAGGTCATTCACACATAATTAGACTGACATGTGAATGACTCTGGCCAAGCACTAATGCCTTTTAGAGGGACTGACATGCTGGGAAATAAAACAGTTTCTGCAAAAGCTGTTACATCCTTACTAATCGAATAGTCTGCATAAAAAAACACTCTTTAGTGCGATCACTCAAGAAATACTAGTCACTGAAAGTGATGTCACAGAAGAGGAATTCAGAGTAAAGCAATCTTCTACAAAAGTCAGACATACCACGATCCAAAAGGCAGCTATGCAACTGTTGCCCGGGTGACCAGCAGAACCACAACATGAATGTTTCTGTCAGAATGTCATCTTTAGCCCATACTGTACAAGCTTGCAAGGATAAGTTAGGCCTGACTTGATGAGCTGGAAGGCCAGTACAAAATGATATAAAAAAAAACAATCCTTACTCAAGACAAGCGTAATGAGGAGAAATGTTTTCATTTCCCCCATTTTTTTCTTCTTTGCACGTGTGCTGCATTGTACAGCAAACACATACATAGTAGGAAATGCCTTCAACCATAGTTTGTCTACTGGAAGGGACCCCTTTAGCACAAAGCCTATGCTCCCAATAAAACAGACACTCTTGCACTATGGCGCAGGGGTGTCTGCACTGGCATGTGGCAGACAAAAGTGCACCTGCAGCGGGAGAAAACAGAACAGTGCCATATATGATGCTATTCTGCTCTCTTGTATTCACGGAACACAGTGCCGCAACTTTATTTGATGCACTGTGACTGCTATGTAAATCTGAGCACTGGAGTGCTGATCCGTTAGTGTGAATTGGGTCCCAGTCGCTTAAAACAGAGTCAAAATTAAAAAAGTTCAGTTCCAACCCTGCAGTTACCAAATCCTGTCAGAATTGGTAACCAAACCACATTCCGGTGTCTATGAACTAACAGAAGGAAACACAGGATTGGACTAATGGCTCTGGATTTGTTAACACTTGGGAGGCTAGAGGTGCCTAATGATTGGCCTTAATGTTTTAAGGGGAGACCCGAAAAACTATATGCAAACCTAGGTACATCAAACATGTATCAGTGAAAATGTTTCCTACTGGGATCAATTACAACAAATTCCCTCAACCCAAATAGCAGAATCAGTCGCTATCGGTAAACGTTTCTTTTATATACGCTATTTATAATACCTGTAAATTTGCTCTAGTGACAGTAGACAATGTAAATTATTTGATTCATTTGAACGAAATTTACTTATTCAAAAGGAATATTAATCATCAATTCATGATACATTCAATAAATGCCAGCACGAAATATAAAAACATGTTTTTTACTATTGTATAACATTTCTGTGAAAGGAACGGATGTCTGGGTTCCATTCCATGTCAAAGGTTACACCCCTCAAATGACCAGGAGATGCAAGAAAAGACTGTTATTGCTTTAAAGTCTCATCTCTTTGTATAGTTGTTGGAAATGGGGTTGTTAGTAGTGGCAAATGTGCATCTGCCACTGGCAATAAGACCACTAACACAGTTTAGAGCTCTGATAGGTCTCAGAAAATGATTCCCATGCTCAACCCTTGGTAGTTTAGCTGCAAACAGGCAGCCTTACTTCAGTGACAGGTATGTAATGCATTTAAAACAGCAATTCAGTAAATAATTAGGACACACCACACAATAAAACTACAAAACCATTTTTTTAAAATTGGAAATATTTTTATCTTTAAAATACACAAAAATGAAAAAAATCCAATGTAGGGAACCGGAGATATGTAGTTTTAAAGATTTAGCACTAAATAGCACATAGGAACTGATACTGCCTATTGGGACATCTGGTTGCGCTAGACTGGGACAAAGTCTAATTTTCAGCCCAATCGCGATGGAGTATTGAGCAGCTACCCCTTGCGGTAGGCCTTGGTCAAAGTTTTTGCCTTCTGAATTAGAATTTTTCCTGGAGCGTTTCTTACCGAGGTCCCTCGAAGCTCTTAGTCAGTCTGGATTTGGTGAGGGTTCCCCAGATTGCCTTGCGACGAGCTCCCAGTCAAACCTATGGAAGTCAGACCTCTGAAGCTTACCAATGGGATGAACCAGAGATCCAGGCTGGCTCACGGTTGAAGGTGGGTGGCTTGACTCACGCGGTTGCTGTTTCTCCAAGGGTCTATCAATGCTCTTCACCAGGCTGGATTTGGTGAGGGTCCGCCGGCTTAGGTTTCGACCTGCTTCTGGTCAAACTCTTGAAGTCGGACCTCCAAAGTTTTTCAGCGGGACATAACTGAACGGCAGGTCAGCCCGCTTTTGGGGGTTGCCGGCTTGGCTTGACAGGCCATGTTGATTCACTTATGGAGCTTTTTCCAAAGTTCATCAAACTTCCAAAACTTAACATGAAGTTCCTTTGAGGGTCCCAACGTGTCCAAAGCTTACTTCAAGGATCTGGAAGCTCCAAAATGGTCCTTGAAAGTTTGGGACTTCAAGTCCCACAAAACACTTGGAAAAACCCTTACACATCCACTGGTAGTACTCCAGGTTAGGGGTTTTTGGTGGTGATGGTCCAGGTGAGCTCTTTGAATCTGTAGATTGAAGGGAGTACACTCTTTCATCCTTTTGAAGTGAGCAAGGTCCCCAGGGCTGTAGTTCCAGATTGTGCAACAGGTGCAGTTGAAGAAATATAAACCTCCTATAGGGGTTCACTGATACAACTGGTTCTTTTAACCAACAAAGAAGAGATTGGCACAGAAGTTGTATTATAAAAAAACATATTTAATGACCGCACATGAGGGAGACTGCGTCATACGGTACCCTCAGGCCACTGTTGGAAGCATCCTAAGGAGTTCAGAGAACAGGGGGCTTTTATATGCATAGTTTACATTAGTCAGCATTAACCCAATGGGAGGTCCTGGCACATACAAGAATACTTACTGACTAATATGGCTATATAACATTTGCTTGCGCAACAAAAAACAGCCTGACAATTCTATACCAGGAGCAGGTAAATTCTATCAGCTAGGCCCCTCTGAGCATGTGCAATGCTCTGGAAGAGGGAGAAAAAATATGGCAAGCACATGTCTAACTAAGATGGCTGCCATGTACAAAATGGCTTTCAGCTCATGCTAACAGATTCCTGCACTCTTTAACAGATGGACCCTTTAGCATGAGCTAAAGGCATTCCCAAGTTCTAGTAGGAACATAGAAAATCTTTTGAATATTTATTCTCATGAATGTATCAATATCCTAAGTCATTGCTAAGTTGGCATTTTTCATTCTAAACATTTCAATAAGCAGGTATATATAATGTATAAGCAGGAGTGCAAAGGGAACAGAGCATTGGGTCATAATTAACATACAGATAGTGATGGAGCGAGATAGAAAACAAAATTTTGTTTAAACTCGCAAAGTCACATTTCCATAACATGAATAATAATATTAATGATTTGTGATGTGTCGTGCTAATTCAATCTAGATTAAACTTTACACATGGGGGGACTAACATGTGTGCTCATAAACGTGCATAAATGTTGCATCTTTTTGTTCGTGCAAAATAATAAAATAATTTGTTGTTTTCGTTTTTGTCATTACTAATTGCAGCAAACCTAAAAGAGGCATGTGCTTATTTTGCTTTTCCTTGTATATGTGATGTCATTTCTACTATTCTAGGTGCACATAAGTTTCATGGATTCATGAAGACTGGTAGATATAAACGCTGCTTTATTTGTTTGCATTTGCTAGGTAACATTAGACTAATCGGGAGGGTTAATTAATTAGTAAAACTAGGGTGGATACAGAATCAACATTATTTCTTACATTAATACTTTTCTTGTGTTTGTTTATTACTAGAAAGCATAAGTTGCCTGCTTTTGGGCCTAGTTTGCTCGAGTTTGCTAAAGCTGAATTTTACTTCTGCAAAAGTCACGAGATGCCCATTCTAAAAAAGTGTTCGTCAAAGCTGCATTCACTAAGCAAATCTGATGTGCTGTCACCATTTTGTCGGACGTGGCCAAGGTCGGAAGTCAGGGATAAAGGACAATTTTGTCAGCTCTAACTTGGCACCCGCGGAAGTGAAATGAACACTGTGAGAACATTATTTTACAATTGTTGCAAACCAAGGAAGCTCCTGGTTGCATTCGGAAAAGACAATGGTCTTTAAGAAATGTGACCTAATGGAAGTTTTGAAATGTGGGTGACATGTCACTTGTCACTCTCAACCAATGGGACTTCGTGGATTTATGAAAACTTTCCTTCGCTTAGTTTAGTTAGCATAGAAAGGTATAAAAAGTCATGCCCTTAGGGATGGGCTGGCTGCTGCTTTCTGACTTTCCGATGAGGGTGAAGTGCTGCTGGACTTTGCGTGGAGCACGTAAGAATCCTCAAAGAAATTTACTTTATTTTCCATTTATTTAGCTTAGCTAGGGACTTAGACTTTAGAAATGCTAAACTATAAAAACTTTACTTAAACTTTGAATTTCTTACTTAAACTGTATTTTTCTCATGAAGCTTTTCAAACATGCTTACTTTAATGCTAATAAAATTACATTTATAAAATTACATTTTGAAATACCATAATTTAGTAAATAAAATTCTTACTTTTGACAAACAAGCTGGTCTTGATTATTCAGAAGTGCAGGTTACTATTAGCTAGATCCCATCGCCAATGGTGGTCGTTTAAATGGTTAGGATTTATTCTAATGACAATATTCCTTTCGCAGATGTATAAAATTGTATATAGTTTGTAAATAATGTGTATATAGATTTAATCTGACCACCTGATTCAGTAGGCCCAAATATGTCATGTTTATAAATGGGTCCATAAATTAGTGTAGAAATTTGTTTATAGGTTATGAAGTTGGGTAGTGTTGTTTATGATATATTTTCTATAGGCCGCTGGATCAATTCTCTGGTAGCAGAAATTGATGGTTGCTAAGGGTAACCAAGGTAAAATGTTGGTTGCTAAGGGTTACTAAAGTGTTACGGTATGGAAATAGGATCGATGTTTTAACACATGTTGAGTTTGTTTTTCGTGCTATCTGTAAGCTATACCGGTATAGATTGTGTGGCGAGAAATTAGTCACGCAAGTCATCTGTTCTGTTTGCAGTGATATCGCCGAGTATCACAAGTGGTATCGCCGTGTACCATAGTGTTGTCGCCGTGCAGCACAGTGTTAGGGCTAGGTGTGAATCTTGTAAAGTGAGGGTTTTCTAAGAAATTAGAGCAGCATGAGAATAGGGACAAAGCGCCTTCCATAAAACTCACTGTGATAAAAGTATTAGTTATATCCGAGCTTGAATGAAGGGCAGAATAGCGTCGGTGCATGATTACCTATAAACAGGTTAGAGTCCTGTAGGGGTACATGTTTTATATCTATAAACAGGTGAGAGCCCTGTACGGATAACGTCGTTATTTTGCTAACGGTGCATGATTTCTATAAACAGGTGAGAGTCCTGTACGGATTTCATGTGTGTTTGAATTTAGGGAATTTTCCGTGTGAAAGTGCGAGTTTGATTTGTAATTTATGTTCAAGTGGAACTCTTAGAACTGTCACTTCGCGGTGCGTTCAGAGGAAAACGAGTTCATAATTTTACGTGTTAGAAGGGTGGGGTAAGAGTTACTCTACTAACAATTGAAAATTATCCTTAGTGTGAATAGCGCCGACTATTCCGAAGTGTGGATACTTGAATGTATGTAAACTATCCTAAATAGTGAAACAAACAGATGAGTCCTTATTGTCATTGTTTAAGAATTAATTTACACTGAAAAGTGTCCTTAAAATGGCGCTGTGAAAAGATTTTGTGAAGGAGGGGTAAGCGCTAGGAGTGAGAAGCGAGAAACCGCAGCTGCTGTGTACGTCACAGAGCCGCGCTGGGATTGGGTGACCTACGTCACAAGCTATACTCTGATTGGCTCTTGAGTCTCTGACGACCTATAAGCCGATTGGTCCTTCAGAAAAACTCCAATTTTTATTCGTTGAGCAGGAAAGTGACGTAGCTCAACTGTCATTGGCTTGTTGGTGTGTTTCGCGCATGGATTGGTTGCTTTGCGGAACATCCCGGAAATATTTTACGAACGATTTTGCGAATTAAATGTAACTTTTAAAAATGAGTTATCATTTTAAACATGTTGAGAAAAAGCCAACATTATTTCAGAAACTTAAAAATTTATTTTCACCTGACAAGAAAATCGAAACGCGAGGTGGTAAATTACTTCATAAGTATAAAACACCTGCAGCGTATATGGAAGGTGAATATGGATATCATACTGTTTTATGGTTTGATAGCTGGAAACGCTATACAAAGAACGACGGTGTTTTAACTTGGCCTGATGAAGGTTCATTTAATGTAAAAGTCTTGAGAAATTTACGAGAGAAAATGAATGCTCTTATTCCAAAACCGAGACCAACTCAATTTGAAGCTTTAGTTGAGTGGGAAGATGAGATGTATCAGTTACAAAGAGAAGCTAGTGGAAGTAAAAGACCTTCTAAACCTCCAGCTTGGAGAAGAGATACTCATGAAGACAGGTTGAGAATGTGGAGACAAGGAAACATGAGTGAAGGATTGTATTTAATTCAGGAAATGGTTATGGGTACTCCTACTGGGAAATCTATAGAAAGTGAATCTGAAGATGCAGTTATGGAAGAAATATACACCACAGCTAGAAAGAATCAGCCTTTGAGACCTCCTAGATCATGGTCTACTCCGGTGGTTTCTACTGAAACTTCACCGAGTGCACCTCCAATTAATGAAACTCCAAAACTTTATCCAAATAATTGTGAAATTATTGAAACTCCAAGAAGACCAGAATTTGATAATGCTCGAAATGAAGGTAGACATTTTACAATGACTCCAAGAGCAAGGGAAGCTCCAAAAGACTATGCAAGGGATACAAGAAATGTTGAGGCTGTTGATTCTGCTGAATATTTTAAATCTAAGGAAGAATTAATTAGACGAATGACAAAAAGCATGGAAGCTGTGACAGTTCCAGTAACGATTGGTCCTGTTCAACCTGTATTTGACCAAAGAGAATCAAACAAAACAGGGTTAACTATTCCTTTAAATGCAGAAATTCAAAAGGTTGCTGAAAAATTTTACTCAGACATATCCGAAATAAACTCTTCGAGATCGAGAATGCCAGATTTAACCTTTAATGAGGATTTATCTCCAAAAACACCAATGGGTGCTATTTCAGATGTAGGGAGTCCTGAAATTAGGGTGACTACTCCGAAACTTGATGTGGCTAAATAAAAGCAAATATTGAAGAATTAATAATTGGAACAATTGGTCCAGATAGTTTGAATTATTATCGAGATGATGAACTACTGTTCATTTGTAAAAGTATTCAGTGGAAAACTAAAAATAAATATGATCAGTTAGAGGAACTAGCAGCGGAACTTGAAATTGATGTGAGTAAACAAAAGAATTTTGCAAAGCATTACAGACTAGACTTTTCAGAAAGTGACATTGAGAATTTGAACTCAATGGGAAGAATACTGCATATAAAAGATTTAATAGTTTACATCAAAAAGCTGGGAGAACTCAATAAGTGGAGAGTAAAATGGACGAAAAAGAAGGAAGATGAAAGATTGGAAAAATTGTCAAAACAATTTCCAATGAGAGAGATTGCAGGTGGAGGATATGTTCATGTCCCTTGGTCAAGACAGGACATACTGCTATTCACAAATGACTTTCCAAAATTGAGGGAGAAACCAGTAGAGTGGTATAGACAAGTGGATAGGTTTATCAAAGTGTCAAAAGTTCTGTGGATAGATTTAGATGGATTTTTCGACATTGTCGTACCATCAGATCTTTGGACAGAATGTAAAATATCAATAAGTTGGCCAAAAACAGAACCTGAGCGAATCAAAGAAACAGGTGCTCCAAATCCTCTTGTAATGGATTTTTACGAAAAAGTAATCGTTTGGATGAAAAACAAAATTCCACCCAAAGAAGTTGATTGGGTTAAAATAGAAAGGACAAATCAGGAAACAAAAGAATCAGTTCATTCTTTTTATGAGAGGTTACTGTTAATTTTTAAACAATACAGTGGCTATGAAAAATTGGATGAAAAGGACATGAGTCATTTTATCTATAGATTCGTTTATGGACTAAAACCTGAAATTGCAGACATGATCAGGAATAGCATTGTAGGATGGCAATCACTTTCTGTGGATGATATTCTGAGAAAAGCTAAATATTGCAGTGATGAGTTAGAGGTGAGACAAAAGAAGCTCAAAGAGAAAGCCATGTGGGCTCAGGTAAAAGTGGCTGAACAACAAATTGCCAGCATGGGTAATAAGAACACAAATTTTGTTCAAACTGGAAATACGAACCAGATACAAGGAAAGCTTAAAGGTAATATTTTTACAAGAAAATTTAGCCCAAAGATTGAGGAGATGAAACAAAGATTACCTTGTTTTAATTGTGGCGAAATTGGACATTGGAGAGACGAGTGTCCTAAACCTCCTTAAAACTTAAAGAATCCCTTATTAAATCCACAGATGCAGAATGGTGTTGACCTGCAGCAACAGCTACAGATGCAACAGGGGTTAAACGAGTTAAACATTCAGCGACAGCAACAGCGACAGGTGAATAACTGTCAGGATCAATTGCCACAACCACCATTTCCGAATTGTGGGGGAGTTCAAAAATATAATCCAAATGTGGGATTTCAGGGAAATGAACAGGTAATAAGACCGCAAAAACAGCAAAAGCAACAAAGGGTGCAAATGCAAAATGCTTCACAACAATTTTTGTTAACAGAAAGCCAAGACAGTGATTCTGATGATTATTGCTGACGGTGCCCGAGAGAGGAGGAAGAGTGTGTTGTTGGAGCCACTCTTGAGGTTGACCAGTCTGGTCCATTTGTAAACGGGAAAGTTAACGATGTAGACATCACTTTTCTAGTGGACACTGGTGCTACCCGTTCTACTGTTAGATCAGTGGAAATTGAAAACCTACCTCTCTCTGGGGATACCATCCAAGTTGTTGGAGTAAGCAATCAACAAATTAAAACTGATTTAACTGATCCAGTTCCAGTTGAAATTGGAAATTATAGAGACAAACACAGATTTGTGGTTTGTAATAGTAGTCCAGTAAATTTATTAGGAAGAGACATTCTGTGTAAAATGAATTGCAGAATATATTGTTCTCCTGATGGAGTTGAATTACAAACAATGGAGGAAGATGGTTTGTACAGAATGACAATGATGATGATGGAAGCAGAAGAAACAAAATTGTTTCCTGCATTTGAAAAGAAAGATTTGCCTGAAGAGCTCAAGGAAACAGTGAAATCTGATATATGGGATTTTACTGGGAATGAGATGGGTCTAATGAAAAACGTAGATCCAGTAAAAATTACATTGAAACAGGGAATAGAATTTCCTAATATTCCACAGTATAAAATGAAAGCAGAAACAATTGAAGGTATTACGCCTATAATTGAAAAATTAATCAAACAAGGTGTATTAAATGAAATGGAGAGTAGTCCTTGTAATTCACCAATTATGGGAGTCAAAAAGTCAAATGGAACATTTAGGATCGTACAAGATTTGAGAAAGGTTAATCAAATCGTTGTTCCATGTTGTCCTGTGGTTCCAAATCCAGCAGTAATTCTGTACCAGATTCCACATGATGCTGAATGGTACACTGTCATTGATCTTTGCAATGCATTCTTTACTGTTCCTTTACATCCAGACAGTTATGAAATCTTTGCTTTCAGATTCCAAGGTAAGACCCTCGGATGGTCTAGAATCCCTCAGGGCTATACAGAAAGTCCTTCAATCTTTAACGAGTTGTTAAAAAGATCTTTGGAAAACTTGGACTTACCAGGTAGGTCTACGTTGGTACAGTATATTGATGAGTTGTTGATAGCTGCAAAGACAAGAGAAAATTGTGTGACAGACACAATAATACTGTTAAATCGCCTTGCAGAAGAGGGACATAAAGTGTCTCCAGGAAAATTACAGTTTTGCAAGCAAGAAGTAAAATATCTTGGTCACAGAATTGCAAAGGGAAAAAGGCAAGTAACAATTGAGAGAATTAAAATGATTCAAGCAATGCAACCTCCAAGAACACAGAGACAGGTCAGAATGTTCCTGGGAATGGTTGGTTACTGTCGACAATGGATAAGTGGATTTTCAGTAATTGCAAAACCACTACAGAGACTAACAAAGCCTGATATAAAAGATCCAATTATTCTCAATGAAATTGAGATGGAATCTTTTGAGAATTTGAAAAAGAGCTTATGCCAAGCTCCTGCTTTAGGTATGCCGAATTATGAGAAAGATTTTGAACTGTACTGTAGCGAGAGAGAAGGATGTGCATTGTCTGTATTGATTCAGAGACATGGGAATTTAAAGAAACCTATTGCATATTTCTCTGCAGTACTTGATCCCATTGCAAAAGCATTACCAGGTTGCTTGAAAGCAGTTGCAGCTACAAGTGTTAGTCTTGAACAGAGTGAAGGAATCATTATGGGATTTCCTGTGAAAGTTTTTGTGCCTCATTCAGTTGAAATATTGCTGACAAGAGGTAAAACTCAGCATTTGACAAGCAGCAGATTGACAAAGTATGAGAAAATCATACTAGGAGCAGATAATGTTTCGATTTCAAGATGTTTGAATCTGAATCCTTCTACATTACTGCCTGATTCTGAGATCATTGATAACATCGAAACAGAACATGAATGTTTAGATGTTATGGAATTCTGCACGAAACCAAGACATGATATCAAAGATAGACCTTTATCTGAATCAGATTTTGTCTACTTTGTAGATGGCTCATGTTTGAGATCAGAGGGAGGTGTCTTGAAAGCCTCATATTCAGTCTGTACAGTTGCAGATGTTGAAGAAGCATCATGTCTTGAAGGAGTTCGATCAGCACAAGTAGCTGAGTTGATTGCTTTAATTCGTGCATGTGAAATATCAAAGGATATAAGAGTTACAATCATTACTGATAGTCAGTATGGGTATGGAGTTGTACATGATTATGGACAACTCTGGTCTCAGAGAGGCTATATGACATCAGCAGGGTCTCCGATTAAAAATGCAGTTTTCATTAGGAGATTAATTGAAGCAATACAATTGCCGAAAGAAATCGCAATTGTCAAGTGTGCAGCGCACACTAAAGGAGTTGATTATATCTCAAAAGGCAATGCATTTGCAGATGAAACGGCAAAATTCTGTGCAAGAAAAGGTTATTCATACAATCGGGAAAGAAGTAAAGAAACTGATTCAAATTCATTAATGCTAAAAACAGTTGTAGAAACATGGAATGAGATTAGAGAATTACAAAATGAAGCAGATGATGAGGAAAAGGATCTGTGGTTAAGATCAGATTGTAGACCACGTGATGAAGATGGAGTGTGGGTTTACAAAGATGGCAGAGTAGTCTTACCAAATTGCTTGATTGCTGATATGGCCAGATTATATCATGGTCCAGCTCATCTTGGAAGAGATTCTATGATCAGACTTTTCCGAGAAACTTGGTTCAATACTAAATTCAGAACAATTGCAGAATCTTTTTGTCAAAGGTGTTTATCATGCCAACAAATGAATCCAAACAGAAAATCATTAGTAGGGACAGGAATAATTGGTCGAGAGGGTGGTCCTTTTACCAGGTTACAGATGAATTTCATTGAAATGCCTTTACACAATTGCTTAAAATATGTTCTTGTGATTGTTTGTTTATTTTCAAGATATGTAGAAGCATTTCCTACACGACATTGTGATTCAATTACAGTAGCAAAACTACTGCTCAGAGAAATTATCCCAAGGTACGGTTTTCCAGTCACTATTGAGAGTGATGGAGGAAGCCATTTCGATAACAAACTGATGAAGTTAATTTGTGAAGCTTTGAGCATTGAGCAGAAAATACACTGTGCATACAGACCAGAGGCATCTGGGGTAGTTGAACAGATTAATGGAACAATTAAAAACAGAATTGGAAAAATGTGTCTTGAAACAGGTGTAAAGTGGACAGATGCTCTTCCACTTGTTTTAATGTCATTAAGAAGTACACCAGATAAAAAGACAGGTTTGAGTCCTCATGAAATTTTAATGGGAAGAGTTATGAGGCAAGCTTTTGTACCTGTAGGTAAACTGTTGAGCATAAATGACAGTGCTATTTTGGATTACTGTAAAAGGTTATCTGATATAGTGACTTCTGTATCTAATCAGGTGGGAACTGAAGCACAATCAAATGAAAAAGTTTTGACACATGACCTGAGGCCTGGTGATTGGGTCAGAACGAAAGTACATCGGAGAAGAAATTGTCTGGCTCCTAGATGGCAGAAGCCTAGGCAAATAATTTTGATCACTACTAATGCTGTAAAATGCAAAGGATTGAAACGTTGGATTCATCCTAGTCATACTATTCCAGTACCAACTCCTGAGAGTTCTGATGTTGAAAGTGATACTACAGATGATTCTGATTCTGAAGCAGAAGGTGAAATAAATCCAGATTCTGAAGATCGACAGGAAGGTCGACATCTGGAACCTGTGCCTGTGAATGGAAATTTGACAAGAAAAGACTTGGAAATTATTGAAATAGATTCTGAAGATGAAGAGAATCTGTTAAAAGGAAAGATAACTGAGGATTCAGTTGTTTCTATTAAAGACAGAGAAGCGAAACAAAAAGAAGTTTCAGACCAGGAGAGTATCGAAAAGCAGAAAACAAGCTCTGAAGTAAGGAACAGAAATCCAAAGTCTGGGAAGTTGGAGGTAATTGAAGAAGAAGAAGAAGACGAATTACCAAGTACCAGTATTGGAAAACAGAGAAGTGTTCCTGAAGGAGTAAAACTGCCGAATAGAGAAGTTCCTGAGTCAATTGAAATTTCAGACTACGAAACTGAAGAAAGTGACGTGGATGGTGAAAGTGAAAACAGAAAGAAAAGGGCTTGGAAGTCAGAATCAAATGCTTCTGAACCAAAGAAGAAATACGTGAGAAAAGCAGACAACTGGCCTGGTGGAAGATTAAGAGTGAGGTTGATCAAGAAACCTAAAGAACAAGTTGAAGAAATCAGTAGTCAAAAGAGTCCTGGAAAGGAAGTGGGAGTAGGAAGGAAAATTGAAGTGGTGTCGAGAAAAGGAAAAAGAATAGTGAGACCAAATCAGAAATACAAGTCTCCTGAGTGGACTTATTTAGTAATTCCACCTGTTATTGACATTTATGGTAGTAGTGAAGAAGAAAACGAAATAGAGGAAATTAGTGACAATGATTGAAGTACAGAAAATTTAATTTGGCAAAAGGCTGAAGAAATTTTGTTAGC
This sequence comes from Lissotriton helveticus, assembly GCF_964261635.1. NCBI lineage: Eukaryota > Metazoa > Chordata > Amphibia > Caudata > Salamandridae > Lissotriton > Lissotriton helveticus. The sequence goes on along the minus strand of NC_136059.1, from coordinate 1,838,770,282 downwards.
TGACATAAGGTCGAAGAAAAAACTGTTTAGTTGAAGAAATCTTATGTATGACATAAGGTCGAAGAAAACTTGTATAGGGTTTTAAAAATAAAATTATTTTAAAAGGGGGGTATAAATAGTTTATTTCTTAGTTTATTTCTTAAAAATTTTAAAATAAATTTTGTTTTTAATTTTGAGGCAAAAATAACCAAAAATGCCTTATGTTAAGGAGAGCACTTCAAAGTGTTCTGTTTTTAAGAGATGCTGTAAGATGACTCTGGTGTGTCTGCTCATTTTAATTCTGCTCTGGTTAGTTTTAGCTGTGATCATCCCATTAGAGATGAATAGAGAATTACACAAAGTTAACATGACAAGCAAAGCTTTGGTTAGTCAAACTAAACATAGTGCATCTGCTAAAGTTATTGATCATCAACCTAACATTCATCAAGATAAATCTATTAGTGATTTTTCAAGTAATACATTCACAAAGCTTTTGAGTGAATATGTCAAGGTAATGGATGCAAAAGACTGCTATGTCTGCGTTAAGTTACCTGCTTCTGTTTCTGAGGGAGTGACATACAATATGCTTCCTCTTACATATGGTGTAACATGTAGTGTGTTAACTAGCTTATTTTATCAAACTGGACGCTTAGAATATTACTATTCAGATTTTGACGAGATTTTTGCGAATATAAAGATTGAGGGTGCTTTAAATAAGCACAAGAAAGCCAAACAAATGAGAGAATTTTTCCTTGTTACTAATGAACTCACTTACGAGTATGCTTACAAGAATAATCTAACATGTAAATTAAGTGCTGAAGGAAAGAAATTTTTGAATATGGTTGAGGAGAGAAGAGCAATTTACAAAAGAAATGAATTAGTCAAGCAGACTAAGTCAAAATTTTGGCAAAAAGAGGATGAGAAATTAAATGGCAAAATGCTTGAAAACGTTGCAATTCACATAGACAAACCAGTTAGTGGAAAGCTTTGCATTAGAAGAGATAATACACTTTTTGATAATTATTTTGTAGGTGCAAGTAACTGTGAAGATACTTATCAGATATTGGGAGGTTGGGGATTCAAAGGTGGAAAAGATCCAATCTTCCCTGGGATTTATTTTGTTTGTGGTGACAAAGCCTACTACAACCTTCCAGACCATTGGTATGGAACTTGTTATGTGGGAATTGTTTTTCCTAAAGTGTTTCATGTTGACAGAGATTCAGAAGGATTGTTCAAAATTCACAATTATGTAAATAGAGTCAAAAGAGAAACTTTTACAGAAGTTCTGGGAGATATTTTTCAAGCAGTGATACCTTTTGTTGGTATAACCCTAAATGCAGGGAGAATTAGAAAATTGTCCACAATTGTTGACAGATTGTCAACAGACACAGCTGATGGATTCCAATTAGTGAATGTTGAGGTAATTGCAATCAGATCTATGGTGATTCAAGATCGCCTTGCTTTAGACATACTCCTAGCAAAAGAGGGAGGAGTCTGTGGCATTTTACATGTACAGCATTGTTGCACATATATACCTGATGAAAGTAAGAATATAGAGATGTACATTAAAAACATTACACAAATGCATTCAGAAATAATTCCTTTAGAAGAAGATGATTTTACAGGGAAACTTTCAAAAAGATTCCAAGCAATTAGAAATTGGTTTCATGATATTGGTAGTTCAATTCTTGGCAAGATTTTGGCACCTTTGATTATAATAGTATTCATTTTTATTTTGACAAAAATAGGTTGTTTGTTGCATAAGAGAAAGAAACAGTTGAAAGAAAAGAAAAGAATCTATAAACTTAGAAAAGAAGAAGAAAGGGAGATTGAATTACAGGAGTTACATAGAGAGCGTTATGCTAATTCCAAAGATTATGCAGAAACAGATTTTTAAGATTACTGACACAATTGAATTTGAATCATTTTCTCGGAAATTTAAATTACCAAAATTTTGGGTGTTGGTGTGGTGATTTGTTAATCACCAGATGAGGGAGTTGATGGAGCGAGATAGAAAACAAAATTTTGTTTAAACTCGCAAAGTCACATTTCCATAACATGAATAATAATATTAATGATTTGTGATGTGTCGTGCTAATTCAATCTAGATTAAACTTTACACATGGGGGGACTAACATGTGTGCTCATAAACGTGCATAAATGTTGCATCTTTTTGTTCGTGCAAAATAATAAAATAATTTGTTGTTTTCGTTTTTGTCATTACTAATTGCAGCAAACCTAAAAGAGGCATGTGCTTATTTTGCTTTTCCTTGTATATGTGATGTCATTTCTACTATTCTAGGTGCACATAAGTTTCATGGATTCATGAAGACTGGTAGATATAAACGCTGCTTTATTTGTTTGCATTTGCTAGGTAACATTAGACTAATCGGGAGGGTTAATTAATTAGTAAAACTAGGGTGGATACAGAATCAACATTATTTCTTACATTAATACTTTTCTTGTGTTTGTTTATTACTAGAAAGCATAAGTTGCCTGCTTTTGGGCCTAGTTTGCTCGAGTTTGCTAAAGCTGAATTTTACTTCTGCAAAAGTCACGGGATGCCCATTCTAAAAAAGTGTTCGTCAAAGCTGCATTCACTAAGCAAATCTGACGTGCTGTCACCATTTTGTCGGACGTGGCCAAGGTCGGAAGTCAGTGATAAAGGACAATTTTGTCAGCTCTAACTTGGCACCCGCGGAAGTGAAATGAACACTGTGAGAACATTATTTTACAATTGTTGCAAACCAAGGAAGCTCCTGGTTGCATTCGGAAAAGACAATGGTCTTTAAGAAATGTGACCTAATGGAAGTTTTGAAATGTGGGTGACATGTCACTTGTCACTCTCAACCAATGGGACTTCGTGGATTTATGAAAACTTTCCTTCGCTTAGTTTAGTTAGCATAGAAAGGTATAAAAAGTCATGCCCTTAGGGATGGGCTGGCTGCTGCTTTCTGACTTTCCGATGAGGGTGAAGTGCTGCTGGACTTTGCGTGGAGCACGTAAGAATCCTCAAAGAACTTTACTTTATTTTCCATTTATTTAGCTTAGCTAGGGACTTAGACTTTAGAAATGCTAAACTATAAAAACTTTACTTAAACTTTGAATTTCTTACTTAAACTGTATTTTTCTCATGAAGCTTTTCAAACATGCTTACTTTAATGCTAATAAAATTACATTTATAAAATTACATTTTGAAATACCATAATTTAGTAAATAAAATTCTTACTTTTGACAAACAAGCTGGTCTTGATTATTCAGAAGTGCAGGTTACTATTAGCTAGATCCCATCGCCAATGGTGGTCGTTTAAATGGTTAGGATTTATTCTAATGACAATATTCCTTTCGCAGATGTATAAAATTGTATATAGTTTGTAAATAATGTGTATATAGATTTAATCTGACCACCTGATTCAGTAGGCCCAAATATGTCATGTTTATAAATGGGTCCATAAATTAGTGTAGAAATTTGTTTATAGGTTATGAAGTTGGGTAGTGTTGTTTATGATATATTTTCTATAGGCCGCTGGATCAATTCTCTGGTAGCAGAAATTGATGGTTGCTAAGGGTAACCAAGGTAAAATGTTGGTTGCTAAGGGTTACTAAAGTGTTACGGTATGGAAATAGGATCGATGTTTTAACACATGTTGAGTTTGTTTTTCGTGCTATCTGTAAGCTATACCGTTATAGATTGTGTGGCGAGAAATTAGTCACGCAAGTCATCTGTTCTGTTTGCAGTGATATCGCCGAGTATCACAAGTGGTATCGCCGTGTACCATAGTGTTGTCGCCGTGCAGCACAGTGTTAGGGCTAGGTGTGAATCTTGTAAAGTGAGGGTTTTCTAAGAAATTAGAGCAGCATGAGAATAGGGACAAAGCGCCTTCCATAAAACTCACTGTGATAAAAGTATTAGTTATATCCGAGCTTGAATGAAGGGCAGAATAGCGTCGGTGCATGATTACCTATAAACAGGTTAGAGTCCTGTAGGGGTACATGTTTTATATCTATAAACAGGTGAGAGCCCTGTACGGATAACGTCGTTATTTTGCTAACGGTGCATGATTTCTATAAACAGGTGAGAGTCCTGTACGGATTTCATGTGTGTTTGAATTTAGGGAATTTTCCGTGTGAAAGTGCGAGTTTGATTTGTAATTTATGTTCAAGTGGAACTCTTAGAACTGTCACTTCGCGGTGCGTTCAGAGGAAAACGAGTTCATAATTTTACGTGTTAGAAGGGTGGGGTAAGAGTTACTCTACTAACAATTGAAAATTATCCTTAGTGTGAATAGCGCCGACTATTCCGAAGTGTGGATACTTGAATGTATGTAAACTATCCTAAATAGTGAAACAAACAGATGAGTCCTTATTGTCATTGTTTAAGAATTAATTTACACTGAAAAGTGTCCTTAAAATGGCGCTGTGAAAAGATTTTGTGAAGGAGGGGTAAGCGCTAGGAGTGAGAAGCGAGAAACCGCAGCTGCTGTGTACGTCACAGAGCCGCGCTGGGATTGGGTGACCTACGTCACAAGCTATACTCTGATTGGCTCTTGAGTCTCTGACGACCTATAAGCTGATTGGTCCTTCAGAAAAACTCCAATTTTTATTCGTTGAGCAGGAAAGTGACGTAGCTCAACTGTCATTGGCTTGTTGGTGTGTTTCGCGCACGGATTGGTTGCTTTGCGGAACATCCCGGAAATATTTTACGAACGATTTTGCGAATTAAATTTAACTTTTAAAAATGAGTTATCATTTTAAACATGTTGAGAAAAAGCCAACATTATTTCAGAAACTTAAAAATGTATTTTCACCTGACAAGAAAATCGAAAATGGCAGAAACCGGTCCCCGGAAGCTTGTTTCCTTCCCAGTACAAGAATTGGCTTGGTAGTTTGGTTTGCCCTGTTCCCATCATGCACTGGGACAGGAACAGACTAATTTGCATATAGCCAAGTTCTGAGCTGGGATGGTGCAGTGAGCTAAAAAACGGTGATGGATCAAGCCCTGATCTTTGGACTGGGTAAGAGTGGTCTGCTTAATTCAGGCACTCTGTTCATCATCACCCCCTTTTCTGAATCCTTTTGTCCACCATAAGCGTGGAAGGGTATACTCAGATGTGAGTCCCTTGCTCATTGCACCATCAGGATTCAAGCAAGCCGGGCCGACGACGCCTGAAATGGCAGAAACCGGTCCCCGGAAGCTTGTTTCCTTCCCAGTACAAGAATTGGCTTGGTAGTTTGGTTTGCCCTGTTCCCATCATGCACTGGGACAGGAACAGACTAATTTGCATATAGCCAAGTTCTGAGCTGGGATGGTGCAGTGAGCTAAAAAACGGTGATGGATCAAGCCCTGATCTTTGGACTGGGTAAGAGTGGTCTGCTTAATTCAGGCACTCTGTTCATCATCACCCCCTTTTCTGAATCCTTTTGTCCACCATAAGCGTGGAAGGGTATACTCAGATGTGAGTCCCTTGCTCATTGCACCATCAGGATTCAAGCAAGCCGGGCCGACGACGCCTGAAATGGCAGAAACCGGTCCCCGGAAGCTTGTTTCCTTCCCAGTACAAGAATTGGCTTGGTAGTTTGGTTTGCCCTGTTCCCATCATGCACTGGGACAGGAACAGACTAATTTGCATATAGCCAAGTTCTGAGCTGGGATGGTGTAGTGAGCTAAAAAACGGTGATGGATCAAGCCCTGATCTTTGGACTGGGTAAGAGTGGTCTGCTTAATTCAGGCACTCTGTTCATCATCACCCCCTTTTCTGAATCCTTTTGTCCACCATAAGCGTGGAAGGGTATACTCAGATGTGAGTCCCTTGCTCATTGCACCATCAGGATTCAAGCAAGCCGGGCCGACGACGCCTGAAATGGCAGAAACCGGTCCCCGGAAGCTTGTTTCCTTCCCAGTACAAGAATTGGCTTGGTAGTTTGGTTTGCCCTGTTCCCATCATGCACTGGGACAGGAACAGACTAATTTGCATATAGCCAAGTTCTGAGCTGGGATGGTGCAGTGAGCTAAAAAACGGTGATGGATCAAGCCCTGATCTTTGGACTGGGTAAGAGTGGTCTGCTTAATTCAGGCACTCTGTTCATCATCACCCCCTTTTCTGAATCCTTTTGTCCACCATAAGCGTGGAAGGGTATACTCAGATGTGAGTCCCTTGCTCATTGCACCATCAGGATTCAAGCAAGCCGGGCCGACGACGCCTGAAATGGCAGAAACCGGTCCCCGGAAGCTTTTTTCCTTCCCGGTACAAGAATTGGCTTGGTAGTTTGGTTTGCCCTGTTCCCATCATGCACTGGGACAGGAACAGACTAATTTGCATATAGCCAAGTTCTGAGCTGGGATGGTGCAGTGAGCTAAAAAACGGTGATGGATCAAGCCCTGATCTTTGGACTGGGTAAGAGTGGTCTGCTTAATTCAGGCACTCTGTTCATCATCACCCCCTTTTCTGAATCCTTTTGTCCACCATAAGCGTGGAAGGGTATACTCAGATGTGAGTCCCTTGCTCATTGCACCATCAGGATTCAAGCAAGCCGGGCCGACGACGCCTGAAATGGCAGAAACCGGTCCCCGGAAGCTTGTTTCCTTCCCAGTACAAGAATTGGCTTGGTAGTTTGGTTTGCCCTGTTCCCATCATGCACTGGGACAGGAACAGACTAATTTGCATATAGCCAAGTTCTGAGCTGGGATGGTGCAGTGAGCTAAAAAACGGTGATGGATCAAGCCCTGATCTTTGGACTGGGTAAGAGTGGTCTGCTTAATTCAGGCACTCTGTTCATCATCACCCCCTTTTCTGAATCCTTTTGTCCACCATAAGCGTGGAAGGGTATACTCAGATGTGAGTCCCTTGCTCATTGCACCATCAGGATTCAAGCAAGCCGGGCCGACGACGCCTGAAATGGCAGAAACCGGTCCCCGGAAGCTTGTTTCCTTCCCAGTACAAGAATTGGCTTGGTAGTTTGGTTTGCCCTGTTCCCATCATGCACTGGGACAGGAACAGACTAATTTGCATATAGCCAAGTTCTGAGCTGGGATGGTGCAGTGAGCTAAAAAACGGTGATGGATCAAGCCCTGATCTTTGGACTGGGTAAGAGTGGTCTGCTTAATTCAGGCACTCTGTTCATCATCACCCCCTTTTCTGAATCCTTTTGTCCACCATAAGCGTGGAAGGGTATACTCAGATGTGAGTCCCTTGCTCATTGCACCATCAGGATTCAAGCAAGCCGGGCCGACGACGCCTGAAATGGCAGAAACCGGTCCCCGGAAGCTTGTTTCCTTCCCAGTACAAGAATTGGCTTGGTAGTTTGGTTTGCCCTGTTCCCATCATGCACTGGGACAGGAACAGACTAATTTGCATATAGCCAAGTTCTGAGCTGGGATGGTGCAGTGAGCTAAAAAACGGTGATGGATCAAGCCCTGATCTTTGGACTGGGTAAGAGTGGTCTGCTTAATTCAGGCACTCTGTTCATCATCACCCCCTTTTCTGAATCCTTTTGTCCACCATAAGCGTGGAAGGGTATACTCAGATGTGAGTCCCTTGCTCATTGCACCATCAGGATTCAAGCAACCGGGCCGACGACGCCTGAAATGGCAGAAACCGGTCCCCGGAAGCTTGTTTCCTTCCCAGTACAAGAATTGGCTTGGTAGTTTGGTTTGCCCTGTTCCCATCATGCACTGGGACAGGAACAGACTAATTTGCATATAGCCAAGTTCTGAGCTGGGATGGTGCAGTGAGCTAAAAAACGGTGATGGATCAAGCCCTGATCTTTGGACTGGGTAAGAGTGGTCTGCTTAATTCAGGCACTCTGTTCATCATCACCCCCTTTTCTGAATCCTAGCTAGGGACTTAGACTTTAGAAATGCTAAACTATAAAAACTTTGCTTAAACTTTGAATTTCTTACTTAAACTGTATTTTTCTCATGAAGCTTTTCAAACATGCTTACTTTAATGCTAATAAAATTACATTTATAAAATTACATTTTGAAATACCATAATTTAGTAAATAAAATTCTTACTTTTGACAAACAAGCTGGTCTTGATTATTCAGAAGTGCAGGTTACTATTAGCTAGATCCCATCGCCAATGGTGGTCGTTTAAATGGTTAGGATTTATTCTAATGACAATATTCCTTTCGCAGATGTATAAAATTGTATATAGTTTGTAAATAATGTGTATATAGATTTAATCTGACCACCTGATTCAGTAGGCCCAAATATGTCATGTTTATAAATGGGTCCATAAATTAGTGTAGAAATTTGTTTATAGGTTATGAAGTTGGGTAGTGTTGTTTATGATATATTTTCTATAGGCCGCTGGATCAATAGCAGGAGAGAGTAATGACTATTATCACAAACAGAATTATCAATTTTTCCAGCCCTAAGCAAAAGCAAATCCTAGAACCATGTAGTCCAATTCTATGTAAAAAACATTTTCAGGGCTTCTATCCATTTCAGTGACCATCCATTTAAATTAGTACATATCTAATAAAAACCTTTTCAATAGACTTTTCAAGTGTTTCTTTTATGAGGACTAGAGTATAAAGTAATACACTTTTAGGAGGAGGGCAAAGTAACATTTGTTAACCGCTCAGAAAAATGTTTCTCTCGCAAAAAAACATTATATCTAATACAAAAACTAAAGCAGTTAAACATATTATTACAATAATAATCCTGGCTCCAAGGGACCAGGAGGACCACACAGGGTCATAGGAATTAGGACGAGGAGCCACAAAGGGCTGCTCCTCCTCAAAAATGAGACATCCAAAGGGCTACATTATAATCAAAAAAGAAGTCCTTGGGAAATTGAAGCTGCTGTACATCCAGCCAGAGGGGAGTCTTCTCCCTATGTCCATTTGAGCCTCACAGGCAGGCTCTTGTTGTTCCCATGATGGAGCTACACAACTCGCAAACCAGGAAGCACGGCACAGTTTGAGAAGAAAAGTCTTTAAATGTTCCTGTCCAGTGTCTCAGGCAGTGCACCAATTTTCGTCACTTCAATCTAACAGGCACCAAGGGCACAGCACCTGTACCCTAAACTCAAGTCCTTCCCTAACTCCTGTATTGCTCTATTGGCGCACTGCTCTTTTGTTGGGGCCACAAATTATCCACTATGCTCAGGCACTCTTGATCAACAAACAAAGGTGGAAACTTGCGCTCACTTTGGGACCAGGATTCAGAGGCCTAATGCTAGGATCTCTGAATCAACCCTTGTTTCAAAGGGGTCACCTCAAGCGAAAGCCTCCTCGCCGTTCTGGTCGATCTGTGACTCTCAGCTGGGCATCAGAATTCTCCTTTCTGATTTTGTGACCCCGTCTTTCGCCCAAGACAGTGGCAGGGGTACACACTTCACATCCCAGTGCTTCCCCCTTCACTGAGGTCCTAGTTGCCAGCAACGTCTGTGCTTGTTACCTTCACATTGGCTTCAAGCTGGACTGGTGCTGACTCCCCAAGCTGGATCTGATGTCCGGGCCCCTCTGGCAATGGTTGTAAGGCAGCAAATATCTATTGGTGAACAGAACAAAATGTATTTAGATAAGGCACATAAATATTCAATCAACAGAGAGGATAGTCTCAGAACACTTCTTAGTCTTGGGACGCCCCTTAGATTAGCAAGGAATCCAAGAACCACTTCATCTATCTGAGAGTAAAAACCCTGGACCTATTACTCTATTTGAAGCAGCTAAGGAAGTCTGTGTTAATTTACTAAATTCTGAGGAAAAGAAAAAACAATACAGACATACTCTAAATCCTTGCATCTGCGTATTCCTATATTATTCTTTTGAAGACCCTCAGGGAAAAAGGAAATGTTCTACACTTTTACTCATAGACTTTGCATTACTTGTACAGGACTGCAGACACTTCTAAAATGGTTTCTCTTAGTAAAAGCACCTACATTGTACGCTTAGGACCATGCTCTCATGTTATAGGTGCAGCAGGAAAATCTAAAACTGCTAATGTAACAGGGATTCTTAATACATAAAGAACTAAAAAAAACTTCAACATAGTGGGTACATACATTTTTTCAGCAGAACATGTTGTGACAAACAAACTCCTATGGAAAAATATTATATCTTCAAAAATGTTTACTAAGGATCGCATGGGCATCATTCCTGCATTCTGCTTTTCATGATCCAAACTATGCAACATCAGCTCTAATAAGGACTATCATCTTATTTACACAGACTAGCTAACAATAATGGTGTTATCACCTGAAACTTTTAGAACAAAAACTACCCACATCTAGTTCCCCTTAAAGGTCAAATAGGAGGGGCAGTAACATAGCATATATATATTTATTCCTTTCATTAATGTTAACAATGTTTAAAACAGTATTACTGAATAACCAATTAAATGTCTTATGGCTGTTTCACAGACAGCTTAGACAGGCTCAAAAGAGATTGAGAAATGGAGAGAGAAAACATAAATGTGCCTACCCTTAATTTGTAGAGGAGCTAGCCTCCTTCCCCCATTTCGACAGTAGGAAAACCTGAAACAGTTTTCACTTCTGTCGACACCATCTACTTCTATTTGTGGCAGGTGGGCACAAATACATTTGTAGGAGGTAAACAGTAGCTAGCTAGAAAACATTAATAACCAACCACCAATTTCTTTAGCAAGTATACTAGTTGTAACATAAGGATGCGATATACATGGCAGAGCTATTCTCTTAATCAGAGCTCACATATACCATTATATTTTCTTCGGTTCATATAAGTACACAAAAACTTGCTTTGGGCAAAAATAGTAAGCAAAACTTCTCTTTCTCTCCCTGCGCTGCCATCTCGTCTTTCAAAAAGTTTCAGAGGTCAAAGTGTCAAAGCAAACCTTGCTCTGAAACCTGCTAGGCTACTAAATGCAGAACTCAACCTTTTAACCCTTACCAACTGTCCTATTTGTGTGCAAGGCTTTCCATGTTGCTTTCCAATTCAAAGCAACTTATGGAGACTCACAGCTGAAAAGCAGTCCTGTTCCATTCCTGTTTTCCAGTAATTTAGAGGTGCGCTTAATAACTTCGGCTGGATTTTTACATTTACTTTCATTTGTGTGAAGTGTGCAGTGTGCTTTCCTAGCAGTATAGAGGTCAGCTCTTCATTCTATACTTACATGTGTACATTTACTGAAGCCTGAGATCAGCTTGAAAACTGCTCTGCGTGGCAGACCTGCTTTTAAACAGTGAATTTTGCCCAATTTCGACTTTGGTGTTTGGGGCACTTAAAAATGAATAACCTACAATGTTTTGGCATATTAGTCATCCCCAGAATGTCCTCTACATATTTCAGAGATGGGGGATCAGAAATGTATATGGTACACACTTATAAAAATGGGTTGTGTATGCCTCAGTGAAGTGACATTTTCCATTTTAGTGTCCCCGATTGTGGTAAAACGCTGCTTAAATTCAACTTTGATGCTAGGAGTTCACAGTATGATTATTAGGCAGTATAGAGATTAAAAAAAGTTTTAGTGCAGTTATTTTTAATGAACATTTTTGTTTTCATATAATCAAAATTCCCATAAAAAAAAAAAAAAAAATCAATAACACCAACCCTGTTGATGGTTGCACATATGAAAGGCAAGCTACATTCCTTCTTGCCTTCAAAATGTAATCATTTATAACCCTAAGCACAGAAGCCTTACTTGAAACATGAAAATTCTGCGCCACTTTTTAGAGGACAGTTATTATTTAACATCAAAATTACGGATGTGCTTATGTAAAAAGGCATTAAGAAAGGAAAAGCCCTACTTTCATTTTGTTCTCTGTTATCCTAAATAAAGAAACTGTTTTTGTAACTTTTAAGATAAGTCTGTAATGCAGGCTTTTATAACAAGTTTACATTGACTTAATATCTAGTTGACTCAGCAGTTTCCTTGTGGCTTGCGCTCAGGAATAACCATGTGCTATTGACCCAGCAGTTGCTGTGACCAGCAGGTGTCAAATTCTCACGCCTTTCTCAGGAGAAAACCCCTTTTTCTGTATTTGTAATGTCTTGACAGAGTTTAATCACCATTTGTTGTGTCAGACAGCTTCTTCTCAGTGAGACAGTTTAAACACAGCTGTTGGAAAGCTTTTTTTTTTCTCTGGTGCTGAAAGTAAGCACGTCACAGTCTATTCAAAAACTGAGGCATTTCAAGACGGTCAAAATCTATTGTTCTATTATGTCATGTTTAGTTCAGCAACAACCAATTTACTCAGATGATGTGAATGCCTTTTAATGTCTAATATAATGCATCTAAGGAAAATGCTGTAACATTTTGTATTTTAGTAATAATTATTACAAAGTACACTATTTCGTTTTTGAGGCCTATTTTATTCCTATTGAATGTGAATCCTAAGGTTATCTTTAGAATTGTGGCAATTTGCACACATGTATAGATTCTTACTCTATCAATTTAATAGTAACATGCAGCTATTTATCATATGTTATGTAATTCATTTCTGGATTTTTTTAATATGTAATTGAATAAATGACATTTTGCATAACAGAATGACGACAACAAAAAAAAACACATTGAGCTCATTCTAGACATTTACAGAAGAGGGTCATACACTCAGAACACAAAATACAGCACGTTTAAGGCTAGCCATTCTGACACAAAAAGTGCAATCGCTATTTACTCACACAAGTACCACCGATGTCAAATCACATAGACATTTAAACACACGATTAACCCACAAATCAACACTTAGGACAGAAACAAAAGACAGTCCGCAGACTGTACTTAAACCAAACCATTTATAAATACTAATTGTAAGTCATATTTACAAGTAAAGCTTCTCAAAAGTAACCCAAAAGACTGCACAAAAAACAGCCAAAAGGCTGTTCCATGTTCAAGAAGAAAAAACACACCAAATTCGCTAGTTTTGGCTGGCAGAACACTCAAAAAGCACTCTGCATATCACGACTTATAAAAGTGTAAAGTGTTCAAATCAGGATCCTTTTTTATGTACATATTTAATTCCATGGGGTACGTAGTGACCAAGGAAGAAATAAGTTTTTATACCTAAACCTATTTAAGTATCCCCTCTAGGGGAGCCGGATGATTCTGTTCTAGATCCATAAGGGTACCTCCAAGAAAGCAACACATTCTATGATGTGTGCCAAGAACAGGCATGCCAAAAATATTGCAGCATATGCAATATTATAAGCAAAGTAGCACTTATCTCAATGTGTGCCGTTCAAGTTTTATAAAAAGTTGAGAAAAGTCTCCTCATTACCTGTCTATATAAATTGCAATTCATATATATCCAAATTCCAAATATTGACCAATTTCCATACAATTCCAAAAACCAAAAAGCGTTGCAAAAAACAACCTTATCAAGCACAAACCTCCAACCTCTCACTGCCAAGTTCTGACTGACCTAACGGTAATTTTAGAATACTCACGCCATAAGGTTCTCAGTCAGGAATGTAAACATTTGGAGGATCAAAATCAGGAAGACCAGAAATATACTGGGCTGCAGAGACAGAGAATCTCAGTGCGCAGGGTACCTCCTTAGAAGAGTCCTGTCCTGTCCTCCTCAGTAGATTCCTGTCTCCTGTCCGACCACTCTCTTGGATAGCCGCTTCTCTGATGAGGTCCACGTTGGGCGCCCTTTGAACAAATATACACCTCCTATAGGGGTTCACTGATACACCTGGTTCTTTAACCAACAAAGAAGAGAATGGCACAGAAGCTGTAATATAAAAAAACATATTTAATGAACTCACATGAGGGAGACTGCGTCACCCTGTACCCTCAGGCAGCCGCGGTCGGTAGTGGAAGTACCTGCCGTGTGGTGATGTGGGGAGGAGCAGGGTGGGGGGTAGTAAACTATGAATTACGGAGGTTTACAGGTAAGTAAACATATAAATAAATAAAACACATTGTATTGCGCGCACTGCATTGCATTTGGGGATGCAGTGCATGCAACAAAATTTGTTATGTTTATTTATATGTTTACTTACCTGTAAACCTCCGTAATCCATAGTTTACTACCCCCACCCTGCCCCTCCCACTCCCCACGTCACCGCCCAGCAGGTTCTCCCACTACCGACCACGGCTGCCCTCAGGCCACTGTAGGAAGCATTCTAAGGCGTACAGAGAACTGGGGCCTTATATATGCATAGTTTACATTAGTCAGCAAAAACCCAAGGGGGTGTCCTGGCACACACAAGAATACTTACTGACTAATATGGCTATACAAAATTTGCTTGCTCAACAAAGTGGGAGGAGAGATATTTCTCCTTACATCAGCAAGAATAACCTGACAGTTCTATACTAGGAGCAGGTGCATTCTATCAGCTAGGCCCCTCTGAGCATGTGCAATGCTCTGGAAGACGGAGAAAGCACATGGCTAACTAAGATGGCTGCCAAGGTCATAATGGCTTTCAGCTCATGCTAACAGATTCCTGCAATCTTTAACACAGTCAGTAGTGCCTGGTTGGTGCAAATCAAACTTCTCAGCATGGACCCATCTTCTTCCTCTTGTTTCATGCAGCAGATCTGAGTGGCACTGCTTCTCTCAGATACTTATTCAGTGTTCTCTAGGGTCACACAGGAGGGCACTCCTGGCCACTGAGGTATAGGGCAACACCCCAGAGCCTTAGCATTTCCTCCAAAGTGTGACACAATGGTCTCTCAGAAAGCACTATTTCTTCAAAATTCAATATGGCTGAAGTCTCAGCAGAGAGGAAAGAGTTGGCAAAGCCAACCTCCAGGATGGCTCATTTCCGTATTCTCCCTCCCCCAGTCATCTGCACATTCCTTCTTTAAGCCTGTTATCTGGCTGGGTTCAAATAGTAGGGGTGTAAATGAAACTGACTTTTAATGCCGGTCCCCTCCTTCTTTTACAGATCATGGTTTACCACCCCTTCACCTCACAAAAAGCAGTTGCATACATTTTCATTAGATATCACTTGATCATTAAGCTGCACAGACATGATGAGAATTGTACTTTACCATAATGTAATATTTTAGCAAGGTCTGCTGGTTGCTTGCTAAAATGTAATCATTGAAGGTGCTGTGGGAATATTCATTTACAGCGAAGTCAAAAAATTTGACATTGGTCAGAAATTAACATACCTGCACTAACTTGTAGGCTAGACGAATCATAATAATTATGAGCCTGTTTCTAAACAGTCACATTTGCTTGCAGGCAAGAAAAGCACAGATGTTTCCTAGTGAATATATAATTATGACCAAATGAAGAAATTACAACTAGAAAGAGGGCAGTGGCAGCTCCTCTGCTAAGGCGGAGGAGTGTTGCCCCACTGCTTTTAGCAGTTGAAATAAATGAAAAATAAAATAACTTGTTATTAGTGTTTTATTTGTTCTTGCCAGTCTTAGCTGCTAAGCGCCTTACCCGCATACAAATGCATTAAACAACCATGGAACTCTTTGCCTTTTGATCCATTTGGTTAGTCTGCATCGACGTCTGATGCAATATAATATGCAAAGATTAACTACTGCCCCAGCAAGGGATCCTCAAACTGGACAGGTGCAGTAAGGTGTGCCTGCAATTACTACAGTTACCATTAAAGTCATTATGGGTAAAATTCCTAAAAAATTAGATAGAAATGGCATTTTGGATTGCACAAAAAATGAATCAGCTTGGGACCCCATTTAGAATTCTCACTATGTGTATACTGCTTGGTATGGATCCCCGTGTTGAGGACTGTAATAAATAGGGTACTGAATTTGATACTATTTACGCCATTCCTTATGGTACATGCTCAATTGCAGTTTTACCTAAAGTCCTTAAATAGATTCAGGCTGAACAGGGAGCAGCCCCTGCCCTGGCCTACGGGATGAAACTCATTGGCAACTTTGCCATTGTGTCATCAATTATTTTAAGTAATATCAAAGGTGAACACGCTTCTTTGGCGATATGCCAATGTCTTGTTTTAGTTCCCTCTGTTGATAAGGAGCCCGATCTACCTAAAATATTTTCTGAGACCTAAACAGCTATAATTCACGATAGATTGGGAACCACAACTTAAAGACAAATGTGATACTGATACTGCCAAGCAGACACCTTCGTCTTCTAAACAGTGCTTTGTTAAACATAAAGACAGAGTTAGAACTTAAACACGGACTGGAGCTCCATAAGCGGAGACTTCAGAAAAGCATTAGAATCAATTTAAGAATGATACAATTAAACAGCTCAATGGGTATCAGTATTCTGATACATGTCCTTCTCGTTCCTTGCAGGACTCCACACACAAACGGTCAAAGAAAGGGAGATGAGGCGACCGGAGACAGGAAGAGCAAGTGAAATGAAAAACGGACTCACAGCAATTGTTAGACTGTCATTCTTAGGGTAGTCTTTCCCCAGACTTTTTTCTTTTAACTCCTATTTTGCAGATTCTTCTTGTTGGCCTTAGGACTCCGAGCTGGACTCTGTCTTTATGACAAGTGATCTCCAAGGCCTTGTTGGCTTCCCTCCTGTTGCTTGAGACTCAGGGATATCAAAGTCTCTGGCATTCCTATGCAGCAGAACGCTAACCTCCCAAAATGGCTCTTCACCCCAGGGTTACTTATCAGCTTATCAAAGCAGCCTGGCTAATCTACTTAACTCTGACCATTCAGGGAAGATCACTGGAAGGCTGAATTTTGGCTTCCAGACAAGAAAGTCTTATAACTTTTTGTCTGTAAATCTTAGGATAAATTCAACAGTTGCATGTTGTTGGATTTATCAATACCATTCTACTGAATGCTTAAATTAAATGTACTGTGTTTCCTTGCGGGAATTATTAATTATTAACTGAACGCCATGTTAACGTATGTGGCTGGGGATCTGCAATGGGAAAAATGAACTGGCCAATTTCTCCAACAATAGGGATTATAAAAACATCTTGTACAAGGACCATGCCTATATCTACAGGCCCACCCACCACTGAAACCCCTAGGGGAGACTTTAGGGGTTAGTGAATATGTCAACATATTGCAGGTCCTTGCTCCACAGTGCTCCTAGCACAAAAGTCGATTTTGGGAAGCACTTTACTACAATGTGTAAAGTGAAATGAACAGTTTCACTAAACCCAAGGCATATAAAACCTATTTTATATGGGTCCTTCTTATAAGTACCTGAACTCTCACCACTGGGACATCTAGGGGAGACCCCAGGGGTACCTCATATGCCAAAATATTATTGTTTACTAGTTTTGGAGTGCCTCAACAACCAAAGTCGAGTTTGGGCACAGTTTTTCTTTTAAAAGCAGTCCTGCAACACAGGGCTGCTTTTAAACTGACATCAGGCCTAAGGAGTACATAAATGCAAGTGCAGAAAGGGCTCCTGACCTTTAAACTGCCATGCCCTATTATATACTACTGACTTAAAGGTATTAAGTACTAGAACATTCTTTGAGAGGCCATGCCAATTGTAGGGGTACCATAACCCATAGTATACCCTAGTGTAAGTAGGTGTTTTCACTGTATACAAAGTGGGTTTTCAGCATAGTACTTGCCCTGGGCCTGGTTAGTCAGAGCCCTGGGACTATTAGAGTCACACCTGTACCAGTCAGTAAACAATCTGGGGGTGCTCAGGGCACAAGGATGACTTTGCAACAGTAGTGAATACTCTTACACTTACAGCTGCCAGGGTGGAGGCTCTTTCAACCAAAATGTTGATGTGTTTCAGCCTAAATTGCCTATGGCCTCTTTAGGACAACCCCCTCGACATGGATTCTACTGCTATAACAGGGTCACAATGCTAACAGATGTGTGCTGGCCAGTAATATGTAAGTTAACGAGTAAGATATCTTCATGATTTTCTGTTGTGACTGGATCGAGTATTAAGGACCTCACACAGAGTAACTTTGACTTGTACAAATGTAATTTGGTTCTGGTCATATAAGTCAGGATCTTTATTATCGTCAGATTGCCTGTAATTCGATGAATACTTTTCTGAGGGACCTTGCTTAAATTTATCTCTATAGAGAACCTGTTTCATGAATAATGATCAATCTGGCCACCACAACATCTAGGGTGCAGTCATAGACACTCATTATCCCATCTAGTGGGGTAGGCACATGGCCCATTGCAAAGTTAAGAGTGGTGTTGTCATGTACTGTGGTAGTTCTCTAAGTGTATGGCAGCGATCCAACCCCAGACTTTGCTGGAACACCATAAAAGAAGTGTGTACAATTAGCACCACTACGGCAACTCCTGTAATTTCCTGCCTTAACTGTTCTAAGTTACACACTCAGCCTAGGAGGCATATGTACAAGCCCCTATCACCACCACAACATCACTTTTATCGACGTTGTGGTGGCGATACGGGTTGTGCCTTATATACAAGGCAGCATTAAGCCACTTAACATGGATTAACAATGCCTTGTAAATAAGGCCCCCTTTCACGCTATGGTTAGCGTGAAATGGGTGGGCAGTGGGAGTCGCTGTCGGCGTTCCACCGCAACACCCATTATTTTTTACGCTGCCCTCAATGTACAAGATTGGTGTACATAGGAGGTAGCCCAAAATTAAGACCAGGTCAAACCTGGTCTTAAGTTGGTGAAACGAGGAGAAATGCATTATTTCTCCTCGTTTTTGTTTTTTCCATGTGTGCTGCCTTGTGCAGCACACATGGAAAAAGCAAAATGTCCTTCCTGTACATAAACAATCTTAAAGAAAAAATACACTTTGTCACTTTCATATGTGCTACATGAAGCACCACACACAAAAGTGACAGAATGGTATTTTAGGATTGTTTATGTGCAGGATGTGGCACCTTCCTACACATAAACAATCCTCCCCTGCACGCAGACACCCTTGCATTGAACAAGGGTGCCAGCGTTGGCACAAAGTTGCTAAACTTAGCACCATCGCAGGGGGAACACAAGGCTGCACCACATTCTTGTAAATATGGTGCAGCCTTGTGTTTCAGAAGTGCCGGAAAGAGGTGTTAAGCCAAGACGGCTAACGCCTCAATCCACCACTTCCTTGTACGTATCTCCCTAAGTGTTTTTAGGTCGAGCATTCGAGACCTCTTGTATATACTTTAGTATATACTAATTATATACTTATATGTGTATGTACTTTGTGGGCTCGGGAGATCAGCCCGAGGACTTGTCTGCCTCCTGCATAGGGACTTTTTTTCTGTTTAACTGCCTCTACTTAACTGTCTTGATAGAAAACGACCTGCAGAGGTCAGTTAAAACACCAGAATTGCTTTCTGCTGACAGACTTTCTTTTTTCTTTTTTTTATTGCAACTGCTTCTATTTAACTTTCTTGATCGAAAACGACCAGCAGAGGTCAGTAAAATACCAGAATCACTTTACCATTCTCTAGATTCCAGTCCATAGAAATTGTCTTCCACGAGCACCCGTAGATAATAATATTTTTTTCAAATCTTGTATTTTCCGTTATATGACCACCGAAGGCCTTGATTTTATATTAAAACATAGCTCTTGACTATACCATTTCCTGCTGAAATGCAATATTTCTCTCCATGTGTTTCCATACCTGGGGTGTCACACAATTTGGTGCTAACTTTCCCTCCATGTTAAAGAACAGTAGATGTTCCAGCACCAAGGCTAATGTACTGCATGGGTAAATACGTATAAGGTCCCAAAGGTGAGACCGATTGCATTGCAAAGGCTTGTTTTCTACCTTTCTACTGGAACGGGTAATTATATACTTTCCTTTATTTGTCCCTTCCAAAGCCCCTCTTGGCATTGCAAATTTCAACACAGCTTTGGGTTACTTTAAGGAGTGATTGAAATGTTCACCCCTACAATGTTGTGCGGTCTGTAGTTGCCAATGATCACTTTGTGATGTCCAGTCGCCTTGATTGTTGTCTCTGTCATTCTTCAAAAAAGTTGGGAAATGAGCCAAAAAAGGATGCGGCCGCGCGTGTCTCTGTGTCTTTGGACTGGCATGCACCCCTGCCACGTGCACGCAGTCTGTGGGTGCACCTGCCTTATAGCTCCCTGTGCTGTTGATACTCTCCGAGCAGGGAAATATAACCGGCAGCCGCATGTCTGCAGCAACCCGTCGCACTTCTGCTTGCTGTGAAATATAAATAATTGGCACCAAACAGACATCCTTCTTCTCCTTTTGTGCAACTCAATTTTTTATTTATCGGCAGCAATCTTTGTACTAACGTATTCAAACCGAAAGTTTCTCCAGTTTTTTTCGTCCTGATATTTTACTCGGTAGTTCTCTAAAACCAATCAGACAGTAACATTATGCTGCTGTTATGTATATTTCACAACTTTTGATAAGTCTGGTGTGTATCTCATGCATCCTATGACATTTCACTTGCAGTAAATGCTTTTGACAAAAACACAGTAAACGTACCAGTTATCAAAAAGAGAAACCCGTATGTTGTTTCCTGTAATAGTGTATAGTATTCGCTATTAGAGTTTTGAAATGACAAAAGTGCAGTATGAAGACTGCAGTGCTAAATATAATAGTCTTTTTATTGTTTTTATTATTATCGTTATCATTATTTATATGCTTAATAGTAGAAGCAGTAGTACCACGGGGAAGATATGTCCCTGCTAACCTTAGTTCTGCACATTAAATATATAGCCCAATGAAATACCCGTGTAATAAACAAGGACAATACTTTCGAATTACTGAGTGGTGGCAAGATTTACAGACCTGTCAAAAGATCATTATTTATTTGAACTAAAGCGAATTGGCCAAACAGCTGTGCAAACAAGAGGTGATCGGATGGGGCTCGGAGCGAGCTATTATCTCTTACTATCGTGTTGCTGTGAGTTAACAGGGCAAACAACATCGGTATGGAGAAGACACACTGTCTGGAAAAAATAATGTTAATGGAACAGAGGATTGAAAAAGACTCCAGGTCGTAATAAAACGTGTTTCATTAAAACGAACCTGCTTCCCCAGTAATTGTCCTAAGCTCTGTTAGATGCAGTCAGCACCCCAGTCTGAGATTCCTTACAGCATCTGTGGGTGATTATCTTGGGGAAGAGCTTGCGACTTCAGGCAGCGGTGTGTAATTAAATCCGCCCTGTTAGTAATCACAATGCGGAGGGTGCAAGGTAATGCTCTGTTCTAATTGTTTTCTGACACTTTGTTCATGCGTACATACATCAGGCAGCGTTACGCTTAAAGTAACCTTGGGTTTATACGGTTTGGCCTACATACTGAAAATAAAAATATAGTTTTACGCCCGGTGTTAGGAGTCTAGAACGACGAGAAAGATGCGCCTTTCCTAGTTATAATTTGTGTAGAAATGACAACATTCCCATCTGCGACATCACCCGAGACTTTAAATCTCTACATTCAAAGTTCTAAAATGACCGTGCAGATGTCTTTACCTCATTACTTTGTTACTGGGGGATTGCCTCGTCTGGTGTACTTTGAAGCTGTGTGTACCTTTAACAAGCAATCTGGCATTAGCCTTCTGTTTACGGCAATGGAAAACACAGAATTGTGATATATCACTGGCATTGTTAATTACGCTGCTGTGCCAGGCATCGTTAAAGCCGGGAATGCTAAAAGGCATATCAGGAGGATTGTTTTTATTGTATGCAAAACTACTTTTGTCAACTTAGGCAAGCCTCTGTGTGATAACTAGGTTTAAGAACAGCAGAAGGTTTGGTACACAGCATGAAGAAAGAAAATGTTGTTCGAAAACTCATAGTTCTTTACCAGCCTTATCCTGGGAATTGCGTTTTTATTAAAAAGAAGAATAAAACTTTAGTCGGGAAAGTTTGTTCATTCATCCCTCTATGATGGCAACATACGATAACAATAAAACTAAAGGATACAATATTGCAGCACACATTTTGAAATATCTAAAGGGTTTGTGATGATACAAAATGAGATATTTTGTACTGGTAAACAAAAATTGTTTTGCTCAATGTCTTACGTAAGGCACACGTAAGTATATCTATAATAATGCAAAAAGTAGTGATGTACATTTTCGTTTGATATCACTTGATCATTAAGCTGCACAGACTTGATGAGAATTGCACCATGCCATAATGTAATATTTTAGCAAGGTCTGCTAGTAGTTTGCTAAAATGTAGTAATTGAAGGTGTTGTGGGAATATTTGTTTAGAGTGAAGTGAAAAAAATGAGCCAATGGTAAGAAATTAACATACCTGCACTAGCTTGTAGGCTGGACGGAATGGTAATAATTATGAGCCTGTTTCCAAACAGTCGCATTTGTTTGCAGGCGAGAAGAGCACGGACATTTCAGAGAGAACATACAATTTTGACCAAATGAAGAAATCACGACTAGAATGAAGGTTGTTGGCTCCTCCTTTTAGGCAGAGGAGTGTCGCCCCACTGCTTTTAGCTGTGGAAATAAATGAAAAATAAAATGATAATAACTCATTGTTGTTATCATTTTATTTGTTTCTGCCAGTTTTAGCTACTATATGCCTTATCCGCACATAAATGCATTAAACCAGCATGGAACTCTTTCTCTTTTGATCCATTTGGTTAGTCTGTATTGAAGACTGATGTGAAGTACCGGGTTATTTAGAACCCAGCGGTGCCAGGGGACACACCCGAAGACTTCGGATTCTCCTGTCTCAGACTACAGAAACACTGAAACTTCTTGGTGACGTCAAAGATCAAATTTATTGGCTGCAACCAGTAACAGGTATCCTAGAAGTACAACACGGTGTGTGTTCTCAGGAGACTGCTCAATCTTACAAAGCCAGCCATCCCTTTTTATACAAAATATTATGCTTCAGGCAAACATTCCTTATTTTACAGTTGCTCATTCGCATATTTCTTCGACAAAGAAAAAGCAGATTCATGATGACAAGCCCATTTTCAGTTTGTCCAGCCCAAAATCAATTACCCGGCAAGGTCCAACACTTTTCATCAGATAATCGGACGGACCCCTAATAATACTGGGCACCTCCTCATCGTAAAGCAGGCCATAAAGAAGGGAATAGAGACAGGTGTGTGTAAGATTAGACATAGTTGTCTGCAAGGAAGGGTTTATGGTATGTTGTGCCTTGATCCCTAATCTCGATCGGCCACTGGGAGAGGAACTGAGCGAACAGGTTTGGCTTCGGGCAATGGAGTCAGCTTGCCCAGGTCACACAGAAGTCAGCTGAAGGTGTGCGTGTCCCAAAAGACTCATTCGGCCTTAGTCATCGGCCTATGTGAGGGCAACCAATAAATGGCAGCCGTATACAAAATGGAACCCCAGGGTTCAGAACAGAATCTCTAGTTTCCTGTTGATTTCGTTACTTGAATATGCCTAAAATACTTGTATATAGTATACTCGTCATACGACGATGTTTATGACACGGGTCCCGAATCCACGGAACCTCAGACCCTCCTTTTGCCCTTACATAGGCAATATCCTATACTCACGCTAATCTGAGTCCAGGTCTATATTCATAAAATCATTGAGATGTTGCTGTAGCATCATCCTATTACTTAGCTCATCTCTCGATACAGGTTTCCTTACACACGATGTAGCACAGAGGCCACATATAGCAGGAGCACACTGTACGCACAGACAGAACAAGAAAAGAATAGCTAAGATCATCCCAATGACCATCAGAATCTTCCATCCCCAGGCGGATAACAGTTCCCAGAACCACCCCATCAAAGACCAATCTCCTTTATCCACATGAATAGACTCGGAGATCTTATGCAGTTTGGAAATGGCCTGGTACACTGTTGGAGCATTATCTGGAATGAAAACACAGCAACTTGATTGGATCACTTTACATACCCCACCTCGGTCTGCAAGTATGACATCTAGTGCAACCCTGTTCTGAAGAGTCATAAGACGATCCGACTGGAGCTCAGCAGTCAAGTTACTAAGGGCACCGGCAGTTTCAACTACGGTGTACTCAACCACCCTCGTCAATTGCCTTATGTTCCTGCTGTTAACCATAGGTCCCCAAAACAGCAGAAAACCCTTCGAGAAATCTCCAAATTCTTGTCCAGCAGTATCTTCCTTAATGAAGACACCTCTAACTACTCTTGTCTTGTGGTAATCTGCCGCAGCTGTGTAGGTGGGAGGCAACAGGAACGAAACAAAACATGTGCCCGAGAAGTCAGGGGGCAACCAGGTGTATGCTCTATCGTAGCAGATGAAATAGGTACCTTTAGCTGCTAAGAATGAAGGGGAAGTCTGGGATGCAAAGACATACGTCTCATTGCAGATACTCTTCCCTAGCTGAGCTCTGGGATTTTTGCCATTACCTTGCAGACATAGATGACCCTGATGGGGTACAACCCAAATCGGGGAGGATCTTTTTGCTCGCTGGTTCTTACCCAGACCAACTCCATATCCGGTTACGTTCCATCCAATATATGCTAGTGTCTCATCTCTCGGGATAGTCTCATAGGAAGTAGCTCCTCCAATCATATCTACTATGCCCTTAACTAGAGCACTATTCTTTGGATTATCCTTTACAGAACGTAGGGGGTGGACTTCACGAGCATAGATGAACATCGTTCTGTATGCCCACACAGAACCATTATGGCTGAATGGCAGGACCAGATAAGGGATACCTTTATCAGTAGTATGAGGCATAAGACCACACAACCAACAGTTAGTCGTGTTCATTACTAATTGGTGTTGGTGCAAAAGCTGAACGAAGGAGTAATTGACGAACTCTAGTCTTCTAACGGACTCATGTTCAGGTAGAGAGTGAAAAGAATGTGAGGAAACAGTAGAAGGAGGTATGGGCTGTGTAGTGGGTGTAAATGTCACTCGAAAAGAGAATAAGACATATCCTATTAAAAACATCATTGCACTAAGCATCATGAAAATGCATAATATCAAAAAACGTTTTCTGGTCATCATTATACACATTTTGGCCTTAAAGTTCATCTCTTTGGCAGGTCTCTCCATCTCGAAAAACTCCATCCTCTAACCTTGCTGCTCGCGGAGGTAGGGTGTTCCGTGCTAAGGAATGCGCCTGTCAGTCCAAGGGAAACGCCCAAGAACCAACCAGAACCGTCGACCTTGTGTCTTCGGCTTGCACTCCAAAGACTTGTCGCCCGCGACCCTACAGCTGAACCCGTATGGTGGTTTGAAAAACAAAAATCTAAATACTTTCTCAGATGAGAGAGCTGCACTTTCAAAAATAGGAAAGAAAAAGAATTTGTTTATTTGTCCATAGTCCTCGGCCTCAGGTTATAACGGCTTTTCCCAGGTAACGTCTGGTTTTGGAATAAGAGTTCGGGCTCGGTAGTGTCCAATCGAACTGATGGTGGCACGGCGTCTTGCAAAAGATTGTCACTTTCACGCTCAGAATTTGTCTCAATTAACCGTGCATCGCTGAAAGGCAGAAAACAAGGCACTGTCTCAGTCTCAGAGTCAGCAATACCCTCCTGGACTCACCGGTCGTACGGCAGAGGCAAAGGGACCCTCTTACAATGTACGCCGTGGATCCAGTTCTTCTTTCCTTGCACTCGCACTGCGGATCTTGTTGACAAAAGGACTAAGTAGGGGCCGATCCAACGGGGCTGATCATTCTTTGTCCGCTGGAAATTCTTTATTAGGACCCACAATCCAGGATTGATGACATGTCCTGGATCTTCAGAAACCTGAGGCAAAGTATCGTGTACCTGTTGGTGTAAAACACATAATTTAGCCGTCAAATCATATAAGTAATCCAGCAGTACAGGGTGTTCAATCTCACTGAATTTTGTCGGCCTTGGCACTCCCCATATGTTGGCCGGGCGGCCAAGCACGATTTCGTACGGACTAAGTCCCACTCGTGAATGCACAGTCATTCTTGTCGATAAAAGTGCTAATGGTAAAGCATCGGGCCATTTAAGACCAGAGCTCGCTTGTATTTTGGCCAGTTTAAGTTTTAGAGTGCCATTGTAGCATTCTACTAGTCAAGCTGATTGGGGGTGATTTGCAGCGTGAAACTTTTGGCGTATACCTAGCCCTTCGCATACTCTCTTCATCACTCGACCCACAAATTCACTCCCATTATCACTCCAGACCATTCTCGGCAAGCCAAATCTAGGGAAAAACTCTTTGACAAGGGCTTTGGCTGTGGATAAGGCAGTATTGTCTTTCAGGGGATATGCTTCTACCCATCTTGAAAAGGCACAAACGACAATGAGTACGTATTTCAAGTTGTTGCACCTCTCCATGTGGATGAAATCTAGCTGCAAAACCTCGAACGGATACGTTGGAGGCGCAAAATGACCAGCTGGAGTTGGAGTTCCCTTACCAGGATTGTGTTTCAGACAAACCATGCAATTCTTGACCACATTCTCTGTACACTTGGGAATTCCAGCATTTTGCCATACTGGAGCCAACAACTTACAGATCCCTTCCACACTGATGTTGGCCATTCCATGCGCCATTGTAACCACTGCAAACACGTATGCATTGGGTAGCAACCATCGCTGATGCTTTGACAATTCAACCCAACAACCATTTGCATCCAATTTACCCGTACTCTCTCTCCACACACTCAATTCGTTCTCTGTAGCTTCAGCTTGAATAGACTTCACACTTTCTATCGTGTCTTCACACATTCCAACGTCACCAATCCATCTTGCAGGGCCCGCAACATACATTCGACTCATCACATCTCTTGCCGTTTCTTTCGCAACTTCATCAGCAAATGCATTACCGCGACCAACGTCGTCAGTAACCTTCTTATGTGCACTGCACTTCACAATTGCGACTTGCAACGGCAAAGTAAGTGACTCAAGGAGCTCATTCACCAACTGACCATGCTGTATCTTAGTTCCATGCAAAGTCAGAAACCCATGCTCTTTCCACAATCGTCCTAAACTATGAGCCACACCAAACGCATACTGGCTGTCAGTATATATGGTCACTTTCATTCCTTTTGATAATACACACGCTCTTGTAAGTGCAATCAACTCTGCTGCTTGAGCTGAATTATGTGGGATACGTGCAGCTTCAACATTCGTATGCAAAGTCGTAACAGCATATGCCGCAGTCGTATCACCATTCGGAAGCTTGAAGCATGAACTCTCCACCCATAAGGTACCATCACACTTCACAAGAGGAGTGTCCCTAAGATCTACTCTCCCTTTCATTTCCTTTTCTGTCCTGAGAAAGCAATCATATCAAGCTGTGCTTTCAAAGCCTGACTATATATTGATGGACTCTCACAATAGCCTTGAGGAGCGCGCTTGAACCGGAAACTGCGGCCTCCTAAACAGAAGCCGAAAATATCCCTACTCTCCTCGGCAATCGGGATGCTGAAAAAGGCATTTTTCAGGTCAACCACCGAGAACCAAGTGGCGAAAGCTGGAATCATCGTCAATAATGCAGTGATATCAGGAACAACTGAAAACTGTGGTACAACTATTTTACTCACCTCTCTAAGATCAATTACAAACCTGTAAACAGGTGGTTGAGAGGTGTCAGTACGCTTCAGAACAAGCAGAACAGGACTATTGCAAACGTTACCTCTTGTCTCTTCAATTACATCTATTTCGATCAAATCATAAATGATCGCTAGCAATGCCCTTTCACCTTCACTAGAGATTTTGTATTGGGGAATGCGTGGCATTTTATCGTTCGATTTTATTGTCACAACATATGGCGGTATCTCCAAAAGACCCACGTCATTAGGACCAGTAGCCCACAGAATATCAGGAAGAGACGACAATTCTGCCGGAAGTTTATCCTTTAACAAATAAATCGGGGAGACCACTTTCTTACCCAATGTGAGTTGTACTCCCGAAGGAGAACAATGCAATGTCTCATACAATCTTTTCAACAGATCCAATCCTAACAAGTTCTCACCACAACCTGTCGTCAGAATGAGGGGTGCTTCGAATTCCAAGGTCCAACAGAAAGAGACCTAGGACTAGAAATTGGGTTCCTAACCGGGGCGCCAGAAAAACCTACTGAAACATTCGTCTCGCCAGACAAAGGTGCGCCAGGGAGTTTAGAGTGCATACTAGAACTCTTCGTAGCACCAGTATCCAACAGAAAAGGCTCTGACACACCTGATGTAATCACCTCAACATAAGGTCCACTCTGATCTACTGGAACTGAAACAACTCCCTCTCTTTGTCTATGGCTGTCCTAGCAATCATCACCTTCCATATTCTCACCTTCTCCATAGTAGTCATCCGCATAGTACTGAGTCGTCCTACCAGACGCGTTATTCTGCTGATCAAAACTATTCATTGAATTTTGTGGAGGAAAGGGACGTGCGTTCCGGGGGAAACCTCCACGTCCTCTACCTCTAGGAGCTTGTGGAGTACACCGACCTCTTGCTCTAGGAACACCATTCATACGCTGCAACAAAACAGGGCAACTACTTTTAAAATGGCCCTCCTCTTTGCAATATGCACATTGATTAGGGCCTACAGGAAAACGTTGTTGAAAAGGCTCGAACCTTTGCGAGTTTCTCTGAAACTGCTGAGGTTGCTGATAATCACGCTGATTACTACGGGGCGGATACGCTTGCTGCAAAAGATTCTTCGTCTTCAACTCTTTAGTCTTCTTGTCTGCTCTATCCTTCTCATCCTTACCCCTATTTTCGTAGTACTGTGTAGTGGCCAATATCTGTACTGAAGAGGAAACGGCCCACGAACTCTCTGAATCTTTCAATTTCTTATACAACTCGGGAAGTAAATTATGCACAAATTTGTCAACGAACAACCGTTGGCCACCTTCTGTACTCATGTCTTGGCCACTGTGGTCAATAAACGTCTCTTCAAACCTAGTGAAGAAATCAGACACGGTTTCCTCTTTCTTCTGCTTGCATGCAGACAATTTATCCCAATTTACATGCATCGCAGGCATTAAAGTCTTCATGTAAGTAACGATCTTACCAGGGAGTTCTGCTACTAAAGGCTCAGGTTTAGCACCGCCTACTTGTCTGTCATTTGCCGCACTAATATTAGCCCATGTGTCACCTAACTCCTGCGAATGATCCGTGTGACGAATCAAACCCCACAAAGGCTGTGGGACCACATTTCCAAACAACATGTCTATATCAGCTAAATTCATAACACATGAGTCTGCAGTCTGTGATAATTCCTTATAATAACCTGCAGGATTCTTATGGGGGTCAGGTAAGGTCTGTTTAAGAGCCAAAACTTCGGCTCGCTTCCATGGAACATGTACCCAAACAAGCTGAAAATGAGGCTGGACAGGTGGATTAGCGGTTAGATCCCCTTCTTTCCAAACTGGGGGAACTTCCCTCATTGGATATTGTCGCACCTTTCTCCTATCGGAAGGATCAGGCTCAAACAACGACCGAGAAATAGTCTCACCCCTAAATGTCAACAATGTCGCAACTGCTCTCTCAACATCGGAACCCACAATTGTGCCTTTCGCAAACTCAAACCGTACACAACACAACTCAGGCGGATTGGGTTCCAAATCGTTATCCTCCAATTCTTCACCAAGAAAAGCACACATTTTATCAAAAACATGTCTCTGCTTCGGTGCTTCCCATTGGCGGAAGACTCCATACCAGACTCTAACTCATATCTTGTGGGGTCAGTAACCCATTTATGCACCAAATGATCCAATATTTCCCGCTCTCTAGAATCAGGCAATTGACTACGCAACTGCTTACGCGTTGAAACAGGGGTCGTGCTTGATGCCCCAAAGAAAGGAGTTAGAAGACTTCAAACAGTATCAGTCATCCTCTGTTGAACGGAAGGAGAAGTCGACAAAATAACAGGAGGAAAAACAGAATGAGACAAAGCAGGCGCAGAGGCAGTATCAGAAGGAATATCGGAGAAAGTAGTCGATACAGTAGGCAAAATCGTAGGAAGTACAGGCGGAGCAGGTAGCAAAGTCGGCGGCCCTTGAGGAGGCTGCGCCATAGCAGTAGGAGCCAACTGAAGAGGAGCTGGCGGCTGTGCAATAGCAAGGGGCAAAGCAACCAGAGGTTGTGCCACTAAAGGTTGCAGAGGTGCTGTAGCACTCTGCGCATAAGGGGGTGGCGAACTCAACAAATGAGACATTAAAGGATCTTTCTCAAGTTCCTTTGCTGCATCTTGTTGAAGAGGTGGCAAAACTGGGTAGCATTTATCAATCGCCATTTTACGTTGCCTGTGCAACTGCTCACTCATTTGTTCTTCCTCATTATCTTTAAACTTCATGGCAGCTTGCATTATCGAGATACCCTTTTCTCTTTTATTTTTCTTCGCTAATTTAATTTCTCTCTGTTTGGCTTCCTTTCGCCATAGGCGGAAAGAGTCAAACATCGCCGGCCGGGCTTTCTTCTTAAAAAGTCTAACCTCTAATTATCTAGAATTTCTGTGTCAAAACTACCATATCGGGGCCATTGAAGGACACCGTCCCTTTTTGTGTAACGAATCCATACTTCGTTATATGCGATGGGGCCCACGCCATGCTTCACATAGAGTTCACAGGTTGGAGTTCCAATTGGAGGAACCGAACACGAGTCCTCCAATCGGGAATCCCTATTTCGACCACAACAAAACAAATTTCCAAGTCTGCTAAGACCAGGCATCTTCGCTCACTAGTCTAGCTTCAAACTTCAAAGGATTATCGAATATGATAGTCTTGTGAATACACAAGTCCCTCGGCTTTGGTACTTGCAAGTTCCAAATCAAAGATCCCAAGGGGATACCCAAAAACTAAGGACTGGGAGACGCTCCACTCATACTTAACTGAGGTGTCGATGACGTCACCAGAAGACTCGTCTATCGTCTCACTCTACAAATCATCAAAGGGTCCCAGATAGGGCGATAGTCAGGGCAGCAGTCCTTCGTAGCCGTTAGAAAGCGGGGAACCTCGCAGCAAAGACTTTCGGACCACGACGACATACAGGGGTCGTGAAGTGGTTGGCCTTCCTCCAGAATTTTCACACGAAGTTCCTCACGACCCTCTGGCTTGGACCGGTACCGCTGAAATCGGCCTGCGTTGGGCGCCAAATGAATTACCGGGTTATTTAGAACCCAGCGGTGCCAGGGGACACACCCAAAGACTTCGGATTCTCCTGTCTCAGACTACAGAAACACAGAAACTTTCTTGGTGACGTCAAAGATCAAATTTATTGGCTGCAACCAGTAACAGGTATCCTAGAAGTACAACACGGTGTATGTTCTCAGGAGACTGCTCAATCTTACAAAGCCAGCCATCCCTTTTTATACAAAATATTATGCTTCAGGCAAACATTCCTTATTTTACAGTTGCTCATTCGCATATTTCTTCGACAAAGAAAAAGCAGATTTATGATGACAAGCCCATTTTCAGTTTGTCCAGCCCAAAATCAATTACCCGGCAAGGTCCAACACTTTTCATCAGATAATCGGACGGACCCCTAATAAAACTGGGCACCTCCTCATCGTAAAGCAGGCCATAAAGAAGGGAATAGAGACAGGTGTGTGTAAGATTAGACATAGTTGTATGCAAGGAAGGGTTTATGGTATGTTGTGCCTTGATTCCTAATCTCGATCGGCCAGTGGGAGAGGAACTGACCGAACAGGTTTGGCTTCGGGCAATGGAGTCAGTTTGCCCAGGTCACACAGAAGTCAGCTGAAGGTGTACGTGTCCCAAAAGACTCATTCGGCCTTAGTCATCGGCCTATGTGAGGGCAACCAATAAATGGCTGCCGTATACAAAATGGAACCCCAGGGTTCAGAACAGAATCTCTAGTTTCCTGTTGATTTCGTTACTTGAATACGCCGAAAATACTTGTATATAGTATACTCGTCTTTCTCGGTCTGCTGATACCAACATCGTCATGATACGACGATGTTTATGACACGGGTCCCGAATCCACGGAACCTCAGATGCAGTATATTATGCAAACATTAACTACTGACCCAGCAAGGCATCTTCAAACTGGACAGGTGCAGTTAGCTGTGCTGCAATTAGTCCGGTTTCCATTAATGTAATTATGGGTACATTTCCCTACCAAATGTGATGAAATTGCATTTTGGATTGCACAAAAAACACATCAGCTTGAAGTGATGTTTCCCCATTTGGGACCCCAGGATACACTTAGAATTCTCATTATGTGTCTTCCGCTGGGTATGATTTCCCCTGTTGAGGACTGCAATACATTGAGTACTGTATTTGCTTCTCTTTACCGAATTCATAATAGTACTCCCTTAATTGCAGTTACACCTAAAGTCCTTAAACAGATTCAGGCTAAACATGGACCGGCCCCTGCCCTGGATTCCGGGATGAAACTCAATGACAACTTTGTCATTGTATCCTGTTGGACTTGGCCCTTTTCACAGATTTTTTTTTGCTTTTTGCTTCCCCGAATTCTGGTAGTCCCCCCTTATAATGTAATTGTATAGGCCCTGCGAGGTTGTAATGCCCTGTGTATTATTAAAATCAATGTTAGGTACAGGTGCTCTACCTTCAACATGGCTGCCACTGACCCCTGTTACTGCGGTGTGGTCTTGTTAAGGCACATTCTAGTTGCCAGGAGCTGGCAGGGACTCCAAACAATGTTGCCATTCCAGCCTGCCTTGCCTGCCCACAGTCAGAGTAGGGAAGCTCCTGGCACCTTCTAGAATAGGGTCGGAGCTTAGTTTTGCCGCCTTAGAGGGTGGTCACCTGACCTGGGCCTATATAAGCAGGGGAGGGAAAACTTTCCAGTTGGTTGGGGCATCACTGACCTGGGGAACCCACGCAGGAGTTTTAGGCGGGAGGGCCTAGCTAGGAACCTATGCTACTGGGAGTGACAGGATTTAGGTGCTGCCTCTTAAGCTGGGTGAGGTGTCCTAGACTAGCCCCCTGATCTGGCCCAGTGTTATGGAACCCCAGGGTCCATCTGCTGTGACTGAGGAAAAGTCATCCAGCCTCCAACTCACTCCCCCCCACAACTTCAAGAAACCAACATCTAAGGGCGCAGAACCATCCACGGGCCAAGAAGCCTACTTTTCTGTGACCAGAGACTGCTGGGGGATCAACCAGGTACTGGACTGTGCTGCCCTGCACACTCCCTACCTTCATCTGGGCCCACCTGGCCCTACCTGCCTCCCCCTGACTGAATTACTCTGCTGTCCCTGCTGAACTGAGTGCAAAGCGCTATATCCTACTCCCCCCTGTTAAGCGCTGTATTTGAGACTGTCTGTCCTGTCAGGAGTATGGAGGTTGCCTTCCCTCCTGCCGGCCCGATCTGCTGACTGACTGTGTGAGAAACGCTTTATTCTAACCCCCACTGCCCAGTGCTGTGTCCGAAATTGCCCCTCGGGCCCTCCCGGTGAACCGCGCTGCAAAGCCCCCCAAGCGCTTCCCGGGATCGGCGCTAGCGCTGTACCTTAGCGCCTTGAGGCCCTTGAGGAGAGTTGCCCCCACGGCGTCAGCGCCACCCACACGACGCCTCAGAGGCGCTGCTGGCCTGTCCTGTGGCCGCCTGCCCTCGCGCTGTGACGAGCGCCGACGTTGGACCCCCCTCAGCGGCCCCCGGTACCAGGAGAGGGCTGCCGCATCGAGATCTTCGGGCCGCGTTAGGCCTGAAGCCGGACTGGACCCTGGTCACGTGAGCGGGAGCGCCGCCGCGTCATCGGCCGCGCCCCCGCCCAAGCTGCATCACCATTGGCTGTCCCCGCCGGGCCCCGCTGACAAGGCCTGGCGCTCGGGGAAAGCCACGCTTCACCGCGGAGGGGGCCGTGGAGCCAGAAAGCACCCTCCGGTCGTTCCCCAAACCCTGGTCCTGCCTCGCCCCAGCGCCGGGGCTCCGGAACAGCCCCCGCACCGCTCAGGGCAGGGTGAGGCCCCGGGAGGGCTGGAGCTCCTCCTCCCGCCCCAGAGTCCACGCAAGGGCCCCGGAGGGCCGAAGATAAGAGGTAATCCCAGGGGAGGAGGGCTGAAGGCCGGTTTTAGGCCCCGAGTTCGCCCCTCCCCTGGGGCGCATTGTGACTGGGCCCTGTTGGCCCCAATGAGCCCCAAATAGTCGCGAGGCCTGAGAAAGGCATGAGGTGTGCTGGGGGCCAAATACTGTGCATGCCTGGAGAACAGGCTCATCCTGAATTAACTGTTTCCAGCACTTGGTAGTAGGATTATTCACCCCATCGACTGTGGGTGCCTGGTGGCAGTTTGGGCTGCCTTTACTGTTTATGCCTGCTTTCATGTTTTCAAGCCTGCTAATGGAAGGGTGATCTTTTTCATTGTGCTGAATTTCTTGCAGGGGCGGGCATCTACAGTTCCTGAAGGGGTTAAGTTCTGATCCTCAATGACTCATTACAGTACTACTTTTATGATCTGACTTGGGTTATTACATTGCCGCTATTTACAAGAGGAAGTGTTTATGGTTGCTTCCTACCTGTTAATTCATGGTTTATGAAACTACCTTTTAGCCTGCGGCATAGCATAACGCAACAGGCCGTGTTACTGCAAGTTCTCTGCTGTACTGAAAGTACTTAATGAAATGTTACCATTTTACAGGAAATGCATTTTGAAAGGCGTTCATGAAATGTGTTAATGAGGTACTTTAATGGAATGCTAATGATTTGCTAATGCATTATTTGCTTTGATCTAAAGCCTATTTAAAAGAACTTGATTTTCAATCACAACTCCTGGTGTGGTCTCCATTATTGCACCCATTTCTTGTCACAAGATGGGTGTGATATATGTATATCGATAAAGCTGAAAGGTAATCCACTTCTGGGTGCCACGGGGTGAGTCCCTCCTGGCCTGCGGGGACCGATGAATTTGACAAAACTGAAACGAGTGTCGTAACAAACGGCACTGAACCCTTAGTGGCACGAGGGTAAATCAATAGTATTTCATGGTAAACATCAAAATGAGATTTTTCAAAGTTCAACGAATGTTTATTCAATTGTTGCCCGATTTACATCATCTGGACAAAATCCATAGAATATGGTATCTCAAACAAATAGTTTCGAGATCATCCAATTGCAAATGTAGTGAAAATTGTGTCCCAATGCTTTTTGGGACTCCGTGCTTGCAATTTATAATGATTATTGCATTTAAGTGCGATCCGACGCAAAAAATTTTTTACCTATTGTTTTGTTTAACTTTATTCATTAAAGTTCATTAATTTAAAAGAACTTGATTTTCAATCACAACTCCTGGTGTGGTCTCCATTATTGCACCTATTTCTTGTCTCAGTGGATGCGTGTGTTGAGTACCTGCTTTACACGTAAGCCCCTGGCCGCCTTCCTGCTCGAGCCAAGCTACCCCCCCGGAGAACTGGTGGTCCCAGTTCTTACATATCCTCAATTATTTTAAGTAATATCAAAGGGGAAGAAGCTTCTTTGGTGAGACGCCAATGTCTTACTTTAGTTCCCTCTGTAGATCAGGAGCGTGATCTACCTAAGACATTTTCTGAGACATACACTTCTAGAGGTCATGATAGTTTGGGAACCACAACTTAAAGGAACATTTGATACTGATACTGCACAGCAGACACCTGTCACTTCTAAAAAGTGCTTGGATAAAAATAAAGACAGAATTAAAACTAAAACACGTACTGGAGCTCCGCAATTGGAGACTTCAGAAAAGTATTGCAATCTATGTAACTGTGATACAATAAACAGCCTGATAGGTTTCAGTATTCTGATACGTGCCCTCTTCGTTCCTTGCAGGACTCCACAGACAAATGGTCAAAGAACAGGAGATGAGGCGACCCAACACAGGAAGAGCATGTGAAAGCAAAAACAGACTCACAGCTCTTCTCCAAAGAAATTGTTAGACCTGCAATTCTTAGGCTGGACTTTCCCCAGATGTTTTAGCTTTTACCACCTGTTTTGCTAATTCTTCTTGTTGGCCTTAGGCTCTGAGCTGGCCGCCAAGTGATCTCCAAGGGCTTGTTGGCTTGCCTCCTGTTGCTTGAGACTCAGGGATATCAAAGTCTCTACCGCTGCTTCTATACATGGCTCACTGGAAGTGGCCCAGATACATGCATCATTGACTTCGATGCATCTCCTGTCTGCATGTGGCACATATACACAGTTGCAGGGGTAGAATTGGTGCAGCGCCTCAGAACCAGTGCTTTGCCTCCAGAGATCGATGCATAACCTTGACTGCATGGCAGATTCTAGTGCAAAGCTCGGCGCCTCTCAACTCTGGCTCCCATATTCTGAACTAATGCACCAATTTCATTGCATGAAGAAGATCTATGCATCTTGTGGGCCTTGACATTGACACATCTCACTGTTTACGACCAGGAAAGGGACTTTGTTCATCAGGGCCTACATGAGGCCTGTAGCTGATCAGTGCTCCATTGAGGTCAGCTCAAACTTTCTCTTTGCTACGGTCCAGCATGACCTAAAATAACCTTTTTAGCGCTACCTGCTCTTAAGCACTTTGCTACATTTATTCCTTTAAAATTGAATATCCAAACTTCTATACATTAGACTTTAAGTATTTTGGTCTTGTTTTGTCCAGAATATAATCTCCTTTTCTAAATCTGTGTGGAGTATTTTTGTTGTGTATTCTTTATGGTACTGTGTGAGTGTGTTGCACAAATACTTTACACATTGCCTCTGTAGATAAGCCTGACTGCTCTGTGCCAAACTGCCAGATGAGCCCAGATTATCTTTAGACTGCACCTAGCTTACCCTGACCGGACTAGAGTGGTGGTTCTTGCCTGGCCTGGCCTGGGTGTATAACTCAGTCAACCAGAAATACAATTTCTAACAGTAATAATTAAGAAGGAAGTAAAACTTCCACATCAAAAAGCACAATTAAAAAAGAAGAAAGAGGCAGGGATTTCAGCTAAATATGCGAAATATACCCAGAACTCTTATTCAAAGCAAGAAGTGTGTGAAAACTTTTTTATACCCGGGCAGCAGAGGTCACAATAGTTCACCAGATTCTTCAAGAGTATCTAGTGGTGAGACTAATTTATGACTATATACAGGTTATTTGAAGAGGCTAAGCCCTCATTATAGACTTTATGATTTGGACATACAAATTGAGGGTGACATACTGTGTAGTGTTAAAGTAATATTCTGGCAGAATGTACCTATTGAATATGACTTTCTCCTGGATACAGTTGGTTTACAGCCAGAGTTTGTTTAAAAAGCCCCAGAAGGGGTTGATGTAATAATACCTTTGTTAGATCTGGGGAACTGTAGTTGGCAATGGCATACACCTTTGTCCAAATAGGAACCCTTACTTCTAAATCAGGATAAGGGAATTACACTCCTTAATAACTCCTGCTCACCCCCTTGATAGCTTGGCACGAGCAGACAGACTTATCTCAGAGGCAGTGTGTTAAGCATTTGTGAACATACACAGTAATACAGTGGAAACACTACAGATGGACACAACACAGGTTTTATAAAAATAAGTATTTTTTATATAGACTTAACACAAGACCACAAACTACAAAAATCCACAAAACTACACTTAAGATTGCTTGAAAGATGATAAAAGTTATTTAGTTCAAGTTGATGATAAATGCGACAAAGTTCTCAACAAAGTAGCTGGATGCGTAACGCAAAGTAAACAAAAGGCTCTCAAAAGGGGAGATGCATCGGTTCCATGACCCGGGGCAAATGATGCGTCGTGCCTCAATACTTGGGCAGAGTAGGGGATGCGTTATGATCCTTACCGGTGCGGGGTTGATGCATAGATTCTCTGCCTGCGAGCCCGTTGTGGTGCGCAAGATGGCGCCTTGATGCGATACGATGATCCGGTTGCGATGCGAGAAAATGCCGCCCTTGATGCGATGATGCGATGATGCTGCGATGATGCGCAGGCGCCCTGGCAGCCTTGCGACGACTCTGTATTTTGGAGCCGCGACAGGCCCTGCGACACGCTTCTCCGGTGATGCGACAGCAGGCAGCTTCGATGAACACATGCTTCCAGGGAGATGCGGCGAAGGCTCGCTTCTCCGGCGATGCAAGAGTTTCAGCTGACACGCTTCCTCTCAGTGAGTCGCGCTTCCAGCTCCCAGCGACATGCAAATGTCTGAAGATAGAATTCCCAGCAAGGAAATTCACAAGTTCAAGCCCT
The DNA here is from genome assembly GCF_964261635.1 of Lissotriton helveticus. Lineage (NCBI taxonomy): Eukaryota > Metazoa > Chordata > Amphibia > Caudata > Salamandridae > Lissotriton > Lissotriton helveticus. The sequence goes on along the minus strand of NC_136059.1, from coordinate 1,838,732,482 downwards.
TGGAGAATTTTCTGAAGATGATGAAAGTCCTTAAAAAGTTCTTTCTCCTTTCCTTGGCAATGAAGCAACCACTGCAGGCCAACCCAGCAAACAGCACACTGGCAGAGGGGCAGTCCAAACTCCGGCAGCTTCCTGTGGTTCTTCTCCTAGGCAAAAGGTTTCTTGTTCCAGAAGTGATCTCTTTTCTTGGGATCAGGATCCCAATATTTATACCCCAAAATCCTTTGTTCTCTGAAGGCAGAGATGCCTTTGTCTAGTCCAAACCAGTTCCTGAGCACTTTGTTTACATGACTCCCTCCTTCCTTTCACTGTGCAGGACAGGAGGTGGAGCCAGCACAGGGTAGGGAAGGTACAGCCCTGGAACACTTTATTGAAATGATTCCTTCTCTCCTTTCACAGTGCAGGGCAGAGCCGTCAGACACACCACATGAGGTGGAGCCAGCATTGTAGAGGGAAGGCCCAGCCGTAGTCAGGTCCCAGGTGCAACTCCTCCCTCCCATCTAGATGCAGATCTCTCTATTCATCACTGGGCTGCCCCAGCCTGTCTCCTGGAATTCCCCAGCCCTGTCACTCACAAACTCAGACAAGGAATACACAACTTAGCAGAGGCGGACCTGGACAGTTAGGCAAGAAAATACCTACTTTCTAAAACTGGTACTTTCAAACACGGAATAGTAAAACCAACTTTACTAAGATATGTATTTTATCATTCTGAGTTCAGGCATACTAAATTCGAATTTCTACCATGTTCCCTGAGTCAGATAGGATTATAAGAATGTAATAATCTAACTGCCCATTCTAGCCTATGGAGAACAGGAAGCCTTGCAATAGTAAAACATGAAAATGGCTGTAGTTCACTGTTAGGACATGCTACACACACCAGAGAATGTCCTACCTTATACTTACAATGCACCCTGCCCTTGGGCCTACCACAGGGGTGTCTAATATGAAGCAAAGGAAAGGTTTAGGGACTGGCAAGTGGGTGCACTTCGCCAAGTCGACATGGCAGTACTAGACTGCACACAGGCCTTGCAATGCAAGGCCTGAGACACACTTTACAAGCTGTTTCTGTGGGTGGCAAGCCCACCAGCAGCATTTGATTTAGAATCCCTGAGGACACATGGTGCACTGTACTAACCTAATCATGGAATCACCAATTAGTACATCAACTTAACATAAGGAGCCCTTGCACCGTGGAACTGAATAGCAGTGGCACAGTGCCCAAAGCATATAACAAGCAAAACAGAGGAGGCAATCCTTCAAAAATGGAATGGAGACTCACTCCAATGATGCCAGGTCTAACAACCATCCTGATCTATTTTTTGTTCCTGAGGAAGTTAAAGCTGCATATGCTGCAGAATGGGCTCTTGCACAGTCCCCAGCATTATACAGCAATCAAGAGGGCTGGGATGAAGACTCGTCTTATCACAGCATACACATAAGGTTACGTTCACAGGTACATGCACAAGACCACATTAGACATGAAGCTAAATGCCCTATAGCAAGATTCTATCACAGATAGAATGTCAAGGTGTGATTGAGCCTTGTGCCTCCCCTATGAATAAATCAGGGTGGTGTGTGGCACACCTTGTTACAAGATGGGTGTGATATATGTATATCGATAAAGCTGGAAGGTAATCCACTTCTGGGTGCCACGGGGTGAGTCCCTCCTGGCCTGCGGGGAACGATGAATTTGACAAAACTGAAATGAGTGTCGTAACAAACGGCACTGAACCCTTAGTGGCACGAGGGTAAATCAATAGTATTTCATGGTAAACATCAAAATGAGATTTTTCAAAGTTCAACGAATGTTTATTCAATTGTTGCCCGATTTACATCATCTGGACAAAATCCATAGAATATGGTATCTCAAACAAATAGTTTCAAGATCATCCAATTGCAAATGTAGTGAAAATTGTGTCCCAATGCTTTTTGGGACTCGTGCCCTTCGTCGGGGGGCTTTTGCATGAATCTGTAATTGAGAAATATATACATTCAGGCGGTTGAACTCAGCCTCACTAACAAGTGTGGGTTAAATTGAGCAAATGAGCATGAGAAAAACTTGGGAGAAACATTTAAACGGTGGATTGTGTATTACCGTGGAGAAATACCACGAGTGCTCATTACGGTGCCGGGGGAACGGCTGGGATGAAACCAATGGGATATCCATGCAACGAACAAAAAAGTAAAGAGTGTGCATGTGCCATAAAAATAGGTTGGAAACAACGGGTCAAATAAAAAAAAGTGTATTACGATTTGATAGCTACGCTGTGGTGGAAAAATTGGTGATATTACCGCTTGTGAACGTTGAGAGTAAAAGGCCAAAAAGGCTTAGTATAAGTCTTACCGGACAGCCGTGGATATCACTACGTCGTGATCACAATAAGGTTAGGAGTGTTTGCCGGTCGCGTAACACTAAGCGTCAGAAAAAAAGGGTGTGTCGTGGTCTTAATAGTAAACAGCGATGACAGACTACCAAACACGGTGAACTATAGTAACCGGATGATACAAATGTGTATGGGGTTCCCTGAATGGGTTACATGGTGCAATGATAGGTGAGGTAGGAAAAAGACGTGACAAAAAAACGTGAGAGAAAAAAACGTGAGAAAAAAACAAAAGGTAGGGATGCTAGGTCCGACATGGTCCGGGGGTCGAGGAAATAGATATGGACTGGAGTATCTGTGTGAGCGTCTGAATAAAGTTAAACAAAACAATACGTAAAAAAATGTTTGCATCGGATCGCACTTAAATGCAATATTCATTATAAATTGCAAGCACGGAGTCCCGAAATGCATTGAGACACAATTTTCACTACTTTTGCAATTGGATGATCTGGAAACTATTTGTTTGAGATACCATATTCTATGGATTTTGTCCTGATGATATAAATCGGGCAACAATTGAATAAACATTCGTTGAACTTTGAAAAATCTCATTTTGATGTTTACCATGAGATACAATTGATTTACCCTCGAGATATTGTCTCACACAGGAGTGCCACTAAGGGTTCAGTGCCGTTTGTTACGACACTCATTTCAGTTTTCCCCTATGAATAATCCATTATTTCCTGTGCTTAAAACTGATAATTCGTATTAGAATAATCTAAGACTATCAACATTTAAATAGTCACACATGGACTTCTGCTGTAAAAAGTTCACAAAGCACAGGCGTAATAATATATATAGGTAGTAAAAATACAAAATGACAATGTTTTTTAATGTCAAAATATAGCACCTGAGAGGTGCAATTCAACTGCTTTCTTAGTGCTAGGAACACAACAAAGATTGTGTAGGCTCCCACAAGGGTATAAGAACAGTCCAGATCTGTTTGATGCCTGAGTGATATCAATTTTACAAGAACCTGACTCAGAAGTATTGTCCCATGTTGATAATATTTACGTCACAGATGATGATTTAAATGCACTTTTGGCTAGAGTGGATCAAATTATTCTGGGATTTGCTATAAATTCAATTTATCAAAATCTAAAATTACCTTTCTCCGTGTCCTATGTTTGGGATATGAATTATCAAGTGAAAGCCAAAGCCTACCACCACATTTCTAAGAGAAGTTTGCTCTTTCGAAGCCACCAAATACCTTAAAAACCTTCGATTGCTTTTAGAATTTCTAGATTTTGGTAGAATATACATACTAGATTATGCCCAAGGTGTTATTCCACTGTACAATTTATTTCATCGTGATTGTTCTCATAAACATTGGACTACTAAACATACTACTATTATCAGAAATTTACAAACAGACACTAATGTGTCTAACCACATACATGCTAATATTAACACTACTAATTTTAGTGATCCACATAATTGTGGATTCCAGTGGTGATACAAATATTTTATTAAATTAAGGAGAAACAGTGCTGACTGCTTATTGCTGGAAAACGAGACATTAGTTCTGAGGTCTTCACAAGTAATGGGTCTATATTTGTCCTTCACTGGGAACCAAACACCCCATTGTAGTGCTTGACTTTCAGAGGGTAACATTGCAGAGCAGTCCAAGGCTTACTCAAGGGGGGTGGTGTGGGGAAGTAATCACCATTGACGTATACGCAGAAATTACACTCAATCAATGATTGTCCAGTCTGTGCTTTTCTCCATACAAAGCAATAGGACATTTATTACACACACTACCTAATATTTTCAGAGTTTTATATAGCGCTGGCTAGACCCTGAGGTATCAGAGCGCTTTCCATGAGGATCAGTGAGTTACAGGTTACAAAAATTACATCAGTTACAAGCCAAATATAGGCATAGGAGGAAAAACATGAGATTACACAGTAATATAAGTTATTAGCGAGTAGCAAAGCAAAGACGCACGTCTGTATGGGGAATGGAGGTAGAGGGAGAAAGGTAAACAAGGGAAAGGAATGCAGATCGAGGCAGGCCGACGAGGAAAAGAACTTTAGTGGGAACAAATCAGACAAATAAGTCAAAGTGAAAGACAGACAAAACCGTGAGAAGCCGTGAAAAACAATGCCCGATGTCCAGCTGGATAGGTGACAGCCGAGGGGGTGAACCAGAGCCAAACTCCTCTATAGCTGCTTATGACAGCTCCACCGGGCATCGACCAAGGGTACTCGGGCTCCGCAGGGGGTACACCAGTTTTAGTTTCAGCCCACGGGGCACCATCATAGCTCAATCTAAGGCATTAGTCCCAGTGTTACTGGGAGGTGCCATCTGCCTCGTCCTCCAACTCCCCAGAGGTCGGAAGGACATAGGGAGAGATCACTGGTGACGTCAAATAAAGAGGTTCCCTAGCGGTGGATGTAATGGAAATGTCTCGCTCAGAGGGGTGTTTAGTATGCAGAGGGACGGTGCGCAGCTGGTGCCAATGACTATGAAGAGGTGTAGCTACAAGGCATTAAGTACACAGGAGTTAGATGGGATGCTGGATTAGTTGCATGGGATCCTACTGATACAATACATTAAATGCTGTTGGAAAGGTCTCAACATGTGTTGGGGGCCATCTTGTCAACAAACGTGGACCAAAGTGCGCAACTGACCATAGTCCACACAATCCCAGGTGAGCAGAAGGGTCCAAGGAGGAGGTAGACTCTGGGGGACCAGAGACAAAAGGCAACTCCTGGCCGGGGAGCTCCGGGTCGCAGCTCCTCACCTGTCAGCCATCTTGGTGTGCTGTGCCCATCACAGATGCAGTGCCCATCACACATCTGATGAGTGATCTTGCTGAATATGTCCAAGTATAGGAACATTTGTGTGGTACACTTACTGTAGTCGCGTTCTCCCCCAGGCGCTCTCGCCGTGCTGACCCCTCCGCCTCCATTTTGTTGTTATTGACCTCCTACGTTGCCCGACCCGCCTCCCAGCTGAGCCGCCCTCCCACAAACTACAAACAGCGCTCCCATACCTGGAAGCGCTGTGACTCACTCTTCGCTTCGGTGCCGAGTGGTCGCTCCCCTGTGGCATCGCTGTGGAATCGTTGTGCAGCGCTTTTGAAACTGATTGCAAGCTATTTCCTTTGATTGCCGCTTTGCTTACTAGTATTTGCACTGTTAAACCGCCAGCGCTACCTTATTGCCGTTTGTGTTATCATTGTGCAGCGCATTCTCACGGAAACTGCTTTTAATCTTTAAACTGCTATTTGCCTCTGACTGCCTCTGACTTTGCTTATTAGCATATCACAATAGCTAGCGCCTAACCCTTGCTGTAGTCGCGTTCTCCCCCAGGCGCTCTCGCCGTGCTGACCCCTCCGCCTCCATTTTGTTGTTATTGACCTCCTACGTTGCCCGACCCGCCTCCCAGCTGAGCCGCCCTCGCCCCTCCCCCTCCACTATCCATATATGACAGTAGGTCCCGCGCGCAGCGTCCACGCGCAGCGACCGCGCCCAATCCGCGCCTAAGGCGCGCCAAAGGTAAGCCCGTCTACGCCCGTCCGCGCCTGGACCGCGCCCAGCGCCAGTCCCCCTGGCCCCCGTCCCTCCCAGCCCCCCCGCATTACCTACGATGCTGCCACCCTCCTAGCCCTTAACCCCGGTCGCATCCCCAACTGCGTCCAAGCCGCCCCTGGACAAACCCATGGACCTTTCTCCTGCTTCTCCTGCAAATTCTGCGGCACCGACAACATCTCCGCTACGACCACACCACAGATTCCCGACCCCAACCACCTACAATGCATCCTTCTCAACACCCGATCAGTCCACAGACACGCCATTGACCTATGGAATCTACTAGACACCATTTCTCCGGACATCGCCTTCCTTACGGAAACATGGATGAACGCCTCCTCCGCCCCAGACATCACCATTGCCATCCCTGAAGACTATAAGATCACTCGCAAAGACCGTACCAGCCACACAGGAGGAGGAATCGCCATCGTCCATAAGAAATCAATCCGCATCTCAACCAGCTCTGACGCCAACCTCGCTAACTCCGAACACCTTCACTTCCAGATCCACATCGACCCCAAAACCACACTCAGAGGCACCCTCCTCTACAGACCACCAGGACCCCGCGCAAAATTCAGTGAAGACATCACGGACTTCATCACCCCACACGCGCTCCCCTCCAAAGACTACATCCTTCTGGGAGACCTCAACTTTCACCTTGAAAAGATCAACGACCGCAACACCGCCACCCTCGTGGACAACCTCGCCAACCTCGGACTTAAACAACTAGTCACTTCCCCCACCCACATCGCAGGTCACACTCTCGACCCCATCTTCACATCCAGCAACCATGTCTCCTTCAGCCACACCACGGACCTCCTCTGGACTGACCACAGCTGCGTTCACTTCAACTACAACAAACCAAAACCCAGCATCCACCTCCAACCTACCCTGCAAAGAAACTGGAACAAAATCTCCACGGACCAAATCTCCGCATCGCTCCTTCGAAACACCCCAGCCCTCTCTTCTAACGCTAACGAAGCCGCCGCCAACCTCACCCTATGGTTATCCAACACCGCTGACACCTTAACACCACTGAAAAAACGTCAAATCAAACCTGGCAGCAAGAAGGCCTCATGGTTCAACGATGATCTTAAGAAGTCCAAGAAACTCTGCCGCTCCCTTGAAAAGGCCTGGAAAAAAGACCCAACCACTAGCACCAAGGACGCCTTCAAAAACGCCACCCGCACTCACCACCAACTAATCCGAAAAGCCAAGAAAACAGCATTCAAGGATCGACTTGACAACAACGCCCACAACAGCAAGGAACTTTTCAACATCGTCAAGGAATTTTCCAATCCCTCGGCCAACTCCAACGACATCACCCCCTCTCAAACCCTCTGCGACTCCCTAGCCTCATTTTTCCACAACAAGATTGCAGACATCCACAACAGCTTTGACAACCAACCCGGAAACCAACCCACCCTACCATTTGCTGATCATCTTCCCCCCGTGAACACCCTTAACGACTGGAACCCAATCTCCACTGAAGACACCATCCGCCTGATGAATTCCATCGACTCGGGATCCCCCACAGACCCATGTCCTCACCACATATTCAACAAAGCAGACTCCGTCATAGCACCGCACCTCCGAGACGTCATCAACTGCTCCTTCAACTCCGCCACCTTCCCGGAAGACTGGAAACACGCTGAACTCACCGCCCTTCTGAAAAAACCCACAGCGGACCCCACCGAACTCAAAAATTACCGCCCCATCTCCCTTCTTCCATTCCCGGCCAAAGTCATCGAGAAAGCTGTCAACAACCAGCTTGCCGCCTTCCTCGAAGCCAACAAATCCCTCGACTCCTCACAGTCCGGCTTCCGAGCAAAACACAGCACTGAGACCGCCCTCATCGCAGCAACAGACGACATTCGAACTCTACTGGACAGTGGAGACACAGTCGCCCTCATCCTCCTTGACCTCTCTGCAGCATTCGACACAGTCTGCCACAGCACCCTTTTACAATGCCTCAATAACATCGGAATACAAGGAAAAGCACTTGAATGGATCACCTCGTTCCTCACCGGAAGAACCCAGAGAGTCCGCCTTCCACCATTCAAGTCCGAGGCCTCTGAAGTCATCTGCGGCGTACCACAAGGATCCTCACTCAGTCCCACCCTCTTCAACGTATACATGAGCCCCCTCGCGGCCATCGCACGCCAACACAACCTCAACATCATCTCTTACGCGGATGACACTCAACTGATCCTTTCTCTCACCAATGACCCCAGCACCGCCAAAACTAACCTACACGAAGGAATGAAAGAAGTTGCCGAATGGATGAAACAAAGCCGTCTGAAACTGAACTCAGACAAAACAGAAGTCCTCATCTTAGGTACATCCCCCTCTGCATGGGACGACTCCTGGTGGCCGGAAGCCCTCGGAAAAGCACCCATCCCGACAGACCACGCACGGAACCTAGGCGTCATCCTGGATTCTTCACTCTCAATGTACAGACAAGTCAACGCCGTATCCTCTTCCTGCTTCAACATTCTTCGCTTGCTCAGAAAAACATTTCGCTGGATCCCCTCCGAAACAAGGAAAACAGTCACCCACGCTCTGGTCACGAGCCGACTGGACTACGGAAACACCCTCTACGCAGGCACTACCGCAAAACTCCAGAAGAAACTCCAACGAATCCAAAACGCCTCAGCCAGGCTCATATTAGACATCCCACGCAACGAACACATCTCTGGTCACCTTAAAGACCTCCACTGGCTACCCGTCAATAAGAGGATCACTTTCCGACTGCTTACCCACGCACATAAATCACTCTACGACATCGGACCAGAATGCCTCAACTCTCGACTGTCCTTCTACACCCCCGCCCGCCAACTACGTTCTTCCAGCCAAGCCCTCGCCACTGTACCTCGCATCAACAAGACCACCATGGGAGGCAGATCCTTTTCATACCTGGCTGCTAAAACATGGAACTCACTCCCCGCTTACCTCCGCCTTACCCAGAACCACCTAGCATTCAGAAAGCAACTTAAAACGTGGATATTTGACAAGTAATCCTCCTCCCCTTCCTAAGCGCCTTGAAACCCTCTGGGTATGTAGTGCGCTATATAAATTCTTTGACTTGACTTGACTTGACTTGACATGGTGGAAGGCTATGATGTGTACAAGGCAGCCGCCTCGTTAAAGCACCAGCGCAGAGGATGACACCACCCCAGCCAGGCACCTCTCTCTCCCTGGGCTATGCGCAGGTGTCACTAGGTTTGCGGGGCCGGTGGCTAGGGGCCACTCCATGTGGTGCTGCACATGGAACTCCCCAGTGCTGTTGGGCTATTGAGTGTCGGTCGCTGTCAGCCCTGTGGTGCCACTCATTCTGGTGCCATTAATACTATCTACAATATAAAAATATACATAAGCTGATGAAAATACTTCTTGAAGACATTGCGTAAACATTTGCCTCCAGCAGGAGGAGGGCATAGCATCACCACTCACATGTCTAAACATAATCTTTCCCCCAAGTGCCAGGGGTTGACCATATCTTGGAGTGAGGGCCCTAACCACTGGCATCAGCAAGTGGCTGCCACCACATTATTTCAACGAGCCTTTCATAATGGAATTACCAGCCATAGTGACATATAACCCTAACAGAGGGCACCTGATGCTGACAATAAAGTATACACTTAAATCACTATGGCTGACAGTCTGGTTGTTTAACAAATGCAGTAGGAAGAATACATGCCTAAGTATGACTTGGGAGCATGGTATACTTATCATAACTGATAACCTACATATCGCAATTCCATCGGAGCCCATAAAGGACACCTCAGGAATTATTGAAATGGTGTGCATTTATAATCCCTACACCCCTAAACGGTGCTTACTACATAGAGAAATCACATTACACCATGTTGCATTCAAGATACATCTGTTTGAGACTACAGACTTGTGCATTTAACACCTTCCACCCGTAGAAAGTGTCTGACAACATGAAATCTCTCAAGGGACTAACTTTGGCCTAACTTTGGTCACCAACCATGGCACCATAATTCTTGTCCTTGGTAGGAAAGAGTTTCCCTGCCGTAGAACAGTAGTTCCAGCACCCTGGGACAATGACAGATTAATGAAGCCTTGGAGTGGTTATTCTTCTCTGATCCACAGAGACTTATGGTGGGGACCGTCCCCTTCTTCTGGGGGGAGTCTGTGGCTCAATGGTTAGAGCGGAAGACCCTGATGCAGAATTCTGGCCAGGGACCAGGGTTCGATTCCCGCCTCGGCGGGGTCTCGGGCTCAATTTCCTCGGACCTGTTAATTCTCGCCTCGGTGCCTATTCTAATCACGGGCCCCACGCTGCAACTCTGGGCAATAGCTTGCTTAGCCTCCACACCGGCCCCAACAACGCTAAGGATGCCTGGCTTCACCCTGCGGGTGCCCAGGAGTGGACACTTCACAGGGAAAGCCAGGAGGGGTTCCACAGCGGTATGAGTATCAGCGCCAGGAAGCCGAATAGGCGACACCGCAAGGTGACCGTCTGGTGACAGTGCGCTCTATAAGTACCATGACATATTACATTTACATTTTACATTTGCTCCTGCTGCTCCCTCCGCACTGTTGTTTTATGAGGGTGGTGACCCATTCTCCCCCGGGTCACCACAAGCCTAAAAGTTGCAGTTCTTCCCCACAAATGCACTATGGGGTGCTCCCTCGGGAGTGTGCATTTTTAAGCAATGGCTCCCCAGCTGCTCTGTGGAAAGACATGCTGGACTTCCTGCCACCCCGTGTGCTGGTATGATGTTGGAGAGCAGTTTGCGGGGCCCACCTCTGGCTGCTCACACCGGCTCCCCTGGGCGGCCAGCACACTTGTGTGCTGCTGCAAGAGCCAGCCTCTCCTCTTCTGCTCTGTCTGCTCCAGTGGCAGATGAGCTCCCTGGCTTCCTTACCCATGCTGGGGCAAAGGGATGAGATCCTGGAGCACGCTGTCATCTTTGCACGAAGCACAACAATGCTCCCCGACTTCTGCCACCTCATTGAGGCCCGGGGTTGGAATCTTCATGGGGAGCACGACATTGCTCCCCAACTACTCCTTACCTTTCGGGGGCCTAGGGTTGGTATCCTGGAGCCCCCAAGCCTCTAGGTCGGGGAGCGCAACTGTGCTCCCCGACCTCTCTGTTCCCCTGTGGGGGCCAGGATTGGGATCCTGAGCCCCCAGGAAACTTCACGGGGAGTGCAACAGTGCTCCCCGACTTTGTGTTTGCTGGGGCCACTTCATAGGGGACATGATGGTGCTCCCTGACTTTGACTTCTTCTGGGGGCAGCCCCCTGGACCTGACCCACCCCAGGGCCACATCTGAGACTGGTGGCGGAGCCCCACGCTCTTTGTCATAGGACTTCTCAAAGGATGCCTACCTTAGGGGGCCATATCTCATGTCCTGGTTGGCCAATCTCACTGCCCTTCCTCTCTTTTAGCTCCTGATGGCCGACTCTATCCACCTGGAGCACTTTTTGCCACCCTCTTGGCCTCCAAGAGGGCGAGCTCCGCAGGGAGCTGGCTTCACTGGCTCCCTGTGCCAGACTTTCACCTTGCTCTACTTCCGGGCCTCTCTTCTTGTGCAGAAGCACAGCACCTCTTTCACCAGTCAGAGGCAGAGTCCCTTGCCCCGGAGACAGTCAGGGGGCTCCTCCTGGCAACTGACCATGCCGTCAGCCTCCAGTCCCAGTGTTCCTCAGCAAGAGCACGTCCAGAGAGAGGCTTCTTCCTGTCCAAAACGTTTTATGAGGGGCGGAGGGTGCTGGCAGGAGTGAATCTCTGCCCTATCCTTCAGTGCCACATCACCTCACTGTCCGTGACTCCTCCTTCCTGCACAGGCCTCGAGAAATACTTCAATATTGCGTCATCCAGGGGTCCCATGCCACATGGCCCCTGAAAATTCCACTTCTCCCACTTCCTGACATCATGGCCTGGGCCAAGAGCAAGACTGGTGCCTGGCACCGGGTGACAGCTGCTGATTGATGTCCTGCAGTTTCACCCCATCTTTCCCTCCTGGAAAGATTCAGCCCATGCTTCCAGGCGGGCCAGAATAACCCTACCCATGAGCTTACATGATGCGTCTATTAGCGAAATAGACCTATAACAGCATGGGTCACTTTTATTGCCCTTCTTAAAAATCGGTACAACTACCGCCTCCTTCCAAGAAACTGGGATGCGCTCTACCACTACCGCTCTAAAAACATTAACCCCTTCCATGCTCATGACGAGCTCAGCTCGTCATGGCATATACCTCTCAGGTGCTCATGATGAGCTCGTCATGACCACACCCGTTTTCGTTGCTGTCCAGCACAGCAGGGGAAAGTAGTAAGCAGCGATGTGGTTAAGTAGCAAAGGTGCCCATACCTCAACATTATGTTTAAAAAAATCTAAAGGAACTGCATCGGGTCCTGGGGCTTTTAACAAAATGCCTTTCCTTAAAGCTTCCACGACCTCAGAAAGAGAGAGTGAAAGACTAAATGTTAATGCTGACTCTTGATAAAAATCACTATTCTCCTCAGTGACAGATGTCAAACAAATCCCTTTTGGGTTAAAAAAAAAATGTCATAATGTGCCTCCCAGATATCTCCTGGTATATGTGTCATCATATTGCCTTTTTCCTCACTATTGAGGAAGGGACGATTTATTACTTCCCAAAATAGCTTACTATCCCTCAAATCTGAGGCTTTTCCAAATCATCCCAGGCCTTTTTTTTAAAATCTAGTTTACGCCTGTCAATAGTCTCCCTGTATAATTTCCTTGCGTTTTTAACCGACTCCTTATCCCGTGGTACTTGGTGTAAAGCCTTTGTTTAAATAGATTGAGCTGCAGAACATTTAGAATCAAACCATTTGCACTCTTTTGGCTTCTTTTTGCCCATGGTTTTTATAAGATGCAATGCCACATTACCACAAAGTTCCGTAAAATTCTTAAGTAGAATTTCAGGCGCAGAGGGGGGGGGGTTGAACAGATTTCTATCAATGCGCAGTTTTCTTTAAAAATCTCTTCCTCCAATTTTCGTGCATCGACCTCATCCCACTTAAGGCGCAGAGGGGGGGGGGGGGGAGGGGGTTAAACAGATTTCGATCAATGCGCTATTTTCTCTAAAAATCTCTTCCTCCAATTTTCATGCATCGACCTTATCCCACTTACCCCTTGATTCTGGCTCTATTTTATTGGCTGTTGAGAGGTCTTAATTTTCTCAATCATGGGGCTTAAATGCAGAACTAGGGGATTGTGGTCACTAGCAGGATTTACTTCAACCAAAAAGTTGTTAACAAAGTGAATATACCTGTTGGAGACCAAGATAAAGTCAATCACACTAGTTTTACCCCCGTCCCTTGAAAAGTCAGTATTTCCGGCAATTTAGAGAAGGTTGGCATGTCCAATACACAAAGATCATTTATCACGATAATATTATTCAAGCCGTCACCCTGTGGTGAATGCTTAAAGTGCGCCATTGATCGATCTTTTGTGTCTACCACACCACAGACCCTAAACCCACTGAACTTACACAAGGCACAATTGAAATCCCTTACCCACATAATGAACAAAGAGGGGGAGGTGTTAATAGCTTTAACTATCTCCTCCTGCAATTAATCGATAACAAATGTGGCATGGGGATCGAAAATATTGTAGTACCAATTAATTAGTAACAAAGGCACTGGAAAAAATCTGTGATCAGGAACAATTGGTACCAGGGGGAATCCGTCAACATCAGTGTCCTAACGGTCGAATATTTTACGGAAATAGCAGTCAATAAACCACCCTTAGCCCTTCCAGCTTGTGAGGGCTCAGCATGCACATTAAAAGATTGATAACCCTCTATGCTTTGGTCCTCTCTGCTCCAGGTTTCCTGGAGACAGATTATGTCAAAGGTTTCTATATGTTTTAACCATAGCTCATCCTGTATCCTATGAGCAAGGCCTGCTATATTCCAAGAAATCAAACTAAAAGGACACCCTCCTAGTTGACTATTTAGTGAGGTTAAATGTGTAACTTCTGTAAACGATGAAATACTTAGTTCTAATTGGGTATCATCTTTCCCACCCTGGTCAACGTCTGCTTGTTCCATCGATATAGTAACATTTAAGTTAATATGACTCATAGATTCTATCCCATCTAAGACTCGTTCCCTCTCTCTCCCTATCCTTACAGAACTGCCAACCAGTACCCCACCCATTTCTTCCTCTACAATATTCCCGACCGCGGATTCCCGGAGTCAGTCCACCCCCTCCATCCCCATCAGAGGATCAAATCTATTTCTCAATGGTAGGTACTGTACTGCCCAATCCAATTGAGTTTCGCCAAAGGGTCCCCTCCTTCTGTGATTATCTGATGGGTGAGGTAGCGCAGAGTTCACATATGGATAAAAGTAATCTAAGCCTAGAGATTGAATGTCGCCTATTCTAGCAAACCTTGCCTCTCGCCTGATATGATCTACAACCCATGGATTTCTGAAATTAATAATAATGCAATCACCCTCAAGATCCTTGGAGCATCGGCCCAGCCAGTCCACCCTTCTTACATTTAGGATCTCAATATTAGAGCCAGGGGGTAGTCTCCTATTTTTATTAAGCCAAAAAATGACTTTATTCCTCAGCTCTCTTTGTGATTCCTGGGAATCTGGTCTAATGTCCGGTACCCCTGTCAAAATGATTGTAAATGGTGCAGATTCCGGGGGAAGATTGACACATGGGAGCCTTTTACCAGAAGCTTCTCTGCCATGGGGAACATTGGCCATTGGTTGTTTGACCGATGATTTTAAATGCCTGCTGGGAAACAGCCACTGCCCCTCCCTTGAAACCCTGTCACTTGTAGTTACTACAAGAGTACCTTCTGTAGCTGCTTTTGAGTTCTGAATTGGAGGGATTACTTTAGTGACCTTTTGCACGCCCCTAGTAGGCTTTGTTGTTCCAGGCGCTGCAATAGCAGGGGTTTTAGCACTATTGCCCTTTAAGCCTTTTGCCAATTCATCAAGTGTAGCGGTATTCCCTGTTACCAACAATTCCAATTGATCCAATTTTGCATTGATTATTTTTGTTCTTTCCACCAAGGGCAGTAATAAGGATTTCACTAGTATTTCCATTTTTCCAAGAAATTCCTCATTTAAATTTGGTGGAGTCAATAGTTGGGCGGCTTCAGGAAGTACGCCACTTAGGCTAGGAGACTGAGCTCTAACTGGTGGATCCTTATTCGTAATATTAATTTTTGTCAATTTTGCACAGCCACCCTTCCTATGTCCACCCCCTCTTTTCCTTTTACTTGATTTCGATGTCACTGTAGGATTTTTATCTACTCCTGATACCAGGTTTTGTTCTTCAGAGGGAAGAAGAGTTGGTGTCATACTAAGGCTACTAGATACACTACTGGGCGAAATTGGGCTTAAATTAGGACATGACACTGAGTCATCCAAGCCCTCCAACAGAGAGTAAGAAATAGGGCCAGTAACAACCAGGGGGTCAGGCCTAATACATTGTACTGGGGTTGCAACTGACCCAATCAGCCCTAAAGAGGACCGTTTCCCTGTTAACAAATCAATAGACAGGCGTTTTTCGGTAAAGGCAATTTCCTTTTCTAAAATACCAGTGGCCCGGGTTATGAATTGGTCCAGGGTCCCAGTGGCTACCCCACCATTAGTTTTTAGGATAACCTTTCTACCCCTCCCCGAGCGTAAGGCCATTTTGCAACTCACAAATGGGATTTGTACTTAACGGAAAAAATACAATAACTACAAGCAACATATAAGACACAATATACCGAGTACAAACCCGATTTTCAAAGGGAGTGGCCTGCCCAGCCTGCCTCGGACAGCCTCAGACGGCCCGCCCTTTGCCCGGGCTTAGCCCGGCTAGTCCCGCGCGCGTCCTGCGGTGCACGGGAGAGGCTGCTAATATACACAGGGAGGAGGGGGGCGGGAAGAGGCCCCAGCTGCAGCGTTGATGGTGGCGCTGTGCAGGCAGGTCCTCGCAGTCCCGCCTACGATGTAGCACTGCTCCTCTGCCCCAAATCGGCTTGGATTTCCCAATGTCAGCCAGTTCACAGAATAATGCAAATAAAAGCTCGGGAGGTTTTAAAAGTCAGACGAAGTTCAGCCACAGATACGGCTGCGAGCGGCATTGCGTAATCAGCATGTTGGTGTACACATTGTGGGGAATTCATTGGCTGGTGAAACCATGAAGGTGGCTGTTCAGACTGTATCAGCTGCTGTGATTACTTGTTCACATACAAGGAGAAATTACGACATCAAGGTGGTGACTATGGTCACTGCCTTGGCTATTGGTGAGCCCCTGCCAAAAGGCTAATCAGCAAAAAAAACTCCCATCTACTGAGTCCTCAAAATGCTCCCTGGACGGCTACGGTTTCTTTGTTATAGAATTGCTACTGGTGGCAGGGTCTTTCTGAACAGACAAAAGATGTGTCCTTTGCTGCAATGTTTCTCAACAGATTAGAAGTAGCACGCCCACCCCAGAAACCACTTTTAGTTTCAAATAAACCATCCAATGTGTCTATTTAGATCATTGTGGACCACTCCATTTGGATGGTATATTTAAATATATCTTAGTGGCTGTTGATTCTGGTTCTCTATTTCGATGGGTGTGGCCACAGCGATCGGCTGACACTTAAACTAGTATTAGAGATTTGTAAGTCTTTATTGGTACATATGCAATGACAGCATTTTACTCAGGCCAGGGACCGGCTTTCACCTCTAAGGCATTCCGGGACACTGTGGGCAACGTGGGTGTTACTGTAAATTATTATGTCCCCTAGCATCCTGAGACACATTCAATAGTGGAATGGAAGAACCATCATTTAAAGTAGTCCTTAACAGGTAGAGCCTTAGGTTCAGGTGGTAGTTGGACCCATTGCCTGTATAGTGTTCAGAGCACGATAAATAATCTGCCTAGAAGGTTATTGAGTGGTCGGACTCTGTATGAGGTATTATTCAGGGTTCAAATGTTTGTTCCAGATCTTGATAACTCTGGAACAGTGGCGGCACATTTGACCTCAGACATGAAAGAACACTTCATTGTCTTACAGGAATTCTGAGATGAGCATTCGAATTTCAATTCTAAACGTGTGCAACTAATGAAGTGAAGGACCAACCAGCAGTTTCTATCAGGATTGCTAAAGCTGGTGATTTAGTCGGAGAGACTACTGCAGAAAGAAAAAGAGTTTGACCCATCCTGTCCTGCACCAGTGCCTGTCCTTGCCATCCAAGGTACTTGCACGTGATTTTGCCACTGCTTGCTGGTTGTAAAGAGAAACAACAAGTTTCTATTGAGTTGATGAGTTACACCATGTGCCCAGGTCTTAAGTTTAGGCCTCAAGGGTTTCTTAGTAGTTGCTTGTCATGTCTACCTAGCCTGCAAGAACTCTCTATACAAGAAAGAAATATTCCCCAGCTTTGGTCTTCAAAAGGTGAACTTTCAAATCGTCAAGGTAATGATGAGAATACAGGATATTTTTCTAACATGAGTTGTCATTTTTCAACTGTTTGCTTCTAGTAATGAAATTATATTCTATCAACTGCCTATGGAGGTACCTACTTGCTCTCTTTTGCTAGATAAGCTTCCTGTTTTTACTCAGATTGCAGATTGCCTCTGGATTCTTTGTCAACATTGATGATTTTCATTTTTCTTCAGAATCTTGGCATACCTCTTTGTGTGGTGTGCATGCACTCTTTTGTTGGCTGAAACAGCCTTACCTGCTTCTTCTTTAGTCCTACTGTTTTATTTTCTTTTAATTATTTTTTATCTTACTCTGGATTGGATTTGTTGAAGTCTTTTTTCTACTATTAAATTGATAGTATCTACCTGGTTGACCTTTTCTGGAACTGGTAGCTTGGGGCCTATGCCCCATTCTTCTTCACATAAGGTTTGAAGAGACTTGTTCCTTGTGAACATTACTGCATTCTCTGTCCATGAGGGTATCTTTTGGGATAAAGTCCCCTATGACATTTTTGGTCTTAGAGAAACATTACAAATTCCATATGTTCTTAAAGTTACTACGGATGACGTTATTACCCCAGGTTCCATTTCTACTGAATGGGATGTTAGGACTGTTTCCAATATGCTATCTGAATTAGATCATACATAGTATTTGAAAAGAAGAATTTGTATTAGAATTTTGCAAATTATGGTAAACTGTTTGTTACGGTCAATATGCATATGACTATTTCCACACAGCTAGTACACCACATTCTGTTTTTTATTTTACACTGTTGGGACACTGCCTGACACCACCTGTGGGTAGTTCTGAAACATATTTAATTTGGAAGTTTTCTCAACAAGAAGCTGTTGAATGATTAGGACAAATTTGTACAGAAAACTTGACAATAGCTTTGGCATGACTACATTGGCAACTCT
Organism: Lissotriton helveticus; assembly: GCF_964261635.1. NCBI lineage: Eukaryota > Metazoa > Chordata > Amphibia > Caudata > Salamandridae > Lissotriton > Lissotriton helveticus. Next base: position 1,838,714,211 of record NC_136059.1, on the reverse strand, counting down.
TTTTTTAACTTTTAATAACTTTATTCGGAAGTATAAAATGAATCCATGAAAGCATAGCTCGAGACAAACATCATTAGACAATTCATATCATGAAATCAGATATAGTATAAAACCCAGGCTAAAAAAAAGTTAGATCTTGTAACAGTCAGTTGTCAGGATATTTAATAAATATAAATATATATAGCTGAGGAGGCTCCATTGTGGACATGTAAGCTGCCAAACAAAGCATCACATTTTCGTTTTGTTTCATGGACTCACTTTGCTTTAATCCGCACTCATGCACAAGGGAACCTACGGTTTTTCCACCCCCACCGCACCAATTTCCTCAGTCCACCCACAAGGGACTCTGGGACATGTAGTTTTTCCCACTACTCGGGATGCTGCGCAGGTGTGCTGATACTAACGCAATTGGGGGAGGTGCAGACTCGATACCTCGGGTCTTAAGAGAGGCGGAACCTACAGCTGAGTGACATTATTCTGTGGAAGCTTCGGGCGCTGAAGACGGCATAACAACAGCCAGAAATGCATCCGCCATTACCTGCAAATAAAGCTTCTTTAAGTTTCCCCTGGGTCTCTGCTATCTCTTTTCAAGGAAGGAGTGTATGCTGTACCTATATATAAATATATATATATATATATATATATATATATCTTGAAGACAAGATGCACCATCTTCTGTCACTGTGTATGCGGGGAATGGACAGAAGAGGCTGCGGTTTGAAATGTTTTCAATCTGCCTAGCGTGTGAAGCCGGATGTAAAGAACTCGCCCCAACTCACGGTATCCCACTCAGCGACATGAAAAATTCCTCTAATCAAGTATGTGACCTTGAACTTACTTAAAGGGATAATATTGGCTCGAATGTAAATAATACATTTCCCAGCATGCAATAAAACTGAACATGAACTAAGTGCAGCCCATGGTGGGCAGGGAACCAATGGAAAGCATGCTTTTAAATGAAATACAAATAAAAAAGAGCCTCTCAACATCGAATAGTGAGTCGCCTATGATTAAGGGGCAGCAGGCCCTGAAACGCGTCAGGCACCATAACTCACCAAGGAGTTGTCGGAGAGAAGTATCCAGACAAGCCGGATGGCAGGCCGAACACAAGTGTGTCCTGGAAATCTCAAGGGCATTTGATGATTCATATATATATCCTATCAGGATATTTTAGTCAGAAGGCTTTATGAAATACCTTCATTGACAATCAGTTTCTAAAATTAGTAATAAAAGCCAGGCTGCTATTATCAATACTAAAAATGAATAAAATCTATTACAAGTTTCCCCAGACACCAATAGTTACATTTTCAAACTATAAGCATAAAAAATAAAATGTGGACGTAGGGTAAAGTGCTTTCGTGTTAGTGTAAATTGAGTTGCCCATTGTGTCATGTATCCAATGATAGGAGGGCAGTTATATGCAATACCCTTCATGCTATAGCCCTATACTTGGGTACGACCAGTCTAAGAAAGGGGGCAAGAACCTAGAACCTGGTCTGACATGCCCTTCATCTGAACTGGCCCTGGAACTGGCTATACTTGGGCACGACCAGTCTAAGAAAGGGGGCAAGAACCTAGAACCTGGTCTGCCATGCCCTTCATCTGAACTGGCCCTCAGATGGACACATCTATTATCATCAAAGGTACATAAATACAATGTATTACACATTCGAATTCAGACCCAATTTCTCTCGGTCATGTTGGTAGAAATGCCTAGATCCATACAAAAGTTACAACATATTACCTTTCCTAATCACAGATTGGTAAGATATTCTTTCTAGTGTAAAAAACCACCCAGAGGAAAGATGACATTCTACAACAGGTCTCTAGTGTAGGTAATGATTGCAAAAATACATTTGTGGGGCGGCATTGGGTAAAACAATGTGGTCTGATTTTCAGTAAAATATATTGTTTCCTTATTTTGCTATACAACTTACAAAAGAGGACCACATGCATTGTATCCTACTAGTCATTCATTTTTGGGAAACTGACTAATTTATGAAATATGTCAAGTATTAAGCGGGTCAAGACAAACCTTTGCCTTCAGTTTAATACAGCTTTAAGATATGGTTACATGTTAAAAGTAGCTAAGATCAGATGGTTTTTCAGGGCACTTGGTTATAGGATCTCAGTTGACAATCTAAGGTTTTCCAAGTGTCTTTCTACTAATTATAACTAATGTTTCTAGTTTCTCAAAATAGTTAGGGTGTCCCATATCATGGAAAAAACATTGTACATAGGTCAAATATGAAATTCTTAAGTGAGAGCTTAATTTGAGGCAATCCCCGATTATTGCTAGATTAAGACCTGTGTATTCTGACGTCCAGATTTTATGCCAAAGAAGAATTGGTTGCGGATTTATTATATCTGAGATATATTGCACACCCAATTCAGCGTGACATACATAAACTGATGTACTTTTAGGTGTTGCAAGCAGATATCTGAAAAATGTATTTTCTGCGGTTTGGGCATCAGTACATTTTTTATGTCCCCACAAGCCTGCCCCATATGTGGCTATGCTAAGGCACTTAGATTTATAGATCTTCATCAACGCCTCCGGTGAGTTAGAGCACAATCGTCTTGCAAAACTTCTAAGGGCCATGCAAGATTTACCAAATTGTAGCTTCCTATTTGCAATGGCCATATTCCATAAAACATCCTTGTCAAATAAAATCCACGGATGAGAAACCAATGATTGTGCCATCTATATATATATCCCTACATTTCCTACTAGTCCATCTACATTTCATAAAAAATGTTTTTCCTAGATTGACTAAAAGGCCAAGTTCATTCATATAACATACAAATTTCGACAGCAGGGACTGAAAAGCCAAGGGGGTATGGAACATAAAAACGGCGCCATCAGCGTAGAGGAGGGCGGGACAGGGTATGTTCCTATTTGTGGGAGTTCTTTTGTAGATGCTGCAAGTACCTCACCCACACTGTTTATTTATAGTGAGAACAGAAAGGGAGCCAAAACGCATGACTGTCTCACCCCTCTCTCCACGCTGAAGGCTTTGGTGCATTCTCCTTTGGTGCCATGTCTGACCCTGGCTTTGCATCCCGAGTATAAGTCACTCAATAGACTGATAACTGGTGCCTCAATCCTCATGTCTTTCATTGTTTGCCACAAATTAGCATGCATAACACAGTCAAAGGCCTATGACATATCGACAAATGCTAAATATAAATTCCATGTTTTAATATTAGCATATTTTGCAAATAACATATTAGGTTGAGGCTCTGCTCTATCCTCCCAATCCCCGAGCAGAAGCAATATTGTAAATCTGACATAAAATCTTATGAATCCGCCCGATGCTAGAATCTTTTTTAAATTATACTGCCTGCTGTCTTAACAAGTGAGTCAAGCAAGGAAATGGGTCTGTAACACACTGGATTGTGTTGGTTTCCTTTTTTATAATTAGGTCCAATAATAGACTCTCCCCATGTTGGCAAAAAGCCCACTGTACAGCATGCCCTATGTACTAATGTTAGCACGGGCACCCATAGGGCAGTGTTATCATTATATAAATCTATTGGTATTGAATCTGGTCCAGGTGATTTGCCACGTTTGCTTTCCTGCATTACAATATTGAGTTCCTCCAGTGTAAAAGGAGTGATGGAGGAGGTGTGAGAAGAAAGTGTGCTGTCATTACCACTATATTCACACTCAGATGCTAGTGTTGTATTTGGCTAGGAGTAGATATTGGCAAAATGCCTTGTTCAATATATATCCAGTATTGCAAGTTCCACCCTGGGAGACTAATCTGTTATCAGAGGTGTAGAGTTAATTGCCTGCCAGAATGCTCTATTATCATTGCTGGAGCTAGCTTCCTGTAAGTGCTCCCATGCCCTCTCTCTTAAATGTAGTTTTCTCAACTTCACAGCCTGCTTATACTCTACTCTGCAGTGATGGACTTTCGAGGTGTTCCTAGGTGATTTACTTAATGCCTCCATTAGTCTTTTATGGGCGTTAGAACATAATGTATCAAACAACTCCTTCTCCTTCTGTTTTGCCTTCCCTCTAGTGAAAAAAGACACCCTGTGTAATTGACAGAAAGGCTGTGATGGTTTCATTATTTGGGATGGTAGCATCTAGAAACCGCTCAAATGCTTCTCTCTTGTTACATTTTTGATAAAACTTTCTGGGGAGATCTGTGTCCAGCACAAAGAGTAGCCGTTACGCTGTGTTAATTCAATCTCTGTCCCTTGTAGAATGGTTTTACAATGTCCCTGTTTAAAACGTAGCACTGCATTTAATTACATACTCAAAGGGAAGTGGTCACTTATTCAAATCAAATGTGTAGAAAAGTTCAAAACAAAGCCAGCAAACCTATTTGGCAATAATATGTGGTCGATAATGCAATTAATGTTTTGCTTAAGGGGAAGAGATTTCATTTGCAAATGTAAGATCAAATTTAAATATTAGTTAATTGATCTTATCACCATACATACTATGGTTGAAGTGGGGCTGATCTCCATCCTCCATATTTACCATACCACATATTTAATCCAACTGAGATTTGCATCGTCACAAATTTAAGTCACCACCCCATAGGATTATTGTATATATTCTATTATCTAGAGTAATGTGCTCCAGCTCATCGTTCAATTTCTGCACGGTATCTATAATGTCTCTTGTCGTGGCATTATTGTAAAAATTAATTAACACTAGTGTTGGACTTGGCCCTTTTTGCAGGGTCATCCCTGAGCTTTTTGCCTTCCTCCTGTATTGTTTCTGACCTGTTGTTGGTTGTTTTGTGATTCTGGGCACTTTACCACTGCTGATCAGTGCTAAAGTGCATATGCTCTCTATGTTAAATTGATGTATGGATTAGTGACTCCATGATTGGCTGGCTTGGTTTACTTGCCAGACCCTAGTACAGTGCACTGAGTGCTCCCCGGGCTTGTAAATAAAATGCTGCTGGTGGGCTTGCAGCACTGGTTGTGCCAACCACAGAAGCAGCTTTTAAAGTGTGTCTCAGGCCTGCCATGGCAGAGCCTATGTGCAGTCTGGTATTGCTGTGTTGAATGGGCAAGTGCACCCACTTGCTAGTCCCTAAACCATCCCTTTTCTGTATATTAGTCCCCCCTATGTTAGGCCCAAGGGCAGGGTGCATTGTAGATAAAAGGTAGGACAAGCCCTGGTGTGTGTGGCTTGTCCTGATAGTGAATTACAGGCATTTTTCATTTTTCACTTTTGCAAGGCCTTCTGTTCCCCATAAACCAGAATGGTCAGTTTGATTATAACATTTTATAATCCTAACTGACTCAGGGAACTAGGTAGACATTCGAGTTTACTATGCCTGAACTCTGAATGATAAAATACATATTTTAATGAAGTTTGTTTTAACATTCTGGGTTTGATAATACCACTTTTAGAAAGTATGTATTTTCTTGCCTAACTGTTCAAGCCTGTCTCTGCTAGGTTGTGTATTCCTTGTCTGGAGTTTGAGTGACAGGGGATGTGGGATTCCAAGAGACAGGGTGAATCAGCACAGGGCTGAATAGAGTTTTCTCTATGTAGATGGGTGGGAGGAGTTGCACCTGGGACCTGAATAGGGCTGTGCCTGCCTTCCACAATGCTGGCTCCACCTCCTGTGGTGCGTCTGATGTCCCTGGCCCACACTGTCAAAGGCGAGAAGGAGTACTGTCAACAAAGTGCACCAGGCCTGCACATAACTGGTTTAGACTAGGTACAGGACCCTCTGCCTTCAGAGGACAAAGGATTTACTAGTACAAATATGGGGACCCATACCCCAGAACTTTAGATCACTTTTGGGAAACAAGAAAAACCTTTGCTGAGGAGAGGAACCAGAGAGAAACTGAAGGAGGACACTATCCCTAAGCTGAGTGCTGTTTGGGGGATTGACCTGCAGTGGTTGCCTCACTGCCAAAGAAAGGAGAAAGGAACTTTGTGCTACTTTCATCAACTTGTAAATAATCTCCAAGGGCTTGGAAATTGAGCTTGCCTCCTGCTGAAGTCTCAGGGATAACAGACTTCACCAACCAGCTCCCATGAATTCCCTTGCTGGGAATTTGAAGCGCCTACTGTTGTGCTGGGCCTTCTGAGAGACTGCGTGTCGCAGGGAGCTGGAAGTGGGACTAACGAAGAAGAATCATGACGCTGTCGCAGCTGCTGCGGTCGCATCACTGAAGAAGGGTGTCGCCACTGTCGCTTCGCCAAAGCGCCTCACATCACAGGAGAAGAGTGTCGCCGTCGCAGTAGACGCCGTTACATCACTGAAGAAGCGTGTCACCGCTACCGCTGTCTCATCACATCATCGAAGCTCCTCGCATCACCAGAGAAGAATGTCGCCGTCGCAGCAGACGCGTCGCATCATCGGAGAAGCGTGTCGCAGGGCCTGTCGCGGCTCAGATGATTCGTTGAGTTGCTGCGCGGCCATTGGGTGTGCACGCATCGCCACGTCATTGTTGCATCAAGAAGAAGACGCCATTTTGATTCATTGCACCGGATCTGCATCACCACGTTTGCGGGTTGCATCTCCACGGAAGTGCAGTAAGAAATTGACGCATCACCTCCCCATGCGGAGAAGAACCGACGCATCACCATCCCCTAAGCAGCAGTAGGGAAACAACGCATCACCGTTCTTGCGTGTAAGGAACCGGTGCATCACCTTCCCTGCAACTCTTTCATTGTATAGCATTATGCATCCAAAGGTACATTGAGCATAAAGTGTTGCATTTATCATCTAAAGAGAACTAAGCTATTTCTACCATTTTTAAAGTTCAGTATTGTGGATTTTTGTCGTTTGTGGTCTTGTGTTAAGCCTATATAAAAATACTTATTTTTATACTACAACTTGTGTGGTGTCCATCTGTAATGTTGTCACTGTCTAACTGTATGTGTTCACAAATGCTTTACACACCCTCTGAGATAAGCCTGTCTGCTTGTGCCAATTACCAAGGGGATGAGCCGGGGTTATTGTAGGAGTGTACCCCCTTACCCTGACTAGACGCAAGGGTTCCTATTTGGTCATAGGTACCTACCTCTGCCAACTAGAGACCCCTAAATCTAACAACTAGCCTCGCAGGGCCCAATGAGTCACATACAAATAGTTGGTAATACAGATTATATGTAGCCATGTCAATATTAGTAAAATGTACACTATTGGAGAGATAAGTACATAATCCCCCCTTTGCCCTGCCATGTCTGTTGTAAAGTATGTCCTATACCCATTTGTATGTATGGGCTCTGTGAGCCATGTCTCTCGCAGGCAAATTATTTGGAAGTCGGCTAAAAACTCTAACCATTCCGGAATTTGTCTCTTACTTCTCAGACCTGCCACGTTCCAGCTCAGATATCCTAAAAGTTCAAACTTTGCACGTATAGATTTTGGTTTATTTGTATCTATTAAAAGGGTGGGCTTATTGCTACTATCCAGCTGGGGCATACTTTCTTTTATCAGCTTGAGTCTCTCAATCATTATATAGGGAGCGTTCCGTTCATTAATATTTTCTGTGGGGTAAATTCTCATAGTGTCTTCCTTGCCATCTATACATGGATACTCTTTAATTCAGTCCAGACCATTCAAAATCAATAAACAATGGAAACGATTGTAAGTTGGAAGTAGGTACCTTTAATCAATCAACTGACTCTGTTCAAAAATTACCTGTGATCTAATATCGTCAATGAAATATATGGGTTGAAAGAAATAACCCAAAAGGATGAAAAAAATAGCATTTACAGCAATATTAATGGCTCTGGTCCTGCTCAATACTGTCTCCACTAGCTGTGGCATTTTAAAAGATAGAAATACGCAGTCTCCACTCACGGTTTTTTCCCCTTACCTTATCCATTTAACTCTCCTTGCCATCTTGAATTCATTACATAGGTGATCGGTTAGGCCTGATCCAGCACCCAACCAGTTTAAAGACTTGCTTGTTAGTGAAATCCAGTTTTCCATGCTATCTATAGGTAGTGCAGGGACATTGGACAGGACTACCACATATGGTGTTGCAGCCACTGGCAAGTCCAGACGATCAGATATATACGCTGTAGTATCTCTATGATGGTCATCAGTGGCTAGGGCTATTGTGGCAGTACCGCTGTGTCTTCCGCCTCTCTCGTCAGCACGAGGCATGCCTGTTTTTAAGTTCTCCCCATCCTTCACTCTGTCAGTTTTGGTACATTGTCAACTAATTTATTCATTGAATAATGTTATTTCATCTGCATTCGATATCATACACCATGACATATCTATGCTTCAACATGGCCAGAATAGGCGAACATTGATTTTGCAAATAAGTTGGAAGTTGCAGGCTTTAAAATCAAATCGAGTGCGGCAGGATTATTTGAATGCGACTGAATTGTTTTTGCCATATAATTTGACACATGATGAAAATAATGGCTAAAAAAGAAGCAACCTACACTATGCTTAATAGTGAGAGGCTTAGCCTGATGTGAGTTGCAGATGCCTCTGACCAACACGTCTAGGTCAGGGACCCACTGACCTCTGGTCGGCGGTTCTGACCACCTGATTACAATGCGACTAAACACTGTTCGGTCGCATACTCATTTTTCTCTATGGTAGCTTGTGTTACGGCCATAAATGGGCCATAATACAGGCTCCCATTGAGAAATTAGGGTGTGTGTAAAACCCTGCACCATGTGGTAGGCACCCCATGGTGCCTGCCACACAGTTCAGGGTTTTATAATGGGATACCCTAGGTACCCCCTTCAACCACCAACTGTAGACTATGGAGGCCCGGGTGCCGTGCAAGGGGCCTCCAAAGTCGCTTTCCAACAGCCTTTATGAGTCAGAAAGGCTGGCATGGAAAGGCTGTGGGAAACCTACATCGTAATCCCGACGCCGAAAACACTGTCCATAGAGGATTACGTTGCATTTTCAATTGGCAGGAAGAATCAGAGAGCCATTTGGAATGACCGACTGGTTTATGTTCCGACTGCAGACATCGTAATTGGGATGTCTAACAGCAAACCGCAGTGTCAGTCGAAAGCCTTCGACCGCGGTTGGAAAGATTTCTGACTAGAGGTCTGAGGCTTTGTAACATCCATCATAATCTGCCCCTGAATGTTTAGAAAAGTTGCCTTTTACTCTATCTGGAACTCAATCGGCAGTCTGGATCACACTGTGTAATTTCTCTACCCATATCAATGTTTCATTGGACATCATGTCTTAGACATTTTCTAACAGGCAGATTTCAGGATGTAGGCTTAGTTTCTCCCTTTTCAATACTGATGTATCCATGAGAACAAAGAGCTTTTTGTTAGTCTATGTGAATGTGGAACTTCCTTGGGTTACCCTTTTGTCTGCATATACATAACACTTCATTGAGTTTGTAATGCATCCATGGCTAATCTTGCATATTATTTGAAGGGTGTTTCCGTACCATTGATAAAGTCTGACTTTTTGTAGATTTCTAATGGGAGATACTTCATTTTAAATTATCAAAGTTGCTGCTGGATAAAACCAGAAGTCCCTTATGTGGTCTCTGCTTCCAAGGTTGTGAATTGCTGCATGAATATCATATATCGTCCCACACATTCTACTGGAGAAGTTACTTAGTTGCTGAAGGTCCTTTTTGGGTATATTAGCTTTGACTGATTAAAAGGTGTGGCTTTTACATCTGCCCGAGAAACTTTTGATCTCTAAGTAGTGCATTACTTGTCTAAGGTGCAATCACTTTTATGTACTCAATTGACTCAGCATTTTGGTGAACTTGTACACCAAATATTCAATGCTTCTAACACTGCTGAATTGGCACACTTGTTTAAAGTGATTGGGTCTGGATTTGTTTCTTTGTTTCAGTCTGTGCTTGCAGTTATTCCATCTTGTTTACAATTATTGCATTCAAGTGTTCTTGGATGCCTTCTGATTGTGTTGTTTCTTCGGGTGCTATTTTGGTTGTATTTTTGTTGCTCTGAATGAGATATCCCAGAATGAGGCCTAATGCTGATGAAACTGCTACAGCTCCTTCTGTGTTGTGAACACATGATACTATATTTTGGAGAGTCTTTGTTATTGGAATTGAACAAGAACTGTTCTCAGTCATTCCGATCCATGTGGTTTCAGACAGGCTAGCCTATGCTTCGCTATCGTTGGTGCTCTTTCGAATGTGAACTCACCTTATACTTTGCTATGTAATTATCGCAGTCTCCATATATAAATTCAGTTATGCGTCCTTCGCAATTGCATCAGCTTTTTTATTCTGTGATGCTGCTCCCATTGCTGCAGGATGCCTATTATGAGCCACTTTCACCAGTGCCTGATGCTCTTGTCATCTGGAAGCTCTTCTGAGACTGCACTCATGGAGCTCTTGCCTTTGACTTCTGCTGAATGGGTTGATGATGACTCTCTTCATCCCTTGGATCTTACTCTAGTGGCCTCTCTTGCTGTGTTGATTACAGATAAGGGTTCCTTACTGAGCCATGACAACACCCTGGAAATGGATGTTGTGAACATTTCAGTGATGCCATCCTTCAATTTGGAGCGATACCAAAGGGGATGATGGACGGAGTGCTTGAGCAAATCAAACACTCGCCCCCAGTCAACTGATCTGGGTTTAATCCATCACCATTCTTTAGCTCACTCCACCACTCCAGTTCAGACAAGGACAAATGCAAATCAGTCTGTCCCTGTGCCTCGTGAGAACAGTCCAGCCCGAACTGCCAAGCCATGTCTTCCCTGGACCAGAAACAAGCATCCTGGGACCCATTTCGGATTCATAATCCTCATCAGCAAGGCTATCTTGAATCCAGTGGTAGAGTGAGCAAGGGACCTACGTCTGGGCATACCCTGCCAACTTAGGGCGAATAAAACGATACCAAAGGGGATGATGGATGGAGCGCTTGAGCAAATCAAACACTCACCCCCAGTCAACTGATCTGGGTTTAATCCATCACCATTCTTTAGTTCACTCCACCACCCCAGTTCAGACATGGCCATATGCAAATCAGTCTGACCCTGTGCCTCATGGGAACAGTCCAGCCCAAACTGCCAAGCCATATCTTCCCTGGACCGGAAACAGGCATCCTCGGTACGGTTTCGGATTCATACTCCTCATCAGCCAGGCTATCTTGAATCCAGTGGTAGAGTGAGCAAGGGACCTACGTCTGGGCATACCTTGCCAACTTAGGGCGAATAAAACGATACCAAAGGGGATGATGGATGGAGCGCTTGAGCAAATCAAACACTCACCCCCAGTCACTTGATCTGGGTTTAATCCATCACCACTCTTTGGCTCACTCCATCACCCCAGTTCAGACATGGCCATATGCAAATCAGTCTCACCCTGTAGCTCATGGGAACAGTCCATCCCGAACTGCCAAGCCATGTCTTCCCTGGACCGGAAACAAGCATCCATTTGTATGCTGTAACACTTTTCGCCCTAAGTGGTATGGGTATGTCCAGACGTTGGTCCCTTGCTAACTGTGCCACTGGATTCAAGCTAGCCTGGCTGCAGAAGGGTGACATACCCTCAAACCGGTCCCAGGTCACGTGTTTCTGATCCAGGGAGGACCAAGCCTGGCAGTTTGGTCTGGACTGTTCCCATGAGGCATTGGGTCAAGACTGATTTGCATATGGCTGGGTCCAAACTTGGGTGGCGTAGTGGGCAAAAGAATGATGGATTTAACCCAGATCTTTTGACTGGGGGAGAATGTTTGCATTGTCAGCATTCCGTCTATCATTTGTTTGCTGTAACACTTTTCGCCTTAAGTGGGATGGGTATGCCCAGACGTGGGTCCCTTGCTCACTGTGCCACTGGATTCAAGCTAGCCTGGCTGAAGAAGGGTGACATACCCTGAAACCGGTCCCAGGATGCTTGTTTCCGGTCCAGGGAGGACTAAGCCTGGCAGTTCGGTCTGGACTGTTCCCATGAGGCACAGGGTGAAGACTGATTTGCATATGGCTGGGTTCAAACTGGGGTGGCATAGTGGGTAAAAGAACAATGGATTTAACCCAGATCTTTTGACTGGGGGAGAATGTTTGCATTGTCAGCATTCAGTCCATCATTTGTTTGCTGTAACACATCCTTCACTTTGGATGCCTTCCAGACTCTTTTATGGGCTAATTGTTTTTTAGAGATTACATTTATTCTTCAATTTAGCTTTAGTTTTTAACTTAGTATCTCTTGCTGATGGTGGTTTGTGCAGGTTTTCCCCATAATATGAGGAAGTGCCATGCACACATTAATTCCTAGTAGACATTGTTCCCCTGTAGTCTGCACAATTAGTTCCAGGGTCACACATATTGGAACGCGATACCCCAGTCTTATTTTTGTGCTTGTAAGAGACAAGTCTTTCTCTCCTGACTATTTAAAGATGTTGTTCTGCAACTCTGGCACAGTACAATAATGCTGAGTTTGATGAGAGGCACTTTGGGCTTTGATCCATGACTGAGATTCAGCTCTGCAGGCCTGACGTTCACCCTGAGAAGGAAGTTAGCTGTGCAAGAGACATGTGAAGGCCTGCAGTGCATACTCAAACGGGTGAATTCGCTGATGCACTGAGGCCAGCTTTCTGAGTCATTATGCCATGTTATGGGGTGCAACAGGTCTTGCAGAAGGATACTCCTGATATGCTTTTGCCAGTGTAGAGGTAATAGGGATAGATAGGAGTAACATTAGGAACAATTAACATGTTTGTTTTTTTATTTTTCAGCATTCTAATAATGCTGAGAACAATGATGTGTCTGATCTGTCTAATAATCACAAGTCATGTTTTATTTCAATGGATTTAATCTTTTCCAAACATATTTGAAAAAGTATTTCTCATATTTTTTGTGACACCTTGGGCATTCAAAAGTGACAAATGAAAGGATTAGATGTTTCCTCAAATGTCTTGAGAATCTGAGTAATCTTGTTTGAGGTTACTGACAACTTCTTGAAGGTTATGAGTCAGATGTGTTTCTGTGCGCGAGTCAATCCAACATTTACTGATGATAGGAGTAGACTAGGTCTCTATATTGTGAACTTTTGTGAACGTAATTTACAGTACTCCATCAATGTGCTGGAACCTTATCATACGTTCAATTAAAGCCCTGTGTCAAATGTTGTTCCGTAGGATTAAAGAGGAGGTGGTAGTCTCAGATGCTACACTCCCAGGAAGATTACAAAATAGAGTTGGATATGTTAGCTTAAACACAATTAAAACCTATTGCATTTGTGCAAACACTGAAAACACTGAAAATTTGCTGAGGAATATCATGGTACTCAGGTTCCTTATTATTTTAAAGTCAGTGTAGGAAAATATTAAGGAGAATACAGCAGGATGGAAAGTAGGATCTAAACAGAAGAAATGGTTGGATTTGGAGTGTCTGAATCTAAATTGCTAGTTAAGGAGGGTTGCTAGGAGCCAGAAAAAAAGAGCTGGACAGGATTAAGGAAGAAGGGAGCAAATTATGTAAAGAATATAAAAGGAAGATCAAAGAGAAAACAATTACTTTCTATAATTCAAATTGAAGGGAAATGCTTAAAGCAATCACCTGTGAAGATTGAAGAATATTTTGGAAATTGGTTCAACTGGGTATGGGTAATTAGCTACCAGCGCCAGATTGTATCTTATTGGAGGTGACCTGGAAAAAGTATTTCTAAGATACATATATAACAGGTTATCTAGTACTGTGTTCAGGGTTTCATGAGTTTGAGAATGAGCTTTTACAAAGCGTTATAACTAAAAATATAAAAGAGACTATGTAGGTTCTATCTCTGTCAAGAGCAGAGAATCTAGATAATCTCCCTGCCACAATAATAAGAATCAACATGGATTGGTGAAGTCCATTTTGTATCCATAATACTTAGAGCAATAATTGTTATGGTGGTAATTCCAGAAAGCTGGAAAGGGCGCAATAGGGCACAATCATCAAAACCATACACAATAAGGGCCTAGTCATTAAGACAAAGAACTATAGAATAATGAACCTAATGGATGTGGGGGTCTAAGTGTTTGGTAAATTCATTTTGTTAAATTTTTATTTATAGCATTTTTCACAACAAGTACCAAGATAGAGGCGTACATATACACCAAGAGGGGAAATAAATTGAACAATCTGGATACAGTCTCACGGAGGGTGTGTCATTCTCTACTGATAGGCAAAAAACAAAAAAGAATTCAACAAAGACGGAGCATTGTAAAAACAGCAGTACAACATGTTACACAGGGTATCCAGTAAGTCATGTGAATCATGACCGCGCGGGATCGGGTACCATCTCCCGTGGCCCGCGCAGGGCAGGAGCAGTCCTCTGCAAGGGTGCAGATGGCACCGAGACTGTACCACTTACGGGCTCGATAACATCACTGGAGGATCTCCACTCTTCATGGCAGTAGCAGCACGTATCCGGAGCTCCAAATCCCAACGCTCATACCCAGGGCCCCACCCTCAGGCTCACCCGAGTCCCCTATCGACTCTGGGCCTTCAATGGCCACGTCAGGCCTGGGCACGGCACTGGGTCGAACTCGGCTGAACTTGGCTCTAACCAGCATACGGGGCATCAACCATAGCACGGACGGAGCTCGGGAACCTCCGGCACAGGTTGCGGTAAATTCGAGCTGGATCGGTCGAGATAGTGTGTGGTAAGGCGGTCAGAGCAGCATGACGGGTCCAGAGCTCCTCAGTCAGGCGGCCATTGCAGTTGCCGGCTCTGCCACGTCCCCGGTAAATTCATTTTAAGGATATTGAAAGAATGGGCAGATGACACGGCAGTAGTCCCTCTAGAGCAGGGTGGCCTTAAATAGGCTCCGCAACTCTGTTTTAGCCGGTGATCAATGGCAAGGAAGGCAATGGATCCAGAGAGGAACTTATTCTGTTGTTTTGCTGACTTCTGAGCAGCATTTGACTTAGAGGTCGGGAGATATGGGAAAATCTAGAGAAACTAGGTATTTCAGGGTGGCTGTTAAGTTTATTGAAGGAACTGCAACAGGGGAATTGGGCTGAAGTTGAGTTAGATAAAGTTGGTACACTAACAGAGACAACTGAAGCAATTACTTGGTTGTAGCAGGACTGTGTTTTAGCTCCAACCCTGTTTGCAGTTTAAATAAGGTACTTACCATAATACTTAGTGGAGTCAGCTTCCTTCTCGCCCAAGATGGTTAAGCATCACGCTTCCTGTCTGTAATACGTGGATGATTTAGGGCTTGATTATGAGCTGCCAAATCCGTGGTGGTGGGCTGACCACCGCTGCACTGCGCAACTGCCTGTAGTAGTATGACTGTGGGGGTCGTACTGCCACAGGACTGCTGAACCCACCAGGGATTCCGGTCCTGCAATGTTCGCACATTAGTCAGAGGCAGAAATATGCTGATGGTGCCACAGCACAAAAGCTGAGCAAATTCCGAGTTGCCTCACCACCACCCTTTTCATAACGCTGAACCTGGCAGGAAAAGGGTGGTAGTGAGGCAAATAAGGGTGCCCTGGGCCACCTCTGGGCCGGGGTGTTGCATGTTGGGGTCACAAGTAGTGCCCTTCTGGATTTGCACCGCCAGTTCCAGCACAGGACCAGGATTGATGTCCTAATCTAGGAGGCAGTCACACCACAGGTATGGCGGTCCTACAGTGGACGGAGTATTGCACCATCTGCTGTAGGACCGCAAAACTCATAATCAGCACCTTAGTAATAATGGATAGGATCCAAATGTGGCCCCAGCATAAACTGGATGCATTTAGATGGTATACAGCAGTTTCAAAACTTATAGTAAATATGATAAAGACACAATATTAGTATTCAGGAGAGGAAGAAAGAGTTCAAATGGATTTTGGGTAAGGCATTGATTGAACAAGTGTCAAAACATTGATATCTGGACATGCACTTTACACCTAAATTAAGTTGAAAAGTGCACTGTGAATCAGTTAATGCCCTGACAAATTTATTAGGTTTAGGCAAATTCAGTTTGGAGTCGTGGGGTCCCAACTTAGAATGAATCTTAACCACATTTAAAGCAATAGATAATTCAAAATGGTTATACAGTTATCCTGTTGCCATTTTGGATTAAACAAATGACAATCAAAATGCTCTAAGTAGAGTTCTGCACTACTAGTAAAGGACAGTTCCAAATGAATGATCAAAATATCAAAGATTCAAGAAGAGATGGGTTGAAATGTCTTTTGACAATTAATGAAAGCTGTCCCCTCCAATCACAACTCTTTGTGACCAGGTCACATGATCTTCACAACTGCTGATGTCATCACGAAGACTGGCGTCATCACGAAGATGCAAAATGCAATTTAAAAGTGTTTAACATTAAAAATAATTACAAAAATAAAAGTTTAAATACTATATTAGTAAACAGCGGTTGTCAAGCATTCCTTACAATATGTATATATATGTATTTTACACTTTTTCATAAACATGCTATCTTCAGAACTTTTCCGTGAAACCAGAACGTACGTGTTGCAATAATACAAGAATAATTTGTGATGAATAAAAAAAAAGTGAAGAAAAGAATACACAGTTAATAACCAGCTAAAGCTAATGGTGAGAAGTGACACAGAGAAATACATAAATAGGTGGTCCATTTTGTAACTGTAGTGTACAATATACAGAAGGCATTATACAATAGGAAATCATATACTAATTTGCAAAGAGAAAGTAGTGCAGTTGGGTACACATCTTTTTGGCAAAACTGTATACTCTTCTTCAAAGAATTAGGGCCCATTATGGCCCTGATGCTAATTTCAGATCAGTTAAACCACAGTGGGAAGCATTTGCAAATATATAAACATAGCAGTTGCCCCATGGAGAAGTTCCACTTGAATATAATGGAAATGCAAAGTAAACATGTTTCCACAAGTATACTACGCAGAAAAATTATCTGAAGCCCCTAATGGAATGGAATGCATTGATAAACTATAGGATCAAAATCTGTTCTTGGATAGCTGTGTTGAGTGGTTCATTTATTGACATATCCTTGTAACAGCAGAGAACATGGCTCTCCCTTTGAAATTCACTAAATATGTAAATGCGCAAAATTAATTCCACCACTCAACCTTATGTACTCACAGACCCATACAGACACTCACACACCCATCAATAGACCCATAACAGCACCCACTCAGCCACTCTTAGACATCCACAGGCACTGACATAACAATTCACAGACCCACACAGCCACTCCCTCACACACTCACTGACTCATAGTGACACTCACAGTCCCAGTCATAGACCCATACCACAACTCACAGACCCACACACAAACCGACTCAGACACTCATGCAGCTATCCCACACAGAGTGACTGCAGCCACTCCCAGACCCACACAGACCCTCACACACCTACTCACAGAGACACATACATCCACTCACACATACACTAAGACACCCATGCACTCACTCACACACTCTCAAAGAATACCATTTAGATTTAGGAAATAGAATAAACGGACCTTAGAAATTCACTTAAACATACAAAGTTTACAGGGATGTTATAGTTAGGAAATAGAAAAAAAAAACCTTAGTAATTCAGATTTCACTCATACAAAACCATAGAAATTCAGCATTTATAGTTAGCAGAGCTAACTATGACTTACGCCCCTGCAATGCACTGCTTATGACCTCAAATATTACATCACTCATGACATGGTTAGTGACATCACTTTGACAGCTCCTGCCAGCCGAGAGCAAACAGTAACTCCACTCCCAGCAGGCAGAGAAGGAAAACTGCTCCCACTCGCTGGTAACAACGTTTTCATCTCTATTCCTGATTCCACAGTCCACAATGCTGGTGACTGGTTGTCCTTTTATCTAAGTAGTTCATATCTGTTTTCTGTTCTTATTCCTGCCCTCTTTCCCTCCTCGTGGAAACAAGTACACTATCTTTGCCTTGGGTTAATTCTCTCATATGTAGAGAAAAGCCAGTGTGTGCTCCTCCATCTCCTCCTATCATTTCGAGGGTTAAGTTTTTCATAATCTGGATTTCCTTCTGTGACTGAATCTTAAAAAGGCTCTTAACAAGGGTAACATTTTCGTTTTGGTTTTGGAGTCTAGCTCACCTTCCTCCATGTCCATGTTTGTTTTCTTCCTATGAATTTGTCTTTTGGACAGTGGTTTCTCATTTTATTTTCTCCTTTTTTTCTTTGCTTCCCTTAGACAGTAGGATACTGTTCCTACTGGGCTTTTCTTTCTCTGCTTCAGATTTGCCTGCTCCTCCTTTTGCTTTAGCATTCTTTAGCACATATCTCCCTACTCCCCCCTCTTTACTAGGCCTCAAATTGATCAAACAATATTTTGCTAAGCCCTGTTTCCCTCCACTTATTGACTTTCTTTTTGAGTGTTTGTTGCTGCGGTACTCTGAGATGTTTAATCCTTCCTTCATGCCAACATCTCTAATCTCCAATATCCTTGTTTCCCTCGCACAGTGCTTGTGTTTACCAGTCTCTAGTCATACAGTGTGACTGTGCTGCCTCTGCTTGATTTCCTCAAAGCGAAATGCGTGTCACTGCCGTGCAGACTTTTGCCCACTCCTTTGCTGCTCTGTACCACTGCTGCTCATAACAAATCACCGGAATTGCAGTTAAAGGCATTAGGGATTTGTTATCAGCATCATATTAGTTCACATGCCATCCCTGCTAATTACTCTTAAAAACAGCAAAGAAAAAGGATCATTCTCATACAGTTTCAGCTGCCTAAAGAAGAGAGCTCACGACCCAGTAATCTAGGTAGCCACCATGTTATGCAAAATCGATGGATGTTTCAATGTGAATATTGAACACAAAGGTGGAAAAATAGGTGCTATTCAGAAGTTTATTGAGTTGAATAATGAGGAGAGAACTCCAAGCGTTTCTTTTTGTCTGTGCTTACATTGGCTATTTATTAGCCTCTTCTGCAATAAATGCCCCTGAGTGTAGTCTGCTCAGCAGGGTTGTATATTATACGGTAGTGGATATGGCCACCAGGTCAAGGAAGACAAGTGTTCTGGCCAGCTGTTTCTAAGATGCCTACCCATACTCTGAAAAGTGGAGACTCCGTCTTATGAATTGTTAAGAGGCTTGGTTGTTAGAGGTCCAGGAAGGTGTGGTTTTTCAGCTGTGCTTGCAGTTGGGCTTTTACCAACATTTCTAGGATGTCCGGGATGCATGGAAGCCCAGCAATAGGATGGCAGTGGTTGAGAGCAGCTGATTCTAAATTTTTATTTGAAGAGGGGGATCATTAGTCAGTGTTTCTGGAAGTGTGAGATGTCCAAATAAATTAGATAGGTGTTATGAAAAGCTGCCACTGGATTATCAAGAGTTTCAGTATAAGCGGCAGAGACTGCAAATGGGCATAGATCACATAAGGCCTTGCCTGGTCAGACGTTTTGAACTATACATTGGATTTAGGCTGGGGTTGCAGGGTGTTCATTTGAATTTGATACATTTGTCCTGTTTCCGTGGTGGGGGAGGGAGAGTGCATGGGAGTCAAGTCAGTTCTGATTGTTTGCACTTTGTCTATATCCTGGATTGTTGGCACCAAAGATGCAGTGTGTCAGTCCATGTGCATTGGGGTTTAGTGGCAAGATAATGTTTTTAAGACATTGAATGTTCTCTGGGGCGTTTTACAGCTTGTGTCACCCTGCTATTGAAGAGCGTGTTAAATTGTTCCATTTCACAAATTCAAGTTTTGTTCTACCAGCACAAAACATTTCCTCACAAAACCAACATATTTACTGTGTTTCTGCATCAGAGGTAGGTATTCTGAAGATCTAGTGGCCAGGATCACAGGCAATAGTTGTTTTTCCATACTTATCAAGGAACTATTGCAGCAAGAAAAGCTTTTGCGAGTCCTTAATTGCAATTATTAAGGAATCGCAATTAAGGACTCTCAAAAGCCTATGCATGTAGGAATCGCTGTTAAAATAGTGATTCTTAAACATTCCTTAATTGCAACTTGCAAATTGCGAGTCGCAATTTAGGAATGGCTTCCCTTTCATTTCTATGGGTCTACAGGCGCATAGGAATAAATGGGGAAATTGCATGCGCAATTTTCGAGTACCAATAGGTACTCGCAAATTGCGCATGCTATTTCAAGGGTGCAAAGGTGTCAAAATTAAACCCTGTTGCACCCTCGAAATTGTGATGTGCCCCATTTTGTTCAAACACATGCCACAAGGGCATGTGTGTGTGTATAACCTGAAACCTTAAAAAATGCACTTCAGTGAATTTTTCAGTTTTTGCGAAATACAGACCAGATAATTTCTCTGAATATTGCGGCCCCAAATGAGCAAATCCGCTATTTCTAAGTGTTTCAATAAATTGCGATTTCTTAAATTACAAGTGCCTAAAACTTTAATGCATTGCAAAAGGCCTTTTTGCGGGCGGAAACGGGCATTTTTTGCGAATCGCACTGTTTGCGCTCGCAAAATCCTTTGATGCATGTGGGTCTAAGTCTGAGGCTGGCACAAACATTGAATCTTTCCTTGGGTTTGGTATTAGGCCAAAAACTGCTTTGTTGAAGCCTAAACGATTCTCTTCTGTCACTGAAACTACAGCAGATTCAAATAGTTTTAAAAACTCCAGTTACAGTCCATCCTCCCTTAGGGCTTTCCCAAGTAGCATGGATTTGACTACCGCAGATACTTTGTTTTTCATAATGTCCTTTACAGAAAGTTGATCTCTGGAGGCTTCTAATTATGGAAGGTGAGGACATCTAGAATATTATTTTCATTTTGGAGTGATTTCTTAGCTTCAGAAGTGTAAGAACTTGAATTATTAGTTGTGGTGGATGATAATCTACCACAAGTAATAAAGACACTGGCCTGTTAGGCCCAGTCAAATGTTTCAATACCTTAAACCTGAGCTCAACTACCCTGGTAGCTATGGCACGGAGAAGATAGGCTTAACTAACAGAAAATGACCAAATTTAGAAGTATCAAAACAGTTAAAAAGTCAAAGACAAAGCTCAATAAACATCCTGATCCAATTACAACATGCAGTACAAAATGTTTTTAAACAAAATGACAACAACATGTGCAAAATGCAATAATGGGAACCAGCTAAAATACATTTTAGAAGGTTTAAGTGGAAAAAGCACCGGGAAAACAAAGCATCCAATGTAAGTAAATGGTCGCATTAGACCAGGGACGGGGATCAATTTTAGGCAGCTATGATAAAGCTGGGATAGAATACACCAGATAGAATATTTCTGATGAAAGTCTGGAAGTCAAAAAGTAAAAACGTTTCTAAGTCTCAAATCAGAAAGGGAGTTGGTCACTTTTTGTTGAAGAAAAATGTTGAAAGGTTGAAATTTCTTCTAACTCCTAAGGCAGAATGGAATTTTGGCAGTTCTGGAGAAAAAGAATTCTCCTGACGCAGGCAGCTACTGAAACTACAGTTGCTGCAGTGTAAATGAAGGCCGGATACCTAGAGCAGCCACTGCTAGCACTCTGGAGCTTTAGAGATTTCTTGCTGTAAGTTTAACTAGGAGTAGGAATGTGTCACCTTTTTTGAGGTGTAGATGAGTCCTCCCATGACGAAGCTGAAATTCATTCCAATGTCATGAAACTGCAGGTCAGATTCTATTTTCTCCAGCGGTCACTGAAGCTCTAGAAGGATTTTCTTTTTGTTCCTACCTACATGAGTATAATTCTAAGAGGCCAACAGAAGGGTTTTGTCCATGTCCAATTTCTAAAATTCTGCTTGACACTCCAGCGAGAAGGCATCTCTCAGCTGACTGTGTCTTGTAGCCACATTGGCGATCAGTCAACAGACACTTTGAGTCCACTTTGGAACAGCACAAGTCTGCCATGTCTCCTCATAGGTCTTAAATAGTAAGTGCAGTCTTCTTTTTTCCACAAGTATAGGGAATGATCTGATGATGATGTCTTGAGGTGTCATTTTCTATGCCTGCTACCAGCTAGTCAGTGGGGGTGACTTCTTTCTTTTCCCTAACCAATATGATAAAAGTGCCCAAGAGCACACCCACCCACTATTGCAGCAGTTCCTGTAGGTCATACTGAAAACAATCCCACAGAGCCCCTTATTCCCAAAATTACAGATGGGAAAATCTTTTGCCTGTGTATAGAGCTCATAGGCCCACTCAAAGGTATGGTCCAGGTAATGAGCAGCCCTTCCTCCGTGGGCACTCAAAACCATGATTAGAGGTAGGTTCCTTCCCAGTGGGATTGCTGCCAGCCTGTGTATTTAGACAAAAGCTGGCCTTTTCAGGTATCACCTAACATTTATTAGTAACAGGGCAACCCCTTTAGTAGTTAATTCAGTTCCTGGTTCCATCCTAGCTGCTCTTGGTGCAAGGGCAATACATCCTGCTCCCAGGTAATTGCCCATGCTCTAAAAGCAGTTTCCATTTAGGTCAAACCTGTGATTTTACAGCTGCTGGACAGGTAATGTAAAGGAGCTTTGAGAAGTTTCAGGCAGGGGAAAGGTAAATTTATAAAAGTCACTTTTCCTAAATATTTCTTAAATATCCAACTTCACCATTGAATTTGGCTTTTAATATATATTAAGAAGAGCTTCTACACCAGGAATTCTTGAAGAAACTGGAAGGTGAGCAACAAATACTCAGCCATAGCCCTGCTAAACTCAAACCCTCCTTGCTGTGTTCCTCCAGACAAACACAACATAACTGCATATCATATTTACACTGTAACATCCCAATAGGGAATTGCTTTTGAAGGTAGGTCAAAATAACTTTTCTTAACTTCAGAACATTATAAAATACACATTTTACTACAAAATGTGATACAACGTTTTACAAAATGCATCATCAAGAAAGGGTAAATTATAAATAGAAATGTTCAGTTGACTCCTCACCAACAGTATGAATGTAAAAAGAGAAATATATTAAAAAGTGCAGCGGATGTATACTTCTAGCTAGTCCCAAACACATGATACAACATTAATAGCTTACTCTGTGCTGTTATCTTCCTTATAGTTGAATACTCACACAGGATGATTCTACAGATTTTGCTTCATATAAGGTCGATTTTGCTTGCATATGTCAATAATTATATCACTTGATCTACTTTTTTTTTATAAGCGGTAAGCTTATTTAATCAGTTTTTCTTAAAAAAACAGATGTGCATTCCACTTCTCTTCCTCTGGGTATATATATATATTTTTAAATAAAAATGAAGCTGAAAAAGATGAATTTAAAAAAAAAAATAAGTCTGAAATGGGAAATTGTCTTCTTCAATACCATGCATGGTGTCAATCTAAGGAAAATATAAGTACATAAATAGGACAATTGCCACCAACGTTCTAAATCGAGGTAGCAAAGAAGGGCAATGTAATGGAATATTCCACTATTTAATGACTGCATTATCATGAAATCAGACTATACTGGGGTTTATATCAGATTTAATTTTTGTAGGTAATGATTTCGTTCTCAGTGCCTAGTAAACTCTTTGATGTTAAATTATGCTGTTAATGAACAGAACAGTGTACACCATTGAGTGCTTTCTTGGCAGCATGCCAGTCTCACAATATGAAACCACTCACCTCTTCCGGAACAAAACGCTATTAATTCTTCTGAAATAAGCAAGTGTACAATATTTACTTGTTTATTTCCAGATTAATGTTTTAATACAAAAGAAGGCACTTGATTTGAGATCGCAATTATAGATTGCACTTTGATAAGCAAAGGGCAGCTAACAGAAAACCCAGAAGCACACTGAACGATGTTTTACATGCAGAGTGCACACTGTTTACATGTCCTTTGCTCCTGTGAAAAGCTCAAATTATTAGTTTTTAAAAAAAAAAAGAACTAAGGCAGTACATTTTTTATTTTAATAATTCTATTTACCGCACACTGTGAGGTGGACATTAGTTTAGGTAATAGGACATGCAGGCATGATCTAATTGCTACAGTAGATTATCAGCCATCATGTTTAAGAGCATTTGGCCTTGTAGCAAACAAAGATCCCATTGTGCACAAAAACACACTAGCTGGAGGTTTTTATAGATTTGCAATGAATATGGAGATCGTGTTTAATTACATCACATCTTTGAAATGCAACAATCATTTGTCGGATGAAATGTTTTATAAACTACTGTCTAAAATGCAATCTGAGACTGTGAAAATATGCAAATAGTACTGTACTATCAAAAAATGGAAACATCAAAAAGCTACAAGCGGAAGTTTAACTTTAGCAACAGTAAATGTAAAGAAACTCGGGGTTTTTTCTGGTCCAAAATACTTTAGATTACTTCAAGGGATTTGTACTGAATTTGCTTTATTTTAGAATTGTTTTGGGGGATAATACTTTTTTACCAAGTGGCTGAAGAGGAAGATCTGCAGCTACAGAATGGCAAGTGTTACTTATTTAATGTATTTTTGATTGGGAAATGTGCTATTATAATATTTGTATACATATTATGTAATTGGTCTTTGGAAATGTGTGTTTTATGTGTTGCAGTTAATTAATGTGATGGATTGAGTTTGCCTTTAGTTTCTTGTTTGGTGATGTTTACATTTTTTAATAATAATATATATATATTTTATCATTTCAGTCTTTAATTTTGAAATTATATCAAGTTTTATGACTAATGTTATAAAATATTGTATTTATGATTTATAAAAAACATGATTTGTTATCTTGGTTTACATTTTGTCATAATTTTTAGGACTTTGGGTGGTTCATATTTATTTTATGATATGTTTTTGACTATTACTTTTAAAGTGGTGCAGACAGCACATTGCGCCGCACTTGCAGGAGGGAATTTCACAGGAAAATCCATGGGGAGGGGTGAAATCCATGGCTACTCACTCTCTTAAATATGCATAGAGCCTGCAACGGGCTCCGGAAGGATAAAAGGACCCATTTCGCAGGTCCAAACAACGAAAGGTCCAAAAGACCAAAGGAAAGGTGGAGCCAGGAGTGCTGCTGGATGGTGTAGGAGCTGACTATAAGCCAACCACACTAAGCACTTCCAAGACTCCAAGCGAACTATATCCATTTTAGTATCAACCCGTTGCTGGTCCTGGGAGTGGTAGCGGTCAACAGCCCTATAAGAATTATAGCCATATAGTCATATAAGCAGGGGTGCTTGGGGGTAGGAGTCACTGATGGGACCAAGAAGGTCCAAGAGCAATTACAACACAGCTGGTGTCAGAGTTGCAATTGTGCTGAATAGTCAAATAGAACAAACAAAGAAAGTTGATACCGCAACAAAGGAAACAACGGCCATTATGAGATCCGGCAGGACAAGATAGGAAATCAAGCCAGGGAAAAAAACCTGCTCAAGCCAGAGGAAGAACAACAGAAGAGTCATAGTCCCAAGCATGGAATATACACAATTGGTATCAAACTCCAAATCATTCACAGCATTGTCTCCAGCACCAATTAAAAAGCTACCAGTTAGGAAGACAAAAATTACTGACTTTCTAACCTCCCCATGTCACCTTACACTGGATTTCACTGCAAGTCCTTGATCTAACATGCAGGTCGTGCAGACCAACAATTTCCCAGAGGACAGCCTCAGCATCTCCACTATTCGGAAATGTCCAGTAACCAAGTAATTGTGAAAGCACAAATAAATGCAAGGGAGCACAAAAACAACAGCAAATTGGGAGGCAAACGTCACCGTCTCCGTTTATCCTGGGGCCTCAGCAGGCGAAAGTCGGTCACTTATCCTAACCGTGGATATATGTCATTGAAGAAGCAGACGCAACGGGAAACCTGCCAAAGGATATATTGGAAATGCAGGAATTTGTACTGAGTCTGTTTGAGCTATCACAGGAACCATACAAGAAAGCAAGTGTGTCACCCAAAGTCAAAATAAACTCTGGACCCTCCCACGAGTATAATACCCTCCTCTCTACAATAAAGCCATAGGTGGGGCATGGCAACATTACCCAATCGAGCAGCCGTCTGGTTCGGAATGTTATGGAGAATAACATGTGTAAACCAAGTGACTGCATCCATCCAAATCAATGTATTGATGCACAGCACACGGAACATTTGTCACCTCTTGCAGCCCTGTTAAGGCCTTCTTTTATCAACACAATGGAGAACAGCTCAACTGCACTTTCTCTGAATTAAAAAAACAAGAGCTGCAAGTTGACCTCCTGCAAGTCCTAGCATCTCATGTTTCTTGCATTGAGAAAAAACTTCAAGACCTAAAGTCCCTAATTGAACGGGGGCAAAAAGATCCCCAAATGTTGTATCATGAATGTCAATGCACCAGAACCATGAACCATCTAAAATCCATTTCTTCTATTTTGACAGACATCCTGGCAGAAGTAAAACCATGGACTATCAACTCACCATCCAGCGTCCCGACAAATTCAAGTCAGAGTAAACTGGACTCCTCAATTTCTACAGGCAAAATGGAAAGTGAGAATGAAAGTGATTGCAACACGAGAAATGCAGACACAGCCCAATCATCAAAAGACAACATGAACATCTCACTCACTCAAACAAACCAACAATGTGGCAACCACTCATTTCACATAAGAGACACAAATTTGCCAAAGCAGAAATACAGCCTCCCATTAACAAAAAGGGAACACAAGCGTTTGAGGAAATCAAGGAATAACAAATTGATTAAGCAGCAAGAAATAGCCCAGTTGCATCGAAACCCACCAAATCAGGTACAAGAGACACCCCGAATGCACAGTGATTCATGCAGACCGCACATGCCACCAAACAAGTCACCTATAAAATCCTTCATTCCAGCAGACACCTGGGAATAAAATCAACATGAACCCCCCAAAAAACATATTCAAACTTAAACCACAAACTGAACACTATGGAAAGTACTCAGGGGCAGATTTACAAGTCCCTTGTGCCACTTTTGCATCACTTTTTCCATGTTAAAAGTGGTGCATGGGACTTGTAAATCCGGCCCTCAGTCCCTTCAGCTTCAATAACTTCTTACCCCCACCGCCCATTAATTCCTACTGTACAACCCACAGAATCAGGTCAAACAGATTATGGAAATCCATAGAACAATCCCCGTTTAGAGCAGCCAACTATATTTCAATATTTTCCAAAACAACTAAACCTACACAACAGAAAAGGTATGGATGATGTGCGGCCACAAGTTAAAATGTTTCACAATCTGTCAACTCAAGCAGCTCTGAGCACAACAACTAGTGAGCAAGTCAAAAGCCAGGCAACAATAGGAGGGCGGTCAGTAACTATTTTGACCCAAAACTCATTTGAAATAAAACCTTCCATAGAAGAAAACAAATGTAATGGAAACTCTGCTAGCCCATACACTCACAGCACATATACGCATTCAAGCAATGAAGTACATACATCACCAGAAGGGCCATCAATATTTGATTTGATTGCCCATTATAACTCAAGAGGTCTCCATGAAATGACTCAACCGTAGTGCAATATTAAAACTTGCTAGCTCTATCGAAACATTAAAGTTTCTTAATTCAAATCATATTGAAAGCGTAAAATTCAACCCGGACACAGCAGCAAAAGGAAAAGAAATTACTGTGGTAACCTAGAGCAACCCAAAAATCACAATGGAATTCTGGCACCACAGGGATCTCTTCTTAAAATTGGAAATTGAAATAAAAATAATTGAAACAGAACAGTACCCAGATCCCTTATGTTCAACCTAAAATCTCAGAATGACAACTGCCAGTGGGTTACTCCGGGGGCCACAGAGTCTGCTTACAGCCTGTCCAACTTACGCATCACCCATTATGCAGCATCTGGACCAGCCAGTCAAAAAATATAAGTTTCCATCTTGATAGCTTGGGTTGTTGCCACCTCAAAGAGTGAGGCATGAAAAAGCGATCCCGTGCCCCAGGAAAAAAGCTATCTAAAACTCTGCTCATGGAATATTAATGGCTTCAGCAGTAAGTTGGAGGAGGTCGACCTAACAACATCCCTCCAAGAATTTGACATCTTGTTATTCCAGGAAACCTGGGCTATTGCACCAACGCTGACCCCCGGCTTTAAAGAGTATCACCAAAATTCAACCAGGGGAAAAAAACAGGCAGAGCGCCTGGTGGACTATAAACTTACCTTGCCAACAAATTACAATGGAAATCTGAATCGATTGACCGAGGTCAATCCTGGATCCAATGAATAAAAATTTCCTCACAGCAAGATCCTAATAGAGAATCTTTGCGCAAATTACAGAAAGACTCATTATTAATTTGTAACGTGTACATCCACCCGGCATCAAAGGAAAAACCTGAGAAATTCGAGTCCCTATTAAACTTGTTGCAATTCACTTACCCGCAAGCTAGCATCTTGCTGTCAGGTGGTTTCAATATGTTCTTACTACAATCCGGCATATATCAAGGAAAACAACATCTCAGATCTAATGGGATAAACATTCTCTCAGCATTACTAATCATCACAGAATTTATCATCATGGTAAATCTTGTGCCTCATCATTACCCAACATAGGGATATTTACCCTAAACAGCTGTTTCCACACGATCAACCAGCGGCACCGACCAGCATATCAAAGCATGCTAACTCCATTTTAGATTATACAATAGTTGATGCGGAGCTATTCCAAATTACTACCAGTTATCAAATCACCCCTCGATTAGAGAGTTAATACAATCCCCAGCTTATTGACCTTCTCATGTATCCTCCAAGAGCCGTTGCAAGTGATGATCTGCTGAAAGTCCCAAGCCCCGACAACTTAACAAGGCTAGCATGGAAAGGCAAAAACACACCTGAATTGATGAATTGTATACAAAAGTTGACGGCAACCAAGCCAGTCTCAAACCAGCAGGTATAATGGCAAATTTGGGAAAACATGACAAAGACTCTCATCTCCAACTTCTCTTCACACAACATGCAATACAAAAATAGAACCAATAAAGAAATACCTGAGCTTGTTAACTCGTTAACATGGAAAAAGGATGAAGAAGACGGGTGAAACGCATTATCAACGGGCAAAAACATGAATCTTCAAATCAACCGGTTAACAACAACAGGAAGTTCTGGGCAGAAATAAACAACGTAGCAAACAGCTCTTTTCCACACCACAATGCAAACATTCCTGAGCTCAATTGGATAGCACACCTGAACAAGACTGACAAATATTCAACAGTGGACGAACGTCTTTAAGCTCTGAATCATCTGTAAAGTAAGCCTTTAGAAAATCTGTCTGAAGGAAATTGGATACAAACAAACCATGATGAGAAAGTCCTGAATAAACTCAGGTCTAGCGGAGCCTTAGGCCCAAATGGCCTGACAAAGGCACTATTTAAGTCTGACCAACATTTCTGGGCCAATCTCTTTACTCCGCTGTTTAACCACACGTTTCAATTAAATAGTATACCAGCATCATGGAAAGGTAGTATACTACACCGATATTCAAAGCTGGCAGCAGATAAGACCTGGCAAACTACAGATTAATCGTGCTCATTGATGTAGAAGCCAAAGTGTATGCCTTGAATCTTTTCATAGATCTTGAATTTTGGGTCACTTCCTTCAAGATCCTCCCAGTCATACAAACAGGCTTCAGACCGAGCACAAGCACAATGAGTAACCTCCTGGCCTCGAATCTCCTTGCTGAAAAAGCACAACGAAAGTCTACCAAATTGTATACTTGTTTTGTGGACTTTAAAGCGGCATTTGACATGGTACATAGAGAGCTCCTATGGCAAAAGATGGACAAATGAGGCATCCTGCCAAATTTAGTAAGAGCCAATATAAACTTGTACTCAGCCACTTGGGTACAGGTAAAGCTAGGAAATGGAGAGAGAACCACAGCGAAGATACCAACGCATAGAGGCTTAAAACAAGGGTGTATTTTAGCTCCCAGTTTATTTAACATCTTTACAGCAGATTTAGACACCAGGTTGATAGAAGTCTAAAGTGACCCCTCAAAGCTAGCTAATCACCAAGTTAAAAGTCTGCAATACGCTGACAATATTGTTCTATGCAGCCAGATCCCTTTTGGCCTACAGCGTTTGATTACGAAACTGTTGGAATACACAGAGGCGCTTGGATTATCACCAAGTACAACAAAACAAAGGTTATCTGTTCCTCTGCAAATACCAGCACCCACAATAAAAAAATAAATGGCTCAGAGAAGAGAACAGCATAGAGCAGATTGGCTCATACAAATATCTACGAGTGGTGGTAGACTCCAAATTCACACTCAAAGACCATCTAACCAAAAGACGAGCCAGGCGAACAAACTGCGTTTTGCACTAAACATACTAAGATTGTAATTAATGTGCCCATATAATTCCCATCTTTTACAAGAAATTGCTGCTAAGTTTCTTCCAACGCTTACCTACAGCTCCAAACTATTTAAATGTAAAGACGCACATTTTTGGAATTTACAACAATCTTGTCTTTTTAAACAAATTTTTGGGATTCTGCAAATTACCTCCCAGGCTCAGTTTAGCTTGGAATTTGAGTTACTCAACCAACACCCAGTAAGGTCAGCAGCAATACTCAAACTGTGCTGAAACATGAGAGCAGCCCAAGAAGAACCCTTGTTAGGTTTCTGCTGGGCGGAATGAAAGAACCTGCCAAAAAGTAAGAAAGACTAGCCTACCGCACTTGAGCAAGCATTAACCACCCTCAATATACAAGAAGTACAGGATGCAAACAACAGCTTTCCCTTATATAAATAAAATAGGAAATAATGCTGCTAAACACAAAGCCTGGCTACTGGATAAAGAAGCGTTTGCAAAGAAGAAACACAGATGGATGGTTTTATCCTGTTATGGGGTTCGGTTGCCGCAGCTGTATCTTGTACATCACATATCTCCAAAAACACAACACTTACTGCTCTTGATTTGACTGGAAGCCTTTTGCTCAAAGGATCAATCCCAACATGGAAACAAACATGGCCGACTAGTCTGTACCGACTCTGCGAAAATGCGGAATAGTCACTTTTATATTTCTTGTCCGTTTGCTCAGCCATCAGTACATAGAGACAGCATTATCTATGTACAGCCCTCCGTTCTCTTCGGATATGATCAACAAGTCAGCAAACTGTTCCAAACAACATCAAACCCACTTTGCCGACTATAGCCTTAGTCTTGCGGCTGCCCTACACTGAAAAGTGCAAACCATAATCATTGAAAAAGAGAACTAACGACATCTAGCATATTTTGTACACAGATCCAGCTCTATTGTTTAGATTTAAAAAAAGCTCCACTCCTAATCTTAAGATCATTGCTTGAATTCGCACTCTCATATATCAATTTCAATCTTGCGGCAGCCATAAATTGTACAGCGCAGGTTCACAGTTAACTGGATTGGAGGACAGTGGAAACTTGGTATGCCCTTGTACATAGTTTTTTCCCCACTGATTTTAGATGTATAATGCCTTAACTTATGATTTGTGCTTGAAAATGAAATTATTATTATCAAACACTAGCCTAGCGGAAGACCCAAATTAAACAGAGACAGATGCGTTGGCTTTTAGAAGTAACATGTTTAACGTTCTATTTTAAGAATGTCATATGAATTTGCAATTTTGCACATCAAACCTTTGTCTTGCTGCAGCTACAAAAGGAAACAGTATACGTACATATTCACTTAAAACTGACAATAGTGGTGGTTCCGGACAGGGCCGGACTGGCTACCGGGCGGTTGTGCATGCTTCCGTGCTGGGGGCTGATTTAGTTGATGGGGACCTGTGTGTGCTGAACAAAATTTGTTTCGCTTTTTTTATTTTAAAACGCACGCAGGTCCCCATCATCGAAATCAGCCCCCACTGCAGAGAAATTAGCCCCTAGCTCGGCAGCACACAGAAACGCCCGGTAGCCAGTCCAGCCCTGGTTCTGGATTTGTTTGCACACAGACCACACTTCATTGCTTTAGATGTAACATGTATAATGCCTTATTTGAGATTTTTGCCTAACAATATTTTAGTATCGGCCCGGACAACACTCTCAGTCATTTTAAACTTTGCAATGGTGTGGAAAACCACTAAGAAGGAAAAAGTTCCTCATGCGATATCAAGTAAGCGCATAAATAAGTAAATAAGTACGTTGTCATATTTGGTCCATTTGGTCCATTTTATGCTGAAATTGTAATTAACTACACAATAACGTTTTTCACCTCAACGGGCTTTTGACCATTACTTTTAAAGTGCTCTCACCTTTGTTATTTAGGAAAGGTGTGACTTTACATTGCAGCATATCGCACATTCTTTTGGTTTGTTTGCTAATTTTAAGGGCAATTTGGATAACAGAGTGCTACATTCATAGTTGTTGGGAGCTTTGCTCTTTTCGTAATGCGTATGACCTAAGAGTGTAGGTTGGGCTCTGCCTACTGTGGATTGGAAGACATTGTGTCATCTCGCCACTGTGCTGTTTGTTTGATGTCTGGTGGATTGGTGGACTAATGCATACGCTGGAGGTGGGCCTGTATTCGACCTTGTGGTCACAGTTTCAAATGCAGATGGGACCACTCAGCGTTTCATCCTTCTGAGTTCGATAAATTGAGTACCATTGAGTTGGCTAACAATAAACATCTGTTATTCAGTGCCAAGATACCCTGGGGTGAACGTGTGCTTTACAGATACACATGTTATGTTTTGGCTTCCTGTACCAAGGTGCTGTCAAAGGTATTCCACCATGGTATTTAGAATGTGGGTTGGCATCATCGTTTGGAGTGATGCAGTCTGTCAACCCAAGTGGCTTTGAAATTATCCGTTAGGGGGCTTAGATTGTCTTCATTTTGTTTGCAGTAAGGACTTTATATTAGTAAATTATACTGGTTGGCTACTACGTCACAGGGATATAAGCAAGTGCTATAATTATGTTTAATTCTAATGCATTTGGCTATTTGTACAATATCCTATACATAATGCAGATTTTTGGAGGTGTATCCATAAATCCCTTGCTCACTTTGCCATTGGATTCAAGCTAGGCTGGCTGATGAGGGATTTTACTGTGAGAGCGGTCCGAGGATGCTTGTTTTGGTGCAGGGAAAACCTGGCTTGGCAGTTCAGGCTGGACTGTTCCCATAAGGAACAGCGTCAAGACTAATTTGCATGTGGCTGAGTCTGAACGGGGGTGGCGAAGTGAGCTAAAGAACGATGATGGATTCAACTCATATCTGTGACTGGGGGTGAGTGTCTGAACAGTTTCATGGCTCTGTTCATTATTTCCTTATGTTTGCTAAGTAAACCCTTTTGCCAGGCCCAAGCCTTCTTTTTCAATACTTAACCAAAGGTAGGCCCTAAAGGCTCGTATGGCAGGGTGCATTGTATTTAAAAAGCAGGACATGTAGGTTTGAGTCTTCATGCTCTGGCAGTAAAAAACCTCTAAAGTCATTGTTCTCTGTTGTATGACTTGCTCTGGGTTTCTTGTCACATTTAATAAGTGCTAACTTTGGATTGATGGCAAGTAGAGGTATGCTGTTTAGACTGAAATACATTGTAATATAATCTTCTTTAGTGAAAAGTCATATTGTAAGTCACTATTCTCAAAATGCCACTTTGAGAAAGTTGTTTAATTCTTTCAACGATTTGTGTTTTCTGCCAGTGTCTGGCCTAATGATTGTGAATGGCTGTGCTGCTGCTGTTTGTATCTTGCTTCCAGACCATGACCTGAAGGGGGCTGAGCTGAGTACAAATGGGTCATCATTGCAGGATGGCTGGAGAGGGGCTGTACTCAACCTCACTAACACCAACAACACAAAGCTCCAGTGAGGCCTGCTCTTTGTAACGATAGTGCCAACAACAACTGATAATACAAGAACTACACTTTGAGTTACAGTAATTACAGCCGTGGTCATCACCAATTTAAAGATCAAGCATTGAGCTTCTGTGAAACAAGGCAGGCTCTTCTCGCTACAGCGATAACCATCTGCAACGCCAGGACTGCTCAACGACACAATCCTATACACTTTAAAAACAATTGTTATTAAAATATTAAAATCATTAAAACTAAATTAAAAAACAACGGTTAAAACTTTGTTATAATAGGAAAACTTTATTTATTCTTTCTATACAAAGAAAAGTAAACATTACAAAGATTACAAATATAAAGTTGTAGTCATACCATATATGTATAATTCATGCACCACCTTCAAATTACTGTAACTTTATTTATTCTTTCGACACAAACCAAACTTAAACTACACAAAAATGGATAAATTCAAAAACTATACTTAAACCTATAATTTAAAATTTAAATGACACCTTCAAGTTATATTAACTTGCATACCTACATACAAAGTCCTTTGAAGTCAGTAGTCACATTACATTAACTGTAACTCACCACTCTGTCCTACACTCTGGGCCATATTTATGACACAGTTTGCATCGCTCTTGCAGCACACACTGTGGTGTAAGAGTGATACAAACCTTAAGGGCCTGATTATGATCTGGCGGATAGGATACTCTGTCACACATGTGACAGATATCCCGTCCTCCGTATTTCAAGTTTTTGTAACATATCATGGAACTGTAATTTGGCAGATGGTATATTTGTTAAGTTTGTGACGGAGGAACCCTGTCCATCAAGATTGTAATCAGGCCTTAAGTCAGATTTTATTATGTCATGCAAAGCCACTTTACATGGCTTAGAATGGCTTTAAAAACTTTGGAGCAATGCAATGGAACGCCAATTACTGCGTTGTATTAGGTGTTGCAAGGGAGGTGTTCCATGGACGCTGCTTTGGTGTTCCCATGCAACTCCTATTGGTTTTTGATGCATTTCCAGATTTGCCAAACCTGGTAAACCTGTGAATGCACCAAAATGATCCACCTCCCAGGAGAGGTGTAACGGGGAGAAATATCTTTATTTCTCCTTGCTACTTTCTCGTTCTATGTGTGCTGCATTCTGCATCACACTCACATAGAGGAATATGCCTTCAAGGTTTGTGTTTGTGCAGGAAGATTTCCTACCTGCACAAAAACAATCCTGCATGCAATGCAGGCACTCTTGCACCATTGAGCCTGAGTGTCTGCGTTGACTCTAGGCAGTCATGTGTGAACTATCGCAGGGGGAAGGGCAGGAATGTACAGCATGCCTTAAATATGGCACATTCCTGTCCTTTCACAGTGACACAGTGAAGCGTAGCAAAGTGACTTGTTGTGCTGAACTGCGCCACTTTGCAATAAAAATGGCCCTCTGCTCTCACAAATAATGTGATATGTGATGTCATAAGTGTTGTAAATGCTATAATTTTAGATGGTATAAGTGACATAATATCAAAGGGCATAAGCAACGATTTGTAAAGGTGCAAGTTATAGTTTATGTAGTGTGGCTACCGAGTTGAACTAAAACTTTAAAAAGTTAAATATAACTGTAGAATTTTTAATCTTTGTGTATTTTTCATTTATTCCAATGTTAATTTATTTTCATTTCAATAAATTCTAAAGTGTATATTTTTGTGTAATCGAGTGGAGTGTTGTTAAGTGGAGAGTTGAACAGTAGAGTGGAGGACAGTGTTGTACACTGTAGTGGCGTAGAGTGCAGTGATGTAGAGTGGAGTGTGGTAATGTAGAGAGGTGTAAAGTGTAACAGGGCATAATGGATCGAAGAAGAGTGGAGGGGCATACAGTGCAGAGTGGTACAGTAGAGTGGCATACAATTGAATAGTGTACAGTTGAGTGATGTAAAGTGGAGTGTCTTGGAGTGAAGAATTGTATAGTGTTGTGGCGTACAGTAGCAAACAGTGGAATACTGTAGCCAGCTGTACACCAAAAAACTCGGAACAGCAAAGCGCAACAGCTAACAACTAGAGAGGAGAAGGTGCACCAGCAAGGACATCTCTGACAGGCAGCCTTCAAGACCTCCCTATACCACCGACTACAGAGGACAACTAAGAAGACAGCCCTATCTGCATGCATCAAAACCAGCACCAACAACAGCAAGAACGTTTTCAACATCATCAAGGAGTTGTCCAAATCAGTTGCCAGCAAAAACAATATCACACCCTGACAAGATGTATGTGACAACCTCACCAACTTCTTCCATGACACAATGGCATCTATATACAGAAACTTTGAACCCCAGCCATCACCCATGGACTTCCTTGGCTGTTACACCCTCACCACAAACCACACTAACCCACGGACTGCCTGGAACCAGCTCTCTACCCAGGACACCACCTCAATCATGAAATCCATCTACTCAGGAGTTTCCACAGACACATGCCTGCACCGCATGTTCAACCTCAGAAACCAAAGGATCGGTCAGGAACTCATCATCCTGCTCAACACCTCGATCACCATTGCAAGATTTCCTGATGCCTGGAAACATGTTGTAGTGGAAAGGT
Organism: Lissotriton helveticus; assembly: GCF_964261635.1. Classification (NCBI taxonomy): domain Eukaryota; kingdom Metazoa; phylum Chordata; class Amphibia; order Caudata; family Salamandridae; genus Lissotriton; species Lissotriton helveticus. The sequence goes on along the minus strand of NC_136059.1, from coordinate 1,838,678,109 downwards.
CTATCAATACACAACTCACAACACACCTGGAGCAGAATCAGCTACTTAACACTTCTCAATCTGCGTTCTGAAGCAACCAAAGCACAAAGTCTGCCCTGATCGCAGCCACCAACAACATCCGTAGCCTCCTCAACCAAGGAGAAACAGCGGATTTGATCCTCCTCTACTTCTCATCAGCCATCAACACAGTATCCCACAACATGCTGATCGACTCCAGTATATTGGCAACCCAGGCGGCATGCTCAGTTTGACCACCTCCTTACTCACTGGAATGATACAGATCATGCTGCCTAATGCCATTCACCTCTGAACCCAAGGATATGTTCTGGGGAGTCTCCCAGGTCTCTTTCTTCAGCCCTACTCTCTTCAACGCATATATGATCCCACTAGTCAGTATTGTCAGAGCACAAGGCCTCAACTTAATAACCTACTTAGATGACACCCAGCTCATCCACTCACCATGAGATCACAGATCAACACTATCTCCTCCACCGGCCTCCATACTCTTGTTTTATAAGATCTTCAAAAGCCTACCCCTGCACACAAGATGAAACATGACTCATGCCCTAATCACTAACTGATTGGACCATGGCAACACTCTCTATGTATGAATTGCCACACATCTCCAACAGAGACTCCAAACAATACAGAATACCGCAGCCAGACTCGTCCTCCGCTTTCCCAATGACCCCACATCCTACCCAACCTCATGCAACTTAACTGCCTTCTTGCATAAAAGAGATACCAATTCAAGCTGCTGACCCACAAACACAAGGCTTTAAACAAACAAGTACCAGCCTACATTCACCACGGTCTGAAATTCCACCAACCGTTGAGAATATTATGCTCCACCTCCCAATCTCTTGCTAACATGCCTGCATTCACTGAAGCAGAAGTGGAGGACACACCTTCTACTACCTTACATCAAAGAACTGTAAAAGCCCCCCATGCAGATCCAGACCATCACATCACTTCCACAATCACAAAGGACACTCAAGATGTGACTGTTCGAATGAGCCTTCGAGACCTGCAAGCGCCTGGATACCATGCCAGGTGACTGATTAGCAGAAGATCTTTGTAATAGTGTACAGTGGAGTGCCATATAATTAAATAGTGTAGAGTAAATTGGTGTAGAGTGGAGTGGCATACAGTGGAGAAGTGTACAGTGGAGTGGCGTACAGTGTATTTGTTTAAAGTAGAATGACATAGAGTGGAATAGCATAGAGTAGAGTGGTGTAGAGTGAAGTGTAGTAGAGTTGAATAGTGTAGAGTGGAGTGGTGTATAATGTACTGGTGTACTGTGCAGTAGCAAACAGTGGAATACCATACAGTGGAATAGTGTAAAGTGGAGTTTTGTAGAGTGGAGTGGCGTGCAGTGGTATAACATAAAGTGTAGTGGCATAGAGTGAAGGTGCGTACAGTGGAATGGAGTAAAGTGTAGTTACATATAGTGGAAAGGCAGACAGTAGAGTGGCTTGGAGTGTAGTGGAGTGGGGTACAATTGAGTGGCGTACATTGGAAAGGCATAGAGTAGAGTGTAATAGAGTTGAGTGGAGTGGCGTACAATAAATGGCATGTACTGGAGTACATAGAGTGGAATTTCATAGAATGGAGTGTCATAGAGTGGAATGGCATAGAATATAGTGTTGTAGAGTGGACCTGCATTGTGTGGTGAAGCGTAGAGTTCAGTGGTTGGTCGAACACTGGAGTGGCATATAGTGGCATGTCATAGAATGGAATAACATGGACTATATTAGTGTCCAGGGGAGTGCCCTAGAATTGAGTGGCATGCAGCTGAGTGGAGTACAATACAGTGTTGTAGAGTAATGTTGAGTGTTGTGGCATGGAGTGGAGTGATGTAGAGGTGAGTACCTTATACTGGAGTAGCATAGAGTGAAGTGCCACACAGTGGAGTGGTGTAGACTGGAGTGTCAAACAATAAAATGGTGTAGAGTGCAGTAGCATGGAGTGGAATAGGTTTGAGTGGAGTGGGGTACACTGCAGTGGGAGTAAAGTGTAATGGAGTGCAGTGTAATAGCATGGACTGCAGTAGCATACAATAGAGTGTTGTACATTGGAGTGGCATAGAGTAGAGGTGTTTACAGTGTAATGCCATACAGTGAAGTGTTGTAGAGTGGAGTGACATATACTGAAGTGGCATAAAGTGGAGTGGTATTGAGTAAAGTGGCCTACACTGAAATAGCATACAGTGCAGTGTAATTGCGTATAGTGGAGTTGCACACAGTTAAATAGCATAGAGTGGAGTATAGTGAAGGGGCATACAGTGTAATGGCATACACTGCAATCGCATGGAATAGAGTGGCATAGACTGTAATAGCGTACAGTGGAGTGGTTTAGAGAGCAGTGCCGTAAAGTGGAGAGTGGTAGAGTGGAATGGCATACAGTGGACTAGTATTGAGTGGAATGGCACAGCGTGGATTGGCGTAGAGCGTAGTGACATAGAGTGGAGAGGCGTAGAGTGGAATAGCGTAGAGTGGAGTTGCGTATAGTGCATGGGTGTTTGACCGGGTATCCATGGTGTGGTTTTGCCAGACTTTTTGCCTCTATATCTCCTGTTTTTGCTGACTTCATTTTTGCTGAAGTTAGACCTAGTGCTAAAGTGCATGTGTTCTCTGCTTAAAACATGATAACATTGGCTAATCCAGAATTGCCATATTTAATTTTCTTTACTTATAAGTTCCTACTAAAGTTCCCTACATGTGCCCAGGCCTAATTCTTCCTTTTAATACACATGTCACCCTAAGGTAGGCCCTGGGCAGCCCAGGGCAGGACAGGGTGCAGTTTAGGTAAACATAGGGTATGTAATTTAAGTTTTACACACCTGTTAGTGAAAAACTCTTACATTTGTTTTTCACTAATGCAAGGTCTATCATACCCATAGGGTAGCATTGGGATTACCTTTTTACATTTCATAAGTGTAATTTCCATTTGGGAAGAGATTGGATACCCATGTTTGGTGTCTCTGGAATAAGAATTTAAAAGCTCAACTTATGGTGAACTCGGATTTTGAATTGTAATTCTGAAAATACCACTTTTAGACAGTTGCCATTTTATTAATTTAGCAAGTTGGTGCCTTCTGTCTGGCTCTTAATAAATGGCTTAGGTGGGGTACATCTGGGCTTTGTGCATTCCCTCTAGACAGCCACACACAAAGGGAACTTAGGTATGACGGATGGCCATTCACATCCTGATGGGCCAACCTGGGCAGGATGGGAGGGAGGAGCTGAAACTTACACCTAAATAGAATGTATCCTTTTCCGATAGAATGGGCTGCTTACCACCCTTTTAGTGAAACTCAAGCCAGGGCATGAAAGGCAGGGACTCTGTGCCCTTCAAATGAATCTATTTGAATTATCACCCACTTAAAAGGCACAACTGGCTATAGTAATTGGACCTCTGACACCACCAACTCAGTACACTTCTGGACCTGTGGTTACTCTGCCTGGAAGAGGGACAGCTGTGCTGCTACAAGGACTGACACCCTGCTGGACTGCTACTCTGCTGGACTTCTGGTTTGCTGTACTGACCTGCAGCCCTCTTGCCTGAGAGTGAGACGGACTGAACCTACATCTCTCCAGCCCAGAACCAAAGTGACTCCAAGGGCTTACTTCCTGTGTGAAGTCTCAGGGATATAACAGACTTCCAACTCACCTTATAGAGAGCCTGGACTCTGCCTTCTGTGAGTCTAGCCCTGCCAATTGGTGCCAATCCAGTGTTGGGCCCTTAGAAGTGGGTATGAAGTGCTTCTTCAGCTCAAATCCATGCGTCAACACCAGTATGTGGTTTAGAACCAGTGCATCTCCAACGACGAAGACGAATCGCTGCTGCTGCAAGGAACAACCATGATGCAGTGGCACCACTGCGAGGTTCCACTGCAATGTATAGTCAACTGAACAGCGCATCAACCAAAGTTCTGACACATCTCTGATTTTGCGCTGCTCGGAACAGACACATCGCCTTCCTTCGTAGGATCATCGACGATGATTTGCCTCCTCTGCTCCTCGCAAATAATCCTTGACAAAAACAAGGTACTTTGCAGCCGGCCACTGCTCATCCCTGTACCCGCCTTCATTCCATGGTCAGCCTTAACTTTTGGATTTTCAGTCCTGGGGACTTGTGTAGGGCTGGTTGTAAGGCAGCCTACTGGTGGGGGTTGAGAGGCTGCTCTTTGGCCTTCATTATTCGGTTGTGGGAGTGACTGGAATCGGGCCTATTGCTTCATTGGACAATGTTCATGTGGCGCTGTGCATCTTACTTGACAAACCGGGTGTTGTAGTGAGCATCCCCAAGCACCTTGTGTGGGAGGGCTGCGATGGTCATCTATGGAACCCCTCTTACTCCTATTGCCCGATCTCCCTCAGATCCAGGATGCTCTGGGTCAGCCGCCCTCATTTGAAATCAGGGCCTTCGAACCCAGTGAAACAGTTCTCCCGCTGCTCTGGAGGGGCATGATGCGATGTGCAGACTTTGGATGTTTTTGAGAAGCCTTAGGGAAGAGAAGGCGGCAGAATGTATCGCTTATGATGAGAGTTAGGTGCACGGCTGGGAATTGTAGTGCTGAGAAGTAATGAACCAAAACGGCTGATTATCCAGGTGAATTTCCCTATTGATTTGGTTTCAAATGTGTGCAGGGATTACGGAGCTCTGTGGGTCATCTCAACACCCCAAGTGTGCGGAAAAGCCTGGCGTCGGCACCAGAGCATTGTCTCATTTTGAAACTAAAAGGAGGGCCTCCATTCAGTGGTAAACCCTAGGGTGGTGAGACTTACATTGCTCTCCCAAGGCTGGACTTGGACTGCTGGTCCTGGGTATTTGTTTATATGCAGGTGCTGCCCCGCCCCCTTGTCAGACTGTCTCCCCCCACAGAGTGGTCAGCCAGCCCGCCCTGGGCGACTAGCAGCAGAGTGGGGTCTAGGCCCCTGCAGGCACCCCAAAATGGCAGATTGAGTTTGGATTCTCGGTCAACCAAAAATACGGCAGCCCTAAGCTTTCCAGACCACAAGTAAAGACTTCCGTTTTTTCCTAATGCTGTGTCACTAGTCTTTATTTTTGTAATGAGTTTTCTGACGTTGGTGTAAAGTGGATGAGTCATATTGGTAGTTTCGATTTATTTTGTGGTTGTGCTAAGGCATTGCCACCCCAGACAGTCACCCATCCCTGCAGTGGCTGTGGGCCCGGTCCCTGCTAGGCTGGACTCCCTGTCTGCTGCAGCAGTTGCCACATGCTCATCCAACCACCCATACCCTGCTATTGTGGGGTGGCTGAGGCTGATTTCATTGAGGCTCATTGTATGCAGCATTTGGGTTGCTAAGGGTTTAGTTTTTGAAGATGAACATTCTGTGGGGCTGTCTGGGTACATTTTCTTTCTGCTTGTGATATGATTTAAAGCAACAGTAGTTGGCCATGTGGTTCCCTCAGTAGCAATAGTAGCATTCTCTATATTATGGAGGCTGCCAGTCATTTTGTCCCATGCAGGCATTCTGATTGATCCCTCTGGGGTTCCACAGTTGACTCTTCCTCCAGCTAGGTGTCACTTGCATTCTTGCGGCTGTGGTGGCCCTCTTGGGGGCAAACTCACCCATTTTATTGCAAGGGGGCCACTGTGTGGGGAATGTGGATTGTGGCCTACCCGCACATTCATATTTTTTCATATTAATCACCCTTTATAAGCTAACACGTGACCACGTCACAGTTTAATAAGAATACACCGGATAGGCCGATAAATTATTCCTGGGCTTCCGTGTTTGGAACGCCGGCTCCACATCGAGCGCTTGTGACCAACAGTAATTTTCCTTTCTCTGCCCGTTAATTTTGTATTTAGACTCTAGGTCCCTTTAGCTGTTCCACAAACTATTGTTCATATCACTTTAGAATCTCTCGTGGGTATTCGCATAATGTAACAGTAGGTTATCGATTGACGTTTACCATTGAATACAATGCAGTATATGTATCGATGTAATCCACGTACCATTTGTCTTTGAATGCTAAGGTTTCGTTGTTGAATGCTAGGGTCTTGTATGTTTCCTTTTGCTATAGGCCCCCGACGAAGGGTTCACTGTATAACCCAAAATGCATTGGGCATGTTGGAATACTGTGGAGTGTTCATGAATTTAATGAATAATCTAATGGAATTGATTTTCATCAAAAAACAACTTTTCTAATGAATAAAAATGATTTTCAAGAACCTATTGCTTTGACAAAGCTTTTCTTCATGTAAAAAAGATTAAAAAAATGAAAAAAGAAAAAAACTATTCAATGTAAAGAGAAACCAGACAGGTTTCACGTTAAATGAGCGCATCCTTTGTGATCATGGGACCACATTTTCTACCTACCCGCTTTAGGCCATTGTGGCAGGTGGGAGCACCTCCTCAGGGTGTCATTCCCCCATTCGGGCATGCCGTATTTCCTACAGTAGTCTCTTGCCTGGGTACCACTTTCAGTAACAGGTAGGGGGCCCCTAGTGTTGGAATGCACTACTAGGCATAAGCCCACTTCCTCATTCATGGAGGCGCCAAGATGGCGACAAAGGCTGAACGGGGTAACCCTTGGGTGCACATGGTCTGCTTCCTACCACCATTGTCCCTATGCACCTAGTGAAAGGGTGCCTGTGTTGTGGGGAATGATTAATAATGTGTAGGGTGTCCCTTTCTGAACATAAAAAATCTTAAATGGCGATTTGAAACTTCTATGTGTGCTGCAATGTGCAGTACACATAGAAGTTGCAACTCGTCATTTTTAAAATGATTGTTAATGTGCAGGAAACGACACCTTCTTGCAAATAAACAAATATGTATGGCCTTTTGCTGTTTTTTATGTGTGTTGCACAATGCAGCACACTTAAGAACAGCAAAAACAAGGAGAAATTAATCATTTCTTCTTGTTGCGCCCTGTTAAGACCACGTTTTCCTTAGTCTTAATTTGGGCACTGCCCCATATTTATGCCACTCATTTAAAAATGGGGCATGGTCAATATCAGTGGGTGTTGCGGCAGAACAGCCACCGCAACACCCATTGCTCACTTCTTTCACTCTAAGTATAATGAGAAAGGGGGCCTTATTTACAAGGCAGCATTAAGCCACGCCAAGTGACTTAACACTGCCTAATAAATAAGGAAAAGCCTGTGTCGCATCCACAACATCAAGAAAAGTGATGTTCTTTTGGCTATAGGGGCTTGTACATATGCCCGGGGATTGGATCTATGAAAAACAAAAACAATGTCTCTTATCTAATATGTACAATGTGCAGGAAACTATTAACAAGATCGGGTTATATGATTTTTTATCTCATATCACATGCATATGTGCCACAAAGTCTGTCTCTGGTAACTGTCCAAGTGGTAAGAAGGAAGAAAAGAACCAAGTAAGAAAAGAAAACAAGGTAGAAGATTACTGGGTAGGTGACACAAAAACGGTCCAAGATACAAGCCCGTGAGGAAGGGCTGAGTTGCCTGGAAGGCATTGGGCACGAAAGTTGAAAATGAATATTTTTTGCATCGTCTGGATTAAATTAATTCTCTGTGTCTTCGACAGAATAAATTATTTTATAATTGTGAAAAACATATCTGTTTCTCACGAGCATTGTTCATGTTTACGTTTTTCAATATCGTTTTTTCAAACCTTGTCATGTAAAAGGTTCATGTGAAATGATTTAAGTAGGTTCTTTTGGACTCATAATAAGCAGCAGCACACTGCCACAGTGCACAGTGGTCAAGTTTAATGACTTGAAGTAGAATGGTATCTTGCTTTGTCCAACTCACTCATTTCTCAAAAGCTACTGTCTAGGCTTGAAGAAGCATCTGGAACAAGGCCATCAGGGTGTTTAGACAGAATATAGAGAACAGAAATATCGTGGGACAAAATATTGTGTCAAGAATATCGCAGAAAAAAAATTTGTGAAGGAAATTTTCTATAGGTAAGTGAAGTTTTACTATGTATAACTCCACATATGTACCTTGACCATATATATATGTCCTCACAGTATGTAGATGTGGAGTTGTAATTAGTAAATATATACTTACGTATTTGCACTAGCCTTCTCAATATTTTGGTCTTCAATACTTATTACATGATATTCTATTGACATGATATTTTTGTTTCCGATATTCTGTCAGTGATCCACAGTCTGGGTACAGCAGGAATGTTCATTTTCTAACACGCTGTCATTCATTTGCACACTCATCCTTCTAACACAACTGCGTGGATGCATCTGGAAGAATTGGTGCTCTCACCAAGAGACCTCAAGATAAGCTGCTGAGTCTCACTCAGAGATTAAATAGAAAAAAAAATAAAGCAAGTCACCCCAAAGTATCCAACATCACACAATTTCCTAAAACTGTAGATGGTTCCCAGAGAACCTTTATAGAGAGAATCAATAATTTCAGAAGTGTCTTCAACAATGAACAGTGTAGCAAGATGATGTTCATCATACGAAAAACTTAGTGGGACATTTAGGCCCTGGCAGATGGTCTGCAAGCTACTGGGTCAGTGGATACTTTGGCCTTCCAGTCAGGGGAATTTATGCTTCCAGCGTAGCAGCTGCACTGAAGGCACTGAACGTTTCCTAGCATATGCCATGTTTGTTCCACTTGCTTGGCAAACTTTTTTTGTGTTCATGATACAAACCCCCAAATAAGTTGATTGTTTCTTGAAAATAAAAACACAGCATCTCTGACGTGCGGGGGATATTTATCCCTGCACATTGTGATCATTATACTATTTTTCCGCATGGCAGACAAAGACAGGGACATTGTATAGTGTTGCCCAACCCTAAAGAGGGCAGTGTATCCATCCGCTTAGTGGGACATTTAGGCCTGGCGCAGATGGATGCTGGTGCTACTACTACATCCACTTCTCCTCCCCCTGAAGTGTCAGTGCCACACAGTGAGATGGGTTTTCCACCTCCGTCCCCTGATGTGTAACTGTCACACAGTGATGCAAACAAAACGCCACCACCAGCATGTGAAGCACCTGACACATCAGAGGACGAAGATGATGATGAATCTGGCTTTGTGGTTAGAATGAAGTGGGAGCATTCATCTCCACCATATGGCCGGGTTTAGCTTGGTTCTGTAATCTGCATCATACCCTGGAATAACACCTCCCACTGTCCCCCTGTCCCCCGATTCACTGAGCGACACTTGGACCTCAACATGGACTGCCATATTTGGTTTGGTTACCAATGAAACAGCAATCACACTGCAGACTGTAGTCTTCCACTCCCTATGAACTTGTCAATCCCAAAAGAACTCTGGCTGTCCCTTCACGGGCCAACAATGTAAAGTGGGGTTTGCATGGCCCTGTACTGGTCCAGCTTCAACACTCCCCTGAATGTGAATAAAACATTCCAATTCACACAGATGTGTCATAGCCATTATCAATCAAGAATGAAAGTATGGAAGAACATAGGGACAGGGATTCCACAAAAAGGTACTCCCTGGGTAATGCTATCAATGTGCATGTATGGCCGTGACCCGGATAGGGATTGAGACACACATTGTCATTCAGATCAACACTCATCATGGATGAATACAAGTGAAGGTGCGTTGACTTTATTAGCATATGTGTGTCAGTACGGGCAAGATTATTGCCACAACATGCAGACCATTGCTGAAGTATGTCAGAATGAGGATCGTTGCCAAGCGCCGCTGCCCACTCTGGGGGAGTGCCTCATCTTTCACAGGTGTGTGTTAAGCCGTGTTGTTGTCCGCTCATGTATTCGGAGTCCATGCAAATGCAGCCATGTCCACTGTTGTTGTGGGATATGTGACCAGATCTCCAAGAGGCAACAAGGTGTCGGGACATGTGCAATGCGTTCCGATCTGTTGTGGCTGCAGGGACTTAGTTACTCATCCATGAAAGCAATTGTAGCTTTGTAGGCTAACATTTCCTACATGAGGTTGTTGTCGACTTCATCAAACAGGATGGCGAGGCGATCCATTAGCTGGTCGAGACAGATGTGCTGCGCACACCCCCTAACACCAATTAGCACTACAGCCCAATAGGGGAGCGGTCCAATGTGGTCACTGCACACAAGGATTTCTGCAATCTCCAAAGTCCAGTTGCCAGCATGTATGCAAAGTATCTAGGTTTCCCATAAACAGGTATCACAGTGACACTCCTGCTCGTGGGCCAACAAGGGGCACACTTGTCAAAATTCAGTTCAGCTACCATCTTGTGTGATAGGCAGAAATCCATGGATCACTCGAATATGCTTGATCGACAATGCAATACAGGCTGAATGCAGGTGATGTTGGCAAGGCGGAAGCAGCAATGTTATGTTATGTTATGTTATGCGTTTTTATTAGGCGCACAGATGCTCCAGCCAAGGAGCGTCCTGGCGCCCGACAAGGCAGCTGCACAACACAACGAAACAATAATCAGACAAATTTAAACTAGGGGAATAACAAAGTTTTCACCGCACGGCGAAAGGAGAACAGATCCCCAAGGGCACGAATGGCCGGGGGGAGGGAGTTCCAAAGCACCGCCGCCCGAACTTGAAAGGAGCGCCCGCCAGCTCTGCTCTGCTTAAAGCGCGGGACGACAGCCAGTTCTAAATCAGCAGATCTTAAAGCTCGGGCTGGAATGTAGTGGGCCAACAGTGTAGACAAGATCAGAGCTGGGGATCCCTTCAGAATCTTATAGGCGATACAGAGGACCTTAAACTGGATCCGCTGGGCCACCGGGAGCCAATGTAATGAGCGCAGAGTGCTGGATGTGGGGCACGATCTAGGTAATCCTACCACCGATCTTGCTGCGGCATTCTGGATCCGTTGCAGACGTCCGATCTCAGCCTGATTCAAACCAAATGGCAGTGCCCCCAGTAATGCATCATTCGTGCATGGTACAATTCCACGTGACAGGAGTTGTGCAAGTGTCCGGGATGTTCGGCCATTACGTTAGTGGCTCTTGTTGAGGTGGCACTATTCTGACCTGCGCCAGTTCTGTGGATGAAATGCCACATCTCGGATCAAGGAGTTGTTTTAGTGTGCACCGGTTGTATGCCTGGGATGTTGTGGGAGTAAGTGTAAAGGCCATTCCATGCAAGATAACTTCAAGCAAGGACTCCTGTGTGTGGGGTGTGTATGCGTTGGTCTCTCATCGGGCTGTGTGTAGTGTGGGAGTCAGCATCAGCTGCAATAGTATTTGTCAGGGGTTTCCGGGTACATGCAATTCCGAGGTCGGAGGTGCAGATGTGCTTCCGCCTGATAGTTCAGAAAAAGGAGCTTTCATCCCTTGTGTAAATTTGTAATCTGCTTGCATTCATGAAATGTGAAGTGGCTTGTTGGGGGTTGGGTGGGATGAGCGCGACTTTGGGATTCATTTTTGACATGTCTTGCATGTGGCATATGAGCCGCATCACTGTGTGTTACGCTGCCTCACAGCTGCTCCTCAATCCCCCCGGGCCTATTTACTAGGGTTGGGCGGAATTTGCGTAGTCGTGCTATGCAAAGCTCCGCAAAACGGTAAAACATCTCTGCCAGCATGCAAAAGTTCAGTGAACACACGGAATTGCTTGGTCCACCCATTCTCAATGCTTTTTTCTTGTTCGCAAATGCTGTTTGCATGCTCGGGAAGAAATATCTTGCGAACACGCATTTTGAAAGCGCAAACAAGCAAAAAATTCCCCGAAACCGCAAAATTTTGGCAATTGCTCATTCTCCACAGAACACAAAATTACCCAAATTACCCAAATTCCATGAGCGGAACAAAATTTACCACCCAGGCCTACTATTTACTTGTGTGTGCTGCGCGGTTGCATCACTTGCACTTCTAAGACACACCATTGTCATGCCTGTCTGCGCATGTCCACAAGCCTAACAACAAAACTGTGATGTTAGCCATTGAAGGTGGTGGGCCACGTGAGTGTAGGCCTACGGTAAGGATAGGGCGGACACAGTTGTAGAATACATGCCTGGCTGAACTGGTGCTGCTAATGTGGCTAGGCATTTGGCTAATGTTGTGGCAATACAGATACACACAACATTTGACATGTATGATCCTGGACCCCGATCGGTCTTGCGCTCCTTCATTACTCCATTCATGCAAGCCTGCCCTCCGGGTGCATGCCACATTGCAACATTGTTGCTTACAGGGGGATGACTTAGCTGCATGTCCAAGCTCTTACCCACTGCCTCAGGTGACATGGTTGCATCCGCTGACCACAGCACAATGTAATGTGGTAGGGCCCGGGGCCATCATTCATACATTATGACCACACGGACACACTTGGATAGATGGTGGAAATGGCTAAGGGCATGTGTGCCCGGCCCCTTTTTCTATTACCAGGATCACATATCAAGTAACGCCTGTGCTGGATGGGTGTAGGTTGAGTGTGAGCCAGCCCTAAGGGAGTGGTTGGTGCCTGCAACAACATGAACAGTGACCACTATTAAAGTGGAAACAGAAAACACCAACATAACACAAACAACTATGAAGCATCATGGAGGTAGCCGGAGCAAATTCAGAGGTCACCCAATGTTCAATCAGAAGGGTCTATTACTTGTGGTGCACTGAGGTAGGGGCACCAGAGCTGAGCGTGCTCATGTGAAGAAATCGTCAATGATTGTTTCCCTTCAGGATATTCCTGCTGCAGCTGCAGTGGGGTGTGTTACACCTGCATCATCTTCATCATCATTGTCCCAGGTCTTCCACACTGCCTGAGGTGACATTTTTGTATCCACAGTCCACAGAACGTAACTCAATCATGAAGGGTCCATGAGTTGTGGTGCACAGAGTTAGTGGCACCTGTGGTGCTCAGCGGGTGTGCAGCCTGCGATGATGCATCATTCGTGAAGGTCAGGAATGGATTTGATGTGTGTGAGCCCTGCTGACCACAGTACAGGCCGGAGGCAGAGGTCAGCAGGGGTCCACAGCCATGTGGTGTTTACTTGTGCTGCACAGAGTTAGTGGCACCTGAAGTGCTCAGATGGTGCGCAGCCAACGATGATGCGTCATCCGGGCGGGCCGCACTGGGAGCAATGTCTTTTGTATACTGAATTCTGCCTCAATAAGGCCATGTGGCGTTGACTTGTAGTGCACAGGGTTAGTGGCACCTGAAGCGCTCATGGGGTGCGCAGCCAGCGATGAGGCATCATCCGGGCGGGCCGCACTGGGAACAATGGCTTTTGCCTACTGAATTCTGCCTCAATAAGGCCACGTGACTTTGACTTGTGGTGCGCAGAGTTGGGGGCACCTGTGGCGCTCAAGGAGTGTGCAGCCAGCGATGATTCATCATCCGGGCTGGCCGCTCTGGGAGCAATGTCTTTTGCCTACTGAATACTGCCTCAATAAGGCCATGTGGCGTTAACATGTGGTGCACAGAGTTAGTGGCATCTTTGGCGCTCAGCGTGTGCCCAGCCAGCAATGATGCGTGGTCCAAGTGGGCCGCAATGGGAGCAATATCTGTTGCTTACTGGACTGCGTTATCTGCAATTGTGACTCAATCTGCGTCACTAGGAGGGTGCGGGGGGTGCGGGCCGCACCGGGTGTCACCCCATCTGGGGTGACACCAATGTAGTTAGTTATCTGCCACTGTGTGCACTGTGCGCAGTTGCGCACCTTCTTACAAAAAATTTAAATACTTGTACTACTACTGTACTGCAGTCAGTGCAGTGAGTGTGCCTGTGCACTCACTGCAGCAGCATGTCGCCACGCACGCAGGGACCAGTGCATGTGATTGTGAGTGGGTCCCAGCAGATTGTGAGTGGGTCCCAGGGCCGTCAATGTTTAGCGCTACCAATGACGGCCCTGGGACAGCCCCCGCGCGCAGCAGTGCGCTCCTGCTCTGACCCGTCACGGCGGGCACGCCAGCCAGGGAGGAGACGAGAGTGCGTGCGTCGTAGAATAAAGAAGAATTAATACCGACGACACACACCAGCGATTCGTGAGCGCCGTCGTGGGCTGGTCTCCCCTTCAAATTTGGGACTTAACTCGGAAGCTGCGAGGCGGTCGGTGAGAGAGAGAAATAATATATCATTTATTTATACATAAATATAATCATCATTTGAAACACGGGGCCTGCCCTCACCAATACAGTTGCCACTGGCTGAATGTGGGCACGGGGGGAGCCGGGAGGGATTAATATCCGAATATGACCCCACTCATGCGACCCGTCCTGCACTGCAGGAGGAACTGAGGTTGCTAGAGAAGCGGCGGGGGAAACCTAGTCGACTCGAGTCAAGCAGCTCTGCCTCAACCAGGTAGCCTGCTGCGCATAATTAATTAATTATACCCACACTACTCCCAGTCCCATCCCAGCGTTGTTGGGACATCAACCACAACTTACGGAGTGACTCTCAGCATGATCATGGGCTAGGGCGAGCTGCATCAGAGGCATCGCGGGCGCTGCAGGGAGTCTGCCAGAGTGACAAGTAAGTTTAGTTACTGCCTGTTTATCACTTTACTTTACGCCAGGCTGTAGAGGTGCTGCTGGCACTGACTCAGGTAACAAGTCTGTGCAACTTTAACACGAGGCGCACACGCACGCTGCAAATAAAATTATGAGATCTCATTTAATTATTTCAGACTCATGAGATCGCATTTCATTATTGCAGACCTGTTGCTGAACCGCTGTCCACTGTGGTGCCCACTCCCGGTCCAACAATAGGACTTCACTTTCTTGCACCTCGGACCCGAACGCCTGCCTCACTTCAGAAGAGTCGCCCTGTACTAGCTCTGTGACTGACAGGCTGGCTGCGCCGTGCGTCTGGTGTGTTCCACAGTAAAGGCTCAGCTCGTCAAAATGTAATTAATTTAGGGTTAGTTAAAAAGTGGAAAGTAAAGCTTAAACTGGTCTAGTATTTTTGAAATAATAGCAGGCAGGCCTGGCTTTGACTTCTGTGTGCCCTGAAAATAAATGCACGTTTCTGTACTGCGGTGGGTCGAGTCAGCTGAGTCATACTGTTGTATACTCTCTACTTAATCTAATATATGCAGCTGAGAAGCGATCCTGGAATGGGGCCTTTCACATTCTTTTTTGGGAGGCTCAAGTCGGCCGGGCCTAGGCCCCACATGGTAAAGATAGCAGACTGAAGTCAAAATTGATGCTCTGCAGCATGCTAATAATTGATTGCCAGAAACGGGGACATGGAGGTGTGGTGGTGAGGAGTTGGCATAATGTGCCTGAGGTAGGATGATTTGTTAATTGTTTTTCTTCCGGCCGTCCAGCAACACAGGTGGTGAAGAACAAAGTTCTTCAACACACAAGCATAATTACCCTTGTAACATCCACGAGCCGTGTTTGCTTTCTAGTCTGCATCTATATATTTTTAAAATAATCAAGGTTACAGCTAGTCCATTTGCAGTGACAGATTTATATAGCCAATCTTTAAAAAAATCTACATTTAAAAAAAAGGAATTGTTTTCTCTTTTGAAAGGGCTCAGTACGTAAAACCATAACGTGTCATATATCAAAACATTCTTACCTTAAATATGTGCAAAACCAGTATAATATAATGTCCAACGGTTTTTAGGACTTTGCTTTACACCTTTGTGCAATTTGTATTTATTCGTTTATTTGCACTATCGCATATTTAGAGCAAAACAGCTCCAGGTTTTGCGCTGGCACTCCGAGCATTCTTTTTTTACTTTATTGCATTTGCAAACAATAATGCCAGAGACAGAGTGCTGGTATAAGCTAAGCTCCTAGTTGCACTTGCTATGCTATAAACTTTGCTTTTTTTTAGGCTAGTGCAGGTCCTGAATGAGCAGATCAATGCGATCATCTTCTTAGCAGCTTCTGTGCCTGCCTGCCCTCTGATGCTGAGTCTGTGTTCCTGATTAGTCCCCTTCCATTTCTGGTGTTTTACAGAAGTTTTAGGATCTTCTCAGGGTTTCTCGTTGTTCAAATGGGAGTAATTTCTGATATTTAAATGTTTTCCTTGGCTTCATTGCTTGATTTTGCTCGCAGGAAAGTGTCACTCATAGTTGTTGTAATGTCGCTCATAATTACTCTGAAAATTTGACAATGTCACACATAGCAATCCGAAACCTTGGCAGCTATGATCATGAACTAAGTAAGTTAAAAAAATGTGGCAGTGCGGTGGCACACAAATTAATTGAATCAGATTCAGTAGTAGCTTTTTTTTCCATGGGCGCACAGGCACATTCGCACAAACGAAAACACGGCCCTCTTCGGGTGGGTCTACTAGTGCAGTCAGTGCACCAGGCCCACTAAACAAAGCGTTCTTCCTTCTTGGGCAGTCACGATAGGCCTGCCCTGTGGACTACGGTAATGGCATTTTGTTTGCTTTTTGATACTTGCACAAGTGCCACCATTACCATTGCCTACGTAACGTTTCTTCTTGTGCTTGAGTGTCTACCATATATTGCAGTATTATACCTCTTCAAATTGTACTTTGTTTTCTCTCGAGCAGACTTCACTTTAAAATAGTTTGTTGGGATTAGACACCTGGTGCAGAGATCTTTGTGTACCCGATCAAAAGGAAGAGAAAGTGTACCCTCTCTGTCTCCATAACAACAGGAATCATTCAGCCACCAATCGAGTACCACCTAGTTGAGAAAGTCCCTTCATCCCACCCTTCTGGCAGAGCATCATCATTTGGGAATTGGTGATGAATCCGAATAGTCCGCTCAACCATCAAATGATGCCGTTTCCAGAACATCTGATGTCCTTTTCTGCGCTGCCTCAGTGGTGGTTGGGAAGGGGTGGTCCAGGGAGTGGGGCCGGGGGTGGTGGCAGTGGGTGTTGTGGCCCTCTTGGGTCTCCGGGATGCATGATCAGTAGCAACCATGGATGTGTTTGTCTTCAGAAGTGGCTCCCTTTCATACTGCAGATAGTTGTCCTGCTTTACACCAGTAAAAGGCAGGTGTTAAATCCCTGATGCTAACATGCCTTATTGCCTGTTTTTGGATCGCATCGCAGGTCTGGCGGGTTGACGAAAATATCGCAAAGTGATTTTTTTGTGTATTTTTGCACGGGAACTCCTACTCTGCATATTATTAGCGTTAGTTGTCGCCCTCATCCATGGTGATGTTTTATGCGGAAGCTAATGCTGGAAAACTGCCGATATCAGCAGTTTGCACCAGCTTGAGAATGGAGCGATAATTCTTTTGCCACTTTTGCTGCACTAAAGTGCCAATAACTCGGCGATAAATCCTTGAGAATATGCCCCTATATCTTTACCTCCTCATATTGAAGCGTTTCTGTCACTGATCAACTCTACCTCAGTTCCATAGCCTTCTAGACTGCACCATCTCACTACCATTGCCATAATATGCCGGTCGTGGAACTTTGGCTAGATCACGATGGGCAACTTCCTAGTAGCAGGAATTTTGAGATGTTCAGCCATGGCATTATGATGACACTCCATGCTACTGGCTCGCATATATTCCAGCTGTATAGTCGGCTCTTCATTGACCTACCTGTAAACAAGTTTGTTTACTACCCTATTTCAATGCAGAACTCTGAAACGATGTACTGAACCAGTTAACAATAAAGATAACTTGAATGATATTGGTTGAACCTAGTCACACCAAAGGGGCCCGATTCACAAAGGTAAAATAAGACGAAAGTCTAACCTTACGAATTTCGGTATACACAAAGGGCATTTACTACTCATAAATGCACTTTGTGAATACCAAAAGTCGTAAAGTTAGACTTCCGTCTCTGTTTACCTTTGTGAATCGGGCCCTATGAGTGTAAGTTGTACCAGTGTAGTGCAACATGATGCAACCCACCGGCAGAATGTATGTCCCAGAGTATCACATATATCTGAGGACCCTTAATCAGCAAAGGCATCAGGGGCCTGCGTTTCGCCCATGAATGCAATCAATTTCCCTGATTTTAAATAGTTTTAATTGAATCTAATTATTTTTAATCTTTATCCTTGTCTATTTATATTTTTTAATAGTTATTGCCATAAGATGATGTTGTTTAATATGCCGCTAATGTTGCCCTCAATTGAGATATCTGGTTATGCTTAATGCTCTTTATGGGTTATCCTCTTGAGGGGGCAGAAAGCTCTCTTTATTCCCATCTATTGGATTCTAGGGGCCAACAAGTTAAATTAAATACATTGCAACCGTTTTTCCTTGTTATATCTCTGTTTCTATTTTATCATTAGTCTGTCATTTTAAGATGATGATTTTATAAATGTTATATTACCACACTTGTATGGCAGAAATTGCCGAAATAAAGTTTTTGGACTGACCATGAATGCAACTGTTAATGGCAATAGATAAACGTCCAGCAACTATATCGCTTTGACCTCCTTCACTTCCCGATAACCTCAATTTGACCCTTCCTACGAGCCCTCTAGCATGCCTCTCAGTTACTCCTAAAAGCGTGAAGTCATGTTTCCCTCTTGGCCTTGCTAATTAAGAGATGAGCCCTCACGTCATTTGCCTGCGCTTTCGTTCTTCCTGTGAGATGCCTCACCAATGTCATTTTCCGAGCTTCAGAAGTGCTATAATCGTGTATGAAAGGGGAGTGATGAATAATTCCCCGGTACTTTTTTTAAAAAAAGGATTGAGATTGGCTGGTGAAAAACAAATGGCACTAATGTATCTTTCACAATGTCTTTGGCAGTGATTTACTATGTTGTCTAAGATGCTAAACATACATCATAAATCCCTCCAACTCAAGCCTTATTATATTCATCCATCTCTTTTTAGAATGTTCTGTTTTTTCTGTGCAACTGTATGCTTTATTCTGAAACAAATGTGTCTTGTAACATAAACAAACTCAGGCAAAAACTGGCAATCTGTTTTACGGAAAAGTGTTTTTTTTTTTTAACAGAACTTCAGCGCGGGAATGATCAAAGCACTAATATATATGTAAAAAAAAAACAGCCTAAGGTCTGTCGCGTTTTAAAGTGCAACGAATGTCTTACTCTAATTATTGTATATACCTCAACTGCGACACATATACCCGTTTCACATCCTCTATCTGCTCACAGTTTCATGTGAGAAGCGGTTTCACATTTCATGGTTGCATTTCTCAATAAAATGCTTTTATCAGTGCACCTTGTGTATACAGCTCGTGAGCATGGGGATGGGACAGGCCTTGGAACGTTGCAATTCAATTATTTTATATTCAGTCCTTTTTATGCAATGTGTAAAATATGAATCGATTGCTAAATGTACATATGAAAATTATTAAATACCATTTTTTAAAATAAGGGATTTTATTTTGTGTATTTCTAGAAAAAAATCTAAAATTACAATGACCTGGCTTATTGCTTCTTCGCGCCACAGTGCAGCATTCAAATCAGCTGTGCTAAGTTATGCAAAGGCTAAGACAGGGTGAAGTCATATTAGCAAAGTCATACCTACTAAGATTTGACTAATGGTGTTGTCATTCCCCGCAATAAACCATAATACAAAGACCCACGAGACCTGTATTGCTTCGTAAGGGGCTACAAGTTGCTCACAAAGCAGGCCATTTGTAAAATGCTATTGAATTAAACCATTCAGTCCTTGTATCAAACTCATTTCTTTATTATAATTCTCATTTCTTAACTTTTTGCTTCTTTATGCATTTTACATATCTCACTTAAATTATATATAAGACATGATGTGAATACATACAATATATACATCACTGTACAATTTGATTTAGTATATGGTGCTGGTTCTTTGATCAATTCTTTTAATTTCATCTTTAAAATAATTACAAGATCCCTCAGACTAAATAATAGAAGAAAACAAATCTCTATAGAAGGACAACTATTCAAAAAAAGATACCTCATACCAATTTCATATCCCCATGTATTCGACGCCACTCTCTCCTTGCACACATACACATTCATTCACTCACTTTTTGCATTCATACACATCCAAACACTACTTATAATCACTATCCAAGGCAATTGGAAAATGATTCTTTTTTTCCAGTCGTTGTAGTGTTGTAGGTTGGGATCGTGTACGCTCCAGTCTACGCACGTTTTGATGGAACATATATTAAATATCCACCTTCATCAGGACCACCTGAGATACCAACTCAGAGCTGGTGGATCAAAAAAGGGGATAACTGCGAATAACATAAAAAACAATCAAGGTCAGCATCAAAAAACAATTTAAAAATACTCCATTGTTTCTCCTACGTAGGAAAACGCCTTCACCAATAGATGAGAAAATCCCAACACTGTCCTCTAAAGAATTGGTAATTGTTAGACTTTATAGCACATTAAAAGCAAGATCTTTAGAGTTTGTAGAGTAAAGTCCCAGATGACTCGTATCTCTCATGTGTAAAAGGGGGTGAAGTTGTGCCAGACAAACCTATTTAGGCGGGTGTGTGACTAAACATTGCCTTTTAGGCCTTGGACTTTCCTACTAAGAACATAGGACTCTTCCTAAGGGCTGGGGAAGGAACACGGCCATAAGCAGTTTATTTCCCTTTTCCTGTTCCAAAAACTATAAATGTAAAATCAAATGCACAAAAATGTTGATGTTAATCCTGAAACCACAAAGTAAGGAGAGGAGAAAGGTGTGACACCATATGTCCCTTGATTGTCTTCGGCACAAACACACAAAGAAGACATCATTTGCTGTTAAATATTTCTTGTTTTTCATATATCAAATAATTTTTATCCAGAGTGTTATATTTCTCCTGTGAGGATGACTTGAGTATGCTTGTGTAAAAAGTCCAAAGAGCCCTGTGTCATGCTATCACGGGTTTCTAAAGGAAATGCAAAATCAGTGTTGAAGACAAACTTTTGAACTCCTCTCCTACACTGTGTATTTCAGAATACTCTCAATATCTTGGTCTTTGTTTCCCCCTGTGTCCCATACCTTAAATAGTGCATGTGAAGTGCTACCTTCTTTTGCTAAAAGTTGTCCTTCCCTGTGCCAGTGAACAAATCATGCACAGCCTTGCACCGCAAAAGTGGAGACCTGCTGAAACAAAATCCTGAATGAGTGAGTGAAAACCTGCTGGTGGTTATTTCTTTCAGGCGGTATAGAGTCAAAATATCGAGTTTTTACTATCAACTAGACACAATATTGAGTAAAAAATATAGAATGGACATAATATCGACTAGACATAATATAGACAACAAAAATATCGACTAGAAAAAAATAATATCGAATAGAATGGTCATAATATCGAATCAAAAATATAGAATGGACATAATATCGAATCAAAAATATAGAATGGACATAATATCGACTAGACATAATATAGACAACAAAAATATCGAATTTAAGGTAAGTTACTATTATTTTTTATTTTTTGTGTAATATAATTCTCTAGCGGGTTGTGGGTTTATAGGGGAATAGGGTGGGAAGTAATTTAATTATTATTATTTAAATATGTTAATTTATTTATTGATATTTATTTAGAATTAATTGTTACTTTATTATTAATTGTTAATTAATTAAAATATAATTGGTAATTAATTATAATTAATTAATTGATAAATATTTAAATTTTATTAATTTATTTTCTGTAGCGGGTTGTGGGTTTATAGGGGAATAGGGTGGGAAGTAATTTAATTATAATTAATTAAATTTGTTATTTATTTATTGATATTTATTTAGAAATAAGTGTTAATTAATTATTAATTGGTAATTAATTAAAATATAATTGGTAATTATTTATAATTGAATAATTGATAAATATGTTAATTATTTTAAAATATTTTCTGTAGCGGTTGTGGGTTTATAGGGGAATAGGGTGGGAAGTAATTTAATTATAATTAATTAAATATGTCATTTAATTTATTGGCATTTATTTTGAATTAAATGTTAATTAATTATCAATAGGTAATTAATTAAAATATAATTGGTAAATAAAATTGATTGATTGATTTTTAAATTGTAAAATAATTTTTTGTTAGTAGGTAATTAATTAGTATTAGTAGGTCATTTTTATAATTAAATAATTAAAATTTGTATTTATAAATAATTATTTAATATATTTTATACAATTGTAAAATATTTTAATTAATTTGTAATTGGTATTACTATTTATGTCATTTATATTTATATATGAAGTATTTACTTTCCCTACTATTGCACTCACTGGAGTTGGAATAGTAATTTTTACCCCTACACTATCCAACACTTTCCCTACTGTTGTACTCTCTGGAGTTGGAATAGTAATTTTAACCCCTACGCTATCCAACTCTTTCCCTACTGTTGCACTCTCGGAAGTAGGAATAGTAATTGTAACCCCTACGCTATCCAACTCTTTCCCTATTGTTGCACTCTCTGGAGTTGGAATAGTAATTTTAACCCCTACGCTATCCAACGCTTTCCTTACTGTTGCACTCTCTGATGTTGGAATAGTAATTTTAACCCCTACGCTATCCAACTCTTTCCCTACTGTTGCACTCTCTATAGTTGGAATAGTAATTTTAACCCCTACGCTATCCAACGCTTTCCCTACTGTTGCACTCTCTGAAGTTGGAATAGTAATTTTAACCCCTACGCTATCCAACTCTTGCCCTACTGTTGCACTCTCTGGAGTGGGAATAGTAATTTTAACACCTACGCTATCCAACGCTTTCCCTACTGTTGCACTCTCTGGAGTGGGAATAGTAATTTTTACCCCTACGCTATCCAACGCTTTCCCTACTGTTGCACTCTCTGGAGTGGGAATAGTAATTTGTACCCCTACGCTATCCTACTCTTTCCCTACTGTTGCACTCTCTGGAGTGGGAATAGTAATTTTTACCCCTACGCTATCCAACATTTTCCCTACTGTTGCACTCTCTGGAGTGGGAATAGTAATTTTAACCCCTACGCTATCCAACGCTTTCCCTACTGTTGCACTCTCTGGAGTGGGAATAGTAATTTTAACCCCTACGCTATCCAACTCTTTCCCTACTGTTGCACTATTTGGAGTGGGAATAGTAATTTTTACCCCTACGCTATCCAACGCTTTCCCTACTGTTGCACTCTCTGGAGTGGGAATAGTAATTTGTACCCCTACGCTATCCTACGCTTTCCCTACTGTTGCATTCTCTGGAGTGGGAATAGTAATTTCTACCCCTACGCTATCCTACGCTTTCCCTACTGTTGCACTCTCTGGAGTGGGAATAGTAATTTTTACCCCTACGCTATCCAACGTTTACCCTACTGTTGCACTCTCTGGAGTGGGAATGGTAATTTTAACCCCTACGCTATCCAATGCTTTCCATACTGTTTCACTCTCTGCAGTGGGAATAGTAATTTTACCTTTACGCTATCCAACGCTTTCCCTACTGTTGCACTCGCTGGAGTGGGAATAGTAATTTTTACCCCTACGCTATC
Source organism: Lissotriton helveticus (assembly GCF_964261635.1). Taxonomy (NCBI): domain Eukaryota; kingdom Metazoa; phylum Chordata; class Amphibia; order Caudata; family Salamandridae; genus Lissotriton; species Lissotriton helveticus. Next base: position 1,838,654,875 of record NC_136059.1, on the reverse strand, counting down.
CAACTCTTTCCCTACTGTTGCACTCTCTGGAGTGGGAATAGTAATTGTTACCCCTACGCTATCCAACTCTTTCCCTACTGTTGCACACTCTCGAGTGGGAATAGTAATTTTTACTCCTGCGCTATCCAACGCTTTCACTACTGTTGCACTCTCTGGAGTGGGAATAGTAAATTTTTCCCCTACGCTATCCAACGCTTTCCCTACTGTTGCACTCTCTGGAGTGGGAATAGTAATTTTTACCCCTATGCTATCCAACGCTTACCCTACTGTTGCACTCTCTGGAGTGGGAATAGTAATTTTTACCCCTACGCTATCCAACGCTTTCCCTTCTGTTGCACTCACTGGAGTTGTTACAGTAAATTTAAACCTCTTGCTATCCTACGGTAAAAATATTGTATATGTTTTGTTAATAATTACCTACTGGCGGTCGCCAGTAGGTATATATAGTTAGGATTTTTTCTCTATGGGATTTTTGAAAATTCTATGTCTAATAACTTTGGCGTTTGTGGACGGAATTGGCTGAAATTTTCAGGAAAATGGCACATTTTGTTTCTGAGCAGCCCTTGAAAATTTGGGGGGGGTTCGTCAAGGGGGGGCCGAGAAAAAAGGGGGGTCCCAAAACGTGTTTTTAACATTGAGTTTTCCATAGGGCGGTTGGCCTCACTTTTAGCCCGAACGGCTGAATGGATTTGCACGAAACTTGGCAAAATTGCAGGGACTGGTAGCCCGATGTGCCTTTTGTAGGTCTCAATATATGTGCTCCAGTGGATTTTGAGAAATTAACGTTTAAAAAAAGATATATATCTGTAACAGCGGACCTGGCAGCGTCCCAGGACGCGTACTTTACGCGCAACGGAGCTTTGTGAAGCGAAGCTGATTGGTTCTCCGGCGTCTGTCAACATTCCAAAAAGTCCGTAGCGGCCGCCATCTTGTCTCTCGATCCTACCGAGAGGAGGTCAAAACAAAGGGGGAAATAACTATAAGGGGGCATAGTAGATCCTCGCTGACCCCCTAGGTTTGATGTGGAGGTTTTAAAAGGGCCCCGCGGGGCAAAAAAAAAATAAAATAATAATAATCGAACGGCTGAATGGATTTGCACGAAACTTGGCAAAATATTAGGGACTGGTAGCCCGATGTGCCTTTGCTAGGTCTCAATATATGTGCTCCAGTGGATTTTGAGAAATTAACGTTCAAAAAAAGATATATATCTGTAACAGCGCTCCGCTTCGCGTAACGGAGGTTTGCGAAGCTGATTGGTCATTCTGTCACTGGGCTATAGTTGGGCTACATCTGGCTGATATTTGGGCTACATTTGTTTTTTTGTGTGTCTGGCGGCCATCTTTGGGCTACATTGGGCTACATTGGGCTTCATTGGGCTACATTGGGCTACATTTGGGCTCCAACATATATATAGGCCAATGTAGCCCAATATATATTTTTCAAAGTTAATTTTCGTAAAAACCACTGGAGCATATATCTTGAGACATAGCAAAGGCACATCGGGCTACCAGTCCCTACAATTTTGCCAAGTTTCGTGGAAATCCATTTAGCCGTTCGAGCTAAAAGTGAGTCCAACCGCCCTATGGAAATGAAGGAAATGAATGGGTAATTTGTAATTAGCAAATAGCTAATCGCAAACTAGGAATGGTAAAGAATCGCTATTTATTCCTTAAAGTTCGCTATTTAGGAAATGCAAAAAACTTTGATGATACAAATGGCGGTTCATCTCTAACAAGATAAGAAGCATAGGGATACATTTATGATGACTGGCGCATCACCAGGGATGTGTTAGTCATTCTGTGCCGCTGTTCCGTCACCTATGGTGTGCTGCATTTACAATGCGGCGCATCATGGGGCAAAAACAGCACAGATGCGTGATGTATCTGTGCCGTAAAGGTGGCGCATTGCTGGAGTTGTATCGCAAGTGTGATGAAGCTCCAGCAAGGGTCGGGGGTGCCCCAGTCGCAGGGTTTCTGTTCTCACACAGAACTGTGGACAGAGGATTGGAACCTCGGCGAATTAGGGTGTCCCAAAACTCACGTTAGTAATCAAAAACTCCTTAGCAAGCTAGGTACAGTGTCACATTGGATATAACAAACTCTCAATGTTTAGACAATCCAGAATATGAACTTATAGTACCTCAGGATACGTGGAACTCATGAACAGTCGGTCGTTATATATTTCTTAGAAACCAGAACATGGAGTTAAGAAGAACACATGTGTATTTGAAATGTTTATTTACTAATGCCGTCTTCTCAGGCGTAGTATCTTAGATAATACAAGTACACATATTATCAGTAGCAAAATTACCAGCATAGTTACTAGTACATAAAAAGCGAATGGTGATAGTATGTTAACATGCTGTAAATGAATAAGAGTTAGCAACACTTATAAGCAGCCGCGGGCCGTGGAGGGAGTTACGGTGAGGCAGGGAGGCGGGGAGGGGGAGAAGCAGGGTGGAGAATACAAGTACACATATTATCAGTAGCAAAATTACCAGCATAGTTACTAGTACATAAAAAGCGAATGGTGACAGTATGTTAACATGCTGTAAATGAATAAGAGTTAGCAACACTTATAAGCAGCCGCGGGCCGTGGAGGGAGTTACGGTGGGGCAGGGAGGCGGGGAGGGGGAGGGGCAAGGTAGAGAGGGCTCCACCCTGCTTCTCCCCCTCCCCGCCTCCCTGCCTCACCGTAACTCCCTCCACGGCCCGCGGCTGCTTATATCTCACCCTCCCTAATACACATATTATATTATTTGCTAAGAAGGTCTCTTTGTGTTGGTTTAGGGCGTGCCCATACTTTAGTGTCTTAGATTTGAAGGAATCACATCAGCATACACCAGCTCTCTCTTCATGTGAACCGCATCAACTGTTGTGTATGTGTGTTCGGCAAAGCAATATAAAACCCGCCTCATGCCCAGAATTGGCAGAAGTTGCACTTATGTTATGAGTATGAAGTCGTGGAGATCAGACCTCATAACAATTCTGTATCGTGTTGTTCTTGAAACTTTAGCACTCGCTGTACAGATATAGTTTAACAAGCAAAGCAGATAGTAGAGCAATAACATATTATTCTCATGTAAACCACGATGAACTACTAGGTGGAAAGCTAAAGCAACAACTAAGTGTCGTGTGCAGAAGTTGCAAAAAAGGAAAAATGGCGTTTAAACCGGTAATGAGCCCATGCTAACTTAACACGGTGTAAAGATATCCAGGACCTAGATGACACCTCCCCATGATCCGGAAAAGAAATGAATAAGATAATAGAAGTGCCATCTCATGAGAGCAGATTGCAAGTTTATATGTGGACGGTCCGCAAGGTAAAGCATTAAAAACTAGGAAAATTTAATGCTAAAGAAAAATAAAACAGCCAAGTACTTTATCGAGTCTTAAGCCAATAGGCAAGGTAAATAATAAAAACTTGACAAATAAGTCAATGAATTGTCAATGAAATGCTAGTACTCAGCATATCAAACATGAAAAAGGTCTATGACATAACTGTGTATGCAAAATAAGCTGCAACAGCCTCCAATAGGAAGTCACCGTCTTCATCCGAAAACAGTTCAGCCATCCAATTTAAAAGCGGAAAAGAACATACGTGCTCTCCCAGCACCGGATCCTCTATCACCATCAGAGGACAGCTCGATGGGTTTTCAAGAAAGCTCTGTTCCAAGAAAGACTGTGCTGCCGCCAGTAAATTCCAGGGACCAAGTAGTCCATGCATCAATGCCACAGCCATAATCCTTTCGCCAGGACAAACCAACTCGTGAGTAATGATAGGAGTCATCAGCTGATTAAAGTCGACGTCAGGAGAAACCGGTCCGCAGAGACACAAATCAATGGCCCAATCGAAATCACAGGTCAGGCAGTGAAATACAGGCTGGACACAGGTGAAGTAGGAGAATCGAAAAGATAATCCATATGCCGTGCTTAATATCGCCAACGGCATTGTGCCATAATATTCTAGCATGCGATTGCGGAACAGTGTCAGCAGCTGCAGGGTGGGAGGTTGCATAGGAGGGACATCCATATTTAAAAATGAAAAAAAAAACAAGAGCGTCCGCTGGTAATGCAAGTAAAAATGCCAATCCACGAACCAGAGTGGAGAAAATAGAATGAAAGGAAGCAGGGATGACTCCAAAGATTTTCTCAAATGAAGTCACGAGACCACTGGTAACAACTTTAAAAAAGTGCGCCAGGGTCTTTGTGGAGGATGCGTTAAACATAGTCGGAACCATCTTGCTGAAATTGAAAGGCAAATCTGAATTGAAAAGGGTCTGCACCTCTGTACGGGTGTTCGCTATGTGAAGCACGAAAGTTTCACGGGCCGAACTCAAGGCCACCTCTCTCTGAGACAAAAGAGCTCTTATTCTTGCCATGCCGTTGAAATCTGTCCCAAGGTTGGTATTTGTGGCCAGATTGAAAACTCCCTATGTTCATGTGTGGGAGGAAATAGAACATTTCTGCAGCAAATAACCCGTTCACTTACTGTTACGATAAAAGGAATACTTTTAATTAACTCAGAACAATCTTCATTATTGAGCATCAAATAACTACCATTTTCCAACAACTTGAACGTGGGGATGATAGCAGGAACTGGCGTGCCTTGCAACACGCAAGCCATATTTGGTCGGTGTTTGTTGCATGAACCGTGTAACTGTATGTGCCTACACATTAGTGAATGATCTGGCGTCTCAGTGCATTCCTCTCCATTCAGATAAACTTCTTGATCATCTTTGAAACATCTGTATGTGTATGGAAGCGACCAGACCTCATGAAGAAAAGCACTACCTAAAGGTTCATAACGACCTATTGGTATATATTTCATACAATTTGAAAACTTATATAAAGCAAAAGGCAGCGTTATTAAACCGTGGATAAGGCACGTTGCCAAAAAACCCGCAATCCTCTGCTGATGATGTCACTGAGCATGTCATGAATGATGTAATATGTGACATCATCAGCAGTGGATTACGGGTAATAGTATCTCTAGTTTACTCCCCTATAGCTGTCTTTCTTTTAACATAAGTGTCTGTTTCCTTCCCTTATACTTACTGTTTTTGGTTCGCTTCTGGTTCGCGTACCGGCGAGCGAACTGGGAAGCGAACTAAGAGAAATAGAGGTTGGCACAGTTCCAAATATTGTACCAATTTTTTAATAACGGGGAGGTAGTTCTGAAAAGAACTTTTTTTTTATTGTTTTTGTTGTTTTATATTTTTTTTATTATTTTTCGGAACATTTTTTTACTTTTTTTGAATTTTTCTGAACAGTTTTATATTTTTTTGGGTTTTTCTTGGAGGGGGCAATGAAAACGATTCATTGTAAAGGGCTCAACAGGAGCAACAAAACAAAAAAAAAAGTATTTATTATTTTGGGCGTTTCGTACAAACTTGCATATGATAGTCAATAGCTCTGTTGATCAGAGTGATGCTTTTTTCTCCGTAGGAAATGAATCCATCGCAAAATACGCAGATGTGTTTTACTTCACCAAATTTCATTTGTATATTTGGCACCATCTCCCTGCCCTCTGGTCCCGTTACTTCCGGTACAACAGATCTTCTGGCCATAATAGGGAGATTATCTAGGTCGTTCCAAAACTGTGCAGCACTGTAGTTGTTAGGATGCCACCTAGTCATATGGCGATGCATTGTGTAGTTTCCGAAACTGTATTTTTTTCTCGGTTCCTCTGGACAGTCTATCTTGACAGATAAGGCAAGTTACGTATCTTGCATTTACTTTTTTCTGACCTTTGGGAATTTTAAAAAATTGCCAAATGAAGTTTTCTTTCCGGTGAGACGTCCTGGGCTGCTCAGGCAAAAACTGCCTCTCTTCGTGCTCGTCGTCCTGTTCCTCTTCTTCTTCTTCTTGTTGAATTATAACTTGAGCAGGTGGTCCACTCTTCCTTGGATGTGGTGGAGGTGGTGGGGAAGCACCAGCTGAAGCTACTAAAGAAGCCATTGCTCAGTGATCACAAAGGGTCTTTCTCTCACAATGATGAAAGTCAGAGTGAGGAAAGAAGGAGGGATTTTCATCATTTGGGAAAAACAAGAGTTCTCAACCAATCAAAAGTGTTCATTTTAGATTATATGACCTAGTCTTACATCATTAGGAAACCAAAAGTGAAATGAACCAATGAAAAGTGTTATTACCAAGTCACATGACTTGCTGTGTTTACGTTAAGCGCTTTGCAGGGCCTCCCGGTTTGCTTCCAGAAACCTGCGCTTTGCGACTCGCTTCGCGTACCAGTTCGCTAACGTAGCACGTCATATGACGTATCACGCGACAACGTGAAACGTCATGCGGACGGGAGGCGTCACGATGTTGTTTTCTAACGCGGCACTTGCGGTAAAGAAACGTTTACCGGCTCGCGGTCTATTTCGCGGCATCAAGGTCAGCTAACGGGAAGCTTCCCGATTCGCGAAGCGGGAACGAAGAAAAAAAAATATTTAAAAAAAAAATGAATCATAAACATATAAAATATATTTTTGGATTTAAAGAAGAATACATTTTACAGCTACAGATATTAGCTGTTAAAAAACCAATGAAATTCACTGAAAAAACCATAGGTTATAGACCATATATAGTTAGGAATTAGCATTTACAAAACCTTGAAAATTCACTGAAAAAACCATAGGTTATAGACCATATATAGTTAGGAATTAGCATTTAGAAAACCTTATTTTACTCACACAAAACCATTGAAATTCCATATATAGTTAGTTGCACTAACTATATATCGCGCACCCGCAATCCACTGCTGATGATGTCACATATTACATCATTCATGACATGGTCAGTGACATCACTGATGACATCACTGATGACATCTCAAATGACATCACTGATGACATCACTGATGACATCTCAAATGACATCACTGATGACATCACTGATGACATCGCAAATGACATCACTGATAACATCTCAAATGACATCACTGATGACATCACTGATGACATCTCAAATGACATCACTGATGACATCACTGATGACATCTCATTTGACATCAATGGTCACATCACTGATGATATCATTCATGTGACAATACAATGCATCTCCTCACACTTTAATATAACCTCTGTTACACCCAGTGTTAAATACAGAATATAATTTTTTAAACCATTGACACACCAATACTAGTTACTACATACGCCCTCACTGATTCCTATGTCTACACACACATTCACTCATTCACCCATACAATCATTCATACATACAATCACTCATCTTTACAACACTATCATATGCACTCATACACCTATACAGACACTCACACTCTGCCACTCATCCATGGAGTTACTCACACACCTAGTCAGTCCTGTAAAGAATCAATCACACTTCCATTTTCTAATCTATACAGTTAAACATAGAGTACCTTACATTTTCAAACATATACTAACACATACTTACTCTCTTATACAATCATTGATACACGAACACATTGATCTGCACAGAGTCACACATCTCCCAGCCAGCCACACACACACTCAGTCTCCCATACAAATACTTGAACAATCAATCAATAACCCATATAGTTACTCATATAGCTACTGATCAACACATGCAGCAGTTTACAGAACAACAGACATAATGATGCACGAATTAAGACAGTTTAGTCACTAACCCATGCACTCAGTGAGACACATTTAATCACTCACTCATACAGTCAGTCACGCACCTACTAAATCATTCATCCAGACACTTCTACATCTACTCATTCTTCAATATGTAAAACATATTTAAACTTTACAGAAACACACAGTCACTGGATGATGTCATCAGTGATGTCATCAGTGATGTCATTTGAGATGTCATCAGTGATGTCATCAGTGATGTCACTGACCATGTCATGAATGATGTAATATGTGACATCATCAGCAGTGGATTGCGGGTGCGCGATATATAGTTAGTGCAACTAACTATATATGGAATTTCAATGGTTTTGTGTGAGTAAAATAAGGTTTTCTAAATGCTAATTCCTAACTATATATGGTCTATAACCTATGGTTTTTTCAGTGAATATATATATATATATATATATATATATATATATATATATATATATATATATATATATATATATATATATATATATATATATATATGTATATATATATATATATATGTATTCAAAATAAATTAATTTTTTTAAAGTTATATTAATTATTTTTTAATGTTACATTTATTTAAGTATTTTAAAGTATTTTAAAGTAAAGAATAATTTTATTCATTATTATATTACTTTTAAGACATTTAAAAAAATCGATAGTTTGACAGTCCATATTTTTTACACTCGATATTTTGGAGTCGATATTTTGTACTTACCTGTTTGAAGATAGGAAGTCGATATTTTGGCAGTCGATATATTTACCTCGATATTTTGTCATCTCGATATTGTGATGTCGATATTCTGTCAGTGATCCCTTCCAGGCAGGCACATGGGGGATTTTTTTTAAATCCCCTTGTGCCACTAGTGCACCACTTTTATTGTGGGAACTAGTGATGTATCTGTGGAGCAAGAGGCTTGTAAATAAGCCCCATTGTCCGGTCATGGGGCAGAGGCACATAAAGAGTATGACTTGCCCATAAGATCAAAAGATGATAAAAGGAAAGTCTCCTCGGTCCACTACCCCAAAAGACCACAACTATGGTGGCAGAGATTCTGACGGAAAGGCAAGCACAAGTACCTACCCAGGAAAATGTCACTGTTTTGTCGACCCTTCCCAGATTGATAACTTAAGGCCATATTTATTAAATGTTTGGCATCGGACAGAGTAGCAAGTCACCTTGGAAAAGACAAGGGACTTGGGAAAGGACAGGAATGTGCCATATTTATCCAATACAACACAATCCTGCCTTTTCCTGCTGTTCTGATGATGTTTTTGCAGCTTAGCGGCAATGCAGGCACCATTGTACCACAGTGTAAAGGTGGCTGTGTTGTAGGCAGATTTGTATTCATGCAGGAAGGCTCGCTTTCCGGCAGAAATGCAATCCTAAGAGGCTTTTTACTGTCAGCACACGAAAAAACAGGAAAAAACGAGAAGAAATAAAGAGATTTCCCCTCGTTATGCCTCTCCTGGGGAGGAGTATCTCTTTTTTGCACACCCAGGTCCTGTAGATATAAGCAGGGTTCTTATAAAAGATATTTTAATAAGCCCTGGTGTTGGAAAATGGCAAAAGTAATTTTACCCATTGAAAATCCTCTGCCACATAGGTTAACATGGCAAGAAATTAATAACTATTTAATTTGTCAGGAGAATCATACAAAATAGCATTCAAGGGCTTCCTAGAGTGGTATTAATATATCCAACAATATGCTATTGTTGAATATCCCCTAAAAATTTACATACAACCCTTCACCGAATACCCCCGCCCAAATATGGAGAGATTTTGGACCTCCCCTGGATGCATTTCCCTTTGTAGTCACCCTAGCAAATATTTGGACTTTGAAACTTAACTAACCAGAGACAACAGAGCAATGGATGCATGAAGTCTTACATTGGGGCTTTAGATTCTATACTGGTGGGATTAATATGTACAAACATCTAATCATGGCAAGGAAGGGTAAAGTGGGTGGGTCCCTCACAGAAAACAATAGGAGATGACTGTATTGTTATAAACTTCAGCAACAAGTATTTGGTGGGTGAATTATTGCGGATACTGCCCAACATTCCATTGTTTGACACCAAGCTCTTTGCATTCTCATTAGGCTTATTCTATAAACCTCGTACTATTATTCCACCTGCATACCCTGAAGTGATTTCTCTTAATCTCCCTTTTAATCCCACTTGTCCTGCGTGCAACATCAGTGCCTTCCCAAAACACTATTTTGCTCAAATGAACACTGCGCTACCACTCAATAATAGATTTGCATCATTGCGAGACCTGGAAGCATGTAATTGACTAAACAATAACCCAAAAAGTCTGCTTGATGTACAGAACCCCATCATTGAGGCAAATGTAGAAAATGACCCAGATTCCCTAAAAATTATGTCTTGGAACATAGTGGGCAATAGCCAGAAAAGAGTTAATCCTAAATGGTTAGCACTGGTGATACAGAATGATATTCTATGTTTCCAAGAAACATGGCAAATCAATGACATCCATATAGATGGGTACTCTTCCTCCCAGACGCACGCGGTGACCTCTGCTGCTGGTCGACATAGCGGGGGATTAATAACTTTAGTGTCTAATGTAGTAGGGCTTAAGATAAAAAAGTTGGTAGCTACCTCACCTCATTGCCATGTATTATTTATTATGTGAGGCTAATAAAGAGCATTCAGGGCGAGACAGGATTATTATTATTTTTTATAATAATAATTTTGCTATTAACATGGTGACAGTACTAGATCCCCTGAAAAGGGATATTAATCTGCTGATAAATTCTCATAAACAAATCTCGATTTAGTCTGGATAGGTGATTTTAATTCTCATAATGGCGGATGGCTACCTCTGTCTGTGATATGATTGATAATAGTGGGGAGTGTCCCCGTCATTTTCAGTATAATGACTATGAAGATAGTCTGAATATACTGCTAATAACTTTTAACCCTGAAATAATAAACCCCTGTAACACTAGTTTGGGCCAGTTAGATCCTACATTTTCTTCTGGGTTTTACATCTAAGTGCTCGATTATATACTGGTCTCTGAATCGACTAGAGTGTACTTTTCCCACATAAAAACAATTTGCAACGCCTTTAGTGACCACGCCGTGATAACCTGCTATATGCAGTGCGGCCATAGACTGAAACCCACTCAGAAACCTTTACTTAGGCCTTTCACTGCAAACAAAATGGTGTCATTTTAAAATGAGAACAATGAACACACAAAAATGTATTGGGGCGTCCTGCTCAAAATGAGACAGGAAATCAGTAAGTGTTTAGGCTTAAATGTAACTGATATAACGATATAATTCGCTTTTAATTGTATTTTAGTAGAAATGAAAGAGAACCTACTTCGTCCAAAAATGCCCTAAGCAAAGGGAGGTATGGTAGTTTGATGATGCTTGTTCCAATGCCTTAAGATCACTCCACACAGCTTTACGATCAATCCCACGAGATACCACGTTGGTGAGGTCTCTCTGCCAAACATATACATATGTGAGACTGGCAAGATTAAGGGTGCTGAAAAAGAGGTTATGGGAGAAATGACAAAGTACAGTAGTACTGCGTGATAGCAAAGGCTTTTTGACCACAGTTAATGCTCCCTTTCTAAAAGAAGACACAGATATCAATTTAGATAGGCATATTTCAGCTGATGCCTGGGTGGCCATTTCGAAGCAGTATTTTGGAAATCTGGAGAGGCACGTACTCCACCCACAGATTCACCAGTGTCTTCCTTATGAGGCCTCTCACCATTTACACTGGAAGAACTTTATTATGCCCTGAAACAGTGCAGTAGATTAAAAGCACCAGTACCAGATGGTGCCCCGATAGTTTTTCTTAGATAATGAGGAACTTTGGGTCACACTCCTTACTAACGTTTTTAATGCAATAGCACTGATGAGTTTATTTACCCTCTTGGAAAAAGACAATCATAATATCAATTTATTAAAAAGGGGATAAGGCCAACCCAAATAACTACAGACCAATCTCTGTATTGGATAGCACAGCCAAGTTAATGGGTCAGTTACTGTTAAATACACTGGAGGAAAGGGCCACTGAAAGGAATATTATAATCCCCTCGCAATATGTTTTCAGAAAAGGAAAGGGGACAATAGATCAGTGTTTAAACCTAAATTTGATTATTGCTAAATACACGATAGCTAAGGTCGGCCACTTGTACATGGCCTTTATGGACCTGTCTGTCACGTTCGTTTGTGTAGTCCCTTCTATGCTGTGGAGAATTTTGGAGGAAAAGCGAGTCGACATTACAATGATTAATTTTATCCGTGGGATGTACGCCAATGCTGCATCCAGCATCAGGTATGGCAAAGAGGGTGAGAGTACGAGACATTTTAACGTCACCCAATGGAGATCAACAGGGATGCATCCTAACCCCTTTCCTATTTGCTTTATACTCTAACGCTATAGAGCTGGCCTTGGAGGGATCTACTAAGGACGTTCCCTCTGTTAATTCAATTCTTATTCCCATCCTGCTCTATGCAGAAAATGGAGTGCTGCTGGCACGTACCCGCAATGCACTCCAAAGACTCATAGGGGAGTACGCAACATTAATGGGGAACCTGGCCCTGAAAGTTAATGATTCAAAGTTTTTTCTTTCTTGTGGCAGGCAAAAAGTTTAAGAAATACCTAAAACGCATATAGAAGGGTGTAAGTTTGAGGTCATTAACACTTTTTATCATAATTCTTTTGATTTGGCCGCATCATAGACGGATACAACAACATAGAAGCATGGAGGTTGTATAACCCTGGGGCACAATAAACAGCTGATTACAGTCCAGTTTCACATTTTTGCAGGGTCATTACACCCCTCCCGCATGTGGACGAGAAGATGCTTGATTTCAAACAACTAGTCGTAAGGCAATGCTCTATGTAGAGAACAAGATATCATAAACAAGGAGAAAAAAAAACTCCCTCCTCCCCTGTCCTAGTGGTGGTGCTACTGCTTGCTTAAGAAGTGACTAACGCATGTGTAACTGTAAAGGTGGAATGTGTAAGGGAGGCCCAGCCTTTCAGTGGGGCCTAAGTGTTGCTGCAAACCCTCCACGGAGAGGTTAAAATTGAAAGAAATGCAGTTCCTTCAGAGAGGGTGAACACACCGCTGAAGGCAAGCCTCGGCACAGATAAGTAACCAACGGACCCCATTTAAATGCGAAGTTCTTGTATTCATCCCAGAAGATGTCAGCGAGGCTTTCCATTGAAAGAATTAGCCACAGGCGGGAGTGCCACAATGATAACGCGGGCCTCTTTCTTTTTCCATGAGGCCGCAATTATAAATTTAGCCGCCCCTAGACATGCCCACATAATTGCCCTGCCCTTTTTTTTGGGGGGGGTGTTCCAGATCCGGATCTTTGATGTCTAGGAACGCCCCCTCTATAGACGTCAGGATAGGGTATCCCAGCATCTCCTCAATTTGTGAAAGGATTTCCTCCCTGAATGGATGTGGCAAACATCCCCATGTAGACCCCAACCCCGCCAGCAAAGATCTGATGTATCGGGGAAAATATGCTTGAGTTTAGTGGGGTAAAGGTACCAGTCTAGTAGCATTTTATAGTGGGCCTCCCTCAGTGCTATCGAATGGTTGTGCCTAGAAATATCTCCCCAGATGTGTTTCCATTCCTCTCCTGTGATGTCTCTTCCCTGCACCAGGTCCCAAAGGCACATACAGTGTCCCTTGCGTAAGCTGTCGGGAAAGGCGGGTTGAAGTGAATTGAGGTATATGGGGAGGAAAAAGTGGTCCAACCCCCCTCTTTGTGACCTGATCCCAGAATATGAGTGTGGTTTTTGTGGGGGTGCTTAGGTACGCGTTCGCTGGTCTGTCTTTCTTTGGTTTCCACAGGACATACCAGATGGACCGACCCATAATTGCCCTGTACTAGGGGAGCCAGTGTTTTTCAGATTCTCTAGCCGTCCATTCCATCACCACCCACAGTTGAGCCGCTTGATAATATCGTGCAAAATCCTGTAGTGTCACACCCCCTCCTTTTTAGGTCGATGCAACACATGAAAGCGTAAGCCGGACATCAGGTCCCAAGGAACTGAAAGAGATACAAAGTTTTGTCAAAACCATAATTTTGACTGCATTGATTCGACCAGGCCAGGAGATGTAGAGAGGTTTCCACCTCTTAAAATCCTGCTGAAGCTGTGAAACTAGCGGAGGGTAATTAGCTCTATACAAATCTCAGATTCTGGGGGTGTGGTCCACCCCTAAATAAAGGAGGGAGTGGGGAGCCCATTGGAGGAATTTTGGCCCTTTAGCCCCGTTGTTTCGGTGTCAGAGAGGGTGAGGTTAAGTATGGATGTTTTGGAGAGGTTAACTTTAAAACCCGCCACCATTTCGAAGAACCTCTGTTCTTCCTGAACCGGCTGTAGGGAGGTGGCTGGATCCCCGAGTGTGAGCAAAATGTCAACGCGTAGAGAGACGCTTTGTGGTCTGTGCCCCCAAAGCAGATACCCTGTATTTCCTCATTGACTTGGAATTTTACAGCCAGGGGTTCGATATTAAAGACAAATAGCAGGTGGGAGAGTGGGCAGCCCTGCCGTATACCTCTGCTAAGGGTGAAGGGGAGGGATGTGTTCCCGTTGACCAATACTCGTTATTGTGGAAGATGATAGTTGGCCTTGACTATGTTGAGAAATTTGTCCCCGAAGCCCAATATCCACATGATGAGATAAAGGAATGAGCAATCTAACCTGTTGAAGGCTTTTTCGGCGTCGAGACCTACTAAGATGGCCTGTATTTGAAATTTAGAGACTTTCTCAATGAGGTGAATAGTGAGCTGAATATTATGATGCGTATGCCACCCCTTTATGAAGCCTGATTGATCAGGGTGGATTACTTTGGGCATTAAATCATCCATCCTGGCAGCTCAAATCGCAGAGTAAAGCTTTGCGTCAAGGTTAAAGAGCGTCATGGGCCTACGAGAGGTGCAGGTACTTACCGGGTTTGGGAATTACAGATATCACAGCCTCAACCATGGATCTTGAGACCATGGCGTCCGTCGCAATAGCATTGAACAGTTCGGTGAGGTGTGGAATTAATTCAGACGCAAAGCATTTATAAACACGCGCTGTTAGACTGTCTGGGGCTTTGTGGAATTTAAGTTTAGAGGAGGCTTGCCCAACCTCCTCCGCAGTAATGGGAGCCTCTAGAGGCTCTGCGGCTGCGGGAGAAAGATGTGGGAGTTCCACCAAATCGAGGCATTGCTGCTGCAAGACTGTGTCTGGTGGGTTGCCCGAGTATAGTTCCCCATAAAATTTGCCAAAAAGATTAGCTTTGATGGCATCTAGAATGCCCCCAATGCATTTGCGTTCCCTCTTTTTGCAGAGCTGTCGCACTAAGTGTCTCCCTACTTTGTCCCCTCGAGCATATGAGTACTGTCACAATTTTAACAAGGTAAACTCCGCTCTATTATTGTAGATGGCATGTAGTTTGCCCCCTGGTGTGGTGAGCTCTCGCTGAAGCACTCGTGTGCGAGTGTCTTTATGTGCTCTTTCTACGAATTCCAGTTCCCCCTCAAGCGCTATGCGCTCCCCTTGCTCTCTGTTTATTCAGGACAGAGTTAAGCTAGATGCATTTGCCTCTAATCACCACTTTAAAAGCATCCCAATTATTCTGTGGAGTAGTTTCCTGCGGCCTGTTGACTGCAAAGTACTCTCAGATCATCACTTAGGGTCTTGTCTCTGATGAGCGAGACCGGGAAGGAACATCGTGCTGTGCCGGGCTTAGACCCTTTTCTATGCTAGACTAATGGAGATGAGGCTGTGGTCTGATACCGAGAACGGCAGAATCTCTGCTGCCTGTAAGGGGCCCAATAAAGTCTGACTAATAAAGATATAATCTATTCTAGAATATGACTGGTGGACATGACAGAAATATGTGAAGTCCTTGTTAGTAGGGTACAATGTCCGCCAAGCATCGCAAAGGTCCAGAGCGATCAATTTTGTTTAACCCCTTTGGAAAAGTTGTTGGGGGAAGCCATGTGGGAGCATGAACTATCTAGGAATTCGTGCCATGTCCGATTGAAGTCCCTCAGGAGTATCACTGGCCCCTCAGCAAAGCCACTAATCAGATCCAGTGTGTTAGAGAGAAAAATCGCCTGACCCACATTTGGTGCATAGAGGGAGATGAATGTACAAAGGGTGCCCCTAAGTCTCCCCTTCACTATAAAGAATCTGCCCTCCTGATCCGTGTTGATGGCCTCAGGCTGGAATTTGACTGTGGTGCAAAAGAGTAGGGCCACTCCGTTGTCTAGCCGAGGAACAATAAATTATCGGGTATGTTTTGTGGTGCAGTCGAGATTCTTTGGCCTTCTTGAGATGCGTTTCTTGTAGTGCCACCACTTCAATCTGGTGACTTATTGTAAAGATGAGCACACTTTGAGTTGAGTAGAATTGTAGTTTATTACGCCCAACAGGGAGGCAAGTCGTTCTTCTCATAGCCCATGTAACAACTGAATAACTCTCAAATCATAATGCATTCTAAACCATGACCTAGCTACATTCTCAAAAAGGAATGTACTCAATTAAAGGTAAAGATACAACATGACTGTTAAGATATTTCCAGATTTGTGGGCGCTTTGGGGCGAGTTCTGGACTTTAACATTCCACGATGCTCTGGAAAACATTTAGAATGGTCGAACAAGCTCCCTCCTCTCATAGAACCCCCTCATGGTGAACTCTACTGACAGCGTAACACACTCATCTTAAAGTGCCTTATCTACCCCTACACCACCACCAGACACCTCCCCCCTCAAAGAGAGGAAAAACAAAAACCTAAAACCCCCCCAAGAACTACTAGCCGAGGAGCCAACGGGATCCCAGCTCTGAACTTTGTAAAGAAGAATGAAGACATTCTGGGCAGACGGACAAGGCCCACCCCCCTGTTTGCCGATCCATCAGGTACACAGAGGACAAGCTGCGTACTATAAGAATCTCGGGTGTCAAGAGTGTCTGAGCAGTTTCTGATATAAATGTTTACGGTGTCCGATTGGTCCCAGCACTGACATGCCCGACGTCCCAGCAATACGACGCGACTGGAGCTCACCATGGGGATGGCCGTGGTCTGTGCGTACCACATCCACAAACTTTACTTGGGTGATTGTCTGTTGGCGGGGAGCGCGTGCCAAGGTCGGGGCTCTCTCCTGGGCGACCACGGGTCTTTGGAAGGGCCAGGGTCGGAGTCGTAAACCAGAGCGGGGAGACCCAGGATACGCAAACCTTCCTTCAGGTCAGAGATATGGTGAGATTTATACATGTGCTCAAAAGAGAGGCCAAAGGGAAGGTCCAGCGGTATCGCAATCCATTCTCTCAACGTTTGGAGGTGATTGGGCATAGTGTCTGCCTGCTTGCCAGTGTAGATGGTGCCAAGTCCTGAAATAATGCGCATTTGTAGCCCTGGAACGAGGTCTCTCCCTTTTTCCGCGCCACCCCCAGAATTGCCTCTTCGGTGGAGGAGTGCATCTTGACCAGGACATCCCTCGTGCATCGGCGCTCTCCATTCTGTACCACCCCTACATGATGAACTCAATCGATCTTGAGCTTCAATTGTTGTTGATTTCTGAGAAGCGGCCTACCACAAACGCCTCCATATCCGGGCCCACTGCTCCCTCTTTCAGGTCCCGAACATGTACATTCTCCCTTCGAGACCTGTTCTCCAGATCCTCGGCCTTCAAGATCACTTTGTGGAGCTGGGCCCGAAGGTCTTGCTGCGTGTCGTGTAGTTTGGTGGAGCGGGCATCCAAGGCCTGCGTCTGTTCCTCCACTTTTAGCACTCGGGACCCCACCACATCTACATCTTGACGAAGCACCGCCATCTTCTCTAAAAGGTCAGCCTTGAGCTGATCCATGGAGGCACACAGGTCCCACTTTATTTCAAGGTAAAGCTTGGACTTGAAGTCCCGAAGAAAGGCCACCAGGTCTTCCCTAGTGAGCACCATGTAGGGGCTCTGATTGCAGTCAGTGGCAACTTGCTCTTTATCAGCAGCCGTGAAATAGCAGTAAACTTTATTCAATTACTTTTTAGGTGGCATAGGAGTGAAGAGACACTCCGAGGTGGGGCAGGGCACCGGGGTCCCCTCACACGGGGGTCGTCGGCACTCCAGGCAGGCGTGTGAGCTGGAGCCTTGTGTGGAATGCTCAGTGTCAAGGCAGGAATGCTTTGTGTTCACACCCCGGCAGCCATCTTAAGGTCAGGCACCCTGCAACAACCTCCATCGTACGGTCGGTTGGTCCCAGCCCCATCTCTCCATAACAAGAAATGGCCAGGGCCTTAGGGTAGGTCTTCCCCCATTGATCTCCCTCTCACATCGCTGTGGGGGCTGCTGGGTCTCTCCTCAGGGATGATCACAGGGCAGGCACCATGTCAAGGTCAGGCAGGCAAGGCCTCGTGGTCTATCTTTCCATCAGGCCTCCCTCCCGCTGGCAGACAAACTGAGTGAGGGAGCAGCGGGCACCTCCCCCGGCTGGGCATCACGTTCTTCACACCCCCCGCATCCCGGGCAGCAAGGGCACTCACCGCTGATCACCCGCAGTCAGGCTGCCAACGTGGCGCTAGTGAGTTCCCGGCCACTCTCGACATCGCGGCCCAGGCCTCCCGGGCTCCCGCAGTGCGTCACAGCATGCCCGGGGGCCCCGTGGTGAGCTCTGCTCACCACCGATCAGGGAGAGAGCCTCCAAGCAGGCTACATCAGCATGGACAGCGGGGATAAGCACCGGGACACCGGCAGCCGATCCATGTGTGCCAGGGAGCCCTCTGTCTATCTCCGTGCCATCTTGAACGCAATCCCCGCACTCTAGACCGTTGCCTCGCTGGGACCCATCCACTGCATGCACCTGGATTGGAGGTAGAAAAAGTTCAGGGGAGCACAATGGGCATCAGCTGGAGCGATTTTTAAGCCCGTGGGTCTACTGTGAGTACATTGAAGGTGAGTGGATAAAACTCGGGAGCCGGAGCAGAAGCGATTCACGTCAGCTCAGCCATCATTCTTGGCCACGCCCCTCAGTGTCATGGACACTTTTAACTATCTGGGGGTCATATTTGATAGGGAGAGTAACTGGCAAAGCATGGTGGTTTATAGGGGGTTCCAAATGGAAAAGATTATTGGATGACTCTTTAGTTTTTCTAAAAAAAACTTGGATCAAAGCCCATTGACACTATAAAAAAGATCTATCAGGCAAAGGTAGTGTCAGTTGCAACATAGGTGGCAGCTGTATGTAGTCTGTCTGATGTATCTAAACTCCAAGTATCAGAGGACAGTTTTCTGGAGAGACTGGGCTCTCTTTCGTAAACCTGCTCGTCTTATAATTGTCAGTGCGAATTTAACCTCCCCTACATTACGGACCAGATCCATGTTGATTGTGGGAATTGAAGTCTCAAACTTTCAAAGACCATCTTGGAGCTTCCAGAACCTTGGGGTATGTTTTGGACACCTTTGGTCCATTTGAGGAATTTTAGGAAGAAGATCCAGAAGTTTGTAGAAGTTTGGGGCATTTTTGGAAAAAAGCTACTTAAGACAAACCCTCAACCGTGAGTCGGCCTGCCGTCCAGGTTCATCCCGCTAAAAATCTCCGGATGTCCGACTTCCAGAGTATGACCAGGAGTAGGCTGAAAGCCAAGCCAGTGAACCCCCACCAAATCTAGCATGGTGAAGAGCATTGAGGGACCCCGCAAGAAATAGCTCTGTAAACATTTCTGAGTCCGAAAGTAGATAAGGTGACCAGGACCAACTCCGAGAGCCAAGCTCCCCACCTGAAACCATGAGCTGGCCTGGATCCTTTGTTTGTCCCACTGGAAAGCTCCGGAGGTCTGACCTCTGTAAGTTTGACCAGTAGCTTGTTGCAAAGCAAGCTGGTGAACCCTCACCAAATCCGGACTGGCTCAGAGCTTCGAGGGACACCTGGAAGAAATGCTCCAGAAAAATTTCTACGTCAGAACGTAAAAACTTTGAATGACACCTACCACGAGGGGTAGACATGCAGGGCTCCATCGCGGTCGACCTGAAACTTTTACTTTTACCCAGTCTAGCATGATCAGATGTTCCAACAGGTGCTACAGGTTTCTATGTGCTATATAGTGCTAAATCTTAAAAAAAGTAATCTCTCCGGTTCCCTACATTTGATTTTTTTTTATTTGGTGTAATTTTAAAGATACACATATTTTCTATTTATATAAAGTGGTGTTAGATTTGTATTGTGTGTTGTGTCCTAATTATTTACTGAATTGGTGTTTTTTAAATGCTTTACATACCCATCTTTGAAGTTATGCCTGCAAAAAGAAAAATTGATGGACAAAATGTAGAACAATGTCATATATTCACCTCAGTACAGAGACCTAGGCCTAAATTCATAGTGTTTTTGCTCCCCATGCCATTCCAGTTTGTACCTAGCCATAAGCAAATCAGTCTTAACCCTCTTCCCAATGGGAACAGTCCAGCCCGAACTGCCAGGCCAGGTCCTCCCTTGACTGGAAACAAGCATCCTAGTACCGGGTTTCACCCCTCATCAGCCAGGATAGCTTGACTCCAATGGCATGGAGAGCACAGGGCCCACGTCTGGGCATACCCGTCCCACTCTGGGTAACAAATGCAAAAAGTGAAGTTACGCCTGCCAGTTCACAGCCAATCTACCAAGGGTTGTACATGGGAATCATTTTCTATAACCTACTCTGAGCCCTAGACTGTGTTAGTAGCCTTATGCCAGTGCCAGATATACTTTTGACCCTAATAACAATCCACTGTCCAACACTCCATAATTCCACATGTGCATGTCCCCTAAATGTATACTCACACCTCAAAGTCTTGGAAAATCACATTATGAAACATTACTGTAAGTCCTCGAACGATGTATGTCATTGCCTCATCATTTTGTACCTATGTTACTACAATGAACAAATTATTTGGGTTTGTATGACCCACCCAGCCATGTCTACACACCCCTGTGTGTGGCTTCACATTGCCTGTATGCAAATCACCATTCACAAAGGTACTTGACACATTGGCCAATACATACAATTGGAATGTACACAGACTTCAAACTATGTAGACCCATAGATTTTGTAGGAAGCAGTTGTACATATTATACTACAACAGAGATATGTTACACATACCAACATGTAGGTACTAATACTGATGGCAGCAGTGTTGTGTGCCATCGCATGATACTGTACATTCCCCCCTTATCAAGGATAACATTTGCTTAGTGTTGGCAACCAAAGTGCACTGTGTGCTATGTGACATATAAGAGGGCCACCATCACATGATACACAGTTGTGAGGGAGCATCGCTACAGAAACAATGATGACAAGTGCTGTGTTTTGATTTGAACAATTTTTTCCCACAACCACAAACAAATATATGTGATCTGTGACATCAGACAGGCATGTGTCTGGTAAAGTTAGAACATCCACATTTTTCTGGACTCTGCTTTGTGTTATCTCACATATACAATAGTTGAAGTATATCATGATGCAGCTACTACCAGACCTATACATGCAATTACTCTTCAATTGTGTTTATCATTAGTCAACCTTCATGTTGATGTGGTCAAACTTGCCTGTAACAATGAATAGATGGTAAGGCATGATTCATAATAGGCAGTACTCTACTCACCCCTCATTACTGCTGTTGGGCCCTCAGCTGACCATCAGGCTGGGGGAAGGTACCGCCAGGATGCAGGCAGTTGAGACGGTCAGTGTCTGGCATGCACCCCTACCACAGTGGGAGCACTTCCCCAGCTGGACCTCCACGATCCTCTGGGTCCAGCATCTCAGTTCTTCCCACCTCTTCCTGCAGTAGATGCTGCCCCAGCAATGGACCCCCCATGGACTGCACTTTCTGGGCAATGGCTTTCCATACTCCCTGCTTCTTATGGGCATTGACCTGTTTAGATACAATAGATTAAGAGACTGAGTGAACATGCAAGACTAAGGTAATCATTCAATAAATTGTTAAACTGTCAACACCAGAAATGTGTAGACTCCAGTGATGAACACACACACTGACATTATATCACAATATACTAGTTATCTGATGACTATCCCCAACTGAGGCCTGGTCCTCTACTGACTATTCCAACCTGCTTACATCACATAGCCCAGGGCCATAAGACATGTACTGTGAATGTAGTCAACATGTACACCTACACAACATTGAGACGTCTTGTCAGGTACAAAGCTATAGGTAGCATATGCAAGATGTATTAGGCCAACAAATTGTTCAGAAATGCTGATGTGAGCACTATCTAAGGATCTAGAGATCTACGGAGAGAGGACACTGTGCTGCAGTACTAGATAATATGTACCTCTGCTAAAACCACCTGGGCCAGAGCGGTTAGGACTCATTCCGAGTTTAACTCTCTGCAAGCTTAGTTTAGCGATACCACATTATCATCATATTCCCATGTTTTCCATAGGTAAGTGTACATATGTTAGACATCCAAACCTGGACATGGCCGATGTGTGTTTAGCGATTGCTCAGACTGTATTTGTGATGGTTATGTGCATCACCACCACCACAAACAAGGTCAGACAAGACTACAATTTGGGTAGTCCATTGTCATGTGATGTGTACCACACATACCACCTGTGTAGTGCATAACTGTGCATGTCAGTGATATGTGTGCCATGCACTGTACACCACAGGTGATGGGCTTTTAATCTAAAATGTTACAAAATCATCATTATTGTGCATGTGACAGTATACTGTATGTGTAATGTGCACATCTATGTAACACACACATGTGAAGGGCAGAATGGGAAATTATGGAATACATTTGGAACATACAAAATAGTGATCTGAATACTGTGATATTTGTAATGTACCAGTAATGTCTTGTCACATTACAGTTGGATAACTCTACATATGTATCTCTCTGCATACTGTGTTGACTGTTGTTACATTGTCTGTACAGCACACCCAGGTACCCTGGAAGAGGAAGAAGCTGGTGACCTGCATTGTAAGCCTGTTCCAGACCTTCAGGTCATGGTAGAAAGGGATATCATAAAAAGGTTTAACTTAAATACTTAAGAAAATCTTTAAATGGATCCCCCTTCCCTCCCGCATACCCCTAATACTGGGTTTAATAATAGCCGTCTGATTTATGGCAATGCATTGCTCGCCTCCATAAACGAGAGCCTTTTGACTAAACTCCAGGTCCTGCAAAACACCGCTGGCAGAATGGTACTCAACCTCCCCCCAGCAACCCCTCTGTGCCCAGTCTTAGGACATTACACTGGCTTCCCATAAAAAACGAATCAATTTCAAATTCTGTTGTCTAGTCCATAAGACCATTAACGGTCAGGGACCAAAATACCTAGCAAAAAAACATACGGACTATCGCCCGACCAGAACCCTCCGATCCACCCGCAAGCTTCTCCTATCTGTTCCCAAAGTCCGCACAGTTAGAAACGGCAATAGATACTTTTCTAAAATAGCCCCAGAAACCTGGAATACTGCCTCTACACATCAGGACAGAACCCAATTACCAGAAATTCCGAAGAAACTTAAAAAACTGGCTTTTCTAGCTCTGCCTATCTACCTGTTTCCTCCCCTGAGTATCTGCTAGTGCTATGAGACCTACGGGTGATTTATGCACTCTACAAATACAAATACAAATGCAAAAATAGACAAGGTATACTAGATCTATGTTATCAGACTGAGCCTAATCTCCTACCTCAAAACAACAATCTCACTTGTATTCCACCTGTTGTGAGACTCATTGCAGTATTGCGTTTTCTGGCCACTGTTTTTTTCCAGTACACTGTGGCTAAATGTGGTGGTATGTCACAACCTATGTTCAGTGTTATATTCTGAGATGAGCTGTCAGCACTGATGACACGCTTGGACAGCTGCATACAGTTCGAAGGATTTGGTCACATTCCACATGTTGTTGAAGTCATTAAAGTACTCATATTGCACTAGTCCCAGAGCAAACCAGGGGGAAATTGTACAGGAACAGGAACCACTTCCATTCTATCAAGGTGCAAGTTGTCTGACTACCAGATATGACCAGCTAATACGTCTGTGCCCGGTTCCCAGGTTCAGCCCACAATTCCTTCATACTGCGGAACTGCACCATACTCCTGCTGATGTCACAACTACTACCAGAGAGGGCCTTGTGTGTGGAAACATTGTGTGTGTATTATGCGTTTGTAATATCAGTAAAACATTTGCACTTATGTCACTTTCCATCTAGCAGACTCAGCATATCCCAGCCAGCCATAGTTGTTGGCATTTCTGAGAACTCTAACAACACCAGGGGAAGTCTGCTTCAATCAATCAATCAATCATGCCATTTGTATAGCGCACTACTCACCCGGGAGGGTCTCAAGGCGCTTGGGGGGAGGGGTATGCTACTGCTCGAACAGTCAGGTCTTGAGTTGTTTCCTGAAGGCGAGATGGTCCTGGGTCAGCCGAAGGTGGATGGGGAGGGAGTTCCAAGTCTTGGCAGCCAGGTAAGAGAAGGATCTTCCTCCGGCGGTAGCTCTTCAGATGCGTGGTACGGCTGCGAGGGCGAGGCTGGTGGACCGTAGCTGGCGGGTGGGCGTGTAGAAGGTCAGGTGGTCGTTGAGGTACTTGGGGCCCAGGTCGTGGAGAGACTTGTGTGCGTGGGTGAGGAGCCGGAACGTGATCCTCTTGTCGACGGGGAGCCAGTGCAGGTTTCTCAGGTGGCTGGAGATGTGGCTGCTTCGGGGGACATCCAGGATGAGTCGGGCGGAGGCGTTCTGGATGCGCTGGAGTCTTTTCTGTAGCTTGGCTGTGGTTCCGGCGTAGAGGGAGTTTCCGTAGTCCAGTCGGCTGGTGACGAGTGCCTGGGTGACAGTCTTCCTGGTCTCGGTCGGGATCCAGCGGAAGATCTTGCGAAGCATACGCAGGGTGTTAAAGCACGATGAGGAGACGGCGTTGACTTGTCTGTCATCGAGAGGGAGGGGTCCAGGATGAAGCCCAGGTTGCGTGTGTGGTCGGTTGGCTTGGGTGCGGTGCCCAGGGCTGGGGGCCACCAGGAGTTGTCCCAGGCGGAGGGCGAAGATCCCAGGATGAGGACTTCCGTCTTGTCCGAGTTCAGTTTCAGGCGGCTGTCCTTCATCCACTCGGCGACGTCTTTCATCCCTTCGTGTAGGCAGGTTCTGGCGGTGTCGGGGTCTCTGGTGAGGGAGAGGATCAGCTGGGTGTCGTCGGCGTAAGAGATGATGTTGAGGTTGTGCTGGCGTGCGATGGCTGAGAGAGGTTTCATGTAGATGTTGAAGAGGGTGGGGCTGAGCGAAGATCTTTGCGGGACGCCGCAGATGACTTCGGTGGCCTCGGAGCGAAACGGGGGGAGGCGGACTCTTTGTGTTCTTCCGGCGAGGAACGAGATGATCCACTCCAGTGCCTTCTCTTGGATACCGATGTTGCTGAGGCGCTGGACTAGGGTGCAGTGGCAGACCGTGTCGAACGCAGCGGAGAGGTCCAGGAGGATGAGGGCCACTGTTTCCCCCTTGTCGAGCAGGGTCCGGATGTCATCGGTGGCTGCGATGAGGGCGGTCTCGGTGCTGTGGTTGGCTCTGAAGCCGGACTGCGAGGGGTCGAGGGATCCGTTCGTCTCGAGGAAGGCGGTCAGCTGTCTGTTGACGATCTTCTCGATGACTTTAGCAGGAAAAGGGAGGAGCGAGATGGGGCGGAAGTTTTTGAGATCGGTGGGGTCCGCTGTAGGTTTCTTCAGGAGGGCGCTGATCTCGGCGTGCTTCCAGCTCTCCGGGAAGGTGGCGGTGTTGAAGGAGGCGTTGATGATGTTCCGGAGTTGGGGTGCGATGGTGGAGTCGGCCTTGTTGAAGACGTGGTGTGGGCAGGGGTCGGTCGGTGATCCGGAGTGGATGGTGTTCATCGTGTGGGCTGTGTCTTCGGTGGTCACTGTGGTCCAGGTGCGAAGGGTGGCGGTGGGGGGCGTTGGTTCGACGGTTGGGTGCGTGGGTGGGGCGCCGAAGCTGTTGTGGATGTCGGCGATCTTGCGGTGGAAGAACAAGGCGAGGGAGTCGCAGAGGTCTTGTGACGGAGTGATGTCGTTGGTGCCGGTGCTGGGGTTGGAGAACTCCTTGACGATAGTGAAGAGCTCTTTGCTGTCGTGGGCGTTGTTGTCCAGTCGTTCCTTCAGGGATTTCTTCTTGGTGGTGTGGATGAGCTGGTGGTGCTTGCGGGTAGCGTGTTTGAGGGCGGTCATGTTGTCGGTGGTCCGGTCGAGGAGCCAGGCTTTCTCGAGGGTGCGGCAGGTATTCTTGGAGTCCTTGAGGTCGTCGGTGAACCAGGATGCCTTCTTGCTTCTGGGTCTGCGGGGAGGGTTCTTTAGTGGCGCGAGGTCGTCGGCGCAGGCGGTCAGCCACTGTGTGAAGTTGCGGGCTGCTTCGTTGGGGTCCGTTGTGTTTGCGGGTGGGCTCTGGCTGAGGGAGGTGGTGAGCTGGCCTGCGGTGATCTTGCTTCAATTCCTGTGAGGTGCCTGTTGCGGGTGGTGGTGGGTCGTGGATCTTTTAAAGCTGTAGTGGACGCAGCTGTGGTCGGTCAAGTGGAGTCCGGTGGCGTGGCTGGAGGTGATGTACTTGCTGGAAGAGAAGACGGGATCAAGCGTGTGGCCGGCGTAGTGGGTGGGGGTGAGCCCCATGGTAGAATAAGGCTGGCAGTGGAGCAGGTTTCTGGGCTCTAAAGACAAAGGGGCATATTGAGGTACTGAAATTCTGCACCCGTTTCATAAAAGTCGTAGTATCATGACGATTTTGGTAACATCAGACCGAAAATGGCGAGTGTAAGGTGTATGAGTATTTGCGTCATATTCGAGTGACGAGATCACCATGAAAACAGGGATTCCGTTCTGGAACCTCGGGTTCCATTTTGTGTACGGCAGCCATTTTGTGGTTGCCCTCACATAGGCCGATGACAGTGGCCGAATGAGTCTCCAAGCACACGTACACTTTTGCTGGCTTCTGTGTGACCTGGGCAAGCTGACTCCGTTGCCCGAAGCCAAACCTGCTCGGCCAGTTTCTCTCCCGGTGGCCGATTGAGATTGGGGATCAAGGCACAGCATACCATAAACCCTTTATTGCACACAACTATGTTTGATCTTACTCACACCTGTCTCTACTCCTTTCTTTATGACCTGTTTTACGATGAGGAGGTACCCGTTTTTATTAGAGCCCGTCCGATTTACCTGATAAAGAATGGTGGGTTTGACTAATAATTGGTTGTGGGCTGGACAAACTGAAAAATGGGCTTGTCATCATGATCCTGCATTTTTTTGTCGTGAAAACATGTGAAGGGTCAACTGTAAAAAAAGAACATTGTTGCCGATTGTATCAAAGACGGATGCTTCTGAACAGCATGATTGTTTTTTCAGGACAGAAGAGGAAACGAAAGGGAGAGTAGATCTTAGGGACACTCCTCTTGTGAAGTGTGATGGTACCTTATAGGTGGATGGTTCATGCTTGAAGCTTGCGAATGGTGATACGACTGCGGCATATGCTGTTACGACTTTGCATACGATTGTTGAAGCTGCACGTATCCCTCATAATTCAGCTCAAGCAGCAGAGTTGATTGCACTTACTAGAGCGTGTGTATTATCAAAAGGAATGAAAGTGACCATATATACTGACAGCCAGTATGCATTTGGTGTGGCTCATAGTTTTGGACGATTGTGGAAGGTACGTGGGTTCCTCACGTCTCATGGAACTAAGATTCAGCATGGTCAGTTGGTGAATGAGCTTCTTGAGTTACTTACTTTGCCGTTGCAAGTGGCGATTGTGAAATGCAGTGCACATAAGAAGGTTACTGACGACGTTGGTCGCGGTAATGCGTTTGCTGATGAAGTTGCGAAAGAAACGGCAAAAGATGTGATGAGCCGAATGTATGTTGCGGGCCCTGCAAGATGGATTGGTGACGTTGGAATGTGTGAAGGTACAATAGAGAGTGTAAAGTCTATCCAAGCTGAAGCTACAGAGAAAGAGTTGAGTGTGTGGAGAGAGAGTACGGGTAAATTGGATGCGAATGGTTGTTGGGTTGAGTTGTCAGAGCATCAGAGATGGTTGTTACCCGATGCGTACGTGCTTGCAGTGGTTACGATGGCGCATGGGATGGCTCACATCAGTGTGAAAGGGATCTGTAAGTTGTTGGCTCCAGTATGGCAAAATGCTGGAATTCCTAAATGTGCAGAGAATGTGGTCAAGAATCGTATGGTCTGCTTGAAATACAATCCTGGCAAGGGAACTCCAACTCCAGCTGGTCATTTTGCTCCCCCGACATATCCGTTTGAGGTCCTGCAGCTAGATTTCATTCACATGGAGAGGTGCAACAACCTGAAGTACGTACTAGTGGTTGTTTGTGCCTTCACAAGATGGGTAGAAGCATATCCCCTAAAAGATTATACTGCCTTGTCCACAGCTAAAGCCCTTGTCAAAGAGTTTTTTCCCAGGTATGGTTTGCCGAGAATGGTCTGGAGTGATAACGGGAGTGAATTTGTGGGTCAAGTGATGAAGAGAGTGTGTGAGGGGCTAGGAATCCACCAGAAGTTTCACGCTGCAAATCACCCCCAATCAGCTGGTCTAGTGGAGTGCTATAATGGCACCCTCAAATTGAAGTTGGCCAAGATACAAGCGAGCTCTGGTCTTAAATGGCCTGATGCTTTGCCATTAGCACTTTTGTCAACTAGGATGACTGTACATTCCCGAGTGGGACTTAGTCCCTATGAAATCATCTTTGGTCGCCCAGCACACATATGGGGAGTGCCGAGGCCGACGAAATTTAGTGAAATTGAACACCCTGTACTGCTTGATTACTTGTATGACTTGACGGCTAAATTGCGTGTCTTACACCAACAGGTTCATGATACACTGCCTCAAGCCTCTGAAGATCCAGGGCATGCAATCGATCCTGGATCGTGGGTGCTGATCAAGAACTCCCAGCGGACAAAGAACGATCAGCCCCGCTGGATCGGCCCATATTTGGTACTTTTGTCCACGAGAACTGCGGTGCGAGTGCAAGGAAAAAATAACTGGATCCACGGCGTACACTGTAAGAGGGTTCCTTTACCTCTGCCGTACGACCAGTGGGTCCAGGAGGGCATTCCTGATTCTGAGACTGAAACTGTGCCTCGTTTTCTGCCTTTTAGCGATGCACGTTTAATTGGGACACGTTCTGAGCGTGAAAGCGACGATCTCCTGCAAGAAGCTGTGCCCCCGTCAGTTCAATTGGACACTACCGAGCCTGAACTCTTATTCTGTGACCACACAGTGCCCGGCAAGGGCCGTTATAACTTGAGACCAAGAATCATGGACAAATAAAAAATAATTTTTGCTGTTTTTGAAAGTTCAGCTCTCCGATCTGAGAAACTGTTTTGACCGATTTTTGTTTTTCGAGCCGCCATCCGGGCTCAGCTGTAGGGTCGCGGCGTCAAGTCTTTGGAGTGCAAGCCGAAGACACAAGGTCGACGGTTCTGGTTGGTCCTAGGGCGTTCCCTGGACTGACAGACGCATTCCTTAGCACGGAGTACCCTACCTCCGCGAGCAGCAAGGTTAGAGGATGGAGTTTTTCGGGATGGAGAGACCTGTTAAAGAAATGAATTTTAGAGCCAAAATGTGTACACTAATGAGTAGAAAATGTTTTTTAATATTGTGTCTTTTTATGTTGCTTGGCTTAATGATGTTTTTAATGGGATATGTTATATTCTCTTTTCAAGTGACGTTTGCACCCACTACACAGCCCATACTTTCTTCTACTGTTTCTTCACATTCTTTTCATCCTCTGCCTGAACATGAGACCATTAGAAGATTGGAATTTGTTAATAACTCTTTCGTTCAGATTCTGTACCAACACCATTTTGTAGTGAACACGACTAACTGTTGGGTGTGTGGCCTTATGCCTCATACTACTGGTAAAGGTATTCCTTACCTGGTCCTTCCATTCAGCTACAATGGTTCCGTGTGGGCATACAGAACGATGTTTATCTATGCTCTTGAAGTCCACCCCCTACGTTCTGTGAAGGATAATCCAAAGAATAGTGCTCTAGTTAAGGGAATAGTCGATATGATTAAGGGAACTAGTTCCTATGAGACTATCCCGAAAGATGAGACACTAGCGTATATTGGATGGAACGTGACTGGATATGGAGCGAATCTGAGTGAGAACCAGCGAGCAAAAAGATCCTCTCCGATTTGGATTGTACCCCATCAGGGTCATTACTGTCTGCAAGGTATTGGCAAGAATCCAAGAGCTCAGTTAGGGAAGAGTATCTGCACTGAGACGTATGTTTTTGCGTCCCAGACTTCCCCATCGTTCCTAGCAGCTAAGGGTACCTATTTCATCTGTAATGATAGAGCATATACATGGTTGCCCCCTGATTTCTCAGGCACATGTTTTGTCTTGTTCCTGTTGCCTCCCACCTACACAGCTGCGGCAGATTACCACAAGACAAGGGTAGTTAGAGGTGTCTTCACTAAGGAAGATACTGCAGGACAAGAATTGGGAGATTTCTTGAAGGGTTTTCTGCCGTTTTGGGGACCTATGGTGAACAGCAGGAACATACGGCAATTGACGAGGGTGGTTGAGTCCACCGTAGTTGAAACTGCCGGTGCCCTTAGTAACTTGACTGCTGAGCTCCAGTCGGATCGTCTTATGACTCTCCAGAACAGAGTTGCGTTAGATGTCATACTTGCAGACCGAGGTGGGGTATGTAAAGTGATCCAATCAAGTTGCTGTGTTTTCATTCCAGATAATGCTCCGACAGTGTACCAGGCCATTTCCAAACTGCACAAGATCTCCGAATCTATACAAGTGGATAAAGGAGATTGGTCGCTGATGGGATGGTTCTGGGGATTGTTATCCACATGGGGATGGAAGATTCTGATGGTCTTCGGGATGATCTTAGCCATTCTTTTCCTGTTCTGTCTGTGCGTACAGTGGGCTCCCGCTATATGTGGCCTCTGTGCTACATCGTGTGTAAGGAAACCTGTATCAAGAGATGTGCTATGTAAGAGGATGATGCTACAGCAACATCTTGATGACCTGATGAGTATAGACCTGGACTCAGACTGACATGGGTTTAGGTCATTACCTATGTAAGGGCAAAAGGAGGGCCTGAGGTACTGAAATTCTGAACCCGTTTCATAAAAGTCGTCGTATCATGACATCAGACCGAAAATGGCAAGTGTAAGGTGTATGAGTATTTTCATCATATTCGAGTGACGAGATCACCATGAAAACAGGGATTCCGTTCTGGACCCTCAGGTTCCATTTTGTGTACGGCAGCCGTTTTATGGTTGCCCTCACATAGGCCGATGACAGTGGCCGAACGAGTCTCCAAGCACACGCACACTTTTGCTGACTTCTGTGTGACCTGGGCAAGCTGACTCCGTTGCCCGAAGCCAAACCTGCTCGGCCAGTTTCTCTCCCGGTGGCCGATCGAGATTGGGGATCAAGGCACAGCATACCATAAACCCTTTATTGCACACAACTATGTCCAATCTTACTCACACCTGTCTCTGCTCCTTTCTTTATGAACTGTTTTATGATGAGGAGGTACCCGTTTTTATTAGGGGCCCGTCCGATTTACCTGATAAAGAATGGTGGGTTTGACTAATAATTGGTTGTGGGCTGGACAAACTGAAAAATCGGCTTGTCATCATGATTCTGCGTTTTTTTGTCGTGAAAACATGTGAATGGTCAACTGTAAATAAGGAATGTTTGCCTGAAGCATAATATTTGGTATAAAAACGGATGACTAGCTTTGTAAAGTTGAGCAGTCTCCTGAGAACATACACCGTGTTGTACTTCTAGGATATCTGTTACTGGCTGCAGCTAATAAAATTGATCTTTGACGTCACCAAGAAGTATCCCGTGTCTCTGTACTCTAAGACAGGTGGACCCGGAGACTAGGGCGTTTTCCCTGGCGCCGCTGGGTCTTAAATAACCCGGTTCTTCATTATTATCAAGGGATTTATCTCTGCTTTTTTGGCTTTTGCCTTCCTCCTGTATTTTGTCTGACCTGTTTTTGTTGGTTTTATGACTCTGGGCACTTTACCACTGCTGACCAGTGCTAAAGTGCATATGCTCTCCCTATTGTAAAATTGATGTATGGATTAGTGACTCCATGATCGTCTGATTTGGTTTACCTCTCAGACCTTAGTACAGTGCACCAGGGGTGCCCAGGTCTGGTAAATCCAAATGCTGCTGGTAGGCTTGCAACACTGGTTGTGCCACCCACAGAAGCAGCTTGTAAAAGTGTGTCTCAGGTCAGCCATTGCAGAGCCTGTGTGCAGTCTAGTACTGCCATGATGACTGAGAAAGTGCACCTAGTTGCCAGTCCATAAACCTTCCCTTTTCTGCATATTATTCACCCCTATGGTAGGCCAAGGGCAGGGTGCTTTGTAGGTAAAAGGTAGGACAAGACCTTATGAGCGTGGCATGTCCTACTAGTGAATTACAGCCATTTTTGTTTTTCACTATTGCAAGGCTAACTATTCCCCATAGGCCATAATGGGCAGTTAGATTATTACATTTTATAATCCTAACTAGCTCAGGGAGCTAGGTAGAAATTCGAGTTTAGTATGCCTGAAATCAGGATGTTAAAATACATCTTTAAGTGAAGTTTGTTTTAAAATTCTGTGGTTGAATATACCACTTCCAAGCCTGCCTCTGCTAGGTTGTGTATTCCTTGTCTTCAGTTTGAGTGGCAGGGGTTGGGGGATTCCAGGAGACAGAGTAAGTCAGCCCACTGCTAAATAGAGATATCTGCATCTAGATGGGAGGGAGGAGTTGCACCTGAGACCTGAATAGGGATGTGCCTTGTCCACAATGCTGGCTCTGCCTCCTGTGGTGTGTCTGATGTTTCTGCCCTGCACTGTGAAAGGAAAGAAGGAGTCATGTAAACAGAGTGCTCCAGGATTGACCAGAACTGGTTTGGATTAGGCAAAGACCTCACAGCCTTCAGAGAACAAATAACAACTGTGTATAAAAGAGGGGACCCAAACCCAGAAGTTTAGATCACTTTTGGGAAACAAGAAGAAACCTTTGCTGAGGAGTGGAACCGGAGAGACTGAGGAGAGACTATCCCTAAGCTGAAGTGCTGCTTGGGGAATTGGCCTGCAGTGGTTGCCTGACTGCCAAAGAAAGGACAGAGGTACTTTGTGTAGTTTCATCAACTTGTAAGGATCCCCAAGGGCTTGAGAAAAGAGCTTGCCTCCTGCTGAAGTCTCCTTGACAACAGACTTCACCCACCAGCTCCCCAAGAGTTCTTTGGAAGTGCCTGCAGTTGTGCTGGACTTTTTGAGGAACTGCACATCGTAAGGAGCTGGAAGCGCAACTCACGAGCAAGAAGCGTGACGCCGAACTGCCGCTGCCGCTTCACAACACGAGAGTGTCACAGGGCCTGTGCGGCCCCCAAGAACCTGCTGAGTCAGTGCACGCCCCCCAAAGCGCCTTGCTTCACCGGAGAACAGGATCAACGTCGCAGCAGACGCTGCCGCATCCCTGGGAAGCATGTCACAGGGCCTGTCATGGCTCGCATCATTGTTGAAGCACCACGCAGCACCATAGAAGAGGATCGACATCGCAGCAGATGCCGCTGCATCACTGAGAAGCGTGTCGCAGGGCCTGTTGCGGTCCGCATCATATCGCACCAAGAAGAAGACGACATCTTTATTTCTTTTCACCAAAACTTAATTGCATCACAGCGTTGCACACTGCATCGCCACAGAAGCGCAGTAAGAAACCGACGCATCACCTCCCCTCGCATAGAAGAACCGACGCATCACTGTCCCCTACGCAGCAGTGGGGAACTAATGCATCACCGTTCTTGCGTGTAAGGAACTGACGCATCACCTTCTCTGCAATCCTTTCATTGTATTGCGTTACGCATCTTAAGGTACATTGACTCAAAGTGTTGCATTTTAAGATCTAAAGAGAACTAAGCTAATTCTACCATTTAGTATTGTGGATTGTTGTCATTTGTGGTCTTGTGTTAAGTCTATATAACGAATACTTATTTTTAATATACAACTTGTGTGGTGTCCATCTGTAGTGTTGTCACTGGGTTACTGTATGTGTTCACAAATGCTTTACACACTGCCTCCGAGATAAGCCTGTCTGCTCGTGCCAAGCTACCAAGGGGGTGGGCAGGGGTTAATTTAGGAGGGTACCCCTTTACCTTGATTAGATGCAAGGGTCTCCATTTGTCAAAGGTACTGTTAACATTACTATTAGCAATCTTCCATGGGATGAAAGGTGGGGTGTTAGGATGGTATTTGACATTTTTACTCCCCCTTTTTTATACTTCTATTAAAAAATGACACTGTGACCTAAATAAACAGGTGGATCGTATACAAGTTGGGTATTGTGAAAGCTTGAACAAACCCTCATTTATGTCACAGCAAGACAAAATATTTAGTGTCTTGAGGGAGAGGCCATATTTTTTATACTATAATACTATGAGGACCCTTGGGCAAAACACCTTAATTTTAGATAGGCTTAATGGGTATTCACTTAAGTGGGAGAAAGTGGACCCATTGGATATCACCACGAGTGTGATCAAAAATTCACGAATAGCGATCGAAAAATGTCTTGATCCGGCCACCTCTAACGAGGATGTTATGACCAATTTTGAGATCGTAATAAAATCAATAAAAGAAGCCCTTTTTGTCAAATTGAAAAACAGAAGGCCCAAAACCAAAGGATGGTTAGATAGTAACTGCACTAATGCATATAGAAAACGAAAAGTAGTACTACATAAAACAGAAAGGAATTCCCAGGAAATTGCCACTCTTAGAAGGGAGTATAATCGGGACATAAAGTCTAGGAAAGTAGAATTGAAAAAAGATCTATGGGATCAACTCCATAAATCCTGTATCTTAAGAGATAGTGCCGCTTTTTGGACAGTTATTAAATCGCCCTTTTTGTCAGAATGCAGAGATAAGACTAAAATTGATGTTGCTATAAATTAACAATTATGAGTTGAACATTTCGAGCAAACATTTGGCATCCCCCCAATGGGCAAGAAACACATAATGTACAGGTTCCGACCATTACTGAGTCCAAAACAACTCCATTTCCGATAGTTCTTGACATAACGTATGACAAAGTGGAGCTCGCATTGTTGGCCGATGGGGTCCCAATTGATCTTTTTATATTTAACATGGATTTGTAGACCCAATTTTGACCAGAGTCCTACGAGCATCATGTGCTGTAGGGCTTGTGGACTCGTGGTCACAATCTATTCTTGTTCCTATTTTTAAAAAAGGGGACCGCCAATCGCCCTCTTGTTACCGTCCTATCTCCTTGTTGGACACTCTGGGGAAAGTGGCGGGGCGAGTTATCCTAGAACGACTCCAGCAGTGGGCGGACGATAACAAGATTCTATCAGATATACAATCTGAGTTCTGTGAAGGACTTGGTACCACTGAGCAAGCCCTTAATTTGTCTCTTTTGATGGGCAAGTACGTAAACGCTAAGGGGGGGGCTCTACATATGGCGTACGTTGATTTGTCGGCAGCTTTCGACTGCGTTAGACATACTAAATTATGGTCCATTTGACTGGATATGGGGGTAGAGCAGCCTCTCGTAAATGTTTTGCATGAATTATACTCTGATGCCACAGCCAGAGTGAGGTATGGTGTTTGGAGGGGAATTAACAAAGTTATTCAGGGTAGAGAGAGGTGTTAGGCAGGGCTGTGTCCTGGCCCCCTTTCTTTTTACACTCCATACCAATGGCCTGGAACAGGACATGGTAAAAGGGTTCCAGGACCTTCCCACCATTAACAATCGCCCAATACCGGCCTTACTCTATGCCGATGACGCTGTGATTTTAGCCCGTACCCCCTTAGAACTACAACATACCCTTGTGAGATATAGCACTTTTATGGCCAATCTGGACCTGAAAATTAATATTAAAAAAACCTTTGTTATGTCTTCAAGTCCCAGAACCAAGAAAACTAAGGCTATTTTTATTGACAATGTAAAACTTGAGAGCACAAACACATACCTGTTTCTGGGAATTGTATAGATCATAAATGTTCTTGGAGGCAGGCCATTGAGTCAAGGAAATTGCTTTTTATGAGGGCAACAGTTGCGTTAGTTAATTTCTCAAGGAGATTGGGAAGAAGGCCCCCCACCGAACTCATTGAGATATATAAGGCTAAATGTGTAGCCATCGCAACTTACGGGGCTGGCGTGTGAGGATACGGGAAGGTTGAAGCCTTACAAAAGGTTAAAAATAGTTTTTTAAGGTTTCTCCTCGCTGTCCCAAAGGGTACTGCAACCTACTCGTGCCACTTGGAACTGGGTCTGTCTTATCTGATAGACTTAGTCAAAATTCAACCCCTCCTTCTATGGCACCATATGTGGTCATGAAATAAAACTGTTTTGTCAAAAGTTCATACAGGACTGTATTTCTCTAGAGAATGCTCACAAGATTGGATGGATAGCCTACATTAAAAACTTCTTGTATGATTTGGGTATGGCACAATATTATTATTCTCCCATCCTAATCTCAGAACTCTCTAGAAAAGCGTTCAAAAAACTCTGCTTGACGCACCTAGAATACCTGCGGCTGACTAATGAGGCCAGTAAAATATCAGTCCAACATATGGTATTAATTCAAACAACTTTGACCATTCAACCTTATTTAACTTTCAATGTTTCAAGCTATGAAAGATTTTTATTAACACGGTTCAGGCTGAGTATTTTCCACCGTTTGGTCACTTTCCCAAAACTAACGTGTGGCGGTTCAGAAGGAGGGACTCGGACAACAGAGCTAGGTAAATGGGTTATATTTTTATGAACGTTTTTTTCTTTCTCTGAGTGTGTCTTTCACGAGCTAAGGTTGCAGGGTCCAAGGTGTCAGCGAGGGCGCGGAATCTTCGTGGACTGGTCCGCCTTCTCTCCTCCTCTGGTGATTCCAGTTCTCTCTCTCTGGCCGGGTTCCAGTGCCACATGTGGGAGAGAAAGAGAGGGCTTTAGCGCTTTGATCTATGAACTTAAGGTTCCCCTCAGTATGCCTGGGAAGTGCGGACACCGGTGGTTTGTGCTCTGTACAGTATTTTTAGTGTAGGACAGGTGAAGGAAATCGTGGTGAGGATAGGAGGTAGGGGGGGGGTTCTTGTGAGTTATTGGGGCGGAAAGACAGGACGATATTTACACTAATTACACGGCGTTGCCACCCCGTCCCAGCCAACCCGATACTCGGTTACGCACCTGAGTGAGCCACACTCCTCCGTGGGTGTGTCTGGGCGGTGCTTGGGAACGTTGGCCTCCAGGCACTGCTACTCCCGTTCTCCGCTCCTCCTCAATGTCCTCACTCGATCCTTCTCCGTCCTTCACGGTCTCCCGTCGCTCTCCTCTCTTCCTCCAGATGTCGAGACACACGGACTCTTCCACTTCCTGCTTTTTGACCACTCCTCGAGTCGGTTCGTCATTGTGGGGCATACATTGTTCCTCCAGTCTATTCGCTCGGCACAGCAGCGCGTCGTAGGTAGGTGTGTCTTCTCCTGCAAACATGGCCCCTTTAAAGGTACATTCCTCATTTCTTGATGGTAGCTTATTCTACCACGCTTTGGACTCTGTTTCCCAAGTATCCTGAAGCGGTGAAAGAGCGGGGTTATCAGGTTTGTCGGTCGACCACCAGTTACTCTCAGTAGCGTTCCCCGCCACCCCGCTACATAACGATTGGGCAAAGAGTTTTCAAACATGCCCCTGTGATGATGTCTCTGCCCAATCCTCAATTCACGCACTTCTATTCAGTAAGTTTTACTGTGAACCAAGGAAACGCTGGCTTATGCCGATTTTAGAAACTATGGGTTTTCGAAGTTGTCGCCCCGCATTTCTCTCTCTCCTATTTTTGGATGAAGAGTGTTCTGCTAAAGCCATAGCTACATTTCTGAAGTTTGCGAAAATTATTTGCTAGGACTATACTCTCCTCTATTTGCTGTATAGTTTAAGATATTTTAGACTGTTTTAACTGTTTCTATCTTTGCACTTTATAAATTGTGATAGTTGTAACTGAATATGTTACATGCTCTCTACTAGATGAACACATTTTTAAATTATTCCACTTGTGTAAATTTTTAAATGTACTTTTATGGTTTTTCTAACAGATGAAAGCCTAACAAAGGACTATTTGATTTGATTGTTGTGATGATGTGAGGAGTAAGTACGGGGAAGATCTCATGAAGTCAAAGTTGCAGCATATCCTTGTGAGAGATGTTTGTGGAGGAAGATTTTCACACATTTTTATTTGGCTCACATGTTCATAATGTACTGTGTACTGCAGAAGTTGACTATCTGATTCATATGATGGTAGACTTGTTAATATTTTTCTTGTTTTTTCTGTTTTCTGTTCCTTAACATAACATGTGTATTTGTAAAGCACACCATTACCCGTAGGTGTCCTGGCGCTGAATAACAGATGTTTATTGTTACCCAACTCAATGATACTCATTTTATCGACCTCAGATGGATGAAAGGCTGAGTGAACCCGCCGGGATTTGAACCTGGGACCATGAGTTTGAACACAGGCCCCTGCAGTGGCTGCTTTAGTCTACTGAGTCATCAGACCCGGCTGACCATTGCGTCTCCATTTGGACATTTCAGAGTTGTGACATGAGCAGGTTTATGATGCTGTTTGGCAGTACTAAGTGGACATGGATTGTACCTGGGAATGTTTTCCACAGACTTTGGGTGTACATAGCCTGTTAATCGACAGCTTGCACAGAAATAGGATGGAACTGAAGCCCAATCCATTGGGCTTATTCGTTTTTGTTTGGTGGTCCTGATGCAATTTGTGTTCCAACATGTGCTCTGACAACATGTTTAAGTGAGGCCAAATCATGGTAATCTCCCTTCACATTGACTATATGTTCATTGGGTATGACCTCATTGTAGGCCATAGTGCTTGTGGCGCACCACTGACATTAGTATGTGACATACCACCAGATGCAGCAACAATAGATTTGAAAGAGCCAGTGTTTGTGGGTCTCACCTGGTCCGTAGCGGTGCGTGAGGCAAAATTACTGCGGTCCATGAGAACCGCAGTAATTTTGCCTTGCACACTGCAGCGAACTCTTCCAGTCAATCAGCTTATCTCCATTCGATAATATTCGTAAAAGCATTTATGAATAAATAATTTGCCTTGAGAAAGCACGGACCGCAGTAATTTTGACTCGTGCACCGCGACGGAGTCTTCCAGCCCATCGGCTTATCTCCATTTGATAATACACTGAACAGGCATTTATGAATAGATAACTTGCCTTGAGAAAGCCCTGGACTGTTGGCCGTATTGGTGAAACACATGTCGGCTGTTCTTTTATTCTACAATACCTTTGCAAATAAACAAAAACAAAAAACACCTCAACGGAGCTCTTTACTCTTTGTACCTACCTGAATCTGGAATTAACCAAGAAACTTACATGATAGTGAGGGCACAATTCCATCAAACACGTGAAAATCTATCACATACCAGGTGGACTTTGAGTGAAACCACCAGATTTGGACATGCCACAGCCAAATTGTGAGACATGACAGAGGGAATGTGATCCCTGGTAGCATACACTAACAGAAAACCCTTTTCACGTACGTATGTCTACCTGTTTGTTGTACCACTTCTTCTCATAGTAAGGTATAGAAAGGTAGAAAACAGAAAAGACAGTCTTGTCGTAACTGGGAAAGATAAACAAATGAAGAAGCATGGATTTATTTACCCAAGAGATCTAAGTAAACATATATTTAGAGCATGTATTAATAAATAGTGTAACTAACCTCAACATGTGTTACATTACTATTCAGTAAAGTCCCGAAAAGCTCACATCCAATATAAAACAGGAAAAAAACAAAAAACATATTTTCCCATACTGGATAAAAATACATACAAGAAGGTCCTGGGCTAAGAGGAATTATATATTTAGCACATTTTAATGTCAGAATACTAATACTATTCTTTTTTCTATTTTTATATCCAGGAAAAATTTTCAAAACTTGAACACAAATTCCACTCAACATGGAAGGTGCATTTCAGATAAGTACATCATTGTATCAAAGAATGTAGCATAAACATGATTACCGTCTCTCCGGTAATGTAGATTCTTTAAAGGATGTCTGTCTTTCCTTCATTAGTCACAGAATACTTTATGAAGAAATGAGCCAGAATTGCAGAAGAGCAATTCGAAGTACTGCTGTGCTTCCCAGGGAGTCGACTACGACACAGAGAGGGAATCATGATGAAGAACTGGAAGTAAAGCTCTTGGACACCCGATGTGGGATTACATCGTAGCAGGTATCAGGTAAGTGCAGGCAAAGCGAATGTTCATCGAACACTGACCGTGAAGCATGTTCGTGACTTCTCTGGCCCTTATTATACGGGCTTGTCTCTGCCCTTCGCACACCTGTGAGGAAGCAGGAAGCACGCCCAACAGTGTTCAGAAACTGTTGTACTGACGTGTCTATTAATGTGTACAGATACTGTGAGTTGGTTTGTTGAGGTAGGT
Organism: Lissotriton helveticus; assembly: GCF_964261635.1. NCBI lineage: Eukaryota > Metazoa > Chordata > Amphibia > Caudata > Salamandridae > Lissotriton > Lissotriton helveticus. Next base: position 1,838,614,771 of record NC_136059.1, on the reverse strand, counting down.
GATATGGCTCCATCTGATGACATATAACTATTGTATATGGCCTATTTAAGTTGAAATTGACTGATGGCTCCCCTCCATCCATGGTCTTAGGGTCTGCACATGACAACGTGATCACCGACACAGATGATTTAAGTTATGTCTGATTAACTCTGTTTCTTACCTCTTAACAACCTTGCATTGTAACAATGGAATAAAGGTGTTCTGAGACAACACATTTGTATGTACGTGACATGTTTGACATTCTGATGCAAACATTGTTGACATTCAACATATCCATGTTTCCTCAAGTAGCTTTGTTTCTCATCATGATCTTCACTTGGGACTACATTTATACATATCTAGAAATGAGTGAGACAACAGGAGGCAATTATTTTGTGAGTAGTGAATTTATTCAAGTGAACAACGGGAATATGAAAAATATGGACGAAACACAATATAATTTGACCACCAAAAGAAAAGGAGTTAGTCTTGGTGAGTAGAAGTATAGTTGTAGATGCCAACTGATTGGGAGTCCAAAGTCAAACATATTACTTCCTCCAGGCCATCCACACCTGCTGGATTTGTGGGTGACTTCTGCAGCTGCTGGGACTGGAGGCTGCAGACATCTCGTCCTCTAACAGGACCTCCATTCCTGTGGTTGCCACAGATGTAGATTGCTGGTATGGAGTTTGACCACAGGAAGGGGTACATGGCAGTGGGAAACCTCACAGAGGGTGGTGTCAATGTCAGGCAGCTACCCAATTACGGGACCCAAGAATTAATTGTGTAGGTTCATCTTCAGGCCCATGTTCACCTGCAGCTGTTTAATTTCCCAGATAACATATTATGTTTCTAAATCCTCAATCGTCTTCCTTGGAGGACTGACACCTAGAAGTAGCACTGCTTCCTAACTTGGGGGATGATATACCACCATCCCTTCAGATCCCGATTATGGAAAGCCTCAAGAGGCTTCAGACCCTGTATCTCATTATCCACAATCTCACTTTCCTTTGAATCTCCACTGGCCCTCCTGATGTCAGCCAGAAATTCCATCACTTTGCAGCTCTGCCTTTCTCTGGCGGCCTTTAAAAGAACATTTATGGTCTGTTCAGTCTCCTTAGACAGGTCACCTACGCGTCTACTCATTCAAGTACTCCTGCTGGCACTACAGACCTAGGGCCTGGTTACGACTTTAGCAGGGAGGTGGCAGGTCTGCCACACTGCCAGAGCAATAGTCAGACCAACCACTAGATTAGGAGTTTCCTCCTGTCTGTTGGGCTTGGTTTTGGTGTCTCCGCTGTGATTCCTGAGAAAATGGGCACAGCATTGGGAACCCAAAAAACAGTTCCTACACAGCATTGATGGAAAAGTGAGGAGGTTCTTAGAGGTCAGGAATGATTGGCATTTGGGCATTTCATGGGGTGTTTAGCGTTCAGAGATGGGCGGGATGTAGGGGTGGTAATGGCTTTTTAGGGTCAGGTTTAGGGTCAGGGACGGCTAGAGTGTATGGGTGTTGAAAGGTTTTAGGGTGCATACATGGGTGAAGTTTGGGGCTGGCAATGGTTTTTAAGGTTCAATTATAAGTAGTGGCTTGGGTGGTGAAAGGTTTTTAGGGTTCAGGATGGGGTAGAGCTTAGGGTGGTGAGGGGTTTTAAAGATTCAGAGATGGGTGGAGTTTAGATGTAGAGAGGGGTTATTATGGTTCAGGGATAATTAGTTGTTGGTGATGAGCTCTTATGGGTCATGCATGCCTAATATTTAAGAGCTGAGAGGTTTTTAGAGTTGAAGGAAGGGGGGAGCTTTGGTGTACTGAGGTGTTTTAACCCTTTCCATGCATCGGATGGCTGGGAGCCTTCCGATGCCACAGTACTCGTGTGCATCGGATGGCTTCTGGCCGTCCAAGCATATGGCCCTGTAAATCACTCTGGTGCAGGCACCAGACAGATTTCCTTTCCCCTAAACAGGATCAGTAGCTGGGGTAGCCCTTCTCCAGCTCCTGAGGCTGTTTAATTTTTTTCACTAAAATGACCAACAGCGCTGACATAATTTCAGTGAAACCGAAACTGAAATGAGCAGATCAGCTCTTTTCTGTTTTTCTTTCTGCGTACTTGTTGGGGCTATCTCAGCCCCCCAAGCATCTAGAAAGGCAGGGGAGGTTTCATTGGAAAGGGGAGAATTTCCCCTTACTAATGTTATAACTCCCCCCTGGTGGATCCCTGCTTGGAGATCACCTCTTGAGGGCGTTGTCCAAGCAGGGATCTACCAATAGACTAGAGGGTCTTTGCTCTCCCAAAAATAATCTGGGCACATTCAGTTTTTCTGCCCCACGTCCCCGGGGGCAGAAAGCACACTAGATACCAGGGATTCTTTTTTAAATTGTATTTAGGGGTTGGAGCTGCCCTACATGAGAATGCCAATGCCCCTACTCCCCAAACAACCTCCACAGATTTTCTGCCTCCCCAGGGGGCAAATGAGGCTTTACCTGTGATCTGCCCCCCCTGGGTGGGGGCTGCCCACAAATGGCAAGATCATGCTCCCATCCATATATATTTGGGAACAGTCTTTATGCCACCTGGGGGGCAGAAAGCACAATAGGCACCAGTGAGTACGTTGTTTTTTATACTTGCAAGTGAGGGCTGTCTAGAATGGGTATGCCAATGCCACCACCCCCCAAAAAAATTAGCCACAGTCTATCTGCAACAGATGGGGGCAATACTCCCTGATCTGCCCATCGGGACAGAAAGCCCACTGCTAATGCCCCTACCCCCAAACAAGTCGTTCTGCCCCCTCCAGAAGGCAGATCAGGGCAATAGCCCCTTTTCTGCTCCAGGAGGTCAGAAAGCCCACTAGGCACCAGGGATATGTTTATGAGCATGTCAGTTAGAAGACCCATAGGCACACATTCTTTCTGTTTCAGTGATATGATATTTTTTTAGTCTCATCTGCCCCAAGCATAGATAGAAAACCATTAGAGTCCTGGGAGAGTTTGTGTGTGTGTGAACTGGAACTTGGCTGACGGTCTGCGTGTACTGCCCTTTGGCTGGCATTTTGCTTTCGGAATGTGTGGACCTGTACTTGGCTAATGATGTGTATGGACTCTTGCTTGATGATGGTGTGTGTAGATTGGTGCTTGCCTGGTGGTGTGCTTTGAGTGGCACTTGGCTGGTGAGTACATGGACTTGAGATTGGCTCATGGTATGCATGGATGGTGCTTGGCTGCCGAGCGGGACTGGGTGTAGCAGGCACTGGGTATTTTCCTGTTGGTCCGGAGGGGTTGTTGTAGTTTGACAGCGATTTGGTTAGCATTTGCTTCAGCTACATGAAGCTTTCACTGTTAGCTTGACTATATTCTCGGAGGCCATTTTGTATTTCGGACTTCCATCTTAGTGAATGCGCTGCCTCGTGGTCAGCATGCCCTTTTGTCCTTTCTCTCTCCCAATGACCATTTCAATCTGCCCAGCAACTGACTATTTTTAGCAGTGGTCAAGCTTGCGCATGCATATTCAAGCCATCTAGGTTAATGATCGGTCACTGCTTAGGAATGTTTTCCAAACTGACCAGTGGTACTAAACTCCTCCAACATGTTGGCTGTGTTCCAAAAATGTCCTTATATGTCCCTAAAATCGTGTAAAGGTGTACCGCCTATTTCTTGCATTCCTGAAAACTGTATAAAAGGAGCTATGCACTGAAGTTCGGTGTGATACTCCTTGCATTGCCGAAGGGTGCTGTAGGACTGTATCACCACCCCATGGGGTCTTAATAAACTTGTCTTTTGCATTTTCCAGTTTACCGTGCCAATTTCTATTCCAAGGTATGAAGAGTTTTTGCAGAGTATGTAGATCTGTTGAAACCCAATACCACAAATTGGCGCCCGAATAGGAACTCATCGGCGACTCGGATGCCCGAAGGATTGGTCGTGACGAAGGATTGGGAACTCGCCCTGGACGCGCGTGCTGCCACTGAGTGACCTGAGTCTTGGCACCCACGGCGGTTTTTCCCTTTCTTCCGATCTGACCTTCCAGGTGGCGCCGGTCCTCGACTGAGATCGTAATCGTTGGGTTGCCGTGCAGTGACCGTTTGGCCGATTCGAGAACTTGGCAGTTGGAATCTGGACGTTTGGAATATTTGGTAAGCTTTGGATTGGTAAGGTAGTCTACTGACACTTACTGTGGCTTTTTGGATTTGTTTGAGTTAGCTAACATTCGGTTCTATGATTTGTACTATATGTGGAGTGCACCTCACATAGGCAGGTAATGTGGAGATATTTCTCTGACTTTGTATTTGTTTGAACGGCACACTATGTGTTAAAATATTTTAAGTGCCACTTTGTGTGATATCACATTTTTGTGATATTTTTGACATGCCTGTGTTAAGCACACTCCGAGGAATGTGCTGTCTTGGAAAGGGTACCAGTTATCGATTAAATTAAGCATGAGCGGATTTTGCGTATTGGCAATCTGCGGATCTGCGGATTTGCGGATTGCGACAATACGCAAAATCCGCGGATCCTAACGTATTTTTTTTTTTGCGTGTTCGCACGGGTTTCTGCAAGTTCGCGAGGGTTTTATTGTACAAAACGCTCGCGAACGTGCAGAAACCCGTGCGAACACAATGTGCCTACTCATGGCCAAACGGACGGGGCTTCCATGCGAGTGCACATGCCTCTTGTGTGTATAAAAGGTCAGAGGCCGATCAGAGCTGCAGATGAAGATACAGAGATTCCAGGTCACAGGAACAGCACAGGGATTGTGCTCGTGAAAGTCAAGGATGCAAAGGCCTCTATCCAGCATCACAGCTGACTTTCAATAAAGAAGGCACATTGCCCAGCCTCGACGACGCTCTCGATTGTTTCTGGGCTGATGAATGAGTCACTGCATTTGAGCTTCAACTAGTTCCAGCGACCATGTGTGTGTTTACAATGGCGCCAGCAAGCTGCCAGCGCCGTTGTAAAATAGTTACAAAGTTAGCTTGCACAGGAAGCACTTAGATAAAATAAAGCAGCACCTGCTTCGTTTTATCTAGTGGTTCCTGTGCAAGCTAACTTTGTAACTATTTTACAACGGCGCTGGCAGCTTGCTGGCGCCATTGCATGAGTGGGTGGGGGTTCAACTTTTGAACCCGTTACATCCGCGGATTTTTTCGGATTTTTTGGAAAATACGTAAAATACACGGATTGCGTATTCACCAAAAATCCGAAAAAATCCGCGGACGTAACGGATTTGCCGCCCATGCTTAGATTAAATGAATCTCAGCCGGATACCCCAGAGGGAACACCTAACCGTGAAATGTATATAAAATTTGGCCTTCCCCCTATTATGTATAGCACACTATGGAACAGATATACCAAGGCCGATCTTGAATTGCAATGGCCACTGCATGGGTGATTTGATTTACGAAAGGTTCAGTATGTGGAGCAGTGTTTGTTTCAGCGCAGGTCTAGACAGGATATGTTTGATTGTGTGCGTATGTGGTAGAAAGCGGTGCGTGAACGAATGAAGCGTGAGCAAGCCTTGGCGGACAAGGAGCAGCGAAAGGCTGCCCATGTTAAGGCTTTACAGTTACAGGAGAAAGAATTACAGGACCAGAGAGATAGGGAGATACGAGAACGTAATTTACAGATTAATGGTCAGTTTCCTATTCGGCGTCCTCTTTATCCTGTCCTTAATAATGAATCAGATGACTTTTCATTGCTAGATCGTTATTCGCCTCCGTATATCATGCCTACGGCTCCAGCTGCGGATTCTGATTCGGCTGATGATCAGGATAAAAGGAGGGATACCCGTTCTGTAGTTTCTGTTGAACGGTCTGCAGATTTACGCCAATTGGCTCGTAAACTTACTATTGATGTTATTTCTGTTTCAGAGATTGAAGATGGTATAAGTAAGTGGTCTGAGAAAGAGCGATTGTACTTTCTGGAGCATTCTGGACAAGAAGTTGTTGAATGGTTTAGTAAGTATGCACCTGAGATGGAACATAAGGTTATATCGGTTGGTGTGATAATTTACGTAAGGGTGTTTTTGTTCTCGCAGACGCCGATGATTTCTTCCAGAGATTGGTTCAGCTACGGGACGAGGCGTCGCGACTACGGTAGTTAAAAAAGGCGGCAGATTCCACTGTGCCTGGAGCGACGGCCAAAGAGTGCCCTATCTTCGCAGCAGATAAGAGTGATACAGTTCACGTTATGCCTATGCGAGAAGCTGCGCCCTTGTATGTCCCTCCCAAAGGCCAAGGTACAGATGATAATAAGTTGTCTGTGGATTCGAAGGGTTACTTTATATATAGTTGGGTTTATACTCCTTGGAATAGAGCGGATGTTATGGCGCTTAAAAATGCTTTGCCTGATCTGCACAAAAATCAGTCGACTTTTTATGAGGGAGTTGATGGAGCTATTTCTTCGTGTGTTATGACATTAGTTGATATTGATCTTTTCTTTGGGTTAACATTGCCTCCTGATATGTGGAGGGCAATTCGTAAGTATGATGATCGACAGATATTAGATGCAGACTGGAGGGAGATAGCACGGGCCGATTTGGACAGAGAACCCGCGTGTAAACCATGTCAATTAATTTTAGACCTCCCAGCGTCTATTTTGAATAAATTAAAAACGCTCATTTCCCCTAAAAAGATTGACTGGACGATGTTGTCCTCTTGCAAACAGAAGCCAGATGAATCAGTTTCGGATTTCTTTACACGCTTCGAGGAAGCGTTTCATGATTATAGTGGTCAATTATTAACAGAGGACACGGGCAGGCATTTGTTTGTTGATAAGTATGTGGCTAATCTCCTACCGGAGATTGCCAAGCGTTTAAAGGCTAGTGAAAGTTCATGGACTACTGCACCTCCTGCTTCTCTTTTAACTATGGCTCAGTATTATGAACGACAGGAATTGGAGGCTAAAGAAAGTGGTGATAAAAAGGTGAAAGAATTGAAGACAAAGGTGATGTTGGCTCCGGTTTACGCTACGTAGCCGAGGGGAAATGATAGGGGTAGACGTGGGTCTTATGGCCCGCCTTCTTCCCGTTCTGACATCTCTGCAGATCAATGTGCATACTGTAAACAGTTTGGACATTGGCTTTCAGACTGTCTGGTGCTTCGAGAGCAGCGTATTCAGCGTGGTCGAGGAAACAGTAGGTTTCGGAATAGTTATTCAGGTCCGAGAGGTGGAGCGAATGATTGTGGTAGGTTTGAAGCAAGGGGTCGTGGTCAGGCTGCCTATAATACTTTTGATCGACGAAATCAGTATCAGATAGGTGAGGGTGAGTCTTCCGAGTTTCAGGATAACACGTACGCATAGGATTGCGTAGGATGGGGTATGGAATCGGTTGAAGTACCAGTAGATCAAAGGGGCCCGTATATTTCAGCACATGTTTTGGGTTCTACTGATCAGTTTCTGGTCGATACAGGAGCTACTCATAGCACTCTGTCCAAACAATTGGTTCCAAGGGCTCCCCTGTCTGGCGAAATGATTACATCAATAGGGTTCGATGGAACACCTTCCCTTAGCCCATTGTCTCAGCCCCTTCCATTTCACATTGATAAGTTCACTGCTCCATGTCCATTTTTGTTGTCCCCAAATAAGCCGGAGAATATTGTGGGACTTGATATGCTCAAATATTTTCGAGCAACCATACGCTGAGCCCCCGAAGGGGTGGGGGTCATTTTGAATGAGAATTACCCAGAGTTTGAGAGGTCGTGCCTCCCATAGGAAGCCGATGCATTAGCCTCCCTTCCAAGTACCTTATGGGCTACTTCTGATACTGATGTAGGACAGATGATTATCCCACCAGTACACATTACTGTAAAGGAGGGAGCACATTATAAAACTTTTGTTAGCATTGTTATCCAAAAGTACACCGACTCCCCTTGAATGGACAGATGAATGTCAGAATGCCTTTGAACAATTGAGACAGGCCCTTTGTTCTGCACCAGTGTTAGATACACCAGATTACACAAAGATTTTTACATTATATGTACACGAGAAGGATGGGTGCGCATTGTCAGTTCTAGTGCAGACACACGGAGATAAACAGCGACCTTGTGCATACTTTTCAGCAGTACTTGATCCTGTAGCATGAGGATTACCTGGGTATTTTCGAGCAATTGCAGCAACAGCAGTGGCTATACGACAAAGTGAGGGAATAGGTTTGTCACACAAATTATTGGTGTTAGTGCCCCATGCGGTAGACGCATTATTGAACCAAACGAAAACACAGCATTTAACTAGTGCTCGTTTAACAGGATACGAGGTAACGCTGTTGGCGCCACACATTACCCTTAAGAGTTGCGCCACTTTTAACCCTGCTACTTTATTACCATATTCTGTTTCTGAGTCCCAAGAGGAAGAACAACATGATTGTGTTTTTCTGACTGAAGAACAAACAAAGGGCGTATTGACTTACAGGATACGCCACTTCCAGATGTGGATGGGGAACTGTGGGTTGATGGATCGTGTTTAAAGCTGCCAGATGGTACAACTTCCGCAGCCTTTGCAATCACGACACTCAAGACAGTGGTAGAGACAGCTCCCATCCCACAAAAATCGGCTCAAACAGCTGAACTGATAGCTCTAACGAAAGTGCTGGACTATGTGTGAATATTTACACGAACAGTCGCTATGCTTTCGGAGTAGCGCATGACCTTAGCCTACTCTGGAAGGAGCGAAGATTTCTGACCTCACATGGGGTGCAAATTATGCATGGAGAGTTAGTACATGATCTTCTAAATGCACTATTATGTCCAAAAAAAGTAGTGATAGTCAAATGTAGTGCACACAAAAAGGTGACTGATAAAATAGGACAAGGAAATGCTTTTGCAGATCGCGCAGCGAGAGAGACTGCAATGTTAAAGAATGACTCTCCCATGTATGTAGTGAAATCACAGGCTGAGCGATGGCATGGCGCCAGAGAGGAGATATTAGACATACAGAAATCGGCCTCTGAAGCGGAACTTGCAAATTGGGTAACAGATGGAGTGCTTGATGATGAGGGCTGTTGGCGTAGCAAAGATATGGAAAGATGGAAATTGCCTGCTGCCTATCTGCAAGCAATGGTTCAAATGACACATGGGCTGGCACATGTTGGAGCTCTCGCAATTAACAAGTTGCTTACACGAGTTTGGGAGCATCCTGAGATTGCCAGCACGGCTAAGAGAGTAGTGCAGACCTGCTTGATATGCTTACAGTACAATCCTGCCAAAGGGACCTATACTCCTAAAGGAGGGTTCGCTCCACCGACTGCACCATTTGAAGTACTACAGATGGATTACATCCAGCTTGAACGCTGTAATCATTTAAGGTATGTCTTAGTGGTGGTGTGTGCCTTCAGTAAATGGATAGAGGCCTAACCCACGAAGGACAATACAGCGTTGCCAACAGCTAAGGTGTTACTCAAGGAGTACTTCCCTAGGTATGGAATTTGTAAATTTTTGTGGAGCGACAATGGCCCCCATTTCGTTGGGAAGATTGTGGAGTATGTCCTGAAAGGATTGGGGATAAAGCAAAAATGTCATGCTGTCTTTCACCCGCAGTCAGCAGATTTGGTGGAGAGATACAATTCTACTTTGAAGCTGTAGCTAGCAAAGATCGTGGCATCCACGTCTTTGAAATGGCTGGATGCATTGCCTTTAGCATTACTGTCTTTTAGATCAGTTCCACACTCCCGATCTGGCCTCACACCCTATGAAGTGGTGTTCGGAAGGCCTATGAATATTTGGGGAGTTCCTAAACCTCGCCTGATCCATGATGTGCCTTGTATAATGATGAACGATTATTTGGCACGATTAACAAATGATTTACTTTCCATTCATCAACAGGTTCGAGAAGCGCTTCCAGACAACTCAGAGGGTGAGGCTCACATGCTCCGACCTGGGGATCATGTGATGGTCCGATCATTCGAGAGGTCTAGCAGTCTAGAGCCAAGGTGGCGAGAGCCTGAGCAGGTGTTGCTCGCTACCCGAACCGCAGTGAGGGTGACGAACAGGAAGCGGTGGGTGCATTCTACTCATTGTCGCCGTGTCTTCCCGGATCTGGTGAATCCTGCTGTGTTGTCTGATTATCGAGAGATCTTGGATACAGAGAAGAGCCCAGCCACTACGCCCAGCGAATCTGAGGAAGCCTTTCCGAACCACTCTGTTTCCGGTGCAGCGAAGTATAATCTACGACCGAGGATAGCAGCTGTTTTGTGCGAGACTGGTTGAGTTACCGCTCTGAGGGTTGTGAAAACGGAAGCCGAGAATATCAGGGGGGGGGGATCAGTTCTGCCAGTGTAGAGATACCCGTCTTGAATCTCGGAGAAGAAACCAGTGGCAAACTCGGAGCACAGCACTCATTTGTTTTTTTTGTTTTATTTTCATTATTTTATTTTGAGACTATGGCACCTAATATGATGAGAAGTAAGAAGATTCTTGGTGCTGTGATTTTTTTTTCACAATAGTGGTAATAGCAGTAATAGCTTGGGTTGTAGAACGAATGGCCCCAGCTAGAGACTATTTGCTGCCTACCACTCCAGTTCCATCTGAACATTTTCATTTTACCTTGCCTTATCATGAAGAAAGACATATACAAACTTATTTGAATAACAGTTTTATCCAAATTCTACACCACACCCACAATATGACGAACACTACGAACTGTTGGGTATGTGGAATGTTGCCTGGACATCAAAAGAAAGGAGGAACTCCACTTATTCCTCTTCCATTTTCTCATAATGGATCCTGCAATGCCTGGTACACTCTCCTCTTCACTTTAAGATGGCCAACAAAAGGTCGACTTCTTTTCCGGCTTAATAAAGTTTGTCATAATGATATAGATGGTTACCCACAAGCAGAAGGAACTAAACTTGAGTGGGAAGAATATCGACCGGACAATGTATCTACACCTCGTGTTTTCACTAATCTGAGAACTGTGAATATGTCTAGTTTATTTTGGATTACAGTTATTGAAGCAAAGGCCGACTTATGTGTAAGAAATAAAGGCACTATTCCGGTAGGGAAAAGCGAATGTACTACTACTCTAGCATTCGACGCATCAAATAATATTGCTTTTGTAGCTTCACGTAATACTTATTTTATTTGTGGAAATAAGGGCTACCACCGCCTTCCAATCGGATGGTTAGGAACATGTTATATATCTTTTGTATTACCCCCTGTGTTTATTGCCCCGCCAATGTACCATAATGATTTTGTGCTATATCACGATTTTATATTGAACAGAGTTAAAAGGACATTGAACATAGAAAGCATTGACCAGACTGATACTGCCCTACAGCAACATGTTGATTTCAATCTAGGCCAGTTTTTATTTGTAGGCGCAGCCTTAAACAGCAGAAAAATAAGACGGCTAACAGGTGTTGTGGAAGCTGTTGCTAATGAAACTGCTTCCGCTTTTGGGAATCTAACCGAAGAGCTTCAGATGACCAGAATTGTGACGCTTCAGAACCGTATGGTTCTAGATGTAGTATTAGCTTATCGTGGAGGTGCATGTCGCATTATTGGAAGTAGTTGCTGTGTTTATGTTCCCAACAACTCGCCTTCTGAATATGATGCTATTTCTAAATTGCATAAAATCGCTGCTGAAATCCCCCCCGAAAATGGTACATGGACATTTTCAAATTGGTTCTGGACTTTGCTTAGTACCTGGGGTTGGAAGCTATTGAATGTCCTTTGTATTTTTATTGGGATATTCTTTTTCTTTTGCTTATGTATTCAATGTGGCCCTACACTATGTTCTGTATGTATCACTGCTTGTATTCCGTCCAAACGAGCTATTGCCAAAAATGAACAAATGATCAACAAAGAAATAACAAACATAATGCTGATTAATGTCGATTATGAACATCCGGATTACTTCAGATAAGAGGTAGCTTCAGCTAAATGCTAAAAGGGCTGTCTGTTGTAGTTTGACAGCGATTTTGTTAGCATTTCCTTCAGCTACACGAAGCTTCACTGTTAGCTTGACTATATTCCGGAGGCCATTTTGTATTTCTGGCTTCCATCTTAGTGAATGCGCTGCCTCGTGGTCAGCATGCCCTTTTGTCCTTTCTCTCTCCCGATGACCATTTCAATCTGCCCAGCAACTGACTATTTTTAGCAGTGGTCAAGCTTGCGCACGCGTATTCAAGCCCCCTAGGTTAATGATCGGTCACTGCTTAGGAATGTTTTCCAAACTGACCAGTAGTACTAAACTCCTCTCACATGTTGGCTGTGTTCCAAAAATGTCCTTATATGTCCCTAAAATCGTGTAAAGGTGTACTGCCTATTTCTTGCATTCCTGAAAACTGTATAAAAGGAGCTATGCACCGATGTTCGGTGTGATACTCCTTGAATTGCCGAAGGGTGCTGTAGGACTGTATCACCACCCCATGGGGTCTTAATAAACTTGTCTTTTGCATTTTCCAGTTTCCATGCCAACTTCTATTCCAAGTTATGAAGAGTTTTTGCAGAGTATGTAGATCTGTTGAAACCCAATACCACAGGGTGGGGGTCAGTTTTCTGGAAATGTAGTCCGTTTTTTGTCACTGGGGGCCAGTTTTGAAGGAGTGCTGCAATATCAGCACCCAGTAACAAAAGCAGTAGCAGTGATTTTTACTAGCAGGCCCGGTCGAGCAGCAATCTGCCAGAGCTGGTTGCTGTTCCCAGTCTGGCCCTGCTTGGCTGGCTGAGTGTAGGGATTGCGCTTGGCTGGCGGAGTACATAGGTGTAACAAACCCAGTCAACTACAGACCCATTTCCCAACTTCCCTATCTCTCCAAAGTGCTGGAGAAACTGATCGATAGACAGCTGTCTAAATACTTAGAGGACAACAACCTATTTGACCCAACTCAAACAGGGTTCAGAGCCATCAACAGCACTGAAGCTACATTACTGGCTGTCACTGACAGCATTGGAAATTCCCTGGACCAGGGCAAAGCTGTGGTCCTGATCCTATTAGACTTGTCAGCAGCGTTCAACACAATCTCCCATCATATCCTACTAAAAAATCTGCAAGAAAAAGGGATAAACGGGAAAGCCCATGAATGGATTGGCTGTTTTTTACAGAATAGAACACAAACGGTACATCTAGGAGCCTTCTTATCCAAGCCCAAGCAACTCAAATGTGGGGTCCCACAAGGAGCGTCCTTCCGCCCCACATTGTTCAATGCCTACATATCACTATTGGCACAAATTTGAGCAGAGTGGGTCTGGGGGTAGGCTCCTATGAGGACGACACGCAACTCACAATTACGCTAGGAAAGGGGCATGAAGACAGCAAACTGAGACTCAACAACTGCCTAACGGAAATGGCCACATGGATGGCAGATCACTGCCTCAAACTTAAATGCAGACAAAACAGAGATTCTACTGTTCGGGGAAGCAAAACACATATGGGACAAGTCATGGTGGCCCGCCATACTGGGAGACACCCCGGCACCCAAGCACTCGGCCAAAAACCTATGCATCACAATTGACGACACACTATCCATGCATGCCCACATTTGAACCCTATGCGGGAAAAGCTTTGCCACTATAAAACTCATGAGAAGGCTCTTCCCATGGATCCCCCTAGAAAGCAAGAAGTCAGTCACACAGGCCCTACTGGTCAGTAGGCTGGACTACGGTAATGCACTTTTTGTAGGCATGCCAGACTACCTATTTCAACGACTACAGGTAGTGCAGAATGCTGCAGCTAAGCTAGTATGCAGCAAAGGCAAATACAGCTCCGCCAAACAATGCCTAAAACAACTTCACTGGCTGCCCATGCGCCAAAGAGCCTGCTTCAAGCTCATAGGTCATGCCCACAGGACACTCAATAACACAGGACCCACTATTCTTCAGAATAGACTAAACTTCTACTTCCCCGCCAGACCAATCAGATCACAACACCTTGCTCTTGCCAAAACAAAGAAAATAAAAAAGACCAAAGCAGGAGAACGCACCTTCTCCTACCTGGCTGCACGACATTGTAATCAACTCCCAGTGGAACTCAGGTTAACCAATAATTACAACATCTTTAGAAAAAAACTCAAAACACACCTCTTGCCTAAAGAATGATTCCTGACATCTGGTCAACCTAGTTCCCACCTGCTACCGCCGTGACATCCCTCGGGATAAATGTTGCGCTCTACAAATAAATAAAAATAAATAAAATGGTAGTTTGCATTGATAGTGTTTGGTTGACTCTGTGAATAGCTGGCATTTGGATGGGGGTGTATGTGGATGGAGCTTAGCTGGCGGTGTGCATATATGGTGCTTGGCTGGTGGTGTGTGTGGATGGCGCTTGGCTGGCAGTGTGCTTGGATGGCGCTTGGCTGGAAGTGTGCATGGATGGTGGTATCCATGTACTGATTCTTGGCTCGTGGTGTCGCTTGCATTGATCCCCGAGCATCTTCTTAACCAGAAGCCCCTGCAAACCTCAAACTTACTTACAAAGTCACATTTTCCTCACATTTCTGCCTGGGTAAGTTGTAGGATCAGTGCGCAGGCATACATTTCCTACCACCCAGCATTCTCCTTGGTCTCCCAAGAAAAACAATACCTCAATTGTGTAGGTGCCCAAAGAAGTGTCAGCTTAAACAGGTATAAACAAACGGACCTTTTTGACCCGCTATGGGCCCCCCTCAATCTCCACATGTTTTTGGCCCTTCCTTTTTTATAGGCATTTGGCCCATCCACACAAGTTAGGTCTCAGTTTTTATTTGGAAACTGAGGGTAATGGTAGGAAATTTGTGTTGTGCGTTGATCCCAAACATTACCACACAGATATTACAGGATAATGTGACTTTGGAGCAAAATTTTAGGTTTGCAGCGGATTCTGGGAAGGAAAATGTTAGGAGAATAATGTAAGTCACACCTCCCTGGACTTCAACGAGTGTCTAGTTTTCAGAAATGTCTGGATTTCCAGGGTTTTCCTAGATAACTGCAAGCCCGGGACCAAAAACATAGGTGCCCACCAATCTATCACAAAACAAACCTGGCCAGTGTTACCCCAGGTCCCCCGATGAAAATGGTACATCACTTGTCTGGGTAGGCCTAGTGCTCATGACAGGAAATGGCCCAAAACTTACTGTTATGTTATGTTATGTTAAATTTTATTTATTCAGCGCACGTACGCCTGTGGGCTTCATGGCGCTATCGAAGTTTGTGAGAGCACAGCATAACATTTAAGAGTACATTTGCGCAAGGGTACATTTCACACCTATTTAGGAAATAGGCCTGTCTAAAAAGCCATGTTTTAAAGGCTTTTCTGAAAATAAGAAGAGTGTCACACTGTCTTAAAGACAGTGGAAGGGCATTCCATAAGGAAGCGGCAAGATAATGAAAACCGCTGCCACCCTGACGTTTTTTCTTAAATGAGGGGACCACTACTGTGGAGACTTCAAAATTATAGATCACAAAACTACCTGGTTTTGGGAGGGAGTCACCTTCATTTTTTGTCCTAGGCACATCGGCCATCTAGGGAAACCTACCAAACCCAGACATTTCTGAAAACTCATCACCTAGTCCAGAGAGGTATGGCTTGCGTGGATCATTTTTCTACGCAGAATCTCCTGAAAACCTCAAATTTAGCGAATAAAATGTGTACTTTTTTGGGTGAGAAAGTTGTGGGATCAATATGCCACAACAATTTTCCTACCACCCAGCATTCCCCCAGGTCTCCTGATAAAAATGGTACCTTGTGGGGGTGGGCCCAGTACCCGCGACAGGCAAGGGCCTAAAACGTATTGTGGAGACAGCAAAATGACCTATCACAAAACTACCTGTTTTGAAATGGCAGTCACCTGAGTTTTTGGCCCCGGGCTCAGTGGCCATCTGGGAAACCTACCAATCTCAGAAATTTTCTGAAAACTATACAACCAGGAGAGTCCATGGAGGTATGGCTTGCATGGAGCCCCCCCAATGTTTTCCTATCCAGAATCCCCTGTAAACCTCAAATTTAGCATAGAAAACCTACATTTTTCACACGTTTCTGTGTAGGAAAGTTGTGGGATCACTGGGCTGACATCAATTTCCTACCACACAGCATGTCTCCCGTTAAAAATAGTACCTCACTTGTGTGGGTGGGCCAAATACCTGCTGCAGGGAAGGGCCCATAAGGTATTGTGGAGACATAAAAATTACCAATTACAAAACGGCCTGGTTTTGCAAGGGAGCGCCTGCGTGTTTGGTCCCAGGATAGGCGGCTATCTAGGGAAACATACCAAACACACACATTTCTGAAAACTAGACACTAGGGGGAGTCCAGGGATGTGTGGCATGAGTGGATCCTCCAATGTTTTCCTACCCAGAATCCCCTGCAAACCTCAAATTTAGCTGGAAAAAAATCACATTTTCCTCCCATTTCTGTGTGGGATCGCCATGCCGGCACAAATGTCCTACCACACTGCATCCCCCTTGGTCTCCTGATAAAAATGATACCTCACTTGTGTGGGTGTCCAGTGCAGAATTCCGTAAAAACATAATTTTGGAATGTCTGACAAAATATCGAGATTCACAATATCGACGTACAAAAATATCGGAGCAAAAATATCGAAATCAAAAATATCGGGTTCCTATACTTAACTAGATATATACACAAATATCGATTTTTTAATATCGATATACAAAAACATCGTTTACTTTTATATCGGCTACATTAACATCGGAAAACAAAAATATCGCTATCTACAAAAAATAATGACATTAACTATAATATCGACATCAAAAATATCGTGCACTTCAATATCGGATTATCAGCTATATCGACTTTTTATATGCATCTGTTTGCATAATTAATTAACGTTTTATATGTTTTCACATCTAAATAAACACACAATACTTAAATTAATACTATAGACACACTATTAATTTGTCAAAAATATCCTATTGGTATAATTATATCACCTACACATATAAAAATATTCTATACTACTTTGTATAATTTTATAATTTGTTTTTGTTTTTCACTTCTATTACAAAGTAATCACAACTGAAATTCAAATATACTAACTAACCAATCACAAACCTAATTTTTTTAATGAACCAATAGCAAAGTAATTACTACTGACACTCCCCTATATTAACAATTAAAATCTAAGCACAAACTACTTGCCAAAAGTCACTGAAGGAGATTCATCTCTATCCGAATTGCTGCACAACAACTAGAAGAACCAGACTATCAACCTACTATCACATATTCTAAGTAAGTAAATAAAATAGAAAGTGCATTATTTGCTAATACTACTTACTTACCTGCTAAATACCCAGTGCCCCTTTGCTATTCATACTACTTAACATGCTAAATAATGATATGAAACTATTTTTTTTAGATACAACGAGTACTGAATATTCTACTCAAAATAACTGTGAACAAACCCTAGGAATACAGATTCTAATAACTATGTAAGTAATTTCACATTGATTCATTATGTGCACATAAATCTAAACACACAGAAATAATGACTTTTGCCCCACATATTTCTTTTTTTCTGTAGATTCTACTACTGAAAACTGCACTACTAATGAACTAAGGACATCAGTACTATTTCTCCAATACATTTTACTACGTAAGTATTATGCAACTGAAATAAATGTGGAAAAACAATACAAACATTTAGAACTGTTCTAATTATGTTCTATTATATATTGTTTATTTACAGAGCAAACACAACGAATAGATATACAGACATAATACAGAACTCCACATTCTGAATAATACAGATAATAATCACAAAGTAAGTATATTAAAGAACATAATTACCAGATAATCTATTAAAAAACATACCAACATGGTGATTATTCTAATACATATGTTCCTTTTTTATTTAAGATAACACTACAAACTACTCTCCAGTCTCTGGCAAAGACCAACCTAAAAAAATATGTAAGTATCTTCCCAATGTGAATTTTGTAGTAGAAATGAGCTCTAACATTGCAAATGTACCGAAACATTAATTAATAATATACTACTTTCATGTTTTTCATAACAGCTACAACAACATCACAAACAATTATCCCCAACTAAAGAAGCAAGCAGCTCCTAATTTTGCTTTAAATTCAAAAACACGTAAGTATAAACATTCCTACTTATCACTAACATAGATTATTTATCACATTTAATTTGACATTAACTATTATATATACATTTTATAGATATACAAAGTACAAAATGACCGAAGGAGCCGAATTTGTGACCAGCCAGAAAGGAAAACTATTACTATGCTACATGGGTTACACTTATACACAAGAAAAGCAATATTGCATGCAAGTTAATTGGAAATGTTGTAAATATTATTCTAACAAGTGCTATGGCAGAGCAACAACTAAAGAAGCTACAGTACTGTATACTAGGGAACACAATCATCCACCTAATGTTACTGAAATAGAAGTTAGAACAGCTTTGGAAAATATAAAAGAAGCTAGTACAGGTTCCCAAAAGCAAACAAATGTCATTTTAAAAGAAGCCATTCCTAAAATCCCAAAAACTGCCACAACTCAAATGCCAAATATCCTCTCCTTAAAAAGAACTATAGCACGAACTAAGAAAGCTACTACTTCTACAACACCATCTCCCAGAACATATCAGGATATACATTTAACTGCTAACCAAATAATAACTTTAAATAAACAACCATTTATAGTTTACGACAACGAAAACAATGACAAAAGGCTTATAATTTTTGGTACCAGTATGAATTTAGTTAAACTGCAGCAAAGCCAATATTGGATGATGGATGGAACATTTAACATCTGTCCTAAACCATTTTTCCAATTATACACAATACATGGCCTCTACCACAACTGCAACATACCTTTGCTATATGCACTATTACCAAACAAAAATAATTCCACATATATGGAATTAATAAATATAATTAAACAAAAAACTAATGATTTTTCTCCTGAAAGTATCATTCTTGATTTTGAGCAAGCAATGCTCTCAACTATCATAAAAATCCACCCCCATACCTGCATTCAAGGCTGCTATTATCATTTAAACCAGTGTTTATGGAGACACCTTCAAAAAACTACCCTAAGTGTCGAATATGCTACAAACTCATCTTTTGCTTTCCAAATTAAAAAACTCATTGCACTTGCTTATGTACCTGAAACAGACGTAGCTGAACACTACAACATTCTTATAGACAGCCCCTTCTACAAACAAAATGAAGCTAAATTAAGTCCATTTCTCGACTACTTTGAGACACCTGGGTAGGCAGACTCCACAGATCTGGCCACAGACGAAATCCCAAATTCCTCATACCCTGGTGGAACGTTTACAGAAGTACCCTTAACGGAGATTCAAAAACTAACAATGCAGTGGAAGGTTGGCACTAAGCATGGGCGGATCTAGCGGATCTCGCGTACGCGAACTTGCGGATTTACGGATTCGCAATCCGCGAAGATCCGCGAACTCTAGCGGATTTGCGGATTTTCCCGTTTTTTGTGTTGGCGATTTTGGGACAAGTTCGCAATTGCAAACTTACTTTTCGGCTCGCAACGGCCGCGACTATGTTGTTTCTACGTCTGGTTTATCATCACAGGTTCACAGCACCCTCTGTTTCACCACTGCCACCCTCTGGGACACCCATGCCACCCTCTGGTACATCCTCACTGCCACCCATTAGGTTTATTTATCACTGTAGATTATGGTGGTTGAAAAAAGCAAGCACACCTGCCCTTCTTCAACTGCCATCAATTAATTTGTGGGTCATTAATGTGTCAGTAATTTTGAAACTTCCAGTCTGGCTGGCACCTGCTTCCTTCCTTATCTGTAATTTGCTTTTTGTTGCAGTGAAATTTTTTTTCACAGGACCTTTATGGTCTACTTGTAGCTATTCTATGAGCCTGCTGTTTGGGTCATAGCAGGGTCATAGAATAGTTGCAAACTCTGGAGGGGCCCCTCAGGAAGCACTACCTTGAATGTTACTAATGTTAAGTTTGAACTTTTGCACCTGCTCATTGCTTTCAGTTTAGCTAAAATCATTTTTTTCTGCAATTTCGCGCGTTTTTTGGGGCTCGAATCCGTGCGAGATCGATTTCGGAAGCCGCGAATACGTGCGAATACAAAATTGTTTTTTGTGCGACCTGTATGTTCGCGTGATCTTGCGCGTGTTCGCGAGGCGCTTCTAGCTATACGTTTGCCAAGTTACCCTATCGGTCGTACACGGGCGCGGCCATCTTGTTTGCGTGACGTAATTCCGTTTCCGGCCGCTATGTGTAATCTCGCAAAGTGTGCTGCTCGCGAGTACAATTTCGCGCGTGCTCGCAAGGAAAATCTCGCGCGAACTTACCCACGCGGTCGTGAACGGGCGCGGCCATCTTGTTTCTCATTCATTGCTATGGTTCTGGGCATGCTTTCTCTATCCTCTCTCAATCTCTGCCATCCTTTGCTTGTTTGAAGTTTTTTGATCTAATTTTACTTATTATCTATCCCTCTATTTTTCTAGCTCTATATTTTTGTGTTTTCTGCAGCTTTTAGTTACTTTTAAACTACTTTTTTAAACTCTTTTCTTTTCTTCTTCACTATTCTATTTCTTGTTTATCATTTAACTCTATTTCTGCCCAGACCATGGTAAAGGGAGCCGGGAAGCACCCTGAGAAGGGGAAGGGTCCCGCACCCCGTGCCCGGCTCCCGTGCGGGCGTTTAAGGGGGGAGCAAGTGGTCCCGCGGGAGATCTTCAGCGCGGAGGAAGTGGCGGCACTGATCTTCCACGTCCAGCGCCGCCTCCCCAAGATGATCCTGGGAGGCGGCAAGATCGCGACTGGCTATGGCATCCGGGAGCGTCGCAAGCGGTGGGAGAAGGTGTGCCGGGCCATGTACAAGATCTCTGGGGTCCGGCGCACATATAACCAGGCCACCCACCGCTGGACCGATGTCATGGACCGGGAGCGGGACTTGCTGGATGCGCTCGGCGTAGAGGTCCCCAGGCTTGGTGAGTAGTAGTAGTAGTACATTTACTACTCTGTTTTATCCTGCTCTGTTATTTGCAAATCTTTGTTCTTTACCAAGAGCAATAATGCTGCCGATTACATTGAGGTAAATTTTATTTCAAAATCTTCTATGCATTTCAGGTGCACTGCTCTCCTTCTCAGTAGCCTTGCTTGCTACTATGCTTCTTTGTTTTGTATGTTGTGTTCAGAAGCATTTCATTGGCCTGAGAAATTATGTATGAGTGTAGTGTAAAGATAAGAACTGCGTAATGCTAGACAGTAAGGGTCATATTTTCAATTACCGGCGCATCCCTGCAAAGTAGCAGGGATGCGGCAGTAATTGTGTGCCATGCCACCACCACCCATTGGCCCAAAACGTCACAGAAGCCTTACGCATCTGTGCCGTAAAGGCAGCGCATTGCTGGAGTTGCGTGCCAACGATGGCGCAGCTCCAGCAATGCTCTGGGGTACCCTATCTCCCCAATGCTGCATCAAGCCGTACGTCGGCTTCAAGCGCGCAGGGTTTGAGTCATGCATCATTGTCCTAAAAGTGACTGATTGACATCTTGTAGATTTCCCTCAGCCACTTTTAGGATTCGTTCCTGCGCAGGTACGTCCTCCCTTGCGCCGGAACGCCCCCTGATGGCGCAGGGCTTTACAACGTGATGCATCGCCCATATGCCCATATGTGGGTTTTTTTTAATATATACGCCGCACCAACACCATGGCGAGTCTTTTGTTCTGCCGCTGCGTCACAAAAAGGCACGCAACAATGGAGGAAAATGAGCCGCAACTTCCGCAAGGGACTTCTAAATAAGCCCCAACAGACTGAAGTCCAGTCCTTCCTTTAGACACATGGCTATAAGAAGAAATAGTGGCGGTGGTGGCGGGTGGATTGATAGTTTGAGTATTCACTGATCTGCAAGCAGGATGGACTTTGTCGGTCACTTTGCGTGCTGCGCACTGCTGCCTGCAGTGCCAGGCCTAGGCAAACCTCTTTAGTAGTCTGTTTATTGAGTTACATAGGAACTTTCTAAGTCAACGTTCCGCAAATCAGGCAATACGAATAACGTAGTATACCACATGAGATAGATCCCGTGGAATAGTTGTCTATCTATTTGCTATTTTTCCAAAATATTTTGTTATTGTTCTTTTGAAATGTTTGATTTGGTTGAAAAATCTCATCCATGTTTTCTGGTTTTTCTTTCTTTCATGTTGTACATCAGCTCCCCCCAAGGGCAAGAGGACACAGGAGGAGGGTGCTGAGGATGCAGGCCAGGATCGGGCAGGCGAGGGCTCCTTTGCTGGCCCCAGTAAGTTTACATTTTAATAAACAGTACCTATTTTTTCCTAGCGTTCCTCATTCGATTTTTTCTAAATCGTCTTTGATCTTCTTGTAGACTGGATATAAATTCTTATCCTGCCTCGAATATGACTCCCTGTGGTATTACTAGACTATTCTTATTAGTCTGTCTGTGTAGCTAACTAAGATTGGACATTTGGCAATTCCATTGGACTCCCATTCTATTCAGCAATACCTCTATGCACTGTCTCCTTACTGACTAGATAGTGTGGCAGAGTCATTCAGCTCCCGAAGTCACCGATTATAGATCCCCAATGATCTCTAGATTATCGTACGCAGGACAAGAGAGTAGTACGGAGTCACAGCACAGTCAAGAAGTGTCAGAGGCACTCATGCCTGCAAAAATTCCCAAACCTTTAGCTCATCCCCTCTAGTCTGGAGGAACAAAAACCACAGAGTCTATTTAAGTTTAAAAGCTTTATTAAAAGTAAACACATTTATTAAAATCTACTTTGTCATAAAACTATTTAACTGAAAACGGAAAAGTGGTTAGTGCTGACGATTAATTGGACACATTTCTTGTGGTCGAGCCGAGCTCTCACCTGGTTTGAACTTGATCCTGGTCATGTTCTTAGGAGTCAAGCTTCTGTCTGTTAGGAGAAAAAGTGGTGCGTGTTAAAAATCAAAAGCAAGCATTCATCAGTTGTGCATAAAAGTGCAGCAAGACAACAGCCTTCCCTGGAAAATGGGACATTTTTACTATGGAGTAGACAGTCACAAATTCTTAATTGTATTCAGTTTTTTTAACATTTCTCCTAGACCAAATATTATATAGTAGTGAGTGGTGTATTCTAACATTCTTAAATGTACTTTGTAGGTGTAACATCTGGTGACGGGGCCAGCGCGGAGGTGGCTGTGTTGGGCGAGGACTCGGAGGACTCTGGGGAGGAGGCGGTGCAAGAGCCGGCGGACGGTCCTGTGGGGGTTCAAACGGTGGTGGCGGAAACAGGTAAGCTATATATTCCTTACTTATTGAGATTGAAGACTGCATAGTGTGCTTTCTGCACGGGTGTATTACAATTACAAATCAACCAGGTAGTAGCCTCCTCGAAATGTACTTCGACTTAGCTGTGAAGTTTTTGGTGATAAGAATCCCAATAAGTTCTTAGACGAACGTGATGGATGGGATGAACGAAAAGCGAAAGAAGGGTGTAAGTAAGTGGGACGCGAACTTGTATGATGGCTGGCAAAGAAGAACGATATGTGTTTGCTTGGCCCCCGAGGTGGCTGGGAAGGAAAGAATATGGTATGGTGCATGGCTGGGTCAATGATGAAGCAAGGATGGGTGGAAGGACAGCAGCCTGGGTGGGTGAAACAGAAACTGTATGTGTGCGTATACTTTGACTGAATGGATGCCTGGAGCATGGTATTCTCTGACTCTTAGATAGCACATGTGTATCTAGAGAGAGTAGATGGTCGCCAGGTGAAGTAAGTGTTACCTTGAAGAGCATGTACCACCGCACCCGCACGTCCGTTTCAGTGCAGGGAAGGCAAGGAAAAGAAATTGTAAATGTGTCCAATACTACCATGAATAGTAGCAGTACTTTGTATTGCGTTTGCAATCACAGCATATATCTGGTTATTACGGTGGACACTCCGTACCTCTCTTAATAACTTTAGTTTACTTGTAGTACGTCATTCATGTGTGGGTGTATCACTGTTCACTCAATATTAAGCAAAGCACCTAAAGTCATCTCATATGTCATCAAATACGTCCCATGTGAAGTGATAGATAATCAAATTAGTTAGCTTCTTCATTTTCCTTTTCTAGTACTCATTTGCACTGTAGGGTGAAAGGTAAATTAATTAAGCAGTAGCCCTTGTAACAGAGTATTCTCAGTGCCACCCGTAATAGAAAAGTAATAGCTTCACCACCTGCATGTACTGTACCGGTACAGTAACGCAAGTCTGTCTCACTCATCATGGTGTGCAACTTTTTTTCTCGGTTGCAAGTTCACTGTGCTGTCCATGTCATTCTGCCGGCTTGCATAAGATAACGTACCAATTTCCCTAAACAAGAGAGAAGAAGAAGAATAAGACTGGTGTACTGTCATAGTCGACTGTAATGGAAGTCCATAGTGGTCGTAGAATTTGTTCATTAAACTACCACTAATGTTAGTGCAAGGATGCAGAAGTGGGAGGTTACATAGATACTGTCCTCAATAGTTATGTACTGTGCTTTCAATTTGCTACTTGTACTCTGTGACCCAACTTTCGGCTCAATCACTTTGTGTTATTAATAAGGAGCATTGGTTACAGACTATGTCTTTCTTTCTTCATATAGTTGCTCCTTCCAAATCAACAACACGGAGGGAGCAGGCTAGATTGGCCCGGCAACGGAGGCTGGAGGCCACTGTCGCCGAATATCGGTGGCTGGTGGCCCTGGAGGAGGAGGAGGACACGCAGTCGAGCGGGGCAACAACGACATCCTCGACTGTGACCACTGCATCCTCCTCCGTGACTAAGCCAGCGGGACCGAGCCGGGCTAAGAAAGACGACCGCCACCGCCAAGCAACCGAAATACCAGCTGCCCCCCACAGTAGCTGCAAGGAACGCCAACGCCGCCTACGAGTCCGCATGTCCAACCTGGAGCAGGAGGTCCTGAAGTATAAGAACTTGGTTAAGGGCCTCCGCTCCGAGCTTGCCACCCTCCGCAAGGAGTATGATGCCCATGCCGCATCATGCACCAGCACCAGCACCCTCCAGTAGTGGAGTGTCCCTTGCCCTTTTTTTATAGACTTTTGGGGGGTGGGATTTGGGAGTTGGGATCGTTTTGGGACGTTTCAAAGACAATCGTTGGGGTTAGGGTGGGTGAGGGAGATTATTTTGTTAGGGCTAAATAAATATATTTTTAAACTTTATCTGACCATACCTGTTTTTTACTGCTTTTTAGTCTGGTGGGTGGGGGGCGGGGGTGTAACAGTAACTTTGTTTTCCTGAACAGTCGTAGGACTTTAGTAGTACAACCGTCAATCTCTTGTCTACTCCGAAATAATACTCCATTATACTACCTCCCACCAAACGCTTATCTTACCTGTAATTTGTGTTAGAAATTAGTGCTAGGCCCAGGGCTGGCTCCAGGTGAAATGGGGATTAACGTTGTCAATCCTGGGCGGGTGACATTTCCTCATTGCGGTGGTACTAGTGGTGTGACACAGTGGCAGTTGCATGCCTATGGAAAAAAAGAAAACGAAACCTTGTTTGTCCTCCTTACTGTAGCATTACAACGGTTACGGTACGATCGAGAAAATAGCAGGTGACAGTACACTAGAACAGTGCCATAATGTAGCCTAACAAATGGTAAAGTATTTGCTTGCAAGTATAACTAGTACTTGCGTGGAATTTATTTGACATTGGCTACTACTACTAGAAGATATAGTACTGAAGCTGAGTAAGTCTAGAAGATATCCTCGTATTCCTTCACCAGCCTGTTGCTATGACCTTATCCTCCCCAGCAAGTGTGTGGAATTATTGATGTCATTTTAGTCAGACATCAAGCAAAACAACACAGCCCGGGGGAAGAGGGTTAGGGTTTGTAAAATGGATGGGAATGGGGGTTTCTTTTTGGGTAGGTTTTGTTGAGAGAAGAAAAAAAAAGCAGAGCATGGACAAACAATAATTGAAGATACAGACAATCTTTGGTTACAAACTAAAGGTAAGCACATGCAGTCACACTCATAGAATAAAAGACAACAATGGATACTGTATCTGTATTGCGTATGTTGTTGGAGTTGTCCTGTTGAATTTGGTAAGTAAGTTGCATGCAGCAAACAATTCCTCTTATTGGCGGCACTTCTCCATTCCAGCTGACGCTTCGTCCATCAATGTGGCTGGTGACCACTGACAGAAGACACCCTGTCCACTGCCTGCCTGGCGGATGTTGACTGAAACCCGGCCTGTAATTATTGAACGGAAAACAGGAAGTGCTATTACAATACCACTGATAAATAAATAAAAGGTATGTACGCTGTGTGGTTCAAAAAGTGACACTTTGATTTCCCTAATAGACAGTACAATATTTTTGAAATTGCGTGCTCTGTCTGAGTCACCTTTTTAAGGATCAATAAGTATGGCCAAAATATTATAGCGGATCTTTCCCCTCAAGGTAGGTGTACTGTAAACTGTGTTTTAGAACAAAATTTGACCTTCCCAGCAATGCTCCCACCAAGACCCTTACTAAAGCCAGTCGCAAAAATGTAGAAGAACCCCAATCAGATCTCCAAAAACGATGCCTAGCAGAAAAATGGTTACAAAACGTACTTTGAAAGTAACAGTAGGCCCAAATACAGACCGTGGATTGTATTCAAACCACTTGCAAGCAAGCAAAAGTATCCATAGCCAGCATCGCTCCAACAGTGCTCTACAACAACAGAACTGCGTTGCAATAGAACCCCCCGAAACACATGCAATCCTGCTGCTTGGGCTAACCCTAACGAACCCTAACTTACAAAAAGTGCCAAAACTGGTGTTTCCTTATGGATTTTGTCCAAAACACTTCTATCCGGTATTAGACCTTCCCAGGAATGCCCCAGGCAAGACCCGCCAACCCACCCGCAAAAAAACACCCGACAACACCCCCAAACAGCGAAAAAGCTAAATCTCATACTTACAATGTCTCTCGGCCTTCGGTCCAAACGCGGCGCTGTGCAGCTAGGTCATCATCATCATCAATCATCATAACTCCTGTTTTCCACCACGGATTTCCTGAAAAGCAAATGCAATCAAGATTAGACTGTCGCAGCAGTGCTTCGACAGAGACCCCGGCCGCAACCCACCCACGAACAGCAGGAAGCCCCCCAAAACGCTACATTGAGCAAGATGTCAGAAGAAATAGCAAAAAAAAAGGCTGTTCCTTATGGATTTTGTCCAAAACACTTCTATCCGGTATTAGACCTTCCCAGGAATGCCCCAGGCAAGACCCGCCAACCCACCCGCAAAAAAACACCCGACAACACCCCCAAACAGCGAAAAAGCTAAATCTCATACTTACAATGTCTCTCGGCCTTCGGTCCAAACGCGGCGCTGTGCAGCTAGGTCATCATCATCATCAATCATCATAACTCCTGTTTTCCACCACGGATTTCCTGAAAAGCAAATGCAATCAAGATTAGACTGTCGCAGCAGTGCTTCGACAGAGACCCCGGCCGCAACCCACCCACGAACAGCAGGAAGCCCCCCAAAACGCTACATTGAGCAAGATGTCAGAAGAAATAGCAAAAAAAAAGGCTGTTCCTTATGGATTTTGTCCAAAACACTTCTATCCGGTATTAGACCTTCCCAGGAATGCCCCAGGCAAGACCCGCCAACCCACCTGCAAAAAAACACCCGACAACACCCCCAAACAGCGAAAAAGCTAAATCTCATACTTACAATGTCTCTCGGCCTTCGGTCCAAACGCGGCGCTGTGCAGCTAGGTCATCATCATCATCAATCATCATAACTCCTGTTTTCCACCACGGATTTCCTGAAAAGCAAATGCAATCAAGATTAGACTGTCGCAGGCTCGCAGCAGTGCTTCGACAGACACCAAAAATTACCCACAAACACCCGGAACCCCGCCAAAGACCACCTCAAAGGCAAGCAAGTCAGCAAAAACGGCAAGAAATTTCCACCTCATATTTGGTACAAAACACTTTTGTCCATTATTAGAGCTTCACAGCAATGGGCCCAAATCCGTCAACTCACCCGCAAAGAAGTACAACACCCCCACAAGTGCTGAGTCTTTCTTCATTGGGCGTAATCCAGCACTCTGCTTGGAGGGAAATCGCAGTCTGGAGGAGGAGGATAGAGGAGCATGTTCTTCAGAACTTGTGAACCTGAGGAATGTAGACTGCGGCACCTTCAAATCAATAAGCAAACAAGTGAAGACAGTTCTGATGATGGTCTTGTTTTTGGGATTAGGTGATTAAAGTTTGAATTAAATTAACTGTGCAAAACAAAGAAAGAGAGACACAAAGCACACAGGAATAAAAGTGAAAAGGACGAAAAAGAAAGTTCTTGATTGATTGTCTCATTTTCAGGGCTCGGTGTCAGGGAATAAGAACAAGATTTCGTCATCATACTCTGCGAATTCAGGCTGGATGAGGTCAGTGCCACCGAACAGAGAACAAATCCCCTCATCTACGTTGCCGTCCTCCTCGTCTTCATGCGGCATGCTTTCTCGTACTTTGAAATCTGGTGGTATGAGGTGCTGATTCATCTTGATCATTGTCAGCCGCTCCACATTTTTGGGCGAGAGGCGGCTCCGTTTGGGAGTTACAATGCCACCAGCAGCACTGAAAACACGTTCAGAAGACACACTTGCGAGTGGGCAAGACAAATAGTTTATAGCCAGGTTGAAGAGCTGTGGCCACAATTGTTTTTTCCCATGCTAATACTGCAATGGCTCATCATTAAGAAAGACCTCTGTTGAGTCATTCAGATAGTCCTGCACCATCGACTCAAGGTCATCAACTGTTCCTCCACTTTGCTTACTTTTTGCTGTGCCTGTGACATTTTTTCGAGAACCATACCCCATCAAACTTAGCCAATCCTCCTCCGCAGCCACTGTTAGTGTTGTCATTGTGTGTGGTGCAGATGATCCAGTTGCCGGTGTCTTTAACGGCTGAGAGGTCACTTGTGCCCCAGCCACAGGTGCAGAAGTGGATTCTTGTGACTGGGGATGGCCTGCTGATGCTGATGCTGATGTACTGGCTTCTCCTTCAATAACCTGCCGTTCTTTTTCATACCTCTTGGCTGACCAGGCTAACCAATGTTTGTACTTTTGAACATCTGCATCAGCAAAAGGAAAGAATGCTTCGCCTGCCAGCGCCTTTTTGTAGCGTGGATCCAGAATAGTAGCACAAATGTAATGCTGATCTGACTTGATCTTTTCAAGACGTTCATCACCACGTAGGCGCTCTAATAATTTCTCAGACAAAATAAAATGGTCTTTTTTTTTTTCATCTTTTTCAAACTCAGAAGACACCGCCATCAGTTGGTGCTCCAGCATGCACAACAATGGGATAGCTTTTCCCAAATTACAGTCCTCCTGGCTGACTGCATGCGTGAAGAACTCAAAAGGACGAAGCATGTCTGTCAGGCTTTTAACTATGTCC
The DNA here is from genome assembly GCF_964261635.1 of Lissotriton helveticus. NCBI lineage: Eukaryota > Metazoa > Chordata > Amphibia > Caudata > Salamandridae > Lissotriton > Lissotriton helveticus. The sequence continues at coordinate 1,838,585,449 of NC_136059.1, read as the reverse complement.
CATTGCGCCGCACTCATCCGCAGGTCCTCCTTCTGAGATGTACCCTCTGTGAAGAAATAGTGATCGAGTACCGTATACTGCTCATACAGACGCTCAAGCATGTAGAAGGTTGAGTTCCAACGTGTTGCCACCTCCTGGATGAGTACTTTCACTGGCATTCCACGTATAAATAGCAGTCTCCGCAGATGCTTCCGGGCCTTAAAAGAATGGCTGAAATGGTTGCACATTTTGCGGCAGGTGGCCATTACCTCGAACGCTGTACTCTGTTTATCCATCAAGAATTTTTGAACTACCAGGTTGATACAGTGCGCCAAACACGGCACTCTAACATGGTCACCCTTCAACATGGCCTTAACTACATTGGCGCCATTATCCGTGGAAACATAACCAATCTTGAGTTTTAGGGGGGATAGCATTTTCAACACCTTTTTGTTAAACTCTTCCAAAAGGTTTTCTGCTGTGTGACTTTTCTCCAAGCCAAACATGGCTAGTGTTGCATGTTTCCGAGCAGCTTTGAAAACTTTGTCCGGGTCAACACCTGCGTTTAGCTTTGCTATAACACCTGAAAAAGAGACCCAGTGTGCAGTGATGCACATGTAATCAGCGCCTGCGCCACTGGTCCACATGTCTGTTGTCAGATGTATTGTGTGAACAGCACTCTTCTGCAAAGCTGCCCCAATCGCCTCCAGCACATCTTCATGTAGTGCTGGAACCGCAACTCTGGCAAAATAGAACCGGCTCGGAACCTTCCATTTAGGGCAGAGCGTTGCCACTAATTCAAGAAAACCTACAGCTTCTACAAAAGAAAAAGGTAGAAGGTCCACAGCTAGCATTTTAGCCAGCTTAGTGTTATACAGACGCGTCAGTGGGTGGTTGCGTTCATATGGCACGTCTGAAGTAAGCATTGTTCTAATGTTGCCCTGGACCAAGCATTTACGGGCTGATAATGACTTCGTTGACCCAATTTTGCTCGCTGGTGAACTTTTGTGCGTTGGTGTCTCACTCGCTCCAACACTCTTAGTGTGCCTCACATTGGGTGTGCTGCTGACAGGGGTACTGGGTGTAAGGGAAGTGTTTGAAACGTCTTCTTCCTGCTCGTCATCATCAGATGAAACATCAACGTTTCCTTGAATTTGGCCTTTCTTGATCGCATCTAGGTGCGCAAACCATTTGACAGTGTGCTGTCTCATAAGATGACCTATCTGGCCTCCGGTACCATAGTTGGTACCTGGCTTACCACGACTAACTGCTTGCTTACAAATGGTACAAATGGCAAACTTTGGATTTTTTGGACAAACAGTAAAGAAGTCCCAAACTGGGGACTTGAAGTGTCTGTGGGACATGGAGGAGGCGGCGATACTGGTGGTGGTGGTCATGAAGCTAATGCCAGATGAAGTGGAGGATCTGGATTGCCCAACTTTTGTACGTTTTGCACTTTCACCGCCACTAATTAAGGTCGAGGTTGACGGAGGTCTCTTCTTGCCAGAAAGAAATATGGAAGCGGGACGAGTTGGTGTACTACTTAACTCCAATGATTGTGGTGTTTCCACTGCCTCCTCATCGACAACATTATCATCATCATCACACTCAGCAGCTCTTCGGGCTAGGGTCAAAATGTCTGTTTGCTGCATGCCCGCTGGGGCTGCAGTGACCTTTATGATGACTGGGTCGTCGTTGGCAGAGTCTTCATCAGCAGCAGTATCCGCCACTTCTGGTTGAGACTCATCACACTCCATAACTCTGAGACTTTGGACGAGCTTCCTTTTACGCTTAACTACCTTTGTCGGATCATGGTGTGCCTCACTCTCAGACGGCTGTGGTGCTGGTTCCCAAGTTTGATCCGTATCATCAGAAGGAGGTGTGCTTGAAGAAGATGTAGACACCACCCTTGATCTCTTCCTTGCTAGGGGTGTGGAAGACAATGAAGGATCATCAGGAGGAGTGGCTTCCTCAAATGATACCTCGCCTTGATTGTCGATTTCCTGATGTGCCCCTACTTCGGGAGGAACAACTATTGTGGGCACTTGTTGTGACCCTCCATGCACCTCTGCTTGCGCATCTCCTTGCGCTGCCTCTCCTTCCACATGTACTTGGGCTTGTACTTGCACATGTGATTGTTGTTGCGGCTGTGGTTGTTCAACACTCGTCAGATGAGCTACAACAACCTGTGTTGATTGAGGGACATTGCTACTGCTTTCTTGCGATGAGCCAACATCACTGGTCGATGGTGATTGAACAACTATACTGGCTGCCTCTGCAGCACTCAAGGGCTTGGACTTAAGTTGGCGTGGTGGTGGTGGTGGCACTGAGCCCAATGGAGCGGGGATGCTGCTGCCAGCTTGGTCCCCAGCAGATCCCGCTGCTGCTGCTGCAGGCATACTTTTTTTTTTCTCCCAAAAAAAGGGGCGGGCAGCACACCAGTGTCCTTGGTAACTTGCTTCTTCTGCTCCTTACTGGCACCTTTCTTGCTAGAGGAGCTACGGGTTACTTTTTTGGGGGCCATCTTCTTCAGAGCAGGTCAGCACGGCAGCAGTTGCACGAGTTGCAGAGGGTTCTGTGTCCAGACGTGACGTCGCGTGACGTTATGCTGCACACACACACCGCTGCAGGACTTCTTCCTGGCACTGGTGGTTCTCTTGAGTCTTTTTGTGCACCTAAAAGCAATGGAAGACAGAGGAACATCAGTTCAGTTATACACCCCAAAAAATCGACAAAGCACAGAAAAATGAGCACAATCCCATGCCATCCATGATGTTTACATTGAAGACACCCCACAGAAAGACTAGGGATTGGGACATGCAAGTATGCAACACTCAGTCACTACCCCTGGGCATAATGGATGAAAAGTAGGCAAAATAAGTGCAGGCCTCAGACACTGCCTCTCCTCAAAATGGCCCCTCCCTTACACCCCAAGCACATGTTGCCTGTACCAGCCAGCACTCAAGATGGCCACCACCACCACCCACATGGCCAGTCCACATCAACAGTACACCCCCAAAAAACAGAAAAACAGCCAGAAATCACCACAATCCAATGCCATCCATGATGTTTACATTAAAGAGAGTGAGACCACACCACAGGCACACTCAGTCCATGCACCACCACCCCTGGGCAAAAGGCCACACCAGCACCCCCCCAAAAACGACAAAAAACAATAAAATCAGCACAATCCCAGGCCATCCATGGCCTCAATTATGTTTAAATTCAAGAAGACACCCCACAGAAAGACTAGGCCCATGCAACACTCACCACCCCTGGCCAAAGGGCCCCACCAGCAGGCCCAAAAAAACGACAAAAAACAATAAAATCAGCACAATCCCAGCCCATCCATGGCCTCAATGGTGTTTAAATTCAAGAAGACACCCCTCAGAAACACTAGGCCCATGCAACACTCACTACCCCTGGGCATAATGGATGAAAAGTAGGCAAAATAAGTGCAGGCCTCAGACACTGCCTCTCCTCAAAATGGCCCCTCCCTTACACCCCAAGCACATGTTGCCTGTACCAGCCAGCACTCAAGATGGCCACCACCACCACCCACATGGCCAGTCCACATCAACAGTACACCCCCAAAAAACAGAAAAACAGCCAGAAATCACCACAATCCAATGCCATCCATGATGTTTACATTAAAGAGAGTGAGACCACACCACAGGCACACTCAGTCCATGCACCACCACCCCTGGGCAAAAGGCCACACCAGCACCCCCCCAAAAACGACAAAAAACAATAAAATCAGCACAATCCCAGCCCATCCATGGCCTCAATTATGTTTAAATTCAAGAAGACACCCCACAGAAAGACTAGGCCCATGCAATGCAACACTCACCACCCCTGGGCAAAGGGCCACACCAGCAGGCCCAAAAAAAGGACAAAAATCAGCACAATCCCAGCCCATCCATGGCCTCAATGGTGTTTAAATTCAACAAAACATTTGTATCATGCACCCCTAACCAACCCTGGTCCTACTGGATACTGTGGCTACCCACAATATAATTTATTTAATGTTCTGAAAAAGTTCCAAAATTTTACTTGCAGCAACTGTAATGCCCCAAACAAACTTACTTGTGAAAGTTGATTTCTAATCCAAAAGTGATCCAAAGACAGTCAAAAAGGCCTCAAATCCAAATATCCAGCAGCACCCACAAAAAGTAATCCTTCCAGCTCCAGATCCAAATGAAAGTGACCAGGAGATGGACAAAGCACTGGGAGGAGCCTGCTGGACAGGAACAGGAAGTTGGAGACTGTGGGGCACTTCCTTCCTCCCCCCCCCCAAAATGGACTCCTTGCAAAAAAAAAGGCCATGCAAATGTCAACCTGAGGAGTGATTCTGATAAAAATCATAATTTTCTGAAGGTTTATCCTGTTTGCTGGTGATTTTCTTGTGCGAAATTGCAAAATCTCTATTTCGCAAGTGCGAGATTGTTCCTTTCCGCCGCAACTACGTGTTCGCAATTGCGAACTCTCGCGGGGTGTGCTGTGCAAGGTGGCAAGCCGCGAGTACGTATTCGCGGGCGCTAAACTCCCGCGGGAACACGCAGCAAGATCTAAAATGGCGCGTCACTCGCAAAGAAAAACAACTCGGCAAACGCGAAATGACGGAAAGTGAACGCCGTGCACCACGCCGCGCGCCGCAACCAAGCAAAAAATCCGCCGCGAGCGGATTCACGGATTTTCGACAAATTCGCGAGAGTTCGCGGATTGCGAATTTGCCGAAAATCCGAAAAATCCGCGATCGGAGCGGATTTTACGCCCATGCTTAATTGGCACAATGCATTTGTACAATCAACTGGCAGAACCAAACCTACTCTAGAACATTTCATTAAATGCCTACAGAAAGAACAGAGCTACCAGGAATTTAGAATGGACCAATCTGTAACTGAACTTGTCCCTAAAACATCAAAGCAAAATAAACAAATGCACAAGTACCTGGAAGAACAAGCTAAACTTTACCCTAGTACAAAAGGCATAGAATGCCTAAATATAATTGCCAAAACACTACTCTAATTAATTCCCAAAATGTTATAAAACACTAAAAGTATCACCTAAGTATGGAAAAATATGTAACGTGAGCTTCTAAAGTATTTAATGTATGCAATATATAGAGATATTATTATAATATATGCACACATTAAAACTAAATAACAAGTAAAAAAACTATTCCATAATAAAAATGACATTACCCACCCACACAAAATAAGAAAGCAAGGACTTACCAATCATGCTGTCAATCCAATAACCTCCTTGTCCACCAAAGTAATCCAGGTAGTGCAAAATTAACCCCAAAAAAAATGTAAAAATACAACTGTTCCAAAATTAAGACATCCACGTTGTCCAGAGCCATCGAATAAGCATAAAAAACCCGAAAAATTGGAAAAATAGAAAGAATTGCTCCAGCAAAACCGAAAAATGTAAAGAAGTGTTTGTAAAGCAGTGTTGAATTAAACAAACAAACACTTCCTTTAAAAAAAAACGGAACTTCCGATGTAGCGTACACCTATGACAAAAACATAGAAAACAGACATTCCCACCCACATTAATTAGCTAGTAATTAGGTACAAACATATTAAAATAGATGATTTCACTTGTAGATATACCGTAAAAGACTAAAATTCACTCTATATATAATGAGTTAACTAACTAACACTACGTGTATATACCATAAGTAATTATCTGTTTTCGAAATCTAAAACATACCTCCCTCACATTCAACAACACAAAATATAAGGTCAGTAGTCTCAAAACATCATTAAAATACACATAAAACATATAAAAAAAACCTTACCTGAAGCGACGTGAAGTGTCTCCCAACCGCGATCAGCCCTTCTTCCAAATAACCCAAAACGACCTAACCCGGTTACAAAATAAAGCAACCGAATGCAATAAAATAGTCCCAACTATAAAATATAATATATATACTTCACTAAATATGCAAAAATGAACATTAAGTTTCTATTATTGTAAAGAAATATTTACTTTAATCCTACAATGATTTGATTAACAAATATGTAAATGAATGTAATAAATACATATTATGAAAAGAATAATTTTTATATTAACAATGTCTAGAAATATAACTACATTGTCAAAAATTATAATAATAGAAAAATGTGTTAAAAATATGTGACTTATATAATAAATATTTTATGTATTGAAATAAAGTGTAAAAAATACTTTTGTTATTTCTACATTTCTTTATGAAATTACAATATGTAAAAGAGATAATAAATAATAATCATTTTTGTACAAAAAGTATGAAAATAATAATGCTTCTGTATAGTTGCTTATCATTGTGTTTATAAAATATGTTTATAAAACCAAATGTAATAAAAAGATTTTTGTTATGAAATAACATTTTATTTGTGAAACATAAATAAAAATAATGTTTCTACAATCATGTTGAACTATTTGTATCATTATCTTACTATAATGTAACAATCTTATCAGAAATTTTGCACTGTATATTAAATGTGAGTATATGTTGGTCTCTAATAATTTAATTATTATTATACCAAATCCAGCGTACATTCAATTAAAACTGACCCTGAACCCAAAAAATACCCCTTTACCCAAAAACTGAAAACTGACCCTGAACCCTAAAAATACCCCTTTACCCAAAAACCCAAAACTGACCCTGAACCCTAAAAATACCCCTTTACCCAAAAACTGAAAACTGACCCTGAACCCTAAAAATACCCCTTTACCCAAAAACCCAAAACTGACCCTGAACCCTAAAAATACCCCTTAACCCAAAAACTGAAAACTGACCCTGAACCCAAAAAATACCCCTTTACCCAAAAACTGAAAACGGACCCTGACCCCTAAAAATACCCCTTTACCCAAAAACTAAAAACTGACCCTGAACCCAAAAAATACCCCTTTACCCAAAAACTGAAAACTGACCCTGAACCCTAAAAATACCCCTTTACCCAAAAACTGAAAACTGACCCTGAACCCAAAAAATACCCCTTTACCCAAAAACTGAAAACTGACCCTGAACCCTAAAAATACCCCTTTACCCAAAAAATGAAAACTGACCCTGAACCCTAAAAATACCCCTTTACCCAAAAACTGAAAACTGACCCTGAACCCAAGAAATACCCCTTTACCCAAAAACTGAAAACTGACCCTGAACCCAAGAAATACCCCTTTACCCAAAAACTGAAAACTGACCCTGAACCCTAAAAATACCCCTTTACCCAAAAACTGAAAACTGACCCTGAACCCAAAAAATACCCCTTTACCCAAAAACTGAAAACTGACCCTGAACCCTAAAAATACCCCTTTACCCAAAAACCCAAAACTGACCCTGAACCCTAAAAATACCCCTTTACCCAAAAACTGAAAACTGACCCTGAACCCTAAAAATACCCCTTTACCCAAAAACCCAAAACTGACCCTGAACCCTAAAAATACCCCTTAACCCAAAAACTGAAAACTGACCCTGAACCCAAAAAATACCCCTTTACCCAAAAACTGAAAACGGACCCTGACCCCTAAAAATACCCCTTTACCCAAAAACTAAAAACTGACCCTGAACCCAAAAAATACCCCTTTACCCAAAAACTGAAAACTGACCCTGAACCCTAAAAATACCCCTTTACCCAAAAACTGAAAACTGACCGAACCCAAGAAATACCCCTTTACCCAAAAAATGAAAACTGACCCTGAACCCTAAAAATACCCCTTTACCCAAAAACTGAAAACTGACCCTGAACCCAAGAAATACCCCTTTACCCAAAAACTTAAAACTGACCCTGAACCCAAGAAATACCCCTTTACCCAAAAACTGAAAACTGACCCTGAACCCTAAAAATACCCCTTTACCCAAAAACTGAAAACTGACCCTGAACCCAAAAAATACCCCTTTACCCAAAAACTGAAAACTGACCCTGAACCCAAAAACTACACCTTTACCCAAAAACTGTAAACTAACCCTGAACCCAAGAAATACCCCTTTACCCAAAAACTGAAAACTGACCATGAACCCTAAAAATACCCCTTTAACCAAGAACTGAAAACTGACCCTGAACTCTAACAATACTCCTTTACCCAAAAATAATTATTATTATGTAATTACAAATTAATTATTAATTAACAATAACAATAAAGTTAATATATTAGCACATTAGCTGCAAAGAAATACATTTAATTATTAATAATATTTTTTCCAAATTAATTTACAATAAGTAAAAAATATATATTAAACTAAATGAAGGTAATTAATATAATTAACTAATTTATATTAATTAATTACCAAATAATTATTATTTAAAAATATGTAAAAAATTATATTAATTAATTAACTAATTAATAATAATTAATTAACTATTATTTATTATTTTAAAATATATACAAAATTATATTAATTAATTAACTAGTTAATATTAATTAATTACCAATTAATTATTATTTAATTACCAATTATTTATTATTTAAAATTATGTCCAAAATTATATAAATTATTTAACTAATTAATAATAATTAATTACCAATTATTAATTTTGTACAATTATGTACGATATTATATTAAATAATTAACTAATTAATATTCATTAATTACCAATTAATTATTATATAAAATAATGTACATTATATTAATTAATTAACTAATTAATATAAATTATTTACCAATTAATTATTAATAAATTTTTTTTACAAATATATATTAATTTATTTATTATTTTTAAATTACTTCCCACCCTTATCCCCTATAAACCCAATAACCCGCTCCTAAAACTATATATGTTTATTTAAAATATTTTTATATTAAATATATTGTAATTTTTTAATATAGACCTTTTTATCAAATGTTTATTTACAATTATTATATTTTTTCCTATACTATTTATTTTTTCCATTACTACACGATATTTTGTATTGTCGATATTTTGTCATACGATATTATTTTTTTCGATATTTCTACTTACTTACCTATTACGATATTTTTGTATCCGATATATTTACTTCCCAATATTTTTTACCTTCGATATTTTAAATTCGATATTTTGTCTTTCCGATATTTTATTTTCGATATTTTGTCTGTGTACCATAATTTTGATGTCCCCACAATATGTTTTGGGCCATTCCAGCCACGTGCACTTGGCCCACCCACACAAATAAGGTACCATTTTTATCGGGAGACTTTATGGAATGCTGAGTGGGTGTAATTTGTGGTACCATGCAGATTCCAGAACTTTCCATCACAAAAATGTTAGGAAAATGTTTCTTTTTTTTTACAAAGTTTGAGGTTTACAAGGTATTCCAGGTAACAGAACCTCTTGAGAGCCACACAAGTCACCCCAACCTGGATTTCCCTGGCTGTCTAGTTTTAAAACATGTATAGGTTTGCTCGGTTTCCCTAGGTGCTAGCTGAGCTAGGGTTCAAAATCCACAGCTAGGCACATTACAAAAAAGGGTCAGTTTTCACTGGAAAAATGTGATGTGTCCATGTTGCAATTTTAGGCGTTTCCTGTCACGGGCACCGGGTCAACCCGCACAAGTGAGGTACCATTTTTATGAGGAGACCGTTGAGAATGCGAGGTGAATGGAAGTTTGTGGATCCACACAGATTCAGAACTTTCCATGACAGAAATGTGAGGAAAATGTGTTTTTTTTAAAAAAAGTTTGAGGTTTGAAAGGGATTCTGGGTAACAGAACCTGGGGTGGGCCACACAAGTCACCCAATCCTAGATTCCATTTGGTGTCTAGTTTAAAAAAATGTATAGGTTTGTTGGGTTTTCCTAGGTTCCATCCGAGCTAGGGTTCATAATCCACAGCTAGGCACATTGCAAAAAAAGTGTCAGTTTTCAGGGGAAAAATGTGATGTTTCCACGTAGCGTTTATGGCCATTTCATGTTGTGGGCACTAGGCCTAACCACACAAGTGAGGTACCATTTTTATTGGGAGACTGTCGGAAAATCGTGGTGTGTGGAAGTTTGTGGATCCACACAGATTCCAGATCTTTCCATCACCGAAATGTGAATGTGAGGAAAATGTGTTTGTTATATTTGCAAAGTTTGAGGTTTGCAAGTGATTTTGGGTAACAGAACCTGGTGAGAGGCACACAAGTCAACCCATCCTGGTTTTCCCTAGGTGTCTAGTTTTAAATAATGTGTAGGTTTGTTAGGTTTCCATAGGTACCAGCTGAGCTAGCGTTTAAAATCCACAGCTAGGCACATTGCAAAAAAAGGGTAAATTTTCAAAAATGTGATGTGTCCATGTTGCATTTTGCAATGTGTCCTATCGCGGGCACTAGGCATACCACACAAGGGAGGTATCACTTTTTTGGGTGACTTATGGGAACACAGATTAGTAGAACAAGTGTAATTATCAATTGACTTTCTTTGCATTTCTGCCTTCGAAATGTACAACAATTTGTAAAAAAATTAAGTCATTTTGAAAAATGACCTTCAAATTACATACATCACTAGATGTGCAAATAACCACTGCTTCTAAACTCTATATTTTGTATAGGGTTGCTTGGTACCTATTTTTCCCTCTTTATATTTTACCAAATGATTTGCTATTCACCGGGAACACAATGAAAAACCATTGCAAGATGCAGCTAAGTTATTGGCTCTGGGTTCCTCGGGTTCTAGGTGAACCTACAAGTCTTATATATCCCTATAACCAGAGTGGTCCATCAGATGTAACGGTATATTGCTTTAAAAAATCTGTTATACTTAGAAGAAGTTACAGGTGAAAATATTAGCACAAATGGCTGTTTTTTTAACTCAATTCCAATATTGTTTTATTTTCAAGTTAGTTTCTATAGAAAAACCTTGAATGATCTACTCAAATGACCCCTTGCTAAATTCAGAATTTTGTCTACATTTCAGAAATGTATAGCTTTCTGGGATCCATTATTGCTTTAACACCCATTTCTACCACTAACTGGAAGCAGGTTGAAAGAACAAACAATACCGAAAATAGGTTATGTCCCAGTAAAAATGCCAGCATTGTGTAGAAAATATTACTTTTCTGACAAAAGTCTGCCTGTCCCAGAAAGCTGAGAAGATGATTACTTTAGCACCCAAAATCCTTGGTTGATGCCATTTGCAGGGACAAAAAAAGACGCTTTCTTCTACAGCACTGTTTTCCCTCTAAAAAAATATGCTTTTTTTTGGTTAATTTCTGGATTCCCTCCAGGGCAATCCATGAACGCTGGGTACCTTTAGAATTTTCAGGGTGTTGAAAGAAAAGAACACATATTTGACATGTGTATCTTATGCGGACATAAAGTTACAGGGGCCTAAGCACAATCTACCCCAAATAGCCCTAAAATGGATGAGCACAGGGGGAGGAAGGCTGAGCAGCGAAATAGTTAAGGGGTATTGGATGGGTGGGGTTTTGGCATCAAAATGAGTTCTAGGGTTCAGGAATGGGTGGATTGGGGTAGGAAGTACTTTTAGGCTTCAGGGATGAGTGTTGTTTAGGTGTGGAGATGGGCTTTAGGGGTCAGGGATCGATGGTGTTTAGGGGGTATGGGGGATCAACGATGGGTGCTGTTCACGGGTGGTAAGAATAAAAAGCATCCGAAGTAACAGTTTGGCAATGCAGATGATATAAATATCCACCAAGTGATAGTCCCCTTCCTGGAGCACAACAACCACCACACGACTGCAGATAATCCAGTTGCAGTCCTTCTTGACCTGATGATTCCTCTTGTCAACGTCCCGGTGTCGAACCAGCATAGTATGGTTCCCATTCTAAAAGCATCTCCTACTTTTGAGGCCAGACCCCAGTAATTATACCTACAGTGGCCTATGAAGATGTGATCAGTTTAAAACACCACCTTTGAAATGCATAGACCCTCTCTAAATGTAGTCCTATCTGCCATCCTACCCCAGGAGGTTTGATCACTATCTTTAGTGGGGCCAAGACCCTGCCCCTTGGAATGCAGATCCCAATTCCACCCCCATGTACTATCCCAGAAAGGCCACTTTGAGTCAGAGGTCTGCAGTTTCCATTGAGACCCTAGTTTATGACCTTCTTTCAGGAATGCACAGACATAGCTGTCACCCCAGCACCCAGATGTAAATTGGTGACAGGCCAACAAGCACACAGAGCTATAAAATCATCAAAATGCCAACATTCCCAAAGTGCCATTTCCACATCCATAATTTCAGATCCACTGGCACTACCGGAGATTGATATCAAACCCTATACTGCTACCATTCTGCACATAGAAATTCCTGCTCAATAGCATTTCCCTACATTGCCCCATGCTAATCCAATGCCAGAAGCAGGTCTCATTTTACCAAACACACCATCCGGTGCCGTTCACAACCTTTGAATGTAACACAAACGTTCACATGCCCTATCTCTTGCCAACACTGCACCCTGTTCCTAGGGCAAATTCCGGTATAGCAAGACATATGCAGAACCTTGGCACATAGCTTTTTAAATGCCAAGCTGAGTAAAAGTAACCTGCACACACAGGTCCCACCAGGGTAAACCTGTGAAATGAACAGTCACCTACCTACTTGGATGGCACAATCAGTGCTTCAGGCCTACAGAAGAGCATTCAAGGTACATGCCCTGGGTATATGTCTTTGGCACTGAATAGCAGTGTCAAACAAGCTCAATGTCCTATGGCTAGCACCTAGATCAGTGGAGACCGGGAAGGAGAAAAAAAAAAGGCAAGAGAACACACCCTAGAATGGGCAATTTCCAACACCAAGTATTTCCCTCGTGTTTTGTTTCGGATTGGAGTGAGAATACTGACTCTGACCCTTCCAAAGTCCTACCATTTCCCTAGCTTAGTAAATTTCGGAGTGGGGATAGTAAATCTGACCTCTCAAAATGTTTGCAATTTACCTAAAGTTGTGTAGACTGGATTGGCAAATATGAAATGCTGTATGTGTTTTTTGTTTTTATAATTTTTGTGAATATGAAGTTAGAATTAAATGTTTGATTTTTCATTTTTTCAATTTTATTATACTGGAATTTGTATCATAAATATTTCCCTTCCAGCCTCCAAGATGTAATGTTCTTAATTAACATTTTAGGATTACGTTAATAGGAGTATGTGTGAATATTTGAAACAAATTAGCATGTTCTTAGTTTTCATGTGTTTTTCAATACTTGTAGATATTTTCTGTTATTTTAATGATAAAGTATATAGGTATTGACACATGATATTTTGTTTTGTATTGTGTTATTTTATATGTTATGTCTGCGTTTTATTCTATCAGGAAATGTTATATATTGATTGTATGGTGTAGTAAAATAATGTATTATTTTACATTTAATAAATGATTAATAATTCATGGTATTATGCTGTGTTCTTTTATATAATATACATTATTAATAGAATACTTTTTATGTGATTGTTCATCATTAAAAATGTACCAAGCAGTACTTTTGTAAATATATTTTTTAATTGGTTATATTTACCTTTGAATATTTATGTATTATATTTTTTGAGAAATACACATAATATAAAATAACAGGTTGAGTAAAACGACCATAGGTAATTCATATAACGTGACTGTAGAGGTAAAATAAAAAACACAAAAATTCAACTTATTATAATGCAATAAAAGAACACGAGCAACACCGTTTTATAAAGCATGTGAGGTTCAATAAAATCATTTGTAGCAATCAGCAAAATATGGCAAAACATGCTGAATAAAAGCTAACAACCTAAAGTAAGATGCACTAAAAGCTGATCACAAAATATTGGTGACAAACTGCAACCAGTATTTGTGCGACCAGTAAAGATTTTCAAGTTTATTCAATTATCCTCCTGGTTTCTGGTATCAGAAAAGAAGATTGGGGTGACTATGAATTAGAGCTGTCTCTCCAAGACATCAAACCCATGTACAAAGAAGTGGCAAGGTGGCATGCGGGACTCTTAGTGGCGGAGAAAAGAATGTTGTTACCCCCTTATGTGGTATGGAGAGGAACGCTCCCAGAGGAGGGCATTGAGTCAGTTTGGGATAGCTCATTTAAGATGCTATAGGCTACTGTTAAACCTGCTAACTTGAAGCAGAACCATTTTTTTACTTTTTTTTTAAACTATTAATCGTCTTTATTGGACTCCAAATAAATATTCCAAGTTTGCCCCTCAACTTCCCCCCAAGTGTGCGAAGTACGGTTGCAAAGGAGCCAATGATTTTCACATCTTTGCTGATTGTCCGTGCCTGAAAAACCTTTGGGACGTTATAGGACTAGCCATTAAGGGGGCCGTGGCTAGCAGCCGACAATGGTGGCTGCTTAAACGAAGGGCTCCGCGCCAGAGCCGTTATACATCCTGACTGACCGGCACCCGAGACTCCCCACTCCCTCAAGGGGAACAGGTAAGGAGTGTCCCCCTCCTGGGCTGCTAATTCGAGTGCGACACGGACCTGGAGGGACCACGATAGCTGACTAAAAGCAGACCGGGGTGCCACGGCGCATCAGACAAAACGGCGACCGCGACCCGAGCGAGGATACCCCCGGCGCTGGGACGCAACTGAGGACTATACAGGTGGCGAAACATACAGAGACCCCGTAGGAGTATGCCGCTGGGCAGAGCAGATTGGGAGCTTGAAACGCGGCGGAATTGCTGCTGGAAGCTGCGCCACGGAAACGGGATCGGCATAGCGGCTGAGGCGGGTGCCTGAGCCTCGCCGCTGCTGTGGGGGTGACCGCGGCTGAGAGGCGGCCAAAACACATAAATACACAGCGGAGGTTAGCTGCCGCGTAGAAGATACCGGGGATGGAGCGGGACTGAAGAGGCACGCGACCGGGCAGGCTTGAGAAGGTGAGGCGGCGGGGATCTGGAGCGCTTCCCTGTACACGCGTCTAAGGCATCAGAGGTGCGCGGAGCTGGGGGACGGGGACGGCATCTGTGGCGGCCCTCGTGGAAACATTGCGGGCAAGGAGGCAGCGGTTGAGCGGGACTCCCACTGAAGAAGAGTAGCAGAACCATTGGGCACGTCTGGGGGGCCCCCGCCCCTCACCCCGCCCGCGCGCGGGAAGACAGCGAAGGATCTGAGAGAAGAGTGGGCCACCCCTAGAGGGCAAATAGGGGGGTGAGATCTATAGGACAGCATGGATGCTATCGCGGGAGAGTAGAGGATCAAAGACGAGGCTGCACGGAGCCGCCTTGG
The DNA here is from genome assembly GCF_964261635.1 of Lissotriton helveticus. Classification (NCBI taxonomy): domain Eukaryota; kingdom Metazoa; phylum Chordata; class Amphibia; order Caudata; family Salamandridae; genus Lissotriton; species Lissotriton helveticus. The sequence continues at coordinate 1,838,570,348 of NC_136059.1, read as the reverse complement.
TTCGGTGGTGGTCCCGGACCCGCGGCCACCGAGGTGGAAAAGTGTGACCCCAGAGGGGAGCTGCGATTGGCACTGATATATAAGCATGGGCGTAAAATCCGTTCCGCTCGCGGAATTTGTGGATTTTCGGCAAATTCGCAATCCGCGAACTCTAGAGAATTTGCCGAAAATCCGTAAATTCGCACGCAGCTGATTTTTTTTCTTGGTGATTAAGCATGGGCGTAAAATCCGTTCCGCTCGCGGATTTTTCGGATTTTCGGCAAATCCGCAATCCGCGAACTCTCGCGGATGTGGCGAACATACGCAAATCCGCGCGCAGCGGATTTTTTGCTTGTGTTCGCACTGCTCGCGGGCCGCGGCACGGGCAGCAACAATCTCGCACTCGCGAAATTACAAAAATTACAATTGGGGAGGGGTGAAGGAAGTGACCCAGTCTCCAACTTCCTGTTCCTGTCCAGCAAGCTCCTCCCATTGCTTAGTCCATTTCCTGGCCACTTTGAATTCGATCTTGACTGGGAAGGATTACTTTTTGTGGATGCTGCTGGAGATTTGGCTTTGAGGCTTCTTGGATTACTTTTGGATTCGAAATTTGTTTTCACAAGTAAGTTGATAAGTTGATGTTGTTTGTTTGTGGTGATTTTTGTGTGTGTTTTTTGACTTTCTGGGGTGGGGTTGGGGGCTGGCTATGTTGGTGGGAGACCATTTTGAGGCATGATCCTGCAGGTCCTGGCCATGTGGATGGGGTCAAGCGGCCATTTTGAAGTCAGGCAGGATTTTTAAAAAAAATGTGCCTGTGTTCGCACTGCTCCCGTCCCGCGCCGCAACAAGCTCGCACTCGCGAAATTGTAAAAATTACAATTCTGCACATGAGTTGAAAACTACCAGGCTTAGTTATGGGTGCATGCATGGTACAACTGTTTTGTTGAATTTTAACATCATTCTGGCCAGGGCATGGATGGCATTGGATTGTGGTGATATTTGTATGTTTTACGACTTTTTGGGGTGGTGTTGGGGGCTTGCTATGTGGGTGGGGGCCATTTTATTGCCTGGTCCCGTGTGGGTGGGGGGCAAGGGGCCATTTTTAAGGCAGTTTGTGTGCTTTAGGCCATAGGCCTGCACCCAGTGTGCTGTGATTTTATCATGCCCAGGGGGCCCAGAATCGGTCTGTTCGCGGATTTAGCTGGTTTTTCGCCACGTTCGCGTCGTGAAGCAACAACCTCGCACTCGCGAAATTGCAAAAATTGCAATTCTGCACCAGAAAACCACCAGCAGGCAGCATAAACCTTCTGAAACTTGATGGATGGCATTGGATTGTGGTGATTTGATTGGTGTTGTGTTTTTTTACTTTTGGAGTAGGGGTTGGGGGCTGGCTATGTTGGTGGGGGCCATTTTGAGGCATGGTCCTGGCCATGTGGATGGGGGTCAAGCGGCCATTTTGAAGGCAGGCAGTGAGCTTTGTGCCACAGGCCTGCACCCATTTTGCCTTGCTTTCACCCATTGTGCCCAGGGGGAGTCAGTGGTACATGAAACTATAACCCTCTCTGTGTGTGCTCTCTTGGATCAATGTTAAATTCCTGTTTCCCAAAAATTTAGCAATTCCTAATTTTGAAATTTCCATATTGTGTGGTGTGCACGTGTGTATTCATAAATGCCTACTTGCAAACTATTTATTGAAGCGCTACATATGCAACATATATTTACTGAGGTGCACAAAGTCAATAACTCCGCATCATCGTTGAGCATCAGTGCCAGGAAGAAGTCCTGCTGCGGCCTGTTGTTCCGACATCTGAAGAAGATGGCTCCAAAAAGAGGTGCCCGTAGCTCCTCTTGCAAGAAAGATGTCTCTGCTAAGGAGAAGAAGAAGCAAGTGGCACCACTTACCAAGGAGACTGGTGGCACCACCACTAAATTTTTGTGGAAAAAAGAAAGGCCCAACATGAGTGCTGCACAGGTAGCCTGTTTAGTGGTTCAATCAACAACGACCAGTGATGTTGGCTCATCGCAAGAAAGTAGCAGCACACCATCAACACAGGTTGTAACTCATCTCACAAGTACTATTCAACAACCAAAGCAGCAACAACAACTGCATGGGCTACTAGTACAAGCACAAGTACATGCGCAAGGAGCTGTCCGAGAAGGAGCTGTCCGAGAAGGAGCTGTCCGAGAAGGAGCTGTCCGAGAAGGAGCTGGCCGAGAAGGAGCTGGCCGAGAAGGAGAAGGCCGAGAAGGAGAAGGCCGAGAAGGAGAAGGCCGAGAAGGAGAAGGCCGAGAAAGAGAAGGCAGAGAAGGAGAGGTCCATGGAGAGTTGCAAGTAGAGGTCAGTGAAGAGGCCCATGTAGCGGCGCATGGAGCGGTGCAAGTGCCCACAATGGATGTTCTTCCAAGAGTAGGGGCACAGGAGGAAATTGACTTTGGAGCTGGGGTATCATGTCAGGAAGACGAAGGCATTCCTCCTGATGATTCATTTTCTCCCAGCTCCCCAGCAAGGAAAAGATCAAGGAGTGTGTGTAGAAGTTCCTCTTCAAGCCCCGCTCCATCAGATGATCTGGATCTAGATTGGCAACCATCTCTGACGTCTGAGAGGGAGGCATACCATTCGCTGCGAAAGGTATCAAATGTTAAAAGGAAGGGCCCCGGAAAGCTCATACTTATGGATCCGAACGCCGGACTTGATGAAGTGGTGCATTCCGATGTTGATGAACAGGATGACAGCAATGACCTAGTCATCACACACGTCATTCCAGCCACACCGGCCATGCAGCAGACAGACATTTATACCCTATCCCGACGTCATGCTGAGTGTGACCCTGGCGACGTGGCACTGGTAGCACCACCAACGCAGTCAAGTAGTACAACAAGTTCAACAAAACCTACAGCTCCCATATTTTCACCCCAGAGGGGGACTCCATCCAGCTCGACTCCCTCAAGTAGGGTTGCTGCAATAATTGCACAACCCAGTAGATGTCTGCAAGGCTCATCCACCACTGCTTCATCTGGCATTGGCAGTATCATCTCGTGCGGCAAAACCAGAAGTTTCCAGTCCCCAGTTTGGAACTTTTTTAGTGTCCATGCAAAGTATGATAACATAGCCGTTTGTTGCATTTGTAAGACTAGAGTTCGCCGTTGTAAGACTGGTACCAACTATGGAACCGGAGGCCAGATAGGTCATCTTCAAAGAAAGCACGCTATCGAATGGTTTGCGCACCTAGCAAACATCAAGGGAAAGCAATCCCAAAGGGCAAGTGGCCAAAATATACCCATACTAGGTGTTTCATCTGAAGATGACGGGGAGGTAGAAGAAGCGTCAGACATTTGTCCGGTTGCACCCAGTACCCCTGGCAGCACCACACCCTCCGGAACACATAGGAGGCACACTGAGAGTCTGGGAGACACACCAATGCGGAAAATGTCAACACTGAGCAGAAGTGGGTCGAAGAAGGCATCAGCATCATCCAGTAAATTTGTCCAGCGCACCATTTCAGCCATGTTCTCCTCAGGTGCGCAATTTCAACGCAACCACCCAACTGTACGCCTGTATAACACTAAGCTGGCTAAAATGCTAGCGGTGGACCTTCTCCCTTTTTCGTTTGTCGAAAATGTGGGTTTTCTTGAACTTGTGGCAACACTGGCCCCTAAATGGAAGGTTCCTAGCCGGTTCTATTTTGCCAGGGTTGCTGTTCCAGCACTACATAAAGAGGTGCTTGAGTTGGTTGGGGCAGCTTTGCAGAAGAGTGCAGTTCACACTATACACCTGACAACAGACATGTGGACCAGTTGCCAAGCCCTTGATTACATGTGCATCACTGCACACTGGGTCTCCTTTTCTGGGGTTGCACAACAGATAAATGCAGGTGGTGACTTGGTCGAGATTTTTAAGGGTGCTCGTAAACATGCAACATTAGCCATGTTTGGCATGGCGAAAAGTCATACTGCAGTCAACATTTTGGATGACTTTAACAAAAAGGTCTCGCAATGGCTGCCCCCAAGAAATTGCAAGGTTGGTTATGTTTCTACTGATAATGGCAGCAATGTAGTTAAGGCCATGGAGAACGGTTACTATTTCATAGTGCCGTGTTTGGTGCACTGTATGAACCTTGTCGTGCAAAAGTTCTTGAAAAAAGAACTTGCAGTCGACCAAATACTGACCATCTGCAGAAGAATATGCACACACTTCAACCATTCTTTTAAGGCCCGGAAGGAGCTGAGGCGCCAGCAAAATGTATGTAGAATGCCAGTGAAAGCACTTATCCAGGAGGTGGCAACACGTTGGAACTCAACCTTCTACATGCTTGAGCGTCTGCATGAGCTGTTTCCAGTAGTCAATGAGTATTTCTACAACCTGGGTGGTGATACGACAGAAATGATGCTAGCGGTGGAGCAATGGCAGCTAGTTAAAAGCCTGACAGACATGCTTCGTCCTTTTGAGGTCTTCACGCGTGACGTCAGCAGGGAGGACTATTCTTTGAGCAAAGCTATCCCATTGTTGCTGAAGCTCGAGCACCAAGTCAAGGTGGTGTCTTCAGAATTAAAAGATGCTGGAAAGAATGAAGCATATGAGTTGACTCAGAGATTATTACATCGCCTAGTTAGCAATAAACGGCTTGTAAATATCAAGAAACAACAGCACTACATTTGTGCTACTATTCTGGATCCACGTTACAAAAAGCCATTGTTTGGCAAAGTAATAATTCCTTTTGAAACATCAAATGTTACAGAGTACAAAGGTTGGCTAGCTCAGTCAGCCATTCATTTTGAAAGAGAGCGGAAGGAACTGTAGGAGAACTTGAAGACAGTACTACTAGTGAATCAGCAGGCCATCAGGCGTCCCAAAAAAACACTTCTGCATCTGTGCCTGTGGCAGAAGTGAGTGACTTTTCCTCTGAGCCGTTAACCACACCAGCAACCGTATCATCTGCACCAGTCACAGGCGATATGTCTGAAGCGGATTGGCTAAGTGAGCTAGGGTTTCCTTGTCCCAGAAAGGACACAGAAGTGCAAAGTACAGGAATCCGGGAGAACATTGTTTCAATGGTGCAGGCCTATCTGGATGACTCAACAGCGGTCAATATTACTGAGGACCCATTGGCGTATTGGCATGGGAAAAGAAAGATATGGCGAGAGCTCACCAACCTGGCTATCAATTACTTGTCTTGCCCACTCGCAAGCGTGTCTTCAGAACGTGTTTTTAGTTCTGCTGGTGGCATTGTGACTTGCAAAAGGTCCCGCCTCTTGCCCGCAAATGTGGAGCGGCTCACCATGATAAAGATGAACCAGCACTTCATACCACCAGATTACAAAGTACGAGAATGAACGCAGGAAGAAGACGAGGACACCGACCTACCTGAGGAAAGTTCTCCTCAGTTACCAGAAGTACTACCGACTCAATTTGCAGAGTTTGAGGACGAGCTCTGCTTCCCTGACAGCGAGTTCTGAAAATGAGTCAATAATTAATTAACTTTAACAGTCCTTATTCACTTTTATTCCTGTGTGTCTGTCTTTCTTTTTTTATCAAGTGCTTGATCACATTCACAACAAAACTGTAATCACCCATCACAAGCAACAACAAGCCCATCAGCAGAACTGTCTTGATTTTGATGCCGCAGCATTCCTCAGGTTCACAACAGTTAGTTGACAAGATCTCAGTCCTGGTCGTCTATCCTCCTCCTCCAGACTCACCCTATCCATTTCCCGTAATGCTGATGCCTGGAATCTGCACAATGAAGAAACTGACGTTGACGAGTCCCCTAAAGAGGGACTGTCTGGAAGTAGTGAGTCCTCATTTAAATACATTTTGCTAAGTGTGACTTTTTTGCGTTTGGGTTTACGGGTCTTGGCTGGGCCATTGCTGGCAAGGTCTATTAAGGGATGAAATTGGTTAGGCATTTACTTTGGAAAACATTTGGCCTATTACACGTGAACATTTAGGCGTTATTATTGCTCGCTTGCCTGTCTTAGGGGTGCTGTCTGTGGGGCTTCTAGGATTTTGGAGTCTGTGAGCACCGCTGCCATATTTCTAATGTTGATTGCTTTTGTTTTGCAGAAAATCAACGCCGGGAAACTCCAGTTGGGGCCCTGCTGCAGAACGCCTTAGGACACTGTGAATTCCAGGTGGAGCCAGCCCTCAAACACAAATTACAGGTAAGATAGGCGTTTGGATGGGAGGTAGTGTAAATGGAGTGTTAGGAGAGGCGAGAGAGTGACAGTGGTACTAGTAGTAAAGTCCTAGGGCTCTTGAATTAACAAACTCTGTGACAGGCATTTACTTTGGAAAACATTTGGCCTATTACACGGGAACGTTTTGGCGTTATTATTGCTCGCTTGCCTGTCTTAGGGGTGCAGTCTGTGGGGCTTCTAGGATTTTGGGGTCTGTGAGCACCGCTGCCATATTTCTAATGTTGATTGCTTTTGTTTTGCAGAAAATCCACGCCAGGAAACTCCAGTTGGGGCCCTGCTGCAGAACGCCTTAGGACACTGTGAATTCCAGGTGGAGCCAGCCCTCAAACACAAATTACAGGTAAGATAAGCGTTTGGATGGGAGGTAGTGTAAATGGAGTGTTAGGAGAGGCGAGAGAGTGACAGTGGTACTAGTAGTAAAGTCCTAGGGCTCTTGAATTAACAAACTCTGTGACAGGCATTTACTTTAGAAAACATTTGGCCTATTACACGTCAACCAACACGATGACAGTGTTCAGTTAAATGAACTTACTGCAAAACCACCACCCACCAAGCTCAAAAGTAGTAAAAAAACAGATATGCTCAGATAAAGTTTGAAAAAGTATATTTTTATATCCCTAACAAAATAATCTCCCGCAAGACCCTCCCTAACCCCAACAAATAAATAGTCATTCAAAAGTCCCCAAAAAACCCAACTCCCAATTCCCACCCCCCAAAAGTCTCTAAAAAAGGGGCAAGGGACACTCTAGGGATGCACAGTGTTGAGTTTGGCCTCCAGGGCATCATGCCTTTGGGCCAGGGCATCGTACTTCTCCTGGAGGGTGGCGTGATCTAAGCGGAGGCCCTCCACCACATTCTGATAGTCTTTCCATTTCTGGACCTCCGCCTCTATGTCGGACACTCTGCGGAGTGCTCGGCTCGAGCGAGCCTTTACACTGCTGTGAGGTGCAGCCTTTGCTGCTTGGCGGTGGCGTCTGCCAGCACGGCTCCGTTTGGCTGGAGCACTGCGCTTACCGGCAGAACGTGGGGTCACGGAGGAGGATGCAGATGTTGATGCACTGGACTGCGTGTCGTCCCCCTCCAATTCCACCAGCCGCCGATATTGGGCAACAGTTGCTTCCAGCCTCCGTTGCCGGGCCAGTACAGCCAGCATACTCCTCGTTGGTTTTGAGGTTTTAGTATTACCAACTATATGAAGAAAGAAAGACATAATATGTAACCAATGCTCTTTAAGAATATGATTAACACAAAATAATTCAGCAGGAAGTTGTGTCACAGTACAACTAGCAACTAGCCAGTGCAGTACAAAACTATTCAGGCCAGTATCATGGGCGTCCGCAGGGAGGGGCAAGGGGGGGCGCTTGAATCACCATTTCCCTTCCCACAACTCACTTGTATCCTTGGTTTGATGCTCTTTCATATGAAAGAGATCTGGCAGAAGCCCAGGCGATATGTCTGTTTCCCTCTCTCTCTCTCTCTCTGTCTCCCTCTTTATGTCTCCCTGTGTCTCCCTCTACCTCGCTGTCTCTCTCTCTCTGTCTCCCTCCCTCACCCTCCCTCTGGCTCCCTCCCTCTCTCTCTCTCCTTCTGTCTTCCTCTCTCTCTCTGTCTCTGCCTCTATCTGTCTGTCGGTCCCAGCCTGCTGTAATTACCATATTGTAATTTGTCACTGAGCCACCACTGGATACACATCATATCCTATCTAAGAGTCAGATAGTACCATGATCCAGCTTACCTGTACTCGCCACCGCCACTGTCTCCTTCCTCACAGTCTGTACTTCTTGGTCCGACTCCTCTTGCGCCGCCTCCTCCCCAGAGTGATCCTCGGACTCAGAGTCAATGATCACCACCACATCCGAGCTGGCCCCGCCACCAGATGTTCCACCTACAAAGTAGATTTAAGAATGTTAGATTACACCACTCACTAGTATTTGGTCTATGAATGAAGAAATGTGAAAACAATAGAAAAAGTAATTGACTGTCTACTCTACTCTAAAGTAAAAATGTCCCTCCTTCCAGGGAAGGCTGTTGTCTTGCTGCAATTTTTTGTCACAATTGATGAATGCTTGCTTAATTTTAACACACACCATTTTTCTCTGAACAGACAGAAACTGGACTTCTAAGGACAAGAGCAACATCAACTTCAAACCAGGTGAAAGCTCGGCTCGACCACAAGAAATGTGTTCCATTACTCATCAACTCAGCACCAAGGACTTTTCCATTTCCAGCTAACTTTATTTTAATATATGTGTTTACTTTAACTTTTAATAAAGCTTTTAAACTTGAATAGACTCTGTGGTTTTTGGTCCTCCAGACTAGAGTGACTGAGCGAAAGGTTTTGCAATTTTTGCAAGGAGGAGTCCGTTCCGCTGACACTACCAGGTTTATACAGTGTGCCAAACACGCCACTCTGAAATATTATTACTCTGGTCTTTGGTGTCCATAGTTCGGTTTGTGGAGAATTGTCCCTGCAACAGTAGTATTATTGATTTTGCTCCTATCTAAACACTATTTCGAAAAAATTAAATTAGGAACGCTTGGACAACAATAGGTCCTCTATATTTAAATAAAAACTTACTGGGGCCAGCAAAGGAGCACTCGCCGCCCTGGCCTGCATCCTCCTCCTTTGGAGCCACTGCATCCGCTTTTTCTGTCCGCTTGCCCCTGGGCGGACCTGACGTACAACATGAAAGAATGAACAGAAAACATTGATGATTGCCGCTTGTCGATGTCCTTGTCAACCAAATCAAACGTTTAGAAAGAACAAGAACCAACTATTTCAGCCAAAAAGAGGGCTACAAAGGAAGGACTGCACCTGAGCCTCTACTCTAGGGGCAGATTTACAAGCCCCTTGCAGCTCTTTTGCTCCGTTCTTGCATCACTTTTGTGACGCAGCGCCACAACAAGAGAGGCGCCATGGTGTGGCGTATATTAACAACGTGACGCATATGGGAGATGCATCCCATTGTAAAGCCCTGCGCCATAAGGGAGCGTTCCAGCGCAAGGGAGGGCGTTCCTGCGCAGGAACGCATGCTAAAAGTGGCTATGGGGAATATATAAAATTTCAATCAGTCATTTAGGACAATGATGCGTCACTGAAACCCTGCGCCTGCATGAAGCAGACTTACGGCTTGACGCAGCATTGCTGGAGCTGCGCCATCGTTGCAACGCAACTCCATCAATGAGCCGCCTTTACGGCACCAATGCGTAACGCTTCGGTGACGTTTTGGGACCATGGTGTGCCGCATTGTAAATACGGCGCACCATGGGTGGTGCTGGCGTGCCGCACACTTTGCAGGGATGCGCAGGTAATTGCTAATCTGACACTTAGGGGCATACTTACGAGTTCTGAGCTGGACACCTCCAGATGTGCACTAGAACAAATGCGTAACGCAAAACTAACCTTGCGTCACGGCAGATGCGCCGCAATTACAATGCGGCAAACCCTGGCGCAAGGGTAGGCAGATGCGTGACGCATCTCGTGACGAAAGAGGGGCGCATCTCTAGAGTCGCGTCGCAGGCGCGATGCAACTATAGCAATGCTCAGGGCTGCCCAATACTCAACATACCGCATCAGTCCTTACGCCTGCTTCAAGCAAGCAGGCATAAAGATTTAACGTAGCAGCGTCGCGGAAGTGCCTGCGTTAAATCTTGTAGATTTCACGCAGGCACTTTTGAGAGGCGCACAGCTGCCTGACTGCTACCCCCCACCCCCCCCTGCGTGGGAACGCACCCATTGTGGCGCAGGCCCAGGCCTTAACGTGGCGCTTCTCCTTAGATGCATCACGTTGTACATGACTCGCAGGGATGCGCCACGTTTACGTCGCTGTGCGTCAGGTAAGGCAGCGTAAACGTGGCGCAAGGGGCTTGTAAATCTGCCCCTTTGTGTCTAGCATTACGCAGTTCTGTAAAGTACACTCATACATTACTCAGCCCAATTAAATGAACACAAAATAGAAAACAAATAAGCAGTGGCACCGCCACAGAGAAGGAGAACAGTGCACCTGAAATGCACAGAAGATTTTGAAATATTAATTTACCTCTCCTATCAATGTAATCAGCAGCATTATTGCTCTTTGTAAAAAAGTTAAAGCAAACATTTGCAATATAACACAGTCACACAGAGCAGGAGAAAAAGTAGTGAGTGATGAAAAAATTGCTACTACTACTCACCAAGCCCGGGGACCTCCACTCCCAGCACGTCTAGCAGGTCGCGCTCCCGGTCCAGGATATAGGTCCAGCGGTGGGTCACTTGATTGTAGGTGCGCTGGATCCCCGTGATGTTAAAAAGGGCCCGGCACACCTGCCCCCACCGCTTCCGTCGCTCCTGGCTGTTGGTATAACCAGCAGCGATCCTGCCACCTGCCGCGATGGTCCTGGGGAGACGGCGCTGCACATAAAAAACGAGTGCCCCCACCTCCTCGGGGCTAAAGATCTCCCTGGGCACCACCATTTCCGCCCTCAAGCGACCACACGGGAGCCGGGCACGGGCTGCGGTGCCCGTCTTGGGCAGCTTGACAGCTGTCTTGACCATGTTCCGGGCAGGTGTTAGCACTAAAGAAGAGACAAAATGAAAAAGAATAAGAGTAGGGAAGAAGGAAATAAAAGTTTAAAAAAGTAGTTGAAAAGTAAACAAAAGTAGCCTAAAACACAAAAATATAGATCTAGAAAAATAGAGGGATAGAAAAAAAGTTAAATAGATCAAAAAAATATTAAAACAAGCAAAGGATGGCAGAGATATACAGAGGATAGAAACACCATGCCCAGACACATGAATGAAAAACAAGATGGCGGCCCGAACACGTGCGTGTAAGTAAGTTCGCACGCGATTTCTCTCGCGAACTCGTGCGAACTTGCATTCGCAAGGCGCTCATTGCGAGATTACACATAGCGGGCGGAAACGGAAATACGTCACGCAAACAAAATGGCGGCGCCCATACTCAACCTTGGGGTAACTCGCACGAGTTTGCGGCTTCCACGGTCGATTTCGCACGACACCGCGCCTCGCGAATAGGGCGAAATTACCGAAAAACGAGTTTTGCAAAAGCAAAACCAACGAGCAGGTGCAAAAGTTCGAGCTCATCATTTGTAACCATTTACCTGTAGTGCTTCCTGAAGGGGCCCTCCAGAATCCGGTTGCCTACTTGCAACTATTGTGTGACCCTGCTCTAACAGTCACAGAATAGTTACAAGTATGCCATTGCATCCTGTTATTGCAACAAAAAGAAAAGGGAGCAGACAAGCAGGTGCCAGCCTTCATTAATGTCAGTTGGGGCAGGGCAGGTGTTGTTGTTTGCAAAACTTAAAGCACTTAGCAGGTGTGCTTGGCTTTGCCACAATAATGTATTGTACACTCACTAGTCAATCAGAGGGTGCTGTGATGACACCGAGGGTGGCATGGGTGTGCCAGCCAGAGGGTGGCATGGGTGAACCAGAGTGCCAGTGTTGACAGAGGATGGCAGTGCTTTGCTTTGCCCCAATAATGTACACTGGTGAACCAGAGGGTGCTGTGATGACACAGAGGGTGACATGGGTGAGCCAGAGGGTGGCATGGGTGACCAAAGAGAGTGCCAGTGGTGACAGAGGGTGGCAGTGATGAAGAAAGCCTTGCAAACAGGCTAGGCACGTAGAAACAACAAGTTCGCAAAACTGGCGACCCGACAAGTAAGTTCGCAATTTGCAAAATTGTACAAAACCCTTGCGAACTTGCAGAAACCCGTGCGAACACACAACCCCCAAAAAAATACGCAAATCCGCGAGAATTCGCGGATTTTGCGGATTTTCGCAATCCGCAAATTCGCAAATCCGCAAATTCGCGGATTGCGAATCCGCAAAATCCGCCCATGCTTATTGGTGATACAATTTTGCGGCGAGCAGCGTTCACTTACCGTCATTCAGCGTTTGCAGAGTTGTTTTTCTCGATATTTTACGAGTGCTGCGCCATTTTGGATCTTGCTGCGGGATCCCGCGGGAGTTTGTCGACCGCGATTACGTCATCGCGCCTTGCCACCTTGCACAGCACGCATCGCGAAAGTTTGCAATTGTGAACACGTAGGTGCGGCGGGCAGCAACAATCTCGCACTCGCGAAATACAGATTTTGCAATTCTGCACAAGAAATCCACCAGCAAACAGCATAAACCTTCAGAAAATGATGATTTTTATCAGAATCACTCCTCAGGTTGACATTTGCCTGCACTTTTTTTAGCAAGGAGTCCATTTTGGAAGGAAGTGCCCCACAGTCTCCAACTTCCTGTTCCTGTCCAGCAGGCTCCTCCCAGTGCTTTCTTCATGTGCTGGTCACTTTCATTTGGACCTTGACCTGGAAGGATTACTCTTTGTGGATGCTGCTGGATATTTGGATTTAAAGCCTTTTTGACTTTCTTTGGATCACTTTTGGATTAGAAATCTACTTTCACAAGTAAGTTTGTTTGGGGCATTACAGTTGCTGCAACTACAATTTTGGAACTTTTTCAGAACATTAAATAAAATATAGTGTGGGTAGCCACAGTATCCAGTAGGACCAGGGTTAGTTATGGGTGCATGATACAACTGTTTTGTTGAATTTAAACATCATTGAGGCCATGGATGGGTTGGGATTGTGCTGAATTTTGTGTTTTTTGTCGATTTTTATGGGGCTGCTGTTGTGACCTTTTGCCCAGGGGTAGTGAGTGGTGCATGGACTGAGTCTGCCTGTGGAGTCTCTTTAATGTAAACATCCTGGATGGCATTGGATTATGGTGATTTTTGTGTGTTTTTCGTTTTTTTTGGGGTGTTCTGTTGATGTGGACTGGCCATGTGGGTGGTGGTGGCCATTTTGAGTGCTTGTACAAGCAGACCCTCCACATGTGCTTGGGGTGCAAGGGGCCATTTTGAAGACAGGCAGTGTCTGAGGCCTGCACCTATTTTGCCTAGCTTTCATCCATTATGCCCAGGGGTAGTGAGTGGTGCATGGGCCTAGTCTTTCTGTGGGGTGTCTTCTTGAATTTAAACATCATTGAGGCCATGGGTGGGCTGGGATTGTGCTGAATTTTGTGTTTTTTGTCGATTTTTTGGGTTGTATAACTGATGTTCCTCTGTCTTCCATTGTTTTTAGGTGCACAAGAGAACCACCAGTGCCAGGAAGAAGTCCTGCTGCGGTGTGTGCAGCACAACGTCACGTGTGGCCACAGACAACTCTGCAACTTGTGCAACTGCGGCCTGCTGTTCTGAGTGGTATCTGAAGAAGATGGCCCCCAAAAAAGTTCCCCGTAGCTCCTCTAGCAAGAAAGATGCCAGAAAGGAGCAGAAGAAGCAAGTTACCAAGCAAACTGGTGTGCCGCCGGCTACATTTTTTGGGAATAAAAAAAAAGTATGCCTGCAGCAGCAGCGGGATCTGCTGGGGACCAAGCTGGGAGCAGCACCCCCGCTCCATTGGGCTCAGTGCCACCACCCCCACGCCAACTTAAGTCCAAGTCCTTGAGTGCTGCAGAGGCAGCCAGTCTACTTGTTCAATCGCCATCGACCAGTGATGTTGGCTCATCGCAAGAAAGTAGCAGCAATGTCCCTCAATCAACACAGGTTGTTGTAACTCATCTGACGAGTGTTGAACAACCACAGCCGCAACAACAACCACATGTGCAAGTACAAGCCCAAGTACATGTGGAAGGAGAGGCGGTGCAAGGAGAGGAGCAAGCAGAGGTGCATGGAGGGGCACAACAAGTGCCCACAGTAGTTGTTCCTCCAGAAGTAAGGGCACATCTGGAAATCGACAATCAAGCCGAGGTATCATTCGAGGAAGCCACTCCTCCTGATGATCATTCATTGTCTTCCACATCCCGAGCAAGGAAAAGATCAAGGGTGGTGGTGTCTACATCTTCTTCAAGCCCACCTCCTTCTGATGATATGGATCTTACTTGGGAACAAGCACCACTGCCGTCTGAGAGTGAGGCTGAGGCACACCATGATCTGACAAAGGTAGCTAAGCGTAAAAAGAAGGTCGTCGAAACTCTCATAGTTATGGAGTGTGATGACGCTCAACAAGAAGTGGCGTATACTCCTGCTGCTGAAGACTCTCACGACGACGACGCAGTCATCACTAACGTCACTGAAGCCCCAGCGGGCATGCAGCAAACAGACATTTTGACCCTAGCCCGACAAGCTGCTGAGCGTGATGATGAAGTCGACGAGGAGGCAATGGGAACACCACAATCATTGAAGTTAACTAGTATACCACCACCTACCGCTTCCATATTTCTTCCTCGCCAGAAGGGACCTCCATCCACCTCGACCTCAATTAGTGGTGGGCAAAGAGCACAACGTAGTAAAGTTCAGCAATACGCATCTTCCACTTCATCTGGCATTAGCAGCATGACCACCACCAGTATCGCCTCCTCTGGCCCCCCCAGACATTTCAAGTCCGCAGTTTGGGACTTCTTTAGTATTTGCCCAAAAAAGGAAAACCTAGCCATTTGTAGCATTTGTAAGCTTGCAGTTAGTCGTGGTAAGCTTGGTACCAACTATGGTACTGGAGGTCAGAGAGGTCATCTTAAGAGACAGCACCTTGTCCAATGGCTTGCACACCTAAAGAAGATAAAGGAAGGCCGAATTGGAAGTCAAGAAAACGTTAATGTTCCATCTGATGATGACGAGGAGGAAGAAGCGTCACACGCTTCACTTACACCCAGTACCCCTGTCAGCACACCCCCTGTTAGCCACACTAAGAGTGTGGGACAGAGTGAGACACCAATGCGAAAAAGTTCATCAGCGAGCATAACTGGGTCGAAGAAGTCATCATCATCATCCCGTAAAATGGTCCAGGGCAACATTAGAACCATGTTGTTTTCAGACGCGCCATATGAACGCAACCACCCAACGGCGCGTCTGTATAACACTAAGCTGGCTAATATGCTTGCGCTGGATCATCTCCCTTTTTCTTTTGTAGAACGGGTTGGTTTTCTAGAATTAGTGGCATCGCTATGCCCTAAATGGAAGGTTCCTAGCCGGTTCTGTTTAGCCCGAGTTGCGGTTCCAGCACTACATGAAGATGTGCTGGAGGTGATTGGGGCAGCTTTGCAGAAGAGTGCTGTTCACACTATACATCTGACAACAGACATGTGGACCAGTGGCGCAGGCACTGATTACATGTGCATCACTGCACACTGGGTCTCTTTTTCAGGGGTTAAAGCAAAGCTAAACGCAGGTGCTGACCTGGACCAAGTTTTTAAAGCTGCTCGGAAACATGCAACACTAGCCATGTTTGGCTTGAAGAAACGTCATACAGCAGAAAACATTTTGAATGAGTTTAACACAAAGGTCTTTCACTGGCTATCCCCAAAAAAACGCGAGATTGGTTACGTTTCCACGGATAATGGTGCCAATGTAGTTAAGGCCATGGATCTGGGTAACTATTTCAGAGTGCCGTGTTTGGCGCACTGTATAAACCTGGTTGTTAAAAAATTCTTGGATAAAGACAGTCCAGCATGCGAGTTAGTGGTCACCTGCCGAAAAATGTGCAACCATTTCAGCCATTCTTTTAAGGCCCGGAAGCATCTGAGGTGCCTGCTACATGAACGTCGAATGCCAGTGAAAGCCCTCAACCAGGAGGTGCCAACACGTTGGAACTCAACCTTCTACATGCTTGAGCGTCTGTATGAGCAGTTTATGGTACTCGATCAGTATTTCCTTACACTGGGTACAGCTGCGAAGGACATGAGGTTACATGCGGAGCAATGGGAGCTAGTTAAAAGCCTGACAGACATGCTTCCTCCTTTTGAGGTCTTCACGCGTGCAGTCAGCAGAGAGGACTGTAATTTGGGAAAAGCTATCCCATTGTTGCGCATGCTGGAGCACAAACTGAAGGCGGTGTCTTCTAAGTTTCAAAAAGATGAAGAAAAGCAAGAAGCTTTTGTTTTGGCGGAGAAATTATTAGAGCGCCTACTTGGCGATGAACGTCTTCAAAATATCCACTCAGAACAGCATTACATTTGTGCTACTATTCTGCATCCACGCTACAAAAAGGCGCTGGCAGGCAGTGCATTATTTCCTTTTGGTGATGAAGATGTTACAAAGTACAAACATTGGCTAGCCTTGTCAGCCATGAGGTTTGAAAGAGAACGGCAGCAAATTCAAGGAAGAGGCAGTACATCAGCATCAGCAGGCCATCCCCAGTCAAAAGACTCCACTTCTGCACCTGTGGCTGTGGCAGAAGTGACCTCTCAGCCGTTAAAGACACCGGCAACCGGATCATCTGCACCAGACACAACCAAAATATCGAGTGATGAAGAGGATGGGCTAGCTGAGCTTGGGTTTGGTTCTCAAAAGGTCCGAGCAAAAAGTAATCAAAGTGGAGGAAACGTGGAGAACCTTGAGTCAATGGTGCAGGACTATCTGAATGAATCAACAGAGGTCTATGTTAATGCTGACCCATTGGCGTATTGGCATGGGAAAAAAGAATTGTGGCCAGAGATCACCAACCTGGCTATACATTACTTGTCTTGCCCACTTGCAAGTGTGTCTTCTGAACGTGTTTTCAGTGCTGCTGGTGGCATTGTAACTTGCAAACGGACCCGCCTCTCGCCCAAAAATGTGAAGAGGTTGACAATGATCAAGATGAATGAGCACCTCATACCACCAGATTACAAAGTACCAGATTGCACGACGGAAGAAGACGAGGAGGACAGCAACTTAGATGAGGGAATTTCTTCTGTGTTAAGTGACACTGACCTACTCCTGTCTGAATTTGCAGAGTATGAGGACGAACTCTTCTTCCCTGACACCGAGCCCTGAAAATGAGCCAATGAATCAGAAATTTTCTTTTTCGTACTTATTCACTTTTATTCCTGTGTTTCTGTCTTTCTTTGTTTTGCACAGTTAATATAATTAAAACTTTAATCACCTGTACTTTTGCTTTTTGGCTGTTTGGGGGTCTTCTACTTGTTTTCGCCTGGGTTGACGGCTCTGGGGCTATTGCTGGGAAGGTCTAATACCGGATAAAACTGGTTTGGACAACATCCATGTGGAAAAAGTTTTTGCATTTTCTGACATTTCGCTCAATGTAGCGTTTTCGGGGGCCTGTTTGGGGGGCTTCCTGGTGTTTGTGGGTGGGTTTCGGGGTCTGGGAGCAACGCTGGGTATGGATACATTTCATTGCAAGAGGTTTGAAGGGAATCCATGAAGGCAGAGGGGAGTTAGGGCCTAGCTGCAGAGCGCGCACTGAGTGATTTTGGTAATTTTCAGGAAAGTGACAAAGTCCACATTTTTGTACTTTTGCTTTTTGGCTGTTTGGGGGTCTTCTACTTGTTTTCGCCTGGGTTGACGGCTCTGGGGCCATTGCTGGGAAGGTCTAATACCGGATAAAACTGGTTTGGACAACATCCATGAGGAAAAGCCTTTTGGCACTTTTTGTAACTTAGGGTTCGTTAGGGTTAGCCCTAGCAGCAGGATTGCATGTGTTTCGGGGTGTTCTTGATTTTTGCAACTGAGTTCTGGGGTCTTAGAGCACTCGTGGGAATGTGTAATTTTGGTTGCAAGTGATTTGAAGAAAATCCATGGTGGGAAAGGGGGATCACTTACTCTGTGAGAGGCACTTAGTGTTGAAAACATTTAGCCATTGACATTTAAAGGAAGAAAATGACACAGACTTAAGTTTCAGGAAAACAAACTTACTGTTAAACCCCCACCCACCAGACTCAAAAGCAGTAAAAAACAGGTATGCTCAGATAAAGTTTCAAAAAGTATATTTGTGTAGCCCTAACAAAATAATATCCCGCAAGACCCTCCCTAACCCCAACGATTGTCCTTCAAAAGTCCCAAAAAGAACCCAACTCCCAATTCCCACCCCCCAAAAGTTTCTAAAAAAGGGGCAAGGGACACTACGGCAGGATGCTGTTCACTGTAGCGGCCAGGGCATCATACTCCTTGCGGAGAGTGGCATGGTCGGAGCGGAGGCCCTCCACCAAGTTCTTATAAGTTAAGACCTCCTGCTCCAGGTAGGACACTCTGAGGCATAAGCGGTGCTGGCGTGCCTTGCAACTCCTGTGGGGGGCAGCTGATGTCTTTGCTGCTCGGCGGTGGCGGTTGGCTTTGGTAGCCCGGCTCCATACCGCTGGAGCACTGCGCTGGCTGGCTGCCCGTGTGGGCCCGGAGGAGGATGCAGCTGTCGCAGTAGATGTACTAGTAGACTGCGTGTCCTCCTCCTCCAGGGCCAGCAGCCGCCAATATTCTGCAACAGTGGCATCCAGCCTCCGTTGCCGGGCCATTCGAGTCTGCTCCTTCCTTGATGGTTTGTTGGATTTGGAAGGAGCAACTATATAAAGAAAGAAAGACATAGTCTGTAACCAATGCTCTTAAGATTAACACAAAATGATTGAGCAGAAAGTTGTGTCACAGTACAACTAGCAACTTGAAAGCACAGTACATAACTATTGAGGCCAGTATCTATCTAACCTCCCACTTCTTCATCCTTGCTCTAACATTAGTGGGAGTTTAAGGAACAAATTCTACGAGCACTATGGACTTCCATTACAGTCGACTATGACAGTACACCAGTCTTATTCTTCTTCTTCTCTCTTGTTTAGGAAAATTGGTACGTTATCTTCTGCAAGCCGGCATAATGCCAGCGCAGTGAACTTGCACCCGAGAAAAACAGACGCACACCATGATGAGTGAGACAGACTTGCGTTACTGTACCGGTACAGTACATGCAGGTGGTGAAGCTCATATTTTTCTATTACAGGTGGCACTGAGAATACTCTGTTAAAAGGGCTACTGCTTAATTAATTTAACTTTCACCCTACAGTGCAAATGAGTACTAGAGAAGGAAAAAGAAGAAACTAAATAATCTGATTATCTATCACTTCACATGGGATGTATTTGATTACATATGGGATGACTTTAGGTGCTTTGCTTTTTATTGAGTGAACAGTGATACACCCACACATGAATGACGTACTACTACTAAACAAAAATTATTAAGATAGGTAGGGAGTGTCCACCGTAATAACCGGGTATATGCTGTGCTTGCAGTTGCAATACAAACTGCTGCTACTATTCATGGTAGTATATGGACAAAATTACAACTTCTTTTCCTTGCCTTTCCTACACTGGAACGGACGTGCGGGTGCGGTGTTACATGCTCTTCAAAGTAACACTTAGTTCATCCAGTGACCATCTACTCTCTCTAGATACACATATGCTATCTAAGAGTCAGATAGTACCATGATCCAGGCATCCATCCATTCAAAGTATATGCACACATACAGTTTCTGTTTCACCCACCAAGGCTGTTCTCCTTCCACCCATCCTTGCTTCATCATTCACCCAGCCATGCACCATACCATATTCTTTCCTTCCCAGCCACCTCGGGGACCAAGCAAACACATATCATTCTTCTTTGCCAGTCATCATTAAATTTCTCGTCCTTCCACACTTACTTACACCCTTCTTTCGCTTTTCGTTCATCCCATCCATCAAGTTCATCTCAGATCTGATTGGGATTCTTCTCGCCAAAAACTTCACAGCTAAGTCGAAGTACATTTAGAGGAGGCTACTACCTGGTTGATTTATAATACACCCGTGCAGAAAGCACACTCTGCAGTCTTCAATCTCAATAAGTAAGGAATATATAGCTTACCTCTGCCCGCCACCACCGTGTGAACCCTCACAGGCACATTGGTGTTGTCTGGCACTTGCACCGCCTCCTCCCCAGAAGTGTCCTCCTCGTCCAGTACCACCACCTCCGCGCTGGCCCCGCCACCAGATGTTCCACCTACAAAGTACATTTAAGATTGTTAGAATACACCACTCACTACTATATAATATTTGGTCTAGGAATAAAGAAATGTGAAAAAAACCAGAAAACAATGTAATAATTTGTGACTGTCTAATCTAAAGTAAAAATGTTCCTTTTTCCAGGGAAGGCTCAGTGCATAGAGCTATTGCTGACTAGAATGGGAGTCCAATGGAATTGCCAAATGTGCAATCTTAGTTAGCTACATAGACAGACTAATAAGAATAATCTAGTAATACCACAGGGAGTCATAGTCGAGGCAGGATAAGAATTTAGATACAGTCTACAAGAAGATCAAAGACGATTTAGAAAAAATCGAATGAGGAACGCTAGGAAAAAATAGGTACTCTATATTAAAATGAAAACTTACTGGGGCCAGCAAAGGAGCCCTCGCCTGGCCGATCCTGGCCTTCTACAGCAGCAGCACAACCACCTCCTCCTCTGTCCTCTTGCCCCTGGGGGGAGCTGATGTACAACATGAAAGAAAGAAAGACACGAAAACATGGATAATTGTTGTCAACCAAATCAAACATTTCAAAAGAACAATAACAAAATATTTTGGCGAAATAGCAAATAGACAACTATTCCACGGGATATATTGACCGATCCCATGTGGTCTACTACGTTATTAGTATTGCTTGATTTGCGGACCGTCGACTTGGAAAGTTCTTATGTAACTCACTAAACAAACTACTAAAAAGGTTCGCATAGGACTGGCAGGCAGCAGTCCGCAGCACGCAAAGTGACAGACAAAGTCCATCGTGATTGCAGATCAGCGACAACACTAAAAAGTTTTCTACTACATTAACCAGTCATTAAAATACTCAAACTATTAATCCTCCACCACTATTTCTTCTTATCGCCATGTGTACAAAGGAAGGACTAGACTTGAGTCTGTTGTGGCTGATTTAGAAGCCCCTTGCGGCTCTTTTGCTCCATTGTTGCGTGACTTTTGTGATTCAGCGGCAGGACAAAAGAGGCGCCATGGTGCGGCGTATATTAACAACGTGACGCATATGGGAGATGCATCACGTTGTAAAGCCCTGCGCCATCAGGGGGCGTTCCGGCACAAGGGAGGGCGTTCCTGCGCAGGAACGCATCCTAAAAGTGGCTGAGTGACATCTACAAGATTTTAATCGGTCACTTTAAGGACAATGGTGCGTGACTCAAACCCTGCGCCTGCTTGAAGCAGACGTACGGCTTGACGTAGCATTGGGGAGATAGAGCACCCCAGAGCATTGCTGGAGCTGCACCATCGTTGCGACGCAACTCCAGCAATGCGCCGCCTTTACGGCACAGAAGCGTAACGCTTCGGTGACGTTTTGGGCACATGGTGCACCACATTGTAAATACGGTGCACCATGGGTGGTGGTGGCGTGGCGCACAATTACTGGCGCATCCCTGCTACTTTGCAGGGATGCGCCGGTAATTAAATATCTGACCCTTAGTGTCTAGCATTACACAGTTCTGTAAACTACACTCATGCATAATTTCACAGGCCAGTGAAATGAACACAAAATCGAAAACAAATAAGCATAGTAGCAGCGCTACTGAGAAGGAGAGCAGTGCACCTGAAATGCACAGAAGATTTTGAAATATAATTTACCTACAATGTAATCAGCAGCATTATTGCTCTTGGTAAAAAACAAAAATTTGCAAGATAATAACACACAGAGCAGGAGAAAACAGAGTAGTAAAGAAATAGCTACTACTACTCGCCAAGCCCAGGGATCTCAAGGCCGAGCAGGTCCAGCAGATCGCGTTCCCGGTCCAGGATATCCGTCCAACGGTGGGTGACTTAGTTGTAGGTGCGCCGGACCCGAGATTGTTGGTACATGGACCGGCACACCTTCTCCCACCGCTTCCGGCGCTCCCGGAACCCGTAACCGCTAGCGATCTTGCCGCCTGCCATGATGGTCCTGGGGAGGCGGCGCTGAACATAAAAAACTAGTGCGGCCACCTCCTCCGCGCTGAAGATCTCCCGGGGCGCGACATTCTCCCCCCTCAAACGCCTGCACGGGAGCCGGGCACGGGGTGCGGGACCTTTCCCCTTCGCGGGCTGCTTCCCGACTCCCTTTACCATGGTCTGGGCAGAAAGGAAGCTAAATAATAAAGAAGAAATAGAATAGGGAAGAAGAAAAGAAAAGAGTTTAAAAAAGTAGTTTAAAATTAACAAAAAGTAGCAGAAAACACAAAAATATAGAGCTAGAAAAATAGAGGGATAGATAATAAGTAAAATAGATCAAAAAAAACTTCAAACAAGCAAAGGATGGCAGAGATTCAGAGAGGATACAGAAAGCATGCCCAGAACCATAGCAATGAATGAGAAACAAGATGGCCGCGCGCGTTCACGACTGCGTAGGTAAGTTCGCGTGAGATTTTCCTCGCGATCACACGCAAAAATGTACTAGCAAGCCGCACACTTTGCGAGATTACACATAGCGCCCGGAAACGGAAATACGTCACGCAAACAAGATGGCCGCGCCCATTTACGACCGCTAGGGTAACTTCGCAAACCTGTGATGATGAACCAGACGTAGAAACAACATAGTCGCGGCCGCTGCGAGCCGACAAGTAAGTTCGCAATTGCGAACTGGTACACAAACCTCGCGAACTGGCAGAAACCCTTGCGAACACAAAAAAACGCAAATTCGCGGGAGTTCGCGGATTTTGCGGATTGCGAATCCGTAAATACGCAAGTTCGCGGATTGCCAATCTGCAAAATCCGCCCATGCTTACTGATATACCTGGGAACTACATGGGTGGCCTGTGAGACTGAGGAGACACACCAGGCGGATACCTGCCACACCGTGTGGAGGGAGGAGATCGGATACCTCACTAGGCGCACTGGTTGACGCTGGTACCTGGGGAAGCTGTGAGAAATGATAGGAGGTTGCTTGGAACCAGGACAACACCTGAGAGGCAACTGAGGAGAGCCTCTGGCACATGTTCCACCTCCTATGCGGAGGGGATTGAGGTACCCCTGACGATGGGGGCTGCCCTTGGAAGCGGCGACAAAAAACACCGAGTCCGAAGCTGGAGGGGTCATCCTGGTTTCTGTGGCGCTATAGGCTAACTACTGGTGGCAGGGGATCCGGAAGCCTGCTTTTGATACCCTGGAAGGCCACTGCATGGAGTGCCGACCTACACCCGAACCACACCCGGAGGCTGGGGCTGGACGCTACTGGCTGGCTGAAGACGTAAAAGGAGGACGGAGCTCTGCAAGGGGAAACCTGGAGAGCGACTGACTGACGCTTATCCCCGCAGCATCCACTGTACTGGGTGAAGAGGCCCAGATCGCTACAAAGCTGATCGAAGATGGGAAAACTAAAAGGATCAAAGAGTGGGGCCCAGCCGCCAGTGGAAGACAAGAAGCCCGAGAAGGAGGAGCAAGGAGAGATCGAGCAGGTACGAGACCCCCACCTAAAACAGCAATTGGATAAAATCCTAATGGCGATATCAGACTCTCGCACAGCACTCCAGCAGGACATAGCACAAGTTGCCACGGGATTGGGCTTGCTGCTTGCCAACCACAGGAAACTGGTAGATAGAGTCACGGAAGTAGAGAGCACGCTCTGAACTATCGAACTGGCGCAGCAGACCCTCAGGACCCCCCTCGACAAAGTACTGGAACGAGTAGGTGCCCTGGAAAAAAGAGCAGAGGATGCCGAGGGCCGAAATCGACGGAACAACATACATGTAGAAGGCCTGCCGGAGAAAATTGAAGGAGCGGACATGGTACAATATCTAGAATCCTGGCTCAAAACTGTAGTGGTCCCAGAGGGCTCATCTACCTTCTACACATTGGAGCGAGAACACAGGGTGCCGGCTAGACCGCCTCAACAGGGCCGACCCTTAAGACCGGTGGTGGCCCTTCTGTTACACTTCCGAGACCGGGACTTGATCCTTCAGAAAGCTAGGATAAACGGCCCCTTCCAGGTGGAGAACTGTAAGGTCAATATTTTCCCCGACTACACGTACGAAACCCAGCATTGTCGGACTTCTTTTTTAGCTGTCAAAAGGGAGCTGCGCACAGAAGGACTACAATATTCGCTCCTTTTCCCGGCTAAGCTGAGGGTCATTGTTGATGGCAAAACATGGTTCTTTGATACCCCAGATGATACCTGCGCTTGGCTGGAAACTTAAAGAGCTGGAAAAGACGGCGGTGAACAAGAGCTACAGACGGAAGAACAACATGATTGTGTTTTTCTTACTGAAGAACAAACAAAGGGCCGTATTGACTTACAGGATACGCCACTTCCAGATGTAAATGGGGAACTGTGGGTTGATGGATCGTGTTTAAAGCTGCCAGATGGTACGATTTCCGCAGCCTATGCAATCACGACACTCAAGACAGTGGTAGAGACAGCTCGCATCCCACAAAAATCGGCTCAAGCAGCTGAACTGATAGCTCTAACGAAAGCGTGTGAGCTAAGTGCTGGACTATGTGTGAATATTTACACGGACAGTCGTTATGCTTTCGGAGTAGCGCATGACTTTGGCCTACTCTGGAAGGAGCGAGGATTTCTGACCTCGCATGGGGTGCAAATTATGCATGGAGAGTTAGTACACAATCTTCTAAATGCACTATTATGTCCAAAGAAAGTAGCGATAGTCAAATGTAGTGCACACAAAAAGGTGACAGATAAAATAGGACATGAAAATGCTTTTGCAGATCGCGTAGCGAGAGAGACTGCAATGTTAAAGAATGACTCTCCCATGTATGTATAGAAATCACAGGCTGAGCGATGGCATGACGCCAGAGAGGAGATATTAGACATACAGAAATCGTCCTCTGAAGCGCAACTTGCAAATTGGGTAAAAGAGGGAGTGCTTGATGATGAGGGCTGTTGGCGTAGCAAAGATATGGAAAGATGGAAATTGCCTGCTGCCTATCTGCAAGCAATGGTTCTAATGACACATGGGCTGGCACATGTTGGAGCTCTCGCGATTACCAAGTTGCTTACACAAGTTTGGGAGCATCCTGAGATTGCTAGCATGGCTAAGAGAGTAGTGCAGACCTTCTTGATATGCTTACAGTACAATCCTGCCAAAGGGACTTATACTCCTAAAGGAGGGTTCGCTCCACCGACTGCACCATTTGAAGTACTACAGATGGATTACATCCAGCTTGAACGCTGTAATCATTTAAGGTATGTCTTAGTGGTGGTGTGTGCCTTCAGTAAATGGAGAGAGGCCTACCCCACGAAGGACAATACAGCGTTGCCAACAGCTAAGGTGTTACTCAAGGAGTACTTCCCTAGGTATGGAATGTGTAAATTTTTGTGGAGCGACAATGACCCCCATTTCGTTGGGAAGATTGTGGAGTATGTCCTGAAAGGATTGGGGATAAAGCAAAAATGTCATGCTGTGTTTCACCCGCAGTCAGCAGGTTTGGTGGAGAGATACAATGCTACTTTGAAGCTGAAGCTAGCAAAGATCGTGGCATCCACGTCTTTGAAATGGCCGGATACATTGCCTTTAGTATTACTGTCTGTTAGATCAGTGCCACACTCCCGATCTGGCCTCACACCCTATGAAGTGGTGTTCGGAAGGCCTACGAATATTTGAGGAGTTCCTAAACCTCACCTGATCCATGATGTGCCTTATATAATGATGAACGATTATTTGGCATGATTAACAAATGATTTACTTTCCATTCATCAACAGGTTCGAGAAGCACTTCCAGACAACTCAGAGGGTGAGGCTCACACGCTCCGACCTGGGGATCATGTGATGGTCCGATCATTGGAGAAGTGTGGCTCAATGGTTAGAGCGGCAGACCCTGATGCAGAGGTCTAGCCCGGGAGCAGGGTTCAATTCCCCGCCTCGGCGGGTCTTGGGCTCAAAATTCCATGGACCTGATAATTCTCGCCTCGGTGCCTATTCCAATCATGGAATCCCACTCTGCAACTCTGGGCAATAGCTTGCTTAATCTCAACAACGGCCCCCACAACGCTAAGGATGCCTGGACTCCACCTTGGGGGTGCCCAGGAGTGGACACCTCACAGGGAAAGCCAGGATGGGTTCCACAGCGGTATTCGTACAAGCGCCTTGAGACCCTTGCGGGTGAGTAGTGCGCTATACAAGTATCAATTTACTTTACATCATTCGAGAGGTCTAGCAGTCTAGAGCCAAGGTGACGAGGGCCTGAGCAGGTGTTGCTCGCTACCCGAACCGCAGTGAGGGTGACAAACAGGAAGCGGTGGGTGCAGTCTACTCATTGTTGCCGTGTCTCCCCAGATCTGGTGAATCCTGCTGTGCTGTCTGTTTATCGAGAGATCTTGGATTCAGAGAAGAGCCCAGCCACTACGCCCAGCGAATCTGAGGAAGCCTTTCCGAACCACTCTGTTTCTAGGGCAGCGAAGTATAGTCTGCGACCGAAGAAAGCAGCTTTTTTTGTGCGAGACTGGTTGAGTTACCACTCTGAGGGTTGTGAAAACGTAAGCCGAGAATATCAAGGGGGGGGGGATCAGTTCTGCCAGTGTAGAGACACCCGTCTTGAATCTCGGAGAAGAAACCAGCGGCAACTTCGGAGCACAGCACTCATTTGGTTTTTTTTGTTTTATTTTTCTTATTTTATTTTGAGACTATGGCACCTAATATGATGAGAAGTAAGAAGATTCTTTGTGCTGTGATTTTTGTTTTCACAATAGTGGTAATAGCAGTAATAGCTTGGGTTGTAGAACGAATGGCCCCAGCTAGAGACTATTTGCTGTCTTCCATTCCAGTTCCATCTGAACATTTTCATTTTACCTTGCCTTATCATGAAGAAAGACATAGACAAACTTATTTGAATAACAGTTTTATCCAAATTCTACACCACACCCACAATATGACACTACGAACTGTTGGGTATGTGGAATGTTGCCTGGACATCAAAAGAAAGGAGGAACTCCACTCATTCCTCTTCCATTTTCTCCTAATGGATCCTGCAATGCCTGGTACACTCTCCTCTTCCCTTTAAGATGGCCAACGAAAGGTGGACTTCTTTTCCGGCTTAATAAAGTTTGTCACAATGATAAAGATGGTTAACCACAAGCAGAAGGAACTAAACTTGAGTGGGAAGAATATCGACGGACAATGTATCTACACTCCGTGTTTTCACTAATCTGAGAACTGTGAATATGTCTAGTTTATTTGTGTTTACAGTTATTGAAGCAAAGGCCGACTTATGTGTAAGAAATTAAGGCACTATTTCTGTAGGGAAAAGCAAATGTACTACTACTCTGGCATTCACCGCATCAAATAATATTGCGTTTGTAGCTTCACGTAATACTTATTTTATTTGTGGAAATAAGGGCTACCACCGCCTTCCAATCGGATGGTTAGGAACATGTTATATATCTTTTGTATTACCCCCTGTGTTTATTGCCTCGCCAATGTACCCAAATGATTTTGTGCTATATAACGATTTTATATTGAACAGAGTTAAAAGGACATTGAACATAGAAAGCATTGACCAGACTGATACTGCCCTGCAGCAATATGTTGATTTCTATCTAGGCTTGTTTTCATTTGTAGGTGCAGCCTTAAACAGCAGAAAAATAAGACGGCTAAAACGTGTTGTGGAAGCTGTTGCTAATGAAACTGCTTCCGCTTTAGGGAATCTAACTGAAGAGCTTCAGATTACCAGAATTGTGATGCTTCAGAACCGTATGGTTCTAGATGTAGTATTAGCTGATCATGGAGGTGCATGTCGCATTATCGGTAGTAGTTTCTGTGTTTATGTTCCCGACAACTCGCCTTCTGTATATGATGCTATTTCTAAATTGCATAAAATCGCTGCTGAAATCCACCCCGAAAATGGTACATGGACATTTTCAAATTAGTTCTGGACTTTGCTTAGTACCTGGGGTTGGTAGCTATTGACTGTCCTTTGTATTTTTATTGGGATACTCTTTTTCTTTTGCTTATGTATTCAATGTGGCCCTACACTATGTACTGTATGTATCACTGCTTGTATTCTGTCCAAACGAGCTATTGCCAAAAATGAACAAATGATCAACAAAGAAATAACAAACATAATGCTGATTAATGTCAATGATGAACATCCACATTACTTCAGATATGAGGTAGCTTCAGCTAAATGCTAAAAGGGCCGTCTGTTGTAGTTTGACAGCGATTTGGTAAGCATTTGCTTCAGCTACATAAAGCTTTCTCTATTAGCTTGACTATATTCCGGAGGCCATTTTGTATTTCTGGCTTCCATCTTAGTGAATGCGCTTCCTCGTGGTCAGCATGCCCTTTTGTCCTTTCTCTCTCCCAATGACCATTTCAATCTGCCCAGCAACTGACTATTTTTAGCAGTGGTCAAGCTTGCGCATGCGTATTCAAGCCCCCTAGGTTAATGATCGGTCACTGCTTAGGAATGTTTTCCAAACTTACCAGTGGTACTAAACTCCTCCCACATGTTGGCTGTGTTCCAAAAATGTCCTTATATGTCCCTAAAATCGTGTAAAAGTGTACCGCCTATTTCTTGCGTTCCTGAAAACTGTATAAAAGGAGCTATGCACCGATGTTCGGTGTGATTCTCCTTGCATTGTCGAAGGGTGCTTTAGGACTGTATCACCACCCCATGGGGTCTTAATAAACTTGTCTTTTGCATTTTCCAGTTTCCGTGCCAACTTCTATTCCAAGGTATGAAGAGTTTTTGCCGAGTATGTAGATCTGTTGAAACCCAATACCACAGGGTGGGGGTCAGTTTTCTGGAAATGTAGTCCGTCTTTTGTCACTGGGGGCCAGTTTTGAAGGAGTGCTGCAATATCAGCCCCCAGTAACAAAAGCAGTAGCAGTGATTTTTACTAGCAGGCCCGGTCGAGCAGCAATCTGCCAGAGCTGGTTGCTGTTCCCAGTCTGGCCTTGCTTGGCTGGCTGAGTGTAGGGATTGCGCTTGGCTGGCGGAGTGCATAGGTGTAACAAACCAAGTCCCCTATCTCTCCAAAGTGCTGGAGAAACTGATCAATAGACAGCTGTCTAAATACTTAGAGGACAACAACCTATTGGACCCAACTCAAACAGGGTTCAGAGCCATCGACAGCACTGAAGCTACATTACTGGCTGTCACTGACAGCATTGGAAATTCCCTGGACCAGGGCGAAGCTGTGGCCCTGATCCTATTAGACCTGTCGGCAGCGTTCGACACAGTCTCCCATCACCTCCCACTAGAAAATTTGCAAGAAAAAGGGATAAACGGAAAAGCCATTGAATGGATTGGCTCTTTTTTACAGAATAGAACACAAACGGTACAACTAGGAGCCTTCTTATCCAAGCCCAAGCAACTCAAATGCGGGGTCCCACAAGGAGCATCCCTCAGCCCCACATCGTTCAATGCCTACATATCACCATTGGCACAAATTGGAGCACGGTGGGGTCTGGGGGTATGCTCCTATGAGGACGACACGTAACTCACAATTACGCTAGGGAAGGGGCATGAAGACAGCAAACTGAGACTCAACAACTGCCTAACGGAAGTGGCCACATGGATGGCAGATCACTGCCTCAAACTAAATGCAGACAAAACCGAGATTCTACTGTTCGGAGAAGCAATCAATCAATCAATCAATCAGGAGTTTGTTAAAGCGCGACTACTCACCCGTAAGGGTCTCAAGGCGCTAGGGGTGGGGGGGAATTGGGGGGGTGCAGGTTCCATTCCATCAAGGAGGGGGTCTGTCGAAGAGCCAGGTTTTGAGGTTTCTTGCGAAGATGGGGAGCGATGTTGTCTGTCTGAGGTGGAGCGGAAGGGCGTTCCATGCCTTGGCCACGAGGAAGGAGAAGGAGCGGCCTCCCGATCTGGTCTTTCTGGTGCGGGGGACCACAGCGTAGGAAAGCTGGGCTGATCGTAGGGTCCTTTGGGGTGCGTGGAATTTGAGTCGGCTGTTCAGGTATGCTGGTCCGGTGCCGTGGAGGGCCTTGTGTGCGTGGGTAAGCATCTTAAAGGTGATTCTCGCCTCGACGGGGAGCCAGTGGAGTGTGCGCAGGTGCTGGGAGATGTGGCAGTGTTTTGGCAGGTTGAGGACCAGTCTTGCCGCGGCGTTCTGGATGTTCTGTAGCTTGCGGATGAGGTTTTTGTTTATTCCGGCGTAGAGTGCGTTGCCGTAGTCGAGTCTGCTGGTGACCAGGGCGTGAGTGACTGACTTTCGGTGTTCGAGGGGGATCCATTTGAAGGTCTTACGAAGGAGGCGGAGGGTGTGGAAGCAGGAAGATGAGACAGAGTTGATCTGGCGGTCCATTTTGAGCTCGGAGTCCAGGATGATTCCCAGGTTGCATGCGTGGTCTGTGGGGGTTGGCGGGTTTCCGAGGGCGGTGGGCCACCAGGTGTCACTCCAGGCGTCGGGGTTTGGGCCCATGATGAGTACTTCTGTTTTGTTGGTGTTTAGTTGTAGGCAGCTGTTTTTCATCCATTTGGCGACGGCTTCCATGCCTTCTCGAAAGTTGCGTCTGGCGGTGTTGGGCTCGTTGGATAGGGAGAGGATGAGCTGAGTGTCTTCTGCATATGACACGATGTGGAGTCCGTAGGTTCTGACGATGGGGGCAAGTGGAGCCATGTAGACGTTGAAGAGCGTCGGGCTGAGGGAGGAGCCCTGGGGGACTCCGCAGGTGATAGGTGTGGGGTCTGAGAGGAAAGGGGGGAGTCTGACCCGCTGCGTCCTGCTGGAGAGGAAGGAGCAGATCCAGTCGAGGGCCTTGTCCTGGATTCCTGCATCGTAGAGTCTGCGTATTAGGGTGCGGTGGGAGACTGTGTCGAACGCCGCTGATAGGTCGAGGAGGATGAGGGCTACTGTTTCTCCTTTGTCCAGTAAGGTGCGGATGTCGTCTGTTGCGGCGAGGAGGGCGGTTTCCGTACTGTGGTTTTTTCTGAAGCCGGATTGGGAGGAGTCGAGGATGTTGTGTTCTTCAATGAATGTGGCGAGTTGGCTGTTGATGGCTTTCTCGATGACTTTCGCTGGGAACGGGAGCAGGGAGATGGGTCTGTAGTTTTTGAGGTCGGTGGGGTCCGCTGAGGGTTTCTTTAGGAGGGGGTTGACCTCGGCGTGTTTCCAGTCGTCGGGGAATGAGGCGGTCGCCAGGGAGCGGTTGATGGTTTGGCGGAGCATGGGTGCGATGGTGTTGGCGGCTCTGTTGAAGATGTGGTGGGGGCAGGGGTCCGTGGGGGCCCCTGAGTGGATTGACTTCATTGTCTTCAGTGTGTCTTCGGTGGTGAGGGCTGTCCAGTCATCAATCGCTGGTTTCCGGGTGTCGGGGGTGGTTGGTGAGGGTTCAGTATGTTGGTTGTCTTCGTCGAAGTTGTCGTAGATGCTCTTGATTTTGTGGTGGAAAAAGATGCTGAGTTTGTCGCAGAGGTCTTGTGAGGGAGGGATGTCGGTAGACTCGCTGGTGGGTTGGGCGAACTCCTTGATGATGCTGAAGAGTTCTTTGCTGTTGTGTGCGTGGGTGGAGATTCTGTCTTCAATCGCTTTTTTCCTCGTTTCTCTAATGAGTTGATGGTGGGCGTTGGTGGCGGCTCTGAAGTTGTTGTGGGCTTCTGTGGATTTGGTGTTTCTCCCTGCCTTTTCGAGGCGGCGGCATGTGCGCCTGGACTCTCGAAGTTCGGTGGTAAACCATCTGGCTTTCTTGGCACGGGTATTGTTGTTTTTCTTGAGTGGGGCTATGGTGTTGGTGCTGTCCGAGATCCATCTATGCAGGGTTCGGACTGCGGTGTTGGGGTCGTCGTTTTCCGCGATGGTTGGGGTGGAGTTGTTGAGTGAGGAGGTGAGCTGGTCATCGGTGATCTTGGTCCAGTTTCTTTGTGGAAGCAGGTGCTGGTGTCTGTGGATGGTGGGTGTTCTGAAGGTGAAGTGGACGCAACGATGGTCGGACAATGGGAGTTCGGTGGTGTGGCTGAAGGTGATGGAGTTTCCTGTAGTGAAGAGGGGGTCGAGGGTGTGTCCTGCTGAGTGCGTGGGCTCGGTCACGATCTGGCAGAGTCCAATGTTGTGGAGGTTGTCCAGGAGGGATGTGGTGTTGGGGTCCAGTTGATTGTCGAGGTGGAAGTTGAGGTCTCCCAGCAGGGTGTAGTTGGTGGATGCGATGGCCTGCGGGGAGATAATGTCCGTGATGGAGTTGGCGAAAGGTCTGCGGGGTCCAGGGGGTCGGTAGATGAGGGTTCCTCGGAGGGCTGCGGTGGGGCTGGCCAGTATCTTGAAGTGAAGGTGTTCCATCAGTTCTGTGGACTCGTCAGGGAGTGTGCTCAGGCGAAGGCTGGATTTGTGGACGATGGCGATTCCTCCTCCTGGGTGGATGGGGCGGTCCTTCCTGGAGATCTTGTATCCTTGGGGGATGGCGATGGCGATGTCCGGTCCCGAGGTGGTGTTGGTCCAGGTTTCGGTGAAGAATGCTACGTCTGGGGTTGTGCTGTCGAGGAGGTCCCAGATTTCTGTGGCATGTTTGTGGAGGGATCGGACGTTGAGGAGGATGCATTGCAGGGTCTTCGGTTCGGTTGTGTTCTTGTGGGCGGGTTGTGCTGGATTCGTGTTCTTGGCGGTGCTGCAGGTGTGCCGGCAGCGGTGACAGCTGAAGGGTCCATGGGTGTCGGCTGGTGATGCTAGCTTGCAGTTGTTGTTGCAGCCTGGGTTGAGTGCGTGGAGTGCTGCTGGGTCGTAGCGTTGACGGGGCGGAGGTCCAGGGTTCCTGGTGCTGGTCGCGGACGGGTCGCAGACGGGCGCAGACGTGCTTGCCTTTGACACGCCTTCGGTGCACCAGCGGGGAGGGCTGGACAGCTGGGAGGCGGGAGCGGGGGGGGGAGCTGGATTGGGCCGGTCGTGCTGGGGGGGGGAGGGGCCATGGGGGCAGCAGCGGCGGGGAAATGTAAAGGGAGGAAAGAAGGGATAAAGAAAAAAGGGAAAATAAGCAGAAATAAGGCACAGAAGAGCAGAGATGCAGAAAAGAGCAGAAAGGTGAAAGATAGAAAGGGTAAAAAAACAAGTGAAAACGAGTGAAGGAGCAGAGGGAGAGAGGGAAAATGGGCAGAAATAAGGCACAAAAGAGCAGAGGTGCAGAAAGGTGAAAGATAGAAAGGGGAAAAAAACGAGTGAAAGAGCAGAGGGAGAGAAAGAGAAATGGGCAGAAATAAGGCGCAAAAGAGCAGAGGTGCAGAAAGGTGAAAGATAGAAAGTGAAGAAAAACGAGTGAAGGAGCATAAAGAAAGAAAGGAGACAGAGGTCCACTGGACCACCAGGGATGAGGCGCAGGGAAACCTGCGGGTGGAGGAGGGCCTCGATCACCAACACTCAAGAGTGCAGGGGCAGGGGCACCTCACTTAATGGTGGAGCTGCGAGGGTGGGAGAGCAATTTCACTGACAATGAGTCAGTGGTCTTGCTCGCCTGTCCCCGCAGTGGCCGCCATTAAGTAGGGGTCGGGGAGGGCTGGACAGCTGGGAGGCGGGAGCGGGGGGGGAGCTGGATTGGGCCGGTCGTGCTGGGGGGGGGAGGGGCCACGGGGGCAGCAGCGGCGGGGAAATGTAAAGGGAGGAAAGAAGGGATAAAGAAAAAAGGGAAAATAAGCAGAAATAAGGCACAGAAGAGCAGAGATGCAGAAAAGAGCAGAAAGGTGAAAGATAGAAAGGGTAAAAAAACAAGTGAAAACGAGTGAAGGAGCAGAGGGAGAGAGGGAAAATGGGCAGAAATAAGGCACAAAAGAGCAGAGGTGCAGAAAGGTGAAAAATAGAAAGGGGAAAAAAACGAGTGAAAGAGCAGAGGGAGAGAAAGAGAAATGGGCAGAAATGAGGCGCAAAAGAGCAGAGGTGCAGAAAGGTGAAAGATAGAAAGTGGAGAAAAACGAGTGAAGGAGCATAAAGAAAGAAAGGAGACAGAGGTCCACTGGACCACCAGGGATGAGGCGCAGGGAAACCTGCGGGTGGAGGAGGGCCTCGATCACCAACACTCAAGAGTGCAGGGGCAGGGGCACCTCACTTAATGGTGGAGCTGCGAGGGTGGGAGAGCAATTTCACTGACAATGAGTCAGTGGTCTTGCTCGCCTGTCCCCGCAGTGGCCGCCATTAAGTAGGGGTCGGGGAGGGCTGGACAGCTGGGAGGCGGGAGCGGGGGGGGGAGCTGGATTGGGCCGGTCGTGCTGGGGGGGAGGGGCCACGGGGGCAGCAGCGGCGGGGAAATGTAAAGGGAGGAAAGAAGGGATAAAGAAAAAAGGGAAAATAAGCAGAAATAAGGCACAGAAGAGCAGAGATGCAGAAAAGAGCAGAAAGGTGAAAGATAGAAAGGGTAAAAAAACAAGTGAAAACGAGTGAAGGAGCAGAGGGAGAGAGGGAAAATGGGCAGAAATAAGGCACAAAAGAGCAGAGGTGCAGAAAGGTGAAAGATAGAAAGGGGAAAAAAACGAGTGAAAGAGCAGAGGGAGAGAAAGAGAAATGGGCAGAAATGAGGCGCAAAAGAGCAGAGGTGCAGAAAGGTGAAAGATAGAAAGTGGATAAAAACGAGTGAAGGAGCATAAAGAAAGAAAGGAGACAGAGGTCCACTGGACCACCAGGGATGAGGCGCAGGGAAACCTGCGGGTGGAGGAGGGCCTCGATCACCAACACTCAAGAGTGCAGGGGCAGGGGCACCTCACTTAATGGTGGAGCTGCGAGGGTGGGAGAGCAATTTCACTGACAATGAGTCAGTGGTCTTGCTCGCCTGTCCCCGCAGTGGCCGCCATTAAGTAGGGGTCGGGGAGGGCTGGACAGCTGGGAGGCGGGAGCGGGGGGGGGGAGCTGGATTGGGCCGGTCGTGCTGGGGGGGGGAGGGGCCACGGGGGCAGCAGCGGCGGGGAAATGTAAAGGGAGGAAAGAAGGGATAAAGAAAAAAGGGAAAATAAGCAGAAATAAGGCACAGAAGAGCAGAGATGCAGAAAAGAGCAGAAAGGTGAAAGATAGAAAGGGTAAAAAAACAAGTGAAAACGAGTGAAGGAGCAGAGGGAGAGAGGGAAAATGGGCAGAAATAAGGCACAAAAGAGCAGAGGTGCAGAAAGGTGAAAGATAGAAAGGGGAAAAAAACGAGTGAAAGAGCAGAGGGAGAGAAAGAGAAATGGGCAGAAATGAGGCGCAAAAGAGCAGAGGTGCAGAAAGGTGAAAGATAGAAAGTGGAGAAAAACGAGTGAAGGAGCATAAAGAAAGAAAGGAGACAGAGGTCCACTGGACCACCAGGGATGAGGCGCAGGGAAACCTGCGGGTGGAGGAGGGCCTCGATCACCAACACTCAAGAGTGCAGGGGCAGGGGCACCTCACTTAATGGTGGAGCTGCGAGGGTGGGAGAGCAATTTCACTGACAATGAGTCAGTGGTCTTGCTCGCCTGTCCCCGCAGTGGCCGCCATTAAGTAGGGGTCGGGGAGGGCTGGACAGCTGGGAGGCGGGAGCGGGGGGGGGAGCTGGATTGGGCCGGTCGTGCTGGGGGGGGGAGGGGCCACGGGGGCAGCAGCGGCGGGGAAATGTAAAGGGAGGAAAGAAGGGATAAAGAAAAAAGGGAAAATAAGCAGAAATAAGGCACAGAAGAGCAGAGATGCAGAAAAGAGCAGAAAGGTGAAAGATAGAAAGGGTAAAAAAACAAGTGAAAACGAGTGAAGGAGCAGAGGGAGAGAGGGAAAATGGGCAGAAATAAGGCACAAAAGAGCAGAGGTGCAGAAAGGTGAAAGATAGAAAGGGGAAAAAAACGAGTGAAAGAGCAGAGGGAGAGAAAGAGAAATGGGCAGAAATAAGGCGCAAAAGAGCAGAGGTGCAGAAAGTGAAAGATAGAAAGTGGAGAAAAACGAGTGAAGGAGCATAAAGAAAGAAAGGAGACAGAGGTCCACTGGACCACCAGGGATGAGGCGCAGGGAAACCTGCGGGTGGAGGAGGGCCTCAATCACCAACACTCAAGAGTGCAGGGGCAGGGGCACCTCACTTAATGGTGGAGCTGCGAGGGTGGGAGAGCAATTTCACTGACAATGAGTCAGTGGTCTTGCTCGCCTGTCCCCGCAGTGGCCGCCATTAAGTAGGGGTCGGGGAGGGCTGGACAGCTGGGAGGCGGGAGCGGGGGGGGGAGCTGGATTGGGCCGGTCGTGCTGGGGGGGGAGGGGCCACGGGGGCAGCAGCGGCGGGGAAATGTAAAGGGAGGAAAGAAGGGATAAAGAAAAAAGGGAAAATAAGCAGAAATAAGGCACAGAAGAGCAGAGATGCAGAAAAGAGCAGAAAGGTGAAAGATAGAAAGGGTAAAAAAACAAGTGAAAACGAGTGAAGGAGCAGAGGGAGAGAGGGAAAATGGGCAGAAATAAGGCACAAAAGAGCAGAGGTGCAGAAAGGTGAAAGATAGAAAGGGGAAAAAAACGAGTGAAAGAGCAGAGGGAGAGAAAGAGAAATGGGCAGAAATAAGGCGCAAAAGAGCAGAGGTGCAGAAAGGTGAAAGATAGAAAGTGGAGAAAAACGAGTGAAGGAGCATAAAGAAAGAAAGGAGACAGAGGTCCACTGGACCACCAGGGATGAGGCGCAGGGAAACCTGCGGGTGGAGGAGGGCCTCGATCACCAACACTCAAGAGTGCAGGGGCAGGGGCACCTCACTTAATGGTGGAGCTGCGAGGGTGGGAGAGCAATTTCACTGACAATGAGTCAGTGGTCTTGCTCGCCTGTCCCCGCAGTGGCCGCCATTAAGTAGGGGTCGGGGAGGGCTGGACAGCTGGGAGGCGGGAGCGGGGGGGGGAGCTGGATTGGGCCGGTCGTGCTGGGGGGGGGAGGGGCCACGGGGGCAGCAGCGGCGGGGAAATGTAAAGGGAGGAAAGAAGGGATAAAGAAAAAAGGGAAAATAAGCAGAAATAAGGCACAGAAGAGCAGAGATGCAGAAAAGAGCAGAAAGGTGAAAGATAGAAAGGGTAAAAAAACAAGTGAAAACGAGTGAAGGAGCAGAGGGAGAGAGGGAAAATGGGCAGAAATAAGGCACAAAAGAGCAGAGGTGCAGAAAGGTGAAAGATAGAAAGGGGAAAAAAACGAGTGAAAGAGCAGAGGGAGAGAAAGAGAAATGGGCAGAAATAAGGCGCAAAAGAGCAGAGGTGCAGAAAGGTGAAAGATAGAAAGTGGGGAAAAACGAGTGAAGGAGCATAAAGAAAGAAAGGAGACAGAGGTCCACTGGACCACCAGGGATGAGGCGCAGGGAAACCTGCGGGTGGAGGAGGGCCTCGATCACCAACACTCAAGAGTGCAGGGGCAGGGGCACCTCACTTAATGGTGGAGCTGCGAGGGTGGGAGAGCAATTTCACTGACAATGAGTCAGTGGTCTTGCTCGCCTGTCCCCGCAGTGGCCGCCATTAAGTAGGGGTCGGGGAGGGCTGGACAGCTGGGAGGCGGGAGCGGGGGGGGGGAGCTGGATTGGGCCGGTCGTGCTGGGGGGGGAGGGGCCACGGGGGCAGCAGCGGCGGGGAAATGTAAAGGGAGGAAAGAAGGGATAAAGAAAAAAGGGAAAATAAGCAGAAATAAGGCACAGAAGAGCAGAGATGCAGAAAAGAGCAGAAAGGTGAAAGATAGAAAGGGTAAAAAAACAAGTGAAAACGAGTGAAGGAGCAGAGGGAGAGAGGGAAAATGGGCAGAAATAAGGCACAAAAGAGCAGAGGTGCAGAAAGGTGAAAGATAGAAAGGGGAAAAAAACGAGTGAAAGAGCAGAGGGAGAGAAAGAGAAATGGGCAGAAATAAGGCGCAAAAGAGCAGAGGTGCAGAAAGGTGAAAGATAGAAAGTGGAGAAAAACGAGTGAAGGAGCGTAAAGAAAGAAAGGAGACAGAGGTCCACTGGACCACCAGGGATGAGGCGCAGGGAAACCTGCGGGTGGAGGAGGGCCTCGATCACCAACACTCAAGAGTGCAGGGGCAGGGGCACCTCACTTAATGGTGGAGCTGCGAGGGTGGGAGAGCAATTTCACTGACAATGAGTCAGTGGTCTTGTTCGCCTGTCCCCGCAGTGGCCGCCATTAAGTAGGGGTCGGGGAGGGCTGGACAGCTGGGAGGCGGGAGCGGGGGGGGGGCTGGATTGGGCCGGTCGTGCTGGGGGGGGAGGGGCCACGGGGGCAGCAGCGGCGGGGAAATGTAAAGGGAGGAAAGAAGGGATAAAGAAAAAAGGGAAAATAAGCAGAAATAAGGCACAGAAGAGCAGAGATGCAGAAAAGAGCAGAAAGGTGAAAGATAGAAAGGGTAAAAAAACAAGTGAAAACGAGTGAAGGAGCAGAGGGAGAGAGGGAAAATGGGCAGAAATAAGGCACAAAAGAGCAGAGGTGCAGAAAGGTGAAAGATAGAAAGGGGAAAAAAACGAGTGAAAGAGCAGAGGGAGAGAAAGAGAAATGGGCAGAAATAAGGCGCAAAAGAGCAGAGGTGCAGAAAGATGAAAGATAGAAAGTGGAGAAAAACGAGTGAAGGAGCATAAAGAAAGAAAGGAGACAGAGGTCCACTGGACCACCAGGGATGAGGCGCAGGGAAACCTGCGGGTGGAGGAGGGCCTCGATCACCAACACTCAAGAGTGCAGGGGCAGGGGCACCTCACTTAATGGTGGAGCTGCGAGGGTGGGAGAGCAATTTCACTGACAATGAGTCAGTGGTCTTGCTCACCTGTCCCCGCAGTGGCCGCCATTAAGTAGGGGTCGGGGAGGGCTGGACAGCTGGGAGGCGGGAGCGGGGGGGGGAGCTGGATTGGGCCGGTCGTGCTGGGGGGGAGGGGCCACGGGGGCAGCAGCGGCGGGGAAATGTAAAGGGAGGAAAGAAGGGATAAAGAAAAAAGGGAAAATAAGCAGAAATAAGGCACAGAAGAGCAGAGATGCAGAAAAGAGCAGAAAGGTGAAAGACAGAAAGGGTAAAAAAACAAGTGAAAACGAGTGAAGGAGCAGAGGGAGAGAGGGAAAATGGGCAGAAATAAGGCACAAAAGAGCAGAGGTGCAGAAAGGTGAAAGATAGAAAGGGGAAAAAAACGAGTGAAAGAGCAGAGGGAGAGAAAGAGAAATGGGCAGAAATGAGGCGCAAAAGAGCAGAGGTGCAGAAAGGTGAAAGATAGAAAGTGGAGAAAAACGAGTAAAGGAGCATAAAGAAAGAAAGGAGACAGAGGTCCACTGGACCACCAGGGATGAGGCGCAGGGAAACCTGCGGGTGGAGGAGGGCCTCGATCACCAACACTCAAGAGTGCAGGGGCAGGGGCACCTCACTTAATGGTGGAGCTGCGAGGGTGGGAGAGCAATTTCACTGACAATGAGTCAGTGGTCTTGCTCGCCTGTCCCCGCAGTGGCCGCCATTAAGTAGGGGTCGGGGAGGGCTGGACAGCTGGGAGGCGGGAGCGGGGGGGGGGAGCTGGATTGGGCCGGTCGTGCTGGGGGGGGAGGGGCCACGGGGGCAGCAGCGGCGGGGAAATGTAAAGGGAGGAAAGAAGGGATAAAGAAAAAAGGGAAAATAAGCAGAAATAAGGCAGAGAAGAGCAGAGATGCAGAAAAGAGCAGAAAGGTGAAAGATAGAAAGGGTAAAAAAACAAGTGAAAACGAGTGAAGGAGCAGAGGGAGAGAGGGAAAATGGGCAGAAATAAGGCACAAAAGAGCAGAGGTGCAGAAAGGTGAAAGATAGAAAGGGGAAAAAAACGAGTGAAAGAGCAGAGGGAGAGAAAGAGAAATGGGCAGAAATAAGGCGCAAAAGAGCAGAGGTGCAGAAAGGTGAAAGATAGAAAGTGGAGAAAAACGAGTGAAGGAGCATAAAGAAAGAAAGGAGACAGAGGTCCACTGGACCACCAGGGATGAGGCGCAGGGAAACCTGCGGGTGGAGGAGGGCCTCGATCACCAACACTCAAGAGTGCAGGGGCAGGGGCACCTCACTTAATGGTGGAGCTGCGAGGGTGGGAGAGCAATTTCACTGACAATGAGTCAGTGATCTTGCTCGCCTGTCCCCGCAGTGGCCGCCATTAAGTAGGGGTCGGGGAGGGCTGGACAGCTGGGAGGCGGGAGCGGGGGGGGGAGCTGGATTGGGCCGGTCGTGCTGGGGGGGGAGGGGCCACGGGGGCAGCAGCGGCGGGGAAATGTAAAGGGAGGAAAGAAGGGATAAAGAAAAAAGGGAAAATAAGCAGAAATAAGGCACAGAAGAGCAGAGCTGCAGAAAAGAGCAGAAAGGTGAAAGATAGAAAGGGTAAAAAAACAAGTGAAAACGAGTGAAGGAGCAGAGGGAGAGAGGGAAAATGGGCAGAAATAAGGCACAAAAGAGCAGAGGTGCAGAAAGGTGAAAGATAGAAAGGGGAAAAAAACGAGTGAAAGAGCAGAGGGAGAGAAAGAGAAATGGGCAGAAATAAGGCGCAAAAGAGCAGAGGTGCAGAAAGGTGAAAGATAGAAAGTGGAGAAAAACGAGTGAAGGAGCATAAAGAAAGAAAGGAGACAGAGGTCCACTGGACCACCAGGGATGAGGCGCATGGAAACCTGCGGGTGGAGGAGGGCCTCGATCACCAACACTCAAGAGTGCAGGGGCAGGGGCACCTCACTTAATGGTGGAGCTGCGAGGGTGGGAGAGCAATTTCACTGACAATGAGTCAGTGGTCTTGCTCGCCTGTCCCCGCAGTGGCCGCCATTAAGTAGGGGTCGGGGAGGGCTGGACAGCTGGGAGGCGGGAGCGGGGGGGGGGGGGAGCTGGATTGGGCCGGTCGTGCTGGGGGGGGAGGGGCCACGGGGGCAGCAGCGGCGGGGAAATGTAAAGGGAGGAAAGAAGGGATTAAGAAAAAAGGGAAAATAAGCAGAAATAAGGCACAGAAGAGCAGAGATGCAGAAAAGAGCAGAAAGGTGAAAGATAGAAAGGGTAAAAAAACAAGTGACAACGAGTGAAGGAGCAGAGGGAGAGAGGGAAAATGGGCAGAAATAAGGCACAAAAGAGCAGAGGTGCAGAAAGGTGAAAGATAGAAAGGGGAAAAAAAGCGAGTGAAAGAGCAGAGGGAGAGAAAGAGAAATGGGCAGAAATAAGGCGCAAAAGAGCAGAGGTGCAGAAAGGTGAAAGATAGAAAGTGGAGAAAAACGAGTGAAGGAGCATAAAGAAAGAAAGGAGACAGAGGTCCACTGGACCACCAGGGATGAGGCGCAGGGAAACCTGCGGGTGGAGGAGGGCTTCGATCACCAACACTCAAGAGTGCAGGGGCAGGGGCACCTCACTTA
Organism: Lissotriton helveticus; assembly: GCF_964261635.1. Lineage (NCBI taxonomy): Eukaryota > Metazoa > Chordata > Amphibia > Caudata > Salamandridae > Lissotriton > Lissotriton helveticus. The sequence continues at coordinate 1,838,529,265 of NC_136059.1, read as the reverse complement.
ATGGTGGAGCTGCGAGGGTGGGAGAGCAATTTCACTGACAATGAGCCAGTGGTCTTGCTCGCCTGTCCCCGCAGTGGCCGCCATTAAGTAGGGGTCGGGGAGGGCTGGACAGCTGGGAGGCGGGAGCAGGGGGGGAGCTGGATTGGGCCGGTCGTGCTGGGGGGGGAGGGGCCACGGGGGCAGCAGCGGCGAGGAAATGTAAAGGGAGGAAAGAAGGGATAAAGAAAAAAGGGAAAATAAGCAGAAATAAGGCACAGAAGAGCAGAGATGCAGAAAAGAGCAGAAAGGTGAAAGATAGAAAGGGTAAAAAAACAAGTGAAAACGAGTGAAGGAGCAGAGGGAGAGAGGGAAAATGGGCAGAAATAAGGCACAAAAGAGCAGAGGTGCAGAAAGGTGAAAGATAGAAAGGGGAAAAAAACGAGTGAAAGAGCAGAGGGAGAGAAAGAGAAATGGGCAGAAATGAGGCGCAAAAGAGCAGAGGTGCAGAAAGGTGAAAGATAGAAAGTGGAGAAAAACGAGTGAAGGAGCATAAAGAAAGAAAGGAGACAGAGGTCCACTGGACCACCAGGGATGAGGCGCAGGGAAACCTGCGGGTGGAGGAGGGCCTCGATCACCAACACTCAAGAGTGCAGGGGCAGGGGCACCTCACTTAATGGTGGAGCTGCAGGGTGGGAGAGCAATTTCACTGACAATGAGTCAGTGGTCTTGCTCGCCTGTCCCCGCAGTGGCCGCCATTAAGTAGGGGTCGGGGAGGGCTGGACAGCTGGGAGGCGGGAGCGGGGGGGGGAGCTGGATTGGGCCGGTCGTGCTGGGGGGGGGAGGGGCCACGGGGGCAGCAGCGGCGGGGAAATGTAAAGGGAGGAAAGAAGGGATAAAGAAAAAAGGGAAAATAAGCAGAAATAAGGCACAGAAGAGCAGAGATGCAGAAAAGAGCAGAAAGGTGAAAGATAGAAAGGGTAAAAAAAACAAGTGAAAACGAGTGAAGGAGCAGAGGGAGAGAGGGAAAATGGGCAGAAATAAGGCACAAAAGAGCAGAGGTGCAGAAAGGTGAAAGATAGAAAGGGGAAAAAAACGAGTGAAAGAGCAGAGGGAGAGAAAGAGAAATGGGCAGAAATAAGGCGCAAAAGAGCAGAGGTGCAGAAAGGTGAAAGATAGAAAGTGGAGAAAAACGAGTGAAGGAGCATAAAGAAAGAAAGGAGACAGAGGTCCACTGGACCACCAGGGATGAGGCGCAGGGAAACCTGCGGGTGGAGGAGGGCCTCGATCACCAACACTCAAGAGTGCAGGGGCAGGGGCACCTCACTTAATGGTGGAGCTGCGAGGGTGGGAGAGCAATTTCACTGACAATGAGTCAGTGGTCTTGCTCGCCTGTCCCCGCAGTGGCCGCCATTAAGTAGGGGTCGGGGAGGGCTGGACAGCTGGGAGGCGGGAGCGGGGGGGGGAGCTGGATTGGGCCGGTCGTGCTGGGGGGGAGGGGCCACGGGGGCAGCAGCGGCGGGGAAATGTAAAGGGAGGAAAGAAGGGATAAAGAAAAAAGGGAAAATAAGCAGAAATAAGGCACAGAAGAGCAGAGATGCAGAAAAGAGCAGAAAGGTGAAAGATAGAAAGGGTAAAAAAACAAGTGAAAACGAGTGAAGGAGCAGAGGGAGAGAGGGAAAATGGGCAGAAATAAGGCACAAAAGAGCAGAGGTGCAGAAAGGTGAAAGATAGAAAGGGGAAAAAAACGAGTGAAAGAGCAGAGGGAGAGAAAGAGAAATGGGCAGAAATAAGGCGCAAAAGAGCAGAGGTGCAGAAAGGTGAAAGATAGAAAGTGGAGAAAAACGAGTGAAGGAGCATAAAGAAAGAAAGGAGACAGAGGTCCACTGGACCACCAGGGATGAGGCGCAGGGAAACCTGCGGGTGGAGGAGGGCCTCGATCACCAACACTCAAGAGTGCAGGGGCAGGGGCACCTCACTTAATGGTGGAGCTGCGAGGGTGGGAGAGCAATTTCACTGACAATGAGTCAGTGGTCTTGCTCGCCTGTCCCCGCAGTGGCCGCCATTAAGTAGGGGTCGGGGAGGGCTGGACAGCTGGGAGGCGGGAGCGGGGGGGGGAGCTGGATTGGGCCGGTCGTGCTGGGGGGGGGAGGGGCCACGGGGGCAGCAGCGGCGGGGAAATGTAAAGGGAGGAAAGAAGGGATAAAGAAAAAAGGGAAAATAAGCAGAAATAAGGCACAGAAGAGCAGAGATGCAGAAAAGAGCAGAAAGGTGAAAGATAGAAAGGGTAAAAAAACAAGTGAAAACGAGTGAAGGAGCAGAGGGAGAGAGGGAAAATGGGCAGAAATAAGGCACAAAAGAGCAGAGGTGCAGAAAGGTGAAAGATAGAAAGGGGAAAAAAACGAGTGAAAGAGCAGAGGGAGAGAAAGAGAAATGGGCAGAAATAAGGCGCAAAAGAGCAGAGGTGCAGAAAGGTGAAAGATAGAAAGTGGAGAAAAACGAGTGAAGGAGCATAAAGAAAGAAAGGAGACAGAGGTCCACTGGACCACCAGGGATGAGGCGCAGGGAAACCTGCGGGTGGAGGAGGGCCTCGATCACCAACACTCAAGAGTGCAGGGGCAGGGGCACCTCACTTAATGGTGGAGCTGCGAGGGTGGGAGAGCAATTTCACTGACAATGAGTCAGTGATCTTGCTCGCCTGTCCCCGCAGTGGCCGCCATTAAGTAGGGGTCGGGGAGGGCTGGACAGCTGGGAGGCGGGAGCGGGGGGGGGGAGCTGGATTGGGCCGGTCGTGCTGGGGGGGGAGGGGCCACGGGGGCAGCAGCGGCGGGGAAATGTAAAGGGAGGAAAGAAGGGATAAAGAAAAAAGGGAAAATAAGCAGAAATAAGGCACAGAAGAGCAGAGATGCAGAAAAGAGCAGAAAGGTGAAAGATAGAAAGGGTAAAAAAACAAGTGAAAACGAGTGAAGGAGCAGAGGGAGAGAGGGAAAATGGGCAGAAATAATGCACAAAAGAGCAGAGGTGCAGAAAGGTGAAAGATAGAAAGGGGAAAAAAACGAGTGAAAGAGCAGAGGGAGAGAAAGAGAAATGGGCAGAAATAAGGCGCAAAAGAGCAGAGGTGCAGAAAGGTGAAAGATAGAAAGTGGAGAAAAACGAGTGAAGGAGCATAAAGAAAGAAAGGAGACAGAGGTCCACTGGACCACCAGGGATGAGGCGCAGGGAAACCTGCGGGTGGAGGAGGGCCTCGATCACCAACACTCAAGAGTGCAGGGGCAGGGGCACCTCACTTAATGGTGGAGCTGCGAGGGTGGGAGAGCAATTTCACTGACAATGAGTCAGTGGTCTTGCTCGCCTGTCCCCGCAGTGGCCGCCATTAAGTAGGGGTCGGGGAGGGCTGGACAGCTGGGAGGCGGGAGCGGGGGGGGAGCTGGATTGGGCCGGTCGTGCTGGGGGGGGAGGGGCCACGGGGGCAGCAGCGGCGGGGAAATGTAAAGGGAGGAAAGAAGGGATAAAGAAAAAAGGGAAAATAAGCAGAAATAAGGCACAGAAGAGCAGAGATGCAGAAAAGAGCAGAAAGGTGAAAGATAGAAAGGGTAAAAAAACAAGTGAAAACGAGTGAAGGAGCAGAGGGAGAGAGGGAAATGGGCAGAAATAAGGCACAAAAGAGCAGAGGTGCAGAAAGGTGAAAGATAGAAAGGGGAAAAAAACGAGTGAAAGAGCAGAGGGAGAGAAAGAGAAATGGGCAGAAATAAGGCGCAAAAGAGCAGAGGTGCAGAAAGGTGAAAGATAGAAAGTGGAGAAAAACGAGTGAAGGAGCATAAAGAAAGAAAGGAGACAGAGGTCCACTGGACCACCAGGGATGAGGCGCAGGGAAACCTGCGGGTGGAGGAGGGCCTCGATCACCAACACTCAAGAGTGCAGGGGCAGGGGCACCTCACTTAATGGTGGAGCTGCGAGGGTGGGAGAGCAATTTCACTGACAATGAGTCAGTGGTCTTGCTCGCCTGTCCCCGCAGTGGCCGCCATTAAGTAGGGGTCGGGGAGGGCTGGACAGCTGGGAGGCGGGAGCGGGGAGGGGAGCTGGATTGGGCCGGTCGTGCTGGGGGAGAGGGGCCGCGGGGGCAGCAGCGGCGGGGAAAGGTAAAGGGAGGAAAGAAGGGATAAAGAAAAAAGGGAAAATAAGCATAAATAAGGCACAGAAGAGCAGAGATGCAGAAAAGAGCGGAAAGGTGAAAGATAGAAAGGGTAAAAAACGAGTGAAAACGAGTGAAGGAGCAGAGGGAGAGAAAGGGAAAATGGGCAGAAATAAGGCACAAAAGAGCAGAGGTGCAGAAAGGTGAAAGATAGAAAGGGGAAAAAAAACGAATGAAAGAACAGAGGGAGAGAAAGGGAAATGGGCAGAAATAAGGCGCAAAAGAGCAGAGGTGCAGAAAGGTGAAAGATAGAAAGTGAAGAAAAACGAGTGAAGGAGCAGAAAGAAAGAAAGGAGACAGAGGTCCACTGGACCACCAGGGATGAGGCGCAGGGAAACCTGCGGGTGGAGGAGGGCCTCGATCACCAACACTCAAGAATGCAGGGGCAGGGGCACCTCACTTAATGGTGGAGCTGCGAGGGTGGGAGAGCAATTTCACTGACAATGAGTCAGTGGTCTTGCTCGCCTGTCCCCGCAGTGGCCGCCATTAAGTAGGGGTCGGGGAGGGCTGGACAGCTGGGAGGCGGGAGCGGGGAGGGGAGCTGGATTGGGCCGGTCGTGCTGGGGGGGAGGGGCCGCGGGGGCAGCAGCGGCGGGGAAAGGTAAAGGGAGGAAAGAAGGGATAAAGAAAAAAGGGAAAATAAGCATAAATAAGGCACAGAAGAGCAGAGATGCAGAAAAGAGCGGAAAGGTGAAAGATAGAAAGGGTAAAAAACGAGTGAAAACGAGTGAAGGAGCAGAGGGAGAGAAAGGGAAAATGGGCAGAAATAAGGCACAAAAGAGCAGAGGTGCAGAAAGGTGAAAGATAGAAAGGGGAAAAAAAACGAATGAAAGAACAGAGGGAGAGAAAGGGAAATGGGCAGAAATAAGGTGCAAAAGAGCAGAGGTGCAGAAAGGTGAAAGATAGAAAGTGGAGAAAAACGAGTGAAGGAGCAGAAAGAAAGAAAGGAGACAGAGGTCCACTGGACCACCAGGGATGAGGCGCAGGGAAACCTGCGGGTGGAGGAGGGCCTCGATCACCAACACTCAAGAGTGCAGGGGCAGGGGCACCTCACTTAATGGTGGAGCTGCGAGGGTGGGAGAGCAATTTCACTGACAATGAGTCAGTGGTCTTGCTCGCCTGTCCCCGCAGTGGCCGCCATTAAGTAGGGGTCGGGGAGGGCTGGACAGCTGGGAGGCGGGAGCGGGGAGGGGAGCTGGATTGGGCCGGTCGTGCTGGGGGGGGGGAGGGGCCGCGGGGGCAGCAGCGGCGGGGAAAGGTAAAGGGAGGAAAGAAGGGATAAAGAAAAAAGGGAAAATAAGCAGAAATAAGGCACAGAAGAGCAGAGATGCAGAAAAGAGCAGAAAGGTGAAAGATAGAAAGGGTAAAAAAACGAGTGAAAACGAGTGAAGGAGCAGAGGGAGAGAAAGGGAAAATGACACATATGGGACAACTCATGGTGGCCCGCCATGCTGGGAGACACCCCGGCACCCAAGCACTCGGCCAAAAACCTAGGCATCACAATTGACGACACACTATCCATGCATGCCCACATTCGAACCCTATGCGGGAAAAGGTTTGCCACTCTAAAACTCATGAGAAGGCTCTTCCCATGGATCCCCCCAGAAAGCAAGAAGTCAGTCACACAGGCCCAACTGGTCAGTAGGCTGGACTACGGTAATGCACTTTTTGCAGGCATGCCAGACTACCTATTTCAACGACTACAGGTAGTGCAGAACGCTGCAGCTAAGCTAGTATGCAGCAAAGGCAAATAGAGCTCCGCCAAAGAATGCTTAAAACAACTTCACTGGCTGCCCATGCGCCAAAGAGCCTGCTTCAAGCTCATAGGTCATGCCCACAGGACAGTCAATAACACAGGACCCATTATTCTTCAGAATAGACTACACTTCTACTTCCCCGCCAGACCACTAAGATCACAACACCTTGCTCTTGCCAAAACAAAGAAAATAAAAAAGACCAAAGCAGGAGGACGCACCTTCTCCTACCTGGCTGCACGACATTCGAATCAACTCCCAGTGGAACTCAGGTTAACCAATAATTACAACATCTTTAGAAAAAAACTCAAAACACACCTCTTCCCTAAAGAATGATTCCTGACATCTGGTCAAACCAGTTCCCACCTGCTACCACAGTCCTCAGCGCCGTGACATCCCTCAGGATAAATGTTGCGCTCTACAAATAAATAAAAATAAAATAAATTGGTAGTGTGCATGGATAGTGTTTGGTTGACTCTGTGAATAGATGGCATTTGGCTGGGGGTGTATGTGGATGGAGCTTTGCTGGCGGTGTGCATATATGGTGCTTGGCTGGTGGTGTGTGTGGATGGCGCCTGGCTGGCAGTGTGCTTGGATGGTGCTTGGCTGGAAGTGTGCATGGATGGTTGTATGCATGTACTGATTCTTGGCTGGTGGTGTCGCTTGCATTGATCCCCCAGCATCTTCTTAACTAGAAGCCCCTGCAAACCTCAAACTTACTTACAAAGTCACATTTTCCTCACATTTCTGCCTGGGTAAGTTGTAGGATCCGTGCGCAGGCATACATTTCCTACCACCCAGCATTCTCCTTGGTCTCCCAAGAAAAAGAATACCTCACTTGTGTAGGTGCCCAAAGAAGCGTCAGCCTAAACAGGTATAAACAAACTTCCCTTTTTTACCCGCTATGGGCCCCCCTCAATCTCCACATGTTTTTGGCCCTTCCTTTTTTATAGGCACTTGGCCCATCCACACAAGTAAGAAAACTGAGGGTAATAGTAGGAAATTTGTGTTGTGCGGTGATCCCAAACATTACCACACAGATATTAGAGGATAATGTGACTTTGTAGCAAAATTTTAGGTATGCAGCGGATTCTGGGAAGGAAAATATTAGGGGATTAATGTAAGTCACACCTCCCTAGAATTCAACGGGTGTCTAGTTTTCAGAAATGTCTCGATTTTTAGGGTTTTCCTAGATGACTGCAAGCCCGGGACCAAAAACACAGGTGCCCACCAATGTATCCCAAAACAACCTGGCCAGTGTTACCCCAGGTCCCCCGATGAAAATGGTACCTCACTTGTCTGGGTAGGCCTAGTGCTCATGACAAGAAATGGCCCAAAACTTACTGTGGAGACTTCAAAATTATAGATCACAAAACTACCTGGTTTTGGGAGGGAGTCACCTTCATTTTTTGTCCCAGGCACATCGGCCATCTAGGGAAACCTACCAAACCCAGACATTTCTGAAAACTCATCACCTAGTCCAGGGAGGTATGGCTTGCGTGGATCATTTTTCAACGCAGAATCTCCTGAAAACCTCAAATTTAGCGAATAAAATGTGTACTTTTTTGTGTGGGAAAGTTGTGGGATCAATGTGCCACCACAATTTTCCTACCACCCAGCATTCCCCCAGGTCTCCTGCTAAAAATGGTACCTCACTTGTGGTGGTGGGCCAAGTACCCGCGACAGGCAAGGGCCTAAACGTATTGTGGAGACAGCAAAATGACCTATCACAAAACTACTTGTTTTGCAAGGGCAGTCACCTGAGTTTGTGGCCCCGGGCTCAGCAGCCATCTGGGAAACCTACCAAACTCAGAAATTTTCTAAAACTAGACATCCAGGAGAGTCCAGGGAGGTATGGCTTGCATGGAGCCCCCCCCAATGTTTTCCTATCCAGAATCCCCTGTAAACCTCAAATTTAGCATAGAAAACTTACATTTTTCACACGTTTCTGTGTAGGAAAGTTGTGGGATCACTGGGCTGACATCAATTTCCTACCACACAGCATGTCTCCCGTTAAAAATGGTACCTCACTTGTGTGGGTGGGCCAAATACCTGCAGCAGGGAAGGGCCCAAAAGGTATTGTGGAGACATATAAATTACCAATTACAAAACGGCCTGGTTTTGCAAGGGAGCGCCTGCGTGTTTGGTCCCAGGATAGGCGGCTATCTAGGGAAACATACCAAACACACACATTTCTGAAAACTAGATACTAGGGGGAGTCCAGGATGTGTGGCATGAGTGGATCCCCCAATGTTTTCCTACCCAGAATCCCCTGCAAACCTCAAATTTAGCTGGAAAAAAATCACATTTTCCTCCCATTTCTGTGTGGGATCGCCATGCCGGCACAAATGTCCTACCACACAGCGTCCCCCTTGGTCTCCTGATAAAATTGATACCTCACTTGTGTGGGTGTCCAGTGCAGAATTCCGTAAAAACATAATTTTGATGCCCCCACAATATGTTTTGGGCCAATCCAGCCACGTGCACTTGGCCCACCCACACAAATAAGGTACCATTTTTATCGGGAGACTTTATGGAATGCTGAGTGGGTGTAATTTGTGGTTCCATGCAGATTCCAGAACTTTCCATCACAAAAATGTGAGGAAAATTAATATTTTTTTTTACAAAGTTTGAGATTTACAAGGTATTCCGGGTAACAGAACCTCATGAGAGCCCCAACCTGGATTTCCCTGGCTGTCTAGTTTTAAAACATGTATAGGTTTGCTCGGTTTCCCTAGGTGCTAGCTGAGCTAGGGTTCAAAATCCACAGCTAGGCACATTACAAATAAGGGTCAGTTTTCACAGGAAAATTGTGATATGTCCATGTTGCAATTTTAGCCGTTTCCTGTCACGGGCACCGGGTCAACCCACATAAATGTGATACCATTTTTATGAGGAGACCGTTGAGAATGCGAGGTGAGTGGAAGTTTGTGGATCCACACAGATTCAGAACTTTCCATGACAGAAATGTGAGGAAAAGGTGTTTTTTTACAAAGTTTGAGGTTTGAAAGGGATTCTGGGTAACAGAACCTGGGGCGGGCCACACAAGTCACCCAATCCTAGATTCCATTTGGTGTCTAGTTTTAAAAAATGTATAGGTTTGTTAGGTTTTCCTAGGTTCCATCCGAGCTAGGGTTCATAATCCACAGCTAGGCACATTGCAAAAAAAGTGTCAGTTTTCAGTGGAAAAATGTGATGTTTCCACGTATTGTTTATGGCCATTTCATGTTGTGGGCACTAGGCCTAACCACACAAGTTAGGTACCATTTTTATTGGGAGACTGTCAGAAAATCGTGGTGTGTGGAAGTTTGTGGATCCACACAGATTCCAGATCTTTCCATCACAGAAATGTGAATGTGAGGAAAATGTGTTTGTTATATTTGCAAAGTTTGAGGTTTGCAAGTGATTTTGGGTAACAGAACCTGGTGAGAGGCACACAAGTCAACCCATCCTGGTTTCCCCAGGTGTCTAGTTTTAAATAATGTATAGGTTTGTTAGGGTTCCATAGGTACCAGCTGAGCTAGCGTTTAAAATCCACAGCTAGGCACTTTGCAAAAATAGGGTCAATTTTCAAAAATGTGATGTGTCCATGTTGCATTTTGCAATGTGTCCTATCGCGGGCAATAGGCATACCACACAAGGGAGGTAGCACTTTTATTGGGTGACTTAGGGGAACACAGATTAGTAGAACAAGTGTAATTATCAATTGACTTTCTTTGCATTTCTGCCTTCGAAATGTACAACAATTTGTAAAAAAATTAAGTCATTTTGAAAAATTACCTTCAAATCACATACTTGTTTGGGAACCCATAATTTTGAAGATGTGCAAATAACCACTACTTCTAAACTCTATATTTTGTATAGGGTTGCTTGATACCTATTTTTCCCTCTTTATATTTTACCAAATGATTTGCTATTCACCGGGTACACAATGAAAAACCATTGCAAGATGCAGCTCAGTTATTGGCTCTGGGTTCCTCGGGTTCTAGGTGAACCTACAAGTCTTATATATCCCTATAACCAGAGTGGTCCATCAGATGTAACGGTATATTGCTTTAAAAAATATGTCTTACTTAGAAGAAGTTACAGGTGAAAATATTAGCACAAATGGCTGTTTTTTTAACTCAATCCGACCCGAGCTGGCAGGAATGGTGGCCGCGTGACATGTTCCCACCGGCATCTTCCTCCACCGTGGCGAAAAACCTGGGGGTTAAAATTGATAATGGCTTGACCATGAAAGCCCAAGTTCTTTGCCTTGTGGGCGTCTGCTTTGGCTTGCTCAGGATGTTGCGGAGGTTTCTCCCTCTGCTCTCTCTTGACCATCGTAAGATTACCGTCCATGCCCTCATAGGATCGAGGCTGGACTATTCCAATGTTCTTTACCTGGGTTTGCCTGACTACCTGATGCAGCGTCTTCAGGTAGTCCAGAATTCGGCCGCCCGCGCCATTTATGGTCTCCCCCGCCGGGCCAGTGCCTCTGATCTTTTATCCACCTTGCACTGGCTCCCTGTCAGAAAGCGAATTGCCTTCAAGGCCCTCACTTTGGCCCACAAGGCGCTCTATTCTACTGGAGCGACCTATATTCAGAAAAGGCTAGCCTTCTATAAACCCACCAGGGTTCTGAGATCAGAAACTCTCTCTCTTGCGGTGGTTCCTGTGGTGAAGAAGGCTCGGACTGGTGGACGCTCCTTCAAACGTCTTGCTCCCCAGCTCTGGAACACTCTTCCCCTGTCACTCCGCAGCACCGCCAATCTGCTTGCCTTTAGGAAGGGACTTAAAACTTGGTTGTTTGGTCTTTAGTCTGGTGTTTCTACTTTTCCTACTGATTCTTTTTCTCTGTTGTGTTATGTGTTAGCTGCTGACCTGTTGGTCTGAAAGCGCCGGGACACTCCGTTGGAGTATCTGAGCGCTATACAAAACCCCCCCATAACATAACATAACATAACAATTCCAATATTGCCTGTCCCAGAAAAGCTGAGAAGAAGATTACTTTAGCACCCAAAATCCTTGGTTGATGCCAATTGCAGGGACAAAAAAAGACGCTTTCTTCTACAGCACTTTGTCCCCTTTAAAAAATATGCTTTTTTTTGGTTAATTTCTGGATTCCCTCCAGGGGAATCCATGAACACTGGGTACCTTTAGAATTGTCAGGGTGTTGAAAGAAAAGGACACATATTTGACATGTGTATCTTATGTGGACAAAAGGTTACAGGGGCCTAAGCATAACCTACCCCAAGTACCCAAAAATGGATGAGCACAGGGGGAGGAAGGCTGAGCAGCAAAATAGTTAAGGGGTATTGGATGGGTGGGGTTTTGGCATCAAAAGGAGTTCTAGGGTTCAGGAATGGGTGGATTGGGGTAGGAAGTACTTTTAGGCTTCAGGGATGAGTGTTGTTTAGGTATGGTGATGGGCTTTAGGGGCAGGGATCGATGGTGTTTAGGGGGTGTGAGGGATCAACGATGGGTGCTGTTCACGGGTGGTGAAATTAAAAGCAGCCGAAGTAACAGTTTGGCAATGCAGATGATATAAATATCCACCATGTCCCCTTCCTGGAGCACAACAACCACCACACGCCTGCAGATAATCCAGTTGCTTTCCTTCTTGACCTGATGATTCCTCTTGTCAACGTCCCGGTGTCGAACCAGCATAGTATGGTTCCCATTCTAAAAGCATCTCCTACTTTTGAGGCCGGACCCCAGTGATTATACCTACAGTGGCCTATGAAGATGTGATCAGTTTAAAACACCACCTTTGAAATGCACAGACCCTCTCTAAATGTAGTCCTATCTGCCATCCTACCCTGGGAGGTTTGATCACTATCTTTAGTGGGGCCAAGACCCTGCCCCTTGGAATGCAGATCCCAATTCCACCCCATGTACTATCCCAGAAAGGCCACTTTGAGTCGGAGGTTCGCAGTTTCCATTGAGATCCTACTTTATGACCTTATTTCAGGAATGCACAGACATAGCTGTCCCCCCAGCACCCAGATGTAAATTTGTAAATGGCCGACAAGCACACAGAGCTATAAAATCATAAAAATGCTAATATTCCCGAAGTGCCATTTCCACATCCATAATTTCAGATCCACTGGCACTACCGGAGATTGATATCAAACCCTATACTGCTATTATTCTGCACATAGAAATTTCTGCTCAATAGCATTTCCCTATATTGCCCCATGCTAATCCAATGCCAGAAGCAGGTCTCATTGTACCAAACACACCATCCGGTGCCATTCACAACCTTTGAATGTAACACAAACGTTCACATGCCCTATCTCTTGCCAAAACTGCACCCTGTCCCTAGGGCAAATTCTGGTATAGCAAGACATATGCAGAACCTTGGCACATAGCTTTTTAAATACCAAGCTGAGTAAAAGTAACCTGCACACACAGGTCCCACCAGGGCAAACCTGTGAAATGATCAGTCAACTACCTACTTGGATGGCACAATCAGTGCTTCAGGCCTACAGAAGAGCATTCAAGGTACATGCCCTGGGTATATGTCTTTGGCACTGAATGGCAGTGTCAAACAAGCTCAAAGTCCTAAGGCTAGCACCTAGATCAGTGGAAAACCGAGAAGGAGAAAAAAAAAAGTCGAGAGAACACACCCTAGAATGGGCAATTTCCAATACCAAGGATTTCCCTCGTGTTTTGTTTCGGATTGGAGTGAGAATACTGAACCTGACCCTTCCGAAGTCCTACCATTTCCCTAGCTTAGTAAATTTCGGAGTGGGGATAGTAAATCTGACCTCTCAAAATGTTTGCAATTTACCTAAAGTTGTGTAGACTGGATTAGCAAATATGAAATGCTGTATGTGTTTTTTGTTTTTATAATTTTTGTGGGTATGAAGTTAGAATTGAATGTTTGATTTTTAGTTTTTTCAATTTTATTATACTGGAATTTGTATCATAAATATTTCCCTTCCAGCCTCCAAGATGTAATGTTCTTAATTAACATTTTAGGATTACGTTAATAGGAGTATGTGTGAATATTTGAAACAAATTAGCATGTTCTTATTTTTTTGTGTTTTTCAATACTTGTAGATATTTTTATGTTATTTTAATGTTAAAGTATATATGTATTGACACATGATATTTTGTTTTGTATTGTGTTCTTTTATATTTTATGTCTGTGTTTTATTCCATCAGAAAATGTTATATATTGATTGTATGGTGTAGTAAAATAATGTATTATTTTACACTTAATAAATGATTAATAATTCATGGTATTATGCTGTGTTCTTTTATATAATAGACATTATTAATACAATACTTTTTATGTGATTGTTCATCATTAAAAAAGTACCAAGCAGTACTTTTGTAAATATATTTTTTAATTGGTTATATTTACCTTTGAATCTTTATGTATTATATTTTTTGAGAAATACACATAATATAAAATAACAGGTTGAATAAAAAGACCATATGTAATTCATATAACGTGACTGAAGAGATAAAATAAAAAACACAAAAATTCAACTTATTATAATGCAGTAAAAGAACACAAGCAACACCGTTTTATAAAGCATGTGAGGTTCAATAAAATAATTTGTAGCAATCAGCAGAATATGGCAAAACATGCTGAATAAAAGCTAACAACCTAAAGTAAGATGCACTAAAAGCTGATCACAAAATGTTGGTGACAAACTGCAACCCGTATTTGTGCAACCAGTAAAGATTTTCAAGTTTATTCAATTATCCTCCTGGTTTGTGGTATCAGAAAAGGAGATTGAGGTGACTATGAATTAGAGCTCTCTCTCCAAGACATCAAACCCATGTACAAAGAAGTGGCAAGGATGCATGCGGGACTCTTTGTGGCAGAGAAGAGAATGTTGTTCCCCCCTTATGTGGTATGGAGAGGAACGCTCCCAGAGGAGGGCATTGAGTCAGTTTGGGATAGCTCATTTAAGATGCAATAGGCTACTGTTAAACCTGCTAACTTGAAGCAGAACCATTTTTTTAAACTTTTTTTTAAACTATTAATCGTCTTTTTTGGACTCCAAATAAATAATCCAAGTTTGCCCCTCAACTTCCCCCCAAGTGTGCGAAGTACGGTTGCAAAGGAGCCAATGATTTCCACATCTTTGCTGATTGTCCGTGCCTGAAAAACCTTTGGGACGTTATAGGACTAGCCCTTAAGGGGGCCGTGGCTAGCAGCCGACAATGGTGGCTGCTTAAACGAAGGGCTCTGCGCCAGAGCCGTTATACATCCTGACTGACCGGCACCCGAGACTCCCCACTCCCTCAAGGGGAACGGGTAAGGAGTGTTCCCCTCCTGGGCTGCTAAATCGAGTGCGACACGGACCTGGAGGGACCACGATAGCCGACTAAAAGCAGACCGGGATGCCGCGGCGCATCAGACAATACGGCGACCGTGACCCGAGCGAGGATTTCCCCGGCGCTGGGACGCAACTGAGGACTATACAGGCGGCGAAACATACAGAGACCCCGTAGGAGTTTGCCGCTGGGCAGAACAGATAGGCAGCTTGAAACGCGGCGAAATTGCTGCTGGAAGCTGTGTCGCGGAAACGGGATCAGCATAGCGGCTGAGGCGGGTGCCTGAGTCTCGTCGCTGCTGTGGGGGTGACCGCGGCTGAGAGGCGGCCAAAACGCATAAATACACAGCGGAGGTCGGCTGCCGCGTAGAAGAGGCTGAAGAGGCACACAACCGGGCCGGCTTGAGAAGGTGAGGCGGCGGGGATCTGGAGCGCTTCCCTGCACAAGCGCTTAAGGCATCAGAGGTGCGCGGAGCTGGGGGACGGGGGCGGCATCTGTGGCGGCCCTCGCGGAAACATTGCGGGCAAGGAGGCAGCAGTTGAGAGGGACTCCCACTGAAGAAGAGTAGCAGAACCATCGGGCACGCATGGGGGGCCCCGCCCTTTTCCCCCGCCTGCATGTGGGATGACAGCGAAGGATCTGATAGAAGAGTGAGCCACCCCTAGAGGGCAAGTAGGGGGGTGAGATCTATAGAACAGCACAGATACTATCGCGGGAGAGTAGAGGATCAAAGAAGAGGCTGCACGGAGCCGCCTTGGTGGGGTGGTGGTCCCAGATCCAAGGCCACTGAGGTGGAAAAGTGTGACCCCATGGGGGAGCTGCGATTGGCACTGAGATACCTGGGAACTACACTGGCGGCCTGTGAGACTGAGGAGACACACCAGGTGGATACCTGCCACACCGTGTGGAGGGAGGAGATCGGATACCTCACTAGGCGCACTGGTTGACGCTGGTACCCGGGGAAGCTGTGAGAAATGATTGGAGGTGGCTTGGAACCAGGACCACACCTGAGAGGCAACCCAGGAGAGCCTCTGGTACATGTTTCACCTCCTGTGCGGAGGGGATTGGGGTACCCCTGCAGATGGGGGCTGCCTTTGGAAGCGGCAACAAAAAACACCTTCCCGCGTCCGAAGCTGGAGGGGTCAGCCTGGTTTCTGCGGCGCTATAGGCTAACTACTGGTGGCAGGGGATCCGGAGGCCTGCTGTTGATACCCTGGAAGGCCACTGCATGGAGTGCCGACCTACACCCAAACCACACCCGGAGGCTGGGGATGGACGCTTCTGGCTGGCTGAGGATGTAAAAGGAGGACGGAGCTTTGCAAGGGGAAACCTGGAGAGCGACTGACAGACGCTTACCCCCGCAGCATCCACTGTACTCGGTGAAGAGGCCCAGATCACTACGAGGCTGATCGAAGATTGGAAAACTAAAAGGATCAAAGAGTGGGGCCCGCCGCCAGCGGAAGACGAGACGCCCGAGAAGGAGGAGCAAGGAGAGATCGAGCAGGTACGAGACCCCCACCTACAACAGCAATTGGATAAAATTCTAATGGCGATATCAGACTCTCGCACAGCACTCCAGCAGGACATAGCAAATGTTGCCATGGGATTGGGCTTGCTGCTTGCCGACCACGGGAAACTGGCAGATAGAGTCACGGAATTAGAGAGCACGCTCTGAATTATCGACCCGGCGCAGCAGACCCTCAGGACCACCCTCGACAAAGTACTGGAACAAGTAGGTGCCCTGGAAAAAAGAGCAGAGGATGCCGAGGGCCGAAATTGACCGAACAACATACGTGTAGTAGGCTTGCCGGAGAAAATTGAAGGAGCGGATATGGTACAATATCTAGAATCCTGGCTCAAAACTGTAGTGGTACCAGAGGGTTTATCTACCTTCTACTCATTGGAGCGAAAACACAGGGTGCCGGCTCGACCGCCTCCACAGGGCCGACCCTTAAGACCGGTGGTGGCCCGTCTATTACACTTCTGAGACTGGGACTTGATCCTTCAGAAAGCGAGGATAAACGGCCCCTTCCAGGTGGAGAACAGTAAGGTCAATATTTTCCCCGACTATACGTACGAAACCCAGCATCATCGGACTTCTTTTTTAGCTGTCAAAAGGAAGCTGCGCACAGAAGGACTACAATATTCGCTCCTATTCCTGGCTAAGCTGAGGGTCATTGTTGATGGCAAAACAAGGTTCTTTGATACCCCAGAGGATACCTGCGCTTGGCTGGAAACTTACAGAGCTGGAAAAGACGGTGGTGAACAAGAGCTACAGACGGCCATTGATGGCTTGCCACAACGAAAATCACGACGGCTTTGAAACAGACAGCGGGGATTGAGGAGACCCTCCCCATCTCAAGCAGCTGCGGAACGACTGGGAGCAGTGGCAGTGGTGTCCACACTATCGGCGGCACTGGAAAATCCATCAGTGGGTGATACGGAATCAGAGAGAGACAACGCCAAATCCGTTTAGAACAATCTGAAACAGATAGCGTTCAGTTACCAAAGGTCACACCAGAGACGACAGAGGGTATGTTGGACAAAGGATAGATGAGAGCGGGAAGCTGACTAGCTGAGTACTATAGCTGTGATGGACTCCTGGAAATGTCTTAATGGGGAGGTTGGTTGTGTCGCGTGCGGTGGGGGGGAGTGAGTGGGGTAACATTATCTATTATGGCTCATGGGCCGGTGAGAACTCCCGAAGTGGTTGACCACCGATTGGCTGACGGCCCCCTCTCATTGCCCTTAAGGCATGCCCACAGTGACTACTGATGGGTTTAGTGACATGTTGTATATTGTGTTAGTTTGGATGGGAACTAGATGTTTGTTGCTAGGTCCTGTTCTGGGGAGGGAGGGAACCAGGGGCTGTTTGGGTAGTAAGATGGGAGGGATTGTCACTGACGCAGACACACAGAAGGTGTTCGGGGAGAAGTTATGAGAAAAGCGCAGGGAACTGTGGGAGAATGGGTGATTCCACTAATTTGCGATGTATAACCTGGAATGTGAGAGGTCTGCACACCATGACAAGATGACACAAAGTACATGCCTATTTGGTTAGGAGAGGAATACATTTTGCACTGCTCCAGGAAACACATTTAACGAAGACTGAAGGGATGGCATTACAGGGTAGATGGAGAGGGCAAGTCTACAATACCACGTACTCCGCGTACGCCAGAGGGGCGCTAATATGGATTAGGGCAGGGGTCCCTTTTCAGATGACTAAACAGATGATAGACCCAGAGGGTAGGTTTGTGGCCATTGAAGGGAGATTGAGAGGCAGGGAGGTTGCCTTCTGCAGCGTATATGCACCTAACACTGACCAATTGAGCTTTTTGTCAAAGATATCTGGGCCCGTAGCACACTATCTTGCAGGCCCACTTCTGATGGGTGGCGATTTTAATTCCATAACCGACATTTCACTAGATAGGTCGCACCCACTCTTGACTGATTCCCCGATACACTGGTTAACTAAAGGGAGGCTAGACTGGCAGACACGATGGGGGCTGATCGATGCCTGGCGTACACAACACCCACAAAGCTGTGACTACTCCTACTTCTCAGGCATGCATGACCTACATGTGAGATTAGACACAGTTCTGTGCTCCCAAGGGGTGATGCCGACTGTAGCCCAATCTGAGTACCTGACCAAAACAATATCAGATCATAACCCCTTACTGATCACGTTACAATGGATGCCTGGAATCTCATGTGTCCCTACCTGGGAGTAACGCCCTGAAACGCTAGAGGATCCACTTTTCCAGGCCACGTTGGAGGAGGGGATCACTCATTATTTTGCAGAAAACGCAGGGACAACTGAGACAAGGGCACCAGAATGGAATGCTTTCAAGGTGGTTATCAGGGGGCTCTGCATAGGAAAATATGCAGGAGTGCGGAAGGTACTCTTGAACGATTTGAATAAGGCCGATAACGTGTTACGAGAGATAGAGCTCTTACGGCCTGGTTGCCCGGAGCTCCAAGAGAAAGTTAACGCGGCGAGAGGAGCGGTGGCAACGGAAGTGGAACGATTGCGTAGTTTTGACCACAAAGCGTACACAGTAAGGGCCCATGCAGAGGGTGACAGAGCAGGAACTTTGCTAGCTTGGTTGGCCAATCCCACAAAAAGAAGTTCCCCTATTGTGGCCTTAAAAACAGAGGGGGGAGAGTTGGTTTACACCCAAAACGAGATTTTGCAATGCTTCACGCACTATTATGAAGCTCTCTACAAAAGTAGGTTAGAGGCCGGGGATTCGGCCATAGACGTATTCCTCAGGGATTTACAACTACCAGCGTTGGAACAGGACCAGGTGGAAAAGCTTGAGAAAGACATAGAACTAGGAGAAATACAAAGTACCATCAAGCGTATGGCCCGCAACAAAACTCCAGGATTGGACGGACTTCCCATAGAATTCTATGCGAAATAAGTTGACTTATTAGCACCCAGACTCTAAGAAGTCTACAAAGAGGCAAGGGAGTCAGGACGTTTACCACAATCTAAGCGTGAAGCGTTAGTGATACCGCTGCTGAAACCAGGGAGGGAAGGCAGAAATACAGCCTCTTACAGACCACTATCGATGTTAACTACTGACTATAAAATATTGAGTAGTATCTTATCGACCCGATTGTTACAGCACATGACCGCACTAGTCCATGAAGATCAGGCGGGTTTCATACCAACGCAAAACACAACTGCGAACATTCGTAGCTTGGTGCGACTGCTGGGAGAAGACCATCCGGAGGCGCAACACCCAATGGTACTATCGGTAGATATTGAAAAAGCCTTCGATAGCTCAGAATGGGAATATCTATATAACATGCTGGAACGATTTGGCCTGGGAGACGGTTATTTGCAATGGACGAAAGTAATTCACATCTGCAATGGCTAGAGTAAGGGTAGGCACACTAATATCCTCGCAATATCCTGTAGAAAGAGGGACGAGACAAGGGTGCTCATTATCCCCATAGTTATTGCCTTTGGCTGTAGAACCTCTCGCGACTAAGATAAGGAAGGGAGACCACTATGGAGAATTAAGGAGTAGAGACGACCAACAGTATATATCACTGTACGCAGATGATCTACTACTATTCCTTGAGGATGCTGACAAGGCACTGACAGGAGCTAAAAGATTGCTCTCGCACTTTGGGGAACTATCGGGATTGAGAGTCAACTGGCCTAAGACATGCTTGTTTCCAGCACGACGGGGGGAGACACAGCCCAATACGATACGAATGTTGCGATGGGAGCCCACTTGCCTGAAATACCTAGGAATATGCATCTATCATGAGACAGCAGACCTGCTGGAAGGTAATATAGGACATAGTATAAGGGCCCTGAAGGGCACTATGACCTTTTGGACCACCCTTCCACTGTCAGTGACGGGCCGTATAGCACTGTTAAAAATGATAGCGCTCCCTAGGTTTTTATATTATTTCAGAACACTGCCAGTGTGGATACCTAAACACATTTTTAAGCTGTTGAAATCGCTTATAGTGTCTTTCCTCTGGGGCACGGTGTGACACAGAGTAGCACAAGCAACGCTCGTAAGGCCTAAGATCGTGGGAGGGCTAGCGGTACCAGACTTCGAGTTATATTACCTAGCGGCCCAACTACAGATTTTTACGCAAGAAGTAGCGAGTGTATTTAGAGGACCAGAGCACAAAAAGAAATGAGGGTACCCCACGCCATGTCCTTTCATTTATCACACTGCAGCAGACACTGAATCTCAGGGATCTGACATTGGAAGAGGACACATTGAGACTGTGCTGGTACCGCTCTCAACGTAAAGCAGGGGTGATGCACCCATATGCACCCGAAATTCCCCTTGGAACGGTGACGGCATTGCCACATGGAGATGACTGGTTGCACTTACAAGGTTGGGAGGAGGCAGGAATCCAAATGCTGGGAGATTTATTTGATGATGAACACTACTACCCTATCAGACACTCCAAGAAAGGTTTGATATACCGAGATGGGATTTCCTGCTACACGCAGCAGTGACAAGAGCGATACAAGCACACTGGCAGGAAGGGCTGATGGCACCTAAGACAACGCGAGCCTGCCAGTATGTTATGATGGCAGCAGGGACCTTTAAGGTGGTCACGTGTCTGTACACCAGAATGCTCAATGAAACGTTATTGCCTTTGGACACTTTGAAGGGGAAGTGGGAGGTGGATGTGGGGAAAGCCATTCCTGATGCGGCCTGGTTGCAAATAGTGCGGAGGGCCTGGAAAAGTACGAGAAACGCTAGGTTCCAATTAGTACACTTCTATATTATTCACCGAGCATACTTGACACCAGGGAAGATTAAGAAATTCTTTAACGTAGAAGAAGCAGCGCGCCCAAGGTGCACGGGAGTAGGGGTGGAGCTGGCGCATATGCTATGGTCCTGCCCAGAGGTGGGTCCATATTGGAAGGAGGTAGGATGCACATTAAATGCGATAACAGAACGGCAGCTAGATTTTGATATGGCTGTCAGTGTCTTACACTGGTTCCCTCACATATACAGGAATAAGATTACGAGCAAGTTTGTGGATATGGGGCTTATACTGGAGAAGCGCGAAATCACAAAGCACTGGAAAGCAACAGTAGGCCCCAGCACACACAGATGGAAGAACGAATTTCTTAAATGGGCTACCAGCGAAAGCATGTTACGATATCAGCAAGCGCGTAGGCTAAATAATGAGAAAATGCTAGAAGCAGCGACAGCATGGGAGGCATTGGTGCAGGCGCTACGAGAACATGGGACACAGGATAATGGTGTGGAATAGTTCACTGATTGAGGTCTGACCTTAGACCATGACAGGGCATCATGTAGGAAAACACATATTCAATACTGCGCGTATCTATCAGGAAGATCGGACACAACTTCTGGCGTTGGTGACGGGTTTTGGGGAGGAGGGAGGGGGATATGGGGATAGATTGAAGTATGTTGGGTTAAAACATTTGAAACCTTGTTTAAATGGAGATTCTGATAGTAAGAACTGACATATTTTCATGGCATATCACCACATGGGTTGGGATAATGAGTGCCTTGTAACTGTCAATGTATGTTTTGTGTAGAAAAACAATAAACTATGTTTTGAAAAAAAATAGGACTAGCCCTTAAAGGAATTTTCGATCAAGAGATTAAATTAAACTCAACTCTAATCTTTCTGGGAGAAGATTGAGCATAAACTTTACTGTTGAGAAGGCCACATAGTAGGTTGCACTTTTATATAATTCTTATAGTTTGGAGGGAAATCTGCTCAAAATGGAGGGATCCCTTGCCCCGACAGCAGAAGATTGGCTCAAGGCCACACTCAGGATCTGTTGCCTCGATCAGAGAATAACAAAGAACCCCAACTTATCGATATGGTTTCCCTTTCTGATCTGGTCTTGTTCCCCATGTGTTGGCTATTTGTGCCTATGATTACACCGACTTACTGACAAAGGTGAGGGTCTAGGTGGAATTCAGTGACCGCTGGACGGATAGTTAGAAGAAGCGGGTTTTTTTGTTTTGCAGGCTCTTTTTGGTGATATGAGGGGGGAAGACAATACTTTTGTCAATATTTTTCAATTGATTATATTTACTTTTGCATCTTTATGTATTATATTTTTTGAACATACAAGTTCTAACCTGTTTTGTTAAAAGTAATACATATTATGTTGCAATCAGCAGAATATGGCAAAACTGGCTGAATAAAAGAAACCATCCTACGGTCAGATGCACTAAAAACTGATCACAAAATACTGGTCTCAAACTGCACACAATATTTGTGAGACCGGTAAAGATGTTTAAGGATCTACCTATATACTATTTGGTTGGTTCTTAAACAAGTGAGTCATAGAAGTTTGGAAGCAGATCTTCCTCATGCATATTAATGAGGTAGGTCCCAGGTGTGACTCACTATAATTTGAAGGCATCACAGGGATTGTGGTCTACTGGGGCCAGCAGAACACCATGATATTACTTTTTACTAAAGGAAATTTTATTTCTTAAATGCAGCCCATTGATTTAAAGGAAACAGGGCTGTACATACAAATACAAGTTTATATGTTTGTTTATTTAGGAGCAGTCAGTGGTCCAGTAGACCACCCCTGTCAAGCAAAGGATTTTTACATTACTTTGGGACCCTTTAGCCTTCGAGAATGGGTTATCACCTCCTTTGAGGTGCTGGTAAAAATTCAAGGTTTCCCAAAAGATGTGTACATCTGATACTGATTTGTTATTTGGAATGGATATTTGCAGCATGCCTCTTACAGTATCAAATGAATATTGATGTTTAACCCTTTTTTAGAATTTCGAAAAAACTTTTCAGAATCCTAAAATAAGATATGACCAGTCGCAAATACGGAATCAAAACATAAGTGACTGTAAAAATGCTTAGTACATCTAACCCCAATTCAGCATAATGTAAGATAAAAGTTAGAATGAAAAGAGCACGAGTAATCAACACAATTTATGATTAAAAAAATTGAAAAATCAAAAACATTCCATAATATTAACTGATTAGAAGCAATCAAGATAATATCAGATACGATGCAGAATTAAAAGTTAAATAAAGACTAGGCATTCGATTAATATAATATTACCAAAGAGCACACCGTTAACTTGTTTAATTTCAACATTTGTATGAGATATGGGTTCAAGGTTATACTTAGTAACGTTTTCACTGTATAGAAAGTTTCTATGCAAATCCTTTTAATGAGCCGTATCACTGCTTTAATCCCTATTGGTATGGATCAAAATTTTAGCAGCAGGGACGTGACATTTCACTTTGTTTAAGAATAGTTTTCTATGCGAATCGTCTCTCAGTATCTCATGCAATAACAGTCAACACTGCGGCTGGGTCATAAAAGCTAAGTCCCAGAGTGCAATACTAACTCAATATTTACAACAAATAAGGTACACTGGGTGTCAGAAAAAAAACATTTTATTGCACTATTGATGGAGAAAATACACATAATTGGCTCCCTTGAAAGCTTTATCAGACCACAAATATTAGCTCGCATAAAATTGTCCAATTAGGATGAGATTGGGGAAAAGAAATATTCCCCCAAAGGTTTTTTATCGTTAAAATAACTTCATTGCAAATAATATTCTTGACAATTATTATGGACGTAATTCATATTCTTCATGAGGAAAGCATCTTTCAGCCTGTAAAGCAAACGAGCAACACCAAAACGTGGGGAAGATTTGTTTGTGGCGCTCTCGTTTTTCATTAATGAGGAGATAGTTTCTGCTTTCTTCTAAACGTTCTTTTTAAAGCAGCAATTGCGGCAATAAACAGAACTAGAACTTACTGGGTGATTTAGAATACGTCAACAAGCAGGAGTGATCCGGGAGATATAGGGGAAACGCTTTTATTACCCTCTGAGAAGAAGACTTAAAAGGGAGAGATTAGAAATAAAAAAGTATATTTTCAGTTACAATAATTATATTAAATTTGAGAATTCCCTGATTTGTGATTGCTTTATGATTGTCTTGGGAAGGAAAAGGGGCCTCATTTACACGTTTCTGACTAAGGGCAGGGCAGCAATACGTAGTATTTATGAAATGTGGTGCTTTGCTGTCCTTTACCACTGCCCTGGCACCGTTTTGGCTGCCTTGCACCAACACAGGCACCCTTATACCATAGTGCAAGGGTGTCTGCATTGTAGGAATGATTGTTTTTGTGTGGGGAGGGACACCTTCCTGCACTAAAACAATCAATAGAGGTGGTTCCCTTCTTCTATGTGTGCAGCAGAATACAGCACACATAGGGGTATATTTACAAAGAAATGGCGCAGTGCAGGGCTGCAAGCAATTTACCTGCTCCATGCTGCGTCATTTAAAAAAAGACAGGGATGCACTGTTTTTACTGGAAGTCCAACCCTGTGTTTTCCCTTGCATGGTGCTAGAAAAAGCCACCTAGTGCCAACATAGACACCCTTGCACCATGGTGCAAGGGTGCCTGTGGTGCAGGGATTATTGTTTATGTGCAAGAAGGGACTCCTTCTTGCACATCAGCAATCATTAATGGCAAGTTGCTCCTTCTATGTGTGCCTCACAATGCAGCACACACATGGACATATTTACACAGGCATTGTGCCACCGGAGCGTCATGTTTTCTGACTCTCGAGTGGCACAATGCCCTGCTCCATAATTACACAGCGGTGCTAAACCACTTTGTGTGGATCATCGCCACCTTGTAAATATCTTACCATTTGACACAGGTATCTGTGTCAAAGGGGCGTGCATTGGGTGTTGCTGTGGGCATTTCAATGCAACACCTATTGCTTTTTGATGCTGCACTAGATTCACAAGAATGTGTAAATCTGAGACAACGCCATTGAAAAGAAGATGTTAGAGGGGTGCAATAAGGAGAAATACGTAGTTTTTTGCTCTTTTCTAGTGTGCTGCATTCTGCAGCTCACATAGAAGGAGCATTTTGCCATTAATGATTGTTTGTTTGTAGTAAGGTGTTTCTTCTTACACAAAGACAATCATACCTCTAAAGCAGGCACTCTTGCACTATGGCATAAAGGTGTCTTTATTGGTGCTAGGCAGCTTTTTTAGTGCTGGTGCATGGGAAGACACAGTGGTGCACCATATTCTTAAAAATACTATGCATCCCTGTGTTTTTTAAATGACAGAGCCTGGCACAGCTAAATTGCTTGTAGCACCATGCTGCACCATTTCTTTGTAAATATACCACATAGAAAGTGCAGAAAATTAGGACAAATGAAAGTATTTCTCCTAGTTGTGCCACTCTAATGCCTGCTGTTCAATAGGATTAGTTTTTGATGCTGCCTCAGATTTACACGACTTTGTAAATCTGGGGCAGTGTGAAACAGTGGGGGTTGGGTTGGAACACCCACAGCAACACCTATTGCAGGCCACTTTGACGCAGATACCTGCGTCAAGGAGTAAAGTATTTACAAGGTAGCATTAAACCAAGCAAAGTGGCTTAGCACAGCTTTGTAAGTATAAAGCAGGGCATTATGCCACTGGAGCTTAAGAATAAGTGCCCCACAGAAAGTGGAAAAAGTGACGAGAAGTAAAGTTATTTCTCCTCATTTTGGCTTTTGATGCTGCCCCAGGTTTACGGGATTTTGTAAAACTGGGGCAGCATCAAAATCCCTGGAAAACCCACTGCAATGCCCATGGAATGCAACCTTGACACAATGTAAGGTAACACAGAGCTTTGTGATGCCTTGTCTTGCTTCATATCTATGAGGCCATGCAAAGCTACTCAGGGTGGCTTTGCCTAGCCTCACAGATATAATTAAGAGGCGTGTGCCATCGGAACATCAAATAAGTGATGCTCTGGGAATGTAGGCCTCTTGTAAATGAGCCCATGGGAATCCTCAATAAACACCTAAACAATGTGGGCTTATTACAACTTTGGCGGTCCTACAGCGGAAGGAGCAACTGCCATCCGCTTTAGGACCGCTAAAGCCATGGTGCTGTCGCGGGAAACAACCTTTACAATGAAGGTTTTACAACGCGGTACTGTTACCACGCAACCTTTACAACTCAAGTCGTTACGACAACTTGTGCTGGGGGGCGCTCCAGGATAGTAAATAGTTTAATTTACTATCCAACTTCTTCCCTACTATCCACGGGGACTGGAGTTGGAATAGTAAATTAAAATATTTACTATCCAGCGCCCCCCAACGCAAGTCGTTGTAACGACTTATGTTGTAAAAGTTGCGTAATAACGGCACGCGTTGTAAAACGTCGTACATCCTGCTGTCGCTCACCAGATTAGGAGTTAAATCCTCATACCGCCAGTGGCACTGTGGCAGTCTAATGGGTCAGGCTTATTGAAGAAACTGACATGCAGACCGCCTCTGTATGAACTCCGATTGTACCTTCCTGCATGGTGTGGCATTAATGTCACACTGTGCCCCCCCTGCATGCACCCCAGGTCCAGGAGCAGCAGGGGGCCCTGTTAAGTTGCCTCTCTGCCACCGTTTTCATTTAGGGCTACCTGTCCTGAAGAGGGCAGTGAAAGCGCAACTCCTAATATGCTCGGCGGTGCTTCTGACCGCAGCCCACCAACACAGGATTCTGGATCCCCGGAAGACGCAGCAGTCCTGTGGCTGTACGACTGCCACACTCCTAATACTGCATGCAGACCAGCAGTGTGGTGGTCACGAGTGCGGCGGTGCACTTATAAAAACGGCCCTTTATCATCCAATGCATTACAGGTCCTATATTTGAGATGAGTCTGATATTGTTGGGAACTACAACAGGGAGAAGGGGTTCAGTAAAATCATGATTTTTTACAGAATGCACAAAATGTGTACAAATATGTTAAAGTAGATGTATTCCACAAAATAAGCTGTAGCTCCCCTGGACATTCAATACGAGGTCATACCTTGTGTTTAAAGGTGGTAGTGAGATACTGGTTTGGTTTCCCAACCAGGCTTACTGTTGCTACAAGATAGTTTCTGCTGACACTGTTGTCCCATGGGTGACTATTACGGGAAATATTGTACATGTGAAATGGTGAAAAATATCTCGTAATTTTTGTACACAAATTTAATGAAATTTCTCCTGTTGAATTGATATATCACCATGGCCTGGACAGAACCTCCCACTCACAGCCTATCCCTATCAACTTTCATAAATATACAATATATATATATATAGTGATTTAAACTATCAGGAAATCAATGAAAATGTCAGGTCTTTTTCTACTTTAATCAATGCTACCAAGCAATCTCAGCATCCAAAAACATATGTTCACGCACCCCAAAGCTAGGAATAAAAGTTCCAACCAACTCCAAGAATGCTTACACTCTATGGAATACTCTCATGGGGTCAATTTGTCTGAACCTCAAGAGACTTAAGTTGAGTAGATTAACATGTGTTTGTGATGAGAGATATGCTGTTCCAGTGCAGTTCTTCAAATACAAACAAACTCCACTCCCATGTTGGTGCTTGTTGTGCCCCCCCCCTGTCCTCTTGGGGCTCCAACCAGTCAAACATGTAATTTTTTGAGGTGGCCATTAAGGCTTCTGTGACATATTAATGCCCTGCAGCACAGTTTCTGTTTTCTTTTGTAAATCAAAGCACTCGCTGGCATGTTTTCCTTTTTTTAAGTGAGGTACACCAGCATCAAGTGTGGGTCCCCTGTGAAGTATTGTTGCTCCATTTGAGGGCCCAGGCTTTTGTGGTCAGACTGGAGCCCCACTCCTTACTGGCACAAGAAGTATAAGTGGCTCCTGTTTCTTGTTCCATAGCTCATTTCCCAGCATTGATGAGTGTAAAGCAGAGAATGGGAAGAAGAACATGTGGCAGCACACTTAGGGCTGCTCTTTATGCAGATGAGCCTGGAGCTTAATCGGGTTAATCAAGAAAGCCCTGGAGCTCCCAAGCCCGAGATCAATGTCATCAATGCAGAGTCCGATATGCTCAGAGTAACTTTCCCCCCAGGGCTTTAGCCCTTCACTGGGGTTATTGAAAGGTCTGGCAGGAACAGAATGATACCAAACTTTGTGTTTGCATTTTGCCGGAGCTGAGACCACTGGCCCTAACCAGAGAAGTAATCAAGAAACGGCTGAGCATAGTACATGTAATCTCTGATTGGCCTCTTAGGACCCATGAGGCAGACCTAGCATGAGTATTTCAAACAACTACTCTTTTCCTCAACCCTTTTAGGCTAGTGTGGATGGGGATTGAGGAGTTTGGCACCTAAGGGCATGCTCCAGCCACCATGAGTAGATCAGGGCCACTTTACCTGTTAATGTTCACCAATTGTGTCTCAGCACCTGGCCTCTATATTTGATTGATGGATCTGTTATTTTTACCTCTCTCTTCCTCAAATGAGGGAAAGCTTAGTGACCTTTCCTCCTAAACTTAATAATCTCCTAGGTCCAAGGTCTCTGAGCCACAAAGCACCACAGCAGTCAACAAATGGGAAGGTGAAGGTAAGAATGCTTCAATAAAGATTAGCCACTGACAACTGCTCATGCTACATCCCTGTCCATAGTTTATTACTCACCATGCCACTCTAGACAGAGAGAAGCCATATGAAAATCAGACTTGGCCCCGCCCATATAGGATCAGTTCAGGTCGAATTGCTAGGCCAGACTGCCCCCAGAGGAGAACACAAGTGACCTCAGATAAGTGTTGGCCTATTTACGCCTCATCAATAAGGTATAGCTTCAATCATGTGTTACAGTGAGCATGAGACCCACACATGGGCATACCCATTCCACTTAGGACATTTTCTGCAAAAAAACAACAAGATGAAGAACAGAATGCTTGCAATAAACTCAGCCACTGGCGATTGCTTTTAGCTGCATCCCAGTCCACAGTTTTTCCCCACCTACACAGCCCAGTACCCACAGCCTATTGGTCATATGAAGGGCACCTGTGTGTCTGGCATAGGCCTGGGATACTACTAGCTAAGTAACCTCCAGCTTGACTGAGTCCACAGAAGTCCAAGTAACCTCTCCTTCAGTGTCCTTAGCAAGTCCTCTACCAGCCCACAGAGGAAATGTGGAGGTCAGGACCATTGGCTCTAGTGTCAGAGTTCATAGAAACTCTTGTTGTCCAAGAAATGTAATTGGTATTGTAAAATGTATTTATATAGTGCATACTACCCCAGAGGAGGTGTTGAAGTGCTTTGCACTGAGTAGCATGCTATTGTGGGACCCAAAATTAGAGGGTAATAGTTATTGATTAGTAATTCTTTTTCTTTCCTTCTGCATTTGTGGCCAGGTTTATGCTCTCGATTTCATGTGTCTTTAGAAGAGTTAAGAGTAGGGATAGAATAAAGGGGATACATTTGTAAGGGGTAGTAGTAAGTTGTTTTGTAAGTAATGGCCATGTGTGCCTGTTAGTTGACTGACATGGCTAAAAAAGGAGAGGAAAGTTTGAGAAGGATGTTTGAAGATTCAAACATAAAACCAACAATTCTGAAATGTTCTTATATAAACATCTCTTGAATATAGGTCCTGTGCACATGTTTCAGAGTGGTAGGTTCTTATGTCAGAACCAAACAGTTAGGTACAGTTCATTGGAAGAGCGTAATAAAAAGTCGAGATCCAGCGATGCATGAAAAGTGATTTACAATTCAGTCTTGATCCGTACATGTGAAAGTAAAACTAGCCGACACATGTTTCGCCACATCGTGTGAAGGATGTGACTCTTCAGGGCTTAAGTTTTCTATGGTGAGATGGAGGGACGCAGGTCCGGCGGGAATGCAGAACTGGCTGCGATGTGTGGTTGAGAAGGATCAAAACCATAGAAAAATACGATTCCAGTTTGGCGGTTGTGCCGATAGGGGAAGCCTAAGGACGGGTGCGTCCAAAGTAAGCGACCTAAGTATCGTTTCAGGAGCAAAGTGTGTGCAGGTTGCAAGTCTCTCGAAATCCGGGTAGACTTGCAACCTGCACACGCTTTTGACAGTTTTGAATTCTCTGTAATGTTCTCATAGTTGACAGAGGTGAGCTATGATACAGACCACTAGTGTAATCTAGTTTCTATAGGACACGCAAGATGGTAGCTTGAACCTCATAGGCTCAGGTAGAGCAATCAAATGTTTTTCATTTTGAGAAAGTTTGATGTGGTTTACATAACTGCTTGCGCATTCATTGACAGCTTGGTGTCCATGGTAACTGTGAGGTTTCTTAACTCCTTTTAATTTTTTTGTCGTGGTCTAGATCCTCCTGCCAGACTTAGGGGTCGATCAGGATGGCGGACGGAAGAGCCACCGCGGCCCGTGAGTAGGCGGAAAAAGCCTTTTCCGTGTCCGCCTGCCGCGGATACTCCGTCCGCCATATCAGGATAGGAAAACGTGTCAAATTTCCGTCCGCGACGGAAAAGCACGCTCCGCCGGCCAACTACACACGACCACGCGGCGGACGGAACACATCCGGACGCTCCGCCGTACGCACTGACGTCTAAGACCGTCCCCCAAATCAAGATGGCGGAAAACACACATAAAACCGCAGCGGAAAAACAACCTGTCTTAACACGGCGGAATCCCCACAGCGAACATAGGTGACACAGCCGAGATACCCACCGCAAGCTGACCACCACCATGGACCCGGCGCTACACGCTTTCCCGATGCTCTTCGCGATCCACCACGTCCGAGTCATGGCCTACTATGGACGACGACGCAGGTAAGGTACAAACCATTGGCTGTCTGGAGGGGAATACCAGCAAGGGACGTGACGTAGGGAGGGGGAGTGTCATGTTACCGAAACCACTGATGAGAAGCATATACGAATTCACATTTGCAGTACGCAAGCAGGAATGACAACGACAGACCACGAGACTTGATAGACTACCTTTATTGTCCAAAATAGGGGTCAAATCACAGTGTATGCGTGAGCATGGGCAAAGTGGGCACCAGAGCAGGTACAACATAGCAGGCAACGAGAGGGCAGCATGCAGCATCAGAGCATCAACAGGGCATTGTGCAGTACAGAGCAGGTACATCACAGCAGGTAACGAGAGGGCAGCATGCAGTATCAGAGCATCAACAGGGCATTGTGCAGTACAGAGCAGGTACATCACAGCAGGTAACGAGAGGGCAGCATGCAGTATCAGAGCATCAACAGGGCATTGTGCAGTACAGAGCAGGTACATCACAGCAGGTAACGAGAGGGCAGCATGCAGTATCAGAGCATCAACAGGGCATTGTGCAGTACAGAGCAGGTACATCAGAGGCAGCACGTGAGAGGGGCAAAGTGCATCAACAGTCCATTGCACAGAACAGGCCCATCAGAGGCAGCACGTGAGAGGGGCAAAGTGCATCAACAGTCCATTGCACAGAACAGGCCCATCAGAGGCAGCACGTGAGAGGGGCAGTATGCAGTATCAGAGCATCAACAGGGCATTGTGCAGTACAGAGCAGGTACATCACAGCAGGTAACGAGAGGGCAGCATGCAGTATCAGAGCATCAACAGGGCATTGTGCAGTACAGAGCAGGTACATCAGAGGCAGCACGTGAGAGGGGCAAAGTGCATCAACAGTCCATTGCACAGAACAGGCCCATCAGAGGCAGCACGTGAGAGGGCCAAAGTGCATCAACAGTCCATTGCACAGAACAGGTCCATCAGAGGCAGCACGTGAGAGGGCCAAAGTGCATCAACAGTCCATTGCACAGAACAGGTCCATCAGAGGCAGCACGTGAGAGGGGCAAAGTGCATCAACAGTCCATTGCACAGAACAGGCCCATCAGAGGCAGCACGTGAGAGGGGCAGTATGCAGTATCAGAGCATCAACAGGGCATTGTGCAGTACAGAGCAGGTACATCACAGCAGGTAACGAGAGGGCAGCATGCAGTATCAGAGCATCAACAGGGCATTGTGCAGTACAGAGCAGGTACATCACAGCAGGTAACGAGAGGGCAGCATGCAGTATCAGAGCATCAACAGGGCATTGTGCAGTACAGAGCAGGTACATCACAGCAGGTAACGAGAGGGCAGCATGCAGTATCAGAGCATCAACAGGGCATTGTGCATTACAGAGCAGGTACATCAGAGGCAGCACAACTACGTGTCCCTACCAACCCGTCACAGGGACCACAAGAGTGCCACGCAGTTCTCAATGGACACACCATGTGAAGTAACATTTGAGTGAAGTGTACAGCACCTCACATCACAGATTCAGGGGGACTGCGTGAACTACCTGCCTCGGACACACTGGCAGCACCAGCAACAGGAGTGTGAGACACAGCCACAGCCCGAGTGACACACACATGGGCCACGGACCCAGACACACTGGCAGCACCAGCAACAGGAGTGTGAGACACAGCCACAGCCCGAGTGACACACACATGGGCCACGGACCCAGACACACTGGCAGCACCAGCAACAGGAGTGTGAGACACAGCCACAGCCCGAGTGACACACACATGGGCCACGGACCCAGACACACTGGCAGCACCAGCAACAGGAGTGTGAGACACAGCCACAGCCCGAGTGACATACACATGGGCCACGGACCCAGACACACTGGCAGCACCAGCAACAGGAGTGTGAGACACAGCCACAGATGTAGTCACTGACACGTGAGCCACTGACCCAGACAGACTGCCAGCACCAGAAACAGGAGTGTGCAACACAGCCACAGATCTTCTAACTGACACGTGAGCCATAGACCCAGATACACTGCCAGGACCTGCAACAGGAGAGGGCACAACTGACACTGTGCCACCATCTGATACATGAGAGTCAACTGCACCAGCGCCACTGGGACAACTGAAATGATGAGCCACAGGGCTGTATGGGCCAGGAGGCAGGGTGGGCCTGGGAGCTGGGGATAGCTCACCTAGAGCCAAATCGGGGTTGGCAGGTGTCAATGGTGTGTGTCTGCGTTTCTTAGGGAGGTGTGAGTGCACCCTGGACAGGACAGGACTGCCAAGTGGTGGGGACTCCAAAGAATCACCACCCAGCATAGGTGGAGCAACTGCTGCCGGGGATCTGGTTTCGGGGGAGGTGCTGGAGCCTGCTTGTCGTTTGCTCTGTGCCTGCCGCCTGGACTCGGAATGATGTGTAATGGGGGATGCAACAACAGGTGACACCCTCCTCTGCTTCTGACTGGCCTGGATGGGAGTGGAGGTATGGGGGGACTCCGCCGCGGAGACATCAGTTTGGCGTTTAGTAGAAAACATCAGCCTCAGTGCAGCCAGGGGTGAAGTATGCCTGTCCTTGATAGCGCCATTGTCCATGCTAGATGCCTTGTCCGTAGGATGTGCCTTATCCTTAGGTGGAGTGTTGTCTCTGGATGTAGCCTGTGCCCTGCTCGCCGCCCTGTTCCTGCCAGCAGACTTGTCGTCTGTGGTGCACCTGCCTCCAGCAGACACCTGCTCCCTGTGTGTGTCCCTGCCCTTGGGAGTGTTCCTATCCACTGCTGTGGGCCTGCTCTTGGGAGTCTCCCTGCTCTTAGTAGGTGCCTTAGTCTTCTCACTGTCCTTGGGAGTGTTCCTATCCACTGCTGTGGGCCTGCTCTTGGGAGTCTCCCTGCTCTCAGTAGGTGCCTTAGTCTTCTCACTGTCCTTGGGAGTGTCCCTTACCTCTGCTGTGGGCCTGCTCTTGGGAGTCTCCCTGCTCTTAGTAGGTGCCTTAGTCTTCTCACTGTCCTTGGGAGTGTTCCTATCCACTGCTGTGGGCCTGCTCTTGGGAGTCTCCCTGCTCTTAGTAGGTGCCTTAGTCTTCTCACTGTCCTTGGGAGTGTCCCTTACCTCTGCTGTGGGCCTGCTCTTGGGAGTCTCCCTGCTCTCAGTAGGTGCCTTAGTCTTCTCACTGTCCTTGGGAGTGTCCCTTACCTCTGCTGTGGGCCTGCTCTTGGGAGTCTCCCTGCTCTTAGTAGGTGCCTTTGTCTTCTGACTGGCCTTGTCCAAGGAACAGTCCATGGACATGTGAGTATCCCTTGCCTTGGGAGTACCTTTCGTGTTGAATGCCTGTGTAGCTCCGGAAGGCATGTCCCCCAACAACACTTGTGGATCCTGTGTGTGTACTCCAGTGCATCTGACGTCGTCTACGTGAACAGATTTAGCTGATCTAGGGGATGGGGTCTGTGCCCTGTGTGCCCTGACGTGCTGTCTGACGCTGCTTCTAGTGCAATAACCTGTATTTGAGTCCTGCTCTGAATAATCACTACCCCCTGAGACATCCAGCGGTGTAGATGGGGAAACAGAAGTAGCACCCTGTTCATTCGACTGTACTATTGCAGTCGACACACTGCTTGCCAATGACTGCACTGTCCTGTGTAGACCTGCAAGATCACCATGCATCCCTTCCATGAATGCCACCACCTGCCCCAACTTCCTATCATGGTCCTGGAAAGCATTTGTCATATTGGTCTGCCCCACACACAGCTGTCGCAGCAGATCAACGGCCTCAGCACACAGTGCATTTTGGCTCACCGTGGCAGGGGCAGCGGTGCCTGCACCGAACGCCACTCTGCTCCCCCTACTCCTCCGGCCACGAACAATACATGGTGCAGTTGGCGGAAGTGTGGGCCCTGTGTGCTGTCTTCCGACAGAAGGTGATGAGTGCCCACTCCCAGTCTGTGACAACAGTGCAGGCTCACCAAGAGTGTCCGACGAGGAGGACGATGGTGTCTCCACATGCGAGTCCTCAGGGACGGTCCTGTCCCCCTCTCCGGCGCTGGCCTCCTCCGTGTCAGTCTGCGTGTGTGCGAAGTCTGATCCGGACTCATTTCCTCAGCTACTCTCCACCGTCTGTGGCTGAGTGTCCTCTGGCAAAGCTGAAATGCACAGAAAAGATGTGTGAGTCATGGGCACACTCACGTACAGAAGGAACAGGATAGCCAAATCACATAGCAGACAAAGGTTCATGAGCCCTCATCCTGCACATGGCCCACCCCTACCAGTCATCCTCACATTTTCTGCCATGGGGCCATGGACCACTAGGGGATGTGCTTTAACACTCAACTACTAAGCAAGTGGCGTGTCAACATGGCGGACCTGGATGTCAAATGAGTACCACCCAATGGGACCAAAATGCCATCACAGGCATACATACGCAACACGGAACTCAATAGTGTGTCTGTGCACCAATACATGCATAGCACTCACAAGTTTCCTACACAGACAGTATGCTCACCGCTAGTTTGCTGTTGATCGGCACTCAGACGTTCGGCCAGTTCAGGATGCGTCACTGCAATGATACGGTGCATGAGAGGGGTCATGGAGCGTCGGGCCAGACGGGGCGTCCTTGGAATCAGGCCCAGTGTTACTTCCGCTACATTCTTGCTCAGCCTGGAAATGTCGTCCCAGCGTTTGTGGCAGTGTGTATGTCGTCTGTTGCACACCCCCAATGCCCGTACTTCCCGTGCTATGGTCCTCCACAGGTCCTTGCGAAGGTGCAGCTTGACCTACCATGATGGGAGACAAAAGGGTTTAAGTCAGTGGACAGGTGGCCTGTCACACACATAGGGGCAAGACGTTACTGTCAGCAGCCATGCAGAATCAGGAACATATGTCTAGCCCACACTACACAGCTAAGATATAAATAGGCCTGATCATTTGGCCCCCTCATGCACACCAACATGTCCCACACTGCACTTACCACCCGTCCCGGTGCGCCGTAGAGGCGTCCATAGTTGCGGAGTACACCGTCCACGAGGACATCAAGCTCCGCGGCGGTGAAGGGTCGAGACCGGATCTCTTTGCCACTCGACATGGCAAGATCACGGAGTATGGCACTAGAGCAGCAGTCGGTGGTCAGCTCAGCAGCAGCAGCAGCAGGTCGAGGTGATGGTCACAGGCAGCAGTCGGTGGTCAGCTCAGCAGCAGCAGCAGCAGGTCGAGGTGATGGTCACAGGCAGCAGTCGGTGGTCAGCTCAGCAGCAGCAGCAGCAGGTCGAGGTGATGGTCACAGGCAGCAGTCGGTGGTCAGCTCAGCAGCAGCAGCAGCAGGTCGAGGTGATGGTCACAGGCAGCACTGGTCCCCAGGGTAGGAAGTTTCATTTTGGCCAAGACACATATATAGGGCCCTCAGCACGTGTCAGTGGCATACGTCGCCAGCAATTGGTCAGCCCTGGAAGCGTGATCGTGAAATGGGCCAATGACTGGCCCTGTTGTTGCGGTGCACAGCTTCCGCTACTTGCGATTGGCCGTATGCGGCCAGCGTCCCTCTTCCCATTGGCTGCATGTGCAGGGACCGTCACGGGCACACATCGGCAACCGCACGTGCAAGCTTCAGGCACGGATGCTTCAGTTGCAACAATGTACTATCACTGGCGCCTCCATGGCGGTGCACGTACACAGCGGGGGAGGTGCAGGCCTATACACCCTGCAGATGTACTCAATGGACATGCCAGTTCATGACCCCCCTTACAGTCACCTTGCATCATCCACCGTACACCGGCCGGAGCGGCCGGCCCATGAACAACCGCCGGCGGTTGTTCATGGCCGGGCACGGCGGTTGTTCATGGCCGGGCACGGCGGTTGTTCATGGCCGGGCACGGCGGTTGTTCATGGCCGGGCACGGCGGTTGTTCATGGCCGGGCACGGCGGTTGTTCATGGCCGGGCACGGCGGTTGTTCATGGCCGGGCACGGCGGTTGTTCATGGCCGGGCACGGCGGTTGTTCATGGCCGGGAACGGCAGTTGTTCATGGCCGGGCACGGCGGTTGTTCATGGCCGGGACCGGCGGTTGTTCATGGCCGGGACCGGCGGTTGTTCATGGGCCGGCCGCTCCGGCCGGTGTACGGTGGATGATGCAAGGTGACTGTAAGGGGGGTCATGAACTGGCATGTCCATTGAGTACATCTGCAGGGTGTATAGGCCTGCACCTCCCCCGCTGTGTACGTGCACCGCCATGGAGGCGCCTGTGATAGTACATTGTTGCAACTGAAGCATCCGTGCCTGAAGCTTGCACGTGCGGTTGCCGATGTGTGCCCGTGACGGTCCCTGCACATGCAGCCAATGGGAAGAGGGACGCAGGCCGCATATGGCCTTTGGGAAGTAGCGGAAGTTGAGCACCGCCATGGCGGCGCCAAATATGTGATCTTGTCAGACGCTGCACCGTGATGTGTTGTGTGCAGTTGCGTCATGAGGGATGTGAGCGTGATTGTGAAAGGTCATATGTCATACAATATAGCATGTGTGTCCATACAATGGACATCGGTCGGCACACAATGGGCAACAGATGTGCATTTGTACGTGTTGACGTCGGGTTTGACCCTACAGACGTTGTTACATCTTCACAACTACACAGTACATCACGGCTGTGTGGCCAATTAATGCATCTGTTGTCAGTTTCTTGTTGTGTCGAGGTGACTACAGTGGTGGTGGTACACATGCATTCCGTGTATGTGATTTCTACGTTCTGTCACCATGCATGTCATTACCGTATGCACATCATCATTGGTGGTGGCATTTGTGCTTGATGACATGGCGTGTGTAAACTTATCGTTTGTGTGCATGCAGTTGCATGAGTGTCTGTGATGTGTCTACGATACATTAGGGTGACGACTGAAGTTTTGTCAGTAAGGTACACATGTGATGGAGTTGTACACGTATGCGTCGTTTGTAAGTTGACCTAAGTTACATCTCTCTCCCACACAGGAGGGCTCCAAATGTGCATCGCCCATGCACTCTGCTGGAGGATATGGTAGACGAGGAGGTGATTCGGAAATTCAGGCTGGATCGACGGCGGTTGCTGGAGCTTGTGGCTCAATTGTCTCCTCATCTGCAGCCACGTAGAACGTATCCTGGCTCGTTTACACCCACTGCAAAGGTCATGGCGGTACTACATTTCTTCGCTACTGGCACATTTAAGTATACAGTTGGAGGTGCCGGGGGTATGTCACAGGCCATGTTCAGCACGGTTCTTCGGGATGTGTTAACAGCTATGATGCTGTACAAGGATGAGTACATACATTTCCCACGTCCGGAAGAGTTGCCAGCTGTCAAAGCTGGTTTCTATGCACTGGGCCACATACCTCACGTTGTGGGCTCAATTGATGGCACGCACATCGCGCTCATTCCACCACGGGCACGCGAACAAGTGTTCAGGAATCGCAAACACTTTCATTCGCTGAACGTGCAGGTGGTGTGCCTGGCGAGCAACATCATCTCCCATGTGTGTGCAAGATTTCCTGGATCCGCACATGACGCCCACATCATGCGGACCAGCAATGTCCCACGACTCATGGCAAATCTGCCACCCGGTCAAGCGTGGCTTGTTGGTGAGTGTGCAGTGGGGACTCTTGTGATCTCTGTGTTGCATGGGGTACCCACCATATCTTGTTCTGATGTTTGTCTCTGTCATCCCCCTACATAGGCGACTCGGCTTACCCAAACCGGCCCTGGCTCCTCAGTCCCCTACGTAATCCGAGGACGGCGGGTGAAATGCGGTACAATGAGGCACATGGAAGGACACGGAGAGTCATCGAACGTACCTTTGGACTGCTCAAGTCTAGGTTTCGGTGCCTCGATAAGACCGGTGGGGCCCTGCCTTACTCACCAGGAAAGGTATGCAAGATCGTGATTGCCTGCTGCATGCTCCACAACCTGGCAGTACGCAATAACATTGAACTGCTGTTGGACCCTGAAGACGAAGGAGTTCCTCGGCCTCCCATCCCACCCATGTCGACTGATGAGGATAGTGGTGAGGAGGAAGGTGTGGACCAGAGGCGCCAGCTCATTGATCGCTACTTCCCTTGAATGTGAGTATCTACCTCTAATGGCGGTTGACAATGCCTCATGTATGTTTTCTGGTGTTGTGTGGATATGGGGTTAATCAGCTGGGTGTGGTTTGTGATGGTTGCACATGTGTGTCTTCATGTCTTTGGACATAGGAGTGTCCATGATGTGTGTGCTCCCATCCCATGCTTGTGTGATGGTTGTCGTTTGTGTAATGTTGCTGTGCATTGTGTTGTGATGTGTGTGAATCTCTTTACTGACGTGTGTTTGCTGTCTCTGGTTTTCTCTAGGTCACTCCCGCAGCGCCATGATCATGTGCGACTATGATCCCTGTACCTGTTTACGTCTGTATCTGATGGCAATCATGTGAATAAACATGGAGGCAAAACATCATTGTGTGAGTAAATGCAATTTATTGACAGGTTGTGCTTTTGTGCTGGTGAATATTTACAAGTAAGTGGGGGGGAGGGAGTTGGAGTTGAAGGTAATGGCAGATGAAATGTCCGTGCTGACACCACATTGGGGGGTGTCAGGCTAGTCCAGCAGACCAGTGGCAATGATTGTCTATGTGGGACAGGATGGTTTGCAGGGTGAATGTCTGGCACAGGCAGTGGCATTGTCAAGGTCGTCCCCTCTTGGAGCGTGTGCCTGGCGCTCCAACACTGCTCTCAGCCACTTCCTGCCTCGGCCGCCCCCTCCGTCTCGGAGGTGGTACAGAGTCAGCTGGGAGGGCAGGTTGGTGATGGGCCACATCCGTCGCCAGGGGCTCAGGTGGTGGTGGCGGCGGTGGAGGCGGAGGCGGAGGTGACGGGGGAGGCGGAGGTGATGGTGGCGGTGGCGCTGACACACTTGGTGGAGGGGGGGGGGTTGTTCCGGCCAACCCATTCCCTCCACATCGTTGCCTGCTGGCCCATGATCACCAACATCTGGCCAAGGATGCCAGAGATCTCGCGCAGGATGTTGGTGTTGTCCACTGAGTCCTGGTG
Organism: Lissotriton helveticus; assembly: GCF_964261635.1. NCBI lineage: Eukaryota > Metazoa > Chordata > Amphibia > Caudata > Salamandridae > Lissotriton > Lissotriton helveticus. The sequence goes on along the minus strand of NC_136059.1, from coordinate 1,838,489,971 downwards.
AACACGATCAGCGTTTGCCTGGGACCGGTCGTATGAGGCCTGGCACCTGGCAAGAGCTTGTAGGGACTGTGCCACTGGCTCGGGTAGCTGTCCCTCCTCTGACCGGCGGTGTGTGGCTCGCCTGATTGGCAGTTGTCCCGTTGCCTGTGTTTGTGGCCCACTCACCCTGCTTGTGTGTGGGGCCGTTGGACCAGCGTTGCGCGCTGGGTCATGCTGGGTGGCACCGGCAGGAGTCGTGGTGCTGGTGGTAGTGGTGGTAGTGGTGGTACTGGTGGTACTGGTGGTACTGGTGGTGGTGGGGACTGTGCAGATCACAGAGACAGGTGCCGCGGGAGTCACACATGCGACGTTGGTCGGTCCCGGGAGTCCCTGTGAGCCAGATGGCCCTGGCTGCGTGCTTGGTCCCGCTCCATCCTCCGCCCCGGAGCTGCCTGTGTCGTCGTCAGCAGAGAGTCCTGTAGGTGTGGGAGGCGAGGCTGGCGGCCGGGTACTGCTTTCCCCAGTCAGTTGACGATCACCTGAGGGACAAGATCGAGCTGGTCAGTAATGTGGACAGTACATGGTTACATTGATTTGTAGACATTTCTGTTTCCTGTCGCACACACCCCACCCTCCACCACCACCACCACCACCACCCTCCCCGTGAACATGGGGGCCTGTTGGGAGTTGTAGTTTGGGCCTCTCACACACCCCACCCTCCACCACCACCACCACCACCACCCTCCCCGTGAACATGGGGGCCTGTTGGGAGTTGTAGTTTGGGCATCTCACACACCCCACCCTCCACCACCACCACCACCACCACCCTCCCCGTGAACATGGGGGCCTGTTGGGAGTTGTAGTTTGGGCCTCTCACACACCCCACCCTCCACCACCACCACCACCACCACCCTCCCCGTGAACATGGGGGCCTGTTGGGAGTTGTAGTTTGGGCCTCTCACACACCCCACCCTCCACCACCACCACCACCACCACCCTCCCCGTGAACATGGGGGCCTGTTGGGAGTTGTAGTTTGGGCCTCTCACACACCCCACCCTCCATGGTGGGCTCCACACGGATAATTTCATCTACCATTACCCGCAACTCTGTCTCCGTGAATTTGGTTTTTTTTTTGGGTGCCATAGTGTGTGGTGCTCAGTGTGTGAGTTGAGTGAGTTGGGAGGTGCAGGTGTGTGGTGTGTGATGTGTAGGATTTGTGTGGTGGGTGTTTGTGTGGTGGGTGTGGTAGGGTGGTGGGTGGGTGTCTTCTATGTGATTTTATGTGAGTTAGCAGTGTCTCGAATGGCCCTCTTGCTGGCAGCAATGCTGTGGTGCAAGGGATTGTGGTTGTGTGGGGGTGTCTTTTTGTAGTCGTGTCTCAATGGTTGTTGCGAGTCAGGTGGTAGGTGGGCGTGTTGACTTGTGTGCATTATTGGATAATTGGGACGTGTCATGGTGGCTTGTGCTTGGGGGGGGGGGGCCTTGTCAATGTTCGTATGTTTGCTTAGGACTTGCGGTGCACTTTCATACATTTGTTAGGCGCTAGGGATGTTGTGCGTGTTGGCCTTCCGCAGTGATGCTGTGGTTCTCGTAGCATTGTTTCCGCCGCGGACGTGGATGGCTGTGAGTTCCGTGGTACGGGCGGATTTATCCTAATTGCGGCCACGGAGTATTCTCAGGTATGGCGGTACATGTTTTATTTTCCGCGGTCATTTCCGTCCGCGGCAGTGGTTGTTCATTGGACTCCGTCCGCCGCGGACGGACTTGGTTGTGTTCCGTCCACCGCGGACGGTGTTGGTTGTGATCCGTCCGCCGCGGTCGGAGTTTCGTGACATGATTATCCTAATCCCAACCGCGGTTTCTCCGCGGCGCAGCCGGGAGTAAAATTTCCCCCACCATGGCGGACAGTACCCATTTCCGTCCGCCATCCTAATCGGCCCCAAAGAGAGGATCATATGTTTTTCAGCCATCACAGGTGAAAATTTAGGTTTTCGCGGCATTTAATTTGAGGTGACTCCATTTCTTCCACTGGTCAAAGGCCCGGAGACAATTGAAGATTTTTGATGTTCCAGTGTTCTTTTGTTTCTCCAGTTTCAGATGTACATGTGTGTTATCTGCATAGTTACAGTAGGTGAAGTCAAAATCACATATCAGATCTGGTAATGATTTTATATGAATGGTGAAAAGCATGTTTATAATGATTGAGCCTTGAAAGACATCTGCTTTAATGATGTATGGTTTAAAAGAGAAAGGAGGGGTGTGTATATATAATATTTAGTCTATTGTGAAAGTAGGATGTGAGCCAATCAAGAGTTGTGCCCTCTGTTCCAGCTTCCTCAAGTCTTTCAAATGGTGTGTCATGATCCACTGTGTCAAAGTCTGCTGAAAGATCCAAGAGAAGAACTACAGCAACCCTATTATTGTCTACCATGTTTATAAGGCCATCCCACATAGAGATAAAGGCTGATTTAGTGCCTCTTACTAGATGGAATTCAGTTTGAAAGCAAGAAAGTATGGAATTCTCCCCCAATGAACTATGACATGGAATGGTCTGTTTGCTATGGGTCTGTAGTTCTGGAGTTGTTGATTATCCAGGGTTGGGCTTTTAATAATGGCACATGTATGTCTTATTTAAGTCTTCTAGGAAAACTCATGATGTTAAGGAGTTCTTAAAGAGATTTCTGACTGGGATAGCAGAGTGTTTTTGAAAAATTGAGATTGACAATGGTAAGAGGACAGGCTGCAGGCTTGCTGGTTTTGGCAAGAACTGTGTTTGAGGTAAGCAGGATTTCTAGTTCCTCCAAATTTAGCTTGTTCCAAGGTCAGTATGTATAGCTGAATGCAAGATGTCTTTAGATGGAGTGCGTTTTTGTGCCTTATGTTGGAAGGCAACAATGTAGTTGTCTGACCAAGTCACTGGAGTAATTGTTTGGAACATGACTAGGTCTGAGTTGGCGAATATGATAGTTAATATGTGACCAGCGATGTGTATTGGAGTTGGAACGAGATGTTGAAGTTGTGTGTACCCAGGCCAGTGAGGATGGTTCTGGAGAGTGGTATGTTAGGTTTATCATTGAATAGATTGAGGTCACCAAGGATGCATATGTTTGAGTATATTATAAAAACGTTACAGATTGTGTCTAGCAATGTGTCTGTGAATTTTGCATTGTTAGGTAAAGGTCTGTAGAGGGGTAGGGTGTGATCTGACAAGCAGGGTCTCACAGCCTTGTAACGAAACATCCTCGGGTCTAGTGAGATTTGTTGTTTTTATATGTATGATGGCTAAGTTGCCTCCTTTTTTGTCTCTGTGATTTTGTGTTACAGTTTGATATTCTTGTGAAACTGCACTTTGGAATACCAGTGCCAAATCCTCTTCCTGCTATGATTCAGATTTGGAAAGTCAGTCAGGCTTTGTGTCTATCAATAGGCCAAATAAGTGGTACTTTTTGTTTTAGAAAATAGAATGGGAATTGATTGGTAGGCAATCTAAAAATTATTAGTTGGTGGTGGTGTGAGCTTGTGCTGCAGGAAGGTAAGTAATGGCCGTTGAAGTTGTTGGTGGTATGTTCTGGTTGGCGGTGTTAAATGTTGGAGGACAGAAAATTGATGTGTTTGTTTATCAATATCCACTTTCAGAAGACTTAGAGGGTGATTAGGATGACAGACGGATCACCACCGCCGGCCCGGCGGTAACGATTCGCCCACCATGGCAACTTGATTTACCCCCGCCATATTATAATGGCGTGGGTAACGTTGTGGACTGAGAGTGGGTCCGCCTCTTTTATGCCAGTTGACAATCATTCCGATTGCCGGCCGGGCGGACTTGGGCCACAATATGGTGGCTCAAGTCATCCAGATAATGATGTGTGGCTTTTAAGGCCTTTTCATGGAGGGGATGCCGGCCATGGAAAGGCTGGCGGGGAATTGCTTTGGGGGCATGTTGCGGGCTCCTGTGGGCGTGGGGGGCTGCAAGTGGGGGTTGCCTATGGTACCCCACTACATTGCCATACTCAAGGTGGCAGGCATCGCGCGGTGCCTGCCACGTTGCGCATGGCAATGCACAACATGGCACTTTGGCTTTGCGGCGGGTGCTGCTTACAGCAGCACCCGCTGCAGTGTCAAAAATGCAGAATGCAACCGCCAGGGTGGCAGTCGCATCCTAATTAGTGGTGCGGGACCGCCGCACATCTGGCGGCCGGTCCCAGCACCGCTAGGGTGGCAGGCAGACTAAAGTCCGCCGGCCATCCTAATAACCCCTTTAGACATTTTTTGTATCTGGTTGCGTGGTTGGTGGTGAGTGTGGTTGAAATTGAGGGGGATGGGCTGTGGAGGTGAGTGTGAAAGGTAGGTTTGTTTTGTAATGGAAGGGGAAGTGGGATTATTTTTCTTTCTTTTTCGTATGTTTAAGGTGGAAGGAGTAGGGGTGAGGGAGGCTGGTGAGGCATAAAGGTCCTGTTGTATGGCTTTGGTGTTGAGCAATGGATGACAGACGGGTGAGTGAGTATTGTTTGTGTATTGAGTGATAGGAGTATTTGTTGTATGGGGAGTGCAATGTAGAGATGGGTTTATGTCTGTACTATTTTTGCTGGTACGAGGAGAAGAGTGGATGTGTGTAGCTATGTTCAGGTCATTAGGAGTTTTTAAATGTGTGAGATTTTGTTTAAGTTAAATTTGTTAACTGTGTGTTGTGTGGTGTTTATGGGGTAGTATTAGCTTGTATGTTGGTACCACCTTGAGGAATGTGATGGCCTGGTGAGCTGAGTACATTGTAGGAGAAGAAGATGGAATAGTGTTTGAGAGTTGAGAATATATTTCTTTTGAAAGATGGGTATAGGCTGGGTAGGTAGATGAATGTGTCTTATTGGTGACAGAGAGTGTTGAAAGAGTTTTGTCTTTGGTTGTGTTGAGAAGAAATGTATGGCTGTGTGGTAATGGGGTATTACAGATAGTTGAATAATGGGTTCAGATGGGTGGCAAGGGAATGCTAGGAGAAGGTAGAGGGTATTGAAAGTGTTTGTGTGGAAAAGGTGGGAGTTTGTGAGATTAACTTTGTGAGTGTTTTCTTTTATTGGTATGTAACCAAAATGTGTATTTGCTTGTGTAGTAGTACAGAATAGTTTCTGCAGGAGTGTGTAGGTGTAAGGGTACAAGGGTGTGTAGTAGAGAGGTAAATGTGTGGGTATAGTTTGATGAGTGGGTAAATGGCAGAATAACCTTGTTTGTTGAAAGAGACTAGTGTGTGTTTGTTTTGGGATAGTGTGCATGGCTGTGTTTCTGCCTGTTCCATAGAATGTGCCTGTAAAATGTGAACATGGGCATCATCACTTGAAAATCTGGGAATGCATCAAAACCCATAAGTGTTGCATGGCACACCCATGAATTGTTCAACATATGGAACGGTCTCACGCTCCTTATCGGACGCACAGCTTAGCTCCTTCAAAGAAAGGTAACTTCTTTTTTCCATTTAATTCATTTTATTGCCATTATTCTGCGATATTTTGTATTGTTCAAATCTGTGTTGACAGTCACATGTAACAAAGTAAATGTGTCCCAATTTTTCAAATGTTGCAGTTTGGCCAAAGGCCTTTTCATCCTGCAGCACGACGGGTACATTTAAAACATCCTTAATCCAAAGCATTTCGGGCATATTTTTGCCCTTCATCAGGGATTCACTGTAAATTATTAAAAAACACAACGTTACTTTGCGAAGGTAAATACCTCAATTAACAATGTCAGTTACATCAAAATGTTTTCTTAAAAGACCCAGTTTAACGTTTTCCCTCTAATGCCATATTGCTAAAACATAAGCAAAAACTCAACGATTGTTTTTCACACAGCTAACCTTTACTAACACCTCTAGATCATCACCATCATTCTACAAACTATCATTCTAGCGCTTTCTCCGTACTTACATTAACCCATCTTTCTTTTCTTTCTTTTATTCTGCCATAGCGAACACACTCTTACTCTCGGTCTCGCTCTTATAACTCGGTAAAACATTTCCCTGTCCCTTCCTTCTTCGGTCTTTTAACATCCTGTTTCTATCCAACTACGTATCCCAGAGTGGATGAGGGAGTCGCGTTGTTATTTTCAAAAGTAAAGCGTGTTGTGGGTAAAGTGAATGAGCGAGTACACGCTAAATAAAATTTGCGTAAATAAAATAAATTAAAAACAATTGCGCGCTGTGTTAAATTATATTTCCAAACAGAGAGGCTTGAGCGCGAGGCGAGCGGGATTGTAGCAACAGCGGTATATGGCCACAGTAACAGCCGCGCTGAGCTTGGACAAGCGTTGTCAAAGCCGCGTTCTGATTGGCTGGAGCATTTTCTGCCGCTGTGCTGTGATTGGCCAATGCGTCATCACGCTGTAATTGGCTGTAGTGGCGTAAACAGTGCTGTGGTTGGTTGAAATATCACCAATAGCGCTATGATTGGCTGAAGTGGGTTGCCCCTTTGAAATATTTACGAGTGCATTTGTAAGTGTCTTAAGATAAATAAAGTGTTGATTTTGAGCGCTTTTAAGCGCAAAGAGAGAAAAGAGATTGTAGTGGCAGTATGTGTCACAGTGAAGGAGGACTGTGATTAGCTGAGCGTCATAGTAGCCCCAAGTGTAGCCCCAAGTGCTTTGATTTTTTTGGTAATAGTGCCTAGAACTTTGTTATGGAATAGATCACACATTGGAAAGGTGAGACTAGCTGACAAATAGTAATTACCATAGCAGACACGTTGATAAAGACAACAGCTAGTGGTAACATTAGCTGTTAGTAGAGTAATATTAGTAAATCAATAAGCTGCTACTGCAAATACAGCTACAGCATTAACAATAATGGCAACAATAGCTTATTAGAATAGGATCCACAGCATTGGGCTGATGTATGTTATAGTAGTTAGCAAGCATTTTATCACAAACAAAATTGGTGATTTGTGGTTTCAAGTCAAATTAAATTGTTAGTTTAAATAAATTAATAGAAGGAGTCTAAAGGTTTTACAGCAAAATATTTTATGTAAATTAAGGCAAAACAGATTAGGTTTTCTTTTTCCACAGGTATATGTTGCAGAAGGTGTGTAAGTGAAAAATAAGTACATTTAACACACATGTGATTATATGTTGATATTATTGTTATAAATAAATATATTACGTTGCTACTGTTTTTCCAAATTCATGTTTCCTTTACAGGTTTATAAAAATTAGTGATACAGGTAAATTAGGAGAAATATTAAATTGACCAAATTATAAGGTTTTCAACACCTGATAGTGTTAAATTAATTAATTAATTGATCAGCAAGCACTGCAAGGCAAATTTCAAGAGTACATTTTCCGAATTAATTAAATAAAATGTCTTCCTTATACAAGAAAATGAAAAAGGTTGTTGCCAAATGCGAGAGTAAATTAAAGATTCCCAAATTAGCAAGAATAAATAATAAAAGTGTCAGAGTAGAAAATAGAGATCAGTGTAAAATTGATGTTGTAAATATGGATCAGAACAGAAATTCACGAAGACCCCTAGAGCAAATTAATGCAACGCCAAAAGTGTCAGATCAGATTGATAAAGTGCCAGCTCAAACTTTTACTAAAATTAATGCAATTGAAAAACATGATGAAATGATTGGTACTTCTGGAATTAATATTCCTGATCATGTGAATTCATCAAATGATTTAAAGGAGTCTATGAAAATTATGGAAACAGAGATAGTCCCTGTACTGGGAAAAGATGAAATTAATTCCGCAATTTTAAAAGTCCCATTAACTGAAAAGGTTTATTCTATTGTACTTGAGATTGAACTAGTAGGGATCGAAACTCAGCGAGAAACAGAAATGACTTCAGTTCTAGCAGGTGAGAAGTCTGATACTGATCTGATTAAATTGACACAGCCTGACGAGTCAAAATTCTGGTCAATTAAAAAGGAGATTGAGATAAATGAGCTGAATGAACAGCTAAAAGTACAACGACAGGTAATGGTTCAGCAGAATGACATGGCTTCACTGCCATTACAAATTTTTGTTAATGAACAGATAGAGAATACAGATATAGAATTAAATAAAGAACAAGAAAACAGTCTAAAAAGAATAGATGCACTTCCAGAATATTGGAATGAAAATGATGTTCTTTTAAGTGAAGACATCAAAATAAAGGATACAATTGATCAACAGATTGAAACATTGACTTCTGCAGGTTCACTTTTCAGAAATGCAAATTTAATTAAAAGATTGATTGATGATATACAATTGGCAGAAAGGTTTGCTGGAGTGATATGTGCAGCATACAAAAAGAATGATGAACATGCTTTGAGTTCACTAATAATAACATCTGTAGTTGAAACATGGCAGGTAGTCAAAGGCTTACAAGATGAAGCAACTCATGAGGAGAAAAACACATGGTTGAGAAACACATGGTTGAGAATAGATTTTAGACAGCGAGATGAGGATGAGATTTTGTCACACAAAGATGACAGAGTAGTTTTACCAAATAGCATGATTACTGACAAGAACAGAATGTACCATAAAATTGCAGAATTTCTTTACCAGAGGTGTCTGACTTATCAGCAAATGAATACAATTAAGAGAACACTTATGGGATTGGGAACAGAATTACAGGAGAGTAGTTCATTGAACAGATTACAAATAGATTACTGTGAGATGTCACTGAATGACGAATTGTGCTACATTTTTGTGATTTACTGTTTGATTACAAAATGGGTTGAAACATTTCAGATGCGACATGATGATGAAATTACTGTTACAAAGTTATCAGATAACAGAAAACATATTGAAAACAGATTGCTCCATTGTGCAGATAAACTAGAAATTTCAAATGTTGAGGAGCATGAGAATGTTACTATAAAAGACAGAGATGCAGAAATGTGCCTAGCTGCAGGTACAAAGTGGACAGATATTCTTCCACTTGTTTTGATGTTTCTGAGAAACACTACTGATAAAAAGACAAATTTAAGTCCACGTGAGATTAAGATGGACAAGGTCATGAGACAGACATTCATACCAGAGAAGAGAATGATGACTATCAATGATAGCATCAATTTGGAGTACTGCAGGAATTTATCAGATGAAATGATTTCTGTGTTTGATGAAGATGAAACTGAAGTGCAAACTAGAGAAAAAGAGCAAGTATTTGATCTGTTACCAGGTAAAAGGATCAGGAAAAAGGTTCGTCTAAAAAGAAATTCACTAGTGCCAAGGTGGCAGAAAAGGAGGCTAGTCAGTCTTGTCACAACAAATGCAGAGAAGTGCAAAAGACTGAAGAGGTGGATTGACACTGGCCATACTTTTCGTGTATCTACACCTGAAAATCCTGACGAGAATAGTGTCACAATTGATGATTCAGATTCTGAAGAAGAGCCTGAAGAGAATCCAGATCTTGAAGGTCGACAAGTTGGTCGATATCTGGAGAACACGAAAAGAAAACAAGCCTTGATTGAAGAAGACTTGAAAGTTGTGACAGAAGACTCAGAAAATGATGGAAATCTGCCAGAAAAAGAAGCAGAAGAAGAATGTGATCAGATTGTGATTCAAGACCAGGAGAGTATTGAAAAGCAGAAAGGTAGCTCTGAAAGCAGGAACACGAATTCTAAAACTGGGAAGTTAAAAGTAATTGTAGAAAAAGAAGAAAATGAATTGCCAAGTACCAGCTAAAAAGATGACGTTCCTAACGGAGTGAAGTTGCTGAGTAAAGAAGTACCTGAGTCCAGAATGAAGATGTCTGACACTCAAACTGATGAGAATGATGAAGATTCTCAAATAAGAAAATTCAGAAAAGGAGCTTGGAGAACAGAATGTAATGTGACCAAGCAAAAGAAGAAATTACTAAGAAAAAGTGATAACTGGCCAGAAGAAAATGAAGGCCTAAAATTCAAATTGAGATACAGATCAAAGAAACAGATTGAGGCAAGAAAGATAATAGAAATGATACCTGTAATGGAGGTAAATAGTCACAGTCAAAAAGTGATTGAAAAGAATAGTGACAATGATTGAAGTATATACCTGTTAAATTTTAGGTTTTCTGTTTTTGGCATAAGGCTGAAGAAATCTTGTTAGATGACACAAGGTCGAAGAAATTCTGTTAGCTGAAAAATTAATTTGTGACATTAGGTCGAAGAAAAACTGTTAGAAGGTTTAAAGAGTATATAAAAAAAAAAAAAAAAATAATAATTTTTGAAAAAGGGGGGTGTTAGAAATTTTTAGAAAATTTAGGTAAAATTTTTAAAATTTTTGTTTTATTTTTCTTTGCAAGCTTAATGAAAATATAATTCTGCTTTGGTTAATTTAGGTTATTGTTCTTTTTTGAAATTTACAAGGAGAAGTTTTAGGTTAATATGACAAGCAAGATACTGACATTTTATTAGTTATAGATTTTGCAACACTTTTATTGAAGCTTAGTCGTATGTTACACAAGGAAAAGAAATAGAACTAGAGGGGTTTCTTAAAACTCAATATGAGAATTGTAGATAAACAGATGAGATAAGTCTTTAGAAATACTAACACAGGTGAAATTGAATCATGTTCATCTTAGATAAAATCTTTGCTAAAATATTGGGTGATGGTGTGGTGATTTGTTAATCACCAGATGAGGGAGTTGATGGAGCGGGATAGAAAACAGAAATCTGTTTAAACCCGTGAAGTCACACTTCCATAAATAAATTAATAATGCTAACAATTTGTGCTGTGTATAATAATTCAACCTAGTTTAAAGTTACATTACATTACCGAACACGTGGGAAATTAACATGTGTGCTCATAAATGTGCATTATGTTGCATTCTTATGTATGTGGAAAATAATAAATTAATCCTGTCTATTGTCATGTCATAACTAATAGCAGCTGTTTTTAAAATAAAGGCATGTGCTTATTTTGCTTCCCTTGTCTATGTGATGTCATTTCTACTATTCTAGGTGCACATAAGGTTTTATGGATTAATGAAGACAGGTAGATATAAAATGCTGCTTTATTTGTGCTTTACTGCTAGGTAATTTAGACTAATGGGTTAATTATTAGCAATGATGGGAGGCAACAGAACAAACTGTATTTCTTTCATTAATTATTCTTTGTGTTTGTTTATATAATAGTTTTACAAAGGAAGCTTAGAGATGGCTGCAGGAAAATAGTACCCTTTTAAAAGTGACGCAGGGAAGGTGGCGCAGAAAATTGACGCTCTTTGAAAAGAGGCCTAATGATGAAAATGGCTCAAGTGAAAATAATTCTGAAAGGATGGAAAAGGCCTCTGAGCTTTTATTTTGAAAGGTTTTGGATTGAACTGCTAAAAAGATGACTTTTTGGAGAAATTTGCTAACGTTTGCTAACGTGCCACGGGAGTTCAGAGCTGACTAGCTCAAGGTTAAAAAGGAAGTTGTCGCTACAAAATGTAGCAGTCTAAGGAGAACTGCCAAGACTTCTAAATGAACAATGGACAAGTGAATTTGCCCGGGCATGTAAGAAGGAGGTGTCACAGTTTACTGTGGTACGAGGTGGCTCAGCCAATGGAGAACTAGAATTCGTCTGCTGGAATGTGAAAAATAGTTAGCTCAGCTAAAATTAGGGTATAAGAATAGGTTCAGAGAATACATAGTTGGCTTACGCTCGAGAAATCTGGAGGACGATGTTATGCTGATGGACTTTACACGTGAGGACAGGAGTTTTTATTAATTACTTTATTACTAGGTGATGAGGGTAGAGACAGAGATATAGTTAGGATTTTGGAAAATGCTTAATTTTACTTATTCCTGCTAATGAATAATAATTCTTGATTTATGCTCTTTTTATTAATACTGAATAAATCTTTCTTTATGACATTTTCTAATGCTTGTTTAATAAAATACCAAAACCTAAGTTTTTCTAGATGTGTTAAAATAAACTTTCTAAAATGACAAGCTGGTCTTGATTATTGCAGATGGTTTAAACAACTATATTTAGATCTTATCGCCTCATGATTCAAGCGCTCTATTGTTGTTATGGGCCTAGTGTTGTAGTGAAAGTTTTGTGGTAGTAGATAGTGTCATTTGTGCAATATTTTGGTGAGAGCGCTGGATCACCTCCCCACGCTTTCCTAACTCCTTCGATGTGTCCAAACTCCATGCAGTCTCTGTGAAGCAAACGTTAATATTGCTAGCATTACATATCCCCCGCCCTCCCACCTTCGCAAAGTAACGTTGTGTTTTATAATAATTTACAGTGAATCCCTGATGAAGGGCAAAAATATGCCCGAAATGCATTGGATTAAGGATGTTTTAAAGGTACCCGTCGTGCTGCAGGATGAAAAGGCCCTTGGGCAAACTGCAACATTTAAAAAATTGGGACACATTTACTTTGTTACATGTGACTGTCAACACAGATTTGAACAATACAAAATATCGCAGAATAATGGCAATAAAATTATTTAAATGGAAAAAAGAAGTTACCTTTCTTTGAAGGAGCTAAGCTGTGCGTCCGATAAGGAGCGTGAGACCGTTCCATATGTTGAAGATTTAATCAGTTGAGTGGTTGTTGGGCATAACCACTATTATCTGGACTGCACGCAAATGGATTTAATTAGTAAGAACTATCTGAGTATAATTGGACAAAATGGTGTGCATTTTGTCACTCGTGTATTTACACCCATGAATTGCTCATGGAATGCCCTCACAGGGCAGAGTAACGCAATGCAGCGATTTGGGCTGTGTAGGATTAGTCCAGATATTTTGAGCAACTCAAAGCCACACCAAGTGGCTTTGTGTGGCTTTAAAAATCTGAATTAAGGTTTGTGTCACTCTTGCATCAAGTTGTGTGGTGCAAGAGTGAAATATAGACCCCCGTGTTAGCGGGCTGACCTACTGTTATAAGTCACAGAGACATAACAAGCTCCAGAGGCCTCCCTGCATCTGCTCAGCTGTCTTTCTGCCTGAAACTGGATCTGGATCTGCTTGAGACCTGCTGGCCTCTGCCATAGTCAGTCCCTGATCTCCAAGAGGTGCATCCCCAGGTCCTGGGTGCTTCCCTGGCTTAATAGAGCACTCCTCTGACTGAATAATGAGATATCCTAATTCTGACCGGAGAAATCCTGATGTTTTGGGCTCTTCATTACTATGAATGGGCAAGTTTGTGCTATGATTTTGCTGCTTACGCCAACATTGAAAAATTGCAAATGACCAGCAATGACCATCTGTGATGCCTGGCCTGCTCTTTGCGCTACAACGACAACCATCCACAACATTCTCCTTTCATCCTCCTTCATAGTAAACCAAACTCCGGTTGCTAAAATGTAAATGGTAACTTTTTTCAGCAGGACTAACCCTGTCCCTGTATTGAAGTGGAACTAGTGAATGCCACCATTTTAGTGTCAAATACCTTTCCCAAATCGGTTTATTTTGGAGTGGGAATAGTAAAAGTCACCCATTTAGTGTCTAACACCTTCCCCCAATTGGGTTAGATTAGGGTAGGAATAGTAAATGTCACTCTTTTAGTCTTTAAAACTTTCCCCAAATTGGTTTGGAACACAGTTGGAATAGTAAGTCATCTTTGATTGGGAATGTAGCATGATTATTTAATATTATCATTTTAGTCTGAAATCCTTTGTTTAATTTGTATTTGTATGTAGAAAAAATAGTTTGTGTTTTTTAATTAATATTGCTGGTGTTTACAGATATAATAAAAAATAGTTGTATGTCTTTGATACATTATATTATTAATTAGATAGTTTTAATAGAATAATGACGTAACATTATTTTCAATTTATTTGTGTTTTTTAAGTTTATCTAATGTACATTTTTAAACATATATATTTCAACCAAAAAAGTTTTATATATAGTAATATTGCAATTTGTAAATTTTTTACTTTACTTTTTTCCTATGTTTTAATTTTTTTCACATTTCTTCCTTAACTTTATATACATATTTTCAGCATCATTTTAACATGTTTTTTCAGTATATATTAAATAAATGAATATATTTGATACATGCTTTACATGCTTTAATAATTTGTTTACATTTTTTCACTTTTATATAATATTTTAAAATTAGTTCGTGTTAATTTCTAAACGGAGATAGACTCTTTATTTTCATTTAGCGTCCATTTTTTTGTACCACTAGCTTCTATTTTGTAATCAACGTATGCCATTTTTAGTCTGTTTCCCAGATCCAGGTCACAGTAAGATGCTGCTTTTTGCTGGAACAGATAAGTCTTTTTAAAGTTTTTGTTAAGGGTTTTTAGGGTAGGGAGGTGTAGGGGAAGGTCTAAAGATTAGATACAGTGTTGTTTGTTGGGTTTCTGTAGATTTAGTTGTAGTAATAGTAGTGCTTTTCACTAGTTTATAGGTTTGCGTTTTCACACACTGTTTCAGTAATATATCGCTATTTTATGGTAAATTGTGTTAGGTTACATATAGTTCAATGATTAAAGGTGATGTATCTGTATTTTTAAGAATGTAATGTGTTTTGCTCCTGGGTTTTCTTATGAAACTGTCGGGTCTTTGTCTAAACACGTGTCTTAGGGGCATTGAGAGTTACCTTTTTCATTTTTGTTTAAAATAAAACACTTTTGGTTTTTAACTAACACATTTTTTAAAACTTTAATATCCTTTTTTCTGGCATCCAGGAAAGTTTCTTTTTTAAAACAATGTTTCAGGCTTGTTTTCTAGTTCATAGATACTTTAGATTGCTTTGAGGGATGTCAATTGGAATCATTTTACTTTTTCATTTTTGGGGCTTTTTGGAAAATATTTTTCCTGTTGTTGCTGGATTATTCTTTTTGACTAATCTGCTGGCCTGGACACTGAACGCCCTGCAAGCATTTTTGGAGGGTTTTGTCCACTTCACAAATAGTCCTGATTTGGTTACTGATTATGGCCCAGATCTTGGCCCATGGTCCAGGTAGGATTGCCACCCACAGGCTTGTAGTAAGGGTCAGTCAACTGCACAGCGTAACTAACTTTAGCTACCTGGGAGTTATTTTTAATATGTCGGAATTCTGGCAGCCCCAGCTGAACAGTTCATGTTTTAAGCTGAGGAGGTCAGCTGGAACAATTTTTAACCTGGTATGCATGAGGGGCAGGGGAACCATCTGGCCAGTGATGAAAGAATATAAACCACAGTGTGCCACGTGCCACATATGGGGCAAGGGTTTGGGGATGTCATAAGAGTGCTCTTCTCTAGCTAGAGGAAAATCATATTTGCCAGAGGCTTTCACAATTGCCAACCACAGCCTCCAGTCAGATTATGCACCAGGAGCTAAATCAGCGATATATAGCCAACAGGGTTCAGTTAGCCCAAATGTTATTGTGGGATTCACACTAGGGGTGGGTGTAATTTGCGTGATCGTGTTACGTAAATCTCCGCGAAATGGTAACAAATCTCCGCGAACAAGCAGAAATTTAGCGGACAAGTGGAATTGCTTGTTCGCGATGCTTTTGTACTGTTCGCAATCGCTGTTTGCCTGCTCAGGGGGAAATATCTTGCAAACACTCATTTTGAGAATGCATACAAGCAAAAATTATGCGACATCGCGGAAGGCAGAATTTTGGGCAATTTTGCGTTCTCCGCAGAATGTGAAATTACCCAAATTCCGCTAAATCCGCGAGCGGAACAGAATTTACCACCCAGGTCTAATCCACACACACAACTCTGTAGAGACATCACCTTGGACTGTCTCAGTCTGGAAAATAGAGCACCATTTCCTGCTTGAATTACATCTCCCAAACATTTCAGGAGCTGGTGTTGGCTTCTCTTTTTTTGTCCCCGAAAAGTATTAAAAAAAGATGATAAATCGGTCAACAGACACTTTTGGGATTTTTGTGAAACTAGACGGCTGTAAACTGAGTTAACAAAAAACACAGGGGCATGTTATTGAGGGCCCTATTTCCGCTTTAGTGGGACTTTTTCCCGCTAAAAAGGCGATAATTTCATCACCCTATTAGCAAGCTGTCGCTAACAGCAGTTAGCGACAGTTTGTAGGCGATAGCGAGCGGTTTGGGGCCCGCTTTGCATGTCAGCGATATTTATCGCCAATGACATGCAAAGTGGGCGTACCCAACCTGTTAGCGACTGAAAGCAGTCGCTAACATCGCTATAGCCTATTATCAACGCAGGCACAGTGCTAAAAAAAATTGTGCTAAGCGCGAATATCGCCAAAAACTAACGCCTCCTCAGACCACTTCTTAACCTGTATATCCAATGGGAGTTTGATATTCAGGTTAAGACCCTATTGGCGTTAATGCCTTAATATCGCTGGATTTTCAGCGATATTCACGCATTGAGCCGATATCGCCAGATATTTTATCGCATTTCAGATAAACATTGCTAATAGCATGCTATCTTTGCGATAAAATCCAGAGATGTGTGGCGATAAAAAAAATATCGCTAAGCTCATTTAGCGATAAATATCGCTAGTTGTTTATACCCCACAGTGTTGCTTTTTAACAGACACTTCGCAGGCACAAAGCTCGTTTTTCATCTGACACTTTGCCTCACTCTATTGGAGCGGTCTCTCTTTTTTCTTTTTAGGGCTGGTATGATCTGGCAGCTCGTGAGCATAGGTAACCCAACTGATATGTTGGTGGACATATTTTAACTTGTTTCTGCAATGGGGTCTCTGAACAATAATTTTTACACTATATGCTTTTTTGCAACTTTTTAGATACCATCACAAACTTCTGCTCAAGCCTCTTTTAAAATCATTGACCTATCACAATTGAAGAGAGGCTTTGTTTATTTAAAGCTATTTTATACACTTTCTAAGTGCTTCAGTGTATGCTCTTTTCTAAAAGCTGCAGTTATAACTAGGCAAACCATAAAGGCCTGACTTGATGAAACAAAATGTATCTGTTTTTCGCTTTTTAAATTCTGTATTTTATCCTTTTTATTACGGTTTTAAGACATTTTACCTATATTGCTTGGCACCTAGCACTTTATATAAACAATGTCTAATGTTAGATTGCTTCGTGTCTTTTATGGCTAAAAATTGACCAAATAAAGATTCATTGAATTGACTTAGCGGATATTATTATATGTTAATTTTTTTATTTGATTTGCATGGGAAATGTTATATTTTATTGCTAGTGTAAATATTTAGTGATTGTTCTTTGGAATTGTGTGTTTTATGCATTTATTTGATGGATTGAGATTGTTCTTTAAGCTTTTTATTTGATGAGGTTTACATTATTTGCTTAAATAATTTGTATATTATAGTATTATCTTTGCCCTAATGAACATAAGAGTGGTATTGAATTTTTAGACCTACATAATAACATATAATGTTTATTATTTGTCTAAATAATTAGTTATCATGTTGGTTTAGATGTTGGTACTTTGATATGTTACTATTTATTCTATAACATGCTTTTGGCTAATATTATTTCTATGTAATCCACACATTTGATGTTTATGAAGATTTTGACTTTAAACTGTAGCATGTCGAATATTCTTTTCATTTGTTTGTCAAGTTGAGGTGCAATTTGGCTAACAGATTGCAACATTCGTAGTTGTTGAGAGCTTTGCCCTTTTTGTAATGCTTTTTTAAATTTATAGAGTGTAGGTTGAGTACTGCCTAGTGTGGATTGGAAGGCATTGTGCCATCCTTCCACTGTGTTTTAAGTGTTGGCTTCTTGTGCCAAGGTACTGTCAGAAAATTTCCACCATGGTATTTGGAATTTAGGTTAGGGTGTGTGTCCAGAATTCTGCATTCTGCTGAGTGTCTTCAAAATATTTCATTAGTGGGCTTATTTTGTCTTCTATTTGTTGGTTTAACAGGTTTTCAACTAACAAAATCTAGATATTACTTACCTCTATGACACTTAGAGTCCGATTATGAGTTTGGCGGTCTGAGGACCACTGTACCCGCAGTGGCAGTCAAACTGTGGAAGGCTCAGACCACCAGTGAAACTGCTTCCCCAAAATTATCTGCTTTACAGCTGGTGTGAGCGTGGTGGTCCAACCACAGCATCTGAAACAGCAGAAATCAAGGGATATATAAGGTCAAAACTCACCTCAACTCACCTCTACTTGTCTTTTACCCTCAAGGTGACCATCGGTCATGTCCTGCCACCGCTCTACCTGCTTGACCTTGTTCAAAATCCAATCTGTCATGGACAAAATCTGCGGTAAGTCGTATGACTTCCAGTTTTCATAGACTCCTCCGCAAAATGATGCCCCATCATGGGCAAGGCAAGGGAATTTGACTCCCTAAGTAATTAACATGTATAGAGGGACTCTGTCTGGAATTGTTTCACAACAATAATCAGAAATACATCTGTAGGATTTCCTTGTAGGCCAAAACATTGCTACTGCACAGGCACACTGAACACAAATGGTCTTGTGTTTGCAACTTATATTCAGGTATAGTGATGGGTGCATGATATTGTGTTCCCCAACAGCACTTCATCATCAACATCTCAGCTGTTAATGTCTGTGACACAATTATTTTGCTCTTTCTCACTTGTCTGGCATGTCTCAACTGATCTACACAAGTCATGCAGCTTATCATATGTCAACTGCTGATAAAGTGAGATTGAAGAGTCTACAACTACTGCGAGACCTTGTGACTAGAATTCTAACAAAGATACTTGATTCCATTGCCTCTTTTCACTTGTCTGCTATGTTACAACTGATCTACACTAGTCACACAGCTTGACATCTCTCAAGTTTTGGTAAAGTGACATTGAAGTGACTATAAGTACTGTGAGGCCTTGTGACTGGAACTCTAACCGAGAGGCTAGATTTCGTATGCCCATTCCCACTTGTCGGCCATATCTCGATTGATGTACACAAGTAATGCATTTTATCATATGTCAAGTATTGGTATAGTGAGATTGAAGTGGTCCCTCTCACTCCAACTCTAAATAAGATGCTACAGTGAATGTTACACACTCACATTGCACACATCCCAGGTCTTGTCTGGATGTCAAACAAACATCTGTGTGGATGTGTCATTACACTGAAATTCACCTTCTCTGTTTCAACTCTGTGCTGGACTCTCACACATCACTCACATGACAAGGCAATGTCAGTCAATGGGATTACGGAGATTGAGAGTGACAACCTCCCTTAGAGAGCAATTGAAACACTCTCTGCTGGATAGCTATGTCTCTATCTGGGGAACCTAGAAAGTCTGGGGCCCTGCGGCACAGGACATTTTGCACATGCCTGACAAACTCCATGTGTTCTCGACCTGGGAATTGAAGTATATCAGTGACAACTAATAGCATAAGCAAGTGCCAGGCATGTGTAGACAATTGTTAAGTGCAACTTATGAAATGTAGCACAGCACTAACAGCATATAGCACACATATAGATGAGCACCAGTAAGGTACACACATGTCCATGCAGAACTACACAAAGATATGACAAGTTGACACCCCCCATTTGTGGATACACAAATATCTAACTTCAAAACACCTAACACATGTACAACCAACATCATAGTGAGAAGTGGAAGCTAAACAACGTTGACAGTGGCCAGGACAAGCTGAAATACTTACCATATAACATGTCACCCAGTGCAATGTCGGTCTTATTTGGATGTCATCCCACATAAACATCAATCCAAAATGTTGCCGTTAGCCTGTGTTACTCCAGCACTGGCTCCAAGGTCACGTCATACTAACTACAACAACTGGATAAGCAATCAGGGATGAAAGAAACATAACTGTAGTCACACATGACAAACTATACAATAGCATCAAATAGTCATATAAGTAATGGCAGGGCCAATGTTGTAAAAATACTAAAAACATTTTGATTGAAGCATGTCACAACAAGTGTATAAAAAAAGCCAATGGCGAGTCCATGGTATCACTTTATGGCACAGCACAAGACTGTGCTACCAATCTTGCACTTGTGGACACTGCCAGGAAAAGTCCTCACAAAGGGGAATCTTTTGGGCATAGCAGGCGCCTTGGAGATGGTACTTGGGTTGGGGGCCATAGGCGTATGGAAGGATTGGATTGTCCTTGGGAGAGGGCTTCTTGGAATGGGCACAAGGTATAGGAGGTTTTATTTACTTTTTCTTTTTTGGCTGGGTCCAGGGGTGGGGAAGCTGTTTTTCGGGGGTAGAGTGGGAAGTGGAAGGAATGGGTTTGGGTCTGGGAGATGTTTTTGGAACTTTGTGGGTGTCAGGTTTCAGATGGATAAAGGCAATGGCAAACATGCCATCCTTGTTGGAAAAATGGGGTTTCAAGATGGAGTTCGGTTTGGGAGGAACAGGCAGTGGAAGTGTGAGTTGATTCTGCTGCCTGTACTGTGTCTTGTGTTGTTGTTTGTTGTGTGGGTGACTGTGACCATATGCGTTTCTTGGGTGGGAGTGCTGTGGATGTGCTGGTTGTTGTGGAGGGGTCTGTAGATGTTGCTGTGGTTTCTGCGTGTATGCTGGATGTTGTGGAGGTCTTTGTGGGTGCAATGTCTGTGGGTATCATTGTGTCTGTAGAGGGGTTAGTGAATGCTGCTGTGGTGTCTACAGGAATGGGTGTGGCTGTGGAGGGATCAATATGTGTTGATGTGGAGTCTGTGGGCATGGGTGTCTGTGGAGGGATCAGTGTGTGTTTCTGTGGTGTCTACAGGTATGGGTATGTCTGTGGATGGCTCTTTATGTGTTGCTGTGGTGCTTGGGGTGGTGGGTTGGTGAGGGAGGTGAGTGTCTGCTGTGTGCATGTATGTTGGAGTTTTTTTAAATCTTGCACTTGTGTGGGGTGCTTGTGTCTGACAAAGTGTGTGCATGTTTAGGTGTGAGTGTGCTTGGGATACAAAAGGGAATAAGGATTGTAGATGGGGAAGGGGACGGGGCAAGAGGGGCGGGTGGGATTTTGGAATACATGGAGGGCTGATGTGAGGGAGGAAGCCACAGCCTGAAATGATCTCTGTAGGCCAGATATGGCAGTGTGAATGCTTTCCAGGTAGGTAACCATCTGGTTCAGCTGGTTGCTTTGCCCCTGGATAACATTCATGACTGCAGTCTGACCCACAGAGATGCTTCTCAGGAGGTCAATAGCCTCCGCACTCAGGACAGTGGGGCTAGCAGGTACAAGGGCTAAGCTGCCTGGAGCGCAAGAGGAAACAGTCAACTTGTGGGGGACACACATTGAGGGAGGTGATGGAAATGGGGGTGGTGGACAAGGATGAAGGAGGAAATACTCCTGTTGGGTCTGCGAACACTCTGTAGTGTCCACTGGAGGGTGACTTAGATAAATTTAAGCTTGAGCTGATGTCCTCCCTTGCATGCCTCACAACTTCTTGGTCTCTCCTTGTCTGGTGTCTCACGTACGGAACCACCATGACCAGCTGTGTCCCCCCTGATGTTGGCCCCTTCTCCTCCACGATCCATGGATGTATCTGAAATTACACGTAACATAGGTTTATTGCAACTGTGTTTGCATGCCTGAGCATCACAAATGCACCGAAAACATTAAAGAAGTCCACAAATCACACCACCTTCATGGTTCACTCCATATGCTTCTATTTTAGCAAGAGCACATGCATGTATGCTACAAGACCTTAAAACAGTTGGGTGCACTCATGTGATAACCCCAGACAGGCCTAAATGTGTTGATGGAATGGTCTACACTCCATTGTTATGCCTATACTAGGATAGTTGATCACCTTGCATACTTTAGCACTTGTTCCATACCATTGTTAAGAGATATAGCCAAATAACATGGATCCACATGTGGCATTCACACAAATCTCATACAAGACCCAGAATCAAAAAATCTAATTGTTACTCATAGCACATCATGATGTACTGTCACATGCAAATGCTCATTGCACACTGATGACACTATGAACTCCAAATTACATCATATGTTCACTACCTGAAAGGTCAAATGACAGCTGTACACATGTGGTTTAGCTATGCATCACACTTCACAGATAAAACTTCCTGAAAACATTGGGGTCCAAACATTTGGGAGATAGACACTCTAAATTCACACAGAACAAGACACCATATAGCCATATGAACATCTCCAATCCTGATTGGTACAGGTGATGACTCAGTCATAGATTGTATATCCAAAAGCATATACACCTTTGAAGGTTTTGGGTGTCCCTGAACATCTATGAAATTAAGATATAGGATCACTAGAGTCCCAATAGACAGGCACATCACACTACTCTTTGATATTGCATACTCATATTGCTTCGCACAGATAAGTGTAGAAACTCACTAATGTTCCCCACAGTTCTATATCTCACTCCCTCATGCATGTCACCTGTCAGTGAATGAGTGTTTTGAAATACTATTGCAGAGAAACCATCAAGTGGCAAATGCACACTGGCCAACATGTAGACACTAATGCTGACTGCACCAGTGTTGTTAGCACCCTTATATCACTGTTTAACCTGTACCTACCAATGGAGGCTTTTGTACCGTCACTGCATATACTGTGAACTCTATGCCATGTCACATGCCATAGGGCCACCATCAAATGAAAGACAGTAGTGAAGGAACATCACTCCTCACATAAGCAAGACCAGTTGCCCATGTGTTATAGTTGTCATCCAGATTTACTGAGAACATCATATGATTACTCACTCCACTCGGCCGGGTATCTGCTCAAAAGGGGAAATTTGGATGTGGACAAGACACTGCTGTGTTCCAGGCCACAGCACAGCAGCATGCAGCTACTACCAAACTAATGACTCATCTTATGTGTAGCTGTGTGTCACATGGCCTGCCAGCAATATGGTTAGTGAAATGCCTGTCTATAACACTCTCCGTTGGCAATATGACATATATTACTCTGACCAGGACGTACCCCATTGTCGCTGCTGTTGGGCCCTCAACTGCCCATCAAAATCCAGGGAGGCCACCATCAGTAGGAGGGCCACTATGGGGATCAGGGTCTGGCATGTGTCCCTTCCCTGTTGGGAGGACTTTCCCAGCTGGACCTCCACGATCTTCTGGGTCCAGAACCATAGATCCTCCCACCTCTTTCTGTGGAGGGTACAAACCAATTAAATAACTATAGGATTCACACCTGTTGGGTGACAGCTCTTTAAATGGCCTTCTTCTGATGTGCACTGAGCTGTATGGATGCAAAATATATAGAAACAGTTTGCAACTGGAAGTTTGAGGATAACTATCAGTTTGATACACATTATGTTGACATCTAGCACAAGCCTTCAACAAGAGTCAAGGTGTTACATGTGTCCAAGTCACATTCACCCCTAGTCAAGATATCTGGTTAAAATCCATGTTTCTTTAACTTACTACGCCACCCCAGTTTCGATTCAGCCATATGCAAATCAATCTTGAGCCTGCTCCTCATGGGAACAGTCCATCATGAACTGCCAAGCCAGGCCCTCCCTGGACCTGGCTACAAGGATCCTGGGTAAACCTGGGCGTTGTTTGCAAAGTAGCGCTACGCATAGCTTCACGAAGTGCACTTCGCACTACGCGAGCTATGTGTAGCACTACGCGAACTGCGTAGTAGCCTGTTCGCACTGTGCAAGATGCCGTTTTCAATGATTGCACAGAGCGGACAAGCATCCTGGACTGTGCAATCATTGAAAACAGCATCTTGCACAGTACAAGCTGTAGTTTTCTGCCGCTCAAGTAGATTTTTACTCGAGCAGTAACATTCTCAACACGGACTGGTAGTTTCTCATCGCGAGCGGTTATGAGCATACGCGACCACTCGCAATGAAAAACCTGACCTCCCCACGTTGAGAATCCCACCGGGAGGTTTATTTTCCAAGCTCGCGATCGGCAACTTGATGTTGCTGAAAGTGAACGAGGAAAAAGTCTCGCCGGGATGTCAATTTGCTTGCTCGCGGTCGCCAACTTGACGTTGAGGTCCGCGAGCAAGCAAATATTACCGTTGCACTATGCTACTCGTGTTTGCACTGTGCTATGTGCAATTTGCGTAGTGCGAAGTAGCAGAAACTTCGCAAACTACGCTAGCGTAACATAGTGCTTTGCCCAGGGTTAATCCTGGCACCGATTTTGTGGATATCATCCCTCATCAGCCAGGCAAATTTAAATCCAGTGGCACAAAAGCAAGAGACCCACGTCTAGGTAACCCATCCCACTTAGGGCAAAAAAGTGCTGGTTGGAAGGCTTAATAAATCAAACATTCACCCCATTCAAGAAATCTGGGTTAAATCCATTGTTCTTTTGTTCACTATACCACCCCAGTTTGGACCCAGCCATATGCACATCAGTCTTGACCCTGCTCCACATGGGTACAATTCAGCCCAAACTGCCAAGCGGGATCCTCAAGCTAAACTGGCTGATGAGGGTTGATACCCTAACCGGTTCCATGGTGCTTGTTTCTAGGTCAGGGAGAACTCAGTTTGGTAGTTATTGCTGGACTGTTCCCATTGAAGGACTTTTACATTTTTATACGTGAGAATTACAACAGGAGATAAAGAAATTAACTTTAAATTCAACAGTGCAAACAAAAAGTCTTCAATCATGGTGGATGAAACCAGTGTAGTAGAGTCCAAATTGTCAGACGTACAAAGTCCAACATACTATTACCGTTCGATATGGAAAAGTGGACAGGAATAGTTCAGCAAAGTGAATGTGTAGCACACATGGGTAGACATTAGATGCAAGGTTTCTCCCTGATGTTGCTGGATGTTTTTTTCATTCTGTGCACCTGGGTTTTCATGTGGTCATTCCCTTGGTTTGAAGAAAACAAAGGGAGAGCAAGGGAAGGAAGGGGTGCCGCTGTATCCCCTGTGTTATGTATATTACACAATGATGGACAAACCCAATCTATGTGTGGTACTTTCACTGGTAGGCAGTGTTTGGGACCCACTGGGTTTGTTAAAAGTAGGCCTGGGCTGTAAATTCCGTTCCGCTCGCAGAATTTGCAGAATTTGTAGAATGTGGGTAATTTCGCGTTCCGCGGAGAACGTGAAATTGCCCAAAATTCTGCATTCCGCGCCTTCGCGGAATTTTTTGCTTGTTCCCGTTCTCAAAATGCGTGTTCACAAGATATTTCCCCCCGAACATGCAAACAGCAATTGCGAACAGGAAAAAGCATTGCGAACAAACAATTCCACGTGTTCGCATAATTTCTGCATGTTCGCGTAGGTTTTTACCATTTCGCGGAGATTTGCGTAACACGGTTTCGCAAATGCCGCCCAACCCTAGTTAAAAGACCCCTCACACACCAACCTGGTTGGTGTCATGCTTCTTCATTGGTGTCCCAACCCGGTGGCCGAATGCCCCCCGGTTTTGCTGCGTCGCCTGATTACAGCAGAGCTGGTGTGGTGCAGAAATGTGATGTGGTGTGAATTAAAAATATCTCTGAGAATCCTAGCCTCTTTATATTTATTATTGGCAGCTCAGGATATGATTAAAAAGTATGTGTAATGCAACTAAGAAGAATTAATTATCTTGCAGTTGGCTATGTGGTGGGTCTACATGTTTCAGCCCGCAGGGGTATGTAGAAGGGGCTTTCTTCAGGACCGTGAGAATAAGTGAGTGGCACCACATCTGTGGTGCCACGTGAAGGTGAACAAATAGTAAAACTAGTACCGACACACATGCTATGGTGTGTGGACTGCATGTCGCCGTACTTACGGACATGTATGAAAAAGTTACACTATGGTTGACTGTGGGTGGCCCATTCGGGGCTCGGGAGGGGTTCGCTCCTCTGAAAACCTTTTGTCTCAGAGCGGACCCGCTTTGAACCTGGTGTTGTCTCCCATCATCCTGGATAGTAACATTCCTTTGGTTTGCCAGAGGGGGGATCTGGAGTTGCTGAGACAGGGGTGGATGCAGACATGTCCTCCTCTGACAGGGTCTTCATTCCTGTGGCCGTGCATATGTTGATATGGTCTGGATGTACACGGACCACAGGAAGGGGTAGGTGCAGGTGGAAAAGCACTGTGCGGTGTTATTTATGTCCTGCAGCACCATAACCAGGGTGGCCACCTCACTGTGGATGCCAGCCACCTCAGGGTGGATGCCAGACACTTCGGTGTGGATGGCAGCAACCTCCTGGTATGTGTCCCTCTGCAGCTCCTTCATTTGCAGGATTTCGGTCACCATCTGGCCCATGATACTTTGGGAGTCCTGGTAGACTTCCAGGACATGGGTGATGGCAGCCTGGGTGTCTGTGGCCTCAGTGGGCTCACTCTGCAGGCCCACAGTTACCCTCCCTCTATGCCTACCCCCAAGGCCCTCTGACCTTGGCACGGATTGCACCCTCCCACTAGGTCCTGGTTCCTCCATGACTGGGGTGATGCTAGTCATCTAAGAATCCAGAACTGGGGGGCACAGGATGGGAATGACTGTTAGGAACACATATTGGGGGCAGTGCTGGTTGTTTTGTTACAACTCGAGTGAGAGGTATTGTTGTGGGCACAGTGAGCCCCACTGTTGGAATCTATGCAGGCTGAGAAAATGGGTCAGGACCGTCATCCATGTCTACCTCTTCAGGAGCATTGTCTTCACTGAGGGCTTCATCCTGGGCAGATGTAGTGGTGGATCTACCTGTCAAGAAATTGAAAACATTTGTTAATGATGGAAGTTAGGCATCAATATTCACGTTGTTTGGGTCCGCGTAAATGGAGACCTAGAATGGATACAGATTAGTACTGTTGTCTTTTTGCGTGGAGTTGAAGTTGGTTACTAGACCTTTGTTGATATTCAATAGATGTAGTATATTTCATCAGCTCTTTGGATGCACAGATATGTGGCATTATGGCTTTCGGGATAGACATGACATTTCAAAAACTCTGCTACAAACACAATGTAGTCATAACATGTATATTTGTCCATTCCAAGGCCTAGTTGTGTCTAATGCAGTCAAACATCCAGCTTGGTTGTATATTTAGCATTGTTCATTATTTGAGAAGTGCAGATTCAAGGGGTCATCTGGCACCACTAATCAGCTGAGATTCCCTCATGGCTTACGTATATTAGGGGTACACTGTGTCTATGGTGTCACTCAAGCTATCAATACATTCAGTTGATGGGTCAAAAACACCATCAAGCAAACTATTGAGATGTATATCTGAATGGAGCTTTGTCTGTATATTGCATAGTCCACGATGAGTGAAGATCAGTAGTAACATGGCAGACAAGTGAGAATATGGAAATTGAGTCTAGCATCTTGGTTAGTGTTCCCGCCACAAGGCCTCATCATAGTTGTTGTCTCTTCAATGTCACTTTACCTACACTTGAGAAATGTTAAGCTGCATGACTAGTGTAGATCAGTTGTAACGTGGCAGACAAGTGAGAAGGGGCAACAGAGGCTAGCATCTTGGTCAGAGTTGGGGTGGGAGGGCCGCATTGTAGTTGTACCCACACCAATGTCACTTTACCAACACTCGAGAAATTGTAACCTGCCTTATGAATGTAGATCAGTTGTAACATGGTAGATGAATGGAAGGGACAAAAGTAATCTACAGTCTTGGTTAGAGTTCCAGTCACAAGGCCTCATGGTGGTTGTAGTCACTCCAATGTCACTTTACCAACACGTGACAAATGGTAAGCTGCATGATAAGTGTAGATAATTTGTAACATGGCAGACAAGTAAGAAAGGTCAAAAGGAGTCTTGCATCTTAATTTGAGTTCGAGTCGCAAGGCCTCATGGTAGTTGTACTTACTTCAATCTCACTTTACCATCATTTGACAAATGGTTAGTGTATCATTCCTGTTGGCAACATGAAATATTATTTAACACATATCATGGGTCCTGGATTGATATGTTGGTGCTAATGTACTTACAGGCAGTATTGCAATATGTAGCAAATCATGGAGTTGGATACTTGTGCTGTTATGTGCAGCAATACACATTGCCACAGACAAACTAATATCACAGTGACTTTGATTATAGCATGCATGTTAGGAATGGAGATAGAGAACACAATAGCAAAAGCTGAGTTGAGAGCAAATAGGACATTGTGAAATTGTGGCAATTATTGAAGTATAACGAATCAGATTCCACTCCCGCCCTCTAGTCCTGTCAAGCCCACAGAATGCAGGATCACCGGAGGGAAAGAGTTAATGGTGCACTGAGAAAGCTACCACCAGTCCTCTGAGCCTTCAGGTGGTGGTATATGTAACTGCTATGCACCCTCAGTATGAGTTTATTTTACCTCTTCCTAGTGTCACACTGAGTGCAGGGTGGTGCCAACAGCATTTACTATGTTGAATATCCTGGTTGAAATTTCAGTTTTCCTATTGAGAGGAATATGATGGACTTGGGATCCAAAAATGTGCAGCTCTACTCCAATGATTTCATCCACTATAACTGTCAACTCTTGCTCAGTGATTACTTTTTTACCCTGGAATGGTAAAAAAATAAATTGTGAGTGAGTATATGAATGAAAAAAGTAGTTGAGGTAAAAATGTGCAAAACAAAACATTACAGGAGGTTGAGATTGGTCAATGGGAAGATGAAAATGGGTACAAGAGAAAATGTCTGTTTGTCTTGCTTTGTCACTGTTGTGGAGGAAAAGATGGAGAACAGGGTTGGGGTTTGTTTTATTGTGTGGTTTAAAGGAGTGTCTACCTGCCAAAGCACATCAAGTGTGTAGTTTTTAAATCCATCCAATGATCACTGTTGTTTTTTTTTCTTCCCGTACTGCAGCGATCAAGTGCAGTTGGGTCACTGCTGTTTGTTAACCACCACTGCGTGACTGTGAGTATGACAGTGCAGTAATATGCTCAGCATGAAAATTGCTGACATGACAGTGACGGTGGATGCAGCCCCAAGATTGCAGACCACCGTGGCCAAGGTCAGCACTTCAGACAGCACAACTCTTAATACTGCAGGTGGCAAATCGCCAGTGCTGTGGTGTTTTAGAGGACCTGGACATGCCATTCTGGCAGTCAGACTGCCAAACTTGTCATAAGGCCTTTAGCACAGATTGTTGGAAATGTCTCCATATGTTTTGATTGAAATGATAGCAAGAGCAGTGTATGGCTGTGTGAGGGTAAACTTTAAAAATGGTTTCAATAATGGCTTGCCTAAAGTCTATCACTTTTTTTGTGGGTAGTAGGTATTTGTTTTATGTTTAATGTCTGAAAAAGGTTTTTACTATGCACATTTTTGTTTATTTGGTGGGAGGGTATATAGAAAAGGAATATTTATATTTGGACATTCACCATGCATGGTGTATATCTGAATGAACTGTTTAGGACCAGGTGTGGGCGGAATTTGCGTAGCCGTGCTACGCAGAGCTCCATGAAACTGTAAAAAATATCCGCGAGCATGCAGAGTTCAGCGAACACGCGGAATTGCTTGTTCCGCCCATTTGCGATGCTTTTTTGCGTGCTCTGGGGAAATATCTTGTGAACACACACTTTGAAAGCACAAACAAGCAAAAAATTCAGCGAAGGTGCGAATCGCTGAATCTTTGCAATAGGGCGTTCTCCGCGGAACGCTCTACCTCTATTGGTAAATCTGGGAATGCACCAAAATCCATGAGTGGATGCATGGGAACACCCACACTCCACCCATGGAATGCCTCCCTGGGGCAGAGTAATGTAAGGCTGCAATTTGCGCTGGTTTGCATTACAACTGATTTATCAAGCCTTGCAGGGCCACTAAAGTTGGCCTTACATGGCTCGATAAATCTCACTTAGGTTTTGCACCACTCTTGTTCCCCCTTGCGTTTAAAAAGGGAATGCAAAAACATGTTAATCTAGCCCTTTGCCTTTGCCTTTGTAGATAATTTTACGATACACCATGTAATTGTTAACTGTGAATTGTCAAGCATTTTTTTTCAAACAGAAATTTACACAACTAAATGGATTTATTAACCCCTTCTACGCTCGTGACGAGCTCAGCTCGTCATGGGTGTAACCTGCGCTACGCGGATGACGAGCTGAGCTCGTCACGTAACGCGGGTTTTTGCGAATCGCAGCGGGCAGCGGGAAAACCGCTAGCGCGCATGCGGTTAAAAGCTTTACTCAGATATGTACTTTTCATGAAGTGATGTATATATACCCAATACGAGTTTTCTTTGGAAAGTGAGGTATTATCTATCAATATTTGGTCCATATTTATGGCAAAGTGGCGCAATGCAGCACAGCAAGTCAACTTGCTGCACTGCACCCCTGGGAAAGGGCAGGAATGCTCTGTATTTAAGGCACACAGTTAATCCCTTTTTCTCCCCCTGTGCTGGCGCACAATGGGCTGCCTAGAGCCAATGCAGGCCCCCTTGTACCATGGTGCAAGGTTGCCTGTGTTGCATACATGATTGTTTTTGTGTAGGAAGTTACACCTTCCTGCATAAAAACAATCCTTAGAGGCATATTCCTCTATCTGTTTGTGCTGCATAATGAAGAAACGAGGAGAAATAAACACATTTCTCCTCATTATGCCGTCTATTGGGGAGGTGCATCTTTTTGGCGCATTCCCAGGTTTTCCAGATTTTGTAGCGTTGAAATATCCATGCACTGCCCAAGGAATGCCTCCCTTGTGCAGAGTAATGCAATGCATTGATTTGCACTGCATTGCAGTACTCTATCTATTTGAAGCCATTCAAAGCCACACACAGTGGCTTGGTGTGGTTAAAGAAATCTGACCTAAGGTTTGCATCGCTCTTGCACCATGTTGTGTGGTGCAAGAGCGATGCAAACCAGGTCATAAATATGGCCTTTAGGGGCATATTCTCAAGAACGTGTGATAACCATCGCAAAGGGGGAAATATCCTTTACATCACGGTGATTATACCGCAATGCATTTAGAACGCTGGCATTACAAAGCAAGCGTTACATCGACTTCCACTGGAGGGCGCTATAACCTAAGGAATAGTAAGATTTATTATTCCAACACCTTCCCTACTGTACGTAGATTGGTGTTGGAATAGCAAATCTTACTACTCCTAAGTCCAGCGCCCTCCTGCGCAAGTCGTTGTAATGACTTGCGTTGTAAAAACTGCAATGTTACATACCGCAATCATTTTCATCGCGTTGTAACATCACATATTCTCGCAAAAGTAACTTACCACAACTTCCAACATCTCAGTCTATCATGGGAAAATCATGCCGTGTTAACCAAGCATTCTCAACATGGCGGTACCATGCAATAGTCTCCAGATAACGCGTCAACTGACCGCGTTAAAATCAACGCCACGCTGCAAAAATGCAAAAAAAGCTGCGATGAGGCCAATTGCGATACTAAAAGCAGCGAAATCCAGCTATAGGCCTGCAATTCACACGCGTCAGGCAGGAAAAATCACCATAAAAGAAGAAAAAAACTGACAAACAAATGCCAAACAACAGCGAAGAAAAATGGATTTTGCCGGAGCAAGTATGGATGAGAACCAGAGCCCCACAAGACCCCCAGAGGACCTGCCTGGAACCTCGGGTCAGGGAAGGCCAAGGAGAAGAAGAGTAGGAAGAAACGCTTCAGTCCGCAGGAAAACAGGATCCTGATAACGGTGGTGGTCGAATACCATCAACAACTGTTTCTCACCTCCACTGTGTCATTGGCAACCAAAATTGAACTATGGCAGTCCTTTGTGGACAAGGTGAATGCAGTGGGAGTACTGAAGAGGACAATGGAAGAGGTCAAGAGGTGCTGGAATGACGTCAAGATCAAAACCAAGCTGAAACTCACGAAGAACAGTAAGGCAGCAATGCAGTCTGGAGGTGGGAGTCCTGCACCACAGGAGGAGCTGGACGACAAGGAGGAAATGGTGTCCACAGTCATTATTACGGAGACGGTGACTGGAGTCGGGGGACCGGACACTGCTCAACATGACCAGACACAACAGCAACAGTGTGAATAATGACCAGGGACTGGGGGGACCAGGGGAGATGGCCACAATGGAAGACATGCACAAATAAGCTGAGCACATCTGCAGACTAACCATGCCCCAGACCCCAACTCCCACCAAGAGACCAATGTACCCAACGATGCAAAACCTCAGCACTGTATAAGCACAGAGGACAAAGGCACATCGCAGAAAAGGGATAAGGGGCAGCAAAAGAGAGCAGCAGGGGCCGCACCCCCGAAATGCAGCACACACACATAACATGCAGAGTACAGCAACACTGACAACAATGTGGCACAAACCGCAACACATCCACAACAGAACACAGGACACAACTGGTGCCGACTGGGTGTAGACACGGCCAGTCACAAGTGGCATTGCAGGGAAATGTGAGGTGAGAATGTACAAGTACAAACACACACATGTCTATTGTCAAAATGCCCACTGTCCCAAACCAATAGGCAGCTCCTC
The DNA here is from genome assembly GCF_964261635.1 of Lissotriton helveticus. Classification (NCBI taxonomy): domain Eukaryota; kingdom Metazoa; phylum Chordata; class Amphibia; order Caudata; family Salamandridae; genus Lissotriton; species Lissotriton helveticus. The sequence goes on along the minus strand of NC_136059.1, from coordinate 1,838,457,861 downwards.
CCAAACAGCCACAATGTACACAGTCATGCAGTCTGTATGTAAACATGTACAATGAGACAACACACATGTGAACACATTGTTAAACTGCATCTCCTATTCACATTGCAGAGGGATAATCAACACCTCCTGCAGGGCAGCCCGAGCCTCTCTTCTCTGATGACAAAGAGGACCACCACAGCTTCGACTCAGACGCACTTGAAGAGTTCATTGACAGCCTCCGCAGCACACCTCCAGGAGCAGGGCAGCCCAGCTGCAACAAGGAGAGCCCACCCCATCCCCTGTACAGACCACACAGCAGGCAGCACCCACCACCATGGCTGCCAACCAAGACCCCAATGAAGAGCACATGGCCTTCCAATGCCGTGTGTTGAGATTCCAGATGCAGCTGGCTGAACAGGTGTGGGTGGGCTTTGATCGCAATGCAGACAAACTACATGCCATGCGTGGGTGTTTAAGTCCCATCAGGGACCACTCACAGTCCCTAACAGACACCCACATTCTGCTTCATGCTCTCCAACGAACCATGGCTGACATCGCCAGAGTCCTGACTCAGACACAAGAATGACTGACTAGTCAGAGTTGCTTCAGCGAGCTCGTCTGGGAGGTGGGAAACATGCAGAGGCTCATGGAGACCATGGAGCTGGCCAATCCGGAAAGAGTGGCTGCCACGGCTGCACACCACGAGCGGTAGCTGGTTTCCTCAATGACCTCAAAACCATCCTCATGGCATTGCTGCCACAAGGCCTGGTGCTGATGCATGCTACTGCTACCACTACATCCACATCTCCATCCCCTGAAGTGTCAGTGCCACGCTGTGCAGCAGACATTCCACCTCCGGCCCCTGAGGTGTCACTGCGATACAGTTCTGGAGAAAGGCCAGCAACACCCACACGTGAGGCACATGGAACAGCAGAGAACAAAGAGGCGGTTGAAAGCGCCATCGTGGTAAGGAGGACCCAGTAGCATTCATCTCTGCCATCTGGCCGGTTTCAGCTTGGTTTTTTCCTCTTCATCATCACCTTCCACTGTCTCTTGATACAATCTGCGACACTCACCTTGGACCTCAACATGGACTGTAATATTCTCTTTGGTTACCAATGGCACAGCAATCAGACTGCGGACTTGTCATTTGATGAAGGGCTATAATTGGCCCTCCACAGGCCAACATTGTAACATTGTAAAGTGGGGTTTGCATGGCCCTGTATTGCTTCAGATGCAACACTCCACTAAATGTGGATTAAACATTCCAAATCACACATATGTGTCGTGTCTATGGTCTTCCTTGTGTGGTAGTATTGATTAATGTAGTGTCAGTGAATTCCCCCTACGTCCATGTGGCTCATGTTGTTGGACTTGGGTCACAGGATGACACATTGCCGAATGTTGACCGGGTGGTGCCGACGCAACAACAGCGACACATACATTTGTTACTTCCTTGTCCAGACCCGTACAGATTCACGCCCAGCGCACCGGGGTCATTGTTCAAACCGTTACGCTGGACTGGCATACGCCAAGCCATCCCACTATGCTAACACTCCAGGGGGGGACAGCAACACTACATGTGCCAGGACTTCCCTGTAGTGATCTGCTGCTCACAGGCCTAGTTGTCACCATGCCACGGCCACGGTCACCATGCCACGGCCACTCCCTCACGGCTGGTTTGCACCCACGCCACACCCATCCAGCACATGCATCACAAAACATGAGACCCTGCCAATAAAAAAGGGCCGACGCACGTGCACAACACCATTTCCAGCCTCTTTCGGGGTGTAACCATCTGGTGTGCATGTAGGCATGGGGGACCAGGGGCCTGCAACATCACAATCTGTTAGCTTGTGAATGGGATGATATATTTGTCGTGACTTTGGCTGTGATAAAGTGCGTTAACTCTGCAATAGCTCCTTGAGAATATGCCCCTTAGTGCTTTCTGTGACATATTCCTCATCTTTCAGAATCTGCTGTATATCTTTTTTGTGCAGGTGCTAATATTACTTGGAATTTCGATAGTTAGTGTAAGATAACTATTTATTTTTCTCTTTAATATATTTCTAGTGCATGTTAATGTTCTTTTCTTTTCATTCTTTCTCAAGCAAACTATGTTTTCGGCTGCTTATATTTTGGCCTTTACAGTTCAATTACATCAGTACTTTCTTAATATCAATGGGGATTTCTTAAAGCTGTGAACCATACACTTACCACAGTGTGTTAGCCATCTTCGAAAGATTTCATAGATTTAAGTTATCACTATTGTTATATCTAAACAATAAATCCCCAGAATATTACATCAAAGCACAAACAGGGGGGGTGAGAGGAACCCCACAAGGAACGGCCTGTGGGACATGGTTTGTCTGTTTGTCAAGCATGAAGGACCAAACCAGGCGAGGGGCTGGTTCCCAAGAATGTTCATCAGGACCATACCCTTTCCAATCAATTAAGTAAGACAAACTGCCATTTAAATGCTTTGACTTAAAGAATCTCTGTACCGTATATTCCAGGTGACCATCCAGAGCTATAGGTGGTGGAGAAGGAGCAGGACTGGTATGGGCATGTTAGAGTTTCAGTAGATACATGAAGCACAGGGTAAATGGGTAAATCTTCTGGCATTTGGAGTTTAAATGCTACTGGGTTTATGATCTTTTCAATTGGGAAGGGACCCACATATCTGAGTTGCAATTTATGGGGACCCTGTAACCGCAGGTTTTTTGTGGCCATCCAAACCTGTTCTTTGATTTTGTAAGTTGGATGTTAGTGGTATTTGTTAGCTATTTTTCTTCATACCTGAATTGGCCTGTTTAAAGTGTTTTAGCATGTCTTGCATGGCAGGTACATTTTTAGATGTTATGTCAACCTTTTCAGGTAATATATACGTGATTGAGCACCTTTTACACAAGCATGAAGATACACCAGCTACAGAATGCTGTGAATTGTTGTACACAAATTCTACTAATGATAATAAGGATCCCCGCGCTTTACGAATTGATGAGAGAAGACAGCGCAAAGATTGTTCCAGTACCTGTTTCACCCATTCTGTCTGCCCATGAGTTTGTGGGTGATCAGCAGAAGAGAGTTGAGCATCGATGTGCAAGGATGTACTAAAGACTATGTCAAACTCAGAAAATGAATTGCGGCCTCTGTCAGAAGTGATGATGGACGGGAGGCCATGTAACCGCATGATTTGCTGAACACATAACATTAAGACTGTTTTGGCATTGTGCATCTGTTTTAGAGGCATGAAGTCTGCCATTTTAAAGAAGAGGTCAACTACTACCCAAATAGTAATATAGCCATTGGAGTTGGGGAAATCTGTGATACAGTCCATATTGATAGTATGCCAGGGCTGTGGTGGCACTGGCAGTGTTCATAAGAAACCCACAGGGACAGAATGAGATGCCATGTTCTGTGAAAAAATGGAGCACGTTTGTACATAATTATGCACATGCTTGGGCAGTGCTGGCTAACAGAACCATCACTGACAGTTAGCTACGGTGTTTTGAATTCCAGGGTGTCCAGCTAGTGAGGTATCATGACATCAAGTCAATGCTTCTTGTCTTAATTCCTTTGTTGGAATATATATAATTTGGATCCATGGTAAGGAAGAGTGTTATGGATATGGTTTTCTTTGCCATTTAACCAAGGGACTATGTCTTCCTGTCGTATGCTTTGCCTAACCCTGCTCAGTAATGATTCTTGTTCACAAAGACCTATGATATTTTTGGCTAAGATGTTTTGAGATGTCTGTTCAAGTAAGGTGTGACTTGAGTAACCCCACCTAGATAATATTTCGGACTTAGTCTGTTATGTACCAGGACGATAGGTGATGATGAAATTTTATTCACAAACAATAACCATCTTACTTGTCTAGGAGTCAATTCCTTTAAAGAACATTGGAACGAAAGGTTCTTATGATCAGTGTATTTAGTACTCGTGTTTTGAGCCCCTAGCAGATATTTCCACCACTCCTGGAAACATAATTTAATTGCTAACAATTCTCATTCATCAACTTTATAGTTCTATTCAGCTTGCGACAATGTTTTGGAAAAGAAGGCGACTGGGTGTATTTGTCCTGTTGCGCTGTCACGTTGTGACAGAATACCTCTTGCAGCTACCTGTGAGGCATCTTCCTCTACAAAGTAAGTTAGTGTAGGGTGTGGATGTCTGAGTAACTGGGCTGTAAGACATTTCTCCTTAAGTAAATTGAATGCATCATTGAATACCTGGGGCTATACAAAAGGCACCTTTCTCATAAAAGTCTTGAATTTGGGCTTACAATTTCAGAAAAATTAGTGATAAATTATCTATGAAAGTATGAAAACCCATGACATTTTGCACCTCCTTAACTGAGGTTGATTCTGGCCAGTCCAATACTGCTTGAACCTTATTCCCATCCATAGTTACAACTTCCAGGGATAATATGTATTCCAGGAATTCAACAGCTTGAGTATGGAATGAACATTGTTCCAGTTTTCCAAAAAGAGCGTGTTCTCAGGGTCTTTGTAGGAACTCCCTGACATGACCTATATGTCGTGTCATACTTTGTGTGTAAATGAGGGTGTCATCATGTATTCGACCATGCAAATGTCCAGTAAATCTCACAGAAGCTCATTTATAAAGTGGAAGAATGCTGTAGGCCATTACATTACCCAAATGGCATGACTTTATATTAAAATAATCCAAACTTAGTTCAGAAGGCCGTATTCCACTAATGGCCTTGTTTTACGCAAATGAGATGGTATGCACCATGCAGATCTAATTTAGTGTACACAGTGGACCTTGGCACTTGATCGAGCAAGACTGAGATTAGAGACAATGGATATCTGTTCTTTACAGTAAGTTTATATAATTCCCAATAGTCCACACAAGCCAGTAAATCGCCATTCTTCTTCGGAACAAAGAAGAGCGAAGCACACACAGGAGAGGTTGTGTCATATAGCTCCTGTATATCCTTATATCGTGTTAAGTTAGCATAGGTACATTTGAGGTTTAAACGCCATTTTTCTTTCTTGCAACTTCTGCACACGACACTTAATTGTTGACTCAGCTTTCAACCTAGTAGTTTGCCGTGGTGTATGTGAGAATAATATGTTATTGCTCTGATATCAGCTTTGCTTAATAAACTATGTCTGCACGAAGAGTGCTGAAGTTTCAGGAACAGCACGATATGGAATTGTTATGAGGTCTGATCTCCACGCCTTCATAGTCATAACACAAGTGCAGCCTTTGCCAACTCTGGCTTCAGGCGGGATTGATATTGCTTTGCACGAGGCACATAGAACACACTTGATGCGGTGCACATGCAGAGAGAGCTGGTGTATGCTGATGTGATTCCTTCATGCTAGGACACTAAGGTATGGGCCCGCCCTGAAACAACCCAAAGAGACCTTCTTAGCTAATAATATAATATATGTGTTAGGGAGGGTGAGATATAAGTGTTGTTAACTCTTATTCATTACAGTATGTTAACATGCTGTCACCATTCGCTTTTTATGTCTTAGTAACTATGCTGATAATTTTGCTACTGATAATAAGTATACTTGTATTATCTAAGATACTGCGCCTGAGAAGACGGCATTAGTAAATAAACATTTCAAATGCACATGTGTCTTCTTTACTCCATGTTCTGGTTTGTAATGATAATATAACGAAAGAGTGTTCATGAGTCCCACGTACCCTGAGGTACTGTAAGTTCATGTTCTGGTTTGTCTAAACATTGGGAGTTTGATATGTCCAATGAGACACTGTAGCTAGCTCGGTAAGGGGTGAGTTGGTTGCTAAGGTGAGTTTTGGGACACCCTAATTTGCCGAGGTTCCACTCCTCTGTGCACAGTTCTGTGTGAGAACAGAAACCCTGCGACATGGCGCCCAACGTTTTCGGTGGTCTTATATCATGACACTCAAGTAGTTTATCGTTCATACCTTAACCCCTTCACCTCCGTTTCCGGAAAGCGGGGTGTCGGTGAAACCTACCTATTTTTTGAGATAGGTATTATTCAAGCTTGATTCTTTCTTAAACGGTTTCTTTGAATTACTACCCAGTTGTGCTACAAAGTATTCTTTGTGTTTTCTTGTTTCCAGTGTTGTCATGGCGGCGGTGGCCATTGCGCAGCATAGTCGCGTAGCGGTACGCAACCATCTTCAGACGTACCAGGTCCCGGTGGATGGGATGGCTGTGATTTTCGTGGTATGTGCAGATCCGGCGTTCCCTTACGAGTTGTTTTACTCTTGGGTTACGTTTCCGGCTGTGGACGCTAATTCTGGTTTGTTCCACTCCTACACCGCCTCGGCTGTCCCGGCTGAGTATACACCGTACAGGGCATTGGAAATACCTATTGATCATTGGCAGCATCGAGTTTGGTTTGATGGCACCCTCCCCCACTCTTTTTCCGCTGCGAGGTTAGGTCCACTCTCAATTCCAGGTACAAATTGGCCTGCGTTGGGTGGCTTTACCCCGCACCCGAATCACGGCGCTTGTACCCTGCAGGAAATTCGTAGGCTGCATGTTGTTTCCATTTCCGTGATTCGTGCATTAGTGCAATACATCGGTCGCCACCTGCCTGGTGGTCCCCAGGGGGGTGCGGCCGTTCCCATGGATCGAGGCGGAATGCGTCTCAATCCAGTGATGGTTAATTCGGTTTTTGGTGCTCGTCCAGTTGACAACGATGACTTCCCATTCTGGCTAGCAGAGAAGTTTGATCAACTGGAGGCGGTTTTTCCGAATTCTACTCCTGCTGATAAGCATAGAATGTTGACGATTACTTTACCGAAGGATTTAACTCCTGAACTTGTTGACTGTGAAAGCTGGGGAAAAACATTTGCGGCAGTTTATACAAGGTGCTTCGGCACCCCGTCTATGACTGCCCTGCCTGACATCATTAGACGTGTTCAGAATGATCACGGTCCAGAGGCAGCGGTTGAATTGGGTATGCGCCTGTGTGGTTCTTTTGAGATTGTATGTGATCTCATTCTCTCCAATGTTAAAGGAGATGCAGTTAACTTTCAGGTGTCGAATGCTTTGGCTGCTCTGCCCGATGCCGACAAACCCCGTCAGTTGGCAAAAATTGTGGTGGCCGCTTATAAGACAATTGGCCGCACAAGTAGAGGTCTGAAATATTTTGCAGTAAAGGAGAAAAAACAACCTCAGGGACAATCTGCAGTTGCAGATGTCCCGCCCAAGTCCAAAAAACAGAATTGGCCTAAAAAACAGACACAGGGGAAGCAATATAAGCAGACTCAGGATTCTTTTCCTGCGCTTCAGGCTCCTGCGCCGACAGAGAAAGTATATGATTTGCGCGATCGCGCGATGATTAAATCACCTGATCGTTTTCAGGGTTCTGATCAACGCTCTCCTCGTTCCTTACAGGAAACATCGGCCCCGAAGACCGGTGGAGGAGGGGGTGGACGTGGACGTGGTGGCCAACAGGGACGTGGTCAGTCCCGCCAAGCTGACGGCGCAGTGAAGCAGGAGGATTCTACGCCTAAAAGACCGCAGTTTGCGAAAAAGAAAGTCGCAGCCTTAACAGCGCATCGATATGCCACAGATAGTGAGAACGCGGCTTCGGAATCTGACGTGGGCTCTGACCTTGCTGGACAGCGCGGCGGAGATAACCATAGTCAGAGAGGCTCTGCGTCCACTACTGAGGGTGACAGCGACTGAAGTGTTCGTTGTAATTGAAACAGCCGATACAAGACTGGCTCCCCCTGAAAGACTTTTTGAAATTGTCCTGTTAATTGAAGGTGACATACAGCGTACTGTCAGAGGGGTATTTTGGGAGAACCTTTCGTCTACGTACGACATTTTGCTTTCTGAGGCTGACTGGCCCCCACCTTTTGTGCTCGCAGCGCCGCGAGGGGAGGAGGTAATCCTTCCCAGTTTCGCGCACACTGTCTCGACTGAGCATGCGCAGCATTTTGCAGAAGAGTGGGCTCGGGCTCTTGCACCGGCTCTGTACCGCAACCAATGTGGTTGGGATAAATTGTCTCCTTCCCACGAAATTCCTTTGCGGTCTGAGCCTCAGCCTCAGCCTCAATATCCCATACGGCGTGAAGCTAAAGCTGCCGTCGCAGAAATCCTTGAACAATTGGAATATCAGGGAGTTATTGAAACGTGTGTGTCACCGATGAATAATCCCCTTTTTACTGTGACCAAACCTGACGGATCATATCGTTTGGTATTGGATTACCGTCATTTGAACTCGCATTGCCGTAACTGTGCGGTACAGAATACTCACGGCTCTGCGCTAGTGGATAGTCTAGTGCGTAAGCGTTTCAAGACAACGCTTGACATATCTAACGGTTTTTATGCACACAGACTGGATAGCTTCAGCTCCCAGTGGACAAGTTTTACGTCCGCTGGTGTGCAAAAACGCTTCAGGCGACTTCCAATGGGCTACAAAAATAGTCCTGGAGTCTTCACCTCAAGAATAGTCACTATATTGGAGAGTATCGATCCAGATGCATGTTCTTATGTGGATGACATTTATCTCACAGACGATGAAATTTGGATGCATCTGTGTCGGGTGAATTCAATAATTTGTAACTTTGCTGATATGGGTTACAAGTTTAATTTTGCAAAATCGCACATTGCAGAACACACAGTGTTGTTCCTCGGCTATGAGCTGAACAATGAAGGTCGAGGATTGGCTCCTCACTTCCTGGAGAAATGCGCACAGTTGCGCGCTCCTACAACACTGAAGAAATTACAGTCTTTACTGGGCTTCTTGAATTTCGGCAGAACTTATGTTCCGGAATATGCCCAGCGTATCAAGCCTTTGTATGCTTTGATACAACCAACTTTTTCAAAATCATGCTGGCTGCCTGAGCATTCGGCCATTTTGCAATCTTTGCAGGCCGATCTGCTCGCTTCTAAATACTTACTGACTCGTGATAACCACACCAACCTGGTGATAAGAATAATTCCAGGGGCGGTGGGTTTCACGTACCTGACTTTTAATGAAGGTGACACAGTACCTATTGCTTACAAGTCACACTTGTATACTTCGGCTGAATTGCGGTTTCCCACTGTGGAGAAAGTTTTAACTGCTGTACAGATGGCGATTCTTAAAGAACGAGCACTGTCGCAGGGGAAACGCATGTTGGTGGTAACACCCTGTCCTCATTTGGAGGCAGTCACGAAAGCCAGTGTACCAAATTCAAAAGCTTTGCACCCTCGGTGGATTCAGTGGGCTGCGTCATTGACATCCACGGATGTCACGTTCATTTTTGACGCTTCCTTACGGTCGCAAGAGTACTTGCAGTATGAATTCGTTCATCCTGCTCCTCTGGCTATGCGACCTTTGGAGGACTTCCATTGCATCATTTACACTGATGGGTCGGCGCTGGTTGCGCATGGCTCTAAACATGCCTACGTTTCCGCATGCGCCATTGTAGTCGGTGCTATGTTGAATGATGAGTTCATTTCCAGGGAAGTGCACACCTTGCCCCTGGGCGATTGTACAGCACAATTGGCGGAGCTTCGTGCTCTCTTACTAGCGTTGGAGTACGCAGATCCTAGTGTGACTACTCTGATTGTAAGTGATTCTTACTACTGTGTCCAGTCTTACAATGAAAACTTGTTCTTTTGGATTCAAAATGATTTTCATGATTCCAAGGGTAGCGCAATAAAACATAAAATGATCTGGGTTCAAGTGGCAGGGCTTAAGGCTTTGTTACCGCTTGTTTATGTAATTCATACTCTCGGTCATCAGCGCGTAGGAGTTCACGCTGTTGGCAACTCGCTTGCTGATGAGGCAGCGAAATCAGCAGTATCTACATACTTAGTTGCAGCGGTTACTAGGTCAAAAACCAAGATCGATAGCGACATCTTGGCAGCGATTGCTGCCTCTGAGAAGGGAAGTAAACATCCTGCGGGATTTCCTTCGAAGTACAAATACCACTTAAGTCCCGAAAAGGTTCCTTTTGTGACGATTCCTGGTGTTGGGGAACGGCTGATTCCCAACTCGGATCGCAGAGCAGACTTGATTACAGCGGCACATGAAGGTGTGGCCTCTGCGCATGCGGGCGTCTCTGCCACTGTAACTCAATTACAACAACGTTTCTGGTGGCGGGGACTGTACAAACAGACGCGTGATTATGTCCTTTTTTGTGACATATGTCAGCAGATTAAACCTTCGACTGCTACGCGTCCGCCACAGACTCAGTTGTACATTTCTAATAAACCGCTAGGTTGTGTTTATTTAGATCACTGCGGTCCTTTTTCATCTGATACTGCGTATAAGTACATCTTAGTAGCAGTTGACTCATGCACGCGCTTTGTGTGGGTTTGGCCACATCGCAGCGCTGATTCACGGACTGTCATTAGAGATTTGCGTGTCTTTATAGGGATTTTTGCCTGTGGTACCTTCCATTCGGATCAGGGTCCGGCTTTCGCCTCTAAGGCGTATGAGGATGCCATGACTTTGATGGGGGTCCAAGTCAAGTTTTCGTCTCCCTACAGACCTGAGGGTAATAGTGTAGTTGAGCGAATGAACCGTGATTTAAAGCAATCTTTGACAGCCCGAGTTATAGGCACTGGCAGAAACTGGCTGGCTCACCTCTATGGCGTGCAGCGTGCTCTTAATAATCTCCCTAGAAGGTCTCTGGGTGGGCGGACCCCATACGAAATGCTCTTTGGCATCAAGATGTACGTCCCTGACCTTGACGGTCTAGACTATGTGGTTCGCGCCACTTCCTTTGACGCAGATGAACATTGCAATGTTTTACAGAATCTACAAAAGACCAGAGACAGTCTTGCAAAGGAACATTTGCCCTCCACGTCGGATGATGCGTTGCAGATCCCGGTAGTTGGCTGGCTACCCCAAGTTGGAGAACTGGTTCGGGAGAAGATCGATAACAAGAAAGAATTTGGTCCTTCCTATCGAGCTCCGGTTCCAGTCCTTGGAGTGAAGGGCACAAGAACTGTCATTTAACCACCACTTCCTGGACGTAAGGAAAACAGGTTTATTTCAATTGACAATGTCAAGATACACAGAGTGGCCGATTCTTCTTAGCATGACACCGGCTGTTTCCTGTCCTTCCATTGTGAGGAATTCAGTTATGCCCACTTCTTCTAATATTGAACCTGAAGTGGCCATCGAATTACCTGCTGTTTCCAGTCCGTTATTAAATAATTTACCCGGAACTAACATTGATGAGATAGACTATACCTACCCCACTGATTTGTCCATGCCTGACCTGCAAGCTCGTTTAGCCACGGAATCCAGATTTTCATTTGACTCTGCTTCCCTTGCCTCGAAGAAACCTTCTCGAATTGCAGTTTATGCTAGCCTGTGTAAAAAACATTTTTTGATACCCCCTTGGACTTACATTTGGCTGGTCCTTTTTTCAGTTTACCTTTTTATGTCAATTGGTTTTGTGTTTTATTTTTTTCGAATTATGAATGGACACTATGTCGAGGAGAGAACTTGCATTACTCATTTAAATGGAACTTTGGCCCCACTTTCCTCTTCACATTCTACACACAGATTAAAAAGAGACTTGACTTTGGTTAACATCACAGCATGGCCTGTCCTTGATGGAATCGTGTGGGATGCAGTTCGGTTTCAGATTCATGGCCCAACGGAAGTCGTTAATGTCCCTAATGTACTTAGAGTGAATATGGGGGATGTGGTGAAACAAAACATTCGTTCTGATGACTGGGATGTCAATGCTGTAGAAAGTTTATTTTCTGATTTGCAATACTATGCTGCATTTGATGCTGAGGATTTATATTTAGAATCTGCTAATTATGGTGAATTATTCTGTTACCAACATTATGGCAATCACTTCTTACACAAAACATCATCCAGAAAGGATACTGTTAACTTTACTCAGTGGGAACATTGCCCAGCGCCTCATCAGGGGAGTTCTGAAACATTTCTGAGAAAGTATACTTACTTCACTGACTTTAATCAGTCCAATCCTGAGTCCTTTTATTTTAAGTTTCGAAAAATGCCAATGTCCAAGGTTAGACTTACCGATACTAAATTGTTGTATTCCAAGTCCTTCCTTGATCAATTAGTTACTGGAGGCTATGAGTTATGGAAGGATACGATAGACCTTAAATCAGTTTGGGGTTCAAAGGCCTGGCAGGTACAAGGCACTGAGGCTTTGCACCGTGCATGTCTCATCCCGAATCATATGCTGTTTCTGAATGAAACAATTTCCCAGACCACATGCTTTGGATTGGCTACTTCTAAAAAATTAAACGCTCCTTCTTTCCCGGAGTTAGAGGAATATGATGGTTGGAGTAATTTTACTCAGTTATCCATTAGAGAATTACAGACTCTACTTCTTAATTCCTCCTTTAACATTTCCAGTGTAAATCCTAAGGGTTGGCTGCTTTGGCACCGTAGTGCTGATTCTTGCCAACATAGATTTTTGAATTTAACTGACGGTTTTAAAACTGTTAGATCTGATCCCCGTTTTGACTTAGGTCATACTGTCACATCGTATTCTGTAGGCAAATTGTGTCAAAACTGGCTGAAACATTCAACTTTACCTGCGGTTAAGAATCACCTTTCTAAACTAAATGCAGACGTGGACTTGAATGATTTCATTAAAGGCCCGGCTAGTGGCAGGTCGAAAAGGTGGTTATATGGGGTTTACAATGAAATTTGGAAGCTATCACAGATTGAGGCTGCTACACGCCTTAGGGCCATTGATCAAGCAAATCTTGAGAAAGTGCTTGCAGTTGTTGACAATAGCATTAATGTGCTTTCCTCTAGAGTTTACACATTGGATAATATTGTGTCGTCAGTCGTCGATATTATACATGATGAAGTGTCAGTATTATACCATGGTCAAAATCAATTACGATCAATCATGCAGTTTGCATGGACCCTTCAAACACTGAAAATGGGTAAAGTTCCCTGGGGGTACATGAACGTTTCTTCTTTGTTTGCACCGTTTAATTTGACTGACAAACAACGCTTACTTTCAATGCGTGATGCTTCCTTTTCTATGTTACATATTGAAAGGTTAGAATCTTTACCTTTTTCCGTGGCTGAAGCCACTGCTGCAACGTGGCTTATCCACGGTTTAATAACGCTGCCTTTTGCTTTATATAAGTTTTCAAATTGCATGAAATATGTACCCATAGGTCGTTATGAACCTTTAGGTAGCGGTTTCCTTCATGAAGTCTGGTCACTCCCATACACATACAGATGTTTTAAGGATGACCAGGAAGTTTATCTGACAGGGGAGGAGTGCACTGAGACGCCAGATCATTCTTTAATGTGTAGACATATACAGTTACACGGTTCATGCAACAAGGACCGACCAAATATGGCTTGCGTTTTACATGGCACGCCAGTTCCTGCTATCATCCCCACGTTTAAATTATTAGAGAATGGTAGTTATTTAATGCTCAATAATGAGGACTGTTGTGGGTTAATTAAAGGTATTCCTTTCATAGTAACAGTAAGTGAGCGGGTTTTTTGCTGCAGAAATGTGCTTTATCCTCCCACACGTGAACATAGGGAGTCTTCCATCTGGCCACAGATACCAACCTTGGGAGCAGAATTCAGCGGCATGGCAAGAATAAGGGCTCTTTTGTCCCAGAAAGAGGTGGCCTTGAGCTCGGCCCGTGAAACTTTCGTGCTTCACATTGCAAACACCCGTACAGAGGTTCAGGCTCTTTTGAATACTGATTTGCCTTTGCATTTCGGAGCGATGGTTCGAACTATCTTTAACGCATCCTCCACAAAAGGCCTTGCACATTTTTTTAAAGTTGTTAGCAGTGGTCTCGTGACTTCCTTTGAAAAGATTTTTGGAGTCATCCCTGCTTTCTTCCATTCTATTTTTTCATCCTTGTTTGGAGGGTTCCCGTTTTTACTTGCATTAGCAGCTGGCGCGCTAGTGGTTTTTTGTCTCTTTAAATATGGATGTCCATCCTGTGCAAGACCCCCCACAACAGCTACTGACGCGGTTTCGCAACCGCATGCTTGAATATTATGGCACACTGCCGTTGGCGACATTGAGCACGGCATATGGATTATCTTTTCGATTCTCCTACTTCACCTGTGTCCAGCCTGTATTTCACTGCCTGACCTGTGATTTCCAGTGGGCCATTGATTTGTGTCTCTGCGGACCGGTTTCTCCTGACGTCGATTTTAATCAACTGATGAGTCCTATCATTGCTCACGAGTTGGTTTGTTCTGACGAGAGGATTATGGCCTTAGCAGTGGCGCATGGACTAATTGGTCCCTGGGATGTGTTGTCGGCAGCACGGAATTTCTTGGAACTGAGTTTTCTTGAAAACCCACCGAGCTGTCCTCTGATGGTTATAGAGGATCCGGTGCTGGAGGAACACGTATGTTCCTTTCATCTTTTAAATTGGATGGCTGAACTGTTTTCGGATGAGGACAGTGACTTCATATTGGAGGCTGTTGCTACTTATTTTTCATATACAGTTTTGTCATAGACACTGCTTCGAATTGACTTGCTGATTTATAGCATTTCGTTGACTTATTTGTCATGAATTTTTAATTTTTCTTGCCTATTGGCTTGAGCCACATTATATTTTTGGGCTATTTTTTAAGCATTTCCTTTTTGATCTTTAGTTTCAATTCATGCTCGTTTACTGTTGAGTTCTGCTCTCATGAGATGGCACTTCTGTTATCATATTTAGTCCGTTCTCGGATCATGGGGGGGTGTCATATAGCTCCTGTATATCCTTATATCGTGTTAAGTTAGCATAGGTACATTTGAGGTTTAAACGCCATTTTTCTTTCTTGCAACTTCTGCACACGACACTTAACTGTTGACTTAGCTTTCAACCTAGTAGTTTGCCGTGGTGTATGTGAGAATAATATGTTATTGCTCTGATATCAGCTTTGCTTAATAAACTATGTCTGCACGAAGAGTGCTGAAGTTTCAGGAACAACACGATATGGAATTGTTATGAGGTCTGATCTCCACGCCTTCATAGTCATAACACAAGTGCAGCCTTTGCCAACTCTGGCTTCAGGCGGGATTGATATTGCTTTGCACGAGGCACATAGAACACACTTGATGCGGTGCACATGCAGAGAGAGCTGGTGTATGCTGATGTGATTCCTTCATGCTAGGACACTAAGGTATGGGCCCGCCCTGAAACAACCCAAAGAGACCTTCTTAGCTAATAATATAATATATGTGTTAGGGAGGGTGAGATATAAGTGTTGTTAACTCTTATTCATTACAGTATGTTAACATGCTGTCACCATTCGCTTTTTATGTCTTAGTAACTATGCTGATAATTTTGCTACTGATAATAAGTATACTTGTATTATCTAAGATACTGCGCCTGAGAAGACGGCATTAGTAAATAAACATTTCAAATGCACATGTGTCTTCTTTACTCCATGTTCTGGTTTGTAATGATAATATAACGAAAGAGTGTTCATGAGTCCCACGTACCCTGAGGTACTGTAAGTTCATGTTCTGGTTTGTCTAAACATTGGGAGTTTGATATGTCCAATGAGACACTGTAGCTAGCTCGGTAAGGGGTGAGTTGGTTGCTAAGGTGAGTTTTGGGACACCCTAATTTGCCGAGGTTCCACTCCTCTGTGCACAGTTCTGTGTGAGAACAGAAACCCTGCGACAGTTGAATGATAGATGAATCCCAGGGCTAGCAGCTCATCTAGGTATTTTGTAAGTGTTTTATCCCAGGTTCAGAGAGAACATAAACACATCTGCAATCAAGTGATGCTTCTGGAATTAAGTCAATGCTGCAATCATGTTCCCTATGGAGAGGAAATTGTACAGCTTTTTGTTCGTCAATGACATTTTGAAAATCCTGAATTTGTATCATAATTTCTGAGAAATTTCTTAGAACTGCACATGTCAAAGAAGATAACATTTCCTGTCGCTCTTTATAGCACTAGGTTCGACAATAGTGGTTACCCAGGGTGACAAGATGGTGGGCCCAATCAATGGAGGGATTGTCAAGTTGAAGCCAGGAAATACCTAATATTGCGCCAAAGGTGGGTGTCTCAAGGAGATTAAAAGTCAAGGTCTCTCTATGCCCATTCTCACATACTGCAGTCATAGGGGTTGTTTAATATGTGATCATCCCAGAAGAGAGATCGGAGCCATCCACAGCTCTAACCTTTTCAGGTTCGCATATCTTGATGCGTGATATATGTAAAGAACTAGCCAGGATAAGATCTAAGAACTTTCCAGTAGCCCCAGATTATAGATAATACATTTTGCTGTTGGGGATGAAATTATTAGGTAACATAGGGGCCGATTAGGATGGCGGACGGACTTGCGTCCGTCCGCCATCCCAGAGGTGGAGGGACCGTCCGCATGGACTGCGGAGGTCCCTCCGTGCAAATCAGGATGTGACCGCCACCCTGGCGGTCACATCCTGGATATTTAACATTGCGGCGGGTGCTGCTTCAAGCAGCACCCGCTGCAATGTTAAAAGTGCATGTGTAACATTTACATGCACAAAGCGGCAGGCACCGCGCGGTGCCTGCCGCTTTGTGCATGTAAATGCTGGGGGGTACCATAGGTACCCCCCATGTGCACCCCCCACCCGCCTACGCCCTGGGGGCCCGCAACGGGCCCCCAAAAGCAAAAGTACACATGCTTTTCCACGGCGGAAAAACCGCCGCGGAAAAGCATGTTTACTAATGCTTCCTAATTTGGCTGGCGGTGTCTGATAGACACTGCCAGCCAAATGAGAGCTTTTCCGCCGCGGTTGTAATCCGACCGCGGCGGAAAAGCAGCGGACAGAATCCAAGACCCACCAGCCATCGTAATGCGGCGGTGGGTCTTTGGTGACTCCGCAGAGGATTTTCCGCCTCCTCCGGGCCGGCGGTGGCTTCCGCCGGCCCGGAGGAGGCGGAAAATCCTCTATCATAATCGGCCCCTAAGTTTGTAAAATGTCATGGAAGTTTATGTGAAGTGTTTACCAAGTAAAGAGGGGTCTGTTCTAGGATCATACCTGACTGGTTGACCCCTGTTTTTGCTTCACATCAGACATTGCTGCAACATTCTTTCAATTCCTTTTTGTTTAATAGAACACTTGCGAGCAAAGTGCCCTGCCTTACCATAGCACAAATATAGGTTTAAATTCTTTCTTCTGTCTTTTTTCTCAGCAGTCAGAGAATTGTGCAAGCCTCCAATCTTCATAGGTTCTATTTTAGCCTGATTCTTGGAGTCTGTGTCTTTAATTTCAGACTGTACTGCTAACAGTTTAGGTTCACCCCCAAAGACATTCACACTTGTGTTCATTTACCCTATGATCTAACTGGCCAACAAAATCAATAAAGTTGGAGCAAGCCCATGGAGAATCCACAATGTATGCCAAGGAATAATTTAATTTTTACATAATCTCTTGATCCTCTATAACAAGGGACAGTCCTCTTCACTTCTGGCCTCTTGGTTTCAGTAACCAGTCTACAAAAGGTTGCAGTATAGGTCAAAAGATCCTCATTACCCTAACACATCACTAGCCTGAACAAAGGTGTCTTTAACAAGGAGACAGCAGGTCACCTCTTTAAACCGTCCAAAATCATGTAATACTGGATGATTATGTTCAATGAGTGGTATAGTTCAGTTAGCAGCTGCCCACCCCGAGATTGATTATGATAAAGGTAATTTTCTCTGAATCAGAAAGAAAGGCTCTTGGTTGTAGAATAAATTGCAACTTGCACTGACTCCAGAATGCATCAAATTTGTTACTAATCCCAATTAACTTTTCTGATGGATCCAGACACAAAGAGGCTGGTGTGGTTACAGTGACATAACTGATTAATAGTTTCAGTGTAGGAAGTACTGGTCGGATTTCCCGAATCACCAAACTGGCAGGTTGTGTAATGGGATGTGTACCTTTGAGATTCACCCATGCCCCAAAATCAGATAAACATGGTATATGGCGGGGCTGTTTTTGGACTAGCTCATCCTTAAGAGACAGATTTTCATTTTGCAAGGATTGAATTTCACATTGTACATCAAACAGTGCTCTTGCTAATACTAATGCATTAGATGAGTCCTCTGACAGGGCCTGAGTTAAGTCTTGAACATGTGATTGATTGTCCATATCATCTGAATGGTGGAAAGTCCGAGGCTTGGACTTCTGTCATGCACTCACCTGGTTTAGAGCACAGAGATGATGCTGGACCTCCAATACCGCCCCGGGCAGTGAATGAAACAAGTAATTACAACCTTAATTCACCAGCTGCCCCAGAGGGGGAACATGGATTGGAAAAAACAAGAAAATGATAGACTTGTGTCACTGGATCTGTTCTACGGCCTTGTGACACTGAGCAGACTTGTCTTTTTGGGGTTAGTGAGTGTGGGGTGCACTAGAAACAACAAGAAGAGTTGTTTACTACCAGGTCTCAGCATATAGTTTTTAAACTGTTCTATACAATAATAATAGCACTTACTCACTATGTTAAACTACCAGCAAACTTTAAGTTTTAAACGCAAACACTACTTCATTTAAACACTGTATAGACTGAATGAACACATCTGGTGTGAATTGCAGAGATACTTTACAATTTGGTTTGTGGCATATATCAAAGTCCTGCTTTCAAAAGTTTGGGAGAAGCTTTAAAGAGTATCCTTACAAAACATTATTCTCCTGTGGATTTCTCAGCATCTGCTGCTGTTAAAGGGTTGGCATGTAGTGCTGTCGACAAGAATATATAATGTATGGGTGACTCATTTTCATATGGTTCAAGCTCCAGTATGGTATGTTGGTCTACTCATCTCAGGAATAGGTGTAAAGTATTTTCTAGAAAAGCAGGGAAGGCTGTGAATAGAACCTGGTTGTGCATGTCTTATCGGAGGTTAATGCATGAATGCAAAGCCATTGACTTAAAAAATGCTTTGTTTAATGAGTTATTCAAAAGAACATCCCCTTAATATGAATAATGACTAAAGACTCTTTTGAATGGTATTCAAAGACGAAATAGAAAAAGTTAAAAATCACCTTGAAAAAACACAAAGGGAAATAGCTGGTAGTGCATGAAAACGCAAACTGTTGATGAATCGGTCACCTTTTGTGATTAAAATACTCAGCTGTATGTCAAAGATCACAATGTAGAATTTGAGACATTTGCTAGTGTCCACCTCACTCCGGTTCTGAAAGTAATCTTGCCTATTTTTGTTTAACAACAACTGACAGCTGCAAATCATTGCTTGTTTTGTGATCTGAATACCAGATGACTTCAACACTGAGGGGCATGTTATCAAGCAGGGTGTTAAAATTATCGCAGTTTTAGCGGCAGAAAACTGCAGCTAAAGCGGCGATAATGGGCTTGATTATATGCCCTGGAGAATTCCAATAGAAGCCCATGTTCACACCAGAACATGGGTTTCTTTTGGATTTCACAAGACCATATTATCAAGCCCATTATCGCCGCTTTAGCTGAAGTTTTCTGCCACTAAAACAGTGATAATTTGTAACGCCCTGCTTGATAATATTCCCCTGAGTTTAAAACCAGTATATCTGAAGTTCAAAACCTCCTTTAACAAGGAGTCTAATGTGCACAAAAAGGGGCTGATTTGATATTCAGACTAAACCATTCCTCAAGAATCTGAAGCCACAAAAACACGTTGAAGAAAACCAGTGACAAATGCACATCGCAAAGCAAATGAACCCAGCATTGGAGAACAGCAGGGCCAAAGGTTGAACTGCTGTGAACAACAATTTGCAAGCCCTCTCTTGACCTGTGAGTGAACAACTATTTGCAGGTTTAAATCGAGTGGAAAGACTTCCAGTCTAAAACATGATTTGCCAGATGACTGGGTGAGGTTTTCACATGGGTAGAAAACTTTACATTATCAGTCAGATTTACATTTGTTTTCGCTGAAAGTAGCTAAATGGCAAAACAGACATCTAATTACTTGTGTAGTCTTTGTATTTTGAAACATCTGACCTCCTTTACAAATAATTATTCGTGGAGGAGAAGGCCAGGCTTTGTTTTGAAGTCAGAGACTGATTTGTACAGTAAATCCTTAATATTAAATGTTTAACTAAACAGTGACTTTCGTTTCGGAAAAAGTTTAATAAATATAGAGAATTTGAAAGGCTGAAAGGATAACTCGTTTACCTTCAACGATATGCAAATCACCCAGGAGTATCGGGGGCCAGATGTACGATCTGTTTTAGCAGTCGCAAATGTAGAATCAGGCCATTTGCTGAACTAATCCTATATTTCGAGTCCATAGCCTATAAAAAGCAGTCACAGACATGGTGGTCTGCTGACCCCAGCAGTCCACCATCTGGGTGATTACAGGTCATTCCCAATGGATCTCAAATTGTGACCTATCTCATGAATATTGACTTGGTATGTCATTTGCACCCCCATTGGGAATCGATAAATGTGTCCAAGACACATTAGAATATTGCATTTTGCGAGTCCCTAATTGTGAGTCACAAAAATTCGCAATTACAGACTCTCAAAATGTAATGGTCATACATCTGGTCCTTTAAGTCTTAAACACTGTTTACTTATAGTACCTACTTAGGATAATAGAAATAATTCCTAACATACTTCAAGTACCAGATTTGTGAAGTGAAAGTGAGTTGGGAGTTATTAGTAGGTCAGAGAGATCCTAGATATTCTACTCAATATAAGCAGAAAGAACAAAAAACGTTCTATATTAATCACTGGTTTGAGAATCAGTTAAAAACTTAATGAACCCAGATCATTCAAAAGAATTTTGTTCTTGGCTTGGGAAATATACAGACACTCTACTTATGATGGTCCTGATCTAATTATACTACCAGTGCATGAGTTAGGGCCTTATTTATAAGTTAGTGGATGGTCCGTCCTTCCACCAGGGGTATGGAATAAATTATTCTGTCCCCCCTGGTAGACAGACTGTCAACCACATTTATAAATGACAGCAGAAAGTCATTTATAATGTATTGTGAGGAACTGGTGTCATGCTTACTCCTGCCAATGTATTTTGCTGTGTGTTGCAAGGCTGAGTCAGCATGACGCAGCCCTGCACCAGAGTTTTCTTTTGTTATTTTTAAAAGAAAACCCTGAAGCAGGATTTGGTTTTTGAAAATTAAAAAAGTAAGGCTCCCCTCACAATGGGAATCATCTCAATTGGCGAGGAGAGGATTATTAGATTTGTACTGTACAACTGGGATTTTCATGACCATGATGGGCAGTAAAAAAAAATCTACATGTCTGTCTATCCTGATTGGGTGGACAGACATATAGTAATATCTCTGATGGAGAGATTTGGCTAAGGAGGGGACGAAGTGGTCACCACCGTAGCCAAACCTATGGTCTGTGTGCATCTAAATTGGGTGGGCAGACCATTATGTTATGTTGCCATTGAGTATCCTTATCGCCAAGATATACATCAGCCCCTTAAAGACAAGTACCATCCACTATGGAATGTTGGGTGCTGGCCAGTTAATCAGAATGCTCATTTTGCGGGTTATACTAACCGAAATAGGACCGCAGTAGGGTCCATCTTTGACTGCCAGCTCCCTGCCTTTGAATCTGTCATTCTGTTTTTTCTATTTCTCTATTTGAAAACGGATAAACAACTTGTGTCCACCAACAAAGATAATCCTGTCTTGACATTCTTTTATCATAAGCTGGTCTTTGTGACATGCACACACAGCATCTTTCATTCCTTCAATGATGGTTAATGTAGGACATAGCTACCACTAAAAATCCATTACAACTATTAAAAAATAAATACTTTGCAATGGTTGTGAGGGCTGACATTCCCCTTTGCGCAGTAAAAGAGATATGTATCCCCAGTGTGGCAAAGGAATCAGAACTGGAATCTGGTGTAAGAAAGCCTCATCTATGCTGCTGTTGTGGTGGACAGGTGACGAAGGCTGAGTACCTGAACCTTGCTTCCACGTGGTCAGAAAATATTTTCCCAACTCCTCTACTCCACTGCAGTCCAAATAAATTCAACTAGCAGTAGAGAGGGGGAAAGGAGAATGGAAGAAAAGAGAGACTGCCACCGCGGTGTCTTGTTCAACTGGAGTTCCCAAAGGGGCTCTTCCAACACCTGTAACAACAAACACAAAATTACAAGTTCTCACTAGTACTTCAAACCTCTCAACTGAATTTTACTGGCCCACCCTCTCTATAGTTCTCCCTGCAACTATTACCTGTGATTACAGTGGTGTTTGCTTCTCTCAATGTTAGTTCTCTGTGAATACTGTTGTGGAAAATTATCAAGAAGGTTCTAAAAACAGTCTTATCTTCTTTCTCAGATGCTGTTCTTGTGATATTGGAGAACTTCGCTGATATTGATGGTAAGTACAAATATATTTATATACTTTCACCTACTTGAAGGTTGCAGGCTATCACGAGCTTGAATTTGGAGATGTAGTAACAAACTGGAAAGAACTACTAGTCTCTACGTAATTCTGAGGAAAATAAAAAGGCTAGTTAAGGCCTTCCTTGTACTTATGTCTCTGTTGTTCCAAAGCACTGTAAGTAACCTGGAGGAAACTACAGAGCAGGTCAAAATTAAGCAAACGTTTGAAGAGACTTCTTTAGCATGAGGATATCTCTTGTGACCAATATACAGTGCAGAATTGATGCTATAGAGTCCCAAATAACTGTCCAGACTCCACAATTGTGCATGCTCAAAAGAACAACTGAAGTACAAGAGGATGGGCTACTAAAAGAGCCTCAGACGGGTCCCTCTCTAGTCCACTGCTAAATACCTAAAATTCCAACGACGGCTGAAATGAAGCAGAGAACTGACCTCAGGACTTCGGGGAACAAGGCAGATACTGGAAGGCGAGCAGAAATAAATCCTTTGCAAAGTTTCCTGACAAAATACTCTGTGCGCTAGGAATACTCAGCTTCCCTTGATGAAACGACGGTTGAAATGCGCTGAGCTTCAAACGCTCGCGCCCGAAGACAAGAATCGTTTGATTGCTCTTAAAACACTAGAGCGCTGACCAGCGAAAAATAGTAACGACCGCCATGTTGGGAAACTGCAAAAAGGGGCGGCAGCGGTCTAATGCTTTTACCTGTATAGCTGAGCCACCATTTGCCTCCTCGACAACTGCAGCACCTTCCGATCTCCCTTACTGACAGAGCCTTGACCACAACAGCTAGAACCTGAATTTAAACAATAAGGGACCATCCTGACAGTACTCCCCACCAAAAATCCTCCTCCTTTTGGCTTTTTAGGATTAGTCTTATGGAGATCCCTTATTAATCTTGAAGCAGGAACATTGGAACTAGGCTCCCAAGATCTTTCTTCTGGACCATAGCCCTTCCAATAAACTAGGTTAGAACAACTTCCATTGTCTGAACTTAGAGTCAAGTATTCAACACCTGGAACCTGAATTTGAACAATAAGGTACCCTCCTGACAACAGGAGCTGCCAGGCCCATCAATGACCAGTGAGAAAAATTCATCACTGGATGAGAAGGAAGAGGGTGCTAATAGCCTTATTTCCCTGACCTATAGGGCAGCCACAGCATTACCTTAAACGGAGCCATAATTTTTAACAGCCAATTAACAGCTAATGTTGACTAAGGTTTCGCAATAATCCATATATCGGGCTGGTCAATTGTTCCTGCTGGTACTATAATTTCAGAGTGAGAGTTTTTTTTACTCTAGGACTTTATTAAGAAGGGCTATCATGCTCTGTTCAGATAATGAAGGGAGACAAGTGTATTTGCTTTGTCACTAGTATATCGCACATTTGTCTATGACCACTGTGATCAAAAGTTTTCAATGTCATTCAAGCATCCTGAAGACAACAGGCATACACGCAGCACTGCCTAGATAAATAGGAACAGATAAATATGCACTCTCAAGGTAAGCAGGGTGATCTAGCAGCTGATGTTGCTTGTACTCTGTGTACAGCTCTCTGAACAAGGAGACTAACTTTAGCATTGTCACAAACGGCACATGGTATCCCCAAAAACTGACCTCATCTGAAGGGCCAGATCTATCTAGCAATTACCCTCTGTGATTGCTTTCCCTGAAATGGAGTTTCCACCATCATTTCTTATTTTGTTATACAGCGTCTTAGGGTCACCAATGGTGTACCCTAAAGTTGGTGAGAAAATCAGTTTTTGAGACAGAGAAATTCGGCCGTTAGAGTTAGTTCAGATAACTATAACTCGGGCCCCCCCAATGAACTGCTGATGACATCACATATTACATCATTCATGACATGATCAGTGACACCACTGATGACATCACTTATGACATCTCAAAAGACATCACTGATGACATCCTTTAAATATGTTATATATATATATATATATTACCTACTGGCGGTCGCCAGTAGGTATATATAGTTAGGATTTTTTCTCTATGGGATTTTTGAAAATTCTATGTCAAATAACTTTGGCGTTTGTGGACGGAATTGGCTGAAATTTTGAGGAAAATGGCACATTTTGTTTCTGAGCAGCCCCTGAAAATTGGGGGGGGTTCGTCCAGGGGGGGTCGAGAAAAAAGGGGGGTCCCAAAACGTGTTTTTAACATTGAGTTTTCCATAGGGCGGTTGGCCTCACTTTTAGCCCGAACGGCTGAAATGATTTGCACGAAACTTGGCAAAATTGTAGGGACTGGTAGCCCGATGTGCCTTTTGTAGGTCTCAATATATGTGCTACAGTGGATTTTGAGAAATTAACGTTTAAAAAAAGATATATATCTGTAACAGCGGACCGGGCAGCGCTCCTGTTCGCGGACTTTTCGCGCAACGGAGCTTTTTGAAGCGAAGCTGATTGGTTCTCCGGCGTCTGTCAACATTCCAAACAGTCCGTAGCGGCCGCCATCTTGTCTCTCGGTAGGATCGAGAGACAAGAGGAGGCCAAAGCGAAGGGGCAAATGACCATAAGGGGGCATAGTAGATCCTCGCTGACCCCCTAGGTTTGATGTGGAGGTTTTAAAAGGGCCCCGCGGGGCAAAAAAAAAAAATAATAATAATAATCGAACGGCTGAATGGATTTGCACGAAACTTGGTAAAATATTAGGGACTGGTAGCCCGATGTGCCTTTGCTAGGTCTCAATATATGTGCTCCAGTGGATTTTGAGAAATTAACGTTCAAAAAAAGATATATATCTGTAACAGCGCTCCGCTTCGCGTAACGGAGGTTTGCGAAGCTGATTGGTCATTCTGTCACTGGGCTATAGTTGGGCTACATCTGGCTGATATTTGGGCTACATTTGTTTTTTTTGTCTCTGGCGGCCATCTTTGGGCTACATTGGGCTACATTGGGCTTCATTGGGCTTCATTGGGCTACATTGGGCTACATTTGGGCTCCAACATATATATAGGCCAATGTAGCCCAATATATATTTTTCAAAGTTAATTTTCGTAAAAACCACTGGAGCATATATCTTGAGACATAGCAAAGGCACATCGGGCTACCAGTCCCTACAATTTTGCCAAGTTTCGTGGAAATCCATTCAGCCGTTCGAGCTAAAAGTGAGTCCAACCGCCCTATGGAAATGAAGGAAATGAATGGGTAATTTGTAATTAGCAAATAGCTCATCGCAAACTAGGAATGGTAAAGAATCGCTATTTATTCCTTAAAGTTCGCTATTTAGGAAATGCAAAAAACTTTGATGATACATATGGCGGTTCATCTCTAACAAGATAAGAAGCATAGGGATAGATTTATGATGACTGGTGCATCACCAGGGATGTGTTAGTCATTCTGTGCCGCTGTTCCGTCACCTATGGTGTGCTGCATTTACAATGCGGCGCATCATGGGGCAAAAACAGCACAGATGCGTGATGTATCTGTGCCGTAAAGGTGGCGCATTGCTGGAGTTGTATCGCAAGTGTGATGAAGCTCCAGCAAGGGTCGGGGGTGCCCCTGTCGCAGGGTTTCTGTTCTCACACAGAACTGTGGACAGAGGATTGGAACCTCGGCGAATTAGGGTGCCCCAAAACTCACCTTAGTAATCAAAAACCCCTTAGCAAGCTAGGTACAGTGTCACATTGGATATAACAAACTCTCAATGTTTAGACAATCCAGAATATGAACTTATAGTACCTCAGGATACGTGGAACTCATGAACAGTCGGTCGTTATATATTTCTTAGAAACCAGAACATGGAGTTAAGAAGAACACATGTGTATTTGAAATGTTTATTTACTAATGCCGTCTTCTCAGGCGTAGTATCTTAGATAATACAAGTACACATATTATCAGTAGCAAAATTACCAGCACAGTTACTAGTACATAAAAAGCGAATGGTGACAGTATGTTAACATGCTGTAAATGAATAAGAGTTAGCAACACTTATAAGCAGCCACGGGCCGTGGAGGGAGTTACGGTGGGGCAGGGAGGCGGGGAGGGGGAGGGGCAGGGTGGAGAGGGCTCCACCCTGCCCCTACCCCTCCCCGCCTCCCTGCCCCACCGTAACTCCCTCCACGGCCCGCGGCTGCTTATATCTCACCCTCCCTAATACACATATTATATTATTTGCTAAGAAGGTCTGTTTGTGTTGGTTTAGGGCGTGCCCATACTTTAGTGTCTTAGATTTGAAGGAATCACATCAGCATACACCAGCTCTCTCTTCATGTGAACCGCATCAACTGTTGTGTATGTGTGTTCGGCAAAGCAATATAAAACCCGCCTCATGCCCAGAATTGGCAGAAGCTGCACTTATGTTATGAGTATGAAGTCGTGGAGATCAGACCTCATAACAATTCTGTATCGTGTTGTTCTTGAAACTTCAGCACTCGCTGTACAGATATAGTTTAACAAGCAAAGCAGATAGTAGAGCAATAACATATTATTCTCATGTAAACCACGATGAACTACTAGGTTGAAAGCTAAAGCAACAACTAAGTGTCGTGTGCAGAAGTTGCAAAAAAGGACAAATGGCGTTTAAACCGGTAATGAGCCCATGCTAACTTAACACGGTGTGAAGATATCCAGGACCTAGATGACACCTCCCCATGATCCGGAAACGAACTGAATAAGATAATAGAAGTGCCATCTCATGAGAGCAGATTGCAACTTTATATGTGGACGGTCCGCAAGGTAAAACTTTAAAAACTAGGAAAATGTAATGCTAAAGAAAAATAAAACAGCCAAGTAATTTATCGAGTCTTAAGCCAATAGGCAAGCTAAATAATAAAAACTTGACAAATAAGTCAATGAATTGTCAATGAAATGCTAGTACTCAGCATATCAAACATGAAAAAGGTCTATGACATAACTGTGTATGCAAAATAAGCTGCAACAGCCTCCAATAGGAAGTCACCGTCTTCATCCGAAAAGAGTTCAGCCATCCAATTTAAAAGCGGAAAAGAACATACGTGCTCTCCCAGCACCGGATCCTCTATCACCATCAGAGGACAGCTCGGTGGGTTTTCAAGAAAGCTCTGTTCCAAGAAAGACTGTGTTGCCGCCAGTAAATTCCAGGGACCAATTAGTCCATGCATCAATGCCACAGCCATAATCCTTTCGCCAGGACAAACCAACTCGTGAGTAATGATAGGAGTCATCAGCTGATTAAAGTCGACGTCAGGAGAAACCGGTCCGCAGAGACACAAATCAATGGCCCAATCGAAATCACAGGTCAGGCAGTGAAATACAGGCTGGACACAGGTGAAGTAGGAGAATCGAAAAGATAATCCATATGCCGTGCTTAATATCGCCAACGGCATTGTGCCATAATATTCTAGCATGCGATTGCGGAACAGTGTCAGCAGCTGCAGGGCGGGAGCTTGCACAGGAGGGACATCCATATTTAAAAATGTAAAAAAGCACAAGAGCGTCCGCTGGTAATGCAAGTAAAAATGGGAATCCACGAAGCACAGTGGAAAAAAATAGAATGAAAGAAAGCAGGGATGACTCCAAAGATTTTCTCAAATGAAGTCACGAGACCACTGGTAACAACTTTAAAAAAGTGCGCCAAGCCCTTTGTGGAGGACGCGTTAAAGATAGTCCGAACCATCTTGCTGAAATGGAAAGGAGAATCTGTATTGAAAAGGGTCTGCACCTCTGTACGGGTGTTCGCTATGTGAAGCACGAAAGTTTCACGGGCCGAACTCAAGGCCTCCTCTCTCTGAGACAAAAGAGCTCTTATTCTTGCCATGCCGTTGAAATCTGCTCCCAAGGTTGGTATTTGTGGCCAGATTGAAAACTCCCTATGTTCATGTGTGGGAGGAAATAGAACATTTCTGCAGCAAATAACCCGTTCACTTACTGTTACGATAAAAGGAATACTTTTAATTAACCCAGAACAATCTTCATTATTGAGCATCAAATAACTACCATTTTCCAACAACTTGAACGTGGGGATGATAGCAGGAACTGGCGTGCCTTGCAACACGCAAGCCATATTTGGTCGGTGTTTGTTGCATGAACCGTGTAACTGTATGTGCCTACACATTAGTGAATGATCTGGCGTCTCAGTGCATTCCTCTCCATTCAGATAAACTTCTTGATCATCTTTGAAACATCTGTATGTGTATGGAAGCGACCAGACCTCATGAAGAAAAGCACTACCTAAAGGTTCATAACGACCTATTGGTATATATTTCATACAATTTGAAAACTTATATAAAGTAAAAGGCAGCATTATTAAACCGTGGATAAGGCACGTTGCCAAAAAACCCGCAATCCTCTGCTGATGATGTCACTGAGCATGTCATGAATGATGTAATATGTGACATCTTCAGCAGTGGATTACGGGTAATAGTATCTCTAGTTTACTCCCCTATAGCTGTCTTTCTTTTAACATAAGTGTCTGTTTCCTTCCCTTATACTTACTGTTCTTTTTTTTTTTTAAATTTTTGGTTCACTTCCGGTTCGCGGACCGGCGAGCGAACTGGGAAGCGAACTACGAGAAATAGAGGTTGGCACAGTTCCAAATATTGTACCAATTTTTTAATAACGGGGAGGTAGTTCTGAAAAGAACTTTTTTTTTTATTGTTTTTGTTTTATATTTTTTTAATATTTTTCTGAACATTTTTTTACTTTTTTTGAATTTTTCTGAACAGTTTTATATTTTTTGGGGTTTTTCTTGCAGGGGGCAATGAAAACGATTCATTGTAAAGGGCTCAACAGGAGCAACAAAACAAAAAAAAGTATTTATTATTTGGGGCGTTTCGTACAAACTTGCATATGATAGTCAATAGCTCTGTTGATCAGAGTGATGCTTCTTTCTCCGTAGCAAATGAATCCATTGCAATGTACGCAGACGTGTTTTACTTCATGAAATCTCGTTTGAATATTTGGCACCATCTCCCTGCCCTCTGGTCCCGTTACTTCCGGTACAACAGATCTTCTGGCCATAATAGGGAGATTATCTAGGTCATTACGAAACTGTGCAGCACTGTAGTTGTTAGGATGCCACCTAGTCATATGGCGATGCATTGTGTAGTTTCCGAAACTGTATTTTTTGTCGGTCCCTCTGGACAGTCTATCTTGACATATAAGGCAAGTTACGTATCTTGCATTTACTTTTTTCTGACCTTTGGGAATTTTAAAAAATTGCCAAATGAAGTTTTCTTTCCGGTGAGACGTCCTGGGCTCCTCAGGCAAAAAGTGCCTCTCTTCGTGCTCGTCGTCCTGTTCCTCTTCTTCCTCTTCTTGCTGAATTATAACTTGAGCAGGTGGTCCACTCTTCCTTGGATGTGGTGGAGGTGGTGGGGAAGCACCAGCTGAAGCTACTAAAGAAGCCATTGCTCACTGGTAACAAAGGGTCTTTCTCTCACAATGATGAAAGTCAGAGTGAGGAAAGAAGGAGGGATTTTCATCATTTGGGAAAAACAATAGTTCTCAACCAATGAAAAGTGTTCATTTTAGATTATATGACCTAGTCTTACATCATTAGGAAACCAAAAGTGAAATGAACCAATGAAAAGTTTTATTACCAAGTCACATGACCTGCTGTGTTTACGTTAAGCGCTCTGCAGGGCCTCTCGGTTTGCTTCCAGAAACCTGTGCTTTGCGTACCAGTTCGCTAACGTAGCACGTCATATGACGTATCACGCGACAACGCGAAACGTCATGCGGACGGGAGGCGTCACGATGTTGTTTTCTAACGCGGCAGTTGCGGTAAAGAAACGTTTACCGGCTCGCGGTCTATTTCGCGGCATCAAGGTCAGCTAACGGGAAGCTTCCCGATTCGCGAAGCGGGAACGAAGAAAAAAAAATATTTAACATTTTTTTTATTAATAAACATATAAAATATATTTTTGGATTTAAAGAAGAATACATTTTACAGCTACAGATATTAGCTGTTAAAAAAACAATGAAATTCACTGAAAAAACCATAGGTTATAGACCATATATAGTTAGGAATTAGCATTTACAAAACCTTGAAAATTCACTGAAAAAACCATAGGTTATAGACCATATATAGTTAGGAATTAGCATTTAGAAAACCTTATTTTACTCACACAAAACCATTGAAATTCCATATATAGTTAGTTGCACTAACTATATATCGCGCACCCGCAATCCACTGCTGATGATGTCACATATTACATCATTCATGACATGGTCAGTGACATCACTGATAACATCACTGATTACATCTCAAATGACATCACTGATGACATCACTGATGACATCTCAAATGACATCACTGATGACATCATGACACACCAATACCAGTTACTACATACGCACTCACTGATTCCTACGTCTACACACACATTCACTCATTCACCCATACAATCACTCATACATACAGTCACTCATTATTACAACACTATCATATGCACTCATACACCTATGCAGACACTCACACACTGCCACTCATCCATGGAGTTACTCACACACCTAGTCAGTTCTGTAAAGAATCAATCACACTTCCATTTCCTCATCTATACAGTTAAACACAGAACACCATACTTCAGTGACATCACTGATGACATCACTGATGACATCTCAAATGACATCACTGATGACATCTCAAATGACATCACTGATGACATC
Source organism: Lissotriton helveticus (assembly GCF_964261635.1). Classification (NCBI taxonomy): domain Eukaryota; kingdom Metazoa; phylum Chordata; class Amphibia; order Caudata; family Salamandridae; genus Lissotriton; species Lissotriton helveticus. The sequence continues at coordinate 1,838,426,996 of NC_136059.1, read as the reverse complement.
ATGACACACCAATACCAGTTACTACATACGCACTCACTGATTCCTACGTCTACACACACATTCACTCATTCACCCATACAATCACTCATACATACAGTCACTCATTATTACAACACTATCATATGCACTCATACACCTAGTCAGTCCTGTGAAGAATCAATCACACTTCGATGTCCTCATCTATACAGTTAAACACAGAACACCATACTTTTCACACATATACTAACACATACTTACTCTCTTATACAATCACTGATACAAGTACACATTGATATGCACAGAGTCACACACCTCCCAGCCAGCCACACACACACTCAGTCTTCCATACATCCACTCATTCTTCAATATGTAAAACATATTTAAACTTTACAAAAACACACAGACACTAGATGATGTCATCAGTGATGTCATTTGAGATGTCATCAGTGATGTCATCAGTGATGTCACTGACCATGTCATGAATGATGTAATATGTGACATCATCAGCAGTGGATTGCGGGTGCGCGATATATAGTTAGTGCAACTAACTATATATGGAATTTCAATGGTTTTGTGTGAGTAAAATAAGGTTTTCTAAATGCTAATTCCTAACTATATATGGTCTATAACCTATGGTTTTTTCAGTGAATTTTCAAGGTTTTGTAAATGCTAATTCCTAACTATATATGGTCTATAACCTATGGTTTTTTCAGTGAATATATATATATATCTATATATATATATATATATATATATATATATATATATATATATATATATATATATATATATATATAGATATATATATATATTACCTACTGGCGGTCGCCAGTAGGTATATATAGTTAGGATTTTTTCCCTATGGGATTTTTGAAAATTCTATGTCTAATAACTTTGGCGTTTGTGGACGGAATTGGCTGAAATTTTCTGGAAAATGGAACATTTTGTTTCTGAGCAGCCCTTGGAAATTTGGGGGGGTTTCGTCAAGGGGGGGCCGAGAAAAAAGGGGGGTCCCAAAACGTGTTTTTAACATTGAGTTTTCCATAGGGCGGTTGGCCTCACTTTTAGCCCGAACGGCTGAATGGATTTGCATGAAACTTGGCAAAATTGTAGGGACTGGTAGCCCGATGTGCCTTTTCTAGGTCTCAATATATGTGCTCCAGTGGATTTTGAGAAATTAACGTTTAAAAAAAGATATATATCTGTAAGCGTGCTCCGGGCAGCGCTCCGGTCCGCGGACCTTAAGCGTACCGGAACTTCGCGTAGCTAAGCTGATTGGCTCTCCGGTGTCTGTCAACATTCTAAACAGTCCGGAGCGGCCGCCATCTTGTCTCTCGGTAGGATTGAGAGACAAGAGGAGGCCAAAACAAAGGCGAAAATGACCATAAGGGGGCATAGTAGATCCTCCCTGACCCCCTAGGTTTAATGTGGAGGTTTTAAAAGGGCCCCGCGGGGCAAAGAAACCAAAAAAAAAATGTGTTTTTTTTTGCGTGGGGAGCGCCCGGTCCGCGAACCGGGAAGCGTTCTGGGCAGCGTACTGCAATGAAAAATGAATGATAGACTTTTCAAATGCTGTATGTTAATTGATTGTTGTTTTTGTTGATTATTTTTTATTTTTTTTATTTTTTAAGCATTTTTTTTATTGTGATTGTGTTTCATAATTTATTAAACTTTCTAACATTTCATTGTCAGAAATTTCATAATTATCATGGAATATACATTGTAGTCTCTGAGGGTGTAAAATGTCCTCATTTGCAAGGAGGTTATCTACTGCTTGTACACATTGCAGTAGTTCATTGTCCCAAGTTTCATCGAAAAATTCAATGTCAATTTGATCAATTGTATCAATCAATTCTTGGCTGCTCTCTTGCAGGTCCATTTCAAAAGAAACTTGGTTTTCGCCTTCCATTTTGCCTGAAATTTGGATTAAAAAAATATATATTAGTAGAGATAGGGCAATGTTGGGAATAATTTTAGATAGGCATTTTTTATCAGTGAATTTATCTTTGGGCAGTGTATAGTATCAGAGTGGAAGTAGGAATATAAAAAAGTGTATGTGATTTAACGTAAGTAAATTCATAATTATACAAGAGAAGCCTAACTCCATCCATAACTATAACAGAGAAGTCTCTCTAAATCTATAACTACTACAGAGGGATAGTATATATCTATCAGAAAAAGTTTACCATATTAACTTATAGTGCACAATATACTTCAGTTTTAAAAATAAAAACTTACCTTTAGAAAGAAGTTGAAGGAATTAGTGAAAATACTATTGAAATGTACAGCAAGAAGTAGTAGTCAAAATGGCTGTGTTTTCTTCTCTTCCTTTATATATATTCAGGTATATAACCAATGAAATGTCAGGTAAAAAAAGTAGAAAATGAAAGTAACATTTTCATTGGTTGTCAATTCCAACACTTCAGATGTGTTTTGTGAAGTAATTTACCTCAGGGTATTTAGAGAGGTCTACAGGCTAAATGACTAAATGGAATTCCAATCAAATTTGTGAAAATGGTAGGGATTGGTATGTAGTATGAGCTAATCTATATTTGGTGAAATTGTCTCCAGTGGCTTTTCTGTGAACTACTTTCCCACCTTTTTTGATGGTGCGCTTCCCAGGGAGCGACCCGGTACGTGTACCGTTGAGCGCCCCGGTTCGCGAACCTTAAGCGTTCCGGGAGTCCACCATTTTGTGTTTCGGTCGAATTAAGATACAAGATGGAGGGCAAATAATGTTCAGAATGGGTAGAAGGGGGCACGGTAGAGTTATCTTGACCCCCTAGGTTTTCTGAGGGTGGCTGAGGAGGCTTATATGTGCGAAAAAAAAACATTTTAAAAAAAAAATTCGCGAGGTTAGCTCCCGGTTCGCGTACCGGGTAGCGCCCCAGGGAGCGTACTTTGTTGGAAATTAGTGAAAAATGTTAGAGTAAAATAATAATTGTGAGTGATCAGATGTAGGGTAGCTCTGAGAAGAGCTTTTGGGTTTATGGTACATTTAGGTACTTATAAGTAGGTACCAATGCACATTCTTAAATTCAGAGTGAAAACTCTGTTGCCCTCATCTGAGAAGTGAACTCCATCTCCTCTGTAGATATCTTGCATGTAGTAACGCAAGTTATTGTTGTACAGGGAGCCCATTCCATGGTCTCTCATGTAAGCTGAAACAGATTTGTTTACATGCTTCCTCGACTTCTCAATTTGTGGGCAAAATTGGTTTGACCACCTCCATTTCTGTCTTTGGCATATATTTGAATATACCAAGGCAGTCTGAGGAAAAAGTGCCATTAATTGCTCAAAGGTGTCCTTTAAAAGCATTTCCAGACCTACACCAGTCAAAGTGCCCAAGTCATTACCTCCACAGTGCACAATTAACAGGTCAGGTTTGGGCAAATGCATAAAGGTTTTCACCAATGGTATCAATTGGTGACATTTTAATCCTCTGTGGCCAAACCACTTAATTTCCACATCTTGTAAATTGAGGTTAGGTAATTTCCTGTTTTCAACGTACCTTTGAGCCCAGTGAATATAACTATGTCCAACAATCCAGACAGAAAACATGGTGAGAGAAGGTTCTCCTGCAGTCAGATGAAGTGTGGCAATGAAATGGCAGTTGAAAAAATGAGAGTTTAAAATGAAAAAAACTGTGGAGTTTCTGTGTTCATGAAGCAGTAACAGTGATTGGTGGATTTTGATTGCTGAAAACAGAAAGTTAGGGTGCACGGATGTGTTCTTTGAAAGATGTATTTTGAATGGTCAATAAAAAATCATTAAATGAAAGAATGCACTGGATATGCAGGTGCACTGAGAGTTCAGAGTTCAATTGCAACAAAGTTGTGTGAACTTGCAAACACCAGAAGTCTTCCAAGAGGTGGTTGCCATGCAGAAAAGGCAGAAAGGGCAGAGGGGGGAAGGGTTTTCATTTGAAAAAAAGTGAGGGAAGAGTTTTGATTGGGTGACATGAGAGATATGTGTGAAGAATTACAGCATTTCTGTGCTTTTGATAGCTGCAGACTCTGGAGTGCATACCTTTTGCTCTGCTGAAGACAAATTGGTGTGTTTCTGAGACTGTTTTCAAACTCAAAGTATTTGCTAAGGTGAGAAAATATTTCTTTAATTTAGATAGAGAATAGTGTGCTTTTAGGAGAAAATTATGAATTATGTGGCGCAAATTGCTTGTAAATATGCTCCCACATGTGCATGGAAAATTTAGATTTTGAATGTTTGTGTTACATAGCCATGTTAAAAGTGATACAAACATGCTGCAAAGGCAATCAAAAAACGCTTTTATGTGTCTTAAGGACATTTTAAGTAATTTTCCCATGTGCAGTGTTTTGAAATTATGATTTGAAAATCGTTTTTGGGGAAAAGGAATTGTTTTTAAATTTATGACAAGGACATAATGGTGTATGCTTCTTTATACGGCAATTGACTGTCCCTGATGTTATTTTTCCCATTTTAATGTAAGACCTTTCTCTGTGGCGCAAGTTGCTTGTAAATATGCTCCGACCTGTGCATGGGAAATTTAGATTTTAAATGTTTGTGTTACATAGCCATGTTAAAAGTGACCCAACCATGCTGGAAAGGCAATAAAAAAACACTTTCATGTGTCTTAAGGACATTTTAAGTAATTTCCCTGTGGGCAGTGTTTTCAAATTATGAATTGAAAATCGTTTTTGAGGTAAAGGAATGTTGTTAAAATTTATGTCCGCCATATGTCCACAAATTTCGTTTTCAGGGGTGCAGCAGGGTGTTCTTGAGACACCCCTGCACCTTTGGAAAAATTCCTAATTTGCGATGAGCTAATTGCTAATCGCAAATTGCACCTTCATTCTTATGGGCCTCCTGCTCCATGGAAATGAATGGGTAATTTGCAATTAGCAATTTGCTCATTGCAAATTAGGAATGGTAAATAATCGCTATTTATTCCTTACAATTCGCTATTTTGGAAATGCAAAATAGTTATATGATACATATGGCGGTTGATGTCTAACAAGATAAGAAGCTTAGGGATACATTTATGATGACTGGCGCAATGAAGTGGACATCACTTACTTCATTGGTAGAGCTTTACATGTATTATGTCCTCTGTATTCTTCATCAAGCGTAACTTTAATCTGCAATCCTGAGTAGGCCTCACCTTAAACAAACCTCTGGATAGGCCACACCTTATCGTCATCCTGAATTAATCATTTAAAATGCTAGGGACAGATTTATGATAGGTGTATGCCTCTTTTGCGCCACTTACAAAACACTGTCCACGGGGAAATGACTTAAAATGTCCTTAAGACACATGAATGTGTTTTTTTAAAGCGTTTGCAATTTTTTGGGGTGACTTTTAACATGGCTATGTGACTCAAACAGTCAAAATCTAAATTCACCATGCACAGGTGGGAGCATATTTACAAGGAATGTGCTCCATGGGGAAAGGTCTTATAATGTAATATGGGAAAAATGACATCAGAGACACTGAAATGCCTTATAGAGAAGCATACACCATTATGTCCTTGTCATAAATTTGCAAACCATTACTTTTCCCCAAAAACGATTTTCAAATCATAATTTGAAAACACTGCACATGTGGAAATTACTTAAAATGTCCTTAATTCAAAATTTGCTATTCCTTATTTTGCGATTGCACTGAAGGATTTGCAAATTTTGTGATTCCTTAAATGCAATGTATCAAACAAAAAATATGTAAAAAATGATATTAAGGATTTGGAAACTACCACCAACTTCTAATTTGTGGTAATTTGCGAATTCTTTTCAAAACGCATTTTTTTCCAAAAAACAAAAGGTGCCATATGACGCCTATACATGTCCTTAGGGCATGTATGTGTGCCATATGCCCCCAAATTTCTTTTTCAGGGGTGTAGCAGGGTGTTCTTGAGATACCCCTGCACGCTTGAAAAAATTCCTATTTTGTGATGAGCTAATTGCTAATCGCAAATTGCAACCTTCATTCCTATGAGCCTCCTAGCCCATGGAAGTGAATGGGTAACTTGCAATTAGCAATTTGCTCATTGCAAATTAGGAATGGTAAAGAATTGCTATTTATTCCTTAAAATTTGCTATTTAGGAAATGCAAAATAGTTTGATGGTACATATGGTGGTTCATCTGTAACAAGATAAGAAGCTTAGGGATACATTTATGATGACTGGCGCAATAAAGTGGACATTACTTACTTCATTGGTAGGCCTTTACATGTATTATCTCCTCTGTATTCTTCATCAAGCGTAACTTTAATCTGCAATCCTGAGTAGGCCTCACCTTAAACAAACCTTTGGATAGGCCACACCTTATTGTCATCCTGGATTAATCATTTAAAATGCTAGGGACAGATTTATGATAGGTGTATGCCTCTTTTGTGCCACTGTGCGTCACTTTTATGATGCAGCGGCGGTGCTAATTTGCAATTAGCAATTTGCTCATTGCAAATTAGGAATGGTAAAGAATTGCTATTTATTCCTTAAAATTTGCTATTTAGGAAATGCAAAATAGTTTGATGGTACATATGGTGGTTCATCTGTAACAAGATAAGAAGCTTAGGGATACATTTATGATGACTGGCGCAATAAAGTGCACATTACTTACTTCATTGGTAGGCCTTTACATGTATTATCTCCTCTGTATTCTTCATCAAGCGTAACTTTAATCTGCAATCCTGAGTAGGCCTCACCTTAAACAAACCTCTGGATAGGCCACACCTTATCGTCATCCTAGATTAATCTTTTAAAATGCTAGGGACAGATTTATGATAGGTGTATGCCTCTTTTGTGCCACTGTGCGTCACTTTTATGATGCAGCGGCGGTGCAAAAGATTTGCTATGAGGCGACAACATTACAAATTGATGCATTTAGGCAGATATGTCATGGTGTAAAAAAAACGTACCACATGAAACCGATGCAGCAGTGATGCAAAAGATGCACCATGTCGCAAGACAGGCCTCACTTGGGGCCATATGTATCAAGCTAATTAGCATTCGCAAAGATCAAAATTCTACGAATTTCGGCCTTTGCGAATGTTAATTAGACAAATGGTATGTATCAAACAAGTTTGATGCAAAATAAGGAGTAGCAAAATTTGCTATTCCTTATTTTGCAATTGCACTGAAGGATTTGCAAATTTTGTGACTACTTAAATGCAATGTATCAAACAAAAAATATGTAAAAAATGACATTAAGGATTTGGAAACTATTGTGGTAAATTGGTGGTAATTTGTGAATTCTTTTCAAAAAGCTTTTTTTCAAAAAAACAAAAGGTGCCATATGACGCCAACACATGCCCTTAGGGCATGTATGTGTGCCATATGCCCCCAAATTTCTTTTTCAGGGGTGCAGCAGGGTGTTCTTGAGACACCCCTGCACCCTTGGAAAAATTCCTAATTTGTGATGAGCAAATTGCTAATCGCAAATTAAACCTTCATTCCTATGAGCCTCCTAGCCCATGGAAATGAATGGGTAACTTGCAATTAGCAATTTGCTCATTGCAAATTAGGAATGGTAAAGAATTGCTATTTATTCCTTAAAATTCGCTATTTAGGAAATGCAAAATAGTTTCATGCTACATATGGCGGTTCATCTGTAACAAGATAAGAAGCTTAGGGATAGATTTATGATGACTGGTGCATCACCAGGGATGTGTCAGTCATCCTGCGCCGCTGTTCCGCCACCCATGGTGTGCTGCATTTAGAATACGGGGCATCATGGGGCAAAAATGGCACAGATGCGTGACGTATCTGTGCTGTAAAGGTAGTGATTGCTGGAGTTGTATCGCAAGTGCGATGCAGCTCAAGCAAGGCTCAGGGGTGCCCCATCTCCACAATGTTGCGTCAAGACCTATGCCTGCTTAAAGCAGGCGCAGGGTTTTGACGAAGCTTTCTCCTATCTGATTGTAAATACGGCACACCATGGGTGGCAGAGTAGTGGTGCACGTTAACTGGTGCATGCCTGGGGATGTGCCATTTAACATAAATCTGCCCCTTTACATTTAAGTATGTGCAGGACACACAGAGTCGGTGAGGCTTAAAGAAAAGATGAGTCCTGTTCACTGAAAATTTAGACATAGTCTTCACCTGCTCAGCATTGCTGGACATGGCTAAATAATAGCTGCAAAATATTACTCTTGTTAAACAATTTTACTATTATAATCTCTGAGATTTGTCTCTTACTCTGCAACATCTCATTGTTGTTATCTTTCTTTAAAGATAAAGACAACCTCAACATGAGCGACAATCTGCAATCAGTTGATTTTGACCTCATCATTGAACTTGTAATTGAAACATCAGTGGATGTTGATCCCTTGGATGATTTAAATCCTGAGGATGAAGAAGAGCGTGATGAGGATGCAGATTTGTCCGAATTATATGACATAGGTTGGGAAGCTGACCTGCTTGAGCCTATGGAAATATAAACATTTATTTTTAAAATTTATAATTAATAAAAAGTAAAAAGGTAAACCGTTTAATTATTTAATTTAAAAATAAAGACACCTTCAAAAGCAGGTTATGTGTAGTGTCTTCAATAAAATATTAAAATATGCTCATAAAATTAGATCAGATTCACATATAAAATAGCACAGGTAACATAAATATAAATGTCATTTCTTTTCTGCTATTTCTGTATTGTAAATTTGCAAGGACTAAAAAATCTTCTATTTAAAATGTCAAGTAGTGTGTTAAGTTTTTGATCACTGTTATTGTTTTACTGTTTGGTAATAATGGTTAATAACATTTTTTATTATATTTTACCACAGATTCAACTGCAGATCATTTCAAGATTTCACCATGCCAACAATAGAAAGACAGAGAAAGGCTGCAAAACGTCAAAGACAGCAGGTGAAAGAAAATAAGCAGCAGTCCTCTAACAAAAAGATTTGTCAAGTCACGAAGAAAGCACCGGGTAAGAGCACAAAATATTTCATAAGAAATATGTGTAGTAAAAAAAATATTACTACAGAAAATGTTTCAGTCCATAAAACGAGAAGGAATTCAAATGGAAAGGAATGGCCAATCAAAAATGTTACTGCTAGAGCAAGAGATAACTCTGTGCATGATAGTAGAAGGAAACAACAGTTTAGGGAGATTCGTAAACGAATGTTCCGCAACAGGATAATTGGCAATTTGTTAAAAAATATTAAGAAAGGTCAACAGAAACTGGTTTTTTATAAGAGAAAAAAAAAAGTTGAGAAAGTTATTGATCAGGCATTTGAAATTAAACGTAAGTTATTTATTTTGATAATCAATAGAATTAGGAAGCTAAACAAGGCAATTTATGATTTCAAAAGAAATAGTAGATGGAAGAGAATAGTTAATCGTAGTAATTTTTGTGAAGTTTTTTCTGGAGAATGGATGCATAGTTCAAGCTGTGAGGCATTTTTTAATGAGGAGAGTTATTTCCAGGATAATGATTTGGTGCATGCAGTTGACACCAGTGGTCGTGCTTATGAAGTGAAAGATGGTTGTCCAGTTGAAAAAGAAAAACTTGTGACAACAGAGGCAGAAGAGGTGTTAGGTAATGAGGTTTTAGGAAGACGTGCTAAGGGTCCTGTGTACACCTGGAAGTGTAGTAGTATTTGCAGTGTGCGACAGGATTCCATCAATTTGCTTTGTGATTTTGTACGGTCATTTAATAAGAAAAGTTTGAAGCAGAAAATAAGGTTGTTGCAAGAATTAGATCCTTGCAGAGTAAGAGAAGTGACAGGTTTGCATGGTCATTCACTGGCTTGTCTTTCCAGGAGAGTATGCCAGAGTGTTTTTCATCATTTCAGGATGCTAGCAGTGCATCATAATAAAGTGAGGAAATTAGTTAGAATGTTGTATTATGCTAAGAGTCCAGCAATTATGCTTAAACAATTATGCGCTGCTCTTTTGCATGGTTCTGAAATAGATGTGAAGAATATATGTGAAGAAATTGAGTTTTGTTACTTTGGAAGTAAAGAGGAGAATGTTGAAATTGAGCAAGAAGAAGAGGGTCATGTGGAAGATAGTGTACAGGTTTCCAGTACAGATAATTTCCAGAGGGAAATTGCGACGTTTGAGGTGAAATCAAGTGAGAGGCCTAATTTCACTTGTGTGTGTTGTCGACGCACTTATTATAAGAATCAGACTAAGTTAGTGGATTTATATGCAAAAAGTGAAAGGGAAGATAATAGTGAATGGAAGGATTTCGCAACATACTTGATGGTAGAAAATTGTTTTGATTTGGGATTGGATCAACGTGTGTGTACTTATTGTTGTTGCAAATTAAATCAAAACCAGATGCCTGCTAGAGCAGTTCATAATAATCTGGAATTGGTTGAGATTCCTTCTGAATTGAAGGATTTAAATACTTATGAATCTATTTTGATTCAAAGTATCCATCCCTTTCAGGCTATTGTAAGAATGGAGCCAAAGACAGGGAAATTGCCTCCATCAGATTTACAGAGAGGATTAAAGGGAAGAGTTGTTTATTTGCCTCTAGATTTGAAGAAAAACATTAACACAATTGGAGTAGAAAAAGTGGAAGAGGAACCTCTGGTTATCTTAGTTAATGGGGTTCCGACAAAGAATAAGAAAATATGGCAAGATTTAGTAGATGTTAGGAAAGTTAAAAAGGCAACATTGTATTTGAAAAAAAATAATAAATACTATAAGAATGTATATGTTGCAGAAGAGGAAGTAAGTGAGGAAGAGGATAGCGATTTGTGTGCTGGTCAAATTGAGAAAGTAGAACCCTCTACTAGTGAAGAAATATATGAACATTATAGTGTTCATCCTTTGCATTCCAAGGAAGTCATGGGGAATGCTATTGAGTTGTTTCAAATGAAACAAGCCAAAGGGAGTCCCATTAGTGTTTGGGAGGAAAGTTTGGAAGCTCGGTGTTTCCCACAGCTTTTTCCAACAGGTCAGGGAGGAAGATATGATGAGCGACCTCATCAAATTCCTGCTTCTGAATACCGGACTTTGCGATTGTATGCAGGAGATGCTAGGTTTCGACAATGCATTCCCTATTTGTTTCATCTCCTGTTTGAAAGCGATCTGTCTGGACTGTCATATGCAGTGAACCACATCTTGAAAAGTGGTATACACATGCAAAACATCTCGGCAAGTGACTTTATGGATAAAGTCAATGTCCAAGACAGTATTTTGGATTCTCACCTGATTAATCTCATGGCGTGTCAGCGTGGTACTAATGAGTACTGGTACCGTCGTCATGGTGATTTAAAATGTATGCTGAGGAACTTAGGTACTCTCACATGGTTCCTCACTCTGAGCTGTGCCGAGTATGGCTGGGAAGACTTACTTGAATTTCTACGAGAGGCAAATGCTAACGTAGATAACATCGAATTCAAGACACCCGGAGAATTGTGCTCTTTGGATCCAGTCAATGTATGTAGGTACTTCAATCATAGATTTGAAGCTATGATGTCTTTCATCATGAATAAGAAGAATCCACCTCTTGGAGAGGTGTTGGATTTCTTCTGGAGAAAGGAGTACCAAGCAAGAGGTGCTCCTCATATACATATGTTGCTGTGGATCAAGGATGCACCTAAATTTGGAACGGATCCAGAAGACTCAGTGATGAGTTTCATCCAACAGTATTCTACGTGTGCTGTTCCAAACGCAAAGGAGAAGAAAAGCCTAAGAGAAAAAGTTCTGCGTTTCCAAAGCCATCGATGTGGAAAGTACTGCCGTCGTAAATTCCGAAACAAGGACAAGTTCTACACCAAATGTCGTTTTGGTTTTCCACAACCGGTGATTTCTAAAGGAAGAGTAAACAGTTTGATGTCTTCGCTGCGACATAATGTCATGAAGAAATCACCTAAAAACACATACAATTTGAAGAGGAACGAAGAGTCGAGGTACATCAACGACTACAACCCGGTGATTTTGTCCATGTGGAATGCTAACATGGATATACAGTTTGTGGCTGATAACTGTATGGCTGTGGCTCGGTATGTGACGTCTTACATCACCAAAAAAGAGAAGACAGAATTGAAGGATATGTGGGAGGACATTTCCCATGAAAAGAGCCTCAGCAAGAAGTTGTACAGTTTCAGTCTGAAGATGTTGTCGCATCGAGAAATTGGAGCTTACGAATGCTCTGACCGGTTGTCTTCAGCAAGTCTCTATGCCAAGTCCAGGAGTATCGTTTGGGCGAGTCTTGGTCTTGCTGCAACGCGTAATCGAGTTCTGAAACCTGTGCGGGAAATTGAGTATTTGGCGGAAAAGGAGCCAAACAGTACCGACATTTTGAAGACCAACATGTTGGATACATATTATCCAAATAGAAGCAGTCACCTCGACAATGTTTGTCTGTATGAGGTTCTTCAAAATTACATATTCAAGAGGAACATCAAAGAAGATACTGAGAAAGGAGTGTATGCTGTAATAGGAAGTGAGGGATGTCTGGTCAAGCAAAGAAAATGCCACTTGGTAAACCATCGAAAATTGAGTGGCGAATCTCCTGAAAAAAAGGAGTTTTTCTATTTAGCACTTTTGCAACTTTTCAAGCCTTGGCGTGCAGAAGAGGAACTGCTTGGAGATTTCCTCTGTTACGAAGACTCTTTCAATGCCGCCAAGGAGACCATAGAATGTCCTGCTTTTCCCAAATATGTAGAAATGTTGAATGCGGAAATTGAGCAGGAAGCAACGATTGCAGCCGAGATTGCCAGAGACAGTTCTCAGGACAGTCAGAGTTCTGCTTCATTGAGTCAGGATCCACTAGGAGGACCTGTTATCGAAAATGAAGCTGCCACTGCCATGAATGAAGTGGAAAGAGCCATGGCACATGCTCAGGAGGATGCGGTTAACTTAGAAGAGTTGGAAAGACAACTCAACGTTGAGCAGAGGAAAATATATGACGAAGTTACCATGCAAATTGATCATGGATTAAGTCATGACAAGAAAGAGTGCTCATGTACGTCGTTGAAGCCTGTCCGACTGTACGTGAGTGGAGAAGCGGGAACTGGAAAAAGTTTCCTCATTAAAGCAATTTCATGCTATTTGCAGGAAAGGACAGAGTCATCGCTGTCTTGTGTTGTCACCGCTCCAACTGGACTGGCAGCACATAACATTAAAGGGATTACTTTACATCGTTTACTGATGCTGCCAGTGGAGCATGACAACAAATTACAATATCACAAGCTATCTGGAGATGCTTGTTTTGAAGTTTCAAGAATCTTGAGGAAAATGAAACTTCTTATCATTGACGAAGTAAGCATGGTTTCCAATGTCATGCTTCCCTTTGTGCATTTGAGGATGCAAGAAGTTCTCAAAACAGAGTATGATGTGTTATTTGGTGGCAAACACATCATTGTTTTCGGAGATCTTCTGCAGCTGACACCAGTGAAAGGGCAACCTGTGTTCAAAATGCTCACGCATGAAGATACCAGGAAGTGCCTAGGCAGCATTGGCAACGTCAATATATGGTTAAACTTCAATTATGCTGAACTGCATGAAAATATGCGTCAGGCGAAGGATGAAGTTTACAAGACTATTCTACAAGATGTTAGAATTGGAAAAGTGACCGAGCATGGGAAAGAAGCTTTACATGCATGATTACTGTCAAATTTATATCCAGAACAAGATGTTGTGCCTGAGAATATTTTTCAGAAAATTATTGATAAGAAATCTGGAATATGTTTGATGCCAACTCTTGCAGAATGTGCCAAATTCAACAACAAAATGTTGCATTTAGAAAAGCAAGAGATTGTGAAACTGGAAGCTATTGACAGAGTAGAGCATATGGGATCAACAATTATTTTGTCTGAGAATCTGAAAACAAAATTGGATTCATTAGAGAAGAGTATATCTAAAACTGCAGGTTTTGAAAAGACTCTGAATGTGTGCTTGAACTGCCGTATAATTTTAAGAAGGAATTTACATGTTGAAAGAGGTCTGGTAAATGGATCAATGGGTAATGTTGTTGATTTTGTAAAATACAGAAATAGAGATGGAATTGAATTTTTAAAAATTAAATTTGATGGCATTGAGGAAGTACAGCTAATTGGTCGTTGCTCTGCTAGATTTTTGCTTGTAAAAGACTTATATGTTCGCCGTAAGCAGTTTCCTGTTTGCTTGGCATATGCAGTGACAATCCATAAATCGCAAGGTTTAAGTGTAGACAGTGCATTGGTGAATATTGGCAGTTCTGTGTTCAAGGAGGGTATGGCATATGTGGCATTGTCACGAGTTAGAACTTTATCGGGATTGTACTTGATTGAGTGTAATGTCACAAACATTTGTGCTGATCTAGATTGTGTTAAGGAATACAATAGGTTAAGAAGAGAGTATGCGCCACATTTGCCTCAGTATCCTTTGTTTGAGAAACGTGTGGTAGGCCGGAAACGAAGAAATGTGAGCAATACTGGGGAGGTTGTAGCAAAAAGACGAAAAGTCGATGAACCTAAAATTACAAGCAGAAACAAAAAGGATTCTGTTGAAGATGTTGTTGGTTTTCAATTTGAAAACAGTTCTGGTGTCAACTGCTATGCTAATGTAGTGGTTAATGTTTTGTTTTCTCTAGAAAATGTAAAAGAAGAGATTGTGGTCAATTCTGATCAAAGATTTTGCAGTTTGTTAAATTCTGTGTTAGAGAAATGTAGCACTGATAGAAGAAACATAGAAAGTGTGTCTGAAATTCGAAATCTGTTAGACAGATGTTCAGGCCAAACACAATTCTCTCAAAATATTCAGCAAGATTGTCAGGAGTTTTTAATGTATATGCTTGATGTATTACATGCTGAAGGTGTAGATGTAGATCAGCTGTTTGGGCTTTCTTATCAATGGCAGCATGACTGCGAGAACTGTATGGTATCAAGTACTACTAGTGTAGACTCAGAAAGATTTATATATTTAACTTTGCCAGACAGTAAATCAGTCTCCTTTAATAAGCTAGTAAAAGCAGCTGATCACAACATGGAGTGTAGCCAATGTAAATCTGAAATGATGTCCACATTATTTATACGAACATATGGCCAGTATGTCATTTTAATGTTCCAACGATGTAGGCCTGATGGAACAAAATTGACAACTTTAATTAAAAATTTTGTAGCTTCGCAGTTGTCAATATCAGGAAGGACTTTTGTAACTGCAGCAATTATATATCATGACAGCCCTTCAATAACATCAGGACATTACACAGCTTATTTAAAGTCTAGAAATGGCTGGTCATTCTGCAATGATTCTGTTTTAATTTTCAAAAAAAAATTGCCGTATGACCTTAAAAACTCTTACCTGGTGTTTTTAAAACCAAAATTTTAGGGAAATAATCTCGGGATGTGCTCTGTGGAATTTCAAGAAGTTCTAATGGCTCCTGCACAATTTGGCCTTGAGGATAAGTGTAGTTCAGAGACATAACTTCTAACCATAGGACTGGACGTCATGGAGAAATACGTGCACTTTGAATGAGTTCAGAAAAACTGTTTCTTTTTATAAGCTAATTGAAGCAGCCAATCAAAACATGGAGTAGAGGGAATGTAAGTCTGCAATGCTGTCTACTGTTTTACATTGCTTTGTGATTAAAAGTGATGTAGAGAATTAAATAATTGTAGTAGTCATAGAGGTAGTGTAAGTCTGCTTCATAGTAAGCAGTATCAGTGTCATTGCCAAAGGCAAGCCAGTCTGCGCCCGTCCGCGCCGGGACCGGGCCAAGGGCCATGACCCCTGCCCCGTTTCTCTCCTACACCCGCAATGCTCTCTTGGACCTTCGGCCAGCTCACGCACCGCTCTGCACTAAAATCGATTTATCCCTTATGCAGTCGGTTCTTCTTTCACAATGTTCTCATTGCAATATTTCACCTGTGTTGGATATTCCAACTAGGCACGTCAAATCTTCCGCCATGGAGGTTGACACCCACATCGCCATGGCACTCATTAATGCGCGCTCTCTGAGCAAACACTGCCAGGAAATAGCTGACTTGGTTAGTGATTTTAATTTAGATGTCCTTTACATCACAGAGACTTGGACCGATGACGCATCTGCTCCCGACTATGTCACGGCAGTTCCCCCAGGCTACAGTGCCTATCGGCAGGATAGGCCTACTGGAAAAGGTGGTGGGATAGCTATTATAGCAAGAGACCAATTTGAAGTCCGCTGTTTACCGATTCCAACCATTTCATGCGAAGCCATGCATTTTAATATAAAATTGTCCCCGACCTATAATTTCAAGGGAATCTTGATCTACAGACCCCCAGGGACCAGATCTGCGTTCCTAGCAAATCTCAGTAACATAATGGAGTACATAGCTACAGAAGACTCCACCACGATTATGGGAGACTTAAATTTCCATTTGGAGCTTTCTAGTGATAAGGACACTCTAGCCCTTTTGTCTGACCTAGATATATTGGGCCTTAGACAACTGGTCCTGATGCCTACTCATCAGGCAGGCCATACATTGGATGGTATTTTTACAAATGTTGAAGGACTAAGTATCACCTCAGTTCTCCCAATGACCTGGACAGACCATTCAGTTATCTTTAGCAGATTGACCATTAAAAATCCGCAAAGACAAAAAATGGTTATTAGTACAAAAGGAACGTTTAAAGTGTGGAATGATATTAACTCCAAGGACTTAAAGCTGCTTCTTGATACCACCACCCCAGAATTATCCACTGATCCCAATATCGCCACTAATCAATTCCATAAGTGGTTGGGTGAGGCCACGACTCAGTTGGCACCCACAAAATCGCTTTCCAAGAATAGAAATGCACCAAAAGCTCAGTGGTTCACTATAGAATTAAAAAATCAAAAACAACTAACCAGGAACAAAGAAAGACACTGGCGGAGATCTTATGATAGTGAAAAGAAGGAAAACTATAAAAAAGCTCTTGCCACTTATAAAGCTATGATAATAGCAGCAAAGAAAGATTTCTTTACACGCCAGATAGAAACGGCAAAAAATGCAAGTAAACAGCTATTTAACATCGCCAAAACCCTGGCTGGAAATTCTCCAGACCTCAATCCTCCCCCTTCACAAGCACTATGCGATGCCTTATCTGAGTTCTTTTATGCAAAGGTTAATGATATTTATCAAGCCTTTAGCTCAGATCAGGCTAACAGCAGGATTACTACCCCCATGATTACCTCTAAAAGTGCCATGACCTGCTTTACCCCCCTCACCACTGAACAAATCGAGAGCATAGTCAAATCGATTAAAGTGGGCTCTGCTCTGGACCCTTGCCCGACCTCCGTGCTTGCCACGGTTCCAGACACAATTATCCCCATTATTACTGCTGTCTGTAATAACATTTTGTCATCTGGTATTTACCCTGACTCTTTAAAAAACACTTTGATTAAACCCCTGCTTAAAAAGCCGGGCTCAGATAAAAGCGAATTAAAAAACTATCGCCCTATTGCGAGCCTCCCCTTTCTAGCTAAGGTTCTAGAAAAGGCAATGAATCAGCAGCTATCTGCCTATATAGAAAATCATAATTTGCTGGATGAAACACAGTTCGGTTTCCGCAAAAATCATGGCACCGAAACCGCCCTCATCAAAGCTGCTGATGACATTAGAATCATCCGCGATCAAGGAGGAACAGCTTTGCTAGTTCTTCTGGATCTCTCAGCAGCTTTCGACACGGTCGATCACAAGATCTTGGTCGACCGTGTCGAGAGGATGGGCATTCAGCTTACTGCCAGGAACTTACTTGCCTCCTTTCTGGCCAACAGAACCCAGGCGGTCACCCTGGGCCCCTTTCAGTCGGCCAGCCTGTCGCTACCGTGTGGGGTCCCTCAAGGCTCATCCCTAAGTCCGACACTATTTAATATATATGTGTCGGAACTTGCTAGTGTCATCAAAGCATATGGGATGGGCCTGACCTCATACGCTGACGACACTCAGCTGGTACTGGCAATAAAGGGTGATGGACAGAGGGTGGCAGAGAAATTCCAAAATGGGATGATCGCTATTGATGAGTGGATGGCAAGGAATTGCCTGAAGCTCAACTCCAATAAAACGGAGGTGGTTATCTTTGGCAATCTCACACCAGCATGGTCCGCCGTTTGGTGGCCATCGGCCTTAGGTACACCTCCCTCCCCTACGGTCAAAGTGAGAAATTTGGGTGTCACTTTTGACGACCAGCTTAATTTCATGGCCCACGCAAATAAGGTGGCAGCTAACGCCCACTTTAAACTTAGAACGGTAAGGAAAATTATACCGTATCTACCAGACTCAGCAGCCAAAACGCTAGTCACGACTCTAGTTTTGACTTCACTAGATTACTGCAACGGTCTGCTGCTCAATGCTCAGAGCAGAGTTATTAAAAAATGACAGACCGTGCAGAATGCTGCTGCTCGCGTTCTGTCAAAAAAAACCAAATTTGCACCTATAACAGATACCCTGAAAAACTACCACTGGTTGTCCATCCACAACAGGGTAAAATTTAAAGCTTTGTGTACAGTCTACAAGACTCTGCAGGATCAGGGACCTCGTTTCCTTAAAAATAAACTGACCCCGTACAATCCATCTAGACCCCTCCGTTCCTCATCACTTAACCAACTAGTGGTTCAACGTAGTCGAACAACTTCTTGGGGCGATCGCCGCTTTTCAATTGCAGCCCCTAGACTTTGGAATACCCTTCCAAATCACATAAAAACCTGCCCCTCTCTTCTTCAGTTCAGAAAGAAACTGAAAACCTGGTTATTCAATCAGTAAGCCACACCTTTTCTGGATCAGGGTGAGACAACAATGCATTTTCAGCGCCGAGACGCCCATGGGTAATTGTACGCGCTTTTATAAATACCAAAAAACATAAACATAAACATAAACATAGGAAATGTAGAACATGACTGAGCAAGAAGGGGAAGATATTACTATTCCAGGATTGTGAAAATGATCTTCAACATTTTAATTCTGAAAGTTGCGGAAATGCCAAATGACGGGATTGGCTTACAAGAAATCCAAGAGTTATAAATGGCTCTGACCAGATTTGGCCTTGTGGAAACTTGTGGTAGAGAGCAAGAAGTCATTTATTGCATGTAACGTGTTTTTAAAAACGATGGAGATTTTCTTTCAGAAAGTGGCGGGCTGAAAGTTATAACAGCACAAAAGAGTGTAAGCTGTTCATAGGACATCCTTGGACGTCATGGAAAGTAAGTTAACTTTAAGGAGTTCTGAATTTTGATTTCTTATGTTGTATGGGTTTTTTAAACACAATCATTTTGATTGTGGTTTTTTTTCCCCGCTGTTATATGATGAATACCTTCAAGTCACTGTTTTTAGTGAATTTTGATACATTCTGAGAACAGCAAAAATAAACCATTTAACATGTATAATTAATTCTGTACTGTTTGCATTTATGATGTATATGTAGAACTGTGTAGGAGGCATGGAGAAGGTGAGGCTTCTGTAAGTGTCAAAGTTGTTGCATGCAGTGCTGCACTTCTGCGTATTCTTTCATATGCTGGACTACATCTGCACAATGAGATACCTAAGCAAAGGAAACACAAGTGATGTGATTGTGAAATGAGCAAAATAAATTGCAAGTATTTCATTTACATCACCTGTGTTTCCTATCATTACGAATCACATTGTGCAGATCAAGTTTAGGTCTGTCCAGGGAAACATAGGAGGTTTGGACTTTGTTGAAGAGTGCAGTGGACATGACTCACTTCATTGGTAGACCTTCACATGTATTATCTCCTCTGTACTCTTCAACAAGTGTAAATCTCATCTGCAACCCTGAGTAGGCCTCACCTCAAACAAACCTCTGGATAGTAGACATCTTATTGGCATCCTGAAGCAATTATTTAAAATTTTAGTGTCTTGCAACACTTTTCTGAAACAACAGCAATGCAAAAGATGCACCATGTTTTAAGATAGGCCTCACTTCATCTGCATCAAGATACTGTTAGTTTAAAATGTATATCTTTAGGACTGTGTAGGGGGCCTGGAGAAGCAGAAGCTTCTGTAAGTGTCAAAGTTGTTGAAAAACTGTTTGTCCTTCAATCTTTTCCTTTGTCTTTTCTAATTTTTAAATACATGTTATAATATTTTTCAAATGTTTGTTCTCTCTTTCACAGATTGAAAGTATAAAAACAAAAAGTGAGTAATTTAACGACAATTATAAGGTAAATGTTTTGTATTCTTTTCGTTACATTTCTATCACATTCACCTACTATTAGTTCCACAGCTTCATTTCTTTAACCCTCAGTTTCCTGCCTTTGCGACTTTCCTCATTCCTTTCTCTATTACCTACTTACTCAACTCCTTCCACTCTTTTCCTCAGTCCCTCTCTTCTCATAGTTCCTCACTCTTGTTCACTCACTCCGTCTCTATTACTCTTAGTGTCTTTGACTGATCACTCTATCACTACTTGTTCATAATGCTTTCTCTGTGTAGTTGAAGCACACTAAGGGGAATATTATGAACACAGCCAATAAAATTATTGCTCTTTTTATTGGCAGAAAACTGGTGCAAAAGTGGTTTTAGCGGCAGTTTTCTGCCACAAAAGCAGCTTTAGCGACACATTTCTGCCAATAAAAGCTGCAAAACTTTTATTGCCTATGTTGATGATATGGCTCTATGTTACTTACATTTCTTTGCTGTTTCAATTAATCTTTTTCTGTTATTTTTTGTTTTCTGTTTTCTATTTTTTCTCTCTGTTATTCCTCATGTTTTAATCTTATTTTGAACATTCACTCACATTCTCCAAGAAACTCTTCTTTGTTAATGTTATACTCTCTTTTTTTTTCTTTCACTTCGTTATCTATTTTGTTTTTCACAATTATACCCTCTTCTGTCTTTTCTTCGGTAAATAGATCTATTAAACAGTATCTCTTCTTTACTCCCTATAGCTGTCTTTCTTTTAACATCACTCTCTGTTTACTTTCCTTATACTTACACTTTTTTTTTTTTTTTTGGTTAGCTCCCGGTCCGCGTACCGGGAAGCTAACCCGGGAGCGAACCAAAAGAAATAGAGCTTGCCAGAGTGCTAAACATTCTAGCAATTTTTTTTGAAAGGGAAGGTAGTTCTGAAAAGAACTTTTTTTTTAATATTTTTGTTGTTTTATATTTTTTTTTATTTTTGGAATTTTTTTTGTTTTTTTTGTATTTTTTGAACGATTTTATATTTTTTTTGGTTTTTTTTGGGGGGGGAAACAACAAAAAACAGGCGTTGAAAAGGGCTCAACAGGAGCAAAAAAAAATTACTGGGGGCGGTTAGGGCAATCATGGTGTTCATACGCCAGGTTGAGTGCATTGATGCTCATGTTGCCACAAGCTAATAATGCACGACAGTGCATACATAAGTGAATCATGTGCCCAAAATTTTCTTGAATATTTGGCACAGTTTCCCGTGCCTCTTCTGGTGTTAGAGAAATCGGTATTGTTGGTCTGGCCACAGGAGTTGGTCTTGGATTGTCAAGCATATCCCTTATTTCCGCCCGGCTGTAATTTAGTGGATGCTTCCTTGTCATGTGCCTGTGCATTGTGTGATTTCCATAGCTATATTTTTTGTCCGTCCCTCTGGACAATTGTTCTTTGCATATGCGGCAGGTGACATACCTCGCATTGACTTATTTTTGGCCACGAGGGATCGAATAAAACTGCCAGATGAAACTGGCTTTCTTTCTGGAAACCCGGGGCACCTCTTCTAAGAACTGTGGTTCTTCTCCCTCCTCATCCATTTCTTCATCTTCCTCCTCAGTGTTGGTAATGACCTGGGGAGGTGGTCCTCTCTTCCCATGAGGAGGTGGAGGTGGTGGTGGGGGTCCACCAGCTGAAGCTACCAATGAAGCCATTTTCCAACAAGCAAAATAGGTCTTCCTCTCACAATGATGAAAGTCAGAGTGAGGAAAGAAGGAGGGGTTTTCATCATTTGGGAAAAACAATACTTCTCAACCAATGAAAAGTGTTATTTTTAGGTCACCTGACCTAGCCTTACATCATTATGAAACCAAAAGTGAAATGAACCAATGAAAAGTTTTATTAACAAGTCACATGACCTCTCACGCTCATGTTACGCGCTGCGGAACGCGCCCCGGTTAGCTTCCGGGTCGCTAAGCTTCGCGCCCCGGTACGCGCCCCGGGACACTTCCGGGTGCGCTAACGCGGTATGTCACAAGACGCATTACGCGGCAACGCGCTACGTCGCGTTTTCGCGAAGCGCCGCGGATCGCTTCCGGGGAGCTGCGTTTCGCGCCTCGGTCCGCGCCCCGGGGCACTTCCGGGTGCGCTAACGCAGTACATCATAAGATGCATTACGTGGCAACGCGATACCGTCACTATGTTGATTTTTTACCGGTTCGCGGACCGGGTCGCGGCATCAAATTGAGCTAACGGGAAGCTTCCCGGTCCGCGGACCGGGAGCGAAACCAAAAAAATATTTAAAAAAAATTATTAATAAACATATAAAATATATTTTTGGATTTAAATAAGAATACATTTTACAGCTATAGATATTTGCTATTAAAAAACCATTGAAATTCACTGAAAAAACCATAGGTTATAAACCATATATAGTTAGGAATTAGCATTTACAAAACCTTGAAAATTCACTGAAAAAACCATAGGTTATACACCATATATAGTTAGGAATTAGCATTTAAAAAACCTTATTTTACTCACACAAAACCATTGAAATTCCATATATAGTTAGTTGCACTAACTATATATCGCGCACCCGCAATCCACTGCTGATGATGTCACATATTACATCATTCATGACATGGTCAGTGACATCACTGATGACATCACTGATGACATCTCAAATGACATCACTGATGACTCCACTGATGACATCTCATTTGACATCAATGACCACATCACTGATGATATCATTCATGTGACAATACAATGCATCTCCTCACATTTTAATATAACCTGTTTCACCCAGTGTTAAATACAGAGTATAATTTTTGAAACCATTGACACACCAATACTAGTTACTACATATGTACTCACTGATTCCTACGTCTACACACACATTCACTCATTCACCCATACAATCATTCATACATACAATCACTCATCTTTACAACACTATCATATGCACTCATACACCTATACAGACACTCACACTCTGCCATTCATCCATGGAGTTACTCACACACCTAGTCAGTCCTGTAAAGAATCAATCACACTTCCATTTTCTTGTCTATACAGTTAAACATAGAGCACCTTACATTTTCAAACATATACTAACACATACTTACCTTGTTATACAATCATTGATATAAGTACACATTGATCTGCACAGAGTCACACACCTCCCAGCCAGCCACACACACACTCAGTCTCCCATACAAATACTTGGACAATCAATCAATAACCCATATAGTTACTCATATAGCTACTGATCAACACATGCAGCAGTTTACAGAACAACAGACATAATGATGCACAAATTAAGACAGTTTAGTCACTAACCCATGCACTCAGTGAGATACATTTAATCACTCACTCATACAGTCAGTCATGCACCTACTAAATCCTTCGTCCAGACACTTATACATCCACTCATTCTTCAATATGTAAGACATATTTAAACTTTACAGAAACATAAAATCACTGGATGTTGTTATCAGTGATGTCATCAGTGATGTCATTTGAGATGTCATCAGTGATGTCACTGACCATGTCATGAATGATGTAATATGTGACATCATCAGCAGTGGATTGCGGGTGCGCGATATATAGTTAGTGCAACTAACTATATATGGAATTTCAATGGTTTTGTGTGAGTAAAATAAGGTTTTTTAAATGCTAATTCCTAACTATATATGGTGTATAACCTATGGTTTTTCAGTGAATTTTCAAGGTTTTGTAAATGCTAATTCCTAACTATATATGGTTTATAACCTATGGTTTTTTCAGTGAATATATATATATATGTATATATATGCCAAGGTGTATTGAAGAATGAGTGTGTGTATAAGTGTTTGAATGGATGATTTAGTAGGTGCATGACTGTCTGTATAAGTGAGTGATAAACATGTTTTAGTGAATGCATGGGTTAGTGACTAAACTGTGTAAATGTCTGTATCAGTCTGTCAGTTGGTGTGCAAGTGGTTGCAAGTGTTGGTCAGTAGCTAAATGAGTGTGTATATTGGTTATTCATTGATTGATTGATTGATTGATTTTAGCTTTTATATAGCGCATACTGTCACCCTACGGGCATCCTTGGCTGTCTGAGTATCTATATGGGTGCCTGAGTATGTGGGTGGGTGGGTGTGTGTGACTTTGTGCATAGATGTGTGAGTGGGTGATTCACTGGGTGTATAGGTTAAAGAGTACATCTGTGAAGAGCTGTATGGGTGGGTTAGAGTATGTATAGGTGTGTTGGTGAGTGTTGAGATGTCTTAGTGGTACACGTGTGAGTAACTACATATGTGAAAGGCAGTATATGTGCGTGTTGGATTATATACATGACTATATGTGATAGTGAGTGATTGTGAGAGTGGATGTATGGATGATTGTGTGCTTGTATTAGTTATTGTATAAGAGGGAAAGTATGTGTTAGTATATGTTTGAATAAGTGAGATGGTGTGTGTATAACTGTTTAGGTGAGTAAGTGTGATTGATATTGATTCTTTGCATGACTGACTAGGTGTGTGAGTAACTCTATGAATGAGTGGCGCTGTGTGAATGTCTGTATAGGTATATGACTGCATATGCTAGTGCTGTATTGATGGTTGCCTGCATGTATGAGTGACTGTATGGGTGAATGAGTCGATGTGTGTGTAGACCTAGGAATCAGTAATTTGGGTATGTTGTAACTGGTATTGGTTTGTCTATAATTTCGAAAATGGTAGTATGTATTTTAGAGTGGGTGTATCAAAGGTTATATTAGGGTATGAAGAGGTGTATCAGATTATCACATGGATGATGTCATCAGTGATGTAATGAGTGATGCCATTTGAGATGAAATGAGTGATGTCATCAGTGATGTCACTGACCATGTCATGAAAGATGTAATATGTGACATCATCAGCAGTGTATTGCAGGGGCACAAGTTATAGTTTGCTGAACTAAACATACGGCAGAATTTCTCCAGTTTTGTATGAGTAAAATGTCCAACTATAACGTTTTTTTCAGTGAATTTCAAAGGTTTATTAAAAGCTCATTTCTAACTTTAACGTCCCTGAAACCTGTGGTTTTTACTGTGAATTTCGAAGGATTTCTAAATGCTAATTTCTAACTACAACGTCCCTGAAACTTTTTTCAGTGAATTTCAAAGGTTTTTTAAATGCTAAATTCTAACTATGCTAACAGAGGTGCACAAAAAGCCAACAGAGGAGTAGAAAGAGGCCTTGTTGCAAAGTCATCCTGTGCCCTCAAATTTTTGAAGATGGGTACTGGTGGTAACTGACTCTGACTAACCACGCCTAGAGCCAGTGGTATGCTAAAAGACACTTAGAATACAGTAAAAACACCTACATACACTAGGAAACACTATGAGTTGGGGTACCACTGTGATTTGCAGGACCTCCTCTGTAAGGCCTTAGTGGAAGTACCAAGAGTGCGTAAATTGGACTACATCCCCCATCCCATAGTCTGCCAGGAGGCGCGTTTGCAGAGTGGTTGAGAAAGGGGGCATGTCCTCCTTAGATGTCTTAGCAATCCCACTGTCTGGGACTTACTGCAGGTAACAAGAGGGTAGTTGGCCCCCAATAACAACCTTGCGGGCCAACTACCTCTCCTATTACCTCCAGTAAGTCCCACACAGCAAGATTGCTAAGTTCTCACAGCAGGCAATGCCCCCTTTGCCCAACACTCTTAAGAAAAGGAGGCCATGCCCCGGGGGATGGGGTCCCTAGGACCTAAATTTGCCTCAGAGGATGGGTTCCCAAGGGCCCCAAAAATAGTAAAAGAAGGGGAGCCACACAACCCCCTACTGAAAAATAAAATAAAGTAAAAAAGCTGGCATCATGCCAGAGGCCCCGCCCACTCCCCTGGGACCCCGGAGCAGGCCTAGTGGGTCAGGGTGTTTCTACCCTTGCGGCTCCCGCCCTGTCATAGCAAACACTGGTTTGGATTTTTGAAGAGAGAGCTGGAAACCTGCTCTCTCTTCCAAATTCCAATTGGGGCTCCCCCCACAGGCCCCAACGAGAGGCCAGGCCCCAGGGAATGGGGTCCCCGGGGCCATAAATGCCCTGAGGAGGGGGGCCACGCGGCCCCTCCAAATAAATTACAATAAAACAAAACACTGGCCATGCCCCGGGAGATAGAGTTCCCTGGCCTACTATGGCCTTGGGAGGGGGGCCACGCAGCCCCCTTCCATTTAAAACAAAAAAAAAGATAGGGTTCAGGCCCTGGGGGATGGGGTCCCCAGGGCCAATAAGTAAGTAGTAGTAAGAAAGCTTTATTCGATTTCAAAGTACATAAAATCATAATAGCAACAAGTTCATTACATGGACAAGCAAGAAAATCATACAGGTATGGTTTTTAAAAAAAAAATACATATATTTTAAAAATTAGTTAAGCTTTTCCTTTTCCTTAAAATACTTTTTAAAAAGCCCAGCATTATGGCCAGACAATTTACATCATTTAAAGATAGTAAAAACAATAAAGCTGGGCGGCATTGTCTCCATGTGCCTTGTTTTTTTAAAAGTGGTTTAATCCATCTGGATCTTATCACTGTATAAAATTTACAAAAACAAATTACATGCAACGTGGATTGGGTAGACAAGTTATCGCACGGGCATTTACAGAGATTTCTTCCCCAATCGTTTACTTTTGGAAATGTAATTAAACGAAAAAATACATCAAACCTGAATCTAGTTAATAAATAGCGGTCAAATCCCTCCAAACACCAAATTAAATAGGGCTGAATGGTGTAAGAGACTAGAATGAGTTGATGCTGTATTACAAGTTTTTTGTTTAACTCCATACCTAATCTAAGGGATTCCATGTGATACCAGCATAACTGCTTCAAATCCTTCCTCGATATCCTGCACAAAGAATCAGGCTGGTGGTAAAACTCGGGTCTTCCTAGATCCCTAGTAAATTTACAAATGTACATCAGCCAAGGTATCCTGGTGACCTTGTCCAACCCCATACAATCCTTGATGATGTTTCTATTTAAAAAGAGATCAGGCGATGTCCAAACTCTATGCCAGAGCAAGAGTGGTTGAATACTGATAAGGTCACTCACATAGCGAATACCCAATTCGGCATGACAATTAAATACAGGAGAACTAACGGGAGTTGCCAAAATAAATCTTAGAAATACATTTTCTACCTTTTGTATTGAGGTACTGGGTTTTTAAGAACCGGCGCAGAACCGGTAACCCAGCGGTGTCAGGGTACACCCAGAGACCTCGAGTTCTTCCTGATTTAGACCACAGAAACTCAGAGTCTTCTAGGTGAAGTCAAGGATCGATTTTATTGGCTGCAACCAAGGTAACAAGTGTCCTAGAATACAACACACGGGGAAGCATATTCTCAGGAGACTGCTCGAATTTACAAAGTCAGGCTTCTCTCTTTATACAGAATATTCAGCTTCAGGCAAACATTCTTCAAATTCGTAGTATGTCATTTTCAGTTACTGGTTACAAAAGAAAAGCAGAGTCATGATGACATGTACATATTTCACGTCGTGCTGCCCATAACAAATCACCCGGCAAGGCCCAACATTTCATCAGATATCGGTGGACCCCCAATAAAACAGCCACCTCCCCATCATAAAGTAAGTGAAGCAAAAGAGTAGAGACAGATGTGAGCAAGATACGGCAGGTGTGCGCGCTAAAATGGTTTTATGGCTTGTTGAGCCTTGATGCTATCTTGCTCGGCCACTGGGAGGGGAACTGACCTAACGGGTTCGGCCTGGGGCAATGGTTTCAACTTGCATAGGTCATGGAAAAGTCGATTAAGGAGTACGTGTCCTTGTGGAATTGAATTCAGCTGGATTAAGGCCTATGTAAAGGGCAACACATAAATGGGAGCCAAGGGTTTAGAACAAAAATGACGATTTCGAGGTGAAATCGTCACTCGAACATGCTGAAAATATATGTACATGATGTGCCCGTCATTCTCGGTCTTTTGATACCAAATTCGTCATGTTTCGACGAAGTTTTTATTCTCGAGTCCAGAACGATTACATGAATCCAGAATTTCAGAACCACAAACCCTCCTTTTGCCCTTACATAGGCAATTAATCTATCCTCAAGTTAGTCTGAGTCCAGATCTATATTCCTAAAGTCATTGAGATGTTGCTGTAACATCATTCTAGTACTTAGTTCATCTCTTGACACAGGCTTCCTTACACATGATGTAACACAGAGGCCACATATTGCAGGAGCACACTGTATGCATAGACAGAACAGGAAAAGAATGGCTAAGACCATCCCAATGACCATTAGAATTTTCCATCCCCAGGCGGATATCAGTTCCCAGAACCATCCCATTAGCGACCAATCTCCTTTATCCACATGAATAGATTCGGAAATCTTATGCAGTTTGGAGATGGCCTGGTACACTGTTGGAGCGTTATCAGGGATGAAAATACAGCAACTAGATTGGATCAATCTGCATACCCCACCTCGGTCTGCAAGTATGACATCTAAAGCGGCCCTGTTCTGAAGGGTCATCAGTCGATCCGACTGGAGCTCAGCAGTCAAGTTACTAAGGGCACCAGCAGTTTCAATCACGGTGGACTCAACTACCCTTGTCAATTGCCTTATGTTCCTGCTGTTAGCCATGGATCCCCAGAACGGCAGAACACCCATTGCAAAGTCACCAAATTCTTGACTTGCAGTGTCCTCTTCACTCAAGACACCTCTAACTATCCTTGTCCTGTGGTAGTCTGCCGCTGCTGTGTAGGTGGGAGGCAACAGGAAGGAAACAAAACAGGAGTCAGAAAAGTCAGGGGGCAACCATGTATAGGCTCTATCATGGCAGATGAAATAGGTACCCTTAGCTGCTAAAAACGCAGTGGAAGTCTGAGATCCAAACATATACGTTTCAGTACAGACACTCTTCCATAACTGAGCCCTGGGATTCGTGCCATTACCTTGCAGACACAGATGACCCTGATGGGGTACAATCCAAATCGGGGACGATCTCTTAGCTTGCTGTTTCTCACTCAGAGTAGCTCCATATCCAGTCATGTTCCATCCCATGTAGACTAGTGTCTCATCTCTAGGGATAGTCTCATAAGAAATACCTTCCTTAATCATGTCGACTATACCCTTGACTAGAGCACTTTTCCTAGGATTGTCAGTTACAGAACGTAGGGGGTAGATTTCGTGTGCATATATGAACATTGTCCTATATGCCCATACAGAACCATTGTGACTAAATGGCAGGACCAGATAAGGGATACCTTTATCCGTTGTGTGAGGCATAAGACCGCACACCCAACAGTTAGTCGTGTTCATTACAAGTTGGTGTTGGTGTAATAACTGAACAAAGGAGTTATTAACGAACTCCAATCTCCTATTGGATTCATGGTCAGGCAGAGGGTGGAAAGAATGAGAGGAAACAGTAGGAGGAGGTATGGGTGATGCAGTGGGTGCAAATGTTACACGAAAAGAGAATAAAACATAACTTATCAAAAATATCATTACGCTGAATAGCATAAAAATACACAATATTATAAAACTTTTCTTTGTCATCGTGTTACACAGTCTGTGCTTAAAGTTCATTTGTTTGGCAGGTCTCTCCACATCGGGAAACTCCATCCTCTCTAAAGTGCTGCCCGCGGTGGTAGGTTGCCTCGGCTAAGGGATGCTTCCGTCAGTCTAGGGCAACTCCCTTGGACCAACCAGAACTACCGACCTAACATCATCAGCTGCACCCCAAAGACTTTTATCAACCGCGGCCCTAGCAGCGGAACCCAGATGGCGGTTCGAAAAACAAAAATAAGCACGTTTCTTAGATGGGAGAACTGCACTTTCAAAAATAGTACTTGGGGGGGAAAAGAAATATCTTTTTATTTGTCCATGGATCTTAGTCTCGGATTGCAAAAGAAATGAATTTATTAGTTCGTTTTTCTCGGTCTCAAATTATACCGTCGCTTCCCAGGTATTGTCTGATCCGGGAACAAAAGGTCAGGCTCTGTAATGTTCACTCGCTTGGATGGTGGCACAGCCTTGTGCAAAATGTTTTTGTTTTCTTGTTCAGAGTCACTTTCTTTTACATGCAAATCATTAAAAGGGACGGCATTTGGCACGGCATCAGGTTCTGGGTCAGCGACACCCTCCTGGACCCACTGGTCATAGGGCAGAGGTAAGGGTACCCTTTTACAGTGGACCCCGTGGATCCAGGCCTTCTTCCCTTCCACTCGAACTGCCGATCTGGTAGAGAGAAGGACGAGGTATGGTCCCGTCCACCTGGGCTGGTCGTTTTTAGTCCTTTGGAAATTCTTTATCAACACCCAGGATCCAGGGTTTATGGGGTGTCCTGGAGTATCAGAGGCCGGAGGCAGGGAGTCATGTACCTGTTGATGCAAAACACGCAATTTAGCCATCAATTCATACAGGTAATCAAGCAAAATAGGGTGTTCTAGCTCGCTGAACTTAGTGGGTCTAGGCACTCCCCATATGTTGGCTGGCCGGCCAAAGACAATCTCATAAGGGCTGAGTTTCACTCGCGAATGCACAGTCATTCTGGTGGATAGGAGTGCTATGGGTAGAGCGTCATGCCATTTAAGACCTGTGCTCGCTTGGATTTTGGCCAATTTAAGTTTAAGCGTGCCATTGTAACATTCTACTAATCCAGCTGATTGGGGGTGATTTGCAGCGTGTTACTTTTGTCGTATACCTAGCCCTTCACACACTCTCTTCATCACACGACCCACAAATTCACTCCCGTTATCAGACCAGACCATTCTAGGCATTCCAAACCTGGGGAAGTACTCTTTTACAAGGGCTTTTGCTGTGGACAAGGCAGTATTGTCTTTTAGGGGATAGGCTTCTACCCATCTTGAGAAAGCACAAACAACAACGAGCACGTATTTTAAGTTGTTGCACCTCTCCATGTGTATGAAATCTAGCTGCAAAACCTTGAACGGATACGTAGGAAGTGCAAAATGACCAGCTGGAGTTGAGGTTCCCCTACCAGGGTTGTGCTTCAGACATACCATGCAATTCTTGACAACATTCTCTGCACACTTGGGAATCCCTGAATTCTTCCACACTGGGGCCAACAACTCGCAAATCCCTTTCACGCTGATATGAGCCATTCCATGAGCCATTGTAACCACTGCAAGCACATATGCATCGGGTAACAACCATCACTGATGCTCTGTCAATTCAATCCAACAATCATTTGCATCCATTCTACCTGTACTCTCTCTCCACGTGCTCAACTCTTTCTCTGAGGCCTCAGCTTGGATGGACTTCACACTCTCTATCGTGTCCTCACATATTCCAACATCACCAGTCCATCTTTCAGGGCCTGCAACATACATTCGGCTCATTACATTCTTTGCCGTCTCTTTCGCGATCTCATCAGCAAATGCATTTCCACGACCAATATCATCAGTCACCTTCTTGTGAGCACTACATTTCACAATCGCCATTTGCAGAGGCAAGGTCAGTGATTCAAGAAGCTCATTCACCAACTGACCATGCTGAATCTTAGCTCCATGCGAAGTCAAGAACCCACGTTCTCTCCACAATCGTCCAAAACTGTGAGCCACTCCGAACGCATACTGACTATCAGTGTAGATGGTCACTTTCATTCCTTTGGACAACACACATGCTCTCGTGAGTGCAATTAATTCTGCGGCTTGGGCTGAACCATGTGGCACTCGTGCAGTTTCAACAACTGTGTGCAAAGTCGTGACAGCGTATGCTGCAGTCACGTTACCACTTGGGAGCTTGAAGCATGAACCATCCACCCATAATGTACCATCACATTCAGCAAGAGGAGTGTCAGATAAATCTACTCTCCCTTTTGTCTCTTCCTCTGTTCTGAGAAAACAATCGTGCTGTTCTGAAGCATCTGATTCCTCTGCAATTGGCAACAACGTAGCTAGATTTAAGGTACTGCACCTTTTTATGTGCACATGACTTGCTAACAGCGTTAATTCGTAGCTTGACAACCGAGCACTAGTTAAGTGCTGTGTCTTAGTTCTATTTAACAATGTGTCTACTGCATGTGGGACCATCACGGTTAGTGTATTATTCATTACTAGTCCAGCAGACTGTCGAATAGAAACAGCTGCGGCTGCTGTGGCTCTTAAACAACTTGGCAATGCTTTAGCTACCAGATCCAAAGTCGACGAAAAATAGGCGCATGGGTGCTGCCTACCTCCAAATAACTGAGTCAACACAGACAATGCACAGCCCTCTTTCTCGTGGACATACAATGTGAAAGGCTTACTGTAGGTGGGGGTACCTAACACAGGAGCCGAACACAATGCTGTGCG
This sequence comes from Lissotriton helveticus, assembly GCF_964261635.1. Taxonomy (NCBI): domain Eukaryota; kingdom Metazoa; phylum Chordata; class Amphibia; order Caudata; family Salamandridae; genus Lissotriton; species Lissotriton helveticus. Next base: position 1,838,394,719 of record NC_136059.1, on the reverse strand, counting down.
TAATTCGAGAAAACTTTTCTGACACTCATCAGACCAAGGAATGGGATTGGGTGTATTTTTACACGTTAATGCCACCAACGGTTTGGCCAATAACGAAAAATTTGGAATCCACTGTCTACAGTACGATGTAATGCCCAGGAAAGCACGTACTTCTCTCTGAGTTCTTGGCACACTCAATTTTGCTATTGCCTGAATTCTTTCTGGGGTCAGTTTCCTTCCCTCCTTCGATAAGAGGTGACCTAGGTAGGTCACTTCTTGTCAGCAATATTGTAGTTTGGAAAGTGACACCTTGTGATGTAAATCACATAGATGACGCAATAATGACAACGTGGCCTTTTTACAAATTTCCTCAGTATCTGCAGCAATGAGCAAATCATCCACGTACTGTACGAGAGTAGCACCTTTAGGTAAAACAATCGTATCAAGCTGTGTTTTTAGAGCTTGACTGTATATTGATGGACTTTCACAGTAGCCCTGAGGAGCACGTTTAAAGCGAAAGCTACGACCTCCTAAACTGAAGGAAAAAATGTCCCTGCTCTCCTCAGCAATCGGGATACTGAAGAAAGCATTCTTCAGGTCAATCACCGAAAACCAGGAGGCAGAGGCTGGAATCATAGTTAACAATGTGGTAATGTCGGGGACAACTGGGAATTGTGGCACAACTATCTTATTCACCTCTCTAAGGTCAATCACGAATCTGTACGCAGGTGGCTGAGAAGGGTCAGTTCTTTTAAAACAGGCAGAACAGGACTATTGCAAACATTGCCTCGTGTTTCTTCAATCACATCCTTTTTAATCAATTCGTAAACGATCGCTAGCAAAGCTTTTTCACCCTCACTAGATATCTTATACTGTGGAATTCGTGGCATTTGAACATTGGCTTTCAATGTTACAACATATGGTGGTATTTCTAAAAGGCCCACATCATTAGGACCAGTAGCCCAAAGAATATCTGGAAGAAGCGACAATTCTGCTGGAATTTTATCCCTCGACAAATACATAGGAGAAACCACTTTCTTACCTAAAGTAAGTTGTACTCCTGAAGGAGAACAGTACAAAGTCGCATACAATCTTTTTAATAAATCCAATCCTAGCAAGTTTTCACCACAACCTGTTGTCAGAATGAGGGGTGCTTCTAATTCACAAGAACCAACAGAAAGGGACAAAGGGTCAGAAATTGGATTTCTAACTGGGGCGCCAGAAAAACCTACAGAAACGTTCATTTCGCCAGACAAAGGTGCGCCAGGGAGTTTGGAGTGCATAATAGAATTCTTTGTAGCACCAGTATCCAACAGAAAAGGTCATGACACACCTGATGTAATCACCTCAACGTATGGTCCACTCTGATCTACTGGAACTGAAACAACTCCCTCTCTTTGTCTATGGCTGTCCTAGCAATGATTACCCTCCAAATACTCATCCTCTGTATAGTAATCGTCAACATAGTATTGAGCTGTCCTATCAGATGCGTTGTTCTGCTGATCAAACCTATTCATAGAATTCTGTGGTGGAAGGGGACGTGCGTTCTGGGGGACGTTTCCACGTCCTCTACCTCTAGGCGCTTGCTGAACACCACAACCTCTTACACCAGTAGCACCATTTGCATGCTGTAATAAAATAGGACAACTATACTTGAAATGACCCTCTTCTTTGCAATATGAACACTGGTTGGGGCCTACAGAGACACGTGACTGAGTGTACTCGACTCTTTGCGAGTTCCTCTGATACTGTTGAGGCTGCTGGAAATTATTCTGGTAGTGATTCTGGCTGCCATTATTCTGATTACCACCTCCACGTGGCGGATAGGCTTGCTGTAGCAAAACCTTCGTTTTCAGTTCTTTAGTTTTCTTCTCTACTCTATCTTTCTCGTCCTTGTCTCTATTTTCGTAATATTGTGCAGTAGCCAATATCTGGGCTGAAGATGAGACTGCCCAAGAACTTTCTGAATACTTTAACTTTTTACACAATTCTGGAAGCAGATTGTGCACGAATTTATCGACAAACAATCTCTGACCACCTTCTGTGGTCATATCTTGACCGCTGTGGTCGACAAATGTTTCTTCGAACCTAGTGAAGAAATCTGAAACAGTTTCTTCTTTCTTCTGCTTGCATGCAGACAACTTATCCCAATTTACACGTATTGCAGGCATTATCGTTTTCATGTAATCTACTATTTTACCAGGGAGTTCTGCTATCAAAGGCTCAGGCTTAGCACCACCAACTTGTCGGGCGTCTGCAGCGGCAATATTAGCCCACGAGTCACCTAACTCCTGATCATGATCTATATGACAAATTTTACCCCATAAAGGCTGTGGAACAACATTCCCAAATAGCATATTGATATCAGCTAAATTCATTACACATGACCCAACAGTTTGTGACAACTCTTTGTAATACCCTGCAGGATTTTTACGCGGATCAGGTAATATTTGTTTGAGTGCTAAAACTTCAGCTCGCTTCCATGGTACATGTACCCATACACGCTGAAAATGTGGCAGAATAGGTGGGACAGCAGTCGTGTCACCCTCTCTCCATTGTGGGGGAACTTCTCTCATAGGGTATTGTCGCGCCTTTTTCCTACTAGATGTACCAGGCTCAGATTGTGACCCAGAACTGCTCCCCTTACTCCGATATGATAACAATATTTCAACCGCTTTCTCTACATCAGCACCTACAATCATGCCTTCTCCAAATTTAAACCGTACACGACACAACTCTTGTGGGTTGCTTTCCTGATAATTGTCTTCCAAATCCTCACAAAGAAAAACACACATCTGCTCGAAAACATATCTCTGTGTCGATGCTTCCCATTGATGGAAGACTTCCATGACTGACTCTACATCATATTTTACAGTGTCCATGACCCATTTCCATGCTGAACTATTCAGTGAGTGTCTCTCTTGATAGTCAGGCAGTCGACTTAGCAACTGTCTTCGTCCCATGTTAGGGGTCGTAGTAGGCGACCCGAAAAGAGGTAAAAGAAGGTTAGTAACAGTGCTGGCCATTTTCTGCCGAATGGAAGGTGAAACTGAAGGAAGAACGGGTGGAAAAACGGGGTGAGATAAGGCAGGGGCAGAGATAATAGCAGAAGAGGTATCAGGGGAAATAGAAGGAGCACTAGGCAAAACCGTAGAGGGAGCATTAGAAGAAGTAGAAGGTACATTAGGCAAAATCGTAGAAAGCACAGGTGAATCAGAGGTGGTCGGTGAGCCTGGAGGAGGCTGCACCGAAGAAGTAGGAGCCAGCTGAAGAACAGCTCGTGGGTGCTGTGGAGTAACAGGAGGCGTAGTTTGCGCAACTAAAGGTTGCGGGGGTGCCGTGGCATTTTGTGCATAGGGGGGGTCGAATTTAGTAAATGTGACATTAATGGGTCTTTTTCACGCTCTTTTGCTGCCTCTTGCTGAAGAGACGGCAAAACTGGATAACATTTGTCCACTGCCATTTTACTTTGCCTGTGCAACTGCTCACTCATCTGCTCTTCTACATTGTCTTTAAACTGCATAGCAGCTTGCATTACTGAAAGTCCCTCTTCTCTTTTATTTTTCTTAGCTAATTTGATTTATTTTTGTTTGGCTTCTTTACGCCTTAAGCGGAAAGAGTCAAACATCGCCGGCCGGGCTTTCTTTTTAAAGAGTTTAACTTCAAGGTTATCTAGGATTTCGGTATCAAAGCTACCATATTGGGGCCATTTTAAAACACCATCTTTCCTGGTGTATTTAATCCACACTTCGTTGTAGGTGATGGGGCCTACCCCATGTTTCACATATAGCTCGTATGTTGGAGTTCCAACCGGAGGAACCGGACATGAGTCCCCCAATCGGGAGTCCCTATTATTATAGCCAAGACAAAACAAATTTCCAAGTCTAAGACTAGGCATCTTCGCTCTCTAGTCTAGTTCCAAACTTCAAAGGATTATCGATTACAATATTTCTCGTGAATACACGAGTCCTTCGGTTTCGGTGCTTGCAAGTACCAACAAATTATCCCAAAGGATACCCAAAACTAAGACCAACTAAGGACTGGGAGACGCTCCACTTATACTTAACTGAGATATCGATGACGTCACCAGAAGACTCGTCTTAGTGTTTCGCTCTACCAAACTTCAAGGGTCCAAATCAGGGCGATAGCCAGGGCAGCAGTCCTCTGTAGCCGTTGGGAAGTGGGGAACCTCGCAGCAAAGACCTTCGGACCACGTCGACATGCAGGGGTCGATGAGGTGGTTGGCCATCCTCTGGAATTTTCACACGAAGCTCCTCACGAACCTCTGGCTGGGCTGGTACCACTGGAATCGCCCCAAACATTGGGCGCCAGCTGAGGTACTGGGTTTTTAAGAACCGGCGCAGAACCGGTAACCCAGCGGTGTCAGGGTACACCCAGAGACCTCGAGTTCTTCCTGATTTAGACCACAGAAACTCAGAGTCTTCTAGGTGAAGTCAAGGATCGATTTTATTGGCTGCAACCAAGGTAACAAGTGTCCTAGAATACAACACACGGGGAAGTATATTCTCAGGAGACTGCTCGAATTTACAAAGTCAGGCTTCTCTCTTTATACAGAATATTCAGCTTCAGGCAAACATTCTTCGAATTCGTAGTATGTCATTTTTAGTTACTGGTTACAAAAGAAAAGCAGAGTCATGATGACATGTACATATTTCACGTCGTGCTGCCCATAACAAATCACCCGGCAAGGCCCAACATTTCATCAGATATCGGTGGACCCCCAATAAAACAGGCACCTCCCCATCATAAAGTAAGTGAAGCAAAAGAGTAGAGACAGATGTGAGCAAGATACTGCAGGTGTGCGCGCTGAAATGGTTTTATGGCTTGTTGAGCCTTGATGCTATCTTGCTCGGCCACTGGGAGGGGAACTGACCTAACGAGTTCGGCCTGGGGCAAAGGTTCCAAATTGCATAGGTCATGGAAAAGTCGATTAAGGAGTACGTGTCCTTGTGGAATTGAATTCAGCTGGATTAAGGCCTATGTAAAGGGCAACACATAAATGGGAGCCAAGGGTTTAGAACAAAAATGACGATTTCGAGGTGAAATCGTCACTCGAACATGCTGAAAATATATGTACATGATGTGCCCGTCATTCTCGGTCTTTTGATACCAAATTCGTCATGTTTCGACGAAGTTTTTATTCTCGAGTCCAGAACGATTACATGAATCCAGAATTTCAGAACCACAGTATGTGGGTGGAATTAGAAATTCCCCATATACCTGCCCCGTAGGTGGCTGTGCTTATGCACTTAGCCTTGTAAATTTTTGGCAAAATTTCAGGTGGTCTCTTCCCCATGTTTTTAGAGAAAGACATGAGTGTAGCTGCAGCTCTGTTAAACATCATGGTCCTATTTCTAATGGCTGGCCCCCAGGACCCAGTTTCTTCTAGCACGATACCCAGGTATGAAAAAGATTTGGTTGGCGCAATTTTCTCCTTTCCAGCAAACAGGCGATACTTTCTATTCCTAGATCTGCCGCAGGTCATAACAAAAGTTTTGGTAACATTAAGTTTTAGACCCCTGTTATCCATAAAGTTTAAATATGTTTTCAATGCCATTTGTAAACCTCTTTGGGTCCGTGACATAATCACGGCATCGTCCGTGTACAAGAGGGACACAATTTGTTGGTGATTTATCCGCGGGGAATCACGTAATTCAGCCACCAATTCCTTTTCCAGATCGTTAGTATACAAATTAAAAAGAAATGGGCCGAGTACGCACCCTTGTCTCACTCCCCGCATTACATGAAAAGGCTTAGTACATTCACCTTTAGTGTCAAATCTCACTTTCGCCCTTGCCCCAGCATAGAGTTGTCTTAGGAAGGAGATTAACACTTCATCCACCTACATGTCCCTCAAAATCTGCCATAAACGGTTATGGGTAACACAATCAAACGCAGCGCTTAAATCAACAAACACTGCGTAGAGTTTGCCGTCCTTGGCCTGGGTATATTTGCCTAGGAGCATCGAGAAATTTAGGACCTGCTCTAGTGTGCCCCGTCCCTCCCTAAATCCATATTGTACAGGGGATATGATGTTAGCTTCTTCAGCCCAGTATTGCAGGCGATTCAGAATTACCCTCCCTGTAACTTTCATAAAAGAATCCAGGAGGGATATGGGGCGGTAACATGAGGGATTTTCCCTATCCCCTTTTTTAAATATAGGGATGATGATAGAATCCGCCCAGGTGTCGATAAGGCCCAACTCACAGCTAGCATCAAGTACACGCGTGAGTAACGGCGCCCATAGCTCAATCTGATGTTTAAATAGGTCTATAGGGATACCATCTGCTCCCGGGGCTTTATTGCCCTTGCTCTGAGTGATGGCGTCTGAAATTTCAGTTACTGTAACTGCTAAATCAATTCGAACAAAATGAACCTCCTGTCGCTCCTTGGTTTTACTCCCCATATCTACCAGTTTATATGCCCCGCCTGGATTATAGACCTCTGCAAAGAAATCTATCCATGAATCTTCTGTTATCGCTACTTCCATGCTCGCCATGTCCCCTAAATTAAAGAACGGTGCCTTAACAGCTGCCCAGAAGGAGGAACTTTCTCTTTTTAAAGAGGCCTCATACAGATTCGCCCACGCATCATTCTTAATTTTACGTTTTCGTGACTTTCTTGCCAAGTTATACTCATGTCTACACATTTTAATTTCTGCCTGATTTCTCGGGTTTTTACGCAGAGCCTTCCTTAATTGTAGATGGGTCTTTGTGCATGTTGAGTCAAACCACCCATTACTGCGTGGTTTCCTATCTCTGACGGGACGCTGTAGGTTCGCTTTAATAATCCTTGTAATATTAGAAAAAGAGTCTAAAACTTCTGAATGTGATACCTCATCCTGAAGACATTTATTAATGGATGTTAATGCTTGTTTAATTATGTTCATATTGGTGACCTCTGGGTTACTCTGAGACCAACTAAGAGCATACCTATTCTGTCTGCTTAAAGTACAGTTGGTTGTCCAGGCCAACCTCTCTACCAGTGTACAATCTTTATTTTCAGGAAGCTGAATACCAAAACTGAGTGGGAGATGGTCACTCACCCCTATCATGTGGGTAGTAAAATCGGTTAAACAGTGTGAGTGGGAATTGGTAATGGTGATAAAATCAATCAGCGTGCTGTGTTTCTCCCTACATACATGGGGCTAAACTCCACTGGAGGCCTACATTGCGTGTTAACGAAACCCATATCGAATGAGGCCATCATGTCGTTTAATGAGTCTCCCCCGTTATTATGGGAAAAATTAGGGTGATTCTCGGATTTATACTTTTCATAATCGCCACAACCGCTCTGGTACTGTTTGCAAAGATAATGGTTGAAATCACCTCACCAGATAAGAATAGAATCCCTCGTTGATTTGTCCACCAAATTCCTTACTACCTTATTAAGGGTGTTTATCATATCCTTTACTAAACCCTTCTCAATATTATTGTACATGTTAATAATAATTACCTCAACCTTAAGGGTCACCTGAATTACAATGATTTGATAGTTACAACACGAACCCACCGTTTTCAATGTTACCACCTCCATCAAATTCGTTACATAGATAGTCAGCCCACCTTTACACCTCCCATGTTTAGAAGAACTAGCTGGTACATAATATGTTTTAAAACCATCAATATGAATAGCATCAAGCAACCAAGTCTCTTGCAGGCATAGGATATCTATGTCCTTGATAAAATCAGACCAGATTGGGTTGTTTATCTTCGAGCGAAGGCCCGCAGGCCCAATAAAATAGAAAAGGAAGGAGAACTACACGGCTCCCCTTCTTAAAAAAAAAAAAAAGACCGGCATTGCCGAGGCCCCGCCCCCTCCCAGCAACATTCTGCAAACGCGCCCTGTAGCACATTTTAAGTTAGGGAATTTATACCCCTTCAATCCTGAGGGCCCCTGGGGGTCAACTAACCCACCAGGTATCTCCAGTAAGCCCCACAGGCCTGTGTTGCAGAGAGGTGGCACAGGCCACGCCCCTTTTTACACCTTTCTGCAAAGCAGCTCTGTGTCGCTTACTGGAGGTACCTTATGGGCTAGTTGGACCCCAGGGACCCTCAGGATTCAAGGGGACTTTATCCCCTAACTTATAACACGCCACCGGCGCGTTTGCACAGTGGTGAAAGAAGGAGGTGGGGCCTGAGGTGATATGTGTGCAAACACGCCCTGTGGCGCGTTTTCAGTTGGGGAATTAGTTCCCCTTCAATTTTGGGGATCCCTGGGGGCCAACTAACCCACCAGGTAGTTCCAGTAAGCGCCACTGCGCTGCAGAGAGGTGTTCCAGGCCACGCCCCTTTTTACACCTCTCTGCAATGCAGCTCTGTGGCGCTTACTGAAGGTACCTGGCGGGCTAGTTGGATCGCAGGAACCCTCAGGATTCAAGGGGACTTTATCCCCCAATATAAAATGTGGCACAGGGCACGTTTCCACAGTGGTGAAGGAAGGGGCGTGGCCTGAGATGACATGTGTGCAAACACGCCCTGTGGTGCATTTAAAGTTGGGGAATTAATTCCCTTTCACTCCTGAGGGTCCCTGGGGGCCAACTAGCCCACCTTGGTACCTCCAGTAAGCGCCACAGGCCTGCATTGCAGAGAGGTTGTCCAGGCCAGGCCCCTTTTCACACTTCTCTGCAACACAGCTCTATGGCGCTTACTGGAGGTACCTCGTGGGCTAGTTCGACCCCAGGGACCCTCAGGATTCAAGGGGCTTTATCCCCCAACTTAAAATGTGCCATGGGCGCGTTTGCACAGTGGTGGAGGGAGGGGGTTGGTCCTGAGGTAACATGTGTGTAAACAGGCCCTGTGGCACGCTTTAAGATGGGGAATTATTTCCTCATCAATTCTGAGGGTCTCTGGGGGCCAACAGCCCCGCCAGGTACCTCCAGTAAGATCCACTGCGCTGTGTTGCTAAGATGTCTTCGGAGGCCATGGCCCCCTTTTTCTACCACTCTGCAAACGTGCCTCGTGGCAGACTACGGGATAGGAGATGTAGTTCAATTTAGTCCTGAGGGAGTTTGGGGCCCAACAATCCCTGCTAGTACCTCCTGTAAGTCCAATGCAGTGGAATTCCTGAGCGTTGGTTGGCCGTCCAGCATCCTTTATCCACCACTCAGCAAATGCGACTACTAGTTAAAGTAGTCTTTTTCTGCACCTGTGACTTAGAAGTAGTTTTAATCCCCCTGCCCTATTATGTATTAGAGCCTTACAAAGGAAGTAATGCTAATCGCAGGGGTACCCCAAGGCATAGTGTTCCCTAGTGTATGTAGGTATTTTCACTGTAATCTAAGTGTCTTTGAGCATTGCACTGGCTTTAGGCCTGGTTGGTCAGAGTCAGTTACCAGCAGTACCAGTCTGAATAAGTTGTCGGCACAGGATGATTTTGCAACAACTTTCTGCTCCTCTGTTGTTTCTTCCTGCAATGTCTTGCTTCTTCCTGTAATTTTCTTTGTCTTTGTGGACTTCTGTTGCTTCTTTCTGCATTCCTTTTGCTTCTTTCTGTGCGTTTGTTTCTCCTTTCTTCACATGTCCTACCTCTGTAGGCATAGTTAGAAACTAGCATTTAAAAAACCTTAGAAATTCACTTAAAAAATCATAGGTTTCTGGCACGTTATTGTTAGAAATTAGCTTTTAAAAAACCTTTGAAATTCATGGAAAAAAACATAGGTTTCAGGGACGTTATAGTTAATTGGAGATTTTACCCGTATAAAACGATAGAAATTCTGTTGTTATAGTTAGTAGACCTAACTATAACTCACATCCCCGCAATGCACTGCTGATGACTTCACATATTACATCACTCATGACATGCTCAGTGACATCACTGATGACATCTCATATGACATCACTGATGACATCACTGATGACATCATCCACATGATCATCTGACCCCTGATAAAACCTTTCATACACCCACTCTAAAATACAGACCACCAATATCGAAATCATAGAAAGACCAATAGCAGTTAGGACATACCTGCTCAGTGATTCATACGTCTACACACACATCCACCCACAAACCCATACATTCACTAATACACACAGTCATTCATCTATACAGCCACTGATATATCCACTCGTAAACCTATGTAGACCCTCACACACTGCCACTCACCCAAAGAGTTACTCATACACCTGGTCAGTCATGCAAAGAAACTATCACACACCCATTTCCTTGCTTATACATTCATACACACACCACCACACTCTATTTATACAGATACTAAAACCTCCTTATTCTCTTAAACAATCACTCATAGAAACACACACTCATCTATACAGAAAGTCATGCAATAACTCACTCTCACATATCGTAATTATATACTCCAACACTCACATATACTGCTTTAAAACATATGTAGTTACTCACACATGAACCACTGAGACATCCATTACTCACCAACACACTCATACACACACTCATCAACCTATACAGGTGTCTCCATATGCACTCTTGAACCTATACACCCAGTGAAACAACCACTCATATATCTATGCAAAGAGTCACACAACCCCCCACCCACCCACAAAGACACTCAGATACCCATTGAGATACTCAGACAACCAAAAAATAAACCCATTTAGACACTCATGTAGCTACTCACCAAGCCATGCAGCCGTTTACGCACCAAAGAGTTACTCATACACCTGGTCAGTCATGCAAAGAAACTATCACACACCCATTTCCTTGCTTATACATTCATACACACACCACCACACTTATTTATACAGATACTAAAACCTCTTTATTCTCTTAAACAATCACTCATAGAAACACACACTCATCTATACAGAAAGTCATGCAATAACTCACTCTCACATATCGTCATTTATATACTCCAACACTCACATATACTGCTTTAAAACATATGTAGTTACTCACACATGAACCACTGAGACATCCATTTACTCACCAACACACCCATACACACACTCACCAACCTATACAGGTGTCTCCATATGCACTCTTGAACCTATACACACCACTCATATATCTATGCAAAGAGTCACACAACACCCCCACCCACCCACAAAGACACTCAGACACCGATTGAGATACTCAGACAACCAAAAAATAAACCCATTTAGACACTCATGTAGCTACTCACCAAGCCATGCAGCCGTTTACGCACTTACTAACAGACTGATAAAGACATTCACAGAGTTTAGTCTCTAACCCATGCATTCAGTAAGACATATTTAATCACTCAATTAACAAAATCCTAACTCTACGACTTTCGGCATTCACAAAAGGCATTTAGGAGTGGTGAAGTTAAGAATCCTAACTTTACTACTCCTAAACTAAGAAAAATTCTAACTTTACGACTTTCGGTATTCACAAAAGGCATTTAGGAGTAGTAAAGTTAGGAATCCTAACTTTACTGCTCCTAAATAGCTTTTGTGAATACCGAAAGTCGTAAAGTTAGAATTTTTCTCAGTTTAACAGTAGTAAAGTTAGGAATCCTAACTTTACTACTCATAAATGACTTTTGTGAATACCGAAAGTCATAACGTTAGGATTTTGTCTCAGATTACTTTTGTGAATTGGGCCCACTATGTTAATGCCTATAGGAATATGCTTTCAAACCTAGAGCCCGAACGGCTGGCCGGAATTACAACAAATTTAACAGAAATGTAGACCTCTTTGGCCAAACCAAGTAATCTCTCTGTCAACACCTCTCTTTTTCTCTTTTTTGCAGCCTCTTTAGCCCAATAGACATAGCTGAGGTAGTTTTCCAAATGAAAAGCAGTTAACATTTAGGTGTTTTCTTTTTTTTATAAAAAATATATATCATTTGATGCTGCCCGTGAGTAAGTGAATAAACATTAGGTAAAAAGAAGTCCTACTATTGGCTGTTGTTTAAAAAAGGAATGTAATACAGGTATGGATACGCTACTTAATCTGTGCAGTAAACCACACCTGCTGTATCGCATTGGAAGTAGCATGTTCCTTCTAGAATGTGCTGTGAAATTGTGATCTACTTGTTCCACTGGGTTGCTAGATACACTTAGCTAAGAGTTACCTTAATTTCCAATTGAGGATTATGTAATAAACTGTTGTGCGGTATCTAAATTTAAAAAAGCTGAAGCTGAATATAGGTTTGGACTCACAATTACTCCACAATCATTGCAAACAAATTGTGCATACAGGAACCCTGTTTTGAAAGAGAGGGAAAGGGTTAACCGATGCTAGTCTAAAAAGATAGACATGATGTAATTTGCTCCCTTTCTCATGATCATAGTGTGAAAAGTTGAAGAGGTTGTCATTTTATGGTTGCTTAGTATGAGAGTGGTGTGCCTCTCTTGTGCTTAGTTTTTACAATTCTAACTGTGTCAAAACCATTTTAACAAGAGCTAAAACTACAGTATAATGTACAAACTCAATTCACTGGTATGTACATAACTTTTTGTTATCTAAAAATAAATTACATTAGAAATGAAGATGTATATGGGAGTTTGATAAAAAAAGATTATCACACTGATTTGAAAAAAAAATATATGTGATGTACTGTATTTATCAGAGGGCATTTGTTTAAGACATTAGTACTAAATGATTTGGGGAGTAATATCAAAATGAATTAGTGTCCCGTTATTTTATTGTGTAGTTTGTAGAAAATGTTTAGTATAGTATTGTTCAAGTTGTAATGAGGAATGTGTTTAAAACTAACAATGTTTTAAATGTCTAAGCATCATGTGTTTAATAAATCCATCTATGTTATTTTTATTTTGGGAGTTGTAGTACTTTTGGTCACATTATTAAACAGGAGTAGTGTAGTCACAAATAAAACATAAGAAAATGTTATGCACCTGTATATGTATTAAAAAATAGTAATATATGTTAGGTATATATTAGGAAGTGTTAGTCAAAGTGCTTTTTTTTACTTATATTAGTGGTTTGCAAACGTTTAGATGATGTGATTTTTTAGGGTTGCAGATAGTTATATGTACAGTGAGACTCTAGAGTTTATTTAAAGACGAAGATAACTATATATTTTTGGAAAGATGCCTTGAAGGTGAATATCTATTAAGAAATCACATATATGTTTGCAGGGTGGTCTATGTTCTTTAAGGCTAATGGAGATTTCATGTATGTGGTGAGGTGAGTGTATTTCTTTAAACATACTCTGTTTTAAATTGAGGAGAGTTTATAGTGCAGAATATGTGCTGAGAATTCTTGTGCTGCCTTTTATTGTCGTGTTACTTTTCTTTGAGAAATGCTGAATATATGTTTTAAACACACAGGGCATATTTGAGAAATGGTGTAGGTATGCCATTAAGAAAGGGTTTGTGCTTTTAAAAAGTGAGAGTTGTTTTTTCCAGTTTTAGAAACTGATGTATGTGCATGCTGAGCAACAGAGCAATATATGCTTGTAGAGAGGCATGTATCCAATTATATATGATGTGTGATATCTAGACTTTTCAGACACTTAGGTCATTAGGGAGGATAGATATACTAAAACAGATTGTTTGAAACCGACAGAAGGAGTTAAACAATGAGTTACAGATATAGTCACAACTGTTATGTATGTAACAGCAATATAGATACTTTACAGTCACCCAACCATTACTCAGACACTCATCCAATTACTCAGCCAATACTGAGGCAGTTATCTAATCACACATGCACTATGTACACACTTATTCCATCATCCAGATAGTACACATGTACTCTTGCAATCACAGAGATCCTAATTATGTACTCATTGAACTACGCAGGCAACACCCATCCATTTATCCAATCACCCAAGCACTAACCATTCACATATACAGTCAACAAAGCTCTTCCTATGCAGTTATTCAAACACTCATGCACAAGCCATGCACTCATCCAAACATTCACTTATAATCCTGGCACCCATCCAAATACTGAGGCACAACCCATGCACTCTTCCGAGCACTCAGATACCAGTCATACACTCATCCAAATCCGCAGGAAGTACCATTGCAGTGAACCTAACACCCATCCGGTATCCATTCTCTCATCCAATTGCTGAGGCAATACTTTAGCACTAATATAATCACCATAGCAGCACAGCTTGTGTCCAATCACTCAAGCTTTAACAATGGACTGATACAATTACTTAGACATCAGTTATGCACCAGCCAGGCACTACTGATGCAGCATTTCAATTATCCAGGCACTACACATGTAACTCCCTGTTCAATTAACCAAAAACAAATGAGCATCAGCCATGTACTCCTTCAATCACTGAAACACTGCTCATTTATCTGCCAGGTGCTACGTATGCATTTAAAGAATGATGATGTAGGCACTATGCATGCACTGCATGCACTGAATAAAGTACACATGTAGTCCTGTTATCAGTCAGGGACTAGAGTAGCACTCATTTATTTACTCAACAATATCTATGCATGTATTGAATCATTGAGACATTAGTTATGCAGTCATCTAAACATTCAGGCAGTATTCATGCACTCATTCTAACACCCAGATAGTAGCAATATAGTCATGTGGATAGACTGACACTAACTATGCAGATATGGAACCATCAATGTAGTTCCTCATACTCATGGAATTATCCAGGCACTACCTCTATTCTAAGGGTATTACCCAGCCGCGGTCGGTAGCGGGAGTACCTGCCTGGCGGTGATGTGGGGAGGGGGAGGGGCAAGGTGGGGGTAGTAAACTATGGAGTACGGAGGTTTACATGTGAGTAAACATATAAATACATAAAACAAATTTTGTTGCGTGCACTGCATCCCCAAGTGTGATGCAGTGTGCGCAACGAAATTCGTTTATCTGTTTACTTACCTGTAAAACTTGCTAACTTTCTGTATACAACTGTTGTAGTGTTATAGTATTCAACACCAATCCATTGATATATTAAGGACATTTCTACGTATCTTTCCAAGGTGAAGTTTAAAACACAAAATAAGATTAGAAAGCATATGCATTTGCAGGGACACTCACTAGCTTGTTTATCAATTTAGTATGCCAAAGCACATTTAATCACTTCAGGATGTTAGCTGTACATCATTCAAAAATGCAAACTTTCATTAGGAGTCTGTACTGTGTGAAAACTCTTGTTTTATATTTAGAAGAAATTAATAGAGCACTTTTGCATGGTATTGTGGCAGACGTAGAAAAGGTTTGTGATGATGTGCAGTTTTGTTTCTTCGGTCCTGAACAGGATTCTAAGAAAAATGAAGAGTTGTTAAGAGGAGGGGTTGCAGAACAGAACACAGATATTAGAGGTGATTGTTTAAAGAAGAGATTAAAAAATTTACCACAGTGTGCTCTGAAAAACATGAGTATGTTTGTATATGTTGTTGACACACTCAGTAGAAGATTCAAATATAAACTGTTAAATTGTATTTAAAATGTGAAAAAGAAAATAATGATAACTGCTAGCTTTGTATTTATCTGTAGAGGAACGCTTTGCCTTTTCCATACGATACGTTATGTGTAAGTACTCTTACAATAAATTAAAAAATAATAAAATACCTTCTAATATAGAAAAACTATGAAGGGATAAAAAAAAGCAAAAAAACATCAACACATTATTCTTTGCAGCATTGCGAAGAGCTTTTATGAACTGCTCTCCAGTACCCATTACAACTCCACAATCCATGCAGTATGATGCCAGCCGGAAAAAATCCATTTACATTCCTTTATTTTCCCTTTATTTTCCTGTCACGTGATCTTCACAATGATTGGCGTCTTCGTGAAGACTGGAAATTGAACAGAATTATGTTTTATTTGAAGATAGGTCCTCAAACATAATTGTTAATCGACTAATACTAAACCCCAAATGTGGATCATACAATGTAATAATTGCTGTGCCATGTCATAATGTTTTGACACATATGCTACACTTCACCAATTTTGCGGAAAGATTGTGTAAACCACGAAATTCCTTTGATTGGTAATTATGTTCTATTTGTGAGATCCAATGTTAAAAGTTATTTTTGGAAACTGTTGTTTTTTACAAATGTGTTGTTAAAATAAAATAAAGTTAAACCAATATGTTACTAAACAGCTATACTCAAACTTTCTGTAAAATATGTTTATATATCTGTTTTACACTTTGTCATTTGTATTCTTGCCTGCTGACATCATTGAGACTTCTGGTGTTGCTGTGTAGAAGGAAAATGCATTTTTGATGTAGTTATTTTTGACAAATCAATACGAAGAGGAAAGTTAAATTATTATCTTACTAAATAGCTACAATGAAACTTCATGTAAAATATGTCTATATATGCGCTTTACACTTTGTCAAAAAACACCCGCTATTCGTAGTGTGTCCTTGGCAATTGCATTCATAGAATCACACAGGCACTACCTATGCACTCATACAATCACCCAGCACTACTCATGCACGTACGTAATTACCCAGACATTATACACTCACTCACACACCCATACAGCCACTCACACACTCAGTCACAGACCTATACAGCTCCTCACACACCCACTCTCAAAGTTTACACATTGTGAGGGAGTCCTAACCAAAGATAAACACTCGCGGCACAGCAAGCTGCTTCACAAGTCAGGTAATCTCATTGAATTTCAAAAATGGGTCCTCATAGGAAAAAGTTAATTGAGAGATATGATGGGCAGGACAGAAGAGACTAATGCATCAGGCATGTATCCTAGATTTTGGATCCATGTCTGCAAACACATTTCCGAAAAGGGAGCAGGCAGTGGGGCAAATGCTCAATGAGGAATCTTTGTGCAGTGAGGTGGAAGCATCTCGTAAGGCCATGACTGACTCCAATGAAAGTGATGTCTAAAGCAAGTTAAAATCCCTGAATAAATGAATGCAGAAAAGACTAAATGGTGGAAGTAACAATCTCTGCAAAATTACCTAGAAGTCGGACATGTCCAAAGGGGTCTCAAATTGTAATTGCACCAAGTTTTGAGAACCCCAATCCTGAGATGCTGAAGGAGTGGGTGTTGGACTTGGCCCATTTGGCAGGTTCACCCCTAAACTTTTTGCTTTTTATTGTGACTTGATGGTAGTGATTTTAGGCATCTGCGCACTTTAACAGTGCGTGTGCAGTCTAAGTGCGTGTGCTGAGATTGGCCTGCCCTACCATAGGAATGCAGGGGCGAGTTTGGTATGGTCGAACTTGTGAAATTAAATGCAGCACAACGGTGTGCGCAGGTTTAATGTGACTAGTGTAGAAGTGCCACTTTTAGAAGTTGGCATTTCTGTGTGCAGTGAATGTGAATTGACTGTCTGGCTTGTGATTGACAGGGGTTGACCGGTGTGCTTGGCTCCAGGAGCCAGGATGGGTCTGCCCGGTGGTGAATAGGGAGATCTGCATGTTGATGGGAAGGAGGAGTTGCACCTGGGACCTGAATAGGGCTGTGCCTTCCCTACACAATGCTCGCTCCTCCCCTGTGGTGCGTCTGATGTCCCTAGCCTGTCCTGTGAATAGGGAGAGGGGCTGAGCAAAACAAAGTGCTCCAGAACCAGTTGCATCTGGTTTTCCCCCTGCCCAGCCCCCTTGAGACAAAGGGAATTGGTGTATAAGAAGGTGCTGTGACCCCATGTAAAGTGTTCTCTCTGATTCTGACCTAAGGGGGGGCCTGCTGCTGCTGCTGGGCACCAGGAGGAGCCGCCACTGGGGACTGCCTTCCTGCTGGAGGGCCCTGTGAACTGGCCCCTGGACCCAGCCTTTTACCCCCCTACATTCTACCATACTTTACAGGACTTTGCATTTAAGCACCTGGGAAGCGCTTTACTTCCCTTCCTAAGGAAGCGCTTTATTTCCCTAAAGAGCACTTATTGTGGTGCCCTATTTGTGAGTTGCAGCACGGCGCTGCAATCCTTTTTAAAAAGGAATCCCCCGCATGGAGATTCCCCTCAATCTGCCGATTTTGGCACGGGTGCCCACCCCGTGGATTTGCTGTTTTTGATATCCCTAGCGGGTCCCCACCCCGCCTGAGTTCTTGTGTGCAAAGAAACGGGATTCCCCCGCAGTGTGCTTTTTAGATACCCCTAGCGGGTGCCCACCCCGCCAGGGACTTTGTGCTGCTATTTTAATAACCCTAGCGGGTGCCCACCCCACCATGTATTGTGTATTCAAGAGGGAGCCTACCCCTCATCATCGCCTCCCGGGATAGCGGAGAAACATCATCGCTGGCCGGGTAACCTTGGGGACACCCCCGCTACGTCACAGAAACGCTGCGCTGGGATTGGATCCCGCGCCGCGCTGTGATTGGAGGAGCGCTTCCAGAAGCAGGAAGTAGATGGTAGCCTACCCCGCGCTCCTGCACCACCGAGAAGAAGCCAGCGTCTCCCCCCAGAGCTCCGGAGAGCAAGGGGGGAGCCCTGGGCCGCCTGCTTGTCAGGACGGGATTGACCTGGAGCCTCCGAGACGCCACCAGAGAAGAACGCCAACCAGAGAAAACGGAGGGGACCAAAGGCACATTGCCGGGGCCTGCCCCCCGCGGCAGATGAGACGAACCACAGCCGCCACAGGAGAGCCCCGCAGGCAGGTGCAAAATAGCCCGGTAAGTAAGATGGGCTGGCAAAAGGGCTCTGTATTCCTGCTGGCCTAGGCAGGGTGACACTGCCTCTATCCTGAGTGGACCAGCCGTTGCAGGTTGCTCCAACATGTGGGGAATCATTTTAATTGCAAGCTCCCAGCATGGGGCCCTGAGTCAGAGCGGACCTGTCAGTCAGTGGGCCGCTCCTACGAGCCCATAAGTGTTGAGAGGGCCAGAGAGGCCCGTGTCCTTGCCCTGTGTGGCCCATGCTTTAGTGTTGAAAGGGGCATAGTTATTGTCAGAGTCCCGTAGGCTCTACGTTCTTGGGGACCTAATTGGTTCTACAGAGCCTAGTGGGCTCCAACGCTGTGCGTCATGATTTCTAGAGCCCCGGTGGCTCAACCTTGGGTGCACGGTGTCCTTAGGGCACACTGAGAGCCCTTGCTGCATTTTTCCCTACCTCACAGCTGCCCAGCAAGTAGTGGGCAGCTGCACCGTTTAGGTTCTTCATTTTGAGGGGACATGTTCTTTGGACTCAGGAGTGAGACGCACTCTTCGCCCCATTCACTTCCCAGCTGCCCAGCAAGTAGTGGGTAGCTGCCACGTTTAGGCCAAACTCTTGCGCACATTTGCTTTTGCTGCCTGCGCAGCACGCCCTGACTATTTGGACAGAGGGCATTTGAGCCCCATGGAAGGCCGGTTGGCCTGGGGTCAGTAACTTCTGTGGTTCTTTCGTAAGGTGAATGGTGATTTGTGTTTATGTTGATAATTGCCTAATGTGATTTATGCGTAACGTGCAATGCCTTTATGCCTGTTATATACCTCTAACTGTGTTTCATGATTAGGAGGTTGTTTTGCCTAGTGTAGTTTTTTCTAGTGAGTTTATGTTTTCCTGCGTGTTCTATGCCTAAGGTGATTAGTATTACGTAGTGTGTTCCTACCTTTTACCAGTTGTGTTCTACAAGTATTATTTTGTGCTTCAGTTTATATAGATGCTACATCTACTCTTTCTACTAAGTGCTGATTCTGACAGTGGCCCACGTGGCCCTGTCATGTGTAAATAATCCCCTGTAAATACTGCCTAGTGCCAGTTGGCACAGTGTAATATGTGTGATTATGATCTAATGTGTTTATGGTAATACAAAGGCTATTTTTATATTTAACCTGGTGTGGAGTTCCTTTTTGTGGTGTGTCTAGTGTGTTGCTGCTGTGTGTGTGTTAAGCAAATGCTTTACACATTGCCTCCAGGATAAGCCTTACTGCTCGTGCCAAGCTACCAAGGGGGTGAGAAGGGGTTATCTTGGCGTGTAACTCCCTCGCCCTGACTAGAGTGGTGGTTTCTGCCTGGCTCAGCCAACCAGAGATCCCATTTATAACAGTGGGCACAAGCAATATGGAGGCATCCAGCAGACTGTTTGCATTCTTATGAAGTATGAGTAAATAGTCAAAGTGACTGTGCAGCAACAAACTGACCCTGCTCGCAGGCAGGTTGCTCCAGACTTTGCTGCATGGCTCTGCCTGCATTGTTTTTGCCTAATCTTGTATTTATCCTCTGTGCCTAACTTGCTTTCTTGCCCTGACTTTTTTTCCCATGTGCCTGTACTTGCTTTCTTGCCCAGACTTTTTTTTAATCCCCTGTGCCTGTACTTGCTTTCTTGCCTGGACTTGTTTTTATTCCCCTGTGCTTGTACTTGCTTTCTTGCCCTGACTTGTTTTTATTCCCCTGTGCCTATATTTGCTTTCTTGCCCAGACTTGTTTTTATTCCTCTGTGCCTGTACTTGTTTTCTTGCCTAAACTTGTCTTTCCTTCCTGTGCCCAGTTCTCCCACGGCCCCTGCCCGTTTTTCCAACTATTGCATCCCTGCGCCCCCCCCCCAGCAATACCATTCTCCCCCCCATCACCCAGCTGCTCCTCCCTCCCACATCTCCTCATATGTAGCGGACGCACGCAGTGGGCGTGCCGCTGGCGCACCTAAGGCAAGCCCGTTTGCGCCCGTCCGCGCCTGGACCGTGCCCAGGACTTGGACCCCTGAACCCTGCAAACGCCACTACGCCCAACACCACTACGATGCCAGAACCCTCCATGCACTCAACAGCAGATGATCACACACCTGCTTCCTTGCCGCCCCGAAGCGCACCCATGGAGCTTTCCCCTGCCGAAACTGCAGCTTCACAAGCATCCACCCCACCATTCTGCCGACCAGGATAAAACCCAACCACCTCAGATGCATCCTTCTCAACACCTGCTCTGCCCGCAAACACGCCGCTGAACTCTGGGACCTACTCGACTCAACCTCCCCAGACGTCGCCTTCCTGACGGAGACCTGGCTGAACTCCGCCTCAGCACCCGACATAGCCATAGTCGTACCGGAAGGCTACAAGATCACCCGCAGGGACCGCACCAATGAAGCAGGAGGAGGAATCACCATCGTCCACAGGAACACTCTCAGAGTCTTGACCAACACCAACGACACCCTCAGCACTGCCGAACACCTGCACTTCCAGATCCACACCGACCCCAACACCACCCTCAGGGGAACCCTCATCTACAGAACCCCCGATCCCAACCACAGTTCAGCGACTCCATCGCCGACTTCGTCAGCACACACGCTGTTGCCTCCACCGACTACATCCTCCTCGGGGACCTGAACTTCCACCTCGAGAACAACAACGACACCCACTCCACCACCCTGATCGACAACCTAGCCAATCTTGGGCTCAAACAACTCGTCACAACACCCACCCACTCTGCCGGTCACACGCTTGACCCCATCTTCTCCGCAAGCCCCCACGTCTCCTTCATCCACACCACCGAACTCCACTGGACCGACCATCGCTGCATCCGCTTCACCTTCAAGAAACCCACCACACACCCCCGCACCCAACAGATGCCTCGCCATTGCTGTAGCAAAGTCACCAAAGACCAGCTAACCACCACCCTTGCCAGAGCCCACATGCTGACTTCACCGACCCCGACACCACCACCCGCAACCTTAGACAGTGGAACAACGACTGCGCCAACACCCTCACCCCAATCAAGCCAGCTGGTTCACTGAAGACCTCCGGGCCTCCAAGCAAACCTGCCGAAAGCTGGAGAAGATCTGGCTCCGTGAACGAACACCGGACAGCCACGCAGCCCACAAGAACGCAACCCGCAGACACCATCACCTCATCAGATCTGCCAAAAGGACCTTCTTCAAAAACCGCCTACACAACAACGTGCACAACAGCAAAGAGCTCTTCAACATCGTGAAGAAAATCTCCAACCCCAGCTCTAAAACCCATGACGTCCCACCCTCGCAAGACCTGTGTGACTCGCTGGTCACCTTCTTCCACCGCAAGATCGCAGACATCCATGACAGCTTCAATGCCACGACCACCCCGACAACCACTGAGACATCCGCCCCCATGACCACCATCCGCACCAACCGCCTGCTCTCCTGGACCAACATCAATGATGACAACACCATCAAGATCATGAACACCATCCACTCCGGATCTCCGTCAGACCCATGCCCACACCACATCTCAACAAAGCCAGCACATCCATTGAACCCCATCTCTGGAAAGTCATCAACACCTGCTTCGAGACAGCAACCTTCCCGGTGAGCTGGAAGCACGCCGAGATGAACGCCTTACTCAAGAAACTCAAGGCGGACCACAAGGACCTCAAGAACTTCCTACCCATCACCCTGCTCCTGTTCCTGGCAAAGGTCATCGAGAAGACCGTCTACAAACAACTGACCCGCTACCCCGAGGAGAACAACATCCTGGACCCTTACCAGTCCGGGTTCCGCAGCAACTACAGCACCGAGACTGCCCTCATCGCTGCCACCGATGACATCAAGTCCCTGCTGGACAACGGAGAAACAGCGGCCCACATCCTCCTGGACCTGTCAGCTGCCTTCGACACGGTCTGCCACCACACACTACGAACAGGCCACCACAATGCCGGGATCTAAGAGAAGGCCTTAGACTGGACCACCTCCTTCCTCTCCGGCAGAACACAGAGCATCTGCCTTCCCCCCCTCAGCTCCAAAGCCACCAATATCATCTGTGGCGTACCCCAGGGCTCATCCCTCAGCCCAACTCTGTTTAACATCTACATGGCACTGCTCGCCCTCGTCGCCCATCGGCACGACCTCAACATCATCTCCTACGCTGATGACACCCAGCTGATCCTCTCCCTCACCAAGGACTCCCACACCGCCAAAACCAAACTTCACGAAGGAATGAAGGCCGTCGCTGAATTGATGAGGAACACCCGACTGAAGTTGAACTCGGACAAGATGGAGGTCCTCATTCTCGGATCCACCCCTTCGGCCTGGGACGACTCCTGGTGGACGACTGCACTGGGAACCGCTCCAACACCCACCGACCACGCACGCAACCTACGGGTCATCCTCGACTCCACCCTCTCCATGACTAAACTCCTCCTGCTTCAACACCCTCTGCATGCTCCACAGGATCTACAAGTGGATCCCCACTGAAACGAGAAGCACGGTCACCCAGGCCCTCGTCAGCAGCAGGTTGGACTATGGAAATGCCCTCTACGCAGGAGCCTCGGCCAAACTCCTGAGACGGCTCCAACACAACCAGAACGCCTCTGCACGCCTGATCCTCGACATCCCTCGCTGCAGCCACATCACACCCCACCTGGGAGACCTGCACTGGCTCCCGGTCAACAAGAAGATAACCTTCAAGCTCCTCACCCACGAACACAAGGCACTCCACAACACCGGATCAATGTACCTCAACAGACGACTCAGCTTCTACACCCCCACCCGCCAGCTCCGCTCCGCCGACCTCACCCTCGCCAAAGTCCCCCGCTTCCGAAGATCGAAGTCCGGTGGCAAATCATTCGCCCACCTCGCCGCCTAGACCTGGAACACCCTCCCCATCCACCTACGGCAGACCCAAGACCTGCTGACCTTCAGAAAACTCCTCAAGACCTGGCTGTTCGAGCAGTAGCATACCCCTCCCTTAAGCGCCTTGAGACCCTCCCGGGTGAGTAGTGCGCTATACAAATGGCATGATTGATTGATTGATTGATTTCACTTTGCACACAACAGCTCATCATGTGTAAAACTGCTTTTGTTTAACCTTTGATAGATAGAAACAGCCAGGTCTTGAGTTTTTTCCTGAAGGCGAGATGGTCCTGGGTCAGCCGAAGGTGGATGGGGAGAGAGTTCCAAGTCTTGGCAGCCAGGTAAGAGAAGGATCTTCCTCCGGCGGTGGCTCTTCGGATGCGTGGTACGGCTGCGAGGGCAAGGCTGGTGGACCGTAGCTGGCAGGTGGGCGTGTAGAAGGTCAGGCGGTCGTTGAGGTACATGGGGCCCAGGTCGTGGAGAGACTTGTGTGCGTGGGTGAGGAGCCGGAACGTGATCATCTTGTTGACGGGGAGCCAGTGCAGGTTCCTCAGGTGGCTGGAGATGTGGCTGCGTCGGGGGACATCCAGGATGAGTCGGGCGGAGGCGTTCTGGATGCGCTGGAGTCTTTTCTGTAGCTTGGCTGTGGTTCCGGCGTAGAGGGCGTTTCCGTAGTCCAGTCGGCTGGTGAAACTACAGCAGGGAGGTGGGTAAATATAAATGCCAACATGATATGATTACAAGATTTAGGGAGTGGGGACAGAAAAGTGAACTGTTGCAACATATGCAAAATGCACATAATGAAAAAGAAAGGGATGCAGTCTTGGTTGGAAAAAACATCAAGAAGTAGGACATCAGAAAAATTACATTAATTACTCCATATAACAATGAGGATAAGGGCCTAAGATTGTTAATTTGCAAGCAATGGCATATTATTAAAGCCGATCCAATACTTGGCCCTAAGATCACATGAAACTCTTTGATCGCATATAGTAGAGCATACTCTATGCGGGATGCTCTTGTAAAAAGTAGTCCAGAAGTAGTGATTCCGGGAAAGTTAGTTTAATCCAAATAAAGGGTTTTGAAAATGCACCAGATGCAGGGCATGCAAAATAGGGTTAAATAAAAATGAATAGTTAACTCCCTTTCATAACAGACCATGTGTTAACTTGCACCTGTAACTTGAGATCTCAGTAGTTTATTCATGCTCTATTAATTTAAATCATTACATATGTGTAACTGGGCAATACAATTACACAGAAATACAGTAACCAGTAATTTTTGACAAAAGCTTGAGATAAGATGTAAAATACAGTCAATAATATTTCTAAAAAGGGCACTACACCCTGTAAACAGTGTTTACAATTATTTTAAAGTGATAAAATTGAGTCCATATAGTAATAACAGTTTTGTGCAATAGAGGGTCATCGAGGGTTCTGGGAAAAGGGAGAAAAGTCCAGAGAGCAGGATAGTTGATCCTAGTGGGGTTGTGAACTAAAGGTGGTTAACAAATGTGGGGAGCTCACGAGGTGTTTGTGCAGAGATGGGGTGGACGGACAGATGCCAGATGCCAACTTCTCTCAACCACCAATTCAGCTCAACATAGTCAAAGCAAAGAGATGAAGGTGGGGAAGAGAGGAAAGTAAACAAGGAAAGGGAAAGGAGGTGTTCACTATGGCAGGTCTGGCACGATGTTCTTATGGGGTTGATGGCATATATATCCAATGTGAAAATGACATGTGGAAAGGACAGTAATATTAGGAATGATGTGCTATATATTTAGGAGGGATATACCTGATGGACATCCCTCTTCCAACTCAATTGAAGATATGGACATGTAGGAAGTAAGTCAGGACTGTTATGTCTACAAGAATATAAAAATAATATGCATGAACATTAGGCCTGCAGAACTAGACATTCAATCATGAAAAAGTGTGAAACAGTGCTAACCTTAACAGAGACCACCATTAGTATCCACTGGACCCAAAATAATATCTATCCTGAACTACTAGGAAAAAAAACAAAAAACTTATTTTCCTACACAGGATAAAAAATAAGAGAAATGCTACACAAAAAAGGTGTTGGGTCAGAATAGCATAGCCTATCTTTTGATATCACAATTATTAACCAATTACCATTCTCTTCTTTACAGCATAAGAGAAGATGTGGGGGGAAAAAACGGCTCAAGATCCACTCTACGTGGAATGCAGGAAATCAGGAAATCAGATCAGGGAAAAACCATAAATTACAAGTGTCTCAAATCCTACGTGGTACCGCAGGCTAGGATTCTTTAAATAAAAATGTCTTCTGTTCTCTTTCCTTACAGGCTAATACAAAAACTGCAGTGGAAGCGCTGACCAGGAGAGGCTGTAGGGGAGAGAAGCAGCCAGCGAGGAAAAACCGACACCGTACCTGCCCTGCAAGGAAGACTGCGACCCGGATGGGAGAAAATCCTCCCGTTGCAGCCTGAAAGCACCGGAGACATCTCTACAACCCGATACGTATTTGGACAAGTGTGCAGGTAAGTACAGGGAACAATGGAGTATGGGGAAGCATGCTCCATTTACAGACCGCCCTCTTTATTGGCTCTAAGTGACGCTTCTGCCCGCTGACGTCGGCGAGCGGGCTGCCATGACAAAATGATTGCATCAGGATGTTAGTCTCAGCTGGATTGGTGTCATGGCCGCACTTAGAAGGCCCACAAAGTTGGTTGAGGGTGAAGCAAAGGACGGGGCTGTCCTCTTGTGGTGCCCACACCGCAGTCACTAAGAGATTTTAACATGTGTCACTTGCAGTGTAGTGTAGTTCCTATTATCCCAATAGGCTCTGCGCATTGGAATAATACCTCCAATAGTATAGACCTAGACCAGACGTTAACTAGGTCTTCTACTGTCGATATTAGACTTAAAGTTTTGGCTTTGCCAGCTAGCTCAGAGTTCACTAGAAACTTTCTCGAATAGGCAAGGAGGAGTTGAACCTCCCTGGATAGACAAGAAGGGATTTAGTTTCTGACAACCTTAGAACATGACAACTTTGCTCTCCCCTAATCAAGAGTGTATATCTAGAGTCGTGTGAAAACAAAAGACAACTTATTTTACTCAGTCAGTACGTGCATTCTTAGTTTCACCAGATTGTAGAGAAAAGGAAAAGACGGGCGTGTTCAATAAAAGATGTTATTTATTGATCAGTCTCTTTTCTCGTACAAGAGAAATGGATCGATATTATCGCAATACTTATGGTTAAGTGCATACAATAAAAGCAGAATTATAAAATAATACTGTAAAAACATTGATATGGTTTCTAAGCCATACGTTATTTAAAATGGACAGAATATATACATACACATATACATTTAACTAATAGTACTCAACTGGTGCTTTTAACTATGCCTACCCTAGTGTACCTGACCTAAGCCTAATACGTGGGCGGGGATAGAAAGTAGCAGTTTAAGTTAAGTTTGTTTTGCCAAGTGACTGACTCAAGAATTCTCTGCAAGGGGTTATTCAGCTCTGTACCTGAGATCTAGGATGGTTGAGGGATAGTATCTCTCGTCTGAGGTCTCGATATTCCAAGCTGCCTGCGAGGGCTGCTCGGAAGCGCCGGAGCTGGATTTCTCGGCAGGAAAAAGCAGCGTCTCGTTCTCAGCGTGTCAGGAAGGCGGGGCAGCGCCAGTGGGCTTCGCTCTCTGCTGAGCTTGGGCAAGTCTCGCTGCTCCGATCTCGTCACCACCGCGTGTGTTTGCTTAAGGCAATATCGGTAATATTTATACCTGTAAGGTGCCGAGATTGACGTAAGGATGGACATAGATACGTCAATAAGGATGTCATACGAGCTGGTCGTTAGCACATTCTTTTACTGAAGTTCTTTGAGAAATCAAAACAATGGCCGCAGGGATTTTCCCAGGTCGTCATAGGTTTGATTTGTTTTGAGAACTCCGTATGCCTTACCAGGGGCTGGAGGAATATTGCTTGCCTAATTAGATGGCAAGCGTTATGACCTAATCAGATAACGCGCTCCTGTGCCGTGGTCTGGCGTAATCAGATAACGGTTTCTGCATCATGGGATGGCTGCTAGTTAATTTGTTAACCAGAATAGGGTCAGGAATAGGGGGATCGATACAGAACCTATAGGAATACATCACACCCACTCCACGCTAACTATGGCCATATTTACGAATCTAGGCATAGTAAAACATACTGTAGAGTATCGTGTATACCTTACCACCCCAAAATACACATAATGCATTTTGAAATTATGTAACATACGGGAAAAAAAATAGTCATATGTACTATATGCACTCAAGCAGTAGAATAATGCTAAAATAATCACGCATATGTATACATTATTAGTAATTGAATATTAGAATTACACATGAAATGGCTCTTAATACAGAAGAAAAGGTCGAGACCACTTCATCACAGTTCAAAAATATTTATGAACATACCAGCGGGCAGCTAATGTCTATGAAGTTTCTAAAAATAGAAATTAGTTCTCTAAGAATAGTTCTTACTTTAAGCAGAAGAAAAAGTGTCCCGTAAAATTTAAAAAATATTTTGGGGCTGCTAAAAAAATTGCTGTCCGTGGACTGGAGGAAAAGTTGATCTTGCTACTTTATTATTAAAGTTGAAGGCCAAATTCAAGGTGTCGGGAACGCCGTGTGCTAGCTTGTTCAAGAGTCATTATTTCTGCTCTGGTGAGAACATCATATCATTGAGACTGCTGAAAAAGCTGTCAACAGCTTCCTGTGAGAGTTCCACTAACTCGGAAAAGGATGTAACCATGCATTCATGTGCATGATTGTCTCCATTGACGTTTTGAGTAGTATTGCTGACAGAAGGTTGTACCTGATCGATGCTGCTTTCATCTTGATCTTCACTACCCCTTAATCGTAGTGGTGAAGTTTCCACGAATGCCGTCATCAGGATTGGCAGCCGTTGAGGGCAGCACAATGCATGAGCCTTTACCGGACCCAACAATGTTTCTTCATCCATTGGCGCATCCGATTGTAGCGTCAGACAGGTGTCCAACACGCATTCTTCTCCGCACAGCATGCACCTTAATACAGGTAAAACACATCTTTGCCATATCGTGTGAAGACGTGTGTGGCTTGAGGATCAAGTTGATTTTCTGGCTTGCTGTGTCCATTTTTGCATATTTTCCCTCAATGAAGCGTCCCAAACATAGTATCATGATGAGCCAAAGTATCAGGATAAATACACCAAAGGACACCCAAAATTCAATCCATGGAGAAATCAGATAGGTTTCTTTCAGCTGTTTCAAAAGTTCCTTAGCTTTGTCTTTAAAAGTTTTTGTTGATGGCTGTGTCTTTGATTCACTTAGATCTTCAGAAGAATCATCAAAGTTGATGAAGTAGCCGGATGCCGTTCTGTCTATTGTTCCAATTGCTTCAGGATTACTGTTTCTTGCAGCTTCAGCATATTCATTTGTTACTTCATTGTAGGTTGGTGTGTCTCTACTAAATGTTTTTATTTGGGTTTTCAGAGGTGTGAGTTCCATTGCATTGTTGCATATTCCTTGTTGTTGTTCTGTAGGCGTTTCGAATGTGATTAGCCTTTTAGTTAGCACCTCTGTACTCGTAGCAAACCTCGGTGTTCTACTACTTATCGGGAGTCCACTTGGCCTACTGTTTGTTATCGGCCACATGATTGTGGTTTTACCAGGTCGATGGATACAACTCGGTTCTCCTTTTTACCAGCAAGTGGCGGTAGTACAACTGATCTCGTCCCGTTGATGGACAAGACAGGAACTGCTTTTCTGTAAGAAGGCCCAAATTCCTTCTTTACCGCGATCTTTTCTCTGACTAGATCCCCGATTTTTGGAATCCAGACAGGTCTTGCTGGGACAGGTGGTGGTTCTTCAGTGGTTGTTGGCTGCTGTTTCAACTTTATGTTGCTCAGGTCTTTTCTTGTTTCGTTTAAGTCCTGTAAAATAGCCAAACGATCTTTGATATCAAAGCTTTTTTCTTTCACCACTGAAGTCTGACTGTCAAGATCTAAGACTAGCATCCTAGTCCCAAACAGTAATTCGTACGGACTGAATCCCCTCAGAGAATTTCTTGGCAAGTTGTTTAGACTACGTTGGACACTTATTAGATGTTTGACCCACCCAGCTCCCCAACCTAATACCTTTGCTGTTATAGATTGCTTTATGCCTTGGTTTTTTCTTTACACCATCCCGTATCCCTCAGGAAGGAAGTGAGAAGAATCCCGCTTCGCTATGCTCATTTGGCCGTGCTTTCCCACAAGCTTGAGGGCTAAAGTGAAAACATTGGTCAAACGTAGCATGCTCCTAGCGTATATGCCATTTAGACTCGCAAATCTTTGTATAACAGTCCCGACGTCAGCCGAGTGCTGGGGTCTACATTTATAAGTGGAAACTAGTCTTTATTTGTTAATGGGACGCATTATTTACACTTGTTTCACTGATTATTGTTTAGCACTTATTGAGTGAAACGCCATGGTATTACCCCGTTCCTCTCGCCGCTGCGATCTCTGTTGCAGCCCGGGCATTTTTTTACAAAAATGTGATGATGCAGGCTCATGCCTGGCCACCAGTACACTGATTGTAGTTCTTCCAGAGAATCTTTTAGTTTGAGGTGTCTGAGACCCTCGCCCATATGTGCGTCTGCTATTAACAAAGTTCTCCTGTCCTTGTTTGGAATTACTCTATCCCCCACTCCAGGGATTCGAGCAAAAGGAACGGAGTTCGCATCGATTATGTATGTATATTCGAGTGGGTAACTGATCGGTAAAGCTGAGCAGTCGCCTTTTGATGACGTTTTCACCGCCAGCATTGTTTCACCGTCAATGTATTTTACTGCACGCTTTTTCCTAGCTACGGAAGCCGATTTAGTTGCTACCACTGTGGCTTTCTCAGCCAATGAATTCCCTGCAACGTGAACGCCATCACGCTGATGACTCAGTGAGTGTATCACGTGAGTCTTTGGTAGTTCCTTTTGTAAAAGAACTACTTGTTCCCAAAGCATTTTATGCTTGATTGTGCCTCCTTTTGCATCCTTAAAACCATTCTGAAGCCAGATCTGTAAGTATTCATTGTAAGACTGAACGCAATAATACGAATCACACACTATGAGTGTGGGGAATTCTCGATCGGTATTTTCAAGCGCCATCTTGAATGCTAGTAGTTCCGCTCGCTGAGCTGTACAA
Source organism: Lissotriton helveticus (assembly GCF_964261635.1). Taxonomy (NCBI): domain Eukaryota; kingdom Metazoa; phylum Chordata; class Amphibia; order Caudata; family Salamandridae; genus Lissotriton; species Lissotriton helveticus. The sequence goes on along the minus strand of NC_136059.1, from coordinate 1,838,364,211 downwards.
TCTCCTAGAGATTGTGTTTTAGTGATCGCTGGTTTGAATTTCCCATCGTGCCAGCGACCTTTTACAATCGCACACGCAGCACTGTAAGCTTGTTTACCTCCTACTGCGGGTTGTGCTGATCCGTCTGTATATATTATACAGCCGTAATGTTCTAGAGGCAGAATTTCGGTCGGCGGTGGACATTCGAATTCGTATTGGAGAAACTCTTGTGTTTTTAAGTTAGGATCAAATTCGTATGCCACGTCTGTTGCAGCAAGAGAATTAGCCCATTGTATCCATCTCGGATGGAGCGCTTTAGCATTCGGTATGCTTGCTTTTGTTACAGCCTCTAGGGCTGGTATCGGTGTAACGATTATTATTCGTTTACCTTGTGACAGGGCTCGTTCTTTTGCTATAGCTGTCTGTGTTGCAGTAAGAATTTTTTCCGTTGGGCTAAATTTCATTTCAGCTTTATTGTACAAGTGTGATTTGAATGCAATTGGTACCTTTTCTCCCTCATTAGAGGTCAGGTAAGTGAATCCGCATCTTCCTGGGATGACTCGAATCACAAGGTTGCGTGTGTTATCACGTGTTTCTAATTTTGTTTTAAGTAACATATCTGTTTGTAAGGATCTCAGAATTTCTGTGTGTATTTGAGTCCAATTGTTTTTTTTTTTAAATCAGGTTTTATTAGATCATACAGGGGTTTGACCCTTTCTGCGTAATTTGCAATGTATGTTCTTCCGAAATTTAGGAAGCCTAGAATTGACTGTAGGTTTTTTAGTGTTCTAGGTGCTTGGAGTACGGCACATTTCTCTAGGAAATTGTCAGCCAGGCTTTTGCCTTCACTTGATAATTCATATCCTAAGAACAGGACTGTTAGATGGGCAATTCTAGATTTTTTAAAGTTGAATTTGTAACCCTCTGCCGCGAACCCAAGTATTATGGTGTTCACTCTCTTCAAGTGAGTATCCAAGTCATCGTCTGTTAGGTATATGTCGTCGACATACGATAATGCTTCGTCATCATATCTTTGTAGTAACTCTGTTACTCTCGCTGAGAATAATCCTGGGCTGTTCTTGTACCCCTGGGGTAACCGATAGAATTCTTTTTGAGCGCCATTTATTGAGAACGCTGATAAGTATCTGCTCTCTGGTGCTATATTTTGACAAAAGAATCCATTAGAGATGTCTAATGTTGTTTTATATTTTTTGCGCACTATGTTATTCATTAGTGCCGCACTATGCGAGTTTTGTACTGCAAAAGTTTTGCAACATGAGTTAAGGTGTCTGTAATCCAAAACTAGACGATATGAATTGTCTGGTTTGGAGACAGGAAACAAAGGGTTGTTCATTTGTGAGGTGCAAGTTTCAATCACCCCCTGGTATTCTAGTTGATCTAGAATTTCTTTTACCTGTTTTTTAGCTTCTTGCTTGATTGGATACTGCCTTTGTGCAGTAGGTTGTGATTTTAACTGGATTTTGTGAGGAGGAGACTCCTCATCCCATCCTACATGATTTTTATATAAAGCAGGAGCTTGAGCTACTGCCCACTTTCTTGCAAGTGTATATTTTTTATGAATTGGAATATGATTTGAGAAGGCAGGCATAATTATTTCTTCGCCATGTGGGCACTCCCTGACGAACTCTGGTGGCCAATCTTTTTCAGCTAGAAGGATGTCATAGCCCTTGGAGAGATTATCCCAAAAAAGGCCCCTTATTTTCCTAGTCTTATCCCCTTCTATACGTAAAGTTATTTCATATATTTTGTGAGGTTTGCTAACTCTGGTGTCTGCAGTTTCCACCTGAATGTATTCATTCGTGTCCACTGTCTCCAGATGATTCATAAGGACTTTGCGTGCTATGCTCACTTCTGCTGCGCTGTCTAGCATTGTCTGAGCCCACTCTCCGTTTTTCAGCTGTGTCCTCAGTATTCTCGGCATTGTTGAATACTTTAATACTGGCTACCTTCTTTTTTTGGAAACTGTAATTTTTTATTTTGATGAGCAGGTTCCTTGTCTTTGGACTTGACGTGCCCTTCCCTGGGTTCCGATCGTCCTCTTCTTTCCGATTTCTGCGAGGAAGTCTGAAAAGATTGAGAGGGACGTGTATCAAAATCTTGATATCTATCTGGTTTATGTTATCCCTATTTCTAAGGTTGTATTTTTTCACAGAGGGCTCCCTTTGGGGAGACTTGGGTCCTTGGTCCGGAGATCTTTCTCTCCGCCGAGGAGACCTTCCTCTGGACTGGAATCTCTTTTCTTTTGGATTGGATTGTTTGTTTCCATCCCAGTTCTTCTTTTGACTGTTTAGATTATTTTTAATAAATATTTTTTCAGGACTTTCAATTAGTTGGGGCTTTACTGGTATTCCACCCAAACTATCTCTACCTAGTTCTTCATAGGATTTTTCTATAATTCTGGCAATTTCAGCTGGTTGGTCAGCTATATCTGTCTCTTTTAACCTCTGGCGGATCGCCACATTCGCTGCTTCTCCTTTTATGTTGGCTAGTAATATTGCCGAGACCTGCTTGAAGTCTTTTAGTAATTTCATACCGAGAGTTAAAGCGGGTTCTGGACCGTATTCGTCTTGAATTTGTTTTAGCACATCTGGTATTACCGACATGGATGATACACCGTGTGTTTTTGTGTAAATGGAAGCAAAGACTGTACCCCAAGTGTCACAGTCCTCCACGTGTGGTGCGATTCCCATTGGAAGACAGATAGTCAGAATCCTGTGTTTATCCACAGGGGTGGTGTCTGGAAACACCGCCTCTATTTGGGTGATTTTTTGTGCTAACCAGAATGGTATTTGTTCCCGTTTAGCTGGTACTTTACCTAGGCAGGACTGTATGTTCTGTGGTGTAATTTTATTTGTGTTCCCCTGATGTGGGGTCAGCTGTGGAATTTTAACTACAGGTTGGATGGTTGAAGTCCGCATTACATATTGGACTAGTTGTCTATATATTTAATTAGTTGTTTTAGTTGTACTAAAACATCTGCTGCAGACATTCTTTCGTTGTCTGGATATGGTGTGTATCCGGCTAGGACCGGCCATGTTGCTCCTGGTCTACCTAGTGGACCGAGCCTGGTGATGTGATTATTATGTTTTAGGGCGCCATTAAACAAGAGCATGTGCTCTTGGAATTTGAGTGGTACTTCCACTTCCTCGAAAGGAGTGTAGGTATCCGGAGGTTCCTCTATTTTATAATAGTGGAACTCCTTTGTTACAGAATTAGCTGCTGGAAAGTTTATCCATGAATAGAATACCTCTGTCTGCCAATATTCGTGTGCCTCAATTACGAATATGACTGTACCACCTCTTGGTGTCAGTCCATTTTCTATAAGTTTTAACGTTATAGATCTTCTTATGTTGACCGGGATGAGTTTTATATCCGGGTCCGCTTCTTGCATAGTATTATCAGCTTCTATTAGTTCAGCTGCTACTCTAGCTCTCTCTCTTTCATCATTACTTTCTGGCATTTTACTGTCAGGAAGGTTATTCTGTTTGTTTGCAGATCAGGTTTCTTGTGGAAACAAAGATTAGATGCACAATATTTTGGAACAGTGTATCCTTCAACGTTGATTGAACCAAGAACCATACATAGGAGTTCCCTCCTGCGAGGTTTGGCGGATTTTACCTCTCACCCACTCCAGACGTCTTTGGAGTATTATGGGAAAAAGGGGTCTGAGTGAAAGAGCACGACTGAGTTACTCTAAAGTCTTGCGTTAGTTTTATCGCCTATCCAAACACGTTGGGCGCCATGTAGTGTAGTTCCTATTATCCCAATAGGCTCTGCGCATTGGAATAATACCTCCAATAGTATAGACCTAGACCAGACGTTAACTAGGTCTTCTACTGTCGATATTAGACTTAAAGTTTTGGGTTTGCCAGCTAGCTCAGAGTTCACTAGAAACTTTCTCGAATAGGCAAGGAGGAGTTGAACCTCCCTGGATAGACAAGAAGGGATTTAGTTTCTGACAACCATAGAACATGACAACTTTGCTCCCCCCTAATCAAGAGTGTATCTCTAGAGTCGTGTGAAAACAAAAGACAACTTATTTTACTCAGTCAGTACGTGCATTCTTAGTTTCACCAGATTGTAGAGAAAAGGAAAAGACGGGCGTGTTCAATAAAAGATGTTATTTATTGATCAGTCTCTTTTCTCGTACAAGAGAAATGGATCGATATTATCGCAATACTTATGGTTAAGTAAAGTGCATACAATAAAAGCAGAATTATAAAATAATACTGTAAAAACATTGATATGGTTTCTAAGCCATACGTTATTTAAAATGGACAGAATATATACATACACATATACATTTAACTAATAGTACTCAACTGGTGCTTTTAACTATGCCTACCCCAGTGTACCTGACCTAAGCCTAATACGTGGGCGGGGATAGAAAGTAGCAGTTTAAGTTAAGTTTGTTTTGCCAAGTGACTGACTCAAGAATTCTCTGCAAGGGGTTATTCAGCTCTGTACCTGAGATCTAGGATGGTTGAGGGATAGTATCTCTCGTCTGAGGTCTCGATATTCCAAGCTGCCTGCGAGGGCTGCTCGGAAGCGCCGGAGCTGGATTTCTCGGCAGGAGAAAGCAGCGTCTCGTTCTCAGCGCGTCAGGAAGGCGGGGCAGCGCCAGTGGGCTTCGCTCTCTGCTGAGCTTCGGCAAGTCTCGCTGCTCCGATCTCGTCACCACCGCGTGTGTTTGCTTAAGGCAATATCGGTAATATTTATACCTGTAAGGTGCCGAGATTGACGTAAGGATGGACATAGATACGTCAATAAGGATGTCATACGAGCTGGTCGTTAGCACATTCTTTTACTGAAGTTCTTTGAGAAATCAAAACAATGGCCGCAGGGATTTTCCCAGGTTGTCATAGGTTTGATTTGTTTTGAGAACTCCGTATGCCTTATCAGGGGCTGGAGGAATATTGCTTGCCTAATTAGATGGCAAGCGTTATGACCTAATCAGATAACGCGCTCCTGTGCCGTGGTCTGGCGTAATCAGATAACGGTTTCTGCATCATGGGATGGCTGCTAGTTAATTTGTTAACCAGAATAGGGTCAGGAATAGGGGGATCGATACAGAACCTATAGGAATACATCACAGCAGTATGGATTTGATGTGTCAGGATCAGTTACCCCCATCCCCCGGACATACCTGTACATATATATGTTCAGAGCATACGTGAAGTGCTGGGGGAAATTGAGACTCTTGCTCACAGGCAAGACACCCTATTAAAAATTATAACACTACCAAGGTTCCTGAATGTTCTAGAACATTCACCCTTTGAGATCCAGATATTTTAAAAAATTGCTGAAGTGATGGGGTGATCGACCATTACATATATCAACCAAGAAATGAATCTTTGGTGTATACAATGGAGCTATTTCCCTCTCAGACGAATGAAAATCTTATTGGCCTGCGTAAATGATGATTGAGAATGATTGGGCCTTTTTATCCACTGAAGGAACCATCTCTTAGGGTAGAAAGGCATGTTGTCTGAACGAGGAGCTGTAAGGGTGCCTATACAGAAGGGTGGGTACTGAGATTCTGCCAGCAAGCACACAGTCAGTGGTGAGGGCCTGGAGGCCTGAATCAGAGTGCCTTGCTTGCAAGGAAGTCCTAATCAAAGAGACACACCCATGGCACCGCAAGCTGGTTCACAAGTCAGGTAATCTTATGGAATATAAAAAATGGTCTGCATAAGAAAAAGTAAATTGATGGTTGTTGGTACCAAATAGCGGTTATACACTCTGAAACACTTAAGAGGGAATATGACTAGATTAACCCCAAAATATTGTGATATTTGCAGCTTAGACACGGACACACAACTAGAAGAAGACTTTTCTTCTCACCTCAAGATAGAATCCTAAGTGAACTATTCTTGATAAAAGGCAATCTTCCTAGTATATATCAAGAGTACCAAAAACTCACTGACTATATTGATGAAACTCAGGGAGCTATGTTCAGTGAACTTAAGTAACGAGTTAGAAGAGGAGGGGGAGTTGAAGTGCTACAGGACTTGAAAGAGGTGCCAATTATTGCAGGGATCAGATTAGCGCAGGAAACAATTTTGAATAGGGTATTTTACACCAGAACATAAACAGATGGATTTGTTACAGTTAATTGCCTCAGGGGCTGAGGTCAATCAGGTTCCGTCCTCCACATAATATGGAGCAGTCCCTACTTAAAGCGCATTTGAGAACAGATAAAGAGGCGCCTAACAAGAGTTTCCAGGAAACCCTTGGAAATTAATGGAAAGATAATTAGCTCAGGGAAATGAAATGATAAGAAGACCCAATGAAAATACGCGAAAATATTTTGAAATTTGGGCAAAATAGATTCACGGTGAAGTGTAGTAAACCACCGTGGGGTAGAATCACCATCTAAAATAGGAGAATATAAAAAAGACATGGAGTGGTGCATGATGGCCGAAAGGTATGTTTATGAAGGAAGGAGGTGCCCAAAGAGATTTGAGAAGATATGGAGTCCATGGGTTGAACAACACACCTCGATGAAATGTTAATCATGCCAGCTGACTTCGAGTAAATTCAGGAATTTCGCATTACATTTGTTACATAGAATTCCTGCAATTACGCCATTACTCCAGATTACTAAGTTACACGCCATTTAAGATAACAATTAAAAAGAAATGCCCTATTAGTGGTAAAAATGTACCCCAAACTTGTCAATGGAGTGCGATTGACAGTTGTTCGCTGTGTTTTAGGTTAATTCACTACTATATTGTTAAAAATTACATTTTTGGAGAAAAACTTTACAGCTAAATGACAGATTTGTAGTTAACATAATTACGAATACAGGGGCATATTACCAAGCAATAGCGATAATTATCGCTATTGCTTGGTTAGAGACAAAAATTTACCGCTGAGCTGCGGCGATTTTTATCGCAAATAAACCTTGGTATTACCAAGGTTTATCGCAAATGCGATAAAAATCGGCCGCAATGCATGAATATCGCTGAAAAGTCTGCGATATTCATGCATTATCGAGCTAATGCTCTTAGCCATGTTATCCACCTCCCATTGGATAACATGGCTAAGAACTGCTCAGGGCAGGTGTTAGCTTTTGGAGATATTCGCGCTTAGCGAGAATATCTCCATAAGTTGGTAATAGGAGATAGCGATGTTAGCGACTGTTTCCAGTCGCTAACATCTTGGCACGCCCACTTTACATGTCATTAGTGATAAATATCACTGACATGCAAAGTGGGGCCCAAGATTGTCGCTATCTCCTACTAGCTGTCGCTAACTGGTGTTAGCGACAGCTAGGTAATAGGGAGATCATTTTATCTCTGCTTTCTTGGCTTTTAAAGCCAAACAAGTGGAGATAAACCCCCTTGATAATATGCCCCCTATTTTGTACAGTATTACAGATATTTTCCATAATTTTGGCAAAATAAATGACACAAATTTCACACACACATAATGAATGTAGTGTTACGACACAGGCAGGAATGACAATGGAGAAACCGAGCGACTGGTGAAAACAAAGGAAAAGTGTAAAGGTTGAAATGAAGAGGAACAGGTAGCATCCAGAATGTAAGATAGTTTTGACATGGAGAACTAAAAAGTTTGCTTATGTAGTAAAAATGTGTTTGAAAGAGCAATGTACCTTTAAAGAATCGCACTTGTAAATGCAACCACAAACAGTTGTGTTTAATATGAAAATTAATAACAAATATATTTTTAATAGAATGTTGTATATTGTAATTGGGTGCTCAGTTTTATAACTAGGTTTCATTGTGTTATTATGTTACTTTATTTTACTTGTGTGATTTGCATTGTTTAATTACTCTTCTTACTGTACACGTATGTATATATTTGACCAATTATTAAACTAATTCTTTTATACTAAATTGAGAACTCTTGCTGGCTATTACATCTGTTTTGCAACTGTAACACATCTGTTATATTATACTTAGTCTCAAATTTCAAGCAAGTGCTCTGGTTAGGAATGAACACCTGCAATCTCACCTTTAATATCTCTAGGAGTGTCAGTCATATGTTTAAAGCATATTGCATTGGTTCCTGTTCGATTACACCATTTTCTGTAGGGTAACCTTTTCCGGAGCATTACTGTCAGTCCCTAGGGTTTCACAATTGAAAAGCAGTCATAATATGGCCGTACTCCATCAAACCAGTCTGAAATACTTTGACAGAATTTCTTGTCTTTAATTGTCATGTACATGTTTTCAAACTGGCACTGTTTACTTCTCTCCTGGTTGTCAAACCTGAGTGAAGTATGTAATTGAAAAAAAATTGAGAAAGGCTATTACCCAAATAAATAAAAGTATAAAGGTTGCTTAAAAAGCAACTGTATAACACCAGCGACCACAATGCACTTGTTGCTGAGTATGTGGACTATTGAAACATGGGATGGAGGCATTTGTCGTGAACACATTAACTGCAAAACTACAAGCTCGTTAGTGAAATGGGAGACCAGAGATAGCGGAATGGCTAGTAAAACACAACAAATAAAAGAGAGAATGTGATCGTGAGTGCCTGGAACATATGTGTTTGTATCGCCTAGAGTTTTTCTCACAGTGGTTCTGGCACCTGTCCATTGCTTAGGCCCATTGGGATACGTTTGATCTCGGCCTTCTGGCATTTTGTTCGTTATTCTAAAAGGCCTAATTGTGTCGAATTTCAGGTGCTTTTGGGTTGTCTCGGAATGGAAGATACACTCGAGTTGCCGTTCACATTTCGTAGCCTTGTCGTTGAATGTCTGCAGGTGTATCGTTTGGTTGTGGTATGTGGCCTCTGATGATGTCATTACCCCTCACTGAACGAGTCAACAGGGCTAGCATCACATGAATGAATGTTGCAGGTGATACTGGAACTGCCTTCAGATCTGGGGCCCTGCTGGCCAAAGGGTGTAGTTGGTGCTCTCCACGGTAGGTTTTTCTATTCTATCAGCACAGAAAGGTCGCACGCTTAGACAGATGAGGCACTGGGTACAGAAGCAATGAGAGAGGGCCAGCAGAGAGAACAAAAATGACAGATAAATAGAAAGGAGCAGACAGATATGAGAATACAATCTGGACCGTGACTGACACACAAAAGCTATAAATTATTGCAAAAACAAGATCCATAATGCTTCAGGTTGAGGTGCGGAGAAGGACAACTCAATGCCTTGCTGAGTTTCAGAGTGACCAGGGACAACTGGCTTGCTATGTTATTTTGTTTACAAATGTATACATGGTATTTGTCATTTGATCCTTCATGCGGCCTCCACGGTACGAAATTGAGACAAATCTCGCCACACAATACCTGAATATGACATCGAATTGTCTAAAGAGATAGTTGAACAAAAAGAAAGGCACGGTGTTACCCCCACCACCGCCCACCCATCCCCAGAACTATTGTGTGGCTACTAGAGATCAAACTGTAATTCAACTTCTAGACTCTTGTGTATCTAAACCCGTGTGTCAAAAGCCTTGACCCCGTGTACATGACGCTTTGTTGAGCATATATTAACATCCCTACGTTCTTTTCCCATATGGTCCAATACCAGCCGCCACTCTGCCAGGAAGCTGTTGCTGTCTTTACTTAGGTGATTTGAAACTAGCTTCAATGACTACGTGCACTATATTTTAGCCAACCAATGTGCACTGTTGGTTGTTTCCAGAACTGTGCTGTCATAATTTGAAGAGCACATCAGCAGTTGAAAAACTAATTTACCACCACTTTCTGATAGCGCCATCAGGCTTCCCGATCTCGGTCCAAACAATGCTATTAATGGGTCAGCTGGCATCCGGAAGCCCAGAATTCCTGTTATGGCTGTCAGTAATTTCCTTAGAGAGATCGTCAGCCTTCGGTGATGCAACCAAATACGCATGATTGTTGAGCACTTGCCTTAGCAGGCTGTACTGTTCTTGTGATTGTTGATGCACTTATTGATCACGCTCTATGACTTGAGTACATCACCTCTGAAAACAGCACCGAGGGGCAAATTATCAAGAGCATTATTGCCGATAATTTCATCGCCCTATTAACAAGCTCAAGCTAAGCCTTGTCAGCGCTAGTTTCCATGGTTTTGCGCCCGTTTTTTATCGCCTTGCATGCCATCGCTAATGACATGCAAAGTAGGCGTTACGGAGCAAAACCACATGGAAATAGTCACTAAAAAGGCTTCGCTTTATTCACAAGCCTTCAGCAGACCCGCTTAGCGACAAGAATGACAGCGCTAAGCCACCTTATCGCAGGATTTTAACACCTGCTTTAAAGGTGACTTAGACATCTACATAATGGGAGGTGGATTGCAGGGTTAAGGTCACAGGGGCATATCAGCAAGATTTCCTTATCTCCAATTTTATCTCGGATTTTCAAGCGATAATGTCGCTTTTCGCCGCTATAGCTGGATTTCATAACGCCTCAGAGATAATCGTTGTTAATAATGGGAGATCTCGGCGTTGAAATCCAGCGATAGCCGGCGATAAAAAAATAGCGCTAACAGTGCTTTGCAATATCTATCGCCATGTGTTGATAATATGCCCCCAAGTATGTTTCTTTTGCACCAATATTCCCTGCGCCCTATGGGCTAGACTTTCAAAAAAGGCACTCAACGCAGCACAGCCTACAAAGAGGATGTGCTGAGTTGCATGACAGGGAGGGAGCAGGAGTCTGCCATATTTACAGAGATATGACTCTCTCCTCCCCTTTCCCTAGCACTAGTACTGATTTCAGCTGCCGTGCTCCAGGCACAAACCTTTGTGCCATAGCACTAAGGTGCGAACATGAGTCTAGCATTGATTTTGTACACGAAGGTATCCTTCATTTACAAAATACTATGACTACACAAGTTCAAAGTCTTTTCCTACTTTGTATGTGTGGGTCACAGTGCAGCACACATGCAAAATAGAAAAAGAAAGGAGAAATGAAAACTTTTCTGCTCTTAATGCCTCCTCTCAGGTGGCGTTAACTTTTGGTGCTAAACCCTGTCTACAACTGTTTGGAGATAGATATTTTGCATCAAAAGCTATGGGTGGTTGCATGGGAACACCCATGTACCACTCATGTGAAGGCCCCTTGGCGCTAAGTAACTCAAAGCAGTGCTTCACACTGCTTTCTGTTACTTGGAGGATACTTTTTAACACAAAACAAGTTTTGCACTGGAAAGTAACTTATTACACCAACCCTGTGCAAAATGTTTGAAAATCTAATTGTTCTTTATAAACTCTGTTTAATACATTTTGTTCGCCCTTTGGTTCTTTGTATCTAAGGTATTGTTACTATGTACCAGTGTATTTTTTGTTATAGTGATCAACCCAGGTCCCCAGTGATCCTCGAATCTCTTCTGTTGAAATATTATTCCCTACCTGTCTAAGATGCAACCCATTTAAAAACTGGTTTTGCTTCCCTTAGGCATACAATTTTTTTTAGGAAACTTGAAAAAGTTCCTCATTTTACTTGTCCCTATAACTCTGTGTGCTACCCTCTGCCTTTAGGCTGTGTATTTTATCTCTGTTATATTTCACTATTTGTGCATTCACATGTAACAAAGGAGATGTGTTTCAAGTAAGGATTATCTCACATGTTGACCAACACTATACATAGTTGTCCCATTTTGAACAAGACCTTTCTAATATCTACATTGCACCCAGATTGCTTGTGATTTCTCGGTATCTCCTGTAGTTCGGGTTTCTGGCCTTCCTGCACTAGTTTGGTCTTTCTCATTGCTTCAGCCACTAGGGATATTTGCTTTTCCCATATTAGTGCCTTTAAGATCTCCCATTGGGTCGCATGTGAAACCTTTTTTGCTGTTTTGTGATCCCTAGTGATTTCAGCTAATTTTGACCAATTAGCCAAGTCCTTCAGCAGATGCATACCAAGCCTCAAATTCGGATATTTAGGGGCTGTACTAAGCCTTCTGAAGGGACAGTATTCAGTGCATGGCCAAATATCAATAGAGACTCCCATCTTTCCATCCATAACCAGACCACATTGGTCACTTAGTATAAAGACCATGTTGAAAAATAGATGTGATATCTTGCTGTTAGTTTCAGTCTTCTCCATGCTTCCAACAGTCTCAAGTCCTTAGATTTTCAATTGTTTTCACAACATTGTTAATGCTATCCTTGCTGCCACTACACAGTCTGAGATCTATGTCATTCCTTTGTTAAAATCCACCCTAAATACAATTCCACCCCCTGTAAAGCATTGCAGGTGTTGCAGAATTGTTGCCAGGAATATTTACTATCCCTGGGTCAGTGTGTGTATAGTGCGGCTATCTTAAGCGTATCCCTCACAAAGGTGTGTCACCTGTGATTGTCAGGGTTTCACATATTGTTATCCCCAGTGAATTCATTAATAGGTTTGTAAATCTCCAGGCTTTGTTGTCAGCTGTTACATGGAGTTGAAATGTGTAGTGTTTAGAAATGAATCTCAACACATCACCCCTTTTCAAATGCACTTCTATTGTAGGAGTGACACTTCCAGTTTCTTCTCTCCCAGCCCTAAATAGACTCTAGTTTTTTTGGGGGGAGTTTAGCCCCTCAAGTTATGGAATAATATCTTGAAATTTCTCACTACTGTTCTCCCCTTTTGCCCATAAAGAACAGTTCTAAACATAGTGTCATACATACCAAACAATAGCTCTTTTCACTGAGCGGACAGTTCATAGGTGTGTCCTGTGGTCCTCTTTCCATTTCAACCACCTTATCTAAGCCTTTATCCAATAAAAGCTGTTTATAGTTCTCCTTGAAACATCTGTCCATCAGTTGCACCTGGGTCCGGGCATTGGTGTACTAAGGTGTCTCCCAACATGTTGGGTGTACTAATATGCATTTTCGCTTTGGCTCTTTGATGACCATACTGGTCTCATTGGAAGCTGCCTCTCTGTCTTCTCTGCACTTTCCCAAGTGTGAGATTTGTTTCTGTCCTCCTTTGAGGGCTGTAGTGAATCATTGAATTCAGAGTGCCATTATTTCCTCCTTTACTGATGTAATATTATCGTTCCTTTCCTTAAATTGAAATTGTATTCCACATGGGAATGTCCACATAAGACATGTTTTATTTTTCACTATTTATAGCAGCCGCTTCTGTTTTGCTGGGGTGAATTCTATGGTGTGTTGTGAGAGAACAAACGTATCCTCTAGAATATCCTGAGGGCTGCGGTGTCTATCTTTCTGCATAAGGTGTTGCTTTTGTTGTTAGTTTCACCAATATATTCCATAAAAGGTTATCATGTGTACGTTTCCATGGTTCCTCCCAATGGACCATTTTCTATTAGCATTTCTTCCATTTCCTTATGGTTGAGTATTTGGGTGAAAAGCTTTTTAGCCTACTCCATAATATCAGTTCGCTCTGCCTTCACCTTCCCATTATGGATTAGCCTGTTATGCCTCCTAGCAAGGTCCATCAGATTCTCACTTTTCAATCACAGCAGCTCAGTCTGGTCATCAACTTCAGTTGAGGTCAAAAGTCAAAGTGCTGCAAGACATGTTCCGAGCCAACTGTGTTGAATGTCTGTTCAAGTTCCAGGACAATGTATGCTGACCTGCAGGTTTGGGAATATCCTTTAGTAGAGAGTAAAACCCCTAATATAAATGAACCTGTTTTGATCCAGATGTATCAAATCCAGAATGAGGGCCATTATGCAGTCCACTAAAATGTAGCTGAGAATCTTGTATTCTACAGGTAGTAACAATATTGGCCTACAAGAGGACAATACCTCTGGATTGCAAGGGGCAAATTCCTGCACAAAAACAATTCTGAAGGGCATATGCCTCTATGTTTGCTGCAGGATGCATAGAAAGAGTAACCAATCAAGAGAAATAAAGATATTTCTCCTTGGGACTCCTCTCCTGGAAAGGCGTATTTTGTTGGCGCATTCCCAGGTTTACCTGTTCAGGTAAATCTGGGAATGGGTGAAAAACCATGTGAGTTGCATGGGAAGACCTACGCAGTGCCCATGGAACACCTCCATAGAGTAGAGTAAGGTAATGCAGCAATTTGCCCTGTGTTGCTTAACTCAAGAATTAGGCAGCCACTCAGGGCCACGTAAAGTGGTGTTATATGGCTTCACAAATCTCGTTTTTCAGTTGCGTTGAGCATGTACCACAATGTGTGGTGCAAGCACAATGCTACTGGGGTCATCATTATGGCCCTAAATCTTTAAACTTCCTCCTCGTTCATCTGTAGCCCCAAGACCTAAAGATCACAACTAGCTTCCATTGCATTAAAGCACATTGCTTCAGAGTCTCTATGTATTGTTCATCGGGCCAGCCACACCACTGGTCTTGTCTACCTTAAACAGAAGATCCAATTTTAGCATCTTACAAGGACCCTTTGTCAACAACTGCCAACTTGCTTGTAGTACCCTGTTATTTTGGCAGATGACCTGGCAGTTGCTCTGTTTCTTTCCTGGACCCCACGCTTTGGAATTTCCTCCCCACCCATCTCAGTTACTTTATTTACCATTCCTTACTCAGGAAAAGGTTACAAACGTAGCTTTTCAGTACTTTATTAATCCCTTCCCTTTGAGCCTTTTCCTCCTGCTGTGCCAAGTTGCCAGGGATAGGGTATCAACTGTATTTAGAAATCCCCTATTAATGAATTAATTATTTATTCGTTCTCTTATTTCGCAATGTCACTGTGCATAGAAGATGTATCTCTCTAAAATGTAAGCTTAAAAACAAAAAATCATTTTCTGAAAAAAATAATTGTGTCCTTCACGAGCAACTAGTTTGAAAGACACGTTTTGGGTTCTGCTTGGCTTGGTTAGACTGTATATTCCGTCTAGGTGGAATAGTAGAAGAAGGCACACAAAAAAACTAGTAAACTTTGCAGTCTTTTTAAAAGGTGAAAATTGTGATCTTTGCAAACTTCTGAAAGCAAAATCAAAAATACCCTTTGAATTAAGAATTCTGTATCCCTTTGTGCTGCACCTTAAATGACGGGGGCAGTAATGGAAATAGTATTCCGCTATGGACTCTGGACCCCTTAATCGAATTTATTGATGACCGTGGACCACTTCCTAATTCTGAGTGGAGTCCATTTACGTGTTTGAAACTGCCTTACTTGTTCTTAAGTATGTTCTTTCCAATGCGATAAATAACACCTAAATTAGTGATTACGCAATTTCTGTCTTCTCAAACGAAAAAGATGTGCCTAAAATCAAGGCCACCACCAAACAATTATAAACTGAACAAGATCAAACTGTACTGCTATCTTTCAAAACAGGTTTCTTATCCCTCCAGAACTACCAGGGAAAATAAAAACACTGGATCACACTAAAGTATATGTTCTTTGTGCATAACATATTATAGAAGGATGTAGCAGGTAATCATTCATCTCAAAAAGAGAAATGTCCTTTTTATGAACGGTAATATGTTAATCTAAAATGTTATATGCTGCCTAAACACGTATACAAGATTGTTCGTGACAAGCAATCAGTGGCATAGCAACGGTGCTCTGGGTGTTACTGCAACCGAGGACCCTGGGGCCATATTATCAAGCAAGGGCGATACATTATCGCCGCTTTTATCGGCAGGAAACTGCCCCTAAAATAACGATAAGGGGCTTGATAATATGCCCTTGTGAATTCCCATAGAAGCCCATGTTAACACCACAACATGGGCTTCTATGGGAATTCACAAGGGCAGTCAGTCAGTCAGTCAAAATACTTTATTTCGATAATTCGAATCCCCGTATGAGTTTCCGTCGGAACCCGCTGTACGCGACATCTGTACGGCTCGCGGGTGGTTTTTACGACCCAGCAAGTACGATACATGTTGGGTACTCACCGTATGACCCTTTTTTTACGGGAGCCGAAAACAGCCATAAAAGCAGAGTTTGCGCCGAAACAGGTATGGAACGCCCCCCCTGGGTACGGTGCATAGCCCCCATGATCGCAGGGGTACGCCCCGTACACCCAGCGTACATGGGATACGGTGCGTACCCTCCATGATCGCAGGGGTACGCACCGAACCCCATGTACGCTGGGTGTACGGGGCGTACCCCTGCGATCTTGGGGGGTACGCACCATACCCCATGTATGCTGGGTGTACGGGGCATACCCTCGCGATCGTGGGGGGTACGCACCGTACGGTGTGTATGTAATTGTGCGCTTTTCCGTACGAATTGCCCTTACCTGATGTGGACCGTACGGATCGCGTCCTGATGCCCCGGCCCGGATCGTACTCGTCGGGTAGTACGGCGTGTGTACGAGTCGTACGGAGAGGGCTCCGGATACGATTCGTACGGACGGTATTTTTACCGGTTCGGAATCGACCCCATAATGAATGCAGTTTTACGACACAGGCAGGAAAGACAATCGTGAAACCGAGCGACTGGTGAAAGCAAAAGAAGAGTGTGAAGGTTGAAATGAAGAGGAACAGGTAGCATCCAGAATGTAAGATGGTTTTGACATGGAGACCTAAACAGTTTGCTTATGTAGTAAAATTGTGTTTGAAAGAGCAATGTGCCTTTAAAGAATAGCACTTGTAAATTTAACCACAAACAGTTGTGTTTAATATGAAAACGAATAACAAATATATTTTTAAAAGAATGTTGTATATTGTAATTGGGCGCTCCGTTTTATAACTAGGTTTCATTGTGTTATTATGTTACTTTATTTCACTTGTGTGATTTGCCTTGTTTGATTACTCTTCTCATGTACACGTATGTATATATTTGAGCAATTATTAAACTAATGTTTAATACTAAATTGAGAACTCTTGCTGGCTATTACATCTGTTTTGCAACTGTAACATATCTGTTATATTATACTAAGCAAGTGCTCTGGTTAGGAATGAACACCTGCAATCTCACCTTTAATATCTCTAGCAGTGTCAGTCATATGGTTACAGCATATTTAATTGGTTCCTGTTCGATTACACCATTTTCTGTAGGGTAACCTTTACCGGAGCATTGCTGCCAGTCCCTAGGGTTTCACAGTTGAAATGCAGTCATAATATGGCCGTAGTCCATCAAACCAGTCTAAAATACTTTGACAGTACTGCTTGTCTTTAATTGTCATGTACATGTTTTCAAACTGGTACTGTTTACTTCTCTCCTGGTCTTCAAACCCGAGTGAAGTTTGTAATTGAAAAAAAATGTGAGAAAGTATAAAGGTTGCTTAAAAACCAACTGTATAACTCCAGCGACCACAATGCAATTGTTGCTGAGTATGTGGACTATTGAAACATGGGATGGAGGCATTTGTCGTGTAACACATTAACTGCAAAAAACTACAAGATCGTTGGTGAAATGGGAGACCAGAGATAGCGGAATGGCTAGTAATTCACAACAAATAAAAGAGAACATGTGATCGTGAGTGCCTTGAACATATGTGTTTGGAGCGCCTTGAGTTTTTCTCAGATGCTTCTGCCATCCGTCCATTGCTTGGGCCCATTGGGATATGTTTCATCTCGGCCTTTTGGCATTCTGTTCATGGGCGGAGCTGTCGTTATTCTAAAAGGTCTAATTGTGTCGAATTGCAAGTGCTTTTGTGCTGTCTCGGAACGGAAGATGCACTCGAGTTGCCGTTCACATTTCGTAGCCTTGTTGTTGAATGTCTGCAGGTTTATCGTTCGGTTGTAGTATGTGGCCTATGATTATGTCATTACCCCTCACTGAACGTGTCAACAGGGCTAACATCACATGAATGAATGTTGCAGGCGATACTGGAACTGCCTTCAGATCTGGAGCCCTGTTGGCCAAAGGGTGTAGTTTGTGCTATCCACGGCAGGTTTTTCTATTCTATCAGCACAGAAAGGTCGCACGCTTAGACAGATGAGGCACTGGGTACAGAAGCAATGAGAGAGGGCCGGCAGAGAGAACAAAAATGACAGATAAATCGAAAGGAGCAGACAGATATGAGAATACAATGTGGACCGTAACTGACACACAAAAGCTATAAATTATTGCAAAAACAAGATCCAGAATGCTTCAGGTTGAGCTGCAGAGAAGGAAACTCAATGCCTTGCTGAGTTTCAGAGTGACCAGGGTCAACTGGCTTGCTATGTTATTTTGTTTACAAATGTATACATGGTATTTGTCATTTGATCCTTCATGCTGCCTCGACGTTACGAAATTGAGACAAATCTCGCCACATAATACCTGAATATGACATCGAATTGTCTAAAGAGATAGTTGAACAAAAAGAAAGGCACGGTGTTACCCCCACCACCGCCCACCCATCCCCAGAACTATTGTGTGGCTACTAGAGATCAAACTGTAATTCAACTTCTAGACTCTTGTGTATCTAAACCCGTGTGTCAAAAGCCTTGACCCCGTGTACATGACGCTTTGTTGAGCATATATTAACATCCCTACGTTCTTTTCCCATATGGTCCAATACCAGCCGCCACACTGCCAGGAAGCTGTTGCTGTCTTTACTTAGGTGATTTGAAACTAGCTTCAATGACGACGTGCACTATATTTTAGCCAACCAATGTGCACTGTTGGTTGTTTCCAGAACTGTGCTGTCATAATTTGAAGAGCACATCAGCAGTTGAAAAACTAATTTACCACCACTTTCTGATAGCGCCATCAGGCTTCCCGATCTCGGTCCAAACAATGCTATTAATGGGTCAGCTGGCATCCGGAAGCCCAGAATTCCTGTTATGGCTGTCAGTAATTTCCTTAGAGAGATCGTCAGCCTTCGGTGATGCAACCAAATACGCATGATTGTTGAGCACTTGCCTTAGCAGGCTGTACTGTTCTTGTGATTGTTGATGCACTTATTGATCACGCTCTATGACTTGAGTACATCACCTCTGAAAACAGCACCGAGGGGCAAATTATCAAGAGCATTATTGCCGATAATTTCATCGCCCTATTAACAAGCTCAAGCTAAGCCTTGTCAGCGCTAGTTTCCATGGTTTTGCGCCCGTTTTTTATCGCCTTGCATGCCATCGCTAATGACATGCAAAGTAGGCGTTACGGAGCAAAACCACATGGAAATAGTCACTAAAAAGGCTTCGCTTTATTCACAAGCCTTCAGCAGACCCGCTTAGCGACAAGAATGACAGCGCTAAGCCACCTTATCGCAGGATTTTAACACCTGCTTTAAAGGTGACTTAGACATCTACATAATGGGAGGTGGATTGCAGGGTTAAGGTCACAGGGGCATATCAGCAAGATTTCCTTATCTCCAATTTTATCTCGGATTTTCAAGCGATAATGTCGCTTTTCGCCGCTATAGCTGGATTTCATAACGCCTCAGAGATAATCGTTGTTAATAATGGGAGATCTCGGCGTTGAAATCCAGCGATAGCCGGCGATAAAAAAATAGCGCTAACAGTGCTTTGCAATATCTATCGCCATGTGTTGATAATATGCCCCCAAGTATGTTTCTTTTGCACCAATATTCCCTGCGCCCTATGGGCTAGACTTTCAAAAAAGGCACTCAACGCAGCACAGCCTACAAAGAGGATGTGCTGAGTTGCATGACAGGGAGGGAGCAGGAGTCTGCCATATTTACAGAGATATGACTCTCTCCTCCCCTTTCCCTAGCACTAGTACTGATTTCAGCTGCCGTGCTCCAGGCACAAACCTTTGTGCCATAGCACTAAGGTGCGAACATGAGTCTAGCATTGATTTTGTACACGAAGGTATCCTTCATTTACAAAATACTATGACTACACAAGTTCAAAGTCTTTTCCTACTTTGTATGTGTGGGTCACAGTGCAGCACACATGCAAAATAGAAAAAGAAAGGAGAAATGAAAACTTTTCTGCTCTTAATGCCTCCTCTCAGGTGGCGTTAACTTTTGGTGCTAAACCCTGTCTACAACTGTTTGGAGATAGATATTTTGCATCAAAAGCTATGGGTGGTTGCATGGGAACACCCATGTACCACTCATGTGAAGGCCCCTTGGCGCTAAGTAACTCAAAGCAGTGCTTCACACTGCTTTCTGTTACTTGGAGGATACTTTTTAACACAAAACAAGTTTTGCACTGGAAAGTAAATTATTACACCAACCCTGTGCAAAATGTTTGAAAATCTAATTGTTCTTTATAAACTCTGTTTAATACATTTTGTTCGCCCTTTGGTTCTTTGTATCTAAGGTATTGTTACTATGTACCAGTGTATTTTTTGTTATAGTGATCAACCCAGGTCCCCAGTGATCCTCGAATCTCTTCTGTTGAAATATTATTCCCTACCTGTCTAAGATGCAACCCATTTAAAAACTGGTTTTGCTTCCCTTAGGCATACAATTTTTTTTAGGAAACTTGAAAAAGTTCCTCATTTTACTTGTCCCTATAACTCTGTGTGCTACCCTCTGCCTTTAGGCTGTGTATTTTATCTCTGTTATATTTCACTATTTGTGCATTCACATGTAACAAAGGAGATGTGTTTCAAGTAAGGATTATCTCACATGTTGACCAACACTATACATAGTTGTCCCATTTTGAACAAGACCTTTCTAATATCTACATTGCACCCAGATTGCTTGTGATTTCTCGGTATCTCCTGTAGTTCGGGTTTCTGGCCTTCCTGCACTAGTTTGGTCTTTCTCATTGCTTCAGCCACTAGGGATATTTGCTTTTCCCATATTAGTGCCTTTAAGATCTCCCATTGGGTCGCATGTGAAACCTTTTTTGCTGTTTTGTGATCCCTAGTGATTTCAGCTAATTTTGACCAATTAGCCAAGTCCTTCAGCAGATGCATACCAAGCCTCAAATTCGGATATTTAGGGGCTGTACTAAGCCTTCTGAAGGGACAGTATTCAGTGCATGGCCAAATATCAATAGAGACTCCCATCTTTCCATCCATAACCAGACCACATCGGTCACTTAGTATAAAGACCATGTTGAAAAATAGATGTGATATCTTGCTGTTAGTTTCAGTCTTCTCCATGCTTCCAACAGTCTCAAGTCCTTAGATTTTCAATTGTTTTCACAACATTGTTAATGCTATCCTTGCTGCCACTACACAGTCTGAGATCTATGTCATTCCTTTGTTAAAATCCACCCTAAATACAATTCCACCCCCTGTAAAGCATTGCAGGTGTTGCAGAATTGTTGCCAGGAATATTTACTATCCCTGGGTCAGTGTGTGTATAGTGCGGCTATCTTAAGCGTATCCCTCACAAAGGTGTGTCACCTGTGATTGTCAGGGTTTCACATATTGTTATCCCCAGTGAATTCATTAATAGGTTTGTAAATCTCCAGGCTTTGTTGTCAGCTGTTACATGGAGTTGAAATGTGTAGTGTTTAGAAATGAATCTCAACACATCACCCCTTTTCAAATGCACTTCTATTGTAGGAGTGACACTTCCAGTTTCTTCTCTCCCAGCCCTAAATAGACTCTAGTTTTTTTGGGGGGAGTTTAGCCCCTCAAGTTATGGAATAATATCTTGAAATTTCTCACTACTGTTCTCCCCTTTTGCCCATAAAGAACAGTTCTAAACATAGTGTCATACATACCAAACAATAGCTCTTTTCACTGAGCGGACAGTTCATAGGTGTGTCCTGTGGTCCTCTTTCCATTTCAACCACCTTATCTAAGCCTTTATCCAATAAAAGCTGTTTATAGTTCTCCTTGAAACATCTGTCCATCAGTTGCACCTGGGTCCAGGCATTGGTGTACTAAGGTGTCTCCCAACATGTTGGGTATACTAATATGCATTTTCGCTTTGGCTCTTTGATGACCATACTGGTCTCATTGGAAGCTGCCTCTCTGTCTTCTCTGCACTTTCCCAAGTGTGAGATTTGTTTCTGTCCTCCTTTGAGGGCTGTAGTGAATCATTGAATTCAGAGTGCCATTATTTCCTCCTTTACTGATGTAATATTATCGTTCCTTTCCTTAAATTGAAATTGTATTCCACATGGGAATGTCCACATAAGACATGTTTTATTTTTCACTATTTATAGCAGCCGCTTCTGTTTTGCTGGGGTGAATTCTATGGTGTGTTGTGAGAGAACAAACGTATCCTCTAGAATATCCTGAGGGCTGCGGTGTCTATCTTTCTGCATAAGGTGTTGCTTTTGTTGTTAGTTTCACCAATATATTCCATAAAAGGTTATCATGTGTACGTTTCCATGGTTCCTCCCAATGGACCATTTTCTATTAGCATTTCTTCCATTTCCTTATGGTTGAGTATTTGGGTGAAAAGCTTTTTAGCCTACTCCATAATATCAGTTCGCTCTGCCTTCACCTTCCCATTATGGATTAGCCTGTTATGCCTCCTAGCAAGGTCCATCAGATTCTCACTTTTCAATCACAGCAGCTCAGTCTGGTCATCAACTTCAGTTGAGGTCAAAAGTCAAAGTGCTGCAAGACATGTTCCGAGCCAACTGTGTTGAATGTCTGTTCAAGTTCCAGGACAATGTATGCTGACCTGCAGGTTTGGGAATATCCTTTAGTAGAGAGTAAAACCCCTAATATAAATGAACCTGTTTTGATCCAGATGTATCAAATCCAGAATGAGGGCCATTATGCAGTCCACTAAAATGTAGCTGAGAATCTTGTATTCTACAGGTAGTAACAATATTGGCCTACAAGAGGACAATACCTCTGGATTGCAAGGGGCAAATTCCTGCACAAAAACAATTCTGAAGGGCATATGCCTCTATGTTTGCTGCAGGATGCATAGAAAGAGTAACCAATCAAGAGAAATAAAGATATTTCTCCTTGGGACTCCTCTCCTGGAAAGGCGTATTTTGTTGGCGCATTCCCAGGTTTACCTGTTCAGGTAAATCTGGGAATGGGTGAAAAACCATGTGAGTTGCATGGGAAGACCTACGCAGTGCCCATGGAACACCTCCATAGAGTAGAGTAAGGTAATGCAGCAATTTGTCCTGTGTTGCTTAACTCAAGAATTAGGCAGCCACTCAGGGCCACGTAAAGTGGTGTTATATGGCTTCACAAATCTCGTTTTTCAGTTGCGTTGAGCATGTACCACAATGTGTGGTGCAAGCACAATGCTACTGGGGTCATCATTATGGCCCTAAATCTTTAAACTTCCTCCTCGTTCATCTGTAGCCCCAAGACCTAAAGATCACAACTAGCTTCCATTGCATTAAAGCACATTGCTTCAGAGTCTCTATGTATTGTTCATCGGGCCAGCCACACCACTGGTCTTGTCTACCTTAAACAGAAGATCCAATTTTAGCATCTTACAAGGACCCTTTGTCAACAACTGCCAACTTGCCTGTAGTACCCTGTTATTTTGGCAGATGACCTGGCAGTTGCTCTGTTTCTTTCCTGGACCCCACGCTTTGGAATTTCCTCCCCACCCATCTCAGTTACTTTATTTACCATTCCTTACTCAGGAAAAGGTTACAAACGTAGCTTTTCAGTACTTTATTAATCCCTTCCCTTTGAGCCTTTTCCTCCTGCTGTGCCAAGTTGCCAGGGATAGGGTATCAACTGTATTTAGAAATCCCCTATTAATGAATTAATTATTTATTCGTTCTCTTATTTCGCAATGTCACTGTGCATAGAAGATGTATCTCTCTAAAATGTAAGCTTAAAAACAAAAAATCATTTTCTGAAAAAAATAATTGTGTCCTTCACGAGCAACTAGTTTGAAAGACACGTTTTGGGTTCTGCTTGGCTTGGTTAGACTGTATATTCCGTCTAGGTGGAATAGTAGAAGAAGGCACACAAAAAAACTAGTAAACTTTGCAGTCTTTTTAAAAGGTGAAAATTGTGATCTTTGCAAACTTCTGAAAGCAAAATCAAAAATACCCTTTGAATTAAGAATTCTGTATCCCTTTGTGCTGCACCTTAAATGACGGGGGCAGTAATGGAAATAGTATTCCGCTATGGACTCTGGACCCCTTAATCGAATTTATTGATGACCGTGGACCACTTCCTAATTCTGAGTGGAGTCCATTTACGTGTTTGAAACTGCCTTACTTGTTCTTAAGTATGTTCTTTCCAATGCGATAAATAACACCTAAATTAGTGATTACGCAATTTCTGTCTTTTCAAACGAAAAAGATGTGCCTAAAATCAAGGCCACCACCAAACAATTATAAACTGAACAAGATCAAACTGTACTGCTATCTTTCAAAACAGGTTTCTTATCCCTCCAGAACTACCAGGGAAAATAAAAACACTGGATCACACTAAAGTATATGTTCTTTGTGCATAACATATTATAGAAGGATGTAGCAGGTAATCATTCATCTCAAAAAGAGAAATGTCCTTTTTATGAACGGTAATATGTTAATCTAAAATGTTATATGCTGCCTAAACACGTAAACAAGATTGTTCGTGACAAGCAATCAGTGGCATAGCAACGGTGCTCTGGGTGTTACTGCAACCGAGGACCCTGGGGCCATATTATCAAGCAAGGGCGATACATTATCGCCGCTTTTATCGGCAGGAAACTGCCCCTAAAATAACGATAAGGGGCTTGATAATATGCCCTTGTGAATTCCCATAGAAGCCCATGTTAACACCACAACATGGGCTTCTATGGGAATTCACAAGGGCAGTCAGTCAGTCAGTCAAAATACTTTATTTCGATAATTCAATATCATAAAAAGACGGTGATGCATACTATACAATCAAATGCACTTTAAAAACAATTACAATTCATATATTTAAAATATCCCACAAATTTCATAAAAGTTAAGAAAGAAAAAAACATTTTACAGTAACATTTAGCTGCCATGTTACAGTAAAATTTAGCTGCCATTTTACATTGCACAATTAAAAGAACAATATATACAATACAGAATATTCATCTATATAAAAATACAATCAGTTACAGTTTATCAATCTCTGGTTCCTAACCCTAACAGCACCCACCAGGTAACTGGCGACATGAAAAATAACCCTAGGCCTGTTTAATAGTTTTAAGTATAGGGGAGCGGGTTTAACTTGACAGAACCCTGCCTCCTTAAGGATAGGAACAAGGAACTTCATCCGTACAGACGTGTAATGATCACAAAACATCAAAAAATGCATTGTGTCCTGCATTGAAAAATTATCACAGGAACACGGTGGGGCCTGTACAGGACTGCTCCATTCAGAAAAGTAACCTAGGGTCAGATGAATCATATTTAAACGAAATCGTGTTAAAAGAAACCTGTGGTAAGAGCGATTAACCAAAACAAGGTAAAGTTCAGGTCCTGGAGGATTGGCAACAATCAGGTTAGCCCTTACAGTGGGTTTTCTGAGCTCGATTTCCTCTCTGTTTAAGGACAGTATCTGTAACATAGCCCAATTTATTAATGTTATGTCCTTACGAGTTATTTTATCTGGTGAGAAAAAGAGCTCAGGTCTCCCTAGTTTATAAAACCACTGTTTAACATAAGATAACCACTTGATTTTATTTACATTGTCCAGTAGGAGGCAGTCTTTAAGAATGACATGATTCAGGGAGAGTTCATCATTCAGCCAGGTCTTCAACCAAAATATTAAGGGGGCCACTCTTATCATATGCGTAATAAAACTGGCCCCTAGCTCAGAGTGAATCGTGTAGGATGGGGTAGACTGTGGCACTGATAAAATCGATCTCATAAATTTATTTTCAGTGACTTGTAGACAGTCTATAGTACTATGACCCCATAATGAGCTACCATACGTGGCTACCGTCAAACATTTGGCTTTATAGATGTTCAAAAGAGCCACGATGGGCCTTGCCCCCAGTTTTTTGCTAAAACCCATGATTGCTGAGGAGGTTCTAGCAAAAGCAATATTTCTGTTTTTAATCTGTGGTCCCCAGTTTCCCTTCTCCTCGAAGGTAATCCCCAAATACGGGAATGTAAGGACTCTGCTAAGTTCCTCCTCACAACAGAAAAACGTTTTCAAGTTTTTCTTTCTAGGACCTCTACCCATAACCATGATTTGCGATTTCTTTACATTTATTTTGAGGTCCAGGGAAGTCATAAAAAGGCCAAAAGCATCCAGCAAACATTGGAGCCCCACCCCGGTCCGTGCCAGGAGTACCGCGTCGTCCGCATACAGGAGAACCGGTATACCGAGTTCCCCTATATGCGGAATGTCAAGCGCGGCCTCCCTAAGCATGGGTTCAAGGGCATTTATGTAAACTGTGAAGAGAAGCGGGGCCATAATACACCCCTGTCTGACCCCCTTTCTGATTTGAAGTGGCTGGTGCAACGTCCCTCTGTGTTCACCCTAACAGAGGCCAAGAGGCCAGAATGCAGATCCCCTAAGAAGTTTACCAAAGCATGATCAAGGCCTAGATCGA
Source organism: Lissotriton helveticus (assembly GCF_964261635.1). Taxonomy (NCBI): domain Eukaryota; kingdom Metazoa; phylum Chordata; class Amphibia; order Caudata; family Salamandridae; genus Lissotriton; species Lissotriton helveticus. The sequence goes on along the minus strand of NC_136059.1, from coordinate 1,838,338,083 downwards.
TTAAAATCCGCCAAAGTTTTGTGCGGTTCACAAGGTCGAAGGCCGAGGACAGGTCCATAAACCCCAGGTATAGTGACCCATCCTTGGCCTTAGTATATTTATCAACCAGCAATTGAAGATTAAGGCACTGATCCATAGTACCTCTTCTGGATCTAAATCCATATTGCACATTTGACAATATCCCTTTATCGTCACGCCACTCCTGTAATTTGTGCAAAATGACCCGTCCCAAAATTTTAACAGATGAGTCTATCAAGGAGATCGGTCGGTAACAGGCTGGATCTACTCTGTTGCCCTTCTTAAAGACTGGGACGATAATGGATTCTTTCCATGATGCTGGGATGTTATTTTGATTTAACGCGTTAAAAACCTTACATCGAATCTTCAACCACAGTTTTGGGGCATATTTAACAATATCGGCAGGGACCCCATCGGGGCCAGGTGCCTTATTTGTCAGGGTCTGGTCTATCGCCCTTTCCACTTCTAGGACCTTAAAAGTAACACAGGAACCCTCCTTGCTATAGATGGTGTCATTTAAAGGGTCTTGCTGGGCAGAGTTCGAGTATATATTCCCAAAATGTTTAATCCATGCATCATCAGGAATATTGGACTGAAGGGCATGATTCTCCTCGTTTGAGAAAAGTGGCTGGTTTACTACTTCCCAGAATTTACTACTATTTTTTAATGTCTCTGGTTCAAGTAACATTAAGCAGGCCTTTTCCTTTAACTCGTTTTTCCTATTTTGTATAGTGTTTTTATAACGTGCTCTTAACATAGCTATTTGGACACGGTCTTTTGGGCTAGTTTTCAGGGCCTTAAGTAAGTCAGCATGTGCCCTTGAGCATGAGTGATCAAACCATCTCTTTACGTGATGTTTTGTGGGCCCCTTTGCCCCAGTTAAACTTTGGTTGATCTCTTTGCAGATGTTATCAAACGCCATAACTACTTGGGTACCTAATGCCCCTGGGTCTAAACATGTAGCTACATCGTCTTCCGCCCTAGCCAAGACATCTTGTACAACAATTTCAGAACTAATATTCGACCATTTTAACCTGCGACCTTGGTCTGTAGAGATCACATTTTGGCCTCCCGTATGTAACACTGATTTCATGGTTAAAAAATCCCTGGACAATACCTCTACTAGGACCGGGTTGTGGTCACTAAAAACTAAGACCACTGTTTTATATCTAATAACTTTACCTAGTACATAACATGACAAAAAAAATAAAATCAATAATTGTACCATCACCAAGTCCTTTAAAAGTAGGGACCTTATTTTCACCCTCCCCGCATCCAGATTCATACAGATTCCACTCCGCCAAGAAGTCCTCAAGTGCCGCCCCTCTTTTTGAGTGTTCAAAATGCGTAACTGTAGAACAGGGAAGTCCCTCTTCTACTGAGTTGGTGCAGGGCTGAGTACAGGGATGAATATTAAAATCACCTAAAAGAATTATCTCAAAGCAATTTACTTTAGTTCTGTAGACTGACAGAAAATTATCGAGGTAGTCCAGATTATGTCTGGTACTTTCGTTCGCATTTGCGTTATAAAAATTAATAAACAAAATGTTAGGTGAATCGGGGGAGTTCAATTCAACAATTAGACAATTTTGACAACCTGACTCAAGCTGGGTTAACACTCCTTTTAGATCAAGTTTGAACAAATTTAATAGTCCACCTTTGGATCTGCCTGCCACGCTGCTAGAGGCGGGAATAAAAAAATGTCTGTACCATCCAAAGAAAAGCTGTTCAATATATCCCAGGTCTCCTGGAATGCCAAAATGTCAAAAGATTTCAGAAAATCAATCCATATTTAATTTTCACCTTTACCCCTTATCCCGGCAATGTTCCATGTCATAATCCTGCAAGATTGTGAATTAGGCCTTGAATTATTTACCAGTCAATCATTTTCCTCCAGAGATGCCAAAGGCGCGAAGCGATTACACAATGGAAGAATTTGTTCAGATTGAAGATTTGGCCTGCACAAAGTATAACAGTAGGAATCTGATGGCGGGGAATTTTGATAGCCAGGGTGGGCGCATGACAAGGTCCTCTGCATTGATGGAGATATATGTAGTTTTTGTGGAGCTGCGTAGGGTTAGGGTTTAGAAATGTTGCTAAGGTGATTATAGAAAAACCCAAGGGGACGCGCACATATAAAATCATCTGTAAATGGTAAGGAAGCAGCCCTCAGCAGAACAGTAGCTACATGCTGTGGGTGCTTAAAATATACAATGATGCAATCTCCCTTCATCGTTTTTCTTGAATTACCTATCCAGCTCACTCTGCGTGTTGATATAATGTCATTACAAAAAGTGACGGGGAAGCCACAATATTTACTCAGCCATGCTACTACTTTATAATTCAGGGAATCAATCGTTTCACCCCTTGCGTCGTTAGACCACGAGACTTCCCCTGGAACATTAGTTAGCACTACTATATACGGAGCGCAATCTGGTGGGAGATTAACTACAGGTCTTTGCTTACATACCCTCGGACCCGAATTGTTCCCAGCAGCGCGAGTTAGCCCTCAAGGTAGATGGAGGAACAGTTTGATTACTAGGGGATTGAGCAGATGTTGACGGTGTTGCAGCTAACAAACTATGTGTTGCCTTGTGTCCGCCACTACAGGAACTTGTAGCCCCCTCATTTGCTGCCGTGCCCGTGTTAGTGTTCCTAGGTGATTTAGATGAGGACAGATGTGCAGATAAGAGAACTCCCAGCCTAGAAACCTCCTTTGAGACCTGATCCATTTTATCCACAACCCCTTTACTGGGAACGACAGGACCCTTAGGTTCTTTAGTTGTAATATTTGGTTTTTGGGGATTTTGTGAGGCAGCCATATGAGAAGCTAGAAGAGTACCCAATCTGGATACTTCTTTTGTGACCTCATCGACTCTGTCTGCCAATGGTTTAAACATAGTCTCCATTTTCAACACAAACATGTCAATCAGGGAGTCGATTTGAACACTATTCAGTTTGGACATAACCCCCTCATTTGGATTGTCATGGGGAACTCCTACTTCATCATCCAATATGATGGCTGCCTTCTTAACTCTCTTGTGCCCTCCCCGATTATTTTGTGACCCTCTACAGGCTCTCGCTCTCAATTTTCTTTGTGCCTGCGAGTGTACTGGAGAGGGTTCCGGGGATGATGTAGGTAGAGGTTGGATTGTAGAGGGCAATGAATTATCTAATATCGCCACAGTAGATACTGAGATGGCAGATGTATCTATAGCCGCTGCTATTTGAGTACTTTGAGTACCCCCTGGACTAGATCACAGAACTCTTGTAATAATGATCCATTTGTTGGTGAAGGAGGCGGGCTGATTCGGCTTAAAGACATGCGTCGTGCTGTGTTGATTTTACTCACAACTTTTACCATGTAGTTATCTATCGGCCCTGGTAATGATGGAGTTTTGGAAGAGCGCAATTTAGCCATATCAGACCGGCTCATTTAACAGCCTGATGGAGACACCCAACAAAAACACTCACGGTTCTCAGGAGTCCCGAAGAAAAGACCCAAGGTCCGTGGCCCAGCCCGGCCTCCTCTGGCCTCGGACGGCCGCAGACGGCCCCGCCCTTGTCCCGGGCTTCTCCCGGCGCGCTCCCGCGCGTGTCCCGCGGAACAAGGTTCCGGACCGTCCTTTAAGCGCCTCCTGGCGCCACGCAAAGATGGAGGCGGCATCCTTGCCGCAGATGGGGCAGGTGGGAAATGAAGTCCGGTGAGGCGGGGACTCGGCGGAGCCAAGCCCGGCCGAGGGGATAGGCGGAGCGATGCCCGGCCCGTAGATGAGAGCGGAGCACAGCCCGGCCCTGTAGCTGCAAGAGTTTCTGCCCAGAAGGAAAGTTGTTACACCAGGTACTCGTCCCCGGACCGTCCTTTAAGCGCCTCCTGGCGCCACGCAAAGATGGAGGCGGCGTCCTTGCCGCAGATGGGGCAGGTGGCAAATGAAGTCCGGTGAGGAGGTGGCTCGGCGGAGCCAAGCCCGGCCGAGGGGATAGGCGGAGCGATGCCCGGCCCGTAGATGAGAGCGGAGCACAGTCCGGCCCTGTAGCTGCAAGAGTTTCTGCCCAGAAGGAAAGGGCATACACAAGGGCATATTATCAAGCCCATTATCGCCGCTTTAGCGGCAGTTTCTTGCCGATAAAAGCGGCGATAATATATCGCCCTTGCTTGATAATATGGCCCATGGACCCTGCTACCCAAGTTGGGAAATAGCCATCAGGTAACCGCAATGGCTTTTTCACACCCCATTGTTGCTGGTGCTACTGCACCTGCTGCACTACGATAGCCACCCTCCTGCAAGCGATGCTCTTATACTTTTAATGCTGAAAATAAACATAGCATTAACCGACACAAACATAAATAACATTGGGCCATATTATGAAGCAAGGGCGATACATTATCGCAGCTTTTATCGGCAAGAAACTGCCACTAAAGCGGCGATAATGGGCTTGATATTATCCCCTTGTGAATCCCCATAGAAGCCCAGGTTAACACCAGAACCTGGGCTTCTATGAGAATTGACACGGGCATATTATCAAGCCCATTATCGCGCGCTTTAGCGGCAGTTTCCTGCCGATAAAAGCGGCGATAATGTATCGCCCTTGCTTGATAATATGGCCCTTTTTGCTTTAAAATTGTACTAAACGCAATGAATTATATTTAGTTTCATTGTTAAATTAGCTGCCCTGTTTAAACTTTAACAGTACACTGTAAATGTATATGGCAGGACAGGCGTGCAATCATGCACTGACGACCATTGTCAACTTTCTCATCTTATGCGTTTTTGTTTCATCCTTCTCCGGTGTCTTAATTGTGTCTTAATTGAATTTTTATCATCACTTGGAAACCCTTTCCGATTACTTTGCAGAGATGGTAAAGCTGAGGTTAGCAGATTTACAAAAGAATCCAATCCATCTGCATGCAAAGGCAATTAGCGTTATTAAAAAGAAAGGCATGTGTGTATATTAAAATGCAATTATGAATTATTTATAACTTTAATGACTATAATAGATTTTTACTTAACATCAAAGTGCATATCGAAAACTTAAAAAAAAATTGAATTGGCATTCTACAATGGTTATTGTTTGTATACTACATTGTAAATGTTTCCATGCCCTGTGGGAATGATTTGTTTGAGAAAGTGCATTTATTTACAACATTCCTTTCAGGCCATCTTTGTAATATGTACAGTGCGTTTGAATAGACAGCCCTGAACGTGTCAATTTTTATGCATGTATTGTTCTCATTTTGTAAGCGTGCATTATTCTTAAATGTACTTGCAGTAATGGATGATGTAACCTTGACTTATACATTTTCAGTGAAATAATAAATAGACCATCTCAAGAACAGTTTACGAAATGTTTGTACATATGATTCATCTGTAAATCTATAGTTAAGGTATTGTACTGCAATACTAAATATGCACTGTAAATATGTCTCAGGTAAGGTAAACAATGGTTCGTTTAAATGTTTAGGCTTGCAACATAAAACATCTTGTGCATTGGGGCGGTCGGTCGATTGCAACGTGTGATTGTTGGGAAAGCAAAGATCTCAACCCCACTGTCAATGTTAGAGTGTATATGAAGTTGTGTGATAGGTAGTTTTTAGCTGAAGGTTAATTACTTTTACATGTACGACACGACAAATATATTCGTGAGCAGCCACAATCCGTTACTTGAAGTGAAAAGATTGTTTGGTTGTATAAGAGTGTTCAATCGTTGTGTTTCTGGCAAAAACTCCTACTCTTCCCTGAGTAATAACGTGCCGAATGTCTCGTGCTTGACAGTAATGGGGAGGAACCAGTTGTCATTGTGTTTGTGAATCTTAACCCTGGGCGTAGTAGGCTTAGTGGGGCTACGCGAAGCTACGCGAAGTGGGCAAGAAACTACGTCCACCTACGCACTTCGCGAAGCCCCACTACGCGCCACCTGCCTCCCTTCTGCCCTCTCTAAATACTACCCGCCTCCCTCCTGCCCTATCTAAATACTTAAATAACCATTTTAAAAAGAATAAAAACCACTTACCTTGTCCACTGCGTCTGCGGGGCTCCCTCTCGTAATCGCGCCGCCATCTAAGATACTAATGCGCATGCGCGGACGCCCGCGCATGCGCATTTCTCGTGAGAAATTTGCATGCGCGGGCGGCCGTGCATGCACATTAGTGTCCGAGACGGCGGCGCGATTACGAGAGGGAGCCCTAGGGACGCAGCCGACAAGGTAAGTGGTTTTTATTCTTTTTAAAAAGGTTATTTAAGTATTTAGGGAGGGCTGGAGGGAGGCGGGTGGCAGGCAACTTCGCTACGCCCACGGAGTGGGCGTAGGGTTGCCTGCTATGCCTACTTTGCAAATGGCGAAGTAGGCAACACTACCCCCACTCCGTGGGCGTAGCGAAGTACTACGCCCAGGGTTATTTGTGATGCACACAGCTACTAATGGTTATGTTATTTGTAACCTTTAAGACAATGAGGTTGAGATTTAACAAGGTTTTGCAATCCCCTTGTGCCACGCAAGGGGACCCAGGTTGAATCAATGCCTAAAATGAGATTTACCAAGCCAAATAAGGCCACCTTGTGTGGTTCTGCATGACTTGGCAAATCTAGAGTAACACAAGGCAGCGCATGTCACAGACTTGCGTTACTCTGCCCTGGGTAGGTGTTCCATGGGTAGAGTGTCGGTGTTCCCACTCATCGAAGCATGGATTTTGATGCATTCCCAGATTTACCAAGACTGGTAAACCTGGGATTGTGTCAAAAAACGATTCCATCCTAGAGGGGGCACAATGAGGAGAAATATCTTTATACCTCTGAGATTGTTTTTGTGCAGGAAGGTGCCCTTTTCTGCACAAAAACAATCCTGCCTACAACATATGGAACAGAGCTCGGAGCATACACAATCATAAGTCCATAGGAATGTCATCCAGTAGTCGCCATGCTCTTCAAATCTTTCCTTTACTCAAATAATGCTTCTTGCGCCAGCCAACACGTGTTTCGTCTGTGGGTAAGTCACCCTACGACTTCCTCAGGGCCATTAAGAGCAAACTTCTCTCTTCACGATGTTTGAATCTCCACCTAATGGTGCGTATTATCTGCTGTAAATATTGAGTGCATCCAGCCTCCTGTGTGTGGACCGACATTTCTGTATCTTCCTGCCTGACGGGTACGTCCGCATTTGCGCACGTGTTAGCTGACGCAAGAAGCATTATTTAATTAACAAAAAAGATTTGAAGAACCTGCCAACTACTGGATGACTTTCTTTTGGACTTATTATTTTGTGTGTCCGGAGGTCTGATTCACTTATTGGCATTTATTTTTGGAATGCAGGATTAACATCCCTCCTCTTTAGAGCAACGCACTGATTTCTCTCAACCACACTAATTGTATACTGCGTTCTGTGCCCCTAATCTCCCTAATTCTCCCACATTAGTATAATTCCTGCCTACAACACAGTCACCTTTGAACCATGCCACAAGAGTGCTTGCAATAATGCAAGGCTGGAAACTGTGTGTGCCAGTGTAAGTAGAGGACAGGAATGTGCTGTATAATTTTAAATATGGTGCATTCCTATCCTCTCTATTTCATGCAGCACAGAAAGGTATGCTGGTGCATTGCATTGCATGATAGCATGCTCAATCTGTCCTTGAATTTCTTGCAGGTGTATGCAGTGGCTCTTCATATTAAGGGCTGTGTACATGAACAGTAGTGGCCTGTATCTCTACAAAGTTGCAGGGCGGAGGGAGAGAGGGGACTGGGGACGAACAACCCAAAAAATAAAATAATAATAAAAGAACTAACGTGTTAAACACTTCAATGCTCCTCTATGGCTCTGTCACTGTACACTGCAGACAGAAGCTCCCAGAATCACCTCGACCATTCTTGACACTACATGAAGGCAGCATTAGGACTGACCTGATCTCTGTGTATTTGCGCTCCCCGGTAGACCAGGAGCCTGTGCCTGCTCTCTCCAACACAGCAACGTAGCTCTGGTTGGAGAGAGCTTTAATATGCATGACGGTTCGCCAGCCTGTGATGACCGGCCAAACCGTCATGTACACTGACAACCAGTTCCCCTACTAACCCGCTTCTGCCTGTCATTCCCATTGCCCCACCCCATTGACGACACTACTGAGAAATATAAAACAATAATAAACACAGGTTCATTATCAACTTAATTTTCACTTTTTGGCTGCTGGCAGTGGGGGCGATGCTTCACCACCATAGCGGAGGAGCTGCCGCTGCTTCGGAGTACTGAAAAGGTAGCTGGTTGACTGTGAAGAGGGAGTGATGGGTGTGGTGTTGTATTTCTATCTAGGACCCTAATTCAATATTTCTGATTTGTGCCCTTATATGGCTATAATAAATAATAACCTTATAAAGTCATAAGAATCATATCCATATTTAGTAATAGCCCATACAGTCCAAATACGGCAAGGCTACTCCCCTAGACTCCTAGAAAGTACAACGCATTCTTTAAACAAACCAAACCCCCAGCAACCTGGGAATTCCCCTTGCTTTTGTTTTGATTTGTCCAAGAACTCCTGTGAGCACTGAAAGAACGGCAATTTCTTAGTGACATCTTTATTGACGTCTTATGTCCAACCTTACGTCAAACCTGGCACCTTTCAGGTATAAATATACCAACGTTGCCTTAAGCAAACACACAGTGGTTTGGAGCAGAGCGGCTATCTACTTGCCCGAGAGCCCAGCTGATGCGGAGAGCCCACGGACGCCGCCCCTCCCCTTTGACGCACCGAGAGAGACGCTGTCTTTTCTCCTGCCGAGAAATCCAGCTCCGGTGTTCTCAGCCGCCCTTGCGGGTTGCTGGGATATCGAGTCCTGAGAGAGAGATACCAGACCTCCTGCTTTCTATTACCCAGGTACGGAGCTGACTAAACCCTTAAAGAGAATTCTTGACTCAGATTCTTGGCAAAACCAACTTAACTTAAACTTCTACTTACTTACTCCTTCCCACGTATTAGGCTTAGGTCAGGTACACCGGGGTAGGCGTACGGGTAAGTATCATATGGCTAAGAAACCATATCAATGCTTTTACAGTATTATTTCATAACACTCCTTTTACTGTATGCACTTTACTTTATGCTAAGTATTGCAATTGTGGCAATTCATTTCTCTTGCATGAGAAAGAAGACTGCTCAATAAGTAACACCTTTTATTGAAAACGCCCGTCTCTCTATTCTCTGCACTCTGGTGAAACTAAGTATGCACGATTGACTGAATAAAATAGCTGTCTATTGTTTTCACACGACTCTAGAGATACACTCTTATTCGGAGGGAGCAAAGTTGTCATGTTTTATGGTTCTCAGAAGCTAATCCCTTCTTGTATATCCAGGGAAGTTAAACACCTCCTTGTTTATTCGAGAAAGTTTCTAGTGACCTCTGAGCTAGCTGGCAAAACTAATTAAGTCTAATATAGTCAGTAGAGACCTAGTCGACCTCAGTCCTACGTCTACACTGCTGTTTATATTATTCCAATGCGCAAAGCCTATTGGGAATATAGGAACTACACTACAGTGGTAAACATTCTGATGCTAGCTGCAAGGCACAATGAGCCAACAAAGAGAGCTGCATTTAAATGGAGGATAGAGATCGACTGAGATGGTGCTTTCAATGTGGCGTGCAGTCAAGTCAAGTCAAGTCAAGTTAGAATTTGTATAGCGCACTACTCACCCAGAGGGTCTCAAGGCGCTTGAGGGAAGGGGGGGGAAGCATTACTTATCGAATATCCAAGTTTTGAGCTGTTTTCTGAAGGAGAGGTGGTTCTGTGTAAGGCGGAGGTGGGTGCGGAGAGAGTTCCAGGTTTTGGCCGCTAAGTAGGAGAAGGATCTTCCTCCCATGGTGGATCTTTGGATGCGTGGAATCGCGGCGAGGGCTTGATTGGACGATCGTAGTTGGCAGGTGGGGGTGTAGAAGGTCAGGCACGTGTTGAGGTATTTGGGTCCTAGGTCGTAGAGGGCTTTGTGTGCGTGGGTGAGTAGATGGAACATTATTCTCTTGTTGACGGGGAGCCAGTGGAGGTCTCTCAGGTGACCGGATATGTGAGCTTGGCGGGGGATGTCTAGGATAAGTCTGGCTGAGGCGTTCTGAATGCGTTGGAGTTTTTTCTGTAATTTGGCTGTTGTTCCGGCGTAAAGGGTGTTTCCGTAGTCCAGTCGGCTTGTGACAAGTGCTTGGGTGACCGTCTTTCTTGTTTCGGTGGGGATCCAGCGGAAGATTTTTTTGAGCATACGTAGGATGTTAAAGCATGATGATGAGATGGCGTTGACTTGTTTGGTCATCGAGAGGGAGGAGTCCAGGATGAAGCCCAGGTTACGTGCGTGGTCCGTTGGTTTGGGTGCGATGTCCAGGGCCGGTGGCCACCATGAGTCGTCCCAAGCAGAGGGGGATGATCCTAAGATGAGGACTTCCGTTTTGTCTGAATTCAGTTTTAAACGGCTGTTCTTCATCCACTCGGCTACTTCTTGCATCCCTTCGTGTAGGTTGGTTTTGGCGGTGTTTGGGTCTTTGGTGAGGGAGAGGATCAGCTGGGTGTCGTCTGCGTAGGAGATGATTTTGAGGTTGTGTTGGCGCGCGATGGATGCGAGGGGGCTCATGTATACCTTGAAGAGGGTGGGACTGAGTTAAGATCCTTGTGGTACGCCGCAGATGACTTCAGTGGCCTCTGATCTGAAAGGGGGGAGGCAGACTTTCTGGGTTCTTCCGGCGAGGAACGAGATGATCCAGTCCAGTGCTTTTCCTTGTATCCGGACGTTGCTGAGGCGTTGTATCAGGGTGCTATGGCAGACTGTGTCGAATGCTGCGGAGAGGTCCAGTAGGATGAGGGCAGCTGTTTCTCCGTTGTCAAGTAGTGTTCGAATGTCGTCTGTGGCTGCGATGAGGGCGGTCTCGGTGCTGTGTTTGGCTCGGAAGCCGGACTGTGATGGGTCGAGGGAGCCGTTAGATTCGAGGAAGGCGGCGAGCTGATTGTTGACGGTTTTCTCAATGACTTTGGCAGGGAATGGGAGGAGCGAAATGGGGCGGTAGTTCTTAAGTTCGGTGGGGTCTGCTGTGGGTTTCTTCAGGGGAGCGCTGAGTTCGGCATGTTTCCAGCTTTCCGGGAAGGTAGCAGTGTTGAGGGAGCAGTTGATGACATCTCGGAGATGGGGTGCGATGATGGAGTCTGCTTTGTTGAAGATGTGGTGGGGACATGGGTCAGTTGGCGATCTGGAGTGGATGGAGTTCATCAAGCGGATGGTGTCTTCAATGCTGATTGGGTTCCAGGCGCAAAGAATGTCGGAGGGGGGCTTTGGTTTGGAGGTGAGGGGGGTGGACTGGTCGCCAAAGCTGTTTTGTATGTCAGCGATTTTGTTGTGGAAGAACGAGGCTAGAGAGTCGCAGAGGTCTTGAGATGGAGTGATGTCGTTGGTGTCGGCGGTGGGGTTGGTAAATTCTTTGACGATGTTGAATAGTTCCTTGCTGTTGTGGGCGTTGTTGTCGAGTCGATCCTTAAATGCTGATTTCTTGGTGGATCGGATCAGCTGGTGGTGTTTGCGGGTGGCGTTCTTGAAGGTGGTCATGTTGTTAGTGGTTGGGCTTTTTCGCCAGGCTTTCTCGAGGGTGCGGCAGATCTTTTTGGATTTTTTAAGGTCGTCATTGAACCAGGGGGCTTTTTTGCTACCTTGCTTGGTTAGATGGTTTTTCAAGGGTGCTAATTCGTCTACGCAGTGAGTGATCCATTGTGTGAGGTTGATGGCTGCTTCATTTGGGTCCAATGATTTGGCGGGAGGGTTTTGGTAAAGCGATGTGAAGAGATGGTTGTTGGTAATTTTGATCCAGTTTCTGCGGGGGATTGGTTGTGGGTGGTGGTGGGTCGTGGTTTTTTTGTAGTTGAAGTGAACGCAGCTGTGGTCTGTCCAATGGAGTCCTGTGGCTTGATTGAAGGAGATGTACTTGCTGGAGGAGAAGATTGGGTCGAGCGTGTGTCCGGCGTAGTGGGTGGGGGTGTTTACCAGTTGTTTGAGTCCGAGATTGGCGAGGTTGTCCAGAAGGGTGGTGGTGTTGCTGTCGTTGTTCTTTTCCAGGTGGAAGTTGAGGTCTCCTAGTAGAATGTAGTCCTCGGAGGGGAGGGCGTGTGGGCTGATGAAGTCTGCGATGTCTTCGCTGAATTGTGTGCGGGGTCCTGGGGGTCTGTAGATGAGGGTGCCTCTGAGTGTGGTCTTAGGGTCGGTGTGAATCTGGAAGTGAAGGTGTTCGGCGGTTGCGAGGTTGTCGTCGGAACTGGTCGTGATGCGGATGGTGTTTTTATGGACGATGGCGATGCCTCCTCCTGTTTGGTTGGTGCGGTCCTTTCGGATGATCTTGTAGCCGTCCGGGATGGCTATGGCGATGTCGGGTGCTGATGAGGCGTTCATCCAGGTTTCTGTGAGAAAGGCGACGTCCGGCGATGTGGTGTCTAGTAAGTTCCATAGTTCAGTGGCGTGTTTCTGGACCGAGCGGGTGTTGAGCAGGATGCACTTCAGGTGGTTAGTTTCGGAGTTATGTTTGGCGTTTGTGGATTTGGTGTGGGTCCTGATGCAGTCTAGCTTGCAGGAGTGGCAGGTGAAGGGTCCATAGGTGTGTCCTAGGGCGGCTTGGTAGCAGACTGGGAGACGTCCTGTGTTAAGTGCAGGGTTGCGGCGTCGTACGTTATGCGGGTGGAGTGGATTGTGCGGGGACCAGGGGGTCTGGCGCTGGGTGCGGTCAGGGAGCGGACGGGCGTAGACGGGCTTACCTTTGGCGCGCCTTCGGCACGCATAGGGCGCGTCCGCTGTGCGTGGACGCTGCGCGCAAATGCATCTGTCATAAGTGGAGAGTGGAGGGGGGCGGAGCGAGGGAGGAGCAGCTGGGAGGCGGGAGCGGGGTGGAGAGACGGGCTAGGAGGCACAAAAACAAGATGGCAGCAAAAACAAAAGTGAAACAGGACGAGATTGGGGCACAGTCTGGGATGTCGCTAAGATATGGGCAGAGGCACCGGCACAATCAGGCACAAATGATTACAAAAGCAGTGCGAGCAATGCAATATAGCACTACGATATCAGTCAGCCACAAACAATAATACAAGCAATGAGGGCAATGCAATATAGCGCTACGATACCAGTCAGCCACAAATGATAATACAGGCAATGAGGGCAATGCGCAAATTGGTTAATGGCAGCAATGAGCACAATAGCGCTACGATACCAAGTGACCAGGGAGTGCAGTAGGTGAAGTTTGATTTTGTAGAAGAAACTCAGCTAGTACAAGGTGGACTGAGCTTGACAATGTGCATATGTAGAAGTTAGCTGGGAGTCACTGTAACTGCATGTCATTGTGTAGATGGCTAGGTGAGTTAGTTTTCGCGAACAGCTGTCTAACCATATGTTTTATTGGCATTGGGTTTGCTTTGGATTGTCATACATATTATTGACATCTATAAACCAAAGGACCAATGCTTAATTGGTTGTAAGTAAGTCCAGGAACACAACTTTTTGCTTAGGACACTTAAAACACTTGTATTACCAGTACCAGTCCACTCCTGGCACAACCCCTTACCACTGCTTTTGGAACCAGGCTGTTATCACCACCCTTGCCTACAAATGGTTACGTTGGAGGGGAGTATGCAGGGGCGCTGTGTTCTATAGCTTAGAGTATCCATTTTCTTGCTATCAGTTTACAACAGGTCAAACATTTACAAATCTTCTATGACAAAAACAATTAATATGGTTAAAAAAGACAATATGTTCGACAAGTAAATTGAGCAAAATCAAGTACTCTAGATGAAAGTAATGACAGGCTGAGTCTGCTCCTCAAAACATTTTGCAAGATGAAGTGCAGTGCATTTCAATGAGAGAGGATGATGTTTGAAATTACTTGTTACAGCTGTAGTCAGCTATACTGTATTAATTTGTTACTTTGTTCTTGTTTGGTATTACCTAGAGTTCATGGAAGGCTGGTGGGGAGATCTATAACACAGCCTGACTGGTTAGCATCAGGCATATGAGCTCCTGTGCTATGGGTTGCTGCTACAGTAAATAGAGGACCCCATCTGGAAGGCACTGACATTAACTAAGAATCACCCAGCGCAAGAAACGGGGAAGTAAACAAGCAAAGAGAATGTGGGTTCTCGTGAAGAGAGGTACCAACAATTTAGTTTGTTTATTTAAGAGTTTTATATAGTGCTTGCAAGACCCAAGGGTATGGAAGTGTTTTACAGCATTGTAAGTTTTTAACATTCATTCACAATACAGTATGATTGTAGTGTAAAGAGTCCAATCATAATCAGTCAATAACAGTACAGTACAAATGTAGTGACGTGTGTCAAAACACTGTAAGGTCCTTGGGAGGGATATGCACATACCATGGCAGTATTCCATTGTGCGTTAGGAGTTGTTTCGTGTAAGGTTAAGGTGCTGATTTAGGAGGACTTCTTTTAATTGTCTTTTGAAGCTCACAAAGGAGGGGTTAGTTCTGATATGTATTGGTGGAGAGTTCCATATTTTGGGTGCATTGCCCGAGAAAGTGCAACAGTGGGCTTTTTGTTTAGGGTTTTTCGGAAGGATGACAAGAAGTGGGTTTGAGCTTCTTAGATTTCTCGATTGGCCTGCTTTTGTGTGAGGTAGCCTGAAGAGGCAAGCAGTTTTGAAGCATCTATTAGTAGCCACTTCAGATTTTTCAGGGAGGGGGAGATGTGATTGTATCTGTTTGCTCCGGTGACCATCCTTGCCTCTAAATTTACCGTGGCTCTCAGTGTGCCTCTGGTGCACCTGTGAGGGTGACATTCTCATTGTCTAGTCTGAATAGTACCAGAGCTTGCATGGTGATTTTTAGGTAATTGGGTGGGAAGAAGGGCTTACTTTTGTTGAGGACCTTTAGGTTATAAAAGGTGCATTTAGTTGTGGACCTGATGTGTGAGCTCATGGTCAGGTACGAGTCAAGGGTGATCCCCAGAGAAATGATAGAGTCCCTCAGAGTGAGCTTGCAGTTTAAAGCAGTCAGGATATTTAGAAATTCTTGGGTCTGTGGTGATTGGCCGCGACTGGACAAAACAAGAATTTCTGTCTTTTCTCAGTTGAGTTTGAGTTGGTTGTGTGATAGCCAGTTGTGAACTTTTATGAGTGTGGCATTAAGCTGGTGAATGTCATTCAAAGAAGATTGTTCTGGGTAAAGCTGGATGTCATCCACATAAAGACAATAGGCAATTTGTGCTTGTCTGAGTATTGATTTGAGGTGCTCCATGTATAGTGGTTTGGCAGAAATGAGGCGAACTTCTGCAGAATGTTGCAGTCTCCTCTGATTCAATGTTGCAGGGATTTCAAAAGAAGCATATGGTCGACTGGCAAATCCCACTGATAGGTCTAAAAGGATGTGCAGGCAGCAACTGTTGGTGTCCAGTGATTTGTGTATCTCATTTGCTATATCCAGTATTGCTGTTTCTGTGCTGCATCCTTACCTGAAACCAGACTGGAGTGAATTCAGTAGGTTATTGGTGCCAATATGATGGATGAGTTGGGAGAGAACACATTTCTCAAAAATATTTTTCCAGGGATGGAAGTTTGGAGATGGTCCTGAAATTGCTACAGTCCTCTGGGACTGCAACTGTTTTTTTAGCAGGGTGGGTGGTTTTGCCCTGTTTGAGACAGTCAGACAAAATCCTATTGCTCAGGGAGCTGATTATTATCTTGGTCCATAACTGAGTTAAGGCATGGTTGAGGCTGGCAGTGGGTCTGCCTAGTAGGGAGACTGTTTGGATCTTGCAACCATCATTGATATGTCCTGGTCCAAGAGTGGGTTGAATGACTTCCAACTATTGGGTGCTATGGCAGGCCTTGGAACCTGGCTAAGTCTGGTGGCCCCTGAAGGGGGTCTCCATTTTTGGGGCCAAGGATTATGCTGAGGCTATGTTAGCCTTCATTGTGGGGGAAAAGTTGCTAGTCGGGGTTCACATTTGGTGGTCCAGGGAGAGTTCACTCTTCATGATTTTGTCATCAAAGAATCTGGCAAAGTTGTTGCAGTGTTCCTTTGAGAAGAGGAAACATCTTTGGTTGGCTTAGTGGTTTGTTTTTTGATGATGTTAAAGAGCTCTTTGGGGCAGTTTCTTGCATTTTCTAGTGCATTGCGGAAGAAGGTGATTTTTTCATTTAGAATGTGTTATTTACATTTCCTGCATTCTCTTCAGAGCTGGTCAAGGTGGGTTGTGGATCGCTTAGCTCTCCAGAGACCTTCTGCATCTCTAACTTATCTTCTTTCTGGGGTGAGTTTTTTTTTTAACCAGGATCTTGAGGGGGTGTCTCTGATGCTTGTTATATTCAGTGGGGCTATCTGTTCCAGGGCAGTTTTCATCATTGAGTTGCAGTGAGTTGTACGCTCATCAGGTGTGAGGTAGTCTGCAGGAGGGGGAAGTAGAGAATACATTTTATCTCCCAGGTCAGTTCAAAGTATCTGATTGAGGTTTCTGCCCCATTGGAGAATTGTTTGAGATTGGTTTAGAGGTGCTTCCGCGTGGTTGATGTGGAACAGAATGATGTAGTGGTCTGTCCAGTCGATTAAAAGAATGTTGTCTATGCATATTGATTTGTTTTGGACTATAATGACATATAGTGTTGATATTTTGTTTTGAGTTTTCCCCTTGCAGTGTTGGTTGAGGTCTTTGCTGAGTGTGAGTTCATTTAGGGACTGGATTAGCATATCCTCCTCATTATGCCAATGGAGGTTTAAGTCACCTAGGATTATGCGGTTGGCATTAGAGAGAGAGCAGTCCATTATCATATCTGACAGGTGTTCACCGAGCATGTTATCTGGGGGTTGGTATAGGAGGTGGAATTTCCTCATGTTATTTTCTTTTAATGTTATGGTGGTGCTAAGATATTCAAATGTGGTGAAAGAGAGGGAATTCACTTCTTCCAGAGTGAAGCACTTTTTGTGGATGATGGCTATGCTACCCCCATGGTGGTCCTCTCAGTCTTTCCTAATGGTGGAAAAAGCTGGAGGGACTAGAAGGTCAAGGATTGGATTGGACTATTCATCTAGCCGAATCTCCATGATGAACGCAATGCCAATGTCTTGGTGCAAGATGGTTTCAGCTAAGTCTGGTTCATGCTTGGTTAGTGACCTGCAGTTTAAGAGCATGCAATTCCTCTTGTTGATACAAGAGTGCTTCTGAGATGGGGGAGCAATAGGTAATGCGATGAGCTGTGATGGTAGCCAGGCAGCCCTAGGAGGGTTGATGTTTCTGTTATTTTTGGTGATTACCAGAAATTTGGAGGTGAGAGGGATCGGGGTTGTCATAAAGTCATAGGTTTTTGCTATTTTCTTGGCCTCATTCAGGGACATCGCAGGGCTTCTTCTTTTTGGTCTGTGGTATTGATTGTTAAGAGGGGTTGTGTGCCAATTGTTGGATAGTGTTTTGGACAGTGGTAGGGGTTATCTGATATTGTTGGAAGAGGAGAGTTGTAAGAATTGAGCAAATTCTGAATGGGTATTAAGGTTTATAAGGATGTTGATGATGCCTTGCGTTATTCAGTTGATTTGTCTTTCTAGGTGAGTAAGACGCTCTGTGAAGCCATTTGTGGGCATAAATTTCAATGGAGAGAGTGAACTGAGTTGTCTGTTGATGTGAGTTAGACTTCAGTTAAGTTGATTGTGGATATAGGATTTGACGGAGAGAGCAGTGGGGTGTTAGGTAGCAGGTTGGCATGCATCTGTTGTTCGAGACATGGGTGCTGTAGGTCATTGGGGGTGGGAGTTGCATTGCCACATGTATGTCTCCCGGTTTGGATGGGTACAGGGTACATGTTCAGAATATATCCTTGTATTTTCTTAGATATAGTTTGGGTAAAGGTTTAATAGTAGGTTGGGAGTTCTGGGACAGGTACCTTTTGGTCAGTATCTTGCCTGCCATGCGGGAAGGGGTAGAGGAGTTAGAGAGAGGTTGATTATGGGGAGGATTGTTCAGTAGGTTGTTGGGTTGAGGTATAGGACTGAATTTGGTGTTGGGTGCAGCTCTAGTTGATGTGTTGGGGCTGGCTGAGCAGTCTGCTATGAGGGAGAAAGGTGTTGGGGTGGAGTCCTGAGAAATAGGGGTGCCAAAAGCAGAGGCGCAAGCCCCGAGGGCATAGTGTAGGTTAGTGGCAGAGGTGGAGTGTGAACCTCTGATGAATCTCATGTGTGTTATTCCCTGCGTTTGCCCCTGGGCGGTGGGTTGGGGTGTGGTTGGGTTGTTAGAGGATTCGGTGATGGAGTTGCATCGCATCTGGAATATATATTCTAATAAGCACAGGTTGCTGTTATTTGCTTGGATCATGACATTACAGTTTCTGTATATAGTTATGGATGAGTAAGTTGGAGATAAGCATTATTTGACCGAATGGGATATTGGTGGACTCCTATGAAGTTTTCTGTGTTTGTTCTCCATGTTGCCAGGTGGGTGGTGTAAAAGAGTCCTTTAGATGTGTTGTTGTAAAGGTCTGCAAAGAGTGTTTTAGGGTGTTTCTTGAACAGTCTATGTTTGAGGTTTTTGGTGGCATTATTTGAGAGGTTGGGGGTAGGTGATAAGGAGTTCTGACCATAGGAATTTAGGTTGTCAAGTTGTATTGGGGTGAGGGGTTTGGTGGCCTGCAATTTCTGACAAGAGTTTTGTGTTATCTTGTGTTATATGCTGGGACTTTCTAGGACCTCAAGGGCTGAAGAAGAGGTCAGTGGAAAGAGGTCTCTTTGTCTTTGTGGATGCTGCCAGGGACGGTAGAGGTAATGGAATCTAAAAAAGGCCCTGCCACTTTAGTTAATAAAGGTCGTTCCCTTCTAGCAATGGATCTAGGGATGTCTACATAAGTAGAACCTAGTCAATGAGGGTCGAATTGCTAGTGCTAAGCCTAACAGTTATATTCAGGGTTTGGGCACAGATCAGTTTGAGATAGCCATCGTTGTACTGGTTCCATGTGACTCCTTGTGTTCTTCCGAGAATTGGGTGGATCTGACCAGTCTTTAGGGTGTAGCTTTTTGACATTGGGGAAGTGGAAGAATTATGGTTTAACCCTGTTAATCAGAGCCATGTGCCCAGGGGGAGACATTTTGATTGCACAATCATTTTGATTGCGTTGTAAAGTCACATATTCGTACACAGGCCTTCAGTTGGAAAGGGGATATCAGGTCATATCAAACAAAATTAATGATTTCCGGTTTTGCGGGTACATAAAAGATTCATGATATAAGGAAAAACATCTAGTTGTAAGTTACTGGACAACCATATCCATCTCCTAAAGAAGACAAGTGGAGGAGTTAAAATAAAGCTGAAATTCTTGACCTGGAAGAGCTGATCCCAGTAAGTTGATTGTGATTTCAGGGATTTGGTCTCTTTCCTGCCTTACTCTTGCTGTACTCCTGTTCTCCACAGGACATAGAGAGTCTTGCATTGCATAAAAGGAGAAAATCACCAAGACCAAGTCACTGAATCTCAGACTTCAGTTTCTTTCCCCAAGGAAGATATTCCTCCCAGAAATGTATTTCTTCAATGTTAGGGCTTTCTGCTATAACAGTAAGTACAAGCCCTTCTTGAGGAATTTGGACTCTGAAAGGAGTCTGTGTGGAAAATCGGTATGTGGGCTGATAAAGGCCACCTTTATAAATCAGTTGGAGTGAATGGCTGACCAATCTAAGAGGTCCACTAATCTGTGTGAAGGGTAGGTCCTTTTTTTTATTTATTCTGTACAGTGCCTTGCTTCACAGGAACACCCACAGTTAGAACAATAAGTGCATGCCCTTCTTAAGAAATGTGGACTCTAAAAGGAGTCTGTGTTGATAATCAGCATGAATACTGACAAAGGCCACCTTTGAAGATCTATAGGGTGAGTGGTTGAGCAATCCAAGATGGCCGCCACTCTGTTTGCCGAGTGGGTACGCTTTTTATTTCTATTGTGGTGTGCCTTGGTTCACAGTGGCAATCAAGATGACCACTTCTCATATAGGGGCCCAGCAAATAGAGATTCTGTTGAGCTAATCAGTGGAATGAGGGTGGTAGAATCCCCAGGTAATGCATGCATCCCTCAGGGCCACATCATGCCTGGGAGGGGAGAAAAGTTCAGAGTAAAATGTTGCAGGTGCTGTGCTGGAGAAAGCTGACCTACCATCCACAACATTTATTTTTTGAGGGCCTTTTGGATAGACCTGTCATCTTTAGCTCATGTCAGGGAAGCCAGCAGCTCATTGCTGCAGGCTGCAATGCTTCTGGGACCATCCTGGCTGAGATTTTGGCTGCAGTGCCTCCTGGCCACAGATGCCGCCACACTCTTTCTGCGGGGGTACTCCCATTGTAGTCATACCAGGTGGTGGTCTGAGAACCTAGGGCAGGCTCGAGGGCCCAAGTCCAACAAGTATTCATCTCTCCTCCTTGATAAATCCCCAGCACTCTGGTGATATGGCAGCATGACACCCAACTCCAAAGTAGTGGAGTCCCACAGATTCAGAGCAGATTGGGACTCAGTGAAGGAAACACTGCACCTCCATCTGATGTCTCAACTTGACTCCTATCCTGGTACTGGACTGGCTTCTTTTTACCATGTATGTTGTCTCTGTGTTCTGGAGATCCGTTGAGGGCCTAGTGGTGGTAAAATGGCTGGGGCATACCGCCAATGTGCCCCAAAGGTGATCCAATGCCAGAGGGAGCTCACTCAAATGCTCCTGCCATATTTCAATTCCTTCAAGAAGGACCATATTGTAAATTGTTGCAGTTTCTGCAGTTGGCCTGATGCAAATGATGCTATGTTTAAAGGATAGGATTTTACAGGTAGCAGACTAATACTCACTAAAAATGGAGATAATGCAAAAGAAAACAAAACAGTGGCAGAATGACATGGATTATGATGGTGTAGGCTTTAGTGATGCTGATATGATTTCCCTTTCCCTGCTGAGAAATACATTGAAAACAGACATATCTTAGTACAACACACTTCAAACTAACCAGTTCTAAAAATATTGTTTAATTCCAAACTTTCACATAGACCACTTACAATATTCATTATAAAACATGTCACATGATGTCTCATCCAAATCTTCTGTTTTATTGACAGCTCAGGTAATTGAAATCCATGTGCACAAAGAACAAACAACATCACTTTTACAAACATTTCAGCCAATAGATTTTATTTTGCAAAAGATGTAATCAACCACAAAGTTTTTTTCTTCCTATCACCCAATTCCAAGACCTCGGTAACACCGTCTCCAATTTTCTAAAGAATAAATGCCTAAGGTTTAATAGTCTTTTGCTAATTCTATTGATCTCTTTCACTTACCTGCTTCTAAGGATTAGGGTTTGTAGCCATGTTTTTCCCGTTTCATCCCACTCTCTGTAGAAAACAACATTGCCACCCTATGAGAACCATAGTTCCTGGGTTCCCCATTGACTCCTGTTCTGTCTTTATGGTCAAGAAAGCTAGTGCTTTCATTGCACTCTTAGTCACATCTCTCCTCAACCTATCCATTCTGGTAGAAACCATACATCAACAAAGGAAAATCACCTACGTTTTCCATCTGCTATCCATCTTCACAAACTTACATGTTCCCCATTTCTCTTCTGCCCTTGCCATCTAGGATCATCAAAAAAGAAATTAATTTTCAGTGTTCTAAATTATTTGAGTCAAATTCTCTTCTTGTCCCCACCCAAGCAGATGTGAACCACCATCATGGCACAGAACCAGCTTTACAGTGTCAAGAGTGCCAGGTTTGGGAAACCAATCCCTAGCTGATGGATGCATTTAGCGTTGAAACTTTAATATTTCTCTTTCCATTATGTATGTATCTTCCAATTTCACAGAAAATACTTTAATCTCATTCATTGTGTTTAAATCATAAATTAATGCATCTTTTTATATTGCATACTTCCATTACACAGATTGTGTTTTTAAATGCAATCTCTCAACGAACCCAATGCATTTTGTGTCGGGAATGACTGTTCATCAGGGGTCTCCGAAACTGAAATAAAAAAGGGGCCAGTTCAGTCCTGACTGTTTCATTCAATATGTTGTCAAATCATCATCCTCTTCTGCAATTAAAAGTGTATGTCTCTCAAAGAGGTAGTAAATCGACTCTACACCCCAGACCGTAAAAGATCAATGTAAATCCCAATGTGCCACAAACCTTAAAACCATCTTACCGTTGTGTGTCAAACAATAGTGCACACAACTTTTCAGTGGCCGATTCCAGCTGAGAAAGCAGCTCCTGAGTCCGGTCGTTTTGTTGACTCTTCTTAGATTACTAATTCTGCTTTCAGCACCTTCTGTAAGCTTTCTGGTTTCTTCTCTACATTGGTTAGTTGCTTTCTGCTGAGCCATAAGTAGCTGTCTCAACTCGTTGGCTGAGTTTCGACTACTATCTTCTAGCTCTTTCAGCTGAATCTCAAACCCTTGTTTCTTTACGGAATATTCATGTTGCATTGTGCATATCTGAAATTTTGCTTTTTGCTGTGCTTCCATGCCGGTCTTCTTCCACTCCTCCACCTCTTTTCGCAGCTTCTCATTTTCTTGTTGCAGCGTTAATCGTTCTTCGCTTACAGAGGTACAGGTTACTCTTTCAGTTTCTAGAGTCTACTGCAGCTTCTGCATCCTTTCCTGGTACCTGGAAACTTCCTCTTCAAAATTTATCACAAGTTGTTTCACTTTGTTTTGTGCACTCTGAAGGTTTATCTGAAGGTCATCTTTGGCACAGTCTGCAAGCAGGCACCGTTGGTGAAGCACTTCCAACTTTCTGAAATCACCCTCATTTTCTCTGCCTTCACGATACACCTTTTCAGGTAGTTGAGTAGGAAAAGTTGATGACAGAATATCAAGAGAAAACCAGTAGGCTTCAAAGGCGACTAATTCAGACCGAACAGCCTGCCGCAACAGCATCACAACAGCTGAATAGGATTACAGCACGTAGACGAAAAGCACCTAGCACAGATGAGATGGGGAATATTTGAAACCTGGTTCAATTAAATTGTGAAGATGAAAGCAGCAAATAAGGCACCAGATTGGGAAAACTGCAGTTGGCTGAAATCCGAATGAACATTCAGTCACGTTTTAAAATGGGATCTGAGCTACATCTTTATCTCAGTTAATGGTCACAAATGTGAAAAAGACTATCATCTGAAGATAATATGAAGAGGAAGAGCAGAATGCTGTCTGCATCAGTGGAACATCTAAGCTTCTTCCAAGAAAAATAAATGCATAAATAATGACCAAGTAGCCTATTTTAAATCTTACTGCGATTAAGCAACAGGTTGGTTTTAATCTATTTTTATATATGTGTGTGTGTGTATATATATATATATATATATCAGAATCCACAGTCCTGCAGTACACGGATCCAAATGGATACCAGCACAAAACAGGTACAGACCACAGCAATGGAGGGATGAAAAAAAGTGCTTTATTCCAAAATGGGCAGCAGCATGACGCGTTTCGTCCGGGGAATATATATATTACCTACTGGCGGTCGCCAGTAGGTAGTTATAGTTAAAACCTAGTTTCTATAGGAAATCAGCAACATTCTATTTGGAATAACTTAGGCGCCGGTCGACGAATCTTCGTGAATTTCTCCAAGAAAATGGCCTGCTCCTCTCCGCTCCTTCCCTGAATGTTTGGGGGTGATTCATCAAGTGGGGGCCAAGAAAAAAGGGGGTCCCAAAATGTGTTTTCCGCATGCAATTTTCCATAGGGACATTTAGCCAGGGCTACAGCCCGAACGGCTGAACGGAATTACACCAAATTTGGCATAGAGGTAGATTTCGTTTAGCAGATTGTGCTTTTTGTTAAATGGTGTAAATCCGTTCAGTAGTTCCTGAGAAAATCAAAAGTAAAATCATAGCGATATCTAGAGACGGAGTACAGTACGCGTACTTTCCCGAGCACGAGCTGCATGCTGATTGGCTGTCAACTGTCTGTCAACACTCGAAACCAGGAAGTGTTGGCAGCCATCTTGTGCCTTGGTAGAACCGAGTCACAAGAAAACAGGGAAACACAGGTAAAAACAAAGAAAAGGGGGCAGGATAGAAACACCCTGACCCCCTAGGCCTGCTCAGGGGGTCCCACAAGGACCCCCAAGGCCCCCCAAAATATATCTTTTTTTTAAATCACGGGGTACACGTACACTTCCGATCCCCCCAAAAAAACATTAGACAACGTTTGCAGAGGGGGAAATAATTCCCCTTGAATACTGGGGGTCCCTGGGGGCCAACTAGCTCACCAGGTATCTCCAGTAAGTTCCACGGAGCTGCTTTGCAGAGTGTTGTAAAAAGGGGCGTGGCCTCATTACTCCTCTGTGCAATGCAGCCCCCTGGCGCATACTGGAAGTTCCTGGTGGTCTAGTTGGCCCCCAGGGAGCCCCAGTATGCAAGGGGAATTAGTTCCCCCTCTGCAAACGCACCAGGGGGCTGCATTGCAGAGAGGTGTAATGAGACCACGCCCTTTTTACACCTCTCTGCAAAGCAGCCCTCTGGCACATACTGAGGTTCCTGGTGGGCAAGTTGGCCCCCAGGGACCCCCAATATGCAAGGGGAATTAGTTCCCCCTCTGTAAACTCGCTAGGGGGCTGCGTTGCAGAGAGGTGTAAAAAGGGGCGGGGCCTCATTACACCTCTGCAATGCAACTTCCTGGCACATACTGGAGGTTCCTGGTGGGCTAGGTGGCC
Source organism: Lissotriton helveticus (assembly GCF_964261635.1). Classification (NCBI taxonomy): domain Eukaryota; kingdom Metazoa; phylum Chordata; class Amphibia; order Caudata; family Salamandridae; genus Lissotriton; species Lissotriton helveticus. The sequence goes on along the minus strand of NC_136059.1, from coordinate 1,838,313,412 downwards.
CCCAGGGACCCCCAATATGCAAGGGGAATTAGTTCCCCCTCTGTAAACGCGCTAGGGGGCTGCGTTGCAGAGAGGTGTAAAAAGGGGCGGGGCCTCATTACACCTCTGTGCAACGCAGCCCCCTGGCGCATACTGGAGGTTCCTGGTGGGCTGGTTGGCCCCCATGGACCCTCAGTATGCAAGGCCCACTGCAAACGTGCCAGGGGGCTGCATTGCAGAGGTGTGATGAGGCCATGCCCCTTTTTACACCTCTGTGCAATGCAGCCCTCTGGCACATACTGGAGGTTCCTGGTGGGCTAGTTGGCCCCCAGGGACCCCCAGTATTCAAGGGGAATTAGTTCCCCCTCTGCAAACGCACCAGGGGGCTGCCTTGCAGAGACGTGTAAAGAGGCCACGCCCCTTTTGACACTTCTCTGCAAGGCAGCCCCCTGGCCCATACTGGAGGTTCCTGACCCCCTAGGCCTGCTCAGGGGGTCCCACAAGGACCCCCTAGGGCCCAAAAATATATATATATATATATTTTTAAAAATCCCGGGATACATGCAGGGTACGCGTACCCTGCCAATCCCCAAAAAAACCATAAATGTACCACTCTGCAAATGCGCCCCCTGGTGCTTTTGCAGAGGGGGAAATAATTCCCCTTGAATACTGGGGGTCCCTGGGGGCCAAGTAGCCCACCAGGAACCTCCAGTAATTCTAATCGTAGTTACAGTAACTTGAATTTCCTTCCATAGGCTAACATTGACTGGTTTCACTTGGAAATTTTTCAAAGTGTGCAGTTTGGAACTTTAAAAAATTCCTAAAAAATCAGTCGAACTACAAATTTCGATTTACTCACCTGTTATCAGGACAGACCTCAGTGCTGCATCTTTCAGCCCACTACTGATCCTGAAAAGTAATTCTAACCATACTTACAGTAACTTGACTTTCTTTCCATAGGCTAACATTGACTGGTTTCACTTGGAAATTTTTCAAAGTGTGGAGTTTTGGAACTTTAAAAATGTCCTAAAAAATCAGCCGAACTACGAATTCCGATTTACTCACCTGTTATCAGGAGAGACCTCAGTGCTGCATCTTTCAGCCCACTACTGATCCTGAAAAGTAATTCTAATCGTAGTTACAGTAACTTGAATTTCCTTCCATAGGCTAACATTGACTGGTTTCACTTGGAAATTCTTCTTAGTGTGGAGTTTTGGAACCTAAAACAATTCCTCAAAAATCAGTCGAACTACGAATTCCAATTTACTCACCTGTTATCAGGAGACACCTCAGTGCTGCATCTTTCAGCTCACTACTATTCCTGAAAAGTAAATTTAACTGTACTTACCAGTAACTTGAATTTCCTTCCATAGGATATCATTGCCTGCTATATAAAATATATATAAATTAAAAAAATATTAAATAAAAAAACAAATATTACAATTTCAATATTTTTAAAAACATTTTTTTTCAATTTATATTAAAAATATGTAATGTAATTAAAAAAATAAAATATCTAAAAATAAACACTTTAAAACAATGTAGTAAATTAGTATAAAAAAATATCAATTAATACATTTAAAAATTATCATTTACAAAACCTTTGAAATTTACTGAAAAAACCATAGGTTTCAGCCACGTTATAGTTAAAAATTAGCATTTAAAAAACCTTACAAATTCACTGAAAAAAACTATAGGTTTCACAGACGTTATAGTTAGGAATTAGCATTAAAAAAACCTTAGAAATTCACTGAAAAAACCATAGGTTTCACACACGTTATAGTTAAAAAATATCATTTAAAAAACCTTAGAAATTCACTGAAAAAACCATAGGTTTCACACACGTTATAGTTAAAAATTAGCATTTAAAAAACCTTAGGAATTCACTGAAAAAACGATAGGTTTCACACATGTTATAGTTAGCTGGACATTTCACTCATACAAAACCATTGAAATGACCCCGTTATAGTTAGTTTAGTTAACTATAACTTGCGCACCCGCCATGCACTGCTGATGATGTCACATACTACATCACTCATGACATGGTCAGTGACATCACTCATGACATCACTGATGACATCTCAAATGACATCACTGATGACATCACTGATGATATCCTCCTTGTGAAAGAGTGGCAGACCTCCTCTCACCCTAATATAACCTTTGATACACACATTCAAAAATAGAAAATAAACTTTTCAAAAAAATGGAGATACCAATACCAGTTTCAACAACCTATTTAGTAATTCCAACATCTACATACACATTCACTCATTCACCAACATTTCTATACAGTCACTCATACATGTACTCACTCATCATATGTACTCATACATCTATACATCCTGTTACACACCGACACTCATACATAGAGTTACTCACACACATACTCACACATGCAAATAAGCTATCAAACATCCATTTACTTGCATATACAGCTATACACACACCACTACACTTACTTCTACAGAAACATACACATAATTACTCTCTTAAACAATCACTTATAGAAACAAATACTTATTTATACAGGAACTCTTAGAATCTCTCACTCTCATATATACTCACTTATATACATCAATACGCACATATACTAGGTTAAAACATATGTACTTACTCATAAAGACACCATTGGGACAGTCATTCACTCACTAACACACCCATGCACAAACTCATCTACCCATACAGTCTTGCACACATGCTGTCTTCAAAACACATCCAAACAGTGAGTCAGTCATTCATGCATCTATACGCTAAGTAATATCCCCCACCGAACCATACAGACACTCATACTGATACTCAAAAAACCAACTAATAAGCCATATACACACTCATGTAGCTACTCACCAACCCATGCAGCCACTTATACACAAAGTGATACACTGATACAGATATTTACATATTTAAACATTACTCGTTAATACATGTATTCACTGAGATACACTTAATAAGTCAGTTCTAGAATCAATTTTACAAAAAAATCCATTTAGACATTTATTTACCCATTTATTGTTCCATCGACCTTTAGATATACATATTTAAAAAATGTTTATTTTTCAGAAAGACACACATTCACTTGATGATGTCATCAGTGATGTCATGAGTGATGTCACTGACCATGTCATGAGTGATGTAGTATGTGACGTCATCAGCAGTGCATTGCGGGCGCGCGAGTTATAGTGGAGAAGTGTGGCTCAGGGGTTAGAGGCGGCAGACCCGGAAGCTGAGATCGGTCCTGGACCAGGGTTCAATTCCCCGCCTCGGCGGGTCTGGGGCTCAAAAATTCCACGGACTCAATAATTCTCGCTCCGGTGCCTACTCGACCCACGGGTTCGCACTCTGCGACTCTGGGCAATAGCTTGCTTAATCTCCACTACGGCCCCTCGCGGCGGGATGCCTGGCTTTAACCTTGTGGATACCCTGCCGGGGTTATCTCACAGGGGAATACCAGGATGGGTTCCCTAAGCAAGCGCTTAGATACCGTGTCGGTGATTTGCGCTATATAAATACACGTACATTTACATAGTTAACTAAACTAACTATAACAGGGAAAATTCAATGGTTTTATATGAGTGAAATGTCCAGCTAACTATAACATGTGTGAAACCTATAGTTTTTTCAGTGAATTTCTGAGGTTTTTTAAATGCTAATTTTTAACTATAACATGTGTGAAACCTATGTTTTTTTCAGTGAATATATATATATATATATATATTACCTACTGGCAGTCGCCAGTAGGTAGTTATAGTTAGGATTGGCTACCATAGGAAATCCGCAACATTCTATTGGGAATAACTCTGGCGCCGCTAGAGGAATTTGTGTGTAATTTTCCAAAATTTTGGCCAGCTCTGCTCCGCTCCTTCCCTAGAAGTTTCAGGGGGATTCGTGAAGTGGGGGCTGAGGAAAAAGGGAGGTCCCAAAACGTATTTTCCCCATGTTAATTTCCATAGGACTGTCTGACAAGTCTACAGCCTGAACCGCTGAATGGAATTACGCCAAACTTGGCAAAATTGTAGGGGCTGGTATGAAGATGTGCCTTTGCTATATTTGGTGAAAATTGCTCCAGTGTTTTTTTTGAAAATTACCTTCAAAAACACATATATATCTGTAAGCGCTCTCCGAGCGCTCACAGGTGCGCGTACGGGGAGCACACCCGGCACGCTACGGGAGTGCGAGAGCGGAAAGCTGATTGTCTGTCGGGTGTCTGTCAACATTCTAAACAGTCCGGAGAGTCCGCCATCTTGTGTTTTGGTAGAATTGAGACACAAGGGGTGAAAAAGAAAGGGGGATATAATTAAAAGGGGGCAGAGTAGACACATCTTGACCCCCTAGTTTTTCTGAGGGGGGCCTAGAAGGACCCTGAAGGGCAAAAAAAGTTTTGTTTTTTTAAAATTATCGCGGGGTAAGCGCTGGGTGCGTTCCCAGGTGCGCGCTCCGGTTCGCGCACCCTGAGCGCACCACAGGGAAAAACAGTGTAAAAAATTATAGTAAAAAAATTATTTAGAGTGCTTAGAGGTAGGGTAGCTCTGAAAAGAGCTGTTGTGTTATGTGGGTGTTTTTTGTACCTACAAGTAGGTACCAATGCAGAGTCTTATATTCAAGAGGAAAACTCTATTCCCCTCATCTGTAAAATGCACACCATCTCTCTTATAGATGTCTTGCATGTTGTAACGCAAGTTGTTGTGGTAAATGGAACCCATACCATAGTCTCTGAGGAAAGCAGAAACAGATTTATTCATATGTTTCCTTGCTTTCTCAATCTGTGGACAAAATTGGTTGGACCAGTTCCATTTTTGCCTTTGACATATATTAGAAAATACTAAGGCAGTTTTGGAAAAAAGTGACATCAATTGCCCAAAGATGTCCTTTAAAAGCATTTCCAGACCTACCCCAGTCAAAGTGCCTAGGTCATTGCCACCACAGTGCACAATTATGAGGTCAGGGTGTGGTAGATGCATAAAGGATTTTACCAATGGTATCAATTGGTGACTTCTCAATCCTCTCTGTCCAATCCATACAATGTCCACATTTGGTAAATCAAGGTTGTAAATACCTCTGTTAGCTGCGTATTTGTTACTCCAGTGGACAAACCTATGACCCACAAACCAGACGTTTGGCATCTTGAAGGTAGATGTGCTTGTATTCAGTCAGATGAGTTGTGGAAATGAAATGGCAGTTTGAAAGTAGGAGTTATGTAAAAGAAGTGGTTGAGATTCAGTGCACTTGAAAAACAAAAAATGATTGGTGCTTTCTTAACATTCTCCACTGAAAACTAGGGTGCATGCTTTTGTTTTTTGAAAGAAGTCATTTCAATGGTTAAGGAAAAGTCATTTCAAGAAACATTGCACATGATTAGCTGGTACATTGAGTGGTCAAACACCCTTGCTGCTTTTTTTTGCAACATAGTATGATGAACTTCTAAACTGTGTGCTGGGTGAGGAGGGAGTTACCATTGTAACAGGGGAATGAGCACTGGGGGGATGGGTGAATGTTATGTGACTTTCAAAGTGTTCAAAAGTACAACCAATTAAAATGTGCAGCTTCTTACTCCACTTCATTAACTCCTTCTCTTACTCCTTCTGTCCTCTTACTTCTACACTCCCCTTCCCTCATTCTCTCTCTGTTAGCCTCATTCTCTCCGTCCCCTTAGTCTCTCACTCCTTTTCTCTCACGCTCACTCCCTATAACTCAGCCATACTCCTACACTCACCTTCTTTCAGACCTTTTCCTTTACTTTCCTTCCTCTGTCTTCCCATCCTTCGCTCCTTCACTCTTTTCCCTTCCCTTACTCCCCTTACTCCATTTCAGTAACTCCTTCTCTCAATCCCTCTGTCCTCTAACTTACTCACTCCCCTTCTCTCACTCTCTCTCTGTTACCCCCATTCTCTCCGTCCTCTTAGTCTCTCACTCCTCTTCTATCACACTCACTCCCTATAACTGAGCCATACTCCCACACTCACCTTCTTTCAGACCTTCTGCTTTATTTTCTTTCCTCACTCTTCCCTTCCTTCACTCCTTCACTGTTTTCCCTTCCCTTACTCTCCTTACTCCACTTCACTAATTCCTTTTCTTACTCCCTCTGTCCTCTTACTTCTACACTCCCCTTACCTCATTCTTTCTCTGTTAGCCTCATTCTCTCCGTCCCTTTAGTCTCTCACTCCTCTTCTGTCACGCTCACTCCCTATAACTCAGACAAACTCCCACACTCACCTTCTTTGAAACCTTCTCCTTTACTTCCCTTCCTCTCTCTTCTCATCCTTTGCTCCTTCACTCTTTTCCCTTCTCTTACTCCCCTTACTCTACCTCAATAACTCCTTCTCTCAATCCTTCTGTCCTCTAACTTACTCACTCCCTTTTCTCACTCTCTCTCTCTGTTACCCACATTCTCTCCGTCCTCTTAGTCTCTCACTCCTTTTCTATCACGCTCACTCCCTATAACTGAGCCATACTCCCACACTCACCTTCTTTCAGACCTTCTCCTTCACTTTCCTTCCTCTCACTTCTCTTTCTTTACACCTTCACTGTTTTCCCTTCCCTTACTCTCCTTACTCCACTTCACTAGTTCCTTCTCTTACTACGTCTGTCCTCTTACTTCTACACTCCCCTTCCCTCATTCTCTCTCTGTTAGCCTCATTCTCTCCGTCCCTTTAGTCTCTCACTCCTCTTCTTTCACGCTCACTCCCTATAACTCAGCCATACTCCCACACTCACCTTATTTCAGACCTTCACCTTTACTTTCCTTCCTGTCTCTTTCCTTCTTTTGCTCCTTCACTCTTTTCTCTTCCCTTACTCTCCTTACTTCACTTCACTAACTCCTTCTCTTACTCCCTCTGTCCTCTTAGTTCTACGCTCCCCTTCCCTCTTTCTCTCTCTGTTAGCCTCATTCTCTCTGACCTCTTAGTCTGTCACTCCTCTTCTATCACGCTCACTCCCTATAACACAGCCACACTCCCTCACTTATGTTTCTTTCCTCTCTCACTCAGGGCCTCATTTATGAGAAATGACGCATCGCTGCGTGAAAGCAGCAATGCGTCGCTTCTCAGTGCGCTCTCCTTGCGACATTCCTGATGCATCATATTTAATGTATGATGCATCATGTCGCAAGGAGTTACAGATACGCCAGTATTTCTGACGTATCTGTAAGCGCAAAAGTGACTGGAGCACACTCCAGCGCATTGCTGGAGTGTGTCACAAAAGTGACGCAACTCCCGCAATGCATCCTTTCACATGGGGCAAGCCCCATGTGAAAGGGCCTGCGTCAGTCTTACGCCTGCTGTATAAGTGACGCATGGCCTCATAAATGAAGCCCTCAGTCTTCTACTCTCACTTTTTCTTTCACTTTCTCTGTCTCTTCACTCCCTTACTCACCTTGTCTCACACTCACTTGCCTTTATCCAGTCTGTATCTCCACTCTTTCCTAAACATCACTGCTCTTTTCTTACCCTTCCACACCCCCCTTCCTTTACTACATTTTCTTCACTTATCCTCATTCCCCATGTTCACTCTCCTTCTCCTCACTCACCTCCCACACTCACCTTCTTTCAGTCCCCCTACTTCACTTCCCTTCCCCTCTCGTCCCTTTCTTTACTTTCTCACTCATTTTCCTCTCCTCTCTCACTGCACTCCACTTCAGTTACTCTTTTTTATTTTTTAAAGAATACAGCTCTTTTTTGAGAATTGGAGGTAGTTCTAAAAAGAACTTTTTTTTTCTTCTTTTTTAATTTTTTTCTCAACAAAAACAAAAACAGGGAATGTCAAACTGCTCAACAGGAGCAAAAAAAAAGAATCAAAATTAGGGATGGGGACGGCAGCGCTGGTTCTCTCTTGCTCAGACAATGTTCATAATACTTTGTTCACCATAACAAAGTAGTTCACCACAATCTTTACAGTTGTTTGTGATGCCATGAAAAACAGGCTGAATATTTGGAATCAGCTGTTCTGGTCGCCCCCTCACCGATACAGTTGCTCCTCCAGTTGAAGTAGAGGCACCATCCCTTGGAGCCTCTCGTGCCAGAGCCCTGACACTCTCCCGGGCATAGTTCTGAGGATGCCTGCGTTGAACATGGCGAATCATAGTTGAATTTCCGAAACTGTGGGGTCTCCTCGGGAAAGTACAGTATGGCAGATCTTGCACTCCACCTTTGGAGCATTTACTTTCTTTTTATCAGCACGTATTGAGAAAAATTTCCATATGAAGTGCTCCTTTACTCTAGGCCGAGGAGCCTCTTCTTCAATGAACCCATCTGAGTCCTCACTGCTACTGGTGGGTCTAGCAGCCATGATAATTCCAAAAAGGGTGAGCAGCAAAAAACAGGTCTTTCAGTCACAAAAGTGAAAGAAGAAGTGAAGGAAATGGGTGGGGTTTTCATTCTTTGTAAAAAAATTGTTAGCAACCAATGAAAATTGTTATTTCAAGGTCACATGACTTGATGCGCTTACGCTGCGCGCACCGGAGCGCTTCCGGGGGCGCTTACGCAGCACGAACGTGGGCGCTTCCGTGGGCACTTACGCGGCGCGCCTAAATGACATTATGCTAGCTTTACGGAAATGCAAAATCATTTCCATTCTGAAAATCTAAAATACTACTTTTATAAGTATGGTACTGAATGTCTTGCATTATTATTTAGTTTTCATACATATTTTTTTTTACGAACGCAGAAATAGCGCTCTCGCTGTGCTCTCGGCAGAGCTTACCAGTGCGCGCACCCTGAGCGCTCCAAGACAAAATGATATGGGTAATCTTACCGGTGCGCGCACCCTGAGCGCACCAGGAAAAAATGATTAAAAAAAGAAAAATACAGTGAACAAATAATTAAAAAAATTTTTTTATTATAATTAATAGTTATAAAAACAGCTAATAAAAAAAAATTGAAGGTTACAAAGTCGATATACAAAGGAATTAGCTTTTAAAAAAACTATGAAATTCACTGAAAAAACCATAGGTTTCACAATCGTTATAGTTAGGAATTAGCATTTAAAAAACCTTTGAAATTCACTGAAAAAAACATAGGTTTCACACTCGTTATAGTTAGGAATTAGCATTTAAAAAACCTTTGAAATTCACTGAAAAAACCATATGTTTTACACCAGTTATAGTTAGCTGAACATTTTACTCATACAAAACCATTGAAATTCCCACGTTATAGCTAGTTGGACTCACTATAACTCGCGCCCCCGCAATCCACTGCTGATGATGTCACATATTACATCATTCATGACATGGTCAGTGACATCACTGATGACATCTCAAATGACATCACTGGTGACATCACTGATGACATCTCAAATGACATCACTGATGACATCACCTATGGTTTTTTCAGTGAATATATATATATGTATGTATATATATATATATATTCACTGAAAAAACCATAGGTTATAGACCATATATAGTTAGGAATTAGCATTTACAAAACCTTGAAAATTCACTGAAAAAACCATAGGTTATAGACCATATATAGTTAGGAATTAGCATTTAAAAAACCTTATTTTACTCACACAAAACCATTGAAATTCCATATATAGTTAGTTGCACTAACTATATATCGCGCACCCGCAATCCACTGCTGATCATGTCACATATTACATCATTCATGACATGGTCAGTGACATCACTGATGACATCACTGATGACATCTCAAATGACATCACTGATGACATCACTGATGACAACATCCAGTGACTGTATTTTTCTGTAAAGTTAAAATATGTCTTGAGTGGATGTATAAGTGTCTGGATGAAGGATTTAGTAGGTGCATGACTGACTGTATGAGTGAGTGATTAAATGTGTCTCACTGAATGCATGGGTTAGTGACTAAACTGTCTTAATTTGTGCATCATTATGTCTGTTGTTCTGTAAACTGCTGCATGTGTTGATCATTAGCTATACGAGAGGCTATATGTGTTATTAATTGGTTGCCCAAGTATTTCTATGGGAGATTGAGTTTGTGTGGGGGTGGCTGTAAGGTGTGTGACTCTATGCATAGATGTGTGAGCAGTTTATTCACTAGGTGTATGAGTTCAAGAGTGCATGTGGAAACAGCTACATGGGCAGTTGACTGTGTGCATGAGTGTATTGATGAGTGAATGGATATCTCAATGCTACATGTCATAGTAAGTACATATGTAAAACACAGTACATGTGAGAGTTGGCATATATAAATAACTGTGCATGAGAGCCACTGAATGAGTGAGTGGTTGTATCGATCATTGTGAACTTGTATCAGGGATTGTATAAGAGAGTAAATATGTGTTAGTATATGTTTCAATAAGTAAGGTGTGTTTAACTGTATAGTTGAAGAAATGGAGGTGAGATTGTTTCTTTGCATGACTGACTGGGTGTGTGAGTAACTCCATGGATGAGTGGCAGTGTGTGAGTGTCTGTTTACACTGAGTGTATCTAAGGTTATATTAGAGTCTGAAGAGGTTTATCGTATTAGCACAAGAATGATGTCAAATGAGATGTCATCAGTGATGTCATCAGTGATGTCATTTGAGATGTCATCAGTGATGTCATCAGTGATGTCACTGACCATGTCATGAATGATGTAATATGTGACATGATCAGCAGTGGATTGCGGGTGCGCGATATATAGTTAGTGCAACTAACTATATATGGAATTTCAATGGTTTTGTGTGAGTAAAATAAGGTTTTTTAAATGCTAATTCCTAACTATATATGGTCTATAACCTATGGTTTTTTCAGTGAATTTTCAAGGTTTTGTAAATACTAATTCCTAACTATATATGGTCTATAACCTATGGTTTTTTCAGTGAATTTCAATGGTTTTTTAATAGCAAATATCATAAGCTGTCGAATGTCAAGTACGTGGTAAGTAAAAACATTTTCGTGTTTATGCACACTGATCTGCTTTGAATACTGCCCCCCACCCCTCATTTCTATTAGGAGTACTCTCTCTTTGCAGATAGTGAAGGGTAGTTAACGCAGCCCTTTGCCCCCTTTGTAATACGTCGTGCCTGCTTCTCTCTCCATTTGATTGATTGTTCTCTTTGGTTCATTCTCTATTTACAAACAAGCACAGAGTCGCAATACTCTGTTTAGTCTTTGCAGATAGCGAAAAATCGTGTAAAAAAACAAAAGGAATCGAGCAAAATCAGTAGGCCACTAATGGGATCTCTTTTTGACCTCGCTAAAATAGAAACATTAGGAACAACCTGTTGAAAATAGCAATGCGTATGTACATAAGCGGCGTTCATTTGTGTTCACAGTACCCCTTGTTGATTGTTTCAATCGAGCATTGAATTGTTCGAAGTTAATTCTCTTAAGGATCTTCTCTACCTGCAAACGAGGAAGAATAGGAATATTCTCTCTCCCTTTGCAGATAGTGAAGGGTAGGTAACGCAAGCCTTTAACACGTCGTACCTATTTCATTCCTCATTGATTGATTGATTGTCCGAACATTGACTGTTTGGGAATTAGTTCTTTTTGGAGGTATTCCCTGTTTGCATATAAACGTAGGAAAATCTTTGCAAGTAGTGAAAGGGTACGTAATGCGGACCTTTCTCCCCCGTTGTAATCTGTCATGCCTATCTACTCCCCACTGATTGATGCACCTTTTTCACCCGGACCATTTACTAGAGATACGTCATCTGGCCCGACCAGAGAGCACCCCTAGTGAAAAGGACATATGTAATAATAACGAAGTGATCACTGTATCCTGTTAACAGAAACTTTACCATGAAACAACCTGGAAAGAAAAAAATAGGAAAACGAAAATCAGTAGGCCACTGATGAACATGAACTTTTATTAAACAACAAACAAAGAAACGATAACATAACGTAATGATAAAACCTATTAATGTCCTAGAAACAAGAAAACGTTAAAGTATGCCAGTGGTGAGAGACCAGAAAAACAGTCCGAGAAACCAAATCACCCCTCGCTGTCCCAACTCATGCACTCTGAAAGTTCAAAGTTTTGAGGAGTGCTTGTAACATTGTCTGAAGCCTATTTGCAATTGCTTCATCTTCACTATTCTTAAAGTAAGTGGGGGCTGTTGTGATGCGGTGCCACCCTGAACCGCTTGACGGAGGCCCCCGAGGGACGGTGTCATGTCGCGGACTCGGAGGGGGCGCTTGGCTCCGGCCCCCTCCCCAAGTCGTGTTGCCCTGGTGTGGCCTGAGATCGCCCCCGACATAGGTGGCCGGCTCCCGGGGTCAAGCGGAACTTTTTTCCTTTTGGTGACTCTTCCATTCTTCACCTTGTCCCACAATCCGTTTCACCTAAAGACACGCTGTAGTGGGGCACCCCTTTTCCATTTCATTTGCCATTCAGCCCGCTTTTGCTACACTGTGCCTCTTCCGCTATTCAGCTGTTTACCGCCCGCTCTTTCGACTACAGCGTCTCGCTCACCATGTACTTGAGTTGCTCCCGCTCTTGCGGTGCAGCGATAGGCGGCTGCCACAGGACTCTCAAAATGGCGGCCATCTCTTCAGATTTGGGCGTGGTCCACTAAAATGGGCCTGCGACACCTTGGAACTCGGACGCTTGTCTGCTAGAGCTTGGGCTCCATTCTCGAAACCGTCCCCTCATCCTTGAAGATTCTACAAAAGTCTTGGGGGCCCCCGACTCCCGCAGGCTTCTGGTGGGGAGCGCCTAGCATGATTGCTCGTGGAATGGCCACGACGGAGCTACGAAATGGTGGTGCTCTCATGCTAACGCCAGCTTCAGTCTGAAACATCCAGAAACACTGTAGACTACCAATTCGATCAGTTCCGGTAGCGCTCCAACGTGACCCGGTAGAGAAGAACTTGCCCTCCCCTCTTTGACTGATGGTTCTTGTTGCCTGTCCCTTCTGTTGTCATTTAACAGAACTATTTAGCCTGCTGAAAGGGGTTGTGTGCCGTCCGCTGGTTGGTGGAGACATTTTCACTATATTCTGGACCTGCGTTGTCGCGTAATGCGTCATATGACGCGCCGCGTTAGAAAGTTTAATAAATTATTAAACACAATAAACAATCCTTAAAAAATAAAAAAAAATAAAAAATAATCAACAAAACCAACAATCAATTAACAACAGTATTTGAAAAGTCTATCATTCATTTTTCATTGCAGTACGCTGCCCAGAAAGCTTCCCGGTTCCCGGACCGGGCGCTACCCACGCAAAAAAACAAAAAAAAAATTTTTTTTTTTTGCCCCGCGGGGCCGTTTTAAAGCCTCCACATTAAACCTAGGGGGTCAGGGAGGATCTACTATGCCCCCTTATGGTTATTTGCCCCTTTGTTTTGGCCTCCTCTTGTCTCTCGATCCTACCGAGAGACAAGATGGCGGCAGCTACGGACTTTTTGGAATGTTGACAGACGCCAGAGAACCAATCAGCTTCGCTTCACAAAGCTCCGTTGCGCGAAAAGTACGCGTCCTGGAGCGCTGCCCGGTCCGCTGTTACAGATATATATCTTTTTTTAAACGTTAATTTCTCAAAATCCACTGGAGCACATATATTGAGACCTACAAAAGGCACATCGGGCTACCAGACCCTACAATTTTGCCAAGTTTCGTGCAAATCCATTCAGCCGTTCGGGCTAAAAGTGAGGCCAACCGCCCTATGGAAATTAACATGGGAAAAACGCGTTTTGGGACCCCCCTTTTTTCTCGGCCCCCCCTTGACGAACCCCCCCAAAATTTTCAGGGGCTGCTCAGAAACAAAATGTGCCATTTTCCTGAAAATTTCAGCCAATTCCGTCCACAAACGCCAAAGTTATTAGACATAGAATTTTCAAAAAACCCATAGGGAAAAAATCCTAACTATATATACCTACTGGCGACCGCCAGTAGGTAATATTCACTGAAAAAACCATAGGTTATAGACCATATATAGTTAGGAATTAGCATTTAGAAAACCTTATTTTACTCACACAAAACCATTGAAATTCCATATATAGTTAGTTGCACTAACTATATATCGCGCACCCGCAATCCACTGCTGATGATGTCACATATTACATCATTCATGACATGGTCAGTGACATCACTGATGACATCACTGATGACATCTCAAATGACATCACTGATGACATCACTGATGACATCTCAAATGACATCACTGATGACATCATGACACACCAATACCAGTTACTACATACGCACTCACTGATTCCTACGTCTACACACACATTCACTCATTCACCCATACAATCACTCATACATACAGTCACTCATTATTACAACACTATCATATGCACTCATACACCTATGCAGACAGTCACACACTGCCACTCATCCATGGAGTTACTCACACACCAAGTCAGTCCTGTAAAGAATCAATCACACTTCCATTTCTTCATCTATACAGTTAAACACAGAACACCATACTTCAGTGACATCACTGATGACATCACTAATGACATCTGAAATGACATCACTGATGACATCTGAAATGACATCACTGATGACATCATGACACACCAATACCAGTTACTAAATACGCACTCACTGATTCGTACGTCTACACACACATTCACTCATTCACCCATACAATTACTCATACATACAGTCAGTTATTATTAGAACACTATCATATGCACTCATACACCTAGTCAGTCCTGTGAAGAATCAATCACACTTCGATTTCCTCATCTATAGTTAAACACAGAACACCATACTTTTCACACATATACTAACACATACTTACTCTCTTATACAATCACTGATACAAGTACACATTGATATGCACAGAGTCACACACCTCCCAGCCAGCCACACACACACTCAGTCTTCCATACATCCAGTCATTCTTCAATATGTAAAACGTATTTAAACTTTACAAAAACACACAGACACTAGATGATGTCTCAGTGATGTCATTTGAGATGTCATCAGTGATGTCATCAGTGATGTCACTGACCATGTCATGAATGATGTAATATGTGACATCATCAGCAGTGGATTGCGGGTGCGCGATATATAGTTAGTGCAACTAACTATATATGGAATTTCAATGGTTTTGTGTGAGTAAAATAAGGTTTTCTAAATGCTAATTCCTAACTATATATGGTCTATAACCTATGTTTTTTTCAGTGAATATTCAAGGTTTTGTAAATGCTAATTCCTAACTATATATGGTCTATAACCTATGGTTTTTTCTGTGAATTTCATTGGTTTTTTAACAGCTAATATCTGTAGCTGTAAAATGTATTCTTCTTTAAATCCAAAAATATATTTTATATGTTTATGAATAATTTTTTTTTTAAATATTTTTTTTTCTTCGTTCCCGCTTCGCGAATCGGGAAGCTTCCCGTTAGCTGACCTTGATGCCGCGAAATAGACCGCGAGCCGGTAAACGTTTCTTTACCGCAAGTGCCGCGTTAGAAAACAACATCGTGACGCCTCCCGTCCGCATGACGTTTCACGTTGTCGCGTGATACGTCATATGACGTGCTACGTTAGCGAACTGGTACGCGAAGCGAGTCGCAAAGCGCAGGTTTCTGGAAGCAAACCGGGAGGCCCTGCAAGGCGCTTAACGTAAACACAGCAAGTCATGTGACTTGGTAATAACACTTTTCATTGGTTCATTTCACTTTTGGTTTCCTAATGATGTAAGACTAGGTCATATAATCTAAAATGAACACTTTTGATTGGTTGAGAACTCTTGTTTTTCCCAAATGATGAAAATCCCTCCTTCTTTCCTCACTCTGACTTTCATCATTGTGAGAGAAAGACCCTTTGTGATCACTGAGCAATGGCTTCTTTAGTAGCTTCAGCTGGTGCTTCCCCACCACCTCCACCACATCCAAGGAAGAGTGGACCACCTGCTCAAGTTATAATTCAACAAGAAGAGGAAGAAGAGGAACAGGACGACGAGCACGAAGAGAGGCAGTTTTTGCCTGAGCAGCCCAGGACGTCTCACCGGAAAGAAAACTTCATTTGGCAATTTTTTAAAATTCCCAAAGGTCAGAAAAAAGTAAATGCAAGATACGTAACTTGCCTTATATGTCAAGATAGACTGTCCAGAGGAACCGAGAAAAAATACAGTTTCGGAAACTACACAATGCATCGCCATATGACTAGGTGGCATCCTAACAACTACAGTGCTGCACAGTTTCGGAACGACCTAGATAATCTCCCTATTATGGCCAGAAGATCTGTTGTACCGGAAGTAACGGGACCAGAGGGCAGGGAGATGGTGCCAAATATACAAATGAAATTTGGTGAAGTAAAACACATCTGCGTATTTTGCGATGGATTCATTTCCTACGGAGAAAGAAGCATCACTCTGATCAACAGAGCTATTGACTATCATATGCAAGTTTGTACGAAACGCCCAAAATAATAAATACTTCTTTTTTTGTTTTGTTGCTCCTGTTGAGCCCTTTACAATGAATCGTTTTCATTGCCCCCTCCAAGAAAAACCCAAAAAAATATAAAACTGTTCAGAAAAATTCAAAAAAAGTAAAAAAATGTTCCGAAAAATAATAAAAAAAATATAAAACAACAAAAACAATAAAAAAAAAGTTCTTTTCAGAACTACCTCCCCGTTATTAAAAAATTGGTACAATATTTGGAACTGTGCCAACCTCTATTTCTCTTAGTTCGCTTCCCAGTTCGCTCGCCGGTACGCGAACCGGAAGCGAACCAAAAACAGTAAGTATAAGGGAAGGAAACAGACACTTATGTTAAAAGAAAGACAGCTATAGGGGAGTAAACTAGAGATACTATTACCCGTAATCCACTGCTGATGATGTCACATATTACATCATTCATGACTTGCTCAGTGACATCATCAGCAGAGGATTGCGGGTTTTTTGGCAACGTGCCTTATCCACGGTTTAATAACGCTGCCTTTTGCTTTATATAAGTTTTCAAATTGTATGAAATATATACCAATAGGTCGTTATGAACCTTTAGGTAGTGCTTTTCTTCATGAGGTCTGGTCGCTTCCATACACATACAGATGTTTCAAAGATGATCAAGAAGTTTATCTGAATGGAGAGGAATGCACTGAGACGCCAGATCATTCACTAATGTGTAGGCACATACAGTTACACGGTTCATGCAACAAACACCGACCAAATATGGCTTGCGTGTTGCAAGGCACGCCAGTTCCTGCTATCATCCCCACGTTCAAGTTGTTGGAAAATGGTAGTTATTTGATGCTCAATAATGAAGATTGTTCTGAGTTAATTAAAAGTATTCCTTTTATCGTAACAGTAAGTGAACGAGTTATTTGCTGCAGAAATGTTCTATTTCCTCCCACACATGAACATAGGGAGTTTTCAATCTGGCCACAAATACCAACCTTGGGACAGATTTCAACGGCATGGCAAGAATAAGAGCTCTTTTGTCTCAGAGAGAGGTGGCCTTGAGTTCGGCCCGTGAAACTTTCGTGCTTCACATAGCGAACACCTGTACAGAGGTGCAGACCCTTTTCAATTCAGATTTGCCTTTCAATTTCAGCAAGATGGTTCCGACTATCTTTAACGCATCCTCCACAAAGGCCCTGGCGCACTTTTTTAAAGTTGTTACCAGTGGTCTCGTGACTTCATTTGAGAAAATCTTTGGAGTCATCCCTGCTTCCTTTCATTATATTTTCTCCACTCTGCTTCGTGGATTGGCATTTTTACTTGCATTACCAGCGGACGCTCTTGTGCTTTTTTACATTTTTAAATATGGATGTCCCTCCTATGCAACCTCCCACCCTGCAGCTGCTGACACTGTTCCGCAATCGCATGCTAGAATATTATGGCACAATGCCGTTGGCGATATTAAGCACGGCATATGGATTATCTTTTCGATTCTCCTACTTCACCTGTGTCCAGCCTGTATTTCACTGCCTGACCTGTGATTTCGATTGGGCCATTGATTTGTGTCTCTGCGGACCGGTTTCTCCTGACGTCGACTTTAATCAGCTGATGACTCCTATCATTACTCACGAGTTGGTTTGTCCTGGCGAAAGGATTATGGCTGTGGCATTGATGCATGGACTACTTGGTCCCTGGAATTTACTGTGGGCAGCACAGTCTTTCTTGGAACAGAGCTTTCTTGAAAACCCACCGAGCTGTCCTCTGATGGTGATAGAGGATCCGGTGCTGGGAGAGCACGTATGTTCTTTTCCGCTTTTAAATTGGATGGCTGAACTGTTTTCGGATGAAGACGGTGACTTCCTATTGGAGGCTGTTGCAGCTTATTTTGCATACACAGTTATGTCATAGACCTTTTTCATGTTTGATATGCTGAGTACTAGCATTTCATTGACAATTCATTGACTTATTTGTCAAGTTTTTATTATTTACCTTGCCTATTGGCTTAAGACTCGATAAAGTACTTGGCTGTTTTATTTTTCTTTAGCATTAAATTTTCCTAGTTTTTAATGCTTTACCTTGCGGACCGTCCACATATAAACTTGCAATCTGCTCTCATGAGATGGCACTTCTATTATCTTATTCAGTTCGTTTCCGGGTCATGGGGAGGTGTCATCTAGGTCCTGGATATCTTTACACCGTGTTAAGTTAGCATGGGCTCATTACCGGTTTAAACGCCATTTTTCCTTTTTTGCAACTTCTGCACACGACACTTAGTTGTTGCTTTAGCTTTCCACCTAGTAGTTCATCGTGGTTTACATGAGAATAATATGTTATTGCTCTACTATCTGCTTTGCTTGTTAAACTATATCTGTACAGCGAGTGCTAAAGTTTCAAGAACAACACGATACAGAATTGTTATGAGGTCTGATCTCCACGACTTCATACTCATAACATAAGTGCAACTTCTGCCAATTCTGGGCATGAGGCGGGTTTTATATTGCTTTGCCGAACACACATACACAACAGTTGATGCGGTTCACATGAAGAGAGAGCTGGTGTATGCTGATGTGATTCCTTCAAATCTAAGACACTAAAGTATGGGCACGCCCTAAACCAACACAAAGAGACCTTCTTAGCAAATAATATAATATGTGTATTAGGGAGGGTGAGATATAAGCAGCCGCGGGCCGTGGAGGGAGTTACGGTGAGGCAGGGAGGCGGGGAGGGGGAGAAGCAGGGTGGAGCCCTCTCTACCTTGCCCCTCCCCCTCCCCGCCTCCCTGCCCCACCGTAACTCCCTCCACGGCCCGCGGCTGCTTATAAGTGTTGCTAACTCTTATTCATTTACAGCATGTTAACATACTGTCACCATTCGCTTTTTATGTACTAGTAACTATGCTGGTAATTTTGCTACTGATAATATGTGTACTTGTATTCTCCACCCTGCTTCTCCCCCTCCCCGCCTCCCTGCCTCACCGTAACTCCCTCCACGGCCCGCGCTGCTTATAAGTGTTGCTAACTCTTATTCATTTACAGCATGTTAACATACTATCACCATTCGCTTTTTATGTACTAGTAACTATGCTGGTAATTTTGCTACTGATAATATGTGTACTTGTATTATCTAAGATACTACGCCTGAGAAGACGGCATTAGTAAATAAACATTTCAAATACACATGTGTTCTTCTTAACTCCATGTTCTGGTTTCTAAGAAATATATAACGACCGACTGTTCATGAGTTCCACGTATCCTGAGGTACTATAAGTTCATATTCTGGATTGTCTAAACATTGAGAGTTTGTTATATCCAATGTGACACTGTACCTAGCTTGCTAAGGAGTTTTTGATTACTAACGTGAGTTTTGGGACACCCTAATTCGCCGAGGTTCCAATCCTCTGTCCACAGTTCTGTGTGAGAACAGAAACCCTGCGACAGGGGCACCCCCGACCCTTGCTGGAGCTTCATCACACTTGCGATACAACTCCAGCAATGCGCCACCTTTACGGCACAGATACATCACGCATCTGTGCTGTTTTTGCCCCATGATGCGCCGCATTGTAAATGCAGCACACCATAGGTGACGGAACAGCGGCACAGAATGACTAACACATCCCTGGTGATGCGCCAGTCATCATAAATGTATCCCTATGCTTCTTATCTTGTTAGAGATGAACCGCCATATGTATCATCAAAGTTTTTTGCATTTCCTAAATAGCGAACTTTAAGGAATAAATAGCGATTCTTTACCATTCCTAGTTTGCGATTAGCTATTTGCTAATTACAAATTACCCATTCATTTCCTTCATTTCCATAGGGCGGTTGGACTCACTTTTAGCTCGAACGGCTGAATGGATTTCCACGAAACTTGGCAAAATTGTAGGGACTGGTAGCCCGATGTGCCTTTGCTATGTCTCAAGATATATGCTCCAGTGGTTTTTACGAACATTAACTTTGAAAAATATATATTGGGCTACATTGGCCTATATATATGTTGGAGCCCAAATGTAGCCCAATGTAGCCCAATGAAGCCCAATGTAGCCCAATGTAGCCCAAAGATGGCCGCCAGACACACAAAAAAACAAATGTAGCCCAAATATCAGCCAGATGTAGCCCAACTATAGCCCAGTGACAGAATGACCAATCAGCTTCGCAAACCTCCGTTACGCGAAGCGGAGCGCTGTTACAGATATATATCTTTTTTTGAACGTTAATTTCTCAAAATCCACTGGAGCACATATATTGAGACCTAGCAAAGGCACATCGGGCTACCAGTCCCTAATATTTTGCCAAGTTTCGTGCAAATCCATTCAGCCGTTCGATTATTATTATTATTATTTTTTTTTGCCCCGCGGGGCCCTTTTAAAACCTCCACATCAAACCTAGGGGGTCAGCGAGGATCTACTATGCCCCCTTATAGTTATTTCCCCCTTTGTTTTGACCTCCTCTTGTCTCTCGATCCTACCGAGAGACAAGATGGCGGCCGCTATGGACTTTTTGGAATGTTGACAGACGCCGGAGAACCAATCAGCTTCGCTTCACAAAGCTCCGTTGCGCGAAAAGTACGCGTCCTGGGACGCTGCCAGGTCCGCTGTTACAGATATATATCTTTTTTTAAACGTTAATTTCTCAAAATCCACTGGAGCACATATATTGAGACCTACAAAAGGCACATCGGGCTACCAGTCCCTACAATTTTGCCAAGTTTCGTGCAAATCCATTCAGCCGTTCGGGCTAAAAGTGAGGCCAACCGCCCTATGGAAAACTCAATGTTAAAAACACGTTTTGGGACCCCCCTTTTTTCTCGGCCCCCCTTGACGAACCCCCCCCAAATTTTCAAGGGCTGCTCAGAAACAAAATGTGCCATTTTCCTGAAAATTTCAGCCATTTCCGTCCACAAACGCCAAAGTTATTAGACATAGAATTTTCAAAAATCCCATAGAGAAAAAATCCTAACTATATATACCTACTGGCGACCGCCAGTAGGTAATATACATATATATATATATATATATGTATATGTGTATATATATATACCAATATACATATTTGTACTGCTGAAATGTTTGAAATTATGAGTAAAAATTGTCTAAACAAATCAACGGAAGCTCTTCCTCATGTGTGTCCCTATCGCTCTGACAGTTCATGTTTATGGAATGCCTATTTGTCAGATAAATCCAGAAAGCTCCTGATCCATTTCCAATTTTACGTGTGCAATGTCTAGTTATTATTATTAGTTATTATCTGAAATGCATTTTTCCCTAGAGGAGGATATTTCCCTAAGTGCTTAAATATATCTGGTTTTATTTCTGTAGTAAATCCCAGAACACAAGCTTCTAATTAAGACTCCTTTTCATTTCACACTGCTTTCTTAGTATAGCAACAGCCAGAAAGTCTACTTATATTTTAACTATTTAAAGATAATGTTTTAAGTGTATCCATAAGGGACGTGCCAACATAATAATACTTTGAAAATTAAGTTATTTTCCAATTGCATAACAAATTGTCCAGATATAGCCAACATGAATGAAATTGTTTTATTCAAATTTACACACATTTTGTTCACATTAAATTAAATGAAAAAAATAATAATAATAGTGTGCAAAACTGACACCATTGTGCCGTCGCATGTGAAACATTTAGTGCATAAACTTCATGCAAACTGAGGATGATAAACATGCTCAATTACTTCAAAACCACACAGACTCTGAGAGTTAAGCTGTGTCTAATATAAATAACTGGCAAAAGATATGCGTGTGAATAATATGAACGGTAGTTAAAGCCCTGTACCACAACACCCGTCACCGCGTGGAGTGTGCTGTTAAACTACATGAAAATAAATAAAATAAACAAAAAGCCATTGCCTCCAAGTTACACAAAGCTTTACGTGACGTCTACTCACCTGTTGTTAAACAGTGATCCGCGTACTCCGAGCTGAAGTCTCTGAATTGCATGAAACTCGGTTGCAAAGTTAACGTAAATGTACGCAATGACGTGACAGATATTAGGAAGATTACTGCCTGCTTAAAGAGAAAGCTACCACTTGAACTAATGTCAATGGCATGCAGATGTGAAATAAAGTAACCAAATTCAAATTGCAAAGAAAACATAGCAAAACAAATATTTTTAAGAAAAATTACCCTACTTATAAAAGTTGACAACATTCTTTGCTGTAGAAAACTCAACACAATATTTCCGAGAATTGAACAAATGAATACATTAACATCAAGGGTGTCACTCACTAGACTCCTCGGTTACCAAAGTACCTTCTATTCTTAATGCCCTAAAAAACCAATGTGTATGCTAGCAGATCTGACCTCAATAGAAAACATGCTAATTCTATTCGGTCATTCAATCCTTGTGGCTGCATTGTGTTAAATGTTTTGATCCAGTAGAACTCTGATCTCAACAATTGTTTCTGTGGCTCCACATCAGTCCGATATTTCACTGCCTCCAAGATCGTAAAACATAGTTCAGTGATGTTGTGTCCTGTTTGTTGCCAATGTATTGCCACATTGGACTTAGCATTTTTTGTTCTGATATTGCTTTTATGTTCGGTAATCAGAATTTTCACCTTTCGTACAGTCTTGCCCAGATATATTTTACCGCAGGGCATTTCAAATCATTAATCACATTGGCTGTGTCACACGTGCTGGAATGTTGTAGCGTTATGATTGTTCCCTTTATGGGATGTGCAAACTGATTCCCAGTCATTACGTTGTTGCAATGTATACAATTTGCACATTTTTGCATGCATTTAAATTATTGCTGTGACTATTTTTGTTTTTCCTTTCTACTAGTTCTTAAATGCTTTTTGAACGTTGAAATGCAGAGATGGGTGTGCGGTTAAATAATTGTTGATAAGCAGGTTCTGTTTGATTCATCCTCCATTGCTTTTTAATGATTGCTTTAATTTTGTTGGATTTAGTAGAATGCTTCAAAATGCAATCTATAGGCTTCTCTAGGACCACTTCTATTTGCTTTAACAACCCTTGCCTATGAAGAGCTGTTACTAGCTTTATAGATTCCTCAAGAATATTGTTGGGATAACCACGTTGTTTGAATCTCATGGCATATTGATTGATTGTATTAGTTGCTTCAATTGGGTCTGATGTGATTCTATTTAACCTTATGAACTGAGAAAACGGTAAATGACATTTTAGTGACTTTTGGTGGAAACTCGTATAATGTAGACAGTTATTCCGATCTGTTTCTTAGGTGTGTACATTTGTTTTGATCACACCGTCATCAATTTGTACCATGACTTCCAGAAGCGCAATCTTTTTCTTTTTCAATTTGATGTGTGAATTTAATATGTTCATGACACTGATTTAACTCCATGATGTTATCCTCTAGTTGTTTGAGTTGCCCTTTCCAAATGATAAAAATGTCATCAATGTATCTCTTGTAAGTCACCAGATGTTCACACCATGTTGCCTTTAGAAGAATGTGATTGTTTTCAAATTTGAACATGAAAATATTAATATTCGATGGGGCTCCTGTGAACCCCATCGAAGTCCCATTACATTGTGAAAAAAAGTTTTCTTTCCACTGGAAATAACTGTGAAATAATGTGGAATGGAGTAACTCCAGTAAAATAATCTTTTTTGCTCCTACTTATTCATTTTGCAAAAGAGCCCATTCTATTGCCTCGATTCCTTCTTTATGCGGGATGGAGGTGTGTAAAGCGGTCACGTACACAGTACACAATCACCATGATTCAATCCCTTCCTGTCCCAAGATGTCAACATGTTTAAGAATGCAGTTGTTAACATGTAAAATTGTGTTTGACGTGCGTGCAAAAATTTCTAGGTTTTATCCATGATCCATTCCATTTTTGACGCATTATCCAAGATTTGTTTCAAGATCCATTGGAATTCCTTAGTCAGATCTTGTTCAAGCCACAAGCAGATGTTGCTATCTTGCATGTATGCAGTCACATTAGTCTCATAGAATTTCATGTTCATTCCAGAACCAGCTTTACTCAGTGTCATTGAAAATATATGCCTTACCATCGATCAAGGAGGACAGACTGCACTCATTATCCTTGATCTAAACCCAACATCTCACTCCACTTTCCTCTCTCAGCTCCTTCATAAGGCCTTAAAGACTCCACCTTGAAATAGATAGCCTAATTTTTATGTGTAAGATTCAAAGCTGTCTCTTTCCCACTCTTCTACTTTCACTTCAAGGAGATCATGTGTAGAGTGCATCTGGTGTCTTCCCTCAGCCCCACTCTCTTAAATTTGTACATCTCCTCCACGAGCACCTCTAATCCAGTGCTTTGGTTTCTCTCTCATATCAGACGCCGATGACCACCAAATCATTGTTTCCTTTAAAGATGACTTTGGGGCTCTCAAGGAAAACTGTGGCACCTGCCTAAAATAATAGGATTCGTAACGAACATGTACTGCCTCAAACATAAATCTGAAAATACTGGGTCCTCATTTTGTGTAAACCACACACCTTCTGGTGGAGAGTTGGCCTTGGAACTTGGAAATCCTTCCCATCCCAGTTTCCTGTACAAAAGTCGTGGTGTGCTCATTGATTACATCCAATCCTTTATCCAAAAGTTTACAAGGTTTCTTCCTACTCCTGATGTAGTCTCATTATCAAGAATAAGATTTTCCAACTCTCCCTTTAGACTGCAGGAAGACTGTCCTTCCAAGCTGTGTCATGCCCAGACAGATGATTAAAACTCATTGTATTTAGGTTTTATGTCTTCCCAATCATCTTCTGTATCAGCATTAAGTGATCTAGAACTCTGACTGCTACATGGCATTCTGTATCACTCTTCTGTCTCAGACAAAACTTCCACAGTGGGTATTGGTTGTGAAGACAGTCAATTTCAAAAATCTCTGCTTCTGCTTTTAGGAAAAGTGTGGCTTAAAGTCTCTGATGAGAGTTTTGCGTTCGTACACGACCAGACTAGCCCAGATACCTTGATATTAAAAAACATTTTATGGCAATAGATATTTCGCTTTTCTTGCAGTCATTCAGTGGAATAAGCACACCTTTATCTCCAAGACAAGAAAGGTAATCATATTTTACTTGGCTTTTACCTTTCACTAACAAGTATCATTGTTCCTTGACTCTCCTTTTCATCTTCTGTCTAATACTAGTACCAGGATGTCACTTGGGGTAAGACAGCACCATCCATTCTTGAATACTATCCAATTTTTAATTCATTTCACACATCGGGCTGAAGCCATGCATATCCTGCATCTCATTTCATCATTTATCTTCTCACTTAATTACAAAAAGAGAGAAAGGGAACAATATGTTGCACTGCTTATTCAATATAAATATTGTCTGGACCTGCTAGGAAGCAAATTTATATTGTGTCTACTGTTTACACACAGAATACATACATATGTCCCCGTCTTTCTTTTAGTATTTTGTCATCTGCCTCTGTAAATGGAGGCCACACAGCTGCCATGTCAACATGTGTGCATTTTACTACATTCTGACTTTGTTAAGTAGAAGTGCCCAGTACTATAAGGCTCTCCCGCTGTGGTACGGCCTTTATGTTTTTGGTATGTTGGACCTTCATGGGTCATGCAGTTTTGTATCTTCTCTTTTTGTCATGAATATGCAAGAGTTCTGGTTGGAGGACTGAGCACATTGTTGGTTTGGATAGTGGACCAAATTTGACATTGGTATACTTGGAAAACACCTTTGCTAAGCCTGATGTAAGTGTGTTAAATATGCATATTCATAACACCAATATATAGTTTCCACATGTGTCCCTAAATGTTCAGTATTACAGTGCTGCTTATAGATGAACAAAAATCACAATAAAGGATGCAAAACATGAAGTGTTCCAGATTGCGAAAACTACACTGCACTCCAAATTCCACTTGTCCCTTCCCATTTGGGCTTTCAAAGATGCCGCATCAAGGTTGCCAGGACTAAAGAAAACAAGGAAAACTAGTTTAGTGTGTCTTTCACAGGCAACCTTTCTGCAAATTTAGAGTTAGTAGAAAGTGTTTTATTTTCTGTTTACTTTGCTACATGCTACATGTCAACCTCGGACACCACAACTCTGTAATGAAAATTTCAACTCTGCATTACAAATGTGGAGTCATTAATATTGAATAATGGCCTGCCTGGTTATTTAATGAGAACTTTGAACCATAATTTGGTGATGGTGTCTGCAGCACTATGGTTCTTTTTAACCCTGGGCGTAAAACTCTGCTCCTCTCACAGTGTTTGCACAGTTTTGCAGCTCCATATTCTGCATAGCTCGTGGATGGCCA
The DNA here is from genome assembly GCF_964261635.1 of Lissotriton helveticus. Taxonomy (NCBI): domain Eukaryota; kingdom Metazoa; phylum Chordata; class Amphibia; order Caudata; family Salamandridae; genus Lissotriton; species Lissotriton helveticus. The sequence continues at coordinate 1,838,286,914 of NC_136059.1, read as the reverse complement.
AAAAACTCTGCACTTCCCTTTGTAGGATAATTGATTGGTGTTGTGGCCTGGCAATGTGGATGGCAGACATTTTGTGAAGGCAGCCAATGTGCTTCGGCCATAGGCCTGCATGCCTTCTTTGTGGTGGCCATGTCTTCCTGCTGGTTGTTGCTTTGCATGCAATTTTTTCTTCTTTTATTCAGCAATAATGTAGCACAGGTCACTACATTTTATCCATGTTTTTAATACATGTTTAATTTTGTTTTGAATTGATTCAAGCTCTGGCCTAGTCTGCCAATGGGTTTTCCAACCAATAGGCCCAGAGCTACTCATGGGTGCATGAAACAACTGTTTCTGTGGCGTCTGTTGAATTTAAACATAATTTTGGCCATGGATCGCATTGGATTAAAAATACAAAATTTGTTTTTTTGTGGTTTTTCACCTTTTATTATTTGTGTTAAATGAAATGCCTTTGGTGGATGTGTGTGGTTGTAACTTGCAAACCTTTTTAGCCCTGTGGATTTTTGTTTTTGGCATTGTTGCAATAAATATGTGTTGTTGAGCATGCCTCCTTCGTCTGGTCAGCGTGTGAGTTTCTTTGTAATAGTGGGCCAGCATTTTCCTTGGCTGCGCCTCCCCGTGTGGCAAGGGGCCATTTTGTAATGTTTGTGTGCTTAAAATAGGCCTGCTTGAGTTCATTGTTTTCCAGGTCTCCTGCTTTTTGGTGTGACCATATGGCTGGCTGCCATTTTGTGGAAGTAGTTAGCGTGCTTTTGGCATAGGACTGCAGGTATTCTCTTTGTTTCTCTTGGCTTATTGGTTCTTGTTGTGTTGGCCTGGCCATGTGGCTGGTGGCCATTTTGTGAAGGGAGCCAGTGTGCTTTTGTCGTAGGCCTGCATTGTCTTTCCTTTGTAGGCTCATTGATTGTTGTTGCAGCCTGTATCCGCCAGGTTCACAATATTAATGGACAGTCCAAGTCAAATGCAGTGCTGAAGAGATGCATCTCCCAATTTGGTAATACATACAGTATAATTGTTTCTCTTGAATCATTATAACTGTACGTTGTTTATGCTTATATAATTTACATTACTCCTATAGATATATCAATGTTATATGTTTTCTTTTAAAGCCTACTGCAAGACCATAAGCTATCTTGGGTCTCTCTGGGGGCAGACGAAAAATGTATTTCCCTGTACTTGTCTAGTACTCATCATCGTGTATGCATTTCTTTTTCCTCCCATAACAGATTTATGATGGTCGGCTGCCAAGTGAAAATGTGATTGTCTTTCTGTTGTGTTGGTCTTTCAAATTCACCTTCCTATACATTCATCGAACCCCTAGTCCTCTTCCCCCAAGCTGTGTGATTTATTGGTATGACTAAATTAAATGTACACTATTAATTGATCACACACTTGGTGGGGTGAATGTGGTGAAAGCAACAACAACTCAAGGGCAGGCAGGGCTAGGATCTAGTTGTGCTCTAAGTATAACTATAGCTCACACTGCCGTATATAAGATTGCCCACTCATGCACGGACAGTACTCGATATAAAAAAAAAATTCAGAGTAACATTATCGATCATAATAGCCAGCATCGTCATCCTTCCAGCACTAAAAGTTACGCTTGTCGCCTTCAAGCGTTAATAGCTCGAGTCGACTTCAGTTTGTAACGTGTACTAGGCTAACCCACCATTCTGTTTTTTTTTATTTTAGCATTGATTATCATCGTTTCTCTTTTGACAGTCTTCCTGTATGCTGTACTTCTACTAGTCATTCTCTAGTCTGCCTCAGATGTCTGTCTCTTTTTCTTTTTTCGCAAATGCTACTGTCGCTACTACTACTACCACTATGGCACCTTGGGAAACCAAACCATCACCATGCAGCCATCGCTTTGCCTAATCATCAATCACAGGTAAGAAAAGAAGTTTGGGGATGCAATAATGCATATACTATGGAAATTAATTAGCTCATACACCTGTTCCCTTCCGAGTCCATAAGGGTTTTAGTTCCAGACAGCATAGACTAGGAGGAGAGACTGACAGTAGCAGGACAAATGAGGGTACCACATCTATCTGTTGGGGTGTTACACTATTGGCAGATTTTTTTATAAAGGCTGCGCCCCAGCAGCAAAGGAAACAGTGTGCAGTAAAATAGTAACTTCTAAAAAAAATTACATAATTTGTAAAAATTAAAATGTATTCCCCTAATAAATAAACTAGACTGAAAGAAACCCACAGCCCCTCATCCACCCCACTCCCTAACCCCAACCAATGTCTGGTAAAAAAAAGTCCAAATTTCCATTAATCCAAATGTTCAGAAAAAAAGCATTAAATAACACTAAAGTTTTCCCCAACTCCCACATTCCCACCCTCTCCCCAACAAGTTCCACCCACCAAACAAAGAAAAAAAAAGGGTAAGAAACTGAGGTCGTTGGTCATCTAGTGGTGGGCTAGGAGCCGGATCATGCGCCCAAGATAGTCAAAACTCTCCTTCATCCTGGCTTCTAGGTGAGCCATCCGGAGGAGCATGCAGGGCTGAAAGTTTTTACAAGAACAGGAGTGAGAAGCAGTGGTTATGGTTGCCTTGTGGAAGGTGGCTTCCGAACCATGCCACTGTAAAACCAGGAACAACAAGTGATGGACTGAATGTGGATCAATGTCACACACTCCCCCAGTCAAAAGATCTGGGCCCAAATCCATCGTTTTTTTGCACTCCACACCACCCTGGGTTAGACAATGGCGATATGCAAATCAGCTCTGACCCTGTTGCGCCATGGGAACAGTCCAGTCCGAACTACAAACGCCATGTCCTTCCCAGAACGGAATCAAGCATCCGAGGACCGGACCGGTTTTGAGGTAACACCTCTCTTCAGCCCGGCTAGCTTGACTCCAAGTGGTGTGGAGTGCCTGGGACCCACGTCTGGGCATCCCCAGCGCACTTAGGGCGGCAATTGCAAAAACAACAAGTGATGGACTGAATGTGGATCAATGTCACACACTCCCCCAGTCAAAAGATCTGGGCCCAAATCCATCGTTTTTTTGCACTCCACACCACCCTGGGTTAGACAATGGTGATATGCAAATCAGCTCTGACCCTGTTGCCCCATATGAACAGTCCAGTCCGAACTACAAACGCCATGTCCTTCCCAGAACGGAATCAAGCATCCGAGGACCGGACCAGTTTCGAGGTAACACCTCTCTTCAGCCCGGCTAGCTTGACTCCAAGTGGTGTGGAGTGCCTGGGACCCACGTCTGGGCATCCCCAGCGCACTTAGGGCGGCAATTGCAAAAACAACAAGTGATGGACTGAATGTGGATCAATGTCACACACTCCCCCAGTCAAAAGATCTGGGCCCAAATCCATCGTTTTTTTGCACTCCACACCACCCTGGGTTAGACAATGGCGATATGCAAATCAGCTCTGACCCTGTTGCCCCATGGGAACAGTCCAGTCCGAACTACAAACGCCATGTCCTTCCCAGAACGGAATCAAGCATCCGAGGACCGGACCGGTTTCGAGGTAACACCTCTCTTCAGCCCGGCTAGCTTGACTCCAAGTGGTGTGGAGTGCCTGGGACCCACGTCTGGGCATCCCCAGCGCACTTAGGGCGGCAATTGCAAAAACAACAAGTGATGGACTGAATGTGGATCAATGTCACACACTCCCCCAGTCAAAAGATCTGGGCCCAAATCCATCGTTTTTTTGCACTCCACTCCACTCCGCTGATGAGAGGTGTTACCTCGAAACCGGGCCGGTCCTCGGATGCTTGTTTCCGTTCTGGGAAGGACATGGCTTTTGTAGTTCGGACTGGACTGTTCCCATGGGGCACAGGGTCAGTGCTGATTTGCATATCGCCATTGTCTAACCCAGGGTGGTGTGGAGTGGAAAAACGATGGATTTGGGCCCAGATCTTTGGACTGGGGTGAATGTGTGACATTGATCCACATTCTGTCCATCACTGTTGTGTTTGCAATTACTGCTCTAAGTGTACTGGGGATGCTCAGACGTGAGTCCCAGGCACTCCACACCACTGGAGGCAAGCTAGCCGGGCTGATGAGAGGTGTTACCTCGAAACCGGGCCGGTCCTCGGATGCTTGTTTCCGTTCTGGGAAGGACATGGCTTTTGTAGTTCGGACTGGACTGTTCCCATGGGGCACAGGGTCAGTGCTGATTTGCATATCGTCATTGTCTAACCCAGGGTGGTGTGGAGTGGAAAAACGATGGATTTGGGCCCAGATCTTTGGACTGGGGTGAATGTGTGACATTGATCCACATTCTGTCCATCACTGTTGTGTTTGCAATTACTGCTCTAAGTGTACTGGGGATGCTCAGACGTGAGTCCCAGGCACTCCACACCACTGGAGGCAAGCTAGCCGGGCTGATGAGAGGTGTTACCTCGAAACCGGGCCGGTCCTCGGATGCTTGTTTCCGTTCTGGGAAGGACATGGCTTTTGTAGTTCGGACTGGACTGTTCCCATGGGGCACAGGGTCAGTGCTGATTTGCATATCGCCATTGTCTAACCCAGGGTGGTGTGGAGTGGAAAAACGATGGATTTGGGCCCAGATCTTTGGACTGGGGTGAATGTGTGACATTGATCCACATTCTGTCCATCACTGTTGTGTTTGCAATTACTGCTCTAAGTGTACTGGGGATGCTCAGACGTGAGTCCCAGGCACTCCACACCACTGGAGGCAAGCTAGCCGGGCTGATGAGAGGTGTTACCTCGAAACCGGGCCGGTCCTCGGATGCTTGTTTCCGTTCTGGGAAGGACATGGCTTTTGTAGTTCGGACTGGACTGTTCCCATGGGGCACAGGGTCAGTGCTGATTTGCATATCGCCATTGTCTAACCCAGGGTGGTGTGGAGTGGAAAAACGATGGATTTGGGCCCAGATCTTTGGACTGGGGTGAATGTGTGACATTGATCCACATTCTGTCCATCACTGTTGTGTTTGCAATTACTGCTCTAAGTGTACTGGGGATGCTCAGACGTGAGTCCCAGGCACTCCACACCACTGGAGGCAAGCTAGCCGGGCTGATGAGAGGTGTTACCTCGAAACCGGGCCGGTCCTCGGATGCTTGTTTCCGTTCTGGGAAGGACATGGCTTTTGTAGTTCGGACTGGACTGTTCCCATGGGGCACAGGGTCAGTGCTGATTTGCATATCGCCATTGTCTAACCCAGGGTGGTGTGGAGTGGAAAAACGATGGATTTGGGCCCAGATCTTTGGACTGGGGTGAATGTGTGACATTGATCCACATTCTGTCCATCACTGTTGTGTTTGCAATTACTGCTCTAAGTGTACTGGGGATGCTCAGACGTGAGTCCCAGGCACTCCACACCACTGGAGGCAAGCTAGCCGGGCTGATGAGAGGTGTTACCTCGAAACCGGGCCGGTCCTCGGATGCTTGTTTCCGTTCTGGGAAGGACATGGCTTTTGTAGTTCGGACTGGACTGTTCCCATGGGGCACAGGGTCAGTGCTGATTTGCATATCGCCATTGTCTAACCCAGGGTGGTGTGGAGTGGAAAAACGATGGATTTGGGCCCAGATCTTTGGACTGGGGTGAATGTGTGACATTGATCCACATTCTGTCCATCACTGTTGTGTTTGCAATTACTGCTCTAAGTGTACTGGGGATGCTCAGACGTGAGTCCCAGGCACTCCACACCACTGGAGGCAAGCTAGCCGGGCTGATGAGAGGTGTTACCTCGAAACCGGGCCGGTCCTCGGATGCTTGTTTCCGTTCTGGGAAGGACATGGCTTTTGTAGTTCGGACTGGACTGTTCCCATGGGGCACAGGGTCAGTGCTGATTTGCATATCGCCATTGTCTAACCCAGGGTGGTGTGGAGTGGAAAAACGATGGATTTGGGCCCAGATCTTTGGACTGGGGTGAATGTGTGACATTGATCCACATTCTGTCCATCACTGTTGTGTTTGCAATTACTGCTCTAAGTGTACTGGGGATGCTCAGACGTGAGTCCCAGGCACTCCACACCACTGGAGGCAAGCTAGCCGGGCTGATGAGAGGTGTTACCTCGAAACCGGGCCGGTCCTCGGATGCTTGTTTCCGTTCTGGGAAGGACATGGCTTTTGTAGTTTGGACTGGACTGTTCCCATGGGGCACAGGGTCAGTGCTGATTTGCATATCGCCATTGTCTAACCCAGGGTGGTGTGGAGTGGAAAAACGATGGAGTTGGGCCCAGATCTTTGGACTGGGGTGAATGTGTGACATTGATCCACATTCTGTCCATCACTGTTGTGTTTGCAATTACTGTAAAACCAGGGGCCTGGCTGGGGCCTGGCGAATTGGAGGCTGCAACTGCTGCCTCCTCTTCCTCCTGAACCACCAGCCGTCGATATTCAGCCCATATGGCCTCCAGCTTTGTTTGCTGGGTCCTGGCTGCTCTCTCCCACCTATCAGATGTTGGTTGGCAGGAGTAGCTATATCAAGAAAGAAAAAAGATAAATTATAACCAGTACTCTTACCAAAACAGTAACTAATAAAATAATATATAGTGGCACAGTAGGACTGTCAGTACGTAACATTTGTGGTATCTTCGATTCCTCAGCCCATTAGATTTGGATGAGATTAGTGTTTCAGGCATTAGGTACTATGGAGTAGACAAGCATTCTTCTTCTCTCTATTGTTTGGCTCAATTAATCTAGTAGTTGTAGGCATGCCAGCTGAGAATGTGTGTTGCACGCTAAACAGAAAATACTCATGTCCCAGACTCGCCTTACTTTCCTAATGTCGGCAGGTGGGGCAGCTGTACTACACAATTACCTCTTTTTTCATTATGTCTACCCTGTTAAATCAATGGCAAATGCTCAATTTCACTTTCACCCTGACTACTACAACAAGGTAGATGATATGATAATATAAATGATGATATACCGCATGACTTCACGTGACGTATGGTACTACTATTGTAACCAATTATGCACCCGATAGGCCACCCATGGCTGATACTGTCGAAATTACATTGGGTAGGGAGGAGTGGGCCTCGTAGTCGGAGGGAGGTGATTGATGATGGGTGGGTAGGTACATACATAATATATATTTTGTGCTTGCAAACTACTGTTTGTCAAGGAAGTCATCTGAAATACAACCTCAAACCTTTGAATACAAAACTTAAGTTGCTTTGAAAGGTTGGGGGTGGTATGTGCTCCAAATGAAAGACTACACTTAAAAACCACACAGGGGATGACAAAGATGTATGGATGAAGGGTGGAGTAGGGCACTATGTGAACAGCAAATTATATAGAGGGGGTCAAAATAGGCTGAGTTTGGACTGATAGTGAATGTCTTTGGTTCTCTTTATACTACCTTACATACTACTGGAAACACAATTAACAACCTGCAGTGCAGAATCAGCAAGGCTTCCTCGCTTAGTCATATTTTTTGCTGCTGAGTATTCATTTTCCGACAGTGACTCTAGGCTCAATGCCTTCTTTTTTTTGTCCTCATACCCAATTAGATATATCTAGAGCTGAATTGATTAACTCTACGGCCCCCCAGTTTATTGGCACCAGCAAGAGAGCTCTGATCTTAATGGTTTGCATTTTACACAGAACCTCTCATAATTGGTCGGTTTCATTCTTCTATCTGATAAGCCCTGAGAACTGACCCGAGTGGTAAAGTAATTCCATGTAGAGGCATAATCATTGGACATGCATACCCCTGAATTTAAAGGTTGTAGAGCTAGCCCATACATGATAACCAAAAAGCTTCCTTCTTGCTATTCTTTTTCCGTATGGCTGTGTCCAATTTCATTACATACTTAATAGAGTTTAACCAATTTAAGAAAAAATCAGGGGGTGCATTTAATCCATTATTTACAGATTTCTCTACGGGCTAGTAGGATAAGATAAAAACACAGCTTATTAGTATCTAAGGATAACAATTCATAATTTGGGAGGATGCCCAAAAAATTTAAAGAAATGCTCACCTGGATGTCAAACCCAACTATATCCGGCCCGATTCACAGAATGAACTTAAGACAAAATCCTAAAGTTACTACCATTTTGGTATTCACAGAATGCACTTACTACTTCTGGTATTCACAGAATGCACCTACTACCTTTGGCATTCACAGAATGAACTTACCACATTTGGTATTCACAGAATGCACTTACTACTTCTGGTATTCACAGAATGCACCTACTACCTTTGGCATTCACAGAATGAACTTACCACATTTGGTATTCACGAATGGACTTACGACTACAAACTTTACGTCCGCACTCGGGCCGGAATTTCCGCTTCGGGCTGGAATTTCCTCTTCCAGGCCGGAGTTTCCGCTCCTGGGCTGGAAGATACGAACTGTGGCCGTTGATCATTTTAGCCAAGAGTAAACACGTGTTCAAGTGCCTACCATCCCCCACCATGCATCAGCTGACACACTGCAGCCAATCCCAGCCAATAGCTCCATTTTTGCCATGATGAACGTTGAAAGTGCCTACCATTCCCCACCACTCTCCAGCTGAAGCCAATTAACACTAATTGACCAGCACCACAAAACACATATAAGCAGCACACATTGAAGGAACAGGTTTGGCCATAGAGAGTTTGTGTTCACAACGCAGACATCGCCAGAGAAAAATGGAACTAATGAGGAGAAAGAAGTACTTCACTGCAGAGGACACCACCATGCTAGTGGCGTATATAGTGAGGCACCACAAATGCCTATATGGACTCCCACCCTACTGCACCAGTGGCACACAGAAGGCAGCCCTATGGCAGCAATTAGCCACTGCTGTCACAGCATTGGGGGAGAAGAGGCGCACAGTCCAGGACATCAAGAAGAAGTGGCAGGATGAAAGGCTGAGGTTGAAGGAGAAGTACTCCAGAATCGAATTAAACAGGATCTTCCCTGCTGCATACCCTGGACCCCACATCTGTCTCACCCCACTGGAAGAGGATATCCTTACCACAATACACCCCCACTTGGTCCATGGGTTGCCTGTCAGTGATGTCCGCTACATGGTAGTAGGTAAATGGGATGAAAAGAAGGTAGTTCTCCAAAGTGTATATAAAACTATAGTCAGTCAGAGACTCATGTGTCACCCTCTGTATGTAGCACCACTAGTCCCAGAATCCTGTGCATTAGAAATGGCAAATCCCTCCCCCCTTTTGAAAACATGGGCACAGTACTGCTGCCGTACATACACAACCCTGCTAAGTAGCAATTGACAAATATTATCAGGGATGCGCCAGTACCAATGTGACATGCAATTCAACCCTTGCGCCAACACGGATGCGTCACATTTACATTGTGGTGCACTGTGGTGCAGGGATAGACAGATGTGTGTTGTATCTGATGGCATTAGGGGGTGCTTTGCTGGAGGCGTGTTGCAAGTGTGACACAACTCCAACAATGTCCATGGACCGCCCATACCTAGCGTGCTGCGCCACTCCTTCCGTCTGCTTCAAGCAGACATAAGGTTGCGTCGCAGCTGCCTCTGAACAGTGACTCAGTGAAATCTTGCAGATTTCACTGCATCACTTGCACAAGGCATATCCCAAAGGAATGCCCACCCTGCCTACATCAAACCTGACACAGGTTCAATGTTGTACTGGGCTTAACAACGTGTCGCTTCACCATTGATGCGTGAGGTTGTAAATAAGTCAAAATGTGTTGCCTGTTGTAAACCTGCCACTAATTATCCAAGAGGTAAATCACCCTGTGCCAGCCTAAATCACAAAGCAGAAGGTGAGAGAATCATCAGATCAAAATATGCCATACACATATTCTGTTGTACATTTCCCACCCTGCCACGCCATAACATCCCCAATGCACCACCTGCCCCATCTGCGGCAGTACTTTACAACACTGTTAGTATGTAGAAGATATGGGGAAATCCCTGAAAAGTTCCACAAGCACATTTCCCATATGGTTAATTTGCTCTCTTCACACCCATTGACACATTCAGCCAGAGCACAGACAACTGCAGTAGCAGAGGTCCCTGCATCTACTGGGAGGAATCGACAATGTACAGAGAAAGATCTTACAACCTCACTAACTGGTAAGTCAAACTAGCCAGGAGATGGTCAAAATGCATAGATTGTCAGGAGACGACAGAGGGACATATAGTGCCCACGTATGAAAGTCAAACAGAGATGAAAAATAGCTTAATTACAATTGGAGATGTCAATGGACATTCACGTTTAGCAAATGACATTTATGAACAGCGAAAGACAAAATATACCATGCCTTGGCTCATCATACCTTTGTAATTGTGGAACATAACATGTATTTCACCAACAGTTCCAGACCTGGGAATCCAATCCTGTAATCGAGTGCCACAACTAGTCAAAAGGGTTTCCCCACTATATTGTAATAGTGTCTGTAGACCTAATCAAGAAATCCAATTTGCAGAAATATGGTAATGATGAACAAGAAGTGAGATACCAGTCTCAGTAGTATTGACAATGCATCCAATGTTCAACTTTGAATCTTTCCAATATACATTAAATTGCCCAGTACACAGCTGGTAATGTACTTCTTACATTGGATGGATTTATTGTTAGCCATCACCAAAACACGAAGGTAGACCTTACCTCAGGATTCGTAGTCATGTCATTGTGATATAAGTTGCATCTAGGTAGTGGGCCCATTCGAAGTTATATGTGGGATCACTCATGATATTATGTATGACACACTTCTGCAATGGTGGTGCCCACAACTGCTTATGCTCGTCCTTTGTGCCAGAAATTGAGTGCATCACATGTGGCTGCAGAAATGTAAAGTTGCAAAACACACTTATCATTGTAGGTACAATTAGGTCCTCCCAGAATCAAAGACACACACTGACTTCTGATACAAGGGAGGATGTGACATCTGTTTAGGGACTACACACTGTTCTGGTGCTGGGCCAAGGTAAGTAAACCCAAGAATAATTCTGGCAGAATGCTCATTAAATGTGCCTTTCACCTCCAACATATGTTGTATGTGTTGTACAACACTGTTGTCCTGCATCACAATATGCTCACATATGGCATTTGAATGCATGCCAGATCTGACCCTAGTGGCTAATGAAAGTATAACACAAAAAGTTTGCCAAGTGAGTGCAGAATGGACATACAATAGTACAATGTGTCATATGAAGTGACGAAAACACAACAGGCTTGCAATTCAATGAGAGGATAAATACCTAGCAAAATGTATATGGTTAAATGATAATGAAATTGGTATGGCTGAGGCCCACACTGATGCCAGTTGTGTACCTTTGAGATGGGTGTGCGGGCTGCTAAGGTGAATCTTCATGCAGTTACACATGCAAAATAACTTGGCTGAAGAGCAACACGATAATCCAGTGCAGGCATAAAGCATCAAAGCTTCTCAGCTTATCCGCAATGTGTGATCAAAACCAAATGTTGTTTTCTGCTTGCCTCTTCTTCTACCGTATTCACATGTATAGTTGAGTGTTTAAGATAAGAGGTTTGGATATCTGCTGTATAAGACACCATCTCTTGTCAGCTAAGTAGTACCATGATGTTGGAAATAGAGTATGGGAACAGAGGACACTCAAAGGATGGACATAAGGAATCTGTGTTCTCTCATTCAAAAATGAGCTGTCTGACTTCATGGGTAGGGAAGCACAAATGAGCAAGATCATGTCCCTGACTACTGCACATCTCACACATTAACTCCTTTCTGACTTGTCAACAGATAACAATACACTCATGAAAAATGTTAGTATTAATGGTAAAGGTGAAATCAATGTAATACGGAGGAGTCCGGGTCATTTATCCCCTTCCGTGAAATATCAGTAACCTTCTCATACAAGTTTGTCTGTTGATGTGTCATCTTATTGCTGTCAGTGCTGCGTGGAGGTAACAGCTGGCAAATGCTGCATGTAAGCAGGTGCCCACATGTAAAGTTCATGAGGTAAACATGCTGCACATTGATCTGGCTTATCCGCAAATGGTTATTGAGAATGACATGTTGGCTCATAGCTGCCATCTGTTGTATTAAAATATGGACATGTCTCATCACAGTTGCTGATAGGATGATACCACTGCAGCGGACACCATTCCGGGGAATGCATGACATCCTTGCTTCAGCAGTGAAGCCCCTCACTCACCTGTCCTTCAGGCAATTCTGGCATGAGGTGTGTCACTAGCTTAGATTACTAAGCCATGACAGAGAGTTCAAGATCCCCTTCTGCATGGAATCATCAGTTGTTGTTTACAAAGTGAAATACAAATCAGGAGTGTCACATGTGCCTGTCTGTCAATTGGTCATGCAGATCATTGAGAATGATGTCACTACCCTCTACAGGTGCTGGATCGTGAACAGCTATATGTACAACATATATGAGGAGACAGGTGCAGCAGGTGACACCAGGGGGGAGCTGGTGAGTTTGCTTGTATTATGTACATCTCTGTGTAACACCTCAGTGCTATGGTGTAAACTGGCATTTGTAGTGTTACCGTAACCAGATCACATGATCCTCATCTGTTGATGCAAAGTACAGTTAATGCAACCCTTGTGTTGCACCACATGTAATACCAGGTCAATCACTAATACGGTTGCAACCTCTGTGTTCCAGATGATGCTGAGGATGAGGATGACAGACATGGGACCAGTGCGGGCCGACGTGGAATCAGAGGGGAGAATCCCCTGATCCTCCAGGCAGTTATGTTGGCAGCAAGGACTGCTCAAGAGGAGGAGGAAGTTCCTGAGGATGACCACTTTGTAGCTGATGATGACTACATGTCCATCCACTCCGGGGTTGACAATTCTGATGCCAGATTGCTAAAATCAGTCACAGCATCACATCCTGTGCCAAGCAATATTCGTCAGCTTCCTCCCACACAAACAATTGCCTGTCCCCAGCATAGAGCAAACCAGCCACAGCTCCCACGCATCCCAACACAGACATCACTCCCTCACAGCCCTCACGTCCAGGACCGACATTGTGGTTCCCCTACCCACTCCTCCCTATACAGTGTATCCCTGCCATTCTCTCCACCATCTGGGGAAAGTACGAGCCCTGTTGTGGTGCAGGTAGCCCCTGGGCACCATTCTCCTGCCCACAGGCTTCCACCTGCCACACCCTCCCCTGCTGTTGGACCTGCTCGTCCTATCCATGGCAGACACCTGCAGAGGGAGCCTGCACCTGGCTATGGTGGCCAGTGGGAGCAGGACTTCATCCAACAGCAGACAGATGTAAGGCAGGACATTTGTGCCATAGGGCTACCCTGTCAGATATGTCTGAGGCCCTGCAGGACATGGTTCATTTCTCTCAGGTGGTGGACAGGCTGCCATTGAGCCAAGCTTTGGATAGGATGGATAGAACTTGGCAGGACATGTCCAGGAATATGAGAGACATGATATCCTTCCAAAGGGAAGAGAGTGCAAAACACAATGCCTTGGCCATGAAGATGATGGAGGGCATGCTGAAAGTGATCCAAAGTCTCCCTTCACGGTCAACGCAGGGAGGGGAGCAATCATATCTGCCTGCAGGACAGCACATCCCCACACCTGTACCACCAACTTGACAGCACCACAGCAAAGGTACACATCCACACTGGCACCCTGAACAGGCACCCCCACCACCTCCACAACCACCACCACCAACTCCTGTACAGGCACTCCCACTATGTGCACAACCACCACCGACCCCTATACAGGCACTGCCACCACCTGCACAACCACCACCAACCCCTGTACAGGCACTCCCACCACGTGCGCAACCACCACCAACCGCTGTACAGGCACTGCCACCACCTGCACAACCACCACCAACCCCTGTATAGGCACTCCCGCCACCTGCACAACAACCACCAACTATTGTACTGGCACTGCCACCTCCTGCACAAGCACCTCCAACCCCTGCACAGGCACTGCCACCACCTGCACAACCACCACCAACCCCTGTACAGGCACTGCCACCACCTGCACAACCACCACCAACCCCTATACAGGCACTTCCACTACGTGCACAACCAGCCCTTGTCCAGGCACAAACACCAAATGTGCAGACACCATCTGCCCCTCCACATATAGATCACCATGTACTGGCACATGGACAACGCCCACCTACACATAGGCGACAAGCACAACCTGACCCCTCATAGCATTCATGACCTCCAAAATTGCGAAGTCGCAAGCACGATCGCCAGTGACAAGAACCCCAAGACAAATTGACCACGTGAATATGTTTATAGAAAAACTAAAGATCTACAAAAGCAAGATACTGTTGTGTATCATGTCCTGTATAACGATGTAGGTTGCTTAGAGATGTGAGGAGATATGTGTGTGTGTGACACAGTTACAAGTGTAACCCATCATTGCAGCAAGCTATTATGTTCATAGCAGATGAAAAACCAAATATGTGTCCAGAGCCTGATTAGAGGTAGTGCCGCTAGCTGTAAAGATGCTCATCTGTTTGTTCTTAACAGTTTAGCCTGTTTTAAGATAATTGTACTATTTTACTTCACACGCTCCTATGCCCTCATTTTTAAATCGCAATTTGCAGTTTTCACTCACCTGCATTCTGAGTTCTCCCACGCCCCGCTCCGACTCAGCAAGTGCTGTTGAGTAGAGGGCGTTCTCGGGAGGCACTCTCAGGGGGGACACTTCCGGATGCAGTCAGGGCACTAGTCTTCGCACTTCACTGCTACTTAACCTGATGCCCAAACACACGTGCAGCGGACGCGTGCAGCCGGAGCGCCAAAGGCTAGCTCATCTGCACCGTCCGTGCCTGGCCGGGCCCAGGGGCCACGACCCCTGGCAGGTTTCAAAATACTCTGTTATTAGTGCTCAGACACTGACTGATCTGAGAGGGGCCACTGGTATCAACTGTTTACACTCAATGAACATTGCTAACAGCCCCTCCTGCTGCTCCTACTGTAATTTTAAGCTTCAACCCTGTGACAAGGAAGCACCCTCACTTGGCCCTCTCTGAAAATTCTTCCTCCGGAACTGCTGTTCCCTTCCTAGGCACTCGGCTGAACTTGCACTCCTACTAGATGACCTCAAACCAGATGTTTTATTCCTGACGAAAACCTGGTTACAAGACGAAATTGACCCAGTCATTATTCAAACCCTGCCACCTGGATATTTACTACATAGAGTGGACCGTAAGACTGTTAGAGGAGGTGGACTAGCTATAATATTTAAAGACAACTTCAGTTGCCGGTCTTCTACGGACGGAACACTAGATTGCGAAAGCTTAAACTTCTCCCTAGAATTTGCACCTACCAGCACCTTTTCCGGTTCACTGCCCTATCGACCCCCAGGTCCCATAGGTGAATTTCTTAGTGCACTTCCCACACTTGTTGCCAACCTAGCACTACCTCCAGCTAACTTCACAATACTGTGGGATCTTAACATCCACATGGATGACCATTCTAACCATCTAGCCAATGTGTTATCAACAAGCCTCTCAGAACTTCAAATTAAGCAAAAAGGCTTCGCCCCCACGCATGAAAAAAGCCATCTCCTTGAACCGGTGTTTAGTAATGATCAGAATCTCTTGGTTGGTACTCCCATCCCCTGCCTTCGACTGATCACTCGTTAATTCCCCTGGTTTGGTAGACTCTGGTCCCTACTCCTCCTTAGAGCACTACTTTGACATTAGATAGGAAATGATTGAATCTCTCTATTAGGCAATGGACTACTGTTCTTGACACCACCAGACCTCATAGTGACCCTAACCCTGAGTTGGCAAATAATAACTTCAGTTTATGGCTCCAAAGCTCATTGGACACTATAATTCCTAAAAAAAACTCTAATAAGAGATTCAAGCACAAATCGGCACCATGGTTTTCTCCTAACTGAAGGGAGCTTAAGCAGACCTGTAGGAAATTGGAAAGGAGATGGAGACTGAATTATGTAGAAGAGAGGAAACATGATTATACTGAGGCAATTAAAAGTTATAATAATTGTCCAAACAGTGGCTCTTACACAATACTCACAAACCTAGATTAGATACCCATAAATGTACATCATACATACAAGAGACATTAAAGAAAAGAAAAAGATAAAGAGAGGCCTGAAAAGAACATAATAGCAAAGAAGGCCATGTACCATGTATAACTAGTTTTAATCATACACAGAACTCATTAAAATGATTACACTCCTACACAATGTAAAGCACAAGACATGTGAAAAAATAAAAAAAAACAATGGCAGAGGAAAATACTTCTTCAATAATCAACACAGAATATAATCAAAGCATTAATGTCCTCAATGATTTAGGCCATGTTGGAAGCGTCGATGGAGTTTCAACCCCAGGTGGTTTTCAGGGTCATCATCAGGACTAGAAGCTTCAGGAGTGGGAAGCAACCACTTAGCGCAAATTTCTTTAAAAAGCTGCTCAGCATGAGACTCCTCCTTGTCTCCAATGAGAGAAAAATGTATTATAAGTTAACAAGAGGGTCCAAGAGCTGAAACTTCAAAACTCAGACACTAAATATCAAGTCATCAGTAAGGGGCAGAAGCAGAAGCTCAATGTAACATCTGAGTTTTCCATAGTAAATTAATTGAATAAAACTCGGTGTGCAGTCTACATCCGACATCAACTGGCAAAAATCCCGCGATTTGCCAGTTGATGTCGGGTGTAGACTGCACGCCGTGTTCAGGGATTTACGCTGAAATTAATGTTTGTGTATTATTGAAATGAATGTTTATGTTTCACACATGTGGATTAACTTTATGTGAATAATTGCATTTATGAGATAGAATAAGTACGCAGTTACAGGCAAATAAACATTGTTAAGATTTAAGAATTGAAATTGTCTGGATAAACATCACTTTAAAAGTTGGGTATTAATTCATAAAAATTAAGAAATTGTGTCATTAAAAAATAGCAAACCATAGGTTTGCACCTGCTGTGCAGGGAGGGCCAAGTGATCAAGTCGACACTTGCAATATAGGTTTGATTAAAACAGGAGGGTAGCATTCTCCTTCCCACCTAGCACGCCCCATTGAAACAGTGGCCAAAAATAATATTAGGAGCAAATAAACTAGCAAACAATATAGCGAGTGCACAGTACAACCCACCAATTCTGATTCCTTCTAGCTCACGGTACTGTTGCACCACCAAACAAAATGCAGTTCGATTCAATCTCTAGCATGACTGATAACAAGGCCGATACTAAAACGTATACCTCAGCTCAAGCTGCTGACATTTACTCTTTAATCTCTGACATACAAACTTTTAGCAAACAAAGTGGTTCAGTCACACAACAGTTGAGACAATTAGAATTTCTATCCAAAAGTGTACTCAATCCAAAATTACATGCGTCCACTCTTATTCAGTACCACAAGGTACAAAGGATTCCTTGAGGATTGAGCTTATCCATTAAACCCATGTTATTCAAGTTCCAATTCAACGAACATTTTATGGAAAAGTAGTACGCGATCTTAAACAAATGTTCGCTTGACCTGATTTTACTGCTAGTGGAGGAACTAGCAAAAACTATCAAAGAACTTGAAGAAGAAATAGATTTACTCACAAATTAACTCACCAGGCAAATAGAGGCTGAAGAGTGGGATACCATCTTGAAAGAACTCAATGACAATTTGGACAAATACGGAAAAGACACACAGGATCGGTAGCTCAGGAAATATAAACGAGACACCAAAGATTAGAAATTAAATGAGGTGTACACCTGGGCAGAGGTGTATGCCCAACAAAGACCTCCACCAAAATGGCAACATCATCACAGGAAAGCATTGTGTCAGATCATGAACTGTCCACTTCTCGACAACCACCAAGGGTGGCAACGCCATCTATGTCCACCGAGGGAGATGGCGCACAAGCTCCCGAAAGCACAGGTATTTCATAACAACCTGTTTTTTTAGCCAAGGGTCCGGCAACAGGAAAACTGCCAGAAATAATGTAATCAAAAAAACTCACCGTGGGAAAGGAAACAGTCAGCCAAAACCTGCGGAGCAAGAACAAACCCTAGTGATAAACATATCGTCAAAATGTTTTTAACAAACAACAATTACAAACACTGGAAAAAGGCACTGATTTCATACCCACATACAGGAGCAACCCTTTTGACACCGAAATAAGTGTATCAAAATGTATGCGAACACTACGACTTCGCCACTTTTTCAAAAACATAGCACCAACTATGCCTGATTTTCAACAAAAAGAAACACCAGCATACAAAGAATTTAAACCTTCCAGCACCTTCATGCCACCAGTGTCACATAAAATTCTAGACACTTTTGAAATACTAGTCAAACAGGACCTCCAAATAATCAAGTGGAAAAAAAGCAGTAGGAAAAACATCAACAAGCATGAGGAAAACATCATCAAGGAATTGGCTAATGATACATCAATCACCATTCAAACGGCAGATAAAGGTGGGGCCCTGGTCATAATGGATACCGTATTTTATGAAGCAAAAGTGGCAGAACATGTCAGTGATGAAACAACTTACCTGAAGTTGCCACATGATCCCATTGTGGAAATCAAACAAACACTGGAATCGATTTTGGATAAAGCATTAGAAATGGGATGGATCAACACAAACACAAAAAACTTTCTAACCACAAATCTATATGCTACCAAAGATTCACAAAAATCTTCAAAATCCTCCATTCAGACCGATCGTGAGAGGGTGTGGATCTGTCTTTGAGCTTTTAGGGCAATACATTGATGAATTTTTGCAACCTTTTGTACAAAATTGGACCACACATGTGAAAGATACGTCTCATTTCCTACAACTCCTACAAGAAGCAGCACCAGGAACACACAATGTCATCCTATGCACAATAGACAAAACCGCCTTATATACATCCATACCTGTGGATGAAGGCTTGGAGGCATGTGAATGGGCTTTACTGCAAACAACAGAAATAGCAGCGCACAAGGTATTTGTATTGGAGCTACTACAGTTCTGCTTGCGCCATTCATATTTTCGATGGAATAAGGAGTACTTTCTACAAAACAAATGGAACTTCCATGGGGTTTGCAGTAGCACCATTTTTTGTGAATACTTTCATTGGCTAAATTTGAAAATGATTTCATCCTGTCAGATGAAACATGGAAGAAGCATACAATGTTTTTCAGGCGGTTTATAGATGATATCTTGTTACTATGGATCGGACCAGAAATGACATTAAGAGAACAAATTGCACAATTAAACACAAGGAACAGTAGGATCCAATTTACATTTACCATCGATCATTTTCAAATTCCTTTTCTAGATGTCATGATAACTATAATAGAACACAAATTGGAAACTGAAGTATATCATAAACCGACTGATCGGAACAAAACTCTAATATTCACCAGCTTCAACCGCAGAGCTTTACTTCAGAACTTGCCATATTCACAATTTCTACGGGCTAAAAGGATCTCATCTACAGAGCCAGCAATAAAAAAAGAAATACAGAAACAAAAACAGAGGTTTGCAGCTCGGGGATACCCAACAAGATCAATTGAATTGGCCGAAACTAGAATGCAAGCTATACCAAGGACCGACTTGCTACATACAAAAGCAACCCCAAAGAAAGAAAGGATGTTTTTTGTAACAAAATACTCAATTGAATCTGCACAAATCAAGAATATAGTGAACACTCGATGGGAACTACTTCAGGCTGAGGAAGATTTCAAAGGATTATTCAAGGACAGACCACTGTTCGCCTATACCAGAAGCAGGAACCTTAAAGAGTTGGTAACAAGGCAAAAGACAACCATTGAGAAATCAACCAAAAAGAAATTAGGATTGAAAAGGTGTATGAATTGCACCCACTGCAATAATGTGGTAGTGGGTGCATCTATTGTACACCCACAAACAGGCAAAACTATCAAAATCAGAAACCAGGCAGATTGCAACTCAACACATGTAATATACAGCATCAAATGTCCATGCGGTAAGCTTTATATAGGCAAGAAAGAGAGGAAGGTGAAAGTTCCCATATCGGAACATAAGAGTGGTATCAGAAATGTATCCACCACTTCTAGCCTTGCTACTCATTGGGGAGAACTCAATCACACAATACCACAACTACGTTTTCAAGTGCTAGAAATTGTAGAACAAACACCAGATAGAGATAACACAAAATGGCTATCACAGAGAGAAATCTGGTGGATAAAAGTTCTAGAGACAATGATACCCAAGGGGTTAAATGACAAATTGGACATGATCTGTTTCCTCTAAGGATCGAGTATATCAATCCTCAAAAACACTCACTTGTAGATACAAAAAGGTTTGCTTGAATTCAGCCAATTAATAATCTGCAGCCAGGCGCCCAACGGCAGCCGCATACTTGCCTAACAAACAACAAAATAGCTAAAACATGAATGATAGATTCACAACTTCAAAGACAAAAATTGATATAATGGTCTCAGTATAAACCCTCTTTGTAAGGTAGCATGAATCACCTAATAATTGGTTTTTACAAGAGAATAATACTCATTTTATGTGCAACATAACATCTTTGTGAATAGACCGTGGTTCTTGATTTTACACAGAGATGACTGATTCAAAAATATAAGATGCACTTCTCTCTTCCTTTCATCACCGCTTTATTTTCTTTGCATTATTTTTTCTGGTTACGCTAAGACAGTATGTGATCTGCACATCTGTGAGAAATTGCGGTTATTCGCGCTCATATATTGGCGACAAGCGGCCACGTTTCGGGTTTCCAGCTCATGTTTTACAAATAGCAATATGTTAGTAAAGCGATGCAAACTGCAGTTGCCAGTATTTCGTACAGAGCAGCAAAGCGCAGTTTACCGCAACATAATGGCTACCAAGTCTGAGTCTCTTTAACCAGGAAACTTTAGTCCTTTTTCTATTTGGAGTATTGATTACGGAAGGAGTTTAACCAGAGCAATTTAAACGCGTCCTAGAAACACACCAGCTGAGAACCACGGAGAGCGCTGTCGAAATTCAGAAAAGGTAAATTTATACATTTACAAGCGAACATTAGAAGGCTTCCAGTATTGGGTGTTTGCAAGCGGCGAAGTAATACTGTTGCTTTTCTTGTAGGTTTGTTAATCTGACTGAAAACTCGGCGGGGGAAGGAACTTCATGTGCGGTCGATAAAGGTGGCGCCATTGCAGGTATTGCTTCCACTCATGCCGTGGGGCGATAAGCTGGGAATTATGCAAAGTAGTTATTTATTGTAAATAAACAGTGAGATTCTATCAATGTGGGGAGTGATTATTTTAGTCGTTGTTATTGACTGTGAAGACCTAATGTCTACAAATAGTGAGGGAGGCTCCTTTTTTGCGGGTAGCAAGAAAGGATCACTATGTGCTTTTTAAATACCCCTCACACACTATGAATCCCATAGTGTCATGCTTCATCATAGGGGTCTTCCCGTCCCTCTACGGGGCGGGGTGGACTGCGACCTACCTACGAACTACGCGGGAGCACTTGATGTAATGACGTTAGGCTATGTGTAATGTGAGAACAGTGAGTGGGTGGTAGGGACTTAATTAGGTGTAGATGTGCTAACGAAGAAAAATTCAAAATTCCCTGGCTAGTAGAAAAAAATAATTTATTGACATGTTTTATAAGCAGACCCCTACTGCTTACTCCTCAGGGCCTCTAGTAGTCCCTACTGACAATACTCAATTGTAAATAAATGTAGTATGCCTAAAGTCCTAGACTCTGTAGCAAAAATAAACTACTAAGTACTGCTTCTGGGCTTGAGTTTGGACCCCACGGAGCTGCTGAAGGGTAGGATTATGGCTGAGTAACAGATGTGGTCACTATACCGCCGAATATAACCCTAAGATGCAGGCTCATGGGGCACGCAACAAGTGAAATAACTGGACCACAATAGGTCAACCTTTTTCACGCTTTGCCGCGGGCCCACTCAAGCCCAGAAGCAGTACTTAGTAGCTTATTTTTGCTACCGAGTCTAGGACTTTAGGCATACTACATTTATTTACAATTGAGTATTGTCAGTAGGGACTACTACAGGTCCTGAGGAGTAAGCAGTAGGGGTCTGCTTATGAAACATGTCATGTCGACCAAGTAGATAACGTATTTCGTTCTACTACACACACACCCTTTTTACTGTTCCCAGCTAGGGAAGTCAATAAATTATTTTTTTCTACTAGCCAGGGAATTTTTAATTTTTCTTCATTAGCACAGCTACACTTAATTAGGTCCCTACCACCCACTCACTGTCCTCACATTACACATAGCCTAACGTCATTACATCAAGTGATCCCGCCTGGTTCGTAGGTCGCAGCACGCCCCACCCCATAGAGGGACGGGAAGACCCCTATGATGAAGCATGACACTATGGGATTCATAGTGTGTGAGGGGTATTTTAAAAGCACATAGGGCTCCTTTCTTGCCACCCGCAAAAAAGGAGCCTACCTCACTATTTGTAGACATTAGGGGCCAGATGTAGGAGCCTTAATACCGGTCAGGAACGGCCGATTTCGGCCGTTTCCGACCGGTATTGGGGTTTTCAGATGTAGGGGGCTGAAAATTACAGAATCGGTATATTTACCGATTCGGTAAAATTACCGATTCGGTAAATTAAAGAATCGGTAAATATACCGATTCTGTAATTCCAAATGTAGGTGGCACAGTTTACAGTGCCACAGGCCCTTAAGAGTCGGTATTTTACCACACAATCCTATTCTGTGGTAAAATACCGAATTCAGGTGTTCATGCACATCTGTGCATGCACACCTGTGCAATGTGACACACAGACATGCCCTTAGGGCCGTTTCCGACCGGTATTGGGGTTTTCAGATGTAGGGGGCTGAAAATTACAGAATCGGTATATTTACCGGTTCGGTAAAATTACCGATTCGGTAAATTACAGAATCGGTAAATATACCGATTCTGTAATTCCAAATGTAGGTGGCACAGTTTACAGTGCCACAGGCCCTTAAGAGTCGGTATTTTACCACACAATCCTATTGTGTGGTAAAATACCGAATTCAGGTGTTCATGCACATCTGTGCATGCACACCTGTGCAATGTGACACACAGACATGCCCTTAGGGCATGTATGTGTGCCACATGTCACACAAGCCTGTACTTGGGGTGCTAGAGGGTGTCAAAGTGACACCCCCTGCACCCTTGCAGGATTCGGTATTTACCGATTCTGTAAATACAGAATCGGTATTTCCCATTGATTCCTATGGCCTTCAAAGCCCATAGGAATCAATGGGAAATACCGATTCTGTATTTACAGAATCGGTAAATACCGAATGTTACAGATTCAGTAATTCTGAATTTAAAATTACCTACAACTGCCTCCTTCCTATTTACCTACTCTTAAATACCGAATCGGTAAAATTCGGTATTTAAGAGTAGGTAAATCGAATTACCTACATCTAGCCCTAGGTCTTCACAGTCACTAACAACGACTAAAATAATCACTCCCCACATTGATAGAATCTCATTGTTTATATACAGCTTCTAGGAGGGTGATTCTATCACCATTGCCTCTGCACTTCCTCGTTTGATATTGTTATTTATTGTAAGTCAGTATTATGTATTATTGCAGGGTGATTAAAATATCCTAGAAATTCACGCAGTAACAGAGTGGCAGAATTGACGCCGGTAGGCATAGTCGGCGGCACTCACATTAATTGTTGAGCCATTTGCATTTCTTGGTATTAAAACAGCCCTATTTACCAAGTTCTTTTCAGTAGATAACCTGAGTTTTGTGCCTTCACAGGTGCACATTGATGCGAACTTTGGGACAATCAGCAAAGTGAGTGTTCCAACATCAATTCCTATATTTTTCAATCGGGCCGAGCATATGAACCTTCAGGTAATTACACCGCTATCTGAACTTTTTTTCAAAAACATTTAGGACTTTGGATTATTCTATACAGCTCGTAACGTATTCGGTAGTGGTCATTAGGAATAGGTGAATTAATAATCCTCAACCGAGGCAGCTGATAAACGCCATGAGGGCAGTCTTTTCGTACAGCCGAATACAGAGTTTGATTTTGTTAACTTCTACTTCTAGGTCATGCTAATTGCATCCGGTCCTTTTTCTATTTCGAGTATTGATTACGGAAGGAGTTTAACCAGAGCAATTTAAACGCGTCCTAGAAACACACCAGCTGAGAACCGCGGAGAGCGCTGTCAAAATTCAGAAAAGGTAAATTTATACATTTACAAGCGAACATTAGAAGGCTTCCAGTATTGGGTGTTTGCAAGCGGCGAAGTAATACTGTTGCCTTTCTTGTTGGTTTGTTAATCTGACTGAAAACTCAGCGGGGGAAGGAACTTCATGTGCGGTCGATAAAGGTGGCGCCATTGCAGGTATTGCTTCCACTCATGCCATGGGGCGATAAGCTGGAAATTATGCAAAGTATTTATTTATAGTAAGTCAGTATTATGTATTGTTGCAGGGCGATTAAAATATCCTAGAAACTCACGCAGTAACAGAGTGGCAGAATTGACGTCGGTAGGCATAGTCTGCGGCACTCACAGTAATTGTTGAGCCATTTGCATTTCTTGGTATTAAAACAGCCCTATTTACCAAGTTCTTTTCAGTAGATAACCTGAGTTGTGCGCCTTCACAGGTGCACATTGATGCAAACTTTGGGACAATCAGCAAATTGAGTGTTCCAACAACAATCCCTATATTTTTCAATCGGGCAGAGCATATGAGCCTTCAGGTAATTACATCGCTATCTGAACGGTTTTTCAAAAACATTCAGGACTTTGCATTATTCTATACAGCTCGTAACGTATTCGGTAGTGGTCATTAGGAATAGGTGAATTAATAATCCTCAACTGAGGCAGCTGATAAACGCCATGAGGGCATTCTTTTCGTACAGACGAATACAGAGTTTGATTTTGTTAACTTCTACTTCCAGGTCATGCTAATTGCATCTACCTGTACTGTATTACACAGTGTTTATTGCCGAGAAGTGACAGGAAGAGATTTATATTGGTAAGTGCGTCGATGACTGTGCTCATAGTATTTTGCTTTAATTTCGGATTTCACGTGGCACCCTTATCTTTTCTGAAGGTTTCTCTATTCAAGACATGGTACAATGATAATTTACTGAAGACAGATCTTCTACTGCACACAAATATAACAGTTATTTGAACCACTCTGTATTGCTTATGGAGCATTGACAAATACTTTGTTTTACATTTTTTTAGTTCCCCTGAAGAAGGGATCCTAGTTTTCGAAATGCATTGGGATTTATGACAAAATTAATGTTTGTGTATTATTGAATCGAATGTTTATGTTTCACACATGTGGATTTACTTTATGTGAATAATTGCATTAATGAGATGTGAATAAGTACGCAGTTACAAGCAAATAAACATTGTTAAGATTTAAGTATTGAAATTGTCTGGATAAACATCACTTGTTGGGTATTAATGCATAAAAATTAGGAAATTGTGTCATTAAAAAATAGCAAATCATAGGTTTGCACCTGCGGTGCAGGGAGGGCCAAGTGATCAAGTAGACACTTGTAATATAGGTTTGATTAAAATAGGAGGGTAGCTTCCTCCTACCCACCTAGCACATCCCTTTCAAACAGTGGCCAAAAATAATATTAAGAGCAAATAAGCTAGCAAACAATATAGCGAGTGCACAGTACAACCCACCAATTCATTTACCCAGTTGTCATGAAGAAACTACAACTCCCAAAATGCACTCTGCCCTGTACAGTCCATATGCCACACGGTGCCTTTTCAATCGTAGTGACTGCTGCATGGGTGTCAGAGGATCTGTTCTGTGATAAATGGCTGCGAACAACTTACTTTGATGTATTTCCTGTCTCCCACTTCCTGTATAACATTGCCTGTATGAAATAATGTGTTCCAGGTTATTTTCGGAGATTGTGGCCTGAAAACATAGTTTATGGTTCCGGGTACATTACGCTCCGAAACCGGAAATTACGTTTTTGGGCCGTAACCTCCGAAAATTACCCGGAACACATTATTTCATACAGGAAACGTTTTACAGGAAGTGGGAGGCAGGAAATACATCACAGCAAATAGTTGTCTGCCATTTTGTATTCATCCTGATCCAACTCAATCAGTAATCAAATCCACTGCCATCCTGCTTTTCTGTTGTGGAAAAAACTGAAATGACAGTGCAGGTGAGAATCATGAATAGGTAACAAAAGGGGGAACCGAGCATTTAATGACATTTCTGCACGGACAGTGGGGGCTGACACAACATCAAACTCCAGTTTCATTTTCTCCTACTTTGCATTATGGTATATGTAGTCCGTATTGAGTGCTCATTACCAGAGTTATGTGATGTTTTACGGAACATTGGGGTGGAGCAGTGTGGATGTATCACAGACAGATGGTGCCTGCTGCTCCCATGACATCATCAGTCACGTTCTGGGCCCATAATTTGTGGGGGAGTCAAATCTGTTGAGGGCACAGTCCTGAGTTTGCAATGGTTATGGCCTTCTGTGATTAAGTGACCCATCCTCATGAGGTCCAGGTAGGTCTCTCAGGACATGTATTGTTTGTCATCTGCGTGAATAGTTGTTTTTAGGGACATCCACTACACTGATCTCTGACATGGGCACATGACCTGAGGCCCGCTCCACCTTTTGACTACTGTCAACAGCTGTGATTTACATGCAGTTAGTGTGACTTGCAAAGTCGTTTCAGGATAGAATTTATTGACACAGTTGTGTCTATCCAAGTTTCATCATTGGCAACAGACAGCAAACCACATTTTGTCCATGACCCTACAGGTTGCTCATGTGAAAAACGTAGCAACAAGCTGATCGCAGATTTACATGCCCTGACCTCGGTTATGTGCATGGCCTGGTTTCCCAGATTCAGAGCTAGCCGAGGTTCCAGAGGTATGTTTAAGCCATGCGTTAAAGCAATCTTGTGCAAAACACAACAGGCTAATATGATCTTGCACACAACTTCTGGGTAGTACAGCAGCACACCCCCTGTATGGTCGAGACATCTGAATCGCAACTTCAACAGACCAAAGTGCGCTCTATGATGGCTCGAGTCCGTATGTGTGTCCTATTGTTCCTACGCTGAGGTACAGTGTTTGCACACCTGTGAGGGGTGAGGAGATGTGGGGAGAGTGAATACCCAGCATCACCTGAGCATTGAAGAAAGGGCAGTTGGTTACATTTCCCTCTTTGATTTGCACAGGACATGATCTATACTTTAGTACATGCAGTGTCTGTTGGGCCATGTATGTAGCTTCATGATTCTTATTGTACAATGGTTAGTGAGCCACATGGGTACAATCAATTGCACCCAGCACACGTGGGAATTGTGCAAGGAGATAGAAATCTCTTGCTGCCCTTTGTCTCATGGCCAGTGTATGTGGCATTTGTATGTGGTTGTGGGCTCTAGCAGTGATGCATCTCAGTACCTGATGCAGGCACCGCGACTGGCTCACCTGGAAAAATGCCCACATGGTCACTGGAGACCCTTTGGAAAGACCCAGAGGCAAAGAAATGGAGAGCAGAAAGGATCTTGAGATATGCTGGTATTGCATGTGAGCAGCGGGTCTCAGAGTCAAGTTCCTGCTCCCACTCACATACCATAGCCAAGATGACTTCTAGAGGGAAATGGTACTTGGCCCTTACATCTTGGCTGGAAATTCCAAATAGGTTGATCCTCTGTCTGAAGATCCTCTCTGCTCTCCTCCTCCTCAAGTAGTTTTGCCGCATGGCAAGGGGCATTGTAACAAACACATTCAGTGACATGTTGAAAGGTTTGTGTGTGTCTGCTCTGCAGTTATACATGCTGCAGGGCTAGGATTGGCTGCAATGTGTCAGCTGATGCATGGTGGGGGATGGTAGGCACTTGGACAGGTGTTTACCCTTGGCTAAAATGATCAACGGCCATAGTTTGTATTTTCCATCCCCGAATCGGAAATTCCAGCCCAGAATCGGAAATTACGACCTGGAAGCTGAAATTCGTAAAGTTAGTAGTCGTAAGTCCATTCTGTGAATACCAAAAGTAGTAAGTTCATTTTGTGAATGCCAAAAGTAGTAAGTTCATTCTGTGAATACCAGAAGTATTAAGTTCATTCTGTGAATACCAAAATGGTAGTAGGTTTAGGATTTTGTCTTAAGTTAATTCTGTGAATCGGGCCCATCTTCCGTACCTCTTATTACAGGACCCCCGAATTGATGTAACCTAAGGCAGCTTAGAAACAGGTGCTCATCATTATCTTTTTCTTTCTGGCACTTTTAGTTTTGCACAGACTCCTCATCTCCTTCTCGATTAAATGTGTTTCTTGAAGAATAAGAATTTGTTCGGAAATATCTTTTAAGTATTGGAATATCCTTTCCATCCTGTGTTCTACTCTAACCTGTTTTGGTTCCATGACAACACCTACAGATATGTTGCATGATCAGCTGAGGCATGTGTCATTACTCATTAAGATAGATGGTAAACTTCTTGTAAGATTTTATTTGGCGAGTTTGACATTTTTTTCCCCTATGCTCCCCACCCATAGACCTCTCCCAATCCCCCCTCCACCCACCCTTGTGCTCCCCTGGAGAACCCCCACTGTTTCTCTTATTGCCCTACCCTGACTTTTGAGGCTGCCCTCTCTTTGGTCAGGATTGTTAATACTTTCTATGGCTCCTTATGTAGCTGCTAGCTTGTGTTTTCAAATATTGATTCAAGGATGTTCTTCCAGCTCTCATAGTGAAATTACCCTTAAGATTCAAAGTAAAAAAGACTTGATTTTTTTTATCGAGCCATTACTCCACTGTTTCTGCCTCCTCCACCCTTCTAAATACGTGCATTTTATTATTAAACATCACTTTTAGTGTGCCTGGAAATTTAAGTTGTGCTGCCACACCTAGTTGTCTAAATGGGTCTAGTAACTTTCCCAGCTCCCACTGTTTAGATGCAGTTATGGAGGAGACATCTGACCAAATTTGAAAAATAAACCCTTCTGCACTTAGTATATTTGACTTTAGAGCTTTGTTCAATATTTTGTCTTTTAAATTGTACGTCAAAAAATGAATCAAAAATATCTGGGTCTGGTCTTATTCGGACTTAATATGAAAGGGTCTCTATGTACCCTTTGAATGTCAGCAAAGAGGGCTTGTTCTGAGCAGTCAATATTCATTGTTTGCTTGATCAGTTTTAGTACATATTCTTTGATGCTGTCTCCTTCGACTCCCTCGGGCACCTTAAGTAGGCGAAGATTATTCCTCCGTTGAGCATTCTCGATGGATTCCAGATTATCCTGGAAGGCGATTTCTAGTTCCTTTATTCTAGTCATATACTAATTGCACTAAAATGATTTGCTGCAATGTTTCATTATTAAAACCCTTATAAGTATTCGCAATGTACATATGTACACTGGTGCCACTGTTGGTATATACGGGGTACTGCAAAGAGTAAATGGGTTACCAAATAATGAACATTTTTTCTTTGCAGTACCCCAAACATATAAACCAACGGTGGCACCAGTGTACATATCGACATTGCAAATACCTTGCATCATAAGGTATTATAAGGGATTTTATAATGAAACATTGCAGCAAATCATATGAGTGCAATTAGTATATGAAACCTACATTTCTCTTTTAAATTAAGGTTGAATTCCCAGATGCGATCATCATTTGCCTCTTTCTTCATGATTTTAATCCCAATGATTTTAATCACCAGAAGTGTTAGATACATTGAAGTCTAACATCACCTTTGCAGTGATTAGGTGCGTGGCAATGTGAATCATACTTGTATGAAAGATCACCGTTTTCTGTAGAAAACAATTGTAACTATTACCGGTGACATGTAATAACTATGTAGCATTGTTTATGTCTGTGTTTTTTGTGCTGTTAGTCATGTATGATACCTTAAATGTCAAATTTGAAAGAACAAAAAGAAATTATGTTTGTTAACCGAAATTTCAATGTCAACATTTACAAGATAATAATTGTATGTTTTTCACCATTTAGAAAACTGTCCTGAAGATGGTGTTAATCACATACCGAAACGCTGCGTCAACAACTGTTTTCTCAAAATAATGTATTTTTAATTAAATGTTTTTTTAATGTTTTTTTATGATATTTGTACATAATTGTTTTTAATAAATTCTCAATGCAAACATATGCTTTTTTCTTTTGTTAATTTTTAATTGGAATGTTGAATTTATGACATTGTAGAAGTGTTATGTCCTTTCAAATTTGCAATCTTCTGACTACCAGCATTGTCTAATTGACTGTTTTATATTGTGACACAATGTCACTGTTGTTAGGGACTTATTTGTTTCTTTAGCCTTTGAAGTGCACAGGTGCCCTATCTTCCCTGTTCTGGCTCTAGACTAACTACAGGGGTATGCTGCCAATTGTTGGGTGGCAGGGCACAGCCTATTCAAGTGTAAGCAGGCTGTGCCCAACTCCTCCGTTTTATCAAGACAGTGATGGCCCATTCAGGCAATCCAAAGCTGTCTAATGTGTGTGGCTTTCTAGATAGGAATACACAAAGCCCAACTGCCACCTATACGCAGCCATGTGACCCAGAGACAGGCTGCAGGTACTAAATGGCTAAAACAGAAAAATGCCAACTTTCTAAAAGTGCCATTTTCAAAACTGTAATTTAAAATCCGACTTTACCATGAGAGAGGATTTTTCATTACAGTTCCAAAGACACTAAACATGAACTGGTCACCTGCTTCCATTTAGCTATTATAGATTATAAAAGGTAAGAAGGTAACTCGAATGCTATCATTTAGGAGAGGTAGGCCTTGCAGTAGTGAAAACTGAATTTGAGAGTTTCTCAGCACCAGGAGATGTACAACTTAAAATTGCATGTCCTACTTTTTAAAATAAATTTCACCCAACCCTGTGGGCTCTCCAGGGCTTACCCTAGGGATGACTGATAAATGTTAAAAATGAAGGTTTGGGCCAGGCAAAAGGTTTATTTTGCCAGATCAAAGTGACAGTTTAAAACGGCATACACAGAATGCAATGGTAGGCCTGAGACAAGTTTAAAATGTTAGTTAAGTGGGGACCACCATCAGTGCTGCAGGACCACTGGTAGCATTTAAGTTACAGGCCCTGGGTACATGTAGTACCACTTTACCAGGGACTAATAAGTAAATCAAACATGTCAGTTGGGTATAAACAAATTCTACCATGGTTAATGGAGATTGCACAAGCACTATAACACTCTTAAGACCAACAAAAACAATTCTGCAATAAATAGGAGGAAAGAAGGCAACATATTTGGGAATGACTCTGCAGAAAGGTCCAAATCCAACACACATCATCTTCTCTTGACCTGGACAGAGAGACATAGGCAAGAAAGGAGAACAGTTACTATAATCTTTAAACTATGTGACTGAAGCCCACAGGGGTGAAAGAGGCCAGTATGCATAAATATGTGCTGATGGTAAGTACCAGAACAAAACTAACCAGGGTTGTGTCCTCAATATAAGAAGTCAATATTATGTATTTTTTTATTCTTAATCCCTTAACAAATGTTTTAGGGGGAGTCAGGCCTTTATTCCTCTGACATAGATCTCAAGAATATATGCCCTCAAGAGGGAGCGTATGAAGAGTGATAAGAGAAAATTAGGGCCTGATTATGAAGTGGTTGTTGTATTCTGACACATGCATAAACCTTTGTTGGAATTATGAGCTAGTAGGTATTTAAGATAATTAGAACAAAAAGATGTGATGGGGCCCTAGGGAAATTTTGAGACCTGTGAGGATTAGATTCCTAAACAATTACAATAATCATAAGAAATCCTTGGGTCTAAGAAAGTGCCTATGCCTGAAAAAGAGACAGCAAAGGTTGATTTCAATGCATAGGTAATGGCATGCTTCATCATCTGGGACTCTCCTCTTGACGGGGACCCCAAGCCCGCCCAAGGGCTACAACCCCCTCACTGTGAGGGAGGAGCTCAGGGATGTTTTCATTCCTACGTTGTTGAGGATATAATAAATCCTTCAGAGAAGACACTTAACTAAGTGGGTAACGGACGCAGTGCAAAACAAAGAGTAATATTGTGAAGAAAGTGAGGTTCAAACTAACTACCAGGAGTGATACAGATTTTATTGGTTCATCCCTAGTGTCAGGATTAAAAACAAATCACCTGCAGTTTGAAAAAATAACTGCCTTTGGTGGATGTGAAAATCTCTACATGTTTCAACCTCAGAGACCCTACATGGTGTTGTGGGATTTGTCAGGACCAAAATATATTCATGCTACTGCGATGAAAAATATTTAGTCAAGAAATGTGGAAACAAATACTAAACCAGTAATCCCACACTTGGTGTGTTCAGATATTATGTCTCCGTAGAGAGACTCAGCACTGATGGTCGTTCCCGGTGCTTGACACCCTTTGTAAGGCCCACCCCGAACACGCCAGTTACCATTTTTTGGACCAGGTCCCTCAGCACGGGCCGCGGGGCAATTTGGACGTGAACGCTATCCCGAATAAGGCTGCCGCCGCCGCCCTACCTAGCGGTGCAGGTTGCAGCAAGTACCGTATTCACCATCATACGCAGCTTAAGGATGTGTGTCATTGGGGACAGCATCTATTGACCCTCTTAAAACCCTCCGGATTTTACACAGGGGTATTTATCAGACATCAACCCATACACAACATATAGAAGGGCGCCCTACACCACGGATCTGTATCTTTCGAAGTTAAAGATACCAAAAATACATGGCTACCTGATGAAGGCTCAGCCGAAACGTGCTTAGACAGTATATCTTATTTTAGCCATGAAATGTTGTGAATATTTAAATGTTCAGTGTTAATTGATTGTATTAGTTGTGTTTTAGTGTCTCTTTTCATAATAGAATGAATTTTTGAAATGTGTAAGTGTACCATTGTACATTTGGCGATCTATGAATTTAATGAATTAAGATGCCAAATAGAAACCGACTAAATATTTACGATACTAATTGCAGTTTATTGTTTGTACAGACATATTTACATTTATATGGTGTCACTGTCCCACATTGCTACACCTATATAAAAAAAAAAAAGGAAAGATAATACATTTTTGTGGAAACTTTTTTTTTGTATTAATAAATTATGAATTTACACTTTAATGTCCATTTGGGTTTTGTTTAATGTATTATTGGTCCACTTTTTGAACTGTTTCCGATAGATATATTTACATGCAGTTTCCTGGTGGCACCCGTCCTTTACAGATAATATACCTCACCGCGACCTGGCAACAGCTCAGGGGAGAGGTACTGCTCTCTCCGTCGGTACCCCAGACTTCTTTTACAGCTGGAATCAGAGGATGATGCACTAAATACCTTACATTTATTTAAGGTTCGGCAGGACACACCTGTCGAATTTTAATTTGGAAACCCATACAGTAATTATTGTATCATGTGGATTTTGGTACGTTAAACACCAACATCTGCCTGTTATTTTCCCAAAACTCAAAATAGGTGCTATTTATCTCACCCAATAAAATAACAAACCCAATGGTAGAAGTCAAGATCTTTCTCCCAACTGGTCCTTAGGGTGTATAATGGGGCCGGCCTCACTGGCCCTTGGTCCAACTAGGTCAGAATCCTTGCTCTTTTTGAGCTGAGAACCGAAGACCAAATGTTAACATCGACTCCTAGATGAAGCAATCTTTCTCACATCTTTATTAGGAAAAAGTCAGTGAACATTACATTAAATCCACAATATTTATGGTCAGAATTCAGACTTCTTCTGCATACAAATAATTCATTCAAAATAATAGCTCAGGAGAAATAAATACTTGAAATCAGGCCAACTCATATTTTGAATCTGGTACTATCCCGAGAATTGAAATTTGAAAATATTAATCATTGCAATAATTTGTACCTTTTCCTCTCTACTAAAATTGTACATATAAAGTTAAATACTGTGGGCCCGATTCACAGAACTAACTTAAGACAACATCTTCAACTTACTACCATTTTGTTATTCACAGAAGGCACTTACTTATTTTGGTATTCAC
Source organism: Lissotriton helveticus (assembly GCF_964261635.1). Classification (NCBI taxonomy): domain Eukaryota; kingdom Metazoa; phylum Chordata; class Amphibia; order Caudata; family Salamandridae; genus Lissotriton; species Lissotriton helveticus. The sequence goes on along the minus strand of NC_136059.1, from coordinate 1,838,253,079 downwards.
AGAAGGCACTTACTCATTTTGGTATTCACATAAGGCACTTATTCATCAATTAGTAAGTGCCTTCTGTGAATACCAAAATGAGTAAGTGCCTTCTGTGAATACCAAAATGTATAAGTGCCTTCTGTGAATACCAAAATGAGTAAGTGCCTTCTGTGAATATCAAAATAGTAGTAAGTTTAGGATTTTGACATAAGTTAGTTTTGTGAATCGGGCCCTGTGCATCTTACTTCATGTCTCAAGACATTGCAAATATATCATGTCTTGCTTTTGTCATTCATGAGTAGATTCCCGCAGATGGGATTAAAAACCCTTTCAGTGCAGTGCTATAGAAGGTGCTAAATAATGAAAGATGAATAGTGCTTTGCTGAGACAAGTTGTCGCCATGGGCATTTTAAAAAACTTGGAAACCAGCCTCTCTGATAAGGGAAGGCTGCCAAAAAGTACAATGTGCTAAAACAAAATCGTCCTCGGATGCTTGATTCCGGTCTGGGAAAGATATGGCTGTTGTAGTTCGGACTGGACTGTTCCCATGGGGCACAGGGTCAGAGCTGATTTGCATAAAGCCATTATCTGACCCAGGGTGGTGTGGAGTGCAAAAAACGATGGATTTAGGCCCAGATCCTTGTACTGGGGTGAATGTAAGACATTGATCTACATTCTGTCCATCAAATTGTTTTTTGTAATTTAAAACAAAAACGAGTCAGGTAAAAGTTGTGTTGTGGGTTACCTGAGGTAGCCAGCAGTAGCGACCTGTGGTGGGAGTGCTGCTTGGCGCTGGCGGGGGAGGGGCAGGGTGGGGAGTAGTAAGCCAAATGCGATGCAGCACGTGCAACGAAATTCGTTTTACTTATTTGTTTGTGTACTTAAATCTGTGTGCCGGTATTCTGGAGTTCACTACCCTATACCCTGCCCCTCCCCCACCCCACGTCAGCACCCGTCAGCAATCCCACCACAGGCTGCTACTGGTAGCCAGGTAGTGTTTTATACCACAGGAAGTTATAACTCAGCGGACAATACAAGGCTAGGTTCGGCTTGTATTGGTATTGTTCTGCCCTCTCCTCCAAACATGGTGTTGGAACAAACTCTTAATTCTTACTTTGCTATTTTCATCCATCTGCTCTGGATTAAAAAATATTCTTACATAGACTGTTTGATATAACCAAGCAGATCTATCAAGGCAATCTTTTAGTACTGGTTTTGAAATTGGCACCGCTAGCATGAGCCAAATTGTATGCCAAAGTAGCAGAGGGGCTGATTGTATGGTGTCTGATTTGTAGTTTACCCTAATTTAGTGTGACAAATATGGTTGGGAGTCCTCATAGGTACCTAGAAGAACCTACTTATAAATTCATTTTACTCTCTTTGAAGAGCACCGTAATTAGTATGATCCCATATACCCATCTGTAGTATCCTGCATTTGTTATGAAATGCACTTTACACCTCCTGCTCAGGCAGTGCTTGCGCTCTGTGACCAATATAATGTTGGAGTCATGATGTGCCTCGGAATGTTGGGACACAGAGAGGTGAAGAGACAGTTGGACATGGGCTGAGCAGCTCACAGGCTACTCCTGGTGGGGCTCCCCTTCACAGCTTAACTACTTGTTGTTCTGAACTATTCAACTTGTTACCTGCATGAATAAATCATCTTTAATTACAATCTCCCTGCGTGGACCCCCTAACTACATTTATTTGGCGATGAGCTGGCAAAGAACCTTTGTGATACATGTCGATCTCAGTAACCTGGCTACCAAAAGAGAAACTGGACATAGCAATATTTACAGGGACCACAGCTGCGACAACCACAAGAAGTATACAAAGAGGTTTCCACAGTAACATGAAGAAGAAATGTGTGTGTTCCACACAGAGCCACAAAGACAACAAAAGAAGAAGAAACAAGTTTTTCACAGAAAAGAAAAGAAGAAAATAACACAAGTAAGATGAAGCACTACGCCGTGCAGCCCCCCCAGTGGCCTCCCCATCGGCCAGCCCTGGCGTGTTGTGCTCATCTACTCTACATAATTTCGACACTGGATTTGCTACTACGGTCTGTAGTACGCGTTCTCCAATTTTCTGTCACCTGTTTATTTCACCTTTTTCTCAAAACAAGGGTAAGAGGATGTTGTAGTGAATGTACCGTCTGCATTTTTACTTTCAACATATGGTAGTTACCAGTGGCTTCCTGGGATCTGTGTGCCTGACGCTGTTGAAGTACGCTCCCTGCATTGTGTGATCCTGTACACATCCTGCTGACTTTTGTTGCACTAGTATTGTTGAGTTTGTTTAGGTTGTATTGCTGAGGTGGCAACATCTATAATTTTAATTAATTTAATTAATTAAGATGTCAACCTTTACCTCATGCATCGTGCTGGAATCACTTTTCATCTACAGTGTTCCTGTGCTCGTGATATGCAAATCAGCAAATACTTGTGAGGGATAACGTTGAAGGAAATTGACATTTTGGACACATTTTATGTCGTCATCAGAAGAGGAATGCCAACATGTCATCGCACTGACCTGGACTTTTCCTCCCTGCCAAGATAAACTAATCATGACTATTTGCATAGCCTTCCAGGTAATATTTTTCTTTTTGCATACATGCCTCCATTGCGCTGCTTGACACTATCCCTCATATCGCCACGTGGTAAGTTATCACACTACTTGGATTCTCCTCAGAATTCAATGCCCAGCATTCTGCTTGGACGGTGTATCCGTTGCTTTGCCAGTTGGAATGTCAACAATTTTTCCGTGCTTACACGCACGCTCCTACCTACATTGCGTGATGCCCACACGTCATTGCCTAGTTGATAGGCAGTTTCCTTAGCTGATCTAGTATGTTTTGAAACATGTGCACGCCGGGAGCCTCCCGGCGCTGCGCAATTTACGTGCCGACAAGTTTTGTTCACTCAAGCCCTGCTTCCAAATTTACGGCGTCGACGAATGGCACAGTCAAGTTTTTGACCACTCCAATTGTGGTGAAAAGTAATGGAGAACAACTTCTTGTTTTTTGTTTCATGTGTCTTTTGGTTCCTGAAACATGCACTCCTCACCGGCAGGATTAAAGACATATTATAATCACACAGAGGACATACACAGGTACCTTTACACACGGCACCGTCTCATCGGTCATAGTTCCTTCTCTACTTGGCACTGTACTGTTTTTCCTTTATTTGGGGGTTAACTTTACAAGGCCTCCTTAGGCATGGGTTCCTGTCCCATTCACAGTGCTCCTCACCCTCCAGCCTAGGAGTAGAGGACGGCCATGGGTTTTAGTCCCATTGGCTGTTTTATACGCATGGTTACACTCTCTCCTTAATTGTATTATCCATTTGGAAATGGGGAGGCGTATAGTAATACTGTTTGTGTCTCTTCGCTTCCTCTCTGTTTTCTCCGGTTCAGCTTTTCTATTGATTTTTTCATACTTTTCATCTTTGGAGTCTGGACCTTAAGCATTCTTTGTTGTTGTTCTTGTGTCTTCTGCCTTTGTTTGTCTGTTGTGTTCTTCCCGTTCTCCATTGTTCTGGTTGAGTGCTTTCCTTTTCTTCTCTTTCTGCTTGGGTTGTTTTCTGTTCTGTTCGCGATGTGCCTTGTCCTTCTTTACTTGCTTGCCTGCCTGGCCAGTGGGTGTGCGTAAGAGTTGTCGTTGGTGCGCCCATGTCTCTCTCTTCTTCTGGTTTCTTCTTCTGCGTTTTACTATATCCTTACTTCTATTTCATTGTTGTGGAGTATGGGTTATTTCTATTTCTACTCCTACTCTTACAGGCTCCTTGTCTTCTCCCTTCCATCTCTTCGCTCTGCCTTGCTTGCTCTTTGCTTTGCCGTTTACATTGCCACACCGTTCTTCCTATTCATGCTGTTCTTGGTTTTCTCTCGGTATATTTTATTCACATATTGCATTTGTGTTTCTTATTGGAACCACAGTATCCATATGTAAATGCTTTAATAGGGTGACAAGGGCCTCTTAATTCCCATGGTTTCTAACATGTCTCATAGTTTTGAGAGATTTACATTGTCAAAGGCACATAGGAGTACCATAAGGCCATATGAAAAACATATGTTCCTACTATTAAAGAGAAATTAATGGACTGTTTGACTGTCCCAATGCCAGGCCGGAAGCCTTAATGGATTTCTGATAAGATGGGGTTTCTATTAACCCAATCTGCTTGTCTTGTAAGGAAAACTCATCCCAGGATCTTGGAGGTTGAATCAAGGAGAGAGATCAATTGGTATGATTTTGGGCTATTTCCAGCCCCCTTTTTTTGTTTAAAATGGGGACTGCGTTCCTCCATAATTTTATAGAGGCACCCTGAATGACTGTGTGTATGACATTTGTTATGATTGGAGCCAAAAGGGTAATGTTGGATTTAAAGATATTCACTGGCACTCCATCAGGGACTGGCGCTTTCCCTGAGGAAGATATCTGAATTTCATCAACTTCAATAGGGCTACTAAGATTAATAGGCACAAAGTTTACATTTTCAGCAGGGTTATAGTCAATGCTACCTGAGTTAAAGACCTCAGCAAAATATGACAACCATATTTCGGCAGAAATGCAATTATCAGTTTTGGAGGTGCAATTGTCAGATAGATAAGTATAAATTATAATTTCCCAGAATCACATTATATGTCTATTTGAAGATGTTGCTTCAAGATCCGCTTTTCTAATCACTTCTTTTGAGTCTTCCAAGGCTGTTATATACAGTGAGTGTTCTAATGGTATTGTGCAGGGTCTGTTTAAGTGCATCTCAACATAGTCTATGCCCTGCAGAACGCACTGAGTCAAATCATCCCTGTAATGGTGTATCCTTTTTACATGTATGAAATCGCCTGGATAATTGATTCATAGCTTTTCACAATAGGGCTGGTGCTTGACTCCGGTAGCAGGTAAGCAGTAATGGAGGCAAGATTGTTAGTGACAACATTTTTCAGAAACTGGGGAACATCTATTTTATTCCACTTGATTCTCACACCCCTATTTTCTTAATAGGCCAGCTCAACCTTTTGAACATGTTTGACAGCTGACCTTAATGTTAGGTCAAGGTTCAAATGTAGGGGTTATGGTCACTCGAAGAGTTGTCAACAACTCTAAATTATGTGAATAAAGTACAAATATTCAAGCTAATTAGGATACAATCTATAATACTTCCCTTATAGGAGCCTGTAAAAGTAGGTAAGCTTGTAGTGTCATAATGATGTCACTTTCTACCATTTGTCTTGTTGTGTGGCATTTTAGGCTCCTATTGAATTTTCCTGATTCATGCCCTTATATAGGTACAATTCACGTTGCCCCTATATAGGCATAGAAATCCAGCCCTTATTTAGGCATAGCCCATGCTACCCAAAAACAGGCATGGCTACTTCCATCCGTTCACCAAACGTCACAACGATTTCTTGGGAAACCAGCTTAAGCCGTTAGGGAACTACCACTTGCTAGAATACTGATTTCTCCAAGAACTATGTTACTTTACAATGAACACATTTTCCCTAGGGGTTCATTTATGACGTTCATATGCCTGACTTTATGTCAAACTATGGCATTCCTAAACACCTTCAAGGTATATATATACCTTTACTTGCTATAGCAAGATACAGTGGTTCGGAGCAGTTCGAAGACCTACTTGCCCGACGCAGCTCGCTACAGCAAGTGCTGAAGGAAGCCGACTCTCCAGCTGATGCACTGATCAGGAAGCTGCCTTTCTCCTGCCGAGAATCCAGCTCCAGTGTTTCCGGCTCCCCTTGTGGAGTATTGGGAAATCAAGTTAGAAACCATACAATGCTCTTACAGTATTATTTCATATTACTGTTTACGCTGTATGCATTATACTTTGCAGTCTGCCTAACGATTGTAGCAGTTCACTTCTCTTGCATGAGAAAGAATACTGTTCAATAAACCCTTTTTATTGAAAACACCCGTCTCGCTAAATCTCTGCAACTCTGTAGAAACGAAGAGATACCAAAGGGGATGATGGACGGAGCGTTTGAGCAAATTAAACACTGACCCCCTATCAACTGATCTAAGTTATTCCATCAACTTTCTTTAGCTCACTCCAGCACCCCTGTTCAGATTGGCCATATGCAAATGAGTCTGACCCTGTGCCTCATGGGAACAGTCCAGCCCGAACTGCCAAGCCATGTCTTCCCTGGACCAGAAACAAGCATCCTTGGACCGGTTTCGGGTTCATAACCCTCATCAGCCAGGCTATCTTGAACCCAGTGGCAAAGTGAGCAAGGGACCTAAGTCTGGGCATACCCTACCAACTTATGCAAATCAGTCTGACCCTGTGCCTCATGGGAACAGTCCAGCCCGAACTGCTAAGCCATGTCTTCCCTGGACCAGAAACAAGCATCCTGGGACCCGTTTCGGGTTCATAACCCTCATCAGCCAGGCTATCATGATTCCAGTGGCAAAGTGAGCAAGGGACCCACGTCTGGGCATACCCTGCCAACTTAGGGCGAACAAAGAGATACCAAAGGGGATGATGGATGGAGCGTTTGAGCAAATCAAACACTCACCCCCAGTCAACTGATCTGGGTATAATCCATTATCATTCTTTAGCTCACTCCACCACCCTAGTTCAGATATGGCCATATGCAAATCAGTCTGACCCTGTGCCTCATGGAAACAGTCAAGCCCAAACTGCCAAGCCATGTCTTCCCTGGACCGGAAACAAGCATCCTGGGACCGGTTTCGGGTTCATAACCCTCATCAGCCAGGCTATCTTGAATCCAGTGGCAAAGTGAGCAAGGGATCCACGTCTGGGCATACCCTGCCAACTTAGGGCGAACAAAGAGATACCAAAGAGGATGATGGATGGAGCATTTGAGCAAATCAAACACTCACCCCCAGTCAACTGATCTGGGTTTAATCCATTATCATTCTTTAGCTCACTCCACCACCCTAGTTCAGATATGGCCATATGCAAATCAGTCTGACCCTGTGCCTCATGGAAACAGTCAAGCCCGAACTGCCAAGCCATGTCTTCCCTGGACCGGAAACAAGCATCCTGGGACCGGTTTCGGGTCCATAACCCTCATCAGCCAGGCTATCTTGAATCCAGTGGCAAAGTGAGCAAGGGATCCACGTCTGGGCATACCCTGCCAACTTAGGGCGAACAAAGAGATACCAACGGGGATTATGGATGGAGCGTTTGAGCAAATCAAACATACACCCCCAGTCAACTGATCCAGGTTTAATCCATCATCATTCTTTAGTTCACTCCACCACCCCAGTTCAGATATGGTCATATGCAAATCAGTCTGACCCTGTGCCTCATGGGAACAGTCCAGCCCAAACTGCCAAGCCATGTCTTCCTGTAGAAACGAAGCATGCACGATTGACTAAGTGAACAGGTTATCTATTGTTTCCGCTACTCTGACAGATGTATTCTTATTCTTGGGAAACAAAGTTGTCATGTTTATGCGGTAGTCATAAAGTAATCCCTTTTTGTGTATTCAAGAAAGTTTCTAGTGACCTCTGAGTTAGCTGGCACACACACAATTTAAGTTTAGTATATTCAATAGAGACCTACTGACCTAAGTCCTACGTCAAATCGATAGGATATATTATTCCAATGCGCAATGCCTATTGGGAATATAGGGAGTACACTACAGTATCTTTCTAGGATATATCACCTGAGGTCATCAGGAATGTGACTTTTTTCCAAAAAGTGTTTAGTGAGTGTTGTCATTGTTTCCATGCATCTCATTGCACTGAGATGTTCCTTCATTCGTACCTATGCAATTAACTTTTTCTATTTCCATGGTGTAGTTAACCCTGCACCTATTCCTGCAATCGTTTTGGTGAAACAACAGACATTGTATTTGAGGCATAGTAAAAGGCAAGTTACCACAGGAAGGTTCCATAGGTTCCATTCCATCATTATTGTATTCCTTGTTATGGGACTTGCTTGTACAAATTTATTCTGTAAACCCGTTCTTTTTCTAAATGAGATACTATGTTTTTCAAACATCAGTTTTTCCAGAGGTTAATGTATTCCAGTGGTTATTTACTGTTTTTCTTTTTTTACATCTTTATATAAGGCATTGTGTTTGATCACACATATCCATTTTTCCACTTGGTTTCTTCAAGTTTGCAGTAGTTACTCGCAAATGTTATTTATATGCTTGTTTCTTAGTTTGGTAATCATTTTTTCTGTGTACTCCTTTTCCTGAAGTTTGGTGGTCAATTTTGCAACATTTGTTATAATTAGTCGCATTTGAGCAGTTTTACCGTACAAAGCTCTCCCTCAGTGATCAGTGCAGGAGGTGCAGGCTGCGCTGAAATGCGAGGCCCCCCAGCAGCGTTTCACAGAGGCATTTCGGGATGAAGTCTGGAGATGTGATTGTCTTGGCGAAGGGCAGCTGGATGACTGGAATGACTATGTCTCTCTGGCCTGCTTGAGTGGCTGGTGTGGGCCTGTGTTGTAGTCCTGTAATTATAGGCACTAACACAGATAATTGGCGGGAGTTATTTAGCGGGCCCTCAAAATAAACCCAAGTAAGGCTATTGACTCAGGCGCGCAGATGATGCAGAAAGAGATCCCGTTTTGGAGACGTTCACAATGTAAATCAGACAGTTGAAAGAGCAGGGAGTGCATTGTTGTTGGCTGGACTCGTGGTTCCTTGAGTGTGCGATCTGAGAGGGGGTACCACCTGGCCTGGAAACCCACCTGGAAGTACGGTTGGAGCGCCTGTGGGCTGTTGGTGTGGGGGTCCACATGTAGATACTGGAAGAGAGAAAAGGGCCCTAAAGACATTTTTGGAGGAATAATCTTGGACCGTCCCTTGCTCATATTGAAGTACAGAGCATGGTGGCTCCAGATTCTTATTCAGTGGACATCCTGAAGTGGGCCCATTGCTGGAGAGCTCTGAGCATCGAGGGTGGGAGTCGCGGTGCGGAGGAGCTCTTCCTTACTACTTAGTCTGGGAATTGCGCAGGCAGTGTGGACGGTTACTGTGAACGGGCCTGCACTGACTGCCCCCATGGGAAAGTTAGATGGCCGCCAACCGAAGCTTAACTTTGAGGCGAGGAAGAGCACGCGATCACATGTGGACCCCGAGGAGGAAAAAGCAGAGTCTCAGGCGCCCTCGACTGCTGACCTGAGGGACCTGCTGCTGACCATGCAATCTAGTCTGACCTCTATTGAATCCAAGATGGACTCCATGTCTGCACCTTTAGATGGCGTATCGCAGAGAGTGGACAAACATGAGGAGCGGTTGAAGGAGACGGAGCGGAGAATCTCTGATCTTGAAGACACTTCCATGACAACTACGTCCTGTACGCTGGTGATTGCGGCCAAAAACAAGGACCTTGAGTCCCGTTCTCGAAGGAACAACCTTTGCATTTTGGGAGTGTCAGAATCAACCTTGACTGGGAGAATGGAGGACTATGTGGAACGTCTTCTCATTGCTTTCTTTGGAAGAGACGCCTTCTCACCAGTGTTGGTGGTATAGAGAGCTCAGCGCTCACTGACGGTTCGCCCGGTGCCTGGGGCTACACCTCGCCCGATAATCGCCCGCCTGCTCAATTATCGGGACCGTGATGTGGCTCTTCGCCTGTCGAGGGAGAAAGGACAGCTCTGCCATGAAGGGATGGACATCTCGATATATCTGGATTTCACTATGGCTGTCCAGGCACAGAGAAGGAAATTCTTACCAGTGAAAAAGAAACTACAGCAACTGAACATTCCATACGCGATGCTCTTCCCCGCAAAGTTGAAGGTGACTTGCCAACACAAGCAGCATTTCTTTTTCACTCCGCAGCTGGTGCAGGATTTCCTGAGGACCTTGCCAGCGCCGGCGGCGGGGCGGGCTTTGCCGCCTAGTGGCCCTCCGGCTGCTGGCAGCACTTCGGATGTGGAATGATTGCAAGTTAGCTGTCTTTCGCTCACTGATGTGAATACACGCCAGATGGTTCTGATATCGACAATGTAGGTGAGAGGGGCTTTTCAATTTTGGGGGTTGGGTTGTGGTGGGAGGGGAGCCTGTTGTGCATGCACTGGTTCATTGGACAATGTCGTGGAAGCCTTTGCATCAACTAACGTTTTGGTAATAACTGGGAGGTCCCTCTACCCTCCTGCCCCCCTGAGGTGCTATGGACAAGTATATTTCGTCCCTGCTGCCGCCTACAGAACAGACATGTATGGCAATGTTATTAATATACATTGTAATTTTGTGATGACCATATACACGACTACCAGAGCACCCTCGCTGTAGCGAGGAAGACCCCTGGGGAGGGGAGGGAGGGATGTGGGCCACGGCAGGTTTGGGCTGCTGATGTGGGAGGAGGGTGGGGAAGAGTTGTATGGGTTTTCATATATTGGAAGACGTTGTAGCATGTTACAGGCCACTGACTTTCATGACAGGTTTCCATCGCGCTGCATTTATCGAGTTGCCTTCACCCACTCAGGGAAGATTAGTTAACCTAGGTGTTGCAATGATTGAATGCTCAGCTCCTCCTGTCTACCATTTTCTTACCTGGAATATACGTGGGATGGGAAAAGTTGTTGTGCAAGTTGTTGTGCATATTAGTCCCACTGTTCCCCCCACATTTGCTGCTCGATGGGCAAGTCATACGTGTTTCTCCTTTTACTCGCGGCACGTGCATACTGGTAAGAAAGTCCCTCCCATACACCCCGCTGGGGAATGTGACAGATAGGCAGGGCCGGTACTCTATTCTTTGGGGCCGGATAGCTAATCAGACCTTCACCCTTGTGTCCTGTTATGGACCTAACACGGATGATCCAGAGTTTTTCCGCGTGCTTTTGGGAAAGATACTGGAGATTGGGTCCATGCATTTATTGTGGGGGGGAGATTTCAATGTGACTGTTGCTCCTGGGCTGGACCACTCCCACCTGCAACCACACCACTATTCCCGTTCCCACAGCCACTTTCAAAGCACTCTCAGAGGATTATGACCTAGTTGATATTTGGTGGCACATGCACCCGACAAGGCGGGAGGGTACCTTCTACACCACGACTCGAGCATCATGGTCAAGAATAGATGCATGGATTATTACTAAGGGCCTTGCCCCGTGGGTGACACAGTCCTCCCATCAACCTAGGACCTATTCGGATCACTCTCCAGTTTTGGTCACAGTGGCACTTCCAAAGACTGTTTCTCCATTTCAGTTTTGGCATTTCAATCAACTCTTCTTGTTAGACCCAGTATTCAAACAGGAACTACAGCAGGAGATCACTGATTTCTTTACTAGGAACGAGGGATCGGTGGAGTGCTACTCCACACTATGGGATGCCTTCAAGGTTACGGGGAGAGGCATATGCATTGCGTAGAGTGGGGGGTTTGCGGGATATACGTTCTACCTTGTGACGACTGGAATGGGAGCTTGGGCATATAGAGGCGGAAATGCGGCAATATCCCACTCTTGCGTTGCAGGCTAAGCTACGCAGCATTCTTGATGGATACCAAGAGACGGTGGAGAGAGAATGCCATCACGAGAAAATATTATAGGGCACGGCAATACAGTGAGGGAGATCGACCTGGGAAGATGCTGGCGGCCTTGGTCCGGCCCTCGCGTTTCTCGAATACGGTACTGGAAATTGAGGGAGAGGATGGGCAAATGCATACTGACGCGACTGAGATTCTGGAGACTTTTAGGGGGTTTTACAAACTGCTATATAAAACTCATAAAGAGCAGCCAGTAGACTTTACCCCCTTTTTTGAGGACACGGGGATAGCCTGGCTAGGGGATGGGCAGCTAGAATTTCTCTTGCGTCATCACGAGGACGATGAAATCATAACAACCATAATGCAGCTCCAATCTGGGAAGGCCCCGGGCCCGGACTGCCTCCTGGCTGAATTTTATAAAACCTTCCATCACCTCCTCATCCCGGTGCTGAGGCACGCGTTTGAAGAGAGTCGGGAGTGCGGCATACTTCCCCCCTCTATGCATGAGGCCCGTATTATTTCCATACCTAAGCCTGGTAAATTGCCTACATCCTGTGACTCGTATAGACCTCCCTCTTTAATAAATGTTGATCCAAAAATCCTGGCCAAGCTCATAGCTAATCGCATTAGTCCCCTTATGACAGCACTGGTGCTTCCGGATCAGTCCGGCTTCGTGCCCACTCGTGGCACATCTCACAACTTGCGGACACTATTTGCACTTCTTCATGACATAGACCTGGATGTCAATGCTGCTGCAATATTTCTCGACGCCACTAAGGCGTTCGTTTCCCTGGAGTGGGACTATCTCGCCTTTGTCCTGCAACGCATGGGGTTTCCGACCCACTTTCTGGAGTGGATCCCCTTACTCTACTCGGGGGTGCGAGCTATAGTAGTGGTGAATGATATTCAGTTTGTGCCCTTCTCTATCACACAGGGCCCCCGGCAGGGAAGCCCCTTGTTGTCGCTACTTTTTGCCATAGCTATAGAGCCCTTGGCGAAAATCCGACAACACCATCAAGATTATGCATTGATATACCCTGAGAGGCAAATTTTAATCTCCTTATATGCGGACGATTTAACACTCTACCTTCGAGAACCTGCGGTCAGCCTTAACCCCATTCTTCGGTTGCTCATCTTATTTGGCCAGTTGTCAGGAGTAAATCTCAAATTTTTCCTCTTACAGACTCCACGGGGGAATTTAAGCCTGACTTTCCTTTGAAATGGTGTGGTGACACTGTTACTTATCTTGGTATTTGGATCTTTAGATGTCGGGAGGAGTTGATGCGTTCCAACTACGGCCGCACACAGGATATTATCACAGATAAGATCGCAGGGTGGATTTTGATGCCTCTTTCTATGGCGGCTAGAGTGTCGCTGATAAAAATGATACTTCTACCCAAACTCCTATATTTATTTACTAACATTCCCTATGCTCCTAGTATATATTTTTTTAACAGCGTCAAGACGCAACTAATTAAGATGGCAAGGGGAGGAGCAGCCCAGACTGGTGTGGGAAATTCTGACTGGGCCCTTTGAGGATGGAGGATGCATTTGTGATTTGTATTTTGTCTGCGCTCAGGCCTACTTTGCGGCATATTGGCTCCACCCTCCCCATACATGCCCCACCTGGCCATCGAGGATGGATACATGACACCCACACCGTGTACAGCATTTTTTAGCACACCTACAGTACCTAGACACTTGGTGATTACCACTGTCCAATGCACGACTACCACCTGGCGCGATCTCGCGCGTACTGTTAAATATCCTCTTCTCTATTCGCCGCTGGTGCCTTTGCAGGGGAGGCATGATATTCCAGTCACTAAGGAAGGAGGGTGCAGACGCATGCTGAGAAACCTATCCTGTCTCACTTGGGGCCAATTATACCAACATGGGAAGTTTAATACTAGTGAGGAGTTTTTTGGTCCCCACACCCCCCACCTCTTTGGAGCGTTTTTACTATGTGAGGATTAGGCAAGCCGTGCGATCTTTGACACAAGACTTCCCGTCAGAACCTCCTGTCATGATTCCTCTGCATAATCTTTTGCAACAAACTCCCCCTGAGCACGTGGTGTCGCGATTATACCGCTCCACACAGAAGGAATGGGAGAGGGACCCTGCTCCGGCTAAGGAACGAAGCAAGGAGGAGTTGGGCACCCCCATCACGGAGGAACAGTGGACCTATTGCTGTTGTGAAACAGCAGTCATCTCCATTAGCAGCCAATTACGTCTATTACATTATAAATACCTTCATCGATTATACTATTCGCCTGCCCGGTTACACCGGCTGCGATTGCGAGATACTGCCCGTTGTGATAGATGTGGAACAAGGGAGGCTGATTTTGGTCACTTAACTTGGGGCTGCTGGCCTGTTAGGGAATATTGGAGGGAGGTGCTGCAGGTGCTAGCTGAGAAGGTTGAAATACAGGTGCCAGACAACCCCCTAACTGCTCTTTTGGGCTATATGGAACAAATTCCTGCCAAGGTGCGCTGGTTCGCCTCCCTTGTCCTCCTGTTAGTGAAGCGGCTTATAGCTTGCCGCTGGCGGTGCGGCTGTGCCCCTAAATTTAAAGATTGGCTTAATGACCTTGCACACTGCCAGGAACAGCTGCATATATATGCTGAGCTTATGCCACCATCCTCACGGCCTAAAGATATATGGGGCCCTCTTCGGGCATACCTTCTTGCACATATGGATACTGGGGAGACAGTACCATGCCTGGAATGGATGGGGACTGAGGGGAGGGACGGGGAGGATCCTGCGGAGGTTGGGGAATCAGTGGATGTGGTATCACATGCACCCTTTGGGGAGTAGGGGGATGAGAGACACTATACCTTGGATAGCGACCTTGTTGTGGGTGAATGGCTGGAACCTGTTTGGCAACTGACATGAGTTAGTAGGAGATAGTTGTGGCTTCACTGTGACTCATAGGTTTGTAAGGGATGGGGGGATAGGGGGGTTTTGTTTCATTTTTGGAGACCAGAATTGACCACTGCCTGATATGGTTGCCTACTTGACGCAGCCGGCCCAATGGGTTGTAGGTACATCTTCCCAAATACCCTTTGCATTGCAGATTGCATAATGCTGTGCCGGCCCGATGGGATGTAGGCACAGTGTGCCACTCAGAGGTCTGTGTTATGTTTGTATGCGGTCAATAAAGGTTGACTTGGAAAAAGAAAATAAATAAATAAATAAATAATATAAAACAAAGTAATTCCACAGGAGAATTGAAAGTAGGGTCTCAATCGCTTGAAGGGTTTCTTCCTGAAGAATCCTAGCAAAGAGTGCCTCCCCATCTAGACTAATAAATAATTCCTTCTGTGGTCAAATGCAATACCTTCCAAAATATTAGGCATTTCCTTTGTCTTTTGAGGTTGTATGCCATTGGTTCAACTAGTGGTCTGAGGAACAGTCAAAGACACAAGATAGTGATTTCTTAATATCAACACAGGATAACTGTTATGAGAGAAACATAGCATGAAGAACCGGTATAAGAAAAAAATCAGCTCACAGGGGAATCATTTTCCCCAGCTATGTATGTGGCCCATCAATTTATCAACTAGGATAATATCCAATGAACAACCTCCACTGGAGCTCTCTAAACCACAAACTAAATAAGAAAATGTTTTGGTTAGATGCAGCTTATCTTATATCTAAGAACTGCAGTTACATCCATATTGTCACCTGGTCCAGTTATGTTGTCTCTCAAATCCTTTTGTGAGCCTGATGCGCTGCACAGGTTAAGAGTCAGCTCAATGTCAGGCCTTGTACTGAAAAATAAAAAAGAGAAAAATCAGTTGAATTGTTTGGTTTAGTTGCCACAAATGTGATTAGGCTAAAAAACCATGAGGCATTTATGAATCCTGAACGCTTTCAATGGAAAAATACGTCAAATAATGAGTTTGGACGGAAGTCCACTACAAATAATAAAGTCATTAATCTCTTCGGTCCCATCAAAGTTTTTAGTCATTTAAACCTGAACAAAACCCCTGGTAACTATGGAGTAAAACAAACAGACTTATTTTAAGGAAATCTGCAAAGCATTTAGAAGCACCAACGCAGTTAAACGATAAAAACACAACACAATCACAAGCTCACTCTAAATAATAAAAGTAGAGTATAACTAAAAAATTAAAATGACAGCAAATCATCACAAAATACACTATGAAGAACCAGAGAGATGGATTTTAGAAGATCTGAAGAAAAATAGCACCAAAAAGCACTAAGCACCAACAGTAGTCTATTGTAGCAGTAGACCAGGATGTAAAAGTGATTACAGGTTGACAGCGATGGAGCATGGGTTGAATACACCAACCAAGTCCATCCGGGTCCGAGATTATGAGGTAATCTCTGAAATGGAAGTGGAAATCCTGCAGCAGGGTAGGGTTCCACACTGTATTCAAGGAAGACCTCTCACAATTAGACAGCTGTGGGATGAGGTCCAGCTGAAGAAGTTGGGGTTGCCAGGAAATCTCAAATTATGGTCCTAGATCAATTTTCCCATTGTCAAGATACTTTTGGCTCCTTCACCCAGTCAAGATTTCTATATTACTTAGTCTCTTTTTCAGAGAGCAGAATCCTCCATATTGACATGGTTATAGGCGGTATCCAATAATTAGTTCTAAAATGCTGTAAAACCTTCTTGTCAAGGGCCACTGGAACTGACTTGATGCTGTGAAGACTCGCCAATGGTAGAAGCCTCTCTCTTCAGTCCAACAAAGTCTAGCTTTGTGTAGATTTGCTTGAGTGATTGGTTTTGCTCCTCTTGAAGAATAGAAGTCCAAAATATTCTAATTCCCAACTTTTCAGAGTTGTTAGGAGAAGCCCATTTAGACACTGCCAAGGGACCAGGGATTAGGGTGTGAAGGCTCAATTCAGTGGCCACAAGCAGGGTCCAGTCCAGTTGCTACTAGCCACCATGACACTTCATGCAAAAAGGTTTCTTGCTGCGTGCTGTGTCCCTGTAGACACACAGAAGGTCATCCAACTGAACCTTGCCGTCCAGGCTCGATGTATGAGCAGATCCAGCACTTTAGGCCTCTGCATATGTCTCAAGAGCAGATGTAGCCATTCTGCTGTTCTTCCACAGGTACAGAGAGTTTTTTGAGGGTGTTGTCTTGGGAATGCAAATTTTTTGGCAGGCACTTTCTAGTGAGTTGGTTCACTCCCAATATCTCGCTAACCAACTAATTAACAGTTCAGAGGGGCAACTCTACCCACTTTTGCAGCAAGGCCTGTTAGGCCTCTGTAAACAATACCACAGTGTACCCTACTCTCAAAATCATAAAGGAGGGAACCTTTCCTCCTGTGTTCAGAGCCTGTGTGCCACTCAGAGGTTTGACCAGGGAAATGAGCTGTCCTCTCCTCTGTGATCACTCAAAACTCATTCTGAGTGAAACTCCCCCCCCCCACTAGCTTTGATGCAAGTCTGGCTGGGGGAGCAGAGTTTCTTTCTCACAATTGTGAAAAGGCTGTCTCCTTTAATGAAGGTTATGAGTCCACCTTAATGAGTCTCTCTGCCAGTAGAATAAAACCACTTCCACATATATAGGCCATTGTTTCTGCTATGTGAACAGTTTCCACAACTCCTTAAGGCCACGCCATGGCTGGGTAGCAGCTGGAGATGTAATGTAATTTAACATCCAAGAACACAAGGCAGGGAAAGTAACCTTTTCTACCTTAACCACATATTTATCAAAAACCCACCTTTATCATTAGATTGGATTTGTGTAAATATTAAAAAGAGTTAATTGAATCATGTATCTAGCTTGTACCAAACCCAAGATAGTGGAATGAATACTCTGGTATTTTTACAGGATATCCAGTGTCTGCCACAGTGAAAATAACTTTTGGGGTTTTGTCATTGTAGGGGCATGATAACATTTAATTTCAACACTTTTAAAGACTGTTCACCCTACTTTGTCATCTACAAGGTCTACATGTGGACTGCTTATTAATATGCACAGGAAGGGTTTTCCCTGTCAAAAGGGGATAATTTCTCTTAATACATGAGGGAGAGGAGGAGGTAAGTCACTGTACACCCTCCTATTGAAAAGCAACCAACGCAAATAGGTACGGTAGCTGTAGGGAGAATACAGTGTCCAGTATTACTACCCTGAACCAGACATACAAAAGTCCATGTAGGACATTCACAGAATTGCTGTGCGAGAGCAGAGGGAACGGAAGTTCATCCTTTTGGAAGAGGAAGCCTCACACACAAAATGATGTCATGCTTCATCATCGGCAACCTCTCCCCAACCTGAGATGGTAGTACCACCAGGGTAGACTCTACCTCCTGTCGAACTCAGCGCAGGAGGGAGTTCTTAGATAAAAAAAAAGCTACTGGATAAGGGGAGGGATCCTGATCAGTGAGTTAAAAATACCCTATGGCTCCCAGGCAGATTGCCCTATTATTGGGAACGATAGATAAGATTAAAAATGAATGGATGGTTCTTTGAGGACAATTGCTCACACCGTCTCTAATAGCTAGGCTAACACAATTTGTCCACATTAGAAGCCCAAAGGGGTCTGGGCATTCTTCAGGGCAAGGGATCAATAATTACCTCCTAAGGGACACTAAGCCTAGAATTAAAGTGAGGTGAAAAAACAGAAACTTACAGGAAAACAATAAAACACTTAGGAGATTCCTACCTGAGGGAAAACTAGCTTATTAGCCCTAAACTTTAGGGGATACACGCTACCTGGTCAGAGAGCGGGACGATGTCTTTTGTAGTCACACATTCATCAAAGGGACCATCGTGCCTAAGCACCTACAATCAGGCCCCTCTCCGCCTCTGGTACTTTGGATATTTTGACAGGTTGTACTGCAAGTTTAAAGTCTGGAGCAATGTTTTCGGTCAGACTAGTGGATAGCACAACAAGCGCTGTAAACTACATGTGTTAACTTTGCAAGGCATGGGTGTATTTCTGCACCATATATTGCAGGGCCAGAGTGCATACACTGGACACTCAACAGCAGTATCCCAGAGCCTAGAGTCTAAAAACCAGCAATGAAATTCAAAGAAAGCGGAGGTGGCCTCGCAAAAAAGAGGTATTTTCTCAAAATATTCTTTGAAGGTTTACGTAAAATATATTCTTTGCCTTTAGGAAGGTAAGCCTTAACGTGGACAAGGCACAGCATATAAAAGGGATATTATTTCAGGAATTCCTACATGACCAACTTGACAAGAGGACCTCAACCCTGACCTTTAAACAAAGAATAATATGTGCAAAGATTGACTGGTACCGAAAAAACATTTATGTTTTAAACTCATCTCAAAACCAACTTGAAGATTACAGCGTGCCCTTTTGGTTTGTCAAGGAAAGCCTCACGAATTGCTATCTTAATATTTACTGTACAGAATCAGCATTTGAACTTGAAACTGTTAGGTAAAGGAAAGAGACAGGACCTTTCATTGTGTCAAGTCAAACAGTGTAAAAGTCGAGTCACAAGAAGGATGTCTATATGCCCGTTTTTCGCATTCAAGGAGAGTATGTATAAATGTGGTGAAACTCACTAACAGGAGGCAAATGCATTTGAAACCATGATAATTCTCCAATTTAAAAAGTGGACACTGTGGACAGTTGGAAAAAATACATGCTCATTAAGAACTGATTGTATTTTGTTTGTTAACTGACAACTGTAATACGATATTTACATCACATATTTACATACTTATGTCTTGAACTTTGTTAGACATGACAAAAAACTTTCTGTTTAAGTATGAAATACACTACTTATTATACAATAAAATGCTGAAAATATTTCTGTTTATTTCTTTCCCAAGATAGTCACATCTCTGAGAGGGGGCACGAGAGAATAGAGGGCCCCAGGGGAAGCTAAGACGCAGTCTAGTCTTCCCCCTGGGGTCTTTCACGCGGGGAAGGGCCAGGCTGGGGGAAGGGGTGTGGTTTGGGGGGTGGGTATAAAGGCTACAGGAGAGGAAGGCGACTTCCTCTTCCTGTAGTCTGGCATTGCTGGGAGGGAATAGTTTCAAAGGCCACCCGCCCACCCTACAGTTTTTAGGGTTTTGGGGTAGGGTTGGCAGAGCGTGCCAGTTTAGGACGGGCTGCAGGGCTGGCGGTAGTTGGGAGGGGTGGGGGAGTCACTAGCGGGCGTACCCAACTCTCGTGGGGCGAGGAGTGAATGATGGGGGGCGACTGGGGGCATGAGAGTAGTGCCAGGATGCAAAGAGAGATTGGAGGAAAGGGATGAAGAAGGGAATGTGGAGTGGAATGGCAGGAGAGTCTGGACTGTATGAAGCTGGAGTTGTTGGGGGTGAGATTTGTTGTTGTTGACGGTTGTAATTTTGTGTTATGTTGGTGCAGCCTGGTCCTAATAAAATGGCCTTTTACGCTTAACAACAGTGTGGCCTGATTATTGCGCAATATGGATGATTTAAGTGATTTTCCCGCCTGGACTTTTATTCAATCTCACATTACATTATAAGTTAACTGTACCACTACGTTCACCATCATTCTATTTTCTGAAAAACTACATACTTTGTAATCCAACAACATGTATTGCACGCTTAGTAAAGGTTTGGATACGCCTCCGGCATTTATAACTCACCTAAGAGGCCAGTCATAGATGCAGGAGCGGCCCGTGTAGGTAAGAGCGGTGGGTGGTGAGACCGAGGTGGGGAGGTGGGGGGAGGGGGATTCGACAGACGACAACAAGGGAAAAATAATTGCTTATTTAAATACCTTTCCTGGTCGTCTGTCAAATCCCCCCCCCCCCCCAACCTGACCCACCTCTCTTACCTGTATGGGCCGCTCCTGCCAAACTCTCTTTCTGTGGATTTACCCCTTGTTATATGTTTCATGCCACATGTATGAATCGGCATGAGTGGGAGCTTCATTCTCTTTCTCACCCAAGCTAAGCTGACATGAGCCCTTTTCAGATACGATAAACTACAGTGAGCGATAATTTCCACCAAATAAAACTTGTGCAGTTATCTGCCATTAAATGATTTCTAATGCATGGCAAAAAAGGCAGAACTGCCATAAGCAACAATAAAATACAAAAAACATGAACGATCTCACAGCATATGAAAATATAATGCATGCACCTCCAAGTATCATTGTTAGAAAATAAATAATTTATTCAATAAACATACAGATGTAAATAATTAGTTAATCATTTTTCATAAACAACCATTGCTCCAAAATTCTCTATATTCAAATACTAGCACTGCATGTTTCATCAATAAATAGTTTTGTGTTATGTCATTAATGGTTACAAATCCTTTTGTCGTTCCTTAAACAATATAAACATGGTTCTTTTTTATTTTTCTGTAGGCAAAAGTTGAGAGGAATAAATATGAGAATGAAAGTTGAGATACGTGATAGCCGCACTGTTTGAAACTAGGAGTAAAATAGGAAGCATCGAAAATAATATTTAAGGTACAAATATTTGCATTTGAAATGTTATTTTGGATTTGTAAACCGTTTTTCTTTCACCCAAAAAGCATATCCTGGCACTGTAGAAATTCAAAGGAGACTTCCAGAAGCTCCATAGGAAAATCATGAAGTTACACGTATAGCACAATGCATAGTGATTTCGTAGTTTTAATATACTTCCGGACTGCGACAAAAAAGAAAGCATAGGCTCCCAGCAAAGACGATTTAAAACATGACCAGTAGAAAGAGGTTACTCGATCTAAAAAGAGGTTGAACATGGAAATCGTCCTGTTTAATGGATTGTGGTTTGTTGTACCAGGAGGGGATCCCACAGCGATATCCTCAATGTGGTGGAAGGCTACTGCCTTAACTAGGACTTAAACAGCACAAGCGCGTTGGTGGCAGCATACGTTTGTGATGATCCGTAGTAGTAACGAGGTCCTTGTTGCCCTTTGTCATTGTATTGAGGCCTACTGGCTAACTCCCCTTTTTAAAAGGTACGTTGATGTGTGTTTAACACACCCTTGGCCTACATCAGGTTGATGTAGAAGTGAATGCATAGGGAAAACATGTGCTGAGTGCATGTGAGCGCACAAGACATGCACTACACAGAGGGTGCAGTGTGGAACAGTGTGAACATGGTAAATGTATGTGCGTCGGCAGAGGGCATTTAAATTGACACACTCTGGTGCAGCGCAGAGAGTGTAGTATTGAACAGTGTGTACAGACTGTGTGCATCTGCAGCATGCAGAAATGCTGGTGGTAGTAGGGTATATGGGCAATACTAGACAGTGAAGTGTGTTTTGAATGTATGCTGAGTGCAGCAGTGCCTGCACTGGTACATTACAAGGAGGACCTTGGATTTCATTCTGGGAAGCCCAGGCCTGCCTGGTGAAAGCATGAGGAGTAGAGGAATTTCCCCAGACAGAAATGCATATTGCTGAATTCCTGTCAGCAGGGTGGGACAAGCACTGGGTGAGGGTGAGCCATTGGGATCCAATGACAGATCACAAGCAAAGGGGCCTTGACACACCTCAGGAAGAAAGAGATGGGGCTGATAAGACAATCATAAAGTGTAGGACTGAGAGCCCATGAATAACCTTTGATGCACGGATCACTGTGTCTGACATTCTGGTGTGAACTCTGATCACTCCCATGAATCTTGTTGTGAGATAATCAACTTTGGAGTCTTACCTGCTGTGACAGACATCTTTCAGATGAAAGATGAAAGGGAGAGAGACCCATATCAAAGAAGTTGAACCCCAACATAAAATTTCAAAGGTCCAGACCCTAAATCACATTTTGTAATGGAGAAGAAATATAAACAAGTGAGTTTGAGACCCCATACTTTATCATGTGCTGAGAAGCCAGTCGGGCTGCATGAGGAGAGAAAGCTCTGCAAGACTTTTGCCTGTGACCAGGACTAGGAGCTAGTTTGCTAGTCTCCCTGCTGGGTGAGGGGGCATCACTCAGAGAAACCAAGATCACCTGCGCTGGAGTTTGGAGCATCATTACCTGCCTGCTCACTAAGACCAATGTGTCCATGAGGTAGAGGAGCATGTTGGAGGGAACAAGATACAGAGAGGAGCCGATCGGGAGATGGGCCACGTTTTTACGATTGGCATGCCCGTATGCCAGAAGGGGTCACTGTGCACCAAAGATAGTGGTGTACCGATTGGGATGTTGCTACATTGTGAAATTTGGTAACCCCGTATGCCAAGAGAGGCTGTTGGGGGGCAAGAAGCTCTGGCACATCAATCGGGCCATCACCCATTTGTGAGAAGTTGCTGCATCCCTGTGTTCCCCAGAGGAGCAGCGGAGGAGGCAACCTGAGGACAGCATGACCGAACAGTGAGTTTGTTGGAATGACTGAACACTCAGACACCACTATGTCTAGTGCAGGAGTGCACTGTTCGAACTTGCTCAGGTGCGAAGTTTTAACCACTCTTTTAAATCATTTATCTTAGTGTAAACATGCAAAATTAAACCTTCATTAATTAAATTATACCATCATTACTTTGATGAACAACGAAAAAATCAACATGATTGAAATTCTTTGATTGTTTACTATTGATTTTCAGAAGTGCATAGTTTTTTCATAGTTTTTCAACTTTTTTAGCTTTTTTTGCAAACATATTAACAATTAATTTTCATTGAAAATATGATTCACTTTTTCTTGACAAATTGTCAAACTAATACAAATACAATACAGCAATTCTATCAGAACTTGCGACGACTCCCAATGCATTTTGATGCCTGAGCATCTTCGTCAGGGGAATTACTGTGTGAGAAAAAATGCTGTATAAGAAAACATAACACTGTGTACATATTTCACAACTATTATCATCAAATTACAGTTTGTGCTCATGCTCTACATGATATGTGCACACACTACATATATTATTTTTTCTTCATGCAGCTGCATTATCTTACTATGTCCAGACGTACCAGCAACTCAAGCGCTACCGTGATAATTCCTACTGTGGTATACCCTATACATGCCATCAAGTTTAGACTAGTGCACCCAACGTGTGTGTCACATGAACCAGTAACATAGGTGTAAAATGAAAATGAAAATAAAATAAAATAAAACATACTCTCCACTCAGGTACTGTATCGCTTATGCCCAAGTTCCGTTAATAAATGACTGTTCCTGGAGACAAAAAGAACTAACATAAATATATCTATCAGTTTGAAATAACCAGTGCCTCTATCACCCTATAAACACCGGCTACTTACTTTCAGATGTCACTGCACAAGACTCGGACCTTCTGTTATATAACTGCACCGTCTGCGGAGCAAAAACAACCCTTACTCCATGTATTTTTATCTACTAGTTTCACAACAACATCCTCATCTAGGAATCGTAATCGTGCTCGCCCTCTGACATACCTTTAACACTTTCCGATATGTAGACACTGTCTCCTTCATCTGTTCGAGTAACTGAGAAAACCGCCGAACGTCGGCATGGCATGCCGGGACGTGATTTAACGCCCGTCATCAACAGAGGACTGGAGCCCCCGCCCCCTTACTCGCGACTTCCAAAGTGAAATGTGAAATGAACCAGTGCCTCTGATCGCCCCTAAGTGATGCTCTACAGCATGTCAGTTAAAAGTTTATGGATGCCTCTTGGACGTGTCCAGAATGCAAACGGTACGAAACCATTTCACAGTAAACACGAGCACCGAACAGTGTTCATAGAAAGAGGACTGCCGCTTTCAAACACAAACTTAATTGAGAATGCTATATCACCTCACTATTTCAATTACATTACTCGTGCCCCTAGCCAACTATGAGGGTATTAAATATAAGAAGATATCCAATGTCGACAACAGTGTGAAAAACTATAAATAATCCTACAAAAAAATGTAAGTAAAACAACCTATCAAAAATGAAAGTGTGCTAAATGTCATGTGCACAAGCGTTAGTGGCGCTTAATCAAAACTTAATCCTGTATTAACAACTCACTTATAACCACAGAAACATATGTATAAATGTATACATTATACACTCATAAGTAACACGCAAATTCGATTTTGTCATTCAGCCCACCCGGTTTAACGGTGTTCAGATACCTCATCCAAAATGTCTCCCTTTGAGCTATTCGTACGTTGGGATCCACATGGGGCTCGACCAATACCTGCTCTAGTACAGTATATCTTAATTGGGGGATGGTGTGCTGCCTCTCTCTCCAGTGTTGTGCCAAACTTGATTTCTCATTTCCTAGTCTTATATTTGACTTGTGCTCAGTGATCCTGATCTTAATTTTCCTTGTAGTGCGGCCTACATATACTAGGCCACACGGACACTTGATGGCATATATCACTGAACTTGCATTACAGTCAGAAGTATGTCTGAGTTTAATCTGTTTCCCTGTATGTGGATGTGTGAATGTTTCTCCCATCAGTACATTTCCACAGTGTCCGCAGTTAAAACATTTGCGCATCCCTTTAGCCTTCTCCTGGATTGCCTTCATTTCTTTATGTTTCAACAGTTCCTTGAGGTTTTTTGATCTTGACAGTGCAAAAATCGGAGTGTCAAAAAATACTGTTCTGAAGTCTTCTTCCTGCTCAATTAGCTCCCATCTCCTCAATATGCATTTCTTGATCTTCGGTGTGAGCGTGGATTGCTTCAAAACACAAACTTCTCTTCTTGATGATGTTTTCTGGACTTTTTTCAGTAAGACTTCTCGTGTTTTTGATGCAACTTTCAATTTTGCTTCAGTTAGTACTTTATCTGGGTATCCTCTATTGATAAATTGTTGCGCCATTTCCTCTATATCCTCCGTGGCCTGTGTTTCATCACTACTGATCCTCCTAATTCTGGTGAACTGCGAAAGTGGCAGATGGTTCTTCAAGCTTTGAGAGTGAAAACTAGAATAATGCAGAGCATTATTTCTGTCGGTCGGTTTCTTGAATAATTTTGTAGTGATTTGGTTTCCCAACTTTGTTATGGTGATGTCCAAAAAGTTAATGGTATTCTGATCAATCTTGTTGGTGAATTTAATCCTAGGATGACATCCATTCAAAGTCACAATGACCTCTTCCAACTGTGATTTGGTCCCTTGCCAGACTATCAAAATGTCATCTATGTAACGAACATACAGTTTTAAATGTTCAATCCAATCCAAATTCTCCAAGATATGAGAGTGTTCAAACTTAGCCATAAAGATGTTTGCGTACGCAGGCGCCCCTGTGAACCCCATGGATGTTCCGGTCTTCTGAAGATAGAACTTGGATTGCCACGAAAAGTATCCATGATAGAGACAAAATTGTAAAATCTCCAATAAAAAGATGTTCAATGACTTCTCATAATCACTCCTTAACAGCATCCACTCCACCGCTTCTATACCCTCCCCATGGGGGATTGACGTATACAGTGCAGTCACGTCGATTGTAGCCAACCATGTTTCACTCTCACTTGATATTGCTAAATTGGCAAGTTTATTTAGACAGTCCGTGGTGTACTGTATGTACGATACCCACTGTTGCACCAATGGTTGCAAATAGTGATCTAGAAATTTTCCTATTGGCTCATGAATTGAACCGCATCCTGCCACAATGGGGCGGAAAGGTGGGTCTCGAGCATCCTTATGCAGTTTAGGTAGCATGTAAATGTGAGGTCTTTTTGGATATTCAGTGATTAAATATCTAAAAGTCTTTTCGTTGATTCATCCTAAGTCTTTTGCTTTCTTCAGGATATCGTGCAATGCTGTTTGAAAAGTCACAGTAGGGTCTGCATCCAGAGCAATATAGGTATGGGTGTCGTCCACATGGGATGAGACTTTGCGGTTATAGTAAACGGTGTCCATAACCACCAGAGCACCTCCTTTATCTGCAGCTTGAAATGTTAAATCCTGGTTGTTGCTCAATGCCTTTAAAGTTGTCAGTTCTTTTTTTGTCAAATTTGTGATCTTAGGTACATTCTTGTGTGTATCTACCAGATCTTTCTTCACTAATAACTCGAATAAATCCAAGGTTTTGTGTGATGTGGGAGGAATGAAAGTACTCTTAGGTTTAAACACTCTAGCCGATGCATCGGTATCAGGCATTTGAGGTACATGATGAAAGAACCATCTGAGACGAAGTTTCCTCATAAATTTATATAGCGCTATTTCTGTCTCCAATGGTTTGGTGTTGTACGTAGGTACGAAAGACATTCCTTTGTTAAGAACCTTCAATTGACTGTCAGTGAGTTCTGTGCTTGAAATATTTACCACCAGATCTCCTAGCGGTTTCTCCCCCTCGGCTTGGGCTTTTTTGTTGTTGATCCCTGTCCCCTTCTGATCCGTTTATTTTTCTTGCTTCGTCCTCTTGAGGAGGATGGTCGCTCCTCTAGCCCGCCTCTAAAAAAAGGCACCCTACTGGTTCCAATGGTGGATGCTCCATTTCCAGTCATTAATGTAGAGCTCGTAGTTGATACTGGAGGTCTATTAGGCAGAGTATCCTGCTCTGTAGCCACACTTTCCTCCGAAGAGGCCTGTTTTTCTTAAATGGGCGTCTCTGGGCGTATACCTCTGCCCACGTATACACTTCGTCCAGTTTATAATCAATCGTGTCTCTACGAAACTTCCTCAACTTCCTCTCGTGTACCTCTTTTTCATGTGCATCTATGGTCTCATTGATATCTTTAAGTGCTTGATCTAACTCTTCCTTCGTCATCCGTGATTCCAGGTTGGTCTTCAAGTCCTGAATCTCAGTAGCTAATTCTTTAAGGATGTCCGATAATTCCTCTATTATTAGAAGTATAAGGTCGAACGAACATTTGTTTAAAATTGAATACCATTTGACCATGAATGGTTTATTGAATTTAAAAAGCATTGGTTTTAAGGCGATCCTCAGTCCTCGTGGGATCCGTTTAACCCGGTGGTACTGAATAAGAGTGGAGGCATGAAGCCTCTGGTTCACCTCTTTTCTAAGAGTATATTGCAATTGCTTGAGAATTTTGCTAGTTGCGCCTGGGCCTGCTTGAAAAGCCCTAGTTTCTTTGATCAGGGAATATATACTCGTTGCTTCTTCATCTGAAACTATGAAAAAACTATGCACTTCTGAAAATCAATAGTAAACAATCAAAGAATTTCAATCATGTTGATTTTTTCGTTGTTCATCAAAGTAATGATGGTATAATTGATTTAATGAAGGTTTAATTTTGCATGTTTACACTAAGATAAATGATTTAAAAGAGTGGTTAAAACTTCGCACATGAGCAAGTTCGAACAGTGCACTCCTGCACTAGACATAGTGGTGTCTGAGTGTTCAGTTATTTTAATGACCTGACAGGGGTCAGTCAGGCAGCAGGTCTGCACCGATTGTTTTGAATTAAAACTGCATTAATGTTTAAAAATTGTGGTGTGCAGGTTACACACACTTCTTTGTTGGAATGACCCCATATATCATTGCATGTGACCCAAATTACTGCTACAACTACTGACTACTGACCCCATCCCGAGCAAGGAATAACAAGGTTTCCTGCGTGTGGCTGGAGCCGGAACTACACGGATCTTCAGGACGCTGATGTGCACGGCTCTGTAGGAAGAGCCGTGCAGCCTGACTTTGCTGGTCCGGGCCAGGAGCACACTGCACCGCTGCCAAAGTTCATACCGCTGGAGCAGGTAAGCTGAGAACTGGGCCTATCAGGCCTTGAAGGATATGCCACCTTTCGTTTTTGCAACCCTACTTGAGCTCTAAGTGACTACACCTTGGGGTCTCTCTGACACTTGCTGCTGCTACTTAAATCCTTGCTGTCGCTGGTTGCTCATCGTGTTTCCCTGGTGGGACAAGGTCCCAGGGTTAAAGTTGCTGTATCGCCGCATTTCCGCTGCCCTGCTGCAATCGAGAGGAGGAGGACTACATCTCCCAGAGTGCTACCCTTTACCTTCAGCTGCGGCGAGTGAGGGGGAGGCGTGTCAACGCGCATATAGTGCTGCCTCTCTCCCCGCGACGCAGGACACGCGCAAGACATAGCCCGGACGAAGCCCGGACCAAGGGTGGGCCCGTCTGTGCCCGTCCGTGCTAGGACGAGGTAGGACAGAGCCACCCCTCTAACATCGGGCCTAATTTTGACTGAAGAGAACTGCCTTTAGTACCAGAAGGGGCGGACGCTGACTGCAGGCCCCTACCATCGGAGTAAGTGTCACAATGAGCAAGCGTAAGTCTGTAGGCTACAGTACAGGAGGTAGCGTAGCAGGTAGCCGGGACGCATTTATTTTGAGAGCTGAATCTCTTTTAGCACACCAAATTTAGTTAACAGAAAAAAGATTATCTATGGACTCAATTCCTCTGTCAAGAGGTTCCTCACTTGGCCCTATAGCATTATCTAAATCCCCGCTCTCGAGGCCCCTGTTGCAAGGTACTATTTCAGGCGCAGAAGAGGATGACAATGACAGCCACACGCAGGGCCCTTTGATAGCCGATTCAAGGGTGGATGTGCAGGTGGAAATGTCCCTGATTGCGCTCCATAAGGAAGATTTAGTTGCTGATATGAGGGATATAGGTTGGGGCCTTCGCTCGAGAAAAGCAGGTGAAGCTTCAATCCCGGACCCAGAAGTTATTCCCATATCGCCTGTGGAAATACCGGAGTTAAATACTGGCCAAAATGATGGGACTGATTACACGATCTAAAAATAATGCATTACTGGGAAACAGAGAAAGGAATATAGTGAAGGCCAGGCCCGTAACGAAATGTGCAAGGGGTGGGGGTTCCACCGGAACTAAACCTAAATGTAAACAAAAGAATATTTTGGCCCCCCACACTAAGCCTATACCATCGAGGGCTGAGACCAACAATAAGAGCAGCGCTGAATTGTTCAAATTTGGGAAGTCTAGCTGTGAGGCGGAGATGAAAGAAATGGGCAATGATTGTGATATTTTGGCCAAATTCCAGAAGCTAATAGACAGGACCCTCAAACCTCTGCTGGAGAAATTTAGAGACCATTGAGGATAAACCTAATGAACCGGGGATGCTGTCTGAGGAAAGGGGCACTGTTAAGGGTGGAGGCAAGAGTCCCTACGAGGTGGAAGGTCAACATTCTGACCCCGTTGGGACACTGAAGAATCACTGGGGGTAGGGGGGGGTCGCAGAGACTCACAGAAAAATGCCAGAATCAGCGCCGGAGCTGGTGGGTCAGGCAAACAGTGTGAAACGCAGGAGGGAGGAAGAAGCAGGGGTAGGGAACAGAGGGGTGGAAATGACGAAGTACCCGAGGGGAGGGGGGTAGGGCTCGATCCCAAAACAACAAAGGGGGGTGAGAGGAGGGCTTCTGTGAGCAAATTTGAGGCAAGCAAACACGGGGTGTGGCTGAAGAAACTGAAGGGCTGTTGAGCTTAGATCTCCCACCTGCCTCAGGGCCATATACGTTAGTTCTGGCTGATGTGCCCACTTTGAAGGGGAACACTGTTGAATCCACAATAATGTTGATTAATAAGGTAGCCTACTGGCTATCTAGATATGCAGGCTTTAGCATGGCAAACCATAGTCAGATTCTCATGGCCAGAAGAGTAGCCTGGATAGGCAAGGCAAGCAAGACTTTTGAGGGGGACTGCATAGTTGTGAATTTTAGACTTCCCTGGTTTGTACAGGAGACACTTCACCTTTTCAGAAGTCGACCGTGGGTGGGTGACTGCTCAAGCATTGGCCTGTTACCACTGGGGTTCTTCTATAGACAGGGCCCTAATGGTCCAGGGGGAGGAGACTCACATGGCCACCAGGTAGCCCCCCAGAGGGAGGGGGTGGGCTGGCACTCCCACTATTCAATAAATATGCCCCACTTCACTTGGGAAGAAATCTTAGCGAGGTGGATTGACTCCAGGGAGATGTATTAGGCCAAGAAAACATGTTAAATATGGCTTCCTCACACTCAATACCACAGGCGGAGGAGCATTCAAGAGGCGTTATCCCGAATGTGATACAGCTTGCCTTTTGTAAAACAAGGCCACTTAGGACAGAGGCTTATTGATAGGGCCATTACAGGCCTTTATTCCCTCTCTAGGGGGCATATTACCAACAAGTAGCGATATTTATCGCTAAATACGCTTAGCAACGATTTTTTTATCGCTGAGAATTGGTGGAACTTATCGCTGAGATAACGTGCTATTAGCAACGTTTATCTCCAAAGCGATACATTTTCCGGCGATAGCGGCGAAATGCGTGAATATCTCTGAGAATACAGCGATATTCACGCATTAGCGACGAAATGCTCTTAGCCACCTCCCATTGGATAACATGGCTAAGAACTGGTCTGGGCAGGTGTTAGTATTTGGAGATATTCGCGCTTAGCGCGAATATTTCCATCACTATGCCTGTCTTGTAAATAGGCGATAGCGATGTTAGCAACTGTTTTCAGTCGCTAACAGTTTGGGTACGCCCATTTTGCATGTCATTAGCGATAAATATCGCTAATATGCAAAGCGGGACCCAAACCGCTCGCTATCACCTAAAAGCTGTCGCTAACTGCTGTTAGCGACAGCTTGCTAATAGGGCGATAGAATTATCGCCGCTTAGCGGCCGAAAACAGCCGCTAAAGCGGCGAAAATTCCCTATCGCCACCCTTGATAATATGCGCCTAAATCCCCTAGGGAGATCCCTCGAATTAGTCTCCTGGAATATAGCAGGGCTGTCAGCTAAGTTCCGAAATCAGGAATGGTTGAAATGTATTAGTAAATTCAAAATAATCTGTGTACAGGAAACCTGGGAGGTGGAATGCACTAATTTCCACCTAGCTGGGTATAAATCGTTTGGGGTTCCGGCAAGTAAGTCTATGGCCGGAAGAGCGAGGGGAAGGGGTTTGGGCTGATCTAAAATGGAATTCAGATCACTTGATAGGCCTCCGGTTCAAAAATAGGGGCCTTAACATAATTTTGGTCAATTTTTATAATGCAGGAGGTTCCAGAGTGAGAGAGTTAGAGGAAAGATTAAGTTTGCTGATGGAGCAGAAGCAGGGTACAACGGTACCCATGCTTTTAATAGTTGGGGACTTCAATTGTCATTTGTGCCCAAATTTGTTACCTATTAGAGAAGACTGGACCACTTGCAGTTTGGCAGAGGGACCACATTTCGAGCACACGTTGAAGGGTAAGGAATTGAGTAGGGTGATGAAAGATCATACACTTGAACATTCGATGGATCTAATGGCCTTTGAGCCTAACAAACCGGTTAACCCTACTTTTAAAGGTAGGGGTTGTAGTTCCTTTATTGATTTTACATTAGTGTCCCAATTGCTTAAGAAGTGGTTACTGGGATTCTCAATAAAGCTGAGTGGTTTAAGTGACCACAACACCCTAATACTATCGGTAGCAGAGACAAACACAAGTAGGGTCACTAAGAGGGGGGTGGGATAAACATAGAGAAGGTTACGGACCAAGGCAGGCGTTTGAAATGGTCAAGGATTAATGGTGAAAGTTTTTATAGGTCTTTTGTAAAAGAAGGGAGACAGTTTTTAGAGGATTGTTTAGATGTATTAGTGGAAGAACCAGCCTTAGTGGAGGTATTTGAGGAAATAGGTCGCCTGATAGATGGTCTTTTGCAGACGACAGGGCAGGGCAAGCCTAATAATGATCCCAGATGGTTCGATAGAGGGTGTCCCTCGCAGAGAGGAATCTAAGAGCTGCCCTAAGAACTAACCGAAGGGATAAAAACAGGGTTATGCCATGTAGGATAATTTATAGGCAGGCAGTAAAGTGTAGGAAGAGTGCACTCCAAACACAAACCTGGGAGGACTTGAGAGGATCTGCCGAAAGGAAAGATATGACCACCTTTTGGAAGATAGTTAATAACCCCTGTTTTCAAGATGTAAAATATCCCGCATATTGGATCCAATGTTCTACTCGAACAGTGGATGGAGCATTTTAGAGGGCTTTACAATCGGGGTAATAGCGAGGCACAGGATAATGAGGAGCGGGAGGGGAGGTGGAATGTCACACTACAATTCACCCTGGAAGAGATTACTATTGGCATCCTGGGTCTTATTAGAAATAAGGCACCGGGACCGGATGGGATCCCCCCTCGACCTTTTTCTAAGTAAGGTGGATCTATGGGCGCCAACTTTAACAAGAGTAATAAATGCTGCTATAGCTACGGGGCTCCCCCACTCGTGGTCATCTGCCATAATAGTACCCATCTTTAAAAAGGGAAACAGAGATAGTCCTCAGTGCTATCGCCCTAATTCCCTTATAGATGTCAATGTGTTGGGACGTGTTGTTTTAACTCGCCTGATGAACTGGGCTGAGGAACAACATATTATTACTGACATCCAGTATGGATTTAGGGCTAGAAGATCAACAACAGATCAATGCTTAAATCTATGCTTACTGGTGGCTAAATACACCATTGCCAATAATGAAGCGGTTTATTTAGCCTTTATGGACCTTACCGCAGCATTTGACTGTGCCAAGAGGGAGAAGTTGTGGGTTCTAATGAGTAACTTAGGGGCAGACCAAGATCTTATCAAGATTCTGCAAGCCCTACATTGGAGCACCTCGGCCAAAGTCAGGTATAACCTTGAGGGTGGAACCACTGAGCCCTTCTCTTGCACTAGCGGTGTGCAACAGGGGTGCATTTTGGCTCCGTTTTTGTTTTCCCTGTATATAAATGGCCTAGATCAAGCCCTAAGAAGCTTAAATGTGGATGCATCCAGAGTAGGAAGAAGAGAAATCCCTGTCCAGCTTTACGCGGACGATGCGGTCTTGCTGGCACGCACTCCACTGGGACTACAGCGACTGATAGATGGTTTCGTGGATTTTATGAATAATTTAGATTTGTCTGCCAACCTGACTAAGTCGTATGTTATGGAGGCAGGGACTAAATCACGTAAACATTTTAACTGTAGAATAGGCGACCAAAGTCTAGAGAAGGTACAGTCCTTCTCGTATCTGGGCATTTTATTTGACGGGCGATTAAATTTTAAAGCTTTAACTGAGGAGCGTTGCAATAAGTTAGTGTCCAGCACAGGGGCAATCTTGAACTCTGGCCACAAACTAGGACGGTGTCCCCGGAGCAAATGATGAACTTGTACAATTCAATCTGCTGTTCCAAAGCTGTATATGGTGCGGAACTGTGGGGGTTAGTCTATTCTGACAAACTGCAGGTGGAGGAGAATAAATATTTGAGAAGGCTGCTCAAAGTCCCACAGTGTGTTTCGTCTTACATCTCTCACGAAGAACTAGGTGGAGCATTTAGAGGGGACAAGGTGCAGGTTAGGCCCCTGTTAGCATGGCTAAAGATCTGGGTCAATCCTGAGGCCATGCTGACTAGGCATATAATCATGGACTGCCTGGGTAGGGACAGGGGAAGGTATATTCCATGGTTGAAGCATAAAAAGGCCATCTTTGAAAGCATTGGCTGTAAGGATCTTTTCCTAAAGCCGACCGGAATTATAGGTCGGGATCAGGATAGAGTGAAGGAGATGTTTTTTAATTATAACGTCTCATGTAGAGAAGAGAGGGAATGGGGTAAACAATCAGTCAAAGCTTACGGCTTAGCGAGGACCTGTGAAGGAATGGAACCTTATCTTTCTCTTATACACAACACCCAGGACAGATTTCTAATCACACGTTTTAGGCTCAACCTTTTACATAATCTACTGGCTGATCCAGTAGGTTTTACCAGTTCAGGCTAGCTCAAGGGCCCCTGCGGCTGCGATTAACGATCTCTGCACGATACCCTTCATTTTGTATTATTATGCCCTTTTTATTCATTGCCCAGGCGCTGTTTTTTAGTTAGTCTGCTGAAAAAAACTAAATGTAAGCACGCTAAGGTTGCCCTTTTATATTTACAAATGGCCCAAGACCCTTGACCCTGCTTTGTATAACGAATTTTTTAAGGTTAGCAGTTAAACTGAGAGAGACAAGAGGGACCTGTTGAAGGAAACCTCCCAAATTATGTGTAATATGTGGGGGCTGGACGGGGGTACAATTAACTGTAACTGGAATAGTTCTGTATTCTCTTTTAAAATACATTTTAATGTTATTTTAAACTGTAATTTTATGGTGTTCTTGTAAAATGCCGAATAAAGTAAATTTGATTTGATTTGTTTTGACTACACCTTGCTGACTGAGTCCAAGAGGGGGTAAACCTCGTGAACTGGGCCTAGTAGTTTACATTAACTTGATTTTGGAGCGTGTGAGTTGGGAATAACAGCACACCCATTACGTGTGAACTTAGTAGCCCGGGGATGGCCTGACAATACCTAGGGTGCCTACCTTTAGGGGGATGTGTTATTGCTTACTGAATGTTGTTTACCGTTGCATGTGTAGAATTAGAATTAAAATACTTCTTTTATAAAATTAAGTATTTGACTAGACATTGATTTATTATGTGCACTACGTGCACATTGAGTTATGAGTCATGTACACTGATTAGTATCTAAGCTTCCCTCCGAGGGAGCCTTGACAGTTCGTGCGACACTACTTAATTAAGAGTCACATGCAGAAGAAGGTGCTTGACCCACTTGAGCGGGATCCATCGTAGGATGGGTGCCGGGACATCAGGAGTAAAAGGCCTCAACCACAACCACCTCAGTTGGGCTCAGTAACGCCCTGCATGCACTGTGGCCCTCTGAACGTGGGACTGACAGTGAGAAAATAAATGCATTTAAAATCATCACTATATGGAAGAAAGAATAAAGGCTAAGGATTCTCTTCAGCATTTTGAATTGAAAGAAACATGAAATTACCACTCACTCTAATTATACCATCTTACCGCGGGATAGGCTCAGATGGTGAATTGAAGTGACCTGTTTGACAGAAAGCTGTAAGTCTAGGTCTTGACATCACGACCTATGTTTCCAAAATGGTTGAGAAATATCCAATAGTTAATGGTATCAAAGGCCACTGAGAGGTCTAATATAATCAGAGGCACAGGAAGGTTGTCATCTGTGAGTCATTGCAGATGATCTATTGCTAAAATCACTACTGCCTCGTGCAGCCTTCGAGGCAAAAATCATCTTGAAAAGGATGCAGTGTCAATAAAAACAGATGTCTGATGACATGCTGGTTCCAATATTTCTGTCAAGTAAGGGAGCTGGAATATTAATTTGAAACAAATTATTAAGACTGCTGATGGTTGACATATTGCAATGTGCTGTCATTAAGATCTATGAATGTTCCCTAATTCTGTAAACATTGCTTCCATCCAAGGCTGATTTAGTTTGTTGTATTGCAGTCTGTAGTTCATAAAAATGGTGCAAAGTATTGTTCCAATTGACAATGATTGTCAGAGCCAGATTAATCCGCTGTTGTGAAATACATAACCTGACTGCTACTATAATAATTAACATGAAGAATGTGTTATTTAACGGTATAGATGCTTTTGTACCTAGCACATTACTTCTGGTGGTTAAAATGAAGTTGCACTGAACGTATCTGGAAATGAACTAAGTAACATCGGACCAGAATTCTTTGAATTACATGCATTCAACAAACATGTAAATCATCAGCGTCAACGTATCCGCACAAAGGGCATTTTGAATCAAGCCTATATTTCCATTTGAACAATGCAAATGGCGTGTATTATGGTTTTAGATTGTTGCATGCGTATATTGGCAGATCGAAACAATAAGATCCCATTTCGATCACATTAGTAAACAATTCTTTTTACAATTATTGCAACATAATTTCAATGACAATTTGGCAGTCAGTCTATCTAAACCATTTTTAATAGGGCAATAAAATTATCGGTAAATTCTCAAATTCTGATTTTGTTTTTATTCTGATCAGACTGATGAATTCATTGTATTTAATTTGTCTAAAGATTTAGTCAATTGTTTCTTAAGCAGACATATCTCACTTGTAAATACATGAAAAACCTAGACCGGTGTAGATGGTATTCTGTTTGTAAGTAAAGAAATATCTGAAATACACTGAGCCCTATTCAAAAATTGCATTTGGTAGTAAATGTAAATGTACAGGAATTTATATAGCGCAAATCACCAAGCGGTTTCTAAGCGCTTGCTTAGGGAACCCGTCCTGGTATTCCCCTGTGAGATAACCCAGGCAGGGTATCCGCAAGGTGAAAGCCAGGCATCCCGCCGCGAGGGGCCGTTGTGGAGATTAAGCAAGCTATTGCCCAGAGTTGCAGAGTGTGAACCCGTGAATCGAGTAGGCACCGGAGCGAGAATTGTCGAGTCCATGGACATTTTAGGACTCAAGACCCCGCCGAGCCGGGAATTGAACCCTGGTCCCGGGCTTACCTCTGCTTCCAGGTCTGCCTCCTCTAACCAGTGAGCCACACTCCTCCACTTCTGCCTCCTCTAACCAGTGAGCCACACTTCTCCACTTCTCCAGTAGTATGAGCTTTATTCGATAAAAAATCATCATAAAAGCATGTATATATAAAATTCTAATGCTAAAACATATGACAGGATAAAAATAAGTCATACTATACATCATTTTTCATACAATTTAATTAGAAGTAAAAGGTATGGAGGGAAAATTCCATTGCCACAAAACTAACAATATCAGGTAACATGCATGATGGATATTATACTACACATTGTTCTCTTGGAGCTTTGGTCTTATCAGCCATGCGCATCCCACATATTAGGCCGCCTCACATTTTTCGCTTGGAGCTTTGTTCTTATCAGCCATGCGCATCCCAGATATTTGGCCACTCCACAAATCATAGGAAGGGAGGATGTATCAGTTTTTAAAATGCGTAATGCAGCACGATGGTTCGATGAGCCCATCATTTTACAGACCGGTTTGAGCCTTTTGGTTCTAGCCATCCTATAGGCTGGGCATGCAAAGAAAAAATGGGCAATAGACTCATTGGGAGAGGCGCAGATGGTGAATTGGGCCCCTTCCAGGTTGCTATCACATTATTGAGCTGGGGGGTCCCTAGTCTCATCTTCATGTAAAGGACCCTGTCCCTGAGGACCTGTAGAACATCAAGGTAGGGTTCTAATTTGCAGATGGATTTGTGCTCAAAGAACACCTCAGGAAGTTTCCCTGTTTTGAGATTACATAACTCTTGTGCCTGTACCCATTTACAATAGGCACATTATAAATCCTGTTTGGATGGCGGGATCTGGCTAGCCCAGGCCTCTCTGAATCCTATATCTGTTAAAAGCTGCCTAAGATCGGTTATACATTTAATCCAGTTCCCTGTGTCAACTATTATTAATTCACTAAGGGCAGCAGCATAATTGGACAGCTCAGCGGTGCTTCTTATGCGTGCCCAAAAAAGCAGGGGACGGAGGCGTACAATGTCCTGAATGGAACGTCTTCCCATATCATAAAATAAGGGTTTCAACGGGGTGGAAATAGGAAGGGAGATAAGGTCTCTTAAAAACGTATTTTCTGTTTTAGCGAGCTCGCTAGTATTCTGGAAGCCCCAGAGTTCGGCCCCATATAGGGCTGAGGGTAGCGTTTTGCCGTCATAGACCGCAAGAGCCATGGAAACTGGCCTACTCGCCGAAAGGTGTTGTTCTCTGACGATGGCCCCAGACACCCGCTTATGGCTTAGGAGCATTTTGGCTAAGTAGGAACTCCATTTCATACTTTTAGAGACCCGAATTCCCAGATAGTCAAAAGACTCAACAGTGTCTAGTGGGGTATCATTCAGGGTGATACCATTTCTAAATCGTTTTGATGGATTAATAGTCATTCATTTGGTTTTACTTGTGTTAATTGTTAACCCCCGAGAATTGCAAAAAAGGCTAAACCTATTTAAAAGTTTTTGGAGGCCGCCCGGTGACTTGGAGATCAAGAGGGTATCGTCGGCGAATAGGAGGGTTGGCGTTTTTTCCCCTGACAAAATGGGAGCGTCAGCTGGTTCCTCTCTAAGATGGTCTACCACCCCATTGATGAATAGCAAAAACAGGGTAGGGGCCAGCACACATCCCTGACGCACCCCCCTATTCACCACGACCCTCTCTGTCAGTTGCCCCTGTGATCCCCACCTAATTTTAGCATAGTTGTCCTTATGCAAGCGTTTTGTGAAGTCAAGGATCTGAGGGGAAATTCCCAATTCATGTAGGACCTGCCAAAGCTTATCCAGAGTTTCTAAATCGAAAGCAGTCTTCAGGTCTATAAAGGCCAGGTACAAACTGCCTTTCCCTATAGTCACTGTTTTCCAGTAGATCGTAAAAAATCTGAACACCTGGTCCATTGTACCCACCTTTTGCCTAAATCCTGCTTGGTAGTGAGAGAGGATGTTTCCATCCTCCATCCAAGTTCTAATCCTCATAAGGAGCACCCTGCCAACCACCTTCTGAGTCACATCGATTAAACTAATCGGTCTGTAGTTGGCAGGGTCCTCCCTGTTTCCCTTTTCAAATATTGGGACAACCTCCGCACCTTTCCAAGAATCCGGGACTGAAGACCCCCTAGCTATTAAGTTCACCAGAAGTAGAATAAAATAGGCCCAGGGCTTTGGATCGTACAAAATCAGGTCCCCGGGAAGGCCGTCGGGTCCCGCAGCCTTTCCGGGAGCGATACTATTTATTGCTAGATCCACCTCATGGAGCTCAAAACAATCCAATGGCTGTGGAACACCAGAGATGGTTGGGGAGGTCTCGGCATAAGGGGACACAGGGCCTTCTTCTCCCGAATCAAGATTGGAGAAGTGATTGTGCCATTGATGCCCTGTAATATGATTAGGGATTGGGTCAGATCAAATAGGGTCTGAAATCACAACAGCCACCTGGGTAGATCACTCTATCCCTGAACAGATTCTGAGGCACAAGGAGTCCTTTGCATCATGGGGTATAGAACTAAAAAAGGTGGAACCACCCTGGTATTCAAGCCCACTACAACAGCCCTACTGTACAGGGGGCGCATTAAAAGGAGTAAAGAGTTCAGACAATCCGGATCAAACAAAAGGTAAAGCGCAATCAATAAGACAAGTTACGATTACAATTTCACACCCGGAAATTGCTAACCAAGAGGATACCCAGCAGTGGAGACCCTTAAACACACAATAAGGAGCAGCATGAACAAAAGGGCTGCAACTCTGCTCCTGGAATGTAAATGGCTTAGCCTCCCAACTCGAAGAAATTGACTTCACAGAGTTCATCCAACAGTACGACCTATTGCTATTTCAAGAAACATGGCAGTCAACAATCACTCCAATCGTAGGTTATAAAGAACATCTCAATCCAGCCAAAAAGGAGGCAACACATGGACTTACATCTCGACAGATATCCTATGGAAAGATGAAAATATTGACTTAGACTCCCCCTGGATGCAATGTATTAAACTTGCAGCCTCACCCTACTGCAGTTTGTTAATCTTGAATATCTACATGCATCCCGCCTACAAGCATAAGGGGAGAAACATTCAACAATTGGCTGTCGCATTCAAAGCCTTAAAACTCACTTACCCACATGCCAACATAATATTGCCTGGGGATTTCAGTATGAATATGATGCAAGCCCAAGAAAAAAATCTACCAACATTATTTGATGCCTTAAAAAGAAAGGGTAAGTTCAATTACTTGCCTACGCAGGACATGCAATAGTGACTTGCCAATCTGGTCCGGAAGAAAGCCCCCCGATCCGATTGGCATCCATAGGGCTGAATGAAACATGTCGACCACTCGACCACCAATTTCTAAACACAGGTGCTATAGATCAGTAGCCCTCTATTTACGCACTGCAATTCTTTTTAATCTTGCCCCACCCCTTACTAATTAAATCTGATTCAGCGGCAAGGAGGCAATTTTAAGTTCACTCTACTTTCACCCTCACCACTCCTAATCACCATCCCTGATTACTACTGCGAATAACCAGTTGTTCTCCCTCCTGCTGGAGGAAAGCACTGATAAGACCCAATGATGATGCTTTTCACGTAAGAAACAGAAGCGGACAACCAAGATATACTACTACAACGAACAATAGGTGAATGATGGTTTTTTAGACGCCTAGAACCTTAGACCCTGGTAAAAACACGACAAGTGATCCATTCTCCCCTGATTAACTGATAACTAACATGGAAGGTGAATGGATCCTAGCTTCTCTCTCCCCTATCTGATTAGAAAAAAAGTCCTTTTGCTTACTAAATGTATCTTTATTTTTATAATTTGGAGAGGGATATTGATTGTGTTGTGTTTTCGACTTTTTAACTCTTTTGGCACTTCTAAATGATTTGCATTTCATCAAAGTTAAGCCTGTCTGCTGTGTGCCATTACTACCAGGGGGTTGCGCTTAGTTTTAAATTTCAGAAAACTTTGCCTGGACCTAACAGTTTAGTGACTTTATATCTCTTGGTGGGCTACCATTCACTCCATCTCATAATTCTCTGTCTTACAGTCAAGCAGTACTAGAGTTTCTCCTATCATTAGTAATGAAGTAGACATTCCAAATAATATATTCCTTGTGTTCACAGTCACTTGGTAAACAATGGTTTTAATGCTACAGGAGATGTCATAATTATTGGTGGAGTACATCCTTTTTTGTCAAAAAGCAAAAGGGGAATATACATACAATATGCATACAATTTCAATAATATGCAAAGGAAAAATGAACTTGCAGCTGTACAAATAGCAGTAAAACAACATAAGCAACACAAATCATAAAGCACCAATAGTATATTCACTTCTTAGCTTATTCCGGAGTTATTAGTAGAAGTCAGCAGTTATTACAGTTAACCGTCAGTAAGCAGTTTAAGACCACTTCCAGTACGTCGCAAGTAGATCTATATTTCTGCATTGCTCTGACCCCTCTAGCTTTAGCCAGAGCCCTTTCCCTTTCACCGGTTTCTCTAAAAATTATCCACCATTCTATCTCAGTAGGAGGATTTGGGGAAATCCAAGCTCTAGCTATTGCTAATCGGCAGCAACTAACATAATTGTCAATATTGAGCCTCTCCCATCCCCTTCTTCTTTGTATCCCGGCATCTTTTCAGTCACTGTAATTATAATATCCTGATTTAGTCTATTTTTAAATATGCGTTGGACTCTATCCCAAAATTTCTCAAGTGAAGTGCAAGTAGCAAACATATGGGCAGTACCTGCCGCACATAGCCCACACTTAGGACATTTCTGGCGTGTTCCATCCTGAATCCCTCCCCATGTATCTCTGCCGTTAGACCACAGAGCAATCCTTTCAGGTGTATAATATAATAAGCAGAGTGTGCGGAATTGCTGCAGCCGTAAGCTGACTGAATGCAGTGCTCGCGTAACAGAATCAAAGGCAGACCGCATATTATCAGTTGTAATATTTTCACCCAACGTGTCACTCCATCTAAGTGCTAATTTATCACACCCTTCTGTACGTTGTTGACAAAATATTCTATATGCCTTACTAATAGTACCACCTTGTTTTTTAGTATAAATTAAATCCCAGATCTCAGAATCAGCTACCTTGTGGAGCTCCAGGGTTCTAAGCAAATGATCTTGAATCTGCAAATATTTAAAAAACATGCTTTGGGGAATATCATAAGTTACCCGGAGGTTCACAAAAGCCTTAATACCATTGCAATCATAAAGTTGTCCCAGTGAATGTATCCCATATCTAACCCATCGCAGATCAGTACTATCCTGAAAAACTCCAGGCAGCGTTGGATTTCCCCAAAATGGAAATCTCGCATGCAGTGAACAAAGGGAGAGTCTGGACTGAATGCCTTTCCATATATATATACACAATCACAAATTGTCTTGAAGTGTACCCGTTTAAAATAGTTGGGATCGTTAATTCGATAAACAAACATCTGGCTGTCTGCCCCCAAGGCCAGCCACTGCCAAAAATTAGTTTGTTCCGGAATAAGAAGGCTCCTTAAACGTCCAACAAAAGTAGACAAAAAGGAAAGTTTAAAATCAGGGAAATCTGAGCCACCTTGATTATATGCTAGTTTCATTGCTGCCATTGCCCATCTAGCCTTTTTAAATCCCCATATAAAACTACTAAGGGCTCCATCTAATTTGTTAAAAAAACATTTGAGATGCGTAGCGGTATTGACCTAAAAAGATATAGAAATTTCGGAACTATCTTCATTTTGATGACTTTGCATCTTCCTAAAATACTAAGTGGAAGTTTATGCCATATTCTTAACTGCTTGATAACTTTAGTTAATAAGAAATCATGGGCCTCATTTATGAGGCCTTGCGTCTGTTTTGCGCTTCTAATGCATCACTTTTTGTGATGCATCGGCGGCGTAAAACATGCCTCCTGTTGCGCACTATTTACAAAGTGACGCATCTAAGCAGATGCGTCACTTTGTAAACCCCTGCGCTACATTATACCTGCGTCAGGTATAATGTATGCAGAGGGGGCGTTCCCCCGCAAAAAGCCTCGTAATAGTGACGCAGTGAAATCTATGAGATTTCACTGCGTCACTTTTAGGACGCTGTTGCGTCAAACTCTTGCGCCTGCCTCACAGCAGGCGTAAGACTGACGCAAGCCCTTTCACATGGGGCTTTCCCCATGTGTAAGGACGCATTGCTGGAGTTGCGTCACTTTTGTGACACATTACAGCAATGCGTGACTTTTGGGCTTACAGATACGTCAGAAATACTGACGTATCTGTAACTCCTTGCGACATGATGCGTCATACTGTAAATATGACGCATCATTGGTGTCGCAAGGAGGGCGCAATGAAAAGTGACGCATTGCTGTTTTCACGCAGCGATGCGTCACTTTTCATATATGAGGCCCCATAATTCCAAGCAAGTATAAGCTCTATTTTGGAAGAAATGTTTACCCCTAAGTATGTGGCACTCGCACACACCCCCTCTATCACCTCTTCCAGTTGAAAATTCAGTACAGTTTGGGTTTTATTCCTGTTCATTTTGTGGCCAGAGAAACTTCCAAATAGTTTAGCCTCTCGATCAATCACTTCTATAGCCTCTTTTGGATTTTCAGAAAAAAATTGCTATATTGTCGGCATATGCTGTTAATTTTAAAGAGCGCTGCTCTATTTCAAAGGGACAGATCAAGTTAATATCCAAAAGTGCTCAAATGAATGGCTCAATATAAAGAGTGAATAAAAGAGGGGAGAGGGGACATCCCTGCCTAGTCCCTCGTTGAATTAAAAAAGGAGTTTGGGCATTTAGGTACAGTAACTTACCCATCGGTTTCTGATAAATTACCATTATTAATTTGCAAACATTCTCTTTAATGCCGAATATTGTGAGGGTTGTCCAGAGATACTCCCAGCCAACCCGGTCAAATGCTTTTTCAGCATCCAATAATACCATGTCCAGCCTCTTCTTCAACTTCCCAGCAACATCAAAAGCAGAGATTGCTGTATTTACATGAGTAGTGGTATCTCTTCCATAGATAAACCCATGTTGCTGGGGAGAAACTAAGGCAGGCATCATTGGAGCTAGCCGGGAGACCAATATCTTAGCAAATACTTTTCAGTCAAAGTTAATTAATGAGATTGGGCGGTAAGAAGCCCTTTCCTCTGGAGGTATGCCTCCTGTCTTTCCAATTTGAAAAATCACCTCAAGCAATACCGGGGCAAGAATACTTTTACAGCACTTATATAGCTCTACAGGGAGGGCATCCTCCCCTGCTGCCTCCCTGATGGTAATGTCCCAATTGCCTACAATACTTCCTCTAATGTAACCCTTTGTTCCAATAAAGCCAAATCTTCCTCTGTAAGAGTCGGCAATTTGCACTTATTCAAATAGCTAGACATACTAGTTAAGTCCTGCTGAGCCTCCGGGGAATACACTTGTTGATAAAAAATAGAGAATTGATTGGCTATCTCCTGAGGACATCTGTAAATCACCCCTCCCACGCCCTTTATAGCCTTAATTCTAGTTTTAAGCTGCTGATCCAAAAGTTGATGTGCTAGGACTTTGCCGATTCTATCGCCATATTTGTATTGAAATGTCTTATGTTTAATGTAACATGATGCTACTTTTTCCTTTAAAGCCCTAGTTATCATCGCTTTTTGTTCTATTGGCAAAATGTATAGGGAATCTTGATTGGTATGCTTAAATTGAGTAGCCTCAGCGTGTTGAAGTTCCAAAATAGCCAATTTTTGATGAGCATCCCTAGTTTTTCTCTCTTGTTCTTCATTCCTCTGCTATATATTTTGCTGAGTGACTCCCCTGATGTACGCTTTCATATCATCCCAGACCACAAAAATCATAGCAGAACCAATGTTATCTGTAAGGTAATTCCTAGTTTTTTCCCTAATAAAGCACACAAATTCCGCATCGTTAGTCAGATTCTTAGGAAATGTGAATAGTCGAGGGATATTGATGACAGTTTTGGCTAAAAAGGAAAAAACAATAGGACTGTGGTCAGATGTAATCCTGGGGCAAATCTCCATTTTAGCCGTCGATAAAATAGCATATGAAATCCAGGCCATATCAATTCTTGAATATTGACCGCGGGGTGCAGAACAATGAGTATACTCAGGCTTATTTACATGCAAAACCTGCCAT
This sequence comes from Lissotriton helveticus, assembly GCF_964261635.1. Taxonomy (NCBI): domain Eukaryota; kingdom Metazoa; phylum Chordata; class Amphibia; order Caudata; family Salamandridae; genus Lissotriton; species Lissotriton helveticus. The sequence goes on along the minus strand of NC_136059.1, from coordinate 1,838,208,443 downwards.
GCATCCTGTAAAGAATGAATTTGAGCTAGTTCCAAGATAAGAGCTCTCACCTTCTTCATTCTTAAGGCATGTGGCTGACTTGTAGAGTCTATAACATAATTCATTACACAATTAAAATCCCCCATAACAATCAACTGCCCCGCCACCCTACTAATTCTAGACAAATATCATCGAATAAAGTGGGGTCATCAATATTAGGCCCATACAGGACTCAAAAGACCTATTTATCTAAATTAATTTCAACCTGAGAAATTGCCCATTTTACCCTTTCATCCACCGCCACTTTAAGAATTTGACACTCTAGTTTCTTTAAAATTAGGATAGCAGCCCACCTGATTGACATATTCTGAGAAGTACAAACAAGATTCTGAAGACCCAAGTGCTCAAGGAAACGTTGGTCCTTATATGCTAAATCTGTTTCAGTTAATAGCACTATCTGAGGCTTGTAGGCCTTAAGTTCTTCCCTAACTAGCTGTCTCTTGGATGCTCCATTCAGCCCAGACACTTTCCAAGCTAAACACTTTATTGCTGTCATGGCTGTTTAATATTGTCAGTGAGAAAATAAAACAAGCACATTAGTATCCCTGAATATTCTCCCATTAAGAGTAAAACTGTGAACCCCTGTTTTTTTAAACTTTATTAACCAATATACTACCCTCCTCCCCCCCCTCATGCCGCCCCTCCCACAGCAAGGCCATCCGGCCCGTCTCTCCTGTCTCCCAAGAAGGAATCAACCCCCCCAACAGCTGCTGATAGAGATGACACCTTGCATCTCAGGGCCCAAACGGCCCAGCCCGCGCCTGGCTCTCTGGCTCTCCAGCCTAAATGTATCCTATCTAAAAGAGAAAAGGGGAAAGAGGAGAAAAGACAGAAAAAAAAAACGGGCAGAGAAAATAAGAAATTGTGAAATAGAAGATGACCAATTCATGTTAATGACAATCAAGCAGTCTGCCATCTTAGTAGTGCAGTTTTAGCTTCCACCTCCGAGACAAAAAAAAACGGCTTGCCATCTTTGATAACTTTCAGTCTTGCATGTTCCTGTAGAAACACCTGAGCACCTGTTGCCTTAAATGAATCTATAAGTTGCCCAAGTTTCCATTTTCTTTCCATAGTTCCACGACTCAGGTCAGATAAAAAAAAATATAGACAAAGAGTCCACAGATACTGGTGAATTAGGACGTGCCCTGATTGATAGTGCTTGTCATAGCAAAACATTTCCGAAGAAAATAAGAATAGGCCGAGGATAGCGAGCATTACTCCTTTGCATGGTCAAAGGAAGCCGATGAGCTCTTTGTATTTGGCAGTCCCAGTGCCAATCCGATAAATCAGAAAAAGCTCTCTGTAATAGCTGTATCACATAAGCTCGAGGATCTGTATTTTCCTTGCCTTCTGGTACACCAAAAAGTCTTAAGTTGTTACGTCTTTGTCTATTTTCCAAATCTTCAATCTTGGCATGGCAAGCTTGAAGCTGCTCTTCATGTATTTGAAAAGTCTGCATAACTGTAGTAACAGTCTCTTCTGTTTCCGCCTCCCTGCTTTGCAGCTCTATAACATCCTTTGTAATATTAGCAAATGTACTCATCGCTATATCCAGTGTAACCTTGATACTTTGGTAAACCACCCTAATCTGCCCGTGATGAGCGAGGGCCTCCACCCGCTGTTCCTGCAATGCTTGTAGTATTAGCGAGAGGGAAGGCTCTGCCCTTATGCCTAATTCCGGGCCCCTTTCTGCGTGCTGTAGGATCGGCGTATTATCGACCCCTTCCATATCAGCATTAAGTGGGCTATCAGCACTGTTCATTGAAGGAAGCCGAGGATTATCTCACCCAGGACCAGCCTCTGGATTTTGATCTAGAGACGCCTCCTCCGCATTTTTTTATTTTCAGCCGGATTAATGGCAGATAGACGTGAGATCATGGCTCCGACCTCTCACTTAGCCTGTACCCATTTCTGCAACGGGCTATTCTCTACTCCTCGGCAGGAGCCCGAAGTGTTATAGATACTTCCATGTTGAGGGCTCCAGCTGTTAGATATAGGGCTTTTCCCTTATCCCCCTTTTTTTTTTACCAGAGTTTAATGGGGATTTTGTAAGGCAGCGTACTGAGTTTTAGTGACTGTAGCCTCCCCAGAGTTGTTCTGCTCCTGCTGAGTAGTTGCTTTCTGGCTTCTATCACATGCTCCATTTGGTTAATTTTGCTGTTCATTTTGTTTAGTCCCTGTGTCTTCATTGGACTGTCTGATTGTGGGGCGAAAAACCTCTGAATTGGGGGAAATAACAGAGGAGCTAGCTATCCCATTGTCACTGCAGCTGCCAGATTATACATCCAAAGTCTCAATAGCATCATTTGTCTTTTGTCAGTTAGAGCCACTTGCTAAGTTTGATGGTTTGTCACTCACTTAAAAAACATTCTCAATAGTTCTAGGCATTGCAGCTTCACTTACAGCGGGGCTACAGAGTAGCAAAGCAAGAATTGCATCAGCAGTAGCAGCACGCAGCTCTCCATCCCTAATCAGCTCCCCTGCCTTACCTGCTTCAATAAGCTGTGAGACTGCCTTGCCAGTCTCACCCTGTGGCTTTCCCATCGCTCTCCGCAAATCTCAGCCGTCAATTCACAAAAAGTAAGTAAATGCAGCTCAAACCTCCGTCTCCATTGGCAGAATTAATCCCTTTTTAAGAAGCGGTTCCCCACCAGTGCGAGCTGATTGCTTGGGGGCACGAGAAATCGAGCGGCGGCGTCTAGTCCGTCATCTTCCTTCCTTCAGTTGGTGGAGTACATCCTATGCATACCACACCAATTTAATATTAGTGTGTCACATTTGATGCAATTGATGGGAACATAGGAGATTTCAGATGATAGACAACAGTCACACCTCCTGTTGATATGATCCGTACAGCTAGATGTGCACATAACACACTTTAAGAACCTGAAATATTTCCAGGCCAGTCTACCACAGTTTACCACTCCTGTAACCAAAAATCATATCTAGTTCAATGGAAAAACAGGAACTGTGCTTTCAAGTATATACCTGATGGAAAATGGGATCTACACAGGTTTAGGGAGTACTAGTGAAATGTTGCAAGATGTAACACAGAATTGACCCAGTTAAGGGAGTATTTTCATATCTACACATACTCCTAAAACACCCAAACCATAAATGCTGTCAGAGTAAAAATGAACACTGGTTGATGCAGTGTTTTCACACACTACCCCTCAAGGAAACACAGAATAATGGTTATGTGCATTTTATGTAGACTGGCATCTACACTGTAATTAGGTGCCATATTGGACAACATTTCTATGTAAACTGCTGCACTGGCTAACTCTATTTCTGTCTGTTATACTGGAGATAATCAAACAGATATAATGACGAGTACGGTGCTCACTGCCTTAGACGTTGGCATGCAATTAATTGGATATATTGAGTTACTCATCAAGATAATACTTGTTAACATCAAGAGCCATGTTTCTCTACTGACAATCTCGTATGAATATTGCTATAATTGGGTTCCACCCATTCAGTATGTCAAGATTTTTTGCCTTTTGGACCACCCGATTTTGGACATTTAGGGGCCGATTAGGATGGCGGACGGACTTGCGCCCGTCCGCCACCCCTGAGTAGGAGGGACCGTCCGCATGGGCAGCGGTGGTCCCTTCATGGCAATTAGGATGTGACCGCCACCCTGGCGGTCACATCCTGTATGTTTTACATTGCGGCGGGTGCTGCTTGAAGCAGCACCCGCGGCAATGTAAGAAACGAAAGCTGTGCATTTGCATGCACAAAGCGGCAGGCACCGCGCGGTGCCTGCCGCTTCGTGCACGCAAAGGCAGGGGGGTACCATAGGTACCGCCCATGTGCACCCCCCACGCAACCTTCACCCAGGGGGCCCGCAACGGGCCCCCAAAGTGATTGTCCGTATGCTTTTCCACGGCGGAAAAGCCGCCGCGGAAAAGCATTACTTTCCCTACATCCTAATATGGCTGGCGGTGTCTGATAGACACCACCAGCCATGTTAGTAACAGTACTTCCCTGAGCTGTTGAGCAGGAAAGGGTTGGGATGAAAGTCTGCATTTGTTACTTAGTTCCCACACTGATTCAGGGCTGGGGACAGCCCAGGCCCACTAAACAAAGGAGGAAGCACAGACAACTGGAGCCAACAGAAGAGGGGGCTCCTTTTTCATTTTTGATTATGCCCTGGCAGTTATGTCAGCGAACTGAGGAACTGAGCAGATGTGACCAGTGACTACTGGATGATGCCATGTTGATCTGTCTCAGCATGCAGTGCAGGTGGGTTGGGACAGAGGTGGAGAGATGATGTGGCACCACAAGATTGGCCCAAGCGCCTGTCTTCTAGAACTTCCACCCTTCAAAAAGTCTTACCCAAGGGGTAGATCTCTTGGGTGTGGATGTTTGTGTTTTTTACTGCTGGACCTTGGACACATTCAGGGCATGTTGTAGTGGAGGTAGGAGTAACAGCAGCCCCTCAGGAGTAATATTTGGACAACTGACTCTACGTTTGTGGGGCCATGGAATACTAGAGCCTCTGGGATTTTTCACATACTTTTTCAAAGCACTACCAAGATTGGAGCTTTTTCTCTACAGCTGGTGGTACAGCGCCTTCTAGGTACTTTTTTTATGGCTGCATTTAACCTGTTTACCGCGATGGCAATTCCGCAGAGGTGCGGGCGTTCCAATGAGTGGGCGGGCCACGTCGGCCAACGGACGTGCGCAGCACTACTGAGGTACTGCTCGTGACGGCCGTTGGCCGACGGGCGCACTTAAAGGGTTAATGTAGCCAGAACGTGTAGAAGGAAGATACATGGGGTGAAGCGTTCACTAGGGGCTGAGTCTATGGTTATATTTTATGTGATCAGAAAGTGGCGTCCTCTAGGGTTTGTTTGCGATTGCATTATATTTTTTGGCTTGAATCTATATAAAAAACACACAGCTACATGTTATGTTCATTTTAAAATGGTTTATTGGCTTAATAATGATGACAGTGATTACTATTTAGGGTGAATATGTTTTCTCAACATTAATAAGTGCATTTACATGTGGGTATTATTGAGTATTGCATTTACACCCAAAATGATGATGTTTTTAACATGACTTACATTATATGCTTTATTACACCTTAGGGGGTCAAAGATGATTATGCTATGTCATCTCTGGTCTTTTCCATCTTTATAATGTATATATTTGTAAAGTAATGCATTGTATTTAGTAATGTGCGTAATAAATGTACTTTTCCTTTTTCTAAGGAAAAGGCACTGACTGAATCATTTATTGAGCGTTAGTATTGCATGGCAGCAATAAATGATTACTAGCCCACACCACCTCGCCTGAGTAGGCTTTAGACTGCTCTGCTTAGCTACCATGAGAGAGCCAAGCACTAAAGTGGGGTGTTTGGTTCCCACTGGGGGGAAATTGTTGACCTATTACTTGTGCAGGCCTCATATCCTTCCCAACTTATAAACCAATTTCCTACAGTAGGCTATAACTATAAACTCAGAAAGACGCAGAATTGCCAAAAAAATAACATCTCAAATATATACATCTTTTAGAAGGGACAGCTTAGGGACACATTTGGACTGCTAAGCATCAGTGAAGAAAAAATCAACTAAGGGTTTTTGCAGCAGCGAGATTACCAGCTTGGGTTACTCATAAACTACCATACTCATCTGGACCCGTAAAAGACTCATACATAAGCTGCTAATCATCGCTGGGGATCAGGACTTATTTTTACCTGTAATAATATTTACCAGTACACCAATTCTTACCATAACCTTATCACCTTAATTCTCTATTTTCCTTTGGCCAATAGATCAGGATGTTGCATAATAGGCAGAAATGTATATTTACTTTTATAACTTTGAATGACCACAGACTCGAGAGAGTTTTAATCACTTTATCTATGCAAACATTTTGTGAGTCAATACCAATACATGTCAAACACCAACTTTAAAGAAGGAAAATAATGATCAAAGTAAAAATATAAAGATGACATTGGTACCTGGGAAGGGTGGAAAAGGAAAACGGCAAAAGGACATACCACACAGATTCATATTTACCTAGAATGGTGTGAGGACCAATCCCTGCCAGGGGCTGGAAAAAGTAACTCCAGAGTAGTCAGGAGTCTACAATTCAGGACGGGACAGGTAACCCCTTCTAAGTGCAATGCCAGCGTCACACCCTTCTCTGTTACTGTTCTCAATTCTCCTATTCTAGATGCACAGGTTTGTCTTCTTCAGCGATCTCACCGGTTCTTTTCTCTCTCCATCTCTCCTTTCTCGATTCTTATGTCAGAGTGCTCGAACAGCGTCTCTGAACTCCGTGGCATCCGCCGTCATCTGCTTCAGTGATGGGTTGGTGACAGGTCTGTGACACGTATGACAAACCAACTTACTGAGCCTACCTTAGTTATACTATTCTCAGTGTATGTACCACCCCCCAAGGTTTCAATATTCGTGAATCCCCTACTTTTGATTAGACATTGTAATGGGGAGAGGGCATCACACCATACTAATTGTTAGATTTGGGGGTCTCTAGTTGGCAGAGGTAGGTACCTTTGACAAAAAGGGGCCCTTGCGTCTAGTCAGGGTAAGGGGGTACACTCCTAAAATAACCCCAGCTCACCCCCTTGGTAGCTTGGCACAAGCAGACAGGCTTATCTCAGAGGCAGTGTGTAAAGCATTTGTGAAGACATATAGTAACCAAGTGACAACACTACAGATGGACACCACAAAAGTTGTAGTATAAAAATAAGTATTTTTATATAGACTTAACACAAGACAAAAATCCACAATACTGTACTTAAAAATGGTAGAAATAGCTTAGTTCTCTTAAGATGTAAAATGCGACACTTTGAGTTCAATGTACCTTTGGATGGGTAATGCTATACAGCGAAAGTGTTGCAGGGAAGGTGATGCGTCTGTTCCTTACAACAATAACGGTGATGCATCGGATCCCTACTGATGCGTATGGGATGCATCGGTTCTTGGAGATGATGCGTTGGTTTCTTACTGAGTTTTTGTGGCGATGTGACCAGCAGGGCCATGATGCAATGAAGATCCGGTGCAATGAAACAAAGATGGCATCTTCTTCTGGATGTGACACTGTGCATGCACGCCGGACGCCTGTGCGGCAACTCAACAATTCTTCTGAGCCGCGACAGGCCCCGCGACACGCTTCTCGGTGATGCAGCAGTGCCTGATACAATGTCGATCCTCTTCTCCCGTGATGAGAGGAGCTTCGGCGATGATGTGACAGTTGCAGCGGTGGTGACACACTTTTCCATTGAAATGGCAGGCGTCTGATACGCTTCCAGCTCTTTGCAACACGCAGTCCCTCAGAAAGCCCAACACAACAGCAGGCACTTCCAAAGAACTCTTCGGGAGCTGGTTGGTGAAGTCTGTTGTCCCTGAGACTTCAGCAGGAGGCAAGCTCTATCTCAAGCCCTTCAAAAGTTGAATGAAAGTAGCAGAAAAGTCCTTTTCTCCTCTCTTTGGCAGTCAGGTAACCACTGCAGGGTAATCCCTCAAGCTGGACTTCAGTTTATGGTTCCTCTCCTCAGCAAAGGTTTCTTCTTGTTTCCCAAAAGTGATCTAACGTTCTGAGGTCAGGGTCCCCCTTTTAATGCACAGTTTCTCTTTGTTCTCTGAAGACAGAGAGGCCTTTGCATAGTCCAAACCAGTTCTGGTCAGTCCTGGAGCACTTTGTTGGCAAAACTCCTTCTTTCCTTTCACAGTGAAGGGCAGGGACATCAGACGCACCATGGGAGGTGGAGCCAGCATTGTGGAGGGGAGGCACAGCCCTATTCAGGTCCCAGGTGCAACTCCTCGCACCCATCTACTTGCAGTTCTCTCTATTCAGCCCTGTACTGACTCACCCTGTCTCCTGGAATTCCCCAGCCCCTGTCACTCAAACCCCAGACAAGGAATACACAACCTAGAAGAGGAAGGCTTGGATGGTTATACAATAAAATATCTACTTTCTAAAAGTGGTATTTTCAAACAAAGAATGTTAAAACCAACTTCACTAAAAGATGTATTTTATCATTCTGAGTTCAGGCAAACTAAACCCGAATTTTTAAGTCAGTTAGGATTATAAGATGTAATAATCAAACTGCCTATTCCAGCTTATGGGGAACAGTTAGCCTTGCAATAGTGAAACACGAAAATGGCTGTAATTCACTATTAGGACATACCACACACTTCAGGGCATGTCCTACCTTTTACCTACAATGCACCCTGCCCTGGGGCCTACCATAGGGGTGACTAATATGCAGAAAAGGGAAGGTTTAGGGACTGGCAAGTGGGTGCACTTTCCCAGTCAGCATGGCAGATCCAAACTGCATACACGCTTTGCAATGGCAGACCTGAGATACACTTTTACAGGCTGCTTCTGTGGGTGGCACAACCAGTGCTGCAAGCCCACCAGCAGCATTTGGTTTACAAGCCCTAGGCACACTCAGTGCACTGTACTTAGGTCTGACAAGTAAACCAAACCAGCCAATCATGGAGTCACTAATCCATACATCAATTTACCATAGGGAGCATATGCACTTTAGCACTGATCAGCAGTGGTAAAGTGCCCAAAGTCATAACACCAACAAAAACACGTCAGACAAAATACAGGAGGAAGGCAAAAAGTTCAGGGATGACCCTGCAAAAAGGGCAAAGTCCAACACTAATGTAATGTCATTTTCTTAGGTTTTATTGTTCTATGTTCTCTCCCCTTAATTTCACTTTCCCATGCTTTATTCCACCCACATTTCACATTAGAATTTATACATTGATTTAAATTTGACTTTTTCTTCTTCCCCTGTCCGGGTCAAGAGGTGCTGATCCCAGGCGCGTCTTCTGGTAAAATGTACTTGGCAGAGGTTCAATGTCACAGCTCGAAGTTTCACAAAGTCTAACGCACCTGTGCACAATCGGGCAAGATGGAGATTTCAGTCACCCTTCAGGCCCAAATACGAACTAATAACAAAGTCAAAGAAAAACATGTTAGAATATGAAAATAAATGGAGGCACTGTATACAACTTATTCCTACTCTAATCCCTTTAATTAATTTTAACTATTGTATTATCATAAGACATGTGAGGTTTAGTTTAAGCATAATATTGTGTAGGTAGCGCACAAGCTAAAATTATGAAAGGTTGAACTTTTGTGGCGTGCTCTTGAGGTATCACTCTCTGCCTCTTAGAGTGTTTAGAATATAATCAATGTATGCATCCTCTTGTATTTAGAGGATGACCCTCTAGGCACAGCTACAGGAACGCTGAGAGCGCTTGATTCTAGAATATATGTAATCCAATGAATATTCTTCTTGAATGTAATTTTTATTCAGAAGTGAATTGTATTCATTTACTTCTTGAAAATTTTTGCTTGTCATCAATGATAGTTGTTATACATTTCAACATTCGTTTTTCAAAGGCATTCCCAACACATTTCGTGCACGGTGTGCACTTCTTCAGGGGAATATCTAAACAAAAATTAATGAACTCATATGAGGATATTGTCCTACAAACATAGGTTTCCTATTATTTATAAGTCTAATTCTATAGCGTGAACATGCAGCAATCTGTTAAATGTGACCCCGTGGATCGAATGTAAAATAGTGATAATTTTGTTGTTTTTGTTCCGAATTATTCGTGAATGAAATTGACAATTTAGCGTGTCAAACGATTATGGAAGAAGAAGAGACGATAAGTGAAACGTGAACGATTCCCATTAGTAGCTTTCAATGGGTGGATTAATGCTCTTGGTTCAGATGCTGATGTGTGCGTCTAAGACGCGTTATCCTAAAGTTTAAATGGTGACGTTTGTAAAAATAAAAATAAAAATAAAACATGCTTCGAAGGTGTTAGAGTATCTAAAAACATAAAACGTATCATGTGTTGACACAAAATGTGTCTTACCTGCTGCAGTGAAGTGTGCTAGGACGTCCTCTCAGTCTAGGGCGGTCATGCCGGAATCGAAAATGAACCGGCATTCACTCCGCTGTTTTAGTTTGGAGCTAGAAATAGGACTATCAATTTCCGGTGGGTTAGTGTCAGCGCCATTTTGAAGTGAAAGAGAATCAAAAGAGATAGAACCTATCAAGTGTCTATATCATAATTCAAGTAGTGGAGATTAGTGACAATCAGAATTGAATTGGAAGGTTGAAAATTATATTGAAGTGAAGCGAAAATTATTTTTATTTATGCTAAGGCAAATAGGGAAAAGTTCAGTCAATGTCAATTAAAAAAAATTTTACAGATAGCATGCAAATTCCAGTCGGTCATTGAGTCCGTTGGGTTTCATGGAATTGAAAAAATATATCCAATGGTTTTCTCTCTGTAATAGAGTTCTGTTTATGTCTCTGCCTTGGGTTTTCTCTGTGATTTCCAATACTGCAAACTTCAGTTGACTTATGTTGTGATGTCTTTCGTTAAAGTATGTGGCTACTGTAGATCACATGTTATTAGTTCTGATGTTGCTTTTGTGTTCTGATGCACAATTTTTTATTTTTCTGATTGTTTTGCCCACATAAATGAGACCACATGGGCATTTTAAATAATATATCACATTTTGTGAATCACAGGTAGCTGTCGTTTTCAATTTGATGGTTGTGCCCCTCAAGGGGTGTGTCATACTGTTACCTTTGATTATATTATTGCAACAACTGCAATTATGACAAGGTATGGTTCCTTTATGGTTGCTCGCTTCTGTGTCCCGGGTGCTCTTCAGAATATCTTGTATATTTTTACTTCTTGTGTAGCCAAATGTTGGCTGTTTGGCTATGATGTTATTGAAATCAGGTTCATTGGTGAAGAGTGACCAATGGGTTTTGATAATTTTCTTGTAAAGGTGACTCTGAGTTGAAAATTTGGATATAATCACGGTCTTTAATGATTTGTTTTTCTGTGTCTGTTGGAGAAGTTCATTCCTTGTTTTAAGAGTACATTTTTGTAAGGCTTTATCTAGGACAGGTTTAGTGTATCCTCTCTCCTTAAATCTTGATATCATTGTGTTGGTTTGACTCTGTAGTTCTTTTTCCTCTGATACTATTCTCTTTATTCTGTATAGTTGTGATGTGGGGAGATTGTTTTTCAATGGTGTTTGATGGAAACTTCTGTAGTGAAGTAAGTTTATTTCGATCTGTAGGTTTTTTGTATAGAGTGGTTTCTATCTTTTTCCCTTTGCGAGTCAAAAGTACATCCAAATATGCATTTGATGTATTATCTGTGATATAGGTGAATTGGATGCGATCATTGATGGTATTTAATTGATCTAAAGCTAGTTGTAGTTCTTGGTAGGTCCCTTGCCATAGTACAAAGATGTCATCTATAAATCTTAAAATTACCATTGCGTTTTTTTCCATGACTCTTGGCTGAGGATGTATTTGTTTTCAAAGATGTTCATGAAGCTATTAGCATATACTGGGGCGGCACAATTACCCATAGATGTCCCAGTGAGCTGCAAGTAATGTTCATTGTCCCATGAAAAATATTTTGGTATAAAGTAAATGTTAGTAATTCCATGAGAAATATTTGAACATTTTGTTCCAGGTCTGAGGACATGAGGATCTCCTCTATCGCTTCTAAACCTAAATTGTGCGGAATGGAGGTGTAGAGGGATTTTACATCTATTGTGCACATCCAAATTTCTTGATCTTCTTGTAATTGAATAGCCGTTATTTTGTTGCTGAAATCTGTTGTATCTTTGATATAAGTGTTCATTTTGGTTACAAAGTTTTGTAAATGTGTGTCCAAAAATGTTCCCACAGGTTCGTGTATACTACCCTTGGTAGATACAATAGGACGGAAAGGCTAAATTTTTCTAAATACAAGAGGATGCATACATTGATTAGTTTAAGCATAGCCATGTGCCTTAACATGTGAGGTTCGAAGCGGCCATCTTTAATACTACTACGCAGCTGCAAAGATTTCCCATCAAAGCGAAAGAAATCATACTATGTATGTAGATGCAGTAGACGCATGTGCCGAAGATTCACGTGTTTTCGGCAGCTATATTTAGCTATATTAGGCCACTCGGGTTACTTGTTAGTAAATCGTATTGATAAGCTTCCCCTAGATAAAATGAATGTTGTGTAGTGGAATTATTAGTATTCACAAAACATGTTGGTTACATTATTACATATTATTTGAGAGGATTGAATTCGAGCAAGTTTCTTACATATGAACCCTTGCTCTATCATATTTCCAAAGCAAAAAAAATAAATAAAAGGAAAAAAAACATGAGGCTCACCCAAAGTGTGGGTAGCTTATTGGTAGACAGTCTTCTACTATAAAGAGATGATTAAGAGAGTTACCTTTTTAGACATCATACAAATAGAAAAGCTCCTCCAAATGGCTTTCAGTATTCTGATGATGAAAAAAGGCCATAGGTGGAAGGATTGAATTAATCTCAGTCACGACCAATTACTCTGGCCCAATTCCAGTCTATCAGTCTTGTGCCTCATCCCACTCTAAACAAAGACCAGTCATGCATCCAAATCAGACTTGGTCCTGCTTCAAAAGGAAGACTAACACCCAAAAGCCTCAATTTGTGCCCTCTAGCAATACCAGGACAGTTTCATCCTTTGTAGGGCTATCAGTGAAATACACATTGTTTCTCTTTGCCATGAATCACGCATGGGCATATACTTTACACTTATGGCGTCTCCGCTTAGGGAAAAAAAGAGATTGGTAAAATGCTTGCATTAACCTCATCCATTGAAATTATTCAGGGCAACGCCCCTTCATTCATTAATTTACCCACTACCTTATCTAGGCATAGAAAATACATATGCAACTTAGTTATGGTCTAGCTCCAAAGAAACAGTCCAGGTTGAATTGGCTAAGGAGGTCAGGTCGAGATGGGAACGCAAGCAACCCAGACCAGTTTGGACTTATTTAAGCATCATCAGTGAGTATGGTTTTATTTTTATAGCTCAGTGAGCACGAGACCTAGGTGTGAGTCTATCTGCCCAAATTGTGGCAGCATCCCAATATCAACATGATGATGTTGCAGGTGCAGAAGGGATACTCTGATGAAAAGAGTGACTACCAGTCTAACTCCAATAAGACTAAAAACAAACATCAAAGGCTGAAGAAAAAGATCACCCTTGACAAAGGGAACTTGAGTTTGATGGCAAAAGAAAAGGGAGAGTTGGGAGAAAAACCTCACTTTAAATACACAAATGCCTCAGAAAAGGGGAGTTCCCTCAAGTATAGATCATGGACAGTAGCGTTTGATGATAGTGCAGCTGTAGCTTGCAAGAATCTAGAGTCCTTTCTGAAGATGAATGTAAAGACTAGCTGCATACAAGTAGAAACCTGTGAAGATAAATGGATGGGCTGTATCTTTTTATGAAATTGTGCTGGGCGTTAACCCTTACATCATTATGCCAATGATATATGAATAAATAAGTCACAAATAGCGATAGCAAATTGCATACCAGTTTTTGGTGATCAGCCTTTGATTTTGCAATGTGGTCTTTAGACGTATGTGCTATATTGCGAAATAACCTGTCACAAGAGCTGGGCAATGACCTGCTAATTAATATTTACCCCCTGCTATTGGCTATATTTATATGAATACCAGTATTGTTGCCCACAAGAACAGCAGACTGCCATCACTACATTCTGACTGAAACTACATTTTAAAAGAGCAACTGTATCTAAATGGAATAGGGGCTGCTCTAAACATGAAAATGATTCCCATTTGGGAATACAATGGGAGGACCTATGCAGTTGTCCCCTCTGGGTCCCTACCTGCTGCACCAAAAGCACCTTGACATTTGATGAGTCAGTAACTTTTTAATAGTTTACCTCTACAACTGCCATGACAATCTATTGATACATCACATTGCAGATCGTAAACAGGAGTGGACACCCCTTTAATGCCCCTCAATGAGTCAAAAAGCCCCTATGCGTTTCAGATATTTTTTTCTGAATTGCAAAATGAGGTTAGTAAACTGTTAATAAATACTTGAGGTTGCAAACACTGTGAATTTGGGAATCACAGAATTTAGAACCACAAAATTGTTTCATACGGCAGGCTCAATGTTCCAATAAGCTAGATACTTATATCAACTCACTGACCATCAATTAATGAGCTGCAGGCAGACGTATTTGAAGCTAAATGCTTATCATAGTTCAATAACAAACTTAATGTAATTAAGTTTCAGTCAGGGGCATAGTGTAGTGCTAACAGGTTGATGGGCACGAGGGCAGCATTCTGCAAATCTCTCATAGTGAGTGACAGAAAAAACTGGCAGTGTGTGTTAACAGAGTTTTAGCATCTCCTGATGTGAGGTTTAGTCTGTGGAGAGCACACTACGTGGCAGAGGGCCAACAACATGATACATTTTACAGTAGTCCTTTACTTTTTTACATTGTTTGGTGATGACTCTGACGAACTTGGGGGCATATTATCAACAACTAGCAATATGTATCGCTAAAGAAGCTTAGCAATATTTTTTTTATTGCCAAGCATCGCCGGATTTCATCGCAGAGATAACGTGCTATTAGCAACGTTTATCTCCAATGCGATAAAATAACCGGTGATAGCGGCGAAATGAGTGAATATCGCTGGAAAACCAGCAATATTCACGCATCATCGCCAATAGGGTCTTAGCCAGAATATCCACCTCCCATTGGATATAATGCTAAGAACTGGTCTGAGCAGGTGTTAGTTTGTAGCGATATTCGCGCTTAGCGCAAATTTTTTTATCGCTACGCCTGCCTTGCTAATAGGCGATAGCGACGTTAGCGACTACTTTCAGTCGCTAACTGGTTAGGTACGCCCACTTTGCATGTCAATAGCGATAAATATCGCTGACATGCAAAGCGGGCCCCAAACCGCTTGCTATCACCTGAAGCTGTCGCTAACATAATGTTAGCGACAGCTTGCTAATAGGGCGATGAAATTATCGCCACTTTGCGGCCGAAAACGGCCACAAAAGCGGTGATAATTTCATTTCGCCTGCCTTGATAATATGCCCCTTGGTTCTTTGGGTTTCATTTTTCACATTTCATGTTGTACTTACTAAGTAATCATGCTGCAATGGTGATACAGCTAGAACTTTACTATGTGGATTTCATATTTGCTTAGAGGACAATTACTTCTGCACCAGTTTCTGGGAGAAGAACTGTAGCTACAGGGGGATATTTAGGCTAGCAAAGTTAACTTTTGAACTTGCATAGGAATAGTCTGCTGATTATGTTTGCGTCTTTTGAGGAACAGACGGAGTTGAAAAACACATTATCCTTCATAATCTTTGTGAATATGGTGAGGGATCAATCTTAAGATGTGGCATGGCATGATACTTATCAGAACAACCATTGTCCCCACCATTGACAATGAGTATATCTTCAAAGTATACCTTGTTAGCAATGCATGGTAAAGCCACCTCATGTGGCCTGACATTTTTTGAATATTGAACCAAGTCCCTATTCTGATCCTGAATAGAGTGAAATGTGAAGTTCCAGCAACAATGTTGTATTCGGAATTGGAAGGATTAGCTGATTCAAACATATCCTGTCATCTCACTGCCTATCAGGGACACAGACTCAGCAGAAGCCATTTTTCCAATGGCCCTCTGGATTAGTTGTGCTGGCTAAACTGCTTATGCATTGTTGACGGGGAACATCCTTTACAACGCGGATGTTACCCAGCAGTGCAGTTACGGCGCATCTTTTACAACGCAAGTCGTAACCATGACTTGCGCTGGAGGGCCCTCGAGGATTAGGAATAGTAGATTTACTATCCAACACCTTCCCTACTGTACGTAGGCTGGTGTTGGAATAGTAAATTTAACTATTCCTAAGTCCAGCACCCCTACAGCGCAAGTCGTGGTAACGACTTGCGTTGTAAAAGACGTGTTGTAATGTACCGCGATGTAATACATCGCGTGGTAACAACGTACATCCATTGTTGACATGTCTAAACTGGAATGGTCACAGGCAGCACACATCTTTGTAACTCTAGTGCTTTTATTTAAAATTGATTTTCAGGAGTTAACAGACTGGCCCAGTTCTTTGGACAACAACCCCCACATTGTGTATATGGCCAGAGTTCTTGGAGGGGGGGAATGTCCAGAGCGATGTTGAAGAATAAGTCAACTTCCGTGAGTAGGCTGATTGCAGTGTCATTGGAGATCCATTGCCACATTGACAGTCCATTAACAGTCCAAATTGAATGTAGCTGAGTCAATCTGAGGACAGTGGCATGTTCCAATGCATGATGGTAAGCACAAGGCTAAGCAGAAACTAGCTATATGACACAGATGAATGCTACTACTGCCTTCTCCTTAAGAAATTTGTTTTATCCACATTTTCCTCCTCTGATGTGTCATGTGCCTCCTGTGAGGGAGATAGTGGATTTGCGGCAGCACTGGGAGTTACAGACACAGCAGGAGCAGAAGAGGTGGATGGTGTAGGTGCAGCAGCATACATCTGTGTCACCAGATGAGGCATCACTGCAATGATGATGAGCTGCAGGGCTTGCAGGACTCCAACAATGTATTGGTAGTAGGCAGCCATGGCAGCAAAGTGTGGATCCTGTTTCCGATCCATGTTCTCCATGATCTTACATATTTCCCCAAATTCTTTGGCAACATCGCTGGTGCCATTTTGACTGGACAGTTGTTCCTGTCTCTGAGTAAGGTCTCCAGTGATGCTACCCATGGAATTCTGGAGAGCATGGAGCTGACTCTGTGTGTCTCTGATGGCTTCCAGGTGGTCTCTAATGGGAATGAGGCATCCATGGATCCCATCTAGATTGGCCACCAGGCTGTCCAACCCCACCGGGTTTGCCTTCTCATGCTGGACTCCTACTGTACTATGTTGAAAATGGTTGACAACTGTGGTGCTAGATGGTGCCTGCTAGATGTTTTGCATGGCAGGCAGAGAGGCCAAGACGCTGCTGGATCTCCCTGCTTCGGAAGATTAGCTGCCTATAGAGTTGAGTTGAGCAGCTCTTGGAGGGTGTCCTGGTCAATGCTGTGAGCTCTTCTTCATCTTCATCATTGAAGAGTCAGTCAGGCTGAGGACCAGGAGGTGATGTTTATCTTCTGCAATGTAAAGGGCAGATACAGTTGTATGTGTATGTCCACTTTGGGCAAGCATTTTTGCAGTTGACAATCCGAGTGCATTACACTTTCCATTGTCTATTCTGACATGGTACACCTATTGCCCGCAGCTTGGTTAAGCAATGTACAACATCCGTAATGTTACATTTCGGTTGTTCATAGAACATGACAGTTTCCCTGTATGCCAACATTGAGGAGCATATTTATAGGCCCCAGCTGCACCTGTTATATCACCTGTTTATACCTTCCTGTGGTGCTCATTGGTTCACCTTATCAACAATGCAGAATTACTCTACTTAATGTCTCTTCATTCTGCATTGTGGATGAGCCTCCCTTACTCAGTAAGGCTGGTGTATGAGTGGAAGTCACTTGATTTAGAGATTCAGATTAGACTGCACCTCCAATTGATGTTGGCACTGCCACCTATTTTGTAGGGTGGCATGAGGAGGACACTCATGCACTTGAGATCGGGAACACAGTGATGTCCAGGTTGATATGAAAAAGTATATGTGATTTAATTCCCCTACTCTGAGAAGTATCTATGGGTTTCAAGTTTGGCAAGTCACCTTGACACAGGTCAATCCCATAAATGGATGCTGGTGTGCAGGAAGGGACACCTTCCTCTTCATTGTCAACCATCCCCTCTATCCAGACACCCTTGAACTTTGGTGTAGTGGCAATGTTTAAATTATGCAAGCAGGAGTTCATAGGACTTTGAGGCAGGCTTTTAAGATTAGTGCATTGTTGCACTGCAGACATTTGTTGGACCTTACAGAGATGGACACATGGATGATGCATACTGTTGTGCTCAGGAAAGTGGATGCATTTGTTACTGGAAGGATGTTTACAGACATCAAGAGCTATGCATTTGTTCACTCCTACTGTTAACTTTACCAAAGGGCCTGTTTCCATGCATGTTAATGTGTCTTGGACGTCTAAATCCAGGATCATGATGACAATGACATACTGCTGACTGAACAACACAAGAAGATAATATCAAGGCAACATGTAGCCAAATGATATGCATTAATGCCACATTGTGAATGAAGCCCATTCTCAAACTTCGCTTCCCATGCATGTAGCAATGAATATGTGGTTCTAGGAGCATTGCAAACAGAAAAGACATGATGTGATCTTAGGGTTCACATTCCTACGATGCTGGGGCCTTACATTGTAATTTGATATGCATATACATTTTACTCAAATGTAAACAGCACCTTGGCCCTTGATCATTACGGAATCATTGACACAAGGTGCTTGCAAGAACAGTGCAGATTTAGATGTGGGCAACATGAGTGAGTCTACTTTAATAAGTGCTGTCAAACAGTTTTAGATGTGGTTATGTGTTTTTTCATTCAGCTGCACATATAAAAGCAGCAGTTAAGCCATTACAATTGCTTGTGGCATAATTCCTTTATTTTTTTTTTATTTTTTTTTTTATTTTAATACCAGGCGAAAAGGCAGGAAACATTTACAGTGATACAGTAATGTTACAAAAATATAAAACAAAACAGGTAATACAGCAGTACTAGTAGATCGCAGGTTTTAAGATTCAAAGAATGGTTCAGAAAAAAACAAAGAGGATAAAATCAAGAAATAAAGTTATAGCACACTGCTAATAAACCCTAAGATCATTTGTAGGTATTTTCCACAATCAACCAATACCACTAGGGATAATACAATTTTTCCATTCAGTTATTGGTCGCCAAAGTGTATCTCTGCGTAGCTTAGATTGTATCCCTCTTGTTTCAAATATTGCAATTTCATATCTATAAACTGCCAAAAAGCGTGCTAACCACATCTGGAAGCTTGGAGGATCTACGTCTTTCCATCTTGCGGATAAAATTATCCTAAATACCGCCATGCCAATAAAAACTAATCTTTCTTCAGATTTCTTCAGATTTAAGGTGTGGTCATGGCCAAGTAAAAATAAAGTTTCTGATACTGGTATTTTGTGCCTGAATATTTCTTCCCAAAAGGAGATTATCATATTTTTAACTAAAGTAAAATCAGGACAAGTGTAAAACATATGAGTGAGAGTTGCCGGCCCTTGAGTACATCTAGGACATAAGTCATTCCCACGTTTACCCCATGCAAACAATTTAGCGGGGGTAAAATATAGGTCAAAAACAGTTTTATATTGTTGTGCTTTAAGATTGCTCGCCATCAATAACTTTTGACTCATATTTAATACTTTATTGATATCTACATTCGGGTTATTCAATTTTAGGGCCCACTTTCTTTCTGTTTTATCGAGATCATCCTCCTTCATACTTAAAAGAATATTATATAAAATTCCAATTCTAGTGTTTGATCTAGATATTGCGTCCATGATTTCAATTTTATATAAGCAGATTAGGGATTCTTTGGCTTTTAGTGTAGCAAATATCTGTGCAAACTTCAGAAAATCTCCATTAGGTAATTTATATTTGGCTTTTAAAGCTAGGAAGGTTGTATCATAATCATTTATTAAGAGTTCGCCTATTGTCCTGATTCCTAGCTTAGCCCATTGTTTTAAAGAGCCAGTTAGATCCTGTCCCTGAATAGCGTTAGAATGCAAAAGTGGTGTATATCGATTAATTTTCTCAATTTGAGTATATTTAGCAATTTTATTCCAAGTTTTCCAGGCATTAACCATAATTTCTCCTTTAAAGTCTTTATAATTTCTTGTCTCGGTCTTTCGCAATAGTAAGCCGTTTGCCTCCTGACCTACCAAAAGCTCATATATTGAAGGCATTTCAGCAGAGTCCTCTAAATTCTCTGAATTGTCTCCTTTAATCATAGGCGTAAGTTGTTTTATCTGTGCTGCCCAGTAATATAATATCATATTAGGTATGGTGAGGCCGCCTTTGTCAACAGGAAGAGATAATAACTCCAGAGATCTCCTAATCTTTCCATTCTGCCACACAAACTTAGATATAAGTGAATTGATCAGTATTAATGTTTCTTGTTTAATAGCTAATGGGATTGCTCTAAACAGGTAGAGGCATCTAGGTAGCGTATTCATTTTAACATAGTTGACTCTCGCTTGTGGCATAATTCCAAGGCAATTTTGCAGCAGAACCATCATCAACTTTTGGTTTACTGAGGTAAAGTATGCTTAATGTTTACAAGGCAGTGTTAGCCCACTTGATGTGGATCTGCAAGATATTGTAAGGGAGGCACACTTCCATTCCAAGTACATTGTGTCATTCGTATAAACCTGTAACAAAACTGAGTGTTAATCTTCTTGACTTGACACTGCACTCAGCCACTTCTGAGAATTGGTGCTCAGACTTATTCGTTACATTGCGTAGAAGCATGGAATATTAGCATGCACATGCAATAAATGTAGCTAGCTAGCCCCTACGCAGACACTCTTGCACCATTTGCATGAGTGCCTGCTTTTGCACAAGGCAACTACATTGATCACCAGTGCATGTTGTGACACGGGACTGAGCCATGTTGTTAGACAGACAGTACAATGCTGCATTTCAAAGGTGGCAGATGGCTGCATTGAGCCTAGTGGGCTAACCCAACACTCAGTGATACTTTCATTGACTTTCCCGTGGCAATATGTGATTTGCCTTATTTGCAATGCAGTGTTAAGCCACTGAATGTAGCTTAACACTGCCTCGTATATGAGGCACCCTTTCACGCTGTACTGAGCGGGGAAGGTTTGGCCAATGGGTTCTACAGGGGGCATTTCAACCTCAAAACAAGTTTTAATAACAAAGCCTCATAATTACTAGGGCAGCGTATATGGGAGTCAAAACCAAAATAAAGGCCAGGAAAAACATGGTCTTGAACATGCTAATCAATGAGAAATGCATTATTTCTCCTTATTTTTGCGGTTTCCATGTGTGCTGCGTTATGCAGCACATATAGGTACAGCAAAAGGATATTGGTTGTTTATGTGCAGAAGGGTAGGCCTTCCTGCACATTGATAATCTTCCCCTCAATGGAGACACCATTGCACTATGGTGCTAGGCTGCCTGTGTTGGCACTAAGCTGCTCACTTTTGCACAAGCACAGGGTGGAATGCAGGGCTGCGTCATAATGTCATAAATATGGTGAAGGCCTGCTTTTTGAGAAGTGGCGGAGCATGGTATTAGGCCAAGGATGCTAATGCCACACTCTGCCACTTCTCTGGTGAATGTGCCCCTTTCCTTGTTAATATAGCCCAGCGTTTGGAGACATGTGAGTGGTCAATTGTCATTATATATATGCATGTGTGCTGGCTTACAAGTCACTTACAACAACATTATATGTCTTTTGATGTATTTATTTATTATGCCAACAGCTCAAGTGACATGTGAGTGTACCCCCAAGTAACTATGCATCTGGAATTTGATCTTCACACTGTGTGGGTGGGCCCTGAGACATTTAGATGGAGAGAAGTAACATGTCTCCCCCCCATGTCCCTGGTTGTTACTTACCCTGATGCTGAGGTAACTGGCCATGTTCAGCACTATCCTGTCCCTCGACTCTAACCACTGATTCCTAACAGATGACTGTGGATACTTGTTCCTCTAAGGCATCAAGCTCCTCCTGTGGCGCTGGACTCCAACCTATGGTCTGCAGTGCTACCTGACGATTGTTGGACAGTTTCTGCTTAGTCTTGTGCTTCGCATCATGCCAGTGCTTCTCACCATCGGTCTCTGTCCTCTTGACATCTGTTACTGCATTCACCTTGCTAGCAATGGACTGCCAAATTACATTTTTGGTCCCCAATGACACCTTGGAGGTGACAAAGAGCTGGTGTTGTTTCTCTGTCACCTCCGCAATCAGGATCTAATTTTCCTGCTGACTGAATCTTTTTTTCCTCTTCCTCTGGGACTTTGGCTTATCATCCTAGAAGTGTAGGGGTTAGGGGATTCTTAGCTCCTGCTTAACTGGATCCAGGATGCACTTCCAGGTATTTATTTTTGTTTTTCTTGTCTTTCACTGGCTTTTTGTGGTTTATTTTTACTGCAAAATGTGAAAAAGTTATGTGCTGCTGCCTAACTTGAGTTTTCTGGCTGATAATTGGCCAACCGTCACTTTTTTCATGTTAGCAGCAAGATTTTTATCCTTGTAACGTTAGTATTTGCGGGAACAATCGCTGCCACTAGCTGATCCTAGTGCCATGTACTGACATATTGTAAATACGTTTCTACCATGGCGATAGTTTTCGGCGATACACGGAGTAAGAAAATTGCCGCCAAGCAACGCTAACTTTGCTTAATGCCAATTCTTGTAAATATACCCCAGAGTTTTCCTTCATACCCAATTTTCATTCACTATATTTTAGTGTATGAATAGCTGCATAGTCAGTGCCCAATCAAAAATCATCCAAAGCTTCAGCTCAATTGTTAGCTCTGGGAATTGGGTGTGTTTGGAAAACATAAAACTCTATCTATTCCGACAACCAGATGTTTCTATCTAGTGTAACATTGTATTGCTTTTGTCAATTGGTCATTGTGACAAAAAATGACTTATTTCCTTTTTTCCACATAATAAAACAACATTTAGCAATATTTTGGCTATTTTCTCTGTTCCCTCCAAGAAAATCTACAAAATCTAGGGACTATTAGAATACCCAGAAACCTGGAACAAAGTATACAAATTTGTCGTGGATACATTTTGTGGAAAAAAAGTTATGAAGTTTTAAGGGCAAACTTCCCTAAACATGCAAAAAGGACTTAGAAACTGGAAAAGGCATGACAACCAAGAGGTTAAACTAGGTCACTGTGGTGTTTATTTTTTATTCTAGTTTTTCAATTTTATATCAGGCAAACTTGGCTCAAGGGCATATGAGCAGTTTACATGAGAACCAGATTAGATTACACAGGTTAGATTCATTTTTTTTTCAGGACATGAGGAGATTAAGTGATTTGCTCAGAATCACAGTATGATTAGTCGATAGCAGGAGGCGAACCTGGTTCTGCAAATCCAAAAGCGGCACAATTTGCAGTTAAGCCACATCTCCTATTCAGTAAATTTAGTTAAGGTGTAAACTTGCAGATAAACATAGGAAAGACTTGGCAAAGGATTGTGAACACACATAAATTTACAGGCGTCCACACCGTTTATATTGTATAACCCTTTGATAATCACTGTAACCTATGACCCTCCAAAACATCTTTATGGCTAGCAAGTTCTACATGCATTCATCACATTTCGCTCAGACAACACCGACAAAATCATAAAACCTAACAGGAAGTTAGCTATCTACAGTCTGTTGTTATTGATGACACTTGTTCTTCCTTTAAGTTCCACTTACTCGCAGTATGAAACTGGTGACTTTGGATCAGAGTGCATGAAAAATAACAGTAGCCAATGGTGGTCAGCCAACATTAAACAGCCAATGATATTGAATGTTTTGTGCTTTTTCTCTTTGATCTTCCTGTTTAGTGAACAGCATTGTGGCATTGGTTGCAATGAATGACAAGCAGGAAAGATGGAAAGGTATACGTTTATTCCAAATAATGAATCCCCTTGCCAGTCACCGCATCCTCTACATGCTCAATCATCAATCGCCTCCCATGCACCTGAAATTCCACCATCAACATTCAATTTCCATATTCCACACTCATGAGTCAACATGCATAGGAGCACGGCAGTGATGTTAAGTACATAACAATATTAACTTGATGAACCTTACACTCAACATAGGATACACAATCTCCTATACCCAGGGAAAAAAAAACTGAAAAAAAACAATTTTACATCAAAAAATCATTACATTTCTTTGGTAATACACTTTTCCTGCCAGACCGTTGTTCAACTTTTGTTTCTAATAAACCGCTTCAACTACCTGAGTATGTCTCATTGAATTAGATCATTCTTTGTTACTTCTTTTTCTCCAATACAGTTTTGAGAGTAATGCTGAAAAGATTTCCCTTGCAAATCTGGAACAAAATCACAATACTTGTGATCTTCTTTCACACCCTCACCTAAAATGTGTGCTAGAGTAGAATCGATTATTATTACTTTGTGTAAGTTCTATCAACCTTTGCTTTTCAAAAGAAGTGAATTTCTTCCCACTTTTTTTGCAGAATGAGGGTTCTTCAATTTAGATAATCCTTTAGGTGCACAGCTTGTTTTTTGTATTAGTACCCAGGCGCACACTTGCATGTTTTTCTCTTTCACCTTTTTTATCATAATACATTTTCATTTTTGCCCGTGCTTTGTAAGCAGTTTTTCTGACTTCAGAGACATCCTTTCCAGTTGCACATTGAATCCGTCTGTGAAGGCAATGCTTTAGAAAATCCACTTTATTCCCATAACAATTCAAATGGTGTTGCACCAGTTAAAAAATGAGGCTTGTTGTGATAACTGCAAATGTTACACCATAAATACTCACTTACATTTAAATCTGAAGGTATTGCAGTTTGAACTCCTTCTTTAATTTTTTTATTGGCCCGTTCTACCAGCCCTTTAGAATGTGGTGAGTACAGAGAAACTCTATAGTGATTGATGCCATTTTTGTTTAGAAAATTACTCATTTTTAATGACACCAACTGTGTTCCACTATGTGAGACCAAAATCTTTGGAACACCGTAAAAGCAAAAGCACTTTTTAAGAAATTGATTGCAGAATCAGTTGTAATATCATATACTGATTTAAAATACAACCATTAAAAAAAATATCAATAAGAATAATGTACTTCTGGTCAATGACAATCAATTGCTATTTTGCTCCATGGTTGCTGAGGCTTTTCCACCCTTAACTAATGGGCTTTTGTTCAAATGCAAACTCTTATCAGATAATAAACATTCTTGCCACACACACATATGATTATCAAACACTTTATCCATTCATGACCATCAATAATGATTGCATAAGATTTTCTTTGTAGAAGATAACCCAAGATGACCCTCGTGAGCAATTGTAATAAGTCTTTTTTTTCTGGTGGTAAAAATTTAAATCTCTCTCAAAATAATTTCAGATTAAACAGTTGATTCTGGTAATAATTGGTAGAACTATTTAATTATACCGAAAGCATTCCAAGCAATGTTGTAATTTTCAGCATTGACGATTATAATGAGCTCCTGATACTGTATATCTGCCAAGCATGTAGTGTGTCATCTTCTGGGGAGATAGCAGAGTTACGTTTTTGAACTGCATCCAAGGCTGCAACTAGACATTCAACCTGTAACATTTCTCATCATGTGCAATGTCACCATTCTTTACAAGCCACCTAAATAAACAGTCAGCCTGAACATCCACACTTCCTGGCTGAGTTGAGGTGCTGAATATCGATGAAACATTATTAAAGACATTCTCACTGGAAATTGTTTGGCTCCCTCCTCTGATGTGGACTGCAAGAAGATCTAAATTTGTGGTATTTAATTGTGTATCAATCTGCACCTTGAGACTGATATTGTATAAAACACTTTAAGTATTCCCTCTTTATTAGAATGTATTAGAATTCTTTGCATATGTATAGTGATTCCTGGGCCTTAGAATCTCAAGGGGTTGCGCACTATTACCTGATACATCCAACACTAACTCCGGTCCGGTCATTCCAGGGTCAACACTGCTCTGTTATTTTGTATGCACTTTCGGGCATATAGTTGATCTCAAAATCAAATTCATGTAAAGATGTTATCAACCCGACCAATCTAGATTACAACAGCCCAAAACCACTGTTACCAAAGCAGTACACCAAAGGCTTGTGGTCTGTAAAAATCTAGACTCTATGTCCTCACAAGTTAGTCTTGACCTTATTCAGAGCCTACACACAGGCTACAAACTCCCTCTCAATGGGTCTCTATCTTGATTAAGCAACTTTGAAAGTATAGTAAATTAATGTAACCATCCTCTCGCTTCCATCTACTCTCTAACATAATTCAGCACCTATGCTAATTGTGCTTGCCTCCATCATAACCTCACATGGATAACCTTGAACAAAAGGTTTCAAGACATCACACTGTAGAATTCGTAATTTTACCTCCTGAAAAGCCTCAGTCTATTTCCCTTTCCAGCAACATTTTTTTTATTTTTTATTAATATTTTCAATAAAGTTTCAGATACAACATCAAACCCACACAAAAACCTTGCATAATACCCATTGAGTCCTAGAAAGGAATGTAAAGTGTCCTCTTCAGTAGGAGTGGGTGTCTCTTTGATTGCTTTAAGCAGATCTTGCTTGGGTTAAATGCCTTTCTCAGAAATGCAATGGCCCAAATATTCAATTTCAAATACCCTGAACCTACACTTATCCTTGTGCACCATTAAACCATGCTCCTGAAAAATATTTTATCATGCTGAGCCATATTAGCTGCAAACATAAGTATATAATCTTGATAAGTCATTAAGCCAAGCACTTTCTTAAATATAACATCCATGAGTGTCTGAAAAATGATGGCTACAGACGCCAACCCAAATAGCAATCTAAGATATTTAAATGCTCTGAAAGGTATGAAGAAATTTGGTAGGATTTGCGAAAGCTCTGTCAATCTAATCTGGTGATATGCCTCTTTAAATCTATTGTGCTAAAAATATACACAAGTCCTATCTGTGCTAATATTTCTTATATTCCTGCAAGTGAATGGCACTCAACAACAATATTCTTATTCAGTTATCGAATATCAGCACATAACCTAATTTCTCAATTATTTTTCCATGCAGGGACACTACTTGACACCAATTTAAACATTGCATTTTATCTAATAAAATACTCAAATCTTTGTGAACACTCAAAGGTACATTTCTAAATGTATGCTTTATGGTTTTAGCTTTTTCTCTCAACACAATACCATGTGAGAATCCCTTCACACATCCAATTGTATCCTTAAATACTGTGGAATAATCCTTCAACAGCAACACAATATTATTTAAACTAACCTCATTTATCTTCATTAATAACAGATTTCTGCTAGACCCCTTCACATATGTACTTCTTCCTGTGCCCAGTCTGGATACAACTAAACCAGTATAGACGACCCAGGTTTAAGAATGATACCCAATGTTGTTTGAACGACCCATTTGAAACAAATCCTTCCCCTCAACAGCTACATACACTTTAGTGACAATCTTTCTTACCACGAATGACACTATGGGGCCCATTAGGATGGCGGGCGGATCGCCCCCGCCAGGCTGGTGGTAGCCCCCGCCGGCCTGTCCTTGCTGGAAAGACCCCCCGCCATATTAACATGGCTGGGTGGTCCACGGCGGACGGAAAGACCGTCTGCCGCTTTTTCGCCCCGGTCTCCTTGCAACCGGGGCTGAAAAGGGTTGTATATGGTGGCGGTGTCTATCAGACACCGCCACCCATATTTTAATGGGCATTCAACAAAGCCTTTTATGTGGCGGCAATGCCGCCACGGAAAGGCATGCAGAATCTCCCTGCGGGGGCCCGTTGTGGGCCTCCAGGGACTCCGGGGGTGTTGGGAGTGCACATGGCGTACCCCCCTGCATTTCAAGGAACAACGTGGCAGGCACCGCGCGGTGCCTGTCACGTTGTGCTTTGAAATCTACAAGATGTATTCTTAGCATAGAATACGGGATGCATCCTAATACCCCCACGGGACCCCCGCCCTTATGGCGGGCGGTCCCTTCACACGATGGGATGGCGGGCGGACTAAGTCCGCCCGTCTTCCTAATGGACCCCTATGTCTTCAAACCATCCCAACCTTTTTTTTATACCAGCAAATGCCTTTGCTGAAATGTCACACTCATTAAAACTCTGTTCTTTTCAATGCTCTGTGAAGGTAGTTTGGTCTAAAATTGTAGTGAGTGACCCAGAATCTGCCATAACTGACACTTCCACATCGCCATAACATATTTTATAGAATAGTCCTCTTGCTTGTTC
The DNA here is from genome assembly GCF_964261635.1 of Lissotriton helveticus. Classification (NCBI taxonomy): domain Eukaryota; kingdom Metazoa; phylum Chordata; class Amphibia; order Caudata; family Salamandridae; genus Lissotriton; species Lissotriton helveticus. The sequence continues at coordinate 1,838,180,580 of NC_136059.1, read as the reverse complement.
CCTGTTCATCAGCAGTAATTGTATGAATAACATTTCTGAGTTTGTCCTGACATTCACCATACCTCTTTCATCAATGTGCACCGTGGAAATATTTGTATTCCTCTTATTACTATTACTCACTCCTGAATTCTCTTTAGATCTACAACTTAGGAGGAATTACTTACTTTATTGCATTTTATACATTTATGTTTCATTGAGAACAGGACAGTTTGTAGCATTCCCTAAATGTGTTTATGAACCGCTGCAATAACAGTAATTCACTTTACATTTCTATTTGTCCCCTATTTTATTCCCCCTATCGTCCACATGTACATGTACAGCCCCTATATTTAGATCATCTTTGTTGCCTGGAATTCACAAAACCTTGGACAATATTATGGATCTTTCAATACCTTCTGCAATACCAATCAGCTCACACAAAGAAGGATTGCATTTACATAGCAGTTTTTCCTGTAATTATTTGCTAAAGGAAACAAAGAACAAATTTATCCGGTAAGTATATATCTATGTTACTACAAAAATCACAGATTGCTGCAAAAATTCCGAGATTCGCTGTGAATTCATCCCCAAAAAAATGTATAGGTGTATTATGCAATTTGTTCTTTTTGTCACTGTATATTCCCTATGACCAATAAACCGAAAAGCTTTGCCTGAGCCCCCTGTTTGTATTTTCTCCTTCCCCCCTTGTTTTGTATTCTATGTGTTAAGTAGGGCACAGGCTTGTGTCCCACTTTATGTATTGTTTTGTGATTTTATCATTTCCTAACAAGTAAATATCAGACCTCTGTCCGGCTGGACATGTCCACTTAATATAGTAACAACTGAGTCTATATTCATTGTTTGCATATTTCCCTTCTCCGGGGACCACTGTTGTTTAAAAGCTTTTTCCACACACACGTATGTTAATCAGTCAGTCAGTCAAAAAAGCTTTATTTCGACCATGTGGCCATAAAAGCACATAAAAGGGAAACAATAAAATACATTTGGCATAACAAGGAAGGATGTTAAAAATGTGTCATCATAAAATTACTGTAGGGGTGGGCGGAATTTGCGTAATTGTGTTACGCAAATCTCCACGAAACGGTAAAAAATCTCCGCGAACACGCAGAAATTCCGCCAACACGCGGAATTGCTTGTTCGCGATGCTTTTTTACTGTTCGCAATCGCTGTTTGCATGCTCAGGGGGAAATATCTCACGAACACGCATCTTGTAAACGCGAACAAGCAAAAAATTTCGCGGAGTTGCGAAATGCAGAATTTTGGGCAATTTTGCATTCTCCGCGGAACGCGAAATTACCCAAATTCCACAAATTCCACGAACGGAACGGAATTTACTGCCCAGGCCTAAAAATTAGTATACAATGGTGCTATATAAAAAGATGGTATAAGGATCGCTTGTGCAAAATGTTCTAGTTCATTCTTGAATGCACTCCCTCACTACAGCACACAGTACTAACCTTGAATACAAATCAGTAATCAACAAGGGATATGAATTCTGCCATAGGTGCAGGAGGGGTTAAAATATTCCATATTAAAAAAAGTTGATTCATTAATATATAGAGAGCTCCTATCAATTGTAAAAAAGCTTTTGACCTTATATAGTACGTGTGTGTAACAATGCTAAAAAACACATTAAACAGGTAATATAAAACATTTTGAGAAAAAAGGAGAGGAAGGACCCTCAGGGAGAACATTTGAGGTAGCAATAATCATACATTGAATATGTGCAAATGTAACATAGCAGCATCTATAAAAGTTACTGGGAACTAGGGGTTTCCTACTATAGTTTTCTTTAAAATTGCACTGCGAATGCACCACATCCAGTAGAGGAACCTGGAAATAGCAAACACAATAAGTGTATCAGTTTTGTACTTGAGGAGCCTGTAAACCTCTAGGTAGTGCCTGATCCCCATGTTTCTGCAGAGTTGTAACACCCACTTAGACCTTGGCCTTCCATAGGTGGGGCAAAAGAAAAGGACATGTAGTTCAGTTTTTTCAACTTGGTCACACCCTGGGTAATCAAGTTTGTGGGCTCCCTGCCAGTTGTTGGTAAATGCTGGAGCGGGAGCCGAAGATGATTGGATGTGATCAAGCACCGATTCCAGTGTATATTGCTGCTTGATATCCAGGAACCTGGAGATCAAGCTACTTGATCTGGTCCCCTGACATAGTAGGGCCAGCTTGTGTTCTCTTTGGCAGTCGAGTAGTGCCTATCTGGAGATTGTGGGGCAGGTCTCTTCTAGTGTGGTCCACATATTTGCCCTCCCTATTGCCTGGCAAGAATTCCTGATATAAACTAGCAGTGGCTGGTGGTTTCGTTGGGCCACAAAAATGTTCACTGTGGATCCTACTGTTTTCTAAAACTAAAATCTTCCTCAGCCACAATGTATAACTTGATTAGAACACGATACAGAATATGCCCACATCTAATTTACTTCTACTCAAGATACATTAATTCAAACTCTGTGAAACTGCCAGCCAAAGCCAACAACCACCCTTGGCTGTAATCTAGTTTAATTAAGTAATGCAAGTTACCTGCAGACTTACCAATAATTGAACAGCACACAAGAAGGCCACTATAGCACGGCAAGTCTATTTTCCAGTATCATTGTGAGCCAAATGAAGCATTTTGAAAAATATAAATAGAACATTAATTCTAGAAGACAGTAGCCACTACAAGAATCATAGGGCCAGTTGTTACCCGTCACACTGGTCCCTGCACTTAGTTCACACAGATGCACCATGCTATATGCAGTGAATGGTAACTGTGACTAACACCGCGACAGTCACCAACTTCACATGCAGCAAAGGCCACGAAAAGAAATCAGCTTGCAACCCGCAAGAAACAAATGAACAAATGATTCCCCTCACACTGGAAACAGAACCTCGTGTAAAGCTAATATGTCAGACCATGGGGATTCATGCATATTTTCCTAGCTTTACATGGGTGTTTCATAAAAATTAATTTTTGGGCCTCTTCTGCTTTAGCGAGCCAAATAAGCATGATACCAAACATGACGACTCTGGCTTCACATTTCATTAAAAAAAACAGACAGATTGGTGCACGCCATTGCACAGTCAGAACTGCTTGTGACAGACACAGAAAGAGGAGATGATACATATGACGCCAAAAGCCTTCATGAATTGCATTCCATAATGAAACTAGGTTGAAGTTATTCCCTTTGCATTCATCTCACTTCATTGCAGTGTGTGTGAGTTTTGAAACTTTGCAGAGCAGCCTAACTTACTGCTGCAAATCAAAGCAAACTCAGTGAAATGATAGAGCATGGTTGGCAACCGCTTCTTTGTCTGGAAGAACATGTCAAGGAGCCTAGGAGAACCCACCTTTTGAGGGTAGGTGTGGTATCAAAATCAAGTCTGCACCTCAAAGGGTGACTCCAGCATTCTCTGGCATAGAACTATTCTGATTTGCCTCAGCTGAGCTGCATGGACCTTTGACATGGAATCACAGCCAGGAAAGGACCTTGAACATGAGAATGGCTACACCTCACTGCTCTCCACTAAATGCGCTTCCTTTCCTGTGCTCCCTCCACAGAGGCATTCTAGGCAACCCTTGTGTCGTGTCCCTTGCCTGATTTAAATGACAAGGACACATTAACGATATTCTGATGAGCCTTTATTCTTCGTACTCTTATCTCCTCTAGCTTTCTCTCTACTACCCATTCATACGCGTCCCCGCCCATCTCGTTTCCCCTTCTGCCTCTTTTCTGTCCCAGGTCCTAGTGACCATGGTTTTACATCTGCCATGACAATACACCTCCCCTCTCCTTACACAATTTGAACTGATATCAATAAACAATAGAACCAGCGAAAGGAAAAGAAAAGAGCATAGTTACAGTTCTTCAATCATATGGGTAAGCTTCTCATGAATTCGCTGTCGCCAGAAGGCAGCGTATTGAATGGGTCTTTCAGTTTCAGCGGAAGGAAAGGAGACGTGTACTCACTTCCTGTCACCTGAATGTCCTCTTTTGCTGCACTTTCTAGTACAACTAACGTCTCTCTTGTGACAGGCTTGCATATCTGAAAGTGTTCAATGTTTCATGTTATTCTCTTGTCATCTGAGCCAGCTGTGATAATAGTCACTTTTTGTTTGGTTATAGCAGCGGGTGAGCGTGATGCGGACTGTCAGATTTCCTTTGTTGTTCTTTCCGGACAAGTACCAAGCCTCCTTCTTTGATGGATGACGATTTGGCTCCCCGGCGATTGTCCGCATATTCTTTCATCTTGACTTTTCTAGCTCCTTCTATTGCTACTAACTCTTCAAGTTCTGGATCTTGACTCATACAAGAAGCAGAATCTTCCAAAGTTGGTATTCTTGTGCACACTGTGTGGCCCAACTTCAAGGTTGCTGGACATCTGTCTGTCGTGCCGTGTGGTATGGTTCGGTATGCTCTTAACACCACATTCAGTGCTGTTTGAATGTCTTGCTTGGATAGTTCTGCTTCCTGTATGGCTTTCTTCAGGGTAGCCATAAATCTGTCTACCATCCCATTGGCTTGTGGCCACAGGGGAGTGATCTTCGGATGTCGAAAACTGAGATGATTGGCAAATGCGGAGAATTCCTGTCTGTTAAATGGAGGACCATTGTCTGGCGTGACTTTCTGGGGAGTTCCCCAGGCTGCAAAGTCCTCATCCAACATTGGTATGGTGGTGGGGGCCCTGGTTGATGATATTAGGTGAGCAATGGGGAAACTGGAGTACTCATCCATTATGACCAGAATGTACTTGCCTGATTGAATTGGACCAAAGAAGTCTACTGCAACGGGCTGCCCCACACCCTCCAGCAGGTCTGACATTTGTAGAGGCTCAGGTGGTTCCTCTCTACTGGCCAGTTGACATTGATGGCAGTCTTTCAAGGTGACATTGACCATCTGATCAAGAGAAGAGAACCAAACCCGTTCCCGCAGTGCTCTCTTCGTGGCTACGATGCCTCGCGGTCCTTTGTGTGCTATTTTTTTTTGTAAATATTTTTTTATTGCAGCAGGATCAGACAAGCATACAGCATGTTCCAACATCTCTCCTTGGTTCACAGGTGGTGCGTCGCCCCTCACCCCAGTATTACACAGCCATTCAGCTCACAACCCAGAGGTTGAGCGGCAATAACACGTTGGAAAGAAAAATTTCACTGGAGCGTTCAGTTCATGCCCCTAGTCACCAAGCGGAGGAGGAATAACATGGCTGCTTTTGGTCCTAACATACTCTTCTCCCTGTCCCAAGGCCAAGTGACCCAGGAGTCTCTTTTCACCCAACCTGAACAAACCCCCCCTTCCCCGCAACACCCTCAACCCCAACTACCCCTCCACCCTTGCCCAGGACCACCCCTAATAGCCCTCCCCTCCCCGGCCAGACCCCCCTCCCCCCCAGGCGTGCCAGAGTATTGCCCAATCAGATTCTTAATCCCATCCACAGAACAAGATCCGGACCTTAGCATCAGGATTTATCAGCTATCATTCGTAAGTCCTCACAGTGGAACTCAAAGGTAGGGAAGCAGCAAATCAGGTCTAGACTGGCCCCCCGTCTGACGGGCGCTCCGCCGGAGCCGGACTATGTCCCGGGGAGTCCTCCTCCTCCTCCATGTCCACGAGAGTGAGTCCCAGGACCATCCCCTCCCACGCCCTGGCTCTCTCCAGTGCTGTGTCGTTGCCTGCCCAGAGCGCGGCCCGCAGGCGAACCTCACCCTCACATCTAGCCCATTTATGCAGTTCAGACCTCCAGCGCCCTATCACAGGGCCCCGGGACGCCTTCCACTGGGACGTGATGGCTCGCTTCGCCAGGATGAGCCCCAAGTCCAGAAACTTGCTAGTGACTTTGTTTTTTGAAGTGTGTGGGAACCAGTGTAGTATGCAATGCGCCATGGTGAGTTGCAGGTCCCTTTCCGTCACTTCCCCTAGAACCTCCACTACTTCCTCCCAAAAGGGCCCCAGCTCGGGACATGACCAGAACATGTGTTTGAAGTCGGCGGGATCTGCCGGGCAACGGGGGCAGGATGCCGGGTGGGCCGGGAAGTATGTATGCAATTTATCAGGGGTCAGGTAGGCCCTATGCAGGACATAAAAGTGCACCAGCTGGAACCTTGCGTTGCGTGTGCTATTTCGGGCCCCCTCCAGTATTCCCTTCCATGCCTCCTCGGGGATCACCGTCGTCAAATCAGCCCCCCACTTCGCCTTCAAGGCCAGCAGTGGAGCGACGGATTCCGAGACCATGCGCCGAGACAGGCACGTGACAGCCTTGACCGTCCCCGTCATCATCACGATGTACTGGCAGCCCAGAGACAATGGTGGCTCCGACATGCCCGTTCCCCAGTGTCTGCGGATCGCCGCCGTTAGGGCCGCATGAAGGAGGAAGTCCCCGCCCGCCAACCCAAAGCGGTCCTGGAGGAGATCAAAGGGTAACATCGCCCCGTCTTCGTACAGGTCACCCATGGATGACAGCCCCTGCTGATCCCAACCCTCTAGCCCGCGCCACGAGCCCCCGTGCGGAAGTGCCCCGCAGAGTCCAAGAGGGATCTCAGGTGCGTACGGAATCGCAATACCGCATCTCCGGCGATATCTGTTCCAGCATTTTCGGGCCGTCGCAAACTCCTGAGTGAGGTGGAAATCCCCCATCGGTAGTCCCAGGACAATCCGCGACAGCACCTGGACCGAACCCGCCGGTTCTCCCGATCCGTCTGTCCCTCTCCTGGCTCGTGCTACCCATTGCGTCAGCCACTGCAGCTGTGCCGCCAAGTAGTAGAGCTCGTAGTCCGGCACTGCCAGTCCACCATCCGCTCTAGGGCGGAGAAGTGTGGCGTGGGCCACCCTGCGCCTGCCTGCCCCCCACAAAAAGCCGATGACCATCGATCGCAGCCGCCGAAAGTAGCTCGCCGGGATCCAGATCGGGAGGGTCCCGAAGAAGTAAAGCAATCGCGGTAAGGTCACCATCTTGAGCAGTGCCACCCTCCCCATGAGTGATAACGGGAGCGTGCCCCAAAAGTCGAAGTTCCCTTTAGCATGCCTGATCGCCGACCCGACGTTCCCCTCAAGGATATCGGCCCTGTCGTGGAAGATCATGGTGCCAAGGTACCGTAGGCCTCTCTCCACCCAAGTCACGCCCTCCGTTTCCTGCGGGCACTCTCCCCGCGGGCGGGTCGGGAATAGGTGGGACTTCGCCCAGTTCACACGGAGACCGGAGACACTGCTCAGCGATTGCAGGAGAGTCTTAGCACCACGCAGGGAGTCCGCCGAGTCCGCCAGGAACATCAGCAGATCATCTGCGTATAATGCGATGTGGTGTACTTGGCCATAGACGTCCAGTCCCTGATACGCCCGGCCCAGCCGGGCTCGTGCTGCAAGGGGTTCGACAGCCAAGGCAAATAGTAAGGGGGAAAGAGGGCATCCCTGACGGGTGCCCCTGCCCACCCTGCACATCTCAGAGATAACCCTCCCCGTCCTGACTCTCGCCGTCGCGTTTTGGTAGAGCAGTTTCGTCCAATCTACGAAGCCTTCACCAAGGCCCAACGCTCGTAATACATGGAATAAGTAAGGCCATTCCAAGCTGTCAAATGCCTTCTCCATATCGACAGCAAACACCACCGCCTCGTCACCGTCATAAGTGTCGGCCTCCAGTATATGCAATAGTCGCCGCACATTAAGCGCCGTATTGCGGGCCGGGATGAAACCCGACTGGTCCGCATGTACCAGCATGGACATGTGAGGGAGCAATCTCGACGCCAAAATCTTGCTCAGGATCTTGTAATCCAGGTTAAGCATGGACAGCGGGCGGTATGCCGATCTGTCCCATGGTTCCTTACCCGGCTTCAGAAGGGGGACAATCAACGCCTCCCTCGTGGTCTCGGGTAGACAGCCCAATCGCCTCGATTCATTGTACAGCCACGTCAGCCGGGGCGCAAGGAGGTCCACGTAGGTGAGATAGAATTCCGCAGGGAATCCATCAGTGCCCGGCGTCTTATTCCTTGCCATACTCTTGATGGCGACCCGTACCTCTCTCTCCACGATCTTGTCCCCGAGCCGTTTCGCATCCTCCTCACCTAGGTCCGGCAGGTCCAGACCCTCCATAAAGGTCTGGAACTCCGTCAACGAAGGGAGGACCCTGCTGCGGTATAGTTCAGTGTAGTAGTCATAGAACAACGCGTTGATCCCCTGCTGATCGAATCTCGCCGCTCCCGTGTGGTCCCGGAGCTCAAGGATGACCGAGCTCCGGCGGGCTGGGTTGGCCAGCCAGGCCAGGAGGGCCCCCGATTTGTCGCGTTCCGAGTGCGCTCGCGTGAGGTAGGCTTTGTAGTCAAAGCACCGGAGGCGCTCCACCGATGCCGCCACCGCCTCTCGCGCCCCCAGCAGGTCTCCGTGAGTGTCCGGCCGCTCAGGCCTTGCCCTCTCCAGTCTCCGCAGGGTCTCGTCCTCCTTCCCAATTTCGTCCAGTAGCGTTTTCCGCACTCCCGATGACGTTGCTATGCATTGGCCTCGCAACACCGATTTGAACGCGTCCCATTCCGTTGCAGCTGAACCCGCCGTGCCCGCATTCACCTGAAAATAGTCATCTATGCCTGACGCAATGGTGGTCCGGAAGAGCTGGTCGTCCAGCGCCTCAGGACGTAGTTTCCAAGCCGGAATCCTCGGGCGGATTTGCGACCAGCGCAGCCGCACGAGGAGCGGGTTATGGTCCGAGATCGAGCGCGTGAGATACTCACTGTGGCTCACTTCCGCGTGCACGTCCTGGGAGCTCAGGAAGGCGTCAATGCGGACGTGTAACTCGTGGATGCCAGAGAAGAAGGAGTAGTCCCTGTCCAGTGGATGGTTAGCCCTCCAAGAGTCAACCAGTCCCCACCGGCGTTGCCAGGCGGAGCGCGCAAGTGCAAGTCTACCAGCTGGTGCAAGTTGTAGGGGAGGGTGGGACCTGTCCAGGGTAACGTCGGCCACACTGTTAAAATCGCCGCCCAGGAGCAAGGGCTCCACTAAGAACTGAGCCAGTTTGTGGGACAAAAGTGAGAGGAAAGCAGGTTGGTCTACGTTCGGGGCGTACAAACAAGCCAGGTTAAGGTCCCTCCCGTCCAGTTTGCCCCGCACCATTACGTATCTCCCTTGCGGTCCTTTGTGTGCTATATTGACAAATCCTTGACGCAGTCGCTGTGAATGATAATCCCTTTATCTCTTAACAAGGTCACAAAATTATTGGAAGTGACCCACCAACCAAGGTACTGAGTACTAATGTGAATCACAAAAAGAAAATGACCCTTGGCGAGACTAACTGTTAATAACTGGAATACAAACACACTCCATTCATACTGGTGTCAAAAGATCAAAATACCCCTGGTGTACATTCAGAAAAAAACCTAAAGTATATAACAGGAGAAACTAAAGCTCTTGTACAATTTTATTGATACAAATAAATAAAACACTGTCTTAAAATTAATCCTATACATATACAAACTACTATATCGATAAAACAATATATTATTCATCAGAGACAAAAAAGTGCATCATATGTGAAAACATCAAGAATTATTAATCCGATTGGAATCTAAACATTGTGTCCAATTAGTGTCAAATGATGGCACCCTAGTAGTTCCTCGGATTTAAATCAGACTAATGGGCGTCGACACGTTTCGGAGTTGTGATTTGATGAGTACCACCTTTTTCAAGACGAGAGTAGTATGTTGTCTCTTATTCAAATTAAAAACTAAAAAGCAATAAAAACATATGTAAATGTTTTAACCTACAGAACACATAATTTTTCCTGCAATACCAAAATACAACAATACTAAAAGTCATTATAACAAAAAGTTCTATCTAGTTAAAACGGTGCCCTACATTGGACGATCTAATTAAAAAGACTTTATTCACATTAATCATTATACATCAAAGAGTAAAAATATTCCTAGAATTAATGTAGTTACCACCATCGAAATATGCCCCAACAATGATTATATGGGTACTCAAACCTCATATACCGGTTCTAAAACCTGAAACCTGATCTCATGGCCTGTGATCATATACAATGTATGTAGAATTTTGACCTGTGACACCTTCTCACAAGTAAATCAATCCTTCCTTCAGTTATTCAAACCAACTCACATACCTATTTGAGTGTTTTGCGGAATTACCTTTTGAATTGACCATAAATATCGGTCAAATTTTGTGAAATTAAGTAAACGAGGATTTATTTGAGAATCTAAAACCCCTTTGCATCTACCTTTCACTAAGAGGCAAATAAATTCCTACATACCTTCTAAATATAGGTGATAATAGTTATATAACTGGAGGATCATCCAAGTCTTCACTACACTGTTATTCAGATACTAAAATAGATTAATATCATTTGGCTATCACTACACTAAGTCAAATACATGTATGCACATGAGTTAAGTAGTTTAAAGTGTTAAAAACGTTATCTTCTTTTCTGCAAAATTGCTGAAAACGATCTCCTGCTTTACATCACGGCTCTTTAAATTCAAGCCCAACACTGTATGGGGGTTTCTCCTATAGACTCTAAAAAGAGAATAACGGGATCTTTTTTAAATTTTTTACAATATATAAATTAGTGCCTTTTGCATCAAAAAATTGAATGTTTCATACCTGCATAATGACTATGCCCGGTAGTTGTTTAGCTGAGTGTTTCACAAAGATCATCAGAGTCTTTATAATAGAATGCCTGACCCGAAAGGTTCAGTGACAGAATTGGTTCTCGATAAAAATCAATCTAAACGAATAGGAGAACACAGGGTAAGTATTCATCCCGATGTCTCACTCTATTATTCATTTCCGCACTGAGATATATAGCCTACCTGATATACAATTCGGCGGCAATACAAAAACCGCTGTCTTCTTTAACGTTGCCATACAGAGAAGAGTGTCCCGAGTCGTATATAGGTTCCCAGATACGGTGAATCTAACTGCAAAAGGGAAACAAATGGCCCCATCAGTCTGAAGCAGCGTAAATTATCACTGTAGTTGACTAGATATAAGCATATAGCCCTAACGCGTACCTGTAATTTGAGCCGGTGAAGAGACGAGGGGCGTGTTCTTCACGACAGTTCAAGAAAAAGTAACCCTTACACTCAACCGTTCGTTTTATACCTGCGGCGTGGGGCATAATGAGTCATACCTGAAGTGCTGGTTCACCGCGCCCGGTCTATGAGGGATACGTCATAGAGTGCGCTGGTGCGACAATGTTTCCTTGCATTTACCGTAAACCCTGTGGCTAGTGCGCACATAGCTGATGTGTGCATCAAAACTAACTAAAGGTTCGGGAATACAAGTTCATTTATGATCAAAAGCATATATGATGTTAAATTTTCAACAGAAAAACCATATATTTTGTATAGTGTGTTTCAAACCTTAAAGGGGAATTATAAATTGTGAATATGGTAGCAATCGAAATACCTACATTGGGTGCCCTGTTCTTTCATTATTCGCTGGGCACATCCTATCTTCGGACAACATAGCTGGGGGTAGTTTGTTCGATGTGAACAATTTTTATTATGAATTTGCTTAAAGCAAATTATTTAAAAATATATTTTTAAAGGTATTTTGAGTGTATCTACTACCCTAAGGGGCCCATTATGAAGTCGGGCGGATTGCCCCCGCCAGGCTGGCGGTAGCCACTGCCAGCCTGGCGGGGGCAATCCGCCCGACATCCACACTTGTTTTTCCCTCCGCCATATTAGTATGGCGGTGGGGACCTCAGCGGATGGAAAGACAGTCCGCTGCTTTTCCGCCCCGGTCGCCTTGCGGCCAGGGCGGAAAAGGAATAATATGGTGGCGGTGTCTATCAGACACCGAGAGCCATATTATGATGGTTGTTCTTAGGTGCCTTTACGCGGCTGCGATGCCGCCACTGAAAGGCATGCGGTCTTCACTCTGGGGGCCCCCTGTGGGCCCCCAGAGTGAAGTATAGGTGGGGTGTGCACACGGGGGGGGTACCTGTGGTACCCCCCTTCATTTGCATTAACAAAGCGGCAGGCACCGCGCGGTGCCTGCCGCTTTGTTTATGCAAATACTGATATGCATTTTTAGCATTGTGGCGGGCGGTGCAGAGAGCACCGCCTGCCACAATGCTAAAAATGCAGGATGTGCCCGCCACTGTGGCGGGCACATCCTAATACCCCCCATGGGACCCCCGCCCTTATGGCGGGCGGTCCCGAATTCCGACGGGATGGCGTGCGGACAAACTCCGCCCGTCATCCTAATGACCCCCTAAGTTCCAACTAGCAGAGATGCTCATCACAAAAACCAATGTCAAATCGGCCGGACATCTATCTAATGGAAGATGCCAGTGATAATGTTAGAACAAAATGTAATACAAAACCCAGAGAGAGCAAAGTTCATGTTCATTTTGTTAGTGTTCAATCAGTTTAATTTATAATGCGTTCCCACTCCTCCTTGGTGTTCAATCCAATCCTTACAGTGTTAAGGATAGATATGAACCACTGTTCTCTATATTTACGTTTGGTGGTCACGTCCCAGCCGCGTTTGCTGCCTGTTATCCTCTCTAAAATGAACCATTTAAAGTCATCTGGAGTGTGATTAGATGAACCGAAATGATCCACGAGGGGAGCATTGATTTTTTTCTTTTTAATTGCTGATTTATGTTCAGTGAGGCGGGTCCTGAATTCACGGCCCGTCTCACCAACATAACCTAATCCGCAAGAACATATTAATAAATAGACTAAGTTCTTGCTCCTGCAGTTGTTTAAATCTTTAGCTATGATGGTTTGTTGGTTGAAAAGCAGGACATTCCTTCAATACAATGGTCGCAACAGCTACAGAAACCACATTTGTAGTTACCTGTAGCTCGATTGCCTTCTAGATCTCGTTGTTTCTGACCACCTAATTCTCTATATGTGTGGACCAAATTGTTCCTTAAATTATCATTACGTTTGATAGCAAAAATTCTTTCGTTCTAATCTTGTAGTTTCATTGTCATTGAGGAGCGTCCAGTTCGAGTTAATTATGTTTTTAATTTTGTTACTAATACTGGAGAATTGACTGACAAAGACAATTTTTCCATTCATGTTGTCATTCTTTTTGTACTTGGTTTTTGTGTTATCCAATATGCTATCCCTGTTGTAAAATCTAGCCCTCTTAAATGAATGGTAATTAATCTTTTGGGATAGCCCCTACCTCTAAATTTTGATTTAAGGACCTCCGAATGTTTATAAAAATCAATCAGACTAGAATAATTCCTTCGGAGTCTAAGAAATTGTCCAACAGGTATATTGTCCTTTTTTGATTTAGGATGATAACTGGAATAGTGGAGGAGAGTGTTTTTGTCAGTGGGTTTAGGGATAGTTCTACATTAAGTTTACCCTCTACATTCTTGATGTTCAAATCTAGAAAGCTCACTTTCTCACTGCTGTGATGTTCAGTGAATCTTAGATTACCATCTCCTAGATTGAGCCAGATTAAAAATGCCTGCAATGTTAATTCTAGTCCTGTCCATATAAACCAAATATCGTCAATGAACCTGTGCCAGTGTGACACATTTTCATAAAATGGCGCAGCTTCATTGAATATATCTCTGGATTCGAAGTTACCAACATAGGCGCATGCCAAACTTGGGGCACAAGTTGCGCCCATGCTGGTGCCCTTACGTTGTAAATACAAACTGTCTTTAAATAGAAATACATTTTCTTTCAAAACAAGGGATGTGCATTCCACTATAAATTCAGCACTCGCACCTCTAGTTACATCAACATCCTCCAGGATGTGCTTAATCACAGCAATCGTATCATCCTGGGGGGATGGTGGCGTACAGTGCTTCAACGTCCAGAGTCACCATAAATAAAAACCAAACCCTCCACTATGTTATTCATGTGGGAGGAATCTCTGACATAAGACAGTTGTTTTTGTATTTATTTATTTGTATCAATAAAATTGTACTAGAGCTTTAGTTTCTCCTGTTATATACTTTTGGTTTTTTTCTGAATGTACACCAGGGGTATTTTGATCTTTTGACACCAGTATGAATGGAGTGTGTTTGTATTACAGTTATTAACAGTTAGTCTCGCAAAGGGTCATTTTGTTTTTGTGATTCTCTTAACAAGGTGCCATCTTTGGTAATGGACAGTCCATCTTTTACATGTCGGAAAGAGATTAGCTCATGACCACCCACATGATTCTTGTGTCCGGGCTCTTCTAGATGTCTCCAACTTTTTGCAGTGGTTTCAATGATTGCTTCGAGAGGGACTGCTCACCCATTTGAATATGCAGTTGTGGATACCTCTTGAGCTTGTCAGGATCGGCAACCGTGCAGACGTATTCCTCGCTGTTTTGCGATACCGGTGTGAGAGAATTGGTTCCCGCGATTCTGATCATCGCGATCTGTAGGAGACGTGAGATCAGAGACTTGAGTGAGATGAACTGGAGGAAGTATCTCTATAGTCTCCTAATGCTTTGGCATGATGTCGAGAGCGGTATTGTTTGGATTGCCTGTGGAGTCTCTGCAAGTTGCTCTGCATACCTTCTCAACGTGGTTTTCTTTGCCACAACACCAGCATTTCTGACATAACGCGGGACACGTCTCATTATGAGGAAAGCCTTGTCCAGAACAATAACATTTGAGCTGTAGCTCCCATCCCTTGTCATTATGGTCAGGACTGCAACAACGACTTGGTCTTTCAGAATATTCCTTGGACTTGGAGGATTTTCGACCTGTAGAGGAGTGAGTATCCGTGTGACAAGATTGTATTAGGAAAGCTTGTTCCCATTTTTCACCTTTTCCAGCTTCCATTTGTTTTGTAAGTTCTTTTGCTTGATCATTGACTCTCGTTATTTCTTCAATTTCATCCAAAGAGTGGCGTTTCTATAAGAGGTGTCTGCATAGAGACTCAGATTGACAACCTTCAATAATGCGCAGGCGAAGAGCATCTTCAGTTCCGGAAGGAGTCAATGCACAGTAGCATGCTAGCCGTTTGAGACGCGAAATGAATTCTCCCATAGATTGATCCTTTTCTTGGGAAGCTAGATTGAAGGTGAAACTTTCATATTAAATGTTCAGTTTGTGAAGAAATTTTCTATTTAGCGCTTCATGCACACCTGGGTAAGACGACCGAACATCGACTAGAAGCTCTTTGATTATCTGACCCACTTCTTTCCCAACGAAATTGTGCAATGTAATGAGTTGTTGATCAGGATCTGAAACTTGTGAGCCTTTCATGAAGTCTTCAAAGTGCTCAAGCCATTCCTGTAATGGTTCCAGAGGGCCCAGAAACGGAACTCCCAGCATGGCACGAGTGTGGCCTACCACCTGCGACGATGAGGTGGGAGATTGTGATGTAGCTCCCCTGTCCTGCATCTCAGAGCATCGGCCGGTAGTTGGTGAGACAGACATGGTGATTGCCCCACCAAACATGAAGAAGCATCAGATGAAGGAGTCCGCAAAAGAAAGAGAAAGCAAACTCATTCAGCACTAGTACAGGACGTTCGTGGCAGCAGCCGATGAAGATGCCTGAAGAAGTGAACAGGCGACGCAGCAGAGACAGGGCGCAGCAACACGCCAGAGAGATGTAGCAGGGATAATCCGTAGTGGTAATATAATGGGAAGAATGAAGGATGTCTTCAACTGGAAATAGCATGCATTTTGAGGCTATTCGGAATGTGTGGTGCTAATGTCTGACTTCAAAATGGCCGCTCGCAGTGTCTAGCAGCTTATTTGAGAGCCTGTCTGACCTTAAAATGGCTGCTGGGTGGCGCTACCAATGCAGGAGTCCATGAGCCAAACCGGGTATGCAGCTGGTGGGACAGGGAGGCAGATTGCTCAGCAGTAGGTCAAACAACAGGGCATGGTGAAGCCGCAGTCCAGATCCAGCGTCCAGGACCACAGGTGAGCTGAAGGAATATGGAGGAACTCGTGCCTAGGGTAGGGGCCTTCGCAGCGCGTCATGGTGCAGAAGCGTGCACCGCACCAACCAGCAGTGGCGGCTGGGGTGGGTTCCGAACGTCGCAAACAGGCTTGGCGAGGGTCAGTGGCAGCCGCAATAAGGCGCGCCCGGGGTGGGCTCCCGAGGCCGCGTCGTGAGCATGGCTGGGAGTGAAACTGCATGTGGGGTAGGCACCTGACTGCACTCTGCCATAGAACCACTGTGACATTCAGCAGACAGGGTCCATCCTCATCGACAGTGGTCATGACCCTTGCCTGATACGAATGATAAGGACCCGTTAAAGATATTCTGAAGAGACTTTATTCCTCGTACTCTTATCTCCTCCATCTTTCGCTCTACTACCCACTCATGTGCGTCCCCGCCCATCTCCTTTCCGCTTCTGCCTCTTTCCTGTCCCAGGTCCTAGTGCCCGTGGTTTAACATCTGCCACAATGTTATACCTTGGAAGCCCCCTTCTTCTCTTAAAAGTACACATCAGGTAATTGCACAAACTGGAGAGTTCCACTTGATTCATCTGCATTTTTCACCTTCCTCTGGTGACAGCTTAGCCTGGTAGATCGTGTTTAACGCGAAAACGCACCCAGCTGACCATGTGAGCATACAATAATATGGTCATTTTGAAAAAGATGTCATTTTTTCAGCACCATTTATCCTGGTTGAAATACTTGAATTATGTTCTAAAAACAATATATTGCGCACAGTTCTTAAGTGGTTAACTGCGACAATGCCTTCCCAAACAGAAAACAAAGTGAAGCGCATGAAAAAAATAATACTAGAAGAGTTGTATTCAGTACAGCAAAGCGTTATGTCAAGCTGTCTGGGAATCTACACACAATATACATATACATTATCAACGATTGTGTGAAGGGTTTAAAGAAAAGTGACACATTGCATCTTTTCAAGAAAACGATGACACAGTGGTGTGAAATGTATTTGAGAGAATGTTAAACCTCCAAGGAATTAAAGGTGCTGCTTTTGTATTTGAGTGGACGACTAGGGAGAACTTGGTGACCATGTGGCTGCCAACAATTACGTTTTTATCTTCAGCAAAGGGAAGAGTGAGTGGTAGAATGGGAAGGTTTTGGCAGCAAAATGAGGCTCCTCTCTGTTTTTATTTTTGTTCCATCTAAATGTAACTACGTAGGCTAGCAGTTTCTTTCACTTGTTAATTTCCCCAAGTGCCTAGTGGATGCCTAATGCTTCAATCACTCTTTTTAAATGAGTTCATCATTGGGGAGTGATAAAAGCAAAAGATAATTTTGAAATAGCTCTTGCTTTCCATGGGGCCAGCAGTGATATTGCCATGCATGTGCGGTGCAATTGCGCTTGACTTTCGCTGAAGTGAGGCACACACACCCCTAATTAGTTAATAGTTCTCCAATGATTCCAGGACCAGATGACGCCACTGGGACAGATAAAATCCAATTGGGTGTTACGAATGGAGGTTTGAAGCAAGGGGTTGAAAAAGAAAGCGATTGGGCATACTGCAGGCAACTGTAATTAATGCTTTAACTGTGTTTTCTTCCTGCTGTTTCAGTTCTAATATCTGATTTGGTTCTTCGTGAAAATGTTATTTTAATGTTCAAATTCTTCAGAAAATCACGCTTGCCATTATGAGAAGTCACAGAAATCCATTCACAGGCATTCTAAGTTGCTAAAAAATAAAATGTGAAGTATCAAGATTTAAGCGCACAATGTTTGAGACTTTAACACCGAGGAAAAGTTCGTTGTGACTTCAACCTCATACGAATATCTCTAAGATAATCGAGACCTCAGCACACCCCACGACCCGGATCAAAGAACCAACTACTCAAAGCAAGCCCTTTCATGTTTCTTTATGTGTCTCTGTATATGTTCATCATATGTGCCCAACAGAGGCTGGTGGTTTTTTGGGGCCACAACAATGTTCGCTTTGGAAACTACTGTTTTCTGTTTTCTGAAACTGAAATCTCCCGCAGTAATACAGCACTACGGAGTACCAGGGGGCAGATTTATGAGGCCCTTGCGCTGCAACTGCGTCACTTTATTTGACGCAACGGCGGCGCAAACAATGCACCCTATTTACAACGTGACGCATCTAGGAGATGCGTCACGTTGTAAAGCCCTGCGCCATAAGGAGGCGTTCCTGCGCAGGGGGGGGGCGTTCCTGCACAGGAACGCCTCCTAAAAGTGGCTGAGTGAAATCTATAAGATTTCACTCAGTCACTTTCAGGACAATGCTGCGTCAAAACCCTGCGCCTGCTTGAAGCAGGCGTAGGTCTTGACGCAGCATTGTGAAGATGGGGCACCCCCGAGCCTTGCTGGAGCTGCGTTGCGCTTGTGACGCAACTCCAGCAATGCGCCACCTTTACGGCACAGATGCAATCTGCCCCCTTGTCTCTTGTCTGACTAGCTTTTACTTGTGGAAAATTTGCAGCAATATTTTAATAAATCTTCCTCTTTTTTGTACTATAAATAACTGATGATATGTTCAATTTCCTACTCGTACTGTAGGATCTGTCAGCAGCGTTTGGTACTAGATCAATAAGAACTTTTTGAAATACTTAATGAAAGAATGGGAATGAGGGGATTGGCCATCAGTTGGTTCTCATTATACCTCAATTACTGGTGCCAACACATTAAACTGGCAAAATCCTGTTCCAGCTCTTTGCGGCTCCAGAAAGGTGCCCCACAAGGATCCATAGGTCCTGCAACACTTTTCAGTTTATATATGAAACCACCAGCTTCACCCCCCAAGCCCTCAAAGACTGCAGGCTACTTCTACACAGATGAAAATCAGCTCTGCTTAAAACTTGCTTCACCAAATGATATAAAAATTGCAACATGAATACTAGCTGACGTTAAAAATTAAAATGATGATCCATTACCTGAATTTCTATCCAGTTGTTTCTGAAATCTTGCACAACGGCGAACAGACAGCCCTACGTTGTGTAGTGCAGAAAGTCCTCAGGCTTCTTCCTGGACAAGAATTTGAACCAGCAAGAATTTGAACCAGCAAGTGTACATCAACTCCCTGGTAAAATGGGCACTCCATCAACTGAAACCCTTAACACCATCGACGCTCATGACGAGCTCAGCTTGTCATGAGGTACACCTCTCGTACGCTCATGACGAGCTGAGCTTGTCATGAACCGCGGGATTTTGCAATCTTTAGCGCACAGCGGGAAAATGCGCCGCACCGATGCGATTAAGATTTAATAAGCCCTTCTTTCTGAAAAATGTCTTCCCACAAGAGGTTGAAGCCCCACTACTCTTCCTGAGTGGTATATCAGGACTTGTAGCTCATCGAAATCTCTAAAATACACATAATGTAAATAAAAATAGCCCTTCAGTCAGCTGCTAGGCTAGCAACTGGCTCATGAAAGCTTAATTATATATCGCCAAACGTAGTCACAGTAAGCTGGCTCCCCATTGTGTAAAGAAGACTATACAAATTAACGTGCATTACATACTGTGGACCTCATCTACAAGAAAATGAGGTGGCGGCACAAGCCATTTAGATGCGCAGTGCTACGTCATTTTCAAATATTAGGGATGTGTCATATTAATAATAATACAACGCATCCCTGTGCTTTCCCCAGTGCTGGTGCAAAATTGCCATGCTCCAGCTCAGGTACCTGTGCGTCATTTTACAAGGGTGCCTGCGCTGCAGTGATGATTGTTTCTTTGCAGAAAGGCACCCCTTCCTGCACAAAAACAATCAATAATGGCATTTTCCTCATTGTATCTATGCTGCAGAATGCAGTACGCATCGAAAGAGTAAAAAACGAGGAGAAACAAAAGTATTTCTTTTCGTTGTGCCATTCCCACATTTCTCCTTGGGAGGCATAGGATTCTTATGCATTCCTAGGCTTACAAAATGTTGTAAATCTGGGAATGCGTCAAGATCCACGGATGTTGCATGGGAACACACACAGCAAACACCCATGGAAAACCCGTTTCATGCAGAGTAATGCCTGAAAGGAGCCCATATGTAAAAGGCCATGAAAAGTCACGCAGGGTGATTTTATGTGGCCTTGTAAATATGGGCAGGCACACTGCGCAGCCAGTGCGTCTAAAATAGTGATGCACCGGTGGTGATATGAGCTTGTGAAAAAGCCCTGTAGGGCCGGATCTATGATTATTATTTTAGCGAGTCACAAATTGTGCAAAATTGCGACTGCCATTTGCGACTCGCTGAACTTATTGTACAACAGTGTCTCAGACACTGTTTGCAATTCCCAATGGGGTCGCAAATTGCATGCCTCATGAATATTAATGGGGCAGTCACAATTTGCAACCCCATTGGGAATGGCTAGCATTCCCAGAGATGCTGGCCTGCTGGGGTCAGCAGACCACCATGTCTGTGACTGCTTTTTTAATAAAGCAGATTTTTTTTTAATGCAGCCCGTTTTCCTTAAAGGAGAGTGAGGGAAGCTTGTCTCCCCACAGTGGACTACTGCATGCCTCCCAGAGCTCCAACAAAATATTTGCAAACCCATTGAAAAAGGGGAAAGGATCCCCTGGGGACCCCTTCCTGTTTGCAAGTGGCTTACCATCCTTTTGACAAGGGTGGTAAACTGCGACTGTTTTGCGACCACAAATGCGGTTGCGAAACAATGGAACATGGTAATTGCCCTTGCTATTAGGAAGGGACGCCCTTGGCACACCCCTTTCTGATAGACCTGATAACCATATTTTGCAAGTCACTAATAGGTTAAGCACTCGCAAAATAGGATTAGTACATTGGGCAGACGTTTATTGCTGTCACAAAGGGGCCAAATTCCCCTTTGAAACTACAAACAACTGCTGCACATCTGCTCCATAATTCTTTGCAGTGGCTCTCCAACCTAACTAGCCAGAAAAATGGAACATCTCAGGGGGTCAAAGACGCATCCAGAGTTCAGATTCCACAAATGCCATCTTTCTAAAAGTCAAAAACAAAACTAAAGCACTTCTTCTCTGGAAATGGACAGAAAGTCTAGAACTCTATCCATCCAAAATCACGACATTATCGTAGGAAACTTTAAAAAAAAACTGAAATGTCTAGTGTCTCTGAACACTTCATGTCACCCAATGATGTGCATTCTTGACATTCTACAAAACTGCTAAATGTCTGCATGTATATATTTCTTATATACTATATGTTGTGCATGTTAACAATCTTAGCCTTTATTTTAGCTAAATGCATACTTTAGAAAATTCTCTCATTTAGCATACGTTATTGCTTCAAAGTAGTACTCTGTGCTCCCCATATCCTGTTACAATTTAATTGAGTTGATGTAATGTGATCTGTCACCCAGTTGATCCAGCCTGTACTATATAAAATTGTCAATAAATAAAATAGCCTGCATATTTACTTATTTTGTTGTTCTAGAGCACACAGTTACATATTTGATTATCTTGTGCCATCTTTAAAATATCAAAATGTAACACATGCAGATAAATGGCATTACAGTGGTACTATTGCTGCTTTCATTTGCACAATAGTGATTAGTGACATTTCAATTCACCTTATAATTTACATAATTTATCATACTATCATCATATTAGGAACCACCTAGGATCTACATATGGGAATCAGATTGATTTTCATTGGACTCATGAGTATACGTTCTATTTGAAGGCACTTACTTATATTGTGAAATGTGCTTCCAGTAGCAATAAAGGATCTTGATGTATTCATACACATTTACAAACTGGACTGTTCTATCTCGGCAAATTAATGACTTGTGAAAGGATATACATTTTGCAATGCTTTCAGTGTATACATAGCATGCATAACAAATTGGCCATTTGCATACCAAAAGCAGATTTTTTTTTAAACAGCCAATGTTCACTTAGAGACAGGCGAATATCTAAAAAAATTATATATTTCCCTATCAGAAGCCGTCAGAGGAGCAGGAAGAGGTCCACTGAAACACTCCTGTGCGCTCCTCGAGAATGCGCAAAACGATTCACAAACAATAATTAATATCTAAACGGCGTGTTTAGTTTTGCAAACTCGGTGTTCAGACATTGATCAATGGTTTGCAACTACAATTTCATTCTAAAACACTGATACATAACTTTCTGACTCACAATAAGGAGGGATATCCCGAATACACTTCATCTTATTGGCAATTCAGAAAAGGTCACTAGAGCCCTTTTACAAACTTGAAAGGCTTTTGTGATTCGTGAAAGAGTTATTTTTTTTTACTCTGCAAAAATGTATTTTGTAGTCGTAAATCATCTAATTTAGTAAATTGAAGGTTCAAACCGCAAAATACCTCCATACATCAGTCCATAACGTCTCAACCAATTTTCGGAGCTTCCAGAAAAAGCTAAAGAATTATCTGTTTGGCTGAGTGGCCTTTAGACTAGTGCTAAGAAACACTCTATAGATGTAGTCAATATGTAATTCACTGAAATGTGCTATGATATCAGAGATATTACTATTTAATGAGCTCTTTCATTCTAAGAGTAGCTACTTTTGATAAATAGATGTGTTCAAACTACAAATAATGGAATATAAGGATTATAGGGCCATATTTAGGTAACTAGGAAAAACCGATTCCTAAATACTAAATTTTACTGATTCGGTATTTAAAAATTGGTATTTCCGATGTACGTAAAAAATCGGTAAATTTTACTGAATCGGTAAATATTTACCAATTCCACAATACCGAGCGGTATATCCGAATCGGTAAATACCAAATTGGTAAATATTACCGAATCGGTAAATACCAAATCGGAAATTCAAAACAACAGCAATTGAGGAATCAGCCAATCCTGTGCATCCACCACCCCTCCCAACGTGGAAGTGGCCACACCCAGGCAGGTGGACACAATCAGAACCTTCTGGAGAGGCTAGGAGTGCAGAGGAGAGCAACAGAGCCACTGCCTGAACTTTTCCAGGAAAACTTGCACAATGGCCAGCCAGGACACAGAAAGAGAAGGAGGTGAAAGGAAGAGGAAACTGAAATTCAGCCAAAAGGAACTGCAGTTCCTTGCGGAGGAGGTAGTAAAACAGCATACAAAGTTGTTTGGAAAGCAGTCCCTGCAAGTGGATGATTCGGAAACAAGAAAATCTGGCTTGGAATCGGGTCACAGTTGAATGCCATTGGAGTGACCGCCCCGGGACATTGAAGTGCTCAAGACACGGTGGTATGATATCAGGAGCATCACCAAAAAGAAGATGGCTGATCTAAAAAAACAAGCCAGCCAGACAGGAGGAAGAAGGGACAGGGCACCTGCCCTGACTGAACTTGAGCAGCTTGTGGAGTCCACGATAGAGCCAGAACGTGTCTGTGGAACCGGGGACACAGACAGCTCTGCCAGAACTGCTACTAAAGAATGTAAGAAGTATGCACAGCATTGTGCATCCCATACTTCCCCTATCCCAAATCCCAAATTGGGCTGTGTGAATCGCACTCCAGTACAGGTTTTTGTTAGGACCAGCACTGCATTATGGGAGATGTAGTCAGTGAAACCCCTATCATGACAGTAATCGCACTGAACAACAAGGCATGTGACACACATCAGCGATAAGCAGGCAGAGAACAATGAGATAGTGTGGCAGAAATGAATATTTAATATTGCAATGCAGGGCTGCAGGAACACTGAGGTAATGTACAATTTCTGTCCACAGGCGTGATATCACGCAGGACTGCTCTGGACAAAGAAGAAAGGGCACCCCGGAAGGGCAGAACAGGGAAGGTCAGTACAAGTGCAGGGCAATCCACACCACCACAGCCAGCCTCGCCACCACAACCAGCCTCGCCACCAAAGCCAGCCTCGCCACCACTGCCAGCCTCGCCACTACTGCTAGCCTCGCCACTACTGCTAGCCTCACCAGCAGCAACACCACCTGCAGTGATTAGACCCAGGAGGCATGCTGTTGCCACACTGCAGGAGTTTGAGTCGTCCTCAGAAGACACGAGGAGGGGTAACATCAACTGTGCCACTGAATGGTAGTAATACTGGTTTGCTGTCCACCTCTGAGGGAGCACACACAGGTGCCAGACACTGCTGCAGGGCTCAGGATAGCAGTCCACCTCTACAGGGTGAGGGTCATGGTGTCTTTGCAGGGCTGGAGGCAAACATGGTGAAGGTGCAGCACCTACAAGGCAAGGCAATTCAGTCGGTACAGCGACAAATGAAGCACCTCAATAACAACATGGTTAACATTGAGAAGGGCATTAGCTTAATGGCTGAGGGCATGAAGGATGGCTGCGGGCATTGGGGACATGTCCCAGTCTGTGATGCTGCTGTGCAGCAAAATGGATGAGGACAGGGTAATACGAGGGTAGTGAACCGCCTAGCAACTGCCACTTCTCTGCTCTGCAGGCGCTTCATGGCCATGCAGGAGGGGCTGGTGCACTGTAGCACTGATGTCTCTAGGGGGCTGGTAAAGGTAACTACTGCACTTGAAGTGCTGCTTTCGACTCAGTCTGCCACTACTGATGCTGTGGAAGTTGGGGAGAGTGAGGACACCTCCAGTCAGAGCAGCATTACCCCCCCTGCAACAGACATGGAGAGGAGCATCAAACGGCATGGGGCTGGCACTGGTTCCACAGCCAGTGATGACAGTCAGCTGATGGCATCCAGCACTGTTGTGTGTGGCCTCAGATGCTGATGCAGCCCACACTATCAGAACTGATTTGGGTGAAGTAACCCATGACTTCCTTCTATGGATGTCACAAATTGGACTTCCAAGTTTGGCCGTTTGTGTTGTGGCGTAGTGCCCAGATACTAAAACTACGTCATTACATACAAAAACTGGCTTTGTCTCCTTACTTACTTAAAAATAGTTGAATGTGATCTCTGCCCGTCTTTGCCTCCCATCTGTTGCTGGCGCCACTCCTGCTGCGTTGGGCTCTGGTTGTGCAAATTCATCATCATTGTCCTCAAAATCAGTTAATCCAACTTCTGTACCTTTCTTTGTGGCAAGGTTGTGCAGCATAGCACAAGTTGCAATGATTTTGCAGCAGATGATGGGTGTGTACTGACATGCGCCTCCGCTTTTGTGTAGGCAGCAGAACCTTCTTTTCAATAGTCCAAAGGTGCGCTCCACAATGTTGTGTGTTGATTTGTGTGCCACATTGTACCGTCTCTCACTCGGGGTTGATGGGTTTAGGTAGGGAGTGAGGATAAATGACCACACAGCATATGCGCTATCGCCTAGGTAAGAAAGAGTGTGCCATTAGTTACATACACCAAAACATATTCATCTGCAGTAGCTATGAGGGTGTGTCACAGTGATTTACCTAGCAGATATCTTTCTCCAAATTCTTCCGCAGCCAGGCATATGTAGATCCCACTGTTCTGGAAGATGTATGACTCGTGGGTGCTCCAAGAAAATTTGTCCACGATGTCGGTGATTATGTTGGCAGCATCGCAGATTACCTGCACATTTATGGAGTGGGTGTACTTTCTGTTCCTGTAGATATACTCAGTGGCTGCAGGTGGGCAGATTGGAATGTGTGTGCCATCAATACACCCCATGACATGTGGGAACTGTGCCATCTGGTAAAAGTCTGTCTTGGTTTTCAGCAGTTCCGCCTGTGTGTTTGGGAAGCTAATGTAGTGATGCATTCTCTGCATCATGGCATCAAGGAACTTTCTGAAGAAACGGGACAGGCAACTCTGAGACACCCCGCCTACCGCAGCTATCACCCCCTGGTAACTGCCAGATGCACGGAGATGTAGGCTACAGAGCACCTGCACATGTGGTGGTATGGCGTGCGCCCTTGTTGTTGGGTGCTCCAGGAGTGGATGCAGGTCCCTTATCAAATCCAGGATGGTTTGGGGGTGTAGCCTGTACTTTTCATGGATCTCAGTCTCAGTCTGTTGGAAGAGTGTGATGCGCTGTCTGTAAATGCGCTCCTGCCGTCTCCAGATCCTCACTCCTGCTGCCTGTAGCCGTAGCCGCCTTGCAATCACATAGAAAGCCGCCATAGTGATAACACTGTTGCATTTTGGTATTGCTTATATACACTGAAGCTGATTACCACCTGCTTTCAGTCAGTGTTAATTACCGACTCCTAAATACCGAATTTCATAATTCGGTATTACCGATTTTTTCTACATCTCTTTTCTCATTTTTACCATTTCTTATTTATCGATTTGGTAAATAAGGGATCGTTAATTCCGATTCGGTAATTTTGAATTCAGTAATGATGAATCTGTATTTACCGATTCATAATTACTGAATCCTTCCCTACATCTCAATTGCCTAAATACCGGTCGGTAACAGTGAAATATTCCGAATTTTCACCGTTACCGACCGGTATTGGCCCACCTACTTATGGCCCATAGTATGTTACTGAAAGCTGGTATCAGCAGAGAATAAAACTAAGCTCAAATGATAGAAAGAGTAAAAAATACTTACACCTTCTTTTGAGTCGCACGATTATTGTGGAGTGTAAAATCACCTTTGGGAAATAATCAGAGTTTTGCATATAAGGATGGAGAAAAACAGCAAGCTGCGGTTTTACTGCATATTACAACCAATTGTTTCTCTATTATTAGTATTAGAAAAATAGACATTGGGCAGTTTTCCTCAATCAAATTTCACCAGGTGCTGCCTGTCAAAATCTGTGGGGAGAAACTGCTATGGCAGTGCAAACTTTATTTACACCTTGTAATTTGAAACTCAGGCCTTTTGGGTGCATTATATAACATTATATGATGCAGTGAGACCTGTATCACACCTCACTCATGTTAGTAGATGTTTCTGGATGCTCACACCAAAATATGCAGTTATGTATAGCTAAGGTGAAGCAAGAAACATGAGAGGAACTTGCACTTGTAAAAACAATAACAGCTATGGAACGCAGCTAGCTGGCTGATGAAAGAAAGAATAGAAGAGAATAGCATACATTATATGACTGGCAAAGATCCATCGTGGTCAATGTGTTAAATGTATTTGAAAGCTTCATATTAGGAATAAAACTGTCAAAACATGGCAAAGGGCAGGAAAATGCCATCTTTCAAAATTGCAATAAAAATATCTGACTTTACCATTAATAAGGGTTTATCATTACAATTTCATAGATACCAATCATGACATAGCCACCAGCTCCAAATTAGAAACTACAGCGTATCAAATGTAATGAGGAATCCACAATGTTATTCTGAGGGAGGGGCACGTCACACAGTAATGGAACATGAATTTAGGAGTTTTTTACTACCAGAACATGTACAAATTAAGAGTACATGCCCAGCTTTTTAATTACACTGAACCCTGCCCTATGGGTTACATAGTGCCCACCTTAAGGGTAAGACATTTGTAATAAAAATGGAATTTAAGACTTTTCAAGGAGGTATAATTGCCAAGTAGACATGGCAGCTTGAAACATCATTCAGGCTTCAATGGAAGGCCATGGGCTTATTTTACAGTGCTACTTAAGTGGGCGTCACAGCCACTGCTGCAGGCCCTCTCGTAGCATTTAGTGTACAGGTTCTGGGCACATATAGTGCAAAATTACTAGGAACACATGTAGTGCCAAATTACTAGGGACATGCAAGTAAACTAAATATGCCAATTGGGTATAAGCCAGTTTCACAATGTTTTAACTGGAAAGAACAAGCATTTTAGAACTGATTAACAGTGATAAAGTGTACAGAGCAGTAAGGAGGAGAGTAAAAAAGTTTGGGAGAAGACAACCCTATACCTGACATGTCTAAAATAATTTTAGCAAATATGATGTGAATGTGCATATTTAAATTAGCTTTAATAAAACTCACATGAAGTCTCTTGGATTAGTTATGCTGTATGGCAGTCAACCATTTGCAAATAAAGGATAATTTATATAAACTTTTTTGTCCCATGCTAGAAAAAGTAAAATTGCACAGTACAATAATTTTAATAGGAAGAGGAATTTCCTGGCTGATTCAACTGATTTTTCTGAACTTTGACACAGTTTCAAACCCCAAAAAGACTAGGGGAAGAGATATAATTGGCCTGTAAGGCCTACAAATGCCCAATTTAAATGGAGTCCAGTGTTATATGGCGCACGAGTCACACGAATCAAAGCTTTGAATTGAATACTTTCCATTACCACATCCAGTACCAAGAAAGGGAAACTCAGGGTATGCGGTCTCTATACCTTAGGCAGCACAGAGTGTAAAGCTGCAGTGTTACATAGCCTCTGTAACTTATACAAAAGGGCTGAGTACTGTTCAAAGTGTGTAATGAACCTAATTAAGAAAGATTGCACTTTGGCTTACTCTCCAGGAGCAGTGCCTAAGTGTGATCATACTCTATCTGCGGATCCTTACTCAATTCCATACCACCTAAAGAGATCTGCCTATATTGCAGGAGGCCTTCCGATCATGCACTCCATATTTGTATGACAAGTCCAAATGACCGCCTTTATCCAATCAGCAATGATCAGGGGGATGGATCTATCCACCGTTTACAGATGTCCCTCCGTGCTAAAAGTTCAAGTAGAACATAAGACCACTTTTCTCCATGCTCAATAAACTACAAGATGTCTCATTTACCCTCAGCAGGACTGATAGAGAGTGTAAGGCTATCATCACCTCAAGAATATCTTTAAATATGGTCTCGATGTCAGTCCAGAAAGGTTTGATTTTAGGGAACGAAAAAGAATGTGTACTTCATTGGTTTAGAAGACCACACCTTTTACACCTGGGAGTGGGTGAAGAAGTGAACTTAGCAATTTTTTGTCCACTATAACCCTTTAATAGTGAAGAAATAGGTTTGCTTTAAGTTTGTTGGCTTAAAGATCAAGTGCAATAATTTCAGTGAGTTAAGACATAATGATTGTAAAATTCACCCTGTGAAAGGTGTCTTCCCACACCATGTATGGGC
This sequence comes from Lissotriton helveticus, assembly GCF_964261635.1. NCBI lineage: Eukaryota > Metazoa > Chordata > Amphibia > Caudata > Salamandridae > Lissotriton > Lissotriton helveticus. Next base: position 1,838,151,883 of record NC_136059.1, on the reverse strand, counting down.
ACTTCAATTTATTTTCTTCTGCTGCCAGAAGTTTTCCATACCTTCTGGCGCCCTCCTTTCTTTTATACTTTAAAGCCTGGAGGGAGAACTCAAACTTCCACCCCACCCCAGTTTCCGATGCCGAGGACCCGTACCAGGAAGTCAGCTGCTCATATTTTACCCTGAATAGGCTATCCCAAGTTTTAACTATCAAGACTTCCCTGGTCATTATCCCTTGTACAGTCATTAGGTCTCCCCAGGTGACAATCCCGACCGGCCTTATTTTTCTCTACCTTTTTAGAGGCTTCTTCCTGCAGATTAATTACCAGTTCACTGATATTATTCCTAGATCTCTCAGCTCTAGCCTTCCAGGCTAGTATGTCACCCGCTCTCTCTACATATTCATAATGTCTCATGCATCGTGTTGGTCAACTAGCTCTACACATCTAATCCACCATAATATTATAATTGAGCCATGCCTCTTCCAACTGTCTAGATAGTCCTTCCCGATCTTCTTTTGGCCTCAGGCCTTGCTGCTGCAACTCTGTCTCCAATGTCCCCACTCTATCCTCCAATCTTATAAGTTCTTCTCTTTTGGAACTATTTTTAAACTGAGCCGGACTTATTTTTCTATACCTTTTTAGAGGCTTCTTCCTGCAGATTAATTACCAATTCACTGATATTATTCCTAGATCTCTCAGCTCTAGCCTTCCAGGCTAGTATGTCACCCGCTCTCTCTACATATTCATAATGTCTCATGCATCGTGTTGGTCAACTAGCTCTACACATCTAATCCACCAAAATATTATAATTGAGCCATGCCTCTTCCAACTGTCTAGATAGTCCTTCCCGATCTTCTTTTGGCCTCAGGCCTTGCTGCTGCAACTCTGTCTCCAATGTCCCCACTCTATCCTCCAATCTTATAAGTTCTTCTCTTTTGGATCTATTTTTAAACTGAGCCGGACTTTGCAACACCCCTCTAATGTACACATTTAAAGCATCCCAGATTACATCAAGGGGGTCAGATTAAAAAATAAATTGGTGCAGGCTTGTTTCAGGGTAGCAAGAACCACAGGATCTGAGAGAATAGCTCTTTTTAAGGTCCACCTACAAATATATAATGCAGTCTGGAAAAGTGACGTATTTTTTACTGTGGAATGTATAATCTCTCCTTGAACCCTTTATATGTCTCAAAACATCTACTAAACCTATGTCCTGAAGCATATTTTTAAGAGCCCGTCTTGTCCTAGTGGCTTAAGTATACTTCTTTTTGGTGGATCTATCCAAGAGGGTGTCTAGAAGGGTGTTAAAATCGCCCTCAATGATCATTGTGGAGGCAACCGCTAGTAAATTTCACTCCAGGTTACATATGTGCTAGGGGTCATCCAGATTCAGGCCATAAAATCCAGCACACACAAACTTGTTACCCCCATGACTCAGGGCTGCCAAAATCCACTTTCCAGAGCTATAATTTTTTTAAGATTTTACCACAACTCAAGCTTCTCTCCTCATCAGGACAGCCAACCCTCTTACAAAAAGTTCTACTCACTAGTTTCTTGAAAGATGACAATATGAGCCATACTGTTATTCTATGGATCTCATAGCCAATCTTTATTGGTGTTTAGACCAGAGGCCATTCATGTTCCATGTTAAAAAGGACAGCTCATTACTGCCCCATATCATTTCCCGGGGATTTGAAAACCTTTTTTATTACACATTACCCTAGGACTACTACCAACAGAGATATATCTAGGTGATATCGAAGACTTTTCATTTATTTGTCTTCCACTGCTCCCCACCCTGTGCCCTACCTACACCCCATACCACTCAACCAAATCCCACCCTGGGGAACCCTCTCGTAGTTTACTGGCATAAACTGCCTGGTGAGCTTCTCCTAGGGAGATGGGAATTCTAAACCATTAGATTAGACAGGGACAAGCTCCCTCCTCCCCCAACCCCACCCCCACCAGACTGGCAACCCATAAACTCCATGAATCTTAAGTGACTTCAAGGGACCACCCCTTTGTTGATAAGTTCAATTAAGCCATCCACTTCTTTCACTGATCGATAGTTATACATATAATTGTTCCACATGACGTGGAGTATTGCTGAAAAATTAATTGGGCTTTACCCCTCGCCTATACAACTCTTCTAATATTTTCCATGGCTCCCACTGCTTCTGAACCGTTGCCAGGCTAACGTCTGATCGAATGGAAAGGGAATACGTGCCAATCCAGTATGGGCCTTTTCTTAGGGTCGCACTCAGTATCGCCTCCTTCACTACATATGAGAGGAAGTTCACAAGTATCTTCCTTTGCCTCTGCCTTTGATCCCTATGAACACGCTGGATTTATAGGTCAAGATTTATGTCGCTCAAAGCAGTGCCCTGCATCAGCATAATTACAAAAGCCTTAATATCAGTCCTCTCCTCTGCCTCTGGGACATTCAGGAGCATGAGTTTATTCCTCTGAGATTGGTTTTTCCATCCAGTCAAGGTCATCTCTTAATCTTTGATTTTGTTTAGACAGCGTGCTTATACAAACTGTGTTTTTTACAATATCCTTCCACATTGTAACTACCTCGGCCTCCAACACTCTCGTCCAAATGGCAACTTCTTCTAATTTTTAACCCAGAGCAGTACAGGAGGTCTGGATGTCTGCCTGGTTGGCCTCTGATATCTGGAATCTATTTTTTATCTCCTCTTTCAGGCCCAATAGGAAGGAAGTCAGGGACTCCACTGGCTGCTCCCTATCAACACTCCCAGTGACCAACACTTGCAGGGAATACCCATCAGCAGAACTTGGCTCATTTACCGCAGCTAGGACATCAAATCTGTTACAGATAGGGACATGAGCTAAGCTATTTAGAATAGCAGCTGGACCATCGTTAACATTTGAGGTCAAGTTCTTCAGGGCCGGATTTCAGCGCCAGCTTAAAACTCTGCCTTGACATTATCCATATTTGATATTTTCTGGCTTGTAAGCACCCCTTTCCCTCCACTTAGAAAGCCTAGCAATCTCGATACTTTATAAAAAAAAAGATTTGATGGAGGGGGTAACCTTGATCTGGGGATAGAGGCTCATTTCCCCCTTCCTCGTGGACTCTTTCCAAACAACTTTGTAGGTTTCCCAGTTCTCCCAGCTTTCGCTAAGGGGGCCTCTACGTATGTCGCCCTCTCAGCTAGTTTCCTTAGCACCAGGGGCAACTATGACAGATGGAAGTTTCAACCCAGAGCCACCCACTGGTGCTGCTGCCAAGAATCTGGTGCGAAGTGTATATATAAAGCCAATAACCTTTTCTAGGCACTGATTATCCCTCTCCATGGGTACGGGGCAATGCTCCCGCCAGACATCATCATCTGCCTCACAACTTCTTCCCTGAACTGGCAGGCTATTGAGAGGCTCTAAAAGTTTCCCTGCCTCCTGAGAGAGGATTCCCTCCCAGCTCCTGGCCTGTACCTGCACCTGTATGCTGCTGGTGACCTGAAATAAACTGCAGCAGCCTTCGAGCACTCCTTCTGCTCTTCCTGCTGATTTGGGCTAACTCCATTGCTTTTGCACCAGATCTACACGCTGGCTTCCCTGCTCCACTGCATCTCCAGCACCGCCATCTCCCTGCGAATATCTCCAGGAACTGTCCTAATGATAGGGCCAGACGCTCTAAATGCCTACCTCAGCTGTCCCATTGGGCAAAGGAGCAAGCAGAGGAGCAAGCATCAGGTATGTGAGTGCCTGGAGCGAGGGGGAGGGGGAGGGAACCCATTCGCCAACACAAGAAAAAAGCTTTTCACCCTGGCGTGCCCCCAGCCGACTAGCTTACCGTCAGTATTGCAGGAGTACATCATACATACTCATACACCAAACCTCATAATTCAGGCACAATATAACACAAAAAATACTATTGTTTTCCGTGGTCTGTTTTAAAAAAATGTGTATAACTATACAAAGATGGAAAAAAAATATAAAAACCAAATTGAGTTACCGTAAATTGATTGTTCAACAAATCATGCAAGCTATTCATTTTAGTATCAGTCACCAAAGTAAGGCCAGGCTGAGATGGGTAAATGTCCTAGAGCTAAAGAGAGAGGTTCGTGCAACCACCAAGATCCACAACTTAGTCAGATGGATTGGAAAATAATTCAGACCCATCTATTTGTCTAGGATGGGTTTTGTATCATCAGCATAATGATAAAAAGGAATCAATTTGGATAGTGGAATGTACATATTGGAAGAACAGGTACACAAGTGATTTTGTTAGGTAAGAAATCAAAGGATGGTTAGGTGACTGTTCGGGTTGTAGTAGACCAAAGGGATTTGATCCAGGTTAAAGCTATTCTCTGAATTCCTGCAATGTGTTGTGTAAACATTTTTTATAAATCTGGCCCTATGTGAAAAGAACAGATCACTGATATGATCACAGGAAACAATATAGGTTGATAAAAATATTTTGTAAAAAAATTGTTTATCAAATCAAATATAAAAAAAGACATTTACAAAATACTATACAATGTTTTTAAACTAAAAAAAATTAAAATATACACACATTATATTAAAGTGAAAAAAAACATTCAGTAAAAATATCTTTAATAACCCTGGGCGAAGTACTTCGCTATGCCCACGGAGTGGGCGTAGTGTTGCCTACTTCGCCCTTTCCAAAGTAGGCGTAGCAGGCAACACTACGCCCACCCCGTGGGCGTAGCGAGGTTGCCTGCCACCCGCCTCCCTCCTGCCCTCCCCTCCATAACTAATTTTTGAAAATATTGAAAGAAAAGTAAATAAAAAGGCACTTACCTTGTGCGCTGCGTCCCGGGGCTCCATCTGCTCCTTCGCGCCGCCGTCGCCGCCTTCTTGCATACCAATGCGCATGCGCGGCAGCCCGCGCATGCGCATTTCTCGCGAGAAATTCGCATGCGCGGACGGCCACGCATGCGCATTGGTATCCAAGATGGCGGCGATGGCGGCGCGAACGAGCAGAGGGAGCCCCGGACGCAGCGCACAAGGTAAGTGCCTTTTTATTTACTTTTCTTTCAATATTTTCAAAAATTAGATATGGAAGGGAGGGGGGCAGGCGGCGCATAGTAGGGCTACGCGAAGTGCGTAGACGGGCGTAGTTTCTTGCCCACTTTGCGTAGCTTCGCGTAGCCCCACTACGCATACTACGCCCAGGGTTAATCTTTAACCAATACGAGGAAAAGTATTGGACACTGGGAAAATTGGATATACTATTCCCACTCCAAATAGCACAGCAGTAGGGAAAGTGCTGTACTTTGGAGGAGTTAGATGTATTAGTCCTATTCCAAATAACGCAACAGTGGGGAAAGAGTTTGACTTTGGAGGGGTTACATTTAATATTCCCACTCCAGTCTAAGTAACAGTAGGGAAAGTTAACTTAAAACACATTACACATTTGAATAACCCTATTAAATGGAAAAAATATTAAACTCATATTATAAATATTATTAACTTAAAATGATTATATATTTCAAAAAAATGAAAACCAATAAAACAATTTACATAATTCATAAACAATTGAATAATTAAACTAGTACTATTTCAATATTATTAATTAACTCCTAACCCATACCCTTAGAAACGTAGCAGCACACACCCAAAATAAATAAGTATAGCACAATTCGCATACGTGATATATAATTACCTAATTGATTCAGAATTAATATTTGATTGTTAATTAATTATTCTTAATTAACTTCCCACCCTATACCTCTACAAACCTAGCAACCCACATCTGAAATATAACTGAAATAAAGAACTATAGCACAATTTACCTAATTAATCATCAATTAAATAATTAATTAGCAATTGATAATTCATTATTAATTAGGTAATACTTTTTTACCTTTTCACCTCTATTCCCCTACAAACCCTGCAGCCAACACCAAACACATAAAAACTATAGTTATTACAAAATTTACATAATTAATAATCAATTAAATAATTATTAATACAATAATATTTATTTGTGAATTACTCATTACTTCACTTTCCATCCCATACCCATGCAAACCTAGCAACCCACACCTAAACTATAAGGGCAGAGAGGACAAGGGCAGTTGCCTGTTAGAGCCTGTTAAGGGCGGAGAGGACAAGGGCAGTTGCCTGTTAGAGCCTGTTAAGGGCAGAGAGGACAAGGGCCGTTGCCTGTTAGAGCCTGTTTGAGACTGGAAGGGACTAGGGCCAGAAATGCTGCACTTTTTCTCCTTTAGCAATACCCAGCCCACACCATCCACATCCACAAACAGAGCAACACACTCACACCAAATGTACACCACGCACAACACTATGCACAGATTAATTTACCAGCATGCACTACAAACCCAACTAAACAACATCTACACCCCCTACTATCCCAACTACCACACATATCCACCATCACCTACAAACAGTACACAACTCTATCATATACCACTAACCAATACACTCATCACTAACACAACACCAATCAACACCATACATAACTACATCCCATTCAGACACACTCTCCCCACTGCAATTACACCTAACAGACCACCTTTTATCATTAACAAACATATATTCATCCTTCCATCAGTTGTGCAACAAACACCCTCCTCTCCCTTCTACCATATTAACACTAACACACAACACACACACTGCACACCACCACACTTTGTAACTCTTGCAACAAACCAGTTTAAGATAAACACTCTAACCTCTACTTCATTCCCTCCTACACACAATGTACACTCTACTCATCAACACATCACCACCCCCTCTACGTCACAACCTCCTCTCACAAACAATACTACACAACCAAATCCCTTGCATGAAACATATACATCAGCACCCTTTTTCAATACTCAAAAGCAAAACATATCACACACACCAGCACAACAAGATCTTCAAAGTACAACACCTCATAATACTTACCATCACAAAATACAAACATATACCCACCTTTCAAACCACCCAAAGGAACAAACTCCACTGTCAAGCTTTCACTCTTCCACCACACCTAACACAGATACAGCAATACAGCACCTCTCTTCTAACCGCCTCTCATCCACTGGACAATTTAGAGCATTACTACATGACCCACATGCTGTAACACCTCCCCTGACTCATACACCTTCTGCCTTAAACACACACAAAAAATATAAGCAACGTGCCACACCTCACAACTTTTCTTCCCTATGTCTACTTCACAACAATGTTACACCACATAAGCAATACAGCACTCCAACTCACTCTCAAACACCATCTCCAACACATACATATGCAGACCCATCAAAATGCCTTCTTAGCATGCTGGATGAGGAATACGATACAGAACAGCTACACGATTGCTATCCTAATACAGCTAATACCAGCATGGATCACTCTTCTATCTCTTCAGAAAACTACTCAAGATTTGGCTCTTCCCCACATAAGCATCATACACAAACAGAAATTTACAGCATCCCTCTGTATAAAACCATTTTTTCACTATAGATATGTGCCTATCCTTGTGTATTACTTTGTATAAACATGTAAAATAATTATGTTGTTGAGAGAAAAAAATAATATTAATAATAAATAAATAAAAATCAGCTTTGGTCTACATGTACATACTTCCATTGTGCATCCATGTACCTTCCATGTACTTGGATCTGTGTGTCTGTTACTTTTCTCCTGAAAAAGCATATCCCATGTACTACCCTATTTCTCATCCTGTGCCTCTATCAATATCTTTAATCTACATATACTTACCTCCTTTATGTATTTATATACTTTCAATGTAATTATGGATCTATATATTTATCACTTTCTTCTAATCTAGCATTTCCAATGCACTACCCTATTTCTCAGCCTATACTTCGCTCAATATATCTTCTAGCCCAACCTTCTGACTCATCTCAAACTTCTTCTACTACTCCTTCCAATGCACTATCCTATCTCTCATCCTATACATCTATCAATATATCCTCTACATCCACTCTCTCATTTATCACAAATCCCATACCACCACTATGATTGCCAAAATAACCCTTTCTAGACTCTCTCCTACTCTACCCCTCCTTGCATCATCTGACACCTCTTTTACTATACAGATCCACCTAAAACAAACCTTTATAAACTCTTTCCTCTGAGTCCTCCCCTTCAAAACTCCATTTTACTCATCCAAAAGCCTCCTCCTACTGTTAAGACCTAAAATAAAAAAAATAAAAAATACAAATCCTTCACTCTTTTATTCCTCCACTATCCTTTTCATTCGAAATTAACAGACTAACATGTTCACTTCTCAAATTCCATATTAAACTATACTAATATACTTCCCAAATAACTGAATAACATATCCACTACTCAAATTACTTCATATTTTGTTACTATACGAATTTTCAACAGTAATCCTTTATGGGTTCCAGAGTGGCGTGCTACTCACCAGAAAAGCGCTTCAACGCCCATCAGGGGTAACAAGTGATATATGAATTCAAATCTTTCTTCCCCTTTTATCCTTCCGCTATCCTTCTCACTCCAAGTAACTGACTAATATCCTTCACTGAAAATACTTCATATTTCACCATATTAATTCACCACTAATCCTTTGTAGGCTTCCCGAATAGCGTGCGTCAACAAGCGCTATATAAATATAAACCTTTGTCTTCCTCTATCCTTCTGCTATCATTCCAAATCCAATTAACTGACTAACCTATCCACCACTTAAAATGTACTTGCATGTTTCACTATCCTAATTCAAAACTAATCCTCTATGGGTCCCGGAGTAGCGTGCTACTCACCGAAAAAGCGCTTTGACGCCTCGTCAGGGGTAGTAAGCGCTATATAAATGCAATTAAAATACAATACAATACAAAAGTAAATCAGTCTTACATGATTACTTAGATAATATCAATCATATTCCATCCTATCCCCCTGCAAACCCAACAATCAGCTATGCCACTATAAATTACTATTAACAATTACGTAAAACAAGTCTTACTCACTTAAAACTACAGACCCTATTAAAAAACTATAATATTTACTCAAACAATGTTAATAGTTAAAATGATTACATGAACTAAAACTAATTTTAAAAACAATATATTTTACAACAATATTTTTGCATCACAATATTTACGTCTCACAATTTATTTTCCCTAATATTTTGTCCAAACACTAATGGAATATCTCACATGTTTATATCACACTTCACTGATCTGTTAACTGTAAATCCCAGTGTTTTTATACAGTTTGCTTTTCCACATTGGAATCTCTGCACTGTTGAATCTAAACCTTGCAGTATTCTTTACCAGAGTGCATTTAGGAGCTAAAAGCAGCTCTGGCAAAAATGCTCTAATCAGGCTGCCCCCTTATTTTGTCATGCTACTGAGCTCTTTCCAATCATTCATTCTCTCACTCCCTCCTCTTTTCCCCTCTCTCTGTTCTCCCTCTATGGTCGTTAGAAATGAGAGTCTCTAGTTGGCAAGGGTTTGCTCCTTTGTCCAAATAGGGACCCTTCTTCCTAGTCAGGGTAAGGGAGTTACACTCCTAAAATAACCCCTGCTCACCCCCACGGTAGCTTGGCAAGAGCAGTCAGGCTTTTCGCAGAAGCAGTATGTAAAGCAGTTGCACATAAACCACAGAAACGCAGTGGAAGCACTACAAAAGGACACCAAACCAGTTTAGAAAAATATCCAATATTTTTATACATCCAAAACATGACCAAAACGATAGAAATCCAACATACAATACTTAAAAAATATAGACTTTGCAAGATATCCTTAAAATTGCAGATACACCTCAAAAATACAGTTCGTACGAGTCGGTAGTTTCGCCAGGGGCTACTGCGATGCTGAAAACAACAGAGTCTAACAGCTCCAGCTGACCGCGTTGGTACGGGCCAGCGAAAGCATGGACAGACTCGGCTAACAGTACCTTTCTTGTTCTGGCTGGCACGTTGGTGCAAGCCAGTCGTGGCAACCGTCGCAGTTGTGTTGCAAAATGGAAGTCGTGCAGGGTGCAGTACCCTCTGGATGCAGTGGAGGCAGTGGCTCGGTGACGGTCATCCAGACGACATCAGTGAGACCAAGGCTTACGGTGCAGGGTGAAGCAGTCCTCGATGCGGTGCTGGCAGGTTGTGCTGCAAGTGACAGGGCTGGTTAGTGGAAGCTGGCGTTAGTCAGCCCAGACTGCTGTGTGGGCTGAGGCAGTGCATTGTAAGACTTATGAGCGATGCCCCCAGCCATGATGTGGTCACAGGTGTTGAAGTCTGCAGCACGAAGGCGTTGGTGAGACCAGGATGGCAAAGTGAAGTGAGGTGTTGTGGAGTGTGGTTCCCACAGGTCACAGTGCAAGAAGCGGCTCGGTGGTGGTGGCATAATCATCGTCTTCAGTGAGAACAGGGTTGTGGTGCAAGATGCAGACGGTGCCTTCTGCGGTGCCATCAGGACACAGAGCCAACTACAGAGTCGGTTGCTTTTCCACACAGCGGTTCCAGAAGCAATACCCAGAGGCCGGTGAAGTCTTTGCAGTCAGAGACTTCAGAACAGGAGGCAACCTCTATTTCAGGCCCTTGGATATACTCAGCACAACCAAAGAAAGTTCAGTCCAGTCCTTTCACTGCCCAATGCAGAAGCAGCAACTGGAGGCCAACCCAACAAAGTAACAACACATCAAAGGGGCAGTACTCCTCCTGGCAGCTCTTCCAGCTCTTCTTCTTGGCAGGTTTCTTGTTCTTGATTCCAGTGATTTCTAACATGTTAAGGTCTGGGCCCAAATGTTTATACTCATAATCCCTTTGTCCTCTCAGGCAGAGAGTGTCTGTGCTTAGTCAAAACCAATTCTGTCCTCTCTGGCCCAGCTTCCTGGCAGGAGGTGGAGACAGCATTGTGGAAGGCAGACCAGGCCCATTTGTGTGAATGGAAATTATCTGCCCTCTACTCAAAATGCAGCCCGGGTCTATTCAGCCCGGCCCTGACTCATCCAGACTCTGCGGAGCCATTGTACATCCCAAGACCCTGTCACTCAAAAGCCAGACAGTCAATACACATTCTAGCAGAGTAACACTGGAGGGCTAAGCAAGAAAATACCTACTTTCTATAAGTGGTGTTTTCAAACACAGAATGTAAAAATCACCCTCACTAAAGATGCATCTTAACATTCTGAGTTCAGGCATACTAAACGTTATTGTCCTACTTTGTTCCCTGGAGGAGTTATGTTTATAAGCAAACTCCCCATTCTATCCTATGGGACAGGTAGCCTTGCAATAGTGAAAAACCAAATTGGCAGTGTTTCACTATCAGCCCATGCCACATACACCACTGTATGTCCTACCTTTCACACACACTACACCCTGCCCACAGAGGTATCTTGGGCCTACTTTAGGGGTAACTAACAGGTAAGAAAAGGTAAGGTTAGGGCCTGGCAAGTGGGTGCACTTGCCAAGTCGACATGGCAGTACCAGACTGCACCCAGGCTCTGCAATGGCAGGCCTGAGTTACATTTTGAGGGCTACTTGTCTGGGTGGCACAATCAGTACTGCAGGCCCACTAGTAGCATTTGCATTGCAGGCCCTAGGCCTCTCAGTGCACTTTACTACGGACTTAACAGTAATTCAAATATGCCAATCATGGAAACACCAATCCATAATAACACTTTACAACAGACACACTTGCACTTTAACACTGAACAGTAGTGAAAAAGTGCGCAGAGACACTAAACCAGCAAAAACAGAGTCAAAACCGGGAGGTCAGAAAGCACACGAAAGACAGGGGAAACAGCCCAAAAGATGCCAAGTCTAACAATAATCAATTTCTCACTACCTTTTGCTTCCCTCCCTCTCTGACTCTCTTGAAGCCCAGTGCCTACTGCAATTACTTTTGAGAGCTAGGGAAAGTGGCGGGGACACCAGGAGCAACAATGGCCTTTCAAACCCGACCTCAGAGGGCTGCACCTCACTGTGGAAAAGCAGGGTGGAAGAAAAGACCAGCACAGCTTGCTTACATTGCTTCTCTCCCACAAGACTTTCCAGTTAACAATCAGACTTATATTACATAAGGAATAGTATATAGCATGCAACGTGGAACAAGTTTGACAATTATTGATCCTTTGTTACGATACTAATGATATTGAAACCAAACACCCACCCAAACAGAAGACAGTGGACAGAAGTTGCCACACACCTAGTAATGGGAACCTAGATACATAAATAAGGGCACTGAACTCAAATATTGCACCAAAGGTAGAATGTGATATCAAAATGTCTGTAGCAGAACATAACATAACATAACAGTAGGTAAGATAACGTAACTTAACCCCCTGGGCGCGGCTGCAATTCTGCGCCTGTGCTGCCGTTTTTAAGAGTGGGCGGGATCATGACAGCCCCCAGCCGTCATCAGCACACGCCCACCATGATGCATGATGGACGGGGGCCGGCCGTAATCAGCATAGAACAGGTTAACATAACATTTAACATCAAATCTCAACAGAATTATTTTATGAAGGAAAGACAAGACACCTCCGTTATGAATATGTTCAAAGCAAGTGCTTTACAGCTTGGCATCAAATGGAAATCTCTGTAAGTTGATTGGTGGCAATATCAAGAATCTAAGGAATAGATTCTCAAAAACTTTACACTGGGTTAGTTTCAGGAAAGTGACTCTGACCAGAGCAAAATGTTTTTTCCTAATTTACTTTCCAGTGCAAAATTTGGTTTGAGCTGGGAAGTACCCTAAAATTAACACAAAGCAGTGCAAAGCACTGCTTTGCTTTACTTCGCACCAAGAGGGAGTTACATAGGTGGTACATGGTCATTCCTATGCAAACACCCATTCCCTTTGATGCAAAACCCTATCTACAAACAATAGTAGACAGGGTTTAGCACCAAAAGTTAACGCCATTTAAACAGGGAAATGTTTTTATTTCTCATTTCTTTGCAGACTTTGCATGCATGCTGCACTGTACATCACAGATACAAAGTAGGAAAAGTTTCAAAGTGTGTCTAAGCATAGTATTTTGTAATGGAAGGGTACAAATTCTATGGAGGTCTTAGGCATGCAGCCTAGCACTGTGACGCTAAGGTGTGCGCCTGGCGCACAGCAGCTCAAATCTGCGCCCATGCTACGGACAGGAAAGGAGTTCTGTAGATATGGTGTTTTCTTGCTACCACCCTGTCATGCTGCGTTCTGTGATTTTCTTGAGATTCTGAGCCTAGGTAAGCTAGCACAAGATTTTCTTTAAAAAATCGAATCAGATTCAGATTATATATTTATTTAGCGCATTTCTATAGTGGCGAGTCACAGGATTGGCATTATCGCACTTTACATTAAACAATGCGAGAATAACGTGGAATATATGAGTAAAAAGGTATACAAAGAGGTAACCAAGGGAGGGGAAGAGGTAAGTGCAAGGAGGTTGAGGTAACTGTGAGGTACATTTTTAATTTTTGTATAGGAACAAGAGATGAGGGGTAGATGGAGAAAGTAAACAAACAAAAATAACATGAATTATTAACTGGCACATGAATCAAGCAAAAATATCCTCGCAAAAATTGCGATTCAGAAAAATAGACCGTTAACACCCGCGAAACAGCACTTTCCAATGCAGCAACCAAAATACCGAAAATGAATGAAAAAAATTTGCAAAAATATCTCCTGCAAATTTTGCCAGAAGCAAAATTGCAATTCCCTAACAGCGAAACATGCAACCGCAAATAGCGAATATCAATCAAAGACTCGCAATGCTATGCTTGGAAAATCGCAATTAGCGATTAACAGGAAAATCAGTATTTAGCAAGTGCAGAATAAGGGGAATATTAATCAGGTGGTAAAGTAAAAAAAAAAAAAAAAATTTGCACAGGTGCCGCTAATCAGAAACCCTTTAACCACTTGGATGCTAAGGGGTGTGCAATGAGGACCATTGAATTTCCATTGAAATCAATGGAAACTCCATGACGAGTTACCCTTGTCATTAGCACTGAAGGGGTTAAAAATCACTCAAGAGACAACAGACGCCTTTCACAAAGGCAGCCCTCTACGTGCTGGCGAGGAGGATGAGGATTAATGCAGCAGCTTAACCAGAAGGAGGATACAGGAGAGGATTTTCCAAGTGCGCATTACATTGCCGGGGCAGACTGAGGATGAGATATACGATAAGTACAGGCTGAACTGTGCAATGATCCTGCACCATTATTGTTGAATTAGAACCCCTATTGCAGCACCAGACACGTAGGACAAATGCAATCCCCGCACATGTCCATATGCTATGTTGCCTGCACCTACTAGCGTCGGGGGGTAGTAGCCGTAGCCGGAGGGGTTTCACAAAGCTCACTCTCACGCTTTTTCGAAAACGTCCTTAACGCCATGATGACAAGGATCCACACACACATCACCTTTCCCACAACCCTACAGCAGTTAAATCAGACAAAACAGGAGGTCTACCAGGTGGCACAATTCCCACATGTGATCGAATGCATTGACTGTACGCATGACCCCATCTGTCCCCCAGCAGCCAACGAATACATCTTCAGGAACAGGAAGTCTTACCACTCTATAATAAGGGAATTTTATAAAGCGCCTGGTTACGCTCAGGTGGCGTGTCCCCGCGCTGAACAGAAGAACTCAACGCCGACGACCAGATGGATGGGTTCCCCCCCACCACGAGCACCTCGGTCTTGCTGCCATTTAATTTAAGGCAGTTGGTGGACATCCAGGCAGCAAGGTCTTGCATGCAGGCTCTGAAACTGTCCACTGCAAGACCGGGCGCACGTGAAAGGGAGATAACCAGCTGCGTGTCATCGGCGTAGGACACTATTTGCAGACCATGGCCCTCCGCAATCGGTGCCACTGGGGAGACATACAGATTAAATAGGGTGGGGCTCTGGGACGATCCCTGGGGTACGCCCTTGTCCAATCCGATATCCCTGGAATAACAATCGCCCTGGCGGACCTGGAAGCTTCTCCCAGTCAGGAAGGATTGGATCCATTCGAGTGCAGCTCCGGATATCCCTCCACTATTCAGACACTGTAGCAAGGTGGTATGAGCTACAGTGTCGAATGCTGCACTCAGGTCCAGTAGGACGATGGCCATAGTATGACCCTCATCCACCCCCTGACGTAGGGTCTCCACAGCCATCAGGAGCACAGATTCCGTTGAGTGGCGGGGGCGGAAGCCAAACTGGGTATCGTGTAGTAGGGCAGCCTTTTCCACGAAATCCATCAATTGCAAGTTAACCGTTTTTTCCGCCACTTTGGCCCGGTGAGGCAGAAGGGAAATAGGACGGAAGTTCTCTAGCTTTTCAAAGCTGATATTAGGTTTCTTCCTAAGAGGTAGAACCACCGCCTGTTTCCAGTCTTTGGGCACGGTCTTAGTTCTGAAAGACACGTCTAGTAGATGTCTAATGTAGGGTTCTAGCACCACTAAGCTATCAGCTAGGCGTTTTGGAGTGGTGGGGTCCCACGGGGATCCCGACTTCACGGATCTACAGATTTTTAACGAGGTCCTCTGGGGACGGGGTGACAAAGTTGGTAAGTGTATATCTGTCGCCCCATTCCCTAGGGCCTTCCGCAAATTCTGTCCCAGTAATAGGTTGGATCGGAAATGCCGAGAAAATTTTGGCTATCTTTTCAGCAAAGAAGTCTGCGATTCTATCACAGGATTCGGCCGAGCAGTCATCTGGAGCAATGGCTGGCTTTCCACTCGAAAGAGTTTTATAGAGTGAAAAGAGTTCCTTCATCGAGTTGCCAGCTTCACTAATTCTAATAGCGTAGTATGCTGCTTTGGACTTCCTGATTAGCCCATGATAAATTCGCCTCTCAATTAGGTAGGTCTCCCTGGTTTCCTTAGAAAGAGCCCCACGCCACTGTCTTTCGGCTCGCTTCCGTGCAGCTTTCGTGACTCGTAGTTCATCACGGAACCACGGAGCAGTTTTTTGAGTGTGGCCTCCTGATTTGGCTCTTGACAGTGGGGCTCTACAATCTAGCGTCTCGTTGATGCACTTACATAGATTGGTGTTAGCCGTATCTGCATCATCCCCCCAGGGCTCCCTCCTTTAGTCAGTGCCGCACAGAATTTGGCCTGGGAAAAGGTGGCCCATCTCCGCCTGGGGTGGTACAGTAGTGCTGGCTAAGGAGATCTTACCCCAGGAATTTGTATGGAGAATGGTACTAAATAGTGATCCGACCAGGGGATGGGAATGGGTGTCATGGCTTCTACTTCCCCCAATTGACGAATATAGGGTCAAGCAGGTGTCCCAGCTGGTGAGTGGGACCACTTACTATTTGATTCAGCTGGAGGGCTCCTAGCGCCTGGCAAAAGTCTCTGCTAACATTGCCTGTGGGGTTGTTCAGATGTAAGTTAAGATCCCCTAGTACCAGGAATTTGTCTTTGCACAACGCAGCCTCCACAATGCCTACAACCAGGCTCTCCTCAAACCTGGCTATAGGGCCTGGGGGTCTATAGATTAACATGCCCTTCAGCGTGCAGCCATCTTTTACTTTGATAGTAAAACTCCCTGCCTCACTGTCCAGGATGGGAGAGTAGTCTAGCTGGCATTGTAGACTTTTCTGGGCTACAATAGCAATGCCCCCTCCTCTACCAGTGGGTCTGACCTGTCTATGTATTATATAGCCCTCTGGTAGTGCCTCTAAGGCGTCAGGGGTAGAGCTTTCATCTAGCCATGTCTCAGTAAGAAACACAACGTCCCACTGTTTCTCAGTGAGTAGGTCATATAGATCTAATTTGTGTTTCCGCAGCGAGCGTACATTGAGCAGGCCACAGTCCAAGGTATAGTCTGTAGTGGCATTATCCCTGCCGGGATCATAGGAGAAGTGGCAGTGTTCGCAGCCTATATTATCCTCCACTCGCATGTTATGCATACATGGCTCGGCGATGTTACTGCGGAAAGTCAACGGTTCCGGTCTGCTCCACCGTACGCAGCCCTCCTGAGGGACATAGGGTATGGCCCTGGACCGCGTAGGACGGGCTTGCCTTAGGCGCACCTTCGGCGCGCTGACGGCGTGCCGGCTGCGCTCGTCCGCTGCGCGTCCGAGGAAAGCACATTTATAAAGGAAGGTTAAGTGGGCGTGTCCTAAAAAGTGGGCGTGTCCCGGTGTTTGAGTCGCGATGGCGGCACTGTTGTCCCATCCTTGTAGCAGCGCTCAGGTCCGCTGTGCCAAGGGTTTCGCTTCTGCTATCAATGGAGAAGTGCTCAGGGTGAGTGGGGCATAGGTTAAGAACAAACACAATACAAAAGCAATGTATTTTAAAAAGTGCGAGTAATCTCTCCCGGCTTCCGCCTCAGGAGTTAGTCAATTTCGTTTTGGCGCGCTAGCAATTCAGGACGTTATAAGGGTGGAGGTAAGTGGGCGTGGCCTACAAAGTGGGCGTGTCCCGGTGTTTGAGCCGCGATTATGGCGCAGTTGTCCCCTCCTTGTAGCAGCGCTCAGGTCCGCTGTGCCAAGGGTTTCGCCTCTGCTATCAATGGAGAAGTGCTCAGGGTGAGTGGGGCATAGGTTAAAAACAAACACAATACAAAGCAAGTATTTTAAAAAGTGCGAGCAAATCTCTCCCGGCTTCCGCCTCAGGAGTTAGTCAATTTCGTTATTAATGTGCAAGTTGTGTGCAATGCTAAGCATATTATAACGGACATTGTGGCACAATTTCCAAGAAGCACACATGACTACTATATATTCTGCCAAAGTGGCATCCACAGGTGTCTGCTCAGGGTTGAATTTGGCGACGGAAACCTACTTGGCACACACATATACCTATTTGCTACATTAATCAACCAAATGCAATTGCATAACTGTGGCTAACCCTTTGCTTTTCACCCTGTAGGTGACAGTGCATACGACATGCGGGACTACATCCTGACACAGTACCTCAACCCAGCCACACCACAGGAGCAGAGGTACAATGCGGCACACATAAGCACACGGAATGTCATAGAACGCACCTTTGGGATACTGAAAAGTCATTTTCACATTCTTCACAAGACTGGTAGAGTGCTTCAGTACAGCCCAGATACCTGCTGCAGGATCGTGGCTGCATGTGCCATGTTGCAAAACATTGCCACCAGAAGAGGCATACACTTCGAAATGTCCGACTCTGAGTCTGATGGGGACGACCAACCACCCGCACAACACCGACAGGTGCATGTGGCAAACTCAGCAGAAGGACGGAGGAGACATGCACACATCACCCATCATTACATCTGATGCAGGTAATAAAGAGCCTTAACAACTGAATGGTGAACGTAAATGTTTTATTAACAGGAGGACAAGTTAAGTAAAAATCAGGATAGTGCTAATTGTGAGGTTGATTGAATTGAGGCATAAAGTCTACACCACATCGTAAAGGACCATGGTTACACCACCACGGCCCAGAAATGAGGCTATGCACGGCTAGCGCCTCCTGCCACATACACCCAGCCTCCTATCGCGTGCCTCTGCAACATCAACAGGATGTGTGTGTGGATGTGGTGCTGCGTGAACTGTGCCTCCTGGCAGGGGTCACTGGCACCGACATGCTACTGAGGCTCGATGCCTCCTCACTCCCCTTCCAAGTTGATGGCACTCACTGTCTCGGACTGTAAGTGTTCCACCACTGTGGTCACTTGTCCCAGGCCCTTGCAACATCTCCACAGACATGACTGAGGTCAACTTGCATTGCAACAGAGAGCTGTGCCAATAGCACAGTGGTGTTGCTGAGCTTGTTGATGGCCCTTGTATTTGCTGAGGGGTGAATCAGGCTCTGGCGATGCCTTCTCTGCTTAGTGGCCTGTCCTGCAAGCACCGCCCATGTGAGCTCCTGTAGGCTTGCGTTTGTTTGACGATTACCCTCGGCTATCACTGTTGTTAGTTCACACACACTGTGTGCCATTGTGCTAATGTTCTTCACCAGCTTGGAGATCTGAAGAGTGATTGTGCTCATGTGTCTCCCCTGCAGGTGCTGGGCGCATAGCATCTGTAAATCTACGCTACCATAGACATTTGTCTGCTGCTCAACATGTGCTGCAATATGTGCCCTGGACCTGCGCCTTTACCCTGGTTGGACCTGTGCTGCTGTTGGAGTTGGTGTGGCATTACGTGGCTTGATGGAGACTGTAGTATGTGCTGGAGTTAGTTCGACCTCCATTGGCGGCAGTGAGAAACATGTGCCCTGCGTTTTGATGGTGGTGGTAGTGGTGGTGGGCTTGCTTGGACCA
This sequence comes from Lissotriton helveticus, assembly GCF_964261635.1. Classification (NCBI taxonomy): domain Eukaryota; kingdom Metazoa; phylum Chordata; class Amphibia; order Caudata; family Salamandridae; genus Lissotriton; species Lissotriton helveticus. Next base: position 1,838,132,749 of record NC_136059.1, on the reverse strand, counting down.
CTAGAGTCTCTAAATTGCTCTCCGCGGGTGTCTTAGAGATGTGGAGTTGTTCACTGTCATCAGAGTCTGCCACAACTCCCATGAAGCATTTTGTGTAGAGGGGAAACGTGGTCTGGAGTAAGCATGGGCGTAAAATCCGCTCCGATCGCGGATTTTTCGGATTTTCGGCAAATTCGCAATCCGCGAACTCTCGCGAATTTGTCGAAAATCCGTGAATCCGCTCGCGGCGGATTTTTTGCTTGGTTGCGGCGCGCGGCGTGGTGCACGGCGTTCACTTTCCGTCATTTAGCGTTTGCCGAGTTGTTTTTCTTTGCGAGTGACGCGCCATTTTGGATCTTGCTGCGTGATCCCGCGGGAGTTTGGCGCCCGCGAATACGTAATCGCGGCTTGCCACCTTGCACAGCACACCTCGCGAGAGTTCGCAATTGCGAACACGTAGTTGCGGCGGAAAGGAACAATCTCGCACTCGCGAAATAGAGCTTTTGCAATTCTGCACAAGAAAATCACCAGCAAACAGGATAAACCTTCAGAAAATTATGATTTTTATCAGAATCACTCCTCAGATTGACATTTGCATGGCCTTTTTTTTTGCAAGGAGTCCATTTTTGGGGGGGGGGAGGAAGGAAGTGCCCCACAGTCTCCAACTTCCTGTTCCTGTCCAGCAGGCTCCTCCCAGTGCTTTGTCCATCTCCTGGTCACTTTCATTTGGATCTGGAGCTGGAAGGATTACTTTTTGTGGGTGCTGCTGGATATTTGGATTTGAGGCCTTTTTGACTGTCTTTGGATCACTTTTGGATTAGAAATCAACTTTCACAAGTAAGTTTGTTTGGGGCATTACAGTTGCTGCAAGTAAAATTTTGGAACTTTTTCAGAACATTAAATAAATTATATTGTGGGTAGCCACAGTATCCAGTAGGACCAGGGTTGGTTAGGGGTGCATGATACAACTGTTTTGTTGAATTTAAACACCATTGAGGCCATGGATGGGCTGGGATTGTGCTGATTTTTGTTGTTTTTTTGGGCCTGCTGGTGGGGCCCTTTGCCCAGGGGTGGTGAGTGTTGCATGGGCCTAGTCTTTCTGTGGGGTGTCTTCTTGAATTTAAACATAATTGAGGCCATGGATGGGCTGGGATTGTGCTTATTTTATTGTTTTTTGTCGTTTTTTGGGGGCTGCTGGTGTGGCCTTTTGCCCAGGGGTGGTGGTGCATGGACTGAGTGTGCCTGTGGTGTGGTCTCACTCTCTTTAATGTAAACATCATGGATGGCATTGGATTGTGGTGATTTCTGGCTGTTTTTCTGTTTTTTGAGGGTGTACTGTTGATGTGGACTGGCCATGTGGGTGGTGGTGGTGGCCATCTTGAGTGCTGGCTGGTACAGGCAACATGTGCTTGGGGTGTAAGGGGCCATTTTGAGGAGAGGCAGTGTCTGAGGCCTGCACTTATTTTGCCTACTTTTCATCCTTTATGCCCAGGGGTAGTGAGTGTTGCATGGGCCTAGTGTTTCTGAGGGGTGTCTTCTTGAATTTAAACACCATTGAGGCCATGGATGGGCTGGGATTGTGCTGATTTGATTGTTTTTTGTCGTTTTTTTGGGCCTGCTGGTGGGGCCCTTTGCCCAGGGGTGGTGAGTGTTGCATGGGCCTAGTTTTTCTGTGGGGTGTCTTCTTGAATTTAAACATAATTGAGGCCATGGATGGGCTGGGCTTGTGCTTAGTTTATTGTTTTTTGTCGTTTTTTTGGGCCTACTGCTAGGGCCCTTTGCCCAGGGGTGGTGAGTGTTGCATGGGCCTATTCTTTCTGTGGGGTGTCTTCTTGAATGTAAACATAATTGAGGCCATGGATGGGCTGGGATTGTGCTTATTTTATTGTTTTTTGTCGTTTTTTGGGGGCTGCTGGTGTGGCCTTTTGCCCAGGGGTGGTGGTGCATGGACTGAGTGTGCCTGTGGTGTGGTCTCACTCTCTTTAATGTAAACATCATGGATGGCATTGGATTGTGGTGATTTCTGGCTGTTTTTCTGTTTTTTGGGGGTGTACTGTTGATGTGGACTGGCCATGTGGGTGGTGGTGGTGGCCATCTTGAGTGCTGGCTGGTACAGGCAACATGTGCTTGGGGTGTAAGGGGCCATTTTGAGGAGAGGCAGTGTCTGAGGCCTGCACTTATTTTGCCTACTTTTCATCCATTATGCCCAGGGGTAGTGAGTGTTGCATGGGCCTAGTGTTTCTGAGGGGTGTCTTCTTGAATGTAAACATAATTGAGGCCATGGATGGGCTGGGATTGTGCTTATTTTATTGTTTTTTGTCGTTTTTTGGGGGCTGCTGGTGTGGCCTTTTGCCCAGGGGTGGTGGTGCATGGACTGAGTGTGCCTGTGGTGTGGTCTGGTCTCACTCTCTTTAATGTAAACATCATGGATGGCATTGGATTGTGGTGATTTCTGGCTGTTTTTCTGTTTTTTGGGGGTGTACTGTTGATGTGGACTGGCCATGTGGGTGGTGGTGGTGGCCATCTTGAGTGCTGGCTGGTACAGGCAACATGTGCTTGGGGTGTAAGGGGCCATTTTGAAGAGAGGCAGTGTCTGAGGCATGCACTTATTTTGCCTACTTTTCATCCATTATGCCCAGGGGTAGTGAGTGTTGCATACTTGCATGTCCCTAGTCTTTCTGTGGGGTGTCTTCAATGTAAACATCATGGATGGCATGTGATTGTGCTCATTTTTCTGTGTTTTGTCCATTTTTTGGGGTGTATAACTGAACTGATGTTCCTCTGTCTTCCATTGCTTTTAGGTGCACAAGAAGACTCAAGAGAACCACCAGTGCCAGGAAGAAGTCCTGCAGCGGTGTGTGTGTGCAGCATAACGTCACGCGACGTCACGTCTGGACACAGAACCCTCTGCAACTCGTGCAACTGCTGCCTGCTGACCTGCTCTGAAGAAGATGGCCCCAAAAAAAGTAACCCGTAGCTCCTCTAGCAAGAAAGGTGCCAGTAAGGAGCAGAAGAAGCAAGTTACCAAGGACACTGGTGTGCCGCCCGCCCCTTTTTTTGGGAGTAAAAAAAAAAGTATGCCTGCAGCAGCAGCGGGATCTGCTGGGGACCAAGCTGGCAGCAGCACCCCGGCTCCATTGGGCTCAGTGCCACCACCACCACCACTCCAACTTAAGTCCAAGCCCTTGAGTGCTGCAGAGGCAGCCAGTATAGTTCTTCAATCACCATCGACCAGTGATGTTGGCTCATCGCAAGAAAGCAGCAGCAATGTCCCTCAATCAACACAGGTTGTTGTAGCTCATCTGACGAGTGTTGAACAACCACAGCCGCAACAACAATCACATGTGCAAGTACAAGCCCAAGTACATGTGGAAGGAGAGGCAGCGCAAGGAGATGCGCAAGCAGAGGTGCATGGAGGGTCACAAGTGGCCACAATAGTTGTTCCTCCCGAAGTAGGGGCACATCAGGAAATCGACAATCAAGGCGAGGTATCATTTGAGGAAGCCACTCCTCCTGATGATCCTTCATTGTCTTCCACACCCCTAGCAAGGAAGAGATCAAGGGTGGTGTCTACATCTTCTTCAAGCACACCTCCTTCTGATGATACGGATCAAACTTGGGAACCAGCACCACAGCCGTCTGAGAGTGAGGCACACCATGATCCGACAAAGGTAGTTAAGCGTAAAAGGAAGCTCGTCCAAAGTCTCAGAGTTATGGAGTGTGATGAGGCTCAACAAGAAGTGGCGGATACTGCTGCTGATGAAGACTCTGCCAACGACGACCCAGTCATCATAAAGGTCACTGCAGCCCCAGCGGGCATGCAGCAAACAGACATTTTGACCCTAGCCCGAAGAGCTGCTGAGCGTGATGATGATGATGATGTTGTCGATGAGGAGGCAGTGGAAACACCACAATCATTGGAGTTAAGTAGTACACCAACTCGTCCCGCTTCCATATTTCTTTCTGGCAAGAAGAGACCTCCGTCAACCTCGACCTTAATTAGTGGCGGTGAAAGTGCAAAACGTACAAAAGTTGGGCAATCCAGATCCTCCACTTCATCTGGCATTAGCTTCATGACCACCACCCCCAGTATCGCCGCCTCCTCCATGTCCCACAGACACTTCAAGTCCCCAGTTTGGGACTTCTTTACTGTTTGTCCAAAAAATCCAAAGTTTGCCATTTGTACCATTTGTAAGCAAGCAGTTAGTCGTGGTAAGCCAGGTACCAACTATGGTACCGGAGGCCAGAGAGGTCATCTTAGGAGACAGCACACTGTCAAATGGTTTGCGCACCTAGATGCGATCAAGAAAGGCCGAATTCAAGGAAACGTTGATGTTTCATCTGATGATGACGAGGAGGAAGAAGACGTGTCAAACACTTCCCTTACACCCAGTACCCCTGTCAGCAGCACACCCGATGTGAGGCACACTAAGAGTGTTGGAGCGACTGAGACACCAACGCACAAAAGTTCACCAGCGAGCAAAATTGGGTCAACGAAGTCATTATCAGCCCGTAAATGCTTGGTCCAGGGCAACATTAGAACAATGCTTACTTCAGATGTGCCATATGAACGCAACCACCCACTGACGCGTCTGTATAACACTAAGCTGGCTAAAATGCTAGCTGTGGACCTTCTCCCTTTTTCTTTTGTAGAAGCGGTAGGTTTTCTAGAATTAGTGGCAACGCTCTGCCCTAAATGGAAGGTTCCTAGCCGGTTCTATTTTGCCAGAGTTGCGGTTCCAGCACTACATGAAGATGTGCTGGAGGCGATTGGGGCAGCTTTGCAGAAGAGTGCTGTTCACACAATACATCTGACAACAGACATGTGGACCAGTAGCGCAGGCGCTGATTACATGTGCATCACTGCACACTGGGTCTCTTTTTCAGGTGTTAAAGCAAAGCTAAACGCAGGTGTTGACTCGGACCAAGTTTTTAAAGCTGCTCGGAAACATGCAACACAAGCCATGTTTGGCTTGGAGAAAAGTCACACAGCAGAAAACCTTTTGGAAGAGTTTAACAAAAAGGTCTTGAAAATGCTATCCCCCCAAAAACGCATGATTGGTTATGTTTCCACGGATAATGGCGCCAATGTAGTTAAGGCCATGTGGCAGGGTGACTATTTTAGAGTGCCGTGTTTGGCGCACTGTATCAACCTGGTAGTTCAAAAATTCTTGAGTGATAAACACAGTCCAGCGTTCGAGGTAATGGCCACCTGCCGCAAAATGTGCAACCATTTCAGCCATTCTTTTAAGGCCCGGAAGCATCTGAGGAGACTGCTACTTGAACGTCAAATGCCAGTGAAAGCACTCATCCAGGAGGTGGCAACACGTTGGAACTCAACCTTCTACATGCTTGAGCGTCTGTATGAGCAGTATACGGTACTCGATCACTATTTCTTCACAGAGGGTACATCTCAGAAGGAGGACATGCGGTTGGGTGCGGCGCAATGGGACATAGTTAAAAGCCTGACAGACATGCTTCGTCCTTTTGAGTTCTTCACGCGTGCAGTCAGCCAGGAGGACTGTAATTTTGGAAAAGCTATCCCATTGTTGTGCATGCTGGAGCACCAACTGATGGCGGTGTCTTCTGAGTTTGAAAAAGATGGAAAAAAAAAAGACCATTTTATTTTGTCTGAGAAATTATTAGAGCGCCTACGTGGTGATGAACGTCTTAAAAACATCAAGTCAGAACAGCATTACATTTGTGCTACTATTCTGGATCCACGCTACAAAAAGGCACTGGCAGGCGAAGCATTCTTTCATTTTGCTGATGCAGATGTTCAAAAGTACAAAAATTGGTTAGCCTTGTCAGCCAAGAGGTTTGAAAAAGAACGGCAGGTTATTGAAGGAGAAGACAGTACATCAGCATCAGCATCAGCAGGCCATCCCCAGTCACAAGAATCCACTTCTGCACCTGTGGCTGGGGCACAAGTGACCTCTCAGCCGTTAAAGGCAACTGGATCATCTGCACCACACACAACAGTATCAGTGGCTGTTGTAGAGGATTGGCTAAGTTTGCTTGGGTATGGTTCTCGAAAAAATGTCAAAGGCACAGCAAAAAGTAAGCAAAGTGGAGGAACCGTTGATGACCTTGAGTCGATGGTGCAGGACTATATGAATGACTCAACAGAGGTCTTTCTTAATGATGAGCCATTGCAGTATTGGCATGGCAAAAAACAATTGTGGCCACAGCTCTCCAACCTGGCTATAAACTATTTGTCTTGCCCACTCGCAAGTGTGTCTTCTGAACGTGTTTTCAGTGCTGCTGGTGGCATTGTAACTCCCAAACGGAGCCGCCTCTCGCCCAAAAATGTGGAGCGGCTGACAATGATCAAGATGAATCAGCACCTCATACCACCAGATTACAAAGTACGAGAAAGCACGCCGCATGAAGACGAGGAGGACGGCAACGTAGATGAGGGGATTTGTTCTCTGTTCGGTGGCACTGACCTCATCCTGCCTGAATTCGCAGAGTATGATGACGAAATCTTCTTCTTATTCCCTGACACCGAGCCCTGAAAATGAGACAATGAATCAAGAACTTTCTTTTTCGTCCTTATTCACTTTTATTCCTGTTTGTCTCTCTTTCTTTGGTTTGCACAGTTAATTTAATTCAAACTTTAATCACCTAATCCCAAAAACAAGACCATCAGCAGAACTGTCTTCACTTGTTTGCTTATTGATTTGAAGGTGCCGCAGTCTACATTCCTCAGGTTCACAAGTTCTGAAGAACATGCTCCTCTATCCTCCTCCTCCAGACTGCGATTTCCCTCAAAGCAGAGTGCTGGATTACGCCCAATGAAGAAAGACTCAGCACTTGTGGGGGTGTTGTACTTCTTTGCGGGTGAGTTGACGGATTTGGGCCCATTGCTGTGAAGCTCTAATAATGGACAAAAGTGTTTTGGACCAAATATGAGGTGGAAATTTCTTGCCGTTTTTGCTGACTTGCTTGCCTTTGGGGTGCTCTTTGGCGGGGTTCCGGGTGTTTGTGGGTGATTTTTGGTGTCTGGGAGCACTGCTGCGACAGTCTAATCTTGATTGCATTTGCTTTTCAGGAAATCCGTGGTGGAAAACAGGAGTTATGATGATTGATGATGATGACCTAGCTGCACAGCGCCGCGTTTGGACCGAAGGCCGAGAGATATTGTAAGTATGAGATTTAGCTTTTTCGCTGTTTGGGGGTGTTGTCGGGTGTTTTTTTCCGGGTGGGTTGGCGGGTCTTGCCTGGGGCATTCCTGGGAAGGTCTAATACCGGATAGAAGTGTTTTGGACAAAATCCTTAAGGAACAGCCTTTTTTTTGCTATTTCTTCTGTCATCTTGCTCAATGTAGCGTTTTGGGGGGCTTCCTGCTGTTCGTGGGTGGGTTGCGGCGGGGGTCTCTGTTGAAGCACTGCTGCGACAATCTAATCTTGATTGCATTTGCTTTTCAGGAAATCCGTGGTGGAAAACAGGAGTTATAATGATTGATGATGATGACCTAGCTGCACAGCGCCGCGTTTGGACCGAAGGCCGAGAGATATTGTAAGTATGAGATTTAGCTTTTTCGCTGTTTGGGGGTGTTGTCGGGTGTTTTTTTCCGGGTGGGTTGGCGGGTCTTGCCTGGGGCATTCCTGGGAAGGTCTAATACCAGATAGAAGTGTTTTGGACAAAATCCTTAAGGAACAGCCTTTTTTTTGCTATTTCTTCTGTCATCTTGCTCAATGTAGCGTTTTGGGGGGCTTCCTGCTGTTCGTGGGTGGGTTGCGGCCGGGGTCTCTGTCGAAGCACTGCTGCGACAATCTAATCTTGATTGCATTTGCTTTTCAGGAAATCCGTGGTGGAAAACAGGAGTTATGATGATTGATGATGATGACCTAGCTGCACAGCGCCGCGTTTGGACCGAAGGCCGAGAGATATTGTAAGTATGAGATTTAGCTTTTTCGCTGTTTGGGGGTGTTGTCGGGTGGTTTTTTCCGGGTGGGTTGGCGGGTCTTGCCTGGGGCATTCCTGGGAAGGTCTAATACCGGATAGAAGTGTTTTGGACAAAATCCTTAAGGAACAGCCTTTTTTTTGCTATTTCTTCTGTCATCTTGCTCAATGTAGCGTTTTGGGGGGCTTCCTGCTGTTCGTGGGTGGGTTGCGGCCGCGGTCTCTGTCGAAGCACTGCTGCGACAATCTAATCTTGATTGCATTTGCTTTTCAGGAAATCCGTGGTGGAAAACAGGAGTTATGATGATTGATGATGATGACCTAGCTGCACAGCGCCGCGTTTGGACCGAAGGCCGAGAGATATTGTAAGTATGAGATTTAGCTTTTTCGCTGTTTGGGGGTGTTGTCGGGTGGTTTTTTCCGGGTGGGTTGGCGGGTCTTGCCTGGGGCATTCCTGGGAAGGTCTAATACCGGATAGAAGTGTTTTGGACAAAATCCTTAAGGAACAGCCTTTTTTTTGCTATTTCTTCTGTCATCTTGCTCAATGTAGCGTTTTGGGGGGCTTCCTGCTGTTCGTGGGTGGGTTGCGGCCGGGGTCTCTGTCGAAGCACTGCTGCGACAATCTAATCTTGATTGCATTTGCTTTTCAGGAAATCCGTGGTGGAAAACAGGAGTTATGATGATTAATGATGATGACCTAGCTGCACAGCGCCGCGTTAGGACCGAAGGCCGAGAGATATTGTAAGTATGAGATTTAGCTTTTTCGCTGTTTGGGGGTGTTGTCGGGTGGTTTTTTCCGGGTGGGTTGGCGGGTCTTGCCTGGGGCATTCCTGGGAAGGTCTAATACCGGATAGAAGTGTTTTGGACAAAATCCATAAGGAAACACCAGTTTTGGCACTTTTTGTAAGTTAGTGTTCGTTAGGGTTAGCCCTAGCAGCAGGATTGCATGTGTTTCGGGGGGTTCTATTGCAACGCAGTTCTGGTGTTGTAGAGCACTGTTGGAGCGATGCTGGCTATGGATACTTTTGCTTGCTTGCAAGTGGTTTGAATACAATGCACGGTCTGTATTTGGGCCTACTGTTACTTTCAAAGTACGTTTTGTAACCATTTTTCTGCTAGGCATCGTTTTTGGAGATCTGATTGGGGTTCTTCTACATTTTTGCGACTGGCTTTAGTAAGGGTCTTGGTGGGAGCATTGCTGGGAAGGTCAAATTTTGTTCTAAAACACAGTTTACAGTACACCTACCTTGAGGGGAAAGATCCGCTATAATATTTTGGCCATACTTATTTATCCTTAAAAAGGTGACTCAGACAGAGCACGCAATTTCAAAAATATTGTACTGTCTATTAGGGAAATCAAAGTGTCACTTTTTGAACCACACAGCGTACATACCTTTTATTTATTTATCAGTGGTATTGTAATAGCACTTCCTGTTTTCCGTTCAATAATTACAGGCCGGGTTTCAGTCAACATCCGCCAGGCAGGCAGTGGACAGGGTGTCTTCTGTCAGTGGTCACCAACATTGATGGACGAAGCGTCAGCTGGAATGGAGGAGTGCCGCCAATAAGAGGAATTGTTTGCTGCATGCAACTTACTTACCAAATTCAACAGGACAACTCCAACAACATACGCAATACAGATACAGTATCCATTGTTTTATTCTATGAGTGTGACTGCATGTGCTTAGCTTTAGTTTGTAACCAAAGATTGTCTTTATCTTCAATTATTGTTTGTCCATGCTCCGCTTTTTTTTTCTTCTCTCAACAAAACCTACCCAAAAAGAAACCCCCATTCCCATCCATTTTACAAACCCTAACCCTCTTCCCCCGGGCTGTGTTGTTTTGCTTGATGTCTGACTAAAATGACATCAATAATTCCACACACTTGCTGGGGAGGATAAGGTCATAGCAACAGGCTGGTGAAGGAATACGAGGATATCTTCTAGACTTACTCAGCTTCAGTACTATATCTTCTAGTAGTAGTAGCCAATGTCAAATAAATTCAACGCAAGTACTAGTTATACTTGCAAGCAAATACTTTACCATTTGTTAGGCTACATTATGGCACTGTTCTAGTGTACTGTCACCTGCTATATTCTCGATCGTACCGTAACCGTTGTAATGCTACAGTAAGGACAAACAAGGTTTCGTTTTCTTTTTTTCCATAGGCATGCAACTGCCACTGTGTCACACCACTAGTACCACCGCAATGAGGAAATGTCACCCGCCCAGGATTGACAACGTTAATCCCCATTTCACGTGGAGCCAGCCCTGGGCCTAGCCCTAATTTCTAACACTAATTACAGGTAAGATAAGCGTTTGGTGGGAGGTAGTATAATGGAGTATTATTTCGGAGTAGACAAGAGATTGACGGTTGTACTACTAAAGTCCTACGACTGTTCAGGAAAACAAAGTTACTGTTACACCCCCGTCCCCCACCCACCAGACTGAAAAGCAGTAAAAAACAGGTATGGTCAGATAAAGTTTAAAAATGTATATTTATGTAGCCCTAACAAAATAATCTCCCTCAAGACCCACCCTAACCCCAACGATTGTCTTTGAAACGTCCCAAAACGATCCCAACTCCCAAATCCCACCCCCCAAAAGTCTATAAAAAAAGGGCAAGGGACACTCCACTACTGGAGGGTGCTGGTGCTGGTGCATTTTGCCGCATGGGCATCATACTCCTTGCGGAGGGTGGCAAGCTCGGAGCGGAGGCCCTTCACCAAGTTCTTATACTTCTGGACCTCCTGCTCCAGGTTGGACATTCGGACTCGTAGGCGGTGTTGGCGTTCCTTGCAGCTCCTGTGGGGGGCAGCTGATTTTTCTGTTGCTTGGCGGTGGCGGTTGGCTTTGTTAGCCCGGCTCGGTCCTGCTGGAGCACTGCGGGACCTGGAGGAGGATGCAGCGGTCCCAGCCGAGGATGTTGTTGTTGCACCGCTCGACTGCGTGTCCTCCTCCTCCTCCAGGGCCACCAGCCGCCGATATTCGGCGACAGTGGCCTCCAGCCTCCGTTGCCGGGCCATTCTAGCCTGCTCCCTCCGTGTTGTTGATTTGGAAGGAGCAACTATATGAAGAAAGAAAGACATAGTCTGTAACCAATGCTCCTTAGCATTAATAACACAAAGTGATTGAGCCGAAAGTTGGGTCACAGTACAAGTAGCAAATTGAAAGCACAGTACATAACTATTGAGGACAGTATCTATGTAACCTCCCACTCCTGCATCCTTGCTCTAACATTAGTGGTACTTTAATGAAGAAATTCTACGACCACTATGGACTTCCATTACAGTCGACTATGACAGTACACCAGTCTTATTCTTCTTCTTCTCTCTTGTTTAGGAAAATTGGTACGTTATCTTAGGCAAGCCGGCAGAATGACATGGACAGCACAGTGAACTTGCACCCGAGAAAAAAAGTTGCACACCATGATGAGTGAGACAGACTTGCGTTACTGTACCGGTCCAGTACATGCAGGTGGTGAAGCTATTACTTTTCTATTACGGGTGGCACTGAGAATACTCTGTTACAAGGGCTACTGCTTAATTAATTTACCTTTCACCCTACAGTGCAAATGAGTACTAGAAAAGGACAATGAAGAAGCTAACTAATTTGATTATCTATCACTTCACATGGGACGTATTTGATGACATATGGGATGACTTTAGGTGCTTTGCTTAATATTGAGTGAACAGTGATACACCCACACATGAATGACGTACTACAAGCAAACTAAAGTTATTAAGAGAGGTACGGAGTGTCCACCGTAATAACCAGATATATGCTGTGATTGCAGACGCAATACAAAGTACTGCTACTATTCATGGTAGTATTGGACACATTTACAATTTCTTTTCCTTTCCTTCCCTGCACTGGAACGGACGTGCGGGTGCGGTGGTACATGCTCTTCAAGGTAACACTTAGTACATCTGGCGACCATCTACTCTCTCTAGATACACATGTGCTATCTAAGAGTCAGAGAATACCATGCTCCAGGCATCCATTCAGTCAAAGTATACGCACACATACAGTTTCTGTTTCACCCACCCAGGCTGCTGTCCTTCCACCCATCCTTGCTTCATCATTGACCCAGCCATGCACCATACCATATTCTTTCCTTCCAAGCCACCTCGGGGGCCAAGCAAACACATATCGTTCTTCTTTGCCAGCCATCATACAATTTCGTGTCCCACTTACTTACACCCTTCTTTCGCTTTTCGTTCATCCCATCCATCACGTTCGTCTAAGAACTTATTGGGATTCTTCTCACCAAAAACTTCACAGCTAAGTCGAAGTACATTTCGAGGAGGCTACTACCTGGTTGATTTGTAATACACCCGTGCAGAAAGCACACTATGCAGTCTTCAATCTCAATAAGTAAGGAATATATAGCTTACCTGTTTCCGCCACCACCGTTTGAACCCCCACAGGACCGTCCGCCGGCTCTTGCACTGTCTCCTCCCCAGAGTCCTCCGAGTCCTCGCCCAACACAGCCACCTCCGCGCTGGCCCCGTCACCAGATGTTACACCTACAAAGTACATTTAAGAATGTTAGAATACACCACTCACTACTATATAATATTTGGTCTAGGAGAAATGTTTAAAAAACTGAATACAATGTAATAATTTGTGACTGTCTACTCCAAAGTAAAAATGTCCCTTTTTCCAGGGAAGGCTGTTGTCTTGCTGCACTTTTATGCACAACTGATGAATGCTTGCTTTTTATTTTTAACACGCACCACTTTTTCTCCTAACAGACAGAAGCTTGACTCCTAAGAACACGACCAGGATCAAGTTCAAACCAGGTGAGAGCTCGGCTCGACCACAAGAAATGTGTCCAATTAATCGTCAGCACTAACCACTTTTCCGTTTTCAGTTAAATAGTTTTATGACAAAGTAGATTTTAATAAATGTGTTTACTTTTAATAAAGCTTTTAAACTTAAATAGACTCTGTGGTTTTTGGTCCTCCAGACTAGAGTGGATGAGCTAAAGGTTTTGGAATTTTTGCAAGCATGAGTGCCTCTGACACTTCTTGACTGTGCTGTGACTCCGTACTCTCTTGTCCTGCGTACGATAATCTAGAGATCATTGGGGATCAATAATCGGTGACTACAGAGCTGAATGACTCTGCCACACTATCTAGTCAGTAAGGAGACAGTGCATAGAGCTATTGCTGAATAGAATGGGAGTCCAATGGAATTGCCAAATGTCCAATCTTAGTTAGCTACACAGACAGACTAATAAGAATAATCTAGTAATACCACAGGGAGTCATATTAGAGCCAGGATAAGAATTTATATCCAGTGTACAAGAAGATCAAAGACGATTTAGAAAAAATCGAATGAGGAACGCTAGGAAAAAATAGGTACTCTTTATTACAATTAAAACTTACTGGGGCCAGCAAAGGAGCCCTCGCCTGCCCGATCCTGGCCTGCATCCTGAGCACCCTCCTCCTCCTGTGTCCTCTTGCCCTTGGGGGGAGCTGATGTACAACATGAAAGAAAGAAAGACCAGAAAACATGGATGAGATTTGTCAACCAAATCAACCATTTCAAAAGAACAATAACAACATTTTTTGGAGAAATAGCAAATAGATAGACAACTATTCCACGGGATCTATCTCATGTGGTATACTACGTTATTCGTATTGCCTGATTTGCGGAACGTTGACTTAGAAAGTTCCTATGTAACTCAATAAACAGACTACTAAAGAGGTTTGCCTAGGCCTGGCACTGCAGGCAGCAGTCCGCAGCACGCGAAGTGACAGACAAAGTCCATCCTGCTTGCAGATCAGTGAATACTCAAACTATCAATCCACCCACCACCACCACTATTTCTTCTTATAGCCATGTGTCTAAAGGAAGGAGTGGACTTCAGTCTGTTGGGGCTGATTTAGAAGTCCCTTGCGGCTCATTTTCCTCCATTGTTGCGTGACTTTTGTGACGCTGCGGCAGAACAAAAGACTCGCCATGGTGTTGGTGCGGCGTATATATTTAAAAAAAAGAAATTATGGGCGATGCATCACGTTGTAAAGCCCTGCGCCATCAGGGGGCGTTCCGGCGCAAGGGAGGGCGTACCTGCGCAGGGACGAATCCTAAAAAGGGCTGAGGGAAATCTACAAGATGTCAATCAGTCACTTTTAAGACAATGATGCATGAGTCAAACCCTGCGCGCTTGAAGCCGACGTACGGCTTGATGCAGCATTGGGGAGATAGGGTACCCCAGAGCATTGCTGGAGCTGCGCCATCGTTGGCACGCAACTCCAGCAATGCGCCGCCTTTACGGCACAGATGCGTAAGGCTTCTGTGACGTTTTGGGCCAATGGGTGGTGGTGGTGGCATGGCACACAATTACTGCCGCATCCCTGCTACTTTGCAGGGATGCGCCGTTATTTGAAAATATGACCCTTAGTGTCTAGCATAACGCAGTTCTTATCTTTACACTACACTCATACATAATTTCTCAGGCCAATGAAATGAACACAATGTACAAAACAAATAAGCATAGTAGCAAGCAAGGCTACTGAGAAGGAGAGCAGTGCACCTGAAATGCATAGAAGATTTTGAAATATAATTTACCTACAATGTAATCGGCAGCATTATTGCTCTTGGTAAAGAACAAAGATTTGCAAATAACAGAGCCGGATAAAACAGAGTAGTGATGAATAGCTACTACTACTCACCAAGCCCGGGGACCTCTACGCCGAGCGCGTCCAGCAAGTCCCGTTCCCGGTCCATGACATCGGTCCAGCGGTGGGTGGCCTGGTTATATGTGCGCCGGACCCCAGAGAGCTTATACATGGCCCGGCACACCTTCTCCCACCGCTTCCGGCGCTACCGGATGCCATAGCCAGTCGCGATCTTGCCGCCTCCCAGGATCGTCTTGGGGAGGCGGCGCTGGACGTGGAAGATGAGTGCCGCCACTTCCTCCGCGCTGAAGATCTCCCGCGGCACCACTTGCTCCCCCCTCAAACGCCCGCACGGGAGCCGGGCACGGGGTGCGGGACCCTTCCCCTTCTCAGGGTGCTTCCCGGCTCCCTTTACCATGGTCTGGGCAGAAATAAACTTAAATGATAAAGAAGAAATAGAATAGTGAAGAAGAAAAGAAAAGAGTTTTAAAAAGTAGTTTAAAAGTAACTAAAAGTAGCAGAAAACACAAAAATATACAGCTAGAAAAATAGAGGGATAGATAATAAGTAAAATAGATTAAATAAACGTCAAACAAGCAAAGGATGGCAGAGATTCAGAGAGGATACAGAAAGCATGCCCAGAACCATAGCAATGAATGAGAAACAAGATGGCCGCGCCCGTTCACAACCGCGTGGGTAACTTCGCGCAAGATTTTCCTCGCGAGCACGCGCGAAATTGTACTAGCGAGCAGCACAGTTTGCGAGATTACACATAGCGGCCGGAAACGGAATTACGTCACGCAAACAAGATGGGCGCGCCCGTGTACGACCGCTAGGGTAACTTGGCAAACGTATAGCTACAAGCGCCTCGCGAACACGCGCAAAAGCCCGCGAACATACACGTCGCAAAAAAAAAAAAGTGTATTCGCAAGCATTCGCGGCTCCCGAAATCGATCTCGCACCGATTCGCGCCCCAAAAAACGCGCGAAATTGCAGAAAAAACGGTTTTTGCTAAACTGAAAGCAATGAGCAGGTGCAAAAGTTCAAACTTAACATTTGTAACATTTACTGTAGTGCTTCCTGAGGGGCCCCTCCAGAGTTTGCAACTATTCTATGACCCTGCTATGACCCAAACAGCAGGCTCATAGAATAGCTACAAGTAGACCATAAAGGTCCTGTGAAAAAAAATTTCACTGCAACAGAAAGCAAATTACAGATAAGGAAGGAAGCAGGTGCCAGCCAGACTGGAACTTTCTAAATAACTGACACATTAATCAACCCCCAATTAATTCATGGCAGTTGAAGTAGGGCAGGTGTGCTTGCTTTTTTCACCCCCCATAAACTACAGTGATAAACAAACCTAATGGGTGGCAGTGAGGATGTACCAGAGGGTGGCATGGGTGTCCCAGAGGGTGGCAGTGGTGAAGCAGAGGGTGCTGTGAACCTGTGATGATAAACCAGACGTAGAAACAACATAGTCGCGGCCGTTGCGTGCCGAAAAGTAAGTTCGCAATTGCGAAATTGTCCCAAAATCGTCGCGAACGCGCGCCAACACAAAAAACGGGAAAATCCGCAAATCCGCTAGAGTTCGCGTATCTTCGCGGATTGCGAATCCGTAAATCCGCAATTTCGCGTACGCGAGATCCGCTAGATCCGCCCATGCTTAGTCTGGAGTTTGATCTGCATACTGTGTTTGTCTGGAGGGATGTGCCTGATCATACATTAAGCAAAGGATTAACACTTGCATGCATCCTACCTAGTTGTACTTGCTGCACCACCACTGCCTCAGGCTGGATTGTCGCCTCAACACGGTCCTCAAGGGCTGTGTTTGTGGGTGCAGTCGAAGGTCCTCCTCCTGTGACACCTGCATCCTTCAGCCTTTCTGCAATGCGCTCCTTTGCATGTATCCTGAGGTCGTACCACCTTTTCTTCAAATCGTCAATGCTGCGGTGTGTGACTCCCACAGCATTAACCTTAGCCTTGATGTGCAGTCAAATATTTTGTTTCTCAGCTTCAGGAACCTTCAGGGACAATTTACTCAGTACTTTGTCGTGGCTCCTGCTGACCTTCTCATTTAGGTATTCCAACTCCCTCTCTGAGAACTTCATTTTCCTCTTCCTGGGCATGGCACCCTCCCCCGATGTATTTATGGCCATCCTGGGTGTGACAAGGTTACTGGATCCAGTAATGCCAGTGATTCTGGTCAGCCTCAGTACTATGCCTCCTCCTCTGAGCTCCTCAGGGCACTGAATGAAGCATGGTCTGTGTGACTTCCTGGGTGTGATGTCATCAGCCTGCTTCCAATGCAACCCGCTTTTTGCGATTTTCGCTAACAGCGAGATAGCAAATAGCGGGATATCTATTTGGAATTGACAGGCTTTGCTAGTCGCATTTGTGCACTCGAAGTAGTTTTTGCGATTTTTAGCAAATCGCTATTTCTGCGCATGGTGCTTCAAGCATTTCAGATAGCGATTTTTTAATTGTGATTCCTTATTTTTGCGCAAATAAGAAATCGCTATTTCTAATTTTGATGCATGTGCCCAATAGTCTACAACATTTCTAGTGACCATACAGGAAACAGAAATTGATCAAATGTATTAGAATATACTAGATAATCATCTATTTGTATAGAAATGCTAAGTATCAGAACCCTATAGGCAA
Organism: Lissotriton helveticus; assembly: GCF_964261635.1. NCBI lineage: Eukaryota > Metazoa > Chordata > Amphibia > Caudata > Salamandridae > Lissotriton > Lissotriton helveticus. The sequence goes on along the minus strand of NC_136059.1, from coordinate 1,838,115,572 downwards.
AGCATGAATAAGTCAGTTTTGAAGAGTTTTTTTAACAAGTGCTACCCTCAGCTGTTATGGAGAGTTCCAATAACTTGATGTGACACCTATGAGTGATTGTTTTAGGCCTTGTAATAATGAGGTGTTTCTGGGGTAATAGAGTTTTTACTCCTAGAATGTCTTAAACCCCCCACCCCTCCATAAGGACAAGAGAGAAGTTCTGCAAAGCAAGTTAATATGGCTCTGATGTGGCTTACATGAAAAGCAATTGTGGGTGGGTTCTCTGCAGCATGTGTTGGTGATAAATGTCTGTTCACCTTGACCAGTAGGAGAATAGATGCATCCATTTACACTAATGAACATTGTTAAACTATCCAGTCTAGGGGGGAGGTCTTCCCCCAAATGTTTTGCCTTAACTTCTCTTGTGTTGCTGGATTTGCTTTCTTTAGGCATAGGACTTTGCATTTTGTCACTGCTACCAGTGCTAAAGTGCATGTGTTCTCTATTGTGCCACCCACTTAAATGACCCTGTGAAACCATGTCTCAGCTTGCCATTGAAGCCTGTATGTGCAGTTTTAAACTGCCATTTCGACCTGGGAAAAAACGTTTGCCATGCTTAAACCTTATTTTTAAATATATGTGAGTCACCCTTAGGGTAGGCTCTTAACAGTCATTCATTGTAAAAGTTGGACATATTCTTTTAGGTTATACATGTCCTGGTAGTGAAAGACTCTCAAATGTGTTTCTCAGTATTGCAAGGCCTAGCTCTCCCATAGAATAACTTTGGGCTAAAAAAATAGAAAGGTAGTATTGCCTTGTCTAACCATTCAGTTCCTGCAGCCTTTTCCTGAGTCACATGACTAGGTGTAGTTGGTAGCTGGCCGTTGTATTCCTCCCTCAAAGGCACAGGCTCAGTTCACACAAAAAGGACTTCACACTAGTGTCATGATGCTCAGTGGTGCGGTGTGCACACGGGGATGAATGAGGAATACGAGGCACAGCATGCAGCAGGACAACCACCAGGTTTTCCTCTGGGAGTTGGGGCTGTCTATATAAGCCACTCCCATGGAGGCTCGCACGCTGCCATGAGTCGTCAGCAGACAAACCAGCACAGAGGACCGGTTCGCCAAATTGCTCTTTCTAAGCATGCCTTTTCCCTCGAGACTGGCAAGGACTGGTCCGCTCCGAGGACAGGAGCACCAGTCATCCCCATCCATTGACTACCACTACAGAAGCGTTGCACTTCCTAGCACACGTCTGTTCAGAGAAGCGGAGTCCCCTTTGTATTGTTCTAAACATAAATCTCAGCATTGTATGAGCCTTATCACGCACTGGCTGGGGCAGCCATCTATTCTTTGACTTTGTTTTGTTTTGCCTGCCTCGCCTTCCTCTGACCAGTAGCGTGTAAGACTCATCGCCCTTGGCTTGCTGGTGTGGATCCTGATTCTTTAGTGAGGCGAGCGCACACTCTCAAGGAGAGAGTGACTTCCGTGCTTCTATCTCCTTTGGGGCCTTTTCTCTTGACAATTGTTACCTTGGATCCCAGTTGGCTTTCACCCAAGCCAGAAAGACTGCCAAACTCACCTCTCATCTTCTTGCAGAAGGCTCTACCTATTTGAACAGCCTGCAAGTTGTATAGCTGTGGTGGTAGGGAGTTTATAACTGCTTCTCTGGCACAACGAGGGTATGGATGGTAGCCTGATGGGAGTAACGGCTGTCCTTTTTTCCATATGCAGGGTACCGCCATTTGCTGTGTGATGTTCCAAGTGCGAAGGTTCGTTCCTCTTCAGACGAGGATCAGAAAGGCTCTTTAGGTAGCGACCAGTACCTTTTGTTATTTTATCCCTTTTCCCCTTTCCCTTACATACTACACTACAGAAGAAGGGTGTTACATGCTCCCTGGGGAGTAGTGCAAGTTGGAACTGGGAACTGTACATGGCCCCTGCTCGATCTGTTCCTGAAGGTTAGTGGCTATGTGCTGGTAACCAATCTGATATCTGACAACTAGCCTTTCGTGTCAAACAGACTCGGAATAGGGCATGCAGGAAGAACATTCCACACACCTCTGTATTGGGGAAACTGCAGAAGCATCTCCAACATAAAAGAGCAGCACAATTTAAAGAAAGGGGCCCTTAGACCTATTCTTCAGTGCACTCCTGGACCTGTGAATACTAAAGAAGAAAGATGCACTGCTACCTTGCTGCTTGAGGTCTGTCATGCTTGCTGAGAAGGAAGACATGCCTGAACCCATATCATTCCATGATGAAATGACTCCAAGGGTCAGCTGACTGATCTCCTCTACAGAGCTACAGGTACGCAACAAGCTCCAGAGATCTCCATGCATCTGCCCAGCTGACCTGCAACCTGGACTGGGAACTTGAACTGCCTGAGGCCTGCTGCCCTCTGCTAAAGTAAGTTTGTGTTCCCAAGGGCTGCCCCTCAAATCCTGGACACTCAGTGTGGCATCAGTTCAGCTTCTCTTTGAATAAAAGGAGAAATCCTGAATGTTTGGGCTGTTCCTGACTACAAACAAGATCCTAAAGCCCATACCGAACGCCAATGGTGAGATCTGGTGAAACTGACTCTTCGTACCACATCAAGTTCCAGCAACAACCCGCATCATGAAATCTACACTTCGTGCTACTGCATCAAAACCCCACGATGACTATAAACGTAAAGCTCCAGCAATGGCTGCGATGCCCATGAGGATCTTCATGCTACAGCAATAACCATCTGCGATGCTAAGCCTCTTGTTTGTGCTACAGCAGCGACCATCCGCTACACTTTCCCTGCTCCTCACAGCCTCCACCACCAGGAAAATAAATCTTTATGCTCGACTTTAGAAGGTAACTTTTCCAGGGGCACCAACTTGGCCCCTATATCTAACCTAGCCATCATGGTTGACTTGAACTTGTTACTTTTTTTAAGTCTTGCACAACCAGATAAGCATGAGTGGCACTTTGTGGCGTATAGGCAGTATACTTACATTAATCCTTTGATAGCACATATCTCCAGTTCTACTGATTGGACTTTTGTTGTTTTAGTGTCAAATAGTTTATTAAATTTTTCTCAGTTTTCCTTAAGTGGTGTCATATTTTTCTTATGTGGTGTTTGCAAGCTAATTCTGTTAGTGTGCTGCATCAATACTTAGCAGATTGCCTCGAAGTTAAGCCTGCCTGCTTTTGTGCCAAGTCACCAGAGAGTTAAGCACAGGTTATCTTAGGTACTTTTTGTGGTTTACTCTGGCAGGGATTGTGTATGTTCTTGAGTAGAGCTCACACCCCTTTAAACAAACAAACCTATTTCTCACATTGGTGTTCGGTGGTGGGATGAAGTGATTGTGTTTGTGCAGTGTCATACAGTGATTTTGTGAAACACTAAAATCCCATATAAATAATTTGATACCATACTCATCCTCTTTTTAACTTCTTCCTGATTGGCACATGTGCTTTTTCCAAACTTACTCCCATTACATCTGACTGGCTCTGCCTGTGACCCTACCTGCAAGGATGGAGTTTGAGATCCAAACTGGAATGGTGTGGTGAGCAAAACTAACAATGGATTAAGCCACGATCTGTGACTGGGAGTGAATCTTTGACAATGTTCAATATTCCACCCATCATCTGTTTATTTTGCATTTTCACCCTAAGTGGGAAAGGTATGCCCAGACTTGGGTCAAGTGCTCGCAATGCCACCGGTTTCAAGCTAGCCTGGCTAATGAGGTGTAATGCCCTGAAACCTGTCCCAGGATGCTTGTTTTGCAGTCCAGGGAGGACCTGGCCTGGCAGTTCGGTCTGGACTATTCGTGCCAAGGCTGATTTGCATATGGCTGGGTCTAAACTGGAATGGCGTGGTGAGCAAAATGACCATGGATTAAAACCAGATCTGTGACTGGGGCTAAATATTTGACAGTGTTTAAAATTCCATCGATCATCTTTTTAAATTGCATTTTCACGCTAAGTGGGAAGTGTATGCCCAGACGTAGGTCCCATGCTCAGAACGCCACCAGTTTCTAAGTAGCCTGGCTGATGATGGGTGATGCCCCAAAGCCAGTCCCAGGATGACTGTTTTCTGGTCTAGGGAGGACCTGGCCTGGCAGTTCAGGCTGGACTGTTCCCATAGGGAATAAGGGGATGGCTGACTTGCATATGGCTGGGTCCAAACTGGAATGGCGTGGCGAGCAAAATCACGATGATTTTAACCCAGATCTGTGACTGGGGTGAATGTTTGACAATGTTCAACATTCCGCCCATCTTCTTTTTGTGTTGCATTTTCACCCTAAGTGGGAAGGGTATGCCTAGACCTGGGTCCTGGGCTCGTTATTTAACCGGTTTCACGCTAGCCTTGGTGATGCCCCAAAACTAGTCCCAGTATGCTTGTTTTCTGGTCCATGGAGGACTTGGCCTGGCAGGTTGGGCTGACCGTTCCCATGGGGAATAGGGTCAAAGCTGATTTTCATATGGCTGGGTCCAAATTGGAGTGGTGTGGTGAACAAAATAACAATGGATTATTAAACCCAGATCTGTGACTGGGGATGAACATTTGACAATGTTCAACATTCCGTCCATCATTTTTATGTGTTTGAGTTTTGCAGCTGAATTCAGAGGATTCTATATGAAAAAGGGCATTTCCAGCCAAAAGGAGATCCAAGAAGGAGTCACTTCAGAAGGCTCTCAGGGCCTATGAGGAAGTTCACACATGTCTGGATACAGCAGAGGATGAGGAGGAGGCTATTGGAAAAGGGGAGGGTGTGGGCAAAGGCTCTAAGGTGCAACTCAGAGGAGGAGGACAACAAAACCCCAGCAATGGAGCTTTCTGCATGGACAGGGAACACTGTGTCTTCCAATGGCCTGTCCCTGGAGGACCTAGAGGACAGGAAGGCTGAAAGAGAATTTGTGTGCTTATGAGAAAGGGTTCACAGACATTGAAGCAAATAGAGAATGCTACACAAATCAAAAAAGAGTGAACCACACCGGTATTGATATCAGAGTCTTGCAATGATTGTCTTTGAAACCCTCAACAACTATTTAAAACTAGGGGAGTATTTAATCTCCACTAGAGTGATATATTGAACAGTGTCCTCATCTGGTCACCTACCTGGGTTATGAATTCTCCAGGTGAGTAACGCCTCCACCAGCAGGGAGATTGTCTGGTTGAAAATAATGGTGGGATCTGTGCAAAAAGATAAAATTGCCGTCTATACCTGCATAAGGGATTTTAATATGAAAGGTGGGAAAGGGGTAAGGTTAAAAACAAAGAGGTGTTGTTTGGAAGTATTACCAATCCTTAGCTTCTAGAAATCTGGTCTACATGTTTCAGTCATATGAGCCTCGATGGGTCAGTTGCCTTCATCAGAACCTCGTGAATTAGATCCCTGTTTTTGTTGATACTGATGGTGTTCTCAGGTAATAATATTAACTTACGGGTCTTTGTGACAAGTGTGATTGTTGCCTATAACCTGATAGAAACAAGAGGAAATGAATACATGGAATTTATTTGACAAAGTCTTATTTCTCCCATGATTACCTCCTTCTTGACCCTACGAATGATTTAATTTAAGTGCATCTACAGCCGGACAGTGCAGATTATGTGAAAAATACACTTCAGAGTCATCTTTATCTATTTTGAAACACGTTAGTAAGTCTGGGCAGATTTTGCGTATGCGTAACTCTGCGAAGTGCAAAACAATCCCAGCCGCGCTACACACACAAGTGGCGGAGTGTGTTAGATAAATGCTGTTCACTGTGATTTTCAGCGCAGGGTGTTTGTCCACACTGTACAATTATCAAAAATGGCACCATGCACAGTGCAAGTGGACGCAAGTGGGCGCTGCTTCCTTTCTGCCGCTTAAGTAGATATTTTGGTCGAAATGCAGCTTTCTCAACGCGACCGGACAGTTTCTCAATGTGAGTGCTCATGAGCGTACATGACCACTTGCAATGAGAAATCTGTCCGCCCGCGTTCGAGAAATCTCACCGGCAGGTTGATTTTCCACACCTGCCAACCTGACGTTTACGATCCCGAACGAGGAAAAATCTCGCAGAGAGGTGGATTTTCCTCACTCGAGCTTGCCAACTTGATGTTGACGAACACAAGTGAGGAAATAAACTCTGCTCCGTGAGTTTTTCGGAACTCAACAAGTTCCGCGTAACGAGTAGTGCAGAAAATTCTGCAAACTTCGCGAGCGGAGGGGAGTACACCGCCCAGGTTTACAAGTTAATACAACTCTTATTTGGATATGGTGACATATGATAATGGAGAAGTCATGTGCTGGTTTTTCCCTACAGCTGAAAAATATAGGATGAGTTTAAAAACAGGTGTAAAAAGCCTTTTAAAAAGAGAGAACTCTCAGTCTGTGCAGTGTATGTTCCTGCTACTGATGTCTTCGGTGGATGCATAGTGAGGAGCTGCATCATGTTGCCGTGTCAGTATTTGTCCTGTACCATCGTATAATGTAGATGACTATTGTCTCTCTTATTGTATTATGAGTACTGTATCTCCAAACCCTGTCTGGAATTATTGGTGGTGGCTTCCAGTGTCATATCGGGATTAAACTACAAAATGGTGATTGTTGGTTGGGAGCTGCTAGCAGCATGACATCGTTATAATAATCATACGCCCCAAGAGTGGGTCCATTATACGGAATAAAAGTATTATATAGGGAACCTGAGTGAGCCCCTCTTGCACTTCTGTCTGTCTATTTTTTGATTTACAAGCACATATAGAATGGACAGAAGGGCACAGTCCCCATACCTCAACTGAGGTATGGGGACTCAGCTAGTTTTCAGTCAGCCATCTTGTCTCCCCTGCTACCCATTTCAATACCAAGAAATATGTATCCTATTGCTTGCTAGGCAATTAATTGGCCCTCATGTAAGATGACATCCTGATGCAGCTTTACAATGTCATATTTACAACAAGGGGTGGTGAGGGACAGAGTCTCTGAATTAAGCAGAATACTCTCACCCTGTCAAGAGATCAGGGCTAGATCCAACACCGTTTTTTAGCTCACTGCACCATCCCAGTTTCAGAACCTGGCTGTATGCAAATTAGTCTGTTCCTGTCCCAGTGCATGATGGGAACAGGGCAAACCAAACTACAAAAGCCAATTCTTACACTGGGAAGGAAACAAGCTTCCGGGGACCGGTTTCTGGCATTACAGCCGTCTTCGGCCCGGCTTGCTTGAATCCTGATGGTGCAATGAGCAAGGGACTCATGTCTGAGTATACCCTTCCACGCTTAGGGTGGACAAAAATATTTACAACAAGGGGTGGTGAGGGACAGAGTCTCTGAATTAAACAGAATACTCTCACCCTGTCAAGAGATCAGGGCTAGATCCAACACCGTTTTTTAGCTCACTGCACCATCCCAGTTTCAGAACCTGGCTGTATGCAAATTAGTCTGTTCCTGTCCCAGTGCATGATGTCCCTTGCTCATTGCACCATCAGGATTCAAGCAAGCCGGGCCGAAGATGGCTGAAATGCCAGAAACCGGTCCCCGGAAGCTTGTTTCCTTCCCAGTGTAAGAATTGGCTTTTGTAGTCTGGTCTGCCCTGTTCCCATGATGCACTGGGCCAGGGACAGACTAATTTGCATACAGCCAGGTTCTGAAACTGGGATGGTGCAATGAGCTAAAAAACGGTGTTGGATCTAGCCCTGATCTCTTGACTGGGTGAGAGTACTCTGCTTAATTCAGAGACTCTGTCCATCACCACCCCTTGTTGTAAATAGCTTTACAATGTCATGGCACCACAGCACCAATTGTCCTGGGTGAAGATGACACACAGAAGGATGCAATATCAGCAATTATGCACTTGGTTACTATCTGTAAATATGACTGCAAGGCGGTGAAATGGTAAAATACTCTGAACCATTAATAGCATTGGTGTCTTTTTGAAAGTGAGATGGGGTTACAAAAACACAGATTATCCTCAACAACAATCCATCTTGAGTATCAGAGTCCCAGATACAGAGTGCAGGGGAAGAGCTTAAATGAGCTTCCTTCCGTGAGAATGTAAGAATATTGCTCTAACCTAAGATAATACATTCTAGCCTCAAGGGCGGTGATTTCCTCGGATGGAATATTGCTAGCACCAGTATCTAAAGCAGGCTTTGGTAGCCTTGGAGGCAGTCAACGTATTTCATTAACTATCATGACAACAACAATATAATCCATATTACTTCCATCTTTACAGAAATTATATGCACATAATGTAGTGAGGAAACCAAATCATTCTGGTGCTAAACAAAAGTTCAAATGTTTCTCTTGCATAAAGTATCACCATATTGACAACCTCAGCAAAATATAAGCACCACAGGTCTCATTACAAGTTACCGCTTAGTATAATTTGAAGAGAAAAAAAATAGGTTCATGTTATTACAGGTACTTGGAATTACTGATATTCCTAGTACTGGTAATACTGCTTATAGTATTACAGCAATACAAACACCAAGTGCTTTGTGGCAGAGGTCAACAAATCCAATGTACCATCCAGCCTTACCTAAATTGTAGGAGCATGAAATTGAGAGAGAAGAACTTAACATGATAAGTGATTCCCTCCCATCCATCTGACTAGCCAACGTAAGCATCATTACCCAGTGACTGTGGTTGGTAAAATGGCCCCTGTTTCTTGGGAGAGAGCTGCATCCTATGCTACACTGGTCTGGAGGTCGATCCTGGCACAGACAGCTGAATCAAGTTATTATTATTATTATTATTATTATGCGTTCTTATATAGCGCTCGATTACCCGTAGGCATCTCGGCGCTTGCCTTGGGAACCCGTCCTGGCTTTTCCCTGTGAGATACCCGTACTGGGCATCCCCAAGGTGAAAGCCAGGCATCCCGCCGTGGGGGGGCCATAGTGGAGATTAAGCAGGCTATGCCCAGAGCTGCAGAGTGTGAACCCATGATTCGAGTAGGCACCAAAACGAGAATTATCGAGTCTGTGGATAATTTTGGGCCGCGTCGGGAATTGAACCCTGGTCCCGGGTCTGACCTCTGCTTCAGGGTCTACCTCCTCTAACCAGTGAGCCACACTTCTCCCTTCAAAGCCTGCCGTGAGGGAATCAAAATAGTAACCCATGACTCCGTGAGCTGGGGCCAAATTGGGAAACACATGTATTTATAAATTGTTTCTGAAACTCTCTGAGACATAAAGAACAGATACAGTATAGTCGCCTGCCCTCTGATTCCCCAGCACCTAATTATTTGATGTACCCTGGGGCCACCTTTATTTAAAGCAAAGTCCAGAATCTAAACCTGCTACAGGAACATTACCAAGCATTCAATATACATATATGTACAGATGCATACATTCAAAGAGATGATAATACGGTTCAAAGTTTTGTTTTGTAGTGATGGCCAATATGCATGAATGCATCTTATATCCTGCACCAAATGCATTTCTCATGTTCAGTGTTTTAGAGTAATATGTATTTAAGCGTTTCACAGCTAATTAAAAGATTTAGGGGCATATTTACTAGGAAACTGTCGGAGCATGGCATTAAGCTAAGAAAGCTAACAACGATGGTCCAACAGATTTCAAATACAGGGACGCGTTGTATTTCTGAAGCACACATAGAAATAGCAAAAACTCGGAGAAATAAAGGTAATGAAGGCGGCCTATTTACAAGTCAGTTTTTACACCCCCTTGTGAATAAGGCAAAGCCCCTATCGCTAAAGGAACGTCATAAAAATGACGTTGCTGTGGTGATAAGGGCTTGTAAATAGGCCCGTTAGTGTACTTGATAATAGAGCGATCTGTTGGATATTAACTGATGTGCCAGTGCTGGTGCACATTTACCTGCCATGCACCAAAGCAACCACCCTTGTGACATAGTGCAAGAGTGACTGCTCTGTGAGAAGCATAGGTTTTGTGATGGATGAGGTCCCTTCCAGCACAAGGCCAATGCCTTAATGTGTTTCCCTCCTTGTATGCGCTGCAGCAGACATGGAAGGAGAACAATTATTCTGAGGATTGTTTTTGTGCAAGAAGGTGTCCCTTCCTGCACAAAAACAATCCTGAGTGTAACACAGGCTCCCTTACACCATGGAGCAAGGGTTCCTGCATTGGCATGTGCCAGAACAGAGGGAACGCAGGCAGGGCCGAACTGGGAACCCAAACCAGCCTGGCAATTTTTTCAGACCAGACCCACCAAGTGTGGGGGTTTGGGAATTCGCAAGTGCGGAGCACTGCTGCTTTTGTTAAGGGGGCAGATAATGCTGCAACCGTGGCAAAACTAGCCCCCAGTAACAAAACCGGCTCCTACTGCCCAAAACTAACCCCCACCCTTCAGCCTCCCGGGGAAATGCCTGATGCCTCCTACGGCCAGTCTGTCCCTGAATGCAGGAATGCACCATATCTGTAAATATGGTGTATTCCTGCCTTCTCCATTTGATGAAGAAGTTGTCTTGCTGTGATGCTTTGCACCAAATGTTAGTAAATCTGCCTCTTGATTTCTGTTTTTGAGCCACACTCCTTTACAGTCACCCTCAAATCATGCCTAGGTCCTGTTCTACTATGATCAGCTGATCGAACATTGGCACTTAGCATTTCTTGTTAATATTTATATTTACAACTTTAAAAATGATTATCTCTGGTTCTTCTGGATTGATCGTTGATGTCATTTTAGTTATTACAATTTAGTCAAGTGTTCTATATTAGATTGCAATGTTCTTCTGTTGTGTATTGTCGTTATTACTGTTTTGGTACTGGGTAAATACTTTACACATTGGTTCTAAATTAATAATGTCTGCTTTGCGCTATGGCTACTAGGGGAAAGATCAGGTTAATTAAGTGAAATTAGTGGTTCATCCTGGCAAGGATTGTGGTTGATGCTTAAAGTGGGTCATCATCCCTCCTTAACGTATACCCCCCAATTTCGTCGAGACCACTGAAGGTTTATAAAAGGAGCAGGTGGGGGAACGCATTCGGGTTATCCTAGTGTTGAATTGCAACCCAAATTATTTTGCGTCTCTGGGGTGTTCGAAGGGTAGTGCATTGATGTTTCAAAATTGGAAAGTGTTATAATGTAAACAGTTTGATAAAGTAAATAATTAAAGCATCAATATGTAACATTGAAAAGTTTTAAATGTTATAAAAATGTAAAGAACTTTGAATCTGAAGGCTGAGAATTAAGTTAATATCCTCAGATTGATTCCCGGGAGTACTGCATGCGCAACAAACAAGCATAATATGGACGATGGGTGGCCTAATTGAATTTAGAAAAGCTCCAACCTGCTCTTTAAAGTTACGATTTTGATGTTTTTTATTAATTTGTTAATGACATAAACATATTTAATTGCTTGTACATTTGATAAAGGCTTGTGTCTGTATTTTTGTGGATTGTTTTGTAGTTCAAATCATTGACATTGCTTAGGCAGGGGTCCCCGGTTTCTGGTAATGACAGGGGTGATCCCCAGATTCCAATAACAATTCTGTGTGTGTGTGTGGGAGGGCGATCACCGGATTCCAGTGATGATTCAGTGGGGTCAACCGAAGTCAAAAGCCTAAGAACCACTGATCCTGGGTTTTTCAAACAACATGGTTGTGTCAAATCATAATGTAGAAACTTTCAATGACATTTCAGAGACTAACATACGTCATAATCAAAGATATTAGAAAAAAAATCTTATTTTATGGAAAATAATGTCGGCCATTTATCATGTGTAAGTGAGAACCATTTCACGTTCTGCAGCCAACTCCAGAATAACTTACAATGCACTAGGAGAGGCTCGCAGTACGTTTGATTAAATAGTTTACTAATTAAGAAATAAAAACAAGGTTCTATAATTTACATAATTTTCGAACATCTATTTTTATTGGCAAGTCCAACACACTTGGAGTCAAATGAAACATATGGCAAACACTGCATAAATATTTAGCGACATCTGAAGTTTGAGTCTATAAGAAGCAGATGGGGATTGCTGAGACCAATTACCTTTGTTTTTTAATTTCTCGTCCTTATGTTGAAACATACTTTGGATTGCTCATTATATATAGATTTGGCTAAAATATTCGCAATTCGTACTCTTTAAAAAGAAAAGTAAGATTTGAGGATTTGTTAAAAGGTAGTCTATGCTCAGAATTTACTGTACTTAAAAAAACATTCATATGTAGTTTACCACAGCTAAAGCCATCAGAGCTTCACATATTGAACTGGCCACCACTACCAGTGCTTGTCTAATAATGACGTGATTCGGGACCTCGAAGAGCCGGAATTCCTTGTCAGGGTTACAACAGAACGATTACAGACAGGCTACTCCTCCCTTCGCATCCACTTGGACTCAGACCTATGTTCGATGTACAGTGCAAATCACTGTTCAGCAGAAAACAGCGGTTCTTGCTAAATTGGGAATAACTAGGAATGTGGGAATGCTGTACCCACATTTCACCAGCGAAAAGCTGGGGAAAACTCAGGGTGCTAATGGACCGAAAAAATGGGGCATTACACTGTGAATTCGATTCAATTCAGTATTCCTAATTCCCAAGACAATTCCTAAAAGGAAAGCACAATGGTTTTGCGGGTATCCTATCACACAGGCCCCTGCAAATATCCAACCTGGCACGATATATTCACTGATATATCCATATGCAAGAGGTGCAGACAAGGGTCACTCTTTGTAATTGACGTGGTGCTGTATTATTATACAATCAAAATACTATGGCATGAGTGCAGATGGTGAAGTTCAAGAAAGTGAAAAATGTGTGGTTTATATACATAGACGCAGCTGTAGCAAATGAGATGTCACATCAATTGTTCATCCACAGTGCTAAATCAATAAATGCTGCATAAACAGAGTAGCCCCTAATGGTAACATACTTTTCATTTATAAGCTGCAAGGCAGCAATATTGCTTCCAGCACTTATTGAAGACACTGTTCTATTCAGGAAGCAGTGTTCAAAGCCTGGAAACAGATTAACTGTCCAAAGGTTAACCTCTTTTTTGATAACTGATCTTGGAACTTCACCCAGGTCCATTGCTCTCAAGGGTCGAAGGACCATGATCGAAGATTCAATTTCACCCACTTAAGGGGGTCCATAATTACCAGTAGTGGGCTAGCAAGGATGTCTTCAGTTTGTGTTTTAGCTCCTGAATTCTCTGCATAAAGTGATAGGATGAAATCCTTCCATGCATCCTCATGAACTGGGGAGGGGAAAGACCTCACTCTAGATCCACAGCTATCAACAATAATCTGCCAGATGTTATGGCGTTTTTCTTATGGGCCGCTTCTCTCAAGTCGACCCACCTAAGTTCGATGTCCTGCTTTTTAAAACATGCCTTCATGCATCTCCTTCTCTTTAGCAAATAAATCGGTCTCTTTCCTTAGAAAAGGAAATAAACTGTGTACAGATTAGCCTATTTTCCCTGTTCAAGGAAAGAAATGGACGACATAATGATTTACTGGAAGTCTTTGGTATGACCGACGGTCGTCCTTTATGACCTGTTTCATGAAATGGGAGAAACAGTTAAAAATATCAGTGCTCCAGAAGTCTAAATCCAAGACAGCCTTCTCTAAAAGCCCTTTCAAGTTAAACATTTTTGATGACAACCCTTATTCCTATAGAATTTAGCGCTGGAACTATCGAACTTCCATAACCCCACTATGTGCAGATTAAACTCTAAAGAAAGGACCAGTAGTCTGTGATCACTAAGTGGGGAATCTCCAACTTTCGAGTCGGTTAAAAGGTGAAAAGTATTATGGGAGGCAAAAATGTAGTTGGTGATGGAGAGTTCCTGTGGAGATGTATGTTTAGAATGAGTGGGGAAGTATTGAGTAAATCTTCCAATTACTGTTGCACAATCACTCTTTCTTGGATGGCCAAGTGATGAATGTCCTCTTTAGTCAGTTCTCAAATTTGGAGGGAAAAGTAGTGGTGGAATCAGGAGTGCTGCTTGTTTCTCCTGGTCCAAAAATAAGTTAGTGGAGTGGCTGGAAACTTTACAATGTACTTCTCCTACCAAAAACACTTGATATTTCTCCTCATCATTCATGGCGTTCAATAGGAAGGAGAAGATATCGGGGAGTATATAGTTATTGTTTTCATCAGGGGGATATATTTATTAATCAGCTTGTATTTCACCCTTTTGTCTGCTGATAGAACAAACTTTATTGCTTGAAAATGGTTAGAGGGATCTGTATAACTAGTGTATACCCACTGCATTTCATTACTCAACAAGATGGTTGGTTATCCTTCCCTGTACATGCCCATTCTTAGATGGGAAGGCATTACAGTTTAGGACAAAGTAGCAACACACAAAAAAATCGTACTAAACGCTAGGTTTCCTCCATACAGATTATATCTGCTTTTAAGCTATTTAAAAGTTCAGCTTTTCTGGGGAAGTCATTAGGCCAGCTGCATTCCAGGAAACCACTTTTATGTTATTGTTAACTATGGAAATTAAGTGTGTGCCCCGATGTACAGATGCAATTGAGTGAGCCAGCCAGCCAATTCCACTTCATACACTCAACTTTTACAGAGGTAGGGGGGAACCCGGGACATAAGGCCTATAGTTCGTTACACATCTCCCACCATTTACTACAGAGAGGAGTGGAGCTTTTAAGTCAACTGCAGATAGCTCTTTGAGGGGGAATAAATGGTTGACGGTTTAAAGATCTCATGACACTGGTTGGGCATTGTATTTCCCTAAATACCGGAATTACATCAATTCCTCTTCATTGAAGTGAATCCATATTTTGAAGAATCAAACTTGTAATTGTTTTTGAGTCCAACTGAACACCTGTTTGCAGATACGTTCGGGAAACCAGGGAAATGTCATTAATTTGTATCATCTTCAAGTTTTTAATCTCTGCAAAATAAGTTAATAAAAAAGGACAACTCATAATTATTTCAGAGTCAAATAAAATCACAAAATCTAACATAAAAGTATCAGCAGAAACATAGAGGAGTCAATGAACAGTTTCACTAGGCCGTGAGGGATTCATAACCTCCTGTAGACCTGCACAAAATGTTTCTGCCTGAGGGTTTAGGTCCATGGACTTGAATTCAGAGAACCCTGGATTTACTACAGGTGTACCATCTTCTCTGCTAGCTAGCAGATTTATTATTGAGCAGTGGTCCATTTTTACATCTGAACCTCCTTTGGGGTGAGGATGAGAAAGTTAGCTCTGAAAGTTACTTGGACTCTCCGTGGGACTTTAGGGATGGGGGAGCCGGGCTGTCCTGCTCTTGAAAACAAATTCTTCTTGCATTTATCTTAGAGATTCTCCGTTTGTTCTTTTTTCACACAACCTGTTTTTTTTGCCTTGGATTTTCCCTTCGTTTGGCCAGTTATATCCAGAGCTACCAAGCCTGAGATAGACCGGTGATGAGGTCTGACAATAGGAAAAGTCTCAAGACCGGAACAAGTGGCCTTCACTGGAGTGCTGGAAACAGCAAGACTAAAAGATGTTTTAGTGAGTAGGTGGGACTTTCTTCATTGTGCTTCTTCTTACTCGAAGCCACCAACAACTTAAATTTGCAGTATACCAGTTTGAGTCCCACGATCAAAAGCTAGAAGTGCAGGGAAAATGCAGATACTCTTCTGGTGCTTAGAGCCCCTCGCTTGCAGGCCATGATCCAGAAGTGCCAGCTTACCACATGCCTTGTGTGTCGCAGTTTGGCATGCCTGATTATGAAGCACCCCATCCTTCTTTGTACTCAACCGCATTTTCAATATTACCAATAAGAAATCGTGGATATGGTCCGAGTTATTCACTGTCATTTCCAGGTGAGCTAAAGCAGATGACAAGATTCTTTATATGAACATAAGATTCTCAGATACTTGTGTGTATTGGCCAAGAAGATTGCAGGACAAGTTCCCAGGTATATCCAAGTCAGATGCTTCAGAGTTCTGTATTGCTATAGATGATTGCTCAGAGGGGGAACAACTAAATTGATTTAAGCCAATAGTCTGTTCCAGACCAGATGGGGTCCAAGAGGAACCAGGCCATCAAAGGGGAATAGCATCTCAGGTTTATGTCCACGTCCGGTAACCTGAAGTCCTTGTTGTAGAAATGATCAGGCTTTACAAGCACCAGATTATCAGAATCTGAGGTAGACTGTTGCTAAACAGGAGATTGAGGGAGACTGCAATTTGATTCAGCTATTAGAGAGATAGTGGAGGCCTTTCATTTAGATGAGAGAGCATCATGCTTAGTGACTAATGGAGTTTTCTCTTTTTGTAGGGAGGAAAAGATTGAATTCAAACCTTTCAATGTGTGTGCCAGATTATTTCTGAAGGGATTTGATTCTTTACATGCTCTTATAGGAATCAATCTGTATGAGCACAGCTTCTGAGCTATCATCTTGATGTGTAGGAGAGAAATGGGTGCAAAATGTTAAACCATAAGGCCTGTTGGTGGATAAAGGCGAAGCGTGAGTGAGAGCCAGGGGTGGGGATCACACAGCTGAGAGAAAGCTGCATGACAGACCTCAATGGTTGCTTCCACGCTCAGCCGGCTCTACCCACAAGACTGAGCACAAACATCTCTTCTCCTGCTCCAGTAGGCCAAGGCAAAATAGTTACTTACAAGTGTAAACCTGCATTAGCCAAGAGGTGGCACCCAGTCGGATGTTAAACACCACACTTGCTTTTTTCTCTGTCCTCATGCACCCCTTCTCACCTTTCTTGAGGGTTCACTTTTGAAAGGATGTATGACATTACAACGCATGCTTTTACATCGCATGCTTTTACAACGCGGTTTTTACAACGCATACCATTACAACGAATAGTGCTTTTAGGCGCTGGATAGTGAATTGTTTAATTTACTATTCCAACTCCAGTCCCCATGGATAGTAGGGAAGGTGTTGGATAGTACATTAAACCTATTCCCTATCCTAGAGCGCCCCCCAGCGCAATGCGTTGTAAAGGTTTGCGTTGTAAAAGTTGCTTGTAAAGGCACTGCGTGGTAAAAGTTGCGTTGTAAAGGTTGTTTACCCTTTTGAAAGCAACATTTGCACCGTGGCTGCAATTTAACTACCTGGCTGCACACAGCTCTCCTCGAGCACTTTTCAGTTTGGTTAGAGGTCAAACGTCACTCTACATGAAGCCACAGGAACAGAGGCAGGCTCAATAGGGGCTGAGGGAAACCGGTTCCTTGGTTCTCAGGCCATTCAAAACACAGCAAGCATCCCGCAGTAAGCAGCACAAGGAACGTCTGGATCGATGATGGACAGCAGGCTCTGGTGAGGTAAGCAGTGCAGCAATGTAGTGACAGAAGATTAATTGGCAGTTGCCTGTTGCATCAACCCTCCTCGTGCTTCTCAAGCGTGGGGCCAGCAACAGGATCCACCTGAGGGAACCAGAGCCAGCTTGGCACAAGTGGAGCGGGTGGGAAGCGGCACAAAGCAACAAGAACACTTGTCATAGAAACGCTTGGTGGTAGCAATGCTCAGGTAGGGTCCATGCACAGGGCAAGCACCACCAGGGGCGTAACACAGGCTGCTGCAGCCCCCCCCCGGTGCAGGGGGGCCCTCACCCTCCAGGGGGCTCGTCAGCACCGCACTTCTGCTGGGGAGCTCTAGATTGAGTCCAGAGGGGACCCCTTCACATACCCTGCAGGGGGGACCCCTCAAGGTTCGTTACGCAACTGGGCACCACAAGGAATATTTTGCGCGCTGCGCGGTACAGGCTACTCCGTAGCTTCAAGCTCGCGGCTCCAGCTCAGCATATTGCGAGTTCCTGGACCACCAGTCTTCTAATGGTGGTCCATGCAGTCCATGCAGTGCAGGAACAAAGAGCCACCCCGCCCTGGGGACACATTCACAAGTTGTGTCCCTATCTGTACCCCGACAAATGTCCGGCACGGGATGGACGACCACGTCCATGCCGTACTGGAACTTTTTTGCTGTTCCTATTGCGGTGCCTGTTTTCCAGGCACCGCCATGGGAATAACAAAGAACCGCTGATTTTCTACGAGTTGCACATTTGCAACTCATAATACTGTGAGCAGTGCTTGAGCAGCTTTGGCACAGCGGGGACAGCATTGCACTGTCGCTCCTGCACCAAAATTATTATTATTATTTTTATTTTTTTTATGTTTTATTGGTATTTACAGGGTACAAATTTTATATAATGACAGACATATAATCTGGCCCTAAATTGGGACTTCTCTACTTGTGGATGAAACCTTTCTCTAAGGATTCTTCTTGTAGAGACTTGTAACTAATTTGGGAAGGTGTTAGCAATCCGTATTAAGCACTGCCTGGTCTGAGATCTGTTCGAGCATACCATACAGTACAATAAGAGCATAAAATAGAGTACAATATTATTTTTCTTCTTCGGAAGCTCTGCCTGCATTGACACCGCTGCTGCTGACACAAGTGGACATTCTTGAATATAAAAATTGAAAAGTTGCTCAATGACAGAGTCTCTGTTAGGGAACATGTCACCTCCCTAATTGAGCAAGCAGCACTCCGCAAGAAGCTGTGTATTTAGCAATGTATCATAGGCCCAGATCAAAAAATCTGTGGAATGTGTTAATGAAGGCTCAAATCTTCCTTCTCTTTGCTATTTCTCCATAGCTAGAACAGATCCTTCTGGAAAGTAAGACGTGGCAGCAACCTTTGGGTGCCACCTAGTGGTGTGAAATAACAGCAAATTGCAGGCCAAACTGCCTCATTTCTGAATATGGGACTACTTTATCGGTGAAACCGAATTTTGCCCACAATCCTAAAAATTCTTTCACTGTTTCTGTGAACGCCTATAATGCTTCATGTCTTTAGTGAATAGCCATTTTTGTGTCCTACTTGAATAGGCAACATTGTCCCATTTTGTGGATTCAAGGGAAAGACCTACCTTCTCCTCTTGTCTCGAAGTGTGATCAAATTCTACTAAAATACAAATGGGCCCTAGACCAATCATGTCCTGGAAAACGAACGGATGCACATACGTTTGGGAGTAGGTAATTCTACGCTGGGTTGTTGGTAACTTTCTTTGTCAAAACAACCATGGAGAAATGTACGACTCCTAAACATTACAGCATTGGAACTAAAGAAAGCCTAGACCTCCAACCACAATATATTTAAAGTAAAGCTTTATAGACAGATAATATTATAGGCGCCGACAGTCTAAATCTTTTGAACAACAGGCTTTTCAAATTATTTGCTTTCTTGTCAGCCAGAGAAAATCATTATGTTTGTCTAAATTAGTGTAACTTAACTTGTGATGTTATAAAAAAAACAGGAATATTTAATTCATTTGATTCCATGAAAAATCAATTAAAAATAAGCTCATAATGCTTAAGAGATTAAGATTGTTTATACTTAGCACTTGAATATAAACACAATCCTTGTCGACGTGTCACATGGCCATTATAAGTGCTCAAGGTATGACCGAGGAACAATTAGTTTCAAATAATGATGTTTTCATTTTCTATCCCCCACGGAGGGAGAATTCTGCAAGAGGTAGATGGGTATCGGCCTATCATTTATTTAATTGATATGTATATGTGTTTCTTGCTTGCTAATTACTGGCAATTAAAAAGCTATGAAAACAATTAGTTTGGCAGATTTATACGTGTTTTGCGCGGTTATTGTGGCATATCAATTGAGTTATTTGTGTACAAACTCTCCACTGTTACCCTCTCAGAAAATCATAATTGAGGTATTGTCATTGAATATTATTCTGGTATAATGCTGCTTTGGGGTATTGCTTCATGGGAGTGCAGGCAGTGTGAAGAAACCTTAATTCGCAAGAATACAAAATTGCATCAATAGAACGCTGTAATATTGGGACCTGAAGTAAAAAAATTTTAATGTAAATACGTTTTGTAAAGCTCTTTGTGACCTCGAAGGTGTCATGACGCTGACAGAACCCTAGCAGAAAACAAGGTATGAGCACTCCCTAGACTAAAGAGATTAGAGTCTTTTCTGAATCTGGTATAGAGTTACAACAAATGCACAGGCAGTTGTTTCTGAAGAGTCACAGCCCTGACAGGGAACACGCAACCTCCAATTGTAGAGCAACTCAATTGGGACAGTGTCAACCTAAGTGCAGGAATAGAGGGGACGATTACGGTGGCGGTCAGACTGCACATCGGCAGCCTGTCGGCGGCGGTTTGACCACCAAGTTCCAGCCGCAGGATTACAATTCTGCCGGTCGGACCCACAGCGATTAGAGGGAAGACCACCGCCTCTGACAGAATCTGTGATCCCGTTGGGGCAGCGGCCAGATTCGTATCTCTGAATGGCAGGGGTGCCGAGCACCGCCGAGCACTGCCATCAGGATAACAATATCCCTTTCTAACAGCCTTTTCATGGCGGGAAGACCATCATGAATAGACTCTCAAAACGAATAGGGGGGGGGCCCAGACCGTAAAATGGTCCTGGTAGCACATGCAGTGCCCCACTCACCTCCATGCACTGTGTGCCATACACAACATGGTGCATGGAACATGGACATGGAGGAGTTGCTGCTTATCATGGTGCCTGGTGCTGTGGTCCTTTTCCTTGGCAACAGCACAAGCCACCAAAATAAGGAGCACTTTCCGACAGCCACATGGCAGTCACATCGTAACATGGCGGTCAGACCGCCACCTGCTTGTTGGGCAGTCTCCTGACTGCCGAAATTGCAGGCGGTGGTCCGACCAACCACTATCGTATTTGGCCGCATTGTTACATTTTAAGATGCTTAACTCAAGCTAGGTGGCAACTGCTTTAATACATCAATAGAATTTAGATAATTTTTGGGGTGAAAGATTATCAAATAACAATAAAATGTGAAAAACATCTGCATACCTCATGAAGCGGAAGTGAAAAAGGTGGACCAGCAGAGATGGTTGATAAACATAAACGATAAAAAGTGTTGGGGTTAAAGAAAAACCCTGTGGGACAGTCAGATGCAATGGTAATTCAGAACAGAAGGGTGCAACTATATTGCCTGTACCTGCTGTTGTAAGCATGACATTGCTCAGTACCAGGCCAGGCATCCAACACCGTTGTCACTTAACCTGATAATTAATTTATCATGGAAAACTGTATCAAATGTAGCTTACAGGTCTAGCAGAACCAGGGCTGATGACAATCCCTGGTCTTCTTGAACTCTCAAATCATCAAAACTGAAAATCTGTGTGTGCTCTCTGTAGTTAAAGATTGCGGAGAAACCTAGCTATAACCATAATAACTGTTTGTTAATTAACTTTTCCAGCATTTTCAATGGAAAGGGCAATGAAGAAATGGGGCCCATAACACCTCAGGCAGATAAGGTCAGCAGTGCGCTTTCTCAAGAGTGGTATAAACAGAGCTTTATTCCAAGCAGAAATAGCAGTGGAAATAAGAAATAATGAAATAAGTTCAGAAATACTAGAAATCCATTGTCCTGCTCTGGGCTCTCCATCTCCCTTTCAAGTGAGTGAGAGAGTCAGGGACTGTGGTCAAGAACAATTAAATGAAAAAAGGACTCCCTATTTGCCCTAGTGGTTAGAGCTGGCAGCACTGGAACTTGGGAACCAGGCTCAAATCTTGGTCTTTTCTGAACATCCTGTAATTCTATGTGCATAACCTAATATGTCTGTACCTTAAAAAATAAGAAGTAACGTCTGGTTCTCTGGTAAGTGCTCTAAAACGTTTGGGTCACCTTTGTGCTTTATATAACTGCATAAATAAAGAAATGTTTTGTAACCCACTGTAAGAAAGTGGGTTATAATTAGCTGCGAAGGACGTGAGTCCTTCCACAAGAATTAAGTCCACAACCTTCCCTTTACTGGGAACCATTCCCCTCATTGTAGCACTTGACTCTCTCAGGGTAGTGATGGAGAGCAGCCCAAGGCTACTTACATCTAGTGATGTTGGATAGCACCCTTGCTTGCTGGTATGTGACAACAGTTAGTGCTTTTTATCGTAAAAAAGAAAAGAATACTGCACATTAATTTACAAATATGTACAATTAGATAAATGGAAATACCTATGCTGACATCCTCCTAATAATTCACACCACTAGTGAGCCCTGAATACTGAGACGAGAAGAACCCCCACATATATTACCGACTATAGAAGGGGTGCCATTAAAAAAAACACAGCAAGTCTACAGGCTTTGTCACCACATTGGTAAAAGCAAAAATAGATCCCATAAAACCAATGCAAGATTATCAAACTCACTATGGGTGGCACCATATTTCAGTAACCTTAATTAACACCGCACTGGGGATGATAAGGTTCTAAAGTTTGATCACGGTAGCAGCCTGATTAGATATTTCACAATATAAATCATGGTGAAAAAAGAAGAAAACAGACCACATCACATTGTTCTTTAAGTCCCTCCTCAAAACGGGGCACATTGTGGATCTCATCCAAGTGAACACAAGTTAGAAGACTCATATTATTTTGCAAGCAAAGTTAACATAATAAAATAATATAGTTCATATCTAGTCAAAGAGACCAACCATTAGCTGCATAATTCGTTGAAACTAAGGTGTGGTCTCACTATTATACACAACTACAATTCATATCAAATATCTCCAAGTGTAATTTTTTTTGGGGGGGTGAATGTAATTTTCGGGTAACTAAGAGTGAACTATGAAATCTACATACATTTTCCAAAACCCAGAAGGAGAAGGATTTTCAACGAACCTGCCATATGATATGAACAAGAAAAACAAGAACAAATAATTAAAAAATAAAGGAAGGGCACTTAAGTGAAAGAGTACAAGTGTGCCTAGGAACGCATCTCTTTTGGAAGGAAAAAGGAACGTCGTCCTGCAATAAAACAAAAACTATTAAATCATTATGAAACCGCAGTAAAAACGTAATGGGAGTGGAGGACAAAATAGGAAACCTATAAGAGAGTCTTAAAGCAAGGGAACCATGCAAAACGAAAGCTAATTTAAAAGGAAAAAACTGTCTGAAAATAGGGTTTTGGTGCGGGGGGCGGAGGAGTGGTGGGGGAGGTTTTCTGTTATAAACTTAAAACAAAAGGCTCAAAAGAAGTTAGTGAAAAGCAAACCTGGATAACATAATTCTGCACCAAGAGGAGCGGTCAGCAGGTGATGGCCAGGCTGATGAATTATGCGCATGATAAAAAATAAATATTACAGTGGTTATTCAATGTGCTTTTCATCAGAATGGTTTTGTTCAGAGTTCACATACAAATGTGGGGGCACATTAACTACAAACGGCGATAAACATCGCAAAGCGAGCTTAGCACTATTACATTTATTGCCGTCTATTGCCGGAATTTATCACCCGGATAACGCGTTATTAACAACGCGTTTCTCCAAGGCGATAAATATTCCAGCAATAGAGACGAAATACAGGAATATCGCTGAAAATCCAGCGATATTCCTGCAGCGATAGGGAAAACCTTGATGATAGGGAGATGTGGATTCAGCCATAGAATCCACATCCCATTATATATATAGCTAATTTTTGTGGTTAGCGTGGATTTTCATGTCGGTATTGGTATCCTGGGCCAGCTTGATAATAGGGTGAAGTGCAGTTGGCGATGATTCCTGTGTTGTTTTGGGAGGAAACGCCTACTTTGCATCTCATTAGAGATGCGAAGCGAGGCGTTGGGAAAACCGCTGCTAACATGCGCAAATGCATGTTAGCACCTCCTTGTAAATAGGGCAATGGTTTTATCTCCGCTTTTTTGGCTTTTAAAGCTAAAAAAGTGGAGATAAGGCCCTTGATAATATGCCCTGTAGTGACAATGGCAATTCCTGACGGGTTCTTCCTCTCACATTTGGCCATCAGATATCTCTCCTCACCCAAGTACGAAACATTTATGTCTGTGTAGATCCTGTTAAGGTACCCTTTCATGTGATCTTTTCATGCATGCAAAATGTAAAAAACTCAAAAGGAAATTTAGATTTTATAGTCTGAGGGGCAGAAAACCTAGATTTTATTAAAGACACAGAAGCTGATTATGCAATTCTCCTTTATTGTCAGCTAACAGCAGCAACAATTGAAGAAAATAGAACTTCAAAGAACATTCTAAGACACTGTAAAGTCCCCCCACATGCAGCCATCTTTGTTCTTCTGGACCTGTGAACAAAATAACTCCAAAGAGAATTTAAACTTCTGTTGAAAACGGTTCACTGCTAGCAATCCCAGCCAGGGAAATCTTATTAGTCTGAAACAAAAAAGTAAAAAATGTAGGTAATACCTTTAATGCTGTTGGGATTGGTAAGAGGATTGGTGTAGAGGAATAATCTTAGCCTTCATGTCGTTAATAAAAAACAGATTTTCTGCCCACCAGGCTGTGGAAACACAAAATTTTATGGCATGACATGGAGGCTAACATTCTGCAAATTCTAAGTGTAGTTAACACATTATCCATCACGTTCATGATTGGTCTGAAATAACAGTTTTTAAACATACTTTCATTCGACCAGTCTACCGCTCTAGGAATATCTTGCAAACTTCTGTCCAAGATAACAGCTTTGGAATCTGATGCACCCCTAAGGGAGTGCGCCCTGAAAATAGAGGCATCCACACCACTCTCACTCATAATATTTTCACCCATCTCACCAGAGTAGGTGAAGAAACTGCTTTCTGAGGCCATCTATGGAAATTAACTGTTGTGTTGCATTTCCTCTCAAACTTTCTGTTTCCCTTTCATACACTTTCAAGCATTTTACAAGGCAACGTTTTTCATTCTGTTGAAAGAAAGGGTAGAAAGCAGAAGATGACATAGTCGTTTTTCTCTTTTTGAGGTAGAAGCATACTCCCTCAGGTTGATAGGCCCTGCTAGTGACATCTAAGGCTTTTATGTCCAAGGTCTGTGTAAAAGACACTAGGCAGAGTAACACTGTATGTTTATGAGAGATGCGTTTGAGAGACAGATTTGAGTTGTCACCCCAACAAACTAGACTGTGTAAGACATTTTTGACATCCCATAAAGCAGTGTATTTTGCAGTCAGCGGGTTTAGTACCCCTATACTTCTCATTATTTTCTTAGTCAGTAAGATCTGGCCTACAGAGACACCATTGTCCAATGAGTGCCCAGCGGTATAGAAGATCTGTAAACGTTAATTGCTCTGTTGCATAGGTCAGATGCGAATAGTTCAGATAGGTTGTTTGCAACATGTCCTAAATTAGATGAAACAGGATCGTAGTTTCGTGAAGACACCAACTAACCCATTTCTTCCAAGCCAGTCGATATGCTTTACTTGTTCCAGGAGCCCATGATTCAGATATGAGTTGGAAATCGTCTAGCAAAAGGCCTGAATTCTTCCTGCCCATCAGTACCAGTAGACCTTGTTCTACGAGGGGATGTGACTCTCCTTGTGGGCCCAAGTGTATTTCCCTGAATGACGGTATTCGGATAGGGAAGTCTATGGTCATTTCTAGAATGATTGGAAACCATGTCTGTGATCTCCAAAGCGGTGTTATTACCACGATGGTCTCTCTGCTTCGCTGTGCACGTAAGAGTACTCATGGTAGCATGGCAAGTGGAGGGAAATCATAAGGTGCTAAACCCTTCCAATATTGGAAGAATGCCTCTAGCCCTTGAGATTGAGGGTCCGGTCTCCAGCTGAAGAATTTGTTCAGCTGTGTGTTGAGCCTGTCTGCAAAGAGGTCTGCCCTGTAGGGACCCCAGTTCACTTGGATAGTTAGGAATATGTCTCTGCCTAACCTCCAGTTGCTGGAGTCCTTGAAATTCCTGTAGAACCAGTCTGCCACACCATTGCTTAAACCAGGAATGTATTTTGCTACAAAGGAAAGTCCTTTGCTCAAGCAAATCCCCAGAAGCCCCTTGCTATATCTGTAAGTCCTTTGGAGTGAGGTGAGAATCTTATTCCTCTTTCCCTGAACCAGGCCGCTACAGGTCATAGGACCTTGGTGAAACACCATGGGGAGGAGGACAGCCCGAAGGCAAGACTGAAAAACTCCCAGAGTTTTCCCTCCCAAGTAAAGTGGAGAGATTTCTGATATAGACCCCAGATTGGAACAGTCAGATGTGCATCCTTTAGGTCTAATCCTGTCAGCCAGTCCCTTTTTCTCAGTACGCACCATAAAAGGTGAATACCTTCCATATTGAAATGGTGATAGACTACCCATTTGTTCAGGTCTTTTAGGTTTATTACTGGCCGTAACCTATTGTCTTTCTTCTCCTCAAAGAAGATACTCTGATGAAACCTAACTCTGAGCCCTCCCTCATTACCCATTTGGCTAGCAATTCCTTTACTTCCTGAGACATTCGTTTCTTGTCCTCCTTTGAGAACATGATTACCGTTTGTCTTTTCATTTGGATAGGGGTATTAACAAACTCTATCTTGTACCTCTGATTATGTTCAGAACCCAGGGATCCTGTGTCACTAGGTTCCAATTCACACAGATTTGGCATAGTCTGCCTCCCACCTTTAAAGGGATACCTGAAAGGTCATTCTAGATTCTTACCTTTGGAGAATCCTCTCTGTTTCCTTTCATCCCTGAAGGATCTCCCATAGCTTTGCTGTCTTTGTGGGTAGAAGAATGGGTGGTTGGTGAAGGCTGTTTGGGAAAATCTTGCACCACGGCCCAGTGAGGGTCTTGTTGAGGCACGGCCACGGCCCAGGAACTGACCCAGCATTCTCCCAGCCCTGCCAAAAACCCTATCTGGTAACCCCTGTTTTCATGTCCTTTTGGGACTTTTGAATGGAGCTAAATGCCCCTTCCTATTTGGCAATTTCTCTTACAAAGTCATCTCCGAAGCGGAGCCTTGTCAGCCGCGGCCCCCACCCTTGTTAGCTAATTCTACTAGCTTGGGGTCTATATTTAGTACAACACCCATCTCTCATTAGAAATGGCAGTGTTTTCATTTCCTAGAAGGAAAATGGTCCTTTGGACCCATTGGCGCTGCTCCTTAGGGTTGATTGGTTGCTCACCAAGGAAGGTTACTGCTGCCATTTCAAAGATTTTCTTTAGTGGCCCTGTGATGTCGAGCAGATGATCTGGACAGGATTTAAGGACTTGGCCTTAACACCCATGGCTATGAATGCTAGTTCTGGGGTCATTGCCACCTTGTCAGGAAGGGAGGGTTGTGGGCGCTTGGAACATAACCTATATCTTACTTATTGGGGAATTTCCTTCCTCAACCAGAAAGAAATGTATTCCGCAACATGTTGTGAGGGTGTCCACTCTGGGGATAAAGGGTGTTTTATCAGGAGGTGGACAAACATATCATCCCCTAACGGATCCACAATGCGCATCTTAAAACCTGAGACCTTGCATGCCTTGTCAGAGCTTCCCATTCACTTTACTTCCACCACCTCAATCTCTGTATGGAATGTGGAGGATCATGAATGTTTAATTTCTGGTTCAAGGTCCTCATCACAGTTAATAGGAATGAGAATCTCAGGCCCTGTTTCCTGCCAATATGTAGTGCCGAGGCACCATTCTTGTCACTGCCTAAAAAGCGTGAAGATCCCCCTTTAGTGGTCTTTGTCTTTTTTTACCCCTTTTTAGGTCTCGTGGCGTTTACAGTGCGTAAGCGCTGTCTCGCCGAGACCTATTGTTACTGAGTCTGCTTCCCAGGAGACAGCACCTGGCCGCACGCATTTTCTCTCCGAGGAGGCGATTTGAGCGGGCCACGCGCACGTGAACGCAAGCGTTGTGGCCAGCTGCTGTCTCCTGGGAAGCTCCAATACCACACACGCATGCGCATTCACACAGACACACACACGAGCGCCCATGCACGCACGCACATACATACAGACACACACCCCCCGCACACATACACACACGCGTGCACACACACACACGAGTGCACCGAGCCCCCCCCGCCGTCGCACACATACACACACACACGTGTGCACCGAGACCACCCCCAGCCCTTTTCAACTTACCGGGCCAATCTCGGGGGACTCCACTCTCAGCACGCGGGAGGGGCAGGCGCCGGGCATGTGCCTCGTGCCCCCTCTGCATAGTTCACGCTGCGGCTCTTGCCAGCTCCATTCCCGGGGCTCCCTCTTGGTCAAGGGAGCCCTGCAACACTTGCGCAACATCCTGCTGGCGGCCCCGGGGCTCTCCACCACTCACAGGAGCCCCGGGCCGCGAGACGCTTTCACTCCGCCTGAGTCCTCTTCCGGTCCGGGAGCGGGCCTGCCCCCGTCACAGGCAACCTTGCCTGACTTCCGGTGAGGCTGTGTGACCTTTCCTGATGCCATTCCCTGCGCATCGTTCGCGGCGCTTCAACGCTCCTCCCCCCCACCACCACATAGCATGTCTCGTTATCGTCACTTTAGCGGACGCGCACTGTAGAAGCAGCGTTATTCCGCCCGTTCATTAGTAATGCCTCAGCTCCGCCCTCCCCCACTGCACACATGGGCTTTTGCAGGTCAAGGCTGCTTCCGGGGTATGCACGTGGGGGAGCTGCACCCATTTTTACTGGTGGTCCGGTTTACTGTTCGTTTCAGTTTCAGTCTTTCCCAGTGTCTTTCAAGCAATGCCTCACAAAACACTGGCTTGACAATACATATCGTTTTTTAGCTTTAGTGCCCCCCACGACCAAAATGATAAAGTTCTATTTACAACCGACAAGTAAAATATCAAATATTCAATTCAAAACCCTTCCAGCAGTGGAGAAGGAGGTATTCTCTTCCATAGTTTGAGGAACACTGCGCTAGCAGGATGTTAATTGTTAACCAGAATGCCTTTGACCATTAGACAAGTGACAAGGGCACATGGATGGAATCCATGTAATGATTGGTTATTCCATAACTGGTATCTCATAAAAGGACCCATGTAGCCAGACTAACATATTTTCAGTAAGTATTTACCATGTCTAAAGATTTTGAAGTCTATCAAGTAATCGCTCAACTCCCTTTTGGTTTTTTTGTTTGTTTTTTTCTACAGAAACTATGAATTTCGAGTCTTATAAGTTACAAAGTAGCAACTTGTGCTGCAGCTTTCCGTACTAGTTTAAGAATCTTTAAAAAGTATTGAGATTCTGCCATAAATGATGTTACCGGACCAGTTTCATAGTTCTACCAATTCGTGCCCAGGTAGATGTTCTAAACTGGAAAATGTATTGATAAATACAACATGCATATTTTAGTAGTATGATGGATGCCAGTATATTCCAAAAAATGTTACACTGTATGAACTTTCTTGTCAAACTGGCCATGGAAATCATCTCATCCTCATAATATAATTACACACTGCATTAATTTGTGACTACATGTATCACTCTAGAAGGCCATGAATCAGAGGTGGGGTGCTCAATGGGGATAACAATCTGTAATTGCACTTGCGTATCAGTTACGGACTTTATTAATTAAAACACTGACCATTAAAGCTCTCATTGTAATATTTGTATTTCTTTTGCAACTGGGATTCCAAGGAAATGTCAATATGAATACATTTTCACAGGTGTGTTGGGGAGAACATGGCGGCCAGCGGTTAGCAAGTTGCGCGAGGCTCCGATGGGTGGTTTTACCGTCTTTAAGCCTGTAACAGCTTCTGAAATGTTCGTGGAAACGCATTGAGATCTGCTGGACTAGTGAAAGAAATGTAATCTTGTAAATCAGGGGTCTATTTTTGTGTTAACCCTGGAGGGCGGAGGATGGGGAAAGTGAGTAGAACCAGTGCATCTTGCTTGCAAAGCTGTGGGCGTGTTTCCAGCCAGGTGCGATGGACGTGGTGAAAGAATTGGTAACGCGCTGCTGACACATCCCGGTTTTGGTCCAGTCTCTGCGGTATCTTTATCAGCGTGATTCCCCTGGACCTGCGTAGGGGGTGGAGGGGATAGCTGTTTCCACTCCTAACGCGGCAGTGTTGGCGGGCGAGAAGCTGGGCGAGAGTCAGGGAGTACAGGTTGCCCTGTGGTCATGGGCGGCTCTGGGGGTGAGTCGCAGGCGAAAGGCGGCGGTGAGATTCTCCATTCATAGCGGCAAGGGCAGAGGAGGTGGATGCGAGAGACTAGAACCCCCACAATCCACCAGAACTGCACCGAGAGCGGAGGACAAGTGGAGCTGCTGGAAGACACGGTTACAATGCAGCGACAAACAGTAAGAGTACTTTGTATGGAACTGGGGAATTCGGGAAAGTTGTCAGAAAAGGGTTCTCTAAGAAAGAAAAAAAGAGAATCAGCAGGTACTAAAACACTATCGCGGTATGCCCTAAGAAGTATAGGCAAGGATTCACCAGATCATTTAACAAGCATTTGCAATGCAATAGGTTTCGCATTTACGCGAGTTTAAGCTATTGGCATTGTAAATGACAATGCCTTTTATTTAAGTGTTAAAAACGAAAACATAAATAAAAGGCATTGTCGTTTACAATGCCAATAGCTCAAATTTGTGTGAATGCGAGACCCATTGCATTGCAAATGCTTGTTTTAGGGTTGCTCCTGTTGCCCTCTTTCCTGGGGACATATCTGCCTCATCTGATCCTTTAGGGTGGTGTGTGCTTGTAGCAGGCCATCACTTCTTAGAGAAGGTTTCTAGTTTTTTAATTTATGGTGTCATCTAGGGACCCCGTACTTTGTTTAGGGCTTTATTCGCTAGTTGCTCTATTTTCTCTTCTATATTTACCTTTGGGGTTGTATAGTAGGTTATGGGATAGAGCAGTAAATAGCTGTCTGTGAGTTAGGTTAAATAAAAGCTGAAGTAAATATTTCCAAATTAGGAATGTGGATCTGAGGTGATCAGCTGTTCAGCACGGAAGCGACTGTAATTTCCTAACTGTCACCCTATTTGACATGATGACCAACAAGCTAAAATAGCTGTTATAAATGTTTGCATTATATTGTTGCAGTGTGTTAAAATGGCGGTCGGCACGTATCTGTCATGTGTGACCACCTGCTCACTGCTTTTTCTCTAAGGGCCATAGCACTGTGCTAGCCCATCTTCTATTTTGTTTTTGCTTATGGTGCGGTCGCAACTCTCCACACCGTCGTGGCAATGGCTCAGAGTGGTTAGCAGTAGAGGGGGTGGAGGGGTGTCCTTGAAGGTCATAGGATTCACTCTGAGTTGCTCCCACACTGCTAGAGGGGAGTGTACGCAGAGCTGCCAAAGCTGCCAAAGCTGCCAGAGCAGTCTAAGGAATATGTCTCTTTACTGCAAATATGCTTATCATGCATTCCATTACAATGCGGTTGTTACAACAACCACGTTGTTTCAATGCAAACCATTACATCGCAAGCCGTTACAGCGACTTGCTGTAGGTGGCGTGCTAGACTTAGGAATAGGATTATTTACTATTTCTACTCCAGTTTATGCAACAGCAGGAAAGGTGTTGGATTGTAAATCTAACACCAGTGCGCCCCCTATAACAAGTCGTTGAAACGACTTGCGATGTAATGGTTCATGTTAGACATTGCCCTTTTTGCAGGGTCATCTCCGAACATTTTGCTTTCCTCCTAGCCTTTTTTCTGACATGGTATTGGTGGTTCTAGGACTCTGGGCACTTTAGCACTGCTGTCCAGTGTAAAGTGTGTGTGCTCTCTGTGGTAAATATGGTAAAGATTGGTCTACACCTGTCAGTCCCTTGTAAAATGGTATCTCAGAAACCCAGGGCCATTGAATTAAATGCTACTGGTGGGCTTGCAGTGCTGATTGCGCCATCCACCAAAGTAGCCTTTCAAACGTGTCTCAGGCCTCTGCCATTGCAGGACCTGTGCGCGCAGTGTTACTGCCGCAGTGACATGGCACCTAAAGTGTGTGTCCCGTCTGTGACTCCCCCTTTTACTGCATTTCAGTCACCCCAAAGGTAGGCCATAGCTAGCCCTATGGGCAGGGTGCCTTGTAGGTAGAAGGTAGGGCATGTACCTTAAGTGTGTGACATGTCCTGGTAGTGACAAACCACCATTTTGGTTTCTCACTGCTATAAGGCTGCCCTCTCATAGGAATGCATTTGGGATTCCCTGATAAGTTTTTCAGTGGTAATTCCTGATATGAGAGGAGCAGCGTGGTCAAGTTTGGTATATCTGGAATGTTAATAATAAATGCTGCACAATGGTGTGCACAGATTTATTATACCTATTTTAGAAATGCCACTTTTAGAAGTTGGCATTTCTGTGTGCTATGTATCTGCCTGCCTGATGTAGATTGCATGCCTGGCTTTGGAGTGACATGGGCTGGTGAGGTGTGTGTGGCTCTAGGGAGGGCATAGTGAGTCAGCGCTAGGGTGAATGGGAGATCTGCATTTGGAGTAGTGGGAGGAGTAGTCCCCTGACTCTGAATAGGTCTGTGCCTGCCTGGGTGCATGCTGGCTCCACCCCCCTGTGGTGGTCTGATGACCGAGCCCCCACCTGACAATGGGGAATAGGTGCCCTGTAAACAAAGTGCTCCAAAAAAAACCAGAACCAGTTCAGGCTTGTTCCCCAAGCCATATGCCAAGGGCAGTCAAAGGAAAATATACTATAAATATTGGTACTGTGAACCCATGTAAATGTTGTGCTTTATGTGCTTCCTGGTGACCTGTTGCTGCTGGGCCCCAGAAGGAACCGCCACAAGGTACTGCCTCTCTGCTGGAGGGCACTGTGAGCTGGCCTGTCTGAGCCCAGCCTTTCCCCCTTGAACTTGGGGTCCCAGCGCCTTGTGAGCGTTGCACTTTTATTTGCATGCTCCAGGACGAGGGAAGCGTTTTGTTCCAATTTGCCGCTCTGTGCTGCAACAAATGTAGAGGGAATAACGACGTGGGGATTCCCACGCAATAAATGAGGGAAGCGGGAGCCCACCTGCATTTTTGTGCTCCTTGAGAAGCGGGAGCCCACCCCACGTTTGTGCCACTTGAGCGGGAGCCCACCCCGCATTGATGCCTATTTGAAAGCGGGAGCCCACCCTGCATCTGCGGCGAGGAGGAGCCGCTGAGAAGAGGAGCTGCCACCGTCGCCACTGCGAGTGGCGAAACCGGAAGCCAGGCAGGAGTAAAGCCTGAATGAGGGCGTGCCCGGCCTGCAGGAGAGGCGGATTGTGGGGTTTTCTGGCCTCATGGTCTCCCATTGCAGGAGGGGATGCCGGAAGTCAGGCGTTGCCTAGCGGTGGCAGAAACGCCACTGGGTCTACATCCCGGTGGGAGCCTAACCCACGGTGGCCCATCCATGAAAGGAAGCAGACAGCAGCCAGATGGGGCCTGGTTGCAGGTGGGTGAAGCAGGCTCGTGCTTCAGACCCCAAGAAAGGAGCCGGCACCATCGGTGATGTGCAGCATGACCAGCCCCCGAGGAATGGTGAGTGGGAGCTTGAAGAGGAGCCTTGATGGTGCCCGCTGATCTTTGCACCAGAGGAGCCCCGGTGAGGGCGGCTCTCAGAGCACTTTGGTGGTGTCAATGTCTGGGCCCAGCCTAGAAGCCCCGGTGAGTGGGACTGGAATCAGGCTTGTAGGTGCCTCGGAGTGGCACTGGAAGAGCCCCCAAAAAGGGGGCACTTTGGTTCTCTGAGTCCCGGAGTGGGGCTCAGGAGGCACTGCGGGGCCCATGGTGATTTCTCCAGCTGCACGTGAGAGTGCGGGCAGCTGCAACATGGGGGACATTTCCTTTTGAGTGGAGAGAAAGGGGTGAGGTGAACCCCAGCCCCCAGTGCATTGCACACTTTGCTTTGGCTTCATTGGCAGCAAAAGGGCACTTGGAAATCCTAGGATCGCGCCCTGACATTTTGGACAGAGGGCAATTGAACCCCACAGAAAGGCCCGTTGACCAGGGGTCAGTTGTATGTTGGTTGGCCGCAAGGCCCTCAATGTGATTTAGCCCAACATAACTTTTGCATAATGTGTTTATGCTAATGTGATGCAGACATGATGCGTTTATGTTGCTAATGCGAAGGTGTTTATGCTTAGGGTGTTTATGCATAATGTGTTTTTATTATGCTAATGTGATGCAGACATAATGCGTTTATGTTGCGGGTGATATTGCTAAGTACTGTATTTTACCAGTAGTCACTGGTTGTGTTTTAGATGTGCTACTAGTGCTTTCTAAAGGTTCTGACAGTGGCCTGATTGGCCCTGTCATCTGTATATAATCCCCTGTAAATATTGCCTAGTGCCAGTTGGCACAGTGTATGGCACAGTGTGGGGTTTCTCACAGGGGAATACCAGGACGGGTTCCCTAAGCAAGCGCCGGGACGCTCACGGGCAGCCGTGCGCTTTACAAATCCAGCACATTTACATTTACATTGTGTGATTATGATACTAATGTGTTTTGGATAATACAAAGGCTATTTTTTATATATAACCTTGTGTGGAGTTTCTTTTGTGGTGTGCCTAGTGTGTTGGTGCAGTGCGAGCGTGTTGCGCAAACGCTTTACACCTTGCCTCTGGGATAAGCCTGACTGCTTGTGCCAAGCTACCAAGGGGGTGACCAGGGGTTATCTTCAGCGTGTAACTCCCTTGCCCTGACTAGAGTGGTGGTTTCTGCCTGGCTTTGGCGCAAGCCTTAGCCAACCAGAAATCCCATTTCTAATAGTTCGGGTTGAAACAACACGCTCGTTGTAATGGAATACATTGTAGCACATTCGTAGTAAACAATGTCTCCACGTCTAAGTGTTAGCTCGCATGTGGTCGGAAGACGTGTCCCCCAGGTATTGTGGTAGTGGCCTTTGAAAGAAAGACAGTTATCTCCCTAGTCAAAGGAACACCGGTATTTCGAGACACAGACGGTCAAAAGGAATGGGTCTTTCTTTCGGCTCAATGGACCAGAAGGTCAGTTAAAGCCAAATAGTTTAACTTTTGAAAATAAAAGCGGTTCGATTTAGGGAGTCATTCTTTCAGCCTAATGAGAGTGAAAGAGCACACTGAGTAAGCGTTGTTAAGAATTTGATTCCCCATTCTGCCTTATGAATGTAAACATAAGAAATGTACTATAATAAAACATTAGGGGCCTGATGTACGACAGCCAAAATAGCGCCTCTCTAATTGCTAGTCTTTTGCAACTCACAATTTGCAAGGCGCTATTTAGGATGTACAACAGTGTGTAACACACTGTTAGAGATTGCCAATGGGGTCGCAAATAGAGAGGCTCATGAATATTAATGAACCTCTCACAATTTGCGACCCGATTGGGAATGGTAGGCCCTCTCAGGTATGGTGTCCTGCTGGGCTCAGCAGACCACCATGTCTGGGACTGCTTTTAAATAGAGCAGTATTTTTTTTCAAATGCAGCCTGTTTTCCTTAAAGGAAAATGGGATTCTTTAAGAAAAAGAAATGAAACGTTTTTATTTCATTTTTTAAGGGCAGGCAGTGGCCCCTGGGACCACTTCCTGCCCTTAAGAAATATTTCCCCCTGCATTTGCAAAGGGGAAAGGATCTCCTGGGACCCCTTCCCTTTTGCGACCCCATTACCACCCTCTTGAAGAGGGTGGTAATTTGCGAGTGTTTTGCACCCGCAATTGCAGACAAAAAACATCTGTACATAGGGTTTCGCATGCTATTAGCGACTCATAAAACCCTATTTTGCGAATCGCAAAAAATTGCGACCCGCAAAATAGGGTTTGTACATACACCAAACCTGTTTGCGCATGCAAAAGTAGTCGTACGTCTGGCCCCAAGCGCTTAGTATCTTGTCAGATAGACTTTTGGCCCACTTGCATGGGAGTAGAGTGACATCAGGTTCCAATCCCCCTCCAAGATTTTTCTGCTGCCAAGATTTTTACTTGCACGACAAGAAACCCTCAGGGGGAAAGGGGTTTGGGACAGAGAAGAGACTGCCAAGTCTTTACCAAGTTTTCTCCTTCTTCAGACTCTCGTCCTGCTCTCTCAATCTTCTTTTGACTCACATGGTGGTACTGTAACACAAGTGTTAAAAATACATTACTCCTTCTATTCCTATTCTTAATCTCTTCCTAATCATCACACATACACACATCCATACTAATATTATAAAGAGAGAGGCCAAACCTTTGAGGCGGGTAATCTCAGTAACCACAGCACCAATCACAACACCCAATAAAGCGTTGGAAAGGGCAGTTGCAGCAGAAGGACATAGGCTATGCAGACGGATAAAAATAATTATAAAAAAAATTGCAAAAAACCACATCATCCAGAAGGCCGAGGGCCGAAATAACATCAAACAGGAAATGATGTAATAATGTGACTCACTCCATGCCATCTGGGTCGTACATTAATCAGATCATCTGCTGTGGTCGTGTGCTGGGGGCGTCACAAAGGCCTTCACCTCGAAGGGTTGTAAGTAACCATTTGCAAGACTCCCTTGGGGGACTGCCCTTTGTCTCACACATACTGGGGGTGCCGAATGCAGTGTGTGCCTTGGCCTGGCTGCATCTGAAAGGGCTGAACGCAGTGTGTGGCTTGGCCTGGGTGCGTCTAAAAAGCACTCGGGCCAAAGAGCGTCGGTGTGGGTCATCAAAAAATAAGAACAGCGGGAAACAATCATTCAAGACTCACACAATTCTAATTGTTAGACTGTCGCTGCTGGCCCTCAAGCGGGGGCACACGCGACTGAGCGTGTCTGCGGGGACAATTACTGCAGCCTCTCATGCGTGCTGTTACTGAACTATCACATTAAACCAAATTACACGCGCCTGCTAACATCAGCCAGGGCTGTAGCCGGGCTCAGGCGGCGGATCACTACACTAATTACATGCGCCTGCAAACATGAACCAGGGCTGCAGCTGGGCCTCAAGCGGGGGGACACGCGCCTGATAACATCAACCAGGGCTGCAGCTCGGCCTCAAGCGGGGGAACAAGCGAATGACCGTATCTGATTACACACATTACACACATTCTATTTCATACCCGGACAACGTCGGGACAGGCTGCTAGTATATATATATATATATATATATATATATATATATATATACTTTGCATTCTCTTGGCCTCATCCTCTCTTCTTGAGGAGATGTACTTTTCCAATTAAACTTCTATGTGTTTATTTTTTTCCTCTGCATTAGAAGATTTCAATATTTAAACCTCTGTTTTTCTAATTGTGTTTGAATCTTTTTATCTTTCTCGTTCCTATTATCACCTCCTTTTATCCTTTGTGTACTTTGCATATTAACCTCTTTATCTTGTTGGATTCTTATCTTAATGTAGATATGTCTTTTCTTTCAGAACTAATGAATTTTGTGCTGCTGCTCAATATTAGGATTGAACTATGCTGCTGGTAAGTATTCGAGGGTAACCATGAACCTTACACTTTTAATACTGTCTGTTTAACCAAAAACTCTTTACTATAAAACTCTCTATAACTGCAATGTGAAATGACCTTTCTTTCACTAATGCTCTGACAAGAAAATCTAATTTACAACTATAATGTTGCAATACAGCTCTCTAGTGAACACACTGTTGAGGCACAATGTACAACTCTGCCAATATTCCTGTTTCAATCACCTTAAAACACTAGCGCAGTAATAACAAGCGTTTTTTAACTGAAATGTTGCAATACTTCCACTTGTGTCACAATGTAAACTCGCAAGTTCCCTTTGAGTACATTCAGCTTCTCCTGCAATGTGCGCTCACCAACTTGCCAGGCTCAACTTGAAAATTAAATAAATGGAACAGCCTTAAGTTTTTTCTGCTGAAGACCTTTCCAGGATTTGTAGCACCAGAAAACACAGGATGATAACAAACTGTAAACGACGCAGCCACGACGCCTCTAACCCTGACTAGATTTTGCGTTGCCCCGATATATGCTGCCCAATCCTCTGGAATCTCAGGTGAAGTGCGAGATTCCAGAGGCAACGTTCTGGCACATTCCGATGGGTGCACCTGGGGACTGGGAGATACACTAGACAGCTGACCTTTTCTGCCTGCCGCCATTTTGAAGCATCTCATAACATTACCTTGCTTCATTCTCCCTACATCGCTTGGGGTCTTTTGAATATAAACATTCATTGACCTCTTGCTTAACACTGAATTACAGAGGGTTCTCACATATCCCAAGGAAAAATGAGAGGCACTTATCTTGTGAGCAGCAGCAGCAAAGAAGGAAGATGGTTGCACATGGGGGGACTTTATAGTGTCTTGGACTGTTCCTTGAAGTCCTATATTCTTCAACTGTTGCCCATGTGAGGTGGAAATAAAGGAAATTTGACAAAAAACTAAGAAACAGGATATGAGGCAATTGGAACTGCACTTATCACTATAGTGGGGTCATGTATGGCATTCACTACTTTGGTGCATAGGACCTGAGGCTCAATACCCTTAAGCCTCCTAGGATTAAATAAAAAAAAATAAAAAAAATAGAACAACAACAATTTGGTCCAGCACTCTGTATTACAGTTTCTCAGATTACATCACAATGTTATACAAAACATTGATTCAGCAGGTGTAACTCCAATTTTTCTTTATATGTGAACTCTTCTTCACAACAAAATAAAACCGTAGCCAATTGGTTTCATCCTCTCAGACTTCTTCAGGGCAAGGAAAGGTGTGTTGGCCTTCTATTTTAGATGCTGTCTGTGACATATAATCTATCAAAGTGATACTGGAAAAACCTTGTCAAGGTAGAGTCTCTTCCTAGGTAAGTTACTACTTTCTTGATAACAAGTATGCTGTTTGGTTTAGACCGTTAGCCAGGGTCTGGCATAAAGTAATAAGTGTTATCCCATTCCAACTTTCAAAATGGTAGCGTGTAGGTCGAATTATATACACAGATCATCTAAAGGAAATTTGCATAATGTTAGGCTCAGTGTCCTGCCATAAGATGTGTGAATACTAAACCAGTACTGAGGTCAGCAATCTAGTACAGACCCCTAATTAGCACGGGAAAGGACAACATAGAAAGGTGGCTACTTGGTCAGTCTGCTTGAAATCTCTAATAGCTAATTCTGACCGGACATTGGAGATTCAGCTAATCTATGACAATTGACCTCTTGCAAGACAGTCTTTTGAGTTTATTGCATTTTGCATGCACCATTTCTACCAAAATTACTCTTCGTTTGTAGTTGGAACTGGACTTGAATGTTTAGTTCTATCATAGCCTTGTCCGAAGAAAGTCAGAGACTCAACCTCGTAAAGCTAGAGGATAGCTTTCCCCATTATCTCTTAGAGATTTTAAACATTCCATAGGGAGACAACAATACAGTATTTGCGGTCACCTTAGGCAAGTTTAGCTACATGAGGATCCCTCCCCTTTCTCAAACAAGCAAGTTGAAACAAGGATTTCATCTCATCTTCAAACACAGATCCCCTGAAAGAGCCCCTAATCAGGGTGAGGAGTAGAAGCAGAGATTGGTGGGTGAATTTTTCAGTTCTTTTAAGCAAAGATTTCTATTTGTCTAGCCAAATAAGGTAATATATAAATACACTGATCTGATTTCTCCAGTTTAAGTTGGTTTTACCGTTTATTCTGTATTGAATAGGGTGGCGTCCCTATTCGTCAAATGCATTTTAATCAGTGAGTTGTATTGGCATTACTGTGAGATTATACATATATTATATTCGTGAATTAGACCTGTCTTATGGAAAAATGTATAAGAGTTATGAAAAGCAAGACATACATTTTAGCATGTGTTGTATTATGCTAGTTATTTCCTCAGGACCCTTTAGAAATATGCTTCTAAAGGAATCTTCTGAAATTCTAATTATCTTTGACAAGCACCATAAATATGTTGGCTATGTATAATCAAATAAATGGCTTTATCTGCAGGCAAGTTTCTTATTACGCTTCTGTTATTTTTGACATTCAATAGACTGAAAGTACTGAATACTACACAGTGTACTTAGAACGACACACGGTTTCTAGCCAAACACGGCCCACCCGCACCCCCACAACCTCAGCATCATCTTGGACAGCAAGCTTTCCATGAAGAAACAGGTAAACACAGTCTCCTCCACCTACTTCAACACAGGCCCTTTTAACCAGCAGGCTGAACTATGGGAATACACTCTATGTAGAAATCACTGCACGCCTATGAACAGACTTTAGGCAATACAAAACTAATCCTTGACCTCCCCAGATGGACCCACATCACTCAACACCTCAGAAAGCTACACTGACTCCTGATCCAGAAAAAATGCAAGTTTAAGACGCTGACCCACACTTACAAAGCCCTGCACATTTAAGGACCAGTATATATCAACAAATGCATCGCTTTCCACCAACCAATCAGCCTCATTCTTCTTTGCGGATAGCCCCAGGACCGCTGAAGCATCAGCAGGGGATGCTCCTTCCCTCAGTAGGCAGCCAAAGTTTGGAACAACCTTCCCCTGAAACTCAGGACTACCTCATTGCTCTAGAAATTCAGGAAGTTACTCAAAACCTGGCTGTTTGAACGAACAGATCACCACAAAGCAGCTAATAACCCCCAGCACCTTGAGACCCCAAGTGGGATGTTCGGCGCTCTATAAATCCTGATTGATTGATTGATTGATTGATTGCAATTAGAATGCACATTTGCAAATGCTTTTACCTTTACTGTATGTATGATGGCACATCAATGCACCATTAAGTGTTTCCCACCCTATGGGGACATTAAAAACATTAAAGTGAGTCTGAGTTTGACTGACCTTATGTTTTGCACACCTGGGATTTCATCATCATACAGTGTGAAACAGCTAGACCCATAATTACTAAGGTTTTACAGCATCACAAAGTGACAAATTGATGTTTACTTTCCAGTGCAAAGGGTTTTTTTTTCAGGTTAAAAAGTTCTTTGTGCTGCTTTGTGTCAGTGTGCGTTGCCTTTTAGGTCTCGCGACCTGTCAATGCGCATGCGCATTGAGCGGAGTGAGACTATAGGGGCCTAAACAGACTTTAAATAACTGGCGATTTGATGCTGTGCCCGTGCGCTTTTAGGTCAATGCGCAGGCGCATTGACCTAAAATGCGTGTGCACAGCATCAAATCGCCAGCCATCTGTTCCCCAGAAGCTCTTCCCGCTCCGCCCCACAAGCTTCCCCCAGCGTGCGCTCTGCCTCAGCCGCACTCCTCCCACACCTTTGAAGTGAAGCTTCACTTCAAAGGCCCCTGCTGCTTCACACTGCGTCTCTTCCTCATCGCCGCTCTCCCCGCTCCGCCCCCTGCTGCGGCCGTGTCGCATTTCTCCTCCCCCCTCCCCACAGCAATGCCCTCCGTCTTGTTATCTTTTTTCCTCTCGCTCAAACCTATCTCGGTATAACTTTTCCAGCTGTTGTAAATCTTTCCCTTTCAACGGCTTTTAAGACTTCTTAAACGTTATTTTTATTTAGAGGGAAGTTTTCTGGGAATGAATTGAGCCATACTTTTGGATCTAGCTTTTTCTGCCTTGTTTTAGATTCAGCGCATTACAGTGCGATTTTACTCTTAACAATCGTAGAATTTCCCATCATGCCCGGTCCCGCCCTCCAAACCTTCACGGACTCGATCACTTCCTTGCAGTCTGCCTGCTGAAGTTTCACGCCGTGTGCCAAGCGCTTTGTTTTTTTGTAGAACTTGGCCTTCGGCTTCTGGTACCTCATTGCCCTTGTGGCTGTTCCTTTCTGTTAGTGTTACCGATTCTGTGTATATTTATTCACAAATGTATTTATGTGCATACTCTTTGTGACAGTTTGTGAAAACTTCAGTTTCTGTGTCAATGCGTTTTTTGTCTGCAGACGCTGTGAGCATTTTGTGTGCGTGTGTTTTCCACTGTATGGCGGTATTCTGTTTATGGATTTTGTTTGTTTACAGTTCGTGTGTATACTGCAGAGCAGTGTGCTTCAGTTCTAAGTATCGCTTCTCCCTCTCTTTGTTTGTACTTCAAGTGGCCAGCTGGGAGAGTGCTTGTGGGAGGAGGGAAACAGTTGATATGCTAAGATTTCTGTTGCAGAACCACAGACCCCTGCCCAGCCATTGTAGGCACGGTACTATACACCAAAACCCCCGCACAGCAGTGCCCTGTGGATAGAGCTCGTGGGCACCCCGACGGCTACTTGCCTGCGCTTCCTGCTTACCAACGACGATCCATTGCCAAGCAGCACTTCTACCTTGCTCTTAGGCAGCAGACCCCAGCCGAGATCCGAGAAACCTATTTCCTTTCGAACCTAACTAATCGGGCTGCCGCTTCTCTCAGGCTTTTTTTTCAGCATGAAGACGAATCAGTTAAACAGTAGTGACACTCCCAAAAGGCCAATGTAAGGAAAGATTAATACAGCTGTGAAAGTGATTAAAATGTAGGCATGTACCCATCCTTCCTGAAGCGCAATGTCAGAAATAAATCCAAGCCACCCAATGCGACTGGCTCGAAAACGTGCACCAACGTCCTCCTCGTGCCCCACAGTAAAACAAAGTGCATCGTGTATTTAAATTAAGCGTTTTCATCCCCAATGGATGTTCCGTACTCAATATCCCAGCATGCAATGTGATTCTTACTTTCCAGCGAAATCTGTTTACGATACGTCATCACCACCCCAAGCAGTGATAATCAGCACCAATCATAAAGTTTATGGACCAATCAAGTGGCAACTATTTCTACACCAACTCCACCTTGCAAGTAATACTTAGGTGTGTGGGGAGGGGGGTGTGCGTTTGCGGTTTGGAAACGGGATGGTAAATACAATTTAAACAAGCATTTGCAATGCAATAGGTCTCGCATTTTAGAAACTTTGACCTATTGGTATTGTAAATGACAATACCTTCTATTATTGCAGTTTTTTTAAAACACATAAATAAAAGGCATTGTCATTTAGAATGCCAATAGCTCAAAATCTTGCAATTGCGAGACCTATTGCATTGCAAATGCTTGTTGGTCAAGGGGTGTTACTTGGGTGGATAAACACAACCACCCTTAGATTTAAGTGAATCCCAATCTACTTGGATATCCAGACTGGGCTTTGCGTTAAAAATGAACTCCTTCTTGAGAACACACGCCCCTCTGTATGGGAGTGTGAGTCTGTGGGTCTGATTCACAAAGGTAAATTTACCCTACATAAAAGAGACAGGCCTATCGGTGCGATTTTCTTGCCTCGACTGCAGAGTCTCCGCAGTCATAAACTTACTATTAACTCGCAGTTTGTCATTGGCAAAACTATAGTAAACTTGCTCAAAACTGTAAGGCCCTGTTTGTTACCACTATGCAGCTAAGTAGAGCAACACTACAGAGGATGGCAGCGACAGCAGCAGCAGACCCGTCGTACTAGATATGACTTTGCTCTCTGTATTCCCCCATACAGCAAATTTGGTTACGTGAAAAATGTGTAAATCTGCCCCTTATAGTGATTTCGTGTTCTCTTATAGTGGCTTTCCATCTAACTACGCAGTAGTTCTGTATAAAATATTTGTCCTTTCTGTTGGCCTGTCTGCTTGATAAAAAAGTGTTTAATGCAGTGTTTCTTAGATTGAATGTTCCAGTAGGGGAACTCTTGGGTCCTTGCTAATAAATCAGCCTGCAGGGATTGAAAATTGTCATATATCTTTTCATTTCTGTTACAGTACACAGCAGTTTAAAACCTGTCCTGGTGAATTACTCTACTCAGTGGTTTACATTACATCAAGTGTGACCAATAAAAAGCGTGAGAAATATGTCTGTCAACTGTGCGTTGCACAATGTTCTCCTATGGTGCACGCGTGACGTCTCTCTGATACTATAAATTTTCCAATAAAATTATCTCCACAAGACCATGCTGTCGTTTCACTTATAACAATAATTCGGAAACATTGAAACAAATCTTTAGTGTCCACAAACACTAACCCAGCAGCATTGATTGCCTCTATTCAAGTCTGTATTTATGTTATTCCAATCTTGCAACCAAATTTGGCAGCTGAGAAAAACTCTAAGCGATCTGTGTGAGTCTGCCATGATAAATATAAAAGGAAAACACTTTATTTTGTAGGCTAGCAAACTGTA
Organism: Lissotriton helveticus; assembly: GCF_964261635.1. Taxonomy (NCBI): domain Eukaryota; kingdom Metazoa; phylum Chordata; class Amphibia; order Caudata; family Salamandridae; genus Lissotriton; species Lissotriton helveticus. The sequence continues at coordinate 1,838,071,967 of NC_136059.1, read as the reverse complement.
AATGAGATATGCTCCTACGACTTTTTATGAAACAAAAAAATGTTTTGTAACTGTTCTGCTTGCAGAGCGTTTAATATTTGGGCATAGGATTGCTAATGATATTTGAGTATATTATAAAACACATTTTTACAGATGTTTCAGGAGACCTATCTTTCATTGTAAGAGTATCAACAAAGCATAATGGAATAGCATTGCCTGAGGAAAACCCTTGTGAAGAAGGTTTCACGTATTTCTTCGTATAACAGAATGTTTCAAGCCTTACAAAACACCTCTTCACTGCACTGATGGATTTAATTTGTTTTGTCTTGTATCCTATGATGTTAACAGATGCTCAATCTTTAAAGCAGCTGCAACGTAAAACAGTTTTCTCTACGTATGACACAACTTATCAGTGAAGGGCGGCGAATGGTGACTAAAAAAGACTGTCACAATTGAACTGTACAAGTGACTGAGCCATATTTTCCACATGATGGGTTTTATAATGTGTATAAGTGGTTACCTTTCTCCAAAAATTGAAAAAGGGGAGTGAAATGGTCCCTGAAGTCTACACTTTCTGCAGGATAAACTGAGGGTCTGCTTGAAGTACCTAGAAGCCTGCCTGCTGAGAGGAAGAAGGGGTGTACCTGGCGATGTAAGAGGAGGTTTTTTCAGGAGGAGTGATCTATGAACTCAAAGCCCTGGGAATTGCAGAGAAGCTGCCAACCCAAACAGAGAGGCATATTTACAAGAACTTAATGCCGCTGTAGCGTCAATTTTCTGACGTTACAGCACTTTTTTTTATATCACCTTATTTACAAAGTGCCACTAACTGCAGTTATCGGCACTTTTCCACCGTAAACGTGAATTTTCAGGATCACCACTTATGTTAGCGAGACTTAACGAAAATGAGATGCAAGGTCGACATTCCCGTGAAAAAACTTCTGCTAACCACACTTCGTGATATTTAAAATGAATTTCCCTTACGTCGATAACCCCCAAAACTGTTGCTAAGTCCAAAAAGAGGCAGATGTTTAAGACCAGAAAACAGCTGGTCTTAAAATTAGTGCAAACACTTGGGGCCTTATTTTAGAGGTTTTTGAGCTGGACAGTGCTGCAAGAATATGTTGCTGCACTGCCCTGCGACAAAACAAAAGGGCAGGAATGCACCACATCAACAAGATAGGGCTAATTCTTGGGCCTCATTCATGAAAAGTGTTGCATTGCTGCGATACAACAGTGATGCAACACTTTTCACTGCGCCCTCCTTGTAACTCCATGGATGCGCAATGTGCACTGTAGAGCGCTCCATGTTGCAAGGAATGACAGATACGTCAGGAATCCTGGCATATCTTTTGACGCTAAAGTCACTCATTGCTGGAGTTGTGTCGCAAGCATTACGCAACTCCAGCAAGGTATGGGGCATGCTGATCTCTATGGCACTGCATCACCCTCATGCCTGCCAAGAGGCAGGCATCAGGTTTTGACGCATTGGCGTCTGAGAAGTGTTGCAGTGAAATCGCATAGATTTCACTGCAACACTCCTACAAGGCTTTGTTGCTGGTGAAAGTCCACTCTGCATACGTTATACCTGGTGGAGGTATAATGTGGTGCAGGGTGCACAACATCTGTCGGAAGGAGCTCATGAATGAGCCTCCTGTCTTTTTTGCCTACGTTGGCACACAATGGCTGCCATGCATCAACGCAGGCACCCTTGAGCCATGGTGCAAGTGTGACTGTGTTGCAGAGTTGATTGATGTTGTGCAGTGTTGTGGTGGGGACGCATGCTCCTCCCACACCTCCCGAAGGACTGGCTCTGCAAATGACAGCTTGTTGCGCAGACACTTCACTCCCTGTCAGCACCTCCTCGCGACCAGTAGATTCCAGCCAGGTCGAGACCTGTTCAACGGTGTCAAATAATTGCATGCCAGTATCTGAGACCACTTGCAGCCTTGCCGTGCAAGGAATGGATTATTTAATACCCAACTCTGAGGCATTACTTAACAACTAGAAACAACTCCCTCTACCTCTGCACCCGTGGCATAGCCAGGGAAGAAAAGTACTGTGGCGTTATACTCTTTTACCTCCCCCAGCTTGCATACCTCCCTCAGGACAGCATCACGATCCCTGTCGGAGGCAGAGGAGAAAGGGACTGGGACCTGTCCCTGGCAGCAGACGTCTCACCAACACTTAATGGAACTGCTCCAAAACAAAGAAGGGAGAGAGTGCAACTACAGGCAGTAGATCATGCAACCATATCTCAGTACATCCCACTGCCTCAGCTCCTTCTGCTCCCTTGGGCAGACCCACAACCTGCACGTTGTTCTGCCGGGAGTAGCCCTCAGCATCCTCAGCTCTTCTTTCTAGTGACTTCATATGTGCCATTAGCTGCTGTACCTCCAACGATGCATTACAGGTAATAGGGTGGACTTCAGCCAGTTCTTGCTCGATGTCATGTACCTTGTCAGTCAGCTTACGATGATCTGTGTACTCTAGGTTGAAGACAACTGTGATTTTGTCAATACGGCCCTAAAAAGAAGTGTGCATTAGTTCGAGGGAGGTACCTATTTTCTCCACAGCTGCAAGTACAGAGTCTGGTTTGGCATCTAGGGTGTCTGCTGTCAACTGCCCTGGCGGCCAGTGACCCCCATCCATTCTGTCCACTGCCACGGAGGAGCTGCCAGGTGTAAACGCTGTTGGAGGTCCATTGGTGCAGGTTGCGCACTGTGGGGTTGGTGTCTGTAAGAGTTGGTGGAGTGGTGTTGCTGAGGTAGTTGACAAGAAGTTCTTCGGTGGCCTTGATTCAGCTGAAATGGGGGGGTGATGATGGTGGTGGTTTACGGTGGGCATGGTGAAGGCATGATGTATACAATTTGGACTCCTCCTAGGGCTCAAACTACTGTTGTTTTATCCCACAGTCTGCCAAGTCATCATTCAGGCCTCAATTCTATCAAGGCTGGACTACCCCAGTTCACTTTACCTGGGGACTAATAAGGCTGAAATCCTCCATTTACAGAGGGCTCAAAATGCAGCTGCTAGAACCCTACTTGGCCTTCCAAGAACTCGCCCTACGACCAACGCCATCCTCAGACTACATTGGCTGCCGGTGTCGAAACGCATGAGTTCAAGTCCCTCTTCATTGCCCATATAATCAGTCTAGTTGAACTAGTTGATGGTGAAAAATAACATACAACTAACTGTTCTTTTGTTTGATGTAAATAACCACAGTCTCAGGAAAGTTTTAAATCTTTATCTAAAATGAATGCATGTAAACCCTTCCAAATACATACAAAGCGCTAGGGGGCGCACAGCGGAATGGCTGTACGAGGTAACAGCTCCGCCGGGCGGACGCCAACATTACGGGATTTAAGGTGCCAAATGAACGAATCCTACGGTACCATGAATAAAAACTGAAATGGGAAGATGCCAGGAATAAACTGACATAACTAAGGCCATTGAAGGACTATCGATTTCGGAGGAATTAGAGACGGCAGCTGGAAGCACCCGGAGGGTAAGATGGCGGCCGTCGGACATGCAATGCCCGAAATGTACAACGGCCCGCTGGAAGCGCAATAGCGGATGAAACTACCTAGCCCCACCGGGGCAAATTAAACCTTGGTGAACCACATGATGTGCGAAAGAGAAAATGTGAGCTTGCTTTGAGCGGCGAAGCAAAGTGCTGGGTGACGAACTGTCAAGGCATTAACATGCAAAATGGCGGCGCCCATGTCCTAGGAATACACCCGACTGCAATTGCACGGCCTGCCGGAGTAAATATCCCATTAGCTCCGATATATGGTCTGCCAAGAGGTAACGCTCCCCCGGGGAAGAACTCAAGGAGGAGCGCTGCTGAGCGGAGATGGGCATGCGAGCTTAAAAGGACTGCAGTAAGCGAATACAGGGAGAAAATAAACCCGCAAAATGGTGGCGGAGGGCAACAACATCGGCGGTATTAATACCAATAACAAACAGAGTGCAGGAGTAAAGGCAGAATCAACGGCAGACATCTAACACATTGGCACACATATGGATTTCGGCGGCAGTAACTCTGAAGGGGCGAATTGACTACTAATTAACTACATCTGATGATAGAGATATGCACGTACCATGCGAGTAGACAGAGCTTTGGGCTAAGGTTCCGATAACTGCTGACGGCAATTAGGTGCGTCGGGGTACAAACCACCTCCAACAATAGGCATGTGACACTGAAGGTAATTCTGGGGAGGTGAGCACTATTGTACCTGCCACAGCAGTGACGACGGCTGCCTACCTCACGGAGAGCAACAGGTGCCGGTAGGGGATAGTTGACACCGTTTAAGGAGCCCAGCGAGTTACGACTGCTACGGAACCGGGCGCGTTCAAACCCAGGAGCCGCGACGGAGATGCATATCGGACCATTCTTTCCAACGGTGCGCATTTGTATAGATAAGGTCACAACAGACTCCAAGATGGTGCGACCGTACAGGCAACAGCCCAAGATAACGTTCAAAGCTAAAAAGGCGCCAAAAGGTACTGAAGACCAGGCATAAGGTGAACCAACTACAGAAAAGCCAGCGGAAAGCAATATGGAAACCATACTGAAAGCCATACAGTCAAATTTACAAGACATCAATGGGAAATTAGATCACTTAACATGTCGAATGGACAGCATGGCGGCTAAAATGGACAAAGATGGGGAAAGGCTGGAGACAGCCGAAACACGCATTTCGGCGGTTGAAGACGAAGCACAAGCAGCAACTAGCAAATGTACTGGCATGGAAAAAGTCATCAACGTGATTAAAGACAAAGCAGAGGAGTTGGAAGCGCGCTCCTGACGTAACAACATTAGAATAGCGGGGCTGCCGGAATCGACAAATACAGGCCGCATGGAAGCCTACACTGAACAGCTATGTACAGATATATTTGGAGCGGAAGCACTCTCATCGATTTTTATCATCGAAAGGGCACATCGCTGGCTTGCACCGAAACCACCACCGGGTGCAGCGCCACGGCAAATTGTGGCTCGAATATTGAACTATAGAGATCGGGATAATATTTTACGACTCGCGCGTGAGAAAGGACCGATAACTCATCAAGGCAACCAGTTGGAATTCTACCCTGATCACACTGTCGCCGTCCAACAAGCACGAAGAGAATTCTCAGCAGTGAAAGTGAAATTGCGAGCAATGCAAATAAGCTATGCTATGCTCCATCCTGCCCGTCTGAAAGTAACCTGGGAAGGGAAATCGACAATTTTACCCAATCCTAAGGCAGCACAAGACTTTATAAAGAAAATATCAAAGCAGAATAAAACCGCGGAAAGAAGAGACCAACACCAAGACTCGGAATGACAGGGCGGTGACAAAATGAAGACTGTGAGAAACGTAGGACGTAAGGACAGAATTGGTGGTAAGAGGCTTGATGCTATCCCTCCTGGGTGCTACTAAGCAGAGAATGATGGCGGAAACATTGGTAAGTGTATGGACAATATAATGGCCTCAGAAATACGTTAGACTAAACGGCCTAATCTGCAAATCTGCCCGAGTGACTGTGTAAAACTCTTAAAGATACCGATTTGCACAGACAAAACGATGAGTGAGCACCGAAATGATAATGTACTGGCACCAAGAGAAACCCTTTGGTGAAGGTTGCAGACTGCCCCGGACATGAGCCACAAGTGACACACATGTGAACTCGTAGTGCAGACGTGATTTAAACTGTAGCTCACTTGTAGGGTCTAGCACTAACGCTGAACTAATCAAATATTGGATATTATGTGTTGACACGGGCCATATTAATGATATGTTTTCAGGAACATGTGGGTAAGATGGTGTAAGAAGAAACATTGTTTATTTCAGGAAGTTAAATAGAGATATAGCAAAGAGATATTTTGTGGTATTGTTGATGTGCTCAAATTCAGATACTATTGTGGTAATGTAAGGCACTGGGAAAAATCCCAACAGCACACGTCTAGGTGCGTAAGGGTAGATCCGCCCCATCCATTAGGTTGGATGGTGTAGTGTACCCTCGGTGGACCTCCAAATGGGTGATCCCCACACAAGTTATGTTCTCAAGGGATGTTAAACGAGGGATGCGGCTTCGGCAGGATTGGGTTGCCGAAGTGGGTGGGAAGGGGTGGGGGAGGGGTTCGGTTTTAGTTCAAAGACCAAAGCATTTAAGATGCATTGCTGAAATCCATGTTATATGGCAGGAACGAATGAGGGGTACTGAGCTAACAAAGAGTTATGTCACATGTAAGATTAAATGCACTTCCGCTAGCACCATTATGGTAAGGTTCCCAAACGTAGAATGGCTCAGACAGTGAAAAATGCCGGTAGCGCCAACTTAAACCTCATCACGTGGAATGTCCGTGGCTTTACAAACCCGAAAAAAATTAGACAGATATTTACATGTTTGAACCGATGGTGAATAGATATAGCATTCCTACAAAAGACACATATTGCACCCAACACGCATAAAACCATAGGTACAAGATGGGCGGAATCCACCCATACAGCTAACTACTCATCATATTCACGAGGGGTCATAACGCTAATTCGGAGGGGAACAAATTTCAAAACGAGAGAGGTGATATTGGATCCGAATGGGAGATACGTCATAGTCTCAGGGATAGTAAGGGGGCAGAGGATCACGCTAGCTAACATATATGGACCAAAAACAGACACACCTGAATTTTTTCAAGAATTGTGGAATCACATGCATACACTACGGGATACACACATCATATGGGGAGGGGACTTTAATATAGCGCTGGTAGACCAAATAGATCGGTCTAACAATTTGTTAGAACCACACAAAAAAGCTAGAGCGAAAGTTTTAGATATAATGGCAGACATACCTCTGAGAGATATATGGAGGCAGAAATACCCAGATGTAACAGGTGCGACACACATGAACGTGGTTCATAACAGCTGGTCCCGTATCAATTACTGGCTAGGGGCAGATAACATTTTACTGTGGACGAGGGGATTACATAATCTACCTAAAGTCCTATCTGATTATAATCTGATCCTACTGATGCTTCAGATGCCACATTATATCCCACCACCATTCCAGTGGAGGTTCAATGCTCAAGCACTCACAGATACAGTCTACGCTGACACTATTCACAAGGCGATAAAAGACTATTTTCAATTAAATGTACCCACAGTGGAGGACCAGGGTCTGTTATGGGAAGTTTTTAAAGCAACAATACGGGGAGTATGTATAGGTACATCGGTAGGCATATTACGGGACATTAGACAACAGATCAAGAGATGTGAAATTTGCATTAAAGAGCTGGAGACGACTTATGAACGCACACTAGACCCAGCACTGCTCGTAGATTTGCGACAAGTACACACTGAACACCAAACCTATCTTGAGGATGAACTAAAGTATATTACTAAAAGACACATAGCCAGAAACTTTGGGGAAGGAGGCAGACCAGGCAGAATGTTGGCAGCTAAGATAAGTGAAGGAACAGGCCATAAGGCAATATCACAAGTAAAAGCGGAGGATGGCACGCTAATGACACACACGGAGGGCATACTACAAAGTTTTGTGAAAAATTATATCGCATTATATAAATCGCAATCTACGGCACCTCCCTCAGAAGTGCTGAAATACTTGGAAGATGTGGCCATAGCTTGGCTGTCAGATAATCAAAGGGAATATCTATCAATGCCAATAAAGGTAGAAGAAGTGACAGAGGTAATACAGTCACTGCCGAATGGAAAAGCCCCTGGCCCGTACGGGTTTACCTGCGAATTTTACAAAAGATACGTAGATATACTGCCCCCCCGCCTGGTGACTATGCACGACAATGCATTTGACCAATCGGAACTACCTCCAACACTTAGAGAAGCAGTAATAATAGCCCTCCTGAAACCGACTAAAGACCAGGAGTTTTGCAAATCATATAGGCATTTATCACTGATAAATGTAGACTCTAAGATATTGGCAAAGATCCTGCCAGTCCGGTTACAACCATTGATGACAAATCTAGTGCTTCCGGATCAAGCAGGTTTTATACCCACTAGAGCCACTTCCCATAACACTAGAACTCTGCTCGCCCTCTCACACTATCTAATACCCTCTACTAAGGCGGTGGCGGTGATGTTAGAGAATGGGCTTTCCCCAAAGATTCATACAATGGGTGTCATTATTATACACGAAACCAATGGCAAGTGTCAGAATAAATGGGCATATATCGGACACGTTCATCATTGAGAGGGGGACACGGCAAGGTTGCCCTCTTTCGCCATTATTATTCACGTTAGCCTCAGAACCGCTGGCCTGTCTGGTCCGAAAGAAACAAAAAACATTGGCGTTGCAATTCCCTTCCAGACCTCGGCATATATTGTTATACGTAGACGATATGCTCTTATACGTCCGTGATCCCGAACAAAATCTGGCACCTCTGTTTTGGGAGTACATACAATTTTGCCGACATTCTGGCCTTGCCATAAATTGGGCCAAATCATCAATTATCCCACTAACAAACGCAACTACACCACATGAAACTGAATTCCCCATAGATTGGCAGACCGACCCTATTAGATATCTCGGGATGTGGTACCATAGAAATTCAGAAGTGGTCATCCGCACAAATTATGGAAGGGTGATCTCTGTTTTAGAGGACAAAATTAAACGTTGGATACAACTACCACTCTCGCTAGCAGATCACATTGCGATCGCAAAAAGGAATATCCTACCTAAATTCCTCTACCTGTTCACCCACATTCCCATTCCTCCCCCGGGTACAGTTTTTAAAAACATACAGTCATTGGTTCTACAACTGATATGGGCGGGCAAACATGCACGCATAGAAATCAGAATATTAACGCTACCCTATGAAAGAGGTGGATTCTGTGTACCAGACTTCCTATTGTATTATTTGTGCGCCCAAGCTAAATATGCTGCTTACTGGTACCAAAAAATACCGTATCTCACACACACAGCAGTGGAGGAGGGGGATGCGGCGCCGGTGCCACTGACAGCTATACTGACGCACAGGCGACCACCATTACACACAGAAGACATAAACACTATTGATGCGACAGCGAAGGCGTGGCAAAGATTAGTTTTTTTTTTTTTTTTTAGCAACAAAATATATCCAGGCATTGACAAAGTAGACAACTGGCACAAATTAAATATATCACATGAAACACAAGTAAAGAATACTAACAAATAATCATGATATCGTAAAATTTAATGATACTGATAAAAATAATGAGCATATTCAATTACACACTCAAAATGATAAAAAATGCAAAGGATAATAAAAAGAGAATATCATATTCAATTATTATGTTCTCTATAGGTTAGTGAGGAGAAATGAGTTGTAATCATTTCCCCAGCTGACTGAAAAGATTGATGTCTGTCTGCCAACGCGTTTCGACACCAGGGTATCTTCGTCAGGACAATATCAGCATGTATCTACAATTCAAAAAATCACGATTACAATCGATATTTACTTGTGTATGTACAGATATAATTCATTTCTTTTTTTCTCTTCTTTTTTTCTTATTACATAGAGCCAGTTATGTCTTACTACAAGGACAAAAAAAAATTACCACAATAATCACGAACATATAAGAGCATAGACAAGATAAAGCAGAAACAGAGATAACTTGAGAAGCAAATTTATAAACAGCTTTTCAGTAATTCTGCCGTTCAATTTTTCAAACATTCCCTTGTCGATCACATAAGAGATGGCCCGTAATTAGGCCCCATAGGTGTAGAATAGGACATATAACATATTATATATTCTATAGTGCAGCCTACAAAATAATAGAGCACAGAGATCATCGATGCCAATTCTTTCCCTGCTAACCACTTTATTAGTCATTCCAACAGGAACGATAATCATGGTATATATTCTCCCGTTCTTACCAGGGACACCTATCGATTAAGGTATCTGCACACTCCTAAGGACCACTATTTTATTAAAGTATCTACACAATCCTAAGAAGCACTTTTCTAATTATTCTAGAATGATGGGTGGGAAAAAGAGCCCCTATTATTGCGTTCTTACCAGGAGACGTTTATTTACAAAGATATCACATCCTCTAATATGTACTAGATCTATCTATATAAAACGTACCACTCGTGGATAGTTCTGTGTTCCTTCATATATTCATTCACTAAAATTCGTTGGGTAAAAAACTGGAACAGCAAGTCATGTTCTGTTCTGATGTTACTCCACTATCTAAAAAGCAATTATAAAGTTTGTTAAATAGCTTTACGTGGTTTAGGTTCCTATACTTATCCATACAGCCGCTTTCGGGTATTACCTTTTGATTTATTATTTAGTTGACTTCCGTAGTAGTGAGGCAACTTCTTGCTCTAAATATTGTTCAAATATTCCTATATTTTAAAGATAGAAGAGGGGAAAGAGGGTGGGGGGAAAAAAGATACTTTTAGGCACTAAAGCATTATTGCTCAATTATTGTATGTGCGTGTTTGTGCGTGTTTGCATGAGGCCGCCGTGTTCTCTGATATTCTCAGCTTACCTTAATTAAAAACAGAGCCGCCTATAAGGATATTCGGTAGTATTCTTCGTTTAATGGCCAAGATTACTTTCTATAAGGATAGCAAGAAAATAGAAATAATGAGTGTTCCCACCGTAGTTTCGAAACGTGCGTTGGTTTAAGAATACCAATTCACAAAATTACTTTACATTCGTCCAAAGAATAGCGAATATTGCTTGCTAAAAATCCACTCCTTAAATTACCTCGTAGGCGCCCAAATTGTTTGAAAAGCATCCCAGATATACGAGAACGTCTGTTGTAGCGGCGCCCAAGATGAATGATTTCGCGGCAGTAGGTTCCCGTCGTCGAACCTTTACGTGCAAAGCGAGACAACACTGTTAGAATAGGGGTTCTGTCTCTGACGTTGCATATAACAAATGAGCGCATCCTAACCGGGGCGCATGCTTTAAGGCATAAATCACGTAAATATCATACAATGTTTTTGTACCTATATCTTAGTCTACCCACTGGAGTTACGCAAAGCAAAGAGGGGCAACATTACTGTAAAGATAGGAATCTAACACGGTTCAAATTCATACGCAGAACGCATACCTGCTGTAAGCGAAGTACCACAGCGTCTATGATGGCGGCGAAGGAATCCGAAGGAACAAGTAAAGAATTGTAAGGTTTCACTCGATAGGTTCTTATATGGGGTTTTCTCATTGGTGGACTATTCTGGCTCCACACATATTTAAAGTGCAAGTATACATATTAAGGGCACTCATATTACCCATACATTAAATTCATAATATTCGGAAAAAGGATGTAGTCGGAATAGTCGGAACAAGGATGTAATTATAAGAACCAGGTTCAACAAAACCGAAGTTATATTCAAGACCTGAGTAATCACGCAGATATAATGGATTACTGCAAGACTAAAAAGCCTATACTCGTATCCCAAACCGAAAGGCTACTTTTGATTCTGTTGCTCATTGGTTTATTTAAATGATGGCATTTTCCCAGGGTAATTCCAGATTCAGCCCCCGGTCAAACGTGCCCAGGGTGAAAATCTAGTACACCTCTTTTTTCTTTATCACTTTCTCACCTCCATTATTGTCAGATAGGTGTATTCTCTCCAGAATGCACCATTTCATTTCTGTTGGTGAGTGTTTATATTCAATATAGTGATTCACTAGAGGTGCCAGGTGCTTCTTCGTTTTAATGGCGGATCTATGTTCGGTCAAACGGGTTTTAATTGCCCGGGAGGTCTCACCTACGTATCCTAAATTGCAAGGACACACTATTAGGTAAACTACGTTACGGGTGTTACAAGTGCATAGCTCCTTGGTTTTAATCGAGACACCATTGAAAGTCATGGTGTCATTGGTGAGGATAGAGTTACAGGATAGACATGTGCCACAGCGGGATGTACCACTGACTCCGTTTTTTCCAACAATGGACCTCTGTACATATGGAATGTCAGGTGATTTCGCAAAGCGAGATCTAACAATGAGGTCTTTCAGGTTTTTATTCCGCCGATGAGCGAACATAGGCTTGGGCAGTTTACTTTCGTTTTGGTTAACATTAAGGAGGTGCCAATTGGAATTGATCACTTGCCTAATCATTGAGTTCAGAGTTGAGTGCCTCGTGATACAGACAAGTTTTTGTTCTTTGACCTGTTTCTGGGTATTTATCAATGAGTCACGGTCAAAAAACCGTGCTCTCTTATAGGCTTCTCTTACCAAGCGGTGTGGGTAGCCTCGCTCCAAAAATTTCCTTTTCATTGCGACTGATTGGATGTCATAGTCTTTGATATTAGTGCAATTCCGCCTCACTCTGAGGAATTGAGAAAAGGGGATACTATCCTTTTGACACCTAGGATGGTAACTTTTGAAGTGCAATAAGGTGTTTCTGGCCGTTGGCTTCGTGTATAAGTCAACTTCAAGATGTCCGTCCTCATTACATCTAATGTAGATGTCCAGAAACTCCACTCTACATCCATCAATGTGAGCAGTGAAATGTAGGTTCACATCTGCAAGATTTAACCAGGTCAAAAACTCCATTAGAGTCTGTTCCCCATCGGTCCATACAAAAAAGATGTCATCAATGTAACGGTACCAATGGGAAACAGACTCATAAAAAGGAGCGATTTCAATATAAATGAACCTTGATTCAAAAAGCGACATATACACATTCGCTATAGATGGCGCCATGGACGCCCCCATACTTACTCCCTTAGTCTGGAGGTACATTTCATTTCCAAATTCGAAGAAATTTTCTTTTAGAACCAATGCCAGACATTCTTTGATAAAGGGCTTTGAGCATGGGATGTCATACTTGTCTATGAACCACATCGTAGCAGCGATTGCTTCAGTCTGTGGAATGTTGCTATACAATGATTCAATGTCTAAGGTAACTAACAGATCTCTATGTTTATTAAAAGGAAGATTCTCCACTTTGGAGATGATATCCCCCGTATCTCTGATGTAGGAGGGCGTCAGGGGGATGAAAGGACGAAGAATTTTGTCCAAATATTTAGAGATTGCCTCAAGAGGTGTCCCTAAGGTGGAAACGATAGGTCTATAGGGTGGATCTAGTTCATTCTTATGGATCTTTGGTAATCCATATATACACGAAACCTTTTTCTCAGATGTATTAAAAAATGCACATTCCTTTTCTGTTATAATACCCGTTTCTTTTGCTTTCAAAGTAATTCTTTGAATTGTTTTGATAATTCTCTCTGTGGGATTAAGTTTGATTTTCTTATAGAAGGTAGTATCACTCAGCATGTTTCGCATTTTTGTTTCGTACATAGTGGTATCCAAAATAACGATACCTCCCCCTTTATCGCTACTCTTAATGATGACGGATTTGTTGTTTTTAAACTCATTAATGGACCCATGTTCTTCTTTCGTGATATTATATTTTGGCTTCGGAATGAAGCGGAAAGCTTGCTCTAAACGGTTCATCACTACTTTTTCAAAAATAGCGGTTTCCGGGCCTATCTGATCTAGGGTCGGGGTAAAATTCGAAGGCAGAGATACTACATTAGTTATCCTATTGTCTGTTTGCAGATGCTCACTATCTAAAAAATACTTTTTGAGTCTAATCTTCCGGAAGAAAGAATGGATATCTTGGTATGCTTCAAACACATTTGCATTGGTGTGAGGGACAAAGGAGAGGCCTTTAGACAGCAGAGACACATCATTAGCTGTCAAATTATGTAGGGATAGTTTAAAAATAGGGATCACATCCCGTGTCTCCAATACTGCTTGTTCCGCGTTTCCAGGTATTGCTGGGGCTCCTGTGGATATTGATGGTTGTGGTATTGACCTCTCGACTGGTTCTGATATTGGCCTCTCGACTGATTCATAAATCTCACCTTCTGTCGTCCCCGTCGCCCCCCTCGCTGGCCTAAAAAAGGTTGTCGCATATTTCTTCGGCCATTCTGGGGATTATACGGACCCTCATCCTGATATGCTATATCGTTATCTCCATCTGATTCAGGATCAGAGGAGTCGGAGAAGGTATTGACTTTTTGATGTGGGTTATGATTGAAATCTCCTTGTTGATGTTCAGTCTTGTAAAAACTGTCAGACAGATAAGGATATGTGCGTTCTATCGTGTAGAACCTTTTGTCTTTGGAGAAGCAGTTTTTCTTTTCCTTAAGTAGTCCGTAAACGACAGAACATCTTTCTTAGCTGCTTCTAAGTGTTTTTCTGCTTCTTCTAATGTTAACGCTTGTTTAATTTTATCCTCAAGATTGTCTATTTCTTTTTTTATATCTGAAGCTATTTCTTTCGATGTTGATATAATTAGAATCATCAGATCCCTGGAGCAACGGCTGGCTATCATACTCCATTTATTTAAAAAGGTTTTTACATCTACAAATAGACCAGGGATGTTACGAACTCTCAGTCCTAACGGGATTATGCCTGCTTTTAAAGAGTTTAACATAAATTCCCCATGGGCCTCTATCCTGACTAATTTCTTTTGAAGGGCTTGCAGTTTGCTAACATCTGAGTTGTTATGGGAGTTGGTGGTCGAGCTACTACCAAAGGCTGTACTTGTTTCTACCAGAGTTTCAAAATCTTCATCGGAGAAGCCAAAGGTCTGGAGATTAGCCATTCCAGGGATCTGTTTCAAAACAGTCCAAAGGGAGAAGAATTAGCACCAATATCTCAGAAAATTATCTAAATGACAAGTGAAATAAGTCAATTGCATAAGACCAAAGATAAGGTATTCAAAAAGAAAGATCAAAAAGTGTTCATAGCTGTGGTAGAGGACAAACAAAATTATTACAAAGACGGATAAACAAACAAGTCCCACACGGCTTGCCGTGGGTAAGTTATGGCATAAAACAAGGACCCCCTGAGTGAGATCAAAATCCTGGATCAGGGCAAAGCAATTTTTAGCAACAAAATATATCCAGGCATTGACAAAGTAGACAACTGGCACAAATTAAATATATCACATGAAACACAAGTAAAGAATACTAACAAATATTCATGATATCGTAAAATTTAATGATACTGATAAAAATAATGAGCATATTCAATTACACACTCAAAATGATAAAAGATGCAAAGGATAATAAAAAGAGAATATCATATTCAATTATTATGTTCTCTATAGGTTAGTGAGGAGAAATGAGTTGTAATAATTTCCCCAGCTGATTGAAAAGATTGATGTCTGTCTGCCAACGCGTTTCGACACCAGGGTGTCTTCGTCAGGACAATATCAGCATGTATCTACAATTCAAAAAATCACGATTACAATCGATATTTACTTGTGTATGTACAGATATAATTCATTTCTTTTTTTCTCTTCTTTTTTTCTTATTACATAGAGCCAGTTATGTCTTACTACAAGGACAAAAAAAAATTACCACAATAATGACGAACACATAAGAGCATAGACAAGATAAAGCAGAAACAGAGATAACTTGAGAAGCAAATTTATAAACAGCTTTTCAGTAATTCTGCCGTTCAATTTTTCAAACATTCCCTTGTCGATCACATAAGAGATGGCCCGTATTTAGGCCCCATAGGTGTAGAATAGGACATATAACATATTATATATTCTATAGTGCAGCCTACAAAATAATAGAGCACAGAGATCATCGATGCCAATTCTTTCCCTGCTAACCACTTTATTAGTCATTCCAACAGGAACGATAATCATGGTATATATTCTCCCGTTCTTACCAGGGACACCTATCGATTAAGGTATCTGCACACTCCTAAGGACCACTATTTTATTAAAGTATCTACACAATCCTAAGAAGCACTTTTCTAATTATTCTAGAATGATGGGTGGGAAAAAGAGCCCCTATTATTGCGTTCTTACCGGGAGACGTTTATTTACAAAGATATCACATCCTCTAATATGTACTAGATCTATCTATATAAAACGTACCACTCGTGGATAGTTCTGTGTTCCTTCATATATTCATTCACTAAAATTCGTTGGGTAAAAAACTGGAACAGCAAGTCATGTTCTGTTCTGATGTTACTCCACTATCTAAAAAGCAATTATAAAGTTTGTTAAATAGCTTTACGTGGTTTAGGTTCCTATACTTATCCATACAGCCGCTTTCGGGTATTACCTTTTGATTTATTATTTAGTTGACTTCCGTAGTAGTGAGGCAACTTCTTGCTCTAAATATTGTTCAAATATTCCTATATTTTAAAGATAGAAGAGGGGAAAGAGGGTGGGGGGAAAAAAAGATACTTTTAGGCACTAAAGCATTATTGCTCAATTATTGTATGTGCGTGTTTGTGCGTGTTTGCATGAGGCCGCCGTGTTCTCTGATATTCTCAGCTTACCTTAATTAAAAACAGAGCCGCCTATAAGGATATTCGGAAGTATTCTTCGTTTAATGGCCAAGATTACTTTCTATAAGGATAGCAAGAAAATAGAAATAATGAGTGTTCCCACCGTAGTTTCGAAACGTGTGTTGGTTTAAGAATACCAATTCACAAAATTACTTTACATTCGTCCAAAGAATAGCGAATATTGCTTGCTAAAAATCCACTCCTGAAATTACCTCGTAGGCGCCCAAATTGTTTGAAAGGCATCCCAGATATAAGAGAACGTCTGTTGTAGCGGCGCCCAAGATGAATGATTTCGCTGCAGTAGGTTCCCGTCGTCGAACCTTTACGTGCAAAGCGAGACAACACTGTTAGAATAGGGGTTCTGTCTCTGACGTTGCATATAACAAATGAGCGCATCCTAACCGGGGCGCATGCTTTAAGGCATAAATCACGTAAATATCATACGATGTTTTTGTACCTATATCTTAGTCTACCCACTGGAGTTACGCAAAGCAAAGAGGGGCAACCTTACTGTAAAGATAGGAATCTAACACGGTTCAAATTCATACGCAGAACGCATACCTGCTGTAAGCGAAGTACCACGGCGTCTATGATGGCGGCGAAGGAATCCGAAGGAACAAGTAAAGAATTGTAAGGTTCCACTCGATAGGTTCTTATATGGGGTTTTCTCATTGGTGGACTATTCTGGCTCCACCCATATTTAAAGTGCAAGTATATATATTAAGGGCACTCATATTACCCATACATTCAATTCATAATATTCGGAAAAAGGATGTAGTCGGAATAGTCGGAAAAAGGATGTAATTATAAGAACCAGGTTCAACAAAACCGAAGTTATATTCAAGACCTGAGTAATCACGCAGATATAATGGATTACTGCAAGACTAAAAAGCCTATACTCGTATCCCAAACCGAAAGGCTACTTTTGATTCTGTTGCTCATTGGTTTATTTAAATGATGGCATTTTCCCAGGGTAATTCCAGATTCAGCCCCCGGTCAAACGTGCCCAGGGTGAAAATCCAGTACACCTCTTTTTTCTTTCTCACTTTCTCACCTCCATTATTGTCAGATAGGTGTATTCTCTCCAGAATGCACCATTTCATTTCTGTTGGTGAGTGTTTATATTCAATGTAGTGATTCACTAGAGGTGCCAGGTGCTTCTTCGTTTTAATGGCGGATCTATGTTCGGTCAAACGGGTTTTAATTGCCCGGGAGGTCTCACCTACGTATCCTAAATTGCAAGGACACACTATTAGGTAAACTACGTTACGGGTGTTACAAGTGCATAGCTCCTTGGTTTTAATCGAGACACCATTGAAAGTCATGGTGTCATTGGTGAGGATAGAGTTACAGGATAGACATGTGCCACAGCGGGATGTACCACTGACTCCGTTTTTTCCAACAATGGACCTCTGTACATATGGAATGTCAGGTGATTTCGCAAAGCGAGATCTAACAATGAGGTCTTTCAGGTTTTTATTCCGCCAATGAGCGAACATAGGCTTGGGCAGTTTACTTTCGTTTTGGTTAACATTAAGGAGGTGCCAATTGGAATTGATCACTTGCCTAATCATTGAGTTCAGAGTTGAGTGCCTCTTGATACAGACAAGTTTTTGTTCTTTGACCTGTTTCTGGGTATTTATCAATGAGTCAGGGTCAAAAAACCATGCTCTCTTATAGGCTTCTCTTACCAAGCGGTGTGGGTAGCCTCGCTCCAAAAATTTCCTTTTCATTGCGACTGATTGGATGTCATAGTCTTTGATATTAGTGCAATTCCGCCTCACTCTGAGGAATTGAGAAAAGGGGATACTATCCTTTTGACACCTAGGATGGTAACTTTTGAAGTGCAATAAGGTGTTTCTGGCCGTTGGCTTCGTGTATAAGTCAACTTCAAGATGTCCGTCCTCTTTACATCTAATGTAGATGTCCAGAAACTCCACTCTACATCCATCAATGTGAGCAGTGAAATGTAGGTTCACATCTGCAAGATTTAACCAGGTCAAAAACTCCATTAGAGTCTGTTCCCCATCGGTCCATACAAAAAAGATGTCATCAATGTAACGGTACCAATGGGAAACAGACTCATAAAAAGGAGCGATTTCATTATAAATGAACCTTGATTCAAAAAGCGACATATACACATTCGCTATAGATGGCGCCATGGACGCCCCCATACTTACTCCCTTAGTCTGGAGGTACATTTCATTTCCAAATTCGAAGAAATTTTCTTTTAGAACCAATGCCAGACATTCTTTGATAAAGGGCTTTGAGCATGGGATGTCATACTTGTCTATGAACCACATCGTTGCAGCGATTGCTTCAGTCTGTGGAATGTGGCAAAGATTAGGGCAATTAGCACATAAAGTGCCGTTGTATGCGCCGGCCTTGCCTTTGCACTTTCACCCGGAGATATCGGTATCTAGTGAGACGGTGGGTATGAATTTGCTACGTCAAGCAGGAATCGACAGGATGGGAGATTTATTTCATGAGGGACAATTCAGACAGGCACAGGACTTGACATACATTCAAAATCAGACCTTGATATTCTGATTCACATACTACAGGCTGCAGAGAGCAATACAAAAGTTATACCCAAACTACCCAGCCGAGCCAGACACTTTTAACACACTCCAACTAATATTAACGACTTCTAACACATCACATATGGTATCAAGGTTATATTCAGTAGCGCAGGCCGAAATTCCGTACAATACTGATAAAGCCAAGTCAAGATGGGATGGAGGGCTTGAAGACCCACCACACGAGAAAGAATGGCTAACGGATGTGCGTTAGTAAAAGTACACACACATAGAGGGGTGGAGAGAAAAATAAAGAAAACCACTACACATCCCACAAAACAAAAAATCCATTGTTTTGAAAATACTGCCCTCACTCACACATCGAAGTGTGTGACATGCTTCATCATCAGGTCTGCTTACAATATGCCCAGGTGTAGCCACACTCTGGACGGAGCATGGGGGGGGGTTAACATAAAAAGACCATAAGACAAATGTACACAACCAAACAACATATATACTTATAAATCAAATAGTGATCAGTGGATATCACCCTGTGACTGGAATAGGTCCACAACACGTGCAGTTAAAGGGAAAGTGTCTAAAACTGGTTTGGGGATACCAAACAGAAACTTTGTTAACAGGTTCCACAACCAGGATTAAAAGAGAAGAAAGGATGGGTAAGGTTTCCAAGAGAAAAGTCAAGATTCTCAAAACAACCCTCCTAATACCGCCTTTGTCAACATGTTTCGACCGACTTACTGTGCCACGAAGGTCACCCCGGTCTTCTTCAGGACATGTGTTGCTACCTGTCCCGCTATTGGTCACACCATACCAATTCACTGATCGCATGGGATTCCAATTGAATCAACATGTGTTGAGGGGATCCCAACAACACGGGAAACATATGCTGGAATAGTAAAAAATCCCCTGTAAGTATATTGTTAGAAACCCGAGGGGGGGAAAAGAAAATAATCATGTCGTCACAACCCCCTTGGTCATAATGGAAGATTCTCCCTTTTTCTATGGTCTTCGGGGATACCATATTTATCACCCACCAGCATCAAATAAAACCTTGTGTGCAATGTTATAATCAAAACTGAACTACATATCTTTATACATCCGCCCTCTGTCTCCGATAAAAATATTTAATTGCAGTCTATATGCCCCACATGCAGCCTCACCGGGAGCAAAAAGATCTAACTTTCATGCAGATAACTCACGAGTTTATAAAGGAAGTAAACTCGAAATGGCGTCCTGCAGGTAGGTGTCCCAAGAACACAACCTGTACTCATAGAGACATGACAAGACAAGAGAAACAAATCGCACCCAAACTGTAGTTACGTCTAGCTCAAACTGTCATGGGCATGAGCCGCCGTGAGTAAACATATGAGCCCACATCCTCTAGACGTAATGGCGTCAGCCCGAGCAGTGCCGCCTGCCTAGAGAATAGAAAGTCGAGATACTACCCAGAGCCCCTCTGTCACTCCTTACTGTTCCAAGGATGACACCTCGTTTAACTGCCTGTCTTTGGATCGCCGCGTAGACAATGGTGATCTGTTGGGAAACGTTAAAATACCCTGAATGTCCCGCCTGCAAGTCACGCACTCAGTGAAACGCGTAATGGGGCGCCCTACGTCATTCCGCACCACGTGCGGACCCAAGGAATCATGGGAGACCGAGTTTATGCTGACTAGTTACCGGAGCGTCAATCAGACATTCTCATTTCAAGGCAACTACTCGTAATACGCTTGGCTTC
The DNA here is from genome assembly GCF_964261635.1 of Lissotriton helveticus. NCBI lineage: Eukaryota > Metazoa > Chordata > Amphibia > Caudata > Salamandridae > Lissotriton > Lissotriton helveticus. The sequence continues at coordinate 1,838,051,425 of NC_136059.1, read as the reverse complement.
TCCAGAGTGGAAACATACAAAAATTGAAGCCAAATGAGTCCAAACTCCCCTATCTGTGTCACAGACTCCATGGGTACCTCGGACCTCTGACTGCCTCGAGTGAGGATTAATGCAGTATGGTAATCACGTCACTTCAGTCCATATATAGACCAGGGTGTATCATAAAAGGCAAGTATCCTGTAGGGGTCCTCAAAAGATTTACAGAATTATTATAGGTCCCTGTTGAAATGTAGAGAGACCCCTCTAAATGTAAGTGGTTTCATGACAGATTCAGAAGTGAGTCTCATGGTGCTAGACTATGTGATCTTATACTTAATTACAAAACAACATAAGAGTACCTACAAATATAAAAAAGGTTGGAAGAGAAAGGAGAGATCAATTTAATTTTCAGACCACCACCTTCTCACAAAGTGAATCACGATACCACAGGGGTGTGTAGAAAGGGTGCAAAGCATATATGATGAGGAAAAAAGGAACCCTCGGGCACCTACACAAGGCAGGTAGCCAGTCATCTTCATGGGGGGTACTGTTTGTTAGTAAGTGAATGATACTAGAAAAATAGTGCTGATTAAAATGAGTCAAGCCTACTCCCCCCACAAAAGACTTTATTATAAGGGGTAGTGCTAGCCCAAATTAAAAACAAGTGAAAAATTCGGACATGCAAAAGGCTGTGTAAACTTGAACCTAATGTCCTATCAGGAGGTCGACATGTTTCAGCTATTGAACCAAAGTCGGTTCAGCATTCTTCAGGACCAGTAATCGTTCTTACCTGTGAAGAGGTACACCCTAAGGTACCTACTAACCACCAGGTAAATAGACAAAAAACAGGGTTTACAAACTTGTAAATGATGAACCGTAATGTTCGGTACAGACACTCCCCTTTTCGGAGTGCTCACAATCTGTAAAAAACACATAAAAGACTCTGTGACATATGTGTATCCTCGCTTTGCCAAAATACTACCTACAAAAAACCTTTATAACACACCCCGTGCACCCTCACCCACTAGACAAATGTCAAAATTTGATTATAAACTACACTTATTATCCCGAAAGAAATGGCTTGCTCTTCTTCCTTAAAAACTTGATTTTTTCGGGGGGATAATAAGTGTAGTTTATAATCAAATACACATATGTCACAGAGTCTTTTTATGTGATTTTTACAGATTGTGAGCACTCCGAAAAGGGGAGTGTCTGTACCGAAAACTACGGTTCATCATTTACAAGTTTGTAAACCCTGTTTTTTGTCTATTTACCTGGTGGTTAGTAGGTACCTTAGGGTGTACCTCTTCACAGGTAAGAACGATTACTGGTCCTGAAGAATGCTGAACCGACTTTGGTTCAATAGCCGAAACATGTCGACCTCCTGATAGGACATTAGGTTCAAGTTTACACAGCCTTTTGCATGTCCGAATTTTTCACTTGTTTTTAATTTGGGCTAGCACTACCCCTTATATTAAAGTCTTTTGTGGGGGGAGTAGGCTTGACTCATTTTAATCAGCAGTATTTTTCTAGTATCATTCACTTACTAACAAACAGGAACCCGATGAAGATGACTGGCTACCTGCCTTGTGTAGGTGCCTGAGGGTTCCTTTTTTCCTCATCATATATGCTTTGCACCCTTTCTACACACCCCTGTGGTATCGTGATTCACTTTGTGAGAAGGTGGTGGTCTGAAAATTAAATTGATCTCTCCTTTCTCTTCCAACCTTTTTTATATTAGTAGGTACTCTTATGTTGTTTTGTAATTGATTACTTAGGGGTAGAAGAGTATCCCATTTTACCCTTTCTCTTTCGTTGTTTAAATATAAATATGTGATCTTATACCTCAATGTATAGTTGATCTAATGCCGCTCTGATATTCCATCCAAAATGGAAAAGAGCTACTGTCTGCCCAATGCTTGCCAGGGTATATCGTCATTCAGGCCTGTAATATGACTTTTCAGGCGGTAGACCCACTTCTGTTCTCGATGTAAGAGAATGCGATGTTCATCTGCCATGTGTCTGCCTAAGTTCAGTTTCTCGATGACAGTCCATTTCAGCTCATCAGCAGAGTGTCCCATTTCTAAAAAATGAGCTGTCATTCTGGTATTCGATCTTCCACACCGTATAGTACTCTGGTGCTCAGTAATCCTAGTGCGCACCTTCCTACTCGTCATCCCCACGTAAAATTTGTTACAAGGGCACGTAATCAAGTAAATCACCCCCTGTAAATTGCAGTTGGTATGAGATCTCTGTTCCCAGGGGGGGCGAAGGCCCAGATCCAGTTGTTTGGTGTTGGATGTCAAGGTGCATACACTACAGGAACCACATCTTGTGTGGCCCATCAGTCTTGGAAGACCGGTCACTGGCCTGATGTTTGTAGTCATATTAGTGACTCTCAGTCTCGTGTGGACCAGTAGGTCCTTTAAATTCTGACTCCACCTGAATGAAAAGAGAGGCTTCTCTAGGTGTAGTCCCCCTGTATTCAGAATCTTCCAATTCCGCAGTACCAGTCGTCTGATCTGCTGGGATGCTGTGTTAAAGGTCGCAACGAAGACAGGTTTATTTGTTGTAGCAAGAAGGGAATCGCGGTTGGCGTTCAGTGCCCGTTTCTTTGCTCTTTTGATGGTATTTGAAGGATACCCCCTATGTTGTAATTTCAATGTAAGGGCATTCGCTTCTGTGACAAATTTTGCACGATCAGAACAATTGCGGCGAATCTGAAAAAATTGGCCCACCGTCAAGTTCTCCCGTAGGGATTTAGGATGAAAACTTTGGTATGCCAGTAACGCATTCTTATCTGTTGGTTTGTGGAACACCCTAGTTTTCAAAATGCCATCACTTGGTTCAAGTAGCAAGTTCAGAAAGGGGAGGCTGGTCTTGGTAATAGTCGAGGTGAAGTGGAGGAGGGGGTTTCTCTCGTTTAGCCATTCAAGGAAACGACCCACAGACGTCTCATCACCTCTCCAAATTACCAAGACATCATCAATATAACGCCGCCAAAGCCTCAAGTGTGGAAACCAAGGGCCCATAATGTCAAAAACAGTGTGTTGTTCAAATGCCCCCACATATAGTACAGCCAAACTGGGGGCAAAAACACTGCCCATGGACGTGCCATGGGTTTGTAAGTACATCGTGCCCTCGAACTCAAAGAAATTTTTAGTTAAGGCTATTTCCGCTAAGTGAAGTATGAAGGCTCTAGGTGTATGGTATAGCCATTCCTCCTCAACAATATAATTTCCAACATTCGTAGAGTTTCTCTTTGAGGAATGTTGGTGTATAAAGCCTCTATGTCAAGGCCTATGAGGAACTCAGTCGCGGGATCAAAGGGGTTGTCTTTCAGGAGGTTCAGAATGTCCAGGATGTCTCTCAAATATAACTTAGGGGGTTTGGGGTGTGAGAGTTGTAGATACGATTGACCCTCTCCCCTTATCTGTGTTGAATAACGTTAGTAAAAATACTCACACCAAACCGCAACTTGCGCATCATACACTTCAAATATATACACCAAGCATATTACACACCGGTCAGGCTACAAAAATATGGCCTGCAGGAGGAAGCACGGTGCAAAAGATGTGGGGTGGATAGAGCTGATTTTATACATCTGGCCTGGAGCTGTGTAAAAGTTCAACAATTCTGGGAGGAAGTGACATCAAAACTCACAGTCATGGTAGGGGCAGAAATAGCATGCACGGTGAGAATATGTTTGTTGGGACTACTACTTAATGTAAAGGCAGAAAAGCGTAAGTTCTGTGCCATATCCTTATTGTTAGCAAAACGTCAAATTACACAATGTTGGGGTGGTACACAAGCCCCAAAGGTGTCCCAATGGTTTCGAGATATGTCCTATTGTAGAGATAGATTGTTGACGTATGAGGAAGAACTACCGGCACAATCTAGGCCGAAAGACTACTGGCGATTCTTCACGGACTATGTACGCACCTTAGATATAGAGGAGATATTGTAAGTTAAGAAATGTCTATAAATGCATGCACAACAGCAGGTAAATACGAACTACCCCTACGATAATGTCTGAAAAGACTAGTCCTGAAATGTTTACACATGGAGAATGAATGCAGTAATGTAATGGTCTCAGTTATTGTTTATATTTTGACTTTCATTTGTACCTTTTCATGAAAATCAATAAACAAAATTTAAAAAAAAACATTCCAAATACAGTGCAGTCACCGTCATTCATAGGAGAGAAATGTTAATTCATAAACACCAAGCTTATACTTCGGACTCATACAATAATTAATGCTCAGAAAGGGAGAGGACAGAGAGAAAATAACATCAACAAATAACAAGAAAATATAGTTACCAAGGTAGGTGTGAAAGACCAACCCCCTTGCCAAAGGGCTGGTGAGGGTCCCCCAGGATAGGACATGAGACAAAGACTCCAGGACAGGATTCAGGACAGAATAGATGAACTCTCTACAATACTGATGATTGCACCACACCCTTCTCTGACACTCTCTTCCTCCTCAAAATTCTTCCGCCATCTTCTTATCTAACCCAAATAAATTAGGATTGCTTCAGGTTCTGCAATCAGTTCAGCATCTCACATCATCTCTCCCAGAAACAGCATCTCCCACAGAAAAAGCTCTCCCTTCTCTGCACCCTCTTTTCTGACTAACTAACTAACTAAAAATATCTTAATTATAGCTTTTGTTCTACATGTTCCACCCATTAATGTTTCAATATCGTAAAAATACGAAATATGATCGGTTAGGCAAGGGGGAAGCTCCATCACACCATGCTTACGTCATTATAATCAGTTCAACTATTGTTCGCCAACCCATCCCCTTGATTTCTATTCATAAATTTAGTTCTCATACATCCTTTAGTTCGCTTTGAAACAATTTAATAACATTCTTAATACGAATCTGCGTCGTTGAACTCTTCACCATCCGTTCCCATGGTGTAACACTCGTTCTTGGCTCCTTTTCAATAGCACCGTCATGGCCTTCATGGCTTCATTCAGTGGACATGCGCGGATTTTGCATCACTCAGCTTAACCGCTTTGATGCGTCGGACAGTCGGGGGCCGTCGGACATCACGGTGAGAGTGTGCAGTGGATGGCCGGGGGCGGTCCGAACCATGCACTTGTGGAATTCCTCCGCACCGAGGGGGAATTCCGGCCACAGCGAAGCAGATAATCCAGTTATACGAGAGAGGCCAAAATACATACGAGGGATAACGTCAGAAAGACAAATATTAATTTTACAAATAAACTGGTTGCACTGTATACCACCCACCTCCACTCTATTCCCCTTTGATTATTAATATTTTTCCCACATTAGTAAAATAGCTTGTTTTCGTTTCAAGAAAGCAGATGCCATGCACGCGTCTTCAAGACTCTATTTTAGTGTCTTCTGCTCATGCACCAGATTTTCCCTCGAAGCATTAATACGTCATACTACATAGATGCAGTTGACGCATGCGGACATCAGTTCCCCATTTAAAGTGGTATTAGTCCTTCTTCATTGTTATCCGCATTAATACACACATACTCAAGCTACACTGACCTGCGGGTTTATGTGGTGAGTATTAGTTATTCAGGATATTTTGTTAATAACTTAGTTAGTAAGTTAAACAACTGGATTACATCTGAGCAAGTTTCTTTTCCACGAAACCTTTCTCCATCAACAGCACCTCAATGTCTACCACCACAGCCCACAGTCTTGGGCCCGAAGTGGCCCATGTCCACCATCAGGCCACAGCAACTCCACAGCACCGCTGCTTCCACTTTGGGTCACTGGTGCAGGCCCAGCAAGGACTCTGGGCCACAGAGACTGTCCACGCTTCCAGGCATTGACAGCCATGGTGTCACAAGGATGGCGCTATGAAAAGTGCTGCTTCATTGATTTTCCCCAATGATGCGCCTCTTTTCATGAATGAATCTCTGATTCTGCATCTCCTCTCCCCCTGGGACTCTGGCTGGTCATCCTGGCTGTCGGGGGTTTGGTGGGGTCATTGCCCTGTGCTGGACTTGGCTGTGGCTGATCCATTCAGCATTCATTTGTTTTTTTGTTTTTTTTCATTAGGCCTGTATTTATAGGGTATTTTTGCCTGTAGAGGCTGAGAAGTAATGCTAGGCTGGCTAACGTGATTTCTTTTACCTAATTGGTCTTTTGTCACTTTTCTCTCGCTAACGTCACATTTTTTATTGCCTTGAAGCCAGTGTTAGCACAGTTTTCACTGCGGCTAGCTGAAACTATCACCATGTAGCGAAGTATTGTAAATATGTTGGTACCAAGACGATAGGGCTAAGAAAATTGCATATTTACGTTTCTTGGCTGCTTTCTGTTTTTGTGTAGTGCCTGTGTCTGTTGTAGAGTGTGTATGCTTAGGAGTGCATGTGCTATGGATAGGATGGGAAGAGGGAATGTGGATGGAGAAGGGTCAGGAGGGGAAGGAAAGTTGGGATGGGTGGAGGGATGCCTTGAGGGAGGAGTACAGAGCTTGAAAAGATATATGCAGGGCAGACATGGCAGGGTGAATGCCTTCAGGTAGGCAGCCATCTGGTTCAGCTGGGTGCTTTGCTCCTGGATGACATTTAGCACTGCAGTCTGACGCAAAGAAATTATCCATAAGAGGTCAATAGCCTCCTCGCTCATAGCAGCTAGGCGAACAGGGGCAGGGGTTGTCACACAATACAATGGTGGCCTTCTCTCCACAGAGTACACTGCTCCATAATCCAATACATGTGTGTCCTATGTAGGGGCTACTTCATTTAACCAAAAAACACAATACAGTTACAGTCTGTAACTCAGAGTCACACTGTAGCCTAGGGGAACAGAAAGGAAGAAGTTGAACAGAGTAAATAACTGTATTTGATATAGTTACATGTTCTTCTGGTGAGCCACAGAGCTGAGAATACAGGTCCTCTGGTGTGAAGGCATGAGCCCTCTCCCCTACAGTTCTTTCCATGACAGCTCCAAGAGGTGGCAAACAGAGCCTAAAATGGAGGAGGTGTTGATAATAGCAGTGGCAGGAGGCAAGAGAGCTATGTTTCCAACCGCTTCAGATATGTGCATCAAGTACATGGTCATCAGAGTTGGTACACACAGCCATTGGGCCACGGCCATCAGCAAATGTTATCCTAAGGCTGTGACCACTGTGCATGTGACCACCCACCTCACGGTTGAAAACTGCTGGTGGCTTACATTCGACATGCCTTATTAGCGAGGTCAGTGCTACGCACAAAATCCTGTGCCTCATGTAAACAGTCCAGACCAAACTACCAAACCAGGTCCTCTCTGGACTGGAAACAAGCATCCTGGGACCGGTTTCTGGGTATTACCCTTCATCAGCCAGGCTAGCGCGAGTCCAGTGGCACAATGAGCAAGGGACCCACGTGTGGGCCCTCCCATCCCACTTAGGGTGAAAAGTGCTACGCAAAGAATTATTGATGGAATGCTGAATAAATCGTACATTCACCCCAGTCAAGAGATCTGAGTTAAATCCATTGTTCTTTTGCTCATCATGCCACCCCAGGTTAGACCCAGCCATATGCAATCAGTCTTGACCCTGTGCCTCATGGGAAGAGTCCAGACCGAACTAACAAGCCAGGTCCTCCCTCGACCAGAACCAAGCATCCTGGAACCGGTTTCTTGGTATTACACTTCATCAGCAAGGCTAACGTGAATCCAGTGGCACAGTGAGCAAGGGACCAACGTCTGGGCATCTATTGTTCTTTTTGAATTTGTCACCCAGAGTGGGACTGGTATGCCCAGATGTGGGTCCCGTGCTCTTCATGCCATTGGAGTCAAGCTATCCTGGCTGATGAGGGTTGAAAGCCTGAAACTGCTTGTTTCCAGTCCGGGGAGTGTAGAAGTGGACCTCAGCAAGGCCTACCATTGCTAGGGGTTCGCCCTTTCTGCACACAAGTCCTGCGGCCAGTAATGGAAGTTGGCACGGAAACTGAAATAGCAAAAATATATTTTATTAAACCTGATGAGGTGTAACTACATTCACACAACACCCTTCGGCAGTGTATGAAGTAGCACAAGGGGTAGAAGAACCATGGGTTTTTTATACCCACACAGGAGCTCAATAGAAGGTGGTACAAGCACACATAGGAGAGTTACATACATAGATGGGTATACAGAGAATGCACAGTCAACAAAGAAGGAGGAGCTAACAGTTGCTGACTTTAGTAAAACATCCTGACAGTCACAAACCTAAGCAGGTGCATGGGCAACTACAAACTCTTCTGAGCATGTGCAGAGTAGCAGAGGCTAAGTATAGCCAGTTCTTGAGCAAAGCACAAGGGAAAGTGACAGCGAAGAAGGAAAGAGCACATGGCGAGCACATGGTCAACAGGATGGCCGCCAGAAAAAAGATGGCTTCAGCTAAATGCTAACAGTGATCTCTGCCAAATTTCCACTGACGACCCTTTTAGAATTAGTTGAAGACATTTAAAATCTACAGGAGTCTAAGTATACATCATGTTTATGAATTCCCATATTTTCATCAACTTCTTTGTCTAGCATACGCTGGGCATTCACTTGTTTAACGTCACATCTAGTCGGTGTACAGGCAGTGATACAGATGGAGCAAAGCATTGGACCACATTGTATACAATATACACAAAACTGTCAATAGTTTCCAGCCCCAGGTAGTGGGTAATGTCCAAAACCAGCTGGCCAAAGTCCATGTACCAGTATCAGGGTGAATCTCAGCAGCAATCTTATGTAATTTAGAGATCACATCAAAAACTGAAGGGGCATGATCTGTACCATACGGTTTTGGAGCGCCACAATCCTTGCAATCTGCAGTTTCTCTGTGATGTTTCAGAGTGCCATAGCTGTCGGGTTGGTCACAGCCTATACAACACGAGTCAAACATCTGCTTTTACTGTTCAAGGCAGCACCAACAAAAAAGAACAGCCCCAAATTGAAATCAACATATTGCTGTAGTGCGGTGTCAGGCTGATCCACCTCATCGTTACTTATTGTTCTTTTATATCTGTTCTTAGAAATGTCATTAAACAGTTGATAGTCCTAATGATAGGATACAGATGCCAGAAACACAGGAGGTAACAAAAAGGACACATAACAAACTCCAGACCATCCAACAGGTAGATGGTAGTATCCCTTGTTTCTGCAGATAAAATGCTTGTTATGTGAAGACGTGAAACTACTGTTGTTGGTGCCAGCAAGGGTCAAAACCAGAGTACATTCGCTTCTTCCCACTGGAATTTTTCCAACACTACTCACGCTCAAATCTGCTCGGGCTCTAGTGACAGCTATAACAAATGGTCTATTACCCTTAGCAGTTCTAGTATTTGGGTAAAGATAATGTGTAGAAGCATTTCCTTGTTTGTACTCCTCCATCTCCCATTTAGTCCCTTTAGCTTGCGGATCACCTTCTTCATCAGGATAACACGTTTTATTAAGATAGTAGTTTAATCTCCCTACACCCAGATCAGTAATATTAGCCAATTGAGATGCCACTACAAGTGCAAGCCAGGCTTGACAAGAACCATTGTGAGAAAAGGGAAGAGGAATGAAAGGTGTTCCTCCCTTTTTCTGATGAGCTGGCATCATTCCATACACCCAAACGTTAGTAATGTTCGTAGCATTGTGCGTGTGGTGCAACATCTGGATGAACAAGGTTGTTCAGATAATACTGTCTATGATTCTGCTCATGATAAGGGAGAGTATATTAGTAGTGTTCGATGGGTGCTGGAGTTGTGGCAGTCAGTAGTTGTCGAGCAGGAGCCACTTCCTCTACAACCCAAGTTATCACTGCCTTAATGATCACAGTGACAATAAATCCAACGATACACTTTAACTTCTTGTTGCAGATCCTTGCAGCAGTTGATGTATTCTCCATAGGCATATTCATCTCTTTGTTGAAGTAACAAAACCGTTGGAGCTCTAAAGCCCTGGGCAGCCGTTGGTTTCTTCACTGAGGGTTAAGACGGGTGTCACTACACAAAAGAACCCCCCCTCTTCAGCTCAGTTTCTTACTAACCCAGGACGGTTGCTCAACCAGTCTTTTTCAACAATGAAGTTTTTTTCCGGGGTCGCAGTTGATATCGGGATACACCAGGAATTGTATGGTCCGAGAAGACTTCCTCAGGTTCTTCAGGTGATATGGCTTGGCCTCGCTCCATGTCCAGGATGTCTCGATGGTCGATCAGGGCAGCAGGTTCTACCAGAGTAGACAGCACCTTTTTGCAGAGGGTAGAATGCACCCAGTTCCTCCTGTACATCACTTGGACCGCAGTTCTCGTCGCCAGGAGGACTTGCTCTGGGCCGCGCCACCTAAGTTCCAAACTGCTAGATCTCTGGAAGGACCAGATCATCACATAGTCACTGGGCCGTAGTCCGTGGCCTTCACCTTCAGACCTCTCAGGAAGAGCTTCTCGAACCTGTTGTTTAATAGAAATCAAGCTGTCAGTCAACTGTGATAGGTAGTCACTAATCAAAACACATGGTACATCATGTATGGGGCGTGGCTTAGGAATTCCCCAAAAAATCATAGGTCTTCCAAATACTACCTCATATGGTGTAAGACCAGATCATAAATGTGGCCCTGATCTAACTGTCAACAATGCCAAGGGTTGTGCATCAGGTCATTTCAAGGATGTGGAAGCCTGAATTTTAGCCAGCTTAAGGTTGAGGGTAGCATTGTAAAATGGGGTCCATTATCACTCCAAAAAACTTTGCAAACACCGAATCTGGGAAATAATTCTTTTAGAAGTACCTTTGCTGTAGTAAGAGCTGTATTATCTTTCATAGGGTTTGCCTCTATCCACTTACTGAAGGCACATACCACTACTAGGACATATTTCAGATTATTACAGTGTTCAAGCTGGATGTAACTGGTTTGCAAATGTTCAAAAGGTGCAGTTAGTGTAGCAAACCCTCCTGTAGGAGTTTGTATCCCTTTTCCAGGATTGTACTGAAGATAAATCAAGCAGGACTGCACTATCTTTTTAGCTGTGCTGGCAATATCTGGATGCTCCCAAACCTGTGTAAGCAATTTCGTTATCGAGGAGGCTCCAACAAGTGCTGGCCCATGTGCCATATGAATCATAGGCTGTAAATAGGCTGTGGGCAGTTTCCACTTGGTCATGTCTTTATTCCTCCAAGAGCTCTCATCATTCAATGTTCCCTCCTTAGTCCATTGCTCAAGTTCTTCTGTAGAAGCAGATCTATGCATGTCTAGCACTTCCTGCCTAGCATCATGCCAATGTTCAGCCTGTGACTTCACTACATACATAGATGTGGTGCTTCATTGCATTGCAGTTTCACGGGCTTTGTGATCGGCGAAGGCATTGCCTTGTCCTATTTTATCAGTCACTTTCTTGTGTGCGCTACATTTAACAATCACTATTTTCTTCGGGTATATCAAAGCAGTCAGAAGATTGTTTACCAATTCTCCATGCATTATTTGCATCCCATGGGATGTAAGAAAGCCTCTTTCCTTCCAGAGTAACCCAAAATTGTGAGCCACTCCAAAAGCATAGCGGCTGTCAGTATAAATGTTCACAGACGAATCAGTACTAGGTTCACCCGCTCATGTCAAAGCTATTAGCTCCGCTGCGTAAGCTGACTTCTGTGGAATATGAGCTGTCTCAACTATCATCTGAAGTGTTGTAATTGCACATGCAGCTGATGCTGTGCCATCTGGTAATTTCAAACAGGACCCATCAACCCACAGTTCCCCATCAACATTTGAGAGGGGCGTATCTTGCAAGTCGACATAACCATTTGTCTGTTCCTCAGTAAGGAATATACAATCATGAGGTTCTTGTGACAGGGACTGAGTCGCTGGATATGGCAACAGAGTAGCTGGATTCAGGGTTGAACATCTTTTCAAGGCAATATGAGGGGCCGAGAGTGTCAATTCATATCCTGTCAACCTAGCACTAGTTAAATGCTGCATTTTAGTTTGGTTCAAAAGGGCCTCAACTGCATGTGGAACTAACACCAACAGTATATGTGAAAAGACTATCCCTTCACTCTGATGTATTGACACAACTGCCGCTGTGACAGAAAGGAAACACCCAGGCAATGCACGAACAACTAGATTGAGAACAGCTGTAAAATATGCACAAGGATGTTGCTTGTCACCGTGTGTCTGTACTAAAACTGAAAGTGCACACCCATCTCTCTCGTGTACATAGAGTATGAAAGTCTTAGTGTAATCTAGAGTGCCTAATATGGGTGTAGAACAAAGAGCTTGACGCAACTGGTGGAAAGCATTCTGGCATTCATTCGTTGGAAGGGGCATTGGATTGTCTTTCGTCAGAAGAGCCAATAAAGGTTTAACAATGTGTGAGAATCCTAAAATCCATTGCCTATGAAAAGAAGTAAGACCAATGAATGCACAGACATCCTTCTGAGTACGGGGCACTGGTGTGTCTAAAATAGCTTGAATGCGGTCTGGTGTAAGTGCATGTCCCTCTTTACACAGGAGGTGACCTAAATAGGTGACCTTCTGTCTACAATACTGCACTTTCTTCCCCGAAACTTTGTGATGGTGTGATGCAAGAAATGGAAGCAATGACAGTGTTTCTTCTGCATACTGTTCAGGCGTATCAGCTGCCAACAAGATGTCATCAACATATTGTATGAGATCCACCCCAGTCGGCAGAGGGAAAGAGTCAAGCTGTCTTTTCAATGCTTGGCTGAAAATACTAGGACTCTCTGCATACCCTTGGGTAACTCTATAAAATCTAAAGGATCGGTTATTCAAAGTGAAGCCAAACAAATATAGGCTGTCAGGCTGAATAGGGATTGAGAAGAAAGCATTCTTCAAATCAATCACAGTAAATGTATTAGCAGTTGGAGGAACGAATGTAAGGAGTGTTGTGATGTCAGAGACTCCCGGGTATTGTGGCACTACAATCTTGTTAACCTCACGTAAATCAATGATAAACCTGTAGATTTTAGAATCAGTGTCTTTCTTCAGAATGGGAAGGATAGGGCTATTGCAAATAATGTAAGGGACTTCTTCCACAACCCCCACTTCAATGAGATCCTAAACAATACGTACAAGTGCCTCTTCACCTTCTCGTGAAATTTTGTATGGAGGCAATCGAGGCAATGAAGCACCCTCCTTTACTTGAATATGCACTGGTGGAATAACCATTTGTCCCACATCAGTATCTGAAGTAGCCCACAGAGTACTAGGGAGTGAAGCCAAAGCAATATATTCTCTAATGAGACAGGACTTCTGAGCCACAGGACAGTTATCATTCAAAATAACACACAACCTTCTGGGGAACAATATATTATAGCCCTAAAATACTTGAGCATATCAAGACCCACAATATTATCCGGTGTGTTAAGGGAAAGCAAAAATGGACATGGAGCAGTACATTTATCAACATGAAATTCAAGTGGTTATGACAGTGGGCTAAGGGAAGATGTCCCACGAAACCTATTGATGTAATGGTTAAACCAGACAGGGGAGCCCTTGGAACCAATTGTTTAGACAAGGCGCTACGAGTAGCTCCTGTATCAACCAGAAACCAATCAGTAGAACCCAAAACATGTGCTTGAACATAGGGACCCTTCTGATCTACTGGGACTTCAACTGATTCCTTACCCAACCCAGGCATTGCTATGCATAAACAGAGTCCTTCAAATCCGAAATCAAATAATCAGATATTTGATATTGGTTACACCTATCAAAAGTATTAGAAGAATTTAGAGTAGGTCAAATAGACTCAAACCTGGTACGATCATCCATACCTCCCCTATGTCCTGGTTTCCCCGGGCGGCTTTTCATTTGTCCCTGGCCATGCTGATACTGCTGAGTACGCAAACGAGGATATTCAAAAGCCCAATGGCCAGTCTCCCTGCAGTAAGCGCACTGATCAGAAGACAAAGTAGCTCGGGGAAAAGAGGGTGTGCCTGGGCAATACATTGCATGTCTGCCTCTACCACTACTTCCATAAGATGGGCTAAAACCTGAGCAGTCATAACCTTTGCTTTAAGCTCCCTATTTTTTTTTTATCCTCATTGCCCTTAGCTTCTATTTCTTGACTTTCATAATACTGAGCTATAGTCAAAAGAGAGACTGGGGAAGACGTGGTTCATGATCTTTCGCTGGCTATTAGGCGACTAGCTATTCCTGGCAACATGTTTGCGACAAATTTATCGACAAACAGATGCCTGACCATGTCATTTGTCAATGACTGGCCACTAAAATTGTGGAATGCCTCCTTGAAACGTGTAAAGAAGTCAGAGAGCGATTCATCTACCTTTTGCTTGCAGGCTGCTAACACAGTCCAATCTATCTTTTTAGGAGGAATGAGAGTTATCAATTTAACTAGTATAACTTTTGGAAGGTCTTAAATTTCTTGTTGTGGTTTCTGTGTGGGTTCCCTTTCTGCATCGATCCTCTCTAGTTCCTTCCAAACATCCCCAAAAGTTGCATGATCATCGACTTTACAAATAGATCTCCACATATCAGGGGGTCAAATAAGCCCAAAAAACATATCAATATCAGATAAAGTCATGGTGCAAGAACTAATGGCTCCTTCAATTACTTAATAAAAAGTGGCCGGATTTTTCCGCGGGTCAGGCAACGCAGCTTTAAGAGCCATGACATCTGCTCTACTCCAAGGAGTATAGACCCAATTATATATAAAATAACCCTTTGCATCAGTGGAATTTTTATTATCATCTGTTCCCATACCCCTAGGAGGGACATACAAAGGCGCGGCTTCCCGCATGGGTTTCCCCTGAACTACAATATTCTTATCTGACCCTGAAGTGTCAGCCTGTGGCACGGTGGTCTGAATTGTTTGCAGCAGCTGCCTTTTTCTCCTCCCACAAACGGAGTGCATCAGCTCGTAGTTTAACCACACATTTAATTAAGTCAGCCACCTGGGAGGGGAGAAAAAAGACTGTCACGTAATTGTTTATAATCGTCTGCTATATCAGCGGGCTCTAACTCTGTGGAATGCTTTCTAAGTCGTTCAATTACTTCTGTGCCAAACATTTCCACAAAATATAACTGCTCTCTATCCTGCCATTGTTGTACATCGACTACAAGATCCGAAGCAGAAATTATATCACTGGCTGCTTTACGAGCAGCAGATCTAAGAGTGGCAGCACGATCAGCAGTCAGAAAAGAGCGAGTCTCTCGATCAGCATTCAATCCTAACTTATCCTGATCCGAAGGAGAAATATCATCATCAGAATCAGAGATAGGACAGAGGGAAAAGTATATGGAGGCGGAGAAAGATCTAGCAAAATTGAATCATCCTGAGATTTATTAAGGAGAGGGTAGGGGGGGCGCCGGACAGGGTATTGGCCATTTAACTGTAAATGATGTTCCCTATCCTATCACTCTTTTATCTCCTTCATTTCTTTATTTTTTAATTCCAGCACTTTCGCATGGATATTTTGCATTGTTCATTGTCTATCAAGGCTTGCTCTCTTTTCACTCTGTGACGCCCTTCTTTCTTCCACATTCGTACACAGTCAAACATATCTTGTCTACTTTTTCGCTTAAACATACATTGTTCCACATACTGAAATTTTTTAAGATCATATGACCCATTTATAGGCCATCGCAACTCAGGATCCTGACTAGTATATTTATTCCATAACGTGCTGTACATTATAGAAGAAATACCATTTTTAATATACATGTCCCTATTTGGTGTCCCCTCGGCGGGAGCCAGCTGATTCGGCTCAGGATTCACATTGGTACCTCCAAAGAAGCAACACATTCTACGAAGTGTTCTTAAAACAGGCATGCCAAAAATATTGTAGCATATACAACACTATACAGCAGTGGCACTTATCACAATATGTGCTGTTGCGAATTATTCAAAAGTTGGACGAAAATCTCCTCATTACCTGCCTATATAAATTGCAATATATATATATATATATATATATATAAATATATATATATATATATTCACTGAAAAAACCATAGGTTATAGACCATATATAGTTAGGAATTAGCATTTAAAAAACCTTATTTTACTCACACAAAACCATTGAAATTCCATATATAGTTAGTTGCACTAACTATATATCGCGCACCCGCAATCCACTGCTGATCATGTCACATATTACATCATTCATGACATGGTCAGTGACATCACTGATGACATCACTGATGACATCTCAAATGACATCACTGATGACATCACTGATGACAACATCCAGTGACTGTATTTTTCTGTAAAGTTAAAATATGTCTTGAGTGGATGTATAAGTGTCTGGATGAAGGATTTAGTAGGTGCATGACTGACTGTATGAGTGAGTGATTAAATGTGTCTCACTGAATGCATGGGTTAGTGACTAAACTGTCTTAATTTGTGCATCATTATGTCTGTTGTTCTGTAAACTGCTGCATGTGTTGATCATTAGCTATACGAGAGGCTATATGTGTTATTAATTGGTTGCCCAAGTATTTCTATGGGAGATTGAGTTTGTGTGGGGGTGGCTGGAAGGTGTGAGACTCTATGCATAGATGTGTGAGCAGTTTATTCACTAGGTGTATGAGTTCAAGAGTGCATGTGGAAACAGCTACATGGGCAGTTGACTGTGTGCATGAGTGTATTGATGAGTGAATGGATATCTCAATGCTACATGTCATAGTAAGTACATATGTAAAACACAGTACATGTGAGAGTTGGCATATATAAATAACTGTGCATGAGAGCCACTGAATGAGTGAGTGGTTGTATCGATCATTGTAAACTTGTATCAGGGATTGTATAAGAGAGTAAATATGTGTTAGTATATGTTTCAATAAGTAAGGTGTGTTTAACTGTATAGTTGAAGAAATGGAGGTGAGATTGTTTCTTTGCATGACTGACTGGGTGTGTGAGTAACTCCATGGATGAGTGGCAGTGTGTGAGTGTCTGTATACACTGAGTGTATCTAAGGTTATATTAGAGTCTGAAGAGGTTTATCGTATTAGCACAAGAATGATGTCAAATGAGATGTCATCAGTGATGTCATCAGTGATGTCATTTGAGATGTCATCAGTGATGTCATCAGTGATGTCACTGACCATGTCATGAATGATGTAATATGTGACATGATCAGCAGTGGATTGCGGGTGCGCGATATATAGTTAGTGCAACTAACTATATATGGAATTTCAATGGTTTTGTGTGAGTAAAATAAGGTTTTTTAAATGCTAATTCCTAACTATATATGGTCTATAACCTATGGTTTTTTCAGTGAATTTTCAAGGTTTTGTAAATGCTAATTCCTAACTATATATGGTCTATAACCTATGGTTTTTTCAGTGAATTTTCAAGGTTTTGTAAATGCTAATTCCTAACTATATATGGTCCATAACCTATGGTTTTTTCTGTGAATTTCATTGGTTTTTTAACAGCTAATATCTGTAGCTGTAAAATGTATTCTTCTTTAAATCCAAAAATATATTTTATATGTTTATGAATAATGTTTTTTTTAAATATTTTTTTTTCTTCGTTCCCGCTTCGCAAATAGGGAAGCTTCCCGTTAGCTGACCTTGATGCCGCGAAATAGACCGCGAGCCGGTAAACGTTTCTTTACCGCAAGTGCCGCGTTACAAAACAACATCGTGACGCCTCCCGTCCGCATGACGTTTCACGTTGTCGCGTGATACGTCATATGACGTACTACGTTAGCGAACTGGTACGCGAAGCGAGTCGCAAAGCGCAGGTTTCTGGAAGCAAACCGGGAGGCCCTGCAAAGCGCTTAACGTAAACACAGCAAGTCATGTGACTTGGTAATAACACTTTTCATTGGTTCATTTCACTTTTGGTTTCCTAATGATGTAAGACTAGGTCATATAATCTAAAATGAACACTTTTGATTGGTTGAGAACTCTTGTTTTTCCCAAATGATGAAAATCCCTCCTTCTTTCCTCACTCTGACTTTCATCATTGTGAGAGAAAGACCCTTTGTGATCACTGAGCAATGGCTTCTTTAGTAGCTTCAGCTGGTGCTTCCCCACCACCTCCACCACATCCAAGGAAGAGTGGACCACCTGCTCAAGTTATAATTCAACAAGAAGAAGAAGAAGAGGAACAGGAGGACGAGCACGAAGAGAGGCAGTTTTTGCCTGAGCAGCCCAGGACGTCTCACCGGAAAGAAAACTTCATTTGGCAATTTTTTAAAATTCCCAAAGGTCAGAAAAAAGTAAATGCAAGATACGTAACTTGCCTTATATGTCAAGATAGACTGTCCAGAGGGACCGACAAAAAATACAGTTTCGGAAACTACACAATGCATCGCCATATGACTAGGTGGCATCCTAACAACTACAGTGCTGCACAGTTTCGGAACGACCTAGATAATCTCCCTATTATGGCCAGAAGATCTGTTGTACCGGAAGTAACGGGACCAGAGGGCAGGGAGATGGTGCCAAATATACAAATGAGATTTGGTGAAGTAAAACACACCTGCGTATTTTGCGATGGATTCATTTCCTACGGAGAAAGAAGCATCACTCTGATCAACAGAGCTATTGACTATCATATGCAAGTTTGTCCGAAACGCCCAAAATAATAAATACTTCTTTTTTTTGTTTTGTTGCTCCTGTTGAGCCCTTTACAATGAATCGTTTTCATTGCCCCCTCCAAGAAAAACCCAAAAAAATATAAAACTGTTCCGAAAAATTCAAAAACAGTAAAAAAATGTTCAGAAAAATAAAAAAAAAAGTTCTTTTCAGAACTACCTCCCCGTTATTAAAAAATTGGTACAATATTTGGAACTGTGCCAACCTCTATTTCTCTTAGTTCGCTTCCTAGTTCGCTCGCCGGTACGCGAACTGGAAGCGAACCAAAAACAGTAAGTATAAGGGAGGGAAACACACACTTATGTTAAAATAAAGACAGCTATAGGGGAGTAAACTAGAGATACTATTACCCGTAATCCACTGCTGATGATGTCACATATTACATCATTCATGACATGCTCAGTGACATCATCAGCAGAGGATTGCGGGTTTTTTGACAACATGCCTTATCCACGGTTTAATAACGCTGCCTTTTGCTTTATATAAGTTTTCAAATTGTATGAAATATATACCAATAGGTCGTTATGAACCTTTAGGTAGTGCTTTTCTTCATGAGGTCTGGTCGCTTCCATACACATACAGATGTTTCAAAGATGATCAAGAAGTTTATCTGAATGGAGAGGAATGCACTGAGACGCCAGATCATTCACTAATGTGTAGGCACATACAGTTACACGGTTCATGCAACAAACACCGACCAAATATGGCTTGCGTGTTGCAAGGCACGCCAGTTCCTGCTATCATCCCCACGTTCAAGTTGTTGGAAAATGGTAGTTATTTGATGCTCAATAATGAAGATTGTTCTGAGTTAATTAAAAGTATTCCTTTTATCGTAACAGTAAGTGAACGGGTTATTTGCTGCAGAAATGTTCTATTTCCTCCCACACATGAACATAGGGAGTTTTCAATCTGGCCACAAATACCAACCTTGGGACACGTTTCAACGGCATGGCAAGAATAAGAGCTCTTTTGTCTCAGAGAGAGGTGGCCTTGAGTTCGGCCCGTGAAACTTTCGTACTTCACATAGCGAACACCCGTACAGAGGTGCACACCCTTTTCAATTAAGATTTGCCTTTCAATTTCAGCAACATGTTTCCGACTATCTTTAACGCATCCTCCACAAAGTCCCTGACACACTTTTTTAAAGTTGTTACCAGTGGTCTCGTGACTTCATTTGAGAAAATCTTTGGAGTCATCCCTGCTTCCTTTCATTGTATTTTCTGCACTCTGGTTCGTGGATTGGCATTTTTACTTGCATTACCAGCGGACGCTCTTGTGCTTTTTTACATTTTTAAATATGGATGTCCCTCCTATGCAACCTCCGACCCTGCAGCTGCTGACACTGTTCCGCAATCGCATGCTAGAATATTATGGCACAATGCCGTTGGCGATATTAAGCACGGCATATGGATTATCTTTTCGGTTCTCCTACTTCACCTGTGTCCAGCCTGTATTTCACTGCCTGACCTGTGATTTCGATTGGGCCATTGATTTGTGTCTCTGCGGACCGGTTTCTCCTGACGTCGACTTTAATCAGCTGATGACTCCTATCATTACTCACGAGTTGGTTTGTCCTGGCGAAAGGATTATGGCTGTGGCATTGATGCATGGACTACTTGGTCCCTGGAATTTACTGGCGGCAGCACAGTCTTTCTTGGAAGAGAGCTTTCTTGAAAACCCACCGAGCTGTCCTCTGATGGTGATAGAGGATCCGGTGCTGGGAGAGCACGTATGTTCTTTTCCGCTTTTAAATTGGATGGCTGAACTGTTTTCGGATGAAGACGGTGACTTCCTATTGGAGGCTGTTGCAGCTTATTTTGCATACACAGTTATGTCATAGACCTTTTTCATGTTTGATATGCTGAGTACTAGCATTTCATTGACAATTCATTGACTTATTTGTCAAGTTTTTATTATTTACCTTGCCTATTGGCTTAAGACTCGATAAAGTACTTGGCTGTTTTATTTTTCTTTAGCATTAAATTTTCCTAGTTTTTAATGCTTTACCTTGCGGACCGTCCACATATAAACTTGCAATCTGCTCTCATGAGATGGCACTTCTATTATCTTATTCAGTTCGTTTCCGGATCATGAGGAGGTGTCATCTAGGTCCTGGATATCTTTACACCGTGTTAAGTTAGCATGGGCTCATTACCGGTTTAAACGCCATTTTTCCTTTTTTGCAACTTCTGCACACGACACTTAGTTGTTGCTTTAGCTTTCCACCTAGTAGTTCATCGTGGTTTACATGAGAATAATATGTTATTGGTCTACTATCTGCTTTACTTGTTAAACTATATCTGTACAGCGAGTGCTAAAGTTTCAAGAACAACACGATACAGAATTGTTATGAGGTCTGATCTCCACGACTTCATACTCATAACATAAGTGCAACTTCTGCCAATTCTGGGCATGAGGCGGGTTTTATATTGCTTTGCCGAACACACATACACAACAGTTGATGCGGTTTACATGAAGAGAGAGCTGGTGTATGGTGATGTGATTCCTTCAAATCTAAGACACTAAAGTATGGGCACGCCCTAAACCAACACAAAGAGACCTTCTTAGCAAATAATATAATATGTGTATTAGGGAGGGTGAGATATAAGCAGCCGCGGGCCGTGGAGGGAGTTACGATGGGGCAGGGAGGCGGGGAGGGGGAGAAGCAGGGTGGAGCCCTCTCTACCTTGCCCCTCCCCCTCCCCGCCTCCCTGCCCCACCGTAACTCCCTCCACGGCCCGCGGCTGCTTATAAGTGTTGCTAACTCTTATTCATTTACAGCATATTAACATACTGTCACCATTCGCTTTTTATGTACTAGTAACTATGCTGGTAATTTTGCTACTGATAATATGTGTACTTGTATTCTCCACCCTGCTTCTCCCCCTCCCCGCCTCCCTGCCTCACCGTAACTCCCTCCACGGCCCGCGGCTGCTTATAAGTGTTGCTAACTCTTATTCATTTACAGCATGTTAACATACTATCACCATTCACTTTTTATGTACTAGTAGCTATGCTGGTAATTTTGCTACTGATAATATGTGTACTTTTATTATCTAAGGTACTACACCTGAGAAGACGGCATTAGTAAATAAACATTTCAAATACACATCTGTTCTTCTTAACTCCATGTTCTGGTTTCTAAGAAATCTATAACGACCGACTGTTCATGAGTTCCACGTATCCTGAGGTACTATAAGTTCATATTCTGGATTGTCTAAACATTGAGAGTTTGTTATATCCAATGTGACACTGTACCTAGCTTGCTAAGGAGTTTTTGATTACTAGCGTGAGTTTTGGGACACCCTAATTCGCCGAGGTTCCAATCCTCTGTCCACAGTTCTGTGTGACAACAGAAACCCTGCGACAGGGGCACCCCCGACCCTTGCTGGAGCTTCATCACACTTGCGATACAACTCCAGCAATGCATTCGCCGAGGTTCCAATCCTCTGTCCACAGTTCTGTGTGAGAACAGAAACCCTGCGACAGGGGCACCCCCGACCCTTGCTGGAGCTTCATCACACTTGCGATACAACTCCAGCAATGCGCCACCTTTACGGCACAGATACATCACGCATCTGTGCTGTTTTTGCCCCATGATGCGCCGCATTGTAAATGCAGCACACCATAGGTGACGGAACAGCGGCACAGAATGACTAACACATCCCTGGTGATGCGCCAGTCATCATAAATGTATCCCTATGCTTCTTATCTTGTTAGAGATGAACCGCCATATATATCATCAAAGTTTTTTGCATTTCCTAAATAGCGAACTTTAAGGAATGAATAGCGATTCTTTACCATTCCTAGTTTGCGATGAGCTATTTGCTAATTAGCCGAATGTAGCCCAATGAAGCCCAATGTAGCCCAATGTAGCCCAAAGATGGCCGCCAGACACACAAAAAAACAAATGTAGCCCAAATATCAGCCAGATGTAGCCCAACTATAGCCCAGTGACAGAATGACCAATCAGCTTCGCAAACCTCCGTTACGCGAAGCGGAGCGCTGTTACAGATATATATCTTTTTTTGAACGTTAATTTCTCAAAATCCACTGGAGCACATATATTGAGACCTAGCAAAGGCACATCGGGCTACCAGTCCCTAATATTTTGCCAAGTTTCGTGCAAATCCATTCAGCCGTTCAATTATTATTATTATTTTTTTTTTTTGCCCCGCGGGGCCCTTTTAAAACCTCCACATCAAACCTAGGGGGTCAGCGAGGATCTACTATGCCCCCTTATAGTTATTTCCCCCTTTGTTTTGACCTCCTCTTGTCTCTCGATCCTACCGAGAGACAAGATGGCGGCCGCTACGGACTGTTTGGAATGTTGACAGACGCCGGAGAACAAATCAGCTTCGCTTCACAAAGCTCCGTTGCGCGAAAAGTCCGCGAACCAGAGCGCTGCCCGGTCCGCTGTTACAGATATATATCTTTTTTTAAACGTTCATTTCTCAAAATCCACTGGAGCACATATATTGAGACCTACAAAAGGCACATCGGGCTACCAGTCCCTACAATTTTGCCAAGTTTCGTGCAAATCCATTCAGCCGTTCGGGCTAAAAGTGAGGCCAACCGCCCTATGGAAAACTCAATGTTAAAAACACGTTTTAGGACCCCCCTTTTTTCTCGGCCCCCACTGGACGAACCCCCCCCAAATTTTCAAGGGCTGCTCAGAAACAAAATGTGCCATTTTCCTGAAAATTTCAGCCAATTCCGTCCACAAACGCCAAAGTTATTAGACATAGAATTTTCAAAAAACCCATAGAGAAAAAATCCTAACTATATATACCTACTGGCGACCGCCAGTAGGTAATATATATATATATATGTATATATATATATATATATATATATATATATATATATATATATATTACCTACTGGCGGTCGCCTAGTTTCCATAGGAAATCATCAACATTCTATTTGGATTAACTTTGGCCCTGGTGGATGAATCTTTGCGAATTTCTCAAAGAAGATGGCTCGGTCCACTGCGCTCCTTCCCTGAAAATTTGGGGGGGATTGGTGAAGTGGGGGCTGAGATAAAAGGGGGGTCCCAAAACGTGTTTTCTCCATGTTATTTTCCATAGGACGTTTAGACACGGCTACAGGTCGAACGGCTGAATGGATTTATAAGAAATTTGGCAAAACTGTAGAGTCCGGCTCGCAGATTACGCTTTTTGTGGAATGGTGTAAATCCGTTCAGTAGTTGCTGAGAAAATTAAAGTTAAAGTCAATTATATATCTATAAGCGAGGACGAGTGCGCGCACTCGAGCGGAATTTTTTTTTGCTGCGTGACGTCTGTTAACGTTCGATTCGAAGGAAATCAGGAAGTGTTGACCGCCATTTTGTCACTGCGAGTAAATATATTGTCATTTCAAAGCGTTGGAACATGGAAAGGGGAGAAGGTAGAGGCTGTTTTGCTGCGTAGGTTTTCTCAGGGTGTGCAGTAAGGTCCTTAAAGGCAAAAATATATATATTTTTTTTCTAAAAAAAGTTGCGGGGTGCGCGCACACGGGCGCGCACACCTATTTACAAGAGTGTGAAAATGGAGATAAATCAGAAGTTTGAGTGCTTTGATATAAGGTGGCTCTGAAAAGAGCCATTGTGTTTATTGAGTTGTTTCTGCATTTATAAGTAAGTACCGATGCAGAGTCTGATGTTGCAGAGGAAGATTTTGATCCCTCATCCGTGAAATGAACACCATCTGTCCTATAGATGTCTTGCATGTGGTAACGCAAGTTGTTGTGGTAAATAGAACCCATGCTATAATCTCTGAGGAAAGCAGAAACAGATTTATTAACATGTCTCCTTGCTTTCTCAATTTATGCACAATGTTGATTGGACCAATTCCATTTCTGTCTTTGGCATATATTGGAATATACCAAGGCAGTTCGAGGAAAAAGTGTCATCAATTGTCTAGAGGTGTCTTTTAGAAGCATTTCCAGACCTACCCCAGTCAATGTGCCTAGATCGTTCCCACCACAGTGCACAATTATAAGGTGTGGTTCTGGGAGATGCATAAAAGTTTTCACCAATGGTATTAATTGGTGACATCTTAATCCTCTTTGCCCAATCCACGTTATCTGCACATTTGGTAAATCAAGGTTGGAAATTCGTCTGCTTGCTGCATATTTTCCACTCCAGTGAATATAGCTGTGTCCTAAAAGCCAAACCTTCATTTTCAAGGCAGATGCAGTCGTGCTCCGATGGGTTGTGGAAGTGGAATGGCAGTTAGAAGCTGAAATTCAGGATAAAAAAATGGATGAGGCTTGGTGTGGTTGAAAAACAAAAGATGATTGGTTGATTCTAATACGTGAAGATTGAAGACTACGTTGCATGTTAATGTTATGTAAAAGAAAAAGTAGTATTGGGTGTGAAAAAAATGACATGTAACAGAGCTGTGGATAGGCAGGTGTTTCTGGAGGGAAAACAGTGTTGTTAGTTTGCTGTAGAACGTTGAGATATGAACTTTTGACCTGTGCCTTCAGCCAGGTGCAGAATGAGGTGTTACCATGGAAACAGCCAGAGATGGCAGTGGGTGATGGGTGACTTTTATGTGACATTGAAAATATTGTGAGGGACAACCAACTGAAATGTGAATTTGAATACAAAATTTTGCGGGAGGAAATATGATTGGCTGAAGAGACATATATGAGTCTGTATTGACTGGATATCTGTGCCATTGAATTTTGGTTGCAGTGATAGCAGCATAATTGAGACTTCCGTCAAACGAATATCTATTTTGTGACTGTCACTGTTGTACATCGTACAAAGCATTGGTAAAGGTAAGTCTGTAACTGTTTGTTTTGTCATGTACTGTAAAAGAAAGGGTTCACGGGCTGTTATAGGCCTGTGGGTGAGTAAATCAGGTCGACAAAAGAAAATATTAAGTTAGTACAGCTGAAGTTATGTGGAACTCATGAATACTGTTTCAATATACAATCATTTTAGTTGAGATTATGGATTAAAAGAGAGAACGTGTATATTTGAAATGTTTATTCAGAAATGCACTGTTTTCAAGGCAAGTTTCTTATCTAATACGAGTGCAGACATTGTAAAAAACAAAGTAATCGGTATAGCCACTAGTACATAAAATACAAACGGTATAGTTGATGAAAAATGAATATGGTTTAGCAAAATTAATTATACACTCTTATGAGGAAGTATATTGGGGCAGATTTATGAAGGCCTTGCGCCGCCGGTGCGTTACTTTTAACATAAATAAGGGTCATTATATATTAATAAATGGATGAAGGTCTCTGGCTTTTCAGTTTAGGAACGATACATGAAAATGCTAGTGGTTAGACCAGTGTTTCCCAAACTGTGGTCCGTGGACCCCCAGGGGTCCTTGAACCATTCTCAGGGGGTCCGAAGGCAGCAGTTTTAAAAGCACTTGAAAGTTCCTTGCAGAATTATCAGTTTTGGAGCAACAATAAAAGTGTCAAGATAACACCAGTGATTAATGTACCTGCTGGAGAGAGGAGAGTTTTTACTATTCTTTGAAAGCTAATAAAATTCAATCTGTAATGATAACTGTGTTGTAGACTGCACCATTGTTTCCCAAAAACCTTTGGGGGAGAGCATTCCAAAGCACCCTCTGTAGTGGTCAGGCTCACTCATTGCACTTGGTATGCACCGTATGGGGACTGGTCTGAAAACATTTTCTAGGGCTGCTTTTGGTTTCCAGACTGGCCCTTGCAGGAGCAGGAGCCTCGAACAGCAAAATAAAACGAGCCATGTAAAGGTTTGTCACTGGGATGCAGCACCAATCTTCCCATTAAATTATTTAGTTTTTTGTAAATTCACAGAAGTGGAGGAGTGTGTCGTTATCTTCCTTGGCTTAATGACACGGTCCACCACTTAGGAAACGAGGGTTTTGGCCATATTTACAAGAATATGGTGCAGCCCTGTGTTTCCCCCTGCGCTTGCGCTACACTTAGCAGGGTAGCGGCAATGCAGGCACCCTTGCACCATAGTGCAAGTGTGACTGCGTGCAGGGGAAGATTGTTTATGTACAGGAAGATCCTCCTTCCTGAACATAAAAAATCCAAGGCGTTTTGCTTTTTCCATGTGTACTGCATAAGGCAGCACACATGAAAAAAGCAAAATCGAGGAGAAATAAAGCATTTATCCTCGTTTCGTCAAGTTAAGTCCAGGTGTTTCCTGGTTTTAATTATGGCGCAGTCTCCTATTTACGCTGCCCTTGTAAATAGGAGGCAGCGTTAAAAAATCAATGGCTGTTGCAGTGGAACGCCCATCGCAACACCCACTGCCCACCTCTTTCACGTTAAGTATTGCATGAAAGTGGTTCTTATTTGCAAAGCAGCGTTAAGCCATAGTAAGTGGCTCAACGGTGCCTTGTACATAGGGCGAAACCCATATCGCCACGGGAATATCGCAAAAAGTGACGTTCCCATGGAGATAGGGGTTTGTAAATCTGCCCCAAAAATTGTTAGTAATTCGAGTTTTTCTTTTGTGTACACCTGAAACAATTTCCCTGAGATATGTGGCATACAAGGTAAAACAGAACACCGGGACCTTTATCGATTGCCTTATGTTGCACAAAAGAAAAAAATACACGTAACAGACTTGGATCATTTACATTTTCACTATTTCTGGGCACTTTGATTTTTGACCTTTCAGTAACCGACTTGCTTTATTTCGCCTGTATTTTACGTAGATCGGAAACAATGGCTATGTATTCGAACTTACCAATTCAAGAGCTACTATTATATTTGGTTTTCACAAAATCTTTATTCAAAAATGATGACGTACAAATGCAGGCATACAACCACGTAAGTGATGACGCACAAATGCAGGCCTAGAACTACGTGGGCCAGCCACGGAGCAGACTGGGGCTGTACAAGAGGGCATATTTATCTGAGGAAAACATAACTGAGTCGGTGGTCATTTTATTTCATCAAGGTACGATAAGTGCAAACGAATCATATCGAAAATTCATTGTGGGCAAGTACCATCAGTGTTGAAAAATCGACCTTTCAATAATACTGTAATTAATGATGCGTCAGAACTTAATATCAATTCATTGTCCGAATGTTCAAGCAATACTCATCCCCTCCCGCCATGTGCTTCAAGAACTGCATCCATATTTCATGATCTGAAGTCTGAGCATCCGGAACACAACGGGGAATTGCGAGTTTCGTTTATATCGGCGCCATTTTGGGTGGGGTCAGGCGGGCCCAAGTATAGTCAAAATGTCTCCACCAACTCGGGGTTGGACCAGAATCTCTTTCGGCAGTCCAGAAGTTCCGTTAAGGGGCAACAGAAGGGACCGGTGACATGAACCATCAATCAAAGAAAAGGGAGGGGCAACAATCTTTCCTATCGGGTCATACTGATGTTCCACCGGAACCGATCGAATCAGTCGTCTGCAGGATTTTTGGTCATTCAAACTGAGGCTGGCGTCAGCATGAGAGCGCCAACGTCTCGTGGCTACGCTTTGGTCGTTCTGCGGGCAATCATGGCAGTCCTTTTCCATCGGGGGCGGTCGGAGGCCCGCGGAGGCCGAGGGCCCTCCGCAGCTCTCGTAGAATCTTCAAAGTTGAGGAGAACGCCTCTGGACAGGTGTCTTCCATTCAGAAAATATTGTTGGCAGCATTTTGAAAGGAAAGACAGGGGCCCATTTTCTGGTTAACAGGCGACCAGGCCAACTTTTCACGCCAGGCCCATTCCTGCAAAGTCGACCGCCATTTTTAGGAGATCTGCAACCACCGGCAGTCACTGGGTTGCAGGAGCAGATGGACTCAAGCCTGTCGGGCGAAGCATCGTTGCACCGCCACAGTGGACGAGACCCTGCTGGGTGAGTGGAGCGTCGCTGTACCGCAACAGTGGGCGAGTCCTTTGCTGGGCTCGTGGAGCGTCCCTATACCGCCACAGTGGACGAACCCTTTGCCGGGTGCGTGGATCGTTGGGGGTGCAGCTGAGGGGCCTCCACCTGGGGAGGCGGGAGAGGCTCGTCCGCGCCGCCTCTCCCTCCCAGTGCACCCCACGGCGTCTTGCTGACATTTGTTATGGCCGGACCAGGCGATGAAGAGAGGGGGGGGTCGGAGGCATATGCAAGACATCCCCCCCTTGTGGCCTGCAAGGCGCCGAAAGAAGAAGAGAATGGGAAGACAACTACAACTCGGGTAGGGCCCATGCCTTCTCTGGCCGATGGCGGCCGGACGCTCTTTGCCACGGCCCCAGGAACGGATCCCTTGGTTCATCCTGGGGACAGGCCTTGGCGCGTGGTGTCGCCTCCGGACTATTCGCGTAATGCTTCTCCACCCCAGGCCGTTGCCGACGGCTTTTGTAGACTTTCTGATACTCAAAAACCCTACTAGAAAGCAGCCCAACATTGCTACTTTGGGGAAGGAGGGACAGGGACGGCATCAAGTATACGGCGAAATGCATTGTGGGTTTGTTGCTGCGGCCGTTTGTCATGTAAATAGTTGTTTTAATATATTTTTGTTCAAGAATAAAAACGTTTTAACCTGTTATTTTGCTGTCGTGTGGTATATTTCTAATATTTGTCGCTCTGATGTCGTTTCCCCTCCCAAATGTAACATGTGATTGTAATCTACAGCCGGACATTCCGACAGGACATGAGAGCAAAAGGGGGGGGGGTCAGATCTGAAGTTGGGCAGGCGATAAGATCACGTTTTGCTATGTGGGGCTATCTATGTTCGTGATGGGGCCTAAAAGGGGGCAAGATGGCGGGGCCACTGTGCCGTGACTTTCGCTTTAACTCCAACAGTGGTGAGGGTGAACACAAATGAACGCCGCTTATGTACATATACATTTTCATTTTCTACACCACATGAAACCTGCGTCAGGTTTCATATAGGCGTTTTGTTGCAGGGTGGGCATTCATTTGCATGAAAGCCCTGTAAAACTAACACAGTGAAATTTAGAAGATTTCACTGAGTCAGCTTTATAGCATTGCTGAATCAAATCCTTACGCCTGTTTGAAACAGGCATAAGGAGTGATGCACCATGAAATGTGTGGCTTGCTCCTGTGCATTGCAGTAGACATGTCGCGCTTACGACGTGATTCCTGCAATGTGCTGCTTTTGCGGCACAGATGCGTGACACATCTGTGTTGTTTTTGCTCAATGGTGCTCCACATTGTAAATGCGGCACACCATGGGTGGCAGAGCAGCGGTGCACATTAACTGGTGCATCTCTGGGGATGCGCCAGTTAACATAAATCTGCCCCTTTACATTTAAGTATGAGCAGGGGACACAGAGTTGGTGAGGCTTATCCAAGGTTAAAAAGAGATGAGTCCTGTTTACTATTATAGTCTCTGAGATTTGTCTCTTACTCTGCAACATCTCATTGTTGTTCTCTTTCTTTAAAGATAACGACAACATTAACCATGGGCAATCCGTTGATCTCGATCTTATTGTTGAACTTGTCATTGAAACGTCAGTGGAAGTGGATCCCTTAGATGATTTAAATCCTGAGGATGATGAAGAACATGATGAGGATGCCGATTTGTCAGAATTGTATGACATAGGGTGGGAAGCTGACGTGCTTCAGCATATGGAACTATAAACATTTATTTTTAAAATTTACTGGAAATAAAAAGTGAAAATGTAAACCGTTTCATTTAAAATTAAACATAACTTGAAAAACAGGTTATGTGTAGTGTCTTTAATAAAATAGTCAAATATGCTCATAAAAATATTTCTAAACCAATGAAAAGCTTTATTAACAAGTCACATGACCTGTTATGCTTACGTTACGCGTTCCGCGCCCCGGATTGCTTCCGGGAAGCTGCGCTTCGCGCCTCGCGCCTCGCGCACCGGAGGACTTCCGGGTGCGCTAACGCGGCGTGTCATATGACGCATTATGCAACAACGCGATACGTCATTGGGGCTCCACCGGAACTGATTGAATTGGTAGTCTACAGTGTTTCTGGATGTTTCAGACTGAAGCTGGCATTAGCATGAGAGCACCCCGTGGCTACGTCGTGGCCATTCTGCGAGCAATCATGGCAGAAGCTTCCCACCGGAACTCTGCTGGAGTCGGGGGCCCCGGTGACTCTTGTAGAATCTTCAAGGCTGATGGGACGCTTTTGGGAATGGGGCCCATGCCGTAGCAGTGAAGCGTTCGAGTTCCAGGGTTGTCCAGAGTCATCCTTGCAGGCCAGGCCCAAGTCTGTGGAGCCGACCGCCATTTCCTGAGCTCCGTGGCAGCCGCCTGTCGCTGTACCGCAAGAGTGGGTGCAATTCAGCCGGATGGCGGGTGAGACGCTGTAATAGCAAGAGCAGGCGTAATTGAGCTGGCCGAGCGAGGCAATGTGCCGCAGGAGCGGGCGCAACTCAGCTTGTCGAGTGAAGCGCTGGGGTGCAGCTGAGAAACCTCCACCTGGGGAGGTGGGGGAGGCTCGTTCGCACCGCCTCTCCCTTCCAGTGCACCCCACGCCGTCTCCTGGTGCAGGTATATGTGATGGTTGGACCAGGGCACCGCAGGACGTGTCTTCAGGTCAAACGGATTGTGGGACAAGGTCCAGAATGGAAAAGTCACCAAAAGGCTAAAAGTTCCGCCGGACCCTGGGAGCCAGCCGCCTATGTCGAGTGAAGTGCTGGGGTGCAGCTGAGAAACCTCCACCTGGGGAGGTTCGTTCGCGCCGCCTCTCCCTTCCAGTGCACCCCACGCCGTCTCCTGGCGCAGGTATATGTGATGGTTGGACCAGGGCACCGCAGGACGTGTCTTTAGGGGTGTAGTTGAGAAACCTCCACCTGGGGAGGTGGGGGAGGCTCGTTCGCGCCGCCTCTCCCTTCCAGTGCACCCCACGCCGTCTCCTGGCGCAGGTATATGTGATGGTTGGACCAGGGCACCGCAGGACGTGTCTTTAGGTCAAACCCTCAACTATGGCAGCCAACATCCAGGACTTATGACATTTGTGGAAAGCAGTGACATCGAAGAATCTCAGGGACCAAGCATATCCAGAGTCCTCCCCGGGGTATTTGCACAACGGTCCTCCACCCCTAGGCCGCCAGCTATGCTACCTTGACAGGAACAGTGTCATGCATTTGGATCGATGTTGCAGCAGGCTGCCATGTAAATAGTTATTTAATGAAACGTTTTACCCTGTTACTTTGTTGGTGTGTTGTATATATTTATAATATTTGCATAGGGTTTGTCGTTATTTTGGGCGGGGTGGGCGGCGGAGCAAATTCACTGAAAAAACCATAGGTTATAGACCATATATAGTTAGGAATTAGCATTTACAAAACCTTGAAAATTCACTGAAAAAACCATAGGTTATAGACCATATATAGTTAAATATCTCAAGTCCATCTCTTCACTCGATGGAGATACAGGTCGTCGATCAGAAAATGTGCTGGCCACCTCTAATGGTAATAGCGTGGCCAGGGCTTTTGTCGATGCCTCTGCAAATTGCACAGGGTGCACTTGTTTGACATGCCGCACCATGGTATGTATGGAAAAGGAATATTTTTTTGTTGGATTTTCTCTTGAGAGAAACGAGTCACATATCATGCAGGTTACTTTTGGTGCATTTACTTTCTTTTGATCTTCAGGATAAGTGAAAAATTGCCAGATGAAAGATTCTTTTTTTCTTCTTAAAGGTAGTCGATCATTTTGGAAGTGTTGTTTTCATGTTGCAGCAGGCTGGCATGTAAATAGTTACTTAATAAAACGTTTTACTCTGTTACTTTGCTGGTGTGTTGTATTTATTTATAATATTTGCATAGGGTTTGTTGTTATTTTGGGTGGGGTGGGCGGCGGCGCCGAGCTATGTTGCAGCCATCATGGCGTCGAGCTCGGTTTCTCTCACTAGTTTCATATTTCTCATGAGGGGTTGTTCCAAATGTTTCTATTTTAGCGAGGTCAAAAAGAGATCCTATCAGTGGCCTACTGATTTTGCTCTATTATTTTTGTTTTCTCTAACGATTTTTAAGTTAAAGTTTGCTAGTACGATACAGCGGCTAGTCCGCATTTTATATATATGTCTTTTTTATTAGGGGTGTCCTCCGGTGGAGTCGGACGATCTACCTCTAATAAACGGTAAGTGTTCCTCTGAAGGAATGCGTCTTGAAAGTGGCTGACTGTAATGTATGATATTTCACTCAGTGACTTTCAGGCCCATGCTGTTTCAAAACTGTGCATGTGCTTGAAGCAGGCGTAGGTATTGACGCAGCATAGAAACTACTAAGAACCAATTGGAAGTGTTGTTTTCAAGTCACATGACTTC
Source organism: Lissotriton helveticus (assembly GCF_964261635.1). Lineage (NCBI taxonomy): Eukaryota > Metazoa > Chordata > Amphibia > Caudata > Salamandridae > Lissotriton > Lissotriton helveticus. The sequence goes on along the minus strand of NC_136059.1, from coordinate 1,838,018,704 downwards.
ACATGCGCGTCCCAGGACGTGTACGCGGTGATAGTATCTAGTCACGTACGCCATTTGGAAGTAGCGGTCTAATTCAACAAAGTTTCAAAACGTGAAAAGGAGTAAATTCAAACATATCCGGATTTAATATATCTTTTGAGCTCGATTCAAGCATACAATTGTTAAAGTATAAAACCTTTTATATATTTTTTTGAAAATAGCAAGGTGTGTACATTCGGTCACACACGAAAGTTTAAAAAGACATTCGGCTCCATTTAATGAAAATTTTCATAATAATAAAGAAGAAGCCTAGGTTTAGTGTCTTTGACGTAGTATAAGTTCTTTGATGGGTCTATGAAGAAATTTAATAAGTTGCAATTGTAAAGTTTTCTTGAAATATATAGGCGAGTGCGCGCACACGGTCGCGCACGAACGAAAGCCAAAAAAGCGGAGATAAACCCCCTTTATATTATGCTCCTGGAGCTCTTTTTCGTACAATGAGTTAGTTCTGAAAAGAACTTTTTTTTTTTTTTTAAAACAAGTGTTATGTTGTGTTTGATTTTTTAAACTTGCAACAACATTTTCATGTGTGACACAGGATCGAAATGAAATGAAGAAATGTATCTTTTCTCGGGGCATTTATGACTCTCAATTTTTAGTTTAGTAAGAATGAGGCTCTGCTCTCCGTACAGAAGAATTTCTCCACACTTGTTGCATTTCATGTGCACCTTTGCAAGATATGGTCTCAAGTCCATCACAGCACTCGATGGAGATACAGGTCGTCCACCAGAAGATGTGCTGGCCACCTCTGATGGTAATAGCGTGGCCAGGGCTCTTGTCGATGCCTTTGCAAATTCAACAGGGTGCACTTGTTTGACATGCCGCACCATGGTATGTATGGAAAAGGAATATTTTTTTCTTGGATTTCCTCTTGAGAGAACCTTATTGCATATCGTGCAGGTAACTTTTGGCGCATTAACTTTCTTTTGTTCTTCAGGATAAGTGAAAAATTGCCAAATAAAAGATTCCTTTTTTCTTTTTAAAGGTAGTCGCTCATTTCCTTCAGATTCGGAAGATGAATTCGGGGTGGCAGCCATTTCAGCAAAGTCTTCCGAAGGATGTTGAACGTTGTTCTCTTTTGAGAGTACAAAAGATAGTGAGGGAAGTGGGTGGAGTCCTCCGTGTGAATTGCAGAATAGAAACTACTAAGAACCAATTGGAAGTGTTGTTTTCAAGTCACATGACTTCACATGCGCGTCTCAGGACGTGTACGCGGTGATAGTATCTAGTCACGTACGTCATTTGGAAGTAGCGGTCTAATTCAGCGAAGTTTCAAAACGTGAAAAGAAGTAAATTCAAACATATTCGGATTTAATATATCTTTTGAGCTCGATTCAAGCATACAATTGTTAAATTATAAAATCTTTTATATATTTTTTTTAAATACTAAGGTGTGTACATTCGGTAACACACGAAAGTTTAAAAAGACATTCGGCTCCATTTAATGAAAATTTTTCATAATATTAAAAAAGAAGCCTAGGTTTAGTCTCTTTGACGTATTATAAGTTCTTTGATGGGTCTATGAAGAAATTCAATAAGTTCAGATTGCAAAGTTTTCACGAAATATATAGGCGGGTGCGCGCAGTCGGTCGCGCACGAAAGCTTGGAAATGCGCTATCCATTTTATTGAGAACTGTTGCCGAGAGTGCGCACACCGGGTCATGCACGAAAGTTTAGAAAGGCTATTTTTATTTATAGACACATTTTAATGCGTTGAAAAAAAGGCAAGGTACAGACTTTCTAATTCTGTATCGCTTTACAAGGAGTCTCTATGCAACTTGAACAGTGAAGAAAACGGATTTTTTTCCGAAAAAAATATTGCCAGAACTTTATTGACAAAAGTATAGGTTGCATACACGAGATATTTCTGAATTAGCATTTTAAAAACCAATGAAATTCACTGCAAAAACCATAGGTTTTACACACGTTATAGTTAGGAACTAGCATTTACAAAACCTATGAAATTCACTGAAAAAACCATAGGTTTGACACCAGTTATAGTTAGCTGGAAATTTTACTGATATAAAACCAATGAAATTCCACGTTATAGTTAGTTGGACTCACTATAACTTGCGCGTGTAATGCACTGCTGATGACGTCACATATTACATCACTCATGACATCACTGATGACACCATCCTTGTGACACAGTGACAGACCTCCTTTCACTGTAATCTAACCCTTGAAACACATATTCAAAAATAGAAACTAAAATTTTCAAAAAAATGGAGATACCCATACCAGTTACAACAACCAATTCAATAATTCCACCATCTATATTCACATGCACTAATTCACCAACAGTTCTATATATTCACTCATACATATATTCACTAATCATATGTAGTGATACACCTACACATCCTGTTACACACCGACAGTCATCCAAAAGTTATTCACACACATACTCACACATGCAAATAAACTATTGAACATCCATTTATTTGCATAAACAGCTATACACACACTACCACTTTACTTCTAAGGAAACTTACACATACTTAATCTCTTAAAAAATCACTTATAGAAACACATACTAATTTAAACAGGAACTCTTACAATCCCTCACTCTCACATATACTCATTTATATACATCAATATTCACATATACTACATTAAAACATATGTAGTTACTGATAAAGACACTAATAAGACAGTCATTCACTCACTAACAGAGACATATGCACACTAATCCACCCATACAGTCCTGCACATATGCTGTCTTCAAAACACATTCAAACAGAGACTCAGTCATTCTTGCATCTATGTAGTAAGTAATACTCCCACCAAACCATGCAAACACTCATACTGATACTAAGAAAAACATCTAATAACCTATATACATACACATGTACCTACTCATCAACCCATGGAGCCACTTATACACAAAGTGAAACACTAATACATATATTTAAATATTTAAGCATTACTCAGTAATATATGTATTCACTAAGATATTCAATAATATATACATATATAACACATATTTATTTTTCAGAAAGACACACATTCACTGGATAGTGTCATCAGTGATGTCATGAGTGATGTAATATGTGACGTCATCAGCAGTGCATTACACGCGCAAGTTATAGTGAGTCCAACTAACTATAACGTGGAATTTCATTGGTTTTATATCAGTAAAATTTCCAGCTAACTATAACTGGTGTCAAACCTATGGTTTTTGCAGTGAATTTATATATATATATATATATATATATATATATATATATATATATATATATATATATATATATATATATATATATATATATATATATATATATATATATCCAAACTGGCCAATTTCATACACAAAGTGTCAGATCAAACGACCTTACCAAGCAAGAGTCGCCAGATTCCAAGGGCCAAGTTCTGAATCAACCAAATGGTCTGTGCACGGCGAACGCCAAAAGGAATATAAGTCGAGGACCGGCCCCGCCTGTAGGGTCAGATCAGAAAGAGAGGAAAAACACCCTGGGTACCAAGACGTGGGTCTCCAGTGATTGTCCGTAGCAAGGTTCCAATTAGGAAGGTTCCAATCCTCCGTTTTGACCACTCCTTTGGGCATCGGAGTCACCGATGAGCCCCACGCTGGGTGCCTATTTGTAGAAGTGGACCTCAGCAAGGCCTACCAGTGCTAGGGGTTCGCCCTTCTCTGCACACAAGTCCTCAGACCAGTAATGGTAGTTGGCACGGAAACTGAAATAGTAAAAAGATATTTTATTAAACCTGATGAGGTGTAACTACATTCACACAACACCCTTCGGCAGTGTATGAAGTAGCACAAGGAGTAGAAGAACCATGGGTCTTTTATACCCACACAGGAGCTCAAAAGAAGGCGTTACTAGCACACATAGGAGAGTTACATACATAGATGGGTATACAGAGAATGCACAGTCAACAAAGAAGGAGGAGCCAACAGTAGCTGACTTTAGTAAAATCATCCTGACAGTAACAAACCTAAGCAGGTGCATGGGCAGCTACAAACTCTTTTGAGCATGTGCAGAGTAGCAGAGGCTTAGTATAGCCAGTTCTTAAGCAAAGCACAAGGGCAAACGACAGCGAAGAAGGAAAGAGCACATGGCGAGCACATGGTCAACAAGATGGCTGCTGGAAAAAAGATGGATTCAGCTAAATGCTAACAGCGATCTCTGCCAAATTTCCACAGAAGGACCTGACCTGGCAGTTCGGACTGGACTGTTCCAATTGGGCGCAGGGTCAAGACTGATTTTCGTATGGCTGGATCAAAACTGGAATGGTATGGTGAGCAAAAAAATGATGGATTTAGGCCCAGATCTCTGTACTGGGGTGAATGTATGACTTTGTTCTGCATTCTGTCCATCAATTGTTCTTTTTGCATTTGTCACCCCGAGTGGGACGGGTATGCCCAGACGTGGGTCCTGTGCTCTCCATGCCACTGGAGTCAAGTTATTCATCCTGGCTGATGAGGGCTTAAAGCCTGAAACCAGTCCTAGGATGCTTGTTTCCAGCCCAGGGAGGACCTGGCCTGGCAGTTCAGGCTGGACGGTTCCCATTGGACGCAGGGTCAAAACTAATTTGCATATGGCTGGGTCCAAACTGGAATGGCATGGTGAGCAAAAACAATTAATTTAGGCCCAGATCTCTGTACTGGGGTGAATGTATGACATTGTTCTGCATTCTGTCTATCAATTGTTCATTTTGTTATTAGAGAGGTCAGGCATCTGTCATTTTAGTGGCAGGGAAAACTGTACATAGGCAAAATGTGCGTGGTGTACTGTATGCCACAGTTGGCGTTAGAACATCTCATGCTACCCTCACTATAGTGGAAATATAAATTATTTGAATTTATTATGTATACAGTTCTGTTACAGACCTTTGAAGATCAGCTTGGAGATGACAGGTGGATGTTCAAGATCTGACAAAGATTTTGTAAAATGTGCAGTGCTTTATAAAGTATTGAGGTTCAGACATAACACTTTAGCCTTACTCTTCACATATGTGAAGGATACATTTTTGTGTTACTCGTTACATAGGTACCCTGGGAGAGGGAAGAGATACCAGCCTCCAGTCTACTGCCCATTTCCAGACCTAAACACCATGGAAGAGTGACATATCATCATGAAGCTCTGTTTAAACAGGTAAACAATCCTGGATCTATGTCATCAGTGGGAACTTGATCTCCTATCTCACCTCAATAATCCTACATCAATACCACCACTAGTTAAACTCATGTCAGCTTTGCATTTTTTGGCCACAGGCTCATTTCAATTCACAGTTGCTATTTTTGGTGGACTGGTACTAGGATGCTTGTTTCCGGTCCAGGAAAGACATGGCTTGGCAGTTCGGGCAGAACTGTTCCCATGAGGCACATGATCAGACAGATTTGCATATGGCCATGTCTGAACTGGGGTAGTGGAGTGAGCTAAAGAATGGTGATGGATTAAACCCAGATCAGTTGACTGGGGGTGAGTGTTTGATTTGCTCAAACGCTCCATCCATCATCCCCTTTGGTATCGCTTTGTTCTTCCTAAGTTGGCAGGGTATGCCCAGACGTGGGTCCCTTGCTCACTTTGCCACTGGGTTCAAGATAGCCTGGCTGATGAAGGTTATGAACCCAAAACCGGTCCTAGGATGCTTGTTTCCGGTCCAGGGAACACATGGCTTGGCAGTTCGGGCTGGACTGTTCCCATGAGGCACAGGGTCAGACTGATTTGCATATGGCCATGTCTGAACTGGGTGGTGAAGTGAGCTAAAGAATGGTGATGGATTAAACCCAGATCAGTTGACTGCGGGTGAGTGTTTGATTTGCTCAAACGCTCTATTCATCATTCCCTTTGGTATCGCTAGATGCAACTTGAAGCAGGAACTTGACATGCTTCCCATTTAGTTGTGGGTCCCTTGAGTTAAAGCATGTGAGAACTGCTTGTCTCCGGGTACGAATGCCACGTTTATTAAAATGAATTTTTAGGAGGACTACCCTTTCTTTTTTTAGTTTGATGCAGGAGTATATTATATGTTCAATGTCCTCGTTCCCAACTCTGCATAGCCGGCACAAGTTCCCATAGTTCTTTCTCATCCATGGTGGAAGATGAGGTATGGCTGGCAGGATCCCTAACATGTTTTTTATACTAAGGCTTCTTTAGACTTCACAGAGTACCCCAGTTAAAAGTATGCCTGTGACCCAAATGATTTGTAACTGCACAGTGTCATCCATGCATGTCTCCTGTGTGCAAAGGCGGCTTCATCTTCTGTAAGAGAGAGTTTCTTGATAGCCTTATTTACGATGTGCTTAAAATGCAGGTGGGTTGTTGGGGTTTCCCATAATTCAGCTAGTCCTGTGATGGCCAAAGATTCATCCAAGTATGCTTTGCACAGTTCCTGCCAGAGCTGGTGGCTCAATGTATTCTCGGCAGAGTCCTTAATTTTGTGCCAGCACTTGATGAATGAGCCTTGCCTTGCAAGGAGTTGCTTCGTTAGACCAAGCTTGAGGCGAATCTGTGCAGGGGAGTTACAAGTCGGGAGGTTTAGCATTACTCTGTATGCCTTTGCCAAGGTGGTATCTAGCAGTAAAGTGTCCCTGCCTCTCAGTACCTCGCTGCCGTATGTAACTGTTGATGGAATGTTTGCTTGCACAACACGGAGAAGTGGGGCAAATGTCGGTCCAATCAATTTTGTTTTAAGTTGCCTTATTGTTGTCGCAATTGCCATTTCTTTCCTCTTGATGGTCTTAAGCTGGTTTCGCGAATTGGCCCCACTTGTTGATCAAGACACCTAGGTACTTATACACATCACAGTTCGTGAGTGCGGTTTTTCCAAACGACCAAGCATGGGACCGCTTTTTTCCATTAATTGTCAAAGTTTTAGTTTTGTTAATATTGACTTCTAGATGGTTTTCATCAGCGTACCCATGCAGTGTGTTAAGTAACCGTTGTAGGCCTACTTGAGTATGTCTAGTTCAAACAACATCATCCGCATAGGACATGCTGGAAATGGATTTTCCTCCTATTCGCATTGCAAGCAGTGAGGGCTGTTGTTAAGTCTGCTGTGTGGTGGTTAAAAAGAAAGGGTGTGCGAACGCACCTCTGCTTGAGACCTTTAGTTGTTTGTAAGCACCTCGACAGATGGGAACCAATGCCGAGCTTGACCTGTATCCACGTGTTGGAGTGTAGTTCTATTAGGAGATTCAGGGGGACGAAGGAACCCCCAGAGCGCCAATTTCCTCCAATGGTTAGCTCGGTTGACTTTGTCGAATGCCACCTTGAAATCCACAAAGTAAAAATGGAGAGTTTGTTTAGTTAAAATTGCTTTAACGATGAATAATGACATTCCTAAAAGCTTAGTTGTTGTTCCTGTCTCTCTACAGAACCCCATTTGGCTAGGGGGAATTATGTTTTGCTATGTTGCCTATTCTTGTAGCTCTGTAAGTAGATTCCCCACAAAATATTGTGCCTCTACGTCCAATAATGCAATTAAACTGTAGTTTTTTGGTAGGGTTTTGTCCCCTGCTTTATAAATTGGTGAGATGATGGAGCCCTTCCATGATGCGGGCAAATACCCAGACTGCCTAACAGAGCTAAATATAAGAGCTAGGCTTTCTGACCAGTATTCTTGGTCATGTTTAAAAAGAGCTGGTGGAATCCCATTTGGCCCGGGTGCTACATCTTTCCTCCCTTTACAAATGTGTTCCCTGATCATGACAGCGTTGATTTCAATTGTCTCGGCCTCGTCAGTCATCACAGTTCAGTATTTGGGCTGCTGGTTGGTCCTCCTTGCTAATATTAAATCCAGATAACTGTTGATTGAAGTGACGTTCTAAAAAGGATGTCCAGTTGTTTTCTGTTATGTATGTTGTAAGACTACCATGGGCCAATTGTAGGAATGTTTTATCTTTGCCCAGAAACATGCACTATTGTTTCCTTTGGAGTCAGAATGGAGCTTGGCCCAGAGTTCATTTTCTTGTGTTTTTCTTAAGTCCCATTTAAGTTTCCTAAGTTCGACCTTGCTCTTGCGGAGCTGATCAAGTAGGTCCGTGTCCCCCAGGCGTAAACTCGACCCCCTTAGTGATTTGTTTATGACTTTTTTTTAGGCTTTTCAAGGTTGACCTTTGAGCGCTCGTAGCCTTCCCTGTAATTTTTGGATTGTTGGGCAGGAAGTGTCGAACTACCGATGAGTAGGAATTTGAAAACATGGGCCTAAAGGTTTCCCATGTGTGAGTGTGATTTCTCGTGAGGTGGCTAAGCTCATTTAGTTGTTGTTTTGCTGCAAGGAGCACCTTCCTGGAATTTGCTATGGATGAATTGATTATTTTAAGGCTTATTGTGTGGCATGCATGCATTCCAACCGAATTAGGGATTGATATATCTGGTAGTGCATAAATTGAGATTTATTGCGGCCGATGGTCACTGTCCCCTTTGTCTCCCAGGCAATAGCCTTTTATGTGTTCGAAGAATGGGAGAGACACTAAGGTGTAATCAATTGTAGATGTTACATGGCCTTAGAGGAATGAGGCGGCTCGTGGTGAGTTATCAACAAATCTGCCATTTAGCACCCTTACGTTGATGTTCTCACGATCTTCTAGCAGCTCAGTAATGCCCTTGGATGTTCTTCCGTGGACGCTGTCTGATTGAGTTGGAATGTTCCAATAAAAAGACTGGGTTTGGATGTCTTCATTTGAGATGGTACCTAATATGTGCTTATTAAAGTCACCTGACAAAATGAAGTTTGGAGTGGTATGCATACTCATCAATTGATAAAGGTGTTCAATCAATATTTTTGAGTCCTGTTTTTTCTGTTTCAGATTTATGTATATATTAATTATTAATACCTCCTCCTTTTTTCCACTAAGGTTAACAGCTGCGAGTATAGGCGGTAATTCCACTGCGCTATGACATTTTGTTATTTTGATGTAAGTAGCCAGGCCGCCTGATAGACGGCAATAGTTGCGTTTCCTTCGGGCGGGAGTGTGAAAACATGTATATCCCTCTACTTGTAGGGGCTCCTCTTGACATGTTTTCTGCAATAGAATGATGTCAAAGGTGTTTAAGTAGTCAAGAAATTCTGCGTCAGTGGCTTTGCTGTTTTGCCCGTTAATATTCCATGAACCTATCCTCAGGGGTAATGTGCCTTGATTTCCACGATGCCTCATAGTGTTTCTCTGTCACTGTGAGTGACCAGATGTATTGATAGTTCTAGTGATCTGAAGGGGAACAGGAGCAACTGCGGTGTTGGCTACTATACTTGTTTGTGTCTGTGATTTCTGTTCTCTTTGTGGTGTCTGTCCTTGTGCCCCCCTAAGTACAGACGAGGATTTATTGCATTTGTGGGTAGATTCTTCACTTGCTATTTCAAGTAAAGGGAATGGGTATCCGGTATTATAGAACACAGTGGTTTGTATCCCCCAGGCTTTAAAGGTATCCTGTTCTTCCAGGACTTTGTTTGCAATTTGGTTGGTCCTCCAGGTGGCTTTGGTAGATTCCATTCCTTTTGCTTTGTCAAGCGTTACGAATTCTATTGAAAGAAGATCAGTAGAACGTATACCTTTTAGTGTAAGTATTGTGCATAGGAGTTGAAGAATATTCCATCTGTTCAAGATGTTGAAGGGACCTTTCGATACGTATATTCTGGGGTGAAAATAGTGATGGAAGAGTTCCTGGTTTGATTAATTAGAGGGTTTTTTCAAAAGATTTGCCCCAAGAGATAGTCTGTGGTGAAGTTAGTGAGTTGCTGGCTCGGTCCGATCGAGGTATCAGGAATTTGGGACTCTTGGAGCCTATGGCCTGTGGAACCGTCTTGGCCACGATCCGAGTTTAAGTTTCTTGCTGCAGAGAGACCCACGTTCCCAAATGCAGTGGTCCTCGGCTCGTTAGGGGGTCCCTGAACTTCATTACAGGCTCTACTTGTGTTATCGTTTTTTTTTATTTGCTCACTCTGATGCCTTAGTTGAATCCAGAATGATCCTGTGAGCTGGCAGCTCAATTTGCAAGGTTGGTGTGTGGGGATTGGCGCTCAGTAGAAGTGGCACATGTAAGGTTTATTTGAGGCCAACTCCTGGTTTGGACCATGAATAGTAGAGCGCTCCCTCGACTCAATTGATTGTGACGTTCAGCTGTTGGTGCTGTCATCCTCTTTTGACGTAGCTCTCATTTTCCTATTGCCTTGGATGTGGGTTTGACCACTTGGTAATATCAAGGCTGCCCTCAAAAGTGGTGTTTCCGCTTGTATTACATCCTTGTTTCCCATAGTGTAGGTGTCCTTTGGCTGATTAGATCTTCCCTCAACTTCGGGGACATATGCGATAGCTGATTGTGATTCCAAAAGCCGAACAAAGTCACAATTCTGATGTGACTAGCGCAGATCAGGGCTGCCATAGTAGGAATATATGGGTCTGGAAATATCTGTGGCAAGGTGTTTGTCTTGTAAGCGTTTCTTTATTCAGCTGTAAATGCTGTCCTGGACTATGTTTTCTAGAAGTTAACAATGTGATGTGTGTCATATGTATGTTGTCTTAGCTAATCTCTTTGTATTGGTCGGTTTTAGGTACCTTCACCATGTCATCTTAATATTGGACATTTCAGAGTTGTGACATTAGCAGGTATATGTTTGCTGTTCAGACATGCAAAGTGACATGGATTGGTTCTGGGAATGTCTGTTACAGGTTTTGAGTGTATTAAGCTGGTACCAAGACAGCTTGAAAAGCAATAGAATGGAAGTTACGTGGCTTCGATTGTATTGTTCTTTGTTGTGCGTTGATCCTAATGCAACATGTGTGCAATCATCCGATCAAACACAATGTTGTGTTCTGCCCGATAAATGAAATCCTGCCTTCACATTGGCTAATTCCTCATTGTCTATGAACTGGATGTAACTGTTGATGTGTCTCCTCATTCTAGGCCAAAGTGCTTGTAGTACATTACTGACATTTGTTTGTGACATTCCACTACAAGCAAGCAGCACTGAATTGGAATTACCCTGTGTAGAGAAACTCCTGTACTGACACATGTCTGTTTATTTGTTTAATGTAGGATTCATTTTATGAGGTAGGCAATATGGCTCCAGCTGATGATGTAGACCCAATTGTTGTTGCCTATTGTGTGGGATATTGTCAGATGTATTCCCTCCTTCCATGTTATGAAAGTCTGAAAGTAATTATGTGATCACTGACCCAGAAAAACTGAGTCATGCCCTATTTGCTATATTTATGACATCATGTAAGCCTATGATTTGAACAATGGAAAAAGATGTTCTAAGCCCAGACACTTGTATATATGAGTTGGTGTGACATGGTAGTGATACTTAGTTGAACATTGTTTACATGCAACATATCCATGCTTCCAGAAGTACCTAGTTTTGACATTGCAAAGTTCACCTGGTAGTACATTCACGTTGTTATATGTGAGAATTAGAAGAGGAGACAATGCTTTGGTGACATGTGTTTTTAATGAAGAAAACAAGGATGAGATAATGATATCAACTTAAACTTAACAGCACAAACGCAAAGTGAAGTCTTCAATCATGGTGGATGAAACCATTGTAATAGAGTTTAAATGGTCAAAAGTCAGGAGTCCAAATTCTAACATATTCCTCCCATCAGAAATGAAAAAGTGGATAGGAATAGTCTAACAAAGTGAAGGTTGAGGTCTCTTTCTGGCGGTGGTTGGTGACATACCATCTTGAACTCTTTGGTTTTTGCGTGAACGTCCCCTCACTCTGACACAGGAAAATCTGGAGCTGCTGAGACAGGGGCAAGTTCAGTAATGTCTTTTAGTCTGTCAGCTCCTCCCTTTTTTGGAGGAGTTCAATATAGCGTGAACTCGACCCGAAGGTATCAGAGCGCTTTACATGATCACCAGTTGCATTACAGAAGGATACATACATTTTTGTTAGGTACCGGGAGATTAAGGGATTTGCCCAAAATCAAGGGTTGTTGACCGTCCCAGCCAAGACTCGAAACCTGTTCCCCGGTTCGAGATTGACTGTTTTAGCCGTCAGGCCATATCCTCTTCCCTTCCTGTGGCTGTGGCAGATGTTGATGGTGTGGATGTTCTTAAACCACTGGAAGGGCAAGTTACAGATGGAAAATCTCTGCAAAGCATGATGTTTATGTCCTGCAGCACCACAACGAGGGAGGCCACCTCTCTCATGAGTAATTTGGTCTTATAGTGTAGAAAGTCAGGCCACTTCACGCGAGATTGCACAATTAAACCCCAGAATAAGCAGACCATAGGAAGCAGAGAAACCAAATTAGAACATCAGGAAAACTAATACTCTCAGAGAATTCGGAGATCGTTTCTTTGAGAGTGTCAGACCTAAAATATGTAACCAGTGTGGTAAATAGAGTCCCAAGACACATGGTTATTAGAATTACCTGTTTTCTTTCTGCTAAAAAACTACTTATCTGTTTTAATAGATTCTGGTGCAACTGGTAATTTCTTTGATTTAGCATGTCCCTAAAGAAGAACCAGAACCTGTGAGAGCAGTTGATGGATCTGCTCTTCCCTTCAGTCTTGTCCATTTTAATACAGAATTATTTACCTACGTTTTTGAATATGGCCATACCGAATAAAAAACTTTTGATCTCATTGATACTCCTACTTTTGGGGTAATCACTACCCCAAAATAGACTGGGTGATGTGAACTGTGACATTAGATTCCTCCTTTTGCAGAAATCATTGTTATCAAGAAATACTGTACCCTGCTTCTCCATTACATTGTGTTGCTGTGCAACAAAACACTAACATTTCTGTTTGCACATTACCACAAGTATACCAAGACTTTTCAGACTTGTTCAATCCAGTTCAGGCAACTTGATTGACTCCACATGGGACATTTGATTGTAGAATAGATCTTGTACCGGGTGCAAGTTTACCTTGCAGTAGGATCTATGCTCTCACTGAACCAGAGACACAATATCTCAGGAAACATCTTGATGAACTACTGGAGTTAGGATTTATTCGTAGTTCAATTTCACCGGTATCGTCACCACTTTTCTTTTAGGCAAAAGAAAATGGCGAACTGAAAGTGTGCATAGACTATCGCGCAGTTTAGAAGGCAACAATAAAGAACTGCTACCCTTTACCGCTCATTCATGTTCTTCTAGACCAAGTGGCGGTTCCACCATCTACTCCAAATTAGATCTGTGAGGTGCTCACGATCTCATAAATATGAAAGAGGGAGAAGAGTAGAAAAACAATTTTAGAACCAAATTTGGTCTATTTGAATAAATGGTAATGCCGTTTGGTCTCTGTAACACCCCAGCAGCTTTCCAAATGTTTTATTAATGAAGTCTTGAATGAATTTTTGGATGTTTGTTCCATCATCTACATTGACAATATTCTGATCTTCTCTGAAAACAGGTAAGAACATATCCATCATGTCAGAACAATTCTCCAACGATTGAGAGAACACTCATTATATGCTAAACCTGAAAAATGCTTATTCCATGTCACTACAGTAGAATTCTCAGGCAAATATGTATCTCCCGAAGGAATAACATTGAATCCAAACAAGGTGGATGCCATACTAAACTGGCCCTCTCCATCATCAGTCAAAAATTTGCAAAAGATTCTTGGATTTGCTATTTTCTACATGCGATTAAATACCGATTTGTTAGCATTGTTGCACCAATCACTCAACTACCAAGAAAGGGCCAGCCCTTTGTTTGGACCGACAAGGCTGAAAAATCCTTTCAGGAACTTAAGGAAGCTTTTACCACAGCCCCAATTTTATGCCACCCAGACCCTTATCATCCTTTCTATGTGGAGGCAGATGCCTCACAAGTTGCTGTTGGAGGAGTACTCTCTCAGAAAAACCCCAACACAGGTCCTTATCATCCAATAGCAAATAATTCTCGAAAATGACTGTCAGTTGAGCAAAAGTACACTGTTGCAGAATGTAAGTTGCTCACCATTAAAACATTCTTTACTGAGTGATGGCACCACCTTTTAGTAGCAAAAAACACTGTCACTATTTTTAGTGATCATAAGAATAAAAATTTTTTATGTCTGTTAAATCACTCACACTTAGGCAGATGAGATGGTTACATTTCTTTAGTGAATTTGATTTAAATATTACAAATAATCCAGAAATCAAACAAATGTAATCTGACACACTGTCCAGCTATGGACTGGAAGGAAATAAGAATACAATTGTAAGCCCCCAAAGTATTATACCTGCTGATAACATAGAAGCTGTTGCTGATACATTTCAATCTGAGGTTAAAAAAAAGCCACAACGCACATAAACTCTAAAGAAAGGTTATCAGATTCTGAAAAGATTCTAAAGGATGGATTCTTATTCAGAACAAATAAACTGCTTATCCCTCAAGGTCAGTTACGACAGAAAATACAATTTTGGCATTGTGACACAGCACTTGCATGGCATCCAGGTGTCCAAAAAACACTAGACAGTTGTTTACATCACTTTTGGTGGGATGACATTCAAAAGGAAGTGCAAGCATATGTAAAAGAATGCCAGTTTGCGCTTGCAGCAAACATACTCATGCACCCCCTGTAGATCTTTAGCAGCCATTTCCAATCCCTCCAGCTCCCTGTCATACCATTAGTGTAGATTTCATCACAAACTTACCCACCTCAAATAAATACTCCACTGTGTTAGTGATTGTTGACACCTTATCGAAAATGGGCCATTTTGTTTCCTTACAAAAGATACCAACAGCTACAGAATTTAGTGTCATTTTTATTAAGGAAGTAGTGCGTCTTCACGGACTACCCAACAAATTTATATCTAACCGTGAACTTCAGCTCATGTCTAAATTCTGTAAAAGTCATGTTCAGCACCAGAAAGGATAATATCCCTTTCAGCAGCATTCCACCCGCAGACAGACGGACAGGCAGAAAGGGTTATTCAAACTCTGAAACAAATACTAAGAAGCTTAACCTTAACATTAACGACAACTTGGAATCAAGCCATACCATTAGTGGAGTTTTCATATAATAATAATCCTCACTCTGCTCCTGGGTGTTCACCCTTTTATTTTTGTCATTGGTCAACAACCACGCATGATTCCTGCAGATTTGTCCTTTTCCTCTGATCAAATAACATCAGTCTCTACTCACATTCACCAGCTTTAAAAGATACACATCCAAGCCCGTAATCGTCTTGCACAAAATAAGATGACCATAAAAAAACAGGCAGACAAACAGAGGCTACAAAAACCTAGGTATAAACCAGTAGATATGTTGTGGTTATCTACCAAATATATTAGATTAGATGGTCCCAGGAAATGACAACCTCCGTTTATAAGCCATTGTCCCGTTTTGAGTATTAGCAACCCACTTATAGTTAAATTAAAATTACCTGAAAATTACTGTTTTTCATGTGTCTCTTCTAAAGCCATATAATCCTAACATACACAAAGACAATCCACCTCCCCCATTTTAGTAGAAAATCATGTTGAATACGAGGTACAGCACATTCTGGATGCCAATTGTATTCATGGCAAATTGTATTATCTAATATCCAAGAAAGAAGGTCAGCGAAGCACTACCAAATTATAATTATATGAAATCTTAACAGTAAGACAAGTGTATAAGTATACCATCATTATATAAGTACACTAGATCATCAATGACATAAAGTAATCCAAATATTCATTCGGACAAGATGACCCAATCACGATTTTTGGATGTATGATTTTTCTTTTATTCCTTGTTAACTTTCAGACGTGAATAGCAGCCAACACATGTTTCGTCCATTCAAAATTGGTGCCCGGACTTTCTCAAAGCAGAATACGATCCAAAAATAGCATCAAAAGGTTGCAGAGCCATACAATTAAGAAGATAGTTGTCTTTGGAACCCAACCTCATATAAGAGTATTTAAGAACTGGAACCCATCAGCCTATGTATACGTTGCTCTAAACAGAGGGGTGGGGGCTATCGGTATAGGCTGCTGAAATCTACGTAGCCTCTTACAATTGGTGGCCCCTCTCTGGTTTAAGAATGTAATTCCTCCTATTTGAAGCCTATATAGAACCTAAAACAATGCCATATGAAAGAGAGGTGGCATCTCAATCAGTCCTCTTGACTGTTGTCAATGTTATGTTGGCCTACTCATATCGTTCAGTTGTAACATGCTCCTATATGTAAGTGCAGGTAAAGATAGATGAAAAAAGATCAGTATTGCTTAAGTGGAGAAGTTAACATACCAACACACTATGACAGTATTGGAAAAGAGGGATATATCTTTGTCCTTCAATTTGAGAAGGGCTTCTGTGAATGAGGGCCCGTATAAACTGCATGTCCTTGGCATGTCACTTTCCATCCTGCTCTCTTCACAGTAAAAAATGTTCCACTACGCAGGTAAGGTTTGAGAGCCTTTTGTCTACATTTTCTATGAATCACATCGGTCACTCAATCAGTCATCTTGACTGGTGTCAATGTTTCTGAGGTGACTGCACATTCCCCATCATTTCAAATAGCTTGGTTGCATATAGTCCTACTGGTAAAAAAAACTCATCCTGAGAAAGGGGCGTTTTTGCCCAATGCAACTCTGTATGCAGCCATTGCACGTGCTAACCTTGCTGTCCTCCACATTGCGGATCAATATGTGGGAAGGTATGTGGTGGTGATTTGTGAATAGAGGGATCCCTCCCTCACCTCAGCTTACCTCCCTACCTCACCTGGGTTTCCTTTCTGTGAGAAGATTAAGCGAAGTTCCACCTGGGTTCCAGAGTCTGACAGGGGGACTTAAATAGAGTGTCTGCATGGTGAGTGGTAGGTGTATCTTCATAGTTGATACCAGAATCCATTGCCTTGTTCTTTGTGCCTGGAGACTCACTAATAAAGAGATTTCCCAACGAGGGAGACTGATGATTGGCAAGCAGTTGATCTGTAAACTTTCATCCAGCATGGGGCCAACAGTCTCATACTCTGCGGTGTTGAAGGCCTTTGTGATGGTAGCCTACAAGAGGGTTTTCTCACTGCATGCTGTCTTCTTCTAGTGGAAGGAAGGGCAACATCCCCCTGCACATCAGCGCCAGGTGTGAGGTTTAACTATTGTGCATGTGCAATAAGATCGCGACTCAACTATCTCTACAGAAAATGATGCCACTTTGATGACATACATGAAACATTGTCTTAGATAAGACATCACATTGAGAAAAATGGACAGCTGCTAGTTGGAGTAAGCCCATGGGTGTCAAATAGAAATGTGTATTACCTGCTAGTGTAACAATTGATTTCTATGCACAAAATTCTCTGATGTCAGATGTTAAGCAATGCGGTTTCACATTGAGTATGGGCATGTGTATAACAAAGAAGCAACTGAAGAATATGGTAAAGGAGAGGCATATGTGTCATAAGAGAGGGACTGGAGAACAGCAATAGGTGTGATGAATTGTTTTGATGTTGAAGAATGACAAAGGAAGATTTAGTGCATTTATAACAAACAGACACTAAAAGATGCACATAAAAGTGACACAGGCCACAAAGAGGCAATGAAAAGCATATAGTCTACATTATAGTTGATGGCCTAGAGCAACAAATATATCCAGTTCATGGCAGAGGGACGAATTGCTGCTTGGAGTACATTCCCAGATATGGGCTGATGGGTTTACGGAGTGTAGTCACCATAGGATTTGGGTTACAGCAGCAGTGAAGGGCGACATATATAGACTAGCCACCATGTTTCAAAGGGCCTCTCGGTATGTGGGATCATGCAAGGGTATAACTGTCATTGTACATCCACAAGACAGCTACTGTGACTATGAGGCAATACTAAGTACAATTTCAAAGTACAAGAGCAGGAGTATATACTGTGGCAAAGGACATGTGACCTTGTTGTTTCATAATCTCGATATCCTGGGCTCTTGTGCATGTGGTTGCCCCTAACACCCCATTCCCTTTCACCCTCTGTTCTACTAGTGGCACTGAAATAACTATTTTTTTTTTGTATGCAAAGATCTAAACAACCGAATCCCAAATAATGAAGTACTATGATTATACGGAATGGGTACGTTTGTACAAATATATGGGTGTCAGGAGATATTTATGTTTACAGTTCTCAATGGCAATTTTTTACCATGTTTTGACACGGATTAGTGTGCTGTGATTAATGCAAAATATTCCAAATTTGCTTTTCACAAAGGATTTATAACTATATTTTGCATACATATGTCAGAACTGG
The DNA here is from genome assembly GCF_964261635.1 of Lissotriton helveticus. Taxonomy (NCBI): domain Eukaryota; kingdom Metazoa; phylum Chordata; class Amphibia; order Caudata; family Salamandridae; genus Lissotriton; species Lissotriton helveticus. Next base: position 1,838,000,541 of record NC_136059.1, on the reverse strand, counting down.
GTGGGGGTCTCTGAAAAACATGCTGGCAAAGTCAAGGGTGTTTATCATGTACTGAGAATGTAAAAATGAGTTTACTCACCCATGACATCTACTGGTGACACATAATTAACACTGGAAGCTTTGTGGTGTCTCAACCGACCGTTTTGCTGTTATGAAATGTGTGAAGAAGCAAACATGCAGGGACAAGTAAAGGCTGAATGGATGTTGACTTGTTAGTCTTTGTCATTCGTCTCATATGAGAAGCCTGTCTTAGCTGTAGACCTACAGCAGTTGAGGTTGGGGCAGATTGCCATGTAACTGGTAAGTGGGCCTGAAAAGTGTAAATAAAATGGTGTTATTGTCCATTTATGAGGTCGGTTCATTGCCATTTGTCCTATGATGGTAAATTAGTATCTCAGTATATGCAGATTAGAAGTGAATTAACAAGCCACAAGCAAGTGCTATGTAATTTACACGTGCTCAGCTATAGAGCTGTGGCAGTCAAAAGAGCTGAACATACTTGGGTTAAAGATGCTGTAATGTGACAATCATAACAGTAACATAACTGGAAGTGCGGTACTGACTGTGGCTGTGTTACTTGTCGAGGTGCTGCTTCTCTTCAGACCATATAATCACTTTGCTTCTCAATTCTGGTGATTTCCTCTGCCCAGAGTGTAAAGTTTAATGCTTGAATACTCAGATCCTTTTTATTGAGCCTAAAATCTGGTCCATCTGATGCTGACACCTTCCTCATAAAATTTGCCATTGATACTTTTGATACATTACAATGGGGAAAATCCTCTATGGAGCCTGCTTGAGTCATATTTTGCTCGCTGTCTGTTATTTTGTTTTTCATATTATTTTTGAGCATTTATGAATTTAGACTGTACAAGCATTTACATATGCATGTTATTAGTTCATTTTTCTATCAGTTTTGCTGAATGGTGCATATGAATTTAACCAAATGTGTTAATAAAACCTTTGAGGTTTTGATACCATCCTCACTGTAGTTTTTGTGGAGCCATATTGGTTTCAATCTATTTAAAATGCATTTCCGATGTTAGCTCCTTTGTTACACTTCAAGTCAACAAGCAAAGGTCAATACTGGGGATTCTGTTTGATGATTTAACCAAGAGACTGAGATTCCGAAAACTGCGCTTTGTCACTATCTATACACGTGTAATGAGAAGGCTTTGTGCCAGTGGCATGTATGGGATGTATCCTTATATTTACAGATGGATATGCTTTTTGTAATGCAGAGGTCCCATTATCATTCAATGCCTAAATGTAGGGTTCCCTGAAAGAGGCAGGCTATACAAATGGTCATGGTGCATCGTTGAAAGGTTACACGTGTTAAGTAAGGAGAAAAGGAGAAGGAATCCAGTTCCATCACAATATAGAGAGTTTGCCATCTCTCTCTTGGTATATTTGTCCTTCACTCCTTTCTTCTCATCCTGATAGTTTTTCCTGCTGTCCCCTAGGACCTCCACCCCTACAGCATTCTGACCGTCCCTGACACTCTGACACATGCCCACCTTCTCTGCTCCATTGAAAGTATTTGGAATTGAACAATGTAGTTGCCTGTTTGATACTCCATGAAATGTATTGTCGCTATCATTCTTAATTATTAGAGAGGTTCCTCTTCTTCTTCAATGAAGACTGGAGGCTGTGGCTGGTCTCTGGCCCCACAATGGCATACAGCACAAGGTGAAGCGATGCGATGCAAAGGTGTGGGCTATATTTATGTCCTTCCACTTGTAAGGATTGTCAGGTGTATGTATTGTTTTCATATGATACTGTTTCCCTACTATTTTAAATTCATAATTCTCTATAGCCTAGGTGAGATCTCTGCTTACAGTATGTTAAACAACATCTAGCAAATTCCCTTCCAAAACACACTTATAACATTACTGTTGTAAGTTTAAAGTCATATTTAGGGTCACACATGCATACACAACCTCATACACACATCTGTGTTTGGTGGGAACATGTATTAACTTAAGACCTGATTCACAAAGGTAAAATTACTCTTTTTTGCAAGTTCACAATGTTTTTGCTATTCACAAATAATGAGTCAATAGTATGTTTATGACTATGAAGACTCCACAGGTGGGGCTGAGGAATATATTAGAAATTGGGTTTCTGGTTGGCAGAGGTATGCACCAAGTAGGACCCACAATCCTAGTCATGGTTAGACAGGTTTGCATTATGAATTAACATGTGCTCACTCTCTGATAGCTTGTGTTAGAAATGGGATTTCTGGCTTGCTGAGACTTGCACCAAAACGAGACAGAAACCACCACTCTAGTCAGGATAAGGGAGTTACACTTCTAAAATAACCCCTGCTCAGTCTCTTGGTACCTTGGCACGAGCAGCCAGGCTTATCGTAGAGGCAGTGTGTAAAGCATTTGCACATAACCAACAGTAAAACAGTGTAGGCACTACAAAAGGACACCACACCAGTTTAGAAAAATATCCAATTTTTCTATACTTAAGACAAGACCAAATACGATGAAAATCCACAATACTATACTTCAAAATCTTCACTTATAAAAATCTGCTTTAAAAATAGTTCCTTGAGGTCGATAGCTCTGTCCGGGGCTATCACAGCGTCGCGAACAACAAATCCAACAGTTCTGGCTGGTCGCGCGGTTGCTGGCCAGCGACGGTGTCGGAAAGACCCGCAAGCAGTACATGTGAGACATGCAGGGCATTGAGACCCTTGAAGCCACTCGCGTTGCAGGTTGAGCTCCTCTCTGATGGAATCAGGAGCTCTGGCGCTGGCAGGCGTCGGGTGCTGTGGTGCGAAGTGCAGCGGTGTGGCATGTGGTGCCCCCAGGTTGCTGTGCGAGCAGTGGCTCGGTGACAGCATCAGATGGCATCGTCGGTGAGACCAGGGTCGCTGTGCGAGATGAAGGCGTTGCTCGTCATGATGCTAGCAGGTCACGGTGCCAGCAGGGCCGTCGTCATTACTGAAGCATTGTTGTCAGCTGACCAACTGGAGACAATGGCACCAGCGTCGGTAGGCCAAGGCTGTAGTGCTGGATGAGGGTGATGCGTTGTGTAACTCGGTGCAAGCAGCGGCGTTGATTTCGGCGTGCAGTAGCGGCATCAGGGAGGCCAAGGCATCTTCGTGAAGCATGGCGGTTCCCACAGGTCATGGTGCGAGCAGTGGCTCGGTGGCGGCATCAACAGGTGGCATCAGTGAGACTAAGGTCACGGAGCGGCATTGCGGCAGTGCCGTCTGCGGTGCCAAAGCTTCGGCGTGAAGCAAGGTGGTGCGGAGTGGGGTGCCCACAGGTCACAGTGCGAGCAGCGGCTCAGTGACGGCGTCAACAGACTTAATCGGTGAGACTAAGGTCGCGGTGTGGCGGTGCTCTCTGCGGTGCCAAAGCTTCGGTGTGAAGTGAGGCGGTGTGGAGTACGGTGCTCACGGGTCGTGGTGCAAGCAGCGGCTCGGTGGCGGCATCAACCAGCGGCATCGATGAGACCAAGGTTGCGGTGCGGTGTTGAGGCAGGCCCTCTGTGGTGCCAACGCTTTGGCGTGAAGCGAGTCGGAGCTGTGCCTACAGGTTGCGGTGCAAGCAGTGGCTCAGTAGCGGCGTCAACACTCGTCATCGGTGAGATAAGGGTTGCAGTGCGGTGCTGTGGTGGTGCCCTCTGCAGTGCCTTCAGGACACGTCGTCAAGTTCGTGTTCTTCGGGTTGCAGCACAAAACACACACTTCCCAGTGCTGCGGACTCGAAGAACTTGAAGTTTTTGCTGTTCCTGAGACTTCATGAACAGGGGGCAAGCTCTACCTCAAGCCCTTGCAGAGACTCACAAGTTAGGTTGCAAAAAGTCCAGTCCAGGCCTTTCACTGCCCAAGACAGAAGCAACCACTGCAGGTCAGACCAGCAAAGCACCCAGCAAAGCAGTAGTTCCTTTACACAGCTTCTCTGGTTCTTCTGCTTGGCAATATTCCTGATCCAGATGAGTTCTAAAGTTTAGGGGTCTGGGATCCAGTATTAATGTCCAAAAATCCTTTGCTCTTTCAGGCAGACGGTGTCTGTGCCCGGCCAGAACCAGTTGGGTCTTCTCTGGTGTGAATTCCTGGCAGGAGGTGGTGATGACATTTGTCAGAGGCAGACCAGGCCCTTTGAGGTGCAAGGAAATCTCCTCCCCCTTTTCAGGGCTACTCACTGGGGTGGCACAACCAGTGCTGCAGGCCCCCGGGTAGCATTTGATTCACTGGCCCTGACACACGCAGTACACTTTACTAGGGGCTAACAGGTAAATCAAGTATCCAGTCATGGTAACACCAATCCATAACATGATTTACACAGAGAGCATACACACTTTAGCACTGATTAGCAGTGGTAAAGTGCCCAGAGTCCTAAAACCAACACACACAGGTCAGGTAAAAATAGGAGGAAAAAGCAAAACGTTTGGGTATTACCCTGCAAAAAGGGCCATTTCCAAAAGCTTGGAACAGAGCAGGCAGGTTTAACTTAAGAGGCAATGTGTAAAGTATTTGGACAACACTTCAATCAGTAACACAGTGAAAACACCACAAAAGACTCAACATCAGTTTAGAAAAATAGATTATAATTTTATTAATGAAACAAGATGAAAATAACAAAAATCCAATAAGTAGAAGTTGAGATTTGAATTTTAAAGATTAAAATTGAAAAACAGCATTTGAAAACAGTAAGCGCCTATGAGGTTATCTGGTCACGCTGGACAGGAGCAAAGGCAAGAGTTCATGCACTAGTACTTTAGGGAACTCTCAGGTATCTAGAACAGCAATGTAAATGTATGTATTTAAGTCAAGTCCCATCCCGCTTCTCCCTTTCTGGAGCAAAATAATGGAGAAACATGTGAACACCCATCTGTCTAACTACGTCGAACTATCTGGATGTCTAGATCATTCCCAGTCTGGGTTTAGGCCCAAATACAGCACCGAATCTGCGTTACTTACAGTAACTGATAACATCAGAATGACCCTAGAGAAGGGTCATTCGGCGATTCTGGTGCTGTTGGACCTCTCCGCGGCGTTCGACGCGATCTCCCATAGGGTTTTGCTCAGAAGACTGGAAGAAGCTGGATTAAGTGGCTCAGCTCTGGCATGGATGAAGAGCTTTTTGATGGATATATTCCAAACTGTCAAACTAGGCTCATATCAGTCGAAGCCAATGGGTATGACCAAGGGAGTACTGCAGGGCTCATGTTTGAGCCCTACTCTTCTCAACATCTATTTTGCTCCCTAGGCCAACCTCATGAGGATGTATGGGTTCATCCCCATCTCCTATGCGGATGATACTCAGCATCTCTTTCCCTTCGATACATTTTCATCTCATGTTCAACTGGGTTTTCCAATGGAATGAGGGCCATCTCGCACTGGATGCGGAGTAACTTTCTCCAGTGCAACATAGATAAAACAGAGGTCATGCTTATCGGAGAAGCACCCCTCCTATGGACACAGGACTGGTGGCCAATAGATCTTGGACCTCCCCCCCTGCCCAAACTCTCGGTTAAAAATCTGGGGATTTGCCTCGATCGCGACCTCAACATGAAAGATCACGTCAACCTAACTGCTGGTTCCATCTAAATGTTATTGGCATGTTACGCTGAGTCTCCCCCTCTTCCCAGATTCCGCAAAAAAAAACATAGTACAGGCGATGGTTCTAAGTCGCCTGGACTATTGCAATGGCCTGCTGTTATCAGCTAATGATGCCCTCCTCAACAGATTACAGGTGGTGCAGAACACGGCAGCCCAGCTTGTTCTTAATGCCCCACCTCAAACCTCCTCCCTTCCTCTCCTTAGGGAACTGCACTGGCTCCCTATTTGCCAACATATTCAGTTAAAAGCATGCTTTATCACCCACAAGGCGTTGGTCAATCTAGGTCCCTCATATCTCACTGAGAAATTTGTGCCCTACGTACCCCCCAGATTCCTACGCTCAGGTGCTAAACACCTTTTGGTGGTACCACACATTCTAAAGGCCAGACAGGGTGGAAAAGCTCTCTCCTATGGTGGTCCTCTTCAATGGAATGAACTACTGCTGCACCTGAGACAATGCAATGAACATCTGCAGTTCAGAAAAATGCTCAAGACATTCCTATTCTGCCGTGACTGATCAGTGTCCTCCCCTCTCTGAATATATAGCCATCCTCTCACAGTTCCGCTAAAGTGCAGAGATACCCCTCCGGGGGTCGATTCTAGCGCTATACAAACAAATACAAATACAAATACAAGTCAAGTCAATGTATGTATTACAAACTGCGTTTTAAGTCTGTGTACTGTTTTAAACCATTGAATATTTTTTTTCTTTTCTTTTCTTCCTTCCTAATGCATTGTTTTTTTTCCCTTCAAAACGTTATTCGTGAATGTATATTCATCGCATAAGCATACAGTATTAGGCAGCAAACATGCAATACATCACGCTTTTTTTTTCTCCCAGTCCGCAAATGAAGGGCAAAATCTCAGTAACGAGGTTGTTTCCGTACAGATTTATGCACAATATCAGGGTCCTCTGTCATTGTCAGGACATGTCCCACCCCACCCTCACCCTTCCCAACTATCCCTCCCCCACCCATCCTACCAAGTTGTCTATCGTCTCCTAACTGTTCAGCCTTAGCTCCCCGGTGTTGACCACTCTCCTTCCGGAATAAACAATAGAAGCCCACATAACCACATCCGTCCCGTCTCAATGTCCAGTATACACAGCTGTTTTCCCCCCGGGGCGCAGCGCACTCAGTCGTCCTGGGACAGTGGCTGATCCATACTATCTAACTCCAGTAGCATGACCTCCCAATCCTGTGCCATGGGGGTTTTCCGCCTCCTGCCTTCCTCCTCTTTTCTAAGGGCAACACATTCTGCTCTGCCCCATCTCACCACCTCCGCCCACCTTGTCTCTACCCAGGGCACTCTTGGGGACTTCCACTGCATTGTAATCTTCCTGATCGCTAAGAGGAGGGCAAGATCCACAAATCGCAGTTTGGGTTTTAACGGCTTGGGGCGAGGGCGAGCTCCCACTAAACAATATAACACGCTCTCCTTCACCTGTATCTGTGAGACCTCTCTTATTGTCCGGCAGACCTCCCTCCAGTAGCCGCACAGCTGTAGGCATGTTCAAAGCATATGTAGGAGGCCCGCCTCATCCGCCCTGCATCGCGGGCACTGATGGGGGGCGTCAGGGCACATCTGGTGAATTTTCTCCAGGGTGAGGTATGCCCTATGGAGTACCATGGCTTGGATGAATATAAATTTCACGTTCCGGGAAACTCTCTTTGGATGTTCTAGGGCCACCCGCCAGGTTGCATCTGTAAAATCCTCCCCCGTGTCCCGTGACCATAGCTCTCTCTCGTAATGTGTCACGGGGCAGTGCAGCATGAGTTCTAATCCCTGTGTACAGCCATCGTACCAAGTGACCCCCGGCCCCGATGTGGTGCATCAGATGTACTAGCTCGTGTTGCTGTGGTTGAATGCGTTGCGGCGCCCAAGTCGTCCTAATATAATGAGATACAGTAGCGTGTAATAAGTAGTGTCTGTCCGAGGTCCCAGTCACCCGCACAAAAGTGCGATGGTCCAGCAGTAGGTTATCTCCAAAGAAACTACCCACCCCCTCAATATCGCACTCCGTCCAGTGCCTTAGAGTGTTTTTGGTGAGCCTTCCCTGCGGTGTTGGGATACCCAGTAAGGGGATATTATCTGCGAATGGCTGTGCAGACAACGTATAAGCCAGCGCCTTCTTCCAACAGAGAAGGGCAGTACGTAGCAGTGGGTGGCATAATCTTGGTATTCTACTTTTGGGTAGCAATAGGGTATGTAATTCACCCCGACCAAACCGTTCTGTTGTCCATCCGATCTCATGGAGGCCAACCAATAAGACAACCATTGGAGCGGACTTGCGTAATAATATCCTTGAAAGTCGGGGCGCCTAGTCCCCCCAGAGAGGTACTAAGTTGTAATTTACGCAGACTAATCCGTCATCTGCCCGACCCCATATAAGGGTGGTCAGCAAGGACTTAATGGTCTCGAAAATGTGGTGCGGGATACATATAGGTAGATTCACGAAGTGGTACAGTAAGCGAGGTAGCATTACCATCTTTGCTATCGCAATTCGGCCCATGACTGACAAGGGAAGCGAGGTCCAAAAGCCAATACTGCCACGGAGGCCGGCGATGGCCCTGGAAATATTGCCATCCAACTGATCCCCTGTTTTTCTATAGATGCGGATCCCCAGGTACTTAAAGCTAGATTGGGCCACTGGAATCATGTAAGTGCCAAACGGTATAGAGGGCGGGTGGGGCACGTCCCGGAAATAGAATCCCACAGACTTTTCCGGGTTTATGGTCAATCCCGATACCACTTCAAACCGGCGAAAGGTGTCATATAATAGCATATGGTCGGCCGCTAGGTACCAGAGATATATTAACATATCGTCCGCGTATATGGATAGAATATGGGGCGTCCCCGCCATTGGTATACCCAGCACATCCGCGTGTTTGCGAAGAACAATGGCTAGCAGTTCAAGAGCTAACACAAACAGCATTGGGGACAGAGGGCACCCTTGTCTGGTGCCTCGGTGAACTGGGTATTCGGCCGATACATAGCGCCCCGTTCTCGCCCGGGCTGTGGGATCAGTATACAACAGCCTGATCCATCTTATTAGCGGGGCCGGGAAGCCAAAGCGTCGTAGGGCTTCAAACATAAAGGACAAAGAAAGTGAATCAAACGCTTTTTTGAGATCTAACGCAATATATCCCGCCTGTGCTAGCTCTGTCGGTGACGCTGTCATTATGGCGTGCAGGTGCCTCGTGTTGAGAGAGGTACTGCGCCCCGGGAGGAACCCACACTGGTCGCGATGTATGAGCGCAGTCAGGTGAGGTTGGACACGCAGAGCAATAGCTTTGCTCAAAATTTTATATTCCGTGGCCAGCATGGATAGGGGCCTATAATTTGCTAACTCCAAAACGTCCCTACCTGGTTTAGGTATGGAGGTCACTATGGCCTGCATGGTTGTGTGTGGCAGATAGCTGTAACCTCTGAAACACCCGGGGTCGGGAAAGGCTCGAACGAGGCAAAAGAACCAGATCCCAAACAGCTGTGAATGACCAATTGTTTTTATTGGTTCAAAGGAAAAGAAGGTAGTAATAAATGCAGGTAACCAATAAGGTAAATCATAAGGTAAAGGAAAGGACAAAGTATCAACAAAGAGATCAGCATAAGTTAAAGTTAACGATATCCATTAGCAGCATGGGTCCTTATGCCTGTATTAGGCTCCCACCGTCCTCCGCATGAATACCGGTCCCGGTATTCTCCAACGGAGGGCACTGTGCTAAGAAACAGCTGAAAATGCCGTTCGAATGCTGCTAACGGTGTGGAACGGTGTCGCAGGGAAGCAATGTACTTGGGAGGCCCAGCCGGGCTCTCTACCATGCAAATCCCCGCCAGATGAAGGGAGCAGCCGCTCGACCTCCTCCACTCTATGGGCGCAGCCTCAGTGTACCAACTCAATGCCTCTAGAGTGCACACACAAAATACAGCAGAGACGCGGCAAACACCTCCGTGGCGTGCGTCTCTGTTACTGTCTCACAACGGTGTTCTCTCACCGGTAATGAGGGCGGGGGCAGAGAGCAGCCGCTCGATCTTGCCTCCGTATCCTCTGTTCCTCTCTGGTGGTTCTCAGCCTAGTTAAATGGAGACGTGACAATAGCCCTTTTCGAATGCTTCCTTGTAAACCTTTTCCAGGACCGGTACTAATGTGTCGGCAGAAGTTGAATAGAACTCTACCGGGAGTCCATCCATGCCCGGCGTCTTGTTTCTGTTTAAATTTTTAATCGCTGTGCGTATTTCGTGTTGGGTAATGGGTCCCTCAATCGACTTTTGCACATCTGCTGTTAATAGGGGGAAGGGAAGGTCCCATAGGAAGTCAGTTATTCGGGGAAGGTCTTCCGTCCCGGTTCGATCAGACAGTGCCTTTAGGTGGTCGTGGAACGCCCGGTTGATATCAGATTGTGTACACACAAGGTCGCCTGCCTGGTTACGGACCTGGGTAATGATCGGGGTGTCTGGCCTATCTCGAACCAAGCGGGCTTGCAGCGCACCGGAGCGGTCCGCCTCTGCGTGTTGTCTCTGTAGATAGGCTTTGTAATCAAGGGTGCGCAGTGTTTCTAGCCTCTCTGCATGCAAGATATATTGTTCTTGTAGGGCCTGTTTTTTCCCTGGGTCCTCAACTGCCTCCCGTTCAAGCCCCGTTAATCGGGCCTCCACCTCGCATAACTTCCGGTGTATCTCCTGCCTGGCACCGACCAACTTCCCTACCAGCTCCAGGCTCCACCGGCTCAACAGTGGCCCGGCCGGGGCTCATGATGCACATAAGAGAAGTCCAGTGTAATATATAAACAGCATCTGTGGGATTGTCAGTAAGCGTACCCGAGCAATGCCCAGAGGTACCCATTGCAATTTTAGTTCTGGGGGCGTGGTGTATGCTGGAAAACGAGTCGTTGACACCCACCACGTATACATCCCACCTCCCCCATACATAGTTTTCCAAAAGGAGGCAGGCACCAGAGGCACCAATTACAGTAAAAATGGATACCGTACAGTGTCAGCAGCAGAGGTGCCGGTCCTGGGCTTCGCCCGGCAGGTCAGCTGTCTATGAGATCGTCCGCGGCTCTAGGTGTGATTGAAGGAAAGAGCAGCACACTGTTCTCCGAGTCTGAGTGCACCGTATTGTCGTCAGAGTCCGTGATTATTTCCGCCGAGTCCTCCCTAAAGGTGCCGGCGATCGAGAGAGCCGCCAGTTGATCCGTCTTCTGATGGTTCCGCGACGGTCCTCGTCCAGCAGTCCCCTTCACAGATCCAGAGGATGAGTGGCGGCTACCTCCCAAGCCTCTCTCTGACGTCCTCACCTCCGCTCCCTGGGACGCCTCTTGGCTGCCATCTAGTCCCACCACCTCCAGCCACTCTTCAGCGTCAGCAGGGCTCTCGAAGAAGTGAGATTTCTTTCCGTGAATAACTTTCAAGCGGGCAGGGAAGAGAAACACGTATTTCAGCTGTGCGCCTCTCAGTTTCTTTTTTACCTCCATATAAGAGGCCCGCTGTTTTTGCACCATGTTCGTATAATCCGGGTAGAGCGACACCCTCTGATTCTCAAAATGGATGGTGGATTTCTCACGAGCTTTCCTCAGGAGGACGTCCCTGTCACGGTAATTAAGGATGCGGACGATGAGAGGGCGCGGAGGGCGACCCGGCCCAGGCTGTCCCGTCGGGATCCTATGCGCCCTTTCCACACAGAAGTATGGGGAGAGTCCATCCGTCGCAACGTGGTCTCGGAACCACTGCTCCATGAACTCCGCAGCCCGCGGTCCCTCACATTTTTCCTTCAGGTCGATCACCCTTACATTATTTCTTCGATTACGCCCTTCCGCGTCTTCGACCCTTTCCATCAGGGCAGCAACCTGACCCCGCATGTCCCGGATAGACGTGCTGTGGTCCGCCACAGTGGGCGCAAGGTCTGCGAGCACTAGACCTTGGTCTTTGACTTTGTCCGCTAGCTTGCCGTGATCAGCTTTTAGGAGAGATAAGTTAGTGGTAAGGGTCCCCAATTGTTGCTCCAGTGCGTGCCGTGAGTCTCGGATTTCCTGGAGTATAAGGTCTAGCTTATCCGGTTGTTGATTACCCGGCGTCGTCTGATCAGCCTGTTCAGTTCCGCTGCTGCCCGCTCCAGCCCCCGTCTGCGGGTAGGGTCCTGTCTGCTCACCCAGACCCTCCACAGCTCTCTGGCCCTTCCGCACCATATTGTGCTTGACCCGGAGCACTCAGCTGCAGCACGGGTACTCTGGCCCCACGGTTTCCGCAGTCCAGGCAGCAGGCCACCGTCCCCACGGTACACCCGCTCCGGCGATTCCGTTCGGAGGGACCCAGGAGGATAGAGAGCCAATGGGAAGGTGTTTTCGGCTCTGATCAGGATCTCCTCCCCGGGGGGTTCGAGCCTTCACCCCAGCAATCTCTCGCCCTCGCTGGGGCCAAACCAAGTGGAAGCCCACGCTACAGTAGCGCCTCCCTCAGTCTCCAGCCCAGATCAGGAGTATGGTGGTACATGAGTGTGGCTCCTCACTATGGCCGTTGCGCAGGGTGTACGTCAGATGGTCCCAGGCATCCCCGCGCTTCCCCTCTGCTCACGAACTTCCTGGCCCCCCAGCGGGAGCGGTCAGCAAGCAACAGAAGGCGGAGGGGGGGAAAGGGAAGGAGGAGACCCACAAGGTTCCCCGCGCTGCAGGGACCGCGCCGCAATCCCAGGGCATCCCCCAGGCCGGCAGCCTCAAAATGGCGTCGTCGTCTGGTCTCGGTGTCCTGTAGCCGGAGGGCGGGATCCAGCGCACCCCTCCCGGCCGTCTCCACCGCGCTCCGCCGGCTCCTTCAGTATCTGGTAATGTCCGAGGAGGTATAGGCAGCCTCCGCCGCCATCTACAGGGTGCAGGCCCCGCCCCCGCAGCTCCGGTGTCCTCTGCCAGGCGGGCCCCGGGATCCCGGGCCCGCCGCTGGGATACAGTGTAACTCCACCTCCCGGCTTCTGGGGTCCGCTCCGCGAGTCCCGACGCGCCATGAATCTGGCCGTCCCTCCTCACCGCCGCTCAGGCCGCTGCTCACTGGACCAGGCTCCGCCGCTAATCCGCTCAGGTCAGCGTTGCAAGTGTCCCTCACAGCTCCGTGTTCCCCGGATAAATCCCGGCCGGGCACGGAGCACTAGTGAAAGCCGTCCGCCATCGTGGCTGTTCGGCCATGCCCCCTTCTTAATGCATTGTAATGTACAGTAACAATCATGGATTAAATAAAAAATATATAAAAAATAAAATAAAAATGAATTTTTAAAGGTTAAAATTTAAAAACAGCATTTAAAAACAGTAGGCGTCAATGGGATTATCTGGTCATGCTGGACAGGGGCAAAGTCAAGTGTTCAGGGCGACTGCAATGGATCACGAGCCAAACACACAAACCACACAAGACCCACTGAACAAAAGTACCTTGATCCTGGTTGCAACAGTAACATGCAGGGCACAGCAAAACAATGCATCGATTTCGATACCACAGTCGAGGTGCTGCTTTCATTTTCTGCATGCAATGATGGTGGTTCCCCAGTTCTGGAGATGAATCACCGGTTCCTAGGTGCACTTGTTCCAAAAATCGATGCTTCAGTGTTATATTCCCGAGATAGGCCAATGTAGCAAGTCAGCCTATTCTTTACAATGTCCTAGAAAATAGCTCTTTAGCTGTGAACTTTTGCGCACATTTGTATGGACTACAATGTTGGATTTATTTCTCTTAATCTACTTTGTTGATACATTAAGCTTGACAAAACAATGTCATGATACATCAGGTACTAAGCCTCTCTGTGCGCTAGGTACAAAGGACGTCCTATCTTCATCCACGGGGCAACAACACTATCCAAATATGCATAACATCACAAATCTATCATACACATCATGAAAGCTGCATTTTATTTTAAATAATAGGCATCCTGATAGATTAGTAGAGGAGGCACTTCTGCTGGCCCTGAAGGTCCCTGCCTGCTGAGAAATCATCACGCACCGGTCTGACATTCCATGAGGAGTGTCCAACTCGAGACCAAGACGGGCTTCTTCATTTTCTCCCATCAGGTAATTGGCTGTGATCATCCCTAGGGAGATTCTTGGTGAACTGCTGCCATTGCTGCAATCACTGGTTCTAGCATCAAAATAAATGGAACAACTATTATTTCTGTCAATGCCACGAGTGACAGCTCAGCACCACTGAATGACTTTCCACTCAAGTATAAGTTAGATGCACAAAATATTCTCTACGATCAAAATTCTAGGAGTGGGGGATAGAGTTATACCAACCACTGATCGCAGATTGGGACTGATACTAGCTGCACATGAACAGCTAGGGTAATAGCTCAGGTAGAAGTTGGGTCAATCACTCATACGGGGTCCAGAGGGCCCTTAACATGCCAAGAAAATCCCTGGGGGGGTCGGACACCCTATGAGATCCTGTTAGGGGTGAGAATGTGGGTCCTCAATAGTGACAACTCAATGGTAGATGAGACATTATTTGACATCAATGATCGTTTGGATGTTTTACAGGGCCTAATAGAATACAGAGCTTTACAAAGCAATGTCCAAGTGAAACGCACTGCAACAGGGGAAGTGAAAGCAGTACTGGCAAGAACTGCCTGGGTACGGAAGATTGGGGACCTGGTCAGAGAAAAAATACAGGACAAGAATTTGGGCCCATACCTGTCTTGGCTATTGAAGATACAAGAACTGTACTTCTTCTGCCTCTTCCAGTCAATGAGACAAAAAGGTGTGTCTCCATTGATCAGATCAAACCACACTATGTGCCAATTCTCAACAGAAGGCCACATGGGCTCCTGGGTAGCCGGCGATCTCCTCTCGCTACTATACAGGAGGCTCAGATGGAAGCTTTATTAATGACTGAAGAAGACTCCACTTTCCAAGGAGAGGCTGTCAATGAAAATGAGATGATGCTTCTCGCCATTGAAAAAACTACAATGGTATAGTCAACTAGTACAGAATTTCAATTCGAAAACTTGGCAAGTTCTTTGTCAACATGCTATAGATCGTGTCACTTGCGAGTTCTACAAAAGCTGCTGAGCTGCCACAAATAGACCGGACAGCATCTGGCTACTGTTAGACCTGACACCCTTGGCGTGGTTTTCCCCTATCTTTTTGCCTCTGCCTACTGTATTTTAGTTGCTGTGCTGGATTTCGTTTTTGCTTGTTTAGATGCTTTGGACACTCTGCCACTGCTGATCAGTGTCAGAGTGTAAGTGCTCCCTATGGAAATTGTCATATTGATTGGATGTACCTGATTGGCATATTTGTATCACCACGAAGTCCCTAGTAAAGTGTACTGGATGTACCAGGGCTGGTGATGACAGATGCTACCAGTGGGCCTGCAGCACTGATTGTGCCACCCACATGAGTAGCCCTAAAATGGTGTCTCAGGCCTGCCACCGCAGTACCTGTGTGTAGTCAGTGAACTGCCATGTCCTCCTGGCCAGTGTCCCCACTGGCTGGGCCTAACCCTTCCCTTTTATGTACACATTGGTCACCACTATGGAAGGCTCAAGGTACCCCCCTGGGCAGGGTGCAGTGTATAGGAGAGGTAGAGCATGTACTAGTGCAGGTAACATGCTCTGGTAGTGAACAGCAGCCATTTTGTGTGCTCACTGCTTCAAGGTTATCTTGCTCCATACACTAACATGGGGGAGGCTGGTCCCAATGGATACCAGCCTATCTTCCCGTAGGAACAAGATGGGACATAAGTGATTGATATCCCTGAACTCAGAATTTAATAACACATCTTTTAGGAAAGGTTGTTTTTAAATTCTGTGTTTGAGAACAGTACTTTTAGAAAGTGGCTGTTCTCTTGTCTAACCCTTCTGTGTGCCTGAGCCTGCTTGTGGATTGACTGTCTGGTTTGAAGGTGACAGGGGCTGGGGAGCCCCCAGGAGGTTGTCTGAGTCAGCCCGTGGTTGAATGACTGCATCTGCAACTAGAGTGGTGGGAGGAGATAGCACCTGGGAGTGAATAGGTATGTGCCTGCCTGCCACAATGCTGGCTCCACCTCCTGCTGGGCGACTGTCACCTCTGCCCCTCACACTGAAAGGAAGGAAGAAGCCAGGAAGCCCAAAGGCTCCAGCAACACCCAGAACTGGTTTAGACCGGGCTCAGGGCCCACTTGCACAAAGACTTCAAAGACTTTTAGAGGTATAAGAGAAGGACCCCTGACAACAGATTTCTAGATTCTACAATCAAGAGGAACCTCTGCCAGAAGAAGGGCCGCTGAAGGAACTGAAGGAAGATTGCCTTGCTGTGTGCTCCAAAGGGCTGAACTGTCCTGCTGTCCAACTGAAGGAGAGAAGAAGAAGGGCTTTGCTGTGTGCTGTGCCCCTACCTGCTTGAAACTACCAAGACTTTGCTGTGTGCTCTGTCTCTGCAAGAATCTCCAAGGGCCTGAGAAGAGCTGGCCTCCTGTCCTGGAACCCAGGGTTAAAAGGTTCCCTAGAAGCTGAACTAAGCTGCAAAGACCGTGCTGTGTTGGCCTGGAGCGTGGGTTTGTCAACTGCTACCTGTGGGCTTAAGATCGGTGTGCTCATCGGCACGCGGTTTGCGAGGGTCGGAGGTCCGTGGTGCCTCCCCTCGTGAATTCTGCCCTAAACAGCATCGGTGATCGTGAGGGCGGCCTTGCCGTGATCAGCGCCCTCGAAAACCTTGTTGCCGCTGAAATTCTCCACTACCAGGGGTCGTAAATCACCCACGATCTCGCCGAACCTTGCCGGCGCTACCGAAGCAAAGATCGAGCCTGCTGCTCTCTCATTGGTCGAGAGAGTCGAGCCCCCTCACTAACGCCGCGCTGGGATTGGACCCAGCGCCGCCGCTTCATCACCCGAGCCGCGCAGCCATTGGCCATCACTAGGGGCTCGCCCCGGGAGCCGCACTGCCATTGGCTGACTCCCGGGTGTCTGCAGAGGCTCGCCGTGAGGGCCGCGACCGGATTGGCCCACGTCATCTGAGTCTCCCGGGAAGCCGCCTGGAAGCCGTGACGAGAGAGAAACCTTCGGGGGAGCCGCGCCCGAGTCATCTGCGTGACCCGTCCCCGCCGAGGGAGCAGCAAGTGTGTTCAGCGCCCCCGGCCTGCCGTCCCAGAAGAGAAGTGCCGCACTAGCTCCCCGCCGCTCGTTGGATTGTCGAGAGCGGGCGGGAGAGCTGACGGGACCGACCGGGGCTGTTCTTGAGGCTCCTCCCACGCTGAGGCTTTAGTGGGGAGCGCAACGGTGAGGAAAACCTGATTGAATACCGCTAGAGTTAGCAAAGAGCTGACTTTGGCCCTACTGCCCTGCTGTGTTACTCCTGTGATAATTTTGGAGACTTGAGACTGTTTTTAAGTGAAGACCTTCCTAGCAAACTAAGTGCAACCATTAAGATTAAGTGCAATCATCCTGTAGGTGACCGTTTTTCCTGCTAAATTAGATAAAGATATATTTTTTAATATACCTACCTGTGTGGTCTCAGTTTGTGGTGTGTCTTAAGAATTACTGTGTATGTTAAGTGCAAATATTATACACATTGCCTTGGGGATAAGCCTGTCTGCTCATGCCAAGCTACCTAGGGGGTGAGCAGGAGTTATCCACTGTGTGTATCCCTTTACCCTGACTAGAAGTGAGGGTCCCTACTTGGTCAAAGGTACTTACCTCTGCTAATTAGAGATCCCCAGTTCTAACAGCTACTTTGTGCATAATAATTACTTTCCATCAGATTACAGTGAACCTGAATTGTCAACACCTCCACCCCCTTTCAAGCTACAAGTTTATTCTCCCTACCTTTGGCTGAAAAAGACATACCTTGTTGCCCCTTGGATACATCTTTGGGTTACGATTGGATTTATTTTCCTGATACTCTGGACTGGTTTGGTGGATGTCTTTTTTCTGCGGAATGGATATTATCTCTAAGAATTCTCTGCAGTCCAACATGTGACTTGGTTCTAAAACCATATGCATCATTCCACAGTGCCCTAAGGGATCTGTCCCTGGTGAATATGCCAGAGGTTCCAGTTCTGGATGTAATAGTTTGGGACAGGGTATTGTATGATGTATATGGTCCTACTGTACTTTTGCAAATTCCATATTTTTTCAGATTTCTTTAAATGATATCATCACCTCTAGTACATTATCTGATCTTTGGGACATAGAAAATGTGCATAATTTGCTTTCAGAGGTAGAACAAACAGCAATTTCTAATGATGAATTGTATGAAGGCACAAATAATTTTCGAGACATGTTCTGTTATCAACATTATGGTCACCAGTTTTTACAAAAATCTAGTACCACATGTGCTGTTTTGAAACTACACCCTAGGGAAACATTGCCTAACACTGCCGAAAGATATTTCAAAAACATTTGCAAAGTCGTTTGATGATTTTTCGGGTTTTGACTCATCAGACCCAGCTTCTCATTATAATAGGCTTGCACCTTCACCACCAAAAAATGAATATGCTCACAAAGACCAAGCTGATTTACTCAGCTTCCTTTATTTCCCAACTGTCTATACAGAATTGTGACTTTTGCAAAGACACACTAGACACAAAATCAATCTGGGTAACAAAAGTTTGGGAGATTCAGGAAAAAGAGGCGCTATTTAGAGCTTGCCTCATTCCACATCAAATGATTTTCTTGAATAAAACAGTGCAACAAACTTCCTGTCTTGGTTTAGCTGGGGCAAAAGATTTAAACACACCTCACACTCCCACATTTGCATGCTTTTAACATTGGCAACAGCACGCAAAGTATTATGAAGATAATTCACATGCCATACTCTGCAATGGATCGTACAATACATCAAACCTCGATCATCAGGGTTGGTTGGTTTGCCCTCTAGACACAGACAAATGTTGGTCTGGGTTCCGGGGTCACATGGAAGGATTTAAGATCAACAGGACCGACCTATGTTATGTACAAACAAAGCACGCAGGGGTGGTGACATCATATGGTGTTGGGAAGTTATGCCAAGATTGGCTGAAGAGCTCAACACTTTCCCAGGTGAAACAACATTTGTCCCTTCTGTCTGATGATTGGGATCTCAGGGATTTTTTTAATTGGTTTCAGAAACTTACGTCAAAAGTGCTTCTTGTACAACAAGCTATGGAAGATTTCTCAGCAGGAAGATGCAGAGAGATTGCTCAACATCGACAGTGGAAGTATGAAAAAGGCTTTGGCTGTGGTTGACAACATTATGACCACTTTATCATCCAGAATTCATTTCCTGGACAGTAATGTGTCTTCTGCAATTGATATAATACAGCAGAACATGTCTATTTTACAACAGGAACAGTCACAATTACATTCTATCATAATGCTGAGATGGGACGTTGCTAACACTTCATTCTTGCCACTTGCCGTGGAGTTCCATAAACACTACCAGTCTGTTTCCTGAATAGGATCTGATGGACAGACAGATAAATATGACACGCAGAGATGCATAACACCCCATGCTTCACATTGAAAAATTAGACTAATGACCTTTTACCGCAGCAGAGACACCATCCACCGACTGGATTATCCATAATTATATCACCCTACCGGTCACGCCTTTCCAATTCCAATATTGCCACCAATACCAACAGGTAGGCACATACTAAGCACAAGGGAGAGGTTATGTGCATGACTATTGTGACTTGCCTTTCAGGTTTAGGCACAGGAAAGAAGGCACATAAGTTTTTCTTAGTAGTTCCGACTATGAGGATGCCATAAGAGGTTCCTTTGTTTGCCAGGACATTTCTCTTCATGAGGCATGTAATGCTTCTGTTGCGATCTTGTCATGTTATTGAAAGGCTTCTCCAGCTGCTGTGATATATCAGGTTTTCAAATTGATCTTGAATGGGTGCTACTCGATGCTGAATTATCAAGGTTGCTGTGGAATGGAAATGGGCATCACTTATCTGGTGTGGGGAAATTCCTTAGTCACTTGTTGTACACAAGTACTGTTTACACCCGCCCGCAAAATTAGGGACGCAGCACTGTGGAGATCGATAAATGTTTCCAACATACGCTTTGAATCCCCTAGCAGAATGAAAGCCATGCTTTTTCAATAAGATGTGGCTTTAACTTTGGCCAGAGAGTTGTTTGATCTTCAGGTTGCAAGGTCCTCGTCGAAGATATAGAATCGACTCCACACTAACTTCCCGCTGCATTTTGGGGAGCTAGTCCATTGTATCTTTAACATTTCTGATACAAGAGGAATAGTGCATTTTAAAAAAACATTTAAGTTCTGGACTGGTTAGCACCTTTTCGACAGTCTTCGGAGTTATTCCATCATTCATACACTCCGTGCTGGGAAGCGATTTTGGAGGGCCCTTGCTTATCCTGCTATTTTTGGCGGGAAACCTGATTTTATTTTATCTGATCTGCAATTGATGTCCCAGTTTAATTCAGAATGGAGTCAGCACTGCTTGTGCTACAACGCCATGAGTACATGGTTCACACATTTGGCACACTTCGACTTCGAAAACTGGATGAGCACTGGTTGTTGTCCTACAGGCCTGTTTGGCTTAAGTGCATACAACGTGTATTCTACTGCCTTTTTTGCGGCCATGAATGAATATTATACATAGGCCTAGGACCACAACTGGTTGTGCCATTTGACAATGGTGTACTGCTGGACCTGTTAACAGTCCATGGGTATTGTTGTCCCCAGTGTCTTCCATTGCTGATTAATGCATTTCTTGAGCCACCCTGGAACGCTTTGGCTGCTAGTGACTCGGACAACAGCACCACAATACACATACAGGATGCAGTCTCTCCCTCAGCGGCTGAAGTGGGAATTGGATGGAATCAACTTTGCTCCATTAATCTGCTTCGAGGTGCGCCTTTTGGATCGTCATCTGCAGTTATGGACAACAACAGTGTTGTGTCTGCCAACTAGAACACATTTTCTTGTGTCTGCATGAGATCAGCTGTGAAGCCATATTAATTACATATTCCATACATTTACAGTAGTAAGATTATTTCACACATTCTCTTTACATATTGAACACACATTATTGTTTAAATTTTAGAGGACATATTAGGGAATAGCTACACAGCTAGACATTGTACTCTCCTAACCAACATTTTTGGGGGTTATGATTGACCATACTGCTTGCCTTTTATGCACCGTCAACTTGACTTGGGCCCTGAGTGAAACCCACAAGGCCCACCAGTTGTCACAAGGTGAAATAATTTTCTCCATAACAGGGAACGTAGATAGGGCCAACATGTAAGCTGAGCCCATAAACAACCATGCTAGAGCAAACCCAAAAGAGGGATCTCCCCTGGCGCCCTTCAAGAGATGGGCCTGGGAACTTGGGCAAACCTTGGACCATTGATGCAAGCACCAACTCCCAACATCCTCTGGACAGCACAATAGAGTACCCCGGAGGGTTAATGACAATCACTGTAACGCACATCTCCAGCTCCTCCCTACAGAAGGTGTTGCCAATGCCCTGACTTCCTAGGTTTTAAGTCAAATTGATCCAGAATTGTCCTGCTTTTGTTTCTGATGCCAAAGTATCTATCTGCTTTGTTGCCAAACATGGCTAGTCGAGACACAAAACCCAACAATAAAAAAGCATAACCTAAAAGAATATAGAACATACAAAAACACAATTGAAACCAAGAAATAGCTGTGCACGTTAACCCTTCCTTATATTTAAATATGGAACAGTAGTGTGGGGAAATTCCAAAATTCAGACACGGTCCAGTGGGGCTTGCCTCATCGGGCGGCAGGAGCTCCAAACCAAAACAGGAAGCGATGTGGAGTCAAGTCGAATTCCCTGCTTAAATGACCCTTTGGTGCTCCTGCCACTCACCAAGCGACCCGCAGAATGCATGGCATCCAATGGGCAATGACCGCACTTTCCCAGGGAGCCAGAGAAAGCGTAAATGTAAAAAAAACATCAGGATGACATTTACCTTCAGAATCGGCCCTCCGCCGGATCAGGTTCAGGCCCCACCTGTAACCAGAGTCTACTGTTGTAATGTTACCATCTCTTAATTTCCAAGCAAAAAAACGTGTGTGCAGTTTATTACCCAGCCCCGCCAACAGCGACGCTTGTTTGAAATCGATGTTTTCCCCCGGAGGGCAATGCTTGTGCATAGTCTCTACCGTAACCCGCCATCTCCTCTAGCCACTGCACCAATGGATGTGCCTGAGATTCAATTATGCAGAGGCTGTTACATTATGAGAGGGGTGTAAGGGGATGAAGAGGTGCCCCAGGGCCCGAGGGCACCCGCCTCGACAACTCGATAATTATGAAACATACCAGCGGGGCTGGGCCTGCAAGTTATGTCTTAGTGACAGCCTAGAGATTTGCGTATGTATGTGTGTTTTCAGGTGTGGCCATCTTGAACACATGAAATGATTGTCCTTTTTCCTTTTTTTTGCTTTATAAACCTAATTTGACCAAAAACATTTTTTTCTTTTCTATTCCAGGCACCATAGCTTTCGAAGTGCTTAGGATTTTAAAGAGTATAATAACATTAAGGCTTTTCAGAATATTATAAAGAGGAAGCTTGCTTTTAGACTACATTAAGAGGAGTTTTTATTCCATTTTATACTGGTTTTTAGATAGCTTTAAATTTTGACCCATAGGATGAGAAGTGGATGTTATATTCCCAAGTTAGGCCCATGTAGCAAGGCAGATTATCCCTTACATTGTCCTAAAAAATAACTTTTTAGCTTTGACCTTTTGCACACATTTGCATGCATGACAATGTTGGATTAGTTTCTCTGAAGCTACTTTCTTTATACATATATTATAGCTTTGCACAACATTGTCACGATGCCCTGACATCATGTACTAGATGCTCTATGCACTAGGTACAAAAGTCGTCCTATCTTTATCCACGGTGCAACAGCACTATCCCCATAGATTGGTAAAATCTAAGGGTGGGCGTAAAATCCGTTTCGCGGGCGAATTTGCAAATTTTCCGCGATTTCGCGATCCGCGAATCTCGCGAAATCGCGGTAAAATCCGCGAATCAGCGGGGACGGATTTTCAGCCAAGCAAGGGTTACAGCAGCAGGTGCAAAAGTTGAACATAATTTCTTTGTAACCTTTTACAAAAGGGTTACAAAGAAATTAACTTCAACTTGGGCACCTGCTGCTAAGTGCTTCCTGGCGCCTCCTTGCCTACTTGCAACTATTCTCTGACCCTTGAAGCAGGGTCAGAGAATAGTTACAAGTAGGCATTAAGTAGGAATTAAACCTCATCAGGAAGCACTTACAGATATAAAAAACAGGAAGAAGGGAGAGGATGGCAAATACACCCATTTTGAGTTGTCAGGAGGGGATAAACTAAAAGAGACCTTTACAGCACAACTTTCATATGCATTTTGCTAAAAATAAAAAGCTGTATGTTCTGTAGGGGCAACTCAGGAATCTGGCCCTTCAGAGATCCGGCCTCTCTTTCTTTCTCTCGTTCTCTCTCTCCCTCTCTTTCTCTCTCTTTCTCTCTATCTCTCTCTCTCTTCCTCTCCTTTCTTGCTCTATGTATCTCTTTCTCTCTCTCTTTCAAGTTCTTCCTCTTACTCTGCTTATCTCTTTCTATCTCTTTCTCTCTCTCTTTCAAGTTCTTCCTCTTACTCTGCTTATCTCTTTCTTTCTCCGTTGTGCTCTCTCTCTTTCTCTCTATCTCCCTCTCTTTCTTTCTCTCTCTCACATCCTCTCTTTCTTGCTCTCTATTTCTCTCTCTTTCTTTTTCTATCACTCTCCCTCTTTCTCTCTCTCTTTCTCTTTCTCTCTCTCATCCTCTCTCTCTCTCCCTCTCTGTGTGTCTTTCTCTCTTTCTCTCTTTCCATGTCTCTCTCTCTCTTTCTCTCTCTCTTTTACTTTCTTGCTCTTTCTCTGTCTCTTTCTTTCTTTCTCTCTCGTTCTCTCTTTCTCTCTCTCAATCCCTCTCTCCTTTTCTCTCTCCCTCTCTCTCTCTCTCCCTTTCTCTCTCTCTTTCTCTCTTTCAATCTTTCACTTTCTTGCTCTTTCGCTGTCTCTCTCTTTCTTTCTCTCTCATTCTCTCTCTCCCTGTTTGTTTGTTTGTTTGTTTCTTTCTTTCTTTCTCTCCCCTCTCTCTCTTACTCTCTCTTTCTCTTTCTCTCCCTCTCTTTCTCTCCCTTTCACTTTCACTTTCTTGCTCTTTCCCTGTCTGTCTCTCTCTCTCTTACTTTCTCTCTCTCTTTCTTTCTTTCTTTCTTTTTTCTTTCTTTCTTTCGTTCTTTCATTCTTTCTTTCACTCTCTCTCTCCCTCCCTCTCTCTCTCTCTCTCTCTCTCTTTTTCTTTTTCTCTCTTTTGAAACATTGCAAAGATCTCGTAGATGACAAAGTACAAACAAGCATTTGCAATACAATAGGTCTCATATGTTTTGTATTTACGTGACTTAGCTGTATTGATATTACAAATTACAATGGCTTTTAATTTTTTTAAATAATTAATACTTAAATAAAAGTGATTTTAATTTATAATGGCAATAGCTTAAACTTTTGTAAATAACTTTTGTGAAGATTATGTTCAGTGTATTTTATTGTGATGAAAATCCAAGAACAGAAGTGAATTATTAACATCTTTTTGTGACATTTGTAATAAAGTTTGAAACATTGAGAGAACATATTTGAACCAGTTGTTGTTGAAGGGTTGCGCAGATTGATGCTGGGATGGCGCTGAGTGGTGCTGTGGTGGTGCTGAGCGGTACTGTGGTGATGCTGAGTGGTGCTGTGGTGGTGCTGAGTGATACTGGGATGGTGCTGAGTGATGCTGGTGTGGTGCTGAGTAGTGCTGTGGTGGTGTTGAGTGATGCTGTGGTGGTGCTGAGTGATGCTGTGGTGGTGCTGAGTGGTGCTGTGGTAGTGCTGAGTGATTATGTGGTGGTGCTGAGTGAGGCTGTGGTGGTGCTGAGCGATGCTGTGGTGGCGCTGAGTGGTGCTGTGGTGCTGCTGATTGGTGCTGTGGTGGTGCTGAGTGATGCTGTGGTAGTGCTGAGTGATGCTGTGGTGGTGCTGAGTGGTGCTGTGGTGGCGCTGAGTGATGCTGTGGTGGCGCTGAGTGATGCTGTGGTGGTGCTGAGTGATAATGTGGTGGTGCTGAGTGATGCTGTGGTGGTGCTGAGGGATGCTGTGGTGGTGCTGAGTGGTGCTGAGTGGTGCTGTGGTGGTGCTGAGTGGTGCTGTGGTGGTGCTGAGTGGTGCTGTGGTGGTGCTGAGTGATGCTGTGGTGGTGCTGAGTGATAATGTGGTGGTGCTGAGTGATGCAGCGGTGGTGCTGAGGGATGCTGTGGTGGTGCTGAGTGGTGCTGAGTGGTGCTGTGGTGGTGCTGAGTGTTAATGTGGTGGTGCTGAGTGATAATGTGGTGGAGCTGAGTGATGCTGGGACAGCGCTGAGTGATGATGTGGTGATGCAGAGGGCAGAAAGGCACAAAAAGCAGTCTAACAAAGGGCAGAAGGGCAGAAAAACAAGGGAAAAACGAGTCTAACAGAGGGCAGAAGGGCACAAAAAACCAGTCTAACAGAGGACAGAAGGGCAGAAAAACAAGGGGAAAACGAGTCTAACAGAGGGCAGAAGGGCACAAAAACAAGGGAATAACAGAGGGCAGAATGGCACAAAAAACGAGTATAACAGAGGGCAGAAGGGCAGAAAAACAAGGGAAAAATGAGTCTAACAGAGGGCACAAGGGCACACAAAATGAGTCTAACAGGGGGCAGAAGGGCAGAAAAACAAGGGAATAACAAGTCTAACAGAGGGCAGAAGGGCAGAAAAACAAGGGAAAATCGAGTCTAACAGAGGGCAGAAGGACACAAAAAACGAGTCTAACAGGGGGCAGAATGAATCCCGCCCTGCATGTTTGTCCACAAAGATGCCACCCTTTTGTGCAATACCTCTACTCAACTGGAGTACTTTCTACTGTCTAATCAGTAAGTGCTCCCTCGTTGGCTAAATGTATAGGGGCAGATTTACAATACTTGGCTCATCCCCAGGGATGCGCCAGTTATTGTGCGCCGCAGCTCCGCCACCCATGGTGCGCCACATTTACAATGCGGCGCACCATGTGGCATAAACGGCACAGATGCGTCACGCATCTGTGCCATAAAAGCAGCGCATTGCTGGAGCTGCGTCGCACTTGCGACGCAGCTCCAGCAATGCTCTGGCAGGCCCCTATCTCCCCAATGCTGCATCAAGCCTTGCACCTGCTTCAAGCAGGCGCAGGGTTTTGACGCAGCATTGGCCTAAAAGTGACTGAGTGAAATCTGGTAGATTTCACTAAGCCACTTTTAGGAGGCTGAGTCGGAACGCCTCCTGATGGCGCAGGGCTTTACAACGTGACGCATGTCACAGACAGATGCGCCACATTGTTAATACCCAGCACCATGGCACATCTTTTGTGCTGCCACTGCGTCACAAAAGGTCTCGGTAGAGGGTGGCAGTGGTGAACCATAGGGTGGCAGTGATGAACCAGAGGGTGACAGTGATGAACCAGAGGGTGGCAGAGGTAAACCAGAGGGTGACAGTGCTGAACCAGAGGGTGGCAGTGCTGAACCAGAGGGTGGCAGGGGTGAACCAGAGGGTGGCAGGGGTGAACCAGTGGGTGGCAGGGGTGAACCAGAGGGTGAAGTGCTGAACCAGAGGGTGGCAGTGCTGAACCAGAGGGTGGCAGGGGTGAACCAGAGGGTGGCAGGGGTGAACCAGAGGGTGGCAGTGATGAACCAGATGGTGGCAGGGGTGAACCAGAGGGTGGTAGTGGGGAACCAGAGGGTGGTATGGGTGAACCAGAGGGTGGCAGCGCTGAACCAGAGGGTGACAGTGGTTAACCAGAGGGTGGCAGTCGTGAACCAGAGGGTGGCAGTGATGAACCAGAGGGTGACAGTGCTGAACCAGAGAGTGGCAGTGGTGAACCAGAGGGTGGCAGGGGTGAACCAGAGGGTGGCAGGGGTGAACCAGAGGGTGGCAGTGCTGAACCAGAGGGTGGCAGTGGTGAACCAGAGGGTGGCAGGGGTGAACCAGAGGGTGGCAGGGGTGAACCAGAGGGTGGCAGTGGGGAACCAGAGGGTGGCATGGGTGAACCGGAGAGTGGCAGTGGTGAACCAGAGAATGGCAGTGGTGAACCAGAGGGTGGCAGTGCTGGACCAGAGGGTGACAGTGGTTAACCAGAGGGGGGCAGTGGTGAACCAGAGGTGCTGTGATGAACCAGAGGGTGGCAGTTGTGAACCAGAGGGTGGCAGTGGTGAAATAGAGGGTGACAGTGCTGAACCAGAGGGTGGCAGGGGTGAACCAGAGGGTGGCAGTGGGAACCAGAGGGTGGCATGGGTGAACCAGAGGGTGGCATGGGTGAACCAGAGGGTGACAGTGGTTAACCGGAGGGTGGCGGTCGTGAACCAGAGGGTGGCAGTGGTGAACCAGAGGGTGACAGTGCTGAACCAGAGAGTGGCAGTGGTGAACCAGAGGGTGGCAGGGGTGAACCAGTGGGTGGCAGGGGTGAACCAGAGGGTGACAGTGCTGAACCAGAGGGTGGCAGTGCTGAACCAGAGGGTGGCAGGGGTGAACCAGAGGGTGGCAGGGGTGAACCAGAGGGTGGCAGTGATGAACCAGATGGTGGCAGGGGTGAACCAGAGGGTGGCAGTGGGGAACCAGAGGGTGGCAGGGGTGAACCAGAGGGTGGCAGGGGTGAACCAGAGGGTGGCAGTGCTGAACCAGAGGGTGGCAGTGGTGAACCAGAGGGTGGCAGGGGTGAACCAGAGGGTGGCAGGGGTGAACCAGAGGGTGGCAGTGGGGAACCAGAGGGTGGCATGGGTGAACCGGAGAGTGGCAGTGGTGAACCAGAGAATGGCAGTGGTGAACCAGAGGGTGGCAGTGCTGGACCAGAGGGTGACAGTGGTTAACCAGAGGGGGGCAGTGGTGAACCAGAGGTGCTGTGATGAACCAGAGTGTGGCAGTGGTGAACCAGAGGGTGGCAGTGGTGAACCAGAGTGTGGCAGGGGTGAACTAGAGGGTGGCAGTGGGGAACCAGAGGGTGGCATGGTTGAACCAGAGGGTGGCAGTGGTGAACCAGAGGGTGACAGTGCTGAACCAGAGAGTGGCAGTGGTGAACCAGAGGGTGGCAGGGGTGAACCAGTGGGTGGCAGGGGTGAACCAGAGGGTGACAGTGCTAAACCAGAGGGTGACAGTGGTTAACCAGAGGGGGGCAGTGGTGAACCAGAGGTGCTGTGATGAACCAGAGGGTGGCAGTCGTGAACCAGAGGGTGGCAGTGGGGAACCAGAGGGTGGCATGGGTGTACCAGAGGGTGACAGTGCTGAACCAGAGGGTGGCAGGGGTGAACCAGAGGGTGGCAGTGGGGAACCAGAGGGTGGCAGCGCTGAACCAGAGGGTGACAGTGGTTAACCAGAGGGTGGCAGTCGTGAACCAGAGGGCGGCAGTGGTGAACCAGAGGGTGACAGTGCTGAACCAGAGAGTGGCAGTGGTGAACCAGAGGGTGGCAGGGGTGAACCAGAGGGTGGCAGGGGTGAACCAGAGGGTGGCAGTGTTGAACCATAGGGTGGCAGTGCTGAACCAGAGGGTGGCAGTGGTGAACCAGCGTGTGTCAGGGGTGAACTAGAGGGTGGCAGTGGGGAACCAGAGGGTGGCATGGTTGAACCAGAGGGTGGCAGTGGTGAACCAGAGGGTGACAGTGCTGAACCAGAGAGTGGCAGTGGTGAACCAGAGGGTGGCAGGGGTGAACCAGTGGGTGGCAGGGGTGAACCAGAGGGTGACAGTGCTGAACCAGAGGGTGACAGTGGTTAACCAGAGGGGGGCAGTGGTGAACCAGAGGTGCTGTGATGAACCAGAGGGTGGCAGTCGTGAACCAGAGGGTGGCAGTGGGGAACCAGAGGGTGGCATGGGTGTACCAGAGGGTGACAGTGCTGAACCAGAGGGTGGCAGGGGTGAACCAGAGGGTGGCAGTGGGGAACCAGAGGGTGGCAGCGCTGAACCAGAGGGTGACAGTGGTTAACCAGAGGGTGGCAGTCCTGAACCAGAGGGTGGCAGTGGTGAACCAGAGGGTGACAGTGCTGAACCAGAGAGTGGCAGTCGTGAACCAGAGGGTGGCAGGGGTGAACCAGAGGGTGGCAGGGGTGAAACAGAGGGTGGCAGTGGTGAACCAGAGGGTGGCAGTGCTGAACAAGAGGGTGGCAGTGGTGAACCAGAGGGTGGCAGGGGTGAACCAGAGGGTGGCAGGGGTGAACCAGAGGGTGGCAGTGGGGAACCAGAGGGTGGCATGGGTTAACCAGAGGATGGCAGTGGTGAACCAGAGAATGGCAGTGGTGAACCAGAGGGTGGCAGTGCTGAACCAGAGGGTGACAGTGGTTAACCAGAGGGTGGCAGTGGTGAACCAGAGGTGCTGTGATGAACCAGAGGGTGGCAGTCGTGAACTAGAGGGTGGCAGTGGTGAAACAGAGGGTGACAGTGCTGAATCAGAGGGTGGCAGGGGTGAACTAGAGGGTGCTGTGATGAACCAGAGGGTGGCAGTGGTGAACCAGAGGGTGGCAGGGGTGAACCTGAGGGTGGCAGTGGTGAACCAGAGGGTGGCAGTGCTGAACCAGAGGGTGACAGTGGTTAACCCGAGGGTGGCAGGGGTGAACCAGAGGTGCTGTGATGAACCAGAGGGTGGCAGTCGTAAACCAGACGGTGGCAGTGGTGAACCAAAGGGTGACAGTGCGGAACCAGAGGGTGGCAGGGGTGAACCAGAGAGTGGCAGTGCTGAACCAGAGGGTGGCAGGGGTGAACCAGAGGGTGACAGTGCTGCACCAGAGGGTGGCAGTGCTGAACCAGAGGGTGGCAGGGGTGAACCAGAGGGTGGCAGGGGTGAACCAGAGGGTGGCAGGGGTGAACCAGAGGGTGGCAGTGGTGAACCAGAGGGTGGCAGTGTTCAACCAGAGGGTGGCAGTGGTGAACCAGAGGGTGGCAGGGGTGAACCAGAGGGTGGCAGGGGTGAACCAGAGGGTGGCAGTGGGGAACCAGAGTGGTGGCATGGGTGTACCAGAGGGTGGCAGTGGTGAACCAGAGAATGGCAGTGGTGAACCAGATGGTGGCAGTGCTGAACCAGAGGGTGACAGTGGTTAACCAGAGGGTGGCAGTGGTGAACCAGAGGTGCTGTGATAACCCAGAGGGTGGCAGTCGTGAACCAGAGGGTGGCAGTGGTGAAACAGAGGGTGACAGTGCTGAACCAGAGGGTGGCAGGGGTGAACCAGAGGGTGCCGTGATTAACCAGAGGGTGGCAGTGGTGAACCAGAGGGTGACAGTGCTGAACCAGAGGGTGGCAGGGGTGAACCAGAGAGTGGTAGTGCTGAACCAGAGGGTGGCAGTGCTGAACCAGAGGGTGGCAGGGGTGAACCAGAGGATGGCAGGGGTGAACCAGAGGGTGACAGTGCTGAACCAGAGGGTGGCAGTGCTGAACCAGAGGGTGAAAGGGGTGAACCAGAGGGTGGCAGGGGTGAACCAGAGGGTGGCAGTGATGAACCAGATGGTGGCAGGGGTGAACCAGAGTGTGGCAGTGGGGAACCAGAGGGTGGCATGGGTGAACCAGAGGGTGGCAGCGCTGAACCAGAGAGTGACAGTGGTTAACCAGAGGGTGGCAGTCGTGAACCAGAGGGTGGCAGTGATGAACCAGAGGGTGACAGTGCTGAACCAGAGAGTGGCAGCGGTGAACCAGAGGGTGGCAGGGGTGAACCAGTGGGTGGCAGGGGTGAACCAGAGGGTGGCAGTGGTGAACCAGAGTGTGGCAGTGGGAAACCAGACGGTGACAGTGCTGAACCAGAGAGTGGCAGTGGTGAACCAGAGGGTGGCAGGGGTGAACCAGAGGGTGGCAGGGGTGAACCAGAGGGTGGCAGTCGTGAACCAGAGGGTGGCAGTGCTGAACCAGAGGGTGGCAGTGGTGAACCAGAGGGTGGCAGGGGTGAACCAGAGGGTGGAAGGGGTGAACCAGAGGGTGGCAGTGGGGAACCAGAGGGTGGCATGGGTGTATCAGAGGGTGGCAGTGGTGAACCAGAGAATGGCAGTGGTGAACCAGATGGTGGCAGTGCTGAACCAGAGGGTGACAGTGGTTAACCAGAGGGTGCAAGTGGTGAACCAGAGGTGCTGTGATGAACCAGAGGGTGGCAGTCGTGAACCAGAGGGTGGCAGTGGTGAAACAGAGGGTGACAGTGCTGAACCAGAGGGTGGCAGGGGTGAACCAGAGGGTGCTGTGATGAACCAGAGGGTGGCAGTGGTGAACCTGAGGGTGACAGTGCTGAACCAGAGGGTGGCAGGGGTGAACCAGAGAGTGCCAGTGCTGAACCAGAGGGTGGCAGTGGTGAACCAGAGGGTGACAGGGGTGACAGGGGTGAACCAGAGGGTGACAGTGCTGAACCAGAGGGTGGCAGTGCTGAACCAGAGAGTGGCAGGGGTAAACCAGAGGATGGCAGGGGTGAACCAGAGGGTGGCAGTGATGAACCATATGGTGGCAGGGGTGAACCAGATGGTGGCAGGGGTGAACCAGAGGGTGGCATGGGTGAACCAGAGGGTGGCAGGGGTGAACCAGAGGGTGGCAGGGGTGAACCAGAGGGTGGCAGGGGTGAACCAGAGGTTGGCAGGGGTGAACCAGAGGGTGGCAGTGGTGAACCAGTGGGTGGCAGGGGTGAACCAGAGGGTGGCAGTGGGGAACCAGAGGGTGGCATGGGTGTACCAGAGGGTGGCTGTGGTGAACCAGAGAATGGCAGTGGTGAACCAGAGGGTGGCAGTGCTGAACCATAGGGTGACAGTGGTTAACCAGAGGGTGGCAGTGGTGAACCAGAGGTGCTGTGATGAACCAGAGGGTGGCAGTTGTGAACCAGAGGGTGGCAGTGGTGAACCAGAGGGTGACAGTGCTGAACCAGAGAGTGGCAGTTGTGAACCAGAGGGTGGAAGGGGTGAACCAGAGGGTGGCAGGGGTGAACCAGAGGGTGGCAGTGGTGAACCAGAGGGTGGCAGTGGTAAACCAGAGGGTGATAGTGCCGAACCAGAGAGTGGCAGTGGTGAACCAGAGGGTGGCAGGGGTGAACCAGAGGGTGGCAGGGGTGAACCAGAGGGTGACAGTGCTGAACCAGAGGGTGGCAGTGCTGAACCATAGAGTGGCAGGGGTGAACCAGAGGGTGGCAGGGGTGAACCAGAGAATGGCAGTGGTGAACCAGACGGTGGCAGTGCTGAACCAGAGGGTGACAGTGGTTAACCAGAGGGTGCAAGTGGTGAACCAGAGGTGCTGTGATGAACCAGAGGGTGGCAGTCGTGAACCAGAGGGTGGCAGTGGTGAAACAGAGGGTGACAGTGCTGAACCAGAGGGTGGCAGTGCTGAACCAGAGAGTGGCAGGGGTGTACCTGAGGGTGGCAGTGGTGAACCAGAGAATGGCAGTGGTGAACCAGACAGTGGCAGTGCTGAACCAGAGGGTGACAGTGGTTAACCAGAGGGTGCAAGTGGTGAACCAGAGGTGCTGTGATGAACCAGAGGGTGGCAGTCGTGAACCAGAGGGTGGCAGTGGTGAAACAGAGGGTGACAGTGCTGAACCAGAGGGTGGCAGGGGTGAACCAGAGGGTGCTGTAATGAACCAGAGGGTGGCAGTGGTGAACCTGAGGGTGACAGTGCTGAACCAGAGGGTGGCAGGGGTGAACCAGAGAGTGCCAGTGCTGAACCAGAGTGTGGCAGTGGTGAACCAGAGGGTGGCAGGGGTGAACCAGAGGGTGACAGGGGTGAACCAGAGGGTGACAGTGCTGAACCAGAGGGTGGCAGTGCTGAACCAGAGAGTGGCAGGGGTGAACCAGAGGGTGGCAGGGGTGAACCAGAGGGTGGCAGTGATGAACCAGATGGTGGCAGGGGTGAACCAGAGGGTGGCAGTGGGGAACCAGAGGGTGGCATGGGTGAACCAGAGGGTGGCATGGGTGAACCAGAGGGTGGCAGGGGTGAACCAGAGGGTGGCAGGGGTGAACCAGAGGGTATCAGGGGTGAACCAGAGGGTGACAGTGCTGAACCAGAGAGTGGCAGGGGTGAACCAGAGGGAGGCAGTGGTGAACCAGAGGGTGACAGTGCTGAACCAGAGAGTGTCAGTGGTGAACCAGAGGGTGTCAGGGGTGAACCAGAGGGTGGCAGGGGTGAACCAGAGGGTGGCAGTGGTGAACCAGAGGGTGGCAGGGGTGAACCAGAGGGTGGCAGGGGTGAACCAGAGGGTGGCAGTGGGGAACCAGAGGGTGGCATGGGTGTACCAGAGGGTGGCTGTGGTGAACCAGAGAATGGCAGTGGTGAACCAGAGTGTGGCAGTGCTGAAACATAGGGTGACAGTGGTTAACCATAGGGTGGCAGTGGTGAACCAGAGGTGCTGTGATGAACCAGAGGGTGGCAGTCGTGAACTAGAGGGTGGCAGTGGTGAACCAGAGGGTGACAGTGCTGAACCAGAGAGTGGCAGTTGTGAACCAGAGGGTGGCAGGGGTGAACCAGAGGGTGGCAGGGGTGAACCAGAGGGTGGCAGTGGTGAACCAGAGGGTGGCAGTGGTAAACCAGAGGGTGATAGTGCTGAACCAGAGAGTGGCAGTGGTGAACCAGAGGGTGGCAGGGGTGAACCAGAGGGTGGCAGGGGTGAACCAGAGGGTGGCAGGGGTGAACCAGAGGGTGGCAGTGGGGAACCAGAGGGTGGCATGGGTGTACCAGAGGGTGGCTGTGATGAACCAGAGAATGGCAGTGGTGAACCAGAGGGTGGCAGTGCTGAACCATAGGGTGACAGTGGTTAACCAGAGGGTGGCAGTGGTGAACCAGAGGTGCTGTGATGAACCAGAGGGTGGCAGTCGTGAACCAGAGGGTGGCAGTGGTGAACCAGAGGGTGACAGTGCTGAACCAGAGAGTGGCAGTTGTGAACCAGAGGGTGGCAGGGGTGAACCAGAGGGTGGCAGGGGTGAACCAGAGGGTGGCAGAGGTGAACCAGAGGGTGGCAGTGGTAAACCAGAGGGTGATAGTGCTGAACCAGAGAGTGGCAGTGGTGAACCAGAGGGTGGCAGGGGTGAACCAGAGAGTGGCAGTGCTGAACCAGAGGGTGGCAGGGGTGAACCAGAGGGTGACAGTGCTGCACCAGAGGGTGGCAGTGCTGAACCAGAGGGTGGCAGGGGTGAACCAGAGGGTGGCAGGGGTGAACCAGAGGGTGGCAGGGGTGAACCAGAGGGTGGCAGTGGTGAACCAGAGGGTGGCAGTGTTCAACCAGAGGGTGGCAGTGGTGAACCAGAGGGTGGCAGGGGTGAACCAGAGGGTGGCAGGGGTGAACCAGAGGGTGGCAGTGGGGAACCAGAGGGGTGGCATGGGTGTACCAGAGGGTGGCAGTGGTGAACCAGAGAATGGCAGTGGTGAACCAGATGGTGGCAGTGCTGAACCAGAGGGTGACAGTGGTTAACCAGAGGGTGGCAGTGGTGAACCAGAGGTGCTGTGATAACCCAGAGGGTGGCAGTCGTGAACCAGAGGGTGGCAGTGGTGAAACAGAGGGTGACAGTGCTGAACCAGAGGGTGGCAGGGGTGAACCAGAGGGTGCCGTGATTAACCAGAGGGTGGCAGTGGTGAACCAGAGGGTGACAGTGCTGAACCAGAGGGTGGCAGGGGTGAACCAGAGAGTGGTAGTGCTGAACCAGAGGGTGGCAGTGCTGAACCAGAGGGTGGCAGGGGTGAACCAGAGGGTGGCAGGGGTGAACCAGAGGGTGACAGTGCTGAACCAGAGGGTGGCAGTGCTGAACCAGAGGGTGAAAGGGGTGAACCAGAGGGTGGCAGGGGTGAACCAGAGGGTGGCAGTGATGAACCAGATGGTGGCAGGGGTGAACCAGAGTGTGGCAGTGGGGAACCAGAGGGTGGCATGGGTGAACCAGAGGGTGGCAGCGCTGAACCAGAGAGTGACAGTGGTTAACCAGAGGGTGGCAGTCGTGAACCAGAGGGTGGCAGTGATGAACCAGAGGGTGACAGTGCTGAACCAGAGAGTGGCAGCGGTGAACCAGAGGGTGGCAGGGGTGAACCAGTGGGTGGCAGGGGTGAACCAGAGGGTGGCAGTGGTGAACCAGAGTGTGGCAGTGGGAAACCAGACGGTGACAGTGCTGAACCAGAGAGTGGCAGTGGTGAACCAGAGGGTGGCAGGGGTGAACCAGAGGGTGGCAGGGGTGAACCAGAGGGTGGCAGTCGTGAACCAGAGGGTGGCAGTGCTGAACCAGAGGGTGGCAGTGGTGAACCAGAGGGTGGCAGGGGTGAACCAGAGGGTGGAAGGGGTGAACCAGAGGGTGGCAGTGGGGAACCAGAGGGTGGCATGGGTGTATCAGAGGGTGGCAGTGGTGAACCAGAGAATGGCAGTGGTGAATCAGATGGTGGCAGTGCTGAACCAGAGGGTGACAGTGGTTAACCAGAGGGTGCAAGTGGTGAACCAGAGGTGCTGTGATGAACCAGAGGGTGGCAGTCGTGAACCAGAGGGTGGCAGTGGTGAAACAGAGGGTGACAGTGCTGAACCAGAGGGTGGCAGGGGTGAACCAGAGGGTGCTGTGATGAACCAGAGGGTGGCAGTGGTGAACCTGAGGGTGACAGTGCTGAACCAGAGGGTGGCAGGGGTGAACCAGAGAGTGCCAGTGCTGAACCAGAGGGTGGCAGTGGTGAACCAGAGGGTGACAGGGGTGAACCAGAGGGTGACAGGGGTGAACCAGAGGGTGACAGTGCTGAACCAGAGGGTGGCAGTGCTGAACCAGAGAGTGGCAGGGGTAAACCAGAGGATGGCAGGGGTGAACCAGAGGGTGGCAGTGATGAACCATATGGTGGCAGGGGTGAACCAGATGGTGGCAGGGGTGAACCAGAGGGTGGCATGGGTGAACCAGAGGGTGGCAGGGGTGAACCAGAGGGTGGCAGGGGTGAACCAGAGGGTGGCAGGGGTGAACCAGAGGTTGGCAGGGGTGAACCAGAGGGTGGCAGTGGTGAACCAGTGGGTGGCAGGGGTGAACCAGAGGGTGGCAGTGGGGAACCAGAGGGTGGCATGGGTGTACCAGAGGGTGGCTGTGGTGAACCAGAGAATGGCAGTGGTGAACCAGAGGGTGGCAGTGCTGAACCATAGGGTGACAGTGGTTAACCAGAGGGTGGCAGTGGTGAACCAGAGGTGCTGTGATGAACCAGAGGGTGGCAGTTGTGAACCAGAGGGTGGCAGTGGTGAACCAGAGGGTGACAGTGCTGAACCAGAGAGTGGCAGTTGTGAACCAGAGGGTGGAAGGGGTGAACCAGAGGGTGGCAGGGGTGAACCAGAGGGTGGCAGTGGTGAACCAGAGGGTGGCAGTGGTAAACCAGAGGGTGATAGTGCCGAACCAGAGAGTGGCAGTGGTGAACCAGAGGGTGGCAGGGGTGAACCAGAGGGTGGCAGGGGTGAACCAGAGGGTGACAGTGCTGAACCAGAGGGTGGCAGTGCTGAACCATAGAGTGGCAGGGGTGAACCAGAGGGTGGCAGGGGTGAACCAGAGAATGGCAGTGGTGAACCAGACAGTGGCAGTGCTGAACCAGAGGGTGACAGTGGTTAACCAGAGGGTGCAAGTGGTGAACCAGAGGTGCTGTGATGAACCAGAGGGTGGCAGTCGTGAACCAGAGGGTGGCAGTGGTGAAACAGAGGGTGACAGTGCTGAACCAGAGGGTGGCAGTGCTGAACCAGAGAGTGGCAGGGGTGTACCTGAGGGTGGCAGTGGTGAACCAGAGAATGGCAGTGGTGAACCAGACAGTGGCAGTGCTGAACCAGAGGGTGACAGTGGTTAACCAGAGGGTGCAAGTGGTGAACCAGAGGTGCTGTGATGAACCAGAGGGTGGCAGTCGTGAACCAGAGGGTGGCAGTGGTGAAACAGAGGGTGACAGTGCTGAACCAGAGGGTGGCAGGGGTGAACCAGAGGGTGCTGTGATGAACCAGAGGGTGGCAGTGGTGAACCTGAGGGTGACAGTGATGAACCAGAGGGTGGCAGGGGTGAACCAGAGAGTGCCAGTGCTGAACCAGAGTGTGGCAGTGGTGAACCAGAGGGTGGCAGGGGTGAACCAGAGGGTGACAGGGGTGAACCAGAGGGTGACAGTGCTGAACCAGAGGGTGGCAGTGCTGAACCAGAGAGTGGCAGGGGTGAACCAGAGGGTGGCAGGGGTGAACCAGAGGGTGGCAGTGATGAACCAGATGGTGGCAGGGGTGAACCAGAGGGTGGCAGTGGGGAACCAGAGGGTGGCATGGGTGAACCAGAGGGTGGCAGGGGTGAACCAGAGGGTGGCAGGGGTGAACCAGAGGGTATCAGGGGTGAACCAGAGGGTGACAGTGCTGAACCAGAGAGTGGCAGGGGTGAACCAGAGGGAGGCAGTGGTGAACCAGAGGGTGACAGTGCTGAACCAGAGAGTGTCAGTGGTGAACCAGAGGGTGTCAGGGGTGAACCAGAGGGTGGCAGGGGTGAACCAGAGGGTGGCAGTGGTGAACCAGAGGGTGGCAGGGGTGAACCAGAGGGTGGCAGGGGTGAACCAGAGGGTGGCAGTGGGGAACCAGAGGGTGGCATGGGTGTACCAGAGGGTGGCTGTGGTGAACCAGAGAATGGCAGTGGTGAACCAGAGTGTGGCAGTGCTGAAACATAGGGTGACAGTGGTTAACCATAGGGTGGCAGTGGTGAACCAGAGGTGCTGTGATGAACCAGAGGGTGGCAGTCGTGAACTAGAGGGTGGCAGTGGTGAACCAGAGGGTGACAGTGCTGAACCAGAGAGTGGCAGTTGTGAACCAGAGGGTGGCAGGGGTGAACCAGAGGGTGGCAGGGGTGAACCAGAGGGTGGCAGTGGTGAACCAGAGGGTGGCAGTGGTAAACCAGAGGGTGATAGTGCTGAACCAGAGAGTGGCAGTGGTGAACCAGAGGGTGGCAGGGGTGAACCAGAGGGTGGCAGGGGTGAACCAGAGGGTGGCAGGGGTGAACCAGAGGGTGGCAGTGGGGAACCAGAGGGTGGCATGGGTGTACCAGAGGGTGGCTGTGATGAACCAGAGAATGGCAGTGGTGAACCAGAGGGTGGCAGTGCTGAACCATAGGGTGACAGTGGTTAACCAGAGGGTGGCAGTGGTGAACCAGAGGTGCTGTGATGAACCAGAGGGTGGCAGTCGTGAACCAGAGGGTGGCAGTGGTGAACCAGAGGGTGACAGTGCTGAACCAGAGAGTGGCAGTTGTGAACCAGAGGGTGGCAGGGGTGAACCAGAGGGTGGCAGGGGTGAACCAGAGGGTGGCAGAGGTGAACCAGAGGGTGGCAGTGGTAAACCAGAGGGTGATAGTGCTGAACCAGAGAGTGGCAGTGGTGAACCAGAGGGTGGCAAGGGTGAACCAGAGGGTGGCAGGGGTGAACCAGAGGGTGACAGTGCTGAACCAGAGGGTGGCAGTGCTGAACCATAGAGTGGCAGGGGTGAACCAGAGGGTGGCAGGGGTGAACCAGAGAATGGCAGTGGTGAACCA
Source organism: Lissotriton helveticus (assembly GCF_964261635.1). Classification (NCBI taxonomy): domain Eukaryota; kingdom Metazoa; phylum Chordata; class Amphibia; order Caudata; family Salamandridae; genus Lissotriton; species Lissotriton helveticus. The sequence goes on along the minus strand of NC_136059.1, from coordinate 1,837,962,517 downwards.
GACGGTGGCAGTGCTGAACCAGAGGGTGACAGTGGTTAACCAGAGGGTGCAAGTGGTGAACCAGAGGTGCTGTGATGAACCAGAGGGTGGCAGTCGTGAACCAGAGGGTGGCAGTGGTGAACCAGAGGGTGGCAGAGGTGAACCAGAGGGTGGCAGTGGTAAACCAGAGGGTGATAGTGCTGAACCAGAGAGTGGCAGTGGTGAACCAGAGGGTGGCAAGGGTGAACCAGAGGGTGGCAGGGGTGAACCAGAGGGTGACAGTGCTGAACCAGAGAGTGGCAGTGCTGAACCATAGAGTGGCAGGGGTGTACCTGAGGGTGGCAGTGGTGAACCAGAGAATGGCAGTGGTGAACCAGACAGTGGCTGTGCTGAACCAGAGGGTGACAGTGGTTAACCAGAGGGTGCAAGTGGTGAACCAGAGGTGCTGTGATGAACCAGAGGGTGGCAGTCGTGAACCAGAGGGTGGCAGTGGTGAAACAGAGGGTGACAGTGCTGAACCAGAGGGTGGCAGGGGTGAACCAGAGGGTGCTGTGATGAACCAGAGGGTGGCAGTGGTGAACCTGAGGGTGACAGTGCTGAACCAGAGGGTGGCAGGGGTGAACCAGAGAGTGCCAGTGCTGAACCAGGGTGTGGCAGTGGTGAACCAGAGGGTGGCAGGGGTGAACCAGAGGGTGACAGGGGTGAACCAGAGGGTGACAGTGCTGAACCAGAGGGTGGCAGTGCTGAACCAGAGAGTGGCAGGGGTGAACCAGAGGGTGGCAGGGGTGAACCAGAGGGTGGCAGTGATGAACCAGATGGTGGCAGGGGTTAACCAGAGGGTGGCAGTGGGGAACCAGAGGGTGGCATGGGTGAACCAGAGGGTGGCAGGGGTGAATCAGAGGGTGGCATGGGTGAACCAGAGGGTGGCAGGGGTGAACCAGAGGGTGGCAGGGGTGAACAAGAGGGTGACAGTGCTGAACCAGAGAGTGGCAGGGGTGAACCAGAGGGAGGCAGTGGTGAACCAGAGGGTGACAGTGCTGAACCAGAGAGTGTCAGTGGTGAACCAGAGGGTGTCAGGGGTGAACCAGAGGGTGGCAGGGGTGAACCAGAGGGTGGCAGGGGTGAACCAGAGGGTGGCAGTGGGGAACCAGAGGGTGGCATGGGTGTACCAGAGGGTGGCTGTGGTGAACCAGAGAATGGCAGTGGTGAACCAGAGTGTGGCAGTGCTGAAACATAGGGTGACAGTGGTTAACCATAGGGTGGCAGTGGTGAACCATAGGTGCTGTGATGAACCAGAGGGTGGCAGTCGTGAACCAGAGAGTGGCAGTGGTGAACCAGAGGGTGACAGTGCTGAACCAGAGAGTGGCAGTTGTGAACCAGAGGGTGGCAGGGGTGAACCAGAGGGTGGCAGGGGTGAACCAGAGGGTGGCAGTGGTGAACCAGAGGGTGGCAGTGGTAAACCAGAGGGTGATAGTGCTGAACCAGAGAGTGGCAGTGGTGAACCAGAGGGTGGCAGGGGTGAACCAGAGGGTGGCAGGAGTGAACCAGACGGTGGCAGTGGTGAACCAGAGGGTGGCAGTGCTGAACCAGAGGGTGGCAGTGGTGAACCAGAGGGTGGCAGGGGTGAACCAGAGGGTGAACCAGAGGGTGGCAGTGGGGAACCAGAGATTGGCAAGGGTGTACCAGAGGGTGGCTGTGGTGAACCAGAGAATGGCAGTGGTGAACCAGACGGTGGCAGTGCTGAAACATAGGGTGACAGTGGTTAACCATAGGGTGGCAGTGGTGAACCAGAGGTGCTGTGATGAACCAGAGGGTGGCAGTCGTGAACCAGAGGGTGGCAGTGGTGAACCAGAGGGTGACAGTGCTGAACCAGAGGGTGGCAGGGGTGAACCAGAGGGTGGCAGGGGTGAACCAGAGGGTGGCAGTGGTGAACCAAAGGGTGACAGTGCTGAACCAGAGGGTGGCAGGGGTGAACCAGAGGGTGATAGTGCTGAACCAGAGAGTGGCAGTGGTGAACCAGAGGGTGGCAGGGGTGAACCAGAGGGTGGCAGGGGTGAACCAGAGGGTGGCAGGGGTGAACCAGAGGGTGGCAGTGCTGAACCAGAGGGTGGCGGGTGTGAACCAGAGGGTGGCAGGGGTGAACCAGAGGGTGAACCAGAGGGTGGCAGGGGTGAACTAGAGGGTGGCAGTGGGGAACCAGAGGGTGGCATGGGTGTACCAGAGGGTGGCAGTGGTGAACCAGAGGGTGGCAGGGGTGAACCAGAGAGTGGCAGTGCTGAACCAGAGGGTGGCAGTGGTGAACCAGAGGGTGGCAGTGCTGAACCAGAGGGTGACAGTGGTTAACCAGAGGGTGCAAGTGGTGAACCAGAGGTGCTGTGATGAACCAGAGGGTGGCAGTCGTGAACCAGAGGGTGGCAGTGGTGAAACAGAGGGTGACAGTGCTGAACCAGAGGGTGGCAGGGGTGAACCAGAGGCTGCTGTGATGAACCAGAGGGTGGCAGTGGTGAACCAAAGGGTGACAGTGCTGAACCAGAGGGTGGCAGGGGTGAACCAGAGAGTGGCAGTGCTGAACCAGAGGGTGGCAGTGGTGAACCAGAGGGTGGCAGGGGTGAACCAGAGGTTGGCAGTGGTGAACCAGAGGGTGACAGTGCTGAACCAGAGGGTGGCAGGGGTGAACCAGAGGGTGGCGGGTATGAACCAGAGGGTGGCAGTGATGAACCAGATGGTGGCTGGGGTGAACCAGAGGGTGGCAGTGGGGAAACAGAGGGTGGCATGGGTGAACCAGAGGGTGGCAGAGCTGAACCAGAGGGTGGCAGGGGTGAACCAGAGGGTGGCAGGGGTGAACCAGAGGGTGACAGTGCTGAACCAGAGAGTGGCAGGGGTGAACCAGAGGGTGGCAGTGGGGAACCAGGGGGTGACAGTGCTGAACCAGAGAGTGGCAGGGGTGAACCAGAGGGTGGCAGGGGTGAACCAGAGGGTGGCAGTGATGAACCAGATGGTGGCAGGGGTGAACCAGAGGGTGGCAGTGGGGAACCAGAGGGTGGCATGGGTGAACCAGAGGGTGGCAGGGGTGAACCAGAGGGTGGCATGGGTGAACCAGAGGGTGGCAGGGGTGAACCAGAGGGTGGCAGGGGTGAACCAGAGGGTGGCAGGGGTGAACAAGAGGGTGACAGTGCTGAACCAGAGAGTGGCAGGGGTGAACCAGAGGGAGGCAGTGGTGAACCAGAGGGTGACAGTGCTGAACCAGAGAGTGTCAGTGGTGAACCAGAGGGTGTCAGGGGTGAACCAGAGGGTGGCAGGGGTGAACCAGAGGGTGGCAGGGGTGAACCAGAGGGTGGCAGGGGTGAACCAGAGGGTGGCAGTGGGGAACCAGAGGGTGGCATGGGTGTACCAGAGGGTGGCTGTGGTGAACCAGAGAATGGCAGTGGTGAACCAGAGTGTGGCAGTGCTGAAACATAGGGTGACAGTGGTTAACCATAGGGTGGCAGTGGTGAACCATAGGTGCTGTGATGAACCAGAGGGTGGCAGTCGTGAACCAGAGAGTGGCAGTGGTGAACCAGAGGGTGACAGTGCTGAACCAGAGAGTGGCAGTTGTGAACCAGAGGGTGGCAGGGGTGAACCAGAGGGTGGCAGGGGTGAACCAGAGGGTGGCAGGGGTGAACCAGAGGGTGGCAGTGGTGAACCAGAGGGTGGCAGTGGTAAACCAGAGGGTGATAGTGCTGAACCAGAGAGTGGCAGTGGTGAACCAGAGGGTGGCAGGGTTGAACCAGAGGGTGGCAGGAGTGAACCAGAGGGTGGCAGTGGTGAACCAGAGGGTGGCAGTGCTGAACCAGAGGGTTTCAGTGGTGAACCAGAGGGTGGCAGGGGTGAACCAGAGGGTGAACCAGAGGGTGGCAGGGGTGAACCAGAGGGTGGCAGTGGGGAACCAGAGATTGGCATGGGTGTACCAGAGGGTGGCTGTGGTGAACCAGAGAATGGCAGTGGTGAACCAGACGGTGGCAGTGCTGAAACATAGGGTAACAGTGGTTAACCATAGGGTGGCAGTGGTGAACCAGAGGGTGGCAGTCGTGAACCAGAGGGTGGCAGTGGTGAACCAGAGGGTGACAGTGCTGAACCAGAGGGTGGCAGGGGTGAACCAGAGGGTGGCAGGGGTGAACCAGAGGGTGGCAGTGGTGAACCAAAGGGTGACAGTGCTGAACCAGAGGGTGGCAGGGGTGAACCAGAGGGTGATAGTGCTGAACCAGAGAGTGGCAGTGGTGAACCAGAGGGTGGCAGGGGTGAACCAGAGGGTGGCAGGGGTGAACCAGAGGGTGGCAGGGGTGAACCAGAGGGTGGCAGTGCTGAACCAGAGGGTGGCGGGTGTGAACCAGAGGGTGGCAGGGGTGAACCAGAGGGTCAACCAGAGGGTGGCAGGGGTGAACCAGAGGGTGGCAGTGGGGAACCAGAGGGTGGCATGGGTGTACCAGAGGGTGGCAGTGGTGAACCAGAGGGTGGCAGGGGTGAACCAGAGAGTGGCAGTGCTGAACCAGAGGGTGGCAGTGGTGAACCAGAGGGTGGCAGTGCTGAACCAGAGGGTGACAGTGGTTAACCAGAGGGTGCAAGTGGTGAACCAGAGGTGCTGTGATGAACCAGAGGGTGGCAGTCGTGAACCAGAGGGTGGCAGTGGTGAAACAGAGGGTGAGAGTGCTGAACCAGAGGGTGGCAGGGGTGAACCAGAGGCTGCTGTGATGAACCAGAGGGTGGCAGTGGTGAACCAAAGGGTGACAGTGCTGAACCAGAGGGTGGCAGGGGTGAACCAGAGAGTGGCAGTGCTGAACCAGAGGGTGGCAGTGGTGAACCAGAGGGTGGCAGGGGTGAACCAGAGGTTGGCAGTGGTGAACCAGAGGGTGACAGTGCTGAACCAGAGGGTGGCAGGGGTGAACCAGAGGGTGGCGGGTGTGAACCAGAGGGTGGCAGTGATGAACCAGATGGTGGCTGGGGTGAACCAGAGGGTGGCAGTGGGGAACCAGAGGGTGGCAGAGCTGAACCAGAGGGTGGCAGGGGTGAACCAGAGGGTGGCAGGGGTGAACCAGAGGGTGACAGTGCTGAACCAGAGAGTGGCAGGGGTGAACCAGAGGGTGGCAGTGGTGAACCAGAGGGTGACAGTGCTGAACCAGAGAGTGGCAGTGGTGAACCAGAGGGTGGTAGGGGTGAACCAGAGGGTAGCAGGGGTGAACCAGAGGGTGGCAGTGATGAACCAGAGGGTGGCAGTGGTGAACCAGAGGGTGGCAGTGCTGAACGAGAGGGTGGCAGTGGTGAACCAGAGGGTGGCAGGGCTGAACCAGAGGGTGGCAGGGGTGAACCAGAGGGTGGCAGTGGGGAACCAGAGGGTGGCATGGGTGTACCAGAGGGTGGCTGTGGTGAACCAGAGAATGGCAGTGGTGAACCCGAGGGTGGCAGTGCTGAACCATAGGGTGACAGTGGTCAACCAGAGGGTGGCAGTGGTGAACCAGAGGTGCTGTGATGATCTAGAGGGTGGCAGCCATGAACCAGAGGGTGGCAGTGGTGAACCAGAGGGTGACAGTGCTAAACCAGAGAGTGGCAGTTGTGAACCAGAGGGTGGCAGGGGTGAACCAGAGGGTGGCAGGGGTGAACCAGAGGGTGGCAGTGGTGAACCAGAGGGTGGCAGTGGTAAACCAGAGGGTGACAGTGCTGAACCAGAGAGTGGCAGTGGTGAACCAGAGGGTGGCAGGGGTGAACCAGAGGGTGGCAGGGGTGAACCAGAGGGTGGCAGTGGTGAACCAGAGGGTGGCAGTGCTGAACCAGAGGGTGGCAGTGGTGAACCAGAGGGTGGCAGGGGTGAACCAGAGGGTGGCAGGGGTGAACCAGAGGGTGGCAGTGGGGAACCAGAGGGTGGCATGGGTGTACCAGAGGGTGGCAGTGGTGAACCAGAGAATGGCAGTGGTGAACCAGACGGTGGCAGTGCTGAACCAGAGGGTGACAGTGGTTAACCAGAGGGTGCAAGTGGTGAACCAGAGGTGCTGTGATGAACCAGAGGGTGGCAGTCGTGAACCAGAGGGTGGCAGTGGTGAAACAGAGGGTGACAGTGCTGAACCAGAGGGTGGCAGTGCTGAACCAGAGAGTGGCAGGGGTGTACCAGAGGGTGGCAGTGGTGAACCAGAGAATGGCAGTGGTGAACCAGACGGTGGCAGTGCTGAACCAGAGGGTGACAGTGGTTAACCAGAGGGTGCAAGTGGTGAACCAGAGGTGCTGTGATGAACCAGAGGGTGGCAGTGGTGAACCAGAGGGTGGCAGGGGTGAACCAGAGGGTGGCAGTGGTGAACCAGAGGTTGACAGTGCTGAACCAGAGGGTGGCAGGGGTGAACCAGAGGGTGGCAGGTGTGAACCAGAGGGTGGCAGTGATGAACCAGATGGTGGCATGGGTGAACCAGAGGGTGGCAGAGCTGAACCTAAGGGTGGCAGGGGTGAACCAGAGGGTGGCAGGGGTGAACCAGAGGGTGGCAGGGGTGAACCAGAGGGTGACAGTGCTGAACCAGAGAGAGGCAGGAGTGAACCAGTGGGTGGCAGTGGTGAACCAGAGGGTGACAGTGCTGAACCAGAGAGTGGCATTGGTGAACCAGAGGGTGGCAGGGGTGAACCAGAGGGTGGCAGGGGTGAACCAGAGGGTGGCAGTGGTGAACCAGAGGGTGGCAGTGCTGAACGAGAGGGTGGCAGTGCTGAACCAGAGGGTGGCAGGGCTGAACCAGAGGTTGGCAGGGGTGAACCAGAGGGTGGCAGTGGGGAACCAGAGGGTGGCATGGGTGTACCAGAGGGTGGCTGTGGTGAACCAGAGAATGGCAGTGGTGAACCAGAGGGTGGCAGTGCTGAACCATAGGGTGACAGTGGTTAACCAGAGGGTGGCAGTGGTGAACCAGAGGTGCTGTGATGAACCAGAGGGTGGCAGTCGTGAACCAGAGGGTGGCAGTGGTGAACCAGAGGGTGGCAGTGGTAAACCAGAGGGTGACAGTGCTGTGGCAGTTGTGAACCAGAGGGTGGTAGGGGTGAACCAGAGGGTGGCAGGGGTGAACCGGAGGGTGGCAGGGGTGAACCAGAGGGTGGCAGTGGTGAACCAGAGGGTGGCAGTGGTGAACCAGAGGGTGGCAGGGGTGAACCAGAGGGTGGCAGTGGGGAACCAAGGGTGGCATGGGTGTACCAGAGGGTGGCAGTGGTGAACCAGAGAATGGCAGTGGTGAACCAGACGGTGGCAGTGCTGAACCAGAGGGTGACAGTGGTTAACCAGAGGGTGCAAGTGGTGAACCAGAGGTGCTGTGATGAACCAGAGGGTGGCAGTCGTGAACCAGAGGGTGGCAGTGGTGAAACAGAGGGTGACAGTGCTGAACCAGAGGGTGGCAGTGCTGAACCAGAGAGTGGCAGGGGAGTACCAGAGGGTGGCAGTGGTGAACCAGAGAATGGCAGTGGTGAACCAGACGGTGGCAGTGCTGAACCAGAGGGTGACAGTGGTTAACCAGAGGGTGCAAGTGGTGAACCAGAGGTGCTGTGATGAACCAGAGGGTGGCAGTGGTGAACCAGAGGGTGGCAGGGGTGAACCAGAGGGTGGCAGTGGTAAACCAGAGGGTGACAGTGCTGAACCAGAGGGTGGCAGGGGTGAACCAGAGGGTGGCAGGTGTGAACCAGAGGGTGGCAGTGATGAACCAGATGGTGGCTGGGGTGAACCAGAGTGTGGCAGTGGGGAACCAGAGGGTGGCATGGGTGAACCAGAGGGTGGCAGAGCTGAACCAGAGGGTGGCAGGGGTGAACCAGAGGGTGGCAGGGGTGAACCAGAGGGTGACAGTGCTGAACCAGAGAGTGGCAGCGGTGAACCAGAGGGTGGCAGTGGTGAACCAGAGGGTGACAGTGCTGTGGCAGTTGTGAACCAGAGGGTGGTAGGGGTGAACCAGAGGGTGGCAGGGGTGAACCGGAGGGTGGCAGGGGTGAACCAGAGGGTGGCAGTGGTGAACCAGAGGGTGGCAGTGCTGAACCAGAGGGTGGCAGTGGTGAACCAGAGGGTGGCAGGGGTGAACCAGAGGGTGGCAGGGGTGAACCAGAGGGTGGCAGTGGGGAACCAAGGGTGGCATGGGTGTACCAGAGGGTGGCAGTGGTGAACCAGAGAATGGCAGTGGTGAACCAGACGGTGGCAGTGCTGAACCAGAGGGTGACAGTGGTTAACCAGAGGGTGCAAGTGGTGAACCAGAGGTGCTGTGATGAACCAGAGGGTGGCAGTCGTGAACCAGAGGGTGGCAGTGGTGAAACAGAGGGTGACAGTGCTGAACCAGAGGGTGGCAGTGCTGAACCAGAGAGTGGCAGGGGAGTACCAGAGGGTGGCAGTGGTGAACCAGAGAATGGCAGTGGTGAATCAGACGGTGGCAGTGCTGAACCAGAGGGTGACAGTGGTTAACCAGAGGGTGCAAGTGGTGAACCAGAGGTGCTGTGATGAACCAGAGGGTGGCAGTGGTGAACCAGAGGGTGGCAGGGGTGAACCAGAGGGTGGCAGTGGTGAACCAGAGGGTGACAGTGCTGAACCAGAGGGTGGCAGGGGTGAACCAGAGGGTGGCAGGTGTGAACCAGAGGGTGGCAGTGATGAACCAGATGGTGGCTGGGGTGAACCAGAGTGTGGCAGTGGGGAACCAGAGGGTGGCATGGGTGAACCAGAGGGTGGCAGAGCTGAACCAGAGGGTGGCAGGGGTGAACCAGAGGGTGGCAGGGGTGAACCAGAGGGTGACAGTGCTGAACCAGAGAGTGGCAGGGGTGAACCAGAGGGTGGCAGGGGTGAACCAGAGGGTGGCAGTGGTGAACCAGAGAGTGGCAGTGGTGAACCAGAGGGTGGCAGGGGTGAACCAGAGGGTGGCAGGGGTGAACCAGAGGGTGGCAGTGGTGAACCAGAGGGTGGCAGTGCTGAACGAGAGGGTGGCAGTGGGGAACCAGAGGGTGGCAGTGGTGAACCAGAGGGTGGCAGGGGTGAACCAGAGGGTGGCAGGGGTGAACCAGAGGGTGGCAGTGGTGAACCAGAGGGTGGCAGGGCTGAACCAGAGGGTGGCAGGGCTGAACCAGAGGGTGGCAGGGGTGAACCAGAGGGTGGCAGTGGGGAAGCAGAGGGTGGCATGGGTGTACCAGAGGGTGGCTGTGGTGAACCAGAGAATGGCAGTGGTGAACCAGAGGGTGGCAGTGCTGAACCATAGGGTGAGAGTGGTTAACCAGAGGGTGGCAGTGGTGAACCAGAGGTGCTGTGATGAACCAGAGGGTGGCAGTCGTGAACCAGAGGGTGGCAGTGGTGAACCAGAGGGTGACAGTGCTGAACCAGAGAGTGGCAGTTGTGAACCAGAGGGTTGCAGGGGTGAACCAGAGGGTGGCAGTGGTGAACCAGAGGGTGGCAGTGGTAAACCAGAGGGTGACAGTGCTGAACCAGAGAGTGGCAGTGGTGAACCAGAGGGTGGCAGGGGTGAACCAGAGGGTGGCAGGGGTGAACCAGAGGGTGGCAGTGGTGAACCAGAGGGTGGCAGTGCTGAACCAGAGGGTGGCAGTGGTGAACCAGAGGGTGGCAGGGGTGAACCAGAGGGTGGCAGGGGTGAACCAGAGGGTGGCAGGGGTGAACCAGAGGGTGGCAGTGGGGAACCAGAGGGTGGCATGGGTGTACCAGAGGGTGGCAGTGGTGAACCAGAGAATGGCAGTGGTGAACCAGACGGTGGCAGTGCTGAACCAGAGGGTGACAGTGGTTAACCAGAGGGTGCAAGTGGTGAACCAGAGGTGCTGTGATGAACCAGAGGGTGGCAGTCGTGATCCAGAGGGTGGCAGTGGTGAAACAGAGGGTGACAGTGCTGAACCAGAGGGTGGCAGGGGTGAACCAGAGGCTGCTGTGATGAACCAGAGGGTGGCAGTGGTGAACCAGAGGGTGACAGTGCTGAACCAGAGGGTGGCAGGGGTGAACCAGAGAGTGGCAGTGCTGAACCAGAGGGTGGCAGTGGTGAACCAGAGGGTGGCAGGGGTGAACCAGAGGGTGGCAGGGGTGAACCAGAGGGTGGCAGTGGTGAACCAGAGGGTGACAGTGCTGAACCAGAGGGTGGCAGGGGTGAACCAGAGGGTGGCAGGTGTGAACCAGAGGGTGGCAGTGATGAACCAGATGGTGGCAGGGGTGAACCAGAGGGTGGCAGTGGGGAACCAGAGGGTGGCATGGGTGAACCAGAGAGTGGCAGGGGTGAACCAGAGGGTGACAGTGCTGAACAAGAGAGTGGCAGGGGTGAACCAGAGGGTGGCAGTGGTGAACCAGAGGGTGACAGTGCTGAACCAGAGAGTGGCAGTGGTGAACCAGAGGGTGGCAGGGGTGAACCAGAGGGTTGGAGGGGTGAACCAGAGGGTGGCAGTGGTGAACCAGAGGGTGGCAGTGCTGAACGAGAGGGTGGCAGTGCTGAACCATAGGGTGACAGTGGTTAACCAGAGGGTGCAAGTGGTGAACCAGAGGTGCTGTGATGAACCAGAGGGTGGCAGTGGTGAACCAGAGGGTGGCAGGGGTGAACCAGAGGGTGGCAGTGGTGAACCAGAGGGTGGCAGTGGTGAACCAGAGAATGGCAGTGGTGAACCAGACAGTGGCAGTGCTGAACCAGAGGATGACAGTGGTTAACCAGAGGGTGCAAGTGGTGAACCAGAGGTGCTGTGATGAACCAGAGGGTGGCAGTGGTGAACCAGAGGGTGGCAGGGGTGAACCAGAGGGTGGCAGTGGTGAACCAGAGGGTGACAGTGCTGAACCAGAGGGTGGCAGGGGTGAACCTGAGGGTGGCAGGTGTGAACCAGAGGGTGGCAGTGATGAACCAGATGGTGGCTGGGGTGAACCAGAGGGTGGCAGTGGGGAACCAGAGGGTGGCATGGGTGAACTAGAGGGTGGCAGAGCTGAACCAGAGGGTGGCAGGGGTGAACCAGAGGGTGGCAGGGGTGAACCAGAGGGTGACAGTGCTGAACCAGAGAGTGGCAGCGGTGAACGAGAGGGTGGCAGTGGTGAACCAGACGGTGACAGTGCTGAACCAGAGAGTGGCAGTGGTGAACCAGAGGGTGGCAGGGGTGAACCAGAGGGTGGCAGGTGTGAACCAGAGGGTGGCAGGGGTGAACCAGAGGGTGGCAGTGCTGAACGAGAGGGTGGCAGTGGTGAACCAGAGGGTGGCAGGGCTGAACCAGAGGGTGGCAGGGGTGAACCAGAGGGTGGCAGTGGGGAACCAGAGGGTGGCATGGGTGTACCAGAGGGTGGCTGTGGTGAACCAGAGAATGGCAGTGGTGAACCAGAGGGTGGCAGTGCTGAACCATAGGGTGACAGTGGTTAACCAGAAGGTGGCAGTGGTGAACCAGAGGTGCTGTGATGAACCAGAGGGTGGCAGTCGTGAACCAGAGGGTGGCAGTGGTGAACCAGAGGGTGACAGTGCTGAACCAGAGAGTGGCAGGGGTGAACCAGAGGGTGGCAGGGGTGAACCAGAGGGTGGCAGGGGTGAACCAGAGGGTGGCAGTGGTGAACCAGAGGGTGGCAGTGGTAAACCAGAGGGTGACAGTGCTGAACCAGAGAGTGGCAGTGGTGAACCAGAGGGTGGCAGGGGTGAACCAGAGGGTGGCAGGGGTGAACCAGAGGGTGGCAGTGGTGAACCAGAGGGTGGCAATGCTGAACCAGAGGGTAGCAGTGGTGAACCAGAGGGTGGCAGGGGTGAACCAGAGGGTGGCAGGGGTGAACCAGAGGGTGGCAGCGGGGAACCAGAGGGTGGCATGGGTGTACCAGAGGGTGGCAGTGGTGAACCAGAGAATGGCAGTGGTGAACCAGAGGGTGGCAGGGGTGAACCAGAGGGTGGCAGTGGTGAACCAGAGGGTGGCAGTGGTGAACCAGAGGGTGGCAGTGCTGAACCAGAGGGTGGCAGTTTTGAACCAGAGGGTGGCAGGGGTGAACCAGAGGGTGGCAGGGGTGAACCAGAGGGTGGCAGTGGGGAACCAGAGGGTGGCATGGGTGTACCAGAGGGTGGCAGTGGTGAACCAGAGAATGGCAGTGGTGAACCAGACGGTGGCAGTGCTGAACCAGAGGGTGACAGTGGTTAACCAGAGGGTGCAAGTGGTGAACCAGAGGTGCTGTGATGAACCAGAGGGTGGCAGTCGTGAACCAGAGGGTGGCAGTGGTGAAACAGAGGGTGACAGTGCTGAACCAGAGGGTGGCAGGGGTGAACCAGAGGCTGCTGTGATGAACCAGAGGGTGGCAGTGGTGAACCAGATGGTGACAGTGCTGAACCAGAGGGTGGCAGGGGTGAACCAGAGAGTGGCAGTGCTGAACCAGAGGGTGGCAGTGGTGAACCAGAGGGTGGCAGGGGTGAACCAGAGGGTGGCAGTGGTGAACCAGAGGGTCACAGTGCTGAACCAGAGGGTGGCAAAGGGTGAACCAGAGGGTGGCAGGTGTGAACCAGAGGGTGGTAGTGATGAACCAGATGGTGGCAGGGGTGAACCAGAGGGTGGCAGTGCTGAACAAGAGAGTGGCAGGGGTGAACCAGAGGGTGGCAGTGGTGAACCAGAGGGTGACAGTGCTGAACCAGAGAGTGGCAGTGGTGAACCAGAGGGTGGCAGGGGTGAACCAGAGGGTTGGAGGGGTGAACCAGAGGGTGGCAGTGGTGAACCAGAGGGTGGCAGTGCTGAACGAGAGGGTGGCAGTGGTGAACCAGAGGGTGGCAGGGGTGAACCAGAGGGTGGAAGGGGTGAACCAGAGGGTGGCAGTGGGGAACCAGAGGGTGGCATGGGTGTACCAGAGGGTGGCTGTGGTGAACCAGAGAATGGCAGTGGTGAACCAGAGGGTGGCAGTGCTGAACCATAGGGTGACAGTGGTTAACCAGAGGGTGGCAGTGGTGAACCAGAGGTGCTGTGATGAACCAGAGGCTGACAGTCGTGAACCAGAGGGTGACAGTGGTGAAACAGAGGGTGACAGTGCTGAACCAGATGGTGGCAGGGGTGAACGAGAGGGTGCTGTGATGAACCAGAGGGTGGCAGTGGTGAACCAGAGGGTGTCAGGGGTGAACCAGAGGGTGGCAGTGGTGAACCAGAGGGTGACAGTGCTGAACCAGAGGGTGGCAGTGGGGAACCAGAGGGTGGCATGGGTGAACCAGAGGGTGGCATGGGTGAACCAGAGGGTGGCAGGGGTGAACCAGAGGGTGGCAGGGGTGAACCAGAGGGTGACAGTGCTGAACCAGAGAGTGGCAGTGGTTAACCAGAGGGTGCAAGTGGTGAACCAGAGGTGCTGTGATGAACCAGAGGGTGGCAGTGGTGAACCAGAGGGTGGCAGGGGTGAACCAGAGGGTGGCAGTGGTGAACCAGAGGGTGGCAGTGGTGAACCAGAGAATGGCAGTGGTGAACCAGACGGTGGCAGTGCTGAACCAGAGGATGACAGTGGTTAACCAGAGGGTGCAAGTGGTGAACCAGAGGTGCTGTGATGAACCAGAGGGTGGCAGTGGTGAACCAGAGGGTGGCAGGGGTGAACCAGAGGGTGGCAGTGGTGAACCAGAGGGTGACAGTGCTGAACCAGAGGGTGGCAGGGGTGAACCTGAGGGTGGCAGGTGTGAACCAGAGGGTGGCAGTGATGAACCAGATGGTGGCTGGGGTGAACCAGAGGGTGGCAGTGGGGAACCAGAGGGTGGCATGGGTGAACTAGAGGGTGGCAGAGCTGAACCAGAGGGTGGCAGGGGTGAACCAGAGGGTGGCAGGGGTGAACCAGAGGGTGACAGTGCTGAACCAGAGAGTGGCAGCGGTGAACGAGAGGGTGGCAGTGGTGAACCAGAGGGTGACAGTGCTGAACCAGAGAGTGGCAGTGGTGAACCAGAGGGTGGCAGGGGTGAACCAGAGGGTGGCAGGGGTGAACCAGAGGGTGGCATGGGTGAACCAGAGGGTGGCAGTGCTGAACGAGAGGGTGGCAGTGGTGAACCAGAGGGTGGCAGGGCTGAACCAGAGGGTGGCAGGGGTGAACCAGAGGGTGGCAGTGGGGAACCAGAGGGTGGCATGGGTGTACCAGAGGGTGGCTGTGGTGAACCAGAGAATGGCAGTGGTGAACCAGAGGGTGGCAGTGCTGAACCATAGGGTGACAGTGGTTAACCAGAAGGTGGCAGTGGTGAACCAGAGGTGCTGTGATGAACCAGAGGGTGGCAGTCGTGAACCAGAGGGTGGCAGTGGTGAACCAGAGGGTGACAGTGCTGAACCAGAGAGTGGCAGGGGTGAACCAGAGGGTGGCAGGGGTGAACCAGAGGGTGGCAGGGGTGAACCAGAGGGTGGCAGTGGTGAACCAGAGGGTGGCAGTGGTAAACCAGAGGGTGACAGTGCTGAACCAGAGAGTGGCAGTGGTGAACCAGAGGGTGGCAGGGGTGAACCAGAGGGTGGCAGGGGTGAACCAGAGGGTGGCAGTGGTGAACCAGAGGGTGGCAATGCTGAACCAGAGGGTAGCAGTGGTGAACCAGAGGGTGGCAGGGGTGAACCAGAGGGTGGCAGGGGTGAACCAGAGGGTGGCAGCGGGGAACCAGAGGGTGGCATGGGTGTACCAGAGGGTGGCAGTGGTGAACCAGAGAATGGCAGTGGTGAACCAGAGGGTGGCAGGGGTGAACCAGAGGGTGGCAGTGGTGAACCAGACGGTGTCAGTGGTGAACCAGAGGGTGGCAGTGCTGAACCAGAGGGTGGCAGTTTTGAACCAGAGGGTGGCAGGGGTGAACCAGAGGGTGGCAGGGGTGAACCAGAGGGTGGCAGTGGGGAACCAGAGGGTGGCATGGGTGTACCAGAGGGTGGCAGTGGTGAACCAGAGAATGGCAGTGGTGAACCAGACGGTGGCAGTGCTGAACCAGAGGGTGACAGTGGTTAACCAGAGGGTGCAAGTGGTGAACCAGAGGTGCTGTGATGAACCAGAGGGTGGCAGTCGTGAACCAGAGGGTGGCAGTGGTGAAACAGAGGGTGACAGTGCTGAACCAGAGGGTGGCAGGGGTGAACCAGAGGCTGCTGTGATGAACCAGAGGGTGGCAGTGGTGAACCAGATGGTGACAGTGCTGAACCAGAGGGTGGCAGGGGTGAACCAGAGAGTGGCAGTGCTGAACCAGAGGGTGGCAGTGGTGAACCAGAGGGTGGCAGGGGTGAACCAGAGGGTGGCAGTGGTGAACCAGAGGGTCACAGTGCTGAACCAGAGGGTGGCAAGGGGTGAACCAGAGGGTGGCAGGTGTGAACCAGAGGGTGGTAGTGATGAACCAGATGGTGGCAGGGGTGAACCAGAGGGTGGCAGGGGTGAACCAGAGGGTGGCAGTGGGGAACCAGAGGGTGGCATGGGTGAACCAGAGGGTGGCAGGGGTGAACCAGAGGGTGACAGTGCTGAACCAGAGAGTGGCAGGGGTGAACCAGAGGGTGGCAGTGGTGAACCAGAGGGTGACAGTGCTGAACCAGAGAGTGGCAGTGGTGAACCAGAGGGTGGCAGGGGTGAACCAGAGGGTGGCAGGGGTGAACCAGAGGTTGGCAGTGGTGAACCAGAGGGTGGCAGTGCTGAACAAGAGGGTGGCAGTGGTGAACCAGAGGGTGGCAGGGGTGAACCAGAGGGTGGAAGGGGTGAACCAGAGGGTGGCAGTGGGGAACCAGAGGGTGGCATGGGTGTACCAGAGGGTGGCTGTGGTGAACCAGAGAATGGCAGTGGTGAACCAGAGGGGGGCAGTGCTGAACCATAGGGTGACAGTGGTTAACCAGAGGGTGGCAGTGGTGAACCAGAGGTGCTGTGATGAACCAGAGGGTGGCAGTCATTAACCAGAGGGTGACAGTGGTGAAACAGAGGGTGACAGTGCTGAACCAGAGGGTGGAAGGGGTGAACCAGAGGGTGATGTGATGAACCAGAGGGTGGCAGTGGTGAACCAGAGGGTGTCAGGGGTGAACCAGAGGGTGGCAGTGGTGAACCAGAGGGTGGCAGTGCTGAACCAGAGGGTGACAGTGGTTAACCAGAGGGTGGCAGTGGTGAACCAGAGGTGCTGTGATAAACCAGAGGGTGGCAGTCGTGAACCAGACGGTGGCAGTGGTGAACCAGAGGGTGACAGTGCTGAACCAGAGGGTGGCAGGGGTGAACCAGAGAGTGGCAGTGCTGAACCAGAGGGTGGCAGTGGTGAACCAGAGGGTGGCAGGGGTGAACCAGAGGGTGGCAGAGGTGAACCAGAGGGTGGCAGTGGTGAACCAGAGGGTGGCAGTGATGAACCAGATGGTGGCAGTGATGAACCAGAGGGTGCTGTGCCCATACACGACTGCATGGGTAACTTCGCCATGCAAGCAGCCCGCGAACACGCAAAAAGCCCCGCGAACATGCAAAAACCCCCGCAAACATGCAAAAAAAATGTGAACACGCAAAAAAACAAAAATCCGCAAATTCGCACGAATTCACGGATTTTGCGGATTGCGAATTCGATTTCGCACGATTCACAAATTTCGCCCATACTTAGTAAAATCCCTGCATGCTGAAAAAACACCACACACCGGTCTGGTCTTTCCCATCAGGTAATGGGGTTTGATCTCCCCTAGGGGGAATTCTTGGCTCTACTTTTAAACACACTTTAGGTACCCTTAGAGTAGGGTCCGCATCGTAGGCGTATGTTAGATTACCATTTTGCTTATATGTATGCATATATTTATTGCTTCATCACCATGCTAGAAATGTATCTACTGTTTACCCTCTTGGTGCTTGTAACATCCTTCAATTGCTTATGTCTTCTAAACATTGTAGCACACATATTTTATGCAAGTATAACATTGGTTCAATAAATTGTATTTAAAATGTCCCACTGTGTATTCTCTGTATATTTCTCTGAGGACAAGTGAGACTGAGTGCCTGAGCTAAAGGTTCTGTACTGTTTCCATGATTCCTGAGGAACCAGGGTTGTCATGTTCAGTGGTTGCCAGAAATTGTTTGCTTCGTGGTAAGTTAGGGGAGCTAGCAGTGGCACTCTGAGCTAGCTGGTCTATAGGACAACATGACCTGCGGAGGTGTCCATAACCAGTCTTGACACCAAACCCTTAGTTTATGTTGCACAGTTCAGACCTTACGGATTAGTAGGAACTACACAACACAAGGTTCCTCCATGCAGTACGGGGCATGTGCCAATTGTCTCTCACTGCAGCAGCGGCAATGCAGTGGTTCCAATGACGGCAATGCGTTAGATCCAAGTGTGATACACCAGTTTTGTTCCCACAACAGCGCTGATGAGTACGTTCAGCTTCATGCAGTACAAGATGCATTAAATCGACTGGAGGAAGCACCTGGATCCACTAGTAATGGACCAGGCACAGGAGCAGGGGGTAAGACTTTGATATGCTTGAGTCTTCAAACAGGAGTGTTAGAAACTGGGCTTCTTTGCAGATGCCCTCCAACGTATTACCCCTCATTAGAACTGCTAGATACTGGCTTTTGACTCAGTGCTTTGGGCCTACTAACCAGGTGACAGTGCTTGTGCTCTTTCCCCTAAAAGTGATGTATATTTGAACACCCAATTGGCAAGTTCATTTGCCCCTTATAAGTCCCACCTATATGGTACCAGTGGTACCCTGGGCAAGGGTGGCAAAGGAGTCACTAGGACTGCAGCACTGTATTGTACCACCCTGTGTGACTCCAGTAAAAGTGTGTCTGCAGGTCTGCCAGGGCAGCCCTGCATGAGCAGCCTGCCTGTTCAAGAGGGTTTCTGCACACACCATGTACTGCAGAGCCAAGCCACTGCCTTAATATAAGTAAGTCACTTTTAAGGTTGTCTTCCTGCGCTCAGGAGGTAGAGTGTAATATAATAAAAGTTTGGACATATGGGTTTATACGTACATATCCCTATGAAGCAAGGTTTTACTGAAAATGACCGGCGGTCCGTAGCGTAACATGGGCTGGCTACAGAGGAATCTGCAGGTATACAGCTCCATTATGGAACAACCGAATTGTGTCGCGTTTGGTGTCAAACACTGTGCTATTTCATCCCCAACATTATTTGTGTGTCAAGGGTGAGCTGGCATGCACAGGACAGCCACTCTGAGTAGGTGCCCCTCCTAGGATACTGTGTCCCAGTGCCTTGGTGGGCTTCCCTGAGCCATTTGCTGTCAATAGTCTGCCCTCTTGGTGGAAAGTGCTAGCACATCCCCAGGATGGAGACAAAGGCTTCAGCAGGAAGGAGGTCACACCTCCTTCCTCCCAGGATGGCTAGTGTTTACAGTTATCAAGCTGGCTTTCACTGCACTTGATGTGTAAATTCTTGTTGCCGACTTGAGGACAAAGCCTTTCTAGCCTTGTCCAGTCAGACAGGTATGAAAATTAGTTATTCAGGAGGGGCACAACTCCATAATACTAGCCATACCTTTAGGGTGGACTAGGATGTCTGTACAGCCAAGGAAGGGTTCTACCAAGTTGGCAGACCTTTGAAACAGAAGACTCTGGGTAGAAAGGTGATGTACAACCACAGGATGTTGTCACTTCAAAGGTGGGTTAGCCGCAGGGACCAGTAGCCTATTGAACAATGCCCTTCACACCCTTAATACTTCATAAACTAGGATTTCAAGAGCTCCCCTGTCACCAGAACCGTAGTTCTGACTTTGAATCAGAGAACAGGCACAATGAAGATGCCGTCATCGACAACAGGACCCTGGACTCTGCGTTTGTGCGAAGATAGGACACTTAAGTGCCCTGAAGAGTCCATGTACTGGAACCATGTGTTTGACCTATGTCTGTGGCAAGAGCTCATTGCTCCCAGCAAGAGGGACTCCAGTGGATGCCAGAAGCTGAAGCAGACTCCCTTAGATTAGTGGGGCTAGTACCCTGCAAGCCACAGAAAAATCCACATTATGCGTGACAAGATTATGACCCGCTGGGTCTGTCGAGGGTGAGCCTAAGGGGAAAGTGGTGTACTGCAAGCCCGCAATAGTAGCTAAGCTTCGTCCAGGTTTCAAGCAACTACTTTACGCCTGTCGACCTCCAGCCGTCAAAGTAACTGTGTACTACATTTGCCGCAGTCAAGACCTGGTGATCCCCAGTCCGGTGTTTGAATCCTTGAGTAAACTCTCCAGCCCTAAAGCAGGTCACAGTGACAGCAACTGACCTCATCAAAAACCCCACTGCTGTGTTCCTGCATCCTGAAGTTGGAGTTGTAGAGTGACTACCAAAGCATCTTTGATGCTACCTACCCTGGTGAATAACATCACCAGCCACTTCTTCATCTGGAGCCACTGAGCAAGGTATAAGAAATTCAGCAGTTGAAAGTGGGTCCTAGGATCCTAAAGACATCTACTCTCTGTAGGAAGAGTGGAACTCCACCTCCAATTGTGGCTTTGTGAAGTGCAGCTCCTGCAGATCTCATTCAGTACCAAGGACAGCCAAGTCACCTCTGCACCCAGACTCCCTGGGCAAGGTAATGAAGTAACAACTGTTGGAACTTGGCCTAGGGACCCGCATGACTTTATCCAAAAGAGGGTTCATTTGAACTCGCCCTGCAAGAGACCGAGTGTCACCGCTCAGCCCTCCACAGGGCTTGGTTGCCCCACTCACTGCTGCCGCTCCTGCCTGCCTTTGCCGCCTCCTGCCTGCAGATTCCTTCGCTCGCTGCCCGCTGCTCCTGGGAATTTCCCGCTGCTCCTGGGACTTTCCCGCTGCTCCTGGGAATTTCCCGCTGCCCGCTGCTTCTTGGAATTTCCCGCCGCTGCCTCCCTGCGGCCCCGCCCCCCTGTGATTCCATTCGCCGCCCCGCTCCCGCCACCCAGCTGCTCCTCCCTCCCGGCTCCTTACTTATGACGCCCCCAGAGCGACCGCGCAGCGGACGAGCACAGCAGGAGCACCGATTGAGCGCCGAAGGTGCGCCAAAGCTAAGCCCGTCTGCGCCCGTCCGTGCCTGGCCCGCGCCCAGCGCCAGGACCCCAGGCCCTCCCCGCCGAGGCAAGACGACCCGACTGACCTACGACGCCGCCACTCTCAATGCACTCAATGCCGGCCGGACCCACGCCTGCTGCCGAGCCACCCCGAGACGCACCCACGGACCCTTCACCTGCTGCACCTGCAAGTTCACCTGCCTCCGAACCTGCCCCGCACCCGCCAAGACAAACACCAGCAGCAACCACCTCAAGTGCATCCTAATCAACACCCGCTCCGTCCACAGACACGCCGTGGAACTCTGGAACCTCCTCGACGCTACATCACCGGACGTCGCCTTCCCCACGGAAACCTGGATAAACGCCTCCTCTGCACCCGACATCGCCATCGCCATCCCGGATGGGTACAAGATCATCAGGAGGGACCGCATCAACCAGACCGGAGGTGGCATCGCCATCGTCCACAGGAACACCATCCGCATCACGACCGACGCCAACGACTCCTTCGCCGCAGCCGAACATCTCCACTTCCAGATTCACACCGACCCTAAGACGACCCTCAGAGGCACCCTCGTCTACAGACCCCCGGGACCACGCACACAATTCAGCGAAGACATCACAGACTTCATCAGCCCGCACGCCCTCCCCTCCACCGACTACATCCTCCTCGGGGACCTCAACTTCCACCTGGAGAACAACAAGGACCGCAACACCACCGCCCTGCTGGAAAACCTCGCCAACCTCGGACTCAAGCAACTGGTCAACACCCCCACCCACTACGCCGGCCACACGCTTGATCCCGTCTTCTCTTCCAGCAAGTACATCACCTTCAGCCACTCCACCGGACTCCACTGGACCGACCACAGCTGCGTCCACTTCAGCTTCAAAAGATCCACAACCCACCACCACCCGCAACAGGTACCTCACAGGAATTGGAGCAAGATCACCGCAGACCAGCTTACCACCTCCCTCAGCCAGAGCCCACCCGCCAACACAACGGACCCCAACGAAGCAGCCCGCAACTTCACACAGTGGCTGACCGCCTGCGCCGATGACCTCGCGCCACTAAAGAACCCTCCCAGCAGACCCAGAAGCAAGAAGGCATCCTGGTTCACCGACGACCTCAAGGACTCCAAGAAGACCTGCCGCACCCTCGAGAAAGCCTGGCTCCTCGACCGGACCACCGACAACATGACCGCCCTCAAACACGCTACCCGCAAGCACCACCAGCTCATCCTCACCACCAAGAAGAAATCCCTGAAGGAACGACTGGACAACAACGCCCACGACAGCAAAGAGCTCTTCACTATCGTCAAGGAGTTCTCCAACGCCAGCACCGGCACCAACGACATCACTCCGTCACAAGACCTTTGCGACTCCCTCGCCTCGTTCTTCCACCGCAAGATCGCCGACATCCACAACAGCTTCGGCGCCCCACCCACGCACCCAACCGTCGAACCAACGCCCCCCACCGCCACACTTTGCACCTGGACCATGGTGACCACCGAAGACACAGCCCGCACGATGAACACCATCCACTCCGGATCACCGACCGACCCCTGCCCACACCAAGTCTTCAACAAGGCCGACTCCACCATCGCACCCCAACTCCGGAACATCATCAACGCCTCCTTCAACACCGCCACCTTCCCGGAGAGCTGGAAGCACGCCGAGATCAGCGCCCTCCTGAAGCAACCTACAGCGGACCCCACCGATCTCAAAAACTTCCGCCCAATCTCGCTCCTCCCTTTTCCTGCTAAAGTCATCGAGAAGATCGTCAACAGACAGCTGACCGCCTTCCTCGAGACGAACGGATCCCTCGACCCCTCGCAGTCCGGCTTCAGAGCCAACCACAGCACCGAACCGCCCTCATCGCAGCCACCGACGACATCCGGACCCTGCTCGACAAGGGGGAAACAGTGGCCCTCATCCTCCTGGACCTCTCCGCTGCGTTCGACACGGTCTGCCACCGCACCCTAGTCCAGCGCCTCAGCAACATCGGTATCCAAGAGAAGGCACTGGAGTGGATCATCTCGTTCCTCGCCGGAAGAACACAAAGAGTCCGCCTCCCCCCGTTTTGCTCCGAGGCCACCAAAGTCATCTGCGGCGTCCCGCAAGGATCTTCACTCAGCCCCACCCTCTTCAACATCTACATGAAACCTCTTGCAGCCATCGCACGCCAGCACAACCTCAACATCATCTCTTACACCGACGACACCCAGCTGATCCTCTCCCTCACCAGAGACCCCAACACCGCCAGAACCTGCCTACACAAAGGGATGAAAGACGTCGCCGAGTGGATGAAGGACAGCCGCCTGAAACTGAACTTGGACAAGACGGAAGTCCTCATCCTGGGATCTTCGCCCTCCGCCTGGGATGACTCCTGGTGGCCCCCAGCCCTAGGCACCGCACCCAAGCCAACCGACCACGCACGCAACCTGGGCTTCATCCTGGACCCCTCCCTCTCGATGACCAGACAAGTCAACGCCGTCTCCTCATCGTGCTTCAACACCCTGCGTATGCTTCGCAAGATCTTCCGCTGTATCCCGACCGAGACCAGGAAGACTGTCACCCAGGTACTCGTCACCAGCCGACTGGACTACGGAAACGCCCTCTACGCCGGAACCACAGCCAAGCTACAGAAAAGACACCAGCGCATCCAGAACGCCTCCGCCCGACTCATCCTGGATGTCCCCCGACGCAGCCACATCTCCAGCCACCTGAGGAACCTGCACTGGCTCCGCGTCGACAAGAGGATCACGTTCCGGCTCCTCACCCACGCACACAAGTCTCTCCACGACCTGGGCCCCAAGTACCTCAACGACAGCCTGACCTTCTACACGCCCTCCCGCCAGCTACGGTCCACCAGCCTCGCCCTCGCAGCCGTACCACGCATCCGAAGAGCCACCGCCGGAGGAAGATCCTTCTCTTACCTGGCTGCCAAGACTTGGAACTCCCTCCCCATCCACCTTCGGCTGACCCTGGACCATCTCGCCTTCAGGAAACAATTCAAGACCTGGCTGTTCGAGCAGTAGCATACCCCTCCCCCCAAGCGCCTTGAGACCCTCCCTGGTGAGTAGTGCGCTATACAAATGGCATGATTGATTGATTGATTGATTGTTTTCCCCCATTTACTTCAATGAGACCAGTTTGAAAGGATTATTGAATTTATTTGTTAACACTTCAAAAATTCACAACTCCGTATTTATGATACAAAGTTAGTTTTGGTGCCTATATTTATATCAAAATACACTCTATATTTATAAATTGGTGTCAAGGTTTATTTCCAGTCATGTCACCTACTTATTGTCAATGCTGGTAATGTGAAATGTTTAGCACATGCTCCTCTGAGTACGCCTGCCTGGTCTGTGCCATTCTACCAAGACCGATCTAGGACTGCAAAGGGTGAATTCGAGGTCCACATTTGTGTTAGTGTTACATGATAAGGTTCACCAGCTATTTCACATAATACTTCCACCTTGCAACATTAATGTTTCAGCTGTGGGATCTAGAATCTGTGTTTCATTTGTACCACCTAATATTAAGTCGTTTTTTTCCAGTGCACAAATAAATCCTTAAAATTGTCTTTAGACTTAAGGTAAAGATTTTTTAGATGTTTTCTAAAAGCTATATTTTATAGTAATTAATAGGGCCCTGTGTTACATCCCTATTTAATTGCAAGAAACTATTTTGTAAAGTTCAGAAAGAAGATTTAAAAGGTTGTTTAGGTTTTTAATACGTTTCAATACGTATATGAGAAGGCCCACCAGCCATATCACATAATACTTCCACCTGGCAACAAGGAGGCAAGCCAGCATGCCCTTGGAGATCATCATGGGTTCAAGTCAAAGAGTACTGTTCTTCCTCAGCAGGGCAGAGGGTAGCAGGCAGCAGGGCAGCGCAGTACAAAGCAGTTCTTCGAGAGCCGTAGACCTGGCAGAGATTTTTCACAGGTCCAGTAGTGTCTGATTTGGTGAGGTAAGAGACCTTTGAAGTGGAGGTGACTTCAAAAAAGGGCTTTGAAGTGCACAGGTGTCCTCCCTCCCAGCTCTGGCTCCAGACTCATTCCCAGGGAATATACAGCATTATGAGTGGGGGAAAGGACAGTGTCCTTTTCAAGGGTAAGTATCAGCAACTCCCTTCCATCCTGCCCCGGATGGCCCATCAGGATGTTGATGGTTGCTCAGTCACACCTAAGCTCCCTTTCTTTGTGGCTGTCTAGAGGGAATGCACAAAGTCTAGCTTTCAGCCACCACAGATGTGTAATGGAGAAAGGCTGCAGGCATGCACGGCTAAGAGCAGAAACATGTTACCTTTTTAAAAGTGCAAAACGAATAATTGATGGATGGAATCCAGAAACAATGTCAAGCATTTACCCCCAGTGTAGAGCTATGGACCTTAATCCATCATTTTGTGCACAACATGCCATTCCAGTTTAGACCCAGCCATCAGGGTACCAGAAACAAGTATCCTAGTACAGGTTTCAGAGTATCACTTCCTATCAGCCTGGCAAAATTGACTCTAGTGGCCTGGTGAGCACGGGACCCATGTCTGGGCATAGCCTTCACACTTAGGGGGACAAATGCAAACAGAACAATTGAATGACATGTAAAAATTAAAAGTACATGTCCTACCATTTTATTACACCGCGCGTTGCCCAATGGACTACCTAGGGCCTACCTTAAGGGTAAAGTTTGATTAATAAAAAAGAGTTTAAGGCCTGGAAAGGGGTTTCAAGTTGGCATGACAGTAAGACTGCACACACAGGCTCTACAGTGGCAACACTAAGACATGTTGAAAGTGCTACTTGTGTGGGTGGCACAATCAGTGCTGCAGGCTCACTAATAGCATTCAAGTTGCATGCTCCGGGCACATGTAGTGCGCTCTACTAGGGACTTATAGATACATTAAATATGTGACTTGTGGCTAAGTCAATCAAACCATGTTTTAAGGGGGGGAGCACATGTCCTTTTGCACTGTTTGACAATGGTAAAGGGTTCAGAATCCTAAGGCCAACAAAAGAAATCACCCAAAAAGTGAGGCAAACAGGCAAAAGTTTGGGAAAGACCACCCTAAGGCTATCAAGTCTAACACCTACTATCAGGTGTTAACTTAGAACCTGATTCACATAGGTAGAATGACAATTTGTTTAAGTTTACTATTATTTTGCAATACACAAATTTCGAATCATTAGTCCATTTACAACTGCAGAGACTCCACAGGTGGGGCCGAGGAATCTGCACATACAAACATTAGACAGGCCTATCTTTTCTACGTACAGGTTTCTCTGCCCCAGTTGAGGAGCCTCCACAGCCATAATCATACCATTAACTTGTATTTTTTGACTAGCAAAAAACAGTAAACTCACACAAAAGTGTAAGTTTACCTTTGTGAATCAAGGCCCTATGCCTACACTGTTTGAACTAAATCCGAGCGTAGGACTAAACCAGGGGGCATATTAGCAAGAACATCGTTAAAATTATCGCTGATTTAGTCGCAGGAAACTGCAGCTAAAACGGCGATAATGGGCTTGCTAATATGCGTTATAGAATCCCAATAGAAGCCCAGCTGAGATGTCTTGCACATCTAACCTGGGCTTCTATTGGAATTCTATACTGCATAGTAGGAAGCCAAATATCGCCGTTTTTGCGGCAGTTTCCTGCCGCTAAAACGGGGATAATTTTAACGATGTTCTTGCTAATATGCCCCCTAGTAGTATGTGTACTTCTACGACAGTGGAAGAATAAGTCTAACCTCATATGCAACTTGGGACTGCAGTATCCCAATATCTGACTATGCATAATGAAGTATTTTCCATATCAATTAGAAAAAACATTCTTTTAGTTACAAGAGTTTACATTTTTTATTATAAAAGACAGACTAAGCAAAACAATCCAGTTTACCTTATCCTAGTACATTATTAAAGTAAACAGTAAAAACGGTATGCCTCGTATTTCTGAGTCTAAAATGTTCAGTAGTGACAAAATGGCCAAAATGCACATTTTGTTCACACAGAAACCTTCAATGAGCCAAAACAGCAAGTGATTGCTTGTTTTTCTTGAGATGTGCGATGAAATTGTTTTCCCACCTCTCGTTATTGCATCATTTCATACGAACATCTTTGCTTAGGGCAAGGCATGTATTGGTTCACATAACTCTTGTCTCAGCTGATAAGAAATATATCTTAATCAGCCATTAAATGGAAAAAAGGTACATATCAATCTATAAGTGTCTCCACGGGACCAGAGTGTGAACTAACCATTTCATTTCTGTAACTTTTGAACTCAGCGGAAAAGCCTTTTGTTGCACTTGTCCTAATTCCCTAGGTAATGCCTGAGGCTTCTTCCTACATGAAACGAACCCTTTAAAGACACGCCGTTAGTGAAATGCTTGCATGTTGGCTCCCTTCGAGCTAACAGAAAGCAGAATAAAACGTGAAATTCCCCAGATACGCTACTGACTGTTTCAAAGGTAGTAGGAACTTGTGCAAATAGTTATTTGTTTAATCTGTCTTCAATCACTCTTTTTAAGTGATTAAGGGACAGAATAGACCTGCTTTATTGCAATAACAAGTTTAAAATGTAAGTGCTCAGCAATGCATGATTAACTGTGGTTAAAAAATAAACAAAAAGAAAACCTCCAGCGCATGTTTTTATAGTGGATAGTGCATCTAATAATTGTTGTATGTTTAAATAACAGGTGCTTTGCATGGAAGGCACATTCGTAAAAAAGAGTTATTGGTATTGACATATACATTATTTTCTTGCAATTTTAATACCATTGTTTGCAAAAACAATGTTTAATTTTTAACTATTCTAATATGTTTTCCATTTAAGTGCTCCACCATACTTGTTTAACCACGTAAAAAATATTTTTGTAAATGTCTTTATTACAAGTGAACCTGGTACTTTCGTGAGGTATGGTAAAATTTAGGGGGCATATTATCAAGAACGGCGATAAAATGATCGCCGCTTTAGCGGCAGGAAACAGCCGCTAAAACGGCAATAATGGGCTTGATAATATGTCCTTGTGAATTCCCACAGCAGCCCAGGTTCTGGTGTTAACCTGGGTTGCTATGGGAATTCACAAGGGCATATTATCAAGCCCATTATCGCAGTTTTAGCGGCAGTTTCCTGCTGCTAAAGCGGCGATAATTTTATCGCAGTTCTTGATAATATGCCCTTTGAACATCAAAAAAAGTTCTTGATATGAACAGAAACTATTAGAAATTGGATTTCTTATTAGCAAAGGTATGCAACCTGTCCAAGAAGAAACCACAATACTAGTCAGGGTAAGTGACAAATACACCCTAAATTAACCTGTTCTCACTTCTGGTAGCTTGGCACAGAGGCTTAAGTTTAAGAGTCAATGTGTAAAGTATTTGTGCAACATTTAAAAAAATAACACAGTGAAAACACCACAAAAAGACTCTACACTAAGTTTGAAAAATAATGACCAAAATCAAAAAAGTAGAAGTGGAGAAGTGAATTTTTAATGAATAAACTGTAAAATACCGCTTAGAAGCAGTAAGCGCTTATGTGGGTTATCTGGTTGCACCAGACCGGGACAAAGTCAAAAGTTCAGGCCGACTTTGATGGAGCCTGCTACAGGGACCCAGTTAGGTCAGCTGAACAAAAGTACATTGATCCTGTTTGGATTGATGTAGAAGAAGGTGCATCGAGCCACACATCGGTGCTGATGTGTCGATTTTCCCAAAGCAATGGCAGCAATGATTCAGATCCAAGTGTGGTGTGCTTGTTCCGAATATAATGCACTGCTCCTGCTCTTGCAGCACAGGACGCATCAATTCAGAGTGCAGTGCGCTAGTTCTGAATGCAATCCGCTGGGTTTGATCCAGGCAATGATTTTGAGCCGGTTCTAATAAATGCAACAGCTTCACTATAATTGAATGGTGATTCCAGAGACATCAGACTTGCTGGCCATATCTCTTCCCAATTAGAAATTACACTTATAAAAGGTAATAAAGTAATCCCAATGTTATCCTATGTGAGATATAAATCTTGCAGTAGCGAAAAACAACTTTGGGTGTTTTCACTACCAAGATATGTAAAACTTAAAAATACATGTCTTGCCCTTTAAATACATTGCACCCTGCCCTGTGGGCTATACTGGGCATATCATAGAGGTGACTTAAATGTATAAAATAGGAAAGTTTGGGCGGGGCAAATGGATTGTTTTACCAGGTCAACATGGCAGTGTAATTTGCACACTCGGGTTCTGCAGTGACATGCCTGAGACATGATTAAAGTGGTACTTTAGTGGGTGGCACAATCAGTGCAGCAAGCCCACTAGTAGCATTTAGTTTACAGGCCCTGGGTAAGAGAGGTAACACTTTGATAGGGACTTAAAAGTAAATTAAATATGCCAGTTGGGGATGAACCAACATGTAGGGGAGCGAGCATAAGCACTTTAGTACTGATTAGCAGTGGTAAAGAACACCAAAACAATCAAGGTCAGAAAACTGGCGGAGATAGGCAAACATTTGGAGAGAAGATCCCCCTAAGGCTGCTAGATCTAACAAACACTATTTTCTTTTGTCTGTGCAATCACTCTTTTAAATATATAAGAGCTGAGTATAGTTTTTGTAGCTTTCTGTATGATATTTAAGACATAATAAACGTTTGTTTTTGTACGAAAAAATAGGCCATGACATCAAGTTTTAAAAATAAATTAAAAAGGGTCAACTGCGTGGGCCATTCAGTTTCCAATACCATGAAATTGTCCTCACGTAGGGTGTCCAGAATTTCCAAGCCATAAACTGAAACAAGCCATAAATGTATGCGTTAATGTATGTATGTGTAATATTTTTATATTATTGCTATTTATCTATAGTGCGAACATAAATAGGAAGCAACAGAGATATGTTCATTATATAGTGTGTGAGAGACAATCTACAAGAATATGTACATTAAGAGGGGATTACATAAGGGATAAACTCCCCATGTCATATATTATAAGAATAGTGCAAGCCACAGAGGATTTCCATAACCATATAGAGAAACAAGGCTGAGTTATTTTATGAGGTACGTTATCCAATATAATACATGGTCACACCATCACCTTTCCCACAGACCACTTAACACTTTGGTGCATAGCTCTTTCTTATAAAAAAGCAAGCATGTTTTCAAACATGTAGAATGAAAATGGGGGCGTGGCCATACGTAAATGAAGTGAAGTGCAGTTAATGAGAGCTCCCTTGGAGGTTCTTCCATCCAGCCCCATCCTTCGATGTTATTGTGCCCCTAAGGGTTAAAGAACCTCGCTGAGGCACAGACCCACCATGGTTGTCAGATCATGTTAGAGGGTGCCCTGCCAGCCTACAGGGAAAACATGGGTCGGGCAACAATCGGCAAAGTGAAGTAAGATGGCTACTCAGTCCTCCCTCCTCGAGTGGCCGGACAGCTGTAGTTGATACCCCGGCTGCCCACGCAGCAGAAGGAAGGTCCCCTTGCTTATCTTTTAGGTATCAGTGGGGGCACAGCAGGGCCCCTGAAACCAGCTGCAGAGGAATCAAAAACAAGACTAGTCCCCCAAGCTTGCAAAAGGTATGCTGAGTAGCCCTTGGGGACTACCTGGTCTAGCTCCACAGATGGCTTTGTGGGGGCCAAGAACCCATATGTGATGCCCTGAAGGACTCTGAGCGGGTCCTGTGGGAAGGCTGCAACAGTGATTTTGTAGTACCTGGCACATGTCTGAGTGTGAGGTGGAAGGGGGGGCCCATAAAATTTGAAGTAGTGTGGCCTGACTGGCCAGAGTTGCACAAATGAGCCCCCCCTCCACTTTTTGTGGGAGCCCTGAGGGAGACCAAAAGGTGATGTCATGCGGCCTGGGAGTGACATTCCCTGGAGTTCCTTAACCGTGCACTGTAGAGGCCTATTATTTTGGTACACACTTCACACACAGCAGCATACTAAGTCTAAGCTGCCACTTTGCAGATCCTGTTGGTGTTTATAGCATCAGTCAGAGTGGGTCCCTGCTGCCTCGATTGGGCCTACCTGCCTCCTGGGACCTTCGTGGAGCACAGCACACTTGGGGACATGTGTAGGGTCCCAAAGGAGGCTGAAGAGTGGCTTGGACTTTGTGTTGCCCCACATAGAAGTGTTGTTGATGCAGTGGTTTGGAGGGCCTGCACACTACTGGGGTATGGTGGGTGTTACACAACACTACCTACTACTGAAGATGCCTGTGGACTCTTAAAGAGGTGTCTCGGAGAGCAATACTGTCTGTGGTTGACCCCTCCCTACTTTCACCTGACAGTCCAGAAACTGACCCGCGTTTGTGGAGACCAAGGGGAATATTGTCGATCAGAACATCAAGTATTCTATGATATGCCCCACATGCCTGTGAGTTGTTACTGATCAAGGGGAAAAATTCTTCTCGAAACCAAGTGTGGTATTGGACTTGCTAGACATGGGCCCAGGCGAAGCAGGAAGATGCTAGACGGGCCTGTGCTTGCCCACGGAGCAGACAAAAATGGAGGGGCACTCCCTCAGAAGAGCTGGTATGGCAGGATCATTTAAGAGCAGTGGAAATAGCTAGGTTCGAAGGTGTCCCTTTCAAGAAAGGAGTAGGAACCGTTTTGTTTTCTTGTTGCGGGATGTGTGGGAGGAGGATGTTTCGGTCCCTGGTCTTGTTATTTACTAAGGGGATGCTATATTTTTCTCCTTCCTTTACCGTGAGCAGAGGGGCCTCGCCAGGGCTCTTTTCTCTTATAGGGTACTGCATCTTGTCTCCACCACCCCTCAAGAGGTGTTGTAGGTGTGTTTCTGGCATACAGATGTACTTAGTTACTTATTACAGTTTGGATGGTTGGATGTTGCCTTGGTGTTCAGTGGAGGGTGTATTTGGTTGTTCTTATTGTTGGTCTATATAGTTGGGGTCCTACGGTTGTTTGCTAGTGTCTCTCTCCCACCTAGCGATGCCGACCAGGGCTTCTCCTGCTGGTTCTGTGCCCGGATAGCTGTGATTGTGTTTTGGTGGTGTTGAAAGGGGGTTGAAATGCATGAATACAATCTCATATCCAGAATGTGTAGGGTCTGACTAGCATGGCTAAGCAATATTAAGTGCAAGCATATTTGAAGCGGCGAGGTGTGCATGTGGCACTGTTTAAGGGCACCCACTTAAATGCTAAAAATGGGGTTGGCCTTTGTAAGCTCTAGCCTTCCTCAGGGAGTGTACACCACATACTTGTCCTTTGCTAGGGGGGCATTGATTTGGGTAAAACCAGGCGTCCACTTCCTGATCACCAGTAGAGCGACATACACAGAAAAGTGCTATTCAGTATTGATAGGCCAGTTGGATGGCCCCTAATGTTGACCAACCTGCATTTTACGTCATGCTATCATGGGTCATGGCTCCCTTGCTTCCAAAGGCACTCAGTATTGGTGTCAACTTTAAATGTGGCGGCAATACTGACCTAGGTGGCTACCATCCCTCAGTTCGGGACTCCCCAACCATTCACCTGGCCAGGAAATTCACTACTTGGCAGCGCTACTGGGGATTGGTGGATGACTGGCGACACAGTCACCCACAAGTGCAGTAGTGTTCCTTTCTCTCAGCCAGGCATGAAATCCAAGTTTGTCTTATATGCAGGGGCCAATAGCGGATGTTGAATGTTTGGCTAGGTCTGTCTCCGAGCCTAACCCCTTACCGTTTTCCTTTCAATGGGGTAAAACACACACCTGTATACTGAGTTGGCAGCTGAAAGCCACCAAGGTAGAAGACCCGCTTATCCGCGAAACAGTCGAGGAGGGGATCGGGAACTACTTTACTGAGAATGCAGGCTCAGCATCTACTCTACTTATAGAATGGGAGCCATTCAAGATGGTCATCTGGCGGAAATGCTTGACTAAATCTGTGGGGGTATGGTGGACTCGCCTTTGCCAAATCATTTTCCATGAAACAGGCCTGGAGCTGCTTGCAGCAAAGGAGAGTGCAGCGGAGAATATGGAGCACCTTCGCTGTTTTGATTATAAAGCCTACATGGTTCGGACAAAAACCAAAAGAGACAAATCGGGTCCTATGCTGGAATGGCTGGCCAAGCCCACTAGATGTGGCTCACTGACCCTTGAGATGGGGACACCAGAAGGGAACCAGCTTGTATACAATGGAGAAGAAAAATCAGGGCTGTGCTGATTTCTATTCCTGACTCTACACCGCAAGAGAGGTTCCACAGAAGCAAAGCATCCAGGGATGGCTCACTGACCTCCCATCATACTAACTAAGGTCTGAGGTAGTGAAGGTACTAGGAGAGGACATATCAGAAGAGAAAATCCAGGCAGAAGTCGGAAGGATGGCCTGTGAAAAGGTGCCAAGGACCGATGGACTGACAGTATAATTTTATGCAGACTACCTTGACATCCTGTTCCCTCACCTAGCTACAATGCACCAGCAGTCACTTGCGGCACGTGTGCCACCCCCTACCTTGAGGGAGGCGCTTACTATACCCCTGCTCATACCGGTGAAATCTGCTATGGATGTGGCAGTGTGTAGACCACTGTAAATGCTGAATGTTGACCAAAATATTCTCAGTGGGATTCTGTTGCAGTAACTACTGCCCTACATGACTGGGCTGACCCATCAGGATTAATCCGCAGCCGCTCTACACTATTAATGCCCAGCACCTACCTGTTGGCTATCTTGCAAGATGGCCTGATATTACTGGAATGGGCTGGCATCATGTTTGTGGACTTCGAAAAGGCTTTCAATAGTGAGATTGTGGGTTCCTGCACACTGTTATGCTTTGGATGGGCCTAGCTGTTGCTTTGTCAACTGAACCTTTCTGCTCTATGCGATCCTGGTGGTGAGGATCCACACAGGCCTCACAATATCTGAGCAGTGCAACATGGAATGAGGCATCAGTTAGGGGTGGCTGTTATACCCACTATTCTTTGACCTTGCAATGCAACCCTTGAGCAGGGCTGAAAGTGGGGTGCCCTATGCTGGCATACAGATTTGTTGGGTTTTCCACTTCATCTCACTTTATGCAGATGATATGGTACTTTACCTACCCAACCTGTGCACTAAACCCGAGAAAGCGGTGTGTTTCCTTACACATTTTCAGTCAGTCTCTGTGTGAACTGGCTTAAGACCAGCCTATTTCTGGTCTGCCAGGATAGGGATGAGCCGACCCGATCTAAGTGGAATGTGATAGGAACCACTTGTGGGGAAATATCTAGGAGTCCGAGTTTATCAAACAGTCCCTGAACTCTTGTGGATACTTTGGTGGAGTTGCCCCACCTTCTATACTATTTTTGGATCCTCCCACTTGTGATACAACAGCTACATTTTTAGAAATAGACTTGATTCTACAGACTTAATTTGGAACAAGGGTCAGGAACATGTCGCTCTGGCTAAATTGCAGGGGGGACCTCAGACGGGGGAATGAATGTGCCAGACTTAGATTCTTAATACCTGGTGGTGCAGTTGCAGTGGTGTGTGGGCTGGTTCTTGGGGCAGGATGCACATGAGATTTTGAGGCTACCAGCCCCCCCTGACATAACATAGTTGTGGACTCTTCTGCTTACTCAACATCAGGCCATCCCTGAAGGGTGTCATGACCTCTCAATGCTCAGAGTCTGCCGGCTGAGGGTGCTCAAACGGGCAAAGGTATGGGCTCTGTACTTTCCGGACCTCCCTTGTTCGACCTGTCATCCATAGAGTGGTCTTCACCAAACGTTTTGCCTGCTTCCCTCCATGTTTTGCTGTGTCTTTTTGTTGACCTCAGGACTCTGAGCACTTTACCACTGCTAACCCGTGCTAAAGTGAATGTGTTTCTACCCTATACATTTTAACATTGGTGTATACCAGACTGTCATATTTAATTTACCTGTAAGTCCCCTGTAAAGTGGTATACCATGTACCCAGGGCCTGTAATCTAACTTCTACAAGTGGGCATGCAGCACTGGTTCTGCCACCCACAGAAGTAGCCTTTCAAACCTGCCTCAGGCATACCATTGCAAGGCCCGGGAGTGTAGTTCTTGCTTTTGTGTCATGTACCTATTATTTCTTGATTTGATATGTTCTGTATCATAGTGTGGTAAGTTTAAGCCTTTTGACAGCAAAGGCACATGCACTGTTGGTGATTCTCTGTATACCTGGGCATCGCCAGGTACAGCTGTATGTTAAATAACAATAAAAACTGTTTTAAAAAATTAAGAATAAAAATAAAACTGCAAGTGAAAGATTAAACACATCAAACACCTGTTCAATATGTGTTGCAAACAGAAATTAGAAATTATTAAATTCAAGTACATTTTTTTTAACATAATTGCGGCAGTAGCTTAAAATGTGTTGAAACTCACAGAAAAAGAGAGCAGAAAAAAAATAATTAACTTCCCGTTTTTGTTGCTTTAAACAACAGCTTCAGTTATTCTTGGTGACCTGACCTGCCTTTCAACTCAACTGCTGGCTATCACAGAGGGCATTGTGATGTCTGAACTCAACTGTAAAAACTTATATTAGTCAAGTTCTGATGTTGTCTCTTTATAATCAGCAATTGGGTTAATCACAAGTCACTGATTGTTAAGAAATTAGAGACTGCTATTAAACAGGGATTACAGAATCCCATGTCTTATATAAATATATTTCACACTTTTGTAGGTGCCTATTTAAAAATATATACTTTTGTGTATGAATGACCGGTTGTATTGTCACACTCCTAGGGCTACATGTCTCAAGTTATTTACCATTCGCAAACGGCTTGATTCGCGGAATCGCCCCATTTGTGAATGCTAAAAAAGGCGTTTTCCATGCATCAAAACCCATTTTGCGATTTTCTAACCAGTTACCACATCGCGAAATGAGTTTGAAATTCTCTATTCAGAAGGGGGGTGTTTAGGGCCTTCCTAATACCGAATCACGTCAGTTGTAGGAATGTTTTGTGACCAAAATGCAGTTGCAAAGGATTCACATTTTACCACCTACTTCAAGTAGGTAGTAACGCACTTGCAAATTGGAAGGGGTCTGAAGGTGACCCCTCCCTCTTTATGAATGTGTGTGTGAGCATTTTGTAAGAACAGGCAGTGGTCCCATATACCACTGCCTTCTCCTAAAAACTGAAAAGAAAACTTTTCATTTTTATTTTTAAAATGTATCTCATGTTCCTTGAAGGAAAAAGGGCTACTTTAAAAAAAAAGACTGCTTTATTTAAAGGAATTAAGGACATGGTGGACTGCTGACAGCAGTGGGCCACCATCCACGTGATTTTAGCGATTCCTCGGGGGTCGCAAATTGCAATCTACCTCATTGTTATTATTTAGGTAGAGGGATTTGCGACCCCTGGCAATCGTTATATGAAACACTTTGGGTTTTATACATTGTAAATTGCGATTACCTAAATACGATTTTCATAAATTTGTAATTAGGTATTTGCAATTTATAATTTTGATACTTGTAGCCATAGTGAGTCTCTTTTTGCTGCCCATGGGGAGCAGTGCTATTTGAGACGCTGACTTAAGTGCAGCTTTATCGATTTGTTTAGTGAACTCAACGAGTGACTGTTGGATTCAATCGACAAATAAGGGTTTTCACCTCAGTGACGATTGTATGCTTCTTTTGTTGAAGCATTTTTGTCCCGTGTTATACACATTTTTTAATACTATAGATATTTATCGTCTCCAATCACCTTAAAAATGTAGACATTATGAAGTAGCCTGATTTGGAGATGGCCCTATAAAACAATTTAACAACATTGTCAATTCACATGGTGATGATATTTCAGTTTTTGATGAGTTGCAATTTTATCTACGTTATAACAACTGCTCACTGACTGCTGACTTGACATTTGTGCTATAGGGATCTAGGACAGTCATATTTGGCTCAGGGGTTCTCTCGCCTGATCATCTGTTGATTAGCACCATCCAAGTAGGTCATAGTACCATCACTATATTTTGTGGTATGTGGGCTGCACAATTGAATACTCTTCCACTCTATCCCTCTTGGGATATAACCTTGTTTTACTAATATTGGTAAATTATTTTTGGTGATGGCCCTGGGACTTTGTTTTGTGTTATGCTCAAGGGATTTGGTCAGTTTCCTGTTTAGGTACCCTCAATTATTTTTTCTTCTAATTATAGATTCATTTTACTGGTTGCTCTCAACTATTGTCCTTTGTCCTGATGATGACCTAATGAATCAATAAGCTCAAAATGGCGTCGATGCCTTTCTTTGGCAATAATTAAAGTGGAAGCATACAGTGCATTTTGTTCTTGTCACTAGACGGATTTTCGTTTTTTATTTTTCTTTCCCTTTGCCATATTCTCTTGTTTACACTGTGAATTGTATTTGTAATTTTTTTATTTGTGTAACCTTGAAAGCAACAACTATATATTTCTTTATGTATTTTTGTATTAGTTTTATGAACATCTGATAATAACAAATGATTTTTCAAATAACGGTTAGGGGTTCCTTTCCATTGATATCTATTTTGCATTATTCAATTGATTGATTGTTGTATTTGTGTGGAGTGATTTTGGTGTTATCTTTTTTTCTATAAATTAATTCCGTGAATGATTGTAGCTGCTTTAGTATAAGAATACATTGCGGCAAATGATGCATAACACGATATTTTGGACCAATAATAAAATAGAAAACTTACTATTATGTAAGGTTCTTTTCTAGGGACTAAAGGGATCATCAACTTCCAAAAATAAAATAGCATTACATATTTGACAAGTACTGTTGCTTTAACCTTCACAAGATTTTATTTTTAGTGGAGTGTTCTTTCCAATGGAACCATTTTCGAAAATAAGGGGTATATTTTGCATTTACAGAACAAAGATTGAACCTGTAACAGCGCTTAAAAGTTGAAAGGGACGTAAAAGTCCCTTGCATAGTAGCAGACATGTACCACTGCGCTGAGTGTCTGAGCTGGAGCATTTTCACCTGTGTCACTGGAGGGAGAATTACAGTCTCACTCATTGTTGGACTTGGCCCTTTTTGCAGGATCATCCCTAAACCTTTTGCCTTTCTCCTAGCCTGTTTTCTAACATGTGTTGGTGGTTCTAGGACTCTGGGAACTTTAGCACTGCTGTCCAGTGCAAAGTGTGTGAGCTCTCTGTGTTAAATATGGTAAGACTGGTCTACACCTGTTTGGTCTATTTATTGTACCTGTCAGTCCCTTGTAAAGTGGCATCTCATATACCCAGGGCTGGTACTTAAATGCTACTGGTGGGCTTGCAGTGCTGATTGCGCCATCCACCAAAGTAGCCTTTTAAACCTATTCCAGGCCTCTGCCATTGCAGGGCCTATGCACGCAGTGTTACTGCTGCTGTGACGAGGCACCTAAAGTGTGTGCCATGTCTGTGACCCCCCTTTACTACAAGTCAGTCACCCCTAAGGTAGGCCCTAGCTAGCCTTATGGGCAGGGTGCACTGTAGGTAAAAGGTAGGACATGTACCTTAAGTGTGTGACATGTCCTGGTAGTGACAGACAGCCCTTTTGGTTTCTTACTACTGTGAGGCTGCCCTCCCATAGGAATGCATTGGGGATTCCCTGATCAGTGTTTCAATGGTAATTCCTGATATGAGAGAAGCAGCGTGGTCAAGTTTGGTATATTTGTAATAGTAATAATAAATGCTACACAATGGTGTGGGCAGATTTATTATAACTATTTTAGAAATACCACTTTCAGAAGTTGGCATTTCTGTGTGCTATGTGTCTGCCTGCCTGATGTGGATTGCCTGTCTGGCTTTGGAGTGACAGGGGCTGGCGAGGTTTGTCTGGCTCCAGGAGGGGCAGGGTGAGTCAGCGCTAGGATGAATAGGGCATCTGCATTTGGAGTAGTGGGAGAGTAGTCCCCTGACCCTGAATAGGAGTGTGCCTGCCCTAGTGTATGCTGGCTCCGCCCCCCTGTGGTGTGTCTGATGACGAGCCCGCACCTGACAAGGGGAGGAGTAGCCTTGTCAATAAAGTGCTCCAAAACCCCCCAGAACTAGTTTAGGCTGGTTCCCCCAAGCCCTGTGCCAAGGCAGACAAAGCAAACATGTGATAAAATATAGGGGCTGTGACCCCATGAAAAGTGTGTGCTTTTGAGCATGCAGATGACAGCTGCTCCTGGGCCCCAGGAGGAACCTTTTCGAGGGACTGCCTCTCTGCTGGAGGGCCCTGTGTTCTGTCCTGCCTGGGCCCAGCCTTTGCCTCCTGGAACTTTGACCTGAGCACCCTGTGTGAGCTAAAATATCTCTCCCGGGATGGGGAGAGTTCTGGGGCTTCGCAACGTGGAGCTACAACCCATTTAGAGGGAATCCCGACGTGGGGATTCCCCCGCATTTTGCCAAACAGAGCAGGAGCCTACCCTGCTTTATGCATATTTTAAAAACGGGTGCCCACTCTGCATTGCTGTGTATTTAAATAGTGGGTGCCCACCCCGCTTGTGTCCTTATTTAGCGGGTGGCCACCCCGCTGTGGTGTTGTAAGCAGGTGGGAGGACATCATGCACTTCACCGCAGGGAGGAATCACCACCGCGACCCAGAAGCCAGGCGGTGTTGCCTGGTTGCGGGTGGGGCTAAGGCCTCTTGAACATTCGGAGCCTCATGGGCTCCACGTCAAAGTCCCGGTCCCGGGAAGGAGGACCGAGTGAAATGCGCAGAGTCCGGCAGTTGAAGCACGCCTGAGCGGGGCTCCTGTGAGTTGGATAGAGCCCTGCGAGCACGAGAGAAGTTGGAGCTGTACGAGCTCCATCCCAGCCAACCCCCACTTCTGAGAGAGAGGTGAAGCCCCTGGAGGAAACCCTGGGAGCCCGGTGGATGGGGCTGGTCAGGGGGCAAGGGCCTGTCGAGGCACATTGTCGGTGCCTGGCTCCCTGAGCGGTCCCACAGCGGAGCGAGCCGCTCCAACGTGGGGGTCATTTGATATTCAGAGGTCCCAGAGTTGGGCCTCCCCGCCACCATTGGTGCCAGTGTCCAGTTTTGTCCTAAATTTTGACACAGCTGCACCGCACCAGCGCGGGCAGCTGCAACGTTTGGGCACCTTTGGTTTTCAGATTCCCAGTGGGGCCCTCAGGGCACAGTGAGCGCAAGTGCCATTATTTCTTTGGGGGCATTTTGGTTCTTGAGATGAAGGAGTGAGATACACTCCTCTACCCCAGCACTTTGCACACTTTGCTTCACTGCATTTGCAGCTACGCCCTGAAATTTAGGACATAGGGCATGTGAGCCCCAGTGAAAGGCCAGTTGTCCGTGGGTCAGTTTCAGTGTGTTAGGCCCAATGATTATTGCATAATGTGTTTATGCTTGTGATGCCTATTGCATAATGTGAATTATTGCATACTGTGTTTTTGCTGCCGATTATGCCTGATCTAATGGGAGTTATGCATCATGTGTTTATGTTGCTACGGTGATATAATGCTGCGCACAGTATTTTACCAGTAGTAACTGGTTGTGCGTTACTTACTAATTGTTACTAGTGCTTTCTAAAAGGTTCTTTTTTTAAATCTTTTTATTTAAACAACTCCAATTGATACATATAAAGATCGATAAAGAAATATATAAGTATCTAATATATAAAAAGATATAAAAAAGAAAGATTTTCCTGATTAATACAAAATAGCTAGAATATACAATTAAATTCATTACCGTCAGATATTCCAACAACTCAATAAAATACATATTATAATGGACACATTTTATCTTATATCATTCGTATGGCCGTACTCCAGGCTGCTATTGGAGACCAGATCTTGCTACCACTTATTCTAGTATGTCTTCCCCTAGAAGCATAAATAGCTTTTTCCTGGTTATAAACCCCCAGGAAGCGAGTTAACCGCATTTGAAAGATCGGTGGATCTACGCCTTTCCAGTGCGCTGCCAGTATTATTCTGTATACCGCTGTACAAATAGGCAAACATGATTCCTCTTCTATGCTTAAATCAAGAGTGCTATCGTAGGGTGGGCGATTCCGCTACTTTATGCCCAAACACATCTTCCCAGAATTCTGATAGCATTTTCTTAAGGGGTGCTAGTTTATCGCATTCATAAAACATATGTATTAGGGTAGCTGGACCCCGTCCACACCTAGGACATTCATCATTTACCCCATGCGTGGAGCTTAGCAGGGGTATAATACAAATTATAGATGGTTTTATATAGTTGGGTCTTCAGGTTATAGGATAAAAGCAAACGTGATGTTAATAGTAGGCTCATATCAATATCAACATTTGTGTTAACCAATTTACCAGCCCACAATACTTCCATATGTTCAAGGTCATCTTGAAGTTTTTTGAGAAGCAGACCATATATTGTACCAAATTCTGGTCGTGTGCCAATTTATAGTCTCTAAGAGTGGAATCTTTTCTAGTGTAAAATTTGGAATTTTT
This sequence comes from Lissotriton helveticus, assembly GCF_964261635.1. Lineage (NCBI taxonomy): Eukaryota > Metazoa > Chordata > Amphibia > Caudata > Salamandridae > Lissotriton > Lissotriton helveticus. The sequence goes on along the minus strand of NC_136059.1, from coordinate 1,837,922,336 downwards.
TAATTCAAAATAGTATTAACTTGAATGTATTTCAAATAGTCATAGTTAGAGACCTCAACGTTTCTCTGTAAGTTTAAAAATCTGGCATTTGGGTCATCTCCCAAAAAGTCCCATGTTGTAACAATCCCCAAGCTTTCCCATTTCTTAGCGATATCGTCATTAGCCTGCACAGGTAATAGCGAGAAGTGCCACAAGGGAGTATATTTGTTGAATTTAGGGATTACCAAGTATTTAGAAACTTTCCCCCATACCTTCCATGCGCTACTGATGACTTTGAATTAAACATTTTTTAAATAACTTGGCTCTAGTTGTCTCAGCAAAAACCCTCGGGTTTTCTCTCCAATTGATAGTTCATAAATAGATGGTATTTCTATGCCCCCTGTGTTTTCAGTGTCGTCTGAGGGTTAAAAAGTGGTGCCATTTGTTGGAGAAGGGCAGCCCATAGATAGAGCATCATATTGGGGAATGCTAGACCGCCCCTATCTTGTGGCAGAGATAAATATTTCAGAGTCCTCCTGATTTTTCCGTATTGCCAGATAAAGTTAGCCATTTGTGATTCAAGAGATTTAATAATATTATCCTCAATAAGTAAAGGGATGACACGAAACAGATATAATACCGTGGGAAGTACATTTATTTTTAGAAAGTTTCCTCTACCGATGATTGACAATTGAAGGCTGTTAACTCGTGCTAAATCTTTTCTTATAGTCCTCATTAGTGGTTCATAATTTAGTTTGGAAATATTTTGGATCTTTGTACTTATACATACCCCGCGATATACTGCTGTTTCTGCTTTTCTGGGATCAGAATAATCTATATTATCTGTACATAAGATGATCTTATTTATCTTTATTAAGGGAGTATCCGGAATAGTAACCAAATGTCTGTGTGATAGCCTCTATTTCTACGATTGCTTCAGACGGGTTTGGTGTTAGTACTACCACGTCGTCAGCATAAGCAAGTATTTTTGTATCATATATACCAACAGTAACTGGTTTTATTACGTGGCTCTGTAAAAGTTTCACAATTAGGGGATTAATATACATAGCGAACAATATCGGGCAGCAGGGACAGCCTTGCCTTGTTCCTCTCGATATCCTAATTATTCCAGATTCAATACCCATTACTTCGAGCTTAGCTGTTGGTTCTTGATACATTGCTCTAATTGCCTTAACAAGCCTGGGCCCAAGATTATTCTGCTCCAATACACCCCCAAAAAATTCCCACGACACCCGATCGAAGGCTTTCTCGGCATCAAGAAGGATCATCGACATCCGCCCCCCCGTACTGGCCATGATATCAAAGAGTGAAATAACTCTTCGAGTATGGTCCGTGGTACCCTTGCCGGGAATGAAGCCATGTTGCCAGGGGGAGACCAGATGTTGGATGACCCTCCCAAGCCGATTAGCCAAGATCTTAGCATATAGCTTTGAATCAGAGTTGATCAGGAAGATTGGACGGTATGATGATGGAAGATCCGCAGGTTTACCCTTTTTAGAGAAGATGATTATATTAGTTTCTTTCCACAAATCTGGTGGAATGCCGCTCTATTGTATACCAATAAACAGATCCAATAGGAAAGGCAGTATTTATTTAAGTCATTTGTAAAGCGCGCTGTAACCCTGCGGGCATCCTGGCGCTGAGAGAAAGGTTCAACGGAACAACAGTCAGTCGTGAGAGCATGAGGAGAGTGTGTTGACAAGAGTCTGTTACTATTGCCCCTGAGGGGTTATACCCTTGGAAAGAGCCAGGTCTTGATTTTTTTGCTGAACAGCAGCAATTCGCTGACATTCCTGATTTCCATTGGAAGGCAATTCCAGAGGCGGGCTGCTGCTACGCTAAACGCTCTATCGTCCTGGGTCGCTTTTCTTATCCTAGATATTCTGACATGGTTGGTAGAAGAGGAACGGAGGGCCTGTGTGGGCTCGTACCACTGGAACTTGTCCTGAAGTGGCTTAGGGCCCTGACCATGCACTGCTTTAAATACGGTGCATAGGGATTTGAATAGGATCCTCTGAGGCACTGGGAGCCAGTGCAAGTCAGCCAACGCTTGAGTTGTTGAGGATCGGCGGGTTCGTGAGAGTGCCGCCTGGATACTCTGTTGCCTGGTAATCAGATATCCAGGTGATTCCAGTAACAAGGCGTTGCAGTAGTCCAGGCGACTAAGAATGGTACTCCTGACTACAGTTGTTCTTGCCTGTACCGGTAGCAAAGGTAGCAGCTTCCGGAGACCTCGCATTAAAGTAAAGCAACTGCCCACCAGTTTCTTAACGTGGGTCTCCAGATTTAGATTTTCATTAAAGCTGACCCCCAGATTCCGCACCATATTCACTGGTGTCAATGGTCCATCCGAGACTAGGGGCCAAAAGTCTGCAGGCAGGCTTCTGGTGCCCCTCCCCACCTTACATTGCAGGATCTCAGTTTTTCCGCTGTTGAACTGGAGCGAGTTTCCCTGCAGCCATGTCGCCATTTCATGCATACAGGCATGGAAGCTATCTAAGAAATCCGTCTGAGCACCATTGAGGGAGATCATAAGCTGTGTGTCATCAGCGTAGTTAATCACGCTGATGTTATGAGCTTTAATGATACCCAACAGGGGTTGCATGTAAGCATTAAACAGTATGGGACTGATGGATGATCCCTGCGGAACCCCATGTGGAACTATGGCAAATTTAGATTGGTATGGCGGGAGTACCACTGCCTGCCATCTGTCGGACAAATACGATCGCAGCCAGTTAAGCGCCATTCCTTTCAGTCCAAAGCTCTCCAGCCTTGTCAGCAGAATGTCGTGGTTCACCGTATCGAACGCGGCGGACAGGTCCAGCAGTATTAGAATTGCTGACTCGCCCCTGTCCGCCCTCATTCGTAGGCTGTGCTCCTAGAATTTTATTTAACTCTAAAGGGATTCTATCGGGGCCTGCTGCTTTCCCTGAGGCTGGCCGGATAGAGCAGTGTGTAGTTCTGCAATAGTGACTTCTTTCTTAAGATCTTCTTTCGTTATGACATCAATGGCCCTGCTCCATCCGGTATTAGTTGTAAATTCCCTTAAGAATGTTTCAATTTCATCAGTGTCGATTATTCTATCCATTTGATAAAGTTTTTGGTAATACTGTTGAAATACTTCAACTATATCAGCTGGCTTAGTGTATACGTTGCACGTATCAAGAGAGAGAGAGAAGACTAGAAAGCTAGTCCGAGTCCCCGTAGTTTATATGTGTTATCAAAAGAGACTAGCTTAAATATGACCAATATTGTTAGGACTCTGATTAGATTTGTCATGGGCACCTCGTTGGTGAGTTCATGAAGCCCTCACCCACCAACATGGTTGGTGGCATGCTTCATCATCGGGCCCACCCAGTGACACCTAATGTGTCCCGGGTGTGCTGCGATGCCTGATTACAGCGGAGCTGGTATTTTACTGAGAGTGCAGTGTGAGGTGTAAATTGAAGTGTGAGTTAAAACGGCTTGGCGAGGGTTCCAGTACCCGAGGGTAAATTAAATGTTAATACCTGGGCCCCCGTCAGCGGTTAAAATAAGGCTTGGGGATGTTTAAGGGAGGCGAGTTACTACCTCCTACATCCATCAATTGGTCGACATGTTTCAGCCAGTGCCTTAAACTAAATCTGAGCGATACAAAAGGGGATGATGGACGGAGCGTTTGAGCAAATCAAACACTCACCCCCAGTCAACTGATCTGGGTTTAATCCATCACCATTCTTTAGCCCACTCAGCCACCCCATTTCAGACATGGCTTTATGCAAATCAGTCTGACCCTGTGCCTCATGGGAACAGTCCAGCCCGAACTGCCAAGCCATGTCTTCCATGGACCGGAAACAAGCATCCTGGGACCGGTTTCGGATTCATAATCCTCATTAGCCAGGCTATCTTGAATCCAGTGGCCAAGTGAGCAAGGGACTCACGTCTGAGCACACCCTGCCACACTTAGGGCAAACAAAGCGATACAAAAGGGGACTAAATCTGGCTTTCCTCAGGACCTTTTTAAAATAGAGTGTAGTGCAGGTTAAAAAGGAGTGTAATCCAGGCTATGTGTTATACTCACTAAGGTGTTTCTCTAAGTGTGAGAGGGGGGATTCCCTTCTCATATATGCGCTTAGATTTTTCAGCCAATGCTTCTAGGAGTGAAGCGGTAAGGTGTTGACCAGCTTTTCTGGTCAGAGCCTGCCTTGTACCTGTTGCACTGTCCTCATACTCCGGTAAATTCAGATTGGTATGGAGGGAGTACTACTGCCTGCCATCTGTCGGACAAATACGATCGCAGCCAGTTAAGCGCCATTCCTTTCACTCCAAAGCTCTCCAGCCTTGTCAGCAGAATGTCGTGGTTCACCGTATTGAACGAGGTGGACAGGTCGAGCAGTATTAGAATAGCTGACTCGCCCCTGTCCTCCCTCATTCGTAGGTTGTGCTCCTAGAATTTTATTTAACTCTAAAGGGATTCTATCGGGGCCTGCTGCTTTCCCTGAGGCTAGGCCGGATAGAGCAGTGTGTAGTTCTGCAATAGTGACTTCTTTCTTAAGATCTTCTTTCGTTATGACATCAATGGCCCTGCTCCATCCTGTATTAGTTGTAAATTCCCTTAAGAATGTTTCAATTTCATCAGTGTCGATTATTCTATCCATTTGATAAAGTTTTTGATAATACTGTTAAAATACTTCAACTATATCAGCTGGCTTAGTATATACGTTGCCTTCTGTCTTATTAGATGTAATCGTATTATACCAAATCCTCTGTCTATTCCGCAGAGCGAGTTGTTTTCCAACCCTCTCTCCATTCTCATACATATTGCTTTGATGTGCTCAATAGGCTTCTGCCGCTTTCTGTGTAAGCCCCCTATTTAGATCTGTTTTTAATAGCAGCATTCGGCCGATCGTGTGCTTCCCGTCCCCTCCCCGAGATATTGATGCAACATGTTCTTCCTCTGCTCTGGCTAGCTCTAGAATCAGTGGGTGGTTTTCATTGTCAAGTTGCGTTTTAATTCTGGCCACATAACTAATTGTTTCCCTCCTAAGGGTAGCTTTAAAACAATCCCACACCACCCCCCTATAGGCACTAAATCGCATTGTGATCTGAGATTATTTTCTGCCATTTACAGACTATTGCTTGATTAGACAGGTCCCTTGTTACTAATATGTAGTCTATTCTTACATACTTATTGTGGGGGTGTGAGAAATAAGTGTACCCTGGATCAGGTTGGTTTTTAAGATCCCAGATGTCCAGAAGTTCATAGCTATCTCCAAGCTGACTGATAGCATTAAATATTCTTGGTTTGCAGCCTGAATACATTTGTTGGCTTGTTTTCTGAATGCAGACCCTCAAGAAATATTAAAATCCTCTCAAAATACAAGCGATCCTGGCCAGGAAGCAAGTTTAAATTCTAGATTTTCAAAAATGTAAGGGTCATTCTGGTTTGAACCGTAGACTGAGCAAACAGTTATACCCAGAGCCAGCTCTACAATAACCCATCTCCCTTGAATGTCCGCTACCTTACGTACAGCTTTTCCTAAGGAGATCTTGGCTAAAATAGCTACGCCATGAATATTCAATGTTTGTGTGGTGCAGGTCAACAGATTTTATCCACATATTTTTAATATAATAAATCCCTCTTATCCCAGGGCAGGTGGTTCTCTTGAAGACAGATTATATTAGCAGAATTTTGCTTAATTATTTCACTCAAAACGGGCACGTTTATTTCTATCATTGAGCCCTGCCACATTCCATGTACATATCTTTATCTTCCCAATATAATTTGCTAGTCAGTTTCTTAAGAGCCTGTATTACCATTCTGCAGATATCTTGATCTTTTTGTCTATGTTTTGTTAATTTTGCAAAGTTAATTATATCAGTTTTAAATTCCATTTTCGAATTGGAGTTGCTTTTTTTGTGTGTTTTTACCCCCTGCCCTCCCACCACCATCCCCCCACCCTTACCCCCTCCCTCCCCACACCCATAGTGAGGCATACAGACTCTATTAGAGTCTAGTTGTGATGAGCATGCAACACATGATCAGAGCAAAAAATTGCCAAAGAATACAAAGAAAGCACGGGGGTAAGCCCCGGGTTTCGTTGGCAGTTTCTAAGTGAATGGCATGCGATGGGCACGCTGAACCTCTACACCCCAGTTCCAGCCAGAGAGCTCAGGCAGTGAGTCCCGAAGAAGATTCACCACAAATAAGCGTATATCCTCCGCTGCCTCTGGGACCCCGAAAATACATAAGTTATTTCTGGGCTGGCGATTTTCGAATTCCTCCAGTTTTCACCTGACATCTGCCAACTCAGCCTCATGGGATTCAACCCATTCTTGGTTCGAAGTGATCCCTGACTCATTAGATACGATTCTAGACTCAAGCTCAGTCAATCGGTCCCCAAAAGTGCTACAGGTTTTAGTAAATTTGCGCACAACCCCTTGTACTTTACGTAGGGCGGCCGGTGGATCTGCGAGTGCTGGGTGCTCTGATTGTTGTGACAGATTAGGCAGGCAAGAGGGACTCTTGAGGTGGTTAGTTGGGGTATAATCCCAAGCTAGGTCTGTCCCCCTGTGGTGTCTCTTTTTCTGCTTCACAGTCGTTTTGGGTCTAACACTAGCAGCTTTTGCTTCTGCTTTCTCGCCACTAGGACTTTCGTCCGTCATGTATGACGTAGTGTCTTCAGACCACTCCGCTTCATCGAAAAAGGAGAAAAAAATCACTAAGGTCCTTCTTAAAGTCTATATTGGCATCAATATTATTTTCATTCATTTTATTCGAGTCAGCCACATCAGTATTGCTGACACTAATAGCTGTGCTAGGGCCTGCTACTACAGATCGGGGTTTTTGAGGTGTTTGAGGATCTGAGGCAGGTTTTTGTAAAGGCTGCGCCCGGTCATTACTTCCGATCTCACTTCTAGCAGTCACGTTGGGCACCCCGTCAACTTTTATGCCAGTGTCATTGTTCAAAATCATAAGGGAGTGGGGAGATTGCATACCTTTGTTTTCCCTGATATCCTCCTCGTGGGGAACATTTGCGCTGAGATCGGGGGTTGAAGCTTCCTCAATATGCTTTCTGGATGTCGCTGTGATCAGTACTTCAGGCGTATCTGAGGCAATGAGGCCTTTTCACTGTGTATGCCCCACACCGCTTTCATTCAGCGCCAGCCCCGCTATAGTTGTAGCCAGTTCCACAGTCCTCTGCTCGTCGGGGGTTTCGGGCTGCGCTTCCCATCTCGATTCGGAAGCAGTCCCGGAGCCCTACACAGTAGATCTGCCACCGATGGGCTGGTCAGATTTCCCTTCCGGGCCGCAGCTCCTCCGCGCTTCGGCATTGCAGCGGCCGGGATAGCCTTCTCTGCATTTCCTCCATCGCTCCTACTGGCCCGCTCAGCAATCTCCCGCTGTGCCAATCTCACAGCTCTAGCCCGAGCTGCAGCCGTTGCCGACGCCACGGCGATTTTAGGAGCCATGTCCACGTCGCTTCTGACTTCAGCGCACCCACACAAGGTAGGTTCTGGTGTTAGTTCCTTCTTTCGTCTTGGGGATCGTCTTAAGCATGTAGCGGAGAACCGCCAAACCGATCACCGTGCCAAGAGTAGCTAGTCTGTTATAAACCGGCTTTTTTACTTCCTGACGGTTCTCTTCGAGCATCTCCACCTCTTCAGCAGTTTCTTTAACAAAGTTTAAGCCTTCGTACCATTTCAACAATCTTTGTCGGGACACTCTGTGTCAGCCATCAAAGCTCTGATCTGGCGTGTGCACTACGGTTTCAGACAAACCGCCATCTTGCCTCCGCTCTGAATTGTACTGCTTTCTATAAGGTTCTGACAGAGGCCCGATTGGCCTTGCCAGGTGTATAGAATCCCCTATATGTATTGCCTAGTGCCAGTTGGCACAGTGTATCTGTGTGGTTACAATTCTAATGTGTACTGGATAATACAAAGGCTATTTTATATAACCTTATGTGGAGTTTCTTTTGTGGTGTGCCTAATGTGTTGCTGCTGTGTGTGTGTGTGTGGTGTGCAAACACGTTACACATGCCTCTGGGATAAGCCTGACTGCTCATGCCAAGCTTCCAAGGGGGTGAGCAGGGGTTATCTTCAGCGTGTAACTCCCTTGCCCTGACTAGAGTGGTGGTTTCTGCCTGGCTTTGGCGCAAGCCTTAGCCAATCAGAAATCCCATTGCTAACACTCATGTAAACTTCTACTGCTCTGTACTTAATTGACCCTTGGCCTACATCAAGGTAGCATGTAGTGCTGTGCAGTGCACGTGTGGTTGCATGCATGTGCTGTGTGTATGTGTGACTATGAATGGTACAATGCATGGAGTACTCTAGGTACCATTTTTGGAGACCCAGAGCTAACTGGAGGGGCATGTGGAGGTAGAGAAATCACCCCAGATGGATTTGTGGATTGGTGCATTCCATAGAGCTGGATGGGACCTTCACTGAGGAAGGACGTGCTAGGCTCCAAAGAATCCTCTTTGACTCAGGAATTGGTCAGTGGAAAGAGGCATTGGCACATCACAGGAAGTGATGGGCTGGGAATACATTCATAAAAAGTAGGGCTGGTGCCCTGTGATAACCTTTAAAAGCACATAGCACTGTGGTGTAAACCTCTAGTCACTCCCATGGCCTGTGAGGTGGGGCTATCACGTTGGGATTCACTCCTGTTGTGATAGACTGCTTTCTGGAAGAATGGCAAGACAGAGGAGAGGGCACTTCAAAAGGAAGCAGACCCCTTTCATAAACATAAAAAAATCAGACCCTAAACCGCATTTGGAAATGGAGTATAGTAACGGGGCTCAAATTCTTGAAGGGTTAGGTTCAAAACTGTAGCACCTGTGTTGGAATAACATTGTGTCACTGTGATCCCAACTAAGTGACATATAGATTCAGGCAAAAGGTGGTAAATGTCTTAAATAGGCACATGGCTGATTGAGTATTCTTTAGTCTAGGTTTCAGGCTGGGATCTGAAAATGGGCAGTGTGAAGTCATCACTAGCTTAGAGGCCAGGTATATTCAAGAGGTAGGCTGGGTCATGGACAAGAGTAATATTGATGACATTTATGATAGAACCTGGGTTTTGCTTGGTTTGTGACATTTGGTCTGGTGAGGTTAGTGGAGTGAAAGGTCTGTTTGAATGCCTACAGATTCCTGTCATTTACTTGCTCAGTTATTTTGCTATAAATGTTGATCATGAGATTCCTAATGCTGTGTGAGACTGTAGTGTTGAGTCTGTGATCACCTTGGATTGTTTATAGCTTGTTTTGGGCGAAAACTGGCTAGAATGTGCCAAACCATAATTCCATGTTAGTTGGAAAGAAGAGAGTCTTAAAGTTTGTACAGACCTAAAGAGGAGAATTTCAGTATTTGATCTCAATATGTTTTGTGTCTTTCTTACATATTCGGGGGTGAGCTAAGTGTATTATGGATAGACAAGCTAACAGGGCATGTAAGCTGGCATTGTAATTTGAGGTGACTTCTTTTATTTTTTTGACATTTCAGTTGTGCAGTTTGGATATTATGCTTCTAGGCAAAGATGGGTCGGGAGTGTGGCAGATATTGGTCACAGATATGTGTGTCCTATCTATAGTGGAAGGTCAGTGGCAGGTTTTGTTCTTAGTGGGAGGTTGACTTGTCATCCCGGTTGAACAAAAGGAGATGATGTGATGGGGAGGCTGTAGTGTCTTTCTTATCGAAATGTACATTTGTACCAGCACTCCAGATGTATGAGTTAATGGGGCCTATTTCATGGTGTTGTCCTACTTAACATCTTTGATGCATGTTAACAGTTTTCCTTTCCAAAAATGGGAACCGTTGAGCCTCAGTTTTAATTTTTGCCTAGGTTTAGATTTGATCGCTAGAATATTGTTGAGCATGACAATAAGGAATAGCCTATCATATTTTGGGTATACTGCTTGTCAAGTGAGCATTGCATCATCTCTAAATGAGACCATGTTGGGATAAATATTATTTTGGACATGTGAGTGTGATGATCAGTGCTTTCGAATGTATTCATTAGGAAGGTAGTAAATTAGGCATTCTCCTATTAGGGCTTTTCTTCAACGAGAGTCCTGTTTACTGTTAATCAGATTGCTTTCAATCATATTTTTTACTAGAGCTCAACCCTCTGCAGGTGGTCCCTGCAACCAACTCAGTGCTGCCATCCCTGCATACAGCCTACAGTTTGTGCCAATCTCATCAATGTGTGGCCAACCCATTCTAATCTTGGCCTTTAGGCATGAACAGCAGAGCTTTCTGTCTAAGCCAACTGCATTTTTAAATCCACACGATGTGCAGTCTTAGAAGATGCACAATATTGGGAGGTCAATGATACAGACCTACAATCAGGCCTTGTCCACAAAAAGACCTTGGGCGGCATACCCCTGCCTGTTAATGGCTCAAACCATATGTAGTGAGCATTAAACACAGGGCCTCGATTATGCCCAGGCCCTTGCACCCGTTATGTAGTTCCTTTGGCTGTTTGGGGTGGGTTTATTTTCCCCCATTTGTTTATATTTTTGTAAAAAATATTTTTCCATTTATACTTTTTGGGCAAAAAATCATGATGTTCAGAAAAAAAAAATTTATTCTAGCAAATCCGCACTTTTAATTTTTGTTCATCATTTGCAATGATCTAAGTACCTACGGTATGTGGCCAGAACCTCTCATGGTGCACTGTCATTGCTGTATAATTTTGTTTTCCAAAATGTGAAAATTGTGATATTTCCCAAAAGTGACAATCTTCAAGATGGATATAGAAAATAAATCCCCTTCATCAACCAACCACATTTGACAAAAAATGTAAGACAGGATTCATGATTTTGAGAGGCAGATGTAACAAAAATTGTGAATCCTTTAATCCTTTAAATGCAATGGTCGAACTACGAACATCTGCTGCAGTACCTTCACCATGCAGTGGGAATAATTGGTTCCTCCACCACTTTAAAGAAGAACATCCTTCTAGTGCACTTCTAGTGCACTCATGTTTTTTTTAAAAAAAAGGAATGTCAAGACATGAGGGAAGAGCTTCCCTTATATCCCAAGATTTCTTTTAATATTGCTAATGTCACACTGATTGAAACTGAAACCAGACAGCATCATTACAGTGACTAATTTTACTTTGATCATTGCTCAGGGGCGTACTTCGGCACTTGAGCAATGATCCAAGTGGAAGAGATTCAGCTAGAAAACAGACAATGCCTAGCCCCTCAGGGCAGGCTTCAAGGCACCAATTCTATCTCCACCCAAGCCTCCTGCAGGGTCTGACTCTTTGTGGTCAGCAGTGCCCTCTTTGAGTCAGCAATTAGCAGTCCTTCCTCTTTTTTGTGTCCCTCAAGCAGGTGAACCGGAGGACAACCACTTGACACTTGAAAAGTAGTATCAGTCCTGAGGCGACAGAAGGAGACTGATATCTTTGATTCCTTGAGTGAGTCCTTAACCCTGATCCCGCTATACATTTCCTGGGAATTTCCATACAACATGAAACAATATACAAAAGGGTTTGTTAAAACATAAATTGATAACCAATAATCACCAAACTAATCAATAAAAACCATACCTCCGCTACCAGCAAACTGATCCAGCGGATTACCAACCTGCTAATATCTATCACTATATACTCATCTGGGCCCTTAAACACACTCACTCATATAGGCCAGTTAACACCGCTGGGGGTCAATTTTATAAAGGCTAAAAATGTAGATCATTTACCTATCATTTCTCTAATCTATTACTGATCCGAAGCCCTCTCTTTAATAAATGGGTCTATTTTAGTTGAATAGTAATTGATGAAATGACATAGGTTAAATTACCTTATTCTCTTATTAAATAACCACAGACTCTGGAAAGTTTTAAATGTTTATCTAATCAATCATATGAATATTAAAAAAATAACAGTGTTAACTCCATCTTTCTGAGGAAGTAAGATCGGTTTGCCTAACTTAGAATAAGATTTACCTCAGGAAAGAGAGGATAGAGAGAGAAAAGTACATTGACACAATACACAGAGTTATATTTACCTAGGATGGTGTGAAAATCAGGCTCCTCTGGCCAAGAGTTAAAGGATCCCCTTGAAAGTTCAAAGTGACAAGGACTTCAGGACAGATTTCAGGACAGGATAGATGACCTCTTCTGGATTCAACGCCTCTTTCTTACACAGCTCTGACACTAACTTCCTCCTCGATTCTTCCGCGATCTTCTTCTAAGTCTATTACCTCCTCGATTCTTCCACAATCTTCTTCTAATTCTATCACCTCCTCATGTCTTTTGTGATCTTCTTCTAATTATTTAGCTTTAATATTCTAAGTCTGCTTCTTCAGGTATTCGATCAGCATTCAGACAGCATCTCGGTCTCTCAGTGTTTTCTTGCTGTGACTGCGAACAAATCTAACTAACTACCCCAATTATACTTTCCTAACGGCATGAACCACTCCTAAATGTTTCAACTTTATGAAATTCCTATTTTTGATTGGACTAGCTGAAGGGATGATCATCACACCATGCTAAGTTCTAATAATTTTCTTTAGTTTTGTTTTAAGTTCCCACCCAATCATTTGTTCCCCCAAGCTTTATTTCTCACCCATATTTGCAAACTTTATCAACAACAATGTATACATTTCACAGTTGTCCATTGCATCTTCAGGATGTTCAGCTGGTTCCCAGGACATGTACGGAGAACATCCTTGGATGAGTTTCAAGACTTGACCTCACTGTTTCTGAGTTGTCATCTTTGCCCATGCATGAAGAACCACGTGGGGGTCAGATTTTAACATCGTTCAGAGGCCCAAATAAAAACTAATACAGAGGTCAAAAGAAAAGGAATTAATTTAAAAAATAAAATAATTTCACTGTATACCAACTATCTCTACTCTAATCCCGTTAACTCATGAAGGGTCTTCATGCATTAGCATTCAGTATACAACTTGGTTTAGTTTCAGCAAAGCAGATGCTTAGCATGTGAGTTTCCAAGTGGGCATTTTAGTTGCTTTTACGCAGAAGCAGAAATTTCCCTCCAAGCATAAAGACGTAATTCTGCGCAGATGCAGCTGACGCATGCGCAATACATTTTCCCGCGTTGGCAGCCATCTTTCATCACACTGGGGTTACTTGTTAGTAAAGCACATAGGCAAACTTCTTTTAATCTAAAAATATATGAAATGTGTGCATATTAGTATCAAAATACATTATTAATATTTTGTTACAGGATTATATGAGAGTATTGCGTCTGAGCAAGTCTCTTTTATATGAGTCCTTGCTCCATCAGTCCCCTCTCTGATGGCATTTATGCTAACTACCCATACCCAACCAGATGCCATCTTTAGGATATCTCAATGTCCTTCTCTATCCTTTCAAATTCCACTTCATCTTTAATGTTAGAACTGGGGGTCTTTTGTTGGCAATGGTATATACCTTTGACCTAATAGGGACCCTTGCTTCTAAGTCAGGGAAAGGAGATTACACTACTGGATAACCCCTGCTCACCCCCTTGGTAGCTTGGCGTATCTCTGAGGCAGTGTGCTAAGCATTTGCGAACACACAGTAATACAGTGAAAACACTACAGATGGACACAACACCGGTTTTATAAAAATAAGTATTCTTTATATAGACTTATCACAAGACAATAAACAACAAAAATTTACAATACTGTAATTGATAATAATTCTTCAAAATGGTAGACATAGTTAAAAAATAGATTATTCACTCAAAAACAGTCTTTAGCAACAGATGGCTCCAACAGGAGTTCTCACGATGTCAAGGTCAAAGAAATCCCAAAATACGGCGCCGACTGCGTGGTGCATGTCGTCTGGCCTGTGTTCAAAACAGACCCACAGAGAACAGTACCTGGGAAACGTGAAAACAAAGACAGCTCATGGAGTTGTGGAGGTGCAGCAGCATTGGCGCATTGCGGCGTTAGTTTCTTACTTCTGGGGAGATTATGCGTTGGTGTCCTGGATGCTTGCGCAGGCAGAAAAGGCGCCGGTTCCGGACCGGAGGGGAGGTGACATCACCATGGCACCAAAACCTTGGTTCTGTGCGATGTCACGATGTCAATGGATTCTTGACCACCCACGTCGACGATCGGCTACGCGATGATGTCAGCTTCAGAGGCGACGCGGAAAAGCAGCAGGCGTCGGGCCGGTGTCGAAAGTCGGAGCAGCGCTCAAGGCTATGGCAGGCTTACAATGTCACTCGCTGGCGTCAATCTGGCATGGCGGCCGGCGTTGGATCTACGTTGCAAGTCGGAGAAGCACTCAGGGCTTCAATGCAGATGACCGCATCACTCACTGGGCATCAGTATTGCAGAATTCCTTCTGTAGCAGCTAGAACAGCAAGTTCCAGATGCAGGCAAACAGAAGGAGTGAAGTCTGGAATCCTTGAGACTTCGGTCAGGAGGCAAGCTCAAATATAGCCCTTGGATTAATACTCTGCAAGATGATGAAAGTCCTTTAGAAGTTCCTTCTCTTCTCCTTGGCACTGAAGACACCACTGTAGTCCAACCCAGCAACGCAGCACACTGGCAGGATGCAGTAAAACTCTTACAGCTTCCTTGGTTCTTCTCCTTGGCAGAGGTTTGTCTTGTTGTTCCAGAAGTGATCTCAACTCTTGGGGTCTAGGTCCCCATATTTATACTAGCAAATCCTTTGTCCTCTTAAGGCAGAGGGTCCTGTACCCAGTCCAAACCAGTTCTGTGTGGTCCTGAAGCACTTTGTTTACATGACTCCTCCTTTCCTTCAGCAGGGTGGGCCAGGGTACTCAAACACACCCCATGAGGTGGAGCCAGCATTGTGGAAGGCAGGCACAGCCCTATTTAGATGTAAGTGCTACTCCTCCTACCGATCTGCATGCAGATAGGTCTATTCAGTCTTGTGCTGACTCACCCTGTCCCCTGGAATCCCCCAGCCCCTGTCACTCACAAAACCAGACACCCCTAATACACAAGCTAGCAGAGGCAGGCTCGATGGTTAGGTAAGAAAAGACCTACTTTCTAAAAGTGGTATTTTCAAACACAGAATGTTAATACCAACTTTACTAAAACATGTATTTTATCATTCTGAGTTCAGGCATAATGGATTCCAATTGATACCATGTTCCCTGGGTCAGTTAGGATTATAAGATGGTATAATCAAAACTGCCCATTTTGGCCTATGGGGAACAGGTAGCCTTGCAATAGTGAAAAACGGAAATTGCTGTAATTCACTATTAGGACATGCCACACACACCAGGGCATGTCCTACCTTATACTTATAATGCACCCTGCCATTAGGCCTACCTTAGGTGTGTCTGATATGAAGAAAAGGGAAGGTTGAAGGACTGGCAAGTGGGTGCACTTACCAAGTCGACATGGCAGTACTAGACTGCACTCATGCTCTGCAATGGCAGGCTTGAGACACACTTTACAAGCTGCTTCTGTGGGTGGCACAACTAGTGCTGAAAGCCCACCAGCAGCATTTGATTTACAAGCCCTGGGCACACATGGTGCACTGTACTAGGGCCTGACAAGTCAATCAAATAATCCAATCATGGAGTCACTAATCAATAATCTAACCAGCAAAACAGAACCAAGAGAAAAATGGAAGGCAGACTTTTACCAATGATACCAGGTCTAACATTTATCTTTCATGTTTTTCATCTTCTTATATAATTCTCCTTTCATTTCTTCATGCTTCATTTCTTCGTATTTTCTCTTTTTTCCCTGTGTATTTACTTCATACCTTCTTCTACTTGTACAACATTTGCACCATATCATTATTACTAAAACTATAATTGTTATTCCAAGTATAGGTAGTAATATTTGAACTACAACTCCTTTACCTAGGTTAGCAAACCATGACCCTATTGATGTTAGGCTATTTGTTAATTTCTTACATACATTATCAACTTCCAGTGGTTTCAAGTCTTCTTCCAATTTAGTAATATTTTTTAATGTACCCT
This sequence comes from Lissotriton helveticus, assembly GCF_964261635.1. NCBI lineage: Eukaryota > Metazoa > Chordata > Amphibia > Caudata > Salamandridae > Lissotriton > Lissotriton helveticus. Next base: position 1,837,906,417 of record NC_136059.1, on the reverse strand, counting down.
CCAATTTCTACATTTTTATCAGGAATATAAGTGCAACAATGTTGCACTTTCAGCCTTTTACAGTCTCCACCCTCTTTTACCAATAATATATCAAGGGGAAGTCGATTTTGCAAAACCATAGATCTATTCGCAACCATTTCTGTATTGATCATTAGAAAACCTGCAGCAGTCGATAAGCTATCAACTACTGTGGATAGTTGACAAATTATACGTGAATTCAGAATTACTCCCACTGAAGGTATCAATGCACTAAATATGTCACCTACTATTTCAGAAAAGCTGGCGCTTCTATTACGGATTAGTTCTTTATCGTTTTCATTGTTTCCAGTGATACTTTTCACATGAAAGACTTTTGGGAATACTATTCCAAAATAGCAACTCCCATACCATTGTGCAGGTAGCTTAAAATAAGCTTTATTCCCACATACATATTAAATTCCAGGAAATACTGAATCAGTTCCCCCTTTTAGTCCCCATCCTCCAATAAACAAAAAAATGTGTTCACATTCACTGGAAACAATACATGCGTCATTCTAGTCAGTTTTTAATCTATGGAGAGAGATCTTACCTTTCTTTTCGAAATCTAGAGACATTGCAGCATGAGCCTTGCCAGGTGCATACATTCCTTCCTTCCCAGCCCATTGTGGAATATGCCTTTTCTGTTCACTGGCCTTTTTTTTTTTTTAGAAATTCTGTCTCCTTTCTTCTACTAAATTTAAAAATATATTTTCTTCTTCTTTTAGTAAGCAAGTTAGATTATTTTTATGAGCTTCTGCTATATCTATTGTCTTTTGTGTCAGAACAATTTCACCCACATTCTTCCGAACAGAAACCTCTGAAAATATCACATCTAAATTTGAATAATAATATTGCAATTTTCCTGTTCTATAAAACAGACTTGTTAATACACTACACGAAATGCCATATGTTAGCGGTAAATGTTGATATGTGACACCTTCTGCTACTGAAACTGGTAATTTCATTCATACATAACAATCACTAATTTCCAGTGTCTACATACTGGAACAATAACGTGGTGAAAACATTTAAAGCTGTGTTATTATCTGTTACTGTGTGATGTATTTCTGACTCATCTGATGCTTCTAATTCTAATCTAGCTCCCTTTATGTTAGCTAACTTTCCTTTTGTGTCTGTACTATTTTTCTATTCTTCATTCATCAAATAAGGTACTGCTATGGTTATGATTAACCAAACTACAATCTCTAATAAAATGCTACATATGCATATTCTACAGCATTTCTTTAAGTAATTGTGTTTCTGTCTTTCAACAACACTATTCCTAGCTGTTTTAAGAAGATTTCTCTTCTTTCTTTCACTTTATTTTTGTAATTTTAATTTTTTTTTGTTAGCTCAAGGAGGTCTCAGTTCTCCTTTGTCAATCTGTTCTGCAATTATTTCTTTGTCACTTTCTTCTTTTAAGTCTAAATTCCCAAGTTCTTCAAGAATCACATAGGTCCATTCAGGGCCTTTGAATGTATTGTTGAGTGTTTTTAGTCTTTGACTTCTTCGTCTTGGTTTCTCAATTGATTGACTGACTGACTAGTGACTTCATTCACTTGTTCAAGTTCTTCATTTATTGACTTTAGATGATATTTTAATGTTTTGACACAACTAGGCCAGTTATCACCCTGTCTAACCCTTTTACCTTGCACTGCACTTTTACTTTCCTCGTCTTTCTCATGGGTTCTTTTATTTTAATTTAGTTTCGGCACACTTTGATTTTCTTCATCTTCTGAGTCCCTCTCTATCTGTCCTTGTTCAGGGCATATTATTGTGGCACCATTTGCCTGAATGTGTTCTTCTTCTTCTATCTAGTCCTGTTCAGGTCTTACTTTAGCATGATCTTCTTCTTCCAGAACTTGTTCTTCTTTTCCTAACTGGTCCTGCTCAGGTCTTATTGCACTTGGCTTCTTTGCAGCCTGAACGTGTTCTTCTAAGTCTATCTGTCCCTCCTCAGATTTGTGAATATTTTGGTTCACCCCTGTCTGAGTATATATTTCTTTCCTAAACTGATCTTGCTCAGAGTCTCCAACAATCGCAAATTCAATTTCCTGAGGTATGTCCACCACTGGTATCCAATCCTCCTGATTTGTGTTTGGTTGTTCTTGATCAGCTACCTCAGAGCCTGTTGTTCTAGACTACTCAGGTGCACAACCTTCAGCACCCTCTACAGCTGTTATCAGTTGTGGATTTCCCTCTTCAGTAGCTGGTACTCTCTTGGTATGACTAGCGTGTATCCAGTTAGGCAAACCTGCACATTTCACTGCTGGTGTTGTAACCAGTTTAACCTGTCTCAGTGTATCGCACCTGGGTGCTCGTTACTTTCTCGGGTGTCATTCTTCATCACCACCCAGTCTCCAGGACTTAGATCATGTGCTTGATCCGGCTGCCTGGCAACTGTGTCTTTTCCAACCGGGTGTGAGACAGAACGCACTAGGTCAGCCAATCTTTTACAATAGTCTAATACCAGATCATCAGTTACACTTAACAGTTTGTGTCCTGGTATAAAGGCTAATCATTTGTTCTTCCCATGAGTATTTCATGGGGACTCAACCCTGTGTTTCTGTCAGGATTGTTTCTGAGTCCCATCAGATCAAGAGGTAACGCATCTGGCCAACACAGTGATGTAGATGCATACACCTTTGCCAATATTGATTTTATTGTGCCATTCAATTATTCTACCACCCCAGAGGTGGTACGCACGGTGCATTTTTTGTTCAATCCTAAATGCTTTATGCATCAAACAAATTATTTCATTATTAAAGTAAGATCCTCTATCTGATTCTATAGTTACTGGAAAACCGAAACATGGTATCAGTTCTCTCAACAGTAATTTGGCAACTGTTCTGATGTCATTTCTTCTAGTAGGATATGCCCCTCCACCCAACGTGAAAACAAACATACTATGACAAGAATGTACTTCAATCCTTTACATGGTGGTAACTGAATAAAATGAATCTGCAACCTCCCAAATTGCCCCTCTGCCTTTCCAATTTTTCCACAACTGACTACTGTTTACCTGCCTGGGTTATTCTGTTGACAAATTAAACACCTCTGGCAAAGACTCTCTGCGAAAGTTTTAAACTTTGGATTATACCTATTTTGTCTAAAGAGTCTGATCATGGCATCTCTACATATCTATGTATCTCCATGGTACATTCTGGCCATTTGTGAGAGCATGCAGTCTGGCATGACCGCTCTACCATCTGGATAACTCCAGACACCATCTTCTGCTCTCCTTTGACATCCTGTTTTTATCCAACCTTCCCTTTCACTTACTTCCACCTCATCCTGTAAATGTCCTACTTCATCCCATGTCTCTAGTGCTGAGATTAGGATATGTTGGCATCTGATTCCACTCGTTTCAATTTTCTTGTTTACTGTCATTTTGGTTTTGGCACTGTACTGGGCAACTTGGACAGCGTATCGATTTCGAGCAGTCACATATTAATCTCCAGACTGATGTGCAGCACAATTGACCACTGCCACTTCTTTTGGCAATTGTATTGCTTCTAAACGCTCTTTCACACATTTTTTGTTTTTAATAGGGGTTCCTGAAGAATTCATGAAATCCCTCTGCATCCAAAGTTGGCCAAAGTATGCACAACCCCTTAACCATACTGACTATCAGTGTAAATGGTTACTCCAACATTTTTTTTCCACTTGTACATGCTTTAATTAAAGCTATCAATTCGGCTATTTGTGTAGACCTGACTCCTGGTAAATAGGTTGCTTTGACTATTCCAGCCAATGTACAGGCAGCATAAGCAGCACTTAATCCTCCTTCCTTATGCCTCATGCATGAGCCGTCTACAAATAGCTCATTTTCAGATTCTTTCGGAGGCTGTTCCTGTATGTCTGGACGAGGTTTAGTACACTATTCAGTAACGTCTAAACAATCATGTTCATGTCATCCCTCATTTCTTTTCCATGTACATCAGGCAATAAAGTAGCTGGATTTAGTATAGTACACCTGATTACTGTCACATTTTCTGCTCCCAAAATGATTCTTTCATACTTAGTCATTCGACTTGGAGTAAGGTACTGAGTTTGTGTTCTAGTTAAAAGAATGTCCACTGAATGAGGGACATAAACCTTTTCAGGGTGTCCCATCACAATGGAGTCACTTTGTTCAAGACTCGTGCAAGCAGCAGCTACTGCTTTTAAACAACCAGGTAATGCTGAGGCTACAGGGTGCAAAGTAGCAGAAAAATATGCTACCGGACGTTACATCAAACCATGTTGCTGAGTTAACACTGATAAAGCACAATTTTCTCATTCACAACAAAATAATGCAAATTCTTTAGTATAGTCTGGCACACCTAGAGGAGGAGCTTCGCAAAAACAATTTCGTAATCTCACGAAAGCCTCCATGCTTTCATCATCCCAAACTATTGGGTCCTTTGCTCGGCACTACAGCACAACAAGGCAGCATAATTTTATTTTTTAAAAATCCTGCACTATCCGATGTTTCCCCTTAGGTTTCTTAATGCCAATTATAGGGGAATTACAAGGACTGCTTATTATTTCTTTTAAAATACCTTATTCAATCATTTGTTCTATTTCTGCTATGACACCTGCTTTAATTTCTGGGCTCATTTTGTATTGTCTCGTGTTTGGGTAAACAGCACCTTCTTTCGCAGTCACTTTTACTGGATCTACATCTGCCATTAACCCTACTTCTTTTCCAGTGAAATCCCAAACTTCCGGATTCACTGTTAATTTCAATTCATCAGGTAAGTCATCTTTTGTCATCATTGAATAAATTTCATCCACTTCTGTACCTTGTTTTTCTAGCGTTATTTTGTAAACACCATGTTCTGGATCAGACTGATTTGCATATAGCCATGTCTGAAATGGGGTGGCTGAGTGGGCTAAAGAATGGTGATGGATTAAACCCAGATCAGTTGACTGGGGGTGAGTGTTTGATTTGCTCAAACGTTCCGTCCATCATCCCCTTTTGTATCGCTTTGTTCGCCCTAAGTGTGGCAGGGTATGCTCAGACGTGAGTCCCTTGCTCACTTGGCCACTGGATTCAAGATAGCCTGGCTGATGAGGATTATGAATCCGAAACCGGTCCCAGGATGTTGTTTCCCGTCCATGGAAGACATGGCTTGGCAGTTCCGGCTGGACTGTTCCCATGAGGCACAGGGTCAGACTGATTTGCATATAGCCATGTCCGAAATGGGGTGGCTAAGTGGGCTAAAGAATGGTGATGGATTAAACCCAGATCAGTTGACTGGGGGTGAATGTTTGATTTGCTCAAACGTTCCGTCCATCATCCCCTTTTGTATCGTTTCAACCAATCCCAGCACGGCACTCTGTGATGTCAGTGCAACTCCGGCAGCGGACCCTCCCTTCACAAGGTAATACAAAAACATATTTTCTTTTAATCTTTCACCAAAATTTCCATTAATAACAACATAAAAACATTTGCTGATCTTTCTGTTTCGTTAAACAAAAGAATGGTTGATTTCTTTATCTACGAGTAAAACCTTCCACTTACTCTTCATACACTGCTAGTAAAACCTTTCCGCTTACTCTCCACTCAAGCTTAGAAGAACCCGCTAGTGTTACCCTTTCTAGGTGATATAACTCCAAAGTTTCACCAGCAAACTCTTTGCTAACAATCGCCTTCACTTATTCACAAAACTTAATTACTGTTTCAAACAGACGAGTAACCTCACTGCAGTGTGGCTTCCATTCACCACCCGCTATACATTTCCTGGGAATTTCCATACAACATGAAACAATATACAAAAGGGTTTGTTAAAACATCAATTGTTAACCAATAATCACCAAACTAATCAATAAAAACCATACATCTGCTACCAGCAAACTGATCCAGCGGACTACCAACCTGCGAATATCTATCACTATATACTCATCTGGGCCCATAAACACACTCACTCATATAGGCCAGTTAACACTGCTGGGGGTCAATTTTATAAGAGCTAAAAATGTAGATCATGTATCTATCATTTCTCTTATCTATTACTGATCCGAAGCCCTCTCTTTAATAAATGGATCTATTTTAGTTGAATAGTAATTGATGATATGACATAGGTTAATTTACCTTATTATCTTATTAAATAACCACAGACTTGGGAACATTTTAAATGTTTATCTAATTAATCATATGAGCAAAACAATTTGCAGTGTTATTTGCATCTTTCTGAGGAAGTAAGATCGTTTTACCTAATTTAGAATAAGATTTCACAACATCATGTACCTCAGGAAAGAGAGGATAGAGAGAGAAAAGTACATTGACACAATACACAGAGTTATATTTACCTAGGTTGGTGTGAAAATCAGACCACTCTGGCCAAGAGTTAATGGGTCCCCTTGCAAGTTCAGGTAAAAAGGACTTCAGGACAGATTTCAGGACAGGATACATTACCTCTTCTGGATTCGATGCCTGTGTCTCACCCCTCTCTGACACTAACTTCCACCTCGATTCTTTTGCGATCTTCTTATAAGTCTATTACCTCCTCGATTCTTCCGCAATCTTCTTCTGATTCCTTCACCTAAAGTCTTACGTGATCTTCTTCTAATTATTTAGCTTTAAAATTCTAAGTCTGCTTCTTCAGGTATTCGATCAGCATTCGGACAGCATCTCGGTCTCTCATTGTTTTTTGCTGCGACAGCAAACTAATGTAACTAACTACTCCATTTATACTTTCCTAATGGCATGAACCACCTCTAAATATTTCAACTTTATGAAACTCCTATTTTTGATTGGACAAGCTGAGGGGATGATCATAACACCATGCTAAGTTCTAATAATTTTCTTTAGTCCATTGTTTTAAGTTCCCACCCATTAATTTGTTCTCCCAAGCTTTATTTCCCACCCATATTTTCAAACTTTATCAACAACAATGTATTCATTTCACAGTTGCCCATTGAATCTTCATGATGTTCAGCTGGTTCCGAGGACATGTACGGAGAACGTCCTTGTACGAGTTTCAAGACTTGACCTCACTGTTTCTGAGTTGTCATCTTTGTGCATGCGTGAAGAACCTCGTGGGTGTCAGATTTTAGCATTGTTCAGAGAACCAAATACGAACTAATAAAGCGGTCTAAAGAAAAGATATTAAATTAAATAATAAAATAATTTCACTGTATACCACCTATCTGTACTCTAATCCCATTTACATATAAAGGCTCTTCATGCATTAGCATTTAGTATACAACTCAGTTTAGTTTCAGCAAAGCAGATGCTTAGCACCTGAGTTCTCAAGCAACCATTTCAGATGCTTTTACACAGAAGCATAAATGTCCCTCCAAGCGTAAAGACGTCATTCAGTTTCCCGTGTTAGCAGCCATCTTTAATCACACTCGGGTGACTTGTTAGTAAAACACATAGGCAAACTTCCTCTATTATAAAGATATATGAAATATGGTGCATATTAGTATCAAAATACATTATTAATATTTTGTTATGGGATTATATGAGAGGATTGCATTTGAGAAAAGTCTCTTTTGCTCCATCAATCCCTTTCGCTACTAGGCTCCCCACGCGTTAAGCCTTTTTTTTGGCTATTTGGGTTGTCCGAGCTTAAGTCCCTGTAACTTTTTGTTCACACAAGTTATCCACGCAAAATGTGTGTCCTTTTCTTTGAACAACATGGGATTTTAAAGGTACCCACGGTTTGTGGATTTCCTGGTGGGGACCCAGAAATATGCCAAAATACAGCTAAATGTTGTTGTTTTTTTAAAAAGGAAAGTGCTGCAGAAGAAAGCATCTGTTTTTTTCCAAAGGGTTTGTGGTGCTGAAATTATCATATTTCCAGCTTTCAGGGACAGGCTGACTTTTGTACAATTTTGTGATTTTACAGGGACATAGCCTATTTTTGCTATTTTTTATGCTTTCACCCTCCTTCTAGTTAGTGATATAAATGGGTGTGAAAGCAATAATGGAGCCCTGCAAGTTATACATTTCTGAAACGTAGACATTTTGAATTCAGCACTGGGTCATTTGTCTAGATTCTTCATGGTATTTTGTATAGAAACTAACAGTAGAAAATAAAAACAAATTGAAATTGAGTTGAGCCAACGATTTCACATGTAACTTCTTCTAACTATGACAGATTTATGATGATACTGTTACATCCAATGGACCCTTCTGGTTGAGGGAATATATAGGACTTGTAGGTTAACCAAGAACCAGAGGAACGCTTAGCCAATAACTGAGCTACGTCTTCCAATGGTTTTTCATTGTGTACCAGGTATATAGCAATTCATTTGGTATAATATAAAGAGTGAAAAATAGGTACCAAGGAAACCTATATATTTCTGAAATGGGGACAAAGAATAGAGATTAGAAGCAGTGGTTATTTGCACATCTCCACAATTGTGGGTATCCTTACAATTATGTGAATTAGAGATCATTTTCCAAAAAGACTTCTTTTTTACAAATTGTTTTGGATAGAAAGTCAATTGGTAATAACTCTTGTTCTTCCATTCTGCGTTGCCTTAAGTCTCCCGATGCAATTGCTACCTCACTTGTGTGAGTAGGCCTAGTGCCTGCATCAGGAAAGGCCCAACTCTCAACGAGAACAAATCATATTTTTCCAGTGAAATCTGACCCTTTTTTTGCAATCCCTAGCTCAACTGACATCTGGGGAAACCTAGAAACCTTATATATTCCTTAAACTAGACACCCAGGGGATTCCAATATAGGTGTCTTGTGTGGCTCTCACCAGGTTCTGTTACCCAGAATCCCTTGCAAACCACAAACTTTGTAAAACAAAAATACACATTTTCCTCACATTTCTGTTTGGGAATGTTCTGGAATCTGTGTGGATACACACACTTCCACCCACCCAGCATCTCCTAAATTCTCCTGATAAAAATGGCACCTCACTTGTGTGGGTGGACCAAGTGCCCGCTGCAGGTAAGGGCCATAACGTATTGGGGAGACATTAAAACCACCTAGCACAAAATGACTAAGTTTTGCAAGAAAGGTCATCTGGGTTTTTGGCCCCAGGCTTGGTGGCCATCCAGGGAAAACTACAAAACCCAGACATTCTGAAAACTAGACACCCGGGAGAGTACAGGGAGGAATAGATTGTGTGAATCCCTCAGTGTTTTCCTACCCAGAATCCCCTGTAGGCCTTAAATTTAGCTGAATAAAAAATCTAATTTTTCAGAATTTTCTGTGTGGAATCACTGTGCTGGCACACATGTCCTATCCCACAGCGTTCCCCTCAGTCTCCTTGTAAACTGATAGCCAAAATTCATCAAAACTTTTACAAAATTCACTCTACACCTGGCATCATCACTAAAGGCAGGCAACACCGGCTGCACCATGTTTGGATCAAGCCAGAGTCCAGCACTTCCAATGGGAAGCCTTGCAGTCCCAGGCTGCAATCCAGATGCCTCTTGCTGCACCATCAACACATCAGTGTCCTCCTCTAAAACATGTACTTCAACAGCACTGAGAGTAGCTTCATCTGCACTGAGAGTATCTATATCATCAGATGATACCTCGTGGACAGAAAACTCCCTGCCAGAATCTTGCTCTTCCTCCTCTGCATCAGACACACTGTCAGTCTCATAATAATGGCCAGAGGAAGATTCAAAAAGAATACCAACCACCTGCTGAGCAGTAATTGTGTAGGTAGCCGTAATCCTTACGAATAAAGTTCTGGACTACTCAGGTGCAAATCACAGAGTAAGGTTATAACCTCTGTCCACGGACACTTTTTTCTAGTCTCACTTCCGTCATCTAAAGGGTGACACCCTGACCCAGGCCCTTGAACTCAGGGTCCAAAACCAACCCCTGCAATCAAGACTTTCATTGTGGACACAGAGGACACATCAAGGGTGATGCATTATTTCTGTATTATGCAGGTACCTGCCTGATCCAGGAGTCCTGCCACTTTTCTCTTTTGTAGGTCAGGTAGCATCTCCTGGATGGAAGTGGCCTCACCAGTGCCACTCTTTATTTCTTCTTGTGTCAAAGCAGGTAACCACTGGACAACTATCGTCCATCTGCATGTGACATATTACTTTCCTCTCAGTCCCTATACCATAACCTTAGAGCTTCTCCTGTGAAACATGGATGCCCTTATCTAACAGTTCAGTTTCCACCTATGGTAGTTCACTGGCAAGGATGCAATGTAAGGCAAATGGGGACAGATACTTACCATTCTCTGTGCAGCGATCCACCTTCACTCTAAGAAGACCATGGCCTTAAAGCAGTAATACTTTCATCATTGACATTCCTTATCCTACAGATCTTTCCCTGTAAACACTGTTCATTGTCAAGCTGGCACAAGTATTCCACACAGCTGTAACATGGACTCCATTCACTGTAGCCCACTGGAAGTTCTTCCTACATCTCTCTGTGACCATGTTCTCGGTCTTCCTCTCATTCTAATATCTAAGTTTTAATATCAGCAAAAATAGGGTCCAGAAATATAAAAAAAGTCTGGGGGGACTGCAGGAAGTGGCCATCTTTTGCACTGTGTTCTCCCAGATATTTGCCCTATTTGGTTTTGCTGGCTGCACAACTCTGTGTTCTTTACCCTGCTAACCAGTAGTAAAGTGCCTGTACTCCGCCTTTTGTCAGGGTTAGATTGGCATGCCCTAAGTGGTATATCAAACTTGTCTATATGTGTGTGGTATATGGTACAAAGTGTACCCAGGGCCTATAAGTTACATGCCACAAGTGGCCTGCCATACTCACAGTAAAATCCACAACATTGATAGTGTAAACATGACTGCAGGACTACTACTCTGTAATGTGGCTGGAGCAAAGTAAAACATGCACTTCAGCTTGTCAAAGCAAACCCTTTTGACAGGTCTAACACTCCCTTTAAATAATAATAGATCACCCGTAAGTATGCATTTTAGCCCGAAAGACTGGGTGCATGGTATTTAAAAGTAGGACATGTAGAAATACAATGTTACCATGCCATTACAGTGACTAGCCCCCAGAAGCTATGTCCAATGTGAGAAGGCTGTCTTGCCCATGAGAAACATTGGGAAGCAATAATAAATATTGATTTTGCTATCTCTAGTTAGGGAACAGATTTTTAATAAATATTAAGGAAAGGTTACTTTAAGAAAGTTACCTTTTCCCAGCCTGAAATTCCTGAAAGCTAATGTACATAACAGTTCCAGCAATCAATCAGCAATAGTACTCTTGAATATGGAGTACAAGAATATCGTGGCACACTAATAATGTGGATAAAATATTGTGTGACAAAATATCCAAATATAAGTGCATGTAGGGAAGTATTGATTTAAAATCTATATATTGTCAATGTACATATATGTGCAGTTAGGTATAGAAAATCTGTACATATTCAACTTTTGATATTTCCTCCCATCATTATTCCGTCTACGATATTAATTGCCCACAATATTCTTTAGCCCATTTTCAGGATCCACATCTCACTCAGCTGGCAAATGTCCCTTAATAGGTATGAAACTGTTCCTAGAGCAGAGACAAAAAGGTGTGGCTGTACAGAGGTGTTTTTGTTCCTTTGGCAGGATGATTACGGTGGCTGTGCCCCGTAACCAAGTTTTATTCAAGGGGGCCTCCTCTGTCACAGGCAGATGTCAGATGACACCTGGACAAGTCCCTTCTTTTGTCCCTCCAGTCAGGCATGTACCAAACTCAATGGATATAAAGCAGCCCTCCAGAACTGGTTTGGAGTGACCACAGAGAAGGGTCTGCTCACTACCCTGGCTGCATCTCTGGTTATACACCCATGCCCTGTTCAAGGCAAGAATGGTATCACCATTTTGGATTTTAGGAGTGAGGGGCACTGTGAGAATGTTTGCAGTAGGACAGACACAACTGCAAAAGTGGGTAGGGCTAACCCAGTGAAACTTTACTCCATTGTTTAGGGAGGGACCAGGAGTCAGCCCCAATCACAAGCTAGCGTCCGGCAAAAATGTCGTATCAACTGGCTTGCTTCTCAGAACACCACTAGACCTGTGAAGAACAGAAGAGGCCTGAACATGCTGTCTATGACATTAGATGAACCCTAAAGGAATGAGCCTGCTCCATCTCGTACCCAGGAAAAAGAAGTGGATTCCATGAGTCATAAGACTGACTTCCTCTTCAAGGTACAGTGACACAACAAGCTATAAAAGGTCTTTTTCCTTCAACTGCCCATCTGTCCCAACTAGACATTCCCTGGACCCAGCTTTGGCCCCTGCTGGCGTGAGTCCTGACCCATAAGTGCTGTTTCTGAAGTCCTGGAACCCTTGGCTGTGTATGTCTGGACTTCTCTATCCCTGAAAATCTGGGACTTAGAATTGTTATAAACTTCTGTAAAGCTGATCTGTTCAAGGTGCATTGCTGCTCAGCTATAGATGTAGGTTCCTCCCACTCAGAGCTTCACCTGTGCAGAGAATACAGTTCAGAGCCACCTCATAAAAAAGGTATCTAGCCTTGTGGAGCTCTCTTCAGCTACAACCTGCAGCCTTGCCTATTGAGGTATTTAAGAACATGACTACAACCTGCACCCTTGCCTATTGAAGGATTTAAGAAAATGACTAAGTGCAAAGATATATGTCTGGCAAGAGGACTGTGATGGGTGTGAAATTCAAATGTATCTCCCTCAGAGCTTCCCGCCCAAACCCAATGCACTTCACCAGGACCATTTCCGACAGCAATCTGACCTCATGGATCCCTCTTTTGCTACAGTGCTGTCTTGCTGCACTGGCAATTTTTGAGTTCCATTTTTTTACTAAGTACCAAGGTAAAACTTCTTAAAGGGTTAAACCTAGAATCTGTATCCACCCGTGCTGCATTGCAGTCAGTCTCAAATCATGCAACATGTGCACACATGTGTATTTCAGGGGTGCAACATGGTGTCCTTTTGGCAACCTTGCACCCTTGAAATTGCATTCGCAATTTGCGAGTACCTATTGGGTACTCGCAAAGTGCGAATTTCTTCCCATTCATTCCTATGGCCTCTAGGCCCAAAGGAATGAATAGGAAGGTATTCTTTCATTGCGAATTACAATTTGCGATTCGCATTTAAGGAATATGTAGGAATCATAATTATTATTGCGAAACCTACATACATTGCATTTTGCGAGTTCTTAATAGCGAATCGCTATAATTTGCTGTTAAGGACTCGCAAGCTGCAAAGATGATACATCTGCTCAAATAGGTCTTTTTTAGAGTTTGATGGCTGCCAAACTCTAAACCAGGGCCTAGGCATTTTTATTGGAAATTATTTTAAACATTATGATATAATTCCAGAGTTTTCACATATATCACAGCATAATAACCATTTATTTAAATAAATGATTGGAAACAAAATAATACCAAATAATAGCCAGTCTCAAACTAAGCCTGTTTTTATGTATAGCAGCATTTATTTATCAGAAAAATATCTCAAAAGTTTATATATGCAAGCGCCTGTTTGGAGTGTATCAAAAATTATTGTGGCTCTTTTTTACTGCAACATTAAAAAAAATAGAGTACGTTTAGGTATCAGAAGACAACCCACTGAAAGGGGCAGCTGTGTACGAATCTTGTAGGATTTAAAGCGATGAAAATGGCATGCTGTGGGAAATACTCAAATATAAACACTGCGAAGCACAGGACAATGAAATAGTGAAAAGCAATTATTGCGTGTGATCAGAAAGGACTTTCAGCAACACTTTTATTCCCTAAGTGTGCTAGTGCAGCCAATTCGAAATAGACTGTGCAGACGCCTTTTAAAGCGACTAAAACAGAAGTGTGACATGATTCATCCACAATGGGCCAAGTTCCCTTGCAACCCACCATGTTCAATTGGCTCACACACGTTCATTACATTCACTGTCAGGAGTGGCACAACACTGTTTGACTTCTTCCCACTTCCTTTTTTCCAGGTGGAGGTGCATTCCCACGTGGCAGCTTTTCTTTGTGTTTTGTTGTCTCTTCCATACTGTGACTCATAATCATAACCTTGCTCTCATGCGCACTCTGCAAGTAGTTCATTGTCTAGCACATCTGGTATCTCAGATGCTCCTATGCCATACTCCAGGGGAAAAACATTCTCAACTCAGATAATGAATGCTTAAGATGCAGAGGCACAGCTCCGAAGAATAGCCGAGGAAGTTCCTGTGAATTTAGGAAAAACAAAACTGATTTGTATCTCCACTATAGCTTGTCAGATCTGTTTTTAGCTCTGACCATTTACGAGCAAGTATAACAATGAGGTTGCAGCTCCTAAATGCATTTATCTTGGTAGATAAATGATCATATTACTTTCTGTTTCAGAATTCATAAAATTTCTTAGGCAGTTTCTGTTAAGTGTGTGTTCTTGAAATAAGCATGTGTCATGAAATAAGCAATGTGAGTACTATTTTCGAAAATGAATTTCCTCTTTTCATAATATTGGTGGTTTTACTAAGATCCTATTTGTTAAGCGTCAGATTTTGGGTGCAGTTTTGGCCTCGTTTCAAGAGCCAAAATACTTCCTGTCACTGGACTCGTTAATTGCTTGATGTTTCCTATAATCGAGGAGCGTGGGCCTGAAAGGTATGATTTTATGGATCAGCAAGTATCAAGAAATAAGTAACCTTAAACTGTGAATTGGGAATATTCATTATTGGCTGTGTTTATAAAATATACAAAAATACTCATTACTTATTACACATATATTTTTGGTACACAATTAACTGCAAAATTAATCAAAATGCATGAGCAGCAGATGGGCAACTGTAAAGGCATATATTCTAAGAAACTGAACACATTACACTATCTTGACTATGGTCAAAACAGTTTGCATGGGTAAGAAGGGTGGAGGCCTGTGAACCATAAGAAATCTTGTGCCTGCTGTTAAATCACTGGAGTGCAATGATATTTCAAAAAACTTAGGGGCCTATTTGGATGCCGGGCGGTCGTAGCGGTGCGGGGAACGGCCACCAGTGGTGTGACAGTCCTGCACCGGCAATTGGGATGACACGGTGGCATCCCCCATTCACATTATTGTGGCAGGCGGTGCACACAGCAACGCCAGCCACAATGCTGTGGCTGCACAATGTGCATTTGCATGCCCAACGTGGCAGGCACTGCGTGGAGCCTGTCACATTGCGCATGCAAATGCAAAGGGGTACCATAGGTACCCCCCATGTGCCCCCGCCCACCCTCCAACATCCTGGGGCAACGCCGCCACGTTGAATCCCGCATTCATCATAATATGGATGGCGGTGTCTAGCAGACACTGCCACCATATCAGGCCCCTTTTCTGCCCGGCCACCGGCGGAAAACTGGCGGATGGTCTTTCCATCCTAATATGGCGGGGGAAATGGGTGGTGGGCGGAGATTATTGTCGGGAAGATAACCACCGTCATGCAGGCGGTGGCAATCCGCCCGACATTCTAATAGACCCCTTAAACTTCAGGTCTATATGTAGGGGGTATTTACAAGATGGTTTGCGTCGCCCTTAAACCACACAACATGGTGCAAGAGCAATGCAAACCTTAAGTCAGATTTATGAAGCCATGCAGGGCCACTTTACATGGCCAAGAGTGGCTCCATAAATCTAAAGAAAGGCAATGCGAAGCAATTAGCTGTGTTGCCTTATTCTGCCTTGCAGTCTATGGGCATTGTATGGGTGTTCCTATACAACTCCCATGGATTTTGAGGCATTCCCTGATTCACCAGAACTAGTAAATCTAGGATGGTGCCAAAAAGATATGCCTTTTAAGGAGAGGCATAATGAGATGAAATAACTTGTTTTCTCCTCATTACTTCCTCTTTCTATCTGTGCTGGATCTTCAGCACACATAGATAGAGCAATATGCCTCTAAGTACAATTCTGGTGCAGGAAAGTGCAAGAAGGTGCCCCTTTTTGCAGAAAAACAATCCTGCATGCACTGCAAGGGTGCATGCATTGGCGCTAGGCTGCCACAAGGGCACCAGCAGAGAGGAAAATGGAGGATTGCACCATATTGCCTTAAATGCAGTTCATTCCTGCCCTTCCCCTGTCATGCAGTGGAGCACATCAAGGTAACTTGGTGCACTGCACTTCGTTACTACTTCAAAAATGGGCCCCTCAGACTATGTGTACCTTAGTTTAGACCTGAAGTGACTTCACGTCTAAGTTTACCTTTGTGAATCAGGCCCTTAGGTTTCAGCCCTAAACTTAGGGCCCGATTAATGTAGGTAAACTTGCACTTTTGTGTAAGTTTATGCTGGTTTTGGAATTCACAAAACTGCATTGTAATAGTAAGTTTATGAGTGCGTAGACTCCACAGGCAGGGAGGAGAACTCTGCATATAAAAAAGGCATCTTTTAGTTTTTATGTGTGGAGTTATCTGCCGATCTCACAATTCAAATGCAGTTTTGTATATCCGTGTACTCGTGTACTTTCAACTGCTTGAGTTTAATAAGCTTTTGGAGACTTCCTTAGCGCTTCTTTGCGCTCTGTGTTCTTATCCCCCCTCCCTCTGCCTCGGGACCGCTCTCGGCCGAGCATCGATGCCGAGGGCTGGTTCCCGGGTATTTGGCGGCCATATTGGGTGAGGATCAGGCGAGTGACGCACTCTAGCAGCGCTTAAGTAAGATGGTCATGGCTCCGCGCAGCGGACGTGTACAGCGGACGCGCCGGACCTGCGCCAGAGTCGTGCCAGAGTCCTGCCCGTCTGCGCCCGTCCGTGTTCGGTCGGGGTCAGGGGCTTGACACTTTGGGCACCGACAGGTATTTTCCTCTAAGGATCTGCGAGATATGGATATGGGTAGGCAGTCTCTGGATCCCGCTATTGAGACCAGATTAAATGATTTAAATATTCTTTTACCTAACAAGGGTCTTCCCGTAACAGCTCCTCACTCCTTGAAACTAACCTGTTTAAACACCAGGTCCCTTCAAAAGCACCATCTTGAGGTTTTTACCCTTCTCCAGGATGATGTCATTGATATCTTAACACTTACGGAGACATGGTTGGGTGATAATTCACTGCCAGATATCATAGCTGCCCTTCCTAGCAACTATGACGCGGTATGGCATAACCGTGCGGAAAATGCCCGGGGCGGGGGGTAGCAATTCTGTTTAAGAAAAATTTAAAAGCTGTCAAAATAATTGCTGAAACTATAGAATTAGCTGACATACTTGGAGTAAAGATCATGCTGAATAATGCATGCTTAGTGATCCTAACCGTGTACCGTCCACCAAATTCCACGTCAGTCTTTAATGACTTGTTTGCTCCGATTATGTCTGATTTAGTCACTAGATACCAAAAAATCGTGGTGACGTGAGATTTCCACATGCACTGGGATAAAGCTGATAAAGACCTGTTATCTAGATATCTAGAGAACACTATGTCCTCCTTGGGGTTCAGACAGCTTGTGGACGCCCCTACCCACATCAAGGGGCATACCCTAGATCTCATTTGGACATCAGACCCAGGGGTAAAACTTGTGGATATTGCACCTTGTATCTGGTCGGACCACTATATGGTAAATTGTGAGATCCTGATCGAAAGCTATTCTTTCCTAAAACCCTCCAAATTTGAAAAAATCCGACAGTGGACAAAAGTTGATTCACAAGCCTTGACCTGTAGTCTTCCTAATCGCGTCCAAACATTAGCTTTGAGTGGAGATTTGGACCAGGACTATAAAGACTTAATGCAGAATCTGAGTCAGGCAATTGACCAGATAGCTCCGGAGAAAATACAAAAAGTAAAAGGAACAGTAAAAGACGCCCCATGGTTTACCCCGCTTTTGAGGGACCATAAAAATAAACTTCGGTGCTTAGAAAGGACTTGGAGGAGAACCCAAGACGGGACAGATAGGGAACACTACAGAACCTCACTTAAGACATATAAGAAATTGATTATGGAAACAAAAGCAGATTTCTACGAAATTCGTATAAGTCAAGCGGACAACATCCAGAAGGAAACATTTAAAATCCTAACCGAGTTAAGTAAAAAAACAGAAACATCGGAAATAACAATAATTGCCGATAGTTTTCAAAGTTTTTTCCTTGAGAAGGTGGACACTATCCTTTCTGAAATCAAGAGCAGTGCCCTGATGGGCCCCTGCCCGTCACAGGAAGCTCAATCTTCCCCTGAAGTACATATCTCTAAGCTACCTGCATTAGACCCCCTAAGTCTTGAGCAGATTATGAACAGCATTAAGTCAGGCTCTCCAGCATATCCGTGTCCCCCTAGGGTCTTTCGTTTAGCGCGCCCTATTCTCGAAAATCACATTATCTCCATTCTTAACAACTCAATGGAGACTGGCCAACTACCATCAAGTCTCAAGGAGGCACGGGTGAGGCCTCTGTTAAAAAAACCTGGAGCCGACCCGGCCATTTTAAAAAACTATAGGCCGATCTCCCAGCTGCCCTTTCTGTCCAAAATTTTAGAGCAACATGTGCTGAAGTCCCTTTCCTCATTCCTGGAATCACACCATCTTCTCCAGGAGCGTCAGGCGGGATTTCGGGCACATCACAGCACCGAGTTGGTAATGCTCTCGGTGCTGGATGAGCTGAGAGGAATGGCTGACAGTAAGAAGCCGAGCGCCCTGATAATTTTAGACCTATCGGCGGCGTTCGATACTGTCAGCCACTCCCTGCTATTGGACAGACTGGCTGCTTTTGGGATAAGGGGTCAGGTCCACCAGTGGCTCCAATCTTTCTTGACCGGTAGGACCCAGAGAATCCAACTGGGAGATGTTATCTCCAAAGTGGGTTTTCTGGAGTGCGGAGTCCTCAGGGCTCTGCACTATCCCCACTGCTTTTTAACCTGTACCTCCAGCCGTTGATCGACTCGCTAGTTAACATGGGTTGTCGTGTATTTAACTATGTGGACGACACCCAGTTACTGCTGAGTATTGATAATACGATCCGGGCACAAACTAGTGCCCAGAATATCCTCAGACATACGGTTGGCTGGATGACGGCCAACCTGCTGAAAATAAACCCGGAAAAAACCGAGGTACTGGTGGTCTCTACCCTAGCTTCGCCGTGGAGTGACCTCTACTGGCCCCTGGAATTAGGGCCCTCACCGATACCGAGTGGCAATGTAAAAAGTCTTGGAATCAAGATGGACAATGAATTGTCTATGGTCAGTCAGATCTCCTCAGTAGTAGGGATGTGTACTGGTTGATCCGACAGCTACGAAAGCTGGCCCCTCTTCTTTCATTTTCCGCACTTCGTATGGTAGTTTCGGCCACCATTGTTTCGAGACTAGATTATGGGAATGACCTCTACCTTGGCCTACCTAAATTTTTGATTAATAGACTACAGGTGATCCTGAATGACGCGGCGCGCCTGATCTTCAAGTTACCTAGAAGATCTCATGCCTCGGCTCTACTACTTAAGTTACACTGGCTCCCCAATGAACAGAGGGTGGAGTTTAAGAGCCTGTGCACAGCCCACAAGGCCATCTATGGGCAAGCTCCCGCGTATATTAAAGAACGCTTGGAGTTATATACTCCCAAGCGAGTCTTGCGGTCCGCTGAATCTCAGCTTTTGGTATGCCCTCGTTATAAGTTAAAAACCAAAGGCTCGCTAGTTAACATGGGTTGTCGTGTATTTAACTATGCGGACGACACCCAGTTACTGCTGAGTATTGATAATACGATCCGGGCACAAACTAGTGCCCAGAATATCCTCAGACATACGGTTGGCTGGATGACGGCCAACCTGCTGAAAATAAACCCGGAAAAAATCGAGGTACTGGTGGTCTCTACCCTAGCTTCGCCGTGGAGTGACCTCTACTGGCCCCAGGAATTAGGGCCCTCACCGATACCGAGTGGCAATGTAAAAAGTCTTGGAATCAAGATTGACAATTAATTGTCTATGGTCAGTCAGATCTCCTCTGTAGTAGGGATGTGTACTGGTTGATCCGACAGCTACAAAAGCTGGCCCCTCTTCTTTCATTTTCCGCACTTCGTATGATCCTTCGTATGATCCTTCTCGGTTTTGGTTCCACAGATCTGGAACAATCTACCAGAATCACTTCGGAAAGAAGCAAATCTCCTGCGGTTTAGGAAGCTGTTAAAAACTTTGCTATTTAAGAAGGCACTTGATCCAGTTAAATAAATATTATTATAACTCCCTGATTATTTTTCCTTTACGTATTGTTGTTGCTGTTTGTTTCCAGCGCCTAGAGACCTGGTGGCGAGTGGGCACTATACAAGACTAAGTTAACAATAACAATAACAATCCCCAAACAAACGTAAGCACAAAAGTGTAAGTTCGCCTTAGGCCAATAACTTCAGGTCTAAACTTAGACTTCAGGTCTAGGTTTATAGTTGTGATTCAGGCACTGAATGTTTTTGTATTGAAAGGAATATTCCAACGCATTTGATGGCAAAAAATGAGGCAAGTTGACTTTTCAGCATTTCACATATTACTTTTGTGCATCAATACGCCTACCATATGATTTGGCTGAATCAATTCATCTTAATGATGGAGAAGTTCTGTTCAACTAGTTGGTTGATGATTTGTTAGGAACAGCAATGTAAACAAAGTTACCTGTGCATGTGATGTTCATTTTCAGGTGAGTTGAGATTTTTAGGTCTCATTTTAGTGGACATTTCATGATATGGAGATATTGAGCATGGATTTGTTCCTTTGGTTGCTGGCGATGGTAATTACGATGCTCTAGTACTACTTGGGTTTAATCACATTTTTGCATGCTCATTGATATTTGATTTGTTGAAGATACGTTAGTCAGATGCTATTTCTATTTTGGTTTACTTTTGTTACTCTGAATGGTGGCAGAGTCTTACATATATGTTTATTCTGTCAAATTAACAGAACAGAGATTTGTAATTTAAGAGATACATGCAAAGTAACCTCAAATAAGAGGAAGAGAAAACACTTTGGTTTGTTGAAATGAAACCTGAATAATAATACTGTAGTTATAGAAACAATACATTTTAGTTGCTATGTTGTTTTGTAATTGGGCTAATTGGACAAATGTAACACAAGAATGTGCATTCATGCATCAGTCATATTGAAATGTATTTATTTGCAGAATACCTATTTGCACAAATCAGGGTAGAGAGATAATATAAGGCTTAAATACCCATAATACGTTTATAAATCAACCTACTTTTAGTTAACACAGAATATGGCCATTGTTTTTAAATCGTCCGATTATTGTGCAATGCACAGAACAGTCAGATATGGTGCTTATGTGGAGTCTGCCTCCTAGCTGCTACACATTTCTATTAAATGCATCAACCTTACAGGAAAATTGGTGCATTTTCACCATCAAGTGATTTCACCATATGTTTTACTCTTAAGAAACAACCAAAAATACAACAGTGAGGGGATTTCTGTTTTCAGGATATGTTACATATTACCTTTTGCGATTTTTGAAAATGATCCTATTGACTGTATTAGCATTTCTAAATTCAAATAATTACCCTCCAAACTGAGTAAATGTTGACATTTTTCAATTGTCGAGTGAAGGGAAACACCTGTGCTCTTAAAGAAATGTCATGTACACAGAAAGGTTTTGGTCCAAACACCTGACCAGCCTGGACCTCAACAATTGCGAAACAGAACAAAGTGGCTAGCCAGGGTATTTTCAAATTCAAATTGTAACCCACACAGCCCATAAGTACTGCGTGACCAAGCCATTTATTTAGCAAACCATTTATTTTGAATTTGTAATCAAGTTTCAGAATTCATAAAAACATGTAATCGAAAAGGGAAACGATGTCATGCACAGTAAAGTAAAGTCAAAGGCAAAAACGAATAATTGTGTGCACAATAAGTCCAAAATATACAAACGTACAAACTGAATGTTGAAACAATTACATGACACCAAAGTGCAACTTGGAATACATTACATACATATCAAATAAATTGAGATCAAAAGACATTCAACACATAAGGAAAAGACCAGTCCTTTTACTAGAGTACCAGAGTACCAGTAGACAGGCGGAGTGGGGGGTGGAAAACAACAGCCTGCCTATCTCACAGGACCTGTGACTAAATGTTCCGTCTGGTTGCATGCAAGGGCCCACACAAGTGGAGTGATTTAATCCCTCGCTGCACACTTCTATCTTGTCACAGGTCCTGTGAGATAGGCAGGCTGTTGTTTTCCACCCCCCACTCCGCCTGTCTACTGGTACTCTAGTAAAAGGACTGGTCTTTTCCTTATGTGTTGAATGTCTTTTGATCTCAATTTATTTGATATGTATGTAATGTATTCCAAGTTGCACTTTGGTGTCATGTAATTGTTTCAACATTCAGTTTGTACGTTTGTATATTTTGGACTTATTGTGCACACAATTATTCGTTTTTGCCTTTGACTTTACTGTGCATGACATTGTTTCCCTTTTCGATTACATGTTTTTATGAATTCTGAAACTTGATTACAAATTCAAAATAAATGGTTTGCTAAATAAATGGCTTGGTCACGCAGTACTTATGGGCTGTGTGGGTTACAATTTGAATTTGAAAATACCCTGGCTAGCCACTTTGTTCTGTTTCGCACTTAAAGAAATGTCAACAGTTTACAAACGATTTTGTAAAAATGTGTTCGTAATTTTAACACCTAGTAAAGTCAGGAGTGAACAATGACACTGTTAACATCAAGAAAACCAAGCTTTCTGATTCATATTTAAGGAGCAGGCAGGGGACTCCTTATCTGTGCTACCTGTAAAATAAAAAAGATAATAGCATATTTAATGTCTTTTTTTTACAAGTTAATGTGTGGTCATATTAACCCTAACAAAATGAATGGCAATTTAAAAAAAAAAGTTGCCAAAATTTGTTTCCACAAACTTCCTGCCTAAGTTATAGTTTGTGCGCTTGGAAGTTACAATATCTTTTAAATAGATAGTTTTTTATGTAAAGTAAAGAAACGTTTAAGACAATCCAGGTGAATTTTAATGTTGTGAAAGGTTTTTGGACCTTCAAATCTCAAGGTGACTAGGTATAAATGTTAGAGCACACAAACAATTCATACAATATGTTGTCTATAAGTATTATGATCCCAAAGATTGATCTAAAAGGAAAGGTGGCCAACAAAAACCATTGAAAACCATACAAGCAAAGATATTGAAAATTGCCTTTGAGCACACAAAATTAAGAGTCCCCAATAAATGATTCAACCTTTCCATCCTTTAATTTGATCTTTGAATTTCTAAACTCTTGCCAACACGTGTTCCACCATACTGGCATGTTGCCTGTAACTTCATCAGGGCTAAAAGTGAACAAAACATAACTTTTCAAAGTAATTTCTCCAACATTGTTGCCTTGTCTTGCAAGTCAAAATCTTATTTTACTAATGTATATATATCGATAGTGAGAAAACATCATGAATGGAACCCATAATTCCATCAACATCAACACCATTTACAAATGGCAAGAGAGATTATAACCTTATTAATAAATTCACTAATGTTAAACGAATTTTTCAATAACACCCAAGTGTTCTCATTAAAATTTCCCCTCCATCAAAAAGTGCAGGAAAAAAGAGGCAGAAATGACCCTTAATTCATATGAAAAATGAAACAAGGCACATACTTTAATTACAAATAGTTACCAATTTTGAGCTAGGAAAACCATACAAATAAAAACTAAATGTAATATCTCATCAGCGTATATCTAATAATACTAGAAAGTATGATTTTTTTAAGTACACTCTCACCCAATATAAAATATATTTCCAGATTGTCAATAAATATTTTAATTGTTCCTAGACATCTGAAAGAAAAGCCAAAATATACAAACTATTTAAACCATGTATCCGATACAAAAATTCTTGTTGTACCCTTAAACAACCTGCTGCCACTTACACCACATTATTAGCATTTATCGCTATGGCTCTCTACTAATGTGCCATCATGTCCTCAATAAGTGACGAAATTGGGTTGTGGCAGCACCGTACGGTATATACGAGTCATTTATACTCACATTATAAATGTGCATATTGGAAGAGAATGACAAAGTGACTGAAGATCTATTCAGGAAATTGAGTGCACATGTAAAATAGAGAAAATTATGAGTGGTAGGAGCCGTATAAAAAATAAATATGAAAGCATAAATTTGATACATTTGATACATTTGATAAACTTGATAAACTTATGATATTGAAGAAAGCGGAAATGCCCAAATGGTGATATGGGACTACCTTAAGAACAATATCTCAAATTAAACAGGAATCTGAGTGGACTTGGATCACAGAGTATACCGACAATTGATGATTTAAAAAACAACTTATTAGTGAGATGGTTAAAGAATTACCCAACAGGTCAATGAATTTAATCATCATTCTGATTGAAAATGCTAATAGGAAAGTAACCAAATTGTTAAAAGATATATTTTCGCAGGAATATGAGATTAAAGTTATGAACCTTTATTTTATTTTATTTTATTTTTTCAGCTTATAGAGTGTGGAGCTACCCAAAAAGGGTTTCCCGGCGCTAACGGAGACAAGAGCCACATGACAAGGCAGAACCGCGGGTTACTGATTAAATAGCCAGGTTTTTCTTGGCTTTCCGGAAGCGGCCGTAACAGCTTTCGGATCGAATGTCTAAGGGAAGGGAGTTCCAGAGCTTGGGACCCATAAAGGCGGAGGACCTCCCACCTATCCTTGAGAGTCTGACCTTTGGCACGCAAAAAAGAACTTGGGAGGATGAACGGAGTGTGCGTGCAGGAGAATACATATTTACCAGGGATTGCAAATATCTGGGAGCCGAACCAGATTTAATTTTGAACATATAACTTAGGGCTTTAAACTTCACACGGCTCTCCACTCTAAGCCAGTGACGCTCCCTTAGGCGCCCAGAGGTATGGTTGTTTCTCTTGCAGCCGCAGAGTAGGTGCACCGCAGCGTTCTGGACCAGTTGGAGGCGCCAAGTAACTGCCTTGTTCGCCCCCAGGTAGAGCACGTTACCGTAATCCAATCGGGAGGTCACCAAAGCATTAAACACAGACCTATGGGTGGAATGTCTGACAAAATATCGAGATTCACAATATCGACGTACAAAAATATCGGAGCAAAAATATCGAAATCAAAAATATCGGGTTCCTATACTTAACTAGATATATACACAAATATTGATTTTTTAATATCGATATACAAAAACATCGTTTACTTTTATATCGACTACATTAACATCGGAAAACAAAAATATCGCTATCTACAAAAAATAATGACATTAACTATAATATCGACATCAAAAATATCGTGCACTTCAATATCGGATTATCAGCTATATCGACTTTTTATATGCATCTGTTTGCATAATTAATTAACGTTTTATATGTTTTCACATCTAAATAAACACACAATACTTAAATTAATACTATAGACACACTATTAATTTGTCAAAAATATCCTATTGGTATAATTATATCACCTACACATATAAAAATATTCTATAGTACTTTGTATAATTTTATAATTTGTTTTTGTTTTTCACTTCTATTACAAAGTAATCACAACTGAAATTCAAATATACTAACTAACCAATCACAAACCTAATTTTTTAAATGAACCAATAGCAAAATAATTACTACTGACACTCCCCTATATAAACAATTAAAATCTAAGCACAAACTACTTGCCAAAAGTCACTGAAGGAGATTCATCTCTATCCGAATTGCTGCACAACAACTAGAAGAACCAGACTATCAACCTACTATCACATCTTCTAAGTAAGTAAATAAAATAGAAAATGCATTATTTGCTAATACTACTTACTTACCTGCTAAATACCCAGTGCCCCTTTGCTATTCATACTACTTAACATGCTAAATATTTATATGAAACTATTTTTTTTAGATACAACGAGTACTGAATATTCTACTCAAAATAACTGTGAACAAACCCTAGGAATACAGATTCTAATAACTATGTAAGTAATTTCACATTGATTCATTATGTGCACATAAATCTAAACACACAGAAATAATGACTTTTGCCCCACATATTTCTTTTTTTCTGTAGATTCTACTACTGAAAACTGCACTACTAATGAACTAAGGACATCAGTACTATTTCTCCAATACATTTTACTACGTAAGTATTATGCAACTGAAATAAATGTGGAAAAACAATACAAACATTTAGAACTGTTCTAAATATGTTCTATTATATATTGTTTATTTACAGAGCAAACACAACGAATAGATATACAGACATAATACAGAACTCCACATTCTGAATAATACAGATAATAATCACAAAGTAAGTATATTAAAGAACATAATTACCAGATAATCTATTAAAAAACATACCAACATGGTGATTATTCTAATACATATGTTCCTTTTTTATTTAAGGTAACACTACAAACTACTCTCCAGAAGCTGAAGAAACAACTATACTGGCAAAGACCAACCTAAAAAAATATGTAAGTATCTTCACAATGTGAATCATGAAGATACACTTTTGTAGTAGAAATGAGCTCTAACATTGCAAATGTACCGAAACATTAATTAATAATATACTACTTTCATGTTTTTCATAACAGCTACAACAACATCACAAATAAATATCCCCAACTAAAGAAGCAAGCAGCTCCTAATTTTGCTGTAAATTCAAAAACACGTAAGTATAAACATTCCTACTTATCACTGACATAGATTATTTATCACATTTAATTTGACATTAACTATTATATATACATTTTATAGATATACAAAGTACAAAATGACCGAAGGAGCCGAATTTGTGACGAGCCAGAAAGGAAAACTATTACTATGCTACATGGGTTACACTTATACACAAGAAAAGCAATATGGCATGCAAGTTAATTGGAAATGTTGTAAATATTATTCTAACAAGTGCTATGGCAGAGCAACAACTAAAGAAGCTACAGTACTGTATACTAGGGAACACAATCATCCACCTAATGTTACTGAAATAGAAGTTAGAACAGCTTTGGAAAATATAAAAGAAGCTAGTACTGGTTCCCAAAAGCAAACAAATGTCATTTTAAAAGAAGCCATTCCTAAAATCCCCAAAACTGCCACAACTCAAATGCCAAATATCCTCTCCTTAAAAAGAACTATAGCACGAACTAAAAAAGCTACTACTTCTACAACACCATCTCCCAGAACATATCAGGATATAAATTTAACTGCTAACCAAATAATAACTTTAAATAAACAACCATTTATAGTTTACGACAACGAAAACAATGACAAAAGGCTTATCATTTTTGGTACCAGTATGAATTTAGTTAAACTGCAGCAAAGCCAATATTGGATGATGGATGGAACATTTAACATCTGTCCCAAACCATTTTTCCAATTATACACAATACATGGCCTCTACCACAACTGCAACATACCTTTGCTATATGCACTATTACCAAACAAAAATAATTCCACATATATGGAATTAATAAATATAATTAAACAAAAAACTAATGATTTTTCTCCTGAAAGTATCATTCTTGATTTTGAGCAAGCAATGCTCTCAACTATCATAAAAATCCACCCCCATACCTGCATTCAAGGCTGCTATTATCATTTAAACCAGTGTTTATGGAGACACCTTCAAAAAACTACCCTAAGTGTCGAATATGCTACAAACTCATCTTTTGCTTTCCAAATTAAAAAACTCATTGCACTTGCTTATGTACCTGAAACAGACGTAGCTGAACACTACAACATTCTTATAGACAGCCCCTTCTACAAACAAAATGAAGCTAAATTAAGTCCATTTCTCGACTACTTTGAAGACACCTGGGTAGGCAGACTCCACAGATCTGGCCACAGACGAAATCCCAAATTCCTCATACCCTGGTGGAACGTTTACAGAAGTACCCTTAACGGAGATTCAAAAACTAACAATGCAGTGGAAGGTTGGCACAATGCATTTGTACAATCAACTGGCAGAACCAAACCTACTCTAGAACATTTCATTAAATGCCTACAGAAAGAACAGAGCTACCAGGAATTTAGAATGGACCAATCTGTAACTGAACTTGTCCCTAAAACATCAAAGCAAAATAAACAAATGCACAAGTACCTGGAAGAACAAGTTAAACTTTACCCTAGTACAAAAGGCATAGAATACCTAAATATCATTGCTAAAACACTACTCTAATTAATTCCCAAAATGTTATAAAACACTAAAAGTATCACCTAAGTATTGAAAAATATGTAACGTGAGCTTCTAAAGTATTTAATGTATGCAATATATAGAGATATTATTATAATATATGCACACATTAAAACTAAATAACAAGTAAAAAACTATTCCATAATAAAAATAACATTACCCACCCACACAAAATAAGAAAGCAAGGATTTACCAATCATGTTGTCAATCCAATAACCTCCTTGTCCACCAAAGTAATCCAGGTAGTGCCAAATTAACCCCAAAAAAATGTAAAAATACAACTGTTCCAAAATTAAGACATCCACGTTATCCAGAGCCATCGAATAAGCATAAAAAACCCGAAAAATTTGAAAAATAGAAAGAATCGCTCCAGCAAAACCGAAAAATGTAAAGAAGTGTTTGTAAAGCAGTGTTGAATGAAACAAACAAACACTTCCTTTTAAAAAAAACGGAACTTCCGATGTAGCGTACACCTATGACAAAAACATAGAAAACAGACATTCCCACCCACATTAATTAGCTAGTAATTAGGTACAAACATATTAAAATAGATGATTTCACTTGTAGATATACCGTAAAAGACTAAAATTCACTCTATATATAATGAGTTAATTAACTAACACTACGTGTATATACCATAAGTAATTATCTGTTTTCGAAATCTAAAACATACCTCCCTCACATTCAACAACACAAAATATAAGGTCACTAATCTCAAAACATCATTAAAATACACATAAAACATATAAAATAAACCTTACCTGAAGCGACGTGAAGTGTCTCCCAACCGCGATCAGCCCTTCTTCCAAATAACCCAAAACGACCTAACCCGGTTACAAAATAAAGCACCCAAATGCAATAAAATAGTCCCAAGTATAAAATCTAATATATATACTTCACTAAATATGCAAAAATGAACATTAAGTTTCTATTATTGTAAAGAAATATTTACTTTAATCCTACAATGATTTGATTAACAAATATGTAAATGAATGTAATAAATACATATTATGAAAAGAATAATATTTATATTAACAATGTATAGAAATATAACTACATTGTCAAAAATTATAATAATAGAAAAATGTGTTAAAAATATGTGACTCACATAATAAATATTTTATGTATTGAAATAAAGTGTAAAAAATACTTTTGTTATTTCTACATTTCTTTATTAAATTACAATATGTAAAAGAGATAATAAATAATATTCATTTTTGTACAAAAAGTATGAAAATAATAATGCTTCTGTATAGTTGCTTATCATTGTGTTTATAAAATATGTTTATAAAACCAAATGTAATAAAAAGAATTTTGTAATGAAATAACATTTTATTTGTGAAACATAAATAAAAATAATGTTTCTACAATCATGTTGTACTATTTGTATCATTATCTTACTATAATGTAACAATCTTATCAGAAATTTTGCACTGTATATTAAATGTGAGTATATGTTGGTGTCTAATAATTTAATTATTACTATACCAAATCCAGCGTACATTAAATTAAAACTGACCCTGAACCCAAAAAATACCCCTTTACCCAAAAACAGAAAACTGACCCTGAACCCTAAAAATACGCCTTTACCCAAAAACCCAAAACTGACCCTGAACCCTAAAAATACCCCTTTACCCAAAAACCCAAAACTGACCCTGAACCCTAAAAATACCCCTTAACCCAAAAACTGAAAACTGACCCTGAACCCAAAAAATACCCCTTTACCCAAAAACTGAAAACTGACCCTGACCCCTAAAAATACCCCTTTACCCAAAAACCCAAAACTGACCCTGAACCCTAAAAATACCCCTTAACCCAAAAACTGAAAACTGATCCTGAACCCAAAAAATACCCCTTTACCCAAAAACTGAAAACTGACCCTGAACCCAAAAAATACCCCTTTACCCAAAAACTAAAAACTGACCCTGAACCCAAAAAATACCCCTTTACCCAAAAACTGAAAACTGACCCTGAACCCTAAAAATACCCCTTTACCCAAAAACTGAAAACTGACCCTGAACCCAAGAAATACCCCTTTACCCAAAAACTGAAAACTGACCCTGAACCCTAAAAATACCCCTTTACCCAAAAACTGAAAACTTACCCTGAACCCAAAAAATACCCCTTTACCCAAAAACTGAAAACTGACCCTGAACCCAAAAAATACCCCTTTACCCAAAAACTAAAAACTGACCCTGAACCCTAAAAATACCCCTTAACCCAAAAACTGAAAACTGACCCTGAACACAAAAAATACCCCTTTACCCAAAAACTGAAAACTGACCCTGACCCCTAAAAATACCCCTTTACCCAAAAACTAAAAACTGACCCTGAACCCAAAAAATACCCCTTTACCCAAAAACTGAAAACTGACCCTGACCCCTAAAAATACCCCTTTACCCAAAAACCCAAAACTGACCCTGAACCCTAAAAATACCCCTTAACCCAAAAACTGAAAACTGACCCTGAACCCAAAAAATACCCCTTTACCCAAAAACTGAAAACTGACCCTGAACCCAAAAAATACCCCTTTACCCAAAAACTAAAAACTGACCCTGAACCCAAAAAATACCCCTTTACCCAAAAACTAAAAACTGACCCTGAACCCTAAAAATACCCCTTAACCCAAAAACTGAAAACTGACCCTAAACACAAAAAATACCCCTTTACCCAAAAACTGAAAACTGACCCTGACCCCTAAAAATACCCCTTTACCCAAAAACTAAAAACTGACCCTGAACCCAAAAAATACCCCTTTACCCAAAAACTGAAAACTGACCCTGACCCCTAAAAATACCCCTTTACCCAAAAACCCAAAACTGACCCTGAACCCTAAAAATACCCCTTAACCCAAAAACTGAAAACTGACCCTGAACCCAAAAAATACCCCTTTACCCAAAAACTGAAAACTGACCCTGAACCCAAAAAATACCCCTTTACCCAAAAACTAAAAACTGACCCTGAACCCAAAAAATACCCCTTTACCCAAAAACTGAAAACTGACCCTGAACCCTAAAAATACCCCTTTACCCAAAAACTGAAAACTGACCCTGAACCCAAGAAATACCCCTTTACCCAAAAACAGAAAACTGACCCTGAACCCTAAAAATACCCCTTTACCCAAAAACTGAAAACTGACCCTGAACCCAAAAAATACCCCTATACCCAAAAACTGAAAACTGACCCTGAACCCAAAAAATACCCCTTTACCCAAAAACTAAAAACTGACCCTGAACCCAAAAAAGACCCCTTTACCCAAAAACTGAAAACTGACCCTGAACCCTAAAAATACCCCTTTACCCAAAAACTGAAAACTGACCCTGAACCCAAAAAATACCCCTTTACCCAAAAACTGAAAACTGACCCTGAACCCTAAAAATACCCCTTTACCCAAAAACTGAAAACTGACCCTGAACTCAAGAAATACCCCTTTAACCAAGAACTGAAAATTGACCCTGAACTCTAACAATACTCCTTTACCCAAAAATAATTATTATTATGTAATTACAAATTAATTATTAATTAATAATAACAATAAAGTTAATATATTTGCACATTAGCTGTAAAGAAATAAATTTAATTATTAATATTATATTTTCCAAAATAATTTACAATAAGTAAAAAATATATATTAAACTAAATGAAGCTAATTAATATAATTAACTCATTTATATTAATTAATTACCAATTAATTATTATTTAAAAAAATGTAAAAAATTATATTCATTAATTAACTCATTAATATTAATTAATTAACAATTATTTATTCTTTAAAAAAATATTCAAAATTATATTAATTAATTAACTAGTTAATATTAATTAATTACCAAATAATTATTATATTAATTAATTAACTAGTTAACATTAATTAATTACCAAATAATTATTATTATTATTTAATTACCAATTATTTATTATTTAAAATTATGTCCAAAATTATATTAATTAATTAATTAATTAATTATAATTAATTACCAATTATTAATTATTTACAATTATGTACGATATTATATTAATTAATTAACTAATTAATATTCATTAATTACCAATTAATTATTATATAAAATAATGTACAAAATTATATTAATTAATTAACTAATTAATATTAATTAGTTACCAATTAATTATTAATACATTTTTTTTACAAATATATATTAATTTATTAATTATTTTTAAATTACTTCCCACCCTTATCCCCTATAAACCCAATAACCCGCTCCTAAAACTATATATGTTTTTTAAAAATATTTTTATATTAAATATATTGTAATTTTTTAATATAGACCTTTTTATCAAATTTTTATTTACAATTATTATATTTTTTCCTACACTATTTATTTTTTCCATTACTACACGATATTTTGTATTGTCGATATTTTGTCATACGATATTATTTTTTTCGATATTTCTACTTACTTACCTATTACGATATTTTTGTATCCGATATATTTGCTTCCCAATATTTTTTACCTTCGATATTTTAACTTCGATATTTTGTCTTTCCGATATTTTTTTTTCGATATTTTGTCTGTGTACCCTATGGGTGTCCACAGGCAGCATCCAGAGAATCTACCTCAGCCAACGCAAGATTGTGAAGCAGATGGCCGCTACTTTCTTCACTTGGGCTTGCATTGATAGCCCGTTATCTATGGTCACTCCCAGGTTGCGAACGTGCTCAGATGCAGCTGGAATAGGGCCCATTTCGGCTGGCCAGTGCTTAGAACTCCACAGCTCTTGTTTTCCCCCAAGGATCAGGACCTCCGTCTTCCCTCCATTCAGCTTGAGCAAGCTGTGACTCATCCAGATGGCTATGTCTCTGAGGCCCGTCTGAAGGAGGGAGGTGGAGGACCGATCCGATTGAGATAGGGAGAAAACGATCTGCCAGTCATCCGCATAAGTAAACAGCGTGAGCCCTGCAGGCTCAACGATGAAGGCCAAGGGAGTGACATATAGATTGAAGAGGAGAGGGCTTAGAATTGAGCCCTGGGGTATTCCATAAGGTGAGGAGTGAACCATGGATGCCGAGGACTGAGAGAAGATTTGAAATGTCCGATCGGTTAGAAATGATTCCAGCCATTTTAGGGCATTGCCGCCAATGCCCAGGGTGGTCAGTGCTTCTAGTAGGATGTCGTGGGAAATGGTGTCGAAAACCGCACTGAGATCAAGAAGGATCAGTGCGGCTGTGTCACCTCTGTCGAGCATAAGGCGGGTGTTTTCAGTGACACCCAGGAGCGTAATTTCGGTCAAAAAGCCTGGGCGAAACCCTGACTGAGAATGGTGCAATAGGTTATTGGTGGCGACGAACTGGGCTAAGTGTTGGTGAATATGTCTTTCCATCACCTTAGAAAAAAATGGTAGTAATGAGATCGGCCTAACGTTAGAATGAACTCTAGGATCCGCCATGGGTTTCTTCAACAAGGGAGACACCATGGCATGTTTCCAGCAGGCTGGGACACTAGCGAGTTGCAGTGAGAGATTGAGTGTAGAGCAGATCGTGGAGAGCTGTGACTCATCCAAAAGTCTTAGAATAGAAATGGGGAGAGGATCGATGGGCGAACCGGATTTTATTTTGAACAAATGCTCTAATAAGGCAGTTGGATGGAGGTCAGGCCATTCAAGAAGTGGAGCATACGCAAAGGTTGGCAAATTGCTAGTATGACTAGAGCTGACCGCCGCCACCATAGTGGACATATAGCCACCGATTTGTTCGGATATGTCTTTATAAATCTTCTCGATTTTTGTAGTAAAGAACTGGGCAAGTTCCTCGCACTGGGTACTATCAAGGGATGGAGGTCTGGCCACTGTACCGGATCCTGCTAGTTCCTTGACTAGCCAAAAGAGCACTTTGGATTTGTTTACTGCATCATTGATGGTTTTAGCGACATAGGTGGCTCTGGCAACGCTACACGCTCTGTGGTAGCGCTTTAGCTCTTTTTTGTAAGCCTGACCTGCCGCAGAAGAGTAATCCTTTCTCCAGGTCCTTTCCAATTTTTTACAGTAGGATTTATCGGTTTTTAATTGTTTGTTAAACCACAGGGCCAGTGGTTTATGTGTGACCGGTTTCTTGTGGGATGGAGGCAGACAGCTATTGATGGCTTCCGAAAGCCAGAGATTGATACTCGCTGCTGCTTCATCTACACCGTCCGACTTGTTGAAATCAGTTGGAAGATGAGAATTAAGGATTAGTTTAAAAGAAGCCATGTCAAGCTTTTTCCAGTCCCTCCTGAGAATGGTCACGGGAAGTTTGGGCTGAGTCGAGTTATCCATGAAGGAGAGGTTAAAGCAGACCAGCGAGTGGTCTGACCAATGAATGGGTAGTGCTGGGCGACATCGTATGTGCGCAAGGTTGGAAAAAATAGGGTCCAGCAAGTGCCCCCCTTTATGTGTTGGCCCACAATTGTGTAATACCATGTTCATGGCCGCAAAGTCGGAGATTAGGTTCATGTTCACGCTATTTTTAGGGTCATCCAAATGGATGTTGAGATCCCCACAATCAGAAAGTTGCTTGAATGCAGCAATAAGGTGGCTACGTAGTCTGAGAACTGCGGGCCCAGATGTTTGCAGAGCCAGGGAGGCGATAGACTAAAAGTCCAGTGAGGGTATACTTAGGATGGAGTGCCAGTTTAAACTGAACTGCCTCACAGTCTTTAAGATTTGTTGGTTTCAGAAAGCATTGAACATTTCTCTTAACTATGATCGCAATGCCTCCTCCCATTCTATCAGGTCTATCACACCCTAAGATAGTGTAGTTAACTGGCAATGCTTCGGCGATGTCCGGCCCAGAGCTGTCATGCAGCCATGTTTCGGTGAGGAACAACGCGACAGGTTGCTCGTCCACGAGAAGATCAAAGATCTTGCATTTATGCTTAGCTAGAGATCTACAGTTTAGGCTAATAAACGTGAAGACGGTTTTACAGGGAGGCCTGATGCGAGGCACGCAACTTCGGCATGGCTGGGCAGCCTTCACGCCAAAAGAGCAGTTCCAGGAAGCCCTAGGAGCCCCATCACTCAGATCGAAAACAATACCGTCCGATTTTATGGGAGGTCTTAAGGAGAGCAATTGTTCCTCTGAGTATGTGATCCGAGTATTGCAAGTTTGCGCAGGGGGTATGGCCCCTGGGCCCGTATGGGCGCGGACAGGCGCAGACGGGCTTGCCTTCGGCGCGCCGCAGGCCGGAGGATATTCGTCATTTATACTCAGTGAGGCGGGAGTTCCTAAACAACTAGTAAGCACCCAAAGCTCCTCCTAACATGGCCGCTTACCCCCTGTGTGTCCCACGGCAGCGCCTAGTCGGCTGCAGGGGACCAGGGTTTGAGTGCGGTGAGTGGCGGAATGAGGACTGTGCAAATGAGCAGATAAAAACAGTGCAAGCAAACACAAATTAGCAATTTTAAAAATCAGGCTGTCAGTGCAGTTTTCCCGGATTCCGCCTCAGGAAAATAATGTGTGCTCTGGTGTCAACCGGCGCAAGGGGAGAGAGCGCGAGTTTTATAGCAGCGAGGGCGGGCGCTCCTAAACAACTAGTCCGCACCCAAAGCTCCTCCTAACATGGCCGCTTACCCCCTGTGTGTCCCGCGGCAGCGCCTAGTCGGCTGCAGGGGACCAGGGTTCGAGTACGGTGAGTGGCGGAATGAGGATTGTGCAAATGAGCGGATTAAAACAGTGCAAGCAAACACAAATTAGCAATTTTAAAAATCAGGCTGTCAGTGCAGTTTTCCCGGCTTCCGCCTCAGCAAAATAATGTGTGCTCTGGTGTCAACCGGCGCAAGGGGAGAGAGCGCGAGTTTTACAGCAGCGAGGGCAGGAGCTCCTAAACAACTAGTTCGCACCCAAAGCTCCTCCTAACATGGCCGCTTACCCCCTATGTGTCCCGCGGCAGCGCCTAGTCGGCTGCAGGGGACCAGGGTTCAAGAGCGGTGAGTGGTGGAATGAGGACTGTGCAAATGAGCGGATAAAAACAGTGCAAGCAAACACAAATTAGAAATTTAAAAAATCAGGCTGTCAGTGCAGTTGTCCCGGCTTCCGCCTCAGGAAAATATTGTGTGCTCTGGTGTCAACCGGCGCAAGGGGAGAAAACGCGAGTTTTATAGCAGCGAGGGCGGGAGCTCCTAAATAACTAGTCCGCACCCAAAGCTCCTCCTAACATGGCCGCTTACCCCCTGTTTTTTACCGCGGCAGCGCCTAGTCGGCTGCAGGGGACCAGGGTTCGAGTACGGTGAGTGGCGGAATGAGGACTGTGCAAATGAGCGGATTAAAACAGTGCAAGCTAACACAAATTAGCAATTTTAAAAATCCGGCTGTCAGTGCAATTTTCCCGGCTTCCGCCTCAGCAAAATAATGTGTGCTCTGGTGTCAACCGGCGCAAGGGGAGAGAGCGCGAGTTTTACAGCAGCGAGGGCGGGAGCTCCTAAACAATTAGTCCGCACCCAAAGCTCCTCCTAACATGGCCGCTTAGACCCTATGTGTCCCGCGGAAGCGCCTAGTCGGCTGCAGGGGACCAGGGTTCAAGAGCGGTGAGTGGTGGAATGAGGACTGTGCAAATCAGCGGATAAAAACAGTGCAA
The DNA here is from genome assembly GCF_964261635.1 of Lissotriton helveticus. Taxonomy (NCBI): domain Eukaryota; kingdom Metazoa; phylum Chordata; class Amphibia; order Caudata; family Salamandridae; genus Lissotriton; species Lissotriton helveticus. The sequence goes on along the minus strand of NC_136059.1, from coordinate 1,837,869,824 downwards.
GCAAACACAAATTAGCAATTTTAAAAATCAGGCTGTCAGTGCAGTTTTCCCGGCTTCCGCCTCGGGAAAATATTGTGTGCTCTGGTATCAACCGGCGCAAGGGGAGAGAACGTGAGTTTTATAGCAGCGAGGGCGGGAGCTCCTAGACAACTAGTCTGCACCCAAATCTCCTCCTAACATGGCCGCTTACCCCCTGTGTGTCCAGCGGCACCACCTAGTCGGATGCAGGGGACCAGGGTTCGAGTACGGTGAGTGGCGGAATGAGGACTGTGCAAATGAGCGGATTAAAACAGTGCAAGCAAACACAAATTAGCAATTTTAAAAATCAGGCTGTCAGTGCAGTTTTCCCGGCTTCCGCCTCAGCAAAATAATGTGTGCTCTGGTGTCAACCGGCGCAAGGGGAAAAAGCGCGAGTTTTATAGCAGCGAGGGCGGGAGCTCCTAAACAACTAGTCCGCACCCAAAGCTCCTCCTAACATGGCCGCTTACCCCCTATGTGTCCCGCGGCAGCGCCTAGTCGGCTGCAGGGGACCAGGGTTCGAGTGCGGTGAGTGGCGGAATGAGGACTGTGCAAATGAGGGGATAAAAACAGTGCAAGCAAACACAAATTAGCAATTTTAAAAATCAGGCTGTCAGTGCAGTTTTCCCAGCTTCCGCCTCAGGAAAATAATGTGTGCTCTGGTGTCAACCAACCAAAAAGAATTATGAAATTATGATTGAGGTTTTCAATAAACATCAAGAGGAAATTAAGCAGAGTACAGCTACAAAACCAAAAACGGATTAGATACACTATACCTAGCCAAAAGATATGATCATCTGGTTAAAAAGGATGAGCCTACCCTCTTAAAGAAGAAGTCCTCTATAGTAAGTAGGAGTTCTGCTTCTCTAAGCAATTTGTTTAATAGTGAAGGAGAGGTGTTAGAAGTACGAGAGGGAACGTCTAAATACAACCTCAATAGTAGCACATTTTTACAGCAGGTCATAATCTGAATAAGCAAACAAGGCTGTTGAAAATAGGGTCTCTAGTTGGCAGTGGTTTGCACCCTGTCCAAGTAGGGACCACCACTCTAATCAGGGTAAGTCAGATACAAACCCTAAATTAACCTGGGCTCACCCTCTGGTAGCTTGGCACAGACCAATAAGGCTAATTTAAGAGGCAATGCGTAAAGTGTTTGTTTGTGTAACACTTAAATTACAGCAACTCATTGAAAACACCACGAAAAGACTCCACAAAGATTTTGAACAACAGCTTATATTAATCTGAGTAAAACAAGACCCAAATGACAAAAAATAAATTTGTAGAAGTCAAAATATAAAATTTTCAAGAATAAACCAAAAATAGTGTTTAGAAGACTATCAGTCAAAAGGTTAGTTGATGTAAGGAGGAACCAGTGCAAAGTAAAAGTTAGGGCTGACAGTGATGGAGGGCAGGCCGGCTGGCAACAAGAACCAGACCAGTCACTCTGAAGAAATACTTTTTGTTCGAGCTTTTGTCAACATCAAGAGTCTACTGCATCGTCCAGCTTCAAAGTTATGGGACCACGTCGTCATCGAACTCTGTTGAAGTGAATGGAAAGCTTTGTCACTGAGCCACCACAGCTTTGTCATCGAGCCATGCTAGCGGAGGTTTCTTCATCACCGAACAGCCTCTGGATCAATGTTGAAGCGCACTGTGTTGGACATTCTCACGTAGCCAAGGCAAAGCATCAGTTTCAGCAGAAATCAGCTGGAGAACCCACGTCTGATGACCAGGAATGTGTTGAGATAATTTGTATGTAGGAGAATGCATTGTCTAGAGACAGCTAAAAGAAGATAAGAACTTGATGATCAGAGAAGCAGATAAAGTAGGAAATAATGTGGTTATGGATTGAGTCGATTATGACAATGAAATTTATGAACAACTGGGTGAGTACTTGGTCTGGTGTCTCAGTGAACTAATGCATCCACTGCAGGGGCCTATGGTTGATCTCATGGTCACAGGTTTCAATCCCAGCAGGTCCACTCAGCCTTTCATCCATTTGACTTCAATAAAAAGAGTGCCATTGAGTTGGGTAACAATAAACATCAGTTATTCAGCGCCAAGGTGGTGAAGGTGTGCTTTACAAATACACGTTATGTTATGGTTTGTGATCTGAGATTGAACTCTAAACCAATTATGGAACTGACTAAATTATTTAATGGTACTTTCAAAAAAATGGCACAATGATGTATTACTTAATGATAATGACTACTATTATTTACTTGTTGATCTTCCTCGGATTCTATATTTGTATACACTTCCAAAGATACAGAAAGATCTACCTGATCCACCAGGTAGACCTACCTCGAGAATTTAAGCCTTATGTGGATTATTTACCTTCTTACATCCGAGATACAAGACATATTTTGAATTTGTTGAGCAATGTAGTATGGGAATCAGGTATGATAATTGTCTTGCTTGAAGTTTTGTCCCTTTATGTAATTATCATACGTAATACTGGCATTAAGACATTGAGCCATTTTCTAAGTACCCGATCTATAGATCTGTTGGATCATACTAATATGTTAATTTCAGCGACAAAATCCATACTTGAAAATATTGGGCCCGATTCCCAAAAGTAATCTGAGACAAAATCCTAACTTTACAACATTAGGTATTTACAAAAGACATTTCGCAGTACTAAAGTTAGGGGAGCTGCGAGACTACACCTAGTGGCTGAAGGAGGTGTTCCGCGATGACATCGACCTCCGTTTACCCAGCAGACGGTGCCCCCAAACTACAGATGAACCTACTGATGAGCTGTTCCGGGAGCTGGATCAAGACCTGCATGCTATTTGAGGCATTTTACATCGTTATCGATTGCCTTAGGTCTCTGCTTCTCAAAATGGCAGCCGGTCCCTCGCAGCATCGGAAACATTGGCAGTGGTAATTGAACTGGGAGTGAAGCACTACTATACAAGGCTCTTCAGAGAACTCCACTTTCCACCCGCTCACTGTTTCTACCCCGGAGGTATGTGGAAGTTCTGTGATTTCTTTTCTCAGGAGGCTGCTCCATTTATCGGCTGGCCTAACCTGAAAATGACAGCTGTATCTGAATAAAAGACATCATTTCAGTTTAAAAGGGCTTACAAAAACAATAGCGATACCGCTATGTACATCGGGCAGCCCTTAGGTTATTATTCTCCCTACCAAGGAGCCCATTGATTGTTGTGGTCTAAAGTGGGTAACGTCGATGTCCTGAAACCTCACAGGGCTCTGCCTGACCCCAAAATAGTGTCCATGCACAAGGGGATGTGCTCTGAACCCTTGGCTCATTCAAGCCCGCTCATCCCTACTTGTCTATCCTCCTGGATCCTACTAGTTCTCTCCTGTTCCTGCCTGGGCTGAAAATGAAGATGCCCCTTGGGTGGATTCTAAAAATGGTTATACCACGCAATACATCATTATCCTTAAATTTACCACCATTGTGTGTGCCCTTTACCAAAGCACACCTTCTCCCCTTGTTGGGGAGGGATCCAGCATTTATACCCATGAGTATCAAAGACCCTCCTGAGAGAGTCCACAGCGTCAAGGGAGCCACACACAGCGGAGGTTTGGGAATGACACCCCTTGCCAAAGCACTCCTTTTCCCCTTGTTGGGGAGGGATCCAGTAATTATGCCTTAAAGTTTCAGAAACCCTCTGAGAGAGTCCCCAGCACAAATGGAACCACACACAGCTGTTGAACTATACATTACAGAGAATAGGAGAATATGATTCTCAGTAGGATGTTTCAGAAAACTATATCCTGTAATGTGCTACTGCATGCCATTATTTCACATCCGAAATTTGAAATGAATGCTATACCAAATGGAGAGATGTTTAAGGGAAGGCACGCTTTCGATGAAGATAGTGATTTTCTGAAAATTCTGCAGGATATGCTAAAGAGACTTAAAATGAAAGTTTATGATCTATATTTAAATTATCCTGTAAGGCATAAGGTCATAGGTTAGATCAGAACTCTAATTTACACACCAATAGGAATCATAGAAGGCGGTGGGACCCTCAAAGTGAGATTGATTACGAATTAGAATTCGGATTTTGGAAAACTTTGGAGAGTTTTATGAAAACACTGGTATCCACATCTGATACATCACTGTATGAGTTTATTACTGATGGAGCAAATGTTACTTCTTGTAAAGGGAGCTCTTTAAAAATAATTCTTAGTCCGAGTTATCCTTGCTCACAAGGACAGAGCTCTTGGTTGACCTCTGTATCCAGAGGTTTCTATAAATGTGGTCACTGCAGTATGTGCCGATGGGCTATGGATAAAATTATATAGTTCCGTTATGGTTTGAACCAGTAGTTTGTGCTTAACACAAACATGAAATGTGGTTCACAATTGTGGTATATGTCCTTTTTTGCAAATGTCAAAAATGTATGTTGAGAGTACCATTAGACCATTACAGAACTGAATTTGAGAACACTTTAGAGCTTTGAAACAATGGGATGTAAAATATACTATGGCTGCACATGCAGTCAAGTGTGAAGCTTAGATTCCCCACTGGAGCTTTATGTTTCATGGTATAGACGGTGTGAGTAGGAACACTAGAAGTGGCAATCAAGAACTGAGTTAGGCTTTGTAAATCAATGTGGATAATGAGATGGATGAAAGTGGTGGCAAAGGGGTTGAATATGGACCTCAAATTAAACATTTTGTAAAGTCGCTAACACCAGTTAGTGACAGCTAGTAGGAGATTGCGACCATCTTGGGACCCGCTTTGCATGTCAGTGAAATTTATCACTAATGACATGCAAAGTGGGCGTGCCAAGATGTTAGCGACTGGAAACAGTTGCTAACATCGCTATCTCCTATTACCAACTTTTGGAGATATTTGCGCTAAGCGCGAATATCTCCAAATGCTAACACCTGCCCCTGAGCAGTTCATAGCCATGTTATCCAATGGTAGGTGGATAACATGGCTAAGAGCATTAGCTCGGTAATGCATGAATATCGCTGACTTTTCAGTGATATTCATGCATTTCGGCCGATTTTTATCGCTTAGGAGATAAACCTTGATAATAGCAAGGCTCCTAAGCGATAAAAATCACCGCAGCTCGGCGATAAAAATATTGCCGCTAAGCCAACATAGCGATAATTATCGCTAGTTGTTGGTAATATGCCCCAAAGTACCATATTGAAATCCGTTTGGCAATTTGGTTACAGAAAATCTGAGAAGGAGGAATATCATTCTCTAATACTTTTTAATGAGTAAAGGACTGCACAATTTGAAAATGTTTTTTGGTCTGATCCAACTGTTGCTAGTATTTTGGCATAGTAGTCTTTTTCTCTAATTTGATTTGTTGTTGATAGGCTTTAAGAGCCATTCTGAACTGGGTTAGTTCATCCGTTTTATATGCACCTCACCATCTTCGTTCTAATTGCCTGCAGTGAAGATGTAAATCTGCCAGCTTTTGTGTATACAAGGGGGCTGACACTTTGGTAGCAGGTTACCTTATCCGAAGAACTGGGGGATGGGGGGTAGTGTATTACTGAGCATAGTCATCCAGGACTTGAAACGCTGAGTGTCTATCTTGTTGTCTCCTGATAAAGAGGGTCTGAGAGCTGAAGCACAGTTACTTAGGACCGGATTTTTTAAAATGTTATTCCATTTATGAACAATCCTAGGGTCACCAATAGAAGGGACAAATCAGACACTAACACAAGGACGTTTAATCCTAAATGGAATGGGCATGTGATGTAAACATGGTTGAGAAACTGGGGAGTTAACAGTTAGGGTGATATGGTACGAGCAAATCCTGTCAAGGAAATGTCCAGCATGGTGTGTGGGGGAACGCTCCCACAGTTTCAAGGGTATCCAGAAAATGTTTTACTCCGGATTCAATTTAAGTGGAGAGATGTATTATTGGCATTGAGTTACTATGTACAAACACGAAACAGGGCCCAACATTTGACATGGCGACAGGGAAATGATGGTACAGGTAGAAAACATGGGAAAGTAGCAAGTAGAAATATGTTGATTGCTGATGTACAGGGCAGACTGTGTAGTCTGATGCCATGAGACACATACAATGGCCCTTCTGTGACTTGGACGTGAGCCACACAGCCAGTCCAAGATGAAGCATTGTCCAGCTGGAAGTGTTCAACTTCCATAAAAAAAGGCTTAGTAAGAGTGACTAAACAGAACGATCAAAATGCTAAAAAGGGTGACTAAAAGGGACACTGAATCAAAACAGTATCAGATTCAATGCAAATTCAATTCAGTAAACAATTGCATACATTCTGCGTCAATTAATAGTTCCCCACCACATAAAAGGTTTAAAATCAGAGATATAGAATGGAATTAAGTCAGCACCATGGAACTTAACTAATCCTCTTTGTCAGCTCTGGTCATACTATGCCCTCTGTTTTCAGCCACCACCACTGGAAGGAATGTCATAATGATGCCATGCAAACAAGACGTAAACTGACCTCAATGAAGTGACTGGCCTTTGACTTCTGTCAGTTTCTACCCCTAATTATAGCCAGGGCTGTGCCTTGATCTTTAAAAATTTCTGTGGCTACAATGGTTGCATGATAGAGACACTCATGGCTAAACCTCATGTGCCTCAACAACGCTGCCATAACCACGAATGCATTCCTTTACCACACATGCCTATATTGCACATGTGTTTACCACACCATTTCATTGTAAAGACATGACTGGTAAAGGGATATGTGCGGTAACATGCACACTCAAGCCTCCCCCTGAGCCCTAAAAACTATCCCAACCACCCAGAGACCTAAGAATTACCCCACCCCAAATACCTAAAATGAAACTATTAGATATGGGTTGGGCCAGGTCTAACACTAACAAGCCCCCCTCTGAAATCTAAAAAGTACCATGACCCTCCCATGCCCTAAAAAGTACTCTGACCCCCCCACTCCTAAAAATGACCTTGCCCCACCCTGAGCCCTAAAAACGTCCTAGACCCCCATCTCTGAAAACTACCCTGACTTACCCCCTGAGCTCGAAACACTACCCCACCCCCTGTGACGTAAAATCTAACCCGGCTTCCCCTTAGCCCTAAAAACTACCCGACCCACCTTGAGCCCTAAAAACTTCCCCAACCCGATCCCTAAAACCAACCACAACCGGCTAGCCCTAATAACTACCCCAACCTTTAAAAACTACACCCCACCCCACAAAATCTGGCCCCAGCCCCACTTACCTCACCATGTCCACTCCCGATCCTTCCTGTTCCTGCACCCGCCCATTCCAGCATCTAGACCGTGCAGGTCCAGGCTGTCTTTTTGTGATTTTTCTTTGCCACTTTTAACTTTCTTTTAGCCACCGCTCCTTTCTGACATTTGTACTTGATTTCAGCCTGCCAGCACATCGTTTTGCTTCATTTGAATTCTTTGTCCTTAGTATTTGATTTCTACGTGGGTCTCATTGACAGCCGCGATTCTGTACGAATCATATAGGAAATTAGTCTAGTGTGTAGATCTTTTACTAGAGTCACCCATTCTTTTTCTACCAAGGTCAGTTCTTGATAGAGGGCAAGAGGTCTGTACTGGAGTTAACTTCCAGGCCCACACTAAGGAGCATATTATCAAGGAACGGCGTTAAAATTATCGCCGCTTTAGCTAAAGCGGCAATAATGGGCTTCATAATATGCCCTTGAGAATTCCAATAGAAGCCCATGTTCTGGAGTTAACATGGACTTCTATTGGAATTCTCTATGGCATATTATCAAGCCCATTATCACCGTTTTATCCTTGATAATATGCCCCTTAATTCTTTTCAACAGGGGTTTGGCTTTGGTTGAAGGCGATTGTCCAGCTGGTATGACACCTATGTGGACGTTGGAGCTCAAGTTCATGTTAATTGACAAGGATGACAGTCACTTTCAGCTCTAGTTGTGACCTTGTATTTCATGCACCTTGTACGCAAGTAATTGCTCAGGAACACATTGTTGAATGTTGAAATATTTCTAAACATGGGTTTTCATCTGCCTTCTAAGCATCCTTGCTGATAGCATGTGTCCAAGTCATATTCTTTGATGCAAGCCTCCCTGAAATTTTGAATGACAGCGGCTTACGTTTATTAAAGTCACCTACAAGGAGGACTGCAGGGCCTAGGTGCTCATAACGGAGCCCCCAAATCTGGTCACAAATGTCCAACACAATTTTGTTTCCTACTTGTCTCGATGGGTGTATATAGCCATAGGTTGTCCATCCATTACTAGGCCTACAGGTTTGAAGGCCTGCAAATCATGGTTGAAAGCGTTTGTCTCTTGTTTTTTGCTGGATATTGAACAAAGATAGATAACCCACTGATAGGTCTTTCAAAAAGGTTCTTCTTTTGTGCAGTATTATGAATTGCATGGTAGCCTTGGATTGATGTAGGTACAGTGCTCCTAGTTTCCTGCAAGCACAAAATATTCCCAGTGCTCAGGTAATAAAGGGTATATTTTTTATCCAAAAGAAGGGTCAATACTGTCACATTTCAGCGTATTACCTAATGCTGTGTATGGTCTTGACTTTAATTTCATCCATAGTAATAGAAAGGCTGTAGGTCTTTGGTTATTACGGCAGCCGTTAGCCATCCCTAGTTGGATTGTTTGTTGTGGGAGGAGTTGACAATTGTTGGGCGAAATTTTATTTTATCCTTCTATTTGACAGTTAAACTATACTTTTTCCCTCCCATGTGTAGACAATGTGCCTCTCAGTATACTGTTGCAAAAGGAACAATTGATGGACAGAATACTGAACAATGGCAAACATTCATAGATCTGAGCCAAATCCATCATTTCTTTGCTCCCCGTGCCATTCCAGTTTAACCCCTCATCCAGGGGTATCCTAAAGTGTTCTGTAACAACCAGGAGGGTGGACTCGGTACAGAGTCTTGCTCTGAACCCTGTTTGGGAGTCATGCAAAAAAAATGAGACTCCACAAAAGCAGAGAGCGATCTACAGACATATTTTTCTAGAATGTTCGACAGAATAAGGAGGTAAGAAATAGGTCACTAATTCGACCTTATGGCCAGATCCAAGTTGGGTTTCTTCAGAAGAGGAAGAACTGTGGCATACTTCCATGCCTGAGGAATGGAATCCTCATGCAATAAACTACTGAGGAGTTGTGTCAATGTTTATGCTTGTGCTCACTCCTTTAAACACTGTCAAATTGGCTTACGCCCAATCGCCATATTTAATTAACTAGTATGTCCCTAGTAGAGTGGTACTACACGTTCCCAGGGCCTGTAAATCAATTGCTACTAGTTGGCATGTAGCACCTATTGTGCAATCTACTTTAGTAGCCTTTTAAAACATGTCTCACACCTGCCTTTTCAACACGTGTGAAGGTTTAAACTGTCACTTGTACCTGGTAAAACAAACCTTTTTCCTGCACTATCACCTTTCAGGGATATAACATATGCCAATTAAGAGATAGCCAATTTTACCAGATTTCAAAGGTCAAAGGACATACATTGGGGCTGGACAGCAGTGCCTCACAGTTCAGATGTCAAAAACTAGCAGCATTATCAACAAAAAAGAAAATGAAGGTGACCACGCGAAAAGAGGGACTTTCCCAAAGTTTTCTGCTCTTCCCATTATTGTTTCTGATAGACCTGGAACCACAGGCCTTCACCCTACAAGATAATAAGTGCTATCCCAGCATTGATAAAAGTTAGGTCTGACAGAAAGTTTAATTATATCTCATTTTGGGAATTTTGTGTTACACATACTATGCAAAATTCCAGAAAAGATGCCACTACCAATGTTGCACAATTATGCTCCAACTTGCATTAAACATTTACACTGAAATGCATAATTTCTGGTAAAATATTTACCACAAACACACAAGAACAACGGAATGGGAATGTCTGCTGTTCACTGTGCTTTTGTTATTTACAATATTTTGTGCGTGAAATGCGTTTTAGCATAAATAATCTACCCAAGGATGTTTTTGGTGTAAAATATTGTGGTAAATAAAACATTCACATTTTTCGTAACTCTGCATAGTTTTGCTTAACTTTGGTAACATTTTGCCGAATTATACAAAAGCAAATTACGTGAATTTCGCAATCCCCTGATATATATGTATATAACTGTACATATTTCTTCAAAAAACTTGAATAATTTACAGCAATGTTGAGAAACGACACTGGTGCTACAATTTAAAGATGGAGACTATGTCAGGGAAGTAAGACTAAGGTGTAGTTACTAAAGATTATCCACCGTTGGTACTGGTTTCAAGAAAATTTAACACAGGCAAAAATGTGTCCTGACTTGAAATGTTCGATGTTAAAGAGGTCCTCTAACTTAGTATGAACGGATATGAAAACAGAAATAGACAGAAACACCCTACTCATGCGAACATAGCGTCATCATGTGACATATCAGATCTACCAACAATGCCTTTTTAAATCTTGCCAGTGCCTTTTGGGCAGCAACTGCACTAGTGGTGACACAAGTGAGAATTTCAAACTATGAAATAGGTCAAGATTCCAAAACACAAGACATAACAGGATCTTCTGTGAGAAAATTATATAATACTATTTGAGAAAATGAGTGGGTAGATTTCTACAGGCAATGTTAGAAATACATAGAACATGTGCATGCCTGTTATAAGAGTTACAATAAGTCTTGGACAACGACATGCAGAATGTTAGACTTGGCCCTTTTTGCAGGGTTATCCCCAAATGTTTTGCTTCTTTCTCCTATTTTTTCCTGATCTGTTGTTGGCTATAGGACTCTGGGCAATTTACCACTGCTAATCAGTGCTAAAGTGCATATACTCTTCACAAATTGTGAACATGATTGGTTATCCATGGCCGGCATACTTGATTTACTGGTGAGTCCCTGGTAAAGTTCACTGTGTTTTCCAGGGCCTTTACATCAAATGCCAATAGTGGGCCTGCAGCACTGATTATGCCACCCACATGAGTAGCCCTGTATGGTTATCTCAGACCTGCCACTACAGTGTCTGTGCATAGTTTTTAACTTCCTTGTGGACCTGGCAAGTGCACCCACTTGTCAGGCCCTAACCTTCCTTCTTCTTACGTGTAAGGTACCGCTATGGAAGGCCCAAGGTACGCCCCCATGCTGGATGCTGTGTTTAGGAAAGGTAGAACATGTACAGGTGTGTGTGGTATGTCCTCCTGATAGTAAAATGCTGCCAATTTAGTTTTTTTCACTATTGAAAGGCTATCTGTCACATAGGATAGAATAGGAAATATTTTGTAACAACTTACAAGTATAACTTATCATTGGGACAAGGTAGAGAAATTACATTTAGGCTCTCTGAACTCAGAATTTATTAACACATCTTTTAGTAAAGATGGTTTTTAAATTGTGTGTTTGAAAATGCCACTTTTAGAAAGTAGGAATTTTCTTGTTTAACCATTCTGTGTGCCCCTGCCTTTTTCTGTATTGACTGTCTGGTTTTGGAGTGACAGGGGCTGGGGATGTGCATTAACTGTAGACAGACACTGGAGGGGGTTGAGTTGTGCCTGGCCCTTCCTGGATGACCCACAGCTGAGCTGAAGAGACCTTGGCTGTATTTAGAATAGCGGGAGGAGTTGTTCTTGCACCCAAATAGGGCCTGTCTCCCTTGCACAATGCTGTCTCTACCCCCTGTGGTCATCCTGGACCAGTGAGGATGGTACTGGTTTGAAATGGGCTCATAGACCCCTGGACAAAGAGAAGAAAAATATTTTGGGCTATAAGTGTGTTGTGTGGGATTGGCCTGCAGTTGTTGCGTCTGCCAAGAAAAGGACAAAGACTGGAACTTTGCTGTGAATCTGCTTGAAGAAGATCTCCAAGGGCCTCTGTGTGCTGGCCTCTTTTTCTGAAGTTTTAGGCACACAAAGACTTTACCCCCAGCTCCCCTGAACTCTGTTGATGACAGTTCTGACCTGCCAGGGGGTGCCTATTCAGGTTGTGGGCCTCTGGAGGCTGTACCTCCTGCTAGGAGCTGGAAGAAAAGAAGAACTGGAGAAATAGATGCATCGCTCTTCTTGAAGCTGTTTTTCCGACGCAGCACCACTGTCAAATAAGAATCTCTGCACATCATCACCCTGCTGCAGAACTGATGAAGCCCCTGTCATGACTGCAAGAACTGATGCAATGAGGGATCAGGCTGAAGAAACTGATGCAGCACCACTCGCCGCCGCATTGATCACCACCACAACCAGGATTTCCACACATCGCACCTGTGCAGCAAGTTTTCCAGATGCACCACCCGCGGACCAAAACCATCTTGGATTCGATTAATCACTTACTCCTACAGACTGGATGGGCGGGATCACTTCACCTGCGTGCAGCAGAACTGTTGCATCGCCTCCCCAAGGTCTCAGGAACTGATGCATCTTTTTGTTTCTCGATGCTTCCCATCCCTGATGCTGCTTGACCTTGTGAATTTTGATGCATCTACAGGTACTTTGTGAGAAATCCCTCATCCATAGTTTTTTATGGACCCAGTTGTTTGAAACCTTTTGAAAAGTCATATTCTTATTACATGTATGTTGGGTCTTTGTCGTTTTGGTCTTGTTGAGTTTAGCTAAAGATACTTTATTTGTCCATACTGCTGTGGTGTCCATTTGTGGTGTTATCACTTTCTTACTGTGTGTTTTGAGTTTAAATACTTTACACATTGCCTTTGGGATAAGTCTGTCTGCTCATGCCAAGCTACCTAAGGGTAAGCAGGGGCTATCTAATTTGGGTAGCCCCCTTACCCTGACTAGAAGAAAGGGACCCTATTTGGACAAAGGTACCTACCTCTGCCAACTCATGACCCGCATTCCTAACACAGAATATTGATTTATTAATCTGGTTTGGATGTAGAATTTACGTCTTATAGTGTGCAACCATGATTTTGAAAAAAAGGGAATGCACACCATCCTTTAATCAAGACTGGGAGAATCTGGCAGAAAGATAGACCACATGTGGTCTATTATACCAAGTTTGGATATAATGACAAGATCAGGCATTGGACACTGTGGGCATCATTTATGGGGAGTTTTTTTAGGGCAGCGTCCCAAATGTTCTTGCTCAGCTGTCCTATGCAATTGTGAAAGGGCAGAAATGCACTGTCTTTAGAAAATTCAGTGCATTCCTGTCCTTCCCCATTGCGCTGGTGCACAATTTGCTGCCTAGTGCTAATGTTGACACCCTTGCACCATGGTGCAAAGGTACCTTGGTTGCAGGCAGGACTGTTCATGTGCCCAAAAGGGCACCTTCTGATAGAGAGCGGTAATTTCTTCTGGTAGTTTCTCAATGCAAAACCCTCATGCTACCTCTATTTTACCGCTCAAAAGGTGTTGGGCCCTTCACACCATGTATTACCATCAGGAGAAATTTAAATGAAGATGAACAGTCAAAATGCAATTATTATTGTAAGCCAATAAAGAGAGTTGTTGATTATTTTAAAGGGTTTTATTTTCTAGTCAAAAAGTTAATTTTTCTCAGACCCTTTGTTCATTAGTAAAATATCAATTAGGTTACAGAATTTTGGAAAACAGGAAAAATATCAATAATACAGAACACATTACAGTCTGCATATAAGCATTACATGTAGTTATGAAAATGTGGCGCAAATTTCAGTCACAATTCTTAAAGAGTTTCTAAGAAAAATAGTCTTGCAAAGCTAATCAATAATTAAATAGTTGGCCAAAAATCTCCCATTAAGAGAAATAAATGCATAAGACAAATAAATCTTTTAGACCTAATTAATTAGTCAAAACATGAACTTAAAGTTTAGCATCTATCCTGATCCACTGCACTCTCTGTCTGTCTGTGTCTAAAGAGGAAAGCAGCCCCTCCTTCACCAGACCTCAAAGGAATGCGGCATGAAGTGCCAAGATATGACGTGGAAGCAAGAAACCTCCCCCTGAATCTCCTCGGACGCAAACCTGCCCTTCAGCAATCTCCCGAGACGTTTCTCGTACCTAACCCATAGAAGCCAGCTGAGCTGAGAAAAAAGAAGTGGCTCCCATCCAGAGAGGACAGTATTTATACCATAATTATTGGCAGAGTACACAAAGATGTAACATTTTTCAGGAGAACCTTACGTGATTGGTCAGTCATAAAGGCATGAGGTCACACTTCCCTGACTCATTCTAAAAACCTGACTTCACTAGTCCTAACAAAAGAAGCATACATGAATAAATACATTTATAAACATTTGCAACATTTACTAGGAAAAATGTTTCAATCTAATTCATCCTTCTTCCTTCTCAGCGCAGTAGATGGATACTTTTAACTAACTGGTACATTGGCAGAATGACAAGAATGTGCAGTTCACGCTGTTCTTGTCATGAGGAAAGCTGCCACAGTCTGCGCATGCTCCCTTCTCATTAAATTGAAAGTCAAAGCCTTGATGGATTCACAGGCAGCCATGTTTTGTGTAGGCCCCAAAAATAAAACAAACACAAAGATAATATTAATTTCATGTAAATCAGTCCATTATGTGTCCCAAGTGCATTATTAATTCACACACATTATAAAAAGAGGTGTTATTAACTGAAAATGTTTATCAAAATGTGCAACAAGTCAAAGTCTATTAAGACAGGAATAATACATTTAGTTTACATGGATGTGCTGGGAAGAGAGAAACACATTCTATTAAAAATCTGCAAAGGTAAAAAGGCCACTTTTTCTCTACATTGCAAAAAAAAAAACACATGTTAATTTAATTCAGCAAAAGCATTTTCAGTCTGAAGTGAATAGGCCTCACTTTTCATGTTTTTCATGTGCCATGTTTTTAACCTGCACCAAAATGTGCGTGGCAATTTAAATGCAGCCTGTCTGAAGCACAAAAAATAAAACAATGCATGACTGCAGATGAAATCTGCTCCATCAATCCACCCTCTTGATAATTCAAATCATAATAAAATGATTTATAATTCATCACACATATTTCATTTCACAAGTGACAGTATATATTTTTATTTTTTAATTTTTTTTTAATTGCAAAGCTGAGCATAAAGAATGTTACTTCTATTTCTAAGGCAAAACACAAGTTTGGTCTGTAATCAGATCATATATAGCCAAGCTCAAATGTTTTAGTGCAGAGATCTGTAAGTAGCTTCTTGGAACAGTTAGTCTTCTTTAAAATAAGTAACTAAAATAATAAAAAAGGAATTCAACAGGACAGTTTCAGCATTTCTTTACTCATTGTCATCAGCTTGTCATCAGTATGGCTCATACTTTCCATGCAAATTGGACTACTTAGGTGCTGAGAAACTCTGACAGAGCACCATCAATCCTTTGCACTTTTTCAACCAAGGCCTTTCACTCTTATTTTCACTTTGATCAGATTCAGATGTTTCACCACAACATCTCTCAGATCAAAACCGTTGCACCATCCATTATGCAGATCTTGTGTAGCAGCTGCAATCTGGTGAGAAACTGCACACTGTACATCAACCAGACCTACACAGCCATGGCTAGTGTTCTCATCAGTGTTTTCCACAAGTGCATTTGCATATGCATTTTCAAGCCACTTTAGTGTTGCTGAAACACAGTCTTTTGCAAAAGGTAACTCAGTGCTGCCATTGTGTTGCTTTTTTATGCGTGACACTTCAGGCAGATAGCTACAATCCACTCTTTGTCCAATCTGTTGTTCTGCACTCATTATCTTTGAGACCACATTATGATCTGATTTCAGAGAAACTGGCAATCTATACCTGGGCATCAGTCTTTGCAATAACACATTTGCCACTTTGCAGTTGTCATTTTTCTCAAAAACAGTTCTGATACAACCCTGTTGTGCTGCTTCAAAAACATTTTCTTGAGCCTCTTTTAATTCAACTGTGAAGATTCCATTGAATGTATATGCTAACAGAACACAATTTTGTGCAACTGAATTGGCATTTCTCTCTCCCATGACAACAGTGACTCTCATTTGAGCAGATATACTGCATGTTAGGGTAAGGGCAATCAATTTCGAATTTTGGGCTGGGGTAACTACTGAAAGCCATGAAGCTTTGACAACATCATGTATAAGGAGCACAGCATGTGCTGCTTTTAATGTGTCACCTTTCAAACATGGGCCATCTACAAAATGGACATTGTTGGGCTGACTCAGATGTTCATCCTTCAAGTCTGAATTTGGCTTTATGCATATTTTCATGATATTTAGACACTCATTTTCATTTTCATCACAATCCAATCCATTTGCTGACATTTCTGTGAAGTTAGGGTCAAAGGCCATTGGGCAATACATCACAGACCCTTGAAAACATTCATCTTTTTGAATAAGCAATGAGAGAGCGCAGCCCTCCCTCTCACTGCAAATTAGTGTATTTTCTTTCAAATAAACTTTCATTCCTAGTGCTGGGGCGCGCCATTTTTTCTCTTTCAACTCTAGGAATGCTTTTGTGCAATTGTTGTCCAATGGAAGCGGATCAGACACACCTGAGTGTGTCAGCCTCAGTAAAGGCTTAGCCACTAGGGAACTGTTTATTAACCACTCTCTACAGCAGCTAACCATTCCCAAAAATGTCCTGACTTCTTTCTGAATTTGAGGTGGATTCATCTTGGAAATTATTTCCACCTTCTCTGGTGACACCTTTCTACCTCCCTTTCCAATTTTGTGTCCCAGATATTCATCTTCTTTTTGACAGTACTCCTGACTATTCTCATGCAATGGCACTGTGACATGAACTTGGCAAAAATCAATAAAAGTAAGCCATTCTTCACCACATGGAATGTGAAAAAATATATTGGCTGGATTCGGTACCACAGGACAACATGGAAAAAATAGGCTTTTAATCTCCTGCACTATTCTGTTCTTTTTATTTATTTTCTGTGAACCTATGATCAGAAAGTTACACAAACTAATCAATTCCATCAAAAATCCTTTTATTGGTAAAATTCCTGCAACTGATTGTGTTCCTGAATACATGTCATCTGGTTCAAATTTGAATAAGACATGTTCAGCACATTTTATTAGCCTGGCATCCTTCTCTGTGAACTCTCTTATTTCTGTGTTTATTATTTTTTCCAAAGCAGAAGGTAATTTTTCAACAGTCTTTTCTGAAAACAATGCTACACCTGTCTCTTGATGGGCCATTTTAAAATGTACATCCTCATCAGGAATCTGAAAAATAACATTATCTGATGTACAGTAATCTGAGCTGCTTACTTTGCAAAATAATTGTTTTTCTGCTAGGCCTGAGTCACAGACAACAGTTTTGCAGTTTTCCTCAAATGGGCCTAATTTTGGTGCACAATTTTCTAATACTGCGTTTGTAATTTCTTTCTTTAAAACTCCTGCAACTAAATCTGGACTTTCCACTGCCTTCACAATGGAATTGGTAAATTCAGAATTGTGAGTGTTAAAACTCTCATTTGCAAAAAGAGCAACCTGTTGGACTGGGTTCTGTTTTTGTCTCTGGAAACAATTCACATTTACTCTGGGCAACTCATTTAAATTAATTTTAGCATTTTCCATATTTTGTGGGACCATCTGTGCTTGAAAAATTTCTGCCATTGGTACCTGTTTCTGAACTGACATTTGCATTTGCTTAACTGGCATATTTTGCATCTGCAATTCTCCATGTTTTTGTGCATCATGTTTAAATTTATATTTCTTCTTCCAATGCTCAAATCTGTTATAAAGATGGCAAAAGGACACATTTTCCAGCAGTACAACATCCATACCTGAATTTGCACTAACCAAAATACCTTTACTTCCATCCTGTGCTCTTTTAATCTGTACCCAATCAACATCCTTTGCTGGCACTCTGCCCTTCAGGAAAATAATCACTGCTATATTTTCCTCCATAACAACAGAAAATGATGGTGCATTCATGCAAACCATTTTCACTGTCTCCTCACCTGGCCCTTGAACAACAACTTTAGATTCAAACCACAATTTAGTCAGCATGGCAATATAAAAGAACATTTCCAAATTAATGCACAACTCTTTCAATATTTCATCAAATCCATCAACTTGTGGGTACCACAGCATAAATGTGTCTCTCAATTGTGGGATTGTGTTCAGAAATGCTGCAAGTTCACTTTTATTCTGTGGCATATGCACATACATTTCTCCCACCTTTTCTCTCAATGAGTAAGCAAAAGCCTCTCCCTCATTCTGTTTATTATTTGTCTCAATTATATCTGGTGGCTTCCTTTCCTTAGCCAGTTTCCTTGCTAGGTCTGGTCGTTTCTTTTTCTTCTCATGTTTTCGTGCCCATTTGTCTCCTAATTTCTCAAACCCATTGCATTTGAAAATATATTTTATTTCTGCAAGGTGCAATTGCATTTCTGAAGAATACATTTTCTCATTTGCTTCATCATCCATGTGTACCCTGAAACTTTTCTGAAATGGAAAACTTCCTGAAACATCAGTTTTATATTTTTGAGCCAAATCTGTCAGTCCATTATGAGTAATTAATGAACATGTAGCTGTTTCCTTACTCAGGGAAATTAATTCTTTTTCTTGACACTGGTTCACATTTTCATTATTTAAACAGCGGAGACAGTTAATTTCTTCATGTTCAAATGTCGAATTTAAAACACTAAGCTGTTTCTCTTTTTCAGGGCCTGTGTTAATATGTTCTCCCATGTTCTCTATATTTTTAATCACTGCTGCTTCCTCAGAGCAGGTTTGAAAAATCCCATTTTCAAATATATTTATTTTATTCTGGGCTGCAGATGTTGTAAATACCATTTTTCCCTCACCTTTTAGTGCTTGGGGTAATTTCTGTTCAATAATCTGTGTATTCTTAGTTTCTGAAATAAACCCTTCCATGATCACTTTTTCTGCAGCTCTTTCAACTTTTTCAGTAGGGACCATATTAATTGGGACAGTCATAATTTTTCTAGGCATTATCTGTGCATCTGCAGTTTGCAATTCTTGGACTAAATCAGGCACATTTAAAGCAGTAACACCTGGAGGTATCACTGTCAGTACTGAATCAACAGGTAATGGTTCAATATAAAATGTCTGCACAGTTCTCTCAGTCTGTATTTCTCTCTGTTCAACAGAAGCAGTAGCCCCTGTAGTATTTACTGGTGCACTATTTTCAGTATTTCTCATGGGAACCACATAAAGTGGTGGACACTCAGTTAACAATGCATCAATTTTTTCATCACTAATTTTCTTCTCCTGCATCTGGTGCTTTACCTTTTTATCCTCACTTGCTTTTTCTCTTGCTTTCTTTTCCCACAGGCTTAAGTCCTCAAATTGTGCAGCTTTAGATGGTGTCTTTATTTCACATAACACTTCCCTTAATTTGTCAATAATTTGCAATTCAAAAGTACCATCTTTTGGAAACCTCAAAGCACCCTCTTTCTCAGTAATCTTGCACCATTGTTGAACCCACATACATGTGTTTTGTCCCAAACTGGTAGACATAAAATGCACAGGTGTTCCTTCAGGAGCATCACCAATAAAAAACGAATTTTTCACTTTACCTCCTAACAGCTTCTTTAAACCTTCAAACAGTTTCATTTTTGCAATAGTTCAATGCAATTTCTTTTTTCCAAAGCTGTCAGTCTCAATTTTTGTCAGTTTTACTCCTACCACTGACCCTCCACAAAATCTTACTGCAATATTTTCTTAATCAATTACTCTGTTAGTAACAACATAAATACATTCGCTACTCTGTCTGTTGTGCTAAATAAAGGATAGATTTATATTCACTGCGAGTAACACATTCCGCTTACCCTTCACAAAGTAAGACTTTCCGTTTACTCTTCAAACACTACAGGTAAATCCCTTCCGCTTACCTTTCACTCAAGCTCAGAAGAACCTGCTACTCCTTTGGACTTATCCTTCAGGATATATCTTAGGCCAAAGTTTCACCAGCGAACCCTTTTGCTATCAATCAAGCTCAGAAGAACCTGCTACTCCTTTGGTGTGACCCTTTCTAGGTGATATCAGACCAAAGTTTCACCAGCGAACTCTTTGCTATTAATCACTCACACAGAAAGTAGTCCCTAATTTAACACTGCCAGCCCTCCTTAGCTTCTCAGTGTTATTCCAACAGACGAGTAACCTCAGTGCAGTGTGGCTTCCATTTACCACCCGCTATTCCTTCCCGGGATTCCACAGGTGTGCATACCTGCGTGTTCCAGACAACATAGAACAAGACACTAACTTAACATGAAGAGTTAAAACATGTAATCAATAACCAAAAAAATTATGTCCTATGAAATTACCAATATAATCAATAACACCATCAATTCAAAATTAGCAAAATATCACCAACAGTAAAAAATCCTTACTATTTTCAACACTTCAAAAAACATGCTAGCATATTAACACCATTTCACAACCCTATTGATACTCACACCACTTCTTGCATCACCTGCCAGTACTGCTTTGCCAGTCTTCAGGTTCTGAGCATTGGAGTCAGGAATCAGGACTTGGACATTTATCTAACTTGGGCAATTATTTTATTTCCCTCTTAAGGTCAATGATCCATTAGTTGAGTAGTTGATGGTGAAATCAAAAATTACTAATCACCAAACTAATCAATAATGACCATCCTCTGCTTACCAAAAACTGATAGAGAGCGGTAATTTCTTCTGGTAGTTTCTCAATGCAAAACCCTCATGCTACCTCTATTTTACCGCTCAAAAGGTGTTGGGCCCTTCACACCATGTATTACCATCAGGAGAAATTTAAATGAAGATGAACAGTCAAAATGCAATTATTATTGTAAGCCAATAAAGAGAGTTGTTGATTATTTTAAAGGGTTTTATTTTCTAGTCAAAAAGTTAATTTTTCTCTGACCCTTTGTTCATTAGTAAAATATCAATTAGGTTACAGAATTTTGGAAAACAGGAAAAATATCAATAATACAGAACACATTACAGTCTGCATATAAGCATTACATGTAGTTATGAAAATGTGGCGCAAATTTCAGTCACAATTCTTAAAGAGTTTCTAAGAAAAATAGTCTTGCAAAGCTAATCAATAATTAAATAGTTGGCAAAAAATCTCCCATTAAGAGAAATAAATGCATAAGACAAATAAATCTTTTAGACCTAATTAATTAGTCAAAACATGAACTTAAAGTTTAGCATCTATCCTGATCCACTGCACTCTCTGTCTGTCTGTGTCTAAAGAGGAAAGCAGCCCCTCCTTCACCAGACCTCAAAGGAATGCGGCATGAAGTGCCAAGATATGACGTGGAAGCAAGAAACCTCCCCCTGAATCTCCTCGGACGCAAACCTGCCCTTCAGCAATCTCCCGAGACGTTTCTCGTACCTAACCCATAGAAGCCAGCTGAGCTGAGAAAAAAGAAGAAGTGGCTCCCATCCAGAGAGGACAGTATTTATACCATAATTATTGGCAGAGTACACAAAGATGTAACATTTTTCAGGAGAACCTTACGTGATTGGTCAGTCATAAAGGCATGAGGTCACACTTCCCTGACTCATTCTAAAAACCTGACTTCACTAGTCCTAACAAAAGAAGCATACATGAATAAATACATTTATAAACATTTGCAACATTTACTAGGAAAAATGTTTCAATCTAATTCATCCTTCTTCCTTCTCAGCGCAGTAGATGGATACTTTTAACTAACTGGTACATTGGCAGAATGACAAGAATGTGCAGTTCACGCTGTTCTTGTCATGAGGAAAGCTGCCACAGTCTGCGCATGCTCCCTTCTCATTAAATTGAAAGTCAAAGCCTTGATGGATTTACAGGCAGCCATGTTTTGTGTAGGCCCCAAAAATAAAACAAACACAAAGATAATATTAATTTCATGTAAATCAGTCCATTATGTGTCCCAAGTGCATTATTAATTCACACACATTATAAAAAGAGGTGTTATTAACTGAAAATGTTTATCAAAATGTGCAACAAGTCAAAGTCTATTAAGACAGGAATAATACATTTAGTTTACATGGATGTGCTGGGAAGAGAGAAACACATTCTATTAAAAATCTTCAAAGGTAAAAAGGCCACTTTTTCTCTACATTGCAAAAAAAAAACACATGTTAATTTAATTCAGCAAAAGCATTTTCAGTCTGAAGTGAATAGGCCTCACTTTTCATGTTTTTCATGTGCCATGTTTTTAACCTGCACCAAAATGTGCGTGGCAATTTAAATGCAGCCTGTCTGAAGCACAAAAAATAAAACAATGCATGACTGCAGATGAAATCTGCTCCATCACTTCCTGCACAAAAACAATCCAGAGAGGCACTTTCTTTTTCTATGTGTGCTGCACAAATAAAGAGATGTTCTCCTTGCTCCGCCTGCTCTGGGGAGGTACAAGGTGTAAGTGATTAGGTAAATCTGGAGCAGCATCAAAAACCATGGGTCTTGCGTGGGGAAATCCACTGCAATACCCATGGAACGCCTCCTTGACATACAGTAAGGCCTTACTCCATATCTATGAGGCCATGTAAAGCCACGCAGAGTAGCTTTGCATCACCTCACTGATATGATTGAGAGGCTTGCGCTACTGGAGCATAAAAAAAAGCGATGGCGAAAACCTCTCATGAATAAGCCCATATTGGAGCAACTACTGGAAGGGCTAGGTGAACCAAAATGTGAGATAGATAAGGAGTGGTTAATATGTTGTAAATATATTTTTATCTTAATTATAAAAGTAATAAATGGATGAAGATTTTGATTGATGGTTCCGGGCTGATATATGGGTGGGAACAAGGGGGTTAACACATCCCAACACCAAAAAACAAACATGGCAATCACTCAATCAATCAATCAATCATGGTCTTGGATAGGGCAGCAACTCACCCATGAAGGTCTGAAGATGCTGGGGACGGGGGGGCTACCGGTCAGACAGGGTGGAGGATCATTCGAAGAGCCAGGCCTTGAATTAAGTCAGCGACGCGTATTGCCTCATGTGGAGGGGCAGGTCTTGGTGGCGAGGAAAAAGAACAACCTTCCTCTGGTTCTGGTCTTGTGGATCCTGGAGACAGAGGCAAGAGCGCGTTGGGAGGATCGGAGTTGTCTGGCAGATACGTGGAATGTAAGGCGAACATTTCCTTTCTCAAAGCTTCTTTCTCTCTAGATGGCTATGGTAAGGAGTATAGTTCTATGCTATGAACCTCTGGATTATATGTCACTTATGCAGTCCCACACAATGTGATCATGAGCCGAAAGCCAGCATCTGTAGTTGGTAAGCATTTGATGACATTGGAAAATGAGAGATAATGTCCTGATTACTTACTAGTAATCTTCAAGTTTTAGCCTTTATTGCCCACCTCTGTCTTCCCTGTAATAGTCCTTACATACATGAGGATATACTGCTAATCCTGCAAGCCACCAAGTTCCCCAAAACAACAGGATGCTTTGTATAGTGAAAACCAGTACAGAACGAAAATAAACAACAGAACAGCATACAAGACAAGAAAGACATCACAAGCAGACCATGAACACAGGCTTGAAAGATTTGAGAGATAATGATGCAAGGCATCATCTACTTGGCTGCCTGATAAATTGAAGAAATGACAACATGTCCATGACTTGGAATTTTGCGACACCACTAGACTACACACAAGCCAAATCAGCAAAGCAAATGCCAAGAAATGTCAGAGTTCAACACATCGCCATAATCCATGAGGAAGACACAAACCAAGGACCCAACCTGGGAGAAGACTCTGCCCCATCCAGAGGCAGAAGCCCTAACTGTTCACTTTGGGGAAAGACCAAGCAGCAGAGATACATGGGGAGAATTCAAGGTACAAAGGAAGAACAATCCCATCAGAGCAAAGGATTAAAAAAAATCCCAAATGGGGGTGGGGTCGCACACTACTCACACACCGGCGGTGTCGCTCCTAAGGACTCTGGTCAATGTAGTAAAGTGTTCGCGATGCATCATCTTTCGATCTTCTGCTATCTTCGCTGTCTTCGCCATCCCTGGACACGTGTTTCGGGGTATCACCCCTCGTCAGCAGGGATAGGCCGTGTACTGGGGTTGCCGATGGCTGCCAATATCTGCCAGGTATAGTACCACTCAGGCGTGTAGGTGCGGGATCCCAGGCTCGTCAGCCCACTGCTCACGGGAGCTTTAAAGTTACAAATGGGGGTGGGGTCGCACACTACTCACACACCGGCGGTGTCGCCCCTATGGACTCTGGTCAATGTAGTAAAGTGTTCGCGATGCATCATCTTTCGATCTTCTGCTATCTTCGCTGTCTTCGCCATCCCTGGACACGTGTTTCGGGGTATCACCCCTCGTCAGCAGGGAGAGGCCGTGTACTGGGGTTGCCGATGGCTTTCAATATCTGCCAGGTATAGTACCACTCAGGCGCGTAGGTGCGGGATCCCAGGCTCGTCAGCCCACTGCTCACGGGAGCTTTAAAGTTACAAATGGGGGTGGGGGCGCACACTACTCACACACCGGCGGTGTCGCCCCTAAGGACTCTGGTCAATGTAGTAAAGTGTTTGCGATGCATCATCTTTCGATCTTCTGCTATCTTCGCTGTCTTCGCCATCCCTGGACACGTGTTCCGGGGTATCACCCCTCGTCAGCAGGGATAGGCTGTGTACTGGGGTTGCCGATGGCTGCCAATATCTACCAGGTATAGTACCACTCAGGCACGTAGGTGCGGGATCCCAGCCTCGTCAGCCCACTGCTCACGGGAGCTTTAAAGTTACAAATGGGGTGGGGTCGCACACTACTCACACACGGGCGGTGTCGCCCCTAAGGACTCTGGTCAATGTAGTAAAGTGTTCACGATGTATCATCTTTCGATCTTCTGCTATCTTCGCTGTCTTCGCCATCCCTGGACACGTGTTTCGGGGTATCACCCCTCGTCAGCAGGGATAGGCCGTGTACTGGGGTTGCCGATGGCTGCCAATATCTGCCAGGTATAGTACCACTCAGGCGCGTAGGTGCGGGATCCCAGGCTCGTCAGCCCACTGCTCACGGGAGCTTTAAAGTTACAAATGGGGGTGGGGTCGCACATTACTCACACGCCGGTGGTGTCGCCCCTAAGGACTCTGGTCAATGTAGTAAAGTGTTCGCGAGAGAACTTGCCCATCAAAAGAATCTGGATGCAATTTAGTACCCAAAGGCAGAGCACAAACCAAGATTATGTGTCAAGGCCATGAAGAATAATCAACCCTGAGCTGGGGTCTGGAAAACAGTCCAAAATTGCCAAAGAATCCCCCAACACCACTGAAGGACACAGTGGCAGACAACTATGTTGCAAAGAACCTTAGAGCTATCTGCAAATAGAAGGCAGTACAAATAACCAGCAGAAGAAACATTCCCTCTGTTCACTGTGTAAGAGGAGGCAGCCTATGTTGACCTATACATGAAGAAGAAGACTTGAAAACCAAAGTGGTACCCCCAAAAGACCAATGAGAAACTAGAATGCCCCAGAAGGATGCACAACCAGGAAGAGAATGGACTGAATTCCAGGCACCTTTGAAGGATGGGCATAAATGCACATTACACAGGAAGCCCTGTGCCTGGTGTAGAACCAAAATCTGGAAAGTGAATCAGCAGAAGCAACCTCACCCACTCACCTACTGCAAAATCATTTACAACGCAGGGCTTTACACTGCAAACTATTACAACGCCGTCCCAATTAAAATGTAATTTAACTTTCTATCCCCACTGTGGCGTAACCTTGGGGAATTTAAAAATGTTTGCCGTGTAAAAACTGGGGGGTAATGGCATTGCCGAGTAATGCATGCAGGATAAAGGATGTTTCCCCTACTTTTACACCTCATTCACCTGTGTGCCTCACTCTCTTAATGCAAAATTCACTTGTATTTCTCTTTGAAACTAGAGCATGTCATCTTCACCTGTGGTACCATCACATCTCCCTTCTGCTGCAGTTGCAATTTGAATATGTACTTGTAGCGTTGTCTCAACCATCAATGTGCCTAGTTTGATCCAGATACCTGGAAAGTTCATTAGTTAATTTTCTCTACTTCTCTCCCTCTTTCTATGTGCAAAAAAGGCTCAGTTGGCCCATATCTTGGCATTATCTCTCCACTATATATTCTGGGGGCTCATTTACATGCCTCTTGCGCCGCCGGTGCGTCACTTTTAACATGGGAAAAGGTGATGTACCAGTGGCGCAAGGGGTTTGTAAATAAACCCCTAAGTGCCTTGCACTCTCCTCTCTCCTTTTGTAAACTCTCTTCCATTCCTGAATCTGCAGAGTTTCTATGGCTGCTTATGACTTGCTCTTTCATCTTTACCTTTAGTGATGCCTGGAGCCATAAGCCTCCTACACTACCTCCTCTCTTTGGCAGATGCTAAACCCTCTAGTGCCCCTTACTTCATCTGTTCACCTCTATTCTCCACACTTGCTATACCCAGGGTCTCTTCCCAGTATCTCTAAAATTCTCCTCCTACAGTCTCCTGAATGCGCAGTATCTTTCCCCTCTATGGCCACTGGTCTCCTGTTGTTCCCTTCCCTGCTCTACCTGTGGTGTTTCCTCAGTACCGTCAGTTCCTTTCCTTTCACATATGCAGGCTTCTGCGACTCCCGCTGCAAGTCTATTTCCATCTACTTCCCCATACAGGCATGCAATTGTCTATTGTTCCTGTCTCCAAAAATGCAATCTCGAGAATGTGCTGCTCGTTTCCCCTCTGTATGTTCTGGCTTTTTATCTCACCTGCACCTGTGATGGTGTTGGTGATGTTAATGCGCATTCCCAGTGGTCTGTAGATGAGAGTGCCACATGGGATGATGTTGGCTGTGATTTGGAGCTTGAATAACGGGAGTTCCATGTTAGAGCATAATGTGTCTGTGGATGTGGTGATGCTGATTGTGTTTTTGTGGATGATGGTTATTTTTCCTCCAGGCTTGTGAAGTCTGTATTGCCTGGCAATATTATTGCCTGGGGGGGGTGGCTGTGGCAATGTCAGGTGCTGAATCAGGGTTCAGTTTCGTTACCATGAGGATAGGTAGGTCAGGGGGATTACCATGCATTAGGACCCATATATCTGTGGTGTGTTTGATGAATGAGTGGGTGTAGAGGAGCATGCATACACGTGTGGAATGTTATGTGGGTGAATGCAAGACTGTGTAAGTTTGAGAGTGCAGGGTGTTGTGTGCTGTCGGTGCAGTAAGTGTTGGGTCATGGGTAAGTGCATGAAAACTTGCTGGAAGGTGTGTGGTGCTGCGAGGCACAGAGTGTAGGGCAGTAGCTTGGGTTGAAGGTGCAGAGTATCCCAGCATGATAGCTGTGGAAAGGGGAGTACTAGATTTTCTGCCGATGGATGCAGTCCATGCTCAGATGTGTGAAGACCAGCTTGCCTTTGCAATACATTTGGCACACTATTGGTGCACCCAATCCTCGTGTCTGGTGAACATCCACGCTAAGGTAGCCATTATTTAGGTCCTGGGATGGGAGAGGAGTGATGTACCTTCCTGTGCAAATGCTTGATTTGAAATCCAGTGATGTGACTTCTTGTGCAGATAGATGATGGGAAATCCACTGATGTCACTTCCTGTGCAAATGGATGTGGGGAAATTCAGTGATGTTACTTCCTGTGTAGAGGGATGATAAGAAAGTTGGCTATGTCACTTCCTGTGCAGATGGTTTAGCTTTATGTTACCTTCACCATTGATTCATACCTCATTTACTCCATACCAGATTCCCTCATGCCTCATGCCACATTTGCATCTTTCATGCTTTTCTATTGTATCCTCCAACACCGCTTAGCCACTGAATGTAGGGTGGCACACTTCTTATGAGCTCTATCTGGAAGTTCTGGCACAACAATTCCGCACTCTTCAGGTTCAAAAGTTCCTCCCCTCCTTCTCCTGCTTGAGCCACCCTCCACAGTGATGCACCCGATCTGAGGCTTTCGACATAGCACTCCTGCATTATCAGGGTTGCAAGGACGGATACATGTGGTTTCAGACTATTGGATGGCTGCATTGTGATTTCCACTCCCTCTACACTGCACAACATAGACAAGACTAAACAGTCTCAGAGAGAGCTGTTTGGCCTCATATATGTCCTACGGCCCTCATCAACAATGGAATTTTACAAACAACCATTGCTTGCCTAGACCAGACCAGCTTTCACCTCCTGTGGAAGTTACAGCAATGCAGAGCACCAAGGGGGTTTCAGGAAATCAATGAAGGTGATGGGGATCTGGAAAAGAAGGAACATTTGCTGCATCAGGAACACAGGTCACACGTTTCAGCAGTTCGCCAGGGAAGCATTTAAAGTGTGGAGAAGAGATATTATGTTGCCTCCTACCAATGACCTTGTCATTAGGAACAGGGGTATTTGTGGGATGCATCATGGCTCCATATCTACGGGCATAGTAGATTCTACGATTTTCATTTTGTGTAAGGCGCCATAAGTAGAGTTTAAAGCAAGGACATTTTTATTCATATGTTACATTTTCCATTGAACAAGTTGCGTACATTTTTAGGTTTAACTCTTTTTATTTGAAATCTGCACCTGGAAGGCAAACCATTCAGAGTAAACAGTATTACACCAACAGCGATAATATACATGAGAAGGGTAAGGATAGGGTACAAGGAAATCATTATGACCGTCCAGTACTCATCAGGTCTGTTGCTGCGTTGATCTGTAAGGAAAGGTGCATCGTGCCAACCAGGTGGAAACCCCTTACCCCCCTTCCCCCCCAACTTCCCCAACCTCCCTCCCTATCCCTCCCCGTCCAGTGCTCAAATCAATCTCCCCTTTTGTCGACCCGTCAGGCCTCAGTTCAGAGTCCTTTCGTTTCCCCAGCCTTAAGCCTCTCCCCTCGGTTCCCGGAGGCGTAGCAAACGGAGATACCGTGGGCATGTAAGTTCTCTGAATTCAGTGATCAGTAGGGAGCGGAATGGTTGCAAAAGCTCATCAAATTGATCTTTATCTCCGGCTAGTGTAAGGGACATCTTCTCCATCCCCAACACCCCCCATAGCCTGTGAAGCCAACCTGTAGTGGAGGGAATGGTAGCAGTGCGCCAGTGTGTCAAGATATTTTGGATCGCTGAGCCTAGGGCGATAGCCATTTGGCGTCCTCTACGTGAGCGTAGGGGGTATGTTAATGGATTAGGGAGCCCAAGTATGATGTAGGCAGGAAAGCGGGGTAGCTCGGTGTGGAAATGTGTATCTACTTCATCAATCACTAGTGTCCAATATGGTTGTATCAGGGGGCAGTCCCACAGAATGTGCAGTAATGTGCCCAAGTGACTGCAACCCTCACAGCAATTCTTGACCTGGCTATGATCCATTTCACTAATGCGTTCCGGCGTATAGAACCAGTACGTGGTCACCTTAGTTAGGGTCTCAGTAAGTCCTGAGTGGTATGCCGAGTGTCGTGCTCTGTAGGATATTTGGCCCCATTCTTTATGGCTCAGGGTCCTGCCTAGTTCCCTCTCCCAACGCTCCCTTCCCGGATTATAAAGATGGGTTGTTGGAGGTTGGAGGAATTTGTAAATGTCAGATATGAGTTTGGCGTCCGAGGTGCGAGTCATCAGCCATCTCTCGTACGGCCGGAAGTGCCGATCTGCAGTCTCCCTCACCTGTGGCTGTAGGGCCCAGTGGCGAACCTGAAGGTAACGCATGCGTTCCATCTCGGGGAAGTTGTATTCCTGTCGGAAAAGGGGGAAGGGGAGCACGCCTTCCGGGCCATAAATGTGACAGAGGCAGCGGCATCCCGCCAACCGCCAGTGTGAGTAAGCCCCCCTTGCCATACCTGGGGTGAAGTCTGGGTTATCAACTAGGGGCGTAAACGGTGAGGGAAAGGTGGTGAGGTCGTGCACCATGCTAGTGGCATCCCACGCTTGTAACGGGACCAGTGTGACGAACGATGCGTAGAGGTTACCTGGTCGGGCTGCTTCGTTAAGGAATGGGATTTCCTGGAGAGGACGTCCCGCTATCGCTTGATCCTGGAATACCCAGGGTTTTTCGCACTCCCACCTGCTCCACTCCACCAAATAGCGCAGTTGCGCCGCTTGGAAATACTTATGTAAGTCCGGAATTCCCAACCCCCCCTCTTCCGGGGCAAGCATAGACAAGGCCTTTCGCATCCTTGGCTTCCGGCCCTGCCAAATAAAGCGGGCGAGATCTGCCTGCGTTTGCCGGAGCCATCCCACGGGCGGCCGGAGTGGTAATGCCCGGAAGAGGTACAGAATTTGAGGTAGAATTGTCATTTTGACCGCTGCAATTCTGCCCAGCCATGAGAGGGGAAGGCTTTTCCATCGGCCCAGCTCATCGCGAACCTTCTTTTGGAGTGCGGCGCAGTTGACCGCTGTCATCGCAGGGAGTGTGGAGGTCAGCTGAATCCCTAGATAGGGCACTGCCTCTGGCGCCCACTGGAGGGGAAGCGAGGTCTGCAGGTATTCCCTGGTGGAGGGTTGCAGGTAAAGGTCGAGGGCCAATGATTTATCTGCATTCATTTTGAAGCCGGCCACTCCTCCAATTCTACCAAACTTGTGGGGAGGGCCGTCCGCGGGTTATCAAGTGTGAGCAAGACATCGTCCGTGTAGAGGCTAATGGTATGGGTATAGCCCCCGAATTTTATCCCTGTCAACGCACTGTTTTGGGGGATCCTCTGGGCTAGTGGCTCCATGTAAAGGGCAAAGAGCAGGGGCGACAGAGGGCAGCCCTGCCTCGTGCCCCTCTCGAAGGGAAAGCTCTGGGAGCTGTAGCCGTTAACTCGGACCACTGCTGTAGGAAACTTATAGCAATTAAAGATGAAGGTGCAGAATTGTTCACCGATGCCAATTTTCTTCAGGACCATCTCTAGGTACGGCCAATGTACTCGGTCGAATGCCTTTTTGGCATCAACCGCCAGTAGCATGCGTTCCCCGGGAGTTCGGGAGGTCTTCTCTATGAGATGAGTAACTCTCTTAGTGTGGTCAACCGTTTGGCGGTCCGGTATGAATCCCGCCTGGTCCGGGTCTATGAGGCCTGGCAGGTGGGGGCCCAGTCGGCCCACCAAAATGCTTGTGTACAATTTTAGATCGACGTTAAGTAGCGAGATGGGTCGGTATGAGCTGCATTTAGATTTGTCCTTCCCCGGTTTGGGGATGACGGAGAGAGACGCCCGTAGGAGGTCCTGGGGGATGGCACCCGGCTCTGAGAAGGTGTTAAACAGGCGGGTGGGGATCGGGTCTACAACCGTGCAGAAGGTCTTATAGAAAAGGCCGGTGAAGCCGTCTGGCCCTGGAGCCTTTCCCGGTTTAAGTTTAGCTATGGCCGGTATCACTTCCTCGATGCGAATGTCTCTGTCGAGATATTCCGCCTGTGAGGGCTCTAAGAAGGGGAGTGCCACCGAGTCGAGATACTCGGCCGCTGCCTGGCTGTCAAGGCGATCACCGGCATAAAGAGAGGTGGAGAAGTTTTGGAACGTTTCGGCTATCTCCACATCTTCCGTGATTGTAGCTCCATCAGAGCGGGAAAGTTCTTTCACTGTCTGTTGATGCCGCAAGACACGGAGTCTGCTTGCCAGCAGTCTGCCGCACCTATCCCCTCCCGTGTAATAAGCATGTCTCAGCCGTAAGGCTGCGTATTCTGCCCGATCCGTGTCCAGTGCAGACAGGAGGTGTCTGGCCATTTTAAGCTGTTTCCAAATTCGGGGGCCCCCGTCCGCTGGTGGATGCATTCCAACTCCCGTACCCGTTGGGTAAGCTTGTCTCGCTTTAGCTGCCTATCTTTATTCTCTGCTGTGGAGATGGCTATAAATTCTCCTTGAAGCATTGCTTTCATGGCTGCCCACTGCGTCGCCTGTGTCGTGTCCCCATTAGCATTGTGTAGCTGGTAGTCGCGAATTACGTCCTGAATTCGTTTCACTACCTCTTTTCTGTGTAGTAAAGTGTCACGAAGGCGCCATACCCTGAGGGGACCTGAGGTAGGTGGTAGCGTAAGTGTGGTGGTAACCGGCGCATGTTCTGAGAGTGAAACCACTCCTATGTCTGTCGAATTGGCTAGTGCGCAGACCGGGCCAGAGGCTAAGAGGTGATATAATCTTGCGTATGTCTTGTGTGCATTAGAGTAATAAGAATATTCCCTGTCAGTCGGGTGAGTGCGGCGCCAGAGGTCGTGGAGGTCCAGCTCAGTGAGTCGGTCTGTGCAGTCGGCGGAGAAAGTCCCAGCCTGGGGAGAACGTTGCGCTGACCTATCTAATACTGTGTCAAACACCATATTGAAGTCCCCTCCCAGTATGACGTGTCTGTCGGGGGTGACGGTGATGTCAGTGAGGGCTGAAAGGAGGAAGCGCTCTTGGCCTTCGTTGGGACTATAAATGGACCCGATGGGAAACAGTATGCCTCCCAGAGCAAAGCGGTACACTAACAGTCTTCCTCTCTGTTCTGCACACTTGTGTAAGACTTTACCTTTAAACGCCTGTGCTACTAAAATCGCCACTCCACCGGTCTTATTGGGGCCTGATGAAAAGAGCTGAGTGGGGATTTTTCTAGACCGTAGTCGGTGGCAATCACGCGCCAGCAGATTCGTTTCTTGCAGGAGACAGATGTCTGCCTGGGAGTTTTCTAGCAGGGACAAAATGGCGCGTCTTTTGACAGGACTGTTGAGACCCCGTACATTCAGGGTCAAGATTTTAAGGGTGGTAGGTGGCATGGTGACTATGGGATTTGGACTGGCTGGTTAACACGTCTGACGGGGTGTGAGACGCCGAGATCGGGTTATGACTTCTGTGTAAAGAACGGAGCACTGGACAACCCACCCACTCCCCCATCCCTCTCCCCGAGCCAACCTCCCCCCCTTCCCAACCCCACAGAACTACCCCAATCCCAACAAAACCCTCCCCAACCCCCATGTCAGAGTCTCGGACCTATTGATGCACAGCGCAGGTCCGTAGGAAGTCAATGTGAAGGGTAACGTGGCAGCGGCCGAATCGGCGGCTCCCCAACCCTTCCCCCCGGACAAAGCCAAAGTGTGAAGTTATACCCCTGGGTAAAATTGTCTTACAGTTTGGTCGCTGTGTTATCCGCTACTTCCTGCACTGACGCTTCCTGTCCTTTAGCGACTGTGGCAGGATCCGGTTTCGGGATGGATCTCAGGGATCGCCTCCACCGCACCGTCTGCCAACCTTCACCTGGTCGTCTCAAGGGCCCATCTTGTGGTCTGCTTGGGGATGCGTCTCTAGAATCTGTTTCCTTGGGCATGTCAATGTCTAATAAGGCACTGGTATCACGGAGTGACTTGAGTTGGTGTAGTGATCCTTTCCACCGAAAGATTAGTCGGAACGGATGTCCCCAAGAGTAAGGTATGCCATTGTCTCTCAGGAAGTTCGTCGCAATCCGGAAAGATTTACGTTTCTGGAGGGTGATGGCAGAGAGGTCTTGGAAGAGTGCTATTGGTTCGTCCCGGATGTGGAGAGGTTGTTTCGATCGGGCCTCTCTCAATATACGTTCTTTCAAGGAGGAGTCTGGAAGGAAGGCCAGTATGTCTGGGGGGGGGTGGGGTGCTCTTCGTGCCATACCGACTCTATGAGCGCGGTCAATCCGTATGTCGAACGTCTCAGGTTCTCCCAAGATCTCCCGGAATAGGTCCTGCAGATACTCGACCACACTGTTTCCCTCGGACTTCAACGGGACTCCTCGGACCCGTATGTTATTCCGCCGAGAGCGGTTCTCAAGGTCTTCCGAGTGTGCCTGCAGGTCCACTTGCTGATCCTGAAGTCGGAGAATCTCTTGCTGCAGCCGCTCTACCTCCCTGCTGCGGGACTGGTCTGCTTCTTCCACCGACGCCACGCGCTCGCCCAGGCCGTCTAGATCTCGACGCAGCTCCCGTTGTTCCCCCGCCAATTCCTGTTTCAGGGCTTGGAAGTCGTCCCTCAGGGTGTTGAAGAGGGAGGCTAGGAAGGCTTTGGTGATGGGAGCGGACTCGTCATCTTGACCATGGGGGCTGGCTGGAGTCTTCGGGGACGCCGTTGTCTGGGATTTCTCCCCTTCGGGCGCGCTTTTGTGGAGCAGGTCCACGATATTGCGGGATCCCTTGCGTCCCGTGTGCGCCATGATGCCGGTGTATGGAGTCTTAAGTGCTCTGGCGTGAAAATCAAGGGAGCACTATGGCAATGTCGGGAGCCGTCCTTCCCAATGCCAGTGACTTGCCACGGTGTCTTGCGTGTTAGGCGCTGGAGTCGGGACGTAGTCTCGTGGCCTGCCTCATGGTGGGTCGGATTCGGGCCAACCGTCAGAGCCAGACGCGATGAAAATGGGGGGGGCCAGTAAAGCACTACCTTTGGCTTGGCGATGATAGCTGCCTTATCTACCGGCTGGTGTCTCTGTTGTGCCATCTGCTTGGTGCGGAAGTTGCGGGCTGGAGGAGCCCCACCTCCTGGTCCGGGAGCCCTCGTGGCTGGTCCCTCGCAGTGGATGCCAGTCCTGGGGGGGTCACAGCTGTGGGCGAGTCTCTTCCTGTGGACCCCGGTGCGCTCAGGACTGGTGGCGTCTGCTCCGTAGCTGCACTGGGCCGAAAATGGCGTCCCGACCCCGGCCGTTGGTGTCTCCTCGGAGCAGGCCCAGATCGGGGTCGCTGACTTCAGCCCACTGTCGGGGGGTCGGTAGATCCGCTAATCAATGGGGGGCACTGCTAAACAGTGGTGTGCAGGGCTGCCCGGGTCCCGGGGTGGTACAGGTCCGCTGCGCCCCTGCCCGCCAGGGCGCGGCTGCGGCCTTCCTTAGGTTGAGGCTCTCGGCGCAGCAGGCCCCGCTCACCTCTAACTGTGTTCAGTCTCTCGGCGGCGGTGGGGGCTGCTGCTATCCTTGTTGGGGGACCGCTGTTACTCCAGAGGGCTTACAAGTGTCTGGGATGTGGGAGCAGTTCTCCGGCACCGGTCACCTCCCGGACCAGGCCCCGAGCCGGGGGCTCGCGTGATCCGGCTGTCCGTGTTGCCGCAGTCTGGGCCCCCAACCGCCCGTGTTGTCCGGAGGTCAGCCTCGTCGAGCACGCTTCTCCCCTGTGGCGTCTAGGGAGGCGGGGTCCGCGTCTGTCCCTCCGGCTGCCCCGTCTCGGTGTAGAAGGCTCTGAGCTCACTCTGGGCGGCGAGCGTCCGCAGCCGCCATTCCTCCGATGTTTGCCGGCGGGAGCTCCCGGTGAGTGTATCCGGGCTCCGGGAGGTAGCGCAGTCTGTATCTTCAGCGGGGAGGCACCGGTGCTCAGCGTGTCGACCCCGGTTACTGAATTAGTGCTAACAGGGGGTACTTCACTCGATTAGAACGGGGCTTAGGGGTCAGGGCTGGGGAGCTTCGCAGAAACACGTCCGATCAGGCCGCCATCTTGGCCACGCCCCCCCTTGCGTACATTTTTAAAGCAATTTTTTCAGTATAATGAGTGATCCATATTAGGACCCAGTATCAAAATAATACAGTTATTACATTCTGTATTCTGCTTTAACAAATCAATTTGATAAGATTTCCTTTCTTGTAAATAAAATTAGTTGAATGCTTATATTTACGCATAAGAGATATGCACTGTTTTCCACATGGTCCAATGTTTGATAATGAAAAACCTATAGGTAGTCTCTTTGATTTTAACCTCACTAATAGATTTGCTCCCTTGTCTGGCTTAGATGAGTGTGACTGACTGACTCCTGTATTTCTATCTGCGACAGACGTCACATTTACCCTACCTGCTGCTTCTAATGTGATTGTTTCAACTCCTCCGCAGGTTACAACTGAAGGGTCTGAGCATCCTGAGGCCCTGATGCCGTTAGATCTGGGTGTAGGTATCGCTCCCTGCACATTAAGTTTGCTATCATGGAACTTTGCTGGTTTATCACCGAAGACAACCCCTTCTGATTGGTCTACTCTTGGTCTACTCTTATTGAGCTTTATGATGTTATTACCTTCCAGGAGCCCTGGTCCGTGAGTACTATTTTCCGACCAGGCTGTTTGTCCTTCAGCAAATCGGCCATTGCGAACCCCAAGGTGGCGCCCCTCGGGAGGTTTAACTGTTTGGGCAAGACAGCAGGTGGGCTTCCTGGTAGCCGAACTTGGGATTGAAAATCCAGATATACAGGTTTTTAAAATAAATTTTGAACATGACTCTGATTTTATATTGATTAATGTATATGCAAGAGGTGTGACCGGCGGGATAGCCTCACCCACCATCTCTAGCCTAGATAATTTTATTAAGTCACTGAAAGGGAAACATAACTGGGTAATTGCTAGAGATTTTAATTGCACGTTTGAGCCGCTTGGCCCAGAAGGCCCCAGTCTTACTAGCGACGAGGATGCGACCTGGGGCATCCCATTGTTAACGCTCCCCCCAATTAATAAATGGACGGAGGATGTACTGCAATTAAAAGTTTGACACTGGAGGGTGGGCTCAGGGCAGTTAATAGGAGATCCAAATCTGATGTAAAAGGCAACCCCTCTTTTAACAATGGGAGAAGAAGTAGTAGGATTTACAAGTTCCTAATCAACTTAGAATTGTGGTCAAGGCTAAAGGACATGGAGGTATCAACTAGACCAGAGAGCGATCATGATCCACTGTCGTTGACATTAGAGGTAAATGGTCGCTTCCTGCTGAGGGGCGGCACTGAGACCGTCACGTTAGCCGTTATTATGTCTCACGACTGTCGAAGATTAAAATGGGCGCGTGAAGAGGAGGGCACCACGCCACAGATAAGGTTTACTCTTGAAGAGTACCTTGTAAACCTATCCTATCTTGATTCCAGCGAGGCTAGCCTTACAACTCTTATAGAGACCCCCGAGTCCCTGTTTGCTAAGCTGAAAAGCTATTTTACTAAAAATATAAAAAGATCTAATGTAACCCCCATTCATAAAGCTGCTAAATGGTATGACGGGGAATGTAGGACAGCTTTCAGACACTTGTCCCAAGCCATTAGGATGGGATCAGCACAGGAGGTAAGTGAACTAAGGACAGTCTACAAGGCTACACAACTCAGGGCAAAGAAGGTTCACGATGAAAATAGATAGAGGGACCTCCTAGAAGCACGTAATGGGAAAAACTGGTGTCGATTCTGGCACTGAATTAAATGGGGCAGTGGTAGTGCTGGCCCAGCTCCATCGAGAGAGCCCTCAAGGGTGTGTCGCAGGTAGGGCTCCTGGACCGGATTGTATCCCGGCGGATATATTTAAATCAGATCGGAAGAACTGGTTAAAATATATTGCTAATGGTTGGGCAAAGAGGTGCACCCATCCCAGAATCCTGGTGCTTGGCAGAAATCATCCCCATTTATAAAAAGGGGGATCGCGCCAGTCCATCTAATTATAGGCCCAAAAGCCTCATAGACTCCCTTAAAAAAATGGTGGCGAGATTAGTGCTAAGTAGGGTAAATAGTTGGATAGATGAAAACTAAATACTTTCCACCTATCAAGCAGGATTTTGTTCCCATGTTAGCGCTATCGACCAAGTTTTTAGATTCATGATGATATACTGGAACATAGTGGTCTTAGCAGGGGGGACAGTTTATGCAGCATTCGTAGATCCTAAATCTGCGTTTGATTTAGTCCCCCACCATAATATGTGGGAGGTTCTTAGGGAAGCAGGGATGCCTGCTGAGATCGTATCTTTTATTGTAAATCTACATGAGTCTACATCTGCCCAAGTACGATGGGTCTATTAATGTTTGTAGACGACACCTTAATTCTGTCAAAGACGCAATCAGGTCTGCAACGTGCCCTTGATCAATTCACTCTGCTCTGCAATGACCATGATTTAGTAGTTAACGTCGATAAGACGAAGTTCATGGTCTTTCATAAACACAAAGTATTGAAAGCTAGAGTGGAAATGAACAATGTGCCCCTGGAACAAACCGACTCCTTTGCATACCTGGGTGTTACTTTGGGCAAATGCTAGAACTGGAAGCCACAGTTAGATCTATTAGTCTTAAGGCATAATCAACTTGCAGGGGCCCTCCTAAAAGAATTCTGGATGTCCCAAACCAAACCAGTTGGACCGGCTCTATCTATATACCAAGGGAAGGTTAGAGCCTCAATAATTTATGGGGCCGAACTTTGGGGGTTCGAAAACTTAGTACCGGTAGTCTTAGCCCATAACAAGTTCCTGAGGGCATTGACCGGCCTTCCTCAATGCTCTCCTCTGAAGCCCCTTCTTTTAGATCTAGGATGTATTTCCTTTGAGGAGGCTGCGAGTTTTAGACCGCTTGCCTCTTGGCGAAGACTTTGGACAGCCCCGGAGCTAGCACCTTACGAACAAGCTGTTAAGTCCACTAGGGAAGCAGAGACATCAAACAAATCTCTTGGCTACAAAATATTAAGGCATTGTTATCTGAAATGGGCCTCATTCACCTGTGGGAGAACCCAGAAGGAAATTCCTTTCCATCTAAAAGAGGTCTTAAAGCCTTATATACGGACAAGGTTTATGTAAAGCCACTGTCCTCGGTTACCAGTGGTTCCCTTACAGGCCTCTTTCTTGAATATAAGTGTGAGCATAAGCTGGAGGCCTATTGGGACATCATCACACATCCTGGTGATAGAAAACTCTTCCACCAATTTAGAGTGGGAACACTCCCCCTAAAATCGTTTACTAACAAGTGGCGGGATGACAAGGATATAAAATGTGACACTTGCTTAACTGAGGACGAGACTCTATCGCATGTCCTGTTTGTGTGCCCTGCATACCAGAGCCCTCGGCTGAAATGGCTCAAGCCGGTTTGCACAAAGTTTGGAACTAGATCTTGTCAAACGGCCCTGCGCATTTTAAAAACGGAAACTTTCAAAGTCATAGTCGTTGCTATGGCTAAGTTTCAGAGCTGGACTTGGGTCCCTAGAAGGAAAAACCTGCAAGGCATTATGTAATCTATCTGCTTATGCATTGATGTACTCAAGTTTCCCCCACGCCATTGAGTCCAATATGGAAGACTGTAACCACACTCTGTGCAATTATGCATTAATAGCTTTTGACACTGAATTCTCCCTTTTACACCTAATCATTGTTTTAACAGTCTTGGGATTTTATATGACATGCTTTTTTTAACAAAATATTCTTGTATGAAATTTTATGTCTTTTTCATATTATATTGTATTTGTCTTAATGTGTCTTTTATGATTGATTATAATCGAATAAAGACGGAAATTTAATTGGATAATGCTTTTATTTTCTTGATTCCATTGTCTAGAATGTAGAATTGCCGAGTCCAAACTGGAGTGAGGTGGGGTTGTAAGGTGAGCAAAAGAATGATGAATTAAACCAAGATCTCTTGTCTGGGGGTGGATGGTCGAAAAGTTTCATCACTCCATCCATCATCTTGTTATGTTTGCTATTTTCACCCGAAGTAGTTCAGGGTATGCCCAGATGTGGGTCCCTTGCTTGTTATGCCACTGGATTCAAGCTAGCCTTGCTGATGAGGGGTGATGCCCCCAAACTGGTCCCAGAATGCTTGTTTCTAGTCCAGGATGGCTTGGCCTGGCAGTTCAGGCTGGACTGTTCCCTTGGGGAGCATGGTTAAGGCTGATTTGCATATGGCTGGGTCCAAACTGGTGTGGCCTAGTGAGCAAAAGAATGATGGATCAAACCCACATCTCTTGACCTGGGTGATTGTTTAAAAAGTGTATTCACTCCATCTGTCATCTTGTTGTGTTTGCTATGTTTGCACTAATAGGCCAAGGGTATATCCAGATGTTGGTCCCTTGCTGGCTGTGCCACTGGATTCAAGCTAGACTGGCTGATGCCCCGAAACTGGTCCCAGAATGATTTTTTCTGGTCCAGGGAGGCCATGGCCTGGCAGTTCAGGCTGGACTGTTCCCATGAGTAGCAGGGTTGTGAATGATTTGCATATGGCTGGGTCCAAACTGGGGTGGCATTGTGAGCAAAAGAACAATGCATTAAACACAGATCTCCTGACTGGTGGTGAGTGGTTGAAAAGTTTCATCACTCCATCCATCATCTTGTTTTTAGTATGTAGAAATATTCATTTTACTTGATCCATAACATCAGATTGTTTTTCTCGATTTCCAAGCATCTTTATGTGTAACTGCTATAATTTTGGGTGCAATTTCAGCAGCACAAGTTTTGTGCTGCGGATATACCTTCTGCTCCATTGCAAGAGAAGTAAGGGTCACCCACCCAGAGTCTCTATGTAGGCGAGAGCATTGGACCCCAATCTTGCCACAACTCTATGTGTGCTAGTTCCCTTATGAATGTAGCTAGTGGCTCCCAGGTTTTGATTCTATTTTATGAGCCACTCAGACAATCAAGATTACTCATACGTTCTGCAGTTGCAAGCCATTCGCCACAGGTCAGAGGTAGTTTTGAAACCCACTTGATGCAGATTTCCCTATGTGCTATAATTATCAATGTGAGTAGAAGTTGCTCTTTGATTTTCCTAACTCTCCCCTCAATGTCATTTACTTTTAAAACCCCAAAAATAATAAATGGTAGGCTTATGTCTATTCTTTTTTTCAAAAGTGTGAACAGTATCTTACCCACTTCTTGCCAAAAGATTTGAATTGCCGGACACTGCCTAAACATGTGAATGTCATCAGCATTGTCGTTGTCGCACTTTGGGCAAAGCTTGATCCCTTCTCCTATTTTGGTCAACTTCAGGGGAGACCAATATACCCTGTAGGAAGTAAACAGATGATTCTTCCCATCTTTCTTACGGTAAAGTATTGGGCCCATCTTCTGCCTGTATCAGCATCCAATACCAGGTTGAGATCTCTCTTTTTTGTACATTTGTATCACAGATTTTTTTAACCCTGTCCATGGCCTGTCCTGCATCTGGGTGATTACGAGCCCAACTTGTTAGTTGTACATATTTGAACCTTGAGAGCATATTATTTGTTTCCTGAGCAAGGTGGTCCGAAGAGATATTGTTCTTATCCCCTATCAGTTGGCCACATTTCTCTATCCCGGCTTGAATAAGAGGTAATGACAGTGAGTCCAAAAGACATGCTGGAGTTCCAGGGGAATTCCAAATTGGCGCCAGATGACAATAGTAGGCAATTCCAAGAAGTCTTCTGAACTGCGACCATAGTCTGCATGCTGTAATCAGGACCCCGAGGCGCACCTTTTTGAAATATTTGGGAAGTCCAAATTTGAAAAGAAACCCAGTACTCTGGTCTGCCAGGTCCCCTGTTAGAGCTCCGTAACAGGACCTTGCTGGATGATAGTTATCTGACAATAAAACTTTTAAGTGTTTTAATTGGAAGGCCCAGCAGTATGGAGGTCTGGCAAGTTCAGCCCACCATCAATTTTCTATTTACGCAACTTCTTCCACGAGATTCGAATGGCTTTATTGTTCCAAATAAAACTACTTATCGCACCCTGTGCCTTTCTCATCCATTTGGTCTCAAAATGGAGGGGGAGCACATTGAACATAAACGTATATTTTGGGAGCAGATTCATTTTTATTAAGTTGGTTCAATCTATAATCAAAAGAGGGAAATGGGACAAGAGTTTTAGAAGTTTGCTGGTTTCCTTGGCAATTTTGGTCCAGTTGACCTTTGCCATAATATCTCTGTTTTTCATGATTTGTATGCCTAGGTACCTAATATCAGACTTCTCTAGCTTTTACAATGTTGTATCTAAGGGTGTATTCCACGCCATTATCTCAGTTTTATCCTCATTTATTAAATATCCAGACACTTTCCCAAAGTCTGTTAATATGTCCATGATAATGGGATAAGCGCCAACGAGAACTTGTGTGAATATCATGAGGTCGTCGGCGTACAGAGCCTCTTTCTTGACCCAATCCTGATATTGAAAAGGAATGATTTGCTGTTCCCTTCTAATTCTTCTGGCTAATGGTTCGATGTATAGGTTGAACAATAGTGGTGAAAGGGGGAATCCCTGCCTGGTGCCTCTACCTATCTCCATTTTAGAAGTTAATTTGCCATTGACCAGGATTCTTGCTTTTGGGGAACTATATATATTTTGGATGGTATGCAAGAAATTTTTGCCAACCCCATTAAGCTTAAGAACATCATATAGGAAGGGCTTAAACTTACCGTGTTGAATGCCATAGCGGCATCAACCATCATTATAGCTAATGGGTGTTATTGAGCAGTGGCTAAATCAATCGTGCAGACCAAGTCATGGACCAGCTCAAATAGATGTCTGCCTGTCATTAACCCTTTTTGGGAAGCAATCAATCAATCAATCAGGTCATTTGTAGAGCGCACTACTCACCCGTAGGGTCTCAAGGCGCTGGGGGGGGGGGGTGCCGCTACTGCTCGAACAGCCAGGTCTTGAGCTTCTTCCTGAAGGAGAGGTGGTCTTGGGTCAGGCGCAGGTTGGTCGGAAGTGAGTTCCAGGTCTTGGCGGCCAGGTGGGAGAAGGATCTTCCTCCTGCTGTCGCTCTTCGGATGCGGGGGACGGCGGCGAGGGCGTGGTTGGTTGATCTGAGGAGGCGCTTGGGAGTGTAGAAGTTGATCCGGTTGTTGAGGTAGCTCGGGCCTTGGTCGTGTAGGGCTTTGTGTGCGTGGGTGAGGAGTCGGAAGGTGATTCTCTTGTTGACCGGGAGCCAGTGCAGGTCTCTCAGGTGTCCGGAGATGTGGCTGCGTCGGGGGATGTCGAGGATGAGTCTCGCCGAGGCGTTCTGGATCCGCTGGAGTCTCTTCTGGAGTTTTAATTTGTTCACCTATGGCTCCCCTCAATCTTTTGGCCAGGATATTTGTGAAGAGTTTATAGTTGTTGTTAAGTAATGACATTGGTGTGTAAGATACGCATGCTTTGGTGGTTTTATTTGGTTTTAAGATTAAGGTGATTATGGCATCATTCCACGTGCCTGGAATAGTGTTATTTCCTACGTGGATATGATTAAACAGCGAGGTTAACTCAGGAGCTATCTCCTCTTCTAAGGCTTTATAAATCTCTGATGGGATGCCATCTGGGCCTGGGGCTTTCCCCCTTTTTGAGTTCTTGATGGTTTTCAGAACTTCATCTGGGGTTATTTCGTTGTTAAGATACTGTTCACTGTCTGTTGGAAGTTTGGGAACAGAATCTAAGCTTAGCCAGGTCTCAATCTGAGTATTTGTCGCCTAGCAGTCTTCCTTATACAAGTTTTCAAAGAAATTGGTGAAGGCTTTCCCTATGTCTTGATAATTTTGAGAAATTTCCCCTGTTTCTTCCACTATAATTTCTTTGATGTTATTTCTGCTTAACTTCCCACTTACCTTCCACATGAGTAGCTTTCCACACCCCTCTCCATTTTTTGTAGTGTGCAAGTTGACTATCCTTCCATTTCTGTACTAAAGTCTTGTCTAGATATTCTAAAAGAGTTTATTTGCCCCGTTGATCTGTTTTTGAATTTTGATGACCTCTTCTTCAATAGTTGCATTATTCAAATCATCGAGGCCCGCAGCTATAAACTTCACTTACTCTGTTATTTTTGAATTAGCTTCCTTTCTCCTATGTGTGGCATAGCTAATTAGTTTCCCTCACAGGTAGGCCTTGTAAGCGTCCCAGATTATATCTGGCTGCGCTGAGTTTTTATTTATAGCAAAAAACTCTAGGGTGTCCTTTTTCAATCTCACAATTATGTTCTGGTCCTCTAAGATAGATCTATCTAGAGTCCATCTCAAACTCGGAGTAGCACTATCTAAAGTTAAGACAAGTCTCACTGCAGAGTGATCTGACAGATGGTCAGGTTGATGTGTAATTACCACAAACTTGTTTCCTAGTCTAATGTCAATTAAGAAATAGTCAATGCGGAATGCATGCCCATATTTTTTATTTTGAAAGGTATAACCCTTGTTGCCACTTGCCTTGCTCCTCCAAGGATCTATCACCACTATAGCCTTCATTTAGTTTTTTATGGTTTAAGTCATCTTTGGTGTATTTACCGTGGGGCGTGTGGAGGATTTGTCTAGGATAGGGTCAAGTAATGCCTTAAAATCGCCAGCCATTATGACGGTATTTCCATTTTTTAGCAATACATGAATTAGGTTGTGTAAGGAGGACATTTGGAACATAATACGTGATCATAGAGTATTTTGTAGTGTTGATGTTCACG
Source organism: Lissotriton helveticus (assembly GCF_964261635.1). Taxonomy (NCBI): domain Eukaryota; kingdom Metazoa; phylum Chordata; class Amphibia; order Caudata; family Salamandridae; genus Lissotriton; species Lissotriton helveticus. The sequence goes on along the minus strand of NC_136059.1, from coordinate 1,837,826,017 downwards.
ATCGCTATCAGCCATGTCCCCTGGGGTCGGCAATGACTTCTAGTATTTTAGCTTGTGCTGAATTCTTTATTAGGATTGCTACCCCTTTACATTACAGTTTTAATTTGTGCAAGCATACTGTTTGATCCAGCTCTGACCTTTAACAATCTCTTCCCACTCTGTTTTTCGAAGGTGTGTCTCCTGTAGCATTATAATGTAATTTTTTGATTCTTTTAGGAAAAACTAAATTCTCCTTCTTCTAGCTGGCACCCATAACCCATTCACATTCCAACTTAATATCTTGAGGCTACGGGTAGTGTTAATGTTAATAATTTTTTATTTTTTATAGGGGCACATATCCTTGGCATTCTTTGATCTCAATGTGTTTTTACTGCATATGAGGACCTCTTTTTAAAAAATGTTACCCACTGCTCCCCACCCAGTGAGTTATATTCATTAGTGCATGTGTATTTGCTTCTCCCCCTCTGAGGAACCCTCCCTTTGACCATGTAGGGCATTCTATTCAGCATTTTGCCCTCACCTCTCCATATTAATCATGATTTATTCATCTTGGACTCTACTCCTAGCCCTTAACTTTTGATTTTTTCTATTAGGTTTGCACTTCGCCTAGATACTTTATATTAAACATCTTATTATTCCACATAATTCTTAATGTGGCAGGAATTCTAGTTGAGCCGTAGCACCAAAAGCTTTAAGTTCCTGAATGTGCTTCCCTAATTCTCCCTGGCTAGGTCTGACCAAATTCTGAAAGACCAGTCGTCTTTTGTCAAATGCCCACCTTTAAGCCTTCTGGATGTAAGTACCTTTAAGCCTTCTATCATGTAGGTATTAAAATGTACTAGAATTTTTCTCGGCTTAGAGATGTTAGGGTTCTTCCTAAATGGATCCCTATGTACCTTTTGTATATCCTGGTGCAGGTCAAGAGTCTTGGCAGAGGGTGTTAACTCTTTTATCAGATTTATAACAAACTATTTTAGGTCCCCCTTCTTTTCCCTCAGGAATGTTTAGGATCCTTAAATTGTTTCTCCTAGAATGATTTTCTAACACCTTCACTTTTTCCTGTAGTAGTCTCTCACTCGCTTTTAACTCTGCTATTTCTCTTGAGTTTTCTGCTGTTTCCTCTTGTACCATCTCCAAAGCCACTTCTATGCTTTCTATTGTTTCTGAGAGGGTCATGAGTTTATTTTCCAAGCTTTCGAAGACATCGCAAATTTTTGCTTGATTTGCCTCTGAGAGTGTGAACCTGTTTTTTATCTCTTCCGAGAGAGCACGCAAAAGACCCCCTGTATCTTGCAGTGAGTGGGAGTCTGGTGTGATCCCTACTGCTGTAGTTACAATTGCGATTTCCGGAGCTGGAGTCTCTGATTCCGCTTCTGGTATGGTCTCCAAATGTATTAAATTGTCCCATGTACTTGGAATTTGTTAGATAGTGGGACACCCCCTGTCCTGAGTGTTTACTATTTTTCTTTGACTAAGGATGCCATTTCTTTACAGGGGGTTGCATGGAGAAGTGTGTTGAATGTAGTGGAGGGTGTAGACAGTTCCTCCCTTTCCTCTCTTTCCTCAACCTTAAAGTATGATCATAATGAGGAGTAATTTTTGTTTTCCTAGGAGTAGGGTCGTGAGGGGTTGCCTGTATTCTCCCACTTTTCTTTATCTGTTTCTGTTCAAAGAGGGTCACTTTAGGTGCTGGGGTTAATTCAACAATATGAGGCAACTGACCGGGTGCAGATGTACTAACAGGAAAAAATGTTGGACGGGATGTTGCTGGATCCTCCAACCTGGGTAGAGCAAGACTGAAATCTATCTTTGAGTTTCTCAAAGTGTATCTTGAAATACTTAGAGGTTTCAGTGGTATGGCTGGAATTTGTCCTGTTTTGTCAATCTTGGTTGTTTTTGCCCAGTTCTTTTCCCCTTGTAGCAGTGTGAGGGTTCCCTTTGGGGCACATAGGATGAAGCGCCTGGGTGTCCAGCAACGGTATACGGGCCCGGGGACTTGTTCTGAAGCTGCCCCCAGTAACCTGGAAGTGTAGCTGGGCTGCAGCTTGCTGATCCCGACGGAGCTGCAGAGCCGCCAGCAACCACTGGCCACCGTGGCAGGGAGGCTGCTGTAGTGAAGAAATGGCAGCGAGCGAGTCCAGGGCATATTGCCCTCTTTTCTGGCTGACTATGACTGTGGTGGACTGTGTAGGTCTTCACGCGATCTGCGTACGTCCGCGGAAGTGCTGTATCGCGTTCGGGCTAGGAGTAATCCCGCAGTATCAACGGAGAGGTGAGTAGCGGCGGTCCGTGTTTACCCGGCCGCCTTTCTCCTCCCCCATGTGAAATGCAGGAGACTGCTTGCTTGTAATCTGTAAGTCAGTGCCAGTTTTTCTTAAACTGTGATATCGTATCAAAAATAGGAAATTCCAGTTATCCAATTTTCAATGTAAACCATATGGTACCATGAAAATTCCTTATATATTTATTAAAAAAACTGCCAGTCGCCCATTGTACCTCTTCACACTTCAAAACTCATCATCTACACAGCGCCACCATGCTCCAGTATTATCCACTCATTATTATTTAATATGTACAACTGTTCTTATTACAAGCTTTTTCTGGACCTTCTTAGTGGGCATAGATGAAGTGGCATCTTTCCAAATTTCCTTTAAGCTATATTTTGAATGCATTTACCTGATATATAACTAGTGGGGCCATAATAGTTAATAGCCACATGATGAGCTGGTACAGCATTGGGCTCTGCATAGCGATGCCACACAAAAATGACATTTTATGCTATGTACTGATAAGTCAGTTCCCAGCTCAAATCTCATTGCCAGCTCAAAAGTCGATTTCCTGAGACTAATGAAATACCGGATGTCATTCCTCTGAAACACATTTCAAACTATTCTTTGTATGGATAATGATAAAAGAAAAGTAGTAAATAGATGGAGTCTAGAAAATTAGACAAAAATCTGTCATTTAAGAGGTCTGAAAACGGGGTATGATAAAATGTTTGTGTAGGTGGATGGCTTGGTATATGGTGCACACTTATTCAAGTGTAGCACCCTGCAAAATCCAGACAACCCTATGGTGTTCTTAGTGGTTTACACAAACTTAGAAAGCTCTCTGAGTGGTAGCTGTGGAGAGCAGCCTTCAGGCTTAGTCTAGGAGACGTGTAAAGCAGCTTGCTTCACCAGTATCTAATCTTATAGTGCATATTAAGTGAAAAAGGACCACACATTGTAGTTATAAAAATAGTTATTCATCACAGACACTCACTAACCCAATGCAATATCTCCTACCTGAAGATTTAATTACAATACACACAACACTTGGATAATACAACAGGTAAGTAGCAAGAAAATACCGTGGGCTCAAGGGGGAGACCAAACAATATACAAAAATAGTGGAATGCGACGAACAACCAAAGTCGAGAGTGAGCCCAGAAGACTTAGAAGTGCTGGGAAACCAAGGAACCACCCGAGGTAAGGACCCAGGATCCCCACAGAGGCCATGGGCTAGGTGGATACACGACCACATACTCAAAGTAAATCTATGGGGAAGTCACGGTGGCAGTACATAGGAAATAGGATCCTTCTCAGAGGACTCTGAAGACACTCCGTGAAAGATGGATTGTTTGAGATACACCCCACCCTTTTATACCCAGGAGACTAAGGGGCCAATCACGATGATGGGCGGATTTGAGTCTGCCCGCCATCATAGCGGGATCGGGACCACCAAGTTAAATGGCCATGTTGTGCATTTCCCTGCACAACGTGGCAGGCACCGAGCGGTACCTGCCACCTTGTGCATGGAAATGTAGGAGGGTACCATAGGTACCACCCCAGTGCATAACTGGCTTCCCCAACACAGAGGGGGCCGGAAATCAGCATCCGCCAGCCTTTCCATGGCGGTTTCATCTCTATGGAAAGGCTGGTTGACGCCGGCATTGTGATTGGGTGGGCGGTGCCTGCTAGGCATCACCACCATATCCCTGGTCTTATCCGCTCCCCCAGGCAATCTTTATGATTGCCTGTGGCGGAAGCATGGCATGGGGTCATTGCACCCGCCATGCTTGCATAACGATTCCCCCCACCATCCTGATGTGTCAGGGGAAATGAGCATTCAGATGGTGGAGGGACCATGGTGGAGGGACTGCCATTGCACGGCTGGGGGTGGCGGTCCCTCCGCCATTGTAATCAGCCCCCAGGTTTCCAGCCCCAGGGATGCCGGGTCCATAGGTACAAAATGACATTGGGAACCACCGTTGACCCCAATGTGGGACTTCAAACAACATGCTGCTGGCGAAGAAGCTGGAAGAGACCAGTGGAAGCCATGTGTGGATTCAAGAAGAGTTGTACCTGCAAGCAGAGGGGAGTAAGTCTATGTCACTCAAGAGTGACCAGTAGGTGGGAGTCAAGTGCCCAACAATGTTGACTGTTGCGGGAGAGTTGGCAGTGCACTTGTCTCTGCATCTACGTTGACCAGGTGACACTTAGGACAACCAGGAACGGTGTACGAGCTGTCCCGCGACAGATGTCGATATCCAGGGGGCCAGTGTCCGGCAGGAGCACCGGCAGGCCTTGCAATGGCAACATGGGGAGGAGGATGAAAAGATACAGTGTCGGGACCAGCAAGGTCCAAGAGACTCACCACGTTCAAGCACGACAGAGGAGGCCCCAAGCAAGCAGGGGAGTGTACTGGAATCGAAGAAGACACTCAACAGGGCCCAAAGCTTTCTGGAGATAAAAGTTGCCCAGCTTTAGCAACGGCCAGCCGACACAATGCACAGGGACTCGGTTCCTGCATTGTCGATGAGGGATCCTGGCCTCAGGCTCAGTCTGAAGACAGTGCAGGCCTTGAGGGAGTGTTAGAACTGTCACCTGTGGTACTGACCCAGTTGGAGACCAGGATCAGCAATCAGTCAGCTGTGTAGCGGTGCTTGCAGACACAGGGGATGGACTCCTTCACTTCAAGGGAGATTCCTATGGCTGTGTTTGGATGTCCACAGGACCTGGAATGGATCTGTATGGAGCGATGACACTGAAGGGGACTTGCAGAACGAAGCGATCAAGAGCAGACGGAGTCTTCCTGGTTGCAGTGTCCGCTCGAAAGACAAATTCTGAGGTGGTCAGTCCGACATGTTCTGCACAACTCGGTCAGAATGTCCAGTCGGGTGAAGAGGACACAGAGTTTGATCTGAATCGAGTCCCAAGACAGATTTAGGGACCCACCCTCAGGTAAGCCCTTAACTACCCTAAGGAAAGGGTTGGGGTGATTCAGGGGTCCCTTCCAGAAGAGGGGCTGGACAGTGGGGAGGATACTCCCATGTCCTTTGTCCAGTTTTGCACCAGTGTGGGAGCCAATGGCTCCCCGAACTAGTTTGAGCTGGAGTATGCAAGGAGGGCACCACATGTGCCCCTCAAGCAGTCTGAGTGGTGCTGGCAAGTGTCACTACAGTTTGGGGACATGTTTCCAACAACGTTTGATACCAAATATGACGGAGTTCGATAAAGCCAGTTTAGAGATGAACCTTGTGCAATGACGCATGGCCACTCTATATCTCATAATGGCTGATGCACTGATAACCCAGGAGAATGGACTCCGAGGGTTGCAGGGGTGTACTGTTCATGCAGGTGCACCCTCACACTTAGACCCGAGCACCCGCCCCTTAGCATTGAAAGGCCTACTAGAGGGATGACTTAGAAATTTTAAGTGCAGTGATGTTAGAAAGAAGAAAAATAATATCTTTCATCGGAGGCACAAGCTCCAACTCACGCAGGCTGCATTAGCAGGCCTGTAGTCACAGTTTGGAGAGTCCTTTATAAGTGGCATAATACATGCTGCAGCCCATGGGAGATCTCTGGTGTAACTATGCCCTAGGTACATTAGTACCATCTACTAGGGTACACCAACAGCCAATTAGGAATGTACCAAGGTACTCACCATAGCCAATTTAGGGAGGAAGCACAGTGATTGGGGTCCTGATTTGTAGGATTCGACTCAGACTAATCAGAAAAATAATATGACATTAGGAAATTGTGGGGGCAACCATGAAAGCATATCCTACTTTCCTACAATTTGTTCATAACGGAAACTTCAAAATGGATATAAAAATTATGTAAATCATGTATTCATAAGAGGTTTTAGATTACGAACTTTCAAGTATTTTGTCATGTTACTATTTTATGGCTTTTAACGCCTTAATCGCAGCAAAAATTCTGCCGCGGTGTGGGACGTTCCATTGAGTGGGCGGGGCCGTGTCTGCCAACGGACGTGCGCAGCACTACGGAGGTAGTGCTCTCGACGGCCGTTGGCCAACGGGTGCAAGGAAAGGATTGACATTGTTTTCACTCTGGCAATTGCATGTATTTTATGTTGTGCTCTCGACTTTTTAAGCAAATTTAAATTTTCAAAATAAATATCAAAGCTGAGCTGTAGTAACAGAAACCTGAGCTGTACAATTTTTGCTTAAAGTCTGATATGACATTTGCTAACAGTGGTGAAAAGAAAGACGAATGAACCACATGAAATGTACAAATTATGCATATTTTACACCTCAGGGTCCCAATGTCATTATCCATACAAATTCAAAACAGTGGACAGCTAGTACCACTTTTCTTAACAAACCTTCCTCAAACGCAACAAGAATAGAATACCCCAACACTCCCCCCCCTCAAAAAAATAAAAAAAAACACAAAACCTTTCATAATGTATCCCAGGAAACCAACCCTTTCCCAACCACTGATATATTGATAACAATCTTAACACGCTGAAGGACACTGGACCCAATTTCGCAAGCACACTTCTGTCAGTCACACCAGCACATTTGTGTGCATTGTGTAGTCCTCATTCAAACTGATATTCATGCACTGATTTGGCAAAATGTGTTGTATAGCTCCTTCTTTTCCCAAGAATCATTTGGAGGGGGTAGAATCCGAATGCCAAAAGGAAATTCCTTATTTTTGACAAGGCACGGTCGGCATTATTGCCTGTGCACGGGCAGTCACCCCATGGCAGGTCTGACCATAGAGCGTCCATCTTTACTGGACGCTGACATGGACAACTCAACATCATGTTCATCTTTTAAGTTTCTGCATGCATCTATGCTTTAATTGCATGTGTAATTCATACATAAATTTATGAAACACTTGATAACATCAATGTTTCTTAAACAACACACCATGTCGAAACGAAAGGTCACATCTCTCCTCAATAAGATTGAACACCCACATCATTTATCCAAGGTCAGCATGAAGATATTCGATAACTACCCTCCTGAATGCATATCTTCAAATAACGGACAACTAATATTCCAAGTCGATAGCAATGTACCTCTGATTAACATTTTCATATCTATCCGATCATCCATTATAATGGTGTGACATACTTCATAAAACACATTTATGGATTTTGCCTGTCCCAGCTTATGACGATATAATGAATATATCTTATTTATGTATCCCTTATACGTGAGTTGCATTTTTCTTCATATTAAGAAAATGGTATTTTGTGCATGGTGGTTTAACACCTTCCAGGATTCAATTTACATAAGACAAAATATTTCTTTGAAAATGCCTAAGATTTAGAGTGGATGATGGAGGACTGCTGTGACAAATTAGAGCAGTTATTAAAACACGGCTTTCAAACTAAATACATACCCATCACAATTTGAGTATGCCTGACCTATTCTTATAAGTGTAAATTAGAAGAATAATGGGAAATTTCTGATGGGAAAAGACATTAACCTCTTTTTGATGACATAATGTCATGATGAAGTTCTCTCTCGCTTGCAAAATCATTTCAGACTATTCCTGTTTTAGTGTCTGTAATAATGCCAAAATATATTTCAATAATTTAATAGTAATTACTTGGGGACATACGCACACAATTAAAAATGGAATCACAAATGTCATTTGTGACTGCACAACATTCTCAATACAAATCCACCATAGTTTTTGGAATGCAGTCATATATAACACCCCACCTTGTTCGTGCAATGGAAATATCTGTGAGAATGCGTTTGAAACTCAATGCAGATAGAGATGTGTTAGTAAGAATCTATGGGGTAAAATCTGCAGCAGAAAAGCTGTATGGTTGGCAGTGGCATAAACGCACACCCGACACCGAGCCTCCTAACCAACGAGTGGTCAACTAAGTGAATAAATAAGAGACATTGACTATTTATGGGCCGCCTCTTATTTTGCTGAAAAGTTCATTAACCATTGAACCCTAGTGAACAGGCAGTAAAGTGAAGGGGACGATGTACAGATGTAGTTGGAAGAAGATTAAGTAAAAAACACCCATGCCTCCATTATGTAAAAATCAAAAGAAAGAAGTAAGGGTATATTATCGCCTCTATAGTGGCAGGAAACTGCCGCTAAAGCGGCGCTAATGGGCTTGATAATATGCCTTTGTGAATTGCCATAGAAGCCCTGGTTCTGGTGTGAACCTGGGCTTCTATGGGAATTCACATGGGCATATTATCAAGCCCATTAACGCCACTTTAGCGGCAGTTCCGTGCCGCTAAAGCGGCGATAATTTTAACGCCGTTCTTGAAAATATGGCCCTAATATCGCTGATGTTTTTAAGATTTTACAGAAATACTGGCCAATGGCTATCGCTACATCAAAATGGCAATCAGAATGCCTTAAGTTGTAGTATTTCTGGAGACAGCCTACAAAATCGAGCGCCCACCCCAAAAATCTCCTCCAAGAAAACATCCCGGCCTTGAGAGAGATCTAACACCAGCCAGATGTCAAACTCATGATCAACACCTACAAACTATCAACAACATCAAACATACAAACACCAGAACTACATGGAAAGCCATCAACTCAATGCCTTCTGGCCAGGAAACTTTAAAAACCAACCAAAGAGACTGCAAAAATAACATCAAATCTCACTACTCTCCAGATGCCTCCTGAAACTAAGCATCGAAAGCAAGAAAAAAAGCCACATTCATCATAGCCAATATTTACACAATACCAACAATTATGACTAAGGGCCTGATTACGAGAGGACCGCTGAATCCGTAGTGGAGGTGCAGTGGCGGTCAGGGACCGCCGCACCAGTGGTCCGACTGTAGTATTACAAGTATGGCGGTCGAACCTTTATGGAGAAAGGCACCGCCCTGGGAACGCCAATGAACCGACCTGCCAGACAAAAAAAATCCTTGTAATATGTCGGGCAGACGGTTGTTGAGTTTGGCGGTCCGGGAGTGGGGCAGTGGTGAGGAGCAATGAAAAACTCTAGGAAGATCGTAAAACAGAACTGCACAGCACCAAAAATGGGAGGAAGGGAACTAACTGGAGACAGACTGTGTGACTGTAGTTCTCAGTAACAGACAGCAGGCAGGCACTGCTGATGATATCATTAATGTGATCCTTCAAAAAGCGAATTTTTTAGCATAGCAAGTGCAACTAGGAGATTATACCATCACTCAGTCGCAGGCATAATCGGTTGATAATGCAATAAGGTAAACAAGCATTTGCACGAATAGAGTTTTGTAAATGCGTGAACTATTGCATTGCAAATGCTTGTTTGTAAAAGTGCCCATACAGCGTTTTCACTTTAATGTCGGCTGCGCCCCTTTCCTTAGACGAGACGTGTCTAAAGAAAGAGGCACAGCCGCCATTCAAGTGAAAGCACAGTATGGGCGCTTTTACAAAAAAAAACATTTGTTGTCAACTTGACAAACAGATGCTTTTTTGTGAAAGCGCCCCATGCCTTTAATGGCAGCCACACCCCTTTCTGTAGACGTGGCTCGTCTAAAGAAAGGGGCACAGTCTCTATTAAAGTGAAAGTGTGGCATGGGACAGTTTTGTAAAAAAAAGTTACGAAAAAAAAACATGTGGCCGCATTCAGCGCTGCAAACAAATCAAAGGCATGCTATGAAAAAAGAAAAGCGAAGCGATGGGTGAGAATGTGTCCTGCCAGGCAGGAGAAAAACATTTAAGCAAATAGTGCTCGGAGGCTGTAATTAAAGCCTACCGAGTAACAACCACATGCAACATGGTGTGTCCTCATGGTAGGTTACAAAATGAGACAAGGCGGTACTAAGGAGAGACTACTAAGCCCATTTGACCAATGAAAAGCCACAGTTTTCAAAGGACAATGACACAAGCCAATGTAAAATATGGGTGGAGTGTGGGCGGAGAGTGGGCGGAGCTTCAAATGCATACCTTAATACAGCATGCCTCACAGAGCAGCGCATGTGCTGTTCATGCTCAACCTAAAAGGAATGCTGGGAAGCACCATTGCAAAACACAGTGGTATTTCACTCTAAACATGTGATAGTGCAAACAAATGCAAATTGTACTGCCAGTCTTTTCTTAGTTTTAAATAAAAGCTGTTGCAGTCATGTTCAAGGGTGGCTCCTACCCTAGTCTTTATTCTGTGTTGACATTTGACCCTCAAAAAACAAACAATATCACCTGGCAAAATGAAAATGCATGAAAGTAAATGTTAAAGTTGAATTTTGTGAATATATTTTATCACTCATGTTTCCTAATTGAGATGTGAGTCCTAGTCCAGGCTGTCCAGTGAGTCCCAGGCGGGACCGTCCAGTGACAGACTGTCCTGGCAGCCACTGTACGCTGGGTAATGGACTCCTTCTCCATCTACCTCAGCTGGGTCAAGAACTGAATTTGCAGGGTGCACCACAGCGGACAGCACGCTGTAGCTCGGGCCAGTGCAAGCTGCAGCAGGCAGCGGGACTCTGCAAGAGCTACGATTGGTTTAAGGGCAGCACAGCAAATTAAGTAACCACTGCCTGCCTCCCACACCAGCAGGCATGATGTGACGTTCCCCGCAGCGCCGGCATGTAGCAGACAACCTGATTGGGCACTGGGACATCAGGCTGACAGTGAGAGCCGCGCAGCAGGGAATCATAATAATGAAACATTGTAGCCCTAGCAGGGAGTGTGAGCCTGCCAGCACTGAGCAGCCTTAGCTCAGCTGAAAACCCTAAGCCTGCGAGAGCAGGGCACACGCCACAGGCTGCCTGCTGCCCCTCTTACGTTTTAAGCAGCCCTTCAGTAACAGACACTATGCATATGTGTGACAACGCATTTCAGTGTATTCAGTGTAATAATGGGGAGTACCAAATTTAAATGCATTAGTCTAATGCCTGATGCGTGGTGCTTAGCAGGACTGACAACTACAATGTTCGTATTAAGTGGAGCCTATCATATGTCAAAGAAGCTGGCAAATATTAGTGGACTTTTTTTATTATAAGGGAAACAGCTCCCACTGCTTGTGAAGCTTGGTGACACTTCTCAAGTTGGCCTGAAAACAAATGTTGACTTCCCTGTGTTTGGCCTCCCGCCTGTACAGCGGTGCATGCCACCACAAGATGCCCATAGGGACTGCAAACCAGTGAGACAGACATTTAACTTCTAAATATAGATTGAGGTAATAGTAACAGTGAATAGCCATTGGAGTATAGTTTAAGGTGTCCCTAGTGGTGGCAAGGTCATATGCCAATTTTACACGGTATACATTTGTGTCCAAAGCCTCCTGAATATGAGTTTGTATTTGTGAGTTTTTGTTATAAAAAGTATTGAGGTCATTCATTCAGGGAAATTATTCTGGCTAGCACCTAGTTGGGGGGAACAACCTTTACAACAAAGGTTTTACAACGCGGTACTGTTACCACGCAACTTTTACAATGCAAGTCGTTACAACGACTTGCGCTGGGGGGTGCTCCAGGATAGTAAATAGTTGAATTTACTATCCAACTCCTTCCCTACTATCCACGGGGACTGGAAGCGCCCCCCCAACGCAAGTCGTTGTAACGACTTGCGTTGTAAAAGTTGCGTAGTAACGGCACGCGCTGTAAAAGTACGCGTTGTAACGTCGTACATCCCCTAGTTGGACAAGACCTATATAAATGGTAGAAAACTCGTGGCTGAAGTTGTCATTTTCTAGAATCCTCTTCTTAGTTATCCTAGTGGCAGATGCATGTGATGTTCAGAAAATAAATACCCCTGTATACCAAGAACTTGTGTACACTGTGGGCTATGTAGAGAATCCCATACATATAACAGTTGTATGTAACACCATATAGGCACCAATTGTACATATGAATGTAAACATAGCCCCAATGTAGACTTCACTTCTATGGGGGCGTAGTTGCGCTTAGAGATGTCTGTCAGGCACCGTGGGGGCTGTGGGGGCCTGTGTTACGCCACTGTCTCAGGGCACTGTACCCTTTCAGAGGCTGTCCATATATGTCTATACGTCCCCAATACACACCAGATTCATGTAGGTTCAGCCTACCCCTACACAGCACAGACTTAACCTACTTCAAGTTTCACTTATAGATGTCTTTTACTCTTTTTCTTCCCAGCATCTCCTGGGCCGTCAGGCGCGTGCCCTGGCAGGGGAAGGCAAAGTCTGTCTGGCAGCACCTCCTCTGATACCTGGAGATGCGGAGCGCGCAGCACTGCAGGGGCTGGCATGGGCTACACTGCACGGGCTGCAGTGTGCATCTGGGCGGCTGGCTCTGTCAGTGCCTTACCTGTAACGTGCCAAACACAGCCGGGCTGCAGAGGAGACCGGTAGGCGCCTCGTCAAGAGACTGAGGAGAGGGGGGGTTAGCAGCTAGAGAGAAGGGGGAGGTAAAGCAAGGGGAGCTAGAGAGAGAAGAAGGGAGAAGGTACAGAGAGATAGTGAGAGGAGGAAGGAGACAGAACGCTGAAGAGAGAGCACGCAAGAGAGAGGGGTGAGAGAGACAAGGAGGAAGGAAACAGTGAGAGGGAGATGGGAAGAAGGCAGAGAGAGAAAAATTAAGGAGAGAGAGAACAGTCAGGTTAAAGAGGCAGCTAGAAGATTGAATGGGAGGGGTGAAAAGTGGAAAGAGAAAAAAGAAAATAGAGAAAGAGGGAGGAGAGGTCGGGAGGGGAGAATGAGGAATATGGAAATAGAGAGATAAAGGAGAATGTTGACGTAGGAACAAAGACGTAAAGGGACAGTATAGATATAGTATAGAGAGGGGAGAGGAGAAAAGCAAAAATAAGAAAGAGACTAAGGAAGAGAAAAGGGAAAAATAAGAGAAAAAACTCAGTCGTTCACAGCTAAGGAACAGACAGAAAGATGGGCTTCAAAGTATCAGAGGAGGGGTCAGGGGTGAAGAGAAGGAGAGGGAGAAAGAAAGGGGGGAGAGAGAAGGAGGGACAGAGGGACAGGTGGCTTAGAAGCGAGCACCCAACAGGAATGAAAAGTGGGGGAAGGGAGATGGTCCGTGGACTTGATTTCCCCGTTAGAAATTTAGGCAGACTCGCCCTGAGGACTGCTCAGGCTCCGGCATCTACATACCCTTGGACTATTTTTATCCTTTGCCTTTCACCGTCTACTGCATTCTGACTCAGTGTTCAGGCTCTTGTCTCACCTCTTCTGGGCACTGAACAGCACAAAGATGGCATCACCTGCAGGGGGCAACACCTCAGACCCTGGACCGGCCTGCAGAGGGGCCCTGTTGCTGCTGCTAGGTGAGCGACCCCACACCTCGCTCTGCACATATGCCTGGACGGGCAGTCAGTCAGTCACAGGGCAGGTCCGCGCCTAGTCAATGACTACGGCCTGTGGGGTTGTCTCTGAGAGATGCCACCAGAATGCGACTGACTACCTCAGCTGTCTAGAAGCACTGGCCTGACTGGCCTGTCTTTTCCCAAGTCCCAGTGGCCTAGAAAGGATGTAGTCTAAAATGTGTGTAACACCGCAAGTAAAAGATCCAGTCCTGATGGGCTGTCACAAAACGAGACAGGGCAGTAACAAGGAAGGACTAACAAGCCTCATTTACCAAAGACAATGTCACCAGCCAATGAAAAATATGGGCGGGGCTTCCACTCCACTTCTTAAACATACTCTACTACAGCATGCCACACAGAGCGAGCAGTTCATGCGCTGCAACGCTAGGCTCGACCTAAACACTGACCCTGATGTTTGAACTTTACTTCTTCACTGTACCCAGGACTACCAGAGTGACTTCAAACACTAGTTCCTTAGCCTCATGTTCAGAGCTACATGAAAAAAACAGGCCCACACAATTCGGAACCTACACCTGGACCCAGCTTGAGCGTGTACTAATCCCCAAGTGTCTCCCCTCCAGTGCTGGATCCTTGGTGGTGGCGCTAAAGGTGCCTAGATAGCCAAAATCCCAAACTTGGTAATTAAAAGGTTTTTGGCCAAAAGCCGCTCTGAGAACCAAGGGAAGACTGGGTCCAACCTGCTAGTGAATCTGTTCAAGATGCATCACCGATCAAATTGACTTAGTTGCTGCTCCCGCTACATTCTTCTGTCATAGCAGCAAATCCTGTTCAGCATTTCTTCAACAAAAGGGTATCCGACCTTTTAGAGCTCTCTTTGGCTGCAGACTCCTGCCATGTCCCGCTGAAGATTTTCAACTTCCATAAAAGGGAACATAGAAATTTTCACAGCAACTTCATCCAGCGGCTCCATGACGATGAAGCTCCCTCCTCAGACATAACCTGCAGGCTTGCCCCACTGAACTTGCCTTCTCAGAACATTTTTCAAGAACATTCTTCCAAGGTTAAAGGCAAACACTCACTGGGCAAAATCCACTTCCTGTATCCAAACCGGGGTCTTTTGCCGTCAGCCACTTTTGTCTATTTTGACCTGATCTCGCACGGCTAGATGTCCGCAGTTGGCACTTTGATTTTTAAGCTACAGTTTCTACAAAAAATCTTAAAAATGTATAATGCCAGTCCTACTGATTGGATTTTTGTCAGTTTAGGTGTCAAATAATTTATTCAAATGTACTATATCTTTTGTAAATTAATGCAGGATTTTCTTGTGTTGTGTTTTTACTTCTTTATAGTATGTGTGCTGCAAAAATACTTTACACATTGCCTCTAAGTTAATCCTGTCTGCTTTTTGTGCCAAGCTACCTATGGCTAAGCACAGGTTCATTTAGTGACTTTTTGTGGTTCACCCTACCAGAGATTGTGGCTGTTTCTTGATTAATGCTCATACCCCAGTTAACCAACAACCCAATTGCTCATATTTGTCTTCAGCCGGATGTATCAGGACTTGTGTTTGTGCAGTACCATACAGTAATTTCTGTTGAACAAAAATATCCCAGATAAATAATTTGACACCAGAGTTGACCTCTTTTTATATAGTTGTTTTCTCCCTTTTGTAAATGTAAGTGCCCTACCATCCTTTTTTCACCATGGATATGGAACTGTGCAAGCTTGACACCCTCAGAAGGGCTGGGCTGCTGAAGCTTTGCAAACAGAATGGGCTGAATGCTGATAAAAGGCTACCAAAGCGGATCTCTAGGTAGCCCTCAGAGGCTGGAATGAAGTGCCCTCGGGAGACGATGATGTTTAAAATGAGGAGGGAGGAACACTATCACAGGATAAGGAGATTGAGGACCCAGCCCTAGGTCCTGTGCTGCAAAGAGAGCGGACCACAACCCCAGTGGATGCCCAGGATGTCCATAATGGGTCAGGAAGCAGTGCATCAGCCAGGGGCTTGTATAAAGAGGAGCTGAAGGACAGGAGTCGGGAGGAGGCTCAGACTTCAGCTGGCTGAAATGAAGTTGGAAGCAGAGGAAAGGAGGACTGAGGCAGAAAGAGCCTTGGCAAGGTAAAAACAAACCTTTGCTGGCACATGAGATGGAACTGCAAGAGCTGGAGTTGAAAGTCAGACAGATCCCAAAGTTCAGTGACAATTGTAGAGCTTAACTTCAGTGCCCACTGGAGTGTTGAGGACCCGTATACCACAATAACTGGTGTTCAATTATGTGGTTGGATAGCGGGCGATGATATTGACATGTTGTGTTCACCTTTTGAGGGAGCGCTGAGCATGCACAATGTCCCAGAGGAGTACTGGGGTGTTGTTTGTAGAAGTAAATGCCTACAGTGGGGAGGGAACTATTTCTTACACTTGAGGTGGATGGCCAAACAAAGTATCGCTCAATGAAAAACATACTTGTTACCAAATTTGGGCTGACCTTCGAGAAATACCACCAGAGTGCAGGGACAGTCACAAGCTCATAACTCAGTCGTTGGTGGGCTTTTTAAATTACTCCAGCAAAACACTTAAGTACCGTGGAGTTCTGTGGACTTCCATAAAAACTTTGATAGATATCTGCTCATGCTGATTTTCAGGACCGGGAGATTGTTCAATCCTGTAAAATCAGCATGAACTGCACCACGCTACATGTCGGAGGGCGATACTAATTTCTGCTGCTCAAGTAGATTTTCTATTCGAGTGGTACCTTTCTCAAAGTGAATGGTCGTGACCTGCTACAACAGTCCATTTTGAGAAATCTCACCAGGAAATGTTCTAGCTATTAAAAATTGCACTAGAGAATGCAAACTTTCGCTTGTGAGAAAGAAATCCATAACACAGTGGTTGGTGTCGTTTTGCCGTTACTCCACGTCCCAAGCATAATGCAGAGTGGGGAAAGCTCCACGGAATCTGCAGGAGTACCAGAATATTTTGAGAATCCCTCATAGAAAGAGCCCAAGGGTCATATAGTGGGTCATGTGCACCCACTATATGAACTCCCATGTCACTGTGGTATTACAGAAGGGGCCACAGATGCATGTTGCACTAGCGTTATCTCAAGGTGGCACTTCCTCATTTGCATGGGGTATGGCCCCTTGCAAATGAGGGAATCTTTGTCTCTGTGCCGGCACCATATTGTGGAAGCAGGTACAGAGGCAAACATGCCTTTAGGAGGTGCACTAAAAGTGTGCCACAGATAGATGACACACTGAAAGTGCGCCTCCTAAAGGCAACCATCTGGAGGGGAGAAAGGATGTCCCCTAGTCCCCCCACACATCCCCTTGCAGGCGGTTGTAGTCACTCAATGAAGCCGCCTGCAAGGGGATCCCTCTCTCTTCATAAAAGTGCAGAGGGGTTGCAGCCTGCACAGTGAAACACAGAATGGCCTTGAAGCAGCTGCTATGTAATTCACTTGAAAGTTCTTCCTCACAAGTCAGCACTCGTTTACCCTGTACTACTGTGCTATTTCTCAGTGTGTGCATGGTTCAGTTCATTGGCTAAGAAGAGTATAGACAGAGAGATATAACTGAATTCAGAGGGGCTGAATTTCTCTATATTGGTGTGGGATTTTTCTTATGTTGTAATTTCACTTTAGGACTGTTTGTGTGCTACTTTGATACTGTACACATTGCCTCTAAGTTAATCTTGACTGCCTTTTGTGCCAAGCTACCAAGGGTTAATCACAGGTTAATTCAGTGACTTTTTTGGTTCACTCCATGAGAGACGGTAGCTTTTGCTTCACCAGGTCTCACACCCCAGTCAACCAACAATCACATTTCTCACAGGCAGGCAGCCTTGCACCATGCTGCAATAGTGCCTGTCTCGGCAGCCACAAGTACCCCAGTGCAGAGAGAGGAATGCGCCATATGTCAGTAATTATGGTTCGTTCTTGCTCTCTCTATTTAAAGCAGCACAGCATTTTGTCTGAGTTGCACCAAATCTTAGTAAATTTGAGCCTAAGTTTACCCTTAAACGCGGAGTTACACAACGTTTGCTTATCCCATACTCCTGGTGATGTGTGTCCCCACCAGCAAATGGAGTCTACTTCAGGTGCGTATTATAGTTCACATTGTTCAGCATTTATTGTTTAACTTATGAGTTAGCATTCAGCTCTCACCAATTGCAGCACCAGTGCTCTGTGAATTCTACAGCATATGAGCTCCTGCTCCAACGTTCCTGTTAGAAGCAACACAGAGATTCAATAAGACTCAATTACTCCTACTCTTCAATCTCAAGAAAATGCAATCAGACAATGCAAACTGTTGTTATTCAGTCAGTGTGAGTGAATTAATCTGAACAATAACTGCTGTAAAAAAAAAGTTGTTTTCAGAGATATATGTTTCTTCTGAAAGTCAAGTTGTGAGACATGATGCTTTTTAGTTTGAAGTGCGGTAACATCAGCGTACTGTGAATACAAAGTGCTGTAACTTCAATTCACACTTGTCACAGAAAACCTGGAAATGTTGAGACAAGTCTGATATGTATGTTTATTAGTATTTTCTTATGAGGTTGTAAAACATAAATAAGTGTTCGTTGTATGCTAACTCTTCTTAATAATAGAAAAAGAGCATTATCTCCAGGAGAATAGCAGGTATCTGTTTCAGAAACAGATGATTGCTCATGTATATTTGTACATGTCACTGGGGTTCGGTGAAAAGTTTAAATAGGAGATAGTCTTGGTTTGGTTTCATTTCATGTTCCCTATTCAACAATAGATCACTGTCTATTAAGTGGAAAGGTGTACCTGGCAAAAATATATTAAGCTATCAGAGATCAACAATCGAATGTGAGAGGCTTCGAAGACTTCATACCATGACCAGTTGCTTCCTTTTTCTGTCATCCCATCGTCCTTTTCCCTGCTTGGTGTTGTGCTGACACATTACACATTAGGCCACCTATCACTAATCACTCCTGGTGCCGCTTGGGCACACAGATGGTTGTATGCTTGTCTGTGAGTGATTTCTAACACTTATGTCTTGTACTGATAAGGGCTAATTTAAAGGGTGCTCTTCATTACAGACATACTGCCTTACTTCATATAGTACAGTAAATGTGTACAATGTGTTTCTATTATATTCTGTGTATTATATTTGGAAACCTGGACAATTACTACTGGATCGCTCCCCACCATGTAGCTTATTTTTATATTAGGTTCTTCACAGTCAATACCTACATTATGTTATCCTGTTTGGCTGTGCGAGAAGTTGACTTCTTAAACAGAAGCATCCTATGGCCTAACTGATTACATTGGTGGTTCACTAAGTATTCCTGTCATTAACTCACCTAATGAATGTCAGAGCCAAATTACCACTAACCTGTAGAGCTGAATGTCGTTGCACTGACAACGTGGAACCCAACAGTCTCCTTACACATCAACTATGCAAAACATGCCTAAGACTATGCTTGATACTGATCGCAAAGAAGGGTGAAGGGATATAGGGATATGAGAGAAGGCACACTAGAGACTCCTAGTCTGTCACATCAAATGGAGACTCGCTCAGATGTTCTGCAGTCTCTAATGAGGGAAAGCTCTTTTGCACGAAACAGAACCCAAGCCCTACTGTCGCTCTCTTCTATCATATCAATTTGAATTGCAATTAGGCTTTCTTTTGCGGGACATTCACATAAACAGCGGCATTCTACATAAACTGACAAATACCCAAGAAACCCTCTAGCAGCAGGTACCTTACAGCAAACACTCATCCTACCTATGGTAGAATACCTTTATCTTGCTAGAGCCAAGGGCATTGCCAAATGACTGGTCCTGTTCTGATGTCCTGTACATAGTTGTTAATGCTCCATAACTTGACACATCAAACTGAAGCAAAGGATCAATTGGGATTATTAAGTTGTTGAAAGCCCAAGCAACATTACTTAGAATACAATGTTGGAGGCAATGAAGAGGTCCCATAAGTAGGTGCAAGGGGAAGTTCAAGAATTCAACAGTAGTTTTACAATCTAAACAAATAAATCTATTGGTCTAAAGCTAATACCTAACCTAAGGCCTTGGGTGACTGTGCTTGAAAAGGTTGAAGAGTTCCAAAGCTGCAAGGAATTGTTTGATAACTCCCAAGGATCCATGGACATTTTGTAAATATGTTACAAGCTGTTACAAGCAGAACATGTTTGGAAAGCTTAACTCAGCCTACCGCTAGAAGATTTTGTTAGCTGCAGATCCAAGAACACAAGTGAAGAGCAGAGTTCAAGCAGAGCCTTCCTCCCAACTACAGGGAGGAAAGCACATAGCAATATCTTGAGTGTGGCTTTTATATACAGTTGGATCCTTGAATTTAGAAGTTGAGGCTGAAATCCTACAGTGGATCCTCATATCCCTCTGGGGCATACCACTGGGGTGTAATATCACAGCTTTTTGGGTGACCACATGGGGAAAGGATTGGATGTGCTGGTGATGGGGGCTCTCAACTGGGCAACCCATGTTGCCACCACATCTTGAGTGTTATGGCTCCTGTCATGCAATACAGAATGACACCCTGAGTGGTAATGCCCTGAACAAGGGCTGCCCAGGGAATCACATACGACCAGATGTTGATGGGAGAACTAGAAAGCAACTGTGGCAAGTTATTACACGCTATTCATAAACCTGGGTGTGAGCTAAATTATGTGGTTCCATCTTTTAGCTAAAACAAAATCTTAATGTATTTAATATTTAATTAACTGTTTTTATAGAGCTCAGCTATGTAACTGGTATAAGCTTTCAGTGATGAAGGCACTTTAAAGAAACAATTGAGTCCCATTTTAGAAGGTGTACAGGTTAACATCTTAATACATTATTTATTGGGATTTTCAGAACCAATTAACTGGTGAGTCAGACTGTTGTCAACAGGGCTTTGCAGTTTTTGGAAGAGGGGGTCTTCTGGGTGCATTACTGATGTGGAGAGAAAGTCTATTTAAAAACGCTTCTAAAGGGGAACAGATTTTGGCCTGTGGCACGTCCCAGATGTATTTGCTTTTGGATCACTGTCTGTCTCTGATCAAGTCCCCAAAATCGAGCCTCACTCAGTAGATTTGAACTGTAACCTCCACTGCATACCTTAAAAAAGGTCTGCAGTTGTGTAGCTAGAATAAGAGGTTATGCATGACCATGTGTGCACAAACATGTTTGAAAGTTGACATGCTGAGCAAGGAAAATACTTTTGTCTCACTTGACTTGGTATATGCATACTGGTAGCTCTGTGGAAGATGTAACCCAGAATAAATTGGTTGAGACCGGACAGTACGATGCAAGCGGTGACAAAATATGCCCAAATCATAATTTTGAATTGGTGTGAGGTCAAAGGCAAATGTGTCCTTTCCTATAGCCTTTGGGTCATAAAACCTATCCAGAATTAGCTTCTTTCTGTAAGCATCCATTTGAAGACTTTTAAATCTGAATGCATATTGTGCTGAGCCACCTTTAATGAAATTCATACTATGAGCTACTCTGCGGGGCCAAGGTAATGACTCAGCTGGCCATGTCAAAGTACAAAGGTTTCCTTGAACAACAGACCCATTCTGAAAGATTATCCTTCCCATGGCAGAGATGAAATCTCCATAAGGTTTTTCACTGTGTCTCCTTGAAAACCGCTGGGAGGATACTCCAAACGGGGACAAATAGTTATACCTTTGGTTCCAGAGAGTAAAGGAAGGTAGGGCAGAGATTTGCCCACACAAAATACATTGGTTTCAATGTCCCTTCAAGCTGCCATTTTGAAACTTCCCAGAATGCTCTGCAAGGGGTTTGAACAGCCTGTAAGTGCATGTCAAGGTGTAATTAAATAACAGGGCTTTTCTAGATTGGGTAGGAACACACACCTTTTATAATCTTTTAAAAGTCTCACCCTCTGCTTTTAGAACAATGCACATAGAAGAATCTTTGAGAAGAACAAGACCAATTGAAGAAGAAGTACGGGCTCATGACATGGATGAAACTCAGACTGACTCCGGACTTTACTCTTCTACTGGACATGTGCCTCATGGACTTTTGTTGGGCTATGTCTCCAAACACAGTTACCTTGGCTCCTGGACACACAGGTAACCTGTAACTGGCTCACAGCATGCTGACAGGAGTGTGACATTGAAAACAAAATTAAAATCAGTACATGGGGCCTGAGAAATCGTAGTGAAATCACAACAGTGAGTGTCCAGAGGTTTAGGAAACTTTGGGTTTGCTTTTGGTGAGCCCTTGTTTAGTTGAGTCACCCTGAGCAACCAGAATAGGAGAGCGCCCATGCTTTAATTCTAAAGTTTCCCCCACCAGAGATTGAGGAACCGCAGACATGTGCTCACCTCCATGTGCATAAAGATTCCTCCCCAGAGACAAGAGCGAACATCACTGTTTTAACTACTGACTCCACATGTCCAAAAATAACAAGCATGACGCTTACCTCAATGTTGATCTCCAACATTTCAGACAGTGCCCTACTCACATCTCTCCAGAATACCTGTATTTCTGGGCAGTTCACAAACATATGTACGTTGTCCTCTTTTAAACTACCACTCTTCAGACAAGTTACTTCACTTCCTCTCCCAAACTTTGACAATCTCTGGGGGGACCAGTAAGCTCTGTGTATGCAAAAGAGATGATGTATCCTCAGGTATGCAGGCTTTACTGTTTTAAATAGCATGATCATAAATACTTGCCATTGATGTTCCAGCGATGTCTCCGGCAAGTATTTTCCCCACAGTTTGATTGGCATAGTGAAAGCTCCATCCTCCGATTTGATCATTAACCAAAAAATAGGTGCACTTCTTGTACACTGTCTCTTGCATCAATCTGGTTTCCAGGTCATTTTGTTCCCCAATCTCTTTTTCCGTATCTTGATACCAACTCCGCATTTGAAGATATTTAAATCTGGATAAGTGGCAGTCAACTTGTTGGTTGCACTCCTCCCATGATATTAATTTCCCCTCCACAATTATATGCTCCCATCGCAGAAAACCCGCCTTTGACAGTGGTTCTGCAAGAGCATCCTTCGTCTCTTCCGGAGAGCCTGGTGATCCCCAAATCAGAGCCATACAACTGTGGTATGGAATCTTTAATACTTTTCTAACCTTGTACCACGTCTCAGCGAGCCACTCAACCTCTTTAACCTGACTTTTTTTTAAAGAACTTTGGGTCAACGTATTTGAACATAAACCCCTGTTTACCACCTGACTCTAAATTTGACATTGTAGCCCACATACACCCTATCTGAATGTGACTGGATTGTTAAACAGACATCCCCTATTATTCAGTAAAAAAAAACAAGAATAGAAGAGTAAATCCAGTAGAGCTAAGCCTCCTTTCTCAACCCTCCTTCTCAGTTTTTTCCAAGCTATTCTTGGACCTTTACTTGACCAAATAAAAATGCTAATCTCACTTTGCAGCTTCTTCAGCCATTCCTTCTCGAAAGACAAGTCTATTTCCAACTTGCTCCTTTTTTGTCTTTCAGACCAGTAGTTTACTACAGCCCTCGCTATACTTGAAATGAGCTAACCGACTGGCCTCCCATCACTTCCTGACTCTATCTTGTAAAACTATAACTAAATTAGATTTTGCTTGTGGCATTTCCTGTATTAAACCTGACCTAGCTCCCACTTCTTCTTTTTCCTGCAGCCAGTGCTCCTAGTCTAACCCTTAAAAAAGCCTTATAAGCGTCCCAGGTTAACCCTGTCGCAGCTGAACCCCAATTATACAATTGTCCGTTTCTTTTTTAAGTAATTCTATAACTCCCTCATCCTGCAATACCTTACGGTCAAGGGTCCATCTTGACTGAATAGCCCCTTCGCTGATGTTTAATTCGAGCATCACTGCCGAGTGGTCAGACAAGTGAACTCCCACATGATCCACTCGTTGACTGAATAGCCCCTTCACTGATGTTTAATTCGAGCATCACTGTGGAGTGGTTAGACAAGTGAACTCCCACATAATCGACTCGTTGAACATCATCCTTCATATTGCAATCTATGAGAAAATAGTCTGTCCTCGACTGGTGTCTGTATGTTTTGTTGTAAAAGGTAAAACCTTTTTGCGTACCAGCTCATTGCTGCCATATGTCACACAAACCCAATTGTTCCATCATTTGTTTTGCCAGCCCAGACATTTTAGGGTTTACCAAAGCTCTGCTAAGCGAGGATCTGTCCAAGGCATAATTCAGGACTACGTTGAAATCTCCTGCTAAAATAATTGGGTCAGGGGAATTTAAAAGTTCAGCCATCAATTCTCCTAAAGGTTTAACATCCTCCTGATTTGGACCATAATAGCCCGCAAGTGTGATGCAATCCACCTTCTGGCTAAATTGCGCCCCTTGTTTAAAAAGCATTGCTACCCCCTTTGTTACGGCCGATTGAGCTGCGTATGCCACTTGGGCAATCCATTTCCTTCCCTTGAATAGTTCCATTCCTTCCTTCTCCGTAAGATCTGTCTCCTGTAGTATTATATTTGGGCTGGGCAATCCTTTAGATATTGTAGTATTTTTGACCTCCTTCCACATACAGTAAGGCCATTCGAATTCCATGGAAGGATTTTAATAATGCTCTCTTTCTTTTTACACATCACTGGTACTGACTAAATGAAATAACATGGCAAGGCTTATTTCTTTTGGTATATTACTGGCAAGGAGAGAGATGTGTACACAATGGATGGCAGTAGCCCCTCCTAGCTTCGATGATTGGGTGAGTTCCCTTAAACACATAGCCGCTCTAGATATGATGGGTAACAGAGACCATCATATTTGGCTCCCGCTTTTCGAATGGTGTGACCATCTAAGTGCTAGCAGATGAAATCAGGGGTCCGATGATTAAGCCTTCTCAGCCTCAACAGGTTTTCTATGTCTTTCGGTTGGACAGAGAGAGGATAGAGACATATAAAAGTAAAACATGGGAGAAGGAGGTCAAACCAGATGGTCTTGCTGATTGCGATCTCCCTTGTTCTCCTTCTCCCTACCTGTAAAAGGCACATGAGGCCAGGTTACCATCATCCATCAAAATGTGCAGGTTGAAGAACTTTATTGTTTTTCTTTTCCTTTAAAGAGGCTAATGAGGACAAAATAAAAGTGTACATCACTTAATGTTCACTGAAGAGTGAAGTCCAGGGAGAGCAGGGGACAGCAGTCTTTTCTGACTGCTACATGTAGAACAGTGGTATGCAGTGAGGGATAAGAGCACCGAACGTCCAATGGGCCACTTCAAGGTCCATGAAACAGGTCTCCATATGCCCTAGAGGTGGACTAGCAGGCTCAAAGAGTTAAAAGTCTTCAAACATTGAAATAAAATTATAGAGACAACTGGACCATGAACAGATTTACAATTCTGAAGTCCGGGTTCTCTGATGGGCCACAGGCTATGGACCTAAATTAAAAAATAAAGGACTCTATTGGTCGAGGTAGAAACCTTCTCTCATTGTGCTGTTTGAGTATATAAACTCAACTCTTCGTCAAGCTTAGAGACTTGATTCCTGCCTGCACTAAAGCAAACAAAATCTCCTATCTGGAGGCCATAGGGGTGTGGCCCCAGCACTTTAAAATACACTCTATTCTCTGGCAAAGAGGTGCGTGAGCAGGATTCTCTTGAGCGAATGGGCCAAGAGCGGGCCCATCTTCACCAATCAGACCCAGAGCATCCTAGGCCACCCGTCTTAGTTGTTTAATTCAAGTTTACTTTGAGTTGGATCATTAATGTGGGGAAGAGAAAAGTGATTAGTGAAATCCGGACTGATAAGGAGGATCAGATTACAGCATCTATTACAAATTTTTGATCCAACGCTATGTACACAATACATTTGGAGGTTGACTATGTTGAAGTGATGTTGGAGAGAGGTTGAGGAGAGGTTGGGGGCAAAACATACGGCATCTCAAATTATGTTGATCACAACAGATAATGAAGGGGACTGCCATTGGTCATGTCTGGCAATCACTGACTTGGGTCCATTAAAAATCTTTGTGTTTATAGGGCCCCATTGACAATTACTGAGAAGCCATTCTGTGAATGTGCCCATTATCCAACAATGTTCAAATAACCGATCTGCTTTCCTTTAAATCCTCACAGACTCTCTGAGCGAATGTTCCACATGCTGATGGTTCAACTGCATATTTTCTTGCTCGTTAGCTCTCACATTAAATGTTTTGAAGAAAGCTTAATTCCTTTTTGCTATTCTGCTATCATCTCTTCCCGTAACTGCAGTCACATGAACATATTGACTTCCACAGGAGCAGGATGAAATCTACTGTTCAAAATTTGTATTTGATGTTGTTTTACTAATAGCAAATCTTATTTCCTTAGCCTAGTTATGTATTCATCCATGAATTCATCCTGTATTTGAAAAGCTATATTGAAATTGTATCTTTCACTATCCAAATTTCTGTATGGAACAAGTCTGTCATCCAGACATTTCATGAGACTATTAAGTCTTCCATATCATCATCCACCAGATTAAGCAATACATCGTTTGCTTGTTCATCCAAATATTTCTTGCATATAGCTTTTAAGAAATGTCCAAATCTTCTTTTCCATTTTTTCCATCTTTGCACAATGGTTTGCTGATATGATATGTCAATTGATAATGGTCTCCTAACACATTTTCTACATTTTCCTCATCATTATACACCATTACAGGGCTTTCTTCTGCCTGGAAAAATAGTCTCCTCGTACCACCTGCCAAAAAATGAAAGCACCAACAATCCAATTCGAGTCATTTCTGTACTCAGGATTAAACTATTATGTCAAAGTCTTTGAAGGTATGGTAAAACTATTGCTGTACTCCTTGTTCGTCATGCTGAAGGCATTCAAGCTCTCTCTGACTGAGGTTACTGAGTTAGTTCAGTCTGTGGCAAGAGACGAAGAATCAATGACAAAATAAGGAATCACATGAGGTAGTAGAGGGAATGGTGGGGGCAGAGGACACTGTTATAGCTCCAATATTACAGGAAGGAGCTACAAATAAGCACACATCAAACAACAGCCTATGAAATATAACTGCAATTGGAAGTCCTTCTCTACATTCAGTTCATATCCCCGCTACAACTCTGAATCTCACCTCACAATTTAACTTGAGTACAACAGGTTTGTTTAAAGCTGTCTTGCTTCAATTACCTTTCGATGCGACCCAGCTGGTGATAGTTCTTAAGAATGTACCCAAGATACGTTCTCACCAAGCAGAAGATTACTTTAAGAAAAGTACATTGGATTGAAAAATGTTTAGAAAATCCTGGGTATCTTTTTAACAAAATCATTGGCATTTGGTGAATACCATAGGTTGCAAATGGACTAAAAAGAGAGGAGGGATACTGCATTGTCATTAAATTTAGAGACCCAAGGGTAGTTGGCTATTTATTATACAGACTTAACTGTTCTGATGTCTCTCAATTCAAAATCAGGACCGTGCCTCTATGCCACTTCTATAATCGTGTGAACTGTTTTGTTCCCCACTCAACAGAACTGTAGAGTATAGCCCCAGGCTCTTTTAAAATGTCTACATCTAATATATATATATGATGCCCTGGGAACTCTTCAAAAAATCTATTGACTTTTTAATGGATCTGATTTTTTTATTCAACCACTTTCTGCTGACTCCAAATCTGACTGCAAACCCAAATCTACAAACCCAGAAACTAATCTACTT
This sequence comes from Lissotriton helveticus, assembly GCF_964261635.1. Classification (NCBI taxonomy): domain Eukaryota; kingdom Metazoa; phylum Chordata; class Amphibia; order Caudata; family Salamandridae; genus Lissotriton; species Lissotriton helveticus. The sequence continues at coordinate 1,837,798,893 of NC_136059.1, read as the reverse complement.
GATATATAAAACATGGTAGGAACTACTTACAGAAATGAGGATGGCGTTACTGCCCCTATATTCCTCTTGGGAGCGCTTACTACAACTCATGTCATGATGTCGATAATATAATTATGTCTTCCCCTCTGAATGGAAAACTAGACATGTCCAGTTTTGTTCAAGCTACATTAAAATTGCAGGTTGTAAACCTGGTTTCGTGGAATGTGGCAGACTTAAGTAACAAAATGGTCAACACAGATTGTGATTTGAGTAATTTTGATATTGTTTACCTTAAATAAAAACCTGGTCCTCTACAAATTAACCACACACAATAATGGTTATTATGTTTGTTATGCATCTCCCACAATTGCAACTAGTGTTGGATGACCAAACGGTGGTTTGTTAACTTTACTTTCATTCACCTTACATTCTAAGGGTTTGGAATTGTATAGTGATTTCCTTCACTTCCAACATGATCACAATATGTACTCAAAGTTTATTGTATGTGATTACTTAAAATCGTTACAATTTACACTTTAAAAGAGTATTAAACGTATTCTTCCATAAAATATCCATTATCAACAATGAACTTGGCAGTATTAAGATTTCATCTCATCTCATCTCATAAACATTAATAAAACTCTTAAAATATTGGTTAACCAGTTAAACAATCTGCAAAATTCTAAACTTCATATCATTTCCAGGCGCTTCAATGACCAAAGTTATCCCATAATAAATTGATTGAGGTAAAATAACCATATAAAGCACCAAACTTTCATGTATCTTTTTAGTCCACCACCGTTTTTCCGTATTGTTCCTATTTTCTTGTGGGGTAGTCCTTATTTTATTTGAGCTGGTGAAGGAGAGTCATATTCACAGTCCCTCCTTTCCTTTTTCATACTATATCAATTTCTTCTAAATCGGCTTGCTTTAAAAGCTCTCTTACTTTTGCCAGATATTTTACCCCTCGGCATGCCAACATTATAGAGGAACCTTCAAACCAACATATCACAGCTTGCCTGCACGTACGAATCTTTAGTTCATTAAAAATCGGTTTTAAAAGCCCCCTTCTTAGTTCATTAATTGCGGGGCATGCACAGAGAAGGTGAGTTAATGTTTTGTTACAGAATCCGCTCAATCGACAGTGAGCCGTTTGTTGGTTGCTTTTCCAGCACGGTTGTAGATCTTTTGAATCATGCGTTCCTAAGCAGTAATTAGTGAAACTTTTTTTTAGTTCTGCACTGAAGTGAGTTACTAAATAGGCCTGCGGCTTTGGTAATATGTAGGAGTTAATCACGGTCCACCCATGTCTGCGTTTCGAGGTTGTTATTTTATCTTCTAAGAAGGACTTCTTCTTCGCCATCCTATTTGCCAATTTGCCAAACGCTGCCCGGTCTATCTGGCTGTCCCATGTCATTTGCATGTCCAGTTCCGCCAATGATCTTCTCAGATACGCTCCCCACGAATGTGGAGTGTCTTGATCCTTCTGAGTTTTAATTTCTTTCCAGCATATGTTGTTCAATGACCCTGGTTCAGATGCTCGGAATTTGTGGCATAATTTTGAAGGCCAAATTCCAGCCGGATCTGTGCTGGGGCAGCCGACCTTGGTAAGTTAAAAACGGCTTTATAAACCTTCGTCTGCAGATCATTTAGAAATTCCCCCTCCTTGCCACACCAGACTACATGGGCAATTGACAATGTCGGTACTATTTGTGCGGCCATGACTTTTAAAAGATGTGCGTAGTTCGGGCAACCCAGTTATTTGTTCAATAATCTATACGCAAAAATTAGCGATTGAGGCTTTTAGGTTCATTTTTTGTTCCTTGTGTGTGGTGCTTCTCCCCATTTTTAAATCGAGATATTTATAGGCCGCTTGTTCTTTAATTTTAGTCTCCTTTACGAACCATTTAAACGTGAGTTTTTTTGGGTCCACAAGGCGTACAACCTTGGTTTTGTCTTTATTTAATTCCAAGTTGTCTCCATCCAAATAGGTGGCTAAGTTGTTTATTGCTCTTTGTAGTCCGATGGGGCTTTGGCTCAGCACTATAGTAAAAAGGATATTGCCTCCTTAGCTAAATTTGGCAAATGACATTCAGCTGCTATCATGTATTTACCAATATCCGCCATAAATAAATTGAATAAACTTGGGGCTAAGACGCAGCCTTGTTTTAGGCCTTGTTGAGTATTTATACTAGTAGTGGTACTTCGTCCATCGCCTAGTTTCACTCCTGCCCAAGTGTCACTATGCAGGGCTATTATTGCGTCCAACAGTTTGCTTGGTAGCCCCCATGCTCTTAATTTTTCCCAAAGGCGATTTCTGCTTACTTTCTCAAAAGCAGCTTTCAAGTCGACAAAGCATGCAAACAGCTGTGTTTTCCTACTTCTTGCTTTTTCAATTAAAAGTGCCAGCGTAGCCAGGTTTGTCAAAGTGCCCATGCCTGGTCTGAAACCGGTTTGGAATATGGGGATAATGCTGGTCTCATCCATCCAATCTTGCAGGTAGCGAAGTAGGCATGATCCATATAGTTTAGCCTCAACATCCATCAATGAGATCAATCTATAATTTTCTGGATTGTTGCTGTTTAAACATTGGGTGAATGATGTTTCCTTTCCAAGATTTGGGGACGGTGTGATGTCTGTAGATCTGTTTAAACAAGGGTGTGAGGTAATCTGCCCAAAAGTCCAGAGCGTGTTTAAATAGTGCGTTGGGCAATCCATTTGGACCTGCCGCTCCCTCCATTTTTAATCTTTTTATTATTCCTCTCAATTACTTTTTGTCAGTCAGCTCCTTTAAATCATTGTAGCACTCTACTTGACCAGTATATTCTTCTCCATCAGGTCTTATATCTTTTGGGGGTTTTGTGTGATCTGTTGCCCTTACACTTATCATTCCTCCCTTTGCTGTACCTATTGTGCACATGCTGTATCCAGATATTTTCGCCAATTCCCGCTTCTTGTTGTAGTTGTTTTCCCTTTGTCATATTGTTAATGATTCCCCAGAATTCCCTACTGTTTGGCAATGTGCTAGCCCACTGTAGTTTTGTCCAGATTTCTTCTTTATATTCTGCTTTTGCTTCTCGCAGCTTTTTTTTAAAATAATTTTTCTGTAGATCCTTTGGCTGTGTGCACAAAAAAATCCTTAGAGGCATATTTCTATTTCTGTGTGTGGAAAGAGGAAGAAAGAAGCAGAGAAAAATATGTTTCTCCTTATTAGGCCTCTGTTAGGTAGGCACATCATTTTGGTGCAAATCAGGTTTAAAAGTCTTTGCAAATCCAGGTTTATGTCACAGCATATGGATTGATACATGGTTTCTAATGTGCGTTTATAAAGTATTGTTTATTATGGTTTTGTTATGTACATGTTGTAAGCATCTTTTTTTCATAAATAAATAATTTACTGTGTATTGTTTTTCAATAATTATTTTATTTTTATTTTACTAAAACTTGTTTCAATTCATAGTGATAGTCACTACATATACTCAGTGCTTAATTTGTAAAATATTAAGTGCAGGTGCTCAATTTTATTTAGGAGACCACACCCACTTCCTCTACTGGCTCCATCCACTTCATAGACCTGCTCACCCTCTGAGCCTAACAAAACACACAGACAGCCTCAGCTAAAGCAAAGTGGAGATCTCCCAAAAATGTGAGTGAGCTGGAATCTGCAGTAAGAGATCCACCCAACAACATCATTTGGCAGTTGTGTTTACAATTTAAGCAGACACCTTGCACTTCGATTGGATCTGGCATATCCTCTGTGCCTAGAGCCCACATTCTCATCACCTTACAGAATTTGGGAAGCAGGAAATATTTGTCACCTTCTGTACAACGAAGGAAAGGTGCATACAAAGCCAGGCTGTAGTACCTGCAGACAAACCCCTTCAAAATATGGCCCAAAGCAGGTCGTCCCCAGATATCCCTGAATACATTTTCATGTCTACCAAGCAGCAGATACAAATTCAGGCCTCGCTGAAGCTATTGCCTCTAGAGGAGATCTGACCCTGTGCACATGGGCCTAAATTGAACATCCCTGGCTCACAGACCTGCAGAATGACTAGCCCCTTTCCCTTCTTCACTGCTGTCATAAGCCGGTCACGGACTCAGTACATATGGGCCTAAGTTGGACACCCCTAGGTAACAGACCTACAGGATGACTAGCCCCTTTCCTCTTCTAGATGCTGTCATGACCCCAGCATGGACCCATGGCACATAGACCTAAGTTGGGCACCCTTGGTTTACAGACCTGCAGAATGACTAGCCCAATTCTTCTCCTTGCTTCTGTCATAGGCCTAGCATGGAGCCAGTGCATATGGACCTAAGTTGGACACCATTGGATTACAGACCTGCATACTGACTAGCCCCTTACATCTACATGCTCTTGCTATAAGCACTTGGAAGAATCTGTCCTGCAAAGGTACACCAAAAACAAGGGTGATGTTGAGAAACAGATTTTGCACACACCAGTCCCTTCGATCACCCGGTCTCTAGGGCTATAAAATGAGATTCAATTGTGTAAAACGGCATGGCCAGGCAGGCTCCTGAAGGCATACCTCCTTGTTAGCATATGAGTAAACACCTTCAGTCTCTTCACTGGTTCCCTGTGCAAAAGCGCTCAGTGCTTAGCGCTCTCTGTATGAGTCATCAGGCACATTTAGGAAAAGAACCTGCAGGCATCAGGTCTCACTTCATTCCTGACAGTCGTCCATGGAAAATATTAAGGCTTGGTTATTCCTGTAGAGTTGTCTCTCCCTTCTTACCTTTACGATATAGAGCGACAGGACGCCCTTTCAGGGTAGCTGTGGCACTATACAGGAATTGTGATTGTGCTTGGGGGCTTTGTTTGTGTTTCACAGCGCTTTTTCTCCCATGTTTGGGGGCCTCTCTACTCTCGGTATTTTAAGCAAAGGAAAATAAAGGGTATAACAAAAGGTTGGGGTCGCTTGCTGTTGCCATCTCTCCTGTGCACACACAAATTAAAAAACTAAGGATGAGTTTAATACAAAAACAATGTATCTACCACTGCACTGCCAACTACTGCCTTTATAAAAACAATTGTCAATGTAGTTTTACATCTTTTGTTCTGGAAGCAATACAACAGGAACGTTGAATAGACCATATGCCATCTACTAACTCTCTTCAACTAAGTTGTGCCCTGCAACCAGTTTTATAACCTGCAGCCAGGTTATAAAACTGTAGACATTTAAGTGCATTTGCAAATCGAAGGGTGTCTTTTCAAAAGGAGACGCATGTTGCGAGCTCTTGGAGAAAGCAACGCTAGGTTTTTTATTTGACAGTTGGTATCTTTTCTGGGAGTACATGGGAATACAAGGAACTAACTGCTGATTTTACTAAAGGAGGCTGCGATCAGCTGGGCAAACAGTATGCACGTTTTCTGGGATAGTCAGCGAAGCAAGGCTTGGATATACAGGAAAAGTGTAGCAGTACAGAAGTTCGTTTTGGCGCGCTCATATTTATGAATCTTCATGCTTTAGCTCACCAATTCCTGCATGTTCGTCCGACTTCCATAATCATTCGGATTAAAACTTCAGTTTTTGGGAACTACATCAAACAGACCTTTTTTGCCTGCGATTGCTTGAATTCAATTCCTGGATTGGTATCCTCTGGTATTGTTTTTGCTGCTTCCGTTGTTAAAAGGCTCTAACTTCAGCAAAGCATTACATTCCTCCTCAGTGCTAACCGCTAACAGGCTACAAGTGCCCGGAGAGTTCATTGAAAAACTGGAAACACGGTTTGTTCCGTGTAGCCTCAGCTGGGCCTCTGGACAGCTGCATGGCTAAAAGTAATACCACAGCTAACAGGCCTCAGAGGCACGTCCTGAACTTTCCCAGCTTGCCTTGCCCCCACATCACTATCATCCCGCCCTCAGCTGCAATTATCCAAACGTTAGGAGCATGACGATGCCCTGTGGTAAAAGGCATGCGTGATTGCTGACATCACTAACGTGATGCAGTCATCATGCCTGGACCTGGGTGGATCGTTCTCTGCTGACATACCAGGCAGACATCCGATCGGAATTGAGAACAGGACAGGTATGTTCATTTATTTTTAATAATTACTGGGCCGAGGCTAGAAAAATTCAATAGACCCGGCCCTGAAATAGAAGTACCGGTGCTAAGCACCGGAAAGCACCGGCACAAATTAAGCACTGCATATACTATATAACAGTAGTTTATGTATGTTATTAAAATATGCCCTATAACAAATGTTCACAAATATGCAATTAATTAAATTACTTAACATTATGATATAATATAAGGATATAAAAATAATTGTTATATATGTTCCTCAGTATGTTTTCATATTTTATATATTTTATATGTTAAACATTTCTGTGCTTTGGAGACATGTATTTGCATTTTTAACATGTGTATACTTTTATAGACATATGCACATTTTATAACATTGATTTCTATGGAATGAAAGACTTTTTCACTTGTATTTGTCTACCTTTCTTTACACTTAAATTGATTTTGAAATGTTTCTTCATCATTTTTGGGCTGTTTATAGAGCTCGCGGTTGCAGTTTTTCACTGTTGATGTCCTATCTTGACTATTTTAAAGGGCTTTATTGTACAAGAGGGGTTTAGTGTATTTTTTAATATAGTGTGTGGTAGATAGTTTACATTATTGCATTAGGCTTTATTATGGAATGTAATCTTTAATTCTATTTTAAATCTGTGTCCTATTATTTAAACATTAATATTATGTTTTTCTGGTGCTTTGTTTGTGTGAAAAATGTTGGTGCTTTTACATGTTTTTTCTTTACAGGTTTTATTTTTAGATGGCGATATATATTTTAAACTGGATGTATTTTTTCCCAATGAAAAAAAGATGAGTATTTATTGAAATTATTTAAATATATATATATTTGGTATTCTTTGTGTGTTTTTTCTTTTCATAATAAGGTCTTAGACGGATTCCTTATTTTTCTATATTTTATTTTTGAATTTTCTGGACTCTTTTCAATCAATGTTTTGTGACTATATTTTTTGGATTGTCATTTCATTGAGAAGGTCTTCAGCTATGAAAATGCGTTCTCCTACTTAATTATGCTATTGGGTCAGTAATGTCTATGTTTTTGGTTGTATGTTTGTTAACTTATTATGCATATATATGCTAACCTTTATACTGTGAACAGATTTTACGGGTGGTAAAAACATATTCTAGTTGGGTATTTTGTATTGTGCATTGCTATATATTTTTGAATTAATATTATAGAAAATTCCTAGCTACTAGTAGATATGTCCCTTTTATGTATTTCTATGAATTGTTTGACTGTAGGGTGATTTCTTCCATGTAATCCTCATAGGGAAGGTTGCTACCATTGCATGATTTGTCTTTGGGCCATGTGCTGTCTTTGACATACCACAATGGGATTTGGTACTTGGATTAGCACTTGTGCTCTATCAGTGTAAGTGACTACCCTATGAAATCTCAAAAGAATCCATCAGTGGAGTTAGTTTCGTTCGTAAGAGGCAGATTCAAGTAACATGTCATAATGTTTTGTGAATTCTGTTACATGGACGTATGCAAAAGCTATTAGCTTTTTTTTAGTTCATGTGCTGGTTAAAGTGATAGCATCTCCAATGTATTAGCGTCTCCTTACCTTCTAAGCATTTTCTTGTTTATCCCCCAGGCTATGTCAAGTCTCTGGAAGAGTTCGCTTTACTTTTGTATAAGGTATTAAATCACAGCCATCTGGGTTATAGTTGTGGGCGACCCGGTGGGGGCTCGGGGGGGGGGGTGCTATCTGCTGGACTTGATCCGGTTAGATATAGCAAGGGTTTTCCAAGGGGAGGGTGGGGGGTGATGGGGGGGGCACTGGAGTAAGTTGGGGGTAGGGTTGGGGCAGAAATGTAAACATTTCCTCATTTTCCAAATGTGTTTAGTGGGGGTTGGCATTAAGCAGGTAAAGTTTAGAGATTTAAGCTTTCAGTTATGGCAGGATTTTGGCACTTTTCTTTCATTGTCTTTTGGGTGGCTTTCTGGACTCGGGGTCAGTTCTTATGGGTAGTTTAAAGTATATCTCCTGGAATGTTAATGGCATTTGCACCAAACCAAGAGCTGATAAAATTATGCAGTGCTTACGAGATTCGGATGCGCAGGTCATTATACTCCAGGAGACCCACTTAACCCAGACTGAAATGCTTGCTTTGGTTAAAAAGAACAGGTGGATCGACTTTTCGGTCTCCACATCTCAAACCACGAATAATAGAGGTGTGGCTGTTATTTTTAAAAAAACAATTAAAAGCTAGGCTAGTATCTCAAGTGGTTGACCCTGGTGGTAGATGGGCCATTGCTTCAGTCGTTATAGCTGGAGCACAATTTACAATCTTGGGATATTATGGGCCCAATCATGATGACCCCGCAACCTTGGAGTCTATCTTCTCGCATCTACTGTCCTTTCCTGAACCAACCATCATGGCGGGGGACTTCAATATAGTATTGGATCCTGTTTTGGATGTATGTGTCTTGTAAAGCGCACTGCTGCCGTGAGGCGTCGTGGCGCTGTAGACCGCTGGGGAACCCGTCCTGGCTATCCCTGTGAGATGGTCCCTACTGGGTATCTCCAAGGTGAAACCAGGCATCCCCGGCGAATGTGAGGGGCCGTTGTAGAGATGAGGCAAGCTAATGCCCAGAGTTGCCGAGTGTGATCCCTGGTTAGAGTACACACCGAGGCGAGAATTATCGAGTCCGCTGACCCTGGTCCACGACCTGCGGCGTCGGGAATTGAACCGTGGTCCCGGGCCGTTCTCTGCTTCCAGGTCTGCCGCCTCTAACCAGTGAGCCACACCACTCCACTCCACATAAATCTCCTAATAGTCGTCCCCTAGTTCTATCTAAAACTTGGACCTTTTTGCTTAGTTCAATGAAACAATATGGGTATATAGACATCGGGAGAGTAAGGTCAGGTCAGCAACAGGGTATCTCCTTTCGGAAGTATAAGTACCATCATCAGTCTAGAATAGACTACATTTTAATCAGTCAGAGTTTGGTAGATTCCGTTAAGAGCCTTATTTATCTCCCTTTACATCTGTCCGACCATTCAGCGGTTTTCATGGAACGTGTGGGGTCCACTAAAATCTCCCCCAGGAGTTGGTCATTTGACCGCTCTTTACTTTCACACCCAGTTGATATCTAGTTTCTCAAAGCTGAGTTCCACAATTTTATGAGTGTGAACATTGGTTCGGCGACCAATGAAGTAGTGTGGGACTCCTTTAAGGCTTATTTGAGGGGTCTTATCACTGGTAAGGTGTCATATCGTTGGAAACAGTATAAGGATGAAGTTGCTTCTATTGAAGCAGGCATAGTAAAAGTACAACTCGATATAGACACCAATCTTTCTTCTCCTGACTTCGTGCCAAATTCACTTCATAACCAACTTCTAGCTTTGAAAGGTCAACTGGGCTCGATATTGAACCAAAGAATCCAGCAGAAATGGGAGGCTAGTAAGATAGCCCATTTTCTGTATGGCGAGGGGGCGGGGAAGCTATTGGCTTGGAAGACCAAAACTGATCTGGTTCATAATAATATAGGGTTAATTACTGTGACCAACACTACATTTTCCTCAGATGATGACATCAGACGGGCCTTTAGAGTGTTTTTTCAAACAATCTATCATGGGGACAATAAAATTGATCCAGATTTGATTGATGGTTGGTTGAGTGGAATTTCACTCCCGGCACTCTCTACGGAGCAGCGATTGTTTTTGGATAGTGATATATCTGAGCAAGAGGTCAGGTTAGCCATTCAAAATGGTAAGAAGGGGAAGGCTGCAGGACCCGATGGGCTCCCAGCCGAAATCTATAGGGTTCTAGAACAAGAAACAGTGTCCTTTCTTACCATTTTGTTCAATCAAATTCTATTGGAGGGTCAGCCTCCCCCTGCATCTTCATACAGTGCCTCAATTACCCTGATTCTGAAACCGGGGAAACCAGCCGTGGCCTGTGGGTCTTATAGGCCAATTTCAATCTTAAATGTAGACTATAAAATCTTCGCTACAGTTCTCGCAAAGCGGCTGGCCTCGGTGGCTCCTGACATCCTACATCACGACCAGAAGGGGTTCATGAAGGGGCGTCAATTATATGAGCTGACTTACGACCTGATAGGGGCCATCGACATGGCATCGGTCGAGGCTCTCCCTTTTGCCGCTCTGATTTTGGATGCAACCAAGGCCTTCGACAGGGTAAACTGGTTGTACCTGTCGGCGACCTTGACCAAGTTCAACGTTGGTGAGGGATTCCGTCGGGCTATCAGTCTTTTATATCAGTGCTCCACTGCCCGTGTTTTGGTAAATGGGGAATTATCGGACCCCTTCAACATCTCAAGGGGGACGCGGCAGGGCTGCCCACTCTCCCCTCTCCTATTCAATTTATATATCGAACCCTTTGCTCAACGGTTGAGAGAGGATTCCAACATCAAATCCTTTATTTATAGGGGATGGGAGAGGAAAGTGGCCCTGTACGCGGACGACATCCTCATTTTCACATCTGAGGTTCATACTGCACTTCCTGCAGTCTTAAAAGCGGCTTTGGAATTTGGGGGAGTCTCTGGGTACGAGATCAATGCCGCAAAAACCGAGATGATTGTCTGGAACGATGATGAGAGAGACACTAGTATACAGCCTGGATCTAGCATGCGTTATCTGGGTCTTAACATTGTGAAAGACGTCAAGCAAATTGCTGCAGCAAATTTTTCCGCTGTTGCAAAAGACTGTCGCAAACTTATGCAAGCATGGGCTCATCTTCCTCTATCTCTAATAGGGACAACTAATTTGATTAAAAAGTCAATTTTGCCTAAAATCTCTTTTTTATTTAATACCATCCCGTTACATTTTTATCCTTCTTTGATAGTAAAATTACAGGCAGAAATCACTTCCTTTATTTGGAACAAGCATCTCCCAAGGATTGCTTGGAAGAAATTGAGACGACGCAGGGAGAAGGGGGGTCTGGCTGATTCAGACATGCAAATGCATGCATGGGCGTTTCAATTGTCCCATGTGCGTATGCTTTTAAAGATGCCCTCTGACTTTGGGGTTGGGACCTTGTATTCAGCTCTGCTTAAAGGGGAAGGAATCAGTCAATCAGGTTTCTTGTTTAAGTTTGGAAATCCCAAGTTTAAAAAAAAGATTAAATTGAAGACCTTGCAGGGGATGGCCAAAATTTGGTCGGAACTGACGAAAGCTATAAAGTTGGGGTACTTTGGCAGTAGGACACCTCTTTGGGGCCTCCCTGATAGCCCCGAGTGGTTGGGCGACTGTTTGGCTATTCCATTAAAAGAGGCAGGGCTAGAAGTTTGCGGCGATCTTTTTTTGGTAGGTGATTTGCTCCCCTGGGACTATCTTAAAAATAAAATTGGCCTGAATTTTGCCAGATTCAAATATATGCAAATTGCCAGTTGGTCCCATTCATATATTTCGTCATTTCTCGAGGAAACAAGTACCCACTTGGTGGCCACAGTCAACTGATATCCCGCCTAGTAGACAACCCACCTGTCAGGAAGGAGATCTCTTTATGGTATAATCTCATCCTGGAAGAAGTGGATGGCGAGTTTCTGTTACCAGACTTACTATGGGGTTCCCTCTTTGTCAGTCATAACGTGCAAGATCTTTGGACTTCCTCGTGCAAGCTTTTATGGGAGATCGTTAAGCCTGCATGGCTGCGTAGGAACCACCTTTATACCCTGCATAGAGCGTACTATTCCCCTCTCAAACTTTCAAAATTCTCTGAGGGGAACTCTGTAGCTTGTCCTAAGTGCGGTCTGGTAGCTGCCTCAGATGCCCATATGTTTTTTTAATGTCCCCGTCTTATTCCATTTTGGGATGCAATAAGTAACACCCTTTCTGCATCATTGGGCTTTCAGCTAGTTCTCGAGCTCCCTCTAGTGATCTTTGGGATCCTGGATGGGGTCCAGAGCCTAGCAAAAAGTCTGTTGTTTTATTCCATCTTGCTGGCCTGAAGGGAGATCTACAAAAACGGAAAGATCCTCTATCTCCCTCGGTTAATGAATGGCTTCAGTCTTGCAGGTCTCCAAACTAGACCTGGCTAGGTCCGGCAGTCAAGGTAAAAGGGCATTCTGGAATTTGCTGATCTGGGAGCATTGAGATATCTGTTTTTTTTTGTTTTTGTTCCCCGGGTCCGATGATTACGTTACTGTGGTTTAGGCCACTTGTAGAGCCTTTCTCTGGTTTTAAGCCCGGTCCCATCTGGCTGTAATTTCCACCTGATCTTTATCTTTCATTGGTTTCTTGGTGCTTGTCTATGGAGGAGGTGCCACTGCTGAGGGATCTGGTTGACCCCCTTATCCAATCCCTGCCAGTTGTATAAAACTGTGACAGCATGTTGCAACCCCACCTGCGGCCTCACCTGAAACGACGGTGGTAAATGAGGACTAAAAAAAATAAAAATAAAAAATTGCATCTCCAATGTACTGCAGTGTCTGGGTAGATTTTAAAAATGGTGGAAATCATTGTCTGTTCAAAATATATGACGTTTTTTATGGTTGATAGTTGTTAGTTTGTCATTTTATATGTGTTAGCATTTCACTGCAAATTGCACTTTGTTTGCTAGGTAAAACTTTGCATTCCAATAGGGTGTTTGTATTTGATATAAGAAACACAAGGAGATAATAAACGGAGTGCTGAAACTTATCAGAAACTCATCCTTAGTCACAGCTCTGGGTTGAATCCATCATCATTCCTTAGTTCACTTGGCCAACCCAGTTCAGACCCAGCTGTATGCAAATCAGTCGTGACCCTGTGCCTCCTGGGAACAGTCCAGCCCGAACTGCCAAGCCAGGTCTTTCCTGGACCAGTAACAAGCATCCCCGGACTCGTTTTGGGGGAAACACCTCTCATCAGCTAGCGTGAATCCAGTGGCATAGTGAGAAAGGGACCCACATCCGGGTGTACCCTGACAACTTAGAGCGAACAAAGCAAACACAAGGAGAAGATGGATGCGCGCTAAAACTTTTCAGACACTCACCCCCAGTCACAGATCTGGGTTGAATCCATCATCGTTCTTTAGCTCACCTCGCCACCCCAGTTCAGACCCAGCTATAGGCAAATCAGTCTTGACCCTGTGCCTTGTGGGAACAGTCCAGCCGAATTGACAAGCCAGGTCTTCCTTGAACCAAAAACAAGCATCCTGGGACAGGTTTTGAGATGACACCCCTCATCAGCCAGGCTAGCTTGAATCTAGTGGCAAAGACAGCTAGGGACCCACATCTGAGCTTACCCTGGCAACTTAGGGCGAAGAAAGCAAGCACAAGGGTTTATTTGATATTAACCATGTACTGTATAGATGTTACTGAATAGTTGAAAGCATGACTTAAATTAGTCATCCATCATACATGTATTATATTGAGGTCTGGTTAGTAAATTTGTATTGGTAACATAACATAAATGATTTTCTTTTATCATTGTGATTATCATATAGTTAAAAGATGTTCTTTTGTTTGATAAGTAAGTGTTTGGGGTACATCTATGTATTCATCATTTTCAGGTGCTGTTGGGTTTCCCTGGCTGGTCTATGTGTTGTGCAAATTCATCTTTTTTTGGTTTGATATACCAGAGATTTTGCCTATTGCTTCTTCAGGAAGATTTGGTTTAGTAATTATAAGTATCGTTCCTGTTGGCCCTTGTGAGTTCACACTGCCTGAGGCCCTCTTTTAAATTATGTAAAATGTTTTTTACTTCAATTTCAGTAATATTAGTGTGACAGTTATATTCTTTAATACTTTAAATTATTTAATTTACTGTGGAAGCTTTGCTGTAGCATGTGTTTGAATATTATTTGGTGCATTTCCACTGTGTTTCTGGTGGTGCTCTCCTTACTATAAGTATGTCTTCTATATTCAATACCCACTTCCCTTTTTAGGATTTGATGGTTTGCTATTTCCAACATTTTATCTCTGGATTTTAGACCATAGAACATAAACATAAAATTTTTTCTTTTTAAGTTGATGTTATTTTACAGTCCAGTCCAGTACTTGCATTTTATATGTTGTCTTAATTTTAACTCTAGCTTTTTGCGTAAATCTATTGTTATATTTGGTTTAAATTTATTTTGTTGAGGTCTATTGAGATTAAAAAAAATGTGTGTGTGTGTCTGTTTATTTTTGTAAATCAATTTTAGTTAAGGACTTATTCATTTTATCTTTTGAATAAGCTAAAGCATTATACTTAGTTACATTTAATTTTGTACTTTGGCTATTATGATTATTTTCTAGGAGGTATTTTTAAACTGTTGAGTAATTTGTTGACTGTGGATTTGTTTCCTTCCATTTATTCATATTTCCTTTTACAAGAGAATACACTTTTAATTTGGAGAAATAAACAAATAACATTGTTTTTTTATGATTAGTTATATTCACATATTTTTAGGTATTTATTAACTATGTTCATTTTTTTGATTGTTATACTTTTTCATTTGTAGTATTTAGTAGTTTCAGTCTTCATTTATAGGTTTACAATCTGAGAGAGTGGTTCTGTCCTGCTGTAATTATATTTACAAAGGATTTTGTTTGCTCTTCTGTGGACTTTCTATGTTGTTTGTTAATTAAAAAAAACATTTCCATTTGTTAATTTATTTTTAATTTAATTTGATTGGCTGATTTGAGTGTAGTTTGAATGCATTTTGTTTGCACAACCTATGGCAAACTCTAATTATTACTTTCAATATTTAGTTAATATATACAAATTGTATTTCAACAATTTTGTGTGTCTATAAATGTAGTGTCATTTTGGGGTCGATTCCGATTCGGGAAAAACAGCTCTGAATAGCCGTTCGGAGCGTTTTTCCCGTATGAATCGTACCCTGCAATGTCCCCCGTACGTACGACGAAGTACCAGGAGCTGGACTCCGTACAAATCGTACAGAGACCGTATGACTCAAATCCCCGTACGAATCTCCCTCGGAACCCGCTGTACGCGACATCCATATGGTTCACGGCTGGTTTTTCCGACCCAGCAAGTACGATTCGTGTCAGGTACGCACCGTACAACCTTTTTTCTTTGGGAGCTGAAAACAGCCGTAAAAGCAGAGTTCGCCTCGAAACAGGTACGGAACGGCCTCCCCCGGGTACGCACCGTACCCCACGATCATGGGCTGTATGCACCGTACCCCGCGATCGTGGGGTGTACGCACCATACCCCATGTTCGCTGGGTGTACGGTGCGTACACCCTGCGATCTTAGGGGTACGGACCGTATCCCCGCGATCATGGGGTGTACGAACCGTACGGTGTGTATGTGATTGTGTGCTTTACCCTACGAAACGCCCTTACCTGACGTGGACTGTACGAATCACGTCCTCATACCCCGGTTATGGATCGTACTCATCGGGTCGTACGGCATGTTTACGATTCGTACGGAGGGGGCTCCGGATAAGAATTGTACGGACGTTTTTTTTTCCCGAATCAGAATCGACCCCTAAATGTTTTTTCTTTTGAATTTTTTTTGATTTTTGGGAGTTTGATATTTTGGTTTTTATGATTTTTGCTATTTTTTTGTGTTTTAATTTGTAGGCAATATGTGAAATTTCTCCATTTTTGTTTCCAAGCAGGTATTTTATATATATATTAGATATTCTTATCACAAGGTTTTTCATCGATATTTCGGTGTTTACTATACACACACACTTGGCACCATGTACAAATATTATTTTTCACACAGTCTGACTACCATGGTATATGAAGGCAGCAGCAAGCAGCTTTCAATTTCACCTTTCACTCCACATTTTCATTTATGCAACTCAACACCTGCTCTCTCACCAAAGATGCCTCCAAACAGGCCAGAGAGATCTGGGGCCAGCTGCATTACCATCACCCGAACTTGCTGTCCGTCACAAAAATCTGCCTGAGGCAGCAAAAACCTGGAGGTGGAAGCATCATCATCATCCAGAAGAACGCCATCAGCTGCACTATCACCCTGGACACTCCAAGCCATCCACTAGCAAGGAACACCTGTTGTTCAGGCTACACATCACCCCCAACTTCACCCTGATTTGCACACTAATATATCGACTAATACACCAATTCTTGGACACTATTGCAGACTTTGTTGAGCCACATGTCCTCAACACAAGCAGTTGTATCACCCTCAGACCGAGCTTCCACCTTAAATATCCCACTGGTCCCAACTCCAAAACACTCCATGACAATCTTGGAAACCTGGGCCTCATCCATTGAGTTAAAAGACCTACACTAGCCGCCGGACACCTCCTGAGACCCGTTTTCTCCTACTTCAACATCATCTGAGTCAAAGAGCCCACACTGCTCAACTGGACTGACCACAGCCTTGTCAAGTTCATCATTCCTTTGTCAGTCCAACACACATGAACCACCACCCATCAGAAAAGTACTCTGTAAATGGAACAACACCCTGGCCCAACAGAAGCAAGAAAGTCTTTCCATTTGTGAAAGATTTCCCCTCACCAGTGGCCATGTCAGAAGTCAGTCATAGATGAACACCAGCTGCCTGAAGCTCAGACAGAACAGAGGCAATGCTCTTCAGAAAAAGTAGCTCACTCTGGTGGCCTTCAAAATTAGGACTCACATCCCCTCTATCATGCCAAGCCAGGAATATGGGATCAGTATGGACATCCAGATCTTGATATCCAGGTCAACTCGCTCACCTGCTCCTGCTTCCACAATCTCATACTCCTCAGGTAACATTTCAAATGTCTTCCACGCAACATCCACCAAGCCATCACTCAAGCCCCAATCACCAGCAAGCTAGATTACGGTAACACACTTTGCTTTAGAATCTCCATACATGTCACCAAAAGACTCCAGGTCATCCAGAACACAGCAGCCAGACTCACACTAAACCTCCCACCTCACACCACATTTCCTCACTCCTCAAATACATCCATTGGCTCCCATTTCAACAATAAAATGTTTTTAATCTACTCACTCATACATACAGAGCACTACATACCCACAGAACCACTTACCCGAGCGCCCCACTAAGCTTGCACAACACACACCAGACATCTTCAGTCCACCAGCTCTTCTCCATGTCCCCTTTATTCAAAGAACCTGTAAATACCTCCTTGTTGAATATTGGAGCTGAAAGCTCAGTCCTAGAATATTTTGTTTTTAACCTGAACCCCAGGCTCTTTTAATGGGCACCAGCCAGGAGAGAACCCCCTTCTCTAGGTGCAAAGGTACTGTGGCAGAGACATGCATGCATTTTACAAATACTTATAACATAGCAACATAGCTTACATTCTATAAACCCCATTATTGTATCTGTATATTACTAAAACAAATTTCAAGGCCATTAATAATATAACAGGGGCTGTATTACATAAAGTGCCCGGGGGTGCAACAGGCGTTTGTCCCCGCTTTGTGCACCCCCGGGGCACTTTGACATTACATTTAGGGCCTCAGACACTTGCAGCCCCCTCTGTAATACTGATAGCACTGGCACACATAAAGCACCATCGCTATCGTCCCTGGCAAATGAGGGAATCTTTTTGCTTCTGGGCCCACGGCATATTACAGATGGGAGCGCAGAGTCAAAGAAGCCTTGACAAGGTGCATAGACAGTGTGCCATTTAAAAGGTGGTGCACTGTCAGTGCTCCTACTCAGGGCAGCCCTCTGCAGGTGTAAAAGGAGTCCAATGGACCCCCCAAGGCATCTCCTTGAAGGCGCCTGCAAAGGGATCTCTAATACCCTTTGAAAGTAAAGGTGGGCTGCCATCTGCACTGTGAAAGAAGGAGTGGCTTTAAAGCATCTACTCCATATTTCTCGTGAATGCGCAGCCCCAGGGCAATGCATGTGCGCAGCTGCCCTGGGGGAAGCACACTCATGGTAATAGGGGGCATTTTCTTTGTATGCACTGTTTTAAAGGTGCATCCGGCACAAACAATGCAAATGTGCCTGCACCATAATACAGCCCCTGATGTTTCAAAGGTAATTAATTACTAAAGACTTAAAGAATGACTCAGTGAATCTGACCAACCCTGTTCCTCTAAGAATTTGCAGAGATTAGCTGCAGGGCACCACAGGGCTCCTCCCTGAGCCCCCCCCTCTTCAATGTCTACATGGCTTCCCTCACAGCCATCGTCGGAAGCTACAGACTCAACATCATCTCCTACGCCTATAACACCCAGTTGTTCCTCTCCTTCACCAACGAACTCACAACGCCCAGGACCAATATCCACAGTGAAATGAAGGCCGTTGCCACCTGGATGAAAAAAAGCTCCCTCAAGGTCAAATCGGCAAGGCCGAAGTAATCATCCTGGGACCCTTCCCTTAAACCTCGGATGACTATTGGTGGCCAGCTGCTCTAGGACCCCCTCTCACCCTACAGATCATGCTTGCAACTTTGACATCATAATGAGCTCACCGTCCACATTGAACCACCAAATCAATGCAGTCTCTTCAGCCTGCTTCCACAGGTTCTCCGGTAACATACTCTTTTGGGTGACTGCGTGGTGTTGGAGGCGATTCTTTAATGGTCTCAACAGGATAATACCTTATGCTCCGTGTCATCCTATATGGTCGATATCACAGTGTGCCTCCATTTGCAGAATGTAACAGACAGGGTACTGGACAGAGGTGGGAATTCAGGTCTGGGTGGATATAGCGACAGACAAAGACTGAAAACCTTTGAAGAATTGATAATTTCTTATGGTTTGGGGCCAGGACATTTTCTACTAAATTCAGCCATGAAACCTGTGATTTTGATCACATGTGATAGGATCAGAACATGCTTCTCACAACGGCACCACTAGAGAAGATATTGACTAATGGTTGAATGAGGAAAGCCATAACATACCTTTATGGGGAGCTGTGGCGTCATTACACCAAGGGGGCTTCGAGACTTCAGGAATGGTAAGGTGGTTTATTAGGTTGGGGCATAGCAGACAAGACATGGACCCATTGATAACAGGCCATTATACAGGTTTCAAGAAATGCAGGCTTTAGGTTTTGTTCATTTGCTTCTCTCCATCATACCTCTTTGACCCGAGAGAGAATAGGGAATATGTACCTGGGGGCACAGTCTTCATGCTACTGCTGTGAGGCAGACACTGCAGACTTTATGCATATAGTGTGGGTCTGTCTGTTGAAATCTCGGTTTTTGTTCCAGGTGGTGTAATTCACATCAGAAGTGACTACATGTATCCTCCCTTAGGACCCTCTCAAATGTTTGCTGATTGTGAGACCTTTTAATAAAAAGGCAAAGGGACTAGCTTGCTTCCATAACATGGCCTTGATACTGGCAAAAAGATGTATAGCCATGAACTGAAAATCCGAGGTACCACTGTGTCATTGGTGCACCAAACTCACCTGTTCCATGCTCATGACAAGGTCAGCTCGTCATGCAGTGCACTGATCCTGTGCTAATGACGAGCTGACCTTGTCATGAACAATGGAGTTTTCAATAAATCAGCACAGGAGGGGAAAAGCCTTAGCAGCCAAGGTGTTAAATAGGCTAGAGCAGATTTGGCAGTTTACACCGCTCTACTACCTTGGAGAGGTGGGATGCACTGCATTTGCCTCTGGGATAATTATATAGACAAACTGAACTCAAAACTGATGATTGCATCCCATTAACCCCATTAGGGAAGGCAGTGGGTGGACATGTCAATTTTTGAGGACCCCTGGGTGGAAATGGGGGATACATGATATCAGTAGTGGTCGCGGACCACAGGGAGAACAGTTGGGAGGAGCGTTTTTTGGTGAGTGAGCAGGGACGCACACAGCATTGTTTAAGATGGTAAATGCAATACAGATGCACTGATCCTTTGCCCCAGCCATGGCCCACTCTCTGGAGGGGTTGGAATTGACAGCACTCTGGTCTGGGGCATTCTCTGTATACGTGTGCTCCTTTCACTGTCTGAATATGAAATTATCATTGGACAGCAGTGTGTTATTGTAATGAAATCGTGAATAATGATATCAATTAAAAAAAATATCTACTTTTGACTATTCAGAAAATCTATCAGTGCAATTTCTCACAAGGGTGGACTTACATGTTTTCATGTACTCAAAAACGTGATGAAGCCAAATGTTTAATTGTAAATTACTACTGCCAAAAGAAATGTAGTCAATGCAGCACCACACGAAGTCAACTCATGATACTGTAACACCCTCTCATAAAAAATAATGAAGGTAGTGACTTTAAAAAAAAAACATGCGAAATAGTGTTACATTTAATTACATTATTTCAAATAGTTAAAAATAGGAATACATGTGATTTAATAACAAAACAATCTACAAAAAAAATATATTATTGAATTATAAAAATATGTTGACCTTTATTGAATTTACAAATTAAAATCTTGTATTTTTATGAAATATAAATAAATTGATTATACACATCATTTTTTATATTTATTAGTGCATAATAGTTGTTCTTCCTTTAGGTGAGAATTTACTTTTGTGTATATTTCAGAAAAAAAATGCCTGTAAATTTGATGTATTAAAATTAAATGAAGAATCTACTCAAAATTAAGTTAAGCATGCTGTCACATTTTTCCTGTTGTTCCACAACCAAATTAAATATAATAACATTAGTTTACAGTAATATTTAACACGCAGTTCTGCTATCTTTATCCAAATGTTTTTATTTTGCCCTATACATTACCATATGGAATAATCTGCACAGACTATGAAGGAATTATGTAGCATATCAAGATGTTTTGGCAAAAGAATCAGTTTCATAAACAACAACTTGCCTGACCTGAAATACACCTAATACTAAAACTTTGACACTGGAAGGGTTTTTAATACTTTCAAACTCCCTCATGAGTGTGTTCCCTATCACTAGTTAGAGTGTCGTGGTGTATCACTTTTGTAAAACCAATATCATCAAACCATCATAGAGCTTATCTCACCCACAAATAACAAAGAAAAAGTGTTGGAAAGGAGAAAAAGCACCTCATGGTCGTAATGGGTGCAACACCAAGGGGGTTGTTGGCTGGTACTCGCCGGCACACCCACTTATCATCATAGGTTACTTTCTCCCCATGCAGCAAAAGAAAAGTGTGCGTACTCCCGTGAAAAAATCTCAAAACCAATGAAGTAGAAAAGGACAGTGAAACCCAAGTGTAAATGAACTGACAGTGCATAATGTCTTTACAAGTGCCCATTGGACCCCTGTGAGAATGTAAATGTATAAATCTCACCATTAAAAACCGGTAAAACTTACTGGCTCAACGTAACTTTATTAAGTGCTGTAAGCTTTCCCAATTAAAAATGGTTTCAATCAAACTATGGTCAATTTTCTTAAGCAAACATGTTTCATTGCAAAACAGTCATACACCTTCTTCAGGGCTGCTGGGGTTCCAAATATAAAATTCATGCGAGATTCACATCAAACCTATTGGTTGCGGAGATTTCGCATACCTGCAACCGTCTTTAGGTGAAACCTGCATCATCCGATAACGTGCCCACGGCATGACCGCCCAATGTCTAGTCCCCCCTGCTGCATACCGCCGGCGTCTATGATGCTCCGAATACAGAGAGGGAGACGAAGTGGATAAGTGGGTGTGCCGGCGAGTACCAGCCAGCAACCCCCTTGGTGTTACGACTGTGAGGTGCTTTCTCTACTTTCCCACACATTTTTCTTGTTATTTGTGGGTGGGATAAGCTCTATGATGGTTTGATGATATCGGTTTTACAAAATTGATACACCACAACACTCTGACTAGTGATAGGGAACACACTCATGAGGGAGTTGGAAAGTATTGGAAACCCTTCTGGTGTCGCAGTTTTAGTATTAGGTGTATTTCAGGTCAGGCAAGTTCTTGTTAATGATGTGTTGAGTGGGGGGCGGCCTGGCCTTTCTCTCCCCCTGTAGCTCCTACTGTGTTGAAAAGAATCAGTTTAACAGCATTTATCCTTCAACGAAATCAAATGATTCACCTCGAAAACACATTCAGTAGCTATGTTAGTTGAATACATGTTACCAAGTTCCCTTACTACTTTGTTCCCCTTGAGATCTAGACGATCCTTTGACCACTAAATATGGCATCCAAAATAAATCCGATCTGAAAGCACTTAATTACATGAATCTTCTGCCCTCAAGTCTGCCCACAGCCAGAGAGCACCACAATCAAAGTGGTATTTACACTACACTACACTACCCCTGCACTGATATCGAGTTTTATCATGACACCAAAATATCCATGGCAAGAATATCATGGTCAAGAATAATGACTTTAAGGTAAGAAATATCGATTTGAAAAATATATAAGTCATTAATATTGTTTGCAAAAATATAGTTGTTTATATATCACATTTTTTATTAGGTTTTTTAAATATTTTTTTTATTGAGCAGAGCATTTGGTACAAGATATACATTTCGCGATCAAAATCAAAAAAAATTATTAAAATCTTTTAAAAACATTGAATAGCTTCTTCCTACTATGACAAGATTAAAAAGATAAAAACTGTAGCAGCCAATATCATCATCAATAGTTTAAAAACCTGTGATAAAGTGCTGCAGCAAAAAAGTGCAATAAAGAGCAGCAGCAAAAAAAAGTGCAAATATTACAAAATGCAATAACCACAAAAGTGCTAATGCTTCTAAAGTGCAACCATCAAGGAAAAAGTGCTAGTGCTCTTAATCGCAAAGACTGCTACGATTTCAACATCAATCTCAATATCAAGTATAAATCACTCCCCCCCTTTTACTCTTCTAGGTTTTCAAAATACTTTCAATTTTTTTCAAATATCCTAATGGCTCCCCCCTGGCTTGCATATGCCTTTTTGAAATTACGAGTCCTTTTCATTTTATTTCACCACTTCAATTGGGAGGGAACCTCACTGGATTTCCAGTTCTGAAGGATGAAAGAGTGGGCTACCATACAAGATATAAATACAAACATTTGCTCAGCCTTATTTCACATCATTCTATCTTCATATGCCAAATAGGGCCAACTCAGCCTCCGGCTGAATTCTCTTCCCGATTGCCAATTCTATATCCACAAGAATTGCCTCCCAAAAGGGCTCTAACCGTGGACAAGTAAAAAAAATATGGTGCCACCCGCCCTGACCATTGGCTTAGCATCTGAAACATTTGTTTTCAACCTCCAGATATCTTTTCCCCAGGGCCTCCGGAGTCAAATAAGCGAGCCAGCGTGATAGAAATGCCATCCTTTTAAAACTGACCGCGCGCAGGTATTTACTTCCTAGATGGCATAGGGTCTCCCAATCCTTACATGAAAAAGCGCATTGTGTCTCATGGCCTATTTTGCCCAGATGGCTTTCTATCAATGAAGCTTGTCCCTGGCAACCTGTACCAATTCCCTATGCCATTAATTTGGCCCCATAAAGGGCTACTACCAATTCATTTGGAGATTCAAAAAGACCGCTAATGTTCTTTAAAAAGTGAACAACTTGCAGATATTCAAAAAAGATGGGTCTCCTAGGGTTATTTGCCCTGTCATCAACTCTTGCCAAGCAACCACCCTGTTTTGAATAACAAAATGTCTTAACTCCCGTAGCCCACAATTTTCCCGGTTTGTTATACGGCTTGTCTTTAATTGGAGACCTAGACTGGTGCACTCCCTCAAACTCAGATATTGTACGCCAGAGGAGCCGGTCTTTTTTAATAAAGGACTGAAGTCTAAAAGAATATTCCCTTAAGGTCTTGTATCTGCTCTTTTTTGGAAGTTTGGAGGTTTTTAAAAGCACTTGAGTTTGAGAACCAATTTGTTGTAAAATTTCATCAAGGGAGAAGCTATCTCAAATGCATTTGGATCCTGCCACTATATCTAAAAAGGCAGCCTCATAATACGTTTTTAAGTGGGGTAAAGTGAGGCCCCCCTGGTCGGTGGGTATTTGTACTACCGACAGCTGGACCCTAGATGCTTTTTTCCCCAGATGAAAACCCTAAGCATTGTTTACATTCTTCAACAAAGGGTTAATTAATTGTTAGAGGGACATTATTAAATAAAAATATAAGCAGCGGTAATATCGTCATTTTAATTAGTGATACCTTGCCCCATAATGAAAGAGGGAGTAAAAGCCACGGAACCAAAAGTCTCTTAATTTTGTTTTTCATTCTTGTATAATTCAGATGATATGGCTGATGGTACTGGCTGGTTACAAATATCCCAAGATATCTTACTGGGTTCTGATTGGTAGCTTGAACCCGCAAACAAGATGGAAAAAGATTTAGATCCCCTCAACTTGTTCAAAATCTCTAAATTCACTCAATATACTTTTCATGTTGTCTTTATTGGGCATCAGATACAGAATGATGTCGTCTGCGAAAAGTTTCAGCTTAGCCATTATATCGAACCCTAATTGACTGATCCGGTTGTTGGAAATTTTAGGAACATCTATATTAGAAAAATAATCCGTGATCAGTTCTTCCCCCACTAAATACTCTGTGGAATAAATACGGTGAAAATGCTCTAAAAAATCTGTGGAATTTTATCAATGTTGACCACTTCTTGACCGGTCAGGGGATCCCGTATCTTCGCTATTATTGCCGACTCCTGTCTCTTTCTTGTTGAATTTGCCAAAGGTTTCCCTACCAACTGACTATCTTCATACACTTTTTGCTGGTACATTTTGGAACTGCAAATTTCTTCCAACACAAAAAAGTCTCTCAGAGCTACTCTCGCCTGCTCAAGTTGGTTGGGATACTGCTGGAGCTGTAGGGCATATTCTTTTTCAACTGCAGTTTGTAACTTAGATATTTTATGCCTCCTATCATTTGCCTCGGCAGCTGTTTAAGCGATGATCTGGCCACGAGCTGCCGCTTTGAACCCACCCCACACAGAGAAAGGCTTCGTAGTATTATCATTAACCTTGAAATATTCAGAGATCTATTTTCTGAATCCCTCCACCCAATCCTGATATTGAAGCAGGGTGCGGTCCATCTGCCACATGGGCAGCTCTCTGTTTTCCACACCAAATACTGTTTCAAGCTTAACTTTTGCATGGTCTGAGAAGGGATTACACCCGCTATCTGTTTTGGAGACCTGGAGAGATCTAGATGTAAGAAAAAAATTTTTTTGAGATGCAGTCCGGAAACGATGAGTATAGGAAGTAAAACATTTTTTATCTGAGTGACTGCTACGCCAGGGGTCTATTAATTGGTATTCAAGTTCAAGGGCTTCTATAATTCTTTTGGTGTTCAGTGTCAGTTGTTTCTTGTTTTTATTTGAAGGGTCTTTTTTCAAATCCTGTATGAAATTAAAATCCGCTCCTATGATGAGCTGCCTCGGGGCCCCCCTCAAAAACTCCTTAATTTTGACCACACTGAAAGTATCGTCCGAAACCGGACCATAGTAATTTACAAAATTCAAAATTTTCCCCTGTAGCCCAGCCACTATTTATCAACATCTCCCCTGTGGATGTCTCTGAACTTGTAAAAATTCCCAGGATAATTTGCTCAAAAAATAAATGGCGACTCCTCTCAGGGCCAACCCCGCTGATGCAAAGAATACATGAGAGAAAAACCTAGGTAAAAATAATTTAGGACATTCGACTTTAAATGTGTCTCCTGAAGGAACACCACTTGGGGATTAAAAGATATCAACCATTTTATAAGGGTGCCGTATGTTTGTTTGTTTTTGTTTGTTTAAGATTCCATTAGCGTTAATAGATAGGATATTACATTTATTAGTTTCCATCAAGGTTTCTAATCACTAAATAGACTTAAGCTTTTAATTAAGTAATATCTGTATATTTTGCTCTTGCTCTTTTCACTGCAATTGACCAAATCCACCCTCCCCTCCCCAGTCCAGCCTACCTTCCCTGCCCCCCTGAAAAGAACCCCCCCGGAATGTGGAAGAACCCCCACCAACCTCGCTAACCATAACATCCCCCCCTTTGACCTGGGTGTCATGTTTTTACACCAGAGTGATCTTACTCCTGACCCCCACAGCAATTCTCAATGTTATCAGACATTAATGAGGCATGCAGGCAAACATACAATCTAAGTGAAAAATCCCAATATATAATCAGATCATAAATTAGGAAACATCTTGATCTCCCGAGAGTGGGGGCAGGAGAGACTCACCCACCTAACCCCCCAATTTACAACAATAACACTGACTAATACATTACATCAAGCAGAACCTTCTAAACCCCGGAACCCTGTGAGATCTCTTTTAACAATTCTTGGGCTTCCTCCAAATCGGGGAACATAAAAAATGTGCCCTTAACCAGGACCCACAATTTTGACTGCTGGGCAATAGAGGCCTGTGCCCCATTTGCTTTGAATCGATGTAGGATCTTCACAAATTACTTTTTACTTCATCCCGCCACAGCAGTCATATCAGAAAAAATGCAACATTTTACTGTTTCGTTCACAACAAACTGTCTCTGTTGAATTGCCTTAGACAGTATTCTCTCTTTTACACGATAGTCTGCAAAATTCAATAATATGGTCCATGGCATCGTAGAATTGGGAAACGGACGGGCAGGAACATGATGAACCCTGGTAATGATGAGATCACCTTCGAACTCTGGGATAACCCTTTGCTTGATGAACGAGTTGACCCACTGGAGGGTTTGGGAGCCCTCAATTCCTTCCGGTATTCCTACTATCCGGCGTTTGGATCTCCGAGAATGATTTTCTAGCTCCTCCAATTTGTTCTCGAGAGCATGCTTGTTTTTGGGAGCCACTTTGGCGTCTCCCATTACAATAGACATCTAGTCTTCAAGAGCTGAAATCCTAGCTTCTGCCTCCTGGAGTTTGATTGGGAAACTTGACATAGTCTCTTAAATTTTTTACCAATCGTTGATGAAGAGAAGCAAGTTTAGCTTTCTGAGTTCTCTTCAGCTCCCGGACTTCTTCCAAAATTAAATTAAGCATGTCTTTGACACTAAGCTGAAATTCAGCCGCTGGCTCAGTATTAGGGCTAGAGATAATATGAAGGGGATCAGTAGAAGAAGAAGAGCTCCCTACCGTTATCCCCTCAGGACACATCAAGCCAGTCAGGGGACCCGGTTCTTGCAGAGAGATGTGTAACTGTGTCGGTAAAGTGACTTGGGGGGTCATGGGCGAGCCGAGGGCGCTAGAAACCACAATCTGTCCAGGTGCTTCGGATGTTTTTGATATTTTTTGTTGCCCCTCTTGTCTGCTAATTTGAACAGTTTGTAAAGTTAAGGAGGTCAACTCTTCCTGGCTTGGTTTTTGTGCCAAAAATGTCCCCATAGTTGTGTGAAGGTCAAATTTCAGCTTGCCTTGCGAATTTTCCTGACTAACTGGGGGAGATCAGAGTTTACTACAGATGCCAGGGCCTGCAGCACTATGGATCCTGAAGATTCCTTAGATTCCTTAGAAGGTTTTGTGGCTGGATTGAAGCTGGAGCCTGGAGAGGGGGATTGCAGCAATGCTTTTTTCAGAAATAACAAGAATTGCTTGGCTTCTTTAGTCTCTATTGCCTTTTTGGGCCCTTCTGCACCCACATTTACCTCTAGAGATACAGCTGACAATACTTTTCGGAGCTCTCAAGTGTGGTATCCAATCCAAGCAAGTTGGGAGCATTCTCCTTACTAGCCAGACTGGCCAACTCTTTAGCCTCCTTCGCCTGAGCTCGGCGAGTTTTAACCTTTAGGCGAGCATTGAGCAACTTTCCCATTCTGGCTTCTGCACCTCTGCACCCCTTACAGCTTTCTGGTGTGGCCTGATGGTACTTATAAAATGTACTTGTGGGTTATGCTTTGGTTATAGTTCTTTTATAAAATCTGGAGAACAGAGAAAAAAATCCATCCAGCTCTCCTGCTGACAACCTCCCAACAACGGCAGGACACACAAAGCCAACAACGCCGCAGCAGAATGACTCATGTGAGCCGACCAGCACACCACCACCTAATTGAGATTTTATAATGTTAAATCTGTTTTTAATTTTTGGGGGATATATTTTAGGTGCAGGTTGTGGGGCTTATTGGGGTAAAGGATGGGAAGTAATTTATTTTTAATTAATTAATAATTAGTTGATATTAATTAATTTTTTGACATTTAATTAGGGTCATTGTTTAGGTATTTTTTGTGTGTGGGTCTTGGGTTTATGGGCTGAAGGTTGGGGAGTAAATACATTTAGCTTACTTTATG
Source organism: Lissotriton helveticus (assembly GCF_964261635.1). Lineage (NCBI taxonomy): Eukaryota > Metazoa > Chordata > Amphibia > Caudata > Salamandridae > Lissotriton > Lissotriton helveticus. The sequence continues at coordinate 1,837,770,861 of NC_136059.1, read as the reverse complement.
ATTAGTTCTTAAACACTATTAAATGTTTTGTGTAATAAATAATTTCTAAATAAAAATATGTAGTTGTTTGAATTTTTTTTTAAATTGTATTTAATATAATATATACATATATATTTTTACAACTGTGGGCTGCACCACAGTTGTAAAAAGTATATGTTGGTCATTTAGACTGCTTCCTGGAAATGGGAGAGGCAGAGGCGCTGCACACCGTGGGAGCATAGTGCTCAAATTTTGTATTTCAGATTATAACGTTTGAATTTTTTTGTTTTCAGTATTAAATCAAAGATTTGTATTATTTTGATGATATTTTGTTAGTTTTCAATTTTGTACTGACTGGTGTGAGAATAGTACATTTTATCCCTCCGCAATCCAACACATGCCCCATTGATGCATTGACTGGAATGGGAATAGTACATTTTAACCCTCAACTATCCAACACTTTCCCTACTGTTGCACTCACTGGAGTGGAAATAGTAATTTTTACCCCTCCGCTATCCAGTACTTTCCCTACTTTTGAACTAATTTGAGTGGCAATAGTAATTTTTACCCCTCAGCTATCCAACACTTTCCCTACTGTTGCACTTATTGGAGAGGGAATAGTAATTTCTACCCCTTTGCTATCCAACACCTTCCCTACTTGTGCACTGGATGCAGTGTGAAATGTGTTTAACAATTTTTAAATAGTTTAATGTTTTCATTTATATCACAATTTTGATTAAATAGATTTTATGTCATTGGTATATGTACATGTAAAATAATAAAATAAAGAACCTTTCAAAGCCCAACTCGATGAAATGTTTGTGTTTATTTGTATCCAAACTAACAGCATTGTTTTCCCTGACGTGTTTCAGCATCCACCTTGTTTACAGGTGAGGAGGATTGTAGTGCCTTAAGTCACAGAAGTCATGTGACCTGTTAAAATGCCTTCAAATACCATAATGCACTTGCAGTATAAATGCAAAATCGGGGACTGTAATCGACATTTCATCATGCTTAATAGCATTTTAAAATCACAGTCTCAAATCCAAAGTCACATGTTATTTCCAAATATGTCGCCAGCCTCGCTACTTATGCTGCCAAAAGCAGTCCATATCTTTGCTAAAACATCCAGTAAAACAGAGTCAGTAAGAGAAGACAGTTCTCCTCTCACCACCCTTTCTCTCCTCTGTACTGAAATGCCTCGGATGTCCTTTAGGTCTCACGAAGGTGAGCGGGACATGCTCCACAAATCAATTCATGCAAAGAGTCTCCAAATATTGGAAGCCTCCATTCCTGCATGGTGGCTTTGAGATGGGTACGGAACATCCCATGATTCAAACAACCAAAGAAATAACTTTTCAAAGCCCAACTCGATTAAATGCTGGTGTTTATTTGTATCCAAACTGGCAGCATTGCTTTCCCTGATGCGTTTCGGCATTCGCGATTCACGAAAAAATCACAAAATCAGCGGAAAAGCGTGATATTAACCATTTCGGCCGCGAAAAGTGTCCCTGCTGCTATTTAAAAAAAATAGTGTCTTCTTAATGGATGTACGCAAACACAGAAGCAGGCGAAAAGGCACATGGGGTCAGGGGCGCAACTAGAGCATTTCTAAGCAATCGGCAGAGTGGAGCTGCAGGGGCTCTTACGAGGGGTGAAACAACAACAAAGCCTTATTAACATGCAAATGGTCTTCTAAAGACCAGTGAAGTACTCGGGTGCTGCTGGGCGTGGAAGTACACAAAATAGCTTCATTTGACCTTTTGGGAGGAGCGGGCTGTAAATGGCAGTGGGGGTGAAAGGACTTCTATCCTGGCTTGGAGGAGCTGTAAGAAGTCAAGGATGGACAGAGCTGAACAGGGTCACGCCTTTCCTCCACCCCCAGCAGCGCACCATGACAAACAGCTAATAGGATTGGATATTGCAGCAATGCAAGGACAAGCCAGTCACAGAGAAGAAAGTCGGTTCACCCCGTATAAATATTCGGAAGAGAGTATGTGGCCTAATGGTCAGAAATGCTGGATTTAGACGTCTCGGTGTCTGCTCAACAGCCCGTGATTCTAGGCAATTCCAATCCAATCCAATCCAAAAATTCTTTATTTCGGCCACATAGGCCATAAAAGAAGCAATAAAATACATACAGATAAAAGACAATATGTACAATAAAAACCCAACTGGACCTGCAGTGTTTAGAAAAGCGTGGTAGAGAAGATTAACCAGACATTTTCTTCCTTATTATCCATGCTGCCATTAAGAATTTAGAGACCGCAAACACAATGTGGCCCAGGGTATTAGTTTTCAGCACCCTGTAGGCTTGTAGATAGTTGTTGAAGCCCAAGTTCCGACATAGAGGGGCTAGCCAACGCCCCCTCGGGCTCCAGTAAGCATGGCAACAGAACATTATGTGCAAGTCATCTTCTTCCCTAACTTTACAGCATGGGCAAAGCTTGTCGCCCCCTAATGACCACTTATGGGTAAAGACTTTAGTAGGGAGCGTACCAAACCTCCATTGCAGGAACAATTTCCTCGCCAGAAGGGGATGAATAAAATCCATAAAAAGTTCAAAAAGATAAGAATTTTTGGATACAATAAAACGACCCGTCAGGGTGCCACTGTCATGTGCGCTGTCCATGTCAGCAAGGGTTTTATTCTTGTAGAGCTGTGCCAGGGTTTTGCGCGGGATCCTTCTACAGCCCTGAGCAGGGTCATCCCAAAGGTCTGGCAAGTTCAGGCTGGAACATTCCGATTTGATGAGTGCCAGCCAAGGGATCTTACCGTTAACATCCAGCCTCAAGACATGTATGAGGTCCTGCCTGTAGTGATGCAACTCCTCAGTTGACCATAACCGATGCCAGTACTTCACCGGCTTCGACCGTAAATCCTCTGCGATTGACGGGAGGCCCAGGTCAAGTCTGAGGGGGAGGAGTGGTGTGCCTTGCGGGAGAGCAAGAAGACGTCTAAGAAAACAATTTTCCACCCCTGCCATGGCCTTCCCAGCTTTGTGGCCCCACAGCTCACTGCCATACAAGGCAGCTGCCTTCGCCTGAGTCCTGTACATTTCCAGGGCCGGACTAACAGGCTTAAAGGTGGACTTGTTGGATACCCTCAGGAGTGCGCCCGATAACTGAGAGAGTTTCAGCCTAGATCTTGCCACCTGGGAATCCCAAGTCAGATTTTCTTGGAGTGAGACCCCCAGGTATGTAAAGGTAGAAACCCTTTCCAGGCTGGTTCCCCCCAGTTTTGGATTGGGTCTGGTCTTGGTCGGAGGGTTGAAGATCATGAACTTAGTTTTTTCCGTGTTCACCTCCAACCCATGCTGTCTACAGAAGTGGCCAAAACCATCCACTATCCTCTGGATCCCCATAGGAGATTTGGAAAGAAGGAGGGTATCATCGGCAAACATAATTGCCGGAACCCTCCTTCCTGCCAAAACCGGGGCATCGTTATCCCCGACAGCGTCAAGGTGTTCAATGACGCTGTTGATGTACAGACAGAAGAGTGTCGGAGCCAAAACACAGCCCTGTCTGACACCTCGGCGGACCGGGAATTTACCCGAGGGCCTGCCATTCCTCCCACACCTCACTACCGCAAAGTTGTTCTCGTGCAGTCTAATGATGATTCTAAGGAGATGGGGGGGAACTCCCAGCTTCTGCAAAACCTCCCATAACTTCCCCCTCGGGACGAGGTCAAAGGCTGACCTCAGGTCCACGAAGACCATGTACAGTCGACCTCCCTCTAGCGTTACCGTCTTCCAGTACAGAAGAAGGAGGCGAAAGATTTGGTCCATGGTCGACGTGTTCTTTCTGAAGCCAGCCTGTAAAGGGCTCAAGATGTCATTGGCCTCGACCCAGTCTAGGAGATGGTCCAAAATGAGGCGCGCAAAGATCTTTTGGGGCACATCTATGAGGCTTATAGGCCTGTAATTGGAAGGGAGCAGAGTAGAGCCCTTCTTGTGGATGGGCACAATCTCTGCCCCCAACCACGACCCAGGGATCGCCATACCTCCGAGGATGGCATTGAATAGAACAAGAAGGTATGGGCCCCAGATATCCGGATGATGCCTGAATAGATCCCCGGGTAACCTATCCAGGCCTGGCGCCTTCCCCACTGCTAGACGTTCTATGGCAAGCTCCACTTCCCCCAGGGATAATTCCATTCCGAGCTCCTCGGTACCCAAAGGCAGATGCAGCTCCGCGGCCGAGCAGGGACTGGTATCTAGGTAGAGAGCCCCAAAGTGGGGCTCCCATACCGCAGGGGCTATATTAGGCTCAGTCGCTTTACAGAGTTCCCCTGACCCATTATTTACAAGGGCCCAGAATTGCCGGGGGTCCCTGGATTTGAGGGCATCGTAGAGGTCATGCCAGTACTTCCAGTCCCACTCGGTCCTTGCGGCCGCCAGCACTGATTTATGGTGGTTCCTTAGGTCACGCACTTTGGCCTTGTCTGTCCCCTCCTTTATGGCTGCAATGAGGTCAGATTTTGCTGCCCTGCAGTCTGGGGTGTACCAGGTGGGGAGAGGGGTCCTTTTCTTTCGAATTGGGACCTCCGGATGAAATATCTCGGCCAAGTCCCTCACTAAAACCTGGTGGACGTTTCCCAGTTTCTCACAATAATCAGCAGTTCTTGGTTCGTTCAAGAGGGCCTCCACCTCCATAAGGCTTGGGAGCGCCAGCTCATATAGTTTCTTAATGGACTCTTCCGACCTCACAAGCTTTCCCCACTTGACTCGGCGCCTGTTTGTGGTCAGAAGCAAGTCCCCCATATCAGCCCCTTGGCCAGCTGGGGATGGGTCCGTCAAGGGCGAAGGGCACACAATATTTAAGCAGAGGGCGTTGTGGTCGCTGTCTGTCCTCTTAATAACCCTAAAGTCCAACACTTTAGGCCAAAGTGAAATGTCCACCATAATATAGTCCAGCCTCGACTCATGGCCCCTCCTATTGAAAGTGCACACCGAGGGGGTGTCGGAAGGAGTACGACCATTACACGCCCTCAGCGCGCTATTCAAGGTAAGGGACATGAGTTGCAAGGCTAGAGGGGACCAGGCTTTAGGGTGAGGAGAAGAAGAGGGTGGAACCCCCCAATGGTCGTCCTCAGCCGTAAGGGCACCATCGAGTAGACCTTCCAGGGGCTCAAAGTGGCAATTGAAGTCTCCTCCAAGTACCACCTTGTAATCACCCGGAAGTTGGCCCAGGAAGGAAGCCAGATCATTTAAGGTAGGTGATTCACTTGGCGGGGCAACCGGGCGCGAGTAGACGTTGACAACGGCCCACGGAGTTTTACCAGGCCAAGTGAGCCGCACACACTGGATGTCCTGCGAACACGTACGTACTTGCTCCGCTTGACACCCAGTGTGACTCGCAATCCAGATTGCCAGACCACCAGATGGCCTCCCCCTCCCAGCCCATTTGGCAGGGATTTCAAATACTTCAAACCCTCTCTTAGTATGAGCGGCCCTCGCCCAAGTCTCCTGAAGGAGAAGGATATCACATCCACCTACCAGGGAGTCCCAATCAGGAGAGCCCTCCTTGTTCGCAATTCCCGCCACGTTCCAGGAGAGAATTCTCAGTCCTGGATCAAGTGGCAGGCTGCCCTGAACTCCAGCATGAGAATGCGTGGTAGCCATAGGAAAACCGACGTCTAAGGCGCCGGTTCCGCTGACAGCGGCGGCAGCACGGCCAGCCCGCTCTGCCGCCCCTGTTTGCGGAATGTGGGCTAGCCCGGTATCAAGTGGGGGACTCGGTTGGCGCAGATTGTCAGTTGTATCAGCCCCACGCTCATTAGCAGCCTGGGGCCGGGTTAGTTCCAACATAGGGGTCACCCCCAAACCCACAGGGCTTTGCACCACATCCACCCTATTCTCAGGGCCAAACAAGATTGGCCTAGTTTGTGGTCAATCGACCTGGTCCAGACAGGAAAACCTATTGTGATGTGTGAAGTTTGCCTGCACAATTGGTAAGGGGGGCCTTGATCTGTAACGGGAGCCATCTACTGCAAAGCCCACCCTGGTCCATCCCTTCTCACTCCCTCCCACCGTGTTGCTACCACTAGGATAAAAATAAGAAAGGGGTACAAGTTCTATTGCGGACTTGTCAGGCCTTACAAGCCAGTTGCAGATGTAGTTTGCAACATGTGGGCTCCTAAAACTTAGGACAATGCAGTCCCCTGGCCTGTTCTTTTTGGTAGGGCCGATCCACGGGATCCTCCTTACCATCAGAACCTCACCCTTCAAGTTTGGGGGCAACGGTCTATTGATACTGAGCCAGCTTACAACCTTATTGCGTAGGGAGTCTTGTGACTCCCTACCACCACCCGCTAGCTCAGGAACTCCCACCATGATTGCCGTGTATGGAACAGCTTCTGGCGGCAGATTGACCACCCTGCGTCTGTCTAGGGGAGGAACACAACCATCACTTGGGGCATTTTTAGGACCCACTGTTGCCCCTGTCTGCGGCACAAGCCGCGGCACAGGGGGTAGCTTAGATCTCCTGGGAGCCGGGACAGGGGGACCAGGCACTAGAGGTAGCAAAGTGTGCGTCTGGGGGATAGACGCACCATTTGCACTAGGCAATACCCTACTGCAAGCCTGGGGTAATGTGGAAGGAGGTAAACTATTCCCTATTGATTCCCCGGTGGTTACAGGAACGTTTGAAGCTACGCCAAGGCTACTCCTAGTGAGGATATTTTCCCGGGACTGAAGTAGATTCTCTATAGCCTCTAATCTAACTGTGATGGGGGTTAGCAAGTTCTTGATAATAGCTGTGAGGGAATTAATTACTGCGTCTGAAATATTTAAAGATGACCCGCCAAAGATAAATGGGCCTGCCGCCACTGGTGATAACACAGGAATTGGCGAGGCCCCAAGATCCAACCCAGACCCAGATAAAGTGAGCTCAGGGGAGACCGAAATATCTGTACTATCTCCGAGGGTTGATGCAGATGCAACAAATCTTGCCCTTTTTGCCCTCTTTATTTCAACAGGCCTTTTCCTTTTTAGGGGCTGAGACACACCACTGTCTACAAGGACTGTTGGCAAGGCCGGTTGGCCCGCTTCCAGCGTATTTAGACCCATGTTGTCCATGACAGCAGAGTGGTCGGCAATCCCCGATGACCGTGGGGAATCCCGATCCCTCTGCGTAACCGGAGTTCTTAACTGCCGGAGTACCGACTCAATAGTCTGATCGATACTATCCAGCAGAGACATGTGGGTAGCGTCCGTGGTGATAGGTGTACTCACATCATTAGAGGCAGATTCTCCAAGGTCCAGGAACACACTTTCAGGTCCCATCTCAAGGTGTGAGTCCGTGGATGAGTGACACTTGCTGATTTGGGAGCTTGCCTTGGGGAAAAATTTTTCCAGGGTGCTTGTGCCATGTTGCACCGACTTACTCCTTAAAGCTCTGGATGCCATGGTGAGGTGAGTGTGGAACAATTTAGCGGGGGCGTTAGAGGGGTGGCCCGGTCCGGTCTCTTCCGGCCTCTAACGGCCTAGAACGGCCCGCTCTTTGCCCGGTCTTCGCCCCGGTGGCCGCCCCGCGCGCGTCCCGCTGCGCGCGAGAGGAGGTTCTCTTTATTGTAACAAAGGGGGCGTGGCACTGGGAGGGGGCGCGAGGCGCGGCGGGAAGAGGAACCAGCTGGCGCTGCCAGATGGACTGCTGGTCCTCGCAGTCCCGCTCGCCTCCGCCTCTCACCTCCGCTGCGGCCGGTCCAATGGAGAGCAATCCCCCAACTTAATCACAGCGCCCAACCAGTCCTGAGGCAATGAAAACGGCAACAATCCAACTCCTGGCACGAGCGGCACCCGCGGAGCGGGGGCCGCGAGGAGTAAAGTACACTGCTAAACAGGGGGGCGTGGCACTGGGAGGGGGCGCGAGGCGCGGCTGGAAGAGGAACCAGCTGGCGCTGCCAAATGGACTGCTGGTCCTCGCAGTCCCGCTCGCCTCCGCCTCTCACCTCCGCTGCGGCCGGTCCAATGGAGAGCAATCCCCCAACTTAATCACAGCGCCCAACCAGTCCTGAGGCAATGAAAACGGCAACAATCCAACTCCTGGCACGAGCGGCACCCGCGGAGCGGGGGCCGCGAGGAGTAAAGTACACTGCTAAACAGGGGGGCGTGGCACTGGGAGGGGGCGCGAGGCGCGGCGGGAAGAGGAACCAGCTGGCGCTGCCAGATGGACTGCTGGTCCTCGCAGTCCCGCTCGCCTCCGCCTCTCACCTCCGCTGCGGCCGGTCCAATGGAGAGCAATCCCCCAACTTAATCACAGCGCCCAACCAGTCCTGAGGCAATGAAAACGGCAACAATCCAACTCCTGGCACGAGCGGCACCCCTAGGCAATTCAGTTCATCTCCCCGTGCCTATACACATTTTAAAATACAAATCTGATCTTGTGTAATATAACTAAATGCTCATTTAAAGCACTCTAATCACTTTCATCAAAATTCGCCCTAAATAGAACTGGATAAAACATTCTTGGTATGTACACATCACTTATGTAGACAGCGCCTCATCCAGTGGGCTCGAACCCTTGCAAGGAGTGCATTTCCAACCTCGTGATTAGGCTCTTTTTTCACAAGGATGTGTGCCTGTGATTAAAAAAAGATTTCTGCAGCAGAGTTTCATAAAAAACTGAAGATCTGGGAAATGCCCTTCCACTCGGCACATGCCTGCATGAAGTTCGCTGTCACAAGGCCTTTAGAGCCAAAAAAAAATTAAAGAAAGATAAGAAAGCGAGTATTTACCAGTGTGTTTACTTCCAGGAATATACGTCACTAAAAGTTGACTCACTACTAGATGCTTCCTGAGGGAAGTTTAACAACAGTATGTATACGTTATTGTCACTACTCTCAGATTTATGTAGAAAAAATTCTTCCAAATAACCGATGTGCTTGTTTTCAGCAGTAAAAGGGGGTTTCGTGAGGGTGTTGTCAGTAAAATAGACGATAGACGAGTTGATGTTCCACAATGGCATTGTGGTCAGTCATATCTTATAAGAAAAACCTTCAAACAGTAAGCTGTCAAGCCAGGCAGAACTTTAAACATGCCTATTTTAAAGTTAATACTCTGCTAAAACATTTTCCATTGATTTAAAGCTGAAAATGAATGATAATGAGTAAAATAAAGTGCCGCAAAAATGCCGCTAAATTTCCACTTTTGTGCCGCTAAATTTCCATATTTGTGCCGCTAAATTTGCTAATCCATGCCGCAACATCCTGGGGGGTCTGTCAAATGCCATAAGCAGTGTAAATGCGAAATCGGGGACTGTAATCCACAATTATCATGCTTAATACCATTTTAAAATCACATTTTCACTTATAAATTATTTCATCCAAGTGCATATTTCAAATCTGGGAGTGTAATCCACATTTCATCATGCTTAATATTGTTTTAAAATCACAGTCTCAAATCCAAGGTCACATGTAATTTGCAAATATGTTGCCAGCCTCGCTCCTTATGCTGCCAAAAGCAGTCCATATCTTTTCTGAAACACGTAGTAAATCAGAGTTAGTAAGAGAAGACAGTTGTATCCACACTAGTTGAGGAAAAAAAAAGCATGAAGACTCAACTTTTGTCAAAAGAATTTCAGTAACCTCCCAATATGCAAATCTCCTACTGAAATAAAGAATTCGATAGAACCAGCTGCCTCAAGCCTAAACTCCATAATTTTATATCCTTCAATCTAACAGGTCCTCTGGTAGACCGGGTGGGGGAGTTGCTGCCATTATCCGCTCTGACTTACTATTCACCTCCCTAATAACCTCTCCTATATTAAACTCTGATATACTCACGCTGAAACTCACGTCTCCCACACACTCTTTCATCTGTGTCTTAGTTTACCGCCCCCTGTTAACATGCCTTCCTTCTCATCCCTGTTTGGTGATCTCATCTCTCAGACAGCCATTAATTCCGCCAGAGTCCTGATCATCGGTGACTTCAATTATTGGCCATTAGATCCCCATGAATCTACTCCCTCGCTTGAATTTACCGACCTACTACTTGGTCTTAATTTTTTGCAACATATCTTCGTCGCAACTCACAACAGGGGCTATACCCTTGACCAGGTATGGACAACTAATCTGGATATCTCTCCTCCCCTGGTTTACCCCTGCACCTGGTCTGAGTTCCTACCCGTCCCCCCTCAGTATCCAATTTCTTGGCACGCAATTGGAAGCATGCCGACATTTCCCTTTTTCATTCGACCTTCGCCTCCACACTCCCCTCTGATCACTCTGATTTGAAAATTTCAAACTGCCACACTTGACCATTGGCTGTCTCAAGCCAGCGACGTGGTCGCCCCTATTAAAACTATTAAATCTAAACGTCCTCACGACGCTCAGCGTTGGTTTACTGACCAACTGAAAGCTGACAAATTACTTCTGGAGGCGAAACTATGATCCCCTATTAAAGTCCATCTACACTGGCCTATTAAAATCCTACAAAAAAATCTATCATTTTGGCCAAATCCTCCCACTACTCCCAGAAAATTATCAGCGCCGCATCAAAATCAAAAGAAATCTTTTCCATCGTGGCTGAACTTTCCCTCGTGTTACGGCTTAGCCTCAACCCTCGCAGACTCTGTGCGACTCTTTAAACTCTTTCTTTATTGATAAAATCTCCATTATCAAAAACAATATCCCTTCCACTTCCACGACCGAGGTCAGTGTCCTCCCCTCTTCGAACCCTCGTTCCCTGCATGAATTCCCCCCTATTTCTCTGGACATTTTTCTTTCGTTATTACAGGCTGTCAGCTCCGGTTCTCCCCACGACTGCTGCCCTCCCCAAATCCTAAGAGACGCCTTTATGGCTTGTCCTGGTCCTCCTCTTGATCTGCTAAAGCGTTCACTCTCCACAGGCTTTGTCCCCGAAGCCTTCAAAAAAGCAGTGGTGGTACCTATTCTAAAAAACCCGGTTCTGACCCTGCGGTCCTAGGTAACTATCGACCTATCTCCCTTCTCCCCTATCTGGGGAAGGTCCTGGAGACCTATGTCACTCGTTGCCTGAGTGCCTTCATCGAGGAAACTCATTTCCTTGATGACCAACAGGCAGGTTTCAGACCAGCCCACTCCACGGAGGCAGTGGTGGTTGCGGTCATGGATGCGCTGAGACAGGGGGCTGATAAGAACTTGGCCCAGGCCCTGGTGCTATTAGATCTCTCGGCCGCTTTTGACACGGTCGATCATGACATCTTGATCGACCGTGTCAGAAATGCTGGCATCACTGGCCCGGCCCTGTCTTGGATTGTGTCCTTTCTCCAACGCCGCTTCCAATCGGTACAACTGTCCACTTTCTCCGCTCCTCAAATCTCACTTTCCTGTGGTGTTCCCCAGGGTTCTGCCTTGTCCCCTCTTTTGTTTAATATTTATATGCAGCCCCTTCTTGCCTCTCTTCGACACTCCTCTGTTACCATCTTCAATTATGCAGATGATCTGCAACTCATTTTTCCCATCGACCCCTCCCCTCTCTCTTGTTCCAACTTTCAATCAATAATGCTTACCATCTTCGAGTGGATGAACTTCAGTCAGCTGAAGCTTAACCCTAGCAAGACAGAGTTGGTTCTGATCGGTGGGCCTTCGCACCCTTGGACTCCTAATTTCTGGCCCCTAGCCCTTGGTCCCCCCCCCTGTCCTGTCAATTCTGTGAAGAGCTTGGGAGTCATTATCTTTAGTGACCTTTCGATGCGGCCCCACATCAATGCTGTTACCTCGACCTGCTTCTTTCACCTTCGCAGAATCGGGAAGATCCGAAGGTATTTATCTTCAGAGGCTCTCACTCATGTCATCATGGCCCTGGTTACCTCACGTATAGACTATGCCAACTGTCTATACGTGGGGATCCCCGCATACCATCTTCATCGGCTCCAACTGGTGCAAAACCAGGCAGCCAGATTAGTTTTTCAACAGCCCAAACACCACCATGTCACGCCGATGTTGAAAAAATTACACTGGCTCCCGGTCGCGCACCGTTGTACCTTCAAAATGGGATGCACTGTCTTCAAATCCCTATCTGCCTCTGCCCCTGCTTTTATTTCCCTCTGTTTGCACCCCCACGTTCCCTCTCGCCACCTTAGATCTTCTACTCACAACCTCTTGATCACTCCCAGGTTTAAACGTAAGAAACACGGTGGTGCTTGTTTTTCCTTTCTCGCTCCGTCCACCTGGAACTCTCTCCCCCTTTCAATACGGCTCACACCTGACTATCTTATTTTCCGCAAACTCCTGAAAACTTACCTGTTCCATCTTGCTCACGACTAGCTGTTTCTACTCCCCGTGCCTTCTTTCCACATGTCTTTGAGCGCCAAGAAACCAATTGGTGAACGCGCGCGGTACCAAATTCCTTTAACATAACATAACATAACATAATGCTCCAGCATCAACATACGCATACTATAACAGCAGATGTTCACAGAAGCTGTGGTTCTGTCGATAAAAATGGACCTAAAAACCCGAAACTGACAGCCCCGACAACAGTCACAAACACCCCACAGTTGATCCTTTAAATAAAAAAAGGCATTTAACTCCTCAGTGGAACAGGATGTTATCTGAAAGTACAAACGGAAAAAGATTCGATAGCAAAACTAGAGAAAAGAGAAGATCGAAAGGGCAAAAAAAATTGAAAGAAACACCCACATGATTGTTTCCAATATTTAACCAAAAAAGGAAACTCGCCTAAAATACAGATCAGAAAAATAGTCCACCTCCCCTTTCTGGCAAAGAACAGTGGAACCCTGAAAGTTCACCACTTAAGTCCAAACAGGATACATTGACAATTGACTCATACTCTTCTCCTGATTTATGCGGAGTGGATTCTGCTTCAAGTAATTTAAACACTGAATTACACCCTCACAAAAAGGAGTCCATTAATACTGTTAATCCGAATATATCTAGACAACATTTTTCATCTACCATTCAAACCAACCTCAGAGTTCTAAAATTGAACATGTAATGTCATACAAATCTTTACAGAACAAGGCTGACAAACAAACAGATATTATAGTCCAACTGAACCCAGGGTGGATAGCAAAATGCACCGAAATCAACTATTCTCTGAAAAAGTTCAATCTGCTGAGGCTTCATTACAAACAAGGGCAACTCTGCAAAGAAATCTTCACTCGCCTCTAGCCCAAAGCAAAACGAGAAATGTGGCTTTGCCACAACAAGTCAGCTTTGCCGGCATTGTCAATGCAGGAAAGCTCCCGCGACGTACCAAAGTGAAAAGACACAAACGATTTTTCAACCCCTTTATGATTGATAAAGGGGTTGAAAAATCTTAAACTGAACACATATTCTGAAAATCTTGGTGGCTCAGGAAGGTCTAAAACATTTACCTCCTACATGTATTGAGGCAATGGAATTCAAGTTAGGCAATCCAAACGAAGCCACACTGGTAACTTGGGCCTCACCTAAAACTGCAGATCTGATTTTAACAAAACACAGTCTCTTCTCTGAGTGGGGAATTATCATATCAAAGCCTCCGGAGGAGAAATACCTAGCAGTGTGACTAAAGCAAGATCATATAGAACAATCAATAACGGGTAGCACCCAAGTACAACCAGGACAGAGAAAGTCTATCTCCCTTTTAAGAAACTCAATAGGGGAAGGTTTTGATTCATGCCCTCCCTTATCAATAAATCAAACACAAAAAAAGCATCTGCCAACTTCCAACCAATATTCAAAATGAAAAAGCAGATTGGAACTGGATTTTTCTTACCATCAATCAGAATAAAACTGATTGACAGGAACGAAAATGCCACAAGATGGTCCATCTTTGGACTCCAAATCGATACGATGAAAGATATACATTAAAAGCAACAAAGTTATCTATCTAAAACTGAAGCATATTATGGAAAAAATAAAATAATTTCAGTTTGAAATATTTCCACTTATTCAACTCTGCATTCATGGATCATCACAGGCATTAAATATCTACTTGTTGATTCAGACCTCAGTTCGTACTAAAATATTTGGCATTATATGCATCCAAGAGACAAGGAAAGAGGAGGAACAAACATTGGGAGCATACACCGAAATCTTTACCCGAGCACAAAAGTCAGGGAAGCATGGTCATCCTAAAGGGGGCCTATCCATATATATAGCACTAAACAAAAACTTCTCCTTTTCCAGACTCCCAAGGATTGTTTTCTTTATACAAGGTATAAAAATAAACTATTGGAATCATGCTAAGGCCCCGGGATCTGTCATAATTTTAACTGTTTACATCCACCCTAAGTCAACTCGAAAACAGAGAACTGTATAAATAATGCAAAATTATCTTCTGTCTTTAGAAACCCTGGTCCAAGGTATCCTTTGCATAGTCACAAGCGATATTAATATAAACATGGCTAACCACCAAAAGAGAAGAGTACATTTAAAGAGAAAGGACAGACACTGGGGTATCCCAATCCAAATTTCTATATTTGGTTCTATCATCAAATCAGATCATGAATTATTACAGACAATGGAAGCCTTGGGCTTTCGAGCATTAAATTGCCGCACTCAAGGAGACATTCCAATGAGCACCTCAAGGAAAATAAATAAATCAAATTTGTGTCTGGTATATACATTTGTATCCCTGAAACTTTTTCACAAAATCAAATTTTTCAAAATTTCTGATAGGTGTGAAGCAACCACTCGCCACAAACCTTTAGCATCATAAACTATAACACAAAGAGACACATTTATAAATCTATTGGCACACAAGAGCCGGACAAAAACTTGAAAGAAATCAGATGAAATGCATTGTCATCTATCCAGTATGAACCCTGGAAAAAGTCTGGTTCAACACTTACCTGGGATCTTAAAAATCAAATCCTGGCATGGAGCCAATCACAAGAAGAACTCAAGGTTGCTCCTGCAGAATCTAAAAATACTACCGCCCCTTATCGTCTGCATAAGTGTGAAGCCTAGTACTCCATCTCACTTAGACATCAACGAAGAACCCTGGACAGAGAAATGAAAGCTCTTAATCGCCAGTTTAACCCACAGGGCCAAACAAAGCTTAGAGAACTACACAAAACATGAAAAAACTATTTGGGAAGCAAAGAGAGCCAAATCAGAGCAAGCAAGACTAGATTGATATAGTTCAATCTTGTAATACCAACTAAAAGTCACTATGGAGAATAATAAACAAATTAGATAGCTACTGCACGGGATCAGCTGGAAATATTGTCACAGAAGAAGGTTGGAAATCTTATATATCTGCCCTATATGACAGGAAAGATGATCGGCCTTCACTTCAATTCAGTTTATTAAAGTTTTGGAACTCCAATGAGGTCCACTTAAAAATTACACACCAATTAATACATAAAATGCAAATAAGACCATATGGTAATATTGCGAAAACAAGATAATACAAAATACAACATATCACAGTTTCAAGGTATAAAAGTTTTTGGGTTTAGAAGCCAGAAATGAGGAAACAGGGCGTATCCAGAGTTGTGCAAATAGCAATTAGAACGCAACCGCGACAACGTAAAGCACTTTCAGGGATCAAAGTTTGGAATTATCAGCGAGCAAAGAGAGAACAGAGCATTTCCAGAACTGTGCAAATAACAAATGAAAGCAGCTTAATCATGTGCAAATTTACAATTTGGGATACAAAACATTAAGTAAACAACAGCTTATAAAATAGGGACCAAATAGTGCAAAATACATTCGTAAACTGGAGAGGATAAAAAGACAAAAAAGAAGATCAGCTGATCAGAAAATAAATCCCACTTGGAAAATATACAGTTAAAATATGTACATAAATTCCTTAAAGAAATTAAACAATTTTGCACACACAGCTTCATTTTTGGGATTAAAAAGAAAGTTGCGAGCTGAGGCTACGTCCTTAACACCATTTTGTACAAACATTGGCCTAAGCCAAAGATGACGATATAAGGCCAGTGCCGGACACACAAACAAAACATGGTCCAGGTTCTGGATACTCAGCTCACAAAAATTGCTATTTTTTCCATTTTTTTAATTCTGGGACCAATGTGCTGTTAAGTCATTTAAAGGTAGGAGATTAAATCTAAATAGGGAAAACCAGCGTCTTGTTCCATGGTTTAGGTTCCAGGTTAAATATTCCTGAGGCAGTTTCGAGGTAGCAGTCCTTGCTATTATCTTTAATCTCTCCTTATTTTTAGACAGCACAATATCTCTATTATAGCTTATCCTCCCACTTGAATTTTTTATGAAGGATTTAAATTCTGATAGTGGGAGGGAAGTAATATATACTTCCTCAACACAAAAGATGTTTAAAGCCAAAGAGAAATCTCGGCCTAAAGAGTATTTCCCCCCCGTACCATCGAAAATTTCCTTACACATGAAACCTCTTAGGGAATAAAATTCACTGTTTTTTAACTAGTATCCCCAACGTAAAACTCTGGAAATACCTTGAATATAGGTGACTATTAGTCCATGTTCCAATCTAATTGCAGCTGAAGGAACTAGTGTATTAAAATTACACAAATTACGTAATATCTGGCCTTCTATCTTCTCTAAAAAGCTCCACTCCTTTACAGGGATTGATTCAATAGAATATAATAAGGTTGATGGAATTTTTGCTTTCAGCACCGTCAGTAGATGTAAAAAATGCCTTCTTCCCATTGTGCTATAAAACGTGTGCAGACCATTAACATGAGACATAGCTTTACTGGTGCTGTGTTCGATATGGGATTTATTCTTCGTATTACTCACAATTATTTTCCCTAAATATACATATGAATCCACCACCTCTAACTTTTCGAGACCAATGTGCCAGTTGAATTTACATAATTTTCTGCTTCTGCCACTTTTCAAGATTAGAATTTTTCTTTTGGAAACATTGATCATTAAAAAATGAGCCACCGTATAATTCTGCAATGATGACAACTTTTTATTTAGCCCTATAGGAGTAAGATTCATCACGACTATATCGTCTGCATAGAGGAGACATGCGAAAGGCCGGCTACCTATCTTTGGAGCATCGCCCTCTCGCTGAGAGAGACAGTCGGGTAGATCTGCTAAATATAATGAAAATAATAAAGGGGCTAATAAACAACCTTGTTTCAAGCCATTTTCTATTGAAATTACAGATGTTAATCCTTGGTTTCCTCCCATTGAAACCCGACACCATGTTTGGGAGTGTAATGCAATGATTAAGGACAACAGGGGAGCAGGTAATCCCATATTTTGAAGTTTCCTCCAAAGGAGCGACCGATCTACCTTATCAAAGCCCGTAGAAAAAATCTATAAAGGCCATATAAACATTTCATCTGCGAGATAGCGTATATTTCTCCTCTATTAATTTAAGCATGGTGATATTATCCAATGCCGAATGATTTTTTCTGAAACCTGCTTGTTTTGTAGGGAGGACCTTATTCTCTGTGACCCATTCAGTGAGATGATCAAGAATACTTCGTGCAAATATTTTTCCCACTGCATCTAGTAAAGCTATTTGTCTGTAGTTGCCTGGATAAGATCTAAGGCCCTTTTTATGTAACGGGATTAAAATACTACCAGACCACGATGGCAATATCTTCCCCTGAGAATAGCAAAAGTTAAATAGAGGGACTAGAAACGTAGCCCACAGAAGTGGTTCCTTTTTGATTACCGTCATCTGTATTTCGTCCGGACCCATTGCTCCTGAGGATCTCATTTTTTTAATAAAACCAACAATGTCACTCATTGAGTGTTCATAGTTGGGTAAGTATGATTCTAGAGGGTCAATAGCCGCAGGAAAAAAACTAGGGGAGTTAATATTTGCTGTATATAGTCCTACCAAGTGGGTTTTCCAATCCGCTTCTTTAACAGGAATGGGAAGAGATTTTACTCTTGTACCGCAGCAGTCTGCAATTACTTCCCAGAATTTTTTAGAGTTGTTTCTGGAGGCTGCCTCTTTTAACTGCACCCATGCACCATCTTCCTTTATTTGCTTCAGAGAGCATTTTTTCCTCTGCCTTTTCCGCTTCAATAAACTGATTAAATTATAACGTTCATTAGAAAAGTTCAGGAACTGGGCCCTCACCAATTTATTAATTTCCCTATTTAAGATGAGCATTGGATTAAAATAAGATTTCTGTTTAGTTGAATTATGCAACGATTTACATAATGCTGCCATGGAACCAATATTACGGGAAAAAACTTCCAGAAGATCTATTTGAAGAGATTCATGTTTGTGTAAAAGTAGATGGTGTTGATCTTTTATCAGAGTTGTTAATTTTGCTTTTACTATAACTGTCGCTTGAGTGTTCCAGTGTATTCTACCATTATTTACATTAAGCCCTACATTACTGCCTTTAAAATTCCATGGATCTACCTTAGCACAAGTATAATTAAATTTAATACATAACAACATATGATCGCTAAAATCAGATCCCAAAACTTCCATACTTATGAGATTACAAAAGAACTTGGAGGAAACAATTAAATAATCTATAATAGAATTCCCTGTTGGGGCCTTATGAGTGTAGTTCGCAGGAATATCATTTTCTATCCTTCCATTAGCTATTATAAGATCTAAGCTTCTCAGGCCTTCGAGTAATAAGGTACCTCTTTTGTCTGTCCTGCTTTTATTCGGAAATAGGGCAATGGGGATTTTTAGGGCTTCATTTCTTTCAGTATTAGAAAATACCCTTATGCTGTGTGAGGAGACTTTAGCATTCATATCACCTACTAGCATTAGAGACTTACTATCTTCCCTTTCCATAATGGAGGAAACAAAAACAAATAGATCTTTTAATAGGTGAGTATGGGAAGCATCTGGGGAAAGATATGCGTTTACTATTAACAGAGTATTTAGGTGATCCTGAGAATCCTTAAGATGTAACTTAATTGCCTGAATCAAGTTTGACTCATGATAGAATTCTTTATAAGACCAACAAAAATTTGAGCTAAGCAGAATAGCGATTTCTCCTTTAGCATGCCCTCTATTCACGTGGAGCGCAGGCCGGCTCAGCACTATATAATCTTCCAAGGACCAATCCACTGTGATCCAGGTCTCTTGTAGGCAGATTATATCCGCGCTCTGATCCTTAAACAATGAGAATTTATCTTTATTGGAGTTTAGGCCGGCTGCGTTCCAGGATATTACTGAGATTTCCCTGCTAGGAGCAATTCCCACATTTTAAATCAAGGGATTTGTTTTTATTCAGAGCGCCTGCCACCCAACTCCATTTCTTATTTTTATTTTATTTATTTATTTTATACCAATCCACTGTGATCCAGGTCTCTTGTAGGCAGATTATATCCGCGCTCTGATCCTTAAACAATGAGAATTTATCTTTATTGGAGTTTAGGCCGGCCTGCGCTCCACGTGAATAGAGGGCATGCTAAAGGAGAAATCGCTATTCTGCTTAGCTCAAATTTTTGTTGGTCTTATAAAGAATTCTATCATGAGTCAACCATGTTATATAATATAATATAATAATAATATCATGTTATTATTATTTTTAGAAAAATAGGAAACACTCTATGGGGTATGCATAGAATACCTTCTTTCTCTTGTGCGACAGTTGTAGATACTCCCTCTGACACTAACCTCTCAGGATCAAAAAGTTCTTGGAAAATGGAGGAGTGTAAATTATCAACTATATCTTCGCTTTCAGTCACTTATAGGAGGGACGCACTGAATCTTTTCCTCTGCGAGTAGCGAGACTCTTCTGCCTTCTATTCCTAAGGTAACTTGCAAAATACTTTCTCTCTTCCTATAGAAGAGGCCCCTGTTAGTGACTTCAGAGTATGAAGTAGACTGCTGATTTTGAATCACTTTTTGTGAAGCTAGCTCTACTTCAGGGATAAGAACATCAATGCCACAACAACGTAATTTATCACCGTGCAACAATATCAAGTGGGAAATAGCTTTAGATGTAAATGTTACTCTAGCTCCCCTAGGATTATTATATTTTTGAACCTGGACCAGAGCAAGGTCACTACTTTGGATCATTTGAAGGCCGGGGATTTCAGCAAAACATCCTAACAGAAAAGATCTATTCATAAAAGGTTCATGCTAAAAAATGAATGAAAAGTCCAGGGAGTAAGGTACGATGGGTGGGTGGTGGATATGACAATGTGCCTCTGAGTTATTCTCAGTAGCATTGTAAATGACGTTGGTACCCACAGAAGAAGTAAATAAAGAGGCATTAGGGTTCAGGATACTCTGGGCAGTAGGTGGCACACTTATAACAGAAACAGATGGCTCGAGAGCGATATGAGGTGGGGCACATTGGTTCATAAGAGGAGAGCACGATGCCAGCACGTTGGATTCAACTAGTCCTTCTTCCTGCTTCAAGATATTTTGCGCCTGGGTTATTGGTAAATTATTGATTACATTAGGGTCGAACCAAAGTCTTTTGCCCTTTTGTTACGAATCCTTCGTCTTTTTTCCCTTTTATCTTTCTTCTTCTTACTGATGGTATTTGATTTGTTTTTAGAATCTATTTCTTTGAGAGAGGGTCCACCAGAAATTAGACCCTCCTCACACACATAGGGGGATTTATGCCTCTTTTTAGAAAAATAGGAAACACTCTATGGGGTATGCATAGAATACCTTCTTTCTCTTGTGCGACAGTTGTAGATACTCCCTCTGACACTAACCTCTCAGGATCAAAAAGTTCTTGGAAAATGGAGGAGTGTAAATTATCAACTATATCTTCGCTTTCAGTCAATTTCAATTTGCTTTTCCTCCCAATTAAAGGCTTACCAGCCTGCACCCCAAAGTCCCGCCCTTTAGCAAGTTGAGGCGAAGAATTATAAAGAGGAAACGGCTGGTTAAAATTATCCTTTATAGTTAAAGGGGGAGAAGACCTTTTCAGAGTATTTGGCATACAAGAGGGAAGTGGGTCTAATTTATCCTGCGCCCGACTTTGCTCAGCGACTAATGTCTTGGTCAGGGTCAACAAAGAATCTAAAATGTAGTCAGAGTTATTGACTGATTTCTCCATTAATGCTAATATAGAAGATAATACTCTTTCCAAACAGAGTAATGAATCCGACATCAACATTTTTGATTTAAGGGAAGGAGATGCAAAGATAAATCAGGTGTAATCGAGCCTCGTGTATCTAAAATGCTTGTTCTACTGGGTGTACTACTGAACAATTGCATTTGTACTGGATGGCCCTGGGAAGGAGCACGGATATTAAAAGACAGGGAATTAGATGGGTTAGGTTGTCGGAACAACTCTAAATTAAGTGCACAAAGCAGCTTTGAGGGCTGATTCAGGCTAGTATTAAAATCGGGAAGATCAGGGAGCGTGAAAACATTCACTATAGGGACTCTAATATTTGGGGCAAATTGAGGTACCCCTTCGGAATAAGAGACTTCATTTGCCAGGGATTGGGTAGTTAAATTTGCCAGAAAAGAGTCAGTTTCAAAAACTTGGTTATTTGTAGGCCGAGACCCACCAGTTTTGGGAAAAGGATCAGTGGGTACTTCTGTAGGTAGGTTTCCAGAAGTTGCTTTAGACTCACAAAGAGCTTCCGGAGTAGACTCCCCCATCCCTGTTGCAATTAAACTTTTATCCTTTTTAGGGAAAAAGGAGGTAATAGAATTGAAACTTTTTAAAATATTTATTTGCAATGAATTGTTTCTTAAAGGATTAGCTTTAGTTTTTTTACACGCTCGTGTATATAGCACTCTACCAGAGCGCAGTTTCTTTGCATTCAGACCCTTGGACCTGAATACAGGTAAAACCAGAAATATGTAGCTCCTATTTGTGGGTGATCCGATGCGCCGCTCATGCAACACCAGACATCCACTAAGAACGCTACAAAAGTAATGAAACTGGCAACCCAATAATAATCTGGTAGTCCTAGTAGTCCTGAACAGACACGGACTGGACAAGCTGGTCAGATGAGGCACCCAGGAGTCCCCAGGGCTGAATCTTCTATGTGTCACCAGAGTCTCCAAAGTCACAACTATAAACAACTCCCTACCCGACCCTTCCGACACCTCCCAGGCTCCGGGGCTCCAGCTAGACCTTCTTAACCACAGCCGCGGCTCACAAGGGGGCACAGGGGGGCATAGAGAGACACCGGGGGATGCAGGGATGCCCAGAGAGTCACAGGAGGGATACTCAGGGCTCTCAGTTGTGCTTTACGATAATCCTGCCACAAGAAAAGGCACCTTTGCAGCACTTTGTGTACGCACAAGAAATATTTGCGGCTCCTGCAACGGACCACAGCTTGTAGGAGATTTGCTCAAAACCACTCCCGCCACACAGGAGGACAGTCCACGGTCTTTCTTTCACCCACTATAGCATTTAGTAGTTTGTAAAATGAACATGCTGGTAAATATCAACAGCATCAACATCAGCAGCATCAGCAGCAGTAATAATAAAAGCAACAAGGATTCTATGAGAATGTTCAGCCTTACAGCAACATGCCTTCTCCTCAAAACTCTAGGTCGCAACTGACCAGAAACTCGTCAGTTTCATTAATGGCTTTTTTGGCTCCAGGCCACATTTTATCAAAAACCAACAAAACAATCCACAAACTGCCGAGTCTCCACCACGTCCTTTCCGTATCAACCGAGCACCTCGGTTTCCTTTCACTGTTGATGATCGGCCAATAAACGCAATGAATATTGAATGTGAAACAGCGTTGACCTTCACACAATGCGAAATTTCAAAAATAATTGAGAAAGGCAGGGGAAATTATGCACCTGGTCCAAGTGGCCTCCCAGGGGCCATATACAAAGAAGACCGGGATTTTTGGAGCAGCCATTTCCAAATCTTATTCAACTATTGTTTATCCACAGGAACTATCCCGGAAACCTGGCATGGCTCAATCTTGCAGGCAATTTATAAGAAGGGTCCTTATGGCTCCCCGGAAAGCTATAGAATAGCTTTATTAGACACAGATTCCAAAATATTTGCGGGACTGATTTTGACAGAACTCAAAGAATGGGCTGAAAAACTTAATATCATATAATCAGACTGGCTTTCGATCAAAATCTAATACTTTAGACAATCTGGTAGCCCTAAACATGATTGTTGACAAATGTGTGACAAAGAACCAATTATTATATACATGCTTTGTGGATTTCTCAAAAGCCTTTAATCATGTTAACCGCAATCTATTATGGTAAAAGCTGTGTTGTTGGGAAATCCCACCAAATTTACTGTGTGTAATCCAACTTCTATACTCCAATAGTTGGACCCAGGTCAAACTCGGTCAAAACACCAATCTTATTTGGTGACAACTTATTTTTATCCACCAAAACAGGCAACTAGGAATGTAGCATCACTACAATATGCTGATTATCTTGTTCTCATGAATTTAACTGGGATGGGCCTACTGAGGCTACTCAACCAACTAAACATCTATTGCACCGAGAATGAGATGGCTATTAACTTCACAAAAACAAGGGTCATGATTTTTGGCAGAAAAATAAACAGGAGAGGCAGGTGGTCATTGGGGGAGAAATCAATTCCATGAGCAACAACATACAAATATCTTGGAGTCTGGTTACAAGAAAGGCAGTCACACAACTTACATCAGAGTGCATTAAAAGCCAAAAATTGCTTCCCTAATTTCAGATTTCGAGCGAATTCACTGGAAGTTACAAAGCTGGACAGTTCAACCATTACTAAATGCAATGCTAGCTAAGTTTATTCCAACTCTCTGCTACAGCACTGAAGCTTTGCTAGATAAACCCGGGCCGTTCCTCAATTCTGCATACACCAAGGCCTTCCGACAGTTATTCCAGCTACCTCAGAGTGCAGCCCCTCTCAGATTCGACTAGAATGCAAGCTAATATGCCAAAACCTACCACAAATAGGTACATTGACTAAATGCATGTAATTAGTAAGATCCTTGGATGGAAACACAATACGAGTTTTGATATGGAATGAAATACAAAATCCCATGCACCAAAATTCGAACAAATAGGCCCGAACATTCAATGCAGCATTAACGACACTGAGACTGAGAATTAAAGCGCTATGGGACATGGCACATTCGCATAATCCTTCAAAAGTCATCAACAAACAAATAAAGAAGTTGTCATGGTTTGAAGATGAAGAAGCGTTCAGGAAAAGAAGGCATGCATGTGTAGCGAGCCACCTGGCCTCTCGTGTACAATGTATCTTTTGCACCCAGGCATCCCCTCACCTCTCGGGGCGGGCTCGCACCGAGGGCATAAAGAAAGGGGCCGTAGACTGCTCGGGGTCTTCCGGCTGACAGTTAGTCAAGCTACACTGGCAACGAGGCAGGTTGCACCCCACGTGTGCCCGCCTACCTCGCGTGGTGCTAATGTGGTGCCCACCCATGTCAATCTACACTTCCCGGCTCGAGTCTGCCCACGCGTCTCCCTCGCCTGGGGAGCGCGTTCAGCTGGCGGTTCTCGCTGAGGCGGCGCCTGCGAGGGTGAGTGACACGAAACCCCACCTGCGCTTGATCCTCTGTGCGCTCGCTCTGCTGGATGCCATGCTGTCAAGCTGATCGGCTGTTCCCTCACAGCTGAGTGAAGAGGCCCCCAGGAGCGTGGCTGGCCCCTCCAGTGCCTGCGCTCCCACTGCCGGAACTATAGACTGCTCAGGCCAGCCAGGACATACAGCCCATGGGTGTGTGTGGGCCCTCAGCTGCAAGGAAGTTTTTTTCTTGTGTGTCTGGCCTGCAGGAGCCAACAAGCAGTGGCAGCTCCAACCACTGAGAGACCATCTGTATGAAGAAGATAAGGTCTGTGTGACCAGGCTTTGGTGGGGAAGAGACCAGGGGATGCACCCGTTGTGCGTGAGGACGGTTGTGGAGAGGCCTAACCAGCGAAGTTTCACCCCCCCTACGTGCGCGCACTCAGAGAACTGGGCCTAGAAGACCGACCACGCCCCAGGTGGTCGCTGCCAATCCTCCACCCCCGGTGCACACTCATACTGCTGTCGTGCCACTCCCACCCTTCAGCGAAGCCTCGGACCCCGCTACAGCTGCACCCCGATGGAAGGCCTGGGTCGGACGGCTCAACCACTACTTTAAGGGGACAAGGGAGACGGATTGCACAGTGAAGCGGTCACTCCTCATCTACTACGGTGGAGCCAAGATATACGACCTCTTTGAGACACTCCCCAACACAGGGGAGAAGACAACTACGAGGCGGCGGTGGCCGCTCTCAACAGACATTTTGACCCGCAACTGAATCTCGACTTCGAGAAGTTCAAATTCAGGAGGGCGTGGCAGACTGAGACTGAATCCGTCGACATGTTCTACGCGCGGCTATGCCGGCTGGCTAGCACGTGCCCCTTCACAGACCAGCGGGAAGAGATCTGTGATCAGATAATCCTTGGCTGTCGCTCTAAACTTCTGTGGAAGCTCATCCTCCGGCAACATGGAATCTCGCTGGACGAACTCCTGGTTCTTGCTCGCTCCAACGAACTGTCCGATTGCTAGGGCAGAAGAAATAGAGGCCGCCCTACATACACCGGTTGTCATGTCGCAGGCACCCAAAGGTCCTGGCAATCAAGGTAGAGGCCATCCAGAGACGCCCCACGACGCCACGCCAAGCGCCAAAATCAACTCAGAGTGGACTGTGTGGATACTCGGGGCTGCAAGGTGTGATCAATCTCAGGGACAACATCTTGGTATACTCCCACACACTTGAGGAACACCGTACCCACCTCCGAGCCACTCTGAGAAGACTGGTGGATTGTGGCCTGACTCTACTCAAAGCCAAGTGTTCCTTCTATCAAAAGAGCCTGGACTTCTTTGGGTAAACCTTCATCCGAGAAGGGCCCTCGGTTGACCAGAGGAAGGCCTAAGCCATTAGGACAGCCAGCACGCCACAAAACCGTACCGAGGTGAGGAGCTTCCTCGGTATGGCTAGATATTGTGGACACTTTATCCCCAATCTGACCACCATGTCTGAGCCACTGTGCGCCCTCATGTGGCACTGATCATAAGTGGGAGTGGATGCCGGCGGCCATCAAAGCGTTTCAGGATGTCAAGGTTGGCCTGCTGGACAAGACCGTGATGGCATACTTCCACACACAGACCCCGAATGGAATTGGTCGTTGACGCAAGCCCGGTGGGCCTCGGGGCAGTCCTTCTCCTGGAATACGGCCCGGATGTGTGGAAGCCAGTAGCCTGCACCAGCAAGGCCCTAACCGACTATGAGACCAGAAATGCCCAGATCGAAAGAGAGGCACTGGAGATAAAATGGGAATGCCAGCACTTCCATCTGTATCTGTATGGCCAAGAGTTCAGTGTTGTAACTGACCACAAACCGTTGCTCCCGCTGTTTGTGGGCTCTTCCTGGCTAGCCCCTCCGAGGATTGAACGATGGGCTGTGCAGCTGCAAGGATACAGCTTCAAGGTGGTTTCTGCCCCCGGGCGCACGACCCTGCTGACTACCTGTCCCGTCATTCGGAATCCTCGACGTCACCCATGTCATCTGCGGATGCCTGCAGCACAGAGGCGTTCATGCACATGGTGTCGCAAGGAGGATGTCCCAAAGTCATGACGCTCGAAGAGATTAGCCACGCCACCCGAAAAGACCCCACGCTCGCCCGGGTTCGAGAAGCCCCGGAGCACAATGGCGGGACTCACTTCATGGATGGGGCTCGTGCCCTCCGGCTGGAGGTCAGGCATGCACGTCAACAGTTGTGGCAAGTTAGGAGTGAGTTGAGTGTGGGAGCTGAAGGAGTGATTTTGAGAGGGCATCTCACAGTAATACCCGAAAAGCTCCAGAAGAGGATCCTTGTGTTGGCTCACGTCAGCCACCAGGGAATGGCCAAGACCAAGGCCAGGCTACGGGACAAGGTTTGGTTTCCCGCGATGGACTCCATGGTGGAGGAAATAGTGAGACAGTACCATGCCTGCACGATCACAGGAGGGGACCCTTCTCCGGCACCCGTGCTCACAGAGGAGAAGAGCAATGCTCCATGGGCACACCTCAGCGTGGACTTCGGTTGCTTACCCGATGGACGACACATGCTAGTCATAGTCGATTCTTACTCGAAGTTTCCGATTGTTGAGGTAGTGGCTTCCACCTTGATTCCCCATGTGAAGAAGGTATTCGACAGGGTTTTTGCGATGATGGGGCTGCCCGAAGAGATCAAGTCTGAATATAGACCCCCTTTTCAGGGGAGGGAGTTTATGGAATACCTCGAGAACCGAGCAGTGCAACACAGGAAGATCACCCCACTGTGGCCCCAGGCAAACGGAGAAGTAGAAAGGCTGAGGCGAACCATCAACAGGGCATTACGCATCACTGTGGACAACGGAGAAGATTCTGAAGCGGCCTTAGAACAATTCCTGGGTGCGTACCGTCAGACTCCTCATAGCACCACTAAATGTGCTCAGGGTCATCTCGTATTCAAGCGTGCCCCAAGAGACAGCATCCCGGCTGACCCGACGTGGGTGCCTATGGAGCGGGTTGATGCCGCCGTCCAGGCGAGCAGGGAGACGACGAACCGGAAGGCGAGTGAGGCCCAAAGGGCTCAAGAACCGCAGCTAAGAGTGGGAGACCGGGTGGTGATCAAAGACTGACACCCCTGGTGGAAGTTCCGGACGCCCTATGAGCCTGAAGCATGGGAAGTTGTGAACGTCCAAGGCACCATGGTTACCATCCAAAGAGGACAACAGTCCGTCACGAGGAACGTATCCAGCTTCAAGAAGACAGTGGAGGCAGATGTAGATCCCGAGGCATCGGTGTGTCAGGGCTCCCCTCTGATCTTCTCTTCCATGGGTTCGCCCGATGCAAGGAGCTCTGTGCCGGAGTCACCAAGAACCGCAAATCCAGGCAGTGCGGAAAATGCAAGGCCGACGACCCAGAACACTGGCGCAGAATCGGTGGAGGGCACCCCGGCTGGGGTGATGACATCCCCTTTCTCCCGGAGCCAGAGGTATGGTCTCCGGTCGAATCCGGTGCCCAGTCAGTGGTTGAAGGACTTTGTGTACACTTCCCCGTGAACTGAGCAGCTTTGATGGTGCAGGACTAAAAGAAGGAAGGAATGTAGAGAGCCACACGGCCTCTCGTGTACAATGTATATTTTGCACCCACGCATTCCCTCACCTCTTGGGGTGGGCTCGCCCCGAGGGCATAAATAAAGGGGCCGTAGACCGCTCGGGGTCTTCCGGCCGACAGTTAGACACTGGCTCCTTGTGTCATCATTTAGCGCTACGGAGGCCTGTACAGCTTAGGCCCCGCCGCGCTACAGCATGGACAACAATTAATACTTACAGGGAGCCGTACCCCCAGAAATATGTTACTACATTACTTTGATCATTTTATTTAAAAAAAAATATTGCGGTTATGTTTTGGTCTATGCCAAACACTAGAATATATCACTAAATGGCACCACAACCACTGAATACAAAGTTCAGACTTTGCTTACTTCATGAAGAAAGTTGGACTCATATTTTATCAATTTGCCCGCTCTTATTAAGAGACAGAACAATCTTATTTAAAATATTTTTTAATATGCATAGCATTAGATCATTTAGGCACGCACTACTATTTTGTATGATAGGGTAATCTCCACAAATATTAGCTGCTTTCATATATTTCTATCTTAAAGCCGAACAATTATTGATCACAAACAGTCAAACGAATGTTACATAAGGATGGCTCCACAGTAACTTTATTTTAAACGGGCACAATTGGAACTTCAGTGATACTCAAGGAAACTTTCAATATCTGATTTTAATGTCAGCAGAATTACGTTCGTTTAACATTTTTATCTCTGTAATATTTCATGGTTTTTATTAACTGAAATACATTATCTATCTTGATCTTGAATGATCGAATGTCACATTTTGCACGCCACTAAAGCATCCATACACCCATGCAAAAAGTTATATCCAGAAGCCCCGGCTAATACCTTTGATAGCTCATTGAAAAGAGAAAGGGTGCAGTTGTAGATGCATAATTGTTACACAATGGTATTATTGTCTATTCTAATTCAACCTTCAACAGGACAGACCTCTCCCTTAAACTCTGCTCTTCTTTAGTGCCTGGTATCCAACAATACTCAGATGCAATTTAGTAACATATCTATCCTTAATATAAAAAAAACTGGAAAACTCTACTAACATTTCTTATTCCCCAAACACTCTACACTGTTGCCTATTTAGTGGGTCTCCTGAAAGAATCCAACCTATTGCAGGTTAATTTCATTTATTCATTTATTCAAATAAATATTTCATTATGCTCCCAGCAAAATAACAATCATCACATTAAATATTTGAAGAATGTATTCCATCTTTCGACAAAGCACGCTAAAAAATATTGAAATACATATCTAATTCCTGAAAAGCATCTGTGCAGAAGAGCAGGCGCATTAAAATTCAGTACAACCTCTAAACATACTTCTCTAAGTAAGTAACATAAATAAAGGCAGGTACCTAAATACGTTCTGCAACAAATTCCATATATACACAATTCTATCCAAAGAATGAAAAATATACACCTCATGAACATGTGTTCCTAAAAAAATGTTCGCTCTTTCAAGAATGTGCTCCCTACGAAAACTATAAGACAGAAATGGTACTGCTACTTCGCTTCAATGTGTGCATTTCCAATCGCGGAAATAATAAACCATCATGAACACTATCTGTTATGTTAGGAAATAAGGAATTGACTGCTTGTAAATTATTAAATGTGGTTCTGGAGTTGCTCCAAAACTCTGGCAGAAAAGTGAGAAGAAAGGGACAGATCACAAGAGAGGAAATGAAGAAAGAACTGTGTGAATGGAATAGTCGTCTCCAAAAGGCTTGTCCCACTTCGGCCTGCAGAGTGGTGGTGCCAATCTCAAGTAATTGGACAGTCAACAAGAGGTATGAATCGGGATAACGACCCTGTATCCAACAAGACTACTCCATCCATCCTCCAAATGTATGAACCAGCTGGAGATTCACCCCTTTCAATAACACATCAGAACAAAATATCAGTCCATCTCTAATCATAGTCCACTCCAATGACTGATAAACTAGTGTTGCCTTTGACCGTGTAGAGGGCTCTTTTGCCCTATGGCTAAGTTTGCGTACAAATACCACTTACATCAAAAGTACACTCCTAAATAAAGGTGCGCCGCATACAAAACAATTATAAAAAAAGGCATGTTTTTGTGGAAATGTGCGTGGGTGTGCTTGTTAATATATTTGGATTCTGATCTTTTGGGGATAAGATTTTCGCCCGAGAATTATAATAAATATCGCCCCTTGTGTAGAATTGTTTCAGAAGGACATCTGCCTTGTACTACGATCTTGTGTATCATTTGGGCTCATATCAAATTTGAATAATGTGCTCCATTTCAGCAAATACATGCCTACGGGAAAGTGATATTTTCAGTTATTAAAAAATGATTTTGTTCTGCATTATGTTTTCTAAACTTGACATACCAATGCTTGTCTCGGAACTTTATGTTTTCAAAAACACATTGCAAGTGTCACAAATGAATAGCTGAGAAGGCAAAATTAAATCAAAATGGACGGCATGCATAAAATATATGTCAGGTTATTATATCACTGATTGTTTTAAAAAGCTGAGCGCCAGACTGCTCTGGAGCCCAAATGATTTTTTTCTCATACCAAAAAAAGCTAAGCATAGGAAAATGTTTTAGTCCTGCACTTTCCATATGCATCCCTAACAGTGTCACCCAATTATACAGTTACTACTAACTTCAGTTGAAGGCAAAATCCATTAGTGGCATACTTATGCTGGGATAATCTACATCCTGTGCCATTGTACATTCCACAACAACTGAGCATTAATGGTGCATTAACCGACTGCTCTGAGAACCATTTGTACTTATTACTGTAATAATTATGATTAATTCCACAGTTGTTAAAGGAATAGTAATACTTTGGAAACCAGCGAGAGCTTTCTCATTAAAAGCACAAAACAACTCTCTCATCCTGGTTAACGAATAAAACATTTGTCACTGTCAGTGCGTCTAGATCGGTAGTCGTCCCAGTACTGTGTAAAGAAAGGTTATGCTTAAATTCTTGTACAGTAACTCAAGGAGGGTGTTTTGAATCATATGTTTGAAATATGTGTCTCTTCCCAGGAGGAATGATTTCTCGTAAACATATTTCGTATACCAACTCAATCTACCTGGAATTCTTCGCAGTTTGGATTGGATTACTATTAGCAGATCACTATCTTCTTAAAAAAAAATCAATTCTTTTCTTCTTAAATAGTTTTTTTTTTAATAACGAGCCTATCCATTTTTAAAGAAATCATTTATGTGTCGATCCCCTCTAAAGGTAACTTCAGTTTTTTTTCGTTGCGTAAATACCTATTGTACACAAAGTCTATACTTATAATGGGTTTTAGGTCAGCCCATTACATTGTTGGCTTTCTTGTTAATCTCATTTGCTTGATTCTTATACAATGCGTTTCCTGTTTCTGCTTTTGCTTGTCCCTCCCCCAGAACATAGCTTCTTTACCATACATTCAACTCAGTGTCTTTCACTGCTTGCATTCAGGGAATTTGTTTTTCGGTCACACCTATGACATCACCTGTGCTGTCGATTGCAAGTCTTTTGACCGTTGAAAAATTCTAAAAAGGTTTAGATCTCAAACGTTACTTACCAATGGTTAGCTTCTTCATCACTCTCATTTCATTTGTTCTCATGTATCAGTGGTCACTCCAGACTGCTTCAGGAGGATTTTGGTCTTACTTCTTTGGAGTCAACACACAGACAATACACATAAACACACACACGCTTGCACACATGCAGGCTAGCACGTGCACACACGCGCACAAACACACACATACACACACACACGTATATTTTGGAAACTCTGCACTGCACTCACAGCTGTTCCATGTCATGAAGACATACAAGCCCTAATTATGATGTTGGGAGGACTTGCATCCTCCCAACAAAGTTTCTGTGAGTTAACCGTCCGACCATAGGATAGCGCTTCCGAACACCTAATTAGGATGTGACCACACATGGTGCAGTCGCAAACCTCAATTTTTCTGTGGAGCCCGCCAGATGGAGCAGGGTTGTAAAGGGGGCACCCATGACCGGAGGGCCAGGGGAAAGGGAGCCCTGCTAGGGGCACACAGAGGCACTTTCCCACAGCAGGTCATGTCAGAAAGGCTGACATGGAACTGCTGTCGGAAAGTGCCATCATAAACCTGACAGCAGAAATGCCATCTGTTAGGGATTATGAGGCCGTTCTGACTCACCCCTTGAGCCTATCAGAACCCAGTCAGATTAACTGGTCAGTTTAAACTACGCCTGCAGTATTTGTAATATGGTGGCCGGAGTTTAAACCTTAGGAGATTAAAGCTTAGATGTTGGCCGGGAAGGCTCCGACCTGTGGTCAGAGGCTATCAGACCGACATCCAAATCAGGCCCCAAATATTTTAATCATCTTGACAAAAGTCATGCTGAGCTGGATGATTCTTCAGGCTTTCAGACAGATGAAATCATACTTCCTCTATGCCCCTCCTCCTCCCCATTCCATTCATTCAGAATCTTTTATGCATTGTTTACACAGACACCAGAACGAGATACTTCCACTGAAACACAGAGCTTCACCATAAGAAAGCAACAGGTGTTCTCTGTTTATCATTCAATGAATCTACACAGTTAGTAGTAGTGTGATTAATCTCTTTGAGGTACCTATCAAGAGAATGCTGATGAAGTGCAGCTGGCCTGCGGCTCATTCATTTTGTTTTGACTTATCAAAGCACATGAGAGGACATGGCGTTAGGTCTAGAGCTCCCAATGAAGAAACTGGGGAACAATGTTCTAGTCTCGCCGCAGACTCAACATCTTGTGGATCTGGGCATATCATACAAACATATAGCATCAAGACACCAGTGGCGACTGGCATCAACGGGTAAGGGGGAGCAGGCGTGTAAGCACATAATTAAATTAAAGAAATTAAGACTTACCAAACACGACATCACCAACGCAACACCCACAGGAACAGGATGCTGCAACTCCATTCACCAATCCCAGTGCTGCACTCACTAGCATGAGAGTAGTAGTAGGATTGGTGGGAGTAGCCTTCCTTGGTGTGCTGCAGCGCTGTGGAGGCTTTGGCTTTCTCTAACTCAGCTGTCTCACGACAGCTGGGTTATAGATGTTTAAAGTTTAAAGAGTAAATAAATGCCAATACTGTTACCAATATTCTTTTCTATTTATCACAGCACATTGGAGTTAACCAAACATGGGTCCTAGACTTATAGTTCAGTCTGAATAAATCATTTTTTATTTTAATCACTTGAAATACATTTGTTGGTTAATTTGTGCAATTTTTTTACAACCTTATGAACAATGAAAAAAAAAACAATTGATTCAATAATTTACAAATCCGAATATACACATTCAAAAAAATTCGCAATCTCCCAATCAATCAATACATTCCACATTCAACACATTCACTCTCACACCACAAAGAATACGCTATTTACTTTGGAATTTCAAGATGTATATCATCACAACGCATGCTTTTACTACGCATGCCTTTACAACACAGGTTTTACAACGCAAGTCGTTACAACGACTTGCGTTGCGGGACGCTGGATAGTGGAATAGTTTAATTTACTATTCCAACTCCAGTCCCTGTGGATAGTAGGGAAGGTTTTGGATAGTAAATTTAACTATTCCCTATCCTACAGCGCCCTCTAGCGCAAGTCGTTGTAATGACTTGCATTGTAAATGCTGCGTTGTAATGGAAGTGCGTCATAAAAGTTGCGTTGTGATGGATGTTTCCCGGAATTTCCTTAACCTAATACACAACAAATGTATTTCAAGTGATTAAAATAAAAAATGATTTATTCAGACTGAACTATAAGTCTAGGACCCATGTTTGGTTAACTCCAATGTGCTGTGATAAATAGAAAATTATACTGGTAACTATTGGCATTTATTTAGTTTGGTATTAGGTCAGTGTCTTGGCCTTACTGTTGGGAGCCCAGGCCCAGTAGTGTTCTCTAAAGTTTAAAGAGGACATGTGTGGCTGGCTGTCTCAAGATGGCTGGCCAAAAAAGACATGCACATTTTAAACAAGTGCAGTAACTGTCCACCCTCCTCCCTGCTGAGTGACGTGCTGCTGTCACACAGCAGCGGCCCTGCCCTCTGTCCTTCCTCTTGCTTTGTTCAGGACGGGGATGACAAATAAAATGGTAATAATTTACCATTTTATTTTTCATATCTGGAGCTTTGGGGAACATTCAAGTGGGGCGAGGCTCCTCCACTCAAGCAGAGGAGCAGCCTCTGGACACACTGTCTGTACAAAGTGTCAGCATGCAATTATGGCACTACCACGATTAAGGTCTTGACACAAAATGGCAAATATAACAGCTCCAGTGACTCTCTAATGCCAAATTGTCGCAAATGCAGTCTGAGTTATTTTGGTGGGGGCAGGAGTGCATCGAGAAATTTTTTGTTGCGAGAGATTATTTTTACTCCGATCTTGTACCAGCCCATCAGATTCCAGGACAACACACTCCTAATACTGTGACCCATTCAAATGACCAATATGTAGAGCAAGGAATATGCTGGGCCAGAGCCCAGTAAAAATCTCAAATAAAAGATCACTTACAGTCCTGACCACTCTTGGGCCATTGCAGTGCACAGTCAGCGGCACCCTTCACTGCCAAGAACAGAAACAGACTGAATTGAATTAAAAGTTATCTGACGGTAAGGGTTTCCATAGGCAGTTGGTGCTGTTCTTAGTAATATGTGCACCAAACCACAGTTGTTATTGATTATTAGCTATCAATTCACAAATTGAACACTAGTATTTATGTGTGTGAACTTCCTATGTTGAGTATGTATTTAGCAATTTGTTTCGCAGTTTTCAGTCATTTGAATGCTTGCAAACAAATGGTCGAGAGCAGAAAGCAAATGCATCCTAGTTAGTTTAATCTCAATGTTCCTAATTGCCTTAATGGAAAGTCCAGATATTGTCTATATCAGGCAGGGGAGAATTATGTTTTATCAAATACCACTATTTTATTACAGCAGCAAGAAAGTGCAGTTGCCTTCAATGTATGGATAAAGGAATCCAACAGCCATTAGTTTACCAATCAGTGCAAATGATTGCATATAGGTCTCCTTGCTGGTGGCGGCAAGCCTTTTTTTGGCCTATTCCCTTACTGGCTGCAAACATCGTTATAAATAGGAAAGCAATAAAATCTAAAAGCAAACAAGCTCAGATCATTAAAATTAAATATGAGGTCCCAATTCTTGGATGGAGAAGTTGTGTGTAATTTTCTGCAACACAATTGTACACAATAGTGGCACGATTAGTCTCCATACCTGTGTTACAATCTGAACTTTGGTAAGAGGGCAGGCAAAATACATTTTGTAGCAAGGTATGAGGCTTCCAAGATTTTAGTTCATATCATAAAAACAACAGCTATTGGCATAAGTACGATTGGTTTCCTTCCTACATCAGTGAACCTGACCGGAAAGATTAAGAGTCCCATTATCAACATGCCCTCATGTTCTCTTTTACAAAAGACACTATTAAAGTAATTTTGTAACATTTTGATTAATGTTATAGAATTTTCACAAAATTCCATAATAAACAGTTTTAATTTTGCTCACCCAAATGCCTCCTGACCTTAACCAAAAAAACAATTCAATGACATGGCCTGTGGTCACACCAGAAAAAACGGCAGCAAACATGAAGTCCATCCACTGAGGGGTTCCATTGGACTCCTGTCCCCATCATGTTTATTTCAGAGGACTGCAACCCATTGACACCATGCTCACACCCATTCTGAATGCCTCCCCTTCTTTAACTACCATTCCAGCCAAGGTCTTAGAGAAAATCATCAACAGCCACCTCATCCAATACCTCAATGGCCACCAACTCCTCAACACTACTCAGTTTGATTTCAGACTCAATCACAGCACGGAAACTGTAACCATCACTGCCAAGGATAACATCTGTGTTAATATTTGAAAATAAGATATCAATGCACATCATGATATATGTATGTACAATAACAAACTCCCATCACCGTAGCTGAATTCACCCAATATGACTTACCCCTCAACCCGAGTCAGAAGTACGTGGTCAAGCAGGCCCTGCGACCTAGGCCTGAAGTAACTGATGGACAGAACACAGGTGGGATAACACATAACCCTTAGACAAATGTGCATACAGGGAAATCCAGATCGACCCCACAGATAGGCAGCAACACCACAATGGTCTTAGGAGATTCGCCCCAAAAAGAAATGTTTTGCCAGAGAGGCACGCATTCCCAAAACACTGAAATGTCAGATGCCCCACTAAGTTGGGAACACTGAGCAAATCAGAACACAGAATACATGCAGTGATCACATGATCCCCATGCTGAACATCTGGACACATACCCACTGGCCTCACATTGTGTCCATGCAAAGTCGTGACCCACCGATGCTTCTGAGCAAATAACCAGATGTATGGCCTAATGACTAGGCCCAGATTGTTGTCTCCAAAGGACTGTACAAATTACTTTATGACACTACATGTAATGTATAAAATATTGTCCGAAACCAATGTGCTTTGAGTTAGGCTTCAGACCCCGACTCTGTTGCCTGCTCTCCCGGCCACTGGATTTAATAAAACCAATAGTTCCAGTTTTACCTAACGCCTCTTGTCCTTTCTTTTAAGGGAAATTCACATTCGAGCAACATCTTGATGAGCCAGCCAGGAGATATTGGTTCTTCGAGCCCTACTGCAGCCGAAGGAGCAGGACCTCGCCCGTACAGATTCACATCAGAGTTTCAAGAACGGTAAGCAGACGCCGCATTTGATTAGAAGTTCTGCTGAATTCACGGGACAGTGGTCCATCTTGAAGCCACTGTCAGTTACTAACAGACTACGGGCCATATGTATCAACGCGAATTGCGATCGCAAATGCTAAAATTTTCAGAATTTCAGAGTTTTCAATCACAATTTGGCCTAGTGCTATGTATGAAAGCGCAACTGTCTCGCAAATTAAGGAATCGCAAAATTTGCGATTCCTTACTTTGCGAATGCATTTAAGGAATCGCAAATTGCGATTCCTTAAATGGAATGTATGAGACACCCAAGTTGTGCGAATATGGCATAAGGAATCGCAAATTACCACCAACTACAGGTTGGTGGTAATTTGCGATTTCTTTTATAAATGCATATTTTTGCATTTTCAAAGTGGCCTGTGGCGCACACACATGCCCTTAGGGCATGTATGTGTGCCACATGTGCACAATACTATATATTTCCCTCACAGACCATCATACTTTCTCATTAGACATGGTTCATATGCATATCATTAAACATCAAAAATGCAACAGTTACAGCTCCAATCATCTCATTATTATTTTATTTTATCAAAATATTTCTTTTTCTTTTTTATCTCATTATTTTATTTTGCCAAAAGACACAATTTTTTCCAATCATTATTTTTTGTTATATTTTTCTATAAAAAAAAATGCTTGTGTATTGTTCTGGACTTGTATACTCACAAATATATTTCTTTTAGAACAGTGATTATTTACAATCCCAACAAAATATAGAACCAATTCTAAAAAAATATTTACATACAAACAAATACCCCTGGTTAAGAATAGATACATGCAGTCATACTTCAATCACACCAACTCATACAGTCTCACATCAACTACACTCATACAATATCTGTATACAGTTGAGTAATTTTTGGCAAGAGAGAGCTCCTGCCAACATCGGAATCTCCTTGTGAAACAAGAACTCAGCACTAGGTTGAGACGCGTTTCGGTGGGTTAAAGATGTAAAGACCACCTTCCTCAGGACCTATCCAGATATCTAGCAATCAATTCCCAGGGTAACTATAAATACAAAAAAGTGTCAGCACTGTTGCACACAAAAAATGTTCTTTTTAGATTTTATGACGAAGGCAAATACTGTAGTCGGACCCAACGTGAACACCCATTTATTCCTACAGACCATATAACACTCAACCTATCAATAGTTATTATAATAAGAGGGGTCAAGTGTATATTCACATTAAGTACCAAAATCAAATCAACCATGTGTTGTGCTACCACAGTGGAGAAACAATCATTCAAAACAACAGTAATATTAGATGATCCTCATAATTCCAAAGCCATCACCATCACCCTGTGACCAATACATCATCAAAAACTGTGATACATGCACAGAACCACCCGTGCGGGGGAGACAATATGTGTTCAGCCTAATACTGTAGATCCAGACAGTATGGATCCACCAACTGGAGTCTCATCAGATCTCCACAGATAGTTTTTCAAAATCCCTAAAACCAGAGAATACATAATTAACAGGTCAACCTATTACATTGTAGTGAAGATAACAGGAAGAATATTATTTTCCTAGTCCTCTTACCAAAAGCTTTCTTTTGTATAGTCGTTGTCTACACTAATTGAAAAGGTTTCCTCTTGAGTTACAAGTGACAACGCCAGAATACCAGGAGGTAGGCTGAAAGACAGTTTCGCAAGGCCTAATTATTATCAACGATCCTGCTTCTATCTACTACATGTCGAATTTAAAGGTTATTAAAGATATACTAACCTGGTCTACACATTTGAATTGTAGGTATAACTTCTTTTCTATCTGGGGTGATTTTTGTTTTCTCCTTTTAAATCCGGAACATTTTGTGTGGATACCTATTTGATGATATTAATAAATGAAGATCTAACTCATTGTTTGTTCATGGAAAGTTGCACCTCATGAGGTTCTCCATTCTACGTATGCCCAATCGCATCTTAACTAAGTGCTTCACATAATTAGTTTGCATTATCCTAACCTATTTATTCTTCAGAGAGACCTACTGTGATCCAAAGAACGAATATTCAGAAATAATCTTGTGGGGCTCGGATAATACTAATATTATGGCACATCTAATCTATTTAGAGCGATATACGTACCAATGAGCTACTAGGAAGTCGCTCCAAATGCATATCATTGATGGAGCTTGACAACATTTAGATCTCTAGAAATGCGTATCACCAAAAGAAATAGGCTGGAATCTGTAGATTCATTTCACGTGCAATAAGTTATTTAAAAAAAATCTTTGTCCCCAAGTAACATAACAGTGCGTTTAAAAAACAGTTATTTTTTCTTTTCTATTCGCTCCACGTAGCTATGTCTCGTGTCCACGAGTACTGTCAGGCTGACAGAATAACTACGAGCAAAGTATGCCGCACTAAAGTCTTCTACCCTTAAATTCCTCTTACCTTCTTATTCTTTCAGACGCACTGCTGTGTGGGCCGCGCCATGACACCACGAAAAACACGATACAAAAATGCACGCTTGATTCCCACGGCGGTTTATCTCGGCACTCCAGTATCTCGCGATCATTCAGACGCAAGCTGTTACTATGCTGCCAGTCGTTATGGAAAGCAGACTAACTCCGGCCACAATCTTAGGTGTGTTAGTGATCTCCATTGGTTATGTATCTAGCTTTGTGTGCTATATTTAACTATTTAACCATATATAACTATATAAAGAGTTATCGGTTATCTTTGTGTATTAAGCATACACAATATCTCATAAAATAGTACAAACACAAACCACTTCCATGTTGTTTGTCTATAACAATAGCGCATCACCCGACTACCATCTCAGATATATTTACAGTCGCCGAAAATTGCCGACTCTACCATAGCTTCATAACCAAATAAAATCAACCGCGCATCCTATATGTGCACCCAAGCTCATTTCAGGAGTGCAACAGGGTGTCCTTTTGACACCCTGGCACACTTGAAATTGCATTCTCAATTTGCGATTCTCTAATTGGGAATCGCAAATTGAGAATGTCTTCCCATTCATTCCTATGTCTGAGACTGAGATTGTCTGCGGGTGGCGGTCTTGTGGGTCGTGTAGCTGTCTGGTGTTCGTTCGCGGAGCCATTTCTTCTCTAGTTTCCGGCATACTCGTTTGGAGGCCTGGAGTTCTTCGGTGAACCAGTTGGCTTTCTTGCTGGTGCAGCTGTTGGAGGGTTTCTTGAGCAGGGCGAGGGTGTTGGTTAGCTGGTCTTTGGTGACTTTGCTCCAGCAGCAGCGGGCATCTGTTGGGTGCGGTGGTGTGTGGTGGGCTTCCTGTAGGTGAAGTGGATGCAGCGGTGATCAGTCCAGTGGAGTTTGGTGGTGTGGTCGAAGAAGATGTGGGGGCTTGCCTGCAGTATTAGCAGTCTCTTAAATACCAGTGGTGTCTGAAATAAATGAGACGTGCTATTCACTCGGACCACTGGGTACAATGGTACGCTAAGCCACTGGGTCTGAAACAGAGTGCATTTCGAATGTTATGGAAAAATTTGAACCTTTGAGATTAAGGTGTAGCTTGTGCTTGGCCAAGGAGAGCCTGTAGTTGTCGAGTTTTTCCTTCTTATCCGCACAAATTCTTGCTATCTTTGTCCTAGAGCCAATATTGACAGACTATCTTGCTCACTTAGTCCCGTGTACCACGCCAAGCCTCCCTTCATCATTGGAAGCATGTGCTCAGAGCAGGCTAAGATTTTTTTACAAAGATAATAACAATGATTCTCTGTTGTTTTTTCTCTTTTACTTCTATTATGATTTTCCAGTGATGCATTTTTCCTTGAAGATGTGGTGCAGATAAATGATTTCAGCTTTGTTCTTTGTTGAATGTGTTGTCCAGTTAAGGATTCTCTGTGCATATGAAAAAGTCATTTGTTCACATTTTACTGTTCCGCTGCTAAAAAACAAGTCATAATGTTTTGAATTAACCATTGCACTTTCTTACAGGTTGTTATTTTTCATATATTTTGTTTTATGTACGATATTTGTTAGATGCATCTTTGTCCTACGCTGAGCTCGCAATTAAAGTAATTATTGCCAGCATAACCCCATGTACATAGTCTTTCCACATGAACAGAGTAGGATTTAAGTTGATTTAAAATACCTAAGTATTCTAAAAGCGCACTAAATTTCTGTCAAAAGTTTCCAACTCATCATGGAGTCACACAGGCTAAAAAGCTAGCTAAATTGAGTCGTGAATGGCATGCACACACTGAGACACAAGCTTTCCCCTGGCCAGAGGGGGGAACCTTTGACACCAAAATAGTCAAACATAGGAGGACGCACATTCATACCAAGTATGCATAAAAGAAAAGGACCAGAAGAGAGGCACTGTTAGACCGGTGGGCCATCTTCAATGTGGCCCGACCTACAATTCTGTCCCAGAATCTGCAAACAATGTGTGAGGAACTCTACCACCATGCACCAGCACAGAGGTGCTCTCTCTGATGCCAGCCACCTTAGCCGTTCCTACACTAGGTCACACTAACTCGCCAGTCGAGGGGGCCGAAGGGCCCCATGCCAGCCAGCAAGCCACTAGATCTAGGATTGGATGAATGCCAGAACAACAAACCTCAGCTATTCCAGAGCCCTCCTAACTCAGTGTTAGAATCTCCTGAAGCTCAACCCCTGTCCTCCGCATTTAGCCCACAATAAATACACTCCATGAACAGCAGGGAACTTCATAGCAGGTCTAATCAATAACACAACTAGAGATAGAGAGGAAAAGGACACCAGTTACACAAGATCCAACAACGATAAAGCGAGAATACAGTAATAGTCATGACAGAGACCAACAGGACACCCAAAGACACACCTACTACTGAACACGCCAGCCTGCCCTGAGGAGGACTCTTTGGTAAGTATGGGCGAAATTTGAGAATTCGCGTTCCGCGAATTCATGCGAAATTGCAAAAACGTCAGCGAGTTCATGAATTTTCCCGCAAACTCGCGGATTTTTGTGCCAGTTGCACAAATATGTGACCACGTGTGCCTGTAACTTTGCCAGCACACAAAAAGGCGCCGAGGTCCCTTGAGTGAGCTGGCCATTATAGTGGGGACGGGCGGGAAGACGTTTCATACCGCTAGTGTGTAGTGGATGGGGCCAAACGGGCGGGGTTTCTATGCGAGTTGACATGCATCTTGTTTATAAACGGTCAGAGACCGAGCAGAGCAGCAGATGAGGAGAAAACAGCCTCCTGGTCACAGGAGCTACACGGGGATGGCACTCGGGAAACTCATAGATGCAAAAATACGTTTGGCACAGGACCCCAGAATCCTTCAGATGTCCAAGATAGCTCTGCTGCGCGTGTTGGTACAAAGCCATTCTGATCCTGCTCAGTGGGTTCAGGCGCATGCAGCTGCTGCTGCTGGACAATATCCCATCTCATACTAAACTGCCCCGTACAGGCATATGCTGGCGCTGGGCAGTAGGGTGCAGTGGCATGCGGGTGCTTCACGCCTGGTACATTCACATACCGGTGCCAGAGGGGACACATGATTATTGGTGCTGTGTAGCAAGTTTTGACTTTACATTTTGACTGCACCAGACGGTGGTACCACCTACATGGATCAGGAGCATCCAGGCACCAGACTTCATGGTGCAAGAGCATAATGGTGCTGTGCGGTACGGGTGTATATGTACTGGGGGCAGGGGGACACTTAGCACAATGTGTGCTCACACCCAGAGGGCTCCCAGGCAATTGAGCACAAATGATTTTCACACTGAGAGGGCTCCGGGGCAGTTCAGCAGCACGGGGGCTCACACCCACTGGGCCCCAGGGCAGTTCAGTAGCGCGTGGGCTCACAACCCCTGGGCAGCTCAGCAGCGCAGGGGCTCACACCCACAGGGCTCCTGGGCAGTTTAGCAGCGCCACCCTCTGGTTTATCAGTGCCACCCTCTGGTTCATCACTGTCACCCTCTGGTTCACCACTGTCACCCTCTGGTTCACCACTGCCACCCTCTGGTTCACCACTGTCACCCTCTGGTTCATCACTGTCACCCTTTGGTTCATCACTGCCACCCTCTGGTTCATCACAGCACCCTCTGGTTCACCACTGCCACCCTCTGGTTCATCACTGTCACCCTCTGGTTCATCACTGCCCACTCCGGTTCAACACAGCACCCTCTGGTTCACCACTGCCACCCTCTGGTTCATCACTGCCACCCTCTGGTTCATCACTGTCACCCTCTGGTTCATCACTGCCACCCTCTGGTTCACCACTACCACCCTCTGGTTCATCACTGCCACTCTCTGGTTTACCACTGCCACCCTCTGGTGGTTCATCACTGTCACCCTCTGGTGCATCACTGCCACCCTCTGGTTCACCACTGCCACCCTCTGGTTCATCATTGTCGCCCTCTAGTTCATCACTGCCACCCTCTGGTTCATCACAGCACCCTCTGGTTCACCACTGCCACCCTCTGGTTCATCACTGCCACCCTCTGTTTCTTCACTGCCACCCTCTGGTTCATCACTGCCAACCTCTGGTTCCCCACTGCCACCCTCTGGTTAATCACTGTCACCCTCTGGTTCATCACTGCTACCCTCTGGTTCATCACTGTCACCCTCTGGTTCATCACTGCCACCCTCTGGTTCATCACAACACCCACTGGTTCACCACTGCCACCCTCTGGTTCATCACTGCCAGCCTCTGGTTCATCACTGCCACCCTCTGGTTCACGACTGCCACCCTCTGGTTGATCACTGCCATCCTCTGGTTCATCACAGCACCCTCTGGTTCACCACTGCCACCCTCTGGTTTATTTCTGCCACCCTCTGGTTCATCACAGCTGCCTCT
This sequence comes from Lissotriton helveticus, assembly GCF_964261635.1. NCBI lineage: Eukaryota > Metazoa > Chordata > Amphibia > Caudata > Salamandridae > Lissotriton > Lissotriton helveticus. The sequence goes on along the minus strand of NC_136059.1, from coordinate 1,837,727,415 downwards.
GGTTCACCACTGCCACCCTCTGGTTCATCACTGCCACCCTCTGGTTCATCACAGCACACTCTGGTTCACCACTGCCACCGTCTGGTTCAGCACTGCCACCCTCTAGTTCATCACTGCCACCCTCTGGTTCACCACTGCCACCCTCTGGATCATCACTGTCACCCTCTGGTTCATCACTGCCACCCTCTGGTTCACCACTGCCACCCTCTGGTTCATCACTGCCACCCTCTGGTTCATCACAGCACCCTCTGTTTCACCCCTGTCAACCTCTGGTTCATCACTGCCACCCTCTGGTTCATCACTGCCACCCTCTGGTTCACCACTGCCACCCTCTGGTTCACCACTGTCACCCTCTGGTTCATCACAACACCCTCTGGTTCACCACTGCCACCCTCTGGTGCACCACTGACACCCTCTGGTTCACCCCTGCCACCATCTGGTTCATCACAGCACCCTCTGGTTCACCACTGTCACCCTCTGGTTCACCACTGTCACCCTTTGGTTCATCACTGCCACCCTCTGGTTCACCCCTGCCACCCTCTGGTTCATCACTGCCACCCCACTGCCACCCTCTGCTTCACCACTGCCACCCTCTGGTTTACCCCTGCCACCATCTGGTTCATTACTGCCACCCTCTGGTTCATCACTGCCACCCTCTGGTTCACCACTGCCACCCTCCGGTTCATCACTGCCACCCTCTGGTTCACCACTGCCACCCTCTGGTTCATCACTGTCACCCTCTGGTTCACCACTGCCACCCTCTGGTTCATCACTGCCACCATCTGGTTCTCCACTGCCACCCTCTGGTTCATCACTGTCACCGTCTGGTTCATCACACCCACCCTCTGGTTCATCACAGCACCCTCTGGTTCACCACTGCCACCCTCTGGTTCACCACTGACACCCTCTAGTTCACCACTGCCACCCTCTGGTTCATCACTGCCACCCTCTGGATCACCACTGCCACCCTCTGGTTCATCACTATCACCCTCTGTTTCATCACTGCCACCCTCTGGTTCATCACTGCCACCCTCTGGTTCATCACAGCACCCTCTGGTTCACCACTGCTACCCTCTGGTTCACCACTGCCACCCTCTAGTTCATCACAGCACCCTCTGGTTCACAACTGCACCTTCTGGTTCATCACAGCACCCTCTGGTTCACCACTGTAGATTATGGGGAGAAAGCACACCTGCCCAGCCTCAACCGGGGGCTGGTTAATGTGTTACTGAATTTGAGCTTCAAGTCTGGAACCTGCTTCCTTATCTGTAAGTGCTTCCTGTTGTGGTTTAATTTTTGTGACAGCCTGGAGCATTGTGCCATACTTGTAACTATTCTCTGACCCAGCTTCGAGGGTCAGAGAATAGTTGCAAGTAGGCAACAACTCTGGAGGTGCTGCTCAGGAAGCACTTACAGGGTTACAGCAGGTGCCCAAGTTGAAGTTAATTTCTTTGTAACCATTTTGTAAATGGTTACAAAGAAATTAGCTTCAAATTGGGCACCTGCTGTAACCCTGTAAGTGCTTCATGTACTTCAGTTTTTGAAAATCCATCCCGAATGCGATTTCGCGGATTTTTCGGCAATTTCGCGAGATTCGCGGACTGCGAAATTGCAGAAAATCCGCAAATTCCGCGAACGGAACGGATTTTACACCCATGCTTACTCAGTGGTCACAATGCTGATAAACGGGGCACCTTTTCACTTTCTGCTAGACAAGGGGTGACAAGGTCATTCCTACGGGAGGGCATAGTCCCCTAACAAAGAGCATTGCAACCATACAAGTGGTCTCAGGCACTGTAGCAGCGATCTCCTTCACAGAACCCCTCGAGCTGGAGGGGGGAAAAGGATGAGGGAACATTTGTTGTTCTTCCCTCTCTCCTGACTAATATCTCGGGATGGGACCTAATGACCAATCTGAAAATGTCAATTCAGTTTACTGAGAACAGGGCTACAGCCTGCTCTCCCCCCTGCAGTTCCCCCATTTGGGTACCTACCAGCAATACACTCCCATGCCAAATGGATACCAGCCCGAGTGGCCCTGGCTAGTCGGACATCCTTCACAGGAGCGGTCCTGGAGCATACGAGAAATCCCCTCGATCTATGTGAATTAGATCAGTGGTGGACATGCCGCACAAAACACCTCTTAGTGGAAACCGCCAAAAGAGGAAAACCTTGTTAGTCAGTAAGGAGCAAAAGAGCCAGGCCTTGACATGTGCATGCACACTGAGTAGCCCAAGGTTAGGTAGGGAGCCGGGCCTAGGTGCATAGGGGCAATGGAGGGGACAAACAGACCTTGCATACCCCTGGGATTACTAAGCTCAGCCTTTTACACCACTCAGGCACCTCCCTGAGTAAGGCAGTGGTGCAGACAAGGTTAAGTGGTGCAGGCAAGGTTGCCTGGCACAATGCGGTGCCTCCCCCACACCCAAAGTCCCCGTCCTGCCGCTGAATATAGTACCCAAGCGAGCGATCATTGGAAGGCACTTGGCACACCCAGTAAATGATACATTTCCCTAAAGAAATGCCCCTACGGGCCACATTGGGAGAGTCCCAGAGTTGGAGGGGGGCAGGCCACCACATGCAACCCTCATGCAATAGCTCACTAGGATGGGCCAAAACCAGCAGCAAGCCCCAAACAATTCCATTAAACCGGGCCCCCACAAACTGAGTAAAACCATGACAACGTGGACAGCGTTGGCCACAAGCATTCAGATGACACTAGTCTCTAAAGGGACTCCACCGCAGAACCCCAGCGGGTTCTGGCCTGTTATGGCAGCAGAGGTCAGGAAGCTGGAGTCAGCCAGACCCTTGAGAATGTTTCTACTTGCTCAGAATGGGCTACCTGGCCGACCTATGCCACCTAAAGACACACCATGAGCAAAGATCAATAAGCCTGGGCTATGCCCCGCAAAATCCCCATCTACAAAACCAAGCCCAGATCAAACCGCGCGCTCAGCACATTCAACCACAAGGAAATCAGTCAGCGAACACACTACCACAACAAAGACCAGGTGGTTGGCCAAACACATGGCAACAGCAGCAGACAGGGACCTCAGCACAGCCATGGCAGGGAGGGGTGACTGACTGTGGAGACAATACATTTATATAATCACCCAATCCAAATGTGCGGTAAGCCTAAAGAAATAACAATACGACATATTCACTTAATTCCCACTTCAGAAAACTCACCCCAAGAATAAAGACTAGTGACACAACAATTGGAAGAAAACGTCAAGGCTTTACTTGCTCTCGAGAAGGATGTTGGCTGCCATATGATATGTTGACTGGGAATACACCCCAGAGTTTGCCGTTTGGGTGCAAGTGGGGGCCTAGGCTCCACTCTACTGCTGCTCCCCAGAGTGTGGCTGGCTGGCCATGCTCAGCGGAAGGGCATTCTGACAAGTGGACAGGGCGACCCCGAACCAGTGCATAAAAACAGGCACCTAGGCCCCCACATCCAAGTCCAATTGTGCAGGTTTCTATCACCAAATCAAAGGGATGCGTTTTCAAAAACAGGCCATAAACTAATGGAGGTCCCTTTTAGTTCAAAAACAGGACAACGTTCTGCAAACCAGGTTTTCTACACAGGCAGGATGTTGAGATGCCCCAGAGAACTCAGTAGTCCACCCATGAATAAGCTACAATTTGGCACCAAGTCAGCAGGGAAATACACCAGGGCAATCAGCCATCCCAGCTCCTTACTCGCAGAACAAGTCCCAGCCACTCACCTGACTCCTGCCGTAAGCAAAATATGTTACCCCCATCTCTCTCCTAAAGCTTTAAAACATTGAAAGTCTGCTCATCAGACCATATCCCTACAAAAATAGCAAGAGTAGTATGTCACATAGTAAGAAGTCCCTGATCCCGGCCTAGGAGGCAGACCCAAAGCATCCTCAATCAGAGGGAGTGAAGGGCGCTGGGTGGGAAAGGGGTTCTGTAGATGACCATCGCAACCCCCACACAAGGTGCACGGATGCGCCCACCACCGCACCCAGCTTGTCGAAGCAAATAATACTGCACCTCACAAATATCATCCAGGCCCGATCCCAGTCATTGCCACGTCCAACCCACATAGGGGCCACTACATGAGACCTTTGAAGCAGCCCAAAAACAAAGCTTCCAGAAAAAGGCTGTAGTTAAAACATCCAACTCCACTAGGGAAAACCTCATTATACAGCACATGCAGGGACCAGAAGGGCATATATGTCTCCTCAAGACAACCCTCCTTCTTTTCATGGTGAATCACGCATTTGTTGGTCAAAAGAAAGCCTGGGCGGAGCTTTGCGGAGTGCCACTATGCAAAGTTCCATGGAGTTGGAAACAAACTTTGTGGAACTCCGCTCTGCTCCCCTCCACCCTCCCTAATTTAATCATAGGGGCTGGCTAACTTCTCTCCACTGCAGCATCAGAGTTTTGCCCGAACTCTGCATTCTCAATGGAGCTGTGAGTAAGCAAAACTCCATAAACTCCACTGGCGGAGCGGAGTTGTCAGCCCTGAGTTAGTCGAAAGGTCTCATCTGCATTGATAAAACTACACACACATGCACACACAAACAAGTTAGGGAAAATATCGTATTAAAGGGCCAAGAATGCCCATAAACAGATAGTTAGATAAAAAAGAGTCATCCACACACCCACATAGATCACCCCACTAAAACACTCACCTTTGTTACAGTGAGGGGTGGGGAGCACTGGACCCACAAAATAAAACTCAGGTGACCCATGACCAAAACTCACTGATTCCCAAACTGGGGGTCTCAATGCAGTACCTCACCAAAGATTGCACAGGATGTATGCAAAGAAATACCACAAAAAGTACACACACTGGAATTTTCGAGACCGAACAATGATGTTTTTTTATTTGTCATACCACCAAAAGCATCTGCAACTTTCAAAAGACCGCCCATCGATCTGTCAGTCCTGCAATCACTGCATTCACCCGGAATCCTGACACCAAACAGGACCTTCACCTCTGTTGGTGCTTCGGTGTAATCATTGTAATGTGTGACCAATTCCCAGGGATCTGCACCAAATTGAGCAATCAGTCCACATAGCAGGTGGATGGCTTGTTTCTGAGCCCAGATCGAACTGCCAAACCCAGACAGCCGTCCTTACCCAATCCTCCATTTTCGGGAGTAAGGGATCTCTTCACTTCATACAGATTTCTCTTCTTGCAGTTAATATCAGATAGAAAAGCAGCCCTCTCTGCTGCCACCTCAGAAGGTTGCTTGTTGCCTCACCCATTCCAAAAAGAACAAGCATTGCATTCATAACAATCTCCACGGCAAAGATATCTTTCAGAGGGAGTTCTAATCCTCTCCAGTAGTCGCTTAACCTGGGACATTGAAAAAAGATATGTACGTCCTTGGCTTCCAAGCAACCACACCTTTCACACTTGGGAGGAGGCAGATGGGAAAATTTACAATTTTGAATGGTGTCCAGTAAAACCGGTTAAAGGTAAAAAAAATGATTCTAGTTGGTTGGTTTTATGGTAGAATGCAGGAGCCTCCGAGAGTTTTCCCAAACAGGTTGAAGAGCCATCTCCTCAAAGGCTCCTCTCCAGATTAAGTAAGGAGGTGTTAGTCCTTTCTCCTCAGCCTCCAAAAGTTTCCCATACCACCTCCTTGCTCTTAGGTCTTGTGTCCTGGAGACAAAGCTTTAGCTCCCAGTCACCCCCTATCTCTTGTTCTGAGGTCACGAACCAAGAGGACAATTGGATACATTTCAACTTAGATAGGTTATTTCCTATTTTTGCCTTTAGGACTTCCCAGGGATGCAACCCCTCTGCTGTCATCAGGGCTGCCCATATTGTGATACCAGCCCTCCTGAGTGGAAGGCTCAAGCCGTCTTTCAAACATATAGGAATGCCAGGGGAGTCCCATACAGGGGCAAAATCTGAGTAATAACCTAGGCCACACATTCTCCAAATCTTGTACCATACATTCAGAGCAGATCGCAGTACTTTTAAGCAGAGTTTTTAAAAAAAACCTGGAGGCACCAAACTCATAAAGAAATCCCTCTGTTTTTTTTTGTAAATATTTTTTTATTGCAGCAAGATCAGAAAATCATACAGCATGTTCAAACATCTCTCCTTGGTTCTCATTTGGTGTGTCACCCCTCACCCCAGTGTTACACAGCCATTCAGCTCATAACCCGGAGGTTGAGCGGCAAAATCACGGTGGGAATAACAATTTCACTGGAGCGCTCTGTTCATGCTCATAGCCACCAAGCGGATGAGGAATGACATGGCTGCTATTGGTCCTAACAGTCCCTTCTCCCTGTCCCAAGTCCAGGTAAACCAGGAGTCTCTTTTCACCCAACTCGAACAAACCCCCCCCCTTCCCCCGCAACACCCTCAACCCCAACTACCCCTCCACCCTCGTCCAGGCCCACCCCTAATTGCCCTCCCACCCCCGCCCAGGCCCCCCTCCCCCCCAGGCGTGCCAGAGTGTTACCTAATCATATTCTCAATCCCCTCCATAAGACCAGATCCGGAACTTAGCACCAGGATTTATCAGTGACCATTCGTAAGTCTTCACAATGGAACTCAAAGGCAGGGAAGCAGCAAATCAGGTCTAGACCGTCCCCCCGTCTGATGGGCGCTCCGCCGGAGCCGGACTACGTTCCGGGGAGTCCTCCTCCTCCATGTCCATGAGTGTGAGTCCCAGGACCATCCCCTCCCACGCCCTGGCTCTCTCCAGTGCTGTGTCGTTGCCTGCCCTGAGCGCGGCCCGCAGGCGAACCTCACCCTCACATCTAGCCCATTTATGCAGCTCAGTCCTCCAGCGCCCTAACACGGGGCCCCGGGACGCCTTCCATTGGGACGTGATGGCTCGCTTCGCCAGGATGAGCCCCAAGTCCAGAAACTTGCTAGTGACTTTGTTTTTTGATGTGTGTGGTAACCAGTGTAGTATGCAATGCGCCATGGTGAGTTGCAGGTCCCTTTCCGTCACCTCCCGTAGAACCTCCACTACTTCCTCCCAAAATGGCCCCAGCTCGGGACAGGACCAGAACATGTGTTGGAAGTCGGCGGGATCTGCCGTGCAACGCGGGCAGGATGCCGGGTGGGCCGGGAAGTATTTATGCAATTTATCAGGGGTCAGGTAGGCCCTATGCAGGACATAAAAGTGCACCAGCTGGAACCTCGCGTTGCGTGTGCTATTTCGGGCCCCCTCCAGTATACCCTTCCATGCCTCCTCGGGGATCTCAGTCGCCAAATCAGCCTCCCATTTCGCCTTCAAGGCCATTAGTGGAGCGACGGATTTCTAGACCATGCGACGAGACAGGCACGTGACAGCCTTGACCGTCCCCGTCATCATCACGATGTACTGGCAGGCCAGGGACAATGGTGGCTCCGACATGCCCGCTCCCCAGTGTTTGCGGATCGCCGCCGTTAGAGCCGCATGAAGGAGGAAGTCCCCGCCCGCCAACCCAAAGCGGTCCTGGAGGAGATCAAAGGGCAACATCGCCCCGTTTTCGTACAGGTCACCCATGGATGACAGCCCCTGCTGATCCCATCCGTCTAGCCCGCGCCACGAGCCCCCGTGCGGAAGCGCCCCGCAGAGGCCAAGGGGGATCTCAGGTGCGTACGGAATCGCAATACCGCATCTCCGGCGATATCTGTTCCAGCATTTTCGGCCGTCGCAAACTCCTGAGTGAGGTGGAAATCTCCCATCGGTAGTCCCAGGACGATCCGAGACAGCACCTGGACTGGACCCGCCGGTTCTCCTGATCCGTCTGTCCCTCTCCTGGCCCGTGCTACCCATTGCGTCAGCCACTGCAGCTGCGCCGCCAAGTAGTAGAGCTCGTAGTCCGGCACTGCCAGTCCGCCATCCGCTCTAGGGCGGAGGAGTGTGGCGTGGGCCACCCTGCGTCTGCCCGCCCCCCACAGAAAGCCGATGATCATCGATCGCAGCCGCCGAAAGTAGCTCGCCGGGATCCAGATCGGGAGGGTCCCGAAGAAGTAAAGCAAACGCGGTAAAGTCACCATCTTGAGCAGCGCCACCCTCCCCATGAGTGATAACGGGAGCGTGCCCCAAAAGTCGAAGTTCCCTTTAGCATGCCTGATCGCCGACCCGATATTCCCCTCAAGGATATCAGCCCTGTCGTGGAAGATCGTGGTGCCAAGGTATCATAGGCCTCTCTCTACCCAAGTCACGCCCTCCGTTTCCTGCGGGCACACTCCGCGGGCGAGTCGGGAATAGGTGGGACTTTGCCCAGTTCACACGGAGACCGGAGACACTGCTCAGTCAAACGCCTTCTCCATATCGACAGCAAACACCACCGCCTCGTCACCGTCATAAGTGTCGGCCTCTAGTATATGCAGGAGTCGACGCACATTGAGCGCCGTATTGCGGGCCGGGATGAAACCCGACTGGTCTGCATGCACCAGCATGGATATGTGAGGGAGCAATCGCGTCGCCAAGATCTTACTCAGGATTTTGTAATCCAGGTTAAGCATGGACAGCGGGCGGTATGCCGATCTGTCCCATGGTTCCTTACCCGGCTTCAGCAGGGGGACAATCAACGCCTCCCTCGTGGTCTCGGGCAGACAGCCCAATCGCCTCGACTCATTGTACAGCCACGTCAGCCGGGGCGCAAGGAGATCCACGTAGGTGAGATAGAATTCCGTAGGGAATCCATCAGTGCCCGGCGTCTTATTCCTTGCCATACTCTTGATGGCGACCCGCACCTCTCTCTCCACGATCTTGTCCCCGAGCCGTTTCGCATCCTCCTCACCTAGTTCCGGCAGGTCGAGACCCTCCATAAAGGTCTGGAACTCCACCAACGAAGGGAGGACCCTGCTGCGATAGAGTTCTGTGTAGTAGTCGTAGAACAACGCGTTGATCCCCTGCTGATCGAATCTCGCCGCCCCCGCTTGGTCCCTGAGCTCAAGGATGACCGAGCTCCGGCGGGCTGGGTCGGCCAGCCAGGCCAGGAGGGCCCCCGATTTGTCGCGTTTCGAGTGCGCTCGCGTGAGGTAGGCTTTGTAGTCAAAGCACCGGAGGCGCTCTACCGATGCCGCCACCGCCTCTCGCGCCCCCAGCAGGTCTTCGTGAGTGTCCGGCTGCTCAGGCCTTGCCCTCTCCAGTCTCCGCAGGGTCTCGTCCTCCCTCCCAATTTCGTCCAGTAGCGTTTTCCGCACTCCCGATGCCGTTGCTATGCATTGGCCTCGCAATACCGATTTGAACGCGTCCCATTCCGTCGCAGCTGAACCCGCCGTGTCCGCATTCACCTGGAAATACTCATCAATGCCTGACGCAATTGTGGTCCGGAAGAGCTGGTCGTCCAGCGCTTCAGGGCGTAGTTTCCAAGCCGGAATCCTCGGGCGGATTTGCGACCAGCGCAGCCGCACGAGGAGAGGGTTATGGTCAGAGATCGAGCGCGTGAGATATTCACTGTGACTCACTTCCGCATGCATGTCCTGGGAGCTCAGGAAGGCGTCAATGCGGACGTGCAACTCGTGGATACCGGAGAAGAATGAGTAGTCCCTGTCCAATGGATGGTTAGCCCTCCAAGAGTCAACCAGACCCCACCGGCGTTGCCAGGTGGAGCGCGCAAGTGCAAGTCTACCAGCTGGTGCAATTTGTAGTGGGGGGTGGGACCTGTCCAGGGTAACGTCGGCCACACTGTTAAAATCGCCGCCCAGGAGCAAGGGCTCCACTAAGAACTGAGCTAGTTTGTGGGACAGCAGTGAGAGGAAAGCAGGTTGGTCTACATTCGGGTCGTACAAACAACCCAGGTTAAGGTCCCTCCCGTCCAGCTTGCCTCGCACCATTATGTATCTCCCCTTCGGGTCAATTACCTGTTGTCTGCACAGGAAGGGTACCCCCGCCCGTATCCATATGGCCACCCCCCTAGCATAGGCGGAGTAGCCAGTGTGAAAGACCTGCCCCCTCCAGCGCCGCTGCAGAGCCCTCCCCTCCTTATCCAGCAAATGTGTTTCTTGAAGGAAGGCGATGTGAATGCCCCGCCTGACCAGATAGGAGTGGATCTTATGACGCCTATGCATCGAGTGCATCTCTCTTACGTTCCATGTGAGACATTTGTAGCCTAAGTCGGATCCCATGGTAGAGTCCACCATATCCTAAACACCCTCTCAGCAACCCCGCCAGCACGCCTAGGACCCCCCCTCGTCCCCCCCCCAACTTGTATGATCAACCTACCCCAACTCCCACTCACCCGGACAGATAACCAACATGGAAACCCCATCCAAACACAGTTATCAAAAAAGCGTATCACTACAAAATAGGGCTGGAGTGGCGGCGACGCCGGCTCCAGACAGGCCCGAAGACCCCCGCCCCCGCCCCACTGCCCCCAGCAACAAACAGGAGGTGTCCCCCGACTCTCCCTGTCCCCAAGGTCTCAGTAAGAAGTCCTAGTGGGCAGCCGCACACCACAGCACAGCGTCCTGAAGCGGCTCCCCTCCGCCCGCGTATCCCAGTACCTCACTCATGTGATCATTGTCCCACGAACCATCTCAGCCCAGGATACCATCCGCAGTCTGGGGAGTCACAACCGGCAGTTCCGTCTCTGATGATTCATGCCCACTGCTGGAGCCAGGGCTGGGAGCACTGGCCTTCGACTGCTCCGATGCGCTACCGGAGGGGCTGGCGTCTCCCTGGCTGATGGTCGCCACTGCCTGCACCGCCTTGGCGCGTTCCTGTTGCCAGTCCGATGGGGAGCCAGATCGTCTCGTCGGCGGCGTCTCCGTGGCGTGTCTCCTGGGAGGGGTCCGCGGCGCGTGGTCCTTTGCCGACTCCCCTCTGGAATCCAGCCAGCTCCAAGCCTCCTGTGGTGTCAGGAAAAAGTGGGTGCGCTCTCCTGCGACCACCCGCAGCCGCGCCGGGAACATCATAGCGTAGGGCAGTTGTAACGATCTCAGTTTCCTCTTGACCGCCAGGAAGGAGGCCCGTTGCTTTTGCACCTCTCTGGTAAAGTCCGGAAAGATCATGATCCGACTATTGTCAATGCTCAGGTCCGGGATGTCTCTCACTCTCCGCAGGATATGGTCTCTGTCTCTGAAGTGCAGAAGACGCAGTACGATCAGTCGCGGAGGCGCCCCCGGTTTGGGGGGACGCGCAGGGACTCTGTGTGCCCGTTCAATAGCAAAGAACGTCGAAAGTCCCTCCGGGGCCACCTCTGAGCGCAGCCAGCCCTCCAGGTAGGCGACCGCGTCCCGCCCCTCGGCTTTTTCGGGGACCCCCACAAGGCGAAGATTATTGCGCCGAGAGCGCCCTTCACTGTCCTCAGCTCGGAGCTCCAGCACCCGTACCTTCTGCGCCATTTCCGCCAGCGTTGTCTTTAGCTCCGCCACGTCCCCTGGCAAACTTTTCAGGGTACCCTCGGAAGTCGCTACCCGCTCCTTCAGCTTTTTGTGGTCGTCCTTTAGCAGAGACAGGTCCGACCCAATGGTGTCCATGCGTTTCTCAAGGGCCTCCCGCGACTCCACAATCGCCTGCATTATGTCCCCCAGGGAGGGGTCCCGCGGGCGGGACGGACTCCCGGCCCCCGCCCCCGGCGGGATGTCGTCCTCTGGATGCCCCGGGTCGTCCAGCTTCAGGGCCTCGAAGCCCTTCTTCCTGCTGCCGCGTGTCATCCTGGCGGGCAGCTAGTGTCGCGTGCCCTCCCCAGCCCTTGGTCCGTCTCAAGTCCGTCACCCCCTCCGATCTCTGGGCCCGCGCCCCGTGGGGACCAGTTCGCGAAGTAGCCCAAGTGCTGGGGCTCGTTCCACCAGGGTCGTGGGGCACAATAGTCCCGGGTCAGGGCACCTGACAAGGTTTCCGCGTTCAGACTGCTCAGGCCGGGTGTGCACCTATGGGCCCCAGTCCCAATGCGGTGCGCCGGTCTCGGGTGCCTCCGGACAGGTAGACGCTCCCTCATGTCTGCAGAGCCAATGCTTCGTGGGGGCGGGCAGCCAGCCCCTCACCCCCTGCTCTCCTCTCTGTCGTCGCTCGTCAGTGTGGTCCGCTCCAGATCATCCAGGGCAGGAATCCACAGGGGCTCCTCAGTAGTGGTAGGGCAGTATCACAGCCCAGCCCGGTTGCGCCTCTTCTATCGGCCTGATCGGCTCCGGGATTCCGGGGCCGCCATTTTGAGGTCAGGCACCGCCGGCCGCCGTCCTCCCCAAGCGGCACCTCGCCCGGCAAAGTCCCCACTCCCCGATGGTACCGGAGGGCTCCCGCTGCAACGCGGACGTTCCTGTCCGTTCTCTGGTGCTCCCCGCCTCCTGCAGGGACCTGGCGTCAGGCGCGGGCAGCCGGGACAGCGGCCGCCATTTTGTGCTCGTGAAGCTCCGGGCGCTCCCGCAGGAGCAAAAGTGCTCGATTCGACCCGTTACCGGGTCCTCAGTGCCACCAACGACAGTCTCGACGCTCACCAAACCCTCCCCTGCGGTTCCGGGGGTCAGATGGTCGAGCCGGGGGCCAGGATGTGTCTTGGAGTGAGGCGGGAGCGGAGGAGCTCCGCGGTCCCGCTGCCTATTACATCGGCGTCTTGGCCACGCCCCCCTCATAAAGAAATCCCTCTGTGCTCAGTTCTCTCACCATATCCCAGAGAAGCTTCCCCTCCGTTGTATTTTCTGACTTCCCTAACAACATCCGGACATTTTTTTAACTGAAACACTGTGCAATACAGGGTAAAAGTGTGCAAGACCAAACCACTCTTATCCAGCCTTCATCTGAGCTTTTTCCAGGCCAGCCTAGCTTCCTTATCAGCCCAAATGAAGCTGACAACCTTCCCCTGGATTTTATCAGTGCCTGAAGTAGGAAATACTAGGGGAATAGCATTAGAAAGGTAAGTCAGTTTAGGGAGGATCACCGTTTTATTCTTCCACCTAGGGATTGAGCGATCTATTTCTATGACCACTATTTGCAGATTACACTGCGCGATTTTATCCACCTCATTCACAATAGAGATACCTAGAGATCTGAGGTCTGGGCTCATTCTCCTGCCCCAATCTTTGACAATCCAGCACTTTAACTCTGGTTTAGAGGTATTTACTGAATATCCTGAGAGGGTACCAAATTCTGCTAGGAGGTGTTCTAATCTCGGAATAGTTGTGGCAGAATCTGCTGTGTAAATCAAAAAGTCATCTGCATACAGCGCCAATTTACTGCTGTACTAAAGGGAGCTAAAGGGGTCAACCTGTCCATATGATCTTAAACGTTGGGCCAAAGACTCTATATGTACATTGAACTAAAGGAGTGAAAGGGGGCCGCCCTGCTGTGTTCCTCTGGATATATTGAAACTAGGAGTCAATGCACCATTTAAGAGAATCTTAGCCGATGCACCCTCATACATCATCTGACATGTATACAAGAAAGCGAGACCGAACACCATTGCTCTCAAGACCTCCCAGAGATACACCCAACACAGTTGATCAAAAGCCTTGGTCGCATCCATAGCGACCACTGCCAGGGGAGCTGAGCGTTCAGTAGTAAGATCTACTGCACCAATGAGTTGTGGCGTCAACTCCTGTATCTGCCTCTTAGGGATGAAGCCCTTCTAATCTAAGTGTATCAGCTGTGGAGCAAGCTTAGCTAGTCTCCCCACTAAAATATTATAAAGATTATATAATCCGGATTTAGCAGAGAGATTGGTCGGTAGGAATCAGTCCTACCAGGATCTTTGGCAGGTTTCAAAATGAGAACTATTGTTGCCTCCTTCCAAGATCTTGAGATGCGTCCACCCTGCTGATGGATCAGGTTAAACACATTTCCCATAACTGAGATTAGGTCTTCTGTTAATAATTTATAAACCTAATTTGGCAGGATACAAGACAATGTTGCATTTCTTCCATTTGGTCTGAGACAGCTCCTTTAGCATTTACTACCACTTGTCTGTGAATCTGACTTCGCTGGCTTCCCACTTTAATAATGTGCCTGCTTTCTCCCAATATTCAAAGTTCTGCATACAGCTGGCTTGCCACTGCGCTCTGCACTTTTGGTCCATTCTAGTCCTGTAATCCTGCCTTGCTTCTTCTAAGAGTCTCTGATTCTGCTCCTTTACAGCATCTGGCCCGAGCCACCCCGAATGAGGTCAGCCTCCAAAGATCCCACTCTATCCTCAATTACCTCTAGACTTGATCTCTCAGCATTTGTTCTAAGATGTGCCAGGTTTTGAAGCACCCCTCTAATATATGCCTCAAAGGCATCCCACACAACATCTAAGGAGGTGCACTCTATGTTCTCATTAAAATAGGCCACACTTGCCCGATTTAGCACCACACCAGTCTCTAGCTCAGTGAGGATAGCCCTTTTTAATGTCCATCTTGGCCTAGACACTCTACCATATCCCACTAGGGACATGCTAATTGCAGCATGATCTGAAATATGACCTGCAAAAATGCGTATTGTTTTTATTGCCTCTATAATAGTCAGCAAAGAGGTGGTCTAACTTAGAGAAGTGGCCGTCATTTTCACTATGAAACGTAAAGCCTGTCTGGCTCCCATTCTATACCTCCACACATCTAATATTGTCAAATCATGCAACATATACTTTAGGGCCTGGCGCACACGAGGGACATGGTCATGGCTCCGCCTGTTAGACCTATCTTGTACAGGATCCAGTAGAACAGTAAAGTCCTCCCGATTACTATTAGAGATGTTATTTTCGTTAGATTCCATTCTAGGTTGGATAAATGGGATGGATCAATGTTAGGCCCGTAGCAGACACTAAAAACTAGTTCAGCCCCTCATCAGCCCAGGGCTGCAATAATCGACTCCCGGAATTATCAGTTTTGGAAGATTTGATGACACATCCAGCCCCTATCTAATTACAATAGCAACACCCTTACAGTGCTCAGTCCGCTCGGAGACTAGAAAGTACTCTATCCAGGGGTATTTTAAAAGTAAGGCTCGGCTTTCATTAGCATCTAAGTGAGTTTCCTGAATTAAACTTACATGCGCTTTAGTTTTCTCCAGTTATTTAATTACCAGCTTCTTCATACGCTTACACCTTAGCCCATTGATATTCCAAGAAAGGAATGTTAACTCATTAGCTCCCTTCATCTTAATGGTTCAATATAAACACTGCATAGCGCTACCACTGATGTTCCACACTTTCTGGTGCTGTAGAGGATATTATTATTTTTTTTCCCACTAATCGCCATCTCATGCCATTCCTGCCCTCCATACCCCAACCCTAACCCCAACGCCTTGGCCTCCACTCTCCCCACCCTAGGGTATTACTCCTCGACTTCTTAGGCATAAAGCCTATCATCGTTAGAATGTGATATGTACTATATTAACCTACCTTTGCCCCAACCTCCCCGCTTGCTTTAAGGGACTATTTTAGTTATGGGCCTGCTCCTTCCCTAATTTCATCTGTCAGGGCTTCAACTTCCTCCACTGAGTGGTAATTATACATGTGGTTACTTCACATTATTCGGAGCTAGGCCGGAAATTTTAACTGCGCTTTGGATCCAAGCTTATTTAGCTCCTCCATCCTTTTCCCCAGTTGGCCAGTGGCATGACAAACATCTGATCTTATAGAGAACGAGTAGGTGCCAGCAGAGTAAGGGCCTTCTTTTAATGCCATGATCAGAATCGCCTCCTTGGTTGCTTATGTAGGGAAGTTGATTAATATATTCCTTGCTTTCTGCCTCCCAGGGTTCCTCTTAAAGGGGTCTCAATGTACCCTTTGGATCTCGGAGGTAAGGTCGATATCCGGCCTATTTTTTAAAATCCGTTTCCAGCAACAGCAAGACGACAAAGACCCTAATGTCTGAACCCTCTGCAGACTCAGGAACATTCAGAAGCCTAAGATTACTCCTACATGAGTGGTTTTCCAGTCTAGTCTGCAGAGGGGAACTTGGCAGCCGCCAGCAAACTGGCTTCAGATCTTACCATCGAAGAGTGATGAACTCATGCTGAGAGGGGTTCTCCCCCCGCTAAAGCTTACTGGAGATACGCTGACTTCCCTCTGTCTACTTCGAGCCTTCGGGCTGCTGCCCCCGGCCCTCAGTGTGTGGGGGGGGGGTGATGGCAGATACTGCTGGAGCCGGACAGCGGCTCATCCTCGTTGAGGTCGCTGCAAGGAAGCTGCATCGCTGCCCTGGGGCCACAGTGTCTATTCTGGGTCAGTAGAGGGAAAGCCTGCATAGGCTGGGATGCAACTGAGACCTCTGTCCACATCGAGGCAAAGGGGCTTTTTCCTACCACAACTCAGTGTGGGGGACAGGCAAGTCATCACCCCCAGAAGGTAGGGGGCGTAAGTTTTTCACCAAAAGGGATGGTGGAGGTTCTGAGGAGTGTTCCAGGACAGTTGGGGGGTGGCAGGCTCCTCTGTTTATGGAGAAGGGCAATGGTTCTCAGAATAGAAGCACCTTCCCTGCGGGAAATGTCTGTCGATATTCCCTGCCTACCAGGAGGATGTCAATAACGCCAGAATCAGGGCTAGCAGTGTTAGTAATAACTCTTCCACTTAGCGGGCTAGCACCAGAGAATATCACAGCTTTCGTCACTAAGACCCTGAGTAAACAGTCTGGATGGATAGGGAATGGGAGGGGGTAAGGTGGAAACATGGAGAAAGCTGAGCTAGTAGGCACATGAAAGAGCCCCAGAAGCAAGGGTAGGGGGAAGAAGGGTACCACAACCTGAAGTGGAGCCGGATATTGGACGCTCCCCCAGGTAGTCTCAGAGGATTCCTTGGCTTCATTTCTTTTTGACTTCATGGAAGAGATGAAGAGTAGGTTTATGATCTCCGAGCAGAATTTGTACACCATATGCTTAGCATGGGTGCAGCTGCATTCATGTGGAGCGAGAAATGTGCCTAGTCATATGGGCCCTACATTTACATTTCTACAGCGCTTGCGTAGGACCTTCTCCTATCCTATTTACACTTACACTGAACCAAACACTATAATTCCACATGCACTAAACAGTGCAGTCTTGCACAACACATTGAACTGCCGTGGATGCAGACAGACTTTACTTATCCCAAGAACTAGCCCCCAAAAAAGCAAAATGTTGCATTCACCTGTACCTCTATAGGATTAGGGCCAAATTACAACCCAGTAGAGTAGAACCCCATAGACTAGTGGTACACACCAGCTGGTATGAAACCAACCCCACAGCACTATATCTTCTTTGAGCCTAATGATATTCCGACTGAGTCAGACAGGATGCGCCTGCACGGGACTATAGAGGAGGACACTATTTGGCTCTGAGTTTTTCGAGAGAACAGATTCTTCGAGGTAGCAAGGCCACCGCACCAGTGCACAAACAAACATGTCTGTTCATGCCTCATTATGGCCTTTAGCGTATCTGTGGCAGTGTTCTTTTATGACAAATAGACCCCAGACATGGAGTTGTTTTGCCGGGCCATTCAAGTCGATGAAATAAGGGGAAATGTGTCTTCAAAGAAAGGGTTGAATGCCAGCAAAGATACTCCATGTCAGGATATCTGGGACACTGAGATAGATGGGTACGCATGCCTAGAAAGGAAAGGGCAACCCCTAATTGTATAAAAACCTCACTATATTCCTTGTGTTTCAGAGACAAGGGAATGATATCAATTAGCACGAATGAGAATTGTGAAGCAATACTGTACATACAGATATGCAATTGGGCACCTCCGTGTTGATGGATATCTACGGGCAATGTGGGAAGTTTGCTTACACCCAGCTCATCCCCAGATGGCAAGGCCTCTGCACTCTTGTAACCATACACACACTGACCCTGGTCATCCCTGAAGAAAATCTGTCCATGTCATTCCAACATCCGTTACAGAAGAAAACAACTATTGCATAAGGCTTAAGAAAAAAGAACTGCTGATTACTTTGGCTGGGCTCAGTACAAGGACATTCCAGAAGAATTCAGACTATTTTCAGATACTTAAGTAAACACAGGAGCGTCCATACCCTTCTCCACCTTGCAAACAGATGCAATCACCCACTGGTTGCAAATAACCTGGTGGGAAATGCTGAAGATGATCAATGATACTGAGTTCTGCCTAAGCTCTGACAAGGACGAACTAAGAGCCATCTGCCTTATGGTGATGCAACATCTGTATATTTTAGACTTGATGACCCCGACTGAGAATGGGGATGTGCCGAAATCAGTGCAACCTGCTGTACTTTAATCCCCGGAAACAACCAATACAATGGGACAATAACTTTTGCTATCCACCAACTGCATTGTCTACAAGCTGACATGAAGAAGGGAGGTGCCCCTGAGCAGAACTGGTTTAGAGACTTATTTTTCTGGTTCTGCAGATGGGTGGCCAGACTGTTTCTGTCATTGATTAACAATTGCTTTTCTTGTGATATTTTTGTGTGGTGTCCTACAAGTGGTTGGTTCCAGCTGTAAAAATGCAGTCTTCAAGTAAATCTGAATGCAAATAACTAGGGAATAATAATAGACAACAGTAAATAATGACATTAAAAATTCAACTGGGGGGAATGTTAATATTGGAAAATACAATACAAATGCACATCACAATATATGTACATAAAAGAACGAACTTGCATTGCCATTATTGAATTCACCCAATATGACCAACCCGTCAACCCTGAATCAGAATTATATGGTCAGGCAGGTGCTGCAACCTATGAATGAAGTAACTGATGAACAGATCACAGGTGGTGTGACACATTACCCTTAGACAAGCGCACAAACAGAAAATTCCATATCGATCCCACATATAGGCAGCAACACCACAATGCTCTTAAGAGGTTAGCCCTGAAAAACTTGTTTGACTGGAGGAGCATGTGTTCCCAAAACACCATTAAGTCAAATGCCACACTAAGTTAGGAACAGTAAAGCGAATCACAACACAGTATGCATGCTACACATAGTGATCAGGCGGTACCCCATGTCGGACATCTGGACACATACCTACTGGCCCCACACTGTGTCCACGCAAGGTTGAGACCCACATGCGCTTCTTAGCAAATGACTAGATGTATGGCTCCATGACTAGGCACAGATTTCCATCTCCAAAGATAGGTACAAATTACTTTCTGACTCTTCATGTAATGTATAAAATGACAGCTAAAACCAATGTGCTTCAGACCCTGAGTTTGTTGCCTGCTCTCCCCGCCACTGTGTTTAATTAAACCAACTGTTCCTGTTTTACCAACCACCTGCTGTCTTTAATTTCTTTGTGGTAAATTCACGTTCAAGCAACATCCGCATGATCTGAAAAGATGAAACACTGAAGCCCTTATCCTCTTGGAACTCTCCACATTTGACAGTCTCCCATCCTCAGCCAATACCTACAAAACTTCAGGAATCAAAGGACACACACTCCAATAAATTTGATCCTTCCTGACTGCAAGGAAAAAGTCAGTTATCCTGACACTGTTCACCTTGGATGCCTGTGACCTCATCGTCAGAGTTCTGCAAGGATCCTCCCTGAGCCGGATCCTCTTCAATACATACATTATCTCCCTAGCCAACATAACAATATCAATGTCCCCTCCTACACTGATCAATCAATTAAATCAATCAATCAATCAACCATTTGTATAGGGTGCTACTCACCCGTGAGGGTCTCTAGGCGCTGGGAGGATGGGGGATGTCGCAGCTACTGATCGAACAGCCAGATCTTGATGAGTCTCCTGAAGGTCAGCAGGTCCTGGGTCTGATGCAGGTGGATGGGGAGGGTGTTCCATGTCTTGGCGGCGAAGTGGGAGAATGAACTGCCATCAGTGTTCATTCAGCGGATGCGTGGGACGGTGGCGAGGGCAAGGGCGAGGTCAGCAGCTGGCGGTTCATGGTGTAGAAGGTGAGCTGTTCATTAAGGTATGATGGTCCGGAGTTGTGGAGTGCTGTGTGAGTGTGGGTGAGGAGCTTGAAGGTAATCCTCTTGTGTACCGGGAGCCAGTGCAGGTCTCTTAGGTGGGCGGTGATTTGGCTGTGGTGAGGAATTTCGAGGATGAGGCGTGCAGAGGTGTTTTGTATGCGTTGGAGTCTTTTCTGGAGTTTGTCTGTGGTTCCAGCGTAGAGAGCTTTGCCGTAGTCCAGCCTGCTGCTGACGAGGGCTTGGGTGACTGTCCTTCTGGTTTCGGTGGGGATCCATCTGAAGATCTTGCGGAGCATGCGGAGGGTGTTGAAGCAGGAGGAGACAACGTTGACTTGTTTGGTCATGGAGAGCCTTGAGTCCAGGACGAAGCCCAGGTTGCGGGCGTGGTAGGTGGGTGTCGGGGCGGCTCCCAACGTGGCCAGCCACCAGGAGTCGTCCCATGCAGAGGGGGTGGGGCAGAGGATGAGGATGTCCGTCTTGTCAGAATTCAGTTTCAGACAGCTGGACTTCATCCCGTCTACGACGGCCTTCAGTCCTGGGAGGTTGGATTTGGTGATGTCCGGGTCCTTGGTGAGGGAGAGGATCAGCTGAGTGTCGTCGGCATACGAGCTGATGCTGAGGTGGTGTGCTCGGACGATGTTGGCGAGAGGTGCCATTTAAATGTTGAAAATGGTCAGGCTGAGGGATGTTCCTTGGGGTACACCGCAGGTGATTGTGGTGGCTTCGGATCGGAATAAGGGAGTTAGACTCTCTGGGTTCTGCTGGTGAGGATGGAGGAGGTCCAGTTCAGGGTTTTGTCATGGATCCCAGCGTCGCGGAGGCGTGTGCGCAGGGTGTGATGGCAGGCGGTGTTGAAGGTAGCAGAGAGGTCCTGGAGGATGAGGGCCACGGTTTCGCTGTTCTCCAACAGGGTCCTGTTGTCATCGGTGGCAGCGATGAGGGTGGTTTCAGTGCTGTGATTGCTGCGGTATCGAGATTGGAAGGTGAACAGGATGTTTTTCTCCTCCAGGAAGTGGTTTAGTTATCTGTTGGCAGTCTTCTCAATGACTTTCACCGGGAACAGGAGCAGGGAGATGGGTCGAAAGTCCTTGAGGTCCTTTGGGTCCGCCTTGGGCTTCTTAAGTAGGGCATTGATCATGGCATGTTTCCAGCTCTTTGGGAAGGTGGATGTCGCAAAGAAGCTGTTGATGATCTTTTGGAGTTGGGGTGCGATGATGTAGCTTGCTTTGTTGAAGATGTGGTGGGGGCAGGGGTCGCAGTGTGAGCCAGAGTGGATGATGCTCATTATTTTGATGGTGTCTTCGTCGTTGACGTTGTTCCAGGAGAGCAGGAGGTTGGTGTGTTTGGTGGGCGATGAGTCAGGGGTGTTGGTGCCTGACGTCGGTGTCTGGGTGTCGAAGCTGTCATGGATGTCTGCGACCTTGCGGTGGAAGAAAGTGGCCAGGGAGTTGCAGAGTTCTTGTGATGGCGGGATGTTGTTGGAGCTAGAGCTGGGGGTGGTGAGTTCTTTCACGATGTTGAAGAGCTCTTTGCTGTTGTGTGCATTTTTGTTGATGCGTTCCTTTAAGGAGGTTCTTTTGGCGGATCGGATGAGTTGGTGGTGCTTGCGTCTGGCGTTTATGAGGGCTGCGTTGTTGTCTGGTGTCTGGTCTTGGCGCCAATGTATCTCGATTCCTCGGCAGGTCTGCTTGGAGATCTGGAGGTCGGCGTTGAAACAGATGGCTCTCATGTTGGTGCGCCTGTTTGAGGGTTTCCTGATCGGGGCAAGGGTGTTGGCGCAGTCGTCGATCCACTGTCTGAAATTGTGGGCTGCTACGTTGGTGTCAGAGGGTTTGGATTGAGGGTCTCGGGCAAGGGTGGTGAGGAGCTGGTCTTCGGTGACTTTGTTCCAGCTGTGGTGGGGGTGTGGTTGGAAGTGTAGGTGTTCGGCCATGCTGAGGGGGTCTCCGGTGTTGGTTGAAATGCTGATGGTGTTCCAGTGGACGATGGTGATTCCTCCTCCTGGTTTGTTAGTGCGGTCCCCGCGGATGATCTTGTAGCTGTCCGGGATGGCTATGGCTATGTCGGGCGGTGATGAAGCATTCATCCAGGTCTCTGTCTTGAAGGCGACGTCCGGGGAGGATGAATCGAGAAGGACCTAAAGTTCAACGGCAGGCTTGTGGACTGAGTGGGTGTTGAGAAGTATGCAACCGAGGTGGGTGTGACTTGATTGGTGGGAAGGGCAGGTCGTGCAGGTGTGCGCTGGCTGGTGTATCTGAAGTTGCAGCAGGTGAAGGGTCCGTGGGTGAGTTTCGGGGTGGCCTGTAAGCAGGTGGATGATCAGCCGACATTGAGTGCATGGAGGGCATCGTAGCAGCGTCTGGCGCCGTGTTGCTCACGGAGGCCAGGGGGTCTAGCACTCGGCTTGCCTTAGGCGCGTCCGCTGCGTGACCGCACAATGGTCGCCATATGAAAGGGAGCAGGGCAGGAGCGAAGGCAGGGAGGCGGGAGCTCCTGGGTCGGGGGGGCGAAGGGGCAGCAGTGGCGGGAAAATAGGCAGAAAAATGCACACAATGAGGGGACAAGGCAGCAGAAATGAGGGGAACAAAATGAACGCAGCAGGCAGCAATACACGAAAAAATACAGTAATCGGAATCAGAAAGAAAAACAATCACAAACAGATGGGGGAGGACTGGAAGTTACCAGGAGGCAGAGGCAATCGGGCGAGCCCTGGCACGCAGTGCTGGGTAGCTGGAACGAACACTGCACGGGGATCGGCTCAGACCTGGCGGCGGTGTGACGAAGCTACTGGGGACACTGCTGCCCCTGACCCTGAAGTCAATGTCTCACCTCGATGACAACTAATTCTCTCCCTCATGGACAAGACTCCCTGTACTGGTTCAAGTACAAAGCATGCATGACTGAAATTGGCCACTGGGTGAAGACCAACGGTCTATAGCTGAACACCAAGAAGACCAAAATCATCATGCTTGTGAAAAGTGCATCACCGTGGGACTTCACCTGATGGCCACCAGAGCTAGGACCAACACCGACCACCAACACCAAGGACCTTGGGATGGTCATTGACAGCAAACTCGTCTAAACCACACAAGTCAATGCCATCACTTTCTCATGCTCCCATACTCTGAAGATGCTGACGAACATTTTCAGTGGCTCCAATCCCAGAAAACCATCATGCATGCACCGGTCATAAGCAATCTGGACTACGGGAACACCCTCAGTGCTCGGATCAACAGAAAACTCACAAGAAGTGTGCAGACCTTTCAAAACTCTACAGCCAGATTCACTCTTAAACTTCCATACTCACATTACACCACACAGAAGGTGATCCACTGGCTCCCATTCACACTGCATGACACTGGTGCAGCATACCTCAATGAACTCATCTGCTTTCATAAACCTTCCAGACACCTTTGCTTATCCAGATACCTGCTTGCACAAATCCCACACATATGGAAAATCATATCAGGTGGTTGAGCCTTCTCCTACATTGCTCCTAAAGAGAGGAAAGACATGCAGCTACAGAATAGTCTCCTCCTCACTCAATTTCACAAAAAGCCGTAGACCATGCTTTTCGTGTATTCTAAATAGGCCCTAGGTATGCCTACAACCACACCTGCTAAGCCCAAGGGGACTCACCCAGTGATAGTGTACTCTACAAATATCCATAACATAACATTTACAAACTTCCCACCGGCCCACACAGAGGATCTCCTTAGGGATGATATAGCTCATACTTGGAAGAGCATTTGCAGTGAATACACGTACCTCCTTTTTGTTCTGAGTATGAGACTAGCAGGTATGGGGTTCCTCAAGACCACTAGCCCTACTGATCCACAGTCATTCTATACTTCTCATGAGTTAGGGAAGTGAAACATTTTTTTTCATCTCATTGGATCATCTCTTCTGAAGATCTGTTGAAGCATTCTGTTGTAATGTACATATGCTTGTTTCTCTTCCTCATGTTATGACATAGTCGTGTTCCTTTTCCACCTCATTTGGTTCCACTGCTTGTCATTCCAAGAGCATTGGAGCTTTGGAGTCTGGAGCAGTTGGATGTGCCTTGAAGAGCAGTTGGTGATGTTTTTACCATTAAACCTGATATATCTTCAATCCAGTGTCTGAATGTCTTTTTAACACATTCCATAACTGTATGCACAGCAAAACTAACTGGCTTACTTGGAATTTACTTAAATTTAATGGTGACAACACTGAGGTAATGTGCTGCTTTATGGGTAGAGTACCTAGATCACTCCCAAGTAAATGTAGGCCCTGGTCTAGTAAAATCCCTTCTGAAATTACATTAGTGGTCAGAAAGTGAGGTTTCCAATTCATTGAGGATCTTACCTTGGCAGTGCTGGGTAATACATTGTTTTCTATCTGTATTTCTCTTTTAAGATCATTAGATAACATAGTTCTACTCTTGCCACAACATCCAAGGCCTCTTATCACTCAGGACACACTCCTGAGCAGCCTGGGCTATGGTCATTCTCTGTACCTGAGTGCTCCTGAGTGCATTCTGATATGCCTGCCTATTTCACTCTCTCTCTCTCCCTTGCAGATCCTCTCTGTCTGCTGCACCTATCAGACTGCCTTAGTTACCAGTTCCTAAGAGGATTGTGTAATATTTTGTTAGAATACTCCTCACATGCTGTTAGTATTCCAAAGTACACCTCATCCATCACCAGCTGAAAGCAACTGACCACAAATGACATACAAAACAGTTATGGAACAATTCAAGTGAACATTTCTAATTCCATTAATCTTCATGTGGTTCTACTCCTAAAACTACATAAAGGAGACAGCACAGATTGTTTTAAAATCTCTCTGTTTAGTACACAGAGCCTTCCATCGGACGGGACCCATTTACATTCAAGAAAAATTCAATAACTAGGTCAGATCACTATGATCTGCTGACACAAACTTGATGAAGGTGTCACAGTTTAAACTAACTCCAAAAGCGAGGCAGAGCCTACTCAATCCAGGCCGGTCAACTATGGAACAGTCTGCTACTTACCCTTCACTGTATTCCTGATTTATCATGGTTTTGTGAGACTCTAAAAAATGACTTAAGACTCTGTAAGTGTATGAGGAGAGAGTGTTCTTAGCACTTTAGAGCTAGGACGCTCATCTGTAACAGTTACACTCTCTAAAATATTAATAATAATAGTTGTAAAATTGCAGAGACAGCTGGTTCTTTTTTTATTGATTTTAATCATAGGTCATAAAGTAATTAACATTGTCACAACAAAACATCACAATACATCATTACACAATTACATATTACTCACATATTTCTTTAAATTACCCCAAAATGCAAGTATCACAATCGCTTTCTAGGGGTCCTCAACACTAACTCTTTCTGTGCTGCTAGTTTTTTTTAATTAACTTGAAATGTATTTCCTGTGGAAAACCACCACACTTACAACCTATAGTAAATGGGACTACTGAAGTGCTTTTCACACCTGTTTCACACACCAACTTTGGGCTATGGTGACGACAGAATGACTTGTGCAAACTGAGTGTGAAAAACCATTGTGAAAATTATGAATTCTAGGAAAAATGTGATTTACCTGTGGCCACCCTCTTGCATTCCCTCTACTCAGGAGCAACACTTTTTCAGTCTTGCTTACTTCAGAACACTCCCTGGAACATAATACGTTTTGGGCAATTTTCCATGCAGCGTTGGCTTTTAGATTGCCAAACTGAGGCATTATGGCCAATGTTGTGCTTTTTTTACTGAGCTCTTGCAGAGATCGCACCCTAGAGATGGAGGTCAGGTTGCAATTTCATTTACATATTCCCAGAGATTCACTCACTTTCTCAGAGGATTGAAAGGTCCCAAGGATATCCTAGTATGTTACCTTTAAAAAAATGGCCATCAAGGCAAAAAATTACAAACGAAAAGGGTGTAACCAATTGTTATCGTTTCTTACTTACTTCCATATTGTCTCCATTGCACAATTAGTTCTTTTGCTCATAAATTACCCTTTGCATAATTTGAATTTGTAACTAGTTTTTAAAAATATAGATCACTGGTTTAACCCTTGGATGGCACACCTGTTTCCACTACAAATTGCAAGTAGATTGAAACTGTAAATAAAGGGAAAAATGGACTACCAGTTTGAAAAGATGCAAAAACTGTAGTAAAAAAATGTGTTTACATTTAAAACTGTGGGGCATTTTTATAAGAACGTAACACAGCTGCAACATCAATTTGTTGACGTTATGGTGGCTTTTTTATCGCTGTATTTACAAGTTGATGCTAACTACAGTCAGGGGCACTTTTCCAGAATAAACGTGAATATTCAAGATCGCCACTTCTGTTAGCACGACTTAACGAAAATGAAATGCCAGGTGGGCGTACCATACAAAATCTGCAGCTAACGCCTGTTTTCGATATTTAAAATGAAATCTCCGTCTGGGGATAATACCCCAAAACCTCCACTAAGTCCAGTTAGCTGCAGGTTTAAGCTGGTCTAAAAAATGATGCAAGCACACCTGTATATAAGGGAGACTAACCTAGATCCTAATTTGCAATCTCAATAACGCCTTGACTCAGAACGCCAGGAAACCCCTCGCACTCACAGCTACTCTTCTGCAAGCTGCTTAGTTTAATTCGCTTTTAAAAGCCCCGTTTTTTGCCGATTTATTTTTATTTTGAGTTACCTGTTTTCCCCTGGTTTTAATACAGGCCACTCGCAGACTCGCACTGCTGCCACCTTAACCCCACTCTAATCTGTGAGATCACCACGTTATCGCGGGTCCCTGTCCACTGTCTAGTTGTGGGGCCATCTTGGGAGGGGGGACATTGCCGGCGGCGTGGTTAGCACTCTAGTTGTCAGGCGCTCGGCGAGTATAAAGGCAGGCGCTTCGCAGGTGAGCATCCTTAACACCTTGACTCAGAACGCCAGGAAAGCCCTCGCACTCACAGCTACTCTTCTGCAAGCTGCTTAGTTTAATTCGCTTTTAAAAGTCCCGTTTTTTGCCGATTTATTTTTATTTTGAGTTACCTGTTTTCCCCTGGTTTTAATACAGGCCACTCGCAGACTCGCACTGCTGCCACCTTACCCTCACTCTAATCTGTGAGATCACCGCGTTATCGCGGGTCCCTGTCCACTGTCTAGTTGTGGGGGCCATCTTGGGAGGGGGGACATTGCCGGTGGCGCGGTTAGCGCTCTAGTTGTCAGGCGCTCGGCGAACATAAAGTCAGCCATGCTGACGCGCAGCGTCATTACGCAGCGTCATCGCCGGAACGTCGCCGGAGTTGTGCCAGAGTTAAGCCCGTCTGGGCCCGTCCGGGCCAAGACGGGCATAGGGTGTGTTACTCTGCTCAACTCTGCCGTACATATGGATTCTACTCTCAGGTACTCTAGGGATACTCTGTTGTCGTTACGTGCTCCCAGACATACCAGCTGTAGCTACCATTGGGTAGAAGGTACCCTTTTTACACAATGCCTTTTATGTGGTTCGGGTAGCACCTTTAAGGACCGTACACAGATTTCTATGGCTCTGCTCAACTGCAGGTCAGTACCCTGTCACGCCACGGAAATTAATTCCTTGATTTTGGACCATAGTCTGGATGCCTTGTTCCTTACGGAAACTTGGCTGACCTGGGCTCTGGACCCGACATCGTTAAAGCCCTCCCTTCGGGATACCTCATGTTTCATCTAGATAGGCCGGATGGGAGGGGGGGAGGAGTGGCCATCCTGTATAGAGATAAATATGTATGTAAAGCTGTAGATTGCGGTATTAATAACTCTGAAGGCTGTCAATTTTCGCTACGCATATCTTCTACTACCTCTATCTCTGGCCTTCTTGTCTATCGGCCCCCTGTAACGATGGGAAATTTCTTAGATTCCTTCATTAAGGCGGTGATACCACTGGCTGCCGCGTCCTCCAACTTTATAGTTCTCGGAGACCTCATCGTACATTTTGATGATCCCTGTGATGTAGTGGCGAGAGACCTACAAGGCATGCTGGGTGCAATCGATCTACACCTTGCTAATGTTGGTGCCACCCATAATAGGGGTCATCAGCTGGATGTTGCTTTTGCTAACTCAGAGAACTTGCAAGCCCTCCAGCCTTTGGCTCTTCCCTGGACGGAAAATTGTCTAGTCCCCCTTAGATGGCAGTTGGGGAAGGGGAGAGATCCGGTACCTAGACGGTATACAGTGGTCAAGGCTGCCAGTGGATAGCTGGGCGGCCGAGTTGGCAAGAACCTGTCATCCCCCTGTCACTGACCCCAGTATTGCCGACCAGCATGTGGGTAACTGGCTGACTAATACTCTGGACTCGTTGATTCCGAAAAAGAGGAGGCCCATCAGGGAAAGAAGAGTCGGTTCCGCTCCCTGGTACACTCCCGAACTTAGGGGTCTTAGAACATCATGTAAAAGATCAGAACGGGCATGGAGGAGAGAGCGGACGGAAGAAAGTCGGGAAGACTACAAGATATCGATGAGGAAGTATAAAGTCGCTTTGAAAGACGCCAAAACGAACTTTTCAGCGATAGGATCAAGAGGGCAAGTAACTCACCAGGGGAATCCTTTAACATTTTTAAGGAACTCCTGAAGGCTCCGGTCCCTTCAGTTGTGCACGACAATCCTCAAGAAAAATGTGAAGAGCTGGCTGACTTTTTTCATTCGAAAATAGAGAAGATTTTGTCTTCGTTACCTGCGACCTCTCAGATCCCGGAGATGGACTTTAGCCCAGTAATATGCCCCGCTGAGCTGTCCTCTTTCGGCCCTTTTTCGGAGGAGGAGGTCGTAAAAGTCCTGAAAGGGATGAAGAGTGGGTCTCCTAGTGACCCAGTGCCTATGAAATATCTCAAACAAGTGGCAAACACTCTGTCCACTCCGCTTACTGACCTCATTAATCTTTCACTCTCCCAGGGCACGGTGCCTCAGAGATGGAAAAAGGCAGTTGTCAAAGCACTATTGAAAAAACCAGGATTAGCCTCCTCAAATTTGGCCAATTTCAGGCCTATCTCACTTTTGCCCGGCTTCTCAAAAGTCGCAGAAAAGATGGTTAACCGCCAGCTCTCTTATCATCTAGAATTCCATCATCTGCTGGGAGACTCCCAGACGGGCTTTCGCCCTGGTCAGGGGACGGACACAGCCTTATTGGCAGTGGTGGAGGAAGCAAGGAGCATTCTTGATACAGGGGGGTCAGTGGCAGTGATCCTCCTGGACTTGAGTGCTGCCTTTGACACCGTAAGTCACCAGGTGCTCCTCCAACGTCTGTCAGAGGTGGGTGTGACAGGGATGGCCTTGAAATGGCTCGAATCCTTCCTCTCCAACCACTTCTATCAAGTCTGGGAAGGGGCAGAGCAGTCGCCCTTGTTCCCTCTTCAATGTGGAGTCCCTCAGGGCTCATCTTTGAGCCCTACCTTATTTAATATTTATGACTCCTCTTGAAAGAGTGGTCTCTCCTTCAGGAGTGAAGATCATCAGCTATGCTGATGATACTCAGCTGGTCGTAGGCCTCACCCAGCTGACGGAACAACCTGAAGTTCTTCATGACTGCCTTGCCAATGTCCATCGTTGGATGTCCCACTCTGCCCTTAAGCTCAACGGAGAGAAAACTGAGCTTATGCTGCTGGGCAAATCTAGTCCCTCACTCATCGCTAGCTGCTGGCCCCGGTCTCTGGGTGACCCACCATCTCCCAAGAAGGAGATCAAGAGCTTGGGAGTTTGGTTGGAGGAAGATCTGTCCTTTAGGACGCACGCCAGGAAGACCGCGGGGGTGTGTTTTGGTCTGTTGCGGTCAGCTCTCAAGGTGCTACCACTGCTCCCTAATCCATCTAGGAAGCTCCTGATTCGTGGTTTAATCTTGTCGAGGCTTGACTACGGGAATGCGCTGTTTCTCGGTGCTCCCGAAGCGACTTTTAAAATCCTTCAACAGGTGCAGAATGCAGCTGCTAGAGTGCTGATGGAGGTTCCTAGAAGACACTCAGCTGCCCCGGCCCTGAAAACGCTTCACTGGCTCCCCGTTAAAGAGCGGGTGAAATTCAAAGCGTTATGCACGGCTCATAAAATCTTGCATGGTAGGGGCCCCTCTATCCTGTCCATTATGGCACGCCCCTACAAGCCCACACGCCCACTGCGTTCGGACCAAAGACATCTTCTGCAGTCAGCCAGAGTAAAAAGAGCTCGCTCTGGGGGCCGGCGTTTTTCGGTGCAAGTGGCGGCACTGTGGAACTCCTTGCCCTTTAAGATTTGTTCAGAGCCCAACATTCTGCACTTTAGGAAGCTCTTGAAGACTCATTTGTTTCCGGTGTAGTGACTGAGCTTGTGCTTTCCCTTCTCGTTCCTTACAGCGCCGGGATGCCCATGGGTAACTGAGCGCGTTATAAATTTTATATAATAATAATAATAATAATGCCATGGACGTACTACTCTTGCAGCTTCGAGCTCCAAGAAGACAACAAACACCACCACTGCCACCAGCACAACCACACAGGCAGCACCGCAGAAGAGAGCGGGTCTACGGCCAACGGATCACCCTGATACACCTCCGGCCAGAGGATGTGATGGCCCACTACAGGCTAAGAAAAAGGACCTCAATCCTATGCCTACTCACTCAGATAGCCCCAAACCATCATAAAAGTTGAAACACAACATATCTGTGAATTCCATGCCACATGAAAAAAGGTAACTAACAACAGTCTTAAATATACCTGACAAATGTGGACTGGATACAGAGGATAGTAAAGCTAAAATAACGAATGCATCAATACAGTTTAGGGAATGCTTCAAACACCAAGCATACATATTCATCCAATGTTAGAGAGTGACACTACTTCCCTAGTTGACATGTGTCACTGGATTGACCAATAAGCACATGGCATGCATCACTAACACTGTGCATGAATCATCCATCAACACTGTACTGTTCTAACAATGCTATAGTTCCATAAGCACAAACAATGGCACATAGGTCAGCCATGGGACAACTGGCAAACCATCTGCGCTTAACTTTGTGTAAGTAGGACTATGGACATGGCAATACAATGGCAAGAATGTGTTGAAGTAATATGCACAACAACATTGGTGTGGCATGGCAATGAAGGTGGAGAATGGGCTACATCTTCATGAAATAAAATGCACTCTGTGTTGACACCCACAAGACTGAGAACAGACAGACACGAGTGAAGTGCAACTATAAGTAGAACCAAAACTTGCAAGTAACGTACAACCAATTTAATCAGGAATGGGCATTGTATTCGGTGAGACGGACAAGAAAAAAATAGTTGCACCATAAAGTTGCACCACCTATCTCTGGATAGTCACTACAAGTTTACTCATGTCAATTGCATGATGTCTGTAAGTAACCAATGTATCACAGCTACACCAATCAAAATGCCCACACATATGCAGTCACAGATGAACACATAGAGAAACATGCATCTTTAAAAAAACTTGTCAATCCCACATATTGTTGTATTTCTCAAGGAATGTACAACATGATCTGTAGAAAACATTGTTGTACAAGATGGCCAACTACCATGTATGGCATGTGTTGCAGTCAAGTGCGGCCAACCAGCCCCTCAACTCCAGTCATGTGTATGCTAGACTAAAACCTATGTACAGATAGAACCAAGGGAAATCCACTGTACACCCAAGAGATTCCTAACATGTGTTGAGGAAAAGTAGCCCCACTCGGTTGCCTACTGGATGCCAACTTTGGCAAGCAGATAACATGTGAGACATACCCCCAGTAACTCTGGGTTGTACAAGAAGTGTGCCCATGGTTTTTGGGAAGATAACGTCCCTGGGCCTCATCCGCTTCACAAACAATGATCTCACAACCTGGACAATGACACCAGGCCTCAAAACACACTGCACTTTTCTGATCATTGACTCACACAGCTGAATCCTCGGTCAGCCTGGATTACACAAGCCTGTGTACAGCAGGGCACTCTGAGTATGCAGGGGAACCCTCAGGTGCTGGAGATGCAAATGGTTCCTCTAAGTTGCCCAGTCACAGCTCCCCTGCCATACAAGATTTGGCAACGTCAGGTGCCTCACCCTCCACAGCTAACAGCCAGCACAAAATCCTCATGCATGATGATGTTGCGAGGCCCTGCCCAAAATAGGACGTGTCCCCTGTCACCCCAGTGGTGCATCAATGTCCACTGCCAGGGCCCATAGGCTTGTGGATGATGCAGGCCCAGCCTTCAATGTCATTTTGCAGTAACTCTACAGTATCTGTGTCTACCACTACGATTCGTATACTAAAACACAGTATTGTTTTAAGTCAATAGTTGCTGTCTGTGTTTACTGGCACTGGATGCCATGCTGTTGCAAGGAGTGCACACTGTAATGGTCTGCATTGCTGTTTCCAGCCAACAATGTCCTGTCTACCTTGGACTCTGCATCGACAACATGTTGTCACACAGCTTTGTGTGAATTGTTGACCTCTGCATATTTTGCACCAGGCTGCTCCATTCTGCTGCATACTTTTCTGAAAACAACATCAGAGATGATACCACAAGCTCATGTTGCTTACCAAACCTGAAAAACGAATCAGTGCTTACTCACATAAAATGTTTTTTCCTCTACCTGTCCATCCATCATGTTGTCACTCTCCTAGCTTCTAGCTGTGTATTGCTGTCACACTAGACTGATAATGCCTGATAGACAATTGTGCCTGATAGAAGCTCTTCCTTATGCCATGTATGCAATGTATTGTACATATGTCGCTAACATGAAAATTAATCTGCCTGATATACACTGTGAACATCATCAGATTTGCTAAATGCCTATTGTGTCCCACACCCTCCTTGAATCATGCCTATAAGTAATGTTGCACCGTCCATTGTACATATAGACATCTGCAATTACAGCAGAGCAAATACTAAAATGTGAATCTGTGTTTGCTGCTTCATAAATCTATTTTCTAAGTAGTAAAAGCTTGCTGTTCATGTCCATGTGTGTTGCAAGCCCATAAAAAAGGTGGAGATATCACACAAATGTGTAATGTGACAGTCACATATGTGGTCACACATAAAACCTATGGCATCCATAATGACTACCACTGATGCATGCATTTCTTATCACACATAAATAGATGTGGATTGGCATCAATGTGAGGACTAAGTGCATGTTGACAACTATGTATTATTGAAATCATGACATATCAGAATGACTGAAGTCACCTACACAACACAGATCACATCCCATGGCCAAATGATGTCATGAGTCATGCTATTTCATTGCATCTGGTACATCTGATGATCAACTAGCACTTAGTGTCAAACAATTTCCCGCTT
This sequence comes from Lissotriton helveticus, assembly GCF_964261635.1. NCBI lineage: Eukaryota > Metazoa > Chordata > Amphibia > Caudata > Salamandridae > Lissotriton > Lissotriton helveticus. The sequence goes on along the minus strand of NC_136059.1, from coordinate 1,837,694,393 downwards.
ACACACGCGAGCAAGATTTTTTTAACTGCCATTGAAAAGAATTGCAAAATACATGTTACAACACTGAAAATTACCGCTCAGCGCTTAGCGGGTGAAGTATTATCGCTGAGTCCAAAAATGGTCCACAAACACCCAGGAACTGATGTCAGTCTGCTTCATGTGTCATGGAGGAGTACTGTACACATTCACTTTCTCTTTTAAGCACACTCTTAGTGTCTGTGGAGAGTGTTGAAAGTGTTTTGCATTGTGTGCTGGTGTTCTTTGGAGAAGAGAATGGTGTTTTGTCCTGTGACCTGTCCCTAGTGTCTTGGTCAAGTTCTGCGTTTTAGTCTTTACTTGCTTTTTGTGTCCTGTTGTTAGTCTAGTTGGGTGTCTGTCCAAGGGATATATGTGTAATTTTAACGGTTTCAGGGTAACATTTCTGTGTTTTTTACATATTTACATAGTGGGTTTAGGTGTGTGGGGGATGATGTCGGGTGTGGGTAGGGAGGGCAGGATGCCAGAGGGAGCATTGAGGGTCTTCCTCTGGCCAGTGAAACTTTGCCTGCCACTGATAGTGGAGAGTGGGGGATGGATCCTGCAGAGTTATGCAGTCTGTGTCAGTAAGATGAGGTGGGAGCATATCGGCAACCACATGATGCGGATCTTCGGGGTGGATATAACTGTCCACCAATGGAAGAACCAATGGCAGGTTTGTATGGGACGTGAGGGTGACCTGTTGGACCACCTGGGAGTTATCGTTGACAGGCAAGGTGGTATGTACATGACAAACGTTTCATTAAATCACAGTGTGTTTTCCATGTCAACAAATGCAGTCAGTGACAAAATGTAATAAACGCTACACGATGATGTAATACATTTAGTTAATCAAGCTGTGTAGCTCAAACACACTTGCACCCATGTGCAAGTGTGCCAGTGTTGATGATGATGTATGTACACTCCTGCACATTAAAAATAAATGAAGTGCTGTGTCCGGTTTCAATGTGTGCTGTGCAGTGCAGTCCATTAAGATATTGTATAAGGATATTTGTGTGTGAGCACTTTTAATGTGTATGAAGTACCCATGTGAGCAGCACAATGCAGGACATATGACACAACACACTGTTGCATGATGCCCCACTGTGCAAGGGGCTAAGCATATGTTTACAGTTCCCAATGTAGTTTTCAGATCGGATGTATGACGGTACAACACGTACCGTTACAACGCGTCCCTTTACGACGCACTTTTAACAATGCAAGTCGTTACAACGACTTGCGTTGGGGGGGCGCTGATAGTGAATAGTTTAATTTACTATTCCAACACCAGTCCCCATGGATAGTAGGGAAGGTGTTGGATAGTAAATTAAACTATCCCCTATCCCAGAGCGCCCTCCAGCGAAAGTCGTTGTAACGACTTTCGTTGTTAAAACTGCATCGTAACGGTACCGCGTTGTAGCGGTTCCGTTGTAAATGATGTTTCCCTGTCAGATCACATGTATACCAACCTTTTAAATCTTCTACATTGCAATATGACATGGGTGTTGTTTTATATGGTCCAACACAAAACCCATTCGAATTGGGACTCTTGTTACTATTTTTGTTGTGTAAACCTGTATTCACATACAATGTGGGATCAGACAACGTCAATTGTCTTAACACACCCTTGTAAAATCTGCTAAGCAAATATTGACTACCCAAAATGAAGAAACTGTTGTTGTTGCTGGAAACGGGACTTTGTGAATGTGTCATTCAAGTAGAGTGTGCAAAATTATCACATATAATAGTAGTATTGTCTTGTGTTCCAAAAGGCTGCAATGGTCATGTGTTGTGTGTCAGAGTGGCAACACAGATCCATTCATATATGCAACATGAACAAAGACAGGATTGTTACAGGCTATATCATTGTATGTAGAGGAATCTGATGATGAACATAACACATGTTGAAATTCACGTCTGATACCAACACAAGTTTTTTTCATGCCTCACAGTTGGAAGACCACTGGTAACTCAGGGGGACGTTGATGCCTTCATGGACCCACACACCACTGGCGAGTGCCTTCCTCATGTATTTTCTTTGTGAGATGTGAAGATTTGTTGGAAATGTTCCTGTATGGAGTTGAACACAGTTTGGGTATGTATCACAAGAACCTTACTTCCAGTCAAAAATTGAGATGTATGCACACATTTATGTTGCGATTGAACATAGCATTTGTCTTCCTGACTAACATTGCACATCCCGAGTTAGTGAAAGTCATAATCACACAGTATTAGCAAATATCCTGCTTATCCATGGCTTTTGGCCTACCTCTGAGCAATTATCATGGCATGCCAATCCTGTAGGTACTCTACCACAAATGTGCAAGTGGGCCTGCTTTGGTGCTAGACATAGCAAATGTACACTGTTGTGTATGCACATCATTATTGCCATGTTACAATGGCACATTGTTTGCCAACATGCATTAGCAACATGTCAGATCCCTATTCCTGAGATGTCATCTCAATACAATACATTTCAAAGGTTGACCATCTGAGATATGTCCCATCTGATGTGTGATGCAATGGAATTCATTGTGCCCAAATTCTCTCCATTCTTTGCATGTTGTAGCTGTGGCTGTTCATGCCCAGATACATGTTGTATGCAACTGTCACACAATGTGACAGAATAAATGCATTATACAGTGATCACAGGTATGAATACATGTCTAAATCACAAAGTGTAGATGCATTGCATAATGTGTATGTGGCAGCTTAGGCTCATGTTGCATGTTGACAGCTTAATGACATGTTATTTGGTCAGTCTGTACTGACGGATTCAGTCAATGAAACCTGTTAAGTTACACTGACACCTTCACTGAGTCCAGAAATACCAAAGGGTTATGTCACTCCAACCGATACATGTGGATTAAACAGTGTACATACAGGAGAGGAGATGTGTGAGTGATGTTGGTGATGGCTATGACCAGACATGTAATGCGTGTACAGCCTGGACTGAAAAAGCTGTCAATCATGATCTATTCATTGGAGCACCAGTTGTCAGATACAGGTATCAGTCCAAAGTGTCACAATCACATACACAAGATGAGAGCTGGCGTATGTGATAAAATAGTTAGTGCTACAGGAGCCAGAGTCACAACTCCTTTGGATGAGTCAACATCACTGTAACTGATAGGTTGGTGTCAACATTTAATTCCTGTCTGTAGTCACTGTCTTGCCCTCTGATTTTCTGTATCTTTGACATGTTGGTGCATATTACTAGAACTCCATTGACTCTGCAACATCACTTCGAACAACACTGTGGTAGGAAGAGTGGCTTAGCCTTAGTCACAATGCAGCGTCATGCAGGCTCTCTCTGATTGATGCCCGATAGTGCTATATGCCACCTTTTCACACCATGTCTTTGGTGCAAATGGTGAGAAATGTATTCCTGCACAACCAACAATTTGTAAGTCTGGCCCCTATCTGCAAGACCAACCTAAATATGTTGGAGTGCCTAATGTGTGATACCCTGACCCAAATGTATATATAAATGCACTGTAGTGAGAATGGTTTATTTGTTTTTCATCTCTGCTGTTCCAATGTGTGCTGCATTGTGCAGCACACATGTAAGCAGCAAGACACCATTGATTCTTCTTGTGCAGGAAGGTGAGCCTTATAGCACATGACCAATGTGTGAAACAAATGACATCTTGTAACTTCAATACGTGCCCACCATTGAAGTGAAAAAACTTAATTTCAAGATTGTTTATGTGAAGGAAGTGGCACCCTCAGGCACATAAACAATCTTCATTTCAACACAGACACCCTTGCATCTTGGTGCAAGGCGGCATGTGAACATGCCAGGAGGCAAATCATTTGCAGCAGCGCAGGGGTAGACACAGGTCTGCACCATACTATTGCAGATATGGTGCAGACCTGCGTTCCTGAAGTTGAAGGGCATGACATTAAGGAGACAAAATCCACGGCCCACTACTTCCTTGTGAATATACCCCTATGTCTGTTTTTGTTATGACATTGCCTGGCTCTGGAATGGCCCTGTCAAGCTGTCTCTTCTGGGTCATTCCCCTGGTAGACTCAGACTGAGTATGTGACAGCACCATCATTTACCTCTGCCAATATGAACATTTTGTGACTCTACTCTGCCCTTGACATGTCCCAAGCCATACATTGTCAGGTCAGTAACAAAACCAGCGTATAAATTGCCCTTTCATTCACATTGCATAGTTCAGGTCACGTTGGAAGAACCAAACATTTGATGAGAGATACATGTGTAGTTAGTTCATATTTAGGTTAAGCTGTCTTTGTCTTCTGATGATGTGCTTTAAGGGGGGAAGTGAGTTGAAGTCTCATATATGTTGTTGAGTGATTAGTATTAGATAAGGTTGGTAGTTTAGTGTAACATGTAGTTAGTATCAGTTAGTTCAGATTAGGTTAGCTTATGTGATTAGTGTTAGTTTCGGTTAGGTACATTTATTGAGATTTAATTAAATGTTAGGGGTTTGTGATTGGTGTAGGCACATATGTTTGAAGTGATTTGATGGAGTGGTGATTTTGAAGTTGGATACAACAGATTCAATCACAAAATATTAAATTGTATGTCTAAGTGTGGTTATGACATCATTTTCTAGGGAAAGGCTACTCTCATAATGCTGTTGGATCGTGATCAGGAAATATACATGAATTTCAGTCTGGCAAAGTTGACTTATAACCTTGCGTAGGGTGTGTCTGCTGATATATTTAGCATCTTATGAGGAATTGACGGATTTGTAAGACACACTGTGGCATCTTTACAGCAGGATGGAGAAGTGTGGCGCTAGGCAAACATTGCTACTGCAGCTCTTCGCCAGCCTTAAAATGCAGGAATGCGCCGTATTTACAAGGATGCTGTGCACCGTTGCATTTCCCCTAGTGCTGGCGCAGAGTTCAGCTGCCTAGCCCCAACTTAGGCACCCTTGCTACAGAGTTCAAGGGTGTCTGCGTTGGGGAAAAATGACTGTTAATGTGCAGGAAGTGTCACCTTCATAACAGAGAACAATCAAGCATTTATCCTCGTTGCGCCAGGGTAAGACCAGATTTTCCCAGGTCTGAATTTTTGCAATGCCTCCTATTTGTGCCACCCTTTAAAATAGGGGGAAGCATCAAAATCAATTCATGTTGCAGTGGAACACCGACCGCAACACCCATTGCCCCCCCTTTCACATTGAGTACAGCTAGAAAGTGTGCCTTAGGTACAAGGCAGCATTAAGCCACGTTAAGTGGCTTAACGCTGCCTTGTAAGCGACGTTGAGGTGCAGGTAGAGGCTTGTAAATATGCCCCATTATGCTTCATAATCTTTGTGAATATGGTGAGGGCTTTATCTTGAGATGTGGCATGGCATGACACTTATCAATACAACCATTCTCCACACCACTGGCTATGAATAGATTTACCAAGTATGACTTGTTAGCAATGCTAGTTGAAGACACTTCTTGTGGCATGACACTGATGTGAACATTGAACCAAGTGCCTATCCCCATCATGAATGTAGAGAAATGTTAACTTCCTGTAATAATGTTGTATTTGAGATGTGAACGATTGGCTTTTTCACACATATCCTGTCATTTCACTGCCCATCAGGGACACATACTCAACAAGACCCTTTTTCTAATGGCCCTCTGGATTCGTTTTGCTGCCTAGACTGCTCATGCAATTTTGACACATCTGTACTTGAATGGTCACAGGTTACACACATCTTTGTGACTTTAGTGCTTTTATTTACATGTGAATTCATTGAGGTAGCAGACATGCCTAGTTCTTTGGACAACAACCCCACATTGTGCACGTGCCTGGTGGAGGGCCAGACCAAGTACTTGGTGGAGAAGTTTTTCAAAGACATATTGAGGAAGAGGCAGAGTTCAGTCAGCAGGATGATTGCAGTGTCATTGGGGATCAATGGCCACATTAGCACGCCATTAAAAGTGCACAGTGATTGTAGCAGAGTCATTCTGAGGACAGGGAAAGATGGTGTTCCAAAGCATGATGGTAAGCTCAAGACCAAGCAGAAACTGTTCATTTGACACAGATGAATGCTAGTGCTGACCTTTCCTTCTGAGTATTGTTTCATCCACATCTTCTTCCTCTATTGTGTCATGTGCCTCCTGTAAGGGTGATGGTGGATTGGCGGAAGCACTGGGAGGCAGTGACACATCAAGGGGTAAGAGGTGGATGTTGAAAGTGCAGCAACATTCATCCATGCCAAATGATGAGGCATCACTGTAGTGAAGGGAAGCTGCAGGGCTTGCAAGACTCCTGCAACATCTCTGTGGTAGGCATCAATGGCAGCCATGTGGGATTCCTGTTTCCGCTCCATGTTCTCCATAATCTTTTGCATTTCGTGCAACTCCTTGGTGACATCGCTGGAGACACTGTGACTGGACAGTTGTTCTTGTCACTGAGTAAGGACTCCAGCAATGTCAGTCCATGGAATGATGGAGAACATGTAGCAGACTGTGTGTGCCTCAAATGGACACTAGGAGGTCCCTAATGGAACTGGGGTACCCACAGATCTCATCCAGTATGGCGGCCAGGCTGTCCAACCCCACGAGCACCTGACCAGCCATCTCAAGCTGAACTTCTTCCGCACTACGCTGGAATCTTAACAGTGGAACCTCAAAGTCCTAGAAGATAGCTTAGGTGGTAGGTATTAACTGCTGGGTGTTTTGTGCTGCTGGTGTAGCTACCACAATGCTGCTGGATGTGCCCGCTTCCGGAGATGGGCTGCCTATGGAATTGAGCAGCTTTTGGAGGGTATCCTGGTCAATGGATGAGATGTCTACTTCCCCTTCCTCATTGAAGAGTGGGACAGGCTGCTGAACAGGAGGTGATGTTTCTTCCTCTGTAGTGTAAAGGGCAGATTCTGTTGTAGGTGTTTGTCCACTTTGGCTGGGCATTTAAGCAGTTGACATGACAATATCCATTCTCTATTTTTACATACTGCACCTATTACACACAGCTTTGAAAATCATTGCACCAACATCACTGATGTGACATTTGGGTTGATCATGCATTGGACAGTTTCCCTGTATGCCAACTGTGAGAGACACGTTTCTGCGCCTATGCTGCACCTGTTAAAATCCTCTGTTCAAAATGACAGTGGTTCTGGTTGTTTCAAATTATTTCGAAGATCAAGAGAGGGGCCCTTTGAGCACCAAAGAAGTGGGGCACCGATATGACAACAGTCAATTACATTCCTCCTTGGATTGCTCAATCAATCGCTCACCATACATCCCATATCACCAAAATATAAAGGTCTCAGTCAAAAATTATCTTCAGTATTACTTCAATAAATCAATTTATTAAAAACAGATATATTATGTGCAAAAAACGTAAATGTCACATAGAGTACATAAATCAGATATACACACTTAAAAATACAAACTCATAATTAAACATCCTTGGGGATAAACAAACATCATAGAGCATCACAATTCATTACATATAAATAAAGCAATTCTACTTCATTAGAAATGACAATAAGAGACAACACAGTGGGAGAACAAATCAGACAAAAAATTGTATCATTAAAAGAGCACTAGTCTGTATTGGATCATTTGTTTCGTGTTAAAACTTCCATATCTCTTTGCCTCACAAATGTCCCAAAGATCTAGCGTCATAAAAAACATTGGAGCATCGACGCATTTGAGTGGACCATACAATGTCACTGCCACCTTGTTCAGGAAAAATATATATCCCAGCCACAGTTTGTACACTATATGATATAATATAATCAACATAAATATGTTACACATCTAATATTGACACACTCTCAAAAACATTTATATCTTGGTGATAAAACTCAATAATTATACACATTCAATCAGTACCTAGCATTTCAAATTGCGTCACACCCAAAAGGTTGTCGGTATAAGAGAGGTAACTCAAGAGCTGTCTTTATTATAGAACTCATAATCCTTCTATGAATAAAAATATAATTAAGGGTATCCTAACTGCATGATAAGGGTCATAGCGCAATAAAGTCATATAGCAGCTTCAGCCCAATGAAGATAGGAGTCATACTAATATAGCAGTGGTACTTCCAATATAACCCTTTGCCATCCTTTTATCATGATTCATGTCAAGGAGACTTCCATTAGAGGTAAAATCCCGATTTAAAAATGAAAGGGGGAGAAGTTTGGGTTGTACACTTAGGTGCTCCTCTAATTCTATTACAGATTTGCCTCTGTTGTGTGGAAGAATGTGTATGTGCATTAAGGCCCCCCTTCCTGCACATGAACAATCTTACCCTCAATGCAGACACCCTTTCACTATGGTGTAAAGGTGCCTGAATTGGTGGTGGGCTGCTAACTTTTTCTCCAGCGCAGAGTGAATAACAGGGCTGCTTCAGATTGTTGTACATGAGATGGAGCCCTGTGTTCCCAAATTGGCAGAGCGTGGTATTGAGCCCAGGACGCTAATGCACCACTTTGCCACTTCTCTAGTCAATATATGCCCCTTTGCTTGTTCATGTAGGCCAGAGTTGAGAGACATGTGTTTTCAATTGTCTATATCGTTACATATTTATATGTGCATGTGTTCTGGATTACAAGTCACTGACAACACCATTATGTGTCTTTATATGTATTCGACAGCTGAAGTGATGTGTACATACCCCCAAGTTCCTATGTATCTGGAATTAGATCTGCACACAGAGAGTGGGCACTGACTCATAGTAAGATGGACAGGATCAACATTAGTCCCCAACTCACCCCCCCCCCCGTCCCTGGTTGTTACTTTCTCTTTTGCTGTTGTATCTGGTCATATTCAACACTATCTTGTCCCTCAACTCCAACCACTGACTCCTTGTAGACACCAGTTCATCCAAAACATCTTGCTCCTATTGTGGAGCTGGACTCCTACCTCCGGTCTGCAGTGCTGCCTGCTGATTGTTGGACAGTTTTCGTTTGGTCTGGCGCTTGGCATCATGCCAGCGCTTCTTGCAGTCGGCCTCTGTTCTTTTGATCTCTGCTACTGCATTCACCTTGGTCACAATGAACTGCCAAATGGCATTTTTGATCCCCAATGACATCTTGGAGCTGACAAAGAGTTGATGTTTTTTCTCTGTCCCCTCCAGAATTAGAATCTGATTTTCCTGCTGGCTGAATCTGATTGTCCTCTTCCCCTAGGATTCTGCCTGGTCCTCCTGGCTGTTAGGGCAGTTACAGGGTTCTTTTCTCCTGCTGAACTGGTTCCAGCTTGATCCATTTTACCTCCAGGTAATAATTATTTTTTGGGAGTGCTTTGTGGGATTTTTGCAGTTTATTTTTCCCGGGAAGCATTAAAAAAGTAACATGAAGCTGACTGACATGAGTGGTTTGGATGCTGACTGGTCGGCCATCACTTTTTTCACGGTAGGGGCAATATATTTATCAACGTTAACATTGGTGTTAGCAACAACATTTGCCGCTGCACGAAGATCCTATTACCATGTAGCGACGTATTGTAAATATGTTGGTACCATGATGTGACGGTAAGAAAATTGCTGCTAACTAACACTAGCGTTAGTTAGTGGCAATTATTGTAAATATAGCCCTTTGTTTGTTCTTGAAAGCTGGACTGCATGATGCTAGTGCAGCATGTCCGATATATATTGGTTTTGTGAAAGGATGGACTGTAACCGCCCATGCCTGACACATGTGTAATACAGCCCAGGGAGCCCTTTTCTGGTGCAAGGCGATATTGCAAGTTTTACATATAAACACATGTTCAGTAGATCGTTTGTTTCATGCAAAGCATGGAATGTATTGTCAGTAAAATGCAGAGTGATGCTTGATGTTTGGAAGATAGCAGCACTTGTGCCCCCTATGGGGAAATCGTCATTGAACACACCATATCGCGATAGTGCTAGGGTGCGTGCCTGAGTCTACCATAGGTTTTGTAATGGAAGGGTACCCTTCCTGTACAAAATACTATAGATAGACAAGTGAAAAACCTTTTCCTACTTTGTATGTTTGTTGTACAGTGCAGCACATATGCAAAGTCAGAAAAGAAAGGCGATATGAAAACATTTCTCGTATTAATGCCTGCGTTTCAGAGTTATTAATTGTTGGCACTAAACCCTGTCTACAAATTTTGGTAAAGCAAAACCAAAGGGGATGATGGATGGAGTGTTGAACATTGCAAGCACTCACCCCAGTCAACTGATTCTTTAGCTCACTCCACCACCCCAGTTCAGACATGGCCATATGCAAATCAGTCTGACCCTGAGCCTCATGGGAACAGTCCAGCCCGAACTGCCAAGCCATGTCTTCCCTGGACCAGAAACAAGCATCCTGGGATCGGTTTCTGGCTAATCAGCCGTCATCAGCCAGCCTTGCTTGAATCCAGTGGCAAAGTGAGCAAGGGACCCACGCCTGGGCATACCCTGCCAACTTATGGCGAACAAAGCAAAACCAAAGGGGATGATGGACGGAGTGTTGAACATTGCAGGCACTCACCCCCAGTCAACTGATCTGGGTTTACTCCATCATCATTCTGTAGCTCACTCCGCCACCCCAGTTCAGACATGGCCATATGCAAATCAGTCTGACCCTGTGCCTCATGGGAACAGTCCAGCCCGAACTGCCAAGCCATGTCTTCCCTGGACCACAAACAAGCATCCTGGGACCGGTTTCTGGCTAATCAGCAGTCATCAGCCAGGCTAGCTTGAATCCAGTGGCAAAGTAAGCAAGGGACCCACGTCTGGGCATATCCTGCCAACTTAGGGAAAACAAAGCAAAACCAAAGGGGATGATGGACGGAGTGTTGAACATTGCAAGCACTGATGGATAAAGGCCCAGATCTCTGTACTGGGGTGAAACATATGACATTGTTCTGCATTCTGTCCATCAACTGTTGTTTTTGCATTTGTCATCCCGAGTGGGATGGGTATGCTCAGACGTGAGTCCTGTCCTCTCCATGCCACTGGAATCAAGCTATCCTGGCCGATGAGGGCTAAAAGCCCGACACCGGTCCTAGGATGCTTGTTTCCGGTCCAGGGAGGACCTGGCTTAGCAGTTCGTGGGGGACTATTCCCATGGTGCACAGGGTCGAAACTGATTTGCATATGGCTGGGCTCAAACTGGAATGGCATGGTGAGCAAAAGAACGATGGATTTAGGCCCAGATCTCTGTACTGGGGTGAATGTATGACATTGTTCTGCATTATGTCCATCAACTGTTGTTTTTGTACTAATTTTGGTAAACAGCGTTTAGCGTAAAAAAAAAAGCATAGGTGGTTGCACTCATGTGCCACCCATGTAAAGCCCGCTTGACGCAAAGTCATGAAAAGCTGCGCTTTGCTCTGTTTTCCATTACTTTTAGATACTTTCCAGCGAAAAACAAGTTTTGCACTGGAAAGTGAATCAGGGAAAAAACATTCTTTGCTTGTGATGCAAACTCAGCGCAAAATGTTTGAGAATCACCCCCTACTTTTGAAATAACCGTTTTTTGGCTCTGGGGCCTTTTGTTAGGTACAAGACGCAAAACCATATCTGATCATTATCAAGGATCCTATTCAGTGAGCCACTCATGATTCAGGCAGTATCCTGAGTTATTATAGGAAACAGTAATGGTGAGTGATGCTTTATTAACACACACAATATTACAACAGAATACAATATCTCCGAGTTGTCAGGGGATATATATTCTCCTGGACAAACTAAGCAAAATTAAACACTGGAAATGGCCCAGTAATAAGAAATTACATTTTTCTTCGTAATTTTCAATTCAACACCAGACACTTCAACACTTAATAGTGATTCGGAGGCAATATAATATCAGGTGTGAAATGATTGCATTGGTATTGTTGATACACGTGGAATTAGGAACCAGACAAAAGTGTGATTGTATCACTGTGTTGACTTTCAGAATAATTTAATGGCACCTCCTTTGCTGGACCGAAGTTTGCATTTTTGCTAACAAAATGAACATATAGAAGAAATTATTTGTACACATTTTAAGCAGTTTTAATACTAATACACATTTTAATTTGTAAAAAGATATTATCTTCAGCAATCACAAAATAAACTTTAGTCGCTTCTCAACCAAAAGAGAATAGTTTGAATTTGCAGTCTAGCTGTGATTTAATTTCTCCTTGTGAAGAAAGAGAAATGACCCGTTAACGTGTCCTCGTCTTTAGATTTGCTGCTATAAATTGTTGAAAAGCAGAATTCTTAGGGTTATTTTTTCCAAATGAGTACATATGGATTTCTCTCCTCCTTCCTGCAGGTAACGGTTACATTTTGCATAATATACAGTAATGCTGACTTTAGTTAAAAGAACATTGCACTGTGTAAATAGAAAATTAAACAGGAAAACCCAATTAACAATATTTATAGCACCCCTGACTAAAATAAACAGATTATACCAGATTTTGGCATCTAGTCCCCAAGTTCACTTGTGGGGGTGATAACATAAATTTGTCTAGCAAATGTTGCACATTTTTCCATGAACTTCTCATCAAGTAACAGCTGTTACTTTAAAACGCCATGTGTTTTATACGCTCTGGATTAGACGTTTGCCCTTCTATGTTTTTTCCGCATTAAAAAGGATTTCAAAAGGGGTATTTGTGAAAATGTGTGCCTCACATATTCCCCGCGATCTTAAGAAAGGAGAATGAAATGCAATACATTTACCCCAAAATTGTTCAAAAATACTTTGCGTACCGTGCTAAGTTAAGTTGTTTTCCTCACTATAGCACAACGTTCCTACAATGTCAACACGTACAGCCTCATACCGAGCAAAACAGCATCAGGGCTTAAAGTCATACATGAACAATCACACCTTTACTACATATTGGTGACCACATATCAGATTTATAGAGAGTGTTTCTCTTAAATATCACAGGAATACTTGAGTATATGGTGCATCTTTATTGAAGGTGGCACTCAATGCAGTATCGTTAGGACCATGTTTCCATGGGAAAAACGTTTTTTGTTTTACTAATAACTTTGGGACCATTTGACTAATTTTCAAAAAAAAAAAATTAACTAGTTTGCCAATCACTTCATCTGCTTTTCAGAAAGTTTCGGGGCGATTCGCAAAGTGGTGGCAGAAAAAAATGGGGTTCCCAAATTGTGTTCCCCATGCAATTTCCTATGGGAATTTTAGACACGACTATAGACGAACCACATGACAGTATTACACCAGATTTGGCAGACAGCTGGATCTTGGTCCAGAAAGAGCCCTTTCAGTAATTTGGTGTACATCTGTTCAGTGGTCTTGGAGTTAATGCAGAAAAAATTATTAATGTTTATGTAGGGACAGGAATGCTCTGCAGATCCGACAGATCTCATGAAGAGATTTGATTGACTGCCACAGCTTCAAGTGGTAAAAAACACAGTTGATGGACAGAATGTAGAACAATGTCATACATTCACCCCAGTACAAGGATCTGGGCCTAAATCCATCATTTTTTTGCACTCCACACCACCCTGGGTTAGACACTGGCTATATGCAAATCAGCTCTGACCCTGTGCCTCATGGGAACAGTCCAGTCCGAACTATCAAGCCATGTCTTTCCCAGACCAGAATCAAGCATCCAAGGACCGGTTTCTGGCTATCAGCCTTCATCAGCCTGGATAGCTTGACTACAGTGGTGTGGAGAGCCTGGGACTCACGTCTGAGCATACCCAGCCCACTCGGGGTGAAAATTGCAAAAAACACCGTTGATGGAAAGAATGTAGAACAATATCATACATTCACCCAGTACAAGGATCTGGGCCTAAATCCATCGTTTTTTTGCACTCCACACCACCCTGGGTTAGACACTGGCTATATGGAAATCAGCTCTGACCCTGTGCCTCATGGTAACAGTCCAGTCCGAACTACCAAGCCATGTCTTTCCCAGACCGGAATCATGCATCCAAGGACCGGTTTCTGGCTATCAGCCTTCATCAGCCTGGATAGCTTGACTCCAGTGGTGTGGAGAGCCTGGGACTCACGTCTGAGCATACCTAGCCCACTCGGGGTGAAAATTGCAAAACACACAATTGATGGACAGAATGTAGAACAATGTCATACATTCACCCCAGTACAAGGATCTGGGCCTAAATCCATCGTTTTTTTGCACTCCACACCACCCTGGGTTAGACAGTGGCTATATGCAAATCAGCTCTGACCCTGTGCCTCATGGGAACAGTCCAGTCCGAACTACGGTCCGGGGTTACACCGTCGATGCTCTCTGGAGGGTCTCCTGCCTCGTGTACAACCCAAAACTCCTATGTACACGGTACACCAACTAAAAACAGGGAGGCAGAAAAAGAATGATGTCACCACCATGGTCCACGTCTAGTGCTGTGGAGCTCAAGTCAAGTGTAGCGCTGCGCAGCTTGCATCTTACTCTGACGCTGCGCAGCTCACATCCGAGTCTGGAGGTGAAGCACCTGCTGTGGGTCTCAGGGCCAGGCCGACGGTGCGAGGCTCAGGGACGGCTCTGCGGCAGGCTTCGGGCATGAGCTGTCTGTGTATTTATAGATATGACAGGCCCAGGGCTAGAAGAGGAAGAGAGGGCACGCTAGGAAAAGACACAAAAACCGGCCCGGATTAAAAGTTATACACACTTCTATTCAGCACAGCAACCTCCCCACCCATTCCTTCCTTCTCATTGTAGGGATTGCATTTAGATGTTGTTACAAGGTATAAAAGTTGTGTTGAGTGTGCGTATAGTGGACTTCGATTAATTTACAGTGATTTTTTTTTAATTTAAAGAAGATATTACTGCCTTGAGAAATGTGATTATAACTGTTTTCTGCGCTCGCTGGAAAGCGATTGCCTGTTATCACTAGCAAAAGTTGCATACTTTTAGGAGCTCATAACACGTGTTAACATTAATTCATTTGGAATTACCAATACCACATTATAAAGTATTTACCCATTTCAACATTACCTCATTGTTATCAGTTGGAGAAATAGAAATCGGACCTTACATGCAGTGTTGAAGTGTGCACAAAAGTTTATTACACACGTTCTACTTTCTGACCAATTTTCCTAATGCAAACTTTAAAAAAAAATCAGGAGTTTGGGAACTCCACAAAACTTGTAGCCCCACTCCCGCTTCAGGAGTAAACCCCTTTTCCACAGGAATTGGGAATACAACGGGGCACAGAATATGCCCTAAAGTCGGCTCTCAAAATCCTGATAGCTGAAAGTGCAGCATTAATTACTGAATTAATAAGACGTTGTATCGCCCTAGAAATACATGTGTACACAGCTGGTGCTACAGGGGATTCACACACCACCTGATAGTTAAGTGGCATAGCAGGGTGCCAGTGGCCCTATTATGTGAATGCAAATGGGCCCCCAGACCACTGGATGTGTGGGATTATCCTTCATTATTCAGGATGCAGTAGGTGCCTCAGGCCAATGGCCCTGGTGCCACCCCACCGCACCTGCTGCGCCATTGGCAGATTGCTAGCTCATTGGAGAGGCTATGTCAATCCTGCTCAGACTGGTTGCCTCCTTATTCATGTGGGATAATTCATGTGACATTACATTGCTCACTAGCGCCTGTTTAATTGTAGTGTGTAGTGTAATATCACATGCAAGAGTACAGCAAAGTTTCACACCTTGGAGAGCAAAAGGTCCTACTTATTATCTATGGGGATATATTTACTCTTACTCTGCCCACTGCTGCCGCCTATACGTAACTAGTAGTTAACAGGTGCAATATACCACACCTAATCTCGCTGCTGAGTGAAGCAGAAACGACTTCATTACTTAGGCACCCTCACACACAAACATCACAACGCACACAGGTGACAACACACGAGTGCTATTTCATTGAAAATAAGCATTTAAATCTATGTATTGCCTTTGTTAATGTTTATTCATTATTTTAGTGTCCCCTCCCACGAGTTCTGTCACCTGCTGCAATGGTGCAGCAGGTGCATTGACACCGATGCTCAGTGTGTGATGGACTCAGTTCACCCTTATTTATTTATTTATTTTTCTACCAAAACAGGAGGTGGGTGTGGTAATTTTACTTCTTACATTAGGGCACCCGGCGCCCTTGGGAGCTGCATCTCTGTTGTAAGAAGGTGGTACGCCCTCACGGGAAGGAAATCTTCAGAAACATGCATTTCATAACTTAATGTTTTTTATGGGAAAAAGCCGATTTCAAGGCGGTGAAGTGATCGTAAAACGTGCCGCAGATCTCTGAACCGCAGCTTCTTCCACTGAACCCCCTGTGCCGATTAAGGAACCAGAGGCTCCGTAGGGAGTAGGGGGGCATTTAACTGGAATCGAGCCTGACAGCTGTGCACGAATCTAAAAACTGCCACTGACAAAACACAGCTCAACAATGGGCGTTTTCTCTTCCGCGAAGTGCAATCATTGGCACTGGCGCACTCGGAGGTGGTCCATCATGGATTCATGGGATAAGTCGTGAGGGGGTGACACCATGAGTTACCCGCACTGGGTGACACCAACCCTAGTGACGCCACTGAATGTATGACATTGTTCTACATTCTGTCCATCAACTGTCTGTTTTGCAATTTTCACCCCGAGTGGGCTGGGTATGCTCAGACGTGAGTCCCAGACTCTCCACACCACTGGAGTCAAGCTATCCAGGCTGATGAAGGCTGATAGCCAGAAACCGGTCCTTGGATGCTTGATTCCGGTCTGGGAAAGACATGGCTTGGTAGTTCGGACTGGACTGTTCTCAAGAGGCACAGGGTCAGAGCTGATTTGCATATAGCCAGTGTCTAAGCCAGGGTGGTGTGGAGTGCAAAAAAACGATGGATTTAGGTCCAGATCCTTGTACTGGGGTGAATGTATGACATTGTTCTACATTCTGTCCATCAACTGTGTGTTTTGCAATTTTCACCTCGAGTGGACTGGGTATGCTCAGACGTGAGTCCCAGGCTCTCCACACCACTGGAGTCAAGCTATCCAGGCTGATGAAGGCTGATAGCCAGAAACCGGTCCTTGGATGCTTGATTCCGGTCTGGGAAAGACATGGCTTGGTAGTTTGGACTGGACTGTTCCCATGAGGCACAGGGTCAGAGCTGATTTGCATATAGCCAGTGTCTAACCCAGGGTGGTGTGGAGTGCAAAAAATGATGGATGTAGGCCCAGATCCTTGTACTGGGGTGAATGTATGACATTGTTCTACATTCTGTCCATCAACTGTGTGTTTTGCAACAGCTTCAAGTGGTGGCAGCTATCTTGGGACTCAGACTGGGTCGGGTTCCACGAAAAAAGAAAATATTAAAACAAGGGAGCAAGTTAGGAATACTCCAAGCCCTGGGGTTGGTTTGTTTCTTTTATGCCCCCATGTGGGCCAGGACATGGGGAGGGTTGAATTTACAAATTTGGGGATAGGGGCCCCCATAGCCTCCCTCCCCAATCTAAATATGGTCCCAGGGACTATTTTTCCTTTGCTCTTGGACTTCCCAGTTGAAATTAGACAGGGCTCGTGGCTGCGCAGCACCTCTCCTGGAGCCATTATTCACCCTGAGGACTCCTTCCCCCAGGACAGCCCTCACTGGCATGGGCAAGGAAACCTGTGTTTGCTCCTGCTTGGCAGAACCACTTTCAAGCCTCCCAGCAAGTGAGAGCAAACACAAAGTCTGCTTCCAGATGCCGGGAGCTTTAAAAAGCTGGGAGCAGAACTTTGGCAGTGATGTGGGCAGAGAACAGATATGCATATTTTTCCTGCCCGCAGGGAGCAACATTTTAGCTGCTCCCTGTGGGTGGGAGCAATGCCGGCTCCTGCTGGATGCGGGGAGCCGAGGATTAGATGGGTGCCCCGTGTGAGCACCAGGGTTCTCACCCTTTCTTGGCCAGGTCCCATATGATTGGGTCACCAGGACTGTAATCGGCCTAGTGAGGGTGGCATGATGGGCGCTCTACCCCTTTTGACCTATGGCCGGCCCCCGAGGATGGGTCCCCAGGGCCAAAATAAGAAGGGAGGTGGGCTGTGTGACCACCTACTCCTTAATAACTTAGGCTGGGTCTTGAGTGATTATGTCTATGGTGCCAAAACCGGCCCAGGAGGAGAGCCATGTGCCTCCTCCGACATTTTAATAAGGCTCTGGTGGTCATGTCTCTGGGGCCAAAAACATTCCGGTGGCAGGCCATGTATCCCCTTCCTTAATAAATGGGCTGGGCCCCGGGGATGGGCCCGAGGTTAAAATCAGCCCAGGAGGAGGGACACCTGCTCCCCTCTCCTACAAATTGTGCTGAGCCCTAAGGTATGGGGTTCCTGGAGATAAAAGTGGCCCCGGGTGGGGGTCAACCAGTTAGCCGCCTTTGGGGGTCGGTCACAGAGTGTGGCCAATCCCCCACTGTGCTCATCTGATATTCGTGCACAGCATGGGGTTGGGTGCATGCAGGGTGTTAGCTATAGGACATGCAGTCAACCCCGTGCATGTATGGCCAAAGGCCTTGTGTGGCAGTGGATTGATTGATGTATGGTAAAGTAATTATTTCTTTATGCTAAATAAACTAGAAATTCACTGAAAAAAACGAAGATTACAGAGACATTACAGTTAGTCTCAGATTTTACACAAACAAACCCAAAGTTATAATTATACTTATATCAAGAAACTATAACTCAAGCCTTGAAGTAACTATAATTTGTGCCCTCGCTGTGCACTGATAATTACCCCACATATAACATCAGTCATGACATTTTCTATGGCATCATTGCCCAGGGCCCGGCCTTTTTTTAACATTTATTTTAGTACTTAAATGGGGGAGGCTATTTTCATCCTGGGGTTCCATCACCTGGACCCTGGCTCTATAGTGGGCACTCCCTGCCACTGATAGGGATTGCAGGGGGAGCCTGAAGGCCCGCACGGTCCCTACTGGCTCCTTGACTCCTGTGGGATGTGGCATTGCTTTTACACAGCTGCTGACACGTTACTTCCGTGTGCATAAAAGCAATTGTGCTCCACTTTGAACATGCAAGAGTAAATTTCTCCTACTTGCTCAAGGCAGAGCACAGATTGGTATTGCTTGGCAGGAACAGTAAAGCTTCAGCCAAGCCATAGTAAACGGCGATGTCCCAGGGGTGGGCATAATGGGACATAGCAGGAGTTGACTCTGGAGTGATGGCGGTCCCAAGGGCCATGTTGTCTCCAGGGGGCTGCGCCATCCCCCCTCCTTTCTATGTAACTGCCCCGGGGAGGTTATGGTCCCCGGGGCTGTGGAGGTGCCATTGCATTGTTTCCAATTAAAGCCCCGGGGAACTGGTGGCCCCCAGGGTTGAGAGGGCCTAAGAGCACCCCCATTTACAAAAGTATAAGGTGGTCCTTTGGGCAGTGGGGGAACACGTATGGGCTTCCTCTGCTTTTTAAAAAAAAAGATGCCACAGGGAGGTGGTGGTACCTGGGACATTGGTAAGCCCCAGGAGAGGGAGGCCTCCAAATGCTCATGGGACATGGCCCACCCAGGTGTCAATTAGTAATGAAGCGTGGGAGCCCATGCTTTGTTTTTTATTAAAAAAAATCTGTGGAATTAGCAGATTTCTACCCTGTCCCCCTTTTTTTTTTTTAAGTTTTATTCCTGTGACTCAGTTAAACTAGGTCACAAGATGGCGACCAACACTTCCCAGTTAGAGGTGTTGGCAGCCAATTAGATGTCAGCACGATATCTCAGGAGGGGTCGTGGATCCTACGTGTCCCTAGTTCTATATCTGAAAAACCTTTAAATAACTCAGCAACTACTAAACAGGTTTACACCATTGAACAAAAAGGGCTCTCTCTGGACCAACAGTTATCTTTCTCCCAAATTTGGTCAATCCCATTCTGATGTTTGGGCTGTAGTTGAGTCTAAAGTTTGCTATGGAAATTAACACAGGGAAAACATGTTTTGAGACACTCCCATTTTCTTCGCCTCTGCTTTGCGGATCACCCCAGAATTTGAAAGACAGCAATTGAAGTGACTGGTGAAGTAGGTTGGAAATTTTCGTGAGGATTCGTCACACGAATCAAAAGTTACTGGCAAATGAAAAAACGCTCTTCCTGCGGAAACTACATCCTAAGTATAACTACGTACTGGTGACCTACAGCAGGCAATATACATATTCACTGAAAAGACAAAGGTTACAGGGACGTTATAGTTAGGCTCAGGTTTCACTCATACAAAACAAGTGAAATTCAGCCTTTATAGTTAGTGAGCTAACGATACCTCGTGCCCCCGCAATGCACTGCTTATGACCTCACATATTACATCACTCATGACATGGTAAGTGACATCCTGATAACATCACTCATGACATCTCAAATGTCATCACTGATCAGATCATCCAGTGACTGTGTTTCTAAAAAGTTTATGAGTGGTAAATATGTATATATCAAGGTGTATTGGTGAATCAGTGGGTGTATGAGTACCTGTTTAGCTGATTTAGTGGGTGTGTGACTGTCTGTATATGTAAGTGATTAGGTGTCTCAGTTAAGCATGGGCGTAAAATCCGCTCCGCTCGCGGATTTTTCGGATTTTCGGCAAATTCGCAATCCGCGAACGCTCGCGAATTTGTCGAAAATTCGTGAATCCGCTCGCGGTGGATTTTTTGCTTGGTTGCGGCGCGCGGCGTGGTGCACGGCGTTCACTTTCCGTCATTTAGCGTTTGCCGAGTTGTTTTTCTTTGCAAGTGACGCGCCATTTTAGATCTTGCTGCGTGTTCCCGCGGGAGTTTGGCGCCCGCGAATACGTAATCGCGGCTTGCCACCTTGCACAGCACACCTCGCGAGAGTTCGCAATTGCGAACACGTAGTTGCGGCGGAAAGGAACAATCTCGCACTTGCAAAATAGAGATTTTGCAATTTCGCACAAGAAAATCACCAGCAAACAGGATAAACCTTCAGAAAATTATGATTTTTATCAGAATCACTCCTCAGGTTGACATTTGCATGGCCTTTTTTTTTGCAAGGAGTCCATTTTGGGGGGGGGGAGGAAGGAAGTGCCCCACAGTCTCCAACTTCCTGTTCCTGTCCAGCAGGCTCCTCCCAGTGCTTTGTCCATCTCCTGGTCACTTTCATTTGGATCTTGAGCTGGAAGGATTACTTTTTGTGGGTGCTGCTGGATATTTGGATTTGAGGCCTTTTTGACTGTCTTTGGATCACTTTTGGATTAGAAATCAACTTTCACAAGTAAGTTTGTTTGGGGCATTACAGTTGCTGCAAGTAAAATTTTGGAACTTTTTCAGAACATTAAATAAATTATATTGTGGGTAGCCACAGTATCCAGTAGGACCAGGGTTGGTTAGGGGTGCATGATACAACTGTTTTGTTGAATTTAAACACCATTGAGGCCATGGATGGGCTGGGATTGTGCTGTTTTTTGTCCTTTTTTTGGGCCTGCTGGTGTGGCCCTTTGCCCAGGGGTGGTGAGTGTTGCATGGGCCTAGTCTTTCTGTGGGGTGTCTTCTTGAATTTAAGGCAACATGTGCTTGGGGTGTAAGGGGCCATTTTGAGGAGAGGCAGTGTCTGAGGCCTGCACTTATTTTGCCTACTTTTCATCCATTATGCCCAGGGGTAGTGAGTGTTGCATGGGCCTAGTGTTTCTGAGGGGTGTCTTCTTGAATTTAAACACCATTGAGGCCATGGATGGGCTGGGATTGTGCTGATTTTATTGTTTTTTGTCGTTTTTTTGGGCCTGCTGGTGGGGCCCTTTGCCCAGGGGTGGTGAGTGTTGCATGGGCCTAGTCTTTCTGTGGGGTGTCTTCTTGAATTTAAACATAATTGAGGTCATGGATGGGCTGGGATTGTGCTTATTTTATTGTTTTTTGTCGTTTTTGGGGGGCTGCTGGTGTGGCCTTTTGCCCAGGGGTGGTGGTGCATGGACTGAGTGTGCCTGTGGTGTGGTCTCACTCTCTTTAATGTAAACATCATGGATGGCATTGGATTGTGGTGATTTCTGGCTGTTTTTCTGTTTTTTGGGGGTGTACTGTTGATGTGGACTGGCCATGTGGGTGGTGATGGTGGCCATCTTGAGTGCTGGCTGGTACAGGCAACATGTGCTTGGGGTGTAAGGGGCCATTTTGAGGAGAGGCAGTGTCTGAGGCCTGCACTTATTTTGCCTACTTTTCATCCATTATGCCCAGGGGTAGTGAGTGTTGCATACTTGCATGTCCCTAGTCTTTCTGTCGGGTGTCTTCAATGTAAACATCATGGATGGCATGGGATTGTGCTCATTTTTCTGTGTTTTTTCGATTTTTTGGGGTGTATAACTGAACTGATGTTCCTCTGTCTTCCATTGCTTTTAGGTGCACAAGAAGACTCAAGAGAACCACCAGTGCCAAGAAGAAGTCCTGCAGCGGTGTGTGTGTGCAGCATAACGTCACGCGACGTCACGTCTGGACACAGAACCCTCTGCAACTCGTGCAACTGCTGCCTGCTGACCTGCTCTGAAGAAGATGGCCCCAAAAAAAGTAACCCGTAGCTCCTCTAGCAAGAAAGGTGCCAGTAAGGAGCAGAAGAAGCAAGTTACCAAGGACACTGGTGTGCTGCCCGCCCCTTTTTTTGGGAGTAAAAAAAAAAGTATGCCTGCAGCAGCAGCAGCGGGATCTGCTGGGGACCAAGCTGGCAGCAGCACCCCCGCTCCATTGGGCTCAGTGCCACCACCACCACCACGCCAACTTAAGTCCAAGCCCTTGAGTGCTGCAGAGGCAGCCAGTATAGTTGTTCAATCACCATCGACCAGTGATGTTGGCTCATCGCAAGAAAGCAGCAGCAATGTCCCTCAATCAACACAGGTTGTTGTAGCTCATCTGACGAGTGTTGAACAACCACAGCCGCAACAACAATCACATGTGCAAGTACAAGCCCAAGTACATGTGGAAGGAGAGGCAGCGCAAGGAGATGCGCAAGCAGAGGTGCATGGAGGGTCACAAGTGCCCACAATAGTTGTTCCTCCCGAAGTAGGGGCACATCAGGAAATCGACAATCAAGGCGAGGTATCATTTGAGGAAGCCACTCCTCCTGATGATCCTTCATTGTCTTCCACACCCCTAGCAAGGAAGAGATCAAGGGTGGTGTCTACATCTTCTTCAAGCACACCTCCTTCTGATGATACGGATCAAACTTGGGAACCAGCACCACAGCCGTCTGAGAGTGAGGCACACCATGATCCGACAAAGGTAGTTAAGCGTAAAAGGAAGCTCGTCCAAAGTCTCAGAGTTATGGAGTGTGATGAGTCTCAACAAGAAGTGGCGGATACTGCTGCTGATGAAGACTCTGCCAACGACGACCCAGTCATCATAAAGGTCACTGCAGCCCCAGCGGGCATGCAGCAAACAGACATTTTGACCCTAGCCCAAAGAGCTGCTGAGCGTGATGATGATGATGATGTTGTCGATGAGGAGGCAGTGGAAACACCACAATCATTGGAGTTAAGTAGTACACCAACTCGTCCCGCTTCCATATTTCTTTCTGGCAAGAAGAGACCTCCGTCAACCTCGACCTTAATTAGTGGCGGTGAAAGTGCAAAACGTACAAAAGTTGGGCAATCCAGATCCTCCACTTCATCTGGCATTAGCTTCATGACCACCACCACCAGTATCGCCGCCTCCTCCATGTCCCACAGACACTTCAAGTCCCCAGTTTGGGACTTCTTTACTGTTTGTCCAAAAAATGCAAAGTTTGCCATTTGTACCATTTGTAAGCAAGCAGTTAGTCGTGGTAAGCCAGGTACCAACTATGGTACCGGAGGCCAGAGAGGTCATCTTAGGAGACAGCACACTGTCAAATGGTTTGCGCACCTAGATGCGATCAAGAAAGGCCGAATTCAAGGAAACGTTGATGTTTCATCTGATGATGACGAGCAGGAAGAAGACGTGTCAAACACTTCCCTTACACCCAGTACCCCTGTCAGCAGCACACCCAATGTGAGGCACACTAAGAGTGTTGGAGCGAGTGAGACACCAACGCACAAAAGTTCACCAGCGAGCAAAATTGGGTCAACGAAGTCATTCTCAGCCCGTAAATGCTTGGTTCAGGGCAACATTAGAACAATGCTTACTTCAGACGTGCCATATGAACGCAACCACCCACTGACGCGTCTGTATAACACTAAGCTGGCTAAAATGCTAGCTGTGGACCTTCTACCTTTTTCTTTTGTAGAAGCGGTAGGTTTTCTTGAATTAGTGGCAACGCTCTGCCCTAAATGGAAGGTTCCGAGCCGGTTCTATTTTGCCAGAGTTGCGGTTCCAGCACTACATGAAGATGTGCTGGAGGCGATTGGGGCAGCTTTGCAGAAGAGTGCTGTTCACACAATACATCTGACATCAGACATGTGGACCAGTGGCGCAGGCGCTGATTACATGTGCATCACTGCACACTGGGTCTCTTTTTCAGGTGTTAAAGCAAAGCTAAACGCAGGTGTTGACCCGGACAAAGTTTTCAAAGCTGCTCGGAAACATGCAACACTAGCCATGTTTGGCTTGGAGAAAAGTCACACAGCAGAAAACCTTTTGGAAGAGTTTAACAAAAAGGTCTTGAAAATGCTATCCCCCCTAAAACGCAAGATTGGTTATGTTTCCACAGATAATGGCGCCAATGTAGTTAAGGCCATGTTGAAGGGTCACCATGTTAGAGTGCCGTGTTTGGCGCACTGTATCAACCTGGTAGTTCAAAAATTCTTGATTGATAAACAGAGTCCAGCGTTCGAGGTAATGGCCACCTGCCGCAAAATGTGCAACCATTTCAGCCATTCTTTTAAGGCCCGGAAGCATCTGCGGAGGCTGCTACTTCAACGTGGAATGCCAGTGAAAGCACTCATCCAGGAGGTGGCAACACGTTGGAACTCAACCTTCTACATGCTTGAGCGTCTGTATGAGCAGTATACGGTACTCGATCACTATTTCTTCACAGAGGGTACATCTCAGAAGGAGGACCTGCGGATGAGTGCAGCGCAATGGGACATAGTTAAAAGCCTGACAGACATGCTTCGTCCTTTTGAGTTCTTCACGCGTGCAGTCAGCCAGGAGGACTGTAATTTGGGAAAAGCTATCCCATTGTTGTGCATGCTGGAGCACCAACTGATGGCGGTGTCTTCTGAGTTTGAAAAAGATGTACAAAAAAAAGACCATTTTATTTTGTCTGAGAAATTATTAGAGCGCCTACGTGGTGATGAACGTCTTCAAAAGATCAAGTCAGATCAGCATTACATTTGTGCTACTATTCTGGATCCACGCTACAAAAAGGCGCTGGCAGGCGAAGCATTCTTTCCTTTTGCTGATGCAGATGTTCAAAAGTACAAACATTGGTTAGCCTGGTCAGCCAAGAGGTTTGAAAAACAATGGCAGGTTATTGAAGGAGAAGCCAGTACATCAGCATCAGCATCAGCAGGCCATCCCCAGTCACAAGAATCCACTTCTGCACCTGTGGCTGGGGCACAAGTGACCTCTCAGCCGTTAAAGACACCGGCAACTGGATCATCTGCACCACACACAATGACAACACTAACAGTGGCTGCGGAGGAGGATTGGCTAAGTTTGATGGGGTATGGTTCTCGAAAAAATGTCACAGGCACAGCAAAAAGTAAGCAAAGTGGAGGAACAGTTGATGACCTTGAGTCGATGGTGCAGGACTATCTGAATGACTCAACAGAGGTCTTTCTTAATGATGAGCCATTGCAGTATTGGCATGGCAAAAAACAATTGTGGCCACAGCTCTTCAACCTGGCTATAAACTATTTGTCTTGCCCACTCGCAAGTGTGTCTTCTGAACGTGTTTTCAGTGCTGCTGGTGGCATTGTAACTCCCAAACGGAGCCGCCTCTCGCCCAAAAATGTGGAGCGGCTGACAATGATCAAGATGAATCAGCACCTCATACCACCAGATTACAAAGTACGAGAAAGCACGCCGCATGAAGACGAGGAGGACGGCAACGTAGATGAGGGGATTTTTTCTCTGTTCGGTGGCACTGACCTCATCCAGCCTGAATTCGCAGAGTATGATGACGAAATCTTGTTCTTATTCCCTGACACCGAGCCCTGAAAATGAGACAATCAATCAAGAACTTTCTTTTTCGTCCTTATTCACTTTTATTCCTGTGTGCTTTGTGTCTCTCTTTCTTTGTTTTGCACAGTTAATTTAATTCAAACTTTAATCACCTAATCCCAAAAACAAGACCATCATCAGAACTGTCTTCACTTGTTTGCTTATTGATTTGAAGGTGCCGCAGTCTACATTCCTCAGGTTCACAAGTTCTGAAGAACATGCTCCTCTATCCTCCTCCTCCAGACTGCGATTTCCCTCAAAGCAGAGTGCTGGATTACGCCCAATGAAGAAAGACTCAGCACTTGTGGGGGTGTTGTACTTCTTTGCGGGTGAGTTGACGGATTTGGGCCCATTGCTGTGAAGCTCTAATAATGGACAAAAGTGTTTTGGACCAAATATGAGGTGGAAATTTCTTGCCGTTTTTGCTGACTTGCTTGCCTTTGAGGTGCTCTTTGGCGGGGTTCCGGGTGTTTGTGGGTAATTTTTGGTGTCTGAGAGCACTGCTGCGACAGTCTAATCTTGATTGCATTTGCTTTTCAGGAAATCCGTGGTGGAAAACAGGAGTTATGATGATTGATGATGATGAGTGACCTAGCTGCACAGCGCCGCGTTTGGACCGAAGGCCGAGAGATATTGTAAGTATGAGATTTAGCTTTTTCGCTGTTTGGGGGTGTTGTCGGGTGGTTTTTTCCGGGTGGGTTGGCGGGTCTTGCCTGGGGCATTCCTGGGAAGGTCTAATACCGGATAGAAGTGTTTTGGACAAAATCCTGAAGGAACAGCTTTTTTTTGCTATTTCTTCTGTCATCTTGCTCAATGTAGCGTTTTGGGGGGCTTCCTGCTGTTCGTGGGTGGGTTGCGGCCGGGGTCTCTGTCGAAGCACTGCTGCGACAATCTAATCTTGATTGCATTTGCTTTTCAGGAAATCCGTGGTGGAAAACAGGAGTTATGATGATTGATGATGATGAGTGACCTAGCTGCACAGCGCCGTGTTTGGACCGAAGGCCGAGAGATATTGTAAGTATGAGATTTAGCTTTTTCGCTGTTTGGGGGTGTTGTCGGGTGGTTTTTTCCAGGTGGGTTGGCGGGTCTTGCCTGGGGCATTCCTGGGAAGGTCTAATACCGGATAGAAGTGTTTTGGACAAAATCCTGAAGGAACAGCCTTTTTTTTGCTATTTCTTCTGTCATCTTGCTCAATGTAGCGTTTTGGGGGGCTTCCTGCTGTTCGTGGGTGGGTTGCGGCCGGGGTCTCTGTCGAAGCACTGCTGCGACAATCTAATCTTGATTGCATTTGCTTTTCAGGAAATCCGTGGTGGAAAACAGGAGTTATGATGATTGATGATGATGAGTGACCTAGCTGCACAGCGCCGCGTTTGGACCGAAGGCCGAGAGATATTGTAAGTATGAGATTTAGCTTTTTCGCTGTTTGGGGGTGTTGTCGGGTGGTTTTTTCCGGGTGGGTTGGCGGGTCTTGCCTGGGGCATTCCTGGGAAGGTCTAATACCGGATAGAAGTGTTTTGGACAAAATCCTGAAGGAACAGCCTTTTTTTTGCTATTTCTTCTGTCATCTTGCTCAATGTAGCGTTTTGGGGGGCTTCCTGCTGTTCGTGGGTGGGTTGCGGCCGGGGTCTCTGTCGAAGCACTGCTGCGACAATCTAATCTTGATTGCATTTGCTTTTCAGGAAATCCGTGGTGGAAAACAGGAGTTATGATGATTGATGATGATGAGTGACCTAGCTGCACAGCGCCGCGTTTGGACCGAAGGCCGAGAGATATTGTAAGTATGAGATTTAGCTTTTTCGCTGTTTGGGGGTGTTGTCGGGTGGTTTTTTCCGGGTGGGTTGGCGGGTCTTGCCTGGGGCATTCCTGGGAAGGTCTAATACCGGATAGAAGTGTTTTGGACAAAATCCTGAAGGAAACACCAGTTTTGGCACTTTTTGTAAGTTAGGGTTCGTTAGGGTTAGCCCGAGCAGCAGGATTGCATGTGTTTTGGGGGGTTCTATTGCAACGCAGTTCTGGTGTTGTAGAGCACTGTTGGAGCGATGCTGGCTATGGATACTTTTGCTTGCTTGCAAGTGGTTTGAATACAATCCACGGTCTGTATTTGGGCCTACTGTTACTTTCAAAGTACGTTTTGTAACCATTTTTCTGCTAGGCATCGTTTTTGGAGATCTGATTGGGGTTCTTCTACATTTTTGCGACTGGCTTTAGTAAGGGTCTTGGTGGGAGCATTGCTGGGAAGGTCAAATTTTGTTCTAAAACACAGTTTACAGTACACCTACCTTGAGGGGAAAGATCCGCTATAATATTTTGGCCATACTTATTTATCCTTAAAAAGGTGACTCAGACAGAGCACGCAATTTCAAAAATATTGTACTGTCTATTAGGGAAATCAAAGTGTCACATTTTGAACCACACAGCGTACATACCTTTTATTTATTTATCAGTGGTATTGTAATAGCACTTCCTGTTTTCCGTTCAATAATTACAGGCCGGGTTTCAGTCAACATCCGCCAGGCAGGCAGTGGACAGGTTGTCTTCTGTCAGTGGTGGTCACCAACATTGATGGACGAAGCGTCAGCTGGAATGGAGGAGTGCCGCCAATAAGAGGAATTGTTTGCTGCATGCAACTTACTTACCAAATTCAAGGACAACTCCAACAACATACGCAATACAGATACAGTATCCATTGTTTTAATCTATGAGTGTGACTGCATGTGCTTAGCTTTACTTTGTAACCAAAGATTGTCTTTATCTTCAATTATTGTTTGTCCATGCTCTGCTTTTTTTTTCTTCTCTCAACAAAACCTACCCAAAAAGAAACCCCCATTCCCATCCATTTTACAAACCCTAACCCTCTTCCCCCGGGCTGTGTTGTTTTGCTTGATGTCTGACTAAAATGACATCAATAATTCCACACACTTGCTGGGGAGGATAAGGTCATAGCAACAGGCTGGTGAAGGAATACGAGGATATCTTCTAGACTTACTCAGCTTCAGTACTATATCTTCTAGTAGTAGTAGCCAATGTCAAATAAATTCAACGCAAGTACTAGTTATACTTGCAAGCAAATACTTTACCATTTGTTAGGCTACATTATGGCACTGTTCTGTCTGTCACCTGCTATATTCTCGATCGTACCGTAACCGTTGTAATGCTACAGTAAGGACAAACAAGGTTTCGTTTTCTTTTTTTCCATAGGCATGCAACTGCCACTGTGTCACACCACTAGTACCACCGCAATGAGGAAATGTCACCCGCCCAGGATTGACAACGTTAATCCCCATTTCACGTGGAGCCAGCCCTGGGCCTAGCCCTAATTTCTAACACAAATTACAGGTAAGATAAGAGTTTGGTGGGAGGTAGTATAATGGAGTATTATTTCGGAGTAGACAAGAGATTGACGGTTGTACTACTAAAGTCCTACGACTGTTCAGGAAAACAAAGTTACTGTTACACCCCGCCCCCCACCCACCAGACTGAAAAGCAGTAAAAAACAGGTATGGTCAGATAAAGTTTAAAAATATATTTATGTAGCCCTAACAAAATAATCTCCCTCACCCACCCTAACCCCAACGATTGTCTTTGAAATGTCCCAAAACGATCCCAACTCCCAAATCCCACCCCCCAAAAGTCTATAAAAAAAGGGCAAGGGACACTCCACTACTGGAGGGTGCTGGTGCTGGTGCATTTTGCGGCATGGGCATCATACTCCTTGCGGAGGGTGGCAAGCTCGGAGCGGAGGCCCTTAACCAAGTTCTTATACTTCAGGACCTCCTGCTCCAGGTTGGACATTCGGACTCGTAGGCGGCGTTGGCGTTCCTTGCAGCTCCTGTGGGGGGCAGCTGGTATTTCTGTTGCTTGGCGGTGGCGGTTGTCTTTGTTAGCCCGGCTCGGTCCCGCTGGCTTAGTCACGGAGGAGGATGCAGTGGTCACAGTCGAGGATGTTGTTGTTGCCCCGCTCAACTGCGTGTCCTCCTCCTCCTCCAGGGCCACCAGCCGCCGATATTCGGCGACAGTGGCCTCCAGCCTCCGTTGCCGGGCCATTCTAGCCTGCTCCCTCCGTGTTGTTGATTTGGAAGGAGCAACTATATGAAGAAAGAAAGACATAGTCTGTAACCAATGCTCCTTAGCATTAATAACACAAAGTGATTGAGCCGAAAGTTGGGTCACAGTACAAGTAGCAAATTGAAAGCACAGTACATAACTATTGAGGACAGTATCTATGTAACCTCCCACTTCTGCATCCTTGCTCTAACATTAGTGGTAGTTTAATGAACAAATTCTACGACCACTATGGACTTCCATTACAGTCGACTATGACAGTACACCAGTCTTATTCTTCTTCTTCTCTCTTGTTTAGGGAAATTGGTACGTTATCTTATGCAAGCCGGCAGAATGACATGGACAGCACAGTGAACTTGCACCCGAGAAAAAAAGTTGCACACCATGATGAGTGAGACAGACTTGCGTTACTGTACCGGTCCAGTACATGCAGGTGGTGAAGCTATTACTTTTCTATTACGGGTGGCACTGAGAATACTCTGTTACAAGGGCTACTGCTTAATTAATTTACCTTTCACCCTACAGTGCAAATGAGTACTAGAAAAGGAAAATGAAGAAGCTAACTAATTTGATTATCTATCACTTCACATGGGACGTATTTGATGACATATGGGATGACTTTAGGTGCTTTGCTTAATATTGAGTGAACAGTGATACACCCACACATGAATGACGTACTACAAGTAAACTAAAGTTATTAAGAGAGGTACGGAGTGTCCACCGTAATAACCAGATATATGCTGTGATTGCAGACGCAATACAAAGTACTGCTACTATTCATGGTAGTATTGGACACATTTACAATTTCTTTTCCTTGCCTTCCCTGCACTGGAACGGACGTGCGGGTGCGGTGGTACATGCTCTTCAAGGTAACACTTACTTCATCTGGCGACCATCTACTCTCTCTAGATACACATGTGCTATCTAAGAGTCAGAGAATACCATGCTCCAGGCATCCATTCAGTCAAAGTATACGCACACATACAGTTTCTGTTTCACCCACCCAGGCTGCTGTCCTTCCACCCATCCTTGCTTCATCATTGACCCAGCCATGCACCATACCATATTCTTTCCTTCCCAGCCACCTCGGGGGCCAAGCAAACACATATCGTTCTTCTTTGCCAGCCATCATACAAGTTCGCGTCCCACTTACTTACACCCTTCTTTCGCTTTTCGTTCATCCCATCCATCACGTTCGTCTAAGAACTTATTGGGATTCTTCTCACCAAAAACTTCACAGCTAAGTCGAAGTACATTTCGAGGAGGCTACTACCTGGTTGATTTGTAATACACCCATGCAGAAAGCACACTATGCAGTCTTCAATCTCAATAAGTAAGGAATATATAGCTTACCTGTTTCCGCCACCACCGTTTGAACCCCCACAGGACCGTCCGCCGGCTCTTGCACCGCCTCCTCCCCAGAGTCCGCCGAGTCCTCGCCCAACACAGCCACCTCCGCGCTGGCCCCGTCACCAGATGTTACACCTACAAAGTACATTTAAGAATGTTAGAATACACCACTCACTACTATATAATATTTGGTCTAGGAGAAATGTTAAAAAAACTGAATACAATGTAATAATTTGTGACTGTCTACTCCAAAGTAAAAATGTCCCATTTTCCAGGGAAGGCTGTTGTCTTGCTGCACTTTTATGCACAACTGATGAATGCTTGCTTTTGATTTTTAACACGCAGCCACTTTTTCTCCTAACAGACAGAAGCTTGACTCCTAAGAACACGACCAGGATCAAGTTCAAACCAGGTGAGAGCTCGGCTCGACCACAAGAAATGTGTCCAATTAATCGTCAGCACTAACCACTTTTCCGTTTTCAGTTAAATAGTTTTATGACAAAGTAGATTTTAATAAATGTGTTTACTTTTAATAAAGCTTTTAAACTTAAATAGACTCTGTGGTTTTTGTTCCTCCAGACTAGAGTGGATGAGCTAAAGGTTTTGGAATTTTTGCAAGCATGAGTGCCTCTGACACTTCTTGACTGTGCTGTGACTCCGTACTCTCTTGTCCTGCGTACGATAATCTAGAGATCATTGGGGATCAATAATCGGTGACTTCGGGAGCTGAATGACTCTGCCACACTATCTAGTCAGTAAGGAGACAGTGCATAGAGCTATTGCTGAATAGAATGGGAGTCCAATGGAATTGCCAAATGTCCAATCTTAGTTAGCTACACAGACAGACTAATAAGAATAGTCTAGAAATACCACAGGGAGTCATATTCGAGGCAGGATAAGAATTTATATCCAGTCTACAAGAAGATCAAAGACGATTTAGAAAAAATTGAATGAGGAACGCTAGGAAAAAATAGGTACTCTTTATTAAAATGTAAACTTACTGGGGCCAGCAAAGGAGCCCTCGCCTGCCCGATCCTGGCCTGCATCCTCAGCACCCTCCTCCTGTGTCCTCTTGCCCTTGGGGGGAGCTGATGTACAACATGAAAGAAAGAAAAACCAGAAAACATGGATGAGATTTTTCTACCAAATCAAACATTTCAAAAGAACAATAACAAAATATTTTGGAGAAATAGCAAATAGATAGACAACTATTCCACGGGATCTATCTCATGTGGTATACTACGTTATTCGTATTGCCTGATTTGCGGAACGTTGACTTAGAAAGTTCCTATGTAACTCAATAAACAGACTACTAAAGAGGTTTGCCTAGGCCTGGCACTGCAGGCAGCAGTCCGCAGCACGCGAAGTGACAGACAAAGTCCATCCTGCTTGCAGATCAGTGAATACTCAAACTATCAATCCACCCACCACCGCCACCATTTCTTCTTATAGCCATGTGTCTAAAGGAAGGACTGGACTTCAGTCTGTTGGGGCTGATTTAGAAGTCCCTTGCGGCTCATTTTCCTCCATTGTTGCGTGCCTTTTGTGACGCAGCGGCAGAACAAAAGACTCGCCATGGTGTTGGTGCGGCGTATATATTAAAAAAAACACATATGGGCATATGGGCGATGCATCACGTTGTAAAGCCCTGCGCCATCAGGGGGCGTTCCGGCGCAAGGGAGGGCGTACCTGCGCAGGAACGAATCCTAAAAGTGGCTGAGGGAAATCTACAAGATGTCAATCAGTCACTTTTAGGACAATGATGCATGACTCAAACCCTGCGCGCTTGAAGCCGACGTACGGCTTGATGCAGCATTGGGGAGATAGGGTACCCCAGAGCATTGCTGGAGCTGCGCCATCGTTGGCACGCAACTCCAGCAATGCGCTGCCTTTACAGCACAGATGCGTAAGGCTTCTGTGACGTTTTGGGCCAATGGGTGGTGGTGGCATGGCACACAATTACTGCCGCATCCCTGCTACTTTGCAGGGATGCGCCGGTAATTGAAAATATGACCCTTAGTGTCTAGCATTACGCAGTTCTTATCTTTACACTACACTCATACATAATTTCTCAGGCCAATGAAATGCTTCTGAACACAACATACAAAACAAAGAAGCATAGTAGCAAGCAAGGCTACTGAGAAGGAGAGCAGTGCACCTGAAATGCATAGAAGATTTTGAAATATAATTTACCTCAATGTAATCGGCAGCATTATTGCTCTTGGTAAAGAACAAAGATTTGCAAATAACAGAGCCGGATAAAACAGAGTAGTAAATGAATAGCTACTACTACTCACCAAGCCCGGGGACCTCTACGCCGAGCGCGTCCAGCAAGTCCCGCTCCCGGTCCATGACATCGGTCCAGCGGTGGGTGGCCTGGTTATATGTGCGCCGGACCCCAGAGAGCTTATACATGGCCCGGCACACCTTCTCCCACCGCTTGCGGCGCTCCCGGATGCCATAGCCAGTCGCGATCTTGCCGCCTCCCAGGATCGTCTTGGGGAGGCGGCGCTGGATGTGGAAGATGAGTGCCGCCACTTCCTCCGCGCTGAAGATCTCCCGCGGGACCACTTGCTCCCCCCTCAAACGCCCGCACGGGAGCCGGGCACGGGGTGCGGGACCCTTCCCCTTCTCAGGGTGCTTCCCGGCTCCCTTTACCATGGTCTGGGCAGAAATACAGTTAAATGATAAACAAGAAATAGAATAGTGAAGAAGAAAAGAAAAGAGTTTAAAAAAGTAGTTTAAAAGTAACTAAAAGCAGCAGAAAACACAAAAATATAGAGCTAGAAAAATAGAGGGATAGATAATAAGTAAAATTAGATCAAATAAACTTCAAACAAGCAAAGGATGGCAGAGATTGAGAGAGGATAGAGAAAGCATGCCCAGAACCATAGCAATGAATGAGAAACAAGATGGCCGCGCCCGTTCACGACCGCGTGGGTAAGTTCGCGCGAGATTTTCCTCGCGAGCACGCGCAAAATTGTACTAGCGAGCAGCACACTTTGCGAGATTACACATAGCGGCCGGAAACGGAATTACGTCACGCAAACAAGATGGCCGCGCCCGTGTACGACCGATAGGGTAACTTGGCAAACGTATAGCTAGAAGCGCCTCGCGAACACGCGCAAGATCACGCGAACATACACGTCGCAAGAAAAACAATTTTGTATTCGCGGCTTCCGAAATCGATCTCGCACGGATTCGCGCCCCAAAAAACGCGCGAAATTGCAGAAAAAACTATTTTAGCTAAACTGAAAGCAATGAGCAGGTGCAAAAGTTCAAACTTAACATTAGTAACATTCAAGGTAGTGCTGCTTCCTGAGGGGCCCCTCCAGAGTTTGCAACTATTCTATGACCCTGCTATGACCCAAACAGCAGGCTCATAGAATAGCTACAAGTAGACCATAAAGGTCCTGTGAAAAAAAATTTCACTGCAACAAAAAGCAAATTACAGATAAGGAAGGAAGCAGGTGCCAGCCAGACTGGAACTTTCAAAATTACTGACACATTAATGACCCACAAATTAATTGATGGCAGTTGAAGAAGGGCAGGTGTGCTTGCTTTTTTCAACCACCATAATCTACAGTGATAAATAAACCTAATGGGTGGCAGTGAGGATGTACCAGAGGGTGGCATGGGTGTCCCAGAGGGTGGCAGTGGTGAAACAGAGGGTGCTGTGAACCTGTGATGATAAACCAGACGTAGAAACAACATAGTCGCGGCCGTTGCGAGCCGAAAAGTAAGTTCGCAATTGCGAACTTGTCCCAAAATCGGCGCGAACGCGCGCCAACACAAAAAACGGGAAAATCCGCAAATCCGCTAGAGTTCGCGTATCTTCGCGGATTGCGAATCCGTAAATCCGCAATTTCGCGTACGCGAGATCCGCTAGATCCGCCCATGCTTAGTCTCAGTTAATGTATGGGTGAGTGACTGGTCATGTGAATGTCTGTATCAGTCAGTCAGTTGGTGTCCAAGTGGCTGTCTGGGTGTGTGAGTAGGGATGTGTGTTTCTGTATGGTTGAGTGATTAGTATGGGAACCTATATGGGTGTCTGACTGTCCGTGTAGGTGGGTGAGGGGGTTTGACTGCTTGTATGAATGACGTAGTGGGTGAGTCAGTGGCTACAAGAGTTAGTGAGCGCATGTGTGAGAGGCTGTATGGGCGAGTGAGTGAGTGTTTGTATGACTGTGTCGGTGAGTGAGTGTATGTGTCAGTGGTATATGGGTGAATAACTGGGTATGTGAAAGGCAGTATAGGTGAGTGATGGGGTATGTGATTAAGTGTATAGGTGAGTGAGTGCATGTGAGAATGTGTTAATATCTGTATGAGTAGGTGGGTGAATTTATGTGTAACAGTATGGATGGGTAAGTGACTGAGTGACTGTATGGATGAGTGAGTAGGTATGAGAGTAGCTCCAAAGGTGACTGCCTCACTGTGAGTAGCTCTATGGGTGTATGAGTGGATATGTCAATGGCTATATTAGTGAGTGTGAAGGTGTATGAGTGGCTGTATGGGTGAGTGAGTGTATGTCTTTGATGCATGAATTAGTAAGTGGTTGTTACTAGTATGGGTGTGTGAATGGATTTAAGAATGGTAGCGTGGAAATTGGAGTTGGTATATGAAATTTAATATGGGTGTGTCAGAAATTCTGTGAATGATGTCATCAAGGATATCATTTGAGATGTGATCAGTGATGTCATCAGTGATTTCACTGACCATATCAGTAGTGATGTAATATGTGAGGCCATAAGCACTGAATTGCAGGGGTGCAAGTTTTAGTTAGCTCACTAAATATAACAGCTGAATTTGACTGGTTTTGTGCAAGGGATACCTGAGCCTCACAATTCCATTTCCTAACTATAATGTCACTGTCACCCTTAGTTTTTTTCAGTGAATTTCTTTGTTTTTTGAAGTAGCACTTGCATTTGCAGAGTGGTGGAGAAAGGGGGTCTCTTATCAGCTCTCGAGAATCCCTCTGTGTAGGACTTACAGAGGTACCAGGAGGGTTTTTGGCCACCAAGGTCCCTCAGGAGTAAAGTGGACTTCATCCCCCAACCAGAGGTGTGCCAGCAGATGTGTTTGTAGAGTGGTGGAGAAAGGAAGTGTGGCCCCGAAGACATCTTAGCAATCCCGCTGTTTGGGACTTACCAGAGGTAACAGGAGGGCTTGGTCGACCTCTGGAGGCAAGGGGACTTCATCCCCCAACCAGCAGTGTGCCAGGAAGTGCATTTGTAGAGTGGTGGACAAAGGGGGCAGGGCCTCCGGTGAGTTAATAGTCTTTAAAGAAAATTATATTTTTATAGGGACAGGGGGCTGCATAGCCCAATTCCCTAGCCCAAATTTGGCACTGGGTACCCCATATGCGGGGGACAGGCTTTTTTAAAATGGGGAGTGGGGCCAGGCTGCCCCCCTCCTGGGTTGATTTTGGCCCCAGGGACCCTATTCCTCAGGGCCTGCCCCTTTTTCAACAAAAGGGAGTAGGGCCACACGTCCCACCTCCTGGGCCAATTTTGACCCTGGGGACACTATTCCCTTGGTCCTGGCCTCTAAATAAACCCAGGACACCCAGTAATCTCTGTTGGGGACTACAGGGAAGTCTTCTGTTTAAGTATGGGTGAAGAACACAGAGTGGCACACCGCAGAGTTCCACAGAGTTAAAAAAAACTTAATGGAACTCTGCTCCACCCCAGTCTCACCGCTAATTTAAAAAATACAAAAAACCCACTTACCTGCTCTCTAGCATCTGCGGGCCGCCCTTCTCCTCACCGTGGCGTCTCCTCCTTGCCACTGTCCTCCTCTTCCTCATTGCCGGTCCCAACCCCTACGTCTCATGTCTTGCGTGGACTGTGCATGCACAGTTCACAAAAGACGTAAACATTGGGGTTTGCAGCGTGGACGGCAGCGAGGAGGAGAGACACTATGGCGAGAAGGAGGGTGGCCCACAGATGCCACGGAGCAGGTAAGTGTTTTTCATTTTAGCTGTAGTGCAGGGGCTAAGGGGCGTACTCCGCTCCACCACGGAGTCAGAGTTTTGCCTCAACTCTGCGTTCCCAACAGAGCGTGGAGTTGGTAAAACTCCGCAAATTCCGCTGGCAGAGCAGAGTATGCCGCCGGGGCTCACTTATGTCACGTGCGGTTCCTGCCAGCTCCCTGCATCCTGTGGGAGCCAGCACTGCTATTGGACAGTAGGACCAGTTAAACATGCAGCTCCCTCTGTCACAAAGCCATTTTACTCTGTTTTCAGCAAGTTAGAGCACTTTTAATGCTCTCGCTTGCTGAAACTGGAGCAGAGTTTGGTATGGATTTGCAGGATTTGTAATGCTCCCGCAAGCTATAGCAAACACCAATGTCCCAGCGTGGGCACCCCAGCACATTGCTAGAGCTGGCTCTGTAGGGCCATCTGCTGATCTGTACGTGGGTCTGCAAGGCTCCCCTCTTTCAAGTAATTAGCCCTAGGGAGGTGGTCAGTGGACCTCCTTAATTATTTAGTGTATGCCCTGGAGAGGTGGCATTCTCTGGGGCTGCAAGGGAGACTGCAGGGTCCCTCCCACATACTTATTGAAATATTATTTGTGCACTGTTGAGGTGGCATTCCCATTGCAGTGGGGAAGCCAGGCATCTCCTCTGCATATTATTACTGCCCTGAGGATGTGGTGGACCAGGAAGCATTAGGACCTGTCCTACATTCCATTATAAAAATCTGTGTGCCCTGGGACTGGCCGTCCCCAGTGCTGCGGGTGGCCCAAACAGGCCCCATTTAATTTGTATTCCTCAGTGCCCCAGGGAGGTGACGGTTCATGAGGCTCTTCAAATGCCTAGAAGGGGAGCCCATTCACTGTAAGTCCTTATGCCCCCAGGATTTGGCCCAAGAGGGAGCTTAATAAAAATGCCACGTGGGAGCCCGCCTATCTTGTTTGTTTTATTTTTGCTGTGGATTCACTCGCAAATTCGATGCAAAGTTATATTTTAAAACATTATTTTCACCGCCATATCTAGGGAAGGGTCAAGGAATTCCTATCCTGACCCTTTTCATTATTTTTTACTTTTTTTGTGGGACTCTGCTTCAAGAAGATTCCCAAGATGGCTGCCAATACTTAATGGTTGAAGTGTTGGCAGCTTATCAAATTTAGTTTGATCTGGTAGAGCCCTGCAAGAACTCACACGCTGAGATATCTATATGTTGTAAACTTTATTATCTCTGAAACTACAGAGCAGATTTGCTACAAATCACAAAAAGCACGCTTTCCGTATTAAAAATGTGGCTTCAGGGTTTCATGGTTAATGTTGTGTTTTAATGGTATATATGTTAGTAATGTAAATGTAGGTTGAGTCTGTGAACTATTCATGGAAGGCAATAGTAATGCAGTAGTACCAAGATACTTTTGAGGTAGTTTTGGAATACTACAATGACTGAAAAAGATGATCCTGTGCTGTTACAAGAGGAAGAAGAGCTAGCCTGGAGAAAGAAATTTTAAATCTCCAGAGTATAGGAATGTTCGTCTCTGCCACCTGAAGGGATAAAAATGAATTCCAAACTTGTTACATGCAATTTCTTCAAAAATGTATTTCCCATGGGAACATTAAACAATATTAATTCGCTACCACAGTATTGAAAAAACACCTTCAGCCAATTCATTCTACCAGCTCGGCGCATGCAGGAATGAGATGTCAGAAGGAGATACATGAAGCACAAAAAAGAAAGATAGGCAGCAACCACTTCACTGCAACAGCTTTGACTTCTTCCTCTTCTTGAGCATCCCCACCACCACCTGCTACATCTGTCCCTCCAGGAACTGCTTCTACTGCTTTTAATCCATCAGAAACTTCACCAACACCTGCTGCATCTGTCCCCCCCAGCACTACCTTCTCCTGGTACCGCGGTGCCAATACATCTTTTGATATGTTTAAGAAAACAAAGGTTACTAAGTGGCCAATAAGGTTCAAATAGACATATACATTTGCATTAGAAATGTGTTAAACAATATGCCTGTAGTTCAGTAGGCATATGGGGTAACTAATATCAGAAGGAGCGGTAAAAGGAGTCATGTAACACATGTTTTAATAAATATTTTTTGCAATATAAAAATAGTTCAGGTGCTCAGAAAAAAGTGACAACAAGCGTGATGTGGTGGGTGAAGGTGACTTAGAAATACATTGCATTGACAACATAAGGCAGAGAAACCGAGGAAACAATTTTCTAACCAAACGTTTGTTTCTTAAACATATTACTTACCCCTGGTTCTTAGTGTTGGGGTCCCCTTGTCTTTCTTACAATACATCCTTTGAGGCAGAATGCAATATAATAGGACCATATGGCAGTACTGCATACGACATACTGTCTCCTTTACCATACTTTTATTGTAGTAGGAGAGAGAGACACGACCATCAATCATGGGCTTGTCATTGTTCACCAATACCCTCCCCAACAGCCTAAGGTTATTTTGTTGTTGTTGTCTTGTTTCCTCTTGAGTCTATTGTTTATTTTGGCTTTGTTGACCTTGTAAACAAATTTAAATAAAAGCTGAGAAAAAAATACATATTGTCATAACTAGCCAAGTGTCTCAAAAGATAAAGAGCTACTACCAATATTTTTTTAGGTATCAGAAATACTAAATTGTAATTAATATAGAGATAAGTGGTAAGTAAGCATGTGCGTAAAATCCGTTCCGCTCGCGGAATTTGCAGATTTTCGGTAGATTCGCGATCCGCGAACTCTCGCGAATTTGCCGAAAATTCGTAAATTCGCACGCAGCGGATTTTTTTTGCTTGGTCGTGCTTGACAAATACAATATTGCGGTGCACGGCGTTCACTTACCGTCATTCAGCGTTTGAAAAGTTGTTTTTCTCCATGTTTGCGTGTGCTGCGCCATTTTGGATCTTGCTGCGTGATCCGGCGGGAGTTTGTCGACCGCGATTACGTCATCGCGCCCGCCACCTTGCACAGCGAGATTTTGTTAACGCGAGAACGTCATAAAGGCTCGCGATCACGCATCGCGGGAGTAAACAATTGCGAACACGTAGATGCGGCGGGCAGCAACAATCTCGCACTCGCGAAATTGCTAAATTTGCAATTCTGCACAAGAAATCCACCAGCAAGCAGCATAAACCTTCTGAAAATGATGATTTTTATCAGAATAACTCCTAAGGTTGACATTTGCCTGCACTTTTTTTTGCAAGGAGTCCATTTTGGGGGGGGGGGTGGGAGGAAGGAAGTGCCCCACAGTCTCCAACTTCCTGTTCCTGTCCAGCAGGCTCCTCCCAGTGCTTTCTTCATGTGCTGGTCACTTTCATTTGGATCTTGATCATTCAGGGCATGGATGGCCTGGGATTGTGCTG
Organism: Lissotriton helveticus; assembly: GCF_964261635.1. Lineage (NCBI taxonomy): Eukaryota > Metazoa > Chordata > Amphibia > Caudata > Salamandridae > Lissotriton > Lissotriton helveticus. Next base: position 1,837,653,709 of record NC_136059.1, on the reverse strand, counting down.
ATTTTTGTGTGTTTTTTGATTTTTGGGGCTGCTGTTGAGGCCTTTTGCCCAGGGGTAGTGAGTGGTGCATTGACTGAGTCTGTCTGTGGGGTCTCTTTAATGTAAACATCATGGAGGGCATGGATGGCATTGGATTGTGGTGATTTTTGTGTTTTGTTCGGTGTTTTTGGGGTGTACTGTTGATGGGGACTGGCCATGTGGGTGGTGGCCATTTTGAGTGCTGGTACAGGCAGGCCCTGGCCATGTGTTTGGGGTACAAGGGGCCATTTTGAAGACAGGCAGTGTTCTGAGGCCTGCACCCATTTTGCCTAGCTTTCATCCATTATGCCCAGGGGTAGTGAGTGGTGCATGGGCCTAGTCTTTCTGGGGGTATCTTCTTGAATTTAAACATCATTCAGGGAATGGATTGCCTGGGATTGTGCTGATTTTTGTGTGTTTTTCGATTTTTGGGGCTGCTGTTGAGGCCTTTTGCCCAGGGGTAGTGAGTGGTGCATTGACTGAGTCTGTCTGTGGGGTCTCTTTAATGTAAACATCATGGAGGGCATGGATGGCATTGGATTGTGGTGATTTTTGTGTTTTTTTCGTTTTTTTTGGGGTGTACTGTTGATGGGGACTGGCCATGTGGGTGGTGGCCATTTTGAGTGCTGGTACAGGCAGGCCCTGGCCATGTGTTTGGGGTGCAAGGGGCCATTTTGAAGACAGGCAGTGTTCTGAGGCCTGCACCCATTTTGCCTAGCTTTCATCCATTATGCCCAGGCGTAGTGAGTGGTGCATGGGCCTAGTCTTTCTGTGGGGTGTCTTTTTGAATTTAAACATCATTCAGGGCATGTATGGCCTGGGATTGTGCTGATTTTTGTGTGTTTTTCGACTTTTTGGGGTGTATAACTGATGTTCCTCTGTCTTCCATTGCTTTTAGGTGCACAAGGGAACCACCAGTGCCAGGAAGAAGTCCTGCAGCTGTGTGTGTGCAGCATAACGTCACGCGACGTCATGTGTGGCCACAGACAAGACAACTCTGCAACTCGTGCAACTGCGGCCTGCTGTTCTGACCTCTGAAGAAGATGGCCCCAAAAAAAGTTCCCCGTAGCTCCTCTAGCAAGAAAGTTGGCAGTAAGGAGCAGAAGAAGCAAGTGGGGCCACATACCAAGGAGACTGGTGTGCCGACCGCCACATTTTTTGGGGAAAAAAAAGTGTGCCTGCAGCAGCAACGGGGTCTGCTGGGGACCAAGCTGCCAGGAGCAGCACCCCCGCTTCATTGGGCTCAGTGCCACCACCACCACGCCAACTTAGGTCCAAGCCCTTGAGTGCTTTAGAGGCCGCCAGTATAGTTGTTCAATCACCATCGACCAGTGATGTTGGCTCATCGCAAGAAAGTAGCAGCAATGTCCCTCAATCAACAGAGGTTGTTGTAACTGATCTGACGAGTGTTCACCAAACACAGCCGCAACAACAACCACCTGTGCAAGTAGTACAAGCCCAAGTACATGTGGAAGGAGAGGCAGCGCAAGGAGATGCGCAAGCAGAGGTGCATGGAGCGGCACAAGTGCCCACAATAGTTGTTCCTCCCAAAGTAGGGGCACATCAGGAAATCGACATTCAAGCCGAGGTATCACATGAGGAAGCCACTCCTCCTGATGATTCATTGTCTTCCAGATACCCAACAAGGAAAAGATCAAGGATGGTGTCTACTTCTTCTTCAAGCCCCCTTCTTTCTGATGATATGGATGAAAATTGGGAACCACCAGTGCTGCCTGAGAGTGAGGCACACCATGATCTGACAAAGGTAGCTAAGAGTAAAAGGAAGGTTCCCGAAAGTCTCAGAGTTATGGAGTGTGATGATGACGCAGAAGAAGAAGTGGCGTATACTCCTGCTGATGAAGACTCTCCTGACGACGATGCAGTCATCATAGGCGTCACTCCAGCCTCAGCGGGCATGCAGCAAACGGACATTTTTACCCTATCCCGAAAAGTCTGCTGAGCGTGATGATGGCGACGTGACAACGGGACCACCACAAATGCAGTTAACTAGTACACCACCACCTACCGCTTCCATGTTTTCTCGCCAGAAGGTACCTCCATCGACCTCCACCTCAATTAGTGGTGATGCAAGTGCACAACGTAGTAAAGTTCGGCAACACACATCCACCACTTCATCTGGCATTAGCAGCATGACCAGCAGTATCGCCTCCTCCGCCCCCCACAGACATTTCAAGTCCGCAGTTTGGGACTTCTTTAGTGTTTGCCCAAAAAGGGAAAACATAGCCATTTGTAGCACTTGTAAGCTTGCAGTTAGTCGTGGTAAGCTTGGTACCAACTATGGTACCGGAGGCCAGAGAGGTCATCTTAAGAGACAGCACCTTGTCCAATGGCTTGCGCACCTAAAGGAGATCAAGGAAGCCCGAATTGGAAGTCAACAAACTGTATCCGTTGATGTTTCATCTGATGATGATGAGGAGGAAGAAGCGTCAAAAATTTCTTCACCTACACCCAGTACCCCTGTCAGCAGCACACCCCCTGTGCGCCACACTAAGAGTGTGGGAGAGAGTGAGACACCAATGCGAAAAATTTCATCATCACCGAGCGTAACTGGGTCGAAGAAGTCATCATCTTCCCGTAAAAAAATGGTCCAGCCCACCATTAGAAGCATGTTGTTTTCAGATGCGCCCTTTGAACGCAACCACCCAATGGTGCGTCTGTATAACACTAAGCTGGCTAAAATGCTAGCGCTGGACCTTCTCCCTTTTTCTTTTGTGGAAGGGGTTGGTTTTCTTGAATTAGTGGCAACGCTCTGCCCTAAATGGAAGGTTCCTAGCCGGTACTATTTTGCCAGAGTTGCGGTTCCAGCACTACATGCAGATGTGCTGGAGGCGATTGCGGCAGCTTTGAAGAAGAGTGCTGTTCACACTATACATCTGACAACAGACATGTGGACCAGTGGCGCAGGCACTGATTACATGTGCATCACTGGACACTGGGTCTCTTTTTCAGGAGTTACAGCAAAGCTAAGGGCAGGTGTTGACACGGACAACGTTTTTAAAGCTGCTCGGAAACATGCAACACTAGCCATGTTTGGCATGGAGACAAGTCATACAGCACAAAACATTTTGCAGGAGTTTAACACAAAGGTCTTGAAATGGCTGTCCCCCAAAAAACGCATGATTGGTTATGTTTCCACGGATAATGGCGCCAATGTAGTTAAGGCCATGGATAAGGGTGACTATTTCAGAGTGCCGTGTTTGGCGCACTGTATAAACCTGGTTGTTAAAAAATTCTTGAGTGAAGAAAGTCCAGTGTGCTGGGTACTGGCCACCTGCCGAAGAATGTGCACACATTTCAGCCATTCTTTTAAGGCCCGGAAGCATCTGAGGGTCCTGCTACATGAACGTCGACTGCCAGTGAAAGCACTCATCCAGGAGGTGGCAACACGTTGGAACTCAACCTTCTACATGCTTGAGCGTCTGTATGAGCAGTTTATGGTACTCGATCAGTATTTCCTTACACTGGGTACAGCTGCGAAGGACCTGAGGTTACATGCGGAGCAATGGGAGCTAGTTAAAAGCCTGACAGACATGCTTCGTCCTTTTGAGGTCTTCACGCGTGCAGTCAGCAGGGAGGACTGTAGTTTGGGAAAAGCTATCCCATTGTTGCGCATGCTAGAGCACGAACAGAAGGAGGTGTCTTCTACGTTTCAAAAAGATGAAGAAAAGCAAGAAGCTTTTGCTTTGTCTGAGAAATTATTACAGCGCCTACTTTGCGATGAACGTCTTCAAAAGATCAACACAGAACAGCATTACATTTGTGCTACTATTCTGTATCCACGCTACAAAAAGGCACTGGCAGCCAGAGCATTGTTTGCTTTTGGTGACGAAGAAGTTTCAAAGTGCAAACGTTGGCTAGGTCTGTCAGCCATGAGGTTTGAAAGAGAACGGCAGGAAATTGAAGGAAAAGGCAGTACATCAGCATCAGAAGGCCCTTCGGAGCCTAAAGAATCCACTCCTGCACCTGTGGCTGTGGCAGAAGTGACCTCTCAGCCGTTAAAGACACCAGCAACCGGATCATCTGCACCAGACACAACAGTAACATTGTGTGAAGAAGACAATTGGCTAACTAAGCTTGGGTTTGCTTCTGAAAAGGTCCCAGCAAAAAGTAAGCAAAGTGGAGGAACCCTGCAGAACCTTGAGTCGATGGTGCAGGACTATCTGAATGACCCAACAGAGGTCTATATTCATGATGACCCATTGGCGTATTGGCATGGGAAAAGAGAATTGTGGCCAGAGATCACCAACCTGGCTATAAATTACTTGTCTTGCCCACTCGCAAGCGTGTCTTCTGAACGTGTTTTCAGTGCTGCTGGTGGCATTGTAACTTGCAAAAGGACCCGCCTCTCGCCGAAAAATGTGGAGAGGTTAACAATGATCAAGATGAATCAGCACCTCATACCACTAGATTACAAAGTACGAGAATACATGCCGGAAGAAGACGAGGAGGACACCAACTTAGATGAGGGAATTTCTTCTCTGTTAGGTGACCTACTCCCGCCTGAATTCGCAGAGTATGAGGACGAACTCTGCTTCCCTGACACCGAGCCCTGAAAATGAGCCAATGAATCAATAACTTTCTTTTTCGTCCTTATTCACTTTTATTCCTGTGTGTATGTCTTTCTTTGTTTTGCAAAGTCAATATAAATAAAAAATGTAATCACCTAATCAATCACAACAAGAAGCCCATCAGCAGAACTGTCTTCAGTTATTTGCTTATTGATTTGAAGGTGCCGCAGTCTGCATTCCTCAGGTTCACAAGTTCACAAGAACATGCTCCTCTATCCTCCTCCTCCAGACTCCTATTTCCCTCAAAGCAGATGGCTGGATTATGCCCAATAAAGAAAGACTCTGCACTTGTGGGGATGTTCTACTTCTTTGCGGGTGAGTTGACGGCTCTGGGGCCATTGCTGGGAAGGTCTAATACCGGATAAAAGTGGTTTGGAGAAAATCTGAGCAAAAAAAGTTTTTGCCTTTTTCCTCACTATCATGTTTTTGGTGGCCTGTTTGGGGGGGTTCCTGGTGTTTGTGGGTGGGTTTTGTGGTCTGGTAGCAATGCTGGCAGAGTCTAATTTTGATTGCATTTGTTATCCAGGACATCCATGGTGGAAAAGTAGAGTTATGACCTTGCTGCACAGCGCGTTTGGACAGAATTGAAAGAAGGCCGAAAAATAAGTATGAGATTTTCCATTTTTGCTTTTTGCCTGTTTGGGGGTGTTGTGCTTTTTTGCGGGTGGGTTGGCGGGTCTTGGGGCATTGCTGGGAAGGTGTAATACCGGATAAAAGTGTTTTGGAGAAAATCCATGAGGAAAAGCGTTTTTGCATGTTCTGACATTTCGCTCACTACAGCGTTTTTGGGGGCCTGTTTGGGGGGCTTCCTGGTGTGTGTGGGTGGGTTTAGGGGTCTGGGGGCACTGCTGGGTATGGATAGTTTTGATGGCAAGAGGTTTGAAGAAAATCCATGGAGGCAGAGGGGAGTTAGGGCCTAGCTGCAGAGCGCGCGCGGAGTGATTTTGGAAATTTCCCCAAAAATGACTAAGTCCCCATTTTTGTACTTTTGCTTTTTGGCTGTTTGGGGGTCTTCTACTTGTTTTCGCCTGGGTTGACGGCTCTGGGGCCATTGCTGGGAAGCCCTAATACCGGATAAAACTGGTTTGGACAAAATCCATGAGGAAAAAGTGTTTGCTGATTCTGACATTTCGCTCAATGTAGCGTTTTCGGGGGCCGGTTTGGGGGGCTTCCTGGTGTTTGTGGGTGGGTTTCGGGGTCTGGGAGCACTGCTGGGTATGGATAGTTTTGATAGCACAAGGTTTGAAGTAAATCCATGGAGGCAGAGGGGAGTTAGGGCCTAGCTGCAGAGCGCGCGCGGAGTGATTTTGAAAATTTCCCCAAAAATGACTGTCCCCATTTTTGTACTTTTGCTTTTTGGCTGTTTGGGGATATTCTGCTTGTTTTCGCCTGGGTTGACGGCTCTGGGGCCATTGCTGGGAAGCTCTAATACCGGATAAAACTGGTTTGGACAAAATCCATGAGGAAAAAGTTTTTGCTTTTTCCGACATTTCGCTCAATGTAGCGTTTTCGGGGGCCGGTTTGGGGGGCTTCCTGGTGTTTGTGGGTGGGTTTCGGGGTCTGGGAGCACTGCTGGGTATGGATAGTTTTGATAGCACAAGGTTTGAAGTAAATCCATGGAGGCAGAGGGGAGTTAGGGCCTAGCTGCAGAGCGCGCGCGGAGTGATTTTGAAAATTTCCCCAAAAATGACTGTCCCCATTTTTGTACTTTTGCTTTTTGGCTGTTTGGGGATATTCTACTTGTTTTCGCCTGGGTTGACGGCTCTGGGGCCATTGCTGGGAAGCTCTAATACCGGATAAAACTGGTTTGGACAAAATCCATGAGGAAAAAGTTTTTGCTTTTTCCGACATTTCGCTCAATGTAGCGTTTTCGGGGGCCGGTTTGGGGGGCTTCCTGGTGTTTGTGGGTGGGTTTCGGGGTCTGGGAGCACTGCTGGGTATGGATAGTTTTGATAGCACAAGGTTTGAAGTAAATCCATGGAGGCAGAGGGGAGTTAGGGCCTAGCTGCAGAGCGCGCGCGGAGTGATTTTGAAAATTTCCCCAAAAATGACTGGCCCCATTTTTGTACTTTTGCTTTTTGGCTGTTTGGGGGTCTTCTACTTGTTTTCGCCTGGGTTGACGGCTCTGGGGCCATTGCTGGGAAGCCCTAATACCGGATAAAACTGGTTTGGACAAAATCCATGAGGAAAAAGTGTTTGCTGATTCTGACATTTCGCTCAATGTAGCGTTTTCGGGGGCCGGTTTGGGGGGCTTCCTGGTGTTTGTGGGTGGGTTTCGGGGTCTGGGAGCACTGCTGGGTATGGATAGTTTTGATAGCACAAGGTTTGAAGTAAATCCATGGAGGCAGAGGGGAGTTAGGGCCTAGCTGCAGAGCGCGCGCGGAGTGATTTTGAAAATTTCCCCAAAAATGACTGTCCCCATTTTTGTACTTTTGCTTTTTGGCTGTTTGGGGATATTCTACTTGTTTTCGCCTGGGTTGACGGCTCTGGGGCCATTGCTGGGAAGCTCTAATACCGGATAAAACTGGTTTGGACAAAATCCATGAGGAAAAAGTTTTTGCTTTTTCCGACATTTCGCTCAATGTAGCGTATTCGGGGGCCAGTTTGTGGGTCTTCCTAGTGTTTGTGGGTGGGTTTCGGGGTCTGGGAGCACTGCTGGGTATGGATAGTTTTGATAGCAAGAGGTTTGAAGAAAATCCATGGAGGCAGAGGGGAGTTAGTGCCTAGCTGCAGAGCGCGCGCTGAGTGATTTTGAAAATTTCCCCAAAAATGACTGTCACCATTTTTGTACTTTTGCTTTTTGGCTGTTTGGGGGTCTTCTACTTGTTTTCGCCTGGGTTGACGGCTCTGGGGCCATTGCTGGGAAGCTCTAATACCGGATAAAACTGGTTTGGACAAAATCCATGAGGAAAAAGTTTTTGCTTTTTCTGACATTTCACTCAATGTAGCGTTTCGGGGGCCGGTTTGGGGGGCTTCCTGGTGTTTGTGGGTGGGTTTCGGGGTCTGGGAGCACTGCTGGGTATGGATAGTTTTGATAGCAAGAGGTTTGGAGTAAATCCATGGAGGCAGAGGGGAGTTAGGGCCTAGCTGCAGAGCGGGCGCGGAGTGATTTTGAAAATTTCCCCAAAAATGACTGTCCCCATTTTTGTACTTTTGCTTTTTGGCTGTTTGGGGATATTCTACTTGTTTTCGCCTGGGTTGACGGCTCTGGGGCCATTGCTGGGAAGCTCTAATACCGGATAAAACTGGTTTGGACAAAATCCATGAGGAAAAAGTTTTTGCTTTTTCCGACATTTCGCTCAATGTAGCGTATTCGGGGGCCAGTTTGTGGGTCTTCCTAGTGTTTGTGGGTGGGTTTCGGGGTCTGGGAGCACTGCTGGGTATGGATAGTTTTGATAGCAAGAGGTTTGAAGAAAATCCATGGAGGCAGAGGGGAGTTAGGGCCTAGCTGCAGAGCGCGCGCGGAGTGATTTTGAAAATTTCCCCAAAAATGACTGTACCCATTTTTGTACTTTTGCTTTTTGGCTGTTTGGGGGTCTTCTACTTGTTTTCGCCTGGGTTGACGGCTCTGGGGCCATTGCTGGGGAGGCGAAAACTTTTTTGCGTATTTGCTGATTTGCTTGTCTTTGAGGTGCTCTTTGGGGGCGTTCTGGGTGTTTGTGGGTGGGTTTTGTGGTCTGGGAGCACTGCTGGCACAGTCTAATTTTGATTGCATTTGTTTTTCAGGAAATCCATGGTGGGAAACGGGAGTTATGGCCTAGCTGCACAGCGCGTTCGGACAGAATTGAAAGAAGGCCCAAAAATATTGTAAGTATGAGACTTCCCATTTTTGCTTTTTGGCTGTTTGGGGTGTTGTGCTTTTTTGCGGGTGGGTTGGCGGGTCTTGGGGCATTGCTGGGAAGTTCTAATACCGGATAAAAGTGGTTTGGACAAAATCCATGCTGAAAAGCCTTTTGCATTTTTTGTAACTTAGGGTTCGTTAGGGTTAGCACTAGCACCAGTATTCCATGTGTTTGGGGGTGTTCTAGAGTTTTGCAACTGGGCTCTGGGGTCTTACAGCACTCGTGGGAATGTGTAATCTTGGTTGCAACTAGTGGTTTGAAGAAAATCCATGGTGGGAAAGGGTGGATTTTGCCTAGTGAAAGAAAGCGTTTGCCACTATTCTTAACTTAGGGCTCGTTAGGGTTAGCACTATTGTATTGCATGTGTTTGGGGGGGGGGGTTATTTTACGACTGGGTGGGGTCTTGGAAAACTTGTTGTAATGTCTAATCGTTTGAACATATTCCATGGTGGGAAAGGGGGGTTTTGGACATACTTTCTGAGTGCGTTTTGACACGATTTGAAATTAGGCCTCTGTGAGGTAGCAGCAGTATTCTGCACGTTTTTGGGAGGGTAATGTGGGGTGTTCTAGATTTTGGGGATTGTCATCTCTGAAAGTGACAGTATAATTTTTGCACTACACAGCGTGCCTTACATATTTTTTTCTCCGAGGTGTCTTTAACACTTACTGGTGTATTTTTCCATCATCAATTACAGGCAGGCTTTTACCCTGTGCCATCGATGTACTACTCAGGCGTACAATTAGCGATCCGCAAATCCGCATCAGGCAGGCAGTGGACACTGGACTGTTTGTCTGGTCACCAAGATTGATCGACGGAGCATCCGATGAAATGAAGGAGTACCGCGAGTAAGAGGAATGGCTGGATGCATCGACTTCACAAATTCAACGGAACCACTACAAAAAACAGTAACAGTATCCAAAATTCTCCTTATCTTTTCAATGATATTCTTGTGAACTTGAACTTACCTCTACGAGTTTGACTCTGTGCGTTTGTTTGATCTCTGCTAATTCATCCCTCCAGCTATTTGATACGTCTTTGCTATGTTTAACACTAATTTAATGTTCTAAGTGTTTATTGTCTGAGGGCAGAGAGGCAAGTGAAATTGCGTAATGACTGCAGCCCTGTACTGCCAAGTTTGCTAACTTGTTCCTTCGTAGTTACTAGTAAGTTGCAGTAAGTAGTAGTACTACTTTTCAGTAAGCTAACCATCCATTTACCAACAAACAACTTCTCGCATGCAGTAGTGCACTGTCTTTATGTCCCTTTAAAGGTTTATCGATATCTTCAAATCCAAAGATTTGTTTATCTTCATTTGTTGTTTTACTGACCATGTTGTGTTTTTTTTCCTCTCTACCAACTTTCCCCCCAAAAAAACCCATTCCCATCCAATTTTCAAACCCTAACCCTCTTCCCCCGGGCTGTGTGGTATTTCATTGATGTGTGCCTGACAACAACAATGAATTCCACACACTTGCTGGGGAGGATATGGTCAAAGCAACCAGAAGTTCATGTGCGCCATCCTGGATTGATAATAAGAACATCCTCCTCCTACACGACGTGAACAATGTAATGCTTAATGCTTACCTTACGTTGGAACTGCTTAGGCTACAATTTAGGGCACTGTTCTGTACCGTACTATCTATTGTACTGTTTCTAATGCTACGCTCAGGCCACTCAATGTTTAATTTCCTCTTTTTTTCATATGGTGACTGCCAGTGTGTACCACTACTGCTACCAGCACAACAATGATATTGCATCCGTCGAGGATTCAAGTCAACAACCAACCTTATTCACCAACCGTGATTCGCAAATCACAGGTAAGATAAGCATATAGAATAATGGGCTAGGACTAAGTTTGGAGGAGAGCAGAGACTAACAGTACTACTAGTAAAGTACAGTAGTAGGGCTACTGAATTGACTAACTCGGTTACTTGCAATTTGGTACAGTTAGGACAAGATGTTTCATTCATGCTGGTAAGTTTGAAAAACCAAACGTACAGTAACCACCGCCAACCCCCACACAAAATAATATGAGCGCGTATACTGTGGTTTTGAATGAAAAATATAATTATTGAGAAATATAAATTATGGATGTTGTTGTCGTCACAAAAATAGAATTACCCCAACTCACCCCCTCCCTAAGCAAACCAATGTCCAAAAATCAAAAAGTACCCTTTCCCAAAAACCCAATTCCCACCCCCCCAACAGTCTTTAAAAAAGGGACAAGGGACAGTCACTTCCTTCGGTGGCGTTTAAGTTTAGAGAGCTGGTGCTGCATGTCCCGCAGCTCTTTGCGGAGGTCCCGGACCTGGCGCTCCAGGTAGTCCACTCGCTTTCGGAGGCGGCGCTGGCGTACCATCCAGGCTCGGGGGGGGGGGGCAGCTGGTGTTTTTGCTGCTGTGCGACGGCGGCGGGAGGCTGTCGGGCCACGGCTCTGTTTGGCTGGAGGCTTGTGGCTGGTGGACCCGGGGGCAGTGGAGGAGGATGTGGAGGTTGTTGTTGTAGTTTCCTCATCATGCTCCCGAGCCCACAACCGTCGATACTCGACACAAATAGCCTCCAGCTTACGGGCCCTGGCCCGGACAGCCATCTCCTTACGGGTGAGCTTTTTGGGAGTAGCTTCTATGAAAAAAGAAAGAAAAATACTGTAGCCAATAGTCTTTAACATAAAGTCAAAATAATTCAACAGAAAGTTGACACTCAGTAACACCAGCATAAGTAACACCAGCAAGTAGCAAACACAGTATAACATTTTTAAGATAACGGACCAGGTTTTTTGTGATTGTCGATCCACAACTGGCGCCTCCCGTATGTGACGTTATTTATCATTTCTAACCACTATTCTGAGGGTGCCCCAGATAGGAGGAAGAACCTAAACTTCCAATTAGGACCAAGATCCAAACATAATTGATACAGCAGGTATCTGTGCACACGTCGCCTTTTACAGAGTAAATGCTGTTGGTAATCAAACAACACAACCAGACAAAAATGTGGAAGTAGTCTTGATAGAAGTTTTTCTTCAATTCAGATTTTATCCACCACGCCCAGCCAACACGTGTTTCATCAGGGCTAGTAGCCCGCGACTTCATCAGGGCTCCCGCGGGCAGCGGTTCCAAAGCTATTGCCACAATGGCTAGGTGCTCTCAGCCGGTTCTAATTCCGACCCGGCTACCGGGTAGTGTCGAGGTTCTAGCTGAAACATGTCATAGTTTCAGATGCCATACACAACCCCCTATTTTGTCTCGTAACGGAAGAAAATGTTACATAACACATTTTTTTTTATAACTGGTATGGAAAAAAAATAATGGTTTTGAGGAGGGTGTTAACCTTTTATATGCTTATTCCATTAAATGCTACACTTGTTCTTATGACAACTGATGAATGCTTGCTTAACGGGCACCATTTTTCTCATTACAGAAAGAAGATTACATTGCCCTTCTGCCAGACAATTCTCCAACTACTAGTAAGTCATCACCAGCAGTACTGTGTTTTCATTTCTTAATTGAAAATAAAACTTTAAAACTAACAAACACACTAACAAACACAGTGTGTTTTTTGTTTACGAGTGAGTGAGCGGAAAGGTTTGAACTACTGCACTTGGCAGTCATGTTTCAGTGACTCAGATAGGCCGGGACTCGGAGGTAGTCTCTCTTCTTCTGTTCTTCTGGGTCAAAAAAATCATTGGTCAGACATTCTGGATAGTCTGTCAGGGGATTGGGGGTTCAACTTCTGTTCGGACTGAGGTATGTCGAAAGACGAACTGCACCTATCATCTTGTCCATACTTCTTTGTGTGCAGAATAGTCCCTGAAACACTAGCAGTATGGGATGTGCTCCTCTCAAATCAAAAAGGACACTGCTACCGTTTAGTTGGTGTAAACAATTACATTTTGTTGTTGCAAATTGTCAAAGCACTTACATTAAGAAGACTGGAATAGACAGCAAGGGCAACCCAGAGGACTACACTCAGTGCCTAGAGCTATTGCTGTATCAGAGTTTTGTTTCACACAGTTTGCCGAATGGGCAAGCTTAGCTACCTACACAGACCTACTCATAATTGTAAATAGAAGTAGCTCAGAGAGTGATGGTAGAGGCAGGATAAGAATGTAGAAAGTAGTCTACATTAGAAGAAGATCCAAGACTATTTTGTAAAACATAGAATTATTAGGAACCAGTTTATAATAAATAGGGGCTGTAAAAGTTAGGGAAGTATAAGTATTAAGATAACAATAAGACAACTTACTGGGGCCAGCAGAAGAGCCTGGAAGGGACTGCTCCTGTCCAACTTCTGCCACCGGAGTCTCTGTCGCCGTCGCCTTGCCCCTGGGAGTTTCTGCTGGTGATCATGAAATAAAGAATAACAACATGGATGATTGTTTTTTGGGAAATATTTGATTTCTTTGTACTCAATCTAAAATTATGTCGGGGAAACAAATTAACATCAATTGCATCTGATCTGGTCAACTAAGAGGATAGTAGTACAGTATTGCAGGATTCGCAGACCGTCTAATAGGAAAGTTATGTAATTCACTAACTACATCAACAACAAAAAGGTTCTACTACGACTGCCATCACTCAGCAGCACGAGACGTCACGTGACAGACACAGTCCGTCATCATGATAGCAGACCACTAACAAATGTCCTAGAACAAGTAATAAATAGTATACTCAACGTATCAATCCACCACTATCTCTTCAAAGTGGCAGCAGCAGGAGTACAAAGAAGGACTAGACTTGAGTCTACTGTCTCTAGCATTACGTAGTAATGCTCTCAAATGACTAAAAAGTTGCAAACAAGTAAGCATAGTATCAACGCCAATAACCAGGCGAGGACCTGCAATAACAGAAGCTATTTAAACATTAATTTACCTGCAATGTAATCTAATCAGCAGCATTCGTACTCTTCAGGTAAAAAATAAATTAGCAATATAACAGAGCAGAAGGAAAAAAAGTAGTTATTAAATAGCTACTTACCAAGCCCAGGGATCTCCACACCAAGCAGGTCGATGAGGTCATGCTCCCAGTCCAAGATGTCACTCCACCGGTGCGTCACTTGGTGGTAGGTGCGCCGGACCCCAGACTCCTTATGCATGCGCCGGCACACCATGTCCCACAGCTGGCGACGCTCCCGGAGGCCGTAACCGAAAGCAATCCGCCCACCTGCTGCCACGGTCTTAGGGAGGTGGACCTGGACAAAAACCAGCAAGGCGGCCACCTCCACCGCAGAAAAGATCTCCCTGGGCTGCACTTCCTCCCCCCTCCAACGTCCGCAAGGGAGCCGGGTACGTGGGGCTGGGCCCTTCCCCTTGCCCTTCTTGCCTCCCTTAGCCATGGTCCTGGGCACAAGAAGAAGGAAAGAAGAATAGGTGTGAAAAAAAATAAGAGAGAGAGCAAAAGAAATAAAGTAGGTAATAAAGTAACAAAAAGTAAAAAAAACCACAAAATATAGATGTAGGAAATTGAAGAGAGCGATAATAAGCAAAAAAAAACAAAAAAAGTTCAGAAAAACATAGGATTGCAAAGATGTAAGGTGGATAGAGAGGTAGCATGCCCAAAACCATAGCAGTGAATGAAAAACAAGATGGCCACGCCCATAGGGGACCGCGTGGGTAAGTTTGCGCGATATTTCCCCCGCGAGCACGCAAAAACGCTCTCGAATACGTAATCGCGCGCCGCATACGACGCGAACTCGCAACGAGCGGCCGGAAACGGAAACAGGTCACGCAAACAAGATGGCCGCGCCCGTACATGACCTCATGGGCAACCTCGGAGTCGGTGCGCTGCAAGCGGCCCGCGAAGAAGCAAAAAAACACGCGAACACGCAAAAAAAACGAAAAACCGCCCGAACATGCCAAAAAAAAGAGAAATCAGCAAATTCGCACGAATTTGCGGATTGCAAGTTCAATTTCGCGTCCCACAAATCTCGCGAAATGGAAGAAAAACAAAATTTGGAAAACTGAAAGCACTTAGCAGGTGCAAAAGTTCAAACTAATGTGTAACCATTCCCTGTAGTGCTTCCTGAGGGGCCCCTCCAGAGTTCAGTTGCCTACTTTCAACTATTCTCTGACCCTGCTCTGACCCTTAAAGCAGGGTCAGAGAATAGTTACAAGTATGGCACATTGCTCCTGTAAAAAAAATCACTGCAACAGGAAGGTCAGCTAAGGAAGCAGGTGCCAGACTTGAAGCACAAATTCAATGACACATTAACCAGCCCCAAATTAAATCATCTCAGTTGAGGCTGGGAAGGTGTGCTTTGCTCTTCCCCCATAATCTACAGTGGCGAACAAGAGAATGGCAGTGGCAAACCAGAGGGTGGCAGTGATGAACCAGAGGGTGGCAGCCTTGAACCAGAGGGGGACAGTGCTGATCCAGAGGGTGGCAGTGGCAAACCAGAGGGTGGCAGTGATGAACCAAAGGGTGGCAGGGAGGAACCAGAGGATGGCAGCAATCAACCAGAGGGTGGCATTGATGAACCAGAGGGTGGCAGTGATCAACCAGAGGGTGGCAGTGATGAACCAGAGGGCGCTGTGATAAACCAGAGGGGGACAGTGATGATCCAGAGGGTGGCAGTGGCAAACGAGAGGGTGGCAGTGATGAACCAGAGGGTGGCAGGGATGAACCAGAGGATGGCAGTGATCAACCAGAGGGTGGCGCCTTGAACCAGAGAGGGACAGTGATGATCCAGAGGGTGGCAGTGGCAAACCAGAGGGTGGCAGTGATGAACCAGAGGGTGGCAGGGATGAACCAGAGGGTGCTGTGATAAACCAGAGGGGGACAGTGATGATCCAGAGGGTGGCAGTGGCAAACGAGAGGGTGGCAGTGATGAACCAGAGGGTGGCAGGGATGAACCAGAGGGTGGCAGTGATGAACCAGTGGGTGCTGTGATAAACCAGAGGGGGATAGTGATGATCCAGAGGGTGGCAGTGGCAAACGAGAGGGTGGCAGTGATGAACCAGAGGGTGGCAGGGATGAACCAGAGGATGGCAGTGATCAACCAGAGGGTGGCAGCCTTGAACCAGAGGGGGACAGTGATGATCCAGAGGGTGGCAGTGGCAAACCAGAGGGTGGCAGTGATGAACCAGAGGGTGGCAGGGATGAACCAGAGGGTGCTGTGATAAACCAGAGGGGGACAGTGATGATCCAGAGGGTGGCAGTGGCAAACGAGAGGGTGGCAGTGATGAACCAGAGGGTGGCAGGGATGAACCAGAGGGTGGCAGTGATGAACCAGAGGGTGCTGTGATAAACCAGAGGGGGACAGTGATGATCCAGAGGGTGGCAGTGGCAAATGAGAGGGTGGCAGTGATGAACCAGAGGGTGGCAGGGATGAACCAGATGATGGCAGTGATCAACCAGAGGGTGGCAGCCTTGAACCAGAGGGGGTCAGTGATGATCCAGAGGGTGGCAGTGGCAAACCAGAGGATGGCAGTGATGAACCAGAGGGTGGCAGGGATGAACCAGAGGGTGCTGTGATAAACCAGAGGGGGACAGTGATGATCCTTGGGTGGCAGTGGCAAACGTGAGGGTGGCAGTGATGAACCACAGGGTGGCAGGGATGAACCAGAGGATGGCAGTGATCAACCAGAGGGTGGCAGTGATCAACCAGAGGGGGACAGTGATGATCCAGAGGGTGGCAGTGGCAAACCAGAGGGTGGCAGTGATGAACCAGAGGGTGGCAGTGATGAACCAGAGGTTGCTGTGATAAACCAGAGGGGGACATTGATGATCCAGAGGGTGGCATTGGAGAACCAGAGGGTGGCAGTGATGAACCGGAGGGTGGCCGCGATGAACCACAGGGTCGCTAACAGGCTGGACACGTAGAAACAAAATGGTCGCGACCGTTGCGACCACATAAGTAAGTTCGCGTTCCCGAACTTGTACAAAACCCTCGCAAACTGGCAAAAACTGAAAATTCGTAAATTCGCACGAATTCGCGAATTTTGCGGATCGCGAGTTCGCAAATTCGCAAATTTGCGGACCGCGAGTTCGTAAAATTCACCCATGCTTAGTGGTAAGTTAAGTTAAACATTTGCCTTAGGTGGCTTCATAGTATATGGTAAATTAATAATATACTACTACAGTGATATCTGATTGTATTTAATATTCATCACACAAAGTCAATCCAGTTTTTTCCTTTGGATGTGTTTTCAGACAATACTACCACTTTGGTTCAACTGCTATGTCATCATTTGGAATATTTTCAGTTCAATATGATCATATGGTAGTAGTCAATATGAAAGAAACACTGGGGAAAAACAGATCAATTGTTTTTTTAAAAAAAAACATTGTTGTTCTGCACATGTAACTGTCAATATATGTAAGTAACTTTATATATGTGAAAGCTTAGAAGACAGCAATATTTGAAGAAGATTTTTACAAATGTCATCACCCATCTCAGGCCACATGATGACTTATCACCTAAGTAAGTTTATATATATATGAAAGCTTAGAGGATAACAATACTTAGAGCCATTTTTTACAAATGTTATCACCCATGCCAGGCCACATGATGACTTATCCCCTAAGTTAACAAACTGCAACTCATAACTATCATGTCCTAGAACAGCCATAGATTTCGAGATAGGAAGTTACCTGTTTTATGTAGAAATAAATAGATGGAGCTGATGAGGTATACTTTTCAATGTCTCTGTTACGTCTTTCAAGAAATAGAGATCTATTTCTTTCTGACATTTAGCAGAGATTCTATGGTTGTTGGTTGTATTTAGTTGAATTGTGCTGTGTTTATATCCCACTTTGTGTTCACTTCTTAATTGTATTTCTCGTCTAGATTTCCCGTTGTTTTCAATGTCATATAACCTGAAATGTTTGTTTCAAATGTCTTTCTAATACTTGTTAAACATCAATGGTGCAGACCAGCTTATTTTCATACCTCATATTTGGTTTTCAATAGTAGTGCGCTACATTAGTAGCTGTAAGAAATTGGATTACTGGTTGATTGGGATGTGAGCCCTTATCAAGCAGCAACTACTATCCTTGTTAGGGTAAGGCACAAGCAAAACCCAAATTAACCTGCACTTAACTCACTGGTAAGGCACAAACAAACCGTAAATTAACCTGTGCTCAGCACCCTAACAGCTTGTCACAGAGAAGTCAGGTTTAAGTTAGAGGCAATAGATATTTATGCAACGCTTCAAACAGTAAAATAGTGAAAGCACCAGACAAAAAGAGTCCCACACAAGGTTAGGAAAATAGAGCTTAATTTTATAAATAAAACAAAACCAAAATGTCAAAAATTCAATCAGTAGAACATGAGTTATGAATTTTAAAAAATAAACTGCAAAAAAGCAGTTAAAAGCAGAAAGTGACAACTGCGGCTATCTGGTTGTGCTGGACCAGGTTAAAGTCAAAAGTGCAGGTTGACCGCAATGGATCCCGGGCCGAATACAATCCCAGATTAGTCCTGCTGTAGTTTTACCTTCTCATTTTTGTGCCAATCCCATTCACTTTGGAGAGGGTTGCAGGGAGCAAGGAGAGTGTTTCGGGTGGTGGTCAGATTGGCGCAAAAAGCAAGCCAGGCATCACGCATGGGCGGGCTGTAGCTTCACATTGGCAGTCCTCAAGGGGCAAAAGATGCTAGCTGTGCGTAGAGACGGGCAGGACGACGGCTGGCGCTGAATTTTGGTGCCGACAGCACTGTTTCAGTGGCAGTAACACCTAAGCACCCATTGCATGGCCTCTCTAGGAGAAATACACAAAGCCCAACTGTGAACTACACCCAGTCACAAGACTAGAAACAGGCTGCAGGCACCATAGGGGTATGCAGGAAATACCAACTTTCTAAAAGTGACATTTTTATAATTGCAATTTAAAATCCAACTTCACCATAAATTAGGATTTAAAATTTGGATTCCACAGACACCAAACATGAACTGGTTATCTCTTCCCATTTGAATCGGCCTTGCAGTATGGAAAAGCATAGTTAGTAAATTTCACTACCAGGACATGTAAAACTTAAAGTACAGGTGCAAGGTTTTAAATAATCTGCACCCTGCTCTTGTGGCTGTCTTGGACCTACCTTAGGGTTGATGTATGTGTATTAGAAAGGAAAGTGTAGGCCTGGCAAAAGGTTTGCTTTGCCAGATTGACATGGCAGGTTAAACTGCACACACTGGCTAGGAAATGGCAGAAGACATGTTAAAGGGCTATTTAATTGGGTGGCACAATCAGTGCTGCTGGCCCATTAGTACCATTTGGTCTTCTGGTCCTGGGAACATGTAGTGCAATTTACTAGGGACATATAAGTGAATTAAATATGCCAAAAGGGTATAAGCCAATGTTACTATGTTTTGAGGAGGGAGCACTTTAGCACTGGTTAGCAGTGGTAAAGTGTGCTGAGTCTTAAGGCCAACAAAAACAAATCCATCAAAAAGGAGTAGGATAAAGGCAGAACATCTGGGATGACACTGCAGAGAGGGCCATTTCCAACAGTATCCTAAACTGTATTCAAGCAAATTATTCTCCTCCTTTCAAAATTAAGTTATTGATTGGTATGATGTATTTTCCTAATGGCCAATCATATAGCTCTTTATATATTTACTTGACTGCCTCTGTGTTCATAATTGTTGTATGCCAGAGCGTATGCAATATGGTTAGGGTTTGGTTGGTTGATCAAACTTTTTATTTTTTAGGCCAGACACCTTTGTAAGAAGGTAGGTATTGAAAATGATTTATATTTGAAAGGAGATAAACTAGCATGGATTGGATAAAGAGGCATGAAATGAAATTAGTTACTCCCTCTACTTTCCTCTGTTACTAATTGTAACTATTCACAGTTCATGTTTCTCCATTGCGGTGGCAATGATATGGTACACTTAACTGGAGTTAGGTTGGACATTGAGATGAAAAAGACATTTTCCATTTAAGGGGCCAATTACGATGTCGTTTGGAAACTCTTCCGACCAAATCAGTTTCAGAATCGTTTCCGACCGTATCGGATTTTGCGAGTCTGACCGACCGATTACAACGCTTCCCAACATTGTTTGGTCGGATTCGCATTGACTTCAATGGGTGCCTGTGTTCTGAACGAGAACACAGGCTCTTATTGAAACAGTGGGTGGCTGGGTCAAATCTTGCACCCTCTATCAGACACCCAACGGTTATTGCCACACTGTGCATGGTGTAACAGGGGTGTCACTTCGGTACACCCATCAGTCCCAACCGGAGACCTCAGGGTGAAGCGGGCCTGCTGCAGGCCCCCAAAGTCAGATTCCAACAGCCTTTTCGTGACAGGCAGACTGGATTGGAACAGCTGTCCGATTGGCCATTGTAATCGATCGCTCAGAAACCATGTTCATAGAGCTGTGCGAATCTGCTCCGAAAAAATCGGACTGCCCAAATGCCTTTTGGAACTGATTTGGACAGCCCAAATGGCTTTGGTGCATCGTAATCGGTCGGTTTGAAATGTGTACGATTTGGTCGTAAAAATAGGTTCTGAATCCGATTCTGACACTCCAAATGCCATTTGGAGCCTTTCCGAATGACATCATAATTGAACCCTTAATGACTATGTTTCTGAACACACAGTTTGTTTTCTGAAATATTTGTCAGAGACAAAAGAAGGGTTGATCTACTGTTAATGCTGCTAACTTTGAAAACACTCAAAGACATGTGAACACAGCTGTTTAGAACTTTTTCACAATTATAAAATGTCTTCTATTTTTCATTTCAGTACAAAATAGGACTATGCAGCACTGTATATTTATGATAGATGGTGTACAGTTTTCAACCTATGGAATCCATATTTTCATTTCAAACCTTAAAACTTGGCGTGGCAGACATAAATGAATATGCTTTGTAAAAAAAAAAACACCTCCGGCTCTTTTAAGAGCCACCCTACATTATTCATAATTTTATTTTATTATATATATTATTTTTTTTACATTTCAATAATTACTGCAGTAATTTTGAGATATTATGCAGTACTTGATAAACCTTTAAAAAAATAGACATATCAATAAAAATAATATTCCCTAAGTCTATAGACTTTGCTAAACTGCTTAATTTCTTCCTATAAATTACAAAAAAGAGTAATCAGCTAAATTTGCCAATAAAACACAGAACAAAGATAAAGTGCTGACCAAACAATATAGCTGCCTTTTTATTTTGCAAGGGCTTTGATTAAGCAGTACTATTATGTCAATGTCATGTAACATAGTATGCCACAGAGGTACAGTGGTATTCCATCGCCCAATATATCATTAAGTATTTGTTCCTTATTAATTAAAAACAGCTGATCAGAATCAGATCACAAAACAAAAAGAACCCTTTCCAGACTCCTGCCAAATTTCATGAAAATGTGTTCAGCTGTTCTGTTGTCCAGGGACCTCCCTTTTATTTTTCTTTGCAAACCCTTAACTAATCACAACAAAACTTAGCATCATCATCATCCAGGGTACAGAATGGAATAGGTCTCCAAAGTTTCCTGGAGATTCATCAAACAGTGACAAAGCTATTAGCAAGCAAAAACCAGAGGATTCCTATATCTCGTAATTGGAATCCTAACTATAACTACAGAGAGTATACTGTGAATCAAGTGCAGAGAGATGAACAGAATTATGCTATATTGAAATGTTTCCTGCAGACTTGAACGACCTTTGATAATATCAACAGTGCATTTTGGTATTAGTAGGACATTGAACACTGACGCCTCTCCTTTAGTTTAACAATCTGATTTCTGTCACAACTCTAGCAACATACATTATTGGATTTTGTACACTTTTTAGAAATGAACCTTTTAAATAAATTATTATAAAAGTGTCTGAGTATAATAGAATAATGAATAAACTTTAAGTTATTTTTTAAGGGTGATGACCTGTATAACTGAACCCTGTCTCAAGTTTTAGTGCAGTAATCTACAAATTGTCAAACTTGATACAGGTTCCAGGTTCATGTCCTATGAGTTGTATTTTGCTTACTGAACTAGAGAGTGTAAAAAGTTAACGTGTACTTTGCAATCAGTTTACTTTGAAACACGTACATATTCAAACAGAGGATGGGCTAGCAGTATTCCCATTGAACTGCCATCTTATCATAGCCTGTGAAGCTCCATCAACAAAGGAAGTTCAAGCAATTCAGCTGGAGCTATAAATGGGTGTCCAAAAGGGGAGGGTGGTGTTGTGAAGGTACAGCAAAAGAGCTCTAGATCAGTAAGTAGAGAGAGCCCATACCACCTATTTCAAATGCAAATAACAGACAAAAGAATGTGGTCAAGCAACAAAATTAGTTTCCTTCAACATCAGTGTACAAGATATGGCCTTAGACGATATAATCCTAGAACTTAATTGTGCTCCAAATATTTTATTATTCCTAAAATATTTCAGGTTAGCACACATGTAGCCGCCTTTTTTGTTTCGAACTTCGAATTATAAATGTTTTCATAGTGTTGAGACTGTGCACAGTAGTTTCTGGAAAGGTCAGGGGAACAAATATGTAATTAAACCCCCCTAAAATATGCTGGCATTCTTCTGCCAAAGGGAAGATAGCGGTCTGTATCAGATGATACTGCTTTATATAAAAATATAGAAATTTAGTGTGAAAGTTTAGGAAAAGAGTTCAAGGGAGATGAAAAATTGGAAAATTGTCATGTATAGTGACTAGTTGAAGCACATTTATCCTCCAAATGCATTGCCCACAACCTAACACAATGTTGCAGATGACATCATAAATGAAATCATCTTTAACATTAGTGAAACTGCCGGGTGGGGGCACTCAGCCAAACTGTTGCAAAAAGTAAGATGCTGAGCATAGATTATCCTGGGCAAAGGGTAAGGGAGGATGCAGTTAAGTTAAAGAGGAAAAGCCCAAAAAAACAAAGCCTGGGTGGAGTTTGCAGAGTTTTTAATCCACGGAACTTCACGAAGTGCCAGAAAAACTCTGCAGTGTGCCACAGAGTTTCACAAGTGGCAGAGTCTGTTAAGTCGTGCTGCTGGCACTGATTTTCAGCACCAGGAGTTTGTCCTGTGCTGTAAAATGGAACTATGCATCGCGCAAGAGAGAGCTGCTGCTTACTACTGCTTGAGTAGACATTTTAGTTGAACAGCAGCTTCCTAACACGAATGGCATATTTTTCAACGCAGAGGTCGTGTTCTTCTGTGACTGTCCATGATGGTAAATCTCACCAGGAGGAGCTATAACGCATAATTTTTTCTCTCAAACACTTGCCAACTTATTGTTGGCGAGCAGCTCCATGTCACTTCACTGAAATTTTGGGAACTCTGCAGTTCAAACAGAGGGTGGAGTGGGCATAACCTCTGCGAACTCCTCCGGCGGACAAGAATTCTTCACCCACCACAACCTCAACAAATCAAAATGCATTTTTAGTTGCTGTTCCCAGAGCCCAATTCAGCTGCAACCAAAATAGGCTGGGTGCAAGGCCAGGCCTTTCACCATGTCTTACTCTAAGTTAACTATCTCTATTATCGTTATATCAATTTTCTATTATCATTCAGTTGTATTATCAATCAATTCTATTATTATTAATTTTCTATTATCGCTATTATCAATTTTCAGCCCCGAGCGGTCTATCATATTTGAGGTTATAAGCAAACTGGGGTTGCGTAGTGAGCAAAAGAACAATGGATTTAACCTAGATCGCTTGACTGGGGGTGAATGTTAAATTTAGTTAGTATTCTGTCCATCATTTGTTGACGCAGCAATTTTAGAAAGTTGATGATTATTTTCCTACCCACTGGGACTTTCTGACAGTGTCCTGTGTTGCATGACTGTGAATGGCTCTGCTATTAGGGTTTGTGTATTACTTCCTGACAGTTGCATAAAAGGGGCTTTGTGTGGACAGGATGGATCATCCTGGCATGTTTGCTGGAGAGAGGCTGTGCCAACCCCACTTAAACTGCAAAAGGCTTTGCCTCCAGCACACACAAAGGGACCTGATGACAGACCTGCCCTGTCTTTTTTCACCCTATACTGTTTGGAGCTGGGGAAGGGGAACAGACCAGAACAAGTTTTAGAATAGGTCAGGGAATTTCCCCACAAAAAGACTGGCACTAAGGATAAAAATAGAACCTTCACATCAATCATCAGGTCACTCCTGGATCTGTGAAAGATTCAGAAGAAGGACTACCCTGCTGCCAGAAGGACTGTCATACTACTTGAAATACCTTTTTTTTGTCTGAAGAAGGAAGTTTGGAACTGCTTGCCTTGATCCAGGCTACCCAACGTAACTTCAAGGGTCAGTTGGCTGACCACTTGTGTGAGCTACAAAGACACAGAATGGTTTCAGAGGCATCCCTGCAACTACCTATCTGACCAGCTGTCTGGATTTGCAAGAGCTCTGCTGCTGGCCTCTGGTGGAGTGAGTCCTGATCTTCAAGAGGTGACCCCACAGACCTGGTCCTGGTTGTCATCAGTGAAGAAGGTGAAAATCCTAATGTTTGGGTACCTTATGAGTGCAAAGGGGCCTGTTCACACTGGAACTCAGCCACCCGCTCTTCACGCCAACAGCGACCAACCATGACGATCAGCAACGTGAGACCTGCACTTCTAGAGCAATGACAGGCATAGCGACCTCCAACGTATAACTCCTGGGACAACTGATTCTTCTCACTATTGTAATGACTGCCCATGATCCTCAACCTGCTTTTTGCGCTGAAAGCTTCTTCTTTCATGGCCGTCCTCCAATGTGAATGAAACTCTTCACTCCAAATTTGAGAATGTTAATCTTTAGCAGGACTAACCTGGTTTCTTTACCTGACACCCGCTCTGTCGTGGTTAGCCTGATCGTGTGAATTTTCAGCTGGTCTATTGTGACTAGATATCTACGAGAGGTGCTTTCTGCTTCTTAGTGCACTTGTCACACAAAAAGTTAGAAATTCCACATCTCTGGTTCTAGTGATATGATTTCTGATATTCTGGTATCATTTTATTGTGCAAGGAGATGGAGACCACAAAATTGGACTTTCAAAAAACACTCAGAGCCTATAAGGAGTTCCACAGGTTGCAAGCTGCAACCAGTGACCAGGCGGGCAATTACCATGAGGAGTAGGAGGTAGATGTGGAGGACAAGGATGAGGAAGGAGATGACATGGCACAGAGCTGTAGAAGGAGGCGGAAAAAACATGCCTATAGGAGCAAGGTTCCTGCTAGGAGCAGTTTGTCTTTCAACAACCTGTTCTCTCAGGAACTGGAGGACAAGAAAGCTGAAGCAGACGCTGTTCAAGCTCAAAATTGGAAGCAGCAAAAGAGGAGGCTAATGGAAGGAGGGCCTCAGAGAAAAGGAAACTGGCCATGAAGGAGAAAATGGATGAGGGACAGAGGAACTTGGCAGAAGATAAAATAGCAGAGAGACACCTGGTAGAAAAGCAGACTAAGCCTGAGAGAATAGAACATTCTACTGGTTTGTGAAGAGTGTCTGAGAGAGCTCGACCTTACAGTGCCACTACAACTCTCAGGGTCCATCAGCAACGCTGGCCGTGAATACACAATGCCCAATGTAGTCAGAAAGGTCCACATCCCTAAGACTTTGTGCCTAATTATGTGATGAAGGATTATATTGACAAAGTGATTTG
Source organism: Lissotriton helveticus (assembly GCF_964261635.1). NCBI lineage: Eukaryota > Metazoa > Chordata > Amphibia > Caudata > Salamandridae > Lissotriton > Lissotriton helveticus. The sequence continues at coordinate 1,837,628,719 of NC_136059.1, read as the reverse complement.
CTATTTATGGGATTGCCCTGTGCATGCTTAGGGTCCCAGAGAAGAACTTTGGGGGGGGGGAGAATAATCTCTGGAAGCACATGCCAAATGTTGGGAAGGATACCTTGTTGAGCATAAAAGTCTCTGTACTGATGGGATGTATGACGATACGACGCGTACCGTCACAACGCGTGCTGTTACAACGCGTTTTTTACAACGCAAGTCGTGACAACGACTTGTGTTGGGGGGCATGGATCGAGAATATTTTAATTTACTATTCTAACACCAGTCCCCGTGGACACTAGGGAAGGTGTTGGAATAGTAAATATACCATTCTTAATCCTGTAGCGCCCTCCAGCGCAAGTTTGTAAAGGACGCGTCGTAACAGCACCGCGTTGAAACATCCGCGGTGTAAAGGATGTTTCCCATACTGATGTCCTGAAGGCAAGTTTTGTCACCAAATTTTGTTTCACTCCTAGGAAGAGTAGATTAAAATTTAGGGACAGCCAGAAGTAGCCTCTGCATTCTTAGGTGGATGTTGTGGCGTACTCCTGGAAGTCACTGAATGGCTCAATGAGGGGAAGCAATGTGAGTGACATTGAAGGGTGGTATAGTTTGATTTCAAGAGAACACATGCTCAGTAGTTGTACAGAGTTGTGGCAACTCCTCATTTATACTAAGCTCACTGTGCCTAAGGATCTTGCAGAGGAGGAGGACTTCTAGGTCAGTACCAGAGTGTCCAAGAAAGTACCTGGGTGGGAACATCAAAAATGTCAAGTGTTTAAGGCAGTGCCACTCACCTGAACTCCAGGTGGTTCGGATGGGACATCAGCTGAGAAACTCTTCACTGTCAATAGGACCCAAAGAAAAGGTGGAATGGGATTAACAAGAGAGCAAAATGTTGCAGTCGTATCATTTTCACCTGATTAACACTCTGCTGCTTCAGTCCTGATCACTGCTGTTACTTCAGCATCCAGAATATTTTGGAGTTACTCCAAAGGGTATCTGCCAAAGAAATCGTGCAGTTACCTCTATGTTGATGTATGCCTACATATACAGCAATTATATAACATTAACTTCACTGAAATCTCACACATATTCCTAGGGTAATGAATTGCAACAGACACTCTGTTCTCAAACGTTCACATTCATGGAGGGTTAATGCTTGAACAATGCAACTGCTTATGTTTATGATTTAGCGTATTGCTAAACCATAAACATAAGCAGTTAAATTGTCTCATTTTACCAAAATACTCTCTTGCCATACAGATGATGGGTTTGGGTGAAGAGTTCTCATTCAGCAAGATTAGTGCAGGATTCATGGGGGAACATGGCGGCCGTCAGTCAGGGCTGAGCGGCCGCGGCTTCTAACCTCCCTCTCGACGGAAAGGGGAAGAATGCGGCATAGAGGGTGCAGCTTGATAAAATAACCAGGAATCCAGGAAAACTAAACTAAACTAGGAGGATCTTCTGTGTCACTTACTTTGGCACTTATAGCGGGTTTTTCAAACCCATATCTCGGCCTGGTCTGCTACCGAGGTTTACTCTGTCACTGTGGCTGCGGCTGCTGGAAACATCGACCCGCTGCTGCGAGGAGGGGTTTGGGCAGAGGCAGTGCTACGGGTCGCCAGAGGTCGGCGTGTGGCAGCAAGAATCGGGTTTTCCAAAGGCGGAAGTTCCCTCAGAGTCTCGGTGGCAGCAGCGACGGCTGGGCAGCAGGAAAGTGGCCGGGAAGACGCAGTGGGAGATAAGAACCCCCCGCTGATGACACCGGTAAGGAGGAAAACAAGCATTTACAATGCAATGGTTTCGCCTTTGGAAAAGTTAGAGCTATTGGCATTGTAAATGACAACATTTGTATTTATGTGTTGCTTTTGAAAACAGATAAATAAAAGGCATTGTCATTTACATTGCCTTTAGCTTAATCACTGCAGTCACTCTGCAGTCACTCTGCACTCCCTAGCATTCTGCAGTCACTCTGCATTCCCTAGCATTCTGCAGTCACTCTGCACTCCCTAGCAGTCACTCTGCAGTCACTCTGCACTCCCTAGCACTCCACAGCACTCCCTAGCACTCTGCAGTCACTCTGCACTACCTAGCACTCCCTAGTCACTCTGCACTCCCTAGCACTCCCTAGTCACTCTGCACTCCCTAGCACTCCCTAGTCACTCTGCACTCCCTAGCACACCCTAGCACTCCCTAGTCACTCTGCACTCCCTAGCACTCCCTAGTCACTCTGCACTCCCTAGCACACCCTAGCACTCCCTAGTAACTCTGCACTCCCTAGCACTCCCTAGTCACTCTGCACTCCCTAGCACTCCCTAGTCACTCTGCACTCCCTTGCACTCCCTAGTCACTCTGCATTCCCTAGCACCCTAGTCACTCTGCACTCCCTAGCACTCCCTAGTCACTCTGCACTCCCTAGAACACCCTAGCACTCCCTAGTCACTCTGCACTCACTAGCACTCCCTAGTCACTCTGCATTCCCTAGTCACTCTGCACTCCCTAGTCACTCTGCACTCCCTAGCACACCCTAGCACTCCCTAGCACACCCTAGCACTCCCTAGTCACTCTGCACTCCCTCGTCACTCTGCACTCCCTCACACACCCTAGCACACCCTAGCACTCCCTAGTCACTCTGCACTCCCTAGTCACTCTGCACTCCCTAGTCACTCTGCACTCCCTAGCACTCCCTAGCTCTCCCTAGTCACTCTGCACTTCCTAGTCACTCTGCAGTCACTTTGCACTCCCTAGTCACTCTGCAGTCACTCTGCACTCCCTAGTCACTCTGCAGTCACTCTGCACTCCCTAGTCACTCTGCACTCCCTAGTCACTCTGCAGTCACTCTGCACTCCCTAGTCACTCTGCACTCCCTAGTCACTCTGCACTCCCTAGTCACTCTGCACTCCCCAGTCACTCTGCACTCACCACTCTGCACTCACCACTCTGCACTCACTAGTCTGCACTCACTACTCTGCACTCACTACTCTGCACTCTCTACTCTGCACTCTCTACTCTGCACTCTCACTTTGCACTCTTCACTCACACTCTGCACTCACTAGTCTGCACACTCACTACTGTGCACTCACTACTCTGCACACTCACTACTCTGCACTCACTACTCTGCACTCTACACACTCACTCTGCACTCTGCACAAAGATCTGTTACAATTAAAATAAAATAAAACGATGTGTAAAAAATTATATGAAGTAATCTTCCTCGAGTTTTTCTAGCAGCCGATTCTCTCCCTTCCTTCCCCCTTCTAGCTCCCCACCTCACCTTCTGCCCACACTTTTTCAGATTATGCTGTGAATGGGTGCAAGTATTTATTTTACTTAATGCAGTTTTATATAGCGTAAACTTTTCTAGCACCCGATTCTCTCCCTTCCTTACCCTTCTAGCTCCCCACTTCATCTTCTGCCTACACTTTTTCAGATTATGCTGTGAATGGGGGATGGCGGGCAAAAAAAGATGGGGTGAAGGAGGGATGAGGGGGTCGTAGGGAGGGGGCTGGGGCGTCAAGGACGGATGGTGGACGTGGTATACAAGGACGAGGGAGGGACAGAGTTATTGGGTGTAGGGATAGGGAGGGGAAGAATGCGGCATAGAGGGTGCAGCTTGATAAAATAACCAGGAATCCAGGAAAACTAAACTAAACTAGGAGGATCTTCTGTGTCACTTACTTTGGCACTTATAGTGGGTTTTTCAAACCCATATCTCGGCCTGGTCTGCTACCGAGGATTACTCCGTCACTGTGGCTGCGGCTGCTGGAAACATCGACCCGCTGCTGCGAGGAGGGGTTTGGGCAGAGGCAGTGCTACGGGTCGCCAGAGGTCTGCGTGCGGCAGCAAGAATCGGGTTTTCCAAAGGCGGAAGTTCCCTCAGAGTCTCGGTGGCAGCAGCGACGGCTGGGCAGCAGGAAAGTGGCCAGGAAGACGCAGTGGGAGATAAGAACCCCCCGCTGATGACGCCGGTAAGGAGGAAAACAAGCATTTACAATGCAATGGTTTCGCCTTTGGAAAAGTTAGAGCTATTGGCATTGTAAATGACAAAATTTGTATTTATGTGTTGCTTTTGAAAACAGATAAATAAATGGCATTGTCATTTACATTGCCTTTAGCTTAATCTCTGCAGTCACTCTGCAGTCACTCTGCACTCCCTAGCATTCTGCAGTCACTCTGCACTCCCTAGCATTCTGCAGTCACTCTGCACTCCCTAGCAGTCACTCTGCAGTCACTCTGCACTCCCAAGCACTCCCTAGCACTCCCTAGCACTCCCTAGTCACTCTGCACTCCCTAGCACTCCCTAGTCACTCTGCACTCCCTAGCACTCCCTAGTCACTCTGCACTCCCTAGCACACCCTAGCACTCCCTAGTCACTCTGCACTCCCTAGCACTCCCTAGTCACTCTGCACTCCCTAGCACACCCTAGCACTCCCTAGTAACTCTGCACTCCCCAGCACTCCCTAGTCACTCTGCACTCCCTAGCACTCCCTAGTCACTCTGCACTCTCCAGCACTCCCTAGTCACTCTGCACTCCCTAGCACTCCCTAGTCACTCTGCACTCCCTAGAACACCCTAGCACTCCCTAGTCACTCTGCCCCCCCTAGCACTCCCGAGTCACTCTGCACTCCCTAGTCACTCTGCACTCCCTAGTCACTCTGCACTCCCTAGCACACCCTAGCACTCCCTAGCACACCCTAGCACTCCCTAGTCACTCTGCACTTCCTCGTCACTCTGCACTCCCTCACACACCCTAGCACTCCCTAGCACACCCTAGCACTCCCTAGTCACTCTGCACTCCCTAGTCACTCTGCACTCCCTAGTCACTCTGCACTCCCTAGCACTCCCTAGCTCTCCCTAGTCACTCTGCACTCCCTAGTCACTCTGCAGTCACTCTGCACTCCCTAGTCACTCTGCAGTCACTCTGCACTCCCTAGTCACTCTGCAGTCACTCTGCACTCCCTAGTCACTCTGCAGTCACTCTGCACTCCATAGTCACTCTGCAGTCACTCTGCACTCCCTAGTCACTCTGTACTCCCTAGTCACTCTGCACTCCCTAGTCACTCTGCACTCCCTAGTCACTCTGCACTCCCTAGTCACTCTGCACTCACCACTCTGCACTCACCACTCTGCACTCACCACTCTGCACTCACTACTCTGCACTCACTACTCTGCACTCACTACTCTGCACTCATTACTCTGCACTCTCTACTCTGCACTCTCTACTCTGCACTCTCTACTCTGCACTCTCACTTTGCACTCTGCACTCACACTCTGCACTCACTAGTCTGCACACTTACTACTGTGCACTCACTACTCTGCACACTCACTACTCTGCACTCTGCACTCACTACTCTGCACTCTACACACTCACTCTGCATTCTGCACAAAGATCCGTTATAATTAAAATAAAATAAAACGATGTGTAAAAAATTATATGAAGTAATCTTCCTCGAGTTTTTCTAGCAGCCGATTCTCTCCCTTCCTTCCCCCTTCTAGCTCCCCACCTCACCTTCTGCCCACACTTTTTCAGATTATGCTGTGATTGGGTGCAAGTATTTATTTTACCTAATGCAGTTTTATATAGCGTAAACTTTTCTAGCACCCGATTCTCTCCCTTCCTTCCCCTTCTAGCTCCCCACCTCATCTTCTGCCTACACTTTTCAGATTATGCTGTGAATGGGGGATGGCGGGCAAAAAGAGATGGGGTGAAGGAGGGACGAGGGGGTCGTAGGGAGGGGGCTGGGGCGCCAAGGACGGATGGTGGACGTGGTATACAAGGACGAGGGAGGGACAGAGTTATTGGGTGTAGGGATAGGGAGGGTCGTAGGAAGTGGGTACGAAGGGAAGGGGCCGGAATGGAAGGGGGGAGACGAGGGAGGAGATGAAGAGAAGAAACGGCAGGAGAGCTGAAGGAAGGGGGCCGGACAAGCTGGCTGCAGAGGGAAGAATCGCTGAGTGAAACCGGGTAGTGGAGAGAAGGAGGGACGAAGTGAAGGAGATGTGAGAAGGATAGGATGAGAGGGTTGGAAGGGAGCCTGGCTGAGGCTCGGCAGGGGCTGGAGCTGAATAACAGACGGGATGCAGCGGGGGTCTGTGTGGAGTGATGGAGGGGTAGGTGAGGCGAAGGGTCGTGAACTGATGGTGGGAAGAAGGGGCACCAGAGGAGAAGACGGACTCAGGAGAGACAGGCAGGGAGGAGGAAATGAAGGGGAGGTGGACTGAGAGATTGGGGTAACTGGAAGGCGTCTTGGAATGAAGGTTTGGCAAGTATAGAGCCGAGACAAGAGTGAAAGGATGGGTGAAAGGGGCTTAGGGGGTCGTGGTAGATGACACTCGGGAGGGGAGGTGTTCGAGGTGATGTAGAAATGACCACAGATCATTGATAGGCTGGTGCAGACGAAAGAGGCATATCTATGTGTGAGCAAAATGCAGACATAGAAAACCTGCCCGACATGTCATCATGGACATCCACAAAAGCGGTGAGCAGGGTTGTACTATGCACACGAGTACACATTGTGATTATTTTGCCGTTTTATATAGCGCAAACTCAACCCGAAAGTATCAGTGCGCTGTACGCGAGCACCAGTTGCATTACGGACGGACACATTCATTTTTAGGCAGGGGTAGATAAAGTGATTTGTCCAGAAACACAGGATGTCGAGGCTGCCAAGACTCGAACGCGGATCCCCAGCTTCAGAGTCGGCCGTTCCAGCCCTTAAGTCACGAGAATGGCTGCGCTGCGTCTCTGCGGGCGTTCACAGAAGCTAGAGCCAGTGTTTGTGCGCAGCAATCTACATAGATACATCAAAAGAAGCAACAAGACAAGTGGTATGCTGCACAGAGACCCAGGCTGTGTGTGATCCTCCCAAAACACATTTACGCGAGCACATACCCAGAGGCTGCAGTGTGCACCCCTCTCTAAAAGCATTGACGCTAGCGCGGAGACCATGTGTGCACCCCTCTGTAAACACACACTGTATGTTTGGTCGCTGGTACGAGAGTGGGAGGGGGGCGGGTTAACCGGCACACGGACAGCAGGAGGGGGGCGGGAACGGACAGCGGGACATCGCGGAACGGACAGCAGGACATCGCGCAACCCACCCCTGCAAAGGACACTTCCGAAATGGCAAAAACAAAGCTTTACAAAAAAAAAACACACGCCCACAGCCGCATGACGTGATAAAAGGGGCAGAATGAGAAAAACATCGCAGGAACACCCACGAGTCGCCTCGGACCATGACGGACAGATCTCACTCCCAATGGCTAGCCTCCATTTATGGAGCTAGCCAATGGAAGTGAGAGGTGGTGACCAAGCCACATACTCTTCTCAAAAGTTTTCACCTTGCGAAAGTCTGCTTCGCAGCTTTCGGCGAGGCGAAACCTAAAAAGGGGGTGGGTGCTCTCTCCAGAGGGAGGCAGTACTAAGCCTAAATCTGGCAGTGCCAAGTTGGGGGCTGTTGGCTTACAACAAGCAGTGCGGAGCCAAAAGTCTGTAGAGGGCACAGGGGAAATTAACAACATCCCTCAAACTAGCAATAGCCTTAACAGGTACACCCTGTGTAGCAAAGGCATATGGGGGCTTGACTGAGAATCTTTCAGGTTGTAAACCAACAAATACTACACAAGTGGAGAAGGTGACTATCCACACCTATTAAGATGGGAAAAAAGTCATAAAACCTAAAAATAAGAAAATTAAGCAAACTAACCCAGCAATCTCCCGCTTTACACCATCCCTTCGTACATATTTTAAAGTACAAGCCCAGACTAGAGCTTCAAGCACTCAGAGTAACCAAAGGCTTGAGAAACTTGAGAAATCAGATACAGGAGTTCCTGAAGATATTAGTGATAGAAGAAGCTCAAGGGTTATGGAGCAGAGAAACAACACGAATCCTCTGTAGAAAAGATTTTCTTGTCTAGCAGGAATGGCAGGAGTAGGAACAGCGGGCCCTGAAGCTGCACCACAAACTAACTCCACCCAACAAATTTTAGTGCAGCAAATACTCAATACCACTGATGCCAGTTGCGCTGCCAGAACTGGCGCCCCTATTCTCTGCTTAAACCCCCACCCGAGTATTGATTGTTTGACTGTTTTGACAATTATGGATAGACCACAAATATTAAAGTTCTTATCCTGGAATGTGAATGGCCTTAGGCTCCCTGCCAGAAGAGAGAACATTTTGGAAAATTTGCGACTTACAAACTATGATATTATCCTTATTCAGGAGTCACACCTTCCAAAAGAAGATTGGGCAGAACTATTCAAAAACCATAAATGGATAGTGCACAGTTTTTTTACAACACAGACAGCCCCGATAAAAGGCGTAGCTATCATTTAAAAAAAATAGTCAAATAGTTATCGGGAATGTAGTGGCAGATACTCATGGTAGATGGGTAACTGTCAGGGCAAAAATCAACTTAACCTGGGTCACGTTTGTTAGCTAATACGGTCCTAATATCGATGACCCGACCCATCTCCAGTCTTTGATCCTCAATTTGGGTGATGTAAATGATCGAATCATAATGGGAGGTGATTTAAATGTAGCCCTAAACCCCATTCTTGACTCTGCGTCAAATAGAGCTACCAGGGCTTCACAGAAAACTCAAAAGATTCTGAAACGACTAATGACAGAGGGTGGCCTCCTGGATATATGGGGGAAAAAAGGCAAACTTCAGGGTCTGCAGGGGGTAAGTTCACCTATTATAACAAGAAATACGGCCATCGTTCAAGAATCGATTTCTTCCTAGTGGATCACACTACCAACAGGGATATGCTTAAAATAACACACTTGCCAGAACATTTATCCAATCATTCAATTGTTCTCTTGGAAATTGCCTTAACACAGCGACCCTCTCCACGAAGATGGACCCTGAGCCGTGTAATACTCTTAGAACCTCTAATTATTGAGAGGTTAAAAGTAGCCACAAAAGAATTCCTTCTATTTAATATAAACTCAGCTGCCCACCATATAGTTTGTGACTCATTTAATGCCTTCTTAAGAGGCCTATTAACTTCCCTCTCTGTTGCACATAATAAAAAAACAGAGGAAGACATTAAAATATTGGAAGCAAAAATTGCTCAAAAATCTTTAGAACTTGAACAAACACCAACTTATCCAATTAGTTTACAACAGCTGTCTCTAGCCAAAAATGAGTTAATAGACCATCTAGAGGCTAGAAACAAAAAGAAATGGGAGGCAAGCAAACTTGCCCATCATGAGTACAGAGAGGGGTGCGGATATTTTCTGGCATGGCAAACTAAAATGGATCATACCAGAAATATTGTAAAGGGTCTTAAATGTACAACCACTGGGAGGATAATTGAAGAGGACTCAGTGATCGAGGAAGCTTTCGCTCATTTTTTTCTACACCTATATTCTGAAGATTTAATTTTGTCTGAAGGACAGCTGAAAGTTTTCTTGTGAGATCTCCAACTTCCCTCCCTCTCAGTCGCTGATAGAGACAACTTGAGTGATCAAATTAAGCTAGAAGTGCTACAAGTCATCAGAACGTTAAAAAAAGGGAAAGCACCGGGTCCCGATGCCATCCGAAACGAAGTATAATTCACCCTGAAAGACGAACTAGCACCATTCTTACTTCAACTTTTTAACTCTGTATATATTCAGGCTCAGGAGCTATCAGCTTCTTGGAACGAGACCACAATCACAATAATCCCGAAACCTAATAAAAATCCACATTTTTGTGAATCATACAGACCTATTTTGCTTTTAAATTGTGATCAAAAACTCTATACCCAAATCCTCACTAAAAGGTTTGATAAAGTCGCAGGGTCCATAATACATTCTGATCAGAGGGGCTTTATGAAGGGGAGGCAATTGAATGAACTAACTCAAGATCTTAACTCTAACAAACCAATTCAAAATCTCCCGAGGGACTTGATAGGGCTGCTCCCTCTCGCCCCTTCTTTTTAATTTGTACATTGAGCCCCTGGCATGTAAACTAAGATCGTGCGATATAATCTCCCTTTTTAGCTGTATGGGTTGGGAAAAGAAAATAGCTTTATATGCTGATGACCTTATGATTCTGACAGGGAACCTGGAACAGGCACTTCCAGAGATTTGGTTCCATTTGGAGAACTTTGGGAAAACATCCGGATATTCCATAAATTAGGAAAAAACAGAGCTGATGATATGGAACTCCCCTTATAAAAGTGGTCTCGAAAAACAGCAAATAAGGTATCTTGGGGTGCAAATCACAAAGAACATAGAGAAGATAGCCCAAATAAATGTTGATAAAACTTTTGCCAGTGTGCGACAGCAGCTGCAGGCATGGGAGTTTCTCCCACTTTCTATTCTGGGCAGTTCTAATCTGCTGAAAATGTCAATTTTACCTAAATGTACTTTTCTTTTTGACACTATTCCTTTGGAATTTTCCAAAATGTTGTTTAGAAAAGCACAAGGGCTCTTTTCTTCCTTTTTATGGGGAAGGAAAACTCCCAGAATTTCCCAGAAAAAGCTTAGGAGGAAAAAAACTAACAGCGGTAGAGCTGCCCGGACCTATACCTATACTACTGCGCCTTTCATCTTAAAAATTCACGCCAACTTCTAAATAATAGTCAGGCCTATTCACCTCTTTTTAAAGCCCTAACTCAAGCACATAACACACAAGCTGACTTTTTTCTTTTAAAGCTTGGTCAATCCAGGTTTTTTAAAAAGGTCAGACTGAAGATTCTTAAAGCTGCTACTAGAGTAAGGGTTCAATTGAGGGCACTACTAGGCATACCCTACTATAATGAAGAAATGCAGATCTGGGACTCTCCGGGCACCCCGGCATGCTTACAAGATGCTTTGGCCCTCCCTCTACGCAGGACCGGAATAGTAAGATGGGGAGAGCTAATAGTAGAAAAGGAGTTAATTCCATGGCAGTCTTTCTCCGCTTTAATCAATGTCCGTGTCAAAATTTAAGTATCTGCAAGTTCTCTGTTGGATTAAATCAATAAATAATGAAATAGCTTGGAATGGGGACTTTGTAACAGCGATACGTACAAGACCAATTCGAAAAGAAGTAGCAGCATGGTATTGGCAAATGGTGGAGACTGGAGGTAAAAAACTGCCCCACTTTACAGAGAGCTGGAAGAAGGACATGTGGGGCGAGGACCTCGAAACACTCGGGCAAGTATCTATGTCTACCCTTTGGTCGTATGTGAAAGCTGCCCCCCTAAAAAGAAATCATCTTTTTACTGTCCATAAGGCATACTGGACGCCACTGAAACTCTCTAAACTGGGGAATGGAGCGACAAAGAAATGCCCAAAATGTGATAATGTCAACGTAAACAAGGTACATATGTTTTGGCAATGTCCTTCGATCAATCTCTTCTGGGACCACATGAGTAATATTAGCTCTGAAATTATAGATAGAAAAGTTGGGTTAACATTGTCCACAATAATTTTTGGGCTATAACGGAAGAGACAGAAAATCTGGCTCTGTCAAGAAACCAAAGGTACTTCTTTTTGTTTTGATCCTCTCGGCACGAAGGGAGATCTGCATAAAATGGATCTTACCTGTTCCACCTACCAAATCTGAATGGATATGTTCAGTTCAGTGCATCTCAACCCTTGATTGAGCAAGCAAAAGGGTTAAAGAAACTAAATTCTGGGATCTATGGGATAGTTGGTTTATAGTCTTTGCCTCAATCCCTATTGTGGTTATTTAATGTGTATTAAATCTGTTTATTTCACTCTGGGACTAACACATTTATTCCATAAAGCCCTGCAGAAAGTAGTGCCCGGGGGTTTAATCCACCCATCCTTCTGTGAGAAGAGACCAGGTCTCTCTTTTCTTTTCCCGTGGTGCTCAGGCAATCGGTTAGACCAGCGTTATATTCTTGAAAAAAAACAACAAAAAAAACAAGATTAGTGCAATAACCATTAGTCTAACCTCCAGTTGTTCTTGCTAGTTATCAATCATATGCTAAATGTTAAGGATTAGACCTTCAAAACAAATGTCCGTAGTCTTTCTTGATGCATATGTGACCTTCTCAAAATGGCAAAGTCTTTGTTTGCAAAAGGGGAGTGCAAATCTCTGTAATGCTAGCCATTTATGGGTGTGGCTCAACGCACTGCACGTTTGTATCAAACCTTAGTAAATGTCTAATTTTTTTTGTCTTTCTGTAGATACCTGCGAGCAGGATGTTGTGATGGACAGGAGTGCGAGGATGCTAAGGCCGAGAGGGTAGAGCCGCTGCTGAAGAGTCACCACAGGAGCCGGATTGCTACAGGAGCCAGGAGCCAGAAGCAGGTAAGTGTAGAAGCGACAAGGCCAAGCACCGCCTCACATGTGAAAGTGGTTTAAATAGATGCTCTAGCAACATGGCCCAGAAAAATGTGCGGCTGCTGGAACAAGTTTAGGGACAGCAGGATGCAGTCGTTGGAACACGTTTCCAGGTGCCAGTTTGAGCCACTTGGAAATCGGCTCATTGTCTCTAGGGGGCACAGCATTCTATATTGCAGTGCTGCCACTGCCATCAGGGATGTTTATACAAAAAATACAGTATATGTATGTACATCACATTCCTGCCACTGCTACCAGAAATGTTTATACAAGAAATACAATAAAGTGTCTACTTGCCAAATCCTACTTAAATGCACACTCAATGTATCCGCTCAGTTAAGCACTCAAGCCACCCTTTTTAAAGATAAATAACCTATTATGGCATACTCAAGCAATTTCCTCGTACAAGATGCTCATTGTAGGGACACACTGTAGCAATGGCAATGGCTGAAGTCTTGACAAAAAGGGTGTACATGGTTCCCACCAGAAGAAAGAGAGGGGAAACAGGGATAGAACCAAAGAGTTCTCTCAAGGCAACCAAACGAGATTTCACAGTAACAAATCCCAGCCCAATCCTGACGAGAATAAAGGAGGGTTTCATAGGAAGAAGCTTTCCAGTCATTTCACCACTAAGTGCTTTGGGTGCTATAGGTATGAGATCGCTAGAAGGATCCCAGCTGTCCAAAATGGCACCAGCCCCCTACTGGTGGGCAGACTCCAGGTATGCAAGTTTAGTGCTCAGGGAGGAGGTGGTCCCAGTTAGTGTTGGGGGTAGTGCAGAGGTAACTCTGGTTGACAGAGACATGCAGGCACATTCATCAAAGCTTTTTGCGATCGCAAACGGCGCGATTCGCGAAAATCGGCCATTTGCGATTGCAAGATTAGCTTTTGAGAATTCGCAATTAATTGTGAGTTCTCAAATTGCAATTGCATTTAAGGAATCGCATTTTGTGATTCCTTAAATGTAATGCAATAACCACTTTGAAGTAGCGTTTTCACTACTAGGGGTCGCAAATTACCACAAAGTTGAACTTCATGGTAATTTGCAAAAACTTTGAAAATGCACTAACGTGCATTTTTCAAAGTTGTAGGTTACACACACACATGTCCTTTGGACCTGTGTGTGCGTAACATTTGTGCACAGATCAAATTCAGGGGTGCAACAGGGTGTCCTTTTGACACCCTTGAAATTGCATGCGCAATTTACGAGTACCCATTGGTACTCGCAAATTGCGCATGCCCATAGGAATGAATGTAAAGCCATTCCTTATTTGCGAATCACGATTTGCGACTCGCAAATAAAGAATGTGTAGGAATCGCTATTTTTATAGTGATTCCTACATGCATAGGCTTTTGCGAGTTTTTAATTGTGATTCCTTAATTATCGCATTTAAGGACTCGCAAAATCCTAGCTTGATGCATGTGCCTAAAGAAACAGCTCCCTTTGGCACACCATGTGGTGCTGTTTGTACCAATTTTGCAGCTCAGTACAAGTTCCTAGTGCTACAAAACATCAGCACAATGTGCTGATTCTACCCACTCCCAGAACTCTGCAGAATCTCACTGAGTTTTTATGTAATTCAGCAGACTTCTGCAAAGTGAAACTCTGCGGGTTCTACAAACCCCTACTAATAATACTAAAAAACATAGGCTTTGGGTCATCATCAATGGGCCAAGTATGGAGGCTCTGATAGCGAAAGAAGCCAGTATAACTATTGTTAGGTGACATCTGATGTCCTCAGAGCAGAGCATGTAATCCCAATGTGTTCCACCAGGTTGTACCTATAAACAAAAAAGGAGGTGGTGTGGCACACCACCTTTGAGAAAGTTCAAAATAGGTAATCCTAGGATTTGTAGGTATAATGTTCCTGGGCGCCGCAGGAGTATCCCTTCCGGCAGATAAGGGACTTGGAAGTGGGTACCTATAAACAACCATGAAAGTCACTACCCCATGGCTCTGATTCCCTTTGAAAGGAGAATGGGTCTCAGGTTCTGTAAGAATAGTTGTGAGGCCAACCATGCCAGTTAATTGTCTGCTTTGTAACAACATGGAGCATCTGGAAGGAGGTGGAGCTCCGGTCCTACCTGGAAATGTTGCCTTAGTGGGTGTGCCTGTCCACACAGTTCATGGCAGTCCAAGAGGGAAGTCAAAAGGACCTGGAAAGTGGGAAAATGGTCCAGGTACCTGCCAAAAAGCAGATTTGCAGGGGTGTAGATTGCCACTGTCCCAAAAGAGAGTGTGAGAGTGACACTCAGAACCAACACGAAAGGACAGTGATACACCTTAGGACCTACCTGAGTTTGCCAGGAGACCTTGATTGAATAGGAGAATAGGAGAATGATCTCCTCTACAGTGAGCCTGAGGTTTCTGAACCTGGAGCAACTTGTGTTTCGTTGGACCCCCAGTGCTACATGGCCTTCCTACTGGGTTTGGCTCATGATATACCACTGGCAGGACATCTGGGGCAGGCCAAAACCTCTGCAAGGATGATTACCTGCTTCCATGGCCCTGGATGAAGACAACCTCAGATGCATTCTACAGGTTTTGTTCCACTGTCAGAACCCTTAGGAGGATTTCCTCCAATCGCCCTATCATAGCGAGCATTTTTGGAGAAAGAAATCCTAAGAGGCACTGGTACGTGGACACAGTGGCGACTCGCCGTGGGAGTGCTACAGGGTGGTAGGGCAGGGTTGGGGATGGGCAGGGTGGGGGGGTAATGAAGTCCAACATATTACAGACAGGAGTAAGGTAAGTGTTTAAATAAATAAAACAATTTACCTTGCACGGGCTGCATCGCTATCTTGGCTTACTCCTGTCCGTCGTATGTCAGACTCCACTGCCCTCCCACCCTGCCCGTCCTCCACCCCAGCTCAATACCCGCACCACTCCCAAGGCGAGCCGCCTCTGCTTGGACAGTGTAGGAAAATGGAGGTCCAGCTGAAACAAAAAGGCGGAGATGCGCCTGCATACATCGATCTGACATCACTAACTCAAAGTTGCATTCTGACCCCGTGGAGTCTTGTGAATACCTTGGGATCCATTAACATCCTAGGATAACTCCCACAATCTACAGACACTCTACCATCCCTTGGGTAAGAACGCTGTTTTCACAGACCAACTCATGGCAGTCATTACAACTAACTAGAACCCTCATTCCAATGACATATTCCTTGCCAACTTCAATCTCCACTGGGAAGACCCCTAGATAAGCAGGTCAACACTATCAAAATCTTCCTAACAGACCAATCCCTGATCCAAAGACCTCTTGTGATTGGTCAGACCATCACATTATTTCCTTCCAAATTCACTCTGCCAGAAAGAAAACTCACTCGCAACTATCCAAGCCTAAACATTGGAGAAGCGATACGAAAAACCTCAAATGGAACATCCTAGCTAGTCTCTGTGAGAGAGTTCTCACCCCTCCTACTAATATGTCAGACGTCCATGACCTCAATGCTCACTACAATTCCACGAAGACCAGAGTCTTTGACCTTGTAGCCCCACCAAACTCAAAAGAATACCGGACAAAGACAATAACCCATGGTTTAACAGAGCCCTGAATGAAGAGAGACATAGATTAACTGAACGCAAATGGAGACAACACCCCTCCCCCTCCAACTTTAACTACTTAGGAAATTTAGAAACTCCTACAACAAAAGTATTGTACAATAAAAAAAAGACTCCTTCAGATCAAAACTAGACAATGGCAAAACTCTTTGAAATGCTAAAAGAACAATCTAACAAATTGGCCAAAACCGCTCTCTTAACTTCGAATTCACGCTCAGTAGTGAAGAATTTTCCTAATTTTTCACAGCAAAAGACAACTCCCTCCAACTTGAACTTAGTTCGGCAGCAATTAACTCAGCTTCCCTAATGATCACCTAAATGAAAATCCTAATCAACCTGATCTACTTTTGCCTAAAAATAATTCTCACTGGTCCACCTTCAAACTCGACGGTCCCAGTGACATCACTAAAACCTTGGCTACTATCAAACCCAATAACCACTCTAATAACCTGTCCCCTCAAACTGCCTACCCCACATCCACCATATCATCTCCCTTCTGTGGGTCAAAATCATCAATGCCTCGCTAGTGCAAGCTCACATCCCAGAGTGCCTAAAAATTGGCTGTCACCCCTATCCAAAAAAAAATGACAGCAAACCCTTCTGACCCTAATATTTCTGACTTATAACCAACATTCTCATGCCAGCCAAAGTCCTGGAAAAATGTGTTCAGCAACAACTGAACCAACACATCACGGATTTCAAACTACAGAACGAATGTTAATCAGATTTCAGACCCGGGTATAACACAGAAACAGCACTTCTGCATATAGTAGATGACGCCCTCCTTGCTCTTGACTGTAATGAAACATGTCTACTAGTCTCTCTGCCGCTTCACTCAATCTACTAGGAGTACCTCAAGGCTCAACCATATCCCCAGCGTTATTCACCCTTTATGTCGAACCACTAACCAATATAATACAGCAGGCGACCATCTCTTATCACATGTACTAGGACGACACTCAACTCTACACCAAGATCACATCCATTGAAGAGATAAAGACAATGAATCAAGCTCTCGAAAAGACTGTCAACTGGCTAACAACCAAATTACTCATGCTAAATGCGCAAAAATCTGAATTTCTCTTAATCTCCCATCCTAAAAACTCTCTGGAGATAAAGGATTGGGTCAAGATGATCACTGCCCTAAATTACATGCCGTTTCTGGTAGTCTCCACAAAATTGCTGGGAATTACACTGGATAAAACCTTAACATGCAAACACACATCAACCTGTTGGCTAAAAATGCCCGCTTTCACCGCAGCTATCTCAGAAAAATGAAACCATTCATCGAGAGCCCTGACCTCAAAACGGCAGTTGAGGCTTTAGTTATATCGAGGTTGGAATATGGTTGTACGACCCTCTCCGGCTGCCCAAAATCTCAACAGCCCTCTAAACACAGCAGAAAGACTCTTGACAGGATCTAGGAAATTTGACCATATATCTCCATACCTGAAGGTGCTCAACTGGCTAACCTACGAAGCCAGAATACACCTAAAGATGGCCTTCATTACTCATAAAGCTCTCCACCATAACACCCCCCAGTACCTATCCCAGAAACTCACTTTATCTGGAGGAAACCAACAATCCAGGAGCGCCGATAACCTACTCCTAAAACCCTCTTGTTTCAGTAAGAAAAAAACCTCTGAAGAAGCGTTCTCCGGAGCTGCATCAAAATTTGGAACTCTCTACCTCATTGCATAAGAAAAATCTCCTTATTCAAAAGGGAAGCAAAATGATTCTTGATGAGCAAATTCCTCACTTAATTCCGCACATGCCTCACCTAATGGTGCCCTACTAGCACACCAGCCTTCTCACTGACTTACAAGGCACTGTACCAGTCCACTACCTGAAACTTGTCTCCACATTCCCCTTATTGACACCTACGCCTCTTTGACTTACTGGTACTCGAACTTGCTCCTACTGCTATGTACAAACCATCTCTAATACCGTTTCTGCTACCTGCGGAAACGTGTTAAAAATGTCTTGATACTATATCTGCTCTGTTTTGCAAACTGTTTTATTCTTACTATGCTACCTACCTAAACTTGTTAAAAAATGTTTTGATACATTCTCTGATCTTGTTTGGCAAAAGTTGTATTCTTACTCTGCTTTTTTGTAAAGTGCTCTGATACCCTAATCTGGGTCTTGTTCGCGCTATAGAAACTCTAAAAATAAAATAAATTAAAAAAAAATTGAATTTGAGGATATCTGCCAGCTCTCCCCCTTCAGGAGCGCACTAGTTGATATTCCAATCATGATAGGAATGTGAAGCGCATGCTGGTTCTAAACTGCGTACTTCACCTGAAGAGATTCCAGAGTAGGCGGTTTCTGTAAATTATCTGTCCGTTAGAGCAGTCAGGGTAGATGCACCAAAGTCATAGTCTGTTTATTGCTAAAGGGAACGTACACAAATAACTAACTTCTAGAGTAGTGGTTATTGTGCATGTTCAGAGTTAAAAAGGAAGTGTCACTCCATTGAGCAAGCCGATTTGTACTGTTAATAGAGGAAGAACTGAGTAATTGGTTTTTGAGGTAAAACATCTCGACATAGACAACACAGGAAAAGAAAATTCTCCTTGTTATCCGGGCGTGTACAGCGTTCAGAAGACCTTTTCTTTTAGGTCAAAAGGTCTTGTGTAACACTAGTTCAGCCTGACGCGCATTTACATCTGACTGAAATGTGGAGAGAGGGGGTTATTTTAAGTTTTGAAAAGGCAAGCAAATTCACACCATAAAAAATCGTAAACATTTTATCATTAAAGAACTGAAAACAGTTTAAACATTTTAGTTTTTTTATTGGAATAGAAAGATCTACGCATTAAAGAAAAGAGAAGAAACTTACCTGACAATGACACAGAGGCTATTTGAAGGAACGGCTGATCCAGTCTCTGATTCCACCTTCAGTCATGCAAGTACTCCTCTGGAAGTAAAAGACATAGAATTATTAATAATAATGCTTACATAAAAAATTACCAATTAAGAAGAAGTGTTACATTAAAGGCAACAACAAATATAGAATAGGAGATTTAGCCAAGAATATTTAGGGTATGAATGAGTAGTGGTTCTAGTAAATCAAATTATTGTGACATATTTTTGGGTTACAAAAAATATTTTTACTTATAAGCTTAGACTTGTTAATGTTTACAGTTTCCAGACACTACTAAAAAAATGACCAGAACATTATCCGACTGTCAGAAGATGGTAATGCGCATGCGTAATTTGGAATGAAAACCACAGTTTTTGGATGTCTCTTCTTTTTCCCCATCCCCTTTCCCCCTTGGAACATATCTGCAGGCAGTAGTTGTAGAACTTTTGCAGAGTATTTCTGAGAGGGGTATTGGGAAAATAGCATCCTTCTGCTCCTGTGTAATTCAGAACAATCAAAATATCCGGACACCCGCCTGCCAGACCAGTGGGAAGTCAGAGACAAACTAAAAGGCCCCCTGCTTCCACTCCACATAGTGGAGGCACCCTTTGAGAGGGTGGGTATTGGTATTGTTGGATCCCTGGACTCCAAGACTGCCCTAGGCAATAGGTTCAACCGGGTCTTGGTGGACCACACCACACAGTACCAAGAGGCCAATTCTTTGAGATCAGTGACTCCCCCCACAGTGGCCAGGGACTGAAGGGGATGGTTGCCTAACTGGGCTTGCTAAAGGAGGTGGTGTCACATCAAGGGGCAACTCAATGGCTGCCTACATGACGTTCATGTGGAATGTGTGTGAGGTTACCTACAAGTTCTTCACACCATATCAGCCCTAGACAAATGGGCCTAGTGAAAGGTTCAACAAGACTCTGAAGGGCATAAATATGTGCCTACCACAACACATGAGGAATAAGTGGCACATCATCTTGCCCTTCCTTCTCTTTTCTTACAGGGAAATAACACAGAAAGTAGCAGGGGTCAGCCCCTTAGAACTTCTGATTGGTCATCCTGTATGTGGACCTCTCAGTCTTGTCAAGGAGGGGTGGGAGCAAGCTCCCGAGAAACCCCCCAGGATTAAATGAGCTATATGTTAGCATTCAGATCTCGGATGAAGCGGATCTGACAAGAAGCCACTGAGAACCTGGGTGCCAGCCTGGAAGTGATAAAGCACTGGTACAACTATAAAGCCAATCTTGTAGAGTATCAACCTGGCCAAAAGGTGTGGCTTATGGAGCCTGTGGAGTCCTGAGCCATAAATGACTGGTGGACCAAGCTTCTGGTGACAGATGATGGTATGGAGGAAGAGAGCAAGCTTCTCCCCGACCTCCTGTCTGCCAAAGAGGAAAACTTTCAGTGGAATGAGTTCTCTTTTTCCCTACCCTGACTCTCGAGAAAATGAGGGACTGTCAGTACTTTTTGGGGCAGTATGCCTCAATTTTTCTCTCAACCCCGGGCTCACCACTATGTGTATCCACAATATTTATACTGGAAACAGCATGACTGTCAAAAATACAATTTACAGAAAGTGAGAGGCAGCATCAAGGACGAGGTGTACAAAATGCTGGCATTTGGTGTTATTGAGTACTCCAATAGCCCTTGTTCCACTCCAGTGGTTCTGGTACTCAAGTTGGCATCCCTGGGTGCAACACCAGACCTCACAAAGACTGACCAACCCCCTTTATCAAAGCTGGTGAGCTCATCAACCTGGTGAGCTCATCAACCAGGTAGGAGCTGCCAAGTTACTGAGTATCTTTGACCTAACATCAGGGTACTGGCAGATTGCCTAAAATGAGGGGGCTAACATGAGGGCTTCACTCTCCAGTCCCAAGGGGCACTTCCAGTTTTAAGTGATGCCCTTTGGGTTAATGAATACCCTGTCACCTTTCAGAGGTTGGTCAATCGGGTCATAGCTGGCCTTGAGGACGGCTGAACCACCTACTTGAACGGGTTTGAATTCTTCAGTTCAAATTGTGATGACCACCTGCACCCTATCCAGTCTGTAAAAGACAGGCCTGACAATCAAGATCAGTAAGTGCTAGAAGGGCAGGCTTCTGTGGTATACTTGGGCCACCAATTCAGTGAGTGCAATATGCAGCCCCTCCAGGCAAAGATACAAATCTCAGTGGTTTGGGAACCCCACAAGATTTAGACAGAGGTGAGAGCCTTCTTTGGCCTCACCAGTTACAAGAGGAGATTTGTCAAGGGATATGACATCAGTGTTGACCCCTTGACCTCGCTGACTTATAGGCTTGCCAAAACATTTTGACAACTTGAAGGAGGACATGTGCACAGCATCAGTGCTCAAGGCACCAGACGTCTCAAAAGAGTTCACATCCAAACAGTGGCATCTGAATATGGATTTGGGATTGTTCTCTCACAGCTGAAAGGTAAGGGCTTGGAAAAACCTGTGGTCTACAGCTCAGGGAACAGTGGTGGAGTGCAATAGAGAGCAAAGCCTTTGCAGTAGTCTAAACATTGAAGACGTTGACACCATATGTCTTTGGGACGCAATTCTGTGTTCAGACAGATGGCAGAACCCTCAGTTGGTTAAAGCAGCTAAGGCCTGAGAATTCCTACCTGTTAAGGTGATCCCTCTTTTTTCAGGGAATAGACATCATGGTGGAATATCACCCTGAGATTGACCATTCATGAATGATGAGAATCTCCAAAAGAGTCGGTAGTTCACCTTGCATTGAGCTGGGGGATGGGGGGCAAGTTAGATAGGCTGAGACTGCTTGCCTTGCTGAGCTACGCTAGAGCCTCATAGAATACTTATGTGTGTTATGTGTTATTGCTGAAACGGAACTGTTCACTTTTTTTTAAAGCTCACCTCGTTTTACATTTGCTTTGTTGTGCACTCGCGCTCTGTACTATTTTGTGCACGTTGACTCCCCAGTCCAGCGCAGCTATCCATGCTGTTTGTGTGGAGGGAGAAGACGGGTCTTTAGTAGGCAAGGGGCATTTTCCTCACTTCCTGGTGGGACACTTACTAGCAGCCATCTTGGCAGGGTGACGCTCTAGTGCTCCTTCCCTACCGGCCTACTTTTAGAACCAATGGCGCAGACGCGCAGCGGACAGATAGGCTGAGACTGCTTGACTTGCTGAACTCCTCTAGCGAGTCATAGAATACTTATGTGTTTTATTGCTAAAACGGAACAGTTCACTCTTTTTTAAAGATCACCTCATTTAACATTTGCTTTGTTGTGCACTCGCGCTCTGTTTTATGTTGTGCGCGTTGACTCCCCGGTCCACCGCAGCTATCCATGCTGTTTGTGTGGCGGGGGAGAAGGCCGGTCTGTAGAAGGCAAGGGCATTTTCCTCAATTCCTGGTGGGACACCTACGAGCGGCCATCTTGAAAGGGTGACGCTATAGTGCTCCTTCCCTACCGGCCTATTTTTAAAACCCATGGCGCAGACGTGCAGCGGACGCATGCAGCGGGCACGCCGCAGGCGTTTTAAGGTGCGCCAAAGGCAAGCCCCTCTGCGTCCGTACCCGACTGGACGACGGCCAGGGCCAGAATCGCTGCCCATTTTCACAGCGACGGCAGTCATAGGTATAGTCGATCAGAGCTATTCTCCCTAAGACTCCCATCTTGTATCAATTGTTCCCCCTTGACTCTTAGAGACTTGGGGAAACTGTTCTCATGCATGGATTGTGGGTTTAGCACAAGTACCGATTACTTCGCTAAGCCCAATAAGGCCTGTAAGTCAAATATTGTCACACCACCGGCAGAAGTGAAATTAAAAGCATGTCTGATAAACTGCAGATCCATGCCGAAACACGCATTAGACATCCATCAATCCATTGCTGATAACAACTGGGACCTTATGTTCCTTACTGAGATGTGGCTACGGGATGATGCCAACCCTGCCCTGATTCTAGCCGTCCCCGAGGACTATGGCATAATTTGTGCCAACAGGCTAGCTGGGAAACGGGGGGAGTGGCTATTGTTCATAAAATGAGATGGGAGATTGTTACATCCATTCCTTGGCCAGTATTCCAGATTGTCTCCCTCCGCACCTTGGTTTTCGGAGGAGATTAGAACAAAAAAATCAGAATGTAAAAAGCTAGAACGTAGCTGGAGACTTACTTATTCTTTGGAAAGTAAAACAGTATATCGAGTGGCACTTAAGGAATATCGCAAACTTCTTTTGAGAATAAAAAGAGACTTTCTTGTTGATCGGATTAACAATGCTAAAAATTCCTCTATGGAAATTTTTTACATCATGAAATCGTTTACTGATCCACTTGCACTTACCCATACTCTTCCTCCTTCACAGACACTGTGCAACAAATTATCTGATTATTTTGAGGATAAAATCACTTTGATTTATGAGTCCTTCCCCATTTCACCCGATGTCTCTCCGACTATCAATGATTATTATTTGGAGCAGACTCCATGTATTGGACTCTTAGAATTTGCTGATATATATCCCTTGAAGCTTCATTAATTGAATTACAGAAGTACAATTCAGGATCCCCAAGTGACCCTTGGCCAGCAAAACAATATAGTGCATTCAAAGGGCGATGGATGGAGGCTCCAAGGCGATGTTAGTGCTGTTAGATTAATCTGCAGTTTTTGACAACGTCTCCCACTCCATCCTTTTGAATCGCCTAAGGGATATAGGCATTCAGAGGACGGTCCTGAAATGGTTATCATCTTTCTTATCGGGCCGTAAATAACAGGTCCAAACCCATCCTTTTGTGTCTTCAGCTAAACCACTTAAGTGGGGTGTTCGCTAGGGCTCGGCCCTGAGCCCACTCCTTTTTAATGTTTATCTAACACCCCTTGCAGAGCTTATTGCTAAAACTAGGATTAAGATAACATCCTACGCGGATGACACCCAGTTATTGTTCACCTTTAGAGAGGTGTCTGCATCCACCTTTGACCCACTAAAAGAGTGCCTTAAGAGCACAGCCGCATGGATGGACCACAACTTTTTAAGACTTAATGCAGATAAGACTGAGGTATTGTTTTTTAATCAACCCTCACCTCTCCGGTCAAACTTGTGGTGGCCTTATGAATCAGGCCACACGCCTTCTCCTAAGGACTCGGTTAAGAATTTGGGCGTTAGATGGGATAAACATTTATCCCTTTTGTCGCAGGTGCAAACGGTTTCGTCCATCTGCTTTGGCAAATCAAAATCCTTAGGAAATGTATCAACTATCTGCCTAATGCTACCCGTAAAACCTTAGTCCATGCATTGATAACTTCCTATCTTGATTATGCGAATGGTCTATATTTGGGTCTTCCATTGGGTTTGCTCCATAGACTCCAGACTGTTCAAAACACCGCAGCCCGGCTGGTCTGCAGGGTTCCACTACTGTACAGCATCTTTCCTTATCTTCGACAACTCCACTGGCTGCCAATCGCAAAACAAATCGAATTTAAGGCCCTGGCATTCGCTTTTTGGGCAGACAATGGAAGAGGGCCGGCCTATCTTAGGAGGAGACTCCGACCCTTTCAACAATCCAGATCATTAAGATCTAACAATAAACACTTCCTTGCCACCCCTCGATTTTTAAAAACTAGATTGGGAGGTAGATCTTTTGAGGTAGGTGCTACAACATGTTGGAAAAAAGTATCCCCCCAGGTTACGTCTGATTCAGTCTGAACAAGAGTTCCGTAAGTCCTTGAAAACCAAACCTGTCTCTTCACTCGGAATGACTAGCCCTTGTATGTCTTCTCGCCCGCTCTCTGTCAGCTCCAGTGCCGGGACACCCTGTTTGGGGTAGCTGTGCGTTTAACAAATGTCTTTTTTTATTATTATTATTATTATTATTATTATTATTATTATTATTATTATTATTATTATTATTATTATTATTATTATTATTATGAATATGTAAGACCTGACACCCTTTGTGTTGTATTTTCCCAAACCTTTTTCCTTCACTCCCTGATTTTTACAGAACTTGTTTTTATTAGCATTACATAGTTGGAATTTAAGTTAGAAAGTTGGCATTTTCTTATCCCAACCATGTGTGACCTGGGTAGCATGACTCTGAAAGGATCTGCATTTGGGGTTTGTGTATTGCTTCCAAACAGTGTGATAGAGGGGGCTCAGGTGTGGGCACAATAGGGAATTTGGGCAGGATACGTGGGGAGGGGCTGTACCCAACCCCTCTTACTCTTCAAAGGGCTTTGTCTGCAGCACAAAGGAATCTTTTGTCACCCAAGACAGTTTTAAGCCTGGATCAGGGGAAGGGAATGAACAAACCAGCATTAGTGTTGGGAGTAGGTCAAGGAATTTCCATGCAAAAATGCTGGCACCAAGGATTAAATAAGAACGTTTAGAACAATGCATCAGAACACTCCTCGGCCTGTGCTGGATTCAGAAGAAGGACTGGTATGCTGCTAGAAAGACTGACCTGCTGCCTAAAGGACTGCCTTCTGGTCTGAAGAAGGACATTTAGAACTGCTTGCCTTGATCTCAGGATATGCAGAGTGACTCCAAGGATCAGTTGGCTAGTCTACTGTGCAGCCGCGGCCGGCAGTGGGAGTACCTGCAGGGTGGTGACGTGGGGAGGGGGGGTCAGGGTGGGGGGTAGTAATGTATGGATTATGGAGTTGAACAGGTAAGTAAACATTTAAAGAAATAAAATTAATTTTGTTTCGCACACTGCATCGCATTTGGGGATGCAGTGCACTCAACGAAATTCGTTTTATTTATTTAAATATTTACTTACCTGGGAAGCTCCGTAATCCATACATTACTACCCCCCACCCTGCCCCTCCCCCTCCCCACGTCACCACCCTGCAGGCACTCCAACTGCCGGCCGTGGCTGCTACTGTGTGAGGTTAGGGATATAACAAGCATCCAGAGGCCTCTCTGCTATTGACCAGCACCCCACAAGACTTGCCTGAACCGGACTTAAATCTGCTGCTGGCCTCTGTTTGATTGAGAAAAACCAAAGGGGATGATGGACGGAGCGTTGACAATACAAACACTCACCCCCAGTCAACTGATCTGGGTTTAATCCATCACCGTTCTTTAGCTCACTCCGCCACCCCAGTTCAGACATGGCCATATGCAAATCAGTCTGACCCTGTGCCTCATGGGAACAGTCCAGCCCGAACTGCCAAGCCATGTCTTCCCTGGACCGGAATCAAGCTTCCCAGGACCGGTTTCTGGCATTACAGTTGTCTTCAGCCGGGCTTGCTTGAATCCAGTGGCAAAGTGAGCAAGGGACTCACGTCTGAGCATACCCTGCCAACTTAGGGCGAACAAAGAAAAACCAAAGGGGATGATGGACGGAGCGTTGACAATACTAACACTCACCCCCAGTCAACTGATCTGGGTTTAATCCATCACCGTTCTTTAGCTCACTCCGCCACCCCAGTTCAGACATGGCCATATGCAAAGCAGTCTGACCTTGTGCCTCATGGGAACAGTCCAGCCCGAACTGCCAAGCCATGTCTTCCCTGGACCGGTATCAAGCTTCCCAGGACCGGTTTCTGGCATTAAAGCCGTCTTCAGCTGTTTGATTGAGTTCTGATCCCTGAGGTCCTTGAGCTTTGTCTGACATCAGTGAGAGATCCTCTTGAAGAAGAATGTGAAAAGTCTTACGTTTTTGGGGGGCGTGGCTAACAGCCGAGCAAGATGACTGCTTTGCTAAAGAGCTCTGAGGATTGCGTTGTCCCTTCCAGCAATCCATTTATTAATCCGTTATACTGAGGAACTTCAAGGGCCCACGTCGACGTCCGGGACCGAGGGGCACCAATCAGTGCACCGCCAAGGGAAATCCGACATCGGGGAGCGGAGGCGATCGAAAGTGTCCGGGAAAGGCCTACGCAGCAACAGAGAACGGGGCCTCGATTTCCAGATCACCACGAAGCAGAACGGGAAGCAAGCGCAGTCGAGGAGGCGCAGATCTTGGGAGGAGCGCTGGAAACTGCACCGGACACAGAGAGAGCACGGTAGCTGCCCCGGGAGCCGAAGAGCACACGGAGGAGCCCGGCCTGAGATCTACGAGCCGGTGAGCGAGTGAGGTGGCGTGCGGGACCCTTCATAACCGGGTGCCCGGCCGCAATCGTGTGACGCAGCAAACCACGCAAAAAGGAGGTGGGGGCTCTACCCTTTACACGCGCCAGATTCCAGAGACATTAAACCATATGGCTGCATGACAACAGAGTCCTCCCGGTTACGACTGGGCACCCCTCCCCCATTGTCCATTAACCTTGCTCGAGAAGAGCTTCAGAGCGCGGCGTATTGAGACCCCCGATCTCACTATCACGATCCAGAAGGCGCAATAGGACGCAAGCGATTCCGGCACGGACCAGAAGCAGTTGTAAGATTAGAGTCGCAATCAGTGGACACCAGACCGCAGGGACACAACACACTGGCACACCGCCCTTGCTGGACTAGATTCAGTGTGCGGCCTACAGTTTGGCAGTTGTTTGACCTCGCCAGACGTAGCAAAAGCGGCGACCAGTGAATAAGGAGGTGAGCAGTGGCCAAGAGGTGGTGGAGTGTCGAGCTGGGCTCCAAGTCGGCAGGAAAGGAGTGGAGACACGCACATTGCTGGCGCAAGCCTTTGGGGGGCTGGAACGAACTGTGGCTCTAAATGACACCTAGAGGCTTCGGTATTCTATTCTCAGTCCGTGCTGGTAGCAGATAGCATTGGAGGAGTTGTGAGACGGGGGACCAAGCCTCACCCCCGATACCGACTGGACGACGCTGGAGAGCCTTCACGGACAGAGTACACAGGCATACGACAGAACTGCAGCAGAGACCTTGCACGGAAGTGGACCCCCGCGGTGCACCCATACGACTCATCACGCGTCCGCTGCGAAGTATACTCCACTACCTGGTTTTCAAATTAACAAGCGACTGACTACAAGAAACGAAGAGACACAGAACGCACGTAGAGAGTAGCCACATCCCGAGAGAGACATGTCGAACAGGGGCCCACGGAATCAGAGTGCACAGGCCAAACTTGACAAATTTGCCTACGACAAGGGATCCCCAACTCTCCCTGAAGGACGCACCTCCTCGAGCAAAGGATCGGAGGGTAACGGGGGAAAGGAAGTAACACTAGAGAACATTATGACAGCCTTATCCATTGTCAAAACCACGGTGGGTTCCATATCAACGGATGTCAATCTCCTCCGGGCAGATTTCCAGAAAATGACGGACAGAGTCAAAGAAGTGGAAATCGTCACAAAATCCCTGGTAGCAGATACCTCAGAACTACAAGTAGCCCTGGCCCGTCTAGAGGCAGATAACAAACAGCTAGCAGAGAAGCTGGATGACCAGGAGGGGCGCTCGTGCCGGAACAACGTACGTATCCTGGGTATTCCGGAATCAGAAGGAACCCAGGCGATGGATCTATACGTGGAAGAGCTGGTGAATACAAGATTACAGCCAAAAGGCTTATCCAGTTTTTCAGCGGAAAGAGCACATAGAGTTCCGGGTGGTAAGCCTAAACCAGGAGCTCCACCTAGACCAGTAGTCGCCAAACTCTTCAAACGGCATGGGTCTCTCCACCGATCCGAATACAGAACTCAACAGTGGCCTTCTTTCGGGATTACACGGTGGCAGTCTCCCAGCGCAGGCGTAGCTTTCTGGAGGTGAAAAAGGCTCTACGTGCGCAGGAATTGCCCTACTCCATGCTGTTCCCTGCGAGAGTGGTGGCAGACGACAAGACATGGTTCTTCGAAACACCTGAGGCGGCTTATGACTGGCTTGAGGGATGGCAAACTGTGGGGAAGCAACGTAACAGGCGCAGAATCAATCACGTCATGACAACGAGGAAGACCCAGGAGATCGACACACACAGCGTCCAAACTCAAACCACTCACCACGGACAGAGACGGTAATGGCAGATCGAGAATAAACTCACTACACTGTGATCCTCTGAGATGATACGCCCCTGACAGCAAACTCATGATCCTGTCGCTTCTGGATACCGGACTGAGATTGGCAGGCGAGGCGTAAAACGGGACTGGCGCTTCCTTGGACTCTTTACCCCAGTCAAGCAAGTACTATGGTTGGGTTGGGGAATAAGCACTCTGCTGAGTTGGGGTGGCGGGCAGTTCAAATTTTCTTCTGGTTCCAGGAGTACAGGCATCCTAATGAAGAAAACGCTCCCTTTATACGCGCCCTTTATAGTGCTCCAGACTAAAATAGATGATCAGGTACGTTTTGCAGCACTACAGGGTCAGTGGGAGGGCAGACTTCTCAATGTGGTCTCGGTGTACATCCCTCCGGCGCTTCACGCAGTTGCACTCCCGGCATTGAGCGATTTCCTCCTGGCCCTGCCTGAGGGTGACCTCATTATGGGAGGGGACTTCAATGCCACGATGAATGCCTCTGAGGACAGATATTCGCCCAGAATAACGCCTACTGGCACTTCGCGCTTCCGGGGATTCACAGAAGCTATAGGCCTGACAGACCTCTGGAGGCACCTCCACCCCACAACGCTTCAATACACATTTCATTCTGCGGTGCATAATAGTCTATCCAGGATCGACTATTATATGATGTTCAGTACAGGCTTGCAAAATGTAGTGGAAGTAGATATCAAACCTAGGGGAATATCGGATCATTTTCCGGTGATATTGCTCTTCTCCTTCCAAAAAACGTCCCACCGACGGATATACCCTATATACCCTGGGTATCTCCATGTCCCCCAAATAAAGAGGACCTTGCGGGCGAACACAAAACATTATTTTGCGGAAAATGCAGGATCGGTCTCCTCACCCTCTATTGTATGGGAGGCATATAAGACCGTCTTACGGGGACAGGCCATAGCTGCTATCACGGGTCATAAGAGAGATAAAGAGAAAGAACTCTTAACATTGGAATTAGCATTACAAACGGCTGACACTGAACACGCCACGAATCCCACACCGGACACGGCCCATACCTTACAGTTTAGGCAACAACAATACAAACTACACCTGAAGGAGAAGGCGGAAGCTCACATAGTACTGACACAACACAAAATATATGACATAGGAGACAAAACGGGCAAACTGCTGGCATGGCTAGACAAGAGAGGGACAAATGGCAGGGGAATAAGAGAGATAAGGCAGCCCGAAGGTCATCTCTCGACGGATCCAAAGCAAATAGTAAACACGTTGGCGCAACACTTTCAGGAAGTTTGCACTCCAACATCAAGGATAACAGAGGAAGTGGTAACAGAATTTGTGAGGAATGTAGAGATGCCCACACTGACACAGGAGGCTTCCCAAGAACTAGAAGCAAGCCTTACGGTTGAGGAATTGCAATCAGCGATCAGATCGATTCAATCCGGAAAAGCATTGGGTCCGAACGGCATCCCAATTGAATGGTATAAACAAATGGCAGAGACCGTGAGCCCGCCTCTGCTGGTAATGTATACAGACAGCCTAGAGAAGGGCAAACTACCACTAGATCAGCGACTAGCAGCAATTCTAGCGATTCCCAAACCGGGCAAGCCCATGTCTGAGTGCTCCTCCTACCGACCAATATCCCTATTGAATGTGGAAGCAAAAATTCTCGCTAAATTGTTGGCCTCTAGATTAATACCCCACCTGCCACAGTTTATACACCCTGACCAATCGGGCTTCATGCCTAACAGGAACACAGCACTAAATCTCAGACGCCTTCATGGTGTACTCGCGAAGGCCTCCTCGTTGTCAAACCCGGCGATGATACTGTCATTAGACGCAAAGATGGCCTTCGACATTGTCGAGTGGACATATCTCTTTGCGATACTTCCACGCCTGGGGTTTGGCCCCAATTTCTGCGCGTGGATAAAGCTATTATACACGTCGGGGGAGATACCACTGGCTAGGGGGACACGACAGGGCTGCCCCTTGTCACCGCTCCTGTTCGCACTGGTTTTAGAACCCCTGGCAGTTTTGATCAGAGGGACCCCCTTGCTGAAGGGAATACAGTGGAAAGACGGCTGGGAGGAACGTATATCCCTCTATGCTGATGACATATTGGTGTACTTGTTGTACCCGGAACGCTCCGTACCAGAGCTCCTCCGCCTCTGCAGCGTCTTTGGGGAGGTGTCAGGCTATCTAATAAATTGGTCTAAATTGGTCCTGTATGTCCTACGGGGTGAATTGCCATGCCTGCCGCCCGATTGTCCACTCGTGATAACTACTGAATCTTTTAAATACTTGGGCATTCACATCACGAACGACCCAACAGAATTTTTTGCCAAGAACCTGGCACCGCCCTTAGAACGGTTGAAAAGAGATGTGAATCATTGGGCATCCCTACCCCTCACGTTAATGGGTAAGGCGGCATTGTATAAAATGATGGCACTGCCACGATTTCTATTTGCCTTTGATAATACTCCGTTTCTTGTCCCACCCCGGTATTTTACACAAGTACATGCTCAAGTAGCTACGCTACTCTTGGGCCATAGCCCTGCGCGTATCGCGCGAGCAAAACTGCACAAAAGTTGGTATGAGGGCGGGATAGCACTCCCTGACATTCAATTATACTATTGGGCTACACACCTGAAGGTCATCAACCAGTGGATCCACGCTGCGCAAGATGACCCGGCGTACAGAGCAGATAGAGACCAACTGGGCGCAAACAGTATGCTAGCACCCCTTTATAACAATGGGCTAATACGGCAATTGGATGGCCCTACTAAGCACACAGTCACACTTTGGCATACAGCACAAGCTAAACTGGGATGGGGAGGAATTATCACTAAACTCACTCCACTCTGGGACACCAGAAAATTAGGACAGTTGAGACGCAGTAAGGGATTTAACCGGTGGGATAACATAGGTATTTCCACGGTGGGAGACCTGTGGGAGAGGGGGACTGTGATACCATTCGCCCAACTCCAAGTACAATATTAATTGGGCCCTACCGAGTCTTACAGATACACACAAATTAGGCACGCACTACTGGCAGCGATACCGCCAGATACAACAATCCCCGAATCGGCCCCGTTGGAGGACCGACTGCTCACTGACTACATGCAGAAATGGGCCACGTCCTTTACATACAAAAAGCTGATTAACAACATGCCAGAACCGACAATAGCTCTACGGGATAAGTGGGTGGCTGAAGTAGGAGATATGAATGATTCGGAATGGCAAGAGGCCCTGGCCTCTCCTAGAGAAGTGGGGATATCTGCAAGGTTCCGCTTAATACAACTCAAGATTCTACATCAGGTATACTACACCAGGAACATGCTGCACAAAATACACAGAGCACAACATCCATATTGTCTTAGAGGGTGTGGAGAGGAAGGAACGTTCCTTCACACAATATGGGAGTGCACAGTGGTGTTGGAGTACTGGCGGCAAGTAATGCGCACAATATCACAGGTGATGGGGGTGTCGCTTCTCCCTAACCCACGCAGGTGCTTGCTTAATATATGGGAACCAAATGACCTTACAAGGTGCGGTCAGATATGGGTTACACTGGGACTCATGGTGGCAAAACGTAATATTGCGCAGAAATGGGGAGCAACTGTTACACCCACTCTGGAAGCTTGGTGTAGAGATATGGATGTACTGATGATAACGGAGCGAACAGTGTATGTCAACCGTAAATGCCTCAAGAAATGGACAAACATCTGGACTGCTTGGAATGTATATAGGGGAGATATTTGCGAACCTTTACCGGAATCAGAGGAAGAGAGCTCGGATGAGGATTGAGGACACACTGGGGGATGGGATGGAAGGGGTGTAGACGGGAGAGAAAGTATATATGGAAATAGAACAATATTTACTTCACCATGCTATGATTTCGAATGTGTACCATCAACTCATATTATATGATTCTTTGTACGCTGCCACTATTGCCCTATTGTTGTATAAAACAATAAAAACTGTTTTTTAAAAAAAAGCCTTAAGTTTGTGCTCTTTGCGAACAGGCATGTTCAAGCTGAAACTTGCCCTCTCGCAACAACCTCCAATGTGAGCCTCCATTGAGACCAGCTCTTTGCGCGGACAGCGACCGTCCAGTACAACTGATAATGTGAGACATGCACTTCGAGCTTCAGCAAAGACAGACCTTTGTGATAGTCTTATCATAAGGAGCTCACAGTACGAAAAAGGTTGGAGACCACTGAGTCTATGTGATGCTCCATTGGTGACCAGCTCTTCGTGCTACAGCAAAAACCATCCGAAATGCTAGAAATGCTGTTTGTGCCAAAAAAATGTTGTCTCTGCCTCCTCCAGTGTCAACGGAACTCTACACTCTAGACTTGGGAAGATAACTCTTCAGTGGGACTCTCCTGGTTTATTCACCTCATCCCCACTCCATCTCACTGCATCTCTGTCAGCCAGAACTTGTGACTTTCTCCCCGGTCTAGTTTGACCAGATAACAGCAAGCAACACTTTCTGCTTATTTGAGATGTTGAGGATTCTTTTCATTTTGGTATAATTTGTTTCATTAAAATATACTCTATTTTTCAAAATTGTTTTGGGATTTTTCTTGTGTTGCGTTTTCACTTTATTAATGTTTGCGTGCAGCATAAATACTTGAATTATTGTCTCTAAATTATGACTGACTGCTTCATGCCTACCAACCAGCGGGTTAAGCATGGATTAGTATAGTGAATTTTGTGGTTCAAGGATTGTGGTTGTTGTCTGATGGAGTTTCCACCTCTCTCAACCAATAACCCAATTTCTTGGAAAGGGCAAATGTAGGTAACATATTTCAGCATATTGTGCTGACTCCAAGAACTCCTGTAGGACTTAAAATGGAACTGCAACGTTTTGATCACTCCAAATAACATTATCACCATCTGAT
The DNA here is from genome assembly GCF_964261635.1 of Lissotriton helveticus. Taxonomy (NCBI): domain Eukaryota; kingdom Metazoa; phylum Chordata; class Amphibia; order Caudata; family Salamandridae; genus Lissotriton; species Lissotriton helveticus. The sequence continues at coordinate 1,837,595,227 of NC_136059.1, read as the reverse complement.
CGATGTTAGATGGATGAACAAGCTTAGGCTCAAGCTCATGTGGTTTCTCAAATGGTGACAAACCAGATGATAATGTAGAAGTACAACCACACATCCATCATGTAGTCAAAATGTCCACCGTCTCCCATCAAATAGCCAGCTCCACCAAAACAGTCACAATGTACATTGTCATGCGGTCTGTATGTAAACATCTACAAAGCGTCAACATACATGGGACACTCTGTTAACCTGCATCTCCCCTTAACATTGCAGAGGGACAATCAATAGCTCCTGCTGAGCAGACCATGCATCTTATCAGTGATGATGAAGAGGACACCCTGCACATATGCACAGACATGCTCCAATGGCTAATGGACAGCCTCAGCACCCCACCCCCAGGAGCAGGGCAGCCCAGCTGCCTTGAGTTGACCCCACCCCCTGTACAGACCACACAGCAGGAAGCACACACCACCACGGCTGGCGCACAGGACCCCCTCGAACAACACATGGAATTCCATTGCTGAATGTTGGATTGCCAGGAGGAGATGGCTGATCAGCTGCGGGTGGGTTTTGACCTCATGGCAGCCAAACTCGATGCCATACGTGGGTGTCTGAGTCCCATCAGGGACCACTTACAGTCCATACGGAGACCCACTGTCCACACCATGCACTCCGACAATCCTTGGCTGACATCGCTGGGGCCATTACTCGGATACAAGAACTGTCTAGTCAGACAGGCACCAGCGATGATGGCACAGAGTTGGCAGAGATGCACAAGGCAATGGAGACCATAGACCAGACGCAGGCTGGGAGTCTGGCTGCAACGGCAGAACACCAGCGAGATGTAGCTGGGATCTTCCATGCCTTGCAGTTGCTCATCTTGCTATTGCTGCCACTGAGCCTGCCCCAGATAACTGCTGTGCGAACCTCAACACACACATCTCCGACCCCTGATGTGTCAGTGGCATACAGTGATGCAGCACTATCACCTCCACCCCTGATGTGCCAGTGGCCCACAGTGATGCAGCCATTACACTACCACACACACCTGACACACCGTACAAAGAAGACGTATCAGAGGACCAAGATGTGGAGGGTAATGACTGTGTGAGGAAGGAGGTGGTAGCATCCATCCCGCCATATGGCCTGTCCCTGCCTGGTTCAGCCCTATGCAGCATGCCCTGGGACAACACTTCCCACTGTCTCCCACAAGACTCTGCGACATTCACCTGGTCCCCTACATGGACTGCCATATCTGCTCTGGTTACCAATGACACAACAAGCGAGAGCGGACTGAACTCTTCCTCTTTAAATTAACTTTTCATTCCCCAAAGGACTCTGGTTGGCCCACCACTGGGCAACCATGTAATGTGGGCTTAGCATGACAATGTACTGCTCCAGCTCTGGATTTCCCCAGAATGTGAATTAAACATTCAAAATCACACAGATGTGTTATGTCTATGTTTACTCAAGCATACACATATGGATGAATGTAGGGACACTGATTGCACTGAAAGGTACCCCCTGGTACATGATATCATGCACATGTTTCACCCTGAGCCACATGGCCAATTAGATGACTGTGAAGGTGTGAACTAGCTGTGGCCTCATTGCACATGAACAACAATCTTGCAAACCCCCCCCAACGTAGCCCCACGTCCATGTATTAAATAGGGCTGTGTGTAGAAATGACATAGTAGCAGGCCAGAAGTGGTGTCCCCCATCACATGTGACAACAGAACGTCTCTTCACATGCCTACTCACACACATCTTTATGGACACGGTCTGTATTGGTGGATAACATTGCTCCACATGGCCGGAAGTTGGACACCATAATCACATTGTGAAGACACGTAAGTGCACAGGTCTGCCAGCAACTATCCCAAACACAATGTCTGGCTCACAGAGGTGGAGCCGTCAAAAAGAACCCACCAGCATTGTACACGCATCAGCCAGTCCCTCCCTGTGTACAAACAATGCTCATTGAGGCACACAAATTGCCATTCTAATCAACACTCATCACAGTTGAACACTACTGAAGTTGCGTAGACTTTATTAGCATGTGCATGTCAGTACGGGCAAGGCAAAGGCCACAACATGCAGAGAAATGCTTAAGACACTTACATGCAGCATAGGAACATGTCGAGGTGCAAGAAATGGTGAGGCAAAAATTTAACACAAATCTTTACGGATGGCAACGGTCTCGGCCCACCTTGCCTTGCTGGACGGGTCACATGCTGTGTGGCATATGCTGAGTGTCCCGAGTCAGGGGACATGACTCACAGCCCATGGGTTCTGCATGGCACAGTGCCACCTACTGCGCCAACTGTCTGCTCTGCTGACAGTGAGCAGGTGAAAGGGTCCTACAAGGACCCAATTCGTACTACATTGCCATGTGTGTACTCTCCTACCAGCAATATGTCCAAATTGGGAACATTGCCAAACAATGCTGTGCAGCAATGCCCATGGGACTGCATCAGCTTGCAAAAGGTGTGTGTAGACAAACGTAGTTCCAAGCACATGCTTTCTCAGTCAAGCCGAATATAGACATGTCCACTGTTGTTGTGAGTTATGTGAGCATTCCCCAAGATGCAACAAGGTGTGGGGACCTGTGCTGTGGTGACAATCAGATGTGGCTGCAAGAATGTAGTTACTCGTCCATGAATGGAAGCACAGCTTCATGGGCAATCAGTTCCAGAAGTACAAAAACACCATTAACAGTTCGGGCTGGACTGTTCCCATGAGGCACAGGGTCAAGGCTGATTTGCATATGGCCATGTCTGAACTGGGGTGGTGTGGTGAGCAAAAAAACAATGGATTTAGGCCCAGATCTCTGTACTGGGGTGAATGTATGGCATTGTTCTGCATTCTGTCCATCAACTGTTGTTTTTGCATTTGTTTCAGAAGTACATCGTTGTCAAGGTCAAGGAACATGAGGGAGAGCCAATCAATTAACTGGTCCGGACAGATGTACTCAGTCCATGCAGTTTTGCCAATCCACAACACAGACCAATAGGGGAGCGCCCCGATGTGGTCACTGCACACGAGAACTTGTGCAATCTCCCATGCACAACTGCCAGCACATACGCCAAAGATTAAGGCATCCCAAGCACGGGTATCCTGGTGACACTCCTGTTTGTGGGCCAACAGGGAGAGCACATTCAAGTCATAATCCAATTCTGCTATGATTGCATTGGATAGGCACACCTCCATGGGACACTCGAATGTGCATGATCTACAGTGGAACCAGGGCTGGATGCATGTGGCGTAGGCAAGACGGAAACTCAGACGGAAACGGATTCGCTAAACTATCATTGGCAGTGATCCCAACAGATGCAGCATTCGTGCACAGTACAGTTCCACGTGACAGGGGTTGTGCATGTGCCCAGGATGGGCTGCCATTGCGTTTGTTTGTCTCGTAGTACAAGCAATCCTCAGACCGGCGGCAGTTCTGTGGATGATATGCCACAGCTCTGGGCAATGAGTTGTATGTGTGTGCAACGTTTGTACGTATGGGTTCTTTTTACCAATGTGTCAAGGGCAGCCCTTGCAGGTGCAGCTTGGGCAGGGAAAAGTGTGAGGGGTGGACATGTTGGTATTTCATTAGCGCAGTTCGTGGTGTGGGAGTAATTGGAGTCTGGTATGGTATCTCACGCAGGTTGTGCCAGCCGCATCAAGACCAAGATCGGGGGTTCGGTTGTCCTTCTGTCTTGTGTATTGAGACAAAGGAGCTTTTATTCCTAATCTTAGTCTGACTACTGCTTGCATTTCTTGATTGTGATGTGGCCTTTGCGCTGACCTTGATGCCTGACCTTAGATCTACACTCAGCAGTTGGCATGTATGAATGAGCCAAGGGCCTGATTTGCCTATCGCTCTTTGTTCAGTCTTTCTCTTTCTCTCTCTCTCTCTCCTTTGTTGAGTGCCTGACACACCTTCTTATTTTGGATATTGTCTTGCAGGCTGTGACTTACAGATTGTCCAGGGATGCCCCGCCATGACTCTTCTGAATAGTTGTTTGGAGACAAATTTGATTGTGATATTTTGTTTGGACTTTCAATGGTGGATGAATGAATCAGATTTTCTGTACTCACATGTCTGTTAATTGTGGCAAAGCTGCCACATCAGGCGAATGCTTCTGTTCACGATTTTGTGATGTTGATGTTCAATAGCTTAGTTCGAGGGAGGTGGGGTTCCCCGGGGTAGGGCCCGGGGAGGGCTCGGGGGTGGTGGCGGTGGGTGTTTTGGCCCTCTTGGGTGTCCATGCTGCATGATCAGTGGCTCCATGGCATCTGTTGTTCTTCAGGTGTGGCTCTGGGCTGGACTCCCTTTTATGGTACAGGTTGTAGTACAACTTTACACCAGGTCAGAGCAGGTGTTAATTTCCTGCTGCTAACGTGCCTTTTTGCCTGTTTTGTGATCTTATCGCAGATCTGGCTGGTCGTTGAGAATGTTGCAAATTGGTTTTGTCAAAGCTTTTTGCACGGTTACGCCTACTCTGCATCTCATTAGTGATAGTTGCCGAGGTCATCTGTGGCGATGTTTTTTGCAGCTGATATCGCAGGTAAACTGGCGATATAGGCAGTTAGCACCTGCTTATGAATGGGGAGTTACATTTATATCAACTTTGGCCGATAACTTGGCGATGATTCCTTGAGAATATGCCCCCATATTTTTAGTAACCGATGTATTTGTTCTGCTGCGAATTTAACCATATTTATACTTACTAAATAAGCTGTATGCACCATGTGTCTACTAACAACTTGCACATATGATATAAATCATGGGATTAAATGTAAAATTGTAAATTAAATAAACCCATGGGTATTTTTTCTTTACAGAGGTAAGTAAACTTTTTCATGGAAAATATGACAAATGTTGGCATTACCAAATATTGTTCATCATGGCTAGTTTTAAAGTTTTTAGATGCTGTTTTGGTAGCTGAAAAGTGCAGGGGGCACCTAAACTAAACCAAATACTGTTGGTGAGTTGTATGCCTTAAAATAATCGCTATCATTGTAATGTAGGTTACAACCTATGCAGGCAAAGTGCTAAAAACAACAAGAAAAATACCCTTAAAACTGAACTATATTTTTCCATTAAGCATTAGATTAGAATCGTTTATAAACCATATCCAATATTAATTTTCTTTTTAACTGCTTTGCAATCATAATATTTAGTGTGTACCTCTGCTCCAATGTTCAATGCCAGGCTAAATGGGATGATTAGCCATTTGGCGGGTGGTAATTGATGACACATCAAATGTCTGCTGCTGAAGCGCAAAATTTTGTAATTAAATACTGTTATACATCAAAAGATTTTTTTTTAAAGAAGGTGAAGAAAGCGTCAGTGAAATGAACTGCAGTGCTATGAGACGTGACTTGCTTTTATGTCGATATTGCGCTGCAAAGAATTTACGTGAACAGCTAACAGTTTTAAACTTTGGGGTGCAACTTTTATATGGAATATGACGGCAAAAATATGACTGCAAAAATAACAGGTAGCACACGTATTGTGGTCAGCACACAAACTCCTTTTGATCCCTCCACAGCGAGTAAGAAAAACGCCAGGGGTATAGCATTCCATGAATTACCGATGCATTGTGGATCTATCTCCACAGGTTCTATGACTCATCCATCAGCTTTTTCCTTTTTCATTGCTTTTGCAAATTTTTCTTTTTGTCTTTGCTTTAGCGCTTAGTTGCCTTTTTGGTCTTTAGTACTCTGTAAGAGTAATGAATATGCTAATGATGATGATAACAATATGATGTATGTTTAAGTTGCAAGTCGTATATTTTCAATGGGTTGCGTCACCCTTGTGCCAGCTAAAGTAAGATTTATCAAGCCATGCAAGCCTACCTTGTGTAGCCATGCAAGTCTTGAAATATCTGGTGTAACACAACGCAGAGCAAATCTCTCTGTTGCGTTACTCTGTCCCAGAGAGGCATTTCCTCAGTGGCACCCCATGCATCCACCAATGGATTTTGGTGTATTCCCTGATTTACCAACATTGTTCAAGCTAGGAATGAGTAAAAATACAATGCCTCCCCAGGGGAGGCACAACAAGGAGAAATATCTTTAGTTCTCCTCGTTGTTTCCTCTTTCTACGTGTGCTGCATCACACTTTGAAAGAGCAAAATGCCTCTGAAGATTGTTTTTGTGCAGGAAGGTGCTCTTCCTGCACAAAAACAATCCTGGCTACAACACAGACACTCTTGAACCTTGATTAATGGGTGCCGGCATTGGCACCCCGCATGCACTGTATTCAACAACGATTGCACTTCAGATGTGATTAGGGATGTTATGAATGCAGTCAGTGAATAAGTCATGAGTGAATTAAGATGTGATTCTAAAAGCAGTGCATATTGAGTGTGCAAGTTATAATTACTTTAGGGAATGTGCTATATCTACTTGGGATAACTATAACTGGTGAATTTCAGTGGCTGGCTTAGTTTCAAATGGTATGCTTTAAATTACATTTTCAACTGTCTATAACATCCTTTTAACCTTTATTTTTTTCTGTGAATATCTATTTTTTTAATGTATAGTTAGATATTTTTAAAATCCCTAACCATAAGGACACTTTATTTGTCAGCAAATTTCCAGGGGTTATTTAAACACAAAGCAAGATATCTATCATAATGCACAGCCTCTTGTGCCCTCTCAGACTTTCCCACCATGGCTGTTGTGCTGCAACTAACCCTCCCACATGCCATGCATGGTCTTTTGTGTAGCCTCTGCCCCTCCAACCTGCCCTGTGTGGTCAGCCTGCTGCCCCTGACCCACTATACCCTTCCCTCTTTTGCTTATGTGTATTGGATTTGAGTCTTCCTGTTGCCCTCCATGGAGTGTTGTGCTTCCAGTGCCCAACCAGCCTGCCCTCATAGTCAGCTTGCTGCTCCTGCCCAGATCCCTTGCTCCCTGCTCTTTATGGTCTGTTGGGCTGCAAATACCACTCCTGAGTGTCCGGTATGGTCAGCTTGCCGTCCTTGCCTTGTTCTCCTCTGATCTCTGTTGTCCGTGGCCCTGTCCTTTTTGCTTTCCATCGTCCGCTATGCTGCACTGCCTTCCTGCTTGCCATGTGCAGTGCATTGTGCTGCTGCAACCCCTGGTGCCTGTCCTGTAGGGCCAGTTTGGTGCCCCTGCCCACCTCCTGTCTACTCTTTATTGTCCAAGTTCATGTCCCTACCCCATTCCTCCTGCCCTCATTGGTCCAATGTATCATATAGGCCAACAGTTTGAGAGGGAAATTTCGAAAAAACAATATTGGGAAATGACTTCCCCATTGATTTACACTGCAAAAGAAGAGATTGTAGGTGGAAGACAGCTGAAATAAAGCCCTTTTTGGGTTTAAAAACATCAGGAGTCTCCTGCCTGAATGGGGTCTGTTGGCATGTACAGTTGTACTGCTAGTGCCTCTCCCTTCTGCACCCAATGGTCTGTTCTTTGCCACATTCTCGTGCCTGTCCTACATTGTTGGCTTGTCACCCCTGCCCCCTTTTTCCCTGCTCTCCATTGTTAATTGTGCTGCCACTGCCCCTTTGGCATGCCCAGTGTGGTCAACTTGCTGCCTCTGCCTCCTCCTTCCTGCCCTCAATTGGTCGACTCTGTGCCTCTAACCTCTACCTTCCCAAAGTGTTCTAATGAACAACTAGATTGCTAAGATTCATGAGGGCGTCCTTTTCTGATAGAAATTAGGGATAGTGCTTTAAAAAACTAAAAAGTTTTCAAATAGTGACAAAACACTTTGATATAATGTTCTAAAATTGTGTTTTTTATCTGGTTCACTTGATTATTTGTTGCACTAAGGGAGAGGATTTGGCTTTATGTCCAGAGCTGCCAACTTTACAACTGGGGAACCAGGTTTGAATTTTGGCATTGGCTCAACATCTTGTGGGCAAATCACTTAATCTCCCCATGCCTAAAACTACAATGAATGTGTCCATGTGTAATGTAACTGATGCTTATGTAAAGCACTTCAATACCTTTGGGTCAAGTCTGTGCTATATAAAACTGGAAAAAACATTGTAGGAGTTTGCACACTTCTGTCATTGGGCTATACTAGGACAACATTTCAGTGATAGGCGTGCTACATTTTGTCTCTTTTTTCTCTGGTATCCTTCTTCGGACACCTTTCAGTAGAAAGTGCTTTCAGTTTTCCACTTCGATTCTATCAAGGGGGCTTTCAGACATGGCACACTTTTGGCATGCATTCATAATACTAGCACTATAGTCGCTCATTTGAGCACTATGGTAAAGCTGCTGAATACCAGGAAGTTAACTTGCAGTCTAGTGCTGATGTTGAAAGAGAATGTTTCAGTCTGCATGTCAAAATGTTTTAATGAAATAGAAGAGCAAGATATATGAGAAATCACTTAAAATGTGTCCTAATTTTGCTTTCTACTGCAATAACGATAATTTCTATGTCAAAGGGAACCACCTCATTTTGTTACTTTCTTAATGAAATGTTTTAAGTTTGACCAGTTTGATTCAATATAGGTGGCTTAAGGTATGCCACACTTTTGTCATAAGTGGTGCTTTAGTTTGTCTTTAGAACACTCTGAGAGGCTGCTATAGAACACAGGGGAATCATCTGAGAGAGTGGTCATGATGGAAGTACATGTTTTACTGAGAATGCTGGCCGAGAAAGTTATGCTCTCATTTTAGCTTCTGTAGCGCTTTCCATAAGTTTTATGAGAAAATCATGAGAAACAGTTCTCTCTCAAACATGATTCATGAAATCCCAGAAGAAGCTCAGTATTTTTCACAGGGTAAAATTGCCTTAGAACACACCAGAATTCCCAAAATGTATATCGTACCACTAACAATTATTTTATTTTTATTAAAATCTGTTATCACCCTTTATACATGATCATTTTTATGCCTCTCAAAACCTGCCATTCACTAAGATGCATTTCAATAGGGTGCACGGCCCAGAGTCCTGAAACAGCTGCCACTGTAGTTGTCCATTTTGTGGCCAGCCAATAAGGGAGGATGTCCAAGGCACAGCCTGGTCGGCTCACTTGAGTGGAACAAGAGCACTACAATGTCCAAGAGGCCATGGGGTGGCCACGCCCACTGGGGCGGGACATTAAGTTGGTGCCACTTAACTGAATCAGGTGTGCAATGTTTCCAGAGCCTTTGATAAAGTGTTCCTGCAACACGAAACGCGTCAGGCGCTCACTAGACTGAATTCGAGTGTTTGGTGGCATAACATTCGCTGTACCTGCATTAAAGAAAATTGTGGCAGAAAATGTACTCGTTGTGAGGCGACTTCATTACAGGCAACTTTGTTTGTGGATATATATATATATATATATATATATATATCACCTACTGGCGATAGCCAGTAGGTATATATAGTTAGGATTGTTTTCCATAGGGAAATCGCAACATTCTATTGGGAATAACTTTGGCGCTGGTTGAGGAATCTTCCTGAAATTTTCCTTAACTTTGTCTCGCGGCGCTCCGCTCCTTCCCTGAAAGTTTGGGGGGGATTCATCAAGAGGGGGCCGAGATAAAAGGGGGGTCCCAAAACGTGTTTTCCCCATGTTAATTTCCATAGGGCGGTTGGACTCACTTTTAGCCCGAACGGCTGAATGGTTTTCCACCAAACTTGGCAAAATTGTAGGGACTGGTAGCCCGATGTGCCTTTGCTATGTCTCAAGATATGTGCTCCAGTGGGTTTTTACGAAAATTAACTTTGAAAAAATATATATTGGGCTACATTGGGCTACATATATGTTAGAGCCCAAATGTAGCCCAATGTAGCCCAATGTAGCCCAAAGATGGCCACCAGAGACAAAAAAAAACAAATGTAGCCCAAATATCAGCCAGATGTAGCCCAACTATAGCCCAATGACAGAATGTCCCAGAGTGTTCTAAAGAACAACTAGAGCGCTAACAGTCTTACTTATGACAAAAGTATGGCAAACCTGAAGTCATCTTGATTGGAATAAAGTGGTAACACTTAATACATTTAATTTGAAAAGGAACAAAATGAGGGGTTTAATTTTGCCATAGAAATTTTATATATATATATATTCACTGAAAAAACCATAGGTTACACACCAGTTATAGTTAGGAATTAGCATTTAAAAAACCTTTGAAATTCACTGAAAAAAACATAGGTTTCACACCAGTTATAGTTAGCTGGAAATTTCACTCGCATAAAACCATTGAAATTCCCACGTTATAGTTAGTTGGAGTCACTGTAACTTGCACGTCTGCAATGCACTGCTGATGACGTCACATATTACATAACTCATGCATATATTTAAATATTTAAACATTACTCGCTAATATATGTATTCACTAAGATACACTTAATAAGAAGGGGTGTGGTGCCTCAAGCGCTCCTTCATAACTGCCAAAGCCTCTGAAGAGAAGTGGGGACACTACGAAACGCGTCAGGCATCCAGGGCAGTTTGAACAGTCAAAGGATATCGTTGTGCTGGAGGTGTGCTTAACATTCAAGGCTCCTTGTGTGCAGCTGAGGTCCGGGTGCTCCTTTGTACGTTGGGTACTTCGGAGCTGGAATATTTATGCGGCAACCCATGCCGCGAAAGGAGCACCACCCTGAAAGAACCAGGGGGCATGCGGTCTTGACTACGGGCCGAGAACATGGGACAGCAGTGTATGCACGAATTCCACACAGCGAGGCCCATCTGTGGGCTTGAAAAGTTACAACTGAACATTAGCGGACGTGAGGCACTACAAGTCCCATAAGTCCCTTCCAGGGCGTGCATCTAAGCAAGAAGGGGTGTGGTGCCTCAAGCGCTCCTTCATAACTGCCAAAGCCTCTGAAGAGAAGTGGGGACACTTCGAATTGCGTCAGGCATCCGGGGCAGTTTGAACAGTCAAAGGATATCATTGTGCTGGAGGTGTGCTTACCATTCAAGGCTCCTTGTGTGCAGCTGAGGTCCGGGTGCTCCTTTGTACGTTGGGTACTTCGGAGCTGGAATATTTACGCGGCAACCCACGCCGCAAAAGGAGCACCACCCTGAAAGAACCAGGGGCCATGCGGTCTTGACTACAGGCCGAGAACATGGGACAGCAGCGTATGGATTTTGCACGAATTCCACACAGCGAGGCCCATCTGTGGGCTTGAAAAGTTACCAACTGAACATTAGCGCGACGTGAGGCACTACAAGTCCCATAAGTCCCATCCAGGGCGTGCATCTAAGCAAGAAGGGGTGTGGTGCCTCAAGCGCTCCTTCATAACTGCCAAAGCCTCTGAAGAGAAATGGGGGCACTTCGAAACGCGTCAGGCATCCAGGGCAGTTTGAACAGTCAAAGGATATCGTTGTGCTGGAGGTGTGCTTACCATTCAAGGCTCCTTGTGTGCAGCTGAGGTCCGGGTGCTCCTTTGTACGTTGGGTACTTCGGAGCTGGAATATATATTCATCAAGCGGGGGCCGAGATAAAAGGGGTTCCCAAAACGTGTTTTCCCCATGTTAATTTCCATAGGGCGGTTGGACTCACTTTTAGCCCGAACGGCTGAATGGTTTTCCACCAAACGTGGCAAAATTGTAGGGACTGGTAGCCCAATGTGCCTTTGCTATGTCTCAAGATATGTGCTCCAGTGGGTTTTTACGAAAATTTACTTTGAAAAAATATATATTGGGCTACATTGGGCTACATATATGTTAGAGCCCAAATGTAGCCCAATGTAGCCCAATGTAGCCCAATATAGCCCAATGTAGCCCAAAGATGGCCACCAGAGACATAAAAAAACAAATGTAGCCCAAATATCAGCCAGATGTAGCCCAACTATAGCCCAATGACAGAATGTCCCAGAGTGTTCTAAAGAACAACTAGAGCGCTAACAGTCTTACTTATGACAAAAGTATGGCACACCTGAAGTCATCTTGATTGGACTAAAGTGTTAACACTTAAAACATTTAATTGGCAAAGGAACAAAATGAGGGGGTTCATTTTGCCATAGAAATTATGATTAGTGCTGAAGAAAGAAAAATTAGGGCACATTTTGAGTGACTTCTCAAATCCTCTTATATTTCATTTAAAAAATTCTGATATGCAGTCTCCCAAGATGGCCACCAGAGACAAAAGAGCCCAAATGTAGCCCAAATATCAGCCAGATGTAGCCCAACTATAGCCCAATGACAGAATGTCCCAGAGTGTTCTAAAGAACAACTAGAACGCTAACAGTCTTACTTATGACAAAAGTATGGCACACCTGAAGTCATCTTGATTGGAATAAAGTGGTAACACTTAATACATTTAATTTGAAAAGGAACAAAATGAGGGGTTTAATTTTGCCTTAGAAATTTTATATATATATATATATATTCACTGAAAAAACCATAGGTTACACACCAGTTATAGTTAGGAATTAGCATTTAAAAAACCTTTGAAATTCACTGAAAAAAACATAGGTTTCACACTAGTTATAGTTAGCTGGAAATTTTCCTCGCATAAAACCATTGAAATTCCCACGTTATGGTTAGTTGGACTCACTGTAACTTGCACGTCTGCAATGCACTGCTGATGACGTCACATATTACATCACTCATGCATATATTTAAATATTTAAACATTACTCGCTAATATATGTATTCACTAAGATACCCTTAATAAGCCAGTTAACCAATCAATTTTTTTTTTTAAAAAGACTGAAAAAACCATAGGTTTCAGGCCTTATATAGTTAGGAATTAGCATTTAAAAAACCTTTGAAATTCACAGAAAAAACCAAAGGTTTCAGGCCTTATATAGTTAGGAATTAGCATTTAAAAAACCATTGAAATTCACTGAAAAAACCATAGGTTTCAGACCTTATATAGTTAGGAATCAGCATTTAAAAAACCTTTGAAAATCACTGAAAAAACCATAGGTCTTAGGCCTTATATAGTTAGGAATCAGCATTTAAAAAACCTTTGAAATTCACTGAAAAAACCATAGGTTTCAGGCCTTATATAGTTAGGAATTAGCATTTAAAAAAACCTTTGAAATTCACTGAAAAAAACATAGGTTTCAGGAGTTATATAGTTAGGAATTCGTTTTTAAAAAACCTTTGAAATTCACTCAAAAAACTATAAGTTTTAGTGGTGTTAAAGTTAGCTGGACATTTTACTCATAGAAAACCAATGAAATTGCTCCTATATAGTTAGTTGTACTAACTATATTTCGCGCACCCACAATCCACTGCTGATGATGTCACATATTAGATCATTCATGACATGGTCAGTGACATCACTGATGACATCTCAAATGGCATCACTGATGACATCACTGATGACATCATCCACGTGACAATCACATACACCTTTTCATACACTATTAAAAATTTTCATCACTGTTTGTAAAATACAGAGTATCAAATTTGAATCCATTGTCACAGCAATACAAGTATCTAAAATCCACTCAGTGATTCATAGATGTATACACACATCTAATCACTTACCTATGGATTCACTCATACATGCTGTCAATGAACAATAGAACACTATCAAAAATACTTATACATCTATATCGACATTAAACAACAGCACGCATCCTATTCACATATGAAGTCATCCTACTCACTTATGCAAACAATGGATCATACTTACATATTTACTTATCAAAACACTTATACAAACACCACTTCTTCTATTCATTTAGATAGTAAGTCATACTTAGTGAATTATAAAATCATTATTACAAGTATACAGTTATCCATACAGTCACTCACACAATCATTGTGTCTTATGTATACTTATTTATATACAACAACTGACGCATACGCTGCCTTTTATTTTTCTAGTTTGTTGGACCTGTACCTTTGAGAAATATATTTGCTCATCACCACACCCATAAAGAGATTCCCTCACCCAAACTGTTAGAACATGTAGTTTTAACTTCATATATGTACTGAATCAACTATTCACACATCTTTGGACAGTCACACACCCCCCACCGAACCACACACACTTTCACACTCCCATACAAATACTTAGTTAACTAATCAATAACTAATATAGACATTCACATAGCTAGTAACCAACTGTAGAATCAGTTTACACAACAACTGACAAAGTGATACAGATATTCACACAGTTTAGTCACTATCCACTATATTTACTGAGACATTATAAATTGGTCAAGTAAACAGTCAATTACACTGCTACTAAATCCTCCATCCAAATATTAATTTATATATATCCACTCATTCTTCAATGTAAATTGCTATATATATAATGCATATTTAAATAACGAAGCAAACCACATTCACTGGATGATGTCATCAGTGATGTCATCAGTGATGTCATTTGAGATGTCATCAGTGATGTCACTGACCATGTCATGAATGATCTAATATGTGACATCATCAGCAGTGGATTGCGGGTGCGCGAAATATAGTTAGTACAACTAACTATATAGGAGCAATTTCATTGGTTTTGTATGAGTAAAATGTCCAGCTAACTATAACACCACTAAAACTTATAGTTTTTTGAGTGAATTTCAAAGGTTTTTTAAAAACTAATTCCTAACTATATAACTCCTGAAACCTATGGTTTTTTCAGTGAATTTCAAAGGTTTTTTTAAATGCTAATTCCTAACTATATAAGGCCTGAAACCTATGTTTTTTTCAGTGAATATATATATATATATATATATATATATATTCACTGAAAAAACCATAGGTTATAGACCATATATAGTTAGGAATTAGCATTTACAAAACCTTATTTTACTCACACAAAACCATTGAAATTCCATATATAGTTAGTTGCACTAACTATATATCGCGCACCCGCAATCCACTGCTGGTCATGTCACATATTACATCGTTCATGACATGGTCAGTGACATCACTGATGACATCACTGATGACATCTCAAATGACATCACTGATGACATCACTGATGACATCTCAAATGACATCACTGATGACATCACTGGTGACATCATCCAGTGACTGTGTGTTTCTGTAAAGTTTAAATATGTTTTAAATATTGAAGAATGAGTAGATGTAGAAGTGTCTGGATGAAGGATTTAGTAGGTGCGTGACTGACTGTATGAGTGAGTGATTAAATGTGTCTCACTGAATGCATGGGTTAGTGACTAAACTGTCTTAATTTGTGCATCATTATGTCTGTTGTTCTGTAAACTGCTGCATGTGTTGATCAGTAGCTATATGAGTAACTATATGGGTTATTGATTGATTGTCCAAGTATTTGTATGGGAGACTGAGTGTGTGTGTGGCTGGCTGGGAGATGTGTGACTCTGAGCAGATCAATGTGTTCTTGTATCAATGATTGTATAAGAGAGTAAGTATGTGTTAGTATATGTTTGAAAATGTAAGGTACTCTATGTTTAACTGTATAGATTAGAAAATGGAAGTGTGATTGATTCTTTACAGGACTGACTAGGTGTGTGAGTAACTCCATGGATGAGTGGCAGAGTGTGAGTGTCTGTATAGGTGTATGAGTGCATATGATAGTGTTGTAAAGATGAGTGATTGTATGTATGAATGATTGTATGGGTGAATGAGTGAATGTGTGTGTAGACATAGGAATCAGTGAGTGCGTATGTAGTAACTATTATTGGTGTGTCAATGGTTTAAAAAATTATATTCTGTATTTAACACTGGGTGTAACAGAGGTTATATTAAAGTGTGAGGAGATGCATTGTATTGTCACATGAATGATATCATCAGTGATGTGACCATTGATGTCAAATGAGATGTCATCAGTGATGTCATTTGAGATGTCATCAGTGATGTCATCAGTGATGTCATTTGAGATGTTATCAGTGATGTCATTTGAGATGTCATCAGTGATGTCATCAGTGATGTCATTTGAGATGTCATCAGTGATGTCATCAGTGATGTCATTTGAGATGTCATCAGTGATGTCATCAGTGATGTCACTGACCATGTCATGAATGATGTAATATGTGACATGATCAGCAGTGGATTGCGGGTGCGCGATATATAGTTAGTGCAACTAACTATATATGGAATTTCAATGGTTTTGTGTGAGTAAAATAAGGTTTTGTAAATGCTACTTCCTAACTATATATGGTCTATAACCTATGTTTTTTTCAGTGAATTTTCAAGGTTTTGTAAATGCTAATTCCTAACTATATATGGTCTATAACCTATGGTTTTTTCAGTGAATTTCATTGGTTTTTTAAAAGCTAATATCTATAGCTGTAAAATGTATTCTTCTTTAAATCAATAAATATATTTTATATGTTTATTAATAATTTTTTTTATTATTTTTTTTTGTTTCGCTCCCGGTCCGCGAACCGGGTCGCTTCCCGTTAGCTCAAAATGGTGCCGCGACCCGGTCCGCGAACCGGTAAACGTTCCGTTTGCGCAACTGCCGCGTTAGAAAACAACATCGTGACGCGTCTCGTCAGCGTGACGTATCGCGTTGTCGCGTGAAACGTCATATGACGCGCCGCGTTAGCGTACCCGGAAGTGAACCAGTACGCGAACGAGGCGCGAAGCGCAGCTTCCCGGAAGCGATCCGGGACGCGGCGCAAAGCGCGTAACGTAAACACAACAGGTCATGTGACTTGTTAATAACACTTTTCATTGGTTCATTTCACTTTTGGTTTCCTAATGATGTAAGACTAGGTCATGTGACCTAAAAGTAACACTTTTCATTGGTTTAGAAGTATTGTTTTTCCCAAATGATGAAAACCCCTCCTTCTTTCCTCACTCTGACTTTCATCTTTGTGAGAGGAAGACCCTTTGTGATCACTGAGCAATGGCTTCATTAGTAGCTTCAGCTGGTGCACCCCCACCACCTCCACCACCTTCAAGGAAGAGAGGACCACCTGCTGAAATTATCATTCAGCAAGAGGAGGAAGAAGAAGAAGAAGAAGAGGAACAGCAGGAAGAGAGGCATTTTTTGCCTGAGGAGCCCAGGAGGTCTCATCTGAAAGAAAACTTTATTTGGCAATTTTTTAAATATCCTCGGGGCCAAAAAAAAGTCAATGCACGGTATGTAACTTGCCTGATCTGTAAGAAGGATTTGTCCAGAGGGACAGATAAGAAGTACAGTTACGGGAATTATACTATGCATCGCCATATGGAGAGGTGGCATCCTATCAACTACAGTGCTGCACAGTTACGTGACCAGCAAGATAATCCCCCTTCTATGGCCAGAAGATCAGTTGTACAGAAAGTGACGGGACCAGAGGCGAGGGAGATGGTCCCAAATATACAGATGAGGTTCGGGGAAGTGAAACAAGTGTGCGTGCGTTGTAACCAATTCATTTGCTACAGAGAAAGTAGCATCAATCTGATCAACAGAGCTATCGACAATCATGTTTGTCCGAAACGCCCCAGAGAATAAATTCTTTTTTTTTTGTTGCTCCTGTTGAGCCCTTTACAATGAATCGTTTTCGTTTCCCCCCCAAAAAAAAACCCCCCAAAAAATATAAAACCGTTCAAAAAATACAAAAAAAGTAAAAAAATGTTCAGAAAAATAATAAAAAAAATATAAAAAAACAAAAACAATAAAAAAAAAGTTCTTATCAGAACTACCTCCCCTTTATAAAAAAATTGGTAGAATATTTAGCACTCTGCCAACCTCTATTTCTTTTGGTTCGCTTCCCGGTTCGCTCGCCGGTACGCGAACCGGGAGCGAACCAAAAAAAAAAAAAAAAAAAAAAAGAGTAAGTATAAGGGAAGGAAACAGAGAGTAATGTTAAAAGAAAGACAGCTATAGGGACTAAACCAAAGATACTGTTTAATAGATCTATTTACCGAAGAAAAGATGGAAGAGGGTATAATTGTGAAAAACAAAATAGATAAGGAAGTGAAAGAAAAAAAGGAGAGTAGAAGAATAACAAACAAGAGTTTCTTAGAGAATGTGACTCAATGATCAAATTAAGATTAAAACATTGGAATAACAGAGAGAAAAAACACAATGCAGAAAAGAAGAAGTAACAGAAAAGGAATGATTGAAACAGCAAAGAAATGTAAATAACATAGGGGCATATTATCAACATAGGCGATAAAAGTTTTGCTGCTTTTATCGGCAGAAATCTGACGCTAAAGACACTTTTGCGGCAGTTTTCTGCCGATAATGACTGCTTTTATCGGCAGAAAACTGCTGCTAAAGCCGCTTTTGCGGAAGAAAACTGCCGCTAAAGCCACTTTTGCGGCAGTTTTCTGCCGATAAAAGCAGCGATAATTTTATTGCCTGTGTTGATAATATGCCCCTTAGTGTGCTTGAACTACAGAGAGAAAGCATAATGAACAAGTAGTGAAAGAGTGATCAGTCAGAGACAGTGAGAGTAATAGAGACGGAGTCAGTGAACAAGAGTGAGGAAGTATGAGAAGAGAGGGACTGAGAAAAATAGTGGAAGGAGTAGAGTAAGTAAGTAATAGATAAAGGAATGAGGGAAGTAGCAAAGGCAGGAAAGTGAGGGTTAAAGAAATGAAGTAGTGAAACTAATAGAAGTTAAATGTGATAGAAATGTAACGAAAAGAGTACAAAACATTTACCTTATAATTGTCGTTAACTTAGTCACTTGTTATTTTTATACTTTCAATCTGTGAAAGAGAGAACAAACATTTGAAAAATATTAAAACATGTATTTAAAAATTAGAAAAGACAAGGGAAAAGATTGAAGGACAAACAGTTTTTCAACAACTTTGACACTTACAGAAGCCTCTGCTTCTCCATGCCCCTACACAGTCCTAAAAATATACATTTTAAACTAACAGTATCTTGATGCAGATGAAGTGAGGCCTATCTTGCAACTTGGTGCATCTTTTGCACTGCTGCTGTCTCACAAAAGTGATGCAACGGCAGCGCAAAAGAGGTGCACAGCCATCATAAAACTGTCCCTAACATTTTAAATGATTGTTTCAGGATGCCAATAAGGTGTGTCCTATCCAGAGGTTTGTTTGAGGTGAGGCCTACTCAGGGTTGCAGATGAAATTTACGCTTGTTGAAGAGTACAGAGGAGATAATACATATCCATGTCTACCAATGAAGTGAGTCATGTCCACTTCACTCTTGAACAAAGGCCAGACCTCCTCTGTTTCCTTGGACAGGCCTAAACTTGATTTGCACAATGTGATGTGTAATGTTAGGAAACACAGGTGATGTAATTGAAAAACGTGCAATTTCTTTTGCTCATTTCACAATCACATCAATTGTGTTTCCTTTGCTTAGGTATCTCATTGTGCAGATGTAGTCCAGCATATGAAAGAGTACCCAGAAGTGCAGCACTGCATGCAACAACTTTGACACTTACTGAAGCCTCAGCTTCTGCATGCCCCCTACACAGTCCTAATTATATACATTTTAAACTGACGGTATCTTGCTGGAGATGAACTGAGGCCTATCTTGCAACATGGTGCATCTTTTACACTGCTGCTGCGTCACAAAAGTGACGGAACAGCGACGCAAAAGAGGCGTATAGCCATCATAAATCTGCACTTAACATTTTAAATGATTGTTTCTAGATGCTGATAAGGTGTGGCCTATCCAGAGATTTGTTTCAGGTAAGTCCTACTCAGGGTTGCAGATGAAATTTAGGCTTGTTGAAGAGTATAGAAGAGATAATACATGTGCAGGCCTACCAACGGAGTGAGTCATGTCCACTGCACTCTTGAACAAATGTGAGACCTCCTCTGTCTCCTGGAACAGGCCTAAACCTCATCTACACAATGTGATGTGTAATGTTAGGAAACACAGGTAATTTAATTGAAAAACGTGCAATTTTTTTTGCTCATTCCACAGTCACATCACTCGTGTTTCCTTTGCTTAGGTATCTCATTGTTTAGATGTAGTCTATCATATGAAAGACTACGTAGAATGTGAGCACTGTATGCAACAACTTTGACACTTATAGAAGCCTCAGCTTTTCAATGCCTACTACACAGTTCTAAATGTATATCATAAATACAAAAAGTACAGAATTAATTATACATGTTAAATGGTTTATTTTTGCTGTTCTCAGAATTTATCAAATTTCACTAAAAATAGTGACTTGAAGGTATTCATCATATAACAGCGGAGAAAAAAAACCACAATCAAAACGATTGTGTTTAAAAAACCCATATAACATAACCAAACAGAAATCAGAACTCCTGAAAAGTAACTTACTTTCCATGACGTCGAAGGATATCCTATGAACAGCTTACACTCTGTTGTGCTGCTATTATTTTCAGCCCGCCACTTTCTGAAAGAAAAGCTCCATCGTTTTGAAAAATATGTTACATACAATAAATGACTTCTCGCTCTCTACCGCACGTTTCCACAAGGCCAAATCATGTAAGAGCCATTTATAACTCCTGGAATTCTTCTAAGCAAATCCCGTCATTTTGTATTTCCGCAACTTTCAGAAAGAAAACGTTCAAGATCACTTTCACAATCCTGGACTAGTAATATCTTACCCTTCTTGCTCACTCATGTTCTACATTTCCTATGACACTGATACTGCTTACTATGAAGCAGACTTACACTACCTCTATGACTACTACAATTATTTATTCTCTACATCACTTTTAATCACAAAGCAATATAAAACAGTAGATAAAATTATATCAACCCCTAGAATCATTATACGCCAGTTACCTACCCTAAATTCTCTTTTCTGAAAACGGAAAGTAAGAATATTTTTAAATAAAAAGGCAACATTGTATCGTAGTCAAATGGGAATAATTTCCGAAACAGCAAATATTTTTACATTTTCAATAAGCTGTGTAATAAGCGGATCTGTCAAATGACCATCATGCCATATAATAGCTGCAGTTACAAATGTTCTTCCTAAAATCAACGACTGTGTAGCCACAACATTTGTAATTAAAGTTGAAGACTTACTTTCATCAGGTTTATATAGTTGGATTTTCAAAATGACATTATAATCAAAAGTTTGGACCAATAATCTAGACAGCATTGCAGACTTACATTCCCTCTACTCCATGTTTTGATTGGCTGCTTGAAATAGCTTATAAAAAGAAACAGTTTTTCTGAACTCATACAAAGTGCAGTTATTTTTCCATGACGTCAAGTGTTATGGTAAGAACACCGTTTGCTTTGGGAAATACTCTGTTGTCCGTCAACTAATCTCTGCCCACCACTTTCTGTAAGAAAATCTTCTTTTTTTCCAGGAACTATTTAAAACTCAAAAATAACTTTTGACTCTGTACTACACTTATCCTCAAGGCCAAATAGTGTAGGAGCCATTAGAACCTCTTGAAATTCCTCAGAGCAAATCCCGAGATTCCTTCCCTAAAATTTTGGTTTTAAAAACACCAGGTAAGAATTTTTAAGGTCAAAAGGCAATTTTTTTTTAAAGTTAAAACAGAATCATTGCAGAATGACCAGCCATTTCTAGACTTTAAATAAGCTGTGTAATGTCCTGATGTTATTGAAGGACCGTCATGATATATAATTGCTGCAGTTACAAAAGTCCTTCCTGATATTGACAACTGTGAAGCCACAAAATTTTTAATTAAAGTTGTCAATTTTGTTCCATCAGGCCTACATCGTTGCAACATTAAAATGACATACTGGCCATATGTTCGTATAAATAATGTTGACAACATTTCAGACTTACATTGGCTACACTCCATGTTGTGATCAGCTGCTTTTACTAGCTTATTAAAGGACACTGATTTACTGTCTGGCAAAGTTAAATATATAAATCTTTCTGAGTCTACACTAGTAGTGCTTGATACCCTACAGTTCTCGCAGTCATGCTGCCATTGATAAGAAAGCCCAAACAGGTGATCTACATCTACACCTTCAGCATGCAATACATCAAGCATATACATTAAAAACTCCTGACAATCTTGCTGAATATTTTGAGAGAATTGTGTTTGACCTGAACATCTGTCTAACAGATTTCGAATTTCAGACACACTTTCTATTTTTGTTCTATCAGTGCTACATTTCTGTAACACAGAATTTAACAAACTGCAAAATCTTTGATCAGGATTGACCACAATCACTTCTTTTACATTTTCTAGAGAAAACAAAACATTAACCACTACATTAGCATAGCAGTTGACACCAGAACTGTTTTCAAATTGAAAACCAACAACATCTTCAACAGAATCCTTTTTCTTTTTGCTTATAATTTCAGGTTCATCGACTTTTCGTCTTTTTGCTACAACCTCCCTACTATTGGTCACATTTCTTCGTTTCCGGCCTACCACACGTTTCTCAAACAAAGGATATTGAGGCAAATGTGGCGCATACTCTCTTCTTAACCTATTGTATTCCTTAACAGAATCTAGATCCGCACAAATGTTTGTGACATCACACTCAATCAAGTACAATCCCGATAAAGTTCTAACTCGTGACAATGCCACATATGCCATACCCTCCTTGAACACAGAACTGCCAATATTCACCAATGCACTGTCTACACTTAAACCTTGCGATTTATGGATTGTCACCGCATATGCCAAGCAAACAGGAAACTGCTTACGGCGAACATATAAGTCTTTTACAAGCAAAAATCTAGCAGAACAACGACCAATTAGCTGTACTTCCTCAATGCCATCAAATTTAATTTTTAAAAATTCAATTCCATCTCTATTTCTGTATTTCACAAAATCAACAACATTACCCATTGATCCATTTACCAGACCTCTTTCAACATGTAAATTCCTTCTTAAAATTATACGGCAGTTTAAGCACACATTCAGAGTCTTTTCAAAACCTGCAGTTTTAGATATAGTCTTCTCTAATGAATCCAATTTTGTTTTCAAATTCTCAGACAACATAATTGTTGATCCCATATGCTCTACTCTGTCAATAGCTTCCAGTTTCACAATCTCTTGGTTTTCTAAATGCAACATGTTGTTGTTGAAGATGGCACATTCTGCAAGAGTTGGCATCAAACATATTCCAGATTTCTTCGCAGTAATTTTCTGAAAAATATTCTCAGGCACAACGTCTTGTTCTGGATATACATTTGACAGTAATCGTGCATGTAAAGCTTCTTTCCCATGCTCGGTCACTTTTCCAATTCTAACATCTTGTAGAATATTCTTGTAATCTTCATCCTTCGCCTGACGCATATTTTCATGCAGTTCAGCATAATTGAAGTTTAACCATATATTGACGTTGCCAATGCTCCCTAGGCACTTCCTGGTATCTTCATGCGTGAGCATTTTGAACACAGGTTGTCCTTTCACTGGTGTCAGCTGCAGAAGATCTCCGAAAACAATGATGTGTTTGCCACCAAATAACACATCATACTCTGTTTTAAGAACTTCTTGCATTCTCAAATGCACAAAGGCAAGCATGACATTAGAAACCATGCTTACTTCGTCAATGATAAGAAGTTTCATTTTCCTCAAGACTCTTGAAACTTCACAACAAGCATCTCCAGATAACTTGTGGTATTGTAATTTGTTATCATGCTCCACTGGCAGCATCAGTAGACGATGCAAAGTAATACCTTTAATGTTATGTGCTGCCAGTCCAGTTGGAGCGGTGACAACACAAGACAGCGATGACTCAGTCCTTTCCTGCAAATAACATGAAATTGCTTTAATGAGGAAACTTTTTCCAGTTCCCGCTTCTCCACTCACGTACAGTCGGACAGGCTTCAACGACGTACATGAGCACTCTTTCTTCTCATGACTTAATCCATGATCAATTTGCTTGGTAACTTCGTCATATATTTTCCTCTGCTCAACGTTGAGTTGTCTTTGCAAGTCTTCTAAGTTAACCACATCCTCCTGAGCATGTGCCATGGCTCTTTCCACTTCATTCATGGCAGTGGCAGCTTCATTTTCGATAACAGGTCCTCCTAGTGGATCCTGACTCAATGAAACAGAACTCTGACTGTCCTGAGAACTGTCTCTGGCAATCTCAGCTGCAATCGTTGCTTCCTGCTCGATTTCCGCATTCAACATTTCTAGATATTTGGGAAAAGCAGGACATTCTATGGTCTCCTTGGCGGCAGTGAAAGAGTCTTCATAACAGAGGAAATCTCCAAGCAGTTCCTCTTCTGCACGCCAAGGCTTGAAAAGTTGCAAAAGTGCTAAATAAAAAAACTCTTTTTTTCAGGAGATTCGCCACTCAATTTTTGATGGTTTACCAAGTGGCATTTTCTTTGCTTGACCAGACATCCCTCACTTCCAATTACAGCATACACTCCTTTATCAATATCTTCTTTGATGTTCCTCTTGAATATGTAATTTTGTAGAACCTCATACAGACAAACATTCTCGAGGTGACTGCTTCGATTTGGATAATATGTATCCAACATGTTGGTCTTCAAAATATCGGTACTGTTTGGCTCCTTTTCCGCCAAATACTCAATTTCCCGCACAGGTTTCAGAACTCGATTACGCGTTGCAGCAAGACCAAGACTCGCCCAAACGATACTCTTAGATTTGGTATAGAGACTTGCTGAAGACAACCGGTCAGAACATTCGTAAGCTCCGATTTCTCGATGCGACAACATCTTCAGACTGAAACTGTACAACTTCTTACTGAGGCTCTTTTCATGGGAAATGTCTTCCCACATATCCTTCAATTCTGTCTTTTCTTTTTTGGTGATGTAAGATGTCACATACCGAGCCACAGCCATACAGTTATCAGCCACAAACTGTATATCCATGTTAGCATTCCACATGGACAAAATCACTGGGTTGTAGACGTTGATGTACTTGGACTCTTCGTTCCTTTTCAAATTGTATGTGTTTTTAGGTGATTTCTTCATCACATTATGTCACAGCGAAGACATCAAACTGTTTACTCTTCCTTTAGAAATCACCGGTCGTGGAAAGCCAAAACGACATTTGGTGTAGAACTTGTCCTTGTTTCTGAATTTACGACGACAGTACTTTCCACAACAATGGCTTTGGAAACGTAGAACTTGTTCTCTTAGGCTTTTCTTCTCCTTTGCGTTTGGAACAGCACACGTAGAATACTGTTGTATGAAACTCATCACTAAGTCTTCTGGATCTGTTCCAAATTTAGGTGCATCCTTGATCCACAGCAGCATATGTATATGAGGAGCACCTCTTGCTTGGTACTCCTTTCTCCAGAAGAAATCCAACACCTCTCCAAGAGGTGGATTCTTCTTATTCATGATGAAAGACATCATAGCTTCAAATCTATAATTGAAGTACCTGCATACATTCACTGGATCCAAAGAGCACAGTTCTCCGGGTGTCTTGAATTCGATATTTTCAATGTTTCCATTTGCCTCTCGTAGAAATTCAAGTAAGTCTTCCCAGCCATACTCGGCACAGCTCAGAGTGAGGAACCATGTGGGAGTTCCTAAGTTCCTCAGCATACATTTTAAATCACCATGACGACGGTACCAGTACTCATTAGTACCACGCTGACACGCCATGAGATTAATCAGGTGACAATCCAAAATACTGTCTTGGACATTGACTTTATCCATAAAGTCACTTGCCGAGATGTTTTGCATCTGTATACCACTTTTCAAGATGTGGTTCACTGCATATGACAGTCCAGACAGATCGCTTTCAAACAGTAGATGAAACAAATAGGGAATGCATTGTCGAAACCTAGCATCTTCTGCATACAATCGTAAAGTCCGGTATTCAGAAGCAGGAATTTGATGAGGTCGCTCATCATATCTTCCTCCTTGACCTGTTGGAAATAGCTGTGGGAAACACCGAGCTTCCAAACTTTCCTCCCAAACACTAATGGGACTCCCTTTGGCTTGTTTCATTTGAAACAACTCAATAGCATTCCCCATGACTTCCTTGGAATGCAAAGGATGAACACTATAATGTTCATATATTTCTTCACTTTTAGAGGGTTCTACTTTCTCAATTTGACGAGCACACAAATCGCTATCCTCTTCCTCACTTACTTCCTCTTCTGCAACATATACATTCTTATAGTACTTATTATTTTTTTTCAAATACAATGTTACCTTTTTGACTTTCCTAACATCCACTAAATCTTGCCATATTTTCTTATTCTTTGTCGGAACCCCATTAACTAAAATAACCAGAGGTTCCTCTTCCACTTTTTCTACTCCAATTGTGTTAATGTTTTTCTTCAAATCTAGAGGCAAATAAACAACTCTTCCCTTTAATCCTCTCTGTAAATCTGATGGCTCCATTCTTACAATAGCCTGAAAGGGATGGATACTTTGAATCAAAATAGATTCATAAGTATTTAAATCCTTCAATTCAGAAGGAATCTCAACCAATTCCAGATTATTATGAACCGCTCTAGCAGGCATCTGGTTTTGATTTAATTTGTTACAACAATAAGTACACACACGTTGATCTGATCCCAAATCAAAACAATTTTCTACCATCAAGTATGTTGCGAAATCCTTCCA
Source organism: Lissotriton helveticus (assembly GCF_964261635.1). NCBI lineage: Eukaryota > Metazoa > Chordata > Amphibia > Caudata > Salamandridae > Lissotriton > Lissotriton helveticus. The sequence goes on along the minus strand of NC_136059.1, from coordinate 1,837,568,976 downwards.
TTCCCTATTATTTTCCCTTTCACTTTTTGCATATAAATTCACTAACTTAGTCTGATTCTTATAATAAGTGCGTCGACAACACACACAAGTGAAATTAGGCCTCTCACTTGATTTCACCTGAAACGTGGCAATTTCCTTCTGAAAATTATCTGTACTGGAAACCTGTACACTATCTTCCACATTACCCTCTTCTTCTGGGTCAATTTCAACATTCTCCTCTTTACTTCCAAAGTAACAAAACTCAATTTCTTCACAAATATTTTTCACATCTATTTCAGAACCATGCAAAAGAGCAGCGCATAATTGTTTAAGCATAATTGCTGGACTCTTAGCATAATACAACATTCTAACTAATTTCCTCACTTTATTATGATGCACTGCTAGCATCCTGAAATGAAGAAAAACACTCTGGCATACTCTCCTGGAAAGACAAGCCAGTGAATGACCATGCAAACCTGTCACTTCTCTCACTCTGCAAGGATCTAATTCTTGCAACAACTTCATTTTCTGTTTTAAACTTTTCTTATTAAATGTCCGTACAAAATCACAAAGCAAATTGATGGAATCCTGTCACACACTGCAAATACTACTACACTTCCAGGTGTACACTGGTCCCTTAGGACGTCTCCCTAAAACTTCATCACCTAACACCTCTTCTGCCTCTGTTGTCACAAGTTTTTCTTTTTCAACTGGACAACCATCTTTCACCTCATAAGCTCGACCACTGGTGTCAACTGCATGCACCAAATCATTATCCTGGAAATAACTCTCCTCATTAAAAAATGCCTCACAACTTGAACTATGCATCCATTCTCCGGAAAAAACTTCACAAAAATGACTACGATTAACTATTCTCTTCCATCTACAATTCCTTTTGAAATCATAAATTGTGTTGTTTAGCTTCCTAATTCTATTGATTATCAAAATAAATAACTTTCGTTTAATTTCGAATGCCTGATCAATAACTTTCTCAACTTTTTTTTTTCTCTTATAAAAAACCACTTTCTGTTGACCTTTCTTAATATTTTTTAACAAATTGCCAATTATCCTGTTGCGGAACATTCGTTTACGAATGTCCCTAAACTGTTGTTTCCTTCTACTATCATGCACAGAGTTATCTCTTGCTCTAGCAGTAACATTTTTGATTGGCCTTTCCTTTCCGTTTAAATTGCTTCTCTTTTTCTGGACTAAAACATTTTCTGTAGTACTACTTTTTTTTTTACAAATGTTTCTTATGAATGATTTTGTGGTCTTACCCGGTGCTTTCTTGGTGACTTGACGATTTTTTATTGTAGAGGACTGCTGCATTAATTGATGAACCTGCTGTCTTTGACGTTTTGTAGCCTTTCTGATTCTATCCTTAGACGGCATTCTCAAAATTTGAAATGATCTGCAGTTGAATCTGTGGTAAAATATAATAAAAAATGTTATTAACCACTATTGCCACACAGTAAATCAATAACAGTCATCAAAAACTTCACACACTACTTGACATTTTTACATAGAATAATTTTTAGTTCTTTGGCAAATTTAGAATACACAAATAGCAGAAAAGAAATGGAATGCTTCTACATTTTACCTGTGCTGTTTTATATGTGAATCTGATCTAATTTTATGAGCATATTTTAATATTCTATTGAAGACACTACACATAACCTGTTTTTGAAGGTGTGTTTAATTTTAAATGAAACAGGTTACATTTTTACTTTTCATTTCAAGTACATTTTAAAAATGAATGTTTATAGTTCCATAGGCTCGAGCAGGTCAGCTTCCCACCCTATGTCATACAATTCTGACAAATCGGCATCCTCATCATGTTCTTCATCATCTTCAGGATTTAAATCATCCAAGGGATCTACTTCCACTGATGTTTCAATCACAATTTCAATGATAATATCGAGATCAACAGATTGCTCATTGTCACTCATGAGATGTTGCAGAGTAAGAGACAAATCTCAGAGATTATAATAGTAAAATTGTTTAACAAGAGTAACATTTTGCAGCTATTATTTAGCCATGTCCAGCGATGCTGAAGAGGTGAGGCCTATGTCCAAGTTTTCAGTAAACAGGACTCATCTCTTCTTAACCTTGGATAAACCTCACCGACTCTGTGTCCCCTGCACATACTTAAATGTAAAGGGGCAGATTTATGTTAACTGGCACATCCCCAGGGATGCACCAGTTAACGTGCACCGCTGCTCTGCCACCCATGGTGTGCCGCATTTACAATGTGGAGCACTATTGAGTAAAAACAGCACAGATGCGTCACGCATCTGTGCCGCAAAAGCAGCACATTGCACGAATCACATCGTAAACACGACATGTCTACTGCAATGCACGGGAGGAAGCCACACATTGCATGGTGCTTCACTCCTTATGCCTGTTTCAAACAGCCATAAGGATTTGATTCAGCAATGCTATAAAGCTGACTCAGTGAAATCTTCTAAATTTCACTGTGTTAGTTTTACAGGGCTTTCATGCAAATGAATGCCCACCCTGCAACAAAACACCTATATGAAACCTGACGCAGGTTTCATGTGGCACAGGACTTTACAGCATGACACATCTGCCTAGATGCATCAAGTTGTAAATATGTCGCCACATAGCAAATCTTTTGCACCGCCGCTGCGTCACAAAAGTGGCACACAGTGACGCAAAAGAGGCATACACCTATCATAAATCTGTCCCTAACATTTTAAATGATTGATTCAGGATGACGATAAAGTGTGGCCTATCCAGAGGTTTGTTTGAGGTGAGGCCTACTCAGGGTTGCAGATGAAATTTACGCTTGTTGAAGAGTACAGAGGAGATAATACATGTGAAGGCCTACCAATGAAGTAAGTCATATCCACTTCACTCTTGAACAAAGGCCAGACCTTTTCTGTGTCCGTGGACAGACCTAAACCTCATCTGCACAATGTCATTCGTAAACTTAGGAAACACAGGTGATGTAATTGAAAAATGTGGAGTTTCTTTCCCTCATTTCACAATCACATCACCTGTGTTTCCTTTGCTTAGGTATCTCATAGTGCAGATGGACTCTAGCATATCAAAGAGTACACAGAAGTTGAGCAGTGTATACAACAATTTTGACATTTACAGAAGATTCAGCTTCTCATCTTGTTGGAGATGAAATGAGGCCTGTCTTGCAACATGGTGCATGTTTTGCATCACTGCTGCATCGGTTTCATGTGGCATGGGACTTTACAGCATGACACATCTACCTAGATGCATCAAGTTGTAAATATGTCACCACATAGCAAATCTTTTGCACCGCCGCTGCGTCACAAAAATGACGCACAGTGACGCAAAAGAGGCATACACCTATCATAAATCTGTCCCTAACATTTTAAATGATTGATTCAGGATGACGATAAGGTGTGGCCTATCCAGAGGTTTGTTTGAGGTGAGGCCTACTCAGGGTTGCAGATGAAATTTACGCTTGTTGAAGAGTACAGAGGAGATAATACATGTGAAGGCCTACCAATGAAGTAAGTCATATCCACTTCACTCTTGAACAAAGGCCAGACCTTTTCTGTGTCCGTGGACAGACCTAAACCTCATCTGCACAATGTCATTCGTAAACTTAGGAAACACAGGTGATGTAATTTAAAAATGTGGAGTTTCTTTCCCTCATTTCACAATCACATCACCTGTGTTTCCTTTGCTTAGGTATCTCATAGTGCAGATGGACTCTAGCATATCAAAGAGTACACAGAAGTTGAGCAGTGTACACAACAATTTTGACATTTACAGAAGATTCAGCTTCTCATCTTGTTGGAGATGAAATGAGGCCTGTCTTGCAACATGGTGCATGTTTTGCATCACTGCTGCATCGGTTTCATGTGGCACGGGACTTTACAGCATGACACATCTGCCTAGATGCATCAAGTTGTAAATATGTCGCCACATAGCAAATCTTTTGCACCGCCGCTGCGTCACAAAAATGACGCACAGTGACGCAAAAGAGGCATACACCTATCATAAATCTGTCCCTAACATTTTAAATGATTGATTCAGGATGACGATAAGGTGTGGCCTATCCAGAGGTTTGTTTGAGGTGAGGCCTACTCAGGGTTGCAGATGAAATTTACGCTTGTTGAAGAGTACAGAGGAGATAATACATGTGAAGGCCTACCAATGAAGTAAGTCATGTCCACTTCACTCTTGAACAAAGGCCAGACCTCTTCTGTGTCCGTGGACAGGCCTAAACCTCATCTGCACAATGTCATTCGTAAACTTAGGAAACACAGGTGATGTAATTGAAAAATGTGGAGTTTCTTTTCCTCATTTCACAATCACATCACCTGTGTTTCCTTTGCTTAGGTATCTCATAGTGCAGATGGAGTCTAGCATATCAAAGACTACGCAGAAGGTGAGAACTGTATGGAACATGGCTATGTAAGTCAAATAATCAAAATCTAAATTTGCCAAGCACACATGGGGGCGTATTTACAAGGACCTTGCACCACAGGGAAAGGTCTTAAATTAAAATGGGAAAAATAACATCAGAGAGACTCAAAGGCCTTATAAATATGCCCCAAGCAACCTATGAAGCTCTAGCATTCCATATCAAGAAACCTAATTGATTTCAAAAATCGTGTTTAAACACATCATCTAAATCAATTATATACCTACATTCATCAGGAAGTGACTTAAAATGCCCTAAGACACATGAAAGCGTTTTTTTTAAGCCCTTGCTCCATTTTTAGATCACTTTTAACATAGCTATGTAAGTCAAATAATCAAGATCTAAATTTGCCAAGCACAGATGGGGGCGTATTTACAAGGACCTTGCACCACAGGGAAAGGTCCTAAATTAAAATGGGAAAAATAACATCAGAGAGACACAAAGGCCTTATAAATATGCCCCAAGCAACCTATGAAGCTCTAGCAGTACATATCAAGAAACCTAATTGATTTCAAAAAACGTTTTTAACACAACTTGTAAAGCAATTATATTCATACATTCATGGGGAAGTGAGTTAAAATACCCTAAGACACATGAAAGCATTTTTGTAAGACCCTTGCACTTTTTTTGCGTCACTTTTAACATGGCTATGTAACACAAAGAAACAAAATCTATTTGTAAAACACTTGACACAAAGCAACATTTAAATACACAACTTTCTTCATAATGTTCTCCCTAAACCATACTATTCTCTATCTAAATTAAATGAATCTTTTCTCACCTTAGCAAATACTTTATGAGTTTCAAAACAGTCTCAGAAACACACCAAATTGTCTTTAGCAGAGCAAAAGGTATGCACTCCAGAGTCTGCAGCTATAAAAAGCACAGAAAAGCTGTAATTCATCACACATATCTCTCATGTCACCCAATCAAAACTCTTCCCTCACTTTTTTCAAATCAACACCCTTCCCCCCTCTGCCCTTTCTGCCTTTTTTGCATAGCAACCACCTCCTGAAAGACCTCTCATGTTTGCAAGTTCACACAACAATGTTTCAATTGAACTCTGAACTCTCAGTACACCTGCGTATCCAGTGCAATCTTTCATAAAATGATTTTTTCTTGACCATTCAAATTACATCTTTCAAAGAACTCATCCATGCACCCTAACTTTCTGTTTTCAGCAATCAAAATCCCCCAATCACTGCTACTGCTTCATTAACACAGAAACTCCACAGTTTTTTTCATTTTAAACTCTTATTTTTTCAACTGCCATTTCATTGCCACACTTCATCTGACTGCAGCAGAACCTTCTCTCACCATGTTTTCTGTCTGGATTGTTGGACATAGTTACATCTACTGGGCTCAGAGGTATGCTGATAACAGAAATTTACCTAACCTCAATTTACAAGATGTGGAAATTAAGTGGTTTGGCCACAGAGGATTAAAATGTCACCAATTGATACCATTGGTGAAAACCTTTATGCATTTGCCTAAACCTGACCTGTTAATTGTGCACTGTGGAGGAAATGACTTGGGCACTTTGACTGGGGTAGGTCTGGAAATGCTTTTAAAGGACACCTTTGAGCAATTGATGGCACTTTTTCCTCAAACTGCCTTGGTATATTCAAATATATGCCAAAGACAGAAATGGAGGTGGTCGAACCAATTTTGTCCACAAATTGAGAAATCGAGGAAGCATGTAAACAAATCTGTTTCAGCTTACATGAGAGACCATGGAATGGGCTCCATCTACAACAATAACTTACGTTACTACATGCAAGATATCTACAGAGGAGATGGAGTTCACTTCTCAGATGAAGGGAACAGAGTTTTCATTCTGAATTTAAAACTGTGCATTGGTACCTACTTATAAGTACCTAAATGTACCATAAACCCAAAAGCTCTTTTCAGAGCTACCCTACTTCTGATCACTCACAATTATTATTTTACTCTAACTTTTTTCACTAATTTTCAACAAAGTACGCTCCCCGGAGCGCTACCCGGTACGCGCACCGGACGCTAACCCGCGAAAATTGAAAAAAAAATGGGGGTTTTTCGCACATATGGACCTCCTCAGCCACCCTCAGAAAACCTAGGGGGTTTGGATGCGTCTACCGTGCCCCCTTCTACCCATTCTGAACATTATTTGCCCTCCATCTTGTATCTTTATTCGACCGAAACACAAAATGGTGGACTCCCGTAACGCTGCCGGTTCGCGTACCGGGGCGCTCACCGGGAAGCGCTCCATTAAAAAAGGTGGGAAAGTAATTTACAGAAGAAACCCTGGAGACACTTTCACCAAATATAGATTAGCTCATACTACATACCAATCCCTACCATTTTCACAAATTTGTTTGGAATTCCATTTAGCCATTTAGCCTGTAGACCTCTCTAAATACCCTGAGGTAAATTACTTCACAAAACACATCTGAAGTGTTAGAATTGACAACCAATTAAAATGTTACTTTCATTTTCTACTTTTTTTACCTGACATTTGATTGGTTATGTACCTGAATATATATAAAAAAAGAGAGAGAAACACAGCCATTTTGACTACTGCTTCCTGAACTACATTGCAAGATCATTTTCACTCACAACTTAAACTTGTTTTTAAAAGGTAAGATATTATTTTATAAATTTGAAAACATTTTCAGATAGTTATATACTATCCCTCTGTAAGAGTTAGACATTGAGAAAGGCTTGTTTATTATAATTATGGATTGATTTAGGTTTCTGTGGTATTATTATGAATTTACATAGGCTTTCTCACAGGCACTTTTTAATAGTACTACTTCATGCCTCAAAAGTACCTGTCTGTACTTAAACCCAACAGTGCCCTATCTCTACTGATATATTTATTTTTTATTCAAATTTCAGCACAAAAATGCAAGGAGAACAGAACGTTTCCTTTGAAATTGTCCTAGACATGAATAATGAGGAAATAATTGAACCCATTGACTTGGAATTCATGGATGAATCACGAGACCATGAACTTCTACAATGTGTAGAATCTGTGGATTGTTTACTTCATTATGATGACGGTCAAATGTGGGAAGTTATGTTCACTCAACAAGAGGACATATCGGACAGTCAAATGTTAGACGTTCTATTAAATTTTGAAAAAGAATCAGAAAAATAAAATTATATTTAATATTAAAAAATTGTTTGAGTCTTTAATCATTTTTATATGTAATTCATAAACTAGTACCAAATTGATTATAATGTAAAGTCAGACTTATAGTATACTGTGCACAATTCCAAAAATACATTTATATTTAATAATCATTAATACTGCTACTTAAATAAAAAATAAAAAAACAACAAAAAGAACAATCAATAAACATACAATATTTCAAAATATCATAGTCTATCATTCTTTTTTCCTTATAGTACGCTCCCCGGACCGCTTCCCGGTGCGCGTACCGGGCGCTACCCACGCAAAAAAAACAAAAAATATTTTTTTTTTTTTTGCCCCGCGGGGCCCTTTTAAAGCCTCCACATCAAACCTAGGGGGTCAGGAAGGATCTACTATGCCCCCTTATGGTCATTTCCCCCTTTGTTTTGGCCTCCTCTTTATCTCTCGATCCTACCGAGAGACAAGATGGCGGCCGCTCCGGACTGTTTAGAATGTTGACAGACACCGGAGAGCCAATCAGCTTCGCTTCGCGAAGTTCCGTTACGCGTCAGGTACGCGAACCGGGGCGCTGCCCGGAGCGCGCTTACAGATATATATATTTTTTTGAACGTTAATTTCTCAAAATCCACTGGAGCACATATATTGAGACCTAGCAAAGGCACATCGGGCTACCAGTCCCTACAATTTTGCCAAGTTTCGTGCAAATCCATTCAGCCGTTCGGGCTAAAAGTGAGGCCAACCGCCCTATGGAAATTAACATGGGAAAAATGCGTTTTGGGACCCCCCTTTTTTCTCGGCCCCCCCTTGACGAACCCCCCCCCAAATCTTCAGGGGCTGCTCAGAAACAAAATGTTCCATTTTCCTGAAAATTTCAGCCAATTCCGTCCACAAACGCCAAAGTTATTAGACATAGAATTTTCAAAAATCCCATTAAGAAAAAATCCTAACTATATATACCTACTGGCGACCGCCAGTAGGTAATATATATATATATATATATATATATATATATATATATATATATATATATATATATATATATATATATATATATTACCTACTGGCGGTCGCCAGTAGGTATATATAGTTAGGATTTTTTCCCTATGGGTTTTTTTAAAATTCTATGTCTAATAACTTTGGCGTTTGTTGACGGAATTGGCTGAAATTTTCTGGAAAATGGAACATTTTGTTTCTGAGCAGCCCCTGGAAATTTGGGGGGGGTTCGTTCAGGGGGGGCCGAGAAAAAAGGGGGGTCCCAAAACGTGTTTTTAACATTGAGTTTTCCATAGGGCGGTCTGTCGCACTTTTAGCCCGAACGGCTGAATGGATTTGCACGAAACTTGGCAAAATTGTAGAGACTGGTAGCCCGATGTGCCTTTTGTAGGTCTCAATATATGTGCTCCAGTGGATTTTGAGAAATTAACATTTTAAAAAAGATATATATCTGTAACAGCGGACTGGGCAGCTCCCGGTTCGCGGACCGGGGCGCGTACCAAAACTTCGCGTAGCGAAGCTGATTGGTTATCCGGCGTCTGTAAACATTCCAAACAGTCCGGAGCGGCCGCCATCTTGTCTCTCGGTAGGATTGAGAGACAAGAGGAGGCCAAAACAAAGGGGGAAATAACCATAAGGGGGCATAGTAGATCCTCCCTGACCCCTTAGGTTTAATGTGGAGGCTTTAAAAGGGCCCCGCGGGGCAAAAAAAAAATTTATTTTTTTTTTGTTTTTTTGCGTGGGTAGCGCCCGGTACGCGAACCGGGAAGCGTTCTGGGCAGCGTACTGCAATGAAAAATGAATGATAGACTTTTCAAATGCTGTATGTTAATTGATTGTTGGTTTTGTTGATTATTTTTTATTTATTTTTTATTTTTTAAGCATTTTTTATTGTGTTTCATAATTTATTAAACTTTCTAACATTTCATTGTCAGAAATTTCAAAATTATCATGGAATATACATTGTAGTCTCTGAGGTTGTAAAATGTCCTCATTTGCAAGGAGGTTATCTACTGCTTGTACACATTGCAGTAGTTCTTGGTCCCAAGTTTCATCCATAAATTCAATCTCATTTGGATCAATGATTTCTGTGTTGGACTCTGGAAGGACAATTTAAAATGAAATTTTTTGTTCGCTTTCCATTTTCCCTGAAATTTGCATAAAAAAAATATATATTAGTAGAGGTAGGGCACTGTTGGGATTAATTTTAGATAGGTAGTTTTTAACAGTGAATTTATCTTTGGGCAGTGTATAGTATCAGAGTGGAAGTAGGAATATAAAAAATTGTATCTAAATTTATAAGTACTACAGAGGGATAGTATATAACTAACAGAAAAAGTTTGCCATATTAACTTAAAGTGCACAATATACTTCAGTTTTAAAAATAACAACTTACCTTTAAAAAGAAGTTGAAGTTATTAATGAAAATCCTATTGAAATGTACACCAGGAAGTAGTAGTCAAAATGGCTGTGTTTCCTTCTCTTCCTTTATATATATTCGGGTACATAACCAATCAAATGTCAGGTAAAAAAAGTAGAAAATGAAAGTAACATTTTAATTGGTTGTCAATTCCAACACTTCAGATGTGTTTTGTGAAGTAATTTACCTCACGGTATTTAGAGAGGTCTACAGGCTAAATGGCTAAATGGAATTCCAATCAAATTTGTGAAAATGGTAGGGATTGGTATGTAGTATGAGCTAATCTATATTTGGTGAAATTGTCTCAAGTGGCTTTTGTGTGAACTACTTTCCCACCTTTTTTGATGGTGCGCTTCCCAGGGAGCGACCCGGTACGCGAACCATTAAGCGCCCCGGTTCGCGGACCTTAAGCGTTCCAGGAGTCCACCATTTTGTGTTTCGGTCGAATTAAGATACAAGATGGAGGGCAAATAATGTTCAGAATGGGTAGAAGGGGGCACGGTAGAGTTATCTTGACCCCCTAGGTTTTCTGAGGGTGGCTGAGGAGGCTTATATGTGCGAAAAAAAAACATTTTTAAAAAAAATTTCGCGAGGTTAGCTCCCGGTTCGCGTACCGGGTAGCGGACCCGGTAGCGTATTTTGTTGAAAATTAGTGAAAAATGTTAGAGTTAAATAATAATTGTGAGTGATCAGATGTAGGGTAGCTCTGAGAAGAGCTTTTGGGTTTATGGTACATTTAGGTACTTATAAGTAGGTACCAATGCACATTCTTAAATTCAGAGTGAAAATTCTGTTGCCCTCATCTGAGAAGTGAACTCCATCTCCTCTGTAGATATCTTGCATGTAGTAACGCAAGTTATTGTTGTACAGGGAGCCCATTCCATGGTCTCTCATGTAAGCGGAAACAGATTTGTTTACATGCTTCCTCGACTTCTCAATTTGTGGACAAAATTGGTTTGACCACCTCCATTTCTGTCTTTGGCATATATTTGAATATACCAAGGCAGTCTGAGGAAAAAGTGCCATTAATTGCTCAAAGGTGTCCTTTAAAAGCATTTCCAGACCTACACCAGTCAAAGTGCCCAAGTCATTACCTCCACAGTGCACAATTAACAGGTCAGGTTTGGGCAAATGCATAAAGGTTTTCACCAATGGTATCAATTGGTGACATTTTAATCCTCTGTGGCCAAACCACTTAATTTCCACATCTTGTAAATTGAGGTTAGGTAAATTCCTGCTTTCAACGTACCTTTGAGCCCAGTGAATATAACTATGACCAACAATCCAGACAGAAAACATGGTGAGAGAAGGTTCTCCTGCAGTCAGATGAAGTGTGGCAATGAAATGGCAGTTGAAAAAATGAGAGTTTGAAATGAAAAAAACTGTGGAGTTTCTGTGTTCATGAAGCAGTAACAGTGATTGGTGGATTTTGATTGCTGAAAACAAAAAGTTAGGGTGCACGGATGTGTTCTTTGAAAGATGTATTTTGAGTGGTCAATAAAAAGTCATTAAATGAAAGAATGCACTGGATATGCAGGTGCACTGAGAGTTCAGAGTTCAATTGCAACATTGTTGTGTGAACTTGCAAACAACAGAGTTCTTCCAGGAGGTGGTTGCCATGCAGATAAAGCAGAAAGGGCAGAGGGGGGATGGGTTTTCATTTGAAAAAAGTGAGGGAAGACTTTTGATTGGGTGACATGAGAGATATGTGTGAAGAATTACAGCATTTCTGTGCTTTTCATAGCTGCAGACTCTGGAGTGCATACCTTTTGCTCTGCTGCAGACAAATTGGTGTGTTTCTGAGACTGTTTTCAAACTCAAAGTATTTGCTAAGGTGAGAAAATATTTCTTTACTTTAGATAGAGAATAGTGTGTTTTAAGGAGAAAATTATGATTTATGTGGCGCAAATTGCTTGTAAATATGCTCTCACATGTGTATGGAAAATTTTGATTTTGAATGTTTGTGTTACATAGCCATGTTAAAAGTGACCCAACCATGCTGGAAAGGCAATCAAAAAATGCTTTCATGTGTTTTATTGACATTTTAAGTCATTTTCCCATGTGCAGTGTTTAGAAATTATGATTTGAAAATCGTTTTTGGGGAAAAGGAATTGTTTTTAAAATCATGACAAGGAGATAATGGTGTATACTTCTTTATAAGGCTATTGACTGTCCTTGATGTTATTTTTCTCATTTTAGTGTAAGACCTTTCTCTGTGGCGCAAATTGCTTGTAAATATGCTCCCACATGTGCATGGAAAATTTAGAGTTTGAATGTTTGTGTTACATAGCCATGTTAAAAGTGACCCTACCATGCAGGGAAGCCAATCAAAAAACGCATTTATGTGTCTTAAGGACATTTTAAGTCATTTTCCCATGTGCAGTTTTTAAAAATTATGATTTGAAAATCGTTTTTGGGGAAAAGGAATTGTTTTTAAAATCATGACAAGGACATAATGGTGTATGCTTCTTTATAAGGCAATTGACTGTCCCTGATGTTATTTTTCTCATTTTAGTGTAAGACCTTTCTCTGTGGCGCAAATTGCTTGTAAATATGCTTCCACGTGTGCATGAAAAATTTTGATTTTGAATGTTTGTGTTACATAGCCATGTTAAAAGTGACCCAACCATGCTCGAAAGGCAATCAAAAAACGCTTTCATGTGTTTTAATGACATTTTAAGTCATTTTCCCATGTGCAGTGTTTAGAAATTATGATTTGAAAAACGTTTTTGGGGAAAAGGAATTGTTTTTAAAATCATGACAAGGACATAATGGTGTATGCTTCTTTATAAGGCAATTGACTGTCCCTGATGTTATTTTTCTCATTTTAGTGTAAGACCTTTCTCTGTGGCGCAAATTGCTTGTAAATATGCTCCCACATGTGCATGGAAAATTTAGATTTTGAATGTTTGTGTTACATAGCCATGTTAAAAGTGACCCTACCATGCAGGAAAGCCAATCAAAAAACACTTTTATGTGTCTTAAGGACAATTTAAGTAATTTTCCCATGTGTAGTGTTTTGAAGTTATGATTTGAAAATCGTTGTTGAGGTAAAGGAATGTTGTTAAAATTTATGTGCGCCATATGACCCCAAATTTCTTTTTCAGGGGTGCAGCAGGGTGTTCTTGAGATACCCCTGCACGCTTAAAAAAAATCCTATTTTGTGATGAGCTATTTGCTAATCACAAATTGCAACCTTCATTCCTATGAGCCTCCTAGCCCATGGAAATGAATGGTTAATTTGCAATTAGCAATTTGCTCATTGCAAATTAGGAATAGTAAAGAATTGCTATTTATTCCTTAAAATTTGCTATTTAGGAAATGCAAAATAGTTTGATGGTACATATGGTGGTTCATCTGTAACAAGATAAGAAGCTTAGGGATACATTTATGATGACTAGCGCAATAAAGTGCACATTACTTACTTCATTGGTAGGCCTTTACATGTATTATCTCCTCTGTATTCTTCATCAAGCGTAACTTTAATCTGCAATCCTGAGTAGGCCTCACCTTAAACAAACCTCTGGATAGGACACACTTTATTGTCATCCTGGATTAATCATTTAAAATGGTAGGGACAAATTTATGATAAATGTATGCCTCTTTTGTGCCACTGTGCGTCACTTTTATGATGCAGCGGTGGTGCAAAAGATTTGCTATGAGGCGACAACATTACAAATTGATGCATTTAGGCAGATATGTCATGGTGTAAAAAAAACGTACCACATAAAACCCAAGCAGCAGTGATGCAAAAGATGCACCATGCCGCAAGACAGGCCTCACTTGGGGCCATATGTATGAAGGTAATTAGCATTTGCAAAGATCAAAATTCTACGAATTTCGGCCTTTGTTAATGTTAATTAGACAAATGGTATGTATCAAACAAGTTTGATGCAAAATAAGGAGTAGCAAAATTTGCTATTCCTTATTTTGCAATTGCACTGAAGGATTTGCAAATTTTGTGATTCCTTAAATGCAATGTATCAAACAAAAAATATGTAAAAAATGACATTAAGGATTTGGAAACTATTGTGGTAAATTGGTGGTAATTTGTGAATTTTTTTCAAAAAGCTTTTTTTCAAAAAAACAAAAGGTGCCATATGATGCCAACACATGCCCTTAGGGCATGTATGTGTGCCATATGCCCCCAATTTTCTTTTTCAGGGGTGCAGCAGGGTGTTCTTGAGACACCCCTTCACCCTTGGAAAAATTCCTAATTTGTGATGAGCAAAATGGTAATCGCAAATTAAACCTTCATTCCTATGAGCCTCCTAGCCCATGGAAATGAATGGGTAACTTGCAATTAGCAATTTGCTCATCGCAAATTAGGAATGGTAAAGAATCGCTATTTATTCCTTAAAATTCGCTATTTAGGAAATGTAAAATATTTTGATGATACATATGGCAGTTCATCTCTAACAAGATAAGAAGCTTAGGGATACATTTATGATGACTGGCGCATCACCAGGGATGTGACAGTCATCCTGCGCCGCTGTTCCGCCACCCATGGTGTGCTGCATTTACAATGCGGCGCAGCATGGGGCAAAAATGGCACAGATGCGTGACGCATATGTGCCGTAAAGGTGGCGCATTGCTGGAGTTGTATTGCAAGTGCGATGCAGCTCCAGCAAGGCTCAGGGGTGCCGCATCTCCACAATGCTGCGTCAAGACCTATGCCAGCTTCAAGCAGGCGCAGGGTTTTGACGCAGCTTTCTCCTATCTGATTGTAAATGCGGCACACCATGGGTGGCAGAGCAGTGGTGCACGTTAACTGGTGCATGCCTGGGGATGTGCCATTTAATATAAATCTGCCCCTTTACATTTAAGTATGTGCAGGGGACAAAGAGTCGGTGAGGCTTATCCAAGGTTAAGAAGAGATGAGTCCTGTTCAGTGAATAATTAGACATAGGCTTCACCTGCTCAGCATTGCTGGACATGGCTAAATAATAGCTGCTAAATGTTAATCTTGTTAAACAATTTTACTAATATAATCTCTGAGATTTGTCTCTTACTCTGCAACATCTCATTGTTGTTATCTTTCTTTAAAGATAAAGACAACCTCAACATGAGCGACAATCTGCAATCAGTTGATTTTGACCTCATCATTGAACTTGTAATTGAAACATCAGTGGATGTTGATCCTTTGGATGATTTAAATCCTGAGGATGAAGAAGAGCGTGATGAGGATGCAGATTTGTCCGAACTATATGATATAGGATGGGAAGCTGACCTGCTTGAGCCTTTGGAAATATAAACATTTATTTTTAAAATTTATAATTAATAAAAAGTAAAAAGGTAAACCGTTTAATTTAAAAATAAAGACACCTTCAAAAACAGGTTATGTGTAGTGTCTTCAATAAAATATTAAAATATGTTCATAAAATTAGATCAGATTCACATATAAAATAGCATAGATTCTTTTCTGGTATTTTTGTATTGTAAGATTGCCAATGACTAAACAATCTTCAAATTAAAATGTCAAGTAGTGTGTTAAGTTTTTGATCACTGTTACTGATTTACTGTTTGGTAATAATGTTTATTAACATTTTTTATTATATTTTTCCTCAGATTCAACTGCAGATCATTTCAAGATTTTACCATGCCTACAATACAAAGACAGATTAAGGCTGCAAAACGTCAAAGACAGCAGGTGAAAACAAAAACCCAGCAGTCCTCTAACAAAAAGATTTCTCAAGCCACGAAGAAAGCACCGGGTAAGAGCTCTAAATATTTCATAAGAAATATTTGTAATAAAAAAAATATTACTACAGAAAATGTTTCAGTCCATAACACGAGAAGGAAATCAAATGGAAAGAAAAGGACAATGAAAAATGTTAGTGCTAGAGCAAGAGATAAATCTGTGCATGATAGTAGAAGGAAACAACAGTTTAGGGAGATTCGTAAACGAATGTTCCGCAACAGGATAATTGGCAATTTGTTAAAAAATATTAAGAAAGGTCAACAGAAACTAGTTTTTTATAAGAGAAAAAAAATAGTTGAGAAAGTTATTGATCAGGCATTTGAAATTAAACGTAAGTTATTTATTTTGACAATCAATAGAATTAGGAAGCTAAACAAGGCAATTTTTGATTTCAAAAGAAATAGTAGATGGAAGAGAATAGTTAATCGTAGTAATTTTTGTGAAGTTTTTTCTGGAGAATGGATGCATAGTTCAAGCTCTGAGGCATTTTTTAATGAGGAGAGTTATTTCCAGGATAATGATTTGGTGCATGCAGTTGACACCAGTGGTCGTGCTTATGAAGTGAAAGATGGTTGTCCAGTTGAAAAAGAAAAACTTGTGACAACAGAGGCAGAAGAGGTGTTAGGTAATGAGGTTTTAGGAAGACGTGCTAAGGGTCCTGTGTACACCTGGAAGTGTAGTAGTATTTGCAGTGTGCGACAGGATTCCATCAATTTGCTTTGTGATTTTGTACGGTCATTTAACCAAAAAAGTTTGAAGCAGAAAATGATGTTGTTGCAAGAATTAGATCCTTGCAGAGTAAGAGAAGTGACAGGTTTGCATGGTCATTCACTGGCTTGTCTTTCCAGGAGAGTATGCCAGAGTGTTTTTCATCATTTCAGGATGCTAGCAGTGCATCATAACAAAGTGAGGAAATTAGTTAGAATGTTGTATTATGCTAAGAGTCCAGCAATTATGCTGAAACAATTATGCGCTGCTCTTTTGCATGGTTCTGAAATAGATGTGAAGAATATGTGTGAAGAAATTGAGTTTTGTTACTTTGGAAGTAAAGAGGAGAATGTTGAAATTGAGCAAGAAGTATAGGGTCATGTGGAAGATAGTGTACAGGTTTCCAGTACAGATAATTTCCAGAGGGAAATTGCGACGTTTGAGGTGAAATCAAGTGAGAGGCCTAATTTCACTTGTGTGTGTTGTCGACGCACTTATTATAAGAATCAGACTAAGTTAGTGGATTTATATGCAAAAAGTGAAAGGGAAAATAATAGTGAATGGAAGGATTTTGCAACATACTTGATGGTAGAAAATTGTTTTGATTTGGGATTGGATCAACGTGTGTGTACTTATTGTTGTAACAAATTAAAACAAAACCAGATGCCTGCTAGAGCAGTTCATAATAATCTGGAATTGGTTGAGATTCCTTCTGAATTGAAGGACTTAAATACTTATGAATCTATTTTGATTCAAAGTATCCATCCCTTTCAGGCTATTGTAAGAATGGAGCCAAAGACAGGGAAATTGCCTCCATCAGATTTACAGAGAGGATTAAAGGGAAGAGTTGTTTATTTGCCTCTAGATTTCAAGAAAAACATTAACACAATTGGAGTAGAAAAAGTGGAAGAGGAACCTCTGGTTATCTTAGTTAATGGGGTTCCGACAAAGAATAAGAAAATATGGCAAGATTTAGTAGATGTTAGGAAAGTTAAAAAGGCAACATTGTATTTGAAAAAAAATAATAAATACTATAAGAATGTATATGTTGCAGAAGAGGAAGTAAGTGAGGAAGAGGATAGCGATTTGTGTGCTGGTCAAATTGAGAAAGTAGAACCCTCTACTAGTGAAGAAATATATGAACATTATAGTGTTCATCCTTTGCATTCCAAGGAAGTCATGGGGAATGCTATTGAGTTGTTTCAAATGAAACAAGCCAAAGGGAGTCCCATTAGTGTTTGGGAGGAAAGTTTGGAAGCTCGGTGTTTCCCACAGCTTTTTCCAACAGGTCAGGGAGGAAGATATGATGAGCGACCTCATCAAATTCCTGCTTCTGAATACCGGACTTTGCGATTGTATGCAGGAGATGCTAGGTTTCGACAATGCATTCCCTATTTGTTTCATCTCCTGTTTGAAAGCGATCTGTCTGGACTGTCATATGCAGTGAACCACATCTTGAAAAGTGGTATACACATGCAAAACATCTCGGCAAGTGACTTTATGGATAAAGTCAATGTCCAAGATAGTATTTTGGATTCTCACCTGATTAATCTCATGGCGTGTCAGCGTGGTACTAATGAGTACTGGTACCGTCGTCATGGTGATTTAAAATGTATGCTGAGGAACTTAGGTACTCCCACATGGTTCCTCACTCTGAGCTGTGCCGAGTATGGCTGGGAAGACTTACTTGAATTTCTACGAGAGGCAAATGCTAACGTAGATAACATCGAATTCAAGACACCCGGAGAACTGTGCTCTTTGGATCCAGTCAATGTATGTAGGTACTTCAATCATAGATTTGAAGCTATGATGTCTTTCATCATGAATAAGAAGAATCCACCTCTTGGAGAGGTGTTGGATTTCTTCTGGAGAAAGGAGTACCAAGCAAGAGGTGCTCCTCATATACATATGTTGCTGTGGATCAAGGATGCACCTAAATTTGGAACGGATCCAGAAGACTCAGTGATGAGTTTCATCCAACAGTATTCTACGTGTGCTGTTCCAAACGCAAAGGAGAAGAAAAGCCTAAGAGAAAAAGTTCTGCGTTTCCAAAGCCATCGATGTGGAAAGTACTGCCGACGTAAATTCCGAAACAAAGACAAGTTCTACACCAAATGTTGTTTCGGCTTTCCACGACCGGTGATTTCTAAAGGAAGAGTAAACAGTTTGATGTCTTCGCTGCGACACAATGTGATGAAGAAATCACCTAAAAACACATACAATTTGAAGAGGAACGAAGAGTCCAAGTACATCAACGACTACAACCCGGTGATTTTGTCCATGTGGAATGCTAACATGGATATACAGTTTGTGGCTGATAACTGTATGGCTGTGGCTCGGTATGTGACGTCTTACATCACCAAAAAAGAGAAGACAGAATTGAAGGATATGTGGGAGGACATTTCCCATGAAAAGAGCCTCAGCAAGAAGTTGTACAGTTTCAGTCTGAAGATGTTGTCGCATCGAGAAATCGGAGCGTACGAATGTTCTGACCGGTTGTCTTCAGCAAGTCTCTATGCCAAGTCCAGGAGTATCGTTTGGGCGAGTCTTGGTCTTGCTGCAACGCGTAATCGAGTTCTCAAACCTGTGCGGGAAATTGAGTATTTGGCGGAAAAGGAGCCAAACAGTACCGACATTTTGAAGACAAACATGTTGGATACATATTATCCAAATCGAAGCAGTCACCTCGAGAATGTTTGTCTGTATGAGGTTCTGCAAAATTACATATTCAAGAGGAACATCAAAGAAGATACTGAGAAAGGAGTGTATGCTGTAATAGGAAGTGAGGGATGTCTGGTCAAGCAAAGAAAATGCCACTTGATAAACCATCGAAAATTGAGTGGCGAATCTCCTGAAAAAAAGGAGTTTTTCTATTTAGCACTTTTGCAACTTTTCAAGCCTTGGCGTGCAGAAGAGGAACTGCTTGGAGATTTCCTCTGTTACGAAGACTCTTTCAATGCCGCCAAGGAGACCATAGAATGTCCTGCTTTTCCCAAATATGTAGAAATGTTGAATGCGGAAATTGAGCAGGAAGCAACAATTGCAGCCGAGATTGCCAGAGACAGTTCTCAGGACAGTCAGAGTTCTGCTTCATTGAGTCAGGATCCACTAGGAGGACCTCTTATCGAAAATGAAGCTGCCACTGCTATGAATGAAGTGGAAAGAGCCATGGCACATGCTCAAGAGGATGCGGTTAACTTAGAAGAGTTGGAAAGGCAACTCAACGTTGAGCAGAGGAAAATATATGACGAAGTTACCATGCAAATTGATCATGGATTAAGTCATGATAAGAAAGAGTGCTCATGTACGTCGTTGAAGCCTGTCCGACTGTACGTGAGTGGAGAAGCGGGAACTGGAAAAAGTTTCCTCATTAAAGCAATTTCATGCTATTTGCAGGAAAAGACAGAGTCATCGCTGTCTTGTGTTGTCACTGCTCCAACTGGACTGGCAGCACATAATATTAAAGGGATTACTTTACATCGTTTACTGATGCTGCCAGTGGAGCATGACAACAAATTAGAATATCACAAGCTATCTGGAGATGCTTGTTTTGAAGTTTCAAGAATCTTGAGGAAAATGAAACTTCTTATCATTGACGAAGTAAGCATGGTTTCCAATGTCATGCTTGCCTTTGTGCATTTGAGGATGCAAGAAGTTCTCAAAACAGAGTATGATGTGTTATTTGGTGGCAAACACATCATTGTTTTCGGAGATCTTTTGCAGCTGACACCAGTGAAAGGGCAACCTGTGTTCAAAATGCTCACGCATGAAGATACCAGGAAGTGCCTAGGCAGCATTGGCAACGTCAATATATGGTTAAACTTCAATTATGCTGAACTGCATGAAAATATGCGTCAGGCGAAGGATGAAGTTTACAAGACTATTCTACAAGATGTTAGAATTGGAAAAGTGACCGAGCATGGGAAAGAAGCTTTACATGCACGATTACTGTCAAATTTATATCCAGAACAAGATGTTGTGCCTGAGAATATTTTTCAGAAAATTACTGAAAAGAAATCTGGAATATGTTTGATGCCAACTCTTGCAGAATGTGCCAAATTTAACAACAAAATGTTGCATTTAGAAAAGGAAGAGATTGTGAAACTGGAAGCTATTGATAGAGTAGAGCATATGGGATCAACAATTATTTTGTCTGAGAATCTGAAAACAAAATTGGATTCATTAGAGAAGAGTATATCTAAAACTGCAGGTTTTGAAAAGACTCTGAATGTGTGCTTGAACTGCCGTATAATTTTAAGAAGGAATTTACATGTTGAAAGAGGTCTGGTAAATGGATCAATGGGTAATGTTGTTGATTTTGTGAAATACAGAAATAGAGATGGAATTGAATTTTTAAAAATTAAATTTGATGGCATTGAGGAAGTACAGCTAATTGCTCGTTGTTCTGCTAGATTTTTGCTTGTAAAAGACTTATATGTTCGCCGTAAGCAGTTTCCTGTTTGCTTGGCATATGCGGTGACAATCCATAAATCGCAAGGTTTAAGTGTAGACAGTGCATTGGTGAATATTGGCAGTTCTGTGTTCAAGGAGGGTATGGCATATGTGGCATTGTCACGAGTTAGAACTTTATCGGGATTGTACTTGATTGAGTGTGATGTCACAAACATTTGTGCAGATCTAGATTGTGTTAAGGAATACAATAGGTTAAGAAGAGAGTATGCGCCACATTTGCCTCAGTTTCCTTTGTTTGAGAAACGTCTGGTAGGCCGGAAACGAAGAAATGAGAACAATACTGGGGAGGTTATAGCAAAAAGACAAAAAGTGAATGAACCTAAAATTACAAGCAGAAACAAAAAGGATTCTGTTGAAGATGTTGTTGGTTTTCAGTTTGAAAACAGTTCTGGTGTCAACTGCTATGCTAATGTAGTAATTAATGTTTTGTTTTCTCTAAAAAATGTAAAAGAAGAGATTGTGGTCAATTCTGATCAAAGATTTTGCGGTTTGTTAAATTCTGTGTTAGAGAAATGTACCACTGATAGAAGAAACATAGAAAGTGTGTCTGAAATTCGAAATCTGTTAGACAGATGTTCAGGCCAAACACAATTCTCTCAAAATATTCAGCAAGATTGTCAGGAGTTTTTAATGTATATGCTTGATGTATTACATGCTGTGGGTGTAGATGTAGATCAGCTGTTTGGGCTTTCTTATCAATGGCAGCATGACTGCGAGAACTGTATGATATCAAGTACTACTAGTGTAGACTCAGAAAGATTTATATATTTAACTTTGCCAGACAGTAAATCAGTCTCCTTTAATAAGCTAGTAAAAGCTGCTAATCACAACATGGAGTGTAGCCAATGTAAATCTGAAATGATGTCCACATTATTTATACGAACATATGGCCAGTACGTCATTTTAATGTTCCAACGATGTAGGCCTGATGGAACAAAATTGACAACTTTAATAAAAAAATTTGTAGCTTCGCAGTTGTCAATATCAGGAAGGACTTTTGTAACTACAGCAATTATATATCATGACGGCCCTTCAATATCATCAGGACATTACACAGCTTATTTAAAGTCTAGAAATGGCTGGTCATTCTGCAATGATTCTGTTTTAATTTTCAAAAAAAAATTGCCGTATGACCTTAAAAACTCTTACCTGGTGTTTTTAAAACCAAAATTTTAGGGAAATAATCTCGGGATGTGCTCTGTGGAATTTCAAGAAGTTCTAATGGCTCCTACACAATTTGGCCTTGAGGATAAGTGTAGTTCAGAGACACAACTTCTAATCATAGGACTGGACATCATGGAGATATATGTGCACTTTGAATGAGTTCAGAAAAACTGTTTCTTTTTATAAGCTAATTGAAGCAGCCAATCAAAACATGGAGTAGAGGGAATGTAAGTCTGCAATGCTGTCTACTGTTTTACATTGCTTTGTGATTAAAAGTGATGTAGAGAATTAAATAATTGTTGTAGTCATAGAGGTAGTGTAAGTCTGCTTCATATTAAGCAGTATCAGTGTCATAGGAAATGTAGAACATGACTGAGCAAGAAGGGGAAGATATTACTATTCCAGGATTGTGAAAATGATCTTCAACATTTTAATTCTGAAAGTTGCGGGAATGCCAAATGATGGGATTGGCTAACAAGAAATCCAAGAGTTATACATGGCTCTGACAAGATTTGGCCTTGTGGAATCTTGTGGTAGAGAGCAAGAAGTCATTTATTGTATGTAACATGTTTTTAAAAACGATGGAGATTTTCTTTCAGAAAGTGGCGGGCTGAAAGTAATAACAGCACAAAAGAGTGTAAGCTATTCATAGGACATCCTTGGACGTCATGGAAAGTAAGTTAACTTTAAGGAGTTCTGATTTTTGATTTATGATGTTGTATGGGTTTTTTAAACACAATCATTTTGATTGTGTTTTTTTTCCCCGCTGTTACATGATGAATAACTTCAAGTCACTGTTTTTAGTGAATTTTGATACATTCTGAGAACAGCAAAAATAAACCATTTAACATGTATAATTAATTCTGTACTGTTTGCATTTATGATGTATATGTAGAACTGTGTAGGAGGCATGGAGAAGGTGAGGCTTCTGTAAGTGTCAAAGTTGTTGCATGCAGTGCTGCACTTCTGCGTATTCTTTGATATGCTAGACTACATCTGCACAATGAGATACCTAAGCAAAGGAAACACAAGTGATGTGATTGTGAAATGAGCAAAATAAATTGCATGTATTTCAATTACATCACGTGTGTTTCCTATCATTACGAATCACATTGTGCAGATCAAGTTTAGGTCTGTCCAGGGAAACATAGGAGGTTTGGACTTTGTTGAAGATTGCAGTGGACATGACTCACTTCATTGGTAGACCTTCACATGTATTATGTCCTCTATTCTCTTCAACAACTCGAAATTTCATCTGCAACCCTGAGTAGGCCTCACCTGAAACAAAACTCTGGATAGTAGACATCTTATTGGCATCCTGAAGCAATTATTTTAAATTTTAGTGTCTTGCGACACTTTTCTGAGACAACAGCAATGCAAAAGATGCACCACGTTTTAAGATAGGCCTCACTTCATCTGCATCAAGATAGTGTTAGTTTAAAATGTATATCTTTAGGACTGTGTAGCTTCTGTAAGTGTCAAAGTTATTGAAAAACTGTTTGTCCTTCAATCTTTGCCCTTGTCTTTTGTAATTTTTTAATACATGTTTTTATATTTTTCAAATGTTTGTTCTCTCTTTCACAGATTGAAAGTATAAAAATAAAAAGTGAGGAATTTAACGACAATTATAAGGTAAGTATTTTGTACTCTTTTCGTTACATTTCTATCACATTGAACTACTATTAGTTCCACTGCTTCATTTCTTTAATCCTCAGTTTCCTGCCTTTGCTACTTCCCTCATTCCTTTCTCTATTACCTACTTACTCAACTCCTTCCACTCTTTTTCTCAGTCCCTCTCTTCTCATAGTTCCTCACTCTTGTTCACTCACTCCGTCTCTATTACTCTTAGTGTCTTTGACTGATCACTGTATCACTATTTGTTCATAATGCTTTCTCTGTGTAGTTGAAGCACACTAAGGGGCATATTATGAATGCAGCCAATAAAATTATTGCTCTTTTTATTGGCAGAAAACTGGTGCAAAAGCGGCTTTAGCGGCAGTTTTCTGCCGCAAAAGCAGCTTTAGCGACACATTTCTGCCGATAAAAGCTGCAAAACTTTTATTGCCTATGTTGATAATATGCCCCTATGTTATTTACATTAGGGCTATATTGTCCAGTATAACAATCAAAATTGCTCTCCAAAGACACCAGGCAAAGCAGACGCTCCCTCAAACAGATCACCAAGCGCAATTTACCCTACTTACAATCTAGCCTGTTCTCTGTCGAGACTTTAGCAATCTTTAGAGCACAAGATAAGATTTTTTTACATGGAAGAGCCATACGTATTGCAATTCTACTTAAGAAACAAGCATTGGCATAGACAATAGGTCTCGCCTTTGGGACCTTATACGTGTTTAGCCATGCAACAGTTGATGTTGCTGCACCAAGGATATTATGCTGCATAACTAAATACTTAGAAGGTCCCAAAGTCGATACCTATTGGCTATGCCAATGCTTGTTTTTCTTTCACTTCGTTATCTATTTTGTTTTTCACAATTATACCCTCTTCTGTCTGTTCTTTGGTAAATAGATCTATTAAACAGTATCTCTTCTTTACTCCCTATAGCTGTCTTTCTTGAAACATCAATCTCTGTTTACTTTCCTTATACTTACTCTTTTTTTTTTTTTTTTTTTTTTTTTTGGTTAGCTCCCGGTCCGCGTACCGGGAAGCTAACCCGGGAGCGAACCAAAAGAAAGAGAGCTTGCCAGAGTGCTAAACATTGTAGCAATTTTTTTGGAAAGGGAAGGTAGTTCTGAAAAGAACTTTTTTTTTTATATTTTTGTTGTTTTATATTTTTTTTGTATTTTTTGAACATTTTTTGTTTTTTTTGTATTTTTTGAACGATTTTATATTTTTTTTGGTTTTTTTGGGGGGGGGAAACAACAAAAAACAGGCGTTGAAAAGGGCTCAACAGGAGCAAAAAAAAATTACTGGGGGCGGTTAGGGCAATCATGGTGTTCATACGCCAGGTTCAGTGCATTGATGCTCATGTTGCCACAAGCTAATAATGCACGACAGCGCATACATAAGTGTATCATGTTCCCAAAATTGGGTTGGATATTTGGCACAGTTTCCCATGCCTCCTCTGGTGATAAAGAAACCGATGTTGCTGGTCTCGTCACAGGAGTTGGTCGAGGATTGTCCATCATATCCCTTAATTCCGCCCGGCTGTAATTTAAGGGATGTTTCCTCGTCATGTGCCTATGCATGGTATGATTACCGTAGCTGTATTTTTTGTCCGTCCCTCTGGACAATTGTTCCTTGCATATGAGGCATGTTGCGTACCTGGCATTGACCTTTTTTTGGCCACGAGGGATGGAAAAAAACTGCCAGATGAAACTGGGTTTCTTTCTTGAAACCCGGGGCAACTCTTCAAGAAATTGTGGTTGTTCTCCCTCCTCATCCATCTCTTCATCTTCCTCCTCAGTGTTGGTAACCACCTGCGGAGGTGGTCCTCTCTTCCCATGAGGAGGTGGAGGTGGTGGTGGGGGTGCACCAGCTGAAGCAATCAGTGAAGCCATTTTAATACAATCAAAATAGGTCTTCCAAGAAGCAAAATAGGTCTTCCTCTCACAATAATGAAAGTCAGAGTGAGGAAAGAAGGAGTGGTTTTCATCATTTGGAAAAAACAATACTTCTCAACCAATGAAAAGTGTTATTTTTAGGTCACCTGACCTAGCCTTCCATAATTATGAAACTAAAAGTGAAATGAACCAATGAAAAGCTTTATTAACAAGTCACATGACCTCTAACTTTCATGTTACGCGCTGCGGAACGCTCCCCGGTTAGCTTCCGGTTCGCTGCGCTTCGCGCCTCGGTCCGCGCCCCGGGACACTTCCGGGTGCGCTAACGCGATACGTCACAAGACGCATTTCGCGGCAACGCGATACGTCGCGCTTTCGCGCCGCGGATCGCTTCCGGGGAGTTGCGTTTCGCGCCTCGGTCCGCGCCCCGGGGCACTTCCGGGTGCGCTAACGCAGTACGTCATAAGACGCATTACGCGGCAACGCAATACCGTCACTATGTTGATTTGTTACCGGTTCGCGGACCGGATCGCGGAATCGAATTGAGCTAACGGGAAGCTTCCCGGTTAGCGGACCGGGAGCGAAACAAAAAAAATATTAAAAAAAAATTATTAATAAACATATAAAATATATTTTTGGATTTAAAGAAGAATACATTTTACTTCTGTAGATATTAGCTTTTAAAAAACCAATGAAATTCACTGAAAAAACCATAGGTTATAGACCATATATAGTTAGGAATTAGCATTTAAAAAACCTTGAAAATTCACTGAAAAAACCATAGGTTATACACCATATATAGTTAGGAATTAGCATTTAAAAAACCTTATTTTACTCACACAAAACCATTGAAATTCCATATATAGTTAGTTGTACTAACTATATATCGCGCACCCGCAATCCACTGCTGATGATGTCACATATTACATCATTCATGACATGGTCAGTGACATCACTGATGACATCACTGATGACATCTCAAATGACATCACTGATGACATCACTGATGACATCTCAAATGACATCACTGATGACATCACTGATGACATCTCAAATGACATCACTGATGACATCACTGATGACATCTCAAATGACATCACTGATAACATCTCAAATGACATCACTGATGACATCTCAAATGACATCACTGATGACATCACTGATGACATCTCATTTGACATCAATGACCACATCACTGATGATATCATTCATGTGACAATACAATGCATCTCCTCACACTTTAATATAATCTCTGTTAAACCCAGTGTTAAATACAGAGTATAATTTTTGAAACCATTGACACACCAATACTAGTTACTACATACGCACTCAGTGATTCCTATGTTTACACACACATTCACTCATTTACCCATACAATCATTCATACATACAATCACTCATCTTTACAACACTATCATATGCACTCATACACCTATACAGACTCTCACACTCTGTCACTCATCCATGGAGTTACTCACACACCTAGTCAGTCCTGTAAAGAATCAATCACACTTCCATTTTCTAATCTATACAGTTAAACATAGAGCACCTTACATTTTGAAACATATACTAACACATACTTACTCTCTTATACAATCATTGATACAAGTACACATTGATCTGCACAGAGTCACACACCTCCCAGCCAGCCACACACACACTCAGTCTCCCATACAAATACTTGGGCAATCAATCAATAACCTATATAGTTACTCATATAGCTACTGATCAACACATGCAGCAGTTTACAGAACAACAAACATAATGATGCACAAATTAAGACAGTTTAGTCACTAACCCATGCACTCAGTGAGACACATTTAATCACTCACTCATACAGTCAGTCACGCACCTACTAAATCCTTCATCCAGACACTTCTACATCTACTCATTCTTCAATATTTAAAACATATTTAAACTTTACAGAAACACACAGTCACTGGATGATGTCATCAGTGATGTCATTTGAGATGTCATCAGTGATGTCATCAGTGATGTCACTGACCATGTCATGAATGATGTAATATGTGACATCATCAGCAGTGGATTGCGGGTGCGCGATATATAGTTAGTACAACTAACTATATATGGAATTTCAATGGTTTTGTGTGAGTAAAATAAGGTTTTTTAAATGCTAATTCCTAACTATATATGGTGTATAACCTATGGTTTTTTCAGTGAATATATATATATATATACCACCAGTCCCCGCCTCTTCCTAAAAGAAGGGTCCGACACATGCAATATATATATATTTATTTTAGGGAAGAGGTGTGGCGCAACAGCCAGGGCTCCTGACTTTGGACCACGTGGTTCATGGTTCGATCCCCGGTAACGACGCCAAAACCTTCTGTGATTCTGGGTAAATCACTTAATCTCCCCGTGCCTAAAATGAATGTGTGTCCGTCCTCATGTAACGTAACTGGTGCTATGTAAAGCGTTCTGATACCTGATTCGGTTCGGGTCTAGTTCGCGCTGTATAAAACTCTGCAAAAAAAAAAAATGTCTTCCTTTACAGCCCCCAGCGCCTTGACACCCGTGGGTAATTCTATGTCAGGACAGGAGGCTCCGATTATGCTATTTCTCATTTCTTTAATGAAATGCTTAGCAGCCATTATAAAAACAAAAACTACATTTCCCATGAACACTAGGGAATAACCATAGAGTCTGTAGTATAAAAGGTCATAACACTAGTCCTTCCTCCTCTTTCTTTGCTGCTCTGCAGCCAGTTAAGTCTCTTTTGCTATATTCACATGTGTTTTGTGGTTTATATGCTTTCTACTTGCTTGTAGCATTTGCTTTGTATTGCTTACTTGGCGTTTACTGCTCGCGGTGCTTGCGCATTCTTGGAGCGCTCCGGCTCCGGTTGCTGTGGTTACCGTTTCGTGAGTTTCGCCCGTTTCGCGGCGTGTCCGTTCGGGAGCCCGTGTTCGCCTCCCTGTACCTGGCCGCTGGTGTGTTGCCCGGTTGTTCTGGTGGAGCGGGAGTAGGGGTTGCCGGCTCGCGCAGGGAGCGCGAGCGCTCTCGAGCCGTGTTTACACGGGCGGCGATGTCGCGCATGCGCATTGCTTTGTTTCCGGCTTCTGTTCTCTAGAGCAGCGCCGGTTGAGAGAAAGGTCGTTCCTCTGACGCCCAAGCCCACAGCCTGTGTAATTTCGACCCCGTTTTGACGCTGGAGTTCAGGAAAGTGCTCCGGTTGTGATTGTGTTGCATAGGCTCTGCCTAGAGTGTCTTTTGTTCGGCAGGCTTGTCTCCCTCCACACCTTAATTGTCTTTTGGAGTCAGGTTTTAAGCATGAGCGCTAAATCCGCTCCGATCGCGGATTTTGCGAATTTTCGGTAAATTCGCGATCCGCGAACTCTCGCGAATTTGCCGAAAATTCGCAATCCGCGAGTGGCGGATTCTGGCGGCAAAAGTTCAACCATTCCTGGTCTGTTGTAACTAATTTACGATGGCGCCGGCAAGCTGCCAGCGCCATCCTAAGATAGTTACTAAATTAGCTTCAACAGGAAGCTCTAATAGATAAGATAAAGCAGGTCATCGAGCGCCTGCTTTATTTAATCTATTAGAGCTTCCTGTTGAAGCTAATTTTGTAACTATTTTAGGATGGGGCTGGCAGCTTGCCGGCGCCATCGTAAATTAGTTACAACAGACCAGGAATGGAATAATACCGTTGTGGAGGCTGGGCAGGTGTGCCTTCTTCCCAAATATACCGTCGAAAATCAGCTGTGACGCTGGACAAAGGCCTTTGCATCTTTGACCTTCACGAGCGCAATCCCCGTGCTGTTATGTGACCAGCAGCTTCTGTCTCTACATCTGCTGCTCTGATCAGTCTCTGACCTTTTATACACACAAGAGCCATGTGCACTCGCTTGGAAGCGCCGTCCGTTTGGCCCCGCCCACACACTCGCGGTGTGCACCGTCTTCCCGCCATTTACCCACTATGATGGGCAGATCACTCAAGGGACCCCTGCGCCCTTTGGCGCGATTGCATAGTAACACACACCTGGTCGCTGTTGACAACTCTCTGGCACTTTAGGTAGCTGTAGTGTAGTAAAAGCACTATACATTTACCCAACGAGGTAGCACTTACTGATTATCCAGTAGAAAGTACTCCAGTTGAGTAGAGGTATGGCACAAAACGGTGGCGTCTTCTTGAATAAATACGAAGGGCAGGGTTCAATCTGGCACGATGGTCCTGGCATGGAAGCCCCGCCCCCAAATCCGCCGATCCGCTAAATCCGCGGATTTTGCGGATCCACGATCCGTGAATACGCAAATTCGTGAATCGTGGATCCGCAAAATCCGCCCATGCTTATCAGGTTTGTGCCTGCTCTGTTTGGCCTGCTGTGGGGTTCACACTCCCCCTGAATTGTATCTTGATACTCCTGATTCATTACAGTCATCTTGTGGGCATTACATTGTTACAATTGTGTATCATGGCGGATTATTATGATGCAGAAGATGACTATTACTATGGGGATGAGGATGATTCCCTCGAAAGTAATTTGGTGGAGGAACTGGATAAGGGTGTCCAGCTGTCTGTTAATAAGGCGCTCGTGCGCGCTATTAACCCTTTGAAGCGTCATTTAAATCAATATGCACAGCAACAAGGTTGGTTGCCTGCATCTAAAAAATCCTCCAAGTCTCCTATCAATCCCCATAAATCTGATTTCCGGAAATTGGATAAAACTCTGGCGACTGAGGCTTCCAAGTCTTCTGCGCCTCAGGACACTGACGACTCGGATGATGCTCATACCTCTTCTGGACAGGATTCACACCCGCCCAAGAAGCGTTTCCGCAAGGAACATTTCGTTGACGCTCCTGAGCGTCCATCCCTGTTGACCTTTAAACCCGCAGAAATTGTCCACCCCTATTCGTCCTCTTGGTTGCCCTCTCCAGCGGTTGCGGCTTACATCCAGGCTCACATTCGTCAGCCTTTTGATGCTTCAGTTCGGGCCAGGCTCCGTTCTGAATGCCCCAGACCTGATCTTGCGGATCATCTGGCAGATACGCCAGAGGTTGATCCCATGATGGTCACCTACTTAAAAAAGTATGCTAAGGACCCAAAGAAAGGCCTTGACCGGTCCTAGAGGTCTTGTCAAGATAAACTTCTTGATATGCTTGGTCCTCTGACCAAGATTCTAGATCTTGGTTTTCAGGCAAAGGAAGCCTCAGCTCTTGTCGACCCTGATGAGCTCATAGAGTGGGCACAGAGGGCGATCTGTCAATTGGGTAACGCCAATTGCGCAGTTTCCTCCGAGCGGCGCCGCTCCATCCTGTTAAAATTGGACCCGAAACTTGCGGAGCTGTCGTCCTCTGAGGCGGGTCCAGAAGCGCAAGGCCTGTTGTTTGGACAGCCTTTCTTGAAGGAGCTTACCAGATTTGTCTCCACCTTCAGTGGCATCGACAAGGCACAGGCTTCTTTGCGCCGGGCTATGCGTCCGGTTTTTGCCAAGGCCGGACGACAGCGTGGACGCTCGTTCGGCCGCGGGTCGCACCAACAGTCCCAGCGAGGTAATACCTCTCAGCGTGGTGGGGGACACGCCTCCGGATACTCCACCAGAGCGAATTTCTATCCCTCACGCAAGGGAAAAGGACAATATGGGAAAGGCCGTTCAGGAGGACAGCAAAGTCATTACCAGGACTGCAACTCTGCAGGTGAGCCTGATTCATGCTTGCGATGTGATGTTGGGGGGCAGGGTGCAGTTTTTTCTCGACAACTGGCGCATGATCTCCAACGATGCATGGGTGCTAGAAACCGTTCAAGGGTTCAAGATAGAGTTCTATCACCCCCTGCATCAGTCCCGTCCTCCCCTTCCTTTAAGTTTTTCCCTTCAAGATCAAGCTTGTCTTTCAGAGGAAATCAGCGTTCTGTTACAGAAAGGAGCGATTCTTCCAACCGTTCGTCATCCGAAGGGATTTGCCAGCTCAGTCTTTCTGGTCGAGAAGAAAGGAGGCGGATCTCGCCTGGTTCTCAACCTGAAAGACTTCAACGGCGGGGTTGTGTACAGACACTTCAAGATGGAGGGCATCCATCTCTTGCGGGATCTCCTTCGCGAAGGAGACTGGATGGTCCGTCTGGACCTCAAAGACGCGTATCTGTCGATCCCAATTTTCAAGCCTCATCGTCGATTTCTCCAGTTTCAATGGCAGGGGATTTGGTACGAATATCAGGTTCTCCCGTTCGGCCTTTCGTCAGCACCGTGGTGCTTCACGAAACTTCTGCGGCCGGTTGTAGAACATCTCCGTTCTCGGGGTATACGTCTGATTATTTACTTGGACGATATTCTCCTGATGGCAGATTGTCCACTCAGGCTCCTGTCTCATCTGGAGTGGTCCATCGATCTTTTGCAATCTCTCGGTTTTCTGATCAACGTTCCGAAATCGGTTTTAATTCCGACGCAATCGATCGATTTTCTGGGTTTCAAGATCGATTCAGTTGCCTGTCAACTTCTTTTACCCGCTCAGAAAATTCGTTACATCAAGAGGGAGTTGACGTCTGTTATTTCCAGACAGACTGTGTCATTGAGATCGTTGGCACGTGTAGTGGGTCTGTTGGCGTCTTCCATTCAGGCGATCTTCCCGGGGCCGCTGCATTACCGAGCGATGCAGCGTCTCAAAATCCACCATCTGCGCAAAGGCCTCAGGTACTCGGATCAGATTCCTCTGTCGGAGGAGGTGAGGTGGAAGATGCAATGGTGGCTGGACCACATGGAGGCCTGGAATGGTCGAGCTCTCTTCGGTGCTTCTCCGGAACTAGTGATCGAGTCCGATACCAGTCGCTGGGGTTGGGGAGCCCGCTGCGGCCCAGTCTCGACGGGGGGTCGTTGGTCTCCTCAGGAGTTATCTTTCCACATAAACTGTCTGGAACTCCTGGCGGGTTCCTTTGCGATCAAATGCTTTACTCCCCATCAGTCCAACTGCTGCATTCTTCTCCGGATGGACAACGTGTCTGCAGTCCGGTATGTCAACAAGCTAGGCGGGACTCGGTCCAGAGTGCTTGCGGAGATCGCCAAGGACTTTTGGCATTCTTGCCTGCAACGGAAGATCACTGTTATTGCAGAATATCTTCCGGGTCGCCACAATCTAATTGCGGATTGGCATTCGAGGCATCTTCGGGACTTCAGCGACTGGAGGCTTCACCCTCATGTGTTCAGGTCTCTCCTTCGGCTTTGGGGCCAGTGTCAAATAGACCTGTTTGCTTCTCGCCTCAACACACAGCTTCCGCTATTTTACAGTTGGAGACCGGATCCGCTGGCCCTAGCCACGGATGCCTTTCTCCAGGCTTGGCCCTCGACTCTGTGCTATGCGTTTACCCCATTCCTAATGATCCCCACGGTTCTAGCTTACACCACACGGTTTCAAGCGGATCTGATTCTGATTACTCCGCTCTGGAGGGCTCAAGCGTGGTTCCCGGTTCTCCTGGAAATGTGTTGCGAGATTCCCCTCCTTCTTCCCCAGAAGTGGAATCTCTTGCTGGATCCTCTCGAAGGTCCGCATCCCCTGATTCTGTCCGGATCCCTTCAGTTGCTGGCGTGGCGGATCTCGGGGATCGCTGGACGATCCCAGGCATTTCTAGCGACGCTTCCAAGTTCATTAGTGAGGCCTGGTCTCCCAATACTCACAAGCGATACAAAGGTGCTTGGAAACGCTGGTGTGATTGGTGTGTTCAACGGGAAGTTGATCCCGTTTCGGCAGATGTCTCTTTGATTATTAACTTTCTGGCGTCCCTAGCTTCTTCAGGTCTAGCCTATAGGACTGTTAACAATTTTCGTTCCGCTATCTCGGCTGGCCATCTTCAGATTGATGGAAAGCCTGCTGGTGAACATCCTTTAATTTTCAAATTACTTAAAGGTATTCGTCTCTCGAAACCTCCGACTCTTAAGTATGTCTCTTTATGGGATGTTTCTATCGTTTTGCGGTTCTTGGAAGCATGGCCTTCGAATCCGCTGTTATCCCGCAAGCAGTTGTCTGCAAAGTTGACCATGTTGTTGTGTCTTGTCTCTTGTAAACGTGTGTCGGATGTTCGTGCGCTGGATCTTGCGGGTCGTTGTTTTACACCAGAAGGTGTTACATTTCGTCTTTCCAGACGTACCAAATCTAATACTGAGGTAATTTCGTATCCCTCTTTTCCAGCTCTTCCCAATCTTTGTGTTGTGCAGTGTCTCAAGGATTATGAGGTAAGTACTGCTTCCTTACGTTCAGATATGCACGGTCAATTGTTGATTGCTTTGCAGAAACCATTTCGCCCTGTGATCCCAGCTACTTTAGCACGCTGGGTACGATGGCTCATGTCAGAAGCTGGCATTGATGTGTCTGTGTTTGGTGCACATTCTGCTCGCGGGGCGATGGCTTCTAAGGCCTTCTCCTTAGGTGTCACTCTTTTTAACATTATGAAGGCAGCAGAGTGGTCTTCTGATTCAGTCTTCAAAACCTTTTACTATAAGCCAATTGATCATATTGCTTCTGTGGTGGTGAACCAGCTTTGAACAAGCATAATCAGAGCCTCCTGTCCTGACATAGAATTCAAAATTTGCAAACATACGTGACAAGAATTTTCAATTCTATTAAGGACAAGAAGGCGAGGGTTATCCCACCCATTGTTATTGAATTGCATTGTTATTTGCTATACTGTGTATTGCTGATGTTGCACAATTGTCTCTTCTCTTGTTCCCCCCCCCTGATTTTGCATTCTTATTTGCTCTATTGGGTGTTACGGCTCTATGTCTCTTTTCAGGTTCCGACCAGAAGTAGAGTTTGCCGGTCTCTTTCAGCTCTTTGTTCTTCTACTGCCTGCGTCCAGTTCCTTGGGATTTCGGCGGCGCTCTTGGCCTTGTTCCTTTTGTTCTACGTTGGATTGCCTTTTGAACTTGAACTGATTCCTCAACAAAGAAAGAGGAGGAAGGACTAGTGTTATGACCTTTTATACTACAGACTCTATGGTCATTCCCTAGTGTTCATGGGAAATGTAGTTTTTGTTTTTATAATGGCTGCTGAGCATTTCATTAAAGAAATGAGAAATAGCATAATCCTTGCCTCCTTGTCCTTAATAGAATTGAAAATTCTTGTCACGTATGTTTGCAAATTTTGAATTGTGTGCTTCAAAAATACTGGATTTAATTTCATATATATATATATATATATATATATATATATATATATATATATATATATATGTACGTATATATTACCTACTGGCGGTCGCCAGTAGGTATATATAGTTAGGATTTTTTCTCTATGGGATTTTTGAAAATTCTATGTCTAATAACTTTGGCGTTTGTGGACGGAATTGGCTGAAATTTTCAGGAGAATGGAAACTTTTGTTTTTGAGCAGCCCCTGAAAATTTGGGGGGGTTTCGTCAAGGGGGGCCGAGAAAAAAGGGGGGTCCAAAAACATGTTTTTAACATTGAGTTTTCCATAGGGCGGTTGGCCTCACTTTTAGCCCGAACGGCTGAATGGATTTGCACGAAACTTGGCAAAATTGTAGGGACTGGTAGCCCGATGTGCCTTTGCTAGGTCTCAATATATGTGCTCCAGTGGATTTTGAGAAATTAACGTTCAAAAAAAGATATATATCTGTAACAGCGGACCGGGCAGCGCTCCAGTTCGCGTACTTTTCGCGTTACGGAGCTTTGTGAAGCGAAGCTGATTGGTTCTCCGGCGTCTGTAAACATTCCAAACAGTCCGTAGCGGCCGCCATCTTGTCTCTCGGTAGGATCGAGAGACAAGAGGAGGCCAAAGCGAAGGGGCAAATGACCATAAGGGGGCATAGTAGATCCTCCCTGACCCCCTAGGTTTGATGTGGAGGTTTTAAAAGGGCCCCGCAGGGCAAAAAAATAAAAAAAAATAATAATCGAACGGCTGAATGGATTTGCACGAAACTTGGCAAAATTGTAGGGACTGGTAGCCCGATGTGCCTTTGCTACGTCTCAATATATGTGCTCCAGTGGATTTTGAGAAATTAACGTTCAAAAAAAGATATATATCTGTAACAGCGCTCCGCTTCGCGTACTTTTCGCGTTACGGAGCTTTGCGAAGCTGATTGGTTCTCCGGCGTCTGTAAACATTCCAAACAGTCCGTAGCGGCCGCCATCTTGTCTCTCGGTAGGATCGAGAGACAAGAGGAGGCCAAAGCGAAGGGGTAAATGACCATAAGGGGGCATAGTAGATCCTCCCTGACCCCCTAGGTTTGATGTGGAGGCTTTAAAAGGGCCCCGCAGGGCAAAAAAAAAAAAGTTTTTTTGCGTGGGGAGCGTCCGGTTCGCGAACCGGGAAGCGTTCTGGGGAGCGTACTTTGTTGAAAATTAGTGAAAAAAGTTAGAGTAAAATAATAATTGTGAGTGATCAGATGTAGGGTAGCTCTGAGAAGAGCTTTTGGGTTTATGGTACATTTAGGTACTTATAAGTAGGTACCAATGCACATTCTTAAATTCAGAATGAAAATTCTGTTGCCCTCATCTGAGAAGTGAACTCCATCTCCTCTGTAGATATCTTGCATGTAGTAACGCAAGTTATTGTTGTACAAGGAGCCCATTCCATGGTCTCTCATGTAAGCTGAAACAGATTTGTTTACATGCTTCCTCGACTTCTCAATTTGTGGACAAAATTGGTACGACCACCTCCATTTCTGTCTTTGGCATATATTTGAATATACCAAGGCAGTCTGAGGAAAAAGTGCCATCAATTGCTCAAAGGTGTCCTTTAAAAGCATTTCCAGACCTACCTCAGTCAAAGTGCCCAAATCATTACCTCCACAGTGCACAATTAACAGGTCAGGTTTTGGC
This sequence comes from Lissotriton helveticus, assembly GCF_964261635.1. Lineage (NCBI taxonomy): Eukaryota > Metazoa > Chordata > Amphibia > Caudata > Salamandridae > Lissotriton > Lissotriton helveticus. The sequence goes on along the minus strand of NC_136059.1, from coordinate 1,837,532,657 downwards.
AAATGCATAAAGGTTTTCACCAATGGTATCAATTGGTGACATTTTAATCCTCTGTGGCCAAACCACTTAATTTCCACATCTTGTAAATTGAGGTTAGGTAAATTCCTGTTCTCAGCATACCTCTGAGCCCAATAGATGTAACTATGTCCAACAATCCAGACAGAAAACATGGTGAGAGAAGGTTCTCCTGCAGTCAGATGAAGTGTGGCAATGAAATGGCAGTTGAAAAAATAAGAGTGTAAAATGAAAAAAACTGTGGAGTTTCTGTGTTAATGAAGCAGTAAGAGTGATTGGTGGATTTTGATTACTGAAAACAGAAAGTTAGGGTGCATGGATGAGTTCTTTGAAAGATGTATTTTGAGTGGTGAAGAAAAAATCATTAAATGAAAGAATGCACTGGATATGCAGGTGCATGAGAGTTCAGAGTTCAATTGCAACATTGTTGTGTGAACTTGCAAACACCAGAGGTCTTCCAAGAGGTGGTTGCTATGCAAAAAAAGCAGAGAGGGCAGAGGGGGGGAAGGGTTTTAATTTGAAAAAAAGTGAGGGAAGAGTTTTGATTGGGTGACATGAGAGATATGTGTGAAGAATTACAGCATTTCTGTGCTTTTGATAGCTGCAGACTCTGGAGTGCATACCTTTTGCTCTGCTGAAGACAAATTGGTGTGTTTCTGAGACTGTTTTGAAACTCAAAGTATTTGCTTAGGTGAGAAAAGATTTCTTTAATTTAGATACAGAATAGTGTGCTTTAAGGAGAAAATTATGAAGAAAGTTGTGTTTTTAAAATGTTGCTTTGTGTCAAGTGTTTTACAAATAGATTTTGTTTCTTTGAGAAATTGTAATTGGAGAAAATGTGAAGTATTAGTACTGACAGGGTTTTTATGTGCATAGGAGCTGTGGAGTGTTTTCAAATTATGACTTGTAAAACGTTTTTGAGGAAAAGGAATGGTTTTAATATTTATGACAAGGACATAATGGTGTATGCTTCTTTATAAGGCAATTGAGTGTCTCTGATGTTATTTTTTCCATTTTAATGTAAGACCTTTCCCTGTGGAGCAAATTGCTTGTAAATATGCTCCCACCTGTGCATGGCAAATTTAGATTTTGAATGTTTGCGTTACATAGCCGTGTTAAAAGTGACCCAAGCATGCTGCAAAGGCAATCAAAAAACGCTTTCATGTGTCTTAAGGACATTTTAAGTCATTTCCCCATGTGGAGTGTTTTTAAATTATGACTTGAAAATCGTTTTTGGGGAAAAGGAATGCTTTTAAAATTTATGACAAGGACATAATGGTGTATGCTTCTTTATAAGGCATTTCAGTGTCTCTGAAGTTATTTTTCCAATATTAAATTAAAAGACCTTTCCCCGTGGAGCAAATTCCTTGTAAATATGCTCCCACCTGTGCATGGTAAATTTAAATTTTGACTGTTTGAGTTACATAGCCATGTTAAAAGTAACCCAAAAAAGTTGCAAAGGCTTTAAAAAAACACTTTCATGTGTCTTGAGGACATTTTAAGTAATTTCCCCGTGGGCAGTGTTTTGAAATTATGAGTTGAAAATCGTTTTTGAGGTAAAGGAATGTTTTTAAAATTTATGTGCGCCATATGCCTCCAAATTTCTTTTTCAGGGGTGCAGCAGGGTGTTCTTGAGAGACCCCTGCACCCTCGAAAAAATTCCAAATTTGCGATGAGCTAATTGCTAATCGCAAATTGTACCTTCATTCCTATGGGTCTCCTGCTCCATGGAAATGAATGGGTAATTTGCAATTAGCAATTTGCTCATCGCAAATTAGGAATGGTAAAGAATCGCTATTTATTCCTTAAAGTTCGCTATTTAGGAAATGCAAAAAACTTTGATGATACATATGGCGGTTCATCTCTAACAAGATAAGAAGCTTAGGGATAGATTTATGATGACTGGCGCATCACCAGGGATGTGCCAGTCATCCTCCGTCGCTGTTCCGACACCCATGGTGTGCTGCATTTACAATGCGGCGCACCATGGGGCAAAAACACCACAGATGCGTGACGCATATGTGCCGTAAAGGTGGCGCATTGCTGGAGTTGTATCGCAAGTGTGATGAAGCTCCAGCAAGGCTCAGGGGTGCCCCTGTCGTAGGGTTTCTGTTCTCACACAGAACTAAGCACAGAGGATTGGAACCTCGGCGAATTAGGGTGCCCCAAAACTGACCTTAGTACCCAAAAACCCCCTAACAAGCTAGGTACAGTGTCACATTGGATATAACAAACTCCCAATCTTTAGACAATTCAGAACATGAACTTACAGTACCTCAGGATACGTGGAACTCATGAACACTCGGTCGTTATATATTCATTACAAACGAGAACATGGAGTTAAGAAGAACACATGTGCATTTGAAATGTTTATTTACTAATGCCGTCTTCTCAGGCGTAGTATCTTAGATAATACAAGTACACATATTATCAGTAGCAAAATTACCAGCATAGTTACTAGTACATCAAAAGCGAATGGTGACAGTATGTTAACATGCTGTAAATGAATAAGAGTTAGCAACACTTATATTTCACCCTCCCTAATACACATATTATATTATTTGTTAAGAAGGTCTCTTTGGGTTGGTTTAGGGCGGGCCCATACCTTGGTGTTCTAGATTTGAAGGAATCACATCAGCATACACCAGCTCTCTCTTCATGTGAACCGCATCAAGTGTTGTGTATGTGTGTTCGGCAAAGCAATATAAAACGCGCCTCATGCACACAATTGGCAGAAGCTGCACTTATGTTATGACTATGAAGTCGTGGAGATCAGACCTCATAACAATTCTGTATCGTGTTGTTCTTGAAACTTCAGCACTCGCTGTACAGATATAGTTTAACAAGCAAAGCAGATAGTAGAGCAATAACATATTATTGTCATGTAAACCACGATGAACTACTAGGTTGAAAGCTAAAGCAACAACTAAGTGTCGTGTGCAGAAGTTGCAAAAAAGGAAAAATGGCGTTTAAACCGGTAATGAGCGCATGCTAACTTAACACGGTGTAAAGATATCCAGGATCTACATGACACCCCCCCATGATCCGGAAACGAACTGAATAAGATAATAGAAGTGCCATGTCATGAGAGCAGATTGCAACTTTATATGTGCACGGTCCACAAGGTAAAACATTAAAAACTAGCAAAATGTAATGCTAAAAAAAAATAAAACAGCCAACTACTTTATCGAGGCTTAAGCCAATAGGCAAGCTAAATAATAAAAACTTGACAAATAAGTAAATGAATTGTCAATGAAATGCTAGTACTCAGCATATCAAACATGAAAAAGGTCTATGACATAACTGTGTATGCAAAATAAGCTGCAACAGCCTCCAATAGGAAGTCACCGTCTTCATCCGAAAACAGTTCAGCCATCCAACTTAAAAGCGGAAAAGAACATACGTGCTCTCCCAGCACCGGATCCTCTATCACCATCAGAGGACAGCTCGGTGGGTTTTCAAGAAAGCTCTGTTCCAAGAAAGACTGTGTTGCCGCCAGTAAATTCCAGGGACCAATTAGTCCATGCATCAATGCCACAGCCATAATCCTTTCGCCAGGACAAACCAACTCGTGAGTAATGATAGGACTCATCAGCTGATTAAAGTCGACGTCAGGAGAAACCGGTCCGCAGAGACACAAATCAATGGCCCAATCGAAATCACAGGTTAGGCAGTGAAATACAGGCTGGACACAGGTGAAGTAGGAGAATCGAAAAGATAATCCATATGCCGTGCTTAATATCGCCAACGGCATTGTGCCATAATATTCAAGCATGCGATTGCGGAACAGCGTCAGCAGCTGCAGGGCGGGACCTTGCACAGGAAGGACATCCATATTTAAAAATGTAAAAAACCACAAGAGCGCCCGCTGCTAATGCAAGTAAAACTGGGAATCCACCAAACAAAGTGGAAAAAATAGAATGAAAGAAAGCAGGGATGACTCCAAAGATTTTCTCAAATGAAGTCGCGAGACCACTGCTAACAACTTTAAAAAAATGTGCCAGGTCCTTTGTGGAGGACGCGTTAATGATAGTCCGAACCATCTCGGTGAAATGCAAAGGCGAATCAGTATTTAAAAGGGCCTGCACCTCTGTACGGGTGTTCGCTATGTGAAGCACGAAAGTTTCACGGGCCGAACTCAAGGCCACCTCTCTCTGAGACAAAAGAGCCCTTATTCTTGCCATGCCGTTGAAATCTGCACCCAAGGTTGGTATTTGTGGCCAGATTGAAAACTCCCTATGTTCATGTGTGGGAGGAAATAGAACATTTCTGCAGCAAATAACCCGTTCACTTACTGTTACGATAAAAGGAATACTTGTAATTAACCCACAACAATCTTCATTATTGAGCATCAAATAACTACCATTTTCCAACAAATTGAACGTGGGGATGATAGCAGGATCTGGCGTGCCTTGCAACACGCAAGCCATATTTGGTCGGTCTTTGTTGTATGAACCGTGTAACTGTATGTGCCTACACATTAGTGAATGATGTGGCGTCTCAGTGCATTCCTGTCCATTCAGATAAACTTCTTGGTCATCTTTGAAACATCTGTATGTGTATGGAAGCGACCAGACCTCATGAAGAAAACCACTACCTAAAGGTTCATAACGACCTATTGGTACATATTTCATACAATTTGAAAACTTATATAAAGCAAAACGCAGCGTTATTAAACCGTGGATAAGGCACGTTGCAGCATTGGCCTCTGCCACTGAAAAAGGCAAAGATTCTAACCTTTCAATATGTAACATTGAAAAGGAAGCATCACGCATTGACAGCAAGCGTTGTTTGTTAGTCAAATTGAATGGGGCAAATAAAGAAGAAACGTTCATGTATCCCCAGGGAACTTTACCATTTTTCAGAGTTTGAAGGGTCCAAGCAAATTGCAAGAATCTGAACTACGTTGCCAAAGCAGCCAACCTTTTGGATTTATACTGGAAATGTTAAAGGAAGAATTACGGAGTAGGGCCTGTAAATCACTAATGGACAACCGAGTAAAATTACTCCAACCATCATATTCCTCTAACTCCGGGATAGTAGGGGTGTTTAATTTTTTAGAAGTAGCCAATCCAAAGCATGTGGTCTGGGAAATTGTTTCATTCAGAAACAACATATGATTCGGGATGAGACATGCACGGTGCAAAGCCTCAGTGCCTTGTACCTGCCAGGTTTGTGAACCCCAAACTGATGTAGATCCTGGATATCTTTACACCGTGTTAAGTTAGCATGGGCTCATTACCGGTTTAAACGCCATTTTTCCTTTTTTGCAACTTCTGCACACGACACTTAGTTGTTGCTTTAGCTTTCAGCCTACGTGCGTCAAGACGTATGCCTGCTTCAAGCAGGCGCAGGGTTTTGACGCAGTTTTGTCCTATCTGATTGTAAATGCGGCACACCATGGGTGGCAGAGCAGCGGTGCACGTTAACTGGTGCATTCCTGGGGATGTGCTAGTTAACATCAATCTGCTCCTTTACATTTAAGTATGTGCAGGGGACACAGAGTTGGTGAGGCTTATCCAAGGTTAAGAAGAGATGAGTCCTGTTCACTGAAAAATTGGACATAGGCTTCACCTCCTCAGCATCGCTGGACATGGCTAAATAATAGCTGCAAAATGTTACTCTTGTTAAACAATTTTACTATTATAATCTCTGAGATTTGTCTCTTACACTGCAATATCTCATTGTTGTTATCTTTCTTTAAAGATAAAGACAACATCAACATGAGCGACAATCAGCAATCAGTTGATTTCGACCTCATCATTGAACTCGTAATTGAAACATCAGTGGATGTTGATCCCTTGGATGATTTAAATCCTGAGGATGAAGAAGAACGTGATGAGGATGCAGATTTGTCAGAATTGTATGACATAGGATGGGAAGCTGACGTGCTTGAGCCTATGGAACTATAAACATTTATTTAAAAAATTTATAACAAATAAAAAGTAAAAATGTAAACCGTTTAATTTAAAAATAAAGACACCTTCAAAAACAGGTTATGTGTAGTGTCTTCAATAAAATATTAAAATATGCTCATAAAATTAGATCAGATTCACATATAAAACAGCACAGGTAAAATGAATATAAATTCCATTTCTTTTCTGCTATTTCTGTAATCTAAATTTGCCAAGCACTAAAAAATCTTCTATGTAAAAATGTTAAGTAGTGTGTTAAGTTTTTGATGACTGTTATTGATTTACTGTTGGGTAATAGTGGTTAATAAAATTTTTTATTATATTTTACCACAGATTCAACTGCAGATCATTTGAAGATTTCAGCATGCCAACCAAAGAAAGACTGAGAAAGGCTGCAAAACGTCAAAGACAGCAGGTTAATGAAAAAAAGCAGCAGTCCTCTAACAAAAATATTTGTCAAGTCACCAAGAAAGCACCGGGTAAGAGTACAAAAACATTCATAAGAAATATCTGTAGTAAAAAAAATATTACTACAGAAAATGTTTCAGTCCAGAAAAGGAGAAGCAATTCAAACGGAAAGGGAAGGCCAATGAAAAATGTTACTGCTAGAGCAAGAGATAACTCTGTGCATGATAGTAGAAGGAAACAACAGTTTAGGGATATTCGTAAACGAATGTTCCGCAACAGGATAATTGGCAATTTGTTAAAAAATATTAAGAAAGGTGAACAGAAAGTGGTTTTTTATAAGAGAAAAAAAATAGTTGAGAAAGTCATTGAACAGGCATTTGAAATTAAACGTAAGTTATTTATTTTGATAATCAATAGAATTAGGAAGGTAAACAAGGCAATTTATGATTTCAAAAGAAATAGTAGATGGAAGAGAATAGTTAATCGTAGTAATTTTTGTGAAGTTTTTTCTGGAGAATGGATGCATAGTTCAAGCTCTGAGGCATTTTTTAATGAGGAGAGTTATTTCCAGGATAATGATTTGGTGCATGCAGTTGACACCAGTGGTCGAGCTTATGAAGTGAAAGATGGTTGTCCAGTTGAAAAAGAAAAACTTGTGACAACAGAGATAGAAGAGGTGTTAGGTAATGAGGTTTTAGGAAGACGTCCTAAGGGTCCTGTGTACACCTGGAAGTGTAGTAGTATTTGCAGTGTACGACAGGATTCCATCAATTTGCTTTGTGATTTTATACGGTCATTTAATAAGAAAAGTTTGAAGCAGAAAATGAAGTTGTTGCAAGAATTTGATCCTTGCAGAGTGAGAGAAGTAACAGGTTTGCATGGGCATTCACTGGCTTGTTTTTCCAGGAGAGTATGCCAGAGTGTTTTTCATCATTTCAGGATGCTAGCTGTGCATCATAATAAAGTGAGGAAATTACTTAGAATGTTGTATTATGCTAAGAGTCCAGCAATTATGCTTAAACAATTATGCGCTGCTCTTTTGCATGGTTCTGAAATAGATGTGAAGAATATATGTGAAGAAATTGAGTTTTGTTACTTTGGAAGTAAAGAGGAGAATGTTGAAATTGATCAAGAAGAAGAGAGTAATGTGGAAGATAGTGTGCAGGTTTCCAGTACAGATAATTTCCAGAGGGAAATTGCAACCTTTGAGGTGAAATCAAGTGAGAGGCCAAATTTCACTTGTGTGTGTTGTCGACGCACTTATTATAAGAATCAGACTAAGTTAGTGGATTTATATGCAAAAAGTGAAAGGGAAAATAATAGTGAATGGAAGGATTTTACAACATACTTGATGGTAGAAAATTGTTTTGATTTGGGATTGGATCAACGTGTGTGTACTTATTGTTGTAACAAATTAAATCAAAACCAGATGCCTGCTAGAGCAGTTCATAATAATCTGGAATTGGTTGAGATTCCTTCTGAATTGAAGGATTTAAATACTTATGAATCTATTTTGATTCAAAGTATCCATCCCTTTCAGGCTATTGTAAGAATGGAGCCAAAGACAGGGAAATTGCCTCCATCAGATTTACAGAGAGGATTAAAGGGAAGAGTTGTTTATTTGCCTCTAGATTTGAAGAAAAACATTAACACAATTGGAGTAGAAAAAGTGGAAGAGGAACCTCTGGTTATCTTAGTTAATGGGGTTCCGACAAAGAATAAGAAAATATGGCAAGATTTAGTGGATGTTAGGAAAGTCAAAAAGGCAACATTGTATTTGAAAAAAAATAATAAATACTATAAAAATGTATATGTTGCAGAAGAGGAAGTAAGTGAGGAAGAGGATAGCGATTTGTGTGCTGGTCAAATTGAGAAAGTAGAACCCTGTACTAGTGAAGAAATATATGAACATTATAGTGTTCATCCTTTGCATTCCAAGGAAGTCATGGGGAATGCTATTGAGTTGTTTCAAATGAAACAAGCCAAAGGGAGTCCCATTAGTGTTTGGGAGGAAAGTTTGGAAGCTCGGTGTTTCCCACAGCTTTTTCCAACAGGTCAGGGAGGAAGATATGATGAGCGACCTCATCAAATTCCTGCTTCTGAATACCGGACTTTGCGATTGTATGCAGGAGATGCTAGGTTTCGACAATGCATTCCCTATTTTTTTCATCTCCTGTTTGAAAGCGATCTGTCTGGACTGTCATATGCAGTGAACCACATCTTGAAAAGTGGTATACACATGCAAAACATGTCGGCAAGTGACTTTATGGATAAAGTCAATGTCCAAGACAGTATTTTGGATTCTCACCTGATTAATCTCATGGCGTGTCAGCGTGGTACTAATGAGTACTGGTACCATCGTCATGGTGATTTAAAATGTATGCTGAGGAACTTAGGAACTCCCACATGGTTCCTCACTCTGAGCTGTGCTGAGTATGGCTGGGAAGACTTACTTGAATTTCTACGAGAGGCAAATGCAAACATCGAAAACATCGAATTCAAGACACCCGGAGAACTGTGCTCTTTGGATCCAGTCAATGTATGCAGGTACTTCAATCATAGATTTGAAGCTATGATGTCTTTCATCATGAATAAGAAGAATCCACCTCTTGGAGAGGTGTTGGATTTCTTCTGGAGAAAGGAGTACCAAGCAAGAGGTGCTCCTCATATACATATGCTGCTGTGGATCAAGGATGCACCTAAATTTGGAACGGATCCAGAAGAGTCAGTGATGAGTTTCATACAACAGTATTCTACGTGTGCTGTTCCAAACGCAAAGGAGAAGAAAAGCCTAAGAGAAAAAGTTCTACGTTTCCAAAGCCATCGATGTGGAAAGTACTGTCGTCGTAAATTCCGAAACAAGGACAAGTTCTACACCAAATGTCGTTTCGGCTTTCCACGACCGGTGATTTCTAAAGGAAGAGTAAACAGTTTGATGTCTTCGCTGTGACATAATGTGATGAAGAAATCACCTAAAAACACATACAATTTGAAGAGGAACGAAGAGTCCAAGTACATCAACGACTACAACCCGGTGATTTTGTCCATGTGGAATGCTAACATGGATATACAGTTTGTGGCTGATAACTGTATGGCTGTGGCTCGGTATGTGACATCTTACATCACCAAAAAAGAGAAGACAGAATTGAAGGATATGTGGGAGGACATTTCACATGAAAAGAGCCTCAGCAAGAAGTTGTACAGTTTCAGTCTGAAGATGTTGTCGCATCGAGAAATCGGAGCTTACGAATGCTCTGATCGGTTGTCTTCAGCAAGTCTCTATGCCAAGTCCAGGAGTATCGTTTGGGCGAGTCTTGGTCTTGCTGCAACGCGTAATCGAGTTCTGAAACCTGTGCGGGAAATTGAGTATTTGGCGGAAAAGGAGCCAAACAGTACCGACATTTTGAAGACCAACATGTTGGATACATATTATCCAAATCGAAGCAAACACCTCGACAATGTTTGTCTGTATGAGGTTCTTCAAAATTACATATTCAAGAGGAACATCAAAGAAGATACTGAGAAAGGAGTGTATGCTGTAATAGGAAGTGAGGGATGTCTGGTCAAGCAAAGAAAATGCCACTTGGTAAACCATCGAAAATTGAGTGGCGAATCTCCTGAAAAAAAGGAGTTTTTCTATTTAGCACTTTTGCAACTTTTCAAGCCTTGGCGTGCAGAAGAGGAACTGCTTGGAGATTTCCTCTGTTACGAAGACTCTTTCAATGCTGCCAAGGAGACCATACAATGTCCTGCTTTTCCCAAATATGTAGAAATGTTGAATGCGGAAATTGAGCAGGAAGCAACGATTGCAGCCGAGATTGCCAGAGACAGTTCTCAGGACAGTCAGAGTTCTGCTTCATTGAGTCAGGATCCACTAGGAGGACCTGTTATCGAAAATGAAGCTGCCACTGCTATGAATGAAGTGGAAAGAGCCATGACACATGCTCAGGAGGATGCGGTTAACTTAGAAGAGTTGGAAAGACAACTCAACGTTGAGCAGAGGAAAATATATGACGAAGTTACCATGCAAATTGATCATGGATTAAGTCATGAGAAGAAAGAGTGTTCATGTACGTCGTTGAAGCCTGTACGACTGTACGTGAGTGGAGAAGCGGGAACTGGAAAAAGTTTCCTTATTAAAGCAATTTCATGCTATTTGCAGGAAAGGACAGAGTCATCGCTGTCTTGTGTTGTCACCGCTCCAACTGGACTGGCAGCACATAACATTAAAGGGATTACTTTACATCGTTTACTGATGCTGCCAGTGGAGCATGACAACAGATTACAATATCACAAGCTATCTGGAGATGCTTGTTTTGAAGTTTCAAGAATCTTGAGGAAAATGAAACTTCTTATCATTGACGAAGTAAGCATGGTTTCCAATGTCATGCTTGCGTTTGTGCATTTGAGAATGCAAGAAGTTCTCAAAACAGAGTATGTGTGTTATTTGGTGGCAAACACATCATTGTTTTCGGAGATCTTCTGCAGCTGACACCAGTGAAAGGGCAACCTATGTTCAAAATGCTCACGCATGAAGATACCAGGAAGTGCCTAGGGAGCATTGGCAATGTCAATATATGGTTAAACTTCAATTATGCTGAACTGCATGAAAATATGCGTCAGGCGAAGGATGAAGTTTACAAGAGTATTCTACAAGATGTTAGAATTGGAAAAGTGACCGAGCATGGGAAAGAAGCTTTACATGCACGATTACTGTCAAATTTATATCCAGAACAAGATGTTGTGCCTGAGAATATTTTTCAGAAAATTACTGAGAAGAAATCTGGAATATGTTTGATGCCAACTCTTGCAGAATGTGCCAAATTCAACAACAAAATGTTGCATTTGGAAAAGCAGGAGATTGTGAAACTAGAAGCTATTGACAGAGTAGAGCATATGGGATCAACAATTATTTTGTCTGAGAATTTGAAATCAAAATTGGATTCATTAGAGAAGACTATATCTAAAACTGCAGGTTTTGAAAAGACTCTGAATGTGTGCTTGAACTGCCGTATAATTTTAAGAAGGAATTTACATGTTGAAAGAGGTCTGGTAAATGGATCAATGGGTAATGTTGTTGATTTTGTGAAATACAGAAATAGAGATGGAATTGAATTTTTAAAAATTAAATTTGATGGCATTGAGGAAGTACAGCTAATTGGTCGTTGCTCTGCTAGATTTTTGCTTGTAAAAGACTTATATGTTCGCCGTAAGCAGTTTCCTGTTTGCTTGGCATATGCGGTGACAATCCATAAATCGCAAGGTTTAAGTGTAGACAGTGCATTGGTGAATATTGGCAGTTCTGTGTTCAAGGAGGGTATGGCATATGTGGCATTGTCACGAGTTAGAACTTTATCGGGATTGTACTTGATTGAGTGTGATGTCACAAACATTTGTGCGGATCTAGATTGTGTTAAGGAATACAATAGGTTAAGAAGAGAGTATGCGCCACATTTGCCTCAATATCCTTTGTTTGAGAAACGTGTGGTAGGCCGGAAAATAAGAAATGTGACAAATACTAGGGAGGTTGCAGCAAAAAGACGAAAAGTCGATGAACCTGAAATTATAAGCAGAAACAAAAAGGATTCTGTTGAAGATGTTGTTGGTTTTCAATTTGAAAACAGTTCTGGTGTCAACTGCTATGCTAATGTAGTGGTTAATGTTTTGTTTTCTCTAGAAAATGTAAAAGAAGAGATTGTGGTCAATTCTGATCAAAGATTTTGCAGTTTGTTAAATTCTGTGTTAGAGAAATGTAGCACAGATAGAACAAAAATAGAAAGTGTGTCTGAAATTCAAAATCTGTTAGACAGATGTTCAGGCCAAACACAATTCTCTCAAAATATTCAGCAAGATTGTCAGGAGTTTTTAATGTATATACTTGATGTATTGCATGCTGAAGGTGTAGATGTAGATCACCTGTTTGGGCTTTCTTATCAATGGCAGCATGACTGCGAGAACTGTAGGGTATCAAGTAGTACTAGTGTAGACTCAGAAAGATTTATATATTTAACTTTGCCAGACAGTAAATCAGTCTCTTTTAATAAACTAGTAAAAGCAGCTGATCACAACATGGAGTGTAGCCAATGTAAATCTGAAATGATGTCCACATTATTTATACAAACATATGGCCAGTATGTTATTTTAATGTTCCAACGATGTAGGCCTGATGGAACAAAATTGACAACTTTAATTAAAAATTTTGTGGCTTCACAGTTGTCAATATCAGGAAGGACTTTTGTAACTGCAGCAATTATATATCATGACGGTCCTTCAATAACATCAGGACATTACACAGCTTATTTAAAGTCTAGAAACGGCTGGTCATTCTGCAATGATTCTGTTTTAATTTTCAAAAAAAAATTGCCGTATGACCTTAAAAACTCTTACCTGGTGTTTTTAAAACCAACATTTTAGGGAAAGAATCTCGGGATGTGCTCTGAGGAATTTCAAGAAGTTCTAATGGCTCCTACACGATTTGGCCTTGAGGATAAGTGTAGTACAGAGACATAACTTCTTACCATAACACTGGACGTCATGTTGAAATAACTGCACTTTGAATGAATTCAGAAAAACTGTTTCTTTTTATAAGCAAATTCAAGCAGCCAATCAAAACATGGAGTAGAGGGAATGTAAGTCTGCAATGCTGTCTACTGTTTTATATTGCTTTGTGATTAAAAGGGATGTAGAGAATTTAATAATTGTAGTAGTCATAGAGATAGTGTAAGTCTGCTTTATAGTAAGCAGTATCAGTGTCATAGGAAATGTAGAACATGAGTGAGCAAGAAAGGTAAGATATTAGTAATCCAGGATTGTGAAAATGATCTTCAACATTTTAATTCTGAAAGTTGCGGAAATACAACATGACGGGATTGGCTTACAAGAATTCCAAGAGTTATAAATGGCTCTGACACGATTTGGCCTTATGGAAACGTGTGGTAGAGAGCGAGAAGTAATTTATTGTATGTAACATGTTTTTGAAAACGATGGAGGTTTTCTTTCAGAAAGTGGCGGGTTGAAAGTAATAACAGCACAACAGAGTGTAAGCTGTTCATAGGACATCCTTCGCCGTCATGGAAAGTAAGTTAACTTTAAGGAGTTCTGAATTCTGATTTGTTATGTTGTATGGGTTTTTTAAACACAATCATTTTGATTGTGTTTTTTTTCCCCTCTGTTATATGATGAATACCTTCAAGTCACTGTTTTTAGTGAAATTTGATACATTCTGAGAACAGCAAAAATAAACCATTTAACATGTTTAATTAATTCTGTTCTGTTTGCATTTATGATGTACATGTAGAACTGTGTAGGAGGCATGGAGAAGGTGAGGCTTCTGTAAGTGTCAAAGTTGTTGCATACAGTGCTCATATTCTACGTAGTCTTTCATATGATAGACTACATTTCCACTATGAGATACCTAAGCAAAGGCAACACAGGTAATGTGATTGTGAAATGAGGAAAATAAACTCCACATTTTTCAATTACATCACCTGTGTTTCCTAAGTTTACGAATGACATTGTGCAGATGAAGTTTAGGTCTGTCCACGGACACAGAAGAGGTCTAGCCTTTGTTCAAGAGTAAAGTGGACATGACTTACTTCATTAGTAGGCGTTCACATGTATTATCTCCTCTGTATTCTTCAATAAGTGTAAATTTGATCTGCAACCCTGAGTAGGCCTCACCTTAAACAAACCTCTGGATAGGCCACACCTTATTGTCATCCTGAATCAATTATTTAACATGTTAGGGACAGATTTATGATAGGTGTATGCCTCTTTTGCGCTACTGTGCGTCACTTTTGTGACGCAGTCGCGGTTGAAAAGATTTGCTATGAGGGGACAAAATTATAAAATGATGAATCTAGGCAGATGTGTCATGCTGTAAAAAAACAATGCCACACGAAACCGATGCAGCAGTCATGCAAAAGATGCACAATGTTACAAGATAGGACTCACTTCATCTGCATCAAGATACTATTAGTTTAAAATGTATATTTTTAGGACTGTGTAGGGGCATGGAGAAGCAGAGGCTTCTGTAAGTGTCAAAGTTCTTGAAAAACTATTTGTCCTTCAATCTTTTCCCTTGTTTTTTCTAATTTATTAAAAACATGTTTTAATATTTTTCAAATGTTTGTTCTCTCTTTCACAGATTTTTTAGTATAAAAAGAACAAATGACTAAGTTAACGACAATTATAAGGTAAATGTTTTGTACTCTTTTTGTTATATTTCTATCACATTTAACTTCTATTACTTCCACTGCTTCATTTGTTTAAGAATCACTTTCCTGCCTTTGCTACTTCCCTCATTCCTTTCTCTATTACTTAATTACTCTACTTCTTCACTATTTTTCTTAGTCCCTCTCTTCTGATACTTCTTCACTCTTGGTCACTCACTCTGTCTCTATTACTTTCACTGTTTCTGACTGATCTAAATTTTTTTTTTCAAAAGAACAGTAAGTATAAGGGAAGGAAACAGACAGTTATGTTAAAAGAAAGACAGCTATAGGGAGTAAACTAGGGATACTGTTACCTGTAATCCTCTGCTGATGATGTCACTGACCATGTCATGAATGATGTAATATGTGACATCATCAGCAGTGGATTACGGGTAATAGTATCTCTAGTTTAATCCCCTATAGCTGTCTTTCTTTTAACATAACTGTCTGTTTCCTTCCCTTATACTTACTGTTCTTTTTTTTAAAACATTTTTTTTGGTTCGCTCCCGGTTCGCGTACCGGCGAGCGAACTGGGAAGCGAACCAAGAGAAATAGAGGTTGGCAGAGTTCCAAATATTCTACCAATTTTTTAATAACGGGGAGGTAGTTCTGAAAAGAACTTTTTTTTTAATTGTTTTTGTTGTTTTATATTTTTTTATTATTTTTCTGAACATTTTTTTACTTTTTTTGAATTTTTCTGAACGGTTTTATATTTTTTTTGGTTTTTTTGGGGGGGAAACGAAAACGATTCATTGTAAAGGGCTCAACAGGAGCAACAAAAAAAAAGAATTTATTATTTGGGGCGTTTCGGACAAACTGGAAGATGATTGTCAATAGCTCTGTTGATCAGAGTGATGCTACTTTCTCTGTAGCAAATGAACCCATTGCAAAGTACGCAGACTTGCTTTACTTCCCCAAATCTTATTTGTATATTTGGCACCATCTCCCTGCCCTCTGGTCCCGTCACTTCCGGTACAACAGATCTTCTGGCCATAATAGGGGGATTATCTAGATCGTTACGAAACTGTGCAGCACTGTAGTTGTTAGGATGCCACCTAGTCATATGGCGATGCATTGTGTAGTTTCCGTAACTGTATTTCTTCTCGGTCCCTCTGGACAGTCTATCTTGACATATAAGGCAAGTTACGTATCTTGCATTTACTTTTTTCTGGCCTTTGGGAATTTAAAAAAATTGCCAAATGAAGTTTTCTTTCCGGTGAGACCTCCTGGGCTCTTCAGGCAAAAACTGCCTCTCTTCCTGCTCTTCCTCCTCTTCCTCTTCTTCCTCTTCTTGCTGAATTATAACTTCAGCAGGTGGTCCTCTCTTCCTTGGATGTGGTGGAGGTGGTGGGGAAGCACCAGCTGAAGCTACTAAAGAAGCCATTGCTCACTGCTAACAAAGGGTCTTTCTCTCACAAAGATGAAAGTCAGAGTGAGGAAAGAAGGAGGGGTTTTCATCATTTGGGAAAAACAATAGTTCTCAACCAATGAAAAGTGTTAATTTTAGATTACATGACCTAGTCTTACATCATTAGGAAACCAAAAGTGAAATGAACCAATGAAAAGTGTTATTACCAAGTCACATGACCTGCTGTGTTTACATTACGCGCTTTGCGCCGCCTCCCGGTTTGCTTCTGTGAACCTGCGCTTCGCGCCTCGGTTCGCTTTCGGGTACGCTAACGTAGCACGTCATATGACGTATCACGCGACAACGCGAAACGTCATGCGGACGCGAGGCGTCACGATGTTGTTTTCTAACGCGGCAGTTGCGCTAAAGGAACGTTTACCGGTTCGCAGACTATTTCGCGGCATCAAGGTCACCTAACGGGAAACTTCCCGATTCGCGAAGCGGGAGCGAAGAAAAAAAAATAATTTAAAAAAAAATTATTAATAAACATATAAAATATATTTTTGGATTTAAAGAAGAATACATTTTACAGCTACAGATATTAGCTTTTAAAAAACCAATGAAATTCACTGAAAAAACCATAGGTTATAGACCATATATAGTTAGGAATTAGCATTTACAAAACCTTGAAAATTCACTGAAAAAACCATAGGTTATAGACCATATATAGTTAGGAATTAGCATTTAAAAAACCTTATTTTACTCACACAAAACCATTGAAATTCCATATATAGTTAGTTGCACTAACTATATATCGCGCGCCCGCAATCCACTGCTGATGATGTCACATATTACATCATTCATGACATGGTTAGTGACATCACTGATGACATCACTGATGACATCTCAAATGACATCACTGATGACATCACTGATAACATCTCAAATGACATCACTGATGACATCACTGATGACATCTCAAATGACATCACTGATGACATCACTGATGACATCTCATTTGACATCAATGGTCACATCACTGATGATATCATTCATGTGACAATACAATGCATCTCCTCACACTTTCATATAATCTCTGTTACACCCAGTGTTAAATACAGAATATAATTTTTTAAACCATTGACACACCAATACTAGTTACTACATACGCCCTCACTGATTCCTATGTCTACACACACATTCACTCATTCACCCATACAATCATTTATACATACAATCACTCATCTTTACAACACTATCATATGCACTCATACACCTATACAGACACTCACACCCTGCCACTCATCCATGGAGTTACTCACACACCTAGTCAGTCCTGTAAAGAATCAATCACACTTCCATTTTCTAATCTATACAGTTAAACATAGAGTACCTTACATTTTCAAACATATAATAACACATACTTACTCTCTTATACAATCATTGATACAAGAACACATTGAGCTGCACAGAGTCACACATCTCCCAGCCAGCCACACATACACTCAGTCTCCCATACAAATACTTGGACAATCAATCAATAACCCATATAGTTAGTCATATAGCTACTGATCAACACATGCAGCAGTTTACAGAACAAAAGACATAATGATGCACAAATTAAGACAGTTTAGTCACTAACCCATGCACTCAGTGAGACACATTTAATCACTCACTCATACATTCAGTAATGCACCTACTAAATCCTTCGTCCAGACACTTATACATCTACTCATTCTTCAATATGTAAGACATATTTTAACTTTATAGAAACATACAGTCACTGGATGTTGTCATCAGTGATGTCATCAGTGATGTCATTTGAGATGTCATCAGTGATGTCATCAGTGATGTCACTGACCATGTCATGAATGATGTAATATGTGACATCATCAGCAGTGGATTGCGGGTGCGCGATATATAGTTAGTGCAACTAACTATATATGGAATTTCAATGGTTTTGTGTGAGTAAAATAAGGTTTTTTAAATGCTAATTCCTAACTATATATGGTCTATAACCTATGGTTTTTTCAGTGAATATATATATATATATCCCACAGCCGAGCGTGCAAAGCAGCGTTGCCTCACCCCTGTCGCCTCACCCCTGCCTCTTGCGGCATCGATCCACGGCCGGACGGTGAGTCCCAATATCACAATTCCAATGAGGGTCTCTCTATCCAAAAAGCAGCATACCGTGGACCCAAGTTGTTGTAAAGTGGTAATTTATTTAAAAAAGGCTTAGACAAACTTAACGCATTTCGGGGAGAACTCCATGATCACGAGTGGTAATGTCCGTGTCGTGATTGCTTAAGTAAACAAATCATGTGATACAATAGACTTGGTGAAAAGACTTTGCGAGTTACTTCACTCGAAACAAATAAAATAGAGATGACATTTTCTGTTACTGCATTATTGTTACACATTTACAATATTGGCAAAAACATATCAACCTTTGTGATCTTGTTGTTTTTTAGTATCACAGTGCATAAAAGGCTAGTTCTCATTTGAAAAGGGAAACTTTAATATTAACCTTGCCTCGTGTACAACTCAGCCCTTACCGAAAAGGCGGTTGTTTTGCCTGCCACGTGTTAGAGCTAATATTTAAAGAGTTTGCTTGTGCTTTACAGCCTTCGCTGTATCACACTAATGAGATACCAATTCTGCCCCAGTGGGATTTCTCATGTATTCCCCCTATTACATTTTATGAGGTTCCCGCCCCAGTGGGCATAATGTTCTAAAAACACCTCACTATATAAACTATGGTACCAAGATTTTTCCTGAATACATTTCAATGTTCAACTCTACAGCACCCTATAAATTTCATCTGGATAAGCGGAAATACACAAAAAAGTTTTTAAGTAACTCAAATTTACAGAACGGTCAGGTGGCAAAAGAAGCTGGCATCCGGGAAATGAACATAGCTTCATAATCTTCTTTTCCGGCACTGCATTGTACCTGTTGTCTAGACAGAACAGAAAGCATTCATGTCACTTTCACACATAAAAAATAATTAACTCAAATACATTTGGCACAGACAAAAAATATATATATACATTTGTCGGCAAGGCATCATATTGAACTAATACCAATAAACCCAAGTGGAACATTCAGAGCTATGTTAACCCAATAACACTTTCAGTATCTACTCGGGTGCAATAACAGTGGAATAAAATGGCCAGATGTCCTTTGACATCTGATTATGTTATTCACAATTAAAATCACAATGGTAAGGTTGCGAATCCTATTAAAAGCAAAATATACAACCCAACACAAACCAAATTAACCTAAATGTACTGACAATTCCTCATCACATTTATGCCCAACTGGTGCCATTGTTTGTTACTGAATAATAATCCTCGATTCGAGGCTGTCTCAGATCTTGTACACGGTTGCTCCCTCTCACATTAACACTAATTGTGTCCAAGACACAAAAGGTTAACAGCTTCTCATTCTGATTGTGGAGTTTTTGGAAATGTCTTGCCACTGGGTATTGTTTATCCCAATTTCGTATGGCTCTCAGATGCTCCAACACACTTGTTTTGCTTTATGTTATGTGCTTCCTATATATGTTTTCTTGCATGGACATTTAAGAGCATATACCACGTGGTCTGTATTACATGAAAGGTGTTTATGAATGACAAAAGGTTTGCAAGTTGCCGACAACATGCACTCTTTGCAGTTTTTATTGTTTTTACATGCCTTGCAATTTTGGCATTTAAAAAAACCTCTTATCTCTGATTTTTTGGTGAAAGATGGTTCTAGGATTCTGCACAGTGTGTCTTTGAGGGATTTAGCCTTTCTATTGGTTATTTGCTGGTAAGCTTCTACTTGATGCATCAAATCGTTATCAATGCTTAACACTTGCCAGAATTTTTCTAGGCTCTTTCTCACTTGTTTAGCTTGTCTGTTAAAAGTGGTGATAAACCTGATCTTCTGATAAGATTCCCTAGATTTCTTGTCTTTAACAGCAAGCAAATCCGATCTCATACAGTTTTTCACTTCAAGACTGGCCCTTTTGACGGTGGCTTTCGGGTACCCTCTCTGGAGGAATCTTTTGGTCATCACAGCTCCTTCCAATTCATACCACCTCCCCCCCCCCCTCCGTACTACAATTATGTTTTGCTCCTACAAATTCTCCTGGGGGATACTTTGAATTAGAGTTTCAGGGTGACAGCTCCTGGCATGCAGCAGGCTATTTCCTACCATTTCTTTTCGGAAGAGGCTACTCTCCAGTCTGCCTTCAACTACTGTGAGTTTAAGATCTAGAAACTCAATAGCTTTTTCTAAACTTGACTGGTAAACCTGAAGTTAAACTCATTGTTGTTGAGAACATTGACGAATTCTTTAGCTTCCACCTTTTTGCCATGCCACACCACAAAGATATTGTCAATGTACCGTGCCCATGTTACCACTTTTATGCTTCTGGCTTCTATATTCATGAAGACAGATTCTTCCCAATACCCTAAATAGAGACCTGCAAAGCACGGAGTAAACAAGTCCTCATCGATGTTCCGAAGGTTTTCCTGAACATTTTTCAGTCAAATATAAAGAGTTTTTGTGTTTTGGTAATTGATCAAATCTCTGAGGAATTTCTGTTGTTTTGTAATTGTAATGTCCTCCTTAATTTTATTAAGTTTTACATCTAGTTTATCCATTTCGTTTTGAAATTCTTCTTGGCTGCAAATTGCTTTAAGTTGTTTGGTGGTGCTTTCAATCTCCTCAGCTAGTCATTCCAATTCTTTTTGTGCATATTTTACTAGCAGCCCCAGCATGATTGTAGAACAGCTGTGGTTGTTTGCCGCCCAATCACTGATTTACTTGAGGTCTGGCTTATTGAATGTAGGGGTTACACAAATCCTCAACACCCTCGGTATTTGACCCATGTCTATGTATTTCTGGAGCGAAGTAGCCTTCCACCACTTGTTTTGTTCCAACTTTAAAGCCTTTCAAAGCCGATCCCACATGGCCATAGTTTTTTCCAACATTTCCATGCTATACGCATCACCACATTCAACTCCCAATGGCGGAGATAATGACTCCAACGCGGGGTAGCTGTCTGCTTCAAATCGTTCTGACCTTCGGGTGTCTGAATCGCCAGACGAATCCTTCAGTCCTGCTATCATCGGGATCTCAGCCCTCAGGACAAGGCTATTTGTCTGTTTTTGGGCTTTACCAGTATGATGTGTTGCAAATGTATTTTGTTATATTATTCTGTTGTATTTTTTGTTGTTTTTGGTAAACATCACTTACAACAAAACTTTTACAACGCACTACCATTACAACGCGGTCATTACAACGCAAACTATTACAACGCATAGCGCTGGGGGGCGCTCTAGGATAGGGAATAGGTTAATTTACTATCCAATAACCTTCCCTAGTGTCCACAGGGACTGGAGTTGGAATAGTAAATTAAATTATTCACTATCCAACACCCAAAAGCGCTATGCGTTGTAATGGTATGCGATGTAAAAACCGCATTGTAAAGGCAGGCGTTGTAATAGCCTGCGTTGTAACGTCATACATCCATTGTTTTTATCATCATTGACTCATTTTTTTGTTGAATTTTATTGCTGCAATTTACTGTAGTTTTGTGTTATGAGGAAAATGAAATTTTGCCTGACCAGGATGCCCCCTACGTATACCCTATGTTACATGTGTGTGCATGTCATCCATGCATATTTCCTTGTAGTGGCCTGAATCACTAGGCCCCTGCAATCATGTCCTGCATTAGAAATGCCAGTCATCAAAGTCTCCCAAACGTTAAGGTAGCATAAGGCCCATGTATTTTACATTGTGCACTTTTAAATAAATATCGTACTGAACCCTTTTTGTGGTTCAGATTGAACCACCAGTCCCTGAATTAATGTTTTCATGACTCCTGACACACTGAAAGCCGCAAGAAGCCCAGTATGGCCTGCCAAGACAGTATTATGAATAACAGTTATCTGTTTGCTTTACAGAATCACATTTCAGTCTGGTGAAGAAGGTACACAGAACCCATCTGCATAGATAGGGCCCAGCCATTCTGTCTCTGTTTAAGTGGATTACAGTGCTTGCATCCATAGAAAGCTCATGCAACGAACGAATAAATATGCCCTTTCTGTCATTTAGTGACGAGCAACCTTTGCTTCAGATAATACATCCCCTGACTCAAGATATCAGTTAGTACTAGATGTGCTGGTCGCCCTGACACAAGAGATCTCTCTTCTAGACTGAAAGTCAGCTCTCCTCCCAGTTACACGTCAATTGCACGTCATGCTCATGTTGCACACAAGTAGGACAAAGTTCGAGCTGGTCATGCAAACTCCTCCTCTAAGTACCCACCCACCTATGACACCTACCTATCACCTACCTATGACTCATCGAAGTACACACCCTCATGTACGCCCACATGCTCTTATCTCTTTCTTTCTTGCTCTGCCTGGAGCGCTCAGCCCTATGTACAAGGAGTAAAATGTATATATTCTGTTCATTGTTATTAAATGTTAGAAGACCCTTCCTGAACCTCTGTGGTGATGGAACTGATTCTCCCTTTGACTCGAGTTATTGGAATAAAGCCCATTTAACTTGGACACCATGGATCCTGTCTCTCATTTGATGCATGATACTTTGTTAATGCCTAGAAATTCTGCCAGGGTAATATTTTATTTACCACAAAATTTGGCGCCCTTACAGGGACATATCCCTTTCCTCACTCGCCGGAGTTGTGGGTCTAGTCTTTGCCCCCTTCTACAGCCGTGACGGACTTCAAAGTGCGCACGCCATCGGGATTTCCCGCTACTCCCTCAGGCCCAGGAGGAGGACGGACTGCGACCAGGCATCCATACGAGGCGGTGAGGAACGCGGATCGTCTCAACCAGAGCCCAGCCCGTGAGAGAGCAAGGTCCGAGGTCTCCAGAGGTCCACCTGTTCCAAGGCGCAAGCGTAGTCAAGTAAAGTTTCCGAGGCCTTCAAGTTTCAAGTTCTGCTTCCCGGTGAGTACCACTATGGGGAATGCATCAAGTTTAAAGACGGGTCCACTGTAAAAAGTGGAAACGGTCAAGACGGGTCCACGGTTAAACGTGGGCCCGGTAAAGACGTGTCTCATTTTCTGAGACCGGTATGGTTGTACTGTATTCCAGTGCACAAAACTGTTTTTCAAGTACATGTCTAACTCTCTGTAATGGTATCTGTTTTAGTGTTTCAATGTTATGTTGTTTTAGTGTGAATGATTGTTGATTGTTACAGTCTATTTTTTGTGTATTGTTCTCAAAATTACGTCAGATAGGGACCAGGAAAGGTATACTAGAAGAGTCATTTAACATCCCGCCAAGAGATACACCTGGTCATGATATGTATAAAAGAAGTCAAGACCCTCTCAGAAAGACGCTATTGAGTTATGGCGCAAAGAGGCACATAGGAGAACAGAGAAAGAATTCAACAAAGTAGAGAGAAATAAACTAGCAGAGGAAAAAGCCAAAGAAAAAGAATCACGTCCTCTCAGAAGAACTAGCTAGAGTTAGAGTTAGAGCTATAAGTTTACTGTGGAGTTCCTTGTAAATAGCGCCTTGTAAATATGCCTTGTGAATAGCGTGTCATTTTTGTGACATGTTGAGTTTCTTGTAAATATGGCTTGTGAATAGCGCCATGTGGTTATGTTTTGTGCAGAGCTTGTTATCATTACGTTAGTCAGGAGAGAGCAGGATCTCTTTCAAGTACTTGGAGAATATGTTTTGAAGATGTGCGTACGTGTTATGTGATAACGTGGAGAAATGAGTTCATGACTTTGCCATGTACTGCAGTCATTGAGGAAAGATTGTGCTTCAGCTGCCAAAGAGTTAATATCTTGTACTGAGTAGGCAGTATTTGTTTTAACATGCTGTTTAACAAGGTGTTGAGGGATTTTGGCGTTTTTTGGTGTTTGCGGGGGGCGTGTTTTTGAGCGGAAATTCGTACCCGTTCCAGTGGAGGGATTTGGTTGCTTTTTGGTGAGGATTTAGGGAATAGCTAGGACTACTGTGATGCAAAATTTGAAAAGGAACTGAGCTGTGGAAGTGGTGGAAAAAGCATGTTTTGTGTGGAGGTGCGATTTGCCATGTTATCCAATGGGCGTATTTCTGAAAATTGAGATAAAGGTTTCCTTGATTTTTCATTCTGGGTCTGCCTATGTGCTTTGTCAGTTTGCAGATTGAATGGTAAAATCTTGCATGGAGAGTAAAGAAGTGTATTTGTAAAGGGTTTGCCTTGGAACACTTGATTTTATTGTGTTTAACTCAGAGGTCGGTAGTTGTAAATAAACCAGTCTTATTGAGATAAGGGTTTTTACACGGAGAGTGCTTTAATGTTTTTCACGGTTGAGAAGAAATTATAGAATAGACCCATTAGAGAATGTGCTATTAATTAGTGTACTGCAACCGTGTGTTTTTTTAAATAGGAATGTTTCTACAGAATATTTTTCCCAATGCAAGCTGCCCTTTAGAATAGCGTTGTGACAGTTAATAGACTCAATTAGAAAACATGGGTTTTTATATTTATTTTGTTTGAAAAATTATGAATCTGGCCCTTTGAATAGGTGGAATAGAAGAGCTTGCACACTTAATTAGGAATAGTGGCTATTTGTAAATTAATGAACGTGGCCCTTTTTGATAGCTATAATACATTACCATCTTAATGCATTGCTATGTGTCCCCTACATTAGTTAAATTTGCATTTAGTTTCAAGGCTCACCTATGTACTTTGACAGGCTGCTGATAGAAAGGTAATATCTTGCACGGTGAAAGCAGTGTTCATTTAACATGCTGCCTGATTTATGTCCACCAGCCTGTGAAAATAGGATTTATTATGTCTGATTCAGAGGTCAGTTAGGCTGCAATGCTTACACAGATGGTTTCAGATAAACATTTAGTGGAGAAGCTTCAATTGATGTATGCAGAGAACGGTCCCAACCCAACAGTCCATGATAATTCGTTTTTTTTTTCTCAAATGCAAAATGCATAGCCTTGTGTGCAGAAGCAAACTGTCCCTTTTTGTGTGTTAATTTGCCTGCTAAACAAATGCCCATGTTTCAAATGTCTTGCCTTCTAGCTGAATTAGTTAGACAAAAGTGTTTATTAGAAAGTGGAGCTTTTAAGTAGCAGTACAGGATTATTTTAAAGTACTAGCATGTCACTTAGTTACAGAAAATATGTCCTTATTAAATTGGCTTCAGTGAAATTAGAGAATGTTGGTTTAGCTCCCTGGCCTGGGTACAGATATGTTTTGAATTACAGAGAATGTGTTTTTCGACCTTGAAGGTCCTGGCTTCCAGTATATGTTTATGTAAAGGGAGGGTTTTTCCCTCTTGCCGTGCCTGTCTTGTTATTATTGGCCATACTCCAATTCTTTTCCGCGGACGAGACCGAGCTCTGTCTTCAGTAACTTGGCAGCTGTTCTCAGCTCTCAGAGCCTCCGTGATGAGCCGCAGAGAAATGTTTATGTAAAGGGAGGGCTACTGCTCCGACTTACACTAGCTTCCTTCAAATGTGGAGGGAGGAGGCTTGCAGCTCACTCTTTAAGAAACTTGGCAGACGTTTGGCTCTTTCAATGAGCTCAGAGTTGGCAGCGACCCATTTTAGAGAAGCAGAGATGAGTGAGAGGCTTGTCTCCTCTTAGTGATGTTTGACACTGAGCCAGCTCCTGGCTCTGAGGGGAGGGGCAGGTGAGCAAGGAGTGAGTTCGTAGCGAAGTTACCTCCCCAGCCCCTCTGACTTGTGTACAAAAAAAAATTGTTCTTCCTTACAGTCAACACTAAAAGCTTCATTGACTTCATATAAATTCACGCTTGCAAATGAATAGTTTTTCCTTCAGTAGTGTAAACAGCATAATTGGCAGGAGTTTCGCTCTTGCAATGGGTTCAGCATCTGGCAGTCATTCAATTTTGGATCACAGTGTTGCCCGGCTTGGAGTTGATTCAAAACTCCGAGCGCGAACATCTTTCTAGAGGGAGGGGCTGCTTCTCAAAGGAGTGAGGAGTAGCGAGGCTCCAAGTTTTCTGTCTATGTTAGAATAATTTGGATTTTATTCAAATACATTTAGAGAACATGTTGTAGGTAGTATGGTCATGCTATTCCCAAGATTTAGAGTAGGATTTTTGTTTTGTTTTCTAACTATAGAGCTTTTTGGAAAGAGGTTTCCCCAAAATAAAAATTGTGCTTTTGAATTGAAAATTCATTTTTTTTTATTTCTATATAATTTATTTTTGCTAGATTGATGACAGTGAGCCCTAGCATTTACAGTCAGACACAAAAGGAACGGCTAGACAGTATTCACATGCCTGCCAACACAGGACTGATACAGTACGTAGACGACATCCTGGTTACAGCACGATCAGACACAGAATGCGAGAATGCATCACTGACAGTTGCAATTCTGTGAAAAGCAAGTGGTGTCACACTTGCTTTCCTAGGAGGGTGGACAGCTAACACAAGATCACATACAGGTCATTACTAACCTTTCACAGCCCAGGACACAAAAGGAAGTTCGTGCATTTATTGGCCTCACTTCTTACTGTAGGCAATGGATTCCCCAGTATGCATATCTAGCCAAACCACTCATACAGTTAACTACACAGGAGGCAGCCACTCTGACTGTACTCACTAGGACACAAGAAAACACCTTGGCATTTGAGGAATTAAAAAGAGCATTATGTCAAGCGCCAGTTTCAGCGACTCCATGTTACAGTAAACATTTTATGCTTTTTTGACTGTAGCGAGACTGACAGGTTATGAACTGACATTATTTCAGCCACACATAGAGATCAGACGTTGTAACATTCTGAATCCTGCAAGAAAAAATAGACACACTGTCAGCACAAGCAGCAGAGCTCATCGCTCTGACGCAAGCCTGCATAAGAGCTAAGCACTTGAAAGTAAACATTTATACAGACTCACAATATGCCTATGGCGTAGTACATGATTTTGGGGTCCTATGGAGGGAGAGAGGTTTTTTGACCTCTCATGGTGCCAAGATTCAGCACGGCCAGCTTATTCAAGCCCTGTTAGAGGCCATACATTTACCTACAGCCATTTCTATCCTGAAGTGCAAAGCTCACACCAAAGTTACAGACATCATTTCCCAGGGTAATGACCTGGCAGACCGAACAGCAAAACTTACAGCCCAGACAGCACAGACACCAACAGACACGACAAGGACAGAGGTACCATTACTGACAACATGTATGACAGTCAGGGATCCCACACAAGATGTACTCGACATACAGACACATGCCACTACAGATGAGATAAAGAATTGGACTGAACAAGGAGGGGTCCAGACTAACCAAGGTTGGATGACTAAGGGAAAAAGTACATGGTCTCTTTCAGATTCTATGGTACAAATAATCATAAACACAACACATAGTCCCGCACACTTAGGAGAGAAGGCAATGCTAGACAGTTTACAGAACATTTGGTTTAACAAGCACCTACGTGCAGCAGCGAAACAGAAAGTGCGAACATGTATGATCTGTTGCCAGTTCAATCCAGGTAAAGGCATTCCGGTGGAACAAGGCGGATTTCATCCTCCTGACCACCCTTTTGAGGTTCTCCAGACGGATTATATCCAAATGGACAGATGTAGAGGTTACAAATATGTCTTAGTAGTTGTGTATGCACCATCTGTGTACGAAGCAATAACAAGGCTCCACAAAATTGCTCATGCCATACATCAAGATCCAGGCACATGGACTTGGTCCAGTTGGTTCTGGGGTGTAATATCGGCATGGGGATGGAAAGTTATGTCCTTCCTAGGAATGATCCTACTTATGGTATTTGGTTGCTGTCTCTGTCTGCAGTGTGGCCCGGCCATTTGCGGCCTGTGTGCTACTGCCTGTATTCCACATCCACGTAAACAAAGGATAAAAGATGAACAAATGATGCTGTATGATGAACTATACGGTCTCATGAATATAGATGTATCCTGAAGGGTTAAGTAGGGGACAAGGAGGGAATGAGGAAAATGAAATTTTGCCTGACCAGGATGCCCCCTACGTATACCCTATGTTACATGTGTGTGCATGTCATCCATGCATATTTCCTTGTAGTGGCCTGAATCACTAGGCCCCTGCAATCATGTCCTGCATTAGAAATGCCAGTCATCAAAGTCTCCCAAACGTTAAGGTAGCATAAGGCCCATGTATTTTACATTGTGCACTTTTAAATAAATATCGTACTGAACCCTTTTTGTGGTTCAGATTGAACCACCAGTCCCTGAATTAATGTTTTCATGACTCCTGACACACTGAAAGCCGCAAGAAGCCCAGTAAGGCCTGCCAAGACAGTATTATGAATAACAGTTATCTGTTTGCTTTACAGAATCACATTTCAGTCTGGTGAAGAAGGTACACAGAACCCATCTGCGTAGATAGGGCCCAGCCATTCTGTCTCTGTTTAAGTGGATTACAATGCTTGCATCCATAGAAAGCTCATGCAACGAACGAATAAATATGCCCTTTCTGTCATTTAGTGACGAGCAACCTTTGCTTCAGATAATACATCCCCTGACTCAAGATATCAGTTAGTACTAGATGTGCTGGTCGCCCTGACACAAGAGATCTCTCTTCTAGACTGAAAGTCAGCTCTCCTCCCAGTTACACGTCAATTGCACGTCATGCTCATGTTGCACACAAGTAGGACAAAGTTCGAGCTGGTCATGCAAACTCCTCCTCTAAGTACCCACCCACCTATGACACCTACCTATCACCTACCTATGACTCATCGAAGTACACACCCTCATGTACGCCCACATGCTCTTATCTCTTTCTTTCTTGCTCTGCCTGGAGCGCTCCGCCCTATGTACAAGGAGTAAAATGTATATATTCTGTTCATTGTTATTAAATGTTAGAAGACCCTTCCTGAACCTCTGTGGTGATGGAACTGATTCTCCCTTTGACTCGAGTTATTGGAATAAAGCCCATTTAACTTGGACACCATGGATCCTGTCTCTCATTTGATGCATGATACTTTGTTAATGCCTAGAAATTCTGCCAGGGTAATATTTTATTTACCACAAAATTTGGCGCCCTTACAGGGACATATCCCTTTCCTCACTCGCCGGAGTTGTGGGTCTAGTCTTTGCCCCCTTCTACAGCCGTGACGGACTTCAAAGTGCGCACGCCATCGGGATTTCCCGCTACTCCCTCAGGCCCAGGAGGAGGACGGACTGCGAACAGGCATCCATACGAGGCGGTGAGGAACGCGGATCGTCTCAACCAGAGCCCAGCCCGTGAGAGAGCAAGGTCCGAGGTCTCCAGAGGTCCACCTGTTCCAAGGCGCAAGCGTAGTCAAGTCAAGTTTCCGAGGCCTTCAAGTTTCAAGTTCTGCTTCCCGGTGAGTACCACTATGGGGAATGCATCAAGCTTCAAGACGGGTCCACTGTAAAAAGTGGAAACGGTCAAGACGGGTCCACGGTTAAACGTGGGCCCGGTAAAGACGTGTCTCATTTTCTGAGACCGGTATGGTTGTACTGTATTCCAGTGCACAAAACTGTTTTTCAAGTACATGTTTAACTCTCTGTAATGGTATCTGTTTTAGTGTTTCAATGTTATGTTGTTTTAGTGTGAATGATTGTTGATTGTTACAGTCTATTTTTTGTGTATTGTTCTCAAAATTACGTCAGATAGGGACCAGGAAAGGTATACTAGAAGAGTCAGTTAACATCCCGCCAAGAGATACACCTGGTCATGATATGTATAAAAGAAGTCAAGACCCTCTCAGAAAGACGCTATTGAGGTATGGCGCAAAGAGTCACATAGGAGAACAGAGAAAGAATTCAACAAAGTAGAGAGAAATAAACTAGCAGAGGAAAAAGCCAAAGAAAAAGAATCACGTCCTCTCAGAAGAACTAGCTAGAGTTAGAGTTAGAGCTATAAGTTTACTGTGGAGTTCCTTGTAAATAGCGCCTTGTAAATATGCCTTGTGAATAGCGTGTCATTTTTGTGACATGTTGAGTTTCTTGTAAATATGGCTTGTGAATAGCGCCATGTGGTTATGTTTTGTGCAAAGCTTGTTATCATTACGTTAGTCAGGAGAGAGCAGGATCTCTTTCAAGTACTTGGAGAATATGTTTTGAAGATGTTGCGTACGTGTTATGTGATAACGTGGAGAAATGAGTTCATGACTTTGCCATGTACTGCAGTCATTGAGGAAAGATTGTGCTTCAGCTGCCAAAGAGTTAATATCTTGTACTGAGTAGGCAGTATTTGTTTTAACATGCTGTTTAACAAGGTGTTGAGGGATTTTTGCGTTTTTGGGTGTTTGCGGGGGGCGTGTTTTTGAGCGGAAATTCGTACCCGTTCCAGTGGAGGGATTTGGTTGCTTTTTGGTGAGGATTTAGGGAATAGCTTGGACTACTGTGATGCAAAATTTGAAAAGGATCTTAGCTGTGGAAGTGGTGGAAAAAGCATGTTTTGTGTGGAGGTGCGATTTGCCATGTTATCCAATGGGCGTATTTCTGAAAATTGAGATAAAGGTTTCCTTGATTTTTCATTCTGGGTCTGCCTATGTGCTTTGTCAGTTTGCAGATTGAATGGTAAAATCTTGCATGGAGAGTAAAGAAGTGTATTTGTAAAGGGTTTGCCTTGGAACACTTGATTTTATTGTGTTTAACTCAGAGGTCGGTAGTTGTAAATAAACCAGTCTTATTGAGATAAGGGTTTTTACACGGAGAGTGCTTTAATGTTTTTCACGGTTGAGAAGAAATTATAGAATAGACCCATTAGAGAATGTGCTATTAATTAGTGTACTGCAACCGTGTGTTTTTTTAAATAGGAATGTTTCTACAGAATATTTTTCCCAATGCAAGCTGCCCTTTAGAATAGCATTGTGACAGTTAATAGACTCAATTAGAAAACATGGGTTTTTATATTTATTTTGTTTGAAAAATTATGAATCTGGCCCTTTGAATAGGTGGAATAGAAGAGCTTGCACACTTAATTAGGAATAGTGGCTATTTGTAAATTAATGAACGTGGCCCTTCTTGATAGCTATAATACATTACCATCTTAATGCATTGCTATGTGTCCCCTACATTAGTTAAATTAGCATTTAGTTTCAAGGCTCACCTATGTACTTTGACAGGCTGCTGATAGAAAGGTAATATCTTGCACGGTGAAAGCAGTGTTCATTTAACATGCTGCCTGATTTATGTCCACCAGCCTGTGAAAATAGGATTTATTATGTCTGATTCAGAGGTCAGTTAGGCTGCAATGCTTACACAGATGGTTTCAGATAAACATTTAGTGGAGAAGCTTCAATTGATGTATGCAGAGAACAGTCCCAACCCAACAGTCCATGATAATTCGTTTTTTTTTTCTCAA
Organism: Lissotriton helveticus; assembly: GCF_964261635.1. Lineage (NCBI taxonomy): Eukaryota > Metazoa > Chordata > Amphibia > Caudata > Salamandridae > Lissotriton > Lissotriton helveticus. Next base: position 1,837,501,427 of record NC_136059.1, on the reverse strand, counting down.
ATGCAAAATGCATAGCCTTGTGTGCAGAAGCAAACTGTCCCTTTTTGTGTGTTAATTTGCCTGCTAAACAAATGCCCATGTTTCAAATGTCTTGCCTTCTAGCTGAATTAGTTAGACAAAAGTGTTTATTAGAAAGTGGAGCTTTTAAGTAGCAGTACAGGATTATTTTAAAGTACTAGCATGTCACTTAGTTACAGAAAATATGTCCTTATTAAATTGGCTTCAGTGAAATTAGAGAATGTTGGTTTAGCTCCCTGGCCTGGGTACAGATATGTTTTGAATTACAGAGAATGTGTTTTTCGACCTTGAAGGTCCTGGCTTCCAGTATATGTTTATGTAAAGGGAGGGTTTTTCCCTCTTGCCGTGCCTGTCTTGTTATTATTGGCCATACTCCAATTCTTTTCTGCGGACGAGACCGAGCTCTGTCTTCAGCAACTTGGCAGCTGTTCTCAGCTCTCAGAGCCTCCGTGATGAGCCGCAGAGAAATGTTTATGTAAAGGGAGGGCTACTGCTCCGACTTACACTAGCTTCCTTCGAATGTGGAGGGAGGAGGCTTGCAGCTCACTCTTTAAGAAACTTGGCAGACGTTTGGCTCTTTCAATGAGCTCAGCGTTGTCAGCGACCCAATTTTAGAGAAGCAGAGACGAGTGAGAGGCTTGTCTCCTCTTAGTGATGTTTGACACTGAGCCAGCTCCTGGCTCTGAGGGGAGGGGCAGGTGAGCAAGGAGTGAGTTCGTAGCGAAGTTACCTCCCCAGCCCCTCTGACTTGTGTACAAAAAAAAATTGTTCTTCCTTACAGTCAACACTAAAAGCTTCATTGACTTCATATAAATTCACGCTTGCAAATTAATAGTTTTTCCTTCAGTAGTGTAAACAGCATAATTGGCAGGAGTTTCGCTCTTGCAATGGGTTCAGCATCTGGCAGTCATTCAATTTTGGATCACAGTGTAGCCCGGCTTGGAGTTGATTCAAAACTCCGAGCGCGAACATCTTTCTAGAGGGAGGGGCTGCTTCTCAAAGGAGTGAGGAGTAGCGAGGCTCCAAGTTTTCTGTCTATGTTAGAATAATTTGGATTTTATTCAAATACATTTAGAGAACATGTTGTAGGTAGTATGGTCATGCTATTCCCAAGATTTAGAGTAGGATTTTTGTTTTGTTTTTTAACTATAGAGCTTTTTGGAAAGAGGTTTCCCCAAAATAAAAATTGTGCTTTTGAATTGAAAATTCATTTTTTTTTATTTCTATATAATTTATTTTTGCTAGATTGATGACAGTGAGCCCTAGCATTTACAGTCAGACACAAAAGGAACGGCTAGACAGTATTCACATGCCTGCCAACACAGGACTGATACAGTACGTAGACGACATCCTGGTTACAGCACGATCAGACACAGAATGCGAGAATGCATCACTGACAGTTGCAATTCTGTGAAAAGCAAGTGGTGTCACACTTGCTTTCCAAGGAGGGTGGACAGCTAACACAAGATCACATACAGGTCATTACTAACCTTTCACAGCCCAGGACACAAAAGGAAGTTCGTGCATTTATTGGCCTCACTTCTTACTGTAGGCAATGGATTCCCCAGTATGCATATCTAGCCAAACCACTCATACAGTTAACTACACAGGAGGCAGCCACTCTGACTGTACTCACTAGGACACAAGAACACACCTTGGCATTTGAGGAATTAAAAAGAGCATTATGTCAAGCGCCAGTTTCAGCGACTCCATGTTACAGTAAACATTTTATGCTTTTTTGACTGTAGCGAGACTGACAGGTTATGAACTGACATTATTTCAGCCACACATAGAGATCAGACGTTGTAACATTCTGAATCCTGCAAGAAAAAATAGACACACTGTCAGCACAAGCAGCAGAGCTCATCGCTCTGACGCAAGCCTGCATAAGAGCTAAGCACTTGAAAGTAAACATTTATACAGACTCACAATATGCCTATGGCGTAGTTCATGATTTTGGGGTCCTATGGAGGGAGAGAGGTTTTTTTGACCTCTCATGGTGCCAAGATTCAGCACGGCCAGCTTATTCAAGCCCTGTTAGAGGCCATACATTTACCTACAGCCATTTCTATCCTGAAGTGCAAAGCTCACACCAAAGTTACAGACATCATTTCCCAGGGTAATGACCTGGCAGACCGAACAGCAAAACTTACAGCCCAGACAGCACAGACACCAACAGACACGACAAGGACAGAGGTACCATTACTGACAACATGTATGACAGTCAGGGATCCCACACAAGATGTACTCGACATACAGACACATGCCACTACAGATGAGATAAAGAATTGGACTGAACAAGGAGGGGTCCAGACTAACCAAGGTTGGATGACTAAGGGAAAAAGTACATGGTCTCTTTCAGATTCTATGGTACAAATAATCATAAACACAACACATAGTCCCGCACACTTAGGAGAGAAGGTAATGCTAGACAGTTTACAGAACATTTGGTTTAACAAGCACCTACGTGCAGCAGCGAAACAGAAAGTGCGAACATGTATGATCTGTTGCCAGTTCAATCCAGGTAAAGGCATTCCGGTGGAACAAGGCGGATTTCATCCTCCTGACCACACTTTTGAGGTTCTCCAGACCGATTATATCCAAATGGACAGATGTAGAGGTTACAAATATGTCTTAGTAGTTGTGTATGCACCATCTGTGTACGAAGCAATAACAAGGCTCCACAAAATTGCTCATGCCATACATCAAGATCCAGGCACATGGACTTGGTCCAGTTGGTTCTGGGGTGTAATATCGGCATGGGGATGGAAAGTTATGTCCTTCCTAGGAATGATCCTACTTATGGTATTTGGTTGCTGTCTCTGTCTGCAGTGTGGCCCGGCCATTTGCGGCCTGTGTGCTACTGCCTGTATTCCACATCCACGTAAACAAAGGATAAAAGATGAACAAATGATGCTGTATGATGAACTATACGGTCTCATGAATATAGATGTATCCTGAAGGGTTAAGTAGGGGACAAGGAGGGAATGAGGAAAATGAAATTTTGCCTGACCAGGATGCCCCCTACGTATACCCTATGTTACATGTGTGTGCATGTCATCCATGCATATTTCCTTGTAGTGGCCTGAATCACTAGGCCCCTGCAATCATGTCCTGCATTAGAAATGCCAGTCATCAAAGTCTCCCAAACGTTAAGGTAGCATAAGGCCCATGTATTTTACATTGTGCACTTTTAAATAAATATCGTACTGAACCCTTTTTGTGGTTCAGATTGAACCACCAGTCCCTGAATTAATGTTTTCATGACTCCTGACACACTGAAAGCCGCAAGAAGCCCAGTAAGGCCTGCCAAGACAGTATTATGAATAACAGTTATCTGTTTGCTTTACAGAATCACATTTCAGTCTGGTGAAGAAGGTACACAGAACCCATCTGCATAGATAGGGCCCAGCCATTCTGTCTCTGTTTAAGTGGATTACAGTGCTTGCATCCATAGAAAGCTCATGCAACGAACGAATAAATATGCCCTTTCTGTCATTTAGTGACGAGCAACCTTTGCTTCAGATAATACATCCCCTGACTCAAGATATCAGTTAGTACTAGATGTGCTGGTCGCCCTGACACAAGAGATCTCTCTTCTTGCTATTCTCATATGTGATCTTATACATGTCAGAAATCAAGTCTAACCGATTCACCACCGGGTGGGCTTAAACAATTAAACTACGTCTGACTTACTAGATCGCAACTTAAACCTATACTCCTGCTGTGGAGTCTTTTCTAGCAAAGGTCAGTGTTCTTTATAAAAGTTCCAAAGTTCCAAATAGTCCAAAGTATCTTTTGTAGTGATGAAGGTGAGTTTGGCCTTTACGTCCTTCCACCAACTTCGGCGTCTTCCAACGTGGCTCAAGGGGACTTGAACGATCAAAATTCCGGATGCATACAAAATTCTCGGGGACAATGGCGTGTTCCTTGACCTGGGTGTTGTCAGGGAAGGCAGCAGCAACCTGTGAACAACAAGAGAGTAGTGCAGAAATCAAGGAAGCCAGGTAATCTGTCAGCATGTTACTGTCAACATCAGGTATTTTCTTAGGCATAGGCGTACCCCACATATTTGGCGGTCTACCGAAAACTACTTCATAAGGAGATAGGCCTGTTCTGGAATGAGCTACCATACGCATGTAAAAGAGGGCAACCGGCAAGGCAACCATCCAATCCACGCCTTTTTCTGCACAGATCTTAGCAATTTTTGTCTTAATTGTCTGATTATGTCTTTCTACAAGGCCTGCTGCTTCTGGGTGTCTTACACAATGGAATTTCCAAGTATATCCTAACAGAAGAGACACTTGTTTCATTAATTCAGAAGAGAATGGCTGGCCGTTATCAGAATAGACGACCCGAGGTAATCCATACCTGGGGAAGTAGTCGCGCACTAACTGTCTGGCTGTTGTCACAGCAGTATAATCTGGAACTGGATATGCTTCTGTCCATCTAGATCTGTTCATTGTTATTAAATGTTAGAAGACCCTTCCTGAACCTCTGTGGTGATGGAACTGATTCTCCCTTTGACTCAAGTTATTGGAATAAAGCCCATTTAACTTGGACACCACGGATCCTGTCTCTCATTTGATGCATGATACTTTGTTAATGCCTAGAAATTCTGCCAGGGTAATATTTTATTTACCACAGTTATATGCTTTTAGCTGCCTTAGTGATACATAGTTGTATTTTTAAGTTGCAGTGTTGTACTGTGTTTCTCTTATTTTGTTGAGTTATTGCAATGTGGTGTTGTGTTTTTGTGGCACGGCTGTATATCAACTTGAGTATGTGTGATTGAATAAGCAGAAATCTTCTTGTCACACATTACCGCCTCCATAAATCTGCTTTCATGATAAAATGCTAAAAAATGGCTACACCAATCACTGCCTTACTTACCACATAGCACTTGTAATAACGAACACCAAAATTAGTGGTCACACAATTCAATGACCTGTAATATTCAGTTACCCGCTTTAGGCATTTACGTGGATAGTAATGGCAGTGTTTCAAAAACCGTGTTTGCAGTAATCTCTGATAAGAAAAAATAGTACATTAATTATTAATATACTGCCACTTTGATAATATCACCTCTTGAGATAGCATGTCTCACTTCGCATCTGCTTTTTAATGGCAAAGCATACCATGTGAACTACATACATGATCGATATTATTTATTCAAATACATTCTTACCGTGGCTTGAAGATGTTCTGCCTGGTTGTTAATACTGCACATCCACTAATAGAAATTGTGAGAAAGCAAAACCTGAGTGGGTAATGGATCTCTAGATTGGATTTATCCTTCTCCTTAACCCACTCCTTTTAAATCACAGACCCATTTGGAATAAATGATGGATATAGTTTTCTGGACTCGTTTAAGTGAATGCCACCATATCGGAAACCCACATTTCTTGCTTAAAAGAAAGAGTACAAACATGAACAGAATGGAAATATTCTAAATATTGTTTACTAAACTATTTTCCCAATGCATGTGTACTATCTTTTATTTAATACAACAGGGCAACCTTCCTGTAGGCAACATTTAGTACTCACTAATAACGTCAGATGAGATTCTGACAATACTCCGGTACCACACCTATTGATTATGCAGTTTGGTAAGGAGCAGCAGAGCAGTGGGCTGATGACTCAGGCCAATAAATACGTGATTGCGATCCATTACACCACAAACTTATGGGCTAAAGCCATAAAATCACTAACCTAATCCTTAAGTAAAATCAATAAAATAGTTTTTACATCAAGACACTAACATGGTCCAAGAAGCTGAAAATGTTTATCTTCTTTAGATGAAAAAGCAGTTTTCTAATTTTGCCGTATTACACACCAATGTGTAAAACATGACGATAACATAACTATACAAACAGGACATTTTCCAGATACAGTGGTGCCACAATGGTGCCACATGGTCTGTGATTGAAACTGCATTTACAAAATTCACTGACGCTAAAGAACAAGGGGGGACCCAGGGAGAGCCGTGCGCGACCCGGTCTCTCCCTGGGTAGGTTCGCGCAGACGGAGTGGCCACAGGTGAGGTTGATTAGGGAGAGAGTCCGAGTCTATTTATAGGGCATGGGCAGGGTTTAGAGAAGGGCTTTTAGGCGGGAGGCGGACAGCGGAGTTTGTTTTGCGGAGGTTGGGTGGGCTCGCATAATCCATTCTGGAGGTGCCCCCCCCCCCTTGTGGCCGGAGCTTCTGGTGTCACTGGTTGGCCGCACGCGTCCTTTCAGGACCGCGGCTGGAGGCGTGGCTTCGGCGGTTCTGCCTGCCTGTCTGCACCGTCGACTCGACGGACGGCGCTGCTGCCATGCCCCATGAGCCGGTAAGTGGGGGGGTCGGGTGCACGTGGGTTGGGCTGCCCCCGCGCCACCGGGCGCTCCTCCAGAGGTCTGTCTGCCCCTCTTGGGGCGGGGGGCCCGTTGGGGGGCGGCTGGTGGTTGCCGGGGGGCGGTCCTTTGTGCGGGCTGCTCTTTGGGTGGGTGTGGGTGTGGGTGTGGGTGGGGGTGGAGCGAGCCCTGTCGCGGTGAGCAGCTTTCCTTAGCTGTTTCGCACCCCCCTATGCCCCTGCTTCACGGTTTTATTTATTTGTTTGTTTGTGAATTTTTGTATGGCGCGGACTTTGCCCAAGGGTGTTGGGGCGCTTCACGGTAGGAGCCGGACTGATGCATGAGAGCATTACAAGTGAGCGAAATACGGGGGCAAACGTTACATTAAATGAAGCAAAATTACAGTTGTGCGCCAACAAAGTATTAGAGGTAGTAAACGGTGCATTACAAAAATGTCAATTGTGAATCAACAAAATACAAGAGGTAGCAGGCGGTGCATTGCAGGAGGCAAAGGTGACGTGTGCAGGTTACAAAAACCGTACAGAATAAATATGGAGGTATAATACTGCAATATATGGAGGACACTGCAGCACAAGAACAAACGGTCTGTCTTGGTCGTGGCTGGGTTTTTTGCTCGGCCATTTCGTGGCATTTCCGGACTTCTGTTGTGTCTCCTTTCCACCTTTGGTTTTTTGGTGATTGTCTGTGGGAGGGTGGGCCCCCCCCCTTTCGTATGGTGAATTTCTAGTCTCCCTGTATATGGAAGTGTCTTCGCAGTGTGTTCGTGTGGTTTGAGAGACTGCCTTTTTGCAGTAATGCCCCACTTTGTTTGCCTGTTTTTGGCAGAAATAGTTATACAACCTTTGGCACGTTGAACAATGTATTTTATCTTGCAATTATGGGATTCTTCATGTTATAACTGTGTTTGAAACCGTTGACATCTTTATTGGACTGCTTATCTCAGATTCCTTTCTATTGGTTGGACACAAGCCTCAATACTTTCGCCTCCTGTGCTGTACCTATTGCTTTTGTGATTTGTTCTTGTCCTGTTCTCCTTTTTCGGCTGTGCCTGTGGTGCGGCGCTCTGGCGCCTTCGGGTACGGTCCGCGCTCTATACCCCCACATACATAAATCAATGTACCCTCTGTTCCCCCAGCTGGCTTGGTTGTGAGGCGGGGGAGGGGGTTGCCGCTTTAGAGTGAGCCTCTTCCGTTGGGTGGGGTGGTAGGGGCTGCCTTTTTTACCGCCTGCAGTGACGTTGTCATTTTCTTTGTGAGGACATTGCGGACTGCGCATGAGGCGGTTCGGCCTGGGGAGGTGGCTCAGGAGAGGGATCTGGAGCGGATTCCTCTTCTGGGGTGTGAAGCGCAGTGCGCAATGGCGATTTTCGGGCATTTTTTCGGAACTTGCTGCCATTGCCTAAGGGTACGGGGGGTTGGTGGTGGGTGTGGCAATAGGGGGAGAGTCTCCCTGTCAGAGCTTTCGATCTATTGTTTGGGGATGGGGCTGTTGGTGAGCAAGTTGCTCTTCGGACGCTGCCGGTGCGGCAAGCGGATGGGCATGCTGAGTCTGGAGGGGACGCTACCGCCGTCCAGAATGGGCGGACAGGGGAAGCTACTACACCTATGGTTTATGACGAAGGGGACGAGCCCATGTACTTGAAATTACCCTATACAGGCATTGGTTCAGTCTGGGGGGATGGGGCGCAGGAGGGGGATCTGGAGCGGATTTCCCTTCTGGGGGTGAGGCGCAGTCCGCCTTGACATACGGTTTTCTGGCACTTTCACGAGGGTGAGTGATGGCAACTGGCCCAGTGGCAGGGGTTTATTTTGGGCATGCAGATGACCTGATTCTGGAGGTTTATGATGCTGATCTGGAGGTAAATAAAAAAAAAAAAATAATAAAAAATAAAGGGGTGCATTCCGAGATGTGGAAGTTCCACTGGTGACAGTCATGACTCGGAGGGGAGTTTTGGGGCATTCTGGTTCACTTAGTCTTTTGCAGGAGTCTTGTGCGGACCATGCAAAGGCACGTTTTGCGGGAGTCTCGTGCGGACCACGCAATGGCACGTTTTTGCAGGAGTCTCGTGCGGACCACGCAAAGTCACGTTTTTTGCGGGAGTCTAGTGCGGACCACGCAAAGGCACGTGTTTCATCGTTTTTCTCTTCGTCCAGCTAAGCCGCGACAAGGGGACCCTATGGTGTTTTGACGGGAATTGGTTGAAAAGGGGAGAGTCTCCCAGTTACGTGTACTTGTTGGGATTGGGGATGAGCATGTTGGGGAGCAAGTGGCTATTCAACCGCTGCCTGTGCGGCACGCTGGTGTGAACGATAAGTCTCGAGGGGACGATGCCGCCATGTCACATGTGCGGACAGGGGACTCTGATCAACACAAGGCCCTGGAGGAAGAGGATGCGCTCCACCGTATGCAATGGCCTTATTCAGGTATTGGTATGCCACTGGTTTCTCACTTGTTAGGCAACACGAAAATCCTGGATTGGATATGATGCCGTTGTTGATGTGTCACCTGATAGTACGGTAGGTATGAACATGTGTTCACAATGTGGGGGCAGGCACTCTTTCCCATACTGCTTCCTGGGACGGCTTTTTGGATTTCCAGGGGGGGGGGGGCAAGGGGGCAGAGTCCGGTTCTTTTGGTTTGTCCCACAGTGTGCCTACTCCTTTCAAGGTGACGGTCTTGGTACAGTGGTTGCAGGATTTCTCTGGACTTTGATGCAGCAGTGCGCTTGTTATGGGGCGTTGCGGTGGGTTTCACGATTGGTTACAGGGGACCCGGCAGGGTCGGGGCCGGATGACTTGCACTCCGCGAACATGAGTCCCCAGGTTGTGGAGATTGACTTGGCACTTGACCTTGTTGGCATTTGCATCTTCCGGGTGGGGCGCTGGTGCGCTGCAAGCTGGCCTGTTCACTGCAGCGTCAGGGTAGCAGTGTTGTATTTTTTAGAATTGTTCCGTTTGCTGGTGGCCCTGTACATCTGAGGCGCGGATTTCCGGAACAGGATTGGGTTCTTCCGGGTTTGATAATTTGGCATTTGTGGGCTTGGTTCCCGGGCGACGAGCAAGGGATTTGTGTGTGCTGCAGCTGTTGTGTGCTTTCCGTTGCGGTGCCTGCAGCGGCATATTGTTTTCAAGCGCGACATATTCCGGGGATCTCTCATTACCCTTGGTGGACACCGGTTTTTTTCGCACACCACTATCCTGGTTACATGGCCGGGATTTCTTTTTCTGGGCAGCTCAGGTGGGGGAGGGATCCGGTGGGGGGTGTTTTCGGTTGCATAGGTTTCTGACTGTTTTGGGTAGTCTCCAGGCTGGTTCTAAGCGGCTGCGGCAGCCTGTCCTTTTGCCTTACTTCGGCACATGTTGTCCTAGTTGCCTTCTTGCTGTCTGTTGTTTTTGAGTGCGTTATGTTTCGGTTCTGTTTTGGATGGTTATTTTTGGGGCGTTTTGGGGCTTCCGAACTCTTGGGTTTGCGTACCAGGTCGGGTCCGCTGTTTTTACTGGGGAGGAGTGGTTTGGTTTCTTGTTGCCCGGTTTCGGAATGGTAGGTTTTTCTGGATTCCTCTGTTTTAGGCCGGGAGTTCATTTTGCTGTGAGGATGCCAGCCCCATTTTTGTTGGCCAGTTGTTGACCGTTTTCTGGAAGGTACTTTTGGGGTTGGTGTTGACTCCTTTACACTTTAGCACTCATTTCTTTTAGGCTGGGGGCGGTTCTGCGGCTGCATGTTTGGGGGGGGATTGGTCTCGGATACACAGAATTGGGAGATGGAGGTCGAGATGCTGTGAGCACTTTGTTAGACGGTAGTGCACCTTCTTTTGTTGATATGTGTTTTTCTCCTAGGTCCTTTTGCGCAGGATGGTCACAGTTCCACGGAGGGTTTGGTTTGTTGGTCACTCCTTCTTGCAATGGGCCGCAATCCCTGCAGAATGCCATAATTGGTGGGAGGTCTCTTGGTCTCGGCAGTTCACGCATGACGTGTATTGGCGTGGTACTTGGGGACTGTGTTGGGGGGATTGTTTTCATTTTTGTCTCCGCTTTGTGAGGAAGGGGGGGGAGGTCCGCCAGTCTTGCTCGAACTTCAACTGGGTGAAAATGATCTAGTTTTTTCTATCTGGTCTGTCTTTGTTAAGAATGCTGCAGATGGATCCGGACGTCATCACGGACGCCTGGGAGAGCACCATGGTGATCTGGACGGCATTTGTGACACGTCCCCGCTGGAATGGAGCTCTACGTCGCACAGCTATGGGCAGAGCAGGGACGCTGAACACCTCTATGCAACTGTTTTGTAATGGCATGTTTTCATTTTGGCTCATCCTCACTTACAGGTTTCTGCGCGTCACTTGTTTCATGAGGATGGGGTTCGCCTTTCTCAGCTGGGTCAGTCCTTCTCTCTTTTGGGATTGCGGGATTTGATCGCCACAGTTCTGGATGTGCAGTTGTGGTGTTCTCGGGCTTTGTTTACTTCCTGTTTTGGTGGGGCAGGAAAACTCTAAAGGTTTTCCTGGGTGGCGGTTTTTAGTGGGGGTGGGCAGCCTGGAGCGGGTTGGTCCATCCTCAAAGGGCAGGTAAAGGACAGGAGGGGATAGTACAGGATTCAGTTGCCTGGGTTTGTTAGGTTTTATTTGGTGGGGGGGTTTGATTTCTTATCAGGGTTGCTCAGTGAGCTGAAGGATTTGAGTATTATTAAATAAATAATCGAAATATGTTGAGATGTTTTGCCTACACCTGTCTTAATAAAGTGGCCTTTCTTGCTTACCAAGAAGTTGTGGACAGTAAGTTCTTGCGCGAGGGGGGACCCAGGGAGAGCCGTGCGCGAGCCGGTCTCTCCCTGGGTAGGTTCGCGCAGACGGAGTGGCCACAGGTGAGGTTGATTAGGGAGAGAGTCCGAGTCTATTTATAGGGCCAGGGCAGGGTTTGGAGAAGGGCTTTTAGGCGGGAGGCGGACAGCGGAGTTTGTTTTGCCCCACCCACCCTCCCCTCTTTTTTGTCTTTTAGGCCTTTTTTCTTGAGATTGTGCTTTAGATAATTTTGTTGTTAGGTTTGCCACGATAAGACAGGTTGTAATCTTTTCTTTGTAGGCGGTTTTTAGTGGGGGTGGGCAGCCTGGAGCGGGTTAGTCCATCCTCAAAGGGCAGGTAAAGGACAGGAGGGGATAGTACAGGATTCAGTTGCCTGGGTTTGTTAGGTTTTATTTGGTGGGGGGTTTGACTTCTTATCAGGGTTGCTCAGTGAGCTGAAGGATTTGAGTATTATTAAATAAATAATCAAAATATGTTGAGATGTTTTGCCTACACCTGTCTTAATAAAGTGGCCTTTCTTGCTTACCAAGAAGTTGTGGACAGTAAGTTCTTGCGCGAATGGTAGATTGTGCATTATGTTAGTGACAAACAGCATTGGAATAATTGAAATATTGTAACTATATCCTGAAATAAGGAAAAATGCCTATCATATTCCTTTTACACATCTACCCTTGGATCCAGGCTGGTTGAAAGAAGCTGCTGGGTTTCATAGGTGTTCAAGCATCTATTTCAACAAATACAAATTGTAAGAAAGCAGGTATACTTAGTTCTTGGAAAAGATGTGGGCCCTTCACTAGTGATTAGTCCCCATTCAACTTTCTACTCGGAAGCAATTCCCCTTTTGTAGCACTTGAGTTTCTTTAAGATAGAGGAGCAGAGCAGACCAAGTCATACTCAGGGAAGGTTATGTAGGCCGGTGCCCCAGTCCTCAGGCACGCACACCGGCACCCATTAAATCACTGTCCAGCCAGTATTTTTTGTAATTACTACATAACATGTGTACTGCTCAATACTACATGTTAATTTTAATAAATATACATTGGCAGGCGGAAAGACCTAAAACGACACCCTCTAATTGTATTTGGACAAAATATTGAGTTGTAAATATCAGGAAACAGAAATAGCATTAAAAATATAGTGATACAAGAATATTGTGATGCAGAAATAGCATTGTCAAAAATATCGTTTTTTTAGGAAATATTGTTGCTAAGAATATTGTTGCTGTAAATATCGTTTTTAATCATATAGTAGTAAAGAATATTGTTTCTAATTTCATTTAATGCATTTTAGTTTATGCAATAATTTTAATATGTTATTATTTTCTGTGTAATTGTTATACTTTTTTTAAATATAGTTTGTAATGTTAAGGGATATGGAATATTTAGTTTAATTGTTAATCATAATTTATAGTGTGGTAGCGGGTTGGTTTGTTTGTAAGGGAATCGGTGGCAAGTTAATTAAGTAGTAATTATGTATTAACTAATTAATAATGTTTAGGTAAGTAAATCTGTATTGCTTGATTGCAAAAACTTTTGCAATACAATCCACAATAAAATGCAGTAAAAATTCATAGACAGTGCTCATGGTGCCATCATCATCACTAGAAAGTAAAAAAAAAACTTTGACCATGCCTTTAAAATCAGATTTAAGAAAGAGGGCTCTCTTCCTGCCCTATAACTAAAGTGAATTGGCCCCAAGGCTGTATGTGCCAGGTGGTTTAGAGGCAGGAGCATATAAATAAAATTCACCTCTACGATGAAGCCAATTTTGTGAGTGTACACACCATATCCTTACGCTACTAGTAATCCAATCAATCAATCAGGGTTGGTGAAGCGCAACTACTCACCTGTGATGGTCTCAAGGTGCTGGGGTGCGGGGCAGCTCCATTTAGTGCTGGGACCATCAGAAGAGCAAGGTCTTGAGGCCCTTCCTGAACTGGGCAATGTGGGAGATTGCAGGAGGTGGAGGCAGACGGTGTTCCAGGCTTTGAGTGCGAGGTAAGAGAAGGACTTTCCTCCCGTTCTGGTCTGGTATGTGGGACAGTGGCAAGAGAGAGTGGGAATTATTGGAGGTGACTTTTGAGTGCCTGGAAGAAGAGGCGGCTGTTCAGGTATGCAGGTCCAGTGTTGTGAAGGGCCTTGTATGCTCTGGTGAGGAGGTTGAAGGTTATTCTTCTTTCAACTGGAAGCCAGTGGAGATCACAGAGGTGTTTGGTGAAGTGACTGCGACGGGGGATGTCGAGGATCAGAATGGCTGTGGCATTGTGGCTGGTCTGGAGTTTGTGAAGAAGTATCTTGTTGATTCCGACATAGAGAGCGTTGCTGTGGTCCAGTCTGCTACTGATGAGTCCCTGCATTACAGTTTTTCTGGATTCGGTTGGGATCCATCTGAAAGTCTTTTGCAGCATGCAAAGGGTGTTGAATCAGGTTGAGTGTATGACATTGATCAGGCAGTTCATTGTGAGTGATGAGTCTAATATGATGCTCAGGTTTTGTGCATGGCCCGTCAGTGTAAAGGGAATTTCAAGGGCAGAGGGTCACCAAGAGTCATACCATGCAGAGGTGGTGTAGCCAATGTCAAGGACATCAGTCTTTTCTGAGTTTCAGGCCGCTGTTCTTCATCGAGGGGGCTAGGGTGCAGTGGGAGGAGGATGCGTGTTGCCATTTCGCCCTGGTCAAGGAGGGAGTGGATGTCGTCAGTAGCAGCGAGTAGGGCAATCTCGGTGCTGTAGCTACTTCAGAATCCGGATTGAGAGCTGTCCAGGACGTTGTTAGTGATTGTAATAGTCTATGTAAGCAAGTTGTGAGTGCCGCAAATAAGGTGCAATGGACATTGTTGATGTAAAGTTTGAGTGCAGCAGTTTAGGTGCATTAGTGCTTTTTAAAGCCAGTTCTTTCCTGTATACAGGGGTCGAAGTTAAGTGCAGCTTCTGGGGGCAGGGTAAATAAGGTACAATGGACGTTATTGATGTAAGGTATGAGTGCAGCCCCTTTCTCCCTCATGTTTCCTTCTCCCTTCCTCCCTTTTTTACCTTTTTTCCCAGTTCCCCTCAACTGTCTCGCCTCACTCATTTTTTTAATCCTCTTCTGTTGCAGTTTCCTTTAACGTTTAACTTGAATAGTGTGTTCTCTCCGCTTAAAGAGATATTACAACATTCCTTGTTGCATGTTTAAAGTATGAAATGTTTCCCTTTTTTCACACAAGTGGCTATCTGTCGAAGTGCACTGATCAAGTTGGACTACACTAAAGGAATGTAACTTGTTTGTTATTTTCAGTCCAACTCAATAATGTTGATAGAGACTGTTATGATTTTTGTTGGCAAAAACATTGGTAATGCTTACCAACCTATTATGACAGAGCCATGCAGAAAATTTGACTAGTTCTTTTTTTTAATTGGCACAAGAGGACAATATGTAGCTTTGTGTTTCATTTTTTGGCATGTGCATGTTATCAATTTACTAAATAAGAGTAAATTGGCCCACTTGAATTGTATGTTTGTATATATTTCTTTATCTGTCTTGTTGCCTGTCCTTGATATATCTGTCATATAAGTGTTTCTTTTCTTGCAAAACTTTGTTTCTCTGACATTCAGGTCTCTGACATTGAGACAGCTGTAAAATATTGTCAGACAAACGCAATGTATTACATTCTAATATGGCACCAGGGGGCACATGCATCATTGCAAATTGCGGTTGCAAAGAGGCAGATTCGCAGAATCTGCCCATTTGCAACCGCAATTTTTTGCATTTGGGATGCACCATCCCAAATGCAAAAATCGCTATTTAAGTAATCGCTAAATTTGCGATAATTTAAATTGCGATTGCATTTAGGGAATCGTAAATTTAATTGCGATTTTGATTGTAAGATATAGCACAACAACAGCACACCAGGGAGAATCAGGAACAACAACAGGCAAATTCTATTCACCCATCGGGGGAACCAGCAAAACAATTTGGAAAACCACCCCTGTGCAGGGGCACCTCCCTCCTTTTTCATCTCAGCTTTTAGATGATGCAGTGCCGGGATGGCAAGAGCTAGTGTCCTGTTATCTATGTCGTTTCCATCGCGGTCATCAAGTCCAATATATACCGAAGTTGCATTACCATAAGGTGGCTCTTAGTTTTTCCTTGATAACTTTTAGGCCCAGCTCAGGATCATCTTCAGCATTTCCCACCTGGGTATTTGTAACCTCCGGGTGGTTGCCTTTGTTTGCAAGGTGAAGAAGGTTATGGACCCTCCTGCATTTACTTGAGTACCTGAAAACTGTCTGAATTCTTCTGGAATGTCCTTGTACCGAACCTATCCAAAGTAATCAGCAGTTCTTTTCTCAAGCCTGATGCAGTAGAGTTGTTTTCTTCTGTAGCAGATGTTGGAACAACTCGGACAGATCTCTAGGAGTGACTAGGTTGGGGATATAAATGGTTACGAGGGTGCAGCAGACCAGCCATTCAAGGACAAGCTGGGTGTAGGCCTGCTCGCCTACTAGCCATAGTGCCAATAAGAATCCACTAACACAGAGGTGCCGCATTGCAGATCTGGTACATGCAGTATTGCTTCACAATTTTCATTAGTGTCAAGTTGGATCATTCCTTTGCCTTGCATAGGATACAGTTTAAGTTTCCGTACAAGTAAGGGTTGTTCCTTCCAATCTAGCCATGTGTACCTATATATTTCAGTGTACCAGTATTCCTGATATTGGGTATCTATGCTGGCATTCGACTCTTTCCGTCTAGACTCATTTCCCCTTGAATCCTCAAGGTAAATGCCCTGCACTGGAACTCCATGTCTGGGGTTCACATGTTATTGAAGAATACTGCCCCAGATATTCTATGGGCCACTCTGGGACCACAGACAGAGACAGGAGTGGACATGTTGGTGCAGTGGGGCAGTGATCTTGCTACCTCCAAAAACCTCTTCTCTGGAAAATCTTGGTGCCAAACAGTGTCCTCCACAATGGTGCCCGACCTGCTCATCCTGTCAAGCTCAGTTTAAATGTTGCTAAGTTCAGTGAAAATGTGTAATGCTGTAGGGTTGGTTTCATACTAGGTGACATTTACCACTACTCTATGGTGTTCTATTCTACTGGTTTCTACCTTGGCCCTAATCCTACATATGTACAGGTGGATGAGATATTTTGCTTTTTTGGGGGCTATTTCTTGTGCTAGGTAAAGTCTATCTGAGCCCACATCATGGGGTATCAGCAAGCAGATATAGTGTGACTTGGCCCACGTCTGGGCACCTACAGTGGTCATGTGTTGGTACCATGTGCTGTGCAAGAGTGTGCTGTGTAGTGCATGTGAAATACCAGTGTTTAGTTCAGTGTAAGTGTAAGAGAGGTGGGAGAGGTTCCCACTCAGCACTGTAAGAATGTCGAGGTAGGCTCCATGTCACTACTCAAATTTCTAGGTGCAGATCAGAGCGGACACACCCATGCTAAGCAGATGATACACAAAGGTGCAATAATGCAAACCTTTTAGAACATTGCAGGTCTTGGTTTAATGTCTGGATGGGTTGTCTGCAGCTTTCTGGCATCCTGGGGTGTCTTTGCTTGGCACAGTGTAAAGAGTCTGTTGTAAAAAAATTGTGGTCTTTATGGTGCGAACACTCAGACCTCATTGGGATTTCAGAAGTTGCTACTGAAGAGGTGACGGACTGCAGTAAAGGTAGTGCATGCCTTTTTCGATTGCAGACCGGTTGGATAAGAGTTGTGGTTGTAGGTGAGCTTTTAGAAAAACATGCATTATTATTTGGTCTTGGAAATTCCTGTGCCTGACCCTTTTGGGGAATATTCAGTACATCCATCTTGCACAACGTTTAGTGGGGGACTGGAAGGTGGCCCCACTTGGAGACTCATTTCAGGAGACAGTGAACCTTTCAGTCATGGAGCACCTGAGTTTTCTTTTTCTTGGTCATTTTGGTCCTCCCCATATTCATGACAGAAGTAAGTGTTTTAGTGGGGGTGAGCTTCATCAGTGCGTGGATTATTCTTTCAATCTAACTATTGTTTTACAGGTGTTGCCTGCCCTCTAATACCCTACTTTTTCTAATGTGTGTGTAGTTTTACTGATGAAGATGGTACCTTTTGACCTACACATGCATGATGTGCTGTGAAAGGAAGGCAGGCATGTCACAATTTGGGGGTTGCACATGTATGCAACTCTGGTCCCTGTAGGTGGTGTGCAATGAGGTTTCCTCTAGTGGTGTTGGGTGGTTTGCCCTTTTTCTGAAAGCTTCTCTTTGGTTTTGTTTTGGGTAGCTTCTTTCAGGTCATAGGGCACCTTCCTAAGATCTCAAGTAGTGTGGGTTTTATTATAGCATACTGGTGGGGGTAAAGAGGATGCTGTGTTGCTCCTGTGGTATTTGAATGTGGCAATGATTGGGATCCTATATATTGCTGCCTTGGATGATGTTCTTGAGGCCCTGTGTATCCTATTCGACAAGCTGGGTGCAGTGGTGAGCGTATCCATGCATCTTGTGTGGGGACTGCGACAGGCATCTACAGAACCCCTTTTCCTCCTGGCGCCCCTCTCTCCCTCGGATCCAGGATGCTTTGGGTCTGCTACCCTTGGCGGGAATCAGGGACTTCCTACCCAGTGACACACTACTCACACTATTTTGGAGGGGCATGATCCGATGAGCACACTCTGGATGTTTGGAAGCATTCAAGGAGAGGATGAGGCAGAATGTCCTGCATAGGATGGGAGTCAGGTGTGCTGCTAGGACCTGTCGTGCTGTGAGCAATGAACTGAGATGGCTGATTGCCCTGGTCACTATCCCTACTGACTTGGTGCTGAATTGTGTCTTCTTTGTGCATATACTACAGAGCTATAGAGGGGCATCATTATCAAAAGTGCACAGAAGACATGTGTTCCATCACCTGAGCATCGCCTCATTTTGGCACTGAAAGGGGGCTTTCACTTGCTGGAGGCCTAAAAATGTTGAGAAATGGAGTCCATTCGACCTAGTAATAGGAGCATGACCCCATTGGACTTAGGCAAAGAGACCTGGGTGCCTGTTTTATGCACTGGTTGGGGGATGCCCTCCCCCATGGCATAGCCAGCCAACCTCGCCCCGGGAGATAAGCAGCAGAATGGGCCCTAGGCCCCTGCAACCATCAAAAATTGCAGATTTTTGCTTGGTTGCCTGATCAACTGAGCATGCCTAATGCTGTCTCACTAGTCTTTATTGTTGTGAGATGTTCTGATGACGATATGAAGTGAATGTGTTGTATTTTCAATGTGGCTTTACTGCGTATTTGGATTGAGCAATTGCGTAAAGGTATTGCTCCTGCCAGCAATGACTGTGGCTCTGGTGCTTAATGGGCTGTATTCCCTGCCTGCTGTGGTTGCCCTGTGTTTGGTCAACCATGTGGTCCTTGTTGCGTAGTGTATTTTCTGCCTGATTTCCTTGATTTTGTGGATGGGGATTTTGCGGGGACTGGCCCAGGTCTTTTGATCTTTGCTTTGTGATAAGCTTTCAGGTGGCAATAGTCGGCAATGTGGCCCATTCTTTGACAGTAGGAGCACTCTTTGAGGTCTGACTGTGTCCCCCTGCTGTCTATCAGCATCGTGACCAGGGCGTAATCCTCAGGTCAACCTGGGGCGGACAGTAGTGGGTGTTTGTAGGAATGTAGTTTGACTAGTCTGACTGGGATCCTGCTAATCAAGACCCCAGTCTATCTGCTTTCTCCTTAAACTGTTGTGTCACATAGTTAGGTACACTCCAGATATGATACAGGGGTACCCTTGTAAGTCCCTAGTATATGGTACCCATGTACCAAGGGCATAGGTATCCCAGAGTCCTCCCACGGGCTGAAGCATGTATTATGCCACCCATGAGAGGCCATGCAAATTGGAACTACAGGCCTGCCATTGCAAGCCTGTATAAGTTGGTGCATGTACCACTTACTTAAGATACAGGTTCACTATATCTAAGGGTCACTACACTTAAAACCTATAAGTCAACCCTATAGCAGGCCTTAACATTCCTGAAGGCAGGGTGCTTGGCTCTAAGTAAGAGGGTGCCACTGCATAAGCAGGACACCCCTGCAGCGTACATAGTCAATTCTCCCGGGTTGTTAGTGAAGCTGCCATATACAAAATATAGAATGGCATTAGGCGACCGCGTGATGACCAACTCTAAAATTGTTTACAGTAACCCCATCGTGTTTGGTGTCAAACATTGTTGAATCATACCCCCACACAGGTAACCGATGTGGAAGGTATGATTCCACCCCTCAGAAGTGAGCTTTGTTGGGTCCCCAGTGGGAACACAAGGGACCAAACAAAGCTCACTACCAGGCTTCTAGTCTCGGGCAGCACAAAATGGTTACTGCTGACCAGAGACACATTTCTACCCTCCAGCTGCTGAGCCAAGCTCGAGCAAGGCAGAACAATAGGCATCCTGTCACAGGGTGTTGTGATCACCTCCCAGACAGGATTTAGGTGTTTTAAGCCTGGGTGGGTGCACTTGCCAGCAGACGAAAGTCTGCATGAGGGACACATTTGGTGTACCTGTGCATAGTCCAGTTCAAACCAGTCCTGGGAGCCATTGGTTCCTGCTCTGGGCAAAAACTGGACAAAGGACATAGGAGTAACCTCCCCACTGTCCACACCCTTCCCTGGGAGGGACCCTTGAATCTGTCCAACCCTCTCCCGTGGTTACAAAAGGGCCTAACTGGCTGTAGGACCCTAGATTCGATGTGGGAAAGATGTTGAACAAGAAACCACTGACTTTCGACCGTCTGGACACTCCCGACTTCGTTTGGCCTGATTTCTTCTCCCTCTCAGTCTGAAGCATCATCTGTGCCTGTGCACCATACAGGCTCCATGCAGGACCTGTGGAGCATCAAGGACAACTGCAGATATCTCCCTTGGAGTGAAGGAGTCACTCCCCTCCGTTTGCAGGCACCACAGCATGACTGACTGGTCTGCTGCTCCTGCGCTCCTAAGGACTCTGATGGTCCAGCAACACAGGGGGTTTATTCCTATGTTCCTCAAGGTTTGAGCTGCCCTCTTACCAAGGTTGAGGCCAGAATCCCTTGTGGCTTCAATACCCCTACCCCTGTGCACAGCATTCATTTGCAAGTGAATATGCTTGTTCGCATTTCCTGTACAAGTGCATTGGGCTCGGAGTAGCCCAAACCTCTGGCACCATTTCCTTCCAAGAACTCCAACCTCCTTGCGCCAAGTGCTCCGTGGGCCACTGTTTGGTGAAATTGCGTGAGGTCCTCTCGCCACTCCTGTGCCTCCAGCCTGTGAGCTCATTTGAGGGTCAACTTTGCTTTCCTTGGGCTCCCCTGGTTGTTCCAGGCCTGCCCTGATTTCCCTTGCTTTGGTGAGGTTCCTGGACCTTGCTGGCCTGAATCGTAACCTTCCTTGACCTTCTGCGTGGGTTGCCGTTGCCAAGGCTTGTTGGTGCTCCCGCCAGGCACTGACCCCTCAGCACTCAACATCCTCTGTGGGACTGCTCAAATTTGGCTCCTGGTTGTCTTCGGCGTCTCCTGGCCCAATCAACGTGTGGAAAAGTAAATTTTGTCATGTTCTGTGTCCCTACGTGTCATCCATCATATGTTATGTGTGCATGATTAAATATGCATATGTACTCCCCATGTCTGATTAATGACGCAATTACAGTTGTGTCCCCCTCTAGTATGCCAGTTTCCAGTCCTCGTGAATACTACGAATATTAGGCCTATGTAAAGCTACGTTGCCACGTTTCTCAGTGTGCACGTTATTTCATTGTAAAGTCCCCGTCTCTAGGCCTCAAAAGGGCCCGGACACCAGATTCAGCTCCTGTCTCCTAAAGCCTCACTGAGGAGGGATACAGCCCCCACCTGTATCCTCGACCCTTCACTTACTTCCTGCCTCGCAGTGCCCGGTCCAGCCTGGCTCTGCCTCTGAGTCTGCCAAAAGTATGTTATAGTTCCAGTTATCAGTTCAGTCCTCCTTCTCTGCATTCCTAAGCTACTGAATCGCATCAATAGTTTCCGTCATTGTCTAGCCTTCACGTCTCCACGTTAGAGAAATACTGCATTTAATGGTCATTTAATATTCTTCATCACGCACAACATGTAGAATAATGCATGGTCCAGTCTTAGAATCAAGTCAGCCTTTCCCCTCCTGACTTCTAGTTCCTATCAACATGTTCTCTAAACATCAGATACTAGATACTGTTTAGGTACATGTCGCCCTGACTCTCCAGACTTCAGTCTCTGCTCCTAGCACAGAGTTCATAGCCCCCAGCTTCTCCTAGTGATACGTCATTGCCAGTTTGCGCGCACCACCAGGTTAGAGGTCCCGGCTCCTCAGGTAGCCCCCTCCAATGTTTCCGCCCCATTTATGACATATTCTGTTACGTTTGCATCACATGTCTATGTATACGCCCCGTTACACCTCTTTTCCCCCTTATCTTTCGCGACTGCTACGCGTCACACCTTCTGCTCCACCCACTGCTACGCCTACTGCAATGTAATGCTATGTGTTTGCGTTATGTATATATGCTCTTGTATTGTTATTAAAAGTCAGCGCGCTCATCCCAGGTCGAGCCCCAGCAGCTGCTGGGCCCTGCCATCCTATTTCTATGCAGGTTGTCCTGATCCTGTCCTTATGCTGTATTAAACCTGCAAAACTCCTACTACCTCGAATCTTGACTCTTATTTATTGAGCTATCTGTTATGATATATGTCTAGTCAAAAATAGGGTATTATTTATTTATTTACCACATAATGGCGCCCGAATAGGGACTTGCCCTTTCCCCACGCGTCGGTGAAGCCACGCCGACCCCCTGACCCTCTGCAGTCGTGACGGAACTCTTCTGCGCAGTGGCAGATATTTCTGCTCAAGTATCCCTCAGGCCCACGGAGGAGACGGAGGAGGCGGTCCAGCATCCAGACGAGACGGTGGAGGAACGCGGCGAGTCCCGACCAGAGCCCAAGCCGAGAGTCCAAGGTCCGAGGTATCCGGAGGTCCACCCGTAACTGAAGTCCGAAGTCCGAAGTTCGTCGTCCGTCGTCGTAGCCGTCCAGTCCAGTCTGAGGCCTTCCGTTCTTGCTGCCCGGTGAGTACCGTTACTGGGGTGGTATCTAGACAGGGTCAATTAAATTGACTCTGGTCTGTGGGTTGGTGGTACACAGTCCCACAAACGAAGTGTCCACTTCGGTGGATGCGGGTCCTGACGTGTCTCTTTACGAGACCGGTAAGTTTCGTACTGTTTCAGCAGTGCATCTAGTTTCTGTCCTAGCCAGTTTCTGTTCTCGAGAAAATTTATGTGTTCTGTTCTCAATATTTCCAGGTAGTATTCTGTTCGAACTGTTATTTTAAATGTTTTTCATGTATTTTAATGTCGTGGTATGAATCGGGAATAAGTATCGTGTTCATTGTGTATTGTATTGTGTCTAGATTACAGTTCAGTCATGCCCATATTTTCCAAGTTACGTCAGTTAAAAACTAGAAAGGGTCTGCTGGAAGCAGCAGTTCCCGTCCCGCCCAGGGACAGTCCAGGTCACTTTATGTATCAGAAACATGGCATAAGCGCCATATTGTATCTAGATTTATGGGTAGAGTATACCAAACAGTTAGAAGAAAAGTATAGATGGCCCGTATCGGGTACATGGGATGCTGAGTGCATCATGCGAGTAGAAGAGGCATTATGGAAAAAGAAAGCCAGACAGTCACAGAAAGATGCCATCGAGTTATGGCGCAAAGAAGCTCATAAAAGAACCGAAAAAGAAATCAGAAAGTCAGAATTAAGTAGAGAATCCTTAGAACGAGCCCAAGAAAAAGAATTAATCGAGATAGGTGAACAAGTCAAAACTGAACAGAGAGACAGACAGAGGAATGCCCTTATAAAGGGTATGTATCCTCTTCTTGCCGAGGGCTTGCCAAAAGCGACCCCGGAGGCATCCAGTAATTTCCCGCCACCATTAGTTCCGACCAAGCTACGTCACAAACCGACCGCAGCTGATATTTTTATTTCGTCCTATCTGGACGACACAGTCCCTGAATATGCAAATCCTGTTCGCGCTCCGCCAGTCCCAGTAAATCAGGCACATCCTGCTTCTCCAGACACCGGGGCACCCCATACAGTACCTGCTACGGTACCCCCGGTCCAGCCAGCATTTCAATTTCCCGCTCCGCCACGAAGAATATCAGTCGACGATTCTAGTCTAGGGGCCGCAGGAGGAGGTCCTCCTCAAACCCCGCCGCCACGCAAGCGTTTATCAGCACTCGCATTACATGCTCAAGCATCACAGCGTACTCCCAAGAGTAATAAGTCTGTCGCAGAAATCAGGCAAGCCCTTGGTGAATGTGCCTATGACCCAGTCCCAGGCGAGAATAATATGGTTTTATATTCAGTACGCGTAAGGAGGGTGACCGAGTATCTAGTCACCCTACCAAATATGAAAGAAGATCTAGACAGAATATATCGTTTCATCCGTACAGGGGATGATCCAGAAAGTATTAGTGATGCCATGTCTCAAAGGAAAGCTGAGATCCAGCGTATGATATTAAAGTTTTTAATTAACTGTCTAATAAGAGAACAAGATTACCCGTCTAAAGATCCGGCCGAAATGAAAACCCTGACAAAGTGGAGTGATAATATAGCCGAGGGTAAGCACAATACCATTGGTGCCATGGAGAGTATGTACAAGAAAATCCGAAGAGAAATAATAAAGATACACGAACAACGTAAAGCAGCACAAGTAAGCGAGAAAGAAAGTAACTCTGATACTGAAGAGGTAGAGGACGAGAATACCGTCAGAATAGCGTATGTAGGAAAATCTAGATTTCCAGATCGCCATTTACGCCTAGAACACAAGTCAATTTTCCATCATTCAGCACCAGAACAAGGTTCCCTAGAACAAGTGTTCCAAGCTACCGATCACATTCTGAAATCACGAATCGGTTACAGTGAATTAAGTACCATGCATGAACAAGAACTAGCCCGATCAGCAGTCCGATGGATTACTGATTCTACCACTTTTCCAGACGAAATAGTGGCACAAATGTTTCTGAAATTGCCCCCAGCCGAGCAGCGACTGGTGGGTATGTATATGATCCAGCACCTCATTACTTTGTATGAGGGTCAGCACTCTGATCCAGGTCCGTTACATGATATCCTGAACGAGTTACTCCAGTATAGATGGAGAGGTCTAGGTACCGATTTAATTAGTGTCATTCTAGAACAGCGTCACAAATATAGAACGTTTCTGAACCCGCATTTTGTTCATGTCTCACCCCCAGAAGGTAAACCCTTTTACATAGAAAGACAGAACCCGTTACGAGAAGTGCATCCAGTTAAGTCAGAGGACGGTGAAATGCAACGAGTGTTTGTTTACACCCCGATTACAAAAATGGAACTCCTCGAAATGAAGAAATTAATTCCCTGTCATGACAAAGATCCAGCAGGGTTCCATAGAGAATTAAAAGACATGCTCCGTATGGGAGAATACACTTACCCAGATATCATTAAAATGTTAAAGGTCCTGTTGCCCGCAGGGGTGTATGAAAAGCTAAAGGAAAAAGAATGGGAGGTGGGAGAGAAAAAGATCGATTGGGCAGTTCTAGAAGCTGAAGAC
Organism: Lissotriton helveticus; assembly: GCF_964261635.1. Lineage (NCBI taxonomy): Eukaryota > Metazoa > Chordata > Amphibia > Caudata > Salamandridae > Lissotriton > Lissotriton helveticus. The sequence goes on along the minus strand of NC_136059.1, from coordinate 1,837,476,679 downwards.
AAGGCACGAGTACCAGGTACCGGTCTTGGAGATAAATGTAAAGAATTACCAGAATTATTAATACAAGTTTTACCCAGATTATTGACAACTAGAAAAGAAGACTGGGATGCAATCTCAGCCTGTAAACAAAAGCAAGAGGAAGATATTAGTGATTTTTATTCTAGATTTGAGAAATGCTTTAGCATCAATAGTGGCCTCAAGACAAGTAGTGAGTCATACCCTCACCTTTTTGTTACTAAATTAGTCGAGAATTCAAGCCCGCAAGTTAAAAATCGAGTTTTGAAAGTCGAAAGTACCTGGCAAGCTAATACTCCGTCCCAGATGCTCCAGATGCTTCAGTACCACCAGAATAGAATCAGGGAAGAGCAAGAACACGAGAGAAAACGTATGAAAGACACGAAAATGAAAGTACTAGTTGCACAATCTGTTCCTCAAGACAGTCAGAAGAGGGGTCCGAATCAAGCCAGTCATCTTGCAGCTCCCGTTAAAGGGAATTGCAACTATTGTAAACAGCCAGGTCATTTTATAAACGAGTGTGCAGTTCTGAAACACAACATAGCTACCGGTAAAACAAAAGAAAGACCACGTCCGCCTAGACAAGAGCAAGTTTCACAGACTCCTCAGCCACAGAATGCACAACAGACAGTTACAGTACCGCAGCCTATTGCTGCAACCCAGCATGTCACACAGCAGATGTACCAGTATGCACAGTCTGAGTATCCAGAGTACCAGCAGTATTCATGAAACAGCCTAGAGAGGGAGGTAGGCTTGCCTCTCATCGAGATACCTGTAGATCAAGAAGGTCCCTATGTTCATAGTCAAGTATTAGGGAAAGACAGAAAGTTCTTAATTGATACAGGGGCAAGTAGGACCACAATTAGTCACGCCGAAGTTCCAGGGGCTCCGCTCTCAGGCTCAAGAAATGTTTCCCTTGGATTTTCAGGAAAACCTATCGTAAATGAGATTTCAAAGCCAGTTACTCTAGAAGTAGGTCCATTGTCCCGTACTACTGATCTGTTACTTACTAAGTCATGTCCAGAAAATCTATTAGGCATTAAAACACTGAAAGAGTTAGGTGCAGTTATATGTTGTTCCCCGGAGGGAATACGTCTGTTCCTACGTGACTTCAAGGGTCACTATGTATTACGAGATTTTGATCCAAGACTGTCTAATGTTCCGCAGCATTTATGGGCGCAAGGTCCAACTGATGTAGGGTACATGCAAATCACACCCCATCGTGTGACTCTTAAGCCAGGTGTAGTGTTACCACGAATCAGACAGTACAGATTGCCACCCGAGGCTGTAGCAGCCTTATCCAAAATTATTGACGAGCTCATCGCTCAAGGAGTAGTTGTAGAAACTGACTCCAATGTATGTAATTCCCCGATCATTCCAGTTATGAAACGTACTGATCCTAATGCACCCCCAGTATATCGATTAGTGATCGACCTACGAGAGCTTAATAAATGTATTATTCCGCAGTACCCAGTTGTCCCAGACATCTCTTCCCTATTGACAGCCATTGATTCCGAAGCAACGTTCTTTACAGTAATCGACCTCAAGAATGCATTTTTTAGTGTTCCAATTCATCCAGACAGCCAGTTTCTTTTCGGATTCTGTTTAAATGGAAGGAGCTATATGTTTACACGAGCTCCTCAAGGTTTCACAGAAAGCCCTAGTATTTACAGTCAAGCACTTAAGAGACAACTTGATAATGTTCACATGCCAACTGACACTGCCCTGCTCCAGTATGTCGATGATCTACTGATCACAGCTCGTTCTGAACGTGCTTGCGAGCGAGCATCCCTTACAGTCTTGTATTTCCTAGCCGAGATGGGGCACAAGGTGTCCCCTTCTAAGCTTCAATTCTGTGTCCAGCAAGTGGTCTACTTAGGACACTTACTGTCCAAGAGGGGTAGGCAGTTGACACCAGACCGTATCCAGTTAATAGCGAGTCTTCCTCAGCCCAAGACCCAGAAGGAGGTACGTGCTTTTATCGGCCTTACTTCTTACTGTAGACAATGGATTCCTCAGTATGCATTTCTAGCCAAACCACTGATACAGTTAACGACACAGGAGGCAGCCGCATCGACTGTTCTCCCTTGGACATCTGAACATACACTTAGTTTCAATGAGTTAAAGAAAGCCCTATGCCAAGCTCCAGTTCTAGCTACACCGAACTACAGTAAGCCTTTTACACTTTTCGTCACTGAACGCGAAGGTACAGCATTATCTGTTCTCACACAAGATCAAGCAGGACAATACAAGCCCTGTGCTTATTTTTCGAGCACATTAGATCCTGTAGCCCAGGCTCTGCCTGCGTGCCTCAAGTCAGTTGCAGCCACAGCACTAGCTATTAGACAAAGTGATTCCATAGTTTTAGGACATTCCTTGACAGTACAAGTTCCACACTCTGTGGAAGTTCTTTTAAACCGAACACAAACTCAGCACTTGACAATTGCAAGTTTAACAGGTTATGAATTGACACTGTTCCAGCCACACATAGAAATCAGACGCTGCAACATTTTAAATCCTGCTACACTGTTACCATCAGTTACTTCGAATCCTGACCCACATGACTGTGTGGAAGTAGTTAACATTACGACAAAGCCAAGACAAGATCTGACAGATATTCCGTTATCAGATCCCGACCTGACACTTTATGTGGACGGTTCATGTATGAGAACAAGTACAGGAGAACTAGTCGCCGCGTATGCAGTGACTACTGACACTGACGTTATTGAAACACACCGTATTGATACCCTGTCCGCTCAAGCAGCAGAGCTAGTTGCTCTGACACAAGCCTGTATACACGCCAAGAACTTGAAAGTTAATGTTTACACAGATTCACGCTACGCATTCGGAGTTGTACACGACTTCGGAGTGCTCTGGCAGGAGAGAGGTTTCATGACTTCTCATGGAACCAAGATTCAGCATGGTCTCCTTATTCAAGCTCTGTTAGATGCCATACATTTACCGACATCCATTGCTATCATGAAGTGCAAGGCACACACGAAAGTCACTGACATTATTTCCCAGGGTAACGATCTAGCAGATCGCACAGCCAAGCTTACAGCACAGACTCTAGACATTCTAGTTAACATGACACATACTCCAGATCCAATTACATGTATGACAGTTAAGGACCCTACTCAAGATGTCATAGATATCCAGTTACATGCTACTCCCGATGAAATCAAGAAATGGTCCGAACAAGGAGGGGTCCAGACAGATCAAGGATGGGTAACGAAGGGAAGAACCACATGGTTTCTCCCCGACTCTATAGTTCAAGTCATTATTAATACCGCACATAGTCCAGCACATTTAGGAGAAAAAGCTATGTTAGACAGTATCCAGAACATTTGGTTCAACAAGCATTTACGAGCTGCAGCCAAGCAGAAAGTCCGTACCTGTATGATATGTTGTCAGTTCAATCCAGGTAAAAGTGTCCCGGTGGAACAAGGTGGTTTCCAGCCTCCTGACCACCCTTTTGAAGTCCTCCAGATGGATTATATTCAGATGGAGCGATGTCGAGGTTTCAAGTATGTCCTTGTAGTTGTATGCGCTTTGTCCAAGTGGACAGAAGCATATCCAGTCCCAGATTACACAGCCGCGACCACTGCCAAGCAGTTGGTTCGTGAGTTCTTCCCTCGTTATGGACTCCCTAGAGTCGTATATTCTGATAACGGCCAGCCATTCTCCTCAGAGTTAATGAAGCACGTTTCCCTTTTGTTAGGGTACCAGTGGAAGTTCCATTGTGTACGCCATCCTGAAGCAGCCGGTCTTGTTGAGAGACATAACCAAACCCTGAAAATCCGTATCGCCAAAGTATGTAAAGAGAAAGGTGTGGACTGGCTAGTAGCTCTGCCAGTCGCTTTATTTTATATGCGCATGGTCGCACATTCCAGATCAGGTCTGTCCCCGTATGAGGTCGTATTCGGCCGCCCCCCTAACATGTGGGGTACTCCTAGACCCCGAAGTATTACTGATGTTTCATGTAATATGCTGACAGATTACCTAGCTTCCTTGATGTCTGCCCTCAACTCATGTCGTTCACAGGTTGCCGCCGCATTTCCAGACAATACCGAGGTGGCACCGCATGAAATCGTTCCAGGATCCATGGTGATGGTCCGCAACTTTGACAGATCAAGTCCGCTGGAGCCTCGTTGGAAAGAGCCCCGACAGGTCCTCCTCACCACCCGTACAGCCGTGAAGTTGGAAGGACGCAAGGGCTGGGTGCACCTTTCTCATGTTAAACTTTTTAAAGGACTGAAACCCGTCTTAAAGAACATTTCCCAGGATTCAAAGGATTGCCAGAATATTGCTCTCAAGGACTGTCCCGCAAAAGACATTGCTACAACCCCTCCCCTGTTAGAGAAAACTCCGCAGCAGGAGTATAAACAAAAACTACGGTCTAGTAAATTAAGTCAGCCAGTTTGATTGTCTAAGTCCTCCCCTAGGTGAAACGGTTAGACTGTTTCTGACATGTATAAAATAGACCCCCATAGTGAGAGAGTCAGTCAAAACTCAATCCGATGTATCGTTTTTCTATGTTTCATATTATTTTCCAGCCTTATGATTTCCTGCACCAGTTATGCATTTTACCTATGTTTCCCAGTTTCACATGTAAATAAGTCTGCTAATGCTACAATAGAGCACACGTTTAGTGATCTGCCCCCTCATGAACTGTCCTACCGCCTCGCTATGCGTAATAACTCATTTATCCGCATGTTACATTACTCACACCAGACCAGCAATGCCACTAATTGTTGGGTATGTGGTCGACTCCCCCCTTTCCAGACGCCGAAGGGAGTTCTGCCACTCTTTCCTTATCCATTTTCACATAATGGTTCGTGTGGAGCATGGTCCACGTTAACGTCATCCTCAACAGATATGTCTTTTCTTAACAGTACATGTTTCCCAGACAAGCAAGGTCTCCCTCACCGAACAGGGTTAGATCTAGAGAATGAAGTGTATAATTTAGGTAATTATTCGTCGAATTTCATGGTCTTGAATGTTCAGTCTGATACTACTCCAGACTTACCTGCTATTTCAGTACTACCAGTCAAAGGCGAATTATGTGTCCGAAATAATGGTTCCATACATGTAGGACATAGTGATTGTACTACTATTGTCAAGTATAGTGACAGTGGGAAATCTATTTTCAAAGCTTCACGTCATTCTTATTTTATTTGTGGTCAAACCGCATATGTTCGTTTGCCCCTCGATTGGGAGGGAACCTGTTACATTGCCTTCCTACTGCCACCTGTTTTCCTAGCCCCATCTGATTATCATAGAAACACACATCTAGTACACATTAGACATAGAAGGGAGTCCCCAATTGTCGATTATACTGAAACTACTCTAGAACAATATACAGATTTCAATAAAGGTTTCTTCTTCTTTATAGGACCTGTCCAGAATAGTAAGTTAATCCGTAGGTTAACCAGAACCCTTGAAGCTGTAATAAATGAGACTGCCTCTGCTCTAGGTAACTTAACCGAAGAGCAATCTGCTATGAGATTTGTCGTTTTACAGAATCGTCTCGTCCTTGACGTCATACTGGCCGATAGGGGCGGGGCCTGTAGAGTCATCGGATCTAGTTGCTGCATTTTCATTCCAAATAACGCGCCGTCTGTTTATTCAGCTATAACCAGACTCCATAAAATTGCCCATCTGATACACCAAGATCCAGGCACCTGGACATGGTCCGGTTGGTTCTGGAATATAATTTCCGCATGGGGATGGAAAATATTGTCCTTTCTAGGTATTGCAGTAGCGATTATATTCAGCTGCTGCCTCTGTATACAATGTGGCCCTGCGATTTGCGGCATTTGTGCTACCTCTTGTATTCCTAGTCCCAAGCCCCGTTCTAAATCCCGTTCCAGGATAATTCGAGACGAGCAAATGATACTGTATGAAATGATAGATGGTATCATGAAAATTGATGTTTCCTGATGGAAACGTAGTGACAAGGAGGGAATGTGGAAAAGTAAATTTTGTCATGTTCTGTGTCCCTACGTGTCATCCATCATATGTTATGTGTGCATGATTAAATATGCATATGTACTCCCCATGTCTGATTAATGACGCAATTACAGTTGTGTCCCCCTCTAGTATGCCAGTTTCCAGTCCTCGTGAATACTACGAATATTAGGCCTATGTAAAGCTACGTTGCCACGTTTCTCAGTGTGCACGTTATTTCATTGTAAAGTCCCCGTCTCTAGGCCTCAAAAGGGCCCGGACACCAGATTCAGCTCCTGTCTCCTAAAGCCTCACTGAGGAGGGATACAGCCCCCACCTGTATCCTCGACCCTTCACTTACTTCCTGCCTCGCAGTGCCCGGTCCAGCCTGGCTCTGCCTCTGAGTCTGCCAAAAGTATGTTATAGTTCCAGTTATCAGTTCAGTCCTCCTTCTCTGCATTCCTAAGCTACTGAATCGCATCAATAGTTTCCGTCATTGTCTAGCCTTCACGTCTCCACGTTAGAGAAATACTGCATTTAATGGTCATTTAATATTCTTCATCACGCACTACATGTAGAATAATGCATGGTCCAGTCTTAGAATCAAGTCAGCCTTTCCCCTCCTGACTTCTAGTTCCTATCAACATGTTCTCTAAACATCAGATACTAGATACTGTTTAGGTACATGTCGCCCTGACTCTCCAGACTTCAGTCTCTGCTCCTAGCACAGAGTTCATAGCCCCCAGCTTCTCCTAGTGATACGTCATTGCCAGTTTGCGCGCACCACCAGGTTAGAGGTCCCGGCTCCTCAGGTAGCCCCCTCCAATGTTTCCGCCCCATTTATGACATATTCTGTTACGTTTGCATCACATGTCTATGTATACGCCCCGTTACACCTCTTTTCCCCCTTATCTTTCGCGACTGCTACGCGTCACACCTTCTGCTCCACCCACTGCTACGCCTACTGCAATGTAATGCTATGTGTTTGCGTTATGTATATATGCTCTTGTATTGTTATTAAAAGTCAGCGCGCTCATCCCAGGTCGAGCCCCAGCAGCTGCTGGGCCCTGCCATCCTATTTCTATGCAGGTTGTCCTGATCCTGTCCTTATGCTGTATTAAACCTGCAAAACTCCTACTACCTCGAATCTTGACTCTTATTTATTGAGCTATCTGTTATGATATATGTCTAGTCAAAAATAGGGTATTATTTATTTATTTACCACAAACGCACCTGAAACCCCTAACATCAAAGGCATTCGTCTACCAAGCCCCTGGTCACGCCTGAGTGACCCAGAATCTGTCCCCTCTGTTTTCAGGTACTCTTCAACCTGAATCCACCTTTGTATTCCAACTGACACTTTTCTTCCTTCCAGCAGTGGCTCTTCATCGAAGTCCTCCATTGGGTTCAGCAGCGGATTCCGATGCCACATCAGACCTGTGCACCCGGCTCTCCTGGGATAGGTAACTCTGGTACTACAGTATCCACTAGTAGGGTGGCTCTCCATCCTCCTAACTTCCATGGGGTTTCCTCAAAGTCCACTGGGAAGGGTCCTAAAACTTTAAAACTTCAACCACGCCGTTGTTTTCCCACACTGCACCTTTCCTCCGTGGGGTCCCTACTTACTCACCTTGGATGGTTCCTTGAGGTCCCAGCGATTCTACGTCCTCTAGACACTGCCTTGACTTGAGTCCTGGTTCTTATACCACTATTTTAGTATATGGCTTGGTCTCCCCCTGGAGCCCCTGTGTATTAGTGCTATTTACTATTGTTTCTGTGCAACAGTATTGTGTGCTTTGTGATTATCTCCATGTAGGAGATACTGTGTCATACTAGAGTGTTATCTTAATAAATACATATTTTCCTAACAACTGTGTGGTTCTCCTTTTATTTAATGAATACAATAAGGTTGCATTCTGGTAAAACAAGCTGCTCAACATTCCTTCAAGACTTAGCCTGAAGGCTGCTCTCCACAGCTACCACTTGGATTGCTTTCTAAGGTTATCTTTGACCTCTTTAAATCACCGTAAGAGTAGTTTGGACTGGTGCAAGTTGCCCTCTTTAATTAGTGGACAGCATGTACCAGGCCAAATTCTCACAGTGTTTGTCTTGGGCGTCTTGTCAGACCCAGGTATGACTATTCCTGTATCCTCACCCACGCTGTTGTATCCTGGGGTACTGGTGTCCTCTTCCTAGCTATTGCTAGTCGTGTTAAGATTTAGAGCCTCTATTATGTTACTGGTCATTCATGAAGTATATGTTTTGCGTATGTTTTGTGGGTTAAATGCAGTGGATGGGAGTTCGAACTTGGGAGGACTCTAACACTGTACTGGGATGAGGCCCGAATTGTCTGGGATTGTTGATCTGGCATCCTCCCTGCCCCAGATCTTGTCATTTTATGCTTGGTGGGGGGCCCTTTGGCTCCCTAAACGAGAGGCTTGGTTTAACCCAGTGCAGGATAGGCAGGGATGGCAGGCATTAGAGCGAGTACCTCTGTGCCCATGCATGGTGGAGGAGGTGCGAACGCTTTCCTTACGGGATCTATGACAGAAATGTAGGTCAGGGTCCCATCGAAGAAGGCCCATAGTTCTAAAAATGCCTCTCTTTTAGCCTTTATCTGTCCTATGTATTTGGTCAGAATGTGTGTGTGTTCTATTATGTTGATGTCGAAGGGATTCCCCCAGGGGAAAGCATGCATTTTAGTGTATGCATGCCATTCACAGCAACGGATCCATGTTAAAATATCAATATCAAAAATAGCGATGAAAAAAATATCGATGTAAAAATATCGATAACAAAAATATCGCCTCCCTATACTTAAAAAGGTAAGTACAGTAATATCGACTCAAAAATATCGATGTAAAAAAGATAGTTGTAAAAAATATCGACTTTAAAAAATAACAACTTAAATTAAATTAATTAAATATTATTATTATTATTAACAAATTAAATAAATTTTAATATATATTTTAACTAATTATTACAAAGAAACTCAATTTAATTAATATTAATACAAAAAAGTGTACATATACATATATTTACTTAAATAAATGTTATTAACTATTATCTTTATTTAATTTATAAACTTTATTAATTATATAAAAATAAAATAAAAACATATAAATAATTACAAATAAATAAAAATATTTATATATTCTATATTTAATTAACACATTAAACTATTAAAAAAAAATAATACACACATTTAGGGGTCGATTCCGATTCGGCAAAAACCACTCCGAATAGCTGTACAGAGTGTTTTTCCCGTACGAATCGTACCCTGCAGCCTCCCGCGTACGTACGATGAAGTATGATTCGTACCAGGAACAGGAATTCGTCCGAATCGCACAAAGACCGTACGACTCCAATCTCCGTACGATTCTCCCTCGGAACCCGCTGTACGTGACATCATCCGTATGGTTCGAAGCAGGTTTTCAAGACCCAGCAAGTACGATTCGTGTCGGGTACGCACCGTACGACGCTTTATTTACGGGAGCCCAAAACATCCGGAGAAGCAGAGCACACCTCGGAACAGGTACGGAATGCCCCCCCCCCGGGTACGGTGCGTACACCCCATGATCGCAGGGGTACGGTGCGTACCCCTGCGATCATGGGGTGTATTTTATTTATTTATTTATTTTATGATTTATAGAGCGCCTGGTGACCCGAAGGCATCCCCGCGCTATCGAGTTGTGAGATCCTGGAGAGGGAGGCCGGGGAACTATATGGGAAAAAGGAAGGTTTTAAGTTTTTTACGGAAGAGGGGGAGACAGGGTTCCAGACGCAGCTTGCGAGGAAGAGCGTTCCATTTTAAGGAGGCATTGACCGAGAAGCGGCGGCCACCGGTGCGCGACTTTTTGAATTTAGGAACTATGGCCAGATGTTCGCTGTCAGAGCGAAGGTTTCTGGGGGCTTTGTAGGGGATGACCATGTCTTTAAGAGCGGCAGGGCCAGCCCCGTTAATGAGTTTATGCGTGGTGCACAGGGCCTTGAACTCTACACGCTGGCGCACAGGAAGCCAGTGCAGAGCTTTGAGGGCCGGTTTGGTCGAGGCTCTGGGCGGGAGGTTCAAAATGAGCCTCGCCGCAGCGTTTTGTGCACGTTGGAGCTTGGCCAGGGTGAAGTCCGGGGCTCCGAGGTACGCGGCGTTCCCATAGTCAAGCCGGGCTAATATAAGCCCTTGAACCAATAGTTTCCTGGATAGAGGAGGAAGGAGCGGGAGGATCTTACGGATTGACCGCATGAGGCCAAAGCATGTTCCAGCGGTCTTGGCTGCCTGGGTGCTCATGGAGAGGTCCTGCTCCAGCCAGAATCCTAGTGTTTTAATTTCTTTCTTAGGCGTGGGGATGTTCCCGAAGGCATCCGGCCACACTGATGGAGGGATGGAAGACCATTTGTTGCCTAGGAGCATGATTTCGGTTTTTGCCCCGTTCAGCTTCAAGGAGGATTCGCACATCCAGGTGTGGATATCCTGCAAACAGTTCAATAGATTATCTGGGTGCTTGTCAAGGTGCGAAAGAGAAACGACAAGTTGCATGTCGTCAGCATAGTTTACTATTTTTATCCCGTAAGGGGTCACAACATCTTCCAAGGGGGCCATGTAAACATTGAACAAGGTGGGACTAAGCGAAGACCCCTGGGGCACTCCACATGTGAGAGGGAAGGGGTCTGAACGAGAATTGCCGTCCCACACCTGAAATGAACGACCGGCTAGGAAGGAGTCGATCCATGCATATGCAGTTCCCCCAATTCCTGCCCTGGCCAGGCGATGGAGGAGGACACGGTGATCCACCGTATCAAAGGCGGCACTGAGATCCAGGAGGATCACTGCCACTGATCCTCCTGAATCCGGGATACATCTGGCCTCCTCGATGACGGAGAGGAGGGCAGTGTCTGTGCCCTGGCCCGGCCTGAATCCTGTTTGCGACTGACGCAGAATTTTGTTAGTCTCAAGGAATTGGGAAAGTTGCACGTTAGCCAATTTCTCAGCCATCTTGCTGATACAGGGAAGGAGAGAAATGGGTCTGTAATTGGCCATGTCGTCCGGGTCCAATTGGGGTTTTTTCAACAGGGCCTTGACGACAGCGTTCTTCCAGTTTGGAGGGACTGAGCCTTGGTGAAAAGAGGTGTTAATTAGATCCATGATGGTGGGGTTTATGCTTGGCGACACAGTTTTTAAGAGTCTGACAGGGGCCGGGTCAAGGGGGGAACCGCTTTTCATTTTGGCCATCGTGGCGGTGACCTCAGTGAGGGAGACTGCTCTGAAGGAGGTCAACCGTGGGCTGTTAGTGCAAGTGGCTGTATCAGCCTGATTGAGCGGGCTGACTGAGGGGAGAGAATCCAAAATCCGCGAGATTTTGGAATCGAAGTAAGTAGCTAGGTCCTTACTTCTATCCGGGGGAGGGGAAAGAACAGCCGAAGTTGTAGGGATGTTAAGTAGTTCCTTGACTATCAGGTAGGATTCTTTAGCAGAATTGGTTGCATTTTTTATTCTATTATCATAGAATGTGGCCTTAGCTAGTTTTATAGCTGATTTGTATCGTTTTACCGAGCTATTGTAGGTATCCTTATTACTATGGAGCCAGTCTTTCCTCCACTGTCTCTCAGCCTTTTTACACTCTTTGCGGAGGTCTCGGAGTTCCGAGGTGTACCATAGGGCATGGCCCTTTATCCTATTTTTGATCTCACGATTTTTTAGAGGAATAATACTGTCAAGGGAAGAATATATACAATGTCTGAATTGGGTGTCAGCCTCGGACGGGTCCTCCACGAGGCTAGGGGTGGAGGAGTCCAGTGCTTTGGCCCAATCCTCCGATGAGAGTCTGGCCCACGGTCTATCTCTGGTTAAGATAGGGGGTTTGTGAAGTTTCTTGTATGCCCCAGGGAGGTGGAATGTGACCAGAAAGTGGTCCGTCCAAGGCAGAGGTAGAGAATTAATGTATTGGAGGAAGGGGATGTTAGAAAACACCGGGTCGAGTAGGTGCCCTTTTATATGTGTTGGGCCGGTATTGGCAAGAAGGAGGCCATGAGCCGCCAGATCACGGATTAGGTCAGCTGCTCCTATATCCAGGGGATCGTTGAAATGGATATTTAGGTGTCCTGTTATTAGGAAGTTCGATGTAAGATGGGCCAAGGAAGAAACAGTGTCCAAAAGAGTCGCTGCAAAGGGGGCAGAGTGACCGGGAGGCCGGTAGACCAAAAGGCCTGACAGGGAGCTGGTCGGAGTTAGCTGGATCGTGAAGAGGCAGCTCTCTGATTCCCGATTAGCAATCTCATTGATTCGACAGACGAGGTGGTCCCTGTGGAGGATAGCTAATCCACCTCCTCTCCCTGAGGGGCGTGGTTGAGACAGGATAAGGAAGCCCGGGGGCAGAGCCAGTACTATGTCCGAGTTTGAATGCTCAGTGATCCACGTTTCTGTCAGGAAAAGTATGTCCAGGTTGAGATCGACAATGAGATGATTAATAAGCAGGGCATGCTTGGGGAGCGATCTGCAGTTGAGTGTCGCAATTTTGAGGACAGGGGGTGGAACCGGGGGTTTAGGTAGAAGTAACTTGCCCGGTTTACAGTTGTTACAGCTAGAATAGGAAACATTAGGGTCCTGCATGCCATGACATGTGTTATTTTTACTGGGCCTTAGGCTAAGGAGCTCTCTACGTGAGTAGCTTACCTTTGTGCCGACAGGGACGAGCATAGCGTCTGGCCCTGGGCCCGGTCGGGCGCGGACGGGCGCAGACGGGCTTGCCTTAGGCGCGCCTTCGGCGCGCAAACGGCGCTCCCGCTGCGCTCGTCCGCTGCGCTGGTGAGGCCGGCACATTTGTAGTCTCTGGGGTGGGCGTGGCCTCGGAGTGGGCGTGGCTATCGCCTTTGGGCGTTTCCTGCTTCAGCGCGGGGTCACTGTGACAGGGGCTCGGAGAGGGAGGTAAGAGCGCGTTCAGGTCGGCGCTTCTAAGCAAGTGTGCCCGGTGGTTTTAAAAGTAGAAACACAGAGGAAATAGTGAAATTTTAAAAAACAGAACAAACACAGTCCTCCGGCTTCCGCCTCAGAGGATGACAACAATCAATTGCAGTCCGCTTTCGATCAGCGTATAAGTAGTCTCTGGGGTGGGCGTGGCCTCGGAGTGGGCGTGGCTATCGCCTTTGGGCGTTTCCTGCTTCAGCGCGGGGTCGCTGTGACAGGGGCTCGGAGAGGGAGGTAAGAGCGCGTTCAGGTCGGCGCTTCTAAGCAAGTGTGCCCGGTGGTTTTAAAAGTAGAAACACAGAGGAAATAGTGAAATTTTAAAAAACAGAACAAACACAGTCCTCCGGCTTCCGCCTCAGAGGATGACAACAATCAATTGCAGTCCGCTTTCGATCAGCGTATAAGTAGTCTCTGGGGTGGGCGTGGCCTCGGAGTGGGCGTGGCTATCGCCTTTGGGCGTTTCCTGCTTCAGCGCGGGGTCGCTGTGACAGGGGCTCGGAGAGGGAGGTAAGAGCGCGTTCAGGTCGGCGCTTCTAAGCAAGTGTGCCCGGTGGTTTTAAAAGTAGAAACACAGAGGAAATAGTGAAATTTTAAAAAACAGAACAAACACAGTCCTCCGGCTTCCGCCTCAGAGGATGACAACAATCAATTGCAGTCCGCTTTCGATCAGCGTATAAGTAGTCTCTGGGGTGGGCGTGGCCTCGGAGTGGGCGTGGCTATCGCCTTTGGGCGTTTCCTGCTTCAGCGCAGGGTCGCTGTGACAGGGGCTCGGAGAGGGAGGTAAGAGCGCGTTCAGGTCGGCGCTTCTAAGCAAGTGTGCCCGGTGGTTTTAAAAGTAGAAACACAGAGGAAATAGTGAAATTTTAAAAAACAGAACAAACACAGTCCTCCGGCTTCCGCCTCAGAGGATGACAACAATCAATTGCAGTCCGCTTTCGATCAGCGTATAAGTAGTCTCTGGGGTGGGCGTGGCCTCGAAGTGGGCGTGGCTATCGCCTTTGGGCGTTTCCTGCTTCAGCGCGGGGTCGCTGTGACAGGGGCTCGGAGAGGGAGGTAAGAGCGCGTTCAGGTCGGCGCTTCTAAGCAAGTGTGCCCGGTGGTTTTAAAAGTAGAAACACAGAGGAAATAGTGAAATTTTAAAAAACAGAACAAACACAGTCCTCCGGCTTCCGCCTCAGAGGATGACAACAATCAATTGCAGTCCGCTTTCGATCAGCGTATAAGTAGTCTCTGGGGTGGGCGTGGCCTCAGAGTGGGCGTGGCTATCGCCTTTGGGCGTTTCCTGCTTCAGCGCGGGGTCGCTGTGACAGGGGCTCGGAGAGGGAGGTAAGAGCGTGTTCAGGTCGGCGCTTCTAAGCAAGTGTGCCCGGTGGTTTTAAAAGTAGAAACACAGAGGAAATAGTGAAATTTTAAAAAACAGAACAAACACAGTCCTCCGGCTTCCGCCTCAGAGGATGACAACAATCAATTGCAGTCCGCTTTCGATCAGCGTATAAGTAGTCTCTGGGGTGGGTATGCACCGTACCCCACGATCATGGGATGTACGTACCGTACCCCATGATCGCAGGGTGTACGCCCCGTACACCCTGTGATCATGGGGTACAGTGCGTACACCCCATGATCGCAGGGGTATGGTGCGTACCCCTTCGATCATGGGGTGTATGCACCGTACGGTGTGTATGTGATTGTGTGGTTTGTCCGTACGAATCGCCCCTACCTGACGTGGACCGTATGAATTGCGTCCTCATACCCTGGTCCAGATTGTACTTGTCGGGTCATACGGCGTGTTTACGAATTGTACAGTTTACTGTGAGGGTCCATGTCGTACGGTCTCAGCCTTGCAATTCGTACGGTTCGCGACGATTCGGACGGATTGACGGCATACGGATCGTACTTCGCGATTCGTACGGAGAGGGCTCCGGATACGATTCGGACGGACGCTTTTTTCCCGAATCGGAATAGACCCCTTAATAACAAAATAAAAAACATTATTAGTTAAAACATTAGATAGCGGGAGAGTAAAAATTACTATTCCCACTCCAGTGAGTGCAACAGTAGGGAAAGCGCTGGATAGCGTAGGGGTAAAAATTACTATTCCCCCTCCAGTGAGTGCAACAGTAGGGAAAGCGCTGGATAGCGTAGGGGTAACATTTACTATTCCCACTCCAGAGAGTGCAACAGTAGGGAAAGCGATGGATAGCGTAGGGGTAAAAATGACTGTTCCCACTCCAGAGAGTGCAACAGTAGGGTATGCGCTGGATAGCGTAGTGGTAAAAATTACTATTCCCACTCCAGTGAGTGCAACAGTAGGGAAAGCGCTGGATAAAGTAGGGGTAAAAATTACTATTCCCACTCCAGTGAGTGCAACAGTAGAAAAAGTGCTGGAAAGCGTAGGGGTAAAAATTACTATTCCCACTACAGTGAGTGCAACGGTAGGGAAAGCGCTGCATAGCGTAGGGTTAACATTTACTATTCCCACTCCAGAGAGTGCAACAGTAGGGAAAGCGCTGGATAGCGTAGGGGTAAAAATTACTATTTTCACTCCAGTGAGTGCAACAGTAAGAAAAGCGCTGGATAGCGTAGGGGTAAAATGTACTATTCCCACTCCAGTGAATGCAACAATAGGGAACGCGCTGGATAGCATAGGGGTAAAAATTACTATTCCCACTCCAATGAATGCAACAGTAGGGAAAGCGCAGGATAGCGGAGGGGTAAACATTACTATTCCCACTCCAGTGAGTGCAACAGTAGGGAAAGCGCAGGTTCCTAAACAATAAAAAATAAAAATATCAACATTTTCAATAAATGTAATTTCTAATTGTAACATAATTAATATATAAATATAAATATATTATTATTAACAAAGATAAAAAATAATTATTTAGCACTATAAAATCCACAACAAATACCTAAAATTAATTACACAATTACATTTAATATTTACTAATTAATTAATTAAAATTTATTTTTCAATATTTATTAATTACACAATTAATTATTTACCAGTTTTCACACCATTACACATATAAACACCACAACACACACCTTAAATTATTTACACAATTACAATGAATATTTACTAATTAATTATTTTAAATTAATTTATTATTAATTATTAATTAAACAATTAATTACTTACCAGCTTTCACACCATTTACACATATATACACCACAACACACACCTAAAATAAATTACACAATTACAATTAATAATTACTAATTAGTTATTTAAAATTAATTCTTCATTATTTATTAATAAAACAATTACTTACCAGCTTTCACACCATTTACACATATATACACCACAACACACACCTAAAATGTATTACACAGTTACAATTAATAATTACTAAATAATTAATAGAAGTTAATTGTAACTATTTAATAATTAATCAATAAAAAAATAATAACTTACCACCCTTCATTTACATATATGAACACCACAACACACACCTAAAATAAATTAAACAATTACCATACTTAATTATTAATTTACTAATTGCAATTAATTAACAACTAATTATTAAACTATAATTTATAAATTAACACATTAATTAATAAATTAATTTTACATAATTAAATTACTTCCCACCCTATTCCCCATAAACCCACAACCCGCTACAGAACTAATAACGCAAAATTCTAAAACATATTATAACATGACAAACAATTCTTATTAAAAAATACATAACGTTATTAAACAATATTTATTACAACGATATTTTTGTAATCAATATTACTTACCCTCAAGTCGATATTCTTGTCATCTATATTTTTGTGGTCGATATTTCTTCCAAACGATATTTCTGCAGCGATATTTTGGTTCCACGATATTTCCCCCTCAATATTCCTGCTCTGCACCACAGCAACATATAGCAAGTCTTCTAGACTATGTGGGGACTCTAGCTTGCATGTGGTTTAAAGGTGAAATGATGACTTGGGAACATTTTAAGGTCTAAGACATTTCTAACATAACAAGTCATTTAAACAAAGTTAAATACTACTCTGATTGTGGGGATAATAATTACAAGGGATTATGCTGCCAAAAACTACTTTTACTATGAGCTCAGTTCAGAATGAAGATGCATCAAACCAACGTAGTCCATACAACAACACATATGGAAATGAACAACTTGTAAGAGAGTGCATTGGTTAACAAAAAAACTATGAATCGTACTTTTAGCCGGGAATAAAAGATTTAAACAAATTATAAATTTTTTATGTGCACATAGAATCGTTAACTGGACATAATATTTAACATGGAACACTGTTGCAATAATTTTGTCAGCACCACAACATCAAGAAAAAATGCATCAATTGATAACCACAAAGAATTAAAAGTAAAAAGAAAAAATGACAGAGGAAAAATTATGACTTTGTCCATGAAAACGTAACCCTCTCCTAGCGTAATGCAGCTCAATGACAAAGGGAATCTCTGTGCGGTGCATGGAATTAAGTGAGCCCAATAGTCTGTCCATTTGGGCTTGGGGACAAGGATAGCAACAATTGGAGAAGAAGGGACAACTCGATAACTACAGGCCCTCCTTGGCCATGCACAAGTTGCACCTTACACTTCAATGTCAACCTTTTTCTAATGATGTCCGAATTACACCGTATATCACAACCAGGGGTCATGTGTGCCGGCTATGTCACACTAGTGGTTCAACCGAATAGCACCTCTCAGTTCTTTCAGATACTACCAGCGTTAATAAACTGATAGAACTAAGATAACCTCTTTAGACTAAACAATAACATAGAGATGCTGGCTCTATATCACACAGAGAGCCTAGGAGTACCTTTTGTTTCATGCCCAGAGGGCCAAGTGGTGAGGTCCCACCCTTGTATCGCACCCAGGGATGAAGCGTAACCTCTGTGTCACACCCAGCAGTTCATTTGACAAACAACCTTTGCCTTTCCCGGTTTGCCATATGCCAAATGCTGGGACTAAGGATCTTATGTAGTCTCTTACCCACGGACGGTTGCTTTAGGAGGGACCTCCGCCCTTCTGAATCAGCAGAACTTCCAATTAATTGGGGCGTCTGCTCACCGTTTTTGGTGTGCAGATGTGAATCCATACGGGCAGGGTACTTTTTCTATAGCTGCACTCAAAGAACCGATCTCTTCTGGCTGACTAACCAAAATGTTGCGTAAAAATTGATTTACCTTGAAACAATGAATGACAAGAGGTGTTTGTCAAACCAGGAAAAATTGGGTTAATTAAGCGCAGTGGCCAGGAAAGGTGGCAACAGATTCGGGGTCTTAAGTCTGTCTCAAAGCCATTTGTTTCAGACGTCATTTTATACATTACATGAGGCACCAAAAAACAATATATTCACTCATTCGGAGAAAGAAATTTGGGCCTAGGCAAGGGGCCATAAATCTGTTCGTTTGATATGATGAGCAAGTGGGCTGTGACACGGACACAATGCTGGACAAGAGGGTATGTGTCTAAATGTCCGGCATTGGGAGCGTGTGATCACTGCGTGCAATGTACATGCTGTATTCTGATTGGCTGTGTGTTCCTAACTTAGGGGCCGATTAGGATGGTGGACGGACTTTGTCCGTCTGCCATCCCTTCGTAAGAAGGGACCGTCCTCCACAGGGGCGGAGGTCCCGTGTGGCGATTTAGGATGCACCCGCCACAGTGGAGGGTGCATCCCGCATTTTTAACATTGAGGCTTGGCGGTGTTGAAAGCACCGTCCGCCGCAATGCTAAAAATGCATGTTGAGCGTTACAAAGCACATGACAGGCACTGCGTGGTGCCTGCCATGTTGTACTTTGAAATGCAGGGGGGTACCATAGGTACCCCCCATGTGCACCCCGACCCCCCCTTCACCCTGGGGGCCCGCAACGACTGTATAAACACCAGCCCACCGATCAGCCTGAATCCGAACATATCACAGACACCACTTGAACAGAAAGACTAACTAGCATGTGCCCTTCTCAACACACGCTCACTATGCAAGCATTCCACTGAATTATGGGACCTCAACGCTTCCCTCGCACCTGACATCGTCTTCCTCAGCAAGACCTGGCTCAACCCTACATCCGCTCCCAACATTGCAACAGCAATCCCTGATGGACATAAAATAACTCACCAAGACTGCACCAACAAACTAGAAGGAGAAACAGCCATCATCCACAAAGAAACCATACAGTGACCCACCACCACCAACAACATTAACACTTCAATAGAACATCTCAACTTCAAGCTCCACGCGGACGACAAGATAACCATCGAAGGCACCCTTGCATACTGACCCTCAAGCCAGTGCTCCAGCTTCTGCAAAACCATCTCAGACTTCATGGCACTCCTAGTTCTAGACTCCAAGGACTATATCTTCCACAGTGACCTACATTTCCACATCAACGACCCCCAAGAACAACACCACACACCTCCTCGACAGTATAAGCAGCCTCCTATTGACCCAGATCTTCCATAACCCTACACACACACCGCGCGACTCATGCTGGACACCATTTTCACCTTCAGCAACCGTATCAAAAACAGCTACATCACAGAACTCACAGGACCAATCACTCCATCGTCCGGAACAGCATCTCCAGCCACTGCACTGCCAACCCCACGGCAACCAGCACCCCCCCACCGGAGGAGGAACAAAATCTGAGAGACCCCCTTAAGGCCTCCAACCCTGCCACCACCACCACCAACCCCGAACAGGGAGTGAAAAAGGTTAATGCCTGCATCACCATTTGCACCAGCAGATTTGTCCCTATCAAGAGCAACATCTAGAGAAACTCCTCCAAAATGGCCAGCTGGTATACCCAAGAACTCAGAGCAGCAAAACGAGACCGCAAACAGATGGGACTCTTTAGGCAGGACAGTCTTCAAGACCTCCCTTAACCTCTATCACCACCTGCAGAGAGCAACAAAGATGGCAACCCTAGCCACATGCATTGAAACCAGAGCCAACAACATCAAGAGTCTTTTCTATATTGTTATTGCAAGCAAAAACAACATCACACCCTCACAGAAGCTGTGCGACAACCTTGCCAACTTCTTCCATGACAAGATCGTAACTATATACCGAAAATGTAAACTCCTACCCACACCAACAGACTTCCTCAACAGCTACACCACCAAAGTAACTGACATGAACCACAGACTGACCACATGGAACCTCCTCTCTGCCCAGGACACCATCTCCACCATAAAATCCATCCAGTCAGGAACTCACACAGAACTGTGCCCACACCACATCTTCAACCTCTGAAACCAAACGATTGGGTAGGAACTCACCACCCTGCTCAACACCTCTATAAACACTGCACAATTTCCTGATGCCTGGATAAATGCCGAAGTCAGACCTCTACCCAAAAAACACTCTGCCAACCCCATAAAATGGCCAATCTCCCTGCTCACATTCCCAGTGAAGGTACTGGAAACAATCATCAATAAACAACTCATGACACACCTGGAGCAGATCAGCTAAACAACACCTCCCAACACCTTTCACAGCAATCACAGCACCAAAAGTGCCCTGATCACAGCCATCAATGATATCTGACCCCTCCTTGATTGGGGTGAAACAGCAGCTCTGTTCCTCTACAACCTCTTGGCAGCCTTTTACATTGTATCCCACTGCACACTGATCAAAAAACTCCACCACGTTGGCATCCAAGGTGATGTGCTCAGATGGATAATTCCTTCTTCAATGGAAAAACCCAGAGGATCCACCTCCCACCTTTCACCTCTGAACCCAAGGAGATCACCTGCAGTGTCCCCCAGGGCTCATCCCTTAGCACCATGCTGTTCAACACATCTATGACCCCGCTGGCCAACATTGTAGGAGCCCACAGTCGCAACAAAGTTTTCTACTTAGATGACCTCAACTCATCCTCTCACTCGCCGACGACCCCACCACCACCAGAACCAACTTCCCAAGATGTATGACAAGCATCTCCGACTGGATAAGAACAACTACCTGCAGCTGAACACAGACAAGTTGGAAGTACTGACCTTCGCCAACAGCAGAAACACATGAAATGACTTCTAGTATCCATCAGATCTAGGACCCACAACCACTCTCTCCGACCACATCAAAACCTTGGACTCCTCATTGACAACAAGCTCTCCATGAAATCACAGATCAACTCTGTCTCCTCCAACTGCGTCCTGCTCATAATACCTAATGTCTTCAAAGGCTACCCCTACACACAAGATGCATGGTGACACAGGCCCTCATCATCAGCCAATTGGACTACAGAAACACCCACTACGTAGGAATTGCCACAAACCTCCCACAGAGACTTCAGACCATACAGAACACTGCAGTCATACTCGTCCTCTGCCTTCCTCTATGAACCCACAGCACACCCCACCTCAGGCAACTCCACTGGCTCCTCGTACAGAAGAGATGCCAATTCAAGCTGCAGACCCATGCACAAAAGTCGCTAAACAACCAACAACCCACTTATATTAACCACCACCTGATCTTCCACAAACTATTGAGAAGATTACTCTGCACCTCCCTTTGACTTGCCCATACTCCCCTCATCTACCAAAGCCTAAGTTGAAGACACTCCTTCTTCCATCTTGCAGCAAAGACCTGGAACAGCCTCTCCATGCAACTGCGGACCATCACCTCACTTCCAGAATTCTAAATTGCCCTCAAGACCTGGCTGTTCGAGCCAGTCTCCATGACCCCCACCCAAGCACCTGCATATACGCCTCACTTTATACATCCTTATTGATTGAAGAATATGACCCAGGGTAGCAAACATTACCAGTAGATGGGACAGTAACAAATGTGGTGAATGTCTGAAAAACAACACCTGTGTACCTATGTGTAGAAATTGCCCCTTCGCAATCATATATGTTTGTATATATTACCATACACACAAATATGAATACCATCCAACACAGTAGCTAATTTTGGTTCCAATTCAACACAGAAAAGATCAGAGAGGTGAAGGCAGAGGTCACCAGCTGTAGGTTTGTCAATTGCATTTTGCAGTATGTGACTAATACTACAGTGGTTCGACTCTGTGTACTACTAAATACAGTTTGTGTCTCAGACCCACTTTGAGGCATATTCTCAAGGACTCATCGCCGAGTTAGCGGCACTTTATCACAGACAAAGTCACGATAAATGTATCGCGCCAATACAAAGCTGGTGCTAACATCCGATATCACCAGGTTCCCTGCGATAGCAGCCGCAAAAAAACATTGCCACAGATGACATCGGCAACTATGGCTAATGAGGTGCAGAGTAGGTGTTCCTGTGAAAAAAGCCGTAACAACACCACTTCGCAACATTCTCAACGACCAGTCAGATCGGCAATAAGATCACAAAACAGGCGATAAGGCGCGTTTAGCAGCAGCAATTTAACACCTGCTCTTACCTGGTGTAAAGTCAGATGAAAACCTGCACCAGAAAAGGGCGCCCAGCCCAAAGCCACACCTGAAGAAAAACAGATGCCATGGAGCTACTTATTATGCAGCCTGGAGCCTCAAGAGGGCAACAACACACACCGCCACCACCCAAAGGCTCTCCAACCCCCCTGACGCCACCCGACCCCCCCGGACCACCACAGAGGCAGCGCAGACCAAGACAGCGGACCTTTAGGAAACACAACAGCCTCTTAGACTTAACACCAGAGGATGTAAATGCCCACTCCAGGCTCAAACAGACAACCATTCTCTGCATCCTGAAAATCATTGCCCACAGGCTGACGGTACCAAAACAGCGGACAACCAACATCCCACCTCAGACAGGGCTGCTGGCCGTGCTGCACTTGTTGGCCTCTGGTGCCTTCCAACCAACAACTACAAGAGTCGAAGGAGTCTCACAGCCAGCCATATCAATGTTCATCACAACTGTCTTGGATGCCATCATCAACCTGGCACCCCAGCACCTTCACTTCCCCCACAGTGCGCAGGAACAGCTGGAGACCAAGCAAGGCTTCTACGCCATAGCTGGTGTTAGATTTGGGGGTCTCTAGTTGGCAGAGGTAGGTACCTTTGACCAAATAGGGACCCTTGTGTCTAGTCAGTGTAAGGGGCTACACTCCTAAAATAATCCCTGCTCACCCCCTTGGTAGCTTGGCACAAGCAGGCAGGCTTATCTCAGAGTCAGGGTGTAAAACATTTGTGAACACATACAGTAATACAGTGAAAACACTACAGATGGAAATCACACAGGTTCTATTATAATAATGAAGTATTTTTATGTAGACTTAATACAAGACCAAAAGACAAAAATCCACAATACTTTACTGAAAATTAGACTTTCAAATAGTAGAAAATAGCTCCGTTCTCTGAAGTTGTAAATGCAACACTTTACTCTCAATGTACCTTGGATGCGTAACGCAGAACAAAGAAAAGGGTCACAGGAAAGGTGATGCGTCGGTTCCTTACACTCAGGGGAGTGGATGCGTCGGATCCTTACTGCTGCGCAGGGGAGTTGATGCTCGCTTTCTTACTGTGTGGGGAGGTGATACATCGGTTTCTTACGGCTCTCTGATACGACGTAACAGGATGGCACCTCGATGCGATACTTTTCTCCAGTGCGATGCGACAAAATGTTGTCTTGGTTACGATGCAACAACGTTGATGTGAAGCGTGCATGCCCAACAGCCGTGCGGCGACTCGATGATCTTCTGAGCCGCGACAGGCCCTGCGACACACTTCTCCGGTGATCCGACGGCGACCTCTGTTGCGGCGGCATGCTTCTCCGGGGATGCAACGCGCTTCGGTGATGCAATCGCGGCAGCGGCTGCACACTTCCTTGGCAATGCGATGGCAACTGCTGCAGCGGCGACACGCTTCTCATCATTGAGATGCACTTCCAGCTCCCAGCAACACACAGCTAAAGTGCAAGCTCTTGGATATTCTTCTTCAAGTTGATGAAAAGCACACCTAGTCCTCTTCTCCTTTCTTTGGCAATGAAGCAACCACTGAAGGCCAACCCCAAACCCAAAGCACAGGGGTAGTATCCTCCTGCAGCTTCCTGGTTCTTCTCCTCAGCAAAGGTTCATCTTGATTCCCAGAAGTGATCTAAAGGTCTGGGACCCTTCTTTTATTCACCAAAATCCTTAGTCTCTGAAGGCAAAGAGTGTCTGTGCCTAGTCCAAACCAGTTCTGTGCAGTCCTGGAGGACTTTGTATACAGGACTACTTCTTTCCTTTGACAGTGTGGGCCAGTGTCATCAGACACACCACAGGAGGTGGAGCCAGCATTGTGGAAGGCAGGCACAGCCCTATTCAGGCCCAGGTGCAACTCCTCCCACCACTTTACATGCAGATAGATCTGTTCAGCCCTGTGCTGACTCACCCTGTCTCCCGGAGCCCCCCAGCCCCTGTCATTCACAAACCAGACAAGAAATACACAACCTAGCAGAGGCATGCTTGGATAGTTAAGCAAGAAAATACCTACTTTCTAAAAGTGGTATTTTCAAACACAGAGGGGCCGATTCCGATTCGGTAAATTCCCTTTACAAATAGTCATAAGGAGCATATTTCCCGTACGAAACGTACCATGAACGTCCCCGTACGTACGATGAAGTACGATTCAGACCCAAAGCAGATCTCCCTACGAATCGTGCGAAAGACCATACGACTTAAAAATACGTATGAATCGTACTTGGAACACGCAGTACGCGACATCCGTACGGATCGAAGCAGCATTTTCCGACCCAGCAAGTACGATTCATCTCATCAACACTCCGTACAACTCTTTTTCTACGGGAACTCAAAACGTCCGGAAAAGCAGATCTTGACTCGAACAGAGTACAAAACGGACTCCCCCGGGTACGCAAGTACACCCCATGATTGCAGGGGTATGGAGCGTACACACCCCATGACTGCAGGGGTACGGTGCGTACACACCCCATGATTGCAGGGGTACGGTACGTTCACACGCCATGCATTATTGGGGTACAGTGCGTACACACCCCATGATTGCAGGGGTACGGTGCGTACACACCCCATGATTGCAGGGGTACGGTGTGTACACACGCCATGCATTATTGGGGTACGGTGCGTACACACCCCATGATTGCAAGGGTACAGTGCGTATGTGATTGCATGGCTCTCCGTACGAATCGCTCATACACGGCGTTTTCCGTACGAATCGCGTTCTAATTCCCCGATCTGGATCGTACTTGTCGGGTCGTACAGCATGTTTACAATTCGTACGGTTCACTGTGAGGGTCCGTGTCATACGGATTTGCCCTTGCTTTTCATGCAGTTCGCAACAATTCGGTCGTATATTTTTCAAACGAATCGAACTACGCGATTCGGACGGAATTGTACGAGTCATACGGAAAAGGCTACGGATTCGATTCGGTCGTACGGATTGGTTTACCGAATCGGAATCGGCCCCAGAATGTTAAAACCAACTTCACTAAAAGATGTATTTTATCATTCTGAGTTCAGGCATAGTACCTAGTTCCCTGAGTCAGTTTGGATTATAAGATGTCATAATCAAACTACCTATTCTGGCCTATGGGGAACAGGTAGCCATGCTATAGTGAAAAACAAAATTGGCTGTAATTCAGTATCACGACTAAGCATGGGCGTAAAATCCGTTCCGCTCGCGGATTTTGCGGATTTTCGGTAAATTCGCAATCCGCGAACTCTCGCGAACTTGCCGAAAATTCGTAAAATCCGTGCGAAGCGGATTTTTTGCTTGGTCGCACTTGCCAACTAGAATACTATACAATTTCGCGGGAGTAAATACTTGCGAACACGTAGATGCGGTGGGCAGCGACAATCTCGCAATTGCGAGATTGCAAAATTTGCAATTTCGCACAAGAAATCCACCAGCAGGCAGCATAAACCTTGAAAATTATGATTTTTATCAGAATAACTCCTCCGGTTGACATTTGCCTGCACTTTTTCTTTGCAAGGAGTCCATTTTGGGGGGTGGGGGTGGGAGGAAGTAAGTGCCCCACAGTCTCCAACTTCCTGTTCCTGTCCACCAGGCTCTTCCCAGTGCTTTCTTCATGTGCTGGTCACTTTGATTTGGATCTTGACCTGGAAGGATTACCTTTGTGGATGCTGGTGGATATTTGGATTTTTGCAAAACTGAAAGCACTCAGCAGGTGCAAAAGTTCAATCTTATCATTAGTAACCATTCCCTGTAGTGCTTCCTGAGGGGCCCCTTCAGAGTTCAGCAAATTACAGATAAGGAAGCAGGTGCCAGCCAGACTGGAAGTTTAAATTCAGTGACACATTAATCAACCCCAAATTAATTCATGTCAGTTGAAGCAGGGCAGGTGTGCTTGCTTTTTTTCACCCCCATAATCTACAGTGATAAACCAACCAGAGGGTGGCAGTGATGTACCAGAGGGTGGCATGGGTGTACCAGAGGGTGGCAGTGGTGAAACAGAGGGTGCTGTGAACCTGTGATGATGAACCAGATGTAGAAACAACATAGTCGCGGCCGTTGCGAGCCGACAAGTAAGTTCGCAATTGCGAACTGGTACAGAACCCTCGCAAACTGGCAGAAATCCTTGCGAACACAAAAAAAAAAAAAATCCGCAAATTCGCGAGAGTTTGCGGATTTTGCGGATTGCGAATCCGTAAATACGCAAGTTCGCGGATTGCCAATTCGCAAAATCCGCCCATGCTTAATCACGACATGCCACACACATCAGGGCATGTCCTACCTTTTACATGCAATGCACCCTGTCCAGGGGCCTACCTTAGGGGTGACTAATGTGTAGAAAAGAGAAGGTTTGGGGACTGGCAAGTGGGTGCACTTGCCAAGTCAACATGGCAGTACCAGACTGCACACAGGCTCTGCAATGGCAAGCCGGAGACACACTTTACAAGCTGCTCTGGTGGGTGGCACAATCAGTGCTGCAAGCCCACCAGCAGCATTTGATTTCCAAGCCCTGGGCATACACAGTGCACTGCACTAGGGTCTGACAAGTAAACCAAATAAGCCAATCATAGAGTCACTAATCCATACATCAATTTACCATAGGGAGCACTTGCACTGTGGCACTGAATAGCAGTGGCACAGTGCCCAAAGCATCTAAAACCGGCAAAAACATAAGAGGCAACAGCAAAAAATGGAAGGGAGACCCACGTCAATGGTGCCCGGTCTAACAGCTGGCTTCATGCAAGTGTTGGGTGTAACTTGTGCCACCTGCCGACACTGCACACAATTACCGCAACAGAAAGCACACACATTCCATCAATGTGCAGGCAATAGTGGACCACCGGGGACTCTTCACCAACGTCGTTGCCAACTACCCAAGCAGTGTCCATGATTCTTACATCTTCAGACAGTCCATCATCAACCAGCGCTTCCAGGATGGCACCTATGGAAATGCACTGCTTGTTTGTAAGTACCAAATGAACACACCACACACCTGAAATCAACAATCATGCAACTCACAACTGTGGGAATGCACACATTACAAAATCACAAACAACATGCAAAACAACATGCCCACCTACCACGCACGGCAACACAAGTAACTGTGGTAACCGTGGCCAGCAATGTAGACAAACCATCCACGTCATGGCACCTCTGCCACACAATTGCTGAATGTGGGGAGAGGTGGGTACGAGGCATGTGCGAAGGAGGCAAGTGACCCATGAATGAGAATGTACACAATGCCAAGTGTGGCGGTGATGTGCTGGACAGAAGCAGTATGCAGACCACAGACATGTCCATGTCGACATATACTGCTGGTGTTTGGAGTGCAGTGGCCAGCGGACACAACCATGTTACCTCAGCCAGTAGGGAAGACCGCGGAAATGTAGCTTGTTACGTCCCCCCTCTGAGCAGAGTCAGATGTCCCGGCATACACCAGGCTAGCATAGGGGTGTGACTAAAAGGTATGTAGCTCTGGGTGTGGTTCTCTTCCGGAATGGCCAACGTGTCTGCCAGGGCGGTGCCTCTCACCCGCTACGAGGCCGATACCATGAGCGGTGTTGCCTGGGCTCTAGTGCGCCTGCTGCACCCCAGGCTGCTCGTCCACAGACCTGCCCCTGTGCACCCAGGCCTCACTGCTCACCTGCCGACACCGGCGTGTGTCAAAGAGGGCCCACCACGTGCCGGTGCAAGCTCCAAGCCCAATACCCACAACCTTGTCATCCTCCTCCGACCATCACGGCCTCTGCAACACAGGCCCGCAGTACTCCTTTCTCATTGACGTACTCCACCTCTGCCTCCGACCTACAATGCAGTCTAGTAGGTTACACCTTTGGAACTGAGTCTTGATTTCTCAATGAGTAAGAGGAAGAAGCGGTTCAGTCCGGAGGAAAAAAGGATCATCGCTACGGAGGTGATCGAACACTACCAACAACTGTTCTGGTGCCACTAACTCTGTGTTTTGCAAGCCAATGACACGTGGCTGTCGTCCCTTGGTGAGTGCTGCCTCCGGCCTACACTGTGACCAAGAAGGTTACACATTTGGAACTGAGTCTTTATTTAGTTATGGCAGAGTTTATATCATTGTACAGGCCTCATCGCAGACTGCATCCCCTTTCAGCCCTCGTGCCACTGACTCTGTGCCCCAAAATTTATGGAAACTCTCTGGTTGAACTTTGGTGGCATCTGAGTCTATGGCCTGGGGTTTGTCTTAATCATCATGTAGCTGATACTGACTTGGTGGTAACAATGAGGCTGTAGCATTCCATTCTTCCATTTGCCTGTTTCTGCTTTCTTCTGCCCTCTGCATCATGCCCTGGAAGGACACCTTCCACTGTCCCCCTAAACACTCCGCGACATTCTCCTTGGACATCAAAGAGGACCTACTCCGCTCTTGTGGCCCTACCTCAGGGCAGCACAAGTCACCATCCCGTGGCAGTGTGCCAGTGTTGGCCGCAGTGCATCCCGGGCCACTAAAAATGTGCGGCTCAAGTTAAGGACCTTATTGGATTGAATATTGGATGGCCTCTGTGTCAATGGCCTGGGGTCATCAACTCCATGTGTCTGTGGCCCTGCACTGTCTGCTGCCTCTGGGCTCAACTGCGACCCACCAGGGCTCACACATCAAATCGAGTTCTGACCTGCCCAGACGTCGCATCATCGCAGGATGCACATGCCACCACCGCGATGATCACCTCCAACCAACAACTGACCGAGGCGAAAGAGTCTTACTGCCAGACTATCAGAGTTGCTCACACCTGTCGTGGATGTCATCATCGGCTTGATACCCTGCTCAGCTCTTCAGGTGTCACTAACTCAGTGCACCACAACTTATGGACCATTTCTGATTGAGTTTTGTGCTGTGACAGCTCACGCAACAATGTCACCTCAGGCAGTCTGAAAGACCTGGAACGATGATGAGGAAGATGATGCAGGTGAAACACACCCCACTGCAGCTGCAGCATGAATATCCAGAAGGGACACAATCCTAGACAATTTATTCACATGAGCACGCTCAGTTCTGGTGCCCCAACCTCAGTGCACTGCAACTCACAGACCCTTCTGATTGCATATTGGGTGACCTCTGTACTTGCTCCGGGTACCACTATGATGCTTTGCAGTTTTTTTTGTTATGGTGGTGTTTTCTGTTTCTGCTTTAATAGTGATCAATGTTCAAGTTGTTGCCAGCACCAACCACTACATGAGGGCTGGCTTACACTCACCCCACATCCAGCACAGGCGTCCATGTGACACTGGCAATAAAGGTGCCGGACGCACGTGCCCGTAGCCAGTTCCACAAACTAGCTGAGTGTGTCTGTGTGGTCATGATGTATGCATGAGGACCCAGGCTCCTAAAACATTACACTGTGCTGTGTACAGCAAATGCAACCATGTCACCGCAGGCTTCGGGTAAGACCTTGGACATGTAGCTTTGTCGTCCCCCACTCAATACGTAAGAGGAGTGGACTGGGCCGGCGTACACAAGTCCAGTGTGGGGGTGTGAATGATTATCCCGGGGCTCTCTGCATGGTTCAGTACTAGAAATGTGCAAATGTATGTGTCTCTGTCGCAGTGTGGGTCTCCGTTGGGGCGTGTAAGTGGTCCCGGATGGAACTTAGACATCCACGTATGAGATCTAGTTCGGCTTCCATGAGGTCGAACCCCACCCGCACCTGTTCGGTCACCTCCTTCTGGCAGTCTAACACCTGGCCTTGGAATGCGATGTGTGCTTCAGTGAGGTGCTGGGAGCCAGTCGTGGTGGTGGGTGTTTCCTGCTATGTGGTCTGTGCAGGGGGTGGGGTCTCCTCTATGCATCAGGGCTGCCCTGGTCCTGGGGGTGGATTGCCTAGGATGTCCATGAGCTGTTGTAGGGCATCAATGTCAAAGGTGTGGAGGCCCTCTTCAGCATCACTGATGAGTTGTCTGGTCTGCTCTACTGGAGGTGTTGCTTGTCCCTTTGCAATGTGAAGGGGAGATGCATTTTGACATTGTGTTGACATGTATGTTGACGTGTTGTTCAAGTTTACTTACAGACTGTATGCCAATGTACATTGTGACTGTTTGGGAGGAGCAGACAATGGATACGGGACAGTGGACATTTGGACTACATCACAGATGTGAGGTTGTACACGTACATTTTCACCTCACAGTTTCCTACTATGTCAGATGTGATTGGCCAGTGTCTATGCACAAGGGGACCCATCTGTGTCCTCTGTTCTGCAGTGCAAGTGTTGCACTTTGCACCACATTGTCATCAATGTGGATGTGCTGTTATTGCTATGTGTTTGAGCTGCATTGTGGGAGAGTCACCCCTGCAGCTGTGATTTTGCTGCCCCTTATCCCTTTGAGGTGGTGTGCCTTTGACTTTTGTGCTTTTACAGTGCTGAGATGTTGGCGACTTGGGTCATTTGTGCTCTTAGACGGTTTTTGTACTCTTGTGCATTGTTTGTCTGCAGATGTATTGTTGATGTCAGGGGTTGATTGTGCATGTGGATGTGTCATAGTGTGACCTTCTCATTTCCGGATGTGGTCCACACTCAGCCACATCAGCGTTGTGGCATTCAAAGTGTCATGATGATTGGACTGCAGCCATGCAGATCGTCATCTAGTGTCACTTGCATTGTCAGTGTGGCTCACAAATACGCATCTTTGCTGGGTTTTGCACATGTGCATGTGTTGGTTGTGAGATTGGTGATGTGAGGGGTGGGACCCTTTTGGGCACATGGTGGACGGGAGCCTACTTGGTGTTTGTATGTGTGCTGCAGTGTGTCCCGGGGATCAGGGACGTGATCCAGGGTCATTGTGGGTGTGCAGTGTGCTACACATCATTGTGCAAGTGTGCCATTGTACCCATCTCCCCCATCTTCCTAGTCCCTGGTCGTTACTCACCCTGTTGATGTTGTGTCAGGTCATATAGAGCTGTGTCCGGACTCCCAACTCCTTGCACCGTCTCCACACTGATGACTGTGGCCACCATTTCCTTCAGCTCCTCCTGTGGCGCAGAACTCCCACCTCCAGTCGCTGTTGCTGCCTTCCTGTTGGCAGTGTGTTTCTGCTTGGTTTGGCTTTTCACATCATGCCAGCTCCTCTTGACCTCCTCCATTGACCTCCTTGACACTCCGACTGCAGTCACGTTGTTCACGATGGACTGCCATGTTTCCGTTTGTGTTGCCAATGACACAGTGGAGGTGGCGAACAGTTGTTGGTAGGGTTCTATCAACTCTGTTAAGATGATCTGGTTTTCCTGCGGACTGAACCCATTCTGCCTCTTCCACTTCTCCTTGGCCTTCCCCGACCCAGAGGTTCCTTGCTCGTGGCCTGTGGTGCTTGTGGGCTTCGCGTGGACCTCTGCACTCGGTCCGGGTGCATCCATGGTGCTACACAGTTTTTTTTCCCCTTTTTTGTTCTGCTTTTATGGTACGTTTTCCCACATGACTTATGGGAATTGCAGGCCTGTGGCTGGTTATCGCTGCTTTTTGTATCGCTATTGGCCTCATCACTACTATTTTCGCGTTTGTGTTTCGCATTTTTTCGGTTTGGTGCTTTAATTTTAACGCGGTCATTTGACGTGTTATCGTGAGTCTATCGCATGGTACCGCCGTGTTGAGGATACAATGTTGACAAAGCATTATGTTCCTGCGATAGACTGCGATGTAAAGAGTTGGGTTCTGCTAATTTTGCGATAATCACACGTTCTTGAGATTATCCCCCTTTGTTTTATCGCTTACTACTATGAAATGTTTCACATTGGGACTATTCGGCTGTAGTCCAGCCAAGCGGTTTTTACTCTATTGCCATAATTTCCCGTTCTGAGGGCATTTACATATAAGTTCCTCTTTTGATATTGTCTCGTTTTCTCAAATGTATAGTGATGTTTGCCTCCGAATAATTATATTCATTAACGATCATATGGTGACGCAGCATTAGATACCAGTTTTGAGTGATTTTCGTATGAATCATAGATGGAGCCTTTACTGTTGTTTCAACCGAGAACTTGTTCTCTATTCAGAACAACAGCCTTCCAATTCTCTTGAACTGCGTTTGGAAAGGAAGCTCTCTTTTTATTCAGCAGTGTAGTCTGCTTTTGACACAGAGCAGTATCTCTTAAAACTTTGCTTGCAAGAATAATGGGAAGGCGTTTTGTGTTATTTTTCATGTACATGGTTTTAAATTCCGCAGACTTCAGGGATAAGTTATGAGTCCGTGCATATGCAAGCGGTAACCCGGCACCATCAATTTAAGCTGTAACAATTAAGTAGACAAAAATAACTGTGCTGGACATCGTGAGGAAGGGATGATAAATGGCGCAATGACAACAACATGTTGAATGGAAACCTTGTGAAGGCCGTTTGTGCAAGTTTTTCTCCGTCCTCACTTTATTGATGAAAAAATATAAGCTTCAGTAAGTTTCTTGTTTGAAGGCATCACTTCTAAAGTGCAGCTCTAATCCAGATGTGTTAATAGGAATGTTGATATCTGCAATTATATATGAACTAAGCAATTAGATTCAGTCATATAAATAAATGTCACTGTCTCATCCCACTACTTTCAGGCTCACTCCTGACTTGACATGCTATTATTCCTAGACCTTGGCCCTTCGTGGTCAGTTGTGAAACACAGACGTGAACATAGATTTTACCTTCACAAGTGCATTTATGTTGGAACATGGGAGTCAGGCCCTAAGTATACTTTGAAAAAACAAAAAGTGCAGTTACTGAAATACCATTCCAGGTGAATTTGAGTAAAGGTGTTATATCACATTTCAGCACAAATTCAACACCCAAAAAGAATTGTAAACTAAATTAAAAGTGGTGAAACTAGTTAAACAGTGTGCACAGTATTGGAACTAGCAATCTCATCCGTTGTATCCATAGAGAATTGCCAATTGTAGCATTCTCAATAGGTTATCTGGGTACCATACCTGAATTTACCCCCTGGCCTTAGCTGGTCATTTGTGAAACCTACAACTGAACATGCATATTCTTCCTTAAATACTAAGAGATTTCTTTACATTCAGGATCCTTGAACATTGTGCAGGGTAACCCGAGTGGGTTCGGGTACGCTCAGACGTGAGTCCCATGCTCTCCATGCCACTGGAATCAAGCTATCCTGGATGAGGGCTGAAAGCCCGAAACCGGTCCTATGATGCTTGATTCCAGTCCAGGGAGGACCTGGCTTGGCAGTTCGGGCTGGACTGTTCCCATGGGGCACAAGGTCAAGACTGAAATTGCTTATGGCTGGGTTCAAACTGTAATGACACGGTGAGCAAAAAAACGATGGATTTAGGTCCAGATCTCTGTACTGGGGTGAATCTATGACATTGTTCTGCATTCCGTCCATCAACTGTTATTTTTTTGCTTTCGGGTAACTATTTAACACACACACAGATTCATGCATGAGTCTCAAAAGGTCAGACTTGAATCATAAAATGCATGAGGAGAAGGAAAAACGCTAGGGACCGCATTAGATACAGTGTACGAGGGTCAAGCAGGCATGGGCACTCAATTTCCACACCACCGGGGAGATTTGCTATTACAGAAGTGACCACAGATGCTTGTGCAACCCCTTCTGTAGTACAGTTCATGCTGGGGAACATATATCACTGGTGCAATCCTAAGGGAGATATTCTTAATTGCATGGGTTGTGGCCCATGCAAATGAGGGAAATTCTTCTGAACCTGTGCTGTACTATGCACATAGGAGTAGAGGCATAAAGGCCACGAGGAGCACACTGTGTGCTACAAAGAGGTGGTGCACAGTAAGGTGTGTCCCTTGAGTGTGCCTCTTACAAGGGAGGAAAGTGTGTCTCATGAATCCCCCTGACATCTCCCTGCAATGGGGTGCAGTCATTCATTGCAGGTGCCTGAAGGGTAATTTCTGCTCATCTTTGGAAAGCAGGCTAGTTTATCGCCTACCCTGTAAGATGGAGCTGTTGCTTTAAACATCCTGTCTACCTTTCACCAATGTGCACCTGGGCAGGAGTCACTTTGCATTATCTGCAATGGGATCACCATTTCTGTTTGTGCCCAGCACGCCCAGTCAAAGGTGGGCTAGAGCTTAAATAGGGACAGCGTGCCTATTCAATACAGATCCAGTTGCTCTCCTGCTATTCTCTTGGGGCCGCATTTATGAGGTTTAACCGTAGGGCAGCGCTGCAGGCCTTCCTTCTGCGCTGCCCTACTGTAAAAGAAAAAGGCGGAATGCAGCACACATAGAAAAAGGAAAAACAAGGAGAAATAAATATATTTCTCCTTGTTGTGCCTTCCTTCAGCTGGGGAGGCCTAAATTGTTGGCGCTGCCTCCGATTTATGATTTCTCGTAAATCTGGGGCAGTGTCTAAAAGCTATGGATGTTGCTAGAAACGCCCCTAGCAACACCCATTGCACGCCCCTTTAAAGCAGAAAACTGAGTTAAAGGGAGCCATATTTATGAGGCAGCATTAAGTCAAAAACAGTCGCTTTGTGCTGCCACGTAAATATGGACTTGACTCCTGCACCTTGGAAATTGTAGTTCATGCACAATGACGAAATGCCTTGTAGCTAGGAAAATGTCATCTAGCCACTAACAATAACAGACATACATCTGACCTAGTGGAAGCGACATCCATACACTTGAGAGTGAAACGCCTTTCTTCTGGGCACAAGCATCCATGAGCAACCGAGCGCCTCTCTCTACAGCACAGGAAGGGATTCAGCGAGGAGTGGCCCACTTTATCATTAGCAATAAGATATCTGATGTCGGGTATAGACACATTTTCAATCATTTTTAAACACGGCAACAATAAACAATTATCTAATGTGTTTCCAAAATGGATTTCAAGTCTGTAATGTAAGTACTTCATTTTTACGTAAAATGATTTTAAAGATGTTCATGTTTTATTCATGGGCTTCTTCCGACTGTAGGTGTAAATGAAGTATTCTGATTATCTGCACAACTGATTGCCGAAGCTAATTAATCATTTTCTTTATTCCAGTTCCTGAGAAAATTAAGAATCATGTAATTAAAGCTGTCTGCAGTACACAGTGAACATGCAGATCAACCCCGCTCAAAAATATACATAAAATAAGCGGAATACTTTCTCTTACTCTTCTGTTCTAATCTTTTGCTATTAACGGAAGGTTGTGGAAGATACAAGGTGTCCTTACTGGAAGCTTGTTATACAAGTTATACAAGTTACCTTATAAAGTAGACTGTTTAAACGTTTCTTTGCAGTGATAATAGGAGCCATTACAATGCACTTATTATGCTGAAACAGCATCCATCAATGACTGTTGCTATGGTTATCTTTGAATCTCTGGTGTTTTTATATGGATTCGCTACTTCCAAAAGTACATTTTATTTTCCGAAATCAACTTGCGGCGTTAGATTTATTAAACGACACTTCAGTTCCTTTATTTGCTTCTCCATTTTTTGGGTCCAAGAATGCAACTGAGAGTAAATGTTTAGACTGGGTATGTGCTAATGCTGCCAGAGCCTTGAAAAGTTGAATGAAGTTCCCTCTATTTATCCATCGCCTGGGTGGAGTTCGCGGAGTCCTACTACGCGGAACTCAGCGAAGTGCAAAAAAACTCTGCTGCGCTATGCGGAGCTCGTTAAGCGGTGGAGTTTCTTTAGATAAATGCTGTTCACAGTGATTTTCAGTGCCAGGTGCTTGTCCGCACTGTGAAATCATCGTGAACGGCACCATGCACAGCGCAAGTTAGCGCTGCTTTCTTTCTGCCGCTTGGGTAGATTTTTACTCCATCGGCAGCTTTCTCAAAGCGTTTCTAGCAACCTTTCTCATTGCGATCACTGGCAATGAGAAATCTGACCACCCGCGTTGAGAAATCTCGCTGGGAGGTTGATTTTTCATGCTTGTGCTCGCCAACTTGATATCAGCGATCGCGAACCAGGAAAAATCTCGCCGGGAGGTGGATTTTCCTCGCTCGCACTAGCCAACCTGATATTGATGAATGCGAGCGAGAGGAAAAACTCCGTTATGCGCAGCAGAGTTTTTCAGAACTCCGCCAGCTCCGCTTAAAGCGGAGTGCCGAAAACGCCTCAAGCGGAGCAGAGTTCACCGCCCACACTTAGCTACCACATGAGCAGCACTACGTCGGAATATTGATATACTAAAGGTTTCTTCTGGGTCCGCACATGTTGGAGTTTCTTGCTGTGTTTGCTCCTTTTCTTGGATGGCATTTGTAGATTGATACTTTTGCTCCATTTTTTGGGTAATGCGTGCGGTTTGCAGGAGTTTTACTGTTTGCATTGTATTTTTTCCTTGATGTCATGGCAGTATTAACTTGGGTAACTCTTGATTCTTTCGTTTGCGTTCCAACAGATTTTGGTGAATTTAAAGTGAGATTAAGTTTGATGATCTGGTTAATCTCTGTTTATGTTGTAAAACCGATCATTCTAAGGGGCACATGTATGACCATTTCCTTGTGCGACTCGCAATTTGCCAATTCGCAAAAGGAGCTGTACTAATGTGTCTCAGACATTTTGTGATTCCCAATGGGGGTCGCCAATTACCTGCCTCATCCATATTCATGAGGCAGGCGGAAATTTGTGACCCATTGGGAATGGGCAATAACACAAGGATAATGCCTTTTAAATGATGCTACTTTTATTTTAATGCAGCCTATTTTCCTTAACTTCTTCGCCGCTAGGCCTCCACTCCCCTCCCCCCCCGATGCTAAGCATTTTCTTGGGCTGTTTGGGGTCGTTTGCGCTTAGGCGCACAAAACGTTTTGTCCACCTAAGGTATCCATGTTTAATTTGTGTCCTTTTTTCCAATGTCCTGAGGTTTATGAGGACACCCAGGGTTTGTGGATTTCCCTGGAGAGAACCAAGAAATTTGCCAAACTACAGATAAATTTAATTTGTAAAAATGGGAAAAAATGCTGCAGAAGAAAGCGTCTATTTTTGTTCTCTGCAAATGGTATCAATGAAGGGTTTGTGGTGCTAAAATTACCATCTTCCCAGCTTTCAGGAACAGGCAGACTTTTGTCAGAAAACCCAAATTTTCAACATCGTTATGTCATTTTACTGGGGCATTGCCTATTTTTTCTATTTTTTGTGCTTTTAACCTCTTTCCAGTTAGTAGTAGAAATGGGTGTGGGACCAATAATAGATCCTGGAAAGCTATACATTTCTGAAAAGTAGACAAAGTTTAGTAAGGGGTAATTTGTTTAGATCCTTCAAGGTTTTCTTATAGATAGTAAAAATTAAATTAAAGAAATATTGAAATTGAGTTAGAAAAAAAACAGCCATACTTCTAAGTGTGCCAGATTTTTAAAAGCAATATACCATTAGATCTGCTGGACCATTCTGGTTGCGGGGATATATAGGGCTTGTAGGTTCACCCGAGGTACCCAGAGCCAATAACTGAGCTGTCCCCTGCAATGGGGTTTCATTGTGTACCAAGTATACAGCAATTGATTTGGTAAAATATATAAAGTGAAAAATAGGTATCAAGGAAACCTATGTATTTCCAAAATAGTAACAAGATATGGAACTTAGATGCTGTGGTTATTTGCACATTTCTGAATTTGTGGGTACGCATACTAGTATGTGAATTACACGGCCTTTTTCAAAATTACTTCTTTTTTACACAGTGTCTTACATTTGGAAGGCACAAATGCAGAGAAAGGCAATGGGTAATAACACTTGTTCTACTATTCTGTGTTTTTGTACGTCTTTCAATAAAAATGGTAGCTCACATGTTTGGGTCGACAGGAAACAACCCAAAAAACAACATGGACACATTACATTTTTCCACTGAAAATTGACCCTGTTTTGCAATGGGCCTAGCTTTGATATTTGGGCCCTAGCTCAGCCCGCACCTAGGGAAACTTAGCAAACCTTAAATTTGTAAAAACTAAACACCCAGGGGAATCCAGGATGGGGTCACCTGTGTGGCTGTCTCCAGGGTCTGTCACCAAGAATCTTCTGCCAACCTCAAACTTTGTAAAAATAAGCACATTTCCTCATATTTCTGTGCTGGAATGTTCTGGAATCTGCATGGACCCACAATCTTCCACCCACCCAGCATTTCTGCAAGTCTCTCAAATACAATGGTATCTCGCTTGTTTGGGTAGGACTAGTGCCCGCGACAGGAAATTCAAACCAATTATAAGTAGATACAAAACTATAAACACAAAAGCTCTATATAAATGCATCACACTAATATCAACTGTGAAACTGAACAAAAATAATACAGAAGAAGCAGTTCACGTTTACACACACAATTGCTCAGAAAAGCTATTTTGTATGTGGTACATTCTAAAGCAAGCAGCCACACACAACTCAGGTGCAGAAGGACACTCGGGCAGTGCATACAAGTCTCCTTCTGCGCAACTCTTTGCATACAGGTTCTTCATCTCCTACTGGGAAAGTATTTTTTTTGTGTGGGAGGAATATGATCAGCAAAGTGGCAATCTTAACTTAACTCTAAACTTAACAAATACCATCTTTGACTCTGGAGAACAATCCTTAAATACAACAAAAGAATTAAAGGTTGCTAAGTGGAAAAGATGTATAGCCATCTTCTTATACCAAATGTAAGCCTTACAAAGAGCAGTGTAAGGATTCACCCTCTGTTATAGTCTATTAATACCACCCATCTAAAATGCACCCAGGTTTGAGAACATCAGCAACCTGACCCCAAAGAGTTATAGCTAAAGTATTTTTATCATTAATGGTAGTCAGCATGTAGACTTCTCTCCTATCTGTAAACTGCACTGCTAGACGTTTATCACTACGCAAAGCACGGCACACTCATCTCTCAAGTTTTTTACAGCCAAGCTCTTTTGGTTAACCTTCATGGTTAGAGCAGATCCGGCCACAAGCAACAGTGTCCACTTTGACCAATTCCCTGAACAATTGCACATCAGCATAGAAGTTATCTGCATATAAATGGTGACTTGTGTTAAAAAACCCTCTAACAAGTTCCCACACAATTTTCTCACTGAGTCTGAAAGTGAAAGTGAAAGTGGGTGGACAACCAGGGGAGTCAAAACTGAAATCCCTACTTGTGTACACCCTGTAATATAAAAAAACGAAAACAATTGTTGCCAAAGTGCACTCGTGTTTCAAACTTCAACATGAAATTATAGTCCACAAAGTGCTTCTACCACCTGCGCCGTGTCCACAGGCACTCAAAAGCAAAACTGGGTAAGAATGCAGGAAGAGGAACCTCTTCCTGCCGGTGGGAGCACTATTTCCAATACTGTAGAGTATTTATCCAAATACATTATTAAGTGATTTAAGCTTATAACCAAAAGTTCATCCAATGATACGCAATCTTTATTCATAAGGTGCATTAATCATCATGCACAATCCTATGTGATATTTCCACCAATAATTAACGTTCAGCAGAAACCCAATGCATTTCGGGTCATACATCGACCCTTCTTCAGAGGTAATATCACGTTTCTACAAGAGAACGGAAACAGGGGGCCATTCAGTATAGACTGTTTAATTGCTGACTAAGTGAAAACAGTACCCAATACCTGAAAACCGAAAGTGAACATGCGCGAGTGCATTGAAGAAAAAGAAAAGAGACTTCAACCTGAAATTTGAGTGATACCGCCAAGTTGAAACAAAAGTGATACTGCTGAGTTAAAACAAAAGTGAAAAAGGCTTTAGAGTGACTCCAGTTCATAGCATAGAAATTTAAGACATGTAACTATCAGTGACAGTGTCAAAGTGCGATATTCGTGCTACCTCAAAACTCAACTGTGATCAGCGGTTCTCGTGTGAAAGTTATTGCGCATACTTTAAATAACTAAACAATATGTTAAAGCAGTGTTAAACTGGCGAAATATTGCTCTAATGATAATGTATGTCTGTTACCTCTATCGCTTGCGGCTCCCGTGGAGTACCGCACAGCAGTGAAACTGCCTCATCATCCAGTTTGACGTCTAACGCGAGGCGTCTAAAAGGTACCCGAGTTTAATTGTGATGGTGTAGCAAACCGTGTTAAAGATACATGACGCATGCTCCTCTCCACCAACCTACGGCAGACCCAAGACCTACTGGCCTACAGAAGACTACTCAAGACCTGGCTCTCCGATCAGTAGCAGCATCCCCCTGAGCCTTGATTGATTGATTGATGCTGTTAGCTGAAGTTAAATCAAGTTAAAGATCACCCTGAACATGTGCATTTAAAAAAAACATGAAATCATACAAATATAATTTAAACATAATCAAAAGTCATCATCATCATCACATTACAACTAAGGAACATAAAGAAAAAGAATAATTAACTGTATCATCATTTAAACTTGAGTTGTTCTTTTGAAAACCACATTACTACAATGTTTACCACATTACTGTAATGTTTAGCAATCAACAGCAGAAAAGATACCTGTAACACTCTGAAAAAATTGTAATCAGTTATAAAACATCATAAGTTGTGTACTATAAAAAGCAATTGTATTTGATTCTGTCGTTCATCCCCTGTGGTTGTGGGGCAGGCAGTTTTTTTGTCCAAATAAAATCAGATCTCGCCAAAGCTTTAGATGGATCGGTGTCATTTCTCAATTTTAATGCTTCAAGAACAGTGAAGCGTAGTTGAGCTATGTTTTGTCTGGCCTCAATACTCAAAAAGGGAGTTACCCCAATGTGAAAACAAAGGGATGGGGTACAAAGCTAACAAAAACACAAAAGTCCCTATATTCTATAAAAAGGATGGTCAAAAAATATATCCCTGGACCCAGTGTCAGTGCTACAGTAAGGGTACTGGAATGGCAGTAGTTCTGTGGTGGCTACCAGATGCAATTTACACAAATTTAGCACTCAGATTTGCACAAAAATGTTTTTCACACAGGATATATATATCAGATCCAACACTTGTATAAGAAAAATTTAAAAACAGTTTATTTGACCCATGGATTGATCCATATACATTAAAATCAGTTTGTTAGGACAATTGCCTGATAATACCTCCCCGAGTGGGTTACAATCTATTACATACATATAAAAACACAATTTTTTTTAAAAGTTGATGCAGCGTTTCGGTGATCTTTATATGCTCCACCTTCTTCAGGAGGTAAAATAGTTTTATGGATCTAAATACAAAAAGGGTCATATCAGATCTTGAATCGTAACAGTGCCAAATATACCTAAGGTATAATCTCAACATTTTACTCTATGCCATCTCTATTTCTTATCTGGGATACATTGAGTCTGTATTACTAACAGCAATTTATCATAAAACATATCTCCCAACTATTGCATTCAGAACATACCAAAAAAGGCCACAAGGTACAGTAACTTGCCATTACTGACTCACTCTAGGTCCTAAAGTTTCTTGTTAATTTGGGCTTACTAAAGCCGCTCTGCCATAATATCGTTTCTACTTGAGTATGTATCATGACGGAATAGTCAATTGAATCTATCCGTTCAAAAGATTTTTCTTTCAATCAGGCATTATGTTGGAAAAGAATTGTATCGTAACTAAAATCAAATATTTAAAAAAAATCATTTTTTTAACATAGTCTATTTAGTATAGAATTCATATTATAGGTTCTTGAGGGGGCGTCTAGTTCTATCTCACTTTTTCTTTGCAAGGTAACTATGACCACCTACCTCTTATTTGATAGTACTCTTTGTGGGGGAATGACCCTCCAACGTCATCAATAATTCTGGCTTATAGGTAGGCTTAGAAAGTGAAAGGCACCTTATTCAATGTTAGTTATTCATTACGTAGCCACTTTTTATTAGAATATGTGAACCTTAATTTAGTTCAGTACCTCTTTTCTTTCTGTGCCGGTTTTTAATATTCGCAAGAGCCAACAGACTCACGCCCAGTTGCCTCGTGGACCACCCGGACGACTCAAGGGTGGCCTGAAACATCGCCTGCCTTCCTGGAGACACCAGAAGCTCCCAACCCAGAGAGGAACTGTGATCCACAAGGCTGCATGGATCCCCAGCCTCAATTTCAGAGCTGCCCGCACGGATCAAGGAGGCCAGAAGCAGTGGGCCCGGTCACCTACTGGATGCCCCCAGAGACATGGGGTAGCATCACCACTAGCCTGCCTGGAGTTGACGAATTCGGCCAGACCTGGACGAATAGGGACCCATGGGGCTGCTCGTATTCTCGGCCTCCGTTCCTGGGCTGCCTGCCATTCCGGCGTTCCTCCCGTGCCCGGAACCCAAAGCGCACGCAACAACGAAATCTGCTCCTGTGGGACTCTCACCCCCCGTGAACACCCGGTAAGAGCAAGCTTTCTGCGGTAGGAACTGGAGGTAGGAGTGCTCCTTTCTTCTTGGCCGGAGGGAACCAGGGGTGCCGCGCTTGAGGTGCGAGGGTCCACAGCCAGTCTGGAAGATAATGAACAGTACGACCTCACTGTGAAAGTCCGGCTCAACCGCTGGTGGGACACGGAACCCAGAACAGTGCCCTTCAGGCTGCCTAGCTGCAGCATCTACCGGTGAAGCCCCCCACTCAGCCACCGAGGACGGCGAAGCCACCCTGCAATCCTCCCAAGAGACCTGGCGTGCTCTCCGACCCCGTGCTCTCAGACCTATGCCTACACAGTGCCCTCATAGTGTCCGGCCACAAGGCCCACATGCTCATTTCAAGGATGGTGCAAGTGTGAAGCCCAGAGGGGAGGCCCCCTCCCTGCTTTCTTCACCCAGTGCACCTAGCAGACCTGCATGCTAGCACGTTCTT
The DNA here is from genome assembly GCF_964261635.1 of Lissotriton helveticus. Taxonomy (NCBI): domain Eukaryota; kingdom Metazoa; phylum Chordata; class Amphibia; order Caudata; family Salamandridae; genus Lissotriton; species Lissotriton helveticus. The sequence goes on along the minus strand of NC_136059.1, from coordinate 1,837,433,740 downwards.
GCCTGTGTTCCCTATTGGTGCTGCCTCACCGGTGTCCAAGCCTGCCCAACGATTCATCTGGGTGTGACATCTGATTATATCCTGTTCCAGGACAAAGAAGGTTAAGCCCCTGAAGGAAATATTTGGACGCCCACAATCAAGGATCAAGTTTGGTGGAGACATACACACTATAAGCTTATACGCGGATAACATCTTACTATCCCTCTCAAACCTGATCCCTGATCATTTCAATCCCTCTTCATTGAAATGAAGAGCTTTGCGCAAGCCTCGGGATTTAATATCAATATAACAGACCCAATCAGACCTTGCACAATTTATCTGGCAGGACTGCAAGCCCTGGTTCAAACATGCAATAGTAATCCTCCTTCCGGACAAGTGGGGGCTAGGAGTGCTTGATCTCCAACTTTATTTCTACGCCTAGCAATGAAGATATTTAGTGGAATTGCACCGTCTAGAATCGGAGAAACATTGGCTGTTTCAAGATAAGGCCGTCGCAGCCATGCCTCTTCAAGGCAATCCTTTCCTTTGTAAATCACACAGACCACCTAATCTTTATGCATCATATCTCACAAGCACGACTATGGAGGCCTGGGACCACACTAACATTGCCCATAACCTGACCACCTTTCCCTCACCCCTTTCCCCTCAATTTGATAACCCAGAATTCCAACCCGGCATGGGTGGTACGGCCTTTCCCGCTTAGCGCTTCACCACATGTTGGTCCCTGGGCCACCTCTTCGACCTCTAAGGGATTATCCCATTCCCACAATTTAAGGCGGACTATAGCCTCGCTGAATCGGAATGCCTGCCTTATTTACAGCTCCGTCACTGGGCACTCCATCCATATACCAAACCTGAGGCCCAATGCTTCCTGACTCCCTATGAAAAATAGCTCATCACCCGTACATCCGAATACATTTTTTTTAGAACTTTACAAAATGGTATTGGCAACGAATACGCACACATACAATGCCAGCCGTGCATGATGGGAGCGAGACTTAGGCAGGACGTTTAGCCACAAAGAATGGCAGGGTATGTCCCACAGGGCCCGGCACTCAGCATATCACATGGGACTCACTGAGACGCTGACTAAAATAGCCACATATTGGTATTAAACACCGGCACGCCTGCATCACTTCGACCCACGACAAAGCGTCAACTGCTGGAGGGGCTGTGGGAGGGTGGGCACCTTGGTACATCTTCTATGGGGCTGCAACTATATCTACCCATACTGGTCACCGGTGCTGGATGAAGTACCCACTTTAAGACACAGCTTCCGAGATTTCCTGCGTACATCCTACTGGGACTACCTGATCCCTTAACATATCCGCTTAAATCCCGGAGAGGCTGACTGATTGCCATTGCATTGGCCGCAGCCACACAGAACATCCTGACTCATTGGAACACTCCCCAGCCCCCCACATTTTCCAGTTGGCTACAGCGGCTTTGGCAGGTATTGGGTATGGATAAACTAACCCGTACACTAGCTGGAAAGGGGTCTGACCTCAGAGAACTTTGGCAGCCCTTTTTGACCCTCCTCACATCGGAGTTCCACAAACTGACATGTCCCAGATACCTCAGGCTCCGCCGCCTTTCAGACAAACAACTCCCACATCATGATGCCTCACAACAACATACGCAACGGTGCTGACTTCCATATTATTCCTTCTCCTCTTTTTTCTTTTTGGTGGACGATGGGGGGTGAGAGGAGGAAATATTGGATTAATGTCATTTGTTTTTCCCATTCCCCTTTTCCCTTTTCTTCTCTTGTTTATAATTGACCCGCTCTGCGCATCTAACCTTGGTAACGCTATTACTTAAGACGCTAGTTGTCTATATCACAATGATTCCATGGAGCTGAGTGTCTTGTTTTTTATTGCTTAAAAATGCCCTGGGTTAAGTGAAATTTCACATTTCACTCCCCACATTGTGATAAAGTGCTTCCCAAATTCGACTTTGATGCTAGGAGCGCTGTGGAGGGAGGATCTACAATATTTCTACAGATACAGAACCCCTAAAGTCTCACCTAGTTGTCCAGTGGGGTGAGAGTCCTGTAGATATAAGCAAAGTAATTATAAAATATGTTTTGTAAGTCCTGGTGCTGGATAAATGTCTCAGGTAATTTTTCCCTTTGCAAATCCCCTGATACATAGGTTAACATGGTAGGAAGTTATTGATTAATAACTTTTGATAGGAGAGGGCTAAAAGTGCTATTAAACGACTTCCCCAAATAGTATTAATAAATTAAACAATATGATATTGTTGAATTTCTCCTAAAGTATACATACAAGAAGCTATAAGACTTTCTTGTTTGTAAGTCCAGATTCAGCCTCCCAGTGGTCTGCCCGGATTGGTCAGAGTTAAGTGGATTAGCCAGGCTGCCTTATAGAGGTGATAAAGAGCCCCTGGGGTCAACCTGCTCTGCTGGCAGGGCAGTGTGCTGTTCCATATAAATGCCAGGCCAGGGGGGGGATTCGTAAACTATGTCCTTCAAAGAGGACCGCAGAGAACAGTGCCACTCACAACTCTGTACTTCCCACCTTTGGCAGATGGTAGGATAAAGGAAGGTACGAGCATATGCAGGGGGGAGAGTTTAAGTTAATTAGCCATCCTAGGGGTCTGTTTAGCCAGCTCTTACCTCCTTGCTGGAATATCAGCCATTATGGATTTGGAAGATTTGGTGCACTCTGGGACACAATATTGCCACACTCTACAGGATGTGGTCATATCTTTGAGGGGTTACCCTGCTCCCATTGGTCAGGAGTGACCTCCTGCCTGACCCAGGCAGCAGATCTGCTGCTTGAAATTTACTGAAGCAAGACATTACCAAGCTGAGAAGATTGCTATGCAAAGATTTCTAAAGCCTGATCTCTGAAAACTGCACCATCTGAAACTACACCCCTGTGGATTTGTTTGCTGAAAAAGAACTAAAGAGTGGACTCCCTGAAAGCTACTGGTTAAAAAAGCTCATCTGGAACATCACCACCTAAATCCGCACCTTGGAGAACCACCAGTGGATTTGTAAGGGTTTTATACCAGTGGATTGTAGGAACTGAAGTCAACTTTCAAGAACCATCTTAAGCTTCCAGACACTTTGAGTGAGTTTGAGACACTTTGAGACCCCTTGAGGAACTTAAGGAAGAAGTTTAAGAAGTTTGGAGAACTTTGGATTAACTTTGGGAAAAAGCTCCATAGAGGTACCGACACAACCTGGCAAGCCAGGCCGCCTGCCTTAAACAGCGAGCCGGCCATGCCATCCAGGTTAGTCCCCCTAAAAGCTCCATCTGGTCAACTTCCAGAGTTTGACCGGGACTAGAAGAAATCTGAAGCCGGCGAACCTTCACCAGATCTGGCTACATGAAGAGCAACGAGAGACCCTGCGAGAAAAAGCTCCAGAAAAGTTTCTAAGTCTGCTCTTAGGAAAGGTGACCGGGATCAACCGCAAACGCCAAGCCACCTTCCTTCCATCGCATGTCGTTCTGGATTCCTGGGTTGTCCCTCTGAAGCGCTAAATAAGAAGTTCTAAGTCAGATCCAAGAAAGTTGACCTGGAGCTCGTCGAAAGGCAATCCGGCAAACCCTCATCGGATCCGGACTTGTTGGGAGCTTCGAGGGACCTCGTAAAGAAAAGCTCCAGAAAAGTTGTTAAGTGTGAAGGTAGAAACTGAGACCAGGACCTGGCGCGAGCTGTAGCTGCTCAGGGGCCAGGGCTCCATCGCGGTTGGCCTGAAACTTTGACTTTGACCCGGTCTGTCGCCATCATGTATCTCAATATGGTGCTATAATCTTCTAAGTGCTATATTTTGCTAAATCTTTGAAAATTCATATCTCTGGTTCCCTACATTAGATGTTTGTCATTTTGGTGTCATTTTAAAGATATAAATATTTCCTATTTTTATAAATTGGTATTGGATTTTTATTATGTGTTGTGTCTTACTTATTCACTGAATTGGTGTTTTTAAATGCTTTACAAACCTGTCTTTGAAGTTAAGCCTGCATGCTTGCAGCCAAGCTACCAAGGGTTGAGCATCGGAATAATTTTCTAAGACCTATGTTGAGTCCTACCTTGTGTTAATGGCCTTATTGCCCAGGGCAGACCTACATTTGCCTCTACCAATAACCTATTTTCCAAAACCCGGTGCTACTTGTAGCATTCCTGCTGCACAATCGCGAACCCATGCGCGATCGTGCCGTAGAAATGCCCCACAAAGAGACATCGGGGAAGAAGAAAAACTCTTTACTCTCCTCCTATTACTGTGTGCATGCAGCAAACCCCCCCTGCAGGAAAAGCCTACCTGCTCCGCAGATGTGATGGAAACAAAATGGCTTCCAGCATGTATGGCGGCTTTTCATGACGTTGATGCTCGCCGTGTGCACCAACATCATTGGATTGGGAGGTTACATGGGTGGCCCATATGGGAGCGGCAGCGTTTCTCCATTGGGCAGGTACGAGGATGGAATGGTTCTGTCCTCAGCACACGCCCACTGTGGCTGAGGATGAAACTGCTCCATCTTCAGCACGAAACGTCTTAAAGGAAAACAGGATGCATTTCAAAAACAAAAATGTATGTTTCAGTTTCATTTCTTAGGAGTAGGTAGTGGTGCCTGTGACCACTGCCTGCTCTTAAAAAAAGTTTTTGCTTCCAGTCACAAAGGGGAAGGGGTTTCTTGGGGACCCCTTTCCCTTTGCGAGTGGCTTACCACCTACTTGCAGTAAGCAGTAAACTGCGATTGTTTTCGACCGCATTATGGTTTCAAACAATCGTACATCCACCTGCCACTCGCTATTAGGAAGGGACACCCTTGGCCCCCTTCCTAATAGTGACTTGCAAACCCTATTTTGCAAGTCGGTAACAGGTAACCCACTTGCAAAATAGGGTTGATACATACTACAGCCCTTTTTTTAGTGGTTGCAAACTGCCCAAATCACAGTTTGCAACCACTAAAAATAGTCATACATGTGACCCTAAATGTCTGAAGGCTTAAATTGGGGCATGCTGTTATTGTGTAGCTTAACAGCTTCTGTTTGTTGTACACTTGGTTATGAAAATGTTCAGGTATTTATTGACAGCGTATTCATTCCCTATATAAGGTCCAACATGTGGTATAGGGAGATAGATTGATCTGTACGTTTTGTGTATTGAAGTGCTTGTCGATCTTCAAACTTGCACTTTATCATGTAGGTTTGCTTTACACAAACTGGTCGATTGGGCATCACTTTTTTCCTATGATGGGCCTTTTGTGATGATTGAAGTTTGAATACAGTTGTCTTTTATAGCCTTTCTTATCACTGCATGTGCTTACGGCCACGTGCACAACCATTTTATTTTGCATGTCCCTAATTGCGATTTTTTGTGACTTGAAATTAGAGACTTGCAAAATGAAATGTACTAATGTGTCTGAGATACATTAGAGATTCCCAATGGGGTTGTAAGTGACCTGCCTCATCAATATTTATGAGGCAAGTCGCAATTTGTGACCCATTGACAATGGGCAGTAACAATGGGGTGGCGGCCTGCTCGGGGACAGCTGACCACCATCTTTGTGTTTGCTTCTAAATAAACCATTTGTTTTTTAAATGCAGCCCGTTTTCCTTAAAGGAAAATGGGACCACTGCCTGCTCTATTAAAACCGTTTTTGCTACCATTCGCAAAGTGGAAGGAGTCTTCTGGGGACGCCTTCCTGTTTGCCACTCACTTCCCACATTCTAGATGGTAAACTGCAACTGCATTCTGGTCACAAAACAATCGTACATCCCCTGCGACTCTCTATTAGGAAGGACGCCCTTGGCAGGCCCTTTCCTAATAGCAACTCGCAAACGTTATGTTATGAGTCATTAATAGATTACCGACTCACAAAATAGGGTTGGTTCATGGCAAAAGCCATTTTAGCCCTCACAAATGGACTGAATCTTCGTTTTCAACCACTAAAAACGGTCGTACATGTGTCCCCAAATTATCCACCTCTTTTAATCAGTTGCTTGAAATCAGCGACTGAGGTGCCTATTATCTCTGGGAAGGTTGTCAATTTAGGTAGGAAAATGGAGCATGAACAACTAACTTTTCTTTCTGCAATTTCTCCTCTTGCCCAGTTTACTTGGTAATTAAGTCTGCCCAGTTTGGAGTCAATTAACATGATATAAGATGCCAAAATCTGTAGAAGATCTATCTGAATCACTAATGCATCCTTGTGTATTGTCACAGTGCTCACTATTGCATCGAGCAATGAATTTAGGGCATACTACAGTTCTACATCTTTGGAAATACTCTTGTTACTAATTTCAGTCATGCACTTGTGAATGAGGTATACTGTTCACCTTCCAGTTTTCATCCTACTCTTTTCAATTCAAACATTTCAGAGTTGCACCATTGTTGAATGTCGCCTTGTCAGGATTGGAATATTGAAGTTGCAGGACAACTACTTGGTTTGCTTTTGATTTTATTCTAGAGAGTTATGTGGAATTGTGGAATCATAGCTGAAGAAGTGTGGCTGTTTCAGTGGTAATGCATTGATTGTGGAAAGCCACACAGAGAGGTATGATTTTCACATGATTGTATTCCGACATACATAGCGGTTAATGTGATCAGTCCAAGAAATGGCACACACTATGGGGCCTATTACGATTGCGGATTTCCCGCATCCACCGGGCCGGCGAAAGCCACCGCCGGCCCGGAGGATGCGGGAAATCCGCCGGGGAACCTTGAAAGACCCACCGCCATATTAGGATGGCTGGTGGGTCTTACTATCTGTCCGCCGCTTCTCCGCCGCGGGCGGATTCCGCCCGCGGTGGAAAAGCATTAACATGGCTGGCGGTGTCTATCAGACACCGCCAGCCATATTAGGATGTCTGCGGAAAGATGCCTTTACACGGCGGCATTTCCGCCGTGTAAAGGCATACGGATTTGTGTTTGGGGGCCCGTTGCGGGCCCCCAGGGGTGAAGGGGGGGAGGGTGCACATGGCATTTGCCTGCACATAGCGGCAGGCACCGCGAGGTGCCTGCCGCTTTGTGCATGCAAATGCACAACTTACTTTTTTATCATTGCGGTGGGTGCTGCTTCAAGCAGCACCCGCCGCAATGATAAAAATACAGGATGTGACCGCCAGGGTGGCGGTCACATCCTAATTTTCACGGAGGGACTGCCGCTGCCCCTGCGGACGGTCCCTCCTTCTCTATGGTGGCGGACGGACTCAGGTCCGTCCGCCATCATAATCGGCCCCTTTGTATCTAATAAACTGTTGTTGCAGATGAAGGCCAGGTCTACTGTGTCACTACCTGAATGAATCGGTTTGAAAGCCATTTTACTCAAGCATAGTTGAGGGGGACCAAATATTTGACTTTCGGTTGCCTGTTTGTTATCAGGTAACTCAACCTAAAAGCATGACTGTGTGACAGAGCTTTATACACCAGAGCCACGTATGCAGTTTTCGTGCTAAACATGGGGTTGTAAATAGGTTTGCGGTGTATTGATGCAACCAACAATCATCATTTGGATCATGGAAACATTTGCACTGTTATCAATTACCATGTGCTCTAAAGATGATCAGGACCACAGGCAGTACCATTAAGCATTATGAATGACTGCCACACCACTGCCTTGACTATACATTAATTTCATTATTAGTGTTTAAAGTATGGTGGCAGACGAGTGACAAAAGAGGAAGAAGAGTTAGAGAAGACCCAGGCCTACTGATAACACAATCATCTTTCCCAATCATGTTGTTCATTTCAGTCTCCTGGTTCACTGTTTCATTACTAAGCATACCCCCCAGGATATAGCGGCATGGATTCGCAAATTTAGCGGCACAAAAATGGAAATTTAGCGGCACAAATATGGAAATTTAGCAGCAATTTAGCGGCATTTTATTTGGTGGTTTTTCCTACAACAAACACAGATATCTTCGTTTTTAGTTGTTTAACAACATGAAGACATGTATTTTTGGTTTATTTACAATGTAGACACTTTGTTTGGATTCAAGGCTGCATATAGGATACAAACTAATGAATAAATGCCCCAAAAGCAATCCCCCCAGGGCCCGCCGCACACTAGGCACGCTGCAGAATTACTGAGAGTTGTGGTGAGTGGACTAGTATTGTAGAGTGGCATAGAGTTGGCATAGATTGTGAACAGTGTCTAGTACCACACGTGTATAATTATGTGTGCCAGGGTGTGGTCATGAGCTAGTAGGGCTGTCTAGCTTTTCCCTTCAAAATAAAGGGCCAGGAAACACCACCAGTGTTAACCAACTCATTCATCGCGGAAACAAAACAGATCATGTCCAAAAGGCATGTTATAATAGTCTGCATTTTGGAGACAGTTACAAACAAGCTTGTTAGAATTATCTTTCAGATCTTACTAGGAATGCAAAAAAAAACTAAAATTCGTTATAAATCTCGAGTGTGGCACAAAAAATTGATTGAAAATGAAGAAGGCCCTGAAAATTCCATGATGTCACATTTCTAAAGGAGAAACGAAATATACAAGTAGCAAAGCTGCGTTTCTGAAAAGACAGACTAGTGTGGCTGAGATATTGGACCATGCTGGAGTCTGTTTGCTAATGCTTTGTATGCCATTACCTGCCAAGAGATGTCAGAAGTGAGGATTGAGCATTTAAAGTGTGTTTGTGGTCTGTGCGTGCTGGGTTCTAGTGTGTTTGTGGTCTGTGTATGTTGGTCCCTGGTGTGTTTGTGGTCTGTGTGTGTTTGTGATCTGTGTGTTTGATGCCTGTGTGTGTTGGTCTGTAGTGCGTCTGATGCCTGTGCCGCCGGGTCACTGATGCCCTTGAACTCTCTGAAGCTGCTGCTGTCTGCGGACACTGAGCCCTCCTAGGGCCCCTCTGGGCCCCGGACAGTGCATGCCTGCAGACAAGGGCCCATCCGGGAGCCAGGAGAGTGAAGGAAGCCCCCAGAAGGGCTGGGGCAGGGTCAAGCTTCCAGTGTGCAGCTGCATTAAATGTTCCTGTAATTACAGACATGGCTTTCTCTGAAAGAGCCGTCAGTGACAGCCTCCCCTCCCTTCCCCTTCCCCCCGCACAGGTCGGATACTCTCCTTGGAGCCTCCGAGTTACAGCCCGCCTCTCTCTCCCCTCGATCGTGGGATCATCAGGGAACACCCCTGGGGACTCACAGAGCTGCCCCTCCCAGGCTTCCCACGGAGCGGGGGCTGCCACTGCCTCCAGATTCCTGTGATCGACCAGATTGCTCTTCCCCCCCACCCCCACCCCTCCGCAGACCCGCCACCGCCCCCTTGAAAGGGGTCTGGATGTCTAGATTTCGCGGGCACTTTTGTAAAAATCGCGGCATTTTTACAAAAGTGCCGATTTCGCGGCAAATCGTGAAATCGCGAAATCCTGGAGGGTCTGCTGGATGAAAGATGCTTAGAGCATGTATACAATATGCTCGCCAAGAAGGCCACGAGCCACATGACTCCTTATTATTAATGGTGCAGCTCCATTACACTTGAATCCTAAAAAAAAGAGGGTGTATAAACAGATACTATTGAAAAAAATTACGAAACAACCAGTTCTTCCTTGCCTACCTGTCTGTGCACAGAATGTTGTTCGAACCTCAGGTACGTGCTGGACCATAGGCACAAAAACATACAGCGTAGCCACGTCGCAACATGACAAAGAGATGAAGGCTGGACAGAAGAAAGACCCAGCTGCTCATCCTCACACTGTGCAGGTCCTCAGATCACATAAACTAAGAGATACCTAACAAAAACAATTTTTAAGATATACTTTGGGGCAAATACAGTCACATAAGGTGACAGGAGACAGCTTGACTCTGACCCAGTGACGGCAACGAAGGAACGCTTACTATAATCTAGACTTTACCACAGAACTAATCTACTGAAAAAGTCTTGCTCAACCTCCAACCCATGGTTTCATAGACTTCTGATTCACATAACCTTCTTGTTCCTTTAGGAAGCCAAGATTTTATAGCGACAAGAACTATTTACCCTATTTTCAACATGCCTAGAGTGGTTACGGCTCTCCTAGTCAATTCAGCGGAGGTCCAAGAATGTGGGTTTTAGAACCCACCCGTACTTCCATCCATCAATCACATAATGTCAGGTGTTGGACGAGTGGTTCACAGTGTCCAATCTCCTTAGTCACTGTTGGCACACTGAAAGAACACCGCAAGGTGGGTCTAACAGAGGAATGGAGTTTTCCTTGCATTGTGCTGTTATAGGGGTCCTGTGATTGGTACACCGTTGTGGGCCCATGGCGTTGTCCAGGCTAATCGGGTAAGAGGCTACCCTGCTTGCAGTGTACAGCTGAGTGTACAGGTACAGACCGATCAATGTGGTGCACCTTGGGTGTCATGCTTCAGGGCCGGAGGAGTGCTCCAATCGTGATGTTGTGGACCGGGTGGTGCCTGGAGGCAGATCTGTGACACAGAAGGAAGTGGGGTAAATATAAATGGACTTTATGTTACACGCCTTCTGCTGCAGGTTTCCATGACTTGATTACACTGTTCTTCCATTCCAGCTTCTTAGATCACAATCCCCTCCTCCAACCTGCTTACTTGGTTGTCGTCCACGAAGTAACCGCAGCAGGAGATAAACAAAACGTCCCGCCGTTTTCTCCCACCTCCCTGCCTCTATTTTGTCTGAGGTTGTGGTTCGAAGAACTGCAGACAGAATTATCTCAGGCATCTCTTTACAGACTGCACAGTCTGTCTCCTCACACCACCGACAGACATCTGTTCCCCCCCCTTCTCGTTTTGTTTTACAGCACCCTATTAACGCACAGAAACAAACTGCTTATATAACCTAGAATTAAAACGTACTTAGTATTGTTATGAATTCGACTATTGCCTTCCATCTGCATGGTATTCATTTTCTCAAATATCTCTTTTAGAATTGAGCATCTTCTTTCTATTTGATAACCCATTTCTCCAAAGTAAAAAAAAAACAATCTTGGAGTGTTGAACATATCTGAAAAATTCCAATCTTGGCCTGCATAGTTATGTCTAAAGTGTCACTGTACTTGTCTTATCCTTTTATGATTTGTTTTTCTCCCTGTAAAAATATGTAAGCAGACAATTTTTCTACGAAAAGTAACACATAAGCTTAATGCATGTCTAGAGTGCATACAAAGAATTGAACCATCCCCAAGTAAGAAGCCGTGAGCCAAGCTTTGGTGCATTTGGGCAGGGGCAGCTGTCTGGATGTCTAGATTTCGCGGGCACTTTTGTAAAAATCCTGCCATTTTTACAAAAGTGCAGATTTCGCGGGCACTTTTGTAAAAATCGCGGCATTTTTACAAAAGTGCCTATTTCGCAGCAAATCGCGAAATCGCGAAATCCTGGAGGGTCTGACTAAGTGGACCTTTATTAGACTAAACCAGATTGATGTACAGCTACATATGATGAGGTTGGCACTTGATTTACAGACTAGAAATGGTTTAATGGGTTTCAGATTGGAGTGTGGCCATAAGGGATTGTCTGGAATCTGTAAGGGAACAGCCTGGGAATTGAAAAATAAATATGACAATATATTTTTGTTGCATCTCTGGCTTGTTTTAGGATAACAATAATAATAAATATATTAAATGGTTTTAGTCCTAATTCATTAGTATTGATTTATTTTGAGTCCTCTGGTTTTTGTGTTTGACAAAGAAAAGTGCTAATTTGAATGGAGTCGCTACCCATTCAGTTCACGGTGCTTGGGTGCCCGGTGGAGGCAGAGGGCTGGGGCTGGACCACCACCGCACTAGGGCCTTGCAGTGAAGTTGTTTCTCTCTGTGCAGAGGATGTTATGCTTTCCTCACTCCAGGGGCCACATTGAGCGGAGGCAGAACATGTTCTGTGAGCTGCTGTTGCAGTGTCCCTGACCCCAGCAGCCTCAGTTTTGGCCTGATCCTGGGCAACCCCGCTGGGCTCGAAGAAAGGGCCAATAGACAACAGTGAAGGGAAACAGATGATTTTTAAGGTAGTGTATTGCTTGGAAAGTACTTGTTCGGAAAAGTGGGGTAGGTTCCCTACCTTCACGCTGGGTGTAGATAAGGTGAATTGGGGAAAGAGGTACTCCTTGTGTACTCCAAGTAGAACAGAGCACTCAGTAAGGGCTAAACAAAGGGGACCTCTATGTATTCTAAGGCTGTCTTAGTACCACACATAGACAGTTGATCACAGACACATTTAAGGCCAGTATCAAAGGGCATTCTGACTCACATTCCTAGGTTAAGACAGATGCTTCTTTACCCCATAGTCAGCGAGAGGGCGAGAATGTGAGGAGCCAGAATCTAATTATTAGGGCAAACTGCCTCCCCTAACTTCTTTTTTAGATGTATGGCTCAAAAGAACACGTCACTGCAAACCCTTCACTTCAAGGCATACCAGATAAAATGTGTCTTGAGCAACTCCCTGAGCAAGGCAAGCGAGTTTCACAAATACAGCAAGCTCATATGGTGCCCAAGAACCCAGGTTTGCGGTCATCTGATATATGTAAGACGCCAGACACAATTAATATGGCTGACCTAGAAGCCTTTCACACCATACATGGGGTGCAAATACAAAATAGAAGGTGATGGGGCTGGAAATGCAAAGATGAATTTAAGCGGCACACTGGATACTGAAATGTCCGCGATTGTGGGAGAAAATGTGAACACGAACAATTCAAAGACTCTATTTGTAGGGTTGCAAAGAGTAATCCATAAAAGGTTTCATATCTCTGAAAGTAATCAAAAAGAGATACAAAGTATGTGTCATACCCGAGAGGAGAAGTTGAATGAGGTTACACCATGCACAAAGGCTTTGAATTTGAAAGTGGGTGTGCTGAGCAAAGAACTTAGAAACAACTTCTTTGAGATACAGAACCTATAAAAAGCAAAATCAGAGTTTATTAGAAGACCTTGAGAAGTTGGAAAATCACTCATGTGAGAATAATCTGAGAATATTGAATGTCCCATGGGAGTAGACAGGGAAGACCTGAAGGGGTTTTCTCATTAAGGGCCGGATGTAGGTGGCCCATTACCGGTCGGTAAACTCAAAATTTGGTAAATTTCAGGCCTACCGACCGGTATTGGGCCATTTCCTATGTAGGGGATGATTCGGTAAATACCAAATCGGTATTTACTGATTCAGTATTTACCGAATCATTATTTACCGATTCGGTATTTACCGAATCGGTAAATTACATGTAGGAAGCACTTTAAAGAGTGCTCATGTGCTGTAAGGATTCGCTATTTACCACCAACTATTAGTTGGTGGTAAATAACGAATACCTTTGAAAATGCAAATTTGTGCATTTTCAACTGTGCCATGTGACATACATTCATGCCCTTAGGGCATGTATGTGTGCCACATGTGCACACAAGCACTATTCAGGGGTGCAACAGGGTGTCAATGTGACACCCTGCCACCCTTGAATGTTTCCCTATTTTACCCAATCGGTATTTACCAATTCGGTAATTCACATTCAATGAATGGGAATTACCGAATCGGTAAATACTGATTCGGTAAATACCGTATCGTACCAATTCGGTAATACTTACCGAATATTTACCTACTTTGCATTTACCGATTCTAAAATACCGAATCGGTAAAATTCGGTATTTTAGAATCGGTAAATTTCAATTACCTACATCTAGCCCTAAATTCCTTAGAGAAAATGTCCTGAGTGGCAAGGTAAATTTGGATCTGGAAAGAGTAATTCAACTGGCAAATTGATACCCCTTTAAGTTGAGGGAAGGACGGAAAATACCAAGAAATATCCTGATTAAACTTTGTTATACTCTATGATGGAGAAGATACTAGTACTTGCAATTAAGTTTAGAACTCTGACAGTAGTAGAGAATGTGTGTTAGGTCAGAGATTAGCAGAGTAATAGAGCAGAGGCAGTGAAAGCTAGGTCAAAGAATGGGAGCGAAGGTGAAACTTGGTGCTAAGGTGCAATTAAGTTTCCCAGCCATGTTAAAAGTAATGTGGAATAATGAGATGCATATTATAAGGAAAGTAGATCAGGCTGACAAGCTTATCAAAACATGCATGCAACAGATCAGACAGGTGGTTAAGAATATGATATCATAGTTGGTTGAGTGTTTTCATTGTTCGCTAATCTGACATATATGAAGTCCCTCCACTATGTTAAGATCCACATGGGCATATAGGATCATGCCATTTAGTTTTGGTTGTGTTCCTCAGGGGGTAGGGAGGTGGGAAAGGGTGCATCAGGTGGGGAGCAGTTAGGAGAAAGGCAAAAAAGAAAATATGGTCCACACTACCGTTATGGCAGTAGTAGTAAGGCCAGCCGTGTGGTTCATTTAGTGGTATTTAGATTAGGTCATAGAACACCACCCATTGTGTTCTGATTAAACAGCATTAGTGGTATACTTAGGGATATGATGGTGCAGATTCAGATACAAACCTAGGTTATTAATGGGTGACGACGAAGTGAAACCAGAGATTAATCTCACAATACCTTCAGGACAGTTCGGTTCAGCTTTTTGTATTACAGGCGACCCACTTCACTTTAGGAGAGAGCAAGATTTTGTTCAAGAGACAGAAGTGGATACAGCACATGGTAGGCACTGAACAGTTAATTAATTTAAAGTGAGTTGCTCTTATAGTAGAGAAGAATTCTAGAGTGGATCTTTTAGAATATAGGACAGATGCAGCAGGCAGATGGGTAGTGGGAAACGTGAATGTGATGCACTTCTGTTTACTTGTGTGGGGTTTTATGGGCCAAGTTCTGAAACTACTGGGCCACTTGAAACATTACAGATGGTTATCGCAGAATTCCCTGGTTCAATAATTATGAGCGGTGTCTTTAATGCCCTTTTGGATAGAAATATGCATGCCATGTCTGTCAGGAAAGATCTTTGTATTACTACGGTTAACCCAAAGGGGATGATGGACGGAGTGTTGAACATTGCAAGTACTCACCCCCAGTTAACTTATTTGGGTTTAATTTATCATCATTCTTTAGCTCACTCCACCACCCCAATTCAGACATGGCCCTATGCAAATCAGTCTGACCCTGTGCCTCATGGGAACAGTCCAACCCGAACTCTCAAGCTATGTCTTCCCTGGACTGGAAACAAGCATCCTAGGACCGGTTTCTGGCTTATAAGCCATCATCAGCAGGCTAGTTCGAATCCAAGGGCGCAGTGAGCAAGTCACCAATACCTGGGCATACCCTGCCAACTTAGGGCCAACAAAACAAAACCAAAGGGGATGATGGACGGAGTGTTGAACATTGCACGGACTCACCCCCAGTCAACTGATCTGGGTTTAATCCATCATCATTCTTTAGCTCACTCGACCACCCCAGTTCAGACATGGCCATATGCAAATCAGTCTGACCCTGAGCCTCATGGGAACAGTCCAGCCTGAAATGCCAAGCCATGTCTTCCCTGGACCGGAAACAAGCATCCTGGGACAGGTTTCTGGCTAATCAGCCGTCATCAGCCAGGCTAGCTTGAATCCAGTGGCAAAGGGCCCGATTCACAGAACTAACTTAAGTCCTAACTTTACTACTCCTAAACTGAGAAAAATCCTAACTTTAAGACTTTCGGTATTCACAGAAGTTAGGAGTCCTAACTTTAGGACTCCTAACTTCTGTGAATACCGAAATGAGCAAGTGCCTTCTGTGAATACCAAAAAGAGTAAGTGCCTTCTGTGAATACCAAAATGGTAGTAAGTTTAGTATTTTGGCTTAAGTTAGTTTTGTGAATCGGGCCCAAAGTGAGCAAGGGGCCCACGTCTGGGCATACCCTGACCACTTAGGGTGAACGAAGCAAAACCAAAGGGGATGATGGGCGGAGTGTTGAACATTGCAAGCACTCACCCCCAGTCAACTGATCTGGGTTTAATCCAACATCATTCTTTGTCAAAACCTTAAGAGGTTTGATGCTTGACTTTGCATTGTTTGGTGCAAGGCACGTGCAGGCAGCTGCAGAGAGAGTGTACAGTTTTTACAGTAAGAAGGGTCAAACTCACTCTAGAACAGATTTGTTTTTAGTAGATAACACCCTTAGAAGCAAATTGGAGACGTATTCCATCTTTGTGCACACTGATCAGATCACTCTCCTGTCTTGCTTACCATGCAACCAGGTGAGGCTACAATGGAATTAAAATGTACTGTGGATGGAAACATGTTAACAGATCAAAGGGCCATGCAACAACTTAGAGAGTACACTAGACTTTTCTTCAAGGAGAATGAGTGTACTGCCATGCCTGTTGTGGTGTGGAATGCATATATACGAGGGATCCTGCATAAAATAGGGGCTATTAAGGCTAGAACATTGTGTGAAGAACCAAAGAGAATAGATGTTGATATTGAAATGGTAGAGCAAGTAATGATAGAAGTGATTTCATCTGTGGAGTTCCAAACTTTGTTTTTAGGGAAACAAGACTCATTGATAGGATAGAGAGCTTTGTGGCAGCCTTTTCAGTTAGCTTGCTATGAATATGGAAAGATGGGTCGGATGGTCGCATGGCAAGCAAGAGCAGAAAGGGCAAGGAATTACATAAGTAAATTGATGATGGATGAGAGTGTTTCTGAGTCCCATGCAGTGATTAAAGAAGGTATAATGAAGGTATTTAACTGTTATAAACGGAGACTTGTGAACAGAATGTGGGGTTGGTGAAAGAGTGGCTGCGAAACAGCATTTATCAGGCCTAGAGCCTGATAATAGAAAGATAGTTAGCACAAAAATAACATCGGAGGAAGTATTAGAGTAGCTGAATAGTTTGAGAAACTAGCAGGGCCAGATTCTCTTCCGATAGAGTTCTATCAGCTGTTGAAAGAATCAATATTCTCTGTATTGTTGAAAATATTCAATCAAATGTTTAGTAATAAAGAAATAATTTTGCCGGGTTGGGACAAGGCATAATACATTTGATTTTAAAACCTAATACAGAGTCCTACTGCTCTAAATTATGGCCAAATAGCGATTATAAAATTAATTCTGGCATATTAGCACGAAGGTTGGCAACGTTAGCAGGGAAGGTTATTCATTTAGTTCAGAAGGGTTTCCACCTGCGAAGACAAATGCATAATTTAACGCATCTGCGAAATTCCACAATAGATCTAGGAACAAGTCTTTGGCCATAGTGAAAATTGCTGCTAGGAAGGGTTTTGACAAGGTATGTTGGGTGTCCCAATTGAAAGTTCTGGAGGCATTTGGGCTTCTCCCAACCTTGATGAATGGTATTGAAAAGTTGCATAGATCCCCTTCAGAGCAGTTATTAGTTAACAATTATTTGACAGACAGATTGAGAATTAGTAGAAGGACACATCAGGGATGTCCCCTCTCCCCAGTTCAGTTCGGTTTGTATATAGAACCCCTGGAGCAGGCTTTTATGAGGAACAAGGGGTTTATCCTATTCCAGTCCTTAAACTATAAATATAAAAAAGCATTATATTCTGACAACATCATACTTTACTCAAAAGATTCAGTATTGACTATCCAGAGGATCAAAAAAATAACTGAAGGGTTTGGTGCCTTTTCCAGTTACCAGAAAAACACATTGAAGACTGAGGTTATGAGTTGGAGTCTGCTACAGTATTCCAGCAAACCCCAACCATCATTAAGGAGTTGGGGTATTACAATCATGAATAGGGGGACCTGTCAATGGTTATCCTTAAAATGGAGATGAGTGAGGTTAAGGAAACGCTTAATTGATGGATGAACATCCCCTTGACAATATTTGGGCACACAAATTTGACCAAAATGGGGATACCGGAGGAACTCACATATGTCTTTAATAACATGCCACGGTCCTTCCCTAAATACTGTGTAGAAAATATACAAAGTATGTAGAGCAGTTGTACATGGGCAAATAAAGGAATCTGGCTCAGTTGGAAAAAGCCTACGAAGAAACTAGAGAAAGGGAGCTTAGCTCTCCCTGATCTTTGGGAGTACTGTCAGGTTTTCTAAATTAAAAACTGCAGGATGCTACTTTCTTAACCAGACGATTTATGTAGAGGCAGGATGTTTGTGGGTTTGTTACATATGTTAGACCACAAGACTTTTCTAAACAAGTTCGGGGAGCCTAGATTCTTCAAAAAGGTGCAGTTAGAAGTGCTTCTATCAGTATTGGAACACTGGTGCAATAAGTGAATAACTTGGGGGTCAACTACTATGCCTGACTTGCTCTGATTTGGGATTCACTAGGTACCCCACTTCAGCCACGGCCGGTAGTAGGTGTAACTGCAAGGCGGTGACGTGGGGAGGGGGAGGAGCAGGGTGGGGGTAGTAATGTATGGATTACGGAGTTTAACAGGTAAGTAAACATATAAATAAATAAAATGAATGTTGTTGTGCGTACTGCGTCGCATTTGGTGATGCAGTGCACACAACGAAATTCATTTTATTTATTTATATGTTTACTTACCTGTTAAATCCGTAATCCATACATTACTACCCCCCAACCTGTCCCTCCCACTCCCCACGTCACCGCCCTGCAGTTACACCTACTACCGCCGCGGCTGCCCCACTTTAGTTGGAGGACAAACCCAGCCTCCCCCCATGAGAGTTGGGGTTGGTATGCTGGGACCACCTGTTAGAACAGTCTCCAAATAGGCTGCAGCTGCTGACATTGGGGAGAATGATGGGGTCAATTGTGCAGCTATCTCCAGGTTACAGTACTATCTGCTTAGATCTTGGTGTTATGCAACAATGGGTTGAGCATGTGATGAGTGGGAGTTTGAGGTAGGAAACCAAGATGCCTCACTGTTTTATTGAGAGCAGTTGAAAGTGGATGACAAAACACTACGAGCCTGAAACAACTGTCTGAAGGACATCTGTCAGTGCTTGAGTAGCCTGGCTTAATGCAAGTATCTTGAAACGTCTTTATTCTTTGGTTAAGTCTGCTGACGTAAAGAAGGATAATATTTTTACCATTCACAGAATCTAGATGACACCTGACAGGATGAGCAAGTTTGTGAGAGGCACGGTTTCAAATTGTAAGAAGTTAAGCAAGACACATGCTGCTGATTTTCATGTGATTATGAACTGCCCAATGCTTAACAACGTTTGGGAGGAAGTAAGTGGCACCCTTTCAGAGATATTGGGCAAAGCTGTAAATGTAAGCTTGTACCTGTTTTTTTGTATAGATTTTAAGTCAGCAATACCCTCACTGAAAACAGAGGCCAAATTCTTATTTCTTATGATTTTCATGGCATGGAGAGAAATATGTCAAAGGTGGCTGGTGATGTCTGGCTACGGGAAAAACAAGTAGACTAGAAATATCCCTTAGCCCTAGCTAAATATAAACAAATATCTGTCCAATGATGAGACCGAGATTTCCAGGATTACTTGGACCCTTTATTATTGGGGTTTGTGTATTTCAGCGAGCCTTAAGGAAACTGTCGGACCTGTTCCCGCTAGTGTCAGTACAATGTAGGACCACCATGTAATGAAAAATGAGGAAATGAAAAACAAGTTTGCAGCAGCCTTGCCATTTGCTTTTTTAGCTAGGGAAAAAACACCTTGATCTACAGGAAGTATTATTTGAAAAATGAACTCCAGAGTACATTTCTCAGCAAAAACAGTATTTGCTCTGTTGTACTGGATTTCATAACGGCGTCTGAATTAATGATGTTGTTCTGCCTCTTTGCGCATTGCTTAAAGCTTGTAACACTACCAACTCTTGGTCTTTTTAAATGTATTACTTAAATATTTGGATCTCATGCTATGTATGGCTCTGTTAATATGAGCACTTGGGGGCTTATTTATTAGAGGCCTGCGCCACCAGAGCGTCACTTTTTTGGATAATCTGGATGCACAAGCCTTTCAATCATATTTATGAGGTGACGCAAAGCCACTCTGCATGGCTTTGCATGGCCTCATGGATATGGAGTGAGACAAAATAGCACAAGTCGCTGCCATGCCTTACTCTGCATCAAGGAGGTGTTCCATGGGCATTACGGTAGATTTTCCCATGCAAAACCCATGGATTTTGGCGCCCTCCCCAGATTTATTTAATCGCGTAAACCTGGGGCAGCACCAAAACCATGCTCCTCCCAGTGCAGGCATAACTAAAATAAATATTTTTATTTCTCCTTGTTTTTTTCCTTTTTCCATGTGTGCTGCATTCTGCAGCACATATAGAAAGTGGATAACGCCTCTCAAGATTGTTTTTGCGCCGAACGGTGCACCCTCCTGCACAACAATGCACACTTGCACCATGGCGCAAGGGGTCTATGTTGGCTCTAGGCTGCAAACTATGCACCAGCGCAAGGGAAAGGACAGGAATGCACCATATTTGATGAATATGGTGCATTCTTGCCCTTTCACATACAGGTAGGGCAGAACAGCAAAAAGATTTGCGGAGTTGTCCTTCACCAATTCCTCATAAATTAGGCCCTAAATGTATTGAACAGATTGACAAATGTTGGAAATGGGTTGATGGCTGCTGTGTATCATTTACCTTTATGAAAATATACATTTCGATTTATGAGTTTTGAATCAAGATGACAGAGTTGTTAATTTCGGAGGTCAAATTTTGAAATTCTGAGTACAATATAACTTTGTGTCAAAGAGTGGCATGATATAATTGCAAGGAACATTAATTACTTTCTTAGGTATATGCACAGGACACCTGTGCAGAGCAGCATGCAGCTTCTATCTTTCCATATAAAGCAGATTTCAATGTGTGCTCCTGAAAGATATTTCATTCCACTGGAAGTTCTGTACACATTTCAGTGGGCATTGTAACTTAGGGCCTGATTTAGAGTTTTGCGGTCACACAGCGGGCCACCACACCAGTGCCCTGCTGCGAGACCACCAAACTTGTAGTCTGACTGCCCACCGGATTACGAGTATATTCCTGGCAGGTGGTCCTGCTGCGGCTGACCCAAAGTGGCGCCTTTCTAAGGCTCATAGGAGAGCTTCAGAAAGGCACAGCTGTAGAAGCACTGCAATCCGTTCCTGCACGAACAGAAATGCACAATTTTGTGCATTTCTTTTTGTGTAGGAACAGGGTGTGCAAAAATAAAGGGGGGCACACCATTCCTACCATGCATGCACCCACATGCATAGAGATATCAGGGGGTCCTGTATGTGCCCTCTGAGTTGCCTCACCGCCATCCTTTCCATGGCAACGCTCACCACAGTGGAAAAGGGTCACAGTGAGGCACCTAATAATACGCTCGGAGGTGCCCAATGGCATTTCCAGAATATATTGCTGCCACAGACCCGTGCGGTCCAGCGGCCGGTCTTGCAATGCTGTGGGTGCACCGCCAGTCTTCTGCTCCCGGGACTGCCACCAAGTGTCCAGCGGTCCCATGCACCGCCAAACTCTTAAAGGGGTTCTTAGTGTTTTGGGGTCTAGTTTAGAATTGGAGGAGGAGAAAGAGAAGCAACAATGTGCATATTGCTGGAAACTAATAAGTGATGCTATCCTGAGTTCATGACTGATCGAGTACCAGGCTGAAGAAGCAAGTCTCCTGAGTTGACTGTCAAGCAAAGTCAAATACTTTATCTGGGGTAGTAGCCTGAATCATATTGTTTGGAGCTCAAGTACCCTAAGGAGTGGTAGGACCTGCCAGGAAGCTTAGTGATCCTAGAAGCAGAACAGTATGAACACTATAAGAGAGCCCCTCCAGTCTGGACCTTAGTGAGTGAAATACATGGTATCTTGTATTTATTCCACTGTATGTGCACGTGCACCAAATGTTATGTCCAAGTGGGCAGACTTTTTAGGCTATAACTGAAGGTTTCCTGGAATACATTTAGGTAAATGTAAATTGTATTGACTGATTAATTAAAATCATCACAAAGTGATACATGGGTACCTTTTTTTTTTTATAACTTTATTTATCATTTTCAGGAGCATCACACATATACCATCAGCAGTGGATAATAAAACACACCAGATTACAGTACAGGTCATTTTGGACTCCCAGTTCCCGGCGCAAAAGCAAACACAAAGTATATAAAAGGCAAAGGGGAATGGTGACATCATCAATCGGCAAACATAACCCTCCAATAGCCCCAGACTCTATATCGTTCCCATCCGACATGTGCAGTCGACATACCATGACCGTGCAGTATTTCCCACAGCCACATACGCTAGCCCACTCCCTCGGGGTACAGGTGATTGTCCAATTGCTCCTGACGTTCTGCTGCGAGCTTAGCAATGTATGTGCGGTATGGACCCCAAATGTCCAGGGGTCTAGAAGATGTAGGGATGGTGGAGGAATATTCCTCACAGTTCACCTTGCAGGAGGCCAAACTCTTTAACCAGGACTTCACCGTCGGGCTCCTCGGGGAACCCCAAAGCAAGGCTACCTCCCGTTTGGCCAGCAAAAAACCTAATGTGGCAAGTCTCCGAACTGCAAGAGGGAAGTTTGTTACGAAGCCTAACAAAGCAATTTCGGGCGTCGGGGTCAGCGGGATACCCAATATTTTACCAAATGTGGTGTGCACCTGTAGCCAGTAGTCCCTCAGTCTGGGGCAGGTCCATGAGAGATGCGCAAAATCAGCACCTGCAGTTTTACATTTCGGGCAATCAGGGGAGTGTGTGGGGTCTATCCTGTGGGCCAAAGCAGGGGTGTGGTACAGGCGCCTCAGAAACTTAAAATGGATGAGTTTGTGGCGTGTGTTTAATGATACTTTCTTGGTCACTGCACAGCACTGCGCCCACTCTACATCTGAGATCTGTTTCCCTAAGTCTGTTTCCCATGCCAGGCGGACCCTTGCATCTGCAGCGGGAGTGGCAGCTATGCTGAGTCTGTATATCATAGCAACCATGTGCGCCCCCGATGAGTGTTGTATGACCGTGGTTAGAGGTAGGGCCTCCTCGGGTGCCAGCGGGAAGGTGGGGAATGTTGCTCGTAGTAAGGAGCGCATCCGAGACAGCACAAATGAGTCCATAAAAGTGCGGTCTTGGAGGCGGGGGTCTTCCGTCAAACTGAAGGCATGGCCATCTGGGAACAGGTCACCCACTGTGTTGAGGCCGAATTTGGAGATGGTAGTGCGTACCACTATTTCGCCGGTGATTGGAAGCCAGTGTGCATTAGGGAGGGGGAGGTGCGGGGAGTACAGGATATCTAGTTTCAATAATCTCCTGAGTTTCTCCCACGCCCAACATGTGGATGATACCGTTTGGATGTCTTGGGGGTCGCGCGGGACACCCTTCGGGAGCAACGTGGCCAATGGGTGGGGTAAAACCAGGTCTGCCTCGGGCCTTAGGAAAAGGATGCGCGCATCTGGGTGGAACCATGGGTATGCGAAGGAGCACTGGGCCGCCAAAAAATACAGATAAATATCGGGTACCCCCAGGCCTCCTCTCTCGTAGGGCAGGGTCAGCACATGCCACGCAGCTCGAGGGGATTTGTTGCCCCAGATCAACCGCAGTAGGAGCGTTCGCAGCTGTGTAAAAAATATTTTTGTGAGAGGTACTGGGATGTTATTAAATAAATACAGAAACCGGGGTAGCACCACCATTTTTACTATAGCAATGCGCCCCATCATAGAGAGCGGCAGCCGGAGCCATTTATCAATGTTATCTTCTAAAAAGTCTAGTGCCCTGCCATAGTTGAGGCGAATGATGTCCACTGTGTTAAGGTGAACGTGTATGCCCAAATATTTCACCGAGTCGTCACACCATTCCAAAGGGTATTCGCAGTCCCAAGGGAAGGTGGCGGGGGTCAACGGAAAAATGAGGGATTTGCGCCAATTCACGCGTAACCCGGAGTAGGTGCCAAACCGCGTAATTTCTTCTAAAAGCGGTGCTAGGTTGTCGGCAGGTGTGCGGACATAGAGGATTAGATCGTCCGCATATAGGGATACCAGCAAAGGGCCGGTGCGAAATTGTAGGCCCCGAAAACTATGCTTTTCTTGCAAGTGTCGTACTAGGGGGTCCATCGCCAATATGAATAGTAAGGGGGATAATGGACACCCTTGTCTCGTGCCCCTGGACAGGGAGAATGTCTCCGTGATGGTGCCATTCAGGCGTATTCGAGCCGTGGGCTTGGTGTACAGCAATGCCACGGTAGATACGAAAACCTCCGGCATGCCCATACGTCTCATTACCGATAGGAAAAAGGGCCATTCTAAGGAGTCAAACGCTTTTTCAGCATCTAGGAGTATTGCGGCTGCCGGTATGTTGGGGTCTACGCGATGGAGTATCGCGAATAAGGTACGTAAATTCAGCGAGGTGGATCGATGGGGGACGAACCCCGACTGCGCGGGGGATATGATATATTCCATTAAAAGAGCCAATCGAGTGGCCACTATTTTTGCTAAGATTTTATAGTCTGTATTTAACAGCGAGAGGGGCCTATAGGAGCCACAAAGGGTTGGGTCTTTGCCGGGTTTCGGGAGCAAAATGATCACCGCCTCCCGGAATGTGGGGGGCAAGATACCCGTCTCCAACGCTTCGGTATAGACTTCTAGGAGCTCCGGCACCAGTTCCTCCTTGAAAGCCTTGTAAAAATCGGCCGAAAAGCCGTCTAGGCCTGGAGCAGCTGAGCCTCGTAGAGCGTCTATGGCTTCCACCACCGAGTCAGCAGTGATTGGGTGTGCAAGGAAATCCTGCATATATCGCTCTAAAAAGACCAGTACAACTTCGTCGAGGTAAGAGCCCTGGGCCCGTAGGTCGGTGGCAGCAGCTGAGGAGTAGAGGGAAGTGTAATAGGACAGGAATGTGTGGGATATTTCGGGGGTAGTGTGCAGTGTCCTCCCCTCCGGTGATGTTATTTCCGTTATGTAGTGCGCCTGCCTCGGAGGGCGGATTAGGTGTGCCAGCAATCTCCCGGGTCTGTCTCCCTCCCCATACTGACGCGCTGAGTATTGCGTGGCTAGGAAATGTAGCTCCCTGTCAGCCGCTTCGCGAAACTCTAGCAGCAGGGAAAGGCGCCGCGCATCTAGCGTTTCGGAGGAGTTACGCAGCTGGTCAGTTTCCGCAAGTCGGATATCATTCTCTATGCGTGTTAGGGTGGATCTAATGGAACGAAGGACACCCACATGAGTGGCGATGGATACTCCCCTGATAGTGGCCTTAAACCCTTCCCACAAGGTTGCATGTGTGTCGACCGACCCCGTGTTCAGTTCAAAATAATCAACAATGGCGGTGCGGATTGTTTCGGTGAAGACTGTGTCTGACAGGGCTTTACCGGGAAATCTCCATTGTCGTTCAGAGCCGCCAGGCCGTGGAAAGACTAGTTGTAGTGCCACCGGTGAGTGGTCTGACAGTGTGCGCGGCAGTGTAGTGTGGGATGACACCCAAGACGCCACCCCGGGAGAGAGTAGCCAGTAGTCTAGTCGTGTCCATGTGTTGTGGTAGCCAGAATGGTGTGTGTATTCCGGGGACTTCCAATGTAGTCTGGCCTCTATATCTATGAGGGAGTAGTCATTTCATATGTCCACCAGGACTGGTCTGGAGTGTTTCTTGGGGTCGGCAGCAGTCGAGGTGCCGTCACGTGCGGGGTTAAGGAGCAAATTAAAATCATCCCCGGCAAGTACGTGGCCCGTGACTGTCGTGGTCAGTTTCGTCTGGAGCTCCTGAAAGAAGACAGGGGAATCAGTATTGGGGCCGTACACATTTACCAGTGTGATCGTTTGATGCAAGAGGGAGCCCGTCACCAGTAGGTACCGGCCCTCCGGGTCTACTACTGTGGAGTGTGGTATGAAGGGTAGTCTTTTATGTACCAAGATGGCCACCCCTCGGGAGTATCTGCTAAAATCTGAGAAAAAGCGGTGTAAACCCCAACTCCTAGCCAGGAGCCGGGACCCCGTTGGATTTAAATGGGTTTCTTGGAGAAACACAATGTCAACTGTGTGCCTGCCTAGATAATTGAGGACTTGCCTACACTTCCTCGTGTCATTTAGTCCCCTTACGTTCCACGTCATCAAGGTAATCAGTGTCGAGTCAGTCTGCCTGGGCCGTCCAACCATGATCGTCGGGAACTTCATATCTGATCCAAGGTGTGTCAGGGTGTGCTGTAGTGTGCGATGGACTGTGGTGTGTGTTCGCAATCTGAATGCAGAATAACTTCAAACCAACCAATAAACTTACCCCCCCCCCCCCCCCCACCCAGCCTCCAAAGAACCCGTGGAGGCACATCCCCATAAACCATGCAGCGAGCCAAACATAGCACAGGGTAGCAATGTACAGTTTTGGAATTAAGCTCGGTTGCATTAAGAAACAGAGTACTAAGATAACAATGGCGTCCGCCATGGGGTGTGGCAACGCCACGCCGGTCGGGGGTACTTCAGATCAACAAGAATCCAAGTGCGTGTAACCTAACCAGGTCGGGTGTCCGAGAAGCAAAAAGGTTGTGATATCAGCCTTGTAAGTCTAGGTGCAATGGTCAGCTGTTGCCCGTCTCGGCAAATAAATCATTGCTGGCTTGGGAAGCATTTCTGACCGGGGAGGACTGCGGGAGTGTTCCAGATCGAGCAACGTCCTCCTCACGTCTCTTATAGTGCTGGCAAAATTCCTGAGCTTCCGTTGGCATCTCAAAAATGCGGGATCTACCTTCGATGTCTACTTTGAGCCTAGCTGGGTAGAGCATTCCGTAGCGCAGGCCAAGGTTCCGTAGTGTGGCTTTAACTCCGTTAAACTTTTTTCGCGCCTCCTGTACTGTGAAGGTGAAATCAGGAAAGAAGGATAGCGTGTTTCCCTGCCATTGCACCTCCCCACATTCGCGGGCTGCCCGGAGGACAGTGTCTCGATCTCTAAAGTTCATGAGGCGGGCTATGATCGGGCGCGGCGGGAGACCAGTTCGGGGTCTAGGCCCCAGTGATCGGTGGGCTCGCTCTACCACAAACCCCTGAGTGAAGGAGTCCCGGCCAAAGAGTTCAATGAGCAGCTTTTCGATAAATGTGTCCATCCGGCCAGTTTGCGTTGTCTCCGCCAGGCCCGTGATTCGTACGTTGTTTCTTCGCCCCCGGGCCTCTAGGTCTTCATTCTTGACCGCCACTTCTTTGAGGATCCTTTCCACCCTCTCCAGCCGTTTCAAGGATTTCGCCGCGCCGTCTTCCACATCCGAGACTCTGGATTCTGCCAGGTCCAGGCGTCGGTCGTGTGCCTGGATCTTGGTGCTCATGTCCGTCATTTGGCGCTCCAGGTTGTCGAAGCGCCCATCCAGCGCCTTGAAACCAGCCCTCATCTCCGTCATCATGGCCGTCATGAGGGAAGTGGCATCCTCACGTTCTGCACCCCCAGACGCCTCAAGTCGGGTTTCAGGAGGGGGGTCAGCGATGGGAAGGGAGGCTCCCGGAAAGTTCAGCTTACGCTGATTGAGGACTCGTTTCACCATACCCGGCCGCGTTGCAGGGTCACCCTACCCTGGCCGTTGTGTGTCGGTTCGGTCTCCCGCACCAGTGTGTTCCAAGATGGCCGGTCTGTCGTGGTGAGTGCTGGACCAAACACCGTCGTTGGAGGCAAGCTATGGCGCAGCTCGGGCCGAATTCCAGGCAGTAATGAGTGGCGGAGGGTGGGGTGTGAGCCGGTTGAGCCAAGAGCAGTTTTTCCACCGGCACCCATGCGGTCAGTCAGGCCTCGCGGCGCGTCCGCTCTCCCAGCACTGGTACTCCGGGGTCAGCAGCGACGCAGCCACGGGGCAGGGCAGCAGCAGCAGCGGAGGCACCCAGGGCGGTCCCCGCAGTCCGGCCGCTAAACAACCCGCCCCCCAGCGCCGGGCCTACGCCTCCCGCCGCAGCCCCCGCCGAGCTCCCGGCTTAAGCCCGCCTCCAAGGCCGAGGGCCCGAAAGCGAGTCCGGCGCGCGGCGCCGCCCAAAGGGAGCCGAGGCTCAGCAGGGCCGCCGCGGAGGCAAGCCCCCAGCCCCTAGGTCACAGGAATTATCGCGGTCCGGCCTCGTAGTCCGCCCAGGCGCCACACACGCAGCCCGCCCTACCTGCGCTCCGCGCCGCCGCCTCCTCCCTCGCCTTCTTCGGCTGTCGATCAGAACGCCGTATCGTCGGATCCGCTGCCTCTTCCACCACCAAATTTGCACCCGTCGAGCTGAGTAGGATGTTGTGCAGGATCGTAGGTGTGGATGCGGTTCAGGATCGGAGGTTACCGCATTATTCGGGCATTAAATTCCCCGAGCCGGCGGAGCTTCAGCAAGAGGCGGCCATCTTGGTCTCCTCCTCGGCCACGCCCCCCTCCACAAAGTGATACATTGCAATACATTTCCAGCAATTTAGCATCTAATATTCCTGTATAGTCCATACAACATTGTGGGATCTTTTGATTAGAATTAATAATTTTGATTAGAACTAATACAGATAAAATTCATTAAGGTTGAAAATAAAGCTACATTTTTTCTAGCCTGCAGATAACCATACAGGTTACTTACAAAGTTCCAGGTGTGTTTAAACATTTTATGTGTAAGAATCCATCAAAGTTTTAAAAAAATGCGTCAAAGTGCCATACAAAATTCGACAATCTGAGTAAAACCATTCGACGATCTGAGTAAAACCAATATATGTAGGGCTTATCAGGGTTAAAAATAAAGTTGCATTTACCCTAGCTCACAGAAAACCATAAATGTTGCTTCAAAGTGCCAAGTGCTTGTAAACATTAAGGGCCTGATTACGATGTCGGACAGAAAAGCTCAGAACAGCATTCGGTTTGTCCAAATACGTGTCGGAACCCGTGTTTCCAGCAACCCGGAAACATTTCCAACCCACATGATACAGTGGTAGGTAACTGTTGGATTCTTCCAATTCGGTTCCAACCGGCATTCGGAGGAGCTCATACAGCTCTATGGACAGCGTTTCTGAACGACAGAGTACGATGTCAGATTCGGACAGCCTTTCCGACTCGGTTTGTCTGACACAGATTGGCTGTCGGAATCAGAATTTGGGGGCCCGTAGCAGCCCCCGTTCAACTGGAGGTCACCAGTTGGGGCCCGTGGGAGTACTCATGGGACCCCTCTTTGAAATCATGCACAGTGTGGCAGGCATCTTGGGGTGCCCATCACAGGGTGCACGGTTTTCCGCAACCACTCCTTTCTTCAATGGGAGCCTGTGTTTTCAGTCGGAACACAGGCTCCCATTGAAGTCAATGGGAGACTGACCGAACGGTGTTCGGAACCATCGAAATCAGTAGGTCGGGCTCCCCAAACCTGAGTCTGTCAGAAACTATTCCGACAACGAGTTAGTTGGAATGCTTTCCAACCTACATCGTAATGAGGCCCTATATATGTAAAAATTCATCAGAGTTAGAAGATACGTCAAAGTGCCATGTGATTCGATACAATGTATGTCCTTAATTGACAAAACCTATGGCCTTTTCAGACAAAGAAAAATGTATTTTCAGAAAAGTGCAGAATGCAGTATCCTCAGAAACTACACAAACCTGATCAAACATAGAAGAAAAATATACAAAGTGGTGTACAATTTATTACAGAAAAATAAACATTCTTGTACAGTAGTAAAAACTTTGCATAACAACTGTTCAATGGGGTTATGACTCCTATTATCCTAACATGAAGGCCTATCCACATTGAGGAAGTACGGAAAATATCATCCTTATTCAACAAAAAAGGGAGAAAGAAATCAAAGTGTCTGGTACTTATGGTAAAAGATACAAACATTCTTTCTGCCATGGTGAATTAAGGCAACTGATAAGTATAAAAGGAGGGCCTGGTGGACAGAACTCACACCAGCATGGTGGCTGTAACAATACATTTAGGTAATCTTGATGGGTTCCAAATAAAAGTAAAACAGTATATTCAACTAGAAAAAATCCAGTTAAAATATTTTTTATGCAAACATAGTATGCAAATTATTTGTATACTTCTTTAAACATAGAATAAAGAAGAAATACTACAGCACTATTATCTACATTCTGAATTAAAAATAAGTTATTTAGATTATATAAAAAATAGATTAAAACTAATTTACTCAAGGTTAAATCAAAAAGAATTTTCCCACCTGAAGTAAAAAAATTTTTTATACATTAATACTTAGTACCAGTGATGTATTTATTATAAATTGATTTCATTTTTAAACAATGTATTGTTACATTAATGTTTAAATGTCAGAGTGATAACAATATTTTACAATTAAATTAAAAATTCTAGTTTTGTTTTAATATTACATTACATTTATTTATATGTTTAACTATTTAAATCATCTTCATTAAATATAACATTACTTTGTGGGGTTTACATTTATGCCCCTGCCACCATAATATTCTGTGAGTGGGTGTTGCACTAGCAGGGGCTGGCCATGTGTGGTGGAGAGGCCCCTCCCCCTTTGTTAAGGGGTGATGGCATATACGTCTACACTTTTGAGTGATTTTACAGTAGTAAAGTTGCTCAAAGTGTTAGAGCAAATTTAAACATGTAAATTACACACAAGTGCAACTTATCTGTAAGAATAGCCCAGCTATTCAGGAGCAGCAGCCTGTAAAAAAGAGGCAACAGATACTTACCATGTCGATAGTTTCGCTAAAGCTCCAGGGGTCCTGGTCCTGAATGGCATTGCCTAAATCTGTTTTTAATGCGAGGAGGAGATTGGCTTGAGGCACTCAACATTTCCAGCCTTGTTTAGAAACAGTACGACTAACAATGGAGCATGTACTCCTCCTTAGATTGTGAAGATATTTCTGGAGACTCCCTTTGTGGTTCTGGGGCAATTTTGAAGAAAACAATAGTCTTCGGTTGTCATGAAAAAGTTCTTTATTTGCTACATTCCTTGTTCTTTCAGAGTATAAATATACTGTAAATGATACTAGAGCCGACACGTGTTCCACACTAAGCTGTCAGTATGACCAAAGCTTTCTCAAGGCTTCTCAATTAGTCAGGAGTTCAAAAACTGAGATTTCCTTTTGACTTTGTACGGTTAATTAATTTTGAAACCAATAGCAAAATGCTGAAATTTCTCAAAGATTCAAAGTAAAGTTTCCAGGGGCCATCCCTTATCCTCGTGTCGAACGTCCAAGTGGTCTGATACTTACCATGTCCTTTCCTAACTGCATGTCTTGTCCATCACCCCAAGTTATTTTACTGCTGTTGCTGCTTGCTGCACCTTCCCTCAAAACCTTAGCCCCAGCCCCTTGCTACTTATTGACTCAAATTCCTTCTGCTTGATTCCCATTTCCATATATAAAGGTGTTGAGTGGGTACTTTGTGACAAGTTGACCAACAACCAGAGAATCTTCCTCTGCATTGTGACCTGAGGCCTTTAAATAATGGCTGCACCCAATGCTTGTGTGTTGTAAATATGTAATGCATGTGTAAGAGACCTACCCAGAGTGCATCTATGAGTTGTTAGTAAGCCAGAAGTGTATTGTACAAATTTGAAAGCACAATGTTCTACCTGCATATTCCAAGTCATAGTATCAGTCAATTTTGCACCTAGAAATTTAACATCTTGATTCTCTCTAGTTTTACTCCTTCCAGGGTAGGTGCCTCACAGTAGCTCCTCTGTGCATTAAAAGCCATGAGTTTTGTTTTGAAGTCATGCACCTCCAGTCCCTCTGTTTACAGAAGACTCTGATGCAATCTAACAAGGTCTGTAAGCCCATTGGTGTCTGAGAGATCAGCAATGCTTCATCCGCAAGCAGGAGGGCAGGTACCAAGCTCCTACATAGTTTGGAAGAATCATGGTGGGAACTAAGAAAATCCACTACACCATTTATGCATGGTTTAAATTGTGCTGGGTTGAGGATGCACCCCTGTCACACATACTTTATAATAGGTATATGTTCAATTAACTCACCCTTGGGCCCCCAACTCACTTGAGCATATCTTTTTTCATGCAATCCTATTCAAATGGACAACTTGATTTCCTGGACTCCCATTTGCTTGAGAACTTACCATAACTTGGTATGTGAGACCAGATCAAAAGCTTACCTAAGGTCAACAAAAGCAACCTATAGATGTCTCTTTCCCAAAAGAACCGTCTTCTCTGTGGATTAAACAAAACCTACAAATCTAATCAAAGGCGTATACCTTGAACTTGTCCTTCTCATGCCTGATGGCAAAGCTAAATTTGGCCATAATTCTTACCTACCTGTCCACATCTCCACATCACCAAACCACCGGCACCATTCATTCTTGCATGTAAACCATGGATGGGTAAATAATTTAATGAACGTAGGTATTATTCTTTGTGAAATTCTGATTAAATGCAGGCCTTTAGCAGCTATCCAGCTGAATGCCCTAGTAATATTCTTAGGGCTCAGTACATGCAATGGGCCTAAACACTCTAAAAGGAAAGGGTGTCATACCTACTACAGATTAAATCACACAAGCCTGATGTTGTGCAGCACAGGAGGGTACATGTAGTGCCCCCCTGTGTGCATACACATGGCGTGAGGCCATAGGGGACCCTACAGGGCCCCCTTTATTTCCTCACCACCATATGTTACATGGTGGTTGCACCACCATGGAAAGTGTGGTGTTGAGGAATCGGGTAATATGCTTGGTGAAGTTGCAGCAGCCCCGCCAAGCATATTGCAGCTTCAAGACTGCCGTGCCACCACTAGGGATATCTGATTCCTGGTGGTTGAGGTGGTACCAGGGATGGCCAGATCGACCTAGTCATAATAGGGTGGATGGGAGACTGCCACCATCGCAACTCTGGCAGTCTGCGGACCACCAAACTTGTAATAGCCCCCTTAGTCATAAGTATATCATAGAGTGGTTTAAATTAAGTATGGACTAGCAAGGGGGTTGCACTACATAACAAGATATTATGTTGATTAATATTTCTGAAATGCAATTCTTAGTATGTAGAACATAGTTTAATGACTGTAATTATAATAGTTTGTTTTATGTTGATATTTATTGTATATGGTTTTAAAGAAAACCCTACTCAATAAAATGTATTTATTCATTCATTAAATAATTATATTGCAACTCCATCTCCATCTCCAACCACAACCCCAAATGCAGCAGACCACCCCAAATGGATGCCCTCTAAGAGAAGTACAACAATCATTAGTATCCACAGTACTGAAATATGTCTTACCTTCTTGTGTTTATGTGAATACCTCTGGGTTTCTTAAGTAAGCCTCTCTAAATAATAGTTATCTCCATGTTCTCAATAGTTATATCCATGCTCTCACTCTGATTCCCAATTTGTCCTTAGTTGAAATGTGTAGCCAGAAGGGAAGCTGGTGATCCCTGATAGTCCCAGGAAGTACATCCACAGGGTCGCACTGAATGTGGTCCCTGTCAGTGCTCTTTGGGATACCTGTGCCAGCCATATCATGGTGTTTTGGAAAGGCTGGTTATCCCAGAACAGTATCTGCCAGGAATGTGTCCACCTTGTAGTTTTAGTATCCCTACAATTGGAGGGGGGTCTTGTCCCAGAAGGGTAGCTGTTAGCCCTGACATGCTCCTAGCCTGGATCCCTGGCAATGAGCCCTTCGACAGGTGAGAAAAGGGCTGGGATGGGCAGCCACCGAAACACAGATTCCTGAGGGTGCCACCCCACAGTAGCACATGGGTGACTCCTTGCCAGCGCATCAGCTGGAAGTGAGGCCTTATCAATGCACCTGTTAGTGGATGACTAGAGGCTTGCTTCCTGACACTGACAGCTATCAGTAGCATTTGTTTGCAACTTGCCTTTTAGACAGATCTAGACCTTACTCAGGTTCAGAACCCTATGGATGTTGGCGCAGCTTCAAGGTCTTAGGGAAGAGGTAAGTCATCTGTTATCTGGTTCACTTTGCTTATACACTCCTATTGACCTGACTATCAGTGTTATTTTAACTTGTTTCATCTTATGTCAACAAGCTATATTGATATTGATTTTGGTCACACTGGTTCTGCTGCTTAAAAAGTACATAAAATAAAATATAATCCTGTCATCCTGCCCTCTCTTCTCATGAACACTACATTAAGTTTTCCTGAGACACCTTGAGTGCAGGGCTACTTATTGATCCCTGTGCAAACATGTGTTTGCACTGTATTGGGAATTCGGGTTGTGTGATATTAAATTAGAAGAGATCTTGGAAGTGGAGCAGAATGGAGGAAATAGAAGTTTATACTAATGGAGTCCAAACCCCTGGTATCATGAGAAGGTCACTGACAGGGCTTTTACCATTAACCCATCACTTTCCAAAGATAATTTATCTTGTATCTACCGGAATGTTCCTGAATTGAAATCAAAGCTGAGTGATAGGGATTGTGGTAATTTTAATGATAGGTTCAAGCTATTTATAGTAAGTAAGGAGAAATGGATTATGGTCAACCTTCACAGGGTTGGATTTAGGATTATCTGTGTGCCTGCCATACCTTCAGGGGCTGGAAGAGCGTCGGGGGGCTTCCTTATAGTATGGATAAAAACGTCCTTACAATGTTCTTAAAGACTGATTCTGTTGACCACTCATTCTATTCTTATCTTAATATTTCATGCAATTTTAATTAAACATTCAAACTATCATCAATGGCTCTTGACATGTGTTATTCTGTACTTATTACCTGCACCTAGGATGCACTTGAGTAGTCCAGTGGTCTAAATGGTTAATATAACAATCACTAATAGCCTAAGTCCATGTAATGGCTGCTCCCTTTCCCACATAAACGCCCCCGACTTTTCAAAGCAGGTCTATAGAAGAAAAATAGCTTACATTCTTTTGGATGTAAGGGTCTGTCTGGAGACTCATGTATGAAATGGTTGTACAAAGAGAAGAGAGCGATCATTACTCATAATCCCTCCAAATGCTTGTCATACTGTTTGATGATCAAGCATCGATATCTTCTACCAACTTGGATAGCTTGACAACTAGTTATAATTGCATGACCATCTCATGGAATGCTATTGATAACTCAATCACATCATTTCAGAGATTTATGGCGCTGTATGTATTGCATTAAGTCAGAAGATAGAGAATCTTGATGAGCCCACCATATTTATAGAAGCTCATGTCAACCTCTTGGAAAATCTAAAAGACTTTGTCCAGAAAGAATATAAACTAGAGCACTCGGAATGGGTCACATTGACTTGTAGAGGTCAAAAATGCCCTCCTGGAGACAATCAAACATGGAGACAGGGCTCAGATTACGAAAGCCGGAACAACCGAAA
Organism: Lissotriton helveticus; assembly: GCF_964261635.1. NCBI lineage: Eukaryota > Metazoa > Chordata > Amphibia > Caudata > Salamandridae > Lissotriton > Lissotriton helveticus. The sequence goes on along the minus strand of NC_136059.1, from coordinate 1,837,398,789 downwards.
AAGCTACTCAGTGGTCAATGGGATGGGAAGCTGTGAAGATTTAATAAAAACAGCTAAGAAAATGATGTAAAGAGATTTTGGCATATAGTAAATCATTGGGTCTTCAACATTGCCATGAGATCAGAGTCCGGCATCCAGTCCGATGATTGGGTGAACCACGGTAAATCTCTTTATTTCAGTGCAACGTTGTCTTCTCAACCAGACCCTTTATATTAACATTATTATTATCATATTATCACAATATGCTCAAACAAGTTGCATTTGCACATATTACTTCCTTAAGTTTAAGTTTAAAATATTTATCAAGCGCAACGTACACCTGGGCGGTTTCTTGGCGCTAAAATAGCAGGCAGCCAGCTGGGCAAGGTCAGTCGCTAAGACATAGACTGGAAAGGCAAGCAGAGCTTACAAGAGAAGAGCCTGAGCAAATAAAAAAGTCTTCAGGGCTTTGCGGAAGCTGGAATACTGGGTGAGAGACCTAAGATGGAAGGGGAGAGAATTCCAGAACATGGGGGCAAGAGTGGAAAATTTTGAGCCACCCTGTTTTTTTTTCCGATAGCGAGGAACTGCTAGAAGAAGTTGTGCCGAGGAGCGGAGGTCTCTGCCAGGGATGTAAGCTTTGATGGCTGAAGATATGAAGAGAGGGGCCAGGCCCGTCCTGGCCTGAAACGCCATGCAGCCTAATTTGAACAAGGCGCGTTCCCGCACAGGGAGCCAGTGGAGGGTCTTCAGGAGGGGAGAGGTATGATGAACTGCCTTCTCCTTCTAAGATACTGAGAAGGCAGTTATTTTCCGAAGGCAGGGAAAGTCCCTTATTTTGGACATTTTCCCCGGAGGGCCTATTCATTTGGAAAGCAAAACCTGGGTGCCTTATATTAATCTAATTTCTAATAACCTGGCTGTTGATGCTTTAATCTCCTCTTCTTCGTGGAAGGGTGCTGAGAGTGTCCCTGTTTTCAAAAACAGTTGAATAAACTTGACAGGAAATTACCGCTTGCTAGAAAATGGGTAGGCGTTCCTGTTTTCAGTTTGTATTTTGGGAAAATTCTGGTGGGGTTTTTTCAGTGTTTTCAAGTGAGTTCAATACCTTAAAAAACACACATACACATTTTTGTGCCAATAAAAACAACAGAAACTGTGTTTTTCCGGGGTTTACTGAACGTTTTGCTTTTAATTATTGCATACTTTCTGCACTCATACTACATGGTATATACACAGTGTATACACAGTGTATATGAGGTCCTAATATATGTTTAATAATCATACTTATTGTAGTACACCTTACAATATTTCTTCTGTGAGCCTTTGGCCATGTGCACTCCTTCTTTCCTTCCATTATAAACTTTTATCTCTGAAAAGGCCCTCTCAACATTGACACTTGAAGCCAGCAATGCCAAAACAGCCACTACACAATTTGCTAACTATGGCCACCGATATAGCTTTCCATGCCAGTAGTGGTGCACCTGAAGATTGCCATTCTCTGGGACAGGTTCTGCAACATATGCGTTGAACTGGGCATATATGCCCTCTGAGTTATTGAAGCTGTCAAAAATTGAAGCAGCACTTCTGAAATGCCGGAGAAAATTCCCCTTTACGGAAGGGATCTAGAACTTGTGCAGAGTACCACAGTAAGGCTTCATTGACTTCAAATGCCATGATTGGTGAAGGGTCATTTCTATGCATCATTGCAAGCCATTTCTGATACATTGTTAAATAAAAGTTCCTGAATAGCTCCTCAACATTTCTTTGTTTCCCAAGTAGAGTAGCAAGCACTCTAACATGGAACATTTTACAGTGCCAAAACCACTAAAAGCATCACCCAGCCTACTCTCAAGGAGAAGACTCACACCAATTCCAATTATGCTGAACACTTGGTAGGCATGGGTGTTTACAAACTCTAGTTTTCTTTTAATGTCCACTACAGCAGTCATTTTTTTCTTGTAAAAATGTACGAATGCAGTAGAGTGTACTTTTTTCACATCACTATCAATATGTGACCAAAAAGCCTCTCATTTCTTGACTTTGGCATTGTTACTCAGCAAACATTCTGTAAACGGTTGCCACATGGATAATATAGCATTCACAGCCTATTGGACTGAGAAATACCAGCTAAGTGACACAGCTAGCATGACTCTTTCTTTGATGCCCCACAAAGCACAAAATGAGAAGTATTTGCATTTTTGTTCTTGCCCATATACAAAGCAGTGCACCAGAATGGGCTAAAAAGTCAATATCATTCACCACTAACTCTTAAGCTTCTAAAGATGCTTTCAGCATACCATCTAACAAAAGTGGCAAGGATCTCTTACAGGGAAGCATTTCAGCCCAGGTATCGGTTTAACCGGTCATCACACAACTTTTTCAAATACAAAGTCTCACTGCAAATACAAACAATATCACTCCAATATTTGTTGAACTGGATGAGAACTATTTGCAGCAGAATTCCAAGTGACACAGCGTTTTATGTTTTCCAAAAGTCTAGCGTCATGTTTTCACCACTATCCCAGATGCTTCGTGTCAGCACTCTTTTCACATTTACCTGTTACTACACCTTACATTGAATGTTCACCTACTATTAATACTGACTACCTAGAAAAGGGTGCTAATGTATCAGGAGTTTCTACCCATTCTCTGTGGGTAATGTGATGGTACGTATTGGTAAATATTCTTATGCATCAAGCCAATTTACCTATCCGTGAAATAATTAAACACAACCAAAATATCAAATATGATTTTGATATTTCCTGATTCTCTACAGTTTATAAAATAATTAAACCAGACCTAAAACATGCTACTATACCCTGTATCATGAGACCAAAGACCACAAAACTGAAAAAAGCAAAAGGAAGAAGAAACAATATTTTAGCGACAAACCAAAACAACAAAACTCAAGCAGAATAATGTCAGCCTATTCTTTCTTGCTGCTACCGTGTAAAACAAAGTTACATTGTATTGGCCCCTTCAGGATGAAATACAAATGATTGTCACTTCCCTTTTCCTTTCTTCGAATGACATTTAGTTTGTGGCTGTGCAGGTGTTTTTTCAGTGTTTAAATGTTTACACTGGTGAGGGCTATTTCCCTATCGGTGGGGTTTTCTCAGTTATTATAGGTTTAAACCTAAAACAGGAAAGCCTAAAAATGGGTTTCCGTTTGACAGAGGTATGCACCCTGTCCAAGCAGGAACCACAATCCTAGTCAGAGTAAGTCAGTAACACACTTCAAATTAGCCTGTGCTTATCCTCTGGTAGCTTGGCAAAGAGAAGTCCGGCTTAATTAAGAGGCAATGAGTAAAGTATTTGTGCACAACTCACACAGTAACACAGTGAAAACACCACAAAAGGACCCCACACTAGTGTAGACAAATAGCCACTATTTCTTTGAGTAAAACAAGACCGAAACAACAAAAATCCAATACGTAGAAGTCAGGATAATATTTTTTAAAGAATAAACAGTTTTATGGTGCTTAGCAGAAGATAGCGCCATCTGTGGCTATCTGGTAATATTTGACTGAGGCAAATCCAAAAGTTCAGGCCACCTGAGATTGAGCGCTGGCCGAATACAGGAGCCATGCAGGCCTGCTGAACAGTACCTTGGATGAGTAGAGGGCGATGCATGGAGTAAAGGAGGTGATGTGTTACTGTCAGTTGTGGAGATGTAGGCAATGTGAATAGCACACAGCGATGCATTGGTGCCGAACTGCACAAAGTTGGAGATGTGCTGGATCCAGTGGACAATGCAAAGCATCATTGGCGTGGTGGTGGCTGCGGTTTGTGTAGAAGCAGCAGCAGCGATGTGTAAGTAATCGAAGGATACATGCCGGTCCCGATTGGCGCAACATCATCAGTGAATGGATTTTCTTGGGTTGCAGCACATATACACACTTCCTGGCAGGGAGGACAGGGCCTACAGAACACATCTGAGGCCTTTCTCATTTGAGGGCAAGAAAAGTGGGTGACAAGCCTTTCAAAGGTCTTGAATTCCTAGGTTGCTCTTGAATGCAGTGTTCGGTTTTCTAGGCCCCCCAGGCACTAAATACTCAGTCAATGAGCCAACCCAATACAGAGGATCAGATGGACTGTGCCCACTCCATAATCTACTGAGCAATATTTGAGTGCAATGTGTTTCAGGTAAAGATCAATCCCATAGGAAATTAGAGGGGTAGTTAGTGGAACCCCACACCCTCTTTCTTTCATTCATGAATAACACACTCAAGAAAACTAGAAAACAAAAAGTATATTTTAAAGATGTATTTTAAACTGGAAACTATATTCCAGTGCATATGATATGAACTGCAATTAAAATGAAGACAAAATGGCAGCAGCAAACTTCACCAAAAACATGAATAAAAAGAAACACTCCAACATAATTGCTGCTATACATTCTGCTACTTGCTCTAAGCACTAAGCTAATTTTAGCACTGCAAACATGTGCACATTTCAAATTGCAGATATGGGGCATACCTGCATATATTTTTTAATGAAAAGGCTTGTGTTCAATTTAAAAGCAAGGCCTGCTTTTTTGTTGTATGAGGCAAGAATGTTAGAAATTAGGTTTCTGGTTGTCAGAGTATGCACCCAGTACAAGCAGGAACCACCACTCTAGTCACGGTAAGCTAGATATACACTAAAAGATAAACTTGTCTCTCCTTTTGGTAGCTTTGAGCAGAGCAGTCACATTTATCTAAACAGTCAATGTGTAAAGTATTCCTGCATGACACACACACTACAATACAATTAAAATACCACAGCAATACTCCACACAGGGTTAGAAAAATAGATGACCTTTTCATGGGTAAAACAAGACAAATGTAAAAAATCTAATAGGTAGTACTGTAGTTATGAATTTTTGAAGAATAAATTAAAGTCTAGTACTTAGAGTCAAATAGCTCTTAGAGGTTACTCGAGGTCGTGCTGGATCAGGGTAGCTCCAAATTTCAGGCAGTCCACGATGGAGGCCAGGCCGGTTAAGGGGCTCATGCAGGTCCCACTGAACAAGTACCTTGGATGGAGGTAGTATTGACATCAAAGACTCGATGCGTCAAATCCAGATCTGTGCAGTCGATGAAGGCTTCCTCAATAAACCCCTTTATGAGGCAGCCACTGCATCATTGTCCGTCGCACTGTCCGGCATCAAGCAGTGCAGTCTGTTGAAGCGATGTCGCTGATCAATTCCTGCATTCATGTTGAAGGGCAGTGTGTCATCCTGATCAGCTCAAAGTCGGCACTGCATCAATTTTGATGGTTCTCTAGAGCAGAAGTCACTTTTAAAGGGCCCAGAACTGGATTGGCACCACTGGGCAGGGCAGGATTCGCTGATGGCAGAGTTGAAGGAGGTCTTTATTGGCCCTAAGACTTCAGAACAGGGGGAGGGTCAGCAAGCCCTTAGAGTCACTCTGAGTTCAAGTGAGATGTGTCCCGTACTGCCCCTCAGCAGGGCAGAGGTCAGCAGGCAGAAGGGCAGCACAGCAAATCAGAAAAAAACAGTTCTTCCAGATCAGGAGGTGAGCAGAGTGGCAACCCTTTTAGCACCAAAATCAAGTGGGGAATGGATCACTTGTCCTGCGTACCAGGGTTTACACTTTTTCGTTCAGTGTACCAATAAAAAACCCTCATTCACGTACAGAGGATGGAACCGGCGGTATATCTTAATTCTCCGCCCAACTCTTAATAACGCGACAGCATCATTATGGGGTTAGTTCTCATGCTTCCTCCACCCAGAGGTGTACCCCTGGTTAGTGCAGTAGTGATCAGTGATACAGGGGTCGTAAGTTGAAGGGAAAGTGAGTTAATGAATACTCATACAGCCAGGAACAAGTTTAATAGGTCTGGATTCGAGATATTGAGTAAAAGGTAGATGTGGTGCGTGTTGAGATTTAGTTAGAGATCTCCCGCACTATAAGTGTCCTTTAAAAAGGTCAACATGTTTCAGCCCTAGTTTTGCCCCTAAGGGTCAAGTCGGCTTTCTTCAAGACCTAGAGTGCAAATGGTGATATGAGACTGTGGGTGTCTCTGTGTATAACCATCAAATGTTCTTTTAAGGAGTAGTGGGAAAAAGATATATCAATCAGTTTCCATCAAGGTCCAGCGGTACCTGTAAATACAAATAGGGTGGTGGGGGGGAGGGAGAGAAGAACACAGACATGTAGAGCAGTGTTGGTTATACGACTTCCTGTGCACGCTGTCTGTTGTTCATGGTTAAAAAAGCAACAACAAAATGACAATTCTTTATCACTTAACCACTATTCATAACAGGGGGAAGGTCAGCAAGCCCTTAGAGACTCTCTGAGTTCAAGTGAGATGGGTCCCGCACAGGCCATCAGCAGGGCAGAGATCAGCAGGCAGCAGGGCAGCACAGCAAAGCAGTTCTTCCAGATCAGGGTCAGAGCCACAGTACTTATGAAACCCAGTTGTGCCTTGGAAGTGGGGCTGACTACAAAGTACGTCCTTAAAGTGCACAGGTCCCCCTTTCACCGCAGCACTGGCTCCAGTCTATCAGTAGGAAGTAAGCAGCCCTATGTGTGGGAAACAGGACACTGCCTACTCAGGTGTAAGTGTCCACACCCTCTCTCTCTTCCTTCCCAGGAAGAGCTATCAGAATGCAAAAGAATTCTCTGTCCCACTCACCCTACCTTTGTTTGTGGTTGTCTAGAGGAAAGGCACAACATTTAGCTGTCACCCACCCCAGGTGTGTAAAGGAGACAGGCTGCAAAGCACACATAGCAGTAAGAGCAGAGAAATATCCACTTTCTAAAAGTGGCATTTCATAAACAATAATGTTAAATTCAACTTTACCAGTAAAGAGGAATTAACATTACCACTCCAAAAATAGTAAACCTGATGCATACTTGTTGGAAAGGGCCCTTTTTGCAGGGTTATCCCTAAACTTTTAGCTTTTTCCTCCTACTTTCCTGACCTGTGTATATTGGTTTTAGGACTTTGGGCATTTTAAAACTGCTAATCAGTGCTAAAGTGCATATGCTCTCTGTGTAAAATGTGTTATGGATTGGTATTTCCATGATTGGCTTATTTGATTTATGTGTCAGGGCCTAGTAAGGTGCACTGCCAGTGCCAGGGCCTATAATCAAATGCTGTTGGTGGGCTGCAGCACGGGATTGTGCCATCCATGCAAACAGCCCGTAAAGTGTAACTCTGGCCTGCCATTGCAGAGCCTGTGTGCAGCCTGGGGCTGCCTTGTCGACTTGGCAAGTACACACACTTGCAAGTCCCTATACCTTCCCTTTTCTACATGTGAGACACCCCTAAGGTAGACCCAAGGAACCCCCATGGGCAGGGTGCATTGTATGTGAAAGGTAGGACACGCCCTGGTGAGTGTGGCATGTCCTGATAGTGACTTACAGCCTAATTTGTTTTTCACTATTACAAGGCTACCTGTTCCCAATAGGACAGAGTGGGCAGTTTGATTATAACATCCTATAATCTTAACTGACCCAGGTAACATGGTAGAATTTCGAGTTTAGTATGCCTGAACTAAGAATGATAAAATACATCTTTTAGTGAAGTTGATTTTAACATTCAGTGTTTGAAAATACCCCTTTCAGAAAATAGGTACTTTCTGACCTAATCATCCAGCCTGGCGGTGCTAGCTTGTGTACTAGCTGTTGTAGAGTGGGCTGGGCCCTGTTGGGCACATTGTTAAGTTAGCATAGGCTTATTAGAAGTTTAAACGCCATTTTACATTTTTGCTGCTTTTGCACACAACCGTGCATATAACTGTTGTTGTAAGTTAGGCAGCTTGTAATGCTTCACATGAGACTGGCTTGTTTTCAGCATCCCTAGACTTACATCGTGACTCTAGTCTGCACACTGAGTGCTAAAGCCTCCAAGGTTATCATAACAAGGTAGCTGTTGTTCGGACTGATCGGCTCACGTTCTAGCCATAACATATATGCAACTGCAAGCCAACGTGATTCTGGCGCCTTTAATATCACACTGTTAGCATGATTTCAGGCACTTGGAAGAATTTCCATTTCCAGAGAGAAAGAGCTTTTGCAGATCCTGATGTGATTCATCCCCGCTGATCTTAGAGGTATGGGGTCTCCCAAACAAGCCTAAGAGACCTTCTATATTTTATAAAAGATAGTTTCTAGCTAGGGAGGGGGTTTTACAAGGCGCTATAATACCTATTTTCACGATCATTGTAATATGATTTCTCCTTTTGTGTTTTATGGAATTGTAACAATTCTGATCATATTATTTCTAATCATATGTCTGCTTTTGTTAGCAAAGATTCTGCATCTTAGAGCACATCGTTAAAATAAATATTTTAACCTTTCCGTGTCTCTTTTTTACTCCTGTTGTGGACTGGTATGAGAGTATAACGAAAAAGTGTTCTTGTTTCCCACCATTCATTTGTAAAACCTAATATGCATGTTCTGGGTTGTCTAATCATTGGTTCCTTTGCTATAGGACGAAGAGCTAATGTGACACTGATGCTAGCTGGTTAGGGTTTCTAGGCACTGAGGTGAGTTGTTTGGTACACCACAATTCACTGAGGTCCTGGGTCTCTGTGCACAGTTCTGTGTAGGAGCAGAATCCCTGCAACACTGTCTGGTTTGTGAGTGACAGGATCTGGGGGAGACTCCAGGAGACAGGGTGAGTCAGCACAGGGCTGAATGGACCTATCTGCACATAGATGGGTGAGAGGAGTCGCACCTGGGTCTCAATAGGGCTGTGCCTGCCTTTCACAATGCAGGGTCCACCTCCTGTGGTGCCTCTGATGACCCTGGCCTGCACTGACAAAGGAATAAGGTGCACACTGGCAGAATGCACCCAGAACTGGTTTAAACTAGGTAGAGGATCCTCTGCCTTCAGAGGACAAAGGATTTGGTGGTATAAATATTGGGGCCCAGACCTCCGAACTTTAGATTACTTCTGAAATAAGGAACAGGAATACTGTCTCGCCCTGCACCGCAAGCCTTGGTCGCACCGACGCTGTCTGCACGATGGTCACCGAGCCACTGCCTGCACCGCATTGAGAGGACACCGGAACCCGCCCCACCCACTTCACTTCGCTGGCCTGGTCTCACCGACATGATTGCCCCAGGCTCGACATCCATGACGCCTCGTCACGCACAGCTGTCCGGCTCCGCCAGGGCCAATTACCGCCAACCGGCTCTATCGCTTGCATTGCAACCTGCCAGCACTGCATTGAGCACCGTCTCGCCCTGCACTGCATGCCTTGATCTCACGGACGACGTCTGGACGATTGTCACCGAGCTGCTGCTTGCACCGTATCGAGAGGACACCGCACCTTGCACTGCTTCCACTTTGCATCGCAACCGCGACGGATACCAAGAATGGCTCGCATCCCCCTTGTGAGCTGCACTAAGAAAGGTACTGTTAACGAGTCTGTCAACGCTGTTGCTGGCCCGTACCAACGCGGTCAGGTGGAACTGCGAGATTCTGTTGTTTTCAGCATTGTGGTAGGCTTGGACCGAGCTACTGACTCGTACGAACTGTGTTTTCAACGTATTTTTGCAATTTAAAGACATCTTGCGAATTAACTACTTTTAAAGTACTATTGTGGATTTCTATCGTATTTGGTCTTTTTTTAAGTATATAAAAATATTGGCTATTTTTCTAAACTGGTGTAGTGTCCTTTTGTAGTCCTTACATTGTATTACTGTTGGTTTTGTGCAAATGCTTTACACACTGCCTTTAAGATGAGCCTGACTGCTCGTGCCAAGCTACCAAGGGGGTGAGCAGGGGTTATTTTAGGAGTGTAAGGGGCACATGCATCATTGGTTTTTGCATTCGCAAACGGTGCGAATCGGTAAAATCAGCCGTTTGCGAATGCAAAAACTATTTTTGGGATGCATCAAACTTTGTTGCACAATTCGCTTTTTTTTGCACTTCCAAAAAAAGCGAATACATTTAAGGAATCGCATTTGTGCGATTCCTTAAATGCAATGCATCATTTTTTCTAAAATTGCGAATTTGGAATTTGGAAGTGCAAATTAACACGAGGATGAACCTCGTGTTAATTTGCGAAAATGTTTACAAAAACTAAAAAATGCATTTTTTAAAGTGTCATGTTACAGACACACATGTCCTTAGGACATGTGTGTGTGAAACATGCACTTTCAAATACATTTCAGGGGTGCAGGGGGGGGTCCTTTGGACCCCCCCTGCACCCGTGGAATGCATCAACAAATTGCGAATTCTTAACTGCCTTCCCATTGACTCCTATGGGCCTTTCGGCCCATAGGAATCAATGGGAATTGCGAAAATGCACTTTGGAATTCGTAATTTATTTGAGAATCGGTAAAAATTGCGATTTTTACCGATTCGCAAATAAATAGTGAAAAAAATGATGCATAGCATTTTGCAATTCTTAATTTGCGATTCGGTAATTTTCGCAAATTAAGAATCGCAAAATCTATCAATGATGCATGTGCCCCTAAATCCCTTATCCTGACTAGGAAGAAGGGTCCCTACTTGGACAAAGGTGCAAGCCCTTGCCAACTAGAGAGCCTCATTTCTAACACTACTCCTTTCTAATCAGGAATTACAGCTTAAAAGTGTATTATGGAATTCCCAAGGCTAGCATATGAGAGGGGTAGGCCTCACAGTATTGAAAAATGACTTTAAGTGTTTGACACTACCAGAGCATGCAAAAACTTAAAAGTACATGTCCGACATTTCACTCACACAGCACCCTGCCTTTAGGACTACCTATGGCCTACCTTAGGCGTGCCTTATGTGTAATAAAAGGTACATTTAAGGCTTGGCAAGTTGTTTTAAGTGCCAAGTCAAAGAGGCAGTAAGCTGCACACACAGGCTGTGAAATGATGGCCTGAGACAGGTTGGAAAGGCACATTGTGTGGGTTGTACAATCAGTGCTGCAGTCCCACTAGTAATTTACAGGCCCTGGGTATATGGTATACCACTGTACAAGGGATTTACAAGGAAACTAAATATGCCACTTTTCAATATACCAATATAACCATGTTTAGGGGATAAGTACATGTAATTTAGCACTGTTTGTCAGTTGTAAAGTGCTCAGCGTCCTAAGGTCAACAAAACAATACAGCAAAAAAAGGAAGTAAATAGGTTTGGGGGAAGGCAACCCTATGTATGAGAGTGACAGGACTGAAGTGTTCCAAAATAAAAACGAATTCTATCCCACAGCTTGGCTTCTGACTAATGTCATGCCAAATGGTTTTATGAGCACAGTTATGCAAAGTCTGCTGTGGCTACTCCTTTTCATTTTCAAGCTGAGATGTTGGACTTTTAAATAGTACAGCTATTCATTTTAGTAACACACACTATCTTGCCTAAAAATGTGCCATCTCTGGAGGACAAAATCAACTATAACGAGCTCTGTTCTTAGGATTGGGGCACCATAGTTAAATGTAAGTTCAATGTAAGTAAAATTATGCCATACACCATATGACTACAGAATGTGCTATTCTGGTCCTACTGCTCTCCACACACAGAGTCACTGATATAAATCTGTATTGCTCTACTAGGGGCTATTTACCTAGATGTTTAGTAATTGATTTGAAATGGGTATGCATTTTGAATTTTGTCTTTAGAAAAAGAGGTATGCAGGCATCATTGCTCAGGAATGACTAATACATGGTTCGGAAATTATTGCACATTTAGTAATTTACTCTATGTGTTGTCCTATGGGAACCATTTTAATTATATAGGTATTAGGTACATTGTGTTTTATATGGTTAATACCGGTTGGCCAGCCCAATTTTAAAGAACATTTTACAATCTTGTATTTTATAAATGATCATGAATTTGATATATTTCTGAGAACTAGCATTAGTTTTAATTAATAATCTAGACATGTAAAGATAGGTCTATTAATTTGAGGGACTATCTTGATATTCTGGCAGAAACAGCTGCAATGGAACAGCACTGCACTTGGTTGGCTGTGATTACATTTTATGATTACATTTTAATCTTTTATAACAGGTTATTTATGTATTAATGATTTTGAATGAAGCAAAATTGTTGCATGTACTTCATGGATGTTCTGAACCTTTGATGATTATGCAACCGAATAAAGGATCTTGATTGACTATTACAGGTTTATTCATTATCTGATGTTTTTATTGGTTCTCTGCCAGTCCTAGTGTTTTTTAATTGAGCCATAATATAACATAGTATAGTACCATCAACAAATAAAAAAAAACGGAAGAAAAGGAATAAAGGTAAGACATAGATTGAATAAAGGAATAAGAGTAAGACATAGATTGTACATAGATTATTCATTAACATTGGAAATGTAAGCATCACATAATCTAAAAAAAGAAAATAACTACGATTTTCCAATTCTAAAAATTAATATTAGGAGTTGAAATAAGAGAACTAACATTTATATGACAAATATATGACAGAAGTGGAGCTGTTATAAAAGAACATATATAATAGAATGACAGTGCCTCATGAGTCCCATTGGAGGCTAGCCCAGATCCTATTGAATTTAAGCTAGGAGTGATGCCCTGTCCATAGCCAAAGCAAATTCCATCTCATATACCTGTTGGAGCGAACTGAATCTTTGCTAACGTTTGGACCGACATTGTTTATCCAGACTCTAGCAATACGTAGACGGGCTGATAGTAGCTAACAGACTCTCGTACCTAGCGTCATCGCATTTGATCCCCAGAAATGTTTCCTTTTCGGTGAGCTGAAAGTTTTGCCCAAGGAATGAGGTAAGAATATTGGAAACCTCAGTCCAGAATCTGTTGAGCCCAGGGCAGTCAATAAACATATGCTTTAGGTCCGCTGTAAAGAGATGACATTTCGGACAAAGTGACTTAACGGAGGGTCGAGATACTGCCCACTTAGAAATAATCGCTGGTGTATAATACAACATATTATTTGTCTGATGCTGTTGTAATGTCAAATTAGCAGAAGTTACCACCCTATCAGGTACACCCATTGACTCCTGTATTTCCTCAGCCGTTATTTCAACCCTAAGAATCCGACTTTGGGGCTCATTGGGATGGCAGACGGAAACGGGTACCGTCCGCCATGGTCGCGGCAAAATCACAACCGCCCGCACCGCGGAGAATCCGCGGTTACGATTAGGATATTCATGTCAAGAAACTCCGACCGCGGTGGACGGATCACATCAAACACCGTCCGCAGCGGACGGAACACATCTAACACCGTCCGCGGCGGACGGAACCAAAAGAACACCCACCGCCGCGGACGGACATGACCGCGGGAACAGGCCCAACCACCGCTATACCTGCGGAGGGTCCGTCCGCGCGTTTAGGATAATGCCGCCATTCCAACGGAACTCACCGCCGTCCTCCACCGCCGCGGAAACAATACCTCCGAAAACGGACCATGACTGCGGAAGGACCACAATAACACCATCCCTGCCGTCAAACCGATTACAAAATGGCAGACGGAAGTAAACAGAAAATACTTTAAACAGAACACCCAACCACATGAAACACCCACCCCCAGCAACTACACGCCCCAATGACACCCCCCCAAGCTCCTAAAAATGCATCTAAATCACCACACCCAAAGAACACCTGATTGCCAACAACCATTGGGACACCACCACCACCGCACAGAGTATAAAATGAATCCCTCCCCCTACCACAGTCCTTTGCATCACAGCATAGCTGCAAGCAAGAGCCACATTACCACTAACAGCAGACACACACAAACACACATACAACCTGCTCACAAACACACACCACACAAACCAACACAACACCATCCCTACACACCACACACCTGCACATCCCACCCCACCACACCAACACCTTGCACATCACACACCATGGCACCAAAGAAAAATCAAAAATTCACTGACACTGAGTTGAAGGTCATGGTGGATGAAATCATCCGTGTCGAACCACAGCTCTTCGGCAACCTAGTCCAGCAGACAATCTTGGCAACCAAAAACCACATGTGGTACAGGATAGTGACCAGGGTGAATGCATCAGGGACCGTGCCACGCACCAAACACGACATCCAGAGGTGGTGGCACGACCTCAAGGCAAGGGTGAAAGGCATCAGGGCGAAGAACCACCTGTGGGCACACCACACTGGCGGCAGCACTCCCCCAGAGCCCTTACCATTTGCTGAATGGGAGGAGAAGGTGCTGGGCATACTGCACCCTGAGAGCCTGGAAGGAATCGAGGAGGGAGAAGAGGCTGGTAAGTACAAACAAATGACCACGATCACACAGCCATGGTCTGCCATGCACAACTGCCAACACACATCTCCCTGGACCCAATCCATGCATGTCGACCACACTGTCACCCAAATGTGAAGTCCTGGCCACAAATGCACCCACCATGACCAAACACAAATGTTGCCTCCTACGTTCCCAGGCTTGCATGTTGTCAAAGCAGCCAGTACCACAACTCCCAACAGGCCCCCATGTCCACAGGGAGGGTGGGGGTGGGTGGGGGGGATTGTGCGAGAGGTGTGTGGGGTGCGTGAGAGACCAGCTCTAAAACTCCCAACCGGCCCCCATGTCCACAGGGAGGGATGGCGTGGGTGGGGGTATCAGAGACCAGCACTACAACTCCCCACAGGCCCCCATGTCCACAGGGAGGGATGGCGGTGGGTGGGGGGTGTCAGAGACCAGCACTACAACTCCCAACAGGCTCCCATGTCCACAGGGAGGGTGGCGGTGGGTGGGGTGTGTGAGAGACCAGCACTACAACTCCCAACCGGCCTCCATGTCCACAGGGAGTGTGGCAGTGGGTGGGGTGTGTGAGAGAACAGCACTACAACTCCCAACAGGCCCCCATGTCCACAGGGAGGGTGGCGGTGGGTGGGAGGGGAGTGCGAGAGGTGTGTGGGGTGTGTGAGAGAGGTAATTGATTTGTAATGTAGTTACCAAAAACATGTCATGTCCACAGCATTGATCATGATAATCTTGTCCCTCAGGTGATCGCAACTTGACTGGCGAAAGCAGCAACCGGCAGCACCAGTCGCCCCCCTCACAGCACGGACTCTCTGGGGACGAGCCCATTGCCAGTTCAGACGCAGAGGACGATGCGGGACCAAGCAGACTTCCAGGGCCATCAGGCTCCCAGGACATCACGGCCTCCACCATCTCAGCCTGTGTCACCACACCATCACCTGCCATAGTGAGCTGTGCAGCCACCACCACCACCTCCACCTCCACCACCACCACCACCACCACTCCGGCCTGTGCCACCCTGCCTGATCCATCAGCCGATGATGGACCATCAACATCGCAGGCAAGCAGGGAGAGTGGACGTGAGAGGACACAGGTGAGGGCACAGCTCACAACCAGGAGCGCAGTTGTCCGGCGAGGTGGGGAAGGACACCCACCCCATCCTGGTGCAGAAACCCTGAAAGCCATCGCAAGAGTCAATGCCTCCTATCAGCGGGCGCAGGAACAGTCTGATCGGGCCCACCAAGACTCACAAGAGAGCAGTCATCTGTTGCGGTCAATTGATACCCGCATAGGCCAAATTGTGGACCTCATGGGCCAGCAAACTGCTATGTGGAGTGACTGGCCATCCCGCGCCACACCACCACCCCCTCACCCTAGTGCCCAGTGGGACCGCACCCCAACACCACCGCCACCCACACCTGAGCCCATGGACAGGGAGGTGGCCCCTGCCCAACCCGCTACAAGACGGAGGGGCCGTCGGAGGCTGGATGCAGGTGAGAGCAGTGGTGTTGCTCCTACTACCCGCTCCAAGAGGGGGCGCAAATGACTTCACCCTTGTCTGAGCCTGCCATTCACCCTGAAAACTATCCTGTCCCACAATGCCAACCATTGCCACACGTCTGTTGGACTAGCTGGACATCACACATTGTGGTGTTCCCACGGTGTGTTCATCTGCCATGACCTTCAACTCTCACTCCCCCACCAACACTTCTTTGTAAATATGCACCAACATCAATCCTCAACCTGTAAATAAACATCACATAAACACTCAATGATGTGTGGCCTTCTTGTTTTAATCACATGATTGTCTTAGAATGTAACGTTACCAGGTGCAGGGATCAATGTTGTTGAGAATCATGGCTCTGTCCGAGTGACCTAGAGATAATGAGAGAACAACAAACACAGGTCAGGAAAGAGATTCACACCCATCACAACACACTGTACTGCAACATCCAACAAACCACACTCATCACCAATTAAGTGGATCATCAGGGAGCATAACATTTACCAAATCTAACACACACATTTGCAAACAGAACATACCAGAACAGGCAGCATAGACACACCACATCCACACTCCTCCACCAAACATACATCACGCATTGTCTGGCTGCACAAGCGGTAGTTACTCACATTAAAGGGAAATAGCGATCAATGAGCTGACGCCTCTGATCCACACCTTCTTCCTCACCACTATCCTCATCAGTCGACATGGGTGGGATGGGAGGCCGAGCAACCTGTTGGTCTTCAGGGTCCATGATCAGTTCAATGTTATTGCGCAAGGCCAGGTTGTGGAGCATGCAGCAGGCAATCACGATTTTGCATACTTTGCCTGGTGAGTATGGCAGGGCCCCTCCGGTTTTTTCAAGGCAGAGAAACCTAGACTTCAGCAGTCCAAAAGTACGTTCTATCACTCGACGTGTCCTCCAATGGGAATCATTATAACGCAATTCACCAGGGGTCGTAGGATTCCTGATGGGGCTCAGCAGCCACGGCCTGTTTGGGTACGCCGAGTCGCCTAGGTGGGGTGATGACTGAAACAAATTTCATTACCAGGATTTGTGGAAACACCATGCCACACATACAACACAGTTGTCCTCACAACACACTGACAACACAATTGTCCTTAAAGCACACTCACCTACAAGCCACGCACGTTCTGGACGCAGATTAGCAATCAGTTGGGGGACAATGCTGCTCTGCATGATGTGGGAGTCATGGGCGGAACCGGGAAATCTGGCACACACATGTGAGATGATGTTGTCAGCCAGGCACACCACTTGCACGTTGATTGAATGGTAGTGCTTCCGATTCCTATATACAGCTTCACGTGCCTGGGGTGGTAGGAGACCAATATGTGTCCCATCAATTGAACCCACTACGTGTGGTAACTGGGCCAGGGCATAGAAGTCCCCTTTGACTGCTGCCAGCTGTGCCTGACATGGAAAATGGATGTAATCATCCTTGTAAAGCATCATGGCATTCAGGACATCCCGCAGAACCATGCTGAACATGGATTGTGACATCCCTCCCGCATGACCAACTGTGTACTGGAAAGTGCCAGTCGCAAAGAAATGAAGTGCTGCCATCACCTTTGCTGTGGGTGTGAAAGCTCCAGGATATGTCCTGCGTGGCTGCAGATGAGGTGACAATTGTGTGACAAGCTCCTGCAATCTCAGTCTGTCAAGCCGGTATTTGCGGATCACCTCCTCGTCAACCATGTCCTCCAGCACAGTGTATGGTCGATGCACATTTGGAGCCCTCCTGTGTGGGAGTAGATGGCAGCAGATGTCAAATGACCAATAACGATTAGCTGTGCAACACTATCACATCTTGAGCACCACAATGCTAATAATACATGTTGCAGACAGTGATGATATGTGTGACCGGAACAATATATAAGGCAATAGAGCTGACTACACACACAATGTACAGCCACAAAGAACATCCTGTGGCCTAACATGTACAATGTAACGTGAACACATGTTAAAACATCTTGCAACAACACATGACTGAGGGCCCATATGTGGACAAGCGTCCACACAGACACACATGTACGTGCACAAACAACATGAAATTGGAACACACCCTACTTGTGTTCATGCACCCATGAACAAACATACAATGCCCCCTCAGCTGACATGCATGGGCACACAACAACAGACACGCATACACAGAATGCATGTACACACACATCATTGTTACTTGCACACACATACCACACACTCACAATAGCTAATGAATGTGTGTACACACCCTTGCGGTACTGTGTAGATGTGTAGAATTGAACACGTGTGTCCACAAGACCAATACGTCAACACGTCGCAATGCACATCTGACGCAACTTGGTCCCACAACACTAGCCTTTGTTAACCACTGGCAAGGTCTACAGTCTGAGCACACATGCAACAAATGGACATGAACGTCGCACGTGGACATGGTCCATAGACTACACATCAAAAATCTTACAGCATTCCAGACATGTCCTGACACACACGTACAACTAAGAAGATTACATGTGTGCGGAGACATGCAGTGTGTGTACATACGCCATCTGGGGACGCCTTCCACCAACACAGAAGATGACCGATTACACAGCAATTAAGCATGACATATGTTGTATGGTCAATGACCATCCCGGGTACACCCCGCTTAAAGCATGTGCGCACTACCGCGGCGGTGCATCATTTGAAATCAATCACTCACTGGCGCCGCTATGGCGGTGCACGCCTTCCGTGGTGGCAGTGCAGGCAAACACATACATTTGATGATGCAATCTGGAATGGCAGTTGAGATACACCCTTACAGTGTTATTGCGGCACCCACCGCCAGTCCAGGCCGGTCACCCACCACCAATCCAGCCCGGGCACCCACCGCCAGTCCAGGCTGGTCACCCACCGCCAATCCAGGCTGGTCACCCACCACCAATCCAGCCCGGTCACCCACCGCCAGTCCAGGCCGGTCACCCACCGCCAATACAGGCCGGTCACCCACCGCCAATCCAGCCCGGTCACCCACCGCCAGTCCAGCCCGGGCACCCACCGCCAATCCAGGCCGGTCACCCACTGCCAATCCAGCCCGGTAACCCACCGCCAGTCAAGGCCGGTCACCCACCGCCAATCCAGGCCGGTCACCCACCGCCAATCCAGCCTGGTCACCCACCGCCAGTCCAGCCTGGGCACCCACCCTTCCAATCCAGGCTGGTCACCCACCGCCAGTCCAGCCCGGGCACCCACCGCCAGTCCAGGCCGGTCACCCACCACCAGTCCAGCCCGGTCACCCACCGCCAGTCCAGGCCGGTCACCCACTGCCAATCCAGGCCGATCACCCACCGCCAGTCCAGCCCGGTCACCCACCGCCAGTCCAGCACGGTCACCCACCGCCAATCCAACCCGGTCACCCACCTTCAATCCAGCCCGGTCACCCACCGCCAGTCCAGCCCGGGCACCCACCGCCAATCCAGGCCGGTCACCCACTGCCAATCCAGCCCGGTAACCCACCGCCAGTCAAGGCCGGTCACCCACCGCCAATCCAGGCCGGTCACCCACCGCCAATCCAGCCTGGTCACCCACCGCCAGTCCAGCCCGGGCACCCACCCTTCCAATCCAGGCTGGTCACCCACCGCCAGTCCAGCCCGGGCACCCACCGCCAGTCCAGGCCGGTCACCCACCACCAGTCCAGCCCGGTCACCCACCGCCAGTCCAGGCCGGTCACCCACTGCCAATCCAGGCCGATCACCCACCGCCAGTCCAGCCCGGTCACCCACCGCCAGTCCAGCACGGTCACCCACTGCCAATCCAGCCCGGGCACCCACCGCCAGTCCTGGCACCGACCAGTCCTGGCGGAGGGTGACCGCCCAGTCCTGGCGGAGGGTGACCGGCCTGGACTGGCGGTGGGTGAATGGCCTGGACTGGCGGTGGGTGACCGGCCTGGACTGGCGGTGGGTGACCGGCCTGGACTGGCGGTGGGTGCCGCAATAACACTGTAAGGGTGTTTCTCAACTGCCATTCCAGATTGCATCATCAAATGTATGGGTTGGCCTGAACCGCCCCCGCGGAAAGCGTGCACCGCCATCAACTGCCATTCCAGAATGCATCATCAAATGTATGTGTTGGCCTGAACCGCCCCTGCAGAAAGCGTGCACCGCCATAGCGGCGCCAGTGAGTGAATATTTTCAAATGATGCACCGTCGTGGTAGCGCGCACATGCGGTTGCCGGTGTGTGAACGTGACGGTCCGTGCACATGTAGCCAATGGGAACAGGTTACGCGTTGCGCGTAAGCGCATTCAAAAATTGCGGAAGATGTGCACCGCCACAACAATGCGAGTCATTGGCTCTTTTTGAATGAAGCATCCAGGGAAAACCAATTGCTGCAGACGTGTGCCACTAATATGAGCTCAGGGCCCTATATATGTGTGAAGATTTCCTGCACACATTCACTGCTTCCAGCCACTGCTGCCTGCGACCGTCACCTCCACCTGCTGCTCCTGAGCTATCCAACAACTGCTGCCTGCGACCGTCACCTCCACCTGCTGCTCCTGAGCTATCCAACAACTGCTGCCTGCGACCGTCACCTCCACCTGCTGCTCCTGAGCTATCCAACAACTGCTTCTGTAGTGCCACAGTCCTGGACCTTGCCATGTCGAGAGTGCGAGAGATCCGGTCTCGTCCCTTCACCGCAGCGGAGCTGGATGTCCTTGTGGACGGTGTGCTCAGCCACTATGAACGGCTCTACGGTGCCCCCGGACAGGTGGTAAGTGAAGTGGGTAACATGTTGGTGGGCATGAGGTGTTCACTGTCTCCTTGCTTCTGCAAGCTTGAGGGTGTGCTGCGGGACCTTCACATGTGTTGTACTGCGCATGGCTGCATGCAGATACGTGTTTCTGCAATGTATATTATTGTGAAAGAGTCCACTGATGTTCCCCTCTTGTCTCCCATCCTGGTAGGTGAAGCTGCACCTTCGCAAGGCCGTGTGGAGGACCATAGCACGTGATGTACGGGCAGTGGGGGTGTGCAATAGACGACACACACACTGCCACAAGCGCTGGGACGACATATCCAGGCTCAGCAAGAACGTTGCGGAGATGACACTGGGGATCATTCCGAGAACAGGCCGTCTTGCCCAACGGATCATGACACCTCTAATGCACCGCATAATTGCTGTGACGCATCCTGACCTGTCCGCCCGGCTGAGAGGGGATCAACAGCAAACTAGCGGTAAGCAGACTGTATGTGTCTGTAACTTGTGACTGAATGCATGTATCCGTGCTCAGACACAGTAGTGACATCCGTGGTGCGTATCTTTTGCATAAATTGCATGTTGGTGTCATTAGCGGAGTGAGCTGTAGCACCCATGTCCGCCAGGTGGACATACCAGTTGAATTGTATTTGAGGGTTCCAGGACATGCCGTTGGGGTCTGGTGTCCCATGGCATGACATGTGTGGTGGTCTGCATGCACTTGCCCTGTTTGTATGATGTACAGGTTTCACAGACACCCACGTATCTATGATGTGAGGATATGTGGTAGGGGTGGTTCGTGTACAAGATGGGTGCTACATGTCAATCGACTGTAAGAAACGGTGTGACTTTGTAACCTTCAGTACGTGAGTGTGTCACTTAGGTTAACATCTCTTCCCTCTCTCTTCCAGCTTTGGCCGAGGGCACTGACACACAGACGACGGAGATGAGTGGTGGCAATGCATCCGGATCCGAGATGACACACACGCACACCGCGACTGAAGAGAGCAGCCACGGAGAGGGGGAGAGAACCGTCCCTGAGGACTCACATGTGGAGACACCATCGTCCTCATCCTCAGACAGTGTTGGTGAATCAGCACCGTTGTCACAGACAGGGAGTGGGCAATCGACACCTTCAGTCGGGACACAGCACACAGGGCCCACACTGCCACCCACTGCAACATGTACTGCTCGTGCTCGCCAGAGGAGGGGGAGCAGAGTTACCTTCGGTGCAGGAACCGCTGCCCCTGCTCCTGTGACACAAAGTGCACTTTGTGCAGAGGCTGTTGATCTGCTGAGACAGCTGTGTGTAGAGCTGTGTGTAGGGCAGACCAACATGATCAATGCATTCCAAGACCACGATAGGAAGTTGGGGCAGGTGGTGGCATTCATGGAGGGGATGCATGGCAATGTTGCTGGTCTCCACACAACAGTTCAGTCATTGGCAAACACTGTGTCCTCAGCCATTGTACAGTCGCATAGACAGGGTGCTACTTCTGTACCACCATCCACACCACTTGATGTTACAGGGGAGAGTGAGTCATCAGACCAGGCCTCTTATTCAGGGTATTACACTAGGAGCAGCCACAGGCAGCAAGGCAGGGCACGGGGGGCACAGACACCATCCCCTAGGACTGGGATATCTTTCTCCAAAGACGACGTGAGCAACACTGGAGTTGACACACAGGATCATCAAGGGGTGTTGGGGGAAATGGATTCACATGCTACACAGGCATCCCCCACAAAAGGGACTCCCAAGCCAAGGCCACCTCCCAAGAGCAGGGACACTCCCAAGGACAAGGACACTTCCAAGGAAAGGGCACATCCCAAGAGCAGGGACACTCCCAAGGACAAGGACACCTCCAAGGAAAGGGCACCTCCCAAGAGCAGGGACACTCCCAAGGACAAGGACACTTCCAAGGAAAGGGCACCTCCCAAGAGCAGGGACACTCCCAAGGGCAAGGACACTTCCAAGGAAAGGGCACCTCCCAAGAGCAGGGACACTCCCAAGGGCAAGGACACTTCCAAGGAAAGGGCACCTCCCAAGAGCAGGGACACTCCCAAGGACAAGGACACTTCCAAGGAAAGGGCACCTCCCAAGAGCAGGGACACTCCCAAGGACAAGGACACTTCCAAGGAAAGGGCACCTGCCAAAAGCAGGGACACTCCCAAGGGCAAGGTAGCTTCAAAGGAGAGGGACACTACAATGGACAAGTCTGCACCCAGGGACAGGGCGCCGGCAAGGGATCAGGGACATTCCAGGGACAGGACACCTCCTACGTCCAAGTCACATCCCATAGCCAAGGGTTCTCCCATGGACACGAGCACCATCAAGGACAGGCATATATCACTCCTGGATGCACTGAGGATGATGTTTAAGGAACGTACAACACATGTGTCAGCGGTGGAGTCCCCCCATACCTCTACTCCCATCCACGCCCCGCAGAAGCAGAGGAAGGAGTACACTGTTGTTGCATCCCCCATTACACATGATGCAGAGGGCAGAAGGCAGGCTGGGTCCAGCACGTCCCCAGAGAGCAGACTACCACAAGCACATGATACACCTTTGATGTCTGATGATGCCACTCCACTTACCAGTCCAGTAATGTCCAGGGTGCCCTTACATATCCCTTAGAAACGTAGACACACACCATTGACACCTGACCACCCCAATGTCGCTCCAGTACAGCTTTCCCCAGCTCCCAGGGCCACACTGCCTCCTGGCCCATACATCCCTGTGGCTCATCATTTCAGTGGTCCTAGTGAGTCAGCTGCAGTTCACTCTCATGTGTCAGATAGTGGCACTGTGTCTATTGTACGCTGTCATGCATCATGTAGTAGCACTGTGTCAGTTGTGCCCTCTCCTGTTGCAGGTACTGGCACTGTGTCTGTCCGCCACTCTCATGTGTCAGATGCAGGCATGGTACTTGTTGGTCAGTGTACAGGGACATGTCCTGGCACTGTGTCTGGGTCTATGGCTCATGTGTCAGTCAGTAGATCGGTGGCTGTGTCTCACACTCCTGTTTCTGGTGCTGGCGGTGTGTCTGGGTCTAGGGCTCATGTGTCAGTCACTACAGCTGTGGCTGTGTCTCACACTCCTGTTTCTGGTGCTGGTGGTGTTTCTGGGTCTAGGGCTCATGTGTCAGTCACTACAGCTGTGGCTGTGTCTCACACTCCTGTTTCTGGTGCTGGCGGTGTGTCTGGGTCTATGGCTCATGTGTCAGTCGGTAGATCGGTGGCTGAGTCTCACACTCCTGTTTCTGGTGCTGGCGGTGTGTCTGTGTCTATGGCTCATGTGTCAGTCAGTAGATCCGTGGCTGTGTCTCGCACTCCTGTTTCTGGTGCTGGCGGTGTGTCTGGGTCTATGGCTCATGTGTCAGTCAGTAGATCGGTGGCTGTGTCTCACATTCCTGTTGCTTGTGCTGGCGGTGTGTCCGAGGCGAGTAGTTCAAGCAGTCCACCAGATTCTGTGGTGTGAGGTTTAGTTGCCATCACTCACATGTAATTTTACTTTGTGTGTAGATTGACGAATGTAACCACCCAGACATTATTATTGTCCTTGTCACAGGTCGCTTGACACACGTACTTGGGTAGCCAGTGATGTACCTGCTCTGTTGTCCACAATGCCCTGTTGCTGTTCTGATACTGCATTGTGCCCTCTCATGTGCTGCCTCTGATGTAGCTGTTCAGTGCAATGGACTGTTGATGCACTTAGCCCCTCTCATTTACTGCCTCTGATGTAGCTGTTCAGTGCAATGGACTGTTGATGCACTTAGCCCCTCTCATTTACTGCCTCTGATGTACCTGCTCTGTTGTCCACAATGCCCTGTTGCTGTTCTGATACTGCATTGTGCCCTCTCATGTGCTGCCTCTGATGTACCTGTGCGTTGCCATGGACTGTTGATGCACTTAGCCCCTCTCATGTGCTGCCTCTGATGTAGCTGTTCAGTGCAATGGACTGTTGATGCACTTAGCCCCTCTCATTTACTGCCTCTGATGTATCTGCTCTGTTGTCCACAATGCCCTGTTGCTGTTCTGATACTGCATTGTGCCCTCTCATGTGCTGCCTCTGATTTACCTGTGCGTTGCCATGGACTGTTGATGCACTTAGCCCCTCTCATGTGCTGCCTCTGATGTAGCTTTTCAGTGCAATGGACTGTTGATGCACTTAGCCCCTCTCATTTACTGCCTCTGATGTACCTGCTCTGTTGTCCACAATGCCCTGTTGCTGTTCTGATACTGCATTGTGCCCTCTCATGTGCTGCCTCTGATGTAGCTGCTCAGTGCAATGGACTGTTGATGCACTTAGCCCCTCTCATGTGCTGCCTCTGATGTAGCTGTTCAGTGCAATGGACTGTTGATGCACTTAGCCCCTCTCATTTACTGCCTCTGATGTACCTGCTCTGTTACGACCACTGCCCTGTTGCTGTTCTGATACTGCATTGTGCCCTCTCTTGTGCTGCCTCTGATGTAGATGTTCAGTGCAATGGACTGTTGATGCACTTAGCCCCTCTCATTTACTGCCTCTGATGTACCTGCTCTGTTGTCCACAATGCCCTGTTGCTGTTCTGATACTGCATTGTGCCCTCTCATGTGCTGCCTCTGATGTAGCTGCTCAGTGCAATGGACTGTTGATGCACTTAGCCCCTCTCATGTGCTGCCTCTGATGTAGCTGTTCAGTGCAATGGACTGTTGATGCACTTAGCCCCTCTCATTTACTGCCTCTGATGTACCTGCTCTGTTACGACCACTGCCCTGTTGCTGTTCTGATACTGCATTGTGCCCTCTCTTGTGCTGCCTCTGATGTAGATGTTCAGTGCAATGGACTGTTGATGCACTTAGCCCCTCTCATTTACTGCCTCTAATGTACCTGCTCTGTTGTCCACAATGCCCTGTTGCTGTTCTGATACTGCATTGTGCCCTCTCATGTGCTGCCTCTGATGTAGCTGTTCAGTGCAATGGACTGTTGATGCACTTAGCCCCTCTCATGTGCTGCCTCTGATGTAGCTGTTCAGTGCAATGGACTGTTGATGCACTTAGCCCCTCTCATTTACTGCCTCTGATGTACCTGCTCTGTTTTCCATAATGCCCTGTTGCTGTTCTGATACTGCATTGTGCCCTCTCATGTGCTGCCTCAGATGTACCTGCTCTGTTACGACCACTGCCCTGTTGCTGTTCTGATACTGCATTGTGCCCTCTCATGTGCTGCCTCTGATGTACCTGCTCTGTTACGACCACTGCCCTGTTGCTGTTCTGATACTGCATTGTGCCCTCTCATGTGCTGCCTCAGATGTACCTGCTCTGTTACGACCACTGCCTTGTTGCTGTTCTGATACTGCATTGTGCCCTCTCATGTGCTGCCTCTGATGTAGCTGTTGAGTGCAATGGACTGTTGATGCACTTAGCCCCTCTCATGTGCTGCCTCAGATGTAGCTGTTCAGTGCAATGAACTGTTGATGCACTTAGCCCCTCTCATTTACTGCCTCTGATGTACCTGCTCTGTTGTCCACAATGCCCTGTTGCTGTTCTGATACTGCATTGTGCCCTCTCATGTGCTGCCTCTGATGTAGCTGTTCAGTGCAATGGACTGTTGATGCACTTAGCTCCTCTCATTTACTGCCTCTGATGTACCTGCTCTGTTGTCCACAAAGCCCTGTTGCTGTTCTGATACTGCATTCTGCCCTCTCATGTGCTGCCAATGATGTACATGACCTGTTGTACCCAGTGCCCATGCTCTTGAATATTCTGATATTATACACCTAATATGTTGAATAAAGCTAATAAATCATGTTTTGTTGTTTGTCGTTGTCATTCCTGGTTGTGTACTTCAATTGTGTATATTTTGGTGCGATCGTCAATGTAGTTTCTCTGACATGACACTCCCCCTTCCAACGTCACAGCCCAGGCAGCTACTCCCCTTCCGACAGCAATTGGTGGGTTGGCGTACCTGCGTCGTCGTCGATGATGGTCCATGACTTGCTGGTGGTGGAGCACGAAGAGTATCGGAAATGCGTGTGCTTGTGGTGTGTATCTCCGCTGTGGTGATTCCGCCGTGTTCAGGCAGGTTGTTTTTCCACAGCGAATTTATGTGTGTTTTCCGCCATCGTGATTTGGAGGACGGTCGTCTGGCTTGGTCACGTCCGCCGCGGGGTCGGGTGTAGTTCCGCTGCGGTGCTTGCTCTTCTGCCGCGTACGGAAATTTGACAGTGTTTCCCATCCTAATATGGCGGACGGAGTGTCCGCGGCAGGCGGACAGAAAAAAGGCTTTTTCCACCTACTCCAGGACGGAGGTCGTCCTTCCGTCCGCCATCCTAATGAGCCCCTTAGTTTGGTAGCTATCTATATACTATCTTAACTGGCTGCTGCTAAAAATTTCTGATGAGCACTGCCAATTGCTCCTCGGCCGGAGTTCATATATATTCCTGCCAGTATTTCCGATGGGTTAGGCATAACTAATAGCTTTTGACCTTTAGTAAAAAAAGCCCCTGATTTGTAAGTACTTAAAAAAAGTACTCTGCAATAGTCCAAACTCTGCATTTAATGAGATGAAAGAGTGGAACCCCCGTTCATCGTACAATTGTCCAATCTTATTGACGCTCTTATGTTGCCACCCCTCCCCAATAGTATCTTGAAATATATCGGGCAGCATAGGATTGCCCCATAACAGCATATAATGGTGAAGCCGGGGCCGAGAGTATTGCTTACATATGTCCTGCCAGACCCTAGTAATATCTCTAACTGCCTTGAACTTAACTTGCTTAATATAGTTCCGATCAGAGGTCTTGTAAAGCATGAACCCAGCAGACAGACCACAAGCTAACTGATAGGACAGCAAAGCCGGACCAGTCTCCGACCTGCCCAGCAGGCCACGGATCCGTCCGATAAAAGCAGCCCAGTAGTAGAGCTTGAAGTCTGAAAGCTTAAACCTCCCTTGTGTACAAGGTAATTTCATAAGCCGGAGAGCCCTCCTGTCGCGTCTATACTCCCAAATAAAACTGCCTATAGCACTGTCTAATCGCTTAAAGAAAGACTGAGGAACCCACAATGTTATCGAATGATATAAGTATAAAAATGTAGGCAAAACATTCATTCTAACTATAGTGCACCTCCCATAAATACTGAGAGGAAGGTGATGCCAACTATTCAATTTAGCCAGGATTGTCTTGAGTAGCGGCTCGTAATTCAAAGATACGATATCATCGACCTCACTGCTAAGACTAACAGCAAGGTACGTAGCTGTTTGTGTAACCCCTAATGCGAGAGGCAGGTTTTCAGATTGAAAATTGAAAATTGTCTGGGTCTTGGCTATGTTCAGCTTATAGCCAGAAAAAGTCAAATAACTCAGCCTGTCGCAAAATGTTGACTATGGCTTCACCAAGCTTAGGAGAATAAAACTGCAATATCGTCTACATACGCAGTAACCTTAAGTTCCACACCATTGAAACACAGTGGGCAAATCCCTCCATTCTGTTGAAGATGCCCTATAAACAGCTTGATGTAAAGAGCAAACATCAAGGGGGACAATGGGCAACCCTGCCTTGTCCCCCTTTGAACTGTAAAGAGGGCAGATGTAATGCTGTTCAATTTAATTACTGCTACTGGCCTCTTATAAAGCTTCTGCACAGAGAAAAAAAAACGGAGAGCCTAGACTGAATGTTAGCATAGTCAACCAGAGAGCTTCCAAGGCAACTCTGACAGACGCCTTTTCCGCGTCCAGCATGACCATCCCTATCAGTTTGTTAAGTTTGCCAGAGACATCGAAGGGAGATACAGCAGTGTTAATATGAGCCGTCATATCTCTGCCAGGGACAAAGCCATGCTGCTGCTCTAAGACTAAGTTGTGGATATCAGGAGTGAGTCTTGAAGCCAGGATCTTGGAAAAGATTTTGGCATCAGCATTAATTAGGGATATTGGATGATAAGAGCCTCGGCGTCAATTGGCTTCCCCTTCTTAGGGAATCCAACAATATTAGTAATGCTCCATGAAGTAGGAACCTCGCCCCCACTAGTAATATCCATACTCAACTGCTTAAAGACAGGTACAGGTATATCACTAAATGTTTTATAAAATTCACGCAGAATGGTGTCCTCACCAGCCGCTTTGCCTGAGGTTAAAGATTTTATAGCATCCTCGACCTCAAATGGTTCTATATCTTTTTGTAACTCTATAGAGTCAAAAGAGTTGAGTTGGGGCATGTGAATCTCCTGTAAATACTCAAGAAAAGTGTATTTAATAAATGACGCAGTCTCTGAATATAAGTTAGCATAAAATTATCTAAACTGCTCCACAATATCCTGCGGCTGAGTGAAAGACAGACCACCATCCCTTTTGATTGATTTGATATTAGACCGAGCCTTTTGATCAGCGATTTGAGTTGCCAGCACGCGCCCCACCCTTTCTCCATATTCGTACTGTAGAGTTTTATACTTATGGTAATTAGTAGCAATTTTATCCATTAGCCCTCTATTGATTTTAGACTGAACTTTTTTAAAAGCCAGAGTTATATTGACTGCGCCATTGGATCATTTGGACCAATTGCCCTAGCATGTTGGTGTTCCAGGTCTAAATAATCAAGACGATCTTGTTCTGCCTTCGCAGTTGCCCACTTGTTTTGTGCTAGAACAAACTGAAGAGTCACCCCCCTAATAAAAGCTTTCATACAGTCCCAGACTATTGAGATATTAGCAGTACCCTGATTATTATTTAGATACTCCTTCAGTACCCCCCTAATATGAACCACATATTCAGGATTGCTAAGTAAATGTCTCAGAAATGAGAAAGCCCAAGATTCCTTTCTGACAGCAAGTTGTTTTTGTAAAGTTAAAATTACTGGGTTATGATCGGATGTAATTTTGGGACAAACTTCAATACGTGCATTTCCCAACAGGGCCCTCTTGATAAAGATTATGTTGATACAAGAATACTGTTTGTGCATTTGAGAATAAAACGTATACCCTAGAAGCATTGGAAAGAGTATCCTCCAAGCATCATCAAGCTGGTGTATAGGCAATAATACCAACAAAGCTGCCCTAATCTTGACTATTCTAGCCTGTGCTATTTTGGTGTCCATAATACAGTTGAAGTTGACCATAATAATCAAATCCCCGGCCCACCCTAATAATTCAGAACTTAAATAATCAAAGACATCGGGACAATCCAAGCTAGGACCATATACTACACAGATTGTAACCTTACGCCCTGCTATCAACAACTAAACAATTGCCCACCTACCTTTGGTATCAGCTAATGTGCGTAAAACAGTACCTGCTAAGTTCCTAGGTTTCAAAATAGCAACCCCATGGATAGAAACTGTTTGTGAAGTGCATATCAATGTATCATACCCAAGTTGTCCCAGCAGTGATCTGTCCTTGTATGCAAGATGAGTCTCGGTTAAGCTAATTAGATGTGGTTTGAGTGCACAGAGTTCTTCCTGAATTAATCACTGTTTCCTAGCTTGATTCAACCTCGTAACATTCCAACACATACATTTCAAGTCAAACATTACATAATTTGATTTCAGCCGCCTCCAACCTGTTTCTCTGTTCAAACGCCTTATGTGTTGCACCTACATTTCCAACTATTGATTGGCTCTTTAAACCCATCCCACTCTCACCCCTCTTACCCAAACCCTCAGATAGCATGTTGAAAATCTGATGGATGTTGAAACAACCCCGACCCAGCCCCGAATACACCCTCCCCCCAGGTGCCTACAGAACGGAATCATCCCCTTGTCATGCTGTCGCTGAATGACAGCCAATGGAGAACAATCAACCCACCGCCCTCGAAGCCCTTCACACCCCCGCAAATGTGTATAAAAAAGAAAAAAGTGTGAATACCTCGAGCAATGAAAGAGAAAAAAAAAGGGAGAACATACAGTTCACAAGATATTTGAGAGAGAGGGCATTAAGGAAAAAGAAAGAAAGAAGAGCAACAC
Organism: Lissotriton helveticus; assembly: GCF_964261635.1. Classification (NCBI taxonomy): domain Eukaryota; kingdom Metazoa; phylum Chordata; class Amphibia; order Caudata; family Salamandridae; genus Lissotriton; species Lissotriton helveticus. The sequence continues at coordinate 1,837,368,458 of NC_136059.1, read as the reverse complement.
CGGGCCCATTTTAACACATCATTTATTATATCTGGCCCTCTCTGTGCTTTCAACCAGTAGGTCCAGTATGCCATGTTAGAAGTGCTTATCTAGCATTGTGCAACCATACAAAAGTGTTATGCAGTTCCTGATAACCATGAGCAGGTTTTGTAAAAATTAAAGTCCAGTAAGAGGGGGAATTCCTCTAGTCGGAACTAGGAACCTCACACACCCAACCTGCTAGGTGTCATGCTTCATCATTTGGGTCTGCTCTTCGTCGGGTCGGCGCTGCAATACCCGACGGGCACTATGAAGGGACTCTTTAGCGGATATCTTTTGTTCCTTGCGGTATGGTGCAGTGCGTGTGAGGGGCCTACTGAGTGTAGATGTGGTGGAACATGAGGTTAAAATAGGAGGTAGGCATCCAGTCAGAAGAATTTTAATGAGTATGGCTCCTCTCCTAATAAAAAAATGTGTGACGTGCCCCTGAAATAATGTTACAGGGTACCGCGTATGTCTGTCAACATGTTTCTTGCCTATTTGTCTATTAGATGGCAATTCATCAGGACCAGTAACATTGATTCTACACTATCAGTCATGGTCGATGTGTGAAAGTGAGAGACCACTACCAGTACCCAAAATGAATGTGGTACCTGTCACTTTGAAAGAACGATCAGTAGAAGAATCAAAAGAGAGAGTAACAACATCAATTAATGGCATTCATCGAATGGTTACATCATGCCCGAGCAGCACTCAACAGTGAGGCAAGCATGCTACATATTGAGGTGCTGTGACAGACAGGTAAAATGGTGGATTGTAATGAAACAAGTGGCATACCATTCTTAAACTCACTTCATTGTGGTCGTTGATATTCATCAACGTGTTCCAGCAGGCGATGATACTGTAAAGACTAGTGTCTTGTAAGTATGGAAAAGGAAAAACAATCCCTCTGGACCTAATTAACGAGGGTGGTGCGAGCGGTGACTAACCACCTGTTACAATTGTCCAAGGTTCAGGGGAGGCCCCTAATAGTTAAAGGTGTCGAGGCGCAAAGGTAGTGTCTCCCACTATCTGAATCTCGATAAGGGTTACCATGAAGGCTCTCACGCATACCAGAGCAGCGTATTACAACTCACCAGCAGCGGTATACAGGCAAGTACATCAAGGATGGCTAACGGGTAGCCTTATTGATCATACCCGCTGTGGTCACACCGATAAGGTCGCAAGAAACCGCAAACTCCCGCCATGACATGGAGTTCCGGGATATCACCGCCTATGGCTCGGAACCGCAAGAGACACCCAAGAGTTTTGGCGGCTGAGCCTCGTAAGCCAAAGTATAACCAACGAGTGGAAGGGAAAGGTCTGATAGTGGTTAGTTACTCACCCATCTTCTCCATGCATTGGCGGAGACCTACCCCTCAAATCTTTGGCGAGGCTTCAAGGCATTATGAATGACGCAGCTAGGCTGATCTTTAAAAAACCCAGGAGGACACATGTCACTTCGTTGCTGCAGGACTTACACTGGCTACCAATATCCCAGCGAGTGAAGTTCAAAAGTCTCTGTATTACTCACAAAGCCATTTATGGCTCAGCCCCAAACTTTATCAAGGATAAATTGATCCTTTACGTTCTCAACAGGAGGCTGCGGTCTTCAGATGCTTGTCTCCTGGTATGTCCATGTTTCAAGCGCTCAACGCTGGGGGGGAGAGCCTTTTCAACCATGATGCCACTATTATGGAACAGACTTCTGGAAAGCTTGCGCAAAGAGACCAACCTGCTCACTTTCAGGAAGAGATTAAAAACTGTTCTCTTCCGGGAAGCTTGGTGCTCTATGTGAAGCACTCTTTACCTTCTGCCTTTCTCTTTTGTGCGCCTCTTGGACAGCGCTTGGAGACCTTTTGGTGATAATGCGCTATACAAATGCCCCTTAACATAACATAACATAACACTGCTGGAACCGGGTGGTAACAGCAGACACAGCTGTGGTGGTTATGAACTATAAATCGGCAGCAGTTGGGGGCGGAGTTCTCGCTACCAATCGGAAACGAGAGGAGAGCTAGAGTGAAAACCCTATGCAGATGATATTGAGGGCCATCTTGGAATCCCGGAGTCGACGGGAAACCAAGTTCAGTGTAGATGAGTCGCCCAGGTCAGAAAAAAGAGGGACAAACCCATAGTATTACTTAAGGAGTCATGGCGAAAAGGGCACAACATAACAGAATGGTATATGCACTCCCGGTCCTCGGGAGCGGGGTTCTCGCTATCAATCGAATACACAGGGAGAATTAGAGTGAGGACCCTATGGAGGTGATTGTGGGGGCCATCTTGGAATCCTGGAGTCAAAGGGAGACCGAAGTCAGTGTAAATGAATCGCCCGTGTGAGAACGCTTAGGAATACACCCTCAGTATTGCTTGAGGAGTCAAGACGAGAAGGGCACAACATAACAGAGTGGTATCTCAGATATATCAGATACAGTGTTACTCTGAGAACACAGTGTTATCAGGGACATTAGAATTTACATTGTGTGTGGACTTAGAGGGAATTCTGTGTGTGGCTAAGGGTCACAGGTACATCTCATCTTGTTAACACCTTATCCGCAGCCGCGATTTCGCGGCAGTGCGGCGGTTCCGCGAAACGGGCGGGGCCTCGTCAGCCGTTGGACGTTCGCAGTACCAGCCAGGTAGTGCTCGCGACGGCCAACGGCCGTCGGCAGCAGGTAAGGGGTTAACAGGTGCTAAGCAATTTCCTCATTTAACCCTTATTTGTTAGAGGCTAATCACAACACCCATCTTTGTTCAATGTGGATCAATGTTTCACTACTCATTCCGGGATGTGCTACCCACTGTAGAGAATCTGGTGTGTGTTTCATCATTTTGAAATGTGCAGTCATTTGTTTGTACTGTGGCATCTGAAATTGCTCCTGTGTTCCGTAATGCGTGTTTTGATGGGCCTGGTGGTCATGCCTATATACTGGAGTCAGCAAGGACAAGTAAACATGTATCTGCAATTGCTGGTGTTGCAATTGGTATGTCACCTCTGCTGCCATCGGAATTCATTGGAGAAGACAACACCTTTAGTGGGTTTCATGAGTGGACAGATTATACATGTCCCACAGGGTAGAGGCCCACTACCGGTGGGGGTTCCCACAGGGGTCTCTGTATGTTGGTCTGAGAAACCATAGGTCTGGTATGCATCAGCATGTCCTTCAGGTTCTGTGTGCATTTAAATGCAAACCTAGGGACTGGCAGATTGAGGGTGCCGGTGTTAAGGCTATCCCAATTTTTTTTTATGATGTACCTGATTTAGTTAGAGGCAGGGGTGTAAGTAGTGACGCATGTGAGCACTTCACTATATTCTTTTTGTCTTTTCTCCAACCGGCCTCCCAGTTATTGTTACAGGCCCTTTTGAGTGAGAGTGAAATATTGTGTCGAGGATATGGTCTCCTGTGTAGATTAGCTGCGGGTTTTCCGGTGCTCAGTATTAAAGAAGTGCGTTTGTCTGTTTCTAATGATTATCAGATGAGCTGGTTCCTGAAGAAAAACTTGTGAGCAATTAACTGGCGGAGCTTCCATCACTTCTTCATTGTAGACTTACACAGATCTGAGCGCACAAACATGGTTATCGAGTCTAATTTGACAGGAGAAGAAGGACGGGCTTTTACGTAGATTGCTTGACGCAAAAGAAAGTTACCCAGAAATACCAGATTTGGGCGTGGACGGGATCACTTAGCTTGATTCCCTTGTATTATAGTAAGAGGTATTCGATGCGCTCGCTGGACTTGCGAGTCAATGGCCCAGTCCGCCAGATCTGGAAACGCCTGCTGAAATAATTGACTATGTATGCCCGTGGATCAGAGCCTTCTCTCCCCTCCGGTATGCCAAAGATGCATAGATTATGCCGCTGTTTGCGATTTTCAAGGTCCTCAACTTTGAAGTGTAGAAATGCCATCTGATTCTCACAGGATTTAGCACATCTTGAAGAAGAGGTAATGGTTTCTTCAACTGCTGCAACCCGTTCTTGCAAATCTGTGACGTGTGAGGACAGTGAGGCAACCTTGATGGTGACATCCATAAGTGCTTGTTTAATCTCCCGGCTGTTAGCTTTAGCTTGGAGATAGTATTCCTGAGCCTCAGCTCTCTGAATGGATAGGACCTTCAAGATTGTAGATAGGAAGGGTACCTCATGTTTGAGAGGATGCGAGATACTAGATGCTGTTGATATTGTGGGGGAAAGTTCTGGCCCAGGTACCTCAGAATCTCTGCCCACGTTCCCTTCAGAACTGGCTGACTGGACTGTTGGCAAGGCCATAGAGTACATACAAGGGTGAACAGATGTTGGTGGGTCTCCCCCCTTGACCACCACAGATGCTTTAGAGGTCGTCAGAATTGGTGAGTCAAGAAATAATGGCTTTACCCCCCCCCCTTTGACGCCACCCATTTGCACAGAGGGCTGAAGCCAGAATCAGATTTCGTGCTGCTGGGGCAGAATTCTTAAGTTGCCCGACTGTGGTAGTAAGTGGGAGTTTAGTGCTGCCTCAACCTTTTCCACCTTTAGCCCCTCCAGTGCTTTTGGAGCCTTTTGCCTTTGGACCTTTCTCCCACACTAGGAAACATACTTATAATGTGCCTGATACCGGGGCGTCATCAGTCTCAACATCCCCACTAGTCTCACCATCCGACCAATTACATTAACTGATAGAGCCACGGACTCTAGCTGGGCACCATCTTGAGTATCCAAGAAAACCTTGACAGGATGGGTGTGCACAGAGCCAACAGGAAACTCTAGTACGGGATTGCTGCTAGACATAGGTGATTGGATATGACATTCCAAGCCAGGAGAAATATTAGTTCAAGAATCCACATCGCTGGACCTTACGATGTTTAAATTCTTCACACAGAGCGATAGGTGAGACTGAATTAACAAAGTAGGTTGAATGGCTACAGTCACCTCTTTCTACGCCACCTGGCTGAATTTGTACAACGTGACTCTCTCCTTCTCCCTCTCCCCCAGTATCCGAATAAACTATTTCAGTATTACTGCAGATTGCCACAGAGGAGCCATTCCCCTGCTGTATATGAGCTGGTAGTGATATGTTCACAGTAGAGCCGGCTAGGGGATCACTCCTATCACCTCGTCCATTATGTATCGCATTAATCAAGGCATCGGCCATCTCAAGCCCTGGATTGGATCTTTCAGAGCCACAGGACCGGAGCAGCCCACCAGCCCTGCCTGATCGCAATAAGCGCAGGATCGGTCTTCCCAGCTGGGATCGGGTATCTTATATCTTATATTAGCTGCTGTGCCAAAATCCTGCATGCTCTGGTTATAACTTCCGAATCACAAATACGCCTGCATACTTTAGAAGCAGCGGTGCACTCCAGGGCCATTACACTGCCCAAAGGAGACACAGCAGGTGTCTGCTTAGAGCCACTAGTAACATGTCTGAAAGATGACGCTGGAAGGAGACAAAGAGACATCCCAGCGTGACTCCACTGCACCAGTCTGCTCACCTGGAAACAGTTATGAGTGGCTGACGAGCACATCAGGGGCATAACACAGGCCCCCGCAGCCCCCGTGTTGTGGGGGGGCTCCATGCTCCATGGGCCCCCTCGGCTCAATCAGTAGCGGAGCCAGCAAGTGGCAAGCCTCTTCATGATGTTTGTTGGAAATGGCCCTTTTTGCAGTGTTATCCCTAAACTTTTTGCTTTTTCCTCCTATTTTTTCCTGACCTGTGTGTGTTGGTGTTAGGACTCTGGGCACTTTACCACTGCTAATCAGTGCTAAAGTGCATATGCTCTTTGTGTAAACTGTGTTACTGATTGGTATTTCTATGATTGGCTTATTTGATTTATGTGTCAGTCCTTAGTAAAGTGCACTGCAAGTGCCAGGGCCTATAAATCAAATGCTGTTGGTAGGCTGCAGCACTGGATTGTGCCACTCACACAAACAGCCCGTAAAGTGTAACTCTGGCCTGCCATTGCAGAGCCTGTGCATAGCCTGGGGCTGTCATGTCGGCTTGGCAAATGCACCCACTTGCAAGTCCCTAAACCTTCCTTTTCTACATGTCTACAGGGAGCATTTTATGTCAAAGGTAGGACATGCCCTGGTTGTGTGGCATGTCCTCATAGTGAATTACAGCCTACTTCGTTTTTCACTGTTGCAAGGCTACCTGTTCTCCATAGGCCAGAAAGGGCAGTTTGATCATTACATCCTATGATCCTAACTGACTCCGGGAGCATAGTAGAAATTCAAGTTTAGTAAGCCTTGAACTCAAAATGATAAACTACATATTTTAGTGAAGTTGGTTTTAACATTCTGTGTTTGAAAATACCACTTTTAGAAAGTAGGTATTTTCTGACCTAACCATCTAGCCTTCCTATGCTAGCTTGTATATTAGCTGTCTGGTTTGTGAGTGACAGGGGCTGGGGGAGACAGGGTGAGTCAGCAGGGCTGAATAGACACATCTACACATAGATGGGTGGGAGGAGCCACACCTGGGTCTGAATACGTCTGGGCTCGCCTTCCACAAGGTGGCTCCACCTCCTGTGGTGCGTCTGATGACCCTGGCCTAAACTGACAAAGGAAGAAGGTGCACACTGGCAGAATGCACCCAAAACTGGTTTGAACTAGATACAGGCCCCTTTTCCTTCAGAGGACAAAGGATTTGCTGGTATAAATATTAGGGTCCAGACCTCAGTGATTTAGACTACTTCTGAACTAAGGAACCTGCCAGGAAGAAGGACCGGGAAAGCTGGAGGAGGAGTACTGCCCCTATGCTGCATGTTGAGGGGTTGGCCTGCAGTGGTTGCTTCTGTCTTGGGTAGGGAAAGGACTGGACTGTGCGTTCATCATCCTGCTGTTAGAATTTTCTCCAGGGGCTTGAAGTAGAGCGTGCCTTCTGTTGGAAGTCTCAGGGTTAGAAAAGACTTCAGAGATCTCACTGGAATCAAGGAACCTGCCAAGAAGAAGAGCTGGAAGAGCTGCCAGGAGGAGTACTTCCCCTTTGCTGTGTTGTTGCTTTGTTGGGTTGGCCTGTAGCTGCTGCTTCTGCCTTGGGCAGTGAAAGGACTGGACTGAACTTTCTCTGCTTGTGCTGAGTATCTCCAAGGGCCTGAAACCAAGCTGGCCTCCTGTTAAGAAGTCTCAGGGACTGCAAAGACTTCACCAACCTCTGGGTTCCGCTACTGGAACCATTGTTTCAATTATCACAGAGAAGAGGGAACCACGACCGACTCCGTCATCCGACTCCGTCTCCTGAAGGCACTGCATCGAGCACCGTCTCGCCCTGCACCTCACACTTTGGTCTCATCGACACGGTCTGCACAATCGTCACTGAGCCGCTGCCTGCACCGCATCGAGAGGCACCACAACCTGCATCGCCTCGCTTCACTTCGCTGGCCTGGGCTCACCGACACGGTCGCTGATGGCTTGACACCCGTGACGCACAGCTGTCCATCTCAGCCAGCACCAATTCCCGCCAACCGGCTCTGTCGCCTGCATCACAACTTGCTAGCACCGCATCGACGACCGTCTCGCCCTGCACCAACGCCATCTGGACGATTGTCACCGAGACGCTGCCTGCACCGCATCGAGGGACACCGCACCATGTACCACTTCCACTTTGCACCATAACTGCGACGGATGCCACGACCGGCTGTGTCACCTGCACTGTGACCTGTCAGCACTGCATCAAGCACCATATTACCCTGCACCCTAAGCCTTGGTCTCACCGACGCCATCTGCACGATCGTCACCGAGCCGCTGCTCGCACCGCATCGAGAGGCACCACACCGTGCAACGCTTCCACTTCGCATCGCAACCGCGACGGACCGACTCGCACCTTCGTGTGAGTCGCACTAAGAAAGGTACTGTGAACGAACCTGTCCCGCTGTTGCTGGCCCGTTCCGACGCAGTCAGTTGGAATTGTGAGACTCTGTTCTTTTCAGCATCGCGGTATGCTTGGACCAAGCTACCGACTCGTACCAACTGCTTTCAATGTAACTTTGCAATTTAAAGACATCTTACAACGCAACTAATTTTAAAGTAATGTACTGGGGTTTTTTGTCGTATTTAGTCTTGTTTAAGTATATACAAATATTGGATATTTTTTTAAACAGGTGTGGTGTCCTTTTGTAGTGCTTACACTGTATTACTGTTGGTTAAGTGCAAATGCTTTACACACTGCCTCTAAGATAAGCCTGACAGCTCGTGCCAAGCTACCAAGGGGGTGAGCAGGGGTTATTTTAGGAGTGTAACTCCCATATCCTGACTGGTGTGCTGGGTTCTCCCTGGCTTTAGTGCAATCCTCAGCCAACCCGAAATCCCATTTCTAACAATGATCATCATGAATTGGTGCGCACCGGCCGCACCCCGGCCCCGGCCTCTTAATAAATTAAATGGTATGCCCGGGTCTCAGAGGCTCTTCTTCATTAATTAAATTGTGTTCAAGTACAACTGCGCATGTGCGGGCCTCCGGCTGGGCCTCAGTCTTTATTAATTAAACTGGAAATGGTGGGGGCGCGGTGCGTAGTTCTGTCCTCCACTCTCCGCGGTCTTCAGGGTGGGACTGGTCAACTGTCATGCGCATTGCGGAGCACAATTAAAAGTGTGCTTGTCGGAGTTGAGGTTAGGCATCGCCAGGTCTCAGGCTCAGCCAGGCAGCGTCAGAGACTGAGAAGGACAGTCCAACAGGGCCACGCCATAATTTAAATTATTACTAGTCCCAAGCCCCTGCCTGGCTAGCGCTAGCCTTCACCTGCTCTGTCTTCTATCTGCTGCCCACTCTGGCCTGCCTCTGAAGTGGCAGGCCAGGCCTCAGCCCTCAGGTGAGTGAGTCTGTCAGAGGCAGGAGTGGAGTGGTCCATGGGTTGTGGTGATAATTTGATGAGATCATAATTTGGTTTCAGGGAGGGGAGGGCATCATGGTGGGGTCCGGCCGGGAATAAAAGTAAAGTAAAACATAATATAGTAGGTCCAGACAGTGAGTAATACAGGCCCCCGCGTTGCCAGGGAGGGGGGATGTTAGCCTCTTCATTAATTAATGGTGCACATGCCAGTGCCCCGGCCGGGCCACTGAGACGTTTTATTTACTCAATGATGAATGTGCATTGTATAGTAACCAGATCATGGAGTGTGTCCTATATCTTCATCAGGAAGCTTGTGTGTGTGCTGCATAGTAATCATACTATGTTATGCACACTGTATATGCACCTGGCAAGTGGCTACATGATACGTGCTAAATAGTCACCAACCTACCTGGTTGTGCTCAGTTTAGTCTCCACCTGCTAGTGCATTGTCCAGGTTAGGTGCATTGTTTGCCAGTGCCTTGGCCTCTTAACGCAGAGAGCTGCAAGTTATGTTAGTTTTCGAAGTGATCTCCTGTGAGTGTGCCATTATGTTCACTAGACAAGCCCTGGACATTAACATGCATTAATGCGTGCATTCTACAATCACCAGAGTGTGCACTTGGTGCCACTACATATTCACCAGTGGCATGTGTATGTTGTACATTCACAAGTGCATAGCACTAGCACACTGTGCTTTCACCAGACAGCACCAGGTATTTGCCACTAGCTACTGTATCTGTCTGTGCGTAAGCTGTACATTCACCAGGGTATACGGTAGACGGAGATATTCTCTATGCAATGTGTGCAGTGAGTCACCAGTCCATACTGGGTGTATTGTACAGTCAGCACTAGATTGTATGCTTGCCTTCATTTATGCTATACATTCACCAGACTTCAGCCTGTACGTTCCATAAGTGAGTGTTTGCATTGTCTGTTCACCAAACTGTAGCTTACTTTCTGTACGTTTCACAGTCTGTAGTTTTTTGTAATTGCAAATGTAATTGCATTTATATAGCGCTTGCTACCCTTAATCAGGTGCAGAAGAACTTTACGGCGAGTGGTACACTACTCTGAATCCAAGGTTAGTGGTTAATCACGTGGTATTGTTGGTTATTGGGACTAATAAAGTGCTCTCACAAAAAATATAGAGTACATTCAATATGGTGCCAGACCAGAATGTACAGTACATAGCTGGCATTGCACATTTATCAGGCTATATTGAGCATTCACCAAGCTGTAGTCTGTGCGCTGCACACTCACCAGATTATAGTATCTCACATTAGTAATTAGGCATCTGTCTCTGTGTGTAAAAAACAATAACCAGACTATTTATGCTGTGTGCATGTTACATTCAGAAAACGGTATAGAGTTTTCCACTTTACATTCCCAAGTTTATGGACAGGGCCACTGGAATTATGTGGCAATGGAAGACCAAGTTATGCAGCATGGTTAGCTAAATTATGAGGTAAAAAAGGTAAACTGTGCTGCATAATGCATCTTATTCTGTGGCAGTTTTACTTTGCTACTTTGTCATTTCAAATCTCGTTTGTGCTATCTGAGCAAAAAGTTTAACTTCATTCATGCCCGTTTAATACCTGGACACAGCAAGCAGCACTGAAACGTTACCAGTTTCTTTTATAGCAATATTAGGTCCATTGCAGCTAGAAATTAAATTAAAGGTTGAAATCGGCTAAATATGCAGCAATTAGTAAAGTATGCGGACAATGGACTAAATACATAATTTTGCAGAAAATGCTGCAGCCGCAGATTCACATGATTCCAGTCGTTCTAACTATGGAGAATTAAGCTTACTGTCACCATTTACAATACAGACCACACATTGAATGGTATTTTGAAGCTGCAGTAAAAAAACGGGTATTCTCTAAAATGGTAATCCTTTCATCACCTGTGGAAGAATGAGATCTTAATGTGTGACCCTATCACTTGATAGGATTCCCCCCGCCCCCCTGTAGCTGCTGAGTAGAAGCAGGCCCTACCCACTGAGGATGCAGCACACCTCACTTTGGGGGCAGCCTCCCAGCCTTTGTGAATGCTCTGTGCATACAGATCCTACTGCACACAATAACATAACATAACCTAACATAACGTATATTTATAGAGCACTTTCATCCGAAGGCCTCTTGGTGCTGAATAACATATGTTTATTGTTATCAACTCAATGGTACTCTTTTTATCGACCTCAGGAGGATGAAAGGCTGAGTGAACCCACCGGGATTTGAACCTGTGACAGTCCACTTCCTTTTTAATGCACAACCCCTGCCTGCATTAGTGCTAGTTTAACACATGAATGCAGCAATCAGCAACTCAGAGATAACCAGGTATGTGGAAGCATGTGTAGCGACTTTTGTTAAGTAACGTTTGACTGGTTTGAGCTAGAAACAATTTTTTGGGTGAAATCTATAAATTATACAGCAGATGCTGGATTTTGGGGCAAATCCATGAGTATGAGGAAAACACCATAGACGCTTATAATCTCGGTGGCCTTTTTCATTTGTAAAGGTTGTACTCAGATGTTAATTACTTTGGTGGCTCTAGAGCTGAGATGGTGTCTTGACCACAGCCAGGCCTGGAGAACAAATACAGTTTGGTTGTCCGTCCTTGCTGTAAAGCTAAGGCCCCCAGATGGCAGCATGTCAAAAGGGACACCATGCTCTATCTAGTCTCACGCTTTTGTTTTCCAAACCATTGTTTTCAGTTGTGTCAGTCAAACTAGTTCAGCTAAAATGAAATCAGAGTACAACTCCCAGAATGCATTAGGTTGTTAAATGAAAAAGACAAGGACTGTGAACATAGTATCCACGATGACGTAATATGGCAACTTTATGGAAATTGAAACATTCAAGCAGCATGGCGAGGTTGACATCAACTGAATGTGTAAAGTCAGGTATGATGATGATGTGACATAATTTGCTGTAAGTACTATTTAAATATAGCAATGCAACATTAGTTCTATTGCTTACACATAGCAAGGTACACATTGATGGCTGTTGCATCTGGCATAGTATCACAGCAAAATGCGCAAGCTGGGTGGAAATACTGTCATACACCATACTTCACTTTTGCCCGTGCCCAGCGGGCTCAGATTTAGAGGCACCACTTAAGACATCTGTATCTTTAGCTTGCTTCATAAAATATCATTAGAATTTTTAGCATCGCTATATCACCGACATATATGCAAAAATATCACATAATGTTCTTTTATGCCAGGTAAAAAAATAATGCCACCTCACATTTTTCTGCAAACAGCTGTTCGCATTTTATTCTTGCCAATTTCATTGAATGAAGTTTTAGTAAATTAAAACATTGAATTAACAATCTACACGTCCAGATTCATACTAGAACATAAGATTTGGGTTTTCGCATAATTACCTCCTGCTTTTCCACGTTATTAAAAGGTGCACATGTTTTACTGCATTTCAGAAAAGAACGTTTTGCTGTGTAGAAATCAAACACTTTTACAAGAACTTACCTACTTTGTCTATAATTTTGATGATTAGAAGGGGCGTGCAAGTTCCTTTTTTTACTAAAATTCCCCAATGGCAAGTGTGTGTGGTTGCTAGAAGTGTGTTAGCGGTGGTGTCGTCAACGGACAGAGAGATTGTGACTGTGGCACCCTCAGTCCCTTTCTTTTCTACATTTAGGTGCTACATTTGTGGATGTTAGTGATCACACGAGGGGTGCTCGCATCTCACCCTCACAGACGTGTGAGGCTAAATCGATGTCTGTAGCACAGGTTAGTGTCTCACGTGCTGTGTCCATCAAGTCCGGTGTGCTCCTTTCCTTACATACAGCGCCTCCACTGAAACACCACATGTTTACATCTATGTGTCCATTCAATACTAGACACACAGGGGCACAGTTGCTGAACATTACAGAACCACTTGTCTGAAGTGTCAGTAATGGACCACTGACCGCTTGATGGGATCCAACATACATCAACAACAGTCACACATGGCAATCTGAAACCTTGGCACCTATGCCCCCAGCAGCAGCCCCTGTTTTCCAGCCTCCAGGGGCCCATCAGCGCTCTAGCGCACACAGGCAGCACTACACTCTCTCGCCGGTGTTGGTTGCAACAGTGAGTTGCCTCATAATAGTCCTACCTCATAAATTAAATGGTGCGTGCCTTGTGAAGGGGGTGCAGGTGACCTGAGCTTCCAGGCCCAGAAACAAGGAAGGTGAAGGCAACTGCCTCGAGGCCAGAGACCATTTGTATTTACACACCTTTGTAAACTGGTTACAGAGGCTTAGGTTTTTCTGTTTCCAGTACCCCTAGGCCTATTCCTTACATTTGAAATTTACATTTACTGTTGCAGTGTGAGAAGGCATTTCATGAAATGGAATATAAAGCAGGGTTGCCAAAAGAAAAATGCCAGCCAAGTGTTGTTTAACCGCATGCGTGCGGCGGCTTTTTTCGCGCTGTGCTGCATTTTTAAAATAACCGCGTTACATGACGAGCTGAGCTCGTCATGAGCATGCGAGAGGCGCAACTCATGACGATCTCAGCTCGTCATGAGCATGGAAGGGGTTAAAGATAGTGAAAGACCTAGTCTTGACACTAAATAGGGTTATAAATAAAAATGTATGTATTAATTTGTAATGTGACTTTTCTGTCTTTGTTCCCTTTAATTATCAGTAATGGATCATTCAGGCAGCCCTAAAACATTTTTTTTGTGATCCTCATCCTGTCAATTAACATGTGGCAATACTCCATTTCCCAATCTGTGGGCCGGATGAAAATAGAGTCTTTCTGCACAAGAAATAGCTGTTTCCACTCCCACCCCTCACACACAACGCATGAGGGGGATCAGGACCGACAACTATAATTGACTTAATCATTGGACCCCGTTCCTCTGACACCAGTCATTCAACAAGACCCAAACCTTTTCCTGACTTCTAGAGTCACATGCTATATATGATTGACAAGTTTGTATAATATTGTTTTTACCCTCAGATAAAAGGGGTGGGGCAGTCAATTTCCAAGCTTTACGTATTTCTCGCCAACTCAATAAAATAACAGAAAATTAATGTAGCCGCCCTTTTGTTTGAAGCCCATATATTATCTTGGCATAAACCAAAGAAAATAAGTAAGGGTGTGATTTCTAGCAGAATTTCTGTAACATCCTTCAAAAATTCAACAATGCCAATCCAAAATGTTGCGATCACTGGACACGTTAAAAACATATTGCACCTCGAGCATACATACTGAGTTCCAGAGAATTTAGTCAATTTCGCCGGAGTCCGATACACGTGATAAAGAGTAAAAAGATGATTATGCTTGTAATAAGCAGGTTTGTCGATCTCACACAGCATTGAAAAAGAAGCTAGCCAAACCTCACTTAAGTTTATATTTTCTAAAACATTTTGCAATAGCTTTTGGATATCATTATTTATATCATCCTCTGCTTCGATTAAAAATCGATACCACAAAGCTACCTCTCTGGTAATTTTTCCCATCTTCATGGCCTGGGTTAACCAGGTATCATCCTCCTGCTCTACCCACTGCTGTCTGGCCCACCAAGCTGGAAGTTGATAGTACTTAAATTGGGTTAATTTTCCTTGAGTACATAAAGTCAAAGATTCCCATGTTATGAAATCGACATCCGATTTTAAATCTCCCCAGCAAGAAAAACCTGCTTGCTTCAATGGTAAACTGAGCACATCATCCAAACATTCTGGGGTACCTGGGGAACCCCAAATCAGAGTATTGTCAGAATAATAATAATAATATAAACCACATTTTTCACTGCCTGTAACAAGATCTTAAGTCTAACCTTTTTGAAAAGTTTTGGATCCCCGAATTTAAAAAGGAATTGCCCCTGCTCATCCCCTAGTTCACTCAACATTGTTCCATAGATACGGCCCAAAGCAGAATCATCTGGCTTATTTAATAACATCCTGAAATTTTTGAAATGAAAGACATGTACCTAAACCCATAAATCAGGTACCACCAGGGTCCCCTTCTCTAGCCTCATCCTGGCTGATCTTTCTCCAATTAACAATAGGAACGTCTACTAACTTTTGAGTAATCAGAATACCAAGATATTGCATCTGGGATTTAACCCCTGGGGTCTCAGATGTTTGATTCCACTCCATTACCTCTGTTTTGTCTCTATTCACACTATATCCAGAGACGTACCAGAAGGACTCTGCTCTAGACAACAGCTTAGGGATAGAGACTGCAGGATTCTGTGTATGTAAGATTAAATTGTCTGCATATAATGCTAATTTAGCCTCGAATGTATTATATTTAAATGGGGAAATAGTAGGGTCTTGTCTGATCGATGCCGCCAAAGGTTCAATACAGATATTAAATATCAATGGCGACAACGGACAACCCTGCCTTGTGCCTCGCATAATCTTGAACCACTTAGTTAGTTCCCCCTTGACTAACATTCAGGCTCTGTAGAGTGCCTGAAGAGCTTTTATTAGATTCTCAGGAAAACCAACATTTTCCAAAGACTCCCATAAATATGGCCAGTGGACTTGGTCAAATGCTTTAGCAGCGTCAACTGCCACCATAGTTACTGGGAGATTATAGCATTCATCCAAATCCACTATCCCCAACATTATGCTACTAAACTCATTGAGCTGCCTTCCAGGAATGAACCCCCTCTGATCAGTCTGAATAACACTTTTTATGATTTTAGCCACCCTAGTTGCCAATAACCCCGTGAACACCGTATAGTCCGTGTTATAGGCCTAAAAGATTCAGCAGCAAGCGGATCCTTATTTAGTTTTAAAATTAAAACCATTGTAGCCTCATCCCATAATGACGGGGGATCATCCCCATCCCTCAATATACTGTCAAAAAGTTCCTTGAACACTGGTATTATGTTATCCTCTAACAATAAATATAGCTCGATCGGGAGGCCATCTGGACCCGCCGCTTTTCCTCTTGCCATCCTTCTCAGCTGTACTCAAATTTCTTCCTCGGTTATTCCAGAGGCTAAGAAGAGACTCTGATCATCATTGAGAGATGGGAGCTCCACACTTTCCAAGAGGGCCTTAATTTTTTCCACCCCAGGCTCAATCTCCTCACTATATAGTTTGGCCATATAGCCCTGTACTTCCGCTCCAATTTCCGCATTGGTGACTAAAATCTGACCAGTGGAACTCTCTCTCAGGCTGCAGATTTGATTTCAGAATCTCCCCGTTTTAGCCTTCCAGGCCAAAAGCCTGCCACTCCTCTACCCATATGAAAAATTCTGAAGTTTGCTAACCTTCCATCTGCTTAATAAAATATTCTCCAGGACGCACTTATATTCTGCTTGAAGACTCTCCAGCTCCTTGGTAAGGAGTGGAACCCTGCAAAAGGAATCTAAGGAAGCCCTTTGTAGTTCCTGCTCCTTAATTTGAATATTTCAAGAAGGTCCTTCTCTCTCTTCCTAGAACTACGATGCTTCCCAATCGTAGCGGATGTAATCTCTGCCCTTAAGAATGCATTAAAGGCATCCCAGATGATCTGAATCTTTGCTGAGCCCAAATTAACCTGGAAAAAGATCATAGCCTCCTCCAGCAACTTTGATTGAACCGCTTAATCGACTAAGATAGTCCAATCTAATGTCCATCTTATAACTCCTCTCTCTTCTTGCAACGTCAAAGAGAGTAAGAATGCAGAATGATGAGAGAGGATAGCAGGTAAATGCTCAACCCTTTCAACTTCTCCATATAAAACCTGATCGATTAAAAAGTAGTCTATACAGGAGTGATGGCCATATTTCTTGCTATAAAAAGTGTATCCCGGGGAGACCGTTCACTGAAAATCCTACCTGGATGTCGGAGCCCTTGGGGAGCCTTTGTGGAGCCTTTGTTTTTCCTGGGCATTTCGCTCCTGTGCCTGGTGCATGGCAGCCGAGCGGGGGGACTACAGCCCCCAGATGCCCTTGCGGCAGGACGCCCCCCACGCAGGTTTTCGCGCTAGCCGGCGCAGAAAAGTCCGCGGAAGTTGCGGCAGAGCGGGATACCGTTCACTGAAAATCCTACCTGGACGCCGGAGCCCTTGGGGAGCCTTTGTGGAGCCTTTGTTTTTCCTGGGCATTTCGCTCCTGTGCCTGCCGTCGGTCCCCTCCGCTGCCGCTGCCTCTCTCCACCTGGTGCACGGCAGCCGAGCGGGGGGACTACAGCCCCCAGGTGCCCTTGCGGCAGGACGCCGCCCATGCAGGTTTTCGCACCAGCCGGCGCAGAAAAGTCCACGGAAGTTGCGGCAGAGCGGGAGACCGTTCACTGAAAATCCTACCTGGACGCCGGAGCCCATGGGGAGCCTTTGTGGAGCCTTTGTTTTTCCTGGGCATTTCGCTCCTGTGCCTGCCGTCGGTTCCCTCTGCTGCCGCTGCCTCTCTCCACCTGGTGCATGGCAGCCGAGCGGGGGGACTACAGCCCCCAGGTGCCCCACGCAGGTTTTTCCGCCAGCTGGCGCAGAAAAGTCCGCGGAAGTTCCCACATCGCGGGACGTGCCGAGGGCCCGTGCAAAGGGCCGTCTGTGGCTGTCCGGGGCCGGTAGTGGCCGAGTTGGGCCACCTTCCTTTGTGGCTGCATGTTGTGACATGGATTATTGAGAGAACAGGGAGATTTCAACTTGTGGCAATTATTCTGGGCCTGAGGGTTCCGTTAAAGTGTTTTCTTGCCTGGTCATCGGTTTCCCGGTCAAGCCTGGAGAAGGTTGTTCCAGGCCACCTCTCCCTCAGCATCCACTGAACAATATTTTAACATATGGTCAGTGACTTTTTGGTGCCAGTCTAACTACTGTGTTATTGCATGTTCATGTTGTAGTAGTAAAAATAGTCCCCTTGTCTAGATTTTCCAATATGAGTAAAGACTCTCGCAGGGGGGTAGGTGGTTCCAGTGTTGTAGGCACACTGGATGCTTTTATAACAAGGGCAGTGTCTGTTTTAAATAAAGAAATCATCCTTACAGAAAGGCGACTGTCTTTAGAGACTCGTCGCATTTCATCTGAATCGCTTGTTGCAGGCTCATTGTTAAACTCTAGACCATCTATAGAGCCTATGCGAACCCTGCCCATTACCCCACCATTAGTTTCACCAGTCGATTTAATACTTTCTAATGGTGGGTCCATTCTTTCCCCTTAACCCCTGTCACCCCCAGCTAAAATTCTTACTAGAAATCAGCACTTGTGTCAAGCTAGGGGTAAGGGCAAGACCGCCATTTCTGTCCCTGTGTCAAAGAAAAGGAAAGCAGGGGGGCTGCCATACACTACCCAGCAGGCGAATAAAATTGCTAAGACTAGGGGAGTAGTGCGTGGGAAATCTCAGGGTAACATAGAACCAAGCTCACCTATGGCTACCGAGAAGTCTGTACGGACATGTGGGTTATCACGTGACCTTTCTGCCACTTTATTGGACAAAATTGAAGATAAAGTATGGTTATTACTCAGTCCATTATTATTACAGCTGTCTAAGATTGAACAGAGACTTGATAATATAGAGCAAGGTCTATTGGCACCCAACCCTATTCCCGTAACCCAAGCAAACAGGGGTCAGATTGCCTCTGGGTAAGTTCACACTCTGTAATAATCCCAAAAGCCACTACTCCTGGTCATGGGCACTCTCAAAGTATGCAAATCATACCTAATGATGATCCTTCTCCCCCACTTTTTAGTGATTCAAGATGGGTTCCTGGTGAGGTGAGAATAGTAGAACCTAACAATCTTAATCTTAATCTTAATGACCGGAGGGGCCGGGCTGGTCCAAAAGATCATTTTAACCTGGTGCCCGAAGCCACTCCATATACTGTGATACTGACTAATGTTCCTAGATTATCATTAGACCAGGATGAACATTGGACATCATTGAGAAATAAGTCACTTTTTTACCTAAATAACAAAACAGGGCTAGGAGACCACTTATTTAGGGAGTTTAAAATGGCTCGCAGGGTCTCGTGGATAGGCAGGTCTACTAAAACTTGCAGGGCTGATTGTGTGGTGCTACATTTTGGTTCTCCCCCTCTAGTTAAAACAATTTTAAATCGAGCTGGTTCCAGGCTTTTTAGCGAAGCAGACATAAGTATCTTACCCCTTGGCTTTTTCTATAAAAAGAATCCATCGTTGTCTATCCCCCAGGGTTTCTCACAAGCCACCCGTGTAGCCTAGGGACCGTACGAATATAATGTTCCAACACATAATGCCTTTAGTTCACTTTCCGGTTTGGACTGCAATGATTGACTGGGCAATCCCGTAGACAAGGAGGTGTCATCTCTACCACTTGTTCCCATGCCTAAAGGTTCCCATGTAATAGTGCATACGGAAAGTGCTCAGTCTCAGGTAATCGTTGCTAGAGGCTCTGAATCAAGTGGTAATCTAGAAGTGCCCATGGGTTGTCTAGCAAACACTCAGGATACACCCTGTATTGAGAAAGATAGGTCTCAAAGATTGGACTGTGTTTTGATGAGGAATATTGCTGATCCTTGCGATATTATTCCTGATTCGTCGTCTCATCTTGCGGGGTTGAGTATCGGATCATGGAATATAGCGGGTCTAACAAATAAGACTGTTTCAAGTGAATGGTCCTCTTTTATTGAAAGGTTTGACAATATGTGTTTTCAAGAGTCCTGGGCGGTAGATCAAGTTGTTCGCCAAGGCTATGTAAAGTTTTATAAAAAAGCTGTTCAAGGTGAGCGGGGTTTGAAACTGGGCCTACCACTGGAGCTTTTAGCCATTGTGGTCAAACTGCATACAAAGAATTATGCCCAGGTCAGGTATGATGCAGCAGGTCGAACTACGGAAAAGTTCCCGGTGGACAAGGGGGTGAGGCAGGGATGTGTCCTTGCACCAACCCTCTTCTCCATTCATATAAATGGGGTGGTAAATTACTTTAAAGATTATCCCACAGATGCTCCGTGTTTAGCTGGCAACAAGACCCCTCTTTTAATGTTCGCTGACGATACTCTGATATTATCAAAAACTAGACAGGGTCTTCAGCGAGCCCTCACAAGGTTTGAAGAGTTTTGTGCAGACCACGATTTAATAGTTAACGTCGACAAAACCAAATACATGGTGCTGCACCACTCAAAGAATGTCATCGGGGATGTCAAGATGAGTGATGGGTCTCTCGAACAATTGGAGACATTTACATACCTAGGGGGTTTAATAGATAGGAAACTTAACTGGAAAGCCCAATTAGATTGTCTCACTATAAAACACGCCCAACTTTCTGGTGTTTTGCTCAGAGAGCACAAAAGGTCATATACTAAACCAATAGCCCCAGTCCTACAGATATATAACAACAAGATAGGCGCATCTATCTTATATAGAGTAGAGTTGTGGGGCCATTCCAATCGGAACAAACTAGTGTTGGGCCAGAATAATTTTTTCAGGTCCATCATTGGTCTACCCCAATCTACACCGACAGTTCCTCTCCTTTTGGATTTGGGCTGCCAATCAATTAGAGATGTGGCAAGATATAGGTTGTTAGCTTACTGGAGACGGCTCTGGGTTACCCCTGAACTTGAGCATTATGCCCAGGCAGTCCTAGAGGTGAGAGATATGGATACAAATCACAAGATCCTTTGGTTTATTACCATAAAGAACCTGTTATATGATCTAGAGCTGAAACACCTGTGGGATACTCCTATGGGAAGTATTTTCCCTAGTAAAATGGAGCTGAAGGCAGCGTATTTGAATCATATCACCATGAAGCGGTTCCCACTTTGTTCATATGGTTCACTGACAAAGGCTTTTATTGATATAAAACATGAAACTAAATGGGAGGGATACTGGGATCTCATCACGTCCACTCGTCCACTCGCGACAGAAAACTGTTTCATCAGTTTAGGGTTGGAACCTTGCCTTTACATTCTTTCACCACTAAATGGTGTACGGCAAAGACGTTAAAGAAACAATGACCCATGTCTTTTTTGTTTGTCAAGCATATATTGCACCCAGGAAAAAATGGCTCAAACCTATTTGTGCCAATTTGGGTACAAGATCTTGCCTTGAGGCCTTCAGAATTTTAAAATGTTCTGTTGAAGGCCCAATTGAGGTTGGAACCTCTAAATTCTTAGGTTGGGCATGGGTGCTTAGACGCAAAAATGTGAAATAATTGTAAAACAATTTTATGTGCTTGATTTCATAATATCATGTGAACCATTAATTTATTGAATAATTTTATATGTGATCTATACCACGTGTACTTTTGTAAATTGAAGACGATTTTATCGTATTTTATTATTAATGAATTTGTTGTGGACTGGTTTTAAGGGTTTTTACAACTTATTTTTGATCAGAATATTGTTGTTTCCAGGCGTCAAACGTATGTTTTTTTATGTCTGTATCATCAATAAGCTGGCTGTCGTTATCTGTCAATTGTATATTTAGCCTAACTTTTATGGGTTTTTTTAACAACCGAAATAAAGTTTATAAACTGAAACTGAAACTGTATCCCGAATCGTTCCCTTTTTTAGCTCTCCAAACATCGACTAGATGTAATTCCTGCTTCAAAGTTTTAAGTACAGACATTGAATTTAAAGGGATGTTTTATACTTTCTCCTTGAGGTCCTGTCTAAATCTGGACTTTGAACTAAATTAAAGTCACCTTTAATAACCACTGGGGCATTAACTAACTAGAGGGTGGCCTCCAATTTAATAAAAGGGTCTGGATTATCCTGATTTGGACCATAATACCTCACGCATACCATTGCCCTATTCTGCATTTTAATATTAGCAATTATCAACCTCCCGGAGGGGTCTGTAGAATGACTTTCCAATTTAATACCACTGTTAAATCTTATAATAATGGCAACCCCTCTTGTACTACCCCTCTGATTTGAGCTAACAATATCCTGAACCCAGGACCTTTTTTAAACATATTTATACATTCATCCTCTTCTAAATGAGTCTCCTGTAAAAGAATGGTATTAGCCTCAGATTTTTTTTTAAAACTCCATAATACGAGCCAAGTTTTGCATGGACCTCACCCCATTCACATTCCATGAGATTTTTTTAATTTTTATTTTTTTTAAGTGTTTTCTATTTATATTTGCTGTTCGAAGTATGCACAGATAAGTGCTGTAAATATGGCTTTAGGCGACTGCTTATTTTGGTCCTGTATGGGGCATCAAAATACTGAGCTGGCTACCCGAATCATAAGACTGGAAGTTTGTTGCAGGATCAGCAAATTATTTCCTACACCCTCGATCTCTATTAATGCAAGAATAACAATAGTTTAACTTATACCTGAAACCCTGCGCCGCCGTCAATAACATGCTGAGTTACTTCAAGTGTCCAGGAATGAACCCTGCATTCAGACAACTCACTCCTCATTCTCTCCCTTCACTTTTACGCTCACCCTGCACTCGCAGCAATCACAATGCACTCACACTGACCACCATGCACTCACACCATTCACCCGTTCACCGTGCACTCACAGTCATCACTCTGCACTCGCAATGCACTTGCGCTGTTCACCCTGTACCTCACCCTGCAGTCACACAAGCACATACTCACCCTGCACTCATGTCACACTTCACTCACCTGTCCCCTCACTGCTCAATCTGCAATCTCACTCAAATATGCCCTTCACTAACCATGCATTCTTTATTTCAACTCTGCACTTACATATGGTCACCTTACTGACCCTGCAGTCGCTCCTCTTACCCTACTCACACTGTTGCATCACTCACTGTGCACTCTTTAATCTCTGTCTACTCAGGACATTAACTTTAAACAGTAGGCACAGTGTTTTTAGAATGGACGACTGTTGGAGGTTTCAAATCAAAATATACTAGATTTCCGGGTGATAGGGCAAAGTGGTCGGTGGTGAGCCGGGCCGCTGGGGGGGGCTCCATGTGCTTTTCAGGGGGGCCCCCTACAGTTTCGTTAGGCCACTGGAGTACAACCGCCACATCAAAGGGTTTTGCCGCCCGGACCGCGACCGCAGCTACCACCGTGTATGGCGCCTATGCTGGCTGCTCTTTGTTTCCGCTGCTCCCGCCGCTAGGTAAGTAAACAGCTGCCAAACATTGTCAGATCATAATCTGCATTCCCTCATGCACGAGGACTAGCCATGGGGGAGCACCAGGGGAGGCCGCTGTGTCGCAGAAGTCAGTGGAGGGCGTCCTCCCGAGTGGACTCAATCCGCCTTCTTTCTTCCCTCAATGTTCTGAGCCATGAATTCTAAAATGTATGGCTTCAAGCCCTTGTAAAATAAAAAAGTACATTTGTATGGACAACACCTTCATATGGTCATTTTGTAAGAAAATTAACTGCATATTTAAAAAGCAGAGCGTTTGCCAAATTTACTGGTGACATGCAGAAGTTGTCAGTTGTAGTTTTCAGTCAAATAAAGATAGCTGGTGATAGTAATAGAATCAAAAAGGAACTTGTGAAGTCCTGCAAGGGGAAAACCATGCAATTTATGTCAAAGCATGCATTCTAACAAAAGATATGAACATGTATGTTTAACAAGGTAATTTAACGTTTCGTTTAATTTTGTAATCTCATGAAATGACATTTACTCTGAAATCAAAATCATGAAAATATTTACATTTTTGGCTATCTAGATCTATGTATGTTGGGCACCATGTTCTCGGTCCTTAGGTTTCTAATAACAATTTAAGGATGATTTGTAAAGAAAGGTCAGGTCAAGCTACACAAATGTATATGCATGTGTACGTGTGATTTACACACACACACGATAGGCGCTTTTTGTCCAACGTGTTTTTCTGTAATGTTTATTAAGCACTTTCTCAGACAATTTATCGTCACGCTAAAAAAATGATACTGTTTCTCTTGTATACCTTTATGTCTTAATCTCTCAAGTCCCCACCCCCACACAAGGTCAGCATTGCGACATGCTACTTCTTCTGGAGAACAATACATATTTATTTTTCAACATGTGCAAAAGCTTTTTTTTATTAATCACACAGATGCTTCTCTGTAAATAAAAATGCTTATGTGACGGAGTGTGCTTTTCAGATCAGGATTGAAACATAACTTTGAGATCATCTACAAATTTGAAAGTTGTGTGATTACTCACAAATCAATTCACATTGCATTTTCACCATACAAAATGTTAGACGTGTATTCCTATCGGAGTATGGAGTAAATCAATCTCAATTGTGAATCGAGGCACACGTGTAATGGGACAGGGAAAGAGATCTCAAAAAAAGAAATTGTTTTAGCTGTAGAGAAAACCCCCAAAATGTTAGTCCTTTTTATTTGCATTGGTGCTGCATATTTTCTCGTGTCAAAATATGTATGTGTATTTTTTTCACATTAGGACACAGAATTCACAAGCTTTTTTCCAAAAAAGCTATGACTCTTGAAGGCTTCCTGTATACATCTGTGATGCTTTGTGATGGTGTAAGATTGGATTAGTAGTAAACATGGTGCAATTTCACCTTTCCAATTCAGGATAGTTAGTTTTGCACTTGTAAATCGTTCTGTGAGTACGTTTAATGTGTGGGGAAAGTGGCCATTCCAGAGACAATATTACCTGTGTGCACAGCTACTGACTTACACCTTATTATTTTCAAACAATTACCAACCCAATCCCATCCTGGAAAAATTTGGAAATGTTCTGTATCAGGTACATAAGAAAATCGATTTTAGGATAGGAAGTGCAAAGAAACTTCCCAAAAAACATGGGGCTTATTTGCATGCCCCTTGCGCCACCCGTACGTCACTTTTCCCATGTTAAAATTGACGCAAAAGTGGCGCAAGAGGCTTGTAAATATGGCCCATTATTCTTGCAAAGGGGAAACTCTGCCCTCAAAATGTAAAATAACCAGTATTGCTGTCATGCATGATGGTCAGAGAATGTGCTCCAAGCTTGACACAGCGGCTGGTGAGTACGTCCATGTGGCAGAAAGCAAAGAAGTGTGAGGATAGATTTGTAAGAAGCATATACAGATCAGTTGAGCTTGAAGCTGTAGTGAGAGTCATTCGGTGTTAAAGGAAAAGAAAGCCAGGACGTTATAGCCGTTCTCGAATGCTTTCAATGGCTGATGCTATGCTTTTCATTGGCAGTTCCAGTTTAGTTCATAATGTGCCTATCTGTACAGGAAGCTGCTACGTCTATATGAGTTATGTGGTAAGTAGGAACAGTCAGTACTTGGGCCATTAAAAATCCAGGTCCGAATCCGAGCTTCATTTAACCAATGCATCCATCGCATGTTCAGATCGCTCATTGGCCAAGTTTTAGTCCAATGCCCTTCTATGTTGTGTGATTTATCTTCTTCACGTCACAATACACCCGTGGCGAGACAAATAGCCTCGCAGCCCCAGCAGGGGGCGGGGTGGTGGACGAACTCCAGGGAGCCCCCTCCAGCACTGTGCACAAGCGGGACCATGGCCTGAGAGCTCCTGACTGGTCCCTGAGAGTGCCCCCCCCCCCACTCCATGTACTTTGCAGGGGGGAGGGGGGCTCCAGTTTCGTTACCCCACCGAAATGCACCTGTATACCCTCCTCATTCAGCATCATTTCTTATAAGTAGACAAATGCTCACAACAGCCTTAAAATGGTACCTGATCCTTGAAATTGAACAGATTTAATTAAATATGGTTCACGTGCAAGTAAGTATGTGAAGACTAATGCATTTTGCATTTCTATTATAGGAGCCCACGGTTTCAGTCTGCCCCCAGCAATCCAGCATTGGCCACGTGCATCCCACTGTCTCTCTCTAGGGTGACGAGCAAACAGAAAAGTGTGATGGTGTTCATGCTGATATTTTTGTGTTCACTTCTGACTGCTATATTTCATTTCTCACTGCGAATTTGGAAGCATATGGTTTAGAAAGCCAAAAGGTGTTTATTGCTGTTTAAAATAGCTGTGAAGCTCGCATGGAACAGAGAACTACCGCGGAAGCTTGATTGGACCTGTCAAACAGATGTAAAAAGTCAGAATCAGAATGAATCTTTTCTTGCAATACAACATTTTGTACTCATATATTGAAAACCCGAGTGATTGCTTTTCCAATATGTTTTTAGGTAAGCCGGGAAACGTCGTTATTTATTTTCACGTAACAAAACCTTCAATGGACACTCTTTTCTAGTAATTTCAGAGTGATGATAATTTGCATCAAAACTGATTTAAACATAATGATAGTAATACTAGTAATGATAATAATAATAACAATATTAGTCTATTGCCGAAGTAACAAAACATTGTGCATGTCCTTTATTGCAGTATGGCAGCTTGTCATATGGGGAAACATCATTTACTACGAAGCAAATAACACGCATAACGTTTACCACGCGTCACTCACCACGCAAAGGTCTTTCCCACGCGTAAGCCTTCAACGACCGTCTTTACCACGCGAGTGGTATTCCTTCCTGTCGTCGTTCTGCAAGTACGATCTGCGTTGGCTTTGGGGGGTTGGGGGGAGGGGGGGGATTAAGGGGCTGGGGGGGGACTGGGGGGAGGCTAGGGGGGGTTGGGGGGGTCCCCCCCCAAAAAAAAACAAACCAAGCGGATATTAATAAATAAATAAGAAGAAAATTTCAAAAACGTAAAAAAAAACGCTCTACAATGCCTCAAAACGTTGAAGGAAAAGAGCACGTCATAATAGAAGTCCGTTATCAGTTTTGATAGACGTGTTTTGACGCTTGTTTCCGTGGTCGGTGGAAGAAAGGGCTGATGGTGAAAGACGTACAGGGGTAAGATATGAATCAAAACTTTGTAAATTAGGGTATTAATTAAGCGCATTATGAAAAAAATAAAAATATAATGTAAGGGAATCTGTTTATTATTGTTTAAAACATCGATCTTTTCCTTCGTACTGCATGTAGCCTATCAGTATCATTATGTAAATGGGACGTCAGATGTTTCGTAACGTTATGATTGCGGAGTAAAAACATGCGTTGTCAAATGCTGCGTGCAAAAGACACATGCGAAGTAAAGTTCGCGTGGTAAAGGCATGCGTGGAACTTGAAATCGTTGAATAATCATATATTCGTCATATGTTGATGCTTCCGCAAACATTTCTTTTTTACATTCCATTTCCCTATTCTCCTAATTAAGAAACGTGTATGTGCAGCTGAAATCACTATTGTTTGCTCCAGGCGTATTTTTTGGTTTTCTAAGAGATGCTGAAGCACGACTTCTTTTGTGATAGTGAATGTCCCAGCACACTCAACGACGGCGAAGCTCATTGCCCAGATTGTGATTGTGAATCTTTCTATTTTCATTAATTCTTGAATAAAATGGAACATGTATTCCATTCAAGCAATGTCACTTGCCTGGTGTACTAACAGCGCTTTCAGACGGACAAGGAAAACATCACGCTGTTATCCAAATAATAGGATGTGACTTGGTGTTAGTGTTACACTTTTGTTTTGAGCAAGGATGCGAGTTTAATGGAAAATTCGAGGAACAACGACAGCTTTCCTGGGAATGCATGTAAAATGCACAGGTTTCGTATTTAGTCACATATGTAAGCATATGTTTATAAAAACAAGTTTACATTTCTGCAGTAGCTGCAACCAGGAGTGAGGCAAATTGGCCCTATCTGTAAATTGTGAGGGACATTTATCTATTGCTCTTACAGCGCAACACAGTACGCTGCGTGAAAGGGCAGGAATGTGCTGTATTTCCTTTCCCCTGTGCTGGAGCACTCTTGGCTGCATATCGGCAACACAGTACTTGGATGGCTGCGTTGTAAGCAGGATCATCTTTTGTGCAGGAAAGGACACCTTCCTGCACTAAAACAGTGCTCTGCGGCATTCTCCTCTTTGTAGGTGTGCTGCAAAAAGCGAGGAGAAATAAAGATATTTCTCCTCGTTACACCTCACCTGGAGAGTCATTGCTTTTTGACGCATTCCAGGATCTACTAGTTCAATTACTGTATGAGTTAAAAATGACACAAAGTAGCAACAGGGCACAGGCAGGCATTGTGCATTGTAATCTTGAATGCTGGGAAACTCCATGGGGGAGGGTGGTGTAGAGAGCCACCCGGACTCTCTCATACTTTGTAGCAATCTTTCACACATCCACACATACCCCGGGGCGGGCTCGCGCCGGGGTATAAATAAAGAATACGGAAGACCGCTCAGGGTCTTTCCAGCTTACCCCATACTGGCTGTGTACATGCAGTTCTTTATAGTGCCCCATAGCCACGTGCAAAGCCTAGCTGCGGCCGTCTACATTGGCGACGAGGCGGTTGTGAATCCACGCCTGCCTGCTCACGTTTCTCTTTGCCGAGGTGTAGCACGCTGCTGGAATCTCTGTCACGGCGCCTATACCCGCGACAAAGTCCATTGTCCAGCCCGGCCCAGGCTCGAGGCCCGCCCACGCGTCTTCCCGCTGGCAGCGCTTTCGGCTGGCGGGACTCGCCGGGCCCTGCAGGAGCAGTACGGTGAGTTTTGCGCGTGTGCTCCGCGTGCGCCCCAGGCTGCTCTTCCTGCTCGTGTGGTGCGCCCCGAGCGGCGCGAAGACTCGTGCGCGCCTGCCACGGCACGATCCGGCCACACGGCCGAGGCCCCAGAGGGGGGTCGCCCTGACGCGCTGTGTGTCGCCGATCCCCAAGAGCAGTGGGACACGTCAATCCACCTCGCTGTCTCTCGCGAGCGGGTGGGCCCTAGTGGTGACGTCGGCTATACCGCATCTGCCAGGAAAGGAAAAGGGGCAGTGAGCTCATCAAGCCTTGTCACATCCAAGTTAGGATACCGGCCTGCACCAAGACAGTGCTGCACTGTGAACCCATAGGACGCTGAGTCCAGCCTGGCGGCCTGACCTTGCGCAGGGTCGCTCCCATCATCTGCAGAAGCCTGGCGGGGTACGCAGAGAATCAAGAGAAAAGTCACGAACACGGTGTACATACACTACACGTAAAGAAGGGGACAGCGCACACGGCAGCCAAAGGAGACGGTGAGCACAGTTCCACGTGTGGAAAAGCCGACTCAGCTCGCCCTAGTTGGCTTAATAGCCCGGAGAAGCGCGCAGAAGAGGTAAAGCACAGCCATGTCTGTCGTAGCACCGGGGGCTGGTCCAGCGGGAGGCGGCCAGAACCAACCTGCACCACCTGCGAAACTGCCTCCTGCCCAAGCTCAAATCCCTGCTCAGAATCAAGCTGCTGCGGCCGCGCTGCCGCCACCCAGCCACCTACATGTCGGTGCAGCCCCGATTCCCCCATTCAGCGAGGCGGCAGACCCATCCACGGTTGCATCACGGTGGAAGGGATGGGTGGGAAGGCTTAATCTCTACTTTAAAAGCACCAGGGAGAATGACGGGACAGTCAAGCGATCGCTCCTCATCCTGTATGGAGGACCTGAAATCTATGATCTCTTCGAGACGCTCCCTAACACGGGGGTGGAAGACGACTATGATGCAGCGGTCGCTGCGCTTGACGCACATTTTGACCCACTACTAAACCACGATTTCGAAAGTTCAAATTTAAGAGAGCTTGGCAAACCGACTCGGAGTCAGTGGACATGTTCCATGCAAGGCTGCGACGGCTGGCACGCTCCTGCCCATTCACTAACACGAGAGAAGAAATTAGAGACCAAATCATAGTAGGGTGCCGGTCCAAACTACTAAGGAAGCTCATACTCCGACAACCCGGAATCTCGTTGGACGAAATCTTGGTCTTAGCGCGCTCCCACGAACTTTCAGATGCAAGAGCAGAAGAAATGGATGTGGCTTTGAGAACACCAGTGACCGCATCAGCCCAGGCTTGAACACAGCCGACCGTCAAGGAGGAGAAGTGTGACTACTGCTGTGAAGATCACCCTGCGACTGCCACCTGTGGGGCAAAAGGAAAGACATGCATGAAGTGCTGTCGCCTGAATCACTTTGCAGCAGTGTGCCGCGGCGGTAAATATCGGCCGGCAGGCCCGAGACCCAAGAGCATGGCGCGACGAGTCCGACAACTGTCGATAGACCAGAAGCCATATCCCCAGACAACCAAGCACAAGAGAGACGACCAAGATATGAAGATGACAGTGATGACGAAGTCTACGTCATCTCGTACGTCAGCAGGGTGTCGACACGGAAAAGACCGCGGCCCATGTGCTCCGTCTCCATAGACGGCACCGAAGTCAGAGCTCTCATAGACACTGGAGCATCGGTGAATGTCATGGACTCGGACCAATACGAGAAGATGACGCCAAAACCCCCTCTTGCAACCTCCAGTGCACGATATACACCTACGGGGGGACGGATCCGCTCCCATTGAGAGGGGTCATAGAGACAACAGTTGTGAATGGGGAATACTCCTCCAAAACACGGTTTCACATCACCGAAGGAAAGAAGGGCACTCTACTAAGTTGCCACACTGCAGAAGACTTAGGACTGGTATTTTTCGCAAACCAAGTACACCAGGCCCATGCAGACACTCTGCTGAAAGAATTCCCGGAACTGTTTTGTGGCCTGGGGAAACTGAAAGGTAAAAAGGTAAAGCTTCACATCGACGCATCAGTGCGGCCTGTGGCTCTGAGGCACAGGCGAGTCCCTTTCAATTTGAGACCCCAAGTCGAAGCAGAACTCCAGAAGCTGGAGGACCTGGGAGTGATAGAAAAGGTGTTGGGCCCGACACCATGGCTGTCCCCGTTGGTAGTGGCACCAAAGCCGAAACAACCCGGTGCCATCAGATTATGTGTGGACATGAGGCTGCCCAATGTAGCCGTCAAAAGGGAGCGACACATCACCCCAACTATGGACGATATAGTGGCTGACCTGAATGGGGCGAAGTGGCTCTCGAAGTTAGACCTCAACTCTGGATACCATCAGCTCGAACTAGATCCTGCGAGCCGATACATCACCACCTTCTCCACCCATGTCGGATTACGGAGGTATAAGCGGTTGAGCTTTGGAGTGTCCTCGGCCGCGGAAGTATTTCAAAATGCCATACGCGAGGTGCTATCAGGTTTGAATGGGGTGATCAACTTGAGCGATGACATCCTGGTCTATTCTGCGACTCTAGAGGAACACCATGCACACCTGAGGATGACCCTCAAGCGACTCGTAGACAGTGGCCTGACGTTACATCAGTCAAAGTGCTCCTTTTACCAAGAGTCCATAGACTTCTTTGGATACACCTTCACGAGAGAAGGCCTGAGGGTCCATCCCAAGAAAGCCGAGGCAATCAAGGCCGCTAGCACCCCGAGGAACCCTACTGAAGTGCGGAGCTTCCTGGGAATGGCCACTTACTGTGGCCGCTTCATCCCGAACTTAGCCGCTCTAGCAGAACCCATAAGAGCGCTCACGAGACAAGATCACAAATGGGAGTGGACAGTGGCGGCTAACAAGGCGTTTCAGGACATAAAGGCAAATCTCTTAGACACCGCCGTAATGGCCTACTACCAACCCCGCCGGAAAACGGAGCTGATAGTCGACCCCAGTCCGGTTGGACTGGGAGCGGTGCTCCTGCAAGAGCACAGATCAGATGTGTGGAAGCCAGTGGCTTATGCCAGCAAAGCCTTGTCAGACACTGAAACCAGATATGCGCAGATCGAGCGCGAAGCCCTCGC
The DNA here is from genome assembly GCF_964261635.1 of Lissotriton helveticus. Taxonomy (NCBI): domain Eukaryota; kingdom Metazoa; phylum Chordata; class Amphibia; order Caudata; family Salamandridae; genus Lissotriton; species Lissotriton helveticus. Next base: position 1,837,337,191 of record NC_136059.1, on the reverse strand, counting down.
AATAAAGTGGGCCTGCCAACATTTCCACTTATATCTGTGCGGCCAAGAATTCAGCGTAGTAACGGACCACAAACCTCTACTGCCTCTCTTTGCAGGGTCTGCCAGGCTCGCACCCCTCCCGATAGAGCGCTGGGCAGTCCAATTACAGGGATACAATTTCAAGATCATCTATCGACCAGGGTCCCACAACCCCGCAGACTACCTCTCACGACACCCAGATGTCACTAGTACGATCCGTCCGTTGGAAGAGGGAACTGTAGCAGAGGCCTTCATCCACATGATTTCGCATGCCGCATGCCCGGAAACAATGCCACTGACCGAGATTGGAGAGGCGACCGCACAGGATGAAACGCTGTCCAGGGTCCGGCACGCTCTGGAAGGAAATCGATGGGCCCACTTCCTGGATGGGGCACAAAGCCTGAGAGCAGAAGTTAGTCACACACGCCAGCAACTGTGGCAGATCAGGAATGAACTGAGCGTAGGGGACGAAGGAATCATCCTCCGGGGACATCTAATTGTAATACCCGAGGCTCTCCAAACCAAGGTCCTTGGGGGCATCAGGGGATGGCAAAAACAAAGGCGCGCCTGAGGAGTAAGGTCTGGTTCCCCGCCATGGACAGTAGAGTGGACGAGATGGTACGCTCATGTTATGCCTGCACCATTACCGGCAGCAACCCCGCACCAGCACCGGTGAGAACGGAGGAAGCTCCCCAGACTCCGTGGACTCACCTTAGCATTGACTTTGGAAGTTTTCCAGATGGCCGACACACACTTGTCCTAGTGGACTCTTTCTCCAAGTTCCCGAACGTGGAAGTGATACCCTCCACGGCATTTCCCCATGTCAAAAAGGCCTTGAATCGAATCTTTGCTACCATGGGATTGCCGGAAGAAATCAAGTCAGACAATGGGCCACCCTTCCAGGGGCGAGAATTCCAAAACTATCTCCAGAAGCTCCAAATCTCACACCGGAAAATCACCCCCCTATGGCCCCAGGCGAACGGGGAAGTAGAAAGACTGATGAGAACCATTAATGGTGCTCCAAGGATTGCGATAGACAGTGGAGAAGATCCTGAAATCGCCCTGGATCTATTCCTTGGAGCCTACAGACAGACACCACATAGCACCACGAAGTGCGCCCCAGCACACATCCTATTCCGAAGAGCGCCTCGGGACAGTATTCCGGCTGACCGCACCTGGGTACCAGAAGACAGAAATGAGGAAGCGATTCAGGTGCGGAGGCAAGAGACAAATCAAAAAGCAAGTGAGGCTCGACATGCACAAGAACCGAGTCTACATGTGGATGACTCCGTCGTGGTCCGAGACCGTCACCCGGGGTGGAAATTCAGAACCCCGCATGAACCTGAAGTATGGAAGGTGGAAGTAGTTCGGGGCACCAGGGTCACCGCCCGACGGGGTGGTCAGGTGGTTACCCGCAACGTCTCGTGCTTTAAGAAAGTGAGAGGACCCAGAGAGGTTCAAAGAACGGGTGAAGAACACGATGTGGAAGACTGTGCGGGTCCGGAGCCGGAAACGTCACAAGCTGTTTCGTCGATGGCCATGCAAGATCGGCTCACATCCCCGCAGGTGGCCAGCCGAGATGACAGGAACACCCTGAACGAACCCAGCGTGGAGGTCCGAGATGAAAGTATGAACGTGACCCCGGCCGGGGTAGCGGCATCCCCCTGCACCCGCAGGCATCCCCCTGCACCAGCAGTCAAAGCTACAACCTGCGACCCAGCCAAAGATTCAGAGACTTTGCATTGATATCGCCTTGAGACAAAGGCTGGGCTGAAGGAACTGTCTAAATTGAAGGAGGGATGTAGAGAGTCACCCGGACTCTCTCATACTTTGTAGCCATCTTTCACGCATCCACGCATACCCCAGGGCGGGCTCGCGCCGGGGTATAAATAAAGAATACGGAAGACCGCTCGGGTCTTTCCGGCTTACCCCATACTGGCTGTGTACGTGCAGTTCTTTGTAGTGCCCCATAGCCACGTGCAAAGCCTAGCTGCGGCCGTCTACAGGTGGATGGGTGGAGGGAAACTCCTTATGTTTTTTAATCTGTAAAGATTTTAAATAATCGTACCCTTAATAATAATAATCAAATTTACAAATTTACTAGTAAAGGTAAATGTTGGAATGCACCACAATCAATGGGTGAATTCATAGAAGCACCCAGGCGCCACTCATGGAAAGCCTCCCTGGGGCAGGGAAACGCATTGCAGCAATTTGTGCTACATTACTCTAGCTCTATCAAGCGACCCAGGGGCATGCGAGTTAGCATCGAGTGGCTTGATGAATCTCACTTTAGTGTTGTATTGCCCTGGCACAAGGGTGACACAACTCATTGATAAATATTCCCCTAAACCCAGTGGCCCCTGGCACTGTTCACAAAACTTCGTTTTGTTATGGCTAAAATTATGTTCATGAATATCAGAATGAGGGTAAACAGGAAAATAACTGCCACGGTACCTGTGCACTAGTAAGAGTTGCCCTTAGCTGATAGTAGACATATTGTTTATGAAAACTTATCATAAAAGAGAGAATCCTGGATGCAACAAACCATCTTCCTCCCTCTGAAGCGAATACATACGATTTACCACAGGGCCAAAATCTCAATGCCAGGCAATGCCTTCTCTATGCAGTATCCTTTCAAAGGAAGAAATGTCCGCCTTAACTTGACTTTCTAGAACCAGTCTGAGCACTGGGAATGAGATTGAATTCATCTTTACAGCTGCAAACTTGCTTAGAAACTAGAGTCCGTTCCTTGCTAAACAGATCTGTGTAGACCATGCAGCTGCTTTCTTGCCGTTTTTGTCAATGAAAGCTTTGGGCCTTATGTCTAACTAAAACTCTGCTTGCCTGCCTTGCTGGTGATGTGCCTCTGTGGGAAACTTGTATTTGTCCAAATAATATTTTGACTTGGACATAGACAGAAGAACTCTCTCTGCCCTTAACCGGAGGCTGGTAGAATGGCCAGGAACAACCTTCAAGTGTGAGAACCTGTGATTTAAAGGCATTTAGTAGTCAAGCCTGGGACACCAAGTATCAGAATCCCTGCTTTAACTAGGGTGGCAACATTCACGCTCTGGATCACTCTAACAGACCACAAAAACTTTAGTTGGGTAGAAATCCAATCTAGTGATCTAAACATGAAAACATTGGTCTATACACAATTGGCATATTCTTTTACTTGTAAGTCCCTTGTAAAGTGGTATAACATATGCCCAGGGCCTTTAATTTAAATACTATTTATGACCCTGCAGCACTGATTGTGCTACTTATACAAGTACCCTTACCAACCTGTCTCAGGCCTCCATTACAGGCCTGTTTGTGCCCTTTAATGCCACTTGGGCTTGGCATTTAAAACCCTTAGTCAAGCCTTAAACTCCCCTTTTATTGCACATAAGTTGCCCCTAGGATGGGCCCTAATTAGCCCATAGGGAAGGGTGCTGTGTAAGTAAAAGGTTGGTCATGTACTTGTAAGTTTTGCATGTCCTTGTAGTGACAAACACTGAAATTCACTTCTCACTACTCCGCCCATAGGTTAGCATTAGGAATTCCTTCATGCACATTTAAGTTGTAATTTCTGATTAGAAACGAGTAGCTGCATCTTGTTTTATATCTTTGGACTGATAAATATAAATTCCCCTTTACTGATAGAGTTGGATTTAACATTACATTTTCAGAAATGCCACTTTTGGAAAGTGGATATTTCTCTGCTGTCACTGCTCTGTGTGCAGGCAGCCTGTTTCTAATACACAACTGGGGTGGGTGACAGCTACACTTTGTGCTTTCTGTCTAAATTACCACAAGCACAGGAAGGGTAATTATGACAGAAAACGCATCTGCATTCTGATAGCTCTTCCTGGGCAAGTAGAGAGGGGGAGCTGCCACTTACACCTGAATAGACAGTGTCCTGTTACCCACACAAGTGGCTGAGTCCTCTCTACTGATAGTCTATAACCAAGGCTGGAGAAAAGGGCCTGTGTACACTTCAACGACCCTTCTTTGAAGTCACCCCCACTTTAACGGCACTACGAGGTATAAGTACTACGGCTCTGACTCTACCAGAGTAGTACACTATTGACCTATGAAAAACGTTGCCAAGAGTAAAGATTGCAGTCTTCCAAGGATTGCCACTCTGCTTGACTGCTGTTCTGGAATAACATATTTTCTGCTTTTCTGTGCTGCCCTGCTGCCTGCTGATCTCTGCCCTGCGAAGGACAAGGACTAGACCGTCTCACATGAATTCATGGTGACTCCAAGGGCTTGCTGGCTTGCCCCTTGTTCTGAAGTCTCTGGACCATAAAAGACTTCCTTCAACAACACCTGGATTCTGCCATCTGTGAGTCTTGCCCTACCAAGAGGTTCATCGATGCTACCTTCATCGACTGCATGGATCAGAACCAACCCAATCACGTGTATACATGAGATCAACAACCACGCATCGCCTCCTCTGAACCTTGCATCAAGAATTCGATGTTGATGCGCCCTCCATCCAAGGTACTTATTCATCTGGACTTGCATGAGTCCTGTAGCTGGCCTGCCCTCCATTGCGGTCAGCCTGTAGTTTGGATCTATCCTGGTCTAGCACAACCAGATGTCCCCAGTAGGGTGTTATGGCTTTAAGCACTTTAGTTTGATTAATCTTTAAAAAAATCTAAACTCTGGTTCATGGATGATTTTTGACATTTAGTTCTTGTTTTAATGACAACATCACTGTCCTATTTTCTAACCCTGTGTGGAGTATGGTTCTGATGTTTTCATTGTGTTACTGTGTGTGTGTGAGTTTCACAAAGACTTTGGCATTGCCTCTTTATATAAGCCTTACTGCTCTGTGCAAAGCTACCAGAGGGTGAGCACAGGTTATCTTTTATTGTGTATCTAGCTTACTCCGACTAGAGTGGTGGTTCCTGCTTGTGCAGAGTGCATACTATGACAACCAGAAACCCCATTTCTAACAAGTACTGTTAGACCTGGCATCATTGGCGTTAGTCTCCCTTCCATTTTTTCTGATTGCCTCCTCTGTTTTGATATGTTTTTGCTGGTTATATGCTTTGGGCACTGTACCACTGCTATTCAGTGCCACATTGCAAGTGCTCCCTATATTAAATTGATGTATAGATTGGTGATTCTATGATTGAGTTATTTGATTTACTTGTCCGACCCTAGTCCAGTGCACCTTGTGTGCCCAGGGCTTGTGAATCAAATGTTGCTGGTGGGCTTGCAGCACTGGTTGTGCTACCCACAGAAGCAGCTTGCAAAGTGTGTCTCAGGCTTGCCATTGCAAGGCCTGTGTGCAGTCTGTGACTGCCATGTCCACTTGGCAAGTTCACCCACTTGCCAGTCCCTAAACCTTCCCTTTTCTTCATATCAAACACCCCTAAGGTAGGCCCAAGGGCAGGGTGCATTGTAAGTATAAGGTAGACATGCCCTGATATGTGTAGCATGTCCTAATAGTGAATTACAGCCATTTTCGGTTTTCACTATTGCAAGGCTACCTGTTCTCCATAGGCCAGAATGGGCAGTTGGATTATTACAATCCTAACTGACTTAGGGAACATGGTAGAAATTCTAATTTAGTATGCCTGAACTCAGAATGATAAAATACATCTTTTAGTAAAGTTGGTTTTAAGATTCTGTGTTTGAAAATACTACTTTTAGAAAGTATGTATTTTCTTGTCTAACTATCCAATGCCGGCCTCTGCTAGGTTGTGTATTCCTTGTCTGGAGTTTGAGTGACAGGGCTGGGGGATTCTAAAAGACAGAATGGGTCAGCCCAGTGGTGAATAGAGAGATCTGCATCTAGATGGGAGGGAGGAGTTGCACCTGGGTCCTGAATAGGGCTGGGCCTTCCCTCTACAAAGCTAGCTCCACCTCCGGTGGTGTGGCTGATGTCTCTGCCCTGCACTCTGAAAGGAGAGAAGGAATCTTGTCAACAAAGTGCTCCAGGGCTGTGCCTTCCCTCCCCTGTGCTGACTCCACCTCCTGTGGGGCGTCTGATGTCTCTGCCCAGCACTGTGAAAGGAAGGAAGGAGTCATGTAAACAGAGTGCTCAGGAACTGGTTTGGACTAGGCAGAGGCCCCTCTGCCTTCAGAGAACAAAGAGAAAAGTAGTATAAATATTGGGACCCAGTCCCAAGATCTTTAGATCACTTCTGGAAACAAGGAACCTTTTGCCAAGGAGAAGAACCAAGGAAGCTGCAGGAGTTGGAATGCCCCTCTTCCAGAGTGCTGTTTGCTGGGTTCGCATGCAGTGGTTTATTTATTGCCAAGGGAAAGGAGAAGGAACTTTTTAAGGACTTTCATCAAAATACACAATATTCTCCAAGGGCTTGAACTTGTGCTTGCCCCCTGCTGAAGTCTCAGGGACAAAAGACTTCACCTCCAGCTCCCCTCACACTTTCCTTGCTGGGAATTCTGTTTGCCAAAACCTGCATATCGCTGGGAGCTGGAAGCGCGATGCATCGAGAAGAAACGTGACGCCACTGCAGCTGAAATCGTCGCATCCCCAGAGAAGCGTGCCTTTGCCGCATCTCATAGGAAGCGGGTCTTCGTCAAAGCTGCCTGCTGTTTCATCACCGGAGAAGCGTGACGCCATTGAGAGAGTTGCCATCGCATCACCGGAGGAGCATGTCACAGGGCCTGTCGCGGTCCCAAAGTACAGAGTCATTGCAAGGCTGCCAGGACATCTACACATCGTCATCGCATCACCATATCAAGGGCGCCATCTTCTCGCATCGCACCAGGATCATCACATCGCATCGAGGCACCATCTTGCGAATTGCAACCAGACCGCAAGCCTAGAATCTACGCATCAACCCTGCACCGAAAAGTATCACAACGCATACCCTACTCTGCGCAAGCATTGAGGCACGACGCATAATTACCCCCAGATCATGGAACCGACGCATCTCCCCTTTTGCAAGCCTTTTGTTTACTTTGCGTTACGCATCCAGGTACTTTGTTGAGAACTTTGTAGCATTTATCATCAACTTGAACTAAGCAGCATTTATCATCTTTAAGTCAACTTTAAGTACAGTATTGCGGATTTTTGCTGTTTGTGGTCTTGTGTTAAGTCTATATAAAGAATATTTATTTTTATAAAACCTATGTTGTGTCCATCTGTAGTGTTTTCACTGTATTACTGTGTATATTCACAAATGCTTAACACATTGCCTCTGAGATAAGCCTGTCTGCTCGTGCCAAGCTACCAAGAAGGTGAGCAGGGGTTATTTAGGAGTGTAATCCCCTCATCCTGACTTAGGAGTAAGTGTCACTATTTGGATTTGGGGATGCAGTGCGGCAACAAAATTCGTTTGATTTATTTAAATGTTTACTTACCTGCAAACCTCCATTATCCATACATTACTAACCCCCACCCTGCCCCTCCCCCCCCACGTCACCGCCCGGCAGGTACTCCCCTAACGACCGCGGCTGAAGCAGCACCCACAATTTGTAGAATGCTTCATCATAGGCACCTCTCCCCACCTTGTTAGGGCAATATCACCAGGGAGGACTCAATATCCATGGGCAAAGAAGAGATCAGGAGTTCTTAGATAAAGTATAACTGGAGAAAGGAGGGCTCCAAATCAGTTAAAAATACCTCCAGGCACCCATGTGTTCACCTTTAATACTGAGGCCCACTGGTATATCTAAAATCAATTTTGAAATGGAATCTAAGAACAATGGCTGAATCAGTCTCTCTAAGCCAACATGTTTATGCCACTATCACTTGCCTATATAGGTCATGGGTATTTTTCAGGGCCAAGTATCCCTCATCGAGTGGCCTATTTGCCGTTAGAATATGCTTGTTATGGTAGCTGGGCTATACACAACAGCACCTCTTTCACTCTCCAATTTTAGGATGCAGGTGTCCTCAGCCTATACCACTCCTGATTTGTTAGTAAAGCTGTGCTAGGCAACCATATTACCCGACAAAGAGTGCATGAACATGTTTTTATATATACAGTTTTATATATATCTTCCTTTTCTTTCTCCTGGAAGTAAAGATGTGTCTCTCCCATGCACACAGCGATTTTTAAGGCCATACAACAAGAGTCCCCTTATATACCTTTTATAAAAGCCTTAAGTTCACCATCTGGCTCTCCATTAATTACCCCAATAGCACAGCTGTCACCTGTGAAAATATCCCCTACTAAAGCTGTATGAGCACAGAATGATCATTTTCTAAAACATCCGGTTAGTACCATTCTCTTAAGCGCCCTTGTTCATAATGCTACGGGAGTCATGACATGACTCTAGTGTGCCCTGCAATCTGGCACACCGGTGTTAAGAGGAGAAGCCTGCACTCACCAGTCATATCAGAGGATGGGTGAGGCGTGTATGTGGACATAAGGCACGATAAGCCTCTTGATGATGTAAGTGGGGTACAGGTGGGACTCAGCAGGCCCCCCATCTCTCTTGGCGTTTGACCTTAATTGAGCATTTTGGTTCTCTTAAACACTGCAGCTCCCACTGCCACCAATGAGTTAGTGGTCCGACCAGATTGCCGCTGTGGGGCCTTAAAAGCTTTGAATTGTAAGTATATTCCTTGATTTATGTGAAAGTAGTACATCTGTTTGTTATTTCTCCTTAAATTTTCAGCTCCCACTACCACCAATGATTTGGTGACATGCACCACCTCTGGAGCTTATATTTATAAGAATAAATGCATACTATGGCTTTAGCTCTACTGAGAAGTAAGCAAATTAAATTTCTGCATTAAGTTCCCCTTAACTTTATGGCTTCCATTCCCACCAAGGATTCAGCACCAATGGCATCTGTCCCAGGGCATATATGTTTAGAAATACATGTGAGGGCTAATACCTAGTGCCTAATAAAATAATCCAGTAACAATATGGAATCAATGGTCACTTTATATCTTTCTTCTTACATTGATGAGCATGTTTTTTTGACATAATAGCCTCTTATCATATGAAGTTACATACCAACCTTGTCTTTCTTCTAATAGGGCGCAAGCTCACATAGGTATGTGCACTTTAGGAAGATCCCGAAGTATTCAATTTTTATATGACACTTATTTGACACTACATCCATGTGCTTGATACATACTCCTTAAGTGTCATAATGATCTATCCATTCCATAGTGCTATTGTGTGACTACAGGGGACATAGTTTCCTCCATGACTGGGGAATGGGCTGAACTCACTGATTTTTATTCATTAGATTTCTGCAGAGTTACATAAAAACTCTTCAAGATTCGGCAGCTTTCCGCCCACCCCTACCTTTCGCATGACAAATTGAAAATAGCTTTTAAATTAGCGGCAGTACGAACTTGCTTCCTGAAAGGAAGAGCAGCATGCTGACGCAAAGGAGCCTAGTTTACACAAGTTATAGTAACCGACAACTTGGTTAGCACAAGCAAAGCCACATTTAGGACCGTCAGGGGTTTACTCAAAGTGTTTCAAACAATTGATACTTTGACAGTTGATTACTCTACCGCCCACCCTCAAAACCCACAACAATTCCATAATAATAATAATAATAATAATGACATTTATAGAGCGCGTCAATTACCCTAAGGTGTACTGGCGCTAACTAGATCCTCTGAAACTGCCTGTAGAACCAACAAAATTATAAGTACCGGCTCCTTGTGAAAAGATCCAAGGTTTTTAGCCTTTTTCTAAAGGACAGGAGATCCGTAGTGTTTCTTAACTGAAATGGCAAATCATTCCAGGCTTTTGCTGCACAGTGAACAAAACGTTTACCACCCCATCTGGCTTTTTTTATACGTGGCACTAATACCAGCTTGGCTCATTTTGACCGCACTGTTCTTTCAGGAGTATACCATTGTAGTCTACCCTTTAGATAATCCAGTCCTGTGCCTTGGAGAGCTTTAAAAACCAGGCATAGAGCCTTAAGGCGTACTCGACTCTTAACTGGGAGCCAAAGCAGTTTCTTAATTTCTTTAGATACTGAGGAAAATCTTGACGTTCCTGTGAGCAGTCTAGCTGCTGCATTCTGCGACATCTGCTGTTTATTTAGGGATCTTTGCTGAACGTTTAGGTAAAGCCCATTACAGTAGTCCAGCCTTGCCATTACAAGAGCCGTGACCACCGTTTGCCTACTTTCCAGGGGCAAAAATGGCAATATTTTCCTAAGCATTCTAATAGCAAACATAGTTTTTGATGCCATCGCATTTACTTGGGTCTCGAAGGTAAGTCTCTTGTCCAGGTTTTTAACCTTTTTGGTGGGAACTGAAAGGGTTCCCAAGATATCCAATCACCAATTGGGTGTCCAAAAGTTGGTGTTATTGCCGAACAATATAACCTTGGTTTTACCCGAGTTAAGCTTGAGGTAGTTCTCTGCCATCCACCTACCCAATAATTGCATACAGTCTTGGAACCGTCCTTCAATACCTACCTCTGTGCCAGGGATCAGATATACCACAGTTTGAGTATCATCCGCATAAGAGTTGAGGCCGAATCCAAATGCACTTATGACGGGAGCCAAAGCGCTGACATAGACATTAAAAAGTATTGGACTGAGAGAGGACCCCTGAGGGACCCCACAAGGTAGTGTAAAAGGTTCGGACTGGTAGTCCCCCAGTGCCACAATTTGTCTATGATCATCACAGAAATGCCTTGACTCAGGACCAGTATTATACATCGTCCAGCCATCTCACCTTTCAAAGTGCTCACAAGAGGCTCCTTCCCCAACATGGTGCCACATGTGCGCCTGCTGCTTCCGAACAGCAGAGAACCATTAGGGTGGAAGCATTAGCTCCACCCTCAGCCCATAAAATATAAATATGTTTTGAATCTGTGACAATTGCTGAAATAGGCCTTGAATCTGAGTGTGAAAGACAGGGTTCTGTTGGACAGTGGTGTTCAATGATATGTTCAGCTGCTCCTGCATGTAGCAGCAGCTGTACATGAGCAAAAGGCCCAAGGAAGGATTTTTGAGCACCCTGATTAATGATGAAAGATACACACCAAGGGCAGTTTCAGGCAATAAAGGCTAATACTGTTCCAAATTGATTGCAATGGAATAATTTATAAAGCACGTTAGGGAGGTTGGTGCTTGCCCGAGAAGCACGGTTGTGGGGTGAAACAAAGACAGTCATAACGTTTCGCTTTTGCTGTTACCCACCAGCGACTTAGCATAGGTGCTATGGGGAAGCACGCTGTCTTATCTAAAAAATGTGGGGCTCACTTGCATCCTAGGTGAGCACTAATTATAAGCGCTATCTAAAACACACCCAACAGTAAAAAGCCACTAGAACAGGGTCTGTTGTTTAAAATACAAAACAAAATTAAAATACAAAACAAAACTCTTACCTGTCAGTGCCCCAGAAGAAGGGCAGGTACAAATAGGATGCAGAGCTCATTCCAGAGGAGCTATGAGGCCATAGCGATGAGAAGGATGAAAGGAGAAGCCGATTTTAGCAGAGCGGGAGAGGTACTGGCTATTGGACTTTATGATCTGCGCACACCCATTTCACAAAAAGTTACTTTTTGATCTGGAGCACAGTAACGTCATACAACGACTGGCATTGGGGTTGGCTGCACAGCAAAATCACTAATTGGAACTGGCGTGAGGTGCAGAACTAGAGGCCCGCCGTTGTTCCACTAGACAATTTTTGAGAAAGACTACTTTAACCTCAGTTCAGCCATAGACTTTGAAATGACTAATGGTGTCAGTCTTCATTGGAAACCTCTGTTTCATTAAAATACAAGAACATGCCTCTCATCCTTTTCCTATGTTGCATTCCCTTGCTGGGCTGCCAGTAAACATTTAAACGACTGCATTGTATTGTGTATCATTTCATACGAAAAAGATACGCATGGGTAAATGGACATCACTCTTTGAACAGGTAAAATGCACTAATGCATGCCAAATGATGATGATTCGTGTGATGATGGATGAGATGGTTGGGGAAACTAAACATGAAAAGTAATATTTGGGTGATCATTCTGGTTTAAAGCATGCCATCAACACATCACTGGGATAGCTACTTTACTTGATTGTCCTTTCATTACCTTAAGTGCATCATCTCTAGGTTCTTCTGAGACCGCTCAATTTACCTATATTGAGCCAATACTTATTCTTGCTCAAAAGGTCAGTCTTTTGGGTGAAATCTTACTGTGACAATATCCTGAAGATGGACGATTCCCTCTCTACTTCTGTGGAATATGGAGAGGAATCAAAGAGGCCTATTCCTGTGGACTGGAATGAGGTGCATTGATTAGGAATTGCAGACTAGTGACTCAAGTGGCAAACTCAAATTCAGTGGTTGTAGTCTGGACTTTCATACAATCGGAACGGCTACCTTTTTTTCATTGTGTGGGCAATCTCTAATGAGCTGGATAGATGCAGCCAATTGTCTGTCTCGTTGGCTCTTTAAGTGGCATGAGATGGCTCTTTGTTAATGGCATACCACCCCACCAGCTTATACTTCGCCCTCCGACAGGGACTCCGCATGTGCCATGCTTATTTTCGCTCTCCAATATTGTAATTCTCTTTTTGAATTCCACAGGCTTCCCTTATGCAAAGAACCGCCATGGTACTCCTGCTCAGGGATTCAACCTGGCCAACACCCAGCATAGACAATGCCAGCAGAATAAACATGAGCGGACCATCCCTATGTTTCATTGTTAGACTTGGCTTTTTTAGCGGGTTTACCCCCAGACATTTTGCTTCCTGGCCTCCTATTTTTGACCCTGTTTTTTGGGGGATGTAGGACTCTTGGCACTTTACCACTGCTGTTCAGTGCTAAAGTGCAAATGCTCTCCAGGTACATTATTCTATGGATTGGTGTTTCCATGACTGTCATATTTCATTTACTGACAAGTCCCTGGTACAGTGCACGGTGTGTGCCCAGGGCCTGTAAATCAAATGCTGCTAGTGGGACTGCAGAACTGATTGTGCCACTCACATGAGCATCCTGTAAATGTAACTCAGACCTGCCACTGCAGTGTCTGCACGCAGTTTGTAACTGCCATGTCAACCTGGCAAGTGCACTCACTTGCCAGGCCCTAACCTTCCCTTTTCTTACATGTAAGTCACACCAAAGGTAGGCCCAAGGTACCCCTGTGGGCAGTATACAATGTATGTGAAAGGTAGGACATGCCCTGGTGTTTGTAGAATATCCTGACAGTGAAATACTACCAATTTCGTTTTTTACTATCCAAAAGGATATTTATAACATCTTATAAATATAACTTACCATTGGGACAAGATAGCAAGCTAGCAATATGGAGTTTAGTGTGGCTGAACTCAGAGGATAAAAACACATCTTTTATTAAAGATGATTTTTATATTTTGTGTTTCAAAATACCACTTTCAGAAAGTGGTATTTTCTTAGGCATCCTGTGTCCCTATGTTGGTTTTTGTTTTGACTGTCTGGCTTTGGAGTGACAGGGGATGGAGGTTTGCATTCTCTCAGATGGCCACTGGGGTGGAGTTGATGTATGCCCTGCCTTTCCTGAATGAGTCAGGGCTGGGATCTATTCAGAGTACGTGGAGGAGTTTTCACTAGCACCTGAATAGGCCTTGTCTGCATTCAGAGTGGTAGGAGGAGATTTCCTTTCCACCTTAATAGGCCCTATCTGCCATGGACAATGTTTTGGCTGGGCAATGAGCTTCTCTGCCACTAGAGAACAAAGGAGTGTGTGCTATAAAAATGGGGCTCAGACTCCAGAACTTTAGATAACTGCTGAACTAAGAAACCTGCCAGGAAGAAGAGCTGGATAAGCTGTCAGAAGGAACTGTCACTTTGCTGCATGCTCTGCTGTGTTGGTCTGCTGGTTGCTGCTTCTGTCTTGGGCAGAGAAAAGACTGGATTGAATTTTCATCCTTGAAGTCTTGAAGTAGAGCTTGCCTCCTGTTGAAGTCACAGGGACAAAAAAGACTTCAGATAACTCTTTTGGCTTTTGGGACTAAGAAGACTGCCAAGAAGAAGAGCTGGAGAAGCTGTGAAGAGGAACTACCACTTTGCTGTGTGTTTTGCAGTATTGGTCTGCAGTGACTGCTTCTGTCTTGGGCAGTACAAGTACTGACTGGACTTTCTGCAACTTTGTTGTGTGAGTTTCACCGAGGGCTTGAGGGAGAGCTTGGCCCCTGTTTACAAAGTCTCAGGAACAGCAAAGACTTCAAGTTGATCTGCTACAAGCACTGGGGACTGTGTGTTATGTGCTGCAACAGAAAAAAACGCAACCCAACGCTGTCAACTACGCCGATTCCGACTCTGTGTCCTGAAGGCACTGCAGAGGGCACCACTGCACCGAGCACCGCAACCTTGGTCTCATTGGTGCCACCACCTGATGCAACCACGGTGCCGATGCTTGCACCGTTACCGGTGGGCACCGCACTCCACACCACCTTGATTCATGCCACCGCTCTGGTATCACCACCGCCGCCGCTCTCCGTTGAAATCGACGCCACTGCTTGCACCGTGGTTCGAAAGGCAGTGTTCATAAGTTACACGAAGCACTGCCCCCATCCTGCATCGCAGCCTTGGCCTGCCAGCACCATCTATTCCAGTTCATCAGCTAACGACAGTACTGCCGCTGCTTGCACTGTGACCTGCCAGCACCGCGACGAGCACTGCATCACTTCGCACCACAGCCCTGGTCTCACTGACGCCGCTGGACAACCGTCACCGAGCCACTGCTTGCACTGTGGTTCGAAGGCAGTGTTCGTAAGTTACACGAAGCACTGCCCCCATTCTGCATCGCAGCCTTGGCCTGCCAGCACCATCTATTCCAGTTCATCAGCTAACGACAGTACTTCCGCAACGACCATGCCGCTGCTTGCACTGTGTCCTGCCAGCACCGCGATGAGCACTGCATCACTTCGAACCACAGCCCTTGTCTCACTGACGCCGCTGGACAACCGTCACCGAGCCACTGCATCGCAACTTGAGGCACCGCACGCTGCATTTTGCACTGCAGCCACGATGCTTGCCGATGCTGTCGCTCCCGACTTCATCTGCGAGGAGTTCAATCTACAACACGTGTGACTTTAACAGCCCAACGCCTCCTGCAACGAACTCTGGAACCGACACCTGCGGATGGCGGCTATCTGGGGCTTAACAAGAGGTCGCCAACGTCCTACATCTCTAAAAGGTACTGTTTTGCATGTCTTTACGACACCGTAGCTGGCCTGCGAAGCGGCAATAAGCCAGAACTGTTTGGATTTGTTATTCACGACTCTGTGATATCCCCAGATGGGACTGTATTGTAAGTCTATTTTTGATTATTCAGAATTCTGAGAACTGTATGGTGGATTTTGATCATTTTTGGTCTTGTTTGCACAGATAAAATATTGGTTATTTTTCTAAAACTGCTGTGGTGTCCTTTTGTAGTGTTTTCACTACAGCTGCTTTACACACTGCCTCTCAGATAAGCCTGACTGCGCTTGCCACGCTACCAAGGGGGTGAGCAGGGGTTACTTTAGGAGTGTAACTCCCTTGGCCTGACTAGGAAGAAGGGTCCCTACTTGGACAAAAGTACATATCTTTGCCAACTAGAGACACCCATTTCTAATATAAATGTTTCCAGCCTATGTAGCAAATAGCTACATTGGGTGTCTGGGGGTTGCTGAAGAAAAACACTGTTTGAATTTGGTAATTAAATTAATCTTTCTTTCTCAACAGATGGGGCAGCATGTGGTGCTCATGCACTTGATGAAGGTTGTGTTTGTCTGTCTCCTTTCCCTAATTCCCTGTTCACATCTAGTCATAAAACTCCTAACCATTGTCCCCAGGTTCCTATGATCTATTGTGCTTTTAAATTCCACCATCAACAGATCTCACATTTGATGGGACAGATGTGGTTAAAGCTGCACCAATTTTTACTTAAGGAGGAGCTTACTAAAAATTGCAAATTTGCCAATATCACCCTTCCTACCTGCTACCCAGACATTAAGGGAAATCAAAGTACAGAGAATAAATGACAACAATAGTGCAGGCTTAGGTAATGTGCACTTATGTTTTTACCATATTTTATGCCCCATGGATTCTTCTGAAGTACCCTTCTCCTGAGTCTTGAGAGGTGAGGGCCTACTTTAGCATATAAATCTACACTATGGGACCTAGGGCCATATGTATCAACACATTTTCCCATAGACTCAGAATGGGCAAAACCATTTGATACATCTGGCCCTATTCCCAAAGTACATTTGCACATGAGTAAATGTATATAGGACCTGGTTCACAAAGATAAACTTACACTTTTGAGTAAGTTTACACTTTTATTCACTACACTACATTCACTTTTTATACACTGTGGGCCTTGTAGGAAAATAGGATCTGCTTATTATGGTTACTCCCACTTTTTGCTTCATGTCATATTATTTTTGACTAGTCGGACTGGGATCCTGCTAATCAGGATCCCAGTCTATCTGCTTTCTCCCTAACCTGTGATGTTATGTACTTAGGTACACTTCAGATTGGATACTGGGGAACCCCTGTCAGTCCCTATTATATGGTATCCATGTACCCAGAGCATAGGTACCCCAGAGGACTTCCATGGGCTGAAGCATGTATTTTGCCACCCACGAGAGGCCTTGCAAAATGAAACCTACAGGCCTGCCATTGCAGTCTGTGTAAGTTGGTGCATGCACCACTTACTTAAGATATAGTTTTTTAACAAACACAGTCTTGGTGGCAGGGTGTACACTGCCGCACCACTACAGGTATTATCCGACAAATGAATATAATAGGAGAAACCTATTAGGGTTTCCTATCCAGTCTCTCACAAATTGCACACCTCTAAAGACCAGCCACCGTCAATGGCCTTAAACACAAACATATATAAACAAAAATAAGAGAGGCACATGTACAGAGACAATTACACAACAATCCTTGGATTTAGTCCACAACACACATGAGAGTGACAATAATAGGAACACGTTTTGACTTCATGTGATTGATCTTTTATTCGTGATTAAGTGCAACACAGCCAACGCATTTCACCCTTGCAGGCTTCTTCAGGGCTGCAAATTTAACAAAAGCAACACTATCACAAACTTTGTGGATAACCAACTAATTATCAAAGCATAATATCTGGTGATAACATGTATTTATAACATATAAGCAAACATGAAAAATATACACATCTGATTAAAACAAATTTGTCCCAAATCAAAACAAGACAAATCATATCTCCAGACATATAAAAGGTATATTATATACAATACATTAAGACTTTTCATTTGCGAACACATTGTTGCTACGCCATCTTAAATCACAAAATGGCAAGAGAAAAGACCTGAAACAAAGGGCAACAGACACAGAAGAGGAAAAAGGAAAAGGTGCAGCACCTATGGGAAGGGGGCGGAGGAGGGCCCTACACAGCACCAGAGTCACGCAGGCTGCACCCTAGCAAAGCCCAGGCCAAGGGCTGGCCTGTCTTTGTCTGCTATCACCCAAAAGAGGCAAACCCGGCCACTCAATTAATCTTCTACCTTTAATAATAAATTCTGTGGAGTTATGGTACGCAAAAGTTAATTGCCCCATCTGTGCCAGGAACCCTCAGAGCTGTATGTCAATCCAATATCACACAGGCCAACTCCGCTGAGGACATGTATGTGACTTTGTTTTTTGATCAGTTTACTAGTATATACTGTTAATGGCTGTTGGAAATGCCTTTTTTCACCAAACCTTTTTCCTTACTCCTCTTTTTTTATCTTGTATTTGTTGTCTTTCAGACACTGGGCACTGCCCACACACAAAGGGCTGATTTACCTCAACTAATAGTCTGGAGAAAGGACTGGGCATGAAGGGATCTTTTTGCACTTTAGAAGCTCCTTTGAACTCACCCCCTAGATCAAAGGTGCTTTTGGGTATAAGTATTGGGGCTTCGACTCCTTCTAATCATACATTTTCAGATCTGTAACCAGACTTCGAAAAGTGTGCATTCCCTGCTCCAGAAGCCCCAACGAACCCATAAAAAGAAGATGGGCTCCAGAGCTTTCTTGGTTGCTGCACCTAAGATGTGGAATTCTCTACCACCGGATGTTCGTCTAATCTCATCTACCGCCTCCTTCAAAAAAGAAGCAAAATCTTTTTTTTAAAAAGTAAAATCTTTTCTGTTGACTAAGTTTTTACCCAAAGACAACATCCCTATGCTTATTGAAAGGAAACCAAGCTAACTACTCTTTATGATGCTTGACCCTCTAATTGCTGACTATAATTTGAGATCAAGCTTATTACTCTATTTATTTTCCTTGCTGTGTTTGTCATTCATACATGTGACTATTTTACCAGTCCAATGGATATCCTACCTCTCTTCATGTAAAGCGCTCTCATACCCACTACGGTCATGTTCGCGCTATACACAACTTTATAAATGATTTTTTTTTCAAAACACATCACTGGCTCTACTCCTGCATATTGCTAGAAGAAACTGGTGTGCTGCTAACTGCTCTGCTGTGTTGGTCTGCTGCTTGTTAAGATGCAGGGGGAGACTGCCATATTACATCCTGCCTTGTGTTGCTGACTTGCTGCCTGCTATCTACTGCTGTGCTCTTCCTAAGAGTTCTTCAAGGGCGTGATAGTCCCTGTTGCAGGAAGTCTCATGGCCATCAAAGACTTCCTCCACACAGCAATTTGTCACAACCTGTCCTAGGTTTTTGTACCAAGTATCAGCAACCGTCCTTACAAACAAATGCATAGTCGACTAAGGATCATCGCGCTTGCCTTGCCAGTCACCGAGTACAGTTATCCGCTTTTCCCCCATAGCCACGCTGTCAAAGACCATTCAGCGTGGCTCTGCCCACACTACAAATCCTCAGAAGGAGGAGAGCCAATCCCAGTGCTGCCCAATCTGTATGTGGGTTCCAGCAAGGTATACTGCTTCATTGCAGTCACCTGCTTGTCAACCTTCACCATTGTAAGCGGTTTAGAGGGACTCAGCGCACCATACATTTCCTGGAGGAGGCAGATTGTCACATCTACTCTCCTTCCCTTGAGACAGCGCATCAGACTCTAGCGCGACTCACTGCCGAAAGTTACTGTGTTCCCATAACTGGTCAGTGCTCTATGACAGGTGACCAGACACTAATAATCACAGCGATCTTGAGTGACCAGCCTTAAATATATAGGATCAGTAGCTGTTGAGCCCTGCTCAAAATTAATTACTTTGTGAGGAAGATCATTTATTGCTCCACAACTTAGATCATTACGAACTAACAAAGTCTTTCCGAAAACAACATAAAGGCAAAAATTCATTTCTAACACTATGCTACCTTTATTTATTCATAGTAATAACTTGAAAAGTACAGATTTGTATAATTTTGGTCTTGTTTTGTTCAGAATACAATAGGCTATATTTTGCAACCTGTGTGGTCTTTCTATGGTGTATTCATTGTGTTACTGTGTGTGTTGCATAAATACTTTACACAGTGTCTTTATTGATAAGCCTGCCTGCTCTGTTCCAAACTATCAGAGGGTGAGCACAGGTTATCTTCGTCGCATATCTAGCTTACCCAGACTAGAGTCATGGGTTGAACCTGGCTGAATCGCCTACCTTAGCCAACCAGAAACCGTGGGGCCTATTTATTAGCCCTTGTGTCACTTTTGCGCTGCTGTTGCGTCACTTTTTGTGACGCACCAGCAGCGTAAAAAATGCACCATGTTGCGTCATATTTAAAAAGTGACATATCTAGGTAGATGCGCCACTTTGTAAACCCCTGCACCACATTATACCTGCACCAGGTATAATGTATGCAGGAAGGGCGTTCTGAAGCGAGTAAGCCTCATAGAAGTCATGCAGTAAAATCTATGAGATTCACTTCAAGGATGCAAATGTGTCAATATCTGAACCTGCCCCACAGCAGGCGTAAGACTGAGGCAGGCACATTTGAAATGGGACTTGCCCATGTGAAATGACTCATTGATGGAGTTGTGTCACTTTCGTGGCACACTCCAGCAATGCACCATTTTTTAGCCTACAGATGCATCAGAAATACTGACGTATCTGTAACTCCTTGGGACATGATGTGTCATACTGTAAACATGACGCATCCAGCATGTCGCAAGGAGGGCACAATGAAAAGGGACGCATCACTGATTTCACGCAGCGATGCGTCACTTTTGATAAATTAGGCCCCCAATTTCTAATATTGTTGATCAGCTGTGAGGATAGTGTTTGTCCAATACCATAGTAACTCATTGTTGACTACAATTCTGCACTAAGACGATTGCTTGCTTTCTCCTGTTCTCTTCCATTGGTCATTTATTTTTTTTACTCCTGCTTCCTCTTCTTACACCTGGAACTATTGCTTTTTGCACCAGAAGTACTTTGCGAGAATGGAGTAAACCTTTGACATTGATGACCTGTTGTACAATTCAGAGGAGTTGAAGGGTTATTGCAGGGAGATGGGGTTAGCAGTGAGTGGGAAATCCACAAAGCTGAACCTTCTGGAAGCAATGTATAATTTTGAAAAGGCACACTTGTGAAAAAGCTTCAACAGAGGACCAAAAGGGCAGTGGCCCTGGCAAGGAGTCTACGAAGGAGGAAGGAAATGACTGGGCAGAGGCTCAGCGCACCATACATTTCCTGGAGGAGGCAGATTGTCATGTCTACTCTCCTTCCCTTGAGAGAGCGGCATCAGACTCCAGCGCGACTCACTGCCGAAAGGTACTGTGTCCTACAAGATCCACAAAATCCCAATAACTGGTCATTGCTCTATGACAGGCGACCAGAAACTAATAACCACAGCAATCTTGAGTGACCGGCATTAAATATCTAGGATCAGTAGCTGTTGAGCCCTGCTCAAAGTTGAGTACTTTGTGAGGAAGATCATTTATCGCTCCACGACTTAGACAACTACGAACTCACAAAGTCTTTCCGAAAACAACCTAAAGGCAAAAATTCATTTCTAACACTATGCTGCTTTTATTTATTTATAGTGATAACTTTAAAAGTACAGATTTGTATCATTTTGGTTTTGTTTTGTTCAGAATACAATAGGCTATATTTTGCAAACAATGGATAGGGAGCATTTTGCTGGGTCTATTGACAGGAGTGGTGTTACCTCCCAAACCCTGTCCCCTGAGGAGCTCAAGGATAGACAGGCTAGGAGGGACCTGAGGCTGCAAGCTGGATGTAGATGAGAAGAGAGCTGCGGCTGACAGAGCCTTAGCTTAGGAGAGGATGGCAGAGATGGAAAGGGCCTTCACCAGGGAAAAACTGGCTCTTGAGGAGAAGAAATTGGCCCATGAGCCTATCTTGAAGGATCTGAATTAACAAGTACAGCAAGTTGAGTCCAGTGGTGCCAGTACAATTATTGTGTCCAGTGTTAAAGATACTGCCTACATACCCAGAGACTACCAGGCACATGCATCAACCATTTTTGTGACCGCAAATGGTGCGATTTGCAAAAATCGACCGTTTGCTCCCGCAAAAAGGGCATTTGCGATGCATCAAGGTTCAAGGCACTCGCAATTTGAGAATGCACAATTAATTGTGATTTCTCAAATTGCATTTGCATTTAAGGAATTGCAATTTGTGATTCCTTAAATGCAATGCAAGAACCACATTAGAATAGCGATTTCGCTGCAAGGGGGCGCAAATTACCATCAAGTTGAACTTTATGGTAATTTGCAAAAACTTTGAAAAATGCACTAAAGTGCATTTTTTAAAGTTGTAGATACACATGCTCTTGGGGCATGTGTGTGCGCAACATGTGTGTACAGAGCAATTTCAGGGGTGCAACAGGGTGTCTTTTTGACACCCTTGCACCCTTGAAATTGCCTGCACAATTTGCGACTCGCAATTAAGGAATATCTGTGAATCGCTAATTTTATAGTGAGTCCTACATGCATAGGCTTTTGCAATTGCTTAATTGCGATTCCTTAATTATCGCAGTTAAGGAATCGCAAAAGCCTACATTGATGCATGTACCTGTTGGTGCCTTACTTCAAGGAGGGTATGACATACATCAGTTGTTTTGGCATATTTGGGAGCTCTAGATGTGCACTGGATCACAGAGTAGGATTGGGGAACTGGCATATGGAGTCATATTTCTGGTGATGGGAGGGATGCTCTACAGGCTCTAGAAGAGAGTGATAGGCAGAGGTATACCCCTATGAAGGAAGCCCTGGTAAATAAGTACGGATTCTCCCCTGAAGAGCGTAGGCTGAGGTTCAGGGGCAGCCAAAAATTGTCTAGCCAGTCTTGGGAGTAATTTATGGAGTATTTCTGCAGGGCACTAGATGGCCGGAAAAGGGTAGCACGGTAAACTCTTTTGAAAGGCTGTAAAATTTGATTGACAGAGAATACAAGTTCAGTTATTTCCAGGGCTATGCAAACACCTGATGGAGTGTAAATTCTCTGACCCCACGAAATTGGCAATCCCAAATGCCTGTCCAGAGTGTCTGGACAGGCATTTGGGAGTGATCTAGGTTCTTTCCCTCTGTGCTCTTCCCTCTACTGACATAACATTTAGGGCCAGATGTTTTTCTCAATGCTACCAGTTTCTTAACACTGTGGGTATCTGACAGAAGTGAGACCACAGGGCGCGATACAGATGGTATGATTGGCCCCTGGGTGTGATACAGGGTGCAAATTGGACATTACGGAAAAAGATGTGGATCTGGCAAATCAGGAGTAGCTTATGTTTGGCCAAAAATGGCCTATAGTTCATAGAGTTATTCCTTTTGTCTGTGAAAAAAATTATTTTTCTATGTGCCAGAGCCGATACTGACAGACTATCAGGCTAACTTAGTCCTGTGTACACTCAGTGCCACAAGATAGCAAACACTAGGAGCGGGCTAAGGTATTTTTTTTAATTGATGCAAGGTATATTTGATGTTGTGGTGATTTAATGCTTTGTTGTTGGCAAATTAATGCTATTGTATTTTGTCTGGTGTATTGTGTTGATGTGTCAATGTGTTATAGGAAGGTGTTGCTATTTCTCACAATTGTTAGTTCATATCAAAGTAAAGACACTATTTGCTGACAAATTTCATGACAATTGCACTTTCTTCTAGGTTGTGACCGTGCATATGCATTGCTATTTGTGTTTGTGAAATGTTCATGTTGATGCATCTGTAAATAGCATTGAGATAGTAAAAAGATAAGATTTCCGAAAACCAGACAAATTAGGGTGCAAAAGTCCCTTAAAAAAGTACACAACTTATCCTGGAGTTGCCACTAAAACACATGAGAACCAGGCTCCCCACACAGGCTAATAAACGTAACACATTTTGCCATGAATGGCTTGCACACATTAAGGCACATGCATTTCCGTGGCTAAAAGAGGGAACCTTTGACGCTAACACAAAAGAGCACATGAGATCATAAATACAAACCAAATACACAAGACAGAAGAAGGACAAGAGAGAGGTACTACCAGAAATGTGGGTAATCTTTGACAAGACTCAGACGGATAATCCTAACCCACAGTCAGCAAGCAAGGCGTTGCACCTCCCCCATCTTATGCAGGCATGAGGGTTCTCTCTCCGTTGCCTACTCTCCCCGCATTAGGATACACCAACCTGCCAGTTAAGGGAGCTGCGGGGTCCTCTATCGAACAACGAACTGTTAGGTCCAGGAACGGGAGTCTAACAGGCCAGCAGGCCTGGGAAATCCCAGCACCACCCAGTCCAGTGCTTGAACTCCCCAACATTTGACCCTACATCTGTCACGTTCAGTTCATCGAACGCCAGCAACACAAGAACATGCACTCTCTCTGGTTCAGGTGAACACACTTGAATGATAAGGAGATTCACAGTGGTTCTGAACAGTGATACAACTAGCAGGGTGAGGAAAGGGGTCCCAGTCCTCCAGGATCCGATGATGAGGTGGAAGCCACAGGGTTTGCTGAGGTAGCCAAAGAGGTTATGAAAGAAGGTAAACCCGGAATCACTGGGACCTGGGTACTATACAGTATATATTAGAGTGGTTCCAGTGTATTAGAGACATTCACGCAAAGGGGAAGTATGAAAAAATCAAAATAACATTCAAGATTTAAATAAACAAAACAGCTATTGTGACAATGGAATTATGCATCTATGCAAAAGAACACATCTTTAATCAACCTAAAAGGGTAACAGATTTCAAAGTAATGGTGCCTGGAAGGAGGAAGGGGGTGATAGAGATGTGGTAGTGAAAGATAAAGTTTGTGGTGCTGACATAAAATCACAAGCAATTCTGGCCTATATTATTCGTATGCTGGATGGTCAGGTACAATTTCATCAAAGTTCACAAAATATATACACAATCGCCATGTAACACAAAAATTCATAGTATATTTATTACTGGTGAATGGATTGGCAAAAGTTCAAGTGTCGACGTTTTGACCCCATTTGGTATGTAGGTATTTCGAACCTTACTCGCTGGGACTTCCTCAGGACAAGTGAGAAGTGGTGAGGGGTAGGCACACCTAAAGAGAGAGAGGGATGGTGAGCCATACCCTGACTAAAAACAGTAAAATTAAAAACAGAGTCCCAACTGGGAGGGCAAGGTTAATTATCATTACCATAAGTGCTGGGGCGGGGGGGTCTCTCTCAAATCAATCGTGGTGGAGGGGGGGCTCAGTTGCTCTCCATGAGGTACTCTTGGGCAGGAGTGAGGTGACACCTGTGTGGAAAAGTCGTCGGTTAGCCAAACTGAATGGCGTGTCGTAAAATGGTGATCTAAATTCAAAGGGCCATTGAAACTTACTGAATGTACATAGGTAGCGTAAAAAGTCCCATCAAAAAGACGATTTCATCACTGTTGGGATGTGAAGTCCCAAAATGACTATTGAAAGTGTTGGCAATCCTGAGTCAATGAAAGGCGACAAGTAGAATAAATCTGGGGAGGGAGAAACCAGCTAATAGGTATGGCTCAACTGACATAGTTCAAGGGGAGACCCGGGGAGAGTCGTGCGCGAGCCGGTCTCTCCCTGGGCATGTTCGCGCAAGGTGACTGGCCACACAGGTGCAGACTGAATTAGTCCGCGGGACAGAGGCTATAAGTAGGGCTAGCGTAGGGCGGGAAGGGGGGATACCGGTTGAAGACGGGCGGCGGAGTTTGCTTTGCGGAGGAAGTTCAGCTAATTCGCCCTGCGCCACATACCTCACGGTGGTGCTGGCGGACGGCTGGGTCGTCAGAGGTGTGTTTTGTCAGCAGAGGCAGGTGAGGGAAGAGTTTGGATTTTATTTATTTTATTTGTTTGTGCGTTTTGGTGTAGCGCGGTCTTTTGCCCGGGGGTGTTGGAGCGCTTCGCGGTGGGAACAGAGCTGATGTATGGGAGCGTTGCAGGTGGGCAAATTACGGAAGTGAGAGTTTGCATGGGGCAGAGGTGACAGTCGAGAGCAGGCAGGGTGCGGGGGGTGGCGGGCGGTGCATTGCTGGTGGGGGGGTGACATGTGTGCAGGATACGGGGCGTGCGGGATGCGAGTGGAGGTGTAGTGCTGTCATGGATGGAGGACACTCAAACACGGGCAATGGTGGCACTTGTGCACGTATCGAAAGCAAACAAGATGTAAGAGATAGCAAACGGGTGTTACAAGAGAAAAGTGATGTGTGCATGTTACAAAAAGAGTACCAGACACAGGTGAAAGGGTAGTAATGCAATAGACGGCAGACTCTCAGCCACAAGAACGCACAGGGAAGGCACTTCCATAGTCATGGAGAGTAGAACTTTTTTATAATAAAAGGTCTTCTTTCAGATCACAGAGAGGGCATTCATTAACTATGGAGGTGTCTTTGGGGGAGGATGTCTTTGGGGTCAGTTTTGAAGGCCGGTGAGGGGGCAGGGAACCCCTTATTACGGTGCCACGCACATCTCAGCATGCTCCTGCAGCCCCGCCAGCGGTGCGGCAATTGATTAGGGGTGCACAGGGGATGTCCATCCATGGGAGGAATTATGTGGTGAGCCCTGCTATGTTATTGCAGTTTGTAAATGCAATGATGTGCCCCTGGATGGAAAAGGGGTAGGGTTTTGATGGCCACTTGCTTCCTGACAGTGTTTCTTTGCCCTTATCGGGGGGTGGGGAGGAGCAGACATCCAACTGTGGTGAAGTATTTGTGCAGGCTGGTGCAGTGTTACAGGCTGGGTACACAAGGGAGGGGTTGTGGTGCAATGGCTCATCAGGCGGTGCGGGCTCCCAGGGGTGGCCATTGGGTGTGGATAGGCTCGGGTGCTGATTCAGGGTCCGTTTTGGATGGTACAGTGTTTTTTTGGGGGGTTTTCTGGTCAGGCGCAGTCTGGCTTGAGCAGCCGCACGGGCAAGGATACATCTACAGGGAGCAAGTCATCGGCGGGCAAGAGGAAGTTGCAGGCTGAACACGCTGCGGTTAGGTCTGGGGGGGCACAGGAAAGGGATCTGGAGCGGATTTCTTTTCTGCGACGGGCGCAGGAGTGGATCATAATGATATTCAATGGCATTTTTATGTTGGTGGAGTTGGTGATGGGGCGATGCCAGTGGCAATGGGGATTATTGTGAACATGGTGATGGCATAACGTTGGATATCATTTTATGGGGTGGTGTTGGAGATGGCAAGTTGCCTGGTAACAGTGGGGAAATAATTTGGAAATGATGATGCATTAATTCTGGATTTTAATGATGAGGACCTGGAGGAGGGTGACTTACGTGCTGGGGATGTTGGACAGGTTGCAGTGCAACAGAAACTAGGGGGTTAGGGGCAACCCTTTTCACGCAAAAGTCAGATTTCCCTTGGCCGTCCAGTCTCAACGGGTGGACCCTGCGGTGTTTCAACAACGGCAGTCGCAGTTGCCAAAAGGTAAGACGGGTTGGTGGTCTCTTTGGCACCAGGGGAAGGGGTTTGTGCCTAAGCGGCCCAGGTCTATTGGAATTGGTGTGGGGTTGTTTGGGGAGCAAGTTGCTGATAAGATGCTACCGGTGCGGCAAGTTTGTTGGGAGGACCAGGTATATTGGAATTGGTGATGAAATGCTTAGGGAGCAAGTTGCTGACAAGACGCTGCCAGTGCGGCAAGCTCCGGAGAAGGACAGCCTATCTCCCACAGCATCGGGTGCGCCCTTCTGGAGCGGTCAGGGCATTTCTGTCCATAAGGTTACCTTGTCTGCAAGATTTATGGAGTGTCTTTGTTTTGTGCGTATGAAGACACGGTCAGGCAGTTAATGATCTACAAAGATGCTTCTGGGTTAAAGGTTTTTGGCATATTCTGGGAGGGGCGATGGTGTGCGGCAAGTTGGCATGTGCAGTGGAGGAGTCAGGGCTGCAGTATCGCTTTTTGGAGTTGTTTCCCCTGTCGGGTCCCTTTAGGTCTGGGGTGTGGAATTCCGCGACAGGTCTTTGTTATTCCATATGGAGAACCTGGCGGTGTTTGCACTGATCAACAGGCAGAACGCAAAAGAGTTGCGTGTGCGGAAGTTACTGCGTGCTTTCATGTTGAGGTGTTTACAGCTGGCTATTGTTTTCAAAGCGAGACATATCCCAGGAGCTGCTACTTGTATAGCAGACGCTTTGTCTAGTTTTCAGTGGACGGATTTCTGCAGGCTGGTTCTTGGGACAGAGATCAACAGACTCAGATCCCACAGTACGTAGGGGCTTTGGGGATTGAGAATTGTCCAATTGGTTGAGAATTCGGTTGCTGCAGCTATGAGTCGGCAGTTATCTGATTGCATGGCAGGAATTTTTGAGCTTTGGTAATGAGTTTCCTTTTTAGGGGGGGTTGCCTGGGGAGCAGTTTTTGTTGAGTTTTGTTTTGCACCTTATTGATAAGGGCTTTTCGCATGCCTCGATAGCCGCTTAACTGGCTGGTATTTCTTTTTCTGGGCAGCTGCGTTGGGGGAGGGATCCGGTAGGGGGGGGTTTGGTTTGAAAGGTGTTGAACGGTTTGGGTAGGCAGCAGGCTGGTTCTAAATGGTTGCGGCAGCCAGTGAAATTTACATTGCTTCAGAAGATGTTAGTTAAGTTGTCCTCTTGTTCCGATGCCTTTGAGTGTGCCACATTTCGTTTGTGTTTTTTATGGTTCTTTTTGGGGCATTTCCGAGCTTCTGAGCTCTTGGGATTGCGAGCCACGTTCGGCATTACTAGGGCTGACGTCTTGTGCAGGGTGATCGGTTGAGACTTTGGCTGCGGGCTTACAAGACTGATCATTTGAGCAGGGGCAAATGAGTTTTCTGGGGGACGAGTGGATTGGATTTCTGTTGCTTAGTTCGGGAGTGGGAGGTTTTTAAGGTTTCTTCTTTTTTCCTGCCTGGTGTTGTTTTCTGTCCTGTTGATGGGAGTCATATTTCTATTGCCCAGTTGTTGGCTGTTTTGCGCCAGGTTTTGTTGGCCGTAGGGGAGAACCCTTTGGTCTTTGGGACGCGTTCCTTTCGTATTGGGCCAGCGACGGAGGCTGCCCAGTTGGGGCGGGATTGGTCACAGATACGCAGACTTGGGAGGTGGCGTTCGAAATGCTGCGGAATGTCTGTTAGTAAATAGTTCAAATTTCTTTCTCTTCTTGTTAATACATGTTTTCTGCATAGGTCCTTTGCGCAGGATGGTACACAGTAAACGGACAATTTGGATTGTGGGACACTCCTTCGTCGAATCGGCCGCGGTTTATGCTGGGCGGCAGATTTGTGGGAGATCACTGGGTCTCAACAGTTGTACACACACGGTTTTCCGGCATGGTAAAGGGGGAATGCATTGGGGGGGATTGTTTACTTTTTTGTCTGTACTTTGTGAGGGAGGAGAGGGTCCACCAGACTTGCTAGTAATTCACCTGGGTAAACCCGATCTGGTATCCTTATCAGGTCTGATTTTGATAAAATTGATGAAGATGGATCTGGAAGTCATCAGAGACGCCTGGGCGAGCACCATGGTGAACTGGACGGAATTTGTGCCACATCTACTCTGGAATGGAGCTCGGAATCACACAGCTATTGACAGAGCGAGGAGGAAACTGAACTTATCTATGAGACTGTTTTGTAAGGACATGAGTATTTACAGTTTGGCTCATCCTCATGTACATGTTTCTGAACGGCACTTGTTTCATGAGTATGGGGTTCACCTTTCCCAGTTGGGTCAGTCCTTTTATTTATTAGAATTACGTGATTTTGATTGCGAATGTTTTGGATGTTCAGTTGTGGTGTTCTAAGAGTCAGGTTTCATTTGCTTTTCAGGTGGGGCAGGAAAACTCTAAAGGTTTTCCTGGTTGGCGGGTTTTTAGTGGGGGGTGGGCAGCCTGGAGCGGGTTGGTCCATCCTCAAAGGGCAGGTAAAGGAAAGGAGGGGGTAGTTACAAGAGTTAGTTGCCTTTGGTTTGTTAGGGTTAACTTGGTGGGGGTTTACTCTTTAGTAAGGATGCTCAGTGAGCTGAAAGAATTTGGGTTTAATAAATAAATAAATAAATTAAATATGTTGTTAAGATGTATTGTTTCACATCTGTCTTAATAAAGTGGCCTTCATTGCTTACTAAGAAGTTGTGGGCAGTGAGTTCTTGCGCGAGGGGGGACCCAGGGAGAGCCGTGCGCTAGCCGGTCTCTCCCTGGGCATGTTCGCGCAAGGTGACTGGCCACACAGGTGCTGACTGAATTAGCGCAAGGGACAGAGGCTATAAGTAGGGCTAGCGTGGGGCGGGAAGGGGAGATACCGGTGGCAGGCGAGCGGCGGAGTTTGTTTTGCCCCACCCACCCTTCCCTCTTTTTCCCTTTAGGCCTTTTTTCTTATCAGTGCTTTAGGTACTGATTTTGTTTTATAGGTTTGCCACGCTAAGACAGGTTGAATTTTTTCCTTTTGTAGGCGGGTTTTTAGGGGGGGTGGGCAGCCTGGAGCGGGTTGGTCCATCCTCAAAGGGCAGGTAAAGGAAAGGAGGGGGTATTACAAGAGTTAGTTGCCTTTGGTTTGTTAGGGTTAACTTGGTGGGGGTTTACTCTTTAGTAAGGATGCTCAGTGAGCTGAAAGAATTTGGGTTTAATAAATAAATAAATAAATGAAATATGTTGTTAAGATGTTTTGTTTCACACCTGTCGTAATAAAGTGCCTTTCTTGCTTACTAAGAAGTTGTGGACAGTGAGTTCTTGCGAGAAGACTAATTTGCCTAAGTGAACAGGCAAAACTAGGAAGCGTTAATTGTGAACTCACGTGTGATTTGGGAGGTTAACTAATGGAGGGGTGTGCTGATGTAGCTCGTGACCAGGAAGAATCATCACGGCTGGGGTGGTGAGCATGCATCAAAAAACGTGAAGTCAAACTGGGGGTGAGAGGTTGACTGAGCGACCCGGAGTCAGACAGAAGCAATCTCTGTACCTTAACCACAGAGACCGTGTGAATAAAGCATGCAGAACCAACTCGATCATGTCTGCTGAAATAAACAGTCCCTCTGCTAATCACGAGTGCAATGAGCAAGGCGCTGTGAAAGCGGCCGTGACAGTGCTGAGTAGCGGCTCGGGGTGCCGTGATTCACGTATCCCCTAGCGAAGCAAATCTGACGCGATACCCCTGTTAGTCGGCAAAAGTGGAAAACTGCTCGATTCCGAGGGATGGCTAAACACTGATTTCTCGAAGCCGGTGCAGCCTATAAGTCAGGGGAGCCATCCCTAAAATGCCCGTTGTAATTTTAAAACAAGGCCATTCTAAAAGTGGACAATATGCTCAATTCTCTCATTTGGACAAAACAAGCTTCAAAGTATGTGTCAATAATAAGTTAAGCGCACGGCACCGAAGTGCTCAATTACGTATACTAACATTATGTTGCGCGTTATGCAGGTAAAACAAGGCGATTGAGAAATTTGCGTGGCATGGTCAAACACTCACCCAGCAGGCAGCTTGCCACTTCTGTCGGGAACAGCGGGCACACCAAACGCTTGTGGTTATTTTATGTAAAATGTTTCACGTCTTGAGCGCACAAGGGCACCGTGCGTGACGCGCCAAACAGGCGTTAGGTTCTAAACCTACCGTGAAGCGAGGAAAGACGCAGCAACAAAGAAAAAACTACTTCTGCAGTGTTGTGGCGGAAAGGGAGGTCAGGAGACCCGAGATGCTTTGGATCTTGTGGAAGTGAATTCTAGCAGCTTGCAATTGTTTGAAAATAAAATAAAATTATTAAGGCCTGGCCAGGGTCGGGGGCATAATGTTCACTTTAATAGGCCTCAAATACAAAAGTGGTTATAGTAATAGAGTTGCTAAAAGACATGATCATAATAGTGATGCATTGGATGTTTAGGCAAATGGCTTGGGTATGTCACATATAGGATGGGCAGAGGAAGTAAATTAGCGATCATGCGTAATGTTTGGCACAAGCAAATTCGGTTACACAGTATTCCTCATGGTGACACCTGATTCATAAATAGCGATCATCTAGTGCGAAAAAGTCAGGTACTGGTTTAGACAAGTTAAAGTAAGCCAGGCAATGGAAATGGTGATGTTAATAAATGACAAGATAATCTTTCCGTTGGTGAATGATGAGCAGAAAAGATCTGGAAATACAACAATTATGTAGTGGTGTAGACATATTAAAGTAAACCATATGATGGAAATAGTGATAATAAAAATTAACATAATAATCTTTCCTTTGGCTTGAATGGTGAGCAAAACGGACCATAATTGGTTAGACAGTCAATCAAAAGAACACAAAATAATCTTATGAATAAAAGTTACAAAACAATTTATACAATATATATTACATGCCCAAGCACAGTGAGCTGCCTCTCGTAGACCCAATCTAGGCATTGAACGGCCCAGGAGAGTTAAAGCCTCTCATGTTTTCTGACATTGCTCACAATTAACCATCCTTTCAACTCACTATTCTACACGCACTTTGAGGCAGATTTACGTTGCCTGACGCATCTCTGCAAATCGGCAGAGATGCGCCAGGAAAGATACGGCACGCAAGTTCATCCTTGCGCCACCCATGATGCGCCGCATTTACAATGCGGCGCACCATGGCGCAGGAATGAACAGATGCGTGTCGCATCTTGGGCGTAAAGTTGGCGCAGTGCTGAAGTTGTGTTGCATGCGGCACGCAACTCCAGCACTTTTCCAACTTGCCCTATCTTTAACGTGGTGCGTCAAGCCTTACGCCTGCTTCAAGCAGGTGCAGGATTTTGACGCATCAGCGTTGGGAAAGTGACTCAGTGAAATCTTGTAGATTTCACTGAGTCACTTTTCAGGGGCGTTCCTGCGACGGAACGCCCCCCCCCCCGGCACCGGAACGCCTACATGAAACCTGACGCAGGTTTCATGTGGCGCAGGGCCTCACACCGTGACGCATCTCCATAGATGCGTCACGTTGTAAATGCCTCATAGGGATGCACCACATTTACGCCGCCTTGCGTGACGCAACAGCGGCGTAAACGTGGCGCAAGGGGCTTGTAAATCTGCCCCATTGTGTCTGCCACACCGATGATACTAAAGCTAGATTGACCTTCACACAGGATGTGACGCAGCCTCTGCAGCTTGGGACCCCCCTTCTGCTTATACATTTTTGTGAGATATCTATATCTCAGAGATTTGTTGCCACATTCTGCAGGAGGAAAGGACGCTCTTTGTGCTCTGTATTAAGGACTCGCACTCCAGTTGGCTGGCAGGGGCTTGTTTTCAACGCTGGATAGGATTAGATATCGCCAGCCATCCATTTCTGAGAAACCTGCAAGGGAACAGCACTCAGTTGTAGTGCAGGCGCATGCCTTACTGCTTTAAAGGAATTCTGCTCTTGCATACTGTGTCGGGATATGAAGCATCCGGCTTGGAAATTTGTTTCTTTTCACAAAGCCCTTGTATCCAGTTTTTTTTTTTAATCCTCGCTGTGGTTGGTGGGTTCATAAGACCCTGCCAACTTAAACCCTCTTCAAGCTAGTTGTACTTGCCCTCGATTTAGGGTGAAGCATGTCTGAAATTGCTGGTCCACTTTGAGATATGTTTATGGTTGATGGATAAAGCCATGTGTATACGCTGCATTTACAACATGACGTTATTCTGAGCCTTTGTTTAAACAAGCATTGGCATAGCCAATAGATCTCGCCTTTGGAACCTTATAAGTATATAGTTATGCAGTACAATATCCTTGGTGCAACAACATCAACTGTTGCATGTCTAAACACTTATTAGGTCCCAAAGGCGAGACCTATTGGCTATCCCAATGCTTATTTAAGGTTAGGCATTGGCCTGCTCTTAAAAAATGTTTTTGCTCCCATTCACAAAGGGGAAGGGGTCATCAGGGAGACCCCTTCCCGTTTGTGACTGGCTGTAGGTGGTAAACTGTGAGTGTTTTGCGACGTCAGTCGCAAAACAATGGTACATTCCCCTGCCACTTGCTATTAGGATGGGATGCCATCGGCACGCCCCCTCCTAATAGCTACTTGTAAACCATATTTTGCGGGTCAATAATAGGTTGCAGACTAGCAAAATAGGGTTTGTACATAGAATTATGCATTATACTATACACAAACGGCCCAATGGACTGTTTGAGATCAGTAAAATGCAGACACACAGTAAATACAATCTTGGACTTAGAACTTTACCTTACATATTGAATTTTGCCTTCTTTTTTAGTGCTCTGTAATTATGGCTTTATTGTGACTTCTAAAACTTTGAATGTGTTTCACCTTTTCTTTAACAAATGTGTAGCTTTATTGACGTTCAAAATATCCTTTCATGGAATTTTGTAGAAAAAAATGTTGTTGTTTTTTCCATCCTGTTCTGGAGAAACGTTGTTTTCAATAAGTCAACATGAATGGCATTCCTAGGATGTGATACTCATCCTGTCGAATGCAATTAATGTCGAAAAAACATCGTCCAGACCACATTGTCCAGGACCTCACAGCTCCCTTGTTTGCATATATAGAGGAACCACCCATATATCCGTGTTCCCAATCACCCCAGTCTTGTTCTTGATTCTCACTATTCTAGTATATTTTTTATTCATCGCCCTTACCAATACACTACCACAGTCTATATCAAGTACACCTCCTCGTGTGTAACCATAGTAACTCTACCTATGCCCTGGTACATCAAACTTTACCAAGACCTTACTACCACCACCTGTTCCTGCATCCTAGATCCTCTACCACTGTTTGCACACTCGCACCTGTATTACTACGAGTACAAATATTCTACTATTGTATGTGGAGAAAGATTTCCATCTTTCTGGAAAGTCACCAGACTGGGATTTCTTATTTCCTACGTTGAGTTGTCAACTGGCATTCTCCATTTTCATTTTACAGAGCGAGGTTGTGCCCAAAATATGCCAAACTGTGATGTTCTATGTTTGAGAAAAATGTTTTAATAGAAAAAAAAAATCACATTTAAGTGTACCTGGATTTGTGAGGATATGCATAAGCTTTCCCTGTTCTTCTAAGTTCTCTTTGAAAAATATTTTTCTGCATTATTCGATTTCCGTTTATCATGTGAATACATGTGACGTTTGTCGTTGATGAAGCAATGCAATTGCTATTCAAGAGGCCAGTTTATCTCTACAATGAACTTTGAAAACTGCTTAATCAGAATCCGCGTGCCCCAATGGACTTTTCAAAGCATTAGTCGAGCGCGCATTCTGAGGACCGAACTAACTCAGTTAACACAAGCAATTATATTTTAAAGGAGTTGGCACTTCGGAGTGGGCCTCTGTTAATTCTCAAGTGGTTAACACATGACTTTGCAAGAATTAAACGAATCCATTCCAGTCCCAAGTTGACCTCGTCTATAAATTGCGTTTTTCTATTTCAAGCATATTGTTGTCCTCTTCTGTAGAAAAAGGGCCAATTTCTACCATATCGGCTCCACATTTACAATTAGCTGCCCAGAGTTAAATTAATCTCTTGAACTGCATAATGGGAAGCATATCCAGTGCCAATGAAACGGTAGGAAGATAGCAACGTCTTCTCTTTTAGAGCCCCGCTAAGTTCCATTTTCGTACTTCATCGACTTAATTGAGGCGGGTATCATTTGTGACCTGTTAATTATACTTAATTGTGCTTTGACATTAGGTCGCCGGCACAGTTCAAAGGTAAAGGAGACCGCAGATGCATTTTAATTACTAATGCTGAAGTGCTTTATTAAAATTTTGAATAACTAATGCATGTAGTTATTATAAGGTCGACAGCTTACATAAGGGCACTTCAAAAACTTCATTATTAATATAAAATCATATATTTTAATTTCGTTTTCATTTAATTGTAGTATCTGCTATATAATTGAATTTGTCTGTGTGTGTGGTGTGTACATTTTCTCAAGCAGAGTTCAATCATTTAAGTTAGAGCCATTATAAGGCAAATATGCGATGCCTGGTAAAAATTCACAAAAGTAACTATTTAAGCGTAGACTTGTGCAAGAGTAGTAGTGTGCTTACAATTGTGCATAGTCTATATTCGGATGTCATTCA
Organism: Lissotriton helveticus; assembly: GCF_964261635.1. Lineage (NCBI taxonomy): Eukaryota > Metazoa > Chordata > Amphibia > Caudata > Salamandridae > Lissotriton > Lissotriton helveticus. The sequence goes on along the minus strand of NC_136059.1, from coordinate 1,837,301,933 downwards.
GAATAAAAATATATACATACTGATAGTAGTATGTGTACATGACAACACCCCCTCTCGACATGTTTATGATGAGGTGGTGACACATATACTTGAAAATATTATGACTGTAAATGTGTTACAGGGCATAGGCATTGTTCTTCACATATTTTTTGTAAAACTATTACTACTACAGTATAAGGATTTTTGCAACATCTGATAACAATCACACACCATGGCGAAAATCTGAATTTGAAGCACATGAACGCAGCCCACTTCTTGAGCTATGCCCTCCTTCATTTGTGATGTGCCATGCAATGCAGGCCATACTATTCATGAGAAATGTGCTCCACAGAGGTGGAGACAGATATGGTAGTGTACTTCGTAGATGACCATTACAGAGAACTACATAGAATACCATTAGTGGAGAAGAAAAAGTGGCCATGTGGCCAAAAGGTTACAAAATGTATGAACTAATACATTAGGTCTGGAGGTACACACCCAGAGGGGCCTAAAAAAATGGCAGGATGAGTGGAGGCGCTTGAAATATAAGTTTGCCAAAAAGAGGCGCAAACAGTCTACATTGAGGTGGACCCAGCTCATGGCTCCATATGACCCCCTCAACAATTGCATCCTTTCCAACATTTAGCCTGGTTTTCTGTATGACCTACCTATTCCAGGGAACCTCAAAGTCAGGCTAGGTAGTGAAGTATCCTACCCAGCCTGGGTGCTCACTAATGACTATGCCACACACGGAGAGTAGTTATACACGTCTTTATTCTTGAGCCTGTAAGCAAGAACTCAACATTCTAAACATGCATTCAGTTCATTACCCTTCAACACTTATGCCATTGGATTACGGAGTCCATCAGGATCGAAAAGAGTGTTGTTATTCTTTATTTACACAACACTCCATTTCTGAATTTTAAGTACTCACTGTAACTGGTGAGTGGTCGAGAGTGCTGGTTCCAAGATTGGTAAGCAATAATGTCCTTCATGTCGAGCATGTCACTATCTTGACTCATAACAGTGACAATTAATTCTAATGACTTGACAGCTGGTGTGCTAGATTTTACAATTCAATTTGTGTAGGCTTCAGATGTCTAAGATGGGGTTCAGCCCATTGTGAGGGCACTCTTGAAAAATAATCAAATAGATTTTTCTGGTTTCCCTGGATGGTAAACAACTGTGTAGTTGTATTCTTGGAATCTCAGACTCTATCGTTCAATACAAAGGGGCATCTTGGCTTTAGGATTGCCAAATATTGTCAATAGTGCTTGATGATTGGTCACTTCTATGTAAGGCTCTCATTATAAGAACACATGGAAATATTCACAAGCCCATACAGATTTTTCTTTCTCAGGTTGTGAATAAGCATGTTCAATTTGTGACAATCTTTTACTGGTGTGAGCCACAATATGCCTTCGGGCATTGGGCTGCTATTGTGCTGTGCAAGAATTGTGCCTAACCCAACAGGGTTAATTGTCGTAAATGTATGTTTGATTTTTGTATGTTACTCTGGAATGAATAGGAGATGTCCCTATTCACGTGTTAATTAATGTACATAAATACATGAAAAGTTTTTCAAAAAATAAATAAATGGTTTAATAAATAACCAGATCAGATGGAGTTTTGATCTTTTGATCTTTGCCCGAAATGGATGGCAAAAAAATTGAAGAGTACCAGTTTCCCTTTGTGTTCCACGTATATTACGGCCCTTCCTGGTATTTGTCCTGTTGGGCCTAACCCCCCTTTGGTGGCATAACCCAACAGGGCTGGCATCAACTACAACCTCTGTATGAAGCTTGGGATCAAAGTAGGCCATTTCAGTGGCATTTTTGATGGCTTGCTTAATTTTCTTGAAATCTAGAATGGTAACCGGCCATCACAAGGAATGAACATAATATAGAAATGTCTTGCGAGGGATTAGTAGTAGATAGCGCTTGCACTTTTGATTGAATCAGGTGTCATTCCCCCATCAGAAAAGATATGGCCAAAGAATTTTCAATTGTGTCTTGTGGAATTCATCTTTGTCAGCATTCAAAGTCAAACCAGCATCATTGCATGAGAGCTTTGTCATGCTCAATCTGGAGAGTTCCAAAAACGAATATGTCATTACCATAGTTGAATGCTTTTACAACCTGCTGTATGATACGTCGAATGACATCTTGGTAAAGTTCTGCAGCAGAGGATATACCAAAACCCAGAAACTTATAGTGAAATGACCAATGTGTGTAGAAAAGTTTGTAATTTACCTGCAACTCTTTAAGTTTCAATCTGGTGATATCCTTTGTTTGAAGAAAGTCGATAGAAAAACTTGGCACCATTCAATTGAGTTATCATATCAGCAATCTGCGGTTCTGGATGTTGTTCTCTCTCAATTAACTTGTTGGCCTGGCACATGGCAATCCAAATGCGTACAGTTCCTTCACTGTCTCTTTTAGTCACAACCACTATGAGAGAACCCATGGCATTGGACCAGTAGAGCATTCAATGATATTGTACTTGAGCAATAAATTAGATTCTCTTTCAACAGCTTCTTGCAAGTGAAATGCAATTTGTCTGAGTCTTTGGGCAACAGGACAAACATCATCTTTAATATGTAACTGTGCTTTCATAGTCTTGAGCTTTCCTAGCCCATGAAATAATGAAGGAAATTGACTTACTGTCTTTCGATGAGTATTCATATTCTAGTTCGCTAATAATAGTATCATATGAGCAGTGGTGTTGAAACTAAGCACACAGGTACTTGAAACTGTATGTTGAAGTCCATGAATATGGGCTTGCACCACTATTATCTTGTGTTTCATCAAAGCTACAAATGAACCTTGAAAGGTGTCGATGCAACCCACAAATACACTTTAGTTTTCAGTTGTGTAAGTTGTGTAATGGAGATCATTCACAACATTTCTCCTCATGTATAATGTTGATCGGCACACTGCTAGCAATAATAAATGGTATTGAACTCTGTTAGAAATGGGGTCTCTAGTTGGCAGGGGTAGGCACCACTGTCCAAATAGGGACCCTTGTTTCTAGTCAGGGTAAGGAGGAAACCCTCTGAGATAGCCCCTGCTCACCCTCTAGGTAGCTTGGCACGAGCATTCTAGGCTAACCAGAGGCAATGTGTAAACTATTTGTACCAACACTCACAGTAACACAGTGAAAACACCACAAACTGACTCCACAACAGTTTAGAAAAATAAAGGTATTTAATCTAAACTACACAAGACCAAAACGACAAAAATCCAACATACACAGTTCAAGAATATGGTTTCAAAAGAGTTCTTAAGTTTGCGATAAAAATTCTTCAGGTTGCGATAAAATTCTGTAGGTTGCGATTCAATAATCCACAGTTACGTGAAAAGTTCACAGTTGCGACAAAGTTCAAAAAGCAGAAGCTGGTGTTATGGAAAACAAGCGATGTGTTGCTCCTGAGACCCTGGGGAGGCGTTTGCGACAGCCCCGCTGCAGCAGCGGGTTTGTTGCGACGAATCCGGTCTGTATGGGGAGGAAGGCCACTTTTATGTATTCCGGTGCCTAGGTTCCGTAGGAAGTTTGTTCTCGCAAAGGCACGATGCGACGATCTTTGGAGGTGCGGCGATCTCCAGGGCGACGATGCACGGACAAGCGGTGGTCTTCTCTCTCGCAGCTCCTCGATGCATGGGCTTCGGCAATGACTCTGGCAGCAACGTGATGCAGTCCGCAAGCAGGCGGTGCGGCGATCTCACCCAGCGACGACAGGCTCTGCGACGACTCTCGCAGTGATTTAAGACTTCCCGCACAGATCGGGTGCATCCCGCAAACAAAGGATGCGACGGCTCTGACAGCGGCAACAGGTGCTGCGACGATCTCGACATTCGTAGCGGCGGGAATCTTCTCGCACTGTCGGGGATGCGCTCCGCAGCGAGCGATGCGATAACCTTTCTTTAGCAAAGTCTCTCAAGCTTAGTTTCCAGCTTCTCAACACAGGTACAACTTCCAGAGGCACCACATATGGGCCAAGCACTCAAGGAAGGACAGAACTCTCTCAGTAGAGCTCAGGGGAAGCTGGGGGTGAAGTCCTTTTGTTCCTGGGACTTCAGAACAGGGAGCCAGCTCTTCTCAGGCTCTTGGAGATTCCTTCAAGCAAGGGGACACAGCACAAAGGAAAGTCCTTCCCCTCTACTTGGTAGCAAAACAACTGCAGGGCAATCCAGCAGAGCAACAGCTGGACAATCTTCCTTCTTCAGTTTCAGCTTTCTACTTGGCAGAGGTTACTTCTTGATTCCAGGATGATCTGATTTTTTGTTGTCAGGGGTCCTGTAGTTATACCCCAGAAAGTCTTTGATCCTTTTGTGCAGGAGGGCTCTGAGCCCGGTCTGAACCAGTTCTGGGTGTTTCTTGAGCACTTTGTTTTCCTGGCTTCTCCTTTCCTTTCAGAGTGAGGGGCAGGGTTGTCAGCCGCCCAGCAGGAGGTGGAGCCAGCATTGTGGAAGGCAGGCACAGCCCTATTCAGGCCCAGGTGCTATCTCCTCCCACCACTCAAGTTGCAAGTGAAGTCATTCAGCATAGGGCTGACTCAGCCAGCCTCCTGGGGAATCCCCAGCCCCTGTCACTCTCAAACCAGACAGTCAATACACAAACAGGCCAAGGCACACAGTAGGGTAAGACAAGAGAACAGCAACTTTCTAAAAGCGCTGTTCTCAAACACAGGATTTAAAAACAACCTTTCCTAAAAGATGTGCTATTAAATTCTGAGTTCAGGGATACTAGACTCTTTTGTCCTATCTTGTTCCTATGGGAAGAAATGCTGGTAGCCACTGTAGCCAGCATCCCCCATGTTAATCTATGGAGCAAGATAGCCTTACAATAGTGAAAAACGAAAATGGCTGTACTTCACTACCAGAGCATGTCACCTGCACCAATACATGCTCTACCTTTCACATACACTGCTCCCTGCCCAGGGGGGTACCTTGGGCCTTCCCTAGGGGTGACCAATATGCACAAAAAGGGAAGGGTTAGGCCTGGTCAGTGGAGAAACTGACCAGGAGGACATGGCAGTTCAAGACTGCACACAGGCACTGCGGTGGCAGGCCTGGGACTCCATTTTAGCGCTACTCATGTGGGTGGCACAATCTGTGCTGCAGGCCCACTAGTAGCATTTGTCATCACCAGCCCTGGCACACCCAGTGCACTTTACTAGGGACTTCATGGTGATACAAATATGCCAATCATGTATATCCAATCATAATAACAATGTACATAGGGAGCACTTACACTCTGGCACTGATCAGCAGTGGCAGAGTGTCCAAAGCATCTAAACCAGCAAAAACGAAATCCAGCACAGCATCAAAAATACAGGAGGTAGAGGCAAAAAGATAGGGGGAAACCACGCCAAGGATGCCAGGTCTAACAAACTCGAATTTATATACAGGGTAATCTTCAGACAAAGTTTGTTGTTGTTTGGTGCTTTTTTATGTCAATCTTTCTTTCACCTGTGTTTTTTCTCACATTTTTTAGTCTCACATGTGCATGCCTCAATGAAGTAAACATTAACATTGAACAGTTATCATTGTCAGTTTCACTTGAATACAACACTGAGGAACTCTTTGACGATTATTTTGATGATGATTGACTTTGTTTGGCATCGATTTACCTCAGTTGGTGTGACCCCCTTGGCCTTGTGGGAGTGCATCAGGTGTCATTGATGAAATGTTCTGTTGCCTTTTTTCCCTTCAACTTAAAAACCACCACAAAATGGTTCACTTTACCACAACATTTGCAAATCTGTCCATTGGCGGGACATCTACCGTCGTGTGGAAACAACAATCCACATCTGTAGCACATTTTCATTTTCTGTGGAGACATGGCTTTGCATCTGAGGGCTGCAAAGCAATGTCTCCACAGAAATAGGAAAGCTTTATGAATTGGCTTAATTTTCATGTTCATGACTAACGCATTCTGGACACCTGAAGTTTCCATGTCAGCCGCTTGTTGATTAATATGCTCTTCAGCTCGGGAAGTCATGAGGACTTAATCTAAGCTGAGAGTTTCCTTTAGCATTAGTTGTCGAAAGGAATCTGACAGACATCATCTATCAATCTGAGGTGAGTAGCTTCCTTACTAACTGCCTATCAAGATTTACACAGCTGGTGAGCAGCATCAAATGTGGACTTGCATCATCACCAGTCTGAAATGATGGAAGTAAAGGAAGGAGAGAACCAGATGTCATGCCTTCTGATACTAAGCCACAAAAGAATGGATCGAAATTTGTGTCAAAACAGGTGAGGCACCATTCCTCCATCACTTCATAAAAGAGCTGAAGACACTTCTATTTAGCAACATCTGACCAACCTACCAACTCTGCTTCTTCTATAGCTTTTTAGTTACTCAAAAGGGAGGAACCCGGAGCTTTTACGTAGGTACTGCACAAATACTCCTAATTAAAGGTATGGGAAAAATGTTGGTGTGCAGTTTCTAAAGTGAAGGGGTGTTCAAGTCTCTTATGGATTGCCCTCACACACATCAGAGGATGTCTTGCTTCATCATGGGGCTGTGCTCCTCGTCGGGCCGGCGCTTCAATGCCCGACAAGCACCCGCGAAGGGGCTCTTTGCCTGAGATCTTTTAGAGGAAGCCATTTGGTGTGTGAGGGTATGTGGTCAGTGTAGTGAGGTGAATGTATGCTGTGATTTAAAATAGGTCTAGAACTGCCCTATGTGAAACAATTTTTATTCTGAGGGTGCACTAACCAAACTAAAATGTGTGTGCCCTGTCTGGAGCCAATGATCCTAAAGGGTCTGATTGGTGTAAGTGGTCGACATTTTTCTTGCTTGCAGCCCCTAACGGGTTAAGCGGCAATTTATCAGGAATGGTGTCTAAAAGGAAGAGAAGGATAATCCTAACTCTTACACTACCACAATGCCGGTATTGTGGTGTCACCAGCATTGATTAAGTGGTACCAGGACATTATGTCTGGACTGGTTGAGACATAAAATGAAACAAAGTACAATACAAAATATTTTTAGCAAACTCCTGGACGGGTGTGCAACTATACATTGGTGCATACGAGAAAAGGTGGATGGCAAATTAAACTCTCAGTGTGGCCAAATTATTTGTTTTTGGGAGCACGTAATGTAGTACTCGATGTACAACCAGCTTGTTTGGATATCGCCCATGGTGAAAAATAGGTTTGTCTGAGAGGACATTTATACTCAGTATTGTGACAGTGTGGGTGTCGATATAATGAGCACAGAATTGTTTTAAAACATTTTTTGCATGCGAGGAAAGGTCCATGGCCTACGGACAGAGTACAAGAGTGTAGTACACACATTCTCATAAATACAGTTAAAAGGGTCACCGCAAAAGTGTATCGAGGCGTGGTGCTAGGTGTATACTGGTGGGATGGTTTTTGGGATAATTACGCCCAGCAATCGAATCTAAGGCTTGCCGCTCATGGTCTGTCGGTGCCAGCGCAGTTATGTGGGGCTATGAGGCACCGTAATAGGCATCTAAGTGATTAACAGAAGTGTCACACCAAAAAGTACCGCAAATCAACACATAAACACTCACCCCTAAGTATGAGGTCTAATTCTGACGGGATTATCAACAGAGCACTTCATTGCTCGGTTCTGAAAAGTAAACAACAGGCAGGAAGATGCAAGCCTCTCCGCATCAGCACATGTGCTCATTGTTTTACCAGCTACTGGCTTATTCATTGCATTGCAAGACCAGGTGGCGGATGGCAATGAGTACTCACATGAGGGTGGCGTGCAACTAGCGGTCATCCTACCCCAAATCTGGATCCCGTGAAAGTGCCTCCTGCTGCAGGGTCTAAGTAAGCCTTGTCATCACGTCTCAGCATGAAAACACTAGAGCGTGATGGGAGGCAGCCATCATACGAGTCTGAATCTAGCTTTATTGAGAGGCTTTTGCGTAATGTGGGACATACACTAAGTCTGTTGGTCACAGGATGTGCAGTACTTCCCATAAGTATGGCCGGAGTGTATGGTGTCATATTCTGTAATCAAGAAACCATAGTCAAGGAGTCTAGGGTACCATTCCTTTGTTTATTTTTGTTTGCGGGCAACATCTTGTACCTACAATTACATAAGTCGGGGAGCCCTGCGCTGTAAATTTGGTAATAGAAAGGGCAATTACAGGGGACATTCGGGGGCAGTGAACAAAGACATTAGGAAGGCAGTGAGCCTTGTATGATGTCCATTAGCCCAAAGCACTACAGTGCCCTATACTGAGTGTGGGGATGTGTATTAGAATTTTTGTCTCATCTCGTGCTGATGAGATGGCATAACAGTGTGGAGGAGTGTAGTCACAGGCAAGGGACCCCCTAAAAAATCTTGTAAGAGATGCGGGGGTGCTGGTTAATAACCATTGAGTTGCGTGGTTGGTGTTAATCTTTATTGCAGATCAGGTTAAATACCAGGGGTGAGGCTACAGAAGGGGAGACCATAATGTTAGGTACAATTTAATTCCACCCATGGGATATCATCATTTAGACCCCCAATGTAGCTAGAGAGTCTAAGGATCCATTTCTGCTCTTTTCTGAAAGGGGCATCCTTTCTATTCATTGGACTCCAAGATGGTCCAATGTATGTCATCTGTTGTATGATTCAATTCAGTAAAGTGGGCGCACATCTTTGTGTTGGTATTCTTGCACCTAATGTTGCTACGGTGCTCCCTAATTCTGAGTTTAACGGGGCGGGCTGTAATGCCCATGTATTTGAGGTGGCAGAGGCAAGTAATTAGATACAAACAATTGCGTGTGTTACAGTTTGTGGGTTTTTTTATGCCATGTGAAAGTGTCTGTAAGGGTGACTGTTTTATTTGTCGTATTGAAGGGACACACTATACACTGCCTGCATGGGTAGAGGCCCGTCACTGGTGGAAGTTCCACAGTTTGTTCCTCATAGGTGGTTCTGTTCTGGGTCTGGTGCTGATCAGAAAATCATTTAGGTTGTCTGTCCTTTTAAAGGCAAATCTGGGGGGTCAGGTGCAAAGTCCCTTATATTGAGAATCCTCTGATGTTTTTTATGATTTGTTTGATCATATTGGATTTAGGGGTGTAGATAGTGACACATGTAATTTTTTCTGTGTCAGTTTTTGTCTGGCTTTCAAGGAGTGCCTCCCTGTTTGCGTTATGTGCCCTCTTGAGGGTCGTGTGGATCGTTCTCACCGGATACTCCCTCTTGCCAGATGGGATGTAAGTTCAGAGGATTGTTTTTTGAAGTCTTCAAGGTTACTGTAGATGGGTCATAGCCTCAGAAATTGTCCATAGGGTAGGTTTTCTCATAATGCCTTTGGATGGAAACTGTAAAGGGCCGTGACTGTCAGTAGGTGATTTTAAGTCTATGTCTCCTGTCCTGTGGTGGTTAGGCTTATTACGGGGTACAAAAAGGGTACTTCACGTTCTAATATGCTTGCAGTAAATCGTAGAAAGGGGTTAAGGCTGTTGACCCATGTGACGATATGGGGTATCTTATTCAGGCCACCTGTCCAGAAAAACCAAGACGTAGTCAATAAAAGCGTCACCAAAGGACAATATGTTCGTTGACGGGTTAGTGGCAGGGAGGATGTGCTTTGCCTCAAAGTCTGACATGTAAAGACATGCCAGACTAGGGGCAGAGATACTTCCCATAGATGTACTCTGGGTTTGGTGGTAAATGTGATCCTCAAACTTATAGTAGTTTTCAGTGAGTGCAATATGTGCACACGATAAATACTATTGGTGTAGGGGCTGCCCATTTGGTATAGCTTTCTCTGCAAAGATATCCACCATGATGGTTGAAATCTCCAAATAAGTACACTATGGTGTAGTAGATGTGAGAGATATTAGGGAAATGGTGGGAAAATGAGGAAGAATTATTCAAAAATGGTTGGCTAAATGATTTTAATGGAAAATTACGGAGAGGTTTCGGAGGGACATCCTAATACAAACACACACCCGCAAAAAAAGTAAAATAATTGCATTTCACAATATACACTTCAAAAGTTTATATATACATATATATATATATATATGTATATATATATATATATATATATATATATATATATATTCACTAAAAAAACATAGGTTTCACAATCGTTATAGTTAGGAATTAGCATTTAAAAAACCTTTCAAATTCACTGAAAAAACCATAGGTTTCTCACCAGTTATAGTTAGCTGAACATTTTACTCATACAAAACCATTGAAATTCCCACGTTATAGTTAGTTGGACTCACTATAACTTGCGCGCCCGCAATCCACTGCTGATGATGTCGCATATTACATCATTCATGACATGGTCAGTGACATCACTGATGACATCACTGATGACATCTCAAATGACATCACTGATGACATCACTGATGACATCATCTATGTGATAATATAAAGCACCTCCTCACACTCTAATCTAACCTTTTATACATCCAGTGTTGAATACAGACTACCATTCCTGAAACCATTGACACAGCAATACCACTTACTACATACACACTCACTGATTCATAAGTCTACACACACATCCACTCATTCACCCATACAATCACTCATACATACAGTCACTCATCAATAGAACGCTATCATATGCACTCATACACCTATACAGACATTCACACAGTGCCAGTCATCCATGGAGTTACTCTCTAATCTACTCAGTAATGAAAAGAATCAATCACACTCCCATTTCCTCATCTATACAGTTATACACACATAACCTTACTTATTCAAACATATACTAACACATACTTACTCTCTTTTACAATCACTGATACAAGGACAAATTGATCCATACAGTCACTTACGCAATCACAGGCTCTCATGTATACTCATTGATATATGCCAACTGTCACATGCAGTTTTTTACATATGTACTTACTTGGACATGTAGCACTGAGACATCCATTCACTCACCAACACACCCATGCACACAGTCAACCGCACATACAGCTGTTTCCACATGTACTCTTGAACCCATACACCAAGTGAATCAACTGCTCACACATCTATGCACAGAGTCACACACCTCCCAGCCACTCCCACACACACTCAGCCTCATACAAATACTTGGGCAACCAATCAATAACCCATATAGTCAGTCATATAGCTACTAATCAACACATGCAGCAACTTACACAACAACAGACATAATGATGCACACATTCAGACAGTTTAGTCACTAACCTATGCATTCAGTAAGACACATTTAATCATTCACTCATACAGTCAGTTACGCACCTACTAAATCCTTCATGCAGACACTCATGCATACACTCATTCTTCAATATGTAAAACATATTTTAACTTTACAGGAACACACATTCACTGGATGATGTCATCAGTGATGTCATCAGTGATGTCATTTGAGATGTCATCAGTGATGTCATCAGTGATGTCACTGACCATGTCATGAATGATGTAATATGTGACATCATCAGCAGTGGATTGCGGGCGCGCGAGTTATAGTGAGTCCAACTAACTATAACGTGGGAATTTCAATGGTTTTGTATGAGTAAAATGTTCAGCTAACTATAACTGGTGTGAAACCTATGCTTTTTTCAGTGAATTTCAAAGGTTTTTTAAATGCTAATTCCTAACTATAACGAATGTGAAACTTATGGTTTTTTCAGAGAATTTCAAAGGTTTTTTAAATGCTAATTTCTAACTATAGCGTTTGTGAAACCTATGGTTTTTTCAGTGAATTTCATAGTTTTTTTAAAAGTTAATTCCTTGTATATCGACTTTGTAACCTACACTTTTTTTTTTATTAGCTGTTTTTTATAACTATTAATTATAATTATTTAAAAAAAAATATATTTATTCACTGTATTTTTCTTTTTTTTAATAATTTTTTCCTGATGCGCTCAGGGTGCGCGCACCGGTAATCTTACCTGTACCATTTTGTCTTGGAGCGCTCAGGGTGCGCGCACCGGGAAGCTTACCCGTATCATTTTGTCTTGGAGCGCTCAGGGTGCGCGCACCGGTAAGCTCTTCCGAGAGCGCAGCGAGAGCGCTATTTCTGCATTCGTAAAACAAATATGTATGAAAACTAAATAATAATGCAAGACATTCAGTACCATACTTATAGAAGTAGTATTTTTGATTTTCCGAATGAAAATGATTTTGCATTTCCGTAAAGCTACCAAAACGTCACTAAGGCGCGCCGCGTAAGCGACTTCGGAAGCGCCTACGTTCGCACCACGTAAGCGCCCCCGGAAGCCCTCCGGTGCGCGCAGCGTAAGCGTGTCAAGTCATGTGACCTTAAAATAACTCTTTTCATTGGTTGTTAACAGTTTTTTTTTACAACTAATGAAAACCCCACCCTTTTCCTTCACTTCTTCTTTCACTTTGGTGAGAGCAAGACCTCTTTTTTTCTGTGCTAACAATTTGTGGATAGAATGGCTGCCAGAGCATCCAGCAGTAGTGAGGAGTCAGATGGTTTCATTGATGAAGAGCCTCCTCAGCCGAAGGTGAAAGAACATTTTATTTGGAAAATATTTTCTATACCTGAGGTACTTAAAAAAGTAAATGCTCCAAAGGTGGAGTGTAAGATTTGCCGTACTGTACTTTCCCGAGGAGACCCCAGAAGGAAGTACAGTTTTGGTAATTCAACTATGATTCGGCACGTCCAGAGGAGGCACCCCCAGAACTATGCCCGGGAGAGTGTCAGGGCTCTGGCACGAGAGGCTCCAAGGGATGGTGCTTTTACTTCAACAGGAGGAGCAACTGTATCGGTGAGGGGGCGACCAGAACAGCTGATCCCAAATATTCAGCCCGTTTTTAATGAAGCCACAATCAAATGCAAACATTGTGATGAACTACTTTGTTATGGTGAACAAAGTATTATGAACATTGTTCGAACAATAGAGAACCACCGCTGCCGTCCCCAGCCCTAATTTTGATTTTTTTTTTGCTCCTGTTGAGCAGTTTGCCATTCCCTGTTTTTATTTTTGTTGAGAAAAAAACGAAAAAAGAAGAAAAAAAAAGTTCTTTTAGGAACTACCTCCAATTCTCAAAAAAGAGCTGTATTCTTAAAAAAATGAAAAAGAGTAACTGAAGTGGAGTGCAGTGAGAGAGGAGAGGAAAATGAGTGAGAAAGCAAAGAAAGGAACGAGAGGGGAAGGGAAGTGAAGTAGGGGGACTGAAAGAAGGTGAGTGTGGGGAAGGAGAGTGAGGAGAAGGAGAGTGAACATGGGGAATGAGGATAAGTGAAGAAAATGTAGTAAAGGAACGGGGGTGTGGAAGGGTAAGAAAAGAGCAGTGATTTTTAGGAAAGAGTGGAGATACATACTGGATAAAGGCAAGTGAGTGTGAGACAAGGTGAGTAAGGGACTGAAGAGGCAGAGAAAGTGAAAGAAAAATTGAAAGTAGAAGACTGAGGGCCTCATTTATGAGGCCATGCTTCACTTTTACGCCGCAAGTGCGTCAGTTTTTGTGACGCACCAGTGGTGTAAAAAATGCACCTTGTTGAGTCATATTTACAAAGTGACGCATCTAGGTAGATGCGTCACTTTGTAAACCCCTGTGCCACATTATACCTGCGCCAGGTATAATGTATGCAAAGGGGGTGTATTGGCGCAAGGAAGGGTCGTAGAAGTGACGCAGTGAAATCTATGAGATTTCACTGCATCACTTTTAGGACGCCGTTGCGTCAAAATCTTGCGCCTGCCTCACAGCAGGCGTAAGACTGACGCAGGCCCTTTCACATGGGGCTTGCCCCATGTGAAAGGATGCATTGCTGGAGTTGCGTCACTTTTGTGACACACTCCAGCAATGCGTCACTTTTGCACTTACAGATACGTCAGAAATACTGACGTATCTGTAACTCCTTGGGACATGATGCGTCATACATTAAATATGACGCATCAGGAATGTCGCAAGGAGAGCGCACTGAGAAGTGACGCATCGCTGCTTTTATGCAGCGATGCGTCATTTCTCATAAATGAGGCCCTGAGTGAGGGAGGAAAGAAACATAAGTGAGGGAGTGTGGCTGTGTTATAGGGTGTGAGCGTGATAGAAGAGGAGTGACAGACTAAGGGGTCAGAGAGAATGAGGCTAACAGAGAGAGAATGAGGTAAGGGGGGTGTAGAAGTAAGAGGACAGAAGGAGTTAGTGAAGTGGAGTAAGGAGAGTAAGGGAAGGGAAAACAGTGAAGGAGTGAAGGAAGGGAAGAGAGAGGAAAGAAAGTAAAGGAGAAGGTCTGAAAGTAGGTGAGTGTGGGAGTATGGCTCAGTTATAGGGAATGAGCATGATAGAAGAGGAGTGAGAGACTAAGGGGATGGAGAGATTGAGGCTAACAGAGAGAGAATGAGGGAAGGGGAGTGTAGAAGTAAGAGGCAGAAGGAGTAAGGGAAGGAGTTAATGAAGTGGAGTAAGAAACTGCACATTTTAATTGGTTGTACTTTTGAACACTTTGAAAGTCACATAACATTCACCCATCCCCCAGTGCTCATTCCCCTGTCACCATGGTAACTCCCTCCTCACCCAGCACACAGTTCAGAAGTTCATCATACTAGGTTGCAAAAAAAAAGCAGCAAGGGTGTTTGACCACTCAGTGTACCAGCTAATCATGTGCACTGTTTCTTGAAATGACTTTTCCTCAACCATTGAAATGACTTCTTTCAAAAAACAAAAGCATGCACCCTAGTTTTCAGTGGAGAATGCTAAGAAAGCACCAATCATTTTTTGTTTTTCAAGTGCACTGAATCTCAATCACTTTTTTACATAACTCCTACTTTCAAACTGCCATTTCATTTCCACAACTCATCTGAATACAAGCACATCTACCTTCAAGATGCCAAAAGTCGGGTTTGTGGATCATAGCTTTGTCCACTGGAGTCAAAAATACGCAGCTAACAGAGGTATTTACAACCTTGATTTACCAAATGTGGACATTGTATGGATTGGACAGAGAGGATTGAGAAGTCACCAATTGATATCATTGGTAAAATCCGTTATGCATCTACCACACCCTGACCTCATAATTGTGCACTGTGGTGGCAATGACCTGGGCACTTTGACTGGGGTAGGTCTGGAAATGCTTTTAAAGGGCATCTTTGGGCAATTGATGTCACTTTTTCCAAAAACTGCCTTAGTATTTTCAAATATATGCCAAAGGCAAAAATGGAACTGGTCCAACCAATTTTGTCCACAAATTGAGAAAGCAAGGAAACATATGAATAAATCTGTTTCTGCTTTCCTGAGACTGTGGTATGGGTTCCATTTACCACAACAACTTGCATTACAACATGCAAGACATCTATAGGAGAGATGGTGTGCATTTTACAGATGAGGGGAATAGAGTTTTCCTCTTGAATATAAGACTCTGCATTGGTACCTACTTGTAGGTACAAAAAACACCCACATAACACAACAGCTCTTTTCAGAGCTACCCTACCTCTAAGCACTCTAAATTATTTTTTTAATATCATTTTTTACACTGTTTTTCCCTGTGGTGCGCTCAGGGTACGCGTACTGGAGCGCGCACCTGGGAACGCACCCAGCGCTTACCCCACAAAGTTTTTTTGCCCTTCAGGGTCCTTCTAGGCCCCCCCCAGAAAACCTAGGGGGTCAGGATATGTCTACTCTGCCCCCTTTTAATTATATCCCCCTTTCTTTTTCACCTCTTGTGTCTCGATTCTACCAAGACACAAGATGGCGGACTCTCCGGACTGTTTAGAATGTTGACAGACACACGACAGCCAATCAGCTTTCCGCTCGCGCACTCCCATAGCGCGCCGGGTGCGCTCCCTGGTAAGCGCACCTGTGAGCGCTCGGAGAGCGCTTATAGATATATATGTGTTTTTGAAATTAATTTTCAAAAAAACCACTGGAGCAATTTTTACCAAATATAGCAAAGGCACATCTGCGTACCAGTCCCTACAATTTTGCCAAGTTTGGCGTAATTCTGTTCAGCGGTTCGGGCTGTTGACTTGTCAGACCGTCCTATGGAAATTAACATAGGGAAAACACGTTTTGGGACCCCCCTTTTTTCTCAGCCCCCACTTCGTGAATCCACCTGAAACTTCCAGGGAAGGAGCGGAACAGAGCTGGCCAAAGTTTTGGAAAATTACACACAAATTCCTCAAGCGGCGCCAGAGTTATTCCCAATAGAATGTTGCGGATTTCCTATGGGAGCCAATCCTAACTATAACTACCTACTGGCGACCGCCAGTAGGTAATATATATATATATATATATATATATATCACTGCACACTTTTCGTATCCCATAGAGTCTCCGAAAAAGAAAGGCCGGCACGCTGGTATCCAGTTGCAGAATTTTTAATCACCAAACCCCCCTCACCCCTTACAGATGCGTTTCGCCTTCACAGGCTTCGTCAGTGTAACATTACTGTGTAGTATAAATCACCATTTTAAAGACATTGGTTGTCTACCCTCTTCATTGACATAAACGAAGGACATCTTTTTTTAGATACATTGTAGTCGCCATTTTGTAGTGGGCAAATAGCGTTGCTTTGCTTACTTTATCGTGGTGATTAGTGTGAAAGTGCATAGTGCTCATTTAAAAACAAGTAACATTATTAGAATAATTCATTACTTTTTTACATTCATTCAGTTAATGCAGTACCTTTGATTGGGATAAACTTTGGGTGTTTATGAACCATTCCTCTCCCAAGTTATCCTCTCTGTGTTATTTAGCCCTGAATGGGCGTTTAATTTAATTTAACAGTGCAAAATAAAAAATACAGACCAAACACAAGGCATTGGATGTCAAACGGGAAATAACGCTGTTACTCAGTTCTAATCCTTTGATTATGGTTTGTTTCCCATTATTGACCCCATGATGATTACAAATGAACCCACAGTTCTTCATTATTATTCAAACCCCAAGGAGCTATCGTTTTCAAATTGATAATGTGTTTAGATTCTAAGATGCGCAGGGCCTTTTCCCTATCACCTCCCCGTTCTGATTTGGGGACCTGATCCATGCAATAGTAGCTTAATTTTTCCCACTTGCTCTGATGGTATAAAGCAAAGTGGCGGGCTACCGGGTATGCCTTGTCATTATTGGTAATGGCCCGCATATGTTCAAGGACCCTGAGTTTCGCGGGTTTGATGGTGCTACCAATATGTCGTAGTTTGCATGGACAGGTTAGACAGTACACAGTATACTCCGAGTTGCAGTTGAGCAGCTGTTTTATTTTTAAATTGGGTTTATTATCGCCTGTGCGATTTGGGTATTCAGATGTTTTTTCACTAAATTTACATGCCTTGCATTTCAAACAAGGGAAGAACCCCACCGATTTGGAAATTTTGACAGGTTTGATCACTGGTTTAAAATGGCTGTGGACCAGATGGTCTGCCAAAGATGGACATCTTTTGTATGTGATTAACGGTTTTGGCGGCAGATTTCCCTTGAGGACTTTATCAGAAGTTAGTAAATGCCAGTGTTTACGAAAAATGTTGGTTATTTCGCCTGATTTTGTGTTGAATTCCGTAATCATACGAATTTCATCAGGTGCCTCAGTTTTTAGTTTTGGAACTAGGAGATCCCTCCTGTTAGCCATAGAGGCTTTTTCACTGGCCTGGGACAGAATATTCCTATTGTATCCCCTCTCCTCGAATCTGTTTTTTGCTTCAGCAGCAGCATGCGTGTAGTCCTGATTAAGAGAACAATTTCTCTTGAGGCGTAAAAATTCGCCGTATGGTACATTTTTTTAAAAACTTTTTGGATGGTATGATTTTGCATGCAAGACTGCATTACCTGCGGTGGGCTTTCTGTACAGCCTGGTGTGCAAGATGTTATTATGTACAAATACATCCAGGTCTAAATAGTTAATACAGTCGGTGCTGATGGTACTAGTAAACTTTAAATTAAGCGTATTAGTATTAAGTTGGGAAATATACTCTTCTGCTGATTGGCGATCTCCCTGCCAGATTATAAAGAGGTCATCAATATACCTCGTCCACATAAGTATCTTATCCGTCCACTGCCGATTAGAGTCGTTCCAGGCTTCGTGCTTCTCCCACCATCCAACGAAAAGATTCGCATAGCTGGGGGAGAAGCACGAACCCATGGAAGTACCTCTTTTTTGATTATACAGTGTCCCGTCAAACAAAAAGATGTTGTTATACAGGCAAAATCTAATCATGGACAATATCATTGCACTGTGGGTGTTAAAATGCTCAGGTTTAGTGTCCAGAAACCATTTGACGGCACATAGACCTTGTTCGTGGTTGATGCAGGTGTAAAGGTTAACCACGTCTAGTGTGATTAACAGCATTCCTGAATCCCAAGTGACATTGTCCATGGTGTTTAAAAAGTCTTGAGTGTCTTTCAAATAGGAAGGAAGGCTTCTTACAAAGGGAGACAGATAGGAGTCCACAAACCTGGAAGTGTTTTCAAGCAGGCTACCTATAGAGGACACTATTTGACGCCCTGGAGGCCTTTTGGCATGTTTGTGCACCTTTGGTAGGTGGTAAAACGTTGGTAATATAGGTGCTTCACATTTTAAAAAGAGGTATTCGTCCATTGATAGCATTCCCTCTTTTTGCCAGTCATCTAACATCTTGTGGAACGTTACAATACTCCTGTTATATTCTGTTCTCGATATAGGAGTGTAACATTCTTTATCCTTTAACTGTCTGTGAGCTTCTGTTAGATAATGCTCCCGGTCAAATACCACGATGTTACCTCCTTTATCGGATGGTTTAATTTCAATTGAGGTGTCCTCTTTTAGTGATCTAATAGCTTGCCATTCTTTTTTCGTTATATTTGATCTTTTGTCGTTTATTTTATTTCTTGTTCCAGAAGCTATTTTGTCTAGATCCTCTAGTACTGCTTCGTTGAAAAGATCAATTGCATCAAAATTGGTGATGGGCAATTTTTTTGATTTATTTTTCAGGTGACTAGGGTCACGTTTTTGTGCAATGTCATTTTGCAATGAATTGTCTCCAGGCGTCGAGTTCGGTATCCACTCTTGGGTTGGTGTCAGAAGAATATTTGCCAGTGCTTCGCATGTTTGGCTTCCAGTTGGATTAACAACGGAGGCTTCAAGATTGAGTGTCTCACATGCTTGACTTCCAATTGGATTTATAATGGAGGCTTCAAGATTGGGTATCTCACATGCTTGACTTCCAATTGGATTTGCAACGGAGGCTTCAAGATTGGGTGCCACTTTATTTTTGATAGGGTTCTGAAGATAGATTTTTTTGAACTTCAGTTTTCTGGTGTATTTAAATAAATCGATCCGTGTTTTGACCGGATCAAAGTCGCTAGCTGGACAGAAGGTTAGTCCTTTCTTTAGGATAGAAATTTCATCATACGTTAAAGATCTTTTCGAAAGGTTAATAACATTGTTGTCTTGTTTATCCACTACCTCCTGCGGTTCAATCCGCTCCTGGTGACTCTTGGGGATGCCGCCGCTTGTTGGCCCCCACCTCTTGCTCCTTTTGCCCCTCCGCGTCCTCCTCTTTGTTTTTGTTGAGGTACCGGTGGATGATTTCTCTGTTGGGGGCGAAGACGGGTTTCCTTGATTACCTCGAACTCGTCTAAAAAAGGATCGTTTATTGTCGCGGTTCTTTCCGTTCTTTCCGTTTGTTCACCTTCTGAGACTTCTGATTCCTCAGTTTCCTCCTCCGTCGGGGTTACATTTGCTTGTGTCATACGTTTTCTTGTAGCGTCAAACTTTTTAGCAAATGTGAGAATTCTACCGGTGAGGTAATCTTGCTCGTCCCTGAGGAATTTTGCCTGTTTACGTTTACGGATGGTTAATTCATATTTCTTGATTCTTTGGTTCATGGTATCCCTTAATTCATCTTTTTCTTTAGAGTCTTTTTCCTTTGTAATTAACTCTTCCAGATCCGCAATTTCTTTGAGACATTTGTCTCTGTCACTCCACGCATATTTTATTAGCATCCGCACCATGCCTTTCGCCGAGTCAGCAGTATACTCTGCCCAATCTCTGAGTAATGCCGGGTCCGGGTTCTCGTACGATGGTACGGTGTAGATGCGCAATCCTCTCGGTATTCTACCGCATTCAATATATTTTTCCAAGGAGGTGGCCTCCCACCACTTTCGAATTTCTCTTTCTTGCATTTTTTCCAATTTCGAAAACAGTGTCTTAAGCACACCCCCGGCGATAGTTATCCCTTTTGTTACGTTTGGCTGCGTTTGTCTACTCGTGGAGTTTCTGAACATGAAATTAGCGGCTGCTTCTCTTTCTCCTGAGATACCATCCTCGTTTGCCATGTTGATTATAATGCACTGTTTTTTACTGCATAAAGAAGTTGAACAGAGGGGTGGTGACGTGTAAAAGATGACGCTATTATTTTGGCCAAGCTAAACTCCAGGAACTTGGACATTAACCATTTGTTTTTCCTTGGAATATTTACTTGTAAAAGACTGGCCTCAGAAACGACAGAAAACACCTCGTTTTCCTCTCCCCTCCTCCCCCCCCCCAGGTCCTTTCCCATTGTGGTTTTATTGTAAATAATTGTTGTGTATATAAGTGTCACCATATACATTGCACTTGTCACTTTAATCACTATTGTCACTATTCACGAATTCAAACGTATTGACTAGCAATGCAGTGGAATGAAGTAATTCCAGGATGTTGTCTTTCTTTTTCTGTTTTTAATACATATAAAAACTTTGTCTATCAGAGAGTGTGTGCTTGTTCTATGTTTTGGAGCTGTCTTTAGCTTCTACCAAAGGAATTGTTTTTGCTACCCAACAGAACCATTTTGTTTGTTAATCGCATATACCCAGGTTCTGAGGGACACAGGGTTACCCCTTTTTTATAAATGCTGGTTAATTTGGAGATGGCTATTTGCTTGGTAAATATGTTTGCCTTAAATTATCATACATCTGTAAACCTTGTTGCCACATTGTACTCATAATGTGTATCTACCATCTAATTTATTAGGTGACAGTGCATACGCTATAAGGTCCTACATCCTCACACCCTATTTGAATACAGCAACTAGGAAAGAACAGCACTACAACAATGCCCATATTTCAACCCGCAACGTCATTGAGAGAACATTTGGTGTTCTGAAATCCAGGTTTCGTATTCTGCACAAAACTGGTGGTGCTCTACAATATCGTCCAGACATTTGTTGTAAAATTGTAGCCACATGTGCCTTGTTGCATAATTTGGCCACTAGAAGAGGCATAGATTTGGAAGAGGAGGATGTACTACCTTACAATGATAACCAGCCTCAACAACCTCAACCAGGACTACATGGACCAGACGCAGCAGAGGGGAGAAGGAGAAGGAGTGAGATAACTCAACATTACTTTTTAAAAAGGTAATAATTACACAACACTTTTTTTTAAAAACAGAAAAGTTTTATTTTTAAATGTTTAGTGGCATGGATCAAGGGTTCAAAACACATCTTTGTGATTGCAGTGTGTGAACAGAAAATTAAAATGCATTTACTGTTCATAATGTTGGCAATGATTTTTCTGCAGATGTATCATTGACAATAGCTTTGTATGGATTAAAGTCATTTCCTATTTCTTGCGCCCACGCACCCCTAATGCCTTAGCAGAATTTTTGGGATCTGCCAAAGTTTCCTTCTCAGTAATTTCTAGACATCTGGCGCTTCGTCGTACCCCAGTTACACAAGGATCACTCTTGCTATTTGAATTTGACCCACTTGAAATTCCTACCACATCTACTAGTCTTCCACTTAAAGTTTCATTTTGCATGCCCTCCACAACTTTCATGAGTGTCATCATGCCCTTGGAAACTTCATTACAGCATTGTGGCATTTGCATTTGCATGGCAGCTGTTTTATTTGTAAGTTGTGAAGTAGTATTGCAAAGACGTTGCATTGCCCTGCTATACCCTTGCATGCTTAACATTGCCCTATGATGTCTGCGGTCACTAGCTAATTGCTGACCTGGTATTGTTGTGCACATTGTCTTAATTGCTGTTGCAACACAATCAAGTTTCTGGGATGTGACTTTCTGTCCATGCTTAAAGACATTTGACATTTTCTGAATACAGTTATGTATACCACCAATATCTTGACTCATTTTGATAATGTTTCCCTTTATGACTCGGATGTCTTTTCCTTGCAGGCGCTGAACTTTAAGGATTTTCACCTCAACATCACTGGCATTCATATCATGCTTTCCTTCCCTTTGGTTCTGTGATGGTCGTGGTCTGCGTCTATAAAACTGTTGCAGTCTACTGCGCCTGTTCTGATGTATGTTAATGGTTGCTGAAGTTTGAGCAGCCTCTGTTTGTTGGACTGATACATTAACATCATCTTCACTATCTGAGTGTTGCAGTTGGCGAACTCTGCTTGTTTGTCTCCTACGTGCAATTGTGGGGGAAGATGTCGCTGCATTAGAATCATCAGTTTCTTGCAAGTCCTGACTCTGGAACTCAGACCATTCATTTTCATTTCTGTTCAGCTCAGTATCTATGATTGAAATAGTGCAAACAGTCTGTTATTTTCTTTTACATTTGCACTAAAGAATGTTTAATTTCATCTTTAAATCTACATATAGCATTACATGTGTCTTGCTTTTTCTTTTGTTATTTTAAACATTTCAATTTCCTGATTTTGCAATTGCAAATCTGCCCAATACATTGAAACAACTACAACTCCCATGATGCACTAGTGCAGTATTAGTAAGTAGTAGTAATACTGCACTTTCATACACTTTAAGTTCTGTATTGTGAATACTACTTGTTCAAAATTTAAAATAACTTTATGTTCTCATCCACTCACATTCACATGCAACATACATGTTGTTTCCTTACCTTGAGATGTATGGGCTTGCTCTGAGGTGTCAATATCGATTACGCCAACAACTGCCTCTGGGGTAAGGGTTCCTTCCACCAAGTCCTCCAGGGGGGTATTAGGCCTGTCTCGGGGTGTTCCTCCACCAGTTTTCTTGGCTGCTTTCATCCTATTGGCAATCCTTTCCTTGGCACGACTGCGCAGGTCATACCATCGCTTTTGTAAATTTGATATGTCACAGTGTGCAACCCCAACAGCGTTCACTTTTGCTTGAATTGCAAGCCATACTTTTCTTTTTGCAGCCTCAGGAACTTTTAAAGACTGCTTCCCAAAAAGCTGCTCCTGCCTCTGAGCAACTTCCGCTATCAAAATTTCCAATTCTTTGTCACTGAATTTTATCTTTCTTTTTCTTGCTTGTAAATCTGCTCCTGCATTTTCAGAAGCCATTTCCCCTTCAGCTGCAGGCTCACAGTCAGCTCCAGTTCCTCCTAGCTGAGCAACAACCGCCAACTGCCTCTCCCACACCACTCCCTAGAAGCAGGTGTGTGCAATTAGTAGCTTGCTTCCTGGTTGTGATGTCATGGAATTCAGCATCACGGGAAATTCGCAATTTGCAAATTCGCAATTTGCAAATTCGCAAATAAGAATTTGCAAAAACAGTGCGATTTGGTAAAAATTGCGATTTTTACCGAATCGCAAAAAAAATGCGAATTTCATGATGAATTCCATTTTGCGATTCCTTAATTGCGATTTCTTAAAATTCGCAATTAAGAAATCGCAAAATGAAAGAATGATGCATGTGCCCCTAGGTGCTTAGAAACTGTTGAGGTTCACCCCCAGCTAAATCGTGCCAACTCTTGTTAATAATTGTAAATTCGTCTGCTTCCCACACATATGCTTCTCTTTGCTTTTCACTAAATATTTAGCAATATAAGAGAAAACATGGAAACAGTTGTCAATTTACAATTTCAATCTGCGAAGTAAAACAACTCAGTAC
This sequence comes from Lissotriton helveticus, assembly GCF_964261635.1. Classification (NCBI taxonomy): domain Eukaryota; kingdom Metazoa; phylum Chordata; class Amphibia; order Caudata; family Salamandridae; genus Lissotriton; species Lissotriton helveticus. The sequence goes on along the minus strand of NC_136059.1, from coordinate 1,837,278,257 downwards.
AGAATGGATCATTTCTAAAGACAGACAACAGTACCTCGTACCTCCTTTCATGGTCAAAGAGCAAGATTTATTAAAAATGGTTTAAAGTCATGCTGACTTTAACGTGTTCCTTGTAATATTCCTTTTGGGTTTATTTCATAATTCACACTCCCAAAAATGTCAACGTGTGAATTTAATTTCAACAACAAATGTAGAAAGTGGCCTGCTGATGTTTCCATGGCACAGACTGTAAATTCATTCTAATGAAAAGCAAGACGCTTGCAAGGCTTTACTAAATAATGCTGTCACTTAATTCCATTGATTTGAGTGATAAATGGCCTGGATTTAACTGTTCAATTTCAATGTAAACAACAATCAGAATATTGATTAGCCGTCCACTCTAAAAATAAAAGAGAAAATGCAAAATTAATTGATGCCTAGTTGATTTGGAGTTTATAAAGCCAGCAATCCTCTTTCCTTGGCAGCTTACCAGTCAAAGAGAAGAGAGAAAATGACTGGCTGAACTTTAGTGTGTCAAACAAATCAACCTGAATAGCTGCACAGAAGTACTGTGGATCACTCAGAGAAAACCTTCAGCACTTTACTAAAACTGCCTTAGCTTTTGATTAGCAAGCAGGTGTTATTTAGCAAATCAGAGGTGCAAGATAGCACTATATTTCCCTGGGTATTCCTATTTCCATGCATACTTCTGAGGATTACGCACGTGCCATACAATTTTCCGCAAGACTTGCAATCTGATGTTGAAAATGCACATTTGAAAATTTCAAAAATATATTTTCCCGCACTCCCAAAGAATATTGATGGTTTGTCATTCCTTTCCCACCCAGTTAATAAAGACACTTAGGGGCTAATTTATGGATAACTGCCTGTCAAGTAAGGACCACTTTGCCAAAAGTCCCTTGGCAGGTGGGGTCGATACAGATTTGCAAAATCAATGTCCAGAACTCTGACGTGTTATTGCAACCTGCTTAGCATTCATTGTTTTCAGAAACTAAAGCCCTGATTTACAGTTTGAAAGATGGCCAACTGGTCACACACCATGGTGGAATGCTGAAGTCCCTTAGAGAGGTGTCTGAACATTCTCAGTATTTCGGATATCATCGGTCAAGCCCAACAACGTCCAATGCAGAGTGAGGTCCTTATGCAGCCCTTTTTTCCTATGTCAGTAATTGAATTGTCCACCGTTGGTGGTCATATGTCCATCAACGTTGGTGAGGCGTCCCCCATATATGGAATTTCTAGAAGTGAGCAGCTATGACAGAGGATTCCAATGGCAGGTTGTAAAAACTGTGGTGGACATCTGTCAAAATTAAGTGAATTATCCATCAAAACACACTTAATACAGCCGGGGTCCGTGCAGGTAAGAGCGGTGGGGCCCAGTAGGGGAGGGTTTCAACATACGACTCCCAGGGAAAAATAAATAAATAATGTATTTTCCCTTGTGGTCGAGTGTCAAAATCCCCCCCCCCCCCCATCGAGCCCCACCTCCCCTGACTTGATATACACCTATCAATCAACCAACTGAAAAAAATCTGCTGCCACTGCCACGTCAACAAAACATGCCTCACAAATAAACCAAACTATTTATCACTCATAACACAAACCTGTGAAGCTCAACAACAGAAAACCCCACCAAGGAAGGCAGGAGAGCCCTTGACTTTTTGAGAATGAGATAACTGTAATGGTGGCTGGGATCTTGAGGTTACAACCACAGTTGTTTGGAGCTGAAGCGCAGAGCACAACCATGAATCAGCATATGGAAATATGGGCCAGAATAGTGGATAACGTAAGTGGTGTGTCCATTGTGTGACACTTACAGGATAACATCCAGAAGAGGTGAAATGACTTGCAGGGGAAAGTCCATTCCCCAATGCCGGGGCCCCCTACCCTCCCATCAACCTCTTGGCAAAAGAGGAGAAAGTGTTGGCAATTCTGCACATAGAAGACATTATGCATTGATGGGGATGTGGACAGTAGTCATTTTTCTGTAAATATCTGTGTAGATGTGCTTGATCATTACTTTCTTTTGGGACCCATTGTTAACTCACTAAAAATGTATGTTTAAGATACATACTGTCCCACATATGTAGTCTCATTAAAGTCACAGTCCACAGTATATCAAACCATCTGCACAATAAAGACTCTGAAAAACTGTCCGGTTTCTGTTAACGAAGCCTCCTCTGGCTATGCTGGTGCAAATCTTAGAACAGTGGCATACTGCATCTAGTGCCTTTAGTCAATGGTTATCACATTGTCCTATACATTGACTATGCATGATTAAAATTGTTTTTTATGCATGTGAGTGATAGGGAAATGCTGTTGGACACAAAGACCAAACTCAGATGGGCCACACATGCTGCGAGAACACTCAAGTGGTGTCAAGCTGCATTGCCTTCTGCGATCCTGCTGTGACATCCCTACCAGGCAGGTGCAGGTATGTTATTATTGAGGTGTGTCTTCCACAAGGGTAGTTGAGTAAATATGTGTTAAGATCTGGGGGATCAAGTGAATTGCAGCAAAACGATAAAAAATTTATAAATGGCTCATCCGGAAAGTTGTATTTACAAACCTCTGTTGTTGATGAAATTATTATTTTTAAAAGAAGTAAAATAGGACGACAACACCCAGAATGCGTTATATAAGAAAGCAAAGACAGGGCTGAAAACAATATAGGAAAATATGCTCAAAAGGGTGGTCTCCTTGCCATAAACATGAAAAAATCCTCAACAACTTAACAGTACCATGAAGATTACCAATAAAAGACACTAACAAGAACACAAATTTACCAAAATACAAATATATTTCAGATTTTTGCAATACTACACCAGCTACTTGGTCACATGTAAACACATCATACTGCTCACATTTTACTCACAATATTTTCAGAAAGTATCAATTTTATTTTATGTTAGGATACACATACTATGAATGCCTTAGCCGCAGAAAGCACACTTGCAACACATATTTCTATATCATAAGAAACAGTGCAATGCAAATCAATGCTCAGCAAATGCTACTTTCATAACTAAATCTTGTTGTAATTCATGAATGTATAACAGAAGAAAAACATCCAATGCACAACATGCCACACACACCAATGAAAATAATGTAATTTTCACATCCACCTTCAAGATGCATATTAACAGCATTACAATGTTCTCAATTCAATAATGTTATATTTTCTTTATTTAATGCATAGATTATTTAAATGTTACGCCATTACCAACTTTGTAGATGTACTGTCTTCTGGGATAAAAGAGAATATGAAGATATTACACCAATAATATGTTATAGGGGTCAGCCTTGACATAGGTACATGAGAACCCTGTCTCCAGATATATATATAGGGGGCCTACATCATAAACAGCATGTGGGAATATAAAATTATGATTCAATTTGCTGTCAATGAAGTGTGTACTGGAACAATGACACTGCAAAACTATACTCACACCACATTTTTTTCATTTGTAGTCACAACAAGTCAACAGTGTTTTTAATCCACTCTGCAGAAGGAACATCACATTGCTTTAGTCGAAGCAGTAGTTCTCCTACTGCATCAGTCAGCCAAGATGAAACACGAGGACCTTAATGTTTAAATGTCATTCCTCTAATCTATTTTATAAGTGTGATCAACACAATTACATCCAGTAGTTTTCTGACCTAACCATGACAGGTCGGCCAATTCCATCTCTCTGTGCAATGACCACCATAATCTGCGTTGTGGCCATACCTGTTGTGCCTAGTTTCACAAAAAGACAAACAACATCATTGTCAACTAGACAAAGGAGATATTTGGCCACAAGTCCAACCTGCAGAGGCATGGCATACCATTGAGAGGGAGGTGCAGAGTGCAGTTAACAGTGTTAAAGAATAACAGCACAAACTTATTGGTGGTGCAATAAGGCAGGAAGAAAAAGCTGGAAAAATCATTCCAATGACCTCAGAGAAAGGAACAAAAATGTCAGGACGAAGCAGCGTGGTATTATATTTGAGGGATTTAAGGCATTGACAAGTGAAATATCAGACATTGCATCAGCAGGCTAAGAGCAAACACATATTCTAACACCATCTCCCTAACAACACCTCAGGGTGGAATGGTCACAGATAGTTCTACAGTGCCACACATTGCCGCCCCTCACATCCAGCTCTCTGTTCCATATCCTGCATAGGTCACAACTCAAGGATCATTCTGCAGGTTCAGCTAATGCCAACAGACATGGCTTGGCCGCCTTGGGCTGGACTGTTCCCATGAGACACAGGTTCAAGAATGATTTGCATATAGATGGGTCTGAACTGAGGTAGCGGAGTGAGCAAAAGAATGATGATGGATTCAACCCAGATCTGTGTCTGGGGGTGAGTGTTTAAAAGGTTTCTGCACTCCATCCATCATCTCTTTGTGTTTGCATTGTTCGCCCTAAGTTGGCAGGGTATGCCCAAACGTGGGTCCCTTGCTCACTTTGCCACTGAATTCAAGCTAGCTTGGCTGATGAAGGGTGTACCCAGAAACTGGTCCCAGGAGGCTTGTTTCCGGTTCAGGGAAGACCTGGCTTGGCAGCTTGGGCTGGACTGTTCCCATGAGGCACAGGGTCAAGACTGATTTGTATATAGCTGGGTCTGAACTGAAATGGCAAACTGAGCTAAAGAATGATGATGGATTCAACCCATATCTGTAACTGGGTGTGAGTGTCTGAAATGTTTCACCGCTACGTCCACACATGCCCAGACGTGGGTCCTTGCTCACTTTGCCACTGGATTCAAGCTAGCCTGGCTGATGAATAGTGTTACCCAGATGTGGAAAAGTAAATTTTGCCATGTTCTGTGTCCCTACGTGTTCCCCATCTTATGTTATGTGTGCATGATTAATATGCATATGTATTCCCCATGTTTGATTAAAGACGCAATTACAGTTGTGTCCATCCCTAGTATGCCAGTTTCCAGTTCTCGTGAATACTACGAATATCAGGCCTATGTAAAGTTACGTTGCCACGTTTCTCAGTGTGCACGTTATTTCATTGTAAAGTCCCCGTTTCTAGACCTCAAAAGGGCCTGGACACCAGATTCAGCTCCTGTCTCCTGAGCCCTCGCTGAGGAGCGATACAGCCCCCACCTGTATCCTCGACCCTTCACTTACTTCCTGCCTCACAGTGCCCGGCTCGGCCTGGCTCTGCCTACGAGTCTGCCAAAAGTATGTTATGATTCTAGTTATCAGTCCAGCCCTCCTTCTCTGCATTCCTAAGCTACTGAATCGCATCAATAGTTTCCGTCACAGTCTAGCCTTTACGTCTCCATGTAAGAGAAATACTGTATTTATGGTCATTTAATATTCTTCATCACGCACTACATGTAGTATAATGCATGCACCAGTCTTAGAGTCTGTTAGCCTTTACCCCGATAACTTTTAGTTTATATCAACATGTTCTCTAAACATCAGATACTAGATAGTGTTTAGGTACATGTCGCCCTGACTCTCCAGACTTCAGTCTCAGCTCCTAGCACAGAAGTCATAGCCCCCAGCTTCTCCTAGTAACACGTCATTGTCAGTTTTCGCGCACCACTAGGTTAGAGGTCCCGGCTCCTTAGGTAGCCCCCTCCATGTTTCCGCCCCATTTATGACATATTCTGTTACGTTTACATCACATGTCTATGTATACGCCTCTTGTTACACCTACTTTCACCCTTATCTTTCGCGACTGCTATTGACCACCCCACTGCTCCGCCTATTGTATGTATTGCAATTGCAACTGTTTTAGTATATATGCTTGTGTATTGTTATTAAAGTTAGCGCGCTCATCCCAGATCCAGCCCCGGCAGCTGCCGGGCCACGCCAGTCCAATCCTGCCCCCCTGCCGGGCCCTGTCATCCTGTTCCCGTGCAGGTTGTCCTGTTCCTGTCCTTTATGCTGTATTAAACCTGCAAACTCCTACTACCTCGAATCTTGACTCTTATTTATTGAGCTATCTGTTATTGCTATGTCCAGTAAAACCTAGATCCGGTATTATTTATTTATATACCACATAATGGCGCCCGAATAGGGACTTGCCCTTTCCCCACGCGCCGGTGAAGCCACGCCGGCCCCCTGACCCTCTGCAGCCGTGACGGAACCATACCGTGCACGTGCAGATATTTCTGCTTCAAGTATCCCTCAGGCCCACGGAGGAGACGGAGGTGGCGGTCCAGCATCCAGACGAGGCGGTGGAGGAACGTGGCGAGTCCCGACCAGAGCCCAAGCCAAGAGTCCAAGGTCCGAGGTATCCGGAGGCCCACCCGTAACTGAAGTCCGAAGTTCGTCCGTCCGGCGTCGAAGCAGTCCAGTCCAGTCCGAGGCCTTCCGTTCTTGCTGCCCGGTGAGTACCGTTGCTGGGGTAGTATCTAGACAGGGTCAATCTAATTGTCTCTGGTCCGTGGGGTTTGGTGGTACACAGATCCCAAAACGAAGTGTCCACTTCGGTGGATGCGGGTCCTGACGTGTCTCTTTATGAGACCGGTAAGTTTCGTACTGTTTCAGCAGTGCATCTAGTTTCTGTTCTAGTCAGTTCTGTTCTCGAGAAATTCATGTATTCTGTTTTCAGTATTCCAGGTAGTATTCTGTTCGAACTGTTATTTTAAATGTTCTTCATGTATTTTAATGTCGTGGTATGAGAGTGGTGTAATTATCGTGTTCATTGTGTATTGTATTGTGTCCAGATTACAGTTCAGTCATGCCGTTATTTTCCAGACTACGTCAGTTAAGAACTAGAAAAGGTCTGTTAGAAGAAGCAGTTCCTGTCCCGCCTAGGGACAGTCCAGGTCACTTTATGTATCAGAAGCATGGCATAAGTGCCATATTATATCTAGATTTATGGGTAGAGTATACCAAACAGTTAGAAGAAAAGTATAGATGGCCCGTATCGGGTACATGGGATGCCGAGTGCATCATGCGAGTAGAAGAAGCATTATGGAAAAAGAAAGCCAGACAGTCACAGAAAGATGCCATCGAGTTATGGCGCAAAGAATCTCATAAAAGAACCGAAAAAGAAATCAGAAAGTCAGAATTAAGTAGAGAATCCTTAGAACGAGCCCACGAAAGGGAATTAATCGAGATAGGTGATCGAGTCAAAACCGAACAGTCAGATAGACAGAGGCATGCCCTCATTAAGGGTATGTATCCTCTTCTTGCCGAGGGCTTGCCAAAAGCAACCCCGGAGGCATCCAGTAATTTTCCGCCACCATTAGTTCCGACCAAGCTACGTCACAAACCGACCGCAGCTGATATTTTTTTTTCGTCCTACTTGGACGACACGGTTCCAGAATATGCAAATCCTGTTCCGCCAGTCCCTGTAAATAATGTAAATCCTGCTCCTCCAGACACCGGAGTACCTGCCACGGTACCCCCGGTTCAGCCCACATTACAATTTCCCACTCTGCCAGCACGAAGAGTATCAGTCGATGATACCAGTTTAGGGGCCGCAGGAGGAGGTCCTCCTGGTACCCCGCCACCACACCAACGTTTAACATTAGTCGAGTTACATGAATGTGCGTTACAGCGTACGCCCAAATATAAGTCCGTTGCAGATATCCGACGAGCTCTTACTGAATGCCGCTATGATCCAGTTGCAGGTGATGATAGTACAGTTATATATTCCATCCGTGTAAGACGGGTGACCGGGTATTTGGATACCCTACCGAATATGAAAGAAGATCTAGACAGAATATATCGTTTCATCCGTACAGGGGATGATCCAGAAAGTATTGGCGAAGCCATGTCCCAAAGGAAAGCTGAGATCCAGCTCATGTTATTAAAGTTTCTGATTAATTGTTTAATAAGGGAACAAGATTATCCGACCAAAGATCCGGCCGAAAAGAGATTACTGACAAGGTGGAGTGATAATATAGCCGAGGGTAAACACAGAACTATCAGTAGTATAGAGAGTATGTACAAGAGAATTCGTAAGGAAATAATAAAGTTACACGAACAACGTAAAGCAGCACAAGTAAGCGAGAAAGAGAATGACTCTTCTACAGAAGAGGTAGAGGACGAGAATCCCGCCAGAATAGCGTATCTAGGAAGATCTAGATTTCCAGACCGCCATTTACGCCTAGAACACAAGTCAGTTTTTCATCACCCAGCACCAGAACAAGGTTCCCTAGAACAAGTATTTCAAGCCACCGATCAAATTCTGAAATCACGAATCGGTTATAGTAAGTTGAGTACTATGCATGAACAAGAACTAGCCCGATCAGCAGTCCGATGGATTACTGATTCTACCACTTTTCCAGATGAAATAGTGGCACAAATGTTTCTGAAATTGCCCCCAGCCGAGCAGCGACTGGTGGGTATGTATATGATCCAGCACCTCATTACTCTGTATGAGGGTCAACATTCTGATCCAGGTCCGTTACACGATGTCCTGAACGAGTTACTCCAGTATAGATGGAAAGGTTTAGGTACCGATTTAATTAGTGTCATTCTAGAACAGCGCCACAAATATAGAACGTTTCTGAACCCGCATTTTGTTCATGTCTCACCTCCAGAAAGTAAACCGTTTTACATAGATAGACAGAATCCGTTACGAGAAGTACACCCAGTCAGGACAACAGATGGTGAAATGCAACGAGTATTTGTTTACACCCCGATTACAAAGATGGAACTCTTAGAGATGAAGAAATTAATTCCCTGTCACGACAAAGATCCAGCAGGGTTCCACCGAGAATTAAAAGACATGCTCCGTATGGGAGAATATACGTATCCAGATATAATTAAAATGTTAAAGGTCCTGTTGCCCGCAGGGGTATACGAGAAACTCAAGGAAAAAGAATGGGAGGTGGGAGAGAAAAAGATCGATTGGGCAGTTTTAGAAGCTGAAGATAAGATACGAGTACCAGGTACCGGTCTTGGAGAGAAATGTAAAGAATTACCAGAACTGTTAATACAAGTTTTGCCCAGATTATTAGCCACTAAAAAGGAAGACTGGGATGCAATCTCAGCCTGTAAGCAGAAACCAGATGAAGATACTAGTGATTTTTATTCTAGATTTGAAAAATGTTTCATTATAAACAGTGGATTGAAGACGAGTAGCGAGTCATACCCTCATCTTTTTGTTACTAAATTAGTCGAGAATTCAAGTCCACAAGTTAAGAATCGAGTTTTGAAAGTCGAAAGTACCTGGCAAGCTAATACCCCGTCCCAGATGTTACAGATGCTCCAGTATCACCAGAATAGAATCAGAGAACAGCAAGAACACGAGAGAAAACGTATGAAAGACACGAAAATGAAAGTACTAGTTGCACAATCTGTTCCTCAAGACAGTCAGAAGAGGGGTTCGAATCAAGCCAGTCATCCTGCAGTTCCCGTTAAAGGGACATGCAATTATTGTAAACAGCCAGGTCATTTTATAAACGAGTGTGCAGTTCTGAAACACAATATAGCTACTGGTAAGACTAAAGAAAGACCACGTCCGCCTAGACAAGAACAAGTTTCACAGACTTCTCAGCCACAGAATGCACAACAGACAGTTCCAGCACCGCAGCCTATTGCTGCAACACAGCATGTTACACAGCAGATGTACCAGTATGCACAGTCTGAGTATCCAGAGTATCAGCCATATTCATGAAACAGCCTAGAGAGGGAGGTAGGCTTGCCTCTCATCGAGATTCCTGTAGATCAAGAGGGTCCCTATGTTCATAGTCAAGTACTAGGGAAAGACAGAAAGTTTCTGATTGATACAGGGGCAAGTAGGACGACCATCAGTCACGCCGAAGTTCCAGGGGCTCCGCTCTCAGGCTCTAGAAATGTTTCCCTTGGATTTTCAGGAAAACCTATTGTAAACGAGATATCTAAGCCAGTTACTCTAGAAGTAGGTCCATTGTCCCGCACTACTGATCTATTACTTACTAAGTCATGTCCAGAAAATTTGTTAGGCATAAAGACACTGAAAGAATTAGGTGCAGTCATATGTTGCTCCCCAGAGGGAATACGACTGTTTCTACGTGACTTCAAGGGTCACTATGTATTACGAGATTTTGATCCGAGATTGTCTAATGTCCCGCAGCATCTATGGGCGCAAGGTCCAACTGATGTAGGTTATATGCAAATCACATACCACGAATCAGACAGTACAGATTGCCACCTGAGGCTGTAGCAGCCTTATCCAAAATTATTGACGAGCTCATCGCTCAAGGAGTAGTTGTAGAAACTGACTCCAATGTATGTAATTCTCCGATCATTCCAGTCATGAAACGTACTGATCCAAATGCACCCCCAGTATATCGATTAGTGATTGACCTTCGAGAACTTAATAAATGTATTATTCCCCAGTACCCAGTTGTCCCAGATATCTCTTCCCTATTGACAGCCATTGATTCCGAAGCCTCATTTTTTACAGTCATAGACCTCAAGAACGCGTTTTTCAGTGTCCCCATTCATCCAGACAGCCAGTTTCTTTTCGGATTTTGTTTAAATGGAAGGAGCTATATGTTCACACGAGCTCCTCAAGGTTTCACAGAAAGTCCTAGTATTTACAGTCAAGCGCTTAAGAGACAACTAGACAATATTCACATGCCAACTGACACTGCCCTGCTCCAGTATGTCGATGATCTACTGATCACAGCCCGTTCTGAACGTGCTTGCGAGCGAGCATCACTTACAGTCTTGTATTTCCTAGCCGAGATGGGGCACAAGGTGTCCCCTTCGAAGCTTCAATTCTGTGTCCAGCAAGTGATCTACTTAGGCCACTTACTGTCCAAGTGGGGTAGGCAGTTGACACCAGACCGTATCCAGTTAATAGCGAGTCTTCCTCAGCCCAAGACACAGAGGGAGGTACGTGCTTTTATCGGCCTTACTTCTTACTGTAGACAATGGATTCCTCAGTATGCATTTCTAGCCAAGCCACTGATACAGTTAACGACACAGGAGGCAGCCGTATCGACTGTCCTCCCTTGGACATCTGAACATACACTTAGTTTCAATGAGTTAAAGAAAGCTTTATGCCAAGCTCCAGTTCTAGCTACACCGAACTACAGTAAGCCTTTTACACTTTTCGTCACTGAACGCGAAGGTACAGCATTATCTGTTCTCACACAAGATCAAGCAGGTCAATACAAGCCCTGTGCTTATTTTTCGAGCACATTAGATCCTGTAGCCCAGGCTCTGCCTGCGTGCCTCAAGTCAGTTGCAGCCACAGCACTAGCTATCAGACAAAGTGATTCCATAGTATTAGGACATTCCTTGACAGTACAAGTTCCACACTCCGTGGAAGTTCTTTTAAACCGAACCCAGACTCAGCACTTGACAATTGCACGTTTAACAGGTTATGAATTGACACTGTTCCAGCCACACATAGAATTCAGACGCTGCAACGTTCTAAATCCTGCTACACTGTTACCATCAGTTAATTCAAATCCTGCCACACACGACTGTGTGGAAGTAGTTAACATTATGACTAAGCCAAGACAAGATCTGACAGATATTCCATTACCAGATCCCGACCTGACACTTTATGTGGATGGTTCATGTATGAGAACAAGTACAGGAGAACTAGTAGCCGCGTATGCAGTGACTACTGACACTGACGTTATAGAAACACACCGTATTGACACCCTGTCTGCTCAAGCAGCAGAGCTAGTTGCTCTGGCTCAAGCCTGCATACACGCTAAGAACCTGAAAGTTAATGTTTACACAGATTCACGCTACGCATTCGGAGTCGTACACGACTTTGGAGTGCTCTGGCAGGAGAGAGGTTTCATGACTTCTCATGGAACCAAGATTCAGCATGGTCTCCTTATTCAAGCTCTGTTGGATGGCATACACTTACCGACATCTATTGCTATCATGAAATGCAAAGCACATACGAAAGTTACTGACACTATTTCTCAAGGTAATGATCTAGCAGATCGCACAGCCAAGCTTACAGCACAGACTCCAGACATTCCAGTTAATCCGACACAGACACATACTCCAGATCCGACTACCTGTATGACAGTTAAGGACCCTACTCAAGATGTCATAGATATCCAGTTACATGCTACTCCCGATGAAATCAAGAAATGGTCCGAACAAGGAGGGGTCCAGACAGATCAGGGATGGGTAACGAAGGGTAGAGCCACATGGTTTCTCCCCGACTCTATGGTTCAAGTCATTATCAATACCGCACATAGTCCAGCACATTTAGGAGAAAAAGCTATGTTAGACAGTATCCAGAATATTTGGTTCAACAAGCATTTACGAGCTGCAGCCAAGCAGAAAGTCCGTACCTGTATGATATGTTGCCAGTTCAATCCAGGTAAAAGTGTCCCGGTGGAACAAGGTGGATTCCAACCCCCTGACCACCCTTTTGAAGTCCTCCAGATGGATTATATTCAGATGGAGCGATGTCGAGGTTTCAAGTATGTCCTTGTAGTTGTATGCGCTTTGTCCAGATGGACAGAGGCATATCCAGTCCCAGATTACACAGCCGCGACCACTGCCAAGCAGTTGGTTCGTGAGTTCTTCCCCCGTTATGGACTCCCTAGAGTCGTATATTCTGATAACGGCCAGCCATTCTCATCTGAGCTTATGAAACATGTTTCCCTGTTGTTAGGGTACCAGTGGAAGTTCCATTGTGTACGCCATCCTGAAGCAGCCGGTCTCGTAGAGAGACATAATCAGACCCTGAAAATCCGTATTGCCAAGATTTGTAAAGAGAAAGGTGTGGACTGGCTAGTAGCTCTGCCAGTCGCTTTGTTTTATATGCGCATGGTCGCACATTCCAGATCAGGTCTGTCCCCGTATGAGGTCGTATTCGGCCGCCCCCCTAATATGTGGGGTACACCTAGACCCCGAAGTATTACCGATGTTTCAAGTAATATGCTGACAGATTACCTAGCTTCCTTGATGTCTGCCCTCAACTCTTGTCGTTCACAGGTTGCTGCCGCATTTCCAGACAATACCGAGGTGGCACCGCATGACATCGTTCCTGGATGTTTGGTTCTTGTCCGGAATTTTGATCGTTCAAGTCCGCTGGAGCCTCGCTGGAAGGAACCCCGACAGGTCCTCCTGGCCACCCGTACTGCCGTCAAGCTGGAAGGCAGGAAGGGCTGGGTCCACCTGTCACATGTGAAGAAATTTTATGGACTGAAGCCTGTTTCTAAGAACATTTCCCAGGATTTGAAAGACTGCCAAAGTACTATTCTCAAGGACTGTCCCGCAAAAGACAATGATACTGAACCCTCCCTGTTAGAGAAAACTCCGCAACAGGAGTATAAGAAAAAATTAAGGTCTAGTAAAATAAGTCAGCCAGTTTGATTGTCTAAGTCCTCCCCTAGGTGAAACGGTTAGACCGGTTTCTGACATGTATAAAATAGACCCCCATAGTGAGAGAGTTAGTCAAAACTCAATCCGATGTATCGTTTTTCTAAGTTTCATATTGTTTTTCAGCCCCATGATTACCTGCACAGGTTATGCATTTTATTTGTATTTTCCAGTTTCTCATGTAAATAAGTCTTCTATTGCTACAGTAGAGCACACGTTTAGTGATCTGCCTCCTCATGAACTCTCATATCGTCTTGCTATGCGTAATAATTCCTTTATCCATATGTTACATTATTCACACCAGACCAGCAATGCCACTAATTGTTGGGTGTGTGGTCGACTCCCCCCTTTCCAGACACCGAAGGGAGTTCTGCCACTCTTTCCTTATCCATTTTCACATAATGGTTCGTGTGGAGCATGGTCCACGTTAACGTCATCCTCAACAGATATGTCTTTTCTTAACAGTACATGTTTTCCAGACAAGCAAGGTCTTCCCCACAGAACAGGGTTAGATCTAGAAAATGAAGTTTATAATTTAGGTAATTATTCTTCGAATTTCATGGTCCTGAATGTTCAGTCTGATGCTACTCCAGACTTACCTGCTATGTCAGTACTACCAGTCAAAGGTGAATTATGTGTCCGAAAGAATGGTTCCATACATGTAGGACATAGTGATTGTACTACTATTGTCAAGTACAGTGACAGTAGGAAATCTATTTTCAAAGCTTCACGTCATTCTTATTTTGTTTGTGGTCAGACCGCATATGTTCGTCTACCCCTCGATTGGGAGGGAACCTGTTACATTGCCTTCCTACTGCCACCAGTTTTTCTAGCCCCACCTGACTATCATAGGAATTCCCACCTAGTACATACTAGACACAAGAGAGACCTCCCGATTGTCGATTATACTGAAACTGCTCTAGAACAATACATAGATATCAATAAAGGTGTCTTCCCTTATTTAGGTACAGTCGTGAATAGTAAACTGATACGTAGATTAACGAGAACCCTTGAAGCAGTAGTGATTGAGACTACTTCTGCTCTAAGTAACTTAACCGAAGAACAATCCTTTATGAGAATTGTCGTGCTCCAGAATCGTCTCGTCCTTGACGTCATATTGGCCGATAGGGGCGGGGCATGTAGAGTCATCGGATCTAGTTGCTGCATTTTCATTCCTAATAACGCACCGTCTGTTTATTCAGCTATTACCAGACTCCATAAAATTGCCCATATGTTACACCAAGATCCAGGCACCTGGACATGGTCCGGTTGGTTCTGGAATATAATTTCCGTCTGGGGATGGAAAGTATTGTCATTTCTGGGTATTGCAGTAGCGATCATATTCAGTTGCTGCCTCTGTTTACAATGTGGCCCTGCGATTTGCGGCATTTGTGCTACCTCTTGTATTCCTAGTCCCAAGTCCCGTTCTAAATCCAGTTCCAAGAAAATTCGAGACGAGCAAATGATACTGTATGAAATGATAGATGGTATCATGAATATTGATGTTTCCTGATGGAAACGTAGTGACAAGGAGGGAATGTGGAAAAGTAAATTTTGCCATGTTCTGTGTCCCTACGTGTTCCCCATCTTATGTTATGTGTGCATGATTAATATGCATATGTATTCCCCATGTTTGATTAAAGACGCAATTACAATTGTGTCCATCCCTAGTATGCCAGTTTCCAGTTCTCGTGAATACTACGAATATCAGGCCTATGTAAAGTTACGTTGCCACGTTTCTCAGTGTGCACGTTATTTCATTGTAAAGTCCCCGTTTCTAGGCCTCAAAAGGGCCTGGACACCAGATTCAGCTCCTGTCTCCTGAGCCCTCGCTGAGGAGCGATACAGCCCCCACCTGTATCCTCGACCCTTCACTTACTTCCTGCCTCACAGTGCCCGGCTCGGCCTGGCTCTGCCTACGAGTCTGCCAAAAGTATGTTATGATTCTAGTTATCAGTCCAGCCCTCCTTCTCTGCATTCCTAAGCTACTGAATCGCATCAATAGTTTCCGTCACAGTCTAGCCTTTACGTCTCCATGTAAGAGAAATACTGTATTTATGGTCATTTAATATTCTTCATCACGCACTACATGTAGTATAATGCATGCACCAGTCTTAGAGTCTGTTAGCCTTTACCCCGATAACTTTTAGTTTATATCAACATGTTCTCTAAACATCAGATACTAGATAGTGTTTAGGTACATGTCGCCCTGACTCTCCAGACTTCAGTCTCAGCTCCTAGCGCAGAAGTCATAGCCCCCAGCTTCTCCTAGTAACACGTCATTGTCAGTTTGCGCGCACCACTAGGTTAGAGGTCCCGGCTCCTTAGGTAGCCCCCTCCATGTTTCCGCCCCATTTATGACATATTCTGTTACGTTTACATCACATGTCTATGTATACGCCTCTTGTTACACCTACTTTCACCCTTATCTTTCGCGACTGCTATTGACCACACCCACTGCTCCGCCTATTGTATGTATTGCAATTGCAACTGTTTTAGTATATATGCTTGTGTATTGTTATTAAAGTTAGCGCGCTCATCCCAGATCCAGCCCCGGCAGCTGCCGGGCCACGCCAGTCCAATCCTGCCCCCCTGCCGGGCCCTGTCATCCTGTTCCCGTGCAGGTTGTCCTGTTCCTGTCCTTTATGCTGTATTAAACCTGCAAACTCCTACTACCTCGAATCTTGACTCTTATTTATTGAGCTATCTGTTATTGCTATGTCCAGTAAAACCTAGATCCGGTATTATTTATTTATATACCACACAGAAACCGGTCCCAGGATGCTTGTTTCCGGTTTAGGGAAGACCTGTCTTGGCAGCTTAGGGTGGACTGTTCCCATGAGGCACAGGGTCAAGACTGATTTGTATATAGCTGGGTCTGAACTGAAATGGCAAACTGAGCTAAAGAATGATGATGGATTCAACCCAGATCTGTGAATGGGGGTGAGTGTCTGAAAAGTTGAAGCGCTTTGTCCATCATCTCCTTGTGTTTGCTGTTTGTCCTAAGTTGGCACAGTATGCCCAGCCATGGGTCCCTTACTCACTTTGCCACTGGATTCAAGCTAACCTGGCTGATGAAGGATGTTACCCAGAAACTGGTCCCAGGATGCTTGTTTCCGGTTCAGGAAAGACCTGGCTTGGCACCTTGGGCTGGACTGTTTTCATGAGGCACAGGGTCAAAAGTGATTTACATATAGTTGGGTCTGAACTGAGGTGGCAAAGTGAGCTAAAGAATGATGATGGATTCAACCCACATCTGTGACTAGGGGTGAGGGTCTGAAAAGTTCAGCGCTCCGTCCATCATCTCCTTGTGTTTGCTTTGTTCGCCCTACGTTCTCAGGGTATACCCAGATTTGGGTCTCTTGCTCACTTTGCCACTGGATTCAAGCTAGCCTGGATGATGAAGGGTGTTACCCAGAACCTGGTCCCAGGAGACTTAATTCCGGTTCAGGGAAGACATGGCTTGGCTGCTTGGGCTGGACTGTTCCCATGAGGCACAGGGTCAAGACTGAATATAATCCAGTCCCTCATCACTCACAGGCTGGACTACGGTACCACAGTCTATGTCATTATCACCGCCCAACTGACCAGAAGTCATCAAACCATACAAAACACCGTGGCCAAACTCATACTCAGATTCCCACTCTGCATTCATATCACCCTGCACCTCAGAGACCTTCACCGGCTTCCTGTTTACAAACACACACTCTTTAAGCTCCTCACTCACACAAGCATAACACCCCATACATAATCAAGGCTCCTCCTTATTCGACAGCTGCATCAACTTCCATACACCGACTAGAAACCGCTGCTTTGCCGACCTCCTCCTTGCAGACTTCTCCAGCACATGCAGAGTCTGTGGTTGCATCTTGTCATACCTCACTCCATAATGAGGGAACAACCTTCCCTACATATAAGAATTGCCTCTTGAGTCCTTGAGTTCTACAAACAGACCACACTTACTAGTGCCAAAGTACCCTTCCGGGTGAGCAGTGCGCTCTAGAAACACATATGACATAACATACCATAACATAACATACACACGCCTCCCATGACAGA
The DNA here is from genome assembly GCF_964261635.1 of Lissotriton helveticus. Lineage (NCBI taxonomy): Eukaryota > Metazoa > Chordata > Amphibia > Caudata > Salamandridae > Lissotriton > Lissotriton helveticus. The sequence goes on along the minus strand of NC_136059.1, from coordinate 1,837,260,934 downwards.
GCATCTCCAGTTTTCTCGTATTCATCTGAGGGGGATAACACACCTGATGACAAACCGGTATCCCTTATTCATAATTCTCACCCCACACAACCGACCAATGGCACACCTTTCAATGAAAGTCAACCTACTGGCCACTTCAGATGGACGCACTTGCGGTGACTTGCATCATCTAATCCTGCTTTCGGTCTGATGTATGCGAGGCTAGTCATGCAATGGGAGCATTCTCACTGAGATAGCTATGTCCCGTGAAGGAAACCCTCAGATGAGGCAAACCTGTGCCTTGGATAACATTGCAAAATGCTACCAAGAAATGACATAGATGTATGCAAAAATATCTTCTCACTTACAGAGGACAGAGTTCAGGGCAACATACCTTGGTCATGAAAATAATTGCGGCAATAAGTAAAACATGCCAATATCATCCTTCTTTGCCAACTCAAGCACAAGATTCTACAGAGGCACCTCAACTTCAAAGGCCACATCACAAGAAACCTAACACTTCTGCCACAGCCACCACAACCACCTCATCGCTACCCCTTTTTTTGTTGAACTTGTTTGTTTTGACATTAGGATTCTGCACACTTTACTCCTGCTAACCAGAGGTGAAATGCTTGTGCTCTCCCTCTAAAATGTGGTAAAATTGGCCCACACCTGATTGGCAGATTTCATTTACTTGTAAGTGCCTCATAAAGCAACGCTGTAAAACATACCTCAAGCCTGCCACTAAAGCCTGTACTGCAGTTTTAAACTGCCTTTTTGACCTGGCAAAATAAGCCATTTCCAGGGCCTAAACCTTTCTTTTCAATACTTGTAAGTGCCCCCTAAGATCGACCCTAACTATTCCTAGGGCAGTGTGTATGATATTCAGAAGGCTCAGTTTTGAATGTCCTGACAGTGAGCAACTCCTTAAATTGTCTTTTGCTGTAGAAAGTCTACCTCTCCAAAACACCAAATCTGGATTACCTTGTTACACTTCATAAGTGATAACTACTTTTTGGGACCAGAAACAGAAATCCTGTTACCATTAAAATTAATTTTCATTCAAAATCCTCTTTGATGGCAAAGTCAGTTTTTAAGTTACTATTCTGAAATGCCACTTTTCCGAAAGGTAGCATTTTTCTGCCTCAACCAAATGTGCCTTTCTGCCAGTGTCCAGGGTCACATGATAGTGAATGACTCTCCTGCAGTGATTTATGTTTTCCTTCTAGTGAGGGGACAAAAGGGCTGTGGGCGTGGGTGTGGCCTGGGTGCGTCTCTCCTGAGCAGGATGTCTTGGGGGTTGTACTCCGCCTCCCTGGGCTGCAAAGGGTAGCCTTAGGACTTGCCCTCTCCATTCCTGACTTTTAAGGACTGCCTACACTGACACTGGCAAATGCAGCACACACCTAGGCCTGCCAGCCCTATGATACTCTAGAGAGTTTGGAGCCAAACCCAGGAAAAGAGGAAGGTCAGACAAAGGAGAAATCCCCACCTTCAAGATGGCATTAGGGATACAAGTGCTCCCTTAGAACTTCTCATCAGAGCACTCCTGGACATGTGGAGATTTAGAAAAAGGACTGCCCTACTGTCTGAATAGGGAGGACTTTGCCTGCATTCCTTGAAACCAGGTTCCCCAGAACTGACTCCAAGGGTTGGTGGGATGGTCTCCTGTTTGATCATCAGGTACACAACACACTTCAAGAGGCTCTTCCTGTTTTTCCATACCCAATGGACCTGACCTGGTCCCCTGTCCTGGCCTCTGTGTGAGTAAGTCCTGACCCTCCATGTGCTGTCCTCTAGGTACTTCACACTTAGCTTGAATCAGAATGTACTTCTCCCTGCCTACATTTTCTTCAAAACTGACACATGGCAACGTAGGGCCCTTAAAGCTGCTCAGCTCCAAACTGAAACTTCACCCAAAGCAACGTTAAGTGTGGCGGTGTCTTGCAGGGCCATGCCTTACAGATCCAATTTGAAAGCTGCAGTGGCTCCAAAACAGAGTGACGTTGAACCAAGCAAAGCCATGCAGCTCCTACCCAAAAGCTTCAATGGATAAGATGCTGAGAGAAGCAAAGCCTTCAAAGCCTCACTGAACAACTCAAAGCTTCACTGGAACCAACACCGAGGGTCAGAAAGCCTCACAGAGACACCATGCACATCCTTTGCATCTAAGACAAAAGTTACAGCTCCCATTCGACTGAACCTGGATCTGTACCCAGCCAGCACTCCATTGCAGTTGGCCTGAATTTGTGACTTTATCGCGGACAAGCGGGACAAAATACCTGCAGTTTTCACGTCATGCCTTTTGGCGCTATTCTAACCTAAAACTTTAAAAGCTGATTACTCCAGTTCTACTGATTGAATTTTGTTTGCTTTGGTGTCCTTTCATTTATTAAAACTAGTTCTATTTTTCTGAATGGGATTGGGATGTTTCTTATATTGTATTTTCTCTTATGATGTATTTTCACTTTGTTACTCTTTGAATGCTGCATAAATTCCCAGGACATTGCCTCTAAATTAAGCCTCACTGCTTTTTAGCCAAGCTACCAAAGAGTCAAACAAACGTTTATTTAGCCGCTTTTGTGGTCCACCCTGACAAGGATTGTTTTTATTATTCATTATTTCATTCATTTATTAGACTTCATTCATTTCAATTGTTTAAATCTTTGGTAAGAATGAGGGGCACTAGAGGGCGCGCAAACAGAATGACTGCCTAGTGGTGAAGCTCCTGTTCCCTGGAACTTATATCCTGACATTATCCTGCTACACTGGAGGGTATTTGGACCCCAACGCAATTTTCTTGTAAAATATGAGCCCCCCCAGCATCTGTCCAAAATTGGAAGCGCTGCAGCCCTCTGTGACTGCATGAGAGGCTGAGAGAGATTCCCCCGAAGCTGGCACCGGAGCTTCTGAAACGAGGAACAGCGGCGGCTGTAGCTGGGATAGCCTGGGGTTCTCCAGGAGGAGGTAGGCCTGGACCTGTGGACTGCATCGCAACCCCTGTTACACCCGATACTCTTGTGCTGCGGTGGGTGGGGACAGCCCCCTCCTGGCATACGTCACTGCACAGGGTAACTCGACCGGGGAGTGGAGAAGATGGGACCTGGTTTGCAGTGAGTAACGAGTCATATCGGCGCCCCCCCTCTTGCTATTAGCTGCGGTGGCCTGGGCGGCGGTGAGGGTGCCCCATTGATAGCGCTCCGACGGTGGGGGCAGCACTTCATTGACAACGCTGCTCCGCACTGAGGGGGCTGAAACAACGCCACGGAGCCATTAATTACTGCGAGCTGCTCTAGGAGTGTGGCGGTATGAACGGCTACTACACACTGTGATGGAGCAGGCGGTGAAAACTGGGCCTGCAAAAATCCTGCGGAGCGCTGGGGCTAGACGCAGAGCCCCTCTAAGGCAGTGCGTAGCGGAGTTGGGGAGAGTGATGCCTGGTACCTGGCAGCGGTGGCACTACTTCATGAAGACTCGTGCGGCGGACCGCTATATTTGATGAACTGTGGTATCATCCTGCACGTCCCCCGGGGGGACAGGAGCGCCTGACTGCGCAGTGTGATATTTTGTTCTCCCCCCCCTTGGCGCTGCTCACATGCCTGCTTAGTACGGTGGGAGTGGTGATTGCACGAGGGACTGGATCAAGTGGCGAGGAGTGGAAGGCTGCCAGGGGCGTAATATTTCCCCTCCAGGTATTGCGCTGCAGGGCGGCGAACTGGTGGATGCAACCAACTAAAGATCCTGCTCAACGCGGTACTAACCCTTGAATGCATAATGTGGGTTGTGCGAAGATAATAGTTGGCCTGAGAGTGAGCGCACTGCCACGGAACCGAGACTGGGGGATGCCGGACTGGTGGGTACGGCTGCAGGCGCCTGGGAGCAATAGCGGTTGCTGACGGCCCGGCTGGGGACAACATTGCAAGGGTCACCGTTTCGGATCTAGGCCTGTCCTGCTCGCTGACTTCTCTCCGCTGCGGGCCCTAGCTGAGACTGCGCGATACTGGATACAGAAGTGCTGAGGGGCGTTTGCGGAATAACAGGACTAGGCTGCAGGCAAAGGACAAATTGCAAGCTAGCATTGGTGTGCCGCATATACGTTAATTTAGTGGGCCCTGCAGTACCTGCTGGGGAAAGATAAAATGGTGAAACATGATAGTCGCCAACTGCGACTCAACTTTGATGCTGCCAAAAGAGGGCCAAAGACACCAGCGGCGGAACCCAACATGAATGGAGCGGGCGCGTCGAGCTGTAGTTTCCCCTCTGCAGGCTTAGACATGCAACAAATACTGCAGGAGATGCGTCAGGGGTTTGCCACGGTGGTGGACAAAGTCGACCGGTTGTCCTCAAGGATGGATGCACTGGTCCATAAGGTGAACCAACATGAGGAGCGTATAACGGCGACCGAACAGCGCATATCAGATAATGATGACACTACTGCCTCTCATACGACCCAGCTGGCGCGGATGGCTAATCTGCTGCGGGTCATAGCGGCGAAGAAGGAGGAATTAGAGGCCCGCAGCAGACGCAATAATATCCGCGTTACGGCCATTCCGGAGTCCACAGACACAGGAAGGATGGAGGTCTATGTGGAGAAACTGCTCCAAACATCCATTGGGGCTGAGGCCTTCTCTGCACAGTTCATCGTTGAGCGGGCACACAGATCCCTGGGCCCCATACCCAAGCCTGGCACCCCGCAGCGGCCCATTATAGCACGCCTATTGAATTATCACGATCGCGATGTGGCCTTGAGGGCAGCTCGCACCAAGCAGACTCTGACATACAATGGAATAAACTTTTCCATTTACCCAGATTTCACCCCGATTGTGCAGGAGGAGAGGCGGAAGTTCTTGGAAGTAAAGAAGAAACTACGTGCTGCTCAAATAGACTATGCATTGCTGTACCCTGCAAAGCTTCGTGTAACACACCAAGGGAAGCAGCGATTCTTTACAAATCCGCAACATGTGGAAGACTATCTAAAATCCGTGAAGAGGGCGTAGAGGGGAGGACATGGCCGAGATGCTGCACACCGCGATGATCCGCCGGAGGCTGATGAGAATGCTTGAGCAGCTGCACGGCTGTAAAGAGTACTGCCCTGATGGATCGAAGGGCTGAAGGACTCTGGTGGGACTCAAGATCGAGTGCACGATTCATGTTAGTGACTGGGATTCGCACGCCCATTCGAGTGGTAAGGTATTCCAGGGACCACTGACCTTTCCCCAGCCGAATCCGAGGGCGGTACAGGACTCACGGCTGGGGAGGGAGAAGTGGCTGTGCGCCCCCTGTGTGATTTCCCGTACAGGCATACCCCCATGATGGAATGTGTACGCTGGGGAATGTTGAACTTTAAGGAAGGGCAGGAGGGAGGGGGGAGATTCTTCTGGCAAGTTTGGGTTGCTTCAGTGGGAGGGGGTGGGTGCGAAGGGGAAATGTTTGCACTGGATTAAAGTACTTCTGGGCGTAGTGTGCAGAGTGGGGCTCCGCGGAGCTACGCGAAGTGGGCGCAAAACTACGCCCACCCGCGCATGCGCATTAGTATCCGAAATGGCGGCGCGAATCCAGGGACGGCGAGAGGGAGCCCCGTGGACGCGGCAGACAAGGTAAGTGTTTTTAAAAGCTTTTTATCATTTTATTTAAATATTGAGGGAGGCGGGTGGCGGCCGGCTACGCACCGTCTGCGGAGCGCGAGTAGTGCCGCCTGGCTACGCCCGCTACGCAAAATGCGTAGGAGACGGCACTGCGCGCACTCCGTGCACGGAGCGTAGCTGGCCGCCCACCCTTAGTTTAAAGCCTTACCGATCTTCACTGTGGGCTAGGACGGATATGGGGAGGAAGGGCAGCGGTCTGTCTGACAGTGTTGGGGAGTGTCAGCGCGAGACGAGGGGGGGTAAACTGCTATAGGGCACAGGGCGTGGCACAGGTCCGGATCCAAAGGCAGATGCAGGGCTATACTGAAATGACAGAGACCGAATCCTTGGCAGGGATGTCTAGAGACGTTATACTTGGAAATGGCTGATGACATGAGAGCGCATCACCTGGCAGTACTTACCTGGAACACACGGGTTCTTAATGACGCTAGGAAGGGCAGAAATGTCTTAGCTGACTTAGATCGTCAACAGGTACATATAGCATTGCTGCAGGAAACGCACCTGTCACCACGTCGAGTTACACGTTTGCGAGCAGGTGGGCAGCAGTCATGGTGTTCTCCTCATATTCATCATATGCCAGGGGAACTGTTATTCTTATCAAGAAGTCGCTCCACTTTAAACTGACTGGGAGTATGAGTGATACGGAAGGTAGATATGTTCTAGTATGGGGCAGACTTGGTACTGACATGGTCACCATTGTCAACTGCTATGCACCAAATTTTGATACGCCGGAGTTCTTCACAACACAATGGGGAAAAGTTGTCAACACTGTCTCCATGCACATAATTTGGGGTGGGGATTTCAATGTGGCTATGTCGCCAACACTGGATAGAGCGGATGGATGCGTGCAGTACAATAAAAAATCTAGGGATGTGCTGCAAGGTATTATAGAAGAGGGTGGCTTACTCGATAGCTGGCGATTCTTGCACCCTGCGCGTAGAGAAGGAACACATTTCACATCTTACTCTAACACTTGGGCCCATCTTGACTACTGCCTCCTGTCTAGGGGGCTGAGCACGGATATAGGTAATGTTTTACACTTAGCCAGAACCTACTCTGATCATTGCCCTGTGTTGGTACAATTGAGAATGCCAGGTTATGATGGAACCCAACCCCCATGGAGACTGCAGCCCACAGCATTACTTGATGATGTGTTTAGAGCGGAATTGGGCGAAGAAATAGCTGCTTTCTTTCCCCAAAAAAAAGGTTCAGTAGACCGTGTGGAGGTGATATGGAAAGCGTTTAAAGTCACGGTTAGAGGGTATTGCATCTCCAAAAGTTTCGGGATACATGACATACGAGGCTCCATACGCAAGTTAGAGCGAGAACTGAAAGAGATGGAAGCACAGATGGTCGGATGCAGCAATGGGAGATTACATAAAGAATTTAGAGCTAAGCTATCAGAGTTTGAAGAAGAGGCGGCAAGAGAGGTAAAATTCAGAGGGAAACATTGGGTGGCCGGCAGATACTGTGAAGGTGAGAGACCGGGGCAAGCACTAGCAGAAATTGTTAGACGCCCTAGATTTGGAACCAATATATTGGAGGTAAACACAAGAGATGGTAGGCTCTGTCAGGACACAGAAGGGATTTTACAAGCATTTCGGACACATTACAGAACATTATATACGGGACAGGGGCAGTCAGAAGAGGGGTTTGGTGCGTTCTTAGATGATATAGCACTATGTTGGTTAAGCGATGCACACAGAAAGTTTCTTGCGGCCCCTCTAGAGTTGGATGAGATTAGGGAGGCAATAATGTCGCTGAAAAATGGAAAGGCGTCCGGCAGTGATGCGCTGCCTGCCGAATTTTATAAGCAATACATCGATATAATGGCCCCCGTCCTCAAAGGAATCATTGAAGATAGTAATATTGCCCTGCTCGATGAGAGAAGTGGTTATCACCTCCCTTTTGAAGCCAGGGAAAGACCCCGGAGATTCCGATTCTTACCGTCCACTGTCCCTTATCAATTGCCACGCTAAGATATTGGCCAAGGTGCTGGCCACGCGCCTCTCTCTTCTCATGACCAAGTTAGTGCTTCCTGATCAGGCTAGTTTCTGGAAGATCCACAAATCACAACTTGTGTACCCTTTTCTCACTGATTCAAACTGTAGCGCCTGAGTTCCCGGTGGCTGCAGTATTCCTGGATGCCACAAAAGCATTTGACTCGGTCGAATGGCAATATTTATTCTCCATTTTGCACAGAATGGGGTTTCCCAAACTATTTGTCTTGTGGGTTCAATTGCTCTATATTAGGCCTTCTGCCAGGATCCTCATTAATGGGCACTTATCTACTCAGCTGTTGATTACGAGGGGTACCCGTCAGGGTTGTCCGCTTTCCCCCCTTCTGTTAGCTATTGCGATAGAACCCCTGGCCTGTCACATAAGACAATTGCACATGGCAAGCGCGTTCAAATGCTTTCAGCGACAAATAGGAGTGTCCCTGTTTGCAGATGACTTGACACTATATGTAACGGACCCTCAAATGAATCTTAATCCCTTGCTGCTCGAATTTTTGGTGTTTGGAAGGCTATCGGGCATACAGATAAATTGGGGTAAATCGCAGTTCTTCCCACTAATACTGCAGTTAAAGAATTCCAGTTAGATTACCCTCTAGAATGGTGCAGCTCGGACCTCCGTTATCTGGGAATACAGGTCTCTACAGATAGGGAAGAGACACTCAGGCTGAACTATGGCACAGCAATAACTAAATTGGCGGATAATATAATGCGCTGGATATCCTTGCCACTTTCAATGGCAGGCAGAGCGTCACTTATTAAGATGGTGATATTGCCTCGTTTCTTGTACCTTTTCCTTAACATACCTTACTTCCCAGGTACCTTTCTTTTTACGACGGTGCGGTCGGAATTATTGCGACTGTTTTGGGGGGGCAAACAGCCACGCCTAAAATGGTCTGTCATAACACAACCATATGAAAAGGGCGGATTTGATGTGCCAGATTTCGAGGTGTATTACATGAGCGCGCAGGCGCATTACGCGTATCATTGGATTGCACCAACGCCATACATGCCACAACTGGCAGTGGAAGACTGGGTTTATCGCCCACTTCCTCTGGCTGGCCTCATATACGGCCCTGTTGAGGCACAGCTTACCACAGTGTCATGCACGATTGATGCCAGGAAACGGATAGTAAAAAAATTGCAATTACAGATCTTATATTTGCCGAGGATGCCAGTGAAATACCATCTCAAGCAGCCATTGCTGCAGGAACCAGGATTCCAGGCGATGGACAGGCGACTTCAAATTGCCACGTGGGGGGACCTATTCTTGGACGGGCAAATATGCAGCGTGGACCAACTGTTCCAAGACTTGCAGCCCACGCCTTTCGACATATTCTATTATATTCGTCTGACACAGGGGCTGAAAGTGATATTACCAGATTATCCCAGAGAACCTGAGATTGCCATCCCATTGCGTGGGATGTTGGGCTCGACAACTGGAAGACACATAGTGTCATGTATGTATAGGGACGTAAAGGCACAAAGTCAGGGGGCCGATAGCACTGCTTGTAGACGGTGGAGCGAGGTCATGGGATACGAAATATCTGAGGAGCAATGGGGCTATTGCTGCGGCATTACAGCTAATATTTCAGCAAGCTGTTGGCTTAAGGTAATCCACTACAAGTTCTTACAGCGGCTTTACTATACACCAGTACTGAAACTCCGATTTTGCTTGTCGGAGGATGATAGATGCGCAAGATGTAAAGCGGAAGGCGCAGGGTTTTTGCATTTGGCATGGGAATGCCCCGGGGTGTGGGAATACTGGACACAAGTCCATACAGCCCTGCAGGCAATGACAGAACATACATTCGACAGGGACCCACTTATCATGCTATTGGGGTACACCCGGCCAATACCCAAACAACACCGGAAGCTGCTAGATATTGCATTGCTGCTTGCTAAGCGCAGAGTAGCGTGTCGCTGGGGGCGAGGAAGAGCACCAACATTCAAAGATTGGCTTACAGATATAACATATTGTCAGGAGCAACGTGCAGTGTATGCGGACACGCTGCCGATGATGTGCCGACCTAGCGATATCTGGGGCCCCCTTCAGACATGCCTGTTAGGCAATACAGAGACACCGGATACTGCAGAGATGGAAGGGAGCGGGGAAGATGCGGCTCCTTAAACATGATTACATATCTTATTGTAAACCGTAGAGCATAGAGGGAGTAAATGTGGATAATATGTATTATTTCAAGGTTAGGTGATTTTATGTTGTATCTTCACTATGGACTCAATCTGCCACAACAGTGGCAGCAGTGATGACACCTCCTACTTCACGGCCCACTCAATCTAACTGGGATGTTTTTTGGTGAACTGTGCCTCGAAGATGTACTGGTGAATTGCTAGCTACTAATGTTTAGCGCCTGCTAAGAGACACATGCTTCTAAGGAATGGTTCTGTCACAAATGATGCTGTTTAATATTACTAATGGGATGAAGATACAGTATGTAACTGATATTACGGACTTGTGCCTATGGTTGTGATTTTCTTGTTTTTCTGTATTGAAAAAGTATAAATAAAGATTAAAAAAATAATAATCTTTGGTAAGAATCATGGAAACGTATAAAAATATAAAATACAGACTAATGAATAAAATGCAATGTGCAATCATAGAAAAAACATTTGGGAATATGTTTCCTGAAAGCCAACAATAACCAAACAAAGTACAACTTACTATAGCCAACAATGCACAGTATTTCAGTGGTCTGCAATTCATATCTATTTGCATTGGTGTTAAGACAATTATGGTAGTTTCCCTAAATTGTGCAGCTGCTTTGCTACCAATTTGCAATGCTTATAATCCCAGAGCTCTAGCCCGAATGGCCCAGCACCATCTCAGATATTTGGTCACTGCACATATTTTACTGTGTCTGGTTTCAGTGCACAGTAGGCTAAATGAAGTGTGGTACTGCCTGCACCCCATCAACCTGCATATAGGCTGTATCCATTTCTTCCTTGGCCAAACATTACCTGGACAAAAAAGAAAGAAGTGGGCTAAAGACTGCTCCGCGCTACAGCAGACCTGACATGGGTCCCTAAAAACAGACTGGGGCTGCAAATTTCAAGTGAAAGGCAGAATAGGCATTATGCTGTATCATAATTTGAGAAACGAAGATCTGTCCCCTGTAGTCATCAGGAAATCAAGAAGGGCATTGAAAGCACAGTGTGGCTTGATAAGCAGAAACACATCTGCCAAGGAGCTACAATCATGCATTCCTAATTCCATCACAGTGACCCATTTCCAATATAAATCTTTCAACATCTCTCTACAGTGTAGAGTCTACACAATAGTGGGGAACCATCAGCCTAATATACCCTGAGGACAAGTTCTGTCTGTGTGTAAAAGGACGAGGAGGGCACAGAAGTTGAAGGTACAGGCATTTGTGTGGGGAAAGATGAATGGGGAGACACAGGAGTAGTTATTTATGTAATGAGGATGCATTAAGAGTTCGGGGTTTAGGCACAATATATGTTGGTGTTGTATCACTGTTATATATACATGATATGGGGTTGATTAATGTATTTTTTTAATAATTGTAGAGACCCCTGAAGAAGGTCAACAAGACTGAAATGCATTGGGTGAAGTAAAATAAGCAGAGTTCATCGCTCAGGCCAACTTTGTTTGGTTAATTGACCAATTTATGCAGAAATTGATTTTCCGCTCGGCTAAAATCAGTTACACAGGAACAACCCCCTAGCTCTACCCCACATAATGCACTGGTCTTCACCTCAGCACTGTATAATTTTAAGACAGGTGAAATCACAGAAATATGAGGAAAATGTGGTTTTCTTTTACAATGCTTGAGGTTTGCAGAACCTGGTGAGAGCCACACAAGTCACCTCATTCTGGATTTCCCTGGATGTATAGTTTTCAAAAGTGTATAGGTTTCATAGGTTTCCTTAGGTGCCGGTGGAGCTAGGGTCCAAAATCCACTGCTAGGCACATTGTAAAAAAAGGTCCGTTTTCATTGGAAAAATTTGATGTGTCCACATTGTGTTTTGGGCCATTTCCTGTTGTGGGTAGTAGGCCTACCCACACATGTGAGGTACCAATTTTTTCGGGAGACTTTGGGTAATGCTGGGTGGGTGGATGCAGGTGTGTGGATCCACTCAGATTCCAGAACTTTCCATCACAGAAATGTAAGGAAAATGCATTTTTTTCTTTTTTACACAGTTTGAGGTTTGCAGGGGAGTCTGAGTAAGAGAACATGGTAAGAGTCACACAAGTCACCCCAACCTGGCCTCCACTCGGTGTCTAGTTTGCAAAAAGGTACACGTTTACTAAATTTCCCTAGGTTCCGGCTGAGCTAGGTTCCAAAATCCACAGCTAGGCACAGTGCAAAAAAAGGTTAAGTATTCAGTGGAAAAATGTGATGTGTCCATGTTGCGTTTTGGGATAATTCCTGTCGCAGGCATTAGGCCCACCCATAAAACTGAGGTACCATTCTTATCCGTAGACATGGGGGAATGCTGGTTTGGTGGAAGTTTGTTGCTCCCCTTACATTCCAGAACCTTTCATCACAGAAATGTGAGGAAAATGTTTTTTTTACTAAGTTTGAGGTAGGCATAGGATTCTTGCCCAAGGGGCTGCTCTCCCTCCCTGATGCCTTGTTGGTGGATCCCTGCTTGCAGAACGTCCTCCTGGGGTGATCTCCAAGCAGAGATCAACTACGGAAGGATACCATTGGAAAGGGGAGATTCTTTTCTTTCTCATAATACCTCTCCCATGTAGTTCATGCTTGGGGGGCTGAGATAGCCCTATTAGCACCGAAACAAAGAAACTGAATCTAGGGGACTGATTAGGACAACCTATTGAAGACAGGACTGCCTGTTAAGCTGTCGGCTATCCTGCAGTAAGTTTTACAATGTTACCGCCACCACGGCGGTCGCAATGCCTATATTTTGCATTGCGGCAGGTGCTGCTGGCTGCTGCACCTCCCGCAATGCAAAAATGGGACACTTTACATATCCCTGCACTATGTGACAGGCACCCCAGCTTAGGGCCAAGGGGTAGGGGTGCCCGCTACTGGCCCCCAAACTCCCTTTCCACCTGTCTGTTCATGGCAGGTTAAGCGCCTTGAACAGGCGGTTGGAAACATCGTAATCCCTACAGTGGTGCCTGGTAGGCACTGCCACCATCGTAGGGACTAAGAGATGCTCCGCCACACCTGTGGGCTCAAGGCACCTCTCGGGTGCATGGTGGTCGGTCTTTCCGACTGCCACACATCCACCTGCCATCGATGTCTCCAATGGCGGAGAGACCGCCACCAATGGGCTGTTAGTGGTGGTCCTACCGCCATCCTAATCAGGCCCAAAGTTTCAGTTTTATTTTCAATGTAATGACATCAGCACCCCATGTGCTCAATAGTCATGATATTGAAAATAAAAGCCTTGGGAGGTTGGGGAAGTTCTTCTGCCCCTCCCAAAGCCAAAAAAAAGGAAATCCCTCTGCTGTTTGCAGCAGAGGGATTTAGTACGCCTGTGCACATGACGGAACGATTCCGTCATGAGCACAGGAGCATTGGTGCTCATGACGGAACTATTTCGTCATGAGCACCGAAGGGGTTAATTAGGGGTGGGTGGAATGTTCTGTTTCGCCTGTAGAATTGGCAGAATTTTGGCTACTCTATGTTACTCACTCCAAAATATGCGACTCGGTGAGAGCGAGTGAGATTTGTGTTTCCGACCACAATTTTGTAATGAGACTAGTTGCCGGAGTTTGAGAGTAGATTATGAACAAGGGGGGGTTTTACCCATATACGTCACTGGGACCTGGGTTGAATAGATACTGAGAGGAGGGGGTCCCAGTGTATTGAGGAAATGATTACATATACTTTAAATGCAATTAATCAACAACAAATGTTTGTATCCACACAGTTTAATTCACAGTGGGATAAAGTATATCCGATATACATCATGTAAAAAACAATCAACTGTATTAAACGTCATACAGTGCCCCAGGAAGGGAGAAGGAACGTGATAGTGAGGAGATCGTGAAGTGGTGGGATTAAGTGACAGTAAAATCAATCTTTAAAGCACTTATTCATGCTATCAACAAAGTAGCAACAACTTGCATGCCGCATAGTGTTATTATTCAAAGAGAGGCATACGACACAGAGTAACGTGTATATACAAATTGTTGGAGTGAAGTTGCCACATTAAGAACAAACAGTCGACGTTTCGACCCTCTTGTGGTTGCAGGATCGATTAACCTTGCTGTGGGGTCTTCATCAGGACCATAAGGGGAGAGTTGGGGCAAAGGACCTATTGAGGGTATAATGAATTGCGAATTAGAGGGTACTTAATAGGCCTCAAAATAATCACATAGGTAGAGACAATTATGAGTCCATTCGCTAAGTTGATGTACTTATTTGCGCACTATTACTTGATACGAGTCATAAGTGTAACTAATACAATTAAATACAATTAATGCCCAGACATATGAAGGGCTGGAAAGAGCGCCAATGAGAACAGGGACTAGTGCGCATGGCCAGCCGGGCACCCGCAAAGCGCGGTATCCAAGAGAGTTCATATTAAATGTTAAGACATAATCTATAACCATATATATGCTCGAGGCTGCCCAGATTTGGAGATTCGAGAAGCCAGCTGATTAAATTGGCGTGTACCAGTAACTGATGCTTTGCCAAGACTATAGCGAAGTTGGAAAATAATAATAATAATGGTGGAATGATAATGCGGGCCCAGTGGGAAATCTTACCAAAGATCCGCGTGTCATCGGTCTGGGGTCTGGCAAATTGATAAGATGGAATCTGGTGACGTGGCGCTGCATCTGGGGGGGTGAGCAGGCCACATTGTAAACTCAGTTACACAAAAGTTAAATAATAACAAGTATAGGGCCGAGGCAGAGTGGCTTACCAACTGCTAGCGTCTTGTTAGAAGGATCGGGTATTTCATAGATCCGTCTTCGAGAGTCGAGATGAGTCTGGCGGGGCATATAAGAAACGGGGATGTTAAGTAAAGGAAACTGTGCTGACGGATTGCGGGCATCGTGGAAAACGAGCATGGGTTACTTACTCGGTCCAAGTGACTTGCTAAGGCTCCGTGTGCGAATCGCGGTATGACTGCCGCGCTTCCTAGTTTGAGACTGCTGTCATGGTGATGGGTCACGTGGTGGCCCCGAATAGAAAAGGAAATAACAGAAAGACTAGTAGGTCAGGCAATCTCATTGGGACATGGGAGAATAGAGAAAACATTGTGCGCCCGGACTGGTGAGATTGTAATAAGTATATTATGATAATGCAAATGACATAATGTAATGCAGTTGGAAACCAGTACAATATTAAAAGAAAGCAAGCAATGGGCATGTACTAAAAACGTGAATCAGCAACAATGTAGGTAAAGGCTCCACAAAAATGTGAATATATATTCATGTAAAATGCCCAGCATAACCATATTAAAGCAACATGAAAACGTAATGAAACTTGGCATGATTATAGTTACCGAAAATATCAGAGCGTACCTCTCAAACATGAGGGTAAAGGCTCAACAATTTGTGAGATGGCCATTCCAACCTCCTAAGCACAGAAGTTGTCATTGGTATGGACACCATAGGGTTGGAAACATATATGGGAATGGCATCTCTGTGGTAGCTAGTGGTAAAATTTGACCAACAGATTAACTAGGGTAGTATGGCCAATTGAGAAAATGAACTATCGGATTCATTAAGGCCAGTTTCAATGGAGTTGAAGAAGTACATCCATTTCAGTTCTCGTATATTGAGAATATCCGAGATATTACCGCCCCGTGGTCCCAGTGTTACTTTTTCTATGACAAACCATCGCAAGCTTTCTGGTAAATGGTTGTTCAACTTGAAATGTTCTACAAGCGGAGCACCTTCAACATTACAACGAATCCTGCTCATATGTTGTAGTATCCGGGCTTTAATTTTCTGCTGGGTCTGTCCAATGTAGATCTTCTGACATGGGCACAGAATGGCATAGATGACATTGTTGGAATTACAATTACTAAAGGATTTGAGTTTGACAGTTAGATTGAGATGTGCAAAATCCTTAGTCTGTATTGTTGAGTCGCAGGCCTTGCAACCGCCACATTTGGAATGACCCATGACTGGTGGTAGATTCCATAAGGTGTTAATCGTGGGCTGACCTTCAGGGGGTAGAAATGAATTAACCACATGGTCTCTAATGCACTTGGCTTTCTTGAATGCATGGAGCGGAGTCTGGGGTTGTTTGATTTCATCCGAAACCAAATGCCAGTGTTTGTTGATGATTTTCTTAATCCTGTTGCTTTTGGTGTTAAAGGTCGTGACACATACTATGCGATTCTGCTCTTGATCAGTTCTGTTTCTGGGCACCAATAGCTCTTCTCGGGGATAGAACCATGCCCGTTTGCGGGCCTTTTTGATCAAACGTCTCGGATAGCCACGACTCTGCAAGCGATTGGATAGGACCTGAGATTCAGAGAAATAATCGTCTTTGGTGGAACAATTGCGACGTATCCTCAGGAATTGCCCAAAGGGCAAGTTGTCACGAAGGGCACGGGGGTGGTGACTGTTGTAGGCCAATAAAGAATTTCTCTCGGCCGGTTTGCGGAATAGTTTGGTCTGGAGTCTCCCAGACTCATGGTATATGGTGACATCCAGAAAGTCAATAGAATTGGTATGTGATATGATGGTGAATTTAACCTGTTGGGATTGCTGGTTAAGCCAAATGAAGAAATTGTTCAGTTGGTCTTTGCTACCATTCCAGATCATGAGGATGTCATCGATATACCTCATCCAGAGGCCCACTTGGTCTCTGAATGGGTTGAGTTGACTGAAAACCGTATCCTCTTCAAAAGCTGCCATATACAGAATGGCTACGTCAGGAGCAAAAGGAGCACCCATCGCTACTCCAGAGGTTTGTAAGTAGAAGTTGTTGTCAAATAGAAAGAAATTCCGGGTCATTGCGATTTTAAGCAAGGCTACTATAAATTCAGATGGTACTTGGACAGGTGCAGGACGTTTCAGAAGGCAACGGGCTACCACTGTCAATGCTTCTTGTTGGGGGATGCAAGTATAGAGGGAGACAACGTCACAGGTAGCTAGTATTTGATTTGACGGATCATAGGGTATACTTTCAGTTATGTTGATGGTGTGCATGGTATCTCGAAGGTATGATGGAGTTGACTCTGCAAGGGGTTTGATAAAAAAGTCAATGTACTTTCCCAGCGGTTCCAAAATGGACCCACAACCAGACACAATGGGCCGACCGGGTGGACTAGTCATGCTTTTGTGCAGTGCATGGTGGTCGGTCTTTCCGACTGCCACACATCCACCTGCCATCGATGTCTCCAATGGCGGAGAGACCGCCACCAATGGGCTGTTAGTGGTGGTCCTACCGCCATCCTAATCAGGCCCAAAGTTTCAGTTTTATTTTCAATGTAATGACATCAGCACCCCATGTGCTCAATAGTCATGATATTGAAAATAAAAGCCTTGGGAGGTTGGGGAAGTTCTTCTGCCCCTCCCAAAGCCAAAAAAAAGGAAATCCCTCTGCTGTTTGCAGCAGAGGGATTTAGTACGCCTGTGCACATGACGGAACGATTCCGTCATGAGCACAGGAGCATTGGTGCTCATGACGGAACTATTTCGTCATGAGCACCGAAGGGGTTAATTAGGGGTGGGTGGAATGTTCTGTTTCGCCTGTAGAATTGGCAGAATTTTGGCTACTCTATGTTACTCACTCCAAAATATGCGACTCAGTGAGAGCGAGTGAGATTTGTGTTTCCGACCACAATTTTGTAATGAGACTAGTTGCCGGAGTTTGAGAGTAGTCAAGGTCAGAGTGGTGCCCTTCAAGAAGATTTACTAATGTTAGATTAGATTTTCTACTCAAGTGGCAGCAGAATCAACTAAAATGGCTGTATCCTCTTGCACAACACATTTTGCTGTTCGTGCTGATTTTCAGAGTTGCTCATGCTCCACCGTTAAACTGCAGAGCAAGCACAGTGAGTTGAATATTTTATGCCTGTTGGTGGAGTTTTGCGGAATCTCACAGTTTTTGTAAGAATAAATTGCCGAATTTCATCCACTCCAAATATTAATGGATTATATATTGTTGATATTTGTGCAGACATCCATATGCAGGTTAGTGAATAGCATTTTGAAACTATGTAAGTAGTACTATTGTAGTACTACTAAATGTACTACAAAGTACTGTTTGTGAATAGCTCGCTAGTTCATTACTGGTCCAGGCATTGTTAATTAAATTGAACTCCAGTTTAAAAAAGCTGCTACCACGATTATCTACTGACTTACCACCCTGGTAAGCAGAGATTTTTCCTATTGAACAACAGATGTCTGGTATTTTTCCCTTCTGTGCTAAGGAAAAGAAATAGATAGATAATGGAAATAATGCAACCAGCTCATCTTAAGTAGTTACATTGCTCCTAGTTAAAGAACAGGGTAATGTATTACCAGTGTTTCTTTGTAAATACAATAATGAATTTGAATTTAATAGAGCATGCAAAATAGAGGACTATTTCATTGGACTGTATTTCTGGTACCGTTTGTGTGAAATGCAATAAGCAAACTATGGTTTTCAAGGTAATCTTTGTTCATCAAATAATACTATACATTTCTGCAGCTTGTTCTGTGATTCAGAGGTTTGCAGCATAGTGTGACATTCATCGAATGCATCCTATTTCACAAAAATGTCTACCTTCAAATGATAAATTAGCCAAACATAACTCTCCAATGCAAATGTATCTCTTGCATGTAACTACAGAAAATATTGGAAATTACATCAATTAACTAGGTGAGGTAGTGGGGATACTTAAGATGGAAGCCAATCTGGAAGTCAGAGCACCGTTGGCTCGTCCGAACACCATGTGCATTCACCACAGCATTAAGAGTCAATGAGTGCAAAATATGGCTGATGTTGAGGTCCTTTGTCCAAACCTATAAATTACCATACAGCTTGGACTCTGGCCTCAGTAAACCTTCACACTCGTTGTCCAGCTGGTTGGCTCCAAGGGGATTGTTATTTGCATTCTCACCATAACGAATTTTTATTTGTATTTTAATCATAATATCCCCTAAACTGAATTTTTTATTGGACTTTTCAGTGGTTCTAAGTGAGTAATTTTACTTTTCTTGATCCATAGTTAATTATGTACATTATATGTTATATACAGTAAAGATTCAATGAGATTTGTGGTCATGGGATATCTAACTGTGTCTTGCTTAAAATATATCAATGGGATAATATGCCATGCTTCTCCTTGTTTTAGATGACTGACCAAGGTGTAACTTGATGCAGCACTGTGCATATTTCACATGCTAATTAACTTTCAATTATTGTTTGTTCTTTTATATACACTTATACTATCTGAGCACACAATTGTCTCCAGTTCTCTTTAAACCAAACTACGGCATATAACAAATGATATGTTCTGACCACAGCTAGTTATTGAAGTTATGGGGGAGAATACTATGAAATACTCCCTGATTTCTTGGTTGGTCATAGATCTGCTTTCAATATCAAATTTTTAAACTTAGAAGATCCTTGTCACGAATTAAGCAAGAATTATTTCCTAACTGTACTTTTCTTACATCTGTAAATTCATCAATTATAAATGTGAAATGTTCTCTCAGTGAAGCAACTGCTCCTCCCATTAGCCATCTGCAAATTGACATGGCTTGAGGCGCAGCACGTGCCCACAGTATTTGCACTTAGTTGGTGATAATGCATGTTATTGATTAAAATAATATATATTCTTATATAGACATGAGTACATCAGAGGAAGTAGCATATTTGTGTGTTGGCATACTCCCAATGGCCTGGATTGTATACAGTGTTTACATGCCTTAGGATCATCATAGTGGTTGTGTATAAAGATTTCCACCAACATGACAAACATTCAATGAGGAGAACAGGACATATGATTTTTTAAAGTTGTACATGAAAATAGAGTCAAAAAGCGCAAAGCGGCAACTGTTGGCAACTGGTCACCCTACACTGGGGCTAAGTCAAAAGTTAAATCCGGCCACGGTACATTGCAAGTCACATACAGTAACGGAGTTAATTCCACTGAAAGAGTTACCTTCTTTTCTTTGAAACATTTTTGGGCATCGAAGAGTTGTTAATGGACTAATCAGCATCAAAGCCAGCAGGTGGAAGCAGAAGCAGAGCTCGACTGCTATGAACTTCAACCAATGTGGTCCCAATGTGGTCATCAATGAGGATGGGAAGGGTCAAAGTGGGAGAAGTACATGATTTGAACCCAAAATGGCTTTGACTTCAATCGAGTGGCACAATGCATCCTCGGCAGCACAAACCCTATCCTATGTTGATTCTCTTGAAGAAAAGTTGCCAAAAGGTTTCTAAGCCCTAACATGTAGGGTTAGGTAGGATGAGTACACTCTGACATGTGTCAAGGACTCCAGGACCTCTAGAGTAGTACTTGGGAGTCAGACCTCAAGCAAGGGGAAGTCACCAGGAGGGTCAAGGGCCGGTTCTCTTGAAACTGGTCAACTGGGTGATTCCTGGAAGGTGGGCTTCCTGTAATTTTCGTGGTCCTGTTCTGTAACAGGAAGTCAGCCAACAAACACTTGGAGTCCTTTTCTTTGTCCCAGATACAAGTGAGAACAGGGCTAACTCATTGAGTTCTCTTACTAGCAGGTGCAGTTCTTCTTCTGTCTTCCACAGGTCTAGTAGTTTTCTAAGGAGTGTGCTATCCTGTGAGTGGGAAAGACTTCTGCCCCCTCCCTATGCACTTTTGCAGCGGCTTCTGAGTGACCTTTTGTAAACAATCCCACAGTGCCTCTCTCTACCTAGAGCCAAGATGACAGAACTTTTCGTCCAATGTGCAGAGCTCCTGTGCCCACCCAAGATGTGTGGCCAGCGAAATAAGCTACCCCTCAACTGTGGCCACTCAAAAATGCTTCTGGGGACAGCTCCTCTCCAGCTGGGCCTGTCGCCTGTCTGGATATGGGGATGAAGAAAGTGGCTGGCCCAGGTGTTAACTACGTCTTCTTGTGAGAGAGTAGTAGTCTTTGAATATAATTACGTTTCTGGGCAATGCCCAGATGGTCACCCTGTCAGAGGAACAAAAGTCACTTAACACCCAAGGGCTTTGTCTCAACCTGGGAGCAAATACACACCTCATCAGGTTTGCTATTCAGCTCCTGGGTGACAGTGGTCCCTCATACAACTGCACTTCTAGAGGATTTAGGCAGGCAAAAGGTGACTTTGAAAAAGTACCTTTCTAATACATTTGTTGGGAATCTGACTTTATTCACAAATTAGATTTGCAATACATACTTTCAAAAGTCCAATAATTAACTGTTCTTATGGTTCATAGTTCATAGACAGAGGGAACACTATTTAAGGTTAGTATCAATGTTTCCCTATGAAACAGCTAGCCCTGCGCTTTTGGGGCTCTGTCACTGAAAGACATGATTAACATTTACATGTCCTACATTTAAATACCGTGCACACACATTTAATGGGCAGTAAGATTTAGTTAGAGGTGAATTATTATATTTAAAAGGAAATTAGGCCTGTCATAATGGGTTATTTTGACAGGTTGAATTATCAGTTCAAACCTGCACATTCAGGTTACTGGTGGCAGACATGCATTGACAGTTTGCATTGTTTCTTTAGTGGTGGCACAATTTGTGCTGCAGTCTTCTAGTGACATATCAGTTACAGGCCCAGGTACATTTAATACCATACACTAGGGATTTAAAGGTAAGTTGAATGTCCCAATTAGGAGTATAGCCACATTTGACATGTTGCAGGAGTCAGAACACATGCACTGGTGCTTGGTAGAAGAGTAAAAAACTAGCAGGCTCAATCCCCCCCAAAAAATCATGCAAAAAGAGGCATTTTCTTGCAATTCAGATGTCTCATTGTTTCTTATTTGAACATTTACTTTGGCCAAGGTACCATGTTGCCTCCTTTTACCAGCTTGTTTTACAATAGTCAATACATTGACCTTTTTTGTTGATTGTGTGGCTCAAAAATGTAATACGAGCTTTGATGTTTGGTCTGTGTTTGTCCTCAATTTATTTGAGATCAGACTACAAAGAACTGTCAGTCAAGTCGGATAGAAGTTTTGCCATACATTTAGAAGGAGGACGCTATATGAAATAACCCTAAGGATGTAATCAAGTTGTTGTCATCTCTCCCCTCATGCACCTTTATTCACTCCCCCTTTCCAATGAGGATTAATCCCTTAACCCAGCTACATTTTCAATAGATGAGTCGAGGTGCAGGGTCTTTGCATAGTTTGGGCTGTTCTTTGTTATTCGATAGAGCAAACAATTTCATGAGTTTGAGTGCCAACTAACTTTATATACATCAGTACACAATTAAATAAAGTGTCTGAGCTGAATGATAATTCAGATTGAGTAATTGTGAATCCCCTGTGCTCAGTCCTAAATCAGTAATGTACATGTTACCATGTTTGAGTAGGTAGAAATTTTACACTCTTACTTCTTCTCATTCTCATTGGTCTCTGGCCTGTTTTTTTAGTCCTTGAAGGACAACGCACAAAAAATCGGTTTTATTGAACACCTTGATTAATGAAGATAACAGGGTCTTAAAATCACCTTGCATGCAAAGCAAATGACAACAACAGGCTTTCACATTACAAAATGTTTAATCCCAGAAACATTAGGGACATATTATCATTTGAAAGGCTCCTTAGATTAAGAGAGAATTTTAATAGCAAGGTAGATTATTTTGAGAATTCGGGATGTTCCTAATCGAAAACTAAAAGGAATGGATACAAGTTTGTACTGATTTAAGAACGTCTAATCAAACAGAACAATTAGCCAATCAACCAAATGTATACATTATATCGTACAGTCCAAGCATTCTTGAAACCATGGTTTTCCAACTTGAAAAACAACTACTGGAGTTGGAAGATGACTATCTGCTCCTAATATAATATTCCGATCTGTTGTGACAAGTAAATATGTCCAAGCTGATTGATGCAATTCACTCCACAACTGCAGTACTGTTTTGTTAATCACAGTACCATCTGATTGATGGGTATTACTGACTTAAGGATAACCTTAATTTTAATAGGTAGAAACACCGTCAACTACTCATCATACATCATGGCGTCCATTGGTTCTCAGCAAAACACAGAAGATGATGGATGGAATGTTGCACAATGGCAAAACATTAACCCCCAGTCACAGATCTGGGTTTAATCCATTGTTATTTTGCTCACCAATTCCCCCCCAGTTCAGACATGGCCATATGCAAATTAGTCATGACCCTGTGCCTCATGGGAACAGTCCAGCACGAACTGCCAAGCCATGTCTTCCCTGGACTGGAATCAAGCATCCTAGGTCCGGTTTCTGGCTATCAGCCTTCTTCAGCCAGGATAGCTTGACTCAATTGGCTTAGTGGGCACGAGACCCACGTCCGGGCATACCCTTCCCACATAGGGTGAAGAGCAAAACACCCAAGATGATGGAAGGAATGTTGCACAATGGCAAAACATTCACCCCCAGTCACAGATTTGGGTTTAATCACCCTATGTTGGAAGGGTATGCCCAGACGTGGGTCCCGTGCTCACTAAGCCACTGGAGTCAAGCTATCCTGGCTGAAAATGGCCGATAGCCAGAAACCGGTTCTAGGATGCTTGATTCCAGTCCAGGGAAGACATGCCTTGGCAGTTTGGGCTGGACTGTTCCCATGAGGCACAGGGTCAAGACTGATTTGCATATGGCCATGTCTGAACTGGGGTGGCTTGGTGAGCAAAATAACGATGGATTAAACCCGGATCTGTGACTTTGGGTGAACGTTTTGCCATTGTGCAACATTCCGTCCATCATCTTGTGTGTTTTACTGTTCACCCTATGTGGGAAAGGTATACCCAGACATGGGTCCCGTGCTCACTAAGCCACTGGAGTCAAGCTATCCTGGTTGAAGACGGCTTATCGCTATGAGGCTCAGGTTCAGACTGATTTGCATTTGGCCATGTTTGAACTGGGGTGGTGGAGTAAGCTAAGTAATAGTGATGGATTAAACCCAGATCAGTTGACTGGGGGTGAGTGTTTGATTTGCTCAAACGCTCCGTCCATCATCCCCTTTGGTAACGCTTTGTTCGCCCTAAGTTGGCAGGGTATGCCCAGACATGTGTCTCTTGCTCACTCTACCACTGGATTCAAGATAGCCTGGCTGATGAGGATTATGAATCCGAAACCAGTACCAGGATGCTTGTTTCTGGTCCAGGGAAGACATGGCTTGGCAGTTCGGGCTGGACTGTTCCCATGATGAGGCACAGGGTCAAACTGATTTGCATATGGCCATATCTGAACTGGGGTGGGGGAGTGAGCTAAAGAATGGTGATGGATTAAACCCAGATCAGTTGACTGGGGGTGAGTGTTGATTTGCTCGAACGCTCCGTCCATCATCCCCTTTGATATCGCTTTGTTCGCCCTCAGTTGGCAGGGTATGCCCAGACGTGGGTCCCTTGCTCATTCTACCACTGGATTCAAGATAGCCTGGCTGATGAGGATTATGAATCCGAAACCGGTCCCAGGATGCTTGTTTCTGGTCCAGGGAAGACATGACTTGGCAGTTCGGGCTGGACTGTTCCCATGATGAGGCACAGGGTCAGACTGATTTGCATATGGCCATGTCTGAACTGGGGTGGTGGAGTGAGCTAAAGAATGGTGATGGATTAAACCCAGATCAGTTGACTGGGGGTGAATGTTTGATTTGCTCAAACGCTCCGTCCATCATCCCCTTTGGTATCGCTTTGTCCTTTGGTTCTCAACATATTCTGTATTAATTACAACTTTATGGCCCATGTTATGAATCCAATTGTTTAAATTATGTTTGTGCTTTTCATGCTAGTTTCACACCTTGTCAGCAAAATAATCATACATTCGTCATATCTGTACAGACTAAATTGGAGATAAATATTTTCACCATTGGTCACTGTATGACCAGTCTACTCTAATTTTAAGAAATCTTCCCATTGTGTGGAGCAGATAATTCATAGATGTAGATTTAAAGATTGATTTAAAGAGAGAAAGTGGAACCAACATCACTGTCTAAGGTGAAAACAATCCCCAATGTATTCTCTACATATGTGATGAATGTATAATTGGTTTGCTGACTATGCACCTCATGTCTATATTTCAATTGTTATTGGTCTCATAAAAAAACTTACATCACTCATGCCTGCTCTTTCAATTGAATATTTCCTTTATTTGCTCTAATTCTCTTTGATAATTGCTTTAGTCTTCTTGATTTGTTCTACGTGATTACATCTGAGTGTCAACTTTTTGGAAATTAAGCACAGTTATAAAGTTTTAAGCCGTTTTGTAAATAATCCCCTTGTTGGCCATGATCCTGTGACAGCCCTCACTAGATGGAGTCAACACTAAAAACTTGAGCACCATTGCATTGCGACCAGGTCAACCTACTCTTGAGCACGAGCACCATACTGGGGAGCCATTGAAACGGAACCACAGTATTACAGGAGCCAGTGCAACGATGGAGACACTCAGGCATATACCTCAAGGTGATTGACTAGAAAGAAAACCACTCGCTAATCCTCAGTGAATATTTCCATAGCAAGCAGAATTATGGTAGCTGTTAAACACTTGCCTCCCATCTTGCATACTGATAGAATACTTTATCTTGTTAATGTACAAGCACTCGTTGTCACATCATGATACGTATTGCATTCGAAGCCCCTAACCCCACTCCACCTCCATCAGTATGTACATTTGATTCTCAGTCTTCAGCATACTGAATAGATTGGAACCAGGAAATCAGTGGTAAATTGACTCAATCACCTTGATTCAGCCAAGTGGTGCTTTGTGCACCAGGACTCCTGGGCTGGTTCTGATAATGTTGATTAGTTTTCTGATTGCAAAGAGGTCGTTAGAGCTAGCAACAAGTTCAAGAAGATTGTTCCAAAGGCAAGGTCCACCCATCAAGAATCAACTCTCTCCTTTGGATTTGCAGGCAATTTGGGGGAAATTATAGTAGTTGAGCCTAAGGGTCTCAGCGCTTAGATGAAACTTCATGTTTTAAACTACTGTTGAGATGTGAGGGACAAAGACAAATCATTTGTGAAGATTTACTACATTCTTTTTTTATTGAGTTTTATATCAACAGAAACATACAGTGCATCATGTCTCTCAAATACATAATAACATTGTCTGTCATTATACATAACATACATCTAAAGTGTGATATCACACAACATCAAAGGAGTCAGTGGATTAAACAGTAATTGAACACATTCATCCTAGTCCCACTTTTTTGATGGTATAGGTGGAAGCAGCAGAGATCAGGTTCCTGGTTGACATATCATTCTCCCTTGTTGCAGTTGGCTACTTAAAGTTAGTACTCAGAGCATCCTCTTTGCTCAGCAGGTAAGTCTTCAGTGGGCCCCCTGTGTCTTTACTTCAGGATGGTAGAGAAAGTTCTTCAGCATCTATTTCTAGATATGCCTTATAGTATGTGAGATCTAAGAAGAATTGTTTCTTGGGACACATCATAAAACAAACCTAGCACATTGCCACTCGTATCCGAATGTGGAGCGTGATAGCAAACTATTTATAAACTTCTGGCTATATATTTGTAAGTAACCCCAGCAAATTTAGAGGAAGGGACATAGCAACCATTCCCGTGGGTTATAATTAAAAGTGTGTGAGTAATTATGCACAAAGAAATGCAGGAGTTTAGGACAATTCTACGCTAGATGCAATATATCTGCATCGGATGTATGACGGTACAACGCGTACCGTCACAACGCATCCCTTTACTCCGCGTCCCTTACAACGCAAGTTGTTACCACGACTTGCGTTGGGGGCGTGGATTTCGAATAGTATAATTTACTATTCTAACACCAGTCCCCGTGGACACTAGGGAAGGTGTTGGGATAGTAAATTTACTATTTTTAATCCTTTAGCGCCCTGCAGCGCAAGTCGTGGGAACGACTTGCGTTGTAAGGGACGTGTTGTAAAGGCCACGCGGAGTAAAATCCGCGTGGTAAAGGATGTTTCCCATCTGCATCGAGTATCCCACATCTTGCACATTGTGCATTCACTCTCAGACCACATTTATTGAGGCTCGCTGGAGTACGATACATTGTTGTAGGTGTTTGAAATGGAGGATGCATAATTTAGAGTTTGAGGTTAGTGCTCCAGTTTGGGAGCAATAAAATACCCAGGGCCTCATTTATGAAAAGTGACGCATCGTTGCGTGAAAACAGTGATGCGTCACTTTTCACTGTGCTCTCCCTGCGACACTAACGATGCGCCATATTTACAGTATGACGCATCATGTTGCAAGGAGTTACAGATACGTCAGTATTTCTGACGTATCTATATGCGCAAAAGTGACGCATTGCTGGAATTGGTCACAAACGTGATGCAACTCCAGCAATGTGTACTTTCACATGGGCAAGTCCTGTGTTGGTAGTGCCTGCGTTAGTCTTACACCTGCCATGAGGCAGGCTTAAGATTTTGACGCATTAGCGACCAAGAAATGGCGTAGCGAAATCTCATGGATTTCACTGCGTCACCTCAATGACTCTTTCTTGCGTCAAAATGCCCCCCTTGCATACATTATACCTGGCGCAGGTATAATGTGGCACAGGGGTTTACAAAGTCACTTTGCAGATATGGTGCAACAAGGCACATTTTTTTCTCAGCTGGTGCGTCACAAAAAGTGACGTACCAGCAGAGTAAAAGTGACGCAGGGCTCATAAATAAGCCCACCAATCCGCTTCCTTCTTCCTTCAATACCATATTCTAACGCAACTGTGAGGCAGACGTAATCATCAGGGCCTCAATTTGGACTGAACAGTGTAGCTGGGTGATCAGACCTTCGCAAGGAGATGCAGCAAGAAGCAGCAATAGTGTCAAAAGGGTTAAGGGCTCGCTAAGGTTTGTATGGAAAGCCACTCTCAAGGCCGCTGGAAGTCTGTAGTACAGAAACATGATCAGTTGGATATGGTTTTCGGGCCAGGGATCCCATATATCCCATCAAAGGACAAATCTCCCATTAGATGTATTTGTGCTTTATCAATCAGCTGTAAAGATTTGGCTTCACTTGTCATGAAGAGCACATAATTAATTTATTTGACTTCCCATTACACTCAAGGTTGTTTTTCCACCCGTGCAAATTTCATCAGCAAGGATCTTATAGTGGTAAAAAATGGTGTGTCAAAATAGTGAGTATGCCAGTATATACATACGTTATTCTTGGTAAATGATCATCTACTTTACGACTATTCTCCCTGCTAGTTGAGACAAGAAGCAAGGGGCTCATTACACTAAAAGTAGTCAGGATAAACTTTCTACCACAAACACTGAGGTTGGTATTATTTTGATGTCATATTCCGGTTTGGTTGTGTTTGTGCACAAACAATCCGCAATTCTCTAGTTCGCAATTTTTTTTTGCTTGTTTGTGCTTCAAAAATACAATCTCGCCTGCGCTGCATGGACTTACCTTGATTCTGAGTTTGCCGGGTTGTTTTCCTCCCGCGAACAAGATAGTCGCGTCCAAAAACGACCTCTTGGGTAAGTTTGCGGTAGCCGCGCTGAAAAAAAAACCTGCAAACACGCCAAAATAAAAAAATAGGAAAGTTTGCACAAATTCACGGATTTCGCGGACCGCTAATTTGCTTTCGCGCAAATTCGCGGATCCCGAATTTGCAAATTTCGCCCATACTTAATGAGTACCATGCTATTAGTTAGTGTATCAATTATATTAGTTAGTGTAACAATTATATTACCTATAGAGGATGAACCTTGTTGCATGGTGTGTCGTAGACCTTTCTAGCTGGGAATTTGATGTGCTCATGCGGTCAGCCTGTTTATCTGATTCTGTTGCTTTCGTCATATGAATAGTTAGAAAGGTCAGACGTGGTTGTTTGTTTTTGGTTTTTATACATTTCGGCATAGAAATCTGAGAGATGTTTTGACTGGCTTCAGTACCCAGGTGTTCAGCTCTAAAATACTTCTGACGCAGACACCTTTATATGCCTGACAAGTTGTTCCCCAGCATGCACCGGCATTCAGTAATAACTGCTCTGGCTGCGCCCATCGGTATACGTGTGTTAGTAAGCAACAAGAGTATATTTAAATTGGCATGCATAATGCAGCATGTTTGTAGTATCGTGCTGGGATAAGCCATTGGCTTGGGTCATTAGTCTGGCTCCTATATCACACAGTGGTTAAAGCAGTTAATTACCCTTGACAGTTTTGTGGTGCAAATCCGACCTTTCCATCCTGTGCTTACCTGTTAGGGCACAGGAAGATCCATAGGCAATTACAGTACAATTGATTAGTAATTTCTATTGCCAGTAATTAAATGTTTCAACGTGAGTCAGTCTCACAACCTTTAGCTCCCTTTCAGCTTCACAAAGTCACATGGAGGCATTGGAAATGTTGTTTCCTTTATGTACTCCAACCTATTAGGTACACAAAGTATGTTGCAGAGGATGTTATGCAGTTATATTGCCTCAGTCTCTTGTGAATATCAATGGAGGGCTGCATCAGGAGAACTGTGTATTGGGTGTTATCTGGTAACCGGTCCCAGGATGCTTGTTTCCAGTCCAGGGAGGACTTGGCCTGGCAGTTTGGTTTGGACTGTACCCATAAGGCACAAGACTGCTTTGCATATGGCTGGGTCCAAACTGGGGTGGCGAATTGAGCTAAAGAACGATTATGAATTCAACCCAGATCTGTGACTGGGTGTGAGTCTCTGAAAAGTTTCAGCACTCCATCCATCATCTCCTTGTATTTGCTTTGTTCGCCCTAAGTTGACAGGGTATGCCCAGACATGGGTCCCTTGATCACTTTGCCACTGGATTCAAGCTAGCCTGGCTGATGAGTGGTCTTACCCTGAAAATGGAACCAGGATGCTTGTTTCCTGTCCAGGGAGTACTTGGCCTGGCAGTTCGGGCTGGACTGTTCTCATGAGGCACAGAGTCAAGACTGATTTGCATATGACTGTGTCCAAACTAAGGTGGCAAAGGGAGCTAAAGAACAATGATGGATTCAACCCACTTCTGTGATTCAACCCACTTCGCCACTCCATCCATCATCTCCTTGTGTTTGCTTTTCGGCACTCCATCCATCATCTCCTGTGTTTGCTTTGAAGCGTATGTTAAGGTGACTCCCACCTCTTATTATCAAAACCGGTGGTCATGCTCATGTAAAGCACTGTTCCTCCACCAGTTCTTACTCTCTAGAGAGGGCCATCTGGTCTTCTTCAGGTTGTTGACCAGTGTTTGCTCTGTGTGTCTCCTCAGAGCTGCTACACTGATTAATACACTGACTGCTACATTGACTTATAATTTTAAAGGCGAGTTATGAATATATATTTTCAAATGATAAGGTAACACAAGGTTTTTTTTAAACAATGTTAGATTTCAAGAAATTCCGACTATTTTTATGGACGTCCATTGCGACCCTGAAAACAATAGACGAACAATTTTTCAATGTGTATATGTAATTGAGAAGGTTAGTGAAAGGGTGTTGTAAGATGAACATTCATTTGAATTAAGGCATACCTCTTGCTTGTTTCCCAAGAACGAAACATGCAGACATTATTATATCCAAACAAATTCTCAGAAAAGAACACCCACTACACGGAATTTGGAGTTTGATCTATATGACAAAACAAATAATATCATTATGTTCTCAATACAATAAACTTAAAACATATTTTTGGGGCGATTTGACCTGAATTTTGCAAATATAATACCTGACAAGTATAATTTGTTTTCAAATAGGAGGCATTTTTCCATTTTCTTCACGTAAACCCAATTACTGTCAAACATGTTAAAATGTACAGTGTGGAAATGGTAAGTGGCAGATATTTGCATCTAATTATCTCTATTGTTCGATGTAATACCTGCATTTCCGAATATATTTTCAATCAACTACTGCATGGTTAGTAATGGATAAATAACAATAAACATTAAAAATATGAAAATGTAGATACTATTTGACACAATACATCACTGAAAATGTATCATGTTTCATTAGTGGATATTTATCTGCTTATAAAAGCCTTGTAATTGGTATTTATCCATACATTTCCTTTTGATATTGTATGTATACTTTACTAGTTTTACTGATATTTTCATATCAAAGAACCAAACTTCTTCTTGCATTCTCTAAGCATTTTTGATTGCATATGTGAGTACTATCCATATTATTAAAGGGACCCCTCTATGTGGTATATGTACAAGAATTGTGGCTAACTAACGCGAAAGTTGGTTAGCAGCAATTTTATTACCGCCTTGTACTGCAGAAAACTATTGCCATGGCACCGACGTATTTATAATACATCACTACATGGCGATAGTTTCACATCATGGCGGGATTTGTCGACGTTAACAACTGTGTCACGGCGATAAAAATCCTGCCGCAAACGCGAAAAATGTTTCCCTGGAAAAATAAACTACAAAATGCCTGCGAAGTTCACAAAACACCCACAAAAAAAACAGAGGAAGCATGGAGGTAGCTGGACCCAGTAATGCAGGGGAGAATAACCCCCTAACCCCTCAAACATCCAGGGGGACCAGCCAGAGACACAGGGGAGGAGGAAGAGGAAAACCAGGTTCAACCAGCAAGAACATGGGATTGTGGAGGTGACGAACAAATAACACCAGCTTTTTGTCAGCTACACAGTGTCATTGGGGACCAAAAATACAATGTGACTGTCCATCGTAGCCATGGTGAATGCTGTAGCAGAGGTCAAGAGGACAGTGACTGACTGCAAGTAGGGCTGACATGATGCTATGCGCAAGACAAAGCAGAAACAGTCCAACAATTGCCAAGCAGCACTGCAGACCGGAGGTGGGAGTCCAGCGCCACAGGAGGAGCTAAATGCCTTGGAGGAAGGTGTCCGCGGTCATCTCTGAGGAGTTGGTGGTTGACGTCAAGCGACAGGACAGTGCTGAACATGACCAGCTACATCAGCAACAGGGTAAGTAACAACCAAGGACTGGGGAAAACCATGACCCCTAACATGCAAAAATGAAGCAAATCCTCAATTGCCAACACTTTTTCTATTGAAATGTGTACTGCATTGTGCAGCACACATAGAAACCGCAATTTGTCAGTCATTGCTAATGTGCCTGAAGGGGTCCCTCCTTTAACATAAACATGCTTGCCCTGAACACAGACACACTTGTACTACCCTGCTAAGGTGCCTGTTAGTGTGCCACACTGAGAAGTCAAGTTCCAGTGCATGATGAAACGCATGCCTGCAACATAAACTTGTAAGCATGGTGCAGGCCTCTGTCACTAAAGTGAATGAGTGCAAAGTCAACCCTGGAAGGAGAAGGCCTCACTCTGTCACTTCATAGTATATATTCCCCCCATTGATGTAAGAAAGATATTTGCAGTCCAAAAATGCACAAGTGACCAAGAGTCATATTTACTCCAGCTTGTAACATCTCACCATTGTAAATGCACATAAGTCCAAGGTTTGCTGTGTGAAAGGAATAAGGGGCAGTAAAACAGAAGCAGAACCATGTCTGCATATCGACATGCATCCATGAGAATGTCATTTGACAATGTGATTCGTAAACATTAAAAAGGATCTACACTGTTTGGATCATGGCAAATCAAGCATATCTACCTGCCCATATCATGTGGCACATCACATTAACCATGATCTCAACGCCATGATACCTCTACTCATGCCACAATAACAATCATGTGGCATTGCCAACCGCAAGGTGTGGTAGCATGCAATCCACACCTCCAAAACAAGATAATCTCCCAAAAAGTTTCTAGTGTAATGAGTTGGGGGTTACTCCACCACAATGCAGTGTACAGACACATCAATCTGAACCAATCTGCATTGACAACAATGTGGTACAACCTGCACCACTGTCACTACTGAAAAGAAGACACAACTGGTGCAGCATGTGTGTAGAAACTGGCAATTTACATTAGGCATACTTGTAAACTGTAAGAAAAGAATTGGCAACTCCAATGCCAGTGGTGTGGTACAATGATTCACTAACCTGCATGTAATAGGTATCTCCTCTAAAACCTTTTGAATGGACATTGTCATGCAGTCTGCTTGTTTACTGAACAAATGCATGAGTATACTTGAGACACATACACAGCAGAATCTCACCGTCACATTGCAGAAACATTACCTCCTGCACAGCAGCCCGTCTCACTCTTCAGTGATGAAGATTAAGACATCTCAACAATCGACCAGGACACCCTCCAAGAGTTGCTCAACTCCTTTGGCAGCCCATCTCCGGAGCAGGGACATAAAGCAGTGTCGTGGTAGCTCCACCACCTGAACAAAACACCCAGCAGCAAGCATCTACCACCACATCTGTCTCTCCAGTCCTTGATGACCCACTTCTAAGATTTTAACACTGTCCAGTAGAGGTCCAGCAGGAGATGACCGGACAGGTACGGGTGGGGTTTGACAGCCTGGCAGCCAAACTAGATGGGGTTTGTGTGTGTCTCAGTCCCATTACTCTGCTGCTCTCACCTTGGACTTTGATATGGGCTGTCAATTGATGTGTTGTTCCTAATGACACTGCAATCAGCCTGCTGATTGAATTCTGCATCTTCCTCAACATGTCTCTGTACATGTTCCCCCTTGTACTCTGTCTGCCACCCCCCTCTCCCGGGCATTCACACTATGGGGTGTTGTTGCACAAAGAACTGGTCTAGTCTACTACTTCAGTTACTGTACATGAAAATAAAATTAATTGAGTCACTAAGATGTGTGTTGTCTGTGACCAATTATGTTTAAATGTGCCAACAAAGCATGTTCATGGTAGCCATTATTACAAATCAAGGAACATTTGTCAAAGGGAATATGATTACTTGGTGTCCATGATAGACTTTGTGAGGGCCTGACACATGTGACTTAAACAATGCTCTGATCTGTAAGACAATGCTGTCTCAGAAACACAAGATTACTCCATGCCCATGATGTTGATAGTGACTTGGAACAATACTCACAGCAGTTTAAAGCCACATGAAGTGTCTACAAGCAATATGTGATAAATATATACCTAGAAGAACTACCCATAGTCAATGTGGAGAACAATGTTTGGAAAGATGTGTGTTGTGGTATGACACATGTAAGGACAGTTCACTCAACATGTCACATATTCTAAATGATTCCATTGAGCATAAAGAAGAGGAATGGTGTAGAAAAAAATAGCTCAAAAATTGATAATGGTTCAAATACATGCACAGGTTAGCTGTAACACACATCACTATATCCCTCACCCAACACTTGCCAATTTGTTCACAGTGTTGTCTACAATGTAGAAGGCTGTGTAGAAACATGTAAAGAGGCATCAGGATGACTTGTGAAGAATGCTAAGCATACATCCCCTGCACTCCCACGTTGAAAGTGAAGCCATCGTGGGGATTGGTTTAATCAAAGATGTCACAAAGTATCTTGACACCATACCCATGGCATTCAACCAATGCTGTTTAGAGCACAATACCCACAGTGCATCCTGTGTAAATCTGTCTTAGTTAAATAATCAAATATGGATACATTTTTATCAGACCATTCAATAACTCTTTTCCCAAATGAACATTGTTACCCTGAACATCAATCAGTTTGTTTAAACACATTTTGAATGAGATGTGTTGGTAGCTTGCCCCTTGAAGATGCTGGAATCAATTTTGTAGAAATTCTAACTGATTGTGGGGGGGATATATCTGTCTTAATCCACTACCAATCCAACAGGATACGTCTACACAGCAAAAATTAACGGGAGCACAAAGCATCAACCATTGGCCATTTTGTTTTTAAACACTCTTAAAATACCTAACTAATTAAACTTACTAACCCTAAACTACACTAACCTAACTTGCACTAATATTAAATTACACTAAACTAACTAGCTTATGTAATACTATACACATGGCAACCTATATTAAACATCAACCCACCAGCCTTCTTATGGCATATCCAGGGCGGCACAAAGACACCTTAACATATACAACAACTAACTAAACATAAAAACTAAACAATTATATATTTGTTTGTAATTATAAAAAAAACATTAACACGTCTAAAAAAATGTCAACCCCCCACCCAAAGGAAAAGGAAACTTAAACATAAGCACTAAAAAGAGAATATCAAAGCTAACTATACCTAACACTATATTATCCCCACATTAAATCTACAATTAACAACAACAAACTACTAAATCTGTTAACAGGAGGGTAAATAGGAGAGGGGAAACGTAGGACTGGACAGGGTGGGAAACAAAAAACCATTGTCGATCAATAGGAAAGCCCCAGTGCCCCTTTATGTCCATGAGGTGGCCTTTTATTTCATCGTTGTCCCGTTCAAGTCAGGGCACAGGAACATTGAAAGTGAACATCAGCCTCCTCTCCCTCAGACCTTTCCCTGTGTCTTGCAGCTCTGGAGGATATCCCCGGTTGTGCACTCTGTGAGGGAGGTGGACTTAGGGTAGAAGATGTGGGTGGCGCACGTGAAGCAGCTCCTGATGGACCTGGGACAGCTGACCTTTTCCTTTGTGTTGGCCGAGGAATTCCTGATGGTCCAGGCATTTGCTGGGGCTGGCTCCGGTGTGTTGTCGATGTAGGCAGCTTGTGTGTTTTTTCCCAGCTTTCTTTGTACTGTCTGTGATGGACTTCCACCTGCCAGATGCCCTTTCATCCCGGTATCTCTTAGCCATTGCATTGTACCCCTTAGCCACATGCCTGATGTGCTGGTAACATTCCTTCCGCTGGATGAACCGACGCTGCTCCTTCAGGGACATGTTATCTGAAAAATTTAAATAATACATTTCATGTTCCCTGAGTCCAAGAACATGATGGCATAATACATATTTGCCCCAACTATTAATAATGAATCACAGGTTATGTGAACATCATCAAAAACAACATGCAACTAGACACATAACCTGGGAAATCATGAACACATCATAGCCGGAATCAGAATAAGATGTTTATAACAACAGGGTTATTCCTGTGCTTGGACAAGGTAGGCACAGAGTGCAGTGACAACAATTGTTGGATTTCTGTTTGCAATTTGGCAGTGCAAAAGAAAAACAATTGAGGTGAACAGGGGGAGTACAGTAAGTATGAAGTATAACAGGGCCATAGCATACCCTGCCATTCTAAACTACACAAAGACAGTAGGCTGCACAGTCTGCAATCAAGTCAGATGACTAAACACAAAAGTGTTTGTCATGTACGACATTTGAAGAAAGGGAAAATCATTGTGTTGGTGAGCCCTTGGAGGTATCACCACAGCTACACAACCAGATTGGATCATGTAAACAAGTACTTGGCAATTTCTTGAACAATGTCTACATTTTGGAATGCATGCAAGGAAAGAGGGCATATGTGGCATGAGGCTTTGTGTACAAGTATCAATCAGCTCTGCTCATTTCTGTGCCATGACCCTAAGGGAGAGGAAAGCTGCTGCATGTGAACCACACATTTGTCTGCACTTCTTTTAAAACAGTGGCAGTGTGAACACATTTATGGTAGTGCAAAGGAAAGCACCCTCACCCAAAAGTGCTATGTTGTCTGATTTGAGCACGTTAATCAATGTTACTCAAGGATCACCATCATGCACCTGACCATCAGTGAACTATTGTGTATTTCATGTGTGACTCATTCAGGGGACCAACTAGTAACATGTGAATTGGCAGAACTGTTGAGCATGTCAACCTAAAGAGCATACTATAGACATAATTTACACACAATCTGAACATCAAAAATCCCATGATTTTGAAGGTGCCCATGTGTGAATGGATCTGTGTGATGATGATTGGGCTTAGCAGTGTAACAATGTCAAACACTCATCAACTAAATGCAGTGTGAAAGGATGTCTGATGCATGATTTTAGATTGTCCTACACTAATTGTCTCATGCATGCTTCAAGACTATGTTGTGACTAAAGGATTTCCTAGGGCTACAGACGCTTGCTTATTTGCATCAGAGTTACAAAACAATGGGGGGACCCAGAACATCCACTGTACCAGGGTGAATTGTGATACAAAAGAAGTATGGTCACAGTGAAAAATGACTACAACATGAGATTCAACATCACCTTTTAAAAAAATCATAAATAACATGTATTCACATTAAACACATTTACTCATGTTAAGCATGTAATGTTCATGTTCACGAACAGCACAATTGTTAGTATTAACATGAAGAGGTGCTCCAGAAGGGTAGGATAGAAAGTGCAGCAATGTGCAAGAGTGAAGGTTAGCGAGAAAGGAAGGGCAATGTGCAAAGTATGTCAATGGTAATCAGTCACAATATCAAATTTTTAATATCGATATGGTAAAATATCGAGTTTAAAATATGGAAGGGACATAATATTGACTTACAAAAATATAGGGGTGCAGAATATCGAAATGCAGATAAGAAATATAATTTTTCATAATATCGAAGTTAGTTATATTGACAGTAATATTATAGTTATCAAAATATCGATTTTTTACAGTGTTTACGTGTTAGTATATCTGTTAAAAGTATGTATTATTTTTGTATTGTATGTTTGAATTTTTTAAAAGTAATGAATTTTCATTAAATTAATTTTTGCTTAATTTAATTCCGTAGCGGGTTGTGGGTTTATAGGGGAATAGGGTGGGAAGTAATTTAATTATAATATATATATTTAAATTATTTAAAATAATTAATTATATGTTAATCATTTTTTGCGCATTTTATTCTGTAGCGTGTTGTGGGTTTATAGGAGGTATAGGGTGGTAGTAATTTAATTGAAATTCATTAAATATTTTATTAATTAATAATTTGGTATTTAATAATTTATATTGTTAATTATAAATGTATTAATAGCAATTACTAATTAATAATGAATTGGTAATTATGTTGTGTTAATTTCTTTGTATTAATTAGTAATTAATTAGATATTCATTTTTATTAATTAATGTGTAAATGTGTAAATTGTGTACTTTTTTTAGGAGTGGGGTGAATGTTTTAATGTAATTTGTATTAGTTTCTATATTATATTTATTAAAAGTTATTTTATAGTGTTAATTTTGTGAATGAATTTAAATTTGATGGTTAATGATTGTATTTAGTTAATTAATTAATTTATAATTAACTATGGTAATTTATTAATATTTTACAATATTGTAGGTGACGTTTATAGGGGAAATGGTGGGAGGTAAATTAATTTTGAAAAAATAATTAATTGTTAATTAATGTTAATCATATTGCAGGATTGGGTATACTAAATTATTCCCCTTCACTATCCAACACTTTCCCTACTGTTACACTTGGTGGAGTGGGAATATTAAATTATTCCCATCCGCTATCCAACACTTTCTCTACTGTTGAACTCACTGGAGTGGGAATAGTAATTTTTACCCTCCTGCTATCCAATACTTTCCCTATTGTTGCACTCACTGGAGTGGGAATAGTAATTTTTACACACCCGCTATCCAACACTTTCCCTACTGTTGCACTCACTGGAGTGAGAATAGTAATTTTTACCATCCCGCTATCCAACACTTTCCCTACTGTTGCACTCACTGGACTGGGAATAGTAATTTTTGCACACCCGCTATCCAACACTTTCCCTTCTGTTGCACTCACTGTAGTGGGAATAGTATTTTTTACCCTCCCGCTATCCAACAATTTCCCGACTGTTACACTTGGTGGAGTGGGAATAGTACATTATCCCCACCCGCTATCCAACACTTTCCCTACTTTACCACTCATTAGAGTGGAAATTGTTGATATATCCCCTATGCTATGCAATGTTTCCAGTAATGTTACATTTAGGGCCCGATTCCGATTCGGTAAAATGCCCTCCGAATAGCTGTACGGAGCTTTTTTCCCGTACGAATACTATGCAGAACCGTACCCGTACGTACGATGTAGTACGATGTGTACCCAAAGCAGTTCTGTGTACGAATCGTACCGAAGACCGTACAGCTCACTAATCTGTACGAATCGCATTCGGAACGCGCAGTACGCGATGTCCGTACGGATCGAAGCTGCATTTTTCGACCCAGCAAGTACGAATCTTATCGACAATACTCCGTACGACTCTTTATCAACAGAAGCTTAAAACGTCCGTAAAAGCAGATTTCGCCTTGAAATGCGTACGAAATGGACCTCCCCGGGTACAGTGTGTACACACCATGATTGCAGGGGTACGGTGCATCGGGGTACGGTGCGTATGTCCCCATGCGTACACCCCATGATCGTAGGTGTACGGACCGTAGGAGTACGGTTCGTACACCCAAAGGTCATAGGTGTGCGGTGCGTACACCCCGTGCCTACACCCCTGTTATTTTAGGGGTATGGTGAGTATGTGATACTGTTGCCCTCCATCCGAATTGCTCATACATGACATTTACCGTACGAATTGCATACTCATTCCCCGGTCCGGATCGTACTTGACGGGTCGTACAGCATTTTTACGAATCGTACGGTTCACTGTGCGGGTCGATGTCGTACGGATTTACCCTTCATATTCGTTCTGTTCACAATGATTCAGACGTATTTTCTCGCAGTGGATCGTACTACGCAATTCGGACGGATTCGTACGATTCATACGGAAACGGCTACGAATATGAATCGGAATCGACCCCTGAATGTAGTGTAAAATATTATTATTTATGTAACTGTTTTAACTTATTATATATATTTTATTTTTATATTTATATTATAAGTTTATTTATTACCTACTGGCGGTCGCCAGTAGGTATATATAGTTAGGATTTTTTCTCTATGGGTTTTTTGAAAATTCTATGTCTAATAACTTTGGCGTTTGTGGACGGAATTGGCTGAAATTTTCAGGAAAATGGCACATTTTGTTTCTGAGCAGCCCTTGAAAATTTGGGGGGGGTTCGTCCAGTGGGGGCCGAGAAAAAAGGGGGGTCCCAAAACGTGTTTTTAACATTGAGTTTTCCATAGGGCGGTTGGCCTCACTTTTAGCCCGAACGGCTGAATGGATTTGCACGAAACTTGGCAAAATTGTAGGGACTGGTAGCCCGATGTGCCTTTTGTAGGTCTCAATATATGTGCTCCAGTGGATTTTGAGAAATTAACGTTTAAAAAAAGATATATATCTGTAACAGCGGACCGGGCAGCGCACTGGTTCGCGGACTTTTCGCGCAACGGAGCTTTGTGAAGCGAAGCTGATTGGTTCTCCGGCGTCTGTCAACATTCCAAACAGTCCGTAGCGGCCGCCATCTTGTCTCTCGGTAGGATCGAGAGACAAGAGGAGGTCAAAACAAAGGGGGAAATAACTATAAGGGGGCATAGTAGATCCTCGCTGACCCCCTAGGTTTGATGTGGAGGTTTTAAAAGGGCCCCGCGGGGCAAAAAAAAATAATAATAATAATAATTGAACGGCTGAATGGATTTGCACGAAACTTGGCAAAATATTAGGGACTGGTAGCCCGATGTGCCTTTGCTAGGTCTCAATATATGTGCTCCAGTGGATTTTGAGAAATTAACGTTCAAAAAAAGATATATATCTGTAACAGCGCTCCGCTTCGCGTAACGGAGGTTTGCGAAGCTGATTGGTCATTCTGTCACTGGGCTATAGTTGGGCTACATCTGGCTGATATTTGGGCTACATTTGTTTTTTT
This sequence comes from Lissotriton helveticus, assembly GCF_964261635.1. Taxonomy (NCBI): domain Eukaryota; kingdom Metazoa; phylum Chordata; class Amphibia; order Caudata; family Salamandridae; genus Lissotriton; species Lissotriton helveticus. The sequence goes on along the minus strand of NC_136059.1, from coordinate 1,837,220,697 downwards.
GTGTGTCTGGCGGCCATCTTTGGGCTACATTGGGCTACATTGGGCTTCATTGGGCTACATTCGGCTAATTAGCAAATAGCTCATCGCAAACTAGGAATGGTAAAGAATCGCTATTTATTCCTTAAAGTTCGCTATTTAGGAAATGCAAATAACTTTGATGATACATATGGCGGTTCATCTCTAACAAGATAAGAAGCATAGGGATACATTTATGATGACTGGCGCATCACCAGGGATGTGTTAGTCATTTTGTGCCGCTGTTCCGTCACCTATGGTGTGCTGCATTTACAATGCGGCGCATCATGGGGCAAAAACAGCACAGATGCGTGATGTATCTGTGCCGTAAAGGTGGCGCATTGCTGGAGTTGTATCGCAAGTGTGATGAAGCTCCAGCAAGGGTCGGGGGTGCCCCTGTCGCAGGGTTTCTGTTCTCACACAGAACTGTGGACAGAGGATTGGAACCTCGGCGAATGCATTGCTGGAGTTGTATCGCAAGTGTGATGAAGCTCCAGCAAGGGTCGGGGGTGCCCCTGTCGCAGGGTTTCTGTTCTCACACAGAACTGTGGACAGAGGATTGGAACCTCGGCGAATTAGGGTGTCCCAAAACTCACGTTAGTAATCAAAAACTCCTTAGCAAGCTAGGTACAGTGTCACATTGGATATAACAAACTCTCAATGTTTAGACAATCCAGAATATGAACTTATAGTACCTCAGGATACGTGGAACTCATGAACAGTCGGTCGTTATAGATTTCTTAGAAACCAGAACATGGAGTTAAGAAGAACAGATGTGTATTTGAAATGTTTATTTACTAATGCCGTCTTCTCAGGCGTAGTACCTTAGATAATAAAAGTACACATATTATCAGTAGCAAAATTACCAGCTAGTTACTAGTACATAAAAAGTGAATGGTGATAGTATGTTAACATGCTGTAAATGAATAAGAGTTAGCAACACTTATAAGCAGCCGCGGGCCGTGGAGGGAGTTACGGTGAGGCAGGGAGGCGGGGAGGGGCAGAAGCAGGGTGGAGAATACAAGTACACATATTATCAGTAGCAAAATTACCAGCATAGTTACTAGTACATAAAAAGCGAATGGTGACAGTATGTTAACATGCTGTAAATGAATAAGAGTTAGCAACACTTATAAGCAGCCGCGGGCCGTGGAGGGAGTTACGGTGGGGCAGGGAGGCGGGGAGGGGGAGGGGCAAGGTAGAGAGGGCTCCACCCTGCTTCTCCCCCTCCCCGCCTCCCTGCCCCATCGTAACTCCCTCCACGGCCCGCGGCTGCTTATATCTCACCCTCCCTAATACACATATTATATTATTTGCTAAGAAGGTCTCTTTGTGTTGGTTTAGGGCGTGCCCATACTTTAGTGTCTTAGATTTGAAGGAATCACATCAGCATACACCAGCTCTCTCTTCATGTGAACCGCATCAACTGTTGTGTATGTGTGTTCGGCAAAGCAATATAAAACCCGCCTCATGCCCAGAATTGGCAGAAGTTGCACTTATGTTATGAGTATGAAGTCGTGGAGATCAGACCTCATAACAATTCTGTATCGTGTTGTTCTTGAAACTTTAGCACTCGCTGTACAGATATAGTTTAACAAGTAAAGCAGATAGTAGACCAATAACATATTATTCTCATGTAAACCACGATGAACTACTAGGTGGAAAGCTAAAGCAACAACTAAGTGTCGTGTGCAGAAGTTGCAAAAAAGGAAAAATGGCGTTTAAACCGGTAATGAGCCCATGCTAACTTAACACGGTGTAAAGATATCCAGGACCTAGATGACACCTCCTCATGATCTGGAAACGAACTGAATAAGATAATAGAAGTGCCATCTCATGAGAGCAGATTGCAAGTTTATATGTGGACGGTCCGCAAGGTAAAGCATTAAAAACTAGGAAAATTTCATGCTAAAGAAAAATAAAACAGCCAAGTACTTTATCGAGTCTTAAGCCAATAGGCAAGGTAAATAATAAAAACTTGACAAATAAGTCAATGAATTGTCAATGAAATGCTAGTACTCAGCATATCAAACATGAAAAAGGTCTATGACATAACTGTGTATGCAAAATAAGCTGCAACAGCCTCCAATAGGAAGTCACCGTCTTCATCCGAAAACAGTTCAGCCATCCAATTTAAAAGCGGAAAAGAACATACGTGCTCTCCCAGCACCGGATCCTCTATCACCATCAGAGGACAGCTCGGTGGGTTTTCAAGAAAGCTCTGTTCCAAGAAAGACTGTGCTGCCGCCAGTAAATTCCAGGGACCAAGTAGTCCATGCATCAATGCCACAGCCATAATCCTTTCGCCAGGACAAACCAACTCGTGAGTAATGATAGGAGTCATCAGCTGATTAAAGTCGACGTCAGGAGAAACCGGTCCGCAGAGACACAAATCAATGGCCCAATCGAAATCACAGGTCAGGCAGTGAAATACAGGCTGGACACAGGTGAAGTAGGAGAACCAAAAAGATAATCCATATGCCGTGCTTAATATCGCCAACGGCATTGTGCCATAATATTCTAGCATGCGATTGCGGAACAGTGTCAGCAGCTGCAGGGTCGGAGGTTGCATAGGAGGGACATCCATATTTAAAAATGTAAAAAAGCACAAGAGCGTCCGCTGGTAATGCAAGTAAAAATGCCAATCTACGAACCAGAGTGCAGAAAATACAATGAAAGGAAGCAGGGATGACTCCAAAGATTTTCTCAAATGAAGTCACGAGACCACTGGTAACAACTTTAAAAAAGTGTGCCAGGGACTTTGTGGAGGATGCGTTAAAGATAGTCGGAAACATGTTGCTGAAATTGAAAGGCAAATCTTAATTGAAAAGGGTGTGCACCTCTGTATGGGTGTTCGCTATGTGAAGTACGAAAGTTTCACGGGCCGAACTCAAGGCCACCTCTCTCTGAGACAAAAGAGCTCTTATTCTTGCCATGCCGTTGAAACGTGTCCCAAGGTTGGTATTTGTGGCCAGATTGAAAACTCCCTATGTTCATGTGTGGGAGGAAATAGAACATTTCTGCAGCAAATAACCCGTTCACTTACTGTTACGATAAAAGGAATACTTTTAATTAACTCAGAACAATCTTCATTATTGAGCATCAAATAACTACCATTTTCCAACAACTTGAACGTGGGGATGATAGCAGGAACTGGCGTGCCTTGCAACACGCAAGCCATATTTGGTCGGTGTTTGTTGCATGAACCGTGTAACTGTATGTGCCTACACATTAGTGAATGATCTGGCGTCTCAGTGCATTCCTCTCCATTCAGATAAACTTCTTGATCATCTTTGAAACATCTGTATGTGTATGGAAGCGACCAGACCTCATGAAGAAAAACACTACCTAAAGGTTCATAACGACCTATTGGTATATATTTCATACAATTTGAAAACTTATATAAAGCAAAAGGCAGCGTTATTAAACCGTGGATAAGGCATGTTGCCAAAAAACCCGCAATCCTCTGCTGATGATGTCACTGAGCATGTCATGAATGATGTAATATGTGACATCATCAGCAGTGGATTACGGGTAATGGTATCTCTAGTTTACTCCCTTATAGCTGTGTTTCTTTTAACATAAGTGTCTGTTTCCTTCCCTTATACTTACTGTTTTTGGTTCGCTTCCGGTTCGCGTACCAGCGAGCGAACTAGGAAGCGAACTAAGAGAAATAGAGGTTGGCACAATTCCAAATATTGTACCAATTTTTTAATAACGGGGAGGTAGTTCTGAAAAGAACTTTTTTTTTTATTTTTCTGAACATTTTTTTACTGTTTTTGAATTTTTCGGAACAGTTTTATATTTTTGGGGGTTTTTCTTGGAGGGGGCAATGAAAACGATTCATTGTAAAGGGCTCAACAGGAGCAACAAAACAAAAAAAAGAAGTATTTATTATTTTGGGCGTTTCGGACAAACTTGCATATGATAGTCAATAGCTCTGTTGATCAGAGTGATGCTTTTTTCTCCGTAGGAAATGAATCCATCGCAAAATGCGCAGATGTGTTTTACATCACCAAATCTCATTTGTATATTTGGCACCATCTCCCTGCCCTCTGGTCCCGTTACTTCCGGTACAACAGATCTTCTGGCCATAATAGGGAGATTATCTAGGTCGTTCCGAAACTGTGCAGCACTGTAGTTGTTAGGATGCCACCTAGTCATATGGCGATGCATTGTGTAGTTTCCGAAACTGTATTTTTTGTCGGTCCCTCTGGACAGTCTATCTTGACATATAAGGCAAGTTACGTATCTTGCATTTACTTTTTTCTGACCTTTGGGAATTTAAAAAAATTGCCAAATGAAGTTTTCTTTCCGGTGAGACGTCCTGGGCTGCTCAGGCAAAAACTGCCTCTCTTCGTGCTCGTCCTCCTGTTCCTCTTCTTCTTCTTCTTGTTGAATTAGAACTTGAGCAGGTGGTCCACTCTTCCTTGGATGTGGTGGAGGTGGTGGGGAAGCACCAGCTGAAGCTACTAAAGAAGCCATTGCTCAGTGATCACAAAGGGTCTTTCTCTCACAATGATGAAAGTCAGAGTGAGGAAAGAAGGAGGGATTTTCATCATTTGGGAAAAACAAGAGTTCTCAACCAATCAAAAGTGTTCATTTTAGATTATATGACCTAGTCTTACATCATTAGGAAACCAAAAGTGAAATGAACCAATGAAAAGTGTTATTACCAAGTCACATGACTTGCTGTGTTTACGTTAAGCGCTTTGCAGGGCCACCCGGTTTGCTTCCAGAAACCTGCGCTTTGCGACTCGCTTCGCGTACCAGTTTGCTAACGTAGCACGTCATATGACGTATCACGCGACAACGTGAAACGTCATGCGGACGGGAGGCGTCACGATGTTGTTTTCTAACGCGGCACTTGCGGTAAAGAAACGTTTACCGGCTCGCGGTCTATTTCGCGGCATCAAGGTCAGCTAACGGGAAGCTTCCCGATTCGCGAAGCGGGAACGAAGAAAAAAAAATATTTAAAAAAAAAATTATTCATAAACATATAAAATATATTTTTGGATTTAAAGAAGAATACATTTTACAGCTACAGATATTAGCTGTTAAAAAACCAATGAAATTCACAGAAAAAACCATAGGTTATAGACCATATATAGTTAGGAATTAGCATTTACAAAACCTTGAAAATTCACTGAAAAAACCATAGGTTATAGACCATATATAGTTAGGAATTAGCATTTAGAAAACCTTATTTTACTCACACAAAACCATTGAAATTCCATATATAGTTAGTTGCACTAACTATATATCGCGCACCCGCAATCCACTGCTGATGATGTCACATATTACATCATTCATGACATGGTCAGTGACATCACTGATGACATCACTGATGACATCTCAAATGACATCACTGATGACATCACTGATGACGTCTCATTTGGCATCATTCTTCAGACTCTAATATAACCTTAGATACACTCAGTGTATACAGACACTCACACACTGCCACTCATCCATGGAGTTACTCACACACCCAGTCAGTCATGCAAAGAAACAATCTCACCTCCATTTCTTCAACTATACAGTTATACACACCTTACTTATTGAAACATATACTAACACATATTTACTCTCTTATACAATCCCTGATACAAGTTCACAATGATCGATACAACCACTCACTCAGTGGCTCTCATGCACAGTTATTTATATATGCCAACTCTCACATGTACTGTGTTTTACATATGTACTTACTATGACATGTAGCATTGAGATATCCATTCACTCATCAATACACTCATGCACACAGTCAACTGCCCATGTAGCTGTTTCCACATGCACTCTTGAACTCATACACCTAGTGAATAAACTGCTCACACATCTATGCACAGAGTCACACACCTTCCAGCCACCCCCACACAAACTCAATCTCCCATAGAAATACTTGGGCAACCAATTAATAACACATTTAGGGCCAGATGTAGGTAGGCTTTTACCGGGTGGTAACGGCCGAATTCGGCCGTTACCACCCGGTAAAAGCAATTTGACATGTAGGTCCCTGTAATTTACAGACTCGGTAAATTTACCGATAGGTAAATTTACCGAGTATGTAAAATACCGAGTCGGTAACATTACGGATTCCGGTAAATTGGTATGTAGGTGGGACTCTTCTGAGTCCCACAAGCAGTACAAAATCAGTATTTTACCATCAAATAATACTTGATGGTAAAATACCGATTCTGGTGTGCATGCACATGTGTGCATGCACACCTATGCCATATGACAGGCAGACCTGCCCTTAGGGCAGGTATGCCTGCCACATGGCACCCGAGCCTCTTTTGGGGGTGCCAGAGGGTGTCAAAGTGACACCCCCTGCACCCTTGTGACAGTCGGTATTTTCCGACGCGGTAAATACCGACCGGTAAATGCCCAATCATTCCTATGGGCTTCAAAGCCCATAGGAATGCATGGGCATTTACCGGTCGGTATTTACCGCATCGGAAATTACCGACTGTTTCCGATTCGGTAATTGCACATCTGCAATTACCTACATCTCGGTATTTTTATTTTCCGACCTCTGAAATACCGAGTCGGTATGACTCGGTATTTAAGAGGTCGGAAAATAAAATTTACCTACATCTGGCCCATAGCCTCTCGTATAGCTAATGATCAACACATGCAGCAGTTTACATCACAACAGACATAATGATGCACAAATTAAGACAGTTTAGTCACTAACCCGTGCATTCAGTAAGACGCATTTAATCACTCACTCATACAGTCAATCACACACCTACTAAAACCTTCATTCAGACACTTATACATCCACTCATTCTTCAATATGTAAAACATATTTAAACTTTACAGAAACACATAATCACTGGATGTTGTCATCAGTGATGTCATCAGTGATGTCACTGACCATGTCATGAATGATGTAATATGTGACATCATCAGCAGTGGATTGCGGGTGCGCGATATATAGTTAGTGCAACTAACTATATATGGAATTTCAATGGTTTTGTGTGAGTAAAATAAGGTTTTCTAAATGCTAATTCCTAACTATATATGGTCTATAACCTATGGTTTTTTCAGTGAATATATATATATGTAATTATATTTTAAATTATGTTGTTAATATTTTATAAATAAAAAATAGTAATTATTTTTAATAATATTAAGTTAACATATATAATAAAAAATAAATATGCATTTTTCTTTTGATTTATTATTTATTAATTTTAACATTGATTAATAATGTTTAAATATGTTTTACTTAATTATATTGATTATTTAATACATTTTATATTACTTTTTAGACATTTAAAAAGTCGATATCTTTGCAAACTATGTTATTGACAACTTTATTTGGGATTCAATATTTTTGTATTTACCTGTTTTTAGATAGGAAGTCGATATTCTGTCATTCTATAATTTTTCATCAATATTCTGCTCCTCGATATTTTGTCAGAGATCCTGATTCAATATGCTCCAAAATGAGATGAGTGAAGTAAACACATTAAGAAAAGTGAAATTAGCCTCTCCCCAACCCGCAGGGTATTGGTAAATAACTTGTCATAAGACGGAGCGGGGAAAAAAACATACCTTCGCACAGGATCAGCATCCGATATCTATCTTCCAATCTGAGCCCTTAAGTCGTACGGGTTAAATACTGGCAGCGAGACTTGCAGTGTGCATGCGCTGCACGTAGAACGAACAGCCTATAGATGATGTTCTCGCTGAATGGATGAGCCTATCCGTCATCAGGCTCAGCGGGGAGGGACCTACCGAGCCTGGAAAGGGATGTCACATGGGTGGTGGAATTGATCAGACCAGGAAAAAATGGGTTATATGGGAAAAGACACAGTGGAAATGTCACAATTAATATGGACTTTCTCGCCCCTTGGGTAGTGGAATGAATCCCTATAAGGCAGAGGACACTAGATATGTGAAATACCAGGATTATGTAGCCCGCATGTGTCAGGTCGCATTACGTAGTGTGGTACAATGTGTACAGACCATTGCAGACTCAGCGCCGAAACATGCATGTTGTTTATGATTTTTTCAAAGGAGATGTTGAACCTCATGTTGTAGTCATTTTTCACTGCAACCACTCCTCTCTGTATCGCAATTCACCCAGGCCCAGTGGATTTTCTGGGTCCCCCCATTATTTTGTAACTCTATCAGAGCAGGTGCTGACCTGCGAGGGTTTATTTAGGAATTAGCCTCCCACCATGTCCGAAAGTGAGACCCTATCCTATACCGAGGATTATATCAATAGATTCATTCAGGGACAATCCAGAAGTAACTTTCTTTCCTCCACCACCCCTAGTGTAGACTTTACATTGAATGACAAAATCTCCAGTTTTGAAAGACTTGAATGAAAGTAAAATCGCACACGACTTCATGGCCATCTACTTACCAAGTGCTTGCAAACTAACATAATACCAATAGGGCTTCAAGTAAACAACGAGCCCGCCATCATTGTGGACATTCCTAAGTTCAAAGGAAACTTCAGCTTTGTAGCCAATAATTGTTTGTACCACTGGATGGTGCTTCGGGTCGAGATGGCCCTTGAACAGGTTGAGAAACTCCTGAAGGAAATCTTGGACCTCAAATGAGAAATCGCAGAAGATACAGCTCTTACCAACGCCAAGGAGGCCCTTGAACGTCTTGAAAAAACCATCAAGGACTTCGACATCAATACTAGAATATAGAAATTGGATACATTTGCCAAAGATATCAGTTATTACAGGAAGAAAAATAATAAAGAAATGTATAAAACGCATGGTTACGCCATCTCGGTGTGTCCCCGCGCTAGGGTGAGATAAAATGCAGGACCCGGCTCCAAGGCCTCTGCCTAACTTAGCTAGAGAACAAGTGGGTTTTAAGCGCCTTCCTAAACCTAACTTCAGAGATCTACATCCGGAGATTAATAGGAAGTTTATTCCAGTTCTGAGCTGCCAAAACCTGGAAGGATCTACCTCCCATTCTGGCCTCAAGCCCTGATCTTTTGACTGGGTATGAGTGTTCTGCTTAATTCAGATGCTCTGTCCATCACCACCCCCTTTTCTGAATTGTTTTGGCCACTATAGGAGTGGAAGGGTATGCTCAGACATGAGTCCCTTGCTCACTGCACCATCAGGATTCAAGCAAGCCGGGCTGAAGACAGCTGCAATGCCAGAAACGGTCCCCGGAGGCTTGTTTCCTTTCTGGTAAAAAATTGGCTTGGTAGTTTGGTCTGCCCTGTTCCCATGATGCACTGGGCCAGGGACAGACTAATTTGCATGTAGCCAGGTTCTGAACTGGGATGGTGCAGTGAGCTAAAAAACAGTGATGGATCAAGCCCTGATCTTTTGACTGGGTATGAGTGTTCTGCTTAATTCAGATGCTCTGTCCATCACCACCCCCTTTTCTGAATCGTTTTGGCCACTATAGGAGTGGAAGGGTATGCTCAGACATGAGTCCCTTGCTCACTGCACCATCAGGATTCAAGCAAGCCAGGCCGAAGACGGCTGCAATGCCAGAAACCGGTCCCTGGAAGCTTGTTTCCTTTCCAGTAAAGAATTGGCTTGATAGTTTGGTCTGCCCTGTTCCCATGATGCACTGGGCCAGGGACAGACTAATTTGCATGTAGCCAGGTTCTGAACTGGGATGGTGCAGTGAGCTAAAAAACGGTGATGGATCAAGTCCTGATCTTTTGACTGGGTATGAGTGTTCTGCTTAATTCAGATGCTCTGTCCATCACCACCCCCTTTTCTGAATCGTTTTGGCCAGTATAGGAGTGGAAGGGTATGCTCAGACATGAGTCCCTTGCTCACTGCACCATCAGGATTCAAGCAAGCCGGGCCGAAGACGGCTGCAATGCCAGAAACCGGTCCCAGGAAGCTTGTTTCCTATTCCAGTAAAGAATTGGCTTGGTAGTTTGGTCTGCCCTGTTCCCATGATGCACTGGGCCAGGGACAGACTAATTTGCATGTAGCCAGGTTCTGAACTGGGATGGTGCAGTGAGCTAAAAAACGGTGATGGATCAAGCCCTGATATTTTGACTGGGTATGAGTGTTCTGCTTAATTTAGATGCTCTGTCCATCACCACCCCCTTTTCTGAATCGTTTTGGCCACTATAGGAGTGGAAGGGTGTGCTCAGACATGAGTCCCTTGCTCACTGCACCATCAGGATTCAAGCAAGCTGGGCTGCAGACGGCTGCAATGCCAGAAACCGGTCCCCGGAAGCTTGTTTCCTTTCCAGTAAAGAATTGGCTTGGTAATTTAGTCTGCCCTGTTCCCATGATGCACTGGGCCAGGGACAGACTGATTTGCATGTAGCCAGGTTCTGAACTGGGATGGTGCAGTGAGCTAAAAAACGGTGATGGATCAAGCCCTGATCTTTTGACTGGGTATGAGTGTTCTGCTTAATTCAGATGCTCTGTCCATCACCACCCCTTTTCTGAATCGTTTTGGCCACTATAGGAGTGTAAGGGTATGCTCAGACATGAGTCCCTTGCTCACTGCACCATCAGGATTCAAGCAAGCCGGGCCGAAGACAGCTGCAATGCCAGAAACCGATCCCCGGAAGCTTATTTCCTTTCCAGTAAAGAATTGGCTTGGTAGTTTGGTCTGCCCTGTTCCCATGATGCACTGGGCCAGGGACAGACTAATTTGCATGTAGCCAGGTTCTGAACTGGGATGGTGCAGTGAGCTAAAAAACGGTGATGGATCAAGCCCTGATCTTTTGACTGGGTATGAGTGTTCTGCTTAATTTAGATGCCCTGGTCCATCACCACCCCCTTTTCTGAATCGTTTTGGCCACTATGGGAGTGGAAGGGTATGCTCAGACATGAGTCCCTTGCTCACTGCACCATCAGGATTCAAGCAAGCCGGGCCGAAGGCGGCTGCAATGCCAGAAACCGGTCCCCGGAAGCTTGTTTCCTTTCCAGTAAAGAATTGGCTTGGTAGTTTGGTCTGCCCTGTTCCCATGATGCACTGGGCCAGGGACAGACTAATTTGCATGTAGCCAGGTTCTGAACTGGGATGGTGCAGTGAGCTAAAAAACGGTGATGGATCAAGCCCTCATCTTTTGACTGGGTATGAGTGTTCTGCTTAATTCAGATGCTCTGTCCATCACCACCCCTTTTCTGAATCGTTTTGGCCACTATAGGAGTGGAAGGGTATGCTCAGACATGAGTCCCTTGCTCACTGCACCATCAGGATTCAAGCAAGCCAGGCCGAAGACGGCTGCAATGCCAGAAACCGGTCCCCGGAAGCTTGTTTCCTTTCCAGTAAAGAATTGGCTTGGTAGTTTGGTCTGCCCTGTTCCCATGATGCACTGGGCCAGGGACAGACTAATTTGCATGTAGCCAGGTTCTGAACTGGGATGGTGCAGTGAGCTAAAAAACGGTGATGGATCAAGCCCTGATCTTTTGACTGGGTATGAGTGTTCTGCTTAATTCAGATGCTCTGTCCATCACCACCCCCTTTTCTGAATCGTTTTGGCCACTATAGGAGTGGAAGGGTATGCTCAGACATGAGTCCCTTGCTCACGGCACCATCAGGATTCAAGCAAGCCGGGCCGAAGACGGCTGCAATGCCAGAAAACGGTCCCCGGAAGATTGTTTCCTTTCCAGTAAAGAATTGGCTTGGTAGTTTGGTCTGCCCTGTTCCCATGATGCACTGGGCCAGGGACAGACTAATTTGCATGTAGCCAGGTTCTGAACTGGGATGGTGCAGTGAGCTAAAAAACGGTGATGGATCAAGCCCTGATCTATTGACTGGGTATGAGTGTTCTGCTGAATTCAGATGCTCTGTCCAACACCACCCCCTTTTCTGAATCGTTTTGGCCACTATAGGAGTGGAAGGGTATGCTCAAACATGAGTCCCTTGCTCACTGCACCATCAGGATTCAAGCAAGCCGGGCCGAAGACGGCTGCAATGCCAGAAACCGGTCCCCGGAAGCTTGTTTCCTTTCCAGTAAAGAATTGTCTTGGTAGTTTGGTCTGCCCTGTTCCCGTGATGCACTGGGCCAGGGACAGACTAATTTGCATGTAGCCAGGTTCTGAACTGGGATGGTGCAGTGAGCTAAAAAACGGTGATGGATCAAGCCCTGATCTTTTGACTGGGTATGAGTGTTCTGCTTAATTCAGATGCTCTGTCCAGCACCACCCCCTTTTCTGAATCGTTTTGGGCACTATAGGAGTGGAAGGGTATGCTCAGACATGAGTCCCTTGCTCACTGCACCATCAGGATTCAAGCAAGCCGGGCCAAAGACGGCTGCAATGCCAGAAACCGGTCCCCGGAAGCTTGTTTCCTTTCCAGTAAAGAATTGGCTTGGTAGTTTGGTCTGCCCTGTTCCCATGATGCACTGGGCCAGGGACAGACTAATTTGCATTTAGCCAGGTTCTGAACTGGGATGGTGCAGTGAGCTAAAAAACGGTGATGGATCAAGCCCTGATCTTTTGACTGGGTATGAGTGTTCTGCTTAATTCAGATGCTCTGTCCATCACCACCCCCTTTTCTGAATCCTTCTTCACTTTAGGCACCATCTTTAGGCCCGTCCCACTGGATCACAGAGACCTTCCAGGCACATAGCTGGTGACAATGTCCTTCAGATACGAGGGACCTATGTCCTGGGTAATGCGATGGCATGTGCACAGTGCTTTAAACATCACTCGCTCCCTAACTGGCAACCAGTGCAGAGTATCAAGGGCTCTTTTAGAAGCAGCCCTCCTAGGCTGCGCCAGTACCAGTCTCGCAGCGGCGTTCTGCACTACCTGCAATCTCCCCAGGCATTTAGTAGTAGTGCCCAGATAGAGGATATTGCCATAGTCTAAGCGAGATGTAATGTAATGTAAGAAGGTGACCTACTCATATCTACAGGAGGATTACAATAAGCAGAACACGCAGGGGCGTTTCTCCAATAGAGGCAAATGAGGATACAGGGGCCACGGGAGATTTACAACATTCTCAGAATCTTCTGGTTCCAACAGTGCAGGCAGTGAAGCGAACAACCCGGCACAAGCACCAGCTACTACCACCCGGACAACTGGTACCAACCACTACAAGGGCCATCTTTTTTAGATCAGGCCCAATGGAGACCCCCCAGAGGAAGAGGATGCAACTGGAACCAAGGCCAACAAAGGGGGCAAGAACAAAGAGGTCAGAATTGGGACCAAGGCGGGTCTTGGGGACAGAAACAAGTTTGGTTCCAACCAGAAAGCCACGGGGAAATCCAGACCAGATGAAGGCTGTACAGATCGTGAATAGATTGGGTAGTTCTGTCATCAATTTTTCCTCACATGAATTTATGGAAGATGAAGTAAAGGTCCTACTGCCCGTCTCAACCCATTCAACATTAAGGCAGCATTACATAGTTTCTTCAGGAAGGTCAGACTAACATATTTCTTCAAACATTCTCCCTCGCTTCCATCCACCTCCCACATGTGCTGAGAGTACCTTCAACCTTTATGCCACTGGCACACTCGGTATCCAATAAGATACTCACATATGAGAGTGTTGTTCTCAGGGACTTAATGAAGACGTGCTTTGACAAACAATATGTGAAGCATAACCTCACAAAAGCAGAATGAGACTCTCTGAACTCCCTGAAAGACAACCAACTTATTGTTATTAAGCCAGCTGACAAGGGCAGATCAATTGTGGTGCAGAATACCATGGCCTACAAATCAGAAGTTTACAACCAACTGGGAGATGGTGTCAGCTAAACCTGTTTGAATACTGATCCTACCAAGGAAATTACTAAACTGATATTGAAAGTTACAAAAGAGGTAGTAATGTGACATGCTCTCTGAGCAACTAACTGTCAATGTCAACTGGAACTGCTATTAGACAGGACAATTAACAACATGTACATCAGTGCTGTGTGTCAACGTGTGCCAGGTCTGTTCATACACATCTACACCATTACTCAAATGTATCTTCTCATGTGTGTACACTCTGGGATGTACCCACAATGCCTGGAGTGATGTACAATGTTTGTATTTATGGGGTCTTAATTCAGTTGCTCACTATATACCATATTCATCAGTGAAACAATTCCATCCAAAGGGAAATTATTAAACATGTCATAGAAGTGTACATGCAATATGCGCTCAAGCTGATCTGAGAGAGGCGTTAGCCGTCATCGCTTTACGCCTCTCTCCGCCACTTATGAAATGCAAAGCTGCACCATATTGCAAGTGTGTCTGCGTAAAGGGGAGGATTGTTCATGTACAGAAAAGGGAGCCTTCCTGTACATGAACAATCCATGGCCTTTTGCTTTTTCCATGTGTGCTGCACAACAAGAAGAAATAATGCATTTCTCCTCATGAAGCCAACTTAAGACCAGGTTTTACTAGGTCTTAATTTTAGCACAGCCTAATATGTAAGCCACCCTTGTACATAGGGGGCAGTGTCAAAACAATGGGTGATGCGGTGGAACGCCCACCGTAACACCCACTGCCCATCCCTTTCACGCTAACCACAGCGTGAAAGGGGGCCTTATTTACAAGGCAGTGTTAATCTATGTTAAGTGGCTTAACGTTGCCTTGTAAATGAGCTGCAGCCCCCATTGCTGCCACAAAGTCGATAAAAGTGATGTTATGGTGGCCATATGGGCTTGCATATATGCCTCACTGTTTTGTGGTGACACAGTGGATGCCATGGGGGCAAATATCATATGGTGATTGTAGTACATTCTAGTTAGTTTACAATAAGATTGTATGTGCGTTTTTGTCAATAGTTCATGTCTGAATGCCACATTACTTTGCATAATGATAATCAACAACAGATGTGACATGTTCACTGAAACAAACTTATCATCATATACAACAGTCTCCAACTGAAATTGGCTGCTGCAGATCTGGAACACTTGCACAATCATGTCAGTGCACATAGATGTTTGTGATGCTTTGCGATTGACTCTATGACATGGCTATGACATCATCCACATCATTGACTCTGTGCTTGCACATAGTTAGAATGTTGTGAATCATATGACGCATTGCAACATCTAGTCACAAACGGCAATTCTGTCATCCAGCACCACATGATGCTGAGGTGCATTGCCCTTTACTTCATGCAGCACCATCACACCATAGGTACATTTCATGTGATGCACATCCATACTGTGTACGACAATATACAGGGCTTGAGGCATTGCTTGCATATGTCAACACAAATAATCCAAAATTAGAGGGATACACTCACCAGTGGCATGTGGGTCCATGAATGCATCCACATCTTCTTGTTTGATCAAGGGTCTTCTTGCTGTTGAACAATTGAGTAAAGTACATTGAATGTCATTGACATCACATTTTACAATACTCACATACATCTTGATGGTTTCGTGATACAATTTCAATCGTTGGAATAGTCAGGAGTGTTGCTACGCTACAAATATTTTGCAGTCTGCTGAGCCTGTCTTACCCACAACACATGTCAATTTAACACTGGTGGCCTAATGGACATCCATGCCACAGTCTGTGTGAGATAACATACTACGACCTGTCCCTCTGCTTCATGAATGTAAAATCTGCTATCACACCTCAACAGGCATGACGTTTGAGGGTCAAATCAGTTTTCCAACTATGCACAGGTAAGTCACGGGCTTTGACATGTTGGTGACCCACATCGTGTATCTCACAGAGATTGTCAGCCACTTGATCATGTGAAGTGTACCAAAAAAATAATGTAGGTGTGGCACAGTATGTCATGACAGGCAAGCTATATTGCCAAATGTCAATTTCCATGATGTGTGCATATATCTTGTGCTCAACATAATTGGAGTGCTGTGCATTCATCCTCTGATGTGATATTATGTTGGTCATGTACTCACCACCTTGTATTATGTTTCATATAGGTACCCTAATATAGGCCCTGGTAATATCATACACCTTCACCTACATTACCTCCTCTACACTACACAGTAACAAGCCTTTTAGGATTTAACCTTTACCTAATTTTAGTCCTGGACGCAGAAGGAGGATTTGTATTGAACAATAACTTCATCAATAGACTCACACAGTATGAATGAATATTCATAAAGGAACTTAGAAACCAGGCATGGGCTACACCTCCTACATAATGTCTATGTACAAGAATCATCCCATATGTCATCCTCAAATCCAACAATGGCTAATACAAGAAACAAGGGACAAAGGAACCCTAGATACTTTCGGTATAAATACATCACATCTTGCTAGTGTTAACTAGAGGGAACCGAGACTTACAGCCAACACACTGACCAGAGATGCTGAGGCTCCTGCATGCAGATGCTCCAGGTCTGGCACATCCTTCACGGGGTGTCCAACTCGAGACCAAGACGGGACCCTATACTCTCTCACTCCAGGTAATGGGGTTACTCTAAATCCTAGAGGGATTCTTGGCTTCACACCTACTCCCATGCTAGGTACACCCAGGTACATCTAGATAGGCATTGTAGGAGTACGCACTTTCTTTTATCATGCATTTTATATTCATGTATGTATTCATGATCATTGCAAGATGGTAGAACTGGACTATCCTTTTATATTTACTGTACTGCTAATCATATATATCTGTACTGTCTAACGGTTGTTGCAGTACATCTATTTTACTCTAGTAGAACAACTGTGCAATAAATTCTTATCGTAACACGCCCGACTGTTACTTCTGTGTAACTCTCTGAGACCGAATAAGTGAGCACGAGTGACTGAGCGAAAGTTAGTACATTGTTTCCACAATCCTGAGGGATCAGGGTTGTCATGTTCTAAGGTTGCCCGAAACTATTCTCTCCCCGATAAGAGGAAAGTCTAGTGGCACCGTGAGCTAGCTAATGCAAACAGGGTAACATTCACGTGGGAGTGCCCAGAGCCAGTCTTCCACCAAACCTGCAGTTTATGTTATCCGGAATGAGCAGATCCTGTATAGGTAATAAGGGAACTACAAAACACTTGCATCCCAACGATGATTCTAAGGTAATCCATTAGGTCTCCCTCACGTCCAACACAGTCCTGCCATTGGTGCTTCCACTGCTGGACAGTCTTGTCCAGGCAAAACATTTTGAGCTTCTTCTCCCAGATGTGCTCTCATTCCACTTTCCGGACTTTTACACCGTGCCAATGTAAGATGCATCCCCCAGGCTCTACCATCCTGTGCAGGTAACATTTAACAATCCAGTGGAATGCCCCCCAAGCCCCCTGATATCAAGCCCTCCTTACCCTGACCCAACATCCTCAGATTCAATATTTCCCCCAGGCAAACAAAAAAATAAACAGTCAATCCCTATTAACTACTTAACTATACAAAGGTACCCCAGAGATGTACCCCGACAAAACAATTAGACAGCCGCAATTAACATGTAAGGACAGAAACACAGGACTTAAGAAGGACAGTATGGACAGTACCCCACACACAGAACGCTCTCAAACACACCAAGATCAGCAGACACCTTTCAAAACCTCCACAACTAACAAAAGACAGTAACAGTGTGGTTGAAAAAGAAAGTGAAAGTGTACTGTACTCCTCCATGTGCCAGAATGCAGACTGACATAATTTCCTGTCAGTTTGCGGCCAATTTTCTTGTTTTGCGACAAGATTTCACACGCCTAGGGCTGAGCGGGAAGATTTCATGTGGGAATATGTATTTAGCTAGTATTTTTTATCCCAGAAATGGAAAATATTGCCGCAAACATGGATTTGCGTAATTGTTTTTTTGTTTATTGATACATGATCAATATATGTACCGTTTCATTAGATTTATCTGGACTAACAGCACAATATGTATTTGTGATGTGATCTGTGTGTGTACTTTTGTGTGGTGTATCCATTCTGTACATGTATGAGTGGTCCTGAGCCATTAGGAGTCACTTTTTAGTCACATTGGTGTCTGTTCATGACTGGACATGTGTGTACGTAGACCCATGCCAGAGTGTCAAACATTACGGTTGGCATTGGTGGTATGTGTCACTACATGTGAGCCTCTATCATCACTCATTGCTGTGATGTTTGTGCAAGTATGATGGTTGTGCTACACAAATGTACTTGACCAACAGGCAGCCACTACTGTCTATGATATTTGAAAGGCAGCATGCAATGCCCAGCTATGGCTGCACATTCACATTTGAGTGCATGAATGGCTGGAGACACATTCATTGCTTCATTTTCACAAGATATCTCTATGTATTTCATGCAGTGCTTGCATTACATGGTCTCTGGTCAGTGCGAAATGACCAGCTCCTTTATCAATATTACCTAAAATGCTAGGCAAGACGTTACATGGTGTGAGTATGTTCTTGTGCACTCAGCATCACAAGAAAAGTCCTGCATGTTAGCTATTAGCAAATAGTATCTGCTATGTTGAAATATGTTTTTGAGTGGATGGATACCATTGTAATTTAGTTTTGGTGTAGTGTCTACACATATTAGCAGACTATGGAATACAATATCCTATAGACACAGCTCAGATAATGCATACTTAAATGTGTGTAACAGATAGCATAATGAAACTACATGACACACTGAGCCATGTAAAAGCATGCTGGAGACCCAGCTTCACATGTGAACATTGTTTCTTTGGAATGACAAGTCTGCACTTTGCATATCACAGTCCTTGCAAAAGCAAAAGTAACAATGTCTTTTAGCACAAGCAGTCCAAGCAGTCCACATGGCCTGAGGATAATGCTGTGCCTTTGTATGAGAACCTGGTCTCTACACACAGATACTGCTGAGTTACAGCAGAATGACAGGGATGACAATGCCTCCGTTGCGTGTGATATACTGGTGGTTTCATTTACTTGAACTTCTTAAATGAACAATGAACATTACCTGATGGCAAGTCTTCTCATGTTATTGTTTTAACATTAGTGACATGCAAAGAATGCATGCTGCAACTTGTTGTGGTCATAGTTGAAGGCTGCTTCTGGTAATGTGCAAATGTTAGTGTGCATTACAGGACACACACCATGAGTACACTGATGTTACAGGGTAGACATCATATCTCTTTGAATGTCCTCTCCACTTATCTAAGCAAGAGTATGTTGCACAGCCCGTCACTGTTGAGGATGAGGTCTATCTTCTCTACAAGACTTGTGATTAGGCAAATTAGAGTGTCCACTTGCATCCCCTGCATCAGTATTTTGAATTGCATAGTTTGCATTCCATGCTGTCTTTTATAAGCAGTGGTCACCAAGTATTATGCTTGCTGAGTTAGTGAGTCAGAGAGAGTGTTGTATATAGACACCTGCTATAGTATTGAGTTGTTAGTAATGGTTGTGAGTGAATGAGAGGAGGATCAGGATTGTATTTGCAGAATATCCAGGAAAATACATAACAGTTCTACATGGACGATATGGGACATGTGATCTGCTTGCAAACGTTGGCATTCAAGAGGCAAACATGCGTTGCATCCTATCATCCACATATGTTAGTGTCAATTCAACTTCGGCCTTTGTGCATCCCAGTCCAACGTTGTAGTCTGTCTGGGCCTGTGTGTGTCACTCTGAGGGGCGTCATGGGCCATGGTGGGAATGCATGTCCTTGATCATCTGAAACAGATTAAAGAGATATATGTCCATTACAATATGTGCCTGCCGTGTTTGCAGTGTGCCTTTTTAGGTGTGTGTGTATTGTGCTACTTTGTACTTTCTGGTTTGCCATTTTGAGTTTCCAACATTTTTACAGCATCTGTAAAATTAAGTTGCCTATACTTGACAGACTACACATCACTATGTTCTCATTGTCCTGGTCCTGTGCCTTGTCTCCATGTGGTGACTATCAGGATATAAGGGTACATGAAAAATAACATATTTGTTTCTTTACAGGCCTGTTGCACAAACAGAACATCTCCTGTGTTATATTGTGGAAGGTGCACCATTGGTACATGTGGCTCATTAGGCATCCACCTTGACTTTTTGATGAATACTATGTTAGGACATCATCTGGGGACTTCATTGTTTGTCATTGTGCTGAGGGTAACTGAGAGTGAAAATCCTTGTTTGCTACATGTTGGACTCATTGTGGTCTCTTTACATCCCCCTTGCCACAAAGGCGGGTCAGTGTATAGGTGACAGTAGCACTGCTACCTAGTGCACTTGACTTACTGGGACATTTGAAGAAAACATACATATGCATTGATGTCCGTGTGCATGAGTTGACTTAGACACTGCATGTATGCATGTTGCGGTACGACACATCAATTTACCCTTGTGTTTGTCTGTTCCCAATCAACACACATTATGATTTCTTATTGTGCGCATCAGATTTCTACACTTCACTGGAGCAGACATGTGGATGCATGGCATGTGATTTGGACATTTTGTATGCTCTTCCTATGCATGCTCCATTCTGCAACAACACAGACTGATGTTCTAAGCAACTTTTGATTTTATTTTTGGGCTGTTACTGCTCTCTTCATTCAGCAATACTTGCTGAGCCATGATGCAGGCACACCCACTGCATGGTGCATGGCTGACTGTTTTTTGCATGTCAGCTAATTGTGCACTTTAACAAGTGAGAGCAGGGTGATCTGTCATCTTTTTGTACACATGGTACATGTGTTGATTTCAATGTGTATGTGGCACAGCAGAAGCATATGTTCTGTGTCATGTACTGCATTGATTAATAAAAATTTTGTCTGATGAGTTCTGCTAAATCTGTCACATGAATGCCATAGTGTTTTGTGTGATATTTTCATGGCTCTTCACTTGTTGGGCTGTCTTCCAAATGTCTTGATTAATTTGCATTGTATGGTTGTGTATATTGTTCGAGCCTGTTCCAAGGCATGTCGTATTACATTGGCTACCTGTGCATTGTCTCATATTTGAGCTACATGCTTGTGTACTTGAGGTGTGTGGTATGTTCAGTTCGTACTTATTAACGAACAGTCCATTTCCATTTGTGCCATTCTCAAACCGCTGGTTGATGACCGATTGGTGAAAGATGTATGAGTCATGCACACCCCCAGGGTAATTAGCAACAGCATTAATGAACAGGCCCAGGTGGTCCACAATTGCCTGAACGTTCATTGAGTGTGTGTGCTTCCTGTTCCTGTATATATGTGCAGTGTCCTCAGGAGGCAAAAGTAGAACATGGGTGCAGTTAATTGCTCCCAACACATGCCGAAACGCAGCAATGTTATAGAAACCTTGTTTGTTGTCAAGCTGTTCCTGTGCAGTGTTGGGGAAGTGTAGGGGCTGTGACGTCAGGCTGATAATGGCATCCAAGTCTTTGGGAAGGAACCTGGAGAAGGATGACTATGAGACATGTAATATAGTCGCCACACTGGATATAGATGAAGATAAGGAGAGAAGCTTTATTATGAAACCCCATCCATCGGTGTCTTCCGCTAACTGCTGAGGTAAGAATAATCTCATTCAACACTCCATGTTCCATGGAGGCTGCTGAAACCAACCCGAAAGGCATTATCAAAACCGTTAATGCTCCAAAAGGAGTAATGAAAGCAGTAAGCTCCTGAGAACCCTTATCAAGAGGCATCTGGTGATATACTGAAGCCAAGTCTAGTGTACTGAAAAAACATGCACCATCATTGTCAACACCATCTCATCTATGTTTGGTAAAGGGAACTGGTCCACAACAACCTCCTTATCTCCTTATGCGCGTAGATCAACACATAAATGAACCTCATTATTATTCTTTCTAGTTACCACAATGGAAGCCAACCACTCTGTCGCTTCAACAGGCTAAATCACACCAGATTCAAGTAGTCTGTTAATCTCATTTTGTACAGATTCTTGCACACTCAGTGGAATCCTCCCGACCTTTGCTGCAATCAGCCTGGCACCCAATTTCAACTTAATTCCGTGACCATGTCCCTTCATACGCCCCAACTTATCCTTGAACAATTCTTCAAACTTCTTCACATATTTATTTGCTACATTCACAACAGACTGTACTTGCATAGGGGGGTTTCCATTTAGTGTTAGTATGATTCCACTGCGAGCCTGGTGTCTCCCTTCTCTGCGACATAGATTTTTGCATCAGTAAATCTCTTATTGCACTTCACACATGTCTGGAAATAACTAAGCATGAGCGTCAAATCCGCTCTGCTCGCGGATTTTGCGGATTTTCGGTAAATCCGCAATCCGCGAACTCCCGCGGATTTACCGAAAATCCACGAATACGCGAGCGGCGGATTCGGGGGGCAAAAGTTCAAGCCTTCAAGCTTGAAGTTGTAACTATTTTAGGATGGCGCCGGCAAGCTGCCAGCGCATCCTAAAATAGTTACTAAGTCAGCTAAGTTAGCTTCAACAGGAAGCACTAATAGATAAAATAAAGCAGGTGCTCGAGCACTTGCTTTATTTTATCTATTAGTGCTTCCTGTTGAAGCTAACTTAGTAACTATTTTAGGATGGCGCTGGCAGCTTGCCGGCGCCATCCTAAAATAGATACAGGATGATGGACAGCAGCTCACTCAAGGGACACCGCAATCGCCGTGCTGTTCCTGTGACCAGGAGCTTCCTTCTCCTTATCTGCTGCTCTGATCGATCTCTGACCTTTTATACACACAAGAGGCATGGACTCGCATGGAATCCCTGCACGTTTGGTCCCGCTCACACACTCGTGGTGTGCACCGTCTTCCCGCCATTTACCCACTATGATGGACAGTTGAAGCTCAAATTCAGTGATGCATAAATCAGCCCCAAAACAATCGTGAGCATTGTCGAGGCTGGGCATGTGTGCTTTCTTCCCAAATCTACCGTTGAAAATCAGCTGTGATGCTGGATAGAGGCCTTTGCATCCTTGACTTTCACGCGCGCAATCCCCTGGCTGTTCCTGTGACCAGGAGCTTCTTTCTCTTCATCTGCTGCTCTAATCGGTCTCTGACCTTTTATACACCCCAGAGGCATGTGTGCTCGCATGGAAGCCCCACCCGTTTGGCCCCGCCCACACACTTGCGGTGTGAACCGTCTTCCCGCCATTTACCCACTATGATGGACAGTTGAAGCTCAAATTCAGTGATGCATAAATCAGCCCAAAAACAATCGTGAGCATTGTCGAGGCTGGGCAGGTGTGCTTTCTTCCCAAATCTACCGTCGAAAATCAGCTGTGATGCTGGATAGAGGCCTTTGCATCCTTGACTTTCACGAGCGCAATCCGCAAATCCGCAAATCCGCGGATTTTGCGGATCAACAATCCGCAAATCCGCAAAATTCGCGGATCGTGGATCCGTGAAATCCGCCCATGCTTAGAAATAACCCAACAATCTTATTGGAGTTCCTCCTTAACCATAACCAGTTGGTCTTACATCAGATTTGAGAAGTCTAACCTTTTCCTTAAACTCTTTTTCATACACTTCTTTTTAAATGAATGTGAGGTGTAAGCAAGCGTCAAATTTCATTTTTATCCTCATTTTACCTACATTGACCCACTCAGAAGGATGTTCTACTCCACACTCTTTCACTTGAAAACGTCCTTCTTTCACCTCATTTCTGCCATCTCTTTTGTTACGGAAATGGCAGTTCTTTGAAAAGTGACCCCTTTTTCCACAGTAACTACAAACCACTCTGAGAGCAGGACAAAAACTTGTGTTGGCTTGGTGACCAAGTTTACCACAACAATAACAAGTTCCTTGAAAGACCATAATACTATTCTTTCCTTCATCCTCCCCAGGCTTGTTACTAGTTATGTCAGACTTGTGTACTACTTGACACAAAACTTCTTCTAGTTTTTCTACAGCATTACCTGTTTTCCCTGCCTTACTTAACTCACTCACACATTTCAACATATGTTCAACACGCTTTGCAATAACCATCACTTCATCCAATGGTGGTTCGTCTTTTAACCAAAGTTCCTCTCCAGTCTTGTCACAGCAAAATTTTAACACCAATTGGTTACGTGTTCTCTCTTCCACTAGCTCCCCAAATTTACAACCTGAGGCTAACATCCTGAGAGCAGTCACATATTCCTCAACAGTTTCCTCTTTCCCTTGTTCTCTTAAACCAAAATAATAACGTTCTATGATGGTGCTCACTTTAGGCAGGTAACGTATATCCAACTGCTTAATACATTCTAAATAGTCATTTAATCCTCTGTGACTCACAGTGCTTAGTTGAGTCAAATTCTCCAACACCGCCTGACCTTCACCACCTAGACAATGAAGCAAAAGTGCCTGTTTTTCTCTCCGCAC